>NW_026606091.1:26610000-31660000 GCF_029834395.1 Sorex fumeus
TGAAGAGAGTACAGCAGGCAGAGCACTTGGTTGAATGTGGCCCACCCAGGCTTGATCCTCAAAACCCCATATGGTCCCCTGAGCCCCACCAGGAGTAAGCCTTGAACACCACTGGGAGTAGCCCAAAACCAAAAAAGACAACCAAGAAACAAGGATTGTGAGGCTTATAAAAGACAGCTCTAATTTTAGACACACATGTATGTCCATATACATGTGTGTATATGTACATATTTTAAAAACTGAATTCTCATTCACTTTAAGAATTGTCATTTGCTTGGCTTAGTGGCTTAATTAAGAGCTTTAATAGACTTATTATTAAAAATAATTTTTGTCCTCAATAGTTCTTTTTTTGAGACGGTGGTATATTAATCAACTATTAAGAGCTTGATTAGAAAAAGTGTCTTTGTTTAAGTCATAAGTTTTAATGACTGAAGAATGATATGTGTACCCACACTTACACACACACACTCACACACACGAACAACTCATAGCTGGTTTTGGTTGTTATTTACTGTGGTTTTATTTATTGTCTTGGCATAACTTGCTCTGGTTGAACTAAATATACCCTCTGCAAAATTACTGAGATTTTATTGTGGTGGCGCTTTTGTTTTGAGCTGTATAAATGTAAAAGATGGAGAAGACCGTAAGGGAAAAGTCACAGGTTTTAGATTTGTAAGTTCTTGTTTTTAATTATCTTTTACTCTTTTATAGAGTACCGAAAGTTAGCAGCAAGTGATTGCGTAGGAGATGGCAACAGACATCAAAAACATATACCCATATTGAAGTTCTTTTAAAGGCAATTGCTTTTAAATTGTTTTCTACCATACTACCATGGTCCAAAATGTTCTCCCTAAAAGGTGTATTTGGTTAGTCTTATTGATTTTGACCACTTGCTGTTCATTTATCAGTTTAACCAAGTTATGGCTCTTAATTACATCTTAGTGCCCAAAACTTCTACCCTGAGAAGGGAAAAAAAGAGAGAGAAAACTTTGTTACTGGCTTTCTGACAATGGCAGGGAGTGTGTTAAACCAGTGTAAAATTCAATTAAACTGTCTAGCCAGGTTTTTGAAGCTGAAATGCAGACCCTTTCTGTTAAGCTTCTTATTTTCCTGTGACCGACACCGGTGGATGCTGGGTTATGCCAAAACCAACAGGCTGTAAAGTACCTTGTTTCATGCTCCCAGCTGATCAATATTTTTATTTTCCAGGCTTGCCCAGAAATCTGGAGGCAGTATCACCTAACGGTGAGTAGAAACACCTTTTTTATTTTCCCCAAGACCAAGCCTATTTACCCTTCTCTGAACTGCTGACCATAAAATATAGACAGGCATCTTCTTCTGGAAGATAATAAACATCTGAAGAGTTTTTGCACTGAGAAAGCAATAATACACTTTTTCTCTTCTTCCCTGCCCACTCTCTTGCTCTTTATTTGCCTGTTTTTAAAAGATTTTTATTCTTTTTTTATTGCTCACATTATTAATGATTATATCAGAGTAGCTCTCAATCTGCCTAGACTTAATTCATATAGTAAAAAATACTCTTGGAACCATAAAAATAATTGTGATCCAGTGGGGTTTTTTAAAAAAAATTTATTATTTACAGTCCACAAGCATGCAATCCATAATATCTCTCAGAATCATTTTTCAGGCTTTTCAGAAATTTTTATATTTTTTTATGCTAGCAAAACCTTGTCTTTTATATCTTATATAAAACAGTTAAACCCTCACATCCTTAATGTTCCTCTTGATGTACTCCAGGTACCTGCTTAGTACTACCTAGTTTTTTCAGTTCTTCTCATTTTATTGTGACTTTAGGCTGAGTAAAAGAAAAAAACTTGGTCTGATATGGAATCAGCTGGTTCATGCCCAATATAATGAAAACAGTTAAATACCTAAATAATTTTTAATTCTTTTTATTCTTACTAGTTATTACTTTTAATATATTAGAATATATTAACTAAGCAAAAGATAGCAAAAATTACTCTAAACTATATAGTTACACTTTGTAATGAAAATGTTTCTGTTTCTTAAGGTTTAACGTACTAAAAAGTTTTATAGGAAGACAGCTAGTTAAAAATAGGACAACATTCCTATAAAACCTGTCTTCTTATAGCCCTCCTCTTACAGAAATAAGATGACCAACTAGACTCAGACTTAAAATATAGGCCCACGATGCAAGGTATAATAAATGATTTGTTTCCACACATTTCACTTAAGATTCTCAATAGAAAGCTGCAGTTTCTCAACTATCCCTCAAGTCTCATTGGGTTTTGTGACATCTTTTGTGACATACCCATGTTAACACAGATATACATGACATATATTAGAAGCTTAACTCATAGTTTTGCATTTGTATATTTTTATTATAACATCGTATTGAAATCTTTATTAGCTTAAACTTGATTAAGTTCAGTCCCATGGTTCTTAAGAACAACCACTCTAACTGCATAGCAGTTTTTAATCAGCATTTTTATTAAGTAACAAACTAATAGCACTTCTTTTCTTTTCTTTTTTCTCCTTAAGTTAAAGAATTTCAATCTTAGAAAACTTGAAATGTGGGAAGTTCTATTTAAAAACAACTCTTTTCTCTTGTACCTGTGTTCATATATAACTCATAGAAAGGCAGAAACCAGAACTTATTGGAGCAGAAATACTTGAAGTCTGCTTATTATAATTTGAAAAAGAAGAAATTATAAAAATTCTACATGAATAAAATGAATTTATTTGCCTTTTGAGGATATATAGGTATTTTTTAATAACAAAGTTGTTTTGAAAAATCCATTTGTCACAAATCTGGAATCCTAATTAATTCTTAAAAAAAAAAAAACCCTTGCAGTCACTGTCACAATTTATAATTATCAAGTTTAAATTAAGAATTATTAATCAAAAGTTTATTGTATAAGGATAAATGCAAAGCTGCTGTATTTATTAGCAAGTAGGCATAGGCATCAGTCCATCTAACATAAAATAAACAATTATGTATCAAGGTAAAATCCAAACCATTGTGCGCAATATTTCATTTTTAATTAAAGGAGGACGCCTGGCGAGTTCAGTCATCTGCGGCTCTTTTCCAGGCAGTGGACTGCCATCTATTGACTCAGAGTAGCCCTCGCACATGAGAACAGTGTCAGGCAGAGCGGTGACAAAGTAATGCAGCGACTCTAGACTGCTCCCAGGCTTACAAAAACTCTGGAAATTTCCCCACTTAAACATTGATTGTTTTTCTAACCAAAAACTATCCATTTCTTACCAAAATGACCCATGCATGGGAGTAGTAAACTGGTTAATATGCATCTATGTTGAGAATTTTAACATTTGTGAACTCTTCGAGTTGCTTTTATCCACCTCCCAATCATCCAGACTAGAAACTCGTTTATCAAGCAAAGCAACTTGAAATGTTCAGTTTCAAATCTATGCATAAATCAGTTTTCTTCTTGGGGTTTTTGGGATTTTTTTTTCTTAAGTCTTTTGGTTAAACCAAATATCATTTCTCCATGCAATTTAGAAAGGTCGGGGAAGATTGGTATGTAGACCTGGAAATATTCAAATCAAAAATTCCTAAAAACTGTTCTGAAATAAGAAGAAAATTAAAATTTTGCTATTTCAACTTTATTGAGGTAAAATAAAACCTTAGCAATTGTATCTGAAAAGAACAGCTTCTTACCCAAACTTGACTAGGCCTCACTACATTAATAAAAACATAAGTTTAAGTTTTGACTAATATAACACTGTTCCTGCATTTTAATTCTGATTGTCTTTTCAGATTTTTGGTAAAATTTGATTTGAATGTTTTTTCATCTTTTAGGTCATTCATTCTAGATAATAATTTTCCCTCTTTAGCTATTCAAGAAGGAAACTCCCTTCCCCCCATTCGCTGTCATTTCTGGCCTCATTTATATTAAAAATCCTGGGCCAAAATGGCCACCAACAGAGTTTTACAACCAACAGAATTTTAAACTAGTAGAAGCATAATTTGACATGCTTTGAACATTTTGTTAATCTTGTTTTTAATCTACTCACTTTAAAAAAAGTGACCAGGAATTTGCTGTTTGAGAGCTGTATGTGTTAAGAACCGAAAAGGACAATACATCTTTTATGTTTAATTTTGCGCTTGGATTTCTTTGTGTGCATTGATAAAGTGTGTTATAACCTACTGCCTTGTATTTTGTTTTAAGCAAAATAACCCCAAATATCACTTTTTTGGAGAAAGTTGTATTTATATTTTTCCTTTATATTTAGTGCTTATATGCCTAAAATTTGTATTTAAAAAGTGAAATACTTGCTTGGAGGTACTTAAGGAAAAGTCATTTCCTGTTCTTCCATTCTAGAGTAAGATCAGTTTGTGACCAAAATTTATTAGTAAGGAATAGTTTTACCTGGCTAGTTGAATGGCAGAGTGTATATTACAGTCCATGATTGATAGAACTTTATTTTTCTCCTCAGATTTTAACCGTTTCTGGAAATATCAGTTTAGAAATGTTTTCTGAGCTTCACAGTATGGAAATGAGAGTTCTGTATTAGATAAGAATGTTACTTTCTACAGCATCTTTGCCATGCCATAGAGTAGTTAACCCTGTATGTCAACAGATTTAACTTAAGAATAATGAGTAATAATCCAAAAGAAAGAAAATAAGAGAGCAGATTTGTATTCTTAGACTATAGCTTTACAAAAGTCTTTAACCTGGATTTGTGATAGAAAATAGAATGAGAGACAATTTTCTAGTTGCCAAGTAATAAATTCGAATTTTTTAAAAGTAAGAAAATAAAAAATAGTTTCAGTCAGTCTTGAACTATAGAGTCTTTTCATGAAAAATTACCTCTCTCTTAATAAGTTGGAATCCTACAGCATTCTGGAGGGAGTGAAGCTTTCTGTGTATGGTATTTTGGAATTAATTTAAATCAACTTTGTATTTTTTTTTGAGTAAAAGGCTGTTTAAAAGGCCTTTACCATAAACCTTTTTTGTTCATTTTAGAAGCTTTTCAGTTCACTTTATTAACCACCTCAAGAATCAGGGGTTCAAGCTGGACAGGATAGTACAGGGGCTAATGTACTTGCCTTAAAAGAATCAGGAATGCTTATCTTAAAATCTAGGGGGTTTTCCTTCTCTCTGCTATCACTATTTCAGTGTTTTGATTGACCAAGTGTTGCTTGATATTGCAGTTGCAATATTAGATCTGTCTAGTTGACAGATTTAGTTTTCATTTATTTTTTTTAAACACCACAGGTAAAACATTTTTGTTACCAATGGACATCTGAATTTTAAGCAGACTCTTACCACCAGTGGGTGGTTCATATTCATCAGCCTTTGAGCACCTGTCTCATCCTCAGTAGCTTTTCTAGAACTGCTACCTTCCCCATGAAACTCCAGGTAGTTTTCATTTAAATGCCCATAAATACTGAGGATAATGTGATGGTGCTCTGATGATTCAGAAATCATAGGGACTGCTCTGTACCTCAAGGTCCTCTTTCCACTGTAGTACTGCCTAATGAATCAGACTGGTTTTGTTCACTTGTTTCAAGTTACTTGATACCTGAATAAGAATTTTCTGAAGAAACATTAGTGGCTTATTTTCTAATACACCATCTATGATGAAAGAAATCATAGATTGGGACAGTGATCAAGATTTTTAAAGATATCTCAAATGGAAGATTTATGCAAATACTTTCATGTTTATTTAAATATTCACCTTAGTATAAAATATAATTGCTACCTTTATCTAGTATGTCAACTGATTTTTATTTTTAATCTTTTTCATTGGCATGTTGGACCACATTTTTCACTAACATGTTGGACCACATTTTGCCAGAACTTATCATTGGGAGCAATTGGAAAATGCAATTTCGAAGTAAATGAAACCTGGAATTATCAATCTCAATAAGTGAGATTCATTTTAAAATAAATACAATTTGCCAAATCATCAAAAAGCAATTTTCTAAAGCTTCTGTAATGGAAAGAGAGGAAAGCAACATTATAAATTATACATGCATGTTATTTTCCTCCTCACAATGTTTCCTCAGATATTAAACATTGTGAGTATAAATAGTTATTTTTAAATGGGGATAGACTAAAATTATTTAAATGTAGATATAATTTATTTTTATTTATTAAAACACAACAGAGAGCCTTTATTTTTTTTTCAAAGAAATGTTGATGGTTTCATTGGTTTTAGAGACTTCCCAATTTTACTAATTATCAGGATTTTAATGGAATAATTTTTAATGAAATATCAGTATGGGATATTTTGAATGCTTCATTTTCTTAACATAGTTATCCAATATAAAAGTTTCATGACAATAATTTATTGGTAGCTCTGAGTATTTCAAGCCAGGAGAAGTATACAGTATGCACAGTTTAGAAAACATTCAGTTTTGACCTAGAAGCAATTATGTTTTTGCCATCTTCTATCCTCAGTGTCCCAATTACCAGTCACAAGACATGATTTCTGTTCATTTTCTGGTGCTCATCTTGCTCAATAATAAAGTAATTGAATATGAAACACCACTAAAATCAGTAACTTCCTTTCTTCCTTTGACAAAAAAAAATCCCTGTGATTTTTTTTTTTCCTTGGTCTGCTCCTTATTGATTGGAACCAGGATTATTATATTTACAACTTACAGATGTACTACATGCTCTTCAGGTTTTGCAGTTATTGAAAATTTTAAAGAAATGCTAGTTGTGATTACCTGTTAGCCAGCTTGTCTCTTGAGAATGCTTAAAGCAATAAAAATTTACATCTGGACTGTATATGCTCTTTTTCTCTCTTCCCTCATTTTTTCTCCTTTTCTTATGAATTAGTATAAGGAATTAGTATAATTAGTTTAAGGAGTACTTTTCCTTGATATTTAAATTTGTGTTAATTAAATTTCATTTGTTAAAAAATAAGTGCTTTTGGGCTGGAGAGATAGTACAGTGTTTAGGGCATTTGCCTTGCACACAGCCAACCAGGTTTAAACCCCAGCATTCCATAATGTCCCCTGAGTATCACCAGGTGTGAACTCACCCCACCTCCCCAAACCCTTTTTATATAACCCTTTTATATATAACACTGTAATATATTTTTTTCTTTAAAAAAGGATAAATACCTTAGTTATATAATACCAAAGAAAACTGCTGTTTTTACTTGAAACACTGTACTCAAAATTAGTGTTGCTATTATGATAAAAATGAATATAAACAGAGAGTTTGAGGGTTTCTGAATTAATGCAGTTTTTAACACTGCTCAGTTTCTGATTGTGTAATAAACTGTAGTTTTAAAATATAAAATGTTGAATGTGCCTATTCTTTGTTAAATTGTTTACATATAGTAAAGAACATAGAAATTATTGCACAGAATATTTTAGCATATTTGAGTGATTCTTTTTTATATAGGCTCTCAATAGAATACTCATGTCATTCCTTAAATAAACATATTTCAGGTGATGGAACTTGTCATTATCTTCTTCGGATGTAAGACTAAAAGTAGATAAAGTGTACTTGACTAATGATATTTGTATTAAACATTCCTTTTAGTAGTCATGCATATGAATGACATGGTAGATTACAGTAATTCCTAACAGGTCCTAGGTATTAGGACTCACTTAGATGCTCAGAATCATGATCAGCCACAACCTGTAGGGTTTTGGTTAGTCATTTGAATAATCTGTAGAAACAGACTTCAGAAAGAGCCCTTTTACTTTTTGACATGAACAGTCTGTCTCTAAACTAACGTTGTGTTTTGAGTTGAGGTATGAACTGCAGTAGTAGATGTGAGTATTTTTTTTTTTAATTTTGGTGGGACTTTATCCAGTGGGACTCAGGGTTTACTCGTAACTTGGTCTCAAGGGACAGTGCATTGACAGGGATGAAACTCAGGAATTCCACATTCAAATCCTGCATCCCAACCCTCTGAGCCATCTCCTCAGTGTTTAAAACTGGTTGATTATTGATTGGTTGGTTGGTTGGTTGGTTGATTGGTTGGTTGGTTGGTTGGTTTGGGGGTTTGCCCCACACCCGGTGGCTCAATGGACTGCTCCCAACAGTATGTCTGGGTCTCCCCTGTAGCACTTTAGGGATTTTGTGGTTCCTGCAATCAGCCCCAGAGCCTCTGAATGCTAACCATGTTCTCCAGGCTCTCATCTGTCTGACCCTCCCTGATGTTTAAAGTTTTTAAAGCAAAAATCTCTTAAGTTAAAACATCAAATTTTGAGCTTGAAATTTACTTGTCATTTGATCCCTACATGTATTTTTATACACATTTGTAAGTATTTTCTTTTATTTGAAGCTCAGAATTATTCCTTCAAGATCAACATCTCTGGAGGGTGGAGCGATAGCACAGCGGGTAACCTTGCACGCAGCCAACCCGGGTTCGATTCCCAGCATCCCATATGGTCCCCTGAGCACTGCCAGGAGTAATTTCTGAGTGCATGAGCCAGGAGTAATCCCTTGTGCATCACCGGGTATAACCCAAAAGAAAAAAATCAAAATCAACATCTCTGGTATTTTGAGAAATTCCAAATCATATATATAAAAAAAAAAATGCTATCCCGCTCGAGCAAATCGACGATCAACGGGAGGGCCTTATGTTTAGAAAAAAAATTTTTTAAAAACTTTTATCTTTGGAATTAAAATAGAGTTATCCTAATTACTCTCAAAGATCACATTTCAAAAAAGAGTTTTTCAGTTTGTTCAGAAACAACATATTCTCACAAAGTCATTTAATTATGTAACAATTGGTAGTAATTGTTTACATTACCTTTGGGGGGGGGAGGGAGTGGTATATGGCCCCCTCCTGGCTTTCCTCAGGGATTATATGTAGCAGGGCTTGTAGTATTGGGGATTATAGAGTCTGCCACATGCAAGTCAGGTAGGTAGGTGCCTTACCTCCTGTATTATCCTCCAACCTTATTCCCATTACTTTAAAAAAAAAATCATTTCATATAAAACTGGCTGGAGCGATAGCACAGCGGGTAGGGCGTTCGCCTTACAAGCGGCCAACATGGCCGACCCGAGTTCGATTCCTCCGCCCCTCTCGGAGAGCCCGGCAAGCTACCGAGAGTATTCGATATGCCAAACACAGTAACAACAAAGTCTCCAATGGAGACGTTACTGGGCCCGCTCGAGCAAATCGACGATCAACGGGAGGGCCTTTACCTTTACCTTTACCCATATAAAACTGAATCTATTAGATTATGAGGTCATCTTTCTAGTTTTATAATAAAACCATGTCTGTAAATACCCAGTTGTCATGAATACTGTTTCTTTACATTTACTTGTGGATTGTTTCACATTTTGTTTTCATTAAAGGGAATAAGTTTTAGATCATTATTTAGATTTTTGTACAATGAAGTCTTGCTTTTCTTTTTTCTTGAACCTCTCATACTTTTCTTTTGAATTTATACCACATTTCCTCTTCATTTTCCTGAAGTTTGTAGAAAAACATGCTATAAACCTGGTCTAGAAGGACAGATGCATTTTGGAGAAGGTACCTATAGAATTTTTTCATCTTACTAAAAAAAAGATTGCTAACTTTGAAATTAGATATTGGTTCAAATTCTGGCTTTTTCATTTACTGTATGTACCAGCCTAGTTAAAATATGTAGCATCTAAGCTCCTTCTCTCCTTGCCCCAGAAAAATGGGGATAGTAAATGTAGTTCGTACAATACCTGGCACATAACCTGTATCAACACTGTGAATCCCAGTACAGCAAACACATTTGCACCTCACATCTGGAGAGATGGCCTCTGAGCCCAGATTATTCTAATGTTTCTTGAAAAGACTTATTTTCCTAAAAATGAAGTATATTATGATCTCTGTCTCCTGAATGTTTCCTTCTTAATCTACTGAAATGTTTAGCCATCCATCATGAAGTAGTTTCTGATATGGCTTGCAGTGTCTTGTTATCAGAATTATTTATCGAGTTTTTTCATTTACTTTTTACAATTGTCTTTTTTATAAGTGTAGTTAACCTTTAAAAATATAACAGAGTATTTTCTTAACTTGATTTGCCTAAAAATCATTATAAAGGCATTTGAGAAAAGATCACAAAAATATGTAGCTAACTTCTGAATGAAAATTACTCTGTAAAATATGTACCATATAAAGATATGGTATCACTTTGAAGAGCATTAAAATTAAACATTAATTAATGATAGCTTTGATGTGTGAATATAGTTGTTCTGGCTCAAGCAGCTGCAATTATATAAAGCTTTGCATTCTCTAAACAGAGTAAAATTGTGTAATTCTTACACCAACTATAATCTGCTGAGGGCAAAAGCTGTTTATGTTAAAATGATGAGAAATAAAAACACATATTAGTTTTTAGTACTTTGGGTAGAACTGCTTTGTGTCTTGACACGACTGCTGTCAGGGGCCAGCCTGATTTCACAGCAGAATGCTACGTTTTATGAGCAGGGTCAGTTGTTTCTCCGGATTCCCACTCACATTCGGGCCTAAGACCAGCAGAAAAAGGCAGCACAAAACTAAGCACTTCCTCAGTGCCCATGACCAATGTTCTCTCAAAAAGTAGTCTCTTCCATGTTCACTCCTTACAACAGGCAGGAGTTAAGAAGGAGTATATTCTAAAAGCATTACTTCCCCCCGACATACTCCTCCCCCCCCCCCGCCCCCCCCGCCACCCCTTTAAAGAGCTCTTACAGCTTTGGAATTCTGACTGATGGCTAAGTATTTCAGTTGAGTAAGCAGGGTTGGGGTTGGGGAAAGAGGAGATGTGCTGCAGAGTTTTGATAAAAATGAAAATCTCGGGGGTGACTTGGACCGCCTGTGTACTAGGTACAGGTGCAGTTCTGTGCATCTTCAGTTTTTCCGTAGTGGTGTTTGTACAATTGTATACCCAATTATATAAGCAGATTTGAATCTGTTAACTACTTTTTGTCATCAGAAGATGTGTATGAATATGGGTTTTGTATTTTAGAGTTCACCGCAGTAAACACAGATAAAATATCCATGTGTCCACATACGCATGTGCTCTCTTTCAACCCCCTCCCCCACATCCTGTCTCCACGCCCTCCTCATCCCTCCACACTGCATCAAAGCTTGTGGTCCTTTTCCATCCATGTACTAAGAGGTTCTTTGTAAACCAGGCCATTTGTCCCTCATTGTTTGGGGTCCAAACAGTGGTAAGATACCCTGTCACCGATCCCGCGTGCTGTGAATGGCAGCTCGCTCCGGACAATTGGCAAAGGGGCCAAGAAATATTCCTGAGAGGATTATTTAACCTTTCAATTTAGAGGGCACAAAGCCTGGCTGATTAATGAACTTTCTGATGGGCGCCGATAAGCGGATCTATTTCTTTATTTCCCCCTAAAAGTGATTCCTTCTCCTGTCCACATTACTATAATCTTAAACATAAAATGTGGCAAATAGATTAAAAAACAGCACTAAAGAGTTTATCTGGCTGGCAAACTGAAGGAGCTAAATTAAAATTGGTAATGACAGAAGTGGCTCAGCCTCATATATGGTTTTTAAATGCACTGTGTATTTTGAAGAGACTTATTCTCCGGCGTGCCTGGTAATGACTGCTTTGGGTGCACAGTCTGGGGCTGGCTTCTGTTATCCCCACCCCACCCCACCCCCCAAAAAATGAGTTGTGTTATCTGGATGGCTGCAGACACATACGCATCCCCTTTCTCACTGCATGGGCAGACAAGGTCGATAGCATTACAAGGTATTTGTGGCAGTGCTTGTTTCAGTTTTCAGAGCTGCCAGTTTCCAGGCGGATTTGAATTACAAAAGAAGAAGCTGGCATGAAAATTGAAAGGTTTTATCGGCTGGTCTGAAGCCTCATAGCACATTGCTTATTTATGCAGTCCATTTGCACCAGGAAATATAAAAAGGAAATACATTTTAAAAATAAGGCCATAAAGACTCAGATATGTTTAAGATGGCAAATAAAATATAGATACCTATAATATCTTTCCAGGAAACGATTTTCACTTAATGTTGCACATTACTTCTGAAGAGCATTTATGTTGCTGTCATAAATTTGTGCGTTTGTGTCACTATGTAGGTAGTCTCTGGGGATTAAGAAAGAAGCCTTTGCTAACTTACTTTAAAATTAAAATAGACGGAGGGATAGCTCTGCAGTTGGAGGGCTGCATTGGAAATATTTAAATAGGGTGGTAAATTAAACTTAAACTAACATTTTTGCATTCCATGTAAAATTAGCTATGGCCCAGTGAATAAATGCCACTACCTTTTGGAGAAAATTGGGATGCTTTTTAAGCCATGAAGATTTGGAGCATTCAGGGAGTGAATTACTGTGATCCTTACTGTCTTGCATATGTTCATTGTTCTCTGCTTACAGAGGTTTCTGTTTCTGTTGTTAGGGTTTGAAGGGGTAGGCATATCTCATTTCTAAAAAGAAAAACCATAAATTAATAAGTTTAATAGCTTCCTTTGTGTTTCATTTGTTTTTTTCAGTCTTCAATATGCCCTGTCTTTTAGATTTTGCCTAGCACTCAGTATTGTGAACTTAACATCTTTTCATTCCTGGGAGTTTTACCAATAGTTGACCATTGTTCCTATTACTTTAGCATAGTTTTGACTTGCTGAAACAAAGACACACTCTTGCAATTTCCAGCACTATTGGTTACATAAAATGAAGATAGATGCATATAAACATATAGTTCTAAAAGGCTTTAATAGTTAAAAGACTTAACACTAGTTATTTGTAACTTTTAACATAGGTTTGTAAAACTTAAGAGTTTCCAAAAGAGAGGAAAAGAGTTACAGGTATGTAGGAAATATCCAGTAAGAGAATAGCACTCTTCATTCTGCAATCCAAATGAACACTTTCAGAAGCCATTTTCCCCTAAAAGCTAATTGTCTTAGCAAAACTATGAGAAATGCTTTTTTTTTTTTTTTTTGCCATTTTTATTATCACCAATGTCTGGTACCTTTCTCATGTTTTCATGACCTGCACTAATTGCTTCATGTAGTTTTTTTTTTAAACAGAGAAAATATCAAAGCATACCCGTCTGCTGCATGCTAATGATGTGCTGTACATTTTTTTCATGAATTTTCATAAGGATTTTTTTTCTACGTAGCATGTGTGGCTTAATGATGTAATCACCCGATAGACTAGAAAATGCTCCAAAGGAGACGTTCCGGTCTGTTGTGCTCATAATACAGGTTTCAAAAATCTGCCTAATTAAGGAATTACCCAATGGATTGGGAGTCTGTTGGATTCGCAACTTAGTTTTGGTTTTGGTTTTTTGCTAACATAGAATATAGGTACATGTATGGCACTTTTTAGTGGTGTTTCATGGTGTTTCTAGGATTCAATTGGGATGCAATTGAATTCCTTTTTTTTTTTCTTTTTGGGTCACACCCAGCGATGCACAGGGGTTATTCCTGGCTCTTCACTCAGGAACTACTCCTGGCGGTGCTCGAGGGACCACATGGGATGCTGGGAATCGAACCCGGGTCAGCCACATGCAAGGCAAATGCCCTACTCGCTGTGCTATCGCTCCAGCCCCGCAATTGAATTCTTTTATCACTGAAAAAAATCAAAGCTTCGAAAACTTCATAATGGTCACCATATTTTAAAATGATGTCTCCTCTTCAATTTGAGGAAACAGTCCCTCCCATTATTCTTCAGAGGTAAATAATACTGTGCATGACCCTCCTTCACTGCTGGTGGGAATACCGACTGGTTCAGCCCTTTTGGAAAACAGTATGGACGATTCTCAAAAAACTAGAAATTGAGTTCCTATTTGACCCAGCAATACCACTCCTGGGAATATAACCCGGAGAGGCAAAAAAAAGTATAGTAGAAGTAACATCTGCACTTGTTTGTTCATTGCAGCACTCTTTACAATAGCCAGAAACTGGAAGAAACCTGAGTGCCCGAGAACAGATGACTGGTTAAAGAAATTTTGGTACATCTACACAATGGAGTACTATGTAGTGGTTAGAAAAAATGAAGTCATGAAATTTACATGCAAGTGGTACTACATGGAAAGTATCATGCTAGGCGAAATGAGTCAGAAAGAGAGGGACAGACATAGAAAGATCGCATTCATCTGGGGAACATAAAGTAACAAAATAGGAGACTAACACCCAAGAAGAACTGTGATAAATACCAGAAGGTGATAAATACCAGGAGGTTTACTCCATGGCTTGGAGGACAGCCGCACACTCTAAGGGTAAAAGTAGCTCAGATAGAGAAGGGAGCACCAAATAAAGGGTGCTGGGAAGATCCGCCCAGGATGGGAGATGCGTGCTGAAAGTAGACTATAGACCGAACATGGTTGCCACCCAATGCCTCTTTTGCGAACCACAGCACCCAAAAGGAGAGAGAGAACAAAAGTGCCCTGCCACAGAGGCAGGGTGGGATGGGGGATGGGAGGGTGGGAGGGATACTGGGATTGGTGGGGTGGAGAATGGACACTGGTGGAGGGATGGGTACTTGATCATTGTATAACTGAAACCCAAGCACAAAAATTTGTAAGTCTACAACTGTACCTCATGGTGTTTCACTAATAAAAATTTAAATAAATAAATAAATAAAATCTCATTCTCCTGAAAAAAAGATAAATAATACTGCGCACATTTGCCATAATAGTACATAAATGGAAGTCTTTTTTCCAAAACCCTGCGTGGAATTAAGGGCTTCTGGTATGGGGACCCAGCCCCGAGAACTCTGTAAAGGGAGAATCAGCAAGAGCATCTTGGGTCATGTGGGATTATCATTTATGTCTCCCTACAGACAGTCGATTCACTGCAAAAACTCCTTTTTAAAATGTGTTTTAAAACACTTTGAAATTTCATCCTTTGGACTCTGGTTGTGATTTTTTTTTTAATACCTGCCAGTTACCTATCTGTTTGCATCAATTCTTCTTTTCCTCCCTACCCTTTCTAAAACTTTGTAAAATACTTAGAAAACAATCTGATTTCCAGTCTAGGGTGGGCAGTGAGAACAGTATCTTTAAATAAAGTATTTTAACTTTATAGTTTGATTCTGCTCAGTTATCACATTCATGCTGTTTAGTTACTTCATCTGAGGGTCCTTGTCTGTGATTGACAAGCTTTTGGTGTATGGTAATATTTTCTTGAAAAAGTGTTGCTTGATTACTTGGGCTGAATTTTTTAAATGCATGTAAACTAGAGGAGGCTTGTGCTATTAGTGAGTTTATTGAGAGAATAAATTGATTTGGAAATACTTTTGAAAAAACAAGGTGGTTCTCAAGCATGAAAAGCATATTGATATAAGAGGTATATATGCCATGGTGACTTGTTCATAAAGACTGGAATGAAGCTCAGTACTTCACTTGGTATTACATTTGATCGTGAATATATTTAACGCAGTTGCTTGATAGAATTGCTTTTTTTCACTTATCCTCATATAACAAATTAGATTAATAAATAAAAACATAGTTTAGTCTATAAGCATATGTATAATTATTTTTTAAAAGTCCATTTTGCGTTCACAGGAGTAGAAAATTCTCTTTAATTAGTGAAATTGATTGCATAACTTATGTAAGTAATGAGCTTCAACTAAATGCAGACCCCCATTGGATCAAAGTCAGTTTAGATAAGGGCAGCTCAAGGTCACAGGGGGAGATGCCCAGCAAGTTCGTTTGCATAAAAAATTACTGTTAGAAATTGGACACTGAGGCAGCTCAGGCGTTTTGATCTCTTGGCCTTTGTCATGGAGATTCCTAGTAGTGAAGGGAGTAAGGCCAGTGTCCCAGATAATGATTAACTGTTTTAATGGCATTCATTCATTCATTCCGCACTAACTACTCATGCAGAAAAAAGGGTTATGTAAAATGACATTAGAAGAAAATCATTTGTAATCGTTGCATCGGGCTGCACTTTGAGGAGACATTAGGAGTAAATCCGTGGCGTGGTAGGCTTATGCTTTATCTTCTGATATTTACTGAGTTTACTGGTGCATGAAAAGCTTTCAGCAAGAATAGCAGATGGGATGGACCTTTCATAGGTAATGCTATCTACCAGGTTATTACTTCTATATATTGATAGTAAAGTAATCTCCAAGATATCACCCTACAAATATAGATTATTTAAATGTCTGTTACCAAAAAAAGAAAGAGTTGCTTTCCAAAATTTGGTATCCATTTGGTATCCATTAAGTCAAAGTTAAAATGTTTAACTTAAAGTTCTTAAAACACTAAATTCATTTTCTTGCATTAACATTTTTGTCCTCGGTATAGACATGTATGGCAGAACCCTGAACTTAGAGCTAATAAGTTGACACATTCTACTTTAAATTGGACCTTTACTGTTAATTAAAAATGAAGACATGCTCCAAAGCAGAAGTATTGAGTCAGAAATTTATATTTCTAACACTTTAAATAGCTGTAAGATTTTTGTTAGATCATAGTATGAAAACTTGTCCACTGGAAATCATTATTGAGTTTTCAGTACTGTATTCTAACGCAGAAATGTTCTCTAATTAGGTTAGATCTAGGCTGATTTCATTCCTATTAAGTCCTAGTACATGATAGTTTATTAAAATGAGAGTATATAGATAGCGTTTGTCATGTCATTTACTAATTAATTATTGTGAAACAGTTTAGAATTTCATAGCACAATATAAATACTCTTGCTATTTTTATTAGTAATAATGGAAGTTTTTAACTAGTGACATTATTCAGATGAATGAACATCCAAATGTTTGCACTTCATCCAAGGGAAAAACTGAACAGAGAGGCCAAATTTAAGGCTTTTTGAATGAGATTATTTTTAAAATAACTGTCAACTTGGAGCACACTTTTAAAATCTTGATTAAGAAGTATCTCTTTATCCCTAGTATTATAAGACTGAACTCCTCGTTTCTCTGCATTAATAAATAATTCCTAAGTCTGCTAGAGAATGTCCCCCATTTTCAGTATAAAGTAGGCAAGACATTTAGGAAGTGGTATTAATATATTTGATCTTCGTAGTACATATGAAATAGTTTACACTAAACATGTAAAATACATTATAATATATATGGAAACATACTTGTATAGATTGTATCTAAGTGATAAAAAATACACCTTGACATTGTCTCAATAAAGTATAAGGTATACTTTATACTCATAAAGTATCCAGATTATTGGTAACAACTAAAAGCATTATTATGGGCCATGCTCTTTATATTACCTCATTACTTGTTTATTAATATTTATTCCTAGTATATGCCTGACCAGGTTCTGGAATCTTGAGCACAGAAGTGAACCCAAAACAGGCCAAAAATCATAGAGACTTCCCAGCCACCTCTGTTTTCTTGGCCTGGGGATGATAGACAAAACAAATGATGAGTAAAATATATTCTTTAAGGGATTATAAGTGCCATGGAGTTTTTTTGTTTGTTTGTTTTCATTTTTTAAGGCCATGAAGAGTAAAATAAGCCATTCTAAATAAGGTTGTCAGGAAGACCTTGCAATATTACATTTAAGCCATCATTTAGAGCAGATGAAGGAATACCCCATGTTTATCTGGGGGAAAGAGTAATACAGGCAGATGAAATAGCATATGCCTAGTCTGATGTAGACTTTTGCCTGGAGTATTTGGAGAACTATGAAAAGTGTATGACAGGCGTGCTTGAGGGAAAGTGGCAGGAGGTCAAATAGGTTGTAAAAGGCAAATTGTAGATCTTTGTACAGATTTTGGCTTCTACTTAGAATAAAGCTAGAAGTTCTTGGAGGGTTTTGCGCTGATGATTGAAACAGCCTGATTTACATGCTAAAAGCATCAATCTGTGTTGAGAGTAGGCCCTTACAGGGCAGGATAGAAGCAGAGTTCAGTTACAAGTTTCTTGTCATAATCCAAATGAAAGGTGAATGGTTAGACCCAGGGAATAGTTGTGTAGTAAAAAGAAGTAGATATATTTTGAAAATAAATCCAATCAGCTTTGCTGATAAATTAGGTATAAAATGTATGTGAGACATAAGTCAAGGTTGTTGATATGGGACTTATAACAATGAGGATAGAGTTGCTGAGAATGAAATAAAACAGATAGTGAAAAGTATGGGCGAGAGCGATAGCACAGCAAATAGGATGTTTGCCTTGCACACGCCTGACCCGGGCGACCCGGGTTTGATTCCTCCGCCCCATCTTGCCCACACAGCAAAGCCTGGCAAGCTACCCGTGACATATTTGATATGCCAAACACAGTAACCATAAGTCTCACAATGGAGACGTTACTGGGCCCACTCAAGCAAATCGATGAACAACGGGAGGACAGTGCTACAGTATGTATTTGGAGGAAAAGAGTAATATTTTAACAGTAAATCTGAGATACATAGGGATATCAGTATCTTAGTGTGAGGGTTTGAGAATGGCTGGGGTAAAACTTACAGAGCTCCAAAGGAATATGTGTAGAAAGAGAAGAAATGCACTGAACTGGTTTGAGGCCTGGGCCCCTCCAATAAAAGGCACAGAGAGTTGGCACCTGGTTGCATATGCTTTTCATACCCAAGCCCTGGTTCCACCCAAAGCAGCACCTTGAGGTTCCTTGTGTGAGCAGCCCTCAAGCTGAAGTAGTCCCCAGAAGCCTCAGGTGTGGCCCAGAAAGAGGGTGGAGAGATAGATAGGAACCACAAATGAAAATAGAGCAGAAACAGTGAGGTGAGAGAAAACCTGGGGAGTGTGTCATCTGGGAGGATAAGCAGAGAAAGTCTTGAAAGGAAGCTGATTTTTAATGGTTTTTATCTACTTTACTGATAGGTTATGAAATATCAATGTTGTGTGTGTGCCTCACAGCAGAGGTATGAGGGAGCATTGTTACTCTCATTATCACCATTTTGCAGCAGGGTTGAAGAGGCAAAGATCACGTAACTTGACTGAGATCACATGGCCAATAAACAGTGAAGTTGAGATTAGAGCGTAATGCCAGGCTGTAATGGATAATTGAATTTTGCCAGAGCCTTTGACATTTTTGGTTTGTTTTGGGGCTATTCCCAGTGGTACTCAGAGCTAACTCCTGGCTGTGCTCAGGGGACCATATGGGTGCCAGGGTTGAACCGGGATAAGCCACATACAGGGCAAGTGCCCTACTTATAGTACACTATAAGTACACTTATTTTTTGACGAGCCTCTGATTCTTGAGATTATTTAGTTTTGCCTCTGATTGTTCAGTTATTTGAAGCCAAAACCTTTTCTGTATATTCAAATGCATATGTATGTGTATAGACTATATATACATGTTCATAGAGTCTATACACATTCATGTAATGGTAGGATGTACTAGGTCAGTCTGGTTCAGTGTGGGTAGTACTGCCCCACTCCCTAGGGGAGAGATGCTGGAACTAACCAGGAAAATAGTAGTAGCTTTGGATACTTTTGGGGGGCAATTATCTGGGTTGATTTTGGCAAGGGGACACTTGAGTACTTGAGAGGGGTTTTTAGTTTGTTTGTTTGTTTGTTTTTTCTGTAGAGAGAGCAGTAGGATAAGTAAGTTTGAGAATCTCTGGGAAGTGTCTCCAACAGAGCTGAAGAAATTGCTTACCTCTATGCCTTGCCCTGAAGAGAGGAATTGATTGTATGAAGAACAAAAATGTTATGGCAGACCTTTCACATATCTTAAGTTTCATGTCATGCTTTGAAAGAAACATGTATTTGATTCAGGATCATCTCATTTTCTTTTTTTTTAAAAAAAAAAAAAACCCTCTAAGATGCCATAGTAGCAAGGCATAATGACTCATCTTTCAGATGACCCTAAAACCTTCTCAGAAATTCTCTATGTAGAAAATATGTTTTTGATGCATTTGCCATATTTATTCTGAAATCTCTAGTTAGCTCATTTCATATGATTTTGCCATTTTGTGCTGGAGAAATAGCTCAACAGACAGGGCAGATGGTTTGTATTCAGGAGACCTGGGTTCAAATCCCAACTCCACAAGATCCCCCAGAAGTGCTGGAAGCAATGATTCCAGATTTTGAAAACCAAGTTGCCCATGGGCAATCGCCAATTCTAATGGAAGCGTCTCAGGTTTTGTCTCACTGGAGCTATAGCACAGCGGGTAGGGCTTTTGCCTTGCATGTGCCCGACCTGGTTTCAATTCCTCTGCCCCCTCGGAGAGCCCGGCAAGCTACAGAGAATATCCCGCCCATTTGGCAGAGCCTGGCAAGCTCCCTGTGGCATATCCGAGATGCCAAAAACAGTAACAAGAAGTCTCACAATGGTCGACTGGTGTTTGCTCAAGCAAATCGATGAACAGCGGGAGGACAGTGCTACAGTGCTACATTCTTCATGTAGCTACCAGCCAAAATGATTTTATTTACCTCTACATAAATATATATATATTTTTTGATCCACACTCGGCAGCAGTGCTCAGGCTTACTCCTGACTCTGCACTCAGGGATCGCTCCTGGTGGGACTAGGGAGCCATATGTGCTGCTGCAGATCAAAGCAAGCACCCTACCTGCTGGGCTATCTCTCTGGCCCCCATTTCCCCCCATTCTTCCCCATGTTCTCCAGCGTCACCTCTCTCGCTCTCACATTCACCTGTCACACCTGGCTCTATACCTGATATTTTGTCAGCTTGGGTGCTCTTTCTTTGTTTCATGCCATTGGTCATGCTGTCCCATCTGCCTTGGAGTCTTATTTGACTCACACCTGATTCTCTCAGAGTAAAATTTTATACATTCAGGAATGGTCTCCATGACAACCTTCACTCTTCCAACGCTGGGTCCCCCTCACCACTCAATTACATTACTCTCTCCATATCTGTTTCTCTCTCTCTCTCTCTCTCTCTCTCACACACACACACACACACACAAACACGCACACACCACACACGCATTTCACCAGCCCATTAGTGTTCTCTGAGATACCTGACACAGCCATGGGCACAGTTCTGGGATGAGGAGCCAGGAAGAAGAAGTGCCAGTTGACGTGTCCTCTTACTATGCACTTCAGTTAAAGGGTTCTCCCTTGGAATATGGATGACCACACTAAACTTTAGAAGGGAATATTAAGGAATCGCATACTTAAAAAGAACACTTTGGAGGAAAAATTTACTATAAACACTTTGTAAAACCTTACAAATACTCCTTTTGCAGACCAAACCTGGGCCACCCAAAAAGCCGAAGACTCCTTCTGGACAGTCAGCTTTAATGTATTGCTACAACTGTGGACAAGAAGGCCATTTTGGACATGTAAGTTTGAGGGACATTTACACATGAAACTTTCTGTTGCTTAGAGAGTAGTTGGTGAAAGTTGGCTTTAATTTTCAGCATGCTTCTCCCATCCTGGGAGGATCTTTCCAACACCATTTGTTTGGTGCTCCCTTCTCTATCTGAGCTCCCTTTTCCCCTGGCATGTGTGCCTGGCCTCCAAGCCATGGAGTAAAATTCCTGGTACTAATCTCAGCCATTCTTGGGTGTTAGTCTCCTATTTTGTTTCTTTATGTTTCCCAGATTGCCACCTATTGCCTCTTTTGCAAACCACAACTCCCAATAGGAGAGAGAGAACAAAAGGGAATGCCCTGCCACAGAGGCAGGGTGAGATGGGGGGAATGGGGGATGGGAGGGAAATGGCACTGGTGGAGGGATGGGTATTTGATCGTTGTATAACTGAAACCCAAGCACAAAAATTTGTAAGTCTACAACTGTACCTCATGGTGTCTCACTAATAAAAATTAAAAAAAAAAAGAAAGTTGGCTTTAAAACTAATGTAATTCTAATATATAAATAACCCCCATATATATATATCTATGTGTGTGTATATATGTATATATATATATAAATTTAATTCTGATGTACCTAGGCTACAACAAAAGTGATAATCTAAAATCAAAAGAAAGTTCCTAAATAATATATTTTCTTTTTGGCCTTTGGTTTTTGTTTTTGGGGGGTTGGGGCAGTGTTGGGGGTTTTGCATTTGGGTTTTGGTTTTTGATCCCTACCCAGCAGTCTGGTTCTTCACTCTGGACTTACTCCTGGCAAGCTCGGGGTACCAAATGGGATGCTGAGTATCAAACCTGAGTCGGCCACGTGCAAAGCTAGCCCCTTACCCACTGTACTATCACACTGGCTGCAGATAATTTATTTTCAACTGATTTACTTCTCCCATTCCTACCAGAGAAACAGATGTCAGAACACATTGCTCTGAGTGTTTTAAATATATATGAGTAGATTAGGCTCAAAAAATAGCTTCTAAAATCATTTAGGCAAATATAGTCAGAAGAAAGGCCACAGTTCTCATGTTCTCATGAATTCTTTTGGGGCAAGGAGGTGGAGGGAGCTTCTTATTATACCCACTTAGTAGTGCTTAGAACTAACTCGTGGCTGTGCACTCAGGTCATTCCTCATGGACTCAGTGGACTGTATGGCATGTCAGGGATCATCAGCCCTGTGCAAGGCAAGTGCCCTATCCACTGTACATCACTCATGCCCGTTCATGAGTTCTTTGATGTGTTACTTTGAAACATCCAAATTGTGATTTGGGGTTTTCTGTATCATTCTCCCGGATCTCCAGTCTATCCTTAGACAGTGTTGAGTAAAATCTTCAAGCCTCCCTTGTAAACCCTGACAGTTTACTAGTGGGAGGATAGAGTTGCTGTGTCAGCGCCCTGCATACCCCACTAGTGACTTGATTCTTTGTTCAGCCTGCATATCCCTGAGCCCCAGCTGGAAGGGTCAAGCTGTGTATGTGAACTCAGTTTGGAGGTGTCAAAGCAGAAGAAACTGTGTGAGGTGAGGCTGAGTCTTGAATTCTGAGATTGGCTCTCACATGGCTGGAGTTGCACAGCCCAGGGAAAGAGAGAAGGCTTGGGGGAAGCAGCAGTGCTGGCTAAATCTATTGGCAGCTCAATCCTTCCTCATTGGGGCAGCAGGACTACGAAGGAAAAAGGTGCTACATGAAATTCAGCATGAGGTGCTTCTGGTCCTCGGTCCTAATCTTGCCTCTCTGGTCTCTAGTTTCTCCACCTGCAAAGCAAAGAATTTTTCCAGGCTGGAGCGATAGCACAGCAGTAGGGCATCTACCTTGCACGCAGCCGGACCGGCTGAGCTGGGTTCGATTCTTCTGCCCCTCTCAGAGAGCCTGGCAAGCTACCCGTGACGTATTCAGTATGCCAAACACAGTAACAACAAGTCTCACAATGGAGATGTTGCTGGGCCCACTCGAGCAAATCGATGAACAGGAGGACAGTGCTACAGTGTCTTGAGTCTACTTCCAATACAATTAAATCAAGTGTTGATGCAGATGGAAAGATCCTATGGTATAGTTCATTTCTGATTACGTCAAAACCTAGTTAGAGAATACCCTGATTGTTTTGTTTAGGGGCTATACCCAGCGATGTCCAGGGCTTATTGCTGGTCCCGCACTCAGGAATCACTCCTGGCTGAGCTTGGGGGACCATATGTGGTACCTGGGATCAAACCTGCATGAGCCGTGTGCAAAGCAAGCACCTCACCCACTGCACTGTCACTCCAGCCCTAGAGAAAACTTTTAAAATATCAGCACCTCTAGGTCTTTTCAGAACTGTGCATTCCTTCTTATTGCCTGAATTCAAGTGTGGCGGCACTGTGTAGGGAACATAGCCACAGAAGCAGTCCACTGCCATACAGTCACGTAGATGTACAGTTCAGACTTGTTCACCTCCTTAAAGCCAAGGGGTATCATTTCAACCTTCGTGTTTGTTCAATTAGAGGAAAACAATTATAGTTGAACACGTATTGGTTACGAGTCACTCCTGTTAATGTAGATAGGAAATGTATTAAAAGCACTTGGAATTTATCCCTGAAATCTAGATTTAGATCATTTTTAATTTACAATAAAACAAATTTGGCGGTCTCATTGCTGCCATAGATGAAGAACTCTAGATTATCCACACTAATGAGGAAGATCAGTGGTGTGTCTAATCCAGAATAGTAGATAAATTATATAGCCAACTATCAATGTTTGTGCTAATGGAGAGGACCAGCGATGTGGATAATCAAATAATTTACATTTAGCTTCAGGAAAGATGGCCCTGTACAACTCTATATAGTGCTCTACCCATGTAGAGCAGTGTTGCCCAAAGTGGGTGAAATTTGCCACCCTCCCTCAGACAGAGTCGGGTGTTCTGGAATGATTGTGGCGGGGAGGGATCGCAGTAGCCTTGGGCATAATGGAGGGTACTTTCTATCTCTTTACTTGGAGACAGTGGTTTCCATTGGGGCACTGAATAATTTTGTTTCTACAAAGGGGGCAGTTGACTCAGTCAAGTTGGGGCCTCTGGACTAGACCACATAGGATCCAAATAGGAGACTGCACGTGTAGGTGGCTAAAGATATATGAGGATTCCCTCCTCTTCAGATTCAGATATGAAACTGTATAGATGATAATAGATAAGTAGCTCCTTAAGGGGCTGGAGTGGTAGTACAGCAGATAAGGTGTTTGCTTTAAACACAGCTGACCCAGGTTCGATCCCTGGCATCCCATATAGTCCCCTAAGCACTGCCAGGAGTGATTCCTGAGTGCAGAGCCAGGAGTTATGGGTGTGACTCAAAAAAGGTGAATGTGACCCCACCTTCCCTGATTCCCCTAATTCAATCATAAGCTGCATGGGGCAATTGTAGTAGGAAATGGGAATCACTGTATAAGAGATATCTCCAAGGGGGCCAGAGAGATAGGTCAGAGACCTGAATGCAGGCTTTGGATGCTGGAGGTCAGGCTCCTTTCCCAGAACCAAATGGCTCCCTGAGCACCACTAGGAGCGACCCCCAGGCTGAGAGCTGGAAGTAACCCCTAAGCACAGCTGGTTGTGCCCCTCTCCCCCACCCCCAAGAAGCATCAAAACAATAACCAAGCAACTGTTCCAGGAGCATGTGAGAGGGTGTGTGAGGTACTAGGGGCCACAGGTGTCTCAGAGTAAGTGTTGAATGAGCAGGACAGGAACGATTTGTATAGCAGGGAAGGTGTCTGCCTTACACACAGCCAATCTGGGTTCAGTTCTCACACATGGTCCCTGATCAGGTACAGAGCCCCGAGTAAACCCTGACTATCATTGAGTTTGACCCAGAAACAACAAAAAAAAAATGGTAAGCTTATTAAGATTTCTAGTATCTTTTTATAGTCAGCGTTCACTCCTAATGTTTTATGCTTTGGGTCTGTGTTAACCTACTTGGCTACTACAAATAAACTATCACAGAGTTTGTATGTTATAAGTAGTACAAAATTTGGGAGGAGGAGGGATTTGGTTCACATCCAACAATACTTGCGGGGGAGCTGTCTCTGGCTTTGTGCTTTGGAGTGACCCTTGGTGGTGCTGAAGGAACCATGTGTGATGCTGGGAATTTAAACTCTGGTCATTGCCACCACAACCATATGCGTAGGCCAGTGCCTTACCTCCTGTACAGTTTCTCCAGCAGCAGAAATTCATCTTGGAAGTTGTCTACAGCCATGGCCCTGGCAGAGTCTGTTTGTGAGGGGACACTTCTCCATCGCTGATGCTCTCTTGCTGTTTTCTTGCATGTCAGGGATCTGTGCGGTCTCCACCCATCTATTCTGTGTGTCTGCCAAAGATGCGCCACTTCAGGGGTCCTGATTTCAGCAGGTGCACTTGGTGGAGGGTGTACAGAATCTCAGAACCTAGTAGAGCCTTAAACCCAGATATTTTGTGGCTATCCTTCTGAAAACTCAAAGACATTTTTTATGGAGGTACTGTGATGGACAGTGCTGTCAATGATTTGTCCTTGCACACACTATTCCAACACCACCCCCACCTTGAGGCTACATGCTGGCCTCCAACAGTGTTCCCAGATCCCCTCCTATTCACCTGTCCCCCAAGTTCAAAAATCTGGTTATTTGAAAATCTTTTCAAGGGAAAAGAGCAGATCTCTGAGAAAACTGACTATCCAATACAAAATGAAAAGGCATAGATAATAAGTAAATTGTGTAAATAGTTTAAATGCAGAATAATGTTTAATTATGAGACCACTGCATAATTTTATAAAGTTCAAAGCTAAATCCAAAAGAAAAATAGGAAAACTGACAGTTCTCTATAAAATACAAATTAATGAAAATGACTAGAGAATAAGCCATTATTTCTTCAGGGGCTGGAGAGTATATAGCAATTAGGACCCTTTCCTTGCTCAAGACCAACCTAAGTTCAATCCTCAACACCTCGTATGGTCCCCCAAGCCCCACCAGGAGTGACCTCTGAGCACAGAGCCAGGAGAAACCCATCGGTATCTCCAAGTGTGGCCCAAAACAAAAAATTGAAAAAAAAAAAAACTAAGCCTACTTGAACCAGTACTGTGTAAGCAATTGACCCAGCCTGGAAGTTGCTCAGTCCCACTCCTTTCTCTCATGCAATACCCCACACTATTACTTTTCCAGGAAATGAGGCAAAAAAAGGCCATCTTTCCATCTGCATTAGAGTGGCCAGAGAATGCATCATCGGCATTCAACACTCAAAAGCGTATCCATGGAAAAGGCTTCAGCAAATGCTCCCCTGGGGCACTAGACAAATCCAGAAAATTTCCACAAGGAAGATGGCACTTAGATGTCCAGATGTGCTCCACAAAGCTGTCTGTCCTAGAGAAATAGGCTGTTTCCCATACCTGTTTCAGGCACACTTGTCAGAGAGCCAGAGTGAGGATGGACTCACTGAACAGTATTTACTAGTCACCTGTGTGCTGATGAATGATCACCACCTTCAAGACTGTGGATGAGAACGAACCAGTGATTGTCATATAAAGTTGTAAAAGCCGCAAGAAGTGATTTAGTCACCAAAGGGTTCCCAACTGCGGTCTATCAGACCTCGATAGTTTTGTAATTGAATTTTTACAAGACCTTTATTCATAAGCAGATAATCTGAAAGAACATTATTCAGTTTGCTCTGTGAAACTATTATAAAACGATAGCCATTTCAAAACATTTACAGAATATAATTTTTAAGTCAGTGCTTTAAATTTAAACTGTTATTTATTAGAATACTCATTAGTTGTAAATATAAAATCATGACACTTGAAAACAATGACAACTCTAGAAAGAGAAAATCCATGGAAACAAGGAAGAAATGTTGTACCAAGGATTTCACTTACATCAGTGATGCTTTAATTTTAGGGAGAAACTGAGGGAAATTAACATTAAATGTTACATCTGGATAAAGCTTAATGGTAGGACCAGCTTTCCATGACTTTTTTTTTTTTTTGGGTGGAAGGGGTGCACACCTGGTGGTGCTCAAGGCTTACTCCTGGCTCTGCACTCAAGGATACTTCAGGCAGGGCTCAGAGGACCATATGTGATACCAAGAATTGAATCCAGCTTGGCTGCATGTAGAGCAAACACCGCTATACTGTCTCTCCAGCCCCTCTAAGGGGCTAAGAGCATTTTGAAACCTAGACATAGCCTGCTACCATTTTCTCCTCACTGTAAGAATTGCTGCCCTTGTGAGCAGTGAGCATTGGGCTAAAATAAGCTTGCAAACTATTTATGTAGAAGGAAAAGGTCAAAGGACATCAGCCACATTTAGGGTGGAAGTAGAGTTAAAGGAGAAGAACAAAGTAGAAGCACTTGATGGAAGGGTTTTTGAAGAGAGAAATAGGCAAAGGTTTGTACAGTCAAAAGCCAAATAAAATAAACCCTCAAAACAGGTATAAGGCTTATTCTGTGGCTCTCCACCCTCTGCCACCCCACCCCAACCCCATCATTCATAACACAATCTGGGGAGGAATTTCACTGGGAAGATTGTAGGTGGTGGGGGGATGGAAGAAAAAGGGTTTCGTAGGTAAAGAAGTAAAGGGGAAAAACTAAGCATGAAAGAGTAGCATGTAAGGATGATTCGCTGTTGATCTGATGGAGGTACCAGTGATGTGGGGCTCACCTCTAAATACAGTGACTTGGAGTCTTGCCAGAAGATTGTCTGCACCATGCGACTTATGATGTCATTTCAAATATCATTTGCAGGAGTGTACAGAAAGAAGAATGTTCAACCACATCTTCCCAGCCACTCCATTCATCTACTACTACGATGACAAATATGAGATTCGGGAGAGAGAACAGAGAATAAAACGAAAAGTGAAAGGTATTTTAGTAGATTGCTTGTCAATCGCTTTGCCATAGTTCCTGCACTTCTTTTTTTGCACTGTACTTTCTTGCTTTAAAGGGTGTTGGTAAGCACAGAAACCGCCTCCCCAACCCAAAAACTTTAAAACACCATGATTTACAAAGTTGTTCACAATACAGCTCTTTCAGGTATTCAGTGTTCCAACACCAGTCCCACCACCAATGTGCCCTTACCTCCACCAGTGTCCCTAAGTTTCTTACCCAACCCCCAAGCCTACTCCCTGACCAGGCTCAATTCAACTTACTTTACATTGTATGTCACAACCTATTTCTCTTAATGGTGTTGCTGAGGATTTACTGAGCTGTTAGGTACGAGTTGGGTCTTCTGTGTTATTGTTTTCACTCATTGAGCTTAGTGGACTTCCACTCACTTTTCCCATCTAATATTTTTGCTTCTGCTGGACTGTCATCTCTAAAAAGTTCTGAGGTTTTGTGTGGCCGCATATACAGCTGCATGTTTTAGGGACTTTGGAGCTGGGATCATCAACAGCAGATTTCTCTCCAAGATGAGTCATGAAGCCATGCCATTTCTCTGGCAGTGGCAGGAGCCAGATGTGGGTGAATGGAGCTCTGGGCCTATGACAGGGTGGGACCTCAGTCTGCCCTCATCCCCTGCTAAGGCTCCAAAGATCTACCCGGGCCAACCTGAAATGACTCAGCTGCCAGTGTCACTCTGAGATCAGTCCTGAAGCAGGACCATTTTTCTGGCAGCCATAGGCAAACTGGTTTTTTAATTTCAAATATTTACCACAAAAACTGGAACTTGTTTAGATCCAGAAATTAAGTGCCCACTTCAAAAATCCTGTACTGTAATCTACTCACAAGTGTTTTTCTTACATGATGATCATTCTAGAAAATGTCTAGAAAATATACGTATGCAGTTTCCAAAGACTTCTTTGAAGAGCTGGAACTCTTCCCTGTGGCTAATCCACGGTTGATCCCCCCAAGCCCCACCAGGAGTGAGCCCTAAGCACAGAGCTGGGAATAAACCCCAAGTACTACCAGCCCTGAGTACCACATGTGGCCCAGAAATAAAAAAGAAACCTTTGAGATATTTTTTTCCCCAAGTAATTATTTTTCCCTTTGCATGTCTCAGTATCTTCTGTAGAAAGCTTTCCCTGCTAGGTGGTTCCTGGAGTTCCTCTAGGGAATCTTAGATTCTTGGATACCTGAAAGTGATTTACCAAGTCCTTTTCTGGCTTCTTGGACAAAGTTATTCTGTGTTTTTCAAATTGACCTATTTACTTACTGTGTTCTGACTCCTGGCTGCCCTTTTTTTATTTCTAGAATAAGTCCAGGTCATTTTCAAAATGAAAATACTAATTCTGGAAGGATAGTAGAGAAATCTTTCTCAGTGCCTGAATATTTTACATAATATACCAATTATGGGCTGGAGCGATAGCACAGCGGTAGGGTGTTCGCCTTACAAGCGGCCAACATGGCCGACCCGAGTTCGATTCCTCCGCCCCTCTCGGAGAGCCCGGCAAGCTACCGAGAGTATTCGATATGCCAGACACAGTAACAACAAAGTCTTCAATGGAGACGTTACTGGGCCCGCTCGAGCAAATCGACGATCAACGGGAGGGCCTTTTACCTTTTATACCAATTATATAGGAGGAAATTATAGTTCATAAAGATAATGATGAGATGGCTAAATTAGGAAAAGATTCAGAACAAATGTGGTAAAATGTCATGTCTGAATTAAAGAATTTTAGGTGTTTTCTGTTTTATTTTCCTTAGACTTTCTATATTTGTCAGGTTCTCCATAAATGAGTGTTTATAAATGTTCAAAGAAAAACTTTTTTAAGTAGTTGTGTCAACATCTCTTGGCCACAGATTTACTGAGACTCACCTGTGATCTATAGGAATGTTTGTGCTGAAATCTATTAACTACTTGTTTTTGCCCCATATTTTAAAGTATTATGTTTTTCCCTAAGTACATTACTTTGCACTTTATCCTATTTATTATTGGCCACTTCTTTAATCATTGTGGGTCCTATTAATGTGTCAGTGTTTATTTCCCCCTGGAACTCTCTTACCTGTTCCCCAGAACATACCATCAGACACTTGTAGTAGGAGTGCCGAGTCCTGACTGAGTATAGCCTCACTAGGTCTAACATCTAGGGATCGGGGTGGGGGTTATCCAGATACACATGTGCATGCACATATGTGCCCAGGCCCGCAAGCCTGCTCAGGAAGAATAATCTCCTGTCCAGTTTGGCATTCACCTATAAGAGCGATGGCCAGACTTTATCTCCAGCGGGTAATTGAAATGTCATATGAGACTGTCAAAAGGCTATTTTCTACATCTTGCTTCCACTTATCTTCAAGGGCTGTCTTATCACTGCAGGAACTTGAATTGGTTAGACATGACTTTCTTCACAGAGCTAAGGTGATAACTGCTGTCACTGGTCCACTGCTTAACCTAGTTAAACTCTTAAGCAGAATAAATAATCACTGTGTTTCTGGACGCTTTTCATTTTTCGCAATCAGAAATATAAAACTGCAGCCATTTGATTTTAACATTAGTAAGGGCTCTTTGGAATGACTTCTCATTAAATGTTTGGCTTCCCTGTCATCCGCTAAGTTATTCACAGACCCCATGGGTCTGCATGCTCTGCATGAACTGTATAGCTACTCAGTATGGAAAATACTTCTGTGTCCTCTTCCAGAACTCCAGAAATGTGGGAGTTTGCCAAGGCAGGTCAAGAGACCTCATATGGAAGCCACAGATAAAAAGTGCTACCGTGAGAGGAGGAAGAGCCACAGGTGGTCTCGGGAAAAGAAGGAAACCCAGAAAGAAACGATGCACAGGAGCAGCCGAGAGCAGAGGAAGCACAGGAAGGTGGACAGGTTTCTGCACACAGAGGACGAGGACTTTCCCAGGGGCCCCAAACTCTGCTCTTCCAGATTCGACCCTCAGAAAAACCAGAAGCCTCACAAGTCCTGCCGCCATCCTCATCACCACAAACCACGGGAAGACAGGATGCCCAAAGAGGGCAAGCAAGGCAAGCATAAGAGAAAGGAGAGAAGCTTGGAGGAAGAGGAGAGTGATAACTTATTTCTTATCAAGCAGCGGAAAAAGAAGTCAAAACTGCAGGACTGTTGAGCCACTCAGCCCCGGTGCGTGTGGTCTTCCTTCTCCCACAGCATTTTCATTGTCTCTGATTTCTATAAATGAGTGAGTGATCTCAGCCATACCAAAGCTGCCAGGCAAAAGCCCAGGACATCTCAGTTCTCTGTGTCCAACCGGTGCTTAGGAAAGAAAGCAAAGATAGACTCAGACTTCACCTGTTCACATCTCCTCAGAATCTGGAAACAGGAAGAATTCACTCTTTGAGGGAAAATTTTAGGAATTATTTTTTAAAAAATACAAGTTTATCCGATGTAATTCATCTGCAGTGTGAGTATGAAAATTAAATCCTTTGGGGATGAGAAATTAATGTCTGTATGACAACTCATCAGTCTTTTAACATATCTCCTGTCTCTCCCTCTCTCTTTTTCTCTCTCCCCCTATCTCCCCTTCTCTCTCCCTCTCTCCTTCTCTCCCTCTCTCTTCCTCTCCCTCTCTCTCCCTCCCTGCCCCCACCCCTCTCTCTCAGACATTGGGAAGGATAATAGGCCTTGATATAATATAGCATTTCCTGATTCTGAAGGTGTTTTCAGAATCTTCTTTTGGTCAGGGTATCAAGAGATTTTATTTTTAAAAAAGGAAGTAACAGCATCAATGCCCTGAAGAGTCAGGGAACTGGGTCAGAGCAAAACTTCATCTGATTAAAAAAAAAAAAAAAAAGTACAGAAATACTTCATCCAACATAAATGTTTTCAACAGATTTCCTGAAAGAGGTGAGAAAAAAAATTATCAAAGGCTTTAACATAATCACAACAAAATGGGTTTCTCCATTTTTCACACCCACACTTCAATAAGGCTGTCATGGATACAGAGAATGAATATTGTTAAACTTAAATTTTTATTTTGATTTCATTTTTTTTTAACTGCTGCAAAGGTAAACAGAAATTTTTAAAATTGTGACACTTTTGTACTTACCAAAGTCTAATGTTAGAATAAGAAAAATAAAATGTCTGAAATCAAGTTATGAAAAGGTGCCTGTTATGTCAAACATGCAGCATGGGTGACAAGGATGTATTTGGGTTGAAGAGGTGACTGAAGTGATAAGAACTCCATGGACCAGGGTCAGTATGCTTGTTGCTCACACACAAGCTTTGTGCCAGAACGAAATAAGGTGGAAGCTGTTAACTGGGACAGTTTTATAATTCTAGTACTTGGATCTTTATTTTATTCTTGGTGAAGTTCACAAACTATAGTATGTCTAATGGGAGCTTCTTTTTCCTCTTTGGTGAAGGAAGAAGAATTCTCTCCTAAATCACGTGTCAATTTTAGTTTGTAGTTTTTTGTGTTGGGGGGGAGTTGTTGTTTTTTTATTTGTTTGTTTTTGTGGGGGGTTTTTTTAGTGGTGGTAGGGAGGGCGGGGATCAAACCCCAGTCAGCCTCATGCAAAGTAAACTCTGTCTGCTCTATTATAGCTCTACCCCAAAAGTCCACTGTCTTTAGCCCACCATCTCCCTGGGCCTGTCTAGCTTTCAGCTAGGTCTGTTAGCTTTCTAAGGGTTTGTGAATTGGCTGCATGGCTCCCTACCGTCAGCTGGGTTTGTTTCTGACCCTAAGTGACCAGCATATTAACACCTGGCTAAAAGTGACGGCCATCAGAATTGACTTCGTAGAATGGAAAACCTGGGGGAAACTTGGCAGTGGCAGGGCTTGGTATTGAGGTGGTATGTGTAGCTAGTATGCCTTTGGATCCAAAGACATCTCTTTTGGGCAGAAATGGATTTCCATTATTTTTGTTTCATAACAAAAGTTTATTAATTTGTTTTTTATTGTTGTAGGGGATGCTCCAATGCTGGGTGCTTGGCCTGGCAGTAGTCAGAAGCCACCAGGGTCCTATGCTCAAGGTATCCTGCAAGGTCAGGGTTTGTGCCGACACTGGAACCACACAGCCCAGTCCTTATAACAGATTTTATTTCATAGAGACAGACAGTCTGTTGAGTCTGAATTTCTAATCTTGGTAGTCAGGTACTTTTCTGCAAAAAAAGGGAACTAAGAATACCTATACTATACAAAATAAGGAACATCTTAATTTATAAATTTCCAATTTATAAAATATGAATGTTCTTTAAGTATGAAAATGGAGTGAAACTTTTAAAATCATAGATGTGATTTTATCCACTTCACATCTATGTTAGATAGATTTCTTCTCTAACAGAAAAGTAGATATCCCCCCAAAATAAGGATCTGTAGAGTAACTTGGATTTGAGAAGACCAAATGCCTTTTCCCTCCAGCCCTACTTTCATTAGAAGTGAACAGCCCCCAGTGGCTGTTCTCTGTTCTGGCTCCCACTTGGCATCCTTAGGCCATTGAAAGAAATTATCTCTCCTTTTCTCAATGGGAAGAAAGCCTTGCTTTTACAGACTGTGTTTTTGGCACTCTTCACAAGGTAACATTTGTATTAAGGGGGAAAGTAAAAACAAAATATAAAAAAGCATACCAGATTCTTCCACCCAAAGAGATGACTTAAATTCTTAATGTCTGTCTAGCCGTCCAGACTTCATTCTACACATGTAAACATTGTTTCATAATCATGTACATTTTCCTTCCTGACAATATTCATCTTTTCTCTCTCACGCAATAATGGCATCTTGTCATTGTCTTTTCTCTTTACCGTTGAGATGGTGAGAGAACACTTTAATTTAAAAAAATGTGTGTCTTGGGCTGTAGATTGATTTGACTGTGTGTATATAAAGGGGGCTAGGATCAACAGTACATCAGTAATCTCCTGATGAGAGATAAAAGGCTTCTTAAGGGAAGCAACTGGAAATTCTGCCAACAAAAGAAGACATTCAGGGGCTGGAGCGATAGCACAGCGGGTAGGGCATTTGCCTTGCATGCAGCCGACCCAGGTTCGATTCCCAGCATCCTATATGGTCCCCCGAGTACCTCCAGGAGTGATTCCTGAGAGCAAAGCCAGGAGTAACCCCTGAGCATTGCCACGTGAGACCCAAAAAGAAAAGAAAAAATATAATAATAAGACATTCAAACAGCCTCTCCTTCCTTCAGAGCTATCTTGATCTCCTTCCTTCAGAGCTATCTTGATCCCCTGATATTATCATTTGGAGTACCACTCAGAGAATATTGCTCTCCCACATCCCACAAGGCACAGGACAGCTCTCACTAAGAATGTCCAGCCCAGAATGTCAGCAGGGCTGAGGCTGAGGAAATCCCAGCCAGTTTCTCAAAAGGAACCCTTCTAAGGGGGGTTCAGCTCACTCCCCACATCTGGCAGGATATATCCTCTCCCCAGGGTGGTGTTGGCAAGCTGGGTGGGTCGTGTTCCAGTCATCTGGAATAAGCGCCACTAAGTCCCTGGGCTGAAGGTCTGCAGACTGGATCACTTTGTGGAGGGGCAGGCTGCTGAAGGCTGAACCAGCTGGGGGAGGTACTAGTATAACCAGGAATTCCGCCCGGAGACAAATGCTGGAGCACTTGGGTAGGAGGTTAGTTCTGTCAAGGTATATATTCTTTATATAGGATTATGAGAGCAAAGGGAGTTGGGTAACGGGAAAGCAAAGAATTAGAGACCCTCTCCCAGGATGTGAGATTGGAGAGTGTCAGAGTGTAGGAGCCATCTGCAGGACCCAGGGCTAGCACAGGCCCTTACAGTTTACAGTAGGATAATGGTGCATCATGCTCCCTGTGCAAAGAATACTTTCACAGTTGGTTCAGCCAGAGAAAACCACTTACGTTCCTGGTTTATTGAATAGATATATTCAGTGTGCACAGTGGACATTGTGCATACCCATGCTAAGAAGAACTGCACTAAACCACCTCCTAGCAAAGTGAAGCATTTCCTTCTTGGAAGCATTTCAAGTCCGATAAGAGCGTAGGCACATAAGACAGACAAGAAGAGGCACTGAATCCAAGCTGGGAGCCTTAGAATTTAGATCCCGCAGAGAGGAGCTTTCAGGTATCTGTGGGAGTTCGTTTTTGCTACTTTAACTCAGTTCTTGTTTAAGAATTGTCTCCAGGAGTCAGTAATACACTTCAGTTATATTGGAGTGTGGGCCCTACATGCTTGAGCCCCAAGTTCCATCCCTGGATCCCCCCCAAGCACTGAGCAAGGAGTAAGTGCCCCACAGGCACAACTCGGTGTGGCCTCCCTCTCTCCTCCAAAAAAAAAAAAAATCTGCTTCTAGGAGACTCAGCCAATGCTGGCTGTCTTCACCCTGGCAAAGTGGCTTGCAACAAGTGGCAGCGGTAGATGAAGCACTAAGCATCATCTGCTACAACTGTAATGTTAGAGCACCCTTGCCCTACCTCAAGAGAATACCTGGCAGTTGCTCACCAAAATGGTTTTATATTATTCTGGAATTCAGAAAATATGAGTTTATGCGGATATATTATGTATAACTATTTCCCCAATAAGATGATTATTTGGGGTTGGGGAACCTAGTTCAATTTTAGGGTGCATGCCAAAAAAAAAAAGCATCAGCTTGCAGGACCCACATTTGTAACATGAAAGACTCCAGAATATTCATTGTAGCACTTATAATAGTCACCAAGAACATTTTTGGTGATTTACCCAGCCTCCCTGGGACAACATACGAATAAGAGTAGGAGGAGCTCAGTGATAGAGCACTTGACTTGCATGTGTGAAGTTCTGGGATTGATTCACAGCACTGCCCCAAAAAAAGAAATAAAAATGCTTTGAGTAGAGGGGAGGATGTGTCTGAAAGGGCTGGAGAGCCCAGGTTCAGTCCAATTCTGGCACCACATGATTCCTTGAGCACTGCTGAGAGCAGCCTCTGATCACCAAGCGGAGATTAGGCCCTCCCACCTGACCAGGTTTTACTCAAAAACAAACAAAAAAAGGTAGCTTTATGTGGCACTCGACATCAAACCAGAAAGGGCATAGACTCAGAGTTGGCAAATGAGGAGTGCCCTGTAATTGCCCCAGCGGACTGCTGGAACGTGCCTTAGTTATGGGACAAGGAGAAAAAAGCTTGAAGCCTGAAAAATGTGAAATGAGTTTGTACATCAGGTTCCCAGTGAGACAGGGACTGTGGAAAGCAGAGATCTGCATTGGGTTCCCCTTGAGCCTCAGGCTGCGGACTGGCCTTGGTGTGAGGAAACTCCCTGAAAGGATTAGAGGAAACTATTTCTGGGGCTCCCAAGGGGCAAGAATAATCAGTTCTCAGCAGTGAGAGTGAAAGACTTTGAGGCTCGAACAGCGCTGAGGAACGTTGCTCAGTAACAGGAAAATGAGCCCAGCCCCAAATTCCACTCAGGTTTTGCCGCTGAGAAGCAGGGCCTGAGACAGCCAGTTTCCAAATAACTCAACCAGTACCAAGAACAAAGCTCAAGAATATAAGAATACACAGACATCCAGGGCCGGGTATGGCAAAATCCACAGTGCAACCCTAGCATAATGTAAATTATCCATAGTAACAGCAGCTCTGTGGTTGCCTGGGAACCAAGGAGATGTAGGATGACTGGGCTGGAAACTGGGGGGGGGGGGGAGGGGGGGGAGAGGATGGTGCATATGTTCATTCTTGTGTGATGGTATCACAGGTCTATACTTGTGTCATCAAAACAACAACAAAATCTGGTTTCATTCACTGTCTACCAGAAATATTTTCATCTGTTTCTCCCTCAATTGGAAACATTCTGAATAAGATGGATCAAGCCAAGGGAATTGTTTTTTGCTTTTCCAACGTGGAGCTGGTATCAGAGAACGGGGAGAAATGTGGCATCTCACCTCCCAGGCTGGGCAATAGGAGATGATCTAAAGGAATTTTCGAAATTTTCTGTCCCATGCTAGGAACCTCACCGGGAAGTCTCAACACCCAGGCCTGACTGACATTCATGGCAGCTAGCCTAACAGTTGGTTCTTCGCTCTTTCCTCCTGTTTCCCTCCCACTTCTTAGTGTCTGAACAAGTCTGTGTTATCTCTCAGCCTTTACCTGTGTGCTTGCCTCTTCCCTGAACATCCGATACCATTCTCATGACCACCCCCAGACAACCTGAATCCTTCCCCCGGTTCCCCTGTTACCCTCCAAGTTGTTGAATCATCTGTTGTCCTTGGACCTGCTTTTGTGCCGAGTGTTCTTGCTTGAGGTCGACTTTATAAAAAGAAATTTCAATATTCTGGGACAGGCAGCGGAAGTCACACACACACACACACACACACACACACACACACACGACACTCTGCGTGCAGGGATGGATGTGGATGGCCCTGCCAGGGGCAGACAGGGAGGCTGGGCAGAGCTACTCATGCATGGGATTTCGGGTGCATCTTCAGAATACAGGTGTTTTCAGACGAACAGAGGGAAAGGGCCTTTCAAGGAGCCGGAAGTACGTCAGTGAAGGCGGAGAGAAGCATCGGGCCCTGCAGCGAATGGGAAAGGGGAGAGTGTCTCGGCTTCTCCGGAGACCTTGGCTGTGACGGGCGGTTGCCAGTGACTGGACAGAGGACAGGGGCTGGAGGCAGGTTGTGGCAGACAGAGGCTAACTGAGAAGGGGGGGTTGGGCAGCTGAAAAGAACTCAATGGTTGGCCATCAGGAATGGAAGGGTCTGATCCAGAGGGATGTGGGGAAGGAGTTGAAGACGGTCTGGAGATGGGAGAGTAAGGTGAGGATGTAGCGTTGGAGCCTCTCTTTGACAGAAGCTTTTTTGCAAGAATACAGGAGTAGGGGTGAAGGGGAGGGGAGTATGGAAGAACCACCATGCGGCCCCATGGAATGGAGGGTCTGTGGGTTGTTGTGCGCAGGATCCTTGCCAACCACCCGCCGAGGCCAGACAGGACTGGCCAAGTGGAGCCTTCGGCAGGCGCTGACTCGGAAGAGCCAAGAAGCCCTCCTGGTGGGGAACAGAGATAGGACAGTAGGTAGGGTGTTTGCCTTGTCTGCAGCTAAACCAAGTTCGATCCCCAGCACCCCATATGGTCCTCAAAGCGTTGCCAGGAGTAATCCCTGAGCACAACCAGGGGTGGCCCCAGAACAAACAGAAAGTCCTTCCAGGCCCAGATTCCAGTGGTCAGGAGGGCGCTGGGCAGAGGGAGCGAATCCAGCCTCTGCTGATACAGCCCAGAGAGGGAGGTGCCCAGGACTTTGGCTAAAATCTGAGACTCTGGATCCCAGCAGGATGGCTCTCGAGGAACTCCATTCCACCCCCAAGTGAAGGAGGCTTGGGAGTTGGGGCTGAACGCAGAACCCCCCAGAAATGGAAATCATCTGCCAGTCCCTCACTCCCCCACCCCTCTCACCCTCGCCTGGTTAGGCTCTCTGGGAGGGCGCTGGGTCTCAACTCTCGGTCACACTCCACCTCATCCTCCACGCCCACCCCCAGCCACCGAGGCCCTCAGGGGGCCTTGGGGATCCACTCACATCCTGACCGCGTCACGGGTCACCTGCCAGCGTTCTGGGCACCTGCACCCCTCTGTCATGCTTCCTGGCCATTTGCATGGCCGCCTCCTACCCCTGGCTGCTGAGGGAGGTTATTGGTTTCATCACTGAGGTCACCCTACCGCTTCCTGGGTCCCTCTGGATTCCCCTGACTCCCCCACCACCACACACAAACCAGGCTGCAGGCGCCCACCTGTCTGGGCCCCTGGAGACCTTGTGTTTTCCTCATCCTTCCCTTCCCACCACCAGGCTGGGCTGGGCTGCATCTGGCCCAGGCAGGAAGAGATTCTCAGGTGCCGCAGGGCCATTGAACATTCTGGTGTATTTCGAGAGCTGCACAGAGACACCAAAAGTATCTAGTCCACTTTGGGATACTTAATACAAACCCCCTTTTTTAAACTGTTGGGGCCATACCTGGCAGAGACTGTTCTGGGTTTGTGCTCAGGAGTGACCCCTGGCCAGGCTCAGGGATGATTTGTGGTGCCAGGGACTGAACCCAAGTCACTGCCCTATGCTAAGCGGTGTATTAACTCCTGCGCTGTCTCTCCACCACTCTACCCCCCACCCCTTTCGCAGATGAGGGGACAGAGACCAGAACGGGACTGAGGACACTTACCCTTAATCATGTCAAGTCTACAGCAGAGAAGGATGCAAGCTCCCACTGAATCCCCTCTGTCTCCGCTGCCAGACTGACTCAGCGGAAAACACTTTTTTCAGTCCATAGAGCCATAGTACAGTGGTTAGGGCACTGGCCTTGCACACTGCCAATCCAGGTTCACCTCAACACCCCAATGGTACCCCCGAGCCCCGCCAGGAGAGATCCCTGAGTGCAGAGCCAGGAGTAAGTTCTGAGCATCGCCAGATGTGGTGCGAAATAAAAAGGAAAGAAAAGAAAACCCTTTCTCTGAGGATTCTTGAGCTCAGGGCAAATCCGAATGGAGAGGAAGTCCAGAATTTGGATGTGGTCACTCCTCCCCTGCGCTGGGGCGAGGCAGCTCCTCCCCTCCTGGCCGCTGCTCTCCTTGATGCCTCCCAAGGACCAGGGACTTAAGACAAAGTACGCCCCCCCCCCGCCCCGAGAAACATAGGGGGCCAGGAAGGGGACTGTAGTGCACCCCGAGCACAGGAGGAGACCCTAGGAATCCCTCAAGCATCCCCTCCTAGACACCAGGGGCTGCCTAGGGTCTCAACACCTGCTGCCTGGGGTTCCCGGTACAGAGATGTGGCCAAGGTCAGGAGTCGGCCATCCTGATGTCAGCAGGTAGACAGGGAAAGGCCCTTGTGAAGGAAACTTAGGTCAACAAAACTTCTGGGAGGAAAATTCTAAGGCTGATCTACCCTGTGGATATGGAAAACAGAGACTTGATAAGACCTTCTGCAGCAGACCCTGAGGAAATTGGACCCCTCCCATGAAGTTCCTCAAACCCTCGGACTTCTCCCTTAACCTGATTAACTTTAGTGATTCAGCCCAGAGAAGACTCCAGAACATTGTAGATCAAGACAACCCGAGAAGAGCCTATAAAAGACACCTTGAACAAAGGAACGGTGCACATATGCTGCCCGAGCCCATATGCTGTTTGTGCCCATGTGGCCAAGCACATGTGGCACCCGAGCACATGTGTCGCTTGCATTTCCCCTCTTCTTCTTCTTCTTTTTTTTCTTTTTGGGTCACGCCCAGTGATGCTCAGGGGTTATTCCTGGCTCTGTACTCAGGAATTACCCCTGGCGGTGCTCCAGGGACCATATGGGATGCTGGGATTCAAACCTGGGTTGGCTGCGTGCAAGGCAAATGCCCTACCCGCTCCTGCCCGCATCTCCCCTCTTGAGATGTGTACTTTCATGCTTTCATGTCTAATACTGGAATGTGTGTAGGGGCTCTCTCTGCCCTTGGAGAAGCCCACGTTCTCTTGAGCACATATCTCCTCTCTCTCTCTCTCTCTCTCTCTCTCTCTCTCTCTCTCTCTCTCTCTCCTCTCCCCCCCTCTCTCTCTCTCTCTCTCCAAAAACCCTCCAAATAAAATCTATTTACTTCACTGCTTGTCTTCTCCTGAAATTCCTTTCTGCAATACAAGACAAGAACCTAGTTACCTGGATTCCGGATGGCAGAGGTGGATGGGAAGAAAGTGACCATCTTTCTCCTCCCTGCTTTGCCTGAGCCACCCGTGGGGTCCACCGACATCAATTCCACACTTGCAGGGTCATCAGCAACTGTCATTTCTGAGCTCCCCCAGGTCCTTAAGGGGCAGCACCAGCAGGAGTCGGGGGCAATGACATCACTGGTCTCCCACGTCCCACCTGTCTTTGTGGAAGCTCCTCAGTAATAGGGCCCCCGGGCTAAGATGGTGCTGCTTCTCGGGGGCCAAGTGAGGGCATCTGACAGAGGAGCTGCATGTGGTGACGAGAAAGGAGAGCTGAGAGCAGGAGCATGGATGCCATAGGGAAACAGTGTTCTTAGCCCCTTGCGAATGACCTCGCAGCAGACACAGTCCCCTCCTGCAGCAGCTCTGCTTTGCTCCCCACCCCCCACCACCACACACAAACAGGAGCCAAGGGCTTGTGTCTCAATTTCCACACCAGGCTCCCCCAATCTGGCTTCAACCACAGGACCTGGGCAAGAGCCCAACCTCCATCCTAGGCTAAGTGCCACAGCTGTTCAGTCCAGCCCTCTCCCGACATTACCAACTTCCAGGCCACCCCCCACCTCCTAGTCCAGCTTCTGGACACTCCACATCTTCTTTCCTATGACAATTTGCTGGTTCTCCATCCTTGGTTCCCACCGACCTTGTCAGCCTGGCCAGACCCCCACTCTGAGGAATCCTTCCCTCTTCAGGCAGGAGAGGCATGAGCCAGCTTTGCAGCCTTTGTGTGGGTGCAAGCACAGGTGGGGGGTCCTTATTGCTGACTGGCCCTGGTGCAGGAGGATGCCATGGTTTGAGCCATGCACCACAGCTTCTGAAGGACCAACTCATGGTCCGACTCATGGCCAACCTGCAACAAACTCACAGTTGTCAAGCTTGTTTTTAACTTCTAGCAGAACTAACATTCAAGTGCCAGGAGAACCCCAGGACACTCTTATACAGGATCTTAGTCCTGCCACAAGCACACATCACAGGCGACTGTGGGCAACTGCCCTCCTGAACTTGGGTTCACCAGTGCTGGAACTGTTTATTTCATGGAGCCCGGTGGATGTTCTGTCGTGTCTGGCTGCTCCCGCTCAGGGAGTGAGATTCAGCACAACGTGTTTGGTTGGTTTGAGGGCCACACCCAGCTGTGCTCAGGGATCACACCTGGCAATGCTCAGGGGACCCGATGAGATGCAGGAGGTTGAATTGGGGTCAGCCACATACCAGGCAGGTGCCTTTTACTCCTTGTCCTGTCTCTCTGACTCTTTTAAAGCCTCAGTTCATGCATTGAGGAGTGGGGTTGCGGAACTTGGAGGAGCTTAAACTTCACAGCTTCCTAATCACCCCAACACAGCAGCCAGGCTCTCGTGAAAATGAGCTCTGATCCTCTTTCTGTGGAACTCACTTGGAGCGTAAGCTGGGAGGATGGCGGCCTGGCGCCTGCCCCGACCCACCGCCACCAGCCTCCGCATCCACGACCAACAGGAGATGCTATTAGACCCCCCGCTGGATTTTCTATGCCCTGTGCTTTTCCCATTTTGTCTCTTAATTCTCACGTTAAGGACTTAATTTTAACAAAAGAGTCCAATTGCTGCCCTGCTTTAAAATGAACTTGTTTAGGGGGAACACAGGCTTTAGACTATGGAGCTTTAATTAACTTTGGAAGATGATAATTAAACAGGCACACACACACACACACACACACACACACACACACACACACACACAGACCCTGTGCGTGGACTGACTCATATTTTGCAAAAAGCAAGATAGGATGAAGATGGGAGATTCCCACGTGGGCAGAACATCCCCCATGTTTTGGTGGCACCGCTAAGCCTGGGAATGTTTGGGGTGGGACCCTGACATCAGGAGAGAGCACTCGGCAGTTTGAGTCTGCTGGGTTGAGGACCCAGAGTTTCACGGCTCAGCAGCTGCCCGCCGTGACAGAGAAAACGCAGAGGCCTCAGTTCCGTCTCAGCTCAGAGGACTGTGGCACTTAGAAGCCCCCAGAGCCCTGTGGCCCAGACAGTGTGGGGCTGGGGACAAGTGCCCAAGGCCACTGAATCCTTAGCAGGGGTGTGGGGAGCAGGTGGTCAACAGGTGTGTGTGGGTGAGTGACCCTCACATGGCACTGAGGCCAGTGACTCTTGGTCCTTTCCCCATAATTTGATTCTTCCGTTGTCCTTGTCCTTGTTTTCTTGGGGTTTTTTTTTTTTTTTGCTTTTTTGGGTTACACCCAGCGATGCACAGGAGTTACTCCTGGCTCTGCACTCAGGAATCACCCCTGGCGGTGCTCAGGAGACTATATGGGATGCTGGGAATCGAACTTGGTTTGGCCGTGTGCAAGGCAAATGCCCTACCCTCTGTGCTATTGCTCCAGCCCCATGTCCTTGTCCTTGTCCTTGTCCTTGTCCTTGTCCTTGTTGAGGGGGAACCGGGACCTGTGTGTGTTGGGACAAGCCCCTGTGGGACTGCCTTGTGCCTCCCCGCCACACTTGGTGCTCCCAGAGGCCTGGACTGCAGCCCAGACATATCCAGGACAGGACCTGATCATGGGAGACCCGAGCCAACCCCCACCCCTACCACCAGCAGCCCTGGGAAACTCTCGAGAAGGCCCATGGGCTCCCCAGGACACCCTCCCTCTTCTTGTTGATTTTGTTTGCCGAGAACATCGGCCTCCACCCCGATGAAAACCACCGGCTTCACTTCTCTATTTTCCTGCCAGACAAGGGGAACTGATTTGCATTGGATAATTATTTTCAATTAAGTGATAACAATTCTGTTTTGTGCAAAAAAATAATAATCATGTCCAAAGGCCAGTTTATTCCACCCAAGGAACAGGCAACAGTACCAGAGACCCATGAGGTCATTCAGTCCCAGCTGGGTCCCTTGCAGGGTACTCCTGGCCCCCAGGTCAGCCGGGGCAATTGGTGGGGTCTGCTTGCTGGCCCCATTCCCTGCAGCCACTGGCCTTGACCTCAGAAGGGAGCCTGACACCCCCCACCCCCAATTTCCAGGTGCTTGAAAAGGCCTGGACAAGGCAGGAGACCTGCAGTCCCATCCCAGGACTCCTGTGTCCCTGCACCCTGTCCCATCCTCGGGCTGTCAGCCTCCCTTTGCCTGGGAAGGGTGTGGTCCGAGGTCAGAGGCTGTTCTAGCTCCTATGTTCTGTTCCATGATTCTACCCTGGTCATCTAGAGCTGCCCGGGCCTGACATGGGGTTTTCTTTAGAAGGACCAGCCCCATCTCCTGGTCTTCTGTGCGTGGCTGAGACGGAGGTGCCCACACCGCCACCTCAGTCCGCCCAGCACAGGCTCTGAATTCTGAAGCCTCATGCAGGAATTGATGGTTCAAGGTAGCCCCTGTGCTGAGACCACAGCCCGCTGTGCGTTGAGAGCCCAAGAAGGCCCACGGGTTCCAGCGAGGGGCCTTCAGAAGCGGGAGCACTGATGCTGGAAGGTCACAGAGACAGGTCACCGTGCTGTCTGTCCTTGGGTCTTTTCCCCACGCGTGCAGCAGCAGCAGCACTTCTGCCTCTCCCGTCTGAAAGGATCCCCCAGGGGGGCTAGAGCGATAGCACAGCGGGTAGGGCGTTTGCCTCGCACACGGATGACCCAGGTTCGAATCCCAGCATCCCGTATGGTCCCCTGAGCACCGCCAGGAGTAATTCCTGAGGGCAGAGCCAGGAGTAACTCCTGAGCATTGCTGGGTGTGACCCAAAAAGAAAAAGAAAAGAAAAAAGAACAACAAAGATCCCCCAGGCCCCAGGACTCGCTCCTGTGCCTTCTCCCCCACTTATCCCCAGCCAACCTAGGTCACTGCCCAACCAGACCTTGATATCAAGTTTATTTATTTATTTGGGGGGTCCTCCCCAGTAGGGTTCAGGAGCCCAGGGCACACTCCCCAAACAATCCTTGACTCAGCTGTGCTCCGGAAACCATGCAGTGCTGCGGATGGAATCTGGAGCCCCCACATGCCAAGCCTGTGTTCTGCCTGCCCTTGGGACTCTCTCCCGGGCCCCTTGATAGCAAGCTCAGCGCATCTGTCACACTGTTCCCTTGAAGTCCAGCGACACTGCCCAGTTAGCCCTGCCCTACTGAGGAATCTGCCGTGGCCACAGCATGTGCCGGTGATTTCACGAACTTTGTGCAAGGGCTCATTGCCTGCTGACGCTCATAAACTTTTGGGGAGCCATAGAGGTGGAGCTCCCTGCTGCCCTTGGGTGCCCTTCACCCTCCGCTTCACCTGTGTAGTTCTGGGCAGTCGCCTTCTGGTGTCTGGACGCATCTCCCATCACTTCTTTTTTAATTTACTTCCCTTTTTTCTTGGGGGTAGGATTGGGCCACGCCCAGTGATTCTCTGGGATGCTCCCAGATTCTTCGTGCTGGTGGAAGCGGGAGGCAGGGGGCACCCTGCAGTGCCAGGCGTCCAGGCCGAGTGTCCCATATGCAAAGCCTGTGCTCAGTCCACTGAGCATGTCCCTGACCTTCATCAATGCTCTTTCCTTCTTCCTGGGTGTAACCCCTGGGCCCCCTTGAGCCTTGCTGGGGAGCTGTTCTCCATACCTACCCCTGAAGGCACCCTCCTCCCCCGAATTCCTCTTCAGATCCAGTTTAAAAGTGTGCATCTGGATTTTTGGACTGACTCCGGTCTGTTGAAATCACTTTCGAGTGGCTTTTCTGGAGACAGAGTGATAGATAGTACAGTGGACCCTGGAACTCCGTATGGTCCCCTAGCACTGCCAGGAGTGATCCCTGAGCACAGAGCTAGGAGTAAGCCCTGAGCATCACCAGGTGAAAGGGACCATTCAGGGAGTCAAAAATGCACAAATGAAGGCAGAGAGAATAATTAGGGTGCCTCTATTTCCCTCTCCTGTGGCCAACAGGGAAGAGGAGACTGGGCTTGGCTCCTCAGCTTTCGGCCAATGATCCTCTGACAACCGGGCAAGGGCCCGGGGGTACTCCAGCCTCCACCTGGCAGTGCTAAGGTGGGCTTGAACTCTCAGCCTCATGAATGCAAGGCCAGCACCCCAGCCTTAGGGCCAGTGCTCCCGCCCCTGAGAAGGATTTTTCAGTCCATGCAGAACACATGAAGGACGCCGGGCCATGCTTCTGCTGCACCCGCCTTCCAGACGGGGCATCAGGGGCAGGGCTGGGGGCAAGGGCCGTCGAGACAGGAGCCGCAGCACCACCGAGAGTGACGGCAGGTTTGTGTGTCCAGACTGGTGGCGTCGCTCTGATGAGTGTCTTGTCTTATAATCACAACATGTGCCCTTGACCTTTCCTAGTGTTCATTGTCTGTTAAATGTGCTGCAAAATTTAATTCTCAGGGTTCGTGGTGGAGGAAGAATATTTTCAAGAGACGTAAGCGTTGAAGCTCCTGAGTGTTTGTGATTGTTGAATTTTTTTTTTTAAGTTTTTAGATTCACAGCAAAAGTGAAAGGTCCCAAGATTTCCCATACCCCGTCTTTCCCCAAACAGGCAGCCCCTCTCTGCAAAATGTACATTTTGTTTGTTTGTTTGTTTGTTTGTTTAGGGGGGAGCACATTCAGCTGTGCTCAGGGATCACTTCTGGGGGTGCTTGGGGGACCATATGTAGACTCAATGTCACGAGGGGGAAGGGATCGAACCCCAGTGAGCTGTATGCAAAGCAACCACCTCTGACCCCAGCGAGTACATTTTTAACCAAAGTGAACCTACCCCCACATCCTAATGCCCTAACCCCGTTGTTTACAGCAGGGTAACATTGCGACATTCCTGGTCTTACACGGTTTGAAGAAAAGTGAAAGGACATGGAGCCACCGCCTACAGGCTTCACACACCTTCACACACGTCCTGCATTTCACTCTCACACACCACCACCCCCTCACCCCAAAGTCCTCCCAGCTGGGACAGAGTGACAGTGGCGCTCCCCCTCACCCAGAGGCCTAAGTCTCTGCCATATGCTGTGTCCTCGGGCGCGAGGCCCCCAGGCAGGGAGCTGGACGTGCTGGGGTCAGGTCTCGGCTGCACAGGCCCCGCGGCCCCAAGCCCATCTTCTGCGCGTGCGGGAGATAAGCGGGGTGTGCTTTAGAAAAGGAATAAATGCATATTTAATGATTTAGTTTAAGTAACTGGGCAAATATTCATTTTCTTACAATGTTAATACATAATTAACTGATAATAAAATTAATTGGGTAAAACAGTCTAAAAATAATGCAGTTCTGGTGACATGAGGGAATATAACAGTGTGGGAAGAGGTTTAATTGTATCAGAGCCTGAATGGCCCCCAGCGCAGAGAAGGGGGGAGGCTTACTGCAGCCCTTGGCAGGGCCCTAGGTGGGGCTCCCTGACTCCCCCAACCCCCACATACACATAGACCTGGGTGGGGGGTGGTGAGGAAAACAGCCTCGTGCCACTGAACAACCCAACATTGGGTTTAGAGAGCTGCCTGGGATTCACGGTGGTGGCACCCCGCGCCATTATCAGTTTTGTTTTCACGTTTTCTTTTGTTTATTCTTGGTTTCATGGCAGAGCCTGGCAAGCTCCCCGTGGCATATTCGATATGCCAAACACAGTAACAAGTCTCACAATGGAGACGTTACTGGTGCCCGTTCGAGCAAATCTGTGAACAACAGGAGAACAGTGACAGTGATTGTTGGTTTGGGGCCACACCCAGCAGTGCTCAGGGCTTACCCCCTACTTTGTGCATAGGGATCACTCCTGGCAGGAGCTCAGGGAACCATATGGGGTGCTGGGGATCAAACCCGGGTGTCAGCCCTACGCAAGACAAGCGCTCTACCGGCTGTGCTATCATATCACTCTGGCCCCCATCACTGCTAGTTTGGGTGAAAGAAAAGAAAAAAAGAAAGAATCTGCCACCTGCATCCTTTGGTTGGGCTCGAAAAGAAAGTACTCCGAGAGACCCCACACACTCCTGCCTCTCAGGGCCCAGGAAGGGGAGGGTGTCTGCCTTCAAAGAAGTTGGGGGATATCTGGGCAAAGAGGGCAGAGACCCCCAAAACCCCATGGCAGCTACAAAAGGGAAGTAAGCATGTGAGCCCCCAGGAAGGGGCCGGGGCTGTGGGAAGTGGGGTGCAGGGCTTTGGCCAGCAGATGGGGGTGACCGGGAAACAGCCTCACCTAAGCTGGGGCTGGACACAGGAAGGTGCAGGGAGAGGGGGCTGGGGGGGGAGGTCACAGGTGTGTGCAGGCGGCAGGGACCCTCTTTATTATTCAACTCCCCGAGTTCAGGAGGAAAGGTCTGTCGCTTCTCCGAGCTCTGTGGCTCTGGACAAAGTGCTCAGTATTAATGCAGTTGACCATGACGTCCTCTGTGTGAGCGACTGACAGACCAAATTACCTTTCCTTATCTCCCGGGAAGGAAAAAGGGCCCTTTCTCTGGCATGTTTCATAATCATGTCACCTGCTCACCCCCTGGGGGGCCGATGACCCGGCGCCCACCACCTCCCCCACCACCACCCGCAGGAGGCATATCACCTAATAAAACCCATTTCTAAAGAATGTTTTTAATCTGGGAAGCGTGATTTTTCCATTGTGGGTTTAATTCTCTATCAACTTTTTAAAAGCTCACCTTGCCCTTCTTGCTAATTCTCAGCTTAGCTCATCAGAGCCGAGGGGCACCGGGATATCTCTCATTCCCCTTCTCCTCTGTTGGCATTTGACCTGTGGGAAAGGTGACAAAAAAAAAAAAGTCCAGCCCCTACCAAGGACACAGGGAGGCGGGCTTTTGGATTCAGGGGTGAGGACTCTGCAGCCCCTGGGCCTCATTGGAAATCCCCAGCAACCCTAAAGTCCCCCCAAGCCTTTCTTGGAACCATGGAAACAGGCACGAAACAAGCCCCACCTGGAGCCTGGCACGGCGCAAGCCGAGACACCGAGTGTGCCCGCTCACCGTCCCACATCCTTCCCCGAATCTCCTTCCAGCTGCCAGACCAACAGACTGGACAAATGAAAGCAGACAGACTGGCTTCTGTCCCTCAGCCTCACACCCCCTCCATTTTCCTGCATGCCACAGCCCAACCAGCACCCTGGGTTACTGGGAAATAAGATTTGAACAACAGGAGATGATGCGTTCCTTGTTGGTGGGTGTGCAAAATGAGACCTCCCCTTTGGACATCTCATAATTAGGCAGTTCCTTAGAAAATGGAACACACTTTGGCGACATGGTCCTGTAGTCACGCTCCTTCATAATTGCCTAAAGGAGCTGAAAACGGGCATCCCCCCACACACCCTCACACAGATCTTTAGAGCAGCTTAATCCGTCTTTGCCAACACTTAGGAGCAACAGATGTGGCCTCCAAAAGGTGAACAGGCATCTAAAATGCACTCGTGTGGGGCCACAGAGATTGTGCTGGGATTAAGGCACTTGCTTGCACACAGTTCAATTCTTGGCACCCCGCATGGTCCGCAAAGCCCTGCCAGGAGTAATCCCTGAGTTCAGTCAGGAGGCAACGCTGAGCACTGCTGGATGTGGCCCCAAAATGAAAAATAAAATGCACTGAGGAATTCTGAGCTGTAAGAGCTCTAAAGTCATAAGAAGACACAGAGAAATTTCAGTGCATGTGACTAAGTTACTGTGTTTGGCATATCAAATACGTCACGGGGAGCTTGCCAGGCTCTGCCGTGCGGGCGAGATACTCTCAGTAGCTTGCCAGGCTCTCCGAGAGGGGTGGAGGAATCGAACTCGGGTCAGCCATGTTGGCTGCGTGCAAGGCATAAAAGCTATTGGGAAGAAGTTACCTGCTGCTTATTCCAACTGTGAACCTGGAGAAGACAGTTACGGAGACAGAGAAAAGGTCCGTGGAGTGACAGGGAGGGCAGAGTGGAAAGGTGAACCCATGGAGCCCAGAGAAATTGCAGAGCAATGAATACTCTGTGTGGTACTGTAATGATGGACATTTGTTGTTATTATAACTTGTCCATAACATGAGCCTAAGGTGAACTTTGGGCTTGAAATGAGAATGATGTGTCAAAAAATGCCCATCCATTGTTAAAAATGTACCATGCCGGGGGCTGGAGCAATGGCACAGTGGATAGGGCGGTTGCCTTGCACGCAGCCGACCTGAGTTCCATCCCCAGCATCCCATATAGTCCCCCAAGCACCGCCAGGAGTAATTTCTGAGTGCAGAGCCAGGAATAACCCCTGTGCATTGCTGGGTGTGACCCAAAAAGCAAAAAAAAAAAAATGTACCATGCTGGGCCAAGATAGTATAGCAGGTAATATGTGCTCTACACACACACACACACACACACACACACACACACACACACAGAGTAGGGATACTTTTTAAATTTTTGTTTTGACATTTTGAGTAACACACAGCGATGCTCAGGGGTTACTCCTGGCTCTGCACTCAGGAATCACTCCTGGTGGTACTTGAGGGACCATATCGGATGCCAAGGATCAAACCTTGGTTGACCGCATACAAGGCAAATGCCCTAACCATTGTACTATCACTCCAGACCATAAATTTTATTTTAATATAAACTTTTCTTGGAGGGGGAAGGATTTATTTATTTGTTTTTTGCCTTGCCTGCAGCTGAACAGGATTTGATCCCTGGCACCATCTGTGGTTTCCTGAGCCCTGCCAGGATTGATTCCTGAGCCCAGCCAGGTGACCAAAAAAAAAAAAATGTACTGTGCTGGGGCCAGGGAGATGGTCCAAAGGACTGGAGCACATGCTTTGTATGCCGGAGCTCTGAGCTTCTTCTCCAGTACTGCATGCTCCCCCCAACACCACCGGGAGTGACCCCCAAGTGCAAAACTGGAAGAAGCCGCTAAGTACTATCAGGTATGGACCCCAAACAGCACACCAACAAAAATGTATCATACTGGTGAGTGAAATTAATAGTGGGGGAAGGTATTATCCTCTTCTGTCCACTGCTCTGACCCCAGTTCAATCCCCAGTACCACACATGATCCCCTGAGCACAGAGCCAGACAGGAGTCAGCCTTGAACACCACTGGTGGCCCAAATTTAAAGAAATACTCCCACTGGGTGGAGGGGAGCTTATATTTATAAAATGTGTGATAGACACGGAATTCATAGGCTATTTTCAGAGCCTTTACAATTCAATAGTGAAGCATGAACACTCTAAGATAAAAAGGGACAAAGAGCCCTTACAGGAAATTAATCAAAGAAGAGCTAAAAATGGTAAAATATGTTAACTATGTGGAACGATTTGGTAGTCAAAGAAATACAAATTAGAACCACAATATGATATCGTTTTAAAAGCCCACAGAAATGTAAAACTTGGTGCTGGCATTGTGTGTGGGCAAAGCCAGGCACCAGGCAGTGGCCGCCCCTCGCCCTGTGGAAAGGACTTTCAAACACCCTGTCGCCTGTCATCCCATCAATCTTGCTTTGGGTGTTTCTTCAGCGACACAAACGGGCTCTTTCAGACAGCATAGGAGGTGGCTGATCACACAGGGTTTTGTTTAGATCTTTCAGGCTTTATTTTTATTTCTTTATTTGTTGGGTTGGGGCCCACACTTCAAGGCTCAGAGGTTTACTCCTGTCTCTGTATTCAGGATCTCTCCTGGCCGTGCTTGGTGACCCTATGGGGTGCCTGGGATTGAAGCTGTGTTGGCCGCATGCAAGGCAACACCCGACCCGCTCTACTCTCTCTGCAGGTCTTTATTTATTTTTTATTTATTTTTCCTTTTTGGGTCTCACCCGGCAATGCACAGGGGTTACTCCTGGCTCTGCACTCAGGAGTTACTCCTGGCGCTGCTTGGGGGACCATATGGGATGCTGGGAATCGAACCCGGGTCGGCCACATGCAAGGCAAACGCCCTACCTGCTGTGCTATCTTTCCAGTCCTGCAGGTCTTTATTTTTGTCAAGGTTATACATACACGTGATCTTCAAAGTTGGAAATTGTGCCTGGTTGGTTGTGAAAATCAGTCATTCCTTCCCCAGCACCCAAGCCCACTCGGAGCTGCTGCTGTGATAATGGGCGGGGCAGAGGGGGCCCACACCTGCCTGATTGGAGTGCTTCCACGCTTTCTTGTGGGGTGGAGAGGTTGCGCATCTTTGTGCTCATGGTGGTTGAGGTTGGGGGGGGGGTCTGTACGCTTCGGAGCTGAGGTACGTGCAAATACCTGGTTTCCACATCTCTGGATATGGCTTGTGGGACCCCATCGGGCAGAGCAGCCGGCACAGCCTCCAGAGTTGCCGAATCAGAAACGAAACAGGCTCGCAGGTACCGCGTCTGCCGCTGCAGCCTCTGAGCCTCAGACTGGGGGATGTTCCCTGGGGTCCTTGTCCCATTGCTGTCCCCATCCTGGGCCCATACTTTTGGTCCTTTGGATATTCTGTATTTTTCTCTCCACTACCTGCTTCTTCCACCACTTCTCAACTTCTCCTGCCTGAATATATTCTAATGATTTCCCATCATAAAGAGGGAAGGATTCCGCTCCCTCTGCAGCCCTCCCCCTTGCTCGCACCCTCCATCACACACACACACACACACACACACACACACACACACACACACAGTGCACCCCCATTGGCCACCTCATATAATTATTTGTAATTCTGATTAGATCAATATTCATTATTTGCCTTATTATGAGTGTAAATCTATTGTCCAATGAGCTATGCAGGATACTATCATTTTCTTTCCCTGCACGACATTTTCTATTCCCTGGAGATAATAATTGATTTGCTTTTATCATTGACGTCGTTTGCTCATTTTTATCACCAATTTTAAGACAAACACAAAATTCTTGCAGAATTTCAAATGTATGACACTCTTATAATCTGGCTTCCACTGGCGCTGCTAAAACTCCATTGGGGGACCGGGGTGGTAGCTTTCTGTCACTGCATGGACCCCAAAGCATCGCTGGGAGTGAGCCCTGAGCACAGAGGTGGGAGCTGCCCCCAAGAAGCACGGGTGTGGCCCACAGATTTAACAATGCAAACCATAGGGGCTGGAGAGATAGCACAGCGGGTAGGGTGTTTGCCTTGCATGCAGCCAACCCGGGTTTGATTCCCAGCATCCCATATGGTCCCCTCAGCACCACCAGGAGTAACTCCTGAGTGCAGAGCCAGGAGTAACCCCTGTGCATCGCCAGGTGTGACCCAAAAAGAAAAAAAAATGCAAACCATAAAGCACCCCCTTTCAGGCTTGGGTCTGCTCTGTGGTAGGCAGAGCAGGGGAACTGGATCAGAAAGAGCTCCAGGAGTCCCCTTAAGGTGTCACTTCTGAGCCTGGATCGATGGCAGAGGTGTCTGCGTTGTAGCCCTTAAAGGGCAGAAGAGCACAAGCGTTTCCACGGGGTTTCCTAAGTGACCTCATGGGTCAAATATGCAAAGGGGGATTCCTATAAGCCAGCTCAAGCCAGTGGGGCCTGAGATTGGGGATCTTCCAAATCTCCCCGGGGAAACCCTGGAGAGGAAGGGGCAGCCCAGGGGGCTGGTCGTGAGACAGAGGGAAGGTGCTGCACAGTTCTCTTGGGAGCTGAGGGCTTCTTTCTCTCCTCCCTGGGGGCCTTGGGGGACTCTGGGTCCCCGCGGGTGCGGGGGGGAGCTGGGAGCTTGGATTGGTCAGAATCCAAGTTCTGTGTTTTCTGGTTGTTTTCTGGCTCTGTGAGAGAACAAACCTGTTCACCTACCACCCCGGGCAGCTGGAGGATGAACTGGGTGGAAGAATCTGCCCCACACAGTCCATGCCTGTGTGTCAGCTCTGTTTTTTGCGTTTCCCCCTTTGACATGAAGTCTTTTAACATAGACACCATGTGTGCTGTTACCTGATATTTAAAGTGATTGTGGGGAGGGGCAGGTCTTTTGAGGTGAAAGGTTTGGGCCACAGCTGGTGGTGCCTGGAGGCAACTCCCGGCTCTGTGCTCAGGGTTTACTTTTGGCTCTGAGCTCAGGGATCACTCGTAATGGAAACTTGGGGGACCATACGTCTGCCAGGGACTGAGGCAGGGTCAGCAACGTGCCAAGCAAAGTGCCTTAACCCCTGTCCCATCTCTCGGACCCTCCACTTAATTTTCTTCATAGCCATGAGGTGATGCCTATTGATCATCTCTCCCTCGCTGTATGTGTATGTTTGCCCCCTTGATGGCCACCCCCGCCTGCGTCTGATATTTTCACTGCAGTAGCCTCAATGTTTAGAGGACAGTCCAGCTCATGAAAGGGCCTGTGTTTATTATAGTCTGTTTTTGGAAGGGAGATGCTCAGGAGCTGTTCCTGGGGACTCTTGATGATGCCGGGGGACCATCTGTGGCGCTGGAATTCAACCAGCATTGCTGCCTGTGCAGCTGCATGCGAGGTGAGTGCCCACCCCCCTGTCCTGCCTCCTGGGCCCCTAATCTGCTCATCAGATTGTCTTTCTTTTCCCTGCTCATTTTGTTGAGCACAACCCCCTCCAGCACCTTTGTCCCGAGGGCCTACTTTCATCCTTTTTTGAGTTTTTCTTCTTTGGAGGGTTAGTTTTAGCCATACCTGGTGATACTCAGGGGCTCAGGGGTCACTCCTGTGGTGCTGTGGGACCCAGTGGTGTTGAGGATGGAACTAGGGTGTACCATATGCATTGCCTGCACCTTAACCCACTACTGTCTCTCTGGCCCCTGGTTTCATCTTTTTTTCTTTCTCTCTTTTTTTCTTTTTGGGCCACGCTCAGTGGTGCTCAGTGACCACTCCTGGCTCTGCACTTGGGAATCTCTCCTGGGGAGAGTCCAAAGGACCAGGCAGGAGGTAAGAGTTTGACTCAGCACTTTATGGTCCTTAGAGCAATCTCAGGAATAGTAGTTAAACAAAACAAACAACAAAGAAAGTTGAGAAAATTCAGGGGCAGAGCTAATGCTGAGTTCACAGTAGATGAAGTATTGGCCTGGATTGATAATGCTGTGTAGGCCACCACCGCCAGTGGGCGCTATTCTGTTCATTGGGGTTTTCCCCTCAACAAAAAGGTCTGACCACAAAAACTACAGTTCCAGGTCTGAGGTCCATGGGCGAGACCTGCAAGAAGGAAGCAGTGGGTTCTGGGCTCCTCTCGTAGCACTAATGATAGGAGATTCTGTTGGGTAAGAATTCACCTCCTAGGATTCTCCCAGGATGGGAGAAGCATGCTGAAAGTAGACTATAGATCAAACATGATTGCCACCCATTGCCTCTTTTGCAAACCACAACACCCAAAAGGAGAGAGAGAACAAAAGGGAATGCCCTGCCACAGAGGCAGGGTGGGATGGGAGAATGGGGGGTGGGAGGGATACTGAGAACCATAGTGGTGGAAAATGGGCACTGGTGGAGGGATGGGTATTTGATCATTGTACAATTGAAATCCAAGCACAAAAATTTGTAGATCTTCAACTGTACCTCATGGTGTTTCACTAACAAAAATTTAAAAAAAAAAAGTAAATGATGGAGAATGGACACTGGTGGAGGGATGGGTACTGGATCATTGTATTACTGAAACCCAAGCACAAAAATTTGTGAGTCTACAACTGTACCTCATGGTGTTTCACTAATAAAAATTTTAAAAATAAAAAAATATAAAAAAATTTAAAAATTCTTTTGCCACAAAAAAAAAATCACCTCCTGTGGCCGGGATGCACTCAAGGGGCCAGAGCCACCCTGGGCATGGGCCAGACTAGGGGCTCATCCCCAGCACCACACATGCCCCTGTCCCCAGCACCATGAAGTGCCATCCTCATGGCCCCAAGCACCGTCACGCCAAGGGCCAAACACCAGCCCCTCACTGCCAGGCTATCTGACCCCACCACCACCCAAATAATTCATGTCTGCCAGACACTGTGCCGGGCACTTCCCTGTGTTCACTTTAGTCAGCCTTCCTCTGGGTAGGTCAGCTTCCCTCTTCCCAAATGAGGTGCAGACCCAGCTGAGGTGCAGACCCCCGATGCAGTCATGTGGATGGAATAGGAGACTCAGTACAGAGCACTGACCTCAGGACATGGGGTTTCGTGGCCCAGCTCTGCCCACAGCGCCTCTCAAACTGTGCTCTGGGTGATTCATTTCTGCAGCCTCTGAACACAGTTTCCTCATCTGTAAAATGGGTGGGGGAGATCACGACTACTTTGACGGGGGGCAGGGTGGTGGTGGTGTGCAGCTGCAGTGAAGGGAAGGATTGGGCTGAGCACTTGCCTTGCACACAGAAGGCCCTGGTTTGCTCCCTGGCACCACATGGTTTCCCAGAGCACCAATGAGAACAATGCCTGAGCATCAGAGACAGAGACAGAGGAAGGGAGAGAGGAAGAGAAGAAGGGAGAGGAGAGGGGAGGGGTGGGGAAGGAGGAGAGGGGGAGGAAAGGTTGACTGAGGCCACACTACAAGCTGGTTAGGGATGAGCAGTCACCCAGGTGTTCTCTGAGTATGACTCAGGAGCCTTCTGGGTACTCTCTGGCCTCACACTGACACCCAAGTCAGACCATAAGGGAGAACGTGACAGGCTAGGGTGGGTGGAGGAGAATCATTGCCTGAGGCTGGAAAGGGTTCTGGGAGGGGTCCCTGGAAGAGGTGGCTTTTGCACCAAAAGAGACTCAATATTGAGGGACCCGAGCATCCTTGGGAGGCATTCTGCATATGGGGGATCACTGGGTTGACTCCACACACCCCAAGAAGAATGTTGCTGGAGGCTCTGAGCCCCTTTGTATCCAGCGAAAGAATTGCTTTCTCATGCTCTTGTCTGATAGGTGCTTAGGTCCCAGCAGGGAAATAGAGGGAAACGGGACGTAAAATCAGGATCTTCTTTCTGTGCTTCAAGCCCTGGGGACAGATGACTGGAGAGGTGGAGAGGGGCTAGTTGGGTGGCTGTGAAGAGCGGATATGAGTGGGATCCGCACCAGAGGGCAAGAACCTTCCAGGGGCCGGAAACAGGGGAGCCCCTGACCGCACTCGGGGTCCGGGGAGTCCCTGAGTGCACTCGGGGTCACGGGGAGCCCCTGGGCTCACGGGGGGAGGGTGTCACAGGGAGCCCCTGAACACACAGGGGGGTCACACGGAGTCCTTGAGTGCACTCAGGGTCACGGGGAGCCCCTGGGCACACGGGGGAGGTCACACAGAGTCCCTGAATGCACTTGGGGTCATGGGGAGTGTCTGGGTGCAAGGGGGTTACAGGGAGTCCCCGACCACACTCGCGGTCACCGGGAGCCCCTGGGTGCACAGGGGGTCACAGGGAGCCCCCGGGCGCATTGGGGAGGTCACAGGGAGTCCCTGAGTGCACTCGGGGTCACGAGGAGTGTCTGAGTGCAAGGGGGTCACACAGGAAGTCTCCAATCGCATTCAGGGTCACGAGGAGCCCCTGGGTGCATGGGGGGGTGGGTCACAGGGAGCCTCTGGATGCACGGCGGAGGTCACACAAAGTCCCTGAGTGCACTCGGGGTCATGGGAAGCCCCTGGGTGCACGGGGGTTACAGGAACCTGAGTGCACACGGAGAGTCTCTGGGTGCACAGTGGAACACGGGCAGCAGGGTTCCATATGGGGGGTGAGAAGGGAGGGTGTCATGGGCAGCCTGAGGGATGGGGCCCTGGACGAGGAGCCCTGGGCAGGGCCTGGCCACCCTCTGTGAGAAAAGTCTGGGGCAGGGCAAGGGGGTGCAAGAGAGCAGGGAAGGGGGTAGGGCAGGAGGCCGCTGCTTGTGGTGGCTTCACCCCAGGGGGTGGCAGTGTGAGGCATGAGTTAACCTGCCCCTTGCCCCCAGCACCGGGCCCCGCATGCTGGCTCCCTGCCTCAGGACTGGGAGAATGATTTTCCCCGTCACTGGGGGTTTTTCCTGAGATGAAACCAAATGTAATCACCGCAAGCAGGGCTGCCCCCGAGCGCCCACTCCCTCCGGCGAGGCGGGATTAGATGAGATTTGCAGGACTGTGTTGACTCCCAATTTAGACGCTTTCCATAAATTAATTACACAGGCAAAGCCAGGGAGGGAGGGAGGCCTGGCCGGTGGGGCAGCTCCTCCTGTAGTCGGCTGCAGTCCCGGTCCGGTCCTGTGCTCCTGACCCCCGCCTGCCATCAGTCCCAGGGGGTGGGGGACACGGGCAGTGGGGGTCTCCTGAGGGCAGTGGGGAGCTGGGATCTGCCGGGCCACGTTTGCTCTTCCAGAGAGGAAACCTTCAGGAGACTGGTGGGGGCCAGGCTGGGGGCTTCGGGGAAGGGCAGCAGAGCAGTGTGGGGTCACCTGAAGGGGTAAGGGCCAGGAGTGGGGCTCATCGGCTGAGCACTGCCTTACTTTTGCTTTTTTTTTCCTTTTTGGGTCACATTCGGTGTTGCACAGAGGTTGCTCCTGGCTCATGCACTCAGGAATTAATCCTGGCGGTGCTCGGAGGACCATATGGGTTGCTGGGAATCGAACCCAGGTCGGCCCGTGCAAGGCAAACGCCCTACCAGCTGTGCTATCGCTCCAGCTCCTGCTTTACCTTTGATCCCCAGCACCTGAAAATCACCGGTGTGGCCCCCCAAGTCACAATGAAGAGTTTCCACTTACCAAGCACACAGACCCACGCCCCCACTGGCCACTGGTTCTGCCATCTCGTGGGGGGTCCTGGGCGGCTCTGCTGTACCCCGGGGACTCCCTGAAACTCCCATCTGTCCTCTCCAGGATTCAGGGTGGGGGCTCTCCATGGGTTGACTCGGGCTGCCCTGCACAGCTGGATGCACGTTGCCGACAGACTGCTCCGAGCTGGCAGGTCCCTCTGGGTTCCCGGGTTCCCCGGCTCCCTGTGGGGGCAGCCTTTTCCTCCCCACTCCCCGCAGTTCACTGAAGTGTCCACTAGGTGGTGATAGAATAACGAAGTCCCTGCGGGGCTCTGCACTCCAGGAGACCAGCCTCTGGCATCATTCATTCATTTTTTTTTTTTAATTTCATTGAATCACTGTGAGATAGTTACAAGCTTTCATGTTTGGGTGACAATCACACAATGATCAAACACCCATCCCTCCACCAGTGCACATTCCCCACCACCAATAACCCCGGTATACCCACCTCCCCATTCTACCCTCCCCCTGCCTCCATGGCAGACATTATTCCCCATAATCTCTCTCTACTTTTGGGTTTATGGTTTGCAATACAGACACTGAGAGGTTATCATGTTTGGTCCTTTATCTACTTTTGGAACACATCTCCCATCCCGACTGATTCCTCCAGCCATCATTTTCTTAGCGATCCCTTCTCTATTCCAGCTGCCTTCTCCCCTTTGCTCATGAGGCAGGTTTCAAGCTATGGAGCAGTCTTCCTGTCCCACGTATCTACTATTCTTAGGTGTCATCCTCATGTTATGTTGTTTTATACTCCACAAATGAGTGCAATCCTTCTATGTCTGTCCCTCTCTTTCTCACTAATTTCGCTTAGCATGATACTCTCCATGTCTATCCATTTATAAGCAAAGTTCATGACTTCATCTGTCCTAACAGCTGCATAGTATTCCATGTGTAGATGTACCAAAGTTTCTTTAACCAGTCATCTGTTCTAAAGCACTTGGGTTGTTTCCAGATTTTGGCTATTGTGAACAGTGCCGCAATGAACATATAGGTACAGATGTCATTTCTACTGTGCATCCTCAGGATATATTCCGAGAAGTGGTATTGTGGGGTCATATGGAAGCTCAATTTCTGGTTTTTGAAGGACTATCCATATTGTTTTCCAGAAAGCCTGGACTAGTGGGCATTCCTACCAACAGTGAAAGAGTGTCCCTTTTTCCCCACATCTACGCCAGCACTGGTTGCTTTTGTAGAATTGTACAAGAAAAAAACCCTCCAACCCCATCAAAAAATGGGGAGAGGGGCTGGAGCGATAGCACAGCAGGTAGCGCGTTTGTCTTGCACGTGGCCGACCCGGGTTCAATTCCCAGCATCCCATATGGTCCCCTGAGCACTGCCAGGAGTGATTCCTGAGTGAAGAGCCAGGAGTAACCCCTGTGCATCGCCGGGTATGACCCAAAAAGCAAAAAAAAAAAAAATGGGGAGAAGAAATGAACAGAAGTTTCCTCAAAGAAGAAATACAAATGGCCAAAAGGCACATGAAAAAATGCTCCAGGGAGATGCAAATCAAAACAACAATGAGGCATCATCTTACACCACAGAGACTGGCACACGTTCAAAAGAACATTCATTCATTTTCTTCCCGGTGATTTGCTCCCACTGCCTTATGCAAGATGACAGTGGGAGCAAATCAGTGGAGACTCTGCTCTCAGGGAGCTTGTACTCTACTGGGGGGAGGGGAGATGGGGCGGGGAGGGGGCACCAGCAAAAAAATAAGCAGCTACATAAAAGTAAGAAAACCGTGACACAGAGGTAAAAGCTTTATGGAAGATGCTACAGCATGGCCAGGGATGTGGCTCAGTGGTAAAGCACATTTCCTGCATGCTTGAAACCTGGGTTCGAGCCCCAGCACTGCCAAGAAAATGACCATGCCCTCTTCTGTCCAGATTTGCCATTTCTCAGGGAACAGCTGAGTGAGGCATCAGTGCCCCAGATCTCAGAAGCTGGATAAGCCAAAGCTTCTCTAGCCTTGTGCTGGCCTGGGTGCCCCGTAGGGCCAGCAGCAGCTGCTTCGCTTTGGAGCTGACAAGAAGTATAGATTCTTGAGTCACCCCCAAATCTGCTGAATGAGAATCTCCGCTCTTGGGCCAGTTAGGGAGCAGAGGAAGGACGGGCACAGTGCTCAGCTGTTTATGAACTAGGAGTGCTTGGACACGTTTCTTTTCTTCCTTTTCTTTTTTTGGGGGGCACACATGACAGGTGGCTGCACCCCCAGCCTAGGGCTCAGGGGCACACCTCCTGGAGGTGCCCACAGGACCACATGGTGTCAGACATAGCATCCAGCCCACCTATATGAGAAACCTGCACTCGAACCTTTTAGTTCATCTCTCCTACCTGTTGTGCCTGTTTCTTGTTTTCTGAGCCTCAGTTTCCTCATCTGCAAAATAGGACCAGTAAGGGCAGAGGGGTGCTGTGATGATGAAATTGCAGGACTACCAGATTCATGGGCTGGCTGGCAGTCAGAGCTGCTCTAGGGAGATTTGGGGGACAGCACTGCTCCTAGTCTGGGCATCTGCGGCTGCTGTCAAGCCCTGCAAGTCTGGGCCCCTGCACTTTGCTAATTTTGTCTTTTGTTGCCTTCCCCTTGACCCCCTCCTCCTGCTCCCTGCTGCAGCTGTCCCCATTGTTTGACTTTTGGTGTTTCTGGGGGCTGGATCCCCGAGCTGTTTGTATATACCTAAGTGGATAGGGGAAGGGGACTAGGTGCCCAGGTGGGGTGCTGCAATGGGCCATCAGAGGACAAAAGCTGGATGGCTGTCAGAGGACAAACTGAAGAGTGAGGCCGGCCCCCAGGACAGGGAGGGTTAGGGGATTGACTCAGATACCCAGGTTTCAAAAGTTGAGGGCAAGGACAAGTCTTAGAAGCCAGGTAGAAGGCAGACAGCAGGAACAGGTTCTCAAAGGCCAGCCCCACCCACTGGCCGAGCAGACCAAAAAGTCCAGATTCTTGAAAGAAGAAAACTGGCTGGAGGGCCCCACAGCTTCCGGAGAATGCTCCGGGTCCCAAACAGAGCCGATGTCACCAGGAGGTCCCAGATGGGGTAGGTGCTGCGTCCCACCTTCTCCAGATGGAACCCCAGTGACCATGGGCCTCTACAAGCATAGCTCTGGCATGCGGGTACCAGGACATTTTTTTCCAAACCACGCGACCGCTTACATCTCCTTATATACAAAGTGATCAATGGAAAGTAAATCATCCAACGTTTCTCCCTGAAAATCAGGCTTAACTCTTTTGCAAACCACAACACCCAAAAGGAGAGAAAGAACAGAGGGGAATGCCCTGCCACAGAGGCAGGGTGTGATGGGGGAGATGGGGCGTGGGAGGGATACTGGGATCCATGGTGGTGGGAAATGGGCACTGATGGAGGGATGTGTATTCGAAAGAAAGAAAGAAAGAAAGAAAGAAAGAAAGAAAGAAAGAAAGAAAGAAAGTCCAGATTCTTGAGCATTCAACACCTGAAGCATGGAAGGGGCCCGGGGAGCAAGTGCAGGGAGATAGGGCCAGGAGGAAGACCAGCACAAGGGTAAGGCAGTGAAGAAGACCTCTCTTCTCCTGGCCACCGTGGGGAGGAGGAAGGACCACCCATCTTTCCATATATCCATTCATCATCTATCCATCCACCCACATCCATTCATGAATGTATCCATTCATCTCCATTCACCCACATCCACATCCATCCATTCACATTCACTCATTCATCCACCAAGTCCCCCACCCACCTGGCACCCAAGGGTACTTGTCAGCTGTGTGGTTGGGATCAGAGCAGGGCGCTCTGCCTGAGTCAACACACTGGTTTGCAGCACCTTGTTCCTAAAGCAAATGTCCTCACCTGTGAAAGTGTATCCTAACTAAGTGCCCTCTCCCGAGTATCCTCAGCTGTAAGAGTGTGCTACCTGCAGAACAAAGCCACACCCCTTTCCTTGCTCACAGTGACATATCACACATGACAGCTTAAGAGAACAGAACAAGTCAGAATGCACTCCCATTCACCCAAATCTAGAATGACAATGGTAGAATTTCAAAGCAATGGGGAAAAGTGGAGACACTGAGAGAGGGTGTTGAATAACGTGGTAGCTCTCTCCAAAAAATAAACAATGATTTTTAAAAAAAGCCATGAAAGTACCTGTTTGGGTGATTGTGAATATGTTCAAAGGGTGAGGAGCATGCATGGGGGAGCCCCAGGTTGGACCCCAGCAACTTATGGTTCCCTGAACACCTCACTGGAAGTAACTCCTGAGCACTACTCAAGTTGGAAATCTAAAAGTAAAAAAGGGATCGGGCCTAGAAAGCATTATATAGATACGTAAATATACACATAAACACATATCAAGTATTTAGGTATATTTTAATGTATATAATTTAAAAAAATGAAACCATTTCCTTTGTTTTAGGGAGCTCCCAAGCAGTGCCAAGGAAATTTGAGAATCACTGCCAGTGATTAGCAGTGTCCTGGCCCTATGGTAGTCCAGGGCTCGGCAGGCTGCCTCTGGCACCAGAACCACTCTGGCACCTCCACTACCAACCCTAGCCACTCCACACTGACCTCCAAGACCACCCGAGCTCCTTGCCCATGAAGCACCCACTGACCGACTCCAGCCAGTTCATGTAGTCGCAGGCCTCTGCCTGGAACTTTGTGGCCATCAGAGAACAGATTCAGTCGGGATGGTCACACATCAGGTCCTGGGGACGGGAGTGACCCCAGCTTGCAACCCTCTCCTCCCCTGGACACGCACCCTGCTGCAGACACCCTGATGCACCCTTCTCAGCATTCTCCCCAGGGTTCCGGTTTGTCTTGTCCATTTCAACCTCAAAGGCACGCATCCCAGCCCTGGAGTCTAGGGTAGTGGATGCTCAGACGAAACCTCTGGAGACGCAGGGTCCAAGCATGGGCCTGGTCACATCCCCACCAGAACCAATCCAGTCCCACCAGAGTTTCATCACACATTCAAGGATGCACAAGGGTGCACAATGCAGAATCACGCGCTGCAAGCGCTATGAAAGCCACGCGCCGAGCACGCAGAGTCGGGTGAAATGTATGGCAAAGGGGAGCCTGGGCGGGCGCCCGGCGCTCGCCAGCCTGACCACGCCCTCCAGGCCCCGCCCCTCACAGGCCCTCCTGCCCCGCCCCAGGCCCCGCCCACTCCGGCCCCGCCCTCCTGGTCCCGCCCCTCCTTGCCCTCCAGACCCTTAGGTCCCGCCCATCCGCCCCGCCCCTTCCTGGCCCCGCCCCTCGCCGCCCTGCGCTTCCGGCCCGGGTTGTGCGGGTCTGCTCGTGTCCTTCGCTTGCAGAGTGGATGAAGCTCGCGCGGCTCATGAAGGTGTTCGTCACGCGCAGGATCCCCCCGGAGGGCCGGGCCGCGCTCGCCGGGGCTGCAGAGTAAGAGCCCGGCGCCCCGCCGGCCGCGATCCTCGCGGGGTTGGCGGGAGAGCGAAGGGGCTGCAGAACCCGGGAGTCTCGGGTAGCCCCGCACACTCCTGATTCAGGGTCTCCACGCGCGGTTTGGGGGTCGCTGCACCCAAATGGGCCGGGTCCGCTTCCGGGAACCCCAGTAATTTTTGTTTTCTTTGGGAAGGACGACGGGTCGCCGCAGGGGCAGGAGAGAGCTGGGGTCCTGGGCTTGGACCTTGGCCGGACTGCCCTAGCTAGCTGAGTCTGCAGTGTGGGGGTGGCATGGAGAGTTGGCTGGGACCCAGCTTTCTCCTAGCCGGCCCAGTGCGGCCCTTAGGCCAAAGCTTCCCAGCGTTTGCAGTGGGAGTGGACGGGGCATTGACCTGGGGTGATGCGAGGCCCCCAGATACAGACCGGGGCTGTTAGCCTTTCCCCTCTGAGGTCCTTTGCAGGGTCAAGAACCTTGCCACTTGTAAGTCTACAACTGTACCTCATGGTGTTTCACTAATCAAAATTTTAGAAAAAAAAAAAAAAAGAAACTTGCCACTTACCAGCCTGAATCCCTTTGCCTTGGGTGACCTTTGTTCCGTGGAGTCCTGCATGGCTAGGCTAGCTGGCTCTGCAAAACCCGTTTCAATGCTTGCAACTCTGAAGTGGGCCCCGGGACTTTGTTTCACGGAGAATTGGGAGATGAGTAAGGAAGGGGCCTAGAGTCTCAGCCAGACTTGTTCGGGTTGGGGGTGTGTGTGGGCAGTGCAGATCCCACTCTGAACTCAGCCCTGCTCTCAGTGCACCATGGCACAGGCCTGGGCAGGGGGAGCCCACCACAGGCCCAAGCACAGGGTGAGATAAGATTGGTTGATTTTGTTCAGTGCAAGGAGACCTTGGGAAGGGTGCTGCTGAGGAAGGGGTGTGTGGGAGAGGGGTGGTGGTGGTGACGGAGTAGCTGCTGCACCTGGGTGTGGAAAGGAAGGTGGTGATGGTGTACATCCATGTATAGAGGTGGTTACTGGTGTGTCAGGGGGGCCTGGTAGCCAGCATCTGTGTCCTGTGACAGACTCCAGATGTGGGGACTGCCCCGAGTGAAGTAACAGGCTCAGTAGCCCCCCTGGGGACATGACTAGTGCCATTGTGGACATTTGAGGGTGGACCCTAAAGCTTCTCCATGGTGGGGCCAGAGTGATCGTACAGCAAACAGGGCATTTGCCCTGCACATGGCCAGCTCAGGTTTGATTGCTGGCATCCCATATTGTCCCTTGAACACCACCAGGAGTAATTCCAGAGTGTAGAACCAGGAGTAACCCCTGAGTATCACCAGGTGTTCCCCCAAAACGAAACAAAACAAAGAGCGTTCTTCCATGCTGCAATGCTAAGGCTGGACCTTCCTAACAAGTCCCAGGTATGAGTGTCACTTAGTGGACTCACAGGGCCAGGACGTGCATCAGTGAGCAAACCCTGTCAGATCCAGAATTCTTCCACACACACCCCGGCCAGGCCATGTGTTAGCACACGGCATCCAAGTCCCCAGGCTGGGAGCTCTGACCTAGAGAGATGACATGAAGGGCTGAGTGTGGGCTTTGCTTGTGGGAGGCCTAGGCTCAGTCCCCAGCGCCTCATGGTTCTCTAAAGTCAGTGTGACCCCAGAGCCCTGAGTAGCTCCTGAGCACTCTTGGGTGGGGCCCCGCTCCCCGCCCCCAGCTCTCCTCTCTCCCTCTCTCTGCTCTTCTTGCATTGAGCCTAGAGCTGTGCCCATGACCTCTCAGCTTAGGCTATGCCCTAGGGGGCCCCCGTCCACACTATGAGAGCTCCCAGGGCCCGTGGGGAGGCCCCTTGCCCTGAGCGGTCTTTCCTTTGCTGGCAGCTGTGAGGTGGTGCAGTGGGACTCGGACGAGCCCATCCCCAGCAAGGAGCTGGAGCGTGGCGTGGCGGGTGCTCACGGCCTGCTGTGTCTGCTCACCGACCGCGTGGACCAGAGGATCCTGGATGCTGCAGGTGTGTGCCCGGGGGAGGGGGGGAGGGGCTGGGAGCATGTAGCCCAGTTGGGGGCACATTAACCGGCCTGTGGGCACTTGAGATCTCACAAGTTCACTCACTCCTGGGACAGAGGGGGCTGTGGGGACACGCTGTGGGACCCACATGCGCCTTCTGGCTGGAAGCCTGGGAGGACAAAGGCCGGGGTGTGGAGTCAGCGGGTGCTGGGGGGAGGGAGGGGTGGTAGCCCAGAGCCCTGGGCCTCATCCAACCCTGAGTACTTGCTGACCCAGAGCAAGGCCTGACCCCTGGACCTACCTAGGGGGTAAGGGGTGGGTGGCACCCCGGGGACCAAGCATGAGCTGGCCCCCTGCTGCTCATTCACACCTCAGCCACGGGTTTTGAGAGAAAGTCCAGACTCAGGCTGCAGGGTCAAGGAGCCCCTATGAGCTAGGCCTTACTCCAGAGCTTTTCAGGGTCCCCCTGTAGCTGCCTTCATAGTGCTGGTGGAGGTGGTGGTAGGAAGGTCCCTGTTGGGTAGACAGTTTGGGGGGTTCTGAGCAGGGCCTTGATGTCAGGGGTCTCTGGGCTAAGCCTCGGCTGGCCCAGCCTCCCCACACCACACCATTCATCCCTGTCGAAGCGGAACCTCCAGCCTTTCACTCCAGGAACGTGGTGATCAGCCGGTGTCCCTGCCACGGCTCCCAGCGCCCCAGCTCTGAGTCCCGTCTGGAAGGAGACAAACAATGCTCTTTGCTCCCCTAGGGGCCAACCTCAAGGTCATCAGCACGCTGTCTGTGGGCGTGGACCACCTGGCTTTGGATGAAATCAAGAAGCGGTGAGTGTCGGGCAGGACGGGCCTGGAGATGGGGGAGTCCCCCAGGGCCAGGGGAAGGGGAGCTGCAGGGGAATATGGGGTGGGGGCAGCTGGCATGGTCAGAGTCAGCTCACGGGCCCAGGCGGTGTGCAGAGGAGTGAGCGCCTGCGTGGGACGTGTGGGGCTCTGTGCTCAGTCTTCGGTACCATGTGACACCCTTGACTCTGTGTGGTCATGGTAGCTTCGAGTACTGTGATGGAGAACCTCATGGACCCTGGCACCGAACCATCTGGGCCAGGCCAACTCACCAGGACTGGCCCTGAGCTCCCAAGGATTGCTCAGGAGCCCCCTCACCCCAAAATAAATTAGCCCAGGGGCCAGGGTGTGAGGGTGAATGCCTTGTATTTGCCAGCACCCAGATTCAAACCTTGGCACCACATGGCATCACGGGGTGTGGCCCTGGAGGTCCCCAGTCATGGCCTGGGTGGCCCTTCAGGTTCCCGACATCACAGGCCAGAGCGGCACTGCATCCTCAGACTTGGCTGACCAGGAGTTGCCAAGAGTGGCCTGCAGACCCCTGAGTGCCAGTTGGGAGCACCCCTTCCCCCCCCCGGCCGCCAATAAGCAAAGGAGTCCAGAGATCAGAAGCCGTAGAGAGCTTTAATGTCCAGGTTGCGCCTCTCATATGCTTGATTGTTTTTTGACCCTTAGCACAACCCCACGAGGAGAAGAGACGGGCATCATTTCCCTGTGTGCTTGTTTGGGCTCCTGAGCAAGTGCTCAGGGAGTGTGGGGTCCATTCCAGACAGTGACCTCATGATTCATTGCTCGGGCCGGGCAATGCTAGGGACCACTGGAGCCACCCTAGGCAGGGCACGATTGGCCAGGTGGGAACAGTGATGGCACTCAGGCCCCTGTTACTGGGCAGGCATGTCCCTCTGACCCCTGAGCTGCGCTGACCCGCCCCTTCCCCCTTTCCATGAGGAAATTCAGAAAAGGTGAAGTCGTTGCTTGCTTAAGATCGCGAGCCCCCATCTCCCAGCTCGTGGTCTCCCTAGGGTGCCCACAGCAGAGAGGGTGTGTAGCAGAGCCTGGGGCCAGTGCTTCAGGCCGCAGTTATCAGCAGTTGGTTGGTTTGCAGTGGGATCCGTGTGGGTTACACCCCTGATGTGCTGACGGACGCCACGGCGGAGCTGGCCGTCTCCCTGCTGCTCACCACCTGTCGCCGGCTGCCCGAAGCCATGGAGGAGGTGAAGAAGTGAGTGACGCTGGTGGGAAAGCCAAGTTTTGCTTCTGAATCCCCAGACTGCCTGTGTACTGAGAGGCCATGGATTCTGCAGAGTATTGAACTGAACTCGGCAGGAAGGGGTCCCAGGGAAAGCTGGGAGAGAGCGGGTCAGGGCAAACATCATGGAGGAGGTGACAGGTGGGTGTTCTCTCTTGCACTTTCTGGGAGACAGTTCATCCTCCTCATCCTCTGTGTCAGACTCCAGAAAGTCCTGGAAGCTATAGATGGTTCTGTGAACCATTGAGTTCTGCTTTGCAGACCCTCTGGTCTATGCGACCCCTGTTTGGTGGCAGAGGTGCCCCTGATGCTCACTTGACCCTGGCTTGGGGTCAGAGCAGGGCTGGAATTGGGGGCTAGATGTCAGAGTCAGGAACCGCATTCCAGGGTGAAGGGTCTGGCCAGGGTAACGGGCACACATGGGCACTTGGAGCAAGGCTGCAAGGTCATGAAGGAGCCGGTTGATGTCCACCTGGTCTCATGTCCAGGAGCTGCTGCCATCTGTGTCCTGATCCCTGACCCCTGGCCTCCCAAGGGTGAGCGCTGCTGGTGCCCCTGCACACTGAGCTCTCCGCCTCAGGAATCTCAGCTTCTGAGCACGGCTCTGTAACCTCAGGCGGGAGCTGTTTTTGCTCAGTTTCCTGTTGGCAGAACAGGACGAGGACACCTCAGGCTCCTTCTGCCCTCCCTTCTGGGGTCCTGCCTGGCTTTTGGGCCGCAGCTTGGCTGGTACCTGCATGCAGTGAGGACACACCTGGGTTGCTCGTGACACTCGTGTCACCTTGGATCTTCAGACCCGAGAGCAGGGCCCCTCTCACCCAACCTCCTCCCACAGTGGCGGCTGGACATCCTGGAAACCCCTATGGATGTGCGGTTACGGCCTGCAGCACAGCACCGTCGGCATCATCGGGCTTGGCCGCATAGGTGAGCCCTCCTCCTGCCCGCCTGCCCTGGGCTCCTGGGGTTGGTGGCTGGCACTGGGACCCTGCACGCTGAATGGCGTCTCACAGGTCGCAGTTGGCCCAAGACACCTGCATGTTGGGCATTTGTTGTGTGTGTGTGTGTGTGTGTGTGTGTGTGTGTGTGTGTGTGTGTGTGTGTGTTGGGGACAGGGAGTCTTAGCAAGGCCCTGAGTGCCACCCTGCAATGCCATGGCCTCCACCCCCAGCACTGCAGGATGGAGCCCTGGTTGTTTCAGCACTGCTGGGTCTGGGGTCTGGGTCCTGTAAGAAAGAGGGGGACAGAAAACCAAAAACCCAATGTGGGTTCCTTGAGCAGGGTTGATCGGGCAGTCGGGACAAGGGTAGGGGCCTGGGCACTGCAAGGCAGCACCAGTTGACCAGCTTCTGGAGCGCCCTGGACTTGGCTTCTGGAAGGCAGCTAAGTTGGGAATTCTTAGGAATCAGCAGCTCCAGCAGGGGGAAGTCTGGCTACAGCAGCATGAGCAAGCAGTGGTCTTGGCGGCTTCAGGATGGCGTCACCGCAGTTGTTGGGGTCCTGGGAGGTCAGACCTCAGTGGGGTTCCAGGGAAGGTTACAGTGGGAACAAACCTCGACGACTCCCTTCCTGCAGGTCAGGCCATAGCCCGGTGCCTGAAGCCCTTTGGCGTCCATAGGTTTTTGTACAGCGGACGCAAGCCCCGGCCCCAGGAAGCTGCGGAGTTCCAGGCAGAGTTTGGTAAGGAGCTTCTGGATTTGCACAGAAATTCCAGGCTGTGCCCATTCGCTACCATAGCAGCATTTTTGCACCCAGAACTCAAGCCCAGGTGCCCCCTATGTACCACCCTTGGTGCCCCTCAGCCTCAAGTGACCTAAGTGTCCCCACCTAGGTACATGCAGACCATACCAGGTCCTCTCATGCTAGACGGGCACGTGACCTTTGGATCTCTTGTCTCTGTTGGTTCCTCCATGGGCAGAGCCGCATCCTGGTGACAGTCTGGGGGAGGAGTCGGGACTTGCCTTAGTTTCCCTATGAAACTGTGAGCATAGCCCTCGGCCCCCCGGCTGCTCTCGCTCAGTGCACTCATATAGGCTGAACTCCACATTTCCTCACCACCATGGCTGCTTGGGCCCAGACCCCACTGTCTTGAGTGGCTCTGAAACACCCTCCATCCTTCATTGGCCTCAGTTTCCCTGTCTGCTCAGCCAAGGGGTGAATGAATGATGTTGTGAGCCAGCACCCCACGAGGGCTGTAAGCTTTTTTTTGAGGGGGGTCACACCCGGCGATGCACAGGGGTTACTCCTGGCTCATGCACTCAGGAATTACTCCTGGCGGTGCTCGGGGGACCAAATGGGATGCTGGGAATTGAACCCCGGTCGGCCGAGTGCAAGGCAAATGCCCTACCTACTGTTCTATCACTCTAGCCCCAGGGCTGTAAGCTCTTATCAGGGTTGTCCTGGCAGGGGGAAGAGAGGGGAGCCTCCCCACCCCCAATACCTACAATTCTGCAGCTGAGAGCAATCTTCTTCCCCAAGTGCCCACCAGCCAACTGGCCGCTGAGTCCGATTTCGTCGTTGTGGCCTGTTCCTTAACTCCTGCCACCAAGGGCCTCTGCAACCAGGACTTCTTCCAGCGGATGAAAAACACGGCAGTGTTTATCAACATCAGCAGGTACCCTGGGCCCCCATGAGCACATTTAGGGGTGTCCCCTGCCACTGTCAGAGACCTGGCTTCCCTGTGGTGGTCGATGAGACCTCAGGCTGGTTCCCTGTGTGCCATAAGCGAGCCAGGCAACCCAAATGTACAGAAGGGACAGGGGAGTGCACCCAGACGGGTAGGGGTTGGTCAGGGTGTGATAAGGAGTGGCAGAGAGCTACCAAGTTCCTATACCCAGGCAGGGCTGGCCCATGCAGTGCCCAGCCTGAATCTGTCCAGGAGCCAGTGACCGTCAGAGCTGGTCCTCCCATCCCTCTTATCCAGCCCCTTCGTTGCTGTGACTTCATTATGGAGGCAGACAGCTGGGCTGTGGGCAGTGGACCCCGAGGGCTTAGGCACCCCAGAAGCTGTACACTCTGATGCTCAGCTACAAGGGAGGTGACTTGGGAACAGGCAGCCAGGCTCGTACATGCAGGGATGGGCAGGCCACTGTTTGCTCATCCACACGGTTTATTGCATGCACAAGAAGACCCGGGGAATCCGATTTTACTCTGGTAGTCGGGTCCTGTGTGCCCACTTGGATGTATGTGGAAAGATGTACCTTGGGCCAGTGCCCTCATTAGGCAGGTCAGACTGGTACTAACCAGATCAGCAACAGCTAGATGGGTCCCACACAAGAGCAGACTTGGGGGCCTGTTCCCACAATAGTGGGTGCCAGTATGGGCCCCCCTGAGAGCCAGAGGCTCTTCCACTTTCACAGAGGGGGTCTGAGACAGTCTGAGGTGCTGGCGAAGTCCCACAGCTACAAAGCTGCAGGGTGAGGTAGTGTGAGGCCTTTCCAGACCTGGAGGGACATGAGGCTGACGGTACTCAGGGCCAGGCCAGGGAACAAGCTCAGGCTGGCATATGCCTTGAGACCCAAGATCAGACTCTGATGCCGTTGCTCTGGAGGGTCCTTAGCACAGCCCAGAGGTAGCTGTGGTGTCCCTGGCACCTGTCTCTGGGCAGCACCATATCCTCAGGTCTTCACATTCATACAAAAGGCCGGGTTGGTTGAGTGTCACCTGGTATGGTCCTGGGGCCCCTTGAGCATTGTTTGGGGAACACGCCCACAAAAAGGGCCAGGGCTGGAGTGGTAAGACAATATATAGGACACTTGCCTTACACCCAGCCAACTTGGGTTCGATCCCTGCCCCCCCCACTCCCCCCTGCATATGTCACCCAAGCCCTGCCAGGAGTGATCTCTGAGTAAGTGCAGAGCCAGGAGTAAGCCCTGAACATAGCTGGATGTGGCCCAAATATTATTTTGAAAATGCCAAGTGCCAGGCTGGCACAGTTCATTCCCTGGGTTCTGCTCTAAAAGTAACCAGGTAGGGGAGCTTTGGGGTCACCCAGCTCACTCTGTCCTTCCTAGGGGAGATGTGGTGAACCAGGATGACCTGTACCAGGCCTTGGCCAGTGGGCGGATCGCAGGTGCAGGCCTAGATGTGACCACCCCAGAACCCCTGCCCACAGACCACCCTCTCCTGAGCCTGAAGAACTGTGGTAAGACCTGGGCCTCACCCTGTGGGGCATAGCAGTCGGGGAGGTGCAGGGGCACAGGGGAGACTCTGGCAGGTAGTGTGAACCAATGTGATGGGACCCAGGCAGGGACCACAGCCATTTGTGCTATGACCATTTGGTGCCTGACCTTTGGTGGGTGGTGGGACTTTACTATGCCCAGCCCAGTCTGCGACTGTCAGGGATGCAGGCTAAGGAGGGCTCTTTTAGCATCTTGGGGTGGAGAGGTAGTACAGCAGGTAGGGCGCTTGCCTTGTACATGCCAATCTGAGCCCCCTCGCCGGCATCCCGTATGATCCTGTGAGCACCATCAGGGGTGATCCCTGAGCTCAAAACAAGGAGGAAGCCCTGGGCACCACCCAGTGTAGCTCCAAAACAAAGCAAAAAAGAAACCCCCCTGTGCCTCATTTCTGCAGCGCATCCCAGCAAAACTAGCTGCTCTGAGTGAGCAGTTCGGTTTCTGGAGCGCCAAAACAGGTTCCTCTGCAGGAATGCCAACAGCGGGGAGGAGCAAGAACAAAAGGGACCGGAGAAAGCGCAGTGACAATATGCTCTGTGTATTTGTAGTGTCACCTGTGCAGGTCCTAAGCACTCTCTCAACTCCAAACCCACCCCCATGGATTCCGCTGGGTGCTGAGGGTACCCCACTGTACACCCCACTTCTGCTCCCTCCTGCTTTCCTCAGCACCTCTGCTGCTGGTTCAGCCTCTTGGCAGCAGTGGCTCCTCTCCAGAGTGGCTGTGATTCCAGTTTCGTTTTCCCCAAAAACAAAATTAGAACTGATTTTTAAAAATCACGAATGAATCCAGGTGACACTTGATATGCCAGTGTGGTTCTCTCCTCCCCCTCATACAGCCAGCACCCTCCTTCCCCCAAACTACAAGTCCCCCAAGGGGGTCCCTCCTGTCTTGTGAATTAGAACCACTTCACCATCCTGCATCGACCCCCACCCCCAAAGGCAGGTAGATATTTCTGGAAGGCTCTCCCCAGTGTGGTGGCTGAAAGAAACTGCATACACTTAGGGAGCCGGGCCCCATTTCTGCTTCGGTTAGTATGATTAGGTGGGCCTCCCATTTGTTTCTGGAGCTGGTGGACCTGATGCCAGCGAGCAGCACTGCCCACTGCAGGGTGTAGTGAACGATGTCATGTCTAGACTTTGTCACCCTGGTGTCCCTGGATCACTCGGGCAAGCTGGTCCATCTTCAGATGGTCGCTGTGAGTGGAAAGGCTGATGCCGTGGAATGGGGCACCCTCCTTTATTTCCCTTTAAAGCAGGAGCCCAAGGGAAGGCCCTTGGCCACCTTCCCTGCAGCAAGTGGCCCCATTATTGCAGCCCTTGGGAACTCTCCGTCCTCCCCGTCACTGCCTGAAAAGGCACATTGACCATGGTGGCAGGGCTGCCGCCCGCAGCTGGCACCACTATTCCCTTCCGGCGGGCCCTTGGATACTGCTTCTAAAAGGCGCTCTGTGCAGTCATATGACCTGGTTTGCTCTCCAGAAGCCCAGCAGCTCCCTTCAGGAGTTCAGGGTGGGGGATCCCTACTGTGCCCCCTAAATTGGTCACCTTGCTGCCCTGCGGATGGAAGGGCTGGGTCTCACTGGCACCCAGGTGCCTTCTTGCCTATAGTACATCCCCAGGTTTAAGACACAGCCCATCACTCCGTGCCTGGGTCCCAGTAGCCTGAGTCTTTGCACTGTCCCTCTGAGCTCATCTCCAGGGGAACAACAGGACAAAAGGCAACTAAGGCAGGCGTCCTCTCCTGGCTGGCACACTGCATGGAGAAAGGCTCGCGGGTACTCTCCTCAGTCAACCTGTTTCTGACCTCCCTCTTCTACTTTCCCAGTGATCCTGCCCCACATTGGCAGTGCCACCCACAGAACCCGAAACACCATGTCACTGCTGGCAGCTAACAACCTGCTGGCCGGCCTGAGAGGGGAGCCGATGCCCAGTGAACTCAAGCTGTAGCCACGTGGATCCCCGGAGCCCAGGATTCCGGCAGACATGCCCAGGCTTGATTTGCTGCCCTGCCTGAGGATGGGAGCCCAGGCAAAGCCGCCGTGCTGAGCCACCGTGCTGAGCAGTACATGGGCCAGTGCGGCAGCTGGAAGGGTGCGGGCCCAGAGCATGTTCTAGTAAACAGTTCTCTGAGAGACTGTCTTGGCCTGTGACTAGAGAAGCAGATGAGAAGCGCGTCTGCGGCCACCCCAGTCCTCATTAGAACCCACCCAAGCCCCGTTCCCCTCACCCTCTCTGCTCCAGGCTGCCCACCAAGCAGGGGAGGGCCTATTCTCAGTGTGAATACAGTAGCCATGAACTTTGGAGCAAATCCAAACTCCACAGAAAGAATTCCATGAGCACTTGACACTTGGTATTTCCTTGGACAGGGGCTGGAGAGCTAGGATAGTGGGGAAGGTGCTTGACATGCACACAGCTGATCAAAATTTGATCCCTGGTACCCAATACAGTCCCCTGAGCACCACCAGGGGTGATCCCTGAGCACAGCAAGGGGTGGCCCAATACCCTCTCCCCTGCAAGAATAATTGAACATGGATGGGCTTTCACTTTAGGATTTGTTTCAGCACCTGTACCTTGTTTCTGACCTCCACCCAAGGGGTTCCCCTTTTGTCATTCCCCTTCCCACTCCCTCTCTGCTCCCCAAGGCTAAGCCACCTGCGCTGCGGAAGCCTTGTTCCTGCCTAGGACTCAAGCCCTAGCAATTCCCACAGTCAAGCCCAACTGGCTGGTGCGGATTTCAACCTTGGCAGCAGGTTGGGATCAGGCTAGTGGGAGACTGAGCAGGCCCTCAAGAGTACAACTGCAGGGGGAAGAGAGCAAATCGCCACCAGTGTTCACAGCTCAGACAGAACTAGAGCAGAGAAGGCAGCCAGGACCATGCTGAGGGGAACAGCCGGTAACAATTAACATGCAGCATTAGTGTTTTCTACTTGGTTTAAAAAAAAAAACTGGACCAAACATTTCCCAAGTGTTTTAACTGGAGACACAGTGTGCTTACTTTGCACACAGTGACTAAGGTGTGATCCCCAGCACCCCGGATGATCTCTCCAAGCCCCCTTCCAGGAGTAACCCTAAATACAGAACCATGAGTAAGCCTTGAGCACCAGCAGGTGTGGCAGGAAAAAAAAAAAAACCAACCCAACCACAGATGAACAAACAACAAAACAAAGAAAAAGCAAACACATATTTAGAGGCATGAATGTGACATTTTTTATTTCAAAATCTCAAATTCTGACCAGCATAGCACCACTGACATGGGGCCTGATTGATAGAACTTTATGATTTGATCACCAGAAATGATTATGCCTGGCTGTAGTTAAGGCTAACCGACCAAAATCCAGGTACCCAATGTCAGTTATAATTCAGGTAGGATCTATAGTATATAGGAAAGTTCAGACTGGCTTTCCAGGGGAGCCGAATTCTTATTTTAAGTGCTAGAGAGTGTAGTGAGGACACTGGCCTAAACACTTGCTTCTCACACGTAAGAACTAAAGAGGTAGATGAGAGATTTTAGATTCCATCTGGCAGAAGAGGGGTCCCTAAAGTCCACTGGCTGAGAGGGCGGCCGCCCACTGCACCAGCCGCCGCCTCTGCTCTCCCGGGGCCCAGAGAGCTGCTGTTCTCTGTGCTTACCTCCTTACTTTCCGAGGTCAATCCCCTCCCAGATGCTGGTTCTCAACTCACGCAGAGGGCCAGCTAGAGCACCACCTCACACCAGGCTCACAGGTGATTCTCATACTCCCATCCCACTGTTCTCCCACCCCAGGCAGGAGAAGCCCACTAAGGCCTCCCCATGGCTCTTCCCTGAAAACCTGTTAGGAGATGCTCAGTCACATTAAGACTACTGAGTTTACCAGATGTGCAGAACAGCACATGCTTGATTACTAGAAGGAAACACAAGAAATTTTCTATTCAAGCTCTGAATAGCTTTCCCAACATTTAGAACTGAGGCTTTCTCTCCATTACACACAATGGTGTGGTGTATCTAAGACAGCTGGATACAGAAAAATCTCACGTCTGTGCAAAAATGAACTCTGCAGGAACACTGGTCTACATGTTCCCTGGAAGCACAGAGTCAGGGCACAGCCCTATCCAGGAGTCACCAGCAGCCCCGATGGCACAAGGGCATGAAGAAGCAATGCAAAGGCCTGGGTGGTGATGGTTTCAGTGCTGCTTGGGGACATCAATGCTCTAGACCATGCACCTCTTAACCTGGAAAAATATCCATGAACACAGCCTTATTTAGATCTCAAATTACCTTAAACATCAAATACCAGGCTGGAAAACAAAAGTTCAGGATCTATATTTTTTAAACTGGCATTTACCAGGAATAAGAGCCCTAGTGGGACCGGCAAGACTTTAGCTTAGTCTGAAACAGAATAAGTCATCTGTACCTGGAAGAGAGGCCAGGTGGGGCATGAGAGCTAAGAAGCAACAGGGAAGGACGGGTTTATTTGTTTTTCCTCGGGCGAGGTGTGCCTGGTGGGACAGGGCAGAGCAAAGGGAAGACACACCAGGGACAACCCACACATGAATCCACATCATCAGAACAAAGACAAACACTAGCTCTTTTCTGACTTCCAACGTGGAACTGTGACTATATTATACAAGTTAGTTAAAATACCGCTAAAACAGCACATACAGAAACAATACCTTACTTGTCACTCCCTACAAGTTCTTACTCCATTTACAACTTGTTTTCAAAACCAGGGAAAATGGTTAAAACATCCAACAGTGATATTTTTTAAAGTATATACACCTAAAAGTCCAGAAAGCGCTCGCTCTGGGCCAGTGTCAGCACCATCAAAGTGCAGTGTCTATGACTGCAGATCAGAGAGAAATAAAAAATACAGTACTTTTGGAGGCCCAGGACTAGCTCCTGAGACACTTTAAAGCATTGGTGGCGGCAAGGCATGTCCTCAAGGGTCCTCCTTGTAGACAGACACCAAGTTGCCACGACTAGTTACACTTAAGTGCATTTTTGCATCATTTGTACAGGTATAATGTTCCCATCCTAGGGGATAGGAGGATTAGTTAAATGCTTCAGCATTTATAAAAATTGCTAAAAATTTTTTTGCACTGAAGTTATTAGTTTTTTCATGTGTCACTTTCATCATCCCATTACAAACTACTTTCTGACAACACTAAGGGAGAGCTTGGTTGTAGGGGGCAGCACTCTCTGAATGTGTGCATTTCACCCGGAAACAGCAGCTGAGAGCTACACAGGCAAGTTTCCCCCCTTACTAATCCAAGTTTGCAACCTCACAGTCAACAGCCATCTACTGGAAGGGTGTTGCATTCCTATCTTGCCTCCTGGCACTCTTGGGAGGCTGGTGTTAGAGCAGGCTGCTGGGGAGGTTGCTGCTCTGCCAGCGCAGACAGGTGGTCTTGGAATGTTTGTACAGGTGGCTGGACTGGCTGAACCTCTTGCCGCACTTGAGGCAGGCATAGGGCTTCTCACCTGTGTGAACACGGATGTGCTTCTTGCAATCTGTCAAGGTCAGGAAAGTCTTGCAGCAGATTTTGCAGGCATACTTGCGAGCTCCCTCTACAACCAAGACATTGTGCTCTGATAAGGCCTTCTTGCACTTGGACAGGACGTCAGCAGATGCCCTGGTCAACTGCGGAGGGCCAGGCTGGGAGGGATGGCCATTTTCAAAGGAGGATGAGGCCCCATTCATCAGTAGCTGGGAGCTAGCTGGGTTTTCTGGGATTTGTGAGCTCCTCACAGAGGTTACAACTGGCATTTTGGGAGCTATGCGGCGGTAGTATGGAAAGTTGCTGGCTCCTCCTCTTGGGGAGCCCATCATTACCCTGGAGAAGGAGGAATGGAGACCCAAACCAGATCTGGAAAAGTCCATCCCAAACTGTTCTCCTTGGTAGCCTGAGGTCTGCACACACGGCATGCCCATCACTTCCTGCATGGGCCGAACAAAGTGGGAGTCTGCAGGCTCACTGAAGGGGTTCTCCACGTGGGAGACAGGGGCAGAGGAGGGCCCGCCTGCAGGCCCAGCTTCTGGACTCAACAGATAGGGGGCCTCGCCCTCCAGCCTGCAGTCACTGGTGGTATTTGGGATATTATCGTCATTGTTCTGATTTGCACTAAAGTTGTTTCCTCTGCTCTTGTTAAGGAAATTTGAAATGCTGAAAGTGGATTTATGTTCTAGGTTATTTGTGACTTCCAAAATGTGGATGTCGCCAACCCTGTCAGTGCTAGACTGTGGATCGGAGAAGCTCCGGTCACTGCTCTCAGGGCTGAGGTCGATCTTCTCAGCACTGACCACAACCCCCTCTACCTCCACAGACTCGCTGCCTTCGGCCTGCGAGGTCACATCACTCACCTCATCCTGAGGCTCAGGGGAACTGAGGGGCTCCGACTTCACTACCACCCGCATGTGTTCTTTCTCCCCAAGGCCAACATCAGGGTTTTCACACTGAAAACCACTTTTCTCTGCTGGGGCTTCTGGCTCAAAGCTGGTTTCCACCTGAGTTGCACGTGAGGCCATGGACAGCTGGGCCATGTTGCTGGCGCTATTGTCAGACTGGCTGGGCACCTGGGCATCTTCTTGAGCACCAAATGACTGGTCAAACAGGAGGGTGCTGTCCTCCTGGTTGTCTGTCATGCCATCAGCCTTTGGGTTATCCACAATCTTCAGAGAGTCGGGCGAGAAGAACTCTTCCCGCGAATGCACCCCTGGTGGCCCGCTCTCAGGCGTGACATCGGAAATGGCAGACTCATCCAAGGTAGGCCGGAGGCGCTGTCGGGCCCGCTCCTCGGCTGACTGTTTACGCTTGTGAAGGCGTCTCATGGGGAAGGGTGTCCGCTGGTCCAGGTTATTGCGCATTGAAGAGCTCAGGGGTGCCGGCTGCTCCTCACCCCCCTGGCTGGAGTTAAGGGCTGAGCTGACGATGCTTAGTCCCAGCTGCTGCAGCATAAAGGAACGCTGGATGCGGGCACTCTGCTCCTGAACACGCTCACTGGGCGGAGACATGGGCAGCGTCCTGGTCGTTAGGTAATGTTTACAGGCCTTAACGACAGAGTTCAAGTGCAGGTGGGAGGCCGCCAGTAAGACATCCATAACATTGCTCTCCCCCAGCATGAGCGTGGAGGTGTACATCATGTCGATCAGTGCGGCAAAGGCCTCCGCTGTCACCACCTCACTGTCCAGCTGGATCATGTTCATGGTCTGATCTCCCTCAGCCACTGAGAACAAGGCTCGGAAATGAGTGCTGCAGGCCGCGAGCACAGAGCGGTGGGCTTTAAAGTGTCGATTTCCCACCACGATGACGCAGTCACAGAGCTGCCCATGAAGTCTCTGGTAGTTTAGCTGCTGGAAGATTTGTTCAAAGTGTCCAGGGAAATCCATGATCCTATGGGGGAAAAGAAAAAAAGTGTTAAGACTTAGAAGGTCTTCGGTCAAAATCAAAACACAAAAGGAGTGATGAGGAGAGAGGCACAAATTTAAACCCTTCGTTTTTTGTTTTTGTCTTTCAGTGCTAGAGGTCACCTGAGGCCTCACATTTATGACCAGGGATCTACCACTGAGCCACATCCCTAGCCCATGACATTTCTGATGGCAGATACAGTATCAGGGTTGGTTTGAGTTCTGCATCTTCCCGAGGACAATAATCAATTCCCAGGATGTCTTTCTGTAACCTTCACTAACAGAAAAGGGAAAATCAACATCAGTGGAAAAACTGGTGGTAAACTGTACACATACATTTACTTCTCATTCATTCTTGAACCCCCACTAGAAAGACACTAAGGTGTTCTGGCTTTGTTTTAAAAGTACACCCCCACAGGGGGAGAGGGCAAAATGGGAAAGAAAAAATCCACAGCATTTTGTAAATTGTCAAGCACATGAATGAGTGCTACTGACTTAGAGTACCAGAGCTAACTCCCAAACTAGTGGTGGAAAACACCTTGGCATATATAAACCCCATTTCCACACCCAAAGGCTCAGGAACTGTTTGCTGAGGTGCAAATACAGCAGAGTAAAAGTGACATCAAGACAGGAAGACTGCAGTTAAAAAATAAATAAATTACATGAGAAACTGGAGAAGCCAATCCAGCAGGTAGGGCTCTTGCCTTGCCAGGCACAAACCCAGGTTCAATCCCCAGCACCCCATATGGTCTTCTAAGCACCACTAAAAGTGATCCCTGGATGCAGAGTCCTGAACACAGTTATGGCCCAAAAGCTGGGGAGTGGTGTTGGGGGGGGTGGGGGGGGAGAAAATCTTCACATAGAAGTGCTGTGCCTGTGACAAGAAAAGATTTCTTTATGGAGGCTAAGAGCAGATCGTACCCAGAGACTGAGGGAACGACTGCAAAAGATTTTTTTTTTAGTTAACAGAAATGTTCTAAAATTGAATGGTTCCATTCTTTTTTGTTTTTGGGGTCACACCTGGCAGTGTCAGGGTTTATTTCTGGCTTTGTGCTCAGGGATCACTCCTAGTGGGATCTGGGAGACCATATGGCGAGCTAGGGATTGAACCCTGGTGAGGTGCACAGAAGGCAAGCACCCTACACGTGTGTGATAATTTATACACGCGTGTGTGTGTGTGTGTGTGTGTGTGTAGTTAACCTATTTTTAAAATAATTACAGAGACAGTGCACAGGAAAGTGGTTAGGGTGGGTGCAAGACTAGCACGCACCTGGTCCAAAGATATAGGTCCAGCACATACCAGATGTGGCCCTAAGTGACACTGCAAAGCTCAAGCATTGAAGTACTGGCCAGATAGGTAGAGTCCATAAGTTCCCTGAGCCACATCTCTAGGGCCTCAAGTCATTAACTTTTTTTTTTTTTTTTTTTGCTTTTTGGGTCACACCCGGCAATGCACAGGGGTTACTCCTGGTTCATGCACTCAGGAATCACTCCTGGCGGTGCTCAGAGAACCATATGGGATGCTGGGAATCGAACCTGTATCGGCCATCTTGGCTGCGTGCAAGGCAAACGTCCTACCCACTGTGCTATTGCTCCAGCCCCTCAAGTCATTAACTTTTAAACCAATCTGTTATACAGAAAAATGACAGGAACAGTGTGAAACACAATCAACATACACAATCAACAAACAAATCAACATACAAATACTACTCCCTATACTACCTCCAAAGGACACTCTGTGGTTGTGGTGGTTGTTGTTTTGGCCTATGTCTTTGGAAATCACTATCATCCAACCTGTGAGGGCAAAATGATTCAGGGATGCTTAGCTTATTTGGTCCCTACTCTCACTGATCATAGTGACTATTTCAGAGATGAGAGTGGGACCCTAGCCAGGCAGTTAAGATGCCCTAGGATGTTCTGCTGACACTGTCAAGAAAGACATGCTTTCTTAGGCACATAGGGATGGGGCTTGGCGGTACAACACTTGCAAGTGCAATCTGTAGCACTGGCCAGTAAGCTGAGTGCCATCCTGGCAGCACTGCCATTTGCAATCCCCATTATCACAGCAAGTGTGCACTCACAGTTTGAGCAGCACAACTAAAGTGTGTGACCAAAACTGAGCAGCACAAAGTGTATGTTTCTAGTCACTGCAAAACAGAAGGAAATGAAGGGGGTAATATGTGACAAACTATGAGGGAGATGAGAATCCAGCACATCATGTTAAGTGAAATGAGTCAAAAAGAGACAGACACAGAATGACTGTAGAATATGGGAGACCAACACCCAAGGATAGTAGGGATAAGGGCAAGGAGGATTCCCTCGACGGCTTGGAAGCCGGCTTCACATGCTGGGAGAAAAGGCAGCTGAGATAGAGAAGGGACCACCAAACAAAGGATGCTTGGAGGCCTTGGATGGGAGATTTGTGCTGAAAGTAAGACTACAGACCTAACATGATGGCCACTTACTACCTGAATTGCAAACTATAACACCCAAAAGGAGAGGAGGCGGGAAGGGGAGGAAGGGAGGGGGGAAGGGGGGGAAGGGGGGGAGAGGGGGAGAGGGAGAGAGGGAGAGAGAGAGAGAGAAAGGGTATGTGCCTGCCACGGAGGGAGGGGGTGTGAATGGAGGGGAGTGCGGGCGGGATACTGGGAACATTGGTGGTGGAGAATGGGCACTGGTGGAGAAATGGGTACTTGACCATTGTATGACTGAAATGAAATCACGAAAGTGTGTTAAGTCTGTAATTCTATATCACAGTGCTTCATTAAAAACTAAAAAACTAAAAAAAAAATACAGCATTTATGTAGCCATTTTGCCTGAGAATGAAGCCAACACAGAAAAACAGCAGTATCAAATGCATCGGGAGCCAGCTTTGTCTGAAAGTTTCAAACCAACTTCCTATTTCAAACCAACTTCCTATTTGAAGAGCCAATGAATTCCCCTTTTACCTTAACCTAGTTTATTTCAAATTTCTTTCTCTTTATCCAAGAATGCTCAAATTATAATCTCAGCAAAATCTAAGTATCACAGCTTATCTTAAAACCGGTTTGAATCTAGAAGGCATATATTTCAAATTCAGTGGGGGAAGATATAAAATTTGTTACTCTCGTCTTCTGGAAGTCATAAATTAAGATCATGGTTGTTCAAAATTCTTAAACAGCAGTAATAACTTGAGTCCCAAAGCTATTTTAAAGAAGAAAAATCTATGTTAAGAACATAGCTGTTTTACCCAAAGCTGTTTGTTACAAAATCTTTAAACCAAGGAGAAAAGCTATAGATTCTTTGAAAAAAAAAATTTTTTTTTTCCTTTTTGGGTCATACCTGGCAATGCACAGGGATTACTCCTGGCTCATGCACTGAGGAATTATTCCTGGCGGTGCTCGGGGGACCATATGGGATTCTGGGAATCGAACCTGGGTCGGCCAGGCAAACTCCCTACCCACTGTGCTATTGCTCCAGTCCCTGAAATACTTTTATATGTGATAAAATATTACTCTAGATAGCTGGAAGTGATGTGGCAATTAATTATGTGTCTAACACAAAGCAAAATATACACTATGACATTAGTTATCTGCAAGATGTGATAGTTTTTCCCAAATTTATATTAAGAAAATACACCACTGCACATTATATAAACATGAAATCAAGAGTTGTTTTCTCAATAGATTTATTTCCCTAAATATTTACTTAGCCTAATTAAAAATGTGTAAAAGAGCAAACTAGCAAACAGCACATTTTTAAGCCACTAAACATATATTGAACAATATGCTTGGTTCACAAAGAAAAGAAAACTGATACTGAAATGTCATCTACTACATTATCAAGAGATTTGCTGCCTAAATGCCAGGTAAGATCTGCAAAGCTGCACCTGCACAAAGCACCTTTAACATTCTAAGGAATCTTAATATTCTCTATCCTTGAAATAAAATCACAGCAGAAAACCACCTAACTAGCACTTTCCCTCCACTTACAGAAATGATATCAAATGGAAATTTCAGAGAGCAAAACTCGGCAAGGTCCCAAATGAAGCAGGCTATGATCTTTTACCACCTTCTAAGTCTAAGCATCCTGGAACAGTCTTGCACTGTTCTGACTTGACCAATGAAGTAGGTGTCAGGAAGGGCTGGGACTAGGTGGGCACACAAGTACCCAAAGTTAGGCTCAGATACCAGATCCATCAGCATAACTAATTCATGCTCTTTCTGGTCCTGTCTTGTGAAGGTTGGCTCAGGAAACTGGGCAGATTAGGTCTATGAATAGTGGTGCCTATTAATGACTAAAGATGCGCCTGATGGATGCCTGAGCCCTTACTATTTCACCCTATCCTGCTTTGCCATCTGGGTTCCAGTTTAAAATTCCTGGGATTAGGGGCTGGAGAGGTAGTACGGAGGTAAGGTACTTGCCTTGTACGAACCATATCCCAGTTTGATCCCTAGCCCCAAGCACCACCATGGGTCATTTCTGAGTACAGAGCTAAGAGCAGTCCCTAAGCACTGCTGGGTGTGGCCCAAAACTCAAAATTCCAAAATAAAACTATTTCTGGAATTAGCTGGTCTAGAAATCCTTCAGTTTAATAAGAGGTATTAGCACCCTACTTACAAACCTAGTATCAACTGAAAGTGCTTTTCTACTAAAAAAACTGAGACAGGGACTACATTTTCAGCATGTGATGTACTTTAACTGAGTGACAATTACTAGTTTGATCAGACTTATAAATAGATGAAATATAAACCATATTGCTCAACAGTCATTTTTCTGAGAGTCTCAACTATCTCTAATAGAATCAGCCAAAAACCAGAAAGATTTATCTGAGGATATCCAAACTAAAGACCAAAGTCCAGGTAGGAAAGATTTCCTCAAAGAAAAATTCCTCAAGCATTCAGTCTTTTGATTTGATAAGACAAAATTAAAATTTTTCTTGCTTCTTAATTGGCTGTAGATGAGCAACAGTAATTCTAGAATGAGGGTGATGGGTGGCTGTGGGTTGACAGCTATGAAGAGAAAGGTGGCCAGCTAAGGGAGGAAGGAAGCGAGCAGCTTGGAACCATGTACTACTGATGCCCTGGAGGGCTCCACAGCGCAGGAAAGTGCCTGTGCTTTTGGTATATAAATTCAATCATCCAGTATTTTGAAGTGCATACTTCATTCAAGGTTAAGTGCTGTGGAACAGATCTGTATGGCATAGTTTCGTCAGAAGTGCTTAGTGAAAATGGGAACAAGACATACACAAATAACCACCATATAAAGTTCAGAAAGCACTGAGTGCAAGTTAAAAGATGAAGTGTACTTGGCAGCGCAGAGAAGGCAAAGGTTATTTCCAGCTTCACTGTGGAGATGAAAACAAAGCAAGGTATTGGACTGAATACAGAACACATTATAGACAGAGGCAGAGACAGAGACAGATTTGAGGTGGTGTAAACAAAGAATCCAACTGGCTAGAAAGCAAGTAAGGGAAAGAGAAGTACTAGCTGGCAAATAATTATGGCTGATGCTAGTGGTTATTAGAAAAGTTAACCACAGTACATCATTCTGAGCTATAGACTCATCAATTTTTAGGCAACTTTTATAAAAAAATTATTTTTATTTTGTAAACATTAAGTGCAATCACTCAGGGTTCTTGGTTACTGCAACAGAAACTGACTTTAACAAGCATGAAAGGGAATAGCGGGATGGGGCTGGAGCAATAGTATAAGCGGGTAGGGCATTTGCCTTGCACGTGGCCAACCCGGGTTCAATACCCAATATCCCATATGGTCCCCTGAGCACCGCCAGGAGTAATTTCTGAGTGCAGAGCCAGGAGTAACCCCTGTGCATCGCCGGGTATGACCCAAAAAGCCAGGAAAAAAAAAAGGGAATTGCGGGACCAGGGTATAGTTCAGCAGAGAGCACTTGCCTTGCAAATGTGACAACATGGGTTTGACTCCTTGAACTAAAAAAAAAAAAAGCGAATTGCTAAATAGTTACTGGTTTGCTCACAGAATTTATACAAAGGCTAAACATTTGGGCTTGAATTGGCAGCAGAAATAAGTTAGCGAGAATGCTTTATCTCTGGTAGGTCTTTGACAAGAATGATCTGGTTAGGGGATCTAGTCATCCCTTAATTACTGTTAGTATGAATTCCTGAATGTCTTTTATATTTAAATTATTATGTGTTACCTATTACGTAACATCATCTATGTAACATATTTCATGTGGCTAACAATATATAGTACATATGGCACATATACATATAAAATCTCATACATTATTATTAAATAAAAAAAATACTCGAAGTAACTGCTACAAACTAAAGCAATGCTGTCTTGAGGGAAAATACACGTATAGAGGCTGAAGAGATAGGAGGGCAGTAGCCTTGTATGCAGCCTGAGTTTGATCCCCAGCACCACACATGGTCCTCCAACCACTGCCAAGAGTGATGCCAGAGTGCAGAGCCAAGAGTAAGCTCTGAACACTGCTGGGTGCAGCCATCAGTTTATGGCTAATTAAAAATAAAATAAAAATAACCCCCGACCCCAAACTTGTACAATTGTAAGCTGAATAAAATGTTTTTTATGGCATACCATCTTTATTTGGAAGAATGAACAACAAACCTTTATTATTCAGATTTTAATATTTCCCATTTTCTTGAAAATGAACAAGCTTGGCATTTCTTTTGTTTGTGGGCCATACCCAGCAGTGTTCAGGACCTATTCTGGGTTCTGTACTCAGGGATCACTCCTGGTAGGGCTTGAAGGACCATGAGATGCCAGGGATCGAACCAACCTGCTGAACCGTGATAAGCCCTGAGCTTATCATTTCGGGGGGGGAGGGGGCATTACAATATTTGTTGCCTATGATAAAAATGAAGCTCTCAGGTGAAAAATTAAAAATTTTGAAAAATTTGTATGTGTTCACAAGAGCCTGACAGTTCTACAATGTTCAAACCATTCTGATGAGTGACCGGTGATATGAATAAAATCGGATCTGATAAGACCATTTTTCTCTTTAACTTTGGGGATTTTACACTTTTTATTTTCATTACATTTTGAGTTGCTACAATAGTGTTTATGGTATGACTGTGTAAAATTACTAGAGCCCACCACCACCAAGTTTCCATGGCCCTCCTTAAGTGTGTGGGTTTACTTTTTTTCATTTTATTGACATTGTCAATTTTTCACTTAAGCCAAATGAGTCAACATTTAGCTATTTCAACATTGTGTATTTCAGTGTTTTCCAAATTATTAATGTCTTGTTATGGGGAAAGATGAAGAAAAGAGCAGAGCAGAAAAGAAAGGGAAAAGGAAAGGTAGGAGGAAGAGGACAGGAGGGGGCAGGGGATGAAGGGAGGGGAGGAGATACATGAGGTGGGCCTGGGTTCAATCCCCAAACATCCCATATGGTCCTCCAAGCCCCAAAAGAAGTTATTTTTTTTCCTTTTTGGGTGACCCCTGGCAATGCTCAGGGGTTACTCTTGGCTCTGCACTCAGGAATCACTCCTGGAGATGCTTGGGGAACCATATAGCATGCGAGAACTGAACCTGCATCAGCTGTGTGCAAGGCAAATGCCCTACCCGCTATACTATCACTTCAGCACAGGAGTGATTTCTGAGCAGTCAGGAGTCTTTAAATCCTGAGCACAGCTGGATGAGACCTTAAAACCAAAACTAAACAAAACACACACACACATACACATAAACCTGGGTCACTGTATGCAAGACAAATGTTCTACCACTGTACTAACTCTCTAGTTAGAAAACTTCTCTTTTAAATATGTAACAAAATATATGGCATAGAGAAAAATGTCATATTCAAAGCACAAAAGAAATACATTTAATGTAACAGAATATGGAAAGTTCATTGATATAAACTTTCATGGTCCATATTTTCACTACTCAATACCATGTGGCCAAGTTTTAATACAGTATCAAAAAAAGTATTTGAAATTATCTGGAAAATGCTACTAAAATATATCTCCCTTTTCCAACTACATATTTGTCTGACACAGAATTTTCCTGGTATTCCTTCAATACCTAATCAAGAGTATTAATTAAACACACTGAATCCAGAAACAGGCATGAGAATTCATTAGTCTTCTACTAACTAAAGAGAGGTGCAGAATATACAAAATAATGTTACCCTGATCATTCCCAATGCCTAGATCTTGTTGTCTCTAATAAAGAAACCAGACCTCCATGGAGAAATGGCTTATTCTAGGATAAAGCAGAAAATAACCATGCTAAGACCACAGCATGCTGAGTACCAGATAGTAAGGAAGTGCAAAAAAACAAGCAAACAAACCTGACACTGCAGTTAGGGGAAAATTATGTAGGAAAAAATGCTCCCAAAGGCCACAGCTCTAACAACTTGAACAAAAACATAGAACAGTATTCAATTATAACTCAGAGTATAAAATACATCACAGATCACAGATCATCCTGTTATTCGTCGATTGCCTCGAGCAGGCCCCAGTAACATCTCCTTCATCCTAGCCCTGAGATTATATTCAAGGCTCTTTAGGAGAATGAGACCCATCATTGTTACTGGTATTTGGCATATTGGGTACGACACAGGGAGTTTGCCAGACTCTGTATAAAATACATATACAGGGGTTAAGGCCTTGCATGTAGTTTTCCCTGGTTTGATCCCTGGCACTACATATGGTCTCAAATACTGCCCAAACTAGTGGAAAAGCGTTGGGATTATAGTTCTAAGCATTTTAAGAAGTAACACTGGTTTGTCCTTTCTCCCAGCTCCCCCTCAGGGAGCTTAGGTTTACTGAGTTACATCCATCCACCACAGTGCTCCCAAGGCACACCCAATTCCATAAGGGTTTTCCCAATCCTCTGTGTTTATCTTTAACCTCTCCTTTGTGCTCCTCATTCCCTATCTGCCTATCTGTTAATCACAAATATCACCAAATCAGACCCTGTAACCTGGTCAAATCTTCTGAGGGCTATGGCTATGTAAGTAAAATATTGCTTTTCTCTTTATGTCCTTTGCATAATTTTAGAGAAATGTCCTTTTTGTATAGATACAGGAAGACAAGTTAATGCTATGCTCTTGTACATAGGAGTTAATTGATTCCCAATAATATTTACTCCTGGGCGTCCATCATATTTACTTGACTTAAGCCTCAGTTGCCCTTAGTTACTAACACCTCAGAACATGGGTCCTTCTAAGGGACTTGGATGGGCCAAGGGCGAGCTGTAAGCACTCCTGGCATCAAAAAGGGACAGGTTGAGCTGGAGCAATAGCACAGCGGGTAGGGTGTTTGCCTTGCACGCAGCCAACCCGGGTTCGATTCCCAGCATCCCATATGGTCCCCCGAGCACCACCAGGAGTAATTCCTGAGTGCATGAGCCAGGAATAACCCCTGTGCATTGCCAGGTGTGACCCAAAAAGCTAAAAAAAAAAAAAAAAAAAAAAAAAGGGGGGGGACAGGTTAAGTGCCATAAAGAAGTATAATAAGAGCACGGTCATGGAACAAACTCTGACATGATTCAAAAAGAAGTAACAGAATAAGGACTCTGTAGAGTTAGAAAAAAAAAAACTAACCTGGACTGAAGATTGTATTCTGGGATATATAGTGAGATGCCCCTCAGGAAGAGCCACCCTTTAGGTTTAATATATCTCTGAGTTTCTACAATGTGACTAGAAATATTAAGAAGCAAACTTAATATGATTGCTTAAATGGATTATTAGCAAAGGAAAGGAGAGTACAATAAGCCCTTAGATGGAATTCTGCCCTAGGGCAGATCTCTTAGCAGAAATCTAGAGTACTGGAGTGATTCCCTAGATGAGATTCTGTCTTTGGGTGGATCTCCTAGAAGAACTTCCCCTGAAGGAAGGACTTTACATCTGTTCACTGTTTATAAAATAATGTTCAACCACACCCATATGTAATCATTACCCCCAAACCTTTTATTATTTCCCCAATAATTTATGCTGTGAGACTTTTGAATAAACAACCATGGATTACCAACCAGCTTGTGGCCCCTATTCCTTTGTTCATCCATCGGCCAGCTGGGGGAAACATGATTGGCCCCAACTGCAACACAGGACCCTCAGATCATCATGAGATGATGACTCTCGGAACAACAGGAAAGTGACAAATTTGTTCAGAAAAACTACTCTAGAGGAGCCTAAGAAGACAAGATAACTATGTAAAGTGGTATCCTGGCAGGGCTTGGGGAACCATATAGGGCGGCAGGGATTGAATCCAGGTTGGTCATTTGCAAGGCAAGCACCCTTCCAACAATCTCTCTGGCCCTAAATGTCTACCTTTAAAATTTAAGTAGTCCATATATGGTACTGTGGGTATACGGGTATATGGCAAAGAGAGTACGGCTGGTATACAGGTGTTTGCCTTGCATGAGGCCAAAAGCCCTAATTTGGCCCCAAAACCACATTTTAAAATATTTTCTATTAGTTAGAAAATGTAGCCTACCACCCCTCTTAATTACACCCCTACAATCTCTTTTAACAAGAAAATCGCACTCAAGAGGTAGGAATGAATTGGTTGTGGTTGTGGTTGAGTACTATACACATAGAGATGTGAAGCCTCTGAAACCCTGAAATTCCCTAATATTATAAACCAATGACAGATCAGTAATAATAATTAAAGAGGGTCAGAAGATGGGGCTGGAGCAATACCACAGTGGGTAGGGCATTTGCCTTGCACACGGTCGACCCAGGTTCGATTCCCAACATCCCATATGGTTCCCTGAGCACCGCCAGGGGTAATTCCTGAGCGCAGAGCCAGGAGTAAGCCCTGTGCATCACCGGGTGTGACCCAAAAAGGGGGGGAAAAAAAAAAAAAAGAGGGCCAGAAGAGATCTCAAAGGGTTAGGGCACATGATAGGCTGAGTCTGAATTTGATCCCTGGTACTCCAAGAATTGCTGAAATGGCCTTGGTGTGCTCCCACCTTCACTCCCCAGAACCACAGGGTCCAAGCACTGAACTGTCAGGCTAGGCTAAGTACCACCAGGAGTGGCTCCTGGGCCTCCAGAGTACTGCTTCCCCTCCTCCCCAGACATACACACACAAAAAAAGAAACATAAAGGAAAAATTGCATTTATTGTCAACAGATCCAGTAGTCCTCATGGCTTTTTCCTGGATCTGTATTCAGGGATCACTTCTAGCAGAGCTCAGAGGACCATATAAGGTGCTGGATATCAAATCCATATTGGTTGCAGGTAAGGCAAGTGTCCTACCTGCTGTTTTCTCTCTCTGGCCCTAAGAAATACATTTCATAATAATAAAAAAAAAGCTTTAAGCAAAAAGAAAAAGCACTAGACACTATTATTAGAGGTGCCTTTTCAGTAGAGAAGATGAAAGTGCATTAACCCATTTTTAGACCTAGTTTACTTTCAATGTTGTATTATAGTCCTTCACTTGTGAATTATCAAATCAATAGTGTTTGGCATGTGTCTAATACTTCACCCACTGAGTGGCTTTTTTTCCTACTCAATGGGCTAGAGATAGTAGAGTGGATAAGGAGCCTGCCTCCCAATTGACACAGCAACTGACCCCAGCTGACCCTGGTTCAATCCCTAATACTGTGCCTCAAACACACCCAGGAGTGATTCCTCAGAACAAAGCCAGGAGGAGCCAGGAGTAAGCCCTGGGCACACCCAGGTGTGACCCAAAAAACAAAAAATAAAATGTGACATTATTTTATGTGACATTAAGAAAGAAAAAGAGGGGGCTAGATCGATAGCATAGTGAGTAGGGTATTTTTGCCTTGCAACTGGCCGACCCGGGTTTGAATCCCAGTATCCCATATAATCCCCTGAGCACTATCGGGAGTAATTCCTGAGTGCAGAGTCAGGAATAACTCCTGTGTATTGTCAGGTGTGACCCAAAAAGGGAGGGAAAAAAAAAATGCCTTGCATGCAGCTGACCCCGGTTCAATCCCCAGCATCCCATATGGTTCCCTGAGCACCACCAGGAGTGATCCCTGAGTACAGAGCAAGGAGTAACCCCTGAGCATTTCTAGGTGTGACCCAAAAAAATCTGTCACTGTCACTGTCCTCCCTTGTTCATTGCTCCAGCCAGCAGGCTCAGTAACACTGTGAGACTTGTTACTGTGTCAAAAGAAAGAAAAAGCTGCTGCCAATCAAGGTATTGCAGAGTGCTTACTTATGGCATTCTGTCTTCAATATTACAATATGAACAGAGGTTTAGAATTAAGGAAAAACTGGAATCAAACATAATTCAAATATTTTAAAGTCAGAAAGAAGATTATCTACAGATAGTAATTTTGAATACTGAGAAAGTAGTGTAGGGACGGGAGCAACAGTACAGAGGATAAGATGCTCGTCTTGCAACAGCTGACAGAGGTTCAGTTCTGTAGCAGCCCACAATGTTTCCAGAGCCTACCAGGTGTGGCCCAAAAGCAAAACAAACCAAAAAAAAAAAAGAAAGGAAAAGAAAGTAGTGTATATGGTATTATAATACAGTAATTTCTCCAACACTATTCCTAATCTGTGTGAATTATCACAAAGATAAATCAGTTTCCAGCAAATATAGGTGTAATTAATCAACTACTCTGGAAGAAAAACACCTCCCAAAGTTTGATCTGGAAATGGAAATCCACTATTTAGTAATAAAAATGGTGGAACATGTAAAAGAGCAAGCACTCACTCAGAAACAGCTGATCTTTTAGCATGGGTTCACTTCAAGCTTAGACAAAAGGTGGCCTGTGCGTAGTATTACGTTTCACACCCCTGCCCCCCAGCTACCCTGAAGAAATTGGTTCTGCTAAAAAACATCCATTCTTGAGCAATATTCAAGGAAAAAAAGAAAAATGCTTAACGTGGGAGGGGGGAGGAGGAGGTGGGGATTTGTTTACCACAAATGTACATGAAAAACTAACAGCTGAAAGCTAAGGGAATCGTCACCTTGGGGTTTCTTTCCCTTTTCCAAGGAGAAACTGGTGGATTCAAGCCTGTGTCAGCGCTCTCTCGAGCAAGCTCTGTCAACGTCCCTGCACACCAGCCATTTTAAAGTCTCACCCATCCTGAAACATGCAATGCAATTCAGGCTAAGTACTTCAAGTGCGATGTGCTCGAAATGCCAAAGCACTCCACGAAAACCTTTACATACATTTGCCCCGGCGCTTCTGCCCTCGTTTTCCCACCGGCTCGTGATAGCCACGCGACCGTCTCTTTGGAGAGCAAGTGACCCCTACATCCAGGAAGACCAGTCGGAGAGACGCCTTTCTTCCAAGCCCCATCACGTCCACGGTCACTTTCGCCCCCACCCCCGACACTTAAATTAAGCCGACAAGAGCTGACTGCTATTTTCGAACTCTCAGAGACGCAAACTTGTCGGCGATCGGAACACAAGTTGTCTTTTCAAGACTCCCCGCGGGGCAGGAGAACAAAACCAAAAACCCGGGCTCGAAACTCTGAGCCGTCCGGGCCAGGGCCCCCAAGCCGTCCGTCTTACCTGGCAGGTGACCAGGCCATCCGGGCCAGCGTTCCCTGTCCGCGGTGGCCGCCCGCAGCTGTCCCCACCCCCGGCTCTCTCCTTGCCCCGACCTCGGCTCTGGGGGCTGGCAGCCAAGGCACGCTCGAGGCTCCACCCCGGGGGAGAGCGAGCGAGCAGGCGAGTTGTCGGGACGACGACCCGGGCGCACGGGAGCTCCTTAAAGCGACCGGCGGTTGTGGGGCGCCCGCGCGCGGGGAACAAAGCGCCCGCGCCGGGGCGGCGACGCGGGGGTCTCCTCTACCCTCGACGGCCGCCCGGCCCGCCGCCGACCCGGGACACCGTCGTGGCCTTCATGCTGCAAAGGGCAACGGTTTCCCGTTTCTGTCCGCGCGGACCCCAGGGCGGGAGTCGGGGGCAGCCAGCCGGGCGCGCCGCGCCCGTCGCACCCGCGAGCCCCCCGTTCCTCGGAAAGGGTCGCCCCGCCACACACACACACACACACACACACACACACACACACACACACACACACAGCCCGGGTCTCTCCGAGCAGATGCGGCCTGAGAGCCCCGCGTCCCGCCGCCATCCAGTCCCGGTCTCCGCACCCGGCTAGCCCGGCCACTGCCAAGTTGAGGCCCTTTGAGCCCGCCGGGCTCCCCCCTGGCCCGCGTCAGCCGCCGGGGGCCGAGACCGACGACGCGCCCTCGCCTCGCGGCTCCGGAAACAAACCCCGCCGCTGAGGGGAGATCCGAGACCGTGGTGGTGGGGGGGTGTTGGGGAGGGCGGGGTCCGAGCAGGCGGAGGCCCCCCACCCCGCACGCGCACACACACACGCACACCCCAACCCCGACGCCCGCTCGCTGACCCAGGGGGCAGGCGCCCCCGCCCCTGCCCGCACCCGCAAGCCTGCGCCCGGCGTCGGGACCCGGGGGACGCCTGCGCAGAAGCGCCCGCCTCCGGGCCGCCGGGCCGCCAAGGGTGAGAGACAATGCCCCCTCAGAGGGCGAAGCGAGAGACGCGCCGGGGCGCCCGGACGCGGCTGCGCGCGCCCCGACAGCCCGGCGTGCCCGCGCGAGGCGCGCACCCACGCGCCCAACCGTCGCCGCGCGCGCGCCCCCGCCGGCTCCCGCGCGCGCCCCAACAGCGTCGGCTCACCTGAGCGGGGCTCCGCCTCCCCCCTGCTCCCTAGAAGGAGGCGGTGACCCTTCTCCCGGCCGACCCGACAGTGTCGGAGGAGGAGGCGCGAACGTCCTGGCAGGCGGCTCCGCGATGGGATTTTTTTTGCTGCCCCCTTCCGCCCACCCCCCCCACCCTGCCCACCCCGCCTCTCGTCCGCCCGCTCCTTCAGCCCGCTCGCCGCCGGACTCTCGAGAACAGCCCGGCGGCAGTAGCCGACAGCAAACGGAAGTGACGCAACGCAGCCCCGCCCGCCGGTTCCCCGACCACCACCACCACCACCTCCACCCCGTTCACGCCTTACGACGGAACTGACAGCCAATCGGCATGATATGGGGCGGGGCTAGTTCGGAAGTGCAGCCAGACGGCACGCGCCGCGAGATACGGAGCAATATACTTAGCCCCACCCCTCAGAAGCTGACCAATCACGGCGTCGAGAGCCCCCACCGTGTTTACTACCCACAGAATCCCCGAGTGCAGCGACCAATCACCGTTTGCTTTACAACAACACGTAGAACTGTTATCATACGCCTTCTGAGGCGGGATTTCCCACTCAACGGCCTGGACTGTAGAAAAGTGACTTTACGCCTCAGCCAATCACGATACGTTGGGACCGAGCAAGGCGCATTTTTTTTCCTACCTAATTTCACCAATCACGTTCCCGGCTGCCGGCTACTGCGGGAGCCCCGGGGCGGGCTCTCTGGACCCTCGGTCCGGCGATTGGCTGCTCCGGAAGGTTTTCTCCACCCCCGTGTCTCCCGGCCTGTTTGTAATCTCGCTCCCTCGCCTAGTGCTCTTCGCGGAATCCACAGAAGTTCTCACTTATTAAGACTAGAGAAAAATAAGACGAGATAATGCGATGCTTGTCTTTTGAATTCGTCAAAATGAAGGCTGAAAAAGTTCATTCAAAATTCCTGTCCACCGGAGCGGGAGATATAGCACCGAGGATGAGGCACTAGCCTGCCTTGCAATGCGAGTTCGACCCCCGACACTGCCTAAGGTCTACTGGCCCTTGGGTTTGCATTGTTTCTTGCGCACCCCCAGTGACACAGACCTGGTGGCAGAGTCTTGGTGGGGCTGATGTAGGCAGATAGATAGGGAAAGGTCCTGGACAATGAAACAGCTCAGCAAAACTTCTGGAAGGAAAATTCCAAGGCTGATCCACTTTGTGGATATGGATAAGACCGTGAGCAGCAGACCCTGAGGAGATGGGACCCCTCCCCATGAAGGAAATTCCTCAGATTCCCTTGGACTTCTCCCTCAATCTGATTAACTTTAATGATTCAGCCCAAAGAAAACTATCACCACTCCCAACCTCCTTGGTAACCTCCTTAGCAATGGACTTTTATCTGGGAAGAAGCCTCGCCTGGGAGTAGGTTAGAGAAACCCTATAAAGGCCACCTTGAACAAAAGAAGGGGGTGCATATGCTGCCCGAGCCCATGTGCTGCTTGTGCCCAAGCACATATGTCGTCCCATGTCACCCCACATCTCACCTCTTGAGATGTGTACTTTCATGCTATTGGGCCTTAATGCTGGGATGTATGTAAGGGTCTCTCCGCCCTGGGAGAAGCCCGGGTTCTCTCGAGCACATTACTCTCTCTCACCCTCTCTCCTTTCATACCTTAAAATCCTCCAAATAAAATCTGTTTATTTTACTTTACTTTAATTTACTTTACTGCTTGTCTACTCCTGAAATTCCTTTCTGTGAGCGAGACAAGATTCCAGTAACCCTGGGTCCCAGGTGGCAGAGAGGGATTGGGAGAAGGTGATTGTCTTTCTCCTCATGTGAGCCACCTGTGGGGTCCAGCGACATCAGGGCGCCTAAACAATCTGGCAGGCAGACTGTACTTGCAATATGCTTCCCACTCTGTGCAGAAGATCAAGTGAGTCTGCAGTCTCCAGAACCTTCCCATTTAATGGGAAGCTTTCAAAAGAGCACCTGCCTGGCTGCAAGGTGCACGCTGGGTTGAAGACCAGGTTTTGAGTAAGACCTGCCAGCACGACTTTCTTCTGGATAGAAATCTTCCTAAGGCTATAGAGAAGAGAGTTTATAAAGGCGTGTCCCAGTCAGAATTGTCTGGAAGTCCAACCTGTCTTGGGAGGTTAGAGGGTGGGAGAGAAAGAGAGAGAGAGAGGGAGAGAGAGAGAGAGATCCCAAGTATATTTATTAACGCTTATATATTTAAAAATGGAACACCCTGCTTCTTCAGAACACCCAAATATTATTACAGCTTATACAGCTTATCCCACCTCTTCATATGTTACAGAAATTTGCCTGAGAGTTATTTCTTTAAAGTCTCCATGTAAAGTCTGAAAGTAACTTCCAGTAATTGATTTCCTGATATTTTGTAGGCTGAACACCTATTACCTCAGTACTGCTCAAAGTATACCCTAGAAAAAATTAAATAAGAATTTAAAATATTTAGTAATTAACTTCAATAATTATGGGAAAAACTGTACAGTGAAAACTATAAAACATTTTGGAAGAAATCTATAGAAGACATTCACTACTCATGGATTTGTGGGCTTACTATTGTCCAGATGTTCATATTACCCAAAGCCATGAGCAGAGGAAGGAGAGAATGAGGGCCAAACTGGTTGGTATCAACTGTAGTTTATTCCAATCTCATCTCCAGTCTCCTCTGATTATCCTTCTTCTCTTTCCCCTTGGGGATCCCTCCAACCTACTCTTACTGCCTAGTTTATATAGAAATTATGTAGGGTGGGAACACAAAGGTGGGGTTGAACATTAACAGATTAACAAAGAGAGGTAAGGCCACTCCTCCAGGAGCTTAACTCAAGGACAAAATCTCATCTAAGGAGATTACCCCAGATTACTAGGAGATTCACTCAAGGGTGGGATTCCAGCCAGGGTGTGTTTCCATAGCTAGTAAAGGTAAAGGTAAAGGCCCTCCCGTTGATCGTCGATTTGCTCGAGCAGGCCCAGTAACGTCTCCATTGGAGACTTGGTTGTTACTGTGTCTGGCATATCGAATACTCTCGGTAGCTTGCCGGGCTCTCCGAGAGGGGCGGAGGAATCGAACTCGGGTCGGCCATGTTGGCCACTTGTAAGGCGAACGCCCTACCCACTGTGCTATCGCTCCAGCCCTCCATAGCTAGTAATCCACTTAAATAGTTGTAGTAAATTTACCTCTAATATTTCTAGCAATGTCATTTTGTATGAGCACAGTAAGAGATATATCAAGCTTCAAGTTTGGTTCTTCCTGAGGACATCTCACTATATATTCCAGACCACAGTCTTCAGGTTATGCTAGTTTTCCTAACCCCGGCAGGAAATTATTCAGTTACCTCTTTTGGGTCATGACAGAGTTTGTCCATGACAGTGCTATTAACTTATAGTTAAGTATTATGGCACTTGGCCTGGCCCATTTCGATGCCAGCATAGCTCACAGCTTGCCCTAGGTCCATTCAGTCCCTCGACGGGACCCTGCTTTTGGGGTTATTGGAACTAAGGGCAGTTGAGGCTTAAGTCAAGAAAGAAGATGTCCAGAAGTGAATATTATTCGAAGTTAACTAATTCCCAAGTTACAAAATCTTAATACTGTCTTCCTGTGTCCATACAGAAAGGACATTGCTTTAAACTATGCAAAAGACAAGAGAAGGAGAAAAGCAATATTTAATTTACAACACAAATTCAGTGTCCTCAGAAGCATCTGATCTTACAAATTAACATAATCTGATTAGGGGAAAAAGGTGATTAACTGGTTGGGGAGGAGAGTACAAAGAAGAGATTACAGATAAACAAAGGAATGGGAGTGTCTCCAGAGTGCTTAAACCTAAATTCCCTGTGGCAAGGGAGAAAGGACATACCAATGTTATCCTAAAATGTTTAGAACTACATTCCGATACTAAACTGGGACAACCCATCCTAACACTCATATAGAACTTCAAGGGCATAGTCAAATGATTGAGGTGGGGGAACACTTTCCAAGAAGTACTGGGTTTGAGGGGGTGATTTTTAGCTTACTGGATAGGCAGTTCAAAGATCAGTCCTGAGGTTATAGTGCTGCTTGGGCCATGTGGTGTTGGGGATTACCTGCACCATCTGTGATGCTAGGGGACCACCAGAACTACATCTGGGCCACTAGAACTATGCCTGGTAATGCTCAGAGTGCCATGTGGTGTCAGGAATTGAACCAGGTCAAAATGAAACTTCTTTTTTTTTCTTTTTTTGCTTTTTTTGGGTCACACCTGGCGTTGCACAACAGTTACTCCTGGCTCTTTCACTCAGAAATTACTCCTGGCGATGCTCGGGGGACTTTATGGGATGCTGGGAATCAAACCTGGGTCGGCCGTGTGCAAGGCAAACTCCCTACCTGCTGTTCTATCACTCCAGCCCCTATCTTTTCCTTTTTTCCCTTATGCAACTGAACCCAGGCAACACAAACCAAAGCATGTACTCTACCACTGAGTCATCTTCCCCATCTAGAGTTTACACTTTTTTTTTTTTAAGAGTTTCCACTTTAAAAGATAAAGAGAGAAGCTCAGGTATAGTCCCTAGCACCACATGGTCCTTTGAGCATCTCCAGGGAGCAACTCCCAAGTACCAAATCAGGAGTAACTTCCAAGAATCTCCAGGTTTGGCCCCCAAACCAAATAAATAGAATGGTTAAGATGATAAAATTATGTGTGTCTGGAGCAACAGGACAGCGGTAGAGCGTTTGCCTTACACCTGTGTTCGATTCTTCCGCCCTCTCAGAGAGCTGGGCAAGCTACCAAGAGTATCTCGCTGGCATGGCAAATCCTGACAAGTTACCTGTGACCCTGAGGTATTTGATATGCAACACAGTAACAACATGTCTCACAATGGAGACATTACTGGGCCTGCTGGAGCCAATCGATAAATAATGGGAGGACAGTGCTACCACAATAAAAACAATTTACACTGACATGTGAATAGACAAATAAATATGTCAAAACAGAGGGTCCAGGGCTGAAGCGGTAGCACAGCTGATAGGGCGTTTGCCTTGCGCGCAGCTGACCCGGGTTTGATTCCCAGCATCCCATATGGTCCCTGGAGCACTGTCAGGAGTAATTTCTGAGTGCACGAGCCAGGAGCAACCCCTATGCATCGCCAGGTGTGATCCAAAAAGCAAAACAACAACAACAATAACAACAACAAATCCAAAAAAGCAGAGGCTCCAGACGACACCTAAATATACATGTGTGTATATGTTTATGTATATATATGTATATATATATCGACTTAATGTGTGAAAAACTATAATTTCAAATCATTGAAAGAACTATAGGTAAATTTATTTTATTTTACTTGACCTTATTTTATTGTTTATTTATTTTTTTGGTCTGTACCTGGTAGTGCTCAGAGGCTATTCCTGGCTCTGTGCTCAGGGGTCACCCATGGAAGTGGTCAGGGGACCACATACAGTGCCAGGGACTTGAACTAGGGTTAGCTGCATGCAGAGTAAGTGCTTCACCTCCTGTACTGTCTCTGACCCTCTAAAAACCACTCAGGGGGCTGGAGCGATAGCACAGCGGGTAGGGCGTTTGCCTGGCACGTGGCCAACCCGGGTTCAATTCCCAGCATCCCATATGGTCTCCTGAGTACCGCCAGGAGTAATTCATGAGTGCTGAGCCAGAGTAACCTCTGTGCATCTCCAGGTGTGACCCAAAAAGCAAAATAAATAAATAAATAATAAATAAAAACCACTCAGCATGAGAATTCTATAAAAACAGGCTATAAGCTAAATGTAGTTAGGATAGTGATAAATCCTTTCTGGTGTATGCTTCTCAGAGCTGGAGTGTTGATCCAGCCCACTGCACAATGTGGAGCCCCAATAGTGTAGAAAATGTGGGTAGAAAATGTGGGTAGAAAATGTGGGTGTATTATTAATTTGCCTAGCAGTAGTGACCATAAATGGTATGTGACCATAAGTGGTATGTGGACCATAAGTAGTGACCATAAGTGACCTAGAAATGTTGGTGTGTGAAGTAGCTGAGGGGTTGGGAGGAGTTCCTGAGGAGAATGGAGCAGATAACTAAAAATGTGATCAGAGGATTCAGGTTTTGAAGGCTCAGAACAGAGGAGCTGCTCATATTCCATGTGGCCTTAGAGTGCAGAACTGGAACCCTAAGAGGGTGGGATATAAAGCAGATTCTGCTCTGTGAAAGAGAAATCCTATTCAAGCCCAAATGTCTTTTTTTTTTCTTTTTAGGTCACACCCGGCGTTGCATGGGGGTTACTGCTGGCTCTGCACTCAGGAATTACCCCTGGCGGTGCTCAGGGGACCATATGGGATGCTGGGAATTGAACCCAGGTCGGCCACGTGCAAGGCAAACACCCTACCAGCTGTGCTATCGCTCCAGCCCCTCAAACGTTTTTTGGAAGAATGTGTGTGCAGAGAGACTGCATGGAGTAAGGCACTTACCTTGCAAGAAGCAGACCCTAGTTCAATCCCTGGTACCACACATGGTCCTATTGTACCGCCAGGGGTCACTTCTGAGTACAGTCAAGAATAGTCTCTGAAACCACCAGGTGTGGGTGAACTGCTCCCTACTCATCAAAACCAAAAAAGCGAAGTCAGTCTTGATGAAGGTGGACCCCATGGGTGGCTCACATGAGTTGGGAGGAAAAGACAGTCACTTTCTCCCAACCCCCCTCTGCCACCCGGTCGGCCCCCAGGGTTACTGGGTTCTTGTCTCACTCGCAGAAAAGAATTTCAGGAGAAGACAAGTAGTGAAGTAAATTTGGAGGGTTTTTGAAGGGAAGGAGGAAGAGAAAGTGGGAGAGTTGAGAGTAAGAGAGACAGAGTAACATGCTCAACAGAGAACGAGGGCTTCTCCAAAGGCGGAGAGAGCCCCTACACACCTTCCAGTATTAGATAGGAAAGCATAAAAGTACACATCTCAAGAAGTGACACATGTGCTCAGGAATTTCTGGAGTCTTCTCGGGGCTGAATCACTAGTTAATCGGATTAAAGTACAGGTTCAAGGATTTTCAAGGAGAGGAACTTTATGGGGGAGGGGTCCAATCTCCTCAGGGTCTGCTGAAGGTTTTACCAGGTTTTTGTTTTCCATATCCACAGAGTGGATCAATCTTAAATTTTTCCTTCCCAGAGGTTTTGTTTATATGCCTCAGAGACCTGGATCCTACAAAAACAGGATGGAAAACAGGATGAGAACGCTATTCGGGTCTCCCAAAGAGGAATCGAAAGAGCTATGCTTGGAGTATCATGTTTCACTCAAAGGAGAATCCGGAGTTCCGACCTCCATCGACGGTCAAGAATCAGGGACGCCGTCTCGTTTGCCAATGCGTCGAAAATCAGATGGGCTGGACACGTAATGAGATTTGGAGACGACCGCTGGACTAGAGCCGTTACCTACTGGGTTCCACAGGACATCAAAAGACCACGTGGCCACCCACCTACAAGATGGTCAGATTTCTTCCTCAAGACCCTGAACGATCGGTTTGAGGCTCTTCTGTGTTCCTAGAATGAAAAGACGCCATTGGGCTACACTAGCACGCAACAGGGACAGATGGAGACGTTGCTGGCGCCTGCTAGAGCAAATCGATGATTAACGGGAAGTCAAGTGATCAAGAGATCAAGTTTCATTGCAGAGGGTCTTTCCCTGTCTACCTGCCTACATCATTATAAGGAACAGTCCTTTATCACCACAAGCAGAATCTGCATCAGGGGATGAAAAGAGAAAAAGGAAGAGAAAGAGGGGAGCAGGAGTGTGGTACAAGCAGGAAAAGAGAGAAAGGAAAAGAGAGAAAAGGGCAGACAGGAAGAAGAGATTTGAGAACGTGAGTTGCTGCAAACAACCAGTAGATGCGCCCTACCTCTTCAGGACTTCACTAGCGATATTCTGAAACACCAGCAGATGGAGACATTACCCCAGAAAGGAGTACCCACGGCTCCCTGCTCAACTATCATGTCAAGTGTTCCTCTGGAAAGGAAAAACACACACACACACAGTGATGCTGAGACAACACCATAAGTTGCTGGATCTCCTTACTAAATTAATAAACAGACATTTATACTAAATGTTTTCTGTACGGACCCTGGTTCTAACTTAGAAGAGTTCCCTATAAGTTTTTTAGTTTTTCTTTTCTTTTTCCTTTATTCCCCCCTCCCCCCCACCCAATTTTGGTCACTCTCCAGAACCACCCATAGGACCCCTTCTATCTCACCTCTTTTCGGCTATAATTTCATGTGTTCTTAATCATTGTTACTAAATAATGAAATAACATAGAAGTATAATGCGGCTCTCTTCTCGATCACCCTGCCATTAGCCCACGAATACTTACTCTCCTTCCTTCAGATTTTCCTTCTGGGTGCCAGAAATCCAAGTAAAGGTCTCGCATATCCAAGACAAGTGTTCTGCTGCTGAACATGCTCAAAGGAATATTTTTGATCTGGGGATCATAGCCAGCTGTGCACAGGGATGACTCCTGGTCATGCGTAGGGGACCATATGCTGCGCTGGGGATAGAACCCGAGCCAGCAGCATTCAAGGCAGGTGCTTACCTGCTGGACTTCCTTTTCAGGCAGGTCATTTGGAAGTTTGGTCGGTGGTCAGTATGGGAGTCTGCTCACGCGCACATACCATACTGTCACTGCTCCACACAGCTTAACTGCAGCCAGTCCTGTGTCCTTTTCATTCCCCCTGAAGTGTGTGAACCCCTAGAGACACACTCATTTAAAAGTGCCACAGGTGAGAATATCATGCTGAGTGAAATGAGTAAGAGGACAGGGACAGATATAGAATGGTTGTATTCATTTGTGGGATACAAAAGAAAAACAGTCCGAAACTAATATTCAAGGCCACAGAAAATACACCAGGAGGGCTAGTCAATGGTTGATCAATGGTGTGGGAGATGGAGGCTAGTTAAGATATAGAGCTCATTATGACAATACTAGCTGGAAATGATCACTCTGGACGAGAACTGAGTGTTGAAAGCAGGTAAAGGGATATAGATGATAACTTTTCAGCATCTGTATCGCAAACCATAATGCCTAAAAATGAGAGAGAGAGAAAGAAAAAGAGACAGAAAAGAGAAAGGTGACTGCTCTGGAGGCAGGCTGGGGTGGGGGAGTGGTTTGAAGGGGCGGGAGGGAAACTGGGGACACTGGTACTGGGATATTACACTGGTGGCAGGATGGGTGTTATAAGATTGTATGGCTGAAACGCAATTATGAACAATTTTTTAATGCTCACAGTGATTCAATTAAAAAATAAAGCACTGTAGCACTGTCCTCCCGTTGTTCATCGATTTTGCCCGCGCGGGCACCAGTAACATCTCGCAACAAATTGTGAGACTTGTTGTTACTGTTTTTGGCATATCGAATATGTGGCCGGCAGCCTGCCAGGCTTTGCCATGCAGGCCAGATACTCTTGGTAGCTTGCCGGGCTTGAGAGGAGCGGAGGAATAGAACCACAGTCGGCCGCGTGCAAGGCAAATGCCCTATCCTCTGTGCTAACGCTCCAGAACTAAAAATAAAAATAAGAAAAATAAAATAAAAACTCCAGCGGTGTCCTGAGTCTAACAGGCGCTGTCCCGCGTGAGGGAGAACCACGCCCCTCTACTTTGAGGGACAGGTACTCTTACCTATGAGCTCTCAGAGGCGGAGCGCGTAGTGGGCGGAGTCTGGCGGTGCCCGGAGAAGTCACGCCCCTTCCGCCCGGCCACCAGCGTGTGCGGTCCAGCCTGCTGCCTCTGGTCGCGGACGGTTTTAGTTGCGGGTTTCCGGGGCTCAGACCCGAGAGATGGCGGCGGAGGTGCTGTCCAGTGCGAGGTGGTCGTATTGTGGGGAGCCGGAGGAGAGCCAGAGAGCGGTGCTGGGTAAAGACTCCGTAATTTTCCCTTCCGGGTTCCGCTAGGACTCCCGACGCCCCCTTTCCCAGCTGCGCCAAGTACCTCCTCCCCCATCCCAAGCCCCTCGCTCCCCACGGCCTCGGGGTCTGCCGGGGCTCTTCTGTCCTCTCCCCATCTCTCTGTCCCACTTGCCAGCCTCCGGATGGGTATTTCCCGGTGAGGCCGCATTCCCCTTTTCCCCCCAATGCCCCCTTCGCCTGTTGCCTTCTCTGCACTTGGTAGCGATTCCCTCTGATCTGGCCTCCTGTGTTAGCCCCGTTCTCGTGGTCTTGCCCTCCTGTCACGCCCCCGCTCCCCAACTGCACCAGGGCCTCTTCTTCAGCCCTCCTGTTAGGCAGGAAATGGGTTCCCTTGCACCCCAATCCCCCCCAGCTCCTCCCCACCCGGTGCTGACTTTTCTCTGCCCGCATCTCGCGTCCGGCCTGCAACGGTACAGTGCAATTCTCCAATGGGAAGCTGCTGAACCCGGGCAACATGCGCTTCACCTTGTACAAGAGCAGCGACTCCACAAACCCCAGGAAAAGAGGTCAGCGGATCCTGGTGAGTGCTGCCGTCGCCAGTGCCCTCCGCGCTGCGGGCTTTGGAGGCTCCTTGGGTATGGCAGAAAGTGAGGGCAGAGGGGAGAACTGGAGTCGAGGGGGAATCATGGCAGTAGATGGAACTCAGGATTCCCTCTCCCCTGGTAGGTGTGTGTGTGTGTGTGGGGGGGGGGGGGGTCCGCACCCTAGAGACTCCTGGAGGATGGGGCTTGGTTTCAGAGCCTAGTTCAGTTTTCCAGGCGAAGGGCAGGACAGGGACAGATGCAGGGAAGCAGCAAAGCTTGGCTGTGGTTAAGGAATGAGCAGCCTTTCCCAAGGCATAGAAAAGAGCATATAAGGAGAAGTTCTAGAGCAGAGGGAGTCAAGAAAGGCTCAGAGGGCCGGAGAGGTGTGCAGAGGTGAAGGCACTTGCCTTGCATGTGACTGTGGCCACGATAGTGGTTTGAATCCCAGCACTGCATATGGTTCCTCATATGCCTCTAGGTGTGGCCCCCGAGCACTGCTGATGTGGTCAAATCAAAGATGACATCCGCCCCCCCCCCCCACACACACACTACCAGCACCTCTTCCCCAAAGAAGATACTGGGGATGTGGCTCTGTGTGCTTGCTTTGTTTGTATGAGGTCCTGAGTCAGCCCCCAGCACCCCAGAAATGAAAAACTTGGAGCCTAGGCCGGGAGTTGCCTAAGGAACCATGTTGTTTCAAGTATCTGCAAATGCCAAGAACCTGGACCCTCTTTCTGGAGTGAGTCAGGTGGTACACTTTCCCCAAGAACTTTCCAAACTATCCAGGAGATAGCTGTATCTGGGATTTCCTGCTCTCAGAATCCTCTTGCCTTTCCCCTAGGGACACCCCAGAGCACTTGAAGACAGTGGGCCTGGGTCACCTTTTGTAGGCTCTCCCCGTCTCATCCACCGTGCTTCTGAATTCTGAATGTTGGCAAGCACAGAAAGGGAGAGAAGGTCCTTAGTACCTCTCAACTCTTATGAACGCGGCTTTTCTCTCTGCGTTTTAGGCAGCGGAAACAGAGCGACTTTCCTACGTGGGAAACAATTTTGGGACCGGAGCCCTCAAATGCAACAGTTTGTGCAGGTAGCACTGTGGGAGGGACATTGAGGAAGGGAGGGTGGGGTTCACAGTCTTTACAGGGGAAGGGGAGGGGAAGATCTCGGGAGGATTATCAGGCTTGTGTGTTCCCAGATACAGGACCTTCTCCCCAGCTTGTAGACATTCTGGAAAAGGAGGATGCTTATTTGTTGGGTTTCTTAAAATCCTTTTTGGGGGGCATAGGGGGGTGGGTGGGTGGAAGGAAGGATTTGGTCACATCCAAACCCCTGGTGCTCAGGATTACTCCTGGTTCTGTACTTGGGAATCACTCCAGGCAGGCTTAGAGGGAGACCATATAGGATGTTGGGGATGAAACCTGGATTAGCTGCATGCAACTTACATGCCTTACCACTGTGCTATCTCTCTGGCCCTCATACTATTCCTTGTTAATAGCTGTCTTGTTACTGAAGACAGCTGTCTCCTCTCACTTGGAGTGAGTGATAACAAAAGCCTGCCTGTAGAGGGCCTTGGCACTAGCTTTAGAAGAAGGATTTTGGAGTGTCCAGAGGCCTGGGGTTTCCGTCCTGTTTTGCTGCTGATTGCCTGCCTTTGGGCAACTCTGCCTTTCCTGGCCCTTACTCCCAGCCTCTTAGGTATAGGGGTGATTGTCCAGCAGAACTGTCTCTGGCTGTCAGGAGCTGGCAGAGTCTGGTGTCCCTGTGAGGGCACCCCACCATGAGAAAGTCCCCCAGACTGCCTGATGGAAAAGTCAGAGGAATGTGTATTTGCTTAAAGCTATGACCTCCCCATCACCCCTTTGCATAGATTCTATAGTACAGATTTCTCTTCTTCCCGTGACTGCCAAGCTATTACTTATCTTTATCTCTATAAAATTTGTATCTGAAGTACATCCTAGTGTTGTACTAGATTTTTTTTTTTGCTGTTTTTTTGCGGGGGTGGGGGGCAGGGGATAGATTGGGCCACACCTAGAGCAATGCTCAGGAACTATTCTTTGCTCTATTCCTGCCAGCTCTTAGGGACCACATGTGGTGCTGGGGATTGAACCAGGCTGGGCCTCCCTGCAAGGCGAGTGTCCTACCTCTGTACTATATCTCTGGCCCCGATAATTCTGATTCTTTTGGCTCCAGCAGGTTTCCCGTTATAGCAGTGACTCCAAATGTGACAGTTCCCAGGATCTCCTGGTGGTTTATTTTTTTCCCAATAAGATCCACCCTTGTGGTCCCTTCTGTCCTTCCTCCTTTCCCCACCTCATGCAGAGATTACTGCTATATGCCGCTCACCAGCAAATGATGCATTTCAGTTGTATTGGGACAGAAGGAAAGCTGGGAACTTTTGGGGTTTCCCCCTCTTCTTCTACCACTGGTGATACTTGACCGACCAGCTGACTGATTCAACAGAGGGCCTGCATGGTCCCTGTAGTGCTGGGTACCTCCAGGTCCACATGTGGTGCTGGGTCCTCCAGGGCTTACACACAGTGGTACCCAGGGGCATGTGGTGGGGGGGTTGGAATATTCAGACTGTCCTGTGACTGCTGAGTCATCACCCAAGCCCAGTGGTTGAGCCTGGAAAAAAAGAAAAAGGAAGTTTGTTTGTTTTTTCTTTAGAAAGTAGAAAAATTTATTGGAAAGTAGAAGAGAGAGAGGAAAAGGAATGCCCCTTGTGAGGGAGTGACTTAGTATAGAATTAAGTTTGAAAGTTTTCTTTTTTAAAAGAGAAAGAACTTGGGGCTGGGGTGATAGCACAGCAGATAGGGCGTTTGCCTTGCACGCAGCCAACATGGCCGACACAGGTTCGATTCCCAGCATCCCATATGGTCCCCCAAGCACCGCCAGGAGTGATTCCTGAGTGCATGAGCCAGGAGTAACCCCTGAGCATCGCCGGGTGTGACCCAAAAAGCAAAAAAAAAAAGAAAAAGAGAGAGAGAAAGAGAAAGAACTTTTTTTTTTTTAAAGGGAAAAGAAAGTTGTACCACCAAATTGGAATGATCTGTGGTCACAAGTATTATTCCTCCTTCGTTCAGGCACTTTGTGGGGATTTTGAATAAGACCTCTGGCGAGATGGAAGTATATGATGCCGAATTGTTCAACATGCAGCCACTGTTTGCAGGTAGGTCAAACAGCACTGTCAGGTGTGGCCCTGGAGCGCAGGACTTGGGGGCATACTCAGTAGTGTATGGAGATGCTCAGGGGTTCATGTGGTGCTGGGGAAGGAACTGGGTCAGCTGCATGCACAGCAAGAGCCTTCACCCCTGTACTGTCTCTCTGGTCCCAAGGGCCAGTTTCTACTCCCATCTCTGCTGCTACCTGGTGCACTGACTGAGGGGTGAGTTGTAGCAGCTGTTAGCCTCTTTCTCCTGATCAGTCAAGTGAAGAGGTCATGTCAGATCCCCCTTTCATTTGACTCCTCCATTGATTCTCCAGTTTCTCTGTGTGTTGAAGATACTTCCGGAATGTGTACCCTGAGTGCTCAGGTTAAGATCTGGGCAGTCCGCCACTAAAGAAAATGCATTTTAGCCTTTAGTTGAACCGAAGAAGAAAGAAATAGAAAAACAAAAAAGAAACTCTTATTGTTTACAGATTGCTTTTCCTTCCCTTAACATTACTGTTTGTTTAGTGGGGGGTTGTTTGTTTTTATTTGAGGGGGAGGGTGCTTGAGCCGAAGCCATTGATGCTCAGGGATTACACCTGGCTCTGTGTTCAGGGATCACTCCTGACTGCCGGGGGAGGGGGGCTACATGAGGTCCCAGGGGTGAACTGGAAAGTGACTTACCCCTGTACTTTCTCTCTCTCCAATCCCTGTTTGTGTTTGATAGATGAACCCATTGAGAGTGACTCATCCCTGGAGAATCAGACCAAAACTTTCAGAGAAAAGGTAAGTGGAATGTTGTTAAGATCAGGATCTTAAATTAAGTCTGTCCCTCATGCTGGGGCATCGGTAAAATGAGCTGATTGACTGTGAGGTTCCGGCCTGCTGTGCTCATCCCATCTTTGGAACTATGCCAAGTTTCTGTTGCGTCCTCCTCAATCTCAGCATTTCTGCCCTCTCCCCCACTCTCCTGTGTGCGCATGTGTTGCGCGCGCACACACAGACACACACACACAGAGCTACAGATGTAACAGAACACTTGTTTTTTTAGAATTTAGGCCAGTGTGTCTAAATCCTTGTAGAAGGAGTAAAGTTTCTGCTTTTAACCTGGAAGCTTTCGCGTGCAATCCAGGTAAACTTGAGAGAGTGGCTAGAGATCAAACCCAAGTTTGATCTCTCAGTAGAGAGTGGCTAGGAAGGTCTTCTCACGCCGGGATGGGTAGGGACTGGGAGGAACTACCGAGAAGGCGGGATGAGTGGCCCTGGGAGTCCTCCACGGACTCGGCAAGGTTTGCCCTTGCCCAGTGGTGACTCTATTTGACTTGTTTGTGAAGGCGGTGCTAAGAGTCTGGGGAGAGCATCTGCTCCTTGTAGCAGCCCCGGGGTATCTGGCGGGACACCACCTGCTTCCGCCACGGAGTGCACTGACTTCCCGTGGCTGAGTATGTCCCCATGGTCTTCCTCTGTGACCGAGTCTCTCTCCTGCCAGATGGATTCTTGCATCGAAGCCTTCGGAACCACTAAACAGAAGCGGGCCCTGAACTCCAGGAGAATGAACAGCGTTGGCAGCGAGTCTCTGAATCGGGCGGTCACTAAAGCTGCGGAGGAGATCATTGGCACAAAGGGGATGACAGGTATGCAGCTGTGACTCGGGGAGTGCTCCAGGCAGGGTCAGCAGCACCGCCAGGGTTCTCTCCTGAGCCCCTGACCCATCCGCCAGGTGCTACTTTCCCTCTTGTACAGGCCCAGTGGGGAATGTTGGAGGTGACCCTGCCTCTGGAGAGACAGGAATGGGGTGTGGAAAGGCAGGCTGGGGTGAGAGCCTGTGGGCTCAGGGAGGCAGCAGACCCAGGCTCTCTCCGGAGTGATGCACTGATAACCTTGGCCTCTCGAGCACTGTTCCCTGGCCAGGGCTAATGCATGTCCTGACAGGCCGCAGGTGATGATGCGTAAATGGGAAGGGGGGCTGCAGCACATAACTAGGGCCCATGAGCTGGAGAGATACTCTAGCAGATAGGGTGCTTGCCTTGCATGCTGACTTGGGTTGGGTCTCCGAGCCCTGCCAGGAGCGATCCCTGAATTTGGAGTCAGGAGCAGAGAAGTCTGTGTCTTCATTTTTTCAGACATACTTCACGACTTTTCTGATTTTGTTCAGCCCACTCCATTATTTTTAATATTTTTTAAATTTCATTTTTCAGCCTTTTGGGTCATACCTGACCATTCTCAAGGGTTACTCCTGGCTCTGCACGCAGGAATTAGTCCTGGTGGTGTGTGGGGGAGCATATGGGATGCTTTGGGGATTGAACCCAGGTCAGCTGTGTGCAAGGCCCTACCCGTTGTACTATCTCTCTGGCACTTCAGCTCACTCTGATACCGATTTAAACACAGTCCATTCATTTTTCCCCCCATCATTCTACCAGTGCACCTATTACACTTTTCCTTCCCTGTCTATATGCCTATTTATGGGGTTACGATAATTGCAGTTTCTGTTCTGATTTTTTTCCCCCCGATTTTGGTTTTGTATGTTTACATTATAACATGGAGGCATTTTATTTTGGGGGTTTGACTTATGGAGGGATTTTATTTTGGCTTTTTTTTTTTTTTTTGGCAATTCCTGGAGGTGTTCAGGGGCCACTCCTGGCTCTGTGCTTGGGGGAGCCTTGTGTGGGGCTGTGGGCCTCCTCCCCGAGTTGGGTACATTGATCTTTCTCTCTGGCCCCCAGAGAAGTTTTCTGGAAGTTAAGCCATCAAAGACTTTTTCAGTGAGCTTCACTTTCTCCTTCTCTCCGTTATCATATGAATACTGGCACATCTCTCTGTTCCCGCTGCCCTGCACACTGGTTGTGGGGCCACGACCCTGGCTGCCTTTGGGAGTTGGTTGGTTCCTGAGTGGACTCAGTCTACTGGGCGGTCAGCCTGGGCAGGTGAGGGCTTTGTGACCCCTGGAAACCTGGAGTTCCCAGGTTTCACAAGGGTTGGGACCCCGAAGCCAGTCACGTGACTCTCCTCTGCCTCCACAGCTCTGCTCAGCGATGCCGCCCAAGATGATGCACAGGACGAATCCCTCTACCTTCCTCCCTGCCACGATGATGCAGCCACACCCAAGGATGTGTACAAATTTGACGACCGTATCCTTCTGGCGTTAGGAACGTTGCCTGACCTCCTGAGTCAGGCCGTCTGGGTGCTGGGTGCCTGGGCCCCTCTCCCAGCTCACTGAAGCCGCTCCCAGACCTTTGCAATGGTCCTCGTGTGAGTCTCGGCCTTACTCAGCGGCTGTGCACTGCACACTGGCTGACCGCTTCTGTAGCACAGCCTATAGCTCAGCCCCTCAGGGTCACCCTGAGATTTGTCCAAGTACTTCTTTTTCAGGGCTGGCTTGCTGGATGCCTGCGGTTTCAAGTTTTCAAAGGGTGTCGTGAGGTTGGTTTTCAGTGCTTGTGGGGTGATGGTGCCCCAAGGTCTGCCCTGTAACCACATTCCTGGGCCCTCGTTTTCCTCCCTGCCTCCCCTTCCCTTTTGTTGTTCGTCTTGCAGAGACAGGCACGCAAGTGTGGCTGTGGCGCTCACATACTGGATGGGTCAGGCTGAGTAGGGTTTTTTTTTCTTTTGGGGTCACACCCAGCGATGCTCAGGGGTTACTTCTGGTTCTGCACTCAGGAATCACTCCTGGCGGTGCTTGGGGGACCATATGGGATGCTGGGGAATCGAACCCAGGTCGGCCGCCTGCAAGGCAAACACCCTACCTGCTCCAGCCCCAGGCTGAGTAGTTTTGATCAAGGAAGGGCAGGTGTGTTGATGGTTGTTGTGGTTCTAGACAGGGAATGTGCCCGCGGTGGCTCTGCGTTTGTGACGAGGTGGAGAAGGCGGAAAAGCCAAGGCAGGGAAGGGTGGTCTGGCCAGGGTGCCCAGACAGCCCGGTCCCCAATTCTGCACTCTGACTGAGGTGGGCCCTGCTCCGAGCCTGTTTCCTCACCCCCAGAGCGAGGCTGTCGCGAGGGGAGGGTTCCACAGGGAGGGTTCCATCTTGTTCAGACCCGGTTCTTGACTTCGGCCCAGTTCTTTCCCCCGCCGAGTATGAGGCTCTGGAGGCGCCTTCTGAAGCCTTCAGGAATGTCACATCAGAAGAAATACTGAAGATGATTGAAGAGAACAGGTACCCTGCGTGGTGGAGGGAGTGTCTGGGTGGGGAGCCGCGGGGCCCCACAGCACTCCCTGGGCACGGGACTTGTATCTGCTCAGCACAGGCTCTCCAACGTGCTCAAGTTTTGGTCAGTGTCTGGACATCCAGGCTCAATGGCCCCAGGTGTGGGTGCATCGAAGGCTAGTCGGCCTCACTGTACCAGTGGGACCCCAGTGCTGACCTGGGTGGAAGGGCTGGCCAGAGTGGTGCTTGAGTTTTTCTAAAGTTAAAAATAAATAATAAATGCCCTCCCGTTGATCATCGATTTGCTCGAGCGGGCCCAGTAACGTCTCCATTGGAGACTTTGTTGTTACTGTGTCTGGCATATCGAATACTCTCGGTAGTTTGCCGGGCTCTCCGAGAGGGGCGGAGGAATCGAACTCGGGTCGGCCATGTTGGCCGCGTGCAAGGCAGACGCCCTACCCGCTGTGCTATCGCTCCAGCCCTACCACCCTGAACGCGCCTGATCTCGTCTGATCTCGGAAGCTAAGCAGGGTCGGGCCTGGTTAGTACTTCTAAAGTTAAATCTGTTATTATTGTAGGGGAGGGAGGGGAGGGCCAGGCCATACTTGGCTGTGCTCAGGAGTCGCTCCTGTTATGAGCTCAGTTCTGCTTCCTGCAGAGCTCTGGGGGCCGTGCGGGGCTGGGGCCCCTCACATGCACACCCTGTCCTCTGGTCTCTTGAGCTCGCTGTCTGCTTCCCTAAAGTTAAATTTCTATTCTGAGTATTATTTTTTAATAAATTGTTTTTCTTAGAGGAACGCAGGCATACTCCATGCTAGCCACCCACTCCATCCTCCTCTTCTGACACAGGGATGGGGGTTCAGGGGTGGAGAAGCAGCGGCTAAGGTGGCTGCCTCTTGGCCCCTGGGAGAAGGCCAGCTGTGGGGATCAAGGTTTTTTGTTTGTTTTTTTCTTTTTTGGGGTCACACGCAGCGATGCACAGGAGTTACTCCTGGTTCATGCACTCAGGAATCTCTCCTGGCGGTGCTCGGGGAACCATAATGGGATGCTGGGAATCGAACCTGGGTCTGCCGCGTGCAAGGCAAACACCCTACCCGCTGTACTATTGCTCCAGCCCCGGGATCAAGTTTTAATTTTTTTGTTTTGTGTTTGGGTCAAAAGGTAAAGGCCCTCCCGTTGATCGTCGATTTGCTCGAGCGGGCCCAGTAACGTCTCCATTGGAGACTTTGTTGTTACTGTGTTTGGCATATCGAATACTCTCGGTAGCTTGCCTGGCTGTGCTCCTGACTTACTCTTGGCTCATTCCTGACTCTGTGCTCGGGGATCACTCCTGGCAGGACTCAGGGAACCATATGTGGTGCTGGGGAATCAAACCTGGGTTGGCTACATGCAAGATAAGTGCCCTACCCACTGTACTATCTTTCTGGCCCCTCTAAGTGTGTGTGTGTATATATATATATCTTTCTGGCTCTTCTAAGAGTGTATTTTATATTTATTTTGGGGTTTTGTTTGTTGTTTTTTTGGGGTCACACCTAGCAGTGCTCAGGGCTTACTCCTGCCTCTGTACTCAGGAATCACCCTGGCAGTGTTTGGGAGGCTGCTTGCTAGGTGCAAGGCCAGCCCCCTACTTGCTCTACTATCACGCTCTCCCCTCCAAGAATATACTTTACATAATTTCAAGATGACCCACTCCCCCCCCCCTAAAAAGCCATTCTAAACAGCTTTGTAATGATGGGGGACTATTTTTGTGTTTGTATCTGTTTTTGCCTTGGAATTTGTTCTCTCAATATTTTTTTGTTTTGGGTCACACACAATTAGTGCTGCCCAGGGATCGTTCCTGCCAGTGTTCTGGAGACCACCCAGTGCCAGGGATTAAACCCAGCTTCCCACATGCAAAATATGTTATCCAACCCTTTGAACTATCTCCCTGATCCAGATAATTTCTTCTTGAGAGTATAAAATGTCTCAGCTGTTGGCTGGCTCCACTGTAAGGCTTTTTTGTTTTTCCCCTTCAAAATCTTGCTAAAATACAATGAAATCAGAGCTTTGGTAAAGGTTTTCTTGTTTTGTTTTGCTTTTTTTCGTCTCCAAATGAACTCATTTTCCCTGCTAGCAGTCATAATGGGGCAGAGGTCTTGAGCGAGTGTAGACAAGCGGGGGGTGAGGGAGTCTGAAGGGCTTATCCCCCCTAGTCACAGATCTCCCACCTGCAAAATGATGAGCTCCTACCTGCTCTCCAGGGGCTGCTTTGTCACTGCACATCTAGATCTCAAGAATGGGGAAGGGTTGGGTAGGTTGCCTGCCTTGCAGGTGGCCGACCTGGGTTCACTTCCTGGCAACCCTTCTGGTTCCCGGAGCACCTCCAGGAGTAATTATTCCTGAGTAACTCATGAGCCAGGAGTAACCCCTGAGCGCTGCCAGGTCTGGCTCAGAACAAAAAGAGAAGGTACAATCAGAGCCAAACCAGCCTCTAGCGTGTGCCAGCCCCTGCCCAAGGTGTGTTGTGGTTCACGAGACAGTGCCTTGGAGGAGCGTCCTGTCCTGGGCCGCAGCTCAGAGGTTGAACACCAGAGGTGCAGAAAGAGGTCCAGTGGAGGAGAGGGGATTCAGAGCCAGGCAGCTGGCCTGCAAGCTGCAGTATCCAGCCGGCTGCCTGCTGCTTGGAGAATGTTTCCCCAGAGCTCGGCCACACCTTCGTTGATGCGTTGTCCACGGCTGCACCCGTACCATGTTGACATATTTGAATCCTTGTGAGAAAGACCCTGTGGCCTAAAATGTTCAGTGTGTAGCCCAGCGCTCTCCAGAGGGGGTGGCAGGGTCTCGCCAGGGGTACTGGAGCTAAGGAGGAGGTATTCGGGGCTGGGATGGGGGTGGGCTTTGTCTTATGGTCGAGTAATGAAGGTGGATTTCAGGACCAGAATGAGAGTAAAGCGGGAACATGACCTGCCTTGCTTGAGCCGGACCTGCATTCAGTCCCCAGCACCCCAACAAGGTTCCCCGAACCCCACTAGGAATGATCCCCAAGTACAAAGCCAGAAGTCAGCCTTGAGCACTGCTGAGTGTGTCTCCCACCATACCCCCAAAATGGGTGGATTTTCAGGGGAGGTTCTGATTGATCTTTCTTCTGGTCAGTTGGGGGCGTCCCCTGGCCCTGTCCTCTGTGCTCCTGGGGGAGCCTTACTTGTCTCTTGCTGAGGGGTGCGGGGCCATGTGTGGGAGGAGAGAGACTCTCCCTGGAGGGGCTGATGCTCACCCCGTGCACCCCTCCTTTCAGCCACTGCTCCTTTGTCATCGAGGCACTGAAGTCTCTGCCAGCCGACAAGGAGCGGCGCGACCGTCAGGCCCGGTGTCTCTGGTTTCTCGACACCCTCGTCAAATTTCGAGCCCAGAAGGTGATAAAGCGGAAAAGTAAGTGCTTCTACGCATCGCTCTGGGTTCTTCCATTTCCCAGTTTCTGGTCTGTCTATAGTTCTTTTTTTTTTTAAATTTTTATTAGTGAGACACCATGAGGTACAGTTGTAGACTTACAGATTTTGTGCTTACGTTTTAATTATACAATGATCAAATACCCATCCCTCCACCAGTGCCCATTTCCCACCACCACGGATCCCAGTATCCCTCCCACCCCTCATCCCCCCCATCTCACCCTGCCTCTGTGGCAGGGCATTCCCCTCTGTTCTCTCTCTCCTTTTGGGTGTTGTGGTTTGCAAAAGAGGCATTGAGTGGCAATCATGTTCGGTTTATAGTCTACTTTCAGCATGCTTGTCCCATCCTGGGAGGATCCTCCTGTCTGTAGTTCTTAACCCGGTTCTGGAGAGAGGAGGAAGCAGCTCTGGCCGCTTCGGTGCTTGTTCTTGATCTTATTTTACTTAACTCAGTTTGGGGGACACACCTGGCCGTGCTTTGGGGCTACTCCCGGCTCTGTGCTGGTAGGTGGGGGAGCACTCCCAGTGGTACTTGTGTCGACCATGAGACCAGGCCTTGACCCTGGGCCTCTGACAGGTCCAGTGTGTGCTCAGCCCGCCGGGCCCCTCTCCCTGCCCTGAGTCTTTGTAACCATCTAACCAGGAGGTCCCCCTGGTTTGCTGACCTGCCAAGGGTCTTGGAGCTCCTTCCTCTGCCATTCAGGCCTAGGCCTGATCAGAGCCCGCGACATGTGTGGTGGCGGATTCAGGTCCTGTTCAGGTCCAGGGCAGATTTTATAGGATGGTAAAGCCAACCAGAATCCCCCAGGGAGCAAGCGTGGCCTTGCTCAGCCTGCTGGCAGGTTGGGGTCGTGTCTGCTTAACTTCTGGCAGGGAGAGGTGAGCAGTTCTCTAGCCCAGATCTCATCAACACCACCCGGGAGCCCCAGCAGGAGACGCCTGTGGTTTGAGGCTTGGAGTGTGCTGTCCTGTGTCCCGTGGCTGACTTTCGAGTTCCTGTTTGTGCGTCTCTGTGTTCACTGGGTTCTTCTTTTCCTTCTTCTCCGGGGCATTCTCCACCCTCTTTTGCGTTTTTGTGACTCAGGATTCTGTGTCTCCGGGCCTCCTCAGAGCCTTGCTCTTCTTTCTTGTCCCCGGCCATCACCAGCATCTCTCTCCTTGGCTGTAGCCTGGAGCAGTCGAGTGCATTGGCAGACCCAGGGGCCACCCTCTCCTCTGGGCTCCAGCATCTCTCCCCGGGCACCCCGGGGTGCCTTCCTCACCTCAATACCCACAGGAGGGGTGCGACCTGAGGGTTTCCCAGGAGAACGACTCCACTCTGCTCTGCCCTGCAGGTGCCCTGGGACCTGGCGTGCCCCACATCATCAACACCAAACTGCTGAAGCACTTTACCTGCTTGACGTACAACAACGGCAGGTCTGGGGCCTTGAGCCGGGGGCTTATCTTCCCAGGACAGAGAGAGCGGGTTGGGGCAGCGGGGAGTGGGGAGGTGGGCTTGGGGGCTTGGATTCAGTTCAGTTTCATAGCCCTACATAGAGGCTGTGCTGAAGACAGAACCAGTTGGCGGGGGATTAGGGGGTGTGTTCTCGGCTTATGTACACAGGGTTTTCTAGTTTGGGTTAGTGTTTGGGGCTGGCACAGTACCCTGAGCCACAGTCCCCATCCAGGGCATGCCGAGAAACCACCATGCCCTTGATCCTGTGTGCTGCAAGTCTAGTCCAGGGCAAGGCCTGGCAGCTCCTGCATCACAGGCCTGCTTTACGTCACATGTCATTTCAGGGGAGCCCTGCAGTGTATCCCCTAGAACTGGGAGTGCTGGAAGTTGGGGTGCCGGTTGAGGGCTTAGAACCCCGAGCCACGCACCCTCCGTACACTTGCCGTGTGTTTCTGACTCTGAACTGCTGGGAATGTTCCTTAGCAGCTGGGTCTGGGGTGCCTCTGCTGAGCAGGGAGCAAGACTCTCGGGTGTTGGTGGATGTCCATATCTCCATGCCCCCTGGGGCCACAGGGCCTGGCCCTGTGTGCCTGGCTGTGACGGCCCCTTGCAGGTCCCTAGAAGGGCGATACTGGGAGGCACCCAACTGGTCTTGCTCTTGGCGACAGTCCTCTCCTGACTCCACGTCTCCCCTTGGCCACCACTGGCTTTGCAGCTTGCGGAACTTGATTTCGGATTCCATGAAGGCGAAGATAACGGCCTACGTGCTCCTGCTGGCCTTGCACATCAGCAACTTTGAGACGGACCTGACCATGCTGCAGAGGGACCTCAAGCTCAGCGAGAAGCGGTGAGCTCCCTGCGGGACCAGGGCCGGACTCCACTTCCGGAGCCCACCGTGCTTGTTGGTGCTAGAGGCTGAGATGGACACGCTGCCCTCCCAGGCAGGGCCACCATCTGAGACCACCCTGCAGACAGGCTGCATGTCCCGTGTTGGAGGAGCCAGCGCTTCGCCAGGTGGCATACCAAAAGGCCATGGCCCGGGCCTTCTCCCAACCGCAGAGCTGGTCTCCCAGAACAGCGCCCCCCATCCCTGTGTGGAGGACCCTGGGAGAGAGGTTCCGGTGACCCCCGGGGGACAGAGCCCAGGGTGCCAGTTAGAAAACTCCACGGAAATGTAGGGAGAGGACGTGCGTGGGTCAGACAGGGTCGGGGGCTGTCATTGGTCAGACTTGGGCATTTGACCTCTCGGCCCTCTGGCCGGGCTAGACGGGGCTCCAAGGCTGAGTCTGCCCATCGCTTCGTCAGATCCTGAACTGGTCTGTTTCCCTTGGTTGGGTCCTCATCTGGGTCCCCTGGGGACTGTCTCTGCGGGGTTGCTGTCTCCCCACCGCTGCTGAGAGCAGGGATATAGGGCCACGCTGCTGGGTTCCTGGTCCCCCTCAGGGGACATTTTTTTTTTTTTTGCTTTTTGGGTCACACCCAGTGATGCTCAGGGGTTCCTCCTGGCTCTGCACTCAGGAATTACTCCTGGCGGTGCTCAGGGGACCATATGGGATGCTGGGAATCAGCCGCATGCAAGGCAAACGACCTACCCACTGTTGCTATTGTTCCAGCCCCTCAGGGGACATTCTTTAGTAGATGGGCTCTGAGATGTGCTGGGCTCACTGGTGGGGTCTTGCCTTGGTGGTGGAGAGTGCTACGGCTCCTGGGATCCCTCTGGAGGTGCCGGCTGCCTTCACAACAATGCCTGGAGCCCTCCTCTGTGCCTGAGTCCCTGCCCCGGGCAGGCCTGTCGGGGTAACGTTCCTTTGGGTGTATTTTTCCCTTAGGATCATCGAGATTGCAAAGGCCATGCGACTCCGGGTGTCCAAGAGGAAAGTGGAGGTGGCGGCCGGCCGGGAGGAGGAGCACAGAATTGGGGTCCTGCGGCTCCCGCTGCCCGCCCCGCAGAATGCCGAGCACCAGGCCAAGCGACGGAGAATCACCTAGACGGCCGCTGCCTGTCTCTGCTCTCGGTCCTTTTTATTGTATAAAGAGACGGAAGATGCAGCTGGAAGCCAGCCTCTCAGTTACACCGGTGGCAGGCCAGCCCCCGACCATGCTTAGAATCAGGGAAATCTACCTCCCTGCCCCCACCGCCTCCAGCCCCCAATCACTGAATTCGCAAGCCTGGAGGGACCACTTTTAAAATAAAAACCTTTATTTTGGTTGCTGAGATTTGTCGAAGCACTTGGTTCACGGAAAAGCCGTTTCTTACAAAATTATAAAGGCAGCATTTTGTACAGCGACTCACGAGAGAAATGCGGGACAGGCCTCCCGCCCGTGCTCCCCAGCACCCACCCCGAGAGCAGCACCCAGGGCCGGGGAGAACCAGCCTGGGGAGCCGTCAGCAGATGCTCGACAGCAACCCCGGGGCTGGCTGCGGCCCCGCAAGAGGGGCAGGGTGGGCGGGGGCCCCCAGCTCTGGGACCTGGACGCGGCCAAGGGGAGGCCTCCAGAGATGGCCCTTCCCGAACCTCCTCGGGGCCGGCCGGGTCCCGGGGACACAGACCATGACATGGGGCCCCCCTCGGGCCCCCCCAGGCAGGGACGAGGGGCAGGGCAAATGCCAAAGCAAGGCAGAAAGTGCTCAGTACCTGAGGGGCTCAGAGGAGGAAGGGCACGGCCACGGCAAGGGCGGGCTCTGGAGGTGGCAGTGTGTGCGCTGACCCAAGGCGGGGGCATGCTGGCAGGAGTGGGGAGCAAGAGCCAAGGCACAGTGGGAGACCACGGCAGGGCGGGGACAGCAGGGGCGGTGGGGGGGGGGGGGCGCCCGTGGGCAGACATGGACTGGATCTCGCAGGACCGCTGGTGTGGGTGACCCTCCGAGTCTGGGGGGTGCTGTGAGGGGCCGGCGATCTCTGTCCAGGGAGGGAGGAAGGGATCCGGGTCCTCGAGGAACTCAGACTTCAGTCCCTGTGGGCAGCTAAGGGGTCTGGTGAGGTCCCGGGTGGCCACAGAAAGATGGGGAAAAGGGACAGCAAAGGATGTGAGGGTGGCTATTCCCACGAGTCTGAAGTGAGTGGGGCGTCACACCCAGGCTCTGACTCCCCCAATTAGCCCAAGCCCACCACCTTTGGTTCTGTTTTCTCCTCGAGAATCATCCTCCCAATGTCCCATGTGGAGGACCTTGGGGCAGAAAGGCAGTGGGGTGGGAGTGGGCGGGTTAATGATCTGAGTTCCCCAGGGAGCCTGGGGAGTTGAGGACAATGGGGACCCGACCCAGTGCCCTCACAGGTTACTGTGTCTTCTACCCCACGGCCTCTTAGTCACAGCACCTCGAGAGCAGGCAGTGAGAGGGGCTGTTCCCAGAGTCTTGGGCCAGCCCCACGGCCCACACCGAGGGCTCCTCTTCTCATAGGATGGTGCAGAAGATGCTGCGGTTGCTGTGGTAACCGCCTTCCACGCGGGCTGAGATCCGGGTCGCCATGGCCGTCACCTTCTGCCCACTGTGGGCTGATGAGGGGCCCCGGAGGGCATTCTCTAGGTGGGGCCGCGCTGGGGGGTTCATGAGGCGCCATGTGTCTGATCTGGAGGAGCGAGAGTGCTAAGATTGGCCAGAGTTCACAGACAGCAGGGGTGGCGTTCCTGGGGATAGGGGACAGGGTGGTGTGTGGGGGGGAGGCTGAGGCATGAACTCAGAGGTGCTGGCAGCAGGATACCAGGGCATTCTAGAGGAATGGGGGATAGTGAAAGGGGAAAGGTCAAAGGTCTGGGCAAGAGGGGCGTGAGGCAATGGCAGTACGCTGAGGCAGAGCCACTGCAAATACAGGAAACTGGCAGTGACAGCAGGGGGCATTTCCCAGACAGCTTCACAGAACTGCCTGGCTTCACGATCTCACTCCGTCCCAAATTGATGCTACAAGGAAGGTAAGTATTTTTGTTGGCTGGGGCAAGACACCTCTTGGAGCCACACCTGGCCATGCCCAGCTGGCCATGGGCTTAGCTCTGCCTGGGGCTCACTCCTGGCAGTGCTCAGGGAAACCGTTCTGTGTTGGAGCTCAAAGCTGGGCTTCCCACAGGCAAAGCCTGCACCCACCAACCCACTGAGCTCTCTCCCCAGTCCCCAAAGCAAAGATATGACTTATTTCTGACTCCCTGCTCAGGGATCATTCCTTGTGCTCAGGGGACCTTTTGGGGGTGCTGCAGATGGAACCCAGGTCAGATGTATGCAAGGCAGGTGCCTTGCCCAATGTATTATTGCTTCGGCCCTGGTACCTACTTTTTCTTGAAGACCAAGAATTTGTTGTTCTGCATGACGCAGTCCCGGTTGTTTGCAATCTGCTGAAAGATGGTCTTGTTGTTTTTGCCCTGGAAGATGATGTTCTCCTGCACCAGGGCCTTGGCGCGGCCACGCACAGCAATGCCGTAGGCCCGGAACGAGTGGATCCGGTTCTTTATCACCTAGGAGAGGCAGCAGGAGCAGCTTGTCACAAGTCAGGGCCTCCCAGATGGCTGAGGTGGGAGCCAAAGCCAGAGTCTCACAACAAAATGGAGTGGGAAGAGATCTAGGCATGTCCACACGGAGGCACGGGAGCGAGAGGGGCTGGCCAGAAAAGGGAGTGGACAACCAGGGAAGGCTTCCCTGAGGAGGGGGCAGCTCGGCTGGAAGGGCCCATCAGGGGGTGAAGCAGGAAGGAGAAAGGATGGGCAGCGGCCTGGCCAAGAGGAGAGAAGGTGCTGGAGAGCGGGACCATGGGCTGCTCCACCCCAGGGGCAGGGCACCCGCTTCCCACATCCTCTACTCCCACGGTGCTCAGCTGCCACCCATGAGCCCCACAGGCGGATGAGTGGGGCTCTGAGAGGGGGAACCTGGCCGCCAGGGTTGAGTGGGGTGCAACACTGAGCCCCAGTACAGTGCTCAGTGTAGACTGGAAGCTCAGCCCCCCCTAAAAGTCCCACAAGAGATTCACACAGCGTGGGGGCAGGGGAGGACGGGTCCAGGCCAGAGGGCGGAGGGAGAAGTGGGGGTGTGGGTGGGCACATCTGGGTGTATGGAGAGCAGAGTATGTCATGGCCCTGAGGGAAGATGCCTCCCTGCAAGCTGACGTGGCGCTGGCCTGGCCTTGCAGTCCTGGACGACCATCCCAGGGGTCCCTGGCTTCCTGCGGGAGCTGGGTGGGGCGGGGGGCGGGGCGGGCATCCTCCGCTGTGTCTCGTGCTTGTGGCATCCCCTCCTCTGTCTCCGCCACGCGCCTGGTGCCCACCTACCTTGGTGTCGGACCTGGGCAGCAGCTGCAGCCCGCTACCCCGGTTGCCGATGATGTCGTTCTCGATGACCACCGTGCTGTCGCCCTTGGTGATGACGCCGTGGCCACGGTTGTCGTAGACGCCGTTGCCCCGGAGCTCCACCTTGCATGGCGCCTCCACCCGGACCCCGCTCTGCCGGTTGCAGGAGATGCTGTTGTTGGTCACCCGGGTGAGCTGGCTGCTCTGCGCCACGGTGATGCCTCGGTCCCCGTTGGCGTGGATCACGTTGGTGACCACGTGCAGCGCCTCGCTGCTCTGCACGTACAGTCCCGAGGCTGGGGGGCGGAGGGGGGGTGAGGGCAGGGGAAGCGTGGGCGGTTGAGATGGTTGTCCTGGTTGGCAAGGCCAGGCCAGGGCCATCGAATCAGCCCTGACACCCGCAGTCAGCTGTGTGCCCCGGGGATGAGTAGGGGCGGAGAGGGAGAGGCAAGACCATCATTTAGGACCAGCCCTTGGGAGCTACTTCCTCCAGCAGAGCTGGTCAGTGGCACCTAGGGCAATGTGCTGCCCAGGGGAGATCTGTCTAGCTTTGGGGGACGGACGAGTTTTCTTTTCTTTTTCGGCAGCACCAGGGATAGAACCTGGGGCCTCACAAGGGCCCTAGTTTCTGTGAGGCTTCACCCCTGAGCATACCTTTGCAGGAACTTGGCTTTTTGTTATTGTTGTGTCAATTTTGGGATTTTCAGCTACACCTCACAATGCTCCCACCTTGATGCTCAGGGGTCACTGCTGGCAGAGCTGGGGCTGGCATCTGGCCTGCACGCACAGTCTACGCTCAGCCCTTTAAGCAAACTCCGGCCCAGAAACCTTATTTATTTTTTTTTATTTGAATTTTGGGGGGCTGGAGTGATAGCACAGTGGGTAGGGCATTTGCCTTGCATGCAGCCAACATGGCCAACCTGAGTTCGATTCCTCCGCCCCTCTCCGAGAGCCCGGCAATCTAACGAGGTATCTTGCCCAAACGGCAAAGCCTGGCAAGCTACCCGTGATATATTCGATATGCCAAACACAGTAACAACAAAGTCTCATGATGGAGATGTTACTGGGCCCGCTTGAGCAAATCAATGAACAACGGGAAGATGGTGACACTGACAGTGATTTGAATTTTGGGACCATACCTGGCAGTGCTCAGGGTTTATTCCTGACTATGTTCAAGAGATCACTCCTGGTGGGACTTGGGGGGTTGCCGGGGATATAACCCAGGTTGGGGGCATGCAAAGCAAGTGCCCCGGCCACTGTACTAGCTTTCTGGGCTCCCTGGAACCTCTTTTCACAAGCCCCCACGGTGGTTCTCATAATCCTGGGGGTGAGATAAACTCCATAGTAATGGCTCTGAGTTTCCTTTTCCTAACTGAATAAACACCTACTGTCACTTTTATCAAGCTTGCAAGAGCTGAAAACACTCCTGTTTTCTTTGGCAAATACAAACCACTGGCCATGCGAGGGCCATCACACTACTAAGACGCATCTCGCCAGAGATGGAAAATGTGGACACATGTCTCAGAACTGCCCACAAGCGAGCGCCAGGGTGGGACTCAGGGGACAGCCTGTCAGCATGGACGAGAGAGTCACAGACACTGTAGGCAGAGGAGAGATATGACCTGAGCAAAGCCAGGAGGCGGGGGTGGGGGGGTGGCTCAGGCTGAGCGGGCAGAAGCCTGGGGTGGGGTTAGGGATGGGGAGGAGGGGCACTCACCCCCGTTGTGGTTGATGCTGTTGGACTCCACAAGAGCCACAGTGACGGGCCGGCGCAGCGGGTCATCGTCCTTCTCCAGCTCGGTCTCCCAGAGGATGGCGTCCCCGTCCTCGCTGAAGTTCTCCTGGGCCCCGTGGCCTCCCGGGAGCTCGCCTGAGCCATCCTTCTGGCTGAACACGGCCACTCCGTACAGGCCGTTGTAGCTGACATGGTTGCTGGTGACGTGGGGCAGGCTGGATGACATCATCCACACCCCGCAGCCCTTGTTGGCTGCGGCAGGAAAGGAACTGATGAGGTGATCAGGGCACTGAAGGGAGGCTGCCTCCCCGTGTGTGTGTGTGTGTGTGTGTGTGTGTGTGTGTGTGTGTGTGGCAGCTGGACCCTGAGAAGCCTTGACTTGCTATTGGTCATCATGGAGCTCTGGCTGTGGCTTTTCCTTTGTGTCCAGCTCGCACGAGAACCATGCAGGGGCTGAGTGCTCTGAGCTCAGCCATGCCGTAACTCCGAAACACAGAGACCACCCAAGGGCCCTGAGCTCATCCAGCTCTGGTCTTCTGTGTAGAGCTGGGCGCAGGGATGGGGAATATTGGGGAGGCCTTGGGAACCTCCCCACACCTGCTTCCTGGCTGCAGGGTGTAACAGGTGACAGCACCTCTCTGTGTCTTAGCTTCCTGAGCCTTCAAATGGGGCTAACAACTGTCTCCATCTCAGAAGGCAGGTGCAAAGGGGCGACTGCGTCCTGTAGTGTACAGTTGGGACGTGCGTGCATGGAGGAGCTGGGACACACGTCAGCCTCACCAGGGAAGACCAGGGCTTGGCGACGACTCACGGGGAGGGAGACCCGTTTTCTTCCTGTGACTGTGTGTTTCCTCTAGCTGCCGTTTTTGGTTCTCTGGGTCACGCACGAGAAGACAGGGATGGAGCTGAGGGATGGGGGAACGGCCTAGCTCATACACTCCTGCCTCCTGCAGCTCCCGGTGGAAAAGCTGTTTGCCTGGCTGGCTTTATGGGGTGGCCGACACTGAACTTTAAGAGGTGGTAAAGGACTATGAGGAATGGGGGTTTGCTGCCTCCTTCTCCGCCCAGGCCGGCCCCCCTTCCTTGTGACATGCAGCACTCACCATAGATGGTGTTACCCTCGATCAGCCCTTTGCCCTCGTCGCCCACAACCACACCGTCCGAGTAGCCGAAGCAGATGAGGTTGCTCCTGAGCACGGGCACGCCACCCCGGCGGATGTCCACCCCGCCCCACTGGTTCTCCCGGATGACGTTCTCTGTGAACAGAGTTAGAGGGTTGAGACCCAGGGGCGACCTCCAGGGCTGGCAACAAGGTCCAGGATGGTGTAGAGAAGGGACAGTGTTGGGAGGACGGTGCCCCCCAGCCCCAAGCACTCAGCGCCCAGATTCTTCTTGGGGAGGTGTGACTTTGAGGGGAGTTGTTTGTGGTTGTATTGGTGTTTGTGGCCTCTGGCCCCCTGAAACCAAAGACCCTGAGACTGGAAAGATAGAATGAATTGGCCTGTGAGTCCCTGGGCCTTGGCCAGGCAGGCAGAATCTAGCCTGGGGGTGGGCAGGGGGGAGGGGTTCGGAGTCCACTCCAGCCTGGTGTGGGCTCAGCCTCAGCTTGGGGCTTGCTCACACCTGCCCTTCCCACACCACCCCCTGGGAGCGGCTGCACTCACAAGTCAGGCAGATGGTCCTGGTCACTACTGCTCCTCCCCCGAGGGTGGCCTCTTGACTCTGTCTCCTGCGGGGGGAGGTATCTCTGGCCCCCTCTAGCCTAGCCTCATGCCCCTGCACACTGCAACCCCAACATAGAGGGACCTCTCTGCTCGACCTGCCCATCTGTGCCCAGCACAGCCCTGCCAGACCTGAGTCCTCCTGAGTGGCCCCACGTGGGCTCACCTCCGCCTGGTGTGACTGTCTGAGCAGTGGTGCCTTGAGCTGGGCCTTCCTGTGAGCACGTCAGCACCTGGTACATCCCCTCCTGAGAGGTGGGAGGTGGGGTGGGGGTGACCGTCCCCCTCCGGAGAGAGCACACTCCACTCAAGTCTGGGGAGCAAAGGTGGGGAGCCAGGGGCCTCAACATGGATGAAAATTCCTGCCTCAACTGTGGCTGTGCTCTGTGTGCTGAGGCCAAGGGAGGCTTCAGGCTGGCTGGTGCCTGGCCCTGCTTATACTCTATCTCCTGGCAGAGGTGGCGGAGGGTTAACGCCTCACTAAGGAGCACAGTGATGTTTCCTGCTCTCAGGCCTCCTGGGTACCAGTACTGATGTGTGAGTGGTGGTGGTGATGGTGGTGGTGGGAGTGGGGGTGGGGTCCAGGTGGGCTTCCCTGAGGAAGAGAGTGGGGGTTGGAGGACGAGCAGGAGCTGGTCAGGCAGACAGACGAGGGGAGTCGTGGCATCCGCTCTCAGAGTGCCTCTAACTCCCAGTTCTATCCAGGAGAAGACAGTACTCTCCTCCTGCCGCCGCTGAGCCCTCCACTGGGGGCTGGCATGGAGTGGGCATCCCCAAGGACCAGCCCCATACAGAGGCGGCTGGCTGGTGGTGGCACAGGACTGAGTGCAGGGAAGAGAACACGTAGACTGGATCATGGGGGTGCGGGGCGGGGAGCTTGACCGCCCCCACCTTACCTGTGATGAGGCCTTTGCCATTCTCATTCACCGCGATGCCCGCTGCACGGCCCTTGAAAATGTGGTTCCCACTGGAAGAGACAAAGGACAAAGACGGAGAGTGAGAGCAGGTTGTGGTCACCCGTTGGAGACCAGGTCCAGCCCAGTGAGCGCCACCTGCTGTAGTCTCCCGGGGAAGGCTCTGCCCGCCAGGACACAGAGCCCTTCTGAATGTCCTGGATTATTACTGAAAACAGCAGGGCCTCCCCCCTGCCGTGGGTACAGCGCCACCCCCGTCTCCCACGGTCCCCTTTGCCTTCCACACAGAGCCAGCTTCAAGATTCGTGGGTCACAGGGAGCTTATGTTCTGGCGGCGTCCAGGGCTCCAAGACGGCCTTGTTAAGTGTGTTTGAGAGTCAGCTGCGTCCTGAGTCTGCTGGAGCCTGTGCTGATGATGAGCGTTTAAGCTGTTTCTACCCGACAGCTACTTGGCACCTTCCTTTCTGTCAATCTGATCATCTGTCCACTGAATGCAGCCTAAGGCAATGGTGTGTCTTAAAAAGGAGACCAGGGGGGTGGCAGGAGGGAAATGGGAAGACATTGGTGGTGGGAAATGTACACTGGTGGAGGGATGAGTGTTGGAATATTGTATATGACTGAAACCCAATCATGAAAGCTTTGTAATTGTATCTCACAGTGATTCAATAAAACAAAAAAAATAAATTAAAAAAAAAAGTAGACCAGGTTTCAAAAGGGGGTTCCAATGATATCAGACAACAGGTGGGCTGGCCACAGTGGAAGGCAGGTGAGGTCATACTCCTGCTCAGAAATAGACCCATCCCCCAGAGCCACACCCCGGATCCTGTGGAAGAAGAGCTGGTCACACATGGTGTCAGAAGAAAGGGGCATTCAGCCCAGAGCCCATTTCTGGCTGACTACTCTGATGGACAGGAAGGAGAACCACATTCTCTCTCCGCCCAGCCCCACCGAAAGAACACACCCCTGCAGGACTGGGGAGTGGGAGGGGGCACAGAGTCATCCTGCAGAACCCCATTGAGCACACAGGACTGTGCAGATGATGTGGCCCTATCTCGAGAGTCCAAAGGCTTTACTTGGTGCAGAGGACAAACAGCCGTTTAACATTCGTGCTGAGAAGTCAAATGTTAACTGTCTCTGTGCTGTGCGTCTGGAGTTGAGAAAGTGGAACGAGCTGATAACAACATCCCAATGTCTCTCCCCCACAGCTCCAAAGGGTCTGCTTTGATCTGGTCACAGTTCTGTCAGTTGATAGTCACTGTGCATTTCCAGAACTCACAGCTGGACACAGTCCTGGGTAGGGCTTCACCGCCTCCACTTCCGAGGATCGTGGGAGAATAGGGAATGCATAACTGGCTGTAGCCACACAGGCCTCGGCGACCTCCAGAAGGGACCCGTGGGCACTTGGGAAAACATGCAAGTGGGTGCGTATGGGGCGAGCGGGTCATGGATGAAAGTGGGGGCAGGAAGGAGGAAGGACGGAAGGAGGCAGGACACTGTGTCGGGAACCACAGCTGGATTACACATACACACACGTAGATTCACACACACACACACATGATGGGTTGCATAACTCTCACTGACAATCAAATCAAATCAAAATGCTGTGGTCTGCCTTATCCAGGCCATATTAGGGATCTCAGAATGTTTTCCGTGCCTTCTCCGCCTTACATCCCGCCACAAGGAAACAGACGGGAAGAAAGCCCAGCCTACTCCCAGAATGACTGTGTTTTATGGATCCAGGGTGCAGAACTGATGCTAATATTCCCTGTGCAAACCCCTGAACCGTTCCTCAGTGCTCAGAGGTAAGGTCCATACTTCCTTGTCTGGCTGAGGGTCTCTGTCATAAATGAACACACGTTTGGTGGCCTGGAATGGTGCAAGTCTGCCATCTTCCAGTTCAGAAGCTGAGAAGTTCAAAATGTAGCTTTCTGGGGTGAGCAGAGCCAGACTTGGGGGCCCTGAGTCAGTTGGGGATCCATTTCCTATTTTATCTCCATCCAGTTTTGAGGGCTGCCCTGACTTCTTGGTCTGTGGTCTCTCTGTGGTTTCCTACAGCAGTTGCCGGAGTTCCCTTTCTCTGATTCTAACATCCTGGTGGCTCCCCTTGGAAGGCCCCTGTGATAGCCCCAGACCCAGCTGGACAAGGTGGTTCTCTTCCATCTCCAGGTGTGGCCCTCCCTGTGGGAGGGAAGCTTCTGGGAACGGGACTTGACACCGTTGGGGACCACGGCTCTACCCGCCACCCTCGGCATTGGAGGCTCTCGGTGTCTCAGTGCTCTCACACCAACTTGCCTCTATGGGCTTACTGCTCCACCCTGGGCACTGTGTGCTCAGGATACCACCCTTCTCCCCTTCTCCACCGGACCTCTGTGCCTTCCCTGGTGCCTGCGCCCAGTGTGTCTGCTCTCTTACTCTCTTATCCTTTAAGCACAGCTTCGCTGTCAGCCCTGCATGGTCGTTCCTGAGTGGTGAGCCCCCACTCCCCCCAGACACCCCCACCCCCCGGCTCACAGCTATTTGTCCACAGCAGCTGGCTGCAGCGACTGTTTCCACACACCCATCTCTGTCCACTGTAAATACACAGACTTTAGTGAGCCTGAAACCAGTAACATGTGCACCTCCAAACACAAACACATTATCTTATCTTAGGGCAGGAACATGAAGGCGGGGAGCGGGGGTGCGGGGGAGTGGTATTGCCAGTAAATTCTCTAGAACATGGAGAAAACAGATACATCGCATAAATGGGACTGCTCAGAGATCATGGGCTGTCAGACAATGAGAGGTGCTGAAATGTCCCCACATGCCCAGTGTACAGAAGTGTGGCCATAGGAAGGCATGCTGCGACAGGCAGTGGGGAGGCTGGACCGTCCGCAGCATTCAGGGCACCCATGTCCCCAAATCTTGGACATCACGGCATGAGCATTTTGCTCCCAACCGTTAAGGATCCTCTGTTCTCTAACAGAAGCAGCATCACCCTCCTCACCCTGGTGGGCAGAGTGACAGAGGGCTTAGGTCCTCTCTCCAATCAGCCCGTTATACCGATTGCCAGGGACCTCTCCAAGCTGCAGTGGCCAGGACCAAGACTACCCTGGATAGTCCCAATCTACAATATTCTCTATCAGCGTCACAACCGGATGGTCTTTTTACTCCAGCCATGAGGGCTGTCTGCCAACCCCATCTGCTCCCTGCTTCCTGCTTCTTTGACCATGAACGCCCATGGCTATCTCTCAAGCACATGTACCACCCCATTTCAGAACCCAGCTCCACTGCTGCTCTCAGTATCTGTCTGTCTCTCTATCTTTTCTTTTTGGGTTATACCCAGCGATGCACAGGGGTTACTCCTGGTTCATGCACACAGGAATTACTCCTGGCTGTGCTTGGGGGACCATATGGGATGCTGGGAATCGAACCCGCGTGCAAGGCAAACACCCTACCCGCTGTGCTATTGCTCCAGCCCATCTCTCTCTTATTTTTTAATTAATTTTCTTTTTACTTTTTGGGTCATACCTGGCGATGCACAAGGGTTACTCCTGGTTCTGCACTCAGGAATTACTCCTGGTGGTGCTCAGGTGACCATATGGGATGCTGGGAATCGAACCTAGGTCAGTCGCATGCAAGGCAAACACCCTACCTGCTTGCGGTGCTATTGCTCCAGCCCCATCTCTAAGAACCGTGATTTACAAAGTTAGGTAACTGCATTTTAGGCGCATACTATTTCAACACTAATCCCATCACCAGTGTCAACTCCCCTGCACTAGTGATCCCAGATTCCCTCTGCACCCCAACTCCTACCCCATCCCCATCTGTCAACTTGACAAGAATGTTACAGAGTTTCAGTGGTTGCCTCTTAGATCTCCTGTTTTTAGTTCTGTTGAGTCTGTGTTTTGGATATTTGGCTATAAGACTCACTCATGTCACCTGGTATAACTGAAGCCCTGATGCCTGTTCACCCATCACTTCTTGTTCTCATGCTCCCCTTGATTTCTTTCCTTCTCTGTCGGTCTCCTCTCTAAACTCTTGGGTCAAGGGTAATCTAAGCATTCCCTTTCACTGTAGTACATTTCCTCATCCAGTATTCTATACACCACAGATAAGAGAGATCATATGTGTTTATCTTTCTTCTTCTGGCTTACTTCATTCAACATGATTATCTTCCAGTTTCAACTACATTACAGAAAATTGCATAATTTCATCGTTCCTTGCAGTTGCATTGTATTCCATTGTGTGTATAGACATACTTCATAATTCATAATTCTTCAGTCATTGGACACCCAGGCTGATTCCATATCTTAGCTATTGTGCTGAATACAGCAATGAATATTTTTTTTTCTTTTTGGGTCACACCTGGCGATGCACAGGTATTACTCCTGGCTCTGCACTCAGGAGTTGCTCCTGGCGGTGCTCAGGGGACCATATGGGATGCTAGGACTCGAACCCGGGTCAGCCGCGTGCAAGACAAACACCCTACCCGCTGTGCTATCTCTCCAGCTCACAGCAATGAATAGTGGTGTGCAAATGTCCATTGAGAGAATGTTTTTATATCCTGCGGATAGATACCTAAAAGTGGAATTGCTGGGTCATTTGGCAGTTCAATTCTAAGTTTACTGAGAACTCTCCATACTGTTTTCCATAGGGTTGCACCATACAACATTCCCACCAGCACTGGATGAGAGTTCCTTTCAACCACATTTCCCTCTCCCCAACACAGACTGTTCCTACTATTTTGATATTTTCCATTCTCACTGGTCTACTGCCACTCATCTTAAACAAGGCTCTCATTGCACTAGCAGCAGAAAGCTAGCTTCCCTCCCCCTCTCTATAATAGGAGAGAGAGAGGGAGAGAGAGAGAGACAGAGAGAGAGAGACAGAGAGAGAGAGACAGAGAGAGAGAGGGAGCGCACACATGAGAGAGTGAGTGTCCACTGCAATATGCCCAGCCAATGCCAGACAGCATCCAGAATTGCTCACTCCACTGAGCAACTGTGCAGGTCTCATGCCTGGCCAGATTCAGCCCCCAGAGTGGAACATCCCAGGAAGCATGATCCACCGACTGGATTACCAGGTGAGCTGACATGCTCCTCCTGGGCACTCTATCTCCTGCAGAGTCTGCCCTTCTTTACCTGTGACAGTCAGAAGAAGGGCTCAGTCATGTGTTGTCTGACACAATGGCCCTGTGCACTGAACTAGAAACATAAAAGTAGGTGTGTTCCTGTGGCAGAAACCTTATTTGCACCTTAACCCTGCTTTTGATTAATTAATTGCTTTCTGGGTCATACCCAGCGATGTTCAGTTCAGGGTTACTCCTGGATCCGCACTCAGGAATTATTCTTGGCAGTTCTTGGCGGGGGGGTGGGGGGGGAACCTTATTGAATGCCTGGGATTGAACCCAGGTCAACTGCATAAAAGGCAAACACCCTACCCGCTATACTACCATTTTGGCCTGTGTTGCCTTTAGTTACACTTTTGGGCCATACCCAGTGGTGCTCAGGGTTTATTTCTGGCTCTGTCCTCAGGGATCAGTTCTGGAGGGGCGTGGGGGACTGTTATGGGGTGCCAGGGTTTTGAACCCAGGTTGGCCGCGTGCAAAATAAGTGTCCTACCCACTGTACTATATTTATCTCTCTGCTGGCTATTTGCTTTCAGTAAACACTAAAGTTTGATGGTTTCCAAACAACAAAAAACACAGGGAGACAGTGAGAGGAGAAGGGGATCCGCGGGTGGGCGGGATGCTTCGGGACTGGCACCCACCTCACAATGGGGTTCCCGTGGTATAGGATGTAAATGCCAGCCTCCTTGTTTGAGAAGATCTGGTTGTTCCTGATGACACCTTTCCCGTTGCCGAGGACGACGATGCCAGAGCGCAGGCCATGGTGGATCTGGTTGCACTGCGAGTGAATGGGAGGCACAAGCGACTTGGTCAGAGGTGGACCCAGCCCATGGGGCCAGCCGCCTGGGAGGAGAGAGCAAGAACTGACCGAAGGCTCTTGCCCTGCATGCATAAGCTGAGAGCTTCTGTGCCTCCCAAGAGTCCCTCAAATGCACGGTCAAGGGTCCAGGGATGCAAAGAACCCACTTCTCAGCAGTACCCAGCACATGAGGGCACAAGATAAGCAGAGTCCTGGGGAAGGGGGAGAGTCGCTTCGTGTCCCCTCCTCACTTCTCATTCAGGGGCGACACTGCCAAAGGTTGCGGGAATGTAAATCCCACAGGACATGAGATGCCAGAGGTGTAGGGGCTACACAGACACAAAGAGGTTTTCCTGACCTCTTGTTAGGTCCTGGGGTTACTACAGTTGAGGTCTGCAGCAAAGCCAGAGCTAAAACCTAGAGACTCCATCTCCAGCCAGTGGGCAGCTTTTGCAAAGTGACAAAAAAGTTTCATGATAACAAATTATAATAAAATGGTTTCACTCTAATGGTTCATTTACAGCCCAAATGCAAACCCATATGCCAGTCACCAACAGGTGTCTTCCAAAACAGTTTCGTGGAGGGCCAAAGAGAGTACAGTAGATTATGGCTCTTGCTTTGCATGTGGCCGATCCACATTTGATTCCCAGCATACCATATGGTCCCTGTGAGTCCTGCCAGGAATGATCCCTAAGGACAGCCAGGTGTGACTTCCAAACAAACAATTCCATAGTATCAAAGTTCTGGTTTGCTTAAAAGTGCCTTCTGTTGGACACTCTTCTCTTCCTGCTCACTCTCCAGGTTTTCTCTGGGAGGATGGGCAGACTGTCCAGGAACTCTAGCCTGAAAGAAGCCCCACAGGGTGGGGGGGCTCCCACGCAGGTGGATAAAACCATGGTGGGAGGGAGCCAAGTACAGCAGGCAGGGCACTTGCCTTGCACATGGCCAACCTGGGACTGACCCCCTGGTATCCAGTATGGCCCCCCGAGCAGTGCCAGGATCCCTGAGCACAGAGCCAGGAGGAAGCCTTAAGTACAGCTGAGACTGACTCCAAAACAAAACCAAAAAAACCCCCAAAAACCCAGGATGGGAACAGAGCTATCGCTCTAGCCCAGCGGTAGGGTGTTTACCTTGCACGCAGCCAACATGGCCGACCTGAGTTCGATTCCTCCGCCCCTCTTGGAGAGCCCGGCAAGCTACCGAGAGTATCTCGCCTGCAATGCAGAGCCTGGCAAGCTCCCCGCAACGTATTCGATATGCCAAACACAGTAACAACAAGTCTCATGATGGAGACGTTACTGGGCCCGCTCGAGCAAATCGATGAACAACGGGAGGACCGTGACCATGACCGGGAACAGAGCACCTTCCCCACCTGCTCCGGGGTCCGCCGTCCTGCCCTGGGAGGTAGACCCCCCTCTCTGGCCACAGCAGCAGTGATCTACTAGGCTGAAACCATGTAGCAGCAACAGCTGTGTGTCAGAGGAAAGAGGGAGTTGGCAGAAGCCACTGACTCGGCCTTGTCTGTTTGGGGGATTGAAGGGGAAGCTCCCCAGTGGTACTAGCAACGACCATGCTACACCCTGGCCATGTCAGCCCCTGTACTGTCTATCTCCTGGACCCCTGGCGTGCCTTGGAGAATGGCCTCAGAACTTCCCTTTCTCTGCTTTGCACAGACACTAGGTACGATTTGGCGTTAATAAGCCCATTAACCCAGACAGCCTGGATTCAAACCTCAGCTCTGGCACCAGTAATCTGGGGTAAGACCTGTAGCCTCTGGGAGAACTTCATGTCTCCACCGTTGAAGTGGGAGTAACTCGACCTCCCAGGGTTGCACAAGGACTCAGCCGCAGCCAGAGAATATACAAAGCACTTAGAACTGTTCCCAGCCTACAACGGCCATGATTATGCTGGTGGACAGCATTTTTCCATGGTCACAGAAAGTCGGCCCTGTGTCCCAGTTTCTGCCAAGTGTTTCTCTCAGGGCAGGCTGGAGTGGACCAAGGGGCTGGTCTCACACACCACTAGCCTCATAGCTTAGGGTTTGAAGTGACTTTCACGCCAGTGTAGAATTAAGCCACATTCTCATGGTATCTGTGAAACAAAACTCTCAGAACTAAGTATCCCAAATGTCCTTTATAATAGGAAATAATGAGCTAACTTGGTGTTTGTTTTAATTTCTGATCCAATTGCTTTTTTTTTTTTTTTTTTGGTGGTGGTAGAGTGTTTGGGACATTACCTGGTGGTGTGTGGAAGCTACTCCCAGCTCTGTCTGGGGACCCTCTGCAGTGCAGGGGATTAACGGATAAACTGCATATAAGACAAGTGCCTGAACCCCTGTATTATCTCTCCAGTACCCCCCAAGTCTCATTTTTTATCTAAAATATATTTATTTATTTTTATTTTTTATTTTTTGCTTTTTGGGTCACACCCGGCGATGCACAGGGGTTACTCCTGGCTCTGCAATCAGAAATCACTCCTGGCGATGCTCAGGGGACCATATGGGATGCTGGGAATCAAACCTGGGTCAGCTGCGTGCAAGGCAAACGCCCTACCCGCTGTGCTATCTCTCCAGCCCCTGAAATTAATTAATTAATTAATTAATTTATTTTTTATTAGTGAGACACCAGGAGGTACAGTTATAGACTTATAAATTTTTGTGCTTGGGTTTCAGTTATACAGTGATCAAGTACCCATCCCTCCACTAGCGCCCATCCTCCACCACCACGGGTCCCAGCATTCCTCCCACCTCCCATGCCCCCATCCCACCCTGCCTCTGTGTCAGGGCATTCCCTTTTGTTCTCTCTTTCTCTCCTTTTGGGTCCTGTGGTTTGCAAGAGAGGCACTGAGTGGCAATCATGTTTGGTCTATAGTCTACTTTCAGAATGCTTTTCCCATCCTGGGAGGATCCTCCCGACACCCTTTATTTGGTGCTTCCTTCTCTATCTAAGCTTCCTTTTCCCCTAGCACATGCGGCTGGCCTTCAAGTCATGGAGCAAAATTCCTGGTACAGGCCACTCCTGGGTGTTAGTCTCCCATTTTGTTACTTTATGTTCCCCTGATGAATGCAATCTTTCTGTGCCTATCCTGCTCTTTCTGACTCATTTTGCTTAACATGATACTTTTCATGTAGTACCACTTGCATGTAAATTTCATGACTTCATCTTTTCTAACAGCTACATAGTACTCCACTGTGTAAATGTCAAGTCTCCTTTTTTTTTCTTTTTGGGTCACACCCGGCAATGCACCGGGGTTACTCCTGGTTCTGCACTCAGAAATTACCCCTGGTGGTGTTCAGGGGACCATATGGGATGCTGTGAATTGAAGCCAGGTTGGCCGCGTGCAAGGAAAATTCCTTACCCACTGTGCTATCGCTCCAGCCCTGCTCCCCACCCCCCAAGTCTCCTTACAGGCAACATTCCTATCCTTGAAATCTAATCAAACTCAAAGCCACTGCAGTCTCCAGGCCCCCTGAGAATTCCGTCTTTGGTGGGGCTCTTTCCTATCAGCTGGGAGATAGTAGGGAAGGGCTGGATTGCAAAGCACTCAGAAGGGGCGCATGGAGCAAGAGGGAGGCCTGCACAGAGATGGGGGTGGGACCCACCGCCAAGAGGCAGCAGTACATGACCCCAAGGATGACACACACATCAGAGCAGCCTCTGAGAAGACGCCTACGCCCCATGCCTCCCACCCTCCGCCCCTGCCCGGCTCCCGCCCTCCCTGGGGCCCCAGATTGACAGCCATACCAGGATGAGCGGGTTGGACTTCTTTCGGATGTCCACGCCTGCCTCGGCGTTGTGGTAGATGTTGTTGCCAGCGATCAGGCCTCCTCCCTCCAAGCGAAGAAAGATTCCTGAGGCCCGGCAGCGATGGATGTCGTTCCTGAGCATGACGATCTAGCAGGGGAAGAAAGCGTTGGTTCCCCTCCCTCCACGGGGCTGGGGTGCAGCCTGCCTCTGGTGCTGTGAGATCCTGGGGGCTCCTTATTCACCTCCCAAGGGCCCCCTAGTGAATCCCCTTCCTGAGCCTGGCCCTTCGCTCCAGACTCACCCCTGCAGAGAGTTACGGGTGGAAGCACGGACAGAGAGGACAGCGGATGGGGAGGCTGGGGTGGAGTGGATGGAGAAGGTGCAATTTTCAGGGATGAGTGCGACTCACCGGAGCAGGATCACGTCCCCGAAGCAGCAGCTCTTTGGGCATCAGGGACTTGTGCTGCCTAAGAGCTCCCCTCTGTTCCACCCTGCCCTTGGCTCTATTCTGGCCACTCTGAGTCTCTCTGTGAGTCTCATTCTGGGGTGGAACAACCCCACCCTACCCCTCAAACTGCAAACAGAGGCCCAGAGAGCAATGTGGGTATAAAGGGCCCCCTTCTAGCTCACTGCTAGACCAGGGAGGCACTGCCAGGTGCTTCTTTCTGCATTTAATCCCCCTGATCGTGGCCACATGCCTGCCCTCTTGACCGGATTACCAAGAACCCATCAGGGGAAATTCTATTTGTTATACCATGGTAGAGAATCGCAACCCAGAGAAGGGCAGGGTGTACACATTTCTGCTTCACAGAGGGAGGTGACACTCACGGGTGGCGGGGAGGGGGGTGGGAGGAGAGAGGGAGATGCCCACCTAGGTGCCTTGCCCTGCTAACTTCCGGTGGGCCATGTCCTTGGAGGAGCCACTCCTGCTGTACCCTTGGAGCTCAGAGGCCACTCTGAGTCCTGTGTCTCACTCCTGACAGTGCTCAGAGGCCATGCGTGCTTGGGGCTGGCCATGAAAGGCAAAGCACCTTCACCATGGTGCTGGTGCTTGGGCCTTGTCTCCTCACTTACCTGTGACCAGGTAAACTGGGCTAGTGAGATAGTACAGTGGGTAAGGAGCTTGCTTTAGCACAGTGGGTAGAGCGTTTGCCCTGCACGCGGCCGGCCAACACGGCTGACCTGAGTTCAATTCCTCCGCCCCTCTCGGAGAGCCTGGCAAGCTACCGAGAGTATCTTGCCCGCAGGGCAAAGCCTGGCAAGCTACCCATGACGTGTTCAATATGCCAGACACAGTAACAAGTCTCACAATGTTACTGGGCCCACTCGAGCAAATCGGTGAACAACGGGAGGACAGTGACAGTGACAGTCAAACCCGGAGATGCACAGGGGTTATTCCTGGCTCTGCCCTCAGGAATTACTCCTGGCGGTGCTCGGGGGACCATCTGGGATGCTGGGAATTGAACCCGGGTCGGTTGCATGCATGGCAAACACCCTACCTGCTGTGCTATCGCTCCAGCCCCAGGAGCCTGCTTTATGGGATTCAATTCCTGACCTCCTCCAATTCCCGACAGTGCCAGGAGTGAGCCCTGAGCACAGAGCGAGGGGTAAGCCCTGAGCATCCCCAGGTGTGGGCCAAAGCTCAAAATAAATAAATAAATAAATAAATAAAATACAACGCCATCAGCCCCATCAGAACCTTCCGGCTGGAGGCCACGGGCACCCTGCTCCCCGGCGAGAGGGCAGCACCTTGCTGTTGTGGATGCAGCGCACGGCGTAGGTCAGGTTCCGAAAGACGTTGGCCTCCATCTTGGCACGGCCGTAGGAGCACACGAACACGCCGCCCTTCCCGTCCCGGAACAGGCACTTACGGATGAGGCAGCCCTGCACGGAGCTGGCCAGGGCCATGGCCTCTTTGTCCTTCTGCAGCTCCTGCTGCAGGGAGTTGAGCACGAGGCAGCTGGGCAGCTGAATGGAGGCGCCCGGCAGCGGGGGACCCAGGAAGGAGCCCCCCAGGACCGGGCGGGGGCCCTGCACTTGGTAGGACAGCCGGTAGGTCAGCTGGTCCTCGTCCTCGTCCTCGCCGCTGGGACTCAGGCCCCCGTCGCTGCTGTCCGGGGTCTGGGCCACGCGCTCCCCGTCGCTGCCCCCTTCCGTGTCCTGGGAGCTGGCCTTGGAGCCGGGCTTTGGGGAGCTGGAGGCGGGGCTGGTGGGGCTCTGGCTCCCCTCGATGACGATGTCACACGTCTTAGGGCTCCATGCCTGGTCCCTGCTCTCCAGGTCCAGGGACATCAGCGCGTCTGAGTCCTCGGTGGGGAGCAGGCTGGGTGAAGACTTGATGAGCCCCAGGAGGTACTTGTAGGCCCAGTTCCGGTCAGCTGATGGGTGGCCCTCGACCGTCACGGAGTTGTTCTCGCTGCCCACAAACTCACAGTTCTCCAGGACGCACAGGGGCACATTGTGCAGGAAGACGTGCGTGTTCTTGAAGGTACAGAACTTCACCTGGCACGTGCCCGGGCCGTGGACCTGGATGTGGCCGTTCTCGAAGTTGCAGTTGTCAAACTGGACGTGCCCCGATGTTGTCTGTGGGAAGACAAGCAGAAAGAGATGTGTGTCACCAGGGGTGGGGTCCCTCTGCAGGACAGCGCAGTCCCAGCTCATCATGGGGCAAGGAGAAGACCACAGAACCCCCTTCCTCAATGGCACATGGCAAGCAGGCTCCATGTGAGCCCGGAAGCCGGGTGCAGCCTGCACTTGTCTCCTTCTGCAAAAGAAGGAGGATAGCATGCACATCAGGAAAGAGCGGCCAAGTCCGCACACTGCACTGCCATCCCGTCTTACACCAGGGACACAGCTCAAAGTGCTGAGCACATGCTTTGCAGTTCATCCCCAGCACCACGTGGTCCTATGAGGACCACCAGTGGTCAGCCCTTGACCACTGCCAAGTGTGGCTGCTTTTGAAGACCCCACCTCTAATCTTTCAATTATTGTTTTGGGCCACACTTAGCAGCAATCAGGGCTTACTCCAGGTTCTGCAATCAGGAATTAATCTTGGTGAGGCTTGGGGGACCATATGGTGTGCTGGGGATGGAACCAGTGTTGGCCACGTGCAAGGGAAGCGCCCTCCCCACTGTACTATTGCTCGGACCCGGCTTCCTGTCTTTGGCCTGCTGCCAGGAGGCGTTGCTGTGCCCGTCAGCCTGCAACAAGCTCTGGTACCTGCCCACTAGATGCTCTACCTGTGGGTCTGGTTAATCCAGTGCAAAGGAAAGGACTGGCCTCGAGTCCAAGCTGCTGAGTACAGCTTTGTCAGGAAGGCCTCCCCACTCCCGCCCCCACCCCCCGCTCCCCACCTGTTCCTCAGAATTCAGGAGCGTGTGGGCATGGGTGCACCAACCATGCTCTTGATGCCAACCAAAGGGAGTCCCCAATGCCCTGAGCAGAGGCCTGAGGGCATCCCCAAGTGGGGTGAGGGAGCATGCTCACCTTGAACATAAAGGGGGAGAACCAGGCGGGCATGAAGACGAGGTTGCACAGGCGCGTGGTGGAGCAGTGCTGGTCGATGCTGGCCAGCAGGGCCACCTCCCCCAGCTTGCCCTGACCCACGATCTCCACGGGCACCTTCAGGATGATCTCGCCTTGCTCCTCGTACACGCCCGGGAACAGCACGATGCGGTCGTAGAGGCTGGCCATGGCCAAGGCGCTGCCCAGGCTGTCGAACTCGTGGCCCGGCCCCACGTTCAGGGTGCGCCGTTCCCGCCGCCGGCGGAAGAGCGAGAAGCAGACGGATGACTCGAGGTCTAGGGCGTTCTTGGCCCACGTCTTCGAGGCTAGGTAGTGCTGCTTGAAGGCCTCCCGCCATGACTCGGGCTCCACGTGGGGCTGGTTGGGCCAGTTGGGGTGGCGGCACTCGGTGCAGCCCAGGCAGAGCTGGCGCCAGCGCGTGCTGTCCAGGCTAAGGATCAGCTCGTACCAGGCCCTGCACACCAGGCTGCAGCGGCCCAGGTCCGGAAGGTGCAGGTAGGCCAGGATCATGCGCCACAGCTCCAGGGGCAGCCCACCGGCCTCCATGGTCACCTGTGGGACACATAGCACAGGAGGTTTCTGTCTGTGCCACCTGGCGGCCTCCTCGAGACATCTCTGGCCCACACCTGAGCTCCCAGGAGAAGTTTTGGGGTGGGGGTGGGGGAGAGGGAATAGCAAAGGAAACCTCATAAATCACGGAGAGCCCTCCTCTGAGAGGTTCCTGTGCAACAGTAGCCAGGAGACTATCCCCTTTGGTCAGAGACCGTACGAATGGTCCCCCATGCTGCAGGCAGCCAGGTGTCTACCTTGGGGGAGAACCCCGCGGTGCTGGAGTCACAGAGAAATGAAGACTGGAAATGCGGAGGGGGAGAAATATGCACCAGGGCATGCCTCCTGGTGGGGCAGCACCGATTCCACAACCCAGCAGATGCCCAGGGCTCTTGGGCACTTGTGTCCACTCTGGTGACCCCTTTGGGGACCGCCAATAAATCTCCATATGCTTAACACATGGATGCCGGCGCTGTCACGTGTGTTAATTAGGCCACATTCAAGGGCGAGCCAATAGCAGTACTGCTGATGTCCACAGGTTAAGAAGATGGTTTGCTGTGGGAAGAGTGGGGGGATTGTTTCTGTGACTTGGAACCAATGTGGACTCACACAGAGCAGGGGGCTGGAGATCTACATGCAGACTCTTCCAGAGCAGGGTGCCTCTCAACCCAGAGCTACAGGAATGAACCCCAAGGCAGGCGACGGTCACCGTCTGCCTGCAGGTCACCTGAGGACAGACTCCATCTCAGATCACGGATCGCTGTGTCTTGCCCAGCACACGTCCGGCCATGGGGCTCACAACATTTCTGGCTGTGAACTTTAGCCGTGGGGCTTGGGAGCCACTGGAGCCGTCTTCCTTTGCCAGAGGAGCTCACACAGGTTCTTGTGGGGGTGTTGTGTGCTTCTCAGCAGTGAGACTGGAGAAGTTCCTACTATCATTAGTGCCCTGGGTCCCCAGAGGAACCTTGTTTGATGCTTGGGGGCAGCACTGGGGACCATACCGACAGAGCCACACTTTTTGCTGCTGAATCCGGCCACACCCGGTCCCTCACCCCCCAGCCTCTAAAAATCATTCTGAAAGAAATGCTGGGCTTCAGTGACCTAGTGGCCAAGTCACGCACAGGACACACACCGACTTCTCATTTCCCGGGTTCCAGGGTAGTGAATGGGCTCCCTGCTGGAAAACGACTGATTTGGTTGGCTGCGTTTGCGAGCGTGCCAACTATAACTAGGAATTCAAGGGTTGAAACATATTTGTAAGCCTGAAGTCTTTGACACTGTGATTCTTAGTGAAGCTGAAAATGAGCTTCCTCTGGCCTACTTAGTTCCTCAGACCTTGGACCAAGATCCTAGAAGCCTGACTGCCTCTTTGTTATGAAGGACGTCACTATCTTCCCCTGCTCATTTATTTATTTATTTATTTATTTATTTATTTATTTTTACATCTCCTGCCAAGGAATAGGGCATGATACATATCTCTAATTTTCCTCTATGAAAAAACTAAAATTTGTGTTGTGATCATGCTATGTTCACATACAACTTTATGGAAGAATAAACAGAAATACCTGATACACACACTTTGCCCAGTTTCCCGCCCCACCAACATTGCCCATGGTAACACTGCAGCACTACAATATGTCACAGCTGGCATGTGGAATAGGGACAACCCACCACTTCATTCCGGTTTCTCCAGTTCTACTTGTTCTTGTCTGTGGGTGTCTGCATTTGTATCATGTTCTATATAGTTTTATTGACTATGCATTATACACACGAACCAGGGGAAGTTTATGTATTTACTACGATAGTCAAGACAACAGGGCTGGAGAGATAGTACAACAGGCGGGGTGCTTGCCTCGCATGCAGTCAACCCAGGCTCAATCCCCAGCACCCTATATGCTCCTCCTCCAAGCCTCACCAGGAGTGAGCCCTGAACAGAGCCAGGAGTAAGCCCTGAGCACCACCAGGTATGGCCCCCAAACCAAAAAGTTCCTTCATGACTTTTCTTAGTCAATTCCTACACCTCACTCTTTAGGGCAAACCACCTTGGAGATTTTCTTGGAGATTTTCTCCATCACCGGTGAGTTTTGTCTGTTCCAGGACTTCATACAAATGGAACCACGCAGTACGCAATCTGTTGTATACAAATGGAACCACACAGTATGCAATCCATTGTATAAGGCACATTTCAGAAATTCATCCAGTTTTGCACATATCAGTAGTTCAATCCTTTTTATTGCCAAGTAGTATTTCATGGATAACATGAATTTGAAAACATCATTTTTGTGTGTGTGTGCCACCGGTGGTGCTCAGGGCTTATTTCTGGTGGGGACCATAGGGTGTGCAAATGCCCTACCTGCTCTACTACTGCTCTGGCCTTCAAAAATCAATTGTTTGGGGCTGGAGCAACAGCATAGCGGGTAGGGTGTTTGCCTTGCACGCGTCCGACCCGGGTTCGATTCCCAGCATCCCATATGGTCCCCCAAGCACCGCCAGGAGTAATTCCTGAGTGCAGAGCCAGGAGTAACCCCTGAGCGTTGCTGGGTGTGACCCAAAAAGCAAAAAAAAAAAAAAAAAAAACAATTGTTTGACAGAAAATGGCACTGCTGCTAGTTTGGGGGTGATTAAGAACAATGCCGTTGTATTTTTATATAACTGCTTTGTGAATGTTGCTTTAATCTTGAGCAAATACCTAAAAGTGGAAAGTGGGAGGTGGTGTCTCGAAGGGGGTGAGTAGAGCTGCTTTTCTGAAAGTGAAAATGACGGGTCCTCTTCCCAAGAGAAGGGTCCCTTTGCCCCCTTTATGTCATCACCATGGATGAAGGTGTGAGAGCCATGGCTGCTTCTCACTTCCCTCATTCCTGCAGGTCTTCACTGCATTGTTCAGGCAGGAATGGGACGGGACCTCAGCTTTCTTGTAACTCACATTTCCCTCCCGACTGACCAGGCTAACTGAGCACGTTCCTTCGTACTTTCTGGCACTCACACAGCTCCTCTTTGAAGAGTCGATTCAAATATATTTTTCAAAACTCCTCTCTCTTTTTAAGGGAGTTGTTTTTTTATTTAACTGATGTATAGGACTTGTTTAGTATCCATCTCATATAAGTTCTGTGACTATCCTCTCCCAGCCTGTAGCTTCCTTTCCTATTTTCCTAATGGCACTTTTTTTTCCTTTTTGGGTCACACCCGGTGATGCACAGGGGTTACTCCTGGCTCTGCATTCAGGAATCACTCCTGGCAGTGCTCAGGAGACCATATGGGGTGCTGGGAATCGAACGTGGCTTGGCCACATGCAAGGCAAACGCCCTACCCACTGTGCTATCACTCCAGCCTCCCCTAATGGCATCTTTTTGAGGAGAAGTTTCTAATGCTGATGAAGATGAACTGATCTTTGTCTTTCATGAGAACTGGTTTTTTTTTCCTGTTTGTTTTTGGAGAATCCATATATATATATATATATATATATATATATATATATATTTGCTTTTTGGGTCACACCTGGTGATGCAGAGGAGTTACTCCTGGCTCATGCACTCAGGAACCACTTTTGGCAGTGCTCGGGGGACCATATGGGATGCTGGGGATCAAACACAGGTCGGCCATATGCAAGGCAAATGCCCTACCCACTGTGCTATCACTCCAGCATCTATAATTTAAAAATTTTTTTTAATTAAAGAACTATGATTACGAAATTACTGAGAGTTGAGGTTTTGGGCATATTTCAACACCGGTCTATAAGGACTAATTTTGCCCACCAGAGAATTCCTTATTAATCCCTGAGTAATCAAGATGTTCTCCTATATTCCCTCCCCCACCCCCTGCCACTTTTACTGTTAGCCTTAATTTCAGGCATAGTTATACCAACACCACACCCAGCACTGGAGCTTCCGCTTCCAGTGACCCAAGGGCCCCTCCCAGCACCACCCCCCACCCAGCCCTCAGGCCTTGGCCATTTGTTGTTCCCTTTCTTTTTCTTATTCCTCTTCATCCCTCCCTACCTTTGTCCTCTAATCCCTTCTCTATCGTTTGGCTCTACTCCTCTTCCCTCTCACTGTCCTCTCCTCCACTGCATCCCCACCCCTCCCTATCCTTTTCTTAAGCTTTTCCTCTCCCCTCCCCTCATTTTTTTCTTCTCTCCTCTCTTCTCTTCTCCTGACCACTCCTCCCCTTCCAGGCCCTCCCCTCCTTGTTCCCTTTCTATGCTTCTTTATACTCCACATATGAGTGAGATCATCCTGTACCCATCCTTCTGACATCACTCAGCATGAGTCTCTTTAGTTCCTTTCTCTGTTACATCCTGACCTAAGAGGCAGTGAATGAACTGGTCCCAGTATTCAAGTGGATGTCCGGTTACTCCAGCATCATCTGTTGAAGAATTTCTTTACCCTCTTGGGTTGCTTTGGTGCCTCTGTCAAAAACCAAATGAGAGCAGTATAGTATATTTCTGGGCTGCCTATTCTTCTCTCTCTCTCTCTCTCTCTCTCTCTCTCTCTCTCTCTCTCTTTCTCTCTCTCTCAATGGTAGGTAATCCACAGCCATACTGTGAGCACACTAGGGCTACATTCAGCGGTGCTCAGGAGGCCATGCTATGCTTAGGGTCAAACCTGGGGCCCCGAGTATGTTTGCATAAGCTCTTGCCCTTAAAGCTATTTCCTTGCATCAAATTTTAAGACATTTACTTTTCTCTTTTAATGGGTGTTGCCAGGGATTGAACCCAGGGACCCACACGTCCTTTAATTTTGTTTCTGTGATCTATTTGTCATTTATTTGTTTTTTAGGACAACCATGCTAGCAAGCCGGGTTCTGAAAAGGATTGAGCACAATCGACCGTATCCACATGATAACCAAGATCATTGAGGTATCTCGGGAGTTCAAGATGCCACTCTGTCTAACGTTCATTGATTTAAAGAAGACCTTTGATTCTGTTGAAACGGAAGCGGTCATCGAAGCCCTAGCCAAACAGGGCATTCAAACTCAATACATTAGGATCCTTCGTGAGCTGTATTATGGATTCACTACCAGGATCTCACCATTCTACAAAGAAGTGATCATCCATGTCAAGAGAGGGGTTCGGCAGGGTGATACCATTTCACCGAAACTCTTCAGTGCCACCCTCGAGAACATCATACGACGACTGGAATGGGAAGGAATGGGAGTGAAGATAGACGTCGGCAACTACACCACCTCCGCTTTGCTGATGACATCGTTCTAATAACACCAAACATTAGCCAAGCGGCACAAATGCTTGCAGACTTCGACCGTGAGTGTGGAAAGGTCGGACTACACCTGAATCTCACGAAGACAATGTTTATGAGAAATGGTCTCGTTCCTGACGTTCTGTTTGCTCTCAATGGAATCTCCAAATGCAACAGTTATGTGTACCTAGGTCGAGAAGTCAGCATGACGAATGACCTGGCACCTGAGTTGCACAGGAGGAAGAGAACAGCTTGGAATGCCTTCAAGAGCATCAAAGAAATAGCTAAGAGGATGTTGAACCTCTGGCTATGGACACACCTCTTCTATTCCACTGTTCTTCCTGCATTAACATACACCTCAGAGACCTAGGCCCTACGAAAACAGAATGGGCACACTATTTGGGTCTCCCAAAGAGGAATCGAAAGAGGAATCGAAAGATGCTTGAAGTATCACGCTTCACTCAAATGAGAGAAAGAATCCAGAGTTCTGACCTCCGTCAACGGTCAAGAATCAGGGATGCTGTCTTATTTGCCAAAGTGTTGAAAATCAGATGGGCTGGACACATAATGAGATTTGGAGATGACCGCTGAACTAGAGCCATTACTGACTGGATTTCACGGGACGTCAAAAGATCACTGGCCGCCCACCTACAAGATGGTCAGACTTCTTCGTCAAGACCCTGAACAATTGGTTTGAGGCTTTTCGTGTTCCTAGAACGAGCAGAAGCCACTGGGCTACACTAGCATGCGACAGGGACAAATGGAGATGTGACTGGTGCCCACGCGAGCAAATCGATGAGTAACAGGATGTCAAGTGATCAAGTGATTTGTTTTTTTGGGGGTCACACCTGGAGGTGTTCAGGAATCACTCCCACTTACTAACAAGATCCTGCAATTACATCTGCTATTCGTTATGGAACAATATAGTGTGTCCTTCAACATTTTTCGTATTTGTTCAGGGGGCTCTATGGGGTGCCAGGGATCAAACCCAGGTCGATTGTGTGCTGTACTACCCGCTGCACTATCACTCCTGCACCGTGACCCCTATGTTCTTATTCTTATTACAATGTCACTGGCATGGGGAGAGCTAATGCCCAGGCTTAGATGAGTTGCTTAGAGACCTTGGGTCTCAGGCCCTCTCCAGCTCCGTTCTTGGTTCACTCCCTTTGGCTCACTCCCGTATGAGATCACAGAAGAGTTATTTTCCTGTTTCTCTTTTAGGTCTTGGCAACGTAGGCAAGGGTGTCTAAATTTAATGACTTCGCATACTGCATTTTTTTTTTCTTGCTAGCCCTGATCCTTCACACAGTTGCTGCTAACTCAGCTCCTGTCCAGTGGAGACAACATCTTACTCTGGCCTGGAGTCTGCACATATCGTTGGATGTATCTTGTCCTTATAAAGACACACTTTCCTATGTGTAGTGCCTTTACATTCCTATGCCCACAACACCTTCATAGAAGTCCTTGCTTCACTTTCTAGTTTTCCTTTAAAAAAACAAAAAATACAGGGGCTGGAGTGATAGCACAGCAGGTAGGGCGTTTGCCTTGCACGCGGCGGACCCGGGTTCGATTCCCAGCATCCCATATGGTCCCCTGAGCACCGCCAGGGGTGATTCCTGAGTGCAGAGCCAGGAGTAACTCCTGAGCATCGCCGGGTGTGACCCAAAAAGCAAAAAAAAAAAAAAAATCATATACGAATATGTGTTTATATATATGTAATCTTTATATATTTATATATATAAAATCTTTCTTTGTTGAGATGCTGCTGGGGGTCAAACCCAGATCCCATGCATGCAGGACATGCACTTTTTTCGTTGAGCTACTTTAAAACCAGCAGATGAACACCATTATTCCCATCTTGATAAGTTCCTAGAGACAAGCACACAAACTATTCATCCCACAAACATGTCTTCCCTGAGGGTGAACTCACCATTTAATTGTTGTTGTTTTGGGGCCCGGTGTGACAGCTAGCAGTTCTCAGTGGCTATTCCTGGCTCTGTACACAGGAGTGACCCCTGGCAGTGCTCAGGAACCATATGTGGTGCCGAGGATTGGAATAGGGGTTTGGCAGGATGCAAGGCAACACTTTATTCCTTGTACTATCTCACTGGCTTCTTCTCTCCTCTTTTTGGTTTAGTCAGTTTGCTATTTGGATGGGGGAGGGGGAGGAGAGTCTCTCAAAAGGCGCTCTAGAGGTCCAGGGGCCTCGCAGCAATTCTCAGGTAATCCCAGGCCTGCAGTTCAAAGTTAGGGTTCAGGGATTTGGTGCTGCTTGGGCACAGGCGTGCTTGGTTGCGGCCAGCACTGTAGCTGGCAATGCTCGGGGACCATCAGATATGTGTCTGGTGCGACGAGGCCTGTGTCCTGGCCACTATAATAGCTCCTGGCCCCTGGGTGAGCTCATCTCAACCAGGACAGGCAACTGCTGCATGATGAAGGAAATATCTTTAGATGTGGAGGGGATTAATTCTGGGGTCACAGCTGGTGCTCAGGGCGTACGCCTGGGACCATATGCGGTGCCAGGGATCAAACTTCAGGCAACGTAATGCTTTACCCACTGCACTTTCTCTTTTGATCATTCTTAACGGCCCTGACCTCCTTCTCAGTCTCCTTGCTTCCCTTGTCCCCTTCATCCACTTGCAGATGTATTCGCTTCCCTGATGACAGCCATGACCATTTCCATGAGGGAGCCGCGCAGACTGCGTACTTTTTGAGCTGCCTTATCCACAGTGGCTCTTCCTCCCGGAAGGGTCCACTCCAACAAGCCTTCAGAAACAAACCTGAGGACTCTTAGAGGTGTGTGTGTGTGTGTGTGTGTGTGTGTGTGTGTGTGTGTGTGTGTGTTTTAATAGTCTCCCCAAGGACTATGTCAGTCTTTTGGGAGAAAGGCTTCCACGTGGCCCTGAATAGGTCTGCTCAGGAGGGTCCCCAGCACCCACTGCTAACGTGGCCATTTCAGTCCTCAGGATAGACTCAAGCGCAGTTCCCTAAATTACAACCACTGGCTTTGATAACTGCATCTCACCTCCCTGCCGACCTGGATCGGTTCCATTCTCTCACAGTCTTGGGCCCATCCACCCCGCCGTGTGCCCCATGGGACATCCCACGGCACCCAGCACCGCCAAAGTGCATCCCCGGTGAGTTTCCCTGTTACTACAGCAGCGTATCAGTAAGGAGCACTGGGGCCCATCCCAACAGAGCAAGAGAGAAAGCAGCAGGAGTCAAATATACCATCTGGGTTTCCGGACCATCTCTCCCCACACACAGGAGAGCTTCATTTATATAGAAACACTGACAGGGAAATCAAATGAAAAAATAGGGGCTGGGGAGATGGCTCCAAGGGCTGAGTGCATGCTTTGCAAGTGGGAGGCCGGGTTTGATCCTGAGCAGTGCATGGTTTCCTAAGAACTACCAGGCGGAACCTGAAAACCAAAATAAAACATAGAAAAGAAATTGGAAGATTAAAAATTTATAATAAAATCCCCATTTACTCCTCAGCTAACCTGGTCTGCTAATGTAGAATAAGAAGCTGTGGGGGGCACTGCAATCAGAAACACTGGTAAGACAACGAGCCTCAAAAATTTCCTGGACAACCATTTCTGGCTGAGACCTCTGGGGAATCTTGGAGGGGGGATGGACCAACTCCCCTAGCAAAGCCCTGGTAGCTGCTCCCACACCCCAAAGCTGCTTTCATGCCTCCAGCCGTACTGACCAGTTAAATATTCTGGATTTTCTGGAGCGATATCTCCAAATTCTGTAATTACTCACATCCCAGTAATAGCATACCAGATTGGACGGAAATGTAATCCAGAAGCCAACCAATCTTGACCAACAAAAACATGAACACAGAAAGTTTAACTTGCAACAACAGCTTAATAAACCTTCAAACGAGGACTTAATGTAAAATATAACATTAAGATATTTCATTCACCTGAATGGTAAAATATAATAAATGACACAAATTTCCTTTTACTGAAGTGTTTTTTGATAATTCTGTTCACCACTGAGTTGTAACAAGAAATATATTCTGTGCCTGCTAGGGCGGCAGACCTAAGGGGTCATGATCACTATCAAGATCATCCTGTTGTTAGTCGATTGCCTCGAGCAGGCACCAGTAACGTCTCCTTCATCCTAGCCCTGAGATTATAAAAAGTGCCACATTCAAGGCTCTTTCGGGGTTAGGAGAATGAGACTCATTCCGGGAGTTGGGTTTTAGTCTCTGGGTCTTGGCCATTGATGGGATCACATGGCGCTGGGGGGCAGTTTGTGGGTGTGACCCCTGCCTACTGGAAGATGGAGGATCTGGGTGGTGGTAGGGAAAATAGGCCTAAGGGGTGGTAGAGAAAATAGGGACAATGGTGGAAGGACAGTGATGGTGGTGGGACTGGTGTTAGAATATTGAATGCCTGTAACAAATTATCATGAACAACTTTGTCAGTCACAGTGCTTACATAAAGTGGGTTGGGGGGGAGGGAAGAAGAAAAGAGTGATAGGAGATGGACAGAGTTAAGGTCTGGGATGGCAAGAACAAAGCATCACTGCAGCAAACCAAACTCAAGGCAGAGTGGGGGAACTCTGATTTTTTTTTAATTTCTTTCTGGTTTTTGCACCACACCTGACTCTGCACTCAGGAGTGACACATTCCTGGTGGGCTTGAGAGACCATGTGGGGTAACCAGGGTTTAATCCTGGTTGGCTGTGTGAAAATAAGCCCACTACTATAATATCTGGCCCCATAGTGAGTGAGTGTGTGTGTGTGTGTGTGTGTGTGTAGAGGATACTAAGCCAGTCTGGGTGCGACATAGCCCACCACAGGTCCTCAGACAGGGCGCCCAGAACCTCTAACTCTACATCCCCCAGGCCTTTTGCAACTGTCTCATCAGATTCTCGGGAGTAAAACCAAGATCTGCCTCTTCACCAAGCCCCCTGGTGAATACCATAAAAAGGCCTGCCATCCTTCCCCCACGCCATCACTTTGTTTGATGCCGCCTCTGGCTTCAATACATGGCCCTCCCCAACTTCGGCCCTCTCAGGGAAGCAGCTCTCCCTCTACCACACAGAGATGAATCATCTCAGAAGACCTGGGACCCAGTGGTACCTGCCCTTGAGCAAGTCACTTAATTCTCCTCAGTCTCGATTTCCTCATCCATAACGTGGTGTGGCGTGTCCTAATACCTCCCCAGAGGTCTGCTGTGATAAGATTAAGAGATCTAAAGCGCAGTGTGCTGGTAATCAGTGCTCTTCCCAGGCTCCTCCTCCCGTTTCCTCTCCCTTGGCGCAAGATAAGATTACACTCTGCTCCTTCCTGTGGCAGGGTCAGGCCACAGCCTAATGCTACACAGCGCGGCTCAGAGCAGCATGTACTCTTGTATATTTTAGATTTTGGGGCCACACCTGGCCAATACTCAGAGGTGACACCTGGCTCTTTGCTTGGGATGGGATTGGGGGTCCCCAGGCAGTGCTCAGGGGACCATGCAGTGCTGGGGACTGAACCTGTGCCTCTTGCGTGCAAAGCTGGTGCTCCAGCCGCTGAGCTGGCTCTCTGACCCCTGATTGTTACACATGCCTGAAAAATGAAACGCCCCATTCACGATCATCTGAAACTCTTTTTTACCTCTGGCAAACATTTGAGATTATGGTGGTGGCTCTGGTAGCGCAGGCCTTTGAGTGATTGGGATTGGAGTTCCCTCTCAAGCCCTGAAGGACATACAGCAGATCTGAAGCAGGGCCCCGTGTGTGGGTTAGGCTGAGGTGCCCAGATTGAGGGTGGGCTGCTGCTACAACTCTGCCCCCCATCCCAGACCCACACAGCAGGCGAAACAAAAGGCAGGTTCAGAGAGCCCTGGGACAGGGTGGCGATGGCCGTTTCAGGCCAGTGTGCAGCAACCTCTGCCTGATTTCCAGCACTAAGTGGGATTCTTGCTATTGCCTGCTTCCCCCTTTGGTGTCAATTCTGCTCCCTGGCACCAGGGGGGCTCTGCTCTCTTCTGTTGGTTGTGTTTCATACAGGTCTTGCCTGCCAGATGCAGAAAACCTGAGATCTGCTCTTTTCTCAGGAGAGGACTGGCCCGGTCAGAGCTACAGACAAAGGAGATCCAGCCAGGAAAGATGCAGCAACCTTGCAAATACCGAAATGCAGTCTCCATTTGTCAGGACGGCTGGAGCATGTGTGTGTGTGTGTGTGTGTGTGTGTGTGTGTGTGTGTTGTGTGTGTGTGGGGGGGCTGTCTTCTGAGAGATTTGGAGCAAAGATGCCTGTCACATCAACTAACGGAGATTTCCATTTTTGGAGGAATTCCACAAAGCCTTATCCCAAGTAGGATGATGCTGGCAGGGTCTTGGGCTGGCCCTTAGCAGGGGTTCTCAGCAGGGCCTTTAATATTTCAACACCTGCTCCCTCCAACTCCACCTGTTTTCAACTCTAGGCCCCCCATGAAGAGGCAAAATTCGGTAAGTAAGGCCAGAGTTCACCCCTTTCATTACTCTGAGCTCAGATGCGGACTTCCTTTATTGAGATGTCTGATTTCCTGGTTCCATTTAGCTTTATTTACTATTCCTTTCTCTGAATCCACAGGGATCCCTGCAGCCAAAGGGAGTTCTATAACCAGGTAACACTTAAAAAAAAAAGTCTCCAAGTCTTGTCTTTCCTTTTTGCCACTGGGGCCTCTGAGCTGCAGAATTAAAAGTGATGCCTGTCCCACAGGGCCTGGGCACCTGGAGTGAGATGCCTGTGAAGAACTGGTGAAATGACAGTTGCGGGCTGGTGTGGGGCAGGAGGGAGTGGGTTCTGAGGCAGGGCCCCAGCTGTGGACGTGCAACGCGTCCCCAAGAGCGTGAGAAGCAGGCTTCGGCGGCGGCACCTTCCCACAGCAACTGGAGGAAGCCCCATGCCTCCGGGCCACCTGGAGTCCCCAGCCTCAGTGGGCAAGGCAGAGGCCGCCCCTTGGGAAGTGAGTCTCCATTCTGAGTCTCACAAGACTCAACAAGCTCGCTTTGTGGCTTCCCAGCCTGATGGCTTGAGGCAAATCTTGTCCCCTCACGAAGCCAAGGTCCTTGACTGTAAACAGGCTAATAAATGGCTGTCCCAGGATCTTGAGAATTTCCAAAGGGGGAAAAATATTGCTTCTCCCGTGCCCCTACAGGCATCTGTTGACTGTCTTTTTATGGGACAGGCACTGTTCCAGGGATTGACAGGCAGTAAACAAGATGAAGTCTGTCCCCTCAGAGACAGACAATAGATTTCAACAACAAAAAGGCTCTGGAGAAAAATAAAATTGGTGAGGGGTGGGGACATGTGCATGTGCTACTTCAGGTGGGGCCGTTGACCGAGGAGGTTGCTGAGAAAGTGAAATTTGAATAGGAACCTGAGCGACCATTAAAGTCATGGGGCAGGGACGAGGTCATCAGGGTGAGAGTGATGACCACGACCTCACCAGTCTCACATTAAAAGGGCAGGAAAGGAAAGGGATCGGTTGAAAGAAAAATGGGAAGCCAGCACTTTGGAAACCTGGTCTGAACTCAAGTCAACAGAAGGTTCTGGAAGGAAAGCTCCTCCTTGGCTGTTGTGTTGTGCTTTCCTGCTCCCACGGCTTCTGTGGCAGGGAGGGCTCCACGAGCTATAGAGTTTGCTGAGCATCACAATGGGGAGATGACTTGGGGGTCGGAAATAATATTTCAAGGACACCTAATAACTTACTGGTGCTTTTGTGCGAGTGAACTGGTGGGCTGGCAGTACCAAAAAGGATTCAAAAAAAGAGGTAGGGGGCTGGAGCAATAGCACAGCGGGTAGGGCGTTTGCCTTGCATGCGGCTCACCCGAGTTCAATTCCCAGCATCCCATATGGTCCCCCAAGCACCGCCAGGAGTAATTCCTGAGTGCAGAGCCAGGAGTAACCCCTGTGCATCGCCAGGTGTGACCCAAAAAGAAAAAAAAAAGAGGCAGGAGCCAGTCCCCTTGGGACTAGCCATGAGAGAAATGGGATGGCCTGTGGGGCTGCAGAGTCGCCTTGGTGACAGTGCCTGAACAACTGCGATGAGGGCAGCACTGACCGTGGCAGTCCAGTCCTCACCCAGAGCCTTGTGGGAGAGACTCATTCTGTCTTCTCACGAAACTGTGAAAACTGCTTTTCTCCAGCCAGCAGAAGCCACGTCTAGACGGATGGTGGGCATTTTGCTTCTAATAAAGGTGGTGGTTAAGTGGATCAGAACTCAGAAACCAGCAAAGTTTTCTCCCACATGATGAGGAAAATCAAACAACACTGCAAAGTACTACGACTGTCTTCACTGAGCACCTGTAATAGGGTAAATAATTTCAGATCTTTCTTCAAATCGAAGATTCTCTAGACAATTTAGCTTGTGGAATTTTGTCTGGAAATAAAGAGCCAACTCTTGTGACGCACGAAGGAATCCCATACACACACACACCTACATATGCACACACAGATGTACGCCTACTCACACACATACATATGCATGACTCACACCCACACATATATGCACATACGTATACAGCACGTACATTCACAGCATATACTCTAGCACATACACAGACCTGCACTCACACACATACACCTGTACTCACACACACCTGTGCTTGTGTGCATGTGCACACGCACACATGCACACATATTCAGCACACATCTGTGTACACATATACACACCTGCACTCACACATATGCCCTTGCAGCACACACAAATATACACAACTGCACTCACACAGACATCTGAGTATGTGCATACACACCTGCACACACACACACACACACACACACACACACACACAATTGGAATGAGACAACGCTGACACGGAAGATGACAGGAGTCTCGGCTGTGCTGCTCAGGATACCCCCAAACCTCAATGCTCCTCAGTTTAAGAACAAACAGCTGTTTCTGATTTTCAGCTTTGCAATCGGATGAGAAACCAGAATGAAGGCTGCGTTCTGAGCATGCTGCAGAGTCAAAACTGGCCTTGCCTACGTCCATCCTTGCACGCCCGGGGACCCTGATTCCCCTGAGAGTGTGAGGAGCTGGTTACCCCCACACCTACGCGGGCTGTAGCTCTGACTCCAAGTGACCAGGGGACCTGGAGAGGGGCAGGGCAGGTCAGTCAAGGGCTTGTTCCTGGTCATCTTGCTAAGTGCTTGCAACACCCCAAGGGGGACAATCTGCCTGGCCCAATTTTTGGAATCAGAGCTCCTTCACACTTCAGTGAGGTGGCAGCCCACAGCCACAGCCCCTACCCTGGCTTGTGTGCAAAGCTCCTGCCTTCCCTCTCCATCAGCCACTGCCGCTCTCCCTTCCCCAGGTTCGGTGGCCCCTGATACTGTGACGGGGCCACAAAGAGACTTCCGAGTCTCACCATGGCAGAACTGCAGACGCGTGGGTCATGAAACTGCTGCGAGTTTGACCCTGCCATTATTATAAACTGGAATACTAGAGAGCATCTGAGGTGCGCATGACAGATGAGCTCCCCACTGGGAAAGCAGACCCATAGATTTAAGAACCCCGAGTGCCAAAGGTAAGGGCAGCTCTCCCCAGGGAGGCCCATAGCGACAATCGGGGAGCAGTCTAGACCCTGCGTGGACCCCACTCAACCCAGCCCTTGGGGCCACCTCTCTTGGCCTCCGCCCAGATCTGAAGAAAGGTCAAATCTGATGCGCGTCTCCTTCCCACCACCTCCTGCCTTCGGCTCAGCCACACACAGCTTGCCGGCCGGCCATCACGCTGGAGCCATGCGCAGCTCCAGGCAATTCCACACGGAGTGATTGTTACTTTACACCCGAGATTACACAATCAGTGGAGCCAGGCTACCCTCTGTCTCAGCCTCCTCATCTATAAAAGTGGGGATAATAATAGCTTAGGGAGGATGCATGGGAGGGGAGAAGATGGGAACTGTGTGCACGGTCCTGGACCCGGGGTGAATGCAGGGAGCACAGTGGGAATGCAACACCTTTCAATGCTTTCCCTCCCTCCCAGACGCCTGGCTCCCCTCTCAGCAGGAGAAAAAAAAATAAGAAAGAAAGAAAACCCAGGCCAGCCAGCGAGCTGTGAGGGATTCCTAGGGCAGGGAACCAGGAGCACCCCCCTGCTCCCTTCTGGGTCCACAATGCCCACACTCACAGCAGGCCAAGCCGTGGGTGCACAGCACTCTCGCCTGTCACACGGCCAGCGAGGTTTGCAGCTGCCGGCCATCCGAGGGCAAAGAGTTTTTGCTTTTCAGCATGGCAGGTCTGTGGCAGCACTGGCAGCCATGGTGCTTCGCCCACATGGGCACCGCTGCCAACTGCCGGGTCTCGGTTCCAGTGACTCTTTTGTTTGCAAGTGCAAAGCAGGGCGAGCTGATCAGGAGGCTGTGCAGGGCCTCGGGAGGGTCTGGGATTTTGGGGGGAGCCCAGGAACAGGGCCTCCCTGGGGCCGGACACCTCAGAGTTCAGCATGATAGCACGTGTGATGCTTGTTTGGAGGCCCTGAGCAGTGGGAGATGGTGAGTCCTCACACTGCGGCAAGTGCCCACTTCTCTGTGTGTCAGTCTGGAGCCAGGAGGCATTTTTAAGATATACACATGGAGTTATCATTTTTTTTTTTTGCCTTTTTGGGTCACACCCAGCGATGCTCAGGGGTCACTCCTGGCTCTGCACTCAGGAATTACTCCTGGCGGTGCTTGGGGGACCATATGGGATGCCGGGAATCGAATCCGGGTCAGCCGTGTGCAAGGCAAATGCCCTACCCGCTGTGCTATTGCTCCGGCCCTGGAGTTACCATTTTTTAAAATTTTTATTTTACTTTTTTATTTTGCTTTTTGGGTCACAGCGATGCTCAGGGGTTATTCCTGGCTCTGCACTCAGGAATTACTCCTGGCGGTGCTTGGGGGACCATATGGGATGCTGGGGATTGAACCCAGGTTGGCCGCGAGCAAATCAAACGCCCTACCCACTATGCTATTGCTCCGGCCCCTGGAGTTACCATTTTTTAAAAAAATGTTTACCTCCCCTAGACATAAGCTATTGTTCGGTAAAATAAAAATAAACCTTTGGACTCTGACAACAGAACTGAAGACACAAGGCAGGGGGAGGGAGGAGCAGGCAACATTAAAAAATAATTTAAAAATTACAATGAAGACTAGAAACCAACATGCCCAGAAGGCTACTGCACACTTAACCTGACGTTTGCGTCGTATAATCATGACTCTTGTTCAGCACCAGGGATGGAACTCGGGGTGTCTGTCTGCTAGGTGTGTGCTCCGGTCTTGAGTTATCGCCTCAGCCCCAAACCTCACTTTCCATTGCCCAGGATGGCAATGATGGCTGCGTCCACCACTGGGATGGCCTGGATGCCCCACACCGAGGGGTGCCCTGCCAGCAATGCCAACATGCCCTGTAGCTGGCAAGCAAAGACTCTGATTGGGTGCTTTCCTTCCTGGACATGGACCACAGATGTCCTGCTTTTCTTCTTGCTCTTGCTCCTATAACTGAACTCAGTCCCAGCTCCCCAATGCTATGATTCCTCCCAGCTGTCGTGAGCATCGTGGACTGCAGAAATAGTACCTCTGCCAGCCAGTCTCCTTTCCCTCACGTTTCCTTATAGTAGAGGCTCTCAAACTTATCTGGCCAACCCTTCCCTGCCACCCCTGACTTTCAGGGGAAAAAAAATCACTCAGTACCTCTCCAGAAATCTACCTTAGTTGAACAAAGAGCCACCCTCCTCATCCCCCATATTGCATCTGAGTTTACCAGGATCCTGGATCCTTCCAGCACCTCCAGAGGTTATGTCACCTTAGGAAACAGTGCCTTGGAGGAACTCAAGCACCCACTCTCCATTGCTCTAGTCGGGGTGTCACTTATTGCCTCTGACCTCTTGCTCATATAGATGGATACAGGCCCCAAGAGGAAAATCAGAATAATTTCCTTCCTGAGGCCGGAGAGACAGTACAGTGGGGAGGGCGTTTGCCTTGCATGCCCCAGCTCAGGTTTTTGGTTTTTGATCTCCGGCGTCCCATATAGTCCCCCTGAGCAGCTCCAGGAGTAATTCCTGAGTGCAGAGCCAGAAGTAACCTCTGAGCATTGCTGAGTTTGAACCAAAAAGCAAGATATATATATATATATATGTGTGTGTGTGTGTGTGTGTGTGTGTGTGTATAATATATATATGTGTGTGTGTGTCATATATATATGATGCTGTCTCATTTGCCAAAGCATCAAAAATCAGATGGGCTGGACATGTAATGAGGTTTACAGACAACTGCTGGTCTAGAGCCATTACTGACTGGATTCCACGGGATATCAAAAGATCGCATGGACGCCCACCTACAAGATGGTCAGACTTCTTTGTCAAGACCCTGAATGATCGGTTTGAGGCTCTGCATGTTCCTAGAATGAACAGATGCCATTGGGCTATGCTAGCACGCAACAGGGATGAATGGAGACGTTACTGGCACCTGCTCGAGTATATCGATGAATAACGGGGGATGAAGTGATCAAGTGATATATATACATATATACATTATATATACATATATACATATACATACATACATACATACATATATATATGTATTTCCTTTCCCTTTGTGAGGGCTGTGGGGCGACTCAGAGGAGTAAAGCCACATCAGGACAAGCCAGCTGGGGGAGAGAGGGAGTAGAGGAGAGAGGAGACGGGGAGAGGGAGAGAGGGAGGGAGGGAGGGAGGGAGCATGCACATGTGTATGAGCCTAACCTAAAAATATGTCCTGATTCTCTGGACACAGTGATGCGGTTTTAGAAGCCAACAGGGTTTCCTTTAAAGTGAAGTGAGTGTAAGCTGATCACTTGCAACCAAAAGAGCCCTCACAAGCATGCACTTGGTTTTCTCGAGTGAAGCCCTGCTCGCCTACTTCTGCCTGCCTCATCACATTGTTCCATCTGTGGGTGCCTGAATGACGGGAACCAGGGTGGGGGTGGGGAGCGGATAAACTGAGGTCAAAAGTGGTTCCGTCCCCAGGTTCTTAAACTGTGAGTCACGACCCCGTATCTGTTTTAAACCTCTTTATAATAATTTATTATCAGTGAATGTTTGGTTTGTATACCTGTTATACAGCTGTTCACCCAGGATTGCCCAAGAATTTCTCAGGTCAAAAGAGGATGTGAGTAGAAAAAATTAAGACCTGGTCTAAGGCGGTGGCTTTCAACTCTTGGCACCGCAGTTTGATGTGGAGTCTTCTACTATCCTCAGAAGAAGAGCAGGATAGTTATCACCTCTCACTTTAAAGCATCAAGTGTGGTTAAGATAAAATTTCAGGGTTAACCATTAAAGAAAAAAAGCGCCTAACATCCATAGAAGAAGAGAAAAATGTGGTTGACTGAGAAGTACACCAGTGAAGGGAAGGGAGAGCTAAAATAAAAACAAGTAGTGACAGGTCAAATACTCTGGTATCAAGAGAAATAATACACTGATGTAAAAAAAAAGACTTAAACTTAGCATTGTATAGTTACATTAAATGAAAATGGACTAAAACACCCCAAATCCAATTACACAAAAGACATATCCCAAATACTGAGAACAGAGAAAGCAAAAGGGACATAAAATGCAATCGATTAACCCCAAAAGATGGTAAAGCTATAAACAAAGCTGAAAGCAAAATATCTTTTTCTTTTGGGGGGGGGCAGATTAGAGGGGAGTGCCCTGGGGTGCCCAGTCATACTAAATCCAGCTGTGTTTGGGCCCAGCAATACTGATGGGGATCACAGTGAGGTAACACCTGGTGGTGTTGGGGACCAACTTGGAGGCTTTCCATGCAAAGCATGCGTTTCGCCCTCTGAACTACTGAAATAAAAGGTTTCTTCACCAGGTAGATTCAACAGCATTAAATTGTTGTTTTGTTTTGGCTTTGGTGGTGACAGGATCGAATCCAGGTTCTCACACGTGCAAGCCGAGTGTTGTACCACTGAATCACATCCCTGGCCCAACAAACTTTATACCCACATGGACTTGATTATAGAGCAAAAATAGAAAGCAGAAAACAAAGATAGAAAGCAAAGAACCAAAAGGTGAAAGTAAATTCATCATTGTCTTTGGGAATCTTAACACGCTCCACTCTATAATATCTAGAACAGGAAGAAAAGCAACAGTGAGGAAAGAGAAGAGTTGGCCAGGATCAATAAACCTGTTGCAGTGACATCATGTGAAACAGCACATCCGGTACTTGCAGAGCATATATGCAACAGCTGTAAAAACTGTTCGGAAACACAGTCTTCACAGTCATTTTCATGACATCCGGAGGATTAAAATGATGCAGCACGAGCACAATGATTACAATTCATAAACGATAACTAGAAAAAGGGTCTGGAATAAAGAAACACAGTTCTGGGGTTGGATAGAACAGCGGGTAAGGCGCTTGTCTTGTAGCTGATTTGGGTTTAATCCCCCACAGCCATATGGTCCCCCAAGTTCTACCAGGAGAGGTCCCTGAGCACAGAGGCAGGAGTGAGCCCTGAGCACCAGTGCATGTGGCCCCAAAACAAAACAAAACAAAAAACCAAAAAAATTAGATATTTAGAAATAAGTGACTAGTAAAATATCAAAACTTGTGAGGTCCCATTAAACATTTTAAGAGGAAATGGAAGAGAAAAAAAAACCTGACATAAAAACTCATACAAGTATCTACTTCAAGAAGTTGGAGGTGGGGGTAATAAAACCCAAATGTATGGGAGGAAAGTAAAACTTAAAAAAAGAAAAATGGGGCCAGAGCATAGTGGGTAGGGCGTTTGCCTTGTTTGCCTTGCATGTGGCTGACTTGGAGGGTTTGATCCCCAGCATTCCATATGATCTCCAGAGCACTGCCAGGGCTTATTCCTGAGTGCAGAGTCAGAAGGAACCCCTGAGAATCACTAGGTATGACCCAAAAATTTAAAACAAAAAGAAAAGAGAAAAAAAGAAAAGCAGAATTTCATAGAAGAGAAAACTTATTAATGAAAAATATCAATAATGACAAAAGTTAGTTCTCTAAAAGGAACCTCCATTGAAACTGAAGAAGAAAAAGATAAAAAGAGCACTAACATAAAATCAGGGTGAAAAGGGGGGACACTTCACCAGACACTGCTGACATTAGAAGAAAGAAGAGCATAGAAGGGCCAGAGAGAGAGAGAGAGAGAATACAGTGGGTAGGGCACCTGTCTTGCAAAACAGCTGACATGGGTTCAACTACCAGCACCCCCTATGGTCCCCTGAGGACTTCCAAGACTGATTACTGAGAGCAGAGCCAGAAGTAAGCCCTCAGCACTGCCAAGTGTGGAAAAAAAAAAAAGATCCCCTAGCACCGCCAGGAGTGGCTCTTGAGCATCTCCGGGTCAACACTGCTCCTGCCACTGCCACCACACATACACACACGCACACACCCACACACACACACACACATGCACACACACACGCACGCACACACACACACACACACTAAGAATAAGGGTATTTTAAATAACTTTATGTGGTTGATATTGTAGAAGGGGAGAACTGCTAGAAAAATATTACTAAAGCCAATTATTTAAGAAAAAAATTCAGGGGCTAGAGTGTTAGCATAGCAGGTAGGGCGTTTGCCTTGTATGCAGCCGACCCGAGTTCGATTCCCAGCATCCTATATGGTCCCCCGAGCACTGCCAGGAGTAATTCCTGAGTGCAGAGCTAGGAGTAACCCCAGTGCAACGCCTGAGTGTGACCCAAAAAAGCAAAAAAAAAAAAATTATAAGAAAGAATGAAATCAATCATTTGTCTCCCAAAGAGGAATCGAAAGAGCTATGCTTAGAGTATCACACTTCACTCAAATAAGAGAAAGAGAAAGAATCCGGAGTTCCGACCTCTGTCAATGGTCAAGAATCAGGGACGCTATCTTGTTTGCCAAGGCGGTTGAAAATCAGATGGACTGGACATGTGATGAGATTTAGAGACGACCGCTGGACTAGAGCCATTACCGACTGGATTCCACGGGACGTCAAAAGATCGCGTGGCCGCCCACCTATGTGATGGTCACACTTCTTCGTCAAGACCCTGAACGACTGGTTTGAGGCTTTTCGTGTTCCTAGAACGAGTAGACCCCATTGGGCTACACTAGCACGCTACAGGGACGAATGGAGACGTTGCTGGTGCCCACTAGAACAAATCGATGAGTAACGGGATGTCAAGTGATCAAGTGATCATAAAAAAAGAAAAAAATTCAAAAGTTACTCTAAAACCCGGAGTGGAGAGACAGTACGGGGGTAAGCCTTGCACTGTGAAGTGTGGTCTGCTCCCTGGCACCCCCTATGGTCCTCTGAGCATCACCAGGAGTGATCCCTGAGCACAGAGACAGGAGTAAGTCCATCCCTGAGCACCACAGCATGTGGGGTGGTACAACAGGTAGAGGGGAAGGGGAGACCCAAGCAGTTCACCAGAAAGGCCATCCAATTAATCAATTAAAATGTGCAAAATTAGTAATAACAAAGAAAAAACCCCAGAGAACCACAAAAGATACTATTACACCTTCACAAGAATAGTTTAAAAATATTAAATGGGGGCTGGAGCGATAGTACAGTGGGTAGGGCGTTTGCCTTGCATGAGGCAGACCTGGGTTCAATTCCCAGCATCCCATATGGTCCCTTGAACACCACCAGAAGTAATTCCTGAGTGCAGAGCCAGGAGTAACCCCTGAGCATGGCCGGGTGTAACCCAAAAACAAAATAAATAAATAAGTAATAAATAAATCTTTAAACGGATAAGACCAAGTGCCTGCAAGGATGCTAAGCAACAGGAACTCACCTCTACTGCTGGGAGGAAAGGAAACTGGTACACTCATGGAGGGACCTGCTATCACCTGGCAAAGCCATTCTACTTCCACACATGTAACCTAAAGAAAGCGATTCACATACACACCAGAGAATGTCCACGAAGGTTCTTGTTTGCATGGTTCTGAACAGCCAGAGACTACGAGTTGCCCCCAGGTACCCATCTTCTCCAGGACGGGCAGATGTGGACTGTGACATAGTCATCTCGGGAGACACTGAGCAGTGCACACACGGGAGGCTGCCACATGGATGCGACTCACTCACAGCACATCGGGCAAAAGAGCAAAAACAGTCTGGGGATGTGGCTCAGGTGGTCAAGCTCAAACTTCACACTGGCAATAATTAAAAGGGGGATAAAAAGCAACACAAAAAATGCACATACTATTATGTAGGTAAGATGCTCAAACACAGCAGATATTACGTTGTTTAGCGGTGGGGGGGGGGGCAGTTAAAATAAAGATGCAAAATGACAAAGAAAAGCACAAGAAAGATTATCACAAAAGTAAAGATACTGGATTCTTTGGGGGAGAAGACAGATTTGGACGAGGTATTCCTAAAACACAGGCTGTGGTAGGTGATAGGACTATTTACCTCAGAATGGTTAAAGCACACATTTTGGGGGACTTTCAGTCTGCTTGTATTTTAAATAGATATCTTATTTTAAAACGTCGAACCAAAGGCAATGGAGTGAACACACGGGTCATCGTTTGATTGAAAATAATAATCCTTTACAAAATAAAATCTGGGTGGGGAACTCAGTTGGTAGAGTTCATGGGTAAGAGTCAAGAAGGGCCAGGAGCAGGAATAGAAGATTTTATCATAAATTTGCTAAAAGGTGTCAACAGAACGAAATCTTTTAGGTGATTTCTGATGAGGAAAGGGTCTTGTTTGTCCCCAAAGGACAATGCAGCAGGAAACTCAGCTTAGGGTCAGGCTCAACACACAGCTCAGAGAGTTCGGCTAAGTACGTGAGCGCACACTTAAAAAAGCTCTAACCTTGGAATCCAAGCACGGGATCAAGCTGGCAGGAAGCTGGTCCAAGCTGGGCGCGGAGCAGCAGTGAGCACACATCTCTGGCCTGTGCAGGTCAGCTCTTCAACAGCACTACCACACAGCTGTTGTCAGAAATAACAATGTGGGTGGACTGCTCAGGGGCCAGTCCTCATGCCTCAACAGAATGGAAGTGACCCCTTCTGTGGGTGGTGAAGCCCCCAGATATGCTTGGAAGTGGGAGATGTTGGAACTCTCTCTCATAAGGGCCTGGAAGATTACTTGGCCCAAGAAAGAAAGAAAGAAATGATTGCAAAATGAAACAAATAGGCTAAACAACTGAAATGAAAGAAGGGGACAGAGAGATAGCTGAACTGGCTGAGCACATACTTCTGCACATGTGAAGCCCTGGGTTCCACTCCCAGCAGGCATGTGCACATGCGCGCGCACACACACACACACACACACACACACACACACACAGAGTTGTGTTTATCTACCTCTATGTACACAGTAGCATATGCGTGAGTAAGAAACCAAATCCATCACTAAGCTAAGAGAAAGGAGGTAATGAGAGAAATCTGCAGGCATCAGGCTATGACAGGAGACTCCAGAAAAGGTTCATTCATTAGGGCTGCAAGAACAAAATGCTTTTTGTACCATCCACCAGGGCTGTGTGCTGGGACACTGATGGGGCTTGAAAAGCCTTTGGTGCATGATGTAGCCTCGGCTGTCCAGGTCACTTCCCCTCCCGAGCCTAGCAGCTCTCCAGGCGCCTTTTCTGAAACCCCCTTGACCACAGCAGCCCCACACATCTTCTCTTTACCTCGGCTAACACCCTGAATTTCTCCCACAAAGATTCTGAATCTGCTAAGTCAGAAGTCCATGCTCAGTCCCACTCTTCTTGGCCCTGCCACCAAAGCATACCTCTTGGAGGGGAGGAGGGAAGAGCTGACATGCCTGCAAGTGGGAAAACCAAGAGGACCACCACCAGATAACAGAAATCCACCAGGAACCTGGCTGGGCATTGCTTGACCACCTACTGCTAACAGCTACTTGTGCTATCACAAAAATACACTTTCATCCAATAACCATGGCAACCGGCATGGAGGCACCATGGGTGATGGTGGCTTTCCCCAGAAATCTAGTAACAGTAAGAGGCCTGAAATCAACAAGACAAAGAAATTCAAGTCCTCTGGGCCAGAAGAAATCATTCCCTATAAGCCCCGACAAAGCGGCCTTTTCTCCAGCCCCTACCATCTCGCCAGGCTTCCAGGAGGCCCAGGGACTGCTAGGAGCCGGTCAGGAAACAATTCAGACTTCTCTGTCCCTTGGGGCCAGCAGCCTCGAGGGGGGCTGGAACTTACTGTTTTTATGCAACTTACTGAGAACCAGCACAGGGACAGAGACACATAGAAAAATCTCCCCTTTAATCCGCAGACAGACCCCACTCAGTGCACAGAGCTGCAGTAGATATACACGGGGCAAAGATGAGCAGAACAAAGGATGAGGCAAGTGTGGGGGGGGGGGGGGAACGAGCTATCTGATGAGGACTGTTGCTTTCTCCCTACCCAGTACCAATGTTCAGTAGGCTCCCAGGAAAATCTAAGCCCAGTGCAGCCTGTGAGTGCCCGTTCTGCTTGCGCTGGCCAAAGGAGCAGCTGCGCCCGCCCGCGGGCTTCCCAGGCTCACACTGTGCTTTTTTCGGTGGCAGCACATGGCTGGCACTTTCCTTTCCCTTCAGAGGGAATCTGATACCCATCTGCTCGAGTAAATTCTTGTTCCCATCCTGCCTGCCTGGCTCACTTCAGAGGTTCACATGCCAATTGTAAATGAGAAGGCAAAGGGCGGGGGTGGGGTGTGTGAGCAGAGAGAGGGACAGAGAGAGAGAGAGAGAGAGAGAGAGAGAGAGAGAGAGAGAGAGAGAGAGAGCGCAAAGAGGTCCACTTTTTCAGCTCCTTTCCCAGGATATCAGAGCAGCACCGCCGTAGAAGAGGAAACAGAAGTGGAAGAGGGACTAAACCCTCTGTGAAACCTCCTCTCGGCAGCACTGAGGACCCTCATTAATTTATTTGCTCTTTTAGGGGCCATGCCCAGCTGTGCTCAATGAGGCGTCTACCCCCTGGCTCTGGCGTCGCTCCTGATGGGGCTGGAACCTGGGCTGGCCGCGTGCCAGGCAGGTCTCTTATTTAATAAACTTGCACTGACAGCACGATTGTGCAGTCCGTCGCCGCCGGACTCTGGGCTTAAACCCTTCCCGCTTCATCCGCACAGCCACCTCCCGCGCCCAGGACTGTGAGGGTCTCATTCTAACTGGACGGCTTCTGACTTGGCCCAACGTGACAGGGCTAGCACGAAGCGGCAGAACCAGGACTGGAAGCCCCAGGCCTCCTGGGTGGGTGGGTGGAGGGTACCCCAGCGCCTGGCTCTTCGGATGCGCTTCCCACCCGTTCTGCCCGCCTGCGGCGCCCCCCACAAGGGGGAACACCCATCACTTGTGCTTCCACGGCGGCTCCAAGACGTCTGCATCTCCGCAGAGCCCGCAGACAGGCGCGTCCGAGGGGCCCGCGGCGACTCCCCACTCCCGCCTTCCTTAGGGGGAAGAAGGCGCTTGCCCATCCCTCCCAAGTGCCCGCGAGGGACCACTTGACACTCGCACGCGCGGAACGCCCCGCACCCCGCGGCCCGTCATCTGACCGGAGGCGGGGGTGGGAGGTGGACTCCGAGACCCCCTTCCCGCCCCCCGCTCCATCCCCGCCCGGTGGCCAGCTAGCTGGGCGCGGGGCTGCCCCGCTCCGTCCCGCGCGGGCCCCAGCTGCTCTGCCGCTGCGGGACGGAGCGGGTGCCCGGGGGCAGCCCCGCCGCCGCCCCCCACCCCAGCTCGGCCGGCCGCCCCCTTACCTGCCCCCCGGGAGCTCTCGGGGCCGCTCGCCCACAGCAGCGCCGAGCGCGGGCGCCCGAGCCGCAGCACAGCTGCCAGGACGGCGGCGCGGGGCGGGCGCGGGGCGGGCGCGGGGCGGGCGCGCGGCCTCACGTGACGCGGAGGCGGGGGATGCCGGGATGCGCCCCGGGCTTGGGGTCCAGCTCGCTGGGGGCCCCCGCCGGCCGTCACGGCCGCTCCGGCCCGGGAGGGATGCCGGGGTGGGCAGCCGCGGGCCCTTCCCCGGGGGCTCGGGGCCGGCCCAGGAGCTGGAGAGCAGCAGCCTGCGAGTCCGCACCTGGAGGCCCGGGGCCGTTCTCGCCACCCCCGGACGCCCCCCTTCCCTTTTTCTCGGCTGGATAACAGGCTGTGATGACGCCCCGTCTTTAGGTTCGGCACAGTGCTTGCCCCGCGAGGGTTATACTGCATGTGGCTCTGGCCTCTGGCGGGGTGTTCTGACTGCACAATACGGAACGAAACGAACAGTTCCCGCCCCCTAAGGCGCTCGGTGGAAAATGAAGCTGCTATTCTTCAACCGTGTGCTTTTAAGTTAAAGGGACTGCACTCAAAAGAACCCTAATCTTGTATTTTTGGGACGTCTTTTTGGGTCTCACCCAGCGATGCACAGGGGTGTTACTCCTGGCATTGCTTGGGGGGACCATATGGGATGCTGGGCATAGAACCCGGATAGACCGGGTTTGCAAGGCAAACATCTACCTGCAGTACTATTGCTCCAGCCCCAGAACTCTAATCTTGTATGAGGGAGCAACAGATATGCGGGAAGAAGCGGGACAGGCAGGTGTAGCCTCCCGTGAAGGGTCTCCGGTGGAATGGGGAGCGACAGAGATGCCTCTGTGGGCCCGTGAGGTGTCCAGTTTGCCTGAACCTTACTGGGAGGATGGAAACATGTTAAGTGAGAGGCAGGCAACAGGGGCACTTAGGCATGAGAAAGGTCATCACATCTTAGGTCACCGAAGGGCTGGAGGAAGAGGGGTTGTGACTAGATAGCCTTGTGAACGTATGTGAATTACTTTCTTAAGATTAGACAAAGGTACTGGGAGATAGGTTAAGACTTGGACCGGAGTAAAGATAACGAAGAAACATTTAAAATATTGGGTCAAACTTGGCTGAATGGGAGATGTTAGGGGTAGCCCCAGCCTTCCACTTAATTTACTGACTAGGCCCAGGGAGATGGTCTTCATGGATGTGATTAGTGTTGTAAGGGGAGCAGGTGCAGGGAACTCGAGAAATTGGTAGGTAGAGCATCTGGACTTGCTCAACTCAAGATAGTGGGCCTTGCCCAAATGTAGTCCGGTGAGACAGTAGAGCAGGTAGAGAGCTTGCCTTGCATGCAGCTGACCCGGTTCAATCCTTGGCACCCCGTTTAACCCCCTGAAGCCCAGCTTGATCCCTGAGTGTAGAGCCAGGAGTAAGACCTGAGTTCCTCTGGGTGTAGCTCACAAACAGAAAAACTTCTTTTGAGTTGGAGATGGCTTAAAGGGCTGGAGCATACGCTTACCTGTCATGCAGAGGGCTCCAGGTTCAATCCCTGGCACCAAACACAATTAAGTGTAGCCCCCATCTGCCTCCAGTCCCCCACTCCCAAAATAAAAGAGCATATTCAAAAGGCAGCTGAATTTTGGAAAACAATGTCAGATACAGAAATCTAACTTGGCAATGCTGTGAAGAAGAAAAGATTGCACCGGATCTCCTAACAGTTGACCTCTGTCAGCCCACTGATGTATCAGTTCCTGGTGAAATGTATCCTACAGAATGTTTTCTGCATTCCACAAAAATGCATTCCATCTATTATTACCATATGATGAAATTTACGGATTCTGGCAGAGGTTCAAATCACCATGCAGCTGTTCTTTTATAAATGGAAGGAGGGGGAAAACAAAACCCTAAGCCAAACACCAACAATTTATTTTAAGCAAACACCACACACAAAGCTGCACACACAGTAGCTTGCTCTAGCAGAGAGCACGGTGACTTGGGGCAGGTCAGATCCGAGCAGGGGTGATTTACAATGAGCTTGGTCATTTTTCTTACTGATGACCAGCAAAGCTATGACACAGATACTTCTTTGGAAGGTGTCCCACTGTATAAAGCTGGCAGTCTCCGTAAGGCTAGATTTATGTTTGCCAACATTGTTTTGGCCTTTCAAGCGCTCTCTACAAGAGTGCTTCATCTTTCCCATCAGCAGTGAGAGCATGTGGCGCCGCATGAGAAATGTGATTCCACGCGTACGGTATCAGAGTTTCAATGGGGAACTGTGGCTGCCCTCTCCGCCGGTCTCATCTCTCTTATGAATAACTCCGACCTACTCCCTGCTGACTATTGAGTCTTCTCCTTCAGTGGGCCACGACTTGCTTATCTCTGCAGCTTTGCATACAGTTGGTATGTATCATTAAATGAGTAGGTAAGTATGACAATTTCCTGACCCACATCACCTTTGTTTGCCTTGCTTTGTAGAAAAGTGAAATTTGGGGCAGGAGAGAGAGTTCAGTAGGTAGGGCACTTGCTTTGCATGCAGCTGAGCCGGATTCGATCCCCAGCATTGCCATATGTCCCCTGAGCATTACCAGGAATAATGATAATTCCTGAGCATTGTCAAATATTACTCAACACACACACACACACACACACACACACACACACACACACACACCAAAAAAGAAAAAGAAAAACAAAGAAAGACGTGAAGTGAAATTTGGAGCAATTTCTGTAAGGTCATCCTTGTAGATAGAACAGGCAATCCTTTCCAGCTGCCAGGATCTCAACTCCCACTTTACACTTTGGGATTGAAGCCTTTCCACAAAGCAGATGAAGTATTATATATTTTGTTTCCCCAAATGACCTTGACACTACAAAATACTTCCAGAGATGGGAGCCAGGTGTGGAAGTGGAGTCTTGGGATAATTCTCTTAGCTATACCATGGCAACCGTGGCAAAAATGACTTCGTACACCAATTCACGCGCTGCCAGGATGGTGACAACACTCAGGGTCCTGTGCCTGGGACTTTGGGAAAGGGATGCTTTCATCTTCAGCAGAGATGGCACCCTCACTGTTCCAGCTGTAGATAGTGACCAGGTGACAAAGGGCAGAGTTCTAACTGCCGGGCACCCCAGGTTGCTTCTCTATGGCCTCTAAGTGATACAAAACTAATATCATCCTTTCCATTTCTCTTATCTACCAAAACTCAGGTTTGTGTTTGCAACTCTGACTCCTATAACTGCATAATAGAGAGCTGAGGCTGAAATGCAGGACTGTAAACTAATTCTAATGCTACTTACAATCAGATTTCCAACAAGCCCCATTAGTATAGATCACATTACGTACAGGTAATGATGTCTCTCTGAGACCAGTTGTTCATTAAATTTATACTCTGCCGATGACTAATGAACATTTCAAGCAACTTCATGATGAGGCAGCTGCTACCGAAACATTCACTTACCAGCACAGCAGTGTTCTGTGCAGCTGTCTATGTGATATTAAATTTATCCTAAGTCTTATCCTTTAAGGACATAACCAGACAATAAAATAGTACTGCTAATGTGACCAAGAAAAAAGATGACAATTACTAGACATGATTAAAGCACATTTTCAGTCACAGTAGAATGTCTGCTGGACTAAGGCCGGGTATTTTATTTAGGACACAACTCAGAATATTTCCTGAGAAGACTTCCGAAGATATGGTGTTTAAAGGACAAAATGCATTTGATTTTGCAAGTTTTTACATCTGAGAAAAACCTATTCGATGTTTACAAAGGTGATCTCCATGTTTCTAAGTAGAAAAATGGTCTCTGGCTGGAGTGACATCCAGCGGGGACAGCGTTTGCCTTGTACAAGGCCAACCCAGGTTCAACCCCAGCAACCAATGTGGTTCCCCAAGCATCGCCAGGAGTAATTCCTGAGTGCAGAGCCAGAAGTAATGCCTGAGCCCTACAAGTGTGACCCAAAAAGCCGAGGGAAAAAAAAAAAAGGGAAATGGCCTCCTATTTGCGGGTCTGTAATACTGCGTGCAAATTGGTATGTGACAACTGATCAGTTTCCCAAATGTTGAGAAAAGACCTGGGACTTTATTTCAAAAGACTGTTAAAACATTATTATCTGTGTGTGTGTGTGTGTGTGTGTGTGTGTGTGTGTGTGTGTATACACGTGTTGGGAGACTAGAATACTTAGACATAGAAGCAAACAGTCACTATGAAAGGTGGGGTGCTGGAATGGGTGTTTTTTTTTCATGAAATTGTACTAATTGATTGGCCAGTCTGCCTCATGAGTTGAGGGAGAAGGCAGTTGGAATAGATAAGGGATCACTAAGTCAATGATGATTGGATAGTTCCGGATGGGAGATGTGTGCTGAAAGTAGAAAAAAGACCAAACGTTATAGCCTCGCAGAATCTGTATTGCAAACCATAATGCCCCAAAGCAGAAAGTATGGGGGAAAATGTCTGCCAAAGGAGGAGGGGGAGATACTGGTGACATTGGTGGTAGAAAATGAAAAATATGCACTGGTGGAGGGATGGGTGTTTGATCATTGTATGACTGAAACTCAAACATGAAAGCTTTGTAACTGTATCTCATGGGTGAGTGATAGAAAAAATAAAGAAACTGTACCATTATCAATACTGTAAATTATGGTGCCTAAAATAATGTTTCAGGGGTGAGGGGGTGGTAATGCAACCAAAGGTTCTTGTGTGGTGAAACTTGGAATTGCAGTACACACACCAGCCAGCAGGTGCCAGAATGGGATTTTCTCTCTCCCCCACCCCAATTCTCTGGATAAGCATCTTATCACTCACTGAGCTACATCCCAGGGACAGTGGCTCATCTGTGTTAACATATTTCCAAAAGATTCCTAACTCCTCCAGTTAATTCTTCATCTGAATTTGAGATTCCCCATTCTTCTCCCCCAGCACTCGGGCAGGGCTCTGCTATTCACTGTTACCACCACCTGTATCTCCTGCTCAGAGTCGTTTCCATAATGAAGCAATGATGCAATAGGGGATGTCTAACTCCTTTGTTTGAATCCAGGGGATAGGTGCCATGACTAAATTCTGGATTACTGTGCTCCTCACCTGCCCGGGTCTGGCCCTCGGCAAAGTTTGTGACTCTGAACACAGGGAATATTTTCTGAGGGCTAGCCATCAATTCAGCAAACACTCAGTTCATTCTTTGTGAAGATACCGAGGCCCAGAAAAATCTGAAAGAATGCGTATGCAAGTGCTCCCCCCACCCATATCAGCAATGCTCAGGGTACCAAATGGATGCCAGAGATCAAATCCCAGTAGTTGGGTGCAAGGCAAGAGCCTTACCTTCTGCACCATTATTCCAGTCCCTTTGGGGCATTTAAAAATATATGTATATATTTTTAAAATTTGGGACAGGTGGTAGTTAGGGCCACACCCGGCTGTGCTTAGGGATCATCCTGGTGGGGCCGAGGGGACCATATGTGGTGCTGGAGATCAAACTGGGTTAGGCCATGGCCAAGGAAAAATGCCTGAACCTCAGATGTTTTCTGAACCAAAGATGCTGAGAAAGCCTCTCACATGGCAGTGACCTCTGCCTAGGTAATCCACGTGCAGGTTCTACTTGCCCATTTCCATGAAGAGCCCTTCCACCACGATGGTCCCTGAATTGTGAGTCCTTGGCTGAATCTTCCATCTTGGCTTCTAAACATTTATCTGAGTCTGTTTTCTAGAACAACTTTCTCCAACAGCAGACAACTCCTATTGTTTTCAAACCCAGTGTTCAGACTGTGCATGCAGCTTGACCTGTTCAATCCCTTCTCTGGAGCTCAGCAATCAAGATGCCCGCAGTGTCCTGCTCTGGCAAGCCAGCCACATCCATCAGACAAGTCGAAGCCCTGATGTAATTTTATCTATTTATTGATGCAACCTAACACCGTTTCTGTTCTTGCCTTTACTTGACCTTTTATTCCTCCGACCATCTAAGACCATCGAGGATCTTGAATTAAGGGACCTGATGGCAGTTTCATTAGATGAACACCAGCAGCAGCTCTGGGACCCCGATTCATCGTTGCCCTGAGCCAGCAGATCCTCAGGGAAGAGGCCTACTTCGGAGAACACCTTTGCACACCCCACCTGCCTGACAGGCCTTAAATGACAACTAGCATCACCATGGTGCTTGTTCTCCGGCTGTGGAATGCTGTTCATCACCCAGACTCTGGATCTCTGCAACACCTTCAACCTCTCCCCAGCCCTTCTAGGCATGCTTTCTTTTGTACCAGTGCTCAAGGGTTACTTCTTACGGATCTGGGGCACCATCTGGGGTTGCTGGGGCTTGAACGCAGATCTGCCCTGTACAGCTGCAAGCTCCCTGCCTGCTGTACGATCGCTCCAGCCTTCAGTTATGCTTTCTGACTTCCAGCACCCAATTACTTTTATTTGGGTTTGTTTTGGGGCCATACCCAGTGGTGCTCAGGTGTTACCTCTTGGCTCTGCACTCAGGAATTATTCCTGAAAGGCTTGGGGGGACCATATGCAATGTTGGGGATCAAACTTAAGTCTTCCGTGTACAAGGTAAGCAACCCTACCCAGTGTACTATTGCTCTGGTCCCACACTGAATTACTCTTAAATGACATGAGACACAAATCTGGGAGTTCTCAGCCCACAAACGAGATTCGAAGTCAAGCTCCAGGTGGGATCACCAAAGGAGTTATCGACCAGAATCGACCCCAGAGATCAAAGGGACCAGTGGGAAGGCAAGCCTCACTCCAGAGTTCTAGAGATGGATGGAGGTGATCTCATCAAGGTCCTTCGCTGTGACTGACAGGAAAGAAACGGATGACAGACTGAGAGGAAGAGAATCTACTGAAAAGAAATACTGTGGATACTGTGGCAAGACACCAAAGTCTCAAGTTCTGGACCATGGCTAAGAGTGCTGGATGTCAAGGAACTGCTGCTCTGTCGCGCACACCCAACGGAAGGTCAACCAAGGTCCTAAAGCCAAGGCCCTACCCCTAAACTTGATTCAGGATTTCTCCAAAGGGCTCCCCTCACATCAGATACCTGTTAACAAAAGCTGTTACTACCTGCCCCAGGAAGAAGGGGCAGGGGGGTCTCAGTGATAACCCTGGGGCAATCCTGAACGGGACTCACCACAATTCTGCTCCCTGCTGCCCCAACAGTTTTCTCTGTTCTCAAAGGCAGAGGCCCTCACCCCGCCCAGTTCATGGAGTGGTGACAGAATAGAGTGTAGCAAGGCTGAAAAACACAGGTCTATTGCATTCACTTCAAATGCTGGTGCATGGACAAGCATGTGGCCTGAAGATGTAAGGTCAAAGAACACTGTTCTAAAGCACTTTGGCCAAAGTTAATCTGAGAACACCCTGCCCCCCCCCCCCAAAGCACAGCATCTTCTCCAGTAAACAGACCTGCAGCAGTGATTAAACCAATTTAAAAAAATTCACAGGAAGAGGGACAGAGGAGAGGTAGACTACAGACACTCCTGAAGAAAATAGGTGGGCAGATGTTGGTAGCTGGGTGGGCAGGTAGGAGTCAGGGGCTAAGAAATTTCTGGAAACTTTCTTTCTGAGGCTTCTATTTTCTCACAGAAGGCGCAACCAATCCTCGGAGCTGAGATGCGAGTGTCCACTCTGGAGGTCTGAGGCGAGAGGAAGTGTGGAAAGTGACCCAAAGAGACGCCAGGGTCCTGCAGAACACTGTGGGCCCAGCCGGCTGAGGGGGACTGTCAATGCTTTCCAAGTGGCCACCACAGGCATGTTGTTTTTCCAGCCACTTTCATTCAGCAGCACGAGAGAGGCACAGGACAGGCCGAGTTGCAGTTCAGTCTGGATTGTGCCAGGGAAGTTCAATGAAACCAGAGGAAGAAAGGTGAGGTCAAAACCACAATGGTCAAAACCAGCGAATGGAACTGAGACAGGGCAGTGAAGGACTGACTAGGTGGGATGGGGTGCGGGGGTGCATTGATTATTAGACCTGGTGGAGCTCAGTTACTGCTACTGGAGAAAATGTCCGATTTACTAAAAACAAAAACAAAAACAAAAAAAAAACCCAAACTAGGATAGGACTCTGTGCGTGTGCACACCAGTGTTTGGAGCAGGGTGGGTGGTGGGTGGTGGAATAGTGAGGTGGGAGATGTTTGGTTGATCAGAGAAGGCTAAATTCATCAAATCACTTTCCAGGGAAGGCAGAGTAAGGCAGAAGGGAACTTCTATGAAATACCCACGTGGAGAAAGTTTAAAAGGCTTGAGGTGTATGCTCTACATGCACAAAGCTCCCAGTTTGCGCCAAGCGCTCCTCTCTCTCTCCCCCCCCCCCCCACACACATACTACTAATCCTGAACCTCTGATTATTTATGGCAAAAGGGGCTTTGGATAAGAGTGACTGAATTAAGGATCTGAAGAAGATTCCTGAATTCTAGCTCAAGCAGCTATTAATGATGCTGTTTGCTAAGAAACAGGTTCCAGGCATGATAATAAGGGGGTGGACTTTGGAACTGCAAAACTGAAAGATTCTAGGAGATAGGAGATATTTTGGGGGCATCTAAATATCCAAACATGGCCGACACTTTGACGTGAAATAAACAATGGGAATTTCCTCCAGACAGCTGGTAATTAGAACCACAGCTATGACTAATAAAGTGGAGAAGATAATCCAGGATGAAAAATATGTCAAGAATCACACATTCGGGGCCAGAGGGACAGGAGAGGGGTTAAGCACTTGCCTTGCATGCAGCTGGCCCTGGTTTGACACCCCAGCACTACATGTCGTAGGAAGGATGAGTGTAGAGCCCCAAAATAAAAATAATCACACAGCCAAAGAATAGTCTGCAAACATGGTAGAATATGTACAGTATCTATCCTAGCTAGAAAGAGGATGAGTTCTGCTAACAGGAAAAGCAGAAGGCACACTTTGGAAACTCAAGAGTGCTCCTTCCTGCTTTTCCTGTTAGCAAGAATTCAAATTACTACAGACTTGGCTTTTAAACACCCACCCCAAAAAGCAGCCGAGGAGCAAAATTCTATCTAGGTCATTCAAATTATTCTACACAAACTATTACTGGAGAATTAATAATTTTCTCTCAATTATCCTCATTTCTCTCTACGATCCACTTCAAGAGTCTACAAAAAAAAAAACCCTCCAAAATAAAAAAATACCAACAAATGCATGCAGCTATGGTTGGGAACCTGGCATGAATACTTGGTACCACACACGGTTCCCTGAGCACTATCAGGTGGGGCCCCTCTTAGACAACAAAAAGCGGTCCCAGTAGTGCAGCAAGTAGGGCACTTTGCCTTGCATACAGGTGAATTGGGTTCGATCCCCAGCATTCCACCATATTGTCCCCTGAACACTACCAGGAATAAGCCCTGAGCATGGCCAGGTACGGCACCTAAACAAACAAAATATGCCATCACATTTTCTTGTAGCACAGCGGGTAAGACGTTTGCCTTGCACACAGCCAACATGGCCGACCCGAGTTCAATTCCTCCATCCCTCTCGGAGAGCCCGGCAAGCTGCTGAGAGTATCTCGCCCGCACGGCAGAGCCTGGCAAGCTCCCCGTGACGTATTCGATATGCCAAACACAGTAACAACGAGTCTCACGATGGAGATGTTACTGGGCCCGCTCGAGCAAATCGATGAACAACGGGAGGACCGTGACCGTGACCATGAATATACTGTAATCTTGGCAACAGAAACGTCCCTCACATACCCCTGGTCCCAAGAAAAGCACTTAAGGAGAAAGTACAAATACTCTAATCACTAAAAATCCACAAGCACCAGACAGCATATGATCCACGTAAACTTCCAGAGTATCAAATTCCCTATCTATAAAAGCATCAATATGGATCGGTTATGGCTATTTTTGGTTAAAAATGTGTTTTGCCATTTTAAGTTTGCAGACATCAGCATGCTCTCTCCCAAACATCTGGAAATATGAATGAAACCTACAAACTGCCAACACAAATATCTCTCAGTAACATTTCATAAGACTAACCATAAACAATAAACATCTACCAAATTTCAGGTCTTGTGCCAATTGGTCTACTAGTTTCACCTAATTCTTTTAACATTTTGAATGTTCCGATTATGCTAATTTTACAGCTGGAGAAAAACGCAGCTAAAGACACTAGGTTGCTGAGCTACCTAGCTTCTAGGTATTAGCACCAGAACTCAAAGGCAAATCTGCATATAGTAAAGTCAGGGTATATGGCCACGGAGCTATATACACTGCTAAGAGACACAGAAAGCACCACCACGAAACATAGCACAGGATTAAAACAGTCAGAGAGGGTCTGGAGCAATAGCACAGCGGGTAGGGCGTTTGCCTTGCATGCAGCCAACCCAGGTTCGATTCCCAGCATCCCATATGGTCCCTGAGCACCGCCAGGGGTGATTCCTGAGTGCAGAGCCAGGAGTAACCCCTGTGCATCGCTGGGTATGACCCCAAAAGCTAAATAAATAAATAAAACAGTCAGAGAAAGATGGGACATTGATGGAGCACATGACCTATTTCTACTCCCTTCTAAAATTCTGTTCAATGTCAACAAAAGACTTGTTTGATGTCTAAGCCTAAAGAGATGAAAACCAGGAGAAATAAACAAGTTGGAAGTAGGAAAGCAGGTGGACAAGCAGTAACATGGTAGCCAAGCAAACAAAATTCAATGTCAGCAGTAGGAAAAGAAAAAGAACCCATGGCTACTTCAGAGACTCCTTCAAGGCTCAGAAATTGATGGTCTCATGGCTTCTCTTGAAATCGGAATCAAAGGGGGACACATTCAAATAAGACTGGCTGAAGGGTTAAGAAGCCACACACCCTGCAACTGTCCACACTTAGCATCCCTGACCCAGCACACTCCTCACCAGTAGCTTCTTTTCTTCAAAGAATATTGCCAAGGGTCTTAGGATTGCAGGGTGCCCAATAGTCATGGGTGGGGCTACTAAGAGAAGCAGAGAGTATACAGATATACACCGAACTCAAGACAGAAGACGAAAGATCCAACATGGGAGAAGAGAAGGAATTTCCAGGAGGATGAGGATGATGTAGGTGATCCCAGAATACAGCCATTAGGCAGAGCCGACTCATGGTCCAGACAGGAACAAATCTCTAGGAGACTTATCTAAGGAAACGAGACAAAAATACCCTAACAACATGGAACCATGCCAGAAATCTAGGTGAAAAGGAAAGTGTTCAGTTAAGTTCATAAAAAGATGAGCCCAGAAAGACATATAAGGAAAATTGTAATTAACAACATTTATAATTCTAGTAAAGAATTCTAGTAATATTGATGAACTTAAAACCCACCAAGTACACTGAAAGAAAAAAAAAAGATGTGCAAGTGAAGTCAGGGGAAGTTTGACTAAATCCTTTTTGGTGAAGGTGAGGGGGTCCTACACCCCTCAATGCTCAAGGCTTATTACTGGCTGTGTATGCAGGGATCACTCCTGGTGGTGCTCAGGGACCAGGTACAGGGCAGGGGGTTGAACACAGAGGTTGATCATATGCCAGGCAAGTGCTTTAATCCCTGTACTATCTCTCTGGTCCCAACACCTGAATCTTTATTGAAATACATGGAGAAGTCAACAGTTAGTGTTTAAAGCTTAAAAATTATAAAGTGGAAATACAAACTTGTTAGAGACACAAAGGAAAATACCAGTTTGTTTTTGAAATCAGGTAAATACAGTTGCTTCTCAGAAGATTAAGGTCTATCTCTCCTTCCCAACAAATTTGGGAAAAGTATCTAACTTTAAAAATTTAGGGGCCAGGACATAGAAAGACTGCACTCATCTGTGGAATATAAAGTAAAAGAATGCGAGACTCACACCCAAGAATAGTACAGATGTGTACCAGGAGGATTGCTCCACGGCTTGGAGGCTGGCCTCACAGGCTGGGGGAAATGGCAGCTCAGATAGAGAAGGGAACACCAGGTAAAGGGTGTGTAGAGGGCCCTCTCGGGATGGGAGATGCAGGCTGAAAGTAGACTATAGACCGAACACGATAGCCACTCAATACCTATATTACAAACCACAACACCCAGAAGGAGAGAGCAAAAGGGAATGCCCTGCCACAGAGGCGGGGTGGGATGGGGGAATGGAGTGGGGGTGGTGGGAAGGATACTGGGATCGTTGGTGGTAGAGAATGGGCACTGGTGGAGAAATGGGTACTTTATCATTGAATGACTGAAACGTAAGCATGAAAGTTTGTAAGTCTGTAACTGTACCTCATGGTGATTAATTAAAAAAAAAAAATAGACAAAAAAATTCAGGGGCCAGAGAGGGTAAAACACTTGCCTTGCATATAGCTGATCTGGATTCAATTCCAGATACCCCACACTGACTCCCCTCCCAAACCCCGAGCCTTGCTATGAGTGATTCCTAAATCAGTTAGGAGTAAGCCCTGATCATAACTGGGTGTAGATCAATTACTTGCCTAGCATTTGTGAGGTCCTGAGTTGGATCCTCGAAACCTTCATCTCCCCCAACCCCCAACATTACCAGGGGTGGGCTTCTATCTTTTCCAAAGAAATGCAGCATTTCCCCTTTGGTGGTATTACATATATACAGCATAAACAAATAAGACTGCCTTTCCTACAAGAGGAATACAATTTTATGCAGTTTGTAATAGTCACAATCGTTGTTGATTTGTAGCAATAGAGGGTTTAAGAAAAGCAAAACCCCAGTTTTTTTAATTAATACATTTATTAAAAATATAGTCTAATGGTCCTGTGCTTAAACGTCATCATGGTTGTGTGCTGGCTTCCATAAAACAGCTAGCTGTAAGAAACTCTTCAACAGACAGCAGTAAAAAGGGGACCAGAAATGACAAGACAGTGTCACCGCAGACATAATTCCCTTATAACTGATACTTGCTAGAAAAGGGAATTTGCCATTAGTTACCGTTATATCAACATTGACAGAGGCTGAATATCACTGGCATACGGGCGTTCTAGGACCACAAAATATCTTTTTATACGTTCCAAATAGTTTTGTTTCAGCTATGAAGGTCAGTCACCAGAGTCAAACTTGTTTCTTAACAAGTAGAATTTTTAGGTCCATTCAATCAAAGAGTCTCTTACATCTTTCTGGGCCTACTCATTTGCAGACAGAAGGAGAAACTGTAATCAGGTTCTTCATATCCTGCATTCACATGTGATGACCAGCCTTCATATGCTGTCCAGCTTCTTTAAGATAAAAGGAGCTGAAAGAAAAACAGACCCAGAATTTATTTTGAGATCAACTAACCCACAAGTTACATCAGGGAATTATACGATCAGGGGATAAGCCTTACTAGTTCAACCAGTTTCTCTTTTTCTTTTTTGGGTCACATGCAGCACTGCACAGGGGACCGCATGGAGTTCTGGGTGGGGATCAAAGCGAGGCCAACCGTGTGCAAAGCACACACCTTCCCCTCTGTAATCTCTCTCTGGTCCCTTCAGTTCAACCAGTTTTTGAAAATAACTCCCAAGTCATGGGCAAGCATCTCCTATGCATGGGAGCACATAGAACGCCTGGTCGTTGAAGGCTTCACATTCCAGACACCGTAGCTCCAACCGGCAGAAAGGCAGATCGCCCAGGCAGCTCCTCACTGCGGGTCAGTCCTCTCTCAAGCGAAAATTCTAACGAGGAACCCAGAAGAGCTGGACACTTATTTTGGTTCCCCCACTGATGAAGTCTCACTCATGGGCGATCAAAAACTTTCAATAGAGTTCAACTTCAATTATTACCAAGGTCAAGTAAGATGCTTAAAAAGGCATGTCTTGAAAACAAGGCACTGGTGCTACAGGGACCTAAAACCGTGGTTGTTACTCTCCTTTGTGGAGGCTGGAGACAGCACAGTGGTGAGGACGCAGGTGCCCAATCTGGGTCATCTCCTGACAGTCTGTGACCTCCCCGGCACCACAGGGCCCGAGCACTGAATAGCTAACCAGGTTGAGTATTGCAGGAAGCGGCCCTAAGCACCTCATGGGGAAGCCCAACAGAACCCAAAAATGCATGGTCAAACCAGCGCATAAACTGTTAGGAAATTGCAAAATCATCCCATATGAAATACCACCCACACAGATGACTACCACCAAAACCCAAAACTAACTAGCGTTGGCACACCTGTGCAAAAATGGGGCCTTGTGCAACTGCTGATGGGAATGTAAAGTGGTTTTGGTAAAGAAGCCTGAAGAGATGGTGGTTCCTCCAGAATGAAAATATAAGGTATGCAGACATCTGTGTCAGAGCAGCATTTTCCACAGTGGCTACACATGGAAATATCCGAGTTCATTGAGATGAGTGGATTAGCAAAAAACATGGTCATGCATACATATTGTTTCCCAGCCTAAAAAAAAGGAAACTCAGCCATGCTCCATTTGTGAACCATAGAAGTTTAGGGTTAAGTGAAATGAACCTGTCACAGAAGACAAAGATTGTGTGATTCCACTTATGTTAAATACTTAATAGCAAAGTAATAAAGACATAAAGCTGGGAGGGGGGTGTTAAGGCAGATTCACTAAACTGTAAATGTTAAAACAGAATGGCAAATGAAGTTATATAACAAAAAAAGAACAAAAAAAGGGGGGGGTGGGAGGTGATTCTGACCAAAATGATTTTTCTCAATACATAAAATAAATTTTAAAGCTCCTGAGATCTGTCAGAAGTCAGTAGTATGTCCAGTCTTTTCTAACAAGTCATTTTTGGGGAGGGATGAGGAGGAACACACTCAGCAATGCTAAAGAGTTACTCCTAGCTCTGCACTCAGGAATCACTCCTGGCGCTGCTTGGGGACCATATGGGGTGCCAGGATTAAACCCGGGTCGGCCATGTGCAAGGCAAGCGCCTTACCGGTTGTACTATCATTCCAGCCCCACTTCTACCAAGTGGAGAAAAAGTAATCTTCATCAAATAACCAGATAAACAAATTTTTATTCATGCCACAAAGATCATTCAGCAATAAAAAGGAACAAAATACTAATAAACACAGTACGTACAAACCTTCATATTATTCCAAGTGAAATTAGCCAGTACGAAAGGTCACAAGTGCTTATACTATAGGAGAACAAAAATCTGCCGACCCAAAACTTGACAAAGGTTGGTTTCATGGGAAGGGTAAGCAAACTGAATGGACGTTGTATTTGAAAAAAAGACAATTACATGTACCAAGAGTTCTCGATCTAATTCCTTTAACTCTTAAATATTTGTATTTTTTTTTTAGGGTAGCAAATGGCCCTAACTAACCAACCCCTTCATCTTAGCTAAATGCTTTTAACGGATGGTTGGAAACCATATGGACTAATCAACCATGCGGGTACCTCCGAGATTCTTAATAATATTTTCAAGAAGTCATGTATTTATTAATAATTCTCTCCTTTATTTCTTATCAACCAGTCTGATGCTTTTTGATTTTTTTTTTGGTCCAGCCCCTGAAGAACTTTCCTTCGCATACCAACGGTACAATTTCCCTTATATGAAATGTCCAAATCAAAAAATAATGGCTCCCAAGGATTGGAAAAGGGTAAAATGGAGAAAATTGGCAGGCCAGAAAAGAAAATGCAGGCAAATTGATGTGATAGCCACACACCACCGCTGAATACCAGGCCAGTCTTCTCAAATGGGTGGTAAAAGGCAAAGGTAAAGGCCCTCCCGTTGATCGTCGATTTGCTGGAGCGGGCCCAGTAACATCTCCACTGGAGACTTTGTTGTTACTGTGTCTGGCATATCGAATACTCTCGGTAGCTTGCCGGGCTCCCCGAGAGGGGCGGAGGAATCGAACTCGGATCGGCCATGTTGGCCGCTTGTAAGGCGAACGCCCTACCACTGTGCTATGGCTCAAATGGGTGAGTGTTGATAAAGAGCACTGGCACTTGCATGTTTTGGGGGCCACACATGAAGATGCTCAGGGTTTACTCTGGCCTTACACTCAGAGATCACTCTTTGTGGGGCTCTGGGGACCATATGGGATGCCAGGTAAGCCCCGTGTAAGGGTCATACCCTACCTGCTGTACTATTGTTTCTGCACGGTACTTGTATGTTTTAAAAACTAATTCATGGGCCAAGGATGTGACTGAGTGGTAGAGCATGTGCTTGATTTGTCTGGGTTCAGGGGGCTGGAGCAAGAGTGCAGCAGGTAGAGCATCTGCCTTGCATGCAGCCCACCATGATTTGACCCCCTGCATCCCATATTGTTCTTCAGACACCTCCAGGAGTAATTCCTGAATGCAGAGCCAGGAGTAACCCCTGAGCACTGCAGGGGTGGCCCCCAAACAGAAAATAAAACTAATATGGATTCAATCGTGGCACAGCAAAAAATGTAATAGAAAAAAGGAAGAAAATCCCAACAATTCATAGCCAATACAAAGGTCTCTAAGACACACAAGTTATTTTTTCTTGTTTTTGGTTTGTAACCATCCCCAGAGTGCTTGGTAGACCACCAGCAATGCTCAGGGATCACTCCTGGAAGTGCTCAGTAAGAGCATGGGTGGCGCTAAGGATCTGAACCGGGGTTGGCTACATCTAGGCAAGAGCCTTTCCTCCTGTATTATTTACCCAGGCCAAGAAGTTAACATTTAACCACCAGTGAAGTCAACAAAGGCCAGAGGAGGAAAACGAAGTCTTGAGTTGCAAAAACGTGAGTTGCAAAACGTGGTCCCACGTTTTGAACGATTTGGGAGGTTTTGTTCATCTGAGCAGTCTTCCTGGCCAAGTTACACAGTGGAGCAATGGCTTGCCACTTTTTCCACACCTGAGGACCCTTCCTGGTCTGAAGGCCAGCCGCTGAAAACCCCGCCTGGGAGGGCTGGGGCGAATGAAGGCTAGCACGCACCTCCCCCCCCCCCCCCCCCAGCGACCTTGGCCAAGACTTCCTTTTTCATCAGCATCGGGCCTCTGCATCAGACCAGCCAACACACTGCGGCCGAGCGTGAGAAAATACTGACCTGACCCGGGACCAGGCGGAAGGCGAATCCCTTTAAAGAGAAGGGCCCCTAGCAGGAAAGCTGGCTTTAGACAGCCGCTTTCAGCTTTGCTACCCAAGACTGCAGACACCTAGCTTGCAAAATCTCCTCGGAAAGCCAAGTTCTCGTTTGCAAAAGGAAAAATACATGATCGGTCGGGGCTTACGAACGTCCATGTCTCAGCCAATGGTAAAAAAATTTTTCTTTTTAATTAAAAAAAAATCAATCGTTTGGGTATTCCCTTTAGTGCTAAATTGTTTTTCTTAAGGATATAAACAAGCAAATAAATAGTCTGTCTTATTACACCCTCTCTGCAAATAAAATAAAACCTTTCTTGGATGTCGGCACTGGAGGAAACCTGGGTTCCTCGGAAGCGCGGGATTCAAGGTCAAGTTCACGTAGGAAACGGCGGAATGACCTTGAGCCACACGCCGGGTCCCGCTTCTCCTCGGGCTGGAGGAGAGAACGGCTCCGGGGGTGGCACGGGGAGTAAATTCCCGGGGGCTCTGGCCATGCAAACGCCCCCACGGCGGCGCCGGGCTGCAAGGCGCCGGGCCTGCGGGCCCCCCCACCCGCAAGCCCCCGCGTGCGCTGGGCTCGGCTCGGGACCCCCCCCACCCCGGCGGGCCGGCTCCCCGCTCTGCACCGGCACCGCGTAGGCAAGACACTCACTGACTCGCAGCAGGGCCACGTAGATGAGGAAGTTCCGTATGGAGGAGATCACGTCCTCGCGCATCTTCCGTTTCATCTCCTCGGGGTCCAGCTTCGGCGCGAGGCCCTCGATCCGGAACATCGCGGAGCGGCCTCCCGGGCTCTCAGCGCGGCCGAGCACGGCGCTCCCAGCTGGCCGCCGCGTGCCCGGAAGCCCCGCCCAGGCCCACTTCCGGGGCCCGTCCCCGGCTTCCGCGCCTGCCGACGGGGCGCCGCGCGGGACAATCCGCATGCGACCCGCGTTGTCGGAGAGAAGCGCGGCCGCTAGGGGCCGCTGTGAGTCCGGGGGCGCGGAGCCGGAGCGCGGGTCTCCCGGTCTCTGGAGGCTGAAACGGGCCAACGGCTCGCGAAGTGCGTTTGCGCCCCCAGGGGGCGGTGCGCAGAAAGTATCACCATAAGTAATAATAGCCAGCAATAATTGAGAACTCAGCACAGTTCTGCTTCATGAATAAGGTATGATCTTCATTTCCTAGACGAGAAGTGAAGCACAGAGATCTCAGGAGCATCCAAAGGTCCTCTCCGAGGTTGGCGGGTAGAGGGGAGACGGGTGGAGGGAGCAACGTGCAACGACGGAAGCAAAATTCCTAAATGACTTTTGAGCTGATGATTCGTCCCTTGGTTTAAGTTAATGATTCCAGTCTGTCTGTTTTGAGTATGTTTACGTACCATAAAACCGAAGACTGAGGGTTGATGAATTGTGCTTGGTTTACACAACTAGCAAATGCAAAGTTGGGTTTTATTACCCAATTAGGCCTACTGGACCCCAGACCAACATTGTTGTTGTTTTATAAACATTTTCTATAGCTCTGTGTTCTCATCTCCGGACTTAACTGACCCCATACAAATGAAAATATTGGCCCAGTAATACAGGGTGTATAAAGCAAATTTAGATCGACTCAACATTTTAGAGACTAGAGGAAGGTTTTGAAACCAAGGGAAAACTGTTCTTCAGAAAAGCAGACAGAATGTCAAGTGGAATGCTCTTTGCCCCCACCCTGTTTATCCTTCTAGGGCAGTTAGTGCCTGCCGGATGGGTATTCTAGGTAGTGAAAGAGGAAGCCTCAGTTCCCCCCTTGCCCACTGTTGCTTGCATCTTCATTGTAACTGACACTTTCGGCATTCCTCCAAATTCCTGGGCTCTCTCAGAGTAGGCAGTTTCCTTTTCCCACGATCATAAATTCTGCCCGAGCTTTTGAGCTCATAGGAGACCAAGACAAAATGGGCAATACCCAGGTAGATGGGCAAATAAATAATCAAAAAGGTCATAAATACATAAAGGGCGTTAGTCTTAGATTAATCACACATCTCCGGGAAGCAAATGGGAATCCTCTCACACTTTGATAAGTAACACAAAGACCCACTTTACCTATATTCTTCCCCCCCACCACACACACACACACACACACAACGAGTAAAACTTAACTTAGTCCTACATTACTTTCCTCCTGCTGGGGACTTTCTGTCTCTTCTACTTACTTTCCACTGCATCTTTTTGTTTTCTGACTCTGAGTCTGGGCATCTTTGTTACTCACTATTTTCACTCTTGAAAATATTGAAGATCCCAGGAATCGCGGACCAACACAGTGACCCTCCATCACTGCTCCTGCATGAGTAGGAGTTTGGTGCAGCGGATTTCCTGCCACAAATCCATCAAAGCTATAGTAGAAGGCTGTAGCCCCCAAATGGTGCATGCCAGTGAACCATGTATAATTCTTAGGTACAAACCAGATGATTGAATCACTGTCACTGTAACTATCCTCCCATTGTTCATCGATTTGCTTGAGTGGGCCCAGTAACATTGTGAGACTTGTTACTGTGTTTGGCATATCGAATACGTCATGGGTAGCTTGCCAGCCTTTGCCATGAGTGTGAGATACTCTTGGTAGCTTGCTGGGCTCTCTGAGAGGGGCAGAGGAATCGAACTTGGGTCAACCGGGTCGGCCGCGTCACTTATGTAATTTTTAAAAAAGCAAGAGTATGTTTTTTTCAACTGTGTGTAGAATGTCACTAGCCTAACAATGGAATTGGATCAATTAAAACAGGCATTTAACTCAGCATGGCAGCCCACCCTGTCAGACACAATGTCAGACATAGAATTCTTAGGTTCATTCTTTAGAGCCCCTTCTTCTATAAATCAGGAGGTGGAACCACATAGGCAACTCCCAGTGGGAGTTGATTTCCAGGGAAGAGTCCTTTTCTGGCCCTTCCAGAGAGTGTCAGAAGCTCAACGAGGGTTGGGAAGCAGCCAGGCTGGGAAAGAACGTAACAGGAAAACAGGACATTTGGCCTCAGGTTCGGCAATGCCACTTACTACCTCTCTCCCAACCAAGGGACAAGACTCTGCTTCATTATAACTTTCCTCCGTTGTTAAAGGAGGTAAAATATGCTCAGGGTCCCTTTCTGTTCTAGTAATCTGTGCATTTAATTTATTTATATTTTATTTTTTAAGTTATTTAATTAAAAAGCTTTCCTAACTTTAAACACTGTGGCTTACCAAGTTGTTCAGAATACAGTTGTTTCTGGTGTTCAATGTTCCAACATCAATCCCACTACCAGTGTGACCTTCCCTCCAGCATTTTTGAATTTTGATTGTGTTATCTAGGCCATCCTTGTCTGGAATGTGTAGCAGTCAAAAAATATCTAATGTGATCAGCCATCCAAGCAGTCCATGGGGGCGTTTTCCATAGTAGGAAGAATGTAACAATAAAGCACATCTCACCATCTGGTTGGAGAGGCAAAATGGTTGGAAACCATCTTCAGTGCTGGGAATTGAACAGGGATTGGCTGGATTCACGCGTCTCAAATGCTCTATTATCTCTCTAGGACATGGTTCTTTTTTCCTTTCCTGAGATGATTTTGGGCAACTTGCCTTGATTCATGGGAAACTAAACAAAGGAGGAATTAGCACTGAAATCATATTTGTTGTATCACTTGTCATCCTGTTGATTATCAGTTTGCTCAAGCAGGTGCCAGTAACATCTCCATTCATTCCTGTCATGTGCTAGTGAAGCCCAATGGCATCTGCTCACTCCAGGAACACGAAGAGCCTCAAACTGTTTGTTCAGGATTTTGACGAAGAAGTATGACCATCTCATAGGTGGGCAGCCATGTGGCCTTTTGATGTCCCGTGGAATCCAGTCGGTAACAGCTCAAGTCCAGCAGTTGTCTCTAAATCTCATTATGTGTCCAGCCCATCTGATTTTAGCAAATGAGGCAGCATTCCTGATCTTCAGTAGTCGACGGAAGTCGGAACTTTGGATTCCTTCTCTCACTTGAGTGAAGTGTGATACTCCAAACATAGCTCTTTCGATTCTTCACCAAAGGCTATTTAAAATAGCACCACACCTGTTTATTAGACAGGTGATATGGTAACTAATGGCTATACTGCTAAAAGTCAATGTTCTCATCACAACTCTCTTGGAAGGGTCTAGTGCTTGCCTTCCTGTGACGAGACAGGAAGACAGGGTGTAGGAATATGGCCCAACTAATGGAGAGGAATTGACCCTGAATACATTCTGGAAGGGTAAGTTTGTCATGTTTCAGGAATGTCTACTCTGATAACCTCCTTCCCTTGCCCAGACCCTCTAGTTGTATAGGAGAAACTGTAAGGGGTCGGAATCTCTTCTTTGCCTGGTGTTTTAAAGTGCTTTATTAAAAATGACACATAGGTGGTGGTATTGTCCAATCATGGTCATTTTCGGTGAAATAAATGAAGAGAAGCTGCACTGAGAGGAGAGCATGGATGAGCTGTTTCACTTCTGGGGCCTCTCAGTTATTCCTCATTGACATGATGAGGGGGTTGGCCTACTGTGTAAAAACACTTGCAGCTTCAGGCCTGCCCTCCCAAGCCTGTGTTTTCCCTTGAACATGTATCCTGCTTTCTTGTCTCTGTCTTTGCCCACCTTTTCCCACTCTAATGAAAAACACATTCTCTCTTGATCACGTACGTCTCTTCTTCTCATCCCTCTTATTTTTCTAAGACCATCTCGTGAAATAAAAACTACCTTACTTCACTACAAAAAATTTTAAAAAATCACTTGCAGCTGAAAATAGATGCAATTCTGTGTTTGCTTTTCCTATCCTTTCCTCATGATTTACACTTACAATGAAACCTTACACTAAAAGCAAAGGATTCCCTGTGGTTTGCCGTAAAAGGCAGAAATAAAAAGTATGAGTGCATAATTTAATATTCATATTTGCATCATTTGGTCTGATTGCAGAGGAAATGGTTGCAAATAGCACAGCCCATCTTGTTTTCTACTTCAACCCCAGGAAGAAATTCTTTTTTTGCTTATTTGTTTCTGGACCAGCTGTGTTCAGGGCTTCTAGCTTGGTGCTTGGGAGTTGCTCCTGACTCAGTGCTTGGGGGAATAAGGGGTGTCAGGGATGGAAAACTGGGGTCTCCTGCATGCAAAGCATATGCTTGGCTCATTGATCTACTTGTCTCCGAAGGAATTTAGGAGCCATTTCCTTTGCCTCAGTTTCCCAGACAAAACTTGATTCTATGATTACGTGTTTTGGTTTTCATCATTGGGAAGAAATTTGTAGTTGCAAGTTCAAAGATTGACAGATGATCCATCACTGGGGATTAGTTACAACATATAATAAGAACCTTGTAGTTTATCATCTACATGGAGCTATGGGCTTTGTATCTTGAATAACTCAATTCCTTCATTTGGTAGCTGAGGAGAGAGGTGCAGAAGGAACCTGCTTAGATGCAGAGCTAGCTGGGATCAGAACAAGTATCTGGGCTTCATAAAGCACTTCCCCCCCTACCATACCTTTTCCATAATTGAAGTATATTCTCAAGGAGTGTTGATCATCCCTAGTGTGGGAGGGACAGGACTGGGGTGGCTTCCATTCATCAGCTGACTGAGGGCAGCCCTACCTGTATTTCCTACACACATCATCAATAACATTATTTGGGCTGTGTCATTATCCCTCTCCCACACCTCTCCTTCCTCATTCCTTTAGGACATGAACATGGGCCAGAGTCTCCTAGAGAAACTTGACTTTGACATCCCCTGAGGACTCAAGATGAGAAAAGCTAAGGCCAGGAAAAGGCAAGGACCCTGGCTCAGAGGAAGCTGGAGGTCTGAAGCCCACAGGGTATACCCCTTTTGGCCAGCACTTCAGGATGACAGGGCTCTCTGAAGCCAACCATAGGCAAATAGTTTTATTTTAGGAAAAAAACAGTTTACTAAATAAGAATAGATTACTTTAAAAAAATTTAATGAAACACCTGAGATAGAATTACAGATTTACACACTTTCGTGATTACATTTCAGTCATATGATAGTCAAATGCCCATCCCTCCAGTGCCCTTTCTCCACCACCAATGTTCCCAGTATCCCTCCTGCCACCCCACCACATCCCCCACCCTGCTTCTGTGGCAGGTACATTCCCTTTCACTCTCTCTCTCTCTCTCTCTCTCTCTCTCTCTCTCTCTCTCTCTCTCCCCCCCCACCCTTTTGGGTGTTATGGTTTGCAATTCAGGTAATATGTGCCCATCACGTTTGGTCTATAGTCTACTTTCAGCACACATCTCCCATCCCAAGCGAGACCTCCAAGCATCCTTTGCTTGGTGGTTCCTTCTCTAGCATAGATTACATTTTGTTTTGCACAACCAGGTTGAATTGGGAGCAAAGGAACATGTTCATCTTTCTAGTCCATCCTAATTCATTTGGGAGCAATAAAGGCTGGTCCTTGATTTATTGAAATAAAGTCCTATATTTTGTGAAAATTTATTCTACCACTTCCTCCAGTAGTCTCTCAAAGTCTCAGGTCTGGAGTGAACAGTAGGTCTCCACGTCTTCTCTCAGGCATGGCTGCTTCAGGATCGGGGATTGCAGCTCACCACAGTCCCGCACTGCTCTGTGCTCGGCTGAACAGGCAGCTGCTCCCATCAGTACCTGAACTTTCCCCTTTCCACCATCTGTATTTCCGATCATCCTGGTTAGATTCTCTGGGGTGTCAGACTCAAGTCTGATCATTCTTCCTCATGAATGCCTGACGGTATCTTGGGTCTACCTTGATGGTTATTTTCTCTAGGCCCCAAACATTTCTTTTAAAATTAATATTAGAATTTTCCAGTTTTCCTTTACCCATACCCTCAACTATTTGCAAGGAGTAATGATGAATTGATCCTGACCCTATTTCCCATCTCTAGCCCAACACACCTCAGGGGTCCTGAAAAAGAACTTTAGGGATTCCACAGTAGACATTGTCCCTGAGAAAGAAGGGTATTCTGGGGTTTTCTGTCTCCCCCATCACCCTGGGTCTCTCACAGAGCAGAAGGGACTTCCCTAACCATGCCCATAGGTCCTGGCTCTTGCTTTGATACAGTAAGAGTTGATGAGTGGTTGAAAATGGTCACGGCAGTAAAAGCACAGGCTTTGGAGTGAAGTGGCCTTACATTCATCTCCTAATACAGTGTTTGTTTTTTTCTTTCCTTTCTTCCCATTTTTTTCAGTCACGATCCTCCCATTGTACATCAATTTACTCGAGCGGGCCCAGTAACGTCTCCATCATGAGACTTGTTGTTATTGTGTTTGGCATATCAAGTACGTCACGGGGAGCTTGCCAGGCTTTGCCGTGCAGGCGAGATACTCTCCGTAGCTTGCCGGGCTCTCCGAGAGGGGCGGAGGAATCGAACTCGAGTCGGCCATGTTGGCTGCGTGCAAGGCAAACGCCCTACCGCTGTGCTATCGCTCTAGCCCGCAATAATAATAATAATAATAATAATAATAATAATAATAATGATAAGCAAAAGCAACCAAAACTGGACCCCTATTTCAGATCATACCTAGGTAATTTTAAATTGATTGAAGACCTCAGAGTTAAATAGACCTGTAGCCATGAAATATAGGGTGAAGGAGGAGCCAGAGAGATAATGCTACAGATGTTTACATTGCGCTCAGCCAACCTAGTCAGTCCCTAGCACTGCATATGGTCTACCCTGCCCAAAGCCTGCATGAAGTAAGCCCTGAGCATACCTGAGTGTGGACCAAAAACTAACACATGGTTGGGGTCTGAGACATAGTACAGAAGGTTGGCCATTTGCCTTACAGTTCTTAAACAGTGTAAACAAATAAACATACAAATCCCAAATGCAGCAAGGTGAACAATCTTCATAGTGCACTTTCGCCTCACAGAAACTTTAGCTGCTCCTTTCTGATACTTTTCCACTTCAATGTGAAGTAGATTGTTAGGGTTTTGTTAGTGGTTTCATTATGTAGCTTCTTAAAGAAAAGAATCATTTTATTTCTTCAACAGTTCAAAGTTCTCAAATGCAACTCTTTTTGAAAATCATGTGGTCCAGGGACGTTCTGAGCAAGGAAACGCTCTTTAGCAGAAGTCTATCAATGCAATTATAATAAATATGCATCTACATCCTTAGTTATATTACCAGTATATCCTGGAACCAAAGTGAGATGGTTCTCCTGTTCCCACAATCCACTTAATTGTTGTTTTAAAATCTGAATATTACCATCATTTATAATTTTTGTTTTTAAAGGTAATTCTGACCACCATCTTTTTATGACTGCCTGAAGCCAGTTTAAACCAACTATTATATATTCTTCAAATTTGCTTTTAAGAAGTGACTTTACTAGAGGCAACAGTCCAGTGAGATATATTGTTTTTCTTCCTGTAAATTATTGTAAGCACAGGAAAGCAATCCACCACAACACCAAGGTCTTCTATCCTCACCAAATAAACTACAAGTTCATTTATACTTCTCTTTCTCATTCAATCTCAAATTCCTGCTGAATAAAACTTGTGCCATTGTTTCATGGTCCTGAGAAACCTCAGAAAAAAAGTACTATATTTCGATGATGGGTTTTCTGTGAAGAACCAGAATCACTGGTACTAACCTAATATGTTCAACGATCAGGGTGTAATTTTTCAGGCAGGTGGCCTGCACAAACCAGTTCATTTTCTTTATTTGCGATGTCACAGTCCCCACTTTTGGGGGACGGTTTTTTCCTGTCACAAGGATGTGGAAAAGGATGATGAACTTTCTTTCTGCGATAGATCACCTTAAGTAGTTTATCCGGACTTTTCACAGCTTGTTCAACTGTTCTATTTAGGTAAGCAGCCAACTGTTTTGGAGATATCTTAACCTCCTTCATGTTCTTACTAGTGAAATTAGAGATCCTTTTTCTAGGAAGATCAATGGAATGATCCTCAATATCATAACAAAAGTTCCGTTTTTTTAACATTGTGGGTTTCAGATGCCATAATCTCTTAAATACTGGCACCTCGTGGTACAGCAGCACCGCCGTCCAGCGCTGGCACTGACGAAAGACACTTAGCAGCCACCTCGCTCGTCCTCAGGCTCCCCATCAAGGACACCTTTAGTAGAAAATCTTAGGGGCTCTGGCAGGCCTTGAATTCTCTGCAGTGTTTGACACTATTGGTCACAAAGCCCTTCTAGAAAAGTGACCCTCTGCTCCCCCACACCACCCACCAGTGGTTTCAGATGAGCCACATTCTTTGGATTGTCCTGTTGGATGTCCCACCATCTCATCCACACCTATTCCTCCCCTAACCAAATCTAAATGGCAGCCTTCTGTCACCAGCTCCTTTCCTGAACCCTCTTCTCTTCTATTCTTATGGGCATCTAGTGTTGCTTCAATAGTCATCCTTAGCTCAGTGATTCACTTAGCTCAGTGACTCAGCTCACATTTCTTTCTAGAAGCACAGCCCTGTATGCTGAGCCAACCTCTTTGATTGTTTGTTTTTTAGTTATTGGGACACACCCAGTAAAGCTCAGGCATTACTCCTGGCTCTGCACTCAGCAGTTACTCCTGGCAGGGATTGGGGGACTATATGGGATGTTGGGGATCAAACTGTATGCAAGGCAGATGCCCTCCCTGCTACATTCTCTCCAGCCCCCCAGCCAACCTCTTGACTTCACTGTCTTCTTAGTTGTGCTGCAGGTCCCTGTATGTTTCAAAATGTAAACAATCACCTCCCTGCTGCCCCAACCTTAACTCCAGGGCCCCATTGCCCATGACTGACACCATCATCCAGTTCTTCTGGTTCTCAGGTCAAACATCTGTTGCTCAGTCTGGAATCTTCCCTTGACTCAAGGGTCTGTATATAACTAACCACCATGTTCTATCAATTCTATAATGTCAGTATTATCAGCTATATCAGTTCTCCCTAATAGTTTCAAAATTTATTATATTCTTTCCAGTCACCTCACCACGACTTTAGCTCATTCTGCCCACCAGCTAATCTCCTGTCTTCTGCCTTATTGCTACCGGTACATTTTCTATCCTATAGCTCAGGTGATCTTTCTAAACATGATCTTCATAATGTGAGTGTCCTGTGTAAAATACAGGCAACTCTTTGCACTGCCCTCAGGAAAAAGTACAATTACTCTGGCCCTGGATTTGGTTTTGTTTGGGTGCCACACTTGGCCATACTCAGGGCTTGCTCAGGGATCATTCCTAGTAGTGCTCAGGGAACCAACCTAGGTCAGCTGCATGCAAGGCAACTGCTGAGCTATCTCTCTGGCCCTATTTTAAAGGACCTTTTATTGGGCTTACTCCTATTTTCCTTAGGAATCTCACTCCTGTTGCACACCCACCCTAGTCTAATGCCTAGTCTAATGCCTCTCTATACTTCTTTTTTTCCTCCCCCTACACACACACACACACACACACACACACACACACACACTGCTACTGGCTGTCCCTAGAACTCAAGTAACTTTTTAAATTTATTTTTTATTTTAAAAAAATTAATTAATTTTTATTTTAAAAAATTAATTAATTTTTTTCAGATAGAGCATTATGAAGCTGTTCATGATTGGATTTCAGTCACACAATGTTCCAACATCCATCCCTCAACCAGTGTAACTTCCCAGCACGGATGTCCCCATTTGCCTCCCACCCCTTCAAACAACCTCCCCCATCCACCTGCCTCTGTGGTAGGCTCTGCTCTTCACTCTCTTTCTCTCTCATTTTAGGCATTACGGTTTTCAGTACAGATGCTGAAAGATTATCATGTATACCCTTTTACCTACTTTCAACACTCAGTTCTTGTCCAGAGTGATCATTTTGAACTATTACTGTCATACTGGACCCTCCTCTATCTTATCTACCCTCTATCCCCCACATGCTTGTAGTAATTCCCAACCATTGAACAGTCTTCCAGGCCTATTTTCCCTGGCCATGGATATAGTCTCATACCATATTTTTTATATCCCACAAATGAACAGAGTCATTCTACATCTGTCCCTCTTCTTCTGACACATTTCACTCAGCATAATGCTCTTCATGTCCATCCATTTATAAGCAAGTATCATGAGTTCATGTTTCAATTTCTTAGCTTAGACAAACGCACCATGGTATGTTTCCTATGGGAAACTGAAATGAGGTATATTTGGGAACTCTTTATACTCTCTTTGCAACTATGCTATAAACCTTTTTTTTTTTCGTTTGTCTTGGTATCACAACCAGCAATTTAAGGGCTTACTCCTGACTCTGTGCTCAAGAATTACTCATGGAGGTGCTGAGGGACCATATGGGATGCTGGAGATCCCAGTCTGCTGCTTGCAAGGCAAATGCCTACCTGCTGTAATATCGCTCTGGAACCACAAGATAGTGTTTGTTAAAACTTATTTAGAAATATGTGAGGGGAAAGAAAGAGAGAAGAATGTGCTCAAGAGGGAACACAGACTTGGGGGCCGGGGTGATAGTATAGTGGGTAGGGCTTCTTCCTTGCATATGGCTGATCTGAGTTGGATCCTCTGCATCCTATATGGTCCCCAGAGCCAGAGGTGATCCCTGTGTGCAGAGCCAGGAGTGAAGCTTGAGATGGCTGGACTTACCCCCACCCCACTCCATTCCCCTCCAAAAGAGAACACAGGCTTCTCCAAAGTGGAAATAAGCAAGCAAAGAAACAGAGACAAGTAAGTGACATACGTGTTCAAGGGAGAACAAGGGCTGGAAGAGCAAACCCGTCTACAATCTTGAACAATGCTAAAACCTCCTACACAAATTTGGTTGTTGTTTCTGTGTGTCCACAAGACCTGTGCCTGCGCTGCCCATGTCAGAGTACTTAGCATGCTCTTTTTTTTTTCTTTCTGTTTTTATGCCTGCACCGGGAGAGGACAGGAATTGTTATCTTATTTAGTTTAGTATTCCTGATGCTACCATGGTGCTTACCAAAAGGGAACTCGGCAGTACTTCCTAAGGAAACGCTTGCTGTTGAGTAAGTTGTTCTGGGGGAACTGTACCAAAGCTCTTCCTTGAAAAGTAATCTGAAACTGGAGGCCTGGAGACACAAACCTACAGGTCTTGATTTTAGACCAACCTCTCAGCATAAGGGACTTGGTAGTCAGGATCTAATAGGTTTGCCGCTACATCATCAAAGGTATCCCCACTCACCTTATCTGTTTCCAGGAGAGTCACATGACCTGTCTTCCTCTGCAGGTAAAGGGCCCCGAGCTAGCTGAACTGGCTTAGTTTAGTCCAGGTGAGCCTGGTAGGCTGCTGGCACATCCCAGGAGGGTGTGGACACTGGGTCAAGGGCACAAAAGCTAATTAGGGTGGAGAGCCTAAGAACCAGCTGGAAGAAGAGTGACACCATTGGCAGATGAATCAGCCCCCTGTTCAGCGATGCTGGTCCCAGCTCTTTCATTAGTGCTCTGGGTGACTTTGGCCAGGTGCCTTCCTCTTTGTGGGCTCCAGTATCCTTGTTTGTAAAATGAGGACTTGGACTAGCTGCTCTCCAAAGCCCTTTCCTGGATTGGTGCTCTGGGATTCCATGATCAGCGTGAAGACCGTGGCCAGCCGTGGAAGGAGACAGGTAAGTGTGTATCAGAAGCATGGGGCAACAGGGTATCTGAGCTGACTGGTCCCTGGTCCCAGGGCCTTACACATGCAAAGCCAGTGCTCTGCAGTAGAGCCACAGCCCATGCCATCACTGTATTTTAAGGATAAAACACAGGTTTGTCAGAAAAGAATATTTACAAGGATAGGCAGGGTGGAGGCAATTTTCTCTCTCTCTTCCCCTTCCCCCAACCCTTCCTTCCTTCCTTCCTTTTTTCCTTCCTTCCTTCCTTCCTTCCTTCCTTCCTTCCTTCCTTCCTTCCTTCTTTCAGTTTTTGGCCCATGTTCAGCAGTGCCAGAGACTATGTTGGACTTTATGCTCAGGGGTCATTCCCGGCAGTGCTTGGGGGAATCGGTCATATGACGCCTGGGAATGAACTCAGATCTCCTGAATGCAAAACGTGTGTCTCAGCCTGTTAAGCAACCTCGCTGGCCCTGGACTGATTTTCACTTAAAAAAAAAAGGGCCATATTTAGTGAAGATTTGTATGCATATTGGCCAATAGTTTTGATTATTTTCTTTGCATCAAAATTCCAGCATGGGAGACAATGCAAAGTACTTGGCTGGAGAAGACATGATAGTCAGGTAATGTTATTGAATGCAACCATAACTGAATAAATTGAGATCATTGACCTTTGGGACTATAAAAACTATGAAGTCTTATAAATACAGAATAGCCTAAGCCAAGTAAAAAAATCCAGCTTATTTTTTAGTAAATTAAATTATTATATTTAGTAACTATGAAAGGAGAGGGAGTCCCATAAAGTAAAGGATGAGAAGTTACATTTCCAGCTAGAATTTGGACAACTCCAGATGGATTGTGCTAGAATTTCAGTTTATTTTACTTTTTGGGGGGGTGCTCTGGAAGGAATGGGGGTTTGACATACACTTGATAGTATTTGGGGTAATACTTCCTGGTTCTGTGCTTGGTGACGCCCAAGGGGACTATGTGGTGGGGTACCTAATTTGGAACCTGAGCCTCCTACATGCAAAGCTTGCATTCTACCCACTGAGCTAACATTCTCTCTCTCTCTCTCTCTCTCTCTCTCTCTCTCTCTCTCTCTCTCTCTCTCCTTCTTCTGGTTTATTTTATTTATTTTATTTTGCTTTTTGGGTCACACCCGGCGATGCTCAGGGGTTACTCCTGGCTCTGCACTCAGGAATCACTCCTGGTGGTGCTCGGGGAACCATATGGGATGCTGGGAATCGAACCTGTTTCGGCCTTGTTGGCTGCGTGCAAGGCAAACGCCCTACCCGCTGTGCTATCGCTCCAGTCCTACTTCTGGTTTATTTTAAAGCTCATTGTTTAAAAAGGTGTATCAGTGACTTTGACAATTATTTTAAATATTCTTTGGAAAATGCAAGACAAATGATATATTTGCAGAGCTGGTAAATATGTCACCATAAGCCATTGCTAATTAAAGAAAATTTGTGCTTAAAGAACTTAAACTAGAAAAGAGAATAACATTATGGTCCTTAATAGTGATGGGAAGATTCTTTTTATCTGTTGTTCATTGGTATCAAAGTTTCTAAGGGGTGGGTGGAAATGGCTGAAATCTGTGGGCACCAACCAAGTATGCAGAGGTATGCTCCTGGCTCAGAAGATGCCTCTCAAATCTGCTATTGTTTGTGTCAATCACAAGCTTCCTTGACCGCTTGAAAAAAACTTAAATCATGGTTCACTTGGGTTCAGTAAAGAAAGATGATGGTTAACCTCATAGAGAGTTTGGATTTGAACCTTGGTGGAGAAGCTTCTAGCCAAAATATTGTAAAGAAAGTTAATACTTGACCCTCAGTGGAAAGGTGAGCCAGGACCATGAGAAGCTCCTCCTGAGGAAGGCACCTGACACATCCAGGGAGAAATAATGGAATGGAACAAATTTTAGATCCCCAGGAAGAGGAGCCCAAATGCAGAAATGTTCGTAGTTAAATGCATGGAGTATTTGCTCTGGGCCAAGCATGGGCACAGAGAGGATAATGATTCCTCCACGGAGAGGCAGGTGGAACATGGTAGGGAAGGATACAGATTCAGATGGCTCAACGGTAACCCTGGTGCTTGTGTGACCTTCCCAGAATCTCTCCCCTCCAGGCTGGGTCTGAGGAGGCAAAGAGCTTTGTTTTATGGTTTTCAGTTCAGCCCCTAGAGAGAGAGAAACTGGAGATAGGGGCCAGAAGAAAATCATTGATATGGAGAAGGGGGCGTTTGGCCTCATGCCTGTTTGAACTGGACTACAGGCCTCTGAGGGATTAGTCTTTTATATGTCCTTTCCTGCCTTGAGTGGGGGCTGGATGGAAATGTTGTTTTCTTCTATGGAGTCACCCCTGAGGATGCCCTTGGAGCCTGGACACAGCAAACAGAGTAATGATCAAAGCAATGAAATCGGTGTTTCTAGGAGTTTGAGGGAGCAGCAGGCAGCTCCATTTATGTGACTTCATTCACAAGTGGAAGGAAACAAATCTTTGGGGGATGGAGTCTTTCTCTCATGTCCTTTCCCCGCTCTCTCTGTTTATAGTACATCTCCCCATGTCTGGGTTGGACTGCTGGGCCTAAGTCCATCCCACAAACTCTTTGACTGCAGGAGGCCTTAGTAAGTTCTTTGTTGCAGGGGACCATGGGACTATTTGAACCTCTACCCCACCTCTTCCCTTTGGGTACAGATTGAGATCAGGAGGATTATTAATCATTAGTAGACACTTATTGGGGGTTTCACAGAGCCCAAGAGTCGTAGCAAAATTCAAAGCGATGGGATGAAGAGGGAGCCATGACAAGTGCAGGTTAGGGTTTGATGTTAGGAGTCATTGCTTCAAAGCTCTCAGACTGTATAATAAAACTAGACCAGCTCTGGCTCCAACTCTCCCAACATAAAAGAGTGAAAGATCAGTGAACAAGTTAACGAGAAATAGCACAATGGTGTACTTCTTCAAGGAAAGTTTGGCTAAGAAGCAGCTATTTCAGGAAGACCCAGGTCATGGCTTTTGTGAGTCAGTTTTATGCAGAGCGAGAGGACCTACGGCCAATGATGACATCTGTGTGGTGATAGGTCAACCAACAGGTTTCATTCCTTCTGAATGGCCCATGTCATTTCATTCCTTCATTCCCCATGTCAAACCCTCTCAAAAACATACACTCAAAAACATATATATATAACCTTCCAGAATTTTAAACTCTGGGAACCAGAGATTCATTCTAAAGGTACTGCTTAGAATGTTCTGGGAATTTGAGTGCTGGAGAGATTGTAAAGGGGGTAAAGTGCAGGCCTGAATGTAGCTGACCCTAGATCCATCCCCAGTGAGTCATGGTCCCCCGAGAATCACTGGGTGTGACCCTGAAGGACCCCTGTGTATTTCCCCCAGCTCTGCCTGCTCAGAGTTTGTATTGAAACCCAGTCCAGTTGGCTGAGGGCTGGAGAGCACTGCTTGGGAGGTTCTTGGACACCTCCCCCCCCAAAAAAGAGATTTTGGATTTGTTTGTAGAATCATGTCTGCGAATTGACACCGGAAGCAACTTGTCAGTCTTAAAAACAACCACACTCATAACTTCATAGTAATTATTGAAACACTTATTGAGAGTGTTAAAATAGGAGCTAGGAGTTAAAATGTGTTGTGGGCATATTGTGTGCCAGGTTTGCAGTGAGAGCTTTGGATGCATTGTCTCGTTTAATCATTCTAATCATAAGTATTATTGTGTGGGTATTATTATTACAATTTACAGATGAATATAATGACAGCCCAGCCTCTCTCTGGAATTCCTTACCAGCCAGTCAAGTGTCTCTTCAGCCTCTGCATGGTTGTGGCAGCAGCCTCTCAAGCCTATCATCTGCAACCTTTGACTCCTAATGTCCCCCTGCTGTCATTCCCCTGCCTCCTTGCATCCTCAATCTTGCACATCCCAGGAAATGGAAACTCCAGAGAATCAATTGATCCAGTCACAAAGCCCTTGGAATTTGACTCATGCATGTCCTTTCCCCCTTCTCAGTGGGTCACCAAATCCTCTTACTAGACCTTTAATACCAAAATCAAACCATTTCTCTCCCCTCCACTGCTGCTTCTCTGATTCTCATCTCTCTCACCTGGATGATGGCTGGTTCCAGTGACCTCCAGTAGGTCTTTGCCTTCTTCGGATCTGTCTCATTGTAGCTGCTCAACGGCTCCTGTTAACAAGTACGTTTAGAACCCTTTAGCCCTTTCATGGGACTCTGAGTAGAAATCAAAGGTTCGTTACGATGGCAGCAGTCTTTCAGGGGGCCAGTATCTTTTCTGAATTTTCCCCTAAATTCACAAATCTTGAATTTACTCTATTTTTGGGGGGATGGGATGCAGGAAGAAATGGATTTTTTTTTTTTGCCGAATACCATCATACTTAGGGTTTACTGCTGGCTCTGTGGCCAGGGATCACTTCTGTTAGGGATCAGAGATCACATGTGGTTCCGGAAATGAAACGCAAATTGACTGCATGCACGGCAAATACATTACCTGCTGTACTATTTCTCTGAACCAGTCCTTAATTGTAGGCATTCTTCTACATATGGAGGCATCTACATCATTTTGTAGGGCAAATCCATGTAGCAGTCACCAAATTCTTGCGACTCAAATCCAGCCCCCCCCCTCAACACTCCCTCCCCAAAGCTTAAGAATCACTGTTCAGAGGAAGCCTTACACTCACAAATACAGTTTAAAGAAGGGATTTGTTTCAATTATAAAATGATTTGGAAAGGATTCTTTATTTGATGAAAGGAATCCCTGGAAATGTCTTTTGTGCTTCTGCAATGCAGTGAGACTGATGAAATTAAATAATACTCACAGATTTTAGAAGACTTTTTGTAGCCAAGTCTATCAGTTCTACTGGGATTCGGAGTAAATCCCCCACAATAATAGCTAAGTGTAGCAAAAATATGTTTGTGCCTCCAGCCCTTATTTTAAATAATATAAGACCTGTATTCATCTCTCTGGGCTATGGATATGGGGCATGGTGTTTGGAAACATTTTGGCTCTGTTACAAGACAAAGAATCTTTTATTTATTTTAATGTATCACTGTCAGGTAGTTACAAACTTACAAACTTTCATGCTTACCTTTCAGTCATACAGTGATCGAGTACCCATCCCTCCACCAGTGCCCATTTTCCACCACCAATGTTCCCAGTATCCCTTCTTCCACCTCCCGCGGCCCCCGCTCCCCCTCCCCCCCCCCCGCCCTGTGGCGGGCCCATTCCCTTTTGCTCTCTCTCTCCTTTTGGGTGTTGTGCTTTGCAATACAAGTATTAAGCGAGATAAAGAATCTTAAAGAATCTTGACAGAGCCTTCAATAGGCCCTGGATGTCCATCTCTCATGAGCTTTTTTCCCTTTACCTCTCATCCTAGAATTTTCAGCTTTTCACAGATCTGGTTATAATAAAACTGGACCTACAGCAATTCTCTCAGTCAGAGAGACCTGTGATGTTGCCAAGCAGATCAACCTTGAATTAGGTTCTTGAGTAGCTAAAATGCCCGCACCATCACTTTTTCCTGCACTTAGCTTTAGCAGGGGTAATACCTCCAAGGTTCAGTCTCATTTTCCTGAGCAAATATTTAGAGGTCTAGAGTCCCTGACCTATATCCCAAGGGCATTCAGGAGAGTGTCAGTAAACTATAATTAACAGCAAAGTAAACATTAATTGTTGTTATCACCATCTGTTCCTGTCTGGGTTCCTGCCCCAGAGAGAACCCGTTCACACGGGGGGCACTCCGTGGGAATCCTAAGCACCCCAATCCTGTGCTTCAGAGTTCAGAAGTGCTCTGTGGGGGGGAACCGGCTCACCATGCTCAGCCTCAGAAGAATTGGCATGGGGCAGGATGTGGTTTGTTCTTCACAGGCCCAAGGCAAAACAGAGACCAGGAGGGTGGCAGATATTTGCTCAAGGGTGGTTAAAAACTTGACCAGCTAAGGCAGCTCAACTCTGGAACCAGTTTCCGGAAAAAGTCTGGAGCTCCTTTCTATCATGGAAAAGTCCAGGCAAAGGCTTGGATGGGTTTAGATTTTCAAATTGAATGATGAGGTACTTATCTAATTGACCACTTATCTTGACCTGGGCATTGTCGCAAATTTTGGATGAGTCCAAGTATGACCATTTGCTTGACTGGACAGGACAGGATAAGGGAGGAGAGCAGATGGAGAGGGGAAGGGAGAGGGAGACGGAGAGGGAGAGGGGGAAAAAGAAGGAGAGGGAGTTTTCCTTTAAATCCCACCTATGTGGTAAGGCAAGTACTGCACTCTTAGAGAGATTCTGGTCTATGAGGGAGGCTACCTCTGTCCATCCACCCATCCACTCAGTGATTATCAAGTCCCTACCCTATGACAAGCGTGCCATGACATGGGATAAAGCAGGAAACCAGTGAAAGATGTTTGCTTCTGACAAGTATTAGATGAGATCGACAGCGGGAACTTTCAAAGCATGAGTTTAATTTTATCCTCTGAGAATAAAATTAGAAAAGTTAACCTTAAGCAAATAAATTCAATAGGCTAATGGGGATGTAATTATAACTAAGACAGCATAAGTAGAACAAATGGCATCATCCTTTGACAACTGTGACAACCATGGAGGTCAAAGGGAGCGGAGATGCCCAGCGCTGGAAGACAGGGAATCACAGGGGGCGTGCGGATGAACTTCTTTCTGATCATCTTCGAGGACCGATTGAGGACAGAAGGCTGCATCACTCAGAAACTCCACTGACATCATTCACTTGCATTCTTTCAAGCACTCCCTGCCTCTTCTCCTGGCCAACTCCTCTGCTCCTTTGGTTTTCACTTAAATATAATTTTCTTGGAAACCTCATCTGTATGCTCACAGATTATGTAACTTCTCCTCTAGTGACCATCTTCAGGTCTGGCACTTATGAAACTGTTTTAGCCTCTTTCTTCTCTGCTAGGTTGGCAGCTGCATTGCAGTCTTATTCACTCATGTTATCCCAGTGCCTGGCACATAGAGGCATTGAGCAAACAAAAGTTAAATGACCAGATACACAAATGAAAAATTGGATGAAAATAATTTTTCCCAAAAGATTTGCCTATCAGGGAAGAATTTTTTGAGCTAAATGATGACTTTAGTTTCTCTTGGAAATCTTGGAGACCTCACTCTTAGGGCAGGATTCTAACCCAAGGAAGACAATGTCATTGAAAAAGAAATGACTCAAAGGGTGAAATAACAATTCTGGAAGTGGTTGTAGAAGAAGAGAGCACCTAACCTGAGTCATAAACGAAGATGGAATTTGTACCGTGGAGATAAGAAATGGGGGGTAGGGCTTCCTCTTGCCAGCGATGAATAGTAAGAGTGAAGATAGCAAGCTTGGAATGCAGGGTACGTGTTGGGGAGGAACGGCACGTGACATGAGGCTGGCAGGCTGGGATCTCAGTGGGGTAAGCAGGATAAAGAATTTGGGATTTGATGATCTGTTGTTGGGCTCTACCACAAGGGGAATCTCTGGGGGAAATCAGTCTCTTCTGTAGGGCTCCAAAACACAAATAATAAGAATTTAATGACTACAGGAGACAGTCTGGGGCTTCCTCTGTAAAGGCCTCACAGTGTAGTATCTCAGTGATCTCAGATGTCCAAGATTCTGGGTTATTTGGGGGGGAGGGGAAGATGGCGGGAGGAAGATGGCCCTGGAGATCCTCAGGAGGCACTCCTGGCTCTGCCCTCAGCACTTCTGGAAATGCTCAGGGGATCAGATAGAATGCTGGGGATTGAGCCCAGGTTTGCAGTATGCAAGACAAGTACCTTACCTGTTATACACTCTCTCAGCCTCCTGAGTGCTGTACACTCGCTCAGGTTCTGGCCATTTGTTTGTCAGATTTGATTAGTCAGCACTCAGCAGTAGATATAAGCCTACGAGGTCACCGACTATAAACAGGATGAAAAGATAGTAATTTACTAAGAAAATAAGAATTGGTGAAGCTCTCAAATGCTCAAGTTCTTTGACTAGATTATTCATCCCTGTAAAGAGACAAGAATAAACTACATTACTATGCCTGGGTATCATGCACAGAACCAAATAGCACCTGAAAAAATAAACATGCACATCTATGTTCGTTGAAGTACTATTCACAGTAACCAAGATCTGGACACAACCCAGATGCCTAACAACAGATGAGGGGGTAAAGAAGTTGGGAGATATACACTCGATGGAGTAACATTCAGCTGTGAGAAATATGGAGGCTTTACTTTTGCCACAGTGTGGATGTAAACTGAAGAATGTCATAGGTCAGAAGGAAAAAGAAAAATATCAGATTGTCTCCCTCGCAGATAATATATAAAGAAACAGAGCAAGGGAATAGATAATGTCTAGTGAAAACAAACCCAAGACTCTCAGAACAAAATTATCAGAACAAAAACTATCAACTCTTAAAGCAAAACGTTGATATGGGGGGGAAAAAGGGTACACTGGATAATGGTATAGAAATATTGGCACTTTGTTGGTGGGTATAATGTGACAATTTTGAACCCCTGAAAAATAAGCATTTACACTTTTTAAACTAACATTACCTCAGTAATGAAAAACAATAAAATTAGGGTGCAGGGAACTAGCTTAGAGGACTAGAGTACATGTGGCACGTCCAGGTTCAGTCCCCACAACACATGGTCCAGCACCACCTGCTTCCCTGAGCACTTCCAGAGTGAACCCTAAAGTGTTGAGGAGTATAACCCCTGGGTATGCCCATCTCACACTGAATCCCCCCAAAACACAGACCCAAAAGGCTAATGTGCATGTTTTGCACACTCAAGGCCTGGAATCACCCCCCAGAACTGCATGGTACCCTGAGCACTGCTGGGACTTACTTCGGAGCACAGAGCTAGCCAGTAGCTCCTGATAACTGCCAGGTGTGTCTCCCATGCTGCCCCTTTCCCATACTAAAAACAAATTAAAACCATTAAAATTATTTAGAAGGAAAAGAAGTGATAACTAGGGATCAAGTTTACTAATTTGCTGTAAGAACGATAAAGTGGAAAGTGCCCACGTGTTTGCTCTCTAATGGCTGGTGTATTACACTCCCTGGGAAGCCGCCACTTCAGATTGCTCGATAAGCATGGAGTTAGGACAAGGGGAAACAATTAAAAGGTTATTTAGAGACACCAGAGTTGGAGACCTCAATAAAAGAAAAATACTTGTTATTAGGAGTATGGGCTGGAGCGATAGCACAGCTGGTAGGGTTCGCCTTACAAGCGGCCAACATGGCCGACCCGAGTTCGATTCCTCCGCCCCTCTCGGAGAGCCCGGCAAGCTACCGAGAGTATTCGATATGCCAGACACAGTAACAACAAAGTCTCCAATGGAGACGTTACTGGGCCCGCTCGAGCAAATCGACGATCAACGGGAGGGCCTTTAACTTTACCTTTATTAGGAGTATCTGGCTCACCTTTTTGTTTTGTTTTGTTTGTTTGTTTGTTAGGCTACCCCTGCATGGCTCATTGCTTACTCCTGACTTTGTGCTCAGGGATCACCTTTGGTAGGGCTCAGGGGACAATATAGGGAGCCAGGAATCAAATCCAGGTCAATTGTGTTCAAGGCAAACTTCTTACCCACTGTATGACCATTCCAGCACTTCGCTTACCTTCTTTTTTTTTAAAATTTTTTATTAGTGAATCACCATGAGGTACAGTTATAGACTTACAAACTTTTGTGCTTGCATTTCAGTCATACAATGATCGAGTACCCATTACTCCACCAGTGCCCATTCTCCGCCACCAATGATCCCAGTATTCCTCCCACCACCCCCACCTCATCCCCTCCTATCCACCCCACCCTGCCTTTGTGGCAGGGCATTCCCTTTTGTTCTCTCTCTCCTTTTGGGTGTTGTGGTTTGCAATAAAGGAATTGAGTAGCCATTTTGTTCGGTCTATAGTCTACTTTCGGCACGCATCTCCCATCCTGAGCGGGTCCTTCAAACACCCTTCACTTGGTGTTCCCTTCTCTATCTGAGCTGACTTTTCCCCCAGCATGTGAGGCCGGCTTCCACTTTGCTTACCTTCTTAACCAGAGTCCTGCACTAGCTAGTTCTGGACAGGCAATTACAATATTTGCTGATCTGAGCTCCTACCTGTGTTTTCATGGCTAGACAACAACCCTTTGGCAGATGTTTTCCTTCTTTAGTGGTGTTAACACTTTAAATCAGGCTTGCTCATGTTCTCCTGAACTGAGAGCCATCCTATTTCTTTAAGGTGACTTAGCAAATCTCAGCTGTAATCAATTATGTGTTGATGTCCTAGTTTAACTCTCAGAGGACAGTCTTGTTCTTTAATCTTTTCAGCATCATTCACAGTTGTCTCTAGGACTGATGATGCTTTCACATCCTTGAGATTCTAGGGTACTCCATGCACAGATGGTCTAGAAACACTTATTTAGTAGAATTGCACAGACTAGATGAAACCTTTCTATTTTATCCATTTTTTTCTAATGAAAAACACACATTGTGGGGCTGGAGCGATAGCACAGCGGGTAGGGCATTTGCCTTGCACGCAACCGACCCGGCTTTGATGCCCAGCATCCCATATGGTCCCCTGAGCACCGCCAGGGGTAATTCCTGAGTAACCCCTGTGCATCGCCGGGTGTGACCCAAAAAGAAAACAAACAAACAAAAAAAACCCCACACATTGAAATCTGTTGTTTTATTCCCTTATATAGGAATCATTGCAGTAAAGGGGAAGAGATTTTAGCTGTGTGTGGTTACAGCTTTTAAGCTCAGACCTGAGGCTACATTCTAATATGTTATACTCCTACATTGCACCATGAAAAAGGAGAGCATTTTCCTTTAAATTCTACCTACACTGAAAAGTAGGAAAAAGTCTAAATCATAGACAGGAAAGCCAACTGATGCCCCCAGAGTTAGACAAAAGAAGATCCACATCCTCGAAGAATATGCCATAAAACTACAAGGCAATATAAGGCCCAACCAGCCCCTCTGTCTTTCTAGAACAAACCACTCCTTTAAGCACTGCTGGGTATACAAGGATGTATCATTTTTTTAGTACCATTCATTTATTTTCCCCTCCCTTTCTTGTGTTGACCAGGGATTACACACACTCTTGGTGTGGTGCTCACACATCTCTAGTTGGGTTGTTAGGGTTAAACCCTTCCAGTTGTGGTACTCATATATGTTTTGGTTTTTAGAGTGCCCAAGGTCACACATTCTGTTGCGGTGCAGGATTGTGGTATGGGGTGCATGTGGGTTGTGCTGGGTGTCAAACCTATGCCCTCAAGCTTGCAAGGCAGATCTTTTTGCCGCTGAGCTATCCCTGCCCTCTCTGCCTGAAGAACACATTCTTACTCTTTATTTTCTTGCTTCACAGACATCACATAGATCACTTCTCTGTATGATAGCGACCACTAATGAGCACCCACACTCTGCCAGGCAAGGTCTCTTCGGTTGATCATCACAAACTTGAAGGTTGCTTTGCCTTCATCCTACACCCACAAAGCTGTAACCCTTACAGGTTAAGCAACTTGCCCAAGGTCACTCACTAATGAATGATGGAAATGGAAAATTTGCGCAGGGACTTTTTTGAGAAGCATGGGGATACATTTGGTGGTGCTTGGGGCTCAAGTTCAGGCTCTTGGATCAGAGATTACTCCTAGTAGTGTTTGAGGGACCCTGAGGTGCTGGAAATCAAATTTGGACTTCCTGCAAAGCATGTGTTCAAGCCACTGAGCTCTCAGTCCTGGAAATAGAATTCCAAGGAATGCCCATTTTCTTGTAAAATTCAAACTTATCTCCTCGTACCCTGTTGACCAGCAACATATCCATGTCTCAGAATGAAATGTTATGATTTTGGCCTCTGTTGCAATGAGACAAAGAGAGAAAGGGAAGAGAATGTTGCATATAGTATGTTATCTTGTCCGGGTTCAAATTCAGGCTTCGTTTACCTACCCTGCTGGGTAAATTTTACCTCTCTGTTTTCTTACTTGCAAATGAGACTGATAGGACTGCATGAAGATTAAATATGTTCTGTAGCTACAGTGCTTTAAGTGACTGGCACAGAGCAAGTGCCAAGAAAACTAGATTTGAACATCTTTTGATTAAAGTTAAGTGTTACTTCAACCCAATCTGGCCTCTCATTGGATTTGGAAGGTCCTGAAATTTCATTAATTCCATAAATATAAACCCTTTCTAGATAAGTTGCTTAACCATTTAAACATCTCTACTGATTTCATTTTTGATTTTATTATTTTGGCTTTTGACTTTGGGGGCCATACCAGGCTATTCTCATGACCCCTTGCAGTGCTTGGGGGACCTTGTGTAGTGCCAGGATTTGAACTCAGGTAAACTGTATTCAAGGTCACCTCACCCCCTGTACTCTCTCCAGCCCCTCCTAGCTAAATAGCAGATGTCACCTGAAATTCTAGGATCATCATGGATGATTCTCTATAGTTTGCCACTGCTAACCCCCTCTCCCTCATCTAGAAATACCTGTACTAGTTTGCTGGAGGCTTGCCCTATGGTCATGGTGCCAATAGCCCTCTGGTCTGAATTACTTCCCAGGAGAGACCATTCTTTGGCACCCAGAAGGCCCAGCCCAGCACTTCCAGATGCCTGAGCTGGCAGGATAGGGTGGGTCGTCCCACGCTGATCCAGAAGAAGACCTGGTCTGTCCACACAGACAATTAGCTGTAAACCAATTAAAATGGCACCGGAGCTAATTACAAAATGTGAATGAAGCACTAAGCCTCTGAGGTGCCACATAAATGCCAGATAATGACAGCCTTGGGCAAGAGCCTTCTGTGACTTGGAGTAGGATGAATTAGGTGACAGGATTAAAACAAAGACAGCAGATACACATATACCTTGTATGCAGTCGGACCCAGTTTGGTGCCTAACACCATATGTGACCCACGACAACTGCTAGGAGTGATCCCTGGGCACAGAGCCCAGAGAGATCCCTGCATACTGCCAAGTGTAATGAAAAAAAAAAAACCACACCCAAATCTGAAAAGAACCAAAAAGAGGTGCAAGACATAAACCATACTTTCAAATAGAGGCTTTCATTATTTTTCAATTTCAGAAATACTTAGGAAACCCACTCAAAGTAATGAATAGTGTGAGATATTACAAGCGTCTCAAATGAGGGATACCAGGAGTCTCTCTCATCTGGACTATTGCAATCACCTCTTAGCTGGTGTACCCAGGACCTTTTTCCTCAGTCACAATCCATTTGTAATAATTTTGGTCGCTTTGTTGACTAATTTGCCACTCAAAATGGCTTCCCATTATTTATAGTTTAAAAACAAATGTTTTACTCACCTTTAAAACTCCCATGGAAGGATTCGCTCGGGATACGAGATGCATGCTGAAAGTAGACTATAGACAGAACACGATGGCCACTCAATACCTCTATTGCAAACCACAACACCCTAAAGGAAAGAGAGAGCCAAAGGGAATGCCCTGCCACAGAGGCGGAATGGGGGGGGGGTAACGGGAGGGCTACTAGGATCATTGGTAGTGGAGAACGGGCAATGATGGAGGGATGGGTATTCTATCATTGTATAACTGAAACCCAAGCACAAAAGTTTGTAAGTCTACAGCTGTACCTCTTGGCGTTTCACTAATAAAAAAATAAGAAATTAAAAAGAAAAAAACTCCCATGGATGGGGCTGTAGTTATAACACTGTGGGTAGGGCATTTGCCTTGCACGTGGCTGACCCAGATTCGAGTCTCAGAATTCCATATGATCCCCTGAGCACCTCCAGGATTAATTCCTGAGTGCATGAGCTAGGAGTAACCCCTATGCATTGCTGGGTGTGACCCTAAAAGCAAAATAAATAAATAAATAAATAAATAAATAAACTCCCATGGACTGGACAAATGGAATTTTCCATCTAGGTTTATTTTTATTTATTTGTTTATTGGTTTGTATTGTTTTGCTTTGGGGGGTCTGTATTGTTTTGTTTTGTCTGGAGAGAGGGTTTGAACCACACTCAGCAGTATTCAGGCTTTCCTCCTGTCTCTGTGTTCAGGGATTACTTCTGGTGGTGCTTGGGGAACCCAAAGAGGTGTTGGGAAAATTGAATCGGAGTCAGTTGCATGCAAGGCAAATGCTACCCACTGCACTATCTTTCCAGCCCCAGTTTTTGTGTTTTTAATGCTATCCTGTGAACAAGACCTTTTTTTTTTTGCTTTTTTTTTGGGGTCACACCCGGCGATGTACAGGGGTTACTCCTGGCTCTGCACTCAGGAATTACCCCTGGCGGTGCTCAGGGACCATATGGGATTCTGGGAATCGAACCCAGGTCAGCAGCATGCAAGGCAAACGCCCTACCTGCTGTGCTATTGCTCCAGCCCCGAACAAGACCTTCTTGGTCTGACACACTGTCCTTGTTTTTCCCCCCATCTTCCTGCTTTCCTTCCATAGGTTCCAAAGCATGACTCATAAAAGCACAGAGCTTTCCCATCTCTGACCAGAGAGTCATTCATATTCAAAACTCCTCTCCAGCAACACTGCTTCCCTGAAATATTCCATGTAGCTCCCTACTCTAGCTGGTGCCACCCATCCCCACCTCTCCTGCACTGTACCTGCTCTGTTTTTCTCTTGGATTCCAGAGCTTTCTGGATGTGTGTTCCCTGAGCAGCTGCTCCTGGGCTTGGCTCTGTCCTCTTCCTGCTCCACAGCATAGTTAGCAAAGAACTCAGGCGGAGTGAACCACGCTCAGTGGAATGAAAGAGAAAAACCCAGCCCTCAGTGCCACCTGCAAGGCGAAGGGTCATAGGGTTCTGGAACAGAGCTTCTGTGTGGAATAAAATTATGGCAGGGAGAATAAAAATCAACTCCTTATAGAATAAACAGGAAAGGTTTCATTTTTCCTTTAAAATTCTTTTTTGTTTGTTTTTGGGCAACACCCACCCTGGCTCAGGAGTGACTCGGAGCTCTGCACTCAGGGGATCGCTGCTAGTGGTACTGAGGGACCATGTACGGGGCTGGGGATGGAGAACTCAGGTTTAATCACATGCAAAGCAGTGCCCTACCCACTGTACTATCTCTCTGGCACGGTTTTATTTCTAGTAAAACTTCCTTGCTTTCCCTTCCTTTGTGACTTGTCTGCTCCCTACCCTGGCCCCCTGACATTGTAGTAGTCACAGCCTGAAGTAGTAGTCATGGTGGTTTTTTTTTTCTGGTTCTCCTACTAGACTTGATCGCTGAGGGGAGAGGCCCACCTTAATCCCTATTATCTATCTGTGTACCTATATTAGTACTTGGAACATTAGTCAATATTTTCAGAAGGAAGAGGAGGATGGGGAGAGAAGTGGGAAAGCTGATTCCCTTGGAGATGGAAGAGTGATGGCTACAGACAAATTCAGCTGAAGCATCATACATGGGCACCCTCTGCTATTTTGGGGGATTAGTTGACAGTTGAAGGTACTTCCTGGCTATAGGCTGCTTTGTGTGTATTCCAGACCTTTTGTCCCCATCTCCCCACCACAGCCTGGCCTTGGTGCTGTGATGGAGTCCTCCAGAGAACTCCAGAGGCAGTGGGCAGCTGCTTCCTATCCTCCTCCATCACAGAGGGCATCATGGTGGCTGTAGGTCCTATGCACAGTCACTTCAGGTGGCTTTTTTTTTTTAGGAAGGGCTCGAGAGGAGATAGCATAGGGGTTTAGGTATTTGTCTTGGATGTCCCCACCTGGTTTCTATCCCCAGTACCACACATGGTCCCCCAAGCACTGCCAGGAATGGTCCCTGAGTGCTGAGCCAGAAGTAAATACTGAGCACCATGGAGCATGACTCAAACATCAAAAAATAAACTCAAAAAACTAAAATAAATAGGAATTTGCAGATGAGGCTGGAATTCCTTGACCCTACCTTCTCATATTTGTTAGGCAATACTGTTTGTTTGGATTATTTATTTCTACATATTTTTACACTAGTACCAATATTTCTGTTTTCTCTGTGGTGCTGCTACCCCAGACCTACTACCAGAGGGCCAGGGTCCCCCTTCCTCCCACCATTATCCCAAGGCCCCTTCCCCTTACCCCTCCAGCACCCTCACGTCACTGCTCTATTGATGGAATCTCAGGGCCCATGTTTTATCTAGGTTAGGTCTAAAGGGGAGCAGATCCTGGACCAGTCTCTGGCTCAGAGTAGCACAGCTCAGAGGATGGGGAGCCACTCACAGTGCACCCTACATGACACCTTAATTCTGGAGGCTTGTCTTCCATGTCTTCCAGTCAGCGGGGAGAAATGCCATCTTCACTTTGGTCCTCTTATGGGGATTAAATAACATGTGTCAGACATGACTTAGTCCTGCATCTGGGGTAGAGACAGCCCTGGATCAGTGCTCACTGTCAATCATCATCATCGCTATCAATATCAAACAAGTTATTATTGTTCAGCAGTGCCCAAGATCAGCCCAGGGCCTCATACATCCAAGGAATGTGCTCTACCACTGAGGCACAAAAGAGTTATATTTAAATATTTTCTCAAAAACAAACATTACCTGCAAAGTGTATACTTTTGTACCAAAATGTATAATATCCCTTATATAAAATTATTTTCAATTAATGGAATTTATTAGTTATCTATTTATTATATATTTTAAAAACCCTGTAATTAGTGGGAGATAAACCAGTCCCTAACTTAAAGATCAGATCTTTGCTTTTTAAAAATTTTTTATTGAATCACTGTAAGATAGACCCTTGCAAAGCTGTTCATGATTGGATTTAAGTCATACAGTGTTCCAACACCCATCCCTCTACCAGTGTACATTTCCCAGCACCAGTGTCCTCAGGTTCCCTCCCATCACCCCCACCCCCTGCCCCCATAGAGGCAGGCACTTCTCTCTCTCTCTCTCTCTCTCTCTCTCTCTCTCCTTTTGGACATTGTGGTTTGCGATATTGATAACCTTTCACTATTGTGGTTATTTTTAAAAAAGTATCAAGGGTTAAGATTCAAGGACTTCATGTAACAGGGAGCTGTTAGATGGTCTCAGAAATCCCCTTAAGAGCTCCAATTGACAGGGAAGGGAAATTTGGAAGAACTTGACACTCTTTTATACTGCTTCCCGCATGGCAGAGCCTGGCAAGCTCCCCGTGACCTATTCGATTTGCCAAACACAGTAACAACAAAGTCTCCAATGGAGACGTTACTGGGCCCGCTCGAGCAAATCGATGATCAACGGGAGGGCCTTTTACCTTTACCATGTTCGTATTTATCCACTGCAGAAAGTAAGGCACAGTTACGTTGTTTCTCTAGTAAGCACAGAATTTCCTACTGGCCCCTATTTATCCTCAGCTTGTTTCCCATCCCCAGGCCCAATGTGTTAGAAGTGCATGAGAAAGCACCTTCTGTATCACACACTTTGAAAGAGTGTGTGTTTTCGGGGCTGGAGCGATAGCACAGCGGGTAGGGCGTTTGCCTTGCACGCAGCCAACATGGCCGACAAAAGTTTGATTCCCAGCATCCCATATGGTCCCCCGAGCACCGCCATGAGTGATTCCTGAGTGCATGAGCCAGGAGTAACCCCTGAGCATCACCGGGTGTGACCCAAAAAGAAAAAAAAAGAGTGTGTGTTTTCCATGCAATAAATGAAATCTGGTATATATCTCACACCTTACACAAAAGGCAACTCAAAGTGGATCAAAGACCTTGAGATCAGATTGAAGACCTAGACCTCAATGGGAGTCTTCAATGATATGATGCCATTGGTGAAGGCTGCCGAATCAAAACTAAACAAACGGGACTATATTAAGCTTAAAAGATTCTGTATGGCAAAAAGAAACACAGGCTAAAAGACAACTGAGTGGGGTAAAATATTCACACTAAAAGACATCTGAGTGGGGCAAAATATTCACACTTACACACTGTTATAACACATCAGATAAAGAGTTGATATCCAGAATCTATAAAGTACTCACAAAGATCAACAACAATAGCAAAAATCTAAAAACCTCTTAAAAATGGGAGAAGAAATGAACAAGACACTTCTCTGAGCATGACAAATGGATGACAAACAGGCATCAAAATACCTCTTCATCACTTAATATTAGGGAAATACAAATCAAGATAATAATGAGATATAATCTTATACCAGTGAGAATGGCACATATCAAAAATACTGACTGGAACAATCTCTGTTGGAGGGGACGTGGTGAAAAAGGAACCCTCATCCACGGCTGATGGGAATGTTGTCTGGTCCAACCCCTATAGAAAATAGTATGAAGGGTTCTCAGTATACTCAGAATTGAGCTCCCAAATGACCCAGCAATTCCACTTTTGAGTATCTACCCCCGGGACAGAAAAACATTCATTCCAAAGAATGTATAGACACTATTATTCAATGCAGTACCTAGTACAATAGATAAGATTTGGAATTAACCTAGACATCCAAAGACAGAAAGTATTATGAATATGTGGTATATATACACAATGGAATACTACACAACTGTTAGGAATGATGAAACCATGCCATTCACTGCAACATGAATGGGACTGGAAGACATGGTAAATGAAATAAGCTTGAAGAAGAAGGATAAACACAGGATGGTATCACTTATATTGTGGTACTTAGAATAAATGGTTGAGTAAATACAATGTTTTAAAGGGGGAATGCCTAGATCATCCTTGGCCCCAGACTATCTGGAGAAGGAAAGAATGAGAGAAAGGAGAGAAGAGGGGAAGAAGAGACAGATGAGAAGCAAGAGGACTCAGATTAGGGGATTAAGTACAAAAGCGGTGTTAAGGACTGATAGAGCCAAATATCCAAACCACAGAGTCAACAACACAGAAATCAAGAGACCTGAACTTGAACAACCAAACTGAGAAAGGTGCCTGTCAAAAGATCAGGCTGGGTGGGGGCTGGGGCAGAGGATATGGGAGGGAATTGGGAACACTGGTGGAGGGAAGTTGACACTGTTGATGGGATCAGTGATGCAATATAGTATGTCTAAAATTCAACTATGAATAATTTTGTAAGTCATGTTGCTTTAATAAAAAATAAAAAGCAGGATGGTTACATTAATATTGTTGAAATAGTTTAAAAATAATCACCTTTTTATAAAAGTTCAGTTTGTTTAGTAATATTGTTATAATAGCCTTATTTGTAAAAATATATATAAATTAAAGATATACAACATGAAAATTTAAATATTGATGAAAATGTATGTAACATGTTTCATTTGCTCATTCCCTAAATGCTCTTTTCTGAATGAAACATTTGTCAGGTCCCTAAATATTCTTTAACAATTATTTTATAATAATTTCATTTTAAAAAGAACCTTTTTTTGTATTAAAAAAAGAGTGTGTTTGCAATAGCACATTGAAGAATTCAGATCCAAATAGACAACATTCTATGCTTTGGATGTAAAAAAAATTACCATGGGAGCCTATAAGATAGCTCAGTGGTCAGGGGCATGTGCCTTACATGAGCAGGACCCAGTTTTAATCCTCAACACTGAATGACCCCTGTCCATCCCCCCTGCCCACACACACACATTACAGGTATGGTCCTGAAGGTCAGTGAGCACTGTCAGTGTGGCAGTGCCTGACCAGCATCCCCTTGCTGGGTTCAAGCATTCAGCCATCCAGTCAGGCTGAATATTACAATATTATAATATTCCCCTGAATGCCCCCATGCACTGCTGGGTGGGGTGCAGCCCAACCCAAAGAAATACTATGCAAGATAATTGGGTGTCTACTATGTTCATCATTTATTCTAGTTATCTTAGTTTTTTTCTCCACTGTCTTATTCTCCATTTTGTTATAGAAAATGAAAAACATATCTGGGGTCAGAGAGATTTTATTGCAGGTAAGGCACTAGCTTTACATGACAGCTGACCCGGGTTCAATCCCCAATGTCTCATAAAGTCCCACAAGCACTGCCTTACATTTCCTTACATGTAGGTGACAGTGACAGTGGGAATTTTGGGAGTGGGGAAAGAATGAAGGATTTACTCTTCATGCAAACATTTGACAACTGGTAGATGAGGACTGGAATAAATGACAGGTATGTGAAGACATGTTACAGCATGTGGGACTGAAGTTCTCATAGAGACTCAATTTAGTGGTGCCAGAAACCTGACATCATGGGATAGACCCCTTAGAAATAACCAGAAGAACTTAGCAGAAAAGAGCTTAAATGAGTCTTTTAACCTCACCCTCTCCCTTTCTTTTTTTTTAAAAAACATTAATTTTTATTTTATTGAATCACAGTGAGAGAGTGTTACAAAGCTGTTCATGATTGTGTTTAGTCATAAAATGTTCCAATCCCCATCTCTCCACCAGTGTAATTTCCCAGCACCAGTGTCCCCAGTTTCCCTCTCCCCCACCCACCCCCATCCCAGCCTTCCTCTATGAGAAGCATCTCTCTCTCTCTCTCTCTCTCTCTCTCTCGCTCTCTCTCTCTCAGTTTAGGTATTACAATTTGCAATACAGATGTTGAAAGGTTATCATGCATATCCCTTTACTTACTTTCAACACTCAGTTCTTGTCCAGAGTGGTCATTTCCATAATGGACCCTCCTCTATTTTAACTACTCTCCATCCTTCACACCCTTGTGGTAATTTACAACCATTAACCAGTCCTCCTGGCCCATTTCTCTGGCCTTGAATATTAGTTTCATACTTTTTTTTAATATCCCACTAATGAATGCAGTCGTTCTATACCTGTCCCTCTCCTTCTGACTCATTTCACTCAATGGAATACTATACAGCTGTTAGGAAAAATGAGGTCATAAAATTTGACTCTCTCTCTCCCTTTCAAGGGCCCAAAGACACCCTCATCCTAGATGCTGGAAGCAGGTTTCTCTGGAAGGAGCAGACTTTGCTCAGGGCCACCCTCGGCTTTGGCCAGGGAGAGACACGGTGCCCACCACAGCTCTTTCTCCTTAGCAGGATTCTAATGGCTCTTGTGGTGTCTTCTGCAGCTGGGGGACCCTGGGGATCGCCTCTGACTCCCGCCCAGGAAATTTACAGGAAAAGAGCAAACTGGCTAATGCATCGGCAACAGCATGCAGGAGAATCAAGTTGCTTCCTGATCGGCCAGCACACCCAGATTTTGTGCGAGCCAAGAATATGCCAAACCACTCGATCTGGACTTCTGTCAGGGAGAGCCAGCCCGGACGGCATCCGAAATCCATTTCATAGAGAGTGGGAGGGGTCCCTGCTGAGGATAAGCTGGGGGAGGCTGCCATGATTTCTGGGGCTTGGCAAGGAAGCTCCTGCCTGAACAGATTATTTTTAATTTCTTGATGTGAATGGGAGAGAGATGGAGCCATATCTGGTGGTGTTAAGGGCTACTTCTGGCTCTGTGATCTGGAGGCCAATTGCTGTGCCTGGGATGGAACCAGGGTGCTGTATGCAAGGCAAGTGCCTAGACTCTTGCACGATCTCTCTGATTTGGGAGGGGGGGACAGGGATGTTTTTGTTCTGGTTCACGGATTCTCTAGCTAGAGACCATGAGGTTCTGGGAGCGGGGCTCGTGGTCGAGGACCTTACTGAGATTCCAGGACTGGTAAAGTCAGTTTTAGCAACTGCCAGTTCTGGAAAATGTGACAAGTCTTGCCGGGAGCCTAATCCAACCAGCTCTTTCTGCTTGTGTTTTTCTCCCTCTGTCCTTTCTCCAGGAAGTGTTGGAAACCCCATGTAACAAGTTGAGAGGGTAAAGACAAGAAGAGAAGACTTGTGCCTCGATTCCCATCTGCTGCAAGCCCTCTGGATAAGGTTAGATGGCCTGTTGCTACCTGGGTGTGGGTATTGGGATGGACTGAGAATGGATGCTGCCATTGTAATGGAGACTTGCAGAGCGGGCAGAGCTTTGTGCTACTTAGGAAACCCTTGGGCACAACTAAATCGACAGCTAGTGGCCGAGGAAATGCTCTTCGCAATCCATCCCAGAGTAAATTTAAAGGGTAGTAGGATACTACTGATAATTCATGAACACTGGTGGTTTATCTTCCTGGCTACAGAATAAATAAATGCCCAGAGAGACAAGTGAATCAATGAGTCTGTTTATGTTAGAATGCATGGGAATGTAGACTTAGGGCTTTTATTTATTTTTTTCCCTTGTTTTTTTTTTTTCTTTTTGGGTCACACCCAGCAATGCTCAGGGGTTTCTCCTGGCTCATGCACTCAGGAATTACTCCTGGCGGTGCTTGGGGGACCATATGGGATGTTGGGGATCGAACCTCGGTCGGCCGCGTGCAAGGTAAACACCCTACCCGCTGTGCTATTGCTCTGGCCCTGACTTAGGGCTTTTAAAAACTGAATTCTTATGGATTACTGCTTTGGCAAGAGAGTTGTAGGTAGTGTGGTGCTCTGTGGCTCTTCGTTATATTAAGGTCTTGGGCTAAAATTAATCCCACCTTGCCTATTTCCTGTAACCTCAAAAAACGGTTGGCAGGGAAGAGCATCGGTGCTGTCTGTTGACTGTCTCAACCTCCTTTTCCTCGCTTATGGCAGTCAGCAGCTGCCAGTAACCTTGGCCACCTATTCTGCTGAGCAGACCCAGCGTTCCATTCATGTGTAAATGAGTTACAGACTTGGCTGTTTGCTTATTTCCATGGGCCTTTTTGTGTTAGAGTCAATATGTCTTCGTTCTAAGAAGCTATGCCTTCAGGTGGATTTGGGGGTCTTTGCAGCAGAAAAGGGTCCGTGGAAGTTTATATGGAAAGGGGTTCCATGACTCCCAGGACCCAGACTTCATATCTGACACCACCCAGTTTATACCTTATCCCAGCTTAACTGGTCTGACCTGGTTAGTAGGAAAACATAAACCATATACACCACACAAACATGAGCCCATCTTGTTACTAGTTTGTAAGAGCAGTGGCTACTCACCACAGATATAAATTCTTATTAAAATATTAGCTACTCAAATGGATGCTCCTGTGTCCTGATCTGTGTATTGTTATCCTACGCTTAACCAAGTTTTTCCTTATAACTGGAACTTCTTGAGCATCCTGAGGGTCAGGGTTGATGCCTGCAGATCAGACATACATAAAAACAGCAAAGAAGTAACACCCTCTCCATCCCCCAATCTTGCTGGAAGGTCTTCCACCCGCCTACTGCCACCTGTCCAGGATCATTTCTGCGTCAGATCCTATCAGCTCCATCTTGCCACTGAGGCAAAAACTCTGACCTGGCCCGTGCTATTTCCTGGCATTAGAAATGATCAGAAACAGCTGTCCACGAATGGATACCATCATCGCCGCTATGATTCAGCCATTCAGCTTGTAGCAGCAGTTGTGTGCGAGATGAATGTCTCTCTAAATTCAATCACCCCAAAATAAATACATTGCAGTAGCCTCATTAAAGCAAATTGGATGCAAGGAGAGGAGAAGAGTGACTGGTAGGAAGTGAGGAAGAAGCAGACCATGGCAAAACTGCACGCATTCAATATCCCCGCGGAACACGCCTCCAGCTTTAGCACGTATAAGACTTTTTAATGTATGTGGTGCCACTTTCTCCAGGGAAAGAGTGGTTTTGAAAAATGACATGATAAAAAGGCCTCTGCTCATAGTAAGAGGCAGTCATACAAAGTAGGCGAGTAGGAGGGTGTGCTTATATAGAACATCTTGTAGATAGATGGCATGCTGTATCCAGCGGGTGCTGCTGATCAACTCAATGTTTTCAAGTTTATCCACATTATAGATGTTATATCAAGTGCTGAGGGGTGGGTAATGGAGTCCCCAGATGCACATTCTTTGATTTAAGGCATGTTTGCCTAGATATCTGTGCTGTAACTGGTACTCATCATTACACGGTACTAGCACGAATTAGGCAACCTATGAATGGGAGAGATGCTTGGAGTGTGAGTTTGGATGAACACAGAAAACTATGTTGGGAGTGTCAATGTGCTTGCCAGCACAGGAGAAGGGTCAAACATTTCTTTGAGAGGGCTGGGCTACCAGGAATGTGGCTCTGTGATAAGGTTCATGCCTTGCATGCGTAAGACCAGGGTTTGATCCCTGGCACCACAAAAAGAAAATAAAAGACCCATGAGAATTTAAGAGAAAAACCAGTTATGTCTCTAAGAAAATTGTAAGTCATTGAGTGGTAGGCAAAGTTTGGATGAGGAAGTCTAAGAATAGTTCAAAGGTCAGGCCTTTCTGGCTGGGGGGGGGGTGGTGTAAACAAAATGAATTACATGTGTTTGGATGAGGGATGTGGGTATAGAGACAGACAGACACACACACACACACACACACGCACAGGAGTCATAGGCATGGCTGGGCATGCAGGGGGAAAATCCTCCTTGTTGGGCCCACTAAAGAGGCTGAATGGTTTGTTAGAAACAGTTGGGAGTTGTAGCAGTCCTGATTCCATCAAAATGTGGCACCAGGACATTTAATGTCACAGCAGGTTAGTAAGAATTGACTGGGGGAGTCTTTAGGGACAAGACACCACTTAGGAGACCTCACACAAGCTCAGACTAGGGATAAATAAGGCAGTAGGAGCATGGCGGATAAACACCAGAGGTAGGAATATGGCAAATAAACGCTAGAGAAACAAACCTGATCTATTAAAAGGGAGAAATCAGTGCATTGTGAGTGTGGATGTTTCTGGTTCACTAGGTTCCTCAGAGATATATTTACAGAGTAGACCTATGTGTCAGAAAGGTGGGCATGACTCAGGGTGTGAGGGGTGAGGAAGACCCTGAGGACGTTCCAGAGATTTTCATGAAGGCATATTTACAAAGGTGTGTGGGCATTAAGGGAACCAAGGGGCCGGTGCGGCACCCAGACATTAACAAGGGTAAGAAACTGTTAACACCTAGAGGAAAAGGGAAGGAAATGGAATGTCCAGGTTGCCACAGGCAGCTGAAGGTGTGGGGTTGATGTGACCTAGAGAGGGCAGTCAGGGAGCGGGAAAGGTACGCCTCACCTCTATATTGCTGCCTTTGGGTCGATGACTCCTCCCCATTGGCCAGATCCACTGTGAAAAGGTGAAGAGGTAAGTTAATTTCCAGGCTCTGAAGGCCTAGAGCAGGGAGAAACAGCACAGAAAATAGAGGAATTCAGAGAACAATGGCCAGCAGAGAGGGTTAAATGGTGCTCTGTGTGAAGTGATATTTAGTGTTTTCTCAGATCTGACAAATTGCACACACACGCGCACTCCAGGAAACCATACAACAGTTATCGCAGGCTTGGAGAGAAAATTCTAGTAATCAAATCTACACGATGAGAAGCAAGGGCCAGACTCCAGTTCCTAATTTAACAGTAGAATTTCTCAGCTTATCTGAAAAATGATGATATTCATTTCCAGCTGGTCCTTCTTCTATAAGGTAATTATGAAAAGAAAGTGTAATAAAGTGTTTTAGAACAAAGAGTTTTAGAATTAACTTTTGGCATCAGTGACTAGAAGGAGGTGAAGGATTGTTCTTGTCATCTGGGGTGATTCCGTGCTCTCTGCAAATCAGCAAGCACAGCCTGGCCCAGACAGTTCTTCACTGATGTGTGTGGCATTGAATTCACTTGAATTCTGAACGCACATTCACACTCCAAGGTGCAGCCATGATTGCTTCTAATCAGCTGTGTTACTAGGAGACTCTACTTTGTTTTGTATACCCCAGTCCTCTAATAATCTATTAGGGGGTGGGGAAGACCACTCAGGATTAAAACCATCATTTAAAGTAATGGTTAAGGTATTAAATTTCACTTCCTCCACATGCTTTGCATGCAGGAGACCTGGGCTTGACCCTCAGTACCACCTGGTCCCCCAAGCACTGCTGGAGTCACCCCAGAGCAAAGAGCTCGGGGTAGGTGGCCCCCAGCACCACTGGTAAGGCCCCCAAACAAAATAAGGCAAAAAAATGAAAGGACAAAATAATTCACTTTCTCATGATAACGATCCTTCCTTCATTTTTTTCAGAACACGTAAATTCCTTGTTCATATATAAAAACTACATTGATAAAAACTACTAATCACTCATATGGTGATGAACATGAACATCTCAGAAAAAGCATATGTAAATTAAAACAAAAAAACTACATTTTTTTGGGGGGGGCCCATACCCGATGATGATCAGGACTTACTCCTGGCTTTGTGCTCAGGGATCACTTCTAACGAGGCTCAGGGCACTATATGAGGTACTGGGGATTAAACCCATGTCAACCACATGCAAAGCAAGCACCCTCTCTGGCCCCTTCAATTTTTTTCTTGTTCGGGTATCCTAGCTTACAATAATACTGACATCATTGTTTTATAACTAGAAAACAGAGCTACCACACCAGTCATGTCCCCCCACCCACTCCATCCACCCGCCAGCAGTGTTTCAAGATCCCTCCTCCGTTCCTTCATCCAGGCTTAATATGAGCCATCAGGAGTCACTTTCATCACCTACCCCCAGGTCCAGACAAGGGATTCCTGATCTGAATTTGCTCCTTTTCTTTCCCAGCTTAGACACGCTCTCCCACCTTGCGTTGGAGGTGGGAGTCCTGCGAGAGATGAAAAGCCCTTCAAAACCATCAGAAAGCTCAGAATCTCGCTGGTGAAGAGGCTCCATCTTGGCCTGTAATTGCTTTTCTTAGTCTGGCCCTGAGGAAGAGGCCCTAGCGTCCCTATTAGGCTGGGTCCCTCTCTTATCCCTGGGCCTCTGCTTGCAGCCCTCTGATTCTGCTAGCAGTCTGGGTGATGAAAAGCTGGCAGAAAGTTCCCTGCTGGGAAGTCATCTGAGGAAAGTACTGCCTGCTCCTGCTTCAGTGAGCAGAGATGGGGGTCACCTGCCCTGTCAGGAGTTCCCCCCCCACCCACCTGCAAGACACACACAGCTATGCAGATAAATGAAAGCAACCAAGGGCTAGGCTCCCAGCCGCTCCTGAACTCTGCCTGGTGGTTCTTGCTGGGGGGGGGGGGGGGGGGGGTGCTGGTGCTAGCTGCAGATTGCTCAGGGGCACTGCAGAGAAAATCCCATCCAGAACAGAGGCCTAGAGAAGGTATCCTGTTGCAGGTGGGAGGGGAGGCACACACGAGTCGTGGGCTGTGTGTATATGAGTGCGTGCTTGCGTGCGTGCGTGCGTGTGTGCGTGCGTGCGTGTGTGTGCGTGTGTGTGTGTGTGTGTGTGTGTGGTGCAGGCTTGGTTTACATCCTATGGTCACATCAGAGGATACCTCCTGGGTCTTTAGCTTTGCCTCTCCATGCCCAGCAGTATCTGTGCCCTCTGGGTGGATGGTGTGGATTGTGCTGCTTGGTCAGCTGTGTCCGATGCCTCTGTTGCGGCCCCCTGGGGTCTGTTGTCTGTGTAGTGGGAGGTCCTTGGAGCGGGGCTGCATGCACTCTGGTTTGGGGGACAGAGATCATGTTGTGGCAGCATGGGAAGGTCTTGGCCTGCAGCCCTGCAGTGAGGTTCCTCTTTGGGTCATCTTTGTTCCTCCTGGTGTCAGGAGATGCTCATGGTTCTACCACGAGCTGCTCCTCCGCATCAGTCATCTTGGTGAGTCCAGTTCCCCCAGTTGTTTATTTCAGCTCCCATGGCTGCAAAGCTGCAGAGGTCTTCACTGGCCACCTGGTCACCTTGGCATTCTGTGTCCTCTGGGATCCAGCTCAACCCTTGTTTCTCAAATCTCACAGTGCCATCCTCCTCCCAATCTTTCCCTTGCTGGTTTAAGGGCTGCAGTGAACTCCCAAGGGAACTGCTTATGGTGCGGTGGGGTCCAAGTGCTGCCAAGGACCAAACCAAGGGCTGAGAGCACAGTGGATAGAGTGTTTGCCTTGCACATGGTTGTCCAGGGTTTGATCTCTAGTGCCCCATATAGTCCCCCAGCTCTGCCAGGAATGGTTCCTAGTGCAGAGTTAGGAGTAAGCCTTAAAGACCGCCAGGTGTGCCCAAAAGAAAAAAGAAAGGAAGAGAAAAAGAAAACTAAACAACCCAAATTTCCACATGCAAAGATATGCCCCAGCCCTTGGTGCCATTTCCCTGTCTCCCTGACCCTTATTCCTTTTTGTTTGGGAGTCACACCCAGTGGTATCCAGGGTCTACTTCTGGCTCTGCTTGGGAATCACTCTCAGTGGTGCTTGGAGACTATGGATGCTGGGGGTTGAACACAGACCTCCCACATACAAATGTTCCTTTTTACTTATGTTCTCTACCATCTTCAATTTTGGAAATAATATCTCTCCTAAATAGCTTCCTTCCTTCCTTCCTTCCTTCCTTCCTTCCTTCCTTCCTTCCTTCCTCCTCCTCCCTTTCTTTCTTTCTTTCTTTCTTTCTTTCTTTCTTTCTTTCTTTCTTTCTTTCCTTCTTTCTTCTCCTCCTCCTGTTCCTCCTCCTCCTCTCCCTTTTCCTTCTTTTTGTTTAGTGCTGGGGAGCAAATGCAGGGCCTCATGCATTTCCAGTGTAAGTGCTCTTCCACTGAGATGCTCCCTCACCCTGACCTTTTAATTTCTTACTCTGTCTCTGACATTTTCCCGCATCATTGTCCACAAGATCTATCACTATATCACTGTCATCCCGTTGTTCATGAATTTTCTTGAGCAGGCACCAGTAGCATCTTTACTCATCCCAGCCCTGAGATTTTAGCAGCCTCTCCTTATTCGTCTTTCCCAACGATTGGAGGCTCTTTCAGGGTCAGGGGAATGAGACCCGTTATAGTTACTGGTTTTGGCATATCGAATACAACACAGGTAGCTTGCCAGGCTCTGCCCATGTGGGCGGGATACTCTCAGTAGCTTGCTGGGCACTCTGAGAGGCATATTTCTCTCCATTATCTGTTGCCCACTATCTGAACTCCACCAAACATGGCGTGGTAATTATGGACAATGGGTAGGAAATGTCCTATGATGTGTCATGAGGCGGCTTCGCAGCCACATGATCTGGAAAGTGGCCTGGAGCATGGCGGCGGCCAGGCAGTGGAGGTCGACTCCTGGGGCTGGGTCCCTCTAGGGCTCCCCAAGTGGAAACAGCTTGGTGCGGAGTCCAGTAGCTTGGCCATGGGGCCTCCTTTTATACTCCCCTCTAGGAGGAGCAGCCGTGAGTTCTGGAGGGTTGTCAATGAGGAGATTATCTGGTCCCAGCAGGGTGTGGCTTATGGGTGTGACCCCTTGGTCACCGGAGACTGGGGGAAGCAGGCAGAGGATCTCTGCTCTTGGGTCCCGATGAGTCCAGAGTCCAAGGTCATAGAGTTCCGCATTACCTGGGTTTCGTAGGACTTCACTCCTGCGTGAGGCTCTGCCCGAGTGTCTAGAAAGTGGCCTGGAGCATGGTGGCAGCCGGGCAGTGGAGGTCAGCTGCTGGGCTGGGTCCCTTTGGGCTGGGAGGGCTCCCTCCCATCCCCCTCTGGGATGCTCTGAGCGGAAACAGTCTGGTGCATAGTCCTATATATTATTATTATTTTTATTATTTTTGTTTGTTTTGGGGTCACATCTGGCAGTAATCAGTACTTCTAACTTGGTGCTCATGGATCACTCCTGGTGAGGCTTAGGGAACCATATAGGGTGCTGAGGATTGAACCTGATCGATCAAGTACAAGGCACGTGCCCTGCCCACAGTACTATAGCTCCAGTCCAGTCTGCAAAAGTTTTAAAGACTCGAGTTTTCTTCTTTCACCTCCAGTTACTGCTGGGCTTCCATCTTGGACAACTCAATTTTATTTCACAATGCCTCCACCCAGACTGGCTTATTCTTTTTTTTTTTTTTAAATTGAATCACCATGAGATACAGTTACAAAGCTTTCATGTTTGAGTTTCAGTCATACAATGATTGAACACCCATCCCTCCACCAGTGCACTCTTTCCACCACCAAAGTCCCCAGTATCTCTCCCACCCAATGTAACCCTCCCCCTGCCTCAATCGCAGAAAATTTCCCCCATACTCTCTCTCTATTTTGGGGCATTATAGTTTGCAATATAAATACTGAGAGGCTATCACATTTGGGTCCTTTATCTACTTTCAGCACACATCTCCCATTCCAAAAGATCCCTACAACCATCCTTGACTTAGTGATCCCTTCTCTATGCCAGCTGCCTTCTCCCCCAGCTCATGAGGCAGGCTGTCAATCATGGAGCAATATTTCTGGCCCTAGTCTCTGCTGACCTTGGGTGTCAGTCTCATTTACGTTATTTTATATTCGAGTGACTTATATAAAATAACTCGAGTTATTTTATATTCTTTTTTTTTGGATCACACCCGGTGATGCACAGGGGTTACTCCTGCCTCTGCACTCAGGAATTACTCCTGGAGGTGCTCGGGGGACCATATGGGATGCCGGGAATTGAACCTGGTCAGCCACATACAAGGCAAACACCCTACCCACTGTGCTATCACTACACTCCAGCCCCCAAGAGTGGCTTATTCTTTATCTCTTCAGGGATGCAGAGGGGCAGAGGCTGTGTTGTCCGGCACGAGGATCACACTGCCAGACTTGGGGAACTCTATGACCTGCTCTGGCTACAAAATCCTGGGAAGAAGGGGAGGTTCCTAAGAATTATCAGGAGGACCCTTCCAGGCTTAACCTCCCTTGACTTCAACAAACCTTTACTGAGCATCTGGACAATGGATAGGATGTGCATTACTGGGTGCCCAGGGGACAGGGCCATGACATGCCATGACACAGTCAGAAGCAGGCTGTGGCTTAGTCAGAAAAGAAAAGTCCAGGCTGGCAGATAGATGACAATATCCGGGAGCCATGCCCCTGGGTGCAAAGGAAACATGTATGGGGGGAAATTTTTCCAAGTACAGAAAATAATTTAGAGACTAAAACATCATCTTTGATTATGAAGGGTTTGTCTCTCAGGATCGTGAGTCCCCACAGAGAGCGTTGTGGGGTGCTTTCTGATGCCAGGCTGTGTGAACGGGGCCTTCCAGGCCTGTCTTCCTCCCGCTGCTCTGGTAATGGATGGGGCAGCTGCAGGATGGAGGTTTACTGGAAAACATGAAAAAGGCTCTTGGACTCCCGACAAAAGAGAACTTGTAAACATGTTAGTCTTTGGGGAAATCTTCGTGCAGATTGCTTTGAAGGATGCAGACTGAAGGAAAAAGGACAGAGCAGAAAGAAAGGGTGAGAAAGGAGAAACCCAGTTTTAAAAGCTAACAAACGGTAGCTCCGATGGAAGGGGTTGGTTGCCTCTAATAAACCGAAGACCCGAGGAAGGTTATTTCAGTCTTATTTATTTGGGAGGGGTTGGGTTTGGGGGCCACCCCCATCAGCGCTCAGAGTTGCTCTCAGCCCTGTGGGCAGGTGTCACTCTGGTAGTGCTTGGGGACCACGGGGTGCTGGGGACTGAACTGTGGTCAGTCGGGAGCAAAGTGAGCACCTTAACTCCTGTACTGTCTCTCTGGCCCTAGCAATATTGTTTAAAGGACTAAGGGTACAACGTAAAGATTTATAGAGGTAAAATATTTCTCAGACCCTCTCTGTGTTGGCAATGTGTGCAGCTGCATGAGGGAGATCACACACGTGGCACAGCACAAGGAGAGGGCATTGAGGAGCAGGCCTGGTTTCACCCTAATCATGATTGTGTGGTCCTGGTAAGCCCTCTCATTTCTCAGTGCTCTCGTGTCTTCTCCATCAAGTGGGTCGTTTACGCTCCATCTGTAGTGCTAAGTGTGGCCCCTTGGATCTGGCCAGTTCAACACCGGGGAAACTTGCTAGAAATGCAAATTTTTTTTTTTTTTTGGAGTCACTCCCAGTGATGCTCAGAGGTTATTCATGGCTTTAAACTCAGGAATTACTCCTGGCAGTGCTTGGGGGCGTGAGTACATGGAATGCTGAGAATTGAACCTGGGTCAGCCGCATGCAAGGCAAATGCCCTACCCGCTGTACTAGCTCAAGTCCCCTAGAAATGCAAATTCTTACGGTAGCAAAAATAATCCAGCGTCTACTCAGAAGCCCTCCAGCTGATTCTGACACATGTCTAAGTCTGGGGGCAAAGAACTGGTCACTGTGTTTCCAGGCATATGATTTTGTTTTGTTTTGTCTTCTGGAGCCTCACCTGGCAGTGCTCAAGACGTACTCCTGGCTCTGGGACCAGGGATCACTCCTGGAAGTGCTCCCGGGACAATAGGGGATGCTGGGGATGGAATTGGGGTTGGTCACCTGCAAGATAAACTTTCCATTCACCGTCCCTTCTCTCTCTGGCTCACTCCGTGTTTTACAAATGAACGAACAGACAGAGCTACCTGCCAAGTAGATGGGCAAGTTAAGGCAGGTGTTGGTGCTTCTTAGTCCCCACTGTGGCCCCCTTCTCATCTTGTTTCCTCCCTGGCACTTCTTAGTCCCCACTGTGGCCCCCTTCTCATCTGTCCCCACTGTGGCCCCCTTCTCATCTTGTTTCCTCCCTGTGAACCCTCCACCCTCATCCTATGGGTTAGCCTCTAGTTTCATGCTGTGGTCTCCCAGTGTTGCAGTTTTCACCTTGGTCCTCTTGGAATATTCTGGGGGCCTCCAAGAGCCTGAGAAACAGTGCTCTAGGCCAGGAACTCATCTTTGCTTGATCACTGAGCATGTGTCTCTCTGTTGGCTTCTTCCTTTCTTTCCCGATGCTGGAGGACCCATTGCAGGCACAGAGAGCCCTCCTTAACATCGTTTTTGCTTAGAAAAATAAGTTGATAACCTGATGTTTGTTTTGGGGGTCATACCCAGCGGTGCTCAGGGCATACTTCTGGCTCTGCACTCAGGGATCATTCCTGGCAGGCTCAGGGGACCATGTGGGGTGCCAGGGATCAAACCTGGGTATCTCACATGCAAGGCAAGGGCCTTACTCACTGCACAATTGTTCCTGCCTTGATAACCTGATGTTTTCCAAACAACGCTGAAGTAGTTTTCAGAGAAAGACATCAGAATTTAATTAGGCAGCATTTAGGTTATATTTAGGTTATTTCTCAGAGCCTTTAGAGTGTTTTTGCTTGGGAGGGTGGCTTGAGAGATAGCCCAGTGGGCTGGAGCATGTGCTTGGCTTACAGGAGGCCTGGATGTGGTTCCTGCCTTATTATGGTCCTCTAGTTACCCCCGGAACAACGCCCAATGACTGGCTTGGGAGTAGCCCCTGATCACTGCCAGGTCTCGCCTCCAGTTTTTTGAAACTTAAGTATTGGGATTGGAGAGATAGCAGAGAGATTAGGTACTGGCCTTGCACATGGAGCAATGGGGCTGGAGAGATAGTATAGGGAAAAGGCATTTGTCTTACATGTGGCCAACTCTGGTTTTGATCCCTGGGACCATGTATGGTTCCCTGAGCACTGCCAGAAGTGAGCTCTGAGTTCAGAGCCAAAGTGATCCCTGAGAAGAATGTGTAAAAGGTGGAGGAGGCCTTAAATGCTCCCTGCCCTCTAGCAACTCCCGTTCCGGGAGACACAATAACAAAGTAACATGCTAAATGCCAGAAGAGGCAAACAGGAATTTGTATAGAAAGGAACAACTGGGGCCAGAGCCAAAGCATAGCGGGTAGGGCGTTTGCCTTGCACGCAGTCGATGCAGGTTCGATCCCCAGCATTCCATGTGGTCCCCTGAGCATCGCCAGGAGTGATTTCTGATTGCAGAGCCAGGAGTAACCCCTGAGTATCGCCAGGTGTGACCTCAAAAGAAAAGAGAAGGAAGGAAGGAAAGAAGGGAGGGAGGAAGGAAGGAAGGAAGGAAGGAAGGAAGGAAGGAAGGAAGGAAGGACGGACTTGTATGGGTTTATCAGGTATCAATTCACAGAGGAAGTGACTTCCCCCAAGTCAAACAGGAGGTTCCTCAAGAAAAGGAGGGAGAGAAAGAGGGAGAGGGGGAGGGGGAGGGAGAGGGAGAGGGAGAAAGAGACAGAGAGAGAGAGAGGGAGAGGAAGAGGGAGAGAGAGAGAGAGAGAGAGAGGATTTGGAAGCTTGGAAGCTTTGGTAGTTGGCAGGCCAGACAGAGCCATGGGATTTGTTATCAGTCAGAAAAAGAAAATTGTTCAGCACTTACCGTTACTCTAATTTTCTTAGTTGTCTGGGGAGGAAAGAAATGTGTACTATCTTTTCAGCCCCTGTTTTAAAAAATGATTAGGAACACTGCTGGGCTATAAACTCTGAAGAAGCGTTGACTTATAGTTTTAAATCAGTTTTTGTGATACAAAACAGTTCTTTTCTGTCCCATCTCATCCTGACACACCACCCTCATCCTCTCCAGAGGGAGCCCAGCCCTTCCCCCTCTCCCTCCTTTCCTACCTTTTACTTATTGACTGAGTTTCTGTGATTTAAATACTATTAATGACGGTTTCCCATGCGCACAATTCCAACATCACACCCATCAGCAGTTTACACATATCCCTCCCCCAAAGACCCTCATGTCCTTTCCCACCCCTCACCCCAACTCAGTTGTGTAGATTAGTTCTTCTATTGTCTTGCCTTTGACCCGATACAATGCAAGCTCTGCAGTGCGGGGTCGCCCACCTTCCCTGCTGATGCTGGAACCTCCAGGGCTGCACCTATTCTTCTCCTGGTGGTGCTGGGGGGACCAGGTGGTGTAGGAAATTTGGTGGCTGTATCATCTCCTAGCTCTCCTCTCTAGAGTCTTAGTGTTTGTCGCTGTTGTTATTGTGTCACTCCTTGACAGGGATCTTTCCTGTCAGGAACCAGACAGTACTGGTTATTAAAACTGGGAATTCCACATGTGCTCTATATGTGCTCTATGCATCATCTCCCTGACCCAAGCAGTCTTAATTATTCATAGACAATGGCTAAAGAGATAGTACAGAGATAAAGGCACTTGCCTCGAATGCAACTGAACCTGGTTCAATCCCCAAACCATATATCCACCAGGTACCGTTGGAAGTAATCCCTAAGCAGAGCCAGGAGTAAGTCGTAAGTATTTCTGGGTGTGGCCCCCAACCAAATAATAACAATTTATTTATATTTTAAAATTTTTATTAGTGAAACACCATGAGGTACAGTTGTAGACTTACAGATTTTTGTGCAAGGGTTTCAGTTATACAATGATCGAGTACCCATCCCTCCACCAGTGCCCATTCTCCACCACTACTAATCCCAGTATCCCTCAATCCCAACCCCCCATCCCACCCTGCTTCTGTGACAGGGCACTCCCTTTTGTTCTCTCCTTTTGGGTGCTGTGGTTTGCAAAAGAGGAATTGAGTGGCAATCGTGTTTGGTCTATAGTCTACTTTCAGCATGCATCTTCCATTCTGGGCGGATCTTCCCAACACCCTTTACCAAATAATAACAATTTAAAGACAGATAAGCATGTTCTTCTTCTTCTTCTTTTTTTTTTTTTTTGCAAAAAATTCTGTTTCCTTTATAACTTTACCGAAACACATCTGAATTGTGAAGAAAATTTAGTGTCAAAATCTAACAGAAAAGCAAACAATTGAAGAAAACTCTCCATCTGACTTTAGGAAAGAGAGTCTTTGAGCCTGCTCCCTTCATTTCCTACAATAATCTATATGCTGACATCAAATTTTTTGAGGCAAGAGAACCGTCGAATAATTTGGACAAAAAGTATTTAATGTTCAAGAGTTTCGGGATGTGGTAGTTAAAGCAATAAAATAATCGTCTATAGACAGGATTGGGTGATGTAAACAAGTTTGCTGGATAATGGCCCGAGAACTATAGGGCCACCATCATTTTATCAAATTCTTTCACTTCTTGTAGGGTTAACTGAAACCTGAACTGAGTTATTGGTCTAAGTTCATAGTGTCTGGAAATGCTCCTAAGGATCTTTTTTTAAAAAAGTGTTTTCCATGCTGGAAATCGAACCCAGGGCTTCCCACAAGCAAGGCACAGTGCTCTACCCCTGAGCCATATCTCTATCCCATCCTTTGATTTGAAAGAAAGTATCATCTTATTACCACTGTCCACTGTCCTCCCGTTGTTCATCGATTTGCTCGAGCAGGCCAAGTAACGTCTCCATAAAAAAAATATATAGCCTTTGTGTTTTCTTCCTGCTTCCCCCTTTGCTATTGTTATTGTGATTACCAGGGGTCACGTGCATGCTTGGTTTTGATGCTCATTGGTCAGAAGTTTCGCTAACAGCTTCATGCTCTTAGTTGAGGTGCTTGCATATGTGGTTGCTGGGGGCAAACTCCTTTAGCTGTGCTCACACGTATTCTGGTCGAAGTACCCTGGAGGGTCATTGTGCTGTTCACATATGTGGCCGCCAGGGGGCACACACCCCACTACAGTGCTTGCACCCTTTTAGTTGCTCCCAGTTGTGCCCCAAAGTTCAAATTCTGATGTAGCTTGAAGCGGGGATTCCCGGAGAGCAGGAGTTCAGATGACAGACACCCCTGGGACTTGCTCAGTGCCTGTGGGTGGCACTGGGAACCAAAGTCCTGGCTGTACACTTGAAAAGCAGGTACTTGAGTCACTGAGCCCTCCTCTCCACGCCCTGAACAGTTATTTCTCTCTCTTTTTTAAATGTTCTTGATTTTATTTTGCTTTTTTTTGGGGGGGGGGTCAAACCCAGGGATGCACAAGGATTACTCCTGGCTTTGCACTCAGGAATTACTCCTTGTGGTGCTCAGGGGACCATATGGGATGCTGGGAATCAAACCCAGGTTGACCGCGTGCAAGGCAAACTGCCCTACCCACTGTGCTATCACTCCAGACCACCTCCCCCAGGAACAATTACTTCTTAAAAATTAACTTGTCCTCAGTTACCTGGGATTTCACTTATGTTTCGTTGACTCAGGGGAAGGTCCCGCCAAGAATGAATGTTGTGCTAGCTTCCATCAGAGAAATCTGATGGACATGAGAGTAATCCTGTGAGCCCATGGCGGGCAGGAGCAGACAGACAGCAGCGCCCTCTGACTGTCTTCCTGCCACCCCTGCAGCCCTTGTAGCTCTCTACAGAGCACCCATCTGTGGGCCTGACATAGCTCCAGGGTCTTATAAGGGATAATGAGGTGGGTGATGACCCACCCTGGGTTGTGCACAATGCTTTCCGCTACAGTCTAATCTCATCGAAGTAGTGTGCACTTACTTAGTGGGCTGGCCAAGGCTGCAAGTGCTATGAGGCTGTAGGATCATTTAACCTGCACATTGGATAGAGACCTGAAGGTCCAGGGAGGGTTAAGAAAGGTGTTTCAGGGGCTGAAGTGATAGGACAGCTGACTAAGGTGCTTACCTTGCATCATGTGGCTGGCCTAGGTGTGATCCCTGGCACCCCGTATGACTGAGGACTCACCCAGGAGCGACCCCTGAGTGCAGAATCTGGAGTAAGCCTAGAGAACCTAAAATAAATAAATAAATGAATGAATAAATTAATATATAGACAAGAAAGGAAAAAGAAGAAGCATGTTCAAAGTCACACACCAGCGGGGGCTGGAGAGATAGCACAGCGGGTAAGGCATTTGCCTTGCACGCGGCCAACCCGGGTTTGATTCCCAGCATCCCATATGGTCCCCTGAGCACCGCCAGGAGTAACTCCTGAGTGCAGAGCTAGGAGGAACCCCTGCGCATTGCCAGGTGTGACCGAAAAAGAAAAAAAAAAGTCACAAGCCAGCAATTAGCCCTGCTGAGATTTGAGTCCAGGCATTGGACATCAGGGCCATGTGTGTGAGCACCCCACTGCAAGACTCCACAGGCTTTCTTGGACACTGTTTCCTAAGGCCTTGGCTGGGCAGTTAGAGCAGATGGGGGGATAATAACTCTGGGGGAGTAAAGGTACTTTACACACAGCTCCAAGTACTTTATTCCACAAATATGGGAGAACCCCCCGCCCCACCATGGCTTTAATTAACATTCTTAACATCTCTACATTTGGGGCTAGAGCGATAGCACAGCAGATAGGACATTTGCCTTGCACGCAGCCGACCGGGGTTTGATTCCTCCGTCCCTCTCGGAGAGCCTGGCAAGCTACTGAGAGTATCTCGCCCACACAGCAAAGCCTGGCAAGCTCCTCATGATGTATTTGATATGCCAAAAGCAGTAACAACAAGTCTCACAATTTGTTGTGAGACATTACTGGTGCCCACTCAAGCAAATCGATGAACAATGGGAGGACAGGTCTACAGTGCTACCATCTCTGCGTTATCTAGAGTAGCATTTCTTTATTCCTTTTTTTTTTTTTTGTGGAGAATTAGGTGGGGAACAGTGGGCCATACCCAGTAGTGCACTCAGGGATCACTCCTGGTGGGTTTAGGAGACCATATGAGGTGCTGGAGATCAAACCCAGGTTGGCTATGTGCAAGGCAAATGCCCTACCTGCTGTGCTATGGTTCCAGTTCCACGAGCACATTTAGCTTTTTTTTTTTTTTTTCTGACACTGGCCGCCTCCTGGTTGTGTTTCCTTCCTGTGATCCCCTCACGTCCCACTGGTGTCTCCTAATCTCATGCTAAGGGCCCCGGGCAGGAGCTCGCCTGGGTTTGGTGGGGTTTACTAAAAAAGGCTCCCTTGGCCAATTTGGGTCCAGCTTTGAAAGCCACAGGACCTTCTGTGGAGCTGGGGAAACGCTCCGTGGACAGTGGAAAGAAGGTGCCCCACGAAGGAGCTCCGTTTGGTTTCCTGCCCCCCGTCCCCAGACTAGTTCTTCGAAAACTCTTGTTAATGGGTGAGAGTCCAGATTGGGACTTAGGTTGTCTTTGTTGTTGTTGTTGTCTGGGTCTTTTGGTTTTGTTTTGCTTTTGTTTTGGGGGCCATACCCAGTTCTGCATAGGGATCACTTCTGCTGGGATCTGGGGACTGGATGGGGTGCCAGGGATTGAGCCCGGGTTGTTTAAGTGCAAGGCATGTGCCCTTCCCGCCTGATTTGCAGAGTTCCTGAGCTAGCAAGGAACCCCAGGGCTCCCGAACTGGACCCCTCTGTGGATGCACAGAGAACTGGGACAGCGGTGACTATTTCTATGTGCTCTCTGCTCTAAGTGGTCCCAGAGCTCCGGTGCCTGGTGTTCCATCCTGAAACAATTGTTTCTCCTGAAAAGGAGCCCGACAATCCTGACTCAGGGCCTTCTGAGCCCTAATCCCCCATTTTCTCATTGGCCAGGTGAGGGGATCTCTGGGACGAGAAAGCTACCATCAGACGTAAACTCAGATCCGGATGGGGGGGTCCGGTTCCCAGCATCTCCCCCTTGCTCTCGGTGCACCTCCCCCTCTCCCATCTGTCTCTCTCTCCCTACTCCCTCCCACCACACACACGTGTGTTGAAACAGAAAGACTCCTTTCCTCCCTTTTCAGTACTGTGTAATACGATTATGTGGATTACTACAGAGAGCACTTAGGACTAAACACGGGGCTTCATTTTCTCATATTCCATATTGGGATCCTTTTAGACTCAATTAGCCGCATGGAAGATAATGGAGGGCAATTGAAGTCTGCAATTTTAAATATGCAAGTTGTTTAGACACTCTTTTTGTTGTTGTTTGTTTCTCCTCCCCGCTCTGTGGGAGAAGCAAGCACTGAGTAAAGGTGCTTCTAGAAAGGCACAATATTTATAATAGACATGCAGTCTGACGGTGCAGGTAGCAGGAGGCATAGAGCTCCTGAAATAAGAGCTGTATCTCAAGGGCGACCCAAGGGCACAAACTTACAGATAATTCATAGACGAAGATAATCCACAGCAATAAGCACATGAGAACACACTTACCTCCACTTGTAATAAAATTCAAATTGCAAACTCATTTTTAGAATAAATAATAATTAACATTTTGTTCTCTATGAAATAAATAGAGGCTTTTTTAAATGATGATGCTCAATTAACTTATGGGTGTTTTTCACTAAACTTTCTTGTGTTGTCTGGGTTTTTTGGTTTTGTTTTGCTTTTGTTTTGGGGGCCATACCCGGTTCTGCACGTAGGGATCACTTCTGCTGGGGTCTGGGGACTGGATGGGGTGCCAAGGATTGAGCTCGGGTCATCTAAGTGCAAGGCAAGTGCCCTAAATTCTGTAATGTCTCTTCAGTCCCGAAGTCCTGGTGTTTGTTTTTATATTTAAAGAACAATAATTTACAATACAGCTTATGATAAGGTTTCATGCATATACAGTGTTCCAATGCCACATCCATCACCAGCATGTTCTCGTCCCTCTTCCATGGTTTCAGGGTGCCCTCCCAGCAACCCTGCGTTCCCTACTACCCAACACTTCAGCTCAGTTCTGTAAACCAGTTCTTCGGTTCTGTTGTATTTGACCACTTGTTATTCCAGTACTATGTTTCTTTATATCCTCCTATGAGAAAGATCATTCTGCATCTATTCCTCTCCTTCTGCCTGCTACTTTCCAGTTCTGTCCACATAGTGGCAAGTTGTAAATTTGCATTTCTTTAAAGCTAAGTAGCATGTCTTTGTGTATAGGTACCATAGCTTCTTTACCCAGTGGTCTGTTCTTGACTTCTACAGGTGTTTCCAGATCTGGGGCTATAGTGAATACTGTGAATAGTGCTGCAGTGAACATGGGGCCACAAATATCTTTTCAAAGTAGTTTTTTTAGGGAGTCTCTGAGGTAGATGCTGAGAAATAGAATTGCTGGGTCACATGAAAGTTCGATTCTTAATTTTTTGAGAAGTGTCCATATTGTTTCCAAAGAAGTTGAATCAGTCGGCTTTCTCAGGAGCTGGGGATATTTTTTCCAAGAAAACATGAGAACAGAGAAGTTGCTCTCCTGAAGTGATCTGGGACACTGAGAGACACGCAAAGATGGAGAATTCAGATATGTGACTGAAAGTGAGGGCTTGAACTTGGTTCACACAGGAGTCTAGTGCTGGCCTGACAGCTATAGGCAGCCCCTGGCCAGACCCATCTCGCTCATTGCAGACAGTTCTCCATTTCTGAACACAAGACGTCAAGCCCCTTCTCTTTTTGTTGATCAGGTATTATTTGTACACAATGAAGCAATCAAAAGCTACAAAAGGATGTATAGTGAAAAGAAATGCATATTAGTAGTTTCTTGCATATTCTTCCAGAAATAGTCCGTACATAGACCAGCAAACTATAAACACATGTTATAAATTATTCTACATATAATCTTTTTTATGCAAAACTGTTCTCTGACATTCATATAGTGCTGTCAACTTCTTTTTCTCCTTATTCTTTTTTTCATAAATATGTTCAATCCCTCTGATGAGATAGTTTATTAAGCTCTCCTCTATTAATGAGTATTTAGGGTGTCTCAAATCTTTTGCCATTACATAAAGAGCTGCAGTGAATAATTTGTACATTTGGGACCTGTATAAAATATCTGAGGGATTAACTCCTAGAGTTGGAATCACTGGGCTCCAAGATTTTTCAACATAAAAATATAAAAATATTCACTAGCATTATGCAGCTTGAAGTTCAAAAGATACAAAGAATACAACATAAAGAGCCTTGCATTCTTTCCCTTCAGGCTTCCAGTTCCCCCAGCAGATGACCAGTGTTATGGTTCACAGGCTTCTTGGGTTTTGTTTTGCTGTTTGGGCCACACCCAGTGGTGCTATTCTCAGCAGTGCTGAGGGACCCTGTGGTGCTAAAGATCCAACCAGAGACTGCTAGGCATTTTGAAAGCGCTAATTTCCTTTTCTCTTTCACACAAATTGTAGCACATTATCTTCGTGATTCTGTGCATTCGGAAAGATTAACAGTGTGAACCAGGAGCTAGTACAGCGGTCAGGTCATATGCTTGCACCCGGCACACGTTTTTGACTCCTGGCACTATATACCCCCACGCATTGCCAAGTGCAGTCCTGAAGACCCCCAGTGCCTCCCAGTCAGGCTGATTACCCCTGGCACTGCAGGGTCTCACAACACGGTACCCTTGAGTCCCGTGCATTGGAGTGCAGGCCTGACTGGCTGAGAATTCCCAGTGGGACCCTCAGGCCTCCTGAGCACTGCTGGGGAGGCTCCCTCTAAAATAAAGAAGAGAGAAGAAAAAAACAATTAACTGTGGATCACGAAAATTTTCCTTGGGGTATTCAAGAGAATTTAAAAAACAACAACAAGTTGGTGCATGGCATTCTACTAAAAGGATATTCAATAATTTATATGTCCCTGAAGGTTGGACATTGAGATTATTTAAAATGTCTTGACCAGAAAACAAATTTAAATCAGATAAACAATGAAAATGGAAAGGTAAAGGTAAAGGTAAAGGCTCTCCCGTTGATCGTCGATTTGCTCGAGCGGGCCCAGTAACGTCTCCATTGGAGATTTTGTTGTTACTGTGTCTGGCATATCGAATACTCTCGGTAGCTTGCCGGGCTCTCCGAGAGGGGCGGAGGAATCGAACTCGGGTCGGCCATGTTGGCCGCGTGTAAGGCGAACGCCCTACCCACTGTGCTATCACTCCCGCCCTGAAAATGGAAAAGAAATAGATAAAATATTTTGATATTGGTGGACACTAAAATTTTTTTTCCATCAGGGCTGGAGCAATTGTACAGTGAGTAGGGCCTTATATGTAGCCTACCTGGGTTCAGTCTCCTGGCATCCTATATGGTCACTGAGCACCACTAGGAGTGATCCATGAGCACAGAGCCAAGGTCAGTCCTGAGCACTGTCAGGGGTGTCCCAGAAATCCCCCAATTTTTTCACAGATATTGCAAATAGCCCTTCACAGATCTTGTTCCATTTGACACTCCCACCAATAAAATAAAATGTTTGCCCACAAATTCAACAACTTCCACAACTTTTTCCTAATCATGATAGAAAGCAAACACATGCTGTCTCAATGTTGCCTTTATTTGAATTTCTATTTAGTTTGAGCATTTCTATAGATGTCAGCATCGTTTGTAGTTGGTTCACTCGAAATTGTCTATTCATCCACTTGTGCTTTTTTTCCCCTCTTGGGTTGTTGGTCTTTTTATTTATTTATTTCAGAAAACTTACACATAATAATTATGTCTCCTTGTTTTATGTGCTGCAAGATTTCCCCCTAATTTTACACTTATCTTTTGACTATGCTTATAGACCTTCCCCCATGCACACCCTCACTAACACTATCATTTTTAGACCTAAGTCATTCTCACTGGTGAAAGATGATTAATGTTGTGGCTTTGATTTGTATTTCAAAGAATAAGTCATGAGCATCTTTGTGTGCTATCTAGATTTTCTCTTTGGAGAAGTGTCTTTCAGATTTTCTTCTCATTTGAAAAAATTGGTTTGTTGGTTTGTTTGACTGTTGCTGTTGTAGAGTTGCATGAGTTTCCTATAAACATCAGAGTCCAACCCTTTATCCAATGTGTGATATGGAAGTATTTTATCCTAGTCTTTAGGCTACATTTTAGTTCCACTGGTACTTTATTTTTCAGTGCAGAAAATTTTTAATTAGATAAAATCCTAATGGCTTATTTTTGCTTTCATTTCCTTGCAAGTGAGGTTGACTCCCCACATAGCTAACACTGAGACATAGTTAACACTGATATCAGTGAATGCATCACTTACAGCTCTTTTTCCCATGTACTTATGATTTATGGTCTTATATTCAGAGTTTTAATATATTTTGAATTCTTTTTTTTGTATGGAGTTAAAGAGTGACCCAGTTTCATCTTTTTTTTGTTTGTTTTGCATATGGCTTGTCCAACATTTGCTGAAGAGATTTTCCTTTCTCCATTGTAGGGTCATGGTTCCTTTGTCAAGTGTTGATACACATGTGGTTGATATCTTGGTTGTCTATTTCTTTCTTTCTTTTTTTTTTTTTTTGCTTTTTGGGTTACACCTGCAATGCACAGGTGTTACTCCTGGCTCTGCACTCAGAAATTACTCCTGGCAGTGCTCAGGGGACCATATGGGATGCTGGGAATTGAACAAACCCACGTCAGCAGCGTGCGAGGCAAACGCCCTAACTGCTGTGCTATCTATCGCTCAAGCCTATTTCATTCCTATTGTCTATTTCATTCCACTGATCCATATGTATCTTTTTATTTATTTTATTTATTTTATTTTTTGGAAGGGGGAGGTCACATTCAACTGTGCTTGGGACTTATTCCTGACTCTGTACTCAGGGGTTACTCCTGGGGGGGTGCTCAGGGTTTGGGATATGGGGTGATGGGCACTAGGGATCAAACCGGATCTGCCATGAGCAAGGCAAATGTCTCACTAACTCTTTGGCCCATTTATATTTTTCACAGTAGTATGATCTTGGGCTGGAGATAATGCAGTGTGTACAGTGCTTGCTGTTCAGGGTTTGATCCCCTGACCCCATCCAGAAGTGATCGCTGAGCACAAAGTCAGGAGTGAGCCCTGAACACCATTGGGTGTCAACCCCTTCCCCGCCAAAAAAGAAGAATGAATACAGTACTGTTTGGATTACTTATCTGTCACTTTGTAATATGGTTTGAAGTCTGGTAAATAACTTGATGCCTCCATCCCCCCCTTTATTCTAAACTGCTTTAACTATTTGAGGGTCTTTGTGGTTCCATAATAATTTTAGTATTTTTGTTCTTTTTTTCTTTAACTGTATCATTGAAATTTTGATTAAGATTGCTCATATTGGGCATGAGTAATGGTACAGTGGGTTTTGTGCTTACCTTGCATGTGGCCAACCTGGGTTCTATCTCCAAATTCCATATGGTTCCCTGAGCCTGCCAGGAGTAAGTCCTGAGTACCACTGGGTAGGGCCCCCAAATCCCCCAAAAGGGGGAGGAGATTGCTCTATATTGATTTTGGTAAGATCATCATTTTGACTAGTTTAATTCTCCACACCTGTGAACGTGAACCCTTTTCCCGTCTCTTGTGATTTGTTCTTATTTTACAACTGTCTTGTAGTTTTCATTGTGTGGATCTCTTATCTCCTCTCTTAAATTTATTTTTCAGTAGTTACTTCTTTTTGTTGTGATCGTAAATGAAATTGTTTTTTAATTTCTTTTTCTTGGATTGAAGAGCTAGCTTAATTCCTGGCACTGTGTAATCCCCTGACCACTGCCAGTGTGGCCCACAAACAAGGAAACTGTGATTTCTTTTTCACTCTCACCCATAGTTTGCATATAGGAATGCAACAGATCTTTGCGTATTGATTTTGTAAATAGCCACTTTGTAATGCTAATTTATTATTTTGGATAGTTTTTTTTAGTAGAGTTATAAAGATTTTTTATATATGGTATCATATCATCTGCAAACAATAAGAATTTCAAGTCTTCTTTTCCATTTGAATTACTTTGATTTCTTACTAAATGCCACTAATGATAAATAATATAGAAGTAATGAGAGTTGGAAACCTTGTCTGTTCCCGACCTTAAGGGAAAATCTGTTTTTCTGTGAAGCTTTTTTATTTATCCTTCAATTCTGATCCAACAATCTAGCAGAGTAGATTTTCTTTTAATATTCTAAATACATTGTATCATTCTTATCTGGTCTGCAAGGAGATTTCTAAGTTTGTTTGTTTTTATTTTTTCTGGTTTGTTTGTTTGTTTTTGGGCCACACCCCACAGTGCTCAGGGTTTACTTCTGGCTTTGCACTCCTGAAGTAGCTACTGAAAAATAAATTTAAGAGAGGAGATAAGAGATCCACACAATGAATGGGATCACTCCTCTTAGGCTTGAGGGACCATATGTGATCCCGGGGATCAACCCAGGTTGGCCACATTCAAGGCAAGCACCCTACCCACTGTACTATTGCTCTGGCCCAGATCTGCGAGGATTTTACCCAGAAATCAAGGTTTCTACCAAGATAATCCACTGGAGTTCCCTTGTACATGATTTTTTTAGGATGTTTATAGTGTATCTTTGCTTATAACCGCTTAAACTATAAGGGTTTGTGTTAGGGTGTGTGATTCGAACACAAGACACTGGGGAGATGTTTGAAGATTATATTACAGAAAGTTATTACAGACTGACCGGTCAGGGCCGCACCCCACAGAAAATGGTCAGGAGCACTACCCCCTCTAACCGCGGGGGAGAGTTTAAGTAGCCCCAAACCTCAACTTTGACTGACCACCAGGTTCTTTCTTTCCCTACACTGATAGGCTGGTGGCAAGCCTTTGTTTCTCTGTCTGTTTTGTTTGTTTCCAGGATGTGCTCCAGGATACAGTCTAGGGTTTGAGCCCATTTTAACCATCAGTTACATAAGCATAAAAAATGGCTCCCACTGAAGCATGCTGAAAGTAGACTATAGACCAAACATGATTGCCATTCAATGCCTCTCTTGTAAACCACAGGACTCAAAAGGAGAGAGAGAGAACAAAAGGGAATGACCTGCCACAGAAGCAGGGTGGGATGGGGGTGCCGGGGGGGGGGGTGTGAGGGATGCTGGGACCCGTGGTGGTGAAGGATGGGCGCTGGTGGAGGGATGGGTACTTGATCATTGTATAACTGAAACCCAAGCACAAAAATTTTTAAGTCTATAACCGTACCTCATGGTGTTTCACTAATAAAAAAAAAGAATTCATAATTTCAGGTCAGCACATAAAAAAAATGGCTCCCACCAACTAAAATGGGCTACACTTTGGTTCTAATACTTGTTATATGTCTGTCTGGCTTTTTATTTTATTTGAAACTCCTAAGCCTCTTGGCTCTGGATGTGTTTCATCTCCTTCCTAAGCCCAGGAAATTATTGTTTTACTTGAGTTTTCCACCCCTTTCTCCTTCTCCTCCTCCTGGGAGCCCTATCATGTTGCTGTTATTCATCTTGATAAGATCCCATAAGGGTCCTATGCTATTTTTGTAATTTCAAATTCTTTTTCTTTTGGCTGGTCTGTCTGGGTCTTCTCCAGAGAGCTAAGCTCCAGCTTGTCGATAAGCAGCTTCTGCAAGCAGTTTCTTCTTGTCTTCTGTTGAAGCCCTCTGTTTTTTAGTTCAGCTCTTGTGTTCTTTAGCTATTATTTCTGTTTAAAACATTCTGCTATCTTCTCTATCCTTGTTATGTTTTGCTCTTTCAGTTTTTCCCCCCTATTAATTGTTTTCTTTATTTCAATAGCATCATTAAGACACTTACTTTCAGGGATTTCAGGTAAATTACCTAGTTCTGTTGCATTTAAGTACCCTTCACCTCCACTCCTGATTTGAATTTGTTCTGTCATTTGTGCTAAATTCAGTTGCCTCCATCATTTGTCCATCATCTGCTCCATCATTTGTGGTAGATTCTGCTGTCTCTTCATTTTGTTTAAAAGCATGCTAATTTTTTTTAATTGATGCTCTGTGGTTTACAATACTGTTCATGATGGTTTCCAGTGTACATAATCCCAACACTACACCATCACCAGGGTACCCATCTCCCTTCCCGATGGATCCCAACATTTCTCCCTTTCCACTCCCTCCCCCAACAATAGGATGATTGTGTGGATCCCTTTATGTTGCGTTTGGACGTGGGTTACTACGTGAAGGTGTATCTCTAAGTCCCACGTTGGAAAGAGATCATTCTGTCTGTCCCTTTCCTTCTAACTGACGGCATCAGGATATTTCTTCATTCCATCCATGTCACGGCAAATTGCTGATTTTTAGTGTCTTTAGCTGAACAGTTTTCTTGACGTGTGGGTCTTACAGTAAGATGACAACTTGTAGGAGTTAACTCTTCACTGTTGGCCCCAGATTCTGGGCTGGCTATTGCTTGGTTTTGTTTCAAACTCCTGTGGGCTGTGCGTCTTCAAGCTGAGGCTGAGATCTGCCATCGCCCTCTCCTGTAGTCCAGCTCCCCAGACAGAGCTCTGCCAGCAGCCTTGGTCTTACACAGAAGCCTCAGCTGTGGTCCAGCTCTGGCCTGCGGGTTCTGAAGCATGCATTTTCCCTGGGGGTGTGGGTAGAAGCAGTGATGGGGCGATGTGTGTTTGGACTGCCTTGCCAGTAGGCTGTAGTGCCAACAGGGGGCAAGGTGGGGAGAGAGACAGGTGTGTCTCAAGGCCTGTGACTGTCATCTGTATAAGATGACCTCCTTCACAGGCCTCTTTCCATTCTCTCTCTTAGGGGCTGTGGTTCCAGGAGGGGGCTGCAGACATGGGGACGCTCCCTCTGGGGTCTGTTTCCGGTGATCTCCAGAAATAGAGCTATCTCCAGAGGCACAAGCTCCTAGCTCCTACTGCCAGAGCCTAGGGGATATTTTTTGGGGGAGGGTAGCACACCAAGCTATGCTTAGGAGTTACTCTTAGCTCTGCACTCAGTACTTACTCCTGGTGGTGCTTGGGGGACCATGTGGGATGCCGGGAATTGAATTTGGGTAGGCCACGTGCAAGGCAAACAGCTACCCACTATCACTTACGTCCTGCCTAGGGGCTCTTAAATTTCAAGTTTTAACTCTAACTGGCCATAGCAAGTGCTGTAGGTAAATTTAATCCCCAACAATGGCCCCAGCCCCTCAGAGTGGCCCCAAGGTAGGTGGTTTACAGAAAACTGATGCCAGTTGTAGAGAGGACCCTCTGCGAGGGGTGTTCTGCAGCTCCCAAATTCCTCTGTCTGCCCTTCAACAAAGGTTGGAACTCTAGCTGCTTCCACCCAGGGGTCACAGGCTTGAGCTGCTGGTCCCTCCTTGGACAAGCACCCTGAAGGCAGTTCTAAGGACAGTGGGACGGCCTGAGGCATTCCTGATAGCCTAGGATTCACTGTAATCTGAATTACAGTGTAATTCATTGTAATCTGGAGTCTCCCTGATCTGCCGGGCATCTATCTGCTTCCCCAGGGTTCTGTGGTCCTATGCAGGAATGTCCCTGTGCTCCATATCTGCTTGCATGTTGCAGTTCTCCCAATCCTAGTGTTGGTTCAGGCAATTAGTACAGCAAGTAGGGTATTTGCCTTGCACATGACTACCTGGGTTTGATCCTCAGCATCCCAGATGGTCCCCTGAGCACGGCTAGGAATAGTTCCTGAACTTAGAGCTAGGCCACGAAGGGACTCGAACCCTCAATCTTCTGAAGATTATGACCTAGGCTGGAGCGATAGCACAGCGGTTAGGGCGTTCACCTTACATGCGGCCAACATGGCCGACCCGAGTTCGATTCCTCCGCCCCTCTCGGAGAGCCCGGCAAGCTACCGAGAGTATTCGATATGCCAGACACAGTAACAACAAAGTCTCCAATGGAGACGTTCATGGGCCCGCTCAAGCAAATCGAGGATCAACGGGAGGGCCTTTACCTTTACCTTTACCTTTAGAGCTAGGAGGAACCTGCTCTGAGGTGCCTCCCCCACCCCAAACAAAACCAGTGTGGGTGGGAGCCCTAGGCTCTGTCTAGCTGCAGTCCCTCCCTCTCCTGGGTTGTGGAATTCAGTGGCACTCCAAGTGAAATTTGTTACATTTTTTTTCTACTTTGTTTTCTGTTCTTTTTCTGTTCCTTTTCTCTTCTTTTTCCATGTGAAACTACTGATCTTCTAGTCCTCTAGTCTTTCCCAAGAACTATTTTTTATGTCTCTGTTGGAACAATAGCACAGTGGTAGGGCGTTTGCCTTGCACGCAGCCAACATGGCCGACCCGAGTTCGATTCCTCCGCCCCTCTCGGAGAGCCCGGCAAGCTACCGAGAGTATCTCGCCCGCACAACAGAGCCTGGCAAGCTCCCCGTGACGTATTCGATATGCCAAACACAGTAACAACAAAGTCTCCAATGGAGACGTTACTGGGCCTGCTCGAGCAAATCGATGATCAACGGGAGGGCCTTTACCTTTACTTTTACTTTACTTTATTTCCTATCTGTGAAGTGCTGAATCTGGTAGTACTATCATCTTATCCCATATAATTTTACTTTAGAAATTTTTGAGCATCAGGACCATGTCTGATTCTTCTCTGTGTCCTCCAGAGCACTTCTTTAATAAACCAGCACCAATGAGAGCTCTTACCGGGCATAGAATGTGCTTTAATGACACAAAAGGCCTGAACTTTCCAGGACATTACCCACTGCATAAGCCCTTTAGCCACAGACTCCCACTCCATGCTGGTTCGATAAATGAGTATACTTGAATGTGCTTAAACTGGGCTTTATCTTGGCTCAAACGAGGAAAAGCAAAGCAACTCACTGAACCCAATCAGGCTAATTATGCAGCTGCTTCTACTTATGAAATGTGGGACTGAGCCACTGCACTGAACTGAGCATGGCTCTGTCACTTTCCTCTGACCTATGAGCAAAGCTTTTAACCCTGTGAACTTTGTTTTTCTCCCCTGTGAAATGGGTTCATGATGCCTTGCTTGAAGAAGTAGCATAAGGATCAGATATTGTCTTCCTGAGGGCTTTGAAGGAACATAGGTGGGATTATGACCCTTTAACAGACAGATTCCATTACTGACACAATCCTATTAGATGTTTCATCCTAGAAGGATTAAACCGAAGGGGTAGTCTGAAATAGAAGACAGAGTTGAAGAGAAGCAGAAGCAGTAAGCGGTTATTTCTATTCTCCCAGTGACCATTCTCGGACATAGACAGAAAGTCCCCTGGGAGCCACGTTAATGGACACATTAGTATTAGTTGACAGCGGACCATGTGCTCTGAGATGTTCTCCTATTAAGCATCATGGGAAGTGGCAGGAATTCACCATCTATTGTGGGAGCTCTGCTGTGACTGCATCACACACTCGGAGGTCTCTGAGACTCTAAAAGCTCAGGCTATGCCGCAATGAAGTAATAATAATATATACATTATTTATTTATTTATTTATTTATTGCTATTTTGGGTCACACCCGGCAATGCACAGGGGTTACTCCTGGCTCTGAACTCAGGAATTACTCCTGGCAGTGCTCAGGGGACCATATGGGATGCTGGGAATTGAACCCGGGTCGGCCGCATGCAAGGCAAACGCCCTAACCGCTGTGCTATCACTCCAGCCTCTATATATTTAATATTTTTAAATTAGAACCCTATGATTTACCAAGTTGTTCATGATACTGTTGTTTCAGCATTAAATATCCCAACACCAGTTTCACCAGCAGAGTGACCTACCCTCCGCAAATGTCCCCCATTTCCCACCCACCACCCCTGCCTGTCCTCTCAGCAGGCATTGATATATTTACTTGGTATTGTTTTTCACAACAAAAGGACAAATGGAATGATCAAAACGTAGATCAATTGAAGTCAATTTGTGATCACTGTCATATCTCACAATGGTGTTACTGAAGTCACTGAGGATTTCCTCGGCTAATTGAGCCTTCTGTGTTACTGGTTTTTACTCATTGAGCTTGGCAGGCTTCTACACAACTTTCTCATAGACTTCCTGTGATCATCCTGGGCTGACAGTACTATGAAATTGCAGGTGCTATAAAGCTGGAATTATTTGGTGTTTTGTCAGCCTCAATGAGGTTCAGTTGTGAAATGGGGTGGTTTCTATGTCCAGAGGATGTGGCTGAGGATTCTGTGCCTTCAGGCAGAAAGGGAAACCTGCCTGCTCCCACCCAGTCTGAGAAGGCCTCAGAGTCATCTACTGGAGAAGATTCTAGGCCATCATGTTCTTTTCAAGATGAATTGTGGAGCTGTGTTGTTTCTCTCTCTGGACATCACATATTTTAAAATGGAAAGTTTGTAAAGTCAAGCCATGCATGCCTGCCAATATTAAAAGCATTTTTTTATGTTTAAAACTAACATATACTTTAATAAAGGCTTGCTTTGTGACTGTGCCTGGTATTTGGTGTCAAGTAAATCATCCTACATAACAGTCATTAGTTAGGGAGCAGTTTTATGAAAATTTATCATATCTTTTGTGTAGTAACAAGTATATAAATCTATCACCACTTTTTTGGGGGTGGGGGAGATAACTCAAAGGGCTACTGCACTTGTTTTTTATGCAGGAACCCCAGGTTTATTGCCCAAAGTACCCCCAGCTCCTCAGCACTGCAGAGTATAGCCCCCCACATATAAACAAAGGTATCATCCCCTTGAATGTCAATCTGCACCCAAAAAAAGTGGGAACAGAAAAAGAAAAGAAAAGAAAGAAAGACCCAAGATCTAAAACTTGGGAAAGAAAAGGCAAAATGTCAAGATCTGGGAGTTCCAACACTCACAATAGCTGCCATTTATAAAATGCCACAATTACCCTTTAGTTAATTTAAGCCTCACAACTCCCTTCAAGGGCAGCATTATCTCTTCTATGATGAGAAATCTGAAAGGTTACATTGGCTGCTCAAGGTCACAAAGCTAACTAGAGCTAGAATTCCAGGCTCATCCAGCTCCCAGAACAGCCCTGTGCGATGCAGAGACTGAAACTCAGTGTTTCAAGGCTGAAACAACGCAGAAAAAAAGGCCTTCTGCCCCCCCCCCACCCCCCGCCCCTAGTAAATCTGGGTCATCCTCATTCTCCCTGCAGTGGAGATTGGAGACAGTGCCTTAGAGACTCTCCCCTGCACCCAAAACCTCTCCACAAGCTACTTGCAGACTTGAGCACTGGAGAGTTTTAGGTCTGAGAGTTTTTTCTAAAGAGGGTGGGGGCTCATACTATCCTCACATCCACCTGTCCCCCTAGTCACCTTCAAGCTGCCTCTCCCTGTCATCCACATTGAGCTGCTTTTAACAGGATTTGAGGCCCCCTAATTCAGAATCCCCCTAATCTCTCTTTTATTAAAGTTAAGAAAACACTTGTATTGACTAACCCTTTGTTATAAATGAAGATGCTCGAAATCAGGGCAGACAACGGAAATCACCCTGAAAGATAGAATTAAATCCTCTTTTCTTAAGATTTTAATTATTAGGTCAGTATAGGGGATCTGTCAGGGGTGAAAAAGACAGTCTCCAGGGAATAGCTTCCAAGAGCCTTTTGAGCTTAGTAGGGATGGTGACAGACCGAGATTTAAACTCTGGTTCCTTTGCCTCCTATCAAGATTATGTTCAGTTAGTTCTTTAACTGTGGCTGAGTCTTTCCATCTGCAGAAATTGTACCTGCTTATTGGGGTTTTGTGATCACTGTGTGTGTGTATATATATATGTATAAATATAACATATATATCATATGTACGTATGTATATATGTATATATATCATATATGTATCGTGTGTGTGTGTGTGTGTGTGTGTGTGTGTAGGCTTTTTGGGTCACACCCGGCGATGCACAGGGGTTACTCCTGGCTTTGCACTCAGGAATTACTCCTGGCAGTTCTCAGGGGACCATATGGGATGTTGGGGATCGAACCCGAGTTGGCCGCGTGCAAGGCAAATACCCATTGTACTATAGTTCCAGCCCCCACTGTGTGTTTAAAACCTGCCATGGAATAGGTGTTTTTTTTCTTTCCAGACTTAAAACCTTTCCACAGGCTTTCTCTCTGCCTGAGAGCTACATCTTTCCTCTTTTCTGTAGGTAGTTAATGAATGCTCATGTTCTAGTTTATTTTCTTACTAATTAATTGACCTTGGGAAAGTTAGCCTCGGTTTTCTTATCTGTGAAATGGCACTGCTGATCACACATGTACCTCATATAATTAACAGGGCCTAACAAATATACTTTTCAGTAAAATTTTTCTCACTTATCTAAACGCTGTGTTTTACAAAGTTGTTCACAGTACAGTTGTTTCGGGAACTCAACGTTCTAGCACCAATCCCCCCACCAATGTGCCTTTCCCTCCACTGTTATCCCCAGTTTCCCACCCCACCCCCAAAAGCTACCCCTTAGCCGGCACAAAATAATTTACTTATATTGCTTGTTACCAAAAAATTGGCAAATGGAATATTTTTAAAAATAGTTCAGTAAAAGAATATTTGTGAAAATTGTCACATCTCACAGTGCTGCTGAGGATTTATTGGGCTGGCCTGCGCCAGTTGAGCCTTGTGTTGTTGTTTTCATTTATTGAGCTTAGTGGGCTTCTGCTACTTTCCCATCTCATTTGCTGTGCTCCTATTGGGCCATCAGTACTGTAGAATTTGGAGGTATTGTGTGACTGCATACAGGACCGAATGCTCCAGGAGCACCACGACCTGTAGAACTGGGACAATTCTTGACCAGCCCCCTCCTGAGGAAGTCCCAGAATTTGTGAGATAATCCATTATCATTATTGTATACTGTAGCACTGTCCTCCCGTTGTTCATTGATTTGCTCGAGCGGGCACCAGTAACGTCTCACAACAAATTGTGAGACTTATTGTTACTGTTTTTGGCATATCGAATACGTCACGGGTAGCTTGCCAGGCTTTGCCATGCAGGCGAGATACGCTTGGTAGTTTGCCGGGTTCTCCAAGAGGGGTGGAGGAATCGAACCCGGGTCAACCACTGCAGGGCAAACACCCTACCCGCTGTGCTATCACTCCAGCCTATTTATTATTATTATTAAAAAAGGTAAAGGTAAAGGCCCTCCCTTTGATCGTCGATTTGCTCGAGCGGGCCCAGTAACGTCTCATTGGAGACTTTGTTGTTACTGTGTCTGGCATATCGAATACTCTCGGTAGCTTGCCGGGCTCTCCGAGAGGGGCGGAGGAATCGAACTCGGGTCGGCCATGTTGGCCGCTTGTAAGGCGAACGCCCTACCCGCTGTGCTATTATTATTATTAAAGACAATTTGTGAAATCCACAGAGTAATTCTGAAGAATTTTTACCCATAATGACATAGCTATTTCGTATCCTGAGAGATAATATAGAGAATAAGGTGCTTGCCTTGCACATAATTGACCAGGTTCAATCTCCAGCATCCCATATACGCCCCCCACCCAATACTGTTAGAAGCAATTCCTGAGTGCAGAGCTGGGAGTAACTCCTGAGCATCTCTGGGTGTGGCCCCCAAACAAACAAAAAAATTAGCTAGCTACTTTGTTTGAAAGCTTTATTCTTCTTATTTTATTTGAGGGACATGCCTTGCAGTGCTCAGGAGTTGCTCCTAGTGGTTTGGAGCATTATGCAGCAATGAAGCCAGTGCTCCAGCAAGAAGAACATGAATGCCAGCTCTTTGAGCAACCGTACAGACTCCTGGGAGTTTCACTCTTTATTCTTGGTGTACAGGATGCATTCAAAGGTCTACTTTGCTCATATTTGTATTTTAACTTGTGTATCTCCAAGTTAATTAAATGACATTTAATGCAATTATTGAAATGTTAAGGATAAAGAGTGACATTAAAAAAAATTAGTCAGTATCTACCTGTTTGCTCCTCATTGTTTATTCTTCTCTAGCCTTTTTTCTTCTTCCCAGTGGGTTACTTGAGTATTTTTTAGAATTCCAGTTCGATTTGCCTGTGATATTTGGAGTATATCTTTGCGCTTTTCTAGTTGACAGTCAAGTATTAAATTATGCATGCACAGGGACAGGGATATCTCAGTGGCAAAAGTACCTGCCTTGCAAGTGTAGGAGCTGTGAAATTCATCCCTGATGTGCAGTCCAAGTGGTTCTGTGGTTTGGGATCCCCACTGCTGCTACAGGATGTGCTTTGTGGCTAGTGTGTGTGAATCCTGAAACTAAAGCATAATTCAGGAGAGGGGTGAGCACAGAAAGAACTGCCCTGCATCCAGCAATCTTGTGTGTGGGCCCCACAGTGACCCCCAGCAAGCTCTTCAGTCAGAATGCATATGAGCACCACAAGAGCAATGGGCACCCACTCTGAGCACCACAGTTAGGCATGTGAGCTCCACAGCTAAGTATGGGTGCAACACCTGCTTGTCACAAAAACAGCCACAACAGAAGGGAAGTGGAGGAGGAGGAGGGGGATGTCAATTACAATTACAATATGACATTGGGATTTACATGTCTAATGAAATTGATCGCTTTAAGAGTATATTAATGAGGGCTGGAGCGATACTACAGCAGGTAGGGCGTTTGCCTTGCACGCGGCCGACCCGGGTTCGATTCCCAGCATCCCATATTGTCCCCTGAGCACCTCCAGGAGTAATTCCTGAATGCAAAGCCAGGAGTAACCCTGTACATTGCCAGGTTTGACACATACACACACACACACACACACACACACAAGAATATATTGATGGGCCAGAGAGATCGTACAGGGGGTAAGGGACTAGCCTTGCACATGAGCAACCCTGGTTTAATTCCCAACATTGTCATATGGTTCCCCAAGCACCACCAGGAATAGTGATTCCTGAGCATAGAACTTAGAGCAATTTCTTAGCATTACTAAGCTTCTGGGTGTGGCCCATACCCATTCTAGCAACATAGACATCGAAAGTTCTTACTCTCTCTCCTTCTTAATAAAATTGTCTTAAATATTACCTCTATATACATAAAGTACATCTGACAATATTACGATTTTTGCTTCCACCATCAAAGATAAACAAAACGTTAATAGAAAAATTAACACCTGTATTCTTCTTCAAGGCTGATAGTCCAAGTTTCTATTTTTAGTATTTACTTTCTGTTTCAGAATTAACTTGAGTCATCCTTTTAAAGGAAGTTCTATTGTCTACATAAATTCTCTTAGATTGTCTTTATTTTAACTTTTCAACTTTATCTGACATATCCACAGGCAACTGAAGGGTTTATCAAAGAATTTTGAGTTCACAGGGATTTTCTTTCAACACTAAAATATTCTACCACTTCCTTTTGGCCTCTGAGACTTCAAATGAGAATTCTGCCATGATGTGAATTGGCATTCCCCCTGTAAGTCATGTGTCATTTCTCCCTGATTTCAAGATTTTTTTGGGGGGTAGGCTGGTCTTTAAGTCTTCAGAAGTATACTTATGATATGTTTGTGTGGATTTCTTTGAATGAATACCTTTTGGTATTTTGTACAACTTCTTGAATTAAGGCTATGTGTCACCAAATATGGATATTTTTCAGGAATTTTTTTCTATTACTTTTGGCATGGGGTGAAAGTGTTACTCAGGGCTCTGAGTAACAGGGACCACTCCTGCTGGACCCAGGGGACCAAATGGGGGGGAGTGGTGGGAATTGAACCCAGATTGGCCACATGCAAGGCAAGGCAAGTGCCTACTGCTGTACTGTGGCTCCAGCCCCCTTAGTTACTTTTTCAATTTCTCTCTTTCCCTCTCCTCTCCTCTCCTCTCCTCTCCTCTCCCCTCCCCTCCCCTCCCCTCCCCTCCCCTCCCCTCCCCTCCCCTCCCCTCCCCTCCCCTCCCCTCCCCTCCTCTCCTCTCCTCTCCTCTCCTCTCCTTTGAGGACTCTGATGGCATGAATATATTTATTTTTCTCTCTATTTTTTCTGATTTGGTCAATGATATTGCTCTGCTCTTTACTTTTAGTCTGCACTAATTTTGTCCCTAATTTTGATATTCACTAGGAAACCTATCTACTAAGACTTTATTTTATCTATTTTTCATTGTGTAATGACCATGTTTTTAAAATTTTTTATAACGTCTTGCTGATATTTCTAGGTTTCCAGTTACTTCAAGATAATTCATAGTTGTTTGCATTACTTTTTGTAATGTCTGCTTTAAAATACTATCAGGGGCCCAAAGGAATAGCTCAGTGGCTCAGAATGCCAGCCTCCATGAGTAAAGTCTAGAGTTCGTTCCCCAGGACTACCACAGTCCCTGAGCACAGTCCCAGCAACTCTGTTCTCTGGGATACCTAGCACCACAAGTGACTTCTGAGCACGCCATACCACAGCCAGATGTGTGTATGTACCATAACTAAGAATGATCTAGAAGAGTCTCAAACCAGGAAGAACTATATCTGGTAAGCATGGGTGCCCTGTTGTTACTCTTGTCCAGAGATTTCTTTAAAACAATTTCCTAAAATATTAAAAAAATTAAGACATACAGATTTACAAAGCTATTCATAGTTGAGTTTCAGATATATAATATTCCATGACCAATCCCATCACCAGTGTCAACTTTGCTCCACTAATGTCCCCAGTTTCCCTCTCACCCCATAGCCTCCCTTGTTGAAGGCACATATTTTCGTTTGGTCATTGCAGTTTGTTCCTCTTGCTTTCAGTGTTGTTAGCTTAGTGGTTCAGATAATGTAGATATGCCATGGCTCTACATCACTTATGCACCTGAAATCCCTGAGCTACTGCCTCTCATCTGCCTCTTCTTATCTTCCTCCTCGATTCTTCTCTTCTTTGTCCTTCTCAGTTCTGTTGTCTAGGGAACAGGGTAATCTAGATATCCCATTGCGAGGTTTCTATCCAGTTTTCTTTCTTTAGCCATAATTCTGAATTTTCTTCTGTTTGTTTTTTTCAAGTGTTTTAGTTGTTTTTAACCAGAGGAAACAAGGAGAAATATGTCCAGAAGTGGAAATCCAAAAAGCCTCTCTCCTTCCTTCCTTCCTTCCTTCCTTCCTTCCTTCCTTCCTTCCTTCCTTCCCCTCCTTCCCTCCCTCCCTCCCTCCCTCCCTCCCTCCCTCCCTCCCTCCCTTCCTTCCTTCCTTCCTTCCTTCCTTCCTTCCTTCCTTCCTTCCTTCCTTCCTTCCTTTATTTCATTTTGGGACCACATACAGCAGTTCTCAATCCTTACTCCTGGCTCTGTGCTCTGGGATCTCTCTTGGTTGGCTCAGTGGACCTCAGTGGCATATTGGGTGCTGAGGATCTAAACCAGATTGGTTATGTGTAAAACAAGTGTGCTATACCCACTGTACTATCTCTCTAACCCCTCTAGGAAAGGTCAGAGTGTTTGTTGTTTGTTTTTTATTTTGGTTGTGGCCCACATGTGGCTGCCCTATGTGTGTTTAGATACTAAGCAGCAGCCAATAAGTCTTTTTTTTTTTTAATAATTTATTTCTTTATTGAATCACTGTGGGAAAAGTTACAGAGCTTTCGGGTTTAGGTCTCAGTCATGTAAGTATCAAACACATTTCCCTTTACCAATACTTATTTTTAACCGTGAACCCCAATAGAACCCCGCCTCCCACCCCTCCCAGTTCCTGTGAGGCAGATGAGTTCTAGTTAATACTCTATCTACTTTGACTAGATACATTGTTTCGATAGAAGATGCACAATTATTGTTTAGAGTTTATGACCCCCCCCCCCAATCAGATATGCTGAAACAGCGTTGTGAAATGATTTGCTTTCTACAGCTTGGTTTAAGAATAAAATGATGTCGCGCGGCCGCTATTGAGGCCGCGCGGTTTTGGATTTCTGCTGTTTTACTTATTAACCCTGGAAGTATTTCTATTAAAAGTTAGATAGTTAAGAGATTGGTTTCTGTGCTCTGGAGTCGTGGCCGTGCCGGAGAGCCGCTGGGGGGGCAGCTGGTGACCTCGGTCGGGCGTGAAGGACGGCCCAGAACGCCACCCTTCCCATGAGGCCCCTGCCGCCCCCCGTCCCCGGCTCAAACCTGAGCAGCCAATAAGTCTTAATGTACTTTAAATTTTTTTTAAATTTATAAGATTTTCTTTTATTCTTTGGTCATGTTTTTGCTTCTTTTTTACCTTGATTTTTTTTTCTTTTTTGGGAATTTGAGCTTGGTACTGTGGTGCTATTCTTCCTTCTCATCTTTTATACCATTATATCAATGTTTAGCAGCGTTTCTTCTCTTTTTCACTTCCATGATAGAAATGTTTGAACTTACAAATAAGTGTCAGCTTCCAAAAAGCCATTTCCCCCCTTTCTGATTATTTCTCCCCCATTTGTACTTGAATCCTTTAAAAAAAATCCTCATTTAAAAACTTACTTTTTCCTCCTTTGCTTCTGTGTCAGTAGGTGGTTGCTTGTCTGGTTATTAAACTTGATGTCTCAGTGAGTTCCCTTATGTGACCTATGACCTGCTTTGGCTACTCATGGCCTTTTAGGCATCTGTAGTTTAGTTGCTCAGGAAGGAAAGGAAGGTCCTCTTCCTCTTGTAAACGAGGGGCAAGCAAGGCTGATCTACTAAGCCTCGAGGCAGAGGTGAAGTCAAGAGGGACTCAGAGATCCTAGGACACTTCCATGATGAATGGGGAGGGTGGGCCTGTGCAGCCAAATGCAAGTTCTCTTCACAAGGGCCACAGGCTGAGGGGATCAGCAGAAGCTGAAATCCTCTTGTTGAGCCTTGGTCCCTGGTGTGAAATTACTACCCCAGTCTGAAGGAGGGAGTCCTGATGTTCTCATCTCTCTAAAGGCCTGATTGGGAAGGGAAGTCGTTCTAAGCCACTGAATGGTGACATGTGGGCTTGGTGGTGGCCCTGGGAGGATGTTTGACCCAACTTGCATTCATCTTTTGGGAGAAACTAGCAAAATTAGGGGTCTTCCCTCAGGACTACAAGTAGAGACAAGGTGGGTGATTTCTTCATCTCTACAGGGTCCCCTCCCGCAGATACAGCTGGGCACCTCAGTAGTCCCAGCATTGAAATCAACACTGCATCAATAGCACCTTAACTCCTCACCCTGGAGGAGAGGAGGCCATCAGGTGGCCCTGGTGTGGCCCGAGCATCAGCCTTCAACTGTGTGGTTGAATTAGATCTCCTACTTCAACTCTGGGCCCCAGTGCCTTGTCTCCTTCCCTTCATTCACTGGATGTTTCAGGGGAAGTGAACTCAGCAAGGAAGACAGAGAGGCAGAGTCAACTGCAGAGCGTGGACCCCCTTTTTATCAAGAATCCCTCTGGAGAGTCAGGCTGAGATGATTAAGCACTTCAGTGATTGGTTGAAGCACTTTCTCCCCGTTCTACTGTCTCTTCTCCCTGCCCTGCTTCCCAGGGATAGAGCTCTGTTACTCAGGTAAACAAGAATTTGTTTGGTTGGGGATGAGGGGTTCACACCCTGCTGGGGAATACTTCAGGTTCGGTGCTCTGGGATTGCTCCCAGCACTGCTCAGGGGAACCTGTGGTACCAGGGATCAAACCCAGGCACCCCGCATGCAAAACCTACATGCCAGACTTAGAAAATATGAATCTTACTCAGCCTGTTTTTGTGACTGCATACAAATGATTTGCCCTTTCTGAGCTTGTTTTAGTTTTATTCCTGGGTTCAAGTGGTATCACAATGCCTGCCTTGCATAACACATAAAGCTATTTAAAGAGGCTAAAATGAGTTGATAGCTTGATCCGGTGTTTTTACAAACTGTAAAGTACTGTGAAAAGTATAGGAAATGAAGAACATGGAGATGGAGAGCTGGTAGCAGAGGGCTCAGGGGCCATGGGGAGCAGAGGTGTGAGGGTGATGTCCTCCAAGAGCAGAAATACTTCTGCAGGGATTAGAACCAGACTGGGGTAAGGCCATAGTGGGCTTCTTACCTCCAAGGCATACCTTCCTCTTAGTAGCTGGTCTCCCAAAAGCTGCACCAGTAGAGGACAAGATGTGAAAGATCTAAAATGGGGGGGGGAAATCCCAAAAAAACAGAGAGTGACGCTAAAATCACTCATCTGTTTTCAAAGCTTGTCCTTCAAAAAAACTGAGATTTATCATCTGAAGAATGAGGCAAAAACTCATCTGCCGGGAGACATCAAGAGCTCCAATATTTATTCAGGTGTGACAATCATTGCCAACCCTGCAAACATCCCACCCTTTCTCTTTGTTTTCAAGCAAGTCATTAAGCCCTTTGCATTAACAATAGATTAGGACACCAGTTTTCTCGAGGAGCAGGTAACATGATTAGGAACAGGAATAGAAGCTTAAGCAGACAGGGCTTCTATGAAAGCAAAGGAAGGACTCCTAAAAGAAGACCTGCTTCTGCACACTTCCCCTTCACCCCCCATCCCGAAACAAATGCCTCCAAAGTAGGTGGTGTTCGGGGGAAACAACTGAGCTAAACAATGCAGCAGGTGAGGGTTGGGAAGTGTGGAGGACCATCTCTCTTTACTAATACACAGAAGATAGACTTTTTACTAGCCAAACCTCCCTTCCTAGTGTTTTACGGTAAACTGGAGGGTTTGTTTTTAAGAGGACAGGAGGGGATGTCTGCTGTATCCTAGAATCTCGGGAGCAAGAACATGCTGTTTTTATGTCTTCATTTCTCTCTGTAGAGCAACGATTTATTTGTCCTTAGAGGTAATATAAACCTCATGATAAGTACCCTGCTTCTTTTGCAGACAGCAGCAGAACCTCTCTTTCTGATTAGATAACACTTTAGCTTCCTTCATCTCAAAGAAACCGTTCAGTTTAGAACTCAAGAGACCTTGGTTATCACACAGTATCATTTCCTCCTTTTTCTAAAGTGCACGCTGTGAGGTGAGGTGACGTTCCCAGAGCAGTGCAGCAAGGCACTAGGTTCTAGTACTCAGGGCACTGCTGTTCTCTAAACACTGGCCGGCATCTCAAGTCACTAGGATTGTCTGCCAAGGTCCTGTCCAATCCACCAACAATCCGTGAGTCTTGACTCACTGAGACTCAGTGGAATGTCTTCACTCTTGTGCCATATTAATTAAATATTGAATATAAAGAAACATCATCAGTTGATGTGGTATTTTATTTTGTTGGTTTGGGGGCCATACCAGGTAGTGCTCAGGGCTTACTCCTGGCTCTGTGCTCAGGGATCACTCCTGGGGGACCATCTGAGGTACCTGAGAGTGAACCCAGTTGGACTGCATACAAGGCAAGCACCTTACCCTTTCTAACATCTATTCAGCCCTTCCTTAACCAATCCATTCCATTTGCCAGCCTCCTTGGTTTTATATTTAATACACTACACCACAGATGATAAAAGTCTGTAGTAGGCATTTGACCATGTTAAAGAACCATCTGGAGGCCCAGCAAGGGATCATGCAAAGCTTGAAGAGACCCTGAAGGTCTTGTCTTCCCACCTCCTTTCTTTTGGGAGCTGATGTATGAAGGGATGAGGTCAAGAGGCAGAACAGGATTAGAACCCCTTTCTTTCTGCTTTCTAGGCCAGCTTTCTTGCATTTCACCTTTACTGCTCTCATTTTTTTCTTAGAAAAGTATTCGAATTGTCAATATACATGTGCTCTTATATACAAAAAAGATGTTTTTAACATCTTATTTTGTTGTTTTGGAGCCATACCTGGTGATGCTCAGGGGGGTTACTCCTGGGTCTGCACTCAAGAATCACTCCTGGTGGTGCTCTGGTAACCATATGGGATGTCAGGGATCGAACCCGGGTTGACTGCCTGCAAGGCAAGCACCTTACCCACTGTACTATCTCTTCGACCCCCAATTAACATCTGATTTTTTGAAAGCACTACTTCATACAGAATTACAGAGACAGCTTTTCTAATGTTGTTGTGTTATTATTTATCTTTTTTTTTTTTGGTATGGAATTTGATCGTTGTGAGGAGGAGCTGAAATCCTAAATCACTGCAGACAGTGAGGCTGAAATTTGAAGCAGTAAACGATTCTATTTTGGGAACAATAGATACAAAGTCAGGAAGAGTTAGGCATTTGAAGAAGGAAATTGTATAGAAAAAGCTAACTATTAAGTTGGCTCTCAGAAATATTTGAATGCTAAGGAGATTAATCCAGATCAGGGGAAGGTATGAGCACTTAGCAGATGACAAATGGCACACTCACGCCATGGAGAAAGCAAACTTCTAGCTAAAATGGTACTTATGGGAAATAAATTCAAACCTCAGATGCTTTAGTCAGGAAGTCTCATTAGGATGCAACGCAGTTTCTCATTATGGGTTATTACTGAGTGTCACTAAAAAAAGAGAGATATCTGAGAGGGACAGACAAGGCATCTCCATGGAGTGGAAAGAGACATTTCAGTCTTGCTACATTCATGTGGGATCTTCAGATACCATCAAATGCCATCCTTTCACCAAAAGTGATTTCAGAGGGGCAAACAACAGAGATAAGAAGGGATTTGTCTTGAAATGACAGTCACTGGGGTAAAACTCTTTTGAAAGCTTTACATTTATTTTCCTCATGGATTTATTCATTCATTTAACAAATGTCTATGGAGATTAAGAAAGACAAAGCAGAGTTGGTGCTGATGCTGTCTTCCTCAAGCAGGTCTCAAGCAAACAGACCTGCGAAGCGTTTTTGAGTGCTGTTCTGCGTGCTTTATTTGAGGAGGGTATCGAGTGCGGTGGAGGGACAGGGCAGGCCTCAGAGAGGAGAGGCTGTTGCTGAGGAAGGAGAGCTTGTCTGGCAGGTTGTAGGAATGGTTAAGATTCAACCAGGCCTCACAGAGTAAGGTAATAGCTATGTAAAGTCATTGTCAGTAGGGGGATTAGAGCCCCATGTCCCAGCTTGGCTAGCCTTTTATTCTTTTATTTTTATTTTTTATTTTTGGTTTGGGGGCCAGGCACAGCTGTGATTAGGGTTTTCTTCTGCTCTGAGCTCAGGGATCACTCCTGGCAGATTTGGGGCACCATATGTGGTGCTAGGGATGAAACTCTGGTCTGCTGAGTATGGGTAAGCACCCTACCTGCTGTACTGTCTCTCTGGCCCAAGCTATCTTCCTCTTAAAAGACTTGTTTTAGGGTCAAAGAGGTCATGCAGGGGTTAAGGCGCTTGCCTGCCATATGGCTGGCCCCATTTCAATCCCTGGCACCACAGGATTCCGTAAATATCACCTCTAGCAATCCCGGAGCACCCAGACACCACCAGTTGTGGATTCGAAAGTTCAAAACAAATTAATTTAAAATAAAATTCTGAGGCTAAAGAGATAGTTAACGAATGGTTGAGAGTGTGTACTTTGTATGGGAGCAGGATTAGAACCCCCTTCTTGGGGCTGGGGCGATAGCTCAGTGGGTAGGGCGTTTGCCTTGCACACGGCTGAGCCGGGTTCGATTCCCAGCATCCAATATGATCCCCTGAACACCGCCAGGAGTAATTCCTGAGTGCAGAGCCAGGAGTAACCCCTGTGCATTGCCGGGTGTGACCCAAGAAGAAAAAAGAAAGAACCTCTTTCTTTTTGCTTCCCAGGACAGCTTTGTGTTTGTGGTCCTCTGAGAACCCCTAGGAGCTGCCCTGAGCACCAACCCAGGAGTAGCCCTTAGTGCTGCTAGATGTGGCCCCGAAACCCAAAAACTACCCCCTATAAGATAGATATTTTATTTCCATAATCATATATTTTGAATTTATTATAAGTATGTTTGGTTTGTATGTAAGTATGTATACTTGTGGTCATGTAAAGTTTCTCGGGCAAAAAAGGGATCACAAGTGGAAAAAGTTTCAGAAGTGCTGCCTTAGTTAACTGCTTTACTTTTCTGGAGCCTCAGTTTCTTTCTCTGTGAAAGGAGCAGAGTAGTCCTCTCTGCCGACACTGATTATAAACACTACTAAAAGTGCTAGTGATATATAGTGTTTCAGCTTCAGCTATTCATCTGGGGACATCCTTACTTGTAGGTATTCTCTGGAGAGAAAGAAATCTAAGATCAAGGCAAGGCAATTTCCTAAGATGACAAAGGTTAACAATTGGCTGTAATTGAATTTGAACCCTGTGGGTTTGGCTCAATACTGTCTTTTTGTTGGTTTAGGGCTACACCCAGCAGTGCACAGGGGCTTATCTCAGCATGAGAAGGGATCCGGGTATGCTGGGGATCAAACCCAGGGGTCCCTCATGCAAAACTCATGCCCCAACCCTTTGGCCATCTCTCCAGCCTAAGATGGCCCAGCTGGGGCACAAACTTCAGGGTCTCATACATGCAAGGCATGGGTTCTGTCACTTTGAGCTATCTCTATGGCTTTTTTTTTTTGAGATCTCTTCAATTTGCTTATTTTATTTATATGATTTTTACTGTGACATAGACCCATTCAAAGCTGTTTATGATTAGGTTTCAGTCATAGAGTGTTCCCAAACCCATCCCTCCACAGTGCACATTTCCCAGCACTAGTGTCCCTAGTTTCCCTCCATCACCCCCCATTCCAGCCCCCTAGTCTGCATCTATGGCAGATGATTTTCTTCTCTCTCTCTCTCTCTCTCTCTCTCTCTCTCTCTCTCTCTCTCTCTCTCTCTTCCCCTCCCCCCCCCCGGAATTGTGGTTTGCAATAAGAGATACTAAAAGGCTATCAGGAATATCCCTTTACTTACTTTTAATACTCAGTTCTTGTCCAGCATGATCATTTCCAGCTATTATTGTCATACTGGTCCCTTCTCTATCTTATCTACCTCATCTCACACACAGTTGTGGTTGATTCCAACCATTGACCAGTCCTCCTAGTCCCTGTTTTCCCTTGCGGTGGATATTAGTTTTCAAATACAAATGCCACAAATGAGTACAGTCATTCTATATTTGTCCCTCTCCTTCTGACTCATGTCACTTAGCACGATACTCTCCATATTCATCCATTTATAGGCAAATTTCATGACTTCATTTTTCCTAACAGCTGCATAATATTTCATTGTCTCCACAACTTTTAACACTGTAATTTTGAGGGACTGGAGAGACATTACAGTGGAAAGGATGCTTGCCTCTCATGTAGTAAAGTAAAGTAAAGTAAAGGCCCTCCCGTTGATCATCGATTTGCTCGAGCGGGCCCAGTAACGTCTCCATTGGAGACTTTGTTGTTACTGTGTTTGGCATATCGAATATATCACGGGGAGCTTGCCAGGCTCTGCCGTGCGGGCAAGATACTCTCGGTAGCTTGCCGGGCTCTCCGAGAGGGGCGGAGGAATTGAACTCGGGTCGGCCATGTTGGCTGCGTGCAAGGCAAATGTCCTACCGCTGTGCTATCGCTCCAGCCCCTCATGTAGTAGACCTGGTTTTGATCCCTGGCACACCCTATGATCCCTGAGTCAGCCAGGAGTGAGTCCTGAGCATAGCTAAGTGTGAACCCCCCAAACAAAAAAAAAAACAAAAAAGACTTTCATTTTGTGTAGAGTGTCTTTAATTTTTCTACTTATAATTCCTTTTATGCCTGAACAATTTTTATATGACCCTGGGTATATAGGTATATAAAATAGGTATGCAAACCAAGCATTTAATGATAATCATAAAGAAGTTGATTGTAAAATAAATTTTTTCAAAGTTATGTGACCCACAGCTTTTAGCTTTTTTGGTTGGGGGGATTTGGGTACCTAGGAACAAACCAGGCTCTGCCATACGCAAGGCAAGAACCTTAACCTGTGTACTCTCTCTCTGGCCACTGACCCACAGTTGAAGCTAGGTTTTTGAGCACTACGCTCTCTGCCTTGTGTTACATGGGAGACTGTGTAGAAAGCACTAGACACAGTGGCTGGCACATCATCGATGCCCGTGAGCTGCCTTGGTCTTCTCTATGGTGAACTACAGGGTGTCCCAGGAACACAGGGCAGGGGTGTGCAGTTGTGGGGGGAGAAGTGCTAGGGTTGCACAGCAACAGGTCAGGCTGTTGAGGCTTTAAGACCATGCTAAGCAGTAGGACTCCCTTGAAAGTTCAGGAAGGAACAATGGAGGTCTTCTTCGCAGGAGAGTATTATCATATGGTCATATTTGTGATTGAAAAAGATCCCTGGCTGCCCATTGTGTATAGATGGGCAAGACTTGGAGGCATTTCTCACACCTTCAAAGAGAAATGGGGAGATTCCAGCTCAGGCAGGGGCACTGAGGTACAGAGGAAGAGCCACTTCTGTCTCTGAGATATGGAGATAGAGTGGACTGGATTTAGTGACCTTGGCCAAGAAGAGGGAAGCGTCAGAAGCTTCTCTTTGTTTCTGCGTGAAATGATCCCTGAAGCTTTCACTGCCAACTGAGACAGGAAGAAGAAAGGACTTCTTAGAGGAAGAGGTAAATTTAGTTTTGGATCTCGAGATCAGGAGTGGTGTGTGTGTGTGGGGGGGAGGGGTGCATTCAGGAGATGTTCAGTGCACAGTTGTATACTTGACCTTGGAGCACAGAGGTATGTGCTGAAGCCAGTCAATAGAATGACTTAATGAGGGTGTGTTAAGGGAGTGAAGAACCCAAGAGAGGACACAGGAACCTGGGTGCTTAAGCCATCAGCATAGACAGCTGAAGGGGAAGAGCCAGCAGGATAGTGCCAGGTCCCATTAGGCCCTGGGCCTCTAGGGTGAAACATGCACGAAGGCACAGAAAGCACCCTGAAGAGAGGGGGCTAGTGAATGGAGCCATATGGGCCAGAATCCTGTGGGTAGCATCTGTACCCTTGGGGCTGGAGGGCTAAGTCTTCTGCTTCCTTTCTGCCAATATCTCTGCAGTCTTTAATCAGCTTAGGAAGACAACTTTGATCCTTAATCTTCGTCCACCATGCAACTTGAAAAATCAAACTTTGAGAGAATTTGCATGCAGGTGCAAAAAATAATGTGGGAAGTCATGCCCCTTCCTCGGTTAGGCGCTTCCGGCTTCTTCTTTTTTTTTTTTTAGGCGCTTCCTTTCTTTCCACCAGAGCTTCAGACTTATCAGGACAGGGCCACTTCCCCTATAGGGCTTTTCCTGAGGGGGAACTTTGCATACTGGAGTGGAGATAAGGAGGAAGCAGACCCCAAGGAGAGAAGGGTCGGCCTCAGTCCTTGAACTGGGCCTGGAGATAAAAAGGACTAAGGACTAAGGCTCTGGGTATGGACACAGAGCCAGCCTGTAGAGGTGTGGACGTGGCAAACAAGGATCTAAGGCATCACCACTGGAGACCCCTTAAAGGTCATATGTACTCCACAGTGGGGCAGTGCTGCTTATGTGTCTGTGTATGTGTGTGTGTGTGTGTGTGTGTGTGTTTGTGTGTAGGGGTGAAGGTGAGCACTTATTAACATATTGTGCTCCAGTATGGATCTAATTACGGCAGTCTGAAGGTGTTCTTCCCTATTCAAAGTACTTCCCACTAGGTGCCATTGCTCTGAGAACAGAGTTGACTTCTTTTCGTTTTTTTGGTTGACTTTTTGTTGTTTGGGGACCACTTGAAGTAGGGGGTCAAGGGTGACTCCTAGGTCAGTGCTCACTGGTCTCTTCCAGTAGTGCAGGGAATCATGGAGTGCTCGGTTTTCTGCATTCAAAGCATCTATTCAGCCCACTGAGCTGTCTCTCAGGTGAGGGTTCAACTTCTTGATCAGGAAGTGGCCCCTGTTGACATTCCCCTCAACTCTCAGATCCTGCCCTCTGTCCCCCCACCACATCCACTCCCACATATCCACTCACATATGCACTCAGAAATATCTCACTCACACACACACACACACACACACACACACACACACACTAAAACACTCTCACACATATTCTCACACACACATGCACTCACACACACACACTTTCACACATTCCTGCACACACATACACTCACATACACACTTTCACACATTCTCTCTTGCACACATGCACTCACTCTTTCATTCATACACACTCACACACAATAATACACACCCATTCACAAACTCATACACTCACACATAACTCACACACACTTTCACTCTCATTCACACTCAACCCCCCTCACACCCCCAACACACATACCCCTCTCACCCTGGGGTCTTCACTCCTTGCCCTGTGTTAGACTCTCCCACATTCCTCACCATTTGAGACCCCATGGGGGGAGGGGAAATCTCTTTAGGGGCTAACACCCTCCCAACAGTCCCAGAGGCAACCCCTGGAGCAAGCAGTGAGGGCACCCTCAGGTGATGCGGGTTACAGGTACAGTGTTGCACCAACCTCACTGGGCCTCACCTGCCATTCCAACTTGGGGCTCTAACACAGGTTGAGGGCCCAGTGGATCTGAACAAACATTTCAGCAAGAAAATGAGTTTGGGGATAGCAGACGCATTTGGGCAGAGGCCGGAGGGAGGGCTAGGTGTCACAGTCTAGGGCGTCAGACAAGGGCTCAGGGCCGGGTCCCAGGGCAGCCCCCCCCCACCCCGAAATTTAGGACATCCATTTCAGTGAGCCTAAGGAAGCTGACGAGAGAGCAGAGGAGGACAGGGGAGGTCCTGAATCCCAGCGCAAAGGGTTTTGTAGAAGCGGGTGTGGTGGTCCTCCGTGCCAAAGTAGGGCCCATCTTTTTCCATCTCCCTTTTTCCATCTTCAGCAGGAGGGCCCGGCGGGGGCGAGTCAGTGCTCCCAAAGGCCTTAGAGGAGCAATCGTGCGTCAGGGAGGTGCGGGAAGGGGTGACCTTGGGAAGTCCCGGGGCGCGGCCCACAGGAGTGTGTCCTCCGCCCCCCTCCCCCATCCCCAACACCCCGGGGCCGGGGCAGACGCGGCCTTAGCCCGGCGTGGAGCAGGGCTGGCGGCGGCCGGCGGAGGCTGGGCCGGGTGGGAGCGGGACCGCCCACTGCGGCGTCCGGACCTCTGGGGCGCGCGGAGGCGGCGCGCGGGGCTCCTCCCCCGGGGCGGGGGTCGCGGCGCCGGCAGCTGGCGGGCCCGCAGCTGCAGCCTCAGCACCTGCCGCGGCCAGACGGCGCGGGCGGGCCGGGCCTGCGCCCCCTCCGGCGGCCGCCGCGGCGCGGGAGGCGGAGCCCGAGCCCGAGCCCGAGCCCGAGCCGTGCCCGCGTCGGTGCGGGGCGCGTCAGCCCGCCAGGTCCGCGTCGGCGCGGGCGGCGCCTCCTCTGCAGGTAAGGGCGAGGTCCCGGCGCCGCGAAGTTTCGGGGGACCCCCCCCCCGGGCGCCCACACCGGGGTACCTGCCCGCACCCCGGGCATCCCCCGCCGCGGCCGACGCCGCCTGCTGGTGCTCCGGGGTGGGGTGGGGGAACCCGGGGTCCCGGAGGTGGCGGCGCAGGGGGCGCGCCCGCCGCCCGTGTCGTCTCTGCACCTGGGCGAGGTGTTGCTCAAGTTTGGCGCCGGGGGCGGGTGTGGCGCGCGCGGAGCGGCGGATTGGGGACGCGCGACACCTCGGCTCCCAACTTTCCCAAGGACCCGCGCCCCGCGCTCCCCGCCCGTCCCCACCGCCACTGCGGGTCCCCGGAGTCGGGAGGGTGCCACGCCGCGCAGCTCCGCTCCAGGACCCCCGGGCTGGAGGAATCCCCGGAGTCCCAGCCTCGGGGGTCACGTCGCTGGTGTGCAGCGGCTGAGCTGTAGGAGTGTTGAGTCAGCCTTTGGGAACCGGGGTGCGCCCGGAGCGGGGGGGTAGGGGGTCCTTCCTGGCACCGCCTGTCACATACCCGCCGACTCTGTGACCTTGGGCAAGTGCCCCCCTGAGGTTTTGACTCCCGTAAAAGTGTGTGGGTGTGGCGGGGGAAGGTGGTGCGGGTGGCAGGGGAGTGTGCGTTAGGTGATGGCTTTCAAACCCTGGAAGAGTGGCATCCCCAAGTCTCTGTTTAGGGCTAGTTTCAGTGGAGGCCGTTTTCCCACCAAGAATCCACCCGGCATTTGCTCTCCCTCGCCCCCCTCCCCCCAGCGTCTAGAAAAGAGCCTTTTTGCAGCTCGCACCGGGAGTCCTGAAATAGACATGGCAAGGCTTGGTAAGCACTCGCCTTCCCTCCTTCAGTGCTTTGGACCGTCATGAAATATTCAATGGCATAATGATTTGTTTTCAAAGTGGCTTATAGATCAAGAAGTGTTTCTGTTTGTGAGTCGGTTATTTTTGTAAAAAGCCCCGAAATAAGTTTTTTTTTTTTTGGGGGGGTGGATAATGCTCTGTTCCAGGGATGCCCCTGATGGAGACCATCACACACTTGCTTCTAGTCTGTAGCAATAGTTGAGATAGTTTCCAGTCTGGAGGATAGGAAATCACTCCCCAGGGGGCTCTCTTTGGGGGGCACCATTGAATTCAGGGAGCCTCCTGATTCAAAGGTGAATTCTAGTGTCCTCGCTGCAGACAAGCCTCCCGGAGAAGGTACTTTGTTCTTTAGCCCAATCTCTTCCCCCTTGTGATGCATTTAGTATCTCCCCAGGTAGGGGTGAAATCCATTACTATGAAAGGATTCGTATGCAAGTGATTTTATTCTCCTATTTCCTTCCTAGGCTTCCTGGGTTACAGTTTCAGGCCCTAAGGAAATCACAGAACTTGCAATCCTGTGCTTTGCCACAGCTGGAACACATAGGGCAGCAGTCCCTAAGTTCGCCTTTCTCAGTGATGCTGTGGCTGGAGTGAATTTGTGCAGTCTGTCTCTCCCTGTCTTGGCGTACTTCCACTCTCTCCTGACTCCGTTCTTCAGGGCTCCAGGACTCAGGAGAAAACAAACAGGAAAGATACAGACAGTCTATAGGAAGGATGCCCTCTTCCCCCGGAGTTAGGAGTCTAGGGAGGAAGGATGGAGGGAATGGTGTCTTGGGGTGTCTTTGGATCTGTCCCCTGGGACTCAGGGTGATGTCTCACTGGGGAGGAGAGGGGAGTCCTGAACCATGGGAGGTGAAAGAGGAAGGAGGATGTTGGCAGAACGTGAAAGGAACTGTTGAGAGCAAAGACACAGAGGCAGGAAGAGCAGAGCAAGCAGGGTCCAGGACGGGAGTCTGGGGAGATGAGTCAGAGCAGAGAGGATAGGGGAAAGAAATTTGGTAGCTCTGAGCCTGACCTTGAAGCCACACTGGCCTTGGGGTATTTGGCCTGGCCTTGGGGTATTTGGCCTGGCCTTGGGGTATTTGGCCTCTGAGCTTTCCTTTTCTCACTTGTACCAGGGGAACTGGCCATAATTCAGACTTGCAGGGTTCCATGAGGTCCTGGGTAAAATAAAGTGCCTGATAAAGTGTTGGCATACAATAGGTCATGAGAATAGCCCCTTTTTTGAGCATGTTCGTGGTTGAGTTTCATGGCTGTTGCTCTTTCTGTTGGAGTACATGAACAGTGCCTTTTGTTGTAGCTGGTGCTTTGCCTCCCTACCTAGATGCAGTTCTTTGGACGATGCGTTTTTGAGTTTAGGGAGCCTCCTGATTCAAAGGGCGGGGGCTTCTCAGTTGTGTGACTGGGAGGGTGCTCCGATCAGACATGACATCATGGGCAGTTGGTGTCTTGTAAATAAGGTTCTCTGGTGGGAAGCCACAGAGGGGTTAACTGGAAGCTGCAAGCAGTACTTGCTTCCCACAAGCTTATCGCCACCGTGCTCAAGGACCCAGGTGGGGAGATTTAGCAGGCAGCCGCCGTGATACAAATACCCACATTGTCCATAGAGATGGGGAGCTGGGGTCTGGCTCTCATCTGCCTCCCTGTAGGTTGCCAGGGACTTGCAGTCGCCCAGGAAAGAGAATCCAGAAGGCAGCTGGAGGACCATGTTGCTGGACCTTGTGAGGCCGGGCATGATACTGTCTTTTGTTCATGTCAAGCCAAGAACCTCAGTGTGTGCCAGAGAATCATTCTAGATGTCCCAGGAATACACTGGGCCAAAAGACAACCCCCACCCTCCCACCCCCCCATCCCCCGTCTTCCAGGAGTTAGTAGGAAACAAGTAAATATGCCAAGAGGGAACGGAGACATGGAACCAGCTGGTGGTGGTGGCCTGAGTCGGAAGGAGCAGGGCAGCTCTGAAGGGGCTCAGCTGTGGCTGAGAATGTGGGCACTGTGGCCACACGATCCGAGCTGGAACCCTGGCCCCTGTGCCAACGGAACACATTCTACGGTCAGGCCGTGTCATCTTTGTGCTTCCCATTCTTCATCTGGAGCCTGGGCTGAAGAGCAGCACCCACCTGACTGGGTTGCTCAGAGGCTTATGTCGGTTGGTTGATAAACATAAAGTACTTAGAATAGTGCTGGGAATAGAGCCAGCCCCCGATAAGAGCTAGATCAAGGGGGCCCTGTCTGGGGTGGAAGTGGGGGAGAGAGAGTCCTTTTCATTAGGAGAACCAGTCAAAGTCCGGATATTCAGAAGTCTGGACACCTGAAAGGTGCCTTCTAGGACCAGACGGACTATTTGCGTGGGAACTACACCCCCAGTTACTGGGGAGACGCCCAGCAGACTCTCTGCACCTTCAACACAAAGCTCTGATAGAGGAGATTTGAAAAGAGAAGCATCGGCTGTGGTGTCTGCAGGCCCTGGGGGTGAGCTGTGCTGCTGCTCTCTCACCTCTTGGACCTCCCTTCCTGACCCTTTGTCTCTCCGCCTGACCCTCCCTTGCCCCCCCCCCCCCCCATTCAGGCTCTGAGAAGAGGTGCCCCTGGGCTGCTCATTTGTGTTAAAAGTTTGGCCATATGCAAGGCAAATACCTTAATCCCTGTTACCATAAGTGAGTTTGGGCCCCAAGTACCAGCAAAGCTAGGCTTGCCCACTGGCCCAGGGGTTCCAGTGGCCAGTTGCGCCCTCCTCGCCCCAGAGCAGGGGTGCAGAGCTCACGCTGACTGCTCCACCGTTGCCTCCTTGCCTAGTTACTGCTTCCCCCCCATCATTTCTTTTTTTTTTTTTAACCTCCAGAAGCTCCTTCCACCCTGGCCCCATCTTTCCACTCACTGAATGTCTGGCTTCTATTTTCTCTGCCCTAAAGCATGGCTTGGAGACCTTTAGCGGGTCTCTTATGGACGAGCACTGAAGTCTAGAGACCTGCAACTTGGGGACACTTTCCATGCCTCTCCCAGATTCCCTCCTCTTTGTCCCTTTTCCACTGTCTCCCCTCCCACCTGCCGAGGCCTCCAGGCCTCGGTCCCTGCACGAGGCCCCTCTGCTTAGCTCGTGCCCACCTGGAGACTCTGTTCTGTTCTTTCCACTGCCCCTGGCCTGAGGTTTTCATCCTCCCCTGATCTCCCATTGCTCTCCGTATCCTGCATGGAGAAACCACCATCCACCTCTGAGGATTTTATACAGGGTCACTTGTGACTGTGGTCTGGGGAGAAGGCAGCCAGTGTGTCCCTCTGACCTCCACCCAGCTCAGAGCCTGCCGTAGCGCACATTTGACCTACACTCGCTCTATAGCATCGGCAAAGCCCATGATGCTCCCAACAGCTGAAATGGTTTGAGACAAGCCAGAAGCGGATGCTAGACGCTGGTGCTGAGCACCGGGTTCCTCGGCAGAGCTTCCCTACATGTCCCCAGGCCTCCCCCTGCCGTTCCTTCCTTTAGGGAGACTGAGTGCAACCTCATGTGAATCTGAATTTTGTGCTTTGCTTTTTTTTTTTTTTAGGGGTGAGGCACGATTGGCAGTGCTCATGGTTGGGGGGGGGCACTTCCAGATCTATAGGGGTCTCTACTCCCCTGTTCTTAGGGATAGCTCCTGGTGCTGCTCGAGGGTGCTGCCCTGTGGTCTCAGGGACCGAACCCTGGCCTTGGGCATGCAAAGCATGTACTGAGCTGTTTCTTCAGCCAGAACCTGAAATTTTTGTTGTTGTTCTGCTTTGTTTTGGGAGGATTTTTTGTTTAAAGTTTTGGTTTGTTTTTGGTATCATACCCTACAGTGCTTGATGGTTGCTTGCAGCACTCCAGGGGTGGGGGAGTATGGTGCTGGGATGAAACCAGAGTTGGCCATATGCAAGGCAAATACCTTAATCCCTGTACTATATATCTTTGACCCTGAATCTGAATTTAGTTGTTTCATGCAGCAATAAAAGTAATTTTCTTAAAGATAATCTGTAAAAAATTGAAACTTTGAGCTGGATGTATTTTGCAGCAATTGTTGATTTTTTGTGTGTGTGTGTGGGGGGGGGCGGGTCACAGCGTGGTGATGCACAGGGCTTACTCCTGGCTCTGCACTCAGGAATTACTCCTGAAAGTGCTCAGGGGACCATATGGGATGCTGGGAATCAAACCCAGGTCAGCTGCGTGCAAGGCAAACGCCCTACCCTCTGTACTACCGCTCCAGCCCCAGCAATTGTTGATTTATATAAGGATTCTTCATCTTCCCCAAAGATCTGACAAGCAAAGATTTTCCAGTACCACACAAGCCTGTGTACCTGTATATAAAACTTTCCAGTCACACACAGGTCTGTGAACTAGTATACACCATACAGTAAATAAAAAATTGATTTATGCACACACAGCTATTGTAGCTATGCTTCTGCTCTTTACATATACCAAAGTTAATTCATGGAAACAGATAACAAAATCTCAAATTTGTTTCGGCAACAATGAATTACTTTCTGCAAATACGAGGGTTGTCTTTTGGTTTGCTTATTTGATTGATTAACTCTCTGCCTGAAGTATGACCAAAAGCCCTCATTTATTTACTCATTTTGGTGGCCACACCTGGTGATGCTCAGGGATTAACTCCTGGTGGTGCGGGGAGGATCATATGGGGGTGCCGTGGATTGAACCTGGGTCCACTGCATGCAAGGCAAACATCTTGCCCACTGTGCTAGCTCTCTGACCCTGACCAGAAGGCCTTTTTAGTGCTTGGCCAGTCAATGAGAGGCCAGAGCCGTGATTTTAACTGACACTATATTGTCAGGGGCACCCCTGAGTTTGGAGGTCTTTTCACCAGTGGTTAGCAATGCCTTAGACTTAAGTCATTTACAAAGCTGGCTACTAAATGTGTGACCTTAACATGGATTCTTTTAGGAGAAATTCTTTTAGGGAGGGCAGGCACTAATGACAAGTTAGAGAAGATTCAGTGGTAAACTCAAAAGTATGAATATATATATTCTTTTGACCTCTCTTGAGGAATGATCTCAGAAGCTCCGCTATTTCAGTAAAAAAGGGGAACCTGGCAAAATTTCAAACTCCTAAATGGAGAGAGCTTCATAGGAATTCATCCAGATGCAGCAGAGCTTAGTTCTCGGAGGTTTTGACTTAAGAGAAGACAGATGTGCGGGCAGATGAGAAATGTGTCCTGCTCTGATGATCCAGAATGGGGGTGGAGGGGAGAGCTTGTTACCACCAGTGATATGCCCCCACCCCCAACAAAACAGATCAAAACCCCTCTCCGGAGCTAAACTTGTGTGCATGGTCATAATTTACTTCTGAGTTACTACCGGTATTATTTCTTTGCTCCAAATGTAGGCTTCAGAAGGATGCTAAAGAGAAGCAGTTGCTCAGATACAGAAGAGGATGCCATTTATTTGTTCTTATGGAAGTAATTCGGTTGATTACTGGAGTCTCTGTCCTCTGATTTTCCCTAGAGAAGGAGCTTGAGCCAGACTGTCCAGGGCTCCTCCGGGACTGGGGGTGTGCTGGGGGCTGCTGGTCAGGTTAGATGATGATGTTTCTGTGGAGCTCTATGTTTTGACTTTTTCCATTCTCAGGGGACAGGGGATATTGTATACATATGGACAGGAAGAATTGATTATTCCTTTCCTGGCTTATTCTTGGGTAGTTGTAGTACTCAGTTCCTCTCATAAGCTGTGTGATGAAGTCCTTAGTGAGAGCATGCCCTGTGTAAATGCTGAAAATTTAGATTCACACGGGGTATGTCACAGGATATTTAGCCAATAGTCATAGAGATTCAAACAGGGCCGCCAGCTCCAGAGACGATCAAGTACAGCCTTTGTCTGTCACAGGAATTCCCCTAGAACAGTGGGACCTGCCAGTCCCCAAGGTGCTTCTGTTCCTACTCTGATTTTTATAAAGTTCTTCCTGAACCAGACTCTTTTTTTCCCCCAGCTAATGGCTAGCCACCATTGGCCTTAATTCTGCCCTATTGCTGCCTCCCTCCCCACACCCAAATCTATTTCTTCTTCCCTATGATAACCACCTAAGACATTTGATCATTTGAAGTTAGAAATCAGGGCCCCAAATTTTACTTCTTTTGTCAGATCACCCCAGTTTATCGAGGGTCTGGGAAAGACAGAGGTGAGAACTGGACACGGTTGTAGGTGGTGAGGTTTGATGTGTCTAGAGGAAGGAAGATCAGGCAGCCTCACTGTAGAGCCTCTCCCTGGATTAGCACAACCAAAGACCCAGTTAGACTCCCAGAAAACTCTTCCCCTAGAGTTTTCCTCTTCTGGTTCCACACAGGGCTCAGGGAAGTGCATCCCGCTGGTCAGAGACTTCTGGTGGGCTATTGCGGGGAGGGCTTTGGACCAGTGGCTGTATGCATTGGCCTCTTTCGGGCAACTGAGATCCCTCATCTGATTCCTTCTAAGGCGTTATATAGGTGTCCAGTGGCTGCCGTAATGAATCATCTCCGTGGTTTAAAACAATAGCAATTGATTCTTTCACAGCACCAGCAGGCGACTCTCCAAGGTTGAGGTGTTGGCAGGACCGTGCTCTCTGGGAAGGTTGGTGGTGGTGGTGGGGGGGGGGGGGGCGGGGTAAGAAGTCCTTCTCTGCCTTTCCCAGCTCTCTCTGTCTTGGGACTCCATCCCTCCAGTCTTTTCCTTCTCCGCGTCCTTGGGTACCTCTCCTCCTTTGCTTCTGCCTGGTTCTGTTCTCCCTCTGACTCATTTTGTCATGGTTGAAGCCACCTTACTTGCTACCAGGTTCTAAGGTTCCAGTGAGCATCACTGAAAGTTCACACGTGAAGTTCTGGCCAGTCAGGCTCACTCATAAAAGGACATTTGGCTTCCGCTTTAGGGCCCACCTGCGTATTCCAGAATGAGCCCCCACATCTGAAGAGCTTCAATTGAATTACCTCTGCAAAGACCATTTCCCCAAGTCAGGTCACACTGACCTGCCCTGGGGTTGGGCTCTGTCCCTGTTGGTCTGGCCTGGGTTGGGAGGATGAGAGTCTCTATTTTCTCTGCTTCTATGACTGACTGGCTTTTCTCTGGAGCCACTCTTACTGGCCCCAGGCTTTCATTCTGCAAGTTTCACTTCTCCTTCTCCTCCTGACTCCTCTTGCCGTTAATCAGCCCTCATCAGCCCTGTTCCATGAGTGGGGTGGAGTGGGCTGGGCCTCTGGGACTAGGCTGCCCAGGACCACGCAGGCATGTCTTTCGGACCCCTTCCCTCCTGTTCACCAGCAAGCTCAAGCTGGTCGGGGGAGTTTTTATCAATGGGAAGTAGGAACTGTGCTCGTAAAATATTCATGAGCAGTACTTAGACCTCAGGGCCATCCTTCAGGGAAGGAACCTGCTCTGGAGAGGATGGAGAGGGGTGTGCGCAGGAGACTTCCTGCCCCAGCCTTGCCCCTCTCGTGGGCTCTCAAGTCTCTTTGCTCCTTCATGCCCACTCACAGGGCCCTTCCTGTGCAATGCTGGGGAATGCTATTTGCAGCCCGGAAAGCACATTGTGGTATGATCTTTTTGGCCTGTTGTCTGGCCAGCTTTGTTCTAAGATCATTTGTTTTATTTTTATTTATTTATTTGAGACTCCCAACTGTGCTCTGGGACTTGGAGGTCTGGGTTCTGGGGCACACTCTGAGAAATACTGTTCTGTTTGGGACTGGTGATCTGGGGGCGACTAGCCGTACTCCCAACCTACACACACAGATGCTGTGGGCTGGGATGTGTGTGTGTGTGTGTGTGTGTGTGTGTGTGTGTGTGTGTGTGTGTGTTATGGTGTGGGGAATCTAACTTAGGGCCTTGAGCAAGGCTCTAGTCCTTTTGCTCTTTCCTGGCCCCGTGGTACTCTCATTGGCATCTTCAGTCTGCTGTTAGCTCCTGGATTATTCAGCTGCATGAGAAAACTTTACTCAGAGTGTGCTGATGGCTGACACTGCTGTGTACCCAGAAGATCCAGGGTGAGTGCAGGAGTCGGTTGGTTTATTTTGTTTTGGGGCCACACCTGGTGATGCTCAGGGGTTAGTCCTGGCTCTGCACTCAGAAATTATTCCTGGCGGTGCTCAGGCGACCATATGGGGTGCCGGAGATCCAACCATGGCCAGCCACTTGCAAGGCAATCGCCCTACCCACTGGCCTGTGTATGAGAGTTGGGTCCAGGGAAGCCAGGGATGAGAGCTGAGGACAAGTAAAAGAGGACAGTGGCGGCGGGGGGGGGGGGTGCATGGACACTCTCAGCTCCTGATTGCCGTCCCACTCCTGCCCAGATTGTCACACCCCTCCCTCCCCCTCCTTCGCCCCCATACCAAGTCCGCAGAGGAGGCTGATCTGGGTTCACGCTGCTTTGCTAAGAAACGCCTGTGGTGCAGCAACGAGGGGAGCAGGAAGGGCTGAGGAGGAGGGGGATTTGCTGAATCAGAGTCCCTGCGGCTGGAGCAAGTTCGCGCAGGGCCGGGTGCTGCATACTCTGGAGACCCGTGGGAGCCCACAGAGAGGCGTGGCCGTGCCTTGGGTGACATCCAGGAAGGCTTCCAAGAGGGATCGGCATAGCACTGAACCTGAACAATGAGTAAGAGAGAGAAGGGGGGAGCACGATAGGTAGAGCAGCACCCACCAAGATGCCATACGCTGTGTCCCCTCCAGGCCCCAGAGTGTCCCCTTCCTGGTCATCCAACATGACCTGACCGGTGAGAGATGCAGGTTAGAACCTTCAGGAGTCTCTAGCGTTAGAGCAGCTGTTCCAGGCACGAAGCCCGGAGGGCGGGGAGGGCCGGCCCTTCTGCAGCTCTGGTGCTGAGTTTCAAGATCGCCGATCTCACATTTTGACTAGGCTTGTTGGATGGCAATATTCCTGTGTCGAAATGCCTTGCTTGATCTGAGAAGTCTTTTCCAGGCTGCAGGAGCCCCCATCCTTCCCCATCGCCCCTCTAGGGCAGCACAGTCATGGTCACAGGGTGTCTCCCTAGAAGCTCCCTGGAGCAGGGGCCTAGTTCAGCTGCCAAGAGAATCCCCTGGGCAGAGGCTGGGCCCATGGAACTCACTGAGGAATGAGGCGTGAACGCCCACGATGGCTTCCCCTGCTGCCCGTGTGGCTCATGGCCATCATGTCAACGGCGAACACCAACTCAGAGTTTCTCCTGCTTGTATCTGTCCTGCTGTGGATCTGCCCGTCGCCTTGCACAGGGGCAGCGGGTAGGGAGGCGGCCGACCTCACATCTGGTCCCTGGAGCTGCTGCCGGGTCCCGCACTGCAGCCAGGCCCACCTGAAAGTTGTTCACTTAGCCACGCTGCCTTTTCCCAGCTGCCTGAAGCTTCCGGACCGAGATCCAAGAGGGTACAGGAGAATGTGCCTGGGCTCGGAAGCCAGACTCAGTGTTCTTGCCTTAGTCTCATCACTTATTTCCTTTGGGGGTAGAGGGAGCATCTTTGGAACCACACTCAGCAGTGTTTGGAGGTTTCTCTCAGCTCTGTGCTCAAGTCTTCTCTCCCAGAGGTGCTCTGGGGACCATGCGGTTCTGGGAAAGGAAAAGCAAACAGCCTCCTTGATCTCTCCAGCTCCAACATTTGTGTATTTGGTGGATCATCTTTTAAATTTACAGGAAAGAAGACATGGGAGGGATAAAGGGTAAGGTGGGTTCCCCCACCCCTTCCCACCATCAGGCAGACTCAATAAGGGCCTTGGTCTTTTTTTTTTTCTTTTTGGGTCACACCCGCCGATGCTCAGGGGTTACTCCTGGCTCATACACTCAGGAATTACTCCTGGCGGTGCTCGGGGGACCATATGGGATGCTGGGAATCAAACCTGTGTTGGCCATGTTGGCTGCGTGCAAGGCAGATGCCCTACCGCTATGCTATCGCTCCAGCCCCTGGGGCCTCGTTCCTTTTTCTTCATTGTCATGAAGAGAATGAAGACTTCCTCCTGTGGGAGAGGACAGCCCCAATCCATTGCAACTTCCCGAGTCATCCTTCCCTTCCAGTCTCATCAGGCCCTCCAGCATGGCGGCTGACTTCATGTCCAGCCCTGTGGAGGGCTACTTTGCCTGCATGATTTTGGATCTTCTCCCTGTGGGCTGAATTCTTCCTAAGGTCTTTTATAACTCAGACATGCTGTTGAATTTCACAGTATAGATTGATCATCTGTCCACGTGCAGTGGGAAATGCTCTAGACCTTAGGGGACAGAGGTAGAACAATGGCCTGCAGCCTGGAAAGGTCACAGCTCATTGCTGGGACAGGCCTAGCAAAAACCATGTGCAGGACTCTGCCAAAGGGGTTGAACTTCCAGCGGAGGGGAATGGGAAAGGGTTGGCCCTTGCAATTTTTTTTTCCCTAAAAAGGAAGCTGTCTAGAGATGTTTGTGACTAGTCTGGAGGTTCAAGAGGGAGGTTCCTCACTGGTGGTGGTACTAGCATGTTTGCTTAGAATGAGCAGGCAAGGTGAAATTCTCATCTGGCAGGGTATGGGGTAGGATACTTCTTTCCTCTTTTATCTTTCCTGCCCTTCTGCACTGAGCAACAACAACAAAAAGACAACCCAGATCTCTAGAATATGTTGTCCTTTATGCCTAGAAGCACCGTTTTTACAAGTACCCTGCGTGCCAAACTGAAAAATGTCGTGGTAGGTGCATCAAGAGACAGTCCATCTCTCTTTTGCCACAGTTGTCTTCTGAAGCTAATTTTCAAAGACATTTTCAATTTTCCCAGCTGTCTGGATGACACCGAGTTGCATACATTCAGTGCCCTCTCAGCCCATCTCTTGTACTTATCCTGCCTGATTTAATTTGGCTAAATTCTCTAAGGTTCTGTTGATGGCCAATCATAAGTTACAGCCAGTGAGAGAGGATATATATCACTATCCAGAGGCTTCTTTCCTGGCCAAGCTCATAAGCCTCAGACCCAGGAATGCATGAGCAGAGCCATTCATTCATCAAGAGTTCCTGAACTGTCCACGTGCCAGGGTACCTGCCCCAGGAAGAGCCGTGTGGAGAGCTGGGGGTGGAAATGGTTTTCCAGAGTAGTCTCTGGAGGAATCTGCCTCGGAGATGGGCCAGAGATTGCGAGCCAGAGTTAAGCAGCCCGGGGACTGGAGCAGTTCTGCAGGTGAATTCAGACTGAGGTCATTTTTTCCGTCTCATTCCCAGCTCTCACTCTCATGCCTTAATGATGGAACTATTCCTTCAATACTTCATCCTTGTAGTAGACTTCAGGGGCTTGGCTTGGGATGCTCCCTGTGCTGCTTCTTCCCTTTCATCCATCAGTAAAACCCTCATTCTCTTTCAATCCAAGTGTGCCTTTTTTTTTTAAACTGGGACCTCATTGGCTCACCCTCTCTTCCATTCTCATTGGCTCCCCCTGTCTAGCTTCTCTTAGTGTAGTATGGTGTCTGGAGTGCGCCAAACTCCCACCCTTTAACAGCCAATCTGTGAAGAAATGACCATTGTGTGTATTTGTGTGTGTGTGTGTGTGTGTGTGTGTGTGTGTGTGTTCTGTGTCTAAGTTATGGACTGGAACTGTGAAATATTTGCTGAGAAAAGAATAACAGGCAGCCAAGTAGAAATGGGAGTGTTGGGATACTAAGCCAGGAGACCACCAGGCAGCCTTGAAGGCGAAATGGTGGGGCAGTGCCTTTTGGAGAAGGAACAGAATGTCAAATTTCTGATGAATAGAAGTACACAATTTTTAAAAAGTGCTCAGAAAAAAAAAACAATTTTCTGCACTGAACATTTAAAGAACAATCTGTCACTGGAGTAGTGAAAGGGCTGCACATAAAAGCCCTTACGCCCCCTTTATAAATCTACTGAGAGTTCAGTGAGCAATTAGGCGAAGTTGCTCTCTTACTGCGGGAGGAAGTTGAGACTAGGAGAACCTTTTGGAGGGCAATTTGGCTCTATCTGAAGCTTTAAAAATGTGCATAGTCTCAGGTCTGGGTGTATAGCTCAACAGTAGAACATATGTCTCACAGCTATGAGACCCCGACTTTGATCCTGGCATCGCAAACAAACAAACAAAAAAAGTGCATAATTTTTCAGTCCTTCTGTACTACTCCTAAGAACTTAGAATAACCAAAGATGTGTTATGCAAGAATGCTTATATCAACCTGTTCTGTAATATAGTCACTGATAAAATTAGCCAATTGTCCAGAATTAGGGGTAGACTTTTAAAATGGACTTTCTTGGCGGTGGGAAATGTACACTGGTAAACGGATGGGTGTTGGAAACCCAAATTGTGTGACTGAAACCCAATCATGAATAACTTGGTAACCATGTATCTCCCGGTGATTCAATTAAAAAGGAGAAGACAAACATCCAAAAATAAATAAGTAAAATGGACTTCCTATCCATAGGACATAAAAAAAAATAATGCTGTCAGGCCAGAGCAATAGTACAGCCAGCAGGTAGGACATATGCCTTCCTTGCATTTGGCCATTCCAAGTTTTGTCCCTGGCACTTGATATGGTCCCTGAACCCTCCAGGGGTGATCCCTGAGTACAGAGCCAGGAGTATGCCCTGAGGTGTACCCAGATGTGACCCCAAAACCAATAAATAAAGTAAAATAATTTTAAAAATTAGAAATAATGCTGTAGAATAACAAAGAAATAGGATATGTTTACCTCATGGGGTTCTAAGGAAAAAAAAATCAGGCTGTCAACCACTATATACAGTGAGTTTCCTATTAGTTTAGAAATGTGTCTTTACCACTGATAACCTCTCAGTGTCTGTATTGCAAACCATAATGCCCAAAAGTAGAGAGAGATTATGGGGAATATTATCTGCCATGGAGGCAGGGGGAGGGTGGGAAAGGGGGGTATACCGGGGATATTGGTGGTGAGGAATGTGCACTGGTGGAGGGATGGGTGTTTGATCATTGTGTGATTGTCACCCAAACATGAAAGCGTGTAACTATCCCATGGTGATTCAATAAAAATTAAAAAAAGAAAAAAGAAACATGTCTTTTCATCCAAATAGACTGGAGAGTACATAGTAATTTGTAGATTAGAGTGGATAGCTTTTCTTTTTCTTTTTTTTCCCCCCAAAGAGGAAAAAAATTTCAAAATTTCTGTAGGGCACATGCATTACTACTATAATCAGAGAGGAAAGTGACTGTTACTTAAGAAGCACTGAGCGGCTGGAGAGTACTATTTGAGCCACAGAGGGTTGAAAGTAAGATGGGCACATCATTTATCTCCCCAGTCCCAGCCAGGTAGTGTTTTCATAAGCAAGAGTGGTCTTCAGTCCATTTGTGTGAGTGTATTTATAGACGTGAAAGCTTTAGGGGAAGGAAATAGATTGATTTTTTTTCCCCTTGAACTTTTGAAATTATTTTTTCCACTCCATTTGTAATTGAACCCAGGGAGCTATTCTTATTTCTTCCTTTCTCGGGCACGGCGTTAGACCGAAAAAGGTTAAATGGCCTCGGATGTGGGTTTTGCTGAAATGAGTCCCCTTGACGTTATCACTGGACTCTCTTTCCTGCTGACAAAAATGGCGGGGCCAGGGAAAACTACTCTTGGAAATCAGCGTTTGCTTCCTCCCAGGTGCATTTTGCCCCTGCAATCCTGGGATAATCCTGGGATCACCCTGGATAATCACGTTGGAAACCTTCCCTGCCTTGTGGCTGTCTTGGGCGCCCTCGCCACATGTAAGGGACCCAGAGGATTACCTGCCCTGGTTCTGTCTGTCGGGAAGGTTTATTTAGAGGCCAATCCGGCATCACCTTATCCTGCAGACGTAACATTAGTCTGCAGAAAAAGAGATCAGAGCCGGGTAGAGTCTCTTTAAATATTAATTATAGTGATGCCTTTTGCCACACATCTCCAAAGAGCCCAGAGCATTTCACAGACGTTACCTCATCACTAATTTGCACCGTTCTCTTGGGTGAGAAACCGATGGCAAATGGTGTGGTCTCCATTTGGGATGGAACGTAGAAAATATTTGAGATGGTTGGAATAAACATGGGCAGTATCCTGACTAGATGCCAATTGATTCAGAGGTTTGGGGGCAGGGGAAGAGAGAGAAAGAGAGAGAGCGAGAATAAGAGAAAGTATAAGGGAGAATGTAGAGTATAAGAGAGATGTTTGCAGGTCCTGTATCTCCTGCACTAAATTGCCTTCCTGCATTTTACTCTACTTACCTTTACTGAGTATCTCTGCTCAGCAAGGCTTTGTGCTGAGCACTGTGGTGAAGAGTGAAATTTAACTTTCTTCACTCTATACTTAAGGCCTTTGGTGATATGGTTTCTACCAGTCATTCTTACCCCAAATCCCTCAACCCTATTTCATATATGCATAGTTCCCCACTCTCTTCTTTCTGAACTGGCCTTCAGCTGACCCTGAGCTGTCTCCCTACTAAGTTACCTTCTGTATCCTTCCCTGCTCTGCAGGCCCACCTCTCCTAGTCCTTCCAAGCTTGATCACCTCCTCGACCAAAACTGCCCTTCTGGGACCACCTCCCAACCCCCTGCTTCCCACCTCCCAATATTCACAACTGAATATGCTCTCACATCAGCCACTTCAGGCTTCTCTGCTTCTGCTAAGGACCATCCTAATTTGCACTTGTATTTTAGTGATTTATGTTTACTCCTGGATATCATTTCGAACTTCTTTTTTGTCTGTTGTTTTTTGTTTGTTTGTTTGTTTGTTTGTTTTTTGGGTCACACCCGGCAATGCAGAAATTACTCCTGGCTCTGAACTCAGGAATTACTCCTGGTGGTTCTCAGGGGACCATATGGGATGCTGAGAATTGAACCCAGGTCAGCTGCGTGCAAGGCAAATGACTTACCCGCTGTGCTGTCGCTGCAGCCCTTCTCCCTCCCTTATTTCTTTTTTATTTTTAATTTTTTCATGCAGTTGTTCACAATAATTGATTACATTAGATATTTCAACATCAATCTCACTGCCATTACACCTTCCCGCCACCATTATTATTTTGTATTGCTAGTTATGAGTAGTATGAGATGTCTTATAAGGGTCTATCTCACAGTGACTTAACAAAAAGTAAGAAAAAATAGTATACTCCTGGAATTCTAAAATTTTAATTAGTCGCCTCCCTTCTAGCTTGCTTTCTTGCTTTCTTTCGTCAGGGACTGAACACAGTGTCTCCCTTAGCCAGAGCTCCAGGACCTACCAAGAGTGGTTTTAAGGTTACCTCCATGTTGATTTCCTTTTCCATCTGTGTAGTACCAAGTCTCCTGCACTGCCCAGGACTCTAGAATGCGAAGGACTTTGTCTAGAGTCTTCTCTGCTCATCACGGGCTCGGGGCCTGGCCTGGTCTCGGGCTCCACCTGGGGCAGGCTCTCAAGGCTGGGCAGGTCATTTAATCTCCCTGTGCGTCATTTCCCCATCTGTTAAGGGGGGATAATGTGCTGGAGGGTGACCTACCTTCCTGGGATGCTGTCAGGCGGATCGACTTAATGCTGTTGCTTTGACCAAGAGGGCTGGACTCGACCAGCCGGAGAGGAGGTGCAGCCTAAACTCTACAGTTGAGAAATGGAGGGTTCTTTGTGAGAGACCTTGGGTCATGTCTTTAGGGTTACCCTGGAAGAAGCCAGTTTTCTAAGCGAAAGACAGACCTTAGAGTGGCTGAGGTCTCGAAGATGAGATTGGTACCAGGAGGGCTTCAGGGCTGAGCAGAGATTGGCCAAACTCACTCCCAGGGGGTTTGGGGCAGGGGGAGGTCCCTCTGCCTCACAGAGATGTGTGGTTTGTGTGCAGGGACTGTTTGGACCAAACCACATGGACGGGCCTTCATTGATGCACAAGGCAGGGTTCATTTGATATTTGCATTCTTGTGGCTACATTCTTGGGAATGTGGTGATTTATCTTTTCAAATAGCCACGTGTAGGGAGAGAGACTGGAAGAAGTATTCTGGGATGGAGGAGAGGTGGCCCCTTGAGGGAGGAAGACCTGGTTTTTGGTTCTTGGGATTACAGTCTTCACTTCAGCTTGACTGGTGAGTAGTTGCTTTTTCTGGTCTTTCTAACTTGCCCAACTTTCTCGACTCTCCTCAGGAAGGGATGATGCTTTTTGCTTTAGTTTTCACTGCAGAGGCTCTGCTGTGTTATCTGTCCTTGTGCACTTATCACTGTGAAACCTGTTCAAGAAAAGGCCCTTTGTCTTCGTAGTTGTGATTAGTTCTGCGTTCTTCTGAAATTGAACAGATCATTCTTTTTCACACTTGTGTTTTCCGACTGCATTAGCTTTAAAAATTTTGTTTATGGATGGGTTCATCCTTATTTAAGAAGATTTCGTTTGTTTTTGGAGCTTCACTTGCCAGCAGGCTTTCAAAATCATAGGATGTTAAGCTGGGGCTTTCGGGTGGAATGTCTCTGCATGTCTGGTGGTGTAGTGATGTAGTGGGGTAGTAATGAGTGGGACCTCTGGGTCTGCCCCAAACTGGGGACAGAATGAGGACTTGAACCCACATCTCCTGACTCCCTCATCTGTAACTCTCTGGTCCTTTCTATTGAGTTTAGTTTCTGAATTACTAGTGAAGAAGGGAAAAGACCTATTTTCTCATTTACGTTTCTAGTGTACCAGGATCTAATTAAAAAAGAAATCTTCAGCTTTTAAAAGGTCTGAAACACATCCTACAGTGATCCCTTCTTCCTGGAATGCTTGATTTTCATTTGCTTTTGGAAGATTGCTGAAGTATTCGAGAGCTGTTTAGAAATGCAAAATATCAGCCCCACCTAGACCTACAGAAGTAGAAATTCTGGGGGTGGGGCCCCCAGCTCTGTTGGAACAAGCCCTCTAGGTGATCTCTGCTGGGGACTGTGGGCACCGCACTGTCTGGCAGGTCCCAACTCGTACCCTCCCTATTTTGGCATCCAAAACAGAGGGGACATCTTGGCCCTTTTGTGCATTTTGAGTTTTCTTCCCTGAAGGAGCATCTTTGCTGCCAGCTTAATAATCTCTGTCATCCACTCTGCTTCTTCCCAACGCTCGCATGCACACACAGATACACAGACACACACACACCAACTGTATACTCATACGTTTCCATCTAGTGGGAATGAACTATCTGTGAGCAATTGGTGAGCATAAGTAAAAGAGTCCCATAGAAACGGGTGTGTCCATAGACGATAAAATGGCCCAACCCCTGAAATCCCTGATGTTTTGAGACTTGCTATCTCTCTAAGGGCCAATTACATTCGACAGTTGTCACTGTGTGCTACTATGTTTTCTAAGATCACTTACTTTATTCCTGCATTCAGGAAATATTTTAGTACCTTCCATTTGCATAACATATGTTAAAAGGGGGCGGGGTGGAAATGTTTTCAAGTTGGTAACTTCTCAGGAGATAGAAAACATGAGCAGAAAAGCAGTGGGAGAAGCCATCAGATGACGAATGCCCCAGACTCCTCTCTTACCAGAGGTTTATGGAAGTGAGAGCTGGGACAGGGTGAGTATTGTGTAGGAGGACATCACCGAAGGCTTCCCAGAGAAGGTAGCAATTGAGTGAGGCTTGAAAAAAAATTGGAGTTTGATTTGGGGCAGGGGGTGGATAAAGAACACGGTGTGGCAAAGCTGGGAAAAGATACAGGAATGGCAGGGTATCTTAAGCACGACTTGTTTGGACCAATGGTTATTTGGAAGTGATTAGAAGAGAAGGAGATTCCACAAGTAGGTCAGTTCCCTGAATAAGACAGTTTCGAAACACCCATTGAGGAGGTTATTTGCCATCCTGAAGGCCATGGGGAACCATGGAAGGGTTTGAAGGAGGGTGGGCATGGCCAGAGATGTGCTTTTATTAAGATGAATCTGTCATCAGTGAATGGAATAGATTGCTGTGTGTGAAAGGGAGTACAGAGATACTGCATTTGTTTGGTAACTGTTTCGCAGCCACATTGCTGGTCATATTGGAAAGAAACCTTAGTGTTTAATTAGGAAGTAATTGCTTTTCCTTGGATGGCCTTTGGAGTTTTGAACTAAGCATCTGGGTCATGGATCATTGTCTGTGGGGGCAGAGATCTCATTTTATGAGGGACCTGCAAGTGAGTAGAAATTGTTTGGCAGAATGGTCTTAAAAGAAACATCCAGAGTATTTCTTCCTTTATTTCTAACAATTTATTTTAAGCAAATAAACGGAAGTGTATTCATTTTGATTATAAATGACCTGGCAATACCAGCTCACATAAAATCTACAAATATCCAACACCTAAAGTATGGCTCTTTCTTGCTTGCTTTCTACTTAACCTTCCTCATTTAAGAGCTTTTTTAAAAATCAAACTGATTTTACCATGATGTGTCTTATTTAAAGGGTGGTTCCAGTGGAAATCATTGTGGGAAATTTGAACGTCATCCATTTTTAACATGCTGTTATTTCTAGTCTTTGTAGTACAAAGAAAAGACCCTATTCCTTTCTTTTCTGGTTTTTGTGGCCACACCCAGTGATACACAGTGGTTACTTTTGACTCTGTCTCTGGAATGAATACTGGTGGTGCTCGGGGGACCATATGGGAGGCTAGGATCAAACCCAGGTCAGCTCCAGGCAAGGCAAGCACCTGACCTGCTGTACTAACGCTCTGGCCCTTGAAATTTTTTTTTCAGTAGGGTAATCATTGTATGGCCTGAGCTTTGCCTAATTGTCCTTGTTGGCTCAGTAATCCAGTCAATATTTACTGAGCACTGATACATCCTACAACTGAAGACTTGGTGACAGGTCAAACATGAGATTTGTGTTCTAGCAAGAGACACATCTAACTGAACAGTCCCATTCAGTCCCTAGAGAGGAACTAGGGACTTGATGAAACCAGCTCACCCTGAGATCAAAGCCAGAGAAATATCATCAATGCACTAGAAACTGAGACCTAAACATCAGCTGGGATGGACTGATGGAGCTGGGGAGGGGTTGTTGAAAGAACAGACCAGGGAGAGACAGCTAGCGGGTATAGGGTTTCTTCGGAGTGGGGGATGAAATGCTTTAAAATTGATTATGATGGTGGTGGTTGTGCTGCTCTGTGAATATACTAAACACCAGATGGATGAACAACATGACACAGGGATTATATCTCAGTAAAAATGAGCAAAAAAAAAAAAAAAACACCAACTGGCCAAGCCAGGAGTGGGAAGTACATGATTGTCAGAGAAGGGTGTGTGCCAGGAGTGGAAAAGCAGGGGTTCCACAGGGCTGGAACTCACAAGGAGGTACAATCTCGATACAGGGGAAGCAGAGAGGCTGGAGGGATGAGTGGGGCCTGGAAGGTCTATACAGGTAAGAAATCTGGGGACTGGAGATATAGTACAGGGGTCAAGGCAATTGCCTTGCATGTGATTGACCCCTGTTCAACCCCAGGCCCTTCATATGGTCCCCTGAGCACAGACGAACCCAGGAGTAAAACCTGAGCACTGCTGCATGTGGCCCAAACTGTCTTTTTCCTCACCCCCAAATTAGAAATCTTTTAAATGAAAAAAGATAAAACAATGTTATAGAGGCCTGAACTAGGTGCCATTCTAAGCAGGCGATGGATGATACCTCACAGATTCTCCAACCACCTGTGAGGACACGGAAGAACCAAGTAGTTCAGGAACTTTCTCACGGACCCATCCCATGTGACAGGTTGTGATGGGCTCCCAGCAGGTCTGACTCTGAAGCTTACACTAGAGACCTTCATAAGGGATCCAAAGTTATCAGGGAGCATCATGGAGTTGTGGGCGGGGCACAGTGAACCCAGATTTACCTCTTGGGGACAGACAGGGAGTGGGCGGGAAGGGGAGCAGGACTCTCGCAGGGAGACCAGGGGCCACGTGGTCCGTGTCAACGGTGGTGCCAGCCTGAACATGTGCAGAGGTGGGGTGGAGACAAGTGGGCGCCTGAGCGATGGCAGGGAGGTCACATTCCCAGGCACCGGAGCGTGGCTGTGTCTGGAGGGTGGGGTACCACGACTCTCAGATGGATGCCAGCACTCCAAGGAGGGGTGATGAGTAGCTCCTCACGCTCCTGACGTCTGTGCCACAAATGTGCCTGGTGTGGGAACTCGTGTCTGTCACGTGAGTAATTAGACCTCTGACATCTTTGCTGGCCAGAATCATGGAGCCCGAGGTCCGAGGGGCCACAGAAGCCTTCTAGATAGAGAGGCAGAAAGGGAGATGTTGGAAGCAGAAAGGGCTTGGGTGGAGGTCCCTGGAGGCAAATGTGGGGTATCCCTGGCATGCTCAGCCTGGGGTGCCTATGCCAGAGACCTTTCTTGCATCACACATAGCTTTTTTTTTTTTACAGTTGTAGATTTACAATTTTTTGTGCTTGGGTTTTGATTATACAATGATCAAATACCCATCCCTCCACCAGTGCCCATTTTCCACCACCATGGATAATATCCCTCCCACCCCCATCCCCCCATCCCACCCTGCCTCTGTGGCAGGGCATTCCCTTTTGTTCTCTCTCTCCTTTTGGGTGTTGTGGTCTGCAAAAGAGGCATTGAGTGGCAAACATGTTCAGTTCATAGTCTACTTTCAACATGCATCTCCCCTCCTGGGAGGATCCTCCAAACACCCTTTATTTGGTGCTCCCTTCTCTATCTGAGCTGCCCTTTCCCCTAGAATGCCCGGCTGGCCTCTAAGCTATGGAGTAATCCTCCTGGTGATGATCACAGCTATTCTTGGGTATTAATCTCATATTTTGTTGCTTTATATCCCCCAGATGAATGCAGTCTTTCTATGTCTATCCCTCTCTTTCTGACTCATTTCGCTTAGCATGATACTTTCCATGTTGTACCACTTGTATGTAAATTTCATGACTTCATCTTTTCTAACAGCAACATAGTACTCCATTGTGTAGATGTACCAAAGTTTCTTTAACCAGTCATCTGTTCTTGGGCACTCAGGGCATCACTCATAGCTTTGGTTGTCCTCTCCAACATCATCTTGCTGATCCTTAAAGGCAGTACCATCCGTGCAACAAGCAAATGCGTGGGGATTCACAAGCTCTTGCTTGTCCGCCATCAGACCCTGCTCATTTGCTTTGTGCCCACTGCCCGCTGCCCTTCTGCCCAGCAACACTTTTATGGTTATAGCCAGAACACAGGCTGGGCTGGTTAGCCTTGGGTCCACTCCTGGCAGAATTAAATCCTGGGATGTTCAATAGATTCTGGGGGTGGTGGTGGTAGGAATAAAAGAGATGGTTCTGACTTCGTGTGACTATTCTGTTTTTCTTCCTAGAGTCCCTGCCTTCATAATCGTCTTGTGAGCCTCTTACTTCTTTCTTGAGGCAAAATATCCAGGCAGGACAGTCTCTGTCCTTGGGATTCGGGATGACCCAAACTGGCTACTGGCTGAGGTCAGGGACAGAAGGCAGCGTGCTTCCTGGGGGCAGCTGCACGGGGATTCTGAGCCCTGTGGTTTCCAGCCCCCTCTGACCAGCCTGAGCTCTCATTCACAGTTAGCCTCTGCCAGCTCAGCACAGCTGACCCATTTCCTGCGTCACTTGCTGTAAAGCGGCTGATCTACAGGGGCCGGGGGAGAAGAGGGATTCCGGGCAGAATGCTTAATTAGGGCTTAATGAAGACAGCCCGAGTGTCCCATTGGCCTGAACCCTGGCACAGGGTCCTGACTGACAGGCAGCACCTGGCATCCTTGGCTGGGTGGCAGCCGTCAGCTGTTCCCCAACCCCCGCCCCCCTCCCCCTCCAGCAGAGGGTAATCCTGCTGTCCTGCTGGCTGGTAGGACAGGCTTCCAGACTCCCCCACCCCAGCATTTTAGACACCCCTTTCACAGAGGCCCGCAAGCTATTGGCTGGGCGTTTCTTATCTCTGGAGTGCCTTATCTTCTCTGTACCTCAGTCAGCTCCCAAGGGCAGGGTTGCATCTGGTTAACCTCAGCCTCTCCACACCCCGCAAGGAGCCTGGTGGAAAGAGGACACACGACATGAGTTGAACAAAAGGCGCTGGTTTTTTTTTATGCTTTTTTCTTGCTCGAGCGGGCCCAGTAACGTCTCCATTGGAGACTTTGTTGTTACTGTGTCTGGCATATCGAACACGTCACGGGGAGCTTGCCAGGCTCTGCCGTGCGGGCGAGATACTCTCGGTAGCTTGCCGGGCTCTCCGAGAGGGGCGGAGGAATCGAACTCGGGTCGGCCATGTTGGCTGCGTGCAAGGCAAAAGCCCTACCGCTGTGCTATCGCTCCAGCCCTTTTTTTTAAATTTGCTCGAGCAGGCCCAGTAACGTCTCCTTCGTGAGATTTATTTTTTTATTAGTGAAACACCATGAGGTACAGTTATAGACTTACAAATTTTTGTTCTTGGGTTTCAGTTATACAATGATTGAGTACCCATCTCTCTACCAGGGAGCTAGGTTTTGAACCAAATCCCTGGAATGGGGTTGGCTGCAGACCCTTGAGGCTGGACTTGCTGGATCCAGAGATAAAGCTGGACCTTGGAGAGGCTGGGGGCCCACAAGTCCGTGGTCAGGATGGGTGAGGACTTGCTGTGAGCTCCAGAGCTCCCTGGCCAGGACAGAACCTTGGTGTCCTAGGGTCCTAGGGCCGGAGTTCTGGGAAACATATCTGGGATCCAGGCTGGAAGCCATTCACCATGGCTCTGGCAGCTGTGCTGCTGCTTTTTTTTTAGCCCGCTGAATTTGGATCTGGGCCATCCTTCCCCAGACTCTGACACATCCAGAGAGGCACAGCCCGGCGTGTCCTTGGTGTCTGAGTCCCAGCACCATGCTTGCTGTGGGTTTTGCTAGGGCTGTCTGTGATCCCCAGCATGTCCAGAGGTGTGTGGAAATTAATCGGTGTGTAATGGCATGTAATGAATCACTTAATCACTTAACTTCCCATTAGTTGTCGATTTGCTCGAGCGGGCGCCAGTAATGTCTCCATTTGTCCCTGTTGCCTGCTAGTGTAGCCCAATGGCATCTGTTCGCTCTGGGAAAATGAAGAGCCTCAAACCGATCATTCATGATCTTGATGAAGAGGTCTGACCATCTGGTAGGTGGGCGGCCACGCGGTCTTTTGACATCCTGTGGAATCCAGTCGGTAACAGCTCTAGTCCAGCGGTCGTCTTTAAATCTCATTACGTGACCAGCCCATCTGATTTTTGATACCTTGGCAAATGAGACAGCGTCCCTGATTCTTGATCATCGACGGATGTCGGAACTCCGGATTCTTTCTCTCATTTGAGTGAAACGTGATATTCCAAGCATAGCTCTTTCAATTCTTCTTTGGGAGACCTGAATAGCGTTCTCATCCTGTTTGCGTAGGGCCCAGGTCTCTGAGGCATATGTTAATGCAGGAAGAACAGTGGAATCAAAGAGATGTGCCCGGAGCTGGAGGCTCTTTGTCCTCTTAGCTATTTCTTCGACATTCTTGAAGGCGTTCCAAGCCGCTCTCTTCCTCCTGCGCAGCTCGGGTGCCAGGTCATTTGTCATGTTGACTTCTCGACCTAGGTACACATAGCTGTTGCATTCGGAGATGGTCGTTCCATTGAGAGCAAATGGGGCATCAGGAACGAGGCTGTTTCTCATAAACATTGTCTTCGTAAGATTCAGCTGTAGTCCTACCTTTCCACACTCACGGTCAAAGTTGGCCAGCATTTGTGCCGCTTGGCTAATGTTTGGTGTTATTAAAACAATGTCATCAGCAAAGCGGAGGTGGTGTGCCGACCATCTATCTTCACTCCCATTCCTTCCCATTCCAGTTGTCGCATGATGTTCTCAAGGGTGGCACTGAAGAGTTTCGGTGAAATGGTATCACCCTGCAGTACCCCTCTCTTGACATCAATGATTACTTCTTTGTAGAATGGTGAGATCCTGGTAGTGAATCCGCAATACAGCTCACGGAGGATCTTGATGTATTGGGCTTGAATGCCCTGATTGGCTAGGGCTTCAATGACTGCTTCCGTCTCAACAGAATCAAAGGCCTTCTTTAAATCAATGAACGTTAAACAGAGCGGCATCTTGAACTCCCGAGAAACCTCAATGAGCTTGGTTATCGTGTGGATATGGTCGATGGTGCTGAATCCTTTGCGGAACCCGGCTTGCTTGCATGGTTGTCCTTCGTCTAGTGTTCTGCCAATCCTATTTAGGATGACTCGAGTGAACAACTTGTAGATGACAGACAATAGGCAGATTGGGCGATAGTTGCCAATGTCATGGATGTCTCCCTTCTTGAACAGTAGTACGGTCCTGCTGGTTTTCCATTGGAACGGAACCTTGCATTCAGACAGGTAGCGTGTGAAGAGCCGAGCCAGTGTATTGATGAGTACTGACGGCAGGTTCTTCAGGTGTTCAGGTCTGAGTTTGTCTGGGCCGGGTGCTGTTTGTTTCTTTACCGATGAAATGGCGTGTCGGATTTCGGAAGGGAGGACGTTGGGAACGACATATCCATCCTGTGGAATTTGGTATGTCGGCAAGTGGACATGGCTATCGAAGAGATTTGAGTAGAAGTCATGGATAATCTTCTCCATTGCCGTTCTGGAGGATGTGATGGATCCATCAGGACGTCGGAGGGCAGTCATCTTGGTCTTGTAGTTGGCAAAGGACAGGCGGGCGTTATGAATACTTTTCCCGGCTTCTGCCGCATCTACCAGTACTTCTGCTCTTCTCTCTTTGAGGTCTTCCTTGATCGCATCTCTGCACTGCTTTGCGAGCTCGGAAGTTAGCTTGCGGTTGCCTGAGGCATGCTCCAAACCTCTCTGGCGAATAAGCTCAAGAGTTTTCGAAGACAGGCGTTTTTTTGTGGCTATCTCTCTCTTGGCGTTCCTCGCACATTCATGGAGGTGCTGTACCAGTCGATCGTATTCCTCATCAATGTTGTCAACAATGGCATCTTCCCATGTTGCCACAATAGTGCCAAAGAGCTCCCAGTTGGTGGTCGTTCTGGGAATCATTTGGTATTAAAACAAACAAGCAAACAAACCTAGCTGCTGAATTTATCTCCTGCAATTTTTAGTTATGCCCAGATGGTTGTCAACAGAAGTTTTAGTAACAGGTTCAGGACATTTGTAATAGCAAGTCTGAGGGATGTCATGGTGGGTGAGGCACTTGCCTTGCTCGTGGCCTCTGAAACTGTTTTTAAAGTGTCATTTAGCAGCATTAAGTATGTTCACAAGGTAGTGCAGCCACTATCACTATCTAGTGCCTGAACTTTTCATCACCCTAAAAGGAAACCTTATACCCACTAAACAGACTCCCGTCCCTTTCTGCTCCAAGTCCCTGGCAGCCACTAATCTGTTTCCTGTCTCAAGAGACTTACCTCTTATGAATACTTCAGATGAAATGGACTTGCACTAGATGTGGCATTTTTGTTTTTTGCTTCTTTCACTTAATGTGATGTTTTTGTTGAGCTGACTGGAGTTTATAAGACTTAAAGGTGTTGGTGTAGGGCGTTTGCCTTGCACACAGCTAACATGGCCGACCTGAGTTTGATTCCTCCGCCCCTCTCGGAGAACCCGGCAAGCTACCGAGAGTGTCTTGCCTGCAAGGCAGAGCCTGGCAAACTCCCTGTGACGTATTCGATATGCCAAACACAGTAACAACAAGTCTCATGATGGAGACGTTACTGGGCCTGCTCGAGCAAATCGATGATCAACGGAGGGCCTTTACTTTATTCCTAGCTCTGTGTTTTGGAATCACTTCTGGGGGTGCTTAGGGGTCCGTATGGTGTGCTGGGGGGAATTAAACCTGGGTTGGCAGCATGCAAGACAAATGATCTACCTGTTATACTCTCTCTGGCCTATTTCAGCACAAGTTCTTATTTAGATGATGCTTTCAACATTCTGGGATAGATACCCAGGAGTGGCATTGCTGGGCCAATGGTAATTCTAAGTTTAATTTATCAAAGAAAGAGCCACCACACTTCCTTGTAAACTTTCCTTTCCCCTGCGTTGCCCTGATTGCTCATAGATCCCTCTGACTATTTCTTCTGTGTTACCTTCTAGGTCCCCGGGAGTCTTCAGCCGTATAAGTGATTGTCTCATTGAGGGCTGGCTTGTGCCTTCCTTAGCTCTGCTCATTCTTCCCTCGTGGTGCTCAGTCCTCACTGCAGTCCAGGGTCTCAGTTACCAAACCCGGCGCCCCACTGGAGATTAGGAATTCAGCATTATTAGGCAGATGGGATCAGGATGATGGTGTTGTACAGAAGACCTCAGTGATTTGGGTATTCTTCTTTTCTCAGAATCACCACTCATTCTCTGATTTGTACCCAAGGAGTATCTATTTTGCCATTTCCAACTCCAACTTTCTACAGGATTTTTCTAGGAATGTCCCTCAGGCTCAGCTATTCCCAGCCAAACTCATCCTTCCTGACAAACTCTCTCTTCTTCCAGCGTTGGGGGGAAAGGGGCTGCCATTTCCAGCCTTTCTAATCAGAAATCTGAGCGTTATCTGTGATTTTTCCCTTTTTCTCATGTGATTATTGATTGATTCTCTAATTGCCTGGTAGTTGGGACCAAAATCATTTAGAGATAAATGAAATCTAAAAAATAATCAGAAGACGCACACCAAGAAAGTCAAATGAAACAGTTAAGTAACAGTATAGAGTTGGGGAGATGGTTCAGCATTGTCAGCGTTATGGTTGCCCTCTTCTCTCCCTCAGAAGGCCCTGATTCCGGTTTTCATTGATTCACCTATTCTGCAACTTTCACAGGAATGAGGGCTCCCATACAACAATAGCAGAGTGCTGCAGTATATGTTTTGCATATGGGTTCCCGGGTTCCATCCCTAGCACCACCTGCTACTTCAAGCATCACTGGGAGTGATCCCTGATATATGTGTATCAAGAAAAAAGAAAATATCAACACGTATAGGAATATAGTCATAAATCAATAACGTTATGATACTTTCCATCATTGAGGGCTTCCTTCTTTGAGTTCCTTGCATTCTGTTTGTATTTATTTACTCTGACTCCACAGAGGACAACAGCAGGTCATGGAGGTTAAAGTTCTTGTCCAAGGAGGTGTGGTTGGTACCCAGGTAGTGAGAAGTGCGACTGGAACCCAGGGCGGGTCTGTGCTTCTGACATGAAAGGTCCCTGTCAAAGGGCCTTGAGCCCTGCAGCACCGTCCAAGCTAGAAGGAAGTGCCCATGAAAATGAGGTCATTCATGCTCACGAAAGCGCTTTGAAAGCTGCAGAGCCGCTGCAGAACCTTGGTGACCCTCTGCTTATGCTGCTAGCAGATCGCCTCTTCCGTTCTGCCGTGAATTGCAATTAGAGATTTGTTTCTCCAGTTCCCCTAGTGATTTGTAGGCTCCTTCAGGGGGTTAACTGTGCTTGCTCGCCTCTGTGTTCCCCGCAGCCCTGTGCCTGGTATGCTGTGACTGATTGACAAGCATTTCTTAAATAGCTGCACAGAGGTTGGAGTTGACTTGGAGAGGAGGCCAGGGAAGCGGAAACCATGGTGATGTTTGCCCATGTGTGTCGTGGCAAGTGCTTAGCTGGAGACAAGACTCAGGGAACTGGAAGAATGGAGAGGAAGTCTGTGGCCCTCTGGAGAAATGAGTGGGAGAACCCATAACCCAGTTTCACAGTGAATGAACTCGAACCTCTCCCCTGCCTCCTGATCCAAGGTGTGACTGAGCTGGTTCTCTTTCCTTGATTATGTGTGTTGATTCTTCTGTGACTCGATTCACCACTGCAGTGTTCGTCCATGAGGGGTGTCAGCATTATCCGTATGGTTGCCCTCTTCTCTCCCTCAGTAGGCCCTGATTCCAGTTTCCATCGATTCACCTATTCTGCAACTTTCATAGGAATCTCCCCTGTGATGATGAATCCTGCATTCTCACATCATAGGGCATCTCGGGTGACAGGCTCCTTTCACTTTACGTCATTTTCTTTTCTTTTTTTCTCCCCCATTTTTTCTGTTTTTGTTTGTTGGGTTTCGGTTCACACACCTTGCCATGCTCAGAGCTTGCTCCTGGCTCTGTGTTCAAGGGTTGCTCCTGGAAGCGCTCAGGGAACTGTGCCAGACATTGAAGTTCCGTGGTCTTGCAAGACAAGCTCCTTAACTTCCATTCCGTGGCTCTGCTGCCCTTGCACCATTCTTGAGGTTCATTTATGTTCATAGGTGGGAGAACTCAGACTCAAGAGAGGAATGTGCTATGACTTGGACCGTGTATCCTGCAGTGTTTGGGTTATTGGCCTCCTCTGTAGGGCTCTGTGTCTGCCCAGGGTGCAGAGAAGAAGCTCTGCAGCTGTAGCTGAGTTAGTGTCATATTTCCTCTTCCTGAGAGGCTGATGCTGGTCCTTTAAACACAGCCAGGGTAAGTCCTCGAGGGCAGTGTCACTGTCAGTCCCAGCACTCTCCCAAAACCTTTGCAAGGCTCCCGGGTCTTCTGAAAAATGACGAACAATCTCTAATCTTCTATTGGATCCTCAAATCACTAGCATTAGAAATTTAGGGCCTACGCCCCTTCCCTGCCCCCCCCTCCCATGACTCTCTGTGGACCCTGCAAAGACCTGGACTGATCATAGTGTGAGAACGAGCCCTTCCTAGGAGAGGTCAAATCCTGTTTGACAGACGTGCAATCTGAGTGCATGACGACTCTCTGAACCTGTGTTTCCCAAGAGCTGGTCTGGATACTATTGGAACCCAACATGCTTTTAGGCAGGTACGTGAACGAGTGTGTTTTGTTTAAAAAGTTGTATATTTATTTCAATCAAAATATCCAGCACGGAGGCTGGAGTGATAGTACGGTGGGTAGGGCATTTGCCTTGTACGCGGCTGACCCGGGCTCGATTCCCAGCGTCCCATATGGTCCCCCGAGCACTGCCAAGAGTAATTCCTGAGTGTGAAGCCAGGAGTAACCCCTGTGCATCACCAGTTGTGACCCAAAAAGAAAAAAAAATCCAGCATGGTCCTAACCAGTGATAAGTGATCTCACGACAGAAGGAAGCTAAGGTGGAAGCCCCTGTACCTAAAATCCTTCTTATGCAGACTCAACTATGTAGGGTGGGGGGCAGATATCATTTGGGGACTGCCACTCTGGGATGATGATGATGAGCTTAAGTGTTTTCTCAGGTGCTACCTCCAGCATCTCCTTTACAACTGGCTCAGGGGTGAGAGGGCAGAGGATGCCCATGGCCAGAGCTCCTTTACAGTATTGAGGGTTTAGAAACCCAGGACAACCAGCTGTGAGACACTGGATTTTCTCTGGCTTGAGGTCAGTCAGTCTGCAGTAAGGCATCCAAGAGGACATTCAATTAAAAAGAGATTCTCATTGGAGTCAGAGCTAAAAAGAAAATGGTGAAGAAATGGCTGGTGCTATGCTAGAGTAAAAGAGAACAATTTCACTTAGGACAGTGGTAAAGATGTATGTCATTTTTAAAAAATTTTTATTAGTGAAACACCATGAGGTACAGTTGTCACGGTCATGGTCCTCCCGTTGTTCATTGATTTGCTCGAGCGGGCCCAGTAACGTCTCCATCATGAGACTTGTTACTGTGTTTGGCATATCAAGTATGTCACGGGTAGCTTGCCAGGCTCTGCCGTGTAGGTGAGATACTCTCAGTAGCTTGCCAGGCTCTCCGAGAGGGGCGGAGGAATTGAACTCGAGTCAGCCATGTTGGCTGCATGCAAGGCAAATGCCCTACCGCTGTGCTATCGCTCCAGCCCAAGGTACAGTTGTAGACTACAAATTTTTGTGCTTGGGTTTCAGTTATACAGTATTCAAGTACCCATCCCTCCACCAGTGCCCATTCTCCACCCCCACCAATCCCAGTATCCCTCCCACCTACCCATCCCCCCATCCCACCCTGCCTCTATGGCAGGGCATTCCCTTTTGTTCTCTCTCTCTCCTTTTGGGTGCTGTGGTTTGCAAAAGAGGCATTGAGTGGCAATCATGTTTGGTCTATAGTCTACTTTCAGCATGCTTCTCCCATCCTGGGAGGATCCTCCCAACACCCTTTATTTGGTGCTGCCTTCTCTATCTGAGCTCCCTTTTCCCCTAGCATGTGTGGCTGGCCTCCAAGCCATGAAGCAAAATTCCTGGTACTAATAACGGCCACTCTTGGGTGTTAGTCTCCTATTTTGTTACTTTATGTTCCCCAGATGAATTCAATCTTTCTATGTCTATCCCTCTCTTTCTGACTCATTTTGCTTAACATGATACTTTCCATGTAGTACCACTTGTATGTAAATTTCATGACTTCATCTTTTCTACAGCTAGTTGTGACGTGATAACATAGACTTTGAAGAGATGTGATATTTTACCTCTAAAACAGATACAGCCGTCTAAACTAATGCCTGGACTTCAAAAAAAGGCAAGGTAAAGGCCTAAGGTAAAGGCTCTCCCATTGATCGTCGATTTGCTCGAGCGGGCCCAGTAACGTCTCCATTGGAGACTTTGTTGTTACTGTGTCTGGCATATCGAATACTCTCGGTAGCTTGCCGGGCTCTCCGAGAGGGGCGGAGGAATCGAACTTGGGTCGGCCATGTTGGCCGCTTGTAAGGCGAACGCCCTACCCGCTGTGCTATTGCTCCAGCAAATAAAATAGGAAAAACTAGGGGGGAAAATCCATCCTATTGAGTTTTTCTGAGTCTTTTTTATATCTATGAATGAAGTCAAGATAAGGATACAGGGCTGGTGTGCAAGGTGAGACTTGCCAGGGATCCCAGTGCAGGGAAGAGAGATTTGAAACTCCTTGACGAGGTCCCAATTATCATTTCACTCAAGTGTAATTAGGTGGTGTTATAGGTAGGTCCCCTTCCTTTCCCAGTACTGTCAATATTCTTTCTAATTAAAGCATCATCACAAACTGAATTTCTTTTGGAATATTAATGCAGATATGTGACCCTGGCCTGTTATCTCTCAAGAAGCCCTGACCATGGTCATGAACCAAGGCAACCTCAAAATAATGGGCATTAGAAACATAAATATGAGTGTCTGAGGTTTTTGTTTAGGACATTCAAGACGTAAGGCCATTATTGCGTGTTTTAATCTTACCAGGGCATTCCAGACATGGATAAATTCATCATTGTTAATTCAACCCAAATTGACTGAGCTCAAACATTTTGCGAAGCTCTGCAGAGATTGTAAAGGAATAGAGCACCTTTATCCTGCCTTCAAGAAGTTGTCTGTTGAAGGAGTTGAAAATGAGATCACGTTATGTTTGGAAACATAAGATGAGGACATAGGTGGGGAGGTTACAGGTGAGTTGAGGGAGTAAGGGCTCGATCCTGCAGCATTAATGTTGGGGATCTGTGAGGATCTGGTGGAGATGGTATACCATCAGGCAGGAACCCATCCTGGGTCAGGTGAGACTTGAAGGGAGATAGAATTTGAAAAGTTTCAGAGTTGGGCGACCTTGAGCTGATACACAAGGAGGGCCTGTGGAGAAGTGTTTTGAGGATCAGAGAATCATTAAAACAAATAATTGTATGATGAGAGGTGAGAGCTTTGAGTTTCCCTTAACTGCTTTGGGGAAATTCGTCTGTGTTTTTGTTTTGTATTTTGGGGGCCATATTTGGCAGTGCTCAGGGGTTACTCCTGGGTCTGCACTCAGAAATTACTCCTGACAGTGCTTTGGGGACCACATGGGATGCTGAGAATCGAACCCGGATCAGTTGCGGGCAAGGCAAATGCTCTACCCACTGAACTTGCCCCTGTCTTGCTTGGTTTTGTTTTGTTTGTGCTCCGGGGCTGCTCTTGGCTCTGTGACCAGGAGACCATGTGCTGCCAGGGATTGAACCCAGGCCTTCTTCATGCAAAGCATCAGTTTCCTGTGGTGAGTTCTTTGAGCAGTTGCCCTGGCCCCACTTTGAGGGAGTTCTTTAACTTCTCCAGTCTCAGCTATTTTGCCTTCAGAATGGAGTTACCGATCCCATCCCTTGGGGGGGGGGGGGGGTGTTGTATGTGTGCAGTACTCTCCCCATAAGGTCAGGAGAGCAGCCTTAGGCGAACAAGTTGAACATCTGGGAAGAGCTTGGACCTTTGGGACAGGAGCTCTGGATGACTGGAGGAGGGAAGTGATGAGATAATGCAATTTTAGAATTGGTAGTTACTGAAGAGAAATTCAATATTTAGATAAAAGAGATCATTGGATATTTGGGGATTTGTGCGATTCTAGGCTTTAATGAGTAGTGAAGCCAAGAAGAGAATCTAGATCTCCTGATTCATGTTTTTCACAGAATTCCCTAGGTTTTTCTAGAGGGATGTTAGAAATGAAAATATCTGGGTCTGACTCTAGACTCGTGGAACCCCATAAACTCTAGGGCCCCAGAAATTTGTGTCTCAGCAATCCTTCAGATGTTTACTATGTTGTCTGAGAATCAGTGTTCTGAGTTTTACTAAGAAATAGTGAGGGTAGGACAGAGGAAAATGAAGTCTTACAGTATAATCAACAACAGTTTGTATAACAATTTTATCTCCATTTCTTTTTTTGGGGGGGGGTCACACCCAGCGATGCACAGGGGTTACTCCTGGCTCGTGCACTCAGGAATTACTCCTGATGGTGCTTGGGGGACCGTATGGGATGCTGGGAATCAAACCTGGGTCAGCTGTGTGCAAGGCAAACGCCCTACCCGCTGTGTTATCACTCCAGCCCCTTATCTCCACTTCTTGATTGATATATTATTCACGTACCATAAAGTCACTCTCTTGAAGTGTACACTTCAATTGCCTTTTCTATAGTAGCCATCACTGCTGTTTAATTCCAGGACATTTTTAATACCTCCAAAGAATATTCCTTTACCCATCAGTGGCTAGTTCTCATTTCTGCATGCCAAACCACATATCAGCTTTCTATCTGCATGAATTTGTCTACTCTGGACATTCTGGATAAATGCAATCATGCATCATGTGATCTTCAGTGTCTGGCTTCTTTCAAATAACAAAGTTTTCAAGATTCACCCATACTATGGGATGAATTGTCACTTTATTCCTTTTTATAGCTGAGAATAACTTCTCACTTTATCTCAGACAAATTTGGTCAAACAATTGAGCACACACCATCTCAGGAAAAAGGGTTCCTCTTAGGCCTATTGGCTTAGAACTTTATAGTTTCCAAGAGTTGTCACAACATAATAAAATGTAAGCTGTAGGCAATGGGGCAGGGTGTCATGGAGTTGCTTTCAAAGATGAGAAATCTTGTTGCATAAAATATCTTTTTTGCTGGCCTATTGTGCTGTTTCCATGGTGCCTGTTCATTGAAATGGGAGTAAGGATTTGAGGGGTGACATGTAGCAAGTATGGACTAGACAGAGGATACAATATCGGCTAAGGGACAAAAGTAGGAAAAACTAGGGTTTGTTTGGAAAGTAGTGGGAGAATTCTGTTCTGAGGGAGTGTATAGGGTTGAGGTGATGATACAGACAGGCACGTAAACACCAGATCCCAGAAGACATTGTGGGATTTTTCCTTTGTCCTACCCTCGCTATGTCCTACTGCTATGCCATAGATGGGAGGGACCAATGAGATGGGATGGTTGAGTCCCACTCCGGAGACAAGTATGTGAAAGATTCTGAATTCCAGTTCCACCACTTCCTTGCTATGTGCTCCTAGCCAAATGATTTAACTTCTTTGTGCCTCGTTGTCTGTTTTTTTGTAAGTGAGAATTATTGTAAGCTTGAATCAAGGCCATGCAAACTGGTTAGCCCAGCACCATGGCACATGGTAAATTGCTCATGTAAATCTGTTATTAATTTTGTAATCCTTAAACTCAGACTTCATGCTCAACATGAGGTGGAACCACTGAAAGCCTTTGAAAATAAAAGTGAAAACACGATGGAATGACATGGTATATATCACTTTGGCAGCCATGAGGGGATGGAGAAAAAAAAAAGTAGCATAGTGAGACTGGGTGGGGGATTATTATAGTATTTCAGGCAGAATCGAAGTTTGAACTATGACTGTACTAAAGAAAGGAGATGAATTGACAGATTAAGATAAGAGGATTGGTCCATGGTTGGAAGCCTGCCTCAAAGGTTGGGGGCGAGTGCAGCTGATACAGAGAAGGGACCAATATGATAATGATGGTTGGCTCTGGATGGAAGATGTGTGCTGAAAGTGGGTAAAGGACCAAACATGATGGCGTCTTAGTATCAGTATTGCACACCATAATGCCCCAAAAGTGGTGGGGGGGGTGGGAGGAGAGAGAGAGAGAGAGAGAGAGAGAGAGAGAGAGAGAGAGAGAGAGAGAGAGAGAGAGAAGTGCCATAGAGGCATGTTGGGAGAGGGGAGAGAGATATAGGGGATATTGGTGTGGGAAATGTACACTGAAGGTGGGTGTTGGAACATAGTATGACTGAAACCTCATCAGGAAAATTTTGTAACTGTATCTCAGTGATTCAATAAACACATTTTTTTTTTTTTAAGAAAAGAGATCATTGGAAACAGAGTCAGCAAAACTTGGCGACCAGCTCAATTTAGAGCAGAAAATGTGGGGGCTGGGCTGGGTGTGGCAGTAGGGAGAGTTGAGAATAATTCCCATTTGTTAAACTTGGGCAGTTTGAGAGTGAAATGTTCCTTCCCTTCAACAAGAGAAGAATTGAGTAGAACTAGGAGAGATGGCCCATTCTGTTTTAGATATTAACTGGCTCAAGTGCTTATGGGACTTCCTGGTAGACATCCTAAAGAGGCAGTTGGTTCTCAGCTGCGGAAACTGTGGGAGTAAATGGCATTGCCCATAGAGAATATTTCCAGCAGGGAGACTCAAACTTGGCTGTACTTTGGAATCATGGGGGTGAGGGGTGGGGGGCTGGCAGGGGAGGCTTTAAAAACGGCCTGTGTCTCACTGGTCCTGTCAGACATTCTGATTTAATTGGTCTAGGGTGCGACCTGGGATAGTGGAAAGCTCCCCTTGTGATTTTACATGCATTGAAGTTCGGGAACTACTGGCTCAAAAATAATGAGTACTATTTATTTAGATGAGAAGAAATCTGAGTTCCAGACCCAAATGAGAGGATAGAGGAAAGAAATTGCAAAGTAAACTCAGGGGCTGGAGAGAAAGAAGGAGGCAGGTCATGGGAGCCAAGAGAGAAGGGGAGGGGATTTTTGACACTTTCGCTTATGCTAATTTTAGGAAAAGATGCTAGTGTGGCCATTCATTTCTCTCGTTATTGGATATTTGCCATGTATTTTGGCTTCTTGTATTCTTCTCCCCATTGTGCCAACAGTTTGGACTTGTGTCTATTGAAGATTAAATGTGAAAGAAATTTTCTATTTTATGATTCTATCCTGCTTGTTACTGGTGTGTATAAATTCTCTGATTTCACTTTGTTTATATCCACTCAATTATTGGTTATTTCTTTAACAAATGTACTGAATTTATTGACTTGTCGGCTGGTTAGGAACTGGAGAGAACTAAGGGGGGAATAAATCTGTTTTCAGATTGTTTATTTGAAAAGTTAGCTCACTGAAACCAGTTTAGGACTAGCTTAAAAATCTGTTGTTTGTTTGTGTTTTTTGTTTTTTCCTTTGGTTTTTGGGTCACTCCCGGCAATGCTTAGGAATTACTCCAGGCTCTGCATTCAGGAATTATTCCTGGAGGTGTTCAGGAGACCATATGGATGCTGGGATTGAACCCGGTCGGGCTACATGCGAGGTGGGCGCCCTGCCCACTGTACTATTACTCTGGCTCTCAGGACTAACTCACAATCTGGAATCATCTTCCCTCCAAAGTCACACACACACACTTTTTCTTTTCTAAAATAATTTATTTAAAAACAAACTGCATATTCAGTTACATGAACTCATTTGAGATCAAAGCCCATGGTTTAAGACGCTAGGGCTTGTTAAACTGTGTGTAAAGTCACACACTCACTCTTGTGTGGAAGACACAGATCAGATTAGTTTCCCTCCAGTGTTGACTTTGACCCCTAAGATCCTCCACATAGATGGTGTCTTTCCACTATGTCCAGGGAATTGATTTAAGAAAATCCTTTGATGACGAGAACATACCTATACACCAGAGATTGATGTGGAAAGCCTGAGATATACCCCAGGCAGTCCTTGTTCCCTAGGAAGTGTTCCTTAGGATTATTGAAGGATTTGGCAGGAAGATTCTAGGAACATTCCTAACGTATCCTACAAAGTCGCCAAAATTACTTAGCTCATTGGAAGTATGAGTGTACAGCTTGCAAAACACACTGTGACATGCATGGTACTCTAATGTTTTACCCCTAATGTTTGTCAGCCTTTCCTCACTTCACTTGTTGTTAATAACTTGTAACAGTGGTGAATAGTATTTGTCAATCTTTTAAAACTCATATCAGATTTTTCTTTATTAAGTGAAATTTCATTTTAATTTACCAATTGACTGTTGGTTTTATTCTAATTTTGTTCATCTGTTCGTACTTTCGACATTTGTTGAGCCTTCTTATGAGATGAGACCTGAGAGAAAGTAAATAGGGATAAGATCGACTCTCTATGCTCAAGTTCCTGACAGTCACATAATAGGAAAGAAGAAATAGTGAAAGGAAAAATTAAGTTGATAGAAGACTTTCACTAGTAGGTTGATAAATCACAGATTGGATCCCAGGGATATCTTTCAAGAAAAGTCTCAGGAATCAGTGTAGAGCTTTTATATTTCCCAGAGAGAAAAATAAAGTACTTGAGCCTAAATAATTTACTGAACAACACAAGGAACCTGATCTTCCCTTTTTAAAATCACCATTCTCTTTTTCTCTTTTCAAACACGATTTAAGAGTTTCTTTAGTCTTTCAAGAAGTTGAGTAAATTTTTAAGGAAACTTTCTTAAAAAGAAGAGTTGCTTTTTATGCCTATTTGAGAGTTTCTGTGCATTTGGAGAATTGCTTTTATTGTGTTCTGAATATTTGAAATTGATTTTGCAGTTCAGAAAATTTACCTTTATTCTTTGATTACAATGTTATGCATTTTTCCCTGCTAACTCTTCTTACATGATAAATTGAATTACCCCAATTTGATTCATGGTCTGATGGTTTCACTTAAATTGCTATTCTGTTTTATTTTAACGTTTCAAGTGTCTTTAGTTTTTTAAAAAGTAATCTTTAGTTTTGCCTCCATTGATATTTCTCATTTCTCCATGTATATCTAGTTTCTTAAAATCCTTATCACCTTTTATGCCACTTTTGATGAGTTTATGTCCTTAATAGGCTAGTTGTTTTTTGTATGTATGTGGGTAGAGGGAGGTCACACTCAGATGTGCTCAGGACTTACTCTTGGCTCTGCACCCAGGGATCATTCCTGGCAGGATTCTTGGAACTACATGGGGTGCCAGGGACCAAGCCCAAATAGCTGTGTGCAAGGCAGGTGCCCTTCCACTGTACTATCACTCCAGCCCCAGGCTGTTTTTAAAATCGCTATCATCTTGATATATTTAGTTTTCTTTTCCACTTGCAAAATATTTTGAGAGATTTGCCTTTTTCGTATTTGTTCCAGACAACCAAAAGTGTTTATTTTGGAGATTCATCCTCTTTCAGGGATTTTTCCAGATGATGTGACCAGTGGAGGGTGATTTCAAGTGATCCTGTTATTGGAAGAACTGTCAAAAGAAATGAGAATATTTAGACTGAACAGAGGAGACATAAACGACAGGATTGCTACATTCAAGTTCACAGAGGCTGTTGTCTTAGAATAAGGTGCCAGTTTATTTTGGGTGGTGATTGGGATGAGGAGCAGCGAGGGACTGAAGCTGCCAAGTGTCTTAATGTAAGGACACTTTCTAGCAATGAGGGGTCCAAGAGTAAACAATTAAAGGCCAGATGGCTTCTTGGCAGTGAATTGTAGAGAAGATTCAACTGTTTGGGGGTTATTTGGCCTTTTATTTCCTTCCATTAGCTTGGCAATCTAGAGGCTAATATTAAAACCATTAGCAGGTCATTTTCTAGATTTTAAACTTTCCTGTGCAGACCTTGCTGAGTCAGGGAGCACTTTTAATGGTCTGGTTGATGTAATCATCTATTTGGTCTTTGGGGATCCCTGAAAGAAGGCTCATGCTTACCCACAGTTCAGATATATAATGCAAATTAATTCTTCTAATTAGAGCTATATATTTAAATCAATTAGCTAAATTGTATTTGGCAGCAGATTCCTAAGCAGCCCCTATAAGTAACCACTTATACCAAAGTAAGCACTTTCATCATCTTCAAAAGGAATGAGAAGGCCTGAGAATCTTCCTTCCTTATGTCTCCAGTGGAGATCCCTGATAAGCCAGATAGGTAGGGGAGGCCAGAGAGATTGTACAGTGGGGAGGGCAATTGCTTTGCATGCACTCAACCTCAATTCTATTCCCACAGCACTACATATGGTCCCCCAAGCCCAGTCAGGAGGGATCACTAAGCCCAGTCAGGTGTAGTCTCCAAACCTAAGTAGCTCTGTAGCACTGTCCTCCCATATTCATCGATTTGCGCAAGCGGGCACCAGTGACATCTCCATTGTGAGACTTGTTGTTACTGTTTTTGGCATATCGAATACCTAACCTAAGTAAATAAATAAATTAAATAAGACAGTGTGGGGTCAGATAGTTTTTATTTTCCAGTGCTCTAATTGCTTCAGGTTTTTCAGAAACTGCAGGTGATATGGGTCTTGGATTTCAAGACAGGGCACAGCAAATACCATCTTCTCTGGTTCCTAGAACTGGTTGAAACCCCTGGCTGTGTGACTGGCAGGAAGGGTTGATATCCTCCGAGTGCAGCAGCCTTCCACTTCCATTCAGAGTTACCCAGCCTCTGCCTCGATCACCTTCAGTAACCAGGAGCTTGCTCACTCTCGAGGAAACTCATTTCATTGTTGGGAAACTAAGCCGTGAGCCTGAGCTGGGGTCTCCCTCGCTGTGCATTGCTCCTTGCATTCCTAACTCTGTACCCCAGCGTCACACAAAATGTGTGTTATTCACCTTTTTGTGAAGTTTGACTGACTGTGTGAGTGTATAAGTCTGTGTTCTTCAACCCTTTGCCCACTGTGCACCCGTCAGACTTTGTTTCCTTCCTGTGATTCCCCCTGTCCTACTGGTTCACCCCCAGGCTCATGCTTTTGTCTCCCCGTCCCACACACACTTGATTTTAGTCTGTGGCCGCTTAAAAATATTCTGGGAACCCATAGTGATCCATATAGCTCTTGGTTGAGAAATGCTGACATAGGCCTTTCCAAATCTGAGTATGTTAATAGGCCTTCACATACTCTGATTTTTCAGCGAGTCTTCATTTGTCTTGGATTTAACATATCTTCCATACTAGACCCCTAGAGGAAGATGATGAAACTATGAGATTCAGACATGAAGACAAACCAAATTAATGTTCCTATTCAAGAATTGCCAGCTGATTCATTCCTATTGAAGTCCTTCCCAAGGCCATTGATATTTGCAAACACTGTCCTTGGGGCTTGCTGGACATTCATTCTTCTGTCCTTTGTGAATAACTTGTATTGTCAGAACATGAGAATGAAAATTCTTGATCCTCCATAATATATTTTATAGAAATGTCATGTGATTTTTATATCCTTGGTAAAGAGACATTAACTAATCACTGCTATAAAAGAGCTTTCACGGGGTCGGAATGATATAACAGTAGTTTGAACACCTGCCTTGCACAAAGCCAACCTGTTTTCAATCTCTGGCACCCCATAGGGTCCCCTGAGCCCCACCTTGAGTGGTCAGTCTGTGAGCACAGAGCCAGGAGTGAGCCCTGAGCACTGCCAGGTGTGGCCCAAAAGCAAAAAAAAAAAAAAACAACAAAAAAAAAAACCCAAAAACCATAAATAAATAAAAGCGTTTAACAATCAATAACAAAAAGGCTAAGATTCCAGTATTAAAATAAGAGAAAGTCAGAACCATGAAATTAGAGGGAGCATATATGTTATTAAGAAAAGTCATCCACCATGGACTGACATGCTTACAAAAATCCTGTGATATGTAAAACAAATTACTGAAGAATATGAAATTATACAAGTAGGTGAAAAGCTTAGGCAGTACTGACGCAGAAAGAAATATGCTCCTGACCTGTGTCCATTCTGCTGTTGGCCCTTGTGTAGTCAGGATACCCATTTCCTCCAGGAATCCACTGAGGACACTGTTGTTGGGAGGTTAGATCTTATGTCAGTCTGTTTCATTTTCCCCTGAACTTCCCTGGGGATTTTGAATTACTGATCAATTGTGTCCTCCACCTTTTTATGTAATTGTCTTTTTTATAAAAAAAAATCAGTTCTTCCTCAAATTTTTTTCTTTATTTTTTAGATTTTATTTTAGACATTGTGGTTCACATTACTGTTAATGACAGAGTTTTATGCATAACACAGTCCCTCATAACACCCTCCCCGAGAGTGTCCACTTCCCTCTGCCATTGCCCCAGTGTCCTCCTCTCAGCATAACCCCCCATTACTCTCCTGTAGTAAGTTTCCCGCTGAAGGCCAGTTCTATTTTGTTGCCTTTGGGCCTTTGTTTATTGCCTTACTATGTTTCATCATAGCTTATATGGGGGAGAAGCCTCAGTGGAAGAGGGTGGAGTTATTGGCGGGAGTGGGGAAGTAGGATTGCCAGTACAAAATGATAGAATGGGAACGGCTGTAAGCCACGTTATCTCAATTAAAATGGGGGGAGGATTCTATCTCTATAATTTGTGTTCTAAAAGTAAAAAAAGTATTTACTCTGTTAGTGTATTCAGATGTTGATTTATAATGATACATGCATGAAACTTATATGCTATAGTTCAATGTTATTTTAATTAAATGTTTTTAAAAATCAGAAACATGAAAGGAGCAAAAATAGTGATAATACATGAAAAAATATTCAGATATCCTACATCAAATAATTTGATATTAAAACTATAAAGAGCTCTGATATGAAAGAAAATATGTCAATGACATATTCACAGGCTAAAATACTTGAAGTACAGGACTGAGCGATAGTTCAGGGGTTAAGGTGCTTGGCACTGCATATAGTCCCCTGAACATAGAGCCGGGAGTAAGCCATGAGCACAATAAGGTGTGGTCTACTCCCTCCCATCACTAAATGCAACATACTGAGTAATTCTATTTTTGTGGACTGTATATTTTAGTATATGTATTATGGGTCTATAAATTTATGGTAAAGTTGATGTGAATACCTACCAAATAGTTAATGGTGATAAATTCTGGAAGGTTAAATTGAATTCTTGAAATAATGCATACACTGTATATGACTTTCTTTTTCTGGATGGAATTATGTGATATAATGCTTTTTTAGTAGCAAAAATTAGTCTGGGCACCTCGTAGTGAACCATTACCCAGCCCCTCACATGCAGGCTTGTGCAGTTGAAAACAATAGTGAAGAATTAGAAACAGAACAAATATTCAATCATAGATTTTATTGAATAAATTATGATATAGCCATATAAAAAAGTTACAGAGCCATTTAAAATAATTATGTAAATATTAAAACATTTATACAGAATAATGTTCATGAAATATTAAATGCCAAAGTATATTTTATTTTAATACAAATAGTATGTATAAACATAGAAAAAGAAAAATTACATTGGTAACTCTGGGAAGTAGGATTATAGTTTATTACACTTCCATTATATTTTTCTGTGTATTTTACTAAAAACATATTTAGTTTTAAAAGTTAAATTAAAATAAGTTAAAATAGTTAAATATGCATAATACTAAGGTCTCTTGATAGATGGTTCCTGCCCTAGTCATCGTCAAAATATTTCATTTCATTTCTTAGAGGCAATTTCTTTCAAATCTCCTAGTTGTTTCCTTTTCTTTCTTTGTACTTCTGAGAAATATGCTTGTATTACTGTTTCATGAATTATTAATGTTGACATATAATTACTCTGGTAGGTGAGGATTTTACTTTTATTTGTCATAGCTGCTTCTTTCACCATCTCCTTCCATCATTCTGTCGCCTGTGTTGAAGAAATCATTTTTCAGTGTTTACATTATTATCACAATATAAATATCCTTTCTTGTTAAACCAAGAAATAAACTATAACTTTGTTGCTTTTCTTGAAGAACTTGCGGGTTCCTGGGGGCTAGTGGGGGATTTGGGCCACGCCCAGCGGTGCTCAGGGGCTCTGTATTTAGCGGCTGCTCCCAGAGGTATTCCGGGTGGTTCATGAGGTTCTGGGAATCTGGCCAATCAGGTTGACCGCATACAAGGCAAGTGCCTTAGCTCCTGGACTATTTCTCTGACCCTTGTACAACTCTTGTTTTTCTGGGATTTAATTATTCGTGTAGTTTTTTCATTTGTGTAGTTTTTTTTTTATCTACTTATTGTTAATTCTTCCCATACTCCCCAGTAGGGAATTTTCTACACAAGCATGTCAGTGACTTGTTCATTGTTGTTTCTTTTCCCTAAGATCTTTGTCTTCACATCCTAGCCTCTTGTTTGCTTCTCTTCATAGTCATTCTTTGCCTCATCTGTTTCATCCCCAATTTTCTAGATCCCATTTCTTCTTTACTTTCTTCCTTATTTTGCTGGGACACTTCTCTTATAGCATTCTGAGAAAGGACATGAGAGATTAAAAAAAAATTGAGGACCGTGAATAGCTTTGGAACTGTGTATCTCATGGTGACTCAATTAAAATTAAAAAAGAATAAAAATTTATGAGTAAATAAAAATTAGATGGGTCTCATTCTCCTAAAGAGCCCTGAATATAATCTCAGGGCTAGGATGAAAGAGACGTTACTGGGGCCTGCTCGAGGCAATCGACGATTAACAGGATGATGAAATGAAATGAAATGAAATGAAATGAAAAATTAGAAATAAAAAGATAAAAACAAAATTGCGGCCCAGGGGCTGGAGAGTTTCCCAAAGCCTGCCAGAAATTATCCCTGAACACAGAGACAGATGTAAGCCTTGAGCTCTGCTGGTGTTTCCCCCGAACAGACAGAAAAAAAAAATAGACTGGCAGACCAGGGGCCAGAGAGATAGTACAGAGGATAAGGTGCTTGCCTTTTGCCTTGTATGTAGCCCATCTGGTTTGATCACTAGCACCAAATACCTGAACACACCAGGAGTAATCCCTGAGCACAGAGCCAAGAGTAAACCATGAACACAGCCAGATATGTACCCTCTCCTCCGTTTCTTGTGTTTTTGTTTTTGTTTTTTCAATCCAGACAATGATAATGTCTTTACTACTTGACTGATATTTTGACTGGCTGTAGAATTCTAAGTTGAAAACTATTTTCCTTCAGGAATTTGGTTTCTTTCTCTCATGAGTGCATTCCCTTTTTCACTTGCTATAATTTATACGTTTTAAGAAAAGGTTCAGGTTTGTCATGGTTTACTGGAATGAAACTCTGTTGCTTTTATAATGCTAAAAATTTGAGATTCCTGGGACTGAAGACAGTGTCAGGCCTGATGTCCCCAGTGGAAAAATCATATCCTTGACGCGAGCTGGATTTAATTTGGTTGCTTCACAGTTTTGAGAAAAGTATAATGATTATGTAAGGTGTTAACATTAGGGAAAATGGAATGAAGCATCTATGGAGCTCTCTGTTATCTCTGTATCCTTTCCCACATCTACAGTTATTCCAAAATAAAACATTAATGGGTGCACTACATTTTATAGATGTGAGAATTCACATTTCAGCTCTCTATATCTAGGACTTTGGGGCGTGCGTAGGTAGCACTTTAACGACTTCTCTTTTATGGCATTCTTCTTTTTAGATTTTCTGTCTCTTCTGGGTCATCTTATATCGTTTATATTTTCCTTGAAAAACATCCATATCATCAAGATCTTCAAACATGTTTGTGTAGTGGTAAGCAACATGATCTCTTATAATTTTTTTAAAAGTAGAATTGGCAGGGGCCAGAGCCATAGTGCAGTGGATGGGGAGTTTGCCTTGCATGCGGCCAACCCGAGTTTCATCTCCAGCATCCCACGTGGTCCCCAGCACCACTAGGAGTAATTCCTGAGTGCAGAGCCAGAAGTAATTCCAGAGCATTGCCAGGTGTGACCTAAAACAAAAGCAAAACCAAAATCAAACAAAAGAATTGTCATGTAAGATGATATTAATTTTAGGTATACCAAACAATGACTCAAAATCTGTATATATTGCAAAATTGTTGTTCCAATAAATCTAATCAATAAGTCACTAAGTCTAGTACCATCACATATGTAGTGCAGTGTTTTCTTGTGATGAAAACTTTAAGATCTATGCTCTTAGCAATTTTCAAACATGCCTATACAATATGATAAATTGTTGTTCCCAGCCTGTAAATTCGCACCTCTGACTTATTTATTTTATAATTGAACATTTGTACCTTTTGATTCCCTTTACCCATTTCTCCCACCTGTCCATCTTTTTCACAATTTCTGTGTCCATATTTCTTTCCTCATGTCAGGTTTTGTTTTGTGTCATCATATTTTAGGTTGTGAAACTGAATTGGTGAGTTGAGATCACAGCTGTTTTTTTATAGGCCTCCAAGCAATTCTTAGGGTCCCTGGAGCATCCCAGTGATGCTCAGCCCTGCAGGCCTGTTTCCTCAGCTGACCTGTTGTGCAATGTTCAGGGGCCTCTGGGATCACATCTGGTGGTGCAGCGCTGAGAATCAAACTCGGGTCTTTGCACATGCCAGCATATGCTCTACCACTGAGCTGTCTCCTTAGCCCTTAACCCCTAAGCCTGTATTTCTAAAAGCAAAGTAAACCGTCACTGTCACTGTCCTCCTATTGTTCATCAATTTGCTTGAGTGGGCACCAGTAACATCTACATTGTGAGACTTGTTATTGTTTTGGAACATCGAATACGTCACAGGTAGCTTACCAGGCTTTGCCATGCGGGCTGAATACTCTTGGTAGTTTGCTGGGCTCTCCGAGAGGGATGGAGAAATCAAACCTGGGTCAGCTGTGTGCAAGACAAATGCCCTACCCGCTAGAAAATTATCAATAATGTTGGTTTAGGAAACCTTTGTCTCAAGTACAGACTTCTACTTGGTAACCTGTAAATTGGTAATATCTATCAATACACAAATCTGATAACTTCTTTATTTGTTTGGGGCCACACCCAGCGGTGCTCAAGGCTTACTCCTGGATCTGTGCTCAGGGGTCACTCCTGGCAGGGATCAGGGGGACCTTATGGGGTGCTGGGGATCGAACCCCAGGTCAACCACATGCAAGGCAAGTGACCTACCTGCTGCGCTATCCCTCCAGCCCCCATATTTTTAAATGCATAGCGACTGTCTTTCTTACAGTCTGGTGTTTGAATTATACCAGTGAATGGCCCATTCGGAAATATAGAATGCAGTGCAAAGAAGCAGTACTGAGCCACACAGAGTAATGGCACGTGCCTAGTGCATGCCATGCCTGCGCTGTACTGTCCCAAGGTGCTTGCTGAGGTGGGCAGCACTGGCGAGTATGACACAGTAAGGTGTCTTTGGACTGTGCATCCCCATCCCCATTTGAGAAACCTCTTCTGTTTCCTTCCCTATTCCTTAGCCATATCAGATATTAAGCCAATCTGCTTACCACAAGACAGTCGACTTCTTAGGAGAGTGTTTCTCAATCTGTTTCCGTCCCTGGCTCCTTTTCAACCTGCTTTCTTTCCTTTGGCTTCCTCCCCATACTATCGGTTGGACCCCCTATCTCATGCCATGACCCCACCTTCTATGTGACTTCCACCTGTGACCCCCTGGGGTGTTGGTGGGGCATATGCCCGTGTTGAGAAGTGCTGCCTTAGGATGGAGGAGAGCTAATGCCGTTCACTCTGGCCGTGGGGCATGTGTTTATGTCCATTTCAGAACTAAAGTGAGTCTTAGGCATTTGATCAGCTTCTGGGCAAGTACAGAAAGCATCTGAGCAATTTTTCAGGGTCCTCTTCAAAATACTTTGGCTGTCTTCTTTTAAGAAGGAGGGAGGGAGGGAGGGAGGGAGGAAGGAAGGAAGGAAGGAAGGAAGGAAGGGAAGGGAAGGAAGGGAGGAAGGGGAAAGGGAAGGAAGGGAGGAAGGGAGGAAGGGGAAAGGAAAGGGAAGGAGGGAGGGAGGAAGGAAGGAAGAAAGGAAGGAAGGAAAGAAGAAAGAAAACCATTGTCTTCCTTTTAGGTAAATGGAAGAGCTGGAGAGCAGTTTACTACAGACACGAAAATCACACCGAATCGAACAAATGGTGGCGAGATGGCTTCGGCGTTCCCGGGACAGCTCGGCCAGGTAAGGCTCCTGGTTGGCAAAGATTTCTCTGGGTAAAGGTTTGGTGTCACCGTGTGAGGATATTTTACTAGTCTTGGCAGTGACTTAGGATCTCTGACTCCAGCTTGCTTTTTTCTTACACCATATGGTGAGAGGAGCATAAACAGACCAGCTACGTGGCTGGAGGTCTTTTCTCTTTGTCCCCCTTTCAACTCTTCCCCAACATGTAGATGCATTTGCATCAAACTACACTGGCAAAGACAAACACACCACATGGAGACTCAGACTCACATGCATGCGTGCGTGCACACACACACACACACACACACACACACACACACACACACACACATTCTTGGCTGAATATTTGATGTGAGGGTCAGACAATCTGCTGTTTATCACCCTTCTCTGTCTTTGTTTCCAGCAGCTGTTCCTTTCTTGCCATCCTATTTCATGCTAAACAAAATGAAATGAAATAAAATACAGATCTGATTTGACTGCTACAAGAGAATTTAAAATATGTTCTGTTTTGAAACGTTCATTTTGCATCTCAGATTTCCCATCTGGCCCCTGCCACAGAGATGAAATATCACATGTCAGGTGTTTACGGAGACACACATTCTTCTGAAGGAACCAGAAACAGCTGCTCTGTGTGCGAGCAGGAAGCCTTACTCAGGGTAACGCTGCCCCACAGCCAAGTGCCTGGACCTTGCACGCTACAGTGAGATAAGGCTGGTAGAACTAGTACCCTTTTGCAGAGGAAGCACCTAAGGCTCAGAAAATTATTTCTTTCTGACTGCCCCATCGCCTGCTCAGCGCTCTTTGACAGGTCCCTGTTTCTCTTTGGAGGAGGTGGAGAGAGCATCCAAAGAGGTGCTTGGATGTGATAAGGATGATAGGTTGGATGTGATGCCTCTTTGGCCGGGTAATGTTGGGCCCAACCTGGCAGTTCTGGGGGGTCAGATTCATGATGTGCAAGGCATGCTCTTCACCCTTTTGAGCAATCTTCCCAGGCCCCAAATATCCCCATTTCTTAGAAGGGGGGTTTAAAGCCTTTTTGGTTAGATATTTAAGACTCTCTGTTATCAGTTCTGAACGACTGTCTGCATTGACATCATACTCTAATTAGAGCCAGCCATTCATTATCCCCCTTCTATCAGCAGCCCCCCACCCCTTTTCACTTGAGACCCTGTGCCAGATCTGTCCACCCATCTTCACTGTGTCTCACAACCACCTGCAGTGTTGGGTCTGCCTGAAATGGTGGGTGTCCATGAAACGCCTGAAACATGAAACAATCAGAATTCATCTCTGCGTGGAGCGTGTTCAATGTAACTTAACATCGCCCTTCTCCTTCTTTCTCTCCTTTTATTTTTTATAATATATGTTTTGATTATAAACATCCCCATATTTATATGGAAATACACACAGGTTAAGTTGCATGGTTCAACTTTTATATGGAATTTTTTTGTTTTTTAATAAGTAAAATGGTTTTATGTAGGTAAAGATGAGAAGGGAGAGAGGGAGAGAGTAAAGAGAAAGAGACAGACGAACAGAGACAGCAGAGATAAAGCCCTTTTCTTTCTTCTAAATCACAGATTTCCAAATGCTGGTTCATAGTTCTGTTCTGGTCTTCAGGTATAAAAAGGTTGAAAACCACTATTTTGGAGTGGAGGGTAGATGCTGAGAGCTTACTCCTGGTTCTCAACTTTGGGATCACTCCTGTCAGGAATCAGTTCCAAGTCAGCTGTGTGCAAGACAAGCAACTCATCCTCTGTACTATCTCTCTGACCCTGAAAATCAGTTTTAGATCATCAGCTCTATGTGGGTTGGAAAACTAGCCGCTTCTATCCTATAGCCTAGAGGTGGCTGAGTTTCCACAGATTGCGAGTGATTGAAAAATTACCAGGCATGACACTTACTTAATATTTCAAATCCCAGTCCTGGGGATGCTGCTCCATAAAACAGGATCCCTGGAGCAGAGCAAATGGCACCAACAATGACCTCCCAGTTTCTTCATCGAGAAACCTGAGCACTATTCTGCATGTTTCTGCCTTCCTCACACTCTGCAGCCAACTGGCCAGTGGATCCCGTCAGATCGCCTTCCTACATATCCTATGTCTGTCTGTCAGTCTGTCTGTCTTTCTGTCTGACAAATCCACAGGAACATTTTCACACTCACCCTCCCTTGTTGCAGCCAACTCCTAACCCCAGTGCTAGACTGAACTTAGCAAAATTCAAGTTGCTCTTATCCCTCATGCTTAGCTCAGGCTGCACCCCGCCCCAGACTATTCCGGGGGTCACCCGCGATTGCATCACAGCCTGCAAGCCCCCCTGATTGACGGGCCCTGGCCTAAAGACCTACGTCACAACATTCTCTCCTTTCTCCTGATTTCTTCACACCATGGATTTCCTACTTTGTTTTCCTCCAGGGAACATAGTCCTTGTCACACTTCATAATAGTGAACCCATTTCTCCCCTGATTCCTCTCCTGCCTGATCAGCAGACAACTCTTCTCCTCCAACTCTCCCACCTTATATGAGACCAGTGACCCTGTTTTACCAGATAGCCTCAAGGCTGGAAGAAGGCCCTGCAGGTAGTAAATGTTCAATACATTGTTACTGATGGAAGGGCTTTCACAAGGGAACTATCTTACTTACTAAAATATATTTTAATTGTACCTCTAGCTTCCTCCCCCGCAAATGTTGAGGGCTGACAGTTTCAAAACATCTGGAAAATTAAACTAAGTTTAGAAGTGATACCAATAAATAGCAAAGCAATTACGCATAGGGATTTGCCAGTTGAGTGCTAGCATTATCTCTGAGTTATCTGATAACCAGGACAATAAATTAAAAAAATAAAAAGTTCATTGAATTGTTTTCTAAGATCAAAAAGGTAACCAGCAGACATGGAAGCTCATCTATAGTTATGTATCTTTAGATACATATATAAGCAACTCTATTGGTAGGCGGAGTGTTTAAAAACAACGGATCTTTGCTAGGCCAGAGATATTACAGGGATTTAGGCTCTTGCCTTGTGTCCTGCGGACCCCAGCTTGAATTCCTGGCACCACATGTGGTTCCCCCTGAGCACTGCCAGGGTCTCTTCTGAGCACAGACCAGAAAAATAACATCTGAATGTGCTGGGTGTGACCCCAAACCCAAAACATAAAACATAAAAATAAAAGCTTTGATTCATTTCAGCCATTCATACTCATTTGTAATTGTCATTTCTTTCATAAAAGTTCAACTCTGGCACAGGTGTGGTGTTAGAACTTTGTATGTATAAAACCCTATCATTAACAGTATTGTAAATCATGGTGCCTAAAATTTAAAATAAAAATTTTTTTGGACTTTGAAACACACCTGGTGTTGCTCCAGGCTCTGCACTCCTGGCAGGCTTGAGGGACCATATGGGATGTTGGGGATCAATTCCAGTTAGCTGCATGTGAGGTGACTGTCCTACCCACTCTTCTTTTGCTTCACCCCTCTTCCCCAATTTTTAATTTGAACTTTATCTCTGATAAATTCTAAGTGAATCATCTAGGAGGAAATCATTTTTTTTAAAAAAAAAAAGTAGTTTCTATTGCTTTGTAAAAAGAAATGTGGCTAAAATGATTTCTTTTATAAAGAAAGGTTTGCTTTTTAAAAAATCCAATTTAATTTCAAAATATTACTAAACAAATTGATAACTTTAATGATCCAGGGGCAGTGTTAGAGTTTTTTTTTTTGGGGGGGGGGCTTGTGGTTGAGCCACACCCAGCGATACTCAGGGGTTACTCTTGACTCTGCACTCAGGAATTACTCCTGGAGGTGCTTGGGGGACCATTTGGGATGCTGTAGATCAAACATTGGTTATTGCTCACAAACAAGGTAAGTGCCCTACCTAATGTACTGTCTCTCTGGCCCCAGTGATAGAGACATATAATGCCTTTTCTTTCTTTTCTTTTTTTGCTTTTTGTGTCATATCTGGTATTATACAGTGGTTACTCCTGGCTCATACACTTAATAATTACTCCTGGTGGTGCTCAGGGGATCATATGGAATGCTGGGAATTGAGCCCGGGTCAGCCTCATGCAAGGCAAACGCCCTTCCCACTGTGCTATCTCTCCAGCCCCTTTTTATTTTTTTTTAAAATCATACTTAGTATTATTATTTTTAATTGAACTTGTATAATGCATTTTCAAATAGACATTCTCTTGGAGAGGGGTGTCCATTTTCAGCATGTCTTTGATTTCTTAATTTTAAAAATAAGTTTCAGTGGTTACTACAGTTAGTCAAATATGGATAGCAGCACTCAGTCTGAATAAGCATCTGTGCTTGGGTAAGCTTAAGCTTAGTAGGGTGTGAGCATAAACTTAGTGAAACTGGTTTATAGGAATGCAGAAATATTCTGGAGTGTTGTAGGTAACTCCTCTCATGACTTGATACTACATTCCAATAAGAAAATAGCATTTGCAGTGCTAGTGCTCTTTCAGGAAGAATGAAATGACCTTTTAAACTATTATTAAGATTTTGTTTAAGTTCAAGCTCTTAGGATAAAACCAGGCACCAAATGGTCTCTGTGACATGTTTCGAGTTTCTGTGTAAAAAATATAAAGCACTTAATAAAACCTACATCTTAGTGACATTACATCATCCTAAGTTTTAATCTTTCTGCTCTGAAATAGCTGTCTTCTTAGCATATTTGGATAACTACAGAAGTGATAAACTGAGAAAAACTTATTCTAATATACTTTTCTACTTGATTATACAATTTTTTTTTCTCCTGAAAATATCTCCTGGTGTTTTATTTTTTTAAATGTAGTTAAATAGTATTCTTTTTAGTTTTTTTCTGCAGTTGAATGGCAAGTGATTTGGCTGCATCGAAGCTTAGAAAATTCCTCACTCAGTAGTCCAGGAAATAGCTCAAAGGCGTGGAGTGTCTGTGTGAGACCCTAAGTTCAATCCCTGGTATCGCATACCTCCCTACTAGTATTGCCACTGTGGACCTGGGACCCCTAAACCCTGCTGGGGAGCTTCTGCCCCCCAAATAAAAATCCTTACTCAATAATTTATTTAAGTCACTTAAATAATTTCAAATTCAATTTGAGAGTTTTTAAATATTAATAGTTATTTAATAGCTATTAAATAAATATGGAGTTTATTTTAGCAGAGGTTATGAAATGCAGATCTAGTTTGTTTTTTTTCCAAAATAGTAAGTAGTTGTTTGGAACCCTGTTAACAATCACCATTATGAGAGGTCTCTCCTGCTTAGCTTATTCTCTACCCCTCTTTTAAACATATATGAGATTCCTATGTCTTTGACACAGCTGTGCTTAGATTACTAACATTTATTATCTATGATTATTCCTTGTTTTCTGTTTTTATGGTTTTTTAAAAAATTCTTACCAAACCTTTCTTTCAGGTGAACTTTAGAATGATAATTCTGTTAAGACAGTTCAACATAAAATTTACTGACTTCTTTTATCCTTAATCAGGAAATGTTAATTGTATAGAGAAAGATTTCAAGAAACATGAGTTTAATCATGTACCACAATGACTTCTAGGTGTTTGCAATTTACCATCAGGGCTTAAAATTTTAATTTACCTTGAACCTTCTTACTATTATAAATACATGCTTCATGGCATCTAATCGTCAGAAGTCACTATGTTGCTTCTTCATGCTTTCCAAATTTGTTTGTTTACTACAACCATAAATTTATTAATTAAAGTGATGAGCCTATTTGACAAATCTAATACTAGATAGAATTTCTAGATCATTATGTTTCAATAATCTAGAAATATGGTTTTTAAAGTACCAAGTTTTGGATCTTTAAAAATCATATTTCTAAATATAAAAACAGATTTTCTTCCTTTAGCCCTTCATACTCATGGTATCTTCACTGAGTATGTCACCGTCACATTGTCCTGTGACTATGACCACTTGCTAAATTTCTTTGTGCTACTGCCTCCATTTCTGCTTTTTTTATAAAAGTGTTAGATTAAAAACCTAGCTTATACCAAACCTAGCTTATAAAATCACTCAAGCCGGAAATAATGGGGTGTTTAAACATGGAATCAAAAATAGTTTCTTCACATCCTACTGGAACTCAAAGGTGAATTCTTTATTGTTATAGGAGAAAGGTAAATTTAATTTCTCAACATGTCAGAGAACTTATTAAAAAAGAACCCAGAAATTTGAAGTAGAAGCTATTTTCATCTGGCATTTTTCCTTTTCAGTGTTATTGATCAGCTAAATGTGAATTTATTATCAATAAAATAAAGAACTATTTATACAGGACTATTTTCATAATGAGTGAAACTTTTTTTTTAATTAGAGGCTTTATCCAGTTATTTGATAGGAAGTATGTTAGCATAACCACAGGTCTTTACCAAAGTAAAGTCATAGGAATGACCTTAGATTTATGGTTCAGAAGCATTACAGAAGCAGCACATGCAGATTTTTAGATTATTGGGGCTCAGTTTGATATTTAGAAGATACTTCAAAGGAAGTTATGCCTCAGAGATGATTTTCGTCAAATCACTGTCAAATATTGAACATTCCTTGTGAGGAGAAGCCTCTGCATCCTCTTGTTCTTAAGCAATCCCTTTGAAAACAAAAGCTGTGTGTGGCCTTTGGTGAAAATGTCAAATCCAGACTTTGGAGCAAAGCTTCCAACACTGTGAGGGATTATTCACCTCAATGGGACTCACTGTCTCATTGTCAAGGCATGTATTCTTCCAACTAAAAAAGTCAGTAACCACAAAGCCTACCTGTCTGAAAAGTATCAAAACAAATTATTTTTGAAACTTGTGATACAGATTTCATTTTCTTTGGTTCCCCAAATATTTAGTCTTTCACTGGTTTTGCAGCAATACCCGGCTGTGCTCAGGCTTACTCCTAGCTCTGTGTTCAGGGCTCACTCCTGGAGGTGTTCAAGGGACAATATACAGTGCCAGGGATCAAACTGAGGACTGCCACATGCACGGCAAACACCTTATCCCCTTCAGTATCACTTCAGCCTCCCTCAATTCAGAGCCTAGCACTGTCTTTGGCACATGGAACAAGAGAGTGTATAGTTTTCGCTGTGAACTGTAAGTCAAGACAGGATAAAAGATTTCACACTGGTCATTACATATGGATTTTACATTTTTAAAGCATGGGAATGTTTGCTAGAGGAAGGGGGTATATTTCTGCTCAGATCAAAGGCAGAGTAGGAGTCAAGAAGATCTGGTCAGGTATGTAAGGGGAAATCTCCTACATGATGTGTTGGAGATAAGGGAAGGAGAGGATTTGTGAACAGGTCAGTGTACCTGAGAAACTTTGAAAAGATTAGTTTGGTTGAACAAAAATTTTGAGAGAATGAATGGTGTGATCATAGCGACTACAGTCATAGGCAAGGACCCTGTTAAGCCAAGTTAAGTTTTTTGGATTAGCCATGTACTCAGGGGAGTCCCCTAAGCAGGGTGATATTCATAAATTAACCTGGAATTTTGATAGAAACTCATTCAAGCAGGACAAGAATAAAAAATAGAGAGACTGGGGCTGGAGAGATAGCATAGTGGAAAGGGTGTTTGCCTTGTACATGACCAACCTGGATTCAATCTCCGTCACCCCATATAGTTCCAACCTTGTTGGAGTGATTCCTGAGCACAGATCTGGGATTAAGCCTGAAGCACTGTCAGGTGTAACTCTCCTCCCCCCTCCCCCACACACACAGATGTGACCTCCCCCACCACACACACACACACACACACACAATAGAGAGGTGGTGGAAGACTATTGATGAAATCTATCTGCCAGACAGGTATTGGGGGCCTGAAATAGAATGGTGGCCATAGGGACAGAGAGAAATAAACATCTATAGAGAGCCTTGGTCTTGTGACTGATGGTGTATTAGAGAGAGCAGCATAAAGTCAAGGTTCACTTGTAGGCATTGGAACACCATTCTCAGGATACCATTTCCCAAGCCCTGGTTCATGGAGCAAGATGAGTCCTAATCAGGATGGAAGTCTTTAGGGCTAAGCTTTGTATAAAATGAGGCACCTTAGAGGAAAATGACTAGGACTGGTGTCTGTATCCAAATAATATGCTACTTATTAGTAGTTTCATATATCTTTATATTCACCTCATGCTGTCATCTTAGAGATGCTCTCTTGCTGCATGCATTCTAGGTATTATATTTCACTCTGATATTCACTTAACAGCCAGAGATGTGGGCACAGATCTTTACTCGGTGCTGGGAGAAATGCAGCAGTGGACAGAAGGTGGTTCTTGTGTTCAGTGAATTTATAGCCTATTAGAGTAACTTGTTGAATTAGATCATTATCAATAAAGATTGAGGTGCTTGGGGCCAGAGAGGACCAGAACTCAGAGGTGAAGAATTTGCATCTTGCTAAAAATTCAGGAGGCTTTTTGAAAGAGTTGGCACTCGAGCTCAGTCTAGACTGGGCCTCCCATTTTTTCTGCTAGGTTAGCTGCCTGCAGGGAGGCCTGGTGGTCACGATAGTACAGCAAGTGAGAGTGTCTGACGTGAAGAGAAGTGGGTGTGCGTGTTGACCAGTGCCAGAGAGCAGAAAATTAAGAACATGAGGATAAGGATGAGAGTCTGACTTATCTTGTGTGTGTTGGGCAGGTGTGGGGAGTGGATATTCAAAGCTCACTCTTAGGAAGGGGGATTAGTTTTCTAAGCTGCATTTTCGTTTATGTCTCAAGTTTACAGACTGGTTATCCTTCATTGAAATACAGTCTTCGGTAATTCACCATGCTTGATTTACCTATTATCTGTTAGGTTGTTTCAGGTTTTTCTACTGTTCTAAATAAAGAATAAATAATATTTTGAATAAAATAAATATTTTTGAATTTTTACGAGCCAAAGCATTTTGAGCTTATACTTTGGTCTAGGACTTCAGGCCTAGACAATACAGAGATAGAGATAGGTAAATGGATAACAAATAATATTAGGTGTTTTGTTTGGATTTATTACTTAAAAGTCAAAGTGGGAACAGAAAGTTGAAGAAAAGCATTAAAGTTTAAATTCATAATCATTTCCCTGGGTTATTTTCTAGAGTAAAGTTTCTTAAACTTTTCCCACCCATTACCCCTTTTCATCGAAAACATTTTTACTTGACCTTGGGTATATAAACATGTAAACTAGGATTACAAAATTTACCAATTAAGTCATTAAAATGATTTAATTTTTTAAATTTAGATATGATGATTTACAATACCATTAATAGTAATGTTTTAGACAGAGGGCATTACTATTTGATGCTGCCACCAATGTTAATGTCATTCCACCTGTCCCTAGGCCCCTTCTTATAAGAAATTTATTTTATTTACTTATTTTTAAATAAGCCATTTTATTACGTATATTTAATTTTTAAAATTTATTGAGAGAGAGTAGATTGGGACACACCTGACAGTGCTCAGGGGCTTACTCCTGAATCAATGCTCAGGAGTGACCCCTGGTCTTGCTTGGAGGACCTTGCTTGCTGGGGATTGAACCCCTCAGGTGATCCTTGTGCAAGGCAAGTAAGTAGTACCTTAGCCTCAATACTATGAGATCCCACATGGAATAGTAACCCACAGTTTGTTTATGAAGCTACATTCCAGAGAGATTAAGTAGCCACTTTATATGGTCAGTCTTAATTGCCAGCCTTAAATCCCATCCATGTTGGACTTTCTTGTTTTATTTATAGTTGGTGCTTTAGTAGACATGTAACAACATTCTGTAGCCCTTACAATTGTGATTTTTTCAGACTGAAGCAATAGTACAAGGTGGAATGCTTGCCTTGGATAAGACCAACCTGGGTTCGATCCCTGGCAGCCCATATGGTCCCTGAGTCGGGCAGGAATGACCCTTTAGCACAAAGCCAGGAGTAAGCCCAGAGCACAGCCAGGTGTGGCCCAAAAACTAATAAGAAAAATGTGATTCTTCAGTTCACACAGGTGAATATTTTACCAATTTATTTCTTTATGCATAAATTTGCAGTTTACTTACTTACTTGGAGCATTAAAGCATGTTTTCTTCATATGTTTATTTGTATTGTAAGCTTTCATCCTCCCCTACCTAGAATATTTTTAATTGACTTATTTTCAGTCACTTTATTGAAATACAACATATCTCACATAATTCATCCACATCAAATATACAGTTCCTTGACTTTGACATTCACAAGATTTTCATCACCTCATAATGAAACTCCATAATGGTTAGAAATCTTTATTTCCTTTTCTTTTTACTGTGTAGCTATTAGGAAACTCTATTTGTGTATGTGTCTTGCCTTGCATGGAATTAGTATTCCTTTTATGCAGTACTGCTCATAGATTGTGTCCCAGAACCTACGGAAGAAAGTAGCATTAGTTGGAACCCTCACCTTCAGCTATGTGACTCACTTATTAAAGGCTCCAAGCAAGATCTGGACTTCTTGTCAGATAGGATAGGGCTAGCAATAGGGGTAATAACCACATTCACCTCCCAAGTTGGTCATGAGGGTTCAGTGAGCCAGCCATGAAAATAAGTTAGCTTACTCCTTGAGGCATAGCTGATGCTCAGTAAATACCATTAATGTAGTAATGTTATTACTGCTTCTATTCCCATAATCAACTTACCAGCATTTGTTTTTAACCTGAAGAATTTTTTTTTATCTAGATCACATTTATTTATATTTTTTCTTGGGTCTTTTTATTTTCAGTAAGTCTTCCAACCATGGTGTAAGTCTCACCTGATTATTGTATCTTCCTTAATTGTGTGAGCTAATTAAGAATGCCTAGCACCTAACATACACTCAACTAATCTTATTTTAATGAACTATTGAGTGCTTCAGGGAACCTGCTTTATGCTTTCCTTCCATCCCACAATATCACTAAACTTATTTTGTTAGCCCCAGAAATTTCCTTTATCATTTTTGGAGTATATCACCATTTTATTTTAAAATGGTACTTTTATTTTATTTTCAAAACAGTACTTTTCTGTTGCCTTTGCTTTTCCCTTGAACTAGTCTTCTCCCTCTGATAGCTCTCACAATGTTTCTCCTTCAGCATTAAAAGTCTAGAGTGTTGCTCTTTCAAAGCAACTCATAAGTTGATTTTCTTTTCTTTTCTTTTTTTTTTGCTATCAGTGTATTACACTGTTTATTCTATTTAGAGGAGGCCATTGTAACTTTAAAGATTTTGTGTTTGTTTGTTTTGGTTTGGGGATCACACCTATCAATGCTCAGGGGTTACTCCTGTCTCTGCATTCAGTCTTGACAGTGCTCAGAGGACCATATAGGATTCCAGGTACTGAACCCAGGTTGGCTGCATGCAAGGCAAGTACCCTACTCACTGGACCATCACTCTGGCCCTTAAAGGTTTTTATTTTTTTCTTGTTTGTTTTTGTTTTTTAAGTCAGAAGGGTCTATGGTATGGCTCAGTGGTAGAGTGCATGCTGTGTATGTGGGCCCTAGTGAGATTCAGTTCCTCACTCTATGAAATGAGTGTATTCATTAAAATAATCAGTTGTGGGTATGAGTTTTAACTCAGTTTAAGTTTTCAGTTTTTCTTATTTTTTTCCTTGTTAGAATTACCTGCTGAAAGTTCTTGGTATTACCTGTGTATTTACCTAAAAAAAGTCTTGGGCAGGAGCCATAGTACAGAGGGTAGGTAGGGCATTTGCCTTGCATGCGACCTTGCAAGGGTTCGATCCCCAGCATCTCATATGGTTCCCCAAGTACTGCCAGGAGTAATTCCTGAGTGCAGAGCCAGGAGTAACCCCTGAGCATCGCTGGGTGTGATGAAAAAAGATAAAAATAAACAACCCCCCCCCCCCAAAAAAAAAAACTAAAAGAAATGTATCTTCTAAGCTTGCGAGTGAGTGACTGTGCAGACATCCTGAACTGGCTCAAAGTCAGGGTCTAAGGAACTCCTTGCAGGATAATGTGTGTGAGACTTTGTTCTTGGACGTTTCACATGCATTTAGGCTCCAAGAGACAGTGTTTCATATTTCCTGATCTTTGTTGAAATTTGAGATCATCACAAATGACAGAGATGTGATTTTTAGATAAGTGAGATCCTATTGCATTAGGCAGAGTTCCTGACGGTGTTTGGTAAATGGATAAGAATAAATGATAGACTTTAACTGCAGAGCCCTGGGGAGCTGTTACTGCTCTGCATTTCTGTTGTTTGTAACAATACACACCTCATCCCTTCATGATTTCACCTTCCGCAGAAAGAACCGCTGACTCTTAGAGGGAAGAAAAAAAAATATCACTTGCCACTGGCAAATGATAAACAGCTTGTGCTTTGCTGATTTTGAGAGATAGAATATACAACTTTCATCTCACCTGCTTTTAGAAGATGCATTTAAAAATATATTTGATACGGAAGCTGTCCTTCTTATTTGGGATTTCACATTGAAACTGTCACAACTAGAAACTTGAAAGGAATGTGATATTCATCATAAATTCAGCAAAAATCTCACCAAAGAAACACTACCTTCATAAAATTGCTCATCATCTGACATTCAGAATGAACAACTTCCCCTTCTGTTCATAGTAATGTTTTTTTTCATCTACACCTCTGTTCAAGCAGTGCCTCCTGCCTGAAGTATCTGTCCATTCATCCATACACTTATATACTTATCTATCTCTCCATATACTCAAGCACCATTAGAGTCATCCATCCATCCATCCATCCACCCATCCATCCATCCTCATATTTATCCATTCATCCATCGATCCTTACTTCCTTTCTTCCATTCATTCATTCACCCATCCATCCATCTATCCACCCACCCACCTATGCATTTACCCATGCCTGCATCCATCTAAGCATGTGCCCACTCAGCAGTAGTGACTCTCTGTGTCTGATCCAGGCTGTGTTTATATACCATACTAATACTGCCCTTCCAGGGAGCAAATGCATTCGTGATGCACAAACTATTTCTGATTTAAAGATAAAAAAATCATTCCAATGGCTTATCCTCTACCCAACAAATTATAACTGCCCCCCCCCCGCACCTTCTTGCAATGTCCATCCCACTTCATTACTCCTCTTTTAGAACACTGTTTCTCAATCTTTGTGTTCTGTCATGCCCCACCCACGCACTCTTCTGACCTTGTTTCCCTCCTGGGCCTCCTGTCCCTGTCCTGCCCACTCATTTATGCTTTTTTTCACTTGTGGCCTCCATGGAATATCTTAGAGGCCTCTGGGGGTCCCAAGGCTAAAAATGCTGCTTTGAAAGAAAGTTCATAGAAATGCCATAGAGCTGCTCTCCTTGTTGCTTTCTTTACAGAAGTTTGTGCTTTGTTTTCCACAAGAGGACACCCAGCTCAGCTCTGCTTATTCTTTCTTCAGGATGCTATGGATAATCCAGATTGTGGCAACTAACTAGATTTCTTTTTCTTTTTCATATCCTCTTTCTCTTCCAGGGCTAAGGTTGCTGCAGCTGATGGGCCTCCCGGGATCCCAGTTCAGACTCTTGCTCCTGTGAAACACACAGTAAAAATAGACAAAGATGCTCTCCTTCAGGACTACGGATTCCACATTTCTGAGAGCCTTCCCCTCACAGTGCTGGCTGTCACCGCAGGTAGGGGCCACTTGGAAATCAAGAGAGGACTTGGCTTCTGTGTGTGTGTTGGGATGTGCGGGGAAGTAGCCCTGGTTCTCTTCCCATTGTTCTCTTCATATAATGCAGGAAAAAGCTACCCCCAGACATTAGAAAGGGATTCCTAATCCTAACGACATTCTGCCAAACTTTGCTCCTTCTTTAGGTGCTGGAAGGGAGGGATCCTCCAAGAGGCCTTGCGATTCTGCACCCAGGCTCCCACTCTCTCAGCACAGGCTCCCTGGCCAGTCTCAGAGGACAGTGTCAGAATCGGCAGATCCTCCTCTTTGTACCCCACTTACTCTGTGCCAGGGAGAATTTCTGATCAGACAGTAATAGGAACTATTGATTTGTTTTCACTTGAGTCTTTGAAAAAATATCAGGGTGAAGAGAAGCAGGCTAGGAACATTTTGTGTGTGTTTTCATACTTCACCTATCGACTGATGTTAGATCTGGGAATAGTTAAATATCTAATAATTTCACCTACACACACACAAAGTCTTTTTGAGACCCGTGTAGAAGACTGCTCTCATCGGGTAGTTATCTTGATTCAGGGATAACTGCAAGCCTCTCCCAGGACCATCTCCTGACAGCCTGTAGAGGGATTGGGTAAATACTGAGCAGATACTGAGCTAGCCTAAGCCCAATGCCATCCAGGGGCGAAAGTGAGCCAAGGTCTTGGAGACAGGGTCAGGCAGTCTCTCAGGCCTGCCTTGGTGACACGTGGGGTCTTCTCCCCACCACACCCCTCTGTGGGCACCAGAACCAGTTACTTCTTTTCTCTGCAATAGGAGGCTCCGCCCATGGCAAGCTTTTCCCTGGGGATCAGATCCTGCAGATGAATGATGAACCTGCTGAAGACCTCTCCTATGAACGAGCCGTCCATATCCTGAGGTACTGCACTAACACTGTCCTCTCCCCTCCTGAGTCTCCCAGGTTCTCCCAGAGCACAGACGGGCAACAGGAGTATCCTAACCCATCTCCCCATCGTTGTATTTAGGCCCAGACTTATCTAAAGCAGCAACAACCTCATTTTATTTTTTATTTAAAAAAATACTTTCTGTGGCAACAGGGTTCAAACCTAGGGCCTTCTGGTGAGACACACCCCCATTTCACAACAGCCCCATTTTACAGTTCTGGTTCTGTTGGGATGACTTCTTGGTGGTGGCTGTCCTCCTTGCCTCTCTTTTACTCACAACAGAAACGTGTGGGAGGCACCAGGACTTAAGTTGGTTACATCCCTGCTATACCCAAGCCTCTGTACTAGGCACAGTCCTCTTGTTGTTCATCGATTTGCTCAAGCGGGCCCAGTAACATCTCCATTTTGAGACTTTGTTGTTACTGTGTTTGGCATATTGAATACATAACGGGTAGCTTGCCAGGCTTTGCCATGCAGGTGAGATACTCTCGGTAGCTTGCCAGGCTCTCCGAGAGGGGGGAAGGAATCGAACTTGAGTCGGCCGTGTTGGCTGCGTGAAAGGCAAATGCCCCGCCCACTGTGCTATCGCTCCAGCCCACTAGGCACAGTAGAGAACGGAATTATGAATAATATAGAATCCCCTTGTCAGGTTGTCTGGACACATCCCAAAGATATCACTAAATCAAAGCTAAAGCTTCTTGTTCTTCTCTAAAGCTCTTCCTTTCTTTCTCTACTCATAGCTCACTTTCTGCTAGTTTACGAGCCTTGAGCCCAGGCACGTGGCAGGTGCTCGGCTGCCTGAGTGAATATGGTTAGCTAGGAGAATTGGTGACCCTGGTTCTGAGACAAAGGAATGTCTGTGGTTTGACTGTGTAGAGGCTAACAGGCATTTTATAAACATTTGTCTATTAAATCTTTCTGTTTTGTTTTAATGGCCATAATGAAATAAAGGGACATGAGAAATGGAGTTTGATAAAAAGACAACTTGAGATACTGAAACTTTGTACTTCATTTTCTGCCCTTTTGACCTGGTCTGGGGAGGTTTTCACTTCTGAGCACATATTCTCTGTGTATTGGATAGTAGGTGACCCTGACAAAGCCAGAGAAAAGGAAATTCAGACATAGTCTCCATCCTCAGCAAGCAGTCTCACTGCAGAGAGACTCACATAGCTTAAGATTTATGCAGACTCCATCAAATTAGAGAAGACACCATCCTTGCATCCAAGCCCAGAATTAGCTTTGGATCTCCAGGGAATCAGCTGGCTATCTGGGGAAGCCAGGAAAGGATTTGGTGATTTCACTTTTTATAAACTAAGTTTGGCTATGGAAATCATAGGATTTACTATCCCAGTTATTGTATGGTTTTACTAAAGATAATGTTTCAGGGCCGGGAAGATAATACATTGGTTATGGTGATGAGCCCCATGTTCGAATCCCAGTACCACCAGGCGTGACCCCTGAACAAAGTCAGTAGTGGCCCCTGAGCACTGCTAGGTGTGCCCCCCCCCCCAAAAAAAGATTATCAGTTTCAGCAAATAATTTTTTTTTTTTTTTTTGCATTTTGGGTCACACCCGGCAATGCACAGGAGTTACTCCTGGTTCATGCACTCAGGAATTTCTCCTGGCGGTGCTCAGGGGACTATATGGGATCCTGGAAATCGAACCTAGGTCAGCTGTGTGCAAGGCAAACGCCCTACCCGCTGTGCTATTGCTCCAGCCCCACAGCAAATAAATTTTATATTTTCTGGGCTAGTTATCTTTGTTCCCAGTTAAATCAAATGAATAAATGAAAGTAGCACTGTAGCACCGTCCCCCCGTTGTTTACTGGTTTGCTCGAGTGGGCACCAGTAACGTCTCCATTGTAAGACTTGTTATTGTTTCTGGCATATCAAATGCACCACGGGGAGCTTGCCAGGTTCTGCTGTGTGGGCAGAATACTCTCAGTAGCTTGCTGTGGTCTCCGAGAGGAATGGAGGAATCGAACCCAGGTCAGCCACATGCAAGGCAAATGCCCTACCCGCTGTGCTCTAGCTCTGTGGGTACTTGCTTTGCATGCAGTTGACCTGGGTGTGATCCCTAACACCACATTTCCCGTGATTCCCCATGAGTCCAGCCTGGAGTAATTCCTGAGTGCAGCACTAAGAATAAGTGCTGAGCACTGCTAGGTGTGGTCCAAAAGTAAATAAATAAGTAAAAATAAATAAAGCTTTGTTCCCCCTGTCGTTGACAAGAGAAAGAGAAACAAAATAACACAACTAAACTCCCTAAGTAAAAAATGATAACTGTTTTTAAAAATCCTCCCTAATTAAAATAAAACAAACAAAAGAAACATCCTAATTCTTCCAAATACTTCCAAAGGCCCAAAATGTCATTTTGAGAGTGTCTGGGCTTTGGTTTGTCATGAATTAGCACTGTAGCACTGTCGCACTGTCCTCCCGTTGTTCATCGGTTTGCTCAAGTGGGCACCAGTGACGTCTCCATTGTGAGACTTGTTGTTACTGTTTTTGGCATATCGAAAATGCCACGGGGAGCTTGCCAGGCTCTGCCGTGTGGGCGAGATACTCTCGGTATCTTGCCAGGCTCTCCGAGAGGGACAGAGTAATCGAACCCGGGTCGGCCGAATTGAACCCAGGTCGGTTGCGTGCAGAGCAAACACTTTTATTGCAAGGCAAATCGCTCCACTGGAACATCACAGCTGCTAAATTAAGTAACTAAGTAATTTAGCCCCAATTTAGTCTAGCAAATGGAAAACTCACCTATCTCTATGACCTAGGCTAAGTTTATGCTCCCCCCGCCAAAAAACCTTTTTAAGGGAAAGTTAGGGATGTGGCTCAGCAGAAGAGCACTTGCCTAGTATGTGTGAATCCCTGGGCGCAATCCCAGTACCAGAGAACAAAGAGATAACAATCCGGCATCATCGTGTTTGGGACAGGGAGATAGCTCCTAGGATTGGAGCACATGTTTTGCCTGCAGAAAGTCTGGGTGCTTTCCTTGGTTCCACATAGATTCTCAAGCACTGCTGGGAAATGACCTCTGAGCACCATACTGAGAGTAGCTCTTGAGCACTGCTGGGTGTAGCCCCAAAACACACCAAAAACTCTTAAGAGAAAACATGGCAATAACAGAAAACTTTGATTGTATGCTGTATCAGAACACTTAGGTGAACCATTTGACTAAATAGGATGAATAAATGCAGATAGCAAATGTCAGATAAAAAGCCAACTAGTTTGTGATGTTGGAGACTGGAGCAAACGAAGTGAGTGTAATGAGCCCAATCACATAATCAGCATGAGATTAGATTGTATTTTAAATTGTACATGTACAACTTAGATTCCAAAAGTAATCAAATCAGCCCCATATCTGCCAAATCTTCAGTCTGCATTAGTTGACAGGACTCAGAATTGATTAAATCATATTTTCCTTTTTCTTTACCACTGCTACATAGAGAAGCAGTTTATAAAAATAATTTCATTTTACCTCCTGCAATATGAAACTTTAAGCCAATTGCTGCTGATATTGATGCTCAAATGGATAAACTCAACTCAAGATTTCCAAGTGCCAGAAGTGTCTTTTCCATGTTACATGACAATTGGTATTTATATTATATGTCTATTGATAGGCAAAAAATATATATGAATTTTCCAAGGTTAGTTTATGACAGGGCTGGAGCAATAGCACAGCGGGTAGGGCATTTGCCTTGCACGCGGCTGATCTGGGTTCAATTCCTCCGTCCCTCTCGGAGAGCCACGCAAGCTACCAAGAGAATCCCACCCACACGGCAGAGCCTGGCAAGCTCCCTGTGGCATATTCAATATGCCCCCCCCCCCAAAAAAAAAACCCAGTAGCAACAAGGCTCACAATGGAGTCGTTACTGGTGCCCACTCTAGCAAATCAATGAACAATGGGAGGACAGTGCTACAGCAGCTGTCATGGTAAGGGGGAGTTACTAAAGTTTCCCTCGAGGTCTTTAGTAAAGGAGCACTTCAGAGTCCTTTGAAGGCCATAGTTTCCCTCAGTGTCCTCAGTTTTGTGAGCCAAGAAAGCTGAAGCAAGAAGGGTTGAAGGGTTTCTTTGTAATTCTCTCTCTCTCTCTCCCCCTCTCTCTCCCGCCTCCTCCGTCACACACACATACACACACACACACACACACACACACACACGCATGCATGCACGCACACACATGCCTGCATGCACACATGCACAAACTCACACACACACACACACACACACACACACACACACACACACTTACTCACACACAGTATCACCCAGAATGATGACATGTTTTTCTCTTTCTTCTTCCAGGGAAGCAGAAGATTCTCTCTCAATCACAGTTGTTCGCTGCACGTCGGTAAATCTTCTTCCATGTTCTGTGTGTTAGCATCCAAATTCTCAGCCAGGGGAAGCCTTAGTAGGGAGGGTGGAGGGAAGAAGAGACAGCAGCCAGGCAGCGAATGTGTGGTGTGGCCTGAAGATGGGTGTGGTGGGATGGTGGAGGAAACAGATGTGGTCACAGACTGCAAGACCTGCATGGTCCAGCCAAGGAAACATCCCTGATCCGTGAGTGAGACTGTGAAGGGAGCAACAAAGTGGGGGTTTCAAAACAAGTTAGAGTCGTCTGGCTTTGGTTTCAGTTTTTATATTTTTATACTGTATTTGATTAGTGAATCTATCACATACTACCAAGAAAACTCAATGAAGTCCCCAAATAAGAAAATGATGGATCTCTTTTCTGTACTATAGTAAAATAGAAAGTGATCTAACTACTATAGCTAACAGCCATTTGGAAGTAAAAAATGATCCCTTAAGTAAATATGGTATAAATAGAAACTCTAAATGTCCATTAGTTACAAAATAGGTCCTGTACTTCCTAAAACTTAATATGCTGAAACTATCCAGGGAATAATGTTTATAGATTAAACTTATTTTTTTTATTTAATAAGGATATAGGGACCAAAGAGATAGTACAGGGGGTGAGAGAGTTGCCTTTTACCAAGAGACCCTGGTTTGATTCCCTCACCACATATGGTTCCCCAAGCATTGCCAGGAATGACCCTTGAGCACAGAGACAGAAGTAAATGCTGAACAAAACTGAGGATGACACCAAAACCAAACAGACAAAACAAACACAAACAGACAAAAATTAATAAGTACATACATAGCTCAATAGTCAGTGCACAGTTTTATTCAGGGAAGTTTAATAAACACAAAGTAGAATAAAAATTATAAAACACTGATTGTTTTGGAATACAGAAAAAGTATTAAGTTGATAAATAAGTCTAGGTGTTACATATACTTTCCAAATAAATAAAATAAAATAGAAAAACCTGGAGGTAAAAAAAAAAAATGATGTGGCCCCTATGTGAAGAAACTAGAAAGTTGCTGAATTTTGATTGTGTTTCTTGATGACAAGACTATTCTTCATATATTTCTTATTCTCATATTGATGCTTCTGATGCTGGAAACCAGTCTTGCTGTGGACCTTTTATTTGGGTTTTTATGAAGAATATCAATGAGGGAATGATCAAGAAACCCTTAAGTGTCATGAGGATGATTTTGATGAACCAAATTTTAAAATAATAAAGCCGTAACCATTAAAATAGTATAAAATAGATGCAATGCTGAACATAACAGTGTAGAGGTAGAGAAAGACAGAAAGCTGAAGAATAAATGTGAATATAAGAATTTATTATGTAGTAAATAGGGCATCCCACAGTGGTAGATCAAATGATTCAAGAAACCATACCTAAACATTTTCTACATATTTTGAAAAAAATAGTCTTATCTCACAACATTTGATGTTTAAGATTAAATATTTTAAAAACTAAACCATAGAGCTAGAGATGTTGGTTAGCTGTATATTGCATGCCTTGCAAATGTGAGGCAAGCTCAAGTAAAGTAAAGTAAAGCCGCAAAATAGTGGCTAGCATAGCAGACATACACATGATCATGCACAAACATCTGTAATATAGTTATCAGGTATAGAAAGAATTTCTAAGCATATAGAGAATGGCAGGAAGCACTGTGGAATGATGGCTATTTTTGATTAGGTAAATGTACAAAATATTAAATATTAAATATTTCAATATTAAAGCACAAAGAAATTTGTATTTTAGTATTTCACTAAAATTTGTATTTTAGTATATCTACTCTCCTTGTTTGACAAGTATTATCTTTTGCTTTCGTTCTTGGAAGTAGAATAGTAAAAACTAAATTGGATTAAGATAGTTGCCAAAAATAGCACAGTAGCACTGTCCTCCCATTGTTCATCGATTTGCTCAAGTGGGCACCAGCAACATCTTCATTGTGAGACTTGTTGTTACTGTTTTTGGCATCTCGAATATGCCGTGGGTTTTGCCATGCAGGCGGAATACTATCAGTAGCATGCCGGGTTCTCCAAGAGGGGTGGAGGAATCGAACCTGGGTTGGCCACATGCAAGGCAAATGCCCTACCCACTGTGTTATGACAGACAAATTGCCTTTTACACAAATAAATGGGAGATTCCTAAACAGACCTTTTGAATTAAATAATGTGGATTCAATATATAAAAAGTATTAGACTGAAAGCAAAGTATTATAAATGGCCCTGTAGGTGTTAAAAGATTTCTTTATTTTTAATCTGATTATCTTCTCGACAGAGGACATCTATGAGATTAATTTCCAAGAAATGAAGGCAAAAGAGAACTTATTAAGTAAGGCAAGAAGGAAATATCCTAGAACTGCATCTTTTAATAATTAAAAACAGAGGAAAAAGAATAACTAACATGGTCTCTTGGCATCCCTGAGGGGCCTGCAAAGTTCTCACAGATGAGGATGCAGATTCTGTGCTCTGGAGGCCCCTCAGGGATACCTCAGAGAATTGCCTAAACTTTGACTAGATTTTCATCGAAAGATACATGGTTGTAAGACAAATGATCATTTATGTTTTGCGTTAGCAAGGATGCTCATCTTTGTCAGAATGGATTCTTTGGGTCCTCAAAGAACTTGAAATTGATCAGGAATTAGTTATAACTAGTCAGAACATCAGTTACTGTTCCTCTAGGATATGGAGAATTTAATTTTGGTTTACTTACATAGATCTGTAATTGTAACATTTGTATGGTTTATTGCTGTTAGTGGTACTAATATTTAATGTGTCTTTAATTTTTGCCAAAAGAAAACCCTACCCGGAAGATCTGTTTGTTATCCCCCTTTGATAGGTGAGGGCACACTGGCCTCACATGCAAAATCAGTTTCCAGGCAGCTGGACTCCAGAATTCCACTTGTCAGCATTATGCTGGTCTGGCTCCTCCAACCCTGCTGTCATCATAGACTTGCATTGGTCAGCTTGGGGCTGGGAAGTAGTAAACATCTCCAATGTGTCGTTTTGGGGTGCTTAGATTAAGCACTTTGTGCTCGACAAAATATCATGCAGTGTTTGTTTTTCGTTCAGTGTTGTTCTGTGATGTGCTAATTTAGAATCCAGGGAAAGTTGCAGCATCTGAGAATAATGGGTAGCTCATATCCTTCAAGCTGTCTCTTGTTAATATCAGATGGCTCAAATAAATGGTTTCCAATGTATTTTACACTCCGGAGTATACAGGTAGCAGTACATCCAGGTGTAAAATTGTCAGAGCCACAGGGAGGACTGTGGATGGAGCCTTTCTGAGACAGGGAATGTATTCTTTCTCAGGTCAGCTTGTCTCCTGGTTGAGTGGTTCCAAATGTAAGCAAGGCCTTCTGTCCTATAATCGTTACCAACTAGTTCTTGTTCAAACAAGTCTACCTTGTATGAAATGGTTATTAAGAGGCTGATATTTATTTCTTCAGACTAAACACTGTTCCATTCACTCTTTGTCATAAGATGCATTACTCTGAACTTTCATTTCTGTGATAGTTTTGGGGTCAGATTACAATTTCATGGTGATCCTCGCAAGTGGCGGCATCCAGAAAGAAAGGTAGTTCCAACTGTGGGCAGCCAGTGTGAGCACTGTGGGGAAAGAATGTACACGTCTGACATGCACAAGAGTTTGTGAACCCCAAGACTGAGGGTCAACATTTTAGCAGGCCAACCGCACCACAACAGACGTGAGTCATTTAATAATGGAGATACATTCTGAGAAAAGTGTTGTTAGGTGACTTATCACAGATGGGAATTCCACAAACCTAGATGATATACACTGCAATACACCTAGACTATGTGGTATGCTCTATTGAGACCACTGTCATGTCTGTAGCCCATTGCTGACCAAAATGATGTTAAGCAATGTCTGACTACTGGCTAGAGTCAAACTTGTAACTTACTGAAAACTGAGCTGCTTTTCAAATGAACAGCTTCTAGCCAGGTACACCCAGGACCATCACCTCCATCCCTTGCTTGAGCAATCAGTCATCAGTGCCACACTTTCTGTAGTGCCTGTCAAATCATGTTGCTTCACCCCAATGTTCTGTCATTCTGGGATTTTGCAGAGAATCGTGGGGCTCAAAGGCATGCTTGTACAATCATCAGTGGTAATCATTATTCTTTCTTTTCAGAGAGCCATTACTTCCCTATTCTTCCCCTCTTCCTTCATTACCTGGAATTGACTTGCTTAAGTATGAACCAGCTCTGCACCCCACTTTTGCAGGACAGTTTGTGTTGGGCTGAGAGACAACAGCATTTGTCTCTGCAGATTCCTCTATTCTCTGCGTCTCTTCTTCACTCTGCCTCTAATTTTCCTGCCTTTGAGTCCTGAAGGTGATAATGCTTTACCTGTGGACTTGCCCTCTCACTTTGCAATACTGCCTTCCACTCTTGACCCCCCCTACTCTTCCTTCTAAATCTCTGCTACCTTAAATCTAGTGACACTTGATAGATCTGTGTCATCCATGTGTTTAGTAAGTCTACTTCCTCCTACTCCATCTAAGACATAATGTCATTGATGAGGACTGAGCCAAATGGAGCCTGAGTTATGTAGTCACAAATGAAAGTGAGCTTGAGTTTTGAATTTACCTAATGGCTCTGCATCATCTGGCCTTCTTCACAGGAGGATTATAGGACACCTTATCAAATACTTTGCAAGAATGAAGGAATGCTACTATGTCCACAGGACCCTGGCCTACCAATGTGGAATCCTATCTTCAAAAGAAAAATGAACTTGGTTGACTCTGACTTGTTCTTGGTAACTCCATATTGGTTATTAGTAGTCAATGTCTAAAAGCTCTCTGACCATCTTTTGTCTTGGATGTTGCCAAGAGTTACTGTAAATTTACTAATAGGTGTTTTCCTTAATCTTCCATATTCTTTCATTTCTAGGAAACTTGATACTTAACCATCTTGAGTCTCCTAATATTTCTTCTACTCTTTGTTCTGTGAGTGATGCCAGTTGTTGCATATAATAGGATCCTTAGCCTTGTAGATTTCTTTGTATCAGAGCTTAAACTAATTCAAAGCTGTCTCATCACTAATTTTTGTGTTACAGTTTCTCTCTTTCTTAAGCCTGTCATTTCTGGTTGAAAGGTCATTCTGCTTGAAGAAGAAAACAAATTAATTTCTCCAGTTGAGGGTTTACCCCATAGGTGTACCTCTACTCTGGGAACATTGCTATTTTCCTGACTCCAACTTTTAAAAAAAATTAAAGCAAGCTGTATATTTGAGATATTGGATCATAGTCATAAAATCTGTCATACCAAGAATACTGTGATACTAGAAATCACAATTATCTTCTTGCATTAAAGCTTCAGGATCCCTTGTTCATTTTATATACTTCAGGGCTTTGGTCTATTGCTGAATCTATAAGCATTATTTTCAGCATTTTCCTTAACACTGTGATGTATCTTTTCTCTCAGCCACACAGAAAGTGGTACAGAGAACCATCTTTGGTCACTTGTTGAACTCAAACATCTAGACCCTAAAGGACTGCTCAGACCAAAAAATCATAGAATATCATAAGGGAATATAGAATATTGGGATTTCAACCAGAATGATCACATCCCCTTGGTCTTGCTCATGCAAAATATAATTCATTAAGTTTCACAATTTGTCCAGATTCTGTCTAGGCCCAGGGCTTTACCATGTATTCCTACCAACCTACTATAACTTTCTTACCTCTGGAAAAAAGAGGATACTGCCCCAAAGCTGAGAATGGCAATAAGGAGTCAATCAAGAATAAATCAGGGTTCCAGAGTCCAGAGAGCCCTGGGCCAGAGCCATAATACAGCACCATAGCTAAGGCACTTGCCTTGCATGTGGCCAACCTGGGTTCAATTTCCGACACCTCATAGGTCCCCCAAGCCCACCAGGAGTGATCCCTGAGCACAGAATCAGGAGGAAATCTTGAGCATGGTGGGTTATGTTCCCCCCAAAAAACAAAAACAGCCCTGAAGGTATTTTAGTACAACTCCCACACAGCATAGCTAGAAAATCTAAAGGCCAAAGAGAGGCAATGTCTTAGCCACAGTTACACCTAGTTATTTTGTTTTCACACACACACATACACTTACGCACTCACACAAAACTAGTTTTCATCCAACAGAGTTTAAGTTTGAGATATTTCCCACAAATTTTGAGTAATGGAACTTGTATTAGAATTCAGCTTTCCTTGTTCAGAGACCAGTACTCTTTGTCTTAATACCTCAGTCATTTTAAATCTTTGGCTGTTCTCAGACACGTACAACTATGTCTTGGCTAGGTTTTATGAAAGAACATCTTTCATGATGAAGAGATTTTAAGCTGGTAAGGCACTTGCATGCAGCTGACCAGATTCTGTCCTCAGCTCCACATATAGCTGGTCGCCTGAGCCCCTCCAGGCTTGATCTCTGAGTGCAGAGCCAGGAGTAAGCCCTGAGGTGGATGTGACCCCGAAAACAAAACAAAAAACCTTTAATGGGAGTTGTGCTTGTGTGAGTTTTTAGTTAAGTCTGCAATTGTTCTAGTTTTTGCTGGGAAATGAGAAGATACTCCTGATGGTTTTTTTTTTTTTAAGTCTTGTTATAAATGTGTCTCATTAATGTCTTGCAGGGAATCCCTAAGTCATCCTTCCTGACAGAGGAGAAGAGAGCCAGGCTGAAGACCAATCCTGTGAAGGTTCACTTTGCTGAGGAAGTGCTTGTCAGTGGACACAGTCAGGTATGTCACTCGTCAGGGGCTTGAAGTGGCTCTTCATGAAGCTGGCTGGCTGCCTCCAGGCATGTAACTTCCTGAGACTGGGGAATCCCACAGATGGAGAGAATGCAGAAGGAGTGCAGTGGCTTTGCTAGAGTCTGAGTGTGCTCCCAGCAAGACACCTGCCTACCATGGATAGAGCAGATGGAACCCGGGAGAGAGGTGCCGGGTGTAGCTCTCTGTTACTCTGTGATTCTCATCTCCCCGAAAATGTCAACGGATTCAAATTGCTCATTTCTCATTTTGAATCTTGGAATTCAGTACTTCTTCTAAGGGTGATCTGTTGATAGTAGTGATGGTTGTGTTGGAGATAGATTTTTTTTTAAGGAGTCATAACTTGTATTGGACCTCTATTATTTGAAACTTAAATTTGGGGGTTCATAGTCCCTAGTCATCACCAACACCCTGCTAGGAGATGTTTTAGTAAGAGAGAAAATAGAGTCTTAATGCAGTGAAGGGAAAACCTCTTTGATCGGATAATATGAAAATGCGAATGCAGGCTAGAGTGACTCACTCCTTTTGTTTCCCACTAGGAAATGCTATCTGATCTTTTCAGTTTTGGGATACCTGGGTTTGGGGATTCAGAAGATAAAATTGTCAAGGGACAATGTTGGTTATAGTTTGATATTTTCAGTATGGACTATTGAATAAATAGGATTATTTCCCCCCCAATAATTTACACATTTGCCACTGCCCCCAATGGTCTGTCCCTGTTGATTGCCATTCCAAATTCAGGAATCAACATTAGACCTTTAACTTCCGAGTTCATGTCCTTATTTGGTCTTCGCACCATAGAGACTGGCAAATGGGGAGTGTGGACATTTCAACACAGGATCCAGGTGATCCAGTTTTTGTCCACTGGGCCTTCGGCTCAGACTTGTCCTGCTTCTTGGCAGACTATGCATTCAGTGTGACCTGAGCTTGGAAGGAGGATTTTTTTTTTAATGTAGAAGTACAGCTATTTATTCAGCCACTGATTAGCTGATTAAATTGGGCATGAACTCCATCTTACTTTTTTTTCATAATTTATTTTTTTTCTTCTGATATTTATGTATTGAATCACTATGGGAAAAGTTACTAAGCTTTCAGGTTTAAGTCTCGGTCACACAATGATCAAACACCTCTCCCTTTACCAGTACTCATTTTTCACCACCAAGAACCCCAATATACCCCCCCTCCCACCTGAGGGAAGCCTAACATCAGAGAAGACCTGAGCTCCTGTCAGCAGCACTTGAGTCCCCATGTCTTTGATTGGGAAAATGGTTTGCACCTTTTTTGTTTGTTTGTTTTTTATTAGTGAAACACCAAGAGGTACAGTTGTAGACTTACAAACTTTCATGCTTGGGTTTCAGTTATACAATGATCGAGTACCCGTCCCTCCACCAGTGCCCATTCTCCACCACCAGTGATCCCAGACGCCCTCCCACCCCATCCCTTCCCAACCCACTCCACCTCTGTGGCAAGGCATTCCCTTTTGCTCTCTCTTTCCTTTAGGGTGTTGTGGTTTGCAATAGAGGTATGAGTGGCCATTGTATTCAGTCTATAGTCTACTTTCAGCACTCATTTCACACCCTGAGCAAATCCTCCAAACATCCTTTACTTGGTGTTCCCTTCTCTCTCTGAGCTGCCTTTTCCCCCAGTATGTGTTGCCGGCTTCCAAGCCATGGAGCAGACTTCCTGGTTCTTTTAGCAAATTGAATTTAGGTGTGACATGAGCTCTCAAGTGCTGTACACCTTAGCAAGAAGTCAGGCTAAAATGAGCCAGCATGCTCGTTGAAAGTAGGGGCTCTGCAGAGGTGAACTAGAGCACTTGGATCTCAAGCTGAAATGGTCATGAGTCCCCACTGCAGTTATCCATGCTGAAAAGATCAAATAAGGATGCTTTTGACTGAGTCAGCTGCAAAAATGGATCCAAATTGGGATGGGGTGGGAGACCCAGAGCTATGGTTTCTAAGAAAGAGTCTCTTTCTTGGAGAGACTCTAAGATGCTGAGACTGCCATACCTGAGTCAGCAATGTGAGAGAGACCATGAAACCGAGGGAGCCCATTGCTGAGACCTCAGCCTTCATCCATCAGGATAATGTTTCAGGATTGGAGAGATAATACAGAAGTCAAGATGCTTGCCTTGCACCCTGCCAATCCTGGTTCAAATCTCTGCGTCACATATGGTTCTCCAAGCACTCTCAGGGGGCCCTCCAGAGCGCAGAACCAAGAATGGCCTCTGAGTACCACCCAACCCTTCCTCCCCCCTGAAAGATAATGTTTCAGTGATGATGAAATTTGTTTTTAAACTTTTCCCTGTGGAATATAATAAGACCACATTTAGAATGCACAGGTAAATAGTAAATCAATACTTGAAATATGCTTAATTTTGTTAACCATTAAAGAAACTACAATGGGAAATAGTAAGAAATAACACATGATACTTAGGAAATAGGCACAAGTAAAGAAAAAATACATAAACTCTAATGCTGACGAAGTTACCTACACGAACTAGAAGTTACCTAGTAACCTCCAGCACTGCTAGACCCAAGCAATGAAGCATCAGTCTCCCCTGTGTCACCTGTGGCCCCCTGCACACTGCTTGGGAGTCACTTTCCCCCCCCAAAGAAAGTTGTAAAAGTGATTGGTCCTAGTCTTCTCAGAATGTCCTAGTATACTATATATATTTTTTTCTTTTGAGATTTATTTATTTATTTAATTTTTATTAGTGAAACACCATGAGGTACAGTTGTAGACTTAAAAATTTTTGTACTTGGGTTTTGATTATACAGTGATCGAGTACCCATCCCTCCACCAGTGCCCATTTTCCACCACCAATATATTTATTTTTTATTAGCTTATTAAAAAGTTTGTGTCACATGTTCACACTACTGTTGGATTTTTTTTTTTTTTTGGTTTGGGGGCCACATCTGGCAATGCTCAAGAGTTACTCCTGGCTCTGCCCAAGAATTCCTCCTGACTGTGCTCAGGGACCATATGGGATGCTTTGGACTGAACCTGGGTTGGATGTGTGCAAGGCAAGCACCCTACCCACTGTACTATTGCTCCTGACTCTTACGGTTTTGATGTACCTGGTTACTACTGAAATGTCCAAGGCCCTTTTCTAATGTCATTATGTTATTGTCAATCCAGCTCATTCCCAAGTCCTCCTTCTTCTCCTTCTTTCTAAAGCCCCTACATTAAGCAAGGGTCTTACCTGAGAAAGACCATCTGTTTTGGTTGGTTATTTTTTTAAGTTAAATTTCTTTCTTTTTTTTTATTTGTTCGGCATTTTTGTTTTGTTTTGGTTTCCTGCCCCCTAAAGTTTCCTGCCCCAGATAGTTTAAAACCTACGCCTTGAGCTTTATTATCCCCAAACTCTTAAGAGTTTCATTGGAGCTGGAGAGATTATACAGTGAGTAAGGCATTTGCTTTTTCACTCAGTTAACCTGGGTTTGATCCCTGCCACCTCACATGGTCCCCTAAGCCCACCAGATGTGATCCCTGAACACAGAGCCAGGAGTAAGTTCTGAGCATTTCCCAATTTGACCAAAAACAGAAAAGGAGTTTCATGTCAGGGACAATTCATCTTGAAATCCCCTTGAACAGCAGTTTTCAACACTTTCACACCTACACCACCCCCCTCCACCCCTCCACCCCATTTGTCCCACCCCCCAACCACCTCCCTAACTGGAGGTTGTACTGTTCTGTAACCTAACCTCTCACACGGTCTGGGAGAAACTGGCCCCAAGGCCTTTAAATTTTTTATTTTTTATGTAGGAGTACTATTTATTCAGCCACTGAGTAGCTAAAAGAATTTTTTTTAAATTGAATCACTGTGAGCTACAATTACAAAACTTTCACGTTTGAGTTTCAGTCATACACCGATTGAACACCCATCCTTCCACCAGTGTGCATTTTCCACCACCAATGTCTCTAGTATCCCTCCCCCGGCCCTATCCCACCTCTCCCCCTGCCTCTATAGCAGACAATTTCCTGTTTACTCTCTCTCTACTTTGGGTATTGTGGTTTGCAATATAGGTACTGAGAGGCCATCGTGTTTGCTCGTTTATCTCCTTCTAGCACACATCTCCCATCCCAAGCGATCCCTCCAACCATCGTTGACTCAATGATCCCTTCTCTGTACCAGCTGCCTTCCACCCCAGCTTATAAGGCAGGATTCCAACCATGAAGCAGTCTTCCTGACTGAAGGGTCTCTTTTATTCACAGTTAAGTACTCAGAGCGTCTTTTTGAGATCTGGTGCCGGGACCCAGATTCTCCAAAGGAAGTCATTCCCCTGTTCAGCTCCACCCCTGGGATGCTGACCAAGCTTAGACCAGTCCTGTGCTTCCTTCCCAAAAGGCCCCCCAAGAGTGAGATCCCGCAGGCTCAAGGTGATAGCTGAGATGACTGGATGCACAGAGCATCTTACTCCCCTCACAGTGTGGCCAGTTTCAACACTCCCCTTTGTTTCCAGGGTAATTCTCTGCTGTGTATGCCCAACGTGCTCAAGCTGTACCTGGAGAATGGACAGACCAAAGCTTTTAAGTTTGAGCCGAACACAACAGTAAAGGTATGAGGAGTCTACTTCCTTCTCTTTCCCACTGAGAACATGCTGCCTTTCAGAACACTGTGTGCCCTGCAGCTCTTCCTGGGGAATCTCATTGAGCCCATTGAATTGCACGACCCCGGAGACCTTTTCCCTCTTTCAAGGAGGAAATGGGTGCTTGGAGAGCTAACATACTTAAGGTCCTATTGCATCTTCTAAATTCTTGAGCGCTGGTCTTCCCTGCCTCTCCTTGGTGACATCTGTTCCCCCAAAGACCCTAGCAGCCAACAACCCACAAATGGTGTCAGGAAAAGCCCAGCCCTCTGCCTGGTCTTATCTGGGCTGAATTAGTCTAGCTTGCATTTACAAGCTATGAGCTATGAGATATTCAAGGGGGGAAGAGTATAGAGCTAGGGAAGAAGGTGGTCCTTATCTTCCAGAAGCATCCCTGACACCCGCAGAGCTCCTGATAGATCAGGGCAATCAAGGCAGGCAAAGTGAGGGCTATTGAGAGGGGAAGGAGAAGGTATTGTGAGTCTGTGGGACTGTGAGTCTGTGTAGGGGGCTGAGCACAGGCTTTGCATGCTGGAAGCCTAGGCTCCATATCCAGCACCCCATGTTCCCTCAACCCAGTACCACAGGAAGTGATGCCTGAGCACTCACAGTGTGTGTGTTCCCCCCACCCACCACCACCAAGAAGAGGGTCTCAAGCAGAAGGTCCAATAGATGCTACATGGAAACTGGAGGGCCTCTCATCCCCTCCCATCAGCTGCTCATGAAGAAGCCCTTCCTCTGACTTATTGCCCAAGGTTCGGGAAAGTCTGAGTGATTTTCCCATGGATGCATCGCACATGGGAGTGGGATCCTCTTTGTTCAGCGATAGAAGATGCAGCATCCGGGGGGCAGGGGGATGAATCCAGAGACCTTGTGGAGAGACATGAGCCCCTCACCCCCACCCCAAAAGGCTTCCACCTGGCCTTTAGAGTAAAGCAAGAGAGAGAAAGAGGGGTTGTCTGGGAGTTACTGGAGCCCTGACGTGTGGGGAGTGGTGGGTACAGGGTGCTGCGGGCCCTGGCTAAATCCCACCCCGCCCTGTCAGGGTGCAGCTGTTAGACTTGGGGCATTGGGGGGCGGGGGACTCAGTCTGCAGAGGTGCTTGTCCGCCGGCTGCCCAGGGAGACGAGCCCTCCTCTTTGCTTGGCTGCTCGCCTCACCCCCTCTGCCGCACCCGCCCACCAGGACATCATCCTCACCGTGAAGGAGAAGCTCTCCATCCGCAGCACCGACTACTTCGCGCTGGTGCTGGAGGAGCAGTACAACATCTCCCGCCTACACCTGCTGCACGAGGAGGAGCTCATCCAGCAGGTGGGGGACCGTCGCCCGGCTGCGGGGTTGCGATGCTTCTCTCCCACCCCACTGCAAAGGCTCAGCATCACCCGGCCTGGGGCTTGCTGGGACACTGATCTGATTTGCAGGAGCTCCTCAAGGGGCAGATATACCTTTCCCACCACCAGTGTCTTCACTTTGACCTTGATGACCTTCCTCCTGAACTTGCTGCCTTGGAGATGTTAGTGGGGCTTTTTCTGCGGTGTCTACATCCTTCCTGAGCTGATTCCTAGGGTCAGGATGCCCCTCTCCTGCCCCCCAATATGTCCATGTGCATCATTGAATCCTGCGGACACTCATGATATGGTTTGTGTTGAGTTAGCTCGTTATTTTCTTTCTTTCTTTCTTTCTTTCTTTCTTTCTTTCTTTCTTTCTTTCTTCTTTCTTTTTTCTTCCTTCCTTCCTTCCTTTCTATCTTTCTTTCTTCTTTCTCCCTTCCTTCCTTCCTTCCTTTCTTTCTTTCTTTCTTTCTTTCTTTCTTTCTTTCTTTCTTTCTTTCTTTCCAGACTTATGTACTTTTGTGATCATGTTTCAGTCATACAGTGTTCGAGTACCCATTCCTCCACCACTGCCCATTCTCCACCACCAATGTTCCCAGTATCCCTCCTGCCTCCCATCCCCATCCCCCCCACTACCTCTGTGGCAGGCACATTCCCTTTTACTCTCTCTCTCTCCTTTGGGGTGTTACGGTTTGCAATGCAGGTAGTAAGTGGCCATCATTTTTGGTCTATAGTCTACTTTCAGCACAGATCTTCCATCACGAGCGAGCCCTTCAAACATCATTCACTTAGTGGTACCTTCTCTATCCCCAGCTGCCTTTTCCCCCAGTATGTGAGACCAGCTTCCAAGCTGTGGACCAATTCTCCTGGAGCTTGTTTTTTCTTAGGGGCCTCCCAAGCAGTGCTCAGGGGCACAGGGAGCCACTCCTGGGAGCCCAGGCCTGACTGTGCCATCCTGAAGTACTCAGGCCCAGCACTGGCTGCTGCTCAGTCCGAGAGTTGGGGATGACCAGCACCCAGCAGTGCTCAGGGAACCATGCAGCACCAGCGGTCCATCCAGGGCCTCTTCAGGCCAGGCTTGTATTCTACACCTTTGAGTTACTGCTCCAGCCCTGGCTCACCCTTTAAAAGCCAAGCACAGATGGGTTCAGCCCATCCTGGTTGAGTGTGTGCTATCAGAATGTGGCCCAAGTGGCAGAGGCATGGGTTCAGTTCCCAGAACAGCATGTCCTGCCCCATGGTCTCACCTTGGCAACCCTGAGCAATAGGAGAGTGGCCTTGGGTCCTGGAGCACCACCAAGTGTGTCCCTCACAACTAACAATAACAAAGACAAAGAGGAGTACGTCTCAAAAACCAGGGTCGGGTGTTTGCCTCACATGTGGCCAACCAAAGTTTGATCCCCAGCATCCCATATGGTCCCCCGAGCACTATCAGATGTGGCAAAAAAAAAAAAACCCAGAACAAAATAAGGGGGCTGGAGAGATAGCACAGGGGGTAGGGCGTTTGCCTTGCATGCAGCCAACCCGGGTTCTATTCCCAGCATCCCATATGGTCCCTTGAGCACCGCCAGGAGAAACTCCTGAGTGCAGAGCCAGGAGTAACCCCTGTGCATCGCCAGGTGTGACCCAAAAAGCAAAAAAAAAAAAAAAAAAAAAAAGGAACAAAATAAGAACCAATAGAGAAGAGCTTTTATGGGGGGGGGGTTATTTTGGGGTCACCTGGCTATGCTCAGGGCTTGCTCCTGACTCTGCATTCAGGGATCCTCCTGGTGGTGCTTGGAGGATCAGATGTGGTACTGGGAATTGATCCAGGTCAGCTGTGTGCGAGACAAGCACTTTACCTGCTATCCTGCTATCGCCCCAGCCCCTCAGAGAAGAGCTTTTTTTTTTTTTAAGCTAGAGAACACCATAGGTGAGCATCATGAAACTACTCAGCAGTCACTGATGAATTTTGGGGGGTGGGTAGTTAGGTGGGGAGCCACACACCTGCTGATGCTCAGGGACCACTCCTGGCTCTGCTCAGGGGACCATATGTGGAATCAAGCCAAGAGCAGCCACCACACACACACACAGCAAGTGCCTTAACCCCGCTACTGTCTCTCCAGCCCCTGCAGATGACTTCTTACTCTAATCATGCACCTTCTAACCCCACTGGTAAATTGTTTACCCATCCCCCCACCCCCAGTCCCTTCTATATTGGGGCCAGGGAGGTGCACTTGCTTCCCATGTATGAATGAAGCCCAGGACTTGACTTCCACACCACCATCCCAAACAAAATAAAGCAGTAAGATCATTTTTATTTCACAAGTACTGGAAAATTGAAAAAAAATATTTCTAAGAGAGTTAAGTGGGAGGTGAGGTGGAGTGAGGTGCAGACTGGCTGTATTCCATTTGGGGAAGAACAGACCTGACAGAAGCTGGATGTCGGTGGACAGGCTCTGTAAGGGTGTTTGAGAAGCAGAGATCAGGGTTGGAGAGATAGAGCAGAGTCTTAAGGCACTTGCCTTGCTTGAGTGCTGGGTTTGTTCCCAACATACAGCATGGCTGGGTGTGGCACCGAGATACAAACTAATGAACAAACAAACCAGGAAGCAGCATTCAGTGGGAAACTTTGTTTTTTTTTGTTTGTTTGTTTTGTTTTGTTTTGTTTTGTTTGCTTTTTGGGTCACACCCGTCGATGCACAGGGGTTACTCCTGGCTCTGCACTCAGGGATTACCCCTGGCGGTGCTCAGGGGACCATAAGGGATGCTGGGAATCGAACCCAGGTCAGCCACTTGCAAGGCACACGCCCTACCCACTGTGCTATCTCTCCAGCCCAAAAACTTTGCATTTTTGTGCCTTTACTTGTATATGCATGGAAAAAAGAGTCTAAGCAAAAGTTGATGGCTATCCTGGAAGCAAGAAAAATGGAAATCAGGGGCTGGAGCCATAGTACAGTGGGTAGGGCATTTGCCTTGTACATGGTCAACCCAGGTTTGATCCCTGTCATCCCCTATGATCCCCTGAGAACAGCCAAGAATAATTCCTGAGTGCAGAGCTAGGACTAACCCCTGAGCATTGCTGGATGTTACTCAAAAAAGAAAAAAATTAAAATGGAAATATCTTGTCTTTTTTTATTTTTTTAAGTTGTGTTTGGAATACAACTGCAGAGGCAAAGGCAATGAGATTAACGGGCTCTTCTCTTGTTGCAGGTGGTAGAAAGGGAGGAGTCACATGACTACCGCTGCCTCTTCAGGGTGTGCTTTGTTCCCAAGGACCCGCTGGACCTTCTGAAAGAAGACCCCGTGGCCTTTGAATACCTCTACCTGCAGGTGACCGAGTCCACACTGCCTGAGACAGCCAGGGAAGCTCTCCTCACAGCTGCTACAGCCTCGGTTGTGAACTTGAGCTTAAGTCAGCAGAGCAGCTCAGAGCTGGAGGTGCTCTTTCTCAGGAGAAGGGGCCCGAGGAGCCCCCCATGGTTCCCTTGTTCGTCACTGAGTTGCTAGGATAGGAGATTTGCAATATGCTGCTGAAATGCAGGCTTAATCCTCCACGTAGAGGACGAAGACTCGTGGCATTGTTCAAAGAGAGGCCTGGTACTTCAGCAGATGCTTTAGCGGTTTTAAAACCGAGACTTAGGAAAGTCATGTGGTTTGCCTGGGTGGCCCATTTTACTGTGGTTGAGCTAAAATGGGGTTCTTTGTACCCTAGGCTGGTGCTCCTTCAACACTACTACTTAGGTGAGATTAATGATGTCATCTGTACTCTGAGGCAAAAGAGCCATGTTAGAGGCTGGTAGAGCATGTGCTTTGCACATTTGAGGTCCTGGGTTTGATCTCTGGAACCAAAAGACGGGCATTTTTTTTTTTATTGAATCACCATGAGACACAGTTACAAGCTTCCATGTTTGAGTTTCAATCATACAATGATCAAACACCCATCCCTCCACCAGTGCTTTCTCTACCACCAATGTCCCCAATATACTTCCCCTTTCCAGCCTTCCCCCTGCCTCCATGGCAAACAATTTTCCCCATACTCTCTCTACTTTGGGGCATTATGCTTTGCAATACAGATACTGAGAGGTTATCATGTTTGGTCCTTTATCTACTTTCAGCACACATCTCCCATCCTGAAGGATTCCTCCAACCATCATTGTCTTAGTGGTCCCTTCTCTATTCCAGCTGCCTTCTCCCCCAGCTCATGAGATAGGCTTCCAACTATGGGGCAGTCTTCCCGGCCCTTGTGTCCACTGTCCTTGGGTGTCAGTCTCATGTTATTTTATATTTCACAAATGAGTGCAGTCCTTCTATGTCTGTCCCTCTCTTTCTGACTCATTTCACTTAGCATAATACTCTCCATGTCCATCCACTTATAAACAAATTTCACGACTTCATCTCTCCTAACAGCTGCATAGTATTCCATTGCAAAACACAAGCATTTTATAGTCGAGAGAACACAAACATGGTGGGTTGCCTTGCCCCAAGTCTTAACAGTTATCACATTAGCAAATAACAAGAAGAACATTGCTTTGACTTTGCATGACTGCCTCTGCCCCACACCTGCTTTTATCTGCATTGTCTGATCTAAATCTCCGGGAAACTCTGCCTAGTGGGACTGACTGTCCTCACTCAGCAGGGGGAGGGTAGCAGTGGTCAGGGGGTCTTCGTAAGGTTACCAAGGCTACTTAGCCATGAGTCGGCAAAGCCAGTTCCCAGCCCCGAGTGCTGGGCTGACTGCCGGTCCCCTGGGGGAGAACCAGGACAGGCAGCTCATCTCCTTCCTCTCCCGCAGAGCTGCAGTGATGTGCTCCAGGAGCGCTTTGCTGTGGAAATGAAATGCAGCTCCGCACTCCGCCTGGCAGCCTTGCACATCCAGGAGCGGATCTATGCATGTGCCCAGCCCCAGAAGATCTCTCTGAAGTACATAGAGTGAGTGGCGGGATTCTAGGGGGTTAGGATGGGGGGGTCCCACTCACAGCAGCTGTGTGGCATTCACAACTTGGCTGGCCCCTGGCCAAGACGACTGAGTCAACCCCCCCTTTGCCCATCTGTTCGTCTTCCTGTCCCTTTCCCTCCCCACCCTCTCCCACCCAGCCTGGCTCCCTGAGAACCTGGCCCTGGACCCAGCTGCTCCCTCCAGGGCAGATGCCAACTCCAGATGGAAGGACAGGCTCCTTTTGTAAAGTCCCAGCTCCTGGGAGGATGTCCTGGGAAATCGGTTGACAGCTTCATTCCAGAGTTCTTCTAAGGACAGGAAGGCCTTGGAAATGAACTACCCCTAAGGGGAGGGTGTGGGGCGAGCCAATTTGTACTGATTCTATTCTTACCAAGACAGTTTTTGGTCCTGGGATTCTGGCACTTTCTGATTCTTGGCTGAAAATGGCACTTTGCTCTGGGAGGTATTGTAACTGGTGTGCGGGAGTAGCTAAGTTTGGGGCCTGTCTCTTACTAGATGAATGAGAAGGAGGACTGCTACTGAGGTAAGAATCAGTAGTTCATTCAAGGATTGGCAACAGGCTGAACCTCACACAAAGCTCGAGGTGAGCAATAGACGTCCACGTAGTAGGGGGTTTGAGTCAGGGTTGAAGCAAGAGAGGTGATAGCAGGTCTCTGTCCGTCCACAATTCCCAGGCTCTGCAGTATTTTCAAGAATGAAAATATGGAGTAATAACGAAGCTCAGATTCAGAGTTGGAAGGTAGAAAAGTTTATTGGAAAGTAGAAAAGGAAAAGGAACTCCTCATGTGAGGAGGATAGAACTAAGTTAAAGCATCCCATATGGCCCCCCAAGCCCAACAGGAATGATCCCTGAGTGCAGAGCAAGGAGCAAGTCCTGAGCACCACCAGGTGTGGCCCCCAAACTAAACTAAAATATAAAATAAAAAGTTAAAACATCACAGCCCTGGGGCTGGAGTGATAGCACAGCGAGTAGGGCATTTGCCTTGCACGCAGCCTACCCAGGTTCAATTCCCAGCATCCCATATGGTCCCCTGAGCACCGCCAGGAATAATTCCTGAGTGCAGAGCCAGGAGTAACCCCTGTGTATCACCAGGTGTAACCCAAAAAGAAAAAAAAAAACCCTATCACAGCCCTGTTTAGGTGGGGGTGGGAGGACTGGAGCGATAGTACAGCAGATAGGCCGCTTGCCTTGCATGTGGCCAATCTGAGTGCAATCCCTGGCTTCTTTTATGGTCCCCAAGTACTGTCAGGAATAATTCCTGAGTACAGATACAGGAGTAGAGGCAGGAGTAACCCCTACCCATTGCTGGATATGGCCCAAAAACAAAAACTGAAGGAAGGGAGGGAGGGAGGGAGGGAGGGAGGGAGGGAGGGAGGGAGGGAGGGAGGGAAGGAAGAAGGAAAGGAAGGAAGGAAGGAAGGAAGGAAGGAAGGAAGGAAGGAAGGAAGGAAGGGGTACTGGAGGGAGCTCAATGGGCTGAATGCAGAAGGCCCCGGTTCAGCCCTCAACACTGTCTGGCCCCTAGAGTACCTCCACGAACATCCCCTGAGTCCTGCGTTTGAAGTAGTGCCCAGAAACTTACCCCACACAAAACACATTAAAAATAAAATGAGGTCAGAGGTATGGCTTACTCCATAGAGCTGATGCTTGGCCTGTGTAAAGCCCTGGGTTTGACCCCTGGCACTGCATATTTTCCCAGTACCTCCTGGTGGACTTGGGTGCCCTTCCTCCCCCCCCCCCAAGCAGTGCCCCCTGAAAACCATCAAAATAATAATATTAAATAAAAATAAATCCTTGACACTTGTCCTGATATATAGTCAAGTAGCTGAAGAATGGGTCTTGAGAACCTGTATTTTGTTGGTTTGTTTGTTGTTGTTGTTTTTTTCATTTTTATTTACTTTTTTTATTGAATCACTGTGAGATAGAGCATTACAGAACTGTTCGTGAGAATCTGTATTTTTTAACAAGTTTACTGGGGGAGTTTGAGGCTTCTGGCCAGCTCCATGGTGCAGCCAGGAGAGATCACAGGCACTATGATACTGTAGGAAGCATGTGCCATGTGCAGTGTGATTATGGGCTAAAGTTCCTGAAGGAGGTATGTGTGTCTGTACATTTATTTACACACTCCTCAAAACCTCTTCATCTATTTGGGGATGCCCAGAGCTCAGGGGTCCTAGTCAGCAGTACTTAGAGGAATTGGACTGCTCAGGGATAGAACTCAGAACCCATGCAGGGTGACTCTTGGAGCTACCTCCTCCCTGCCCCCTTATTTATTTTTTAAACCATGTACTTAGAAAAAGGTTCATATTTGCAGTTCTCCAGGCATACGAAGCACTGAATCAATTTGCTCTTCACTTGAGCCAAATCCTCTAAAACTGGGCCTCCTTGTCCCCAATGTCTCGTGGCAGGAAAGATTGGGGAATCGAGAACTTTATATCTCCGACTTTACTCCGAAACATGAAGGGCAAAGACATCAAGAAAGCCATCAGCTTCCACATGAAGAGGAACCAGAATCTCTTGGAGCCCCGACAGAAGGTGTGTGTCCCTGGGCCCTCCCATGCTCCCAGTAGGACATTAAGTTTCTCTTGTAAAAACCGGAGGGAGAATTTTGACATCTTCTGGGTTTTAAGTGAACAACTCTGACCTTCTTTTCTTTTCTTTTTTTTTTTTTCCCCCTTTTGAAGCAACTGATTTCTGCTGCCCAGCTACGTTTGAACTATTTACAGATCCTTGGGGAACTCAAAACGTATGGTGGTAAAATCTTCAATGCTACTTTAATGGTACGTGTAAGAGAACTGGATCATCCTTTTCTTATAAGTATTTTTTTCTGAAGAGCGGTACATCTTTTATGCTCACATTTCAGAGAACTCTGTCTTGTATTGAGAATTGGCTGGGGAAACTAAATATAATATCACTGGGGAATGTTTATCATTCTACTGCATGATAGAAACCGGGGTATGGAGGGACAGAGCTGAATAAGACATGATTTCCCCCATTGAATGATGGTATGAGGTTCCCATCAAGACAAGGCAGTCAGGAGAGAAGCGCAGGGCTGTTGTATGGAGTCTGAGGTGAACATTGCTGGCTTCAGGGGAAGAGAAGGCAGGAGAAGGGCATCAGGTAAGACATGAAGGTTGAGTCTGACCAGATTTTCCAGCAGAGAACAGGTATTCTGAGAGAGGAGGCTGTCAACCCTGGAGCATTTAAAGGGGAAGAGAAAAACTGAGAAATTCTGAAAGAAAGAAAATAATGTCATCTTGACTGTCAGAGGCTCTGCCTGTTCAGAATAAGGGGAGGTCTTGAGCAGTGTTGGGATGGGGGTGGGGATGCTGAGAAGGCCAAAGAGAAGCAGAGGAGAAGCCCTCTGTGCTCTTACTCACCCCCCTCTGGTTTTGATCTGGGCGAGTCAGTCTAGTTATATCATTTCCTTGGCAGTTAGGGAAGAAGGTGGGATGAAGGAGGAGTTGGCTTAGGGCCTCTCCCCTCATATTCATTCCCAGAACACATAAGCACAAAACCTGACAGTAGACAAATTGGAGGTTATTATTGTTGCTATTATTTTGCTATTATGTTGCTATTACTTTGGAGGCCACACCCATTAGTGCTCAGGATTCACTCCTGGCTATGAACTCAGAGATCTCTCTGGTGGAAGGAAGGCTGCCTCAAGGGGAACGAGACTAGATCACAGGAAGACATAAAAATACAAGAAGGGGCTGGAGAGATAGTACAGAGGTTAGGGCACTTGTCTTGCATGCGGGCGACCTAGGTTTGATCCCCGGCATCCCATAGGGTCCCCCAAGTCCCACAAGCAGTAATTTCCTGAATGCAGAGCCAGAAGCCAGGAGTAACCCCTGAGCATTGTAGGGAGCGACCCAGAAACAAACAAATTAAAAAATGTACAAGAAAAACTTTTCCAATTTTTCCAAGGGCCAGTGCTTCCACTGTTCCTAGCCTGGCTCCAGACCCTGTTAATTTTCTACATCAGGAAAGAGCTGAGAGTGGGAGAAGAAGCCAACCATAGTGAATGGGCCCAGGGTGCTGGTGGTGCACAGGGAGGTGCCAATACAGGTTAAAACTGACCCTGTCATCAGGAAGTTTAACATGAATATGAGACTCAAATGCAGATAAGTGCAATAATATAAATGTCATAGTTCAGTCCTGCCCACAAAGTACAGAAAATGTGGTACGGGAAGACTGTTCTGAATGGAAGAGCAGAGATCAATCGGAAGCTTCCTGCAGGTGGTTGGCTTAATGAAAATGAACTTCATTAGAGAAAGGTCACAATTTCCATGGTATTGATGGCAAGGAAGAAATACCAGGACTGGGGTGTGTGGGACATGTGTGAAAAATGCATGGCTGTGAAAGACAGATTATCTGTGGGACAGATTACCATCCTGTGGTTTGCCTATCTATCAAAACAGATCTTTCTATAAAAAAAAGGAATTACTTCCTTTTGAAGGGCTGGAGTACAGTGGGTAAGGTGCTTGCCTTGCGTGTGGCTGATTGTGTTCAATACCCAGCACCCCACAGAGTACCCCAAGCCCACCAGGAGTGATCCCTGAATGCAGAGCCAGAAGTAAGCCCTGAGCCTAGCCAGGTGTGGTGCCCAAAAACAAAACAAAACATTATTTTAATTTGAGCGGGGGGCCTCAAATAAAAGTTGGGCCACATCCACGATGCTCCAGGATTATTCCTGACGTTGGGCTCAGGAGTGAACCCTGGAGGTGCTCAGGGATCATGTATGGTGCCAGGGATTGAACCAAGATCCGCCACATGCAGAGCAAGTGCCTTAACTTCTGCACTCCCTCTCTGGCCCTATTGTGAAGTTAGGTGAGATAAAGTCGTACTCAAGTCAGCTGTGCATAGAGTCTCTCTCTAGGAAAGTGGGAGTGAGAACATGAAGTCAGAATCCAGGTTTGCAGAGAAAAACTTCATATCTCACATGGGCACCTACTCTTACAGGCTTACAGAGACAAATTCCTCTCACACTCTTTTGCAGTTACAGGATAGAGAGTCTTACATCGCCCTTCTAGTGGGAGCCAAGTATGGGATTAGTCAAATTATCAATAGCAAACTCAACATCATGTCCACGCTGGCGGAGTTTGCGAGCATCAGCCGAGTGGAGCTGACAGAGGAGTCGGAGAAAGTGAGCATGGTCAAAGTGTATCTCCAAGACGTCAAGGTAACGCTGGGGAAATCCAGCTTCTGGAATTAGGGGCTAAATTATTTCCAGGGCACTTTATATGGGTTTGGATCTGATGTCTAATGTCCAATTTTTTGCTTAAAAGCATGAATCCTCCATCTTTTTTCTATCAAAGGGAGTAGTAAACAGGCTGCATATTCCTCAGAGCTTTTGTTTGTTGTAAACTGAGCTAGAGCCTATAGTCTGACAACAGGGGGTCAGAAACTTAGCAGGGAGCACTCAAGAATACTGTTTTCTTAGTATTAAAGACTGTAGTAGCTCTGTCTGTAGCACTGTCTTCCCCTTGTTCATCGATTTGCTCGAGCAGGCACCAGTAACGTCTCCATTGTGAGACTTGTTACTGTTTTTGGTATGTCATATACACCACGGGGAGCTTGCCAGGCTCTGCTTTACGGGCAGGATACTCTCGCAAGCCTGCCAGGCTCACCGAGAGGGACATAGGAATCGAATTCTGGTCGGCTGCATGCAAGGCAAACGCCCTACCCGCTGTGCTAGGTGTCTTTAGTTCTGTCATGTGTGTGAGACCAGAGTGGCTGCCCAAGAGTTTTGAGTGGCAGCAGTTAGAATGGGTAAACGATGCAGGACCCTTTGAGTCATCTGAAAGGTCTCGCATTTATCCTGCCTTTCTTTGCCTCGATCTCAACATAAGCCACGGTAGTGCCTCATTGCTTCCTATCATCCTTTCCCTTCTTCACTCAGTTTTGAAAGGGCTCAGTGTCTGGATAAACAGCATCACCTGAGGAGGTTGGAGTGGAAGAAGGTCAGAGTCAGGAGGCCTTTGTAGAGATGGGATGGGAGGAGCCTACTGCATGCAACTATAAGCGTACATGTGAGAATTCATTTCACGTCTTAGTGGTGAAAGGATGGGGGTCCTGTCTAGGAACCATGACTGGACCTGCTTGGAAACCTACCAGTGGCCCCATCGTGGCTCCTCACCCATCTCAGACTCTCCCTTCGCCCTTCATAAGCTAAGAGCTCTCGTTGCCTCCCAAGGTTCTCTCCTTGCTGCTGGAGTGCAACAGTGCAAAGGACCTGGCCTGCCTGATTGCCGGCTACTACAGGCTGTTTGTTGACCCAGTCACCACCATTTTCCTCTGGCCTGGAAACAAACAACAAGTGCACCGGGTATCTGCTGAAGAAGGTGAGGCCCTGGCTCTCGAACTCGCCCACCCCCCAGGAAGAACAGGCCTGTTTCCCTGGCTCCTTCGGTTGGGACGTCTAAAGGGAGGCATAGGATTGAATGGAGTTGAGATGTTGACTTAAGTGCGTGACAGCTGTTTCTTCATCTACTTCCTGCTAAACATTTGGTCTTTCTGGAAGCTAAGAGGAGCTTTCCTGCTACTTGACAGTCTCCTAAAGCCAAGGAATATCGGTACAGGTCTCTGATTCCTTGTTCTGTTTCCAAAGATCATCTCTTTGATCTCCTGCTGTATTCTGGTTTTGTCAGCAAAAAAGAAACATCACTTGTTTGTCCAGAAAGTAACAATGTCGTGGCTTCCCATTCGACACCTAGTCACAACTTGGCATGCTCCTGAATTCTAACAGAAATATCAGTCTTACATGTTCACAAGAAGGGGATGCTTGGAGATAGAAGAAACTTAAAATCATACCAGGAAAGAAATGGGGGTCAGAGAAACATTCTAGGGGTTAAAGCTTTTGCTTTGCATGCAGCAGACCCCAGTTCAACCCCTAACTCCACATATATTCCCCCTGGACATGGTGACCTCTGAACAGAACCAGATGCTGCCCCTGAGTGCTGCTGGGTAAGGCCTAACCTACCCTGCCCCCAAAGGAATGAAGGTGTAAAGGCCCATTAAGATTTAAAAAAAAAAAATTCTCAGTTTCTCTCTAGCTTTGTTTTAGCCCAACAGCTGCCACATTTTCCCACTGGTTTGCTGATCAATGTTTTACAACTGTCTCTGCTGAGGACAAAACCAAAACAAAGTTTTGCTTTCTGATTGGAAGCAATGGTTTAGTTCCATGGTATGAACTCTCCCCGTGGCTAATACCAGGCTTCTGGTGTGATATCACTGAACATGGAGATGGTGAAAAAAAAAAAAGGCACCCCATTACATCGTATCTTCTCCACAGGGATAGTGAGATCAAGTTAAGTCACTCAGGAGTAAGGGGTTCAGTGCATGTGTGACCTTGGTCTTTAGCCCAGTGTGTGAATGCATGGCCTTCTGGACAGAGAGGCCATGGAAAGGGAAAGCCCACTGCCAGGGAGGTCTGGTGGCCAGGGGACACTGCTTCTGCCAGGAAGATGACAGTGGTCAACATGGGAAATAGACCTTGAAGGACTAGAACACACATCTCAGCTTGCTTGCTTCCATTTCTTAGCATGCCAGTTTCTCCCCTGGAGAAGCCTGTGTTCTCTCTCGAACACATACTTTTTTCTCTCTCCCCTCACATCTTTATAAATGAGTTTTAATAAAAACTCTTTTGCTTCAGTGAAATCAATCTACATGAAAGCTTCTGCAGTTCAGCAAAGAAGAATGGCGAGCGTAGAGGGGACTCCTGGGAGGCAGGTCACAAGGGCCAGGTCATGCAACCTGGGGAGAAGGCCACAGTGTAAGGCTGAAGCTTGGGAAGGCTGCCCAGAGTGGTCAGGCCCGCAAGCAGGGAAGCCTGGCCCTGAGTGCAGCCTCTTCCCGCTGTACTGAGGAAGCCAACAGTGGCAGGAAGTCCCGATCAGATCAAGGAGAACTGTAAGAGTGTGCTCCAGAAGCTAAGGTGGGGGAGAGATGAGAAACCTGGATCGACATTTTCTGCTTTCTGGCCAGGAACCCTTCCCCCCGCCCAGTGCCTGCAGTTGGATGAGGGTCCTGTTCATGAAGTCCAGCAGCGCCCAAGGGTCCCTTGCACCAGGCTTCAGAGTGAGCGCCCATGCAGCGGCCTCAGAATCACCTCCCCAGGAAGTCAACCTGAGTTGATTTGCCCATCAGGAAAAGGGACCAGCTCTGTTTGGTTTTGTGCTATTCCCTCTCTGGTCTTTCTGTGCACATGGGGCTGACTGAGGCACTCAGCAGCAATGGGGAGGCTGCCCACTGCACACCCACCTCAGTTCCAGGAATGGAAAGTCTTGGGCAGGATGCGGGGTGCGGGGAGGGGGGCACTGGGGAGAAAGTGCAGCAGGGAGAGCATCTGACTTGCAAGTGACCCATCAGGATTTGATCCCTGGCACCCCATAGAGTCCCCTGGTCCCCACCAGGAGTAATTTCTGAGAGCAGAGCCAGGAGTAAGCCCTGAGCACTGCTGTTGGGTGTGGCCCAACCCACCCCTCCCCAAAAGAAAGTATCTTCAGCAATGGGAGGGAGGGAATCCTGATTCCTTCAGGGGGTTCACAGACTGGTGTTAGGGTGACAACCTGGAGTCCTGAGTCCCAGAGCTGGGATGGGGGGCGAGTGGCTGCGGTCCCCACACACTGTCCCATCAGCTTTTTGTGTTCCCGGCATCGCAGGCTACGAGTCTCGGGCGTGCAGTGACTCAGAGGAGTCCTCGGAACTGGACTGCGTGCTGGACGCTCTCTCCGACCGGCGCCTGCTGAAGCCGGGCCGGTGCAGGACGCTGTCACCCACCGGGAACAGTGCCACTCCCGACGGGGCCAGGAGACGCCCGAGCACGGCGGCCAATAGCACCACCGACAGTGCCGAGTCTGAGGCGTCCGACTCAGCCAACACCGAGAGCCGCGGCTGCCGGACCAGCGGGTCGAGCGAATCCATGGACGCCCTGGAGGAGGACGACCTGGATGCCTGCTCCTCCAGCCGCTCCGGCTTCTTCCACTTCAGCTCCAGAAGCTTCCCTGACCACACGAACCCCCAGGGCCCGGAGGAGCAAGGCCAGCTGGACACCAGCGGCTTCCTCTGCCTCCTGGACCTGACCCAGAGGACCAGCCCCCAGCGCTCCCGGCGGGAGCTGCCCGAGGGGTCCTCTCCTGAGATGTTCGGTTGGGGTGCGGAGCTCAGCGTGGTCAGGCTGGACCCCCAGCTGTACGAGGGCAGCCGGAGCGACTACTACAGCCTGTGCTCCAGCGTCTCCCCCGCCAGCCAGCTGAGTGACAGCTCGGACAGCGCGGCCTCTCGCCAGGGCTCCGGGCTCCCCGCCAGGGCTCAGCAGGGTTGGGTGGAGGCCCGGCCCAGGTCCACGCTGGGAGCCCTGGCCCCACACCTACCGCTGGCCTTCGAGGAGGGCAGCTCGGATGAGGAGTATTATGATGCTGCCGACAAGCTCACCCCACCCGACCCCCTCTCAGGTGAGGCCCCCACCCCATTCCAGCCATCCTTCCAGCTTGTGGGGCAGCTCTTGAGCCCCCCTCCCCCCTCCCCCGCTGGAAGCAGGGACCACATTTGATGGGGGAGGCAGAGGAGAGACCCTTTCCTCTTTGAGGACTGCCTGGTGGGTTCAGTGGAAAAATCACCTAGGTGCTCGACCTCAAGCCTGGGCAGCCAGGGAGATGCAGGGAACAGTAGCAGCAGAATAAGCATAAATTCAATGCCAGGGTATCAGGGAATGCTTCCTGTAAGAAGGGGCACGTGGATGGGGCCTTGCCAGGTGACAGAATTGAGGAGGAGAGGGTCAGACAGACTGTTCCACGGAGGGAAGTGTTGGAATCATAACTGACCCCCCCATGTTAAATGTGGCCTTGAAGCACAAAGAGCCTGGGGGCTGGATTGGCAGGTGGTCCCCAAAGGGGCTTTGGCATCTGAGGTAGAATCTGCACCAGGGAGATGTGAGAAACCAGGCTTTGACCCCTGGAGCACTGCCAGAGCGGGTCTCGAGCACCGTGCTGGTGCTCTGAAGCCTGCTGTTCTCCCCATCCCCACCCCACCCCCCAGTGTTTAAATATGACAGCTCCCTCTCACCATCTCCTTTGGTTTCTCAAGCACCACCAGGGGTGACTCCTGAGCACAGAGCCAGGACTAGCCCCCGGATACCACTGGACTTGGCTCCCTCAAAAAAAAAAAATAGGGAGGCCAGTACAGCAGGGAGGGCATTTGCCTTGCATGTGACCGACCCGGGTTCAATCCCCAGCATTCCATATGGTCCGCTGAGCACAGCCAGGAGTGATTCCTGAGTGCAGAGCCAGGAGTAACACCTGAGCATTGCCGGGTGTGACACAAAACAAAAACCAAACAAACAACAGCAACAATGAAGTCAGGGATCCTCTCTCTCTCCCTCTCTCTCTTTCTCTCCCCCTTTCTCCATCTACCTCTCCTCTCCATTTTCCTCTCTCCCTCTTTCTCTCCCTCTCTCTTCCTCTCTCTTTATACATATATACATATATACATATATGTGTGTATAATATAATATTATATATAATATCACAGCCAACATGGCCGACCCAAGTTCGATTCCTCCGCCCCTCTCGGAGAGCCTGGCAAGCTACCCGTGACGTATTCGATATGCCAAACACAGTAACAACAAGTCTCACGAAGGAGACGTTACTGGGCCCGCTCAAGTAAATCGATGAACAATGGGAGGACCGTGACTATATATAATATAAATTTGTTTTCATTTCTTCAGTCCTGGGCCTCTCATTTGCAAGGCAAATGCTCTACAGTTAAGCTACACCCCCAGTATTAAAAAATAAGCCTAGAATTTGTTTCTGAGCAATGTGCTTGAGTTTGAAATTGTGAAAGTCCATGGCTGATGGTGCCCACATCGTACATCTTTCTGCTTGTACATAAACAGGGTAGCATAAACAGATCACCTTCCTCAACAGCCCCCACAAAACTAGTCTTGGTTAGGATAACACTGTTCCCTGAAAGGAAGTTGAGGTTCTGAGCACCCAAATCCATAAGTCCCACCTTTATGGGCCTCTTCCTGCTGAGTCCACTGGGGGGATGAGATCTTCACTGACCCCCGGCTACACAACCCAACCAGGATCCGAACCCAGGGAACCGGTTCTGTTAAGCCTCTGCGTGTCGTTGTGTGTGTGTGTGTGTGTGTGTGTGTGTGTGTGTGTGTGTGTTTTAATGTACTTTCCCACTTCTTGATTCTCAGGGTCCAGCACTATTTCTCTCGCTGAGCCCAGCACTGCCGGCTTGCAGAGGAAGGTCTGCCCCGAGGAGAGCCTGCAGCCTGGGCCGGATGGGAGGGAGCCCAGCCGCAGGGGCGCAGGGAAGAAGTATGCCAAGAGCCTGAGGAAAAGAAGGTCCTTCCTGCAGACAGACTATACCTGCCAGGTGTCATTCCCCCTGCTGCCATCCGTGTCCCTGGAGACGGTGGACGATGTCTGCTACTACGAGCGGGAGCCCTACCTGGCCCTGGGCACGCCCTCCCCAACCGTGTCCTCTCTGCAGGACATGCATGGGGAGCCCGGGCTCCTGGAGACCAAGGCACTGGGGCTGCTGGCCCCGCTGAGGGAGGCTGAGCGCAAAAACCCCGCCTCCCGGGCCATGGAGATGGAGCCCGAGACCATGGAGACCAAATCGGTGGTAGACTCGCGGGTGTCTTCCATCTCAGCCGTTCGCCTCCGGATTGACCCCAGCCATAGGGAGAAGGAGGCGGCTGCACCTCTGGCTGTCACTGTGCCCACCTTCCCAGCAGGCACCCCACCCCCTTCCCGGGCCGGTTCCCCAGGCCCTGCTGCTGCTCCGGCTGGGCTCGTCCAAGCCTTACCTGCCTTGTGTCAGCACTCAGATGTCTGTGTCACCCCAGAACTCGCTGCGGAGCTCGGGGACAGCACGTCCTCTCTCTCTAGTGTTGACCCAGACCCAGATGGAGTCTGCGCAGTCCTCAGTCCGGGGCCAAACCCCACCTCTGCAGGGAGCAGGTCCGAGCAGGGAGAGGTCCCCCTGGAAACGGCTTTGAGATCTTCGTTGACAGATCAGATGCCAGAAGCTGCCCCCCCGACCACAGAGTCTACCCCCGTCAGTCCTGAAAGGGGTGAACAGGAAACAGGTGCACGAGAGGAGCTGGCCTGTGGCCCTACCAATGAGAAACGGGGGCCACTCTTTGGGGGAAGTGACGGAGACACCGCAGATGCGAATGGCACCCATGTAGGTGAGGATGGGTCTGGGGAGGATCCGAGTGACCCCACAGGTGAGGTGGGCAATGTGTCCGATGCGGTGCCACCGACATTTGGTGTGAGTACCCCGGCGGGGGGCATGACAGGCGCTCTCTCCTCGGAGCATCCTGGAGCAGGAACTGAGCAAATCTCGCCGCCTTCCCCCGGGGGCCCCCAAAGACTCGGCAGAGAACCCCCAGGCCACACCGGTGAGGCCCCAGAGCAAAAGCGATTGACTGAGCTGGATCTCCATCCGGGTTTCTTACTCGGGGACCAGACCACTGTGCCAGAACTTCCCGTGGAGAGGGCCCAGATGGAGCCACTAAACCACGTGGGAGGGGAAGCCCCCCAACCTGGGGACAGTCTCCTGCAGATCACAAATCAGAGACCTTCTTTGCCAAAGTTACTCCCACATTCCCCCGAGCAGCCCCCCTCCGAGAGTCCGCAGCCCTATCTGAGGCCAGAGAACCCTGGCACCTGCCTTCCTGCCGAGAATTCTTACCTGTGCTTTGCTGCTAAAGACCCCCGGGAGATTTCTGCGGGTCTCCGCGTGGCCACGTCCCTGGGCTTTGTGGGCATGAATGAGTCGGCGGCCCCCCGGGCTGGGCTGGAACAGTGCAGCTGCCAGTTGTCCTATGCCACGTGCTTCCGGGGCCTGCAGCTCGACCCGGAGGAGGAAGAGAGGGACCCAGAGGCGCACCCCACAGTCCCCCTCACCGCGCCACCCGCTGCGGGCAGCCCACTGGCTCCCCCCTGGAGGCCATCCCAGCCCCTGCCCAGAAACAGCCACATCTGGCCCGAGTACTGCTCCAGGACGCTGAGCCAGCTGCAGGCCAGGCCCGCCAGCACCCACGAGGGCTTCGTCCACCTCACCGACAGCTTGCAGGAGCTCCGGCACATTTTAGAAGCTTCTGAGGCGAATAGCCACCAACACCCTCCCGAGAATTGCATGTGGCACTTCTCCGAGAGCCGGAGCCGCCTCTGCCTGGGCTCCCAGAAGCTCCTGTCCAGCTGCCAGCACGTGATCCGGATGGACCAGTCCCCCGATGAGATGCAGGGCGCACTTCGCGACACCTTCCAGCACCTAGTCCAGCTGGCCGGCCTGTGCCTGCAGCTCACGGACTGCAGCCGCTGCTCGGCCCGGCATCGGGAGGCGGCGAGCCACCTGAGGGACGTGGTCCACAACTACCACCAGTTTGTGGAGGCAGCTAAGATGACCTGCGAGAGAGGCTACCAGGACCTGAGCGTGAAGCTCCTGGCCCGCCAGTGCACAGCCCTCACGGGCGCCGTCTTCTGTTTGAACCAGAAGTTCCGGGCATCCCCGGCCCTGTGACCTCCCAGCCAAACCCATGCCCCAGACTCTTCCCCAGCCAGCCTCTTCCATCACCCTCCCCTTCCAGCCCTCACATGTTTACTACTTAGTATTCAAATAAATTGCTGCTTCATCGTGGTCTCAGTCCAACCGAGTCATCAGCCCGGGGGCGAGGTGTACACTCTTTCTTTCAGAGTCCTGGCATAGTTCAGTTACGTTGGTCCGCACTAGTACCTTAGGCCCTCAAGAGGAGTAACCTGGGGAGTGACAAGCCCTGCCCCTGGTCAGGATGCTCACAAACTCTTTGGGGCTTCCAGCTAAGATTGCTGCCAATCACGGGGAAGCCCTATTAGGAGGGCAGTAGCGAGAGGAAGGCACAAATGATCTCAAGGAAGCAGGGTCGAAAGGAGCGAGGCACCGGAAGTATGCGGTTTTGAATTCACTTACCATGTGAATTTGGCAGTAATCTCCCAAAGTTGGAGATAGGGCCTACACTAGACTATGGTCACCAGCTTTTGCCTATTGCTCTTGGCTGCTCACTGTCATAAACATAAATTGCCACTAGGTGGCATTATGCCCCCATGGTTGCAGAGTATGCTGCTGGATTTGAAATTCACCGCACACCTGAATTTTTTGCACCCCACTTCAGTCATAAATACCTAAATGGTGAACATGAAAACCTTGAGTTTTATTAGCCTTAAAGAATAATGTGAGAACAGGAGTTGGAGACAGAGTGCAGGAATTAAGGTGCACGCCTTGCCTGCAGCCAACCTTGATTGGATCCCAACTCTACATGGTCCCCCGACCATCTCTGGGAGCAGCCCTGGAAGCCTCCAAGCATCACCATATCTGAGTATGGAGACCCCCAAACGCCACCAGGGTGTCCCCAAGAGTTCCTGCACTGCAGGACCTCAGCAGCACCGTGTTCTCAGACCTCACATTGAGCCACTGGCCTGGTTGTCCGAGATCACCTGGAAGGTCCCCAAGATCTGAGCATTTCTTAGAACTCCCCCTGCCTCCCTCCACTGCCCCGCAAGTAAAGACTAATATTAGAGTTAAAGAAACAGGGGGTTGGAGCGATAGCAAAGCGGGTAGGGCGTTTGCCTTGCATGCAGCCAACATGGCCGACACAGGTTAGATTCCCAGCATCCCATATGGTCCCCCGAGCACCGTCAGGAATAATTCCTGAATGCATGAGCCAGGAGTAACCCCTGAGCATCGCCAGGTATGACCCAAAACGCAAAAAAAAAAAAAAAAATAGAGTTAAAGAAACATACAGAGGGACTGGAGAGATAGTACAGCAGGCTGGGTGCTTGCCCTGGGCCCCTGCCAGGAGTGATCTTTGAGTGCAGAGATTCGAGGAAGGCCTGAGCACCACCAGCTGTAGCTGAAGAAAACAAACAAATGTACTCAGTATCTTTGTGGTTAATTAAGGTTGAGTCAGATAGTCCTTGTTCATCTTGGTGGGATTTTAGACAAAACCACTAATGATTGCGGGTAGGGTGTTTGCCTTGCACGCGGCCTACCCAGGTTTGATTCCTCCATCCATCTCAGAGAGCCCAGCAAGCTACTGAGAGTATCGCGCCCACACGGCAGAGCCTAGCAATCTACCCATGGCGTATTCGATATGCCAAAAACAGTAACAAGAAGTTTCACAATGGAGACGTTACTGATGCCCACTTGAGCAAATCTATGACCAGTGGTAGGACAGTGCTACAGTGCTGCCACTAATGATTTAGATTTATCTTATGCAAATAGGAAACACAAATATTGCTCACATTGTTACATAGAAGTCTAGGAATTTCTCAATGTTAATAATTCCCCCCCCAAATACACATGTTAATAATTCCTCCCCCCCCCCCAAAGTATAAGGAAGTCTCTCATACTCTGATCCCTTCCCTTCATTCTGTTTCAAGATGTCAGGAAAACAGATAGCAAGATACTCCTGAAATGCCTCTCGCCAGCTTCCATGTTCAAAAGGGTTTATTTATCTTATTACCATTTTTTTTTTAATTTTGAGGAGAGACTCACTGGTGGTACCCAGGGCTTACTCCAGGTTCCGTGCTCAGGGATCTCTCCTGGTGGGGTTTGGGGGACCATATGCAGTGCCAGAGATGCAACCCAGGTCAGCTGCATGTAAGGCACACGTCCTACCTGCTGTCCTGTCACTCCAGCCCTGAGCTGAGAGGGTTTAAACACATACCTGGAACTACTCAAGTTCATTCAAGGGCCCCCCCCCACCCTTGCTTCTCCAGTGCGCCTTCTGTGCTGCCCCCTAATTCCTCTTCCCTTCCCCTCAGCTGAAGTAGGGGCCGCACAGAGCTTGTTCAGTCCCCTGTTGAGTCCCCCGCCTGGCAGGACTCAAGGGACCACATGGGGTGCTGGGGATTGAACTCAGAAGTTGTTTCATGCAATGAAAAATAGTAACAATAGCAACAACACTTTGTTTAAATGTGTGGTATTAAAAAGGACTTGACTATTTTATTTTTAGTAGAAAAAAGATGAAGAGGCACATCATTTATTTACAGAAACACAAGCTCTACACAACCTTTACTCATGTAGGGAAGGAGCTCAGGCCTTCAGTCAGGGCAGTTGCCTGTGTTAGAATGCAGCATTTCTCAACAGGGGGTCACAGGGCACAGTATATTCACAGTATATTCACCATATATTCCAGGGAGGAGGGCACACATGAAAATCACATAAATGGGAACCAGGACATGAGATGAGGGAGCCACCAGTAGGACAGGAGGCCACAGGAGGGAAAGAAGGTCAGAAGGAAGCACAGTGGGGAAAGGGGAGAAAAACAGCGTTCTAAGATTCTGCTCTGCACTTCTGTTCCGGATGCCAGTGGGCCATAATGCTAGTCACCTCCACTTAACCAGGGTCTTATGTGCTGACTAGCTTGCTGTTTTCTTTCTGTCACATCCGTTGGTGCTCAGGGATTTATTCCTGGTTCTGCCTCAACAGTCACTTCTGGCAGGACTCAAGGGACCAACCATAGGGGATGCTGGGGATTGAGGCCAAGTTGGCCACATGCAAGAGAAATGCATGTGGCCAACTTCCTTCCCTCTGTCCTGTCGCTCCGGCCCTTCTTCCTATTTTCTGATCAATATGACAACACCTCAAAGTAGAGGTTGTTCAGCATTATTGTGGTCAATCAATAATCATGGAAGACTGAAGCCCCCATCACATGCCCTCCAACATCTGTTTCCTTCTTTCTTTGATTTCTCTCCCCTCAAAGCCATTAACTACCTTGGGTCACTATGGTATGGAGCTGATATTTTCCTCTGTGGTTCCAGGAGGAGTACTAAGTCCCAGCAGGTCTGGGAACCCCCTCGCTGCTTGTTGAAAAGCTCAAATGAGGACTTGCCCTGTTCAGCATTTTCTTTGAAGTACACACTCCTTTCATGAGAAGAAATAGGTCCACCCACCACACCGGGCAAGAGTTATGCTTGCCTGTTTGCTTTTAAGTTTGGGTTTTGTTGGGATTTGCGGTCATGCCTGGTGGTGCTCAGGGCTTACTCCTGGATTTCCACTCAGGAATCACTCCTGGAAAGGCTTTGGGGAACACAGGGGGTGTCAGATATCAAATCTGGTTGTGCACCGTTAAGCCAAGTGCCTTACCCACTATCTGATCCCAAGGGTTAGTGGTTTAATAACTAAGAAACCATTGGACATTTACACTTCTGTCTTTGGAAATCGATCAGTCCACCATCCCATGCACTATTTATTTCTTTCAACATTTCTGCATCTATGACATATGATGCCTGATGCAAGATTATGTAGGCAAATAACTGTTGGAAAATCTTATCTTCAAGAGCTCCTGGTCTAGACCTGAGATCAGGATCTTTTGATAATGCACAGAGCTAGAAACCGTCAAGGAAGGTGTGCTGTGCTCTAACTTTCACTGGCAGGTGGGTGAGGGGTTGTGAATTCTTGTAATTGCCACTGAAGTTTCAGAGATAGTAGAAGGCATGGCGTGACTGATCTCACAGTGAAGCATTTTTTGGAGGCAGGGGCAAGAAAGACAGGAAGAAATCTCCCAAGTAGGATAGGAGGGGTTTGTAGTGCCCCTAATTCCTCTTCCCTTCCCCTACCGCCGTCCTCCCCTCACCCACCCCCCAGCTGAAGCAGGAGCTGAGCCTGTTAAGTCCCTAGAATTGGGGGTTAGCAATCTCAAATAAGAAGGAAATCTCATACTGAGAGCACACATCCACCCCTCCCCCATCAGGAATAGTTGCCCTCCCCTTTTGTACTTCTCTAGTGAGGTGGACAGATGCTAGTTTTTTCACGGAGGTTAGATTCAGGTTATTTAGATAGGCAGAAATGGGCTCATCTTTACAACTGGTTCTGACCCTGAGACTAGCATCTGTGTTGTATATTCCAGCCTCCCTATTCTCAGGGACCTTTCCTCTGGTTTACCCTATCAAGGCCGTCATAGGGAACAGATCTGGAGCTTTAAGAGGTCAAAGAAGAGAAGTTATTTTGGGTGAGAGGGCTGGAAGGAAAGTTTCTTGATGAGAGCAGCACTGATTCAAACTAATACATTAGAAGATGTGTTGAGGGAGAGAAGAGTTAGTACAAAACAAAAACCAAAAAGGTCTGAGTTTCTGCTGTGTGTGTCAGACCTGCATTTGAGAGATAGGAAAGTAGGATTTAAGGGGCTGGAGAGATGTACAGCAGGTAGGGCACTGGCCTTGCACACAGCTGACCTGGCTTCAATCACTGGCACCCCAGATGGTCCCCCAAGCCCTGCCAGGAGTAATTCCCGAAAGAAGAGCCAAGAGTGACCCCTGACCATCCCTAGGTGTGGTCCAAAAACAAAACACAAAATGCAGCAAAAAGTAGGATTTGACTGTAAAAAAATGAGGAAAAAACACTTCTTTGGTCAACAAACTGGGCAGTAACATGGGAATATAGCATAAATATGATCAGTGTGGTTCTCTTGAGTAGCTTAACAGTTAATAGGAAAGACACTGATAGTTTAAAGAAAATCAAGAGGAACTGGATGAGCCAGTATAGGACTCTCTGAAGAGGAATAATGTTTTTGTGGGGGTGTTGTAGGTGGGGGGGCACACCCAATGATGCTCAGGAGTTACTTTTGGCTCTGCACTCAAGAATTACTCCCAACGGTGTTGGGGGACCATATGTGGTGCCAGAGGTCAAACCCAGGTCACCCTCCTGCAAGGCAAATGCCCTACCTGCTGTACTATCACTCTGGCTTCCGAAGAGGAAATGTTTTAGCAGAAGCCTGAGTATTCAGAGGATCCAACTGTGGAAAATGTGACCGGAAAGGGAACATAGCTGCAGAGACCTTTATCTGAAGCACTTCGGGAAGTCATGGGGCTCAGACACGCAAGCTGGAGGAAGGGTGAGAGAAGGGAAGCCAGGCAAGGCCTTGAGAAGGTGACCTCTTCCATCAGGTAGAGGGGCCAGAGAGAGTCCAGGGGAAGACACTTTCCTGGCATGTGGTACCTGAGCACAGAGACAGGAGTAAGTCTTGAGCATCAACAGATGTGGCCCTTAAAGAAAACAAAACAAAAATGCATCCAAATACAGGGTGCTTTTGGGTTTTGCTACTTTTCGTTTCTGTAGAAAAGTAGCAAAGAACAGTAGGGCCAGTGTGTGTGTGTGTGTGTGTGTGTGTGTGTGTGTGTGTGTGTGTGTGTGCACGCCTGCACACCATTTCAGCCCTTTGCAAGCCAGGCCCAGTTTCTGAACAATGAAGAGAGGTAGGTGGGGCTGGGTTTTTAGAAAAAGCCTGTCAGCAGCTAGAGAGAGAGAGGGAAAACATTTTGGTTTCAGAATTTAAATTGTGCTCTGGTATCTAACTCCACGAGAGGAAGTTGTGTGAAGTAAGGTTAGGAGTTAGGGGGTGTGGTGGTGGGGTGGGGAGGAATAAACTGGGATCCCTCAGGGCTGAGCAAAAAAGAAGGGGGCTGTGTCTTAGTGAGTGGTAGATATTTCCAGCTTATTCATGGTGGGGCCTCTGACAGGTTGAGCATCCCAGGACTGAGGGAATCTGTGTGGATGAGAGTTTTACTGGAGTAAGATTGGGACAGAGACTCTGAGCCTCACTTTTTCCCTGTATATGGAAGGCAAGGTGGATGCCAGAGAGTGGCCAGAGATTAGACTCACTTGTTGCCTTCCCAAGAGCTTAAACGACTGAGTCCGTTCATGGACCTTTCTTGAGGGCACGGGAGGGCCAGGTCTCCCAGACAGCAAGATGTGGGATGATTTAATTCTGGTTTCAGCCCCCCCCATATCCAGCTGTTTTGTTTTGTTTTTTGTTTTTTGGCTCATGGAATTACCGCTGTGCTATTGCTCCAGCCCCTATATTCACGTATTGAAGGTAATCAAAGTTGTTCCTAACAGCAGCATTAAGCGGAGGGGGGGAGGGGCGTGGAAGGCAGGAAGGTGGAGCTATACACCGGATAGGGCATATGCCTTTGCACGCCACCGACCCGTGTTCAATCCCGGGTATCCCATATGGTCCCTCAAGCACCACCAGGAGTAATTTCTGAGTGCAAAGCCAGGAGTAATCCCTGAAGCATCTCCAGGTGTGGTCCAAAGCCAAACAAGAAAAAAAGAGAGAGAGACAGAGAGACAGCTGAGATTGGAATCGCTATATAACCCGGGGAAACCCAGGCTCAGAGTTCGTGAAGCAACATTCGCGGCGGAAGAAACTCCCTATAGCCAAGGTGGGGCACTGAAGTCCCTGGAGGCCTCTCCCACGCGGAGCGACCAGGCGAAAACTACAATTCCCAGGATGCTGTTCGCACAGAGGCCGGAACCGGAAGTGGCACGAAGGCTGGGTCTGCTGTGCACAGGCGTGGCTGCTGGAGGTGGCTCAGGTATGTTGGGCTCCTTCACCGGATGGGCTAGGGCTGGGGGGTCGGGAGCCAGGCGGGGTTACCCCCGGCTCCTGGCGTCTCCCTTGCAGCCTGCGGGCCCGGCACTCAGGACCTGGGCGTGGAGCTGCAGGAGCTCGCGTGCGGCCCGCGTGCTGACCCCGCGCCCAGGCCGCGATGTCACGGGAAAGTGCGGAGGCGGCTGGAGTGGAGGCGGGGTAGCCGCGCTCTTGCAGGGGGCTCCGAGCTCCGCACCTGCAGCCTGACGGGAGCGCGCCGAGCTCGCGCTGACGGCACCGGGGCGCCAAGTGCAGGCGGGAAATGGAGGCCGTATTGGGGCGTGACAGTGCCCGCAGCTGAGTGTGGTGGAAGGCAAGAGAGCAGCGGCGCGCGCCCCCCGGGGGTCGCCGGCTGCAGAGGACAGGAGAGGGGACATAGGTGTTCCTGACGTGACCAGCGTAGAAGTAGTTCCGCTGTCAGGATCCGGGCTTTTGCGGGGGGATGGGGAGTCTGCAGGTGCCGAGCCGAAGGACTGATGTGATTTAGGATGTTCTGGGGAGAGGGTGCCGGAGTGTTTGAACCACACGCTGCGGTGCTCGGGGGTCTGTGCTCAAGGGGTCCCTCCTGGTGGTACTGGGCGACCATAGGTGGTGCCGGGAATCAACAGGGTCAGGCTACGTGCAAAGCGAGTACCTTGACCTCCGTTCCCTCACGGAAAATGCTCTTATTCACGTGGCTTAGCTCTGAATTCCGGGTGTGTACAAGTGAATTGTTTCGAGGGCAGATGCGCGCTCTCTCTCTCTCTCTCTCTCTCTCTCTCTCTCTCTCTCTGTCTTTCTCCTCCCCCCTCCCTCCCTCCCTCCCTTCCTCTTTTCCTCTCTCCCTCTCCCCTTTTAGGCATTGTGGTTTGCAATACAAACACTAAAAGGCTATCAGGAATATACCTTTACCAATTTTTTGAGGGGGTCACACCTGGCGATGCTCAGGGTTTACTCCTGGCTCATGCACTCAGGAATTACTCTGGCGGTGCTCGGGGGACCATATGGGATGCTGGGAATCAAACCTGGGTTAGCCGCTTGCGAGATAAAGCCCTACCCACTGTGCTATTGCTCCAACCCCCCTATACCTATTTTTAACACTCAGTTCTTGTCCAGCGTGATCATTCCCAACTATTATTGTCATACTGTTCTTTTCTCTATCTTACCTACCCTCCACCTGACACACTTGTAGTTGATTGTTGATTCCGATCATTGGCCAGTCCTCCTACCCCGTTTTCCCTGGTCATGGATATTAGTCTTCTACTATATATATTTTTATATCCCACAAATGAGTGCATTCATTCTATATCTCGCCGCCTTCTTCTGACTCATTTCACTCAGTAGATACTCTTCATGTCCATCAATTTTTATAAGCAAATTTCATGACTTCATTCATCCTAACAGCTGTGTAGTATTCCATTGTGTAGATATGCCATGGTTTCTTTATCCATTCTGGCTATAGTGAATAGTGCTGTAATGAACATAGAAGTGCAGATGGTATTTCTGCTATGTGTTTTTGGCCCCCCAGGGTATATTCCCAGAAGTGGTTATTGCTGGGTCAAATGGGAGCCCAATTTCTAGATTTTTAAGGAATGTCCATATTTATGTCTTACAAGTTTCTATGCCGATTCATTTTTCTGAAGGACTTTGCTCAGTTCAGTAAATCTGCTTGTATTTTATTCACTTTCCCAGTAAGTTCACAAAACTGCCTGCCATTTGTACCTAGGAAAATAACTCTGTAAGTCCAATACTGTCGTGTCTCATATAATTGTGCCTTTTTCTAATCTGGGTGAAAAAGAGGACTAAGCACATGGACTGCAAACTGGAAGACCTTGCCGCTAAGACAGAGCCCCACGTCCTGCAGGAACCAGATGGCCTCGTCTGGGACCTGGACGAGGAGGGCATCTCAGAAAGCTTTGGGCTCCTGCAGATTGATGTGGAGTGTGACCTGCAGAAGGGAGAGGCCCTGCCCACAGACAGTGCACCCTGGTGTTCGGTGAGTGCTGTGAGTTGCCTGGGCTCCCGGGTGTTGGGATGTTGCTGGGACCCCAGTGCTAAGGACAGGTGTGGATAGCAAAATGGTTGGGAATGGATTTCGTGTATTCCAAGGTATGCGTTTCCTGTTCATGAGTTTAAAGTTTCAGGGTTGAGTTTATTTTGGGGGGGGGGGGGGGTTATTGTTGTTGTTGTTTGAGCTATAGGAAAAGTAAATAAAGCTCAAGAGGAATTTTTTGTTTTATCTTGTATTTTTGTTTCTGGGCCACAACTGAGAGTGCTTAGGAGCTATTTCTGGCTCTGTAACCAAGGATCCTCCTGGTGGTATTCAGGAAACTGTAAGCTGTGCCCAGCAGCTAGTTGGGATTGGCCACATGCAAGGCAAGAGCCTTACCCCTTCCTATCTCTAGCCATTGAGAGAATTCCCCCCCCCCACCCCCCCACAGAAAATTCTGCTTTAATGGTACAATGTGGCGGTCAAGATGGTTCCTTCAAGAGTTTTCACAGCTGTTCTTCTTTCCAATTTTAAATTTCAGCAATATATCTCCCATAGAATCTTTTCTGCCTTCTTGTTGAATTTGGCATTCCTTTATGTAGCCAATATAAAGCCTTCTCCAGCTATATTTGTCTTGTTTTTCAGTTTGCTTTTCTTTCTATCTCTCACACGTTTTCATGTCAGGTTTGACCTATCTGGTCAACTGACGACACTGGCATAACTGGGCCCCATCAGCATAATCTCAAAATCCCAGGTCAGGGTTTTCCTCTTTAGTTTCCTCTCCCATCTTTCTGCATCTTCTGCACTGATCTCTAGCATTTTCACTTTCTGTCTTCTCCTCTTGCTGAACATACTTTTTTCTTTTCTTCTTGCAGTTCTCATTCCAAACAAGCTTTTTAGCGTCCCAGTTTGTTGATAATTGAAGTCTTACCTTCCTCCACAACTTCTTGGTGATTTAACTTTTGAGTTTCTTCTCGGTCTTTGCCTCCTCTGCTGTCATCCAGCAATAATTCTCAGGCCCTTTCCCCCAAGAGATTTTTTTTTTAATGTACCTCAGAAGAGTGAGAAGTCTAAATTGCTTCAGACACTGTCTCTAAAGAATTAGTGGCCTTGGGCACATCCTATATTTTTGCTCGGGCTGTGTTCTTGAAACACAATTTAGTCCATTTCTGTTTTTAAAGCTAATATAAGTTTTCTCTCCTGAGTTTGTATCGAAATGAAAAACAAATTAAGTAACTGTTTCTAATGTTCATTTTCCTTTTTGGTGCTTATGAAGTTCTCAAACAATTTTGTTTTCTGGATAACATAAGAAAAATGTCCAGAGAAAACAGAGACACTGGGAAAAGGTACTGGCAGCAAAGAAGAGCAAAAGGAAGCAAGAAAAGGAAAGGAGAAAAGCCGGTCGTAGAGAAAATCCAGGTAGCGATAAATTGGATTGCTGGGGTCATACTGATTTCTTACAAAGGGGTGCCTGCATGTTCCTAGGGGAGTGGGAGTATCGTTTAGGTAAAAACAAACATATGGGAGATAGGATCTATTGTCCTGTTTCGGGGGAACCAAAGTGTCAGAGAAAACAGACTTTATGGCGATCTTTCAAATATAACCTACCTAGTGCACATTTACTTATAAGCTCAGAAGTAGAAAGACCAGTATCATAAGCATTTATTTAGTGCCTTGTACTAAATTCAAGGCTAAGAGTTTTACAGGGATTACTGGAAGTGTAGGTACTTTGACTGTTCTTAATTTGCAGGTGAAGAGGAGGAGGCTCAAAAAAATAAATGGGGCTGGAGCGATAGCACAACGGGTAGGGCATTTGCCTTGCACACGGCCAACCCGGGTTTAATTCCCAGCATTCCATATTGTCCCCCAAGCACCGCCAGAAGTAATTCCTGAGTGTATGAGCCAGGAGTAACCCCTGTGCATCGCCGGTGTGACCCGAAAAGCAAAATAAGTAAATAAACTTGCTCAAGATCCCAAAGAAAGTAGATGAACTCTGGTTTAGACCCCACAAAACGCTTTCAGGCACTCAGTCCTCAGCACTCTGCTATACTTTGATATCTTAATGAGCAAATACTATACATGAGTTTCTGTTTTCTCTTTGTATAAAAAAAGCCACTCACCTTGCTGGAGGCATTTTTTTCCTGAATGGTGGTATTCCCATTTCCTCCCTTTGATTGTTTTTGTTTGTTTTCTTTCATTTTTCAACGTTTCTGCTCTAGGCATCTGCCCCCAGCACAGCAAACGTTTTCTGAGAGCTTTAGCCAAGGAGAGACTTTTGGAAGCTAAACTTTCAGGACCAAGACTCTGTATTGATTTGAGTATGACCCACCACATGTCACAGAAGGTAAGTCATCCGCTGAGCTCTGAATTCCTGCCCCTTCAGCAGAGCCCGATCTCATGTGTGTGATTCTGTCAGAAACTAGCAGTATGTGTACACATGGTTGCCGAGTTATGAGGAGGCTGCAGTAGAGATAAAGGAAGAGAACAGATACTCTCTGACTCTCTGGTTTAGTTTGTAGTTTTACCTTCTCTTCAGTTTTGAACTCAACTAAATTTGCTCAAGTTCCCATGGAGTAGATGAACTCTGATTTGGACCTCAAGAGCTCACAGTCCTCTGTGGTCTGTTGATGAGATCCCAGCCTACATGGTATCGTTTGACTTCAGTTCCTCTGAGATGAAATCTTGGACCTTCTTTGGGGAGGAATATTTGCCCAGTTGCATGTTACAAGCTCATGGGAGTTCTTGTAGTGTGGTATTTCAGTGTTCTCCTGTTCATAGTTTTGGTGAAAGGGGGGGGATTTCTACTTCAGCATTCTGGAGATGAATGAATTCAGGACACTCCATACTAGATGACAGCTCATTTGTCACCTCTACTTGTCCCAGGGAACAGTGCCCCTGCTTAACTTGCAGGGACCTATGGATGATGCGACCAGGGACAGAATGGACAACCAGGGGCTGCGGGAAGCCAGCTCTGTGCTATCAGAAGAGTCAAGTAACACACAGTTCTTGCAGAAGCCTGTCTTTGACTGTTGGGAATAATTCTCCGGGCTCCCAAAGATTTGAAATCAGCTGCTTGGGGATAAACAAGAACTAGGCCTGGTCCCCTTGATAAAAAGGATTAAATAGGGGGGCTGGAGAAATGGTACAGCAGGTGAGGCACTTGCCTTGCATGAAGCTGACTCGGGTTTGATCTCTGGCATCCCATACGGTCCCCTGAGCACTGCCAGGATTGACTCCTGAGTTCAGAGCCAGGAATAATCCTGAGCATCATCAAGTGCGGCCCCAAACCAATTTATTTTATTTTATTTAGAATTTTAAAAGATTAAATATTTAGTTTTTAATTTAACTTTTAGTTTTAATTTAAGAACCTTATCCGTGGGATCAGAATCAGGAGAAAGATTCGCAGTTCCACCATTCAAGGTTGTCTGGTTTCGTGGTATGCCAAGGTGGCACATACTATTGGGCCTTCAGTTTTAGGCATTTTGCCTGAAATTTTCATTGTTTATGGCCCCACCCAGCAGTGCGCAGGGCTTATTCTTGGCTCTGTGCTCAGGGTGCCAGGGATGAAATAAACCCTTATTAGTCATGTGCAAGGCACACGCCTTACCTACTGTACTATCACTCCAGCCCCTCGACTAATAATTTTGTGCTGTTCAAACTAATTATATCAAACCCACAGCTTTTTCTGTATCTAACCAAATGAAATCAAATTGTGTTTCTTTCTGCAAGGTAGAATCAGGGAGGAAAGTCAAAACTTCCAACCCTGTTACAGCTCCTGAAATTAGGGAGAAGTTTTATCTGACAGAGAATAAAAAATTTCTGTAACCTAGCTTCTTTTAATGAGTTAGACAGTAAACACATAGATTTTAGATAAAAATTAAAATTTCATTTTATAATTTACTAAACATATGATGGCAGGTCCAGAAGGAAGGAGGGTTCTCAGTTTTCCCAACTTTTACCTATAAAGTGCCTCACGCATTTATCCCAGAGAAACAGCATCTTACTTTGAGCCAAGAAAATGATTTAAAGAGCCGGAGTGTATGCCTTACATGCTAGAGACTCGAATTCAATCCCTGTCACCCCATCTTCCCCCAAGCACCACCAGGAGTGACTCCTGAACCCAGAGCCAAGACTAGCCCTTGAGTATCCCCAGGTATGTGCTTCCTGGGAGAGAGGAGGAAGGTGTGCAGATGGGTTGTAACTTGCTCACCCTTGCATGTCACATCCTCATCCTGGAGTAATAGGGTTCATCTTAGTTCATGAGGTTTTCCAGAGCAGTGTTAATAAACAGATTCAGTAGTTATTTGTTGACAAAAAATTATCGTGGGCAGTTCCTACCCTGACTTCTTTTTATTTCTTTGAAGGAACTAAGCAGACTTGCTGGCCAGATCCGAAGGGTGTACGGTTCAAATAAGAAAGCTGATAAACCATTTTGGATCTGCCTCACAGGATTCACAACAGACAGTCCCCTGTATGAAGAGTGTCTGAGGATGAATGATGGCTTTTCTAGTTACCTGGTAAGTCTCATTTTGTGTATTTGAATGGTCATCTGAAAAGTAGGTTGTGGCATATATTGTTCAGTCTGAAAATACTCAGAACCTCTCATATTCCTTACATTTTTAATTTTTGATCCTTGGAACTCTGGAGGGAGTCATGCAAAGTGAAACGTCAGACTAAGGAAGACAAGTATCAGATGCAGGGTGCTGAAGTAACAGTACAGTGGTTAAAGCATTTGCCTTGCACGCGGCCAACCCAGGTTCAATCCCTTAAGCCCCATATGGTCCTTTGAGCACAGAGCCAGAAGTAAGAAGTAAGCACTAAACACAGCGTGGTATGCATCCCTCTCTTCCTCCTCTGCTCCACCACCCCAACCCCCCCCAAAAAAATCAGTGTAGGATCCAGAGAAGCAAAGCAAAGGAACAACAAAAGAAAACAAACCCATCAACACAAGTTACTGAACTACAGAACTAAGATTATCAGAGGTAGAGGAGGGAGGTCAGGGCAAGGTGGTTCTGTGGACTGGCCGAGGGATATTGGTACTTTGGTGGTAGGTGTGGTCTAACATTTTGAAGGTGTGAAAGTGTCCCCCTAAAACATAGTCTTGTAAATCATTGTTATCTGAATTCATGTATAAAGAAAAATAATTTAATTTTCAAGCTGGTGCCACATTGTCAAATACATTACCAGTATCTAGAACTGCATTTCTTTACTGTATCTTGTATACTATAGTGCATATTCCATGACGATGATGTGGAGGAAAGGCCAAGGCCCATTTCTCATTAGAGCAGAATTAGGTTTGTGAGGGTGAAGTGTGGAAGATGGAAAGCTTCTAAAAATTTTAATTTAGGCATTGATTTATAATGTTGATAATGGAAGGGTTTTATGCAGAAAACGTTGCAACACCAGACACCCTCCACAATCCCTACAATCCTATTCCCCCATTCCCCCCCCCACACACACAGTGATATGCTTCTACTAAAGACCAGATCTTTGTTTTCTATTGCTTTTGAATATTTGTTTTCTTACTATTTTTATTTATATCCCAAAAAATGTCATTGATATCTGTCCCTCTCCTAACTTAACTCAACATGATATTCTCAGATTCATCCACATAGCAGCAAATTACATTTCATCTTATAGCCAAGTAGTATTCCATTCTGTATATGAACCACAGTTTCTTTACCCAGTCATCTATTCTTGGATAACTGGGCTGTTCTCATATTTTGGTTATTGTGAATAATGCCACAATTTACATAAAAGTGCCAATGTCTTTTTTGAATAGTTTTGGGGCCCTTGGGGTAAATGCCAAGAAGTGGAATTGCTGGATCATATGGGAGATCAATTTGTAGGTTTGTTTCTGGGCCACATCTGGTCAGAGGTTACTCTTGACTCTGTACACAGAAATAATTCCTGGTCACGCTCAAGGGACCATATGGGATACCAGGGATTGAACCTGGGCTGGCCACGTGAAAGGTAAACATCCTACCTACTGTAGTATCACTCCGGCCCCTCATTTGTAGTTTTTGGTCCAGACTGTTTACCCAAAAAGGCTGAACATTCCCACCAGCAGTGGTTCAGAAGAAAAACCTATGTAAGTTCTGTGGACTTTTTAAGATGAATTTCAGGGAATCCTGAGGCAGTTTTCAGCTCATTCCCTATGGTCTCATAAATTTAGTGCTCGATACACAAGAGCGAGAATCCAGATCTGTTCCTTGGAAGGGTCACCGTGTTGTCCATTATGTAGCGGAGACTGGGTAGTGTGGCCTTCCCTGGAGGTGACAGTTGTGGTGAAGAGTGCGCTGGGCCATATCATAGTTAGGCTACGTCTCTGTCCTAAGTAGGTCAGTTTTGCCTCTTTTCAGGCACCCCATTCCAGTCTTTTTTCAAGGTTGCCCCTGGCATTGTCACTCCCTCCCTGTAGTCTATTGTGTCTGTAGGTCAAGGTACTTTATCTCATTTTATAGGATTGAGTGTCTGCCTTGCTATTGCACCTCCCCAGCTGTCTTTTGTAAATAGGCTGTCAGCCTTGTAGCCCCATAAATGCACCAGGAGCCATGCCTGAGCACTACTAGGTGCTGCAGTATGGGCCACGTCAGCCCAGCTCCCACTACATTGGGCTTATCTGCTTCTTCCAGCTGGACAGAACAGAAGAAGACTGCTTTAGTGTATTTCCGCTGGACACCCTGGTATACCTGACTTCTGACTCCGAACACGGTATGTATACTTCAGTAGCACGTTCTTTGCCCTTCATTTTTGTTATTCCCTGTGGCGAATTTATTAGTGCCACCCAAGGAGTATGAAGACAAGCAGCGCACCTCATATAGGCAATGTCACCTTGGACACATGGCACATGTCCTACCAGGTTCTGCTCTCATCCCTTCTGGAACCCCCTGTTCATTCATTCCCAGCATCCCTGGTCAGCTCCCCCGCAGTAGGCCCTCCTTAAGCGCAACGTTAGATACACTTTTCCGCAGAAAATCATTCATGTCACATAATTCTCAAACGAATTGGTGTTGAGTGGTTCTTGGTATTTATTGTCTTCTAATTATTTCACTTCCTTTATACTTTTGTCTCCTTTCTAACTATGGTTAGATTTGTCAATGATTTGTCTAATTAAATGTTTTTCCCTCCCAAGAATTAACATGTCTATATTTTATTTTCTAGCTATTAAACTCCTGCCTTTTGTCATTAACAAATCTTTACTTTTACTTTCTTTGGATTTAGAAATTATAAAACAGAATTAATCTCAATGGCCTTCATTTTTTCACTAGCTCTTGAAGATGTTGATCCAAATAAAGTTTACATCCTTGGTGGACTTGTGGATGAAAGCATTCAGAAGGTATGTGTACATTTTAGGCCAGTAACTGTATTTCAAAAAGTGATGAAGGCTTCTTTTAGAGGTGCTTGTTCAGTCATCATCATGCCCAAAGGACCTAAAAACTAAGAGGGAACCAGAAGGAGCCCATTCTTGGGGCTGCAGTGATAGTACAGCAGGTACGGCACTTGCCTTGCACAAGACCAACTCAGATTCAGTCCCCAGTACCCAGGAGTGATCCCTAAGCACCACTAGTTGTGGCCCAAAAATAAAACAAAAAGAAGCCCATTCTAGATAGTGACAGAATTCAGTCAGGAATTAGAATGGAGAGTGTTGAGTCATTACTTGGTGTGACTCCTTTCTTCTCTTCATTTAGTTGGGCAAGGGTAATTCTCATCCTGATTGGGGAGGCACTGACTCAGCATTTTTTCTTTGGTGGGGGAGGGGGGGAGAGGTAAGTGGCATACCTAAGTGGTGCTGAGGGATCACTCCTGGCAGGGTTTGAGGCATCATACAGGTTGCCAGGATGGAACCCAGGTCAGCCTCCTGCAATGCAAAAAGGCCATACCAACTATACTATTAACCCAGTCCCTGACAACATTTTAATAACTCTTTGTTCTCTATGAGTAGCTTGCTTCTTCTTAGACCATCTTCCCCACACTGACACAAATCTTTCATAATGGCAACTTTAGTGTCCTTGTTTCTTTCATTGAATTTGGCCTTTTAATACAAATTGTAGGTTTTAAATATCCAAACAGTTAATAATTTACTTATCAATATCCAGATATTAATAATTATTAATATGAATATACTGCACCCTTATAACACATTAATGAAATAATGATTAAAGTTAATGGTACATTAAAGAGGACAGTGAGATGTCATCTAGCACTGTCCTCTACACGAGGTAACAATTACTGTGTGTATCCATCATGACACATTGTGACCATGCACGTATTTGTGGATGCTCATGTTTTTTTTTAAAGTGTATTTTATTTATATGTACATATAGATACATATACACAAGATACACACGATTACTGCCTTCAAGTATCTGAATGGCTTCAGATACTCACAATTTAGTTTGTTTGGTGTGGCCCAAAGAGAGAACTACAGCAAAAATAGTAAATGTGGCTTAATATCAAGGGTTTCCTATTAACGTAGTACTATCAAAATTGAAACTGTGAAAGGGTTATCCATCAAAAAGTTGATGGCTACTTGGGACTCAGAGGATGAACAAACACTGGCTGGATACAAGGCTTGGACTACTAACTTTGAAGACTCTTTCAAACCCAACTGTGTTAATTACTTCTGTAATCTGAACCTTTCTCTAATCCTGAAGTCTAAAATTTATAAGGTAGTGAATATAAACTTCCATTTAAATTTCAAGCTGATTTAGGACATCATAAAAGTAATGTCAGTTTATAAACTGCGATCCTAAGTGGATTCTTACACATCTGAAAATTTCAGAAACCTTTTTTATTTACCTCTTACTGTAAAAACATATTTATTGCTGCTGGTCTACCTTAATTGAAAGTGGTCCTCCTAATCAATAATCTGTCAATAGGCTCTGAAGTGAAAATGCCACATGTCCAAAATTGGATCTTACTGAGTTAGGCTAGGAGTGTTCTCAGTGATACAACTAACTTTTGTGGCTATTTGCTTCTTTTTACATATTTTCTTGTTTAAGTATTAGTGAGTGGAGGTTAGTAGACAGTGACCCCAAATAAGTGAAGTATTGTTGCACAAGCTAGTTCTTACTTGCAACTAGTAACTACTCTTCATTCTGTAATACTGTTCACATTCTGCAGGTTTTCATGGTCATAGAATTTTTTTTTTAAATGGGGTCACCCCAAGTGGTGGGCAATGTTTAGTGATGCAAACTGTTGGCTGAATGCTGGGGAGCTTCTTAAAGCCACACCAAGTGGTGCTGGTTCATGGGGAGAGGGCATGCTGTGCTGGGGATGAAAACCGGGGAATCGCACGAGGCACATGCTACTTGAGCTGTCTCCCTGACCCCACTACTTTTAATATAGGATTACAAAGTGGAAATGAGAGTGATGGTAAGTGGGGTTTCTCACAATTTGTTATGCATGTTACTAGAGTATATGCGTGTGTTGATATGGAAAATATTTATAATTTACAGAAAGTGACATTTCAAAAAGCCCAAGAACACTCGGTCAAAACTGCTCGCTTGCCAATCCAGGAATACATGGTCAGATGCCAGAATGAGAAAAACTATCATTCAGAAATACTGGCAATCAATCAAGGTACTGCTCATGCCCCACACCCAACATGTTAAAGCTCAGGACCACTGCTTTGCACTGTTTAGTAGTATGTATAAATGGTCCTTGTATTAGTCTTGTCTCTGACTACTGTACTTACCATGTGCACTTTTGTGTTCTGGCCACTCAGTAGTTTTTGGTTTGGGGGGCTACATCCCATCGTTCTCAGTTGCTAATAATTTCCAGCATGGTACCCAGGGGGCCTTGTGATGCTAGGGGTTCAAATACAGGCCCCTGGCATGGAAAGCATGCACTCCCACCTATTTTGGCTATTTCTCTGGCCTCCAGCACTTTAGTTTTCTTTCCACTTCCCACATAGGTCAACAGTTGGGTTGAGAATGTCACCATGGCCTAGAACACCCTGCCTTCAGTAGCCTGCTGTCCTTCACATTAAAGTTTAGAGGCATCTCAGACAGCTCCCTTGCTCTTCCCAGGTTGTGTCACAGCCCCTCTCCTTTATAACCAGTGTTCTGTGTTCCTCTGTATTTTAGCATTTGTCCATTCTCAGCCCTTTGTTCCTCAATGTGAACACTTTCCACATAGGCCCTGTGTCTGTGCTTATCTTCCCAGAATCACGTATAGTGCAAAGGTTTGCATAACATATTCCAAAAAATCCTTTTCTTCTATAATCACTTTTACTAATTCTTTTTCCTGTGAACCTATTTTCTGTTTATCCTTTTAACAGTATTTGACATCCTGTCCACATACTTTGAGACTCAAAACTGGCCTGAAGCATTGAAGAAAGGCGTTTCTCCCCGTAAAGGCTATGTTCTTCAAAACGCAACGGAATGATAGGCAGCAAAGATCACAGCTGTAGATGGAAAGGTGCCAGAGGAGCCTTGACCAAAGAGCCCAGCAGAGAGTGACAATGGCTCGTACCTGCCTTTACATGGTATTCTGGCTCTCCACTAGGCTGTAAATTACAAATAACAGGGATCACATTTATGTTCTTTTGTATCTTCCATAGTGCCTAGCTCACAGGAAGTGCCCAGATATATGATGACAAAGTAAAAAGTTTACAGAACAAGGAATGATTCTCTATGTGTTAATCTTTTGTACACCTATTTATGAATAATCTACTACTCCTTATAAAAAGATGATTTAAATGATATAAGAAATAAAATTTTCACTAACTATCCTGAAATTGTATGACTTTCTCAACCTCCTTTGATCATGGCACCTTCCCTAACTTAGTAATATGAAGTACAGTCTTCTCAGGATCAAACTATCCTAACTGCTTAATACTCTGTTGCTGCCAATCTCTCTGCCTTTTATGCACTTGTTTAGTGTATGGATGTGGAGGGCTTTTCTCTTCCTAATGGTAGCTGCACAGGACATTTTGCTAAGCATCTTTGTAGACATAGGAGATAAAACTGAAAAAGCAAATACAATATTAGGTCTAATTTGAACGTAGCTGGAAAATACACTGCAGGCGATGCAAGAAAGATACCTCTTAGAACACAAACTTATTGATACCTTTGCTCCTGTGCTAGATAGAATTGCTTCAGTTACTCTGGAAGTATTAAAAATTGATAACTAAAGATGCTACCTAGCTTCAGAAAGAGTATTCCTGGTTTCTAAAAAAATGTGTCCTCATCATAATTTAATATTTCAGGATTGTGGATATTTGCAGGGGGAGGATTAAATTGTCTTTTTGTTAACTTAAAAACAACCATTCTTCAAGAAACCCCTTTAAGGAATATTTTTTGATCCTTACAAGCATGTGGAACAAGTCCTACAATCCTGTCAACTCCTGTGTGCCGTCTCCAGCAGTCTGCAGCCCTTACTCGCTGGGAGTGTTTTATCTAATCCTATGACTGGAGATCTCTCAGGCTTCTCTTCACTCTAAGGGACTTATAAGAATTTCTTCTCCAATTTTATCACAAACCTTAAAAACCATTTTTGAAAAAAGTCTAGGCAGGTTAAAAGCTACAATTCTAAAATATTGTACAAAATAACACAAATAATTCGGTTTCTAGGAGATGATTTTAGCAAATAAAATGTCAGGATTTGGATTCAGACATCCTCATCTTGGTGTTGATAGAAAAACAAAAACCAGACATACCCAAAATAGCCCTGTAACATGGAACTATTATACAACTACTGAATTTTCAATAGCAATAATAATAATTATTAAATGTTATTTGAGCTGGGTATAGTATATAAAGTATAATCCTGTAATTACAATTTTAATGAGCGATAGCACAGCGGGTAGGGCGTTCGCCTTACAAGCGGCCAACATGGCTGACCCGAGTTCGATTCCTCCGCCCCTCTCGGAGAGCCCGGCAAGCTACCGAGAGTATTCGATATGCCAGACACAGTTAACAACAAAGTCTCCAATGGAGACGTTACTGGGCCCGCTCGAGCAAATCGATGATCAACGGGATGGCCTTTACCTTTACCTTTTACTCTTGTATGTAGATGTTGAGAATGGAAGCCAAGTTACCGAGTTTGGTTTTAACTAATTGTGTCTTCTGCAGTTACTAAGAATGACAGAATGCATGAAAAAACAAGCCTAGACTATATATAGCAGACCCCTACAATTAACTGTTGCCCTCTAAATAATGGGATTACAGTGAGTCTGTTTGCTTTCTTATACTTTTATATACAAATTGCTTTGGTGAACCTTTTAGTATCAGAATGTAATTAGCCACTTCCAGATTATAGAATATTTCCTCTAGAGCAACACTAAGGACATTAACACAAAATAAATAATAACTTCTAACTTTATTGTAAAAAAATTATAATTTTTCTCACCAGCAACATGGGAGGCAACCAAGTAACTTTTTACAGATTTAAGAATCCTATTAAGATAACATGTATATTCATAAATAGAATACTAATGGAAAAGCTCACCTGAAAAAAACATTGCCCAGGAAACCCAGTCTCTTGGCTCAGTTGACCCATCAAAAGACTATAGAAATCAACTTTCGGCCAATCTGGAGAAAATCTGTTTTCTTTGGTCTGTTGTCATGTGTTCACAAGCTTCTAAGATATTTGCCAAAATTAAAGTCTGCTGAATGGTTTTTGCCTTAACCCATATTCTTCCATTCATTCCAAATACAATTTCCAGTGGGTACAGTTTTCCTAGTTCCTGTATTATTTCACAGTCCGGAGCTAACAACCTGGCAAGAAAGAAGAAAATTAAATTTAATATGGTAGGGGATGACCTGATTTTCCTTTAGAAAAACTTCTTTTTGAGTCAGTCTCCAGTCACTCAAGCCCTCTTCTTCCCCCATCATTTCAGGAACAAGTATTTGCTGCCCTTTTTAATTGGGGAGTGAAGGGAGTAGAGGTACCACACTCGGTGGTACTCTGGGCTTTCTCCTGGCTGTACTCAGGAACCATTCCTACAGTGCTCAGGTGACCTTGTATGGTCTGGGGATGGATCCTGGGTCAGCTGCACACAGGCCAGCACCTTAATCCCTGTACACTCTCCAGTCCCGCTATCTCCTTCCTTAAAGCTGGGTCACCACTGGGGGCTAGGTTCTAAAGAGAGCAAACCCCTGTCACCGATTTTTAAGTTCTTCCCCTATGTTGGGAGAGCCCCTTCAATATTTTAGAATTGTAGCTTTTAAAAATTACCTATAGGGGCCAAAAAGATAGTACAGAGGACAGGGCACTTGCCTTACATGAGGCCCACCCAGATTTGATCCCTGGCACCCCATATGGTCCCCTTAACCCTCCATAAGAGATCCCCGAGTGCACGGGATTAAGCCCTGAATACCACTGGGTGTGACCCCAACCTCCACCGTAAAATTGTTTATCTGTATAATGCTAACAAAACATTTTTCTAACAAGTCAGTGTTTGATGAGTGTACACTCTAAAACCACAAAGGTGCTGTATGCTTCTCTTGAGCAAGGGAGAGCTGTATAGCATAAGCCTTGCAAGCAATATGCCTGGATTCTATCCTTGACATGGCATGGGGTGGAGTAGCCCCTGAGCACTGCTGGGTGTGGTTCCAAAACAAAAACACTCCTGGACTCACTCTCCAGATTCACGCAATAAGTAGCAAAAAGAGACCAATCAGAAAGCTTTGCATCTCAGCAGTGCCCAGAATAACTCCTTTAATACAGCACAGCTGGTGTAGTAAGGATCTACAGACTTAAACTCTGGAAACTCTTCTACAAGAAGAGATCTGTTAACTTCTGTGATTGGTTGGCAGCACTGATTTGAGAGCACATCTGCCAAGCAACATGTGGGCCCCATAACCAAATTTGGCAATTTTATACAACAGTAAACTCTGTCTTTAAGTAACTCAGAAATGTTTTCACATTTGAGCTTACTTTATCACCTGTAAGAAACAGCGCAGATTTTCCCTGTTTCTCAGGGAAAATGAGGATAGCTCAGATTCTATCAACACACAAACTAAATCATCAAATACAAATGAATTCCATTTAGAAGACTGAACTAAATACATAAATTTAAATCTGTGCTACAGGCATGCTCTTGAAGCCCATGTTCTCCCTTGAAATGTCTCTCGCTTATGTTTCTTTGTTTATTTCCACTGTGCAGAAACCTGTGTTCTCTTACACACATATTTCTCTCCATCACATCTTTCTAAATAATTTTCAATAAAAACGACCTTGCTTCACAAAATAAATAAAACTGTGCTATAAAGGACACCGATAAACTTGGAGGAAAGAATCAGAGTCTCCAAATGAATCAACTTTGCAAGAAGACACAACTTATACAAGACAAGCAAGAAATTCTCAGAACTTACTTTCTAATTAAGCCCAAAGTTACTTTAAAGAGCAGACCATCCTGTCCAATAACACCCATCCCGTTGGCTCTTCCACAGCCGTCAATACAGACCATCTCTGGTTCCATATCTTTATTAGCAACCACAAACTGGCCATAGATGAGATCTCCAACCTACAATGATAATCACAAAAATTCATTTCCTCTCAGCAAACCATTCTATAGGAGTAGCTGCTGTTTCCACAGGCAGCAATGCTAGCCATTTAGTTCTGTGGCTAAGGGACCAACTAGATTTCAGGAATCCCGATTCCTGCTAACTCTCAGTCTTAAGTGGGCAAAATTAACACATGTACCCCTCCCCTTTACTCATCAGGAAACCCCAAACTAGTATTCATCGCAAAGCCAGAGAATACCCTCAAGGGTTAAACTTCAATACAGCAGCCACATGTGTTTATTTTAACTGGCACTTAACTAAAACTAGTCATATTTCAAGTTTGTTGGGCTGCATTAGTCAAATCTGAAACAGCCACATGTGACTGACTGGTGACTACCATACTATTTATTCAGCACCTATGTAAAAACGCAGCATCATTATAGAACGCACTGCTCTAGTGAATTACCAGTAATTGATAGTGGTAACCAACTCTTAGAATGCATATTATTCAAAATAAAGGTCGAAGTAAAGACATGTGAAAGGTGAGTGAAAAAGGGCAAAAAACAGAAAAGGAAGGAAGGCCCAAATTGGAAATTTGAGGGAACAAGTGACTTCCCTTTGCGAGACCAAGAAAAACGAAAATTATGTGACTTAAGTTGCAATGCAAGTTGTAGAACCCAAAACCAGAATTATGAATGGATGGGTGAAGAAAATTTATGTAAAATTACTTTTTCCTCCTCCCTGTCTAAGGTTATGGCGTACTTTGTTGTCTAGGATTACTGGGCATTAACAAGTGAAAATGTGAGAAGAGATGTAAATTTACAACTCAAAACACAAAAATCATCCCTCAGTGCAGAAATGTACAGAATACAAATAAAAAGAGTATATTTAAGGGCTGACAGTTATTCCTAAATAATTGGAATTCTTCAACCTAGAATTGTTACACAGATGCTTGAAGATGCTGAACTACAAAACAGGTCATGCTTTTGGGGACAATTTAGGCAGCTTTCTGGTACTGTTTCTGGTTATTAGGGATTTTTCTTTTTTAAATATCTCTTTAAACCAAAGGTTTCTTTTATCCTTACTTGGACGTTTGGTCTGTTTCTTTTCGTGGCGCCTTCAAATGCTAAGTAAGAGAGAGAGGCAGGCTCACTCCCTCCAACATCGACCTTGAACGTGTCTCCAGATTTAGCGGTCACTATGCCAATTACATGGTCCCCTTTCACTGGGACATACTGCAAAGGAAAACAAACAAAACAGAACCACCATGATAGACGGTCATTTCCAGATCATCCCTCAGCAAGTCCCCAGTGAGGGTTTGGAAACTATTTTGAGGACAGTCCGGCGGGAGTCGGACGTCAATCCCCAGCACTTCGTGAAGCCCTTGAACACTCGGGTCGACTCCCAACCCCGGCCAGGCGTGTCCAAGCAAGAAAGAAACTAGAACTACACCCACCCCTCCACATCTTGAAGTCCAACGGTTACAAACAGGTATCTCACAATAAGGCCGGCCGCACCCCCCTCTTTAGGTAAGGGTCCCGAGCCTCTGCGGGCACAAGCGCTCGGGACGAGGACCACCAAGAAAACCCTTTTATTTCCTCTCTGGGCCAAGTCTGCGCTCCTAAGAAAAAAATTCTGCTTCCTGGGGGTGGCGGGGAAGGCTTGAGCTCGATCCCTGGCTTCCCATACGGTCCCCCTGAGCACCGCCAAGAGTGCAGAGCCAGGAGTGACCCCTGAGCATTGCCGGGTGTGACGCCCCCCCCAAAAAAAAGTTAAAAAAGGAAAAAAATCCTCTTCCTGAGGCCTCGATCAATGACCTACGCCTGGTTCTTGGCATCTGGGACCCCCCAACTGACTTGGCCGGCCGCTCGCTCGCTCACCCGCTTCTGCTGTGAGTCCACCCAGTACACGCCGCCCGCGCCGCCGCCGCCGCCGGGCTCCTTGTGGCGGAGGCGCCCGCACTTGGTGACCAGCAGGCGGTCGCCGCAGCGCCGCAGGCCCGGCCCGCACACCACGCGCACCCGCGAGCGCGTCCAGTTCGTCAGGCGCAGCGGCCGCTCGCCCGCGCCCCCGGGGCCGTCCGCGTCCTCCTGCTCCGGGAGGAGCAGCTCCTCGCCCGGGAGCACCACCTGGTCGAGCAGCGTGCGCGCCGCCCGCGCCCGGCCCCCCGACGGGTACTCGGCGGCCACAGCCCCGGACTCAGCCATGCGGACGCCCCGCTACCGGACCCCAGATCTCGGTCCCGCTCCCTCTCGCACTAACGCTTCCGCTTCCGCCGCGGGCCCGCCCAGGAACTTCCGTCTCCGCTGGCTCCGGGAGTTCCGTTTCCGGCGGCGAAGGCGGGGCCTCGGCCCTGTCGCGGCTCCCGCAGCTGCGGTTTCGGGATGACGTCTGCGAACCGTGCAGGGAAACCCGGGATGCGCCCTCCGCCCACCTGCCACCACCACTCATGCACCTGCCTTTCTCTGGCCCCCTCTTGGGGGGCACATACCGCAGCCCACGTGGTGTCCACCGCACTCACTACAAAGCTCATTTAGAAATCCTCAAGTGTCACCGCACGGTGGGCTTCCCTTCGTGGATGAATCCAGGCTGCGCTTGCTAGCCCCTTTCGGTCCACGACGCCAGTTAGTGGTTTGCTGGGAGCCGGAGATTGGGCTAGGAAGTTAACCTTGAATCTTGAGCCCCACCCTAGTGTGATCACCACGTAAAAACAACCTGGTTTTACAGCCTGGAGGGAACAGAAGATGCAAGTCTTGGGGAGAAGGGTTGGGGGGTCACGATAGTTGTTTCCAAAGGAGGTAATATTAGAGCTAAACTTTCAAAGTCCTTTGGCTACTTTGTAAAAAAAACTGCCGTAGGTCAAGTGCTGGGTGTCTGTGTTTGTTTGTATTATATTTGTTTTGTCTGAGCCAGGCATTGAACCGAGTGCCTCAGACATGATAGCATACCTCTGAGCTGTGTCCCCAGTTCAAATGCTTATTTTTATACCAAAATTAACAGTGAAAATTTTGATTGAGATGTTGCTGATATCTTTATTTGTGTAAAGGATTCAACATGCATACAATTAAGATCACAGATGAGTATCTACTGTATACTTGTGACTCGAGTATTACAAAGTTAATGACAAAGAGAACTTGACTGTAAAAGAATAGGGGTTCCAGGAATAGCTCAGTAGTTGAGTGATGATTTTATAGGCTAGCCTTGCAATCTTAGGCTCCCTTCTACCCTACGTGCCAAATGCATCTTTCAGACACCAGTTCAAACTGAGTGACCTTGGGCAAGCACTGCAACCAAGTGTGCAAGGTATAGGCAAAGCAGCAGCAGCAAAAAAAAAGAAGGGGGGGAAATTTTTTAAGGTAATTTAAAACATTTAACAAAATACTAATACAAGAATTGTATGAGTACATGAGTATAGCTATGAGGATAGAGAGAGAACACAGCAGTAATAAACTTCTCTTGCTGCTGCTGCTGCTGCAGCTGCTGCTGCAAGCTCAGTCCCTGAAACCCCATACACACCTGGAAGAACCACCAGGAATCATTCTTGAGCACAGAGCCAGGAACAAGCCTTGCACACCTCTGGGCAGCCCAGAGACAAAGACATCAGACCCAGGTTCAATTCCCAGCAACCCCTCTAATCTCTGAGCTCCCCCAGGAATAAGCCCTGAGCAATATCAGGTGTGGCCCAACACCAAAATGACAATCAAAGACTTTTAATTGGGGTCAGAGAGATAGTACAATGAGTAAGGCACTTGCCCTGCACCAGTTCACCTGGGTTTGATCTCTGGCACCCCCAAGACCACCAGAAGTGATCTCTAAATTCAGACCTAGGATCAAATCCTCAGCACCATAGCTTATGGCAAACAACAACAAAAATAACCTATGGCTAAAGACTAATGAGACAGAGCTCTTTTTCCATGCTTGTGAAACCCACATCAAGTCTCACTATAAAGTGAAATATGTTTTACTTCTATCTATACATGTATTTCAAAAACTTCTTCATTGATGTGTAATTTGTGTACTATAAATTCAACATTTTTCTTTCTGGGTCACACCCTGAGATGCACAGGGGTTACTCCTGGCTCTACACTCAGGAATTACTCCTGGCAGTACTCGGGGGACCATATGGGATGCTGGGAATCGAATCTGGTTTGGCCACGTGCAAAGCAAATGCCCTCCCTGCTGTGCTATTGCTCCAGCCCCCAAAGTCACCAACTTTTAATAAATTTATCAAAATACAATTTAGAACATTTCAATCCCCCTTGAAAAAATCACTCATACCCATTTGTTATCAATTTCCCATTCCTGCCCAGCTCTATGTAAACACCAACTGGTTCTATCCTCTAGTGGGCTTTTAATGGATTGCTAGATAGAGAAAATCAGATAGTATAGGAGTTGTTTGGCTTCTTCCACTTAACATGACGTTTTTGATGTTTGTTCATGTTGACAGACTCTAGTATACTATTCTAGAGAGGGCTAAGCCAAAGTTTGTCTTATCATTTACCAATCCGTGGTCACATGGTTCTAGGCTGTCATGACTGATGTTCTGTATATTTGCATACAAGATTTGCTATCAATGTATGTTTTAATTTCTCTTTGGTGGGGCTGGAGCAATAGCACAGCGGTAGGGCGTTTGCCTTGCACGCAGCCAACATGGCTGACCCAAGTTCGATACCTCTGCCCCTCTCGGAGAGCCCGGCAAGCTACCGAGAGTATCTCGCCCGCACGGCAGAGCCTGGCAAGCTCCCCGTGACGTATTCGATATGCCAAACACAGTAACAACAAAGTCTCCAATGGAGATGTTACTGGGTCCGCTCGAGCAAATCGATGATCAAAGGGAGGGCCTTTACTTTTACTTTTACTTACCTGTGAGTTAGACTGTAGCACTGTCCTCCCATTGTTCATCGATTTGCTCGCTCTAGCAGGCACCAGTAACATCTCACAACAAATTGTGAGACTTGTTGTTACTGTTCGTTACTGTTTACCATTTCGTCGGTAAAGAAACAAACAGCACCCGGCCCAGACAAGGTCAGATCTGAACACCTGAAGAACCTGCCGTCAGTACTCATCAATACACTGGCTCGGCTCTTCACTTGCTACCTGTCTGAATGAAAGGTTCCGTCCCAATGGAAAACCAGCAGGACCGTACTACTGTTCAAGAAGGGAGACATCCATGACATTGGCAACTATCGCCCGATCTGCCTATTGTCTGTCATCTACAAGTTGTTCACTCGAGTCATCCTAAATAGGATTGGCAGAACACTAGATGAAGGACAACCATGCGAGCAAGCCGGGTTCTGCAAAGGATTCAGCACCATCGACCATATCCACACGATAACCAAGCTCATTGAGGTTTCTCAGGAGTTTAAGATGCCGCTCTGTTTAACGTTCATTGATTTAAAGAAGGCCTTTGATTCTGTTGAGACGGAAGCGGTCATTGAAGTCCTAGCCAATCAGGGCATTCAAGCCCTATACATCAGGATCCTCCGTGAGCTGTATTGCGGATTCACTACCAGGATCTCACCATTCTACAAAGAAGTGATCGTTGATGTCAAGAGAGGGGTGCGGCAGGGTGATACCATTTCACCGAAACTCTTCAGTGCCACCCTCGAGAACATCATGCGACGACTGGAATGGGAAGGAATGGGAGTGAAGATAGATGGTCGGCAACTACACCACCTCCACTTTGCTGATGACATTGTTTTAATAACACCAAACATCAGCCAAGCTGCACAAATGCTGGCCGACTTTGACCGTGAGTGTGGAAAGGTAGAACTACAGCTGAATCTTACGAAGACAATGTTTATGAGAAACAGCCTTGTTCCTGACGCCCCATTCGCTCTCAATGGAACGACCATCTCCGAATGCAACAGCTATGTGTACCTAGGTCGAGAGGTCAACATGACAAATGACCTGGCACCCGAGCTGCGCAGGAGGAAGAGAGCAGCTTGGAACACCTTCAAGAACATAGAAGAAATAGCTAAGAGGACGAAGAACTTCCGGCTCCGGGCACATCTCTTTGATTCCACTGTTCTTCCTGCATTAACATATGCCTCAGAGACCTGGGCCCTAGGCAAACAGGATGAGAACGCTATTCAGGTCTCCCAAAGAAGAATAGAAAGAGCTATGCTTGGAATATCACGTTTCACTCAAATGAGAGAAAGAATCCGGAGTTCTGACATCCGTTGATGATCAAGAATCAAGGATGCTGTCTCATTTGCCAAGGTGTCAAAAATCATATGGGCTGGTCACATAATGAGATTTAAAGACGGCCGCTGGACTAGAGCTGTTACTGACTGGATTCCACAGGATGTCAAAAGACCGGGTGGTCGCCCACCTACTAGATGGTCAGACTTCTTCGTGAAGATCAAGAACGATCGGTTTGAGGCTCTTCATGTTTCCAGAGCGAACAGATGCCATTGGGCTACACTAGCACGCGACAGGGACAAATGGAGAAGTTAATGGCGCCTGCGCGAGCAAATCGACGACTAACGGGAAGTTAAGTGATTAAGTGATTCACATCCTCACCATATTGATTGTCTTTTTAAAAATTGTCTTTTTTGATTAAAGCAATATCGTGAATATAAAGTATTACGTCATTATGGTTTGAATATTTTCCCTACTGAAAGCATATTGAACATCTTTTCAGCTGTTGAGGAGCGATCTGTATATAACCTTTGGTAAAATTTCTATTCAACTCTACCCATTTTAGGAGGTATACTGTTGAGACTTGTATAGTAGATACACTACAGGGGTTACAGCATGAGCTTTTTATGCTGTTGATTAAGTTCATTCCCTGGCACTGTATATGATGCCAGGCACCACCACAAGTGACCACTGAGTACAGATCCATAAGAAACCCTTGCCAGGTGTGGCCCCCAACCCACAAAATTAAACTAAAAATTAAAACCCAACAAAAGAAAAGAAAAGGCTAGAGATGGAATCTATAGACTGAGTTTGGACTAAGGAGTTTTAGAAAAGCAGTGTTGAGCTGCCATTCTTGGGAAGGAATATGTGTAGATAGCATTGCACAAGGCATTGACGATCTGGAGATTCAGTACAAGGGACTGAATCTTGGCTCTGCCACTTGTAGAGTATAACATCTATTTCCTGTTCCTATGTTTTGTTGTTTCACAAATGAAAATTGCAGCACTAATAGAACTTTGAGTTTTCAACGACTATGAGTGCATACGTACTTTGCCAAAATTTTCACCTAAAGCTAACTAAAAACCAAGCAGCAGGGACTGGAGTGATAGCACAGTGAGTAGGGTGTTTGCCTTGCACGCTGCTGACCTGGATTTGATTCCCAGAATCCCATATGGTTCCCTGAGCACCACCAGGAGTAATTCCTGAGTGCATGAGCCAGGAGTAACCCCTGTGCATCGCTGGGTGTGACCCAGAAAGGAAAAAAAAGCACATTTTGGCAAGTGGGAGAACATGATGAGATAATAGTGCTAATGGAATGAACAGCTCCAAAGTCTGAACACCGCACAAGGCGAGAGATCAGTTTTACAGCAGATCTGATGGGCGACTGGGTATTAGCAAGCAGCTGACAGGAGAGTATGGAACAAGAAATGACCAAGCTTTCTTGGTGCAGAGAAGATCTGGAGCATTATCAATAACGTAGGAAAATTCGGGGGATTGTTGCAGGTTTCTAAGTTGAACAGTGTGACAGACCATATCTGGGACATTCCCAGGTGATTTCCGTGGCTGTCTCGTCTCTCCCAGACCCTGTGCCTCATGGCAGCTCCTGCTCTCCAGGGTAGCCTGTCTGAAGTTAGCCTGCGGGAAATGTGGGCAGAGGTCCCCTCTCCTCTTCAGCAGGGCTCAGGAGATCCTAGTATCAGGACTTGAACAGGGCTGGGCCGCATCATGGCAAGCACCTTAACCCCTGCAATATCCCTGGGGCCCATTCTTGATAAGTCTGAATGTGCTTGGGAGTGGAAGCTTCGGGTTCCACGGGGCTGTCTCCCTGGGCACTGTGCCGTACAGAAGGGGGAGTGAGGCATCTTTAAGGGAGCCCAACTCTACAGGAAGGAGAGTTAGGTGGGAAGCAGCTGAAAGAAAAGTACTGCTTGGAGCAGGGCATTAGTCCAGCAGATAAAGTGATCGTCTTGCACACTGCTGATATTGGGTCAATGGGCCCCCGTTGTTCCACTAGGTATGGCCCCTGAGCTAAGTCAGGAGTAAAGCCTGAGCATGTCTGGGTGTGGTGCCAACACCCAAAGAAAACTACTACAAGCAGACAGTGCCAGACTTTTCCCAGTGCCCTAAGGAAGGATTGCTCAAGTTCTTAGAGGCCATAAGAGAGATTTCCCTGGAAGGGGTGAGAAAGGGGAAGGGGATGACAGCACTGGCCCTCCACTTGTGACTCTGCCTGAGCAGTATCAGTCCACTTGGACAGTCCACAGTGGCCCGACTCAGGCCAGGACTTGGCTGCTTCTTTTATACAAAAGTATCCTGAAAATGTGTCAGGATCCTCAGGAGGGAGAAGCCCAGAATGGGGGTCAGGAGGCAGGACACCCAGAGAGGCAGAACCAGGCGGACCCTGCCCCGGAGCCCTCCACCTCCCTTGGTTGGCTGAGAGCCTGGGGCTGCCCCTCAGTCTATCCAGTTTCAGTCAATCCAAGGGCACTGAAGTGGAGACGAACACAGTGGAGATCATAAAGCCTGAGGAGCTGGAGGTGATAACAGTCAAGAAGGACAAGCTGGTGGTGTGGGGAAGACTGTGCATCTGGAGGCAGAAATGTCCCCCAACACTGGGCACCGGGGATGTGGGGGGCAGAAATGTCCCCTAATAATAGACACTAGTGGCCTGGGAGGCAATAAAAGGTCCCAGCAGTAGGCACCAGTGACATGGGGTGCAGAGGTTTCCCCTAACAATAGACAGCAGGGTTCCGGGGACAGAACTGTTCACAATTACTCAGCACCAGGGATGAGCAGAGCTGAAGTTTCTTCCAGAAAAAAAAACCTAGGGATGTTGGGGAAAATTGTTTTCCAATACTAGACACAAGAGCTCTGGGGAGAGAAATATCCCACAACAGAGAACAGAGCTCAGATGGGAGACATGTCCTCCAACACTACACAATAAGGAGTCCCCAGAGCAGAAAAACTCACCCCCATAAAAATAGTCCAAAGAGTAGCAATAAGAAATTACCACCTCCCCACCCCCACCTTAGACTATATCCCAGGAGAGAGGAGTGGAGAATGCCTCTCACCCCTGCTTTCCCACCTAAATGTTGAGATATTTCCGGATTGTGGGTTGTCCTTGCATGGTCCAGGGCATTTTCCACTTTTTGAGTTAAAATTCTGCCCAGAAGGCCAGAGAGAAGTCTCAGGAGACTCAGTACAGGCTTGGGGTGCATGAGGTCAAGAATGTTCCCTGGCACCACAGGGTCTCCTGATCACAAAGACTGGAGCAAATAGAGATCCCCACAAACCCCAAACCTCTCAGGTATGTACACAGGCCATGAGGGTCAATAAAGCAGTACTTGGAAGGATCTCAGTGCTTAGAGGAAACACTCATTTAGAGCATCAAATTTTCAAAACGGCACTTGGGTACAACCATCTACCCCTCCTTGGCCCAGGTAGAATGAGGCAACATTCAAACCTTCGGTTCATGGGCTACAGACCAAGCAAAAGTCTGAGCCGAGAGCTCCCCCTCCTCCAGTGCACTTTTTCTATTCTGGGAAAGGAAGTCCTGAAAAGGATGAAGGCTGGAACAGTCAGCAACTGAGTTCTAGGCACTACCTGGGACAGTTTAGGGGATCATAAATTGGTGGCAGAGGAGAGAGAGGGGAGAGGGCTGAATCAGTCTCCCTGACAGCCACTGTCCTGTTTCCAAGATTGTTTCTACAAATGGATGCATCCCAGCCTGTGTGGGTGTGTGGCATTGGGCGGGGCGGGTCCTGCCCGGGAACGGCTCATGCTTCTTGATGAAGCATGAGCTATCCTCTGGGGGTCTCCCCATGGATCAGAACCTGACATGACATGCCCATGCCCATGGTGCCTGTTGCGTCTACACCCCCTCTGCAGTGCCCACCGGGAAGAGCCCCCACCTTGCCCCCAATGCTTCGTGGGTGCCAGGCCCCCTAGTGGCCAGATCATTCCTCAGGTAAAGGACCTGCAAACCTCCAGGTATTTCCCAAACCTCTCAAGGACTGGATGGACTTTCTCTGCCCAGAGCCTCACCCCAGTGTGGAACCCTTCACTGCCCACAGGCTCCCCAGGCAGCACAAGCCCACAGTGACCCTGTGCCCCACCATCAGAGATGGATTTGATTCTCAGCCCAGCGAAAGTGAGAGGGGGAGATGTCAGAGCTACAGGAGACAGCCGCAGACCATTGAGGCCTGAATGTGCTCAGGGCAGGGAGGACAGAGGCACTCGGGGGTGCCGTAGTGGGCACGGGCGATATGGGGCAGTTGGGGTTCCTTTCAGGCCGCAGGACCCGTGAGGGCAGCATGGCCAGGCTGAGTGGCCCTAGTTGGGAGTTTGTGTATTGAGAGGGATTTCCAGAACAGGCCGGGAGCAACACCAGAGAAGCATCCAGCTCCCCCAAGGCCAAGTCTGGTGTCCAGCTCCCAGTAGGATGGATTAAGTCTCAGAGAAAGGGGCAGAGCTGGGATGGGGAGATTCTTTGGGGTCATTAAGAGCCCTCCAGGGCTCAGAAAGGGAAGTCTCTGTGCAACACGGGGAACTGGTCAGGGACTGACTGGATCAGGGGGCTCAAAGGCCTCACAGACTGGCTGCTGCCAGTCTGGGAGGAAGCAGAGACAGAAGGACAGAGAGAACGTGGACACCGGATAAGGCGGGAGCAAGAACTCTACGGGCCTGAGGAGAGGAGAGGGGAAGGGCAGGGAGGGCAGGGGCTCCAAGGACAGAAAGGAGAGAGAGAGGCCTGGGGAGGGAGGGGCGGTGGGGACAGCGACCACGACAGCCCCTCTGCCAGGCTCGCTGGGCTCCCACAGAAGCAGCCAGGCCAGACCTAGGGGTGCTCAGGGGCTAATCCTGGCAGCTGCAGCCCAGCCTGGTCATGGGGTGACGTGATCTTTGGGAATGAGAAAGTCGTGGACTGAGCTACGGGAGACCGAAAGGGTCAGTGCTCCTGGCCCACCGTGGGGCCCACAGAGTTCCAAGCCACCATCGTCGGTAGGGGGCAGTGCCCGAGGGTCCGGGTGGGGGTGGGGAGGCCCGTCAGGCCCACCAGGGCAGAGGCTGGTGCAGCCTTCATTGTGAGGTTACCCCTGGGAGCTCTAGATTTCTCCCTGGCCAATGGGGTTGCAGCCCCGAGGCCACGCCCCCTTCCCTGCCTATAAAAAAAGCTCGTGGCCCCGCCCCTCGGGGCACCCTCTCTCAAGGATGCTTGAGGGAGAAGTGGCCCCATCACACCTTCCCCCTGTTGACTCTTCGAGGGGTCATGTAGGGGTCACCTCCAGATGGTGACCCTTCTACGGGTCATCTACGGGTCACCTCTAGGGGTCATCTCTAGGGGATCTTTGGAAATTGGCAGAGCGCAACGGACGGTAAGAAAAGGCCCTGCGTTGGCCCTGCACTGGTCAGTGTATGGTACCGAGGCCACCGGATAAAGCCCGGGCTCATTTCCAGCAAGTCTTCCGGCAGTTTTGTCCCCAGCAGCCTCTGTCCTCGTCAGGTTCTCGCGGGACTCTTGGATGGGAGTCCCCAGAGAGCCCCTCTCCAGGACCTGTCCGTTCCTGTCCCCAGAATAGGACCTCCTGGGCTCCTGCTGTCCAAACACCTGGGTGACTGGACACTGGCTCCCCAGCTCAGGAAAGAACGGGGGTGGGAGCTCAGGGCAATGCTGAGGAGCTGCCCCAGTGGCGCTGGGGAGTCAAAGCAGGGTCCCCGGTTGTGCAGACCCCTCACCACAGACCCTCCTGCCAAAAAAGTCTTACTGTGGGACACACCCTTCCCGTCTAATTTAGGACAGAAAGAGATGGAAGAACAGCATTTTAAAACATCAGATCTATCTTGTAAAGGCGGAGAGTCACGTGGCAGACCGTCATCCTTTAGGGGAGAGTGATTTGGGCTGGTGCTTGGCACCAGGAGTTTGAAGCCTGTGATGTCTGAGGAGGGCAAGGCGGGGAGGAATCACTCAGAGTGTCCCGAGGCCACGGCCACATCCCTGCCAATAGAAATGCTCGTGGCCCCGCCCCGCGGGACACCCTCTCTCAAGGAGGCTTAAGGGAGAATTGGCCCCAATGCACCTTCCACATGTTGACCCTTTCCCTAGGGGATCATCGGAAATTGGCAGAGCATGAAAAGATGGGAAGAAAAAGTGCTAGGTCGGTGCTAACCCGCCAACACTGGGCCATGCGCTGGTTCTGCACTGGTCAGTGTGTGGCCAGGAGGCCCAGGATAAAGCCTCCGTCCATTTCCAGCCACATTTTCAGGCAGTCTTGTCCTCCAGCAACTTCTGTCCTCGCCAGGGTCTCCCGGGACTCTGGGATGGGAGTCCCCAGTTCTCTCTCCAGGCCCTGTTTCCTCCTGCCACCAGAATAGGATCTCCTGGGCTCCCGCTGACCAAAGACCTGGGTGGCTGGACACTGGCCCACCCAGCTCAGGAAACAATGGGGGTGGGAGCTCAGGGCAGCACTGAGGAGCTGGGGAGTCAAAGCAGGGTCCCCGACTCCCAGACCCCTCATCACAGACCCTCCTGGCAGTGGGTCTAACTGTGCGAAAACACCCCTCCCCTCTTGTTTGCGACAGAAAGAGCTGAAAGAACAGAATTTTAAAACATCAAGTGTATCTTATAAAGGCGGAAGATTGCTTGGCAGAGCGTCATCCTTTAGGGGTGAATGATTTGGGCTGGTGCACAGCACCAGGAGCTTGAAGCCTGTGATGTCTGATGAGGGCAAGGCGGGGAGAAGTGACTTCGAGTGTCCAGGAGGGGCCCTGTGAATGGGGCACTGTGACAGGGGAGACAGGCTGGGAGCAGGAGCTAGGCGAGTCTCCCCGTCCCTCTGCACCTGTGTCCTGCTCTGCGGGCAGCCAGAGGAAATGGGGTCGGCTGTCCAGTCCCCAGAATGTTACGACCATGAAAATGCAGAGAGCTCTAGGGCCGGGACATAGAACGCTTGTTTCTAGTTGTCCCTCGTGTCCCTGCCAGCTCTGCCAGGAGGGCTCCAGTGGGTCCAAAGCAGGAAAGAATCCACTTTGTAAGGGGCCCGGAGCAGCAGATGGCGGTGAGAAATGAGCAGCCCCCGAGATGAGCAGGAGGAACCAAGAGTCGGGGCTGTGGACCATGAAGTTTGGGTGGGGTTGAAGGTCTGGGGTCCTTGACTGTCTGCTTCCTCTCAGGTTTACCGGCCTCTGTTGCCCCCGAAACAGCCACATCGTTGACAACATTTCCAAGGACAGGTGGAGGCAGGAGGTTCCAGGAACAACGGGTGAACCCAGAGAACAACTGCGGATGCGAGTGGGGGCCGAGGGGACTGAGCTGGGGTGAGAGAAGCGGGCACAGCGCCGCCTGGAGTCTGAGGGCTGAGGGGTGGCCAGCCGGGAGTCCGGCCAGGAATTAGTTGTGTCTCACCAACAGTGGAAGGGGTCTGGGTAACATTCCCCAGTCTTGGAGCTGGGCGAGTCTCCTATCATCTCCAATTTTCACCTATCATTCCAACATGTCTTCATTGTGGGCCCACGAAAAGTTGCTGTACACCAAGAGGTTTGTGAGAGGGTGCAGGGTTTGCTGGCCATCAGCTCCCCTCCACGCTTGGGGATTCTTGGGGCATAACACTTCAGCCTTCTGGATTGTGACTTTCCTAGTCTGTGAAATGGGCTGGTGAGACCCCCTGTGAGGCCAAGAGCTTGCCTTGGGTGATGGCAGGAAGGACAGGTCAGAATGCCCTGAGGGCTGTGGTGGCACTGACTGGCCCACACTACACAGAGGGGTCTGGAGTTGGCAGTTGCCAGGTAGGAGTCAGGGTCCGAGGCAGAGGGAGACCCAACTCCTAGGCTCTGGGACAAAGACGCCATGGGGGCCTGTGGCTGAGGGTCTGAGCCCTGCATCTCCTGGCTGGGATGTAGTCGGTCCTCCTGCCTGTCCTCACAGACACTGTCCTACCTCCCACAGATGCCAGGGCAGGACGAAAAGGTGCAGTGCCAGTGGCCTCCCTGGGGCCGATTCTGCTGGTACCTGGAAATGCACATAGCTGCCGACAAGAGCACCTGGATGCCCGCTGTCACCTGGGCTCCAAGGAGGAGCAGCTGAACCAGCGGATGCTGCGGCAGAAGCAGCCCATAGACCAGCTGCTGCAGGTGCCACCAAGGCAGCAGGCCCTGCTGGAGGCCACCATCAGGGAGCTGAGGGAGACCAGGTGAGAGAGGGGCCACGGGCTCTGGGGCAGGAAGGCCCTAGACCTGCCTCCTCACCTAGTGCCTTCACCCCAGGTGCTCTTCTGTGGGACTCAGCAGCAGAAACAGCAGCTGCAGAACCTGGTAAAGTGAAAAGGAGTCCCGGAAAAGGGTGAGTGACAGGGAGAAGCCCCTGTGGGTCAGAGGGCGGGGCTACTGGGGAGGGGAGCCAGGCGGCCCCACCCCCAGCCCCCCACCTCCCCTGCTTGGCTGAGACCCTTATGCTGCCCCACATCCCATTCACTCCAAAGGGATTGGCGTGGAGACGAACAACATACAGGCGCTCCTGGGCACAAAACGTGAGGAGCTGGAGGCCACAGACAAGGAGGAGGCGCAGGGGGCCAGGCAGGAGGAGTGCCAGAGTCCAGGAGCTGGAGGAGTCAGTCAAGTCCCAGGGGGCAGGGACCATGGCCTGTGTGAGATCCAGAGACGCTCCTGTTGCTGTCCTTAAGGAAGAGGAGTCCACCGTCATCGGACCCAGGTCCTGTAATGACCCGCCGAAAATCCAGAAAACGCAGCTGGTCAGCAAGAGCTCCCCTGGCAGCCTGACACCCCGCTGATACCTCGATTTTACTGCACCTAAGCACCCTGCCTCTCTCACCCAATTGATCTAGCCCAGCCCCGTCCTCCCCACGCCACCCGAGTTCTGCCTTCCGCCTTGGCCCTTTGCTCTTCTCCCTCCACTAGAACCAGGGATATCCCTCCCTGCAAGACCAGGGATCAGGGCAAAGGCACAACTATTCTCCATCTCAATACACAGGATATCAGGGGGACAGTAAAGTCTCCCTCCACTAGACCCAGAGATGTGGGGGAAGAAATGTCCCCACCCCTGGGTCCCCCAGGTATCAGGGGGCACATTTTCCCCCTCCACTAGACCGCGGGATCAGGGGGGCAGAAATGTCTCCCCCCCTAGACCCCAGGGATTGGGGGGGCCAAAGATGCCCCCCCACTAGACACCAGGGATGGGGGGCCAGAGATGTCCCCCCCAAAACTCGATGCCAGGGATCGGGGGGGCCAGAGATATCTCCCCACCACTGGACGCCAGGGATCGGGAGGGGCAGAGAGGCCCCCCCACGGGACACCAGGGATTGGGGGGGCCAGAGAGGCCCCCTCACCACTGGACGCCAGGTATCGGGGGGGCCAGAGAGAGGGGCCCCCCCTACCACTGGACGCCAGGGATCTGGGGGGGCCAGAGAGAGAGGCCCCCCCCCACTGGACGCCAGGGACCGGGGGGGGCCAGAGAGAGAGGACCCCCCACCACTGGACGCCAGGGAATGGGGGGGGCCAGAGAGAGAGGCCCCCCCACCACTGGACGCCAGGGACCGGGGGGGCCAGACAGAGAGGCCCCCCACCACTGTACGCCAGGGATCGGGGGGGCCAGAGAGAGAGGACCCCCCAGCACTGGACGCCAGGGATCGGGGGGCCAGAGAGAGAGGACCCCCCACCACTGGACGCCAGGGATCGGGGGGCCAGAGAGAGAGGACCCCCCACCACTGGACGCCAGGGATCGGGGGGCTAGAGAGAGAGGGCCCACCCCACTGTACGCCAGTGATCGGGGGGGGCAGAGAGAGAGGCCCCCCACCACTGGACGCCAGGGATCTGGGGGGGCCAGAGAGAGAGGCCCCCCCCACTGGATGCCAGGGATCTGGGGGGGGCCAGAGAGAGAGGCCCCCCCACTGGACGCCAGGGACCGGGGGGGCCAGAGAGAGAGGCCCCCCCCACTGGACGCCAGGGATCTGGGGGGGGCCAGAGAGAGAGGCCCCCCCACTGGACGCCAGGGACCGGGGGGGGCCAGAGAGAGAGGACCCCCCACCACTGGACGCCAGGGAATGGGGGGGGGGCCAGAGAGAGAGGCCCCCCACCACTGGACGCCAGGGATCTGGGGGGGCCAGAGAGAGAGGCCCCCCCACTGTACGCCAGTGATCGGGAGGGGCAGAGAGAGAGGCCCCCCACCACTGGACGCCAAGGATCGGGGGGCCAGAGAGAGAGGCCCCCCCTACCACTGGACGCCAGGGATCTGGGGGGGCCAGACAGAGAGGCCCCCCACCACTGTACGCCAGGGATCGGGGGGCAGAGAGAGAGGCCCCCCACCACTGGACGCCAGGGATTGGGGGGGCCAGACAGAGAGGTCCCCCACCACTGTACGCCAGGGATCGGGGGGGCAGAGAGAGAGGCCACCCCACCACTGGACGCCAGGGATCGGGGGGGCCAGAGAGAGAGGCCCCCCACACTGGACGCCAGGGATCTGGTGGGGGGCCAGAGAGAGAGGCCCCCCCCACTGGACGCCAGGGACCGGGGGGGCCAGAGAGAGAGGACCCCCCACCACTGGACGCCGGGGAATGGGGGGGCCAGAGAGAGAGGCCCCCCCACCACTGGATGCCAGGGATCGGGGGGGCCAGAGAGAGAGGCCCCCCACCACTGGACGCCAGGGATCTGTGGGGGCCAGAGAGAGAGGCCCCCCCACTGTACGCCAGTGATCGGGGGGGGGCAGAGAGAGAGGCCCCCCCACCACTGGACGCCAGGGATCGGGGGGGCCAGAGAGAGAGGCCCCCCACCACTGGACGCCAGGGATCGGGGGGCCAGAGAGACAGGACCCCCCACCACTGGACGCCAGGGATCGGGGGGCCAGAGGAGAGGCCCCCCCACCACTGGACGCCAGGGATCTGGGGGGGGCCAGAGAGAGAAGCCCCCCCCACTGGACGCCAGGGATCGGGGGGGGCCGGAGAGAGAGGCCCCCCCACTGGACGCCAGGGATCTGGGGGGGGCCAGAGAGAGAGGCCCCCCCACTGGACGCCACGGACCGGGGGGGCCAGAGAGAGATGGCCCCCCACCACTGGACACCAGGGAATGGGGGGGGCCAGAGAGAGAGGCCCCCCCCCCCACTGGATGCCAGGGATCGGGGGGAGCCAGAGAGAGAGGCCCCCACCACGGGACGCCAGGGATCGGGGGGGGGGGCCGAGATGTCGCCCCCACTAGGCCCCAGGGATCGGAAGGGCCGAGATGTCCCCCCCCCAACTAGGCCCCAGGAAACAGTGGGGAAGAAATGTCCCTCTCCACAAGATCAGAGGGATCAGAATGGCAGATATATCCCCCCAGCACTAGCAAACAATGATTTGGAGGTCAAAAGTTACAATTCAGCCCTCCCCTCCCCATTGTGGGGTCCTGTTTCTAAGCATGACAGTCCTGAAGCTTGGGAACTGGTACCATACAGTGACCGGATTCTACACACTCTTCGGGGCTGTTTGGGGACTTTGTATTGCTGGCTGAGAAGAGGGGAAGGAGGAAGGCGGGCTTTCTCCCTGACTGCCACTGTCTGATTTTCACGATTGTTGCAATAAATGGATCTATCCCAGGCCTGTGTGGGTGTGTGTGTCACTGGGCGGGGCAGGTCTGGCCAGTAGTTGACAATTGCTTCCAGATTGTGGGAAGCCTTGGCCATGTCACCATGCCAAGACACTTCACCTGCCTGCCCCTGTGTGAAGCCTGTCAATGACCCCAGGAGAGTCCACCCCAAGGGTTGAAGGTCTCAATCACGGATGCGTCCCCAGGAGGGAGGGCAGGATGCAGCACCCAGAGCCCTGCCTTCCACTGCAGCACCTCCATGGCCTCCCCTGCACCTGGTGCCTGTTCCCCCATTCCCCTCTGCAGTGGCACCAAGGACAGACCCCACTTTGCCCCCTAGTGGCCACATCAGGTTTCTCAGGATGAGCACTTGAAAGTGCTCCTGCAGCAGGTGGGTCCAAGGTGCTGTCCCCTCAGCCAGGCTCCCCCTGGATGGCACCCACCCCAGCAGGAAGACAGTGTGTTATCAGTGGAGCAGGATGGGGCCGTGAATGGAACATGTTTCTAGTGTCCCCGAGTCCGTACGGAGCTGATCCCTGATAATAGCGCCCCACTTCTTTGTGGACCATCATGTTCCCTAATACAAGTCCCACTGCCACCATCACAGCACGGTCAGACCCCATGAAATAGAGAACCAGGCCCTGACTCCTCTTTGCTCCTGCACGCCTGGACCTGTTGGGACAGCCTTGGCTGAGTGACACGCTACTGGTGACAAGAAGTGTGTCCAGATCTATGTGTCAGATCAGATGGCAAAGCCTCAGAAGGAAGAGCCATCCTATTCCAGTCATTTCCAGGAATTTGGTCAGCCATGCCCCTTCCTGCCAGTCACACTGCTACTGGGAGTCACACTCCTGGTAAGGCTGGCCAGGGCAGGCACAGGCAGCTCCTGGTTTACCCCTCGGTGCCCAGTTCATAGCCCTGCCCCTCTACCTGCACCATGGGCCTGGGGCCGCCCATTCACTCTCACGTTTCTGTACACCTCACACATGTCCTGCATACCCTCTCGCAGCCTCTACTGGGGCTCTGGGCTTAGCTCCCCGTGTCCTGCCTCTGGGTCCCTGGGCTCTGGAAACACCAAGTCCAGGTTTGCCTTGAGGTTTGGGGAGCTGAGAGACTGTGGGGATCAGCTGCTCACCCCTATCCACCCTTGCCGGTGGGGAGAGCTGTTCTCCCTGGACATTGAAAGACTGTCTTGGGAGTTTTTCCTCTTAGGACCTTACAGAGTCTCACCAAGATGTAGGTGGCACCCAAGAGTTTGCCAGAAGCACCCCAGTGTATTCCATGTGTGCAGGCTCTATCCAGCTACCCCCAAACGGGCATTAGCAGGTCACAGCATAATTATGTAGGTTGTTTACAGGCTACCTCGATTCTGCGGTAAGAACTTTCATCTAACATGCAGTGGTGCCTACTGCTCTCAGGTGCTCCCACAGTGGTGACTCCAGTTTCTAAGCTCCATTGTTTGAGCGTTCCCGTGAGCCTCTTCCATCCCTGCTCAGGCAAACTGCTCTCACTCTCTTGCTCGGTGAGAGATTTGGGAACCCCATCTAGGTCGTACAGAGGGACAGAGACATATAAATAAAGTTAAGGAAATAGGAGTAGATTACTGGGGGCGCTCCCGGGCGGCCTCTCCGAACCTCAGGTGAGGCAATGGTACACCCATGCCCTGGGTTAGACGAAGGGGGCTTTGAAGTTGTCTTGGTCTAGTCCTAGTCATCTGTTCGTGGGTCAATGATAAGGAACCTGGAATGAAGCCTGGTGGCTTCCTGTCACCACATGGGCGATAAGTCTTGTCTTCCTCACCTGGGACAAGGTGATCTCTGACTCCAGGATTGTTGCTGTCCACTCAGCCAGTTGCCATTTGGTTCTGGTCACCATGTTGTCAGAGCAAACCTCACATTTGATTCTTGTCAAATTTGGTGATTCCTGACCTATCTATCTTGTCCACCTCCTAGAGTGGGTCTCTCAGAGGTCCTGCCTAGTTTTTCGCTTCTGCCTCTTGTTGCCTCCTTGGTTCCCTCCCCTGAGGCTTGGCAGACAGAATCATTTGCGAGCCCCCCTTAGCTCACCCCGCTGCGGCTGATCCTGACAAACTATCACCTGCAGGTTAATCTTCTGGCGATGCTTAGTGATGAGTGACTCTCTGGGATTGTTTCTCATTTCTGACCTGACTCTGAGAGATGTCCATTCTACAGTGAGGCCCTCCGGAGTAGCCAAATTTGACCAAAGTTGTGCCTGACCAGCCTCCAGCTCCCTCCCTATCTTGAATTCATTCTTTCAACTGGCTCAACCCCCCTCCCCCATGACTGATTGGAGTAGAGCAGCGTTCAGTCCTCATTGGAGAAAACACCTTTTCCTCCCTGCTGGGCACTGAGCAGGCCCAGGGCCCATAGATTGGAACGACAACTAAGGCCAGGGAGTCAGTTTCGTTCTGGACCCTTAGTGCCCATGGCATTCTGGACCTTAAGGAGTTTTTCTACCTGGGTGGCCAGTTGAGTTAGAGACCCTCTGCCTCTTCCCAGTCACAACAGCCCCCATCTGGCCTCTGGGGCACACAGAGCAGGGAGGAGACCAGAATCAGCCCTGGGGGTGGGGTGATGTGTTTTCACCTCTGGGCTGCTCAGGCAAATGAGCAGAGCACAGTTAGCAGGCACATCCCCCCTGCCCCCCCCCCTCAGGATCCCACCTCCAGGGTGTATTCTCAATGACACCATGCTCATCAAGGGTCACTGTCAATCAAGATGAAACTAGCGACCAGGTCTGCACTTGCTGGTGACCTTTGTCAGGATTCCTGCCCCGCACCCCGCCTCCCCACCCAGACTCTGTCTCCTTCCTCTGCCTGGTCTGTGCGGGCCCCTGCAGAGTTTGCATCTGCTTTGGCAGCCTCAGGCAATCCATGGTGTTTGCTCAGTGCACCAGAGAGTCGACCCTGGGGGCTCAGCACAACTCCCCATTTCTATTACTGTTAGTATTTGTGACCAAGGAGACCAGGGCTACTCTAGGTACTGGCAGCAGTGCCGTTGGGGCAGACCCTCAGTGCCCGAGCGTTTCCTGCCCTGCTCACACACAGCATGCCTCCAGCTCTCCCTGCCAGAAGACCCACAGTTCTACACTTGGACACGGTTAGAAGTTGCTGATGCAGATGTTTCTGTTTCCTCACCTCCTTTATGTTAAACGTTTACAGCAATGGTGAAATTTGCTTCTCATCAATGTGGCCTGTCATCTTGCATAAGCTCAGCAAGAGAATTACAGATTCCTTTAATCTGTCACTTCAAGTTGAGTTCAATGGCTCCTGTAAAGTCAGGCAAGAAAGGTCAGATCTGTTGGCTTTTCCTGGGCACATGTCATCTGCTCCTACTCCCCAGACTCCACTCCTGGGGCCAGTTTTATTTTGCCTATCCCAGACCCAAGGGGTCCTTGACCATTCTTTTGGCCAGAGACTGTCCCATGCTGTACTCTGGACCATATCACATGTGGGACCTTAGGCCTTCCCTTGTCCAAATCAGGGTCGCCTGGCGCCTGTCAGAGGTCCATCCAAGGTCCTCCACGTGATGCACATTTGGGAATGATTGAATCAAGGACCATCACTGGGAAACTGAAGCTTTCGTAAGATGAATGTCCAGGATGAGATCAGGACCCACCTGTGACTCCTGCATCAAGCATCAAGCAGTGTCCGTGTAGGGGTCTCTTTGCCAGGAGCCAAAGAGCATATCAAGGCCATCAAGGAGAGAAAAACTAACCCGAAGTCCAATTTTGGTTTTTTTTTTTTTGGTTGTTGTTGTGGAATTAATTTTTTAAAAATTTTTATTAGTGAAACACCATGAGGTACAGTTGTAGAGTTACAATTTTTTTGTGCTGGGTTTCAGTTATACATTGAGCGAACACCCATCCCTCCACCAGTGCCCATTCTCCACCACCACTGATCCCAGTATCCCTCCCACCCCCCATCTCCCCCATCCCACCCTGCCTCTGTGGCAGGGCATTCCATTTTGGTCTCTCTCTCCTTTTGGGTGCTGTGGTTTGCAAAAGAGGCATTGAGTGGCAATCATGTTCGGACTATAGTCTACTTTCAGCATGCATCTCCCATCCTGGGAGGATCCTCCCAACACCCTTTATTTGGTGCTCCCTTCTCTATCTGAGCTGCCTTTTCCCCTAATGTGTGTGGCTGGTACCTAAACCTCCTGGTACCTATCTCAGCTATTCTTGGGTGTTAGTCTCCTATTTTGTTACTTTATGTTCCCCAGATGAATGCAATCTTTCTATGTCTGTCCCTTTCTTTTGTGGAGTCCAATTTTGAGGCTGAATTCAGTGCTATTTGGTTGTTGTGGGAAGAGGGGCATTTTTGGGGGGTACACTGGTGAGTCCTTATTTCTAAATGTGCTTTCTACCAAGAGTAGGAGTAGAGACGTGCATCAGGCCCTTGGGTTTCTGCTGCCAGGACTGCATCCTCAATGCACTGCAGGACAGCACACTATAGGGCTGCCCAGGGAATCTTTCTGAGTCCATAGCCAGGACCTCCCTGAACAAGGGAGTTGCATTCTTGCACCTGGAGAAAACGGTCCACAGTGACCAAGCTTCCCTGCCTGTCTCTAGATCTGCCCATTTCAAGGCAAACAGGGCTTGGTTCCTGGTGCAGTTTGCAAACAGAAAAACACATCTTTGGGGTCCGGGCAGATAAAGCGTTCGGCAGGAGGAGGGTAGCAGACCCAGTGAGTGGAAGGCCTGGGGAGCACATGGGGCCAGCAGTCATGGCCATGCTGACCACTGCAGGAACGAGAAGGTCCTCGGCTTAGCCTCAGCTCCCAGCCCTTAGCTCTGCCCTGCCACCTGTGCCTTGCTCAAGGGGCTGCCTGTTCACTCTTCCTCCTGCGCACGCCTCACACACCTGATGCTCACACTCCCAATGCACCCTGACACCTCAACTAGTCTCCTGAGCCCTCCAAGGGAGATAGATCCCGGAGTTCCGAGGCAGGAGCAACCACTGAGCACTGCTGAGTGTGCCCCAGAAATTAAAAAATAAATTAACAGCAACAAAAAAAATCATTCATTTGGAGACAACAACAACAACAACAAAATCATTTATTCTGGAGAAGAGCAACATGGAGGAAAAAAAAAGAGACAGTAGGGTGCCCTGAGTCCATGCTGCCAACACAGCCCCCATCTGGGTGGGGTGTCCTTTGGAAAAGGGGTTTGTAGAGAATGTGAAGGGGAACCCTGGAAGCCTCTTCTGTGCGGGAAGGAACCCGGGGGCATGCTGTCCCCCAGACATGCCTCTTCCATACCTCCACACTGGTCACCTCTCTTCCTCTGAAGGGAGGGCTTGGTCGAGTTAGTGAATGTCAGAGCCCACATTTTGCTTGCCAGCTGGGGTTGAGGCTCAGGAATTCTCTGAACTGAGCGTCCTCCCCAGCCCTCCCAAACCCCTTCGGTGGGTTTTTTTATCCCAAGCCTGAAGGGTCCGTGGAGAAATGTGGAGAAAAAGCAAAACTGGCAGATCTGCGACTGCGAGGGGGGGGCGGGGGGGTAGGGCTGAATTCCAAGGGTAAAGCCGTTCCACCCCTCTAAGGCTGGATTTTCCAGCCTGCCCGGGAAATGGGCTGGTGAGGCCGGTGGAAGGTCCCATGTGAGCCTGTGAGCCCTATGTGGACAATGGGAGGTGGGCGGGAGGGGTTGGGGAGGGAGGCACGGAGGCTGCCCAGTGAGGGGCTGGGGGTGCTTGCTGGCCCCTCTGCGGAACAGCGCATACAATGCAGACATTGATGTGTTCCAGTGAGCTGGGCACATCCAGAGACCCCTGGCCTCGAGAGCATGGGGCAGTGCATGAAAACTCGGAAGAAATGCAGCAGGAGCTGCAGCTGGGGGGGGGGGTGCACCTTCCTGGGTGGGGGAGGTGCTGCTGGGGGCGGGGCCAGAGAAGAAGCAAGACAGGCCCCGCCCAGGGACAGGGGGCCATGAGGCCAGGGTCTCTGTGACACGGAGGGCCCGGAGGTCATGGGTAAGGCCAAGGGTGTAGGGAAGAGCGTCAGATGGGCTGGGGAAGGGCCCTGGGACGAGACCTGGGTCTGGCTCACCTGAACCCCTCCGAGTTTTAAATTTTTCCTTCACTGACTTCAGGGTCGGCTTTTCCCCTCCTTCACCATCGCCTCCAGCTGCAGTCTTCGTGGTCTCACACACCTCCAGCATCTCCCTCTCCACCCCAGTGTGTTTTTCCTCTTGATGGGTTGTCAGGCGGCCGCTGGGTCTCAGCCAACCGCGGAGGGTGCAGTGACCAGGGGTGGGGCCCGCCTGGCCCCGCCTCCCAGGCAGCCCCACCCCCTGACTCCCAAACCTGGTTTCTCCCTCCTAGGAACCCCAACCCTCACGGTTTTCCAGGGCTCCTGTGTGAATTCAGCAGGGCCTGAGACAGGAAGTCCCGGACCTAGGGCCCCTGTAGGTGAAGGTACTAGGGGAGGAGGCAGGGAGGCTGCGGGACTCCCTGTTCCGGTGCCCCTCTTACCCCTGGGTCTCCCCGCCCTCTCCACTGACTGCCTCTACCTGGGCCTGCTCCGTTGACAGGTGCTGCAGCAGCTGGACCAGGAGCAGCTTCTCCTGCAGAACCGCCTGGTGCAGCTGCTCAGCCTTGGAACCCAGGTGACGGTGGGCATGCACATCCTGTTGGATTGCAGTTGTCTGCTGCATTGTATCGTCCTGCACCTGGGGGCAGGACATTGGCAGTGAGGACAGGCGCGAGGACCGTCCAGATCCCAGCCAGGAGATGCAGGGCTCAGTTACTTACTCCCGGGTCCAATGCCTAGACCGCACCTGCCTAGACATGGGATCTCTCCCTGCCTCCATCCCTTATCCTACCCCACAGCCTCCCACCTCCAGGACCCCTCTCTGTGCACTGTGGGCCAGTCCGCACCCCCACAACCCTTCAGTGGCTGGCATCCTGGACTGTCCTACCTCCCAAGAACTCAACGCGGGCTCTTACCTTACCAGCCCATTTCACAGACCAGGAAAGTCACAGCCCAGAAGGCTGCAATGTCATGCCCCAAGAATAGCCTTGGGTGGAGGGGAGCTGATGGCCGGCAGACCCCTGTACCCTCTCACAAAACTCTTGGTGTTCGGCAGCTGTTCGTGGGCTCGCAGTGAAGATGCGGGAAATATTGCCCACTGTTGCTGAGACACAGATCGAGCCTCGCCCGACTCAGGCCACCCTTCAGTCCTCAGCCTTCAGGAGGCGCTGCCCCCAGCTCCTGTCGCCCCAGCTCAGTCCCCTCAGTCCCCACTTGCATCTGCAGTTCTTCTCTAAGCCCACCCGTTGTTCCTGGAACCTCTTGGCCCCCAAATGGACTTGGGGGCTTGTCATAAGCAGGACCTCAGGTGGCTGAGTTGTGGGTGCCCCAGGGTCGGTGCACCTGAGAGGGAGCAGACAGTCAAGGACCCCAGACCCTCAGCCCCACCCAAACTTCATGGTCCACAGCCCCGACTCTTGGTTCCTCCTGCTCTTCTCGGGGTCAGCTCATTCCTCACCGCCCTCTGCTGCTCCGGGCCCCTTACAAAGTGGATTCTTTCCTGGTTTGGACCCATTGGAGCCCTCCTGGCAGTGCTGGAAGGGATACTAGGGACAACTAGAAACAAGCGTTCTATGTCCTGACCCTAAAGCTCTCTGCATTTCTGTGCTCATAACATTCTGGGGAGTGGACAGCCGACCCTGATCTCTCCAGCTGCCCCACATAGGGGGACCCTGAGGTGCAGAGGGTGGGTGAGGTTCTCTCAGCTGCTGCTCCCGGCCTGTCTCTTCATATTTCCCCATGCCTCATTCACAGGGCGCTTCCCTGGATACTCTAAGCCACCCCTTTCTGCCTTGCCCCTCCCCATATCTATCAGACTTGAAACCATGATCCCATAACCCCAACCCCCAAACTCACTAACCCAAACAAGTATGAGGCTCTCCCGTGCAGCATTCTGTTTTTGTTTTTTTTTTCTTTTTGGGTCACACCCGGTTGAGGCACAGGGATTACTCCTGGCTCATGCACTCAGAAATTATTCCTGGCAGTGCTCAGGGGACCATATGGGATGCTGGGAATCGAACCCGGGTCGGCCACATGCAAGGCATATGCCCTACCCGCTGTGCTATCGCTCCAGCCCCACATTCTGATTTTTTAAAAATATATGGGGCTGGAGTGATAGCACAGCAGATAGGGTGTTTGCCTTGCACGCAGTCAACCCGGGTTCGATTCCCAGTATCCCATATGGTCCCCCGAGCACCACCAGGAGTAATTCCTGAGGGCATGAGCCAGGAGTAACCCCTGTGCACCGCCGGGTGTGACCCAAAAAGCAAAATATATATATATGATGTTTTAAAATATATATGTATGTTTGTAAAATTCTTCTTTTTCAGCTTGTTGGTCTGTCCCAAACATGGGGCAGGGCGTGATGTGAATGGTAGGACAGCTGGGGCGGGGTCTGAGACCCGAGGGTCCTGCTTTCAATCCACAGTGCACAGACAGAGTTCCGAGCAGGGTCAGGCCTCACTCCTGAGCACAGAGCCAGGAAAAGCACCTGAGTACTGCTGCCTGTGGCCCAGCGCTGTGCCCAGCTACCAATAATAGAACACCACGGGAGTGGACACGTGGAGGCAGTCATGGCCAGGTCACCACCTGCACTTCCTGCACCCACCGCTGTCTCTGCTGGCACAGCACATTTGTGGGGGGCACGTGCCCCACAGATCAAAATTCACCTCCTGACAGGGGTGACTTGCTCTTCATTTCCATATGTCAGTTTGAGGTCCACCTGCTTCTTTTTCGTTGTTCTCACAACTTTAAGTTTTTCCATTTCCATATTTAAAGCAAGTGATATTAGTTTGTGATTTATGATACCCCTACAAAGTTCCTCTTTAACCTAAAGGCAATATCATCTAAAAACAGAAATTAGGTAATGACATGTTGAATGATCCTCAAAGCAGGACACATTTGAACCACTGCTCTGTTCACCATGGACTGTCTCTAAACTCAAATCTGACTCCCAATGTCCCTGCTCCTGTAATGATCCCAAAGCCTCAGCTAAGATCCGGATTTTACTGCAGATAATGTACTACACATGTCCTTTGAAAACTTCAAATATAAGCCATTCATTTTTTAAAAATGTATTTTCATAAAATCACTGTGGCTAGACCTTTACAAAGCTGTTCATAATTAGATTTCAGTCATACTTTGTTCCAACACCCATCCGTCCACCAGTGCACATTTCGCAGCACCAGTGTCCTCAGTTTCCCTCCCTTCAACACCCTCCCCCACCCAGCCAACCCAGGCCCTGGTCTATGGTAAGACACTTTTCTTCTCTCTCTCTGTCTCCCTTTTTGCAGTTTACAATACAGATACTGAAAGGGTATCAGGAATATCTCTTTATTTACTTTTAACACTCGAGGATTTCAACTTCAGACAGAAATAGAATTGTTATTTCAGGCAGTTTTGCTGAGAGAAGAACTGGGAATGGTCTCTGCTATGGACAACCAGGGATCTGCAGATCTGCAGTGACTGACCACAGCCTGGGCCCTGGTCTGAGTGTCCAGGCAGGTCCTGAAGATCGGGAGGTCTTCCAACCCTGAATAGGGATGGGATTAACTCCTGCCTGCCAGGACACTCCTACAGAAGATGAAGGCCCGAGGCCACCTGGGTTCACTAAACTGGCCTGGTTTCACATCTTCACAATGGCCAGGCTTGGGTAACCATGACATGACAGGCAAATATTCATAGTGTTATAAGTGTGTCACCACAACCTTTGAAAAACAGGGTGGAGGTCTGGTGGGATTTGGGGGATTGGAAACTGTCCTGAGATGCCAATACTTCTCCTGAGCTGCTGGCAGTCAGGGCTGGCACCTGCCCAGCACTCCCCTCCCCATGCCCCTCCAGCCTCCCAGAGACTCCCTGATCCCGAGTAGGTGAGAGACAGGCAAAGCCTAAGGTGGCAAAATGGGCTGTTTCCTACCCGGCAAACTTGCCGGGCGTTCTGCCGGGACCAGGCGTCTGGGTATGAAAAAAGACCCGCCCAACCGCAGGTGAAAGAGGCTCATATGGCAGGGGCAGGCAGAGCGCTCCAGAAAGAGGCTGGCTGGTACCTCAGCAGCTTCTCATGGCATAGAAATGGGGATAGGAGACAGACCGAAGGAACTTCCCTACTGGCAAGTTGTGACTGACAAGTATAGGCAGTTAGAGGCCATTACAAGTTAGGGTTTGCGGTCAGTTCTTTCAGCCCACGTTCTCTTTCGAACATGTCCTCCCTTCACATCTTACCAAGTAACTTTCTTTCAGAAAAAACTATCTTGCAGGATTGGACAGGTAGCTCAGAGGGTAGGGCATTTGCCTTGTACACAGACGACCCAGATGTGACCCGGAGTCCCGGGCAACTCAAATGTTCCCCTAAACCCCACCAGGAGTCATACAAATACAGAGCCAGGAGTGAGGCCTGAGCACCACTGGGTGTGTCCCTTCAAAATAGTCCAAGAATAACAAAAAGAGGAGGGGAAGTGGGAGGTGGGGTTGGTGCTAATTGACACGTGACTTCTTGGTACTTGCTAGAATGTTTGTGAATTTTACACGCACCATTGTAAACCGTGTATTCCTTTTGGGATGCAGTACAGAAAAACAACAGTCAGTTAAAAATTTAATTTTGAAAAAGATAAGAGCGGCTGAGAGATAGTACAGTGGGAAGGGCATTTGCGCTATCTGGATTCGATATCTGGCATCCCATAGAATGCCCCTGGAGCATGGCCAGGGCTGATCCCTGAGTCAGAAACAGGAGTGAACCCTGAGCACGGCTGGATGTGGCCCCCAAACCAAATAGACAAGCAAGCAAGGAAATGTAATACATCAAAATCTAGCATACAGGTGGTAAGGTGTCTGCTTTGTGTTATTCTAACCTGGGGTGATTCATGGTACCTCATATGAACCCTTGAGCACCACCAGGGGTGATCCCTGAGCTTCAAAACTAACATAGAAGCTGGGAAATAGTATAGTGCTAAGAGTGCACGCCTAGCATGGCTAGTGGTTCAGTTATTTGGGTTTTGTGTTTGATTTTGATTTTTGCTTTGATTTGCTTTGGTTTGGAGGCCACAGCCAGTTGTGCTCATGGCTTACTCCTAGCTCTGCACCCATGGCTCTGCAGACATGGAGGGCTCAGGGGGCACCAGGGCATGCCAGGGGTCCAACCCAGGTCACCACGTTGCGTGATATGGCAGGGTGAATTGGACCCTTTCGGCTGTTGAGACCACCCAGTGTTTCCCGCCCCTCACACTCTGCTCCTAGTCTGTCTCTCAGAGAAGCAGATAGAGAGTTCTGCTGGCATGTTAGATCATGGCCAATTACTATAAAGTCAAGGCAGTGCACATGACCATTTTCAACATCCCTGGTCTGAGGTAGACAATTCCCATTCGCTTCTCAGCCTATGGGGCTTCTGGCTGGCGTCCCTTCAGCAGGCCTGAGAGAGAGATGGAACTTATGGCTTAGCCTGGCTTAACCTCCTCTCCTTCTGGCAGGGAGCAGGACCCAGGTGGACAGGCACCTGGTGAGTATGAGAGCAGGGAGGGGGCCAGAACACTCCCCTTTTTCAGGCCCCAGCCATGCCAATACCTCTGGCAGGTTAGAATCATCAGGCACTTTGTCTAAAAATAACTTGATAGAGGAAAATTCATCAATAGTGAGTTCTGGGTGTTCATCCGCCCCTTTTTAAGGAGACCAAGTCTAATGTGTTGAAATCTTTGAAATTTGAGAATCAGAGGGAGGAGTCATTTAAGCTCAAGAGCACTTAAGTGTTAGTCATTTAGAGTGTAGATGTAAGGCTCTGAGGTGTGAGAAACTTCTCAGTTTTTATTTTAGTTTCCTCTTCCATAAAGGCTCATACAGAACTCTAACCATGGCATTCACTAATGCCCACTGTTTTAGAACCTTGTATACATTGTCCTTTGCCCTCTTAATCAAGGGTGTTAGCTTTGTATTCATTTTGTTTCATTTTCCTACTTACCATGTTAATGTGGGGGCTTCCCTGATCATTAGCTCTTAACACCATTCAGGTCCCTATTCAGGTGCCACTTTGTCACCATCCCATGGTGACACAGTACCTGGGAGGGATGGACTATTCGAACATGGTCTAAGGCCGATAGTTCATAGACACGGACGCGGACTATTGACGGGAAAGCAATGGATCAGGCGAATGACTGGTGGTTCATCGACAAGTTTATTCAGGACAATCAGTGAATAAAGGCAAAAGCAGGAATGTGATAAAGGTAGATGGAATGGAAAAAGGTTTGGCAGTAACAAATAGATTCAGGTGGACACAGACTCTGCATCTCCAATCTCCCCGAAACAGAAACAAAGCTTAATCTCCTTCAAGGTTTCTAAAGGCAGCCATGAAGGTTTCAGTCACTCCTGATAGAGCTCAGGGGACCATGTGGTTTTGGGGATCCAGGTGGAGTTAGACACATGCAAGGCCTGTACTACCTCTCTGGCCCCATTTATTTTGTTATTATTTTTTAGTTCTATTAAGACTAGTACTGGAACTCAGTCTGGGTTTATTTGTTTGAGCGGCCCTCCTCCCATGGTGCTGGGGTGATCACGCAGTGCAGAAGATTGAATATAATCTCCAACCCATGACTCCCTCCCCCACAGTGTGTGACCCAGTTTAGAGTGGAACAATCTTTGTGAACACCCACAATCACAAGATGCGGTCCACACCTCTGCCTGGTGTGGACTCTTTAAGATGAACAGAAAATGTTGTTTGTAGGAATAGAGAAGACGATAAGAGTAAAGTGCTTGGATGGGGCTCCCTGGCCATCCCAAGGCCCTGCCAATGGGCCACCATGGACAGAGTGTTGTCCAGAAGCTGCAGAATGAACTCTAGACCCCACTTCTAGGTCCAAGATTCCTGGTTCTCCAGGATGGGGACACCCAGGGGCTTCCGCTTAGGCCCCGGGAGCAAGACCCTGGGTGCTTGTGCAGAGGACAGATTGCCCAGGTGCTGCCAGCCTTGGACCTGGGAGTCAGTGCTGACCTCCACATCCCTGGGCCCAGAGCAGGACGCCCCGGCTGCCTGTCCTCACTTTCACCATTGTGCCCACAGGTGAGATTGCAGGACAAACAGGTGAGTGTTGGCGGGAGCAACGGGACAACTATCCCCTATTTCCTGCAATGGTAGGTGGCCTCTGACCAGTATCAGTCTCTGAGAATGAGCGACTTGACCAGCAGGTGCTACTGCAAAATCAGCTCCTGGATCAACTGCAGCGAGAATGAATCATGACAAGGTGAATAAGGAGAAATGACAGGAGGAGCTGTGAAAGACCCACTGTGAGGCCAAGAGTCCGCCTTGGGTGAGGGGAGGAAGGACAGGGCAGGACGCCACCCACTGCGGGGTGGGAGGGGGTGTGAACTGGCCCTAACTGTACAGAGAGGGTCCTCGTAGAGGGGAGGCTGCCAGGTAGGATTAAGGGCTCAAGGCAGAGTGAGGCCCTATCTCTTAGGCCCTGGGAGAAAGACCCCATGGGGGTCTGTGGGGGGGGGGTGTCGGATTCCTGCATCTTCTGGCTGGGATCTGGTCGGCCCTCCTGCCTGTCCTCACAGCCAAAGTCCTACCCACAGATGCAGGTGCAGGATGAGACGGTGCAATGCCCGAGGCCTTATTGCTTAGCTTCTGCTGCTACCTAGAGCATCACAAACTGCAATCCAAGAGCACCTGGATGCCAGCAATCACCTGTGTTCCAAGGTGGAGCAGCTGCACAAGCTGGTGCTTTAGCAGAAGCAGTTCATGAACCAGCTGCAGCAGGTGCTAACAAGGCAGCAGGCCCTGCTGGAGGCAGCCTTCAGGGGGCCGAGGGAGACCCAAGTGAGATAGGGGTCACAGGCTCCCAGACAAAAAGGGGGCAGCCGGCTCCCACCCTGCCGGCTCACCTAGTACCTTCACCTTCAAGGGTTCCTCAGTCAGACATAACAGGAGAAAAGCAGCTCCAGGCCCTCTGGAATCATAAGGATACCCCGAGAAAAGTGAGTGACAGGTTCCTCAGGTGGGAGACCACCCCCCCCCCCCATGGAGGTCAGGAGGCGGGGCTGCAGAGCAAGCAGAGCTTCCTCTTGGTGAGGCCTGTTGACCTCCCTTGGCTGTCTGAGACCTTGGACACATGCTTCCAAAGTACGTCCTGTGCCAGAAGCATGGAGGAGTAGCCCTTCGGCCTTCGAACATAGTGGAGGTTTGTGAGACCCTGAAGTCTGTTTAGCTGGAGGCTACGTACGAGGAGACCGGCTGGAGGAGTGTGAGAAGACTTTGGAGCTGGAGGCTGCGGTCCATATCTAGGCTTGCGGGGACAGTAGAGTGTGTGAGGATCCCAAGAGACTCTATTTCTGTCTGAGGAACAGGAGGCCACAGACCACTGACCCGGGACCCAGGGTGACCTGACTACAAATCACACAAATCCAGCTCGTAAGCACAAGTTCAGCTGACAACCTTATTCACCATTAATCCCCTTATTTTACTGCACACATGAACTCTACCCTCTCCGAATCCAACTAATTCAGCCCCATCCGCCCTTCCCGCCCTGCTCCTTCCCACCCTCTTCCCTCCTCCCTTCTCCTTCCACCCCCCTCCACTGCACTCAGTACTAGACACCAGGGTGTGGGGGGGGCAGATCCCCTAAAGACACAAGGTATTATTAGGTGGGCAGAAATGACCGCCACCTAAAGACACAAGAGATCAGGGAGGCAGAAACTCCCCCATCACCAGACCCCGTGGATTAGGGGGACAGAATTATCCCACACCACTAAACTTGAGTTGTGGGGGACAGAAATGTCCCCCACCACTAGAACCCAGAGATCAGAGGAACAGAGGTGTCCCCCACTACTGGATCCCAAGGATTAGGGGGACAAATATCTTCCACTACTAGAAACCTGGAATGTGTGGAGGGGGGGATGCAGAAGTGAAAACTGGGCCAACTCAAATCCCAGTCCTAATGATTTCTAATGATTCAGTCCTAATAACTTTTTTGGGGGGTAGGGGGGAACTCCCTGTGGCCTGACTCTGCCTTCCCCCATGTAACGGCCTCCTTTCCTACCCTCTAGTTCACAGACCCAACAGGGCAACAGGGCAGCGACCCCCAGGCTGCTGAAAAGCTGCGTGCAAAAGAAGAATTGAGAAACATGAGGTGTGGGAGAGGGAGAGATGGGGATACCAGAGGCACCCCTGTGTGAAGTGAGGGATGCGAGAGACCCAATTCTCTGAGCTCAACAATAGTCGAGACAGGCGCAGGCTGAGACAGACAATTCTAAGAAGCAGGTGGATGTTCAAACTGATAGGTGGAAGGAAAGAGTGAGGTATTCCTTCCAGGAGGTTCCTTGCGGGAACACGTCCCCCCCACCCCCGAATGTGCCCCACCTCCAGATTCAGGGATTATGCAGGGGGCATGGTGCCATGGCCATGCCCACGCAACGTGTCCAATCCCATGGTGTTCTTTTATTGGGGGGCAGGGCGTTGAGCCAGAGCTCCTGTGCTCAGGAGCTTTTCCTGGCTCCGTACTCAGGAGTGAGGCCCGGCAAGTGCTCAGGGCTTCCCTTGTGGTGCTGGGAAATCAAAGCAGGGTCCCTGAATGCCTAAACCACTCTCCAGCTGTCCTACCATTTCAACAGGCCAGTCTCAGAGAAACAAGCTGGAGACAGGAATTAAAACAACATAAAACCTATTTTTAAAAATATGGAAGCCCACATTGCAGAGCTTCATGTATGATTGGATGAGTGAGTGTGGGGGCTGGAGTCACGGGATCAGAGCTTTCAAGTCTGTGACGTAGAGGGCGGGAAAGGCAGAGGGGTGGCTTAGAGTGTCCAGGGAGAGGCCCTGTGAACGGGGCATTGTGAATGGGGAGACAGGCTGGGAGCAGGAGCTGGGCGAGTCTCCCTGACCCTCTGCACCTCGGTGTCCCCCTGAGTGGGGCAGCAGGTGGGGATCCACTCCTCCAGAATGTCATGAGCATGAACGTGAAGAGAAAAGTAGGGCCCGGGTCTGGAACCCTCCTTTCTGCCCTGTCCTGGTGCCCCCTTCCAGCAGTGCCAGGCGGGCACAAATGGTTCCAAACAAGAAAAGAATTGATTTTGTGAGGAACCCAAAGCAGCAGAAGGCTGTGAGAGATGAGCAGCCCCCCAAGATGAGCAGGAGGAACCCCAAGTCCGAGGATGGGGGCCCAGGAAGTTGGTGGTGGGGTGAAGGCTCTGGGGGCCTTGACTGTCTACCCTCTCTCAGGTGCATTAGCCCCGTGGTGCCCCCAGCTCTTCCATCTGGGCTACGGAATATGAAAGAACAGCTACAATGGAGGTCAGGAAGTTTCCACCAGATCCAGGCAAGATGCAGGTTCGTCTGAGGTACGAGGACACTGACCTGAGTCTACAGGAGCAGGGGCAGCATCCCCGGAGGGGGCTGTGGTGTGGGGTGAGCAGGGCTAGGTTCAGAGCTGCATCTTAGACGGAATGGAACATGAGTCGGGAACCGTTCCCACGCCCTTTGCCCACCCCATGAGCCCTCCAGCAGCTGGCTGAGCTCTGGGGCAGATTGTTGAGACTGGGGCACGGCCCTTCTGGAAAGCCTGCTACCCTCCGCCCGAAGCCTTTCTTGGCGTGAGAGGCTTCTGATGTTTGGGTCTGGACTTTCCTGTCCAGAAGTTCCCCTGGGAGGACAAGAGACCTACTTGGATTATGGGGGAGAGGGGAAGGACAGGGCAGGAGGCCTCCCAGTGATGTTGACTGACTCATCCTGCTCCAAATGGTTCTGAGGATGTGGGTGGCAGCAGGGAAAGAGACAAGGGCTAGTTGCCCGGGGAGGCCCCATGTCTTAGGCCCCGGGAGCAAGAACATCAGGGCTGGTTGCACCAGGTGCTGCCTGCCTGGGCCTGGGAGTCTGAGCCTGCCTCTCCTGGCAGGGATTGGGCGACAGGCACTCCCAGGGTTGTCACAGGTGCAGGCGCAGTGCACCTGCAGCGACAGCTCCTTCCTGCAGCACTGGGCCACCGTCCAACAGCACCTGGGCTCTGGGAAGGAGCAGCTGCCTCACAAGAAAGATGAAGAAAAGGAAGATTTAGAGACAACAAGGCGTGGGCTGATGGGGACGCGGGTGAGAAGGGCCGTGGGCTCTGGGCAGGAAGGCGGCAGCCGGCTCCTCCTGCTCCTCACCTACTCTCTTCACCTTCAGGGGTTGCTCAGTCAGCCCTGCAGGAGAACTGGAAGCGGCAGTTCTCCACCCCTGAAATGGCAGAGACCCTGAAAAGGGTGAGTAGCAGGGTCCCAGGAGGGAGAAGCCACCTACGGGGGTCAGGAGGCAGGGCTACGGGGGAGGTGGAGCCAGGTGGGCCCTGCCCCATGCCACTTCACCTCCCCTTGGTTGGCTAAGACCACAGGGCTGCTCCACAGCCCAACAGAACCAGGATGTCAATCATGGGAAATAGACCATGAAGACTGACGAAGATCAATCAGACTGTGATGCCCTTGAGATAAGGAGGCTGGTGCAATGGTGAAGGAAGAGGAAGGGAGCACCGAGTCAAAGGAACAAAAAGTAAAAACCCTGAGTCTGGCATGCAAGCGGATCACCCAAGAGGCCATGGTAAGCATGACACCTGCTCGGAGACCCCTGTGACTGCCCCTCCTAACGCTTGGTCTCCCTCCTCAGCGTTCTCTCAACCCCCAACATCCTGCTCGGGAACCAACGGACAGCCACACCTTCCTTGGAACCCCAAGTGTCCTGTGACAGTCAGAAGGGACTTCCCAAAGACACCCTCATGCACACCCCATCCTCCCTGTTACCCAGAGATGGAAATCACACCTAGATCAAAGGGCAATGTGAGCCAATACAAAGAAAACCTGTGTCGGCAGAAGATCAATCAGACTGTGATGCCCATGAGATAAGGAACCCGCAGACACCCGGCCCAGGGCCCCAAGTGACCTGCCAGGAAATCATGTTGTCCCCTAGCATCAGCAATGGTTAAACTGGAATTCTTACTGACCTGGAATTCCATTTTTCATCAACCCTGTCAAAATCTTATTCAGCTACCCCAACCCTGTCCTTCCTCCCCCTTCCTTCCCGCCCTTCTTCTCTCCACCCTCCTCCTTCCCGCCCCCTCCCTTCTCCCCTCCTTTGTCCCTCCCCAGTGAGGAAGGACACATATTATGATAAGGGGCTAAACAAAGCAGTTGCAGACTCGCCCCCATGGTAGGGATGCTGCGTGCTAAGAGTAGCTAGATGACCCAAACAGAGTAACATTGAGCCTCAGACCCTGCATGTAAACAAGGCAGACATCCTCCAACACATCCATATGTGCAGGAAGAAACTGAAACCATAACTCGTAATAATAATAGTAGTAAATCCAAAGAAAAGAATTTAAACATCGAAAGTTTCTCCAAAATTGGGACTCAAAAGTCTCCCTGAAGTTAGTCAAACCCCCACCACACTTGGCAGCAGGGGAGTACTTTTCCAAAAGAAAAAAATGGAAGTGAGAGAGGAACACCAATGGGCACCGTAGAGCATGGCGATGCTCTTGCCCACAAACACAAATGGTTCTATCAAATGCCCATCATCAACTTAGGAAGAAGGAACATGTGTGCCGCCATGGACACATGATCACTGGAAGGGGCAGGAATGAGCCTCCCATAATACCCCAGGCATTTGGGAGACACTGTCACCTACAACAGACTCTGTGGAGTTGCAGGGGGCTAGAATGTCGCCAACCTAGGCACTTTGTTTTGGGGGACAGACACACCCCCACTGGAGGCATCTCAAACAATTGACAGACATAGCCCCCATTGTAGGCACCTGACCTGGGGGACAGAGCTGTCCCCTAGTGTAGGCAACGTGTTCTGAGGGACATAGATGTCCCTAGTGTAGCACCTCAATCTGGAGTACATACACGAACCTCAATGTATGTACTTGGTTCAGGGATCACGCCTGGTGATTTTTTCTGGGAACCAAATGAGGTGCCAGGGACCAGGGCAGGGTGGCCACCTGCCAGGCAAGCACCCTGCCCTCTGCACGAGCTCTCTGGTTCCTGTTTACTTTTGACCCCCACCTGGAGGTGCTTGGGGTCTACCCCTGACTCAGTGCTGGGGGTTCCCTGACGTGCTGGGACTCAGACCTGGGCCTCCTGTATGTGCTCTTGACCATTGAGCTATCTCTTCGACCCAGAGTATGTCTATGTGTGTGAGTGTGTGTGTGTGTGTGTGTATGTGTGTGGTGCCAGAAATGGGTCATGGATGATGCATGTGTGTGTTATCTCATCTCATCCCAGCCCCGTCTCTTGGCTTTGCGTGCGTGTCTACCTTAGCCAGCCTTCCTCAATCTGTCCCATTGAAGAAGTGCTGCGTGTCCAGGGATGCCCACAGGGCCGGGGGTTTGGGGCTCCTGTCATGTCCAAGGTGCTTCAGGACCATCGAGGTGCACTGGGTCTCCCCAGGCTGGAGCTGGGCAACGGGGAACCCTGTGTGTGTGTGTGTGTGTGTGTGTGTGTGTGTGTGTGTGTGTGTGTGGTACCCAGGCTGCTACAGCTCTCTCCCTGGGCACCCACCCACACCTGCACAGCTGGGGCTTGGGGGCATCATCAAGCACCAGGACTGGGGTGGGGTGGGGTGGATTGGGGGGCAGTGGAGGACCTTCAGGCTGACCGCATGGACCCCCCTCAGGAGTCCTTTGGTGACGTGACCGAGAGGCAGCAGCTCCGTGAGAAGCTCAAGTGTAAGGACTTCAGGTGGTTCCTGGAGAACGTGTATCCTGAGCTGCACGTGCCCGAGGACCGGCCCGGCTGCTTCGGGATGGTGAGAGGGCTGCGCCCGGGGGGGCTGCCGGCAGGGTCCCCACGCCCTGCATGGGGCAGGTCCTCGGTGGGGTCCCTTGCGCTCCCCAGCCCCGGCCCTCCCCTGTTGTATCCCCTGGCTCTTCCCCTCCCCCGGCTGGGTTTGGCTCTCAGCTCGCTCACGTGGGAGCATATGAACGAGAGTCAGGTTCTGCCTGTGATTTTGTGCATGAGGAGACTGAGGCTTGCCTGGACTCTCCACACCACCTCTACCCATCACATCACTTCTCACCCTAGTCTCAGTGTCTGGGTCAATCAATCATTCCCACCTCAGGGGTCCTTGGGGACCAGAGAGGGGGTAGAGGAGGATGAGGCAGGAAAAGGAGAGTCACTTCTGTTGTTCACCAAAAGAAAGAGAAAAGGAATGTTTGGAGGGGGGCCCAGAGAGATAGTCCCTGGGTTAAGGTTAAGCTTTGCCCTTTGTGTGGCCAACCCTAGTTTGATCCCCGGTGCCAGACGTGGTCCCCTGAACACCGTCAGGAGTGGCCCTTGAGTACCTCGAAGTATGGCCTAAACACCCGTCCCCCCCGCCACCACCCCTGCACACAAATGGGAAATATTTGGGCTATGGGGTTTGGGGTTGGGCTTCACCCGGTGGTGTTCAGGGGTCACTCATGATGGTGTTGGCGTCAGACTGGGGCTTGGTTGCCTGCCTGGCAAGTGCTCTCAGCACCCCCCCACCCAGACTGTCTCTCTGGCCCCAGTGCCATTCACTCTGGAGAGAAATCACGCCAAGGTAGAGACTCCCCTCTCCTGGGCTGCACAGCTGGGCGACGCTGCTTCCCCCATTCTGGAAGCCCTTTGGTCAGAGCCCAGCAGGCTCTGAATACATTCAAATCTTTGGCCACTGTGAAGTGTCCAGGTCTCCCGAGGTGGCGAGAGGATCAGGAGGCCGTCGTGGGCTGCCTGCCCCAGGGAGTGTGTCACTCTTGATCGCCCTGCCTCTGTCTCCTGCATCCCCACCCCACCCCGTCCCACTGCATTTCTCTTTTGTCCAAGCGCAGCCCTGGAGGGGATGATGGGGCATGATGCTCTTCAGGCCTTTGCACGTGACCAAACTGGGCACTATCCCCAGCACCCCATAGCATTCCCCACCAAGCACCACCAGGTGTGATCTCTGAGCACAGAGCCAGAAGTAAGCCCTGAGCATTGCTAGATGTTATGGTTCCCTCCTTCCCCCCCCAAAAAAAATCCAAAATGAATAAATTAATAATAGGTAAAAATATCAGAAGCTCTTATTTATTTGTTTATTTTTGGTGTGGGGACCATGCCTAGTGGTGCTCAGGGATTTACTCCTGGCTCTGCGCTCAGGGATCACTCTTGGCGGTGCTCAGGAGGTCCTGTGGGGTGCTGGGGTTTGTCCATGTGCAAGGCCAGCCACCTGACCTGCTGTACTGTCGCTCAGGTCCCAGAAGCTCTTACTTTTGGGCCTGGTTCTTGTGCCAGGCCCTCCTCACTCCCTGTTTCTCCTCCCGCAGCATCCTGGGTTGACTCAGTTGTGTGTAAACCTGAACTGGAAACTCCCCTTATGTTTCTTGGTAGCTCCAGAATAAAGGACTGCAAGGACTCTGCTTTGACTATAATTCTCCTGATGAAAACCAGATTGTGGGGCACCAGGTCATTCTGTACACCTGTCACGGCCTGGGCCAGAACCAGGTAGGTGACGCTTTTCTCTGGAAAAAGGCAGTAGGGTGCCAGGGTTAAAGGTCTTGGGAGCCTCTTAAAGAGGGAAATTGGGGAAAATCTATGTGTGTTGTTGTTTTTTAATTTTTTTTTATTGAATCACTGTGGTATACAGTTACAGGGCTTTCATGATTGAGTTTCAGTCATACAATGATCAAACACCCATCCCTCCGCCAGTGCTCATTTTCCACCACCAATGTTCCCAGTGTCCCTCCCGCCACCCCCATCCCCTGCCTCTATGGCAGACAATTTCCTTCTTACTCTCGCTCTACTTTCGGGCATTATGGTTTGCAATACAGATACTGAGAGGCCATTATGTTTGGTCCTTTATCTACTTTCAGCACATCTATGTGTGTTTTTTAAAAAGTGAATATTTGACCTCTTCAATTTATAAAGGTAATAGAGACTCATTGTAAAATATTTGAGAAATAGAAAGTGAAGCAAGTGTGCCCGAGAGGAACTGGAGAAACGCCTTAGGATGAAGATGAGTTTCTTGTCCCTCTTTCTCCTATGCACAGACTCTGGCTTCTGTGTTTTAATTAATTGTCATCATTGAATGTTTATGGTTTATACTTGATGATTTCCTCTTGCATGATCCATGCATGCTCCGATGTCTTTTTTGGGAATATTGTGCCTTTTGGCCTCTTGGTGGTTCACATCATGTAGTTCTTTGTTTGTTTTTATTTTTGTTTTTGAGTCACACCTGGGGTTACTCAGGGGTTACTAACGGCTCTGCACTCAGGAATCACTCCTGGCAGTGCTCAGGGGACCATATGGGATGCCAGGGATTGAACTCAGGTCAGCAAGGCTAACACCCTCTCCACTGTATTATCCCTCTGGCCCTGCACCATGTAATTCTGGAGCGGTGAGATGAACTGATTCTCTGCGTGCAAAGGTAATACAGACTCATTGTAGAACATCTGGGAAATAGAAAACGGATCAAGCAGTGCCCGATAGGACCCAGAGAAATCCGTTTGTGCAGTTATGACTAACCGTGCACCAATACCTACAGTTAGAGGAAGAAAAAGGAAAACCCTGCAGATCTGGGTCGGCTCAGGAGGTAGTGCTCAGGAGGACACCTACTTGGCCGGAGAGGCTCGATTCCAGCACCCTGTCTCCCTGTGTGACCCAGGCCTGCCCTCTCCCTGGCAGTGCAGTTCCTGCCTGCACAGGACATTTTAGTGATTCCACGGTACCATTGCCTTGGATCAAACTCCCTCAAGTTTGCCGGGAAGAGGCAGAAAAGCCCAGAGAAGAGAAAGGGCAGCTCAGGCCTCAGAGTTGCCCACTCGGCTACTGAGACCGTCCATTTTCTGGCCAGCTCAAGGGTGGGGACAGCGTGAGGTCTCAAACACCCAGGGAAGAAGCAGAGCATGAGAAGGGGGCCTTGGGGAACTCTGGCCAGGCACTCACAGACCCTCAAGACTGGACACTCAGGCTCTCTGCCTGGCCCCTGCGCTCTGATCCCGCCTGGTGTCTGTCCATTCCTCCATGGCCGAAAGTAACCGTTGCCCACGGATGGGTCCTTTGCAGTTCTTCGAGTATACATCCCGGAAGGAGATCCGCTACAACAGCCACCAGCCCGAGGGGTGCTTGGCGGTGGAGGCGGGCGGGGAGAGCCTGGTCATGGAGCTCTGCCATGATCCGGACCCTGAGAACCACTACTTCCTCCCCTGCCCAGTGAGTGGGCAGTGTCATCTGTGCTGTCAGTCTTGGGGCTGTAGTAGACCCCGGGAGTCTCAGGGAGGAGCCGGCCCCAGGCATGCTGGGATAAGAGACATGCTGGGAAAGGGTGTGGGGTGGAATGGGGAACTGTTGCCGCCTTCATCTTGCAGGATCCCTAATGCTTGGCCTGTCTTCTCTTGTTCACTTGGAGTTGCTGGGGGCTGGGAAGGGCTTGGGACCGGCCTGGGGGCTGCTGCTGCTGCTGCTGCTGGAATGGGGTCTCCTTAAAGCAGATGTGAGGGCAGATCCTGCGGGGGGAGGGTTGGGGTGGTGGGGAAACTGTTTTACTTCTGTAAACCTCACCCCCATTTTCCCCAGCTCTGGAATCAGGGGGAGCGGCAGGGAGATGGTTACAGGGGTCACCAAAGCACACACGCAGCCCTGGATTTATCCCACGTGGCCCCTCCTGAGCGTCACCATTTGCAGCCCTGGAGGTCCCGAGCATCACTGGGATGGCCCTGGTGCACCCCAGCACTGCAGGACCTAAGCATCACCTCCTCAAGTCTTAGCATTCAAGCAGATGGCCTGCTTGGCCCAAATCCCCAGGGCTTTCTATCCCAAGAGTGCTCTGGAGGACCCCCTCCAGTAAATAAATAACTTAAGAGGTGAACCAAATAAAACGAGGGCAGTACCCATAGCTTTGGCCAACTCCAGGAAGGACTCGGCAGATAGCCGGCAGCTTCCTTGGAAACTGTCAAGCCCAGCCAGGGGCGCTGAGTGGTCACTTGTAGCACAGGGCCAGGCATGGATTTACTAAGGTGCTTGTCCTGTGGGCAGCCATCCCTGGTTCAATCCCTGGCACCACCTCTAGTACCCAGGCCCCTCTAGAAGTGACCCCTGAGGACCCGAGTATCCCACCCTCCACAGAAATGTTCCTTGCAGTGTACACTACCCCCGCTGGGGTCTGTTCTCCATCACCGTGGATTTGGAGCAGGCAGTGGATGCAGGCCCAAGAGGCAGTAGGTCCCTCATGCTGTGACCCCCTCTGCTGTGGACCCTTGAGGAGATTTGTAATTCGGCTGTAGCTTTGGCTCATTCAAGCACAGTTTGAGCACTGAAGAGGAGACAAATAATAAGAATGAAAAAGGAAAAAAAAACCCAAAAAAACAAAAAACCTGTCCTCTTTCCTTGGATTCATTCTCAGCCTGGCCCCAGGGATGGGAAGATTCTTCTGTCATACTTACAAAGGGTTCATTCTATGTATCAGAAGAAAGTAGAGGACATTTTCTGGTAGAAAAATGTTACAGTTAGGAATGAGAAGTGGAGTCTGGAAGGGTGATGATTCTTGGGTGAGAGGGAGGCTGTATGACAGGCTGTACCTCCGTGCCCCAGACCTTCTGGGTTCCTTTAGCCAGTGCAGACATTTCTATATATAAATTTCTGAAAGGACAAAAAAAAAAGATCCACAGGCTTAAGAACACATTTTTTAAAAAATTATTTTCAAATTTTATTTTTTTTTGTTTGGGGGCCACACCTGGCGATGCTCAGTGGTTACTCCTGGCTCTGCAATCAGGAACGACTCCTGGCAGTGCTTGGGGGACCATCATGGGATGCCAGGGATCGAACCCGCTTCAGCTGTGTGCAAGGCAAGTACTCTACCTGCTGTACTATTGATCCAGCCCTGCAAGAACACATTTTCAGGAAAAATCCTGCGAGCAACCACTTGTCATTCTCTGAAATTGCCTGTGATCTTTCCTAGGATGGTTCTTTGTTTCACGAACAGTCGAAGAAATGTGTTCAGGCCGAGAAGGAATCCAACGACAAGTTTGTCCCACTCTTACGGGACTGCACCCTCTCAAGCCGTCAGCAGTGGTTCTTCCAGGAACAGATGCTATGACAGGCGGGAGCACACCGGAAGTGAGGGCCCTAGCCCCTGGGCCCAGCAGAGAGGGGCCGGGCTCCCCGACAGAGCGCCCACTCAGCTGCCTGCCTCCGATGCCGTAGGTTAAGGTGGGGTGGGATTCGGTGCATAATGTGAATGCACTTGGTACTGGTTTGGAAACACTTGCCACGGTTCCCAAATACCCCCGTTTTCAGTAACCATCAAATGTTCACTCGTGGTTTTCAGGGAATTAAAATTTTCAAATATTTTTCTATTATTTTTTCCTATTGTGTTGTTTTATTTCCTCTAGAAAAGAGGTATATAATTCAAGTTGGTATTTGCAGTAGTTCCCAGGGCATGTCTGCATGAGTTCCCAGGAAATCAGACTCACGGCTTGTACTTTGCATCCCTTGGTACTACCTCACACGCTGCGTTGGGTATTTCCTCCCTGTAGATAGGTAAAATCTAGGAATCTGGCATTGGTTCCTTCTGGGCATTGAGAGATTACTGACGTATTTACGTATTTAATAAAAAGGCTATTTAGTGGGGCTGAAGCGATAGCACAGAGGGTAGGGCGTTTGCCTTGCAGCGGGCGATCCGGGTTCAATTCCCAGCATCCCATATGGTCTCCTGAGCACCGCCAGGGGTAATTTCTGAGTGCAGAGCCAGTAGTGACCCCTGTGCCAGGTGTGACCCGAAAAGAAAAAAAAAAGGCTATTTAGTTATTTATTTTGGTAGAGGCCATACCCACTTCTTTGTCAGTCTCGTGGAGAAGAGAATGTTTTCTGTAGATTTCATTGCCATGTTTTTCAGAGGTTCCCATAATATGCTTTCTGAACTTATCACACTCTTTTCAATTTCTTACTGTTATTTCCAGTAAAAGACAGCACATTTGCATCAATAGAATTGTAACCCTCCCGCCCCCACTGTGATATCATGGAATATCTTTTTTATTTTGCTTACTTTTTTTTGTTGTTTTGGGGCCACTTCCCGCAGTTCTTAGGACTTACTCCTGGCTCTGTACTCAGGAATCACTCCTGGCAGTGCTCAGGGGACCATATGGGGTGCCAGGGATTGAACCCAGGTTGGCTACATGCAAGGCAAATGCTCTACCTACCATGCTATCACTCCAGCCCCACATTCTCTTATATTACCCATATATGTGCCATTTGCCTATATGTAGCGAGTCATTTTTCTCTTGCTGCTTTGAGATTTTTCTGTGTGTGTGTGTGTGTGTGTGTGTGTGTGTGTGTGTGTGTTTTAACAGTTTAGTATGTCTCTTGGTGTAAACATAGAGTGATAGCACAGCGGGAAGGGCACTGCCTTGCACACGGCCGACCTGGGTTCATCTCCTGACATCCTAGATTGGCCCCCAAGCCCCACCGAGAGTGATTGATTCCTAAGTGCAGAACCAGAAATAACCCCTGAGCATCTCTTGATGTGGCCCCAAAACAAAAAAACAAAAAAGAATAGATGTCTAGGTGTAGTGGATTTGTGTTTATCATCCTTGGGATTCACGGAGATTTTGAGAAAAAGAGCTTTAAAAAGTCAATATGGGATGGTCTTTGTCTTAACTTTTGCTGCTCCTTTCTCTGTTCTTTAAGTTAGATAATGTCTAATGAGTAATCTTTTCATTTCCCATCTTCTGCCATCTCAAACCTATTGACATCATGAAGCTTTGTGAGTTTTTTTGGTCTTAAATTTCAGTTACAGTACTTTCAACTCCAAATATCTCTCTGGTTCTTTAAACATCTGATGATGTCTGTTTCTCTGCTGAGATCCCCAATATATTGATTTAATGTTAACACATGTTCCATTAATCCTTTGAACAGATTTCCTTAGTTCTCAGAATATATTAATAACAGCTTTGAAAGATTTTATGATTCAGCAACTTAAAACAACTCTAAAAGGCCATTGGTTGTTTTTCACCCCTCTCCATTAGCATGAGTTTGCTGCTGATTCAGCCAGTAGGAGAGGGTCTGTTGCTAAATGATATTATTTCTTTTTTAGTGTTCACTGAATTAAATCAGGTCTACCCAGTATAATTTCTTTTGTTGAAAAAGATTTAAGTTTTAAGTTAAAAGTTCAATTGAGACTTAAGTTCAGAGTCAGCTGATGAGGTTAAAAAGTCAACTTCATTTGACATTTAAAAAGTTAAAAGTTAACTGATTAGTGGCCTTAATGCCATCCTACAAAATTTGTTGTTTTAAAATGTTATCCCACTATCTTCCAGGTTCTGCTCACTCTCGAGGGGAGGGGACTATGGGGGCCAGGAAACAAGAATTCTGCAGATTGGCCTGGAATTTTGCTTTCCCTGGTCCAGTGGGTTATTTGACTAATATTGTAAATGATGCAGGTGCATTTGTAACTGATTTCAGAGGTGCCCCTCTCTATGGAAGATGCCTGCTTACCTGCTTTTAAAAGATTCCCTTTTAAAAACCTGTAACAATTCCCGGGGCCGGAGTGAGAGCACATTGGGTAGGACGTTTGCCTTGCACGTGGCCGACCTGGGTTCGATTCCCAGCATCCCATATGGTCCCCCAAGCACCGCCAGGAATAATTTCTGAGTTCAAAGCCAGGAGTAACCCCTGAGAATTTCTGGGTATGACCCAAAAAGAAAAAAAAAACTTTATCAATTCCCAAGAACATTTTCGGGGACTGAGGGTAGGGAACCATTCCCGGTAGTGCTTGGGGGTTACTCCCATCTCTGTATTGAGGGGTTGCTCTCAGGGGTGTTTGGACCAACCTTCATGCAAAGCAGGTGCTCAGTCTCCCAGAAACTGAACCTTTGTTGCTGGACAAGCCCCTTTCTGTCAGCTGGGCAGGATTCATTTTATTTAAATGGGCTACTTGCATGTTACTTGCTGGTTGAATATGGATGAAACATAACATTCCCAATTCATTGGCTTCCTTTTTCTCTTTCGGCAAAGCAGTTATTTTCAGGCTTATTACGATGTGCACAGACGTACCTGTACCTTGTGAAGAGGCAGGATCCGGCCCAGGAGGCGAGATGCTGCCACCTCACAAGCTCCAGGTGGTGCCAATCTCATGGACCAGGGATGGTGTTTGAGGAACAGCATATTCCTGTGGAACAAAGGGAGAGGCATCAACCCTGGGTCTGACCAGTCCCTACTGTATTACTCTGACGTGCCCACGAGATGGTGCTGTCCACCTAGGAAACCTAATCCCCTTCGCCATCAAATCTGTAGCACTGTAGCACTGTCCTCCCATTGTTCATTGATTTGCTGGAGTGGGCACCAGTAACGTGTCCATTGTTTTTGGCATATTGTATATGCCATGGTAGCTTGCCAGGCTCTGCCGAGCGGGTGGGATACTCTCGGTAGCTTGCCAGGCTGAGAAGAGAGGAAGGAGGAAGTCGGGCTTTCTCCCTGACTGCCACTGTCTGATTTCACGATTGTTGCAATAAATGGATCTATCCCAGGCCTGTGTGGGTGTGTGTGTCACTAGGTGGGGATGGTCTGGCCAGTAGTTGACAATTGCTTCTAGATTGTGGGAAGCCTTGGCCATGTCACCATGCCAAGACGCTTCACATGCCTGCCCCTGTGTGAAGTCTGTCAATGACCCCAGGAGAGTCCACCCCAAGGGTTGAAGGTCTCAATCTCGGATGCGTCCCCAGGAGGGAGGGCAGGATGCAGCACCCAGAGCCCTGCCTTCCACTGCAGCACCTCCATGGCCTCCTCCCCTGGCCTCTGGTGCCTGTTCCCCCATTCCCCTCTGCAGTGGCACCAGGGACAGACCCCACTTTGCCCCATAGTGGCCACATCAGGTTTCTCAGGATGAGGACTTGAAAATGCTCCTGCAGCAGGTGGGTCCAAGGTGCTGTCCCCTCAGTCAGGGTCCCTCTCCATAGCACCTGCCCTGGCAGGAAGACAGTGTATTATCAGTGGAGCAGGATGGGGCTGTGGATGGAACATGTTTCTAGTGTCCCCGAGTCTGTTATGGAGCTGATCCCTGATAATAGCGCCCCACTTCTGTGTGGACCATCGGGTTCCCTAATACAAGTCCCACCGCCACCATCACAGCACGGTCAGACCCCATGTAATAGAGAACCAGGCCCTGATTCCTCTTTGCTCCTGCACACCTGGACCTGTTGGGACAGCCTTGGCTGAGTGACACGCTACTGGTGACAAGAAGTGTGTCCAGATCCATGTGTCAGACCAGATGGGAAAGCCTCAGAAGGAAGAGCCTCCCTGTTCCAGTCATTTCCAGGAATTTGGTCAGCCATGCCCCTTCCTGCCAGTCACACTGCTACTGGGAGTCACACTCCTGGTAAGGATGGCCAGGGCAGGCACAGGCAGCTCCTGGTTTACGCCTTGGTGCCCAGTTCATAGCCCTGCCCCTCTATTTGCACCATGGGCCTGGGGCCGCCCATTCACTCTCACGGTTCTGCACAGCTCACACATGTCCTGCACACCCTCTCGCAGCCTCTATTGGGGCTCTGAGCTTAGCTCCCCGTGTCCTGCCTCTGGGTCCCTGGGCTCTGGAAACACCAAGTCCAGGTTTTCCTTGAGGTTTGGGGAGCTGGGAGACTGTGGGGATCAGCTGCTTACCCCTATCAACCCTTGCCGGTGGGGAGAGCTGTTCTCCCTGGACATTGAAAGACTGTCCTGGGAGTTTTCCTCTTAGGACCTTACAGAGTCTCACCAAGACATAGGTGGCACCCAAGAGTTTGCCAGAAGCACCCCAGTGTATTCCATGTGTGCAGGCTCTATCCAGTTACCCCCAAACGGGCATTAGCAGGTCACAGCATAATTATGTAGGCTGTTTACAGGCTACCTCGATTCTGCGGTAACAACTTTCATCTTAACATAGAGTGGTACCTAGTGCTCTCAGGCGCTCCCACAGGGATAACTCCAGTTTCTAAGCTCCATTGTTTGAGCGTTCCCGTGAGCCTCTTCCATCCCTGCTCAGGCAAACTGCTCTCACTCTCTTGCTTGGTGAGAGATTTGGGAAGCCCATCCGGGTCAGACAGAGGGACAGAGACATATAAATAAAGTTAAGGAAATAGGCGTAGCTTGCTGGGGGCGCTCCCGGGCGGACTCTCTGAACCTCAGGTGAGGCAATGGTACACCCGCGCCCTGGGTTAGACTAAGGGGGCTTTTAAGTTGTCTTGGTCTGGTCCTACTCATCTGTTCATGGGTCAATGGTAAGAAACCTGGAATGAAGCCTGGTGGCTTCCTGTCACCAGGTGGGCGATAAGTCTTGTCTTTATCACCTGGGACAAGGTGATCTCTGACTCCAGGAATGTTGCTGTCCACTCAGCCGGTTGCCATTTGGTTCTGGTCACCATTTTGTCAGAGCAAACCTCACATTTGATTCTTGTCAAATTTGGTGATTCCTGACCCATCCATCTTGTCCACCTCCTAGAATGGGTCTCTCAGAGGTCCTGCCTTGTTTTTGCTTCTGCCTCTTGTTGCCTGCTTGGTTCCCTCCCCTTAGGCTTGGCAGACAGACTCATTTGTGAGCCCCCCTTAGCTCACCCCGCTGCGGCTGATCCTGACAAACTAGCACCTGCAGGTTAATCTTCTGGTGATGCTCAGTGATGAGTGACTCTCTGGAATTGTTTCTCAATTCTGGCCTGACTCTGAGAGAATATACAATATAATCCAAACACAAAATTTTGTAAGTCTATATCTGTACCTTATGGTGTTTCACTAATAAACATTTTTTTTTTAAATGCAGGTCTGTGTGGAGAGGTGGGGGTTGATGGGAAGGAAACTGGAAACATTGGAGGTGGGAAATGTACATTGGTGGATGGATGGGTGAACAATGATGACTGAAGCCTGAGCATGAACAGCTTTATAAGGGTCTATCTCCCATCAATTCAATAAAAAAGTTTTTAAGAGGAGAATGGCTTATATTTGGATGTATAGAATTAGATGTGTAGTACAATTTCTGAGGTAAAATCCAGAGCTGAGCTGAGTCGCTGAGATCATCATAGAATTGGAGAAGTGTGATTCTAGACTTGAGTTTGGAGACAGTCCATGATGAGTGGTTCAAATGGGTCCTGCTTTGTGCACCATTCAACATGTCATTACTTAATCTCTTTTTAAAAAATGATTATTTCATTTACTTTAAGGGTAAACTCTGTATGGGCATTTATGAATGGCAAACAAATTTCATTTGCATTAGATATGGAAGTGGGAAAATGCTGCAGGGGACCTGCAGAGGCCTCTCGGGGTACAGAGATGGGGGTGTGGGACAGGCCAAGGGACCTTCCCTAGTGACAGTTTGTGATTGACAGGTACAGGCAGTTACTGGCCATTAGAAGTTAGGGTGAGTAGTCAGCTCTTTCAGCCCACTTTCTCTTTTGAACACGTCCTCCCTTCACAACTTACTGAGTAAGTTTTTTTCAAGAAAACTATCTTGCAGGATTGGAGGGGTGGTCCAGAGGGAAGGGCATTTGCCTTGTGGACCAGCCAATCCAGATGTGACCCCGGGCACCCCATATGATCCCCGAAACCCCACCAGGAGTCGTCCCTGAGTACAGAGCCAGGAGTGAGGCCTGAGCAACACTGGGTATGTCCCTCCAAAAATGTCCAAGTATGCCAAAAAGAGGAGGGGGAAGATGGGAGGGACGGTTCTGATTGCAGTGGGACTCGCTGGAGCATTTGGGAATTTCACACGCACCATTGTAAACTGGTATTCCTTTCGGGATGCAGTGTAGAAAAATCAATGGTAAGTTAAAATTTTATTTTGAAAAAGATCAAAGAGGCCGGGAGATAGTAGAGCGGGAAGGGCACTCGGGCTATCTGACTTCAATCTCTGGCGTCCCATAGAGGCCCTTGAGCATGGCTGGGACTGCTGTGGTTCCAAAACCAAAGAAGCACACAAACAAGGAAATGTAATATATCAAAAGCTAGAACAGGTGGTGAGGTGTCTGCTTTGCATACTTCTATCCTGGGTTGATTCCTGGCACCTCCTAAGGATCCTTGAGCACCATTATGGGTGATCCCTGAGCACAGGACAGGAAACAGGGTCCCCAGTCAAGGGAGGTCTTATCTCTTAGGCCCCTGGAGCAAGACCATGGGGGCCTGTGCAGGGGACAGATTGCCCAGGCGCTGCCAGCCTTGGGCCTGGGAGTCAGTGCTTGACCTCCACATCCCTGGACCCAGAGCAGGATGCCCTGGCTGCCTGTCCTCACTCCCAGCCTTGCGCCCACAGGTGGGACTGCAGGACAAACAGGTGAGTGTCTGCAGCAGCAAAAGGAGTAGGTTCTCGGCCTCCCGCAGTAGGATGTGGCCTCTGACCAGTGTCGGTCTCTGAGAATGAGCAGGAGGAGGAGCAGGTGCTATTGCAGAGCCAGCTCCGGATCGGCTGCAAGGGGAGTGAATCAGGACAAGGTGGATATGGAGAAATGACAGAAGGTGCCGGGGGAGACCCACTGTGAGGGTAGGAGCCCGCCTGGGGTGGTGGGAGGAAGGACAGGCCAGGACGCCACCCTCTATAATGTATCAAAATCTAGAAGAGGCTAGAGGGGTTGTGGGGGTGCGGATTGGCCCTCACTGCACAGAGAGGGTCCTAGTAGCTGGGAGGTTGCTGGGTCGAGGTAGGGGTAAGCCCCATCTCTTAGGCCTTGGGAGAAAGACCCCCAGGGGAATGTGCAGGGGACAGGTTACCCCATGTGCTGTTTTCCTTGGGCCTGTGTGTGAGTGTCTGGGCCCTGAATGTTGTGGCTGGGATTTGGACAGCCTTTGGCCCTTTTTCATGACATAGATGTGCATGCAAGACCAGAAAGTGCAGTGCCTGCAGCCTGGAATGCTTCTGCTGGTACAAAAAGCAGCACACAGCGGCAACCCCACACCTGGATGTCCCACTCACCTGGGCTCGGAGGTCGAGCAGGTGCTGAGGCACAAGGAGCTCATGGACCAGCTGCAGCAGGTGCTAACAAGGCAGCAGGCCCTGCTGGAGGCCAACTTCAGGGAGCTGAGGGAAACCCAGGTGAGGGTGTGGGCAGGGGCTCAGGGACAGGAAGGCGCATCAGGCCCTAGACCTGCCTACTCACCTGGTGCCTTCATCTTTAGGGGATTCTCAGTCCTGAAATCAGGAGCAACTGAGCCCCAGGCCTTGCTGGAATCCCAAGGGTACCCTGAAGAGGGTGAGTGGTAGGTCGGTGTCCAGGAGGGAGAAGTGCCTGATGGGGATCTGGAGGTGGGGCTATACGGGAGGTGGAGCCAGGCGGGACCCCTGAGATGCCTCCACCTTCCTTGCTTGGCTGAGACCCTGGAGTGCCCCACAGTCAATCCAGTGTCGAAGAACACGGAGTTGGAGGTGAACATAGTGGAGGTTTGTGAGACCATGACCTCTATGGAACTCGAGGTGATGGTCATGAAGGACAGGCTGGTGGCATGGGAGAAGACTAAGCATCTGGATGACTAAGGTCTGAGACTAAGGTCTGGTGTCCAGACCCAGGGGAGCGGGATCATGTATTGTGTGAAGAACCCAGAGAGACTCTCCTGTTCCTGTCTGTGAGGAACAGGAGGCCGCAGACCTCAGATCCGGGTCCTGTAATGACCTGCCCCCAAATAACCAGAATCCAGCTCGTCCACTCGAGTTCTGCTGAACAGCTTGTTCACCATTAATCCACTTTTTCTACCATGATGATGTACCCTGTGTTCTTCAATTCCAACTAATCTAGCCCTGATCCAGTTCTTCCCACCCTCCTCCTTCCTCCCTCCTCCCCGCACTAGACCGCAGGGATCAGTGGGACAAAATTGTCTCCTACCTCTAGGCACCAGGGATGTTGGGAGCAGAAATTTAAACTGGGCCACACTCCAACCTCAGTCATGATAGCTTCAAAAGCCAAACAAGGGCTTGATGTGGGAGCTCTCCCTCCCCAGTACACAGTCCCGTTTCTCCATATGGCAGCCCTGAAGCTAATGAGAGCTGGAAACATCGAGAAACCAGTTCTAGACACTCTTTGGGGGCTGTTTGGGCACTAATGCCTCTCTTGCAAACCACAGCACCCAAAAGGAGAGAAAGAGAGAAGAAGGGGAGAATGCCCTTCCACAGAGGCAGGGTGGGAAGAGGGGGATGGGGAGTGGGAGGGATGCTGGGACCCGTGGTGGTGGAGGATGGGCGCTGGTGGAGGGATGGTTACTTGATCATTGTGTGACTGAATCCCAGCAGAAAAATTTGTTTTTTTTTTTTTTTTTTTTTTCCCTTTATTTTATTTTATTTTTTTTAAAGTTGTAGATTTCCAATTTTTTGTGCTTTGGTTTCAATTATACAATGATCAGATACCCATCCCTCCACCAGTGCCCATTTTCCACCACCATGGATAATATCCCTCCCACCCCCATCCCCCCATCCCCCCGTCTCTGTGGCAGGGCAATCCCCTGTGTTCTCTCTCTCCTTTTGGGTGTTTTGGTCTGCAAAAGAGGCATTGAGTGGCAAACATGTTCAGTCCATAGTCTACTTTCGACATGCATCTCCCCTCCTGGGAGGATCCTCCAAACATCCTTTATTTGGTGCTCCCTTCTCTATCTGAATAGCCCTTTCCTCTAGGATACCCGGCTGGCCTCTAAGTTATGGAGTAATCCTCCTGGTGCTGATCTCAGCTATTCTTGGGTATTAATCTCATACTTTGTTACTTTATATCCCCCAGATGAATGCAATCTTTCTATGTCTATCCCTCTCTTTCTGACTCATTTCGCTTAGCATGATACTTTCCATATTGTACCACTTGTATGTAAATTTCATGACTTCATCTTTTCTAAGAGCTACATAGTACTCCATTGTGTAGATGTACCAAAGTTTCTTTAACCAGTCATCTGTTCTTGGGCATTCAGGTTTCTTCCAGTTTCTGGCTATTGTAAAGAGGCCAGCAGAAAAATTTGTAAGTCTATAACTGTACCTCATAGTGTTTCACTAAGAAAAAAATTTTAAAAAATACTTGGATAAAAAAAAGTTACACAGCCTCCAACACATCCATATATGCAGAAACAAACTCAAAACATAAAATAAAAACCCAATCAAAAATAAATCCAAAGAAATAAATTTCAATTTTTAATATGAAAATGAAGAGATCGTGGGGTCTCACCATGTTTCACGCTTGTCCCTATCCCTCCCCGAGCGCGCCCCTCTTAGCCTTTCCAGAGGGTTCAGGGCTTCTTTCTTATGGTCTTTATCCGGATGCCACTCAGCTTGGAAACTGCTCCCGAACTGTTCAGTGGTTCTGAGCAAGAGATTTAATCCACTGCTTCTTGCAAGTCAGAGGATGGGGTCCCATCTGATAGGCAGAAAGGCTGGGGTCGTGAAAGTTAGAGTGGGTTTTCACACCAAAATCTAGAGTCGCAAAAGTTAGATGTGGGTTTTCACATAATCCCAGGGACTGTGCCATCTGGGCAATTGGTAGCCACTGGGGCCCTTTGTTAGTCATCAGTGTCACCCCTGAATGGGGACCTGGAGTTAGATAGTTTGTTTACCTCTGTGGCACAGCGAGAGATCAGAGCCCCCTGCCTCAGAGACAGGTATGCCCAGACCTCTGCCAATGGCCCTACTCAGGGTCAGGGCACCTAGAGCCTGGTGCCCTTCCTCATGTACTAAGAGGATCAACCTCTTTGCCTCTGGAACCCTATTGCTGCTGTGAGAGGGGCTTTTTTAGGTTATTTGTTTTTCGTTTTTTTCACTTCTAAATGGTCATTCTTCCAGGAGGTCTGGTGCCCAGCCTCAACCAAGAGTTGGAGCAGAGCCTCTGAGGCTCTCTTTCAGTCCTCTTGGCTTCTGACACTAGGACCGAATCATCTACAGACTGCAGGATGGTGCATTCCAGGGCTCCAACAAGGATTTTCTTAAGTCCAGAGCGAGGGTCTTCCTGAAGAAGGTGGCCGAGTTTTTGAATCCTTGGGCAACGGGTCCACAGTGACAGGTTTCCTCCTGTCTCTGGATCCTTTGGCCCAAAGGCAAACAGGGGTCTGCTTCCTGGAACAATTTGCAAAGGGAGAAACACATCTTTTGAGGTTCAGGCCGGTCAATCAATGGGCACTAGAGGAAAACAGACTCAAGAAAGTGGAAGGGCTGGGTACCACAAGGTGACCAGCAGGACCGACCACACTGACTCGGCGCAGGTCATGACTTCTCAACTGAGGCCAATGGGTTGCTCCCAGTTGAGCTGCATCCCACCACTATTCCTGCCTCCCAGACCTGCGCAGTATCTTTCCCTATCCCTAGCCACACCTCATGGGCTACCAGACATTGATGCTGTCTCTGGAGGCTCACTCATAGCATGAGTTTATCAGCAGAGGGGCATGATACTGCCATTAGAGGGCGCCTTGAGAGGGTATTTTCCAAAGGGGGAATACAGTGTGAAGGTGGACATTTATTTGCGCTTCTAGCTCTGTCGGGAGCTCTAACGCCAATAAGATACTAAAGGGGGGAACAGGGAGAACCTTGTTTTCCATATGGAACCCCCAGCATCTGCTGAGACCATGGATTCTCGGGCCCAGCCAAAGCAGGGAAGGGCTGCACCTCCGATACCTTCATCGAGCTCTGCTTCCTATGTTGCCCTGTCTTGAGGTCATGGGGCGACCGTTTCCATGAGGCTCTTCTTGGGAGTGTAGGTACCAAGTTACCCTGCCTTCCCTGCCTGCCTGGGGACTCCCTGTGACTCTGTCACACTGTCCAAGTGGTCCTGGTGTCAGTAGACATTTCTGGAAGCTGCCTAACTTTGATTGTCTGCCACTCCCATTCACAGAGGGTCATAGCTTGTGGGGTGTCATATTGGCTCTTTGTTCTCTCCTACAGTATGGCATGGCCCTCTGGGCCAATGATCTGGGGCCTGCCTTTTGCCCCTCCCCATCCTCCACCCCTGACTCCTGCTCCTGCTCTGGCTCCCCTCTTTCTCCCTGCCCCTTGTCTGCCCTGTCAGTTCTCGCCTCCTCTAGACCAAGGGCACACTGGAGGTGCTAGGGCCTGGCCTTAACCACTCCACTGGGGTAGTGCTGTCTGCACTGGACAAGTGGCAGTGGCACCCAGTTGCCATGCTCTCTGCCAACTCCTCCTGGGCACCAGGTGCCACTGCTTGGGTGTTGCTCTTTTTCCTTTTGGTCTTGTCTTGCTTTCTCCCCTGCTTGGTAGTGAGTTTTGTTGTTTCACAAATGAGAATTGTAGCACTAATATAACTTTGAGTTTTCAACGCGTATGAACTCATACGTACTTTGCCAAAATTTCTGCCTAAAGCTAACTAAAAACCAAGCAGCAGGGACTGGAGTGATAGCACAGAGAGTAGGTTGTTTTCCTTGCACGCGGCTGACCTGGATTTGATTCCCAGAATCCCATATGGTTCCCTGAGTACCACCAGGAGTAATTTCTGAGTGCATGAGTCAGGAGTAACCCCTGTGCATCGCTGGGTGTGTCCCATAAAGGAAAAAAAAAGCACATTTTGGCAAGTGGGAGAACATGATGAGATAATAGTGGTAATGGAATGAACAGCTCCAAAGTCTGGACACCGCACAAGGCGAGAGATCAGTTTTACAGCAGATCTGATGGGCGACGGGGTATTAGCAAGCAGCTGACAGAAGAGTATGGAACAAGAAATGACCAAGCTTTCTTGGTGCAGAGAAGATCTGGAGCATATCAATAACGTAGGAAAATTTGGGGGATTTTCCCAGGTTTCTAAGTTGAACAGTGTGACAGACCACCTCTGGGCCATCCCGGGTGATTTCCGGGGCTGTCTCGGCTCTCCCAGACCCTATGCCTCATGGCAGCTCCTGCTCTCCAGGGTAGCCTGTCTGAAGTTAGCCTGCGGGAAATGTGGGCGGAGGTCCCCTCTCCTCTTCAGCAGGGCTCAGGAGATCCTAGTATCAGGACTTGAACAGGGGCTGGGCCGCATCAAGGCAAGCACCTTAAACCCTGCAATATCCCTGGGGCCCATTCTTGAAAAGTCTGAAAGTGCTTGGGAGTGGAAGCTTCAGGTTCCACGGGGCTGTCTCCCTGGGCACTGTGCCGTACAGAAGGGGGATTGAGGCATCTTTAAGGGAGCCCAACTCTACAGGAAGGAGATTTAGGTGGGAAGCAGCTGAAAGAAAAGTACTGCTTGGAGCATGACATTAGTCCAGCAGATAAAGTGATCGTCTTGCACACTGCTGACGTTGGATCAATGGGCCCCCCTAGTTCCACTAGGTATGGTCCCTGAGCTAAGTCAGGAGTAAAGCCTGAGCATGTCTGGGTGTGGTGCCAACACCCAAAGAAAAGTGCTGCAAGCAGACAGGGCCGGCCTTTTCGCAGTGCCCTAAGGAAGGATTGCTCAAGTTCTTAGAGGCCATAAGAGGGATTTCCCTGCTAGTTGGAAGGGGTGAGGAAGGGGAAGGGGGTGACAGCACTGGCTCTCCACTTGTGACTCTGCCTGAGCAGTGACAGTCCACTTGGACAGTCCACAGTGGCCTGACTCAGGCCAGGACTTGGCTGCTGCTTTGACACAAAAGTGTCCTGAAAATGTGTGTCAGGGTCCTCAGGAGGGAGAAGCCCCCAATGGGGGTCAGGAGGCAGGACACCCGGGGGGTCGGAACCAGGCTGACTCTGCCCCCGAGCCCTCCACCTCCCTTGGTTGACTGAGAGCCTGGGGCTACCCCTCAGTCTATCCAGTTTCAGTCAATCAAAGGGCACTGAAGTGGAGGCGAACACAGTGGAGATCATAAAGCCCGAGGAGGTGGAGGTGGTAACAGTCAAGAAGGACAAGCTGGTGGTGTGGGGAAGACTGTGCATCTGGAGGCAGAAATCTGCCCCAACACTGGGCACCGGGGATGTGAGGGGCAGAAATGTCCCCCAATAATAGACACTAGTGGTCTGGGAGGCAAAAAAAAAAGGCCCCAAACAGTAGGCACCAGTGACATGGGGTGCAGAGGTTTCCCCTAACAATAGACAGCAGGGTTCCGGGGACAGAAATGTTCACAATTACTCGGCACCAGGGATGAGCAGAGCTGAAATTTCCTCCAGAAAAAAACACACCAGGGATGTTGGGGAAAATTGTTTTTCAATACTAGACACAAGAGCTCTGGGGGGAGAAATATCCCACAACAGAGAACAGAGCTCAGATAGGAGACATGTCCTCCAACACTACACAATTAGAAGTCCCCAGAGCAGAAATACTCACCCCGGTAGAATTAGTCCAAAGAGTAGCAGTAAGAAATGAACACCTCCCCACCCCCCACCGTAGACAATACCCCAGGAGAGAGGAGTGGAGAATGCCTCTCACCCCTGCTTTCCCACCTAAATGGTTTGTGGGCTGTCCTTGCATGCTCCAGGGCATTTTCCACTTTTTGAGTAAAAATTCTGTCCAGAAGGCCAGAGAGAAGTCTCAGGAGACTCAGTACAGGCTTGGGATGCATGAGGTCAAGAACGTCCCCTGGCACCACAGGGTCTCCTGATCACAAAGGCTGGATCAAATAGAGATCCCCACAAACCCCAAACCTCTCAGGTATGTACACAGGCCATGAGGGTCAATGAAGCAGTACTTGGAAGGATCTCAGTGCTTAGAGGAAACACTCATTCAGAGCATCTGATTTCCAAAACGGCACTTGGGTACAACCATCTACTCCTCCTTGGCCCAGGGAAAACGAGGCAACACTCAAACCTTCGGTTCATGGGCTACAGACCAAGCAAAAGTCTGAGCCGAGAGCTCCCCCTCCTCCAGTGCACTTTTTCTATTCTGGGAAAGGAAGTCCTGAAAAGGATGGAGGCTGGAACAGTCAGCAACTGAGTTCTAGGCACTACCTGGGACAGTTTAGGGGATCATGAATTGGTGGCAGAGGAGAGAGAGGGGAGAGGGCTGAATCACTCTCCCTGACAGCCACTGTCCTGTTTCCAAGATTGTTTCTACAAATGGATGCATCCCAGCCTGTGTGGGTGTGTGGCATTGGGTGGGTGGGTCCTGCCAGGGAACGGCTCATGCTTCTTGATGAAGCATGAGCTGTCCTGTGGGGGTCTCCCCATGGATCAGAACCTGACATGACATGCCCATGCCCATGGTGCCTGTTGCGTCTACACCCCCACTGCAGTGCCCACCGGGAAGAGCCCCCACCTTGCCCCCAATGCGTCGTGGGTGCCAGGCCCCCTAGTGGCAAGATCATGCCTCAGGTAAAGGACCTGCAAACCTCCAGGTATTTCCCAAACCTCTCAAGGACTGGATGGACTTTCTCTGCCCAGAGCCTCACCCCAGTGTGGAACCCTTCACTGCCCACAGGTTCCCCAGACAGCACAAGCCCACAGTGACCCTATGCCCCACCATCAGAGATGGATTTGAATCTCAGCCCAGCGAAAGTGAGAGAGGGAGATGTCAGAGCTACAGGAGACAGCCGGAGACCACTGGGGCCTGAATGTGCTCTGGGCAGGGAGGACAGGGGCACTCGGGTGTTCCATAGTGGGCACGGGCGATATGGGGGAGTTGGGGTTCCTTTCAGGCTGCAGGACTCGTGAGGGCAGCGTGGCCAGGGTGAGTGGCCCTAGTTGGGAGTGTGTGTATTGAGAGGGATTTCCAGAACAGGCCGGGAGCAACACCAGAGAAGAGTCCAGCTTCCCCACGGCCAAGTCTGGTGTCCAGCTCCCAGTAGGATGGACTGAGCCTCAGAGAAAGGGGCAGAGCTGGGGTGGGGAGGTTTTATGGGGTCATTAAGAGCCCTCCAGAACTCAGAAAGGGAAGTCTCTGTGCAACAGGGGGAACTGGTCAGGACTGACTGGATCTGGGGGCTCAAAGGCCTCACAAACTGGCTGCTGCCAGTCTGGGAGGAAGCAGAGACAGAAGGACAGAGAGAACGTGGACACCGGATAAGTCGGGAGCAAGAACTCTGCGGGCCTGAGGAGAGGAGAGGGGAAGGGCAGGGAGGGCAGGGGCTCCAAGGACAGAAAGGAGAGAGAGAGGCCTGGGGAATGAGGGGCGGTGGGGACAGCGACCACGACAGCCCCTCTGCCAGGCTCGCTGGGCTCCCACAGAAGCAGCCAGGCCAGACCTAGGGGTGCTCAGTGGCTAATCCTGGCAGCTGCAGCCCCGCCTGGGCATGGGGGGACGTGATCTCTGGGAAAGAGAAAGTCGTGGACTGAGCTATGGGAAACCGAAAGGGTCAGTGCTCCTGGCCCACCGTGGGGCCCACATAGTTCCAAGCCACCATCGTCGGTAGGGGGCAGTGCCCGAGGGTCCGGGTGGGGGTGGGGAGGCCCGTCAGGCCCACCAGGGCAGAGGCTGGTGCAGCCTTCATAGTGAGGTTACCCCTGGGAGCTCTAGATTTCTCCCTGGCCAATGGGGTTGCAGCCACGAGGCCACGCCCCCATCCCTGCCTATAAAAAAAGCCTCGTGGCCCCGGCCCTCGGGGCACCCTCTCGCAGGGATGCTTGAGGGAGAAGTGGCCCCATCACACCTTCCCCCTGTTGACTCTTCGAGGGGTCATGTAGGGGTCACCTCCAGATGGTGACCCTTCTACTGGTCATCTACTGGTCACCTCTAGGGGTCATCTCTAGGGGATCTTTGGAAATTGGCAGAGCGCAATGGACTGTAAGAAAAGGCCCTGCGTTGGCCCTGCACTGGTCAGTGTATGGCCCCGAGGCCACAGGATCAAGCCCGGGCCCATTTCCAGCAAGTCGTCCGGCAGTTTTGTCCCCAGCAGCCTCTCTCCTCGTCAGGGTCTCCCAGGACTCTTGGATGGGAGTCCCCAGAGAGCCCCTCCGGAAAGAACAGAATTTTAAAACATCAAGTGTATCTTATAAAGGCGGAAGATTGCTTGGCAGAGCGTCATCCTTTAGGGGAGAGTGATTTGGGCTGGTGCACAGCACCAGGAGCTTGAAGCCTGTGATGTCTGAGGAGGGCAAGGCGGGGAGGAGTGACTTCGAGTGTTGAGGGAGGGGCCCTGTGAATGGGGCACTGTGACAGGGGAGACAGGCTGGGAGCAGGAGCTGGGCGAGTCTCCCCGTCCCTCCGCACCTGTGTCCTGCTCTGCGGGCAGCCAGAGGAAATGGGGTAAGCTGTCCACTCCCCAGAATGTTACGACCATGAAAATGCAGAGAGCTCTAGGGCCGGGACATAGAACGCTTGTTTCTAGTTGTCCCTCGTGTCCCTGCCAGCACTGCCAGGAGGGCTCCAGTGGGTCGAAAGCAGGAAAGAATCTACTTAGTAAGGTGCCCGGAGCAGCAGATGGTGATGAGAAATGAGCAGCCCCCGAGATGAGCAGGAGGAACCAAGAGTCGGGGCTGTGGACCATGAAGTTTGGGTGGGGTTGAAGGTCTGGGGTCCTTGACTGTCTGCTTCCTCTCAGGTTTACCGGCCTCTGTGTGCCCCCGAAACAGCCACATCGTTGATAACATTTGCAAGGACAGGTGGAGGCAGGAGGTTCCAGGAACAACGGGTGAATGCGGAGAACAACTGCGGATGCGAGTGGGGGCTGAGGGGACTGAGCTGGGGTGAGAGAAGTGCGCTCAGTGCCGTCTGGAGTCTGAGGGCTGAGGGGTGGCCAGCCGGGAGCCCGGCCAGGATTGAGTTGTGTCTCAGCAACAGTGGAAGGGGTCTGGGTAACATTCCCGAGTCTTGGAGCTGGGCGAGTCTCCTATCATCTCCAATTATCACCTATCATTCCAACATGTCTTCACTGCGAGCCCACGAAAAGTTGCTGTACACCAAGAGTTTTGTGAGAGGCTACAGGGTTTGCCGGCCATCAGCTCCCCTCCACCCTGGGGTATTCGTGGGGCATAACACTTCAGACTTCTGGGCTGTGACTTTCCTGGTCTGTGAAATGGGCTGGTGAGACCCCCTGTGAGGCCAAGAGCCTGCCTTGGCTGATGGCAGGAAGGACAGGTGAGAATGCCCTAAATGAGGGCTGTGGTGGCACTGACTGGCCCACACTACACAGAGGGGTCTGGAGTTGGCAGTTGCCAGGTAGGAGTCAGGGTCCAAGGCAGAGGGAGACCCAACTCCTAGGCTCTGGGACAAAGACCCCATGGGGGCCTGTGGGTGAGTGTGTGAGCCCTGCATCTCCTGGCTGGGATCTAGTCGGCCCTCCTGCCTGTCCTCACAGACACTGTCCTACCTCCCACAGATGCCAGGGCAGGACGAAAAGGTGCAGTGCCAGTGGCTTCCCTGGGGCCGATCTGCTGGTACCTGGAAATGCACATAGCTGCCGACAAGAGCACCTGGATGCCCGCAGTCACCTGGGCTCCAAGGAGGAGCAGCTGTACCAGCAGATGCTGCGGCAGAAGCAGCCCATAGACCAGCTGCTGCAGGTGCCACCAAGGCAGCAGGCCCTGCTGGAGGCCGCCATCAGGGAGCTGAGGGAGACCAGGTGAGAGAGGGGCCAGGAGCTCTGGGGCCGGGAGAAGCCCCTGTGGGTCAGAGGGCGGGGTTACTGGGGAGGGGAGCCAGGCGGCCCCACCCCCAGCCCCCCACCTCCCTTGCTTGGCTGAGACCCTAATGCTGCCCCACATCCCATCCAGTCCAAAGGGATTGGCATGGAGATGAACAACACACAGGTGCTCCTGGACACAAAACGTGAGGAGCTGGAGGCCACGGAGAAGGAGGAGGCGAAGGGGGCCAGGCAGGAGGAGTGCCAGAGTCCAGGAGCTGGAGGAGACAGTCCAGTCCCAGGGGGCAGGGACCATGACCTGTGTGAGATCCAGAGACGCTCCTGTTGCTGTCCTTAAGGAAGAGGAGTCCGCCCACATCGGACCCAGGTCCTGTAATGACCCGCCTAAAATCCAGAAAACGCAGCTGGTCAGCAAGAGCTCCACTGGCAGCCTGACACCCCGCTGATACCCCGATTTTACTGCACTGACGCACTCTGCCTATCTCACCCAATTGATCTAGCCCAGCCCCGTCCTCCCCACGCCACCCGAGTTCTGCCTTCTTCCTCTGCCCTTTGCTCTTCTCCCTCCACTAGAACCAGGGATATCCCTCCCTGCAAGACCAGGAATCAGGGCAAAGGCACAACTATTCTCCATCTCAATACACAGGATATCAGGGGGACAGTAAAGTCTCCTTCTACTAGACCCAGAGATGTGCGGGAAGAAATGTCCCCACCCCTGGGCCCCCGAGGGATCAGTGGGCACAGTTTCCCCCTCTACTAGACCACGGGATCAGGGGGCAGAGATGTCCCCCACCACTAGACGCCAGGGATGGGGGGAACAGGGATGCATCCCCTCACCACTAGATGCCAGGGATCGGGGGCAGCAGAGAGGCCCCCCAACGCGGGACGCCAGGGATCGGGGGTGCCAGAAAGAGAGGCCCCCACACCACTGGACGCCAGGGATCGGGGGGCAAGAGAGAGAGGCCCCCCACCACTGGATGCCAGGGATCGGGGAGGCCAGAGAGAGAGGCCCCCCCACCACTGGACGCCAGGGATCGGGGGGCCAGAGAGAGAGAGAGGCCCCCACCACTGGACGCCAGGGATTAGGGGGGGCAGATAGAGCCCCCCCCACTGGATGCCAGGTATCGGGCGGGGCCAGAGAGAGGCCCCCCCACCACTGTACGCCAGGGATCGGGGGGGCCAGAGAGAGGCCCCCCCACCACTGGACGCCAGGGATCGGGGGGGCCAGAGAGAGAGTCCCCCCCACCACTGGACGCCAGGGATCGGGGGGCCAGAGAGAGAGGCCCCTCCACCACTGGACGCCAGGGATCAGGGAGGGCAATAGAGACAGGCCCCCCCTACTGCTTCACGCCAGGGATCGGGGGGGCCAGAGAGAGAGGCCCCCCACCACTGGACGCCAGGGATCGGGGGGCCAGAGAGAGAGGCCCCCCCACCACTGGACCCCAGGGATTGGGGGGGCCGAGATGTCCCCCCCACTAGACCCCAGGGATCACAAGGGCGGAGATGTCCACCCCCCCACTAGGCCCCAGGAAACAGTGGGGAAGAAATGTCCCCCTCCACAAGATCCGAGGGATCAGGATGGCAGATATATCCCCCCAGCCCCCCCACTGGATGCCAGATATCGGGTGGGGCCAGAGAGAGGCCCCCCCACCACTGGACCCCTGGGGTCGGGGGGGCCAGAGATGCCCCCCCCCACTAGAACCCAGGTATAGGGGGGGCCAGAGATGCCTGCCCCCACCACTAGAGGCCAGGGATCGGGGGCGGCCAGAGAAGCCCCCCCACTAGACGCCAGAGATCGGGGGGGGCAGAGATGCCTCCCCCCACCACTAGACGCCAGGGATCGGGGGGGGCAGAGATGCCTCCCCCAACCACTAGACGCCAGGGATCAGGGTGGGCAGAGATGCCTTCCCCCCAACACTAGACGCCAGGGATCGGGGGGGCCTGAGATGCCTCCCCCCAACTAGACGCCAGGGATCCGGGGGAGCCAGAGAGACCCCCCAACCACGGGACGCCAGGGATCGGGGGGGCCAGAGAGAGAGGCCCCCCACCACTGGACGCCAGGGATCGGGGGGGGCAGAGAGAGAAGCCACCCCCACCACTGGACTCCAGGGATCGGGGGGGGGCAGAGAGAGGCCCCCCCACAACTGGACGCCAGGGATTGGGGGGCCAGAAAGAGAGGCCTCCCCCACCACAGGACGCCAGGGATCGGGGGGGGCCAGAGAGAGAGGCACCCCCACCACAGGACACCAGGGATCGGGGGGGCAGAGAGAGAGGCCCCCCCACCACTGGACGCCAGGGATCGGGGGGGCCAGAGAGAGAGGCCCCCCACCACTGGATGCCAGGGATCGGGGGGGGCCAGAGAGAGAGAGAGGCCCCCGCCACCACTGAACGACAGGGATCGGGGGGGCCAGATAGAGGGCCCCCCCCACTGGACGCCAGGGATCGGGGGGGCCGAGATGTCCCCCGCACTAGGCCCCAGGGATCAGAAGGGCCGAGATATTCCCCCCCCCCCACTAGGCCCCAGGAAACAGTGGGGAAGAAATGTCCCTCTCCACAAGATCCAAGGTATAAGGATGGCAGATATATCCCCCCAGCACTAGCAAACAATGATTTGGAGGTCAGAAGTCACAACTCAGCTCTCCCCTCCCCATTGTGGGGTCCTGTTTCTGCGCATGACAGCCCTGAAGCTTGGCCGCTGGTACCATCCAGTCACCGGATTCTACACACTCTTTGGGGCTGTTTGGGGACTTTGTATTGCTGGCTGAGAAGAGGGAAGGAGGAAGGTGGGCTTTCTCCCTGACTGCCACTGTCTGATTTTCACGATTGTTGCAATAAATGGATCTATCCCAGGCCTGTGTGGGTGTGTGTGTCACTGGGCGGGGCAGGTCTGGCCAGTAGTTGACAATTGCTTCTAGATTGTGGGTTATCCTTGGCCATGTCACCATGCCAAGACGCTTCACCTGCCTGCCCCTGTGTGAAGCCTGTCAATGACCCCAGGAGAGTCCACCCCAAGGGTTGAAGGTCTCAATCACCGATGCGTCCCCAGGAGGGAGGGCAGGATGCAGCACCCAGAGCCCTGCCTTCCACTGCAGCACCTCCATGGCCTCCCCTGCCCCTGGTGCCTGTTTCCCCATTCCCCTCTGCAGTGCACCAGGGACAGACCCCACTTTGCCTCCTAGTGGCCACATCAGGTTTCTCAGGATGAGCACTTGAAAGTGCTCCTGCAGCAGGTGGGTCCAAGGTGCTGACCCCTCACTCAGGGTCCCTCTCCATGGCACCTGCCCTGGCAGGAAGACAGTGTGTAATCAGTGGAGCAGGATGGGGCCGTGAATGGAACATGTTTCTAGTGTCCCCGAGTCTGTACGGAGCTGATCCCTGATAATAGCGCCCCACTTCTGTGTGGACCATCAGGTTATCTAATACAAGTCCCATTGCCACCATCACAGCACGGTCAGACCCCATGAAGTAGAGAACCAGGCCCTGACTCCTCTTTGTTCCTGCACGCCTGGACCTGGTGGGACAGCCTTGGCTGAGTGACACTCTACTGGTGACAAGAAGTGTGTCCAGATCCATGTGTCAGACCAGATGGCAAAGCCTCAGAAGGAAGAGTCATCCTGTTCCAGTCATTTCCAGGAATTTGGTCAGCCACGCCCCTTCCTTCCAGTCACATTTCTTCTGGGAGTCACACTCCTGGTAAGAAAGCCCAGGGCAGGCACAGGCAGCTCCTGGTTTACCCCTTGGTGCCCAGTTCATAGCCCTGCCCCTCTACGTGCACCATGGGCCTGGGGTCGCCCATTCACTCTCAAGGTTCTGCACACCTCACACATGTCCTTCACACCCTCTCGCAGCCTCTACTGGGACTCTGGGCTTAGCTCCCCGTGTCCTGCCTCTGGGTCCCTGGGCTCTGGAAACACCAAGTCCAGGTTTGCCTTGAGGTTTGGGGAGCTGGGAGACTGTGGGGATCAGCAGCTTGACCCCTCTCACCCTCTTGCCGGTGGGAGAGCTGTTCTCCCATTGAACGACTGTCTTGGGAGTTTTTCCTCTTAGAATCAATCTTACAGAGTCTCACCAAGACACAGGTGGCACCCAAGAGTTTGCCGGAAGCATCCCAGAGTATTCCATGTGTGCAGGCTCTATCGAGCTACCCCTAAACGGGCATTAGCAGGTCACAGCATAAATATGTAGGTTGTTTACAGGCTACCTCGATTCTGTGGTAACAACTTTCATCTAACATACATTGGTGCCTACTGCTCTCAGGTGCTCCCACAGTGGTGACTCCAGTTTCTAAGCTCCATTGTTTGAGCGTTCCCGTGAGCCTCTTCCATCACTGCTCAGGCAAACTGCAGAAATGTCTCCCCCCCTAGACCCGAAGGATCGGGGTGCCAGAGATGTCCACCGCCACTAGACGCCAGGGATCAGGGGGGCCAGAGATGCCCCCCAACTAGACGCCAGGGATGGGGGACAGAGATGTCCCCCCCACCAGAGGACGCCAGGGATCGGGGGGGGCCAGAGAGGTCCCTCCTACCACTGGGCGCCAGGGATCGGGGGGGCCGAGATGTGCCCTCCCACTAGGTCCAAGGAAACATTGGAGAAGAAATGTCCCCCTCCACAAGGTCAGAGGGATCAGGATGGCAGATATATCCCGCCAGCACTAGCAAACAATGATTTGGAGGTCAGAAGTTACAACTCAGCTCTCCCCTCCCCATTGTGGTGTCCTGTTTCTTCGCATGACAGCCCTGAAGCTTGACCGCTGGTACCATACAGTGACCGGATTCTACACACTCTTTGGGGCTGTTTGGGGACTTTGTATTGCTGGCTGAGAAGAGAAGAAGGAGGAAGGCGGGCTTTCTCCCTGACTGCTCGGGCAAACTGCTCTCACTCTCTTCCTCGGTGAGAGATTTGGGAACCCCATCCGGGTCAGACAGAAGGACAGAGACATAAATAAAGTTAAAGAAATAGGCGTAGCTTACTGGGGGCGCTCCAGGGCGGACTCTCCGAACCTCAGGTGAGGCAATGGTAACCCGCGCCCTGGGTTAGATGAAGGGGGCTTTGAAGTTGTCTTGGTCTGGTCCTAGTCATCTGTTCGTGGGTCAATGGTAAGGAACCTCGAATGAAGCCTGGTGGCTTCCTGTCACCAGGTGGGCGATAAGTCTTGTCTTCCTCACCTGGAACAAGGTGATCTCTGACTCCAGGAATGTTGCTGTCCACTCAGCCGGTTGCCATTTGGTTTTGGTCACCATTTTGTCAGAGCAAACTTCACATTTGATTCTTGTCAAATGTGGTGATTCCTGACCCATCCATCTTGTCCACCTCCTAGAGTGGGTCTCTCAGAGGTCCTGCCTAGTTTTTCGCTTCTGCCTCTTGTTGCCTGCTTGGTTCCCTCCCCTTAGGCTTGGCAGACAGAATCATGGGCTACAGACAAAGCAAAAGTCTGAGCCGAGAGCTCCCCCTCCTCCAGTGCACTTTTTCTATTCTGGCAAAGGAAGTCCTGAAAAGGATGGAGGCTGAACAGTCAGCAACTGAGTTCTAGGCACTACCTGGGACAGTTTAGGGGATCATGAATTGGTGGCAGAGGAGAGAGAGGGGAGAGGGCTGTATCACTCTCCCTGACAGCCACTGTCCTGTTTCCAAGATTGTTTCTACAAATCGATGCATCCCAGCCTGTGTGGGTGTGTGGCATTGGATGGGTGGGTCCTGCCAGGGAACGGCTCATGCTTCTTGATGAAGCATGAGCTGTCCTGTGGGGGTCTCCCCATGGATCAGAACCTGACATGACATGCCCATGCCCATGGTGCCTGTTGTGTCTACACCCCCTCTGCAGTGCCCACCGGGAAGAGCCCCCACCTTGCCCCCAATGCTTCCTGGGTGCCAGGCCCCCTTGTGGCCAGATCATGCCTCAGGTAAAGGACCTGCAAACCTCCAGGTATTTCCCAAACCTCTCAAGGACTGGAAAGAATTTCTCTGCCCAGAGCCTCACCCCAGTGTGGAACCCTTCACTGCCCACAGGCTCCCCATACAGCACAAGCCCACAGTGACCCTGTGCCGCACCATCAGAGATGGATTTGATTCTCGGCCAGATATACGTGTTCCCGAACCTCCTCTCCCCACAAGGCTGCCCCGTGGTGTCCACCAGAGTCCCTAGCATTCCTGTGCCCCTGCCCCAAGCCTTCCATGAGTCAAACGTGTCTGTGAGGAGACTTGGGGCGTGGGAGGAGGGGATGAGTGGAGGGGACATGAGTTTGTGGTATGCAGGAACGGGCGACGGCCGGAGGGAGCGGCCACCCCAGACAGGTGTTCTCCACACAGGGCTTTTTCCAGGTGGTTCTGGAAGGAGGGTAGGGAGGGTGCCAGGCAGAGGGGGAGAGAGCTGAGTAGAAGCTGGGCAGTGCGGTTGAAGTGGGAGTGGACAGAGGTGAAACCTGCTCAGCCTGAGGATGGAACCGTCTTCCTGTCTTTGGAGCCTGCCTAGGTTTTGGGTGGCACAACTGTGAGCATTGCTGCCCAGCTTAAATACACAACCTCAGAGCAGGGAGAGAGCTCAGGGTCAGGGGACCGTGTGAAAAGACCCAAGTGCCTCCCTGGACACTGCCTGCCCCCTGGGCACCATCAAGTTTGGCTCTGGAGGATCCCATCCCGACCCAGGGATGGCCCTGTCGCATTGGGTCTGAGCCAGGTTCATCATTGGGCCATCTGTCCCTGGAGGCCATGTCAACAGTACGACTTCGTGGGTGACCCAGCCTGCCCTTACCAGAGTGACTTCAGGCTTTTTGGGTGTCGTTGTACAACCTTTCTTGGGAGCTACCGAGGCTTCCAGGAGGCTCCAGGGCAAAGCATTTCTAGAAGATGCGACCAAATTCTATGGCAGGTCTCAACCATGATTGACGTTCCCTTCAGAGGTCCTTCGAAGCACCGTGCCAGGCCTGGGATGCCCCGGTGCAGGGTGTTCCCCGTCCCTGAGGCTGTGTTGCTTCTGCAGGTGCAGAGAGCAGAAGTACAATTATGAAAGTCTGCCAACGACGTCCGTGATCATCGCGTTTTATAACGAAGCTTGGTCAACCCTAATTCGCAACATTTACTGTGTCCTTGAGACGTCCCCAGACATCCTGCTGGAGGAGGTCATCCTGGTGGATGACTACAGCGATAGAGGTGCCCGGCCTCCCCTCTTCCCTCCCCTGGCCTCCCCTCCCCCCACCCCGCCCTCCCTTGACCCCCATCCTCCCCTCCCCTGCTCTTGCCTCTGAGCTCTGTCTGGTTCTCGCTGTGGACGGGTTCTGATTGAAGGCTGTGCTGGGCTGTTCTCTGTGAGGCTCTAAATAACAGTGATTTACAGGAGATAACAGGGAACGTCTCCTCGCAGTTGGGTTATGGCTGTAGAGGGCAGGTGTGGGAGCAGGTGTGGGGGACAGGTGTGGGGGTTAGATATGGGCTCTAGGCATGGGGGCACAGGTGTAGAGGGCAGGTGTTGGGGGGTGGGTGTGAGAGAGAGGTCTTGGGGACAGAGGTGGGGGAGAGGTGTTGGGGGCCAACTGTGAGGGAGGGTGTGGGGGCCAGGTGTGGAGGCAGGTGTGGGGGCCAGGGGTGGGGGCAGGGGTGAACACTCGCCTTCTTTGGGGTGCTGTGCTCCCTGGGCTGCCCCAGCCTGGCCCCTCCCCTGTCTCTCTCACTCCGACCTGTCCTGCAGGGTGTCCAGGGGACTTGGGGAGCACCTAGTAGGGGTCTCACCTCCCACCCTGCAGAAGAACAGTCACCTGGCCACACCTGGCTGCAGGGGACGCTCAGGACTGTAGTCTCGCTTGTTTGTTCTGGGGCCCGCTGGGCGGTTCTCCGGGCTTGCTCCTGGCACTGTGCTCAGGGCTCACTCCTGGTGTGCTCAGAGGACCAGGTGGGGCGTTGGGATCACACATCTTAACCTGGGTGACTGATGTCTTTGGGGTGGTGGCCATGTGCTCGGCTGGAAGTCGTGGGAAGAGTATTCGGGGTCATTCAGCGTTGCCCATGACAGAGTGCAGGGCAGGTGAGCGTGAGGCGATGCCGATAGAGCCAGCTGGGCACCAAGTCCTGACAGTCCTGAGACCTGGGCGTCTGGGTCCAAGGGGGGCACGTGGGAACGTTGCTGGTGGTTCTAGAGTTCTCCATCCCAGCCTTCCCTTGCCCGGGCAGGGCGGGAGTGAGCCGGCTGCCCCATTCTCCTCCCCAGAGCACCTGAAGGAGCGCCTGGAAGCCGAGCTGGCCCACCTGCCCAAGGTACGCCTCATCCGCGCCACCAAGAGGGAGGGCCTGGTGCGCGCCCGGTTGCTCGGGGCTTCGGGGGCCAAGGGCGATGTCCTCACCTTCCTGGACTGCCACTGCGAGTGCCACGAGGGCTGGCTGGAGCCGCTGCTGCAGAGGTGCGTGGGCGGTGCCCAGTGGGAACACGGGAGACCCAGCTCCGTGGGCCTCGGGCTCGGCCTGGCTGCCCCGTCCCCCAGTCTCAGGCCACGGCTCCATCCCTGGTCACATGATCAGGGACCCAGGGCTGGGAGCCTCGAGGGCATCAGGCGCTGCTGTACCCACGGCTTGCTGGTACAGGGGAGTTGCTTTTACTGCCGCTGGTCAGGTGCCTGAGTCGAAAAGTGCTGCCGTGGGCAGAGAGGCCAAGAACAGGATGGTGTGGATCTTATCAGATCACAGCCCTAGGCAGCACATTTTGGTTGTCTTTCCTTCATGCTGGGCTGACTTTCCCAGGTCATCCAGTACCTGTGTTACCTGGGGCTCGTCAAGTCTGATGGGACCCACAGAAATGGTGATTCACAGTAATTTCTCTTATGTATTTATTTATTATTTATTTTTTGCTTTTATGGGTCGCACCCGGCAATCACAGGGGGTCACTCCTGGCTCATGCACTCAGGAATTATTCCTGGTGGTGCTCAGGGGATTCTATGGGATGCTGGGAATCAAACCTGGGTCAGCCGCGTGGAAGGCAAAAGCCCTACCCACTGTGTTATGGCTCCAGCCCCTGTATTTTTTTTGGGGGGGGGGAGTTGTGTGTGTGAAGGGGCTTACCCGTGAGTGCTCAGGGCTTACTCTTGGCTCTGCTCAGGGATCACTCCTGCTGGTGTTCAGGGGACCACATGAGGTGCCGGGGATTGAACCAGGGCAGCCACGTGTCGGGCAGGCACCTTCCCTGGGGTCCTGTGTCTCTGGCGTCCACCTTCCTTAGCGTCACTAGGAAACCATGAGCAGAATCATGGACAGGAAGCAGATGGCCCTCGCCTGGGTTATTTTTATCTTCTTACCCCTGTAGTCTTAAACTACGCTTTTAAGTATCATTCTTTGAAAGGGTTTTAAATGCAGGGGGGAGGGGAACCACTCCAGGCTGCCCTTCCCCCAGACCCACCTTACTCCCTCCACTTCCTCCCTCCTGATGCTGCATCACTGTTGTCGGCTACCCCCAGACTCCTCCAGGTGGGCTGTGCCCCCATATGGCATGGACAAGGATGCGGGGGAGTTCAGGGTCTGCGCAGCTGGCCTCTGGAAGCACACGCACCCACTGTCTCCTCTCACAGTTGTGGGTGTCCATCATCCGGCCCCCAGCCTCACCCTGCTGCTCTCTGCCCTCCCCATTCCTGTCCTCACCCACTCTGGCTCCCTTCATGGCTTCTTTCTCTTCCCCAACTTCAAAGAGGGTCCCAGCAGCTGGACTCCCAGGGGCCCATGTCAGTGCCAGGATTCTGAGAGCAGAGCCATCATCGTGTCTCGCTCTCCCTCTGAATCCCAGGCTGGAGGGTGGCATTGGGGACCGATGCCATGCAGGGTCCAGAAGCAGGGGACCTGAGGGCACACACTGGCCCTGAGTGGAGTGGGAGCGAGCACGGCTTGGAAGGGACGCGGGCGTTCCTGGTCACCCCGTCCCTGGCCATATCTGGGGTGTGTGTGTGTGTGTGTATGTGTGTGTGTGTGTGTGTGTGTGTGTGTGTGTGTGTGTGTGTGTGTGTGGTCACTGCAGGATCGGGGAGGAGGAGACGGCGGTGGTGTGCCCCGTGATCGACGTGATTGACTGGAACACTTTTGAGTACCTGGGCAACTCCGGAGAGCCCCAGATTGGCGGCTTTGACTGGCGGCTGGTGTTCACGTGGCACGTGGTCCCTGAGCGGGAGCGGAAGCGGATGCGGTCCCCCATCGATGTCATCAGGTCAGGACTGGCTGGGAGCGTAACACCCCCCCCAACTGCAGCAGACGCCCCGGGGGGAGGGCAGGGATGCTTCGCTGGGGCCCCACCTGGTTTTGTTCTAAAGCATCTGCTGATTATTTTTTTACTCTACACCCACCCCGCTCTAAGTGTGGGGTTCATATTCATTGGCCTATTTTGTTTATTTAAAAACAAAGGTGAGGGGGCTGGAGAGATAGTTCATGGGTAGGGCGCTTGCCTTGCAGGAGTTTGTCCTGGGTTCGATCCCCCAGGCACCCTGTTATGGTTTCCCGAGCACCGCCAGGAGTGATTCCTGAGTGCAGAGCCAGAAGTTGCTCCCTAGCATTGCCGGGTGTGGTCCCAAAGCCAAAGCCAAAACAAGATAAATAAAAATAGGGTGAAGTATGTATCCTAAAATGTACTGCTCTGACCGTTCTTAAATATATAACTTGGGAGACTCAAGCGCGCTTTTCCCTCGACCTCGCAGAATCTCTCCAACCGTCAGGCGGTGTGTGTCAACCCCAGCCCCTAACGGCTCCATGGCCTCTAACACACCCCCACAAAAACTTTCCCCCTCCCAGACGCCTCACGCGAATGAGGCCACCACGCTTTGTCCCTTCGCGTTTGCCTTCTTGCCGGTCCCGAGATGTTTGCCTTGGGAACCCATAATTCTGCCTTGTGTCAACGTGGCCGGTTTTGTTGGCCCCTTCACCTCCGGTGGGTGTGTCCGCCGTCCAGGAGTTGTGTGCCATGCCCCGGGGAGGACTGATATCACAGGTGCCCTGCCCCCTGGACTGGTGCCAGTCTCCAGGGCCCGAGGTGGCTGGCTGCCACTTCCGGCTGTCCAAGTGGGCGTGGGGTTCTGGGTCAGGTGGCGACTCCATGGTGACGACTCTGAGCACTTAGTGGCAGGCCTCTGTGGGACTGAAGCCAGTTAGGGGATGGGTGAGGGCGCAGGGTGAGGGCGGCCGAGAGCCAGCGTTGGTCAGTGGGTGAGCCTGGGTCTGAGCCCGGCTGCTCGCGTTCTGTTTCATTTGTTTGGCTTAGTTTTCGGGCCACACTTGCTGAGGCTCGGGGTTACTCCTGGCTCTGCACTCAGGAATTACTCCTGGTGCCTCGTGGTGAGGGAGCTGGTGGGCACAGGATGGGGTGCAGGGACCAGGCATGTGTTAGGAGGCTCTGCAGACTTCCCCGTCAGAAATGCGGGCGCAGGAGAAGACGGAGGCTGAGACTGGGGGGTGGGGGGACCTCCGGGGCGGTGGGGGGATTTGGAGAAGCTGATTGACATCTGGGAAAAAGGACGGATTGAGGGTGGCACCCGGATTGCTGGAGTGGCCACTGGGGGGCCGCTGGCATTGCCCCCCACACAGCAGATTTAGAGACTGAGGCAGAGGAGGAGGGATCATGTGTCAGGTCACAGATGCAGCCTGTGATGTCGAGACATACTCCCTCCCCTCCAACTCCCTCCTCCAGTGCACACATATGAAGACATTTGCACAAACCCACACACATGCACACATGCAGCAGCTTCATGGTCAGTTGCCTGCCCCTCCCACAGTCTCATCTCAGTTTTTTTTAAATGTAGGAGTACTGCTATTTATTCAGCCACTGATTAGCTGATTGAACTGTGCATGAACTCCACACATCATCTCAGCTTTCTTGCGTGTTTCAGTCACCCTGTTCCCTAGACTTATACCCTAAAGCCATGTGAAAGTGCTCTCATGCTGGCACCCCTCCCTCCCTCCCTCCCTCCCTCCCTCCTTTCCTCCCTCCCTCCCTCCCTTCTTCCTTCCTTCCTTCCTTCCTTCCTTCCTTCCTTCTTTCCTTTCTTCCTTCCTTCTTTCCCTCCCTCCTTCTTTCCCTCCTTCCCTCCTTCCTTCCTTCCCCTTCCTTCCTTCCTTCCTTCCTTCCTTCCCCTTCCTTCCTTCCTTCCTTCCTTCCTTCCTTCCTTCCTTCCTTCCTTCCTTCTTTCCCCTTCCTTCTTTCCTTCCTTACTTCCTTCCTTCCTCCCTCCCTCCCGCCCTCCCTCCCTCCCTCCCTTCCTTCCTTCCTTCCTTCCTTCCTTCCTTCCTTCCTTCCTTCCTTCCTTCCTTCGTCTCTCTCTCCCTCCCTCTCCTTCTCCCTCCCTCTCCATCTCCTTCCCTCCTTCTCTCCTTCCCTCCTTCTCTCCCTCCCTTTTCTCTCTCTTCTCTCCCTTCCTTGGTCTTCCCTCCCTCCTGTTCTTCCATCCCCCACCAAGGAGTCCCACTGGCCTTTCCCGTGTACTCTGAGCCTGCAGTGCTGGGAGGGCCCCCCAGTGTCACCACAGGGACCCGGCTGCCACCAGTTTCCGACACCCACATCTGCACTCTGGGGTGCTTCCCTTCCAGCTTTCGACCTGAGCCACCTCTGGGGGCCGGGGAAGACGCCAGAATCGAGGGCTTGAGGGAAATGTGCTAGAATCATCTTTCATGGCCTCCAGCAGCCCCCAGCTGCATCTGTGAGTGCCTGGGCTCTGCTGTGAGACCACCACCACCGCCCACCCCGCCACCCTCCCAGCCATGTGCTCTCTCCGCCCTCTCTCCGGGTCCATCTGCAGCTGCCGGGGTCCTCTCATGCTTAGACTTTGCCCATGCTGAGGCCTTCCCAGCACCGTTCATTCCTCTATACTGGACACGCCCCGGTCCTGTACCCTCTCTGCCCTGGAAACAGCTGTCCCTGCCCTTGACCCCTCGTGAGCACATGCATCACATGCAGTTCTCTGATTATTTGGAGGGGTCTGGGAGCTTCCCCAGCTAGGACTCCCAGCAGAGCCCCCCCACCACCAGTGCTCCCAGACTGATGAAGGCAGATCAGGCCTGGGTAAGGGTTCCTGCGGCTGGCACTGAGACGCATGTGTTGCAACTCTTCCAGGTCCCCGACAATGGCTGGTGGGCTGTTTGCTGTGAGTAAGAAATATTTTCAGTATCTGGGGTCTTATGATACAGGAATGGAAGTTTGGGGCGGAGAAAACCTCGAATTCTCCTTTCGGGTCTGTCTCTCTTTCTGTAGCCGTGCTTGTCTGTCTGTCTGTCTGTCTGTCTGTCTCTCTCTCTCTCTCTCTCTCTCTCTCTTTCTCTCTCTCTCTCTCTCTCTCTCTCTCTCTCTCTCTCTCTCTCTCTCTCTCTCTCTCTCTCTCTCTCCCCATGCCTCTGTCTCTCTGGATTTCATGAAAACCTGTTGGTCTTTCCCCCGCCTTGGCCTTTTGTCCAGTGTCCTGAGAGTGGACACGTGGACAGCCTATATATGTGCTTCTCTCATCTGACCTTCTCACAGAACGTGCTTTTAACTAGAAAAGCAGGAGGCAGGGAAGGAACCTCCTAGGTCCCCTGGTTCTTTTCTTTCCCTCTGCTGCCCTGGGCCGAGGTTGGCCCCAGACACAGCATCCTGCCTCCTGGTCCACCTTTGGTCGCCGGGCTTGCTGAGCTCTTTAGGAAGTCGCCTCTGTATGTAGATAGCAGGGTGACATTCAGAGTTTGACACCGAGAAGAATTCTCGGGAGAGCTTGTTAAAGGGGTCAGGTTCAGTGGCTGGACGTGCAGGCAGGAGCAAGAGTCACATTCTAAACGAGTGAACCCCCTGAGGCCGCCCTCTGCCCTCAGAATCCCCGAGTGACAGTTCTGTGAGAACCCCCGCCATTTCCGTGGGATTCCCAATGAACTTGTGTCTGGCATATTACATTTCAAGACCATATGCCATTGGTCATGCTTTTTGATGATGTTAAAATTTTCTGTTTAATTTTTTTTTGGCTTTTTGGGTCACACCCTGCGATGCTCAGGAGTTCCTCCTGTCTCTGTGCTCAGAAATTACTCCTGGCGGTGCTTGGGGGACCATATGGGATGCTGGGAATCAAATTTGGGTCAGCCTCGTGCAAGGCAAACGCCCTACCCACTGTGCTATCGCTCCAGCCCCTCTGATTAATTTTTGTGAGAATTTTTTTCATCTTTTCTGATTGCTTGTTTTGTTTTGGGGCCACACACAGTGGGGCTCAGGGGATACACCGGGTTCTACCCTCAGAGATGACTCCTGTCTGTGCTCGAGGGACCCTATGGGATGTCGGGGATTGAACCTGGGTTGGCCCCATGCCAGGCAGTATGCTCTACTCGCTGTACTAGTGTTCTGGCCCCTGGAATTTTTTTTTAAGTAACAGAACATCCCAGCTTTGCATAAAGAGTGAACCAAATAGAAATTTTATCTTCCACGCAGGGCTTTCCTTCTCCCATCGTAAGGTACTGTCCTTTTGGGTCTTATTTTTCAAAAAAATTTTTCTTTTTGAATTTGGTTGAAACCCAAACTCAGGGCTCACTCCTGGTGGTGCTCAGGGGACCGTGGGAGCTGCCAGAAACTGAACCTGGGTCAGGTACATGCAAGGCAGGTGCCCAACCCCATTGTACTGTGTCTCCAGCCCTTCAGCTGCTTTTCTGGATGGTTCATCCTGGGGGCCAGTGGTGGGATGTGGTGGTTCACACCCCTCTGCCCTTGCATGAGTCTACCTCGTTGGGTTTTGAGGTGTGCTTTTAATGGTCTTTCTGCCTCTCCTCCAGGTGCCAGGCTGCTCTTCCTGTGTCTGGCAGTTCCTCTTTCTCCCTTCCCAACTTCTCTCCTTCCTAGCTGCTTTCCTCTCTTCTCTGGCTAGGAGATCAGGTAATCCGCCCGTGTGGACTGTCACCCACCCACGAGCTCCTGGCCGGGCCCACTCTGGGCCCTGTGAGCCCCACGCATGAACAAACAGTGCATGGGCTTGTGGTCTTGGTTCTGGTGGCTAGACCTTGGGCCGCTCCCTTGTTCTTTGGCTGCGCTCTGGAGCCCGTGTGTGCATGGGGGTGGGTGAGGCAGGGATGGGTGGTGGGGTGAGGAGTGGGGTGGAGGGGGCCGCCTGTTTCATGCCCTGGAGGGTGCGGTCTCGGCAGTGTCTCTTTGGGTGATGCTTGGTGCCCGGCCTCTGTACTCAAGGGACAGCCGTGCCGATGGACCCGCTCCCCTCACCCAGCCACTCCTCTGCCCTGCAGATCTGGCAGTGCGGCGGGACCCTGGAAACGCACCCCTGCTCACACGTCGGCCACGTCTTCCCCAAGCAAGCTCCCTACTCACGCAAAAAGGCTCTGGCCAACAGTGTCCGCGCTGCCGAAGTGTGGCTGGATGAGTTCAAGGAGCTCTTCTACCACCGCAACCCCCACGCACGCCTGGTGAGCTCCTCCCACCCGCCCCGTCTGCCTTCACCCCTGCAGGCCTCCTCAGAACCAACCCCCCCTTCCTCCTCCGTCCTCCCTCTACCCTCCGTGCCCGCACATCCACTTCCGGAGGGAGAAGCTGCGGTGGGCCTTGGTGAGGCCAGTGGGGGACTACTTGATTCCTCCATGGTTGTGATGACCCTTTGCTGATGTCTCTTGATGCCCACCCGGCCTTGAGAATCACAGCCAGCAGCTCATGCTGCCCGCCCCAGGTTGGGGTACCCTGAGCTTGTTGCTTCTAGGAAAATCAGGGCTGGGTTTCAGCTACCTCCAGCCACTGCATGTTCTTCAGATCGTGGGTATTTCTGTCGTGGAGGGGAGGTCAGGCCCCATGCCATGGTCGCCAGGGCCTCTTCCTGGCTCTGCACTCAGGGATCATGCCTGGTGATTTTTTTTCTGGGAACCAAATGAGGTGGCAGGGACCAGGGCAGTGTGGCCACCTGCCAGGCAAGCGCCCTGCCCTTTGCACGAGCTCTCTGGTTCCTGTTTACTTATGACCCCCACCTGGAGGTGCTTGGGGTCTACCCTTGACTCAGTGCTGGGGGTTCCCTGCCGTGCCGGGACTCGGACCTGGGCCTCCTGTATGTGCTCTTGACCATTGAGCTATCTCTTCAACACAGAGTATGTATGTGTGTGTGAGTGTGTGTGTGTGTGTGTGTGTGTGTGTGTGGTGCCGGGGATGGGTCATGCATATGTGCGCTATCTCATCTCATCCCAGCCCCGTCTCTTGGCTTTGCATGCGTGTCTACCTCAGCCAGCCTTCCTCAATCTGTCCCATTGAAGAAGTGCTGCGTGTCCAGGGATGCCCACAGGGCTGGGGGTTTGGGGCTCCCATCATGTCCTAGGCGCTTCATGACCATCGAGGTGCACTGGGTCTCCCCATGCTGGAGCTGGGCAACGGGGAACCCTGTGTGTGTGTGCGCGCGCATGTGTGTGTGTGTGTGGGGGGGGGTGGTACCCCGGCTGCCACAGCTCTCTCCCTAGGCACCCACCCACACCTGCACAACTGGGGCTTGGGGGCATCATCACGCCCCAGGACTGGGGTGGGGTGGAGTGGGGGACTGTGGAGGACCTTCAGGCTGACCGCATGGACCCCCCTTAGGAGTCCTTTGGCGACGTGACCGAGAGGCAGCAGCTCCGTGAGAAGCTCAAGTGTAAGGACTTCAGGTGGTTCCTGGAGAACGTGTATCCTGAGCTGCACGTGCCCGAGGACCGGCCCGGCTGCTTCGGGATGGTGAGAGGGCTGCGCCCGGGGGGGCTGCCGGCAGGGTCCCCACCCCCTGCATGAGGCAGGTCCTCGATGGGGTCCCTTGGGCTCCCCAGCCCCGGCCCTCTCCCCGGCTCTTCCCCTCCCCCGGCTGGGTTTGGCTCTCAGCTCGCTCACGTGGGAGCATGTGAACGAGAGTCAGGTTCTGCCTGTGATTTTGTGCATGAGGAGACTGAGGCTTGCCTGGACTCTCCACACCACCTCTACCCATCACATCACTTCACACCCGAGTCTCAGTGTCTGGGCCAGTTAGTCATTCCCACCGCAGGGGTCCTTGGGGACCAGTGGGGGGGTACAGGAGGATGGGGCAGGAAAAGGAGAGTCACTTCTGTTGTTCACCAAAAGAAAGAGAAAAGAAATCTTTGGGGGGGGGGCAGAGAGATAGTCCCGGGGTTAAGTTTAAGCTTTGCTCTCTGTGTGGCCAACACTAGTTTGATCCCCGGTGCCAGACGTGGTCCCCTGAACACCGTCAGGAGTGGCCGTTGAGTACCTCGAAGTATGGCCTAAACACCCGTTCCGCTCCCCCCCAAACCCCTGCACACAAATGGGAAGTATTTGCGCTGTGGGGGTTGGGGTTGGGCTTCACCCGGTGGTGCTCAGTGGTGACTCATGATGGTGTTGGCGTCAGACTGGGGCTTGGTTGCCTGCCTGGCAAGTGCCCTCACCCCCCAGACCCTCTCTGGCCCCAGTGCGCCATTCACTCTGGAGAGAAATCACGCCAAGGTAGAGACTCCCCTCTCCTGGGCTGCACGGCTGGGCGACGCTGCTTCCCCCATTCTGGAAGCCCTTTGGTCAGCACCCAGCGGGCTCTGAACACGTTTGAATCCTTGGCCACTGTGAAGTGTCCAGGTCTCCCGAGGTGCCGAGAGGATCAGGAGGCCGTCGTGGGCTGCCTGCCCCAGGGAGTGTGTCACTCTTGCTCGCCCTGCCTTTGTCTCCTGCATCCCCACCCCACCCCGTCCCACTGCATTTCTCTTTTGTCCAAGCGCAGCCCTGGAGGGGATGATGGGGCATGATGCTCTTCAGGCCTTTGCACGTGACCAAACTGGGCACTATCCCCAGCACCCCATAGGATTCCCCACCAAGCACCACCAGGTGTGATCTCTGAGCACAGAGCCAGAAGTAAGCCCTGAGCATTGCTAGATGTGATACTCCCCTCCTTCAATCCCCCCCAAAAAATCCAAAATGAATAAATTAAGGAAGCTCTTATTTATTTATTTGTTTACTTTTGGTGTGGGGTCCATGCCTTGCGGTGCTCAGGGATTTACTCCTGGCTCTGTGCTCAGGGATCACTCTTGGCGGTGCTCAGGAGGTCCTGTGGGTTGCTGGGGTTTGTCCATGTGCAAGGCCAGCCATCTGACCTTCTGTACTATCGCTCAGGTCCCAGAAGCTCTTACTTTTGGGCCTGGCTCTTGTGCCGGGCCCTCCTCACTCGCTGTTTCTCCTCCCGCAGCATCCTGGGTTGACTCAGTTGTGTGTAAACCTGAACTGGAAACTCCCGTTATGTTTCTTGGTAGCTCCAGAATAAAGGATTGCAAGGACTCTGCTTTGACTATAATCCTCCTGATGAAAACCAGATTGTGGGGCACCAGGTCATTTTGTACACCTGTCATGGCCTGGGCCAGAACCAGGTAGGTGACGCTTCTCTCTGGAAAAAGGCAGCAGGGGCCCCTGGGTTCAAGGTCTTGGGAGCCTCTTAAAGAGGAAAATTGGGGAAGATCTATGTGTGTTGTTGTTTTTTAATTTTAATTTTTTTTTGTTGAATCACTGTGGTATTCAGTTACAGGGCTTTCATGATTGAGTTTCAGTCATACAATGATCAGACACCCATCCCTCCACCAGTGCTCATTTTCCACCACCAATGTTCCCAGTGTCCCTCCTGCCACCCCCATCCCCTGCCTCTACGGCAGACAATTTCTTTCTTACTCTCTCTCTACTTTTGGGCATTATGGTTTGCAATACAGATACTGAGAGGCCATTATGTTTGGTCCTTTATCTACTTTCAGCACCTCTATGTGTGTTTTTTAAAAAGTGAATATTTGACCTCTTCAATTTGTAAAGGTAATAGAGACTCATTGTAAAATATTTGAGAACTAGAAAGTGAAGCAAGTGTGCCCGAGAGGACCTGGAGAAACCGCCTTAGGATGAAGGTGAGTTTCTTGTCCCTCTTTCCTCTATGCACAGACTCTGGATTCTGTGTTTTAACTTAATCACTTAATCACTTAACTTCCCGTTAGTCGTCGATTTGCTCGAGCGGGCGCCAGTAACGTCTCCATTTGTCCCTGTCGCGTGCTAGTGTAGCCCAATGGCATCTGTTCGCTCCAGGAACATGAAGGGCTTCAAACCGATTGTTCATGATCTTGACGAAGAAGTCTGACCATCTGGTAGGTGGGCGGCCACGCGGTCTTTTGACATCCTGTGGAATCCAGTCGGTAACAGCTCTAGTCCAGTGGTCGTCTTTAAACCTCATTACGTGACCAGCCCATCTGATTTTTGACACCTTGGCAAATGAGACAGTGTCCCTGATTCTTGATCGTCGACGGATGTCGGAACTCCGGATTCTTTCTCTCATTTGAGTGAAACGTGATATTCCAAGCATAGCTCTTTCTATTCTTCTTTGGGAGACCTGAATAGAGTTCTCATCCTGTTTGCGTAGGGCCCAGGTCTCTGAGGCATATGTTAATGCAGGAAGAACAGTGGAATCAAAGAGATGTGCCCAGAGCTGGAGGTTCTTCATCCTCTTAGCTATTTCTTCGACGTTCTTGAAGGCGTTCCAAGCTGCTCTCTTCCTCCTGCGCAGCTCGGGTGCCAGGTCATTTGTCATGTTGATCTCTCGACCTAGGTACACATAGCTGTTGCATTCGGAGATGGCCGTTCCATTGAGAGCGATTAGGGCATCAGGTACGAGGCTGTTTCTCATAAACATTGTCTTCGTAAGATTCAGCTGTAGTCCTACCTTTCCACACTCACGGTCAAAGTCAGCCAGCATTTGTGCTGCTTGGCTGATGTTTGGTGTTACTAAAACAATGTCATCAGCAAAGCGGAGGTGGTGTAGTTGCCGACCATCTATCTTCACTCCCATTCCTTCCCATTCCAGTCGTCGCATGATGTTCTCGAGGGTGGCACTGAAGAGTTTCGGTGAAATGGTATCACCCTGCCGCACCCCTCTCTTGACATCAACGATCACTTCTTTGTAGAATGGTGAGATCCTGGTAGTGAATCCGCAATACAGCTCATGGAGGATCCTGATGTATTGGGCTTGGATGCCCTGATTGGCTAGGGCTTCAATGACTGCTTCCGTCTCAACAGAATCAAAGGTCTTCTTTAAATCAATGAATGTTAAACAAAGCGGCATCTTGAACTCCCGAGAAACCTCAATGAGCTTGGTTATCGTGTGGATATGGTCGATGGTGCTGAATCCTTTGCGGAACCCGGCTTGATCGCATGGTTGTCCTTCATCTAGTGTTCTGCCAATCCTATTTAGGATGACTCGAGTGAACAACTTGTAGATGACAGACAATAGGCAGATCGGGCGATAGTTGCCAATGTCATGGATGTCTCCCTTCTTGAACAGTAGTACGGTCCTGCTGGTTTTCCATTGGGACGGAACCTTGCATTCAGACAGGTAGCGAGTGAAGAGCCGAGCCAGTGTATTGATGAGTACTGACGGCAGGTTTTTCAGGTGTTCAGGTCTGACCTTGTCTGGGCCGGGTGCTGTTTGTTTCTTTACCGACGAAATGGTGTGTCGGATTTCGGAAGGGAGAACATTGGGAACGACATATCCATCCTGTAGAATTTGGTATGTTGGCAAGTGGACATGGCTGTCGAAGAGATTTGAGTAGAAGTCATAGATAATCTTCTCCATTGCCGTTTTGGAGGATGTGATGGATCCATCAGGACATTGGAGGGCAGTCATCTTGGTCTTGTAGTTGGCGAAGGACAGGCGGGCGTTATGAATACTTTTCCCGGCTTCTGCCGCATCTCCCAGTACTTCTGCTCTTTTCTCTTTGAGGTCTTCCTTGATTGCATCTCTGCACTGCTTTGGGAGCTTGGATGTTAGCTTGCGGTTGCCTGAGGCACGCGCCAAACCACGCTGGCGAATTAGCTCAAGAGTTTTTGAAGATAGGTGATTTTTTGAGGCTATCTCTCTCTTGGCGTTCCTCGCACATTCATGGAGGTGCTGAACCAGTCGATCGTATTCCTCGTCAATGTTGTCAACAATGGCATCTTCCCATGTTGCCGCAATAGTACCAAAGAGTTCCCAGTTGGTGGTCATTCTGGGAGTTCTCTTTTTGAACTTTTCAGCCCTTTCTCCCCGCTCTGTGAAGTAGAATTTTGCACGAAGGAGACGGTGGTCCAATCCCGTTCGAAATTTTGGGACAACAGCGACATCAGTCAGGCAAAACCGTCGATTGAATATGATGTGGTCTATTTCGTTGTGGAATCGTCCACCGGGAGACTCCCATGTCCATCGTTTAGATTCTGCCTTCTGGAACTGTGAGTTACCATGAATGGTCTTGGTCGACATGATGAACTCAGACAGTCTCTCACCCTGTTCGTTCCATTCTAGGCCATGGGTCCCGATGTGAAGTTCTTCAGCTGATCTTCTCGGTCCTATCTTGGCATTAAAATCACCCACAATGATCTTGTAGAAGGTGTGGTCTTCTTTATAGAACTTGTCTAGCTCCATGTAGAACTTCTCGATTTCTCTTTCATCATAATGAGATGTTGGTGTATAGACAACAAAGATAGAAACTGCAGGCAGTGAGCCACATCATTCAAATGTAAACGTCCAATTCCGGTTGTTAGGCATTCGAATGAATCAATGCTCTTGGCCAAGTTTGTGTTGACAAGTTAAAATTAGTTTTAACTAATTGTCATCATTGTATGTTTATGGTTTATATTTGATTGTTTCCTCTTGCATGATCCATACATGCTCAGATGTCTTCTTTGGGAATATTGTGCCTTTTGACCTCCTGGTGGTTCACATCATGTAGTTCTTTTTTGTTTTTATTTTTGTTTTTGAGTCATACCTGGGGTTACTCAGGGTTTACTCCTGGCTCTGTACTCAGGAATCACTCCTGGCAGTGCTCAGGGGACCATATGGGATGCCAGGGATTGAACTCAGGTCAGCAAGGCTAACACCCTCTCCACTGTATTATCCCTCTGGCCCTGCACCATGTAATTCTGGAGCGGTGAGATGAACTGATTCTCTGCCTGCAAAGGTAATACAGACTCATTGTAGCTCACTGTCACGGTCCTCCCGTTGTTCATCGATTTGCTCAAGCGGGCCCAGTAACGTCTCCATTGGAGACTTTATTGTTACTGTGTCTGGCATATCGAATACGTCACGGGGAGCTTGCCAGGCTCTCCCGTGCAGGCAAGACATTGTAGAACATCTGGGAAATAGAAAATGAAGCAAGCAGTGCCCGATAGGACTCAGAGAAACCCGCTTGTGCAGTTATGACTAACTGTGCACCAATACCTACAGTTAGAGGAAGAAAAAGGAAAACCCTGCAGATCTGGGTCGGCTCAGGAGGGCACCTACTTGGCCGGAGAAGCTGGATTCCAGCACCCTGTCTCCCTGTGTGACCCAGGCCTGCCCTCTCCCTGGCAGTGCAATTCCTGCCTGCAAAGGACATTTTAGTGATTCCACAGTGCCATTGCTTTGGATCAAACTCCCTCAAGTTTGCCGGGAAGAGGCAGAAAAGCCCAGAGAAGAGAAAGGGCAGCTCAGGCCTCAGAGTTGCCCACTCAGCTACTGAGACCGTCCATTTTCTGGCCAGCTCAAGGGTAGGGACAGCGTGGGGTCTCAAACACTCAGGGAAGAAGCAGAGCATGAGAAGGGGGCCTTGGGGAACTCTGGCCAGACACTCACAGACCCTCAAAACTGGACACTCAGGCTCTCTGCCTGGCCTCTGTGCTCTGATCCTGCCTGGTGTCCGTCCATTCCTCCATGGCCGACAGTAACCGTTGCCCACGGACGGCTCCTTTGCAGTTCTTCGAGTATACATCCCAGAAGGAGATCCGCTACAACACCCACCAGCCCGAGGGGTGCTTGGCGGTGGAGGCGGACGGGGAGAGCCTGGTCATAGAGCTCTGCCAGAACCCGGTCCCCGAGAACCACTACTTCCTCCTGCGCTAGGTGAGTGGGCAGTGTCATCTGTGCTGTCAATCTTGGGGCTGAAGTAGACCCCTGGAGTCTCAGGGAGGAGCAGGCCCCAGGCATGCTGTGATAAGGGACATGCTGGGAATGGGGGTGGGGTGGGATGGGGAACTGTTGGCGCCTTTGTCTTGCAGGATCCCTAATGCTTGGCCTGTCTTCTCTTGTTCACTTGGAGTTGCTGGGGGCTGGGCGGGGCTTGGGACCGGCCTGGGGGCTGCTGCTGCTGCTGCTGCTGCTTGAATGTGGTCTCCTTAAAGCGGATGTGAGGGCAGATCCTGCGGGGGGAGGGTTGGGGTGGTGGGGAAACTGTTTTACTTCTGTAAACCTCACCCCCATTTTCCCCAGCTCTGGAATCAGGGGGAGCGGAAGGGGAGATGGTCACAGGGGTCACCAAAGCACACACCCAGCCCTGGATTTATCCCACGTGGCCCCTCCTGAACTTCACCATTTACAGCCCTGGAGGTCCCAAGCATCACTGGGATGGCCCTGGTGGCCCCCAGCACCAGTGAGAACATACGTCTGACTTTTATGTTCGTGTGTAGACGTGAGGATGGCACTGTATGTACATGGTGTGTGTATGCATGTGTATAGATGTGTGGATTGTACTGTATGTGCATGTGTAAAAGTGTGCATTTTTATGTGTGTGCACGTGTATGTAAAAGTGAAGATGGACTATGTGTATGCATGTATGTGTGCACACTTTTGTTCACATATGTGTAGAAATAAGGGTAGCACTTTGTGTGAGCACCAGGCCTGGCTTCTTAAACTGTAGATCAAGACTACACACGGGGTTTGCATAACTTAAAAGATACTTGTTTTACTTTAAATTTATTTATGACATAGGGGTCTGGAGCGATAGCACAGCAGGTAGGGTGTTTGCCTTTCAGGCGGCCAACCCAGGTTCAATTCCCAGCATCCCATATGGTCCCTCGAGCATTGCCAGGAGTAATTCCTAAGTGCAGAGCCAGGAGTAACCCCTGTGCATCGCTGGATGTGACCCAAAAAGAAAGAAAAAATCAAATAAATTTATTTATGATTTATCAAATAAATATTTGTATCCTTATTTTACATACCTCAAAATCAGGGACCACGGAAAAAATTTCCTAACAAAAAGAGGTTGCTAATGGAAAACTTTAAGAAGCTCATAGAGAGAGAGAGAGAGAGAGAGAGAGAGAGAGAGAGAGAGAGAGACAGACAGAGACAGAGACAGAGACAGAGACAGAGAGAAAGAGTGGGAGAGGAAAAAGGAGGAGAAAGAGAAACTTTATTATACATAATAGAGATTGAATAATAACAGTAAAACCTGAAAAATTGCCAGAAACAAGGACCAATAAGTTACTGTAGCATCAGACAGTAGAAGTCAGAGCAACTGAGTGGTAGGCATGTCTTGGGGAAGTTTAGGAAATCATAAATTGGTGGCAGAGGAGAGAGAGGAGGAGGACTGGGCCACTCTCCCTGACAACCACCATCCTGTTACCACGACTATTTCAATAAGTGGATCCATCATAGTCTGTGTGGGTGTGTGCCATTGGGCGGGGCGGGTCCTGCCAGGAATGGCTCGTGCTTCTGGATGATGAGGAATCCGTGTCATGGGGTCTCACCATGTCCAGAGCCTGTCACTGCCCACCCATGGTGCCTATCCCATCTATACCCCCTCTGCAGTGCCCCCCAGGAAGAGCCCCCCACCTTGCCCCAATGCTATGTGAGTTCCCACCCCTAGTGGCCAGTCGATGTTTCAGGATAAGGACCTACAAACCTCCAGGTATTTTCTAAGCCTCTCAAGGACTGGATGGACCTTTTCTGCCCAGAGCCTCACCCCAGTGTGGAACCCTTCACTGCCCACAAGCTCCCCAGACAGCACAAGCCCACAGTGACCCTGTGCCCCACCATCAGAGATGGATTTGATTCTCCGCCCAGCGAAAGTGAGAGGGGGAGATGTCAGAGCTACAGGAGACAGCCGCAGACCACTGGGGCCTGAATGTGCTCAGGGAAGGGAGGACAGGGGCACTCGGGGGTGCCATAGTGGGCACGGGCGATATGGGGGAGTTGGGGTTCCTTTCAGGCTGCAGGACTCGTGAGGGCAGCGTGGCCAGGCTGAGTGGCCCTAGTTGGGAGTGTGTGTATTGAGAGGGATTTCCAGAACAGGCCGGGAGCAACATGAGAGAAGCATCCAGCTTCCCCAAGGCCAAGTCTGGTGTCCAGCTCCCAATAGGATGAACTGAGTCTCAGAGAAAGGGGCAGAGCTGGGATGGGGAGATTCTGTGGGGTCATTAAGAGCCCTCCAGGGCTCAGAAAGGGAAGTCTCTGTGCAACACGGGGAACTGGTCAGGGACTGATTGGGTCTGGGGGCTCAAAGGCCCCACAAAGTGGCTGCTGCCAGTCTGGGAGGAAGCAGAGACAGAAGGACAGAGCGAACGTGGACAACGGATATGGCGGGAGCAAGAACTCTGCGGGCCTGAGGAGAGGAGAGGGGAAGGGCAGGGAGGGCAGGGGCTCCAAGGACAGAAAGGAGAGGGGCCTGGGGAGGGAGGGGCGGTGAGGACAGCAACCAGGACAGCCCCTCTGCCAGGCTCGCTGGGCTCCCACAGCAGCAGCAAGGCCAGACCTACAGGTGCTCAGGGGCTAATCCTGGCAGCTGCAGCTCAGCCTGGGCACGGGGGGACGTGATCTCTGGGAATGAGAAAGTCGTGGACTGAGCTATGGGAGACCGAAAGGGTCAGTGCTCCTGGCCCACCATGGGGCCCACAGAGTTCCAAGCCACCATCGTCGGTAGGGGGCAGTGCCCGAGGGTCCGGGTGGGGGTGGGGAGGCCCGTCAGGCCCACCAGGGCAGAGGCTGGTGCAGCCTTCATCCTGAGGTTGCCCCGGGAGCTCTAGGTTTCCCCCTGGCCAATGGGGTTGCAGCCCCGAGGCCACGCCCCCATCCCTACCTATAAAAAAAGCTCGTGGCCCCGCCCCTCGGGGCACCCTCTCTCAAGGATGCTTGAGAGGGAAGTGGCCCCAACACACCTTCCCCCTGTTGACCGTTCGAGGGGTCATCTAGGGGTCACCTCCAGATGGTGACCCTTCCACGGGTCATCTACGGGTCACCTCTAGGGGTCATCTCTAGGGGATCTTTGGAAATTGGCAGAGCACAACGGACGGTAAGAAAAGGCCCTGCGTTGGCCCTGCACTGGTCACTGTATGGCCCCGAGGCCACAGGATCAAGCCCGGGCCCATTTCCAGCAAGTCTTCCGGCAGTTTTGTCCCCAGCAGCCTCTGTCCTCGTCAGGGTCTGCCGGGACTCTGGGATGGGAGTCCCCAGAGAGCCCCTCTCCAGGACCTGTCCGTTCCTGTCCCCAGAATAGCACCTCCTGGGCTTCTGCTGTCCAAAGACCTGGGTGGCTGAACACTGGCTCCCCAGCTCAGGAAACAATGGGGGTGGGAGCTCAGGGCAATGCCGAGGAGCTGCCTCAGTGGCGCTGGGGAGTCAAAGTAGGGTCCCCGGGTGCGCAGACCCCTCACCACAGACCCTCCTGCCAAAAACCTCTTAGCGTGCGACCACACTCTTCCCCCTAAGTTAGGACTGAAAGAGATGGAAGAACAGAATTTTAAAACATCAGATATATCTTGTAAAGGCGGAGAGTCACATGGCAGCGCCACATCCGTTAGGGGTGAATGATTTGGGCTGGTGCTTGGCACCAGGAGTTTGAAGCCTGTGATGTCCGAGGAGGGCAAGGCAGGGAGGAATCACCCAGAGTGTCCTGAGGCCACGGCCACATCCCTGCCTATAGAAATGCTCGTGGCCCCGCCCCTCGGGACACCCTCTCTCAAGGAGGCTTAAGGGAGAAGTGGCCCCAATGCACCTTCCGCATGTTGACCCTTTCCCTAGGGGATCATTGGAAATTGGCAGAGCATGAAAAGATGGGAAGAAAAAGTGCTAGGTCGGTGCTAACCCGCCAACACTGGGCCATGCGCTGGTTCTGCACTGGTCAGTGTGTGGCCAGGAGGCCCAGGATAAAGCCCCCGGCCATTTCCAGCCAAGTTTTCAGGCATTCTTGTCCTCCAGCAACTTCTGCCCTCGACAGGGTCTCTCGGGACTCTGGGATGGGAGTCCCCAGAGACCCTCTCTCCAGGCCCAGTTTCCTCCTGCCACCAGAATAGGATCTCCTGGGTTCCCACTGATCAAAGAACTGGGTGGCTGTACACTGGCCCACCCAGCTCAGGAAATGATGGGGGTGGGATCTCAGGGCAGCACTGAGGAACTGGGGAGTCAAAGCAGGGTCCCCGACTCCCAGACCCCTCATCACAGTCCCTCCTAGCAGTGGGTCTAACTGTGCGAAAACACCCCTTCCCTCTTGTTTGGGACAGAAAGAGCTGAAAGAACAGAATTTTAAAACATCAAGTGTATCTTATAAAGACGGAAGATTGCTTGGCAGAGCGTCATCCTTTAGGGGAGAGTGATTTGGGCTGGTGCACAGCACCAGGAGCTTGAAGCCTGTGATGTCTGAGGAGGGCAAGGCGGGGAGGAGTGACTTCGAGTGTTGAGGGAGGGGCCCTGTGAATGGGGCACTGTGACAGGGGAGAAAGGCTGGGAGCAGGAGCTGGGCGAGTCTCCTCGTCCCTCCGCACCTGTGTCCTGCTCTGCGGGCAGCCAGAGGAAATGGGGTCAGCTGTCCACTCCCCAGAATTTTACGACCATGAAAATGCAGAGAGCTCTAGGGCCGGGACATAGAACGCTTGTTTCTAGTTGTCCCTCGTGTCCCTGCCAGCACTGCCAGGAGGGCTCCAGTGGGTCCAAACCAGGAAAGAATCCAATTTGTAAGAGGTCCAGAGGAGCAGATGGCGGTGAGAAATGAGCAGACCCCGAGATGAGCAGGAGGAACCAAGAGTCGGGGCTGTGGACCATGAAGTTTGGGTGCGGTTGAAGGTCTGGGGTCCTTGACTGTCTGCTTCCTCTCAGGTTTACCGGCCTCTGGGTGCCCCCGAAACAGTCACATCGTTGACAACATTTCCAAGGACAGGTGGAGGCAGGAGGTTCCAGGAACAACGGGTGAACCCAGAGAACAACTGCGGATGCAAGTGGGGGCCGAGGGTGAGAGAAGCGGGCGCAGTGCCGCCTGGAGTCTGAGGGCTGAGGGGTGGCCAGCCGGGAGCCCGGCCAGGATTGAGTTGTGTCTCAGCAACAGTGGAAGGGGTCTGGGTAACATTTCCCAGTCTTGGAGCTGGGCGAGTCTCCTATCATCTCCAATTATCACCTATTATTCCAACATGTCTTCACTGCGAGCCGACGAAAAGTTGCTGTACACCAAGAGTTTTGTGAGAGGGTGCAGGATTTGCTGGCCATCAGCTCCCCTTCACCCTAGGGTATTTTTGGGGCATAACACTTCAGCCTTCTGGGCTGTGACTTTCCTGGTCTGTGAAATGGGCTGGTGAGACCCCCTGTGAGGCCAAGAGCCTGCCTTGGGTGATGGCAGGAAGGACAGGTCAGAATGCCCTAACTGAGGGCTGTGGTGGCACTGACTGGCCCACACTACACAGAGGGGTCTGGAGTTGGCAGTTGCCAGGTAGGAGTCAGGGTCCGAGGCATAGGGAGACCCAACTCCTAGGCTCTGGGACAAAGATGCCATGGGGGCCTGTGGCTGAGGGTCTGAGCCCTGCATCTCCTGGCTGGGATGTAGTCGGCCCTCCTGCCTGTCCTCACAGACACTGTCCTACCTCCCCCAGATGCCAGGGCAGGACGAATAGGTGCAGTGCCAGTGGCTTCCCTGGGGCCGATCTGCTGGTACCTGGACATGCACATAGCTGCCGACAAGAGCACCTGGATGCCCGCAGTCACCTGGGCTCCAAGGAGGAGCAGCTGTACCAGCGTATGCTGCGGCAGAAGCAGCCCATAGACCAGCTGCTGTGGTGCCACCAAGGCAGCAGGCCCTGCTGGAGGCCGCCATCAGGGAGCTGAGGGAGACCAGGTGAGAGAGGGGCCACGGGCTCTGGGGCAGGAAGGCCCTAGACCTGCCTCCTCAGCTAGTGCCTTCACCCCAGGTGCTCTTCTGTGGGACTCAGCAGGAGAAACAGCAGCTGCAGAACCTGGTGAAAGGGAAAGGAGACCCGGAAAAGGGTGAGTGACAGGGAGAAGCCCCTGTGGGTCAGAGGGCGGGGCTACTGGAGAGGGGAGCCAGGCGGCCCCAACCCCAGCCCCCCACCTCCCTTGCTTGGCTGAGACCCTAATGCTGCCCCACATCCCATCCACTCCAAAGGAATTGGCGTGGAGACGAACAACACACAGGTGCTCCTGGACACAAAACGTGAGGAGCTGGAGGCCACAGACAAGGAGGAGGCGCAGGGGGCCAGGCAGGAGGAGTGCCAGAGTCCAGGAGCTGGAGGAGACAGTCCAGTCCCAGGGGGCAGGGACCATGACCTGTGTGAGATACGGGGACGCTCCTGTTGCTGTCCTTAAGGAAGAGGAGTCCACCGACATCGGACCCAGGTACCGTAATGACCCGCCTAAAATCCAGAAAACGCAGCTGGTCAGCAAGAGCCCCACTGGCAGCCTGACACCCAGCTGACACCTCGATTTTACTGCACCTAAGCACCCTGCCTCTCTCACCCAATTGATCTCGCCCAGCCCCGTCCTCCCCACGCCACCCGAGTTCTGCCTTCTTCCTCTGCCCTTTGCTCTTCTCCCTCCTGTAGAACCAGGGATATCCCTCACTGCAAGACCAGGGATCAGGGCAAAGGCACAACTATTCTCCATCTCAAGACACAGGATATCAGGGGGACAGTAAAGTCTCCCTCCACTAGACCAAGAGATGTCGGGGAAAAAATGTCCCCACCCCTGGGTCCCCCAGGGATCAGGGGGCACAGTTTCCCCTCCACTAGACCCCGGGAGCAGGGGGACAGAAATGTCTCACCCCCTAGACCCCAGGGATCGGGGGCTAGAGATGTCCCCCCACTAGACGCCAGGGATCAGGGGGGCCAGAGACCCCCCCTCACTAGACACCAGGGATGGGGGGCCAGAGATGTCTCCCCAAAAACTGGACGCAGGGAACGGGGGGGCCAGAGATGTCCTCCCACCACTGGACGCCAGGGGTCGGGGGGGCCAGAGAGGTCCCCCCACCACTGGACGCCAGGGATCGGGGGCGCAGAGAGGCACCCCCAGCACGGGACGCCAGGGATCGGGGTGGGGGCCAGAAAGGCCCCCACCAAACTGGACGCCAGGGATCAGGGGGGCCAGAGAGAGAGGCCCCCCTACTAGATGCCAGGGATCGGGGGGGGGCAGAGAGAGAGGCACCCGCCCCCACTGGACGCCAGGGATCTGGGGGAGCCAGAGAGAGAGGCCCCCACACTGGACGCCAGGGATCTGGGGGGCCAGAGAGAGAGGCACCCCCACCACTGGACGCCAGGGATTGGGGGGGCAGAGAGAGAGGCACCCCCACCACTGGACGCCAGGGATCGGGGGGGGTGCCATTAAGAGAGGCCCCCCACCACTGGACGCCAGGGATCGGGGGGGGGTGCCATTAAGAGAGGCCCCCCACCACTGGACGCCAGGGATCAGGGGACGCCAGAGAGAGGACCCCCCCCACCACTGGATGCCAGGGATTGGGAGGATACAGATAGAGACTCCCCCCCCAATGGACGCCAGGGATCGGGGGAGCCAGAGAGAGAGGCACCCCCACCACTGGACGCAAGGGATCGGGGGAGCCAGAGAGAGAGGCCTCCCCACCACTGGACGCCAGGGATCGGGGGGTGCCATTAAGAGAGGCCCCCCCACCCCCACTGGACGCCAGAGATCGGGGGACGCCAGAGAGAGGACCCCCCACCACTGGACGCCAGGGATTGGGAGGAGACAGATAGAGACTCCCCCCCCCACGACCACTGGACGCCAGGGATGGGGGGGCAGAGAGAGAGGCCCCCCCACTGGACGCCAGGGATCGGGGGAGCAGAGACAGAGGTCCCCCCCACTGGGCGCCAGGGATCAGGGGGCCAGAGAGAGAGGCCCCCCCCCACTGGACGCCAGGGATCGGAGGGGCCAGAGAGAGAGGCCACCCCACCAGTGGACGCCTGAGATCGGGGGGGGCCACAGAGAGAGGCCCCCCCATGAGTGGACGCCAGGGATCGTGGGGGCCAGAGAGAGAGGCCCCCCCACCACTGGAAGCCAGGGATCGGGGGGGCCGAGATGTCCCCCCCACTAGGACCCAGGGACCGGAAGGGCCGAGATGTCCCCCTCCACACTAGGCCCCAGGAAACAGTGGGGAAGAAATGTCCCCCTCCACAAGATCCTAGGGATCAGGATGGCAGATATATCCCCCCAGCACTAACAAACAATGATTTGGAGGTCAGAAGTCACAACTCAGCTCTCCCCTCCCCATTGTGGGGTCCTGTTTCTGCGCATGACAACCCTGAAGCTTGGCCGCTGGTACCATCCAGTCACCGGATTCTACACACTCTTTGGGGCTGTTTGGGGACTTTGTATTGCTGGCTGAGAAGAGGGGAAGGAGGAAGGTGGGCTTTCTCCCTGAATGCCACTGTCTGATTTTCACGATTGTTGCAATAAATGGATCTATCCCAGGCCTGTGTGGGTGTGTGTGTCACTGGGCGGGACAGGTCTGGCCAGTAGTTGACAATTGCTTCTAGATTGTGGGAAGCCTCGGCCATGTCACCATGCCAAGACGCGTCACCTGCCTGCCCCTGTGTGAAGCCTGTCAATGACCCCAGGAGAGTCCACCCCAAGGGTTGAAGGTCTCAATCACGGATGCGTCCCCAGGAGGGAGGGCAGGATGCAGCACCCAGAGCTCTGCTTTCCACTGCAGCACCTCCATGGCCTCCCCTGCCCCTGGTGCCTGTTTCCCCATTCCCCTCTGCAGTGGCACCAGGGACAGACCCCACTTTGCCCCCTAGTGGCCAAATCAGGTTTCTCAGGATGAGGACTTGAAAGTGCTCCTGCAGCAGGTGGGTCCAAGGTGCTGTCCCCTCAGCCAGGCTCCCCCGGAATGGCACCCACCCCAGCAGGAAGACAGTGTGTTATCAGTGGAGCAGGATGGGGCCGTGAATGGAACATGTTTCTAGTGTCCCCGAGTCTGTACGGAGCTGATTCCTGATAATAGCGCCCCACTTCTTTGTGGACCATCAGATTCCCTAATACAAGTCCCACTGCCACCATCACAGCACGGTCAGACCCCATGTAATAGAGAACCAGGCCCTGACTCCTCTTTGCTCCTGCACACCTGGACCTGTTGGGACAGCCTTGGCTGAGTGACACTCTACTGGTGACAAGAAGTGTGTCCAGATTCATGTATCAGACCAGATGGCAAAGCCTCAGAAGGCAGAGCCATCCTGTTCCAGTAATTTCCAGGAATTTGGTCAGCCATGCCCCTTCCTGCCTGTCACATTCCTACTTGGATGGGAACCAGGGATCGGGGAGGCACCAGGGATCAGCCTGGTAGGGCTGTTCAGGGCAGGCACAGGCAGGTCCCGGTTTACCCCTCGGTGCCCAGTTCATAGCCCTTCCCCTCTAACTGCACCATGGGCCTGGGGCCACCCGTTCACTCTCATGGATCTTCTCACCTCACACATATCCTGCACACCCTCTCGAAGCTTCTACTGGGGCTCTGGGCTTAGTTCTCTGTGTCCTGCCTCTGGGCCCCTGGGCTCTGGAAACACCAAGTCCAGGTTTTCCTAGATGTTTGGGGAGCTGGGAGACTGTGGGGATCAGGGGCTTGAGCCCTCTCACCCCTTGCCAGTGGTGAGAGCTGTTCTCCCATTGAACGACTGTCTTTGGAGTTTTTCCTTTTAGGATCATACAGAGTATCACCAAGACAGGTGGCACCCAAGAATTTGCTGGAAGCATCCTAGTGTATTCCATGTGTGCAGGCTCTACCCAGCTATCCCCCAAACGGGCAGTAGCAGGTCACAGCCTAATTATGTAGGTTGTTTACAGGCTACCTTGATTCTGCGGTAACAACTTTCATCTAACATGCAGTGGTGCCTAGTGCTCTCAGGTGCTCCCACAGTGGTGATTCCCGTTTCTACGCTCAGTGTTCGAGCGTTCCTGTGAGCCCCTTCCATCCCTGCTCGGGTAACCTGCTTTCCCTTAGTCTCTTGCTCGGTGAGAGATTTGGGAACCCCATCCGGGTCAGACAGAAGGACAGAGATATATAAATAAAGTTAAGGAAATAGGAGTAGCTTACTGGGGGGCTCCCGGGCGGACTCTCCGAACCTCAGGTGAGGCAATGGTACACCCGCGCCCTGGGTTAGACTAAGGGGGCTATGAAGTTGTCTTGGTCTGGTCCTACTCATCTGTTCGTGGGTCAATGTTAAGGAACATGGAATGAAGCCTGGTGGCTTCCTGTCACCAAGTGGGCATTAAGTCTTGTCTTCCTCACCTGGGACAAGGTGATCTCTGACTCCAGGAATGTTGCTGTCCACTCAGCCGGTTGCCATTTGGTTCTGGTCACCATTTTGTCAGAGCAAACCTCACATTTGATTCTTGTCAAATTTGGTGATTCCTGACCCATCCATCTTGTCCACCTCCTAGAGTGGGTCTCTCAGAGGTCCTGCCTAGTTTTTCGCTTCTGCCTCTTGTTGCCTCCTTGGTTCCCTCCCCTTAGGCTTGGCAGACAGAATCATTTGCGAGCCCCCCTTAGCTCACCCCGCTGCGGCTGATCCTGACAAACTAGCACCTGCAGGTTAATCTTCTGGCGATGCTCAGTGATGAGTTTGTCTGGGATTGTTTCCCATTTCTCTCCTGACTCTGAGAGATGTCCATTCTACAGTGAGGCCCTCAGGAGTGGCCAAACCTGACCACGGCTGGGCCTGACCAGCCTCCAGCTCACTGGCCCTTCTCGAGTTCATTCTTTCAACTGGCTCAAAGCCCCCTCCCACTCCTGACTGGTTTGAGTAGAGCAGTGTTCAGTCATTGAAGAAAACACCTTTTCCTCCCTACTGGACACTGAGCAGGCCCAGGGCCCATTGATTGAAAAGACAACTGCAGCCAGGGAGTCAGTTTGGTTCTGGACCCTTACTGCCCATGGCATTCTGGACCTTAAGGAGTTTTTCCACCTGGGTTGCTACTTGAGTTAGAGACCCTCTGCCTGTTCCCAGTCACCACAGCCCCCAACTGGCCTCTGGGGCACACAGAGTAGTGAGGAGACCAGAATCAGCCGTGGGGGTGGGGTGATGTGTTTTCACCTCTGGGCTGCTCAGGTAAATGAGCAAAGCACAGTTAGCAGGTATATCCCCCCTGGCCCCCCCCCACCCTCGTCAGGATCCCACCATCCAGGGTATATTCTCAATGACACCATACTCATCAAGGGTCACTGTCAATCAAGATGAAACTAGCGCCCAGGTCAGCACTTCCTCATCACCTTTGTCAGGATTCCTGCCCTGCATCCCGCCACCCACCCAGACTCTGTCTCCTTCCCCTGCCTGATCTCTGTGGGCACCTGCAGAGTTTGCATCTGCTTTGGCAGCCTCAGGCAATCCATGGTGTTTGCTCAGTGCACCAGAGAGTCGACCCTGCGGGCTCAGCACAACTCCCCATTTCTATTATTGTTAGTATTTGTGACCAAAGAGACCAGGGCTAGTCTAGGTACTGGCAGCAGTGCCGTTGGGGCAGACCCTCAGTGCCCGAGCGTTTCCTGCCCTGCTCACACCCAGCATGCCTCCAGCTCTCCCTGCCAGAAGACCCACGGTTCAACAGTTGGACACGGTAACAAGTTGCCGATGCAGATGTTTCTGTTTCCTCACCTCTTTAAGTTAAACGTTTACAGCAATGGTGAAATTTGCTTCTCATCAATGTTGCCTGTCATCTTGCATAAGCTCAGTAAGAGAATTACAGATTCCTTTAATCTGTCGCTTCAAATTTAGCTCAACGTAAAGTCAGGCATGAAAGGTCAGATCTGTTGGCTTTTCCTGGCCCATGTCATCTGCTCCTACTCCCCAGACTCCAGTCCTGGGGCCAGTTTTATTTTGCCTATCCCAGACCCAAGGGGTCCTTGACCATTCTTTTGGCCAGAGACTGTCCCATGCTGTACTCTGGACCATATCACATGTTGGATCTTCGGCCTTCCCTTGTCCAAATAAGGGTCACCTGGCGCCTGTCCGAGGTCCATCCAAGGCCCTCCACGTGATGCACATTTGAGAATGTTTGAATCATGGACAATCACTGGGAAACTGAAGCTTTAGTAAGATGAATGTCCAGGATGAGATCAGGACCCACCTGTGACTCCTGCATCAAGCATCAAGCAGTGTCCGTGTAGGGGTCTCTTTGCCAGGAGCCCAAGAGCATACCAAGGCCATCAAGGAGAGAAAAACTAACATTTCCCTGATAGTCTGGTCTGGGAAATAACGCCCTTCGTTCTACATAGTTTCACACCAGAAAATTCCCAACATCCTCCCTGAGCCGCATGCCGAAAACCAAAGGAAACTTATGGGCTTTACCTGGAATTTGGGAGTCAACATCCTAGACCAAACAATGCCCTCAACCCCACATTAAAAGATCCATGCCAGAGTCAGTTTGGCGGGGACCCCACATTGTAGATGCAAGAGAGAAATTGTCACAGGCTAGGAAACAGCAGAGACCCGAGGAGGCCCGTGTTGGATCCTCACACTCCGCACTACGCTGACAGGCAGCTCCTGGGACACGGCCAGGGCAAGGCTGACTTCTCAGTGGGATACCAAGCAGGTCCCCTCTTCTGCCAACACTCTCTGGGACCCCTGTGTCTTCCTGAGTGTGGTGAGTCTAGGGCATGATACCTGCCGCTGTGAGAGCCGTGGGGTTCAGGGACCTTGCAAAAGGGTCCGTTCCTGGGGCAGGTGAGGGGGCACGTGGAGGGCTTCATCCTTCCAGTCCTCACCCAACACTAGCCCACAGTTGGAAATTTGGTGCCTGAGCCCCGAAGGTCACATGGTATTTCCCCAGGGCTAGGAAATACATGTCATCTTGCACTTCCTGAAAGTCACGGGGTAGGTGAAGGCTCCTCTTAGGGCAGAAAGGTGGCAGGGTGAGGGGGGTGCTGGACATGTGCCAGCCCTGACGTCCGGCAGCTAAGAAAAAGTAGCGGCCCTTGAGCACAGTTCCTGACCTCCCAAAGAACACCAGACCCCCACTCTGTTCTTCCAAGACTGTGGTGAGCCACCCTGGAGATACACGTCTAATACTATGAGTATTTTACCTGTCATGTCATGTCACGGTTACCCAGGCCGGGCTATTGTGAAGATGAGAATCCAGGCCAGTTTAGTGAGCCCAGGTGGCCTGAGGACTTCATCCTCTGTAGGAGTGTCCTGGCAGGCAGGTGTCCATCCCATTCCGATCTGGGGTAGGGAGACCTCCCGGACTTCAGGACTTGTCTGGACACTGAGAGCAGGGCCCAGGGTGTGGTCAGTCATTGCAGATCTGCAGATCCCTGGTTGTCCATAGCAGAGACATTTCCAGTTCTCCCTTGGCCAACGTGCCTGAAACAACAATTTTATTTTTTGTCCAAATTTGAAATCCTTGAATGTTAAAAGTAGGTAAAGGGATATTCCTGATACCCTTTCAGTATCTATATTGTAAACCACAAAAAGGAAGACAGAGAGAGAGAGAGAGAGAGAGAGAGAGAGAGAGAGAGAGAGAGAGAGAGAGAGAAGGCAGAGACAGAGACAGACAAAGACAGGAAGAAACAGAGAGAAAGATAGATAATAAAAACATCTTCCAAAAAGGCTGAACTGAATATCTGGAAAAAAACCCAAGTGCCTGAGAACGGATGACTGGTTAAAAAACTTTGGTATATCTACACAATGGAATACAATGCAGCTGTTAGAAAGGATGAATTCATGAAATTTGCATACAAGTGATACTACATGGAAAGTACCATGCTAAGTGAAATGAGTCAGAAAGAGAGGGACAGACATAGAAAGACTGCATTCATCTGTAGAATATCAAGTAACAAAATAGGAGACTAACACCCAAGAATAGTCACGATAAGTACCAGGAGGTTTGCTCCATGGCTTGGAGGCCAGCCACACATGGTGGGGGAAAAGGCAGCTCAGATAGGGAAGGGAGCACCAAGTAAAGGGTATTGGGAAGATCCTCCCAGGATGGGAGATGCATGCTGGAAATAAACTATAGACCAAACTTGATTGCCACTCAATGCCTCTTTTGCAAACTTCAGCACCCAAAAGGAGAGAGAGAACAAAAGGGAATGCCCTGCCACAGAGGCAGGGTGAGATGAGGGGAAGGAGGGTGGGAAGGATACTGGGATCCGTGGTGGTGGAGAATGGGCACTGGTGGAGGGATGGGTACTCGATCATTGTATAACTGAAATCCAAACACAAAAATTTGTAAGTCTATAACTGTACCTTATGGTGTTTCACTAATAAATTTTTTTTAAAAAAGGCTGGCCTAGGTGGAGAGGTGGAGGGTGTTGGGAGGGAAACTGGAAACATTGGAGGTGGGAAATGTACACTGGTGGAGGGATGGGTGAACAATGATGACTGAAGCCTAATCATGAACAGCTTTGTAAGGGTCTATCTTACATCGATTCAATAAAAAATTTTTAAGAGGAGAATGGATTATATTTGGATTTATAGAATTAGACGTGTAGTACATTTTCTGAGGTAAAATCTAGAGCTCAGCTGAGTCGCTGCGATCATTATAGAATTGGGGAAGTGTGATGCTGAACTTGACTTTAGAGACATTCCATGATGAGTAGATCAGTGGTTCAAATGTGTCCTGCTTTGAGCACCATTCAACATGTCATTACTTAATTTCTTTTTTAAAAATAATTATTTCATTTACTTTAAGGGGAAACTCTATATGGGCACTTATAAATGGCAAACAAATTATATTTGCATTAGATATGGAAGTGGGACTTCAGTCTATCTGACTTCAATCTCTGGCGTCCCATAGAGGCCCTTGAGCATGGCTGGGACTGATCCCTGCTGTGGTTCCAAAACCAAAGAAGCAAACAAACAAGGAAATGTAATATATCAAAAGCTAGAACAGGTGGTGAGGTGTCTGCTTTGCATACTTCTATCCTGGGCTGATTCCTGGCACCTCGTATGGATCCTTGAGCACCATTAGGGGTGATCCCTGAGCACAGGACAGGAGACAGGGTCCCCAGTCAAGGGAGGTCTCATGTCTTAGGCCCCTGGAGCAAGACGATGGGGGCCTGTGCAGGGGACAGATTGCCCAGGCGCTGCCAGCCTTGGGCCTGTGAGTCGATGCTTGACCTCCACATCCCTGGACCCAGAGCAGGATGCCCTGGCTGCCTGTCCTCACTCCCAGCCTTGTGCCCACAGGTGGGACTGCAGGACAAACAGGTGAGTGTCTGCGGCAGCAACAAGACTGGGATCTCGGCCTCCCGCAGTAGGACGTGGCCTCTGACCAGTGTCGGTCTCTGAGAATAAGCAGGAGGAGGAGCAGGTGCTACTGCAGAGTCAGCTCCGGATCAGCTGCAAGGGGAGTGAATCAGGACAAGGTGGATATGGAGAAATGACAGAAGGTGCCGGGGGAGACCCACTGTGAGGGTAGGAGCCCGCCTGGGTTGGTGGGAGGAAGGACAGGCCAGGACGCCACCCACTATAATATATCAAAATCTAGAAAAGGCTAGAGGGGTTGTGGGGGTGTGGATTGGCCCTCACTGAACAGAGAGGGTCCTAGTAGCAGGGAGGCTGCGGGGTCGAGGTATAGGGAGGCCCCCTCTCTTAGGTCTTGGGAGAAAGACCCCCAGGGGAATGTGCAGGGGACAGGTAACCCCATGTGCTGTTTTCCTTGGGCCTGTGTGTGTGTGTCTGGGCCCTGAATGTTGTGGTGGGATCTGGACAGCCTTCGACCCTGTCTCATGACAGAGATGTGCATGCAAGACCAGAAGGTGCAGTGCTTGCAGCCTGGAATGCTTCTGCTGGTGCCAAAAGCAGCACACAGCTGCAACCCCACACCTGAATGGCCCACTCACATGGGCTCCAAGGTTGAGCAGGTGCTGAGGCACAAGGAGCTCATGGACCAGCTGCAGCAGGTGCTAACAAGGCAGCAGGCCCTGCTGGAGGCCACCTTCAGGGAGCTGAGGGAAACCCAGGTGAGGGGGTGGGCAGGGGCTCAGGGACAGGAAGGCGCATCAGGCCCTAGACCTGCCTACTCACCTGGTGCCTTCATCTTTAGGGGATCCTCAGTCCTGAAATCAGGAGCAACTGAGCCCCAGGCCTTGCTGGAATTCCAAGGGTACCCTGAAGAGGGTGAGTGGTGCGGTGGGTCTCCAGGAGGGAGAAGTTCCTGATGGGGATCTGGAGGTGGGGCTATATGGGAGGTGGAGCCAGGCGGGAACCCTGAGATGCCTCCACCTTCCTTGCTTGGCTGAGACCCTGGAGTGCCCCATAGTCAATCCAGTGTCGAAGAACACGGAGTTGGAGGTGAACATAGTGGAGGTTTGTGAGACCATGACCTCTATGGAACTCGAGGTGATGGTCATGAAGGACAGGCTGGTGGCGTGTGAGAAGACTAAGGATCTGGATGACTAAGGTCTGAGACTAAGGTCTGGTGTCCAGACCTGGGAAGCGGGATGATGGATTGTGTGAAGAACCCAGAGAGACCCTCCTGTTCCTATCTGTGAGGAACAGGAGGCCGCAGACCTCAGATCCGGATCCTGTAATGACCTGCCCCCAAATAACCAGAATCCAGCTCGTCCGCTTGAGTTCAGCTGGCAAGATTGTTCACCATTAATCCACTTTTTCTACCCTGATGATGTACTCTGCGTTCTTCAATTCCAACTAATCTAGCCCTGATCCAGTTCTTCCCACCCTCCTCCTTCCTCCCTCTTCCCCACTCTTCCACTTTCCCTCAGCACTAGACCCTAGGGATCAAGGGGGCAGAAAGGTCCCCCAACACTAGACCGCAGGGATCAGTGGGACAAAAATGTCTCCTACCTCTAGGCACCAGGGATGTTGGGAGCAGAAATTTAAACTGGGCCACACTCAAACTTCAGTCATGATAGCTCCAAAAGCCAAACAAGGGCTTGAGGTGGGAGCTCTCCCTCCCCAGTACACAGTCCCGTTTCTCCATATGGCAGCCCTGAAGCTAATGGGGGCTGGAAACATCAGAGCAACCAGTTCTAGACACTCTTTGGGGGCTGGTTGGGCACTAATGAATTGAGGAGAAGAGAGAGGAAGGAGGCATGCTGGGTCACTCTCTGACAGTCACTGTCCTATTTCCAAGCTTGTTTCAATAAATGGATCCATCCCAGGCCGTGTGGGTATGTGTCTCGGGCGAGGTGTGTCCTGCCAGCAGTTGGCAGTTGCTTCTAGATTGTGGGTGGCCCTTGCCATGGGATTCACCATGTCTAGAGCCTGTCATCTGCATGCCCCTGAGTACAATGTCAATGACCCCAGGAGAGTACCTCTAAGATTTGGAGTGGTAACATTCAAAATACTGTGGTGGGAAGGTACGATGGTGGTGGAATTGGTGTTTGCATATTAAATGTAATAAATTATTGTAAACAACTTTATAAAGACAAAATAAAAATTTGCAAAAAAGTCAGCAAAATATAAAGCATGAAAAGAGAACAGAAAAATCAAAGATACACCAATATAAAACTTTTATTTAAAAAAAAAAGCAATGGCGTCTAAGCTACTAAGATAGCCCACAGAATGGGAAAAATTATTTACCCAATACCTAGCTGATGAAAGGCTAATATCCAAGTTATATAGCACATTGGTAGAACTTTACCAAAAAAATATCTCCCAACCCCATCAAACAAATGCAGAGAGGAATAATGAACAGAAACTTCCTCCAAGAAGAAATTCAAGGGCTGGAGCGATAGTACAGTGGTAGGTTGTTGCTTTGCACGTGGCTGATCTGGGTTTGATCCCCGCCATCCTACGGGCTACACCCGCCTTGGAACCCCAAGTGTTCTGTGAGAACCAGAAGGCAGTGTCCTTCCTAAAGACACCCCATGCACACCCCATCCTCCCTTTCACCTAGAGGTGGAAATCACACCCAGATCCAAGACAGACCTGAGCCAACAACCCGTCAAAGACAAATTGTGTTGGCAGAAGATCAGACAGACTGTGATGCCCGTGAGGTAAGGAGGCTGCAGACACCCATCCCAGGGCACAAAGTGACCTGCCTGAAAGTGATGTGTTCCCCCCAAGAGTCAGAAATGGTTCAACAGAATTCTTACTCACCTGTGATTCCGTCTTTTACCTACCCTGTCAAAATCATATTCATTTACCCCAACCTTGTCTTTCTTCCCTCTTCCTTCCCGCCCTTCTCCTCTCCCCCTCCTCCTTCCTGCCCCCTCCCTTCTCCCCTCCTCTGCCCCTTCCCATTGAGGAATGGGGCTATGGGACTATGAGGCTATGCGGCTACACAAAGCAATTGCAGACGTGCCCCCATGGCAGGGATGCTGCGTACTAGGAGTGGCGAGATGACCCAAACAGAACAACATTGAGACTCGTACTCTGCAATTAAAGAAGTTACACAGTCTCCAAGGAAGCTCAGCTAGAGAAGAGGGCACCAAATAAAGGGTGCTGGGAGGATCCTCCCAGGGTGGGAGAAGCATGCTGAAAGTAGACTATAGACCAAACATGACTACCACTCAGTTTCTCTCTTGCAAACCACAGCACCCAAAAGGAGAGAGAGAACAAGGGGGAATCCCCTGCCACAGAGGTAGGGTGGGAAAGGAGGGGGAAGGGAGGTGGGAGGGATGCTGGGACCCGTGGTGGTGGAGGATGGGTACTTGATCATTGTGTGACTGAAACCCAAGCAAAAAATTTATGTCTAAAACTGTACCTCATGGTGTTTCACTAATAAAAAAATAATAAAAAAATTATTGAATAAAAAAATAGTTACACAGCCTCCAACACATCCATATGTGCAGGAACAAACTCAAACATAAAATAAAGAACCAGTAAAAAATCCAAAGAAATAAATTTCAATTTTTAATATGAAAATTAAGAGATCATGGGGTCTCACCATGTTTCGCGCTTGTCCCTATCCCTCCCCGAGCGCACCCCTCCCCCCCAGCCTTTCCAGAGGGATTCAGGGCTTCTTTATTATGGTCTTTACCCAGATGCCACTCAGGTTGGAAATTGTTCCTGAACTGTTCAGTGGTTGTGAGCAAGAGATGTAATCCACTGCTTCTTGCAAGTCAGAGGATGGGGTCCCATCCGACAGGCAGAAAGGCTAGGGGATTAATCTAGAGTTGCAAAAGTTGGATGTGGGTTTTCACATCATAATCCCAGGGACTGTGCCATCTGGGCAATTGGTAGCCACTGGGGCCCTTTGTTAGTCATGAGTGTCACCCCTGAATGGGGACCTGGAGGTAGATAGTTTGTTTACCTCTGTGGCACAGCGAGAGATCAGAGCCCCCTGCCTCAGAGACAGGTATGCCCAGACCTCTGCCAATGGCCCTACACTGGGTCAGGGCACCTAGAACCTGGTGCCCTTTCTCAGGCACTAAGAGGATCAACCTCTTTGCCTCTGGGCCCTACTGCTGATTAGAAAGGGTTTTTGGGGGTTATTTTTCTTTTTTTCACTTCTAAATGCTCATTCGTCCAGGAGGTCTGGTGCCCAGCCTCAACCAAGAGCTGGAGCAGTGCCTCTGAGGCTCTCTTTCAGTCCTCTTGGGCTTCTGACACTAAGACCTTATCATCTACAGATTGCAGGATGGTCCATTCCAGGGCCCCAACGAGGATTTTCTTAAATCCAGAGCCAGGGTCTTCCTGAAGAAGGTGGTCGGGTTTTTGAATCCTTGGGCAATGGGTCCACAGTAACTGAGGTTTCCTCCTGTCTCTGGATCCTTTGGCCCAAACGCAAACAGGGTTCTGCTTCCTGGAACAATTTGCAAAGGGGGAAACACATCTTTTGAGGTTCAGGCCCGTCAATCATTGGGCACTAGAGGAAAACAGACTCAAGAGAGTGGAAGGGCTGGGTACCACAAGGTGACCAGCAGGAGCGACCACACAGACTCGACGCTGGTCATGACTTCTCAACTGAGGCCAATGGGTTGCTCCCAGTTGAGCTGCATCCCACCACTATTCCTGCCTCCCACACCTGCGCAGTATCTTTCCCTATCCCTAGCCACACCTCATGGGCTACCAGATATTGCGGCTGTCTTTGGAGGCTCACTCCTAGCATGAGTTTACCAGCAGAGGGGCATGATACTGCCATCAGAGGGCGCCTGGAGAAGGTATTTTCCAAAGTGGGAATCCACGGTGTCAAGGTGGACATTTATTTGCTCTTCTAGCTCTGTCGGGAGATCGAACGCCAATAAGATACTAAAGTGGGGAACAGGGAGAGCCTTGTTTTCCATATGGAACCCCCAGTATCTGCTGAGACCATGGATTCTCAGGCCCAGCAAAAGCCGGGAAGGGCTGCACCTCCGATACCTTCATCGAGCTCTGCTTCCTATGTTGCCCTGTCTTGAGGTCATGGGGCGACCGTTTCCACGAGGCTCTTCTTGGGAGTGTAGGTACCAAGTTACCCTGCCTTCCCTGCCTGCCTGGGGACTCCCTGTGACTCTGTCAGACTGTCCTAGTGGTCCTGGTGTCAGTAGACATTTCTGGAAGCTACCCAACATTTAATGTCTGCCACTCCCATTCACAGAGGGTCACAGCTTGTCTGGTGTCATATTGGCACTTTGTTCTCTCCTGCAGCATGTCATGGCCCTCTGGGGCAATGATCTGGGGCCTGCCTTCTGCCCCTCCGCATCCTCCACCCCTGACTCCTGCTCCTGCTCTGGCTCCCCTCTTTCTCCCTGCCCCTTGTCTGCCCTGCCAGTTCTCACCTCCTCTAGACCAAGGGCACACTGGAGGTGCTGGGGTCTGGCCTTAACCACTTCACTGGGGTAGTGCTGTCTCCACTGGACGAGTGGCAGTGCCATCCAGCTGCCCTGATCTCTGCCAACTCCTCCTGGGCACCAGGTGCCACTGCTTGGGTGTTGCTCTTTTTCCTTTTGGCCTTGTCTTGCTTTCTCCCCTGCTTGGTAGTGAGTTTTGTTGTTTCACAAATGAGAATTGTAGCACTAATATAACTTTGAATTTTCAACGACTATGAACTCATACGAACATTGCCAAAATTTCTGCCTGAAGCTAACTAAAAACCAAGCAGCAGGGACTGGAGTGATAGCACAGTGAGTAGGGTGTTTGCCTTGCACACGGCTGACCTGGATTTGATTCCCAGAATCCTATATGGTTCCCTGAGTACCACCAGGAGTAATTCCTGAGTGCATGAGCCAGGAGTAACCCCTGTGCATCGCTGGGTGTGACCCATAAAGGAAAAAAAAGCACATTTTGGAATGTGGGAGAACATGATGAGATAATAGTGCTAATGGAATGAACAGCTCCAAAGTCTGAACACCGCACAAGGCGAGAGATCAGTTTTACAGCAGATCTGATGGACGACGGGGTATTAGCAAGCAGCTGACAGGAGAGTATGGAACAAGAAATGACCAAGCTTTCTTGGTGCAGAGAAGGATCTGGAGCATATCAATAACGTAGGAAAATTCGGGGGATTTTCCCAGGTTTCTACGTTGAACAGTGTGACAGACCACCTCTGGGCCATCCCGGGTGATTTCAGTGCCTGTCTCGTCTCTCCCAGACCCTGTGCCTCATTGCAGATCCTGCTCCCCAGGGTAGCCTGTCTGAAATTAGCCTGCGAGAAATGTGGGTAGAGGTGCACTCTCCTCTACAGCAGGGCTCAGGAGATCCTAGTATCAGGACTTGAACAGGGCTGGGCCGCATCAAGGCAAGCACCTTAAACCCTGCAATATCCCTGGGGCCCATTCTTGAAAAGTCTGAAAGTGCTCGGGAGTGGAAGCCTCGGGTTCCACGGGGCTGTCTCCCTGGGCACGGTGCCGTACAGAAGGGGGAGTGAGGCATCTTTAAGGGAGCCCAACTCTACAGGAAGGAGATTTAGGTGGGAAGAAGCTGAAAAAAAAAATACCGCTTGGAGCAGGGCATTAGTCCAGCAGATAAAGTGATCGTCTTGCACACTGCTGACGTTGGATCAATGGGCCCCCCTAGTTCCACTAGGTATGGTCCCTGAGCTAAGTCAGGGGTAAAGCCTGAGCATGTCTGGGTGTGGTGCTAACACCCAAAGAAAAGTGCTGCAAGCAGACAGGGCCGGCCTTTTCCCAGTGCCCTAAGGAAGGACTGCTCAAATTCTTAGAGGCCATAAGAGGGATTTCCCTGTTAGGTGGTAGGGGTGAGGGAGGGGAAGGAGGTGACAGCACTGGGTCTCCAGTCGTGACTCTGCCTGAGCAGTGACAGTCCACTTGGACAGTCCATAGTGGCCTGACTCAGGGCAGGACTTGGCTGCTGCTTTGACAGAAAAGTGTCCTGAAAATGTGTGTCAGACTCCTCAGGAGGAAGAAGCCCACAGTGGGGGTCAAGAGGCAGGACACCCGGGGGGGGGGGCAGAACCAGGCAGACCCTGCTCCCGAGCCCTCCACCTCCCTTGGTTGGCTGAGAGCCTGGGGCTGCCCCGCAGTCTATCCAGTTTCAGTCAATCCAAGGGCACTGAAGTGGAGGCGAACACAGTGGAGATCATAAAGCCTGAGGAGATGGAGGTGGTAACAGTCAAGAAGGACAAGCTGGCGGTGTGGGGAAGACCGTGCATCTGGAGGCAGAAATGTCCCCCAACACTGGGCAATGGGGATGTGGGGGGCAGAAATGTCCCCTAGTAATAGACACTAGTGGTCTGGGAGGCAAAAACAGGCCCCAAGCAGTAGGCACCAGTGACATGGGGTGCAGAGGTTTCCCCTAACAATAGACAGCAGGGTTCCGAGGACAGAAATGTTCACAATTACTCGACACCAGGAATGAGCAGAGCTGAAATTTCCTCCAAAAAAAACACACCAGGGATGTTGGGGAAAATTGTTTTCCAAACTAGACACAAGAGCTCTGGGGTAAGAAATATCCCACAAGAGAGAACAGAGCTCAGATAGGAGACATGTCCTCCAACACTACACAATAAGGAGTCCCAGGAGCAGAAATACTCACCCCCATAGAAATAGTTCAAAGAGTAGCAATAATAAATGACCACCTCCCCACCCCCCACCTTAGACTATATCCCAGGAGAGAGGAGTGGAGAATGACTCCTCACCCCTGCTTTCCCACCTAAATGTTGAGATATTTCCAGTTTGTGGGCTGTCCTTGCACGGTCCAGGGCATTTTCCACTTTTTGAGTAAAAATTCTGTCCAGAAGGCCAGAGAGAAGTCTCAGGAGACTCAGTACAGGCTTGGGATGCATGAGGTCAAGAACGTTCCCTGGCACCACAGGGTCTCCTGATCACAAAGGCTGGAGAAAATAGAGATCCCCACAAACCCCAAACCTCTCAGGTATGTACACAGGGCATGAGGGTCAATGAAGCAGTACTTGGAAGGATCTCAGTGCTTAGAGGAAACACTCATTCAGAGCATCCGATTTTTAAAACGGCACTTGGCTACAACCATCTACCCGTCCTGGCCCACGGAAAACGAGGCAACACTCAAAACTTCGGTTCATGGGCTACAGACCAAGCAAAAGTCTGAGCCGAGAGCTCCCCCTCCTCCAGTGCACTGTTTCTATTCTGGGAAAGGAATCCTGAAAAGGATGGAGGCCGGAAAAGTCAGCAACTGAGTTCTAGGCACTACCTGGGACAGTTTAGGGGATCATGAATTGGTGGCAGAGGAGAGAGAGGGGAGAGGGCTGAATCAGTCTCCCTGACAGCCACTGTCCTGTTTCCAAGATTGTTTCTACAAATGGATGCATCCCAGCCTGTGTGGGTGTGTGGCATTGGGTGGGTGGGTCTTGCCAGGGAACGGCTCATGCTTCTTGATGAAGAATGAGCTGTCCTGTGGGGGTCTCCCCATGGATCAGAACCTGACATGACATGCCCATGCCCATGGTGCCTGTTCCGTCTACACCTCCTCTGTAGTGCCCACCGGGAAGAGCCCCCACCTTGCCCCCAATGCTTCGTGGGTGCCAGGCCCCCTAGTGGCCAGATCATGTCTCAGGTAAAGGACCTGCAAACCTCCAGGTATTTCCCAAACCTCTCAAGGACTGGATGGACTTTCTCTGCCCAGAGCCTCACCCCAGTGTGGAACCCTTCACTGCCCACAGGCTCCCCAGACAGCACAAGCCCACAGTGACCCTGTGCCCCACCATCAGAGATAAATTTGATTCTCAGCCCAGCGAAAGTGAGAGGGGGAGATGTCAGAGCTACAGGAGACAGACGGAGACCACTGGGGCCTGAATGTGCTCAGGGCAGGGAGGACAGGTGCATTCGTGGATGCCATAGTGGGCACGGGCGATATGGGGGAGTTGGGGTTGCTTTCAGGCTGCAGGACTCGTGAGGGCAGCATGGCCAGGTTTAGTGGCCCTATTTGGGAGTGTGTGTATTGAGAGGGATTTCCAGAGCACGCCGGCATCAACACCAGAGAAGCATCAAGGTTCCCCAAGGCCAAGTCTGGTGTCCAGCTCCCAGTAGCATAGACTGAGACTCAGAGAAAGGGGCAGAGCTGGGGTGGGGAGGTTCTATGGGGTCATTAAGAGCCCTCCAGGACTCAGAAAGGGAAGTCTCTGAGCAACAGGGGGAATTGGTCAGGGACTGACTGGGTCTGGAGGCTCATGGCCCCACAAAACTGGCTGCTGCCAGTCTGGGAGGAAGCAGTGAGAGGACAGAGAGAACGTGGACATAGGATAAGGTAGGAGCAAGAACTCTGCGGGCTTCAGGAGAAGAGAGGGGCAGGGCAGGGGGCAGGGGCTCCAAGAAGATAAAGGAGAGGTGCTGGAGTGAGGGGCAGTTGGGACAGCGACCAGGACAGCCCCTCTGCCAGGCTCGCTGGGCTCCCACAGCAGCAGCCAGGCCAGACCTAGGGGTGCTCAGGGGCGAATCCTGGCAGCTGCAGCCCAGCCTGGGCATGGGGGGACGTGATCTCTGGGAATGAGAAAGTCGTGGACTGAGCTACGGGAGACCGAAAGGGTCAGTGCTCCTGGCCCACCGTGGGGCCCACAGAGTTCCAAGCCACCATCGTCGGTAGGGGGCAGTGCCCGAGGGTCCGGGTGGGGGTGGGGAGGCCCGTCCGGCCCACCAGGGCAGAGGCTGGTGCAGCCTTCATTGTGAGGTTACGCCTGGGAGCTCTAGATTTCTCCCTGGCCAATGGGGTTGCAGCCCCGAGGCCACGCCCCCTTCCCTCCCTATAAAAAAAGCTCGTGGCCCCGCCCCTCGGGGACCCTCTCTCAAGGATGCTTGAGGGAGAAGTGGCCCCATCACACCTTCCCCCTGTTGACCCTTCGAGGGGTCATCTAGGGGTCACCTCCAGATTGTGACCCTTCCACGGGTCATCTACGGGTCACCTCTAGGTGTCATCTCTAGGAGATCGTTGGAAATTTGCAGAGCGCAACGGACGGTAAGAAAAGTCCCTGCGTTGGCCCTGCACTGGTCAGTGTATGGCCCCGAGGCCACAGGATCAAGCCCGGGCCCATTTCCAGCAAGACTTCCGGCAGTTTTGTCCCCAGCAGCCTCTGTCCTCGTCAGGGTCTCCGGGACTCTGGGATGGGAGTCCTCAGAGAGCCCCTCTCCAGGACCTGTCCGTTCCTGTTCCCAGAATAGGACCTCCTGGGCTCCTGCTGTCCAAAGATCTGGGTGGCTGGACACTGGCTCCCCAGCTCAGGAAACAATGGGGGTGGGAGCTCAGGGAAATGCTGAGGAGCTGCCTCAGTGGCGCTGGGGAGTCAAAGCAGGGTCCCCGGGTGCGCAGACCCCTCACCACAGACCCTCCTGCCAAAAACCTCTTACCGTGCGACCACACCCTTCCCGTCTCATTTAGGACAGAAAGAGATGGAAGAACAGAATTTTAAAACATCAGATATATCTTGTAAAGGCGGAGAGTCACATGGCAGCGCCTCATCCGTTAGGGGTGAATGATTTGGGCTGGTGCTTGGCACCAGGAGTTTGAAGCCTGTGATGTCTGAGGAGGGCAAGGCAGGGAGGAATCACCCAGAGTGTCCTGAGGCCACGGCCACATCCCTGCCTATAGAAATGCTCGTGGCCCCGCCCCTCGGGACACCCTCTCTCAAGGAGGCTTAAGGGAGAAGTGGCCCCAATGCACCTTCTGCATGTTGACCCTTTCCCTAGGGGATCATTGGAAATTGGCAGAGCATGAAAACATGGGAAGAAAAAGTGCTAGGTCGGTGCTAACCCGCCAACACTGGGCCATGCGCTGGTTCTGCACTGGTCAGTGTGTGGCCAGGAGGCCCAGGATAAAGCCTCCGCCCATTGACAGCCACGTTTTCAGGCAGTCTTGTCCTCCAGCAACTTCTGTCCTCGCCAGGGTCTCCCGGGACTCTGGGATGGGAGTCCCCAGAGACACTCTCTCCAGGCCCTGTTTCCTCCTGCCACCAGAATAGGATCTCCTGGGCTCCCGCTGACCAAAGACCTGGGTGGCTGGACACTGGCCCACCCAACTCAGGAAACAATGGGGGTGGGAGCTCAGGGCATCACTGAGGAGCTGGGGAGTCAAAGCAGGGTCCCTGACTCCCAGAAACCTCACCACAGACCCTCCTGGCAGTGGGTTTAACTGCAAAAACACGCTTCCCCTCTTGTTTGGGACAGAAAGAGCTGAAAGAACAGAATTTTAAAACATCAAGTGTATCTGATAAAGGCAGAAGTTTGCAACTTAGAGCGTCATCCTTAAGGGTTGAGTGATTTGGGCTGGTGCACAGCACCAGGAGCTTGAAGTCTGTGATGTCCGAGGAGGGCAAGTCGGGGAGGACTGACTTCGAGTTTCCAGGGACGGGTCCTGTGAATGGGGCATTGTGACACGGGAGACCGGCTGGGAGCAGGAGCTGGGCGAGTCTCCCTGTCCCTCCACACCTGTGTCCTGCTCTGCGGGCAGCCAGAGGAAATGGGGTCAGCTGTCCACTCCCCAGAATGTTACGACCCTGAAAATGCAGAGAGCTCTAGGGCCGGGACATACAAAGCTTGTTTCTAGTTGTCCCTCGTGTCCCTGCCAGCACTGCCAGGAGGGCTCCAGTGGGTCCAAAGCAGGAAAGAATCTACTTAGTAAGGTGCCCGGAGCAGCAGATGGCGGTGAGAAATGAGCAGCCCCCGAGATGAGCAGGAGGAACCAAGAGTCCGGGCTGTGGACCATGAAGTTTGGGTGGGGTTGAAGGTCTGGGGTCCTTGACTGTCTGCTTCCTCTCAGGTTTACCGGCCTCTGGGTGCCCCCGAAACAGCCACATCGTTGAAAACATTTCAAAGGACAGGTGGAGGCAGGAGGTTCCAGGAACAACGGGTGAATGCGGAGAACAACTGCGGATGCGAGTGGGGGCCGAGGGGACTGAGCTGGGGTGAGAGAAGCGGGCGCAGCGCCGCCAGGAGTCTGAGGGCTGTGGGGTGGCCGGCCGGGAGCCCGGCCAGGCTCGAGTTGTGTCTCTGTAACAGTGGAAGGGGTCTGGGTAACATTCCGCAGTCTTGGAGCTGAACGAGTCTCCTATCATCTCCAATTATCACCTATCATTCCAACATGTCTTCACTGCGAGCCCACGAAAAGTTGCCGTACTCGAAGAGTTTTGAGAGAGGGGGCAGGGGTTTGCTGGCCATCAGCTCCCCTCCACCCTGGGGTATTCTTGGGGCATAACCATTCAGTCTTCTGGGCTGTGAATTTCCTGGTCTGTGAAATGGGCTGGTGAGACCCCCTGTGAGGCCAAGAGCCTGCCTTGGGTGATGGCAGGAAGGACAGGTCAGAATGCCCTGAGGGCTGTGGTGGCACTGACTGGCCCACACTTCACAGAGGGGTCTGGAGTTGGCAGTTGCCAGGTAGGAGTCAGGGTCCGAGGCAGAGGGAGACCCAACTCCTAGGCTCTGGGACAAAGACGCCATGGGGGCCTGTGGCTGAGGGTCTGAGCCCTGCATCTCCTGGCTGGGATGTAGTCGGTCCTCCTGCCTGTCCTCACAGACACTGTCCTACCTCCCACAGATGCCAGGGCAGGACGAAAAGTTGCAGTGCCAGTGGCCTCCCTGAGGCCGATTCTGCTGGTACCTGGAAATGCACATAGCTGCCGACAAGAGCACCTGGATGCCCGCTGTCACCTGGGCTCCAAGGAGGAGCAGCTGAACCAGCGGATGCTGCGGCAGAAGCAGCCCATAGACCAGCTGCTGCAGGTGCCACCAAGGCAGCAGGCCCTGCTGGAGGCCGCCATCAGGGAGCTGAGGGAGACCAGGTGAGAGAGGGGCCACGGGCTCTGGGGCAGGAAGGCCCTAGACCTGCCTCCTCAGCTAGTGCCTTCACCCCAGGTGCTCTTCTGTGGGACTCAGCAGCAGAAACAGCAGCTGCAGAACCTGGTAAAGTGAAAAGGAGTCCCAGAAAAGGGTGAGTGACAGGGAGAAGCCCCTGTGGGTCAGAGGGCGGGGCTACTGGGGAGGGGAGCCAGGCGGCCCCACCCCCAGCCCCCCACCTCCCTTCCTTGCTTGAGACCCTTATGCTGCCCCACATCCCATCCACTCCAAAGGGATTGGCGTGGAGACGAACAACACAGAGGTGCTCCTGGACACAAAACGTGAGGAGCTGGAGGCCACGGAGAAGGAGGACGCGCAGGGGGCCAGGCAGGAGGAGTGCCAGAGTCCAGGAGCTGGAGGAGTCAGTCAAGTCCCAGGGGGCAGGGACCATGGCCTGTGTGAGATCCAGAGACGCTCCTGTTGCTGTCCTTAAGGAAGAGGAGTCCACCGTCATCGGACCCAGGTCCTGTAATGACCCGCCGAAAATCCAGAAAACGCAGCTGGTCAGCAAGAGCTCCACTGGCAGCCTGACACCCAGCTGACACCTCGATTTTACTGCACCGACGCACCCTGCCGCTCTCACCCAATTGATCTAGCCCAGCCCCGTCCTCCCCACGCCACCCGAGTTCTGCCTTCTTCCTCTGCCCTTTGCTCTTCTCCCTCCACTAGAACCAGGGATATCCCTCACTGCAAGACCCGGGATCAGGGCAAAGCCACAACTATTCTCCATCTCAAGAAACGGGAAATCAGGGGGACAGTAAAGTCTCCATCCACTAGACCCCGAGATGTGGGGTAAGAAATGTCCCCACCCCTAGACACCCCAGGGATCAGGGGGCACAGTTTCCCCCTCCAATAGACCCCAGGAAATGGGGGTGCCAGAGATGCCCCCCCCACTAGACGCCAGGATTCGGGGGGGCAGAGATGCCTCCCCACCACTAGACGCCAGGGATCGGGGGGGCAGAGATTCCCCCCACTAGAGGGCAAGGATTAAGGGGGGGCAGAGATGCTCCCCCCACTAGACGCCAGGGATCGGGGGGGCCAGAGATTCCCCCCCCACTAGAGGGCAAGTATTAAGGGGGGGCAGAGATGCCCCCCCACCACTAGACGCCAGGGATCGGGGGGGCCAGAGATTCCCCCCCCACTAGAGGACAAGGATCAAGGGGGGGCCAGAGATTCCCCCCCCCACTAGATGGGAAGGATCAAGGGGGGGGCCAGAGATTCCCCCCCCACTAGATGGGAAGGATCAAGGGGGGGCCAGAGATTCCCCCCCCACTAGATGGGAAGGAACAAGGGGGGGCCAGAGATTCCCCCCCCACTAGAGGGCAAGGATCAAGGGGGGGCCAGAGATTCCCCCCCACTAGATGGCAAGGATTAACGGGGGCCAGAGATGCCCCCCCACCACTAAACGCCAGAGATCGGGGGGGCCAGAGATTCCCCCCCCCAGTAGAGGGCAAGGATCAAGGGGGGGCCAGAGATTCCCCCCCCTCTAGATGGCAAGGGTTAACGGGGGGGCAGAGATGCCTCCACACCACTACATGCCAGGGATCGGGGGGGCCAGAGATTCCCCCCCACTAGAGAGCAAGGATGAAGGGGGGGCCAGAGATGCCCCCCCACCACTAGACGGCAGGGATTGGGGGGGGCAGAGATTCCCCCCCCACTAGATGGCAAGGATTAACAGGGGGGCAGAGATGCACCCCCCCCCCACTACACGCGAGGGATCGGGGGGGCAGAGATTCCCCCCCACTAGAGGGCAAGGATCAAGGGGGGCCAGAGATGCCCCCCCACTAGACGCCAGGGATTGGGGGGGCCAGAGATTCCCCCCCCACTAGATGGCAAGGATTAACAGGGGTCAGAGATGCCCCCCCACCACTAGACGCCAGGGATGGGGGGGCCAGAGATGCCCCCCCAACCACTAGACGCCAGTTATTGGGGTGGCCAGAGATACCCCCTCACCACGAGACGCCAGGGATCGGGGGGCCAGAGATACCCCCCAACCACTAGACGCCAGGGATCGGGGGCGGCCAGAGATGCCCCCCCACCAATAGAAGCCATGGATTGGGGGTGCCAGAGATGCCCCCCAATTACTAGACGCAGGGATGGGGGGGCCAGAAATGCCCCCCCCACCACTTGACGCGATTGATCGGGGAAGCCAGAGATGCCCCCCCCACCACTAGACGCCAGGGATCGGGGTGCCGAGATGTCCCCCTCCGCAAGGTCCGAGGGATCAGAGGGGCCGAGATGTCCCCCTCCACAAGGTCCGAGGGATCGGAGGGAAGAAATGTCCCCCTCCACAAGGTCCAAGGGATCAGGATGGCAGATATATCCCCCAAGCACTAGCAAACAATGATTTGGAGGTCAGAAGTTACAACTCAGCTCTCCCCTCCCCATTGTGGGGTCCTGTTTCTGCGCATGACAGCCCTGAAGCTTGGCCGCTGGTACCATCCAGTGACCGGATTCTACACACTCTTTGGGGCTGTTTGGGGACTTTGTATTGCTGGCTGAGAAGAGGGAAGGAGGAAGGCGGGCTTACTCCCTGACTGCCACTGTCTGATTTTCACGATTGTTGCAATAAATGGATCTATCCCAGGCCCGTGTGGGTGTGTGTGTCACTGGGCGGGGCAGGTCTGGCCAGTAGTTGACAATTGCTTCTAGATTGTGGGAAGCCTCGGCCATGTCACCATGCCAAGACGCGTCACCTGCCTGCCCCTGTGTGAAGCCTGTCAATGACCCCAGGAGAGTCCACCCCAAGGGTTGAAGGTCTCAATCACGGATGCGTCCCCAGGAGGGAGGGCAGGATGCAGCACTCAGAGCCCTGCCTTCCACTGCAGCACCTCCATGGGCTACCCTGCCCCTGGTGCCTGTTTCCCCATTCCCCTCTGCAGTGCACCAGGGACAGACCCCACTTTGCCCCCTAGTGGCCACATCAGGTTTCTCAGGATGAGCACTTGAAAGTGCTCCTGCAGCAGGTGGGTCCAAGGTGCTGTCCCCTCAGCCAGGCTCCCCCTGGATGGCACCCACCCTAGCAGGAAGACAGTGTGTTATCAGTGGAGCAGGATGGGGCTGTGGATGGAACATGTTTCTAGTGTCCCCGAGTCTGTACGGAGCTGATCCCTGATAATAATAGCGCCCCACTTCTTTGTGGACCATCAGATTCCCTAATACAAGTCCCACTGCCACCATCACTGCACGGTCAGACCCCATGTAATAGAGAACCAGGCCCCGACTCCTCTTTCCTCCAGCACACCTGGACCTGTTGGGACAGCCTTGGCTGAGTGACACTCTACTGGTGACAAGAAGTGCGTCCAGATTCATGTATCAGACCAGATGGAAAATCCTCAGAAGGCAGAGCCATCCTGTTCCAGTCATTTCCAGGAATTTGGTCAGCCATGCCCCTTCCTGCCTGTCACATTCCTACTTGGATGGGAACCAGGGTTCGGGGAGGCACCAGGGATCAGCCTGGTAGGGCTGTTCAGGGCAGGCACAGGCTGGTCCCGGTTTACCCCTCGGTGCCCAGTTCATAGCCCTTCCCCTCTAACTGCACCATGGGCCTGGGGCCGCCCGTTCACTCTCATGGATCTTCACACCTCACACATATCCTGCACACCCTCTCGAAGCTTCTACTGGGGCTCTGGGCTTAGTTCTCTGTGTCCTGCCTCTGGGCCCCTGGGCTCTGGAAACACCATGTCCAGGTTTTCCTAGAGGTTTGGGGAGCTGGGAGACTGTGGGGATCAGGGGCTTGAGCCCTCTCACCCCTTGCCAGTGGTGAGAGCTGTTCTCCCATTGAACGACTGTCTTTGGAGTTTTTCCTTTTAGGATCATACAGAGTATCACCAAGACTGGTGGCACCCAAGAATTTGCTGGAAGCATCCTAGTGTATTCCATGTGTGCAGGCTCTACCCAGCTATCCCCCAAACGGGCAGTAGCAGGTCACAGCATAATTATGTAGGTTGTTTACAGGCTACCTTGATTCTGCGGTAACAACTTTCATCTAACATGCAGTGGTGCCTAGTGCTCTCAGGTGCTCCCACAGTGGTGATTCCCGTTTCTACGCTCAGTGTTCGAGCGTTCCTGTGAGCCCCTTCCATCCCTGCTCGGGTAACCTGCTTGCCCTTAGTCTCTTGCTCGGTGAGAGATTTGGGAACCCCATCCGGGTCAGACAGAAGGACAGAGATATATAAATAAAGTTAAGGAAATAGGAGTAGCTTTCTGGGGGCGCTCCCGGGCGGACTCTCCGAACCTCAGGTGAGGCAATGGTACACCCGCGCCCTGGGTTAAACTAAGGGGGCTATGAAGTTGTCTTGGTCTGGTCCTAGTCATCTGTTCGTGGGTCAATGTTAAGGAACATGGAATGAAGCCTGGTGGCTTCCTGTCACCAAGTGGGCATTAAGTCTTGTCTTCCTCACCTGGGACAAGGTGATCTATGACTCCAGGAATGTTGCTGTCCACTCAGCTGGTTGCCATTTGGTTCTGGTCACCATTTTGTCAGAGCAAACCTCACATTGGATTCTTGTCAAATTTGGTGATTCCTGACCCATCCATCTTGTCCACCTCCTAGAACGGGTCTCTCAGAGGTCCTGCCTAGTTTTTCGCTTCTGCCTCTTGTTGCCTCCTTGGTTCCCTCCCCTTAGGCTTGGCAGACAGAATCATTTGCGAGCCCCCCTTAGCTCACCCCGCTGCGGCTGATCCTGACAAACTATCACCTGCAGGTTAATCTTCTGGCGATGCTCAGTGATGAGTTTGTCTGGGATTGTTTCCCATTTCTCTCCTGACTCTGAGAGATGTCCATTCTACAGTGAGGCCCTCAGGAGTGGCCAAACCTGACCACGGCTGGGCCTGACCAGCCTCCAGCTCACTGGCCCTTCTCGAGTTCATTCTTTCAACTGGCTCAAAGCCCCCTCCCCCTCCTGACTGGTTTGAGTAGAGCAGTGTTCAGTCATTGAAGAAAACACCTTTTCCTCCCTACTGGACACTGAGCAGGCCCAGGGCCCATTGATTGAAAAGACAACTGCAGCCAGGGAGTCAGTTTGGTTCTGGACCCTTACTGCCCATGGCATTCTGGACCTTAAGGAGTTTTTCCACCTGGGTTGCTACTTGAGTTAGAGACCCTCTGCCTGTTCCCAGTCACCACAGCCCCCATCTGGCCTCTGGGGCACACAGAGTAGTGAGGAGACCAGAATCAGCCGTGGGGGTGGGGTGATGTGTTTTCACCTCTGGGCTGCTCAGGTAAATGAGCAAAGCACAGTTAGCAGGTATATCCCCCCTGGCCCCCCCCCCACCCTCGTCAGGATCCCACCATCCAGGGTATATTCTCAATGACACCATACTCATCAAGGGTCACTGTCAATCAAGATGAAACTAGCGCCCAGGTCAGCACTTCCTGATCACCTTTGTCAGGATTCCTGCCCTGCATCCCGCCACCCACCCAGACTCTGTCTCCTTCCCCTGCCTGGTCTCTGTGGGCACCTGCAGAGTTTGCATCTGCTTTGGCAGCCTCAGGCAATCCATGGTGTTTGCTCAGTGCACCAGAGAGTCGACCCTGCGGGCTCAGCACAACTCCCCATTTCTATTATTGTTAGTATTTGTGACCAAAGAGACCAGGGCTAGTCTAGGTACTGGCAGCAGTGCCGTTGGGGCAGACCCTCAGTGCCCGAGCGTTTCCTGCCCTGCTCACACCCAGCATGCCTCCAGCTCTCCCTGCCAGAAGACCCACGGTTCAACAGTTGGACACGGTAACAAGTTGCCGATGCAGATGTTTCTGTTTCCTCACCTCTTTAAGTTAAACGTTTACAGCAATGGTGAAATTTGCTTCTCATCAATGTTGCCTGTCATCTTGCATAAGCTCAGTAAGAGAATTACAGATTCCTTTAATCTGTCGCTTCAAATTTAGCTCAACGTAAAGTCAGGCATGAAAGGTCAGATCTGTTGGCTTTTCCTGGCCCATGTCATCTGCTCCTACTCCCCAGACTCCAGTCCTGGGGCCAGTTTTATTTTGCCTATCCCAGACCCAAGGGGTCCTTGACCATTCTTTTGGCCAGAGACTATCCCATGCTGTACTCTGGACCATATTACATGTTGGATCTTCGGCCTTCCCTTGTCCAAATAAGGGTCACCTGGCGCCTGTCCGAGGTCCATCCAAGGCCCTCCACGCGATGCACATTTGAGAATGTTTGAATCATGGACAATCACTGGGAAACTGAAGCTTTAGTAAGATGAATGTCCAGGATGAGATCAGGACCCACCTGTGACTTCTGCATCAAGCATCAAGCAGTGTCTGTGCAAGGGTCTCTTTGCCAGGAGCCCAAGAGCATACCAAGGCCATCAAGGAGAGAAAAACTAACATTTCCCTGATAGTCTGGTCTGGGAAATAACGCTCTTCGTTCTACATAGTTTCACACCAGAAAATTCCAACATCCTCACTGAGCCGCATGCCGAAAACCAAAGGAAACTTATGGGCTTTACCTGGAATTTGGGAGTCAACATCCTAGACCAAACAATGCCCTCAACCCCACATTAAAAGATCAATTCCAGAGTCAGTTTGGCGGGGACCCCACATTGTAGATGCAAGAGAGAAATTGTCACAGGCTAGGAAACAGCAGAGACCCGAGGAGGCCCGTGTTGGATCCTCACACTCCGCACTACGCTGACAGGCAGCTCCTGGGACATGGCCAGGGCAAGGCTGACTTCTCAGTGGGATACCAAGCAGGTCCCCTCTTCTGCCAACACTCTCTGGGACCCCTGTGTCTTCCTGAGTGTGGTGAGTCTAGGGCATGATACCTGCCGCTGTGAGAGCCGTGGGGTTCAGGGACCTTGCAAAAGGGTCCGTTCCTGGGGCAGGTGAGGGGGCACGTGGAGGGCTTCATCCTTCCAGTCCTCACCCAACACTAGCCCACAGTTGGAAATTTGGTGCCTGGGCCCCGAAGGTCACATGGTATTTCCCCAGGGCTAGGAAATACATGTCATCTTGCACTTCCTGAAAGTCACGGGGTAGGTGGAAGGCTCCTCTTAGGGCAGAAAGGTGGCAGGGTGAGGGGGGTGCTGGACATGTGCCAGCCCTGACGTCCGGCAGCTAAGAAAAAGTAGCGGCCCTTGAGCACAGTTCCTGACCTCCCAAAGAACACCAGACCCCCACTCTGTTCTTCCAAGACTGTGGTGAGCCATCCTGGAGATACACGTCTAATACTATGAGTATTTTACCTGTCATGTCATGTCACGGTTACCCAGGCCGGGCTATTGTGAAGATGAGAATCCAGGCCAGTTTAGTGAGCCCAGGTGGCCTGAGGACTTCATCCTCTGTAGGAGTGTCCTGGCAGGCAGGTGTCCATCCCATTCCGATCTGGGGTAGGGAGACCTCCCGGACTTCAGGACTTGTCTGGACACTGAGAGCAGGGCCCAGGGTGTGGTCAGTCATTGCAGATCTGCAGATCCCTGGTTGTCCATAGCAGAGACATTTCCAGTTCTCCCTTGGCCAACGTGCCTGAAACAACAATTTTATTTTTTGTCCAAATTTGAAATCCTTGAATGTTAAAAGTAGGTAAAGGGATATTCCTGATACCCTTTCAGTATCTATATTGTAAACCACAAAAGGGAAGACAGAGAGAGAGAGAGACAGACAGAGAGAGAGAGAGAGCGAGAGAGAGAGAGAGAGAGCGAGAGAGAGAGAGAGAGAGAGAGAGAGAGAGAGAAGGCAGAGACAGAGACAGACAAAGAAAGGAACAATCAGAGAGAAAGATAGATAATAAAAACATCTTCCAAAAAGGCTGATCTGAATATCTGGAGAAAACCCAAGTGCCTGAGAACGGATGACTGGTTAAAAAACTTTGGTATATCTACACAATGGAATACAATGCTGCTGTTAGAAAGGATGAATTCATGAAATTTGCATACAATTGGTACTACATGGAAAGTACCATGCTATGTGAAATGAGTCAGAAAGAGAGGGACAGACATAGAAAGATTGCATTCATCTGTAGAATATCAAGAAACAAAATAGGAGACTAACACCCGAGAATAGTCGCAATAAGTACCAGGAGGTTTGCCCCATGACTTGGAGGCCAGCCACACATGCTGGAGGAAAAGGCAGCTCAGGTAGAGAAGGGAGCACCAAGTAAAGGGTGTTGGGAGGTTCCTCCCAGGATGGGAGATACATGCTGAAAGTAGACTATAGACCGAACATGATTGCCACTCAATGCCTCTTTTGCAAACCACAACACCCAATAAGAGAGAACAAAAGTGAATGCCCTGCCACAGAGCCAGGGTGGGGTGGGGGGAAGGGGGGTGGGAGGGATACTGGGATCTGTGGTGGTGTAAAATGGGCACTCGTGGAGGGATGGGTCTCGGTCATTGTATAACTGAAATCCAAACAAAAAATTTGTAAGTCTATAACTGTACCTTATGGTGTTTTACTAATAAACATTTATAAAAAAGGCTGGCCTGGGTGGAGAGGTGGGGGGGGGTGGGTGTTGGGAGGAAACTGGAAACATTGGAGGTGGGAAATGTACACTGGTGGAGGGATGGGTGAACAACGATGACTGAAGCCTAATCATGAACAGCTTTGTAAGGGTCTATCTCACATCGATTCAATAAAAATAAATTTTAAGAGGAGAATGACTTATATTTGGATTTATAGAATTAGATGTGTAGTACATTTTCTGAGGTAAAATCCAGAGCTCAGCTGAGGCGCTGGGATCATTATAGAATTGGGGAAATGTGATGCTAGACTTGAGTTTGGAAAGAGTCCATGACGAGAATATCAGTGGTTCAAATGTGTCCTGCTTTGAGCACCATTCAACATGTCATTATTTCAACTCTTTTGTAAAAATGATTATTTCATTGACTTTAAGGGGAAACTCTGTACGGGCATTTATGAATGGCAAACAAATTTCAATTGCATTAGATATGGAAGTGGGAAAATACCATAGGGAACCTTCAGAGGCCTCTCGGGGTACAGAGATGGGGATGGGGGACAGACCCAAGGACCTTCCCTAGTGGCAGTTTGTAATTGACAGGTACAGGCAGTTACTGGCCATTAGAAGTTAGAGGAGTGGTCAGCTCTTTCAGCCCACATTCTGTTTCGAACACGTCCTCCCTTCACATCCTACTGATTAAGTTTCTTTCAAGAAAAGTATCTTGCAGGATTGGAGAGGTGGTCCAGAGGGAAGGGCATTTGCCTTGTGGACCAGCCAATTCAGATGTGACCCCGGGCACCGCATATGATCCCGAAGCCCCACCAAGAGTCGTCCCTGAGTATAGAGCCAGGAGTGAGGCCTGAGCAACAGTGGGTATGTCTCTTCAAAAATGTCCAAGTATAGCAAAAAGAGAAGGGGGAAGAGTGGGAGGGGTGGTTCTGATTGCAGTGGGACTCACTGGAGCATTTGGGAATTTCACACGCACCATTGTAATGTGGTATTCCTTTTGGGATGCAGTATAGCAAAATCAACGGTAAGTTAAAATTTTATTTTGAAAAAGATAAAAGAGGCCAGGAGATAGTAGAGAAGGAAGAGCACTTGGGCTATCTGACTTCAATCTCTGGCGTCCCATAGAGGCCCTTGAGCATGGCTGGGACTGATCCCTGCTGTGGTTCCAAAACCAAACAAGCAAACAAATAAGGAAATGTAATATATCAAAAGCTAGAACAGGTGGTGAGGTGTCTGCTTTGCATACTTCTATCCTGGGTTGATTCCTGGCACCTCCTATGGATCCTTGAGCACCATTAGGGGTGATCCCTGAGCACAGGACAGGAGACAGGGAGCCCAGTCAAGGGAGGTCTCATCTCTTAGGCCCCTGGAGCAAGACCATGGGGGCCTGTGCAGGGCACAGATTGCCCAGGTGCTGCCAGCCTTGGGCCTGTGAGTCGGTGCTTGACCTCCACATCCCTGGACCCAGAGCAGGATGCCCTGGCTGCCTGTCCTCACTCCCAGCCTTGCGCCGACCGGTGGGACTGCAGGACAAACAGGTGAGTGTCTGCGGCAGCAACAGGACTGGGATCTCGGCCTTCCACAGTAGGACGTGGCCTCTGACCAGTGTCGGTCTCTGAGAATGAGCAGGAGGAGGAGCAGGTGCTACTGCAGAGCCAGCTCCGGATCGGCTGCAAGGGGAGTGAATCAGGACAAGGTGGATATGGAGGAATGACAGAAGGTGCCGGGGGAGACCCACTGTGAGGGTAGGAGCCCGCCTGGGTTGGTGGGAGGAAGGACAGGCCAGGACGCCACTCACTACAATGTATCAAAATCTAGAAGAGGCTAGAGGGGTTTCGGGGGTGCGGACTGGCCCTCACTGCACACAGAGGGTCCTAGTAGCGGGGAGACTGCCGGTTCGAGGTAGGGGGAGGCCCATCTCTTAGGCCTTGGGAGAAAGACCCCCTGAGGAATGTGCACGGGACAGGTTACCCAATGTGCAGTTTTCCCTGCCCTGTGTTTGTGTCTGGGCCCTGATTGTTGTGGTGGGATCTGGACAGCCTTCAGCCCTGTCTCATGACAGAGATGTGCATGCAAGACCAGAAGGTGCAGTGCTTGCAGCCTGGAATGCTTCTGCTGGTACCAAAACCAGCACACAGCTGCAACACCACACCTGAATGCCCCACTCACGTGGGCTCCAAGGTTGAGCAGGTGCTGAGGCACAACGAGCTCATGGACCTGCTGCAGCAGGTACTAACAAGGGAGAGGCCCTGCTGGAGGCCACCTTCAGGGAGCTGAGGGAAACCCAGGTGAGGGGGTGGGCAGGTGCTTAGAGACAGGAAGTCGCATCAGGCCCTAGACCTGCCTACTCACCTGGTGCCTTCATCTTTAGGGGATTCTCAGTCCTGAAATCAGGAGCAACTGAGCCCCAGGCCTTGCTGGAATTCCAAGGGTACCCTGAAGAGGGTGAGTGGTGCGGTGGGTCTCCAGGAGGGAGAAGTTCCTGATGGGGATCTGGAGGTGGGGCTCTATGGGAGGTGGAGCCAGGCGGGACCCCTGAGATGCCTCCACCTTCCTTGATTGGCTGAGACCCTGAAGTGCCCCATAGTCAATCCAGTGTCGAAGAACACGGAGTTGGAGGTGAACATAGTGGAGGTTTGTGAGACCATGACCTCTATGAACTCGAGGTGATGGTCCTGAAGGACAGGCTGGTGCCGTGTGAGAAGACTAAGGATCTGGATGACTAAGGTCTGAGACTAAAGTCTGGTGTCCAGACCTGGGGAGCGGGATGATGGATTGTGTGAAGAACCCAGAGAGACCCTCCTGTTCCTGTCTGTGAGGAACAGTAGGTCGCAGACCTCAGATCCGGATCCTGTAATGACCTGCCCCCAAATAACCAGAATCCAGCTCGTCTGCTTGAGTTCAGCTGGCAAGCTTGTTCACCATTAATCCACTTTTTCTACCCTGATGATGTACCCTGTGTTCTTCAATTCCAACTAATCTAGCCCTGATCCATTTCTTCCCACTCTCCTCCTTCCTCCCTCCTCCCCGCTCTTCCACTTTCCCTCAGCACTAGACCCTAAGGATCAAGGGGACAGAAAGGTCCCCCAACTCTAGACCGCAGGGATCAGTGGGACAAAAATGTCTTCTACCTCTAGGCACCAGGCATGTTGGGAGCAGAAATTTAAACTGGGCCACACTCCAACCTCAGTCATGATAGCTCCAAAAGCCAAACAAGGGCTTGAGGTGAGAGCTCTCCCTCCCCAGTACACAATCCCGTTTCTCCATATGGCAGCCCTGAAGCTAATGGGGGCTGGAAACATCAGAGTAACCAGTTCTAGACACTTTTTGGGGGCTGATTGGGCACTAATGAATTGAGGAGAAGAGAGAGGAAGGAGGCATGCTGGGTCACTCTCTGACAGTCATTGTCCTATTTCCAAACTTGTTTCAATAAATGGATCCATCCCTGGCCGTGTGGGTATGTGTCTTGGGCGAGGTGTGTCCTGCCAGCAGTTGGCAGTTGCTTCTAGATTGTGGGTGGCCCTTGCCATGGGATTCACCATGTCTAGAGCCTGTCATCTGCATGCCACTGAGTATGCTTTTAATTACCCCAGGAGAGTACCTCTAAGATTTGGAGTGGTAACATTCAAAATATGGTGGTGGGAAGGCACGATGGTGGTGGAATTGGTGTTTGAATATTAAATGTAATAAATTATTGTAAACAACTCTATGAAAACAAAATAAAAATTTGCAAAGTAGTCAGCAAAATATAAAGCATGGAAAGAAAACATAAAAATCAAAGATACACCAATCTAATGCTTTTTTTTTTTTTAAAAAAAAGCAATGGCGTCTAAGTTACTAAGATAGCCCACAGAATGGGAAAAATTATTTACCCAATACCTAGCTGAGAAAAGGCTAATATCCAAGTTATATAGCACATTGGTAGAACTTTGCAAAAAAAATATCTCCCAACCCCATCAAACTAATGCAGAGAGGAATAATGAACAGAAACTTCCTCCAAGAAGAAATTCAAGGGCTGGAGCGATAGTACAGTGGTAGGTTGTTGCTTTGCACGTGGCTGATCTGGGTTTGATCCCCGCCATCCTACGGGCTACACCCGCCTTGGAACCCCAAGTGTTCTGTGAGAACCAGAAGGCAGTGTCCTTCCTAAAGACACCCCATGCACACCCCATCCTCCCTTTCACCTAGAGGTGGAAATCACACCCAGATCCAAGACAGACCTGAGCCAACAACCCGTCAAAGACAAATTGTGTTGGCAGAAGATCAGACAGACTGTGATGCCCGTGAGGTAAAGAGGCTGCAGACACCCATCCCAGGGCACAAAGTGACCTGCCTGAAAGTGATGTATTCCCCTCAAGAGTCAGAAATGGTTAAACAGAATTCTTACTCACCTGTAATTCCGTCTTCTACCTACCCTGTCAAAATCATATTCATCTACCCCAACCTTGTCTTTCTTCCCTCTTCCTTCCCGCCCTTCCCCTCTTCCCCCCTCCACCTTCCTGCCCCCTCCCTTCTCCCCTCCTCTGCCCCTTCCCATTGAGGAATGGGGCTATGGGACTATGAGGCTATGCGGCTACACAAAGCAATTGCAGATGTGCCCCCATGGCAGGGATGCTGCGTACTAGGAGTGGCGAGATGACCCAAACAGAACAACATTGAGACTCGTACTCTGCAAGTAAAGAAGTTACACAGTCTCCAAGGAAGCTCAGCTAGAGAAGAGGGCACCAAATATAGGGTGCTGGGACGATCCTCCCAGGGTGGGAGAAGCATGCTGAAAGTAGACTATAGACCAAACATGACTACCACTAAGTGCCCCTCTTGCAAACCACAGCACCCAAAAGGAGAGAGAGAACAAGGGGGAATCTCCTGTCACAGAGTAGGGTGGGAAAGGAGGGGTAAGGGAGGTGGGAGGGGTGCTGGGACCCGTGGTGGTGGAGGATGGGCGCTGGTGGAGGATGGGTACTTGATCATTGTGTGACTAAAACCCAAGCAAAAAATTTATAAGTCTACACATGTACCTCATGGTGTTTCACTAATAAAAAAATAATAAAAATATTCTTGAAAAAAAATTGTTACACAGCCTCCAACACATCCATATGTGCAGGAACAAACTCAAAACATAAAATAAAGAACCAGTAAAAAAATCCAAAGAAATAAATTTCAATTTTTAATATGAAAATTAAGAGATCATGGGGTCTCACCATGTTTCCCGCTTGTCCCTATCCCTCCCCGAGCGCACCCCTCCCCCCCAGCCTTCCAGAGGGATTCACGGCTTCTTTATTATGATCTTGACCCAGATACCACTCAGGTTGGAAACTGTTCCTGAACTGTTCAGTGGTTCTGAGCAAGAGATGTAATCCACTGCTTCTTGCAAGTCAGAGGATGGGGTCCCATCCGATAGGCTGAAACACTAGGGGATTAATCTAGAGTTGCAAAAGTTAAATGTGGGTTTTCACATCAAAATCCCAGGGACTGTGCCATCTGGGCAATTGGTAGCCACTGGGGCCCTTTGTTAGTCATCAGTGTCACCCCTGAATGGGGACCTGGAGGTAGGTAGATTGTTTACCTCTGTGGCACAGCGAGAGATCAGAGCCCCCTGCCTCAGAATCAGGTATACCCAGACCTCTGCCAATGGCCCTAACCTGGGTCAGGGCCCCTAGAACCTGGTGCCCTTTCTGAAGCACTAAGACGATCAACCTCTGTGCCTCTGGAGCCCTACTGCTGATTTGAAAGGGTTTTTTTTGGGTTATTTTTCTTTTTTTTTCACTTCTAAATGCTCATTCTTCCAGGAGGTCTGGTGCCCAGCCTCAACCAAGAGCTGGAGCAGTGCCTCTGAGGCTCTCTTTCAGTCCTCTTGGGCTTCTGACACTAAGACCTTATCATCTACAGATTGCAGGATGGTCCATTCCAGGGCTCCAACGAGGATTTTCTTAAGTCCAGAGCCAGGGTCTTCCTGAAGAAGGTGGCCGAGTTTTTGAATCCTTGAGCAATGGGTCCACAGTGACTGAGGTTTCCTCCTGTCTCTGGATCCTTTGGCCCAAAGGCAAACAGGAGTCTGCTTCCTGGAACAATCTCCAAAGGGAGAAACACATCTTTTGAGGTTCAGGCCGGTCAATCATTGGGCACTAGAGGAAAACAGACTCAAGAGAGTGGAAGGGCTGGGTACCACAAGGTGACCAGCAGGAGCGACCACACTGACTCGGCGCAGGTCATGACTTCTCAACTGAGGCCAATGTGTTGCCCCCAGTTGAGCTGCATCCCACCACTATTCCTGCCTCCCACACCTGCGCAGTATCTTTCCCTATCCCTAGCCACACCTCACGAGTTACCTGACATTGAGGCTGTCTCTGGAGGCTCACTCCTAGCATGAGTTTACCAGCAGAGGGGCATGATACTGCCATTAGAGGGCGCCTGGAGAGGGTATTTTCCAAAGTGGGAATACACAGTGTCAAGGTGGACATTTATTTGCTCTTCTAGCTCTGTCGGGAGATCGAACGCCAATAAGATACTAAAGTGGGGAACAGGGAGAGCCTTGTTTTCCATATGGAACCCCCAGCATCTGCTGAGACCATGGATTCTCAGGCCCAGCAAAAGCCGGGAAGGGCTGCACCTCCGATACCTTCATCGAGCTCTGCTTCCTATGTTGCCCTGTCTTGAGGTCATGGGGCGACCGTTTCCACGAGGCTCTTCTTGGGAGTGTAGGTACCAAGTTACCCTGCCTTCCCTGCCTGCCTGGGGACTCCCAGCGACTCTGTCAGACTGTCCAAGGGGTCCTGGTGTCAGTATATATTTCTGGAAGCTACCCAACTTTGAATGTCTGCCACTCCCATTCACAGAGGGTCACAGCTTGTCTGGTGTCATATTGGCACTTTGGTCTGGGAGGCAAAAAAAGGCCCCAAGCAGTAGGCACCAGTGACATGGGGTGCAGAGGTTTCCCCTAACAATAGACAGCAGGGTTCCGAGGACAGAAATGTTCACAATTACTCAGCACCAGGAATGAGCAGAGCTGAAATTTCCTCCAAAAAAAAAAAACCCCTAGGGATATTGGGGAAAATTGTTTTCCAAACTAGACACAAGAGCTCTGGGGTAAGAAATATCCCACAACAGAGAACAGTGCTCAGATAGGAGACATGTCCTCCAACACTACACAATAAGGAGTCCCAGGAGCAGAAATACTCACCCCCATAGAAATAGTTCAAAGAGTACCAATAATAAATGACCACCTCCCCACCCCCCACCTTAGACGATACCTCAGGAGAGAGGAGTGGAGAATGTCTCTCACCCCTGCTTTCCCACCTAAATGTTGAGATATTTCCGGTTTGTGGGTTGTCCTTGCATGGTCCAGGGCATTTTCCACTTTTTGAGTAAAAATTCCGTCCAGAAGGCCAGAGAGAAGTCTCAGGAGACTCAGTACAGGCTTGGGATGCATGAGGTCAAGAACGTTCCCTGGCACCACAGGGTCTCCTGATCACAAAGGCTGGAGCAAATAGAGATCCCCACAAACCCAAACCTCTCAGGTATGTACACAGGCCATGAGGGTCAATGAAGCAGTACTTGGAAGGATCTCAGTGCTTAGAGGAAACACTCATTCAGAACATCCGATTTTCAAAACAGCACTTGGGTACAACCATCTCCCCTTCCGTGGACCAGGGAAAATGAGGCAACACTCAAACCTTTGATTCATGGTCTACAGACCAAGCAAAAGTCTGAGCCGAGAGCTCCCCCTCCTCCAGTGCACTTTTTCTATTCTGGGAAAGGAAGTCCTGAAAAGGATGGAGGCTGGAACAGTCAGCAACTGAGTTCTAGGCACTACCTGGGACAGTTTCAGGGATCATGAATTGGTGGCAGAGGAGAGAGAGGGGAGAGGGCTGAATCAGTCTCCCTGACAGCCACTGTCCTGTTTCCAAGATTGTTTCTACAAATGGATGCATCCCAGCCTGTGTGGGTGTGTGGCATTGGGTGGGTGGGTCCTGCCAGGGAACGGCTCATGCGTCTTGAAGCATGAGCTGTCTTGTGGGGGTCTCACCATGGATCAGAACCTGACATGACATGCCCATGACCATGGTGCCTGTTGCATCTACACCCCCTCTGTAGTGCCCACCGGGAAGAGCCCCTACCTTGCCCCCAATGCTTTGTGGGTGCCAGGCCCCCTAGATGCCAGATCATGCCTCATATAAAGGCCCTGCAAACCTCCAGGTATTTCCCAAACCTCTCAAGGACTGGATGGACTTTCTCTGCCCAGAGCCTCACCCCAGTGTGGAACCCTTCACTGCCCACAGGCTCCCCAGACAGCACAAGCCCACAGTGACCCTGTGCCCCACCATCAGAGATGGATTTGAATCTTAGCCCAGCGAAAGTGAGAGGGGGAGATGTCAGAGCTACAGGAAACAGCCGCAGACCACTGGGGCCTGAATGTGCTCAAGGCAGGTAGGACAGGGGCACTCGGGGGTGCCATAGTGAGCATGGGCGATATGGTGGAGTTGGGGTTCCTTTCAGGCTGCAGGACTCGTGAGGGCAGCGTGGCCAGGCTGAGTGGCCCTAGTTGGGAGTGTGTGTACTGAGAGGGATTTCCAGAACAGGCCGGGAGCAACACCAGAGAAGAGTCCAGCTTCCCCAAGGCCAAGTCTGGTGTCTAGCTCCCAGTAGGATGGACTGAGCCTCAGAGAAAGGGGCAGAGCTGGGGTGGGGAGGTTCTATGGGGACATTAAGAGCCCTCCAGGACTCAGAAAGGGAAGTCTCTGAGCAACAGGGGGAATTGGTCAGGGACTGACTGGGTCTGGGGGCTCAAAGGCCTCACAAACTGGTTGCTGCTAGTCTGGGACGAAGCAGAGACAGAAGGACAGAGAGAACGTGGACACCGGATAAGGCGGGAGCAAGAACTCTGCGGGCCTGAGGAGAGAAGAGAGGAAGGGCAGGGAGGACAAGGGCTCCAAGGACAGAAAGGAGAGAGAGAGGCCTGGGGAGTGAGGGGCGGTGGGGACATCGACCAGGACAGCCCCTCTGCCAGGCTCGCTGGGCTCCCATAGCAGCAGCCAGGCCAGACCTAGGGGTGGTCAGTGGCTAATCCTGGCAGCTGCAGCCCAGCCTGGACATGGGGGGACGTGATCTCTGGAAATGAGAAAGTCGTGGACTGAGCTATGGGAGACCGAAAGGGTCAGTGCTCCTGGCCCACCGTGGGGCCCACAGAGTTCCAAGCCACCATCGTCGGTAGGGGGCAGTGCCCGAGGGTCCGGGTGGGGGTGGGGAGGCCCGTCAGGCCCACCAGGGCAGAGGCTGGTGCAGCTTTCATTGTTAGGTTGCCCCTGGGAGCTCTAGATTTCTCCCTGGCCTATGGGGTTGCAGCCCCGAGGCCACGCCCCCTTCCCTGCCTATAAAAAAGCTCATGGCCCCGCTCCTCGGGGCACCCTCTCTCAAGGATGCTTCAGAGAGAAGTGGCCCCATCACACCTTCCCCCTCTTGACTCTTCAAGGGGTCATGTAGGGGTCACCTCCAGATGGTGACCCTTCTACGGGTCATCTACGGGTCACCTCTAGGGGTCATCTCTAGGGGATCTTTGGAAATTGGCAGAGCTCAACGGACGGTAAGAAAAGGCCCTGCGTTGGCCCTGCACTGGTCAGTGTATGGCCCCGAGGCCACAGGATCAAGCCCGGGCCCATTTCCAGCAAGTCTTCCGGCAGTTTTGTCCCCAGCAGCCTCTTTCCTCGTCAGGGTTTCCTGGGACTCTGGGATGGGAGTCCCCAGAGAGCCCCTCCTGAAAGAACAGAATTTTAAAACATCAAGTGTATCTTATAAAGGCGGAAGATTGCTTGGCAGAGCGTCATCTTTTAGTGGAGAGTGATTTGGGCTGGTGCACAGCACCAGGAGCTAGAAGCCTGTGATGTCTGAGGAGGGCAAGGCGGGGAGGAGTGACTTCGAGTGTTGAGGGAGGGGCCCTGTGAATGGGGCACTGTGACAGGGGAGAAAGGCTGGGAGCAGGAGCAGGGCGAGTCTCCCCGTCCCTCCGCAACTGTGTCCTGCTCTGCGGGCAGCCAGAGGAGATGGGGTCAGCTGTCCACTCCCCAGAATGTTACGACCATGAAAATGCAGAGAGCTCTAGGGCCGGGACATAGAACGCTTGTTTCTAGTTGTCCCTCGTGTCCCTGCCGGCACTGCCAGGAGGGCTCCAGTGGGTCCAAAGCAGGAAAGAATCCACTTTTTAAGGGGCCCAGAGCAGCAGATGGCGGTGAGAAATGAGCAGCCCCCGAGATGAGCAGGAGGAACCAAGAGTCCGGGCTGTGGACCATGAAGTTTGGGTGGGGTTGAAGGTCTGGGGTCCTTGACTGTCTGCTTCCTCTCAGGTTTACCGGCCTCTGGGTGCCCCGAAACAGCCACATCGTTGACACCATTTCCAAGGACAGGTGGAGGCAGGAGGTTCCAGGAACAACGGGTGAACCCGGAGAACAACTGCGGATGCGAGTGGGGACTGTGGGGACTGAGGTGGGGTGAGAGAAGCGGGCACAGTGCCGCCTGGAGTCTGAGGGCTGTGGGGTGGCCGGCCGGGAGCCCGGCCAGGCTCGAGTTGTGTCTCGGTAACAGTGGAAGGGGTCTGGGTAACATTCCCCAGTCTTGGAGCTGGGCGAGTCTCCTATCATCTCCAATTGTCACCTATCATTCCAACATGTCTTCACTGCGAGCCCACGAAAAGTTGCTGTACACCAAGAGTTTTCTGAGAGGGTGCAGGGTGTGTTGGCCATCAGCTCCCCTCCACCCTGGGGTATTTTTGGGGCATAACACTTCAGCCTTCTGGGCTGTGACTTTCCTGGTCTGTGAAATGGGCTGGTGAGACCCCCTGTGAGGCCAAGAGCCTGCCTTGGGTGATGGCAGGAAGGACAGGTGAGAATGCCCTAACTGAGGGCTGTGGTGGCACTGACTGGCCCACACTACACAGAGGGGTCTGGAGTTGGCAGTTGCCACGTAGGAGTCAGGGTCCGAGGCAGAGGGAGACCCAACTCCTAGGCTCTGGGACAAAGATGCCATGGGGGCCTGTGGCTGAGGGTCTGAGCCCTGTATCTCCTGGCTGGGAAGTAGTCGGCTTTCCTGCCTGTCCCCACAGACACTGTCCTACCTCCCCAGATGCCGGTGCACGACGAAAAGGTGCAGTGCCAGTGGCCTCCCTGGGGCCGATTCTGCTGGTACCTGGAAATGCACATAGCTGGCGACAAGAGCACCTCGATGCCCACAGTCACCTGGGCTCCAAGGAGGAGCAGCTGTACCAGCAGATGCTGCGGCAGAAGCAGCCCAAAGACCAGTTGCTGCAGGTGCCACCAAGGCAGCAGGCCCTGCTGGAGGCCGCCATCAGGGAGCTGAGGGAGACCAGGTGAGAGAGGGGCCACGGGCTCTGGGGCAGGAAGGCCCTAGACCTGCCTCCTCAGCTAGTGCCTTCACCCCAGGTGCTCTTCTGTGGGACTCAGCAGCAGAAACAGCAGCTGCAGAACCTGGTAAAGTGGAAAGCAGTCCCGGAAAAGGGTGAGTGACAGGGAGAAGCCCCTGTGGGTCAGAGGGCGGGGCTACTGGGGAGGGGAGCCAGGCGGCCCCACCCCCAGCCCCCCACCTCCCTTCCTTGGTTGAGACCCTTATGCTGCCCCACATCCCATCCACTCCAAAGGGATTGCCGTGGAGACGAACAACACACAGGTGCTCCTGGACACAAAACGTGAGGAGCTGGAGGCCACAGACAAGGAGGAGGCACAGGAGGCCAGGCAGGAGGAGTGCCAGAGTCCAGGAGCTGGAGGAGTCAGTCAAGTCCCAGGGGGCAGGGACCATGGCCTGTGTGAGATCCAGAGACGCTCCTGTTGCTGTCCTTAAGGAAGAGGAGTCCACCGTCATCGGACCCAGGTCCTGTAATGACCCTCCGAAAATCCAGAAAACGCAGCTGGTCAGCAAGAGCTCCACTGGCAGCCTGACACCCAGCTGACACCTCGATTTTACTGCACCGACGCACCCTGCCGCTCTCACCCAATTGATCTAGCCCAGCCCCGTCCTCCCCACGCCACCCGACTTCTGCCTTCTTCCTCTGCCCTTTGCTCTTCTCCCTCCACCAGAACCAGGGATATCCCTCACTGCCAGACCAGGGATCAGGGCAAAGGCACAACTAATCTCCATCTCAATACACAGGATATCAGGGGGACAGTAAAGTCTCCTTCCACTAGACCCAGAGATGTGGGGGAAGAAATGTCCCCACCCCTGGACCCCTCAGGTATCAGGGGGCACTGTTTCCCCCTCCACTAGACCACAGGAAATGGGGGTGCCAGAGATGCCCCCCCACCACTAGACGCCAGGATTCGGGGGAGACAGAGATGCCACCCCACCACTAGACGCCAGGGATGGGGGGGGCAGAGATTCCCTCCCCACTAGAGGGCAAGGATCAAGGGGGGGGCAGAGATGCCTCCCCACCACTAGACGCCAGGGATGGGGGGCCAGAGATTCCCCGCCCACTAGAGGGCAAGGATCAAGGGGGGGCCAGAGATGCACCCCCACCACTAGACGCCAGGGATTGGGGGGGGCCAGAGATTCCTCCCCCACTAGAGGGCAAGGATCAAGGGGGGGGCCAGAGATGCTCCCCCCACTAGACATCAGGGATCGGGTGGGCCAGAGATTCCCCCCGCCACTAGAGGGCAAGGATCAAGGGGGGACAGAAATGCCCCCCCACCACTAGACGCCAGGGATGGGGGGCAGAGATGCCCCCCTACCACTAGACGCCAGGGATCGGTGGGGCCAGAGATGCCCCCCCACCACTAGACGCCAGGGATCGGGGGGGCCAGAGATTCCCACCCCACTAGAGGGCAAGGATCAAGGGTGCCAGAGATGCCCCCCCACTAGACGCCAGGGATCGGGGGGGCCAGAGATTCCCCCCCCCACTAGAGGGCTAGGATCAAGGGGGGGCCAGAGATGCCCCCCCACTAGACGCCAGGGATCGGGGGGGGCCAGAGATTCCCCCCCACTAGAGGGCAAGGATCAATGGGGGGCAGTGATGCCCCCCCAGCGCTAGACGCCAGGGATGGGGGGCCAGATATGCCCCCGCACCACTAGACGCCAGGGATGGGGGGGGCAGAGATGCCTCCCTACCACTAGACACCAGGGATCGGGGGGGGCCAGAGATGCCCCCCCACCAGTAGACGCCAGGGTTGGGGGGTGACGAGATGTCCCCCCCACCACTAGACGCCAGGGATCTGGGAGGCCGAGATGTCCCCCTCCACAAGGTCCGAGGGATCAGAGGGGCCGAGATATCCCCCTCCACAAAGTCCGAGGGATCAGAGGGAAGAAATGTCCCCCTCCACAAGGTCCAAGGGATCAGGGTGGCAGATATATCCCCCCAGCACTAGCAAACAATGATTTGGAGGTCAGAAGTTACAACTCAGCTCTCCCCTCCCCATTCTGGGGTCCTGTTTCTGCGCATGACAGCCCTGAAGCTTGGCCGCTGGTACCATACAGTGACCGGATTCTACACACTCTTTGGGGCTGTTTGGGGACTTTGTATTGCTGGCTGAGAAGAGGGGAAGGAGGAAGGCGGGCTTTCTCCCTGACTGCCACTGTCTGATTTTCACGATTGTTGCAATAAATGGATCTATCCCAGGCCTGTGTGGGTGTGTGTGTCACTGGGCGGGGCAGGTCTGGCCAGTAGTTGACAATTGCTTCTAGATTGTGGGAAGCCTCGGCCATGTCACCATGCCAAGACGCGTCACCTGCCTGCCCCTGTGTGAAGCCTGTCAATGACCCCAGGAGAGTCCACCCCAAGGGTTGAAGGTCTCAATCACGGATGCGTCCCCAGGAGGGAGGGCAGGATGCAGCACTCAGAGCCCTGCCTTCCACTGCAGCACCTCCATGGGCTACCCTGCCCCTGGTGCCTGTTTCCCCATTGCCCTCTGCAGTGGCACCAGGGACAGACCCCACTTTGCCCCCTAGTGGCCACATCAGGTTTCTCAGGATGAGGACTTGAAAGTGCTCCTGCAGCAGGTGGGTCCAAGGTGCTGTCCCCTCAGCCAGGCTCCCCCTGGATGGCACCCACCCCAGTAGGAAGACAGTGTGTTATCAGTGGAGCAGGATGGGGCCGTGGATGGAACTTGTTTCTAGTGTCCCCGAGTCTGTACGGAGCTGATCCCTGATAATAGCGCCCCACTTCTTTGTGGACCATCAGATTCCCTAATACAAGTCCCACTGCCACCATCACAGCACGGTCAGACCCCATGTAATAGAGAACCAGGCCCTGGCTCCTCTTTGCTCCTGCACACCTGGACCTGTAGGGACAGCCTTGGCTGAGTAACACTCTACTGGTGACAAGTGTGTCCAGATTCATGTATCAGACCAGATGGCAAAGCCTCAGAAGGCAGAGCCATGTTCCAGTCATTTCCAGGAATTTGGTCAGCCATACCCCTTCCTTCCTGTCACATTCCTACTTGGATGGGAACCAGGGATCGGGGAGGCACCAGGGATCAGCCTGGTAGGGCTGTTCAGGGCAGGCACAGGCAGGTCCTGGTTTACCCCTCGGTACCCAGTTCATAGCCCTTCCCCTCTAAATGCACCATGGGCCTGGGGCCGCCCGTTCACTCTCATGGATCTTCACACCTCACAGATATCCAGCACACCCTCTCGAAGCTTCTACTGGGGCTCTGGGCTTAGTTCTCTGTGTCCTGCCTCTGGGCCCCTGGGCTCTGGAAACACCAAGTCCAGGTTTTCCTTGAGGTTTGGGGAGCTGGGAGACTGTGGGGATCAGCGGCTTGAGCCCTCTCACCCCTTGCCAGTGGTGAGAGCTGTTCTCCCATTGAACGACTGTCTTTGGAGTTTTTCCTTTTAGGATCATACAGAGTCTCACCAAGACAGGTGGCACCAAGAATTTGCTGGAAGCATCCTAGTGTATTCCATGTGTGCAGGCTCTACCCAGCTATGCCCCAAACGGGCAGTAGCAGGTCACAGCATAATTATGTAGGTTGTTTACAGGCTACCTTGATTCTGTGGTAACAACTTTCATCTAACATGCAGTGGTGCCTAGTGCTCTCAGGTGCTCCCACAGTGGTGATTCCCATTTCTACGCTCAGTGTTCGAGCGTTCCTGTGAGCCCCTTCCATCCCTGCTCGGGTAACCTGCTTTCCCTTAGTCTCTTGCTAGGTGAGAGATTTGGGAACCCCATCCGGGTCAGACAGAAGGACAGAGACATAGAAATAAAGTTAAGGAAATAGGAGTAGCTTAATGGGGGCGCTCCCGGGGGACTCTCTGAACCTCAGGTGAGGCAATGGTACACCCGCGCCCTGGGATAGACTAAGGGGGCTTTTAAGTTGTCTTGGTCTGGTCCTAGTCATCTGTTCGTGGGTCAATGGTAAGGAACTTGGAATGAAGCCTGGTGGGTTCCTGTCACCGGGTGGGCGATAAGTCTTGTCTTCCTCACGTGGGACAAGGTGATCTCTGACTCCAGGAATGTTGCTGTCCACTCAGCCGGTTGCCATTTGGTACTGGTCACCATTTTGTCAGAGCAAACCTCACATTTGATTCTTGTCAAATTTGGTGATTCCTGACTCATCCATCTTCTCCTCCTCCTAGAGTGGGTCTCTCAGTGGTCCTGCCTAGTTTTTCGCTTCTGCCTCTTGTTGCCTCCTTGGTTCCCTCGCCTGAGGCTTGGCAGACAGAATCATTTGCCAGCCCCCCTTAGCTCACCCCGCTGCGGCTGATCCTGACAAACTAGCACCTGCAGGTTAATCTTCTGGCGATGCTTAGTGATGAGTGACTCTCTGGGATTGTTTCTCATTTCTGGCCTGACTCTGAGAGATGTCCATTCTACAGTGAGGCTCTCAGGAGTGACCAAACCTGACCATAGCTGGGCCTGACCAGCCTCCAGCTCCCTGGCCCTTCTCGAGTTCATTCTTTCAACTGGCTCAAAGCCCCCTCCCCCTCCTGACTGGTTTCAGTAGAGTAGCATTTAGTCCTCATTGGAGAAAACACCTTTTCCTCCCTGCTGGGCACTGAGCAGGCCCAGGGCCCATTGATTGAAAAGACAACTGCAGCCAGAGAGTCAGTTTGGTTCTGGACCCTTACTGCCCATGGCATTCTGGACCTGTAAGGTGTTTTTCTACCTGGGTGGCCAGTTGAGTCAGAGACCCTCTTCCTGTTCCCAATCACCACAGCCCCCATCTGGCCTCTGGGGCACACAGAGCAGTGAGGAGACCAGAATCAGCCCTGGGGATGGAGTGATGTTTTTTCACCTCTGGGCTGCTCAGGCAAAGGAGCAGAGCACAGTTAGCAGGCACATCCTCCCCCTACCCCCCCCCCCCCCCATCATGATCCTACCATCCAGGGTATATTCTCAATGACTCCATGCTCATCAAGGGTCAACTGTCAATCAAGATGAAACTAGCACCCTGGTCTGCACTTGCTGGTGACCTTTGTCAGGATTCCTGCCCCGCACCCGCCTCCCCACCCAGACTCTGTCTCCTTCCCTGTCTGGTCTCTACAGGTACCTGCAGAGTTTCCATCTGCTTTGGCAGCCTCAGGCAATCCATGGTGTTAGCTCAGTGCACCAGAGAGTCGACCCTGGGGGCTCAGCACAACTCCCCATTTCTATTACTGTTAGTATTTGTGACCAAGGAGACCAGGGCTAGTCTAGGTGCTGGCAGCAGTGCCATTGGGGCAGACCCTCAGTGCCCGAGCGTTTCCTGCCCTGCTCACACCCAGCATGCCTCCAGCTCTCCCTGCCAGAAGACCCACGGTTCAACAGTTGGACACGGTAACAGGTTGCTGATGCAGATGTTTCTGTTTCCTCACCTCTTTAAGTTAAACGTTTACAGCAATGGTGAAATTTGCTTCTCATCAATGTTGCCTGTCATCTTGCGTAAGCTAAGTAAGAGAATTACAGATTCCTTCAATCTGCTGCTTCAAATTTAGTTCAATGTAAAGTCAGGCATGAAAGGTCAGATCTGTTGGCTTTTCCTGGCCCATGTCATCTGCTCCTACTCCCCAGACTCCAAATCTGGGGCCAGTTTTATTTTGTCTATCCCAGACTCAAGGGTTCCTTGACAATTCTTTTGGCCAGAGACTGTCCCATGCTGTACTCTGGACCATATCACATGTTGGATCTTCGGCCTTCCCTTGTCCAAATAAGGGTCACCTGGCGCCTGTCCGAGGTCCATCCAAGGCCCTCTACGCGATGCACATTTGAGAATGTTTGAATCATGGACAATCACTGGGAAACTGAAGCTTTAGTAAGATGAATGTCCAGGATGAGATCAGGACCCACCTGTGACTCCTGCATCAAGCATCAAGCAGTGTCTGTGTAAGGGTCTCTTTGCCAGGAGCCCAAGAGAATACCAAGGTCATCAAGGAGAGAAAAACTAACATTTCACTGGTAGTCTGGTCTGGGAAATGATGCCCTCTGTCTACATAGTTTCACAGTAGAAAATTCCCAACATCCTCACTGAGCCACATGCCGAAAACCAAAGGAAACATATGGGCTTTACCTGGAACTTGGGAGTCAACATCCTAGACCAATCAATGCCCTCAACCCCACATAACAATTCCAGAGTCAGTTTGGCGGGGACCCCACATTATAGATGCAAGAGAGAAATAGTCACAGGCTAGGAAACAGCAGAGACCCGATGAGGCCCGCATGGGATCCTCACTCTCTGCACTGCATTGACAGGCAGCTCCTGGGACACGGCCAGGGCGAGGCTGACTGCTCAGTGGGATACCAAGCAGGTCCCCTCTTCTGCCAACACTCTCTGAGTCCCCTGTGTCTTCCTGAGTGTGGTGAGTCTAGGGCATGACACCTGCCGCTGTGAGAGCCGTGGGATTCAGGGACCTTGCAAAAGGGTCTGTTCCTACGGCAGGGGAGGGAGCACGTGGAGGGCTTCTTCCTTCTAGTCCTCACCCAACACTAGCCAACAGTTGGAAATTTGGTGCCTGAGCCCCCAGGGTCACAAGGTACTTCCCCAGGGGCTAGGAAATACCTGTCATCTTGCACTTCCTGAAAGTCACGGGGTAGGTGGAAGACTACTCTTAGGGCATAAAGGTGGCAGGGTGAGGGGAGTGCTGGACATGTGCCAGCTCTGACCTCCGGCAGCTAAGAAAAAGTAGCGGCCCTTGAGCACAGTTCCTGACCTCCCAAAGAACACCAGACCCCCACTCTGTTCTTCCGAGACTGTGGTGAGCCACCCAGGAGAAATACATATAATACTATGAGTATTTTACCTGTCATGTCATGTCACGGTTACCCAGGCCTGGCCATTTTGAAGATGAGAAACCAGGCCAGCTTAGTGTTCCCAGGTGGCCTCGGACCTTCATCTTCTGTAGGAGTGTCCTGGCAGGCAGGTGTCCATCCCATCCCTATCTGGGGTTGGGAGACCTCCCGGTCTTCAGGATTTGTCTGGACCCTGAGAGCAGGGCCCAGGCTGTGGTCAGTCATTGCAGATCTGCAGTTCCCTGGTTATCCATAGCAGAGACCATTTCCAGTTCTCCCTTTGGCCAACGTGCCTGAAACAACAATTCTATTTTGTGTCCAAATTTGAAATCCTTGAGTGTTAAAAGTAGGTAAAGGGATATTCCTGATACCCTTTCAGTATCTATATTGTAAACCACAAAAAGGGAGACAAAGAGAGAGAGAGACAGAGACAGAGAAAGAGAGAGAGAGAGAGAGAAAAGGCAGAGACAGGGACAGACAGAGACAGAAACAAACAGAGAGAAAGATAGATAATAAAAACATCTTCTAAGAAGGCTGACCTGAATATCTGGGAAAAACCTAAGTGGCTGAGAACGGATGACTGGTTAAATGTCGCGTCTGGCGCTGCGGGGCCGAGCCAGGGTGGGCCGTCAGGGTGAAATCAGCACTCGAGTCACACAGGGTTCCGTCTTTCAGGAGATGGCATGAATGCGTGCCTTTATTCAGAGCACAGGCACAGACTTAAGTATGTTTCCACAACCCACCCAAAAGAAAGGAAAGTGGATGGGACGATGAATAGAGCCATGCACCGTTGGTCAGTCACAGTGGGCAGAGCCATGCACCGTTGGTCAGCCACCTGGTGACCCTTTCGACTTAACGCTACCGGTCGGAGCGGCCTGCTTTGTTACAGTTTTGACATATCCATAGAGACTGCTGTTCCTCGTACATCATTTACAAATCATTTACGAGGGTGCATTTTCCCCAAACTGAAACGTCACGTACTGGGAAGCTGCCCAGCTTTGTCCCCCAAACTGAAACCTCCTATACTGGGAAGTTGCCCAGCTTTGAGCAGGACAAAGGGGGAATGAAAAATCAAGCATTCTTTTACTTGGTCAGTAGGCAACATCTCACCCCTTTTTTCCAATTATGGCACGCCAGGACCCCTGTCTTAGGTCGTCCGTCGCCCCGCCGTGGTACCCGTCATTGGGGAGAATGCTTTAGCCCCTGTCTTAGGTGTGCGTGGCGGTGACAGAAGTTGCCCGTCATTGGGTATCCTGGGCAAGGGCATACTTCCTTAACCACGAGGAGGCACAGGGGAGGATTGATGACATTTCTGCCAAACCAGGCAGGACCCAGTGTGGCTTGACCAGAATGGAGCATGGCTCAGAAAAGAGGGGCAGGGGTAGGGTAGAGGGGTGATGGGGATGTCTTCGTTCAGTGATCGGGGGGGGGGTTCTGTACAGGTCCGGTCCGCACTCCTTCTCCTCCTGCGTTTTCCGGTACCGGCCACGGGATCAGGTCACTGCAACAGATAAAGGAAGAGGCTTCCCAGGCCCATTAGAAATACCTTTCTGAATAGGGCTGCTCTTTGCTAGTTTCTCTCAGTTGCATAAAGTGAATTTGAGTGATTTGCTGATCAACCCTGCCAATCTGGTCTCTGACAAATGAGACAAGTGGACTCAGGATGCAGGGCCCGAATGTAAGCATCAGTAATAGTATGATCAGAAGGCCTGCTATAGTAGATATCAGGGTGGTGAACCAGGGGGATTGATTACACTATGACTCAAACCACCCTTCCTGTGCCTCTCTCTCCTTACGCCGTTCCAGATCTTCTCTCAGCTTAGCCATGGAATCTCGACTACCCCCCGTGTGGTCGGCGTAAAAGCAGCACTCTTCTCCCAGCGCTGCACACAGCCCTCCATTTTTAAGGAAGAGCAAGTCGAGCCCCCTCCTATTTTGCAAGACTACTTCCGACAGGGAGGTCAAGGAGTTTTCAAGATGGCTAATAGATTTTTCTATTCGGTCCAGGTCCTCATCAATAGCTGCTCTTAGAGAAGATAGACCAGAATATTGGGTTACCAGAGCAGCGATGCCAGTGCCGTCACCTGCCAGGCCTATGCCAGAGTGGCGATGGTTAGTGCAGATATGGGTTCCCTGCGGTTCCTACGCAGGACATCAGGGGAATTGGACCAATAGTCAAGGAGTACCTCAGCAGGGTGGTATATAATTTTTGGGACAACAATAACCATAAGACAAAATTCTTGGGAGGCATTAAATACTGAGCCTGCCAAGTGGGGAGTTAATCCTGAACGTGAACAGTCCCACCAAGCTCCCATTTTTAGTGAGATCCAGGTGGAGTTACTCCATCCCGGGGACTCCACATTCTGTGCACACAACTCCTTCTTGTTTTGAGGGACTGTACCTACACATGTCCCTTGACCGCTAATTTGGGTCATGGTTAGTCCCTGGGGGTGGGCCTTCCACTCTCCAGGGGCTCTGTAATTAACATTGTATGAGGCGTTAATACCCATAGCCTCATAAAACGGTGGCGTGGGGCTATAGCACAGCCAGCAGGCTTCAGTCAGGTTTGGGGCAGTAGCATTCAGAGTCTGATATGTGGCTTCGATAAGACTCCTGAGCTGGTTAATGATTGGGCCAAAACTGGGTTTTGGGATGGATAGGCCGGCTGTAACAGGAGGTGGTGTCGTCTTAGGGCCAGCCATGGTAGTAATGGTGGGCTTAAGAGGGGGTTTTGGAGCCTCAAGTGCCTGGTTAGGGCCTAGCGGAACCTGCTGCACGGGTTCGATTTTTAAGAGGATCTGCAGGATAACCCCATGCCATGGCCTGCTATACCACATAAGTCCCCAATTCAGGTGGTTAACCCATCGGATCTCCGACCTTCCCTTATCAGTGAAGGAGATTTTGACCAGACGCATTTGGGGCTGGTATTGTACAGAATATGAGCCATATCTCAGTGGCACAGCATAAGAAATATTAACCAGGTCGTGGTCAACCGACCATTTCCAATAGCCATCATTAGAATCTACGCAAGACCAGCTGGCACAATAGTAAGATTCAGGGCCACCGCAGGTTCTCCTCCATTGGCCTGTCCGGAACCCGGGGCAGGTGAAAAAGCCATTTCGTCTCATAGAGGCTCTGGCCCCGGGCCTTTCAAAACCATCCTGAAAGGGGTAGGCGTCTTCCAGGGAAAAATATAAGTCAGGGAAGCACTGATTAAGGGGTGCTGCCAAACCAGGCAGGACCCAGTGTGGCTTGACCAGAATGGAGCATGGCTCAGAAAAGAGGGGCACTTGTGGTACTCCAAACCTCATAGTCCTCTCCACTCCTTATGACCCAGGTCTGCTTGAATGGTTGGTGTCGATTGGCATGAGTTTCGGTAGGGTCCTTCATTAATAATATAGCGAGGGTCCAGGCCACAAGCGTCGTTGTGGTCATTTTGTTCCTGTGGAAAAAAGAGAAGGAAATTCGTCTCAGGGCTAAGTAACCTGGAGGTGAGTTTCATTATTTTTCCCAGCTGTGGGGGACAAATGATTGGGGGGCTCATGTATTGGCCTGCCCAGGCATTCCGGCACCCAAATGGGTTTTTCTGTATTAGTTGGATATACACAGACTGCGCCTCTGACTCTGGCAAGGATTGCTGCCGTTGGTTGCCAGGTTCCTGAGGACAGATTCTTCCATTTCACCATTGCGTTAAGGGGAGCCGGAGTAGCAAAGTGACGTTGGGCTGCACTGCGGCCTGAATCATCGAGGAGCAAAAAATTTAAAATGAATAAGGTTGTGGATAGGAGTGCTTGTGGCCCTTGACAGCCTTGGTAGATCTCACCCTCTTTTGTTTTAGAAATGTAAGTTTTGAGATGTCAGTGCGCTCGCTCTAAGATAGCTTGTCCTTGGGGGTTATAGGGAATGCCTGTTGTATGTGTAATATCCCAGGTTTCACAAAAGGAATGAAAAGCGCGGCTTGTATAGGCCAGTCCATTGTCAGTTTTAATTTGCCTGGGATTTCCCATATATGAGAACGCAGCAGTAAGGTGATCTATAACATGTTTCGTTTTCTCTCCGGCATGTAGTGAGGCAAAAATCATGCCCGAGTGTGTGTCTATCGAGACATGGAGATAATGCCGGTTACCCAATGAGTTAGTGTGGGTCACATCCATTTGCCAAATATCATTTGCTCTCAGTCCTCTAGGATTGACTCCCAGGGATGGGGAATGTATATAAGGAGCGCAAGCGGGACAGACAGTGGTTATGGAGAGAGCCTCAGCTTTGGAACAACCCGTATGAAAACGAAGAGACTGGGCATTAAGGTGGAATTTTTTATGTAGCTGCATGGCCTTATCACATTCTAGGGATGTCATTATTAAGCGGGTAGCTTTATCTGCTCGTTCATTGCCTTCTGCAAGGGTTCCCGGGAGGCCAGAGTGTCCTCTAATATGACCCACAAAGAGGGGGTCCTTTCTGGCCCAAATCAACAGTTGCAATGTTTGTAATTGAGATAAAATTTTCGAGCCCTCACCTATGTGGGGTGCTGTTTCTAATCAGGGGAAGATATTAGCAACATACACACTATCAGTGTAAATATTGAGGGGCTCATTAGAGAATGTCTGCAAGGCCAATAATACAGCAGTTACTTCTGCAAATTGTGCCGATGTCTCAGCAAGCTGTATGGCATGAACATGAACATCCTGCCCATCAACCACTAAGGCTCGACCGCTCTTAGAGCCATCAGTGAAGAGGGTCCGTGCACCCGGAAGGGGGGTGGTCTTTATGATTCGAGGGAAGATAATAGGGCAAATCCTGAAGCTTTGCAGGAGTTTATGTTTGGGATATGCCTGTGTAATTTGGCCTTTAAAGGAGCAGACAAAAAGGCACCAGGAATCATCATATTGCATCAGATTATTAATCATGTCTTTGGAATAGGGAACGACCAATATGTCCATATCCTTAGCAAAGAGTGCACACCCTATGGTTCTAGCCTTCCAGAGTAATTGAGAAACTAAGGTGGGATAGGGAATCACCGTTCAGGTGGGGGAAGCTGAGAGGTGGACCCAGTATAATGGACCAATCTGCCAGAAAACTCCAGTTGGGGCAAACTCTGAAGCAAGCACTATAAATTGTAGTGGTAGATTGTAATCAATATGGTGTATTTGCATTTCTTCTAAGGCATGTTCTGCTTTTCTAAGAGCCAATTGTGCCTCTGGGGTCAATTGACAAGGTGAAGAGGGGTCAGAATCCCCCTTCAATAGTTCAAAAAGAGGTTTGAGCTCTCCCGTGGGCAGGGAGAAGGATGGTCGGAGCCATTGGAGTTCTCCCAAAAACTGTTGCCACTGGTGTAGAGTCTTTAAATGAGAGGTGGCAAACTGTATTTTTTGAGGCACTATTCCCACCTTGTTTATGGTGTATCCTAAATATCTGTATGGGTGGGAGAGCTGTACCTTGTCCGGGGAGATTACAAGGCCTGCTGATTCCAGGGCGACCCGGACATGATCATAGAGTTGAAGTAACAGGTCTTTGGTGGGGCAGGCGGCTAAGATGTCATCCATATAATGAATCAAAAGTGCACTGGGGAAACGAGCCCGGACTGGCGCTAAAACCGCTGCAACATATATCTGACACATAGTGGGACTATTAGTCATGCCCTGGGGAAGGACTACCCATTGCTAGCGCTGATAGGGCTCCTGAAAATTGGGGGAAGGTAGAGAGAAGGCAAATCTTTGACAATCTTTAGGAGCTAATGGAATATTGAAAAAACAATCTTTAAGATCTATCACTAATAATTGCCAGGACTTTGGTATAGCGGAGGGATGGGGGAGCCCTGGCTGCAGGGCCCCCATTGGATGAATGGTGGCATTGACTGCTCTGAGATCTTGCAATAATCTCCACCCGCCTGTCCTTTTCCTTATAACAAAGATTGGGGTATTCCAGGGAGATGTGGATGGGGTAATGTGCCCCTTTTCTAATTGCTCAGACACTAGGGCATGTGCGGCCTGTAATTTCTCTTTAGGTAGGGGCCACTGCTCCACCTAGACTGGATCATCTGATTTCCAGGTAATTGGGGTGGGAGGCCGCTCGACAATGGCCCCGATTAAAAAGGGCTAGTTTCTTCCAGTTCCTCAATGGACATTAAAGTCACAGGATTTTCCTGCCTGGAGGATGGGCAGTCACTAGTGATATGGGCTATGGTCGTAAAGGAGACTGGCGATATCTGCGAGCGACTGGGTGATGTAACCAGAACCGCGCCCATAGCTGAGAGTATATCTTGTCCCCAAAGATTGGTGGGGAGGTCTGGGACAATATAAGGCTGGAACTGGCCCTTATGGCCCTCGGCGTCCTCCCAGGTCAATATTTGGGCGCTACGGCTGGGTCGGACTTGGCCAAGTCCTTGCAAAACGGCTGTAGCCATTGTGGCAGGCCAGTTGGCAGGCCAATATTCACTGGATATCACTGAGACATCCGCCCCAGTATCTAATAGCCCAGAGAATTCCTTTGAGTTGATTCTTAGCGCATAGCGTGGTCTGGAAGCCATATGGGCAATCCAAAATATTTGGGCTGGATTATCTGAGCAGTCTCCGTTTGTCTGACCCTGGACCGAGAGCGTCAAGGTGGGGCCTTGCCACGTCGGGAGGAGGAGCAGGCGTGCAATCAGCTGTCCCTTTTCTATCGTCACAATGCCACGGGGGGAATCTGCCAAGACATGAATTTGTCCTATGTAGCTCTCTGTGATAGATCCTGGGTATATCTGTAATCCTTGCAGGAGAGCCTTTTCTGACCCTAGAATGAGGCCAGTGGTTCCGGGCGGTAGGGGGCCATAGACCCCCGTCTCCAAACTTTCAATTCCCATAGATGGTGTTAGTACCGCCCGGACAGAGGCATAAAGGTCTAGACCTGAGCTGGGAATTGAGGAGCCCCTGACAGAGGGAGGGAAGCTATCTGGAGCAGGCTGATACTTTGACCCGATGTCTGATAGGCCTCCTGCCTGAAGGCTTGCAGGGCCCGAGGCAGGCCCCTCCTGCCGTTTCCCTGCGGCAGTGGATTGCCTAAGTTATCCCGTCTGGAGCGACACTCGGCTGACCAGTGATTGCCTCTCTTGCATCTGGGACATAGCCCAGGTGATCCTCCCTTCTTCCTCAAGGGGCTGTTGGGACATTCCTTTTTGAAATGGCCTGGCTGTCCGCATTGATAGCAGCCTTGCTTGGGTTTTTGTGGGGAATCCCTGAAAGCCCGGAAACCTGGGAAGTTGCCCAGCTTTGAGCAGGACAAAGGGGGAATGAAAACTCAAGCATTCTTTTACTTGGTCAGTAGGCAACAGTTAAAGAAACTTTGGTACATCTACACAATGGAATACTAAGCAGCTGTTAGAAAGGATGAATTCATGAAATTTACATACAAGTGGTACTACATGGAAAGTACCATGCTAAGTGAAATGAGTCAGAAAGAGAGGGACAGACATAGAAAGACTACATTCATCTGTAGAATATAAAGTAACAAAATAGAAGACTAACACCCAAGAATAGTCGAGATAAGTACCAGGAGGTTTGCTCCATGGCTTGGAGGTCAGCCACACATGCTGGAAGAAAAGGCAGCTCAGATAGGGAAGGGAGCACCAAGTAAAGGGTGTTGGGAGGGTCCTGCCTAGATGGGAGAAGCATGCTGAAAGTAGACTATAGACCAAACATGAATGCCACTCAATGCCTCTTTTGCAAACCACAGCACCCAAAAGGAGAGAGAGAACAAAAGGGAATGCCCTGCCACAGAGCCGGAGTGGGATGGGGGGAATGGGGGGTGGGAGGGATACTGGGATCCGTGGTGGTGGAGAATGGGCACTGGTGGAGGGATGGGTCTCGATCATTGTATAACTGAAATCCAAACACAAAAATTTGTAAGTCTATAAATGTACCTTATGGTGATTCACTAATAAAAATTTTTAAAAAAAGGCGGGCCTGGGTGGAGAGGTGGGTGGGCGGGTGATGGGAGGGAAACTGGAGACATTGGAGGTGGGAAATGTACACTGGTGGAGGAATGGGTGAACAATGATGACTGAAGCCTAATCATGAACAGCTTTGTAAGGGTCTATCTCAGATCCATTCTATGAAAAAAAAGTTTAATAGAGAATGGCTTATAATTGGATTTATAGAATTAGATGAGGTGAATTTCTGAGGTGAAATCCAGAGCTCAGCTGAGGCACTGGGATCTTTATAGAATTGTGGAAATGTGATACTGGACTTGAGTTTGGAGACAGTGCATGATGAGTAGATCAGTGGTTCAAATGTGTCCTGCTTTGAGCACCATTCAACATGTCATTACTTAATCTCTTTTTTAAAAATGACTATTTCATTTACTTTAAGGGGAAACTCTGTATGGGCATTTATAAATGGCAAACAAATTTCATTTGCATTAGATATGGAAGTGGGAAAATGCTGCAGGGGACCTGCAGAGGCCTCTCGGGGTACAGAGATGGGGGTGGGGGACAGGCCCAAGGGACCTTCCCTAGTGGCAGGTTGTGATTGACAGGTACAGGCAGTTACTGGCCTTTAGAAGTTAGGGGGAGTGGTCAGCTCTTTCAGCCCACATGCTCTTTTGAACACGTCCTCCCTTCCCATCTTACTGAGTAAGTTTTTTTCAAGAAAACTATCTTGCAGGATTGGAGGGGTGGTCCAGAGGGAAGGGCATGTGTCTTGTGGACCAGCCAATTCAGATATGACCCCGGGCACCGCATATGATCCACGAAACCCCACCAGGAGTCGTCCCTGAGTACAGAGCCAGGAGTGAGGCCTGAGCAACACTGGGTATGTCCCTCCAAAAATGTCCAAGTATAGCAAAAAGAGAGCGGGGGATAGTTAGAGGGGTGGTTCTGATTGCAGTGGGACTCGCTGGAACATTTGGGAATTTCACACGCACCATTGTAAACTGGTATTCCTTTCGGGATGCAGTGTAGAAAAATCAATGGAAAGTTAAAATTTTTATTTTGAAAAAGATCAAAGAGGCCGGGAGATAGTAGAGCGGGAAGGGTACTTGGGTTATCTGACGTCAATCTCTGGCGTCCCATAGAGTCCCTTGAGCATGGCTGGGACTAATCCCTACTGTGGTTCCAAAACCAAAGAAGCAAACAAACAAGGAAATGTAATATATCAAAAGCTAGAACAGGTGGTGAGGTGTCTACTTTGCATACTTCTATCCTGGGTTGATCCCTGGCACCTCGTATGGATCCTTGAGCACTATTAGGGGTGATCCCTGAGCACAGGACAGGAGACAGGGTCCCCAGTCAAGGGAGGTCTCATCTCTTAGGCCCCTGGAGCAAGACCATGGGGGCCTCTGCAGGGCACAGATTGCCCAGGCGCTGCCAGCCTTGGGCCTGGGAGTTGGTGCTTGACCTCCACATCCCTGGACCCAGAGCAGGATGCCCTGGCTGCCTGTCCTCACTCCCAGCCTTGCGCCCACAGGTGGGACTGCAGGACAAACAGGTGAGTGTCTGCGGCAGCAACAGGACTAAGATCTCGGCCTCCCGCAGTAGTAAGTGGCCTCTGACCAGTGTCGGTCTCTGAGAATGAGCAGGAGGAGGAGCAGGTGCTACTGCAGAGACAGCTCCGGATCGGCTGCAAGGGGAGTGAATCAGGACAAGGTGGATATGGAGAAATGACAGAAGGTGCCGGGGGAGACCCACTGTGAGGGTAGGAGCCCGCCTGGGGTGGTGGGAGGAAGGACAGGCCAGGACGCCACCCTCTATAATGTATCAAAATCTAGAAGAGGCTAGAGGGGTTGTGGGGGTTCGGACTGGCCCTCACTGCACAGAGAGGGTCCTAGTAGCGGGGAGGCTGCTGGGTCGAGGTAGGGGTAGGCCCCATCTCTTAGGCCTTTGGAGAAAGACCCCCAGGGGAATGTGCAGGGGACAGGTTACCCCATGTGCTGTTTTCCTTGGGCCTGTGTGAGAGTGTCTGGGCCCTGAATGTTGTGGTGGAATCTGGACAGCCTTCGGCCCTGTCTCATGACAGAGATGTGCATGCAAGACTAGAAGGTGCAGTGCCTGCAGCCTGGAATGCTCCTAATGGTATCAAAAGCAGCACACAGCTGCAACCCCATACCTGGATGTCCCACTCACCTGGGCTCCAAGGTCGAGCAGGTTCTGAGGCACAAGGAGCTCATGGACCAGCTGCAGCAGGTGCTAACCAAGCAGCAGGCACTGCTGGAGGCCACCTTCAGGGAGCTGAGGGAAACCCATGTGAGGGGGTGGGCAGGGGCTCAGGGACAGGAAGGCGCATCTTGCCCTAGACCTGCCTACTCACCTGGTGCCTTCAAATTTAGGGGATCCTCAGTCCTGAAATCAGGAGCAACTGAGCCCCAGGCCTTGCTGGAATTCCAAGGGTACCCTGAAGAGGGTGAGTGGTGCGGTGGGTCTCCAGGAGGGAGAAGTTCCTGATGGGGATCTGGAGGTGGGGCTCTACGGGAGGTGGAGCCAGGCGGGACCCCTGAGATGCCTCCACCTTCCTTGCTTGGCTGAGACCCTGGAGTGCCCAATAGTCAATCCAGTGTCGAAGAACACGGAGTTGGAGGTGAACATAGTGGAGGTTTGTGAGACCATGACCTCTATGGAACTCGAGATGATGGTCATGAAGGACAGGCTGGTGGCGTGTGAGAAGACTAAGGTTCTGGATGACTAAGGCCTGAGACTTAGGTCTGGTGTCCAGACCTGGGGAGCGGATGATGGATTGTGTGAATAACCAAGAGAAACCAGATCTGAGGTCTGCGGCCTCCTGTTCCTCACAGACAGGAACAGGAGGGTCTCTCTGGGTTATTCACACAATCCATCATCCCACTCCCCAGGTCTGGACACCAGACCTAAGTCTCAGACCTTAGATCCGGATCCTGTAATGACCTGCCCCCAAATAACCAGAATCCAGCTCGTCCGCTTGAGTTCAGCTGGCAAGCTTGTTCACCATTAATCCACTTTTTCTACCCTGATGACGTACCCTGTGTTCTTCAATTTCAACTAATCTAGCCCTGATCCAATTCTTCCCACCCTCCTCCTTCCTCCCTCCTCCCCGCTCTTCCACTTTCCCTCAGCACTAGACCCTAGGGATCAAGGGAACAGAAAGGTCCCCCAACACTAGTCCGCAGGGATCAGTGGGACAAATATGTCTCCTACCTCTAGGCACCAGGGATGTTGGGAGCAGAAATTTAAGCTGGGCCACACTCCAACCTCAGTCATGATAGCTCCAAAAGCCAAACAAGGGCTTGAGGTGGGAGCTCTCCCTCCCCAGTTACACAGTCCTGTTTCTCCATATGGCAGCCCTGAAGCTCATGGGGGCTGGAAACATCAGAACAACCAGTTCTAGACACTCTTGGGGGCTGGTTGGGCACTGCTGATTTGAGGAGAAGAGAGAGGAAGGAGGCATGCTGGGTCACTCTCTGACAGTCACTGTCCTATTTCCAAGCTTGTTTCAATAAATGGATCCATCCCAGGCCATGTGGGTATATGTCTTGGGCGAGGTGTGTCCTGCCAGCAGTTGGCAGTTGCTTCTAGATTGTGGGTGGCCCTTGCCATGGGATTCACCATGTCTAGAGCCTGTCATCTGCATGCCCCGGAGTAAGATGTTAATGACCCCAGGAGAGTACCTCTAAGATTTGGAGTGGTAACATTCAAAATATGTTGGTGGGAAGGTACGATTCCAGTGGAATTGGTGTTTGAATATTAAATGTAATAAATTATTGTAAACAACTTTATAAAAACAAAATAAAAATTTTCAAAAAAGTCAGCAAAACATCAAGCATGAAAAGAGAACAGAAAAATCAAAGATACACCAATCTAATGCTTTTTTTTTTTTAAAGGCAATGGTGTCTAAGCTACAAAGATAGCTCACAGAATGGGAAAAATTATTTACCCAATACCTAGCTGAGAAAAGGCTAATATCCAAGTTATATAGCACATTGGTAGAACTTTACAAAAAAAAATATCTCCCAACCCCATCAAACAAATGCAGAGAGGAATAATGAACAGAAACTTCCTCCAAGAAGAAATTCAAGGGCTGGAACGATAGTACAGTGGTAGGTTGTTGCTTTGCACGTGGCTGATCTGGGTTTGATCCCTGCCATCCTACGGGCTACACCCGCCTTGGAACACCAAGTGTTCTGTGACAACCAGAAGGCAGTGTCCTTCCTAAAGACACCCCATGCACACCCCATCCTCCCTCGCACCTAGAGGTGGAAATCACACCCAGATCCAAGACAGACCTGAGCCAACAACCCATCAAAGACAAATTGTGTTGGCAGAAGATCAGACAGACTGTGATGCCCGTGAGGTAAGGAGGCTGCAGACACCCATCCCAGGGCACGAAGTGACCTGCCTGAATGTGATGTGTTCCCCCCAATAGTCAGAAATGGATAAACAGAATTCTTACTCACCTGTAGTTCCGTCTTTTACCTACCCTGTCAAAATCATATTCATTTACCCCAACCTTGTCTTTCTTCCCTCTTCCTTCCCGCCCTTCCCCTCTTCCCCCCTCCTCCTTCCTGCCCCCTCCCTTCTCCCCTCCTCTGCCCCTTCCCATTGAGGAATGGGGCTATGGGGCTATGAGGCTATGGGGCTACACAAAGCAATTGCAGACGTGCCCCCATGGCAGGGATGCTGCGTACTAGGAGTGGCGAGATGACCCAAACAGAACAACATTGAGACTCGTACTCTGCAAGTAAAGAAGTTACACAGTCTCCAAGGAAGCTCAGCTAGAGAAGAGGGCACCAAATAAAGGGTGCTGGAAGGATCCTCCCAGGGTGGGAGAAGCATGCTGAAAGTAGACTATAGACCAAACATGACTACCACTCAGTGCCTCTCTTGCAAACCACAGCACCCAAAGGGAGAAAGAGAACAAGGGGGAATCCCCTGCCACAGAGGTAGGGTGGGAAAGGAGGGGGAAGGGAGGTGGGAGGAATGCTGGGACCCGTGGTGGTGGAGGATGGGCGCTGGTGGAGGATGGGTACTTGATCATTGTGTGACTGAAACCCAAGCAAAAAATTTATAAGTCTAAAACTGTACCTCATGGTGTTTCACTAATAAAAAAATAATAAAAAAATTATTGAATAAAAAAATAGTTACACAGCCTCCAACACATCCATATGTGCAGGAACAAACTCAAAACATAAAATAAAGAACCAGTAAAAAATCCAAAGAAATAAATTTCAATTTTTAATATGAAAATTAAGAGATCATGTGGTCTCACCATGTTTCGCGCTTGTCCCTATCCCTCCCCGAGCGCACCCCTCCCCCCCAAGCCTTTCCAGAGGGATTCAGGGCTTCTTTATTATTATGTTGACCCAGATGCCACTCAGGTTGGAAACTGTTCCTGAACTGTTCAGTGGTTCTGAGCAAGAGATGTAATCCACTGCTTCTTGCAAGTCAGAGGATGGGGTCCCATCCGATAGGCAGAAAGGCTAGGGAATTAATCTAGAGTTACAAAAGTTAGATGTGGGTTTTCACATCATAATCCCAGGGACTGTGCCATCTGGGAAATTGGTAGACACTGGGGCCCTTTGTTAGTCATCAGTGTCAACCCTGAATGGGGACCTGGAGATAGGTAGATTGTTTACCTCGGTGGCACAGCGAGAGATCAGAGCCTCCTGCCTCAGAGACAGGTATACTCAGACCTCTTCCAATGGCCCCATCCTGGGTCAGGGCACCTAGAACCTGGTGCCCTTTCTCAAGCACTAAGAGGATCAACCTCTGTGCCTCTGGAGCCCTACTGCTGATTTGAAAGGGTTTTTTGGGGTTATTTTTCTCTTTTTCACTTCTAAATGCTCATTCTTCCAGGAGGTCTGGTGCCCAGCCTCAACCAAGAGCTGGAGCAGTGCCTCTGAGGCTCTCTTTCAGTCCTCTTGGGCTTCTGACACTAAGACCTTATCATCTACGGATTGCAGGATGGTCCATTCCAGGGCTCCAACGAGGATGTTCTTAAGTCTAGAACCAGGGTCTTCCTGAAGAAGGTGGCCAAGTTTTTGAATCCTTGGGCAATGGGTCCACAGTAACTGAGGTTTCCTCCTGTCTCTGGATCCTTTGGCCCAAAGGCAAACAGGGGTCTGCTTCATGGAACAATTTCCAAAGGGAGAAACACATCTTTTGAGGTTCAGGCCGGTCAATCATTGGTCACTAGAGGAAAACAGACTCAAGAGACTGGAAGGGCTGGGTACCACAAGGTGACCAGCAGGACCGACCACACTTACTCGGCGCAGGTCATGACTTCTCAACTGAGGCCAATGGGTTGCTCCCAGTTGAGCTGCATCACACCACTATTCCTGCCTCCCAGACCTGCGCAGTATCTTTCCCTATCCCTAGCCACACCTCACGAGTTACCTGACATTGAGGCTGTCTCTGGAGGCTCACTCCTAGCATGAGTTTACCAGTAGAGGGGCATGATACTGCCATTAGAGGGCGCCTGGAGAGGGTATTTTCCAAAGTGGGAATACACAGTGTGAAGGTGGACATTTATTTGCGCTTCTAGCTCTGTCGGGAGAGCGAACGCCAATATGATACTAAAGTGGGGAACAGGGAGAACCTTGTTTTCCATATGGAACCCCCAGCATCTGCTGAGACCATGGATTCTCAGGCCCAGCAAAAGCCGGGAAGGGCTGCACCTCCGATACCTTCATCGAGCTCTGCTTCCTATGTTGCCCTGTCTTGAGGTCATGGGGCGACAGTTTCCACGAGGCTCTTCTTGGGAGTGTAGGTACCAAGTTACCCTGCCTTCCCTGCCTGCCTGGGGACTCCCTGCGACTCTGTCAGACTGTCCTAGTGGTCCTGGTGTCAGTAGACGTTTGTGGAAGCTACCCAACTTTGAAAGTCTGCCACTCCCTTTCACAGAGGGTCACAGCTTGTCTGGTGTCATATTGGCACTTTGTTCTCTCCTGCAGCATGTCATGGCCCTCTGGGGCAATGATCTGGGGCCTGTCTTCTGCCCCTCCGCATCCTCCACCCCTGACCCCTGCTCCTGCTCTGGCTCCCCTCTTTCTCCCTGCCCCTTGTCTGCCCTGCCAGTTCTCGCCGCATCTAGACCAAGGGCACACTGGAGGTCCTGGCGCCTGCCCTTAACCACACCACTGGTGTAGTGCTGTCTCCACTAGACGAATGGCAGTGCCACCCAGCTGCCATGCTCTCTGCCAACTCCTCCTGTGCACCAGGTGCCACTGCTTGGGTGTTGCTCTTTTTCCTTTTGGTCTTGTCTTGCTTTCTCCCCTGCTTGGTAGTGAGTTTTGTTGTTTCACAAATTAGAATTGCAGCAATAATATAACTTTGAGTTTTCAAGGACTATGAACTCATACGAACTTTGCCAAAATTTCTGCCTAAACCTAACTAAAAACCTAGCAGCAGGGACTGGAGTGATAGCACAGTGAGTAGGGTGTTTGCCTTGCACACGGCTGACCTGGATTTGATTCCCAGAATCCCATATGGTTCCCTGAGCACCACCAGGAGTAATTCCTGAGTGCATGAGCCAGGAGTAACCCCGGGGCATCGCTGGGTGTGACCCATAAAGGAAAAAAAGCCACATTTTGGAATGTGGAGATAATAGTGCTAATGGAATGAACAGCTCCAAAGACTGAACACTGCACAAGGCTAGAGATCAGTTTTATAGCGGATCTGATGGGCGACGGAGTATTAGCAAGCAGCTGACAGGAGAGTATGGAACAAGAAATGACCAAGCTTTCTTGGTGCAAAGAAGTATCTGGAGCATATCAATAATGTAGGAAAATTTAGGGGGTTTTCCCAGGTTTCTAAGTTGAACAGTGTGACAGACCACGTCTGGGACATCTCGGGTGATTTCCGTGCTGTCTTGTCTCTCCCAGACCCTGTGCCTCATGTCAGCTCCTGCTCTCCAGGGTAGCCTGTCTGAAATTAGCCTGTGAGAAATGTGGGTAGAGGTGCACTCTCCTCTTCAGCAGGACTCAGGAGATCCTAGTATCAGGACTTGAACAGGGCTGGGCTGCATCAAGACAAGCACCTTCACCCCAGCAATATCCCTGGGGCCCATTCTTGAAAAGTCTGAAAGTGCTGGGGAGTGGAAGCCTCGGGTTCCACGGGGCTGTCTCCCTGGGCACTGTGCCGTACAGAAGGGGGAGTGAGGCATCTTTAAGGGAGCCCAACTCTACAGGAAGGTGTTAGGTTTGGAAGCAGCTGAAAGAAAAGTACTGCTTGGAGCAGGGCATTAGTCCAGCAGATAACGTGATCGTCTTGCACACTGCTGACCTTGGATCAATGGGCTCCCCTAGTTCCACTAGGTATGGTCCCTGATCTAAGTCAGGAGTAAAGCCTGTGCATATCTGGGTGTGATGCCAACACCCAAAGAAAAGTACTGCAAGGAGACAGGGCCAGCCTTTTCCCAGTGCCCTAAGGACAGATTGCTCAAGTTCTTAGTGGACATAAGAGGGATTTCCCTGTAAGGTTGAGGGGTGAGGGAGGCGAAGGGGGTGACAGCACTGGCCCTCCACTTTTGACTCTGCCTGAGCAGTGACAGTCCACTTGGACAGTCCAGAGTGGCCCGACTCAGGCCAGGACTTGGCTGCTGCTTTGACACAAATGTCTCCTGAAAATGTGAGTGTCAGGGTCCTCAGGGGGAAGAAGCCCCCAGTGGGGGTCAAGAGGCAGGACACCTGGGGGGCAGAACCAGGCAGACACTGCCCCCGAGCCCTCCACCTCCCTTGGTTGGCTGAGAGCCTGGGGCTGCCCCTCAGTCTATCCAGTTACAGTCAATCCAAGGGCACTGAAGTGGAGGCGAACACAGTGGAGATCGAAAGCCCGAGGAACTAGAGGTGGTAACAGTCAAGAAGGACAAGCTGGCGGTGTGGGGAAGACTGTGTATCTGGAGGCAGAAAAGTCCCCCAACACTGGGCACCGGGGATGTGGGGGGCAGAAATGTCCCCTAGTAATAGACACTAGTGGTCTGGGAGGCAAAAACAGGCCCCAAGCAGTAGGCACCAGTGACATGGGGTGCAGAGGTTTCCCCTAACAATAGACAGCAGTGTTCTGAGGACAGAAATGTTCACAATTACTCGGCACCAGGGATGAGCCGAGCTGAAATTTCCTCCAGAAAAAAACACTAGGGATTTTGGGGAAAATTGTTTTCCAATACTAGACACAAGAGCTCTGAGGGGTGAAATGTCCCACAACAGAGAACAGAGCTCAGATAGGAGACATGTCCTCCAACATTACACAATTAGAAGTCCCCAGAGCAGAAAGTAGAAATAGTCCAAAGAGTAGCAATAAGAAATGACCACCTCCCCACCCTCCACCTTAGACTATACCCCAGGAGAGGCCCTCCCGTTGATCGTCGATTTTCTCGAGCGGGCCCAGTAACGTCTCCATTGGAGACTTGGTTGTTACTGTGTCTGGCATATCGAATACTCTCGGTAGCTTGCCGGGCTCTCCGAGAGGGGCAGAGGAATCGAACTCGGGTCGGCCATGTTGGCCGCTTGTAAGCCGAACGCCCTACCCGCTGTGCTATCGCTCCAGCCCTGAAGAGTCTTCCCTGGCCGGGAATCGAACCCGGGCCGCGGCGGTGAAAGCGCCGAATCCTAACCACTAGACCCCAGGAGAGAGGAGTGGAGAATGGCTCCTCACCCCTGCTTTCCTACCTAAATGTTGAGATATTTCCGGTTTGTGGGCTGTCCTTGCACGGTCCAGGGCATTTTCCTCTTTTTGAGTAAAAATTCTGTCCAGAAGGCCAGAGAGAAGTCTCAGGAGACTCAGTACAGGCTTGGGATGCATGAGGTCAAGAACGTTCCCTGGCACCACAGGGTCTCCTGATCACAAAGGCTGGAGCAAATAGAGATCCCCACAAACCCCAAACCTCTCAGGTATGTACACAGGCCATGAGGGTCAATGAAGCAGTACTTGGAAGGATCTCAGTGCTTAGAGGAAACACTCATTCAGAGCATCCGATTTTCAAAACGGCACTTGGCTACAACCATCTACCCCTCCTTGGCCGAGGGAAAACGAGGCAACACTCAAACCTTCGGTTCATGGGCTACAGGCCAAGCAAAAGTCTGAGCCGAGAGCTCCCCCTCCTCCAGTGCACTGTTTCTATTCTGGGAAAGGAAGTCCTGAAAAGGATGGAGGCTGGAACAGTCAGCAACTGAGTTCTAGGCACTACCTGGGACAGTTTAGGGGATCATGAATTGGTGGCAGAGGAGAGAGAGGGGAGAGGGCTGAATCAGTCTCCCTGACAGCCACTGTCCTGTTTCCAAGATTGTTTCTACAAATGGATGCATCCCAGCCTGTGTGGGTGTGTGGCATTGGGTGGGTGGGTCCTGCCAGGGGACGGCTCATGCTTCTTGATGAAGCATGAGCTGTCCTGTGGGGTCTCCCCATGGATCAGAACCTGACATGACATGCCCATGCCCATGGTGCCTGTTCCGTCTACACCTCCTCTGTAGTGCCCACCGGGAAGAGCCCCCACCTTGCCCCCAATGCTTCGTGGGTGCCGGACCCCCTAGTGGCCAGATTATGCCTCAGGTAAAGGACCTGCAAACCTCCTGGTATTTCCCAAACCTCTCAAGGACTGGATGGACTTTCTCTGCCCAGAGTCTCACCCCAGTGTGGAACCCTTCACTGCCCACAGGCTCCCCAGACAGCACAAGGCCACAGTGACCCTGTGCCCCACCATCAGAGATGGATTTGATTCTCAGCCCAGCGAAAGTGAGAGGGGGAGATGTCAGAGCTACAGGAGACAGCCGCAGACCACTGGGGCCTGAATATGCTCAGGGCAGGGAGGACAGGTGCATTCGTGGATGCCATAGTGGGCACGGGCGATATGGGAGAGTTGGGGTCCCTTTCAGGCTGCAGGACTCGTGAGGGCAGCGTGGCCAGGCTTAGTGGCCCTAGTTGGGAGTGTGTGTATTGAGAGGGATTTCCAGAGCACGCCGGGATCAACACCAGAGAAGCATCAAGGTTCCCCAAGGCCAAGTCCGGTGTCCAGCTCCCAGTAGGATGGACTGAGTCTCAGAGAAAGGGGCAGAGCTGGGGTGGGGAGGTTCTATGGGGTCATTAAGAGCCCTCCAGGACTCAGAAAGGGAAGTCTCTGAGCAACAGGGGGAATTGGTCAGGGACTGACTGGGTCTGGGGGCTCAAAGGCCCCACAAACTGACTGCTGCCAGTCTGGGAGGAAGCAGAGACAGAAGGACAGAGAGAACATGGACACCGGATAAGGCGGGAGCAAGAACCCTGCGGGCTTCAGAGATGAGAGGGGCAGGGCTGGGGGGCAGGGGCTCCAAGGAGTCAAAGGAGAGGGGCAGGGAGTGAGGGGCGGTTGGGACAGCGACCAGGACAGCCCCTCTGCCAGGCTCGCTGGTCTCCCACAGCAGTAGCCAGGCCAGACCTAGGGGTGCTCAGGGGCGAATCCTGGCACCTGCAGCCCAGCTTGGGCATGGGGGGACGTGATTTCTGGGACTGAGAAAGTCGTGGACTGAGCTACGGGAGACCGAAAGGGTCAGTGCTCCTGGCCCCCCGTGGGGCCCACAGAGTTCCAAGCCACCATCGTCGGCAGGGGGCAGTGCCCGAGGGTCCGGGTGGGGGTGGGGAGGCCCGTCAGGCCCACCAGGGCAGAGGCTGGTGCAGCCTTCATTGTGAGGTTGCCCCTGGGAGCTCTAGATTTCTCCCTGGCCAATGGGGTTGCAGCCCCGAGGCCACGCCCCCTTCCCTGCCTATAAAAAAAGCTCGTGGCCCCGCCCCTCGGGGACCCTCTCTCAAGGATGCTTGAGGGAGAAGTGGCCCCATCACACCTTCCCCCTGTTGACCCTTCGAGGGGTCATCTAGGGGTCACCTCCAGATGGTGACCCTTCCACGGGTCATCTACGGGTCACCTCTAGGGGTCATCTCTAGGAGATCGTTGGAAATTCGCAGAGCGCAACGGACGGTAAGAAAAGGCCCTGCGTTGGCCCTGCACTGGTCAGTGTATGGCCCCGAGGCCACAGGATCAAGCCCGGGCCCATTTCCAGCAAGACTTCCGGCAGTTTTGTCCCCAGCAGCCTCTGTCCTCGTCCGGGTCTCCCGGGACTCTGGGACGGGAGTCCCCAGAGAGCCCCTCTCCAGGACCTGTCCGTTCCTGTCCCCAGAATAGGACCTCCTAGGCTCCTGCTGTCCAAAGACCTGGGTGGCTGGACACTGGCTCCCCAGCTCAGGAAACAATGGGGGTGGGAGCTCAGGGAAATGCTGAGGAGCTGCCTCAGTGGCGCTGGGGAGTCAAAGCAGGGTCCCCGGGTGCGCAGACCCCTCACCACAGACCCTCCTGCCAAAAACCTCTTACCGTGCGACCACACCCTTCCCGTCTCATTTAGGACAGAAAGAGATGGAAGAACAGAATTTTAAAACATCAGATATATCTTGTAAAGGCGGAGAGTCACATGGCAGCGCCTCATCCGTTAGGGGTGAATGATTTGGGCTGGTGCTTGGCACCAGGAGTTTGAAGCCTGTGATGTCTGAGGAGGGCAAGGCAGGGAGGAATCACCCAGAGTGTCCTGAGGCCACGGCCACATCCCTGCCTATAGAAATGCTCGTGGCCCCGCCCCTCGGGACACCCTCTCTCAAGGAGGCTTAAGGGAGAAGTGGCCCCAATGCACCTTCTGCATGTTGACCCTTTCCCTAGGGGATCATTGGAAATTGGCAGAGCATGAAAAGATGGGAAGAAAAAGTGCTACGTCGGTGCTAACCCGCCAACACTGGGCCATGCGCTGGTTCTGCACTGGTCAGTGTGTGGCCAGGAGGCCCAGGATAAAGCCTCCGCCCATTGACAGCCACGTTTTCAGGCAGTCTTGTCCTCCAGCAACTTCTGTCCTCGCCAGGGTCTCCCGGGACTCTGGGATGGGAGTCCCCAGAGACACTCTCTCCAGACCCTGTTTCCTCCTGCCACCAGAATAGGATCTCCTGGGCTCCCGCTGACCAAAGACCTGGGTGGCTGGACACTGGCCCACCCAACTCAGGAAACAATGGGGGTGGGAGCTCAGGGCATCACTGAGGAGCTGGGGAGTCAAAGTAGGGTCCCTGACTCCCAGAAACCTCACCACAGACCCTCCTGGCAGTGGGTTTAACTGTGCAAAAACACGCTTGCCCTCTTGTTTGGGACAGAAAGAGCTGAAAGAACAGAATTTTAAAACATCAAGTGTATCTGATAAAGGCAGAAGTTTGCAATTTAGAGCGTCATCCTTAAGGGTTGAGTGATTTGGGCTGGTGCACAGCACCAGGAGCTTGAAGTCTGTGATGTCCGAGGAGGGCAAGTCGGGGAGGACTGACTTCGAGTTTACAGGGAGGGGCCCTGTGAATGGGGCATTGTGACACGGGAGACAGGCTGGGAGCAGGAGCTGGGCGAGTCTCCCTGTCCCTCCACACCTGTGTCCTGCTCTGCGGGCAGCCAGAGGAAATGGGGTCAGCTGTCCACTCCCCAGAATGTTACGACCCTGAAAATGCAGAGAGCTCTAGGGCCGGGACATACAACGCTTGTTTCTAGTTGTCCCTCGTGTCCCTGCCAGCACTGCCAGGAGGGCTCCAGTAGGTCCAAAGCAGGAAAGAATCTACTTAGTAAGGTGCCCGGAGCAGCAGATGGCGGTGAGAAATGAGCAGCCCCCGAGATGAGCAGGAGGAACCAAGAGTCGGGGCTGTGGACCATGAAGTTTGGGTGGGGTTGAAGGTCTGGGGTCCTTGACTGTCTGCTTCCTCTCAGGTTTACCGGCCTCTGGGTGCCCCCGAAACAGCCACATCGTTGAAAACATTTCGAAGGACAGGTGGAGGCAGGAGGTTCCAGGAACAACGGGTGAACCCGGAGAACAACTGCGGATGTGAGTGGGGGCCGAGGGGACTGAGCTGGGGTGAGAGAAGCGGGCACAGCGCCGCCTGGAGTCTGAGGGCTGTGGGGTGGCCGGCCGGGAGCCCGGCCAGGCTCGAGTTGTGTCTCTGTAACAGTGGAAGGGGTCTGGGTAACATTCCGCAGTCTTGGAGCTGAACGAGTCTCCTATCATCTCCAATTATCACCTATCATTCCAACATGTCTTCACTGCGAGCCCACGAAAAGTTGCCGTACTCGAAGAGTTTTGAGAGAGGGGGCAGGGGTTTGCTGGCCATCAGCTCCCCTCCACCCTGGGGTATTCTTGGGGCATAACCATTCAGTCTTCTGGGCTGTGACTTTCCTGGTCTGTGAAATGGGCTGGTGAGACCCCCTGTGAGGCCAAGAGCCTGCCTTGGGTGATGGCAGGAAGGACAGGTCAGAATGCCCTGAGGGCTGTGGTGGCACTGACTGGCCCACACTACACAGAGGGGTCTGGAGTTGGCAGTTGCCAGGTAGGAGTCAGGGTCCGAGGTAGAGGGAGACCCAACTCCTAGGCTCTGGGACAAAGACGCCATGGGGGCCTGTGGCTGAGGGTCTGAGCCCTGCATCTCCTGGCTGGGATGTAGTCGGTCCTCCTGCCTGTCCTCACAGACACTGTCCTACCTCCCACAGATGCCGGGGCAGGACGAAAAGGTGCAGTGCCAGTGGCCTCCCTGGGGCCGATTCTGCTGGTACCTGGAAATGCACATAGCTGCCGACAAGAGCACCTGGATGCCCGCTGTCACCTGGGCTCCAAGGAGGAGCAGCTGAACCAGCGTATGCTGCGGCAGAAGCAGCCCATAGACCAGCTGCTGCAGGTGCCACCAAGGCAGCAGGCCCTGCTGGAGGCCGCCATCAGGGAGCTGAGGGAGACCAGGTGAGAGAGGGGCCACGGGCTCTGGGGCAGGAAGGCCCTAGACCTGCCTCCTCAGCTAGTGCCTTCACCCCAGGTGCTCTTCTGTGGGACTCAGCAGCAGAAACAGCAGCTGCAGAACCTGGTAAAGTGGAAAGGAGTCCCGGAAAAGGGTGAGTGACAGGGAGAAGCCCCTGTGGGTCAGAGGGCGGGGCTACTGGGGAGGGGAGCCAGGCGGCCCCACCCCCAGCCCCCCACCTCCCTTCCTTGGTTGAGACCCTTATGCTGCCCCACATCCCATCCACTCAAAAGGGATTGGCGTGGAGACGAACAACACACAGGTGCTCCTGGACACAAAACGTGAGGAGCTGGAGGCCACAGACAAGGAGGAGGCACAGGAGGCCAGGCAGAAGGAGTGCCAGAGTCCAGGAGCTGGAGGAGTCAGTCAAGTCCCAGGGGGCAGGGACCATGGCCTGTGTGAGATCCAGAGACGCTCCTGTTGCTGTCCTTAAGGAAGAGGAGTCCACCGTCATCGGACCCAGGTCCTGTAATGACCCGCCGAAAATCCAGAAAACGCAGCTGGTCAGCAAGAGCTCCACTGGCAGCCTGACACCCAGCTGACACCTCGATTTTACTGCACCTAAGCACCCTGCCGCTCTCACCCAATTGATCTAGCCCAGCCCCGTCCTCCCCATGCCACCCGAGTTCTGCCTTTTTCCTCTGCCCTTTGCTCTTCTCCCTCCACTAGAACCAGGGATATCCCTCACTGCAAGACCAGGGATCAGGGCAAAGCCACAACTATTCTCCATCTCAAGAAACGGGAAATCAGGGGGACAGTAAAGTCTCCATCCACTAGACCCCGAGATGTGGGGTAAGAAATGTCCCCACCCCTAGACACCCCAGGGATCAGGGCCACAGTTTCCCCCTCAAATAGACCCCAGGAAATGGGGGTGCCAGAGATGCCCCCCCACTAGACGCCAGGATTCGAGGGGGGCAGAGATGCCTCCCCACCACTAGACGCCAGGGATCGGGGGGGCAGAGATTCCCCCCCACTAGAGGGCAAGGATTAAGGGGGGGCAGAGATGCTCCCCCCACTAGACGCCAGGGATCAGGGGGGGCCAGAGATTCCCCCCCCACTAGAGGGCAAGTATTAAGGGGGGGCAGAGATGCCCCCCCACCACTAGACGCCAGGGATCAGGGGGGCCAGAGATTCCCCCCCCACTAGAGGGCAAGGATCAAGGGGGGGCCAGAGATTCCCCCCCCACTAGATGGGAAGGATCAAGGGGGGGGCCAGAGATTCCCCCCCCACTAGATGGGAAGGATCAAGGGAGGGCCAGAGATTCCCCCCCACTAGAGGGCAAGGATCAAGGGGGGGGCCAGAGATTCCCCCCCACTAGATGGCAAGGATTAACGGGGGGGCAGAGATGCCCCCCCACCACTAAACCCCAGGGATCGGGGGGGGCCAGAGATTCCCCCCCCCAGTAGAGGCCAAGGATCAAGGGGGGGCCAGAGATTCCCCCCCCATCTAGATGGCAAGGGTTAACGGGGGGGCAGAGATGCCTCCCCACCACTACACGCCAGGGATCGGGGGGGCCAGAGATTCCCCCCCACTAGAGGGCAAGGATCAAGGGGGGTCAGAGATGCCCCCACCACTAGACGCCAGGGATTCGGGGGGGCCAGAGATTCCCCCCCACTAGATGGCAAGGATTAACGGGGGGGCCATATATGCCCCCCATCACTAGACGCCAGGGATGGGGGGGCCAGAGATGCCCCCCCAACCACTAGACGCCAGTTATTGGGGTGGCCAGAGATACCCCCTCACCACGAGACGCCAGGGATCGGGGGGCCAGAGATACCCCCCAACCACTAGACGCCAGGGATCGGGGGCGGCCAGAGATGCCCCCCTACCAATAGAAGCCATGAATTGGGGGGGCCAGCGATGCCCCCCAATTACTAGACGCCAGGGATGGGGGGGCCAGAAATGTCCCCCCCCACTTGACGCGATTGATCGGGGAAGCCAGAGATGCCCCCCCACCACTAGACGCCAGGGATCGGGGTGCCGAGATGTCCCCCTCCGCAAGGTCCGAGGGATCAGAGGGGCCGAGATGTCCCCCTCCACAAGGTCCGAGGGATCGGAGGGAAGAAATGTCCCCCTCCACAAGGTCCAAGGGATCAGGATGGCAGATATATCCCCCAAGCACTAGCAAACAATGATTTGGAGGTCAGAAGTCACAACTCAGCTCTCCCCTCCCCATTGTGGGGTCCTGTTTCTGCGCATGACAGCCCTGAAGCTTGGCCGCTGGTACCATCCAGTGACCGGATTCTACACACTCTTTGGGGCTGTTTGGGGACTTTGTATTGCTGGCTGAGAAGAGGGAAGGAGGAAGGCGGGCTTTGTCCCTGACCGCCACTGTCTGATTTTCACGATTGTTGCAATAAATGGATCTATCCCAGGCCTGTGTGGGTGTGTGTGTCACTGGGCGGGGCAGGTCTGGCCAGTAGTTGACAATTGCTTCTAGATTGTGGGAAGCCTCGGCCATGTCACCATGCCAAGACGCGTCACCTGCCTGCCCCTGTGTGAAGCCTGTCAATGACCCCAGGAGAGTCCACCCCAAGGATTGAAGGTCTCAATCACGGATGCGTCCCCAGGAGGGAGGGCAGGATGCAGCACCCAGGGCCCTGCCTTCCACTGCAGCACCTCCATGGCCTCCCCTGCCCCTGGTGCCTGTTTCCTCATTCCCCTCTGCAGTGCACCAGGGACAGACCCCACTTTGCCCCCTAGTGGCCACATCAGGTTTCTCAGGATGAGCACTTGAAAGTGCTCCTGCAGCAGGTGGGTCCAAGGTGCTGTCCCCTCAGCCAGGCTCCCCCTGGATGGCACCCACCCTAGCAGGAAGACAGTGTGTTATCAGTGGAGCAGGATGGGGCCGTGGATGGAACATGTTTCTAGTGTCCCCGAGTCTGTACGGAGCTGATCCCTGATAATAGTGCCCCACTTCTTTGTGGACCATCAGATTCCCTAATACAAGTCCCACTGCCACCATCACAGCACGGTCAGACCCCATGTAATAGAGAACCAGGCCCCGACTCCTCTTTGCTCCTGCACACCTGGACCTGTTGGGACAGCCTTGGCTGAGTGACACTCTACTGGTGACAAGAAGTGTGTCCAGATTCATGTATCAGACCAGATGGTAAATCCTCAGAAGGCAGAGCCATCCTGTTCCAGTAATTTCCAGGAATTTGGTCAGCCATGCCCCTTCCTGCCTGTCACATTCCTACTTGGATTGGAACCAGGGTTCGGGGAGGCACCAGGGATCAGCCTGGTAGGGCTGTTCAGGGCAGGCACAGGCTGTTCCCGGTTTACCCCTCGGTGCCCAGTTCATAGCCCTTCCCCTCTAACTGCACCATGGGCCTGGGGCCGCCCGTTCACTCTCATGGATCTTCACACCTCACACATATCCTGCACACCCTCTCGAAGCTTCTACTGGGGCTCTGGGCTTAGTTCTCTGTGTCCTGCCTCTGGGCCCCTGGGCTCTGGAAACACCAAGTCCAGGTTTTCCTAGAGGTTTGGGGAGCTGGGAGACTGTGGGGATCAGGGGCTTGAGCCCTCTCACCCCTTGCCAGTGGTGAGAGCTGTTCTCCCATTGAACGACTGTCTTTGGAGTTTTTCCTTTTAGGATCATACAGAGTATCACCAAGACTGGTGGCACCCAAGAATTTGCTGGAAGCATCCTAGTGTATTCCATGTGTGCAGGCTCTACCCAGCTATCCCCCAAACGGGCAGTAGCAGGTCACAGCATAATTATGTAGGTTGTTTACAGGCTACCTTGATTCTGCGGTAACAACTTTCATCTAACATGCAGTGGTGCCTAGTGCTCTCAGGTGCTCCCACAGTGGTGATTCCCGTTTCTACGCTCAGTGTTCGAGCGTTCCTGTGAGCCCCTTCCATCCCTGCTCGGGTAACCTGCTTGCCCTTAGTCTCTTGCTCGGTGAGAGATTTGGGAACCCCATCCGGGTCAGACAGAAGGACAGAGATATATAAATAAAGTTAAGGAAATAGGAGTAGCTTACTGGGGGCGCTCCCGGGCGGACTCTCCGAACCTCAGGTGAGGCAATGGTACACCCGCGCCCTGGGTTAGACTAAGGGGGCTATGAAGTTGTCTTGGTCTGGTCCTAGTCATCTGTTCGTGGGTCAATGTTAAGGAACATGGAATGAAGCCTGGTGGCTTCCTGTCACCAAGTGGGCATTAAGTCTTGTCTTCCTCACCTGGGACAAGGTGATCTATGACTCCAGGAATGTTGCTGTCCACTCAGCCGGTTGCCATTTGGTTCTGGTCACCATTTTGTCAGAGCAAACCTCACATTTGATTCTTGTCAAATTTGGTGATTCCTGACCCATCCATCTTGTCCACCTCCTAGAGCGGGTCTCTCAGAGGTCCTGCCTAGTTTTTCGCTTCTGCCTCTTGTTGCCTCCTTGGTTCTCTCCCCTTAGGCTTGGCAGACAGAATCATTTGCGAGCCCCCCTTAGCTCACCCCGCTGCGGCTGATCCTGACAAACTATCACCTGCAGGTTAATCTTCTGGCGATGCTCAGTGATGAGTTTGTCTGGGATTGTTTCCCATTTCTCTCCTGACTCTGAGAGATGTCCATTCTACAGTGAGGCCCTCAGGAGTGGCCAAACCTGACCACGGCTGGGCCTGACCAGCCTCCAGCTCACTGGCCCTTCTCGAGTTCATTCTTTCAACTGGCTCAAAGCCCCCTCCCCCTCCTGACTGGTTTGAGTAGAGCAGTGTTCAGTCATTGAAGAAAACACCTTTTCCTCCCTACTGGACACTGAGCAGGCCCAGGGCCCATTGATTGAAAAGACAACTGCAGCCAGGGAGTCAGTTTGGTTCTGGACCCTTACTGCCCATGGCATTCTGGACCTTAAGGAGTTTTTCCACCTGGGTTGCTACTTGAGTTAGAGACCCTCTGCCTGTTCCCAGTCACCGCAGCCCCCATCTGGCCTCTGGGGCACACAGAGTAGTGAGGAGGCCAGAATCAGCCGTGGGGGTGGGGTGATGTGTTTTCACCTCTGGGCTGCTCAGGTAAATGAGCAAAGCACAGTTAGCAGGTATATCCCCCCTGGCCCCCCCCCCCCCTCGTCAGGATCCCACCATCCAGGGTATATTCTCAATGACACCATACTCATCAAGGGTCACTGTCAATCAAGATGAAACTAGCGCCCAGGTCAGCACTTCCTGACCACCTTTGTCAGGTTTCCTGCCCTGCATCCCGCCACCCACCCAGACTCTGTCTCCTTCCCCTGCCTGGTCTCTGTGGGCACCTGCAGAGTTTGCATCTGCTTTGGCAGCCTCAGGCAATCCATGGTGTTTGCTCAGTGCACCAGAGAGTCGACCCTGCGGGCTCAGCACAACTCCCCATTTCTATTATTGTTAGTATTTGTGACCAAAGAGACCAGGGCTAGTCTAGGTACTGGCAGCAGTGCCGTTGGGGCAGACCCTCAGTGCCCGAGCGTTTCCTGCCCTGCTCACACCCAGCATGCCTCCAGCTCTCCCTGCCAGAAGACCCACGGTTCAACAGTTGGACACGGTAACAAGTTGCCGATGCAGATGTTTCTGTTTCCTCACCTCTTTAAGTTAAACGTTTACAGCAATGGTGAAATTTGCTTCTCATCAATGTTGCCTGTCATCTTGCGTAAGCTCAGTAAGAGAATTACAGATTCCTTTAATCTGTCGCTTCAAATTTAGCTCAACGTAAAGTCAGGCATGAAAGGTCAGATCTGTTGGCTTTTCCTGGCCCATGTCATCTGCTCCTACTCCCCAGACTCCAGTCCTGGGGCCAGTTTTATTTTGCCTATCCCAGACCCAAGGGGTCCTTGACCATTCTTTTGGCCAGAGACTGTCCCATGCTGTACTCTGGACCATATCACATGTTGGATCTTCGGCCTTCCCTTGTCCAAATCAGGGTCACCTGGCGCCTGTCCGAGGTCCATCCAAGGCCCTCCACGCGATGCACATTTGAGAATGTTTGAATCATGGACAATCACTGGGAAACTGAAGCTTTCGTAAGATGAATGTCCAGGATGAGATCAGGACCCACCTGTGACTCCTGCATCAAGCATCAAGCAGTGTCTGTGCAAGGGTCTCTTTGCCAGGAGCCCAAGAGCATACCAAGGCCATCAAGGAGAGAAAAACTAACATTTCCCTGATAGTCTGGTCTGGGAAATAACGCCCTTCGTTCTACATAGTTTTACACCAGAAAATTCCCAACATCCTCACTGAGCCACATGCTGAAAACCAAAGGAAACTTATGGGCTTTACCTGGAATTTGGGAGTCAACATCCTAGACCAAACAATGCCCTCAACCCCACATTAAAAGATCAATTCCAGAGTCAGTTTGGCGGGGACCCCACATTGTAGATGCAAGAGAGAAATTGTCACGGGCTAGGAAACAGCAGAGACCCGAGGAGGCCCGTGTTGGATCCTCACACTCCGCACTACGCTGACAGGCAGCTCCTGGGACACGGCCAGGGCAAGGCTGACTTCTCAGTGGGATACCAAGCAGGTCCCCTCTTCTGCCAACACTCTCTGGGACCTCTGTGTCTTCCTGAGTGTGGTGAGTCTAGGGCATGATACCTGCCGCTGTGAGAGCCGTGGGGTTCAGGGACCTTGCAAAAGGGTCCGTTCCTGGGGCAGGTGAGGGGGCACGTGGAGGGCTTCATCCTTCCAGTCCTCACCCAACACTAGCCCACAGTTGGAAATTTGGTGCCTGAGCCCCGAAGGTCACATGGTATTTCCCCAGGGCTAGGAAATACCTGTCATCTTGCACTTCCTGAAAGTCACGGGGTAGGTGGAAGGCTCCTCTTATGGCAGAAAGGTGGCAGGGTGAGGGGGGTGCTGGACATGTGCCAGCCCTGACGTCCGGCAGCTAAGAAAAAGTAGCGGCCCTTGAGCACAGTTCCTGACCTCCCAAAGAACACCAGACCCCCACTCTGTTCTTCCAAGACTGTGGTGAGCCACCCTGGAGATACATGTATAATACTATGAGTATTTTACCTGTCATGTCATGTCACGGTTACCCAGGCCGGGCTATTGTGAAGATGAGAATCCAGGCCAGTTTAGTGAGCCCAGGTGGCCTGAGGACTTCATCCTCTGTAGGAGTGTCCTGGCAGGCAGGTGTCCATCCCATTCCGATCTGGGGTAGGGAGACCTCCCGGACTTCAGGACTTGTCTGGACACTGAGAGCAGGGCCCAGGGTGTGGTCAGTCATTGCAGATCTGCAGATCCCTGGTTGTCCATAGCAGAGACATTTCCAGTTCTCCCTTGGCCAACGTGCCTGAAACAACAATTTTATTTTTTGTCCAAATTTGAAATCCTTGAATGTTAAAAGTAGGTAAAGGGATATTCCTGATACCCTTTCAGTATCTATATTGTAAACCACAAAAAGGAAGACAGAGAGAGAGAGAGAGAGAGAGAGAGAGAGAGAGAGAGAGAGAGAGAGAGAGAGAAGGCAGAGACAGAGACAGACAAAGACAGGAACAAACAGAGAGAAAGATAGATAATAAAAACATCTTCCAAAAAGGCTGAACTGAATATCTGGAAAAAAACCCAAGTGCCTGAGAACGGATGACTGGTTAAAAAACTTTGGTATATGTACACAATGGAATACAATGCAGCTGTTAGAAAGGATGAATTCATGAAATTTGCATACAAGTGATACTACATGGAAAGTACCATGCTAAGTGAAATGAGTCAGAAAGAGAGGGACAGACATAGAAAGACTGCATTCATCTGTAGAATATCAAGTAACAAAATAGGAGACTAACACCCAAGTATAGTCACGATAAGTACCAGGAGGTTTGCTCCATGGCTTGGAGGCCAGCCACACATGGTGGGGGAAAAGGCAGCTCAGATAGGGAAGGGAGCACCAAGTAAAGGGTATTGGGAAGATCCTCCCAGGATGGGAGATGCATGCTGGAAATAAACTATAGACCAAACTTGATTGCCACTCAATGCCTCTTTTGCAAACTTCAGCACCCAAAAGGAGAGAGAGAACAAAAGGGAATGCCCTGCCACAGAGGCAGGGTGAGATGAGGGGAAGGGGGGTGGGAAGGATACTGGGATCCGTGGTGCTGGAGAATGGGCACTGGTGGAGGGATGGGTACTCGATCATTGTATAACTGAAATCCAAACACAAAAATTTGTAAGTCTATAACTGTACCTTATGGTGTTTCACTAATAAATTTTTTTTTAAAAAGGCTGGCCTAGGTGGAGAGGTGGAGGGTGTTGGGAGGGAAACTGGAAACATTGGAGGTGGGAAATGTACACTGGTGGAGGGATGGGTGAACAACGATGACTGAAGCCTAATCATGAACAGCTTTGTAAGGGTCTATCTTACATCGATTCAATAAAAAATTTTTAAGAGGAGAATGGGTTATATTTGGATTTATAGAATTAGACGTGTAGTACATTTTCTGAGGTAAAATCTAGAGCTCAGCTGAGTTGCTGCGATCATTATAGAATTGGGGAAGTGTGATGCTGAACTTGACTTTAGAGACATTCCATGATGAGTAGATCAGTGGTTCAAATGTGTCCTGCTTTGAGCACCATTCAACATGTCATTACTTAATTTCTTTTTTAAAAATAATTATTTCATTTACTTTAAGGGGAAACTCTATATGGGCACTTATAAATGGCAAACAAATTATATTTGCATTAGATATGGAAGTGGGACCTCAGTCTATCTGACTTCAATCTCTGGCGTCCCATAGAGGCCCTTGAGCATGGCTGGGAATGATCCCTGCTGTGGTTCCAAAACCAAAGAAGCAAACAAACAAGGAAATGTAATATATCAAAAGCTAGAACAGGTGGTGAGGTGTCTGCTTTGCATACTGCTATCCTGGGCTGATTCCTGGCACCTCCTATGGATCCTTGAGCACCATTAGGGGTGATCCCTGAGCACAGGACAGGAGACAGGGTCCCCAGTCAAGGGAGGTCTCATCTCTTAGGCCCCTGGAGCAAGACCATGGGGGCCTGTGCAGGGCACAGATTGCCCAGGCGCTGCCAGCCTTGGGCCTGGGAGTCGGTGCTTGACCTCCACATCCCTGGACCCAGAGCAGGATGCCCTGGCTGCCTGTCCTCACTCCCAGCCTTGTGCCCACAGGTGGGACTGCAGGACAAACAGGTGAGTGTCTGCGGCAGCAACAAGACTGGGATCTCGGCCTCCCGCAGTAGGACGTGGCCTCTGACCAGTGTCGGTCTCTGAGAATAAGCAGGAGGAGGAGCAGGTGCTACTGCAGAGTCAGCTCCGGATCAGCTGCAAGGGGAGTGAATCAGGACAAGGTGGATATGGAGAAATGACAGAAGGTGCCGGGGGAGACCCACTGTGAGGGTAGGAGCCCGCCTGGGTTGGTGGGAGGAAGGACAGGCCAGGACGCCACCCACTATAATATATCAAAATCTAGAAAAGGCTAGAGGGGTTGTGGGGGTGTGGATTGGCCCTCACTGAACAGAGGGTCCTAGTAGCAGGGAGGCTGCGGGGTCGAGGTATAGGGAGGCCCCCTCTCTTAGGTCTTGGGAGAAAGACCCCCAGGGGAATGTGCAGGGGACAGGTAACCCCATGTGCTGTTTGCCTTGGGCCTGTGTGTGTGTGTCTGGGCCCTGAATGTTGTGGTGGGATCTGGACAGCCTTCGACCCTGTCTCATGACAGAGATGTGCATGCAAGACCAGAAGGTGCAGTGCCTGCAGCCTGGAATGCTTCTGCTGGTGCCAAAAGCAGCACACAGCTGCAACCCCACACCTGAATGGCCCACTCACATGGGCTCCAAGGTCGAGCAGGTTCTGAGGCACAAGGAGCTCATGGACCAGCTGCAGCAGGTGCTAACAAGGCAGCAGGCCCTGCTGGAGGCCACCTTCAGGGAGCTGAGGGAAACCCAGGTGAGGGGATGGGCAGGGGCTCAGGGACAGGAAGGCGCATCAGGACCTAGACCTGCCTACTCACCTGGTGCCTTCATCTTTAGGGGTCCTCAGTCCTGAAATCAGGAGCAACTGAGCCCCAGGCCTTGCTGGAATTCCAAGGGTACCCTGAAGAGGGTGAGTGGTGCGGTGGGTCTCCAGGAGGGAGAAGTTCCTGATGGGGATCTGGAGGTGGGGCTATATGGGAGGTGGAGCCATGCGGGACCCCTGAGATGCCTCCACCTTCCTTGCTTGGCTGAGACACTGGAGTGCCCCATAGTCAATCCAGTGTCGAAGAACACGGAGTTGGAGGTGAACATAGTGGAGGTTTGTGAGACCATGACCTCTATGGAACTCGAGGTGATGGTCATGAAGGACAGACTGGTGGCGTGTGAGAAGACTAAGGATCTGGATGACTAAGGTCTGAGACTAAGGTCTGGTGTCCAGACCTGGGGAGCGGGATGATGGATTGTGTGAAGAACCCAGAGAGACCCTCCTGTTCCTGTCTGTGAGGAACAGGAGGCCGCAGACCTCAGATCCGGATCCTGTAATGACCTGCCCCCAAATAACCAGAATCCAGCTCGTCCGCTTGAGTTCAGCTGGCAAGCTTGTTCACCATTAATCCACTTTTTCTACCCTGATGATGTACTCTGTGTTCTTCAATTCCAACTAATCTAGCCCTGATCCAGTTCTTCCCACCCTCCTCCTTCCTCCCTCCTCCCCACTCTTCCACTTTCCCTCAGCACTAGACCCTAGGGATCAAGGGGGCAGAAAGGTCCCCCAACACTAGACCGCAGGGATCAGTGGGACAAAAATGTCTCCTACCTCTAGGCACCAGGGATGTTGGGAGCAGAAATTTAAACTGGGCCACACTCAAACTTCAGTCATGATAGCTCCAAAAGCCAAACAAGGGCTTGAGGTGGGAGCTCTCCCTCCCCAGTACACAGTCCTGTTTCTCCATATGGCAGCCCTGAAGCTAATGGGGGCTGGAAACATCAGAGCAACCAGTTCTAGACACTCTTTGGGGGCTGGTTGGGCACTAATGAATTGAGGAGAAGAGAGAGGAAGGAGGCATGCTGGGTCACTCTCTGACAGTCACTGTCCTATTTCCAAGCTTGTTTCAATAAATGGATCCATCCCAGGCCGTGTGGGTATGTGTCTCGGGCGAGGTGTGTCCTGCCAGCAGTTGGCAGTTGCTTCTAGATTGTGGGTGGCCCTTGCCATGGGATTCACCATGTCTAGAGCCTGTCATCTGCATGCCCCTGAGTACAATGTCAATGACCCCAGGAGAGTACCTCTAAGATTTGGAGTGGTAACATTCAAAATACTGTGGTGGGAAGGTACGATGGTGGTGGAATTGGTGTTTGCATATTAAATGTAATAAATTATTGTAAACAACTTTATAAAGACAAAATAAAAATTTGCAAAAAAGTCAGCAAAATATAAAGCATGAAAAGAGAACAGAAAAATCAAAGATACACCAATATAAAACTTTTATTTAAAAAAAAAAGCAATGGCGTCTAAGCTACTAAGATAGCCCACAGAATGGGAAAAATTATTTACCCAATACCTAGCTGATGAAAGGCTAATATCCAAGTTATATAGCACATTGGTAGAACTTTACCAAAAAAATATCTCCCAACCCCATCAAACAAATGCAGAGAGGAATAATGAACAGAAACTTCCTCCAAGAAGAAATTCAAGGGCTGGAGCGATAGTACAGTGGTAGGTTGTTGCTTTGCACGTGGCTGATCTGGGTTTGATCCCCGCCATCCTACGGGCTACACCCGCCTTGGAACCCCAAGTGTTCTGTGAGAACCAGAAGGCAGTGTCCTTCCTAAAGACACCCCATGCACACCCCATCCTCCCTTTCACCTAGAGGTGGAAATCACACCCAGATCCAAGACAGACCTGAGCCAACAACCCGTCAAAGACAAATTGTGTTGGCAGAAGATCAGACAGACTGTGATGCCCGTGAGGTAAGGAGGCTGCAGACACCCATCCCAGGGCACAAAGTGACCTGCCTGAAAGTGATGTGTTCCCCCCAAGAGTCAGAAATGGTTCAACAGAATTCTTACTCACCTGTAATTCCGTCTTTTACCTACCCTGTCAAAATCATATTCATTTACCCCAACCTTGTCTTTCTTCCCTCTTCCTTCCCGCCCTTCTCCTCTCCCCCTCCTCCTTCCTGCCCCCTCCCTTCTCCCCTCCTCTGCCCCTTCCCATTGAGGAATGGGGCTATGGGACTATGAGGCTATGCGGCTACACAAAGCAATTGCAGACGTGCCCCCATGGCAGGGATGCTGCGTACTAGGAGTGGCGAGATGACCCAAACAGAACAACATTGAGACTCGTACTCTGCAAGTAAAGAAGTTACACAGTCTCCAAGGAAGCTCAGCTAGAGAAGAGGGCACCAAATAAAGGGTGCTGGGAGGATCCTCCCAGGGTGGGAGAAGCATGCTGAAAGTAGACTATAGACCAAACATGACTACCACTCAGTTTCTCTCTTGCAAACCACAGCACCCAAAAGGAGAGAGAGAACAAGGGGGAATCCCCTGCCACAGAGGTAGGGTGGGAAAGGAGGGGGAAGGGAAGTGGGAGGGATGCTGGGACCCGTGGTGGTGGAGGATGGGTACTTGATCATTGTGTGACTGAAACCCAAGCAAAAAATTTATGTCTACAACTGTACCTCATGGTGTTTCACTGATAAAAAAATAATTAAAAAATTATTGAATAAAAAAATAGTTACACAGCCTCCAACACATCCATATGTGCAGGAACAAACTAAAACATAAAATAAAGAACCAGTAAAAAATCCAAAGAAATAAATTTCAATTTTTAATATGAAAATTAAGAGATCATGGGGTCTCACCATGTTTTGCGCTTGTCCCTATCCCTCCCCGAGCGCACCCCTCCCCCCCAGCCTTTCCAGAGGGATTCAGGGCTTCTTTATTATGGTCTTTACCCAGATGCCACTCAGGTTGGAAACTGTTCCTGAACTGTTCAGTGGTTCTGAGCAAGAGATGTAATCCACTGCTTCTTGCAAGTCAGAGGATGGGGTCCCATCCGACAGGCAGAAAGGCTAGGGGATTAATCTAGAGTTGCAAAAGTTAGATGTGGGTTTTCACATCATAATCCCAGGGACTGTGCCATCTGGGCAATTGGTAGCCACTGGGGCCCTTTGTTAGTCATGAGTGTCACCCCTGAATGGGGACCTGGAGGTAGATAGTTTGTTTACCTCTGTGGCACAGCGAGAGATCAGAGCCCCCTGCCTCAGAGACAGGTATGCCCAGACCTCTGCCAATGGCCCTACCCTGGGTCAGGGCACCTAGAACCTGGTGCCCTTTCTCAGGCACTAAGAGGATCAACCTCTTTGCCTCTGGGCCCTACTGCTGATTAGAAAGGGTTTTTTGGGGTTATTTTTCTTTTTTTCACTTCTAAATGCTCATTCTTCCAGGAGGTCTGGTGCCCAGCCTCAACCAAGAGCTGGAGCAGTGCCTCTGAGGCTCTCTTTCAGTCCTCTTGGGCTTCTGACACTAAGACCTTATCATCTACAGATTGCAGGATGGTCCATTCCAGGGCCCCAACGAGGATTTTCTTAAGTCCAGAGCCAGGGTCTTCCTGAAGAAGGTGGTCGAGTTTTTGAATCCTTGGGCAATGGGTCCACAGTAACTGAGGTTTCCTCCTGTCTCTGGATCCTTTGGCCCAAACGCAAACAGGGGTCTGCTTCCTGGAACAATTTGCAAAGGGGGAAACACATCTTTTGAGGTTCAGGCCGGTCAATCATTGGGCACTAGAGGAAAACAGACTCAAGAGAGTGGAAGGGCTGGGTACCACAAGGTGACCAGCAGGAGCGACCACACTGACTCGGCGCTGGTCATGACTTCTCAACTGAGGCCAATGGGTTGCTCCCAGTTGAGCTGCATCCCACCACTATTCCTGCCTCCCAGACCTGCGCAGTATCTTTCCCTATCCCTAGCCACACCTCATGGGCCACCAGATATTGCGGCTGTCTTTGGAGGCTCACTCCTAGCATGAGTTTACCAGCAGAGGGGCATGATACTGCCATTAGAGAGCGCCTGGAGTGGGTATTTTCCAAAGAGGGAATCCACAGTGTCAAGGTGGACATTTATTTGCTCTTCTAGCTCTGTCGGGAGATCGAACGCCAATAAGATACTAAAGTGGGGAACAGGGAGAGCCTTGTTTTCCATATGGAACCCCCAGCATCTGCTGAGACCATGGATTCTCAGGCCCAGCAAAAGCCGGGAAGGGCTGCACCTCCGATACCTTCATCGAGCTCTGCTTCCTATGTTGCCCTGTCTTGAGGTCATGGGGCGACCGTTTCCACGAGGCTCTTCTTGGGAGTGTAGGTACCAAGTTACCCTGCCTTCCCTGCCTGCCTGGGGACTCCCTGTGACTCTGTCAGACTGTCCTAGTGGTCCTGGTGTCAGTAGACATTTCTGGAAGCTACCCAACATTTAATGTCTGCCACTCCCATTCACAGAGGGTCACAGCTTGCCTGGTGTCATATTGGCACTTTGTTCTCTCCTGCAGCATGTCATGGCCCTCTGGGGCAATGATCTGGGGCCTGCCTTCTGCCCCTCCGCATCCTCCACCCCTGACTCCTGCTCCTGCTCTGGCTCCCCTCTTTCTCCCTGCCCCTTGTCTGCCCTGCCAGTTCTCACCTCCTCTAGACCAAGGGCACACTGGAGGTGCTGGGGTCTGGCCTTAACCACTTCACTGGGGTAGTGCTGTCTCCACTGGACGAGTGGCAGTGCCACCCAGCTGCCCTGATCTCTGCCAACTCCTCCTGGGCACCAGGTGCCACTGCTTGGGTGTTGCTCTTTTTCCTTTTGGTCTTGTCTTGCTTTCTCCCCTGCTTGGTAGTGAGTTTTGTTGTTTCACAAATGAGAATTGTAGCACTAATATAACTTTGAATTTTCAACGACTATGAACTCATACGAACTTTGCCAAAATTTCTGCCTGAAGCTAACTAAAAACCAAGCAGCAGGGACTGGAGTGATAGCACAGTGAGTAGGGTGTTTGCCTTGCACACGGCTGACCTGGATTTGATTCCCAGAATCCTATATGGTTCCCTGAGTACCACCAGGAGTAATTCCTGAGTGCATGAGCCAGGAGTAACCCCTGTGCATCGCTGGGTGTGACCCGTAAAGGAAAAAAAAGCACATTTTGGAATGTGGGAGAACATGATGAGATAATAGTGCTAATGGAATGAACAGCTCCAAAGTCTGAACACCGCACAAGGCGAGAGATCAGTTTTACAGCAGATCTGATGGGCGACGGGGTATTAGCAAGCAGCTGACAGGAGAGTATGGAACAAGAAATGACCAAGCTTTCTTGGTGCAGAGAAGGATCTGGAGCATATCAATAACGTAGGAAAATTCGGGGGATTTTCCCAGGTTTCTACGTTGAACAGTGTGACAGACCACCTCTGGGCCATCCCGGGTGATTTCAGTGCCTGTCTCGTCTCTCCCAGACCCTGTGCCTCATTGCAGATCCTGCTCCCCAGGGTAGCCTGTCTGAAATTAGCCTGCGAGAAATGTGGGTAGAGGTGCACTCTCCTCTACAGCAGGGCTCAGGAGATCCTAGTATCAGGACTTGAACAGGGCTGGGCCGCATCAAGGCAAGCACCTTAAACCCTGCAATATCCTTGGGGCCCATTCTTGAAAAGTCTGAAAGTGCTCGGGAGTGGAAGCCTCGGGTTCCACGGGGCTGTCTCCCTGGGCACGGTGCCGTACAGAAGGGGGAGTGAGGCATCTTTAAGGGAGCCCAACTCTACAGGAAGGAGATTTAGGTGGGAAGCAGCTGAAAAAAAAAATACCGCTCGGAGCAGGGCATTAGTCCAGCAGATAAAGTGATCGTCTTGCACACTGCTGACGTTGGATCAATGGGCCCCCCTAGTTCCACTAGGTATGGTCCCTGAGCTAAGTCAGGGGTAAAGCCTGAGCATGTCTGGGTGTGGTGCTAACACCCAAAGAAAAGTGCTGCAAGCAGACAGGGCCGGCCTTTTCCCAGTGCCCTAAGGAAGGACTGCTCAAATTCTTAGAGGCCATAAGAGGGATTTCCCTGTTAGGTGGTAGGGGTGAGGGAGGGGAAGGAGGTGACAGCACTGGGTCTCCAGTCGTGACTCTGCCTGAGCAGTGACAGTCCACTTGGACAGTCCATAGTGGCCTGACTCAGGGCAGGACTTGGCTGCTGCTTTGACAGAAAAGTGTCCTGAAAATGTGTGTCAGAGTCCTCAGGAGGAAGAAGCCCACAGTGGGGGTCAAGAGGCAGGACACCCGGGGGGGGGGGGGCAGAACCAGGCGGACCCTGCTCCCGAGCCCTCCACCTCCCTTGGTTGGCTGAGAGCCTGGGGCTGCCCCGCAGTCTATCCAGTTTCAGTCAATCCAAGGGCACTGAAGTGGAGGCGAACACAGTGGAGATCATAAAGCCTGAGGAGCTGGAGGTGGTAACAGTCAAGAAGGACAAGCTGGCGGTGTGGGGAAGACCGTGCATCTGGAGGCAGAAATGTCCCCCAACACTGGGCAATGGGGATGTGGGGGGCAGAAATGTCCCCTAGTAATAGACACTAGTGGTCTGGGAGGCAAAAACAGGCCCCAAGCAGTAGGCACCAGTGACATGGGGTGCAGAGGTTTCCCCTAACAATAGACAGCAGGGTTCCGAGGACAGAAATGTTCACAATTACTCGACACCAGGAATGAGCAGAGCTGAAATTTCCTCCAAAAAAAACACACCAGGGATGTTGGGGAAAATTGTTTTCCAAACTAGACACAAGAGCTCTGGGGTAAGAAATATCCCACAACAGAGAACAGAGCTCAGATAGGAGACATGTCCTCCAACACTACACAATAAGGAGTCCCAGGAGCAGAAATACTCACCCACATAGAAATAGTTCAAAGAGTAGCAATAATAAATGACCACCTCCCCACCCCCCACCTTAGACTATATCCCAGGAGAGAGGAGTGGAGAATGACTCCTCACCCCTGCTTTCCCACCTAAATGTTGAGATATTTCCGGTTTGTGGGCTGTCCTTGCATGGTCCAGGGCATTTTCCACTTTTTGAGTAAAAATTCTGTCCAGAAGGCCAGAGAGAAGTCTCAGGAGACTCAGTACAGGCTTGGGATGCATGAGGTCAAGAACGTTCCCTGGCACCACAGGGTCTCCTGATCACAAAGGCTGGAGCAAATAGAGATCCCCACAAACCCCAAACCTCTCAGGTATGTACACAGGCCATGAGGGTCAATGAAGCAGTACTTGGAAGGATCTCAGTGCTTAGAGGAAACACTCATTCAGAGCATCCGATTTTCAAAACGGCACTTGGCTACAACCATCTACCCGTCCTGGCCCACGGAAAACGAGGCAACACTCAAACCTTCGGTTCATGGGCTACAGACCAAGCAAAAGTCTGAGCCGAGAGCTCCCCCTCCTCCAGTGCACTGTTTCTATTCTGGGAAAGGAAGTCCTGAAAAGGATGGAGGCTGGAACAGTCAGCAACTGAGTTCTAGGCACTACCTGGGACAGTTTAGGGGATCATGAATTGGTGGCAGAGGAGAGAGAGGGGAGAGGGCTGAATCAGTCTCCCTGACAGCCACTGTCCTGTTTCCAAGATTGTTTCTACAAATGGATGCATCCCAGCCTGTGTGGGTGTGTGGCATTGGGTGGGTGGGTCCTGCCAGGGAACGGCTCATGCTTCTTGATGAAGCATGAGCTGTCCTGTGGGGTCTCCCCATGGATCAGAACCTGACATGACATGCCCATGCCCATGGTGCCTGTTCCGTCTACACCTCCTCTGTAGTGCCCACCGGGAAGAGCCCCCACCTTGCCCCCAATGCTTCGTGGGTGCCAGGCCCCCTAGTGGCCAGATCATGTCTCAGGTAAAGGACCTGCAAACCTCCAGGTATTTCCCAAACCTCTCAAGGACTGGATGGAATTTCTCTGCCCAGAGCCTCACCCCAGTGTGGAACCCTTCACTGCCCACAGGCTCCCCAGACAGCACAAGCCCACAGTGACCCTGTGCCCCACCATCAGAGATAAATTTGATTCTCAGCCCAGCGAAAGTGAGAGGGGGAGATGTCAGAGCTACAGGAGACAGCCGGAGACCACTGGGGCCTGAATGTGCTCAGGGCAGGGAGGATAGGTGCATTCATGGATGCCATAGTGGGCACGGGCGATATGGGGGAGTTGGGGTTGCTTTCAGGCTGCAGGACTCGTGAGGGCAGCGTGCCCAGGCTTAGTGGCCCTAGTTGGGAGTGTGTGTATTGAGAGGGATTTCCAGAGCACGCCGGGATCAACACCAGAGAAGCATCAAGGTTCCCCAAGGCCCAGTCTGGTGTCCAGCTCCCAGTAGCATAGACTGAGTCTCAGAGAAAGGGACAGAGCTGGGGTGGGGAGGTTCTATGGGGTCATTAAGAGCCCTCCAGGACTCAGAAAGGGAAGTCTCTGAGCAACAGGGGGAATTGGTCAGGGACTGACTGGGTCTGGGGGCTCATGGCCCCACAAACTGGCTGCTGCACGTCAGGGAGGAAGCAGAGACAGAAGGACAGAGAGAACGTGGACACAGGATAAGGTGGGAGCAAGAACTCTGCGGGCTTCAGGAGAGGAGAGGGGCAGGGCAGGGGGCAGGGGCTCCAAGAAGATAAAGGAGAGGGGCTGGAGTGAGGGGCAGTTGGGACAGCGACCAGGACAGCCCCTCTGCCAGGCTCGCTGGGCTCCCACAGCAGCAGCCAGGCCAGACCTAGGGGTGCTCAGGGGCGAATCCTGGCAGCTGCAGCCCAGCCTGGGCATGGGGGGACGTGATCTCTGGGAATGAGAAAGTCGTGGACTGAGCTACGGGAGACCGAAAGGGTCAGTGCTCCTGGCCCACCGTGAGGCCCACAGAGTTCCAAGCCACCATCGTCGGTAGGGGGCAGTGCCCGAGGGTCCGGGTGGGGGTGGGGAGGCCCGTCAGGCCCACCAGGGCAGAGGCTGGTGCAGCCTTCATTGTGAGGTTGCCCCTGGGAGCTCTAGATTTCTCCCTGGCCAATGGGGTTGCAGCTCCGAGGCCACGCCCCCTTCCCTGCCTATAAAAAAAGCTCGTGGCCCCGCCCCTCGGGGACCCTCTCTCAAGGATGCTTCAGGGAGAAGTGGCCCCATCACACCTTCCCCCTGTTGACCCTTCGAGGGGTCATCTAGGGGTCACCTCCAGATGGTGACCCTTCCACGGGTCATCTACGGGTCACCTCTAGGTGTCATCTCTAGGAGATCGTTGGAAATTCGCAGAGCGCAACGGACGGTAAGAAAAGGCCCTGCGTTGGCCCTGCACTGGTCAGCTTATGGCCCCGAGGCCACAAGATCAAGCCCGGGCCCATTTCCAGCAAGACTTCCGGCAGTTTTGTCCCCAGCAGCCTCTGTCCTCGTCCGGGTCTCCCGGGACTCTGGGATGGGAGTCCCCAGAGAGCCCCTCTCCAGGACCTGTCCGTTCCTGTCCCCAGAATATGACCTCCTGGGCTCCTGCTGTCCAAAGACCTGGGTGGCTGGACACTGGCTCCCCAGCTCAGGAAACAATGGGGGTGGGAGCTCAGGGAAATGGTGAGGAGCTGCCTCAGTGGCGCTGGGGAGTCAAAGCAGGGTCCCCGGGTGCGCAGACCCCTCACCACAGACCCTCCTGCCAAAAACCTCTTACCGTGCGACCACACCCTTCCCGTCTCATTTAGGACAGAAAGAGATGGAAGAACAGAATTTTAAAACATCAGATATATCTTGTAAAGGCGGAGAGTCACATGGCAGTGCCTCATCCGTTAGGGTGAATGATTTGGGCTGGTGCTTGGCACCAGGAGTTTGAAGCCTGTGATGTCTGAGGAGGGCAAGGCAGGGAGGAATCACCCAGAGTGTCCTGAGGCCACGGCCACATCCCTGCCTATAGAAATGCTCGTGGCCCCGCCCCTCGGGACACCCTCTCTCAAGGAGGCTTAAGGGAGAAGTGGCCCCAATGCACCTTCTGCATGTTGACCCTTTCCCTAGGGGATCATTGGAAATTGGCAGAGCATGAAAACATGGGAAGAAAAAGTGCTAGGTCGGTGCTAACCCGCCAACACTGGGCCATGCGCTGGTTCTGCACTGTTCAGTGTGTGGCCAGGAGGCCCAGGATAAAGCCTCCGCCCATTGACAGCCACGTTTTCAGGCAGTCTGGTCCTCCAGCAACTTCTGTCCTCGCCAGGGTCTCCCGGGACTCTGGGATGGGAGTCCCCAGAGACACTCTCTCCAGGCCCTGTTTCCTCCTGCCACCAGAATAGGATCTCCTGGGCTCCCGCTGACCAAAGACCTGGGTGGCTGGACACTGGCCCACCCAACTCAGGAAACAATGGGGGTGGGATCTCAGGGCATCACTGAGGAGCTGGGGAGTCAAAGCAGGGTCCCTGACTCCCAGAAACCTCACCACAGACCCTCCTGGCAGTGGGTTTAACTGTGCAAAAACACGCTTCCCCTCTTGTTTGGGACAGAAAGAGCTGAAAGAACAGAATTTTAAAACATCAAGTTATCTGATAAAGGCAGAAGTTTGCAATTTAGAGCGTCATCCTTAAGGGTTGAGTGATTTGGGCTGGTGCACAGCACCAGGAGCTTGAAGTCTGTGATGTCCGAGGAGGGCAAGTCGGGGAGGACTGACTTCGAGTTTCCAGGGAGGGGTCCTGTGAATGGGGCATTGTGACACGGCAGACCGGCTGGGAGCAGGAGCTGGGCGAGTCTCCCTGTCCCTCCACACCTGTGTCCTGCTCTGCGGGCAGCCAGAGGAAATGGGGTCAGCTGTCCACTCCCCAGAATGTTACGACCCTGAAAATGCAGAGAGCTCTAGGGCCGGGACATACAACGCTTGTTTCTAGTTGTCTGGGGTCCTTGACTGTCTGCTTCCTCTCAGGTTTACCGGCCTCTGGGTGCCCCCGAAACAGCCACATCGTTGAAAACATTTCGAAGGACAGGTGGAGGCAGGAGGTTCCAGGAACAACGGGTGAACCCGGAGAACAACTGCGGATGTGAGTGGGGGCCGAGGGGACTGAGCTGCGGTGAGAGAAGCGGGTGCAGCGCCGCCTGGAGTCTGAGGGCTGTGGGGTGGCCGGCCGGGAGCCCGGCCAGGCTCGAGTTGTGTCTCTGTAAAAGTGGAAGGGGTCTGGGTAACATTCCGCAGTCTTGGAGCTGAACGAGTCTCCTATCATCTCCAATTATCACCTATCATTCCAACATGTCTTCACTGCAAGCCCACGAAAAGTTGCCGTACTCGAAGAGTTTTGAGAGAGGGGGCAGGGGTTTGCAGGCCATCAGCTCCCCTCCACCCTGGGGTATTTTTGGGGCATAACACTTCAGCCTTCTGGGCTGTGACTTTCCTGGTCTGTGAAATGGGCTGGTGAGACCCCCTGTGAGGCCAAGAGCCTGCCTTGGGTGATGGCAGGAAGGACAGGTCAGAATGCCCTGAGGGCTGTGGTGGCACTGACTGGCCCACACTACACAGAGGGGTCTGGAGTTGGCAGTTGCCAGGTAGGAGTCAGGGTCCGAGGCAGAGGGAGACCCAACTCCTAGGCTCTGGGACAAAGACGCCATGGGGGCCTGTGGCTGAGGGTCTGAGCCCTGCATCTCCTGGCTGGGATGTAGTCGGTCCTCCTGCCTGTCCTCACAGACACTGTGCTACCTCCCACAGATGCCAGGGCAGGACGAAAAGGTGCAGTGCCAGTGGGCTCCCTGGGGCCGATTCTGCTGGTACCTGGAAATGCACATAGCTGCCGACAAGAGCACCTGGATGCCCGCTGTCACCTGGGCTCCAAGGAGGAGCAGCTGAACCAGCGGATGCTGCGGCAGAAGCAGCCCATAGACCAGCTGCTGCAGGTGCCACCAAGGCTGCAGGCCCTGCTGGAGGCCGCCATCAGGGAGCTGAGGGAGACCAGGTGAGAGAGGGGCCACGGGCTCTGGGGCAGGAAGGCCCTAGACCTGCCTCCTCAGCTAGTGCCTTCACCCCAGGTGCTCTTCTGTGGGACTCAGCAGCAGAAACAGCAGCTGCAGAACCTGGTAAAGTGAAAAGGAGTCCCGGAAAAGGGTGAGTGACAGGAAGAAGCCCCTGTGGGTCAGAGGGCGGGGCTACTGGGGAGGGGAGCCAGGTGGCCCCACCCCCAACCCCTCACCTCCCTTGCTTGGCTGAGACCCTAATGCTGCCCCACATCCCATCCACTCCAAAGGGATTGGCATGGAGACGAACAACACACAGGTGCTCCTGGACACAAAACGTGAGGAGCTGGAGGCCACAGACAAGGAGGAGGCACAGGAGGCCAGGCAGGAGGAGTGCCAGAGTCCAGGAGCTGGAGGAGTCAGTCAAGTCCCAGGGGGCAGGGACCATGGCCTGTGTGAGATCCAGAGACGCTCCTGTTGCTGTCCTTAAGGAAGAGGAGTCCACCGTCATCGGACCCAGGTCCTGTAATGACCCGCCGAAAATCCAGAAAACGCAGCTGGTCAGCAAGAGCTCCACTGGCAGCCTGACACCCAGCTGACACCTCGATTTTACTGCACCTAAGCACCCTGCCGCTCTCACCCAATTGATCTAGCCCAGCCCCGTCCTCCCCATGCCACCCGAGTTCTGCCTTTTTCCTCTGCCCTTTGCTCTTCTCCCTCCACTAGAACCAGGGATATCCCTCACTGCAAGACCAGGGATCAGGGCAAAGCCACAACTATTCTCCATCTCAAGAAACGGGAAATCAGGGGGACAGTAAAGTCTCCATCCACTAGACCCCGAGATGTGGGGTAAGAAATGTCCCCACCCCTAGACACCCCAGGGATCAGGGGGCACAGTTTCCCCCTCCAATAGACCCCAGGAAATGGGGGTGCCAGAGATGCCCCCCCCACTAGACGCCAGGATTCGGGGGGGGCAGAGATGCCTCCCCACCACTAGACGCCAGGGATCGGGGGGGCAGAGATTCCCCCCCACTAGAGGGCATGGATTAAGGGGGGGCAGAGATGCTCCCCCCCACTAGACGCCAGGGATCGGGGGGGGGCAGAGATTCCCCCACCCACTAGAGGGCAAGGATCAAGGGGGGGCCAGAGGTGCCCCCCCACCACTAGACGGCAGGGATCGGGGGGGCCAGAGATTCCCCCCCCACTAGAGGGCAAGGATCAAGGGGGGGGGCCAGAGATTCCCCCCCCACTAGATGGGAAGGATCAAGGGGGGGGGCCAGAGAGTCCCCCCCCACTAGAGGGCAAGGATCAAGGGGGGGCCAGAGATGCCCCCCCACCACTAGACGGCAGGGATTGGGGGGGGCCAGAGATTCCCCCCCACTAGAGGGCAAGGATCAAGGGGGGGCCAGAGATTCCCCCCCCCACTAGATGGGAAGGATCAAGGGGGGGCCAGAGATGCCCCCCCACCACTAGACGGCAGGGATTGGGGGGGGCCAGAGATTCCCCCCCACTAGAGGGCAAGGATCAAGGGGGGGCCAGAGATTACCCCCCCATTAGATGGGAAGGATCAAGGGGGGGCCAGAGATTCCCCCCCCACTAGAGGGCAAGGATCAAGGGGGGGCCAGAGATTCCCCCCCACTAGATGGCAAGGATTAACGGGGGGGCAGAGATGCCCCCCCACCACTAAACCCCAGGGATCGGGGGGGCCAGAGATTCCCCCCCCCCAGTAGAGGCCAAGGATCAAGGGGGGGCCAGAGATTCCCCCCCCCTCTAGATGGCAAGGGTTAACGGGGGGGCAGAGATGCCTCCCCACCACTACACGCCAGGGATCGGGGGGGCCAGAGATTTCCCCCCACTAGAGGGCAAGGATCAAGGGGGGGCCAGAGATGCCCCCCCACCACTAGACGGCAGGGATTGGGGGGGGCCAGAGATTCCCCCCCCCACTAGATGGCAAGGATTAACAGGGGGGCAGTTATGCCCCCCCCACTACACGCCAGGGATCGGGGGGGGCAGAGATTCCCCCCCACTAGAGGGCAAGGATCAAGGGGGGGCCAGAGACGCCCCCCCACTAGACGCCAGGGATTGGGGGGGCCAGAGATTCCCCCCCCACTAGATGGCAAGGATTAACGGGGGGGCAGAGATGCCCGCCCACCACTAGACGCCAGGGATGGGGTGGCCATATATGTCCCCCCACTAGACGCCAGGGATGGGGGGCAAGAGATGCCCCCCCAACCACTAGACGCCAGTTATTGGGGTGGCCAGAGATACCCCCTCACCACGAGACGCCAGGGATCGGGGGGCCAGAGATACCCCCCAACCACTAGACGCCAGGGATCGGGGGCGGCCAGAGATGCCCCCCCACCAATAGAAGCCATGGATTGGGGGGGCCAGAGATGCCCCCCAATTACTAGACGCCAGGGATGGGGGGGCCAGAAATGCCCCCCCCACCACTTGACGCGATTGATCGGGGAGGCCAGAGATGCCCTCCCCACCACTAGACGCCAGGGATCGGGGTGCCGAGATGTCCCCCTCCGCAAGGTCCGAGGGATCAGAGGGGCCGAGATGTCCCCCTCCACAAGGTCCGAGGGATCGGAGGGAAGAAATGTCCCCCTCCACAAGGTCCAAGGGATCAGGATGGCAGATATATCCCCCAAGCACTAGCAAACAATGATTTGGAGGTCAGAAGTTACAACTCAGCTCTCCCCTCCCCATTGTGGGGTCCTGTTTCTGCGCATGACAGCCCTGAAGCTTGGCCGCTGGTACCATCCAGTGACCGGATTCTACACACTCTTTGGGGCTGTTTGGGGACTTTGTATTGCTGGCTGAGAAGAGGGAAGGAGGAAGGCGGGCTTTCTCCCTGACCGCCACTGTCTGATTTTCACGATTTTTGCAATAAATGGATCTATCCCAGGCCTGTGTGGGTGTGTGTGTCACTGGGCGGGGCAGGTCTGGCCAGTAGTTGACAATTGCTTCTAGATTGTGGGAAGCCTCGGCCATGTCACCATGCCAAGACGCGTCACCTGCCTGCCCCTGTGTGAAGCCTGTCAATGACCCCAGGAGAGTCCACCCCAAGGGTTGAAGGTCTCAATCACGGATGCGTCCCCAGGAGGGAGGGCAGGATGCAGCACCCAGAGCCCTGCCTTCCACTGCAGCACCTCCATGGCCTCCCCTGCCCCTGGTGCCTGTTTCCCCATTCCCCTCTGCAGTGCACCAGGGACAGACCCCACTTTGCCCCCTAGTGGCCACATCTGGTTTCTCAGGATGAGCACTTGAAAGTGCTCCTGCAGCTGGTGGGTCCAAGGTGCTGTCCCCTCAGCCAGGCTCCCCCTGGATGGCACCCAACCTAGCAGGAAGACAGTGTTTTTCAGTGGAGCAGGATGGGGCCGTGGATGGAACATGTTTCTAGTGTCCCCGAGTCTGTACGGAGCTGATCCCTGATAATAGCGCCCCACTTCTTTGTGGACCATCAGATTCCCTAATACAAGTCCCACTGCCACCATCACAGCACGGTCAGACCCCATGTAATAGAGAACCAGGCCCCGACTCCTCTTTGCTCCTGCACACCTGGACCTGTTGGGACAGCCTTGGCTGAGTGACACTCTACTGGTGACAAGAAGTGTGTCCAGATCCATGTGTCAGACCAGATGGCAAAGCCTCAGAAGGCAGAGCCATCCTGTTCCAGTCATTTCCAGGAATTTGGTCAGCCATGCCCCTTCCTGCCTGTCACATTCCTACTTGGATGGGAACCAGGGATCAGGGAGGCACCAGGGATCAGCCTGGTAGGGCTGTTCAGGGCAGGCACAGGCAGGTCCCGGTTTACCCCTGGGTGCCCAGTTCATAGCCCTTCCCCTCTAACTGCACTATGGGCCTGGGGCCGCCCGTTCACTCTCATGGATCTTCACACCTCACACATATCCTGCACACCCTCTCGAAGCTTCTACTGGGGCTCTGGGCTTAGTTCTCTGTGTCCTGCCTCTGGGCCCCTGGGCTCTGGAAACACCAAGTCCAGGTTTGCCTTGAGGTTTGGGGAGCTGGGAGACTGTGGGAATCAGCGGCTTGAGCCCTCTCACCCCTTGCCGGTGGTGAGAGCTGTTCTCCCATTGAACGACTGTCTTTGGAGTTTTTCCTTTTAGGATCATACAGAGTCTCACCAAGACAGGTGGCACCCAAGAATTTGCTGGAAGCATCCTAGTGTATTCCATGTGTGCAGGCTCTACCCAGCTATCCCCCAAACGGGCAGTAGCAGGCCACAGCATGATTATGTAGGTTGTTTACAGGCTACCTTGATTCTGCGGTACCAACTTTCATCTAACATGCAGTGGTGCCTAGTGCTCTCATGTGCTCCCACAGTGGTGACTCCAGTTTCTACGCTCAATGTTCGAGCGTTCCCGTGAGCCCCTTCCATCCTACTCGGGTAACCTGCTTCCCCTTAGTCTCTTGCTCGGTGAGAGATTTGGGAACCCCATCTGGGTCAGACAGAGGGACAGAGACATATAAATAAAGTTAAGGAAATAGGAGTAGCTTACTGGGGGGGCTCCCGGGCGGACTCTCCGAACCTCAGGTGAGGCAATGGTACACCTGCGCCCTGGGTTAGACTCAGGGGGCTTTTAAGTTGTCTTGGTCTGGTCCTAGTCATCTGTTCGTGGGTCAATGGTAAGGAACCTGGAATGAAGCCTGGTGGCTTCCTGTCACCAAGTGGGCATTAAGTCTTGTCTTCCTCACCTGGGACAAGGTGATCTCTGACTCCAGGAATGTTGCTGTCCACTCAGCCGGTTGCCATTTGGTTCTGGTCACCATTTTGTCAGAGCAAACCTCACATTGGATTCTTGTCAAATTCGGTGATTCCTGACTCATCCATCTTCTCCACCTCCTAGAGTGGGTCTCTCAGAGGTCCTGCCTAGTTTTTCGCTTCTGCCTCTTGCTTCCTGTTTGGTTCTCTCCCTTAGGCTTGGCAGACAGAGTCATTTGCGAGTCCCTTAGCTCACCCCGCTGCGGCTGATCCTGACAAACTAGCACCTGCAGGTTAATCTTCTGGCGATGCTTAGTGATGAGTGACTCTCTGGGATTGTTTCTCATTTCTGGCCTGACTCTGAGAGATGTCCATTCTACAGTGAGGCCCTCAGGAGTGGCCAAACCTGACCACGGCTGGGCCTGACCAGCCTCCAGCTCCCTGGCCTTTCTCGAGTTCATTCTTTCAACTGGCTCAAAGCCCCCTCCCCCTCCTGACTGGTTTCAGTAGAGCAGCGTTCAGTCCTCATTGGAGAAAACACCTTTTCCTCCATGCTGGGCACTGAGCAGGCCCAGGGCCCATTGATTGAAGAGACAACTGCTGCCAGGGAGTCTGTTTGGTTCTGGACCCTTACTGCCCATGGCATTCTGGACCTGTAAGGTGTTTTTCTACCTGGGTGGCCAGTTGAGTCAGAGACCCTCTTCCTGTTCCCAATCACCACAGCCCCCATCTGGCCTCTGGGGCACACAGAGCAGTGAGGAGACCAGAATCAGCCCTGGGGATGGGGTGATGTTTTTTCACCTCTGGGCTGCTCAGGCAAAGGAGCAGAGCACAGTTAGCAGGCACATCCCACCCCCTGCCCCCTCACCCCTGTCATGATCCTACCATCCAGGGTATATTCTCAATGACTCCATGCTCATCAAGGGTCAACTGTCAATCAAGATGAAACTAGCACCCTGGTCTGCACTTGCTGGTGACCTTTGTCAGGATTCCTGCCCCGCACCCCGCCTCCCCACCCAGACTCTGTCTCCTTCCCCTGTCTGGTCTCTACAGGTACCTTCAGAGTTTACATCTGCTTTGGCAGCCTCAGGCAATCCATGGTGTTAGCTCAGTGCACCAGAGAGTCGACTCTGGGGGCTCAGCACTACTCCCCATTTCTATTACTGTTAGTATTTGTGACCAAGGAGACCAGGGCTAGTCTAGGTGCTGGCAGCAGTGCCGTTGGGGCAGACCCTCAGTTCCCGAGCGTTTCCTGCCCTGCTCACACACAGCATGCCTCCAGCTCTCCCTGCCAGAAGACCCACGGTTCTACACTTGGACACGGTAACAAGTTGCTGATGCAGATGTTTCTGTTTCCTCACCTCTTTAAGTTAAACGTTTACAGCAATGGTGACATTTGCTTCTCATCAATGTTGCCTGTCATCTTGCATAAGCTCAGTAAGAGAATTACAGATTCCTTCAATCTGCTGCTTCAAATTTAGTTCAATGTAAAGTCAGGCATGAAAGGTCAGATCTGTTGGCTTTTCCTGGCCCTTGTCATCTGCTCCTACTCCCCAGACTCCAAATCTGGGGCCAGTTTTATTTTGTCTATCCCAGACTCAAGGGTTCCTTGACAATTCTTTTGGCCAGAGACTCTCCCATGCTGTACTCTGGACCATATCACATGTGGGACCTTAGGCCTTCCCTTGTCCAATTCAGGGTCACCTGGCGCCTGTCCGAGGTCCAACCAAGGCCCTCCACGTGATGCACATTTGAGAATGTTTGAATCAAGGACAATCACTGGGAAACTGAAGCTTTAGTAAGATGAATGTCCAGGATGAGATCAAGACCCACCTGTGACTGCATCAAGCATCAAGCAGTGTCTGTGTGGGGGTCTCTTTGCCAGGAGCCCAAGAGAATACCAAGGCCATCAAGGAGAGAAAAACTAACATTTCACTGGTAGTCTGGTCTGGAAAATGATGCCCTTTTGTCTACATAGTTTCACAGTAGAAAATTCCCAATATCCTCACTGAACCACATGCCAAATACCAAAGGAAACATATGGGCTTTACCTGGAACTTGGGAGTCCACATCCTAGACCAATCAATGCCCTCAACCCCACATAAAAATTCTAGAGTCATTTTGGCGGGGACCCCACATTGTAGATGCAAGAGAGAAATAGTCACAGGCTAGGAAACAGCAGAGACCCGATGAGGCCCGAGTGGGATCCTCATGCTCCCACACTGCGCTGACAGGCAGCTCCTGGGACACTACCAGGGCGAGGCTGACTGCTCAGTGGGATACCAAGCAGGTCCCCTCTTCTGCCAACACTCTCTGGGACCCCTGTGTCTTCCTGAGTGTGGTGAGTCTAGGGCATGATACCTGCCGCTGTGAGAGCCGTGGGGTTCAGGGACCTTGCAAAAGGGTCCGTTCCTGGGGCAGGGAGGGGGCACTTGGAGGGCTTCTTCCTTCCAGTCCTTACCCAACACTAGCCCACAGTTGGAAATTTGGTGCCTGAGCCCACAGGGTCACAAGGTACTTCCCCATGGGCTAGGAAATACATGTCATCTTGCACTTCCTGAAAGTCACGGGGTAAGTGGAAGGCTCCTCTTAGGGCATAAAGGTGGCAGGGTGAGGGGCGTGCTGGACATGTGCCATCTCTGACCTCCGGCAGCTTATAAATGTAGTGGCCCTCGAGCGCAGTTCCTGACCTCCCAAAGAACACCAGACCCCAATCTGTTCTTCCAAGACTGTGGTGAGCCACCCAGGAGACACACATATAATACTATGAGTATTTTACCTGTCATGTCATGTCACGGTTACCCAGGCCTGGCCATTCTGAAGATGAGAAACCAGGCCAGCTTAGTGACCCCAGGTGGCCTCGGACCGTCATCTTCCGTAGGAGTGTCCTGGCAGGCAGGTGTCCATCCCATCCCTATCTGGGGTTGGGAGACCTCCCGATCTTCAGGACTTGTCTGGACCCTGAGAGCAGGGCCCAGGCTGTGGTCAGTCATTGCAGTTCTGCAGTTCCCTGGTTATCCATAGCAGAGACCATTTCCAGTTCTCCCTCTGGCCAACGTGCCTGAAACAACAATTCTGTTTTTTGTCCAAATTTGAAATCCTTGAGTGTTAAAAGTAGGTAAAGGGATATTCCTGATACCCTTTCAGTATCTATATTGTAAACCACAAAAAGGGAGACAAAGAGAGAGAGAGAGATAGAGACAGAGAAAGAGAGAGAGAGAGAGAGAGAGAGAGAGAGAGAGAGAGAGAGAGAGAGAAAAGGCAGAGACAGGGACAGACAGAGACAGAAACAAACAGAGAGAAAGATAGATAATAAAAACCTCTTCCAAAAAGGCTGACCTGAATATCTGGAAAAAACCCAAGTGCCTGAGAACGGATGACTGGTTAAATGTCGCGTCCGGCGCTGCGGGGCCAAGCCAGGGTGGGCCATCAGGGTGAAATCAACACTCGAGTCACACAGGGTTCCGTCTTTCAGGAGATGGCATGAATGCGTGCGTTTATTCAGAGCACAGGTACAGACTTAAGTATGTTTCCACAACCCACCCAAAAGAAAGGAAAGGGGATGGGACGTGGGAAAGGGAATGGGACGATGAATAGAGCCATGCACCGTTGGTCAGTCACAGTGGGCAGAGCCATGCACCGTTGGTCAGCCACCTGGTGACCCTTTCGACCTAACGCTACCGGTCGGAGCGGCCTGCTTTGTTACAGTTTTGACATATCCATAGAGACTGCTGTTCCTCGTACATCATTTACAAATCATTTACGAGGGTGCATTTTCCCCAAACTGAAACGTCATGTACTGGGAAGCTGCCCAGCTTTGTCCCCCAAACTGAAACCTCCTATACTGGGAAGTTGCCCAGCTTTGAGCAGGACAAAGGGGGAATGAAAAATCAAGCATTCTTTTACTTGGTCAGTAGGCAACATCTCACCCCATTTTTCCAATTATGGCACGCCAGGACCCCTGTCTTAGGTCGTCCGTCGCCCCGCCGTGGTACCCGTCATTGGGGAGAATGCTTTAGCCCCTGTCTTAGGTGTGCGCGGCGGTGACAGAAGTTGCCCGTCATTGGGTATCCTGGGCAAGGGCATACTTCCTTAACCACGAGGAGGCACAGGGGAGGATTGATGACATTTCTGCCAAACCAGGCAGGACCCAGTGTGGCTTGACCAGAATGGAGCATGGCTCAGAAAAGAGGGGCAGGGGTAGGGTAGAGGGGTGATGGGGATCTCTTCGTTCAGTGATCGGGGGGGTTCTGTACAGGTCCGGTCCGCACTCCTTCTCCTCCTGCGTTTTCCGGTACCGGCCACGGGATCAGGTCACTGCAACAGAGAAAGGAAGAGGCTTCCCAGGCCCATTAGAAATACCTTTCTGAATAGGGCTGCTCTTTGCTAGTTTCTCTCAGTTGCATAAAGTGAATTTGAGTGATTTGCCAATCAACCCTGCCAATCTGGTCTCTGACAAATGAGACAAGTCGACTCAGGATGCAGGGCCCGAATGTAAGCATCAGTAATAGTATGATCAGAGGGCCTGCTATAGTAGATATCAGGGTGGTGAACCAGGGGGATTGATTAAACCATGACTCAAACCACCCTTCGTGAGCCTCTCTCTCCTTCTTACGCCGTTCCAGGTCTTCTCTCAGCTTAGCCATGGAATCTCGACTACCCCCGTGTGGTCGGCGTAAAAGCAGCACTCTTCTCCCAGCGCTGCACACAGCCCTCCATTTTTAAGGAAGAGCAAGTCGAGCCCCCTCCTATTTTGCAAGACTACTTCCGACAGGGAGGTCAAGGACTTTTCAAGATGGCTAATAGATTTTTCTATTCGGTCCAGGTCCTCATCAATAGCTGCTCTTAGAGAAGTTAGACCAGAATATTGGATTACCAGAGCAGCGATGCCAGTGCCGGCACCTGCCAGGCCTATGCCAAACAGAGTGGCGATGGTTAGTGCGGATATGGGTTCCCTGCGGTTCCTACGCAGGACATCAGGGGAATTGCACCAATAGTCAAGGAGTACCTCAGCAGGGTGGTATATAATTTTTGGGACAACAATAACCATAAGACAAAATTCTTGGGAGGCATTAAATACTGAGCCTGCCAAGTGGGGAGTTAATCCTGAACGTGAACAGTCCCACCAAGCTCCCATTTTTGGTGAGATCCAGGCGGAGTTACTCCATCCCGGGGACTCCACATTCTGTGCACACAACTCCTTCTTGTTTTGAGGGACTGTACCTACACATGTCCCTTGACCGCTAATTTGGGTCATGGTTAGTCCCTGGGGGTGGGCCTTCCACTCTCCTGGGGCTCTGTAATTAACATTGTATGAGGCGTTAATACCCATAGCCTCATAAAACGGTGGCGTGGGGCTTCAGTCAGGTTTGGGGCAGTAGCATTCAGAGTGTGATATGTGGCTTCGATAAGACTCCTGAGGGGGTTAATGATTGGGCCAAAACTGGGTTTTGGGATGGATAGGCCGGCTGTAACAGGAGGTGGTGTCATCTTAGGGCCAGCCATGGTAGTAATGGTGGGCTTAAGAGGGGGTTTTGGAGCCTCAAGTGCCTGGTTAGGGCCTAGCAGAATCTGCTGCACGGGTTCGATTTTTAAGAGGATCTGCAGGATAACCCCATGCCATGGCCTGCTATACCACATAAGTCCCCAATTCAGGCGGTTGACCCATCGGGTCTCAAACCTTCCCTTATCAGTGAAGGAGATTTTGACCAGAAGCATTTGGGGGTGGTATTGTACAGAATATGAGCCATATCTCAGTGGCACAGCATAAGAAATATTAACCAGGTCGTGGTCAACCGACCACTTCCAATAGCCATCATTAGAATCTACGCAAGACCAGCTGGCACAATATTAAGATTCAGGGCCACCGCAGGTTCTCCTCCATTGGCCTGTCCGGAACCCGGGGCAGGTGAAAAAGCCATTGCGTCTCATTTAGGCTCTGGCCGGGGGCCTTTCAAAACCATCCTGAAAGGGGTAGGCGTCTTCCAGGGAAAAATATAAGTCAGGGAAGCACTGATTAAGGGGTGCTGCCAAACCAGGCAGGACCCAGTGTGGCTTGACCAGAATGGAGCATGGTTCAGAAAAGAGGGGCACTTGTGGTACTCCAAACCTCATAGTCCTCTCCACTCCTTATGACCCGGGTCTGCTTGAATGGTTGGTGTCGATTGGCATGAGTTTCGGTAGGGTCCTTCATTAATAATATAGCGAGGGTCCAGGCCACAAGCGTCGTTGTGGTCATTTTGTTCCTGTGGCAAAAAGAGAAGGAAATTCGTCTCAGGGCTAAGTACCCTGGAGGTGAGTTTCATTATTTTTCCCAGCTGTGGGGGACAAATGATCGGGGGGCTCGTGTATTGGCCTGCCCAGGCATTCCGGCACCCAAATGGGTTTTTCTGTATTAGTTGGATATACACAGACTGCGCCTCTGACTCTGGCAAGGATTGCTGCCGTTGGTTGCCAGGTTCCTGAGGACAGATCCTTCCATTTCACCATTGCTTTAAGGGGAGCCGGAGTAGCAAAGTGACGTTGGGCTGCACTGCGGCCTGAATCATCGAGGAGCAAAAAATTCAAAATGAATAAGGTTGCAGATAGGAGCGCTTGTGGCCCTTGACAGCCTTGGTAGATCTCACCCTCTTTTGTTTTAGAAATGTAAGTTTTGAGATGTCAGTGCGCTCGCTCTATGATAGCCTGTCCTTGGGGGTTATAGGGAATGCCTGTTGTATATGTAATATCCCACGTTTCACAAAAGGAATGAAAAGCGCGGCTTGTATAGGCCAGTCCATTGTCAGTTTTAATTTGCCTGGGATTTCCCATATATGAGAAAGCAGCAGTAAGGTGATCTATAACATGTTTCGTTTTTTCCCCGGCATGTAGTGAGGCAAAAATCATGCCCGAGTGTGTGTCTATCGAGACATGGAGATAATGCCGGTTTCCCAATGAGTTAGTGTGGGTCACATCCATTTGCCAAATACCATTTGCTCTCAGTCCTCTAGGATTGACTCCCAGGGATGGGGAATGTATATAAGGAGCGCAAGTGGGACAGACAGTGGTTATGGAGAGAGCCTCAGCTTTGGAACAACCCGTATGAAAACGAAGAGACTGGGAATTAAGGTGGAATTTTTTATGTAGCTGCATGGCCTTATCACATTCTAGGGATGTCATTATTAAGCGGGTAGCTTTATCTGCTCGTTCATTGCCTTCTGCAAGGGGTCCCGGGAGGCCAGAGTGTCCTCTAATATGACCCACAAAGAGGGGGTCCTTTCTGGCCCAAATCAACAGTTTGTAATTGAGATAAAATTACAATGTTTGTAATTGAGATAAAATTTTCGAGCCCTCACCTATGTGGGGTGCTGTTTCTAATCGGGGGAAGATATTAGCAACATACACACTATCAGTGTAAATATTGAGGGGCTCATTAGGGAATGTCTGCAAGGCCAATAATACAGCAGATACTTCTGCAAATTGTGCCGAGGTCTCAGCAAGCTGTATGGCGTGAACATCCTGCCCATCAACCACTAAGGCTCGACCGCTCTTAGAGCCATCAGTGAAGAGGGTCCGTGCACCCGGAAGGGGGGTGGTCTTTATGATTCGAGGGAAGATAATAGGGCAAATCCTGAAGCTTTGCAGGAGTTTATGTTTGGGATATGCCTGTGTAATTTGGCCTTTAAAGGAGCAGACAAAAAGGCACCAGGAATCATCATATTGCATCAGATTATTAATCATGTCTTTGGAATAGGGAACGACCAATATGTCCATATCCTTAGCAAAGTGTGCACACCCTATGGTTCTAGCCTTCCAGAGTAATTGAGAAACTAAGGTGGGATAGGGAATCACCGTTCAGGTGGGGGAAGCTGAGAGGTGGACCCAGTATAATGGACCAATCTGCCAGAAAACTCCAGTTGGGGCAAACTCTGAAGCAAGCACTATAAATTGTAGTGGTAGATTGTAATCAATATGGTGTATTTGCATTTCTTCTAAGGCATGCTCTGCTTTTCTAAGAGCCAATTGTGCCTCTGGGGTCAATTGACAAGGCGAGGAGGGGTCAGAATCCCCCTTCAATAGTTCAAAAAGAGGTTTGAGCTCTCCCGTGGGCAGGGAGAAGGATGGTCGGAGCCATTGGAGTTCTCCCAAAAACTGTTGCCACTGGTGTAGAGTCTTTAAATGAGAGGTGGCAAACTGTATTTTTTGAGGCACTATTCCCACCTTGTTTATGGTGTATCCTAAATATCTGTATGGGTGGGAGAGCTGTACCTTGTCTGGGGAGATTACAAGGCCTGCTGATTCCAGGGCGACCCGGACATGATCATAGAGTTGAAGTAACAGGTCTTTGGTGGGGCAGGCGGCTAAGATGCCATCCATATAATGAATCAAAAGTGCACTGGGGAAACGAGCCCGGACTGGCGCTAAAACCGCTGCAACATATATCTGACACATAGTGGGACTATTAGTCATGCCCTGGGGAAGGACTACCCATTGGTAGCGCTGATAGGGCTCCTGAAAATTGGGGGAAGGTAGAGAGAAGGCAAATCTTTGACAATCTTTAGGAGCTAATGGAATATTGAAAAAACAATCTTTAAGATCTATCACTAACAATTAGCAGGACTTTGGTATAGCGGAGGGATGGGGGAGCCCTGGCTGCAGGGCCCCCATTGGATGCATGGTGGCATTGACTGCTCTGAGATCTTGCAATAATCTCCACCCGCCTGTCCTTTTCCTTATAACAAAGATTGGGGTATTCCAGGGAGATGTGGATGGGGTAATGTGCCCCTTTTCTAATTGCTCGGGCACTAGGGCATGTGCGGCCTGTAATTTCTCTTTAGGTAGGGGCCACTGCTCCACCTAGACTGGATCATCTGATTTCCAGGTAAATGGGGTGGGAGACCGCTCGACAGTGGCCCCGATTAAAAAGGGCTAGTTTCTTCCAGTTCCTCAATGGGCATTAAAGTCACGGGATTTTCCTGCCCGGAGGATGGGTAGTCACTAGTGATATGGGCTATGGTCTTAAAGGAGACTGGCGATATCTGCGAGCGACTGGGTGATGTAACCAGAACCGTGCCCATAGCTGAGAGTATATCTTGTCCCCAAAGATTGGTGGGGAGGTCTGGGACAATATAAGGCTGGAACTGGCCCTTATGGCCCTCGGCGTCCTCCCAGGTCAATACTTGGGCGCTACGGCTGGGTTGGACTTGGCCAAGTCCTTGCAAAACGGCTGTAGCCATTGTGGCAGGCCAGTTGGCAGGCCAATATTTACTGGATATGACTGAGACATCCGCCCCAGTATCTAATAGCCCAGAGAATTCCTTTGAGTTGATTCTTAGCGCATAGCGTGGTCTGGAAGCCATATGGGCAATCCAAAATATTTGGGCTGGATTATCTGAGCAGTCTTCCTTTGTCTGACCCTGGACTGAGAGCGTCGAGGTGGGGCCTTGCCACGTCGGGAGGAGGAGCAGGCGTGCAATCAGCTGTCCCTTTTCTATCGTCACAATGCCACGGGGGGAATCTGCCAAGACATGAATTTGTCCTATGTAGCTCTCTGTGATAGATCCTGGGTATATCTGCAATCCTTGCAGGAGAGCCTTTTCTGACCCTAGAATGAGGCCAGTGGTTCCGGGCGGTAGGGGGCCATAGACCCCCGTCTCCAAACTTTCAATTCCCATAGATGGTGTTAGTACCGCCCGGACAGAGGCATAAAGGTCTAGACCTGAGCTGGGAATTGAGGAACCCCTGAGAGAGGGAGGGAAGCTATCTGAGCGGGCTGATACTTTGACCCGATGTCTGATCGGCCTCCTGCCTGAAGGCTTGCAGGGTCCGAGGCAGGCCCCTCCCGCCGTTTCCCTGCGGCAGTGGATTGCCTAAGTTATCCGGTCTGGAGCGACACTCGGCTGCCCAGTGATTGCCTCTCTTGCATCTGGGACATAGCCCGGGTGATCCCCCCTTCTTCCTCAAGGGGTTGTTGGGACATTCCTTTTTGAAATGGCCTGGCTGTCTGCATTGATAGCAGCCTTGCTTGGGTTTTTGTGGGGAATCCCTGAAAGCCCGGAAACCTGGGAAGTTGCCCAGCTTTGAGCAGGACAAAGGGGGAATGAAAAATCAAGCATTCTTTTACTTGGTCAGTAGGCAACAGTTAAAGAAACTTTGGTATATCTACACAATGGAATACTAAGCAGCTGTTAGAAAGGATGAATTCATGAAATTTACATACAAGTGGTACTACATGGAAAGTACCATGCTAAGTGAAATGAGTCGGAAAGAGAGGGACAGACATAGAAAGACTGCATTCATCTGTAGAATATAAAGTAACAAAATAGGAGACTAACACCCAAGAATAGTCTCGATAAGTACCAGGAGGTTTGCTCCATGGCTTGGAGGTCAGCCACACATGCTGGAAGAAAAGGCAGCTCAGATAGGGAAGGGAGCACCAAGTAAAGGGTGTTGGGAAGGTCCTGCCTAGATGGGAGAAGCATGCTGAAAGTAGACTATAGACCAAACATGAATGCCACTCAATGCCTCTTTTGCAAACCACAGCACCCAAAAGGAGAGAGAGAACAAAAGGGAATGCCCTGCCACAGAGCCAGAGTGGGATGGAGGGAATGGGGGTGGGAGGGATACTGGGATCCGTGGTGGTGGAAAATGGACACTGGTGGAGGGATGGGTCTCGATCTCTGTATAACTGAAATCCAAACACAAAAATTAGTAAGTCTATAACTGTACCTTATGGTGTTTCACTAATAAAAATTTTTTAAAAAAGGCTGGCCTGGGTGGAGAGGTGGGTGGGCGGGTGTTGGGAGGGAAACTGGAAACATTGGAGGTGGGAAATGTACACTGGTGGAGGGATGGGTGAACAATGATGACTGAAGCCTAATCATGAACAGCTTTGTAAGGGTCTATCTCAGATCCATTCAATGAAAAAAAAGTTTAATAGGAGAATGGCTTATATTTGGATTTATAGAATTAGATGTGTAGTACATTTTCTGAGGTAAAGTCCAGAGCTCAGCTGAGGCGCAGGGATCGTTATAGAATTGGGGAGATGTGATGCTAGACTTGAGTTTGGAAAGAGTCCATGACAGGTAGATCAGTGGTTCAAATGTGTCCTGCTTTGAGCACCATTCAACATGTCATTACTTAATTTCTTTTTTAAAAATGATTATTTCATTGACTTTAAGGGGAAACTCTGTATGGGCATTTATAAATGGCAAACAAATTTCATTTGCATTAGATATGGAAGTGGGAAAATGCTGCAGGGAACCTGCAGAGGCCTCTCAGGGTACAGAGATGGGGGTGGGGGACAGGTCCAAGGGAACTTCCCTAGTGGCAGTTTGTGATTGAAAGGTACAGGCAGTTACTGGCCATTAGAAGTTAGGGGGAGTGGTCAGCTCTTTCAGCTCACATTCTGTTTTGAACACGTCCTCCCTTCACATCTTACTGTGTAAGTTTCTTTCAAGAAAAGTATCTTGCAGGATTGGAAAGGTAGTCCAGAGGGTAGGGCATTTGCCTTGTGGACAGCCAATTCAGATGTGACCCCGGGCACCGCATATGATCGCGAAGCCCCAGCAGGAGTCGTCCCTGAGTACAGAGCCAGGAGTGAGGCCTGAGCAACACTGGGTATGTCCCTCCATAAATGTCCAAGTACAGCAAAAAGAGGAGAGGGAAGAGTGGGACGGGCGGTTCTGATTGCAGTGGGACTCACTGGAGCATTTGGGAATTTCACACGCCCCATTGTAAACTGGTATTCCTTTTGGGATGCAATATAGCAAAATCAATGGAAAGTTAAAACTTGTATTTTGAAAAAGATCAAAGAGGTTGGGAGATAGTAGAGCGGGAAGGGCACTTGGGCTATCTGACTTCAATCTGTGGCATCCCATAGAGTCCTTTGAGCATGGCTGGGACTGATCCCTGCTGTGGTTCCAAAACCAAAGAAGCAAACAAACAAGGAAATGTAATATATCAAAAGCTAGAACAGGTGGTAAGGTGTCTGCTTTGCATAATTCTAACCTGGATTGATTCCTGGCACCTCCTATGGATCCTTGAGCACCATTAGGGGTGATCCCTGAGCACAGGACAGGAGACAGGGTCCCCAGTCAAGGGAGGTCTCATCTCTTAGGCCGCTGGAGCAAGACCATGGGGGCCTGTGCAGGGGACAGATTGCCCAGGCGCTGCCAGCCTTGGGCCTGGGAGTCGGTGCTTGACCTCCACATCCCTGGACCCAGAGCAGGATGCCCTGGCTGCCGGTCCTCACTCCCAGCCTTGTGCCCACAGGTGGGACTGCAGGACAAACAGGTGAGTGTCTGCGGCAGCAACAGGACTGGGATCTCGGCTTCCCGCAGTAGGACGTGGCCTCTGACCAGTGTCGGTCTCTCAGAATGAGCAGGAGGAGGAGCAGGTGCTACGCAGAGTCAGCTCCGGATCAGCTGCAAGGGGAGTGAATCAGGACAAGGTGGATATGGAGAAATGACAGAAGGTGCCGGGGGAGACCCACTGTGAGGGTAGGAGCCCGCCTGTGGTGGTGGGAGGAAGGACAGGCCAGGACGCCACCCTCTATAATATAACAAAATCTAAAACAGGCTAGAGGGGTTGTGGGTGTGTGGACTGGCCCTCACTACACACAGAGGGTCCTAGTAGCGGGGAAGCTGCCGGGTCGAGGTAGGGGTGCCTGCAGCCTAGAATGCTTCTGCTGGTACCAAAAGTAGCACACAGCTGCAACCCCACACCTGAATGCCCCACTCACGTGGGCTCCAAGGTCGAGCAGGTGCTGAGGCACAATTCGCTCATGGAACCGCTGCAGCAGGTGCTAACAAAGCAGCAGGCCATACTGGAGGCCACCTTCAGGGAGCTGAGGGAAACCCAGGTGAGGGGGTGGCCAGAGGCTCAGGGACAGGAAGGCGCATCAGGCCCTAGACCTGCCTACTCACCTGGTGCCTTCATCTTTAGGGGATCCTCAGTCCTGAAATCAGGAGCAACTGAGACCCAGGCCTTACTGGAATCCCAAGGGTACCCTGAAGAGGGTGAGTAGTGGGGTAGGTCTCCAGGAGAGAGAAGTGCCTGATGGGGATCTGGAGGTGGGGCTATATGGGAGGTGTAGTCAGGCAGGACCCCTGAGATGCCTCCACTTTCCTTGCTTGGCTGAGACCCTGGAGTGCCCAATAGTCAATCCAGTGTCGAAGAACACGGAGTTGGAGGTGAACATAGTGGAGGTTTGTGAGACCATGACCTCTATGGAACTCCAGGTGATGGTCACGAAGGACAGGCTGGTGGCATGGAAGAAGTCTAAGTATCTGGATGACTAAGGTTTGAGACTAAGGTCTGGTGTCCAGACCTGGGGAGCGGGATGATGGATTGTGTGAAGAACCCAGAGAGACCCTCCTGTTCCTGTCTGTGAGGAACAGGAGGCCGCAGACCTCAGATCTGGATCCTGTAATGACCTGTCCCCAAATAACCAGAATCCAGCTCTTCCGCTCGATTTCAGCTGGCAAGCTTGTTCACCATTAATCCACATTTTCTACCCTGATGATGTACCCTGTGTTCTTCAATTCCAACTAATCTAGCCCTGATACAGTTCTTCCCACCCTCCTCCTTCCTCCCTCCTCCCCACTCTTCCACTTTCCCTCAGCACTAGACCCTAGGGGTCAAGGGGGCAGAAAGGTCCCCCAACACTAGACCGCAGGGATCAGTGGGACAAAAATGTCTCCTACCTCTAGGCACCAGGGATGTTGGGAGCAGAAATTTAAACTGGGCCACACTCAAACCTCAGTTATGATAGCTCCAAAACCAAAACAATGGCTTGAGGTGGGAGCTCTCCCTCCCCAGTACACAGTCCCGTTTCTCCATATGGCCGCCCTGAAGCTAACGGGAGCTGGAAACATCAGAGCAACCAGTTCTAGACACTCTTTGGGGGCTGGTTGGGCACTAATGAATTGAGGAGAAGAGAGAGGAAGGAGGCATGCTGGGTCACTCTCTGACAGTCACTGTCCTATTTCCAAGCTTGTTTCAATAAGTGGATCCATCCCAGGCCGTGTGGGTATGTGTCTTGGGCGAGGTGTGTCCTGCCAGCAGTTGGCAGTTGCTTCTAGATTGTGGGTGGCCCTTGCCATGGGATTCACCATGTCTAGAGCCTGTCATCTGCATGCCCCTGAGTACGATGTTAATGACCCCAGGAGAGTACCTCTAAGATTTGGAGTGGTAACATTCAAAATATGGTGGTGGGAAGGTACGATGGTGGTGGAATTGGTGTTTGAATATTAAATGTAATAAATTATTGTAAACAACTTTATAAAAACAAAATAAAAATTTGCAAAAATGTCAGCAAAATTTAAAGCATGAAAAGAGAACAGAAAAATCAAAGATACACCAATCTAATACTTTTTTTAATAAAAAAAGCAGTGGCGTCTAAGCTATAAAGATAACCCACAGAATGGGAAAAATTATTTACCCAATACCTAGCTGATAAAATGTTAATATCCAAGTTATATAGCACATTGGTAGAACTTTACAAAAAAAAATATCTCCCAACCCCATCAAACAAATGCAGAGAGGAATAATGAACAGAAACTTCCTCCAAGAAGAAATTCAAGGGCTGGAGCGATAGTACAGTGGTAGGTTGTTGCTTTGCACGTGGCTGATCTGGGTTTGATCCCCGCCATCCTACGGGCTACACCCGCCTTGGAACCCCAAGTGTTCTGTGAGAACCAGAAGGGAGTGTCCTTCCTAAAGACACCCCATGCACACCCCATCCTCCCTTTCACCTAGAGGTGGAAATCACACCCAGATCCAAGACAGACCTGAGCCAACAACCCGTCAAAGACAAATTGTGTTGGCAGAAGATCAGACAGACTGTGATGCCTGTGAGGTAAGGAGGCTGCAGACACCCATCCCAGGGCACAAAGTGACCTGCCTGAAAGTGATGTGTTCTCCCCAGGAGTCAGAAATGGTTCAACAGAATTTTTACTCACCTGTAATTCTGTCATTTACCTATCCTGTCAAAATCATATTCATCTACCCCAACCTTGTCTTTCTTCCCTCTTCCTTCCCGCCCTTCTCCTCTCCCCCTCCTCCTTCCTGCCCCCTCCCTTCTCCCCTCCTCTGCCCCTTCCCATTGAGGAATGGGCTATGGGGCTATGAGGCTATGGGGCTACGCAAAGCAATTGCAGACGTGCCCCCATGGCAGGGATGCTGCGTACTAGGAGTGGCGAGTTGACCCAAACAGAACAACATTGAGACTCACTCTGCATGTAAAGAAGTTACACAGTCTCCAAGGAAACTCAGCTAGAGAAGAGGGCAACAAATAAAGGGTGTTGGGTGGATCCTCCCAGGGTGGGAGATGCATGCTGAAAGTAGACTATAGACCAAACATGACTACCACTCAGTGCCTCTCTTGCAAACCACAGCACCCAAATGGAGAGAGAGAGAGAGAAAATGGGGGAATGCACTGCCAAAGAGGCAGGGTGGGAAGGGTTTGGGGGGTGGGAGGGATGCTGGGACCCGTGGTGGTCGAGGATGGCTGCTGGTAGAGGAATGGGTACTTGATCATTGTGTGACTGAAACCATGGCACAAAAATTTATAAGTCTACAATTGCACCTCATGGTGTTTCACTAATAAAAAAATAAAAAGAAAATTCTTGGATAAAAAAAAAGGTACACAGCCTCCAACACATCCATATGTGCAGGAACAAACTCAAAATATAAAATAAAAACCCAATCAAAAAATATATCCAAAGAAATAAATTTCAATTTTCAATATGAAAATTAAGGGATCATGGGATCTAACCATGTTTCACGCTTGTCCGTATCCCTCTGCGAGCGCACCCCCCTCCAGCCTTTCCAGAGGGATTCAGGGCTTCTTTCTTATGGTCTTTACCTGGATGCCACTCAAGTTGGATACTGCTCCTGAACTGTTCAGTGGTTCTGAGCAAGAGATTTCATCCACTGCTTCTTGCAAGTCAGAGGATGGGGTCCCATCCAATAAGCAGAAAGGCTGGGGTCGTGAAAGTTAGAGTGGGTTTTCACATCAAAATCTAGAGTTGCAAAAGTTAGATGTGGGTTATCACATCATAATCCCAGGGACTGTGCCATCTGGGCAATTGGTAGCCACTGGGGCCCTTTGTTAGTCATCAGTGTCACCCCCGAATGGGGACCTGGAGGTAGATAGTTTGTTTACCTCTGTGGCACAGCGAGAGATCTGAGCCCCCTGTCTCAGAGACAGGTATGCCCAGAACTATGCCAATGGCCCGACTCTGGGTCAGGGCACCTAGAACCTGATGCCCTTTCACATGCACAAAGAGGATCAACCTCTTAGCCTCTGGAGCCCTACTGCTGATTTCTTTAGGTTATTTGTTTTTCTTTTTCTCACTTCTAAATGCTCATTCTTCCAGGAGGTCTGGTGCCCAGTCTCAACCAAGAGCTGGAGCAGAGCCTCTGAGGCTCTCTTTCAGTCCTCTTAGGCTTCTGACACAAGGACCTTATCATCTACAGACTGCAGGATGGTCCATTCCAGGGCTCCAACGAGGATTTGCTTAAGTCCAGAGCCAGGGTCTTCCTGAAGAAGGTGGCCGAGTTTTTGAATCCTTGGGCAACGGGTCCACAGTGACTGAGGTTTCCTCCTGTCTCTGGATCCTTTGGCCCAAACGCAAACAGGGGTGTGCTTCCTGGAACAATTTGCAAAGGGAGAAACACATCTTTTGAGGTTCAGGCCGGTCAATCATTGGGCACTAGAGCAAAACAGACTCAAGAGAGTGGAAGGGCTGGGTACCACAAGGTGACCAGCAGGAGCGACCACACTGACCCGGCGCAGGTCATGACTTCTCAACTGAGGCCAATGGGTTGCTCCCAGTTGAGCTGCATCCCACCACTATTCCTGCCTCCCAGACCTGCGCAGCATCTTTCCCTATCCCTAGCCACACCTCATGGGCTACCAGATATTGCGGCTGTCTTTGGAGGCTCACTCCTAGCATGAGTTTACCAGGAGAGGGGCATGATACTGCCATTAGAGGGCGCCTGGAGAGGGTATTTTCCAAAGGGGGAATCCACAGTGTCAAGGTGGACATTTATTTGCGCTTCTAGCTCTGTCAGGAGATCTAATGCCAATAAGATACTAAAGTTGGGAACAGGGAGAACCTTGTTTCCCATGTGGAACCCCCAGAATCTGCTGAGACCATGGATTCTCGGGCCCAGCAAAAGCAGGGAAGGGCTGCACCTCCGATACCTTCATCGAGATCTCCTTCCTATGTTGCCCTGTCTTGGGGGTCATAGGGCGACCGTTTCCACGAGGCTTTTCTTGGGAGTGTAGGTACAAAGATACCCTGCCTTCCCTGCCTGCCTGGAGACTCCCTGTGACTCTGTCAGACTGTCCAAGTGGTCCTGGTGTCGGTAGACATTTCTGGAAGCTACCCAACTTTGAATGTCTGCCACTCCCATTCACAGAGGGTCACAGCTGGTCTGGTGTCATATTGGCACTTTGTTATCTCCTGCAGCATGTCATGGCTCTCTGGGGCAATGATCTGGGGCCTGCCCTCTGCCCCTCCTCATCCTCCAACCCTGACCCCTGCTCCTGCTCTGGCTCCCTTCTTTCTCCCTGGCCCTTGTCTTCCCTGCCTGTTCTCGCCTCCTCTAGACCAAGGGCACACTAGAGATACTGGGGTCTGGCCTTAACCACTCCACTGGGGTAGAGCTATCTCCACTGTACGAGTGGCAGTGCCACCCAGCTGCCATGCTCTCTGCCAACTCCTCCTGTACCCCTGGTGCCACTGCTTGAGTGTCGCTCTTTTTACTTTTGGTCTTGTCTTGCTGCTTTCTCCCCTGCTTGGTAGTGAGTTTTGTTGTTTCACAAATGAGAATTGCAGCACTAATATAACTTTGAGTTTTCAACGACTATGAACTCATACGAACTTTGCCAAAATTTCTGCCTAAAGCTAACTAAAAACCAAGCAGCAGGGACGGGAGTGATAGCACAGTGAGTAGGGTGTTTGCCTTGCACACGGCTGACCTGGATTTGATTCCCAGAGTCCCATATGGTTCCCTGAGCACCACCAGGAGTAATTCCTGAGTGCATCAGCCAAGAGTAACCCCTGGGCATCGCTGGGTGTGACCCATAAAGGAAAAAAGGGCGGCCATCTTGACAGCATTTAGCCGAAGAGAAGGACAACATGGAGGGCGGGATCCACAGATCCCGAAGGGAAAAAAAAAAAAAAACAGGTTCCAAAAAGAGCCGAGATCATCGGGAAGTCCCAGATGGGGTAGGTACCGCATCCCGCCTCCCCCAGATGGAACCCCGGTGACCAGAAACCTCTACAAGCACAGCTCGAGTATGCGGGAACTAGGACTTTTCCTCAAAAATGCCGGGACTACACCTCCCAGGTAACCTCAGATTCCGGAAGTCACGCCCACAGCCCGCCCCCCAGCGCCATCTTGACAGCATTTAGCCAAAGAGAAGGACAACATGGAGGGCGGGATCCACAGATCCCGAAGGAAAAAAAAAAAAACAGGTTCCAAAAAGAGCCGAGATCATCGGGAAGTCCCAGATGGAGTAGGTACCGCATTCCGCCTCCCCCAGATGGAACCCCGGTGACCAGAAACCTCTACAAGCACAGCTCGAGTATGCGGGAACTAGGACTTTTCCTCAAAACCGCGCGGCCGCTTACGCGGCCGCGTGACATCTCTCTATATACAAAGTGATCCATGGGAAGTAAACCACCTAACGTTTCTCTCTGAAAATCATAGTTAAGCTTTGAGCACGGCCACAGCCCCAGAAACACAAGTACTTAATGCATAACCCAGTAGCTTGGAGCAGAAAAGTGAACGGGTTATGTGTTAACCCAGGCCATCAAGTCTGCCAGAGGGGAAAGGGTGTTGGTCCCTTCCGCCCTCCCCCCTCTGGAAAGAAAGGTGGCGGCCACATGGGAGCCTTGTGGACAGCAGGTATGAGCCGGGGGTGTGGGGGCGACTAAAACCTCATGGGAAGGGGGGCGTTCCGGTCCTTCCTTCATGCCCTACCGAGGCCACCAGTTGCCCCCCACGAGCAGCTCTCCAGCACGGCCACAGCCCCAGAAGCACAAGGACTTAATGCAGAACCCAACAGCTTGGAGCAGAAAAGTGAACGGACTATGCGTTAATCCAGGCCATCAAATCTGCTGGAGGGGAAAGGGTGTTGCCCCATTCGCCCTCTCCTCTCTGGAAAGAAAGATGGCGGCCACATGGGAGCCTTGTGGACAGCAGGCATGAGCCGGGGGAGCGGGGGCGACTAAAACCTCATGGGAAGGGGGGCGTTCCGGTCCGTCCTTCACGCCCTACCGAGGCCACCAGTTGTCCCCCACGAGCGGCTCTCCAGCACGGCCACAGCCCCAGAAGCACAAGGACTTAATGCAGAACCCAGCAGCTTGGAACAGAAAAGTGAAAGGACTATGCGTTAATCCAGGCCATCATGTCTGCCCGGAGGGGAAAGGGTGTTGGTCCCTTCCGCCCTCCTCCCTCTGGAAAGAAAGGTGGCGGCCACATGGGAGCCTTGTGGACAGCAGGTATGAGCCAGGGGTGTGGGGGCGACTAAAACCTCATGGGAAGGGGGGCGTTCCGGTCCTTCCTTCACGCCCTACCGAGGCCACCAGTTGCCCCCCACGAGCGGCTCTCCAGCACGGCCACAGCCCCAGAAGCACAAGGATTTAATGCAGAACCCAACAGCTTGGAGCAGAAAAGTGAACGGACTATGCGTTAATCCAGGCCATCAAATCTGCTGGAGGAGAAAGGGTGTTGCCCCATTCGCCCTCCTCCCTCTGGAAAGAAAGGTGGCGGCCACATGGGAGCCTTGTGGACAGCAGGTATGAGCCAGGGGTGTGGGGGCGACTAAAACCTCATGGGAAGGGGGGCGTTCCGGTCCGTCCTTCACACCCTACCGAGGCCACCAGTTGCCCCCCACGAGCGGCTCTCCAGCACGGCCACAGCCCCAGAAGCACAAGGACTTAATGCAGAACCCAGCAGCTTGGAGCAGAAAAGTGAACGGACTATGCGTTAATCCAGGCCATCAAGTCTGCCAGAGGGGAAAGGGTGTTGCCCCATTCGCCCTCTCTTCTCTGGAAAGAAGGATGGCGGCCGCATGGGAGCCTTGTGGACAGCAGGTATGAGCCGGGGGTGTGGGGGCGACTAAAACCTCATGGGAAGGGGGGCGTTCCGGTCCGTCCTTCACGCCCTACCGAGGTCACCAGTTGCCCCCCATGACCGGCTCTCCAGCACGGCCACAGCCCCAGAAGCACAAGGACTTAATGCAGAACCCAGCAGCTTGGAGCAGAAAAGTGAACGGACTATGCGTTAATCCAGGCCATCAAGTCTGCCAGAGGGGAAAGGGTGTTGCCCCATTCGCCCTCTCTTCTCTGGAAAGAAGGATGGCGGCCGCATGGGAGCCTTGTGGACAGCAGGTATGAGCCGGGGGTGTGGGGGCGACTAAAACCTCATGGGAAGGGGGGCGTTCCGGTCCATCCTTCACGCCCTACCGAGGTCACCAGTTGCCCCCCGCGAGCGGCTCTCCAGCACGGCCACAGCCCCAGAAGCACAGGGACTTAATGCAGAACCCGGCAGCTTGGAGCAGAAAAGTGAACGGACTATGCGTTAATCCAGGCCATCATGTCTGTCCGGAAGGGAAAGGGTGTTGCCCCAGTCGCCTTCTCCTCTCTGGAAAGAAAGATGGCGGCCGCATGGGAGCCTTGTGGACAGCAGGTATGAGCCGGGGGAGTGGCGGGGCGACTAAAACCTCATGGGAAGGGGGCGTTTCGGTCCGCCCTTCACGCCCTACCGAGGCCACCAGTTGCCCCCCACTAGCGGCTCTCCAGCACGGCCACGACTCCAGAGCACAGAAACCAATTTCTTAACTATCTGACTTTCAGTATAAATACTTCCAGGGTCAATAAGTAAAATAGCAGAAATCCAAAACCAACATTTAATTCTTGAACCCAGCTGTAGAAAGCAAATCACGTCACAATGCTTTTTCAGCATGTCTGATTTGGGGGGGGGGTAAACTCTAAATTATAGTGGTGAATCTTTTATTGAAACAATGAATCTAATCAAAGCAGATAGAGTGTTAACTAGAATTCATCTGCCCCACAGGGACTGGGAGGGGTGGAGGGTGGGGTTTTATTGGGGTTCTTCATGGTAAAAAAAAAAGTATTGGTAAAGGGAAATGTGTTTGATATTTGCATGACTGAGACCTAAACCTGAAAGCTTTGTAACCTTTCCCAAGGTGATTCAATAAATAAAAAAAAATTGAAAAAAAAAAAAAGAAAAAAGGGCACATTTTGGAATGAGGGAGAACATGATGAGATAACAGTGCTAATGGAATGAACAGCTCCAAAGTCTGAACACTGCACAAGGCAAGAGATCAGTTTTACAGCAGATCTGATGGGCGACGGGGTATTAGCAAGCAGCTGACAGGAAGTATGGAACAAGAAATAACCAAGCTTTCTGGGTGCAAAGAAGGATCTGGAGCATATCAATAACGTAGGAAAATTTGGGGGATTTTCCAAGCTTTCTAAGTTGAACAGTGTTACAGACCACCTCTGGGACATCTCAGGTGATTTCCGTGCTGTCTCGTCTCTCCCAGACCCTGTGCCTCATGGCAGCTCCTGCTCTCCAGGGTAGTCTGTCTGAAGTTAGCTTGCGGGAAATGTGGGCAGAGGTCCCCTCTCCTCTTCAGCAGGGCTCAGGAGATCCTAGTAACAGGACTTGAACAGGGTTGGGCCACATCATGGCAAGCACTTTAACCCCAGCAATATCCCTGGGGCCCATTCTTGAAAAGTCTGAAAGTGCTCGGGAGTGGAAGCCTCGGGTTCCACGGGGCTGTCTCCCTGGGCACTGTGCCGTACAGAAGGGGGAGTGAGGCATCTTTAAGGGAGCCCAACTCTACAGGAAGGAGAGTTAGGTTTGGAAGCAGCTGAAAGAAAAGTACTGCTTTGAGCAGGCATTAGTCCAGCAGATAAAGTGATCTTCTTGCACACTGCTGACGTTGGATCAATGGGCCCCTCTAGTTCCACTAGGTATGGTCCCTGAGCTAAGTCAGGAATAAAGCCTGAGCATGTCTGGCTGTGATGCCAACACCCAAAGAAAAGTACTGCAAGCAGACAGGGCCAGCCTTTTCCCAGTGCCCTAAGGACAGATTGCTCAAGTTCTTAGTGGACATAAGAGGGATTTCCCTGTTAGGTGGAGGGGTGAGGGAGGGGAAGGGGGTGACAGTACTGGCCCTCCACTGGTGACTCTGCCTGAGCAGTGACAGTCCACTTGGACAGTCCACAGTGGCCTGACTCAGGCCAGGACTTGGCTGCTGCTTTGGCAGAAAGGTGTCCTGAAAATGTGAGTGTCAGGGTCCTTAAGAGGGAGAAGCCCCCAATGGGGGTCAGGAGGCAGGATACCCGGGGGGGCAGAACCAGGCGGACTCTGCCCCCGAGCCCTCCACCTCCCTTGATTGGCTGAGAGCCTGGGGCTGATCCTCAGTCTATCCATTTTCAGTCAATCTAAGGGCACTGAAGTGGAGGCGAACACAGTGGAGATCATAAAGCCCGAGGAACTAGAGGTGGTAACAGTCAAGAAGGACAAGCTGGCGGTGTGGGGAAGACCGTACATCTGGAGGCAGAAATGTCCCCCAACACTGGGCACCGGGGATGTGGGGGGCAGAAATGTCCCCTAATAATAGACACTAGTGGTCTGGGAGGCAAAAACAGGCCCCAAGCAGTAGGCACCAGTGACATGCAGTGCAGAGGTTACCCCTAACTATAGAGAGCAGGGTTCCGAGGACAGAAATGTTCACAATTACTCGGCACCAGGGATGAGCAGAGCTGAAATTTCCTCCAGAAAAAAACACTAGGGATGTTGGGGAAAATTGTTTTCCAATACTAGACACACTAGCTCTGGGGGGAGAAATGTCCCAGAACAGAGAACAGAGCTCATATAGGAGATATGTTCTCCAAAACTACACAATAAGGAGTCCCAGGAGCAGAAATACTCACCCCCATAGAAATAGTCCAAAGAGTAGCAATAAGAAATGACCACCTCCCAACCCCCCACCATAGACTATATCCCAGGAGAGAGGAGTGGAGAATGCCTGCTCACCCATGCTTTCCCACCTAAATGTTGACATATTTCCGGTTTGTGGGCTGTCCTTGCATGGTCCAGGGCATTTTCCACTTTTTGAGTTAAAATTCTGTCCAGAAGGCCAGAAAGAAGTCTCAGGAGACTCAGTACAGGCTTGGGATGCATGAGGTCAAGAACGTTCCCTGGCACTACAGGGTCTCCTGATCACAAAGGCTGGAGAAAATAGAGATCCCCACAAACCCCAAACCTCTCAGGTATGTACATAGGCCATGAGGGTCAATGAAGCAGTACTTGGAAGGATCTCAGTGCTTAGAGGAAACACTCATTCAGAGCATCCGATTTTCAAAACAGCACTTGGGTACAACCATCTACCCCTCCTTGACCCAGGGAAAACGAGGCCACACTCAAACCTTTGGTTCATGGGCTACAGACCAAGCAAAAGTCTGAGCCGAGAGCTCCCCCTCCTCCAGTGCACTTTTTCTATTCTGGGAAAGGAAGTCCTGAAAAGGATGGAGGCTGGAACAGTCAGCAACTGAGTTCTAGGCACTACCTGGGACAGTTTCGGGGATCATGAATTGGTGGCAGAGGAGAGAGAGGGGAGAGGGCTGAATCAGTCTCCCTGACAGCCACTGTCCTGTTTCCAAGATTGTTTCTACAAATGGATGCATCCCAGCCTGTGTGGGTGTGTGGCATTGGGTGGGTGGGTCCTGCCAGGGAACGGCTCATGCTTCTTGATGAAGCATGAGCTGTCCTGTGGGGTCTCCCCATGGATCAGAACCTGACATGACATGCCCATGCCCATGGTGCCTGTTCCGTCTACACCTCCTCTGTAGTGCCCACCGGGAAGAGCCCCCACCTTGCCCCCAATGCTTAGTGGGTGCCAGGCCCGAGGGTCCGGGTGGGGGTGGGGAGGCCCGTCAGGCCCACCCTGACAGAAGGTGCCGGGGGAGACCCACTGTGAGGGTAGGAGCCCGCCTGCGGTGGTGGGAGGAAGGACAGGCCAGGACACCACCCACTATAATGTGTCAAAATCTAGAAGAGGCTAGAGGGGTTGTGGGGGTGCGGACTGGCCCTCACTGCACACAGAGGGTCCTAGTACCGGGGAGGCTGCCGGGTCGAGGTATGGGGAGGCACCCTCTTTTAGGTCTTGGGAGAAAGACCCCCTGAGGAATGTGCAGGGGACAGGTTACCCCATGTGCTGTTTTCCTTGGGCCTGTGTGTGAATGTCTGGGCCCTGAATGTTGTGGTGGGATCTGAACAGCCTTCGGCCCTGTCTCATGATAGAGATGTGCACGCAAGACCAGAAGGTGCAGTGTCTGTAGCCTGGAATGCTTCTGCTGGTACCAAAAGCAGCACACAGCTGCAACCCCACACCTGAATGACCCCCTCATGTGGGCTTCAAGGTTGAGCAGGTGCTGAGGCACAAGGAGCTCATGGACCAGCTGCAACAGGTGCTAACAAGGCAGCAGGCCCTGCTGGAGGCCACCTTCAGGGAGCTGAGGGAAACCCAGGTGAGGGGGTGGCCAGGGGCTCAGGGACAGGAAGGCGCATCCGGCTCTAGACCTGCCTACTCACCTGGTGCCTTCATCTTTAGGGGTCCTCAGTCCTGAAATCAGGAGCAACTGAGCCCCAGACCTTGCTGGAATTCCAAGGGTACCCTGAAGAGGGTGAGTGGTGCGGTGGGTCTCCAGGAGGGAGAAGTTCCTGATGGGGATCTGGAGGTGGGGCTATATGGGAGGTGGAGCCAGGCGGGACCCCTGAGATGCCTCCACCTTCCTTGCTTGGCTGAGACCCTGGAGTGCCCCATAGTCAATCCAGTGTCGAAGAACACGGAGTTGGAGGTGAACATAGTGGAGGTTTGTGAGACCATGACCTCTATGGAACTCGAGGTGATGGTCATGAAGGACAGGCTGGTGGCGTGTGAGAAGACTAAGGATCTGGATGACTAAGGTCTGAGACTAAGGTCTGGGGTCCAGACCCGGGGAGCGGGATCATCGATTGTGTGAATAACCCAGAGAGACCCTCCTGTTCCTGTCTGTGAGGAACAGGAGGCCGCAGACCTCAGATCTGGATCCTGTAATGACCTGCCCCCAAAAAACCAGAATCCAGCTCCTCCGCTTGAGTTCAGCTGGCAAGCTTGTTCACCATTAATCCACTTTTTCTACCCTGATGATGTACCCTCTGTTCTTCAATTCCAACTAATCTAGCCCTGATCCAGTTCTTCCCACCCTGCTCCTTCCTCCCTCTTCCCCGCTCTTCCACTTTCCCTCAGCACTAGACCCTAGGGATCAAGGGGGCAGAAAGGTCCCCCAACACCAGACCGCAGGGATCAGTGGGACAAAAATGTCTCCTACCTCTAGGCACCAGGGATGTTGGGAGCAGAAATTTAAACTGGGCCACACTCCAACCTCAGTCATGATAGCTCCAAAAGCCAAACAAGGGCTTGAGGTGGGAGCTCTCCCTCCCCAGTACACAGTCCCGTTTCTCCATATGGCAGCCCTGAAGCTAATGGGGGCTAGAAACATCAGAGCAACCAGTTCTAGACACTCTTTGGGGGCTGGTTGGGCACTAATGAATTGAGGAGAAGAGAGAGGAAGGAGGCATGCTGGGTCACTCTCTGACAGTCACTGTCCTATTTCCAAGCTTGTTTCAATAAATGGATCCATCCCAGGCCGTGTGGGTATGTGTCTTGGGCGAGGTGTGTCCTGCCAGCAGTTGGCAGTTGCTTCTAGATTGTGGGTGGCCCTTGCCATGGGATTCACCATGTTTAGAGCCTGTCATCTGCATACCCCTGAGTACAATGTCAATGACCCCAGGAGAGTACCTCTAAGATTTGGAGTGGTAACATTCAAAATATGGTGGTGGGAAGGTACGATGGTGGTGGAATTGGTTTTTGAATATTAAATGTAATAAATTATTGTCAACAACTTTATGAAAACAAAATAAAAATTTGCAAAAAATTCAATAAAATGTGAAGCATGAAAAGAGAACAGAAAAATCAAAGATACACCAATCTAATGCGTTTTTTTTTCCCTAGACGTGTTTTTTTTATTTTATTTTTTTTTACAGTTGTAGATTTACAATTTTTTGTGCTTTGGTTTCAATTATACAATGATCAGATACCCATCCCTCCACCAGTGCCCATTTTCCTCCACCATGGATAATATCCCTCCCACCCCCATCCCCCCATCCCCCTGTCTCTGTGGCAGGGCAATCCCCTGTGTTCTCTCTCTCCTTTTGGGTGTTGTGGTCTGCAAAAGAGGCATTGAGTGGCAAACATGTTCAGTCCATAGTCTACTTTCAACATGCATCTCCCCTCCTGGGAGGATCCTCCAAACATCCTTTATTTGGTGCTCCCTTCTCTATCTGAACTGCCCTTTCCTCTAGGATACCCGGCTGGACTCTACGTTATGGAGTAATCCTCCTGGTGCTGATCTCACCTATTCTTGGGTATTAATCTCATACTTTGTTACTTCATATCCCCCAGATGAATGCAATCTTTCTATGTCTATCCCTCTCTTTCTGACTCATTTCACTTAGCATGATACTTTCCATATTGTACCACTTGTATGTAAATTTCATGACTTCATCTTTTCTAACAGCTCCATAGTACTCCATTGTGTAGATGTACCAAAGTTTCTTTAACCAGTCATCTGTTCGTGGGCATTCAGGTTTCTTCCAGTTTCTGGCTATTGTCAAGAGTGCTGCAATGAACAAACAAGTGCAGATGTCACTTCGACGATACATTTTTGCCTCTCTGGGATATATTCTCAGGAGTGGTATTGCTGGGTCAAATGGGAGCTCAATTTCTAATTTTTTGAGCATCATCCATACTGTTTTCCAGAAGGGCTGAACCAGTGGACATTCCCACCAACAGTGAAGGAGTGTCCCTTTCTCGCCACATCCACGCCAGCATCAGTTGCTTTTGTTCTTTTGAATGTGGGCCAGTCTCTGAGGTGTGAGATGGTATCTCATTGTGGTTTTGATCTGCATCTCCCTGATGATTAATGATGTAGAGCATTTTCTCATGTGCTTTTTTGCCATTCGGATTTTTTCTTTGAGAAAGTTTCTGTTCATTTCATTGCCCCATTTTTGGATGGGGTTGAATGTTTTCTTCTTGTGGAGTTTAACCAGTATTTTGTATATCCTGGATATCAACCCCTTGTCAGATGTGTATTCGGTGAATATCCTTTCCCATTCTGTAGACTGTCTTTGTATTTGTTTCTTTGGAGGTGCAGAAGCTTCTTAGTTTAAGATAGTCCCATTTATCTATGTTTTCACTTGCTCGGCCAGTGGCGTGGCATCTTTGAAGATACCATTAGCTTCAATGTCATGGAGGGTGTTGCCAACGTTATCTTCAATGCACCTTATGGTTTCTGGTCTGATGTTGAGGTCTTTAATCCATTTTGATCTTACTTTTGTACATAGTGTTAGGCAGAGTTCTGAGCCTACTTATTTGCATGTTGCCGTCCAGTGATGCCAACACAATTTATTAAACAGGCTTTCCTTACTCCACTTCACATTACTTGCACCTTTATCAAAGATTAGATGAGCATATGATTGAGGGGAGATGTCAGTGTATTCAGCCCTCTTCCATTGGTCTGCAGTTCTGCCTTTGTTCCAGTACCATGCTGTTTTAATTATTACTGCTTTGTAGTACAGTTTGAAGTTAGGGAGGTTGATTCCTCCCATTTTATTTTTCCTAAGAATTGCTTTAGCTATTCGTGGGGGCTTATTGTTCCATATAAATTTCAGGAGTGTTTGCTCCATTTCTTTGAAGAATGTCATGGGTATCCTTATAGAGATTGCATTGAATTTATACAATGCTTTCGGTAGTATTGCCATTTTGACAATGTTAAGTCTCCCGACCCATGAGCAGGGGATATCTTTCCATTTCCTCATGTCCTCTTTTATTTCCTGAAGTAGCATTTTGTAGTTTTCTTTGTACAGTTCCTTTACTTCCTTAGTTAAGCTGATTCCTAGGTACTTGATTTTCTGGGGCACAATTGTGAACGGGATTGTTTTTTTCATGTTGCTTTCTTCTCTCTCACTGTTTGCGTATAGGAAAGCCATGGACTTTTGGGTATTGATTTTATAACCTGCAACTTTACTATACAGGTCTATTGTTTCTAGGAGTTTTTTGGTGGAGGTTATTGGGTTCTCTAAGTAGAGTATCATATAATCTGCGAATAGTGAGAGCTTGATTTCTTCCTTTCCTACCTGAATGCCCTTAATATCTTTTTCCTGCCTAATCGCTATTGCAAGTACTTCCAGTACTATATTGAACAGCAGTGGAGAGAGTGGGCATCCCTGTCTCGTCCCTGATCTTAGAGGGAAGGCTCTCAGTTTTTCCCCATTGAGGATGATGCTTGCTGTAGGCTTGTGGTAGATGTCTTTAATTATGTTGAGGAAAGTCCCCTCTATACCCATTTTGGCTAGGGTTTTCATCATAAAGTGGTGCTGGATCTTATCAAATGCTTTCTCTGCATCTATTGATATGATCATATGCTTTTTATCTTTTCTTTTGTTGATATGGTGGATTATGTTGATTGATTTCTGAATGTTAAACCATCCTTGCATCCCTGGGATGAATCCTACTTGGTCATGGTGTATGATCTTTTTGATGAGTAGTTGGATTCTATTTGCTAGTAGTTTGTTGAGGATCTTTGCATCTGTGTTCATCAGGGATATCGGCCTGTAATTCTCTTTCTTTGTGGTATCTCTGTCTGCTTTTGGTATCAGTGTGACATTTGCTTCGTAGAAACTGTTCGGAAGTGTTTTTGATATTCCAATTTCGTAGAAAAGCTTAAAGAGCATTGGGAGTAAGTCCTCTTTAAAGATTTGGAAGAATTCACTAGTGAATCCATCCGGGCCAGGACTTTTGTGCTTGGGGGAGACTTTTTATTACCATTTCAATTTCCTTGACGGTGATAGGTCTGTTCAGGTATTCCAGGTCTTCTTGGTTCAGCCTTGGGAGTCTGTAGGAGTCTAGGAATTTATCCATTTCCTCAAGGTTTTGATGTTCCGTGGCATAAAGCTTCTCAAAGTACTCCCTGAGGATTCTCTGAATTTCTGTGGTTTCTGTTGTAATGACCCCCTTTTCATTTCTGATTCGATTTATTAGGGTTTTCTCTCTCCCTTTCTTTGTGAGTTTTGCTAGAGGCTTATCGATCTTGTTAATTTTCTCAAAGAACCAGCTTTTGGTTTCATTGATCTTTTGGATTGTTTTTTGTGTTTCCATCTGGTTAATCTCTGCTCCGAGTTTTATTATTTCCTTTCTCCTGTTCGGGTTGTGCTCCTTTTTTTGGTCCTTCTCCAAGCTCTTAAGCTGTGAGGTTAGGTTACTTATGTGTGCTCGCTCCTCCTTTCTGAGGAATGCTTGTAGAGCTATAAACTTTCCTCTTAACACAGCCGTTTCTATGTCCCATAAGTTTTGGTAACCCGTGTTCTCATTTTCATTCGTTTCTAGGAATCTTTTGATTTCCTCTTTGATTTCCTGTCTAATCCACTCATTGTTCAATAGTGCACTGTTTAATTTCCAGGTGTTTGATATAGTTTTCTGTTTTTGTGTGTGATTTACTTCTAATTTCAGCGCATTATGGTCTGAGAAGATTGTTGATACAATCTCTACCTTCTTAATTTTATGGAGGCATGTTTTGTGGCTCAGCATATGGTCTATCTTGGAGAATGTTCCATGTACGCTTGAGAAGAATGTGTATTCAGCTTTTTGTGGATGAAGTGTCCTGTATATATCTACTAAGCCCCTTTCTTCCATTGTTTCCCTCAAATGAAGTATGTCCTTGCTAAGCTTGAGTCTGGTTGATCAATCAAGAGGTGACAAAGCAGTTCTAATGCGTTGTTTTTAAAAAAAAAAAAAAAAAGAAATGGCGTCTAAGCTACTAAGATAGCCCACAGAATGGAAAAAATTATTTACCCAATATCTAGCTGATGAAAGGCTAATATCCAAGTTATATAGCACATTGGTAGAACTTTAAAAAAAAATATCTCCCAACCCCATCAAACAAATGCAGAGAGGAATAATGAACAGAAACTTCGTCAAAGAAGAAATTCAAGGGCTGGAGCGATACTACAGTGGTAGGTTGTTGCTTTGCTCGTGGCTGATCTGGGTTTGATCCCCGCCATCCTACGGGCTACACCCGCCTTGGAACCCCAAGTGTTCTGTGAGAACCAGAAGGGAGTGTCCTACCTAAAGACACCCCATGCACACCCCATCCTCCCTTTCACCTAGAGGTGGAAATCACACCCAGATCCAAGACAGACCTGAGCCAACAACCCGTCAAAGACAAATTGTGTTGGCAGAAGATCAGACAGACTGTGATGCCCGTGAGGTAAGGAGGCTGCAGACACCCATCCCAGGGCACGAAGTGACCTGCCTGAAAGTGATGTGTTCCCCCCAGGAGTCAGAAATGTTTAAACAGAATTCTTACTCACCTGTAATTCCATCTTTTACCTACCCTGTCAAAATCATATTCATTTACCCCAACCTTGTCTTTCTTCCCTCTTCCTTCCCGCCCTTCTCCTCTCCCCCTCCTCCTTCCTGCCCCCTCCTTTCTCCCCTCCTCTGCCCCTTCCCATTGAGGAATGGGGCTATGGGACTATGAGGCTCTGCGGCTACACAAAGCAATTGCAGACGTGCCCCCATGAAAGGGATGCTACGCACTAGGAGTGGCGAGATGACCCAAACAGAACAACATTGAGACTCGTACTCTGCAAGTAAAGAAGTTACACAGTCTCCAAGTAAGCTCAGGTAGAGAAGAGGGCACCAAATCAAGGGTGCTGGGAGGATCCTCCCAGGGTGGGAGATGCATGCTGAAAGTAGACTATAGACCAAACATGACTACCACTCAGTTTCTCTCTTGCAAACCACAGCACCCAAATGGGGAGAGAGAGAACAAGGGGGAATGCACTGCCAAAGAGACAGGGTGGGAAAGGGGGTTGGTGGGGTAGGAGGGATGCTGGGACCCGTGGTGGTGCAGGATGGGTGCTGGTAGAGGAATGGGTACTTGATCATTGTGTGACTGAAACCCAAGCACAAAAATTTATAAGTCTACAATTGTACCTCATGGGGTTTAACTAATAAAAAAATAATAAAAAGAAAATTCTTGGATTAAAAAAAAGGTACACAGCCTCCAACACATCCATATGTGCAGGAGCAAACTCAAAACATAAAATAATAACCCAATTAAAAAATAAATCCAAATAAATAAATTTCAATTTTTAATATGAACAGATACTACACTTTATCTTAGCCAAAAGGCCGAGAAGCTCCGGGGGATGGAGTGATAGCACAGTGTTAGGGCGTTCGCCTTACAAGCGGCCAACATGGCCGACCCGAGTTCAATTCCTCCGCCCCTCTTGGAGAGCCCGGCAAGCTACCGAGAGTATTCGATATGCCAAACATAGTAACAACAAAGTCTCCAATGGAGACGTTACTGGGCCCGCTTGAGCAAATCGACGATCAACGGGAGTGCCTTTACCTTTTACCTTTACCTTTTAATATGAAAATTAAGAGATCGTGGGGTCTCACCATGTTTCGTGCTTGTCCCTATCCCTCGCCGAGCGCACCCGCCCCTACCCAGTCTTTCCAGAGGGATTCAGGGCTTCATTCTTATGGTGTTTATCCGGATGCCACTCAGGTTGGATACTGCTCCTGAACTGTTCAGTGGTTCTGAGCAAGAGATTTAGTCCACTGCTTCTTGCAAGTCAGAGGATGGGGTCCCATCCGATAAGCAGAAAGGCTGGGGTCGCGAAAGTTAGAGTGGGTTTTCACATCAAAATCTAGAGTTGCAAAACTTAGATGTGGGTTTTCACATCATAATCCCAGGGACTGTGCCATCTGGACAATTGGTAGCCACTGGGGCCCTTTGTTAGTCATCACTGACTCCCCTGAATGGGGTCCTGGAGGTAGTTTGTTTACCTTTGTGGCACAGCGAGAGATCAGAGCCCCCTACCTCAGATACAGGTATGCCCAGACCTCTGCCAATGGCCCTACCCTGGGTCAGGGCACCTAGAGCCTGGTGCCCTTTCTCAGGCACTAAGAGGATCAACCTCTATGCCTCTGGAGCCCCACTGCTGATTTTTTTAGGTTATTTGTTTTTCTTTTTCTCACTTCTAAATGCTCATTCTTCCAGGAGGTCTGGTGCCCAGCCTCAACCAAGAGCTGGAGCAGAGCCTCTGAGGCTCTCTTTCAGTTCTCTTAGGCTTCTGACACTAGGACCTTATCATCTACAGACTGCAGGATGGTCCATTCCAGGGCTCCAACGAGGATTTGCTTAAGTCCAGAGCCAGGGTCTTCCTGAAGAAGGTGGCCGAGTTTTTGAATCCTTGGGCAACGGGTCCACAGTGACTGAGGTTTCCACCTGTCTCTGGGTCCTTTGGCCCAAACGCAAACGGGTCTGCTTCCTGGAACAATTTCCAAAGGGAGAAACACATCTTTTGAGGTTCAGGCCGGTCAATCATTGGTCACTAGAGGAAAACAGACTCAAGAGAGTGGAAGGGCTGGGTACCACAAGGTGACCAGCAGGAGCGACCACACTGACTCGGCGCAGATCATGACTTCTCAACTGAGGCCAATGGGTTGCTCCCAGTTGAGCTGCATCTCACCACTATTCCTGCCTCTCAGACCTGCGCAGTATCTTTCCCTATCCCTAACCACACCTCACGGGTTACCTGACATTGTGGCTGTCTCTGGAGGCTCACTCCTAGCATGAGTTTACCAGCAGAGGGGCATGATACTGCCATTAGAGGGCGCCTGGAGAGGGTATTTTCCAAAGGGGGAATATACAGTGTCAAGGTGGACATTTATTTGCGCTTCTAGCTCTGTCTGGAGATCGAACGCAAATAAGATACTAAAGTGGGGAACAGGGAGAGCCTTGTTTTCCATATGAAACCCCCAGCATCTGCTGAGACCATGGATTCTCAGGCCCAGCAAAAGCCGGGAAGGGCTGCACCTCCGATACCTTCATTGAGCTCTCTTCCTATGTTGCCCTGTCTTGAGGTCATGGGGCGACCATTTCCACGAGGCTTTTCTTGGGAGTGTAGGTACCAAGTTACCCTGCCTTCCCTGCCTGCCTGGGGACTCCCTGCGACTCTGTCAGACTGTCCAAGTGGTCCTGGTGTCAGTAGACGTTTCTGGAAGCTACCCAACTTTGAATGTCTGCCACTCCCTTTCACAGAGGGTCACAGCTTGTCTGGTGTCATATTGGCACTTTGTTCTCTCCTGCAGCATGTCATGGCCCTCTGGGGCAATGATCTGGGGCCTGCCTTCTGCCCCTCCGCATCCTCCACCCCTGACTCCTGCTCCTGCTCTGGCTCCCCTCTTTCTCCCTGCCCCTTGTCTGCCCTGCCAGTTCTCGCCGCCTCTAGACCAAGGGCACACTGGAGGTGCTGGCGCCTGCCCTTAACCACACGACTGGTGTCGTGCTGTCTCCACTGGACGAATGGCAGTGCCACCCAGCTGCCATGCTCTCTGCCAACTCCTCCTGTGCACCAGGTGCCACTGCTTGGGTGTTGCTCTTTTTCCTTTTGGTCTTGTCTTGCTTTCTCCCCTGCTTGGTAGTGAGTTTTGTTGTTTCACAAATGAGAATTGCAGCATTAATATCACTTTGAGTTTTCAACGACTATGAACTCATACGAACTTTGCCAAAATTTCTGCCTAAAGCTAACTAAAAACCAAGCATCAGGGACTGGAGTGATAGCACAGTGAGTAGGGTGTTTGCCTTGCACACGGCTGACCTGGATTTGATTCCCAGAATCCCATATGGTTCCCTGAGCACCACCAGGAGTAATTCCTGAGTGCATGAGCCAGGAGTAATCCCTGGGCATCGCTTGGTGTGACCCATAAAAGGAAAAAAAAGCACATTTTGGAATGTGGGAGAACATGATCAGATAACAGTGCTAATGGAATGAACAGCTCCAAAGACTGAACACCGCACAAGGCGAGAGATCAGTTTTACAGCGGATCTGATGGGCGACGGGGTATTAGCAAGCAGCTGACAGGAAGTATGGAACAAGAAATGACCAAGCTTTCTTGGTGCCAAGAAGGATCGGGAGCATATCAATAATGTAGGAATATTTGGGGGATTTTCCCAGGTTTCTAAGTTGAACAGTGTGACAGACCACCTCTGGGACATCTCGGGTGATTTCCGTGCTGTCTGGTCTCTCCCAGACCCTGTGCCTCATGGCAGCTCCTGCTCTCCAGGGTAGCCTGTCTGAAATTAGCCTGCGAGAAATGTGGGTAGAGGTGCACTCTCCTCTTCGGCAGGGCTCAGGAGATCCTAGTATCAGGACTTGAACAGGGCTGGGCTGCATCAGGGCAAGCACCTTCACCCCAGCAATATCCCTGGGGCCCATTCTTGAAAAGTCTGAAAGTGCTTGGATTGGAAGCTTCTGGTTCCACGGGGCTGTCTCCCTGGGCACGGTGCCGTACAGAAGGGGGAGTGAGGCATCTTTAAGGGAGCCCAACTCTACAGGAAGGAGATTTAGGTGGGAAGCAGCTGAAAAAAAATACTGCTTGGAGCAGGGCATTAGTTCAGCAGATAAAGTGATCATCTTGCACACTGCTGACGTTGGATCAATGGGCCCCCTAGTTCTACTGGGAATGGTCCCTGAGCTAAGTCGGGGTAAAGCCTGAGCATGTCTGGGTGTGGTGCTAACACCCAAAGAAAAGTGCTGCAAGCAGACAGGGCCGGCCTTTTCCCAGTGCCCTAAGGAAGGACTGCTCAAATTCTTAGAGGCCATAAGAGGGATTTCCCTGTTAGGTGGTAGGGGTGAGGGAGGGGAAGGAGGTGACAGCACTGGGTCTCCAGTCGTGACTCTGCCTGAGCAGTGACAGTCCACTTGGACAGTCCACAGTGGCCTGACTCAGGGCAGGACTTGGCTGCTGGTTTGACACAAAAGTGTCCTGAAAATGTGTGTCAGGGTCCTCAGGAGGAAGAAGCCCCCAGTGGGGGTCAAGAGGTAGGACACCTGGGGGCAGAAATAGGCGAACACTGCCCCCGAGCCCTCCAGCTCCCTTGGTTGGCAGAGAGCCTGGGGCTGCCCCTCAGTCTATCCAGTTTCAGTCAATCTAAGGGCACTGAAGTGGAGGCGAACACAGTGGAGATCATAAAGCCTGAGGAGCTGGAGGTGGTAACAGTCAAGAAGGACAAGCTGGCGGTGTGGGGAAGACCGTGCATCTGGAGGCAGAAATGTCCCCCAACACTGGGCACCGGGGATGTGGGGGGCAGAAATGTCCCCTAGTAATAGACACTAGTGGTCTGGGAGGCAAAAACAGGCCCCAAGCAGTAGGCACCAGTGACATGGGGTGCAGAGGTTTCCCCTAACAATAGACAGCAGGGTTCCGAGGACAGAAATGTTCACAATTATTAGGCACCAGGAATGAGCAGAGTTGAAATTTCCTCCAAAAAAAAAAAACACTAGGGATGTTGGGGAAAATTGTTTTCCAAACTAGACACTAGAGCTCTGGGGCAAGAAATATCCCACAACAGAGAACAGAGCTTAGATAGGAAACATGTCCTCCACCACTACACAATAAGGAGTCCCAGGAGCAGAAATACTCACCCCCATAGAAATAGTCCAAATAGTAGCAATAATAAATGACCACCTCCGCACCCCCCACCTTAGACTATATCCCAGGAGAGAGGAGTGGAGAATGCCTCCTCACCCCTGCTTTCCCACCTAAATGTTCAGATATTTCCGGTTTGTGGGCTGTCCTTGCATGGTCCAGGGCATTTTCCACTTTCTGAGTTAAAATTCGGTGCAGAAGGCCAGAGAGAAGTCTCAGGAGACTCAGTACAGGCTTGGGATGCATGAGGTCAAGAACGTTCCCTGGCACCACAGGGTCTCCTGATCACAAAGGCTGGAGCAAATAGAGATCCCCACAAACCCCAAACCTCTCAGGTATGTACACAGGCCATGAGGGTCAATGAAGCAGTACTTGGAAGGATCTCAGTGCTTAGAGGAAACACTCATTCAGAGCATCCGATTTTCAAAACGGCACTTGGCTACAACCATCTACCCCTCCTTGGCCGAGGGAAAACGAGGCAACACTCAAACCTTCGGTTCATGGGCTACAGACCAAGCAAAAGTCTGAGCCGAGAGCTCCCCCTCCTCCAGTGCACTGTTTCTATTCTGGGAAAGGAAGTCCTGAAAAGGATGGAGGCTGGAAAAGTCAGCAACTGAGTTCTAGGCACTACCTGGGACAGTTTAGGGGATCATGAATTGGTGACAGAGGAGAGAGAGGGGAGAGGGCTGAATCAGTCTCCCTGACAGCCACTGTCCTGTTTCCAAGATTGTTTCTACAAATGGATGCATCCCAGCCTGTGTGGGTGTGTGGCATTGGGTGGGTGGGTCCTGCCAGGGAACGGCTCATGCTTCTTGATGAAGCATGAGCTGTCCTGTGGGGGTCTCCCCATGGATCAGAACCTGACATGCCATTCCCATGCCCATGGTGCCTGTTCCGTCTACACCTCCTCTGTAGTGCCCACCGGGAAGAGCCCCCACCTTGCCCCCAATGCTTCGTGGGTGCCAGGCCCCCTAGTGGCCAGATCATGTCTCAGGTAAAGGACCTGCAAACCTCCAGGTATTTCCCAAACCTCTCAAGGACTGGATGGAATTTCTCTGCCCAGAGCCTCACCCCAGTGTGGAACCCTTCACTGCCCACAGGCTCCCCAGACAGCACAAGCCCACAGTGACCCTGTGCCCCACCATCAGAGATAAATTTGATTCTCAGCCCAGCGAAAGTGAGAGGGGGAGATGTCAGAGCTACAGGAGACAGACGGAGACCACTGGGGCCTGAATGTGCTCAGGGCAGGGAGGACAGGTGCATTCGTGGATGCCATAGTGGGCACGGGCGATATGGGGGATTTGGGGTTGCTTTCAGGCTGCAGGACTCGTGAGGGCAGCATGGCCAGGCTTAGTGGCCCTAGTTGGGAGTGTGTGTATTGAGAGGGATTTCCAGAGCACGCCGGGATCAACACCAGAGAAGCATCAAGGTTCCCCAAGGCCAAGTCTGGTGTCCAGCTCCCAGTAGCATAGACTGAGTATCAGAGAAAGGGGCAGAGCTGGGGTGGGGAGGTTCTATGGGGTCATTAAGAGCCCTCCAGGACTCAGAAAGGGAAGTCTCTGAGCAACAGGGGGAATTGGTCAGGGACTGACTGGGTCTGGGGGCTCATGGCCCCACAAACTGGCTGCTGCACGTCAGGGAGGAAGCAGAGACAGAAGGACAGAGAGAACGTGGACACAGGATAAGGTGGGAGCAAGAACTCTGCGGGCTTCAGGAGAGGAGAGGGGCAGGGCAGGGGGCAGGGGCTCCAAGAAGATAAAGGAGAGGGGCTGGAGTGAGGGGCAGTTGGGACAGCGACCAGGACAGCCCCTCTGCCAGGCTCGCTGGGCTCCCACAGCAGCAGCCAGGCCAGACCTAGGGGTGCTCAGGGGCGAATCCTGGCAGCTGCAGCCCAGCCTGGGCATGGGGGGACGTGATCTCTGGGAATGAGAAAGTCGTGGACTGAGCTACGGGAGACCGAAAGGGTCAGTGCTCCTGGCCCACCGTGAGGCCCACAGAGTTCCAAGCCACCATCGTCGGTAGGGGGCAGTGCCCGAGGGTCCGGGTGGGGGTGGGGAGGCCCGTCAGGCCCACCAGGGCAGAGGCTGGTGCAGCCTTCATTGTGAGGTTGCCCCTGGGAGCTCTAGATTTCTCCCTGGCCAATGGGGTTGCAGCCCCGAGGCCACGCCCCCTTCCCTGCCTATAAAAAAAGCTCGTGGCCCCGCCTCTCGGGGACCCTCTCTCAAGGATGCTTCAGGGAGAAGTGGCCCCATCACACCTTCCCCCTGTTGACCCTTCGAGGGGTCATCTAGGGGTCACCTCCAGATGGTGACCCTTCCACGGGTCATCTACGGGTCACCTCTAGGTGTCATCTCTAGGAGATCGTTGGAAATTCGCAGAGCGCAACGGACGGTAAGAAAAGGCCCTGCGTTGGCCCTGCACTGGTCAGCGTATGGCCCCGAGGCCACAGGATCAAGCCCGGGCCCATTTCCAGCAAGACTTCCGGCAGTTTTGTCCCCAGCAGCCTCTGTCCTCGTCAGGGTCTCCCGGGGCTCTGGGATGGAAGTCCCCAGAGAGCCCCTCTCCAGGACCTGTCCGTTCCTGTCCCCAGAATAGGACCTCCTGGGCTCCTGCTGTCCAAAGACCTGGGTGGCTGGACACTGGCTCCCCAGCTCAGGAGCTCAGGGAAATGCTGAGGAGCTGCCTCAGTGGCGCTGGGGAGTCAAAGCAGGGCCCCCGGGTACACAGACCCCTCACCACATACCCTCCTGCCAAAAACCTCTTACCGTGCGACCACACCCTTCCCGTCTAATTTAGGACAGAAAGAGATGGAAGAACAGAATTTTAAAACATCAGATATATCTTGTAAAGGCGGAGAGTCACATGGCAGTGCCTCATCCGTTAGGGTGAATGATTTGGGCTGGTGCTTGGCACCAGGAGTTTGAAGCCTGTGATGTCTGAGGAGGGCAAGGCAGGGAGGAATCACCCAGAGTGTCCTGAGGCCACGGCCACATCCCTGCCTATAGAAATGCTCGTGGCCCCGCCCCTCGGGACACCCTCTCTCTAGGAGGCTTAAGGGAGAAGTGGCCCCAATGCACCTTCTGCATGTTGACCCTTTCCCTAGGGGATCATTGGAAATTGGCAGAGCATGAAAAGATGGGAAGAAAAAGTGCTAGGTCGGTGCTAACCCGCCAGCCCTGGGCCATGCGCTGGTTCTGCACTGGTCAGTGTGTGGCCAGGAGGCCCAGGATAAAGCCTCCGCCCATTGACAGCCACGTTTTCAGGCAGTCTTGTCCTCCAGCAACTTCTGTCCTCGCCAGGGTCTCCCGGGACTCTGGGATGGGAGTCCCCAGAGACCCTCTCTCCAGGCCCTGTTTCCTCCTGCCACCAGAATAGGATCTCCTGGCCTCCCGCTGACCAAAGACCTGGGTGGCTGGACGCTGGCCCACCCAACTCAGGAAACAATGGGGGTGGGAGCTCAGGGCATCACTGAGGAGCTGGGGAGTCAAAGCAGGGTCCCTGACTCCCAGAAACCTCACCACAGACCCACCTGGCAGTGGGTTTAACTGTGCAAAAACACCCTTCCCCTCTTGTTTGGGACAGAAAGAGCTGAAAGTACAGAATTTTAAAACATCAAGTGTATCTGATAAAGGCAGAAGTTTGCAATTTAGAGCGTCATCCTTAAGGGTTGAGTGATTTGGGCTGGTGCACAGCACCAGGAGCTTGAAATCTGTGATGTCCGAGGAGGGCAAGTCGGGGAGGACTGACTTCGAGTTTCCAGGGAGGGGTCCTGTGAATGGGGCATTGTGACACGGGAGACCGGCTGGGAGCAGGAGCTGGGCGAGTCTCCCTGTCCCTTCACACCTGTGTCCTGCTCTGCGGGCAGCCAGAGGAAATGGGGTCAGCTGTCCACTCCCCAGAATGTTACAACCCTGAAAATGCAGAGAGCTCTAGGGCCGGGACATAGAACGCTTGTTTCTAGTTGTCCCTCGTGTCCCTGCCAGCACTGCCAGGAGGGCTCCAATGGGTCCAAAGCAGGAAAGAATCTACTTAGTAAGGTGCCCGGAGCAGCAGATGGCGGTGAGAAATGAGCAGCCCCCGAGATGAGCAGGAGGAACCAAGAGTCGGGGCTGTGGACCATGAAGTTTGGGTGGGGTTGAAGGTCTGGGGTCCTTGACTGTCTGCTTCCTCTCAGGTTTACGGGCCTCTGGGTGCCCCCGAAACAGCCACATCGTTGAAAACATTTCGAAGGACAGGTGGAGGCAGGAGGTTCCAGGAACAACAGGTGAACCCGGAGAACAACTGCGGATGCGACTGGGGGCCGAGGGGACTGAGCTGGGGTGAGAGAAGCGGGCGCAGCGCCGCCTGGAGTCTGAGGGCTGTGGGGTGGCCGGCCGGGAGCCCGGCCAGGCTCGAGTTGTGTCTCTGTAACAGTGGAAGGGGTCTGGGTAACATTCCGCAGTCTTGGAGCTGAACGAGTCTCCTATCATCTCCAATTATCACCTATCATTCCAACATATCTTCACTGCGAGCCCACGAAAAGTTGCCGTACTCGAAGAGTTTTGAGAGAGGGGGCAGGGGTTTGCAGGCCATCAGCTCCCCTCCACCCTGGGGTATTCTTGGGGCATAACCATTCAGTCTTCTGGGCTGTGACTTTCCTGGTCTGTGAAATGGGCTGGTGAGACCACCAGTGAGGCCAAGAGCCTGCCTTGGGTGATGGCAGGAAGGACAGGTCAGAATGCCCTGAGGGCTGTGGTGGCACTGACTGGCCCACACTACACAGAGGGGTCTGGAGTTGGCAGTTGCCAGGTAGGAGTCAGGGTCCGAGGCAGAGGGAGACCCAACTCCTAGGCTCTGGGACAAAGACACCATGGGGGCCTGTGGCTGAGGGTCTGAGCCCTGCATCTCCTGGCTGGGAAGTAGTCGGTCCTCCTGCCTGTCCTCACAGACACTGTCCTACCTCCCACAGATCCCGGTGCACGACCAAAAGGTGCAGTGCCAATGGCCTCCCTGGGGCCGATTCTGCTGGTACCTGGAAATGCACACAGCTGCCGACAAGAGCACCTGGATGCCCGCTGTCACCTGGGCTCCAAGGAGGAGCAGCTGAACCAGCGGATGCTGCGGCAGAAGCAGCCCATAGACCAGCTGCTGCAGGTGCCACCAAGGCAGCAGGCCCTGCTGGAGGCCGCCATCAGGGAGCTGAGGGAGACCAGGTGAGAGAGGGGCCACGGGCTCTGGGGCAGGAAGGCCCTAGACCTGCCTCCTCAGCTAGTGCCTTCACCCCAGGTGCTCTTCTGTGGGACTCAGCAGCAGAAACAGTAGCTGCAGAACCTGGTAAAGTGAAAAGGAGTCCCGGAAAAGGGTGAGTGACAGGAAGAAGCCCCTGTGGGTCAGAGGGCGGGGCTACTGGGGAGGGGAGCCAGGCGGCCCCACCCCCAGCCCCCCACCTCCCTTCCTTGGTTGAGACCCTTATGCTGCCCCACATCCCATCCACTCAAAAGGGATTGGCGTGGAGACGAACAACACACAGGTGCTCCTGGACACAAAACGTGAGGAGCTGGAGGCCACAGACAAGGAGGAGGCACAGGAGGCCAGGCAGGAGGAGTGCCAGAGTCCAGGAGCTGGAGGAGTCAGTCAAGTCCCAGGGGGCAGGGACCATGGCCTGTGTGAGATCCAGAGACGCTCCTGTTGCTGTCCTTAAGGAAGAGGAGTCCACCGTCATCGGACCCAGGTCCTGTAATGACCCGCCGAAAATCCAGAAAACGCAGCTGGTCAGCAAGAGCTCCACTGGCAGCCTGACACCCAGCTGACACCTCGATTTTACTGCACCTAAGCACCCTGCCGCTCTCACCCAATTGATCTAGCCCAGGCCCGTCCTCCCCACGCCACCCGAGTTCTGCCTTCTTCCTCTGCCCTTTGCTCTTCTCCCTCCACTAGAACCAGGGATATCCCTCACTGCAAGACCAGGGATCAGGGCAAAGCCACAACTATTCTCCATCTCAAGAAACGGGAGATCAGGGGGACAGTAAAGTCTCCATCCACTAGACCCCGAGATGTGGGGTAAGAAATGTCCCCACCCCTAGACACCCCAGGGATCAAGGGGCACAGTTTCCCCCTCCAATAGACCCCAGGAAATGGGGGTGCCAGAGATGCCCCCCCACTAGACGCCAGGATTCGGGGGGGGGCAGAGATTCCCCCCCACTAGAGGGCAAGGATTATGGGGGGGGCAGAGATGCTCCCCCCACTAGACGCCAGGGATCGGGGGGGGCAGAGATTCCCCCCCTCTAGAGGGCAAGTATTAAGGGGGGGCAGAGATGCCCCCCCACCACTAGACGCCAGGGATCAGGAGGGGCCAGAGATTACCCCCCCACTAGAGGGCAAGGATCAAGGGGGGGCCAGAGATTCCCCCCACTAGATGGGAAGGATCAAGGGAGGGCCAGAGATTCCCCCCCCACTCGATGGGAAGGATCAAGGGGGGGCCAGAGATTCCCCCCCCACTAGAGGGCAAGGATCAAGGTGCGGCCAGAGATTCCCCCCCACTAGATGGCAAGGATTAACGGGGGGGCAGAGATGCCCCCCCCCACTAAACTCCAGGGATCGGGGGGGGCCAGAGATTCCCCCCCCCAGTAGAGGGCAAGGATCAAGGGGGGGCCAGAGATTCCCCCCCTCTAGATGGCAAGGGTTAACGGGGGGGGCAGAGATGCCCCCCCACCACTACACGCCAGGCATCGGTGGGGCCAGAGATTCCCCCCCACTAGATGGCAAGGATTAACGGGGGGGTAGAGATGCCCCCCCACCACTAAACTCCAGGGATCGGGGGGGGCAGAGATTCCCCCCCAGTAGAGGGCAAGGATCAAGGGGGGGCCAGAGATGCCCCCCCACCACTAGACGGCAGGGATTGGGGGGGGCAGAGATCCCCCCCCCACTAGATGGCAAGGATTAACAGGGGGGCAGAGATGCCCCCCCCACTACACGCCAGGGATCGGGGGGGGCAGAGATTCCCCCCCACTAGAGGGCAAGGATCAAGGGGGGGCCAGAGATGCCCCCCCACTAGACGCCAGGGATTGGGGGGGCCAGAGATTCCCCCCCCACTAGATGGCAAGGATTAACGGGGGGGCAGAGATGCCCCCCACCGCTAGACGCCAGGGATGGGGGGGCCTTATATGCTCCCCCACTAGACGCCAGGGATGGGGGGCCAGAGATGCCCCCCCAACCACTAGATGCCAGTTATTGGGGTGGCCAGAGATACCCCTCACCACGAGACGCCAGGGATCGGGGGGCCAGAGATACCCCCCAACCACTAGACGCCAGGGATCGGGGGCGGCTAGAGATGCCCCCCCACCAATAGAAGCCATGGATTGGGGGGGCCAGAGATGCCCCCCAATTACTAGACGCCAGGGATGGGGGCCAGAAATGCCCCCCCCCCCACTTGACGCGATTGATCGGGGAGGCCAGAGATGACCCCCACCACGAGACGCCAGGGATCGGGGTGCCGAGATGTCCCCCTCTGCAAGGTCCGAGGGATCAGAGGGAAGAAATGTCCCCCTCCACAAGGTCCAAGGGATCAGGATGGCAGATATATCCCCCAAGCACTAGCAAACAATGATTTGGAGGTCAGAAGTTACAACTCAGCTCTCCCCTCCCCATTGTGGGGTCCTGTTTCTGCGCATGACAGCCCTGAAGCTTGGCCGCTGGTACCATCCAGTGACCGGATTCTACACACTCTTTGGGGCTGTTTGGGGACTTTGTATTGCTGGCTGAGAAGAGGGAAGGAGGAAGGCGGGCTTTCTCCCTGACCGTCACTGTCTGATTTTCACGATTGTTGCAATAAATGGATCTATCCCAGGCCTGTGTGGGTGTGTGTGTCACTGGGCAGGGCAGGTCTGGCCAGTAGTTGACAATTGCTTCTAGATTGTGGGAAGCCTCGGCCATGTCACCATGCCAAGACGCGTCACCTGCCTGCCCCTGTGTGAAGCCTGTCAATGACCCCAGGAGAGTCCACCCCAAGGGTTGAAGGTCTCAATCACGGATGCGTCCCCAGGAGGGAGGGCAGGATGCAGCACCCAGAGCCCTGCCTTTCACTGCAGCACCTCCATGGCCTCCCCTGCCCCTGGTGCCTGTTTCCCCATTCCCCTCTGCAGTGCACCAGGGACAGACCCCACTTTGCCCCCTAATGGCCACATCAGGTTTCTCAGGATGAGCACTTGAAAGTGCTCCTGCAGCAGGTGGGTCCAAGGTGCTGTCCCCTCAGCCAGGCTCCCCCTGGATGGCACCCACCCTAGCAGGAAGACAGTGTGTTATCAGTGGAGCAGGATGGGGCCGTGGATGGAACATGTTTCTAGTGTCCCCGAGTCTGTACGGAGCTGATCCCTGATAATAGCGCCCCACTTCTTTGTGGACCATCAGATTCCCTAATACAAGTCCCACTGCCACCATCACAGCACGGTCAGACCCCACGTAATAGAGAACCAGGCCCCGACTCTCTTTGCTCCTGCACACCTGGACCTGTTGGGACAGCCTTGGCTGAGTGACACTCTACTGGTGATAAGAAGTGTGTCCAGATTCATGTATCAGACCAGATGGCAAAGCCTCAGAAGGCAGAGCCATCCTGTTCCAGTAATTTCCAGGAATTTGGTCAGCCATGCCCCTTCCTGCCTGTCACATTCCTACTTGGATTGGAACCAGGGTTCGGGGAGGCACCAGGGATCAGCCTGGTAGGGCTGTTCAGGGCAGGCACAGGCTGGTCCCGGTTTACCCCTCTGTGCCCAGTTCATAGCCCTTCCCCTCTAACTGCACCATGGGCCTGGGGCCGCCCGTTCACTCTCATGGATCTTCACACCTCACACATATCCTGCACACCCTCTCGAAGCTTCTACTGGGGCTCTGGGCTTAGTTCTCTGTGTCCTGCCTCTGGGCCCCTGGGCTCTGGAAACACCAAGTCCAGGTTTTCCTTGAGGTTTGGGGAGCTGGGAGACTGTGGGGATCAGCGGCTTGAGCCCTCTCACCCCTTGCCGGTGGTGAGAGCTGTTCTCCCATTGAACGACTGTCTTTGGAGTTTTTCCTTTTAGGATCATACAGAGTCTCACCAAGACAGGTGGCACCCAAGAATTTGCTGGAAGCATCCTAGTGTATTCCATGTGTGCAGGCTCTACCCAGCTATCCCCCAAAGGGGCAGTAGCAGGCCACAGCATGATTATGTAGGTTGTTTACAGGCTACCTTGATTCTGCGGTAACAACTTTCATCTAACATGCAGTGGTGCCTACTGCTCTCTGGTGCTCCCACAGTGGTGACTACAGTTTCTACGCTCAATGTTCGAGCGTTCCCGTGAGCCCCTTCCATCCTACTCGGGTAACCTGCTCTCCCTTAGTCTCTTGCTCGGTGAGAGATTTGGGAACCCCATCTGGGTCAGACAGAGGGACAGAGACATATAAATAAAGTTAAGGAAATAGGAGTAGCTTACTGGGGTGCTCCCGGGGGACTCTCCGAACCTCAGGTGAGGCAATGGTACACCTGCGCCCTGGGTTAGACTCAGGGGGCTTTGAAGTTGTCTTGGTCTGGTCCTAGTCATCTGTTCGTGGGTCAATGGTAAGGAACATGGAATGAAGCCTGGTGGCTTCCTGTCACCAAGTGGGCATTAAGTCTTGTCTTCCTCACCTGGGACAAGGTGATCTCTGACACCAGGAATGTTGCTGTCCACTCAGCCGGTTGCCATTTGGTTCTGGTCACCATTTTGTCAGAGCAAACCTCACATTTGATTCTTGTCAAATTCGGTGATTCCTGACCCATCCATCTTGTCCACCTCCTAGAGCGGGTCTCTCAGAGGTCCTGCCTAGTTTTTCGCTTCTGCCTCTTGCTTCCTGCTTGGTTCCCTCCCTTAGGCTTGGCAGACAGAATCATTTGCGAGTCCCTTAGCTCACCCCGCTGCGGCTGATCCTGACAAACTATCACCTGCAGGTTAATCTTCTGGCGATGCTTAGTGATGAGTGATTCTCTGGGATTGTTTCTCATTTCTGGCCTGACTCTGAGAGATGTCCATTCTACAGTGAGGCCCTCAGGAGTGGCCAAATCTGACCAAAGTTGGGCCTGACCAGCCTCCAGCTCCCTGGCCCTTCTTGAGTTCATTCTTTCAACTGGCTCAAAGCCCCCTCCCCCTCCTGACTGGTTTGAGTAGAGCAGCGTTCATTCCTCATTGGAGAAAACAGCTTTTCCTCCCTGCTGGGCACTGAGCAGGCCCAGGGCCCATTGATTGAAAAGGCAACTGCAGCCAGGGAGTCATTTTAGTTCTGGACCCTTAATGCCCATTGCATTCTGGACCTGTAAGGCGTTTTTCTACCTGCGTGGCCAGTTGAGTCAGAGACCCTCTTCCTGTTCGCAATCACCACAGCCCCCATCTGGCCTCTGGGGCACACAGAGCAGTGAGGAGACCAGAATCAGCCCTGGGGATGGGGTGATGTTTTTTCACCTCTGGGCTGCTCAGGCAAAGGAGCAGAGCACAGTTAGCAGGCACATCCCACCCCCTGCCCCCTCACCCCTGTCATGATCCTACCATCCAGGGTATATTCTCAATGACTCCATGCTCATCAAGGGTCAACTGTCAATCAAGATGAAACTAGAACCCAGGTCTGCACTTGCTGGTGACCTTTGTCAGGATTCCTGCCCCGCACACCGCCTCCCCAACCAGACTCTGTCTCCTTCCCCTGTCTGGTCTCTACAGGTACCAGCAGAGTTTGCATCTGCTTTGGCAGCCTCAGGCAATCCATGGTGTTAGCTCTGTGCACCAGAGAGTCGAACCTGGGGGCTCAGCACAACTCCCCATTTCTATTACTGTTAGTATTTGTGATCAAGGAGACCAAGGCTAGTCTAGGTGCTGGCAACAGTGCCGTTGGGGCAGACCCTCAGTACCCGAGCGTTTCTTGCCCTGCTCACACCCAGCATGCCTCCAGCTCTCCCTGCCAGAAGACCGACGGTTCTACATTTGGACACGGTTAGAAGTTGCTGATGCAGATGTTTCTGTTTCCTCACCTCTTTAAGTTAAACGTTTACAGCAATGGTGAAATTTTCTTCTCATCAATGTTGCCTGTCGTCTTGCATAAGCTCAGTAAGAGAATTACAGATTCCTTTAATCTGCCCCTTCAAATTTAGTTCAATGTAAAGTCAGGCATGTAAGGTCAGATCTGTTGGCTTTTCCTGGCCCATGTCATCTGCTCCTACTCCCCAGACTCCAAACCTGGGGCCAGTTTTATTTTGTCTATCCCAGACTCAAGGGGTCTGTGACCATTCTTTTGGCCAGAGACTGTCCCATGATGTAATCTGGACCATATCTCATGTGGGACCTTAGGCCTTCCCTTGTCCAAATCAGGGTCACCTGGCGCCTGTCCGAGGTCCATCCAAGGCCCTCCACGTGATGCACATTTGAGAATGTTTGAATCAAGGAAAATCACTGGGAAACTGAAGCTTTAGTAAGATGAATGTCCAGGATGAGATCAGGACCCACCTCTGACTGCATCAAGCATCAAGCAGTGTCTGTGTGGGGGTCTCTTTGCCAGGAGCCCAAGAGAATACAAAGGCCATCAAGGAGAGAAAAACTAACATTTCACTGGTAGTCTGGTCTGGGAAATGATGCCCTTCTGTCTACATAGTTTCACAGTAGAAAATTCCCAACATCCTCACTGAACCACATGCCAAATACCAAAGGAAACATATGGGCTTTACCTGGAACTTGGGAGTCAACATCCTAGACCAATCAATGCCCTCAACCCCACATTAAAAGATCAATTCCAGAGTCAGTTTGGCGGGGACCCCACATTGTAGATGCAAGAGAGAAATACTCACAGGCTAGGAAACAGCAGAGACCCGAGGAGGCCCGTGTTGGATCCTCACACTCCACACTACGCTGACAGGCAGCTCCTGGGACACGGCCAGGGCAAGGCTGACTGCTCAGTGGGATACCAAGCAGGTCCCCTCTTCTGCCAACACTCTCTGGGTCCCCTGTGTCTTCCTGAGTGTGGTGAGTCTAGGGCATGACACCTGCCGCTGTGAGAGCCATGGGATTCAGGTACCTTGCAAAAGGGTCTGTTCCTGGGGCAGGGGAGGGAGCACGTGGAGGGCTTCTTCCTTCTAGTCCTCACCCAACACTAGCCCACAGTTGGAAATTTGGTGCCTGAGCCCCCAGGGTCACAAGGTACTTCCCCAGGGGCTAGGAAATACATGTCATCTTGTAATTCCTGAAAGTCACGGGGTAGGTGGAAGACTCCTCTTAGGGCAGAAAGGTGGCAGGGTGAGGGGAGTGCTGGACATGTGCCAGCTCTGACCTCCGGCAGCTTAGAAAAAGTAGCGGCCCTTGAGCACAGTTCCTGACCTCCCAAAGAACACCAGACCCCCATTCTGTTCTTCCAAGACTGTGGTGAGCCACCCAGGAGACACACATATAATACTATGAGTATTTTACCTGTCATGTCATGTCACGGTTACCCAGGCCTGGCCATTGTGAAGATGAGAAACCAGGCCAGCTTAGTGACCCCAGGTGGCCTCGGACCGTCATCTTCCGTAGGAGTGTCCTGGCAGGCAGGTGTCCATCCCATCCCTATCTGGGGTTGGGAGACCTCCCGATCTTCAGGACTTGTCTGGACCCTGAGAGCAGGGCCCAGGCTGTGGTCAGTCATTGCAGTTCTGCAGTTCCCTGGTTATCCATAGCAGAGACCATTTCCAGTTCTCCCTCTGGCCAACGTGCCTGAAACAACAATTCTGTTTTTTGTCCAAATTTGAAATCCTTGAGTGTTAAAAGTAGGTAAAGGGATATTCCTGATACCCTTTCAGTATCTATATTGTAAACCACAAAAAGGGAGACAAAGAGAGAGAGAGAGATAGAGACAGAGAAAGAGAGAGAGAGAGAGAGAGAGAGAGAGAGAGAGAGAGAGAGAGAAAAGGCAGAGACAGGGACAGACAGAGACAGAAACAAACAGAGAGAAAGATAGATAATAAAAACCTCTTCCAAAAAGGCTGACCTGAATATCTGGAAAAAACCCAAGTGCCTGAGAACGGATGACTGGTTAAATGTCGCGTCCGGCGCTGCGGGGCCGAGCCAGGGTGGGCCATCAGGGTGAAATCAACACTCGAGTCACACAGGGTTCCGTCTTTCAGGAGATGGCATGAATGCGTGCGTTTATTCAGAGCACAGGTACAGACTTAAGTATGTTTCCACAACCCACCCAAAAGAAAGGAAAGGGGATGGGACGTGGGAAAGGGAATGGGACGATGAATAGAGCCATGCACCGTTGGTCAGTCACAGTGGGCAGAGCCATGCACCGTTGGTCAGCCACCTGGTGACCCTTTCGACCTAACGCTACCGGTCGGAGCGGCCTGCTTTGTTACAGTTTTGACATATCCATAGAGACTGCTGTTCCTCGTACATCATTTACAAATCATTTACGAGGGTGCATTTTCCCCAAACTGAAACGTCATGTACTGGGAAGCTGCCCAGCTTTGTCCCCCAAACTGAAACCTCCTATACTGGGAAGTTGCCCAGCTTTGAGCAGGACAAAGGGGGAATGAAAAATCAAGCATTCTTTTACTTGGTCAGTAGGCAACATCTCACCCCATTTTTCCAATTATGGCACGCCAGGACCCCTGTCTTAGGTCGTCCGTCGCCCCGCCGTGGTACCCGTCATTGGGGAGAATGCTTTAGCCCCTGTCTTAGGTGTGCGCGGCGGTGACAGAAGTTGCCCGTCATTGGGTATCCTGGGCAAGGGCATACTTCCTTAACCACGAGGAGGCACAGGGGAGGATTGATGACATTTCTGCCAAACCAGGCAGGACCCAGTGTGGCTTGACCAGAATGGAGCAAGGCTCAGAAAAGAGGGGCAGGGGTAGGGTAGAGGGGTGATGGGGATCTCTTCGTTCAGTGATCGGGGGGGTTCTGTACAGGTCCGGTCCGCACTCCTTCTCCTCCTGCGTTTTCCGGTACCGGCCACGGGATCAGGTCACTGCAACAGATAAAGGAAGAGGCTTCCCAGGCCCATTAGAAATACCTTTCTGAATAGGGCTGCTCTTTGCTAGTTTCTCTCAGTTGCATAAAGTGAATTTGAGTGATTTGCCAATCAACCCTGCCAATCTGGTCTCTGACAAATGAGACAAGTCGACTCAGGATGCAGGGCCCGAATGTAAGCATCAGTAATAGTATGATCAGAGGGCCTGCTATAGTAGATATCAGGGTGGTGAACCAGGGGGATTGATTAAACCATGACTCAAACCACCCTTCGTGAGCCTCTCTCTCCTTCTTACGCCGTTCCAGGTCTTCTCTCAGCTTAGCCATGGAATCTCGACTACCCCCGTGTGGTCGGCGTAAAAGCAGCACTCTTCTCCCAGCACACGGGTTCGATTTTTAAGAGGATCTGCAGGATAACCCCATGCCATGGCCTGCTATACCACATAAGTCCCCAATTCAGTCCGTTGACCCATCGGGTCTCCGACCTTCCCTTATCAGTGAAGGAGATTTTGACCAGAAGCATTTGGGGGTGTTATTGTACAGAATATGAGCCATATCTCAGTGGCACAGCATAAGAAATATTAACCAGGTCGTGGTCAACCGACCATTTCCAATAGCCATCATTAGAATCTACGCAAGACCAGCTGGCACAATAGTAAGATTCAGGTCCACCGCAGGTTCTCCTCCCTTGGCCTGTCCGGAACCCGGGGCAGGTGAAAAAGCCATTGCGTCTCATTTAGGCTCTGGCCCCGGACCTTTCAAAACCATCCTGAAAGGGGTAGGCGTCTTCCAGGGAAAAATATAAGTCAGGGAAGCACTGATTAAGGGGTGCTGCCAAACCAGGCAGGACCCAGTGTGGCTTGACCAGAATGGAGCATGGCTCAGAAAAGAGGGGCACTTGTGGTACTCCAAACCTCATAGTCCTCTCCACTCCTTATGACCCAGGTCTGCCTGAATGGTTGTTGTCGATTGCCATGAGTTTCGGTAGGGTCCTTCATTAATAATATAGCGAGGGTCCAGGCGACAAGCGTCATTGTGGTCATTTTGTTCCTGTGGAAAAAAGAGAAGGAAATTCGTCTCAGGGCTAAGTACCCTGGAGGTGAGTTTCATTATTTTTCCCAGCTGTGGGGGACAAATGATCGTGGGGCTCATGTATTGGCCTGACCAGGCGTTCCGGCACCCAAATGGGTTTTTCTGTATTAGTTGGATATACACAGACTGTGCCTCTGACTCTGGCAAGGATTGCTGCCGGTGGTTGCCAGGTTCCTGAGGACAGATCCTTCCATTTCACCATTGCTTTAAGGGGAGCCGGAGTAGCAAAGTGACGTTGGGCTGCACTGCGGCCTGAATCATCGAGGAGCAAAAAATTTAAAATGAATAAGGTTGTGGATAGGAGCGCTTGTGGCCCTTGACAGCCTTGGTAGATCTCACCCTCTTTTGTTTTAGAAATGTAAGTTTTGAGATGTCAGTGCGCTCGCTCTATGATAGCCTGTCCTTGGGGGTTATAGGGAATGCCTGTTGTATGTGTAATATCCCAGGTTTCACAAAAGGAATGAAAAGCGCAGCTTGTATAGGCCGGTCCATTGTCAGTTTTAATTTGCCTGGGATTTCCCATATATGAGAAAGCAGCAGTAAGGTGATCTATAACATGTTTTGTTTTTTCCCCGGCATGTAGTGAGGCAAAAATCATGCCCGAGTGTGTGTGTCTATCGAGACATGGAGATAATGCCGGTTACCCAATGAGTTAGTGTGGGTCGCATCCATTTGCCAAATATCATTTGCTCTCAGTCCTCTAGGATTGACTCCCAGGGACGGGGAATATATATAAGGAGCGCAAGCGGGACAGACAGTGGTTATGGAGAGAGCCTCAGCTTTGGAACAACCCGTATGAAAACGAAGAGACTGGGCATTAAGGTGGAATTTTTTATGTAGCTGCATGGCCTTATCACATTCTAGGGATGTCATTATAAAGCGGGTAGCTTTATCTGCTCGTTCATTGCCTTCTGCAAGGGGTCCCGGGAGGCCAGAGTGTCCTCTAATATGACCCACACAGAGGGGGTCCTTTCTGGCCCAAATCAACAGTTGCAATGTTTGTAATTGAGATAAAATTTTCAAGCCCTCACCTATGTGGGGTGCTGTTTCTAATCGGGGGAAGATATTAGCAACATACACACTATCAGTGTAAATATTGAGGGGCTCATTATGGAATGTCTGCAAGGCCAATAATACAGCAGTTACTTCTGCAAATTGCGCCGAGGTCTCAGCAAGCTGTATGGCGTGAACATCCTGCCCATCAACCACTACGGCTCGACCGCTCTTAGAGCCATCAGTGAAGAGGGTCCGTGCACCTGGAAGGGGGGTGGTCTTTATGATTCGAGGGAAGATAATAGGGCAAATCCTGAAGCTTTGCAGGAGTTTATGTTTGGGATATGCCTGTGTAATTTGGCTTTTAAAGGAGCAGACAAAAAGGCACCAGGAATCATCATATTGCATCAGATTATTAATCATGTCTTTGGAATAGGGAACGACCAATATGTCCATATCCTTAGCAAAGAGTGCACACCCTATGGTTCTGGCCTTCCAGAGTAATTGAGAAACTAAGGTGGGATAGGGAATCACCGTTCGGGTGGGGGAAGCTGAGAGGTGGACCCAATATAATGGACCAATCTGCCAGAAAACTCCAGTTGGGGCAAACTCTGAAGCAAGCACTATAAATTGTAGTGGTAGATTGTAATCAATATGGTGTATTTGCATTTCTTCTAAGGCATGCTCTGCTTTTCTAAGAGCCAATTGTGCCTCTGGGGTCAATTGACAAGGTGAGGAGGGGTCAGAATCCCCCTTCAATAGTTCAAAAAGAGGTTTGAGCTCTCCCGTGGGCAGGGAGAAGGATGGTTGGAGCCATTGGAGTTCTCCCAAAAACTGTTGCCATTGGTGTAGAGTCTTTAAATGGGAGGTGGCAAACTGTATTTTTTGACGCACTATTCCCACCTTGTTTATGGTGTATCCTAAATATCTGTATGGGTGGGAGAGCTGTACCTTGTCCGGGGAGATTACAAGGCCTGCTGATTCCAGGGTGACCCGGACATGATCATAGAGTTGAAGTAACAGGTCTTTGGTGGGGCAGGCGGCTAAGATGTCATCCATATAATGGATCAAAAGTGCGTTGGGGAAACGATCCCGGACTGGCGCTAAAACCGCTGAAACATATATCTGACACATAGTGGGACTATTAGTCATGCCCTGGGGAAGGACTACCCTTTGGTAGCGCTGATAGGGTTCCTGAAAATTGGGGGAAGGTAGAGAGAAGGCAAATCTTTGACAATCTTTAGGAGCTAATGGAATATTGAAAAAACAATCTTTAAGATCTATCACTAACAATTGCCAGGACTTTGGTATAGTGGAGGGATGGGGGAGCCCTGGCTGCAGGGCCCCCATTGGATGCATGGTGGCATTGACTGCTCTGAGATCTTGCAATAATCTCCACCCGCCGGTCCTTTTCCTTATAACAAAGATTGGGGTATTCCAGGGAGATGTGGATGGGGTAATGTGCCCCTTTTCTAATTGCTCAGACACTAGGGCATGTGCGGCCTGTAATTTCTCTTTAGGTAGGGGCCACTGCTCTACCCAGACTGGATCATCTGATTTCCAGGTAATTGGGGTGGGAGGCCGCTCGACAGTGGCCCCGATTAAAAAGGGCTAGTTTCTTCCAGTTCCTCAACGGGCATTAAAGTCACGGGATTTTCCTGCCCGGAGGATGGGCAGTCACTAGTGATATGGGCTATGGTCTTAAAGGAGACTGGCGATGTCTGCGAGCGACTGGGTGATGTAACCAGAACCGCGCCCATAGCTGAGAGTATATCTTGTCCCCAAAGATTGGTGGGGAGGTCTGGGACAATGAAAGGCTGGAACTGGCCCTTATGGCCCTCGGCGTCCTCCCAGGTCAATACTTGGGCGCTACGGCTGGGTCGGACTTGGCCAAGTCCTTGCAAAACGGCTGTAGCCATTGTGGCAGGCCAGTTGGCAGGCCAATATTTACTGGATATCACTGAGACATCTGCCCCAGTATCTAATCACTTAATCACTTAACTTCCCGTTAGTCCTCGATTTGCTCGAGCGGGCGCCAGTAACGTCTCCATTTGTCCCTGTCGCGTGCTAGTGTAGCCCAATGGCATCTGTTCGCTCCGGGAACATGAAGGGCCTCAAACCGATCGTTCATGATCTTGACGAAGAAGTCTGACCATCTGGTAGGTGAGCGGCCACGCGGTCTCTTGACATCCCGTGGAATCCAATCAGTAACAGCTCTAGTCCAACGGTCGTCTTTAAATCTCATTACGTGACCAGCCCATCTGATTTTCGACACCTTGGCAAATGAGACAGCGTCCCTGATCCTTGATCCTCGATGAACGTCAGAACTCCGTATTGGTTCTCTCATTTGAGTGAAACGTGATATTCCAAGCATAGCTCTTTCTATTCTTCTTTGGGAGACCTGAATAGCGTTCTCATCTTGTTTGCGTAGGGCCCAGGTCTCTGAGGCATATGTTAATGCAGGAAGAACAATGTTTATGAGAAACAGCCTTGTTCCTGACGCCCCATTCGCTCTCAATGGAACGACCATCTCCGAATGCAACAGCTGTGTACCTAGGTCGAGAGGTCAACATAACAAATGACCTGGCACCCGAGCTGCGCAGGAGGAAGAAAGCGGCTTGGAACGCCTTCAAGAACGTCGAAGAAATAGTTAAGAGGACGAAGAACCTCCAGCTCCAGGCACATCTCTTTGATTCCAGTATCTAATAGCCCAGAGAATTCCTTTGAGTTGATTCTTAGCACATAGCGTGGTCGGGAAGCCATATGGGCAATCCAAAATATTTGGGCTGGATTATCTGAGCAGTCTCCGTTTGTCTGACCCTGGAACGAGAGCGTCGAGGTGGGGCCTTGCCACGTCGGTGGGAGGAGCAGGCGTGCAATCAGCTGTCCCTTTTCTATCGTCACAATGCCACGGGGGGAATCTGCCAAGACATGAATTTGTCCTATGTAGCTCTCTGTGATAGATCCTGGGTATATCTGCAATCCTTGCAGGAGAGCCTTTTCTGACCCTAGAATGAGGCCAGTGGTTCCGGGCGGTAGGGGGCCATAGACCCCCGTCTCCAAACTTTCAATTCCCATAGATGGTGTTAGTACCGCCCGGACAGAGGCATAAAGGTCTAGACCTGAGCTGGGAATTGAGGAACCCCTGAGAGAGGGAGGGAAGCTATCTGAGCGGGCTGATACTTTGACCCGATGTCTGATAGGCCTCCTGCCTGAAGGCTTGCAGGGTCCGAGGCAGGCCCCTCCCGCCGTTTCCCTGCGGCAGTGGATTGCCTAAGTTATCCGGTCTGGAGCGACACTCGGCTGCCCAGTGATTGCCTCTCTTGCATCTGGGACATAGCCCGGGTGATCCCCCCTTCTTCCTCAAGGGGTTGTTGGGACATTCCTTTTTGAAATGGCCTGGCTGTCCGCATTGATAGCAGCCTTGCTTGGGTTTTTGTGGGGAATCCCTGAAAGCCCGGAAACCTGGGAAGTTGCCCAGCTTTGAGCAGGACAAAGGGGGAATGAAAAATCAAGCATTCTTTTACTTGGTCAGTAGGCAACAGTTAAAGAAACTTTGGTACATCTACACAATGGAATACTAAGCAGCTGTTAGAAAGGATGAATTCATGAAATTTACATACAAGTGGTACTACATGGAAAGTACCATGCTAAGTGAAATGAGTCGGAAAGAGAGGGACAGACATAGAAAGACTGCATTCATCTGTAGAATATAAAGTAACAAAATAGGAGACTAACAACCAAGAATAGTCGCGATAAGTACCAGGAGGTTTGCTCCATGGCTTGGAGGCCAGCCACACATGCTGGGGGAAAAGGCAGCTCAGATAGGGAAGGGAGCACCAAGTAAAGGGTGTTGGGAGGGTCCTGCCTGGATGGGAGAAGCATGCTGAAAGTAGACTATAGACCAAACAGGAATGCCACTCAATGCCTCTTTTGCAAACCACAGCACCCAAAAGGAGAGAGAGAACAAAAGGGAATGCCCTGCCACAGAGCCAGAGTGGGATGGAGGGAATAGGGGTGGGAGGGATACTGGGATCCGTGGTGGTGGAAAATGGACACTGGTGGAGGGATGGGTCTCGATCACTGTATAACTGAAATCCAAACACAAAAATTTGTAAGTCTATAACTGTACCTTATGGTGTTTCACTAATAAAAATTTTTAAAAAAGGCTGGCCTGGGTGCAGAGGTGGGTGGGCGGTGATGGGAGGGAAACTGGAAACATTGGAGGTGGGAAATGTACACTGGTGGAAGGATGGGTGAACAACGATGACTGAATCCTAATCATGAACAGGTTTGTAAGGGTCTATCTCACATCGATTCAATGAAAATAGAATTTAATAGGAGAATGGCTTATATTTGGATTTATAGAATTAGATGTGTAGTACATTTTCTGAGGTGAACTCCAGAGCTCAGCTGAGGCACTGGGGTCTTTATAGAATTGTGGAAATGTGATGCTGGACTTGAGTTTGGAGACAGTGCATGATGAGTAGATCAGTGGTTCAAATGTGTCCTGCTTTGAGCACCATTCAACATGTCATTACTTAATCTCTTTTTAAAAAATGATTATTTCATTTAAGAGGAAACTCTGTATGGGCATTTATGAATGGCAAACAAATTTCATTTGCATTAGATATGGAAGTGGGAAAATGCTGCAGGGGACCTTCAGAGGCCTCTCGGGGTACAGAGATGGGGGTGGGGGACAGGCCCAAGGGACCTTCCCGAGTGGCAGTTTGTGATTGACAGGTACAGGCAGTTACTGGCCTTTAGAAGTTAGGGTGAGTGGTCAGCTCTTTCAGCCCACATGCTCTTTTGAACACGTCCTCCCTTCACATCTTACTGAGTAAGTTTTTTTTTTCAAGAAAACTATCTTGCAGGATTGGAGGGGTGGTCCAGAGGGAAGGGCATTTGCCTTGTGGACCATCCAATTCAGATGTGACCCCGGGCACCGCATTTGATCCCCGAAACCCCACCAGGAGTCGTCCCTGAGTACAGAGCCAGGAGTGAGGCCTGAGCAACACTGGGTATGTCCCTCCAAAAATGTCCAAGTATAGCAAAAAGAGAGCAGGGGAGAGTTAGAGGGGTGGTTCTGATTGCAGTGGAACTCACTGGATCATTTGGGAATTTCACACGCACCATTGTAAACTGGTATTCCTTTCGGGATGCAGTGTAGAAAAATCAACGGAAAATTAAAATTTTTATTTTGAAAAAGATAAAAGAGGCCGGGAGATAGTAGAGCGGGAAGGGCACTTGGGTTATCTGACTTCAATCTCTGGCGTCCCATAGAGTCCCTTGAGCATGGCTGGGACTAATCCCTGCTGTGGTTCCAAAACCAAAAAGGAAACAAGGAAATGTAATATATTAAAAGCTAGAACAGGTGGTGAGGTGTCTGATTTGCATACTTCTATCCTGGGCTGATGATTCCTGGCACCTCCTATGGATCCTTGAGCACCATTAGGGGTGATCCCTGAGCACAGGACAGGTGACAGGGTCCCCAGTCAAGGGAGGTCTCAGCTCTTAGGCCCCTGGAGCAAGACCATGGGGGCCTGTGCAGGGGACAGATTGCCCAGGCGCTGCCAGCCTTGGGCCTGGGAGTCGGTGCTTGACCTCCACATCCCTGGACCCAGAGCAGGATACCCTGGCTGCCTGTCCTCACTCCCAGCCTTGCGCCCACAGGTGGGACTGCAGGACAAACAGGTGAGTGTCTGCAGCAGCAAAAGGAGTAGGTTCTTGGCCTCCCGCAGTAGGACGTGGCCTCTGATCAGTGTCGGTCTCTGAGAATGAGCAGGAGGAGGAGCAGGTGCTACTGCAGAGCCAGCTCCAGATCAGCTGCAAGGGGAGTGAATCAGGACAAGGTGGATATGGAGAAATGACAGAAGGTGCCGGGGGAGACCCACTGTGAGGGTAGGAGCCCGCCTGGGGTGGTGGGAGGAAGGACAGGCCAGGACGCCACCCACTATAATGTATCAAAATCTAGAAGAGGCTAGAGGGATTTTGGGGGTGCGGATTGGCCCTCACTGCACAGAGAGGGTACTAGTAGCGGGGAGGCTGCTGGGTCGAGGTAGGGGGAGGCCCCATCTCTTAGGCCTTTGGAGAAAGACCCCCAGGGGAATGTGCAGGGGACAGGTTACCCCATGTGCTGTTTTGCTTGGGCCTGTGTGTGAGTGTCTGGGCCCTGAATGTTGTGGTGGGATCTGGACAGCCTTCGGCCCTGTCTCATGACAGAGATGTGCATGCAAGACTAGAAGGTGCAGTGCCTGCAGCCTGGAATGCTCCTAATGGTATCAAAAGCAGCACACAGCTGCAACCCCATACCTGGATGTCCCACTCACCTGGGCTCCAAGGTCGAGCAGGTTCTGAGGCACAAGCCGCTCATGGACCAGCTGCAGAAGGTGCTAACAAGGCAGCAGGCACTGCTGGAGGCCACCTTCAGGGAGCTGAGGGAAACCCAGGTGAGTGGATGGGCAGGGACTCAGGGACAGGAAGGCGCATCCGGCCCTAGACCTGCCTACTGACCTGGTGCCTTCATCTTTAGGGAATCCTCAGTCCTGAAATCAGGAGCAACTGAGCCCCAGGCCTTGCTGGAATTCCAAGGGTACCCTGAAGAGGGTGAGAGTGTGGTGGGTCTCCAGGAGGGAGAAGTTCCTGATGGGGATCTGGAGGTGGGGCTATATGGGAGGTAGAGCCAGGCGGGACCCCTGAGATGCCTCCACCTTCCTTGCTTGGCTGAGACCCTGGAGTTCCCAATAGTCAATCCAGTGTCGAAGAACACGGAGTTGGAGGTGAACATAGTGGAGTTTGTGAGACCATGACCTCTATGGAACTCGAGATGATGTTCATGAAAGACAGGCTGGTGTCATGTGAGAAGACTAAGGATCTGGATGACTAAGGTCTGAGACTAAGGTCTGGTGTCCAGACCTGGGCAGCGGGATGATGGATTGTGTGAAGAACCCAGAGGGACCCTCCTGTTCCTGTCTGTGAGGAACAGGAGGCTGCAGACCTCAGATCCGGATCCTGTAATGACCTGCCCCCAAATAACCAGAATCCAGCTCGTCCGCTTGAGTTCAGCTGGCAAGCTTGTTCACCATTAATCCACTTTTTCTACCCTGATGATGTACCCTCTGTTCTTCAATTCCAACTAATCTAGCCCTGATCCAGTTCTTCCCACCCTCCTCCTTCCTCCCTCCTTCGCGCTCTTCCACTTTCTCTCAGCACTAGATCCTAGGGGTCAAGGGGACAGAAAGGTCCCCCAACACTAGACCACAGGGATCAGTGGGACAAAAATGTCTCCTACCTCTAGGCACCAGGCATGTTGGGAGCAGAAATTTAAACTGGGCCACACTCCAACCTCAGTCATGATAGCTCCAAAAGCCAAACAAGGGCTTGTGGTGGGAGCTCTCCCTCCCCAGTATACAGTCCCGATTCTCCATATGGCAGCCCTGAAGCTAATGGGGTCTGGAAACATCAGAGCAACCAGTTCTAGACACTCTTTGGGGGCTGGTTGGGCACTGATGATTTGAGGAGAAGAGAGAGGAAGGAGGCATGCTGGTTCACTCTCTGACAGTCACTGTCCTATTTCCAAGCTTGTTTCAATAAATGGATCCATCCCAGGCCGTGTGGGTATGTGTCTTGGGCGAGGTGTGTCCTGCCAGCAGTTGGCAGTTGCTTCTAGATTGTGGGTGGCCCTTGCCATGGGATTCACCATGTCTAGAGCCTGTCATCTGCATGCCCCTGAGTACGATGTAAATGACCCCAGGAGAGTACCTCTAAGATTTGGAGTGGTAACATTCAAAATATGGTGGTGGGAAGGTACGATGGTGGTGGAATTGGTGTTTGAATATTAAATGTAATAAATTATTGTCAACAACTTTATGAAAACAAAATAAAAATTTGCAAAAAATTCAATAAAATGTGAAGCATGAAAAGAGAACAGAAAAATCAAAGATACACCAATCTAATGCGTTTCTTTTTCCCTAGACGTGTTTTTTTTTATTTTATTTTTTTTTACAGTTGTAGATTTACAATTTTTTGTGCTTTGGTTTCAATTATACAATGATCAGATACTCATCCCTCCACCAGTGCCCATTTTCCACCACCATGGATAAAATCCCTCCCACCCCCATCCCCCTGTCTCTGTGGCAGGGCAATCCCCTGTGTTCTCTCTCTCCTTTTGGGTGTTGTGGTCTGCAAAAGAGGCATTGAGTGGCAAACATGTTCAGTCCATAGTCTACTTTCAACATGCATCTCCCCTCCTGGGAGGATCCTCCAAACATCCTTTATTTGGTGCTCCCTTCTCTATCTGAACTGCCCTTTCCTCTAGGATACCCGGCTGGCCTCTACGTTATGGAGTAATCCTCCTGGTGCTGATCTCACCTATTCTTGGGTATTAATCTCATACTTTGTTACTTCATATCCCCCAGATGAATGCAATCTTTCTATGTCTATCCCTCTCTTTCTGACTCATTTCACTTAGCATGATACTTTCCATATTGTACCACTTGTATGTAAATTTCATGATTTCATCTTTTCTAACAGCTACATAGTACTCCATTGTGTAGATGTACCAAAGTTTCTTTAACCAGTCATCTGTTCGTGGGCATTCAGGTTTCTTCCAGTTTCTGGCTATTGTCAAGAGTGCTGCAATGAACAAACAAGTGCAGATGTCACTTCGACGATACATTTTTGCCTCTCTGGGATATATTCCCAGGAGTGGTATTGCTGGGTCAAATGGGAGCTCAATTTCTAATTTTTTGAGCATCATCCATACTGTTTTCCAGAAGGGCTGAACCAGTGGACATTCCCACCAACAGTGAAGGAGTGTCCCTTTCTCGCCACATCCACGCCAGCATCAGTTGCTTTTGTTCTTTTGAATGTGGGCCAGTCTCTGAGGTGTGAGATGGTATCTCATTGTGGTTTTGATCTGCATCTCCCTGATGATTAATGATGTAGAGCATTTTCTCATGTGCTTTTTTGCCATTCGGATTTTTTCTTTGAGAAAGTTTCTGTTCATTTCATTGCCCCATTTTTGGATGGGGTTGAATGTTTTCTTCTTGTGGAGTTTAACCAGTATTTTGTATATCCTGGATATCAACCCCTTGTCAGATGTGTATTTGGTGAATATCCTTTCCCATTCTGTAGACTGTCTTTGTATTTGTTTCTTTGGAGGTGCAGAAGCTTCTTAGTTTAAGATAGTCCCATTTATCTATCTCTGTTTTCACTTGCTTGGCCAGTGGCGTGGCATCTTTGAAGATACCATTAGCTTCAATGTCATGGAGGGTTTTGCCAACGTTATCTTCAATGCACCTTATGGTTTCTGGTCTGATGTTGAGGTCTTTAATCCATTTTGATCTTACTTTTGTACATAGTGTTAGGCAGAGTTCTGAGCCTACTTATTTGCATGTTGCCGTCCAGTGATGCCAACACAATTTATTAAACAGGCTTTCCTTACTCCACTTCACATTACTTGCACCTTTATCAAAGATTAGATGAGCATATGATTGAGGGGAGATGTCAGTGTATTCAGCCCTCTTCCATTGGTCTGCAGTTCTGCCTTTGTTCCAGTACCATGCTGTTTTAATTATTACTGCTTTGTAGTACAGTTTGAAGTTAGGGAGGTTGATTCCTCCCATTTTCTTTTTCCCAAGAATTGCTTTAGCTATTCGTGGGGGCTTATTGTTCCATATAAATTTCAGGAGTGTTTGCTCCATTTGTTTGAAGAATGTCATGGGTATCCTTATAGAGATTGCATTGATTTTATACAATGCTTTCGGTAGTATTGCCATTTTGACAATGTTAAGTCTCCCGACCCATGAGCAGGGGATATCTTTCCATTTCCTCATGTCCTCTTTTATTTCCTGAAGTAGCGTTTTGTAGTTTTCTTTGTACAGTTCCTTTACTTCCTTAGTTAAGCTGATTCCTAGGTACTTGATTTTCTGGGGCACAATTGTGAACGGGATTGTTTTTTTCATGTTGCTTTCTTCTCTCTCACTGTTTGCGTATAGGAAAGCCATGGACTTTTGGGTATTGATTTTATAACCTGCAACTTTACTATACAGGTCTATTGTTTCTAGGAGTTTTTTGGTGGAGGTTATTGGGTTCTCTAAGTAGAGTATCATATAATCTGCGAATAGTGAGAGCTTGATTTCTTCCTTTCCTACCTGAATGCCCTTAATATCTTTTTCCTGCCTAATCGCTATTGCAAGTACTTCCAGTACTATATTGAACAGCAGTGGAGAGAGTGGGCATCCCTGTCTCGTCCCTGATCTTAGAGGGAAGGCTCTCAGTTTTTCCCCATTGAGGATGATGCTTGCTGTAGGCTTGTGGTAGATGTCTTTAATTATGTTGAGGAAAGTCCCCTCTATACCCATTTTGGCTAGGGTTTTCATCATAAAGGGGTGCTGGATCTTATCAAATGCTTTCTCTGCATCTATTGATATGATCATATGCTTTTTATCTTTTCTTTTGTTGATATGGTGGATTATGTTGATTGATTTCCAAATGTTAAACCATCCTTGCATCCCTGGGATGAATCCTACTTGGTCATGGTGTATGATCTTTTTGATGAGTAGTTGGATTCTATTTGCTAGTAGTTTGTTGAGGATCTTTGCATCTGTGTTCATCAGGGATATCGGCCTGTAATTCTCTTTCTTTGTGGTATCTCTGTCTGCTTTTGGTATCAGTGTGATATTTGCTTCGTAGAAACTGTTCGGAAGTGTTTTTGATATTCCAATTTCGTAGAAAAGCTTAAAGAGCATTGGGAGTAAGTCCTCTTTAAAGATTTGGAAGAATTCACTAGTGAATCCATCCGGGCCAGGACTTTTGTGCTTGGGGGAGACTTTTTATTACCATTTCAATTTCCTTGACGGTGATAGGTCTGTTCAGGTATTCCAGGTCTTCTTGGTTCAGCCTTGGGAGTCTGTAGGAGTCTAGGAATTTATCCATTTCCTCGAGGTTTTGATGTTCCGTGGCATAAAGCTTCTCAAAGTACTCCCTGAGGATTCTCTGAATTTCTGTGGTTTCTGTTGTAATGACCCCCTTTTCATTTCTGATTCGATTTATTAGGGTTTTCTCTCTCCCTTTCTTTGTGAGTTTTGCTAGAGGCTTATCGATCTTGTTAATTTTCTCAAAGAACCAGCTTTTGGTTTCATTGATCTTTCGGATTGTTTTTTGTGTTTCCATCTCATTAATTTCTGCTCTGAGTTTTATTATTTCCTTTCTCCTGTTCGGGTTGTGCTCCTTTTTTTGGTCCTTCTCCAAGCTCTTAAGCTGTGAGGTTAGGTTACTTATGTGTGCTCGCTCCTCCTTTCTGAGGAATGCTTGTAGAGCTATAAACTTTCCTCTTAACACAGCCGTTGCTATGTTCCATAAGTTTTGGTAACTCGTGTTCTCATTTTCATTCGTTTCTAGGAATCTTTTGATTTCCTCTTTGATTTCCTGTCTAATCCACTCGTTGTTCAATAGTGCACTGTTTAATTTCCAGGTGTTTGATATAGTTTTCTGTTTTTGTGTGTGATTTACTTCTAATTTCAGCGCATTATGGTCTGAGAAGATTGTTGATACAATCTCTACCTTCTTAATTTTATGGAGGCATGTTTTGTGGCTCAGCATATGGTCTATCTTGGAGAATGTTCCATGTACGCTTGAGAAGAATGTGTATTCAGCTTTTTGTGGATGAAGTGTCCTGTATATATCTACTAAGTCCCTTTCTTCCATTGTTTCCCTCAAATGAAGTATGTCCTTGCTAAGCTTGAGTCTGGTTGATCGATCAAGAGGTGACAAAGCAGTTCTAATGCGTTGTTTTTATAAAAAAAAAAAAAGCAATGGCGTCTAAGCTACTAAGATAGCCCACAGAATGGGAAAAATTATTTACCCAATATCTAGCTGATGAAAGGCTAATATCCAAGTTATATAGCACATTGGTAGAACTTTAAAAAAAATATCTCCCAACCCCATCAAACAAATGCAGAGAGGAATAATGAACAGAAACTTCGTCAAAGAAGAAATTCAAGGGCTGGAGCGATAGTACAGTGGTAGGTTGTTGCTTTGCACGTGGCTGATCTGGGTTTGATCCCGCCATCCTATGGGCTACACCCGCCTTGGAACCCCAAGTGTTCTGTGAGAACCAGAAGGGAGTGTCCTTCCTAAAGACACCCCATGCACACCCCATCCTCCCTCTCACCTAGAGGTGGAAATCACACCCAGATCCAAGACAGACCTGAGCCAACAACCCGTCAAAGACAAATTATGTTGGCAGAAGATCAGACAGACTGTGATGCCCGTGAGGTAAGGAGGCTGCAGACACCCAGCCCAGGGCACAAAGTGACCTGCCTGAAAGTGATGTGTTCTCCCCAGGAGTCAGAAATGTTTAAACAGAATTCTTACTCACCTGTAATTCCGTCTTTTACCTACCCTGTTAAAATCATATTCATCTACCCCAACCTTGTCTTTCTTCCCTCTTCCTTCCCGCCCTTCTCCTCTTCCCCCCTCCACCTTCCTGCCCCCTCCCTTCTCCCCTCCTCTGCCCCTTCCCATTGAGGAATGGGGCTATGGGACTATGAGGCTATGCGGCTACACAAAGCAATTGCAGATGTGCCCCCATGGCAGGGATGCTGCGTACTAGGAGTGGCGAGATGACCCAAACAGAACAACATTGAGACTCGTACTCTGCAAGTAAAGAAGTTACACAGTCTCCAGGGAAGCTCAGCTAGAGAAGAGGGCACCAAATCAAGGGTGCTGAGAGGATCCTCCCAGGGTGGGAGATGCATGCTGAAAGTAGACTATAGACCAAACATGACTACCACTCAGTGCCTCTATTGCAAACCACAGCACCCAAATGGGGAGAGAGAGAACAAGGGGGAATGCACTGCCAAAGAGGCAGGGTGGGAAAGGGGGTTGGTGGGGTGGGAGGGATGCTGGGACCCGTGGTGGTGCAGGATGGGTGCTGGTAGAGGAATGGGTACTTGATCATTGTGTGACTGAAACCCAAGCACAAAAATTTATAAGTCTACAATTGTACCTCATGGGGTTTTACTAATAAAAAATAATAAAAAGAAAATTCTTGGATTAAAAAAAAAGGTACACAGCCTCCAACACATCCATATGTGCGGGAGCAAACTCAAAACATAAAATAATAACCCAATTAAAAAATAAATCCAAATAAATAAATTTCAATTTTTAATATGAACAGATACTACACTTGATCTTAGCCAAAAGGCCGAGAAGCTCAGGGGGATGGAGTGATAGCACAGTGGTAGGGCGTTCGCCTTACAAGCGGCCAACATGGCCAACCCGAGTTCAATTCCTCCGCCCCTCTTGGAGAGCCCGACAAGCTACCGAGAGTATTCGATATGCCAAACATAGTAACAACAAAGTCTCCAATGGAGACGTTACTGGGCCCGCTTGAGCAAATCGACGATCAACGGGAGTGCCTTTACCTTTTATCTTTACCTTTTAATATGAAAATTAAGAGATCGTGGGGTCTCACCATGTTTCGTGCTTGTCCCTATCCCTCGCCGAGCGCACCCGCCCCTACCCAGTCTTTCCAGAGGGATTCAGGGCTTCATTCTTATGGTGTTTATCCGGATGCCACTCAGGTTGGAAACTGCTCCTGAACTGTTCAGTGGTTCTGAGCAAGAGATTTAGTCCACTGCTTCTTGCAAGTCAGAGGATGGGGTCCCATCCGATAAGCAGAATGGCTGGGGTCGCGAAAGTTAGAGTGGGTTTTCACATCAAAATCTAGAGTCGCAAAACTTAGATGTGGGTTTTCACATCATAATCCCAGGGACTGTGCCATCTGGACAATTGGTAGCCACTGGGGCCCTTTGTTAGTCATCACTGTCACCCCTGAATGGGGACCTGGAGGTAGTTTGTTTACCTTTGTGGCACAGCGAGAGATCAGAGCCCCCTACCTCAGATACAGGTATGCCCAGACCTCTGCCAATGGCCCTACCCTGGGTCAGGGCACCTAGAGCCTGGTGCCCTTTCTCAGGCACTAAGAGGATCAACCTCTATGCCTCTGGAGCCCTACTGCTGATTTTTTTAGGTTATTGGTTATTCTTTTTTTCACTTCTAAATGCTCATTCTTCCAGGAGGTCTGGTGCCCAGCCTCAACCAAGAGCTGGAGCAGTGCCTCTGAGGCTCTCTTTCAGTCGTCTTGGGCTTCTGACACTAAGACCTTATCATCTACAGACTGCAGGATGGTCCATTCCAGGGCTCCAACGAGGATTTTCTTAAGTCCAGAGCCAGGGTCTTCCTGAAGAAGGTGGCCGAGTTTTTGAATCCTTGGGCAACGGGTCCACAGTGACTGAGGTTTCCTCCTGTCTCTGGATCCTTTGGCCCAAAGGCAAACGGGTCTGCTTCCTGGAAAAATTTACAAAGGGGGAAGCATATGTTTTGAGGTTCAGGCCAGTCAATCATTGGGCACTAGAGGAAAACAGACTCAAGAGAGTGGAAGGGCTGGGTACCACAAGGTGACCAGCAGGACCGACCACACTGACTTGGCGCAGATCATGAGTTCACAACTGAGGCCAATGGGTTGCTCCCAGTTGAGCTGCATCCCACCACTATTCCTGCCTCCCAGACCTGCGCAGTATCATTCCCTATCCCTAGCCACACCTCAAGGTCTACCTGACATTGTCACTGTCTCTGGAGGCTCACTCCTAGCATGAGTTTACCAGCAGAGGGGCATGATACTGCCATTAGAGGGCGCCTGGAGAGGGTATTTTCCAAAGTGGGAATACACAGTGTCAAGGTGGACATTTATTAGCGCTTCTAGCTCTGTCTGGAGATCTAATGCCAATAAGATACTAAAGTGAGGAACAGGGAGAACCTTGTTTTCCATATGGAACCCCCAGCATCTGCTGAGACCATGGATTCTCGTGTCCAGCAAAAGCAGGGAAGGGCTGCACCTCCGGTACCTTCAACGAGCTCTGCTTCCTATGTTGCCCTATCTTGGGGGTCATGGGGCCCACTGTTTCCACGAGGCTTTTCTTGGGAGTGTAGGTACCAAGTTACCCTGCCTTCCCTGCCTGCCTGGGGACTCCCTGTGACTCTGTCAGACTGTCCAAGTGGTCCTGATGTCAGTAGACATTTCTGGAAGCTACCCAACTTTGAATGTCTGCCACTCCCATTCACAGAGGGTCACAGCTTGTCTGGTGTGATATTGGCACTTTGTTCTCTCCTGCAGCATGTCATGGCCCCCTGGGGCAATGATCTGGGGCCTGGCTTCTGCCCCTCCGCATCCTCCACCCCTGACTCCTGCTCCTGCTCTGGCTCCCCTCTTTCTCCCTGCCCCGTGTCTACCATGCCAGGTCTCGCCTCCTCTAGACCAAGATCACACAGAAGGTGCTGGGGTCTGGCCTTAACCACTCCATTGTGTTAGTGCTGTCTCCACTGGATGAGTGGCAGTGCCACTCAGCTGCCATGTTCTCTGCCAACTCCTCCTGGGCACCAGGTGCCACTGCTTGGGTGTTGCTCTTTTTCCTTTTGGTCTTGTCTGGCTTTCTCCCCTGCTTGGTAGTGAGTTTTGTTGTTTCACAAATGAGAATTGCAGCACTAATATAACTTTGAGTTTTCAACGACTATGAACTCATACAAACTTTGCCAAAATTTCTGCCTAAACCTAACTAAAAACCAAGTAGCAGGGACTGGAGTGATAGCACAGTGAGTAGGGTGTTTGCCTTGCACACGGCTGACCTGGATTTGATTCCCAGAACCCCATATGTTTTCCTGAGTACCACCAGGAGTAATTTCTGAGTGCATGATCCAGGAGTAACCCCTGTGCATCGCTGGGTGTGACCCATAAAGAAAAAAAAAAGCACATTTTGGAATGTGGTAGAACATGATGAGATAATAGTGCTAATGGAATGAACAGCTCCAAAGACTGAACACCGCACAAGGCAAGAGATCAGTTTTACAGCAGATCTGATGGGCGACGGGGTATCAGCAAGCAGCTGACCGGAGAGTATGGAACAAGAAATGACCAAGCTTTCTTGTTGCAGAGAAGGATCTGGAGCATATCAATAACGTAGGAAATTTCGGGGGATTTTCCCAGGTTTCTAAGTTGAACAGTGTGACAGACCACCACTGGGCCATCCCGGGTGATTTCACTCCCTGTCTCGTCTCTCCCAGACCCTGTGCCTCATGGCAGCTCCTGCTCTCCAGGGTAACCTGTCTGAAATTAGCCTGAGAGAAATGTGGGTAGAGGTGCACTCTCTGCTTCAGCAGGGCTCAGGAGATCCTAGTATCAGGACTTGACCAGGGCTGGGCCGCATCAAGGCAAGCACCTTCACCCCTGCAATATCCCTGGGGCCCATTCTTGAAAAGTCTGAAAGTGCTTGGGAGTGGAAGCTTCGGGTTCCATGGGGCTGTCTCCCTGGGCACTGTGCCATGCAGAAGGGGGAGTGGGGAATCTTTAAGGGAGCCCAACTCTACAGGAAGGAGATTTAGGTGGGAAGCAGCTGAAAAAAATACAGCTTGGAGCAGGGCATTAGTCCAGCAGATAAAGTGATCGTCTTGCACACTGCTGACGTTGGATCAATGGGCCCCCCTAGTTCCACTAGGAATGGTCCCTGAGCTAAGTCAGGGGTAAAGCCTGAGTATGTCTGGGTGTGGTGCTAACACTCAAAGAAAAGTGCTGCAAGCAGACAGGTCCGGCCTTTTCCTAGTGCCCTAAGGAAGGATTGCTCAAATTCTTAGAGGCCATAAGAGGGATTTCCCTGTTAGGTGGAAGGGGTGAGGGAGGGGTAGGGGGTGACAGCAGTGGCTCTCCAGTTGTGACTCTGCCTGAGCAGTGACAGTCCACTTGAACAGTCCACAGTGGCCTGACTCAGGGCAGGACTTGGCTGCTGCTTTGACACAAAAGTGTCCTGAAAATGTGTGTCAGGGTCCTCAGGAGGAAGAAGCCCCCAGTGGGGGTCAAGAGGCAGGACACCCGGGGGCAGAACCAGGCAGACCCTGCTCCCGAGGCCTCCACCTCCCTTGGTTGGCTGAGAGCCTGGGGCTGCCCCTCAGTCTATCCAGTTTCAGTCAATCTAAGGGCACTGAAGTGGAGCCGAACACAGTGGAGATCATAAAGCCTGAGGAGCTGGAGGTGGTAACAGTCAAGAAGGACAAGCTGGCGGTGTGGGGAAGACCGTGCATCTGGAGGCAGAAATGTCCCCCAACACTGGGCAATGGGGATGTGGGGGGCAGAAATGTCCCCTAGTAATAGACACTAGTGGTCTGGGAGGCAAAAACAGGCCCCAAGCAGTAGGCACCAGTGACATGGGGTGCAGAGGTTTCCCCTAACAATAGACAGTAGGGTTCCGAGGACAGAAATGTTCACAATTACTCGGCACCAGGAATGAGCAGAGCTGAAATTTCCTCCAAAAAAAAAAAAAGCACTAGGAATGTGGGGGAAAATTGTTTTCCAAACTAGACACAAGAGCTCTGGGGTAAGAAATATCCCACAACAGAGAACAGAGCTCAGATAGGAGACATGTCCTCCAACACTACACAATAAGGAGTCCCAGGAGCAGAAATACTCACCCCCATAGAAATAGTTCAAAGAGTAGCAATAATAAATGACCACCTCCCCACCCCCCACCTTAGACTATATCCCAGGAGAGAGGAGTGGAGAATGCCTCTCACCCCTGCTTTCCAACCTAAATGTTGAGATATTTCTTGTTTGTGGGTTGTCCTTGCATGGTCCAGGGCATTTTCCACTTTTTGAGTAAAAATTCTGTACAGAAGGCCAGAAAGAAGTCTCAGGAGACTCAGTACAGGCTTGGGATGCATGAGGTCAAGAACGTTCCCTGGCACCACAGGGTCTCCTGATCACAAAGGCTGGAGCAAATAGAGATCCCCACAAACCCCAAACCTCTCAGGTATGTACATAGGCCATAAGGGTCAATGAAGCAGTACTTGGAAGGATCTCAGTGCTTAGAGGAAACACTCATTTAGAGCATCTGATTTTCAAAACGTCACTTGGGTACAACCATCTACCCGTCCTGGCCCAGGGAAAACGAGGCCACACTCAAACCTTCGGTTCATGGGCTACAGACCAAGCAAAAGTCTGAGCCGAGAGCTCCCCCTCCTCCAGTGCACTGTTTCTATTCTGGGAAAGGAAGTCCTGAAAAGGATAGAGGCTGGAACAGTCAGCAACTGAGTTCTAGGCACTACCTGGGACAGTTTCGGGGATCATGAATTGGTGGCAGAGGAGAGAGAGGGGAGAGGGCTGAATAAGTCTCCCTGACAGCCACTGTCTTGTTTCCAAGATTGTTTCTACAAATGGATGCATCCCAGCCTGTGTGGGTGTGTGGCATTGGGTGGGTGGGTCCTGCCAGGGAACGGCTCATGCTTCTTGATGAAGCATGAGCTGTCCTCTGGGGGTCTCCCCATGGATCAGAAACTGACATGACATGCCCATGCCCATGGTGCCTGTTGCGTCTACACCCCCTCTGCAGTGCCCACCGGGAAGAGCCCCCACCTTGCCCCAATGCTTCATGGGTGCCAGGCCCCCTAGTGGCCAGATCATGCCTCAGGAAAAGGACTTGCAAACCTCCAGGTATTTCCCAAACGTCTCAAGGACTGGATGGACTTTCTCTGCCCAGAGCCTCACCCCAGTGTGGAACCCTTCACTGCCCACAGGCTCCCCAGACAGCACAAGCCCACAGTGACCCTGTGCCCCATCATCAGAGATGGATTTGATTCTCAGCCCAGGAAAAGTGAGAGGGGGAGATGTCAGAGCTACAGGAGATAGCCGCAGACCACTGGGGCCTGAATGTGCTCAGGGCAGGGAGGACAGGGGCACTTGGGGGTGCCATAGTGGGCACGGGCGATATGGGGGAGTTGGGGTTCCTTTCAGGCTGCAGGACTCGTGAGGGCAGCGTGGTCAGGCTGAGTGGCCCTAGTTGGGAGTGTGTGTATTGAGAGGGATTTCCAGAACAGGCCGGGAGCAACACCAGGAAGCGTTCAGCTTCCCCAAGGCCAAGCCTGGTGTCCAGCTCCCAGTAGGATGGACTGAGTATCAGAGAAAGGGGCAGAGCTGGGATAGGGAGGTTCTGTGGGGTCATTAAGAGCCCTCCGGGACTCAGAAAGGGAAGTCTCTGTGCAACAGGGGGAACTGGTCAGGGACTGACAGGGTCTGGGGGCTCAAACGCCCCACAAAGTGGCTGCTGCGAGTCTGGGAAGAAGCAGAGACAGGACAGAGAGAACGTGGATACCGGATAAGGCGGGAGCAAGAACTCTGTGGGCCTGAGGAGAGGAGAGAGGAAGGACAGGGAGGGCAGGGGCTCCAAGGACAGAAAGGAGAGAGAGAGGCCTGGGGAGTGAGGGGCGGTGGGGACAGCGACCAGGAAAGCCCCTCTGCCAGGCTCACTGGGCTCCCACAGCAGCAGCCAGGCCAGACCTAGGGGTGCTCAGGGGCGAATCCTGGCAGCTGCAGCCCAGTCTGGGCATGGGGGGACGTGATCTCTGGGAATGAGAAAGTCGTGGACTGAGCTACGGGAGACCGAAAAGGTCAGTGCTCCTGGCCCACCGTGGGGCCCACAGAGTTCCAAGCCACCATCGTCGGTAGGGGGCAGTGCCCGAGGGTCCGGGTGGGGGTGGGGAGGCCCATCAGGCCCACCAGGGCAGAGGCTGGTGCAGCCTTCATCCTGAGGTTGCCCCGGGAGCTCTAGGTTTCCCCCTGGCCAATGGGGTTGCAGCCACGAGGCCACGCCCCCATCCCTGCCTATAAAAAAGCTCGTGGCCCCGCCCCTCGGGGCACCCTCTCTCAAGGATGCTTGAGAGGGAAGTGGCCCCAACACACCTTTCCCCTGTTGATCCTTCGAGGGGTCATGTAGGGGTCACCTCCAGATGGTGACCCTTCTACGGGTCATCTATGGGTCAGCTCTAGGGGTCATCTCTAGGGGATCGTTCGAAATTGGCAGAGCACAACCGACGGTAAGAAAAGGCCCTGCGTTGGCCCTGCACTGGTCAGCGTATGGCCCCGAGGCCACAGGATCAAGCCCGGGCCCATTTCCAGCATGTCTTCCGGCAGTTTTGTCCCCAGCAGCCTCTGTCCTCGTCAGGGTCTCCCGGGACTCTGGGATCGGAGTCCCCAGAGAGCCCCTCTCCAGGACCTGTCCGTTCCTGTCCCCAGAAGAGGACCTCCTGGGCTCCTGCTGTCTAAGACCTGGGTGGCTGGACACTGGCTCCCCAGCTCAGGAAACAATGGGGGTGGGAGCTCAGGGCAATGCTGAGGAGCTGCCTCAGTGGCGCTGAGGAGTCAAAGCAAGGTCCCCAGGTACACAGACCCCTCACCACAGACCCTCCTGCCAAAAACCTCTTACCGTGCGACCACACCCTTCCCGTCTAATTTAAGACAGAAAGAGATGGAAGAACAGAATTTTAAAACATCAGATATATCTTGTAAAGGCGGAGAGTCACATGGCAGCGCCTCATCCGTTAGGGGTGAATGATTTGGGCTGGTGCTTGGCACCAGGAGTTTGAAGCCTGTGATGTCTGAGGAGGGCAAGGCAGGGAGGAATCACCCAGAGTGTCCTGAGGCCACGGCCACATCCCTGCATATAGAAATGCTCCTGGCCCCGCCACTCGGGACACCCTCTCTCAAGGAGGCTTAAGGGAGAAGTGGCCCCAATGCACCTTCTGCATGTTGACCCTTTCCCTAGGGGATCATTGGAAATTGGCAGAGCATGAAAAGATGGGAAGAAAAAGTGCTAGGTGGGTGCTAACCCGCCAACCCTGGGCCATGCGCTGGTTCTGGACTGGTCAGTGTGTGGCCAGCAGGCCCAGGATAAAGCCTCCGCCCATTGACAGCCACGTTTTCAGGCAGTCTTGTCCTCCAGCAACTTCTGTCCTCGCCAGGGTCTCCCGGGACTCTGGGATGGGAGTCCCCAGAGACACTCTCTCCAGGCCCTGTTTCCTCCTGCCACCAGAATAGGATCTCCTGGGCTCCCGCTGACCAAAGACCTGGGTGGCTGGACACTGGCCCACCCAACTCAGGAAACAATGGGGGTGGGAGCTCAGGGCATCACTGAGGAGCTGGGGAGTCAAAGCAGGGTCCCTGACTCCCAGAAACCTCACCACAGACCCTCCTGGCAGTGGGTTTAACTGTGCAAAAACACGCTTGCCCTCTTGTTTGGGACAGAAAGAGCTGAAAGAACAGAATTTTAAAACATCAAGTGTATCTGATAAAGGCAGAAGTTTGCAATTTAGAGCATCATCCTTAAGGGTTGAGTGATTTGGGCTGGTGCACAGCACCAGGAGCTTGAAGTCTGTGATGTCCGAGGAGGGCAAGTCGGGGAGGACTGACTTCGAGTTTCCAGGGAGGGGCCCTGTGAATGGGGCATTGTGACACGGGAGACCGGCTGGGAGCAGGAGCTGGGCGAGTCTCCCTGTCCCTCCACACCTGTGTCCTGCTCTGCGGGCAGCCAGAGGAAATGGGGTCAGCTGTCCACTCCCCAGAATGTTACGACCCTGAAAATGCAGAGAGGTCTAAGGCCGGGACATAGAACGCTTGTTTCTCGTTGTCCCTCGTGTCCCTGCCAGCACTGCCAGGAGGGCTCCAGTGGGTCCAAAGTAGGAAAGAATCCACTTTTTAAGGGGCCCGGAGCAGCAGATGGCGGTGAGAAATGAGCAGCCCCCGAGATGAGCAGGAGGAACCAAGAGTCGGGGCTGTGGACCATGAAGTTTGGGTGGGGTTGAAGGTCTGAGGTCCTTGACTGTCTGCTTCCTCTCAGGTTTACCGGCCTCTGGGTGCCCCCGAAACAGCCACATCGTTGAAAACATTTCGAAGGACAGGTGGAGGCAGGAGGTTCCAGGAACAACGGGTGAACCCAGAGAACAACTGCGGATGCGAGTGGGGGCCGAGGGCACTGAGCTGTGTTGAGAGTAGCGGGCACAGTGCCGCCTGGAGTCTGAGGGCTGTGGGGTGGCCGGCCGGGAGCCCGGCCAGGCTCGAGTTGTGTCTCTGTAACAGTGGAAGGGGTCTGGGTAACATTCCCCAGTCTTGGAGCTGAGCGAGTCTCCTATCATCTCCAATTATCACCTATCATTCCAACATGACTTCACTGCGAGCCCACGAAAAGTTGCTGTACTCGAAGAGTTTTGAGAGAGGGTGCAGGGGTTTGCTGGCCATCAGCTCCCCTCCACCCTGGGGTATTCTTGGGGCATAACAATTCAGTCTTCTGGGCTGTGACTTTCTTGCTCTGTGAAATGGGCTGGTGAGACCCCCTGTGAGGCCAAGAGCCTGCCTTGGGTGATGGCAGGAAGGACAGGTCAGAATGCCCTGAGGGCTGTGGTGGCACTGACTGGCCCACACTACACAGAGAGGTCTGGAGTTGGCAGGTGCCAGGTAGGAGTCAGGGTCCAAGGCAAAGGGAGACCCAACTCCTAGGCTCTGGGACAAAGACGCCATGGGGGCCTGTGGCTGAGCGTCTGAGCCTTGCATCTCCTGGCTGGGATCTAGTCGGTCCTCCTGCCTGTCCTCACAGACACTGTCCTACCTCCCACAGATGCCAGGGCAGGACGGAAAAGTGCAATGCCAGTGGCCTCCCTTGGGCCGATTCTGCTGGTACCTGGAAATGCACATAGCTGCCGACAAGAGCACCTGGATGCCCGCTGTCACCTGGGCTCCAAGGAGGAGCAGCTGTACCAGCGGATGCTGCGGCAGAAGCAGCCCATAGACCAGCTGCTGCAGGTGCCACCAAGGCAGCAGGCCCTGCTGGAGGCCGCCATCAGGGAGCTAGGGAGACCAGGTGAGAGAGGGGCCACGGGCTCTGGGGCAGGAAGGCCCTAGACCTGCCTCCTCAGCTAGTGCCTTCACCCCAGGTGCTCTTCTGTGGGACTCAGCAGCAGAAACAGCAGCTGCATAACCTGGTACTGTGGAAAGGAGACCCGGAAAAGGGTGAGTAACAGGGAGAAGTCCCTGTGGGTCAGAGGGCGGGGCTACTGGAGAGGGGAGCCAGGCGGCCCCACCCCCAGCCCCCCACCTCCCTTGCTTGGCTGAGACCCTAATGCTGCCCCACATCCCATCCACTCCAAAGGGATTGGCGTGGAGACAAACAACACACAGGTGATCCTGGACACAAAACGTGAGGAGCTGGAGGCCACAGAGAAGGAGGAGGCACAGGAGGCCAGGCAGGAGGAGTGCCAGAGTCCAGGAGCTGGAGGAGACAGTCCAGTCCCAGGGGGCAGGGACCATGGCCTGTGTGAGACCCAGAGACGCTCCTGTTGCGGTCCTTAAGGAAGAGGAGTCCACCGTCATCGGACCCAGGTCCTGTAATGACCCGCCGAAAATCCAGAAAACGCAGCTGGTCAGCAAGAGCTCCACTGGCAGCCTGACACCCAGCTGACACCTCGATTTTACTGTACCTACGCACCCTGCCGCTCTCACCCAATTGATCTAGCCCAGCCCCGTCCTCCCCACGCCACCCGAGTTCTGCCTTCTTCTTCTGCCCTTTGCTCTTCTCCCTCCACTAGAACCAGGGATATCCCTCACTGCAAGACCAGGGATCAGGGCAAAGCCACAACTATTCTCCATCTCAAGAAACGGGAGATCTGGGGGACAGTAAAGTCTCCATCCACTAGACCCCGAGATGTGGGGTAAGAAATGTCCCCACCCCTAGACACCCCAGGGATCAGGGGGCACAGTTTCCCCCTCCACTAGACCCCAGGAAATGGGGGTGCCAGAGATGCCCCCCAACTAGACGCCAGGATTCGGGGGGGGGCAGAGATGCCCCCCCACCACTAGATGCCAGGGATCGGGGGGGGCAGAGATTCCCCCCCCTACTAGAGGGCAAGGATCAAGGGGGAGCCAGAGATTCCCTCCCCACTAGATGGCAAGGATTAACGGGGGGGGGCAGAGATGCTCTCCCACCACTAGACGCCAGGGATCGGGGGGGGGGCAGAGATTCCCCCCAGTAGAGGGCAAGGATCAAGGGGGGGCCAGAGATGCCCCCCCACCACTAGATGCCAGGGATGCGGGTGCCATATATACCCCCCCACTAGACGCCAGGGATGGGGGGACCAGAGATGCCCCCCCAGCACTGGACGCCAGGGATCAGGGGGGCCAGAGATGCCCCCCCACCACTAGACGCCAGGGATCGGGGGGGCCAGAGATGCCCCCCACCTGAGGGCAAATATTAAGGGGGGGCAGAGATGCCCCCCCACTAGACGCCAGGGATCGGGGGGGCCAGAGATTCCCCCCCACAAGATGGCAAGGATTAAGGGGGGCAGAGATGCCCCCCCACCACAAGACGCCAGGGATGGGGGGGCCAGAGATTCCCCCCCACTAGAGGGCAAGGATCAAGGGGGGGGCAGAGATGCCCCCCCACCACTAGACGCCAGGGATCGGGGGCGCCAGATATTCTGCCCCCACTAGAGGGCAAGGATCAAGGGGGGGCCAGAGATGCCCCCCCACCACTAGACACCAGGGATGGGGGGCCCAGAGATGCCCCCCCACCACTAGACGCCAGGGATCGGGGGGGCCAGAGATGCCACCCGACCACCAGACGCCAGGGATCGGGGGGGCCAGAGATGCCCCCCCAACCACTAGACGCCAGGTATTGGGGGGGCCAGAGATGCCCCCTCACCACCAGACGCCAGGGATCGGGGGGGCCAGAGATGCCCCCCCCCACTAGACGCCAGGGATCGCGGGGGCCAGAGATGCCCCCCAACCACTAGACGCCAGAGATCGGGGGGGCAAGAGATGCCCCCTCACCACTAGACGCCAGGAATCATGGACGGCCAGAGATGCCCCCCCACCAGTAGACGCCATGGATTGGGGGGGGCAGAGATGCCCCCCAACTACTAGACGCCAGGGATGGGGGTGCCAGAGATGCCTCCACCACCACTGGACGCCAGGGATGGGGGGGGCCAGAAATGCCCCCTCACCACTTGACGCATTTGATCGGGGAGGCCAGAGATGCCCCCCCACCACTAGACGCCAGGATTCGGGGGTGACGGGATGTCCCCCCCACCACTAGACGTCAGGGATCGGGGGGGCCAGAGATGCCCCCTCACCACTAGACGCCAGGGATCGAGGGCAGCCAGAGATGCCCCCTCACCACTAGACGCCATGGATTGGGGGGGCCAGAGATGCCCCCCAACTACTAGACGCCAGGGATGGGGATGCCAGAGATGCCTCCACCACCACTGGACGCCAGGGATGGTGGGGGCCAGAAATGCCCCCTCACCACTTGACGTGTTTGATCGGGGAGGCCAGAGATGCCCCCCCACCACTAGACGCCAGGGATCGGGGGGGCCGAGATGTCCCCCTCCACAAGGTCCGAGGGATCGGAGAGAAGAAATGTCCCCCTCCACAAGGTCAGGATGGCAGATATATCCCCCCAGCACTAGCAAACAATGATTTGGAGGTCAGAAGTCACAACTCAGCTCTCCCCTCCCCATTGTGGGGTCCTGTTTCTGCACATGACAGCCCTGAAGCTTGGCTGCTGGTACCATACAGTGACCGGATTCTACACACTCTTTGGGGCTGTTTGGGGACTTTGTATTGCTGGCTGAGAAGAGGGGAAGGAGGAAGGCGGGCTTTCTCCCTGACCGCCACTGTCTGATTTTCACGATTATTGCAATAAATGGATCTATCCCAGGCCTGTGTGGGTGTGTGTGTCACTGGGCGGGGCAGGTCTGGCCAGTAGTTGACAATTGCTTCTAGATTGTGGGAAGCCTCGGCCATGTCACCATGCCAAGACGCGTCACCTGCCTGCCCCTGTGTGAAGCCTGTCAATGACCCCAGGAGAGTCCACCCCAAGGGTTGAAGGTCTCAATCACGGATGCGTCCCCAGGAGGGAGGGCAGGATGCAGCACCCAGAGCCCTGCCTTCCACTGCAGCACCTCCATGGCCTCCCCTGCCCCTGGTGCCTGTTTCCCCATTCCCCTCTGCAGTGCACCAGGGACAGACCCCACTTTGCCCCCTAGTGGCCACATCAGGTTTCTCAGGATGAGCACTTGAAAGTGCTCCTGCAGCAGGTGGGTCCAAGGTGCTGTCCCCTCAGCCAGGTTCCCCCTGGATGGCACCCACCTTAGCAGGAAGACAGTGTGTTATCAGTGGAGCAGGATGGGGCCGTGGATGGAACATGTTTCTAGTGTCCCCGAGTCTGTACGGAGCTGATCCCTGATAATAGCGCCCCACTTCTTTGTGGACCATCAGATTCCCTAATACAAGTCCCACTGCCACCATCACAGCACGGTCAGACCCCATGTAATAGAGAAACAGGCCCTGACTCCTCTTTGCTCCTGCACACCTGGACCTGGTGGGACAGCCTTGGCTGAGTGACACCCTACTGGTGACAAGAAGTGTGTCCAGATCCATGTGTCAGACCAGATGGCAAAGCCTCAGAAGGCAGAGCCATCCTGTTCCAGTCATTTCCAGGAATTTGGTCAGCCATGCCCCTTCCTGCCTGTCACATTCCTACTTGGATGGGAACCAGGGATCAGGGAGGCACCAGGGATCAGCCTGGTAGGGCTGTTCAGGGCAGGCACAGGCAGGTCCCGGTTTACCCCTGGGTGCCCAGTTCATAGCCCTTCCCCTCTAACTGCACTATGGGCCTGGGGCCGCCCGTTCACTCTCATGGATCTTCACACCTCACACATATCCTGCACACCCTCTCGAAGCTTCTACTGGGGCTCTGGGCTTAGTTCTCTGTGTCCTGCCTCTGGGCCCCTGGGATCGGGAAACACCAAGTCCAGGTTTGCCTTGAGGTTTGGGGAGCTGGGAGACTGTGGGGATCAGCGGTTTTAGCCCTCTCACCCCTTGCCAGTGGTGAGAGCTGTTCTCCCATTGAACGACTGTCTTTGGAGTTTTTCCTTTTAGGATCATACAGAGTCTCACCAAGACAGGTGGCACCCAAGAATTTGCTGGAAGCATCCTAGTGTATTCCATGTGTGCAGGCTCTACCCAGCTATCCCCCAAACGGGCAGTAGCAGGTCACAGCATAATTATGTAGGTTGTTTACAGGCTACCTTGATTCTGCGGTAACAACTTTCATCTAACATGCAGTGGTGCCTAGTGCTCTCAGGTGCTCCCACAGTGGTGATTCCCATTTCTACGCTCAGTGTTCGAGCTTTCCCGTGAGCCCCTTCCATCCCTGCTCGGGTAACCTGCTTTCCCTTAGTCTCTTGCTCGGTGAGAGATTTGGGGACCCCATCCGGGTCAGACAGAAGGACAGAGACATATAAATAAAGTTAAGGAAATAGGAGTAGCTTACTGGGGGGCTCCCGGGCAGACTTTCCGAACCTCAGGTGAGGCAATGGTACGCCCGTGCCCTGGGTTAGACTAAGGGGGCTTTGAAGTTGTCTTGGTCTGGTCCTAGTCATCTGTTCGTGGGTCAATGGTAAGGAATATGGAATGAGCCTGGTGGCTTCCTGTCACCAAGTGGGCATTAAGTCTTGTCTTCCTCACCTGGGACAAGGTGATCTCTGACTCCAGGAATGTTGCTGTCCACTCAGCCTGTTGCCATTTGGTTCTGGTCACCATTTTGTCAGAGCAAACCTCACATTTGATTCTTGTCAAATTTGGTGATTCCTGACCCATCCATCTTGTCCACCTCCTAGAGCGGGTCTCTCAGTGGTCCTGCCTAGTTTTTCGCTTCTGCCTCTTGTTGCCTGCTTGGTTCCCTTGCCTGAGGCTTGGCAGACAGAATCATTTGCCAGCCCCCCTTAGCTCACCCCGCTGCGGCTGATCCTGACAAACTAGCACCGGCAGGTTAATCTTCTGGCGATGGTCAGTGATGAGTGACTCTCTGGAATTGTTTCTCATTTCTGGCCTGACTCTGAGAGATGCCCATTCTACAGTGTGGCCCTCAGGAGTGGCCAAACATGACCACGGCTGGGCCTGACCAGCCTCCAGCTCCCTGGCCCTTCTCGAGTTCATTCTTTCAACTGGCTCAAAGCCCCCTCCCCCTCCTGACTGGTTTGAGTAGAGTAGCGTTCAGTTCTCATTGGAGAAAACACCTTTTCCTCCCTGCTAGGCACTGAGCAGGCCCAGGGCCCATTGATTGAAGAGACAACTGCAGCCAGGGAGTCAGTTTGGTTCTGGAACCTTACTGCCCATGGAATTCTGGACCTGTAAGGTGTTTTTCTACCTGGGTGGCCAGTTGAGTCAGAGACCCTCTTCCTGTTCCCAATCACCACAGCCCCCATCTGGCCTCTGGGGTACACAGAGCAGTGAGGAGACCAGAATCAGCCCTGGGGATGGGGTGATGTTTTTTCACCTCTGGGCTGCTCAGGCAAAGAGCAGAGCACAGTTAGCAGGCACATCCCACCCCCTGCCCCCCGACTCCCGCGTCATGATCCCACCATCCAGGGTATATTCTCAATGACTCCATGTTCATCAAGGGTCAACTGTCAATCAAGATGAAACTAGCACCCTGGTGTGCACTTGCTGGTGACCTTTGTCAGGATTCCTGCCCCGCACCCTGCCTCCCCACCCAGACTCTGTCTCCTTCCCCTGTCTGGTCTCTACAGGTACCTGCAGAGTTTGCATCTGCTTTGGCAGCCTCAGGCAATCCATGGTGTTAGCTCAGTGCACCAGAGAGTTGACCCTGGGGGCTCAGCACTACTCCCCATTTCTATTACTGTTAGTATTTGTGACCAAGGAGACCAGGGCTAGTCTAGGTGCTGGCAGCAGTGCCGTTGGGGCAGACCCTCAGTGCCTGAGCGTTTCTTGCCCTGCTCACACCCAGCATGCCTCCAGCTCTCCCTGCCAGAAGACCAACGGTTCTACACTTGGACACGGTAACAATTGTTGATGCAGATGTTTCTGTTTCCTCACCTCTTTAAGTTAAACGTTTACAGCAATGGTGAAATTTGCTTCTCATCAATGTTGCCTGTCATCTTGCATAAGCTCAGTAAGAGAATTACAGATTCCTTTAATCTGCCGCTTCAAATTTAGTTCAATGTAAAGTCAGGCATGAAAGGTCAGATCTGTTGACTTTTCCTGGCCCATGTCATCTGCTCCTACTCCCCAGATTCCAAATCTGGGGCTAGTTTTATTTTGTCTATCCCAGACTCAAGGGTTCCTTGACAATTCTTTTGGCCAGAGACTGTCCCATGCTGTACTCTGGACCATATCACATGTGGGACCTTAGGCCTTCCCTTGTCCAAATCAGGGTCACCTGGCGCCTGTCCGAGGTCCATCCAAGGCCCTCCACGTGATGCACATTTGAGAATGTTTGAATCAAGGACAATCACTGGGAAACTGAAGCTTTAGTAAGATGAATGTCCAGGATGAGATCAGGACCCACCTGTGACTGCATCAAGCATCAAGCAGTGTCTGTGTGGGGGTCTCTTTGCCAGGAGCCCAAGAGAATACCAAGGCCATCAAGGAGAGAAAAACTAACATTTCACTGGTAGTCTGGTCTGGAAAATGATGCCCTTTTGTCTACATAGTTTCGCAGTAGAAAATTCCCAACATCCTCACTGAACCACATGCCAAATACCAAAGGAAACATATGGGCTTTACCTGGAACTTGGGAGTCCACATCCTAGACCATTCAATGCCCTCAACCCCACATAAAAATTCCAGAGTCATTTTGGCGGGGACCCCACATTGTAGATGCAAGAGAGAAATAGTCACAGGCTAGGAAACAGCAGAGACCCGATGAGGCCCGCATCGGATCCTCACACTCCGCACTGCATTGACAGGCAGCTCCTGGGACACGGCCAGGGCAAGGCTGACTGCTCAGTGGGATACCAAGCAGGTCCCCTCTTCTGCCAACACTCTCTGGGACCCCTGTGTCTTCCTGAGTGTGGTGAGTCTAGGGCATGATACCTGCCGCTGTGAGAGCCTTGGGGTTCAGGGACCTTGCAAAAGGGTCCCTTCCTGGGGCGGGGAGGGGGTACTTGGAGGGCTTCTTCCTTCCAGTCCTTACCCAACACTAGCCCACAGTTGGAAATTTGGTGCCTGAGCCCACAGGGTCACAAGGTATTTCCCCAGAGGCTAGGAAATACATGTCATCTTGCACTTCCTGAAAGTCACGGGGTAGGTGGAAGGCTCCTATTAGGGCATAAAGGTGGCAGGGTTAGGGGAGTGCTGGACATGTGCCAGCTCTGACCTCCGGCAGCTTAGAAAATGTAGCGGCCCTTGAGCACAGTTCCTGACCTCCCAAAGAACACCAGACCCCCACTCTGTTCTTCCAAGACTGTGGTGAGCCACCCAGGAGACACACATATAATACTATGAGTATTTTACCTGTCATGTCATGTCACGGTTACCCAGGCCTGGCCATTGTGAAGATGAGAAACCAGGCCAGCTTAGTGTTCCCAGGTGGCCTCGGACCTTCATCTTCTGTAGGAGTGTCCTGGCAGGCATGTGTCCATTCCATCCCTATCTGGGGTTGGGAGACCTCCCGGTCTTCCTGAAAGCAGGGCCCAGGCTGTGGTCAGTCATTGCAGATCTGCAGTTCCCTGGTTATCCATAGCAGAGACCATTTCCAGTTCTGCCTTTGGCCAACGTGCCTGAAACAACAATTCTATTTTTTGTCCAAATTTGAAATCCTTGAGTGTTAAAAGTAGGTAAAGGGATATTCCTGATACCCTTTCAGTATCTATATTGTAAACCACAAAAAGGGAGACAGAGAAAGATAAACAGAGACAGAGAAAGAGAGAGAGAGAGAGAGAAAAGGCAGAAACAGGGACAGACAGAGACAGAAACAAACAGAGAGAAAGATAGATAATAAAAACATCTTCCAAAAAGGCTGACCTGAATATCTGGAAAAAACCCAAGTGCCTGAGAACGGATGACTGGTTAAATGTCGCGTCCGGCGCTGGGGGACCGAGCCAGGGTGGGCCGTCAGGGTGAAATCAGCACTCGAGTCACACAGGGTTCCGTCTTTCAGGAGATGGCATGAATGCGTGCGTTTATTCAGAGCACAGGTACAGACTTAAGTATGTTTCCACAACCCACCCAAAAGAAAGGAAAGGGGACGGGACGTGGGAAAGTGGATGGGACGATGAATAGAGCCATGCACCGTTGGTCAGTCACAGTGGGCAGAGCCATGCACCGTTGGTCAGCCACCTGGTGACCCTTTCGACCTAACGCTACTGGTCGGAGAGGCCTGCTTTGTTACAGTTTTGACATATCCTTAGAGACTGCTGTTCCTCGTACATCATTTACAAATCATTTACGAGGGTGCATTTTCCCCAAACTGAAACGTCATGTACTGGGAAGCTGCCCAGCTTTGTCCCCCAAACTGAAACCTCCTATACTGGGAAGTTGCCCAGCTTTGAGCAGGACAAAGGGGGAATGAAAAATCAAGCATTCTTTTACTTGGTCAGTAGGCAACATCTCACCCCATTTTTCCAATTATGGCACGCCAGGACCCTGTCTTAGGTCGTCCGTCGCCCCGCCGTGGTACCCGTCATTGGGGAGAATGCTTTAGCCCCTGTCTTAGGTGTGCGCGGCGGTGACAGAAGTTGCCCGTCATTGGGTATCCTGGGCAAGGGCATACTTCCTTAACCACGAGGAGGCACAGGGGAGGATTGATGACATTTCTGCCAAACCAGGCAGGACCCAGTGTGGCTTGACCAGAATGGAGCATGGCTCAGAAAAGAGGGGCAGGGGTAGGGTAGAGGGGTGATGGGGATCTCTTCGTTCAGTGATCGGGGGGGGTTCTGTACAGGTCCGGTCCGCACTCCTTCTCCTCCTGCGTTTTCCGGTACCGGCCACGGGATCAGGTCACTGCAACAGATAAAGGAAGAGGCTTCCCAGGCCCATTAGAAATACCTTTCTGAATAGGGCTGCTCTTTGCTAGTTTCTCTCAGTTGCATAAAGTGAATTTGAGTGATTTGCCGATCAACCCTGCCAATCTGGTCTCTGACAAATGAGACAAGTCAACTCAGGATGCAGGGCCCGAATGTAAGCATCAGTAATAGTATGATCAGAGGGCCTGCTATAGTAGATATCAGGGTGGTGAACCAGGGGGATTGATTAAACCAAGACTCGAACAACCCTTCCTGAGCCTCTCTCTCCTTTTTACGCCATTCCAGGCCTTCTCTCAGCTTAGCCATGGAATCTCGGACTACCCCCGTGTGGTCGACGTAAAAGCAGCACTCTTCTCCCAGCGCTGCACACAGCCCTCCGTTTTTAAGGAAGAGCAAGTCGAGCCCCCTCCTATTTTGCAAGACTACTTCTGACAGGGAGGTCAAGGACTTTTCAAGATGGCTAATAGATTTTTCTATTCGGTCCAGGTCCTCATCAATAGCTGCTCTTAGAGAAGATAGACCAGAATGTTGGGTTACCAGAGCAGTGATGCCAGTGCCGGCACCTGCCAGGCCTATGCCAAACAGAGTGGTGATGGTTAGTGCAGATATGGGTTCCCTGCGGTTCCTACGCAGGACATCAGGGGAATTGGACCAATAGTCAAGGAGTACTTCAGCAGGGTGGTATATAATTTTGGGGACAACAATAACCATAAGACAAAATTCTTGGGAGACATTAAATACTGAGCCTTCCAAGTGGGGAGTTAATCCTGAACGTGAACAGTCCCATCAAGCTCCCATTTTTGGTGAGATCCAGGCGGAGTTACTCCATCCCGGGGACTCCACATTCTGTGCACACAACTCCTTCTTGTTTTGAGGGACTGTACCTACACATGTCCCTTGACCGCTAATTTGGGTCATGATTAGTCCCTGGGGGTGGGCCTTCCTCTCTCCAGGGGCTCTGTAATTAACATTGTATGAGGCGTTAATACCCATAGCCTCATAAAACGGTGGTGTGGGGCTATAGCACAGCCAGCAGGCTTCAGTCAGGTTTGGGGCAGTAGCATACAGAGTCTGATATGTGGCTTCGATAAGACTCCTGAGCTGGTTAATGATTGGGCCAAAACTGGGTTTTGGGATGGATAGGCCGGCTGTAACAGGAGGTGGTGTCGTCTTAGGGCCAGCCATGGTAGTAATGGTGGGCTTAAGAGGGGGTTTTGGAGCCTCAAGTGCCTGGTTAGGGCCTAGCGGAACCTGCTGCACGGGTTCGATTTTTAAGAGGATCTGCAGGATAACCCCATGCCATGGCCTGCTATACCACATAAGTCCCCAATTCAGGCGGTTGACCCATCGGGTCTCCGACCTTCCCTTATCAGTGAAGGAGATTTTGACCAGAAGCATTTGGGGGTGGTATTGTACAGAATATGAGCCATATCTCAGTGGCACAGCATAAGAAATATTAACCAGGTCGTGGTCAACCGACCATTTCCAATAGCCATCGTTAGAATCTACGCAAGACCAGCTGGCACAATAGTAAGATTCAGGGCCACCGCAAGTTCTCCTCCATTGGCCTGTCCAGAACCCGGGGCAAGTGAAAAAGCCATTGCGTCTCATAGAGGCTCTGGCCCCAGACCTTTCAAAACCATCCTGAAAGGGGTAGGCGTCTTCCAGGGAAAAATGTAAGTCAGGGAAGCACTGATTAAGTGGTGCTGCGTCGCAGCTTGTGGTACTCCAAACCTCATGGTCCTCTCCACTCCTTATGACCCAGGTCTGCTTGAATGGTTGATGTCAATTGGCATGAGTTTTGGTAGGGTCCTTCATTAATAATATAGCGAGGGTCCAGGCGACAAGCGTCGTTGTGGTGATTTTGTTCCTGTGGAAAAAAGAGAAGGAAATTCGTCTCAGGGCTAAGTACCCTGGAGGTGAGTTTCATTATTTTTCCCAGCTGTGGGGGACAAATGATCGTGGGGCTCATGTATTGGCCTGACCAGGCGTTCCGGCACCCAAATGGGTTTTTCTGTATTAGTTGGATATACACAGACTGCGCCTCTGACTCTGGCAAGGATTGCTGCCGTTGGTTGCCAGGTTCCTGAGGACAGATCCTTCCATTTCACCATTGCTTTAAGGGGAGCCGGAGTAGCAAAGTGACGTTGGGCTGCACTGCGGCCTGAATCATCGAGGAGCAAAAAATTTAAAATGAATAAGGTTGTGGATAGGAGCGCTTGTGGCCCTTGACAACCTTGGTAGATCTCACCCTCTTTTGTTTTAGAAATGTAAGTTTTGAGATGTCAGTGCGCTCGCTCTAAGATAGCCTGTCCTTGGGGGTTATAGAGAATGCCTGTTGTATGTGTAATATCCCAGGTTTCACAAAAGGAATGAAAAGTGCGGCTTGTATAGGCCGGTCCATTGTCAGTTTTAATTTGCCTGGGATTTCCCATATATGAGAAAGCAGCAGTAAGGTGATCTATAACATGTTTTGTTTTTTCCCCGGCATGTAGTGAGGCAAAAATCATGCCCGAGTGTGTGTCTATCGAGACATGGAGATAATGCCGGTTACCCAATGAGTTAGTGTGGGTCACATCCATTTGCCAAATATCATTTGCTCTCAGTCCTCTAGGATTGACTCCCAGGGATGGGGAATGTATATAAGGAGCGCAAGCGGGACAGACAGTGGTTATGGAGAGAGCCTCAGCTTTGGAACAACCCGTATGAAAACGAAGAGACTGGGCATCAAGGTGGAATTTTTTATGTAGCTGCATGGCCTTATCATATTCTAGGGATGTCATTATTAAGCGGGTAGCTTTATCTGCTCGTTCATTGCCTTCTGCAAGGGGTCCCGGGAGGCCAGAGTGTCCTCTAATATGACCCACAAAGAGGGGGTCCTTTCTGGCCCAAATCAACAGTTGCAATGTTTGTAATTGAGATAAAATTTTGGAGCCCTCATCTATGTGGGGTGCTGTTTCTAATCGGGGGAAGATATTAGCAACATACACACTATCAGTGTAAATATTGAGGGGCTTATTAGGGAATGTCTGCAAGAACAATAATACAGCAGATACTTCTGCAAATTGTGCCGAGGTCTCAGCAAGCTGTATGGCGTGAACATCCTGCCCATCAACCACTAAGGCTCGACCGCTCTTAGAGCCATCAGTAAAGAGGGTCCGTGCACCCGGAAGGGGGGTGGTCTTTATGATTCGAGGGAAGATAATAGGGCAAATCCTGAAGCTTTGCAGGAGTTTATGTTTGGGATATGCCTGTGTAATTTGGCCTTTAAAGGAGCAGACAAAAAGGCACCAGGAATCATCATATTGCATCAGATTATTAATCATGTCTTTGGAATAGGGAACGACCAATATGTCCATATCCTTAGCAAAGAGTGCACACGCTATGGTTCTAGCCTTCCAGAGTAATTGAGAAACTAAGGTGGGATAGGGAATCACCGTTCAGGTGGGGGAAGCTGAGAGGTGGACCCAGTATAATGGACCAATCTGCCAGAAAACTCCAGTTGGGGCAAACTCTGAAGCAAGCACTATAAATTGTAGTGGTAGATTGTAATCAATATGGTGTATTTGCATTTCTTCTAAGGCATGTTCTGCTTTTCTAAGAGCCAATTGTGCCTCTGGGGTCAATTGACAAGGTGAGGAGGGGTCAGAATCCCCCTTCAATAGTTCAAAAAGAGGTTTGAGCTCTCCCGTGGGCAGGGAGAAGGATGGTCGGAGCCATTGGAGTTCTCCCAAAAACTGTTGCCACTGGTGTAGAGTCTTTAAATGAGAGGTGGCAAACTGTATTTTTTGAGGCGCTATTCCCACCTTGTTTATGGTGTATCCTAAATATCTGTATGGGTGGGAGAGCTGTACCTTGTCCGGGGAGATTACAAGGCCTGCTGATTCCAGGGCGACCCGGACATGAACATCGAGTTGAAGTAACAGGTCTTTGGTGGGGCAGGCGGCTAAGATGTCATCCATATAATGAATCAAAAGTGCACTGGGGAAACGAGCCCGGACTGGCGCTAAAACCGCTGCAACATATATCTGACACATAGTGGGACTATTAGTCATGCCCTGGGGAAGGACTACCCATTGGTAGCGCTGATAGGGCTCCTGAAAATTGGGGGAAGGTAGAGAGAAGGCAAATCTTTGACAATCTTTAGGAGCTAATGGAATATTGAAAAAACAATCTTTAAGATCTATCACTAACAATTACCAGGACTTTGGTATAGCGGAGGGATGGGGGAGCCCTGGCTGCAGGGCCCCCATTGGATGCATGGTGGCATTGACTGCTCTGAGATCTTGCAATAATCTCCACCCGCCTGTCCTTTTCCTTATAACAAAGATTGGGGTATTCCAGGGAGATGTGGATGGGGTAATGTGCCCCTTTTCTAATTGCTCGGGCACTAGGGCATGTGCGGCCTGTAATTTCTCTTTAGGTAGGGGCCATTGCTCCACCCAGACTGGATCATCTGATTTCCAGGTAATTGGGGTGGGAGGCCGCTCGACAGTGGCCCCGATTAAAAAGGGCTAGTTTCTTCCAGTTCCTCAATGGGCATTAAAGTCACGGGATTTTCCTGCCCGGAGGATGGGCAGTCACTAGTGATATGGGCTATGGTCTTAAAGGACACTGGCGATATCTGCGAGCGACTGGGTGATGTAACCAGAACCGTGCCCATAGCTGAGAGTATATCTTGTCCCCAAAGATTCGTGGGGAGGTCTGGGACAATATAAGGCTGGAACTGGCCCTTATGGCCCTCGGCGTCCTCCCAGGTCAATACTTGGGCGCTACGGCTGGGTCGGACTTGGCCAAGTCCTTGCAAAACGGCTGTAGCCATTGTGGCAGGCCAGTTGGCAGGCCAATATTTACTGGATATCACTGAGACATCCGCCCCAGTATCTAATAGCCCAGAGAATTCCTTTGAGTTGATTCTTAGCGCATAGCGTGGTCGGGAAGCCATATGGGCAATCCAAAATATTTGGGCTGGATTATCTGAGCAGTCTCCGTTTGTCTGACCCTGGACCGAGAGCGTCGAGGTGGGGCCTTGCCACGTCCGGAGGAGGAGCAGGCGTGCAATCAGCTGTCCCTTTTCTATCGTCACAATGCCACGGGGGGAATCTGCCAGGACATGAATTTGTCCTATGTAGCTCTCTGTGATAGATCCTGGGTATATCTGCAATCCTTGCAGGAGAGCCTTTTCTGACCCTAGAATGAGGCCAGTGGTTCCGGGCGGTAGGGGGCCATAGACCCCCGTCTCCAAACTTTCAATTCCCATAGATGGTGTTAGTACTGCCCGGACAGAGGCATAAAGGTCTAGACCTGAGCTGGGAATTGAGGAGCCCCTGACAGAGGGAGGGAAGCTATCTGGAGCGGGCTGATACTTTGACCCGATGTCTGATAGGCCTCCTGCCTGAAGGCTTGCAGGGCCCGAGGCAGGCCCCTCCCGCCATTTCCCTGAGGCAGTGGATTGCCTAAATTATCCAGTTGGGAGGGACACTCAGCTGCCCAGTGATTGCCTCTCTTGCATCTGGGACATAGCCCAGGTGATCCCCCCCTTCTTCCTCAAGGGGTTGTTGGGACATTCCTTTTTGAAATGGCCTGGCTGTCCGCATTGATAGCAACCTTGCTTGGGTTCTGAAAGCCCGGAAACCTGGGAAGTTGCCCAGCTTTGAGCAGGACAAAGGGGGAATTAAAAATCAAGCATTCTTTTACTTGGTCAGTAGGCAACAGTTAAAGAAACTTTGGTACATCTACACAATGGAATACTAAGCAGCTGTTAGAAAGGATGAATTCATGAAATTTACATACAAGTGGTACTACATGGAAAGTACCATGCTAAGTGAAATGAGTCGGAAAGAGAGGGACAGACATAGAAAGACTGCATTCATCTGTAGAATATAAAGTAACAAAATAGGAGACTAACACCCAAGAATAGTCTCGATAAGTACCAGGAGGTTTGCTCCATGGCTTGGAGGTCAGCCACACATACTGGAAGAAAAGGCAGCTCAGATAGGGAAGGGAGCACCAAGTAAAGGGTGTTGGGAGGGTCCTGCCTAGATGGGAGAAGCATGCTGAAAGTAGACTATAGACCAAACATGAATGCCACTCAATGCCTCTTTTGCAAACCACAGCACCCAAAAGGAGAGAGAGAACAAAAGGGAATGCCCTGCCACAGAGCCAGTGTGGGATGGGGGGAATGGGGGGTGGGAAGGATACTGGGATCCGTGGTGGTGGAGAATGGGCACTGGTGGAGGGATGGGTCTTGATCATTGTATAACTGAAATCCAAACACAAAAATTCGTAAGTCTATAACTGTACCTTATGGTGTTTCACTAATAAAAATTTTTTTAAAAAGGCTGGCCTGGGTTGAGAGGTGGGTGGGCGGGTGATGGGAGGGAAACTGGAGACATTGGAGGTGGGAAATGTACACTGGTGGAGGGATGGGTGAACAATGATGACTGAAGCCTAATCATGAACAGCTTTGTAAGGGTCTATCTCACATCGATTCAATAAAAAAAAATTTAATAGGAGAATGGCTTATATTTGGATTTATAGAATTAGATGTGTAGTACATTTTCTGAGGTAAAATCCAGAGCTCAGCTGAGGCACTGGGATCTTTATAGAATTGTGGAAATGTGATGCTGGACTTGAGTTTGGAGACAGTGCATGATGAGTAGATCAGTGGTTCAAATGTGTCCTGCTTTGAGCACCATTCAACATGTCATTACTTAATCTCTTTTTTAAAAATGATTATTTCATTTACTTTAAGGGGAAACTCTGTATGGGCATTTATAAATGGCAAACAAATTTCATTTGCATTAGATATGGAAGTGGGAAAATGCTGCAGAGGACCTGCAGAGGCCTCTCGGGGTACAGAGATGGGGGTGAGGGACAGGCCCAAGGGACCTTCCTGACTGGCAGTTTATGATTGACAGGTACAGGCAGTTACTGGCCTTTAAAAGTTAGGGGGAGTGGTCAGCTCTTTCAGCCCACATGCTCTTTTGAACACGTCCTCCCTTCACATCTTTCTGAGTAAGTATTTTTCAAGAAAACTATCTTGCAGGATTGGAGGGGTGATCCAGAGGGAAGGGCATTTGCCTTGTGGACCAGCCAATTCAGATGTGAACCCGGGCACCCCATATGATCCCTGAAACCCCACCAGGAGTCGTCCCTGAGTACAGAGCCAGGAGTGAGGCCTGAGCAACACTGGGTATGTCCCTCCAAAAATGTCCAAGTATAGCAAAAAGAGAGCGGGGGACAGTTAGAGGGGTGGTTCTGATTGCAGTGGGACTCACTGGAGCATTTGGGAATTTCACACGCACCATTGTAAACTGGTATTCCTTTCGGGATGCAGTGTAGAAAAATCAACGGAAAGTTAAAATTTTTATTTTGAAAAAGATAAAAGAGGCCAGGAGATAGTAGAGCAGGAAGGGCACTTGGGTTATCTGACTTCAATCTCTGGCGTCCCATAGAGTCCCTTGAGCATGGCTCGGACTAATCCCTCCTGTGGTTCCAAAACCAAAGAAGCAAAAAAACAAGGAAATGTAATATATCAAAAGCTAGAACAGGTGGTGAGGTGTCTGCTTGCATACTTCTATCATGAGCTGATTCCTGGCACCTCGTATGGATCCTTGAGCACCATTAGGGGTGATCTCTGAGCACAGGACAGGAGACAGGGTCCCCAGTCAAGGGAGGTCTCATCTCTTAGGCCCCTGGAGCAAGACCATGGGGGCCTGTGCAGGGGACAGATTGCCCAGGCACTGCCAGCCTTGGGCCTGGGAGTCGATGCTTGAACTCCACATCCCTGGACCAAGAGTAGGATGCCCTGGCTGCCTGTCCTCACTCCCAGCCTTGCGCCCACAGGTGGGACTGCAGGACAAACAGGTGAGTGTCCGCGGCAGCAACAGGACTAGGATCTCGGCCTCCCGCAGTAGGATGTGGCCTCTGACCAGTGTCGTCTCTGAGAATGAGCAGGAGGAGGAGCAGGTGCTACTGCAGAGCCGGCTCCGGATCGGCTGCAAGGGGAGTGAATCAGGACAAGGTGGATATGGAGAAATGGCACAAGGTGCCAGGGGAGACCCACTGTGAGGGTAGGAGCCTGCCAGGGGTGGTGGGAGGAAGGACAAGCCAGGATGCCACCCACTATAATATATCAAAATCTAGAAGAGGCTAGAGGGGTTTTGGGATTGGCCCTCACTGCACAGAGAGGGTCCTAGTAGCGGGGAGGCTGCTGGGTCGAGGTAGGGGTAGTCCCCATCTCTTAGGCCTTTGGAGAAAGACCCCCAGGGAATGTACAGGGGACAGGTTACCCCATGTGCTGTTTTCCTTGGGCCTGTGTGTGAGTGTCTGGGCCCTGAATGTTGTGGTGGGATCTGGACAGCCTTCGGCCCTGTCTCATGACAGAGATGTGCATGCAAGACCAGAAGGTGCAGTGCCTGCAGCCTGGAATTCTTCTGCTGGTATCAAAAGCAGCACACAGCTGCAACCCCACACCTGGATATCCCACTCACCTGGACTCCAAGGTCGAGAAGGTCCTGAGGCACAAGCCGCTCATGGACCACCTGCAGCAGGTGCTAACCAAGCAGCAGGCCCTGCTGGAGGCCACCTTCAGGGAGCTGAGGGAAACCCAGGTGAGGGGGTGGGCAGGGGCTCAGGGACAGGAAGGCGCATCAGGCCCTAGACCTGCCTACTCACCTGGTGCCTTCATCTTTAGGGGATTCTCAGTCCTGAAATCAGGAGCAACGGAGCCCCAGGCCTTGCTGGAATTCCAAGGGTACCCTGAAGAGGGTGAGTGGTGTGGTGGGTCTCCAGGAGGGAGAAGTGCCTGATGGGGATCTGGAGGTGGGGCTATATGGGAGGTGGAGCCAGGCGGGACCCCTGAGATGCCTCCACCTTCCTTGCTCGGCTGAGACCCTGGAGTGCGCCATAGTCAATCCAGTGTCGAAGAACACGGAGTTGGAGGTGAACATAGTGGAGGTTTGTGAGACCATGACCTCTATGGAACTCGAGATGATGGTCATGAAGGACAGGCTGGTGCCGTGTGAGAAGACTAAGGATCTGGATGACTAAGGCCTGAGACTAAGGTCTGGTGTCCAGCCTCCAGCTCTCCCTGCCAGAAGACCCACGGTTCTACAGTTGGACACGGTGACAAGTTGCTGATGCATATGTTTCTGTTTCTTCACCTCCTTGTTGTTAAACGTTTACAGCAATGGTGAAATTTGTTTCTCATCAATGTGGCCTGTCATCTTGCATACGCTCAGCAAGAGAATCACAGATTCCTTTAATCTGTCACTTCAAATTGAGTTCAATGGCTCCTGTAAAGTCAGGCATTGGTCAGATCTGTTGGCTTTTCCTGGGCACATGTCATCTCCTCCTACCCCAGACCCCAATCCTGGGTCAGTTTCATTTTGCTCACCAGCCCCAACGGGTCCTTGACCATTGTTTTGGTCAAAGTCTGTCCCATGCTGTGCTCTGTACCACATTACATGTGGGCCCTTAGGCCTTCCCTTGTCCAACTCAGGGTCGCCTGGCACCTGTCCCAGGTCCATCCAAAGCCCTCCACATGATGCACGTTTGGGGTTGTTAGGAATCAAGGGGGCTGGAGCCATAGCACAGCGGTAGGGCGTTTGCCTTGCACGCAGCCAACATGGCCGACCTGATTTCGATTCCTCCGCCCCTCTCGGAGAGGCCGGCCAGCTACCGAGAGTATCTCGCCCACATAGCAAAGCCTGGCAAGCTACCCGTGATGTATTCAACATGCCAAATACAGTAACAATAAGTCTCACGATGGAGACGTTACTGGGCCCGCTCGAGCAAATCGATGAACAACGGGAGGACTGTGACTGTGAGGAATCAAGGACAATCATTGGGAAACTGAAGCTTAAGTTAGTAAGATGAATGTCCAGGATGAGATCAGGACCGAACCATGACACCAGCATCGAGCAGTGTCTGTGTAGGGGTCTCAACAAACAAGACATTGCCATGAGCCAAAAGCATACCAAGGCCATAAAGGAGAGAAAAACTAGCATTTCACTGGCAGTCTGGTCTGGACCCTCATGTCCACACAGCTTCACACCCCAAAATTCCCAATGTCCTCACTGAGCCACATGTCAAAAGCCAAAGGAAACATATGGGCCTTACCTGGAACTTGGGAGTCAATATCCTAGACCTATCAATACCCTCGACTCTACATACGGAGATCAATTCCAGAGTCTGTCTGGCAGGGACCCCACACTGTAGGTGTGACAGAGAACTAGTCCCAGGCTAGGAAACAGCAGAGACCCAGTGAGGCCCGTGTGGGATCTTCATACTCCTGCCCTGTGTTGATAGGCAGCTCCTGGGACACGGCCAAAGCAAAGCTGACTGTTCAGCGGGATACCAAGCAGGTCTGCCAACACTCCCCAGAGCCCCTGTTCCTTCTTCACATAAGTGTGGTGAGTCTTAACATAAGTCGCATGACACCCGCGACTGTAAGAGCCGTGAGGGTGCAGGGACCTCAGTCCGTTCCTGAGGCAGGGGAGGGGGTGCGTGAAGGGCTTCTTTCTTCCAGTCCTGACTCAACACTAGCCCACTTTTGGAAATTTTGTGCCTGAGCCTCCACAGTCACAGGAGACTGCCCATGGACAGTCATAGATGTCATCCTGCACTTCCTGAAAGACACGGTGGGAGGGGGTGCGGACTCTTCTCAGGGCAGAAAGGTGGCAGCGTGCATGATCTGTCCAGCTGCAAAAGTTTGATGGGGTTTTGTATAACAGTCCACGATATTGCGCCATCCAGGCATTTGGTAGCCGCTCATGCCCACTGAAACTCATTGCTGTCACCGCTGAATGGGGAAGCTTGGGGTGAATTGTTTTCAGCCTGACCAGCAGGACAGCAGCAGCTGGAGGTCAGAGGCACAATGACCATTCACAGGCCTCAGAGAGAGATCTTTGTCCCCAGTCTGTGCCAGGAGCCCAAGTGTCTCTGTCAGGATTCCTGGAGCCTGGGGCCCTGTCTCAGGAACAAAGAGGTTCAACTCCTTCCTCTTCCCCGGAGTCCAATTTTGTTTTTTTTTTTTTGGTTGTTGTTGTGGAATTAATTTTTTTTAATTTTTATTAGTGAAACACCATGAGGTACAGTTGTAGACTTACACATTTTTGTGCTTGGGTTTCAGATATACAACGATCGAGTACCCATCCCTCCACCAGTGCCCATTCTCCACCACCACTGATCCCAGTATCCCTCCCACCCCCCATCTCCCCCATCCCACCCTGCCTCTGTGGCAGGGCATTCCCTCTTGGTCTCTCTCTCCTTTTGGGTGCTGTGGTTTGCAAAAGAGGCATTGAGTGGCAATCATGTTCGGTCTATAGTCTACTTTCAGCATGCATCTCCCATCCTGGGAGGATCCTCCCAACACCCTTTATTTGGTGCTCCCTTCTCTATCTGCGCTGCCTTTTCCCCTAACGTGTGTGGCTGGCACCTAAACCTCCTGGTACCTATCTCAGCTATTCTTGGGTGTTAGTCTCCTATTCTGTTACTTTATGTTCCCCAGATGAATGCAATCTTTCTATGTCTGTCCCTTTCTTTCTGTGGAGTCCATTTTTGAGGCTGAATTCAGTGCTGTTTGGTTGTTGTGGGAAGAGGGGGATTTTTGGGGGGTACACTGGTGAGTCCTTATTTCTAAATGTGCTTTCTTCCAAGAGTAGGAGTAGAGACGTGCATCAGGCCCTTGGGTTTCTGCTGCCAGGACTGCATCCTCAATGCACTGCAGGACAGGACACTATAGGGCTGCCCAGGGAATCTTTCTGAGTCCATAGCCAGGACCTCCCTGAACAAGGGAGCTGAATTCTTGCACCTGGAAAGAAAACGGTCCACAGTGACCAAGCTTCCCTGCCTGTCTCTAGATATGCCCATTTCAAGGCAAACAGGGCTTGGTTCCTTCCTGGTGCAGTTTACAAACAGAAAAACACATCTTTGCGGTCCAGGCAGGTAAAGCGTTGGGCAGGAGGAGGGTAGCAGACCCAGTGAGTGGAAGGCCTGGAGAGCACATGGGGCCAGCGGTCATGGCCACACTGACCACTGCAAGAACGAGAAGGTTCTCGGTTTAGCCTCAGCTCCCAGCCCTTAGCTCTGCCCTGCCACCTGTGCCTTGCTCAAGGGGCTGCCTGTTCACTCTTCCTCCTGTGCACGCCTCACACACCTGATGCTCACACTCCCAATGCACCCTGACACCTCAACTAGTCTCCTGAGCCCTCCAAGGGAGATAGATCCCGGAGTTCAGAGGCAGGAGCAACCACTGAGCACTGCTGAGTGTGCCCCAGAAATTTAAAAAAAATTAACAGCAACAAAATAAATCATTCATTTGGAGACAACAACTACAACAACAACAAAATCATTCATTCTGAAGAAGAGCAACATGGAGGAAAAAAAAAAGACAGTAGGGTGCCCTGAGGCCATGCTGCCAACATAGCCCCCATCTGGGGGGGCGGTCCTTTGGAAAAAGGGTTGGTAGAGAATGTGAAGGGGGAACCCTGGAAGCCTCTTCTGAGCGGGAAGGAACCCTGGGGCATGCTCTCCCCTAGACACGCCTCTTCCATGCCTCCACACTGGTCACCTCTCTTCCTCTGAAGGGAGGACTTGGTCGAGTTAGTGAATGTCAGAGCCCACTTTTTGCTTGCCAGCTGGGGTTGAGGCTCAGGAATTCTCTGAACTGAGCGTCCTCCCCAGCCCTCCCAAACCCCTTCGGTGGGGTTTTTTATCCCAAGCCTGAAGGGTCCGGTGGAGAAACGTGGAGAAAAAGCAAAACTGGCAGATCTGCGACTGCGGGGGCGGGGGGGGGGGGTAGGGCGGGGGGGTAGGGCTGAATTCCAAGGGTAAAGCCATTCCACCCCTCTAAGGCTGGATTTTCCAGCCTGCTGGGGAAATGGGCTGGTGAGGCCGGTGGAAGGTCCCATGTGAGCCTGTGAGCCCTATTTGGACAATGGGAGGTGGGGGGGAGGGGTTGGGGAGGGAGGCACGGAGGCTGCCCAGTGAGGGGCTGGGGTGCTTGCTGGCCCCTCTGCGGAACAGCGCATACAATGCAGACATTGATGTGTTCCAGTGAGCTGGGCACATCCAGAGACCCCTGGCCTCGAGAGCATGGGGCAGTGCATGAAAACTCGGAAGAAATGCAGCAGGAGCTGCAGCTGGGTGGGGTGCACCTTCCTGGGTGGGGGAGGTGCTGCTGGGGGCGGGGCCAGAGAAGAAGCAAGACAGGCCCCGCCCAGGGGCAGGGGGCCATGAGGCCAGGGTCTCTGTGACAAGGAGGGCCCGGCCAGATGGGCTGGGGAAGGGCCCTGGGATGAGACCTGGGTCTGGCTCACCTGAACCCCTCCGAGTTTTAAATTTTTCCTTCACTGACTTCAGGGTCGGCTTTTCCCCTCCTTCACCATCGCCTCCAGCTGCAGTCTTCGTGGTCTCACACACCTCCAGCATTTCCCTCTCCACCCCAGTGTGTTTTCCCTCTTGATGGGTTGTCAGGCGGCCGCTGGGTCTCAGCCAACCGCGGAGGGTGCAGTGACCAGGGGTGGGGCCCGCCTGGCCCCGCCTCCCAGGCAGCCCCACCCCCTGACTCCCAAACCTGGTTTCTCCCTCCTAGGAACCCCAACCCTCACGGTTTTCCAGGGCTCCTGTGTGAATTCAGCAGGGCCTGAGACAGGAAGTCCCGGACCTAGGGCCCCTGTAGGTGAAGGTACTAGGGGAGGAGGCAGGGAGGCTGCGGGACTCCCTGTTCCGGTGCCCCTCTTACCCCTGGGTCTCCCCGCCCTCTCCACTGACTGCCTCTACCTGGGCCTGCTCCGTTGACAGCTGCTGCAGCAGCTGGACCAGGAGCAGCTTCTCCTGCAGAACCGCCTGGTGCAGCTGCTCAGCCTTGGAACCCAGGTGACGGTGGGCATGCACATCCTGTTGGATTGCAGTTGTCTGCTGCATTGTATCGTCCTGCACCTGGGGGCAGGACATTGGCAGTGAGGACAGGCGCGAGGACCGTCCAGATGCCAGCCAGGAGATGCAGGGCTCAGTTTCTTACTCCCGGGTCCAATGCCTAGACAGCACCTGCCTAGACATGGGATCTCTCCCTGCCTACATCCCTTATCCTACCCCACAGCCTCCCACCTCCAGGACCCCTCTCTGTGCAGTGTGTGCCAGTCCGCACCCCCACAACCCTTCAGTGGCTGGCATCCTGGCCTGTCCTACCTCCCAAGAACTCAACGCGGGCTCTTGACCTTACCAGCCCATTTCACAGACCAGGAAAGTCACAGCCCAGAAGGCTGCAATGTCATGCCCCAAGAAGAGCCTTGTGTGGAGGGGAGCTGATGGCCAGCAGACCCCTGTACCCTCTCACAAAACTCTTGGCGTTCGGCAGCTGTTCGTGGGCTCGCAGTGAAGATGCGGGAAATATTGCCCACTGTTGCTGAGACACAGATCGAGCCTCGCCCGAATCAGGCCACACTTCAGTCCTCAGCCTGCAGGAGGCGCTGCCCCCAGCTCCTGTCTCCCCAGCTCAGTCCCCTCAGTCCCCACTCGCATCTGCAGTTCTTCCCTACCCGTTGTTCCTGGAACCTCTTGGCCCCCAAATGGACTTGGGGGCTTGTCATAAGCAGGACCTCAGGTGGCTGAGTTGTGGGTGCCCCAGGGTCGGTGCACCTGAGAGGGAGCAGACAGTCAAGGACCCCAGACCCTCAGCCCCACCCAAACTTCATGGTCCACAGCCCCGACTCTTGGTTCCTCCTGCTCTTCTCGGGGTCAGCTCATTCCTCACCGCCCTCTGCTGCTCCGGGCCCCTTACAAAGTGGATTCTTTCCTGGTTTGGACCCATTGGAGCCCTCCTGGCAGTGCTGGAAGGGATACTAGGGACAACTAGAAACAAGCGTTCTATGTCCTGCCCCTAGAGCTCTCTGCATTTCTGTGCTCATAACATTCTGGGGAGTGGACAGCCGACCCCGATCTCTCCAGCTGCCCCACATAGGGGGACCCTGAGGTGCAGAGGGTGGGTGAGGTTCTCTCAGCTGCTGCTCCTGGCCTGTCTCTTCATATTTCCCCATGCCTCATTCACAGGGCGCTTCCCTGGATACTCTAAGCCACCCCTTTCTGCCTTGCCCCTCCCCATATCTATCAGACTTGAATCCATGATCCCATGACCCCAACCCCCAAACTCACTAACCCAAACAAGTATGAGGCTCTCCCGTGAAGCATTCTGTTTTTTTTGTTTTGTTTTGTTTTTTTCTTTTTGGGTCACACCCGGTTGAGGCACAGAGATTACTCCTGGCTCATGCACTCAGAAATTATTCCTGGCAGTGCTCAGGGGACCATATGGGATGCTGGGAATCGAACCCGGGTCGGCCACATGCAAGGCATATGTCCTACCCGCTGTGCTATCGCTCCAGCCCCACATTCTGATTTTTTAAAAATATATGGGTCTGGAGTGATAGCACAGCAGGGAGGGTGTTTGACTTGCACGCAGCCAACCCGGGTTCGATCCCCAGCATCCCATATGGTACCCCGAGCACCACCAGGAGTAATTCCTGAGGGCATGAGCCAAGAATTAGCCCTGTGCACCGCCGGGTGTGACCCAAAAAGCAAAATATATATATATTATGTTTTAAAATATATATATGTATGTTTGTAAAATTCTTCTCTTTCAGCTTGTTGGTCTGTCCCAAACATGGAGCAGGGCATGGTGTGAATGGTAGGACAGCTGGGGCGGGGTCTGAGACCCGAGGGTCCTGCTTTGAATCCCCAGCTGCACAGACGGAGTTCCGAGCAGGGTCAGGCCTCACTCCTGAGCACAGAGCCAGGAAAAGCACCTGAGTACTGCTGCCTGTGGCCCAGCGCCGTGCCCAGCTACCAATAATAGAACACCACGGGAGTGGACACGTGGAGGCAGTCATGGCCAGGGCACCACCTGCACTTCCTGCACCCACCGCTGTCTCTGCTGGCACAGCACATTTGTGGGGGGCACGTACCCCACAGGTCAAAATTCACCTCCTGGCAGGCGTGACTTGCTCTTCATTTCCATATATCAGTTTGAGGTCCACCTGCTTCTTTTTCATTGTTCTCACAACTTTAAGTTTTTCCATTTCCACATTTAAAGCAAGTGATATTAGTTTGTGATTTATTGTACCCCTACAAAGTTCCTCTTTAACCTAAAGACAATATCATCTAAAAACAGAAATTAGGTAATGACATGTTGAATGATCCTCAAAGCAGGACACGTTTGAACCACTGCTCTGCTCACCATGGACTGTCTCTAAACTCAAATCTGGCTCCCAAAGTCCCTGCTCCTGAAATGATCCCAAAGTCTCAGTTAAACTCCGGATTTTACCGCAGATAATGTACTACACATGTCCTTTGAAAACTTCAAATATAAGCCATTCATTTTTTTAAAATGTATTTTCATAAAATCACTGTGGCTAGACCTTTACAAAGCTGTTCATAATTAGATTTCATTCATCCTTTTTTCCAACACCCATCCCTCCACCAGTGCACATTTCGCAGCACCAGTGTCCTCAGTTTCCCTCCCTTCAACACCCTCCCCCACCCAGCAAACCCAGGCCCTCGTCTATGGTAAGACACTTTTCTTCTCTCTATCTGTCTCCCTTTTTGCAGTTTACAATACAGATACTGAAAGGGTATCAGGAATATCCCTTTATCTACTTTTAACACTCAAGGATTTCAACTTCGGACAGAAATAGAATTGTTATTTCAGGCAGTTTTGCTGACAGAAGAACTGGGAATGGTCTCTGCTATGGACAACCAGGGATCTGCAGATATGGAGTGACTGACCACAGCCTGGGCCCTGGTCTGAGTGTCCAGGCAGGTCCTGAAGATCGGGAGGTCTTCCAACCCTGAATAGGGATGGGATTAACTCCTGCCTGCCAGGACACTCCTACAGAAGAAGAAGGCCCGAGGCCACTTGGGTTCACTAAACTGGCCTGGTTTCACATCTTCACAATGGTCAGGCCTGGGTAACCATGACATGACAGGTAAAATATCCATAGTGTTATAAGTGTGTCACCAAAACCTTTGAAAAACAAGGTGGAGGTCTGGTGGGATTTGGGGGATTGGAAACTGTCCTGAGATGCCAATACTTCTCCTGAGCTGCCGGCAGTCAGGGCTGGCACCTGCCCAGCACTCCCCTCCCCATGCCCCTCCAGCCTCAAGGTGAATAAGGAGAAATGACAGGAGGAGCTGTGAAAGACCCACTGTGAGGCCAAGAGCCCACCTTGGGTGAGGGGAGGAAGGACAGGGCAGGACGCCACCCACTGCGGGGTAGAGGGGTGTGAACTGGCCCTTACTATACAGAGAGGGTTCTCGTAGAGGGGAGGGTGCCAGGTAGGATTAAGGGCTCAAGGCAGAGGGTGGCCCTATCTCTTAGGCCCTGGGAGAAAGACCCCATGGGGGTCTGTGTGGGGGGGGGGTGTCGGAGCCCTGCATCTTCTGGCTGGGATCTGGTTGGCCCTCCTGCCTGTCCTCACAGCCAAAGTCCTACACACAGATGCAGGTGCAGGACGAGACGGTGCAATGCCCACGGCCTTATTGCTTAGCTTCTGCTGCTACCTAGAGCATCACAAACTGCAATCCAAGAGCACCTGGATGCCAGCAATCACCTGTGTTCCAAGGTGGAGCAGCTGCACAAGCTGGTGCTTTAGCAGAAGCAGTTCATGAACCAGCTGCAGCAGGTGCTAACAAGGCAGCAGGCCCTGCTGGAGGCAGCCTTCAGGGGGCCAAGGGAGACCCAAGTGAGATAGGGGTCACAGGCTCCCAGACACAAAGGGGGCAGCCGGCTCCCACCCTGCTGGCTCACCTAGTACCTTCACCTTCAAGGGTTCCTCAGTCAGACATAACAGGAGAAAAGCAGCTCCAGGCCCTCTGGAATCATAAGGATACCCCAAGAAAAGTGAGTGACAGGTTCCTCACGTGGGAGACAACCCCCAACCCCCATGGAGGTCAGGAGGCGGGGCTGCAGAGGAAGCAGAGCTTCCTCTTGGTGAGGCCTGTTGACCTCCCTTGGTTGTCTGAGACCTTGGACACATGCTTCCAAAGTACGTCCTGTGCCAGAAGCATGGAGGAGGAGCCCTTCGGCCTTCGAACATAGTGGAGGTTTGTGAGACCCTGAAGTCTGTTTAGCTGGAGGCTACGTACGAGGATACCGGCTGGAGGAGTGTGAGAAGACTTTGGAGCTGGAGGCTGCGGTCCATATCTAGGCTTGCGGGGACAGTAGAGTGTGTGAGGATCCCAAGAGACTCTATTTCTGTCTGAGGAACAGGAGGCCACAGACCCTTGACCCGGGACCCAGAGAGACCCGACTACAAATCACACAAATCCAGCTCGTAAGCACAAGTTCACCTGACAACCTTATTCACCATTAATCCCCTTATTTTGCTGCACACATGAACTCTACCCTCTCTGAATCCAACTAATTCAGCCCCATCCGTCCTTCCCGACCTGCTCCTTCCCACCCTCTTCCCTCCTCCCTTCTCCTTCCACCCAACCCCCCACTGCACTCAGTACTAGACACCAGGGTGGGGGGGGGCAGATCCCCTAAAGACACAAGGTATTATTAGGTGGGCAGAAATGACCGCCACCTAAAGACACAAGAGATCAGGGAGGCAGAAACTCCCCATCACCAGACCCCATGGATTAGGGGGACAGAATTATCCCACACCACTAGACTTGAGTTGTGGGGGACAGAAATGTCCCCCACCACTAGAACCCAGAGATCAGAGGAACAGAGGTGTCCCCCACTACTGGATCCCAAGGATTAGGGGGACAAATATCTTCTGCTACTAGAAACCTGGAATGTGTGGAGAGGGGATGCAGAAATGAAAACTGGGCCAACTCAAATCCCAGTCCTAATGATTTCTAATGATTCAGCCCTAATAACTTTTTTGGGGGGGTAGGGGGGAACTCCCTGTGGCCTGACTCTGCCTTCCACCATGTAACGGCCTCCTCGCCTACCCTCTAGTTCACAGACCCAACAGGGCAACATGGCAGCGACCCCCAGGCTGCTGAAAAGCTGCGTGCAAAAGAAGAATTGAGAAACATGAGGTGTGGGAGAGGGAGAGATGGGGATACCAGAGGCACCCCTGTGTGAAGTGAGGGATGCGAGAGACCCAATTCTCTGAGCTCAACAATAGTCGAGACAGGCGCAGGCTGAGACAGACAATTCTAAGAAGCAGGTGGATGTTCAAACTGATAGGTGGAAGGAAAGAGTGAGGTATTCCTTCCAGGAGGTTCCTTGCGGGAACACGTCCCCCCCCCAAATGTGCCCCACCTCCAGATTTAGGGATTGTGCAGGGGGCATGGTGCCATGGCCATGCCCACCCAACGTGTCCAATCCCATGGTGTTCTTTTATTGGGGGGCAGGGCGTTGAGCCAGAGCTCCTGTGCTCAGGAGCTTTTCCTGGCTCCGTACTCAGGAGTGAGGCCCGGCAAGAGCTCAGGGCTTCCCTTGTGGTGCTGGGAAATCAAAGCAGGGTCCCTGAATGCCTAAACCACTCTCCAGCTGTCCTACCATTTCAACAGGCCAGTCTCAGAGAAACAAGCTGGAGACAGGAATTAAAACAACATAAAACCTATTTTTAAAAATATGGAAGCCCACATTGCAGAGCTTCATGTATGATTGGATGAGTGAGTGTGGGGGCTGGAGTCACGGGATCAGAGCTTTCAAGTCTGTGACGTAGAGGGCGGGCAAGGCAGAGGGGTGGCTTAGAGTGTCCAGGGAGAGGCCCTGTGAACGGGGCATTGTGAAAGGGGAGACAGGCTGGGAGCAGGAACTGGGCGAGTCTCCCTGACCCTCTGCACCTCGGTGTCCCCCTGCGTGGGGCAGCAGGTGGGGATCCACTCCTCCAGAATGTCATGAGCATGAACGTGAAGAGAAAAGTAGGGCCCGGGTCTGGAACCCTCCTTTCTGCCCTGTCCTGGTGCCCCCTTCCAGCAGTGCCAGGCGGGCACAAATGGTTCCAAACAAGAAAAGAATTGATTTTGTGAGGAACCCAAAGCAGCAGAAGGCTGTGAGAGATGAGCAGCCCCCCAAGATGAGCAGGAGGAACCCCAAGTCCGAGGATGGGGGCCCAGGAAGTTGGTGGTGGGGTGAAGGCTCTGGGGGCCTTGACTGCCTACCCTCTCTCAGGTGCATTAGCCCCGTGGTGCCCCCAGCTCTTCCATCTGGGCTACGGAATATGAAAGAACAGCTACAATGGAGGTCAGGAAGTTTCCACCAGATCCAGGCAAGATGCAGGTTCGTCTGAGGTACGAGGACACTGACCTGAGTCTACAGGAGCAGGGGCAGCATCCCCGGAGGGGGCTGTGGTGTGGGGTGAGCAGGGCTAGGTTCAGAGCTGCATCTTAGACGGAATGGAACATGAGTCGGGAACCGTTCCCACGCCCTTTGCCCACCCCATGAGCCCTCCAGCAGCTGGCTGAGCTCTGGGGCAGATTGTTGAGACTGGGGCACGGCCCTTCTGGAAAGCCTGCTACCCTCCGCCCGAAGCCTTTCTTGGCGTGAGAGGCTTCTGATGTTTGGGTCTGGACTTTCCTGTCCAGAATTTCCCCTGGGAGGACAAGAGACCTACTTGGATTATGGGGGAGAGGGGAAGGACAGGGCAGGAGGCCTCCCAGTGATGTTGACTGACTCATCCTGCTCCAAATGGTTCTGAGGATGTGGGTGGCAGCAGGGAAAGAGACAAGGGCTAGTTGCCCGGGGAGGCCCCATGTCTTAGGCCCCGGGAGCAAGAACATCAGGGCTGGTTGCACCAGGTGCTGCCTGCCTGGGCCTGGGAGTCTGAGCCTGCCTCTCCTGGCAGGGATTGGGCGACAGGCACTCCCAGGGTTGTCACAGGTGCAGGCGCAGTGCACCTGCAGCGACAGCTCCTTCCTGCAGCACTGGGCCACCGTCCAACAGCACCTGGGCTCTGGGAAGGAGCAGCTGCCTCACAAGAAAGATGAAGAAAAGGAAGATTTAGAGACAACAAGGCGTGGGCTGATGGGGACGCGGGTGAGAAGGGCCGTGGGCTCTGGGCAGGAAGGCGGCAGCCGGCTCCTCCTGCTCCTCACCTACTCTCTTCACCTTCAGGGGTTGCTCAGTCAGCCCTGCAGGAGAACTGGAAGCGGCAGTTCTCCACCCCTGAAATGGCAGAGACCCTGAAAAGGGTGAGTAGCAGGGTCCCAGGAGGGAGAAGCCACCTACGGGGGTCAGGAGGCAGGGCTACGGGGGAGGTGGAGCCAGGTGGGCCCTGCCCCATGCCACTTCACCTCCCCTTGGTTGGCTAAGACCACAGGGCTGCTCCACAGCCCAACAGAACCAGGATGTCAATCATGGGAAATAGACCATGAAGACTGAGGAAGATCAGACTGTGCTGCCCATGAGATAAGGAGGCTGGTGCAATGGTGAAGGAAGAGGAAGGGAGCACCGAGTCAAAGGAACAAAAAGTAAAAACCCTGAGTCTGGCATGCAAACAGATCACCCAAGAGGCCATGGTAAGCATGACACCTGCTCGGAGACCCCTGTGACTGCCCCTCCTAACCTTGGTCTCCCTCCTCAGTGTTCTCTCAACCCCCAACATCCTGCTCGGGAACCAACGGACAGCCACACCTTCCTTGGAACCCCAAGTGTCCTGTGACAGTCAGAAGGGACTTCCTAAAGACAACCTCATGCACACCCCATCCTCCCTGTTACCCAGAGATGGAAATCACACCTAGATCAAAGGGCAATGTGAGCCAATACAAAGAAAACCTGTGTCCCAGAAGATCAATCAGACTGTGATGCCCAGGAGATAAGGAACCCGCAGACACCCGGCCCAGGGCCCCAAATGACCTGCCTGGAAATCATGTTGTCCCCTAGCATCAGCAATGGTTAACCTGGGATTCTTTTTTTTTTAATTTTTTTTTATTAGTGAAACACCATGAGGTACAGTTGTAGATTTACAATTTTTTGTGCGGGGTTAGATTATACAATGATCAGATACCCATCCCTCCACCAGTGCCAATTTTCCACCAACATGGATAATATCCCCCCACCCCCATCCCCCATGCCCCCCTGCCTCTGTGGCAGGGCAATCCCCTGTGTTCTCTCTCTCCTTTTGGGTGTTGTGGTCTGCAAAAGAGGCATTGAGTGGCAAACATGTTCAGTCCATAGTCCACTTTCGACATGCATCTCCCCTCCTGGGAGGGTCCTCCAAACACCCTTTATTTGGTGTTCCTTTCTCTGTCTGAGCTGCCCTTTCCTCTAGAATGCCCGGCTGGCCACTAAGCTATGGAGTAATCCTCCTGGTGCTGATCTCACCTATTCTTGGGTATTAATCTCCTATTTTGTTACTTTATATCCCCCAGATGAATGCAATCTTTCTATGTATATCCCTCTCTTTCTGACTCATTTCGCTTAGCATGATACTTTCTATGTTGTACCACTTGTATGTAAATTTCATGACTTCATCTTTTCTTTTTTTTTTTTTTTTTTTTTTTTTTTTCCCTTTATTTTATTTTATTTTTTTTAAAGTTGTAGATTTACAATTTTTTGTGCTTTGGTTTCAATTATACAATGATCAGATACCCATCCCTCCACCAGTGCCCATTTTCCACCACCATGGATAGTATCCCTCCCACCCCCATCCCCCCATCCCCCCGTCTCTGTGGCAGGGCAATCCCCTGTGTTCTCTCTCTCCTTTTGGGTGTTGTGGTCTGCAAAAGAGGCATTGAGTGGCAAACATGTTCAGTCCATAGTCTACTTTCGACATGCATCTCCCCTCCTGGGAGGATCCTCCAAACATCCTTTATTTGGTGCTCCCTTCTCTATCTGAATAGCCCTTTCCTCTAGGATACCCGGCTGGCCTCTAAGTTATGGAGTAACGCTCCTGGTGCTGATCTCAGCTATTCTTGGGTATTAATCTCATACTTTGTTACTTTATATCCCCCAGATGAATGCAATCTTTCTATGTCTATCCCTCTCTTTCTGACTCATTTCGCTTAGCATGATACTTTCCATATTGTACCACTTGTATGTAAATTTCATGACTTCATCTTTTCTAACAGCTACATAGTACTCCATTGTGTAGATGTACCAAAGTTTCTTTAACCAGTCATCTGTTCGTGGGCATTCAGGTTTCTTCCAGTTTCTGGCTATTGTAAAGAGTGCTGCAATGAACAAACAAGTGCAGATGTCACTTCAACGATAAATTTTTGCCTCTCTGGGATATATTCCCAGGAGTGATATTGCTGGGTCAAATGGGAGCTCAGTTTCTAATTTTTTGAGAATCATCCATACTGTTTTCCAGAAGGGCTGAACCAGTGGACATTCCCACCAACAGTGAAGGAGTGTCCCTTTCTCGCCACATCCATGCCAGCATCGGTTGCTTTTGTTCTTTTGAATGTGGGCCAGTCTCTGAGGTGTGAGATGGTATCTCATTGTGGTTTTGATCTGCATCTCCCTGATGATTAATGATGTAGAGCATTTTCTCATGTGTTTTTGCCAGTCGGATTTCTTCTTTGAGAAAGTTTCTGTTCATTTCATTGCCCCATTTTTGGATGGGGTTGAATGTTTTCTTCTTGTGGAGTTTAACCAGTATTTTGTATATCCTGGATATCAACCCCTTGTCAGATGTGTATTCGGTGAATATCCTTTCCCATTCTGTAGACTGTCTTTGTATTTTGGTCACTGTTTCTTTGGAGGTGCAGAAGCTTCTTAGTTTAAGATAGTCCCATTTATCTATCTCTGTTTTCACTTGCTCGGCCAGTGGCGTGGCATCTTTAAAGATACCATTAGCTTCAATGTCATGGAGGGTTTTGCCAACTTTATCTTCAATGCACCTTATGGTTTCTGGTCTGATGTTGAGGTCTTTAATCCATTTTGATCTTACTTTTGTACATGGTGTTAGGCAGAGTTCTGAGCCTATTTTTTTTTGCATGTAGCCGTCCAGTGATGCCAACACAATTTATTAAACAGGCTTTCCTTACTCCACTTCACATTACTTGCACCTTTATCAAAGATTAGATGATCATATGATTGAGGGGAGATGTCAGTGTATTCAACCCTGTTCCATTGGTCTGCAGTTCTGCCTTTGTTCCAGTACCATGCTGTTTTAATTATTACTGCTTTGTAGTACAGTTTGAAGTTAGGGAGGTTGATTCCTCCCATTTTCTTTTTCCCAAGAATTGCTTTAGCTATTCGTGGGGGCTTATTGTTCCATATAAATTTCAGGAGTGTTTGCTCCATTTGTTTGAAGAATGTCATGGGTATCCTTATAGAGATTGCATTGATTTTATACAATGCTTTCGGTAGTATTGCCATTTTGACAATGTTAAGTCTCCCGACCCATGAGCAGGGGATATCTTTCCATTTCCTCATGTCCTCTTTTATTTCCTGAAGTAGCGTTTTGTAGTTTTCTTTGTACAGTTCCTTTACTTCCTTAGTTAAGCTGATTCCTAGGTACTTGATTTTCTGGGGCACAATTGTGAACGGGATTGTTTTTTTCATGTTGCTTTCTTCTCTCTCACTGTTTGCGTATAGGAAAGCCATGGACTTTTGGGTATTGATTTTATAACCTGCAACTTTACTATACAGGTCTATTGTTTCTAGGAGTTTTTTGGTGGAGGTTATTGGGTTCTCTAAGTAGAGTATCATATAATCTGCGAATAGTGAGAGCTTGATTTCTTCCTTTCCTACCTGAATGCCCTTAATATCTTTTTCCTGCCTAATCGCTATTGCAAGTACTTCCAGTACTATATTGAACAGCAGTGGAGAGAGTGGGCATCCCTGTCTCGTCCCTGATCTTAGAGGGAAGGCTCTCAGTTTTTCCCCATTGAGGATGATGCTTGCTGTAGGCTTGTGGTAGATGTCTTTAATTATGTTGAGGAAAGTCCCCTCTATACCCATTTTGGCTAGGGTTTTCATCATAAAGGGGTGCTGGATCTTATCAAATGCTTTCTCTGCATCTATTGATATGATCATATGCTTTTTATCTTTTCTTTTGTTGATATGGTGGATTATGTTGATTGATTTCCGAATGTTAAACCATCCTTGCATCCCTGGGATGAATCCTACTTGGTCATGGTGTATGATCTTTTTGATGAGTAGTTGGATTCTATTTGCTAGTAGTTTGTTGAGGATCTTTGCATCTGTGTTCATCAGGGATATCGGCCTGTAATTCTCTTTCTTTGTGGTATCTCTGTCTGCTTTTGGTATCAGTGTGATATTTGCTTCGTAGAAACTGTTCGGAAGTGTTTTTGATATTCCAATTTCGTAGAAAAGCTTAAAGAGCATTGGGAGTAAGTCCTCTTTAAAGATATGGAAGAATTCCCTAGTGAATCCATCCGGGCCAGGACTTTTGTGCTTGGGGAGACTTTTTATTACCATTTCAATTTCCTTGATGGTGATAGGTCTGTTCAGGTATTCCAGGTCTTCTTGGTTCAGCCTTGGGAGTCTGTAGGAGTCTAGGAATTTATCCATTTCCTCGAGGTTTTGATGTTCTGTGGCATACAGTTTCTCAAAGTACTCCCTGAGGATCCTCTGAATTTCTGTGGTTTCTGTTGTAATGACCCCCTTTTCATTTCTGATTCGGTTTATTAGGGTTTTCTCTCTCCCTTTCTTTGTGAGTTTTGCTAGAGGCTTATCGATCTTGTAAATTTTCTCAAAGAACCAGCTTTTGGTTTCATTGATCTTTCGGATTGTTTTTTGTGTTTCTATCTCGTTAATCTCTGCTCTGAGTTTTATTATTTCCTTTCTCCTGTTCGGGTTGTGCTCCCTTTTTTGGTCCTTCTCCAAGCTCTTAAGCTGTGAGGTTAGGTTACTTATGTGTGCTCGCTCCTCCTTCCTGAGGAATGCTTGTAGAGCTATAAACTTTTCTTTTAACACAGCCTTTGCTGTGTCCCATAAGTTTTGGTAACTCGTGTTCTCATTTTCATTCGTTTCTAGGAATCTTTTGATTTCCTCTTTGATTTCCTGTCTAATCCACTCGTTGTTCAATAGTGCATTGTTTAATTTCCATGTGTTTGATTTAGTTTTCTGTTTTTGTGTGTGATTTACTTCTAATTTCAGCGCATTATGGTCTGAGAAGATTGTTGATACAATCTCTACCTTCTTAATTTTATGGAGGCATGTTTTGTGGCTCAGCATGTGGTCTATCTTGGAGAATGTTCCATGTACGCTTGAGAAGAATGTGTATTCAGCTTTTTGTGGATGAAGTGTCCTGTATATATCTACTAAGTCCCTTTCTTCCATTGTTTCCCTCAAATGAAGTATGTCCTTGCTAAGCTTGAGTCTGATTGATCTATCAAGAGGTGACAAAGCAGTTCTAATGCGTTTTTTTTAAAGAAAAAAGCAATGGCTACTAAGCTACTAAGATAGCCCACAGAATGGGAAAAATTATTTACCCAATACCTAGCTGATGAAAGGCTAATATCCAAGTTATAGAGCACATTGGTAGAACTTTACCAAAAAAATATCTCCCAACCCCATCAAACAAATGCAGAGAGGAATAATGAACAGAAACTTCGTCAAAGAAGAAATTCAAGGGCTGGAGTGATAGTACAGTGGTAGGTTGTTGCTTTGCACGTGGCTGATCTGGGTTTGATCCCCGCCATCCTACGGGCTACACCCGCCTTGGAACCCCAAGTGTTCTGTGAGAACCAGAAGGCAGTGTCCTTCCTAAAGACACCCCATGCACACCCCATCCTCCCTTTCACCTAGAGGTGGAAATCACACCCAGATCCAAGACAGACCTGAGCCAACAACCCGTCAAAGACAAATTGTGTTGGCAGAAGATCAGACAGACTGTGATGCCCGTGAGGTAAGGAGGCTGCAGACACCCATCCCAGGGCACAAAGTGACCTGCCTGAAAGTGATGTGTTCCCCCCAAGATTTAGAAATGGTTCAACAGAATTCTTACTCACCTGTAATTCCGTCTTTTACCTACCCTGTCAAAATCATATTCATTTACCGCAACATTGTCTTTCTTCCCTCTTCCTTCCCGCCCTTCTCCTCTCCCCCTCCTCCTTCCTGCCCCCTCCCTTCTCCCCTCCTCTGCCCCTTCCCATTGAGGAATGGGGCTATGGGGCTATGAAGCTATGGGGCTACACAAAGCAATTGCAGACGTGCCCCCATGGCAGGGATGCTGCGTACTAGGAGTGGCGAGATGACCCAAACAGAACAACATTGAGACTCGTACTCTGCAAGTAAAGAAGTTACACAGTCTCCAAGGAAGCTCAGCTAGAGAAGAGGGCACCAAATCAACGGTGCTGGGAGGATCCTCCCAGGGTGGGAGATGCATACTGAAAGTAGACTATAGACCAAACATGACTACCACTCAGTGCCTCTATTGCAAACCACAGCACCCAAATGGGGAGAGAGAGAACAAGGGGGAATGCACTGCCAAAGAGGCAGGGTGGGAAAGGGGGTTGGGGGGGTAGGAGGGATGCTGGGACCCGTGGTGTTGCAGGATGGGTGCTGGTACAGGAATGGGTACTTGAACATTGTGTGACTGAAACCCAAGCACAAAAATTTATAAGTCTACAATTGTACCTCATGGGGTTTCACTAATAAAAAAATAATAAAAAGAAAATTCTTGGATTAAAAAAAAAGGTACACAGCCTCCAGCACATCCATATGTGCAGGAGCAAACTCAAAACATAAAATAATAACCCAATTAAAAAATAAATCCAAATAAATAAATTTCAGTTTTTAATATGAACAGATACTACACTTGATCTTAACCAAAAGGCCGAGAATCTCCGCGGGATGGAGTGATAGCACAGTGGTAGGGCGGTCGCCTTACAAGCGGCCAACATGGCCGACCTGAGTTCGATTCCTCCACCCCTCTGGGAGAGCCCGGCAAGCTACCGAGAGTGACTCGCCCGCAGGGCAGAGCCTGGCAAGCTCCCCGTGACGTATTTGATATGCCAGACACAGTAACAACAAAGTCTCCAATGGAGACGTTACTGGGCCCGCTTGAGCAAATCGACGATCAATGGGAGTGCCTTTACCTTTTACCTTTACCTTTTAATATGAAAATTAAGAGATCGTGGGGTCTCACCATGTTTCGTGCTTGTCCCTATCCCTCCCCGAGCGCACCCGCCCCTACCCAGTCTTTCCAGAAGGATTCAGGGCTTCATTCTTATGGTCTTTATCCGGATGCCTCTCAGGTTGGAAACTGCTCCTGAACTGTTCAGTGGTTCTGAGCAAGAGATTTAGTTCACTGCTTCTTGCAAGTCAGAGGATGGGGTCCCATCTGATAAGCAGAAAGGCTGGGGTCGCGAAAGTTAGAGTGGGTTTTCACATCAAAATCTAGAGTCGCAAAAGTTAGATGTGGGTTTTCACATCATAATCCCAGGGACTGTGCCATCTGGGCAATTGGTAGCCACTGGGGCCCTTTGTTAGTCATCACTGTCACCCCTGAATGGGGACCTGGAGGTAGATAGTTTGTTTACCTCTGTGGCACAGCGAGAGATCTGAGCCCCCTGCCTCAGAGACAGGTATGCCCAGACCTCTGCCAATGGCCCTACCCTGGGTCAGGGCACCTAGAGCCTGGTGCCCTTTCTCAGGCACTAAGAGGATCAACCTCTATGCCTCCGGAACCCTACTGCTGATTTTTTTATGTTATTTGTTTTTCTTTTTTTCACTTCTAAATGCTCATTCTTCCAGGAGGTCTGGTGCCCAGCCTCAACCAAGAGCTGGAGCAGAGCCTCTGAGGCTCTCTTTCAGTCCTCTTAGGCTTCTGACACTAGGAACTTATCATCTACAGACTGCAGGATGGTCCATTCCAGGGCTACAACGAGGATTTTCTTAAGTCCAGAGCCAGGGTCTTCCTGAAGAAGGTGGCCGAGTTTTTGAATCCTTGGGCAACGGGTACACAGTGACTGAGGTTTCCTCCTGTCTCTGGATCCTTTGGCCCAAAGGCAAACGGGTCTGCTTCCTGGAACAATTTGTAAAGGGGGAAGCATATCTTTTGAGGTTCAGGCCAGTCAATCATTGGGCACTAGAGGAAAACAGACTCAAGAGAGTGGAAGGACTGGGCACCACAAGGTGACCAGCAGGACCGACCACACTGACTCCGCGCAGGTCATGACTTCTCAACTGAGGCCAATGGGTTGCTACCAGTTGAGCTGCATCCCACCACTATTCCTGCCTCCCAGACCTGCGCAGTATCTTTCCCGATCCCTAGCCACACCTCACGGTCTACCTGACATTGTCGCTGTCTCTGGAGGCTCACTCTTAGCATGAGTTTACCAGCAGAGGGGCATGATACTGCCATTAGAGAGCGCCTGGAGAGGGTATTTTCCAAAGTGGGAATACACAGTGTCAAAGTGGACATTTATTTGCGCTTCTAGCTCTGTCTGGAGATCTAATGCCAATAAGATACTAAAGTGAGGAACAGAGAGAACCTTGTTTTCCATATGGAAACCCCAGCATCTGCTGAGACCATGGATTCTCGTGTCCAAGAAAAGCAGGGAAGGGCTGCACCTCCGGTACATTCAACGAGCTCTGCTTCCTATGTTGCCCTGTCTTGGGGGTCATGGGGCCCACTGTTTCCACGAGGCTTTTCTTGGGAGTGTAGGTACCAAGTTACCCTGCCTTCCCTGCCTGCCTGGGGACTCCCTGTGACTCTGTCAGACTGTCCAAGTTGTCCTGATGTCAGTAGACATTTCTGGAAGCTACCCAACTTTGAATGTCTGCCACTCCCATTCATAGAGGGTCACAACTTGCCTGGTGTCATATTGGCACTTTGTTCTCTCCTGCAGCATGTCATGGCCCTCTGGACCAATGATCTGGGGCCTGCCTTCTGCCCCTCCGCATCCTCCACCCCTGACCCCTGCTCCTGCTCTGGCTCCCCTCTTACTCCCCGCCCCTTGTCTGCCCTGCCAGTTCGCACCTCCTCTAGACCAAGGGCACACTGGAGGTGCTTGGGTCTGGCCTTAACCACTCCATTGGGGTAGTGCTGTCTCCACTGGAGGTGCTGTGGTCTGGCCTTAACCACTCCACTGGGGTAGTGCTGTCTCCACTGGAGGTGCTGGGGCCTAGCCTTAACCACTCCACTGGGGTAGTGCTGTCTCTACTGGATGAGTGGCAGTGCCATCCAGCTGCCATGCTCTCTGCCAACTCCTCCAGTGCACCAGGTGCCACTGCTTGGGTGTTGCTCTTTTTCCTTTTAGTCTTGTCTTGCTTTATCCGCTGCTTGGTAGTGAGTTTTGTTGTTTCACAAATGAGAATTGCAGCACTAATATAACTTTGAGTTTTGAACTACTATGAACACATACGTACTTTGCCAAAATTTCTGCCTAAAGCTAACTAAAAACCAAGAAGCTGGGACTGGAGTGATAGCACAGTGAGTAGGGTGTTTACCTTGCATACGACTGACCTGGATTTGATTCCCAGAATCCCATATGGTTTCCTGAGTACCACCAGGAGTAATTCCTGAGTGCATGAGCCAGGAGTAACACCTGTGCATCGATGGGTGTGACCCATAAAGGAAAAAAAGGCACATTTTGGCAAGTGGGAGAACATGATGAGATAATAGTGCTATTGGAATGAATAGTTCCAAAGTCTGAACACCGCACAAGCGAGAGATCAGTTTTACAGCAGATCTGATGGGCGTCGGGGTATTAGCAAGCAGCTGACAGGAGAGTATGGAACAAGAAATGACCAAGGTTTCTTGGTGCAGAGAAGGATCTGGAGCATATCAATAACGTAGGAAAATTTGGGAGATTTTCCCTGGTTTCTAAGTTGAACAGAGTGACAGATCACCTCTGGGCCATCCCGGGTGATTTCCGTGCCTGTCTTCGTCTTTCCCAGACCCTGTGCCTCATGGCAGCTCCTGCTCTCCGGGGTAGCCAGTCTGAAGTTAGCCTGTGGGAAATGTGGGCAGAGGTCCCCTCTCCTCTTCAGCAGGGCTATGGAGATCCTAGTATCAGGACTTGAACAGGGCTGGGCCGCATCAAGGCAAGCACCTTCACCCCAGCAATATCCCTGGGGCCCATTCTTGAAAAGTCTGAAAGTGCTCGGGAGTGGAAGCCTCGGGTTCCATGGGGCTGTCTCCCTGGGCACTGTGCCGTACAGAAGGGGGAGTGAGGCATCTTTAAGGGAGCCCAACTCTACAGGAAGGAGAGTTAGGTGGGAAGCAGCTGAAAGAAAAGTACTGCTTGCAGCAGGGCATTAGTCCAGCAGATAAAGTGATCTTCTTGCACACTGCTGACGTTGGATCAATGGGCACCCCTAGTTCCACTAGGTATGGTCCCTGAGCTAAGTCAGGAGTAAAGCCTGAGCATGTCTGGGTGTGGGGCCAACACCCAAAGAAAAGTGCTGCAAGCAGACAGGGCCGACCTTTTCCCAGTGCCCTAAGGAAGAATTCCTCAAATTCTTAGAGGGCATAAGAGAGATTTCCCTGTTAGGTGGAAGGGGTGAGGGAGGGGAAGGGGGTGACAGTACTGGCCCTCCACTTGTGACTCTGCCTGAGCAGTGACAGTCCACTTGGACAGTCCACAGTGGCCTGACTCAGGCCAGGATTTGGCTGCTGCTTTGACACAAAGGTGTCCTGAAATTGTGAATGTCAGTGTCCTTAGGAGGGAGAAGCCCCCAATGAGGGTCAGGAGGCAGGATACCCGGGGCGGGGGTCGGAACCAGGCTGACTCTGCCCCTGAGCCCTCCACCTCCCTTGGTTGGCTGAGAGCCTGGGGCTGCCCCTCAGTCTATCCAGTTTTAGTCAATCTAAGGGCACTGAAGTGGAGGCAAACACAGTGGAGATCATAAAGCCCGAGGAGCTGGAGGTGGTAACAGTCAAGAAGGACAAGCTGGTGGTGTGGGGAAGACTGTGCATCTGGAGGCGGAAATCTCCCCCAACATTGGGTACCGGGGATGTGGGGGGCAGAAATGTCCCCTACTAATAGACCCTAGTGGTCTGGGAGGCAAATAAAGGCCCTAAGCAGTAGGCACCAGTAACATGGGGTGCAGAGGTTTCCCGTAACAATAGACAGCAGGGATCCAGGGACAGAAATGTTCACAATAACTCGGCACCAGGTATGAGCAAAGCTGAAATGTCCTCCAGAAAAAAACACTAGGGATTTTGGGGAAAATTGTTTTCCAATACTAGACACAAGAGCTCTGGGGGGAGAAATGTCCCACAACAGAGAACAGAGCTCAGATAGGAGACATGTCCTCCAACACTACACAGTAAGGAGTCCCAGGAGCAGAAATACTCACGCCCATAGAAATAGTCCAAAGAGTAGCAATAAGAAATGACCACCTCCCCACCCTCCACCTTAGACTATACCCCAGGAGAGAGGAGTGGAGAATGCCTGCTCACCCCCGCTTTCCTACCTAAATGTGGAGATATTTCCGGTTTGTGGGCTGTCCTTGCACGGTCCAGGGCATTTTCCACTTTTTGAGTAAAAATTCTGTCCAGGCGGCCAGAGAGAAGTCTCAGGAGACTCAGTACAGGCTTGGGATGCATGAGGTCAAGAACGTTCCCTGGCACCACAGGGTCTCCTGATCACAAAGGCTGGAGCAAATAGAGATCCCCACAAACCCCAAACCTCTCAGGTATGTACACAGGCCATGAGGGTCAATGAAGCAGTACTTGGAAGGATCTCAGTGCTTAGAGGAAACACTCATTCAGAGCATCCGATTTTCAAAACGGCACTTGGGTACAACTATCTACCCGTCCTGGCCCAGGGAAAACGAGGCAACACTCAAACCTTCGGTTCATGGGCTACAGGCCAAGCAAAAGTCTGAGCCGAGAGCTCCCCTTCCTCCAGTGCACTTTTTCTATTCTGGGAAAGGAAGTCCTGAAAAGGATGGAGGCTGGAACAGTCAGCAACTGAGTTCTAGGCACTACCTGGGACAGTTTAGGCGATCATGAATTGGTGGCAGAGGAGAGAGAGGGGAGAGGGCTGAATCAGTCTCCCTGACAGCCACTGTCCTGTTTCCAAGATTGTTTCTACAAATGGATGCATCCCAGCCTGTGTGGGTGTGTGGCATTGGGTGGGTGGGTCCTGCCAGGGAACGGCTCATGCTTCTTGATGAAGCATGAGCTGTCCTGTGGGGGTCTCCCCATGGATCAGAACCTGACATGCCATTCCCATGCCCATGGTGCCTGTTCCGTCTACACCTCCTCTGTAGTGCCCACCGGGAAGAGCCCCCACCTTGCCCCCAATGCTTCGTGGGTGCCAGGCCCCCTAGTGGCCAGATCATGTCTCAGGTAAAGGACCTGCAAACCTCCTGGTATTTCCCAAACCTCTCAAGGACTGGATGGACTTTCTCTGCCCAGAGCCTCACCCCAGTGTGGAACCCTTCACTGCCCACAGGCACCCCAGACAGCACAAGCCCACAGTGACCCTGTGCCCCACCATCAGAGATAAATTTGATTCTCAGCACAGCGAAAGTGAGAGGGGGAGATGTCAGAGCTACAGGAGACAGACGGAGACCACTGGGGCATGAATGTGCTCAGGGCAGGGAGGACAGTTGCATTCGTGGATGCCATAGTGGGCACGGGCGATATGGGGGAGTTGGGGTTCCTCTCAGGCTGCAGGACTCGTGAGGGCAGCGTGGCCAGGGTGAGTGGCCCTAGTTGGAAGTGTGTGTACTGAGAGGGATTTCCAGAGCAGGACGGGATCAACACCAGAGAAGCATCAAGGTTCCCCAAGGCCAAGTCTGGTGTCCAGCTCCCAGTAGGATGGACTGAGTCTCAGAGAAAGGGGCAGAGCTGGGGTGGGGAGGTTCTATGGGGTCATTAAGAGCCCTCCAGGACTCAGAAAGGGAAGTTTCTGAGCAACAGGGGGAGTTGGTCAGGGACTGACTGGGTCTGGGGGCTCAAAGGCCCCACAAACTGGCTGCTGCCAGTCTGGGAGGAAGCAGAGACAGAAGGGCAGAGAGAACGTGGACACCGGATATGGCGGGAGCAAGAATTCTGCCGGCTTCAGGAGAGGAGAGGGGCAGGGCAGGGGGGCAGGGGCTCCAAGGAGACAAAGGAGAGGGGCAGGGAGTGAGGGGCAGTTGGGACAGCGACCAGGACAGCCCCTCTGCCAGGCTCGCTGGGCTCCCACAGAAGCAGCCAGGCCAGACCTAGGGGTGCTCAGGGGCGAATCCTGGCAGCTGCAGCCCAGCCTGGGCATGGGGGGACGTGATCTCTGGGAATGAGAAAGTCGTGGACTGAGCTACGGGAGACCGAAAGGGTCAGTGCTCCTGGCCCACCGTGAGGCCCACAGAGTTCCAAGCCACCATCGTCGGTAGGGGGCAGTGCCCGAGGGTCCGGGTGGGGTTGGGGAGGCCCGTCAGGCCCACCAGGGCAGAGGCTGGTGCAGCCTTCATTGTGAGGTTAACCCTGGGAGCTCTAGATTTCTCCCTGGCCAATGGGGTTGCAGCCCCGAGGCCACGCCCCTTCCCTGCCTATAAAAAAGGCTCGTGGCCCCGCCCCTCGGGGGACCCTCTCTCAAGGATGCTGAGGGAGAAGTGGCCCCATCACACCTTCCCCCTGTTGACCCTTCGAGGGGTCATCTAGGGGTCACGTCCGGATGTTTACCCTTCTACGGGCCATCTACGGGTCACCTGTAGGGGTCATCTCTAGCGGATCGTTCGAAATTGGCAGAGCGCAACGGACGGTAAGAAAAGGCCCTGCGTTGGCCCTGCACTGGTCAGTGTATGGCCCCGAGGCCACAGGATCAAGCCCGGGCCCATTTCCAGCAAGTCTTCCGGCAGTTTTGTCCCCAGCAGCCTCTGTCCTCGTCAAGGTCTCCCGGGACTCTGGGATGGGAGTCCCCAGAGAGCCCCTCTCCAGGACCTGTCCGTTCCTGTCCCCAGAATAGGACCTCCTGGGCTCCTGCTGTCCAAAGACCTGGGTGGCTGGACACTGGCTCCCCAGCTCAGGAAACAATGGGGTTGGGAGCTCAGGGCAATGCTGAGGAGCTGCCTCAGTGGCGCTGCGGAATCAAAGCAGGGTCCCCGGGTACACAGACCCCTCACCACAGACCCTCCTGCCAAAAACCTCCTACTGTACGACCACACCCTTCCCGTCTAATTTAGGACAGAAAGAGATGGAAGAACAGAATTTTAAAACATCAGATATATCTTGTAAAGGCGGAGAGTCACATGGCAGCGCCTCATCCGTTAGGGGTGAATGATTTGGGCTGGTGCTTGGCACCAGGAGTTTGAAGCCTGTGATGTCTGAGGAGGGCAAGGCAGGGAGGAATCACTCAGAGTGTCCTGAGGCCACGGCCACATCCCTGCCTATAGAAATGCTCGTGGCCCTGCCCCTCGGGACACCCTCTCTCAAGGAGGCTTAAGGGAGATGTGGCCCCAATGCACCTTCTGCATGTTGACCTTTCCCTAAGGGATCATTGGAAATTGGCAGAGCATGAAAAGATGGGAAGAAAAAGTGCTAGGTCAGTGCTAACCCGCCAACCCTGGGCCATGCACTGGTTCTGCACTGGTCAGTGTGTGTCCAGGAGGCCCAGGATAAAGCCTCCGCCCATTGACAGCCACGTTTTCAGGCTGTCTTGTCCTCCAGCAACTTCTGTCCTCGCCAGGGTCTCCCGGGACTCTGGGATGGGAGTCCCCAGAGACCCGCTCTCCAGGCCCTGTTTCCTCCTGCCACCAGAATAGGATCTCCTGGGCTCGCACTGACCAAAGAGCTGGGTGGCTGGACACTGGCCCACCCAGCTCAGGAAACAATGGGGATGGGAGCTCAGGGCATCACTGAGGAGCTGGGGAGTCAAACCAGAAACCTCACCACAGACCCTCCTGGCAGTGGGTTTAACTGTGCAAAAACACCCTTCCCCTCTTGTTTGGGACAGAAAGAGCTGAAAGAACAGAATTTTAAAACATCAAGTGTATCTGATAAAGGCAGAAGTTTGCAATTTAGAGCGTCATCCTTAAGGGTTGAGTGATTTGGGCTGGTGCACAGCACCAGAGCTTGAAGTCTGTGATGTCTGAGGAGGGCAAGTCGGGGAGGACTGACTTCGAGTTTACAGGGAGGGGCCCTGTGAATGGGGCATTGTGACACGGGAGACAGGCTGGGAGCAGGAGTTGGGCGAGTCTCCCTGTCCCTCCACACCTGTGTCCTGCTCTGCGGGCAGCCAGAGGAAATGGGGTCAGCTGTCCACTCCCCAGAATGTTACGACCCTGAAAATGCAGAGAGCTCTAGGGACGGGACATAGAATGCTTGTTTCTAGTTGTCCCTCGTGTCCCTGCCAGCACTGCCAGGAGGGCTCCAGTGGGTCCAAAGCAGGAAAGAATCCACTTTTTAAGGGGCCCGGAGTAGCAGACGGCGGTGAGAAATGAGCAGCCCCCGAGATGAGCAGGAGGAACCAAGAGTCCGGGCTGTGGACCATGAAGTTTGGGTGGGGTTGAAGGTCTGGGGTCCTTGACTGTCTGCTTCCTCTCAGGTTTACCGGCCTCTGGGTGCCCCCGAAACAGCCACATCGTTGAAAACATTTCGAAGGACAGGTGGAGGCAGGAGGTTCCAGGAACAATGGGCGAACCCGGAGAACAACTGCGGATGCGAGTGGGGGCCGAGGGCACTGAGCTGGGGTGAGAGAAGCGGGCGCAGCGACGCCTGGAGTCTGAGGGCTGTGGGGTGGCCGGCCGGGAGCCCGGCCAGGCTCGAGTTGTGTCTCTGTAACAGTGGAACGGGTCTGGGCAACATTCCCCAGTCTTGGAGCTGAGCGAGTCTCCTATCATCTCCAATTATCACCTATCATTCCAACATGTCTTCACTGCAAGCCCACGAAAAGTTGCTGTACACCAAGAGTTTTGTGAGAGGGTGCAGGGTTTGCCGGCCATCAGCTCCCCTCCACCCTGGGGTATTCTTGGGGCATAACAATTCAGTCTTCTGGGCTGTGACTTTCCTGGTCTGTGAAATGGGCTGGTGAGACCCCCTGTGAGGCCAAGAGCCTGCCTTGTGTGATGGCAGGAAGGACAGGTCAGAATGCCCTGAGGGCTGTGGTGGCACTGACTGGCCCACACTACACAGAGGGGTCTGGAGTTGGCAGTTGCCAGGTAGGAGTCAGTGTCCGAGGCAGAGGGAGACCCAACTCCTAGGCTCTGGGACAACGACGCCATGGGGGCCTGTGGCTGAGGGTCTGAGCCCTGCATCTCCTGGCTGGGATGTAGTCGGTCCTCCTGCCTGTCCTCACAGACACTGTCCTACCTCCCACAGATGCCAGGGCAGGACTAAAAGGTGCAGTGCCAGTGACCTCCCTGGGGCCGATTCTGCTGGTACCTGGAAATGCACATAGCTGCCGACAAGAGCACCTGGACGCCCGCAGTCACCTGGGCTCCAAGGAGGAGCAGCTGAACCAGCGGATGCTGCGGCAGAAGCAGCCCATAGACCAGCTGCTGCAGGTGCCACCAAGGCTGCAGGCCCTGCTGGAGGCCGCCATCAGGGAGCTGAGGGAGACCAGGTGAGAGAGGGGCCACGGGCTCTGGGGCAGGAAGGCCCTAGACCTGCCTCCTCAGCTAGTGCCTTCACCCCAGGTGCTCTTCTGTGGGACTCAGCAGCAGAAACAGCAGCTGCAGAACCTGGTAAAGTGGAAAGGTGTCCCGGAAAAGGGTGAGTGACAGGGAGAAGCCCCTGTGGGTCAGAGGGCGGGGCTACTGGGAGGGGAGCCAGGCGGCCCCACCCCCAGCCCCCCACCTCCCTTCCTTGCTTGAGACCCTTATGCTGCCCCACATCCCATCCACTCCAAAGGGATTGGCGTGGAGACGAACAACACACAGGTGCTCCTGGACACAAAACGTGAGGAGCTGGAGGCCACAGAGAAGGAGGAGGCACAAGAGGCCAGGCAGGAGGAGTGCCAGAGTCCAGGAGCTGGAGGAGTCAGTCAAGTCCCAGGGGGCAGGACCATGGCCTGTGTGAGATCCAGAGACGCTCCTGTTGCTGTCCTTAAGGAAGAGGAGTCCACCGTCATCGGACCCAGGTCCTGTAATGACCCGCCGAAAATCCAGAAAACGCAGCTGGTCAGCAAGAGCTCCACTGGCAGCCTGACACCCAGCTGACACCTCGATTTTACTGCACCGACGCACCCTGCCGCTCTCACCCAATTGATCTAGCCCAGCCCCGTCCTCCCCACGCCACCCGAGTTCGGCCTTCCGCCTTGGCCCTTTGCTCTTCTCCCTCCACTAGAACCAGGGATATCCCTCACTGCAAGACCAGGGATCAGGGCAAAGCCACAACTAATCTCCATCTCAAGAAACGGGAGATCAGGGGGACAGTAAAGTCTCCATCCACTAGACACCGAGATGTGGGGGAAGAAATGTCCCCACCCCTGGACTCCTCAGGTATCAGGGGGCACAGTTTCCCCCTACACTAGACCGTGGGATCAGGGGGGCAGAAATGTCTACCCCACTAGACCCCACGGATCGGGGGAGCCAAAGATGCCCCCCCACCACTAGACGCCAGGGATGGGGGGGCCAGAGATGCCCCCCCATCACTAGAAACCAGGTATCGGGGGGGCAGAGATTCCCCCCCCCCCACAAGACGGCAAGGATCAAGGGGAGGCAGAGATGCCCCCCACCACTAGACACCAGGGATCGGGGTGGCCATAGATGCCCCACCACCACTAGACGCCAGGGATGGGTGGGCCAGAGATGCCCCCCCACAACTAGATGCCAGGGATTGGGGGGGCAGAGATTCCCCCCCCACAAGACGGCAAGCATCAAGGGGGGGCAGAGATGCCCCCCACCACTAGACACCAGGGTTTGGGGGAGCCATAGATGCCCCCCCACCACTAGACGCCAGGGATGGGGGGGCCAGAGATGCCCCCCTATCACTAGAAACCAGGGATCGGGGGGGCAGAGATTCCCCCCCCACAAGACGGCAAGGATCAAGGGGGGGCAGAGATGCCCCCTACCACTAGACACCAGGGATCGGGGGGGCCATAGATACCCCCCCACCACTAGACACCAGGGATGGGGGGGCCAGAGATGCCCCCCCACCACTAGACGCCAGGGATCGGGGGGGGCAGAGATTCCCCCCCCACAAGACGGCAAGGATCAAGGGGGGGCAGAGATGCCCCCCACCACTAGACGCCAGAGATCGGGGGGCCAGTGATGCCTCCCCACCACTAGACGCCAGGGATCGGGGGGCCAGAGATGCCCCCCAACCACGAGATGCCAGGGATGAGGGGGCCAGAGATGCCCCCAACCACTAGACACCAGGGATTGGGGGGGGCAGAGTTGCCCCCCCAACCACTAGACGCCAGGGATGGGGGGGCCAGAGATGCCTCCCCCCACCACTAGACGCCATTTATCGAGGGGGGGCCAGAAATGCCCCCCCACCACTAGACGCCATTGATCGGGGGGGGGCAGAGATGCCCCCCACCACTAGCCGCCAGGGATCGGTGGGGCCAGAGATGCCCCCCCAACCACTAGATGCCAGGGATGGGGGGGCCAGAGATGCCCCCCAACACTTGACGCGATTGATCGGGGGGGCCAGAGATGCCCCCCCACCACTAGACGCCAGGATTGGGGGGTGACGAGATGTCCCCCCCACCACTAGACGCCAGGGATTGGGGGGGCCGAGATGTCCCCCTCCACAAGGTCCGAGGGATCAGAAGGGCCGAGATGTTACCCCCCCCCCCCCACTAGTCCCCAGGAAACAGTGGGGAAGAAATGTCCCTCTCCACAAGATCCGAGGGATCAGCATGGCAGATATATCCCCCCAGCACTAGCAAACAATGATTACGAGGTCAGAAGTCACAACTCAGCTCTCCGCTCCCCATTGTGGGGTCCTGTTTCTGCGCATGACAGCCCTGAAGCTTGGCCGCTGGTACCATACAGTGACCGGATTCTACACACTCTTTGGGGCTGTTTGGGGACTTTGTATTGCTGGCTGAGAAGAGGGGCAGGAGGAAGGCGGGCTTTCTCCCTGACTGCCACTGTCTGATTTTCACGATTGTTGCAATAAATGGATCTATCCCAGGCCTGTGTGGGTGTGTGTGTCACTGGGCGGGGCAGGTCTGGCCAGTAGTTGACAATTTCTTCTAGATTGTGGGAAGCCTTGGCCATGTCACCATGCCAAGACGCTTCACCTGCCTGCCCCTGTGTGAAGCCTGTCAATGACGCCAGGAGAGTCCACCCCAAGGGTTGAAGGTCTCAATCACGGATGCGTCCCCAGGAGGGAGGGCAGGATGCAGCACCCAGAGCCCTGCCTTCCACTGCAGCACCTCCGTGGCCTCCCCTCACCCCTGGTGCCTGTTTCCCCATTCCCCTCTGCCATGGCACGAGGGACAGACCCCACTTTGCCCCCTAGTGGCCACATCAGGTTTCTCAGGATGAGGACTTGAAAGTGTTCCTACAGCAGGTGGGTCCAAGGTGCTGTCCCCTTAGCCAGGGTCCCTCTCCATGGCACCCGCCCCGGCAGGAAGACAGTGTGTTATCAGTGGAGCAGGATGGGGCCGTGGATGGAACATGTTTCTAGTGTCCCCGAGTCCGTACGGAGCTGATCCCTGATAATAGCGCCCCACTTCTTTGTGGACCATCAGATTCCCTAATACAAGCCCCACTGTCACCTGTCAGCAGTCCGGCCAGACCCCATGTAAGAAAGCATCAGGCCCTGACTCCTCTTTGCTCCTGCACACCCAGACCTGTTGTATAGCCTTGGCTGAGTGACACTCTACTGGTGAGAAGAAGTGTGTCCAGATCTATGGGTCAGAGCAGATGGCAACGCCTCAGAAGGAAGAACCATCCTGTTCCAGTAAGTTCCAGGAATTTGGTCAGCCATGCCCCTTCCTGCCTGTCACATTCCTACTGAGACTCACACTCCTGCTAAGGCTGCCCAGGGCAGGCACAGGCAGCTCCTGGTTTACCCTTCGGTGCCCAGTTCATAGCCCTGCCCCTCTACCTGCACCATGGGCCTGGGGTCGCCAGTTCACTCACACAGTTCTACACACCTCACACATGTCCTTCATACCCTCTCGCAGCCTCTACTGGGGCTCTAGGCTTAGCTCCCCGTGTCCTGCCTCTGGGCCCCTGGGATCGGGAAACACCAAGTCCAGGTTTTCCTGAGGTTTGGGGAGCTGAGAGACTGTGGGGATCAGAGGCTCTCCCCTATCCACCCTTGCCGGTGGGGAGAGCTGTTCTCCCTGGACATTGAACGACTGTCTTGGGAGTTTTTCCTCTTAGGATCTTGCAGAGTCTCGCCAAGACACAGGTGGCACCCAAGAGTTTGCCGGAAGCATCCCAGTGTATTCCATGTGTGCCGGCTCTACCCAGCTATCCCCCAAAGAGGCATTAGCAGGTCACAGCATGATTATGTAGGTTGTTTACAGGCTACCTTGATTCTGCGGTAACAACTTTCATCTAACATGCAGTGGTGCCTAGTGCTCTCAGGTGCTCCCACAGTGGTGATTCCCATTTCTACGCTCAGTGTTCGAGCTTTCCCGTGAGCCCCTTCCATCCCTGCTCGGGTAACCTGCTTTCCCTTAGTCTCTTGCTCGGTGAGAGATTTGGGGACCCCATCCGGGTCAGACAGAAGGACAGAGACATATAAATAAAGTTAAGGAAATAGGAGTAGCTTACTGGGGGGCTCCCGGGCAGACTTTCCGAACCTCAGGTGAGGCAATGGTACGCCCGTGCCCTGGGTTAGACTAAGGGGGCTTTTAAGTTGTCTTGGTCTGGTCCTAGTCATCTGTTCGTGGGTCAATGGTAAGGAACATGGAATGAGCCTGGTGGCTTCCTGTCACCAAGTGGGCATTAAGTCTTGTCTTCCTCACCTGGGACAAGGTGATCTCTGACTCCAGGAATGTTGCTGTCCACTCAGCCGGTTGCCATTTGGTACTGGTCACCATTTTGTCAGAGCAAACCTCACATTTGATTCTTGTCAAATTTGGTGATTCCTGACCCATCCATCTTGTCCACCTCCTAGAGCGGGTCTCTCAGTGGTCCTGCCTAGTTTTTCGCTTCTGCCTCTTGTTGCCTGCTTGGTTCCCTTGCCTGAGGCTTAGCAGACAGAATCATTTGCCAGCCCCCCTTAGCTCACCCCGCTGCGGCTGATCCTGACAAACTAGCACCTGCAGGTTAAGCTTCTGGCGATGGTCAGTGATGAGTGACTCTCTGGAATTGTTTCTCATTTCTGGCCTGACTCTGAGAGATGTCCATTCTACAGTGAGGCCCTCATGAGTGGCCAAACCTGACCAAAGTTGGGCCTGACCAGCCTCCAGCTCCCTCACCCATCTTGAATTCATTCTTTCTTTTTTTTTTTCTGGAACAGGCACTTTTTATTTATTTATTTATTTTTATTTTTATTTTTTTAAATATAAAATTTCACTGTTTATTATGTATTTGAAGCACAGAAACTCTTTTTGTAAGATGTTTCCTAAATCCTGTATTTGTACCTCAGGTTCCATCCTAAAGACGAGAGATGACTATATACTCTCTGCTGTGTACATATCTTACTTTGGAAGACCCCTTCATGACACAGAAGCTAATAGTGTCTTCAAAGATGTCACACCGCTGGCCAAGCAAGTGAAAACAGAGATAGATAAATGGGACTATCTTAAACTAAGAAGCTTCTGCACCTCAAAAGAAACAGTGACCAAAATACAAAGACAGTCAACTGAATGGGAAAGGATATTCGCCAACTACACATCTGATAAGGGGTTAATTTCAAGGATATACAAAATAATGGTTCAACTCCACAAAAAGAAAACATTCAACCCCATCAAAAAATGGGGAGATGAAATGAATAGAAACTTTGACAAAGAAGAAATCAGAATGGCTAAAAGACACATGAGAAAATGTTCCACATCATTAATCATCAGGGAGATGCAGATCAAAACCACAATGAGGTATCACCTCACACCACAGAGACTGGCCCATATCCACAAGAACAAAAACAACCGGTGCTGGCGCGGATGTGGTGAGAAAGGGACACTCCTTCACTGTTGGTGGGAATGCCGACTGGTTCAGCCCTTCTGGAAAACAGTATGGATGATTCTCAAAAAACTAGAAATTGAGCTCCCATTTGACCCAGCAATACCACTCCTGGGAATATATCCCAGAGAGGCAAAAAAGTATAGCCGAAGTGACATCTGCAATTGTCTGTTTATTGCAGCACTCTTTACAATAGCCAGAATCTGGAAAAAACCTGAGTGCCCGAGAACAGATGACTGGTTGAAGAAACTCTGGCACATTTACACAATGGAGTACTATGTAGCTGTTAGAAAAGACGAAGTCTTGAATTCATTCTTTCAACTGGCTCAAAGCCAGCCCTCACCTATTCCCCCGCCCCCCCCCCCCCCCCGTCCTGACTGTTTGGAGTAGAGCAGCATTCAGTCCTTATTGGAGAAAACACCTTTTCTCCAATAAGGGGTGGGGGACAGGCCCAAGGGACCTTCCCTAGTGACAGTTTGTGATTGGCAGGTACAGGCAGTTACTGGCCTTTAGAAGTTAGGGTGAGTAGTCAGCTCTTTCAGCCCACATTCTCTTTTGAACACGTCCTCCCTTCACATCTTACTGAGTAAGTTTCTTTCAAGAAAAGTATCTTGCAGGATTGGAGAGGTAGTCCAGAGGGTAGGGCATTTGCCTTGTGGACCAGCCAATCCAGATGTGACCCCGGGCACCCCATATGATCCCGAAGCCCCAGCAGGAGTCGTCCCTGAGTACAGAGCCAGGAGTGAGGCCTGAGCAACACTGGGTATGTCCCTCCAAAAATGTCCAAGTATAGCAAAAAGAGGAGGGGGAAGAGTGGGAGGGGCGGTTCTGATTGCAGTGGGACTCACTGGAGCATTTGGGAATTTCACACGCACCATTGTAAAGTGGTATTCCTTTTGGGATGCAATACAGCAAAATCAACAGTAAGTTAAAATTTTTATTTTGAAAAAGATCAAAGAGGCTGGGAGATAGTAGAGCGGGAAGGGCACTTGGGCTATCTGATTTCAATCTCTGGCGTCCTATAGATGCCCTTCAGCATGGCTGGGACTGATCCCTGCTGTGGTTCCAAAACCAAACAAGGAAACAAAGAAATGTAATATATCAAAAGCTAGAACAGGTGGTGAGGTGTCTGCTTTGCAAACTTCTATCCTGGGTTGATTCCTGGCACCTCTTAAGGATCCTTGATCACTATTAGGGGTGATCCCTGAGCACAGGACAGGAGACAGGGGCCCCAGGCAAGGGAGGTCTCATCTCTTAGTCCCCTGGAGCAAGACCATGGGGGCATGTGCAGGGGACAGATTGCCCAGGTGCTGCCAGCCTTGGGCCTGGGAGTCGACCCAGAGCAGGATGCCCTGGCTGCCTGTCCTCACTCCCAGCCTTGGGCCACATCCCTTGACCCAGAGCAGGATGCCCTGGCTGCCTGTCCTCACTCCCAGCCTTGCGCCCACAGGTGGGACTGCAGGACAAACAGGTGAGTGTCTGCGGCAGCAACAGGACTAAGATCTCGGCCTCCCGCAGTAGTAAGTGGCCTCTGACCAGTGTCGGTCTCTGAGAATGAGCAGGAGGAGGAGCAGGTGCTACTGCAGAGCCAGCTCCGGATCGGCTGCAAGGGGAGTGAATCAGGAAAAGGTGGATATGAAGAAATGACAGAAGGTGCCGGGGGAGACCCACTGTGAGGGTAGGAGCCCGCCTGGGGTGGTGGGAGGAAGGACAGTCCAGGACGCCACCCACTATAATGTATCAAAATCTAGAAGAGGCTAGAGGGGTTTTGGGGGTGCGGATTGGCCCTCACTGCACAGAGAGGGTCCTAGTAGCGGGGAGGCTGCTGGGTCGAGGTAGGGGTAGGCTCCATCTCTTAGGCCTTGGGAGAAAGACCCCCTGAGGAATGTGCAGGGGACAGGTTACCCAATGTGCTGTTTTCCAAAGGAAACATATGGGCTTTACCTGGAACTTGGGAGTCAACATCCTAGACCAATCAATACCCTCAACCCCACATAAAAAGATCAATTCCAGAGTCATTTTGGCGGGGACCCCACATTGTAGATGCAAGAGAGAAATAGTCACAGGCTAGGAAACAGCAGAGACCCGATGAGGCCCGAGTGGGATCCTCATGCTCCCACACTGCGCTGACAGGCAGCTCCTGGGACACTACCAGGGCGAGGCTGACTGCTCAGTGGGATACCAAGCAGGTCCCCTCTTCTGCCAACACTCTCTGGGACCCCTGTGTCTTCCTGAGTGTGGTGAGTCTAGGGCATGATACCTGCCACTGTGAGAGCCGTGGGGTTCAGGGACCTTGCAAAAGGGTCCGTTCCTGGGGCAGGGGAGGGGGCATGTGGAGGGCTTCTTCCTTCCAGTCCTTACCCAACACTAGCCCACAGTTGGAAATTTGGTGCCTGAGCTCCCAGGGTCACAAGGTACTTCCCCAGAGGCTAGGAAATACATGTCATCTTGCACTTCCTGAAAGTCACGGGGTAGGTGGAAGGCTCCTCTTAGGGCAGAAAGGTGGCAGGGTGAGGGGAGTCCTGGACATGTGCCAGCCCTGCCCTCCGGCAGCTAATGAAAGTAGCGGCCCTTGAGCGCAGTTCCTGACCTCCCAAAGAACCCCAGACTCCCACTCTGTTCTTCCAAGACTGTGGTGAGCCACCCAGGAGACACACATATAATACTATGAGTATTTTGCCTGTCATATCATGTCACGGATACCCAGGCCTGGCCATTTTGAAGATGAGAAACCAGGCCAGCTTAGTGAGCCCACGTGGCCTGAGGCCTTCATCTTCTGTAGGAGTTCCTGGCAGGCAGGTGTCCATCCCATCCCTATCTGGCGTTTGGAGACCTCCCGGTCTTCAGGACTTGTCTGGACACTGAGAGCAGGGCCCATGCTGTGGTCAGTCATTGCAGACCTGCAGATCCCTGGTTGTCCATAGCAGAGACCATTTCCAGTTCTCCCTTTGGCCAACGTGCCTGAAACAACAATTCTATTTTTTGTCCAAATTTGAAATCCTTGAGTGTTAAAAGTAGGTAAAGGGATATTCCTGATACCCTTTCAGTATCTGTATTGTAAACCACAAAAAGGGAGACAGAGAGCGAGAGACAGACACAGAGACAGAGAAAGAGGGAGAGAGAGAGAAAAGGCAGAGACAGAGACAGACAGAGACAGAAATAAACAGAGAGAAAGATAGATAATAAAAACATCTTCCAAAAAGGCTGATCTGAATATCTGGAGAAAACCCAAGTACCTGAGAACGGATGACTGGTTAAAAAACTTTGGTATATCTACACAATGGAATACAATGCAGCTGTTAGAAAGGATGAATTCATGAAATTTGCATACAAGTGATACTACATGGAAAGTACCATGCTAAGTGAAATGAGTCAGAAAGAGAGGGACAGACATAGAAAGATTGCATTCATCTGTAGAATATCAAGAAACAAAATAGGAGACTAACACCCAAGAATAGTCGCGATAAGTACCAGGAGGTTTGCTCCATGGCTTGGAGGCCAGCCACACATGGTGGGGGAAAAGGCAGCTCAGATAGGGAAGGGAGCACCAAGTAAAGGGTGTTGGGAGGATCCTCCCAGGATGGGAGATACATGCTGAAAGCAGACTATAGACCGAACATGATTAAGACTCAATGCCTCTTTTGCAAACCACAACACCCAATAAGAGAGAACAAAAGTGAATGCCCTGCCACAGAGCCAGGGTGGGGTGGGGGGAAGGGGGGTGGGAGGGATACTGGGATCTGTGGTGGTGTAAAATGGGCACTGGTGGAGGGATGGGTCTCGGTCATTGTATAACTGAAATCCAAACAAAAAATTTGTAAGTCTATAACTGTACCTTATGGTGTTTTACTAATAAACATTAAAAAAAAGGCTGGCCTGGGTGGAGAGGTGGGGGGGGGCGGGTGTTGGGAGGGAAACTGGAAACATTGGAGGTGGGAAATGTACACTGGTGGAGGGATGGGTGAACAACGATGACTGAAGCCTAATCATGAACAGCTTTGTAAGGTTGTATCTCACATCGATTTAATAAAAATAAATTTTAAGAGGAGAATGGCCTATATTTGGATTTATAGAATTAGATGTGTAGTACATTTTCTGAGGTAAAGTCCAGAGCTCAGCTGAGGCGCTAGGATCATTATAGAATTGGGGAGATGTGATGCTAGACTTGAGTTTGGAAAGAGTCCATGACAGGTAGATCAGTGGTTCAAATGTGTCCTGCTTTGAGCACCATTCAACATGTCATTACTTAATTTCTTTTTAAAAAATGATTATTTCATTGACTTTAAGGGGAAACTCTGTATAGGCATTTATAAATGGCAAACAAATTTCATTTGCATTAGATATGGAAGTGGGAAAATGCTGCAGGGAACCTGCAGAGGCCTCTCAGGGTACAGAGATGGGGGACAGGTCCAAGGGACCTTCCCTAGTGGCAGTTTGTGATTGAAAGGTACAGGCAGTTACTGGCCATTAGAAGTTAGGGGGAGTGGTCAGCTCTTTCAGCTCACATTCTGTTTTGAACACATCCTCCCTTCACATCTTACTGAGTAAGTTTCTTTCAAGAAAAGTATCTTGCAGGATTGGAGAGGTAGTCCAGAGGGTAGGGCATTTGCCTTGTGGACCAGCCAATTCAGATGTGACCCCGGGCACCCCATATGATCCCGAAGCCCCAGCAGGAGTCGTCCCTGAGTACAGAGCCAGGAGTGAGGCCTGAGCAACACTGGGTATGTCCCTCCAAAAATGTCCAAGTATAGCAAAAAGAGAGCAGGGGAGAGTTAGAGGGGTGGTTCTGATTGCAGTGGGACTCACTGGAGCATTTGGGAATTTCACATGCACCATTGTAAACCGGTATTCCTTACGGGATGCAGTGTAGAAAAATCAACAGAAAGTTAAAATTTTTATTTTGAAAAAGATCAAAGAGGCCGGGAGATAGTAGAGCAGGAAGGGCACTTGGGTTATCTGACGTCAATCTCTGGCGTCCCATAGAGGCCCTTGAGCATGGCTGGGACTAATCCCTGCTGTGGTTCCAAAACCAAATAAGCAAAAAAACAAGGAAATGTAATATATCAAAAGCTAGAACAGCTGGTGAGGTGTCTGCTTTGCATACTTCTATCCTGGGTTGATTCCTGGCACCTCCTATGGATCCTTGAGCACCATTAGGGGTGATCCCTGAGCACAGGACAGGAGACAGGGTCCCCAGTCAAGGGAGGTCTCATCTCTTAGGCCACTGGAGCAATACCATGGGGGCCTGCACTGGGGACAGATTGCCCAAGTGCTGTCAGCCTTGGGCCTGGGAGTCGGTGCTTGACCTTCACATCCGTGGACCCAGAGCAGGATGCCCTGGCTGCCTGTCCTCACTTCCAGCCTTGCGCCCACAGGTGGGACTACAGGACAAACAGGTGAGTGTCTGCGGCAGCAACAGGACTAAGATCTCGGCCTCCCGCAGTAGTAAGTGGCCTCTGACCAGTGTCGGTCTCTGAGAATGAGCAGGAGGAGGAGCAGGTGCTACTGCAGAGCCAGCTCCGGATCAGCTGCAAGGGGAGTGAATCAGGACAAGGTGGATATGGAGAAATGACAGAAGGTGCCGGGGGAGACCCACTGTGAGGGTAGGAGCCCGCCTGGGGTGGTGGGAGGAAGGAGAGGTCAGGACGCCACCCACTATAATGTATCAAAATCTAGAAGAAGCTAGAGGGGTTGTGGGGGTGCAGACTGGCCCTCACTGCACAAAGAGGGTCCTAGTAGCGGGGAGGCTGGTGGGTCGAGGTAGGGGTAGGCCCCATCTCTAAGGCCTTGGGAGAAAGGCCCCCAGGGGAAAGTGCAGGGCACAGGTTACCCGATGTGCTGTTTTCGTTGGGTCTGTGTGTGAGTGTCTGGGCCCTGAATGTTGTGGCTGGGATTTGGACAGCCTTCGGCCTTTTTCATGACATAGATGTGCATGCAAGACCAGAAGGTGCAGTGCCTGCAGCCTGGAATGCTTCTGCTGGTACCAAAAGCAGCACACAGCGGCAACCCCACAGCTTGATGTCCCACTCAACAGGGCTCCAAGGTTGAGCAGGTGCTGAGGCACAAGGAGCTCATGGACCAGCTGCAGCAGGTGCTAACAAGGCAGCAGGCCCTGCTGGAGGCCACCTTCAGGGAGCTGAGGGAAACCCAGGTGAGGGGGTGGGCAGAGGCTCAGGGACAGGAAGGTGCATCCAGCGCTAGACCTGCCTACTCACTTGGTGTCTTCATCTTTAGGGGATCCTCAGTCCTGAAATCAGGAGCAACTGAGCCCCAGGCCTTGCTGGAATTCCAAGGATACCCTGAAGAGGGTGAGTGGTGGGGTCAGTTTCCAGGCGGGAGAAGTGCCTGATGGGGATCTGGAGGTGGGGCTATACGGGAGGTGGAGCCAGGCGGGACCCCTGAGATGCCCCCATCTTCCTTGCTTGGCTGAGACCCTGGAGTGCCCCATAGTCAATCCAGTGTCGAAGAACACGGAGTTGGAGGTGAACATAGTGGAGGTTTGTGAGATCATGACCTCTATGGAACTCGAGGTGATGGTCATGAAGGACAGGCTGGTGGCGTGTGAGAAGACTAAGGATCTGGATGACTAAGGTCTGAGACTAAGGTCTGGCGTCCAGACCCGGGGAGCGGGATCATGGATTGTGTGAAGAACCCAGAGAGACCCTCCTGTTCCTGTCTGTGAGGAACAGGAGGCCGCAGACCTCAGATCCATGTTCTGTAATGACCTGCCCCCAAATAACCAGAATCCAGTTCGTCCACTCGAGTTCTGCTGGACAGCTTGTTCACCATTAATCCACTTTTTCTACCCTGATGATGTACCCTGTGTTCTTCAATTCCAACTAATCTAGCCCTGATCCAGTTCTTCCCACCCTCCTCCTTCCTCCCTCCTCCCCACTCTTCCACTTTCCCTCAGCACTAGACCCTAGGGATCAAGGGGGCAGAAAGGTCCCCCAACACTAGACCACAGGGATCAATGGGACAAAAATGTGTCCTACCTCTAGGCACCAGGGATGTTGGGAGCAGAAGTTTAAACTGGGCCACACTCCAACCTCAGTCATGATAGCTTCAAAAGCCAAACAAGGGCTTGAGGTGGGAGCTCTCCCTCCCTAGTACACAGCCCCGTTTCTGCATATGGCAGCCCTGAAGCTAATGGGAGCTGGAAACATCGAGCAACCAGTTCTAGACTCTCTTTGGGTGCTGTTTGGGCACTAATAAATTGAGGGGAGGAGAGAGGAAGGAGGCATGCTGGGTCACTCTCTGACAGTCACTGTCCTATTTCCAAGTTTGTTTCAATAAATGGATCCATCCCAGGCCGTGTGGGTATGTGTCTTGGGCGAGGTGGGTCCTGCCGGCAGTTGGCATTTGCTTCTAGATTGTGGGTGGCCCTTGCCATGAGATTCACCATGTCTAGAGCCTGTCACCTGCATGCCCCTGAGTAAGCTGTCAATGACCCCAAGAGAGTACCTGTAAGATTTGGAGTGGTAACATTCAAAATGTGGTGGTGGGAAGGTGCGATGGTGGTGGAATTGGTGTTTGAATAATAAATGTAATGAATTATTGTAAACAACTTTATAAAAACAAAATAAAAATTTGAAAAAAGTCAACAAAATATAAAGCATGAAAAGAGAACAGAAAAATCAAAAATACACCAATATAATATTTTTATTTAAAGAAATAAAAAAGGTGTCTAAGCTACAAAGATAGCCCACAGAATGGGAAAAATTATTTACCCAATACCTAGCTGATAAAGAAGATCCAACAGACTGTGATGCCCATGAGGTAAGGAGGCTGCAGACACCCAGCCCAGGGCACGAAGTGACCCGCCTGAAAGTGATGTGTTCCCCCCAAGAGTCAGAAAGGGTTAAACAGAATTCTTACTCACCTGTAATTCCGTCTTTTACCTACCCTGTCAAAATCATATTCATTTAACTCAACCTTGTCTTTCTTCCCTCTTCCTTCCCGCCCTTCTCCTCTCCCCCTCCTCCTTCCTGTCCCCTCCCTTCTCCCCTCCTCTGCCCTTCCCATCGAGGAATGGGGCTATAGGGCTTTGAGGCTATGGGGCTACACAAAGCAATTGCAGACGTGCCCCCATGGCAGGGATGCTGCGTACTAGGAGTGCCGCGATGACCCAAACAGAACAACCTAGAGCCTGGTGCCCTTTCTCAGGCACTAAGAGGATCAACCTCTTTGCCTGTGGAGCCTTACTGCTGCTTTGAGAGGGCTTTTTTTAGGTTATTTGTTTTTCTTTTTTTCACTTCTAAATGCTCATTCTTCCAGGAGGTCTGGTGCCCAGCCTCAACCAAGAGCTGGAGCAGAGCCTCTGAGGGTCTCTTTCAGTCCTCTTGGCTTCTGACACTAGGACCGAATCATCTACAGACTGCAGGATGGAGCATTCCAGGGCTCCAACAAGGATTTTCTTAAGTCCAGAGCCAGGGTCTTCCTGAAGAAGGTGGCTGAGTTTTTGAATCCTTGGGCAATGGGTCCACAGTAACTGAGGTCTCCTCCTGTCTCTGGATCCTTTGGCCCAAAGGCAAACGGGGGTCTGCTTCCTGGAACAATTTGCAAAGGGAGAAACACATCTTTTGAGGTTCAGGCCTGTCAATCATTGGGCACTAGAGGAAAACAGACTCAAGAGAGTGGAAGGGCTGGGTACCACAAGGTGACCAGCAGGAGCGACCACACTGACTTGGCGCAGGTCATGACTTCTCAACTGAGGCCAATGGGTTGCTCCCAGTTGAGCTGCATCCCACCACTATTCCTGCCTCCCAGACCTGCGCAGTATCTTTCCCTATCCCTAGCCACACCTCACGAGTTACCTGACATTGAGGCTGTCTCTGGAGGCTCACTCCTAGCATGAGTTTACCAGCAGAGGGGCATGATACTGCCATTAGAGGGCGCCTGGAGAGGGTATTTTCCAAAGGGGGAATACACAGTGTCAAGGTGGACATTTATTTGCTCTTCTAGCTCTGTCGGGAGATCGAACGCCAATAAGATACTAAAGTGGGGAACAGGGAGAGCCTTGTTTTCCATATGGAATCCCCAGCATCTGCTGAGACCATGGATTCTCAGGCCCAGCAAAAGCCAGGAAGGGCTGCACCTCCGATACCTTCATCGAGCTCTGCTTCCTATGTTGCCCTGTCTTGAGGTCATGGGGCGACCGTTTCCACGAGGCTTTTCTTGGGAGTGTAGGTACAAAGTTACGCTGCTTTCCCTGCCTGCCTGGAATGTTGCTGTCCACTCAGCCGGTTGCCATTTGTTTCTGGTCACCATTTTGTCAGAGCAAACCTCACATTTGTTTCTTGTCAAATTTAGTCATTCCCGCCACTGGCCAAGCAATTGAAAGCGGAGATAGACAAATGGGACTATCTTAAACTAAGAAACTTCTGCACCTCAAAAGAAACGGTGACCAAAATACAAAGACAGTCTACAGAATGGGAAAGGATATTTGCCAAATACACATCTGATAAGGGGTTGATATCAAGGATATACAAAGTACTGGTTGAACTCCACAAGAAGAAAACATCCAACCCCATTAAAAAAATGGGCAGATGAAATGAATAGAAACTTTCACAAAGAAGAAATCCAAATGGCTAAAAGGCACATGAGAAAATACTGCACATCATTAATCATTAGGGAGATGAAGATCAAAACCACAACGAGATATCATTTCACACCACAAAGACTGGCCCATATCCACAAGAATAAAAGCAACCGGTGCTGGCACGGATGTGGCGAGAAAGGGACCCTCCTTCACTGCTGTTGGGAATGCCGACTGGTTCAGCCCTTTTGGAAAACAGTATGGACGATTCTCAAAAAATTAGAAATTGAGTTCCCATTTGACCCAGCAATACCACTCCTGCGAATATATCCCAGAGAGGCAATAAAGTATAGTCGAAATGACATCTGCACTTGTTTGTTCACTGCAGCACTCTACAATAGCCAGAAACTGGAAGAAACCTGAGTGCCCAGGAACAGATGACTGGTTAAAGAAACTTTGGTACATTTACACAATGAAGTCCTATGTAGCTGTTAGAAAAGAGGAAGTCATGAAATTTACATACAAGTGGTACAACATGGAAAGTATCATGCTAAGCGAAATGAGTCAGAAAGAGAGGGATAGACATAGAAAGATTGCATTCATCTGGGGAATATAAAGTAACAAAATAGTAGACTAACACCCAAGAATGGCCAAGATTAGTACCAGGAATTTTACTCCACAGCTTGGAGGCCAGTCACACATGCTAGGGGAAAAGGGAGCTCAGATAGAGAAGAGAACACCAAATAAAGGGTGTTGGGAGGATCCTCCCAGGATGGGAGAAGCATGCTAAAAGTAGATAGACCGAACATGATTGTCACCCAGTGCCTTTTTTGCAAACCACAACACCCAATAAGAGAGAGAGAGAGAGAGAATGAAAGGGAATGCCCTGCCACAGAGGCAGGGTGGGGTGGGGGGGATGAGGGGTAGGAGGAATACTGGGACCCGTGTTGGTGGGAAATGGGAACTGGTGGAGGGATGGGTATTTGATCATTGTATAATTGAAACCCAAACACAAAAGTTTGTAAGTGTACAACTGTACCTCATGATGTCTCACTAATAAAAATTAAAAAAAATAAAAATAAATAAATTACTGTGTCTGGCATATCGAATACTCTCGGTAGCTTGCCGGGCTCTCCGAGAGGGGCGGAGGAATCGAACTCGGGTCAGCCATGTTGGCCGCTTGTAAGGCGAACGCCCTACCCGCTGTGCTATCGCTCCAGCCTCTGCCCCCACGCCTGGGTGTTCCTTCCCGGAGTCCCTTGGAGGGGAGCGGGTTGAGCTTTCCTCCCCGCCCCGACCAGGGCTACGGCAGCCGAAGACCTCCAGGACCAGCCACCACCATGCTGAGACCACTCTCCGCACACCTGAAGGTACTGGCAGAGGGACAAAGCCACGCGGGTTCCGGGGCCGAGACCTCCAAGCCTACTCGATTTGGAGTCGAGCATCTTCCACCCAGATCCTCCAAATTCCAGTAGGCGGGGGTCACACCCACCACCTGGCCCCCTGGCGCCGTGTAATCCCATCAGCGGCCAAGACTCAGAGACTATAAAATCCAGATCCCGGCCGCGCGACATCTTATTATCTCATTCCTACTTTGGACAAACTTGCAGGCTATCGAATGTAGCCTGCCCACAGGGCAGAGTCTGGCAAACTCCCCGTGGCGTACCAAATATGCCAAATACCAGTAACAATGATGGGTCTCATTCTCCTAAAGAGCCGTGTATATAATCTCAGGGCTAGGATGAAAGAGACGTTACTGGGGCCTGCTCGAGGCAATCGACGATTAACAGGATGATGAAATGAAAATGAAAAAAAAATAAATTACACACACACACACACACACACACACACACAAGAAACAGTGACCAAAATACGAAGACAATCTACAGAATGGGAAAGGATCTTTGCTGAATACACATCTGATAAGGGATTGATATCAAGGATATACAAAGTGCTGGTTGAACTCCACGAGGAGAAAACACCCAATCCCATCAAAAAGTGAGGCGACGAAATGAACAGAAACTTTCTCAAAGAAGAAATCCAAATGGCTAAAAGGCACATGAGAAAATGCTCTACATCATTAATCATCAAGGAGATGTAGAGCAAAACAACAATGAGATATCATTTCACACCACAGAGACTGGCCCACATCCAAAACAACAAAAGCAACCTGTGTTGGCGAGAAAGGGAGCCTCCTTCACTGCTGGGGGGAATACCGATTGGTTCAATCCTTTTGGAAAACAGTATGGACGATTCTCAAAAAATTAGAAATTGAGCTCCCATTTGACCCAGCAATACCACTCCTGGAAATATATCCCGGAGAGGCAAAAAAGTATAGTCGAAGTGACATCTGCACTTGTTTGTTCATTGTAGCACTGTTTACAATAACTAGAATATGGAAAAAACCTGAGTGCCTGAGAACAGATGACTGGTTAAAGAAACTTTGGTACATCTACACAATGGAGTACTATGTAGCTGTTAGGAAAAATGAAGTCTTGAAATTGACATACAAGTGGTACAACATGAAAAATATCATGCTAAGCGAAATGAGCCAGAAAGAGAGGGATAGACATAGAAAGATTGCATTCATCTGGGGAACATAAAGTAACAAAATAAGAGACTAACACCCAAGAACAGCTGTGATAAATACCAGGAGGTTCACTCCATGGCTTCGGGCCAGTTGCACACTCTAGGAGTAAAGGCAGCTCAGATGGAGAAGGGAGCACCAAATAAAGGGTGCTGGGAAGATCTGCCCAGGATGGGAGATGCATGCTAAAAGTAGACTATAGACAGAATATGATTGCCACCCAATGCCTCTTCTGCAAACCACAACACCCAAAAGGAGAGAACAAAAGGGAGTGCCCTGCCACAGAGGCAGGGTGGGACGGGGGATGTGGGGGTGGGAGGGATACTGGGATTGGTGGGGGTGGAGAATGGGCACTGGAGGTGGGATGGGTACTCGATCATTGTATAACTAAAACCCAAGCACAAAAACTTGTAAGTCTCCAACTGAATCTCATGGTGTTTCACAAAAAAAAAAAAAAATAGTGATTTCTGGCCCATCCATCTTGTCCACATCCTAGAGTGGGTCTCTCAGAGGTCCTGCCTAGTTTTTCGCTTCTGCCTCATGTTGCCTGCTTGGTTCCCTCCCCTTAGGCTTGGCAGACAGAATCATTTGCTGGCCCCCCTTAGCTCACCCCGCTGCGGCTGATCCTGACAAACTAGCACCTGCAGGTTAATCTGGCGATGCTCAGTGATGAGTGACTCTCTGGGCTTGTTTCTCATGTCTGGCCTGACTCTGAGAGATGTCCATTCTACAGTGAGGCCCTCAGGAGTGGCCAAACCTGACCACAGCTGGGCCTGACCAGCCTCCAGCTCCCTGGCCCATCGCGAGTTCATTCTTTCAACTGGCTCAAAGCCCCCTCCCCCTCCTGACTGGTTGGAGTAGAGCAGCGTTCAGTCCTCATTGGAGAAAACACCTTTTCCTCCCTGCTGGCCACTGAGCAGGCCCAGGGCCCATAGATTGGAAAGACAGCTAAGGCCAGGGAGTCAGTTTGGTTCTGGACCCTTAGTGCCCATGGCATTCTGGACCTTAAGGAGTTTTTCTACCTGGGTGGCCAGTTGAGTTAGAGACCCTCTGCCTGTTCCCAGTCACCACAGCCCCCATCTGGCCTCTGGGGCACACAGAGCAGCGAGGAGACCAGAATCAGCCCTGGGGATGGGGTGATGTGTTTTCACCTCTGGGCTGCTCAGACAAATGAGCAAAGCACAGTTAGCAGGCACATCCCCCCCTGCCCACCCCCCCCCCCCCCTTCAGGATCCCACCATCCACGGTGTATTCTCAATGACACCATGCTCATCAAGGGTCACTGTCAATCAAAATGAAACTAGGGACCAGGTCTGCACTTGCTAGTGACCTTTGTCAGGATTCCTGCCCCGCACCCCGCCTCCCCACCCAGACTCTGTCTCCTTCCCCTGCCTGGTCTCTGCTGGCCCCTGCAGAGTTTGCATCTGCTTTGGCAGCCTCAGGCAATCCATGGTGTTTGCTCAGTGCACCAGAGAGTCGACCCTGGGGGCTCAGCACAACTCCCCATTTCTATTACTGTTAGTATTTGTGACAAAGGAGACCAGGGCTAGTTTAGGTGCTGGCAGCAGTGCCGTTGGGGCAGACCCTCAGTGCCCGAGCGTTTCCTGCCCTGCTCACACCCAACATGCCTCCAGCTCTCCCTGCCAGAAGACCCACGGTTCTACAGTTGGACACCGTGACAAGTTGCTAATGCAGATGTTTCTGTTTCCTCACCTCCTTTATGTTAAACATTTACAGCAATGGTGAAATTTGCTTCTCATCAATGTGGCCTGTCATCTTGCATACGCTCAGCAAGAGAATCACAGATTCCTTTAATCTGTCACTTCAAATTGAGTTCAATGGCTCCTGTAAAGTCAGGCATTGGTCAGATCTGTTGGCTTTTCCTGGGCACATGTCATCTCCTCCTACCCCAGACCCCAATCCTGGGTCAGTTTCATTTTGCTCACCAGCCCCAACGGGTCCTTGACCATTGTTTTGGTCAAAGTCTGTCCCATGCTGTGCTCTGTACCACATTACATGTGGGCCCTTAGGCCTTCCCTTGTCCAACTCAGGGTCGCCTGGCACCTGTCCCAGGTCCATCCAAAGCCCTCCACATGATGCACGTTTGGGGTTGTTAGGAATCAAGGGGGCTGGAGCCATAGCACAGCGGTAGGGCGTTTGCCTTGCACGCAGCCAACATGGCCGACCTGATTTCGATTCCTCCGCCCCTCTCGGAGAGGCCGGCCAGCTACCGAGAGTATCTCGCCCACATAGCAAAGCCTGGCAAGCTACCCGTGATGTATTCAACATGCCAAATACAGTAACAATAAGTCTCACGATGGAGACGTTACTGGGCCCGCTCGAGCAAATCGATGAACAACGGGAGGACTGTGACTGTGAGGAATCAAGGACAATCATTGGGAAACTGAAGCTTAAGTTAGTAAGATGAATGTCCAGGATGAGATCAGGACCGAACCATGACACCAGCATCGAGCAGTGTCTGTGTAGGGGTCTCAACAAACAAGACATTGCCATGAGCCAAAAGCATACCAAGGCCATAAAGGAGAGAAAAACTAGCATTTCACTGGCAGTCTGGTCTGGACCCTCATGTCCACACAGCTTCACACCCCAAAATTCCCAATGTCCTCACTGAGCCACATGTCAAAAGCCAAAGGAAACATATGGGCCTTACCTGGAACTTGGGAGTCAATATCCTAGACCTATCAATACCCTCGACTCTACATACGGAGATCAATTCCAGAGTCTGTCTGGCAGGGACCCCACACTGTAGGTGTGACAGAGAACTAGTCCCAGGCTAGGAAACAGCAGAGACCCAGTGAGGCCCGTGTGGGATCTTCATACTCCTGCCCTGTGTTGATAGGCAGCTCCTGGGACACGGCCAAAGCAAAGCTGACTGTTCAGCGGGATACCAAGCAGGTCTGCCAACACTCCCCAGAGCCCCTGTTCCTTCTTCACATAAGTGTGGTGAGTCTTAACATAAGTCGCATGACACCCGCGACTGTAAGAGCCGTGAGGGTGCAGGGACCTCAGTCCGTTCCTGAGGCAGGGGAGGGGGTGCGTGAAGGGCTTCTTTCTTCCAGTCCAGACTCAACACTAGCCCACTTTTGGAAATTTTGTGCCTGAGCCTCCACAGTCACAGGAGACTGCCCATGGACAGTCATAGATGTCATCCTGCACTTCCTGAAAGACACGGTGGGAGGGGGTGCGGACTCTTCTCAGGGCAGAAAGGTGGCAGCGTGCATGATCTGTCCAGCTGCAAAAGTTTGATGGGGTTTTGTATAACAGTCCACGATATTGCGCCATCCAGGCATTTGGTAGCCGCTCATGCCCACTGAAACTCATTGCTGTCACCGCTGAATGGGGAAGCTTGGGGTGAATTGTTTTCAGCCTGACCAGCAGGACAGCAGCAGCTGGAGGTCAGAGGCACAATGACCATTCACAGGCCTCAGAGAGAGATCTTTGTCCCCAGTCTGTGCCAGGAGCCCAAGTGTCTCTGTCAGGATTCCTGGAGCCTGGGCCCCTGTCTCAGGAACAAAGAGGTTCAACTCCTTCCTCTTCCCCGGAGTCCAATTTTGTTTTTTGTTTTTTTTTTTTTTGGTTGTTGTTGTGGAATTAATTTTTTTTAATTTTTATTAGTGAAACACCATGAGGTACAGTTGTAGACTTACACATTTTTGTGCTTGGGTTTCAGTTATACAACGATCGAGTACCCATCCCTCCACCAGTGCCCATTCTCCACCACCACTGATCCCAGTATCCCTCCCACCCCCCATCTCCCCCATCCCACCCTGCCTCTGTGGCAGGGCATTCCCTCTTGGTCTCTCTCTCCTTTTGGGTGCTGTGGTTTGCAAAAGAGGCATTGAGTGGCAATCATGTTCGGTCTATAGTCTACTTTCAGCATGCATCTCCCATCCTGGGAGGATCCTCCCAACACCCTTTATTTGGTGCTCCCTTCTCTATCTGAGCTGCCTTTTCCCCTAACGTGTGTGGCCGGTACCTAAACCTCCTGGTACCTATCTCAGCTATTCTTGGGTTTTAGTCTCCTATTCTGTTACTTTATGTTCCCCAGATGAATGCAATCTTTCTATGTCTGTCCCTTTCTTTCTGTGGAGTCCATTTTTGAGGCTGAATTCAGTGCTGTTTGGTTGTTGTGGGAAGAGGGGGATTTTTGGGGGGTACACTGGTGAGTCCTTATTTCTAAATGTGCTTTCTTCCAAGAGTAGGAGTAGAGACGTGCATCAGGCCCTTGGGTTTCTGCTGCCAGGACTGCATCCTCAATGCACTGCAGGACAGGACACTATAGGGCTGCCCAGGGAATCTTTCTGAGTCCATAGCCAGGACCTCCCTGAACAAGGGAGCTGAATTCTTGCACCTGGAAAGAAAACGGTCCACAGTGACCAAGCTTCCCTGCCTGTCTCTAGATATGCCCATTTCAAGGCAAACAGGGCTTGGTTCCTTCCTGGTGCAGTTTACAAACAGAAAAACACATCTTTGCGGTCCAGGCAGGTAAAGCGTTGGGCAGGAGGAGGGTAGCAGACCCAGTGAGTGGAAGGCCTGGAGAGCACATGGGGCCAGCGGTCATGGCCACACTGACCACTGCAAGAACGAGAAGGTTCTCGGTTTAGCCTCAGCTCCCAGCCCTTAGCTCTGCCCTGCCACCTGTGCCTTGCTCAAGGGGCTGCCTGTTCACTCTTCCTCCTGCGCACGCCTCACACACCTGATGCTCACACTCCCAATGCACCCTGACACCTCAACTAGTCTCCTGAGCCCTCCAAGGGAGATAGATCCCTGAGTTCAGAGGCAGGAGCAACCACTGAGCACTGCTGAGTGTGCCCCAGAAATTAAAAAAAAATTAACAGCAACAAAATAAATCATTCATTTGGAGACAACAACAACAACAACAAAATCATTCATTCTGAAGAAGAGCAACATGGAGGAAAAAAAAAAAGACAGTAGGGTGCCCTGAGGCCATGCTGCCAACATAGCCCCCATCTGGGTGGGGTGTCCTTTGGAAAAGGGGTTGGTAGAGAATGTGAAGGGGAACCCTGGAAGCCTCTTCTGAGCGGAAAGGAACCCTGGGGCATGCTCTCCCCGAGACACTCCTCTTCGATACCTCCACACTGGTCACCTCTCTTCCTCTGAAGGGAGAACTTGGTCGAGTTAGTGAATGTCAGAGCCCACTTTTTGCTTGCCAGCTGGGGTTGAGGCTCAGGAATTCTCTGAACTGAGCGTCCTCCCCAGCCCTCCCAAACCCCTTCGGTGGGGTTTTTTATCCCAAGCCTGAAGGGTCCGGTGGAGAAACGTGGAGAAAAAGCAAAACTGGCAGATCTGCGACTGCAGAGGGGGGCGGGGTGGGAGGTGGGGGGGAGAGGGGGTAGGGTTGAATTCCAAGGGTAAAGCTGTTCCACCCCTCTAAGGCTGGATTTTCCAGCCTGCCGGGGAAATGGGCTGGTGAGGCCAGTGGAAGGTCCCATGTGAGCCTGTGAGCCCTATTTGGACAATGGGAGGTGGGGGGGAGGGGTTGGGGAGGGAGGCATGGAGGCTGCCCAGTGAGGGGCTGGGGGTGCTTGCTGGCCCCTCTGCGGAACAGCGCATACAATGCAGACATTGATGTGTTCCAGTGAGCTGGGCACATCCAGAGACCCCTGGCCTCGAGAGCATGGGGCAGTGCATGAAAACTCGGAAGAAATGCAGCAGGAGCTGCAGCTGGGTGGGGTGCACCTTCCTGGGTGGGGGAGGTGCTGCTGGGGGCGGGGCCAGAGAAGAAGCAAGACAGGCCCCGCCCAGGGGCAGGGGGCCATGAGGCCAGGGTCTCTGTGACAAGGAGGGCCCGGCCAGATGGGCTGGGGAAGGGCCCTGGGATGAGACCTGGGTCTGGCTCACCTGAACCCCTCCGAGTTTTAAATTTTTCCTTCACTGACTTCAGGGTCGGCTTTTCCCCTCCTTCACCATCGCCTCCAGCTGCAGTCTTCGTGGTCTCACACACCTCCAGCATCTCCCTCTCCACCCCAGTGTGTTTTCCCTCTTGATGGGTTGTCAGGCGGCCGCTGGGTCTCAGCCAACCGCGGAGGGTGCAGTGACCAGGGGTGGGGCCCGCCTGGCCCCGCCTCCCAGGCAGCCCCACCCCCTGACTCCCAAACCTGGTTTCTCCCTCCTAGGAACCCCAACCCTCACGGTTTTCCAGGGCTCCTGTGTGAATTCAGCAGGGCCTGAGACAGGAAGTCCCGGACCTAGGGCCCCTGTAGGTGAAGGTACTAGGGGAGGAGGCAGGGAGGCTGCGGGACTCCCTGTTCCGGTGCCCCTCTTACCCCTGGGCCTCCCCGCCCTCTCCACTGACTGCCTCTACCTGGGCCTGCTCCGTTGACAGCTGCTGCAGCAGCTGGACCAGGAGCAGCTTCTCCTGCAGAACCGCCTGGTGCAGCTGCTCAGCCTTGGAACCCAGGTGACGGTGGGCATGCACATCCTGTTGGATTGCAGTTGTCTGCTGCATTGTATCGTCCTGCACCTGGGGGCAGGACATTGGCAGTGAGGACAGGCGCGAGGACCGTCCAGATGCCAGCCAGGAGATGCAGGGCTCAGTTTCTTACTCCCGGGTCCAATGCCTAGACCGCACCTGCCTAGACATGGGATCTCTCCCTGCCTCCATCCCTTATCCTACCCCACAGCCTCCCACCTCCAGGACCCCTCTCTGTGCAGTGTGGGCCAGTCCGCACCCCCACAACCCTTCAGTGGCTGGCATGCTGGCCTGTCCTACCTCCCAAGAACTCAACGCGGGCTCTTAACCTTACCAGCCCATTTCACAGACCAGGAAAGTCACAGCCCAGAAGACTGCAATGTCATGCCCCAAGAATAGCCTTGGGTGGAGGGGAGCTGATGGCCGGCAGACCCCTGTACCCTCTCACAAAACTCTTGGTGTTCGGCAGCTGTTCGTGGGCTCGCAGTGAAGATGCGGGAAATATTGCCCACTGTTGCTGAGACACAGATCGAGCCTCGCCCGACTCAGGCCACCCTTCAGTCCTCAGCCTGCAGGAGGCGCTGCCCCCGGCTCCTGTCACCCCAGCTCAGTCCCCTCAGTCCCCACTCGCATCTGCAGTTCTTCTCTAAGCTCACCTGTTGTTCCTGGACCTCTTGGCCCCCAAATGGACTTGATGTTTCATAAGCAGGACCTCAGGTGGCTGAGTTGTGGGTGCCCCAGGGTCGGTGCACCTGAGAGGGAGCAGACAGTCAAGGACCCCAGACCCTCAGCCCCACCCAAACTTCATGGTCCACAGCCCCGACTCTTGGTTCCTCCTGCTCATCTCGGGGGCTGCTCATTTCTCACCGCCATCTGCTGCTCCGTGCCCCTTACAAAGTGGATTCTTTCCTGGTTTGGACCCATTGGAGCCCTCCTGGCAGTGCTGGAAGGGATACTAGGGACAACTAGAAACAAGCGTTCTATGTCCTGCCCCTAGAGCTCTCTGCATTTCTGTGCTCATAACATTCTGGGGAGTGGACAGCCGACCCCGATCTCTCCAGCTGCCCCACATAGGGGAACCCTGAGGTGCAGAGGGTGAGTGAGGTTCTCTCAGCTGCTGCTCCCGGCCTGTCTCTTCATATTTCCCCATGCCTCATTCACAGGGCGCTTCCCTGGATACTCTAAGCCACCCCTTTCTGCCTTGCCTTCCCCATATCTATCAGACTTGAAACCATGATCCCATGACCCCAACCCCCAAACTCACTAACCCAAACAAGTATAAGGCTCTCCCGTGCAGCATTCTGTTTTTTTTTCTTTTTGGGTCACACCCGGTTGAGGCACAGGGATTACTCCTGGCTCATGCACTCAGAAATTATTCCTGGCAGTGCTCAGGGGACCATATGGGATGTTGGGAATCAAATCTGGGTCGGCCACATGCAAGGCATATGCCCTACCCGCTGTGCTATCGCTCCAGCCCCACATTCTGATTTTTTAAAAATATATGGGGCTGGAGTGATAGCACAGCAGGGAGGGTGTTTGCCTTGCACGCAGCCAACCCGGGTTCGATTCCCAGCATCCCATATGGTCCTGCGAGCACCACCAGGAGTAATTCCTGAGGGCATGAGCCAGGAGTAACCCCTGTGCACTGCCGGGTGTGACCCAAAAAGCAAAATATGTATATATATATGATGTTTTAAAATATATATATGTATGTTTGTAAAATTCTTCTCTTTCAGCTTGTTGGTCTGTCCCAAACATGGAGCAGGGCGTGATGTGAATGGTAGTACAGCTGGGGCAGGGTCTGAGACCCCAGGGTCTTGCTTTGAATCCCCAGCTGCACAGAGTTCCGGGCAGGGTCAGGCCTTACTCCTGAGCACTGAGCCAGGAAAAGCACCTGAGTACTGCTGCCTGTGGCCCAGCGCCGTACCCAGCTACCAATAATAGAACACCACAGGAGTGGACACGTGGAGGCAGTCATGGCCAGGGCACCACCTGCACTTCCTGCACCCACCGCTGTCTCTGCTGGCACAGCACATTTATTGGGGGCACGTGCCCCACAGGTCAAAATTCACCTCCTGGCAGGGGTGACTTGCTCTTCATTTCCATATATCAGTTTGAGGTCCACCTGCTTCTTTTTCGTTGTTCTCACAACTTTAAGTTTTTCCATTTCCATATTTAAAGCAAGTGATATTAGTTTGTGATTTATGATACCCCTACAAAGTTCCTCTTTAACCTAAAGGCAATATCATCTAAAAACAGAAATTAGGTAATGACATGTTGAATGATCCTCAAAGCAGGACACGTTTGAACCACTGCTCTGCTCACCATGGACTGTCTCTAAACTCAAATCTGGCTCCCAATGTCCCTGCTCCTGTAATGATCCCAAAGCCTCAGGTAAGCTCCGGATTTTACCGCAGATAATGTACTACACATGTCCTTTGAAAACTTCAAATATAAGCCATTCATTTCTTTAAAAATGTATTTTCATAAAATCACTGTGGCTAGACCTTTACAGAGCTGTTCATAATTAGATTTCAGTCATCCTTTGTTCCAACACCCATCCCTCCACCTGTGCACATTTCGCAGCACCAGTGTCCTCAGTTTCCCTCCCTTCAACATCCTTCCTCACCCAGCCAACCCAGGCCCTCCTCTATGGTAAGACACTTTTCTTCTCTCTCTCTGTCTCCCTTTTTGCAGTTTACAATACAGATACTGAAAGGGTATCAGGAATATCTCTTTGTCTACTTTTAACACTCAAGGATTTCAACTTCGGACAAAAATAGAATTGTTATTTCAGGCAGTTTTGCTGACAGAAGAACTGGGAATGGTCTCTGCTATGGACAACCAGGGATCTGCAGATCTGCAGTGACTAACCACAGCCTGGGCCCTGGTCTGAGTGTCCAGGCAGGTCCTGAAGATCGGGAGGTCTTCCAACCCTGAATAGGGATGGGATTAACTCCTGCCTGCCAGGACACTCCTACAGAAGATGAAGGCCCGAGGCCACCTGGGTTCATTAAACTGGCCTGGTTTCACATCTTCACAATGGCCAGGCCTGGGTAACCATGACATGACAGGTAAAATATTCATAGTGTTATAAGTGTGTCACCACAACCTTTGAAAAACAGGGTGGAGGTCTGGTGGGATTTGGGGGATTGGAAACTGTCCTGAGATGCCAATACTTCTCCTGAGCTGCCGGCAGTCAGGGCTGGCACCTGCCCAGCACTCCCCTCCCCATGCCCCTCCAGCCTCCCATAGACTCCCTGATCCCAAGTAGGTGAGAGACAGGCAAAGCCTAAGGCGGCAAAATGGGCTGCTTCCTACCTGGCAAAGCTGCCGGGCGTTCTGCCGGGACCAGGCGGCTGGGTATGAAAAAAGACCCGCCCAACCGCAGGTGAAAGAGGCTCACATGGCAGTGGCAGGCAGAGCGCTGAGGTACCAGCCAGCTTCTCATGGCACAGAAATGGGGATAGGAGACAGACCGAAGGAACTTCCCTACTGGCAAGTTGTGACTGACAAGTATAGGCAGTTAGAGGCCATTACAAGTTAGGGTTTGCGGTCAGTTCTTTCAGCCCACGTTCTCTTTTGAACATGTCCTCCCTTCACATCTTACCAAGTAACTTTCTTTCAGGAAAAACTATCTTGCAGGAAGGACAGGTTGCCCAGAGGGTAGGGCATTTGCCTTGTACACAGACGACCCAGATGTGACCCGGAGTCCCGGGCAACACAAATGTTCCCCTAAACCCCACCAGGAGTCATACAAATACAGAGCCAGGAGTGAGGCCTGAGCACCACTGTGTGTGTCCCTTCAAAAAAGTCCAAGAATAACAAAAAGAGGAGGGGAAGTGGGAGGTGGGGTTGGTGCTAATTGACACGTGACTTCTTGGTACTCGCTGGAATGTTTGTGAATTTTACATGCACCATTGTAAACGTGCATTCCTTTTGGGATGCAGTACAGAAAAACAACAGTCAGTTAAAAATTTTATTTTGAAAAAGATAAGAGCGGCCGAGAGATAGTACAGTGGGAAGGGCATTTGCGCTACCTGGGTTCGATCTCTGGCATCCCATAGAATGCCCCTTGAGCATGGCCAGGACTGATCCCTGAGTCAGAAACAGGAGTGAACCCTGAGCACCGCTGGATGTGGCCCCCAAACCAAATAGACAAGCAAGCAAGGAAATGTAATACATCAAAATCTAGCATACAGGTGGTAAGGTGTCTGCTTTGTGTTATTCTAACCTGGGGTGATTCATGGTACCTCATATGAACCCTTGAGCACCACTAGGGGTGATCCCTGAGCACAGAGCTTCAAAACTAACATAGAAGCTGGGAAATGGTATAGTGCTAAGAGTGCACGCCTAGCATGGCTAGTGGTTCAGTTATTTGGGTTTTGTGTTTGATTTTGATTTTTGCTTTGATTTGCTTTGGTTTGGAGGCCACAGCCAGTTGTGCTCATGGCTTACTCCTAGCTCTGCACCCATGGCTCTGCAGACATGGAGGGCTCAGGGGACACCAGGGCATGCCAGGGGTCCAGCCCAGGTCACCACGTTGCATGATATGGCAGGGTGAATTGGACCCTTTAGGCCAGTGAGACCACCCAGTGTTTCCCGCCCCTCACACTCTGCTCCTAGTCTGTCTTTCAGAGAAGCAGATAGAGAGTTCTGCTGGCATGTTAGATCATGGCCAATTACTATAAAGTCAAGGCAGTGGACATGACCATTTTCAACATCCCTGGTCTGAGGTAGACAATTCCCATTCTCTTCTCAGCCTATGGGAATTCTGGCTGGCGTCCCTTCAGCAGACCTGAGAGAGAGATGGAACTGATGGCTTAGCCTGGCTTAACCTCCTCTCCTTCTGGCAGGGAGCAGGACCCAGGTGGACAGGCCCCTGGTGAGTGTGAGAGCATGGAGGGGGCCAGAACACTCCCCTTTTTCAGGCCCCAGCCATGCCAATACCTCTGGCAGGTTAGAATCATCAGGCACTTTGTCTAAAAATAACTTGATAGAGGAAAATTCATCAATAGTGAGTTCTGGGTGTTCATCCTCCCCTTTTTTAAGGAGACCAAGGTCTAATGGGTTGAAATCTTTGAAATTTGAGAAACAGAGGGAGGAGTCATTTAAGTGCAAGAGCACTTAAGTGCTAGTCATTTAGAGTGTAGATGTAAGGCTGTGAGGTATGAGAAACTTCTCAGTTTTTATTTTAGTTTCCTCTTCCATAAAGGCTCATACAGAACTCTAATCATGGCATTCACTAATGCCCACTGTTTCAGAACCTTGTATACATTGTCCTTTGCCCTCTTAATCAAGGGTGTTAGCTTTGTATTCATTTTGTTTCATTTTCCCACTTATCATGTTAATGTGGGGGCTTCCCTGATCATTAGTTCTTAACACCATTCAGGTCCCTATTCAGGTGCCACTTTGTCACCATCCCATGGTGACACAGTACCTGGGAGGGATGGACTATTTGAACATGGTCTAAGGCTGATAGTTCATAGACACGGACGCGGACTATTGACGGGAAAGCAATGGATCAGGCGAATGACTGGTGGTTCATCGACAAGTTTATTCAGGACAATCAGTGAATAAAGGCAAAAGCAGGAATGTGATAAAGGTAGATGGAATGGAAAAAGGTTTGGCAGTAACAAATAGATTCAGGTGGACACAGACTCTGCATCTCCAATCTCCCCGAAACAGAAACAAAGCTTAATCTCCTTCAAGGTTTCTAAAGGCAGCCATGAAGGTTTCAGGCAAGACACATCCCTGAGTCCAGCCAAAGGGGAATTACTAATCTGAACCATTCCAAGAGGAGCTATAGGACCACTGGTGACAGTCAGCTGCCATTGTCTGGACTTTGAATCTGAAACCATTGCTATTGTCTGGACTTAGTTCCAGCAGCCATTGCCTCTAGGAACCCTGGAGTGATCACACGGGTTACTCAGTTCAGGGATGTGCCCCAGGACTGCAATAAGTGGGGATAAAGCATTTTTTTTACTGTGGTTGAAATTGGTGTTTCCCTACTGATGAGTAGTGTTGAGCCTCTTTACATGCTTCTAATAGCCATTTGTCTATCTTCTTTGACTAAATTTCTACTTAAATATTTTCCCCATTGTGGGGGGCCATATTCAGTGGATCATGGGCTCTACTCTGGGCTCCGTGCTTGTGGTCAGTCCTGGGGTGCACGAGGGCTCACTACTGGTGACCTTGAGTCCTAGGAGTCACTCCTGATAGAGCTCAGGGGACCACGCGGTTTTGGGGATCCAGGTGGAGTTAGACACGTGCAAGGCCTGTACTACCTCTCTGGCCCCATTTATTTTATTATTTTTTAGTTCTATAAAGACTAGTACTGGAACTCAGTCTGCGTTTATTTGTTTGAGCGGCCCTCCTCCCATGGTGCTGGGGTGATCACGCAGTGCAGAAGATTGAATATAAGCTCCAACCCATGCCTCCCCCCCCCACAGTGACCCAGTTTACTGTGGAACAATCATTGTGAACACCCACAATCACAAGATGTGGTCCACACCTCTGCCTGGTGTGGACTCTTTAAGATGAACAGAAAATGCAGCTCATAGGAATAGAGAAGACAATAAGAGCAAAGTGCTTGGATGGGGCTCCCTGGCCATCCCAAGGCCCTGCAAATGGGCCACCATGGACAGAGTGTTGTCCAGAAGCTGCAGGATGAACTCCAGACCCCACTTCTAGGTCCAAGATTCCTGGTTCTCCAGGATGGGGACAGCCAGGGGCTTCCGCTTCGGCCCCGGGAGCAAGACCCTGGGTGCTTGTGCAGGGGACAGATTGCCCAGGTGCTGCCAGCCTTGGACCTGGGAGTCAGTGCTGACCTCCACATCCCTGGGCCCAGAGCAGGACACCCCAGCTGCCTGTCCTCACTTTCACCATTGTGCCCACAGGTGGGATTGCAGGACAAACAGGTGAGTGTTGGCGGCAGCAACGGGACAACTATCCCCTATTTCCTGCAATGGTAGGTGGCCTCTGACCAGTATCAGTCTCTGAGAATGAGCGACTTGACCAGCAGGTGCTACTGCAAAGTCAGCTCCTGGATCGACTGCAGCGAGAATGAATCAGGACAAGGTGAATAAGGAGAAATGACAGGAGGAGCTGTGAAAGACCCACTGTGAGGCCAAGAGCCCGCCTTGGGTGAGGGGAGGAAGGACAGGGCAGGATGCCATCCACTGCGGGATAGGAGGGGTGTAATCTGGCCCTTACTGTACAGAGAGGGTCCTCATAGAGGGGAGGCTGCCAGGTAGGATTAAGGGCTCAAGGCAGAGGGAGGCCCTATCTCTTAGGCCCTGGGAGAAAGACCCCATGGGGGTCTGTGGGGGGGGGGGTGTCGGATTCCTGCATCTTCTGGCTGGGATCTGGTCGGCCCTCCTGCCTGTCCTCACAGCCAAAGTCCTACCCACAGATGCAGGTGCAGGACGAGACGGTGCAATGCCCATGGCCTTATTGCTTAGCTTCTGCTGCTACCTAGAGCATCACAAACTGCAATCCAAGAGCACCTGGATGCCAGCAATCACCTGTGTTCCAAGGTGGAGCAGCTGCACAAGCTGGTGCTTTAGCAGAAGCAGTTCATGAACCAGCTGCAGCAGGTGCTAACAAGGCAGCAGGCCCTGCTGGAGGCAGCCTTCAGGGGGCCGAGGGAGACCCAAGTGAGATAGGGGTCACAGGCTCCCAGACAAAAAGGGGGCAGCCGGCTCCCACCCTGCCGGCTCACCTAGTACCTTCACCTTCAAGGGTTCCTCAGTCAGACATAACAGGAGAAAAGCAGCTCCAGGCCCTCTGGAATCATAAGGATACCCCGAGAAAAGTGAGTGACAGGTTCCTCAGGTGGGAGACCACCCCCCCCCCCCCCCCCCGGCCTTGGAGGTCAGGAGGCGGGGCTGCAGAGGAAGCAGAGCTTCCTCTTGGTGAGGCCTGTTGACCTCCCTTGGTTGTCTGAGACCTTGGACACATGCTTCCAAAGTACGTCCTGTGCCAGAAGCATGGAGGAGGAGCCCTTCGGCCTTCGAACATAGTGGAGGTTTGTGAGACCCTGAAGTCTGTTTAGCTGGAGGCTATGTACGAGGAGACCGGCTGGAGGAGTGTGAGAAGACTTTGGAGCTGGAGGCTGCGGTCCATATCTAGGCTTGCGGGGACAGTAGAGTGTGTGAGGATCCCAAGAGACTCTATTTCTGTCTGAGGAACAGGAGGCCACAGACCCCTGACCCTGGACCCAGAGTGACCCGACTACAAATCACACAAATCCAGCTCGTAAGCACAAGTTCAGCTGACAACCTTATTCACCATTAATCCCCTTATTTTGCTGCACACATGAACTCTACCCTCTCCAAATCCAAATAATTCAGCCCCATCCGTCCTTCCCGCCCTGCTCCTTCCCTCAATGCTCTGTCCCAACCTCTTCCCTCCCTTCTCTTTCCACCCCCCCCACTGCACTCAGTACTAGACACCAGGGTGTGGGGGGGCAGACCCCCTAAATATACAAGGTATTATTAGGTGGGCAGAAATGACCGCCACCTAAAGACACAAGAGTTCAGGGAGGCAGAAACTCCCCCATCACTAGACCCCATGGATTGGGGGGACAGAATTATCCCACACCACTAGACTTGAGTTGTGAGGGACAAAAATGTCCCCCACCACTAGAACCCAGGGATCAGTGGAATAGAGGTGTCCCCCACTACTGGATTCCAAGGATTAGGGGGACAAATATCTTCCACTACTAGAAACCTGGAATGTGTGGAGAGGGGATGCAGAAATGAAAACTGGGCCAACTCAAATCCCAGTCCTAATGATTTCTAATGATTCAGTCCTAATAACTTTTTGGGGGGGTAGGGGGGAACTCCCTGTGGCCTGACTCTGCCTTCCACCATGTAACGGCCTCCTCGCCTACCCTCTAGTTCACAGACCCAACAGGGCAACAGGGCAGCGACCCCCAGGCTGCTGAAAAGCTGCGTGCAAAAGAAGAATTGAGAAACATGAGGTGTGGGAGAGGGAGAGATGGGGATACCAGAAGCACCCCTGTGGGAAGTGAGGGATTCGAGAGACCCAATTCTCTGAGCTCAACAATAGTCGAGACAGGCGCAGGCTGAGACAGACAATTCTAAGAAGCAGGTGGATGTTCAAACTGATAGGTGGAAGGAAAGAGTGAGGTATTCCTTCCAGGAGGTTCCTTGCGGGAACACGTCCCCCCCACCCCCGAATGTGCCCCACCTCCAGATTCAGGGATTGTGCAGGGGGCATGGTGCCATGGCCATGCCCACGCAACGTGTCCAATCCCATGGTGTTCTTTTATTGGGGGGCAGGGCGTTGAGCCAGAGCTCCTGTGGTCAGGAGCTTCTCCTGGCTCCGTACTCAGGAGTGAGGCCCGGCAAGAGCTCAGGGCTTCCCTTGTGGTGCTGGGAAATCAAAGCAGGGTCCCTGAATGCCTAAACCACTCTCCAGCTGTCCTACCATTTCAACAGGCCAGTCTCAGAGAAATAAGCTGGAGACAGGAATTAAAACAACATAAAACCTATTTTTTAAAAAAATGGAAGCCCATATTGCAGAGCTTCATGTATGATTGGATGAGTTAGTGTGGGGGCTGGAGTCACGGGATCAGAGCTTTCAAGTCTGTGACGTAGAGGGCGGGCAAGGCAGAGGGGTGGCTTAGAGTGTCCAGGGAGAGGCCCTGTGAACGGGGCATTGTGAATGGGGAGACAGGCTGGGAGCAGGAGCTGGGCGAGTCTCCCTGACCCTCTGCACCTCGGTGTCCCCCTGCGTGGGGCAGCAGGTGGGGATCCACTCCTCCAGAATGTCATGAGCATGAACGTGAAGAGAAAAGTAGGGCCCGGGTCTGGAACCCTCCTTTCTGCCCTGTCCTGGTGCCCCCTTCCAGCAGTGCCAGGCGGGCACAAATGGTTCCAAACAAGAAAAGAATTGATTTTGTGAGGAACCCAAAGCAGCAGAAGGCTGTGAGAGATGAGCAGCCCCCCAAGATGAGCAGGAGGAACCCCAAGTCCGAGGATGGGGGCCCAGGAAGTTGGTGGTGGGGTGAAGGCTCTGGGGGCCTTGACTGTCTACCCTCTCTCAGGTGCATTAGCCCCGTGGTGCCCCCAGCTCTTCCATCTGGGCTACGGAATATGAAAGAACAGCTACAATGGAGGTCAGGAAGTTTCCACCAGGTCCAGGCAAGATGCAGGTTCGTCTGAGGTACGAGGACACTGACCTGAGTCTGCAGGAGCAGGGGCAGCATCCCCGGAGGGGGCTGTGGTGTGGGGTGAGCAGGGCTAGGTTCAGAGCTGCATCTTAGACGGAATGGAACATGAGTCGGGAACCATGCCCACGCCCTTTGCCCACCCCATGTGCCCTCCAGCAGCCGGCTGAGCTCTGGGGCAGATTGTTGAGACTGGGGCACGGCCCTTCTGGAAAGCCTGCTACCCTCCGCCCGAAGCCTTTCTTGGCGTGAGAGGCTTCTGATGTTTGGGTCTGGACTTTCCTGTCCAGAAGTTCCCCTGGGAGGACAAGAGACCTACTTGGATTATGGGGCCGGGGGAAAGGACAGGGCAGGAGGCTTCCCAGTGATGTTGACTGACTCATCCTGCTCCAAATGGTTCTGAGGATGTGGGTGGCAGCAGGGAAAGAGACAAGGGCTAGTTGCCCGGGGAGGCCCCATGTCTTAGGCCCCGGGAGCAAGAACATCAGGGCTGGTTGCACCAGGTGCTGCCTGCCTGGGCCTGGGAGTCTGAGCCTGCCTCTCCTGGCAGGGATTGGGCGACAGGCACTCCCAGGGTTGTCACAGGTGCAGGCGCAGTGCACCTGCAGCGACAGCTCTTTCCAGCAGCACTGGGCCACCGCCCAACAGCACCTGGGCTCTGGAAAGGAGCAGCTGCCTCACAAGAAAGATGAAGAAAAGGAAGATTTAGAGACAACAAGGCGTGGGCTGATGGGGACGCGGGTGAGAAGGGCCGTGGGCTCTGGGCAGGGAGGCGGCAGCCGGCTCCTCCTGCTCCTCACCTACTCTCTTCACCTTCAGGGGTTGCTCAGTCAGCCCTGCAGGAGAACTGGAAGCGGCAGTTATCCACCCCTGAAATGGCAGATACCCTGAAAAGGGTGAGTAGCAGGGTCCCAGGAGGGAGAAGCCACCTACGGGGGTCAGGAGGCAGGGCTACGGGGGAGGTGGAGCCAGGTGGGCCCTGCCCCATGCCACTTCACCTCCCCTTGGTTGGTTAAGACCACAGGGCTGCTCCACAGCCCAACAGAACCAGGATGTCAATCATGGGAAATAGACCATGAAGACTGAGGAAGATCAATCAGATTGTGATGCCCATGAGATAAGGAGGCTGGTGCAATGGTGAAGGAAGAGGAAGGGAGCACCGAGTCAAAGGAACAAAAAGTAAAAACCCTGAGTCTGGCATGCAAGCGGATCACCCAAGAGGCCATCGTAAGCATGACACCTGCTTGGAGACCCCTGTGGCTGCCCCTCCTAACGCTTGGTCTCCCTCCTCAGCGTTCTCTCAACCCCCAACATCCTGCTCGGGAACCAATGGACAGCCACACCTTCCTTGGAACCCCAAGTGTCCTGTGACAGTCAGAAGGGACTTCCTAAAGACACCCTCATGCACACCCCATCCTCCCTGTTACCCAGAGATGGAAATCACACCTAGATCAAAGGGCAATGTGAGCCAATACAAAGAAAACCTGTGTCGGCAGAAGATCAATCAGACTGTGATGCCCATGAGATAAGGAACCCGCAGACACCCGGCCCAGGGCCCCAAGTGACCTGCCAGGAAATCATGTTGTCCCCTAGCATCAGCAATGGTTAAACTGGAATTCTTACTGACCTGGAATTCCATTTTTCATCAACCCTGTCAAAATCTTATTCAGCTACCCCAACCCTGTCCTTCTTCCCCCTTCCTTCCCGCCCTTCTTCTCTCCACCCTCCTCCTTCCCGCCCCCTCCCTTCTCCCCTCCTTTGTCCCTCCCCAGTGAGGAAGGACACATATTATGATAAGGGGCTAAACAAAGCAGTTGCAGACTCGCCCCCATGGTAGGGATGCTGCGTGCTAAGAGTAGCTAGATGACCCAAACAGAGTAACATTGAGCCTCAGACCCTGCATGTAAACAAGGCAGACATCCTCCAACACATCCATATGTGCAGGAAGAAACTGAAACCATAACTCGTAATAATAATAGTAGTAAATCCAAAGAAAAGAATTTAAACATCGAAAGTTTCTCCAAAATTGGGACTCAAAAGTCTCCCTGAAGTTAGTCAAACCCCCACCACACTTGGCAGCAGGGGAGTACTTTTCCCAAAGAAAAAAATGGAAGTGAGAGAGGAACACCAATGGGCACCGTAGAGCATGGCGATGCTCTTGCCCACAAACACAAATGGTTCTATCAAATGCCCATCATCAACTTAGGAAGAAGGAACATGTGTGCCGCCATGGACACATGATCACTGGAAGGGGCAGGAATGAGCCTCCCATAATACCCCAGGCATTTGGGAGACACTGTCACCTACAACAGACTCTGTGGAGTTGCAGGGGGCTAGAATGTCGCCAACCTAGGCACTTTGTTTTGGGGGACAGACACACCCCCACTGGAGGCATCTCAAACAATTGACAGACATAGCCCCCATTGTAGGCACCTGACCTGGGGGACAGAGCTGTCCCCTAGTGTAGGCAACGTGTTCTGAGGGACATAGATGTCCCTAGTGTAGCACCTCAATCTGGAGTACATACACGAACCTCAATGTATGTACTTGGTTCAGGGATCACGCCTGGTGATTTTTTCTGGGAACCAAATGAGGTGCCAGGGACCAGGGCAGGGTGGCCACCTGCCAGGCAAGCACCCTGCCCTCTGCACGAGCTCTCTGGTTCCTGTTTACTTTTGACCCCCACCTGGAGGTGCTTGGGGTCTACCCCTGACTCAGTGCTGGGGGTTCCCTGACGTGCTGGGACTCAGACCTGGGCCTCCTGTATGTGCTCTTGACCATTGAGCTATCTCTTCGACCCAGAGTATGTCTATGTGTGTGAGTGTGTGTGTGTGTGTGTATGTGTGTGGTGCCAGAAATGGGTCATGGATGATGCATGTGTGTGTTATCTCATCTCATCCCAGCCCCGTCTCTTGGCTTTGCGTGCGTGTCTACCTCAGCCAGCCTTCCTCAATCTGTCCCATTGAAGAAGTGCTGCGTGTCCAGGGATGCCCACAGGGCCGGGGGTTTGGGGCTCCTGTCATGTCCAAGGTGCTTCAGGACCATCGAGGTGCACTGGGTCTCCCCAGGCTGGAGCTGGGCAACGGGGAACCCTGTGTGTGTGTGTGTGTGTGTGTGTGTGTGTGTGTGTGTGTGTGTGTGTGTGGTACCCAGGCTGCTACAGCTCTCTCCCTGGGCACCCACCAACACCTGCACAGCTGGGGCTTGGGGGCATCATCAAGCACCAGGACTGGGGTGGGGTGGATTGGGGGGCAGTGGAGGACCTTCAGGCTGACCGCATGGACCCCCCTCAGGAGTCCTTTGGTGACGTGACCGAGAGGCAGCAGCTCCGTGAGAAGCTCAAGTGTAAGGACTTCAGGTGGTTCCTGGAGAACGTGTATCCTGAGCTGCACGTGCCCGAGGACCGGCCCGGCTGCTTCGGGATGGTGAGAGGGCTGCGCCCGGGGGGGCTGCCGGCAGGGTCCCCACGCCCTGCATGGGGCAGGTCCTCGGTGGGGTCCCTTGCGCTCCCCAGCCCCGGCCCTCCCCTGTTGTATCCCCTGGCTCTTCCCCTCCCCCGGCTGGGTTTGGCTCTCAGCTCGCTCACGTGGGAGCATATGAACGAGAGTCAGGTTCTGCCTGTGATTTTGTGCATGAGGAGACTGAGGCTTGCCTGGACTCTCCACACCACCTCTACCCATCACATCACTTCTCACCCTAGTCTCAGTGTCTGGGTCAATCAATCATTCCCACCTCAGGGGTCCTTGGGGACCAGAGAGGGGGTAGAGGAGGATGAGGCAGGAAAAGGAGAGTCACTTCTGTTGTTCACCAAAAGAAAGAGAAAAGGAATGTTTGGAGGGGGGCCCAGAGAGATAGTCCCTGGGTTAAGGTTAAGCTTTGCCCTTTGTGTGGCCAACCCTAGTTTGATCCCCGGTGCCAGACGTGGTCCCCTGAACACCGTCAGGAGTGGCCCTTGAGTACCTCAAAGTATGGCCTAAACACCCGTCCCCCCCGCCACCACCCCTGCACACAAATGGGAAATATTTGGGCTATGGGGTTTGGGGTTGGGCTTCACCCGGTGGTGTTCAGGGGTCACTCATGATGGTGTTGGCGTCAGACTGGGGCTTGGTTGCCTGCCTGGCAAGTGCTCTCAGCACCCCCCCACCCAGACTGTCTCTCTGGCCCCAGTGCCATTCACTCTGGAGAGAAATCACGCCAAGGTAGAGACTCCCCTCTCCTGGGCTGCACAGCTGGGCGACGCTGCTTCCCCCATTCTGGAAGCCCTTTGGTCAGAGCCCAGCAGGCTCTGAATACATTCAAATCTTTGGCCACTGTGAAGTGTCCAGGTCTCCCGAGGTGCCGAGAGGATCAGGAGGCCGTCGTGGGCTGCCTGCCCCAGGGAGTGTGTCACTCTTGATCGCCCTGCCTCTGTCTCCTGCATCCCCACCCCACCCCGTCCCACTGCATTTCTCTTTTGTCCAAGCGCAGCCCTGGAGGGGATGATGGGGCATGATGCTCTTCAGGCCTTTGCACGTGACCAAACTGGGCACTATCCCCAGCACCCCATAGCATTCCCCACCAAGCACCACCAGGTGTGATCTCTGAGCACAGAGCCAGAAGTAAGCCCTGAGCATTGCTAGATGTGATGGTCCCCTCCTCCCCCCCCCAAAAAAAATCCAAAATGAATAAATTAATAATAGGTAAAAATATCAGAAGCTCTTATTTATTTGTTTATTTTTGGTGTGGGGACCATGCCTAGTGGTGCTCAGGGATTTACTCCTGGCTCTGCGCTCAGGGATCACTCTTGGCGGTGCTCAGGAGGTCCTGTGGGGTGCTGGGGTTTGTCCATGTGCAAGGCCAGCCACCTGACCTGCTGTACTGTCGCTCAGGTCCCAGAAGCTCTTACTTTTGGGCCTGGTTCTTGTGCCAGGCCCTCCTCACTTCCTGTTTCCCCTCCCTCAGCATCCTGGTTGGACTCAGTTGTGTGTAAACCTGAACTGGAAACTCCCCTTATGTTTCTTGGTAGCTCCAGAATAAAGGACTGCAAGGACTCTGCTTTGACTATAATCCTCCTGATGAAAACCAGATTGTGGGGCACCAGGTCATTCTGTACACCTCTCACGGCCTGGGCCAGAACCAGGTAGGTGACGCTTTTCTCTGGAAAAAGGCAGTAGGGTGCCAGGGTTAAAGGTCTTGGGAGCCTCTTAAAGAGGGAAATTGGGGAAAATCTATGTGTGTTGTTGTTTTTTAATTTTTTTTTTTATTGAATCACTGTGGTATACAGTTACAGGGCTTTCATGATTGAGTTTCAGTCATACAATGATCAAACACCCATCCCTCCGCCAGTGCTCATTTTCCACCACCAATGTTCCCAGTGTCCCTCCCGCCACCCCCATCCCCTGCCTCTATGGCAGACAATTTCCTTCTTACTCTCGCTCTACTTTCGGGCATTATGGTTTGCAATACAGATACTGAGAGGCCATTATGTTTGGTCCTTTATCTTTCAGCACATCTATGTGTGTTTTTTTAAAAAGTGAATATTTGACCTCTTCAATTTATAAAGGTAATAGAGACTCATTGTAAAATATTTGAGAAATAGAAAGTGAAGCAAGTGTGCCCGAGAGGAACTGGAGAAACGCCTTAGGATGAAGATGAGTTTCTTGTCCCTCTTTCTCCTATGCACAGACTCTGGCTTCTGTGTTTTAATTAATTGTCATCATTGAATGTTTATGGTTTATACTTGATGATTTCCTCTTGCATGATCCATGCATGCTCCGATGTCTTTTTTGGGAATATTGTGCCTTTTGGCCTCTTGGTGGTTCACATCATGTAGTTCTTTGTTTGTTTTTATTTTTGTTTTTGAGTCACACCTGGGGTTACTCAGGGGTTACTAACGGCTCTGCACTCAGGAATCACTCCTGGCAGTGCTCAGGGGACCATATGGGATGCCAGGGATTGAACTCAGGTCAGCAAGGCTAACACCCTCTCCACTGTATTATCCCTCTGGCCCTGCACCATGTAATTCTGGAGGGGTGAGATGAACTGATTCTCTGCGTGCAAAGGTAATACAGACTCATTGTAGAACATCTGGGAAATAGAAAACGGATCAAGCAGTGCCCGATAGGACCCAGAGAAATCCGTTTGTGCAGTTATGACTAACCGTGCACCAATACCTACAGTTAGAGGAAGAAAAAGGAAAACCCTGCAGATCTGGGTCGGCTCAGGAGGTAGTGCTCAGGAGGGCACCTACTTGGCTGGAGAGGCTCGATTCCAGCACCCTGTCTCCCTGTGTGACCCAGGCCTGCCCTCTCCCTGGCAGTGCAGTTCCTGCCTGCACAGGACATTTTAGTGATTCCACGGTACCATTGCCTTGGATCAAACTCCCTCAAGTTTGCCGGGAAGAGGCAGAAAAGCCCAGAGAAGAGAAAGGGCAGCTCAGGCCTCAGAGTTGCCCACTCGGCTACTGAGACCGTCCATTTTCTGGCCAGCTCAAGGGTGGGGACAGCGTGAGGTCTCAAACACCCAGGGAAGAAGCAGAGCATGAGAAGGGGGCCTTGGGGAACTCTGGCCAGGCACTCACAGACCCTCAAGACTGGACACTCAGGCTCTCTGCCTGGCCCCTGCGCTCTGATCCCGCCTGGTGTCTGTCCATTCCTCCATGGCCGAAAGTAACCGTTGCCCACGGATGGGTCCTTTGCAGTTCTTCGAGTATACATCCCGGAAGGAGATCCGCTACAACAGCCACCAGCCCGAGGGGTGCTTGGCGGTGGAGGCGGGCGGGGAGAGCCTGGTCATGGAGCTCTGCCATGATCCGGACCCTGAGAACCACTACTTCCTCCCCTGCCCAGTGAGTGGGCAGTGTCATCTGTGCTGTCAGTCTTGGGGCTGTAGTAGACCCCGGGAGTCTCAGGGAGGAGCCGGCCCCAGGCATGCTGGGATAAGAGACATGCTGGGAAAGGGTGTGGGGTGGAATGGGGAACTGTTGCCGCCTTCATCTTGCAGGATCCCTAATGCTTGGCCTGTCTTCTCTTGTTCACTTGGAGTTGCTGGGGGCTGGGAAGGGCTTGGGACCGGCCTGGGGGCTGCTGCTGCTGCTGCTGCTGGAATGGGGTCTCCTTAAAGCAGATGTGAGGGCAGATCCTGCGGGGGGAGGGTTGGGGTGGTGGGGAAACTGTTTTACTTCTGTAAACCTCACCCCCATTTTCCCCAGCTCTGGAATCAGGGGGAGCGGCAGGGAGATGGTTACAGGGGTCACCAAAGCACACACGCAGCCCTGGATTTATCCCACGTGGCCCCTCCTGAGCGTCACCATTTGCAGCCCTGGAGGTCCCGAGCATCACTGGGATGGCCCTGGTGCACCCCAGCACTGCAGGACCTAAGCATCACCTCCTCAAGTCTTAGCATTCAAGCAGATGGCCTGCTTGGCCCAAATCCCCAGGGCTTTCTATCCCAAGAGTGCTCTGGAGGACCCCCTCCAGTAAATAAATAACTTAAGAGGTGAACCAAATAAAACGAGGGCAGTACCCATAGCTTTGGCCAACTCCAGGAAGGACTCGGCAGATAGCCGGCAGCTTCCTTGGAAACTGTCAAGCCCAGCCAGGGGCGCTGAGTGGTCACTTGTAGCACAGGGCTAGGCATGGATTTACTAAGGTGCTTGTCCTGTGGGCAGCCATCCCTGGTTCAATCCCTGGCACCACCTCTAGTACCCAGGCCCCTCTAGAAGTGACCCCTGAGGACCCGAGTATCCCACCCTCCACAGAAATGTTCCTTGCAGTGTACACTACCCCCGCTGGGGTCTGTTCTCCATCACCGTGGATTTGGAGCAGGCAGTGGATGCAGGCCCAAGAGGCAGTAGGTCCCTCATGCTGTGACCCCCTCTGCTGTGGACCCTTGAGGAGATTTGTAATTCGGCTGTAGCTTTGGCTCATTCAAGCACAGTTTGAGCACTGAAGAGGAGACAAATAATAAGAATGAAAAAGGAAAAAAAAACCCAAAAAAACAAAAAACCTGTCCTCTTTCCTTGGATTCATTCTCAGCCTGGCCCCAGGGATGGGAAGATTCTTCTGTCATACTTACAAAGGGTTCATTCTATGTATCAGAAGAAAGTAGAGGACATTTTCTGGTAGAAAAATGTTACAGTTAGGAATGAGAAGTGGAGTCTGGAAGGGTGATGATTCTTGGGTGAGAGGGAGGCTGTATGACAGGCTGTACCTCCGTGCCCCAGACCTTCTGGGTTCCTTTAGCCAGTGCAGACATTTCTATATATAAATTTCTGAAAGGACAAAAAAAAAAGATCCACAGGCTTAAGAACACATTTTTTAAAAAATTATTTTCAAATTTTATTTTTTTTTGTTTGGGGGCCACACCTGGCGATGCTCAGTGGTTACTCCTGGCTCTGCAATCAGGAACGACTCCTGGCAGTGCTTGGGGGACCATCATGGGATGCCAGGGATCGAACCCGCTTCAGCTGTGTGCAAGGCAAGTACTCTACCTGCTGTACTATTGATCCAGCCCTGCAAGAACACATTTTCAGGAAAAATCCTGCGAGCAACCACTTGTCATTCTCTGAAATTGCCTGTGATCTTTCCTAGGATGGTTCTTTGTTTCACGAACAGTCGAAGAAATGTGTTCAGGCCGAGAAGGAATCCAACGACAAGTTTGTCCCACTCTTACGGGACTGCACCCTCTCAAGCCGTCAGCAGTGGTTCTTCCAGGAACAGATGCTATGACAGGCGGGAGCACACCGGAAGTGAGGGCCCTAGCCCCTGGGCCCAGCAGAGAGGGGCCGGGCTCCCCGACAGAGCGCCCACTCAGCTGCCTGCCTCCGATGCCGTAGGTTAAGGTGGGGTGGGATTCGGTGCATAATGTGAATGCACTTGGTACTGGTTTGGAAACACTTGCCACGGTTCCCAAATACCCCCGTTTTCAGTAACCATCAAATGTTCACTCGTGGTTTTCAGGGAATTAAAATTTTCAAATATTTTTCTATTATTTTTTCCTATTGTGTTGTTTTATTTCCTCTAGAAAAGAGGTATATAATTCAAGTTGGTATTTGCAGTAGTTCCCAGGGCATGTCTGCATGAGTTCCCAGGAAATCAGACTCACGGCTTGTACTTTGCATCCCTTGGTACTACCTCACACGCTGCGTTGGGTATTTCCTCCCTGTAGATAGGTAAAATCTAGGAATCTGGCATTGGTTCCTTCTGGGCATTGAGAGATTACTGACGTATTTACGTATTTAATAAAAAGGCTATTTAGTGGGGCTGAAGCGATAGCACAGAGGGTAGGGCGTTTGCCTTGCAGCGGGCGATCCGGGTTCAATTCCCAGCATCCCATATGGTCTCCTGAGCACCGCCAGGGGTAATTTCTGAGTGCAGAGCCAGTAGTGACCCCTGTGCCAGGTGTGACCCGAAAAGAAAAAAAAAAGGCTATTTAGTTATTTATTTTGGTAGAGGCCATACCCACTTCTTTGTCAGTCTCGTGGAGAAGAGAATGTTTTCTGTAGATTTCATTGCCATGTTTTTCAGAGGTTCCCATAATATGCTTTCTGAACTTATCACACTCTTTTCAATTTCTTACTGTTATTTCCAGTAAAAGACAGCACATTTGCATCAATAGAATTGTAACCCTCCCGCCCCCACTGTGATATCATGGAATATCTTTTTTATTTTGCTTACTTTTTTTTGTTGTTTTGGGGCCACTTCCCGCAGTTCTTAGGACTCACTCCTGGCTCTGTACTCAGGAATCACTCCTGGCAGTGCCCAGGCGACCATATGGGGTGCCAGGGATTGAACCCAGGTTGGCTACATGCAAGGCAAATGCTCTACCTACCATGCTATCGCTCCAGCCCCACATTCTCTTATATTACCCATATATGTGCCATTTGCCTATATGTAGCGAGTCATTTTTCTCTTGCTGCTTTGAGATTTTTCTGTGTGTGTGTGTGTGTGTGTGTGTGTGTGTGTGTGTGTGTTTTAACAGTTTAGGATGTCTCTTAGTGTAAACATAGAGTGATAGCACAGCGGGAAGGGCACTGCCTTGCACACAGCCGACCTGGGTTCATCTCCTGACATCCTAGATTGGCCCCCAAGCCCCACCGAGAGTGATTGATTCCTAAGTGCAGAACCAGAAATAACCCCTGAGCATCTCTTGATGTGGCCCCAAAACAAAAAAACAAAAAAGAATAGATGTCTAGGTGTAGTGGATTTGTGTTTATCATCCTTGGGATTCACGGAGATTTTGAGAAAAAGAGCTTTAAAAAGTCAATATGGGATGGTCTTTGTCTTAACTTTTGCTGCTCCTTTCTCTGTTCTTTAAGTTAGATAATGTCTAATGAGTAATCTTTTCATTTCCCATCTTCTGCCATCTCAAACCTATTGACATCATGAAGCTTTGTGAGTTTTTTTGGTCTTAAATTTCAGTTACAGTACTTTCAACTCCAAATATCTCTCTGGTTCTTTAAACATCTGATGATGTCTGTTTCTCTGCTGAGATCCCCAATATATTGATTTAATGTTAACACATGTTCCATTAATCCTTTGAACAGATTTCCTTAGTTCTCAGAATATATTAATAACAGCTTTGAAAGATTTTATGATTCAGCAACTTAAAACAACTCTAAAAGGCCATTGGTTGTTTTTCACCCCTCTCCATTAGCATGAGTTTGCTGCTGATTCAGCCAGTAGGAGAGGGTCTGTTGCTAAATGATATTATTTCTTTTTTAGTGTTCACTGAATTAAATCAGGTCTACCCAGTATAATTTCTTTTGTTGAAAAAGATTTAAGTTTTAAGTTAAAAGTTCAATTGAGACTTAAGTTCAGAGTCAGCTGATGAGGTTAAAAAGTCAACTTCATTTGACATTTAAAAAGTTAAAAGTTAACTGATTAGTGGCCTTAATGCCATCCTACAAAATTTGTTGTTTTAAAATGTTATCCCACTATCTTCCAGGTTCTGCTCACTCTCGAGGGGAGGGGACTATGGGGGCCAGGAAACAAGAATTCTGCAGATTGGCCTGGAATTTTGCTTTCCCTGGTCCAGTGGGTTATTTGACTAATATTGTAAATGATGCAGGTGCATTTGTAACTGATTTCAGAGGTGCCCCTCTCTATGGAAGATGCCTGCTTACCTGCTTTTAAAAGATTCCCTTTTAAAAACCTGTAACAATTCCCGGGGCCGGAGTGAGAGCACATTGGGTAGGACGTTTGCCTTGCACGTGGCCGACCTGGGTTCGATTCCCAGCATCCCATATGGTCCCCCAAGCACCGCCAGGAATAATTTCTGAGTTCAAAGCCAGGAGTAACCCCTGAGAATTTCTGGGTATGACCCAAAAAGAAAAAAAAAACTTTATCAATTCCCAAGAACATTTTCGGGGACTGAGGGTAGGGAACCATTCCCGGTAGTGCTTGGGGGTTACTCCCATCTCTGTATTGAGGGGTTGCTCTCAGGGGTGTTTGGACCAACCTTCATGCAAAGCAGGTGCTCAGTCTCCCAGAAACTGAACCTTTGTTGCTGGACAAGCCCCTTTCTGTCAGCTGGGCAGGATTCATTTTATTTAAATGGGCTACTTGCATGTTACTTGCTGGTTGAATATGGATGAAACATAACATTCCCAATTCATTGGCTTCCTTTTTCTCTTTCGGCAAAGCAGTTATTTTCAGGCTTATTACGATGTGCACAGACGTACCTGTACCTTGTGAAGAGGCAGGATCCGGCCCAGGAGGCGAGATGCTGCCACCTCACAAGCTCCAGGTGGTGCCAATCTCATGGACCAGGGATGGTGTTTGAGGAACAGCATATTCCTGTGGGACTAAGGGAGAGGCATCAACCCTGGGTCTGACCAGTCCCTACTGTATTACTCTCACGTGCCCACGAGATGGTGCTGTCCACCTAGGAAACCTAATCCCCTTAGCCATCAAATCTGTAGCACTGTAGCACTATCCTCCCATTGTTCATTGATTTGCTGGAGTGGGCACCAGTAACGTGTCCATTGTTTTTGGCATATTGTATATGCCATGGTAGCTTGCCAGGCTCTGCCGAGCGGGTGGGATACTCTCGGTAGCTTGCCAGGCTGAGAAGAGAGGAAGGAGGAAGTCGGGCTTTCTCCCTGACTGCCACTGTCTGATTTCACGATTGTTGCAATAAATGGATCTATCCCAGGCCTGTGCGGGTGTGTGTGTCACTAGGTGGGGATGGTCTGGCCAGTAGTTGACAATTGCTTCTAGATTGTGGGAAGCCTTGGCCATGTCACCATGCCAAGACGCTTCACATGCCTGCCCCTGTGTGAAGTCTGTCAATGACCCCAGGAGAGTCCACCCCAAGGGTTGAAGGTCTCAATCTCGGATGCGTCCCCAGGAGGGAGGGCAGGATGCAGCACCCAGAGCCCTGCCTTCCACTGCAGCACCTCCATGGCCTCCCCTGCCCCTGGTGCCTGTTTCCCCTTTCCCCTCTGCAGTGCACCAGGGACAGACCCCACTTTGCCCCATAGTGGCCACATCAGGTTTCTCAGGATGAGGACTTGAAAATGCTCCTGCAGCAGGTGGGTCCAAGGTGCTGTCCCCTCAGTCAGGGTCCCTCTCCATAGCACCTGCCCTGGCAGGAAGACAGTGTATTATCAGTGGAGCAGGATGGGGCTGTGGATGGAACATGTTTCTAGTGTCCCCGAGTCTGTTATGGAGCTGATCCCTGATAATAGCGCCCCACTTCTGTGTGGACCATCGGGTTCCCTAATACAAGTCCCACCGCCACCATCACAGCACGGTCAGACCCCATGTAATAGAGAACCAGGCCCTGATTCCTCTTTGCTCCTGCACACCTGGACCTGTTGGGACAGCCTTGGCTGAGTGACACACTACTGGTGACAAGAAGTGTGTCCAGATCCATGTGTCAGACCAGATGGGAAAGCCTCAGAAGGAAGAGCCTCCCTGTTCCAGTCATTTCCAGGAATTTGGTCAGCCATGCCCCTTCCTGCCAGTCACACTGCTACTGGGAGTCACACTCCTGGTAAGGATGGCCAGGGCAGGCACAGGCAGCTCCTGGTTTACGCCTTGGTGCCCAGTTCATAGCCCTGCCCCTCTATTTGCACCATGGGCCTGGGGCCGCCCATTCACTCTCACGGTTCTGCACAGCTCACACATGTCCTGCACACCCTCTCGCAGCCTCTATTGGGGCTCTGAGCTTAGCTCCCCGTGTCCTGCCTCTGGGTCCCTGGGCTCAGGAAACACCAAGTCCAGGTTTTCCTTGAGGTTTGGGGAGCTGGGAGACTGTGGGGATCAGCTGCTTACCCCTATCAACCCTTGCCGGTGGGGAGAGCTGTTCTCCCTGGACATTGAAAGACTGTCCTGGGAGTTTTCCTCTTAGGACCTTACAGAGTCTCACCAAGACATAGGTGGCACCCAAGAGTTTGCCAGAAGCACCCCAGTGTATTCCATGTGTGCAGGCTCTATCCAGTTACCCCCAAACGGGCATTAGCAGGTCACAGCATAATTATGTAGGCTGTTTACAGGCTACCTCGATTCTGCGGTAACAACTTTCATCTTAACATAGAGTGGTACCTAGTGCTCTCAGGCGCTCCCACAGGGATAACTCCAGTTTCTAAGCTCCATTGTTTGAGCGTTCCCGTGAGCCTCTTCCATCCCTGCTCAGGCAAACTGCTCTCACTCTCTTGCTTGGTGAGAGATTTGGGAAGCCCATCCGGGTCAGACAGAGGGACAGAGACATATAAATAAAGTTAAGGAAATAGGCGTAGCTTGCTGGGGGCGCTCCCGGGCGGACTCTCTGAACCTCAGGTGAGGCAATGGTACACCCGCGCCCTGGGTTAGACTAAGGGGGCTTTTAAGTTGTCTTGGTCTGGTCCTACTCATCTGTTCATGGGTCAATGGTAAGAAACCTGGAATGAAGCCTGGTGGCTTCCTGTCACCAGGTGGGCGATAAGTCTTGTCTTTATCACCTGGGACAAGGTGATCTCTGACTCCAGGAATGTTGCTGTCCACTCAGCCGGTTGCCATTTGGTTCTGGTCACCATTTTGTCAGAGCAAACCTCACATTTGATTCTTGTCAAATTTGGTGATTCCTGACCCATCCATCTTGTCCACCTCCTAGAATGGGTCTCTCAGAGGTCCTGCCTTGTTTTTGCTTCTGCCTCTTGTTGCCTGCTTGGTTCCCTCCCCTTAGGCTTGGCAGACAGACTCATTTGTGAGCCCCCCTTAGCTCACCCCGCTGCGGCTGATCCTGACAAACTAGCACCTGCAGGTTAATCTTCTGGTGATGCTCAGTGATGAGTGACTCTCTGGAATTGTTTTTCAATTCTGGCCTGACTCTGAGAGAATATACAATATAATCCAAACACAAAATTTTGTAAGTCTATATCTGTACCTTATGGTGTTTCACTAATAAACATTTTTTTTTAAATGCAGGTCTGTGTGGAGAGGTGGGGGTTGATGGGAAGGAAACTGGAAACATTGGAGGTGGGAAATGTACATTGGTGGAGGGATGGGTGAACAACGATGACTGAAGCCTGAGCATGAACAGCTTTATAAGGGTCTATCTCACATCAATTCAATAAAAAAGTTTTTAAGAGGAGAATGGCTTATATTTGGATGTATAGAATTAGATGTGTAGTACAATTTCTGAGGTAAAATCCAGAGCTGAGCTGAGTCGCTGAGATCATCATAGAATTGGAGAAGTGTGATGCTGGACTTGAGTTTGGAGACAGTCCATGATGAGTGGTTCAAATGGGTCCTGCTTTGAGCACCATTCAACGTGTCATTACTTAATTTCTTTTTAAAAAATTATTATTTCATTACTTTAAGGGGAAACTCTGTATGGGCATTTATGAATGGCAAACAAATTTCATTTGCATTAGATATGGAAGTGGGTAAATGCTGCAGGGGACCTGCAGAGGCCTCTCGGGGTACAGAGATGGGGGTGGGGGACAGGTCAAGGGACCTTCCCTAGTGGCAGTTTGTGATTGACAGGTACAGGCAGTTACTGGCCATTAGAAGTTAGGGTGAGTAGTCAGCTCTTTCAGCCCACTTTCTCTTTTGAACACGTCCTTCCTTCACAACTTACTGAGTAAGTTTTTTTCAAGAAAACTATCTTGCAGGATTGGAGGGGTGGTCCAGAGGGAAGGGCATTTGCCTTGTGGACCAGCCAATCCAGATGTGACCCCGAGTACCCCATATGATCCCCGAAACCCCACCAGGAGTCGTCCCTGAGTACAGAGCCAGGAGTGAGGCCTGAGCAACACTGGGTATGTCCCTCCAAAAACGTCCAAGTATAGCAAAAAGAGAGCAGGGAAGAGTTAGAGGGGTGGTACTGATTGCAGTGGGACTCGCTGGAGCATTTGGGAATTTCACACGCACCATTGTAAACTGGTATTCCTTTCGGGATGCAGTGTAGAAAAATCAACGGTAAGTTAAAATTTTATTTTGAAAAAGATCAAAGATGCCGGGAGATAGTAGAGCGGGAAGGGCACTCGGGCTATCTGACTTCAATCTCTGGTGTCCCATAGAGGCCCTTCAGCATGGCTGGGACTGATCCCTACTGTGGTTCCAAAACCAAAGAAGCAAACAAACAAAGAAATGTAATATATCAAAAGTTAGAACAGGTGGTGAGGTGTCTGCCTTGCATACTTCTATCCTGGGTTGATTCCTGGCACCTCCTAAGGATCCTTGAGCACCATTAGGGGTGATCCCTGAGCACAGGACAGGAAACAGGGTCCCCAGTCAAGGGAGGTCTTATCTCTTAGGCCCCTGGAGCAAGACCATGGGGGCCTGTGCCGGGGACAGATTGCCCAGGCGCTGCCAGCCTTGGGCCTGGCAGTCGGTGCTTGACCTCCACATCCCTGGACCCAGAGCAGGATGCCCTGGCTGCCTGTCCTCACTCCCAGCTTTGCGCCCACAGGTGGGACTGCAGGACAAACAGGTGAGTGTCTGCGGCAGCAACAGGAGTAGGTACTCGGCCTCCCGCAGTAGGACGTGGCCTCTGACCAGTGTCGGTCTCTGAGAATGAGCAGGAGGAGGAGCAGGTGCTACTGCAGAGCCAGCTCCAGATCAGCTGCAAGGGGAGTGAATCAGGACAAGGTGGATATGGAGAAATGACAGAAGGTGCCGGGGGAGACCCACTGTGAGGGTAGGAGCCCGCCTGGGTTGGTGGGAGGAAGGACAGGCCAGGATGCCACCCTCTATAATATTACAAAATCTAGAACAGGCTAGAGGGGTTGTGGGGGTGCAGACTGGCCCTCACTGCACACAGAGGGTCCTAGTACCGGGGAGGTTGCTGGGTCGAGGTAGGGGTAAGCCCCATCTCTTAGGCCTTGGGAGAAAGACCCCCAGGGGAATGTGCAGGGGACAGGTTACCCCATGTGCTGTTTTCCTTGGGCCTGTGTGTGAGTGTCTGGGCCCTGAATGTTGTGGCTGGGATTTGGACAGCCTTCGGCCTTTTTCATGACATAGATGTGCATGCAAGACTAGAAGGTGCAGTGCCTGCAGCCTGGAATGCTTCTGCTGGTACCAAAAGCAGCACACAGCGGCAACCCCACACCTGGATGTCCCACTCACCTGGGCTCCAAGGTCGAGCAGGTGCTGAGGCACAAGCAGCTCATGGACCAGCTGCAGCAGGTGCTAACAAGGCAGCAGGCCCTGCTGGAGGCCAGCTTCAGGGAGCTGAGGGAAACCCAGGTGAGGGGGTGGGCAGAGGCTCAGGGACAGGAAGGTACATCTGGCCCTAGACCTGCCTACTCACCTGGTGCCTTCATCTTTAGGGGAACCTCAGTCCTGAAATCAGGAGCAACTGAGCCCCAGGCCTTACTGGAATCCCAAGGGTACCCTGAAGAGGGTTCGTGGTGGGAATCCCAAGGGTAACCTGAAGAGGGTGAGTGGTAGGTCGGTGTCCAGGAGGGAGAAGTGCCTGTTGGGGATCTGGAGGTGGGGCTATACGGGAGGTGGAGCCAGGCGGGACCCCTGAGATGCCTCCACCTTCCTTGCTTGGCTGAGACCCTGGAGTGCCCCACAGTCAATCCAGTGTCGAAGCACAAGGAGTTGGAGGTGAACATAGTGGAGGTTTGTGAGACCATGATGTCTATGGAACTCGAGGTGATGGTCATGAAGGACAGGCTGGTGGCGTGTGAGAAGACTAAGGATCTGGATGACTAAGGTCTGAGACTAAGGTCTGGTGTCCAGACCCGGGGGAGCGGGATCATGTATTGTGTGAAGAACCCAGAGAGACCCTCCTGTTCCTGTCTGTGAGGAACAGGAGGCCGCAGACCTCAGATCCGGGTCCTGTAATGACCTGCCCCCAAATAACCAGAATCCAGCTCGTCCACTCGAGTTCTGCTGGACAGCTTGTTCACCATTAATCCACTTTTTCTACCCTGATTATGTACCCTGTGTTCTTCAATTCCAACTAATCTAGCCCTGATCCAGTTCTTCCCACCCTCCTCCTTCCTCCCTCCTCCCCGCACTAGACCGCAGGGATCAATGGGACAAAAATGTCTCCTACCTCTAGGCACCAGGGATGTTGGGAGCAGAAATTTAAACTGGGCCACACTCCAACCTCAGTCATGATAGCTTCAAAAACCAAACAAGGGCTTGAGGTGGGAGCTCTCCCTCCCCAGTACACAGTCCTGTTTCTCCATATGCAGCCCTGAAGCTAATGGGAGCTGGAAACATCGAGCAACCAGTTCTAGACACTATTTGGGGACTGTTTGGGCACTATGCCTCTCTTGCAAACCACAGCACCCAAAAGGAGAGAGAGAGAGAAGGGGAGAATGCCCTTCCACAGAGGCAGGATGGGAAGAGGGGGATGGGGAGTGGGAGGGATGCTGGGACCCGTGGTGGTGGAGGATGGGCGCTGGTGGAGGGATGGTTACTTGATCATTGTGTGACTGAATCCCAATCAGAAAAATTTGTAAGTCTATAACTGTACCTCATGGTGTTTCACTAAGAAAAAAATTTTAAAAAATACTTGGATAAAAAAAAGTTACACAGCCTCCAACACATCCATATATGCAGAAACAAACTCAAAACATAAAATAAAAACCCAATCAAAAATAAATCCAAAGAAATAAATTTCAATTTTTAATATGAAAATGAAAAGATCGTGGGGTCTCACCATGTTTCACGCTTGTCCCTATCCCTCCCCGAGCGCGCCCCCCTCAGCCTTTCCAGAGGGATTCAGGGTTTCTTTCTTATGGTCTTTATCCGGATGCCACTCAGCTTGGAAACTGCTCCCGAAATGTTCAGTGGTTCTGAGCAAGAGATTTAATCCACTGCTTCTTGCAAGTCAGAGGATGGGGTCCCATCCGATAGGCAGAAAGGCTGGGGTCGCGAACGTTAGAGTGGGTTTTCACACCAAAATCTAGAGTCGCAAAAGTTCGATGTGGGTTTTCACATAATCCCAGGGACTGTGCCATCTGGGCAATTGGTAGCCACTGGGGCCCTTTGTTAGTCATCAGTGTCACCGCTGAATGGGGACCTGGAAGTAGATATTTGTTTACCTCTGTGGCACAGCGAGAGATCAGAGCCCCCTGCCTCAGAGACAGGTATGCCCAGACCTCTGCCAATGGCCCTTACCTGGGTCAGGTCACCTAGAGCCTGGTGCCCTTTCTCAGGCACTAAGAGGATCAACCTCTTTGCCTCTGGAGCCCTACTGCTGCTTTGAGAGGGTTTTTTTTAGGTTATTTGTTTTTCGTTTTTTTCACTTCTAAATGGTCATTCTTCCAGGAGGTCTGGTGCCCAGCCTCAACCAAGAGCTGGAGCAGTGCCTCTGAGGCTCTCTTTCAGTCCTCTTGGGCTTCTGACACTAAGACCTTATCATCTACAGATTGCAGGATGGTCCATTCCAGGGCCCCAACGAGGATTTTCTTAAGTCCAGAGCGAGGGTCTTCCTGAAGAAGGTGGCCGAGTTTTTGAATCCTTGGGCAACGGGTCCACAGTGACTGAGGTTTCCTCATGTCTCTGGATCCTTTGGCCCAAAGGCAAACAGGGGTCTGCTTCCTGGAACAATTTGCAAAGGGAGAAACACATCTTTTGAGGTTCAGGCCGGTCAATCATTGGGCACTAGAGGAAAACAGACTCAAGAGAGTGGAAGGGCTGGGTACCACAAGGTGACCAGCAGGACCGACCACACTGACTCGGCGCAGGTCATGACTTCTCAACTGAGGCCAATGGGTTGCTCCCAGTTGAGCTGCATCCCACCACTATTCCTGCCTCCCGGACCTGCGCAGTATCTTTCCCTATCCCTAGCCACACCTCACGGGCTACCAGACATTGCAGCTGTCTCTGGAGGCTCACTCCTAGCATGAGTTTACCAGCAGAGGGGCATGATACTGCCATTTGAGAGCGCCTGGAGAAGGTATTTTCCAAAGTGGGAATACACAGTGTCAAAGTGGACATTTATTTGCGCTTCTAGCTCTGTCGGGAGCTCTAACGTCAATAAGATACTAAAGGGGGGAACAGGGAGAACCTTGTTTTCCATATGGAACCCCCAGCATCTACTGAGACCATGGATTATCGGGCCCAGCCAAAGCAGGGAAGGGCTGCACGTCCGATACCTTCATCGAGCTCTGCTTCCTATGATTCCCTGTCTTGGAGGTCATGGGGCGACCATTTCCACGAGGCTTTTCTTGGGAGAGTAGGTAGCAAGTTACCCTGCCTTCCCTGCCTGCCTGGGGACTCCCTGTGACTCTGTCAGACTGTCCAAGTGGTCCTGGTGTCAGTAGACATTTCTGGAAGCTGCCCAACTTTGATTGTCTGCCACTCCCATTCACAGAGGGTCACAGCTTTTCTGGTGTCATATTGGCACTTTGGTCTCTCCTGCAGTATGGCATGGCCCTCTGGGCCAATGATCTGGGGCTGCCTTCTGCCCCTCCCCATCCTCCACGCCTGACTCTTGCTCCTGCTCTGGCTCCCCTCTTTCTCCCTGCCCCTTGTCTGCCCTGCCAGTTCTTGCCTCCTCTAGACCAAGGGTACACTGGAGGTGCTAGGGCCTGGCCTTAACCACTCCACTGGGGTAGTGCTGTCTGCACTGGACAAGTGGCAGTGGCACCCAGGTGCCATGCTCTCTGCCAACTCCTCCTGTGCACCAGGTGCCACTGCTCGGGTGTTGCTCTTTTTCCTTTTGGTCTTGTCTTGCTTTCTCCCTTGCTTGGTAGTGAGTTTTGTTGTTTCACAAATGAGAATTGCAGCACTAATATAACTTTGAGTTTTCAACGGGTATGAACACATACGTACTTTGCCAAAATTTCTGCCTAAAGCTAACTAAAAACCAAGCAGCAGGGACTGGAGTGATAGCACAGTGAGTAGGGTGTTTGCCTTGCACGCGGCTGACCTGGATTTGATTCCCAGAATCCCATATGGTTCCCTGAGTACCACCAGGTGTAATTCCTGAGTGCATGAGTCAGGAGTAACCCCTGTGCATCGCTGGGTGTGACCCATAAAGGAAAAAAAAAAGCACATTTTGGCAAGTGGGAGAACATGATGAGATAATAGTGGTAATGGAATGAACAGCTCCAAAGTCTGAACAGCGCACAAGGCGAGAGATCAGTTTTACAGCAGATCTGATGGGCGACGGGGTATTAGCAAGCTGCTGACAGGAGAGTATGGAACAAGAAATGACCAAGCTTTCTTGGTGCAGAGAAGATCTGGAGCATATCAATAACTTTGGAAAATTTGGGGGATTTTCCCAGGTTTCTAAGTTGAACAGTGTGACAGACTACCTCTGGGACATCCCGGGTGATTTCCGTGGCTGTCTCCTCTCTCCCAGACCCTGTGCCTCATTGCAGCTCCTGCTCTCCAGGGTAGCCTGTCTGAAGTTAGCCTGCGGGAAATGTGGGCAGAGGTCCCCTCTCCTCTTCAGCAGGGTTCAGGAGATCCTAGTATCAGGACTTGAACAGGGCTGGGCCGCATCAAGGCAAGCACCTTAACCCCTGCAATATCCCTGGGGCCCATTCTTGAAAAGTCTGAAAGTGCTTGGGAGTGGAAGCTTCAGGTTCCACGGGGCTGTCTCCCTGAGCACTGTGCCGTACAGAAGGGGGATTGAGGCATCTTTAAGGGAGCCCAACTCTACAGGAAGGAGATTTAGTTGGGAAGCAGCTGAAAGAAAAGTACTGCTTGGAGCAGGGCATTAGTCCAGCAGATAAAGTGATCGTCTTGCACACTGCTGACGTTGGATCAATGGGCCCCCCTAGTTCCACTAGGTATGGTCCCTGAGCTAAGTCAGGAGTAAAGCCTGAGCATGTCTGGGTGTGGGGCCAACACCCAAAGAAAAGTGCTGCAAGCAGACAGGGCCGGCCTTTTCGCAGTGCCCTAAGGAAGGATTGCTCAAGTTCTTATAGGCCATAAGAGGGATTTCCCTGCAAGTTGGAAGGGGTGAGGGAGTGGAAGGGGGTGACAGCACTGGCCCTCCACTTGTGACTCTGCCTGAGCAGTGACAGTCCACTTGGACAGTCCACAGTGGCCTGACTCAGGCCAGGACTTGGCTGCTGCTTTGACACAAAAGTGTCCTGAAAATGTGTGTCAGGGTCCTCAGGAGGGAGAAGCCCCCAACGGGGGTCAGGAGGCAGGACACCCGGGGGGTCAGAACCAGGCTGACTCTGCCCCCGAGCCCTCCACCTCCCTTGGTTGACTGAGAGCCTGGGGCTACCCCGCAGTCTATCCAGTTTCAGTCAATCTAAGGGCACTGAAGTGGAGGCGAACACAGTGGAGATCATAAAGCCCGAGGAGCTGGAGGTGGTAACAGTCAAGAAGGACAAGCTGGTGGTGTGGGGAAGACTGTGCATCTGGAGGCAGAAATGTCCCCCAACACTGGGCACCGGGGATGTGGGGGGCAGAAATGTCCCCCAATAATAGACACTAGTGGTCTGGGAGGCAAAAAAAGGCCCCAAGCAGTAGGCAACAGTGACATGGGGTGCAGAGGTTTCCCCTAACAATAGACAGCAGGGTTCCGGGGACAGAATTGTTCACAATTACTTGGCACCAGGGATGAGCAGAGCTGAAATTTCCTCCAGAAAAAAACACTAGGGATGTTGGGGAAAATTGTTTTCCAATACTAGACACAAGAGCTCTGGGGGGAGAAATATCCCACAACAGAGAACAGAGCTCAGATAGGAGACATGTCCTCCAACACTACACAATTAGAAGTCCCCAGAGCAGAAATACTCACCCCCGTAGAATTAGTCCAAAGAGTAGCAGTAAGAAATGAACACCTCCCCACCCCCCACCGTAGACGATACCCCAGGAGAGAGGAGTGGAGAATGCCTCTAACCCCTGCTTTCCCACCTAAATGGTTTGTGGGCTGTCCTTGCATGGTCCAGGGCATTTTCCACTTTTTGAGTTAAAATTCTGTCCAGAAGGCCAGAGAGAAGGCTCAGGAGACTCAGTACAGACTTGGGATGCATGAGGTCAAGAACGTCCCCTGGCACCACAGGGTCTCCTGATCACAAAGGCTGGAGCAAATAGAGATCCCCACAAACCCCAAACCTCTCAGGTATTTACACAGGCCATGAGGGTCAATGAAGCAGTACTTGGAAGGATCTCAGTGCTTAGAGGAAACACTCATTCAGATCATCTTATTTTCAAAACGGCACTTGGGTACAACCATCTACTCCTCCTTGGCCCAGGGAAAACGAGGCAACACTCAAACCTTCGGTTCATGGGCTACAGACCAAGCAAAAGTCTGAGCCGAGAGCTCCCCCTCCTCCAGTGCACTTTTTCTATTCTGGGAAAGGAAGTCCTGAAAAGGATGGAGGCTGAATAGTCAGCAACTGAGTTCTAGGCACTACCTGGGACAGTTTCGGGGATCATGAATTGGTGGCAGAGGAGAGAGAGGGGAGAGGGCTGAATCAATCTCCCTGACAGACACTGTCCTGTTTCCAAGATTGTTTCTACAAATGGATGCATCCCAGCCTGTGTGGGTGTGTGGCATCGGGTGGGGCGGGTCCTGCCAGGGAACGGCTCATGCTTCTTGATGAAGCATGAGCTGTCCTGTGGGGGTCTCACCATGGATCAGAACCTGACATGACATGCCCATGCCCATGGTACCTGTTGCGTCTACACCTCCTCTGTAGTGCCCACAGGGAAGAGCCCCCACCTTGCCCCCAATGCGTCATGGGTGCCAGGCCCCCTAGTGGCCAGATCATGCCTCAGGTAAAGGACCTGCAAACTTCCAGGTATTTCCCAAACCTCTCAAGGACTGGATGGACTTTCTCTGCCCAGAGCCTCAACCCAGTGTGGAACCCTTCACTGCCCACAGGCTCCCCAGACAGCACAAGCCCACAGTGACCCTATGCCCCACCATCAGAGATAAATTTGATTCTCAGCCCAGCGAAAGTGAGAGGGGGAGATGTCAGAGCTACAGGAGACAGCCACAGACCACTGGGGCTGAATGTGCTCAGGGCAGGGAGGACAGGGGCACTCTGGGGTGCCATAGTGGGCACGGGCGATATGGGGGAGTTGGGGTTCCTTTCAGGCTGCAGGACTCGTGAGGGCAGCGTGGCCAGGCTGAGTGGCCCTAGTTGGGAGTGTGTGTATTGAGAGGGATTTCCAGAACAGGCCGGGAGCAACACCAGAGAAGAGTCCAGCTTCCCCAAGGCCAAGTCTGGTGTCCAGCTCCCAGTAGGATGGACTGAGCCTCAGAGAAAGGGGCAGAGCTGGGGTGGGGAGGTTCTATGGGGTCATTAAGAGCCCTCCAGGACTCAGAAAGGGAAGACTCTGTGCAACAGGGGGAACTGGTCAGGACTGACTGGGTCTGGGGGCTCAAAGGCCTCACAAACTGGCTGCTGCCTGTCTGGGAGGAAGCAGAGAGAGAAGGACAGAGAGAACGTGGACACCGGATAAGGCGGGAGCAAGAACTCTGCGGGCCTGATGAGAGGAGAGGGGAAGGGCAGGGAGGGCAGGGGCTCCAAGGACAGAAAGGAGAGAGAGAGGCCTTGGGAGTGAGGGGTGGTGGGGACAGCGACCAGGACAGCCCCTCTGCCAGGCTCGCTGGGCTCCCACAGAAGCAGCCAGGCCAGACCTAGGGGTGCTCAGTGGCTAATCCTGGCAGCTGCAGCCCAGCCTGGGCATGGGGGGACGTGATCTCTGGGAAAGAGAAAGTCGTGGACTGAGCTATGGGAGACCGAAAGGGTCAGTGCTCCTGGCCCACCGTGGGGCCCACAGAGTTCCAAGCCACCATTGTCGGTAGGGGGCAGTGCCCAAGGGTCCGGGTGGGGTTGGGGAGGACCGTCAGGCCCACCAGGGCAGAGGCTGGTGCAGCCTTCATAGTGATGTTACCCCTGGTAGCTCTAGATTTCTCCCTGGCCAATGGGTTTGCAGCCCCGAGGCCACGTCCCCATCCCTGCCTATAAAAAAAGCCTCGTGGCCCCGACCCTCAGAGCACCCTCTCGCAGGGATGCTTGAGGGAGAAGTGGCCCCAACACACCTTCCCCCTGTTGACTCTTCGAGCGTTCATGTTGGGGTCACCTCCAGATGGTGACCCTTCTACTGGTCATCTAATGGTCACCTCTATGGGTCATCTCTAGGGGATCTTTGGAAATTGGCAGAGCGCAACGGATGGTAAGAAAAGGCCCTGCGTTGGCCCTGCACTGGTCAGTGTATGGCCCCGAGGCCACAGGATCAAGCCCGGGCCCATTTCCAGCAAGTCGTCTGGCAGTTTTGTCCCCAGCAGTCTCTCTCCTCGTCAGGGTCTCCCAGGACTCTGGTATGGGAGTCCCCAGAGAGCCCCTCCTGAAAGAACAGAATTTTAAAACATCAAGTGTATCTTATAAAGGGGGAAGATTGCTTGGCAGAGTGTCATCTTTTAGTGGAGAGTGATTTGAGCTGGTGCACAGCACCAGGAGCTTGAAGCCTGTGATGTCTGAGGAGGGCAAGGCGGGGAGGAGTGACTTCGAGTGTTCAGGGAGGGGCCCTGTGAATGGTGCACTGTGACAGGGGAGACCGGCTGGGAGCAGGAGCTGGGCGAGTCTCCACCTCCCTCTGCACCTGTGTCCTGCTCTGCGGGCAGCCAGAGGAAATGGGGTCAGCTGTCCACTCCCCAGAATGTTACGACCCTGAAAATGCAGAGAGCTCTAGGGCCGGGACATAGAACGCTTGTTTCTCGTTGTCCCTCGTGTCCCTGCCAGCACTGCCAGGAGGGCTCCAGTGGGTCCAAAGCAGGAAAGAATCCACTTTTTAAGGGGCCCAGAGCAACAGATGGCGGTGAGAAATGAGCAGCCCCCGAGATGAGCAGGATGAACCAAGAGTCGGGGCTGTGGACCATGAAGTTTGGGTGGGGTTGAAGGTCTGGGGTCCTTGACTGTCTGCTTCCTCTCAGGTTTACCGGCCTCTGGGTGCCCCCGAAACAGCCACATCGTTGACAACATTTGCAAGGACAGGTGGAGGCAGGAGATTCCAGGAACAACGGGTGAACCCAGAGAACAACTGCGGATGCGAGTGGGGGCCAAGGGGACTGAGCTGGGGTGAGAGAAGCGGGCGCAGCGCCGCCTGGAGTCTGAGGGCTGAGGGGTGGCCAGCCGGGAGCCCTGCCAGGATTGAGTTGTGTCTCAGCAACAGTGGAAGGGGTCTGGGTAACATTCCCCAGTCTTGGAGCTGAGCGAGTCTCCTATCATCTCCAATTATCACCTATCATTCCAACATGTCTTCACCGCGAGCCCACGAAAAGTTGCTGTACACCAAGAGTTTTGTGAAAGGGTGCAGGGTTTGCCGGCCATCAGCTCCCCTCCACCCTGGGGTAACACTTCAGACTTCTGGGCTGTGACTTTCCTAGTCTGTGAAATGGGTTGGTGAGACCCCCTGTGAGGCCAAGAGCCTGCCTTGGGTGATGGCAGGAAGGACAGGTAAGAATGCCCTGAGGGCTGTGGTGGCACTGACTGGCCCACACTACACAGAGGGGTCTGGAGTTGGCAGTTGCCAGGTAGGAGTCAGGGTCCGAGGCAGAGGGAGACCCAACTCCTAGGCTCTGGGACAAAGACCCCATGGGGGGCTGTGGGTGAGTGTGTGAGCCCTGCATCTCCTGGCTGGGATCTAGTCGGCCCTCCTGCCTGTCCTCACAGACACTGTCCTACCTCCCACAGATGCCAGGGCAGGACGAAAAGGTGCAGTGCCAGTGGCTTCCCTGGGGCCGATCTGCTGGTACCTGGAAATGCACATAGCTGCCCACAAGAGCACCTGGATGCCCGCAGTCACCTGGGCTCCAAGGAGGAGCAGCTGTACCAGCACATGCTGCGGCAGAAGCAGCCCATAGACCTGCTGCTGCAGGTGCCACCAAGGCAGCAGGCCCTGCTGGAGGCCGCCATCAGGGAGCTGAGGGAGACCAGGTGAGAGAGGGGCCAGGAGCTCTGGGGCCGGGAGAAGCCCCTGTGGGTCAGAGGGCGGGGTTACTGGGGAGGGGAGCCAGGCTGCCCCACCCCCAGCCCCCCACCTCCTGTGCTTGGCTGAGACCCTAATGCTGCCCCACATCCCATCCAGTCCAAAGGGATTGGCATGGAGACGAACAACACACAGGTGCTCCTGGACACAAAACGTGAGGAGCTGGAGGCCACAGAGAAGGAGGAGGCGCAGGGGGCCAGGCAGGAGGAGTGCCAGAGTCCAGGAGCTGGAGGAGACAGTCCAGTCCCAGGGGGCTGGGACCATGACCTGTGTGAGATCCGGAGACGCTCCTGTTGCTGTCCTTAAGGAAGAGGAGTCCACCGTCATCGGACCCAGGTCCTGTAATGACCCGCCGAAAATCCAGAAAACGCAGCTGGTCAGCAAGAGCTCCACTGGAAGCCTGACACCCAGCTGACACCTCGATTTTACTGCACCTAAGCACCCTGCCTCTCTCACCCAATTGATCTAGCCCAGCCCCGTCCTCCCCACGCCACCCGACTTCTGCCTTCTTCCTCTGCCCTTTGCTCTTCTCCCTCCACTAGAACCAGGGATATCCCTCACTGCAAGACCAGGGATCAGGGCAAAGCCACAACTATTCTCCATCTCAAGAAACGGGAAATCAGGGGGACAGTAAAGTCTCCATCCACTAGACCCCGAGATGTGGGGTAAGAAATGTCCCCACCCCTGGGCCCCCCAGGGATCAGGGGGCACAGTTTCCCCCTCTACTAGACCCCGGGATCAGGGGGCAGAGATGTCCCCCCCCCACTAGACGCCAGGGATGGGGGAGACAGAGATGCATCCCCTTAACACTAGATGCCTGGGATCGGGGGCAGCAGAGAGGCCCCCCAACGCGGGACACCAGGGATCGGGGGGGCCAGAAAGAGAGGCCCCCACACCACTGGACGCCAGGGATCAGGGGGCAAGAGAGAGAGGCCCCCCCACCACTGGACGCCAGGGATCGGGGGGAGCCAGAGAGAGAGGCCCCCCACCACTGGACGCCAGGGATCGGGGGAGCCAGAGAGAGTCCCCCCCACCAGTGGACGCCAGGGATCGGGGAGGGCCATAGAGACAGGCCCCCCGCACCGCTGGACGCCAGGGATCAGGGGGGCCAGAGACAGAGGCCCCCCACCACAGGACGCCAGGGATCGGGGGGGCCAGAGAGAGAGAGAGGGCCCCCCCACTGGATGCCAGGGATTAGGGGGGGCAGATAGAGGCCCCCCCACTGGATGCCAGGTATCGGGTGGGGCCGGAGAGAGGCCCCCCCACCACTGTACTCCAGGGATCGGGGGGCCAGAGAGAGGCCCCCCCCACTGGACGCCAGGGATCGGGGGGGCCAGAGAGAGAGGCCCCCCCACCACTGGACGCCAGGGATCGGGGGAGCCAGAGAGAGAGGCCCCTCCACCACTGGACGCCAGGGATCAGGGAGGGCCATAGAGACAGGCCCCCCCCACCGCTGGACGCCAGGGATCGGGGGGGCCAGAGAGAGGCCCCCCACCACTGGACGCCAGGGATCGGGGGGGCCAGAGAGAGAGGCCCCCCCACCACTGGACGCCAGGTATCGGTGGGGCCAGAGAGAGAGAGAGCCCCCCCCCACTGGACGCCAGGGATTGGGGGGAGCCAGATAGAGGCCCCCCCCACTGGATGCCAGGTATCGGGTGGGGCCAGAGAGAGAGGCCCCCCCCACCACTGGACGCCAGGGATCGGGGGGGCCAGAGAGAGAGGCCCCTCCACCACTGGACGCCAGGGATCAGGGAGGGCCATAGAGACAGGCCCCCCCCACCGCTGGACGCCAGGGATCGGGGGGGCCAGAGAGAGGCCCCCCACCACTGGACGCCAGGGATCGGGGGGGCCAGAGAGAGAGGCCCCCCCACCACTGGACGCCAGGTATCGGTGGGGCCAGAGAGAGAGAGAGCCCCCCCCCACTGGACGCCAGGGATTGGGGGGAGCCAGATAGAGGCCCCCCCCACTGGATGCCAGGTATCGGGTGGGGCCAGAGAGAGGCCCCCCCACCACTGGACCCCAGGGATCGGGGGGGGCCGAGATGTCCCCCCCACTAGACCCCAGGGATCACAAGGGCGGAGATGTCCACCCCCCCACTAGGCCCCAGGAAACAGTGGGGAAGAAATGTCCCCCTCCACAAGATCCGAGGGATCAGGATGGCAGATATATCCCCCCAGCCCCCCCACTGGATGCCAGATATCGGGTGGGGCCAGAGAGAGGCCCCCCCACCACTGGACCCCAGGGGTTGGGGGGGCCAGAGATGCCCCCCCCACTAGAACCCAGGTATAGGGGGGGCCAGAGATGCCTGCCCCCACCACTAGAGGCCAGGGATCGGGGGCGGCCAGAGAAGCCCCCCCACTAGATGCCAGAGATCGGGGGGGGCAGAGATGCCTCCCCCCACCACTAGTGCCAGGGATCGGGGGGGCAGAGATGCCTCCCCCAACCACTAGACGCCAGGGATCAGGGTGGGCAGAGATGCCTTCCCCCCAACACTAGACGCCAGGGATCGGGGGGAGCCAGAGAGACCCCCCAACCACGGGACGCCAGGGATCGGGGGGACCAAAGAGAGAGGCCCCCCCACCACTGGACGCCAGGAATCGGGGGGGGGAAGAGAGAGGCCCCCCCACCACTGGACGCCAGGGATCGGGGGGGCCAGAAAGAGAGGCCTCCCCCACCACAGGACGCCAGGGATTGGGGGGAGGGGCCAGAGAGAGAGGCACCCCCACCACAGGACACCAGGGATCGGGGGGGGAAGAGAGAGAGGCCCCCCCCCACTGGATGCCAGGGATCGGTGGGGCCAGAGAGAGAGGCCCCCCCCACCACTGGATGCCAGGGATCGGGGGGGCCAGAGAGAGAGAGAGGCACCCCCACCACTGGACGCCAGGGATCGGGGGGGGCCAGAGAGAGAGAGAGGCCCCTGCCACCACTGGACGACAGGGATCGGGGGGGCCAGATAGAGGCCCCCCCACACTGGACTCCAGGGATCGGGGGGGCCGAGATGTCCCACGCACTAGGCCCCAGGGATCAGAAGGGCCGAGATATTCCCCCCCCCCACTAGGCCCCAGGAAACAGTGGGGAAGTAATGTCCCCCTCCACAAGATCCAAGGTATAAGGATGGCAGATATATCCCCCCAGCACTAGCAAACAATGATTTGGAGGTCAGAAGTCACAACTCAGCTCTCCCCTCCCCATTGTGGGGTCCTGTTTCTGCGCATGACAGCCCTGAAGCTTGGCCGCTGGTACCATACAGTGACCGGATTCTACACACTCTTTGGGGCTGTTTGGGGACTTTGTATTGCTGGCTGAGAAGAGGGGAAGGAGGAAGGCGGGCTTTCTCCCTGACTGCCACTGTCTGATTTTCACGATTGTTGCAATAAATGGATCTATCCCAGGCCTGTGTGGGTGTGTGTGTCACTGGGCGGGGCAGGTCTGGCCAGTAGTTGACAATTGCTTCTAGATTGTGGGAAGCCTTGGCCATGTCACCATGCCAAGACGCGTCACCTGCCTGCCCCTGTGTGAAGCCTGTCAATGACCCCAGGAGAGTCCACCCCAAGGGTTGAAGGTCTCAATCACGGATGCGTCCCCAGGAGGGAGGGCAGGATGCAGCACCCAGAGCCCTGCCTTCCACTGCAGCACCTCCATGGCCTCCCCTGCCCCTGGTGCCTGTTTCCCCATTCCCCTCTGCAGTGGCACCAGGGACAGACCCCACTTTGCCCCTAGTGGCCACATCAGGTTTCTCAGGATGAGGACTTGAAAGTGCTCCTGCAGCAGGTGGGTCCAAGGTGCTGACCCCTCACTCAGGGTCCCTCTCCATGGCACCTGCCCTGGCAGGAAGACAGTGTGTTATCAGTGGAGCAGGATCGGGCTGTGGATGAAACATGTTTCTAGTGTCCCCGAGCTGTACAGAGCTGATCCCTGATAATAGCGCCCCTCTTCTGTGTGGACCATCAGGTTACCTAATACAAGTCCCATTGCCACCATCACAGCACGGTCAGACCCCATGAAATAGAGAACCAGGCCCTGACTCCTCTTTGTTCCTGCACGCCTGGACCTGGTGGGACAGCCTTGGCTGAGTGACACTCTACTGCTGACAAGAAGTGTGTCCAGATCCATGTGTCAGACCAGATGGCAAAGCCTCAGAAGGAAGAGTCATCCTGTTCCAGTCATTTCCAGGAAATTGGTCAGCCACGCCCCTTCCTGCCAGTCACATTTCTTCTGGGAGTCACACTCCTGGTAAGGCAGCCCAGGGCAGGCACAGGCAACTCCTGGTTTACCCCTTGGTGCCCAGTTCATAGCCCTGCCCCTCTACGTGCACCATGGGCCTGGGGTCGCCCATTCACTCTCACGGTTCTGCACACCTCACATGTGTCCTGCACACCCTCTCGCAGCCTCTACTGGGGCTCTGGGCTTAGCTCCCCGTGTCCGGCCTCTGGGTCCCTGGGCTCTGGAAACACCAAATCCAGGTTTGCCTTGAGGTTTGGGGAGCTGGGAGACTGTGGGGATCAGCAGCTTGACCCCTCTCACCCCTTGCCGGTGGGGAGAGCTGTTCTCCCATTGAACGACTCTCTTGGGAGTTTTTCCTCTTAGAATCAATCTTACAGAGTCTCACAAAGACACAGGTGGCACCCAAGAGTTTGCCGGAAGCATCCCAGTGTATTCCATGTGTGCAGGCTCTATCCAGCTACCCCCAAATGGGCAGTAGCAGGTCACAGCCTAATTATGTAGGTTGTTTTCAGGCTACCTCGATTCTGCGGAAACAACTTTCATCTAACATGCAGTGGTGCCTACTGCTCTCAGGTGCTCCCACAGTGGTGACTCCAGTTTCTAAGCTCCATTGTTTGAGCGTTCCCGTGAGCCTCTTCCATCCCTGCTCAGACAAACTGCAGAAATGTCTCCCCCCCTACACCTGAAGGATCGGGGTGCCTGAGATGTCCACCGCCACTAGACGCCAGGGATCAGGGGGGCCAGAGATGCCCCCCAACTAGACGCCAGGGATGGGGGACAGAGATGTCCCCCCCACCAGAGGACGCCAGGGATCGGGGGGGCCAGAGAGGTCCCTCCTACCACTGGACGCCAGGGATCGGGGGGGCCGAGATGTGCCCTCCCACTAGGTCCAAGGAAACATTGGAGAAGAAATGTCCCCCTCCACAAGGTCAGAGGGATCAGGATGGCAGATATATCCCGCCAGCACTAGCAAACAATGATTTGGAGGTCAGAAGTTACAACTCAGCTCTCCCCTCCCCATTGTGGTGTCCTGTTTCTTCGCATGACAGCCCTGAAGCTTGACCGCTGGTACCATACAGTGACCAGATTCTACACACTCTTTGGGGCTGTTTGGGGACTTTGTATTCCTGGCTGAGAAGAGAGGAAGGAGGAAGGTGGGCTTTCTCCCTGACTGCTCGGGCAAACTGCTCTCACTCTCTTCCTCGGTGAGAGATTTGGGAACCCTATCCGGGTCAGACAGAAGGACAGAGACATAAATAAAGTTAAAGAAATAGGAGTAGCTTACTGGGGGTGCTCTCGGGCGGACTCTCTGAACCTCAGGTGAGGCAATGGTACACCCGCGCCCTGGGTTAGATGAAGGGGGCTTTTAAGTTGTCTTGGTCTGGTCCTAGTCATCTGTTCGTGGGTCAATGGTAAGGAACCTCGAATGAAGCCTGGTGGCTTCCTGTCACCAGGTGGGCGATAAGTCTTGTCTTCCTCACCTGGAACAAGGTAATCTCTGACTCCAGGAATGTTGCTGTCCACTCAGCCGGTTGCCATTTGGTTTTGGTCACCATTTTGTCAGAGCAAACGTCACATTTGATTCTTGTCAAATTTGGTGATTCCTGACCCATCCATCTTGTCTACCTCCTAGAGTGGGTCTCTCAGAGGTCCTGCCTAGTTTTTCGCTTCTGCCTCTTGTTGCCTGCTTGGTTCCCTCCCCTTAGGCTTGGCAGACAGAATCATGGGCTACAGACCAAGCAAAAGTCTGAGCCGAGAGCTCCCCCTCCTCCAGTGCACTTTTTCTATTCTGGCAAAGGAAGTCCTGAAAAGGATGGAGGCTGAACAGTCAGCAACTGAGTTCTAGGCACTACCTGGGACAGTTTAGGGGATCATGAATTGGTGGCAGAGGAGAGAGAGGGGAGAGGGCTGAATCACTCTCCCTGACAGCCACTGTCCTGTTTCCAAGATTGTTCCCAGCCTGTGTGGGTGTGTGGCATTGGATGGGTGGGTCCTGCCAGGGAACGGCTCATGCTTCTTGATGAAGCATGAGCTGTCCTGTGGGGGTCTCACCATGGATCAGAACCTGACATGACATGCCCATGCCCATGGTGCCTGTTGCGTCTACACCCCCTCTGCAATGCCCACCGGGAAGAGCCCCCACCTTGCTCCCAATGCTTCCTGGGTGCCAGGCCCTCTTGTGGCCAGATCATGCCTCAGGTAAAGGACCTGCAAACCTCTAGGTATTTCCCAAACCTCTCAAGGACTGGAAAGAATTTCTCTGCCCAGAGCCTCACCCCAGTGTGGAACCCTTCACTGCCCACAGGCTCCCCAGACAGCACAAGCCCACAGTGACCCTGTGCCGCACCATCAGAGATGGATTTTATTCTCAGCCAGATATACGTGTTCCCGAACCTCCTCTCCCCACAAGGCTGCCCCGTGGTGTCCACCAGTGTCCCTAGCATTCCTGTGCCCCTGTCCCAAGCCTTCCATGAGTCAAACGTGTCTGTGAGGAGACTTGGGGCGTGGGAGGAGGGGATGAGTGGAGGGGACATGAGTTTGTGGTATGCAGGAACGGGAGACGGTCGGAGGGAGCGGACACCCCAGACAGGTGTTCTCCACACAGGGCTTTTTCCAGGTGGTTCTGGAAGGAGGGCGGGAGGGTGCCAGGCAGAGGAGGAGAGAGCTGAGTAGAAGCTGGGCAGTGCGGTTGAAGTGGGAGTGGACAGAGGTTAAACCTGCACAGCCTGAGGATGGCACCGTCTTCCTGTCTTTGGAGCCTGCCTAGGTGGCACAACTGTGAGCGTTGCTGCCCAGCTTAAATACACAACCTCAGAGCAGGGAGAGAGCTCAGGGTCAGGGGACCGTGTGCAAAGACACAGGTGCCTCCCTGGACACTGCCTGCCCCCTGGGCACCATCAAGTTTGGCTCTGGAGGATCCCATCCCGGCCCAGGGATGGCCCTGTCGCATTGGGTCTGAGCCAGGTTCATCATTGGGCCATCTGGCCCTGGAGGCCATGTCAACAGTACGACTTCGTGGGTGACCCAGCCTGCCCTTACCAGAGTGACTTCAGGCTTTTTGGGTGTCGTTGTACAACCTTTCTTGGGAGCTACCGAGGCTTCCAGGAGGCTCCAGGGCAAAGCATTTCTAGAAGATGCGACCAAATTCTATGGCAGGTCTCAACCGTGATTGACGTTCCCTTCAGAGGTCCTTCGAAGCACCGTGTCAGGCCTGGGATGCCCCGGTGCAGGGTGTTCCCCGTCCCTGAGGCTGTGTTGCTTCTGCAGGTGCAGAGAGCAGAAGTACAATTATGAAAGTCTGCCAACGACGTCCGTGATCATCGCGTTTTATAACGAAGCTTGGTCAACTCTCCTTCGCACCGTTTACAGTGTCCTCGAGATGTCCCCAGACATCCTGCTGGAGGAGGTCATCCTGGTGGATGATTTCAGCAGTAGAGGTACCCGGCCTCCCCTCTTCCCTCCCCTGGCCTCCCCTCCCCCCACCCCGCCCTCCCTTGACCCCCATCCTCCCCTCCCCTGCTCTTGCCTCTGAGCTCTGTCTGGTTCTCGCTGTGGATGGGTTCTGATTGAAGGCTGTGCTGGGCTGTTCTCTGGGAGGCTCTAGATAACAGTGATTTACAGGAGACAACAGGGAACGTCTCCTTGCAGTTGGGGTATGGCTGTAGAGGGCAGGTGTGGGAGCAGGTGTGGGGGACAGGTGTGGGGGATAGGTAAGGGCTCTAGGCATGGGGGCACAGGTGTAGAGGGCAGGTGTTAGGGGGTGGGTGTGAGAGAGAGGTCTTGGGGACATAGGTGGGGGAGAGGTGTTGGGGGCCAAGTGTGAGGGAGGGTGTGGGGGCCAGGTGTGGAGGCAGGTGTGGGGGCCAGGGGTGGGGGCAGGGGTGAACACTCGCCTTCTTTGGGGTGCTGTCCTCCCTGGGCTGCCCCAGCCTGGCCCCTCCCCTCTCTCTCTCACTCCCACCTGTACTGAAGGGTGTCCAGGGGACTCGGGCAGCACCTAGTAGGGGTCTCACCTCCCACCCTGCAGAAGAACAGTCACCTGGCCACACCTGGCTGCAGGGGACGCTCAGGACTGTAGTCTCGCTTGTTTGTTCTGGGGCCCGCTGGGCGGTTCTCCGGGCTTGCTCCTGGCACTGTGCTCAGGGCTCACTCCTGGTGTGCTCAGAGGACCAGGTGGGGCGTTGGGATCACACATCTTAACCTGGGGGACTGATGTCTTTGGGATGGTGGCCATGTGCTCGGCTGGAAATCGTGGGAAGAGTATTCGGGGTCATTTAGCGTTGCCCATGACAGCGTTGCCCATGACAGAGTGCAGGGCAGGTGAGCGTGAGGCGATGCTGATAGAGCCAGCTGGGCACCAAGTCCTGACAGTCCTGAGACCTGGGCGTCTGGGTCCAAGGGGGGCACGTGGGAACGTTGCTGGTGGTCTAGAATTCTCCATCCCAGCCTTCCCTTGCCCGGGCAGGGCGGGAGTGAGCCGGCTGCCCCATTCTCCTCCCCAGAGCACCTGAAGCAGCGCCTGGAAGCCGAGCTGGCCCACCTGCCCAAGGTGCGCCTCATCCACGCCACCAAGAGGGAGGGCCTGGTGCGCGCCTGGTTACTCAGGGCTTCGGGGGCCAAGGGCGACGTCCTCACCTTCCTGGACTGCCACTGCGAGTGCCACGAGGGCTGGCTGGAGCCGCTGCTGCAGAGGTGCGTGGGCGGTACCCAGTGGGAACACGGGAGACCCAGCTCCGTGGGCCTCGGGCTCGGCCTGGCTGCCCCGTCCCCCAGTCTCAGGCCACGGCTCCATCCCTGGTCACATGATCAGGGACCCTGGGCTGGGCGCCTTCGAGGGCATCAGGCGCTGCTGTACCCACGGCTTGCTGGTACAGGGGAGTTGCTTTTACTGCCGCTGGTCAGGTGCCTGAGTCGAAAAGTGTGCCATGGGCAGAGAGGCCAAGAACAGGATGGTGTGGATCTTATCAGATCACAGCCCTAGGCAGCACATTTTGGTCGTCTTTCCTTCATGCTGGGCTGACTTTCCCAGGTCATCCAGTACCTGTGTTGCCTGGGGCTCGTCAAGTCTGAAGGGACCCACAGAAATGGTGATTCACAGTAATTTCTCTTCTGTATTTATTTATTATTTATTTTTTGCTTTTATGGGTCGCACCCAGCAATGCACAGGGGGTCACTCCTGGCTCATGCACTCAGGAATTATTCCTGGTGGTGCTCAGGGGATTATATGGGATGCTGGGAATCAAACCCGGGTCAGCCGCGTGGAAGGCAAATGCCCTACCCACTGTGTTATGGCTCCAGCCCCTGTATGTTTTTTTTGGAGGGGGGAGTTGTGTGTGTGAAGGGGCTTACTCGTGAGTGCTCAGGGCTTACTCTTGGCTCTGCTCAGGGATCACTCCTGGTGGTGTTCAGGGGACCACATGGGGTGCCGGGGATTGAACCAGGGCAGCCACCTGTCGGGCAGGCACCTTCCCTGGGGTCCTGTGTCTCTGGACCACACCTTCCTTAGCGTCACTAGGAAACCATGAGCAGAATCATGGACAGGAAGCAGATGGCCCTCGCCTGGGTTATTTTTATCTTCTTACCCCTGTAGTCTTAAACTATGCTTTTAAGTATCATTCTTTGAAAGGGTTTTAAATGCAGGGGGGAGGGGAACCACTCCAGGCTGCCCTTCCCCCAGACCCACCTTACTCCCTCCACTTCCTCCCTCCTGATGCTGCATCACTGTTGTCGGCCACCCCCAGACTTCTCCAGGTGGGCTGTGCCCCCATGTGGCGTGGACAAGGATGCGGGGGGGGTTCAGGGTCTGCGCAGCTGGCCTTTAGATGCACACGCACCCACTGTCTCCTCTCCCAGGCGTGGGTGTCCATCATCCGTCCCCCAGCCTCACCCTGCTGCTCTCTGCCCTCCCCATCCCTGTCCTCACCCACTCTGGCTCCCTTCATGGCTTCTTTCTCTTCCTCAGCTTCAAAGAGGGTCCCGGCAGCTGGACTCCAAGGGGCCCAGGCCAGTGCCAGGGGCTGAGAGCAAAGCCATCATCGTGTCTCGCTCTCCCTCTGAATCCCAGGCTGGAGGGTGGCATTGGGGACCGATGCCATGCAGGGTCCAGAAGCAGGGGACCTGAGGGCACACACTGGCCCTCAGTGGAGTGGGAGCGAGCACGGCTTGGAAGGGGGGGGCGTTCCTGGTCTCTCCGGCCCTGGCCATATCTGGGGTGTGTGTGTGCGTATGTGTGTGTGTGTGTGTGTGTGTGTGTGGTCACTGCAGGATCGGGGAGAAGGAGACGGCGGTGGTGTGCCCCATGATCGACGTGATTGACTGGAACACTTTTGAGTACCTGGGCAACTCCGGAGAGCCTCAGATCGGTGGCTTTGACTGGTGGCTGGTGTTCACGTGGCACATGGTCCCTGAGCGGAAGCGGAAGCGGATGCGGTCCCCCATCGTTGTCATCAGGTCAGGACTGGCTGGGAGCGTAACACCCCGACCCCAACTGCAGCAGATACCCCGGGGGAGGGCAGGGATGCTTCGCTGGGGCCCCACCTGGTTTTGTTCTAAAGCATCTGCTGATTATTTTTTTACTCTACACCCACCCCGCTCTAAGTGTGGGGTTCATATTCATTGGCCTGTTTTGTTTATTTAAAAACAAAGGTGAGGGGGCTGGAGAGAGAGTTCAGTGGGTAGGGCGCTTGCCTTGCAGGAGTTTGCCCTGGGTTCGATCCCCCAGGCACCCTGTTATGGTTTCCCGAGCACCGCCAGGAGTGATTCCTGAGTGCAGAGCCAGAAGTTGCTCCCGAGCATTGCCGGGTGTGGTCCCAAAGCCAAAGCCAAAACAAGATAAATAAAAATAGGGTGAAGTATGTATCCTAAAATGTACTGCTCTGACCGTTCTTAAATATATAACTTGGGAGACTCAAGCGCGCTTTTCCCTCGACCTCGCAGAATCTCTCCAACTGTCAGGCGGTGTGTGTCAACCCCAGCCCCTAACGGCTCCATGGCCTCTAACACACCCCCACAAAAACTTTCCCCCTTCCAGACGCCTCACGCTAATGAGGCCACCACGCTTTGTCCCTTCGCGTTTGCCTTCTTGCCGGTCCCGAGATGTTTGTCTTGGGAACCCATAATTCTGCCTTGTGTCAACGTGGCCGGTTTTGTTGGCCCCTTCACCTCCGGTGGGTGTGTCCGCCGTCCAGGAGTTGTGTGCCATGCCCCGGGGAGGACTGATATCACAGGTGCCCTGCCCCCTGGACTGGTGCCAGGCTCCAGGGCCCGAGGTGGCTGGCTGCCACTTCCGGCTGTCCAAGTGGGCGTGGGGTTCTGGGTCAGGTGGCGACTCCATGGTGACGACTCTGAGCACTTAGTGACAGGCCTCTGTGGGACTGAAGCCAGTTAGGGGATGGGTGAGGGCGCAGGGTGAGGGCGGCCGAGAGCCAGCGTTGGTCAGTGGGTGAGCCTGGGTCTGAGCCCGGCTGCTCGCGTTCTGTTTCATTTGTTTGGCTTAGTTTTCGGGCCACACTTGCTGAGGCTCGGGGTTACTCCTGGCTCTGCACTCAGGAATTACTCCTGGTGCCTCGTGGTGAGGGAGCTGGTGGGCACAGGATGGGGTGCAGGGACCAGGCATGTGTTAGGAGGCTCTGCAGACTTCCCCGTCAGAAATGCGGGCGCAGGAGAAGACGGAGGCTGAGACTGGGGTGTGGTGGGACCTCCGGGGCGGTGGGGGGATTTGGAGAAGCTGATTGACATCTGGGAAAAAGGACGGATTGAGGGTGACACCCGGATTGCTGGAGTGGCCACTGGGGGGCCGCTGGCATTGCCCCTCACACAGCAGATTTAGAGACTGAGGCAGAGATGGAGGGATCATGTGTCAGGTCACAGATGCAGCCTGTGATGGCGAGACATACTCCCTCCCTCCAGCCCCTCCCCCAGTGCACACATATGAAGACATGTGCACACACCCACACACATGGACAAATGCAGCAGCTTCATGGTCAGTTGCCTGCCCCCTCCCACAGTCTCATCTCAATTTTTTTTAATGTAGGAGTACTGCTATTTATTCAGCCACTGATTAGCTGATTGAATTGTGCATCAACTCCACACATCATCTCAGCTTTCTTGCATGTTTCAGTCACCCTGTTCCCTAGACTTATACCCTAAAGCCATGTGAAAGTCCTCGCATGCTGGCACCCCTCCCTCCCTCCCTCCCTTTTCCCTCCTTCCCTCCCCCACTCTTTCCTTCCTTCCTTCCTTCCTTCCTTCCTTCCTTCCTTCCTTCCTTCCTTCCCTCCCTCCCTCCCTCCCTCCCTCGCTTTTCCCTCCTTCCCTCCTTCCTTCCTTCCTTCCTTCCTTCCTTCCTTCCTTCCATCCTTCCTTCCTTCCTTCCTTCCTTCCTTCCTCCCTCCTTCCCTTCCTCGCTCCCTCTCTCCCTTTTCTCCTTCCTTCCCTTTTCTCTCTCTTCTCTCCCTTCCTTGGTCTTCCCTCCCTCCTGTTCTTCCATCCCCCACCAAGGAGTCCCACTGGCCTTTCCCCGTGTACTCTGAGCCTGCAGTGCTGGGAGGACTCCCCAGTGCCACCACAGGGACCCGGCTGCCACCAGTTTCCCACACCCACATCTGCACTCTGGGGTGCTTCCCTTCCAGCTTTCGACCTGAGCCACCTCTGGGTGCAAGGGAAGACACCAGAATCGAGGGCTTCAGGGAAATGTGCTAGAATCATCTTTCATGGCCTCCAGCGGCCCCCAGCTGCATCTGTGAGCGCCTGGGCTCTGCTGTGAGACCACCACCACCGCCCACCCCGCCACCCTCCCAGCCATGTGCTCTCTCTGCCCTCTCTCCGGGTCCATCTGCAGCTGCCGGGGTCCTCTCATGCTTAGACTTTGCCCATGCTGAGGCCTTCCCAGCACCGTTCATTCCTCTATACTGGACACGCCCCGGGCCTGTACCCTCTCCGCCCTGGAAACAGCTGTCCCTGCCCTTGACCCCTCGTGAGCACATGCATCACATGCAGTTCTCTGATTATTTGGAGGGGTCTGGGAGCTTCCCCAGCTAGGACTCCCAGCAGAGCCCCCCCACCACCAGTGCTCCCAGACTGATGAAGGCAGATCAGGCCTGGGTAAGGGTTCCTGCGGCTGGCACTGAGACGCAGGTGTTGCAACTCTTCCAGGTCCCCGACAATGGCTGGTGGGCTGTTTGCTGTGAGTAAGAAATATTTTCAGTATCTGGGGTCTTATGATACAGGAATGGAAGTTTGGGGCGGAGAAAACCTCAAATTCTCCTTTCGGGTCTGTCTCTGTCTCTTTCTGTAGCCGTGCTTGTCTGTCTGTCTGTTTGTCTGTCTGTCTGTCTCTCTCTCTCTCTCTCTCTCTCTCTCTCTCTCTCTCTCTCTCTCTCTCTCTCTCCATGCCTCTGTCTCTCTGGATTTCATGAAAACCTGTTGGTCTTTCCCCCGCCTTGGCCTTTTGTCCAGTGTCCTGATAGTGGACACGTGGACAGCCTATATATGTGCTTCTCTCATCTGACCTTCTCACAGAACGTGCTTTTAAGTAGAAAAGCAGGAGGCAGGGAAGGAACCTCCTAGGTCCCCTGGTTCTTTTCTTTCCCTCTGCTGCCCTGGGCCGAGGTTGGCCCCAGACACAGCATCCTGCCTCCTGGTCCACCTTTGGTCGCCGGGCTTGCTGAGCTCTTTAGGAAGTCGCCTCTGTATGTATGTAGCAGGATGACTTTCAGAGTCTGACACCGAGAAGGATTCTCTGGAGAGCTTGTTAAAGGGGTCAGGTTCAGTGGCTGGACGTGCAGGCCGGAGCAAGAGTCACATTCTAAACGAGTGACCCCCTGAGGCCGCCCTCTGCCCTCAGAATCCCCGAGGGACAGTTCTGTGAGAACCCCCGCCATTTCCGTGGGATTCCCAAAGAACTTGTGTCTGGCATATTACATTTCAAGACCATATGCCATTGGTCATGCTTTTTGATGATGTTAAAAATTTCTGTTTAATTTTTTTTTTTTGGCTTTTTGGGTCACACCCTGTGATGCTCAGGAGTTCCAACTGGCTCTGTGCTCAGAAATTACTCCTGGTGGTGCTTGGGGGACCATATGGGATGCTGGGAATCAAACTTGGGTCAGCCGCCCTACCCACTGTGCTATCGCTCCAGCACCTCTGTTTAATTTTTGTGAGAATTTTTTTTCATCTTTTCTGATTGCTTGTTTTGTTTTGGGGCCACACACAGTGGGGCTCAGAGGTTATGCCGGGCTCTACCCTCAGAGATGACTCCTATCTGTGCTCGGGGGACCATATGGGATGCCGGGGATTGAACCTGGGTTGGCCCCATGCCAGGCAGTATGCTCTACTCTCTGTACTAGTGTTCTGGCCCCTGGAATTTTTTTTAAGTAATAGAACATCCCAGCTTTGCATAAAGAGTGAACCAAATAGAAATTTTATCTTCCACGCAGGGCTTTCCTTCTCCATCGTAAGCTACTGTCCTTTTGGGTCTTTTTTTCCAAAAAAAATTTTCTTTTTGAATTTCGTTGAAACCCAAACTCAGGGCTCACTCCTGTCAGTGCTCAGGGGACCATCGTAGCTGCCAGAAACTGAACCTGGGTCAGGTACATGCAAGGCAGGTGCCCAACCCCATTGTACTGTGTCTCCAGCACTTCAGCTGCTTTTCTGGATGGTTCATCCTGGGGGCCAGTGGTGGGGTGTGATGGTTCACACCTCTCTTGCCCTTGCACGAGTCTACCTCGTTGGGTTTTGAGGTGCGCTTTTAATGGTCTTTCTGCCTCTCCTCCAGGTGCCAGCCTGCTCTTCCTGTGTCTGGCAGTTCCTCTTTCTCCCTTCCCAACTTCTCTCCTTCCTAGCTGCTTTCCTCTCTTCTCTGGCTAGGAGATCAAGTAATCCGTCCGTGTGGACTGTCACCCACCCACGGGCTCCTGGCCGGTCCCACTCTGGGCCCTGTGAGCCCCGCGCATGAGCAAGCAGTGCATGGGCTTGTGGTCTTGGTTCTGGTGACTAGACCTTGGGGCCGCTCCCTTGTTCTTTGGCTGCGTTCTGGAGCCCGCATGTGCATTGGGGTGGGTGAGGCGGGGACGGGCGGTGGGGTGAGGAGTGGGGTGGGGGGGTCGCCTGTTCCATGCCCTGGAGGGTGCGGTCTCGGCAGTGTCTCTTTGGGTGATGCTTGGTGCCCGGGCTCTGTACTCAATGGACAGCCATGCCGATGGACCCGCTCCCCTCACCCAGCCACTCCCCTGCCCTGCAGATCTGGCAGTGTGGCAGAACCCTGGAGACGCACCCCTGCTCACACATCAGCCACGTCTTCCCCAAGCAAGCTCCCTACTCACGCAAAAAGGCTCTGGCCAGAGTGTACAGCTGAAGAGAAGGACCACATGGAGGGCGGGATTCACAACTCCCGAAGAAAAAAAAAACAGGTTCCACAAAGAGCCGAGATCATCAGGAAGTCCCAGATGGGGTAGGTACCGCATCCCGCCTCCCCCAGATGGAACCCCGGTGACCAGAAGCCTCTACAAGCACAGCTCGAGTATGCGGGAACTAGGACTTTTCCTCAAAACTGCGTGGCCGCTTACGCGGCCATGCGACATCTCTCTATATGCAAAGTGATCCATGGGAAGTAAACCACCCAACGTTTCTCCCTGAAAATCAGAGTCAAGTTTGGAGCACGGCCACAGCCCCAGAAACACAAGGACTTAATGCATAACCCAGCAGCTTGGAGCAGAAAAGTGAATGGACTATGCGTTAATCCAGGCCATCAAATCTGCCGGAGGGGAAAGGGTGTTGCCCCATTCGCCCTCTCCTCTCTGGAAAGAAGGATGGCAGCCGCATGGGAGCCTTGTGGACAGCAGGTGTGAGCCGGGGGTGTGGGGGCGACTAAAACCTCATGGGGAGGGGGACGTTCCGGTCCGTCCTCCACGCTCTACCGAGGTCACCAGTTGCCCCCCACGAGCGGCTCTCCAGCACGGCCACAGCCCTAGAAGCACAAGGACTTAATGCAGAACCCAGCAGCTTGGAGCACAAAAGTGAAAGGACTATGTGTTAATCCAGGCCATCATGTCTGCCCGGAGGGGAAAGGGTGTTGCTCCCTTCCACCCTCCTCCCTCTGGAAAGAAAGATGGCGGCCACATGGGAGCTTTGTGGACAGCAGGTATGAGCCGGGGGTGTGGGGGCAACTAAAACCTCATGGGAAGTGGGGCGTTTTGGTCCGCCCTTCACGCCCTACCGAGGCCACCAGTTGCCCCCCACTAGCGGCTCTCCAGCACGGCCACGACTCCAGAGCACAGAAATCAATTTCTTAACTATCTGACTTTCAGTAGAAATACTTCCAGGGTCAATAAGTAAAATAGCAGAAATCCAAAACCAACATTTAATTCTTGAACCCAGCTGTAGAAAGCAAATCACTTCACAATACTTTTTCAGCATGTCTGATTTGGGGGGTGGGTAAACTCTAAATAATAGTGGTGAATCTTTTATTGAAACAGTGAATCTAATCAAAGCAGATAGTGTGTTAACTAGAATTCATCTGCCTCACAGGGACTGGGAGGGGTGGGGGGTGGGGTTTTATTGGGGTTCTTCATGGTAAAAAATAAGTATTGGTAAAGGGAAATGTGTTTGATATTTGCATGACTGAGACCTAAACCTGAAAGCTTTGTAACCTTTCCCACAGTGATTCAATAAATAAATAAATTTTTAAAAAAATAAATAAAAATAAAATAATAAATAAATAAATAAAAGTATACCAAAAAAAAAAGGCTCTGGCCAACAGTGTCTGCGCTACTGAAGTGTGGCTGGATGAGTTCAAGGAGCTCTTCTACCACCGCAACCCCCACGCACGCCTGGTGAGCTCCTCCCCCCCGCCCCGTCTGCCTTCACCCCTGCAGGCCTCCTCAGAACCAACCCCCCCCTTCCTCCCCCCTCCTCCCTCCACCCTCCATGCCCGCACATCCACTTCCAGAGGGAGAAGCGCCTTGGGCCTTGGTGAGGTCATTGAGGGACTGCTTGATTCCTCCATGGTTGTGATGACCCTCTGCTGATGTCTCTTGATGCCCACTCGGCCTTGAGAATCATACCCAGCAGCTCATGCTGCCCACCCCAGGTTGGGGGACCCTGAGCTTGTTGCTTCTAGGAAAATCAGGGCTGGGTTTCAGCTACCTCCAGCCACTGCATGTTCTTCAGATCGTGGGTATTTCTGTCGTGGAGGGGAGGTCAGGCCCCATGCCATGGTCGCCAGGGCCTCTTCCTGACTCTGCACTCAGGGATCATGCCTGGTGATTTTTTTTCTGGGAACCAAATGAGGTGGCAGGGACCAGGGCAGGGTGGCCACCTGCCAGGCAAGCGCCCTGCCCTTTGCATGAGCTCTCTGGTTCCTGTTTACTTTTGACCCCCACCTGGAGGTGCTTGGGGTCTACCCTTGACTCAGTGCTGGGGGTTCCCTGCCGTGCCGGGAGTCAGACCTGGGCCTCCTGTATGTGCTCTTGACCATTGAGCTATCTCCTCAACACAGAGTATGTATGTGTGTGTGAGAGTGTGTGTGTGTGTGTGTGTGTGTGTGTGTGTGGTGCCGGGGATGGGTCATGCATATGTGCGCTATCTCATCTCATCCCAGCCCCGTCTCTTGGCTTTGCATGCGTGTCTACCTCAGCCAGCCTTCCTCAATCTGTCCCATTGAAGAAGTGCTGTGTGTCCAGGGATGCCCACAGGGCTGGGGTTTGGGGCTCCCATCATGTCCTAGGCGCTTCATGACCATCGAGGTGCACTGGGTCTCCCCAGGCTGGAGCTGGGCAACGGGGAACCCTGTGTGTGTGTGTGTGCGCGCGCATGTGTGTGTGTGTGGGGGGGGGGTGGTACCCCGCTGCCACAGCTCTCTCCCTGGGCACCCACCCACACCTGCATAGCTGGGGCTTGGGGGCATCATCACGCCCCAGGACTGGGGTGGGGTGGAGTGGGGGGCTGTGGAGGACCTTCAGGCTGACCGCATGGACCCCCCTCAGGAGTCCTTTGGCGACGTGACCGAGAGGCAGCAGCTCCGTGAGAAGCTCAAGTGTAAGGACTTCAGGTGGTTCCTGGAGAACGTGTATCCTGAGCTGCACGTGCCCGAGGACCGGCCCGGCTGCTTCGGGATGGTGAGAGGGCTGCGACCGGCAGGGATGCCGGCAGGGTCCCCACCCCCTGCATGGGGCAGGTCCTCGGTGGGGTCCCTTGGGCTCCCCAGCCCCGGCCCTCCCCTGTTGTATCCCCTGGCTCTTCCCCTCCCCCGGCTGGGTTTGGCTCTCAGCTCGCTCACGTGGGAGCATGTGAACGAGAGTCCGGTTCTGCCTGTGATTTTGTGCATGAGGAGACTGAGGCTTGCCTGGACTCTCCACACCACCTCTACCCATCACATCACTTCACACCCGAGTCTCAGTGTCTGGGCCAGTCAGTCATTCCCACCTCAGGGGTCCTTGGGGACCAGAGGGGGGGGTAGAGGAGGATGGGGCAGGAAAAGGAGAGTCACTTCTGCTGTTCACCAAAAGAAAGAGAAAAAAATCTTTGGGGGGGGGGCAGAGAGATAGTCCCGGGGTTAAGGTTAAGCTTTGCCCTCTGTGTGGCCAACCCTAGTTTGATCCCCGGTGCCAGACGTGCTCCCCTGAACACCGTCAGGAGTGGCCCTTGAGTACCTCGAAGTATGGCCTAAATACCTGTTTCCCACCCCCCACAACCCCTGCACACAAATGGGAAGTATTTGGGCTGTGGGAGTTGGGGTTGGGCTTCACCCGGTGGTGCTCAGGGGTCACTCATGATGGTGTTGGCGTCAGACTGGGGCTTGGTTGCCTGCCTGGCAAGTGCCCTCACCCCCCAGACCCTCTCCAGCCCCAGTGCGATTCACTCTGGAGAGAAAATACGCCAAGGTAGAGACTCCCCTCTCCTGGGCTGCACGGCTGGGCGACGCTGGTTCCCCCATTCTGGAAGCCCTTTGGTCAGCGCCCAGCAGGCTCTGAATACATTCAAATCCTTGGCCACTGTGAAGTGTCCAGGTCTCCCGAGGTGCCGAGAGGATCAGGAGGCCGTCGTGGGCTGCCTGCCCCAGGGAGTGTGTCACTCTTGCTCGCCCTGCCTCTGTCTCCTGCATCCCCACCCCACCCCACCCCGTCCCACTGCATTTCTCTTTTGTCCAAGCGCAGCCCTGGAGGGGATGATGGGGCATGATGCTCTTCAGGCCTTTGCACGTGACCAAACTGGGCACTATCCCCAGCACCCCATAGCATTCCCCACCAAGCACCACCAGGTGTGATCTCTGAGCACAGAGCCAGAAGTAAGCCCTGAGCATTGCTAGATGTGATGGTCCCCTCCTTCCCCCCCAAAAAAAATCCAAAATGAATAAATTAATAATAGGTAAAAATATCAGAAGCTCTTATTTATTTGTTTCTTTTTGGTGTGGGGGCCATGCCTGGCAGTGCTCAGGGATTTACTCCAGGCTCTGCGCTCAGTGATCACTCTTGGCGGTGCTCAGGAGGTCCTGTGGGGTGCTGGGGTTTGTCCATGTGCAAGGCCAGCCATCTGACCTGCTGTACTATCGCTCAGGTCCCAGAAGCTCTTACTTTTGGGCCTGGTTCTTGTGCCGGGCCCTCCTCACTCCCTGTTTCTCCTCCCGCAGCATCCTGGGTTGACTCAGTTGTGTGTAAACCTGAACTGGAAACTCCCCTTATGTTTCTTGGTAGCTCCAGAATAAAGGACTGCAAGGACTCTGCTTTGACTATAATCCTCCTGATGAAAACCAGATTGTGGGGCACCAGGTCATTCTGTACACCTGTCACGGCCTGGGCCAGAACCAGGTAGGTGACGTTTCTCTCTGGAAAAAGGAAGCAGGGGGCCTTGGATTCAAGGTCTTGGGAGCCTCTTAAAGAGGGAAATTGGAGAAAATCTATGTGTGTTATTGTTTTTTAATTTTTTTTTGTTTATTGAATCACTGTGGTATACAGTTACAGGCTTTCATGATTGAGTTTCAGTCATACAATGATCAAACACCCATCCCTCCGCCAGTGCTCATTTTCCACCACCAATGTTCCCAGTGTCCCTCCTGCCACCCCCATCCCCTGCCTCTATGGCAGACAATTTCCTTCTTACTCTCTCTCTGCTCTTGGGCATTATGGTTTGCAGTACAGATACTGAGAGGCCATTATGTTTGGTCCTTTATCTACTTTCAGCACATCTATGTGTGTTTTTTAAAAAGTGAATATTTGACCTCTTCAATTTATAAAGGTAATAGAGACTCATTGTAAAATATTTGAGAAATAGAAAGTGAAGCAAGTGTGCCCGAGAGGAACTGGAGAAACGCCTTAGGATGAAGATGGGTTTCTTGTCCCTCTTTCTCCTATGCAGACTCTGGCTTCTGTGTTTTAATTAATTGTCATCATTGAATGTTTATGGTTTATACTTGATGATTTCCTCTTGCATGATCCATGCATGCTCCGATGTCTTTTTTGGGAATATTGTGCCTTTTGGCCTCTTGGTGGTTCACATCATGTAGTTCTTTGTTTGTTTTTATTTTTGTTTTTGAGTCACACCTGGGGTTACTCAGGGGTTACTAACGGCTCTGCACTCAGGAATCACTCCTGGCAGTGCTCAGGGGACCATATGGGATGCCAGGGATTGAACTCAGGTCAGCAAGGCTAACACCCTCTCCACTGTATTATCCCTCTGGCCCTGCACCATGTAATTCTGGAGCGGTGAGATGAACTGATTCTCTGCGTGCAAAGGTGATACAGACTCATTGTAGAACATCTGGGAAATAGAAAACGGAGCAAGCAGTGCCTGATAGGACCCAGAGAAACCCGTTTGTGCAGTTATGACTAACCGTGCACCAATACCTACAGTTAGAGGAAGAAAAAGGAAAACCCTGCAGATCTGGGTCGGCTCAGGAGGGCACCTACTTGGCCGGAGAGGCTGGATTCCAGCACCCTGTCTCCCTGTGTGACCCAGGCCTGCCCTCTCCCTGGCAGTGCAGTTCCTGCCTGCACAGGACATTTTAGTGATTCCACAGTGCCATTGCTTTGGATCAAACTCCCTCGAGTTTGCTGGGAAGAGGCAGAAAAGCCCAGAGAAGAGAAAGGGCAGCTCAGGCCTCAGAGTTGCCCACTCGGCTACTGAGACCGTCCATTTTCTGGCCAGCTCAAGGGTAGGGACAGCGTGGGGTCACAAACACCCAGGGAAGAAGCAGAGCATGAGAAGGGGGCCTTGGGGAACTCTGGCCAGACACTCACAGACCCTCAAAACTGGACACTCAGGCTCTCTGCCTGGCCTCTGTGCTCTGATCCTGCCTGGTGTCCATCCATTCTTCCACGGCCGACAGTAACCGTTGCCCACGGACGGCTCCTTTGCAGTTCTTCAAGTATACATCCCAGAAGGAGATCCGCTACAACACCCACCAGCCCGAGGGGTGCTTGGCGGTGGAGGCGGGCGGGGAGAGCCTGGTCATAGAGCTCTGCCAGAACCCGGTCCCCGAGAACCACTACTTCCTCCTGCGCTAGGTGAGTGGGCAGTGTCATCTGTGCTGTCAATCTTGGGGCTGAAGTAGACCCCGGGAGTCTCAGGGAGGAGCAGGCCCCAGGCATGCTGTGATAAGGGACATGCTGGGAATGGGGGTGGGGTGGGATGGGGAACTGTTGGCGCCTTTGTCTTGCAGGATCCCTAATGCTTGGCCTGTCTTCTCTAGTTCACTTGGAGTTGCTGGGGGCTGGGCGGGGCTTGGGACCGGCCTGGGGGCTGCTGCTGCTGCTGCTTGAATGTGGTCTCCTTAAAGCAGATGTGAGGGCAGATCCTGCGGGGGGGAGGGTTGGGGTGGTGGGGAAACTGTTTTACTTCTGTAAACCTCACCCCCATTTTCCCCAGCTCTGGAAACAGGGGGAGCGGAAGGGGAGATGGTCACAGGGGTCACCAAAGCACACACCCAGCCCTGGATTTATCCCACGTGGCCCCTCCTGAACTTCACCATTTACAGCCCTGGAGGTCCCGAGCATCACTGGGATGGCCCTGGTGGCCCCCAGCACCAGTGAGAACATACGTCTGACTTTTATGTTCGTGTGTAGACGTGAGGATGGCACTGTATGTACATGGTGTGTGTATGCATGTGTATAGATGTGTGGATTGTACTGTATGTGCATGTGTAAAAGTGTGCATTTTTATGTGTGTGCACGTGTATGTAAAAGTGAAGATGGACTATGTGTATGCATGTATGTGTGCACACTTTTGTTCACATATGTGTAGAAATAAGGGTAGCACTTTGTGTGAGCACCAGGCCTGGCTTCTTAAACTGTAGATCAAGACTACACACGGGGTTTGCATAACTTAAAAGATACTTGTTTTACTTTAAATTTATTTATGACGAAGGGGTCTGGAGCGATAGCACAGCAGGTAGGGTGTTTGCCTTTCAGGCGGCCAACCCAGGTTCAATTCCCAGCACCCCATATGGTCCCTTGAGCACTGCCAGGAGTAATTCCTAAGTGCAGAGCCAGGAGTAACCCCTGTGCATCGCTGGATGTGACCCAAAAAGAAAGAAAAAATCAAATAAATTTATTTATGATTTATCAAATAAATATTTGTATCCTTATTTTACATACCTCAAAATCAGGGGCCACGGAAAAAATTTCCTAACAAAAAGAGGTTGCTAATGGAAAACTTTAAGAAGCTCATAGAGAGAGAGAGAGAGAGAGAGAGAGAGAGAGAGAGAGAGAGACAGAGAGACAGAGAGAGAGAGAGAGAGAGTGGGAGAGGAAGAAGGAGGAGAAAGAGAAACTTTATTATACATAATAGAGATTGAATAATAACAGTAAAACCTGAAAAATTGCCAGAAACAAGGACTAATAAGTTACTGTAGCATCAGACAGTAGAAGTCAGAGCAATTGAGTGGTAGGCATTTCTTGGGGAAGTTTAGGAAATCATAAATTGGTGGCAGAGGAGAGAGAGGAGGAGGACTGGGCCACTCTCCCTGACAACCACCATCCTGTTACCACGACTATTTCAATAAGTGGATCCATCATAGTCTGTGTGGGTGTGTGGCATTGGGCGGGGCGGGTCCTGCCAGGAATGGCTCGTGCTTCTGGATGATGAGGAATCCGTGCCATGGGGTCTCACCATGTCCAGAGCCTGTCACTGCCCACCCATGGTGCCTATCCCATCTATACCCCCTCTGCAGTGCCCCCCAGGAAGAGCCCCCCACCTTGCCCCAATGCTATGTGAGTTCCCACCCCTAGTGGCCAGTCGATGTTTCAGGATAAGGACCTACAAACCTCCAGGTATTTTCTAAGCCTCTCAAGGACTGGATGGACCTTTTCTGCCCAGAGCCTCACCCCAGTGTGGAACCCTTCACTGCCCACAGGCTCCCCAGACAGCACAAGCCCACAGTGACCCTGTGCCCCACCATCAGAGATGGATTTGATTCTCAGCCCAGCGAATGTGAGAGGGGGAGATGTCAGAGCTACAGGAGACAGCCGCAGACCACTGGGGCCTGAATGTGCTCAGGGAAGGGAGGACAGGGGCACTCGGGGGTGCCATAGTGGACACGGGCGATATGGGGGAGTTGGGGTTCCTTTCAGGCTGCAGGACTCGTGAGGGCAGCGTGGCCAGGCTGAGTGGCCCTAGTTGGGAGTGTGTGTATTGAGAGGGATTTCCAGAACAGGCTGGGAGCAACATGAGAGAAGCGTCCAGCTTCCGCAAGGCCAAGTCTGGTGTCCAGCTCCCAATAGGATGGACTGAGTCTCAGAGAAAGGGGCAGAGCTGGGATGGGGAGATTCTGTGGGGTCATTAAGAGCCCTCCAGGGCTCAGAAAGGGAAGTCTCTGTGCAACACGGGGAACTGGTCAGGGACTGACTGGGTCTGGGGGCTCAAAGGCCCCACAAACTGGCTACTGCCAGTCTGGGAGGAAGCAGAGACAGAAGGACAGAGCGAACGTGGACAACGGATATGGGGGGAGCAAGAACTCTGCGGGCCTGAGGAGAGGAGAGGGGAAGGGCAGGGAGGGCAGGGGCTCCAAGGAGAGAAAGTAGAGGGGCCTGGGGAGGGAGGGGCGGTGAGGACAGCAACCAGGACAGCCCCTCTGCCAGGCTCGCTGGGCTCCCACAGCAGCAGCCAGGCCAGACCTAGGGGTGCTCAGGGGCTAATCCTGGCAGCTGCAGCTCAGCCTGGGCACGGTGGGACGTGATCTCTTGGAATGAGAAAGTCGTGGACTGAGCTATGGGAGACCGAAAGGGTCAGTGCTCCTGGCCCACCTCGGGGCCCACAGAGTTCCAAGCCACCATCGTCGGTAGGGGGCAGTGCCCGAGGGTCCGGGTGGGGGTGGGGAGGCCCGTCAGGCCCACCAGGGCAGAGGCTGGTGCAGCCTTCATCCTGAGGTTGCCCGGGAGCTATAGGTTTCCCCCTGGCCAATGGGGTTGCAGCCCCGAGGCCACGCTCCCATCCCTACCTATAAAAAAAGCTCGTGGCCCCGCCCCTCGGGGCACCCTCTCTCAAGGATGCTTGAGAGGGAAGTGGCCCCAACACACCTTCCCCCTGTTGACCCTTCGAGGGGTCATCTAGGGGTCACCTCCAGATGGTGACCCTTCTACGGGTCATCTACGGGTCACCTCTAGGGGTCATCTCTAGGGGATCTTTGGAAATTGGCAGAGCACAACGGACGGTAAGAAAAGGCCCTGCGTTGGCCCTGCACTGGTCAGTGTATGGCCCCGAGGCCACAGGATCAAGCCCGGGCCCATTTCCAGCAAGTCTTCCGGCAGTTTTGTCCCCAGCAGCCTCTGTCCTCGTCAGGGTCTCCCGGGACTCTGGGATGGGAGTCCCCAGAGAGCCCCTCTCCAGGACCTGTCCGTTCCTGTCCCCAGAATAGCACCTCCTGGGCTTCTGCTGTCCAAAGACCTGGGTGGCTGGACACTGGCTCCCCAGCTCAGGAAACAATGGGGGTGGGAGCTCAGGAGAATGCTGAGGAGCTGCCTCAGTGGCGCTGGGGAGTCAAAGCAGGGTCCCCGGGTGCGCAGACCCCTCACCACAGACCCTCCTGCCAAAAACCTCTTACCGTGCGACCACACTCTTCCCCCTAAGTTAGGACTGAAAGAGATGGAAGAACAGAATTTTAAAACATCAGATATATCTTGTAAAGGCGGAGAGTCACATGGCAGTGCCTCATCCGTTAGGGTGAATGATTTGGGCTGGTGCTTGGCACCAGGAGTTTAAAGCCTGTGATGTCTGAGGAGGGCAAGGCAGGGAGGAATCACCCAGAGTGTCCCGAGGCCACACACACATCCCTGCCTATAGAAAACACTCCTGGCACGCCCCTCGGGACACCCTCTCTCAAGGAGGCTTAAGGGAGAAGTGGCCCCAATGCACCTTCCGCATGTTGACCCTTTCCCTAGGGGATCATTGGAAATCGGCAGAGCATGAAAAGATGGTAATAAAAAGTGCTAGGTCGGTGCTAACCCGCAAGCCGAGGGCCATGCGCTGGTTCTGCACTGGTCAGTGTGTGGCCAGGAGGCCCAGGATAAAGCCTCCGCCCATTGACAGCCACGTTTTCAGGCATTCTTGTCCTTCAGCAACTTCTGCCCTCGCCAGGGTCTCTCGGGACTCTGGGATGGGAGTCCCCAGAGACCCTCTCTCCAGGCCCAGTTTCCTCCTGCCACCAGAATAGGATCTCCTGGGTTCCCACTGATCAAAGAACTGGGTGGCTGGACACTGGCCCACCCAGCTCAGGAAATGATGGGGGTGGGATCTCAGGGCAGCACTGAGGAACTGGGGAGTCAAAGCAGGGTCCCCGACTCCCAGACCCCTCATCACAGTCCCTCCTAGCAGTGGGTCTAACTGTGCGAAAACACCCCTTCCCTCTTGTTTGGGACAGAAAGAGCTGAAAGAACAGAATTTTAAAACATCAAGTGTATCTTATAAAGGCGGAAGATTGCTTGGAAAAGCGTCATCCTTTAGGGGAGAGTGATTTGGGCTGGTACACAGCACCAGGAGCTTGAAGCCTGTGATGTCTGACGAGGGCAAGGCGGGGAGGAGTGACTTTGTGTGTTGAGGGAGGGGCCCTGTGAATGGGGCACTGTGACAGGGGAGACAGGCTGGGAGCAGGAGCTGGGCGAGTCTCCCCGTCCCTCCGCACCTGTGTCCTGCTCCGCGGGCAGCCAGAGGAGATGGGGTCTGCTGTCCACTCCCCAGAATGTTACGACCATGAAAATGCAGAGAGCTCCAGGGCCGGGACATAGAACGCTTGTTTCTAGTTGTCCCTCGTGTCCCTGCCAGCACTGCCAGGAGGGCTCCAGTGGGTCCAAACCAGGAAAGAATCCAATTTGTAAGGGGCCCAGAGCAACAGATGGCGGTGAGAAATGAGCAGCCCCCGAGATGAGCAGGAGGAACCAAGAGTCGGGGCTGTGGACCATGAAGTTTGGGTGGGGTTGAAGGTCTGGGGTCCTTGACTGTCTGCTTCCTCTCAGGTTTACCGGCCTCTGGGTGCCCCCGAAACAGTCACATCGTTGACAACATTTCCAAGGACAGGTGGAGGCAGGAGGTTCCAGGAACAACGGGTGAACCCAGAGAACAACTGCGGATGCGAGTGGGGGCCGAGGGTGAGAGAAGCGGGCGCAGCACCGCCTGGAGTCTGAGGGCTGAGGGGTGGCCAGCCGGGAGCCCGGCCAGGATTGAGTTGTGTCTCAGCAACAGTGGAAGGGGTCTGGGTAACATTCCCCAGTCTTGGAGCTGGGCGAGTCTCCTATCATCTCCAATTATCACCTACCATTCCAACATGTCTTCACTGCGAGCCGACGAAAAGTTGCTGTACACCAAGAGTTTTGTGAGAGGGTGCAGGATTTGCTGGCCATCAGCTCCCCTCCACCCTAGGGTATTTTTGGGGCATAACACTTCAGCCTTCTGGGCTGTGACTTTCCTGGTCTGTGAAATGGGCTGGTGAGACCCCCTGTGAGGCCAAGAGCCTGCCTTGGGTGATGGGAGGAAGGACAGGTGAGAATGCTGTAACTGAGGGCTGTGGTGGCACTGACTGGCCCACACTACACAGAGGGGTCTGGAGTTGGCAGTTGCCAGGTAGGAATCAGGGTCCGAGGCAGAGGGAGACCCAACTCCTACGCTCTGGGACAAAGCACCCATGGGGGCCTGTGGGTGAGGGTCCGAGCCCTGCATCTCCTGGCTGGGATGTAGTCGGCCCTCCTGCCTGTCCTCAGAGACACTGTCCTACCTCCCCCAGATGCCAGGGCAGGACGAATAGGTGCAGTGCCAGTGGCCTCCCTGGGGCCGATCTGCTGGTACCTGGACATGCACATAGCTGCCGACAAGAGCACCTGGATGCCCGCAGTCACCTGGGCTCCAAGGAGGAGCAGCTGTACCAGCGTATGCTGCGGCAGAAGCAGCCCATAGACCAGCTGCTGCAGGTGCCACCAAGGCAGCAGGCCCTGCTGGAGGCCGCCATCAGGGAGCTGAGGGAGACCAGGTGAGAGAGGGGCCACGGGCTCAGGGGCAGGAAGGCCCTAGACCTGCCTCCTCAGCTAGTGCCTTCACCCCAGGTGCTCTTCTGTGGGACTCAGCAGGAGAAACAGCAGCTGCAGAACCTGGTGAAAGGGAAAGGAGACCCGGAAAAGGGTGAGTGACAGGGAGAAGCCCCTGTGGGTCAGAGGGCGGGGCTACTGGAGAGGGGAGCCAGGCGGCCCCACCCCCAGCCCCCCACCTCCCTTGCTTGGCTGAGACCCTAATGCTGCCCCACATCCCATCCACTCCAAAGGGATTGGCGTGGAGACGAACAACACACAGGTGCTCCTGGACACAAAACGTGAGGAGCTGGAGGCCACAGAGAAGGAGGAGGCGCAGGGGGCCAGGCAGGAGGAGTGCCAGAGTCCAGGAGCTGGAGGAGACAGTCCAGTCCCAGGGGGCTGGGACCATGACCTGTGTGAGATCCGGAGACGCTCCTGTTGCTGTCCTTAAGGAAGAGGAGTCCACCGTCATCGGACCCAGGTCCTGTAATGACCCGCCGAAAATCCAGAAAACGCAGCTGGTCAGCAAGAGCTCCACTGGCAGCCTGACACCCAGCTGACACCTCGATTTTACTGCACCGACGCACCCTGCCGCTCTCACCCAATTGATCTAGCCCAGCCCCGTCCTCCCCACGCCACCCGAGTTCTGCCTTCTTCCTCTGCCCTTTGCTCTTCTCCCTCCACTAGAACCAGGGATATCCCTCCCTGCAAGACCAGGGATCGGGGCAAAGGCACAACTATTCTCCATCTCAAGACACAGGATATCAGGGGGACAGTAAAATCTCCTTCCACTAGACCCAGAGATGTCGGGGAAAAAATGTCCCCACCCCTGGTCCCCCAGGGATCAGGGGGCACAGTTTCCCCTCCACTAGACCCCGGGAGCAGGGGGACAGAAATGTCTCACCCCCTAGACCCCAGGGATCGGGGGCTAGAGATGTCCCCCCCACTAGACGCCAGGGATCAGGGGGGCCAGAGACGCCCCCTCACTAGACACCAGGGATGGGGGGCCAGAGATGTCTCCCCCAAAACTGGATGCCAGGGAACGGGGGGGCCAGAGATGTCCCCCCACCACTGGACGCCAGGGGTCGGGGGGGCCAGAGAGGTCCCCCCACCACTGGACGCCAGGGATCGGGGGCGCAGAGAGGCACCCCAGCACGGGACGCCAGGGATCGGGGTGGGGGCCAGAAAGGCCCCCACCAAACTGGACGCCAGGGATCAGGGGGGCCAGAGAGAGACCCCCCCCCCACTCTACGCCAGGGATTGGGGAGGGCCAGAGAGAGAGGCCCCCCCACTAGATGCCAGGGATCGGGGGGGCAGAGAGAGAGGCAACCCCCCCACTGGACGCCAGGGATCTGGGGGAGCCAGAGAGAGAGGCCTCCACACTGGACGCCAGGGATCTGGGGGGCCAGAGAGAGGCACCCCCACCACTGGACGCCAGGGATCGGGGGGGCAGAGAGAGAGGCACCCCCACCACTGGACGCCAGGGATCGGGGGGGCCAGAGAGAGAGGCCCCCCACCACTGGACGCCAGGGATCGGGGGGGTGCCATTAAGAGAGGCCCCCCCACCACTGGATGCCAGGGATCGGGGGATGCCAGAGAGAGGACGCCCCCACCACTGGACGCCAGGGATTGGGAGGATACAGATAGAGACTCCCCCCCATGGACGCCAGGGATCGGGGGGGCAGAGAGAGGCCCCCCCCACCACTGGACGCCAGGGATCGGGGGAGCCAGAGAGAGAGGCACCCCCACCACTGGACGCCAGGGATCGGGGGGAGCCAGAGAGAGAGGCCCCCCCCACCACTGGACGCCAAGGATCGGGGGGTGCCATTAAGAGAGGCCCCCCCCCACCACTGGACGCCAGAGATCGGGGGATGCCAGAGAGAGGACCCCCCACCACTGGACGCCAGGGATTGGGAGGAGACAGATAGAGACTCCCCCCCCACGACCACTGGACGCCAGGGATGGGGGGGGGGCAGAGAGAGAGGCCCCCCCACTGGACGCCAGGGATCGGGGGAGCAGAGAGAGAGGTCCCCCCCACTGGGCGCCAGGGATCGGAGGGGCCAGAGAGAGAGGCCCCCCCACCAGTGGACGCCTGAGATCGGGGTGGGGCCACAGAGAGAGGCCCCCCCCACGAGTGGACGCCAGGGATCGTGGGGGCCAGAGAGAGAGGCCCCCCCACCACTGGACGCCAGGGATAGGGGGGTGCCATTAAGAGAGGCCCCCCACCACTGGACACCAGGGATCGGGGGAGGCCAGAGAGAGGCCCCCCACAACTGGAAGCCAAGGATCGGGGGGGCCGAGATGTCCCCCCCACTAGGCCCCAGGGACCGGAAGGGCCGAGATGTCCCCCTCCACACTAGGCCCCAGGAAACAGTGGGGAAGAAATGTCCCCCTCCACAAGATCCGAGGGATCAGGATGGCAGATATATCCCCCCAGCACTAGCAAACAATGATTTGGAGGTCAGAAGTCACAACTCAGCTCTCCCCTCCCCATTGTGGGGTCCTGTTTCTGCGCATGACAGCCCTGAAGCTTGGCCGCTGGTACCATACAGTGACCGGATTCTACACACTCTTTGGGGCTGTTTGGGGACTTTGTATTGCTGGCTGAGAAGAGGGGAAGGAGGAAGGCGGGCTTTCTCCCTGACTGCCACTGTCTGATTTTCACGATTGTTGCAATAAATGGATCTATCCCAGGCCTGTGTGGGTGTGTGTGTCACTGGGCGGGGCAGGTCTGGCCAGTAGTTGACAATTGCTTCTAGATTGTGGGAAGCCTTGGCCATGTCACCATGCCAAGACGCTTCACCTGCCTGCCCCTGTGTGAAGCCTGTCAATGACCCCAGGAGAGTCCACCCCAAGGGTTGAAGGTCTCAATCACGGATGCGTCCCCAGGAGGGAGGGCAGGATGCAGCACCCAGAGCCCTGCCTTCCACTGCAGCACCTCCATGGCCTCCCCTGTCCCTGGTGCCTGTTTCCCCTTTCCCCTCTGCAGTGGCACCAGTGACAGACCCCACTTTGCCCCCTAGTGGCCACATCAGGTTTCTCAGGATGAGGACTTGAAAGTGCTCCTGCAGCAGGTGGGTCCAAGGTGCTGTCCCCTTAACCAGGGTCCCTCTCCATGGCACCCACCCCAGCAGGAAGACAGTGTGTTATCAGTGGAGCAGGATGGGGCCGTGAATGGAACATGTTTCTAGTGTCCCCGAGTCTGTACGGAGCTGATCCCTGATAATAGCGCCCCACTTCTGTGTGGACCATCAGAATCCCTAATACAAGTCCCACTGCCAACATCACAGCACGGTCAGACCCCATGTAATAGAGAACCAGGCCCTGACTCCTCTTTGCTCCTGCACACCTGGACCTGTTGGGACAGCCTTGGCTGAGTGACACTCTACTGGTGACAAGAAGTGTGTCCAGATCCATGTATCAGACCAGATGGCAAAGCCTCAGAAGGCAGAGCCATCCTGTTCCAGTCATTTCCAGGAAATTGGTCAGCCATGCTCCTTCCTGCCTATCACATTCCTACTTGGATGGGAACCAGGGATCGGGGAGGCACCAGGGATCAGCCTGGTAGGGCTGTTCAGGGCAGGCACAGGCAGGTCCCGATTTACCCCTCGGTGCCCAGTTCATAGCCCTTCCCCTCTAACTGCACCATGGGCCTGGGGCCGCCCGTTCACTCTCATGGATCTTCACACCTCACACATATCCTGCACACCCTCTCGAAGCTTCTACTGGGGCTCTGGGCTTAGTTCTCTGTGTCCTGCCTCTGGACCCCTGGGCTCTGGAAACACCAAGTCCAGGTTTTCCTAGAGGTTTGGGGAGCTGGGAGACTGTGGGGATCAGGGGCTTGAGCCCTCTCAACCCTTGCCAGTGGTGAGAGATGTTCTCCCATTGAACGACTGTCTTTGGAGTTTTTCCTTTAAGGATCATACAGAGTATCACCAAGACAGGTGGCACCCAAGAATTTGCTGGAAGCATCCTAGTGTATTCCATGTGTGCAGGCTCTACCCAGCTATCCCCCAAACGGGCAGTAGCAGGTCACAGCATAATTATGTAGGTTGTTTACAGGCTACCTTGATTCTGCGGTAACAACTTTCATCTAACATGCAGTGGTGCCTAGTGCTCTCAGGTGCTCCCACAGTGGTGATTCCCATTTCTACGCTCAGTGTTCGAGCGTTCCTGTGAGCCCCTTCCATCCCTGCTCGGGTAACCTGCTTTCCCTTAGTCTCTTGCTCGGTGAGAGATTTGGGAACCCCATCCGGGTCAGACAGAAGGACAGAGATATATAAATAAAGTTAAGGAAATAGGAGTAGCTTACTGGGGGCGCTCCCGGGCGGAATCTCCGAACCTCAGGTGAGGCAATGGTACACCCGTGCCCTGGGTTAGACTATGGGGGCTATGAAGTTGTCTTGGTCTGGTCCTAGTAATCTGTTCGTGGGTCAATGTTAAGGAACATGGAATGAAGCCTGGTGGCTTCCTGTCACCAAGTGGGCATTAAGTCTTGTCTTCCTCACCTGGGACAAGGTGATCTATGACTCCAGGAATGTTGCTGTCCACTCAGCCGGTTGCCATTTGGTTCTGGTCACCATTTTGTCAGAGCAAACCTCACATTGGATTCTTGTCAAATTCGGTGATTCCTGACTCATCCATCTTCTCCACCTCCTAGACTGGGTCTCTCAGTGGTCCTGCCTAGTTTTTCGCTTCTGCCTCTTGTTGCCTCCTTGGTTCCCTCCCCTTAGGCTTGGCAGACAGAATCATTTGCGAGCCCCCCTTAGCTCACCCCGCTGCGGCTGATCCTGACAAACTATCACCTGCAGGTTAATCTTCTGGCGATGCTCAGTGATGAGTTTGTCTGGGATTGTTTCCCATTTCTCTCCTGACTCTGAGAGATGTCCATTCTACAGTGAGGCCCTCAGGAGTGGCCAAACCTGACCACGGCTGGGCCTGACCAGCCTCCAGCTCACTGGCCCTTCTCGAGTTCATTCTTTCAACTGGCTCAAAGCCCCCTCCCCCTCCTGACTGGTTTGAGTAGAGCAGTGTTCAGTCATTGAAGAAAACACCTTTTCCTCCCTACTGGACACTGAGCAGGCCCAGGGCCCATTGATTGAAAAGACAACTGCAGCCAGGGAGTCAGTTTGGTTCTGGACCCTTACTGCCCATGGCATTCTGGACCTTAAGGAGTTTTTCCACCTGGGTTGCTACTTGAGTTAGAGACCCTCTGCCTGTTCCCAGTCACCACAGCCCCCATCTGGCCTCTGGGGCACACAGAGTAGTGAGGAGACCAGAATCAGCCGTGGGGGTGGGGTGATGTGTTTTCACCTCTGGGCTGCTCAGGTAAATGAGCAAAGCACAGTTAGCAGGTATATCCCCCCTGCCCGCCCCACCCTCGTCAGGATCCCACCATCCAGGGTATATTCTCAATGACACCATACTCATCAAGGGTCACTGTCAATCAAGATGAAACTAGCGCCCAGGTCAGCACTTCCTCTTCACCTTTGTCAGGATTCCTGCCCTGCATCCCGCCACCCACCCAGACTCTGTCTCCTTCCCCTGCCTGATTTCTGTGGGCACCTGCAGAGTTTGCATCTGCTTTGGCAGCCTCAGGCAATCCATGGTGTTTGCTCAGTGCACCAGAGAGTCGACCCTGCGGGCTCAGCACAACTCCCCATTTCTATTATTGTTAGTATTTGTGACCAAAGAGACCAGGGCTAGTCTAGGTACTGGCAGCAGTGCCGTTGGGGCAGACCCTCAGTGCCCGAGCGTTTCCTGCCCTGCTCACACCCAGCATGCCTCCAGCTCTCCCTGCCAGAAGACCCACGGTTCAACAGTTGGACACGGTAACAAGTTGCCGATGCAGATGTTTCTGTTTCCTCACCTCTTTAAGTTAAACGTTTACAGCAATGGTGAAATTTGCTTCTCATCAATGTTGCCTGTCATCTTGCGTAAGCTCAGTAAGAGAATTACAGATTCCTTTAATCTGTCGCTTCAAATTTAGCTCAACGTAAAGTCAGGCATGAAAGGTCAGATCTGTTGGCTTTTCCTGGCCCATGTCATCTGCTCCTACTCCCCAGACTCCAGTCCTGGGGCCAGTTTTATTTGGCCTATCCCAGACCCAAGGGGTCCTTGACCATTCTTTTGGCCAGAGACTGTCCCATGCTGTACTCTGGACCATATCACATGTTGGATCTTCGGCCTTCCCTTGTCCAAATAAGGGTCACCTGGCGCCTGTCCGAGGTCCATCCAAGGCCCTCCACGCGATGCACATTTGAGAATGTTTGAATCATGGACAATCACTGGGAAACTGAAGCTTTAGTAAGATGAATGTCCAGGATGAGATCAGGACCCACCTGTGACTCCTGCATCAAGCATCAAGCAGTGTCTGTGCAAGGGTCTCTTTGCCAGGAGCCCAAGAGCATACCAAGGCCATCAAGGAGAGAAAAACTAACATTTCCCTGATAGTCTGGTCTGGGAAATAACGCCCTTCGTTCTACATAGTTTCACACCAGAAAATTCCCAACATCCTCACTGAGCCGCATGCCGAAAACCAAAGGAAACTTATGGGCTTTACCTGGAATTTGGGAGTCAACATCCTAGACCAAACAATGCCCTCAACCCCACATTAAAAGATCAATTCCAGAGTCAGTTTGGCGGGGACCCCACATTGTAGATGCAAGAGAGAAATTGTCACAGGCTAGGAAACAGCAGAGACCCCAGGAGGCCCGTGTTGGATCCTCACACTCCGCACTACGCTGACAGGCAGCTCCTGGGACACGGCCAGGGCAAGGCTGACTTCTCAGTGGGATACCAAGCAGGTCCCCTCTTCTGCCAACACTCTCTGGGACCCCTGTGTCTTCCTGAGTGTGGTGAGTCTAGGGCATGATACCTGCCGCTGTGAGAGCCGTGGGGTTCAGGGACCTTGCAAAAGGGTCCGTTCCTGGGGCAGGTGAGGGGGCACGTGGAGGGCTTCATCCTTCCAGTCCTCACCCAACACTAGCCCACAGTTGGAAATTTGGTGCCTGGGCCCCGAAGGTCACATGGTATTTCCCCAGGGCTAGGAAATACATGTCATCTTGCACTTCCTGAAAGTCACGGGGTAGGTGGAAAGCTCCTCTTAGGGCAGAAAGGTGGCAGGGTGAGGGGGGTGCTGGACATGTGCCAGCCCTGACGTCCGGCAGCTAAGAAAAAGTAGCGGCCCTTGAGCACAGTTCCAGACCTCCCAAAGAACACCAGACCCCCACTCTGTTCTTCCAAGACTGTGGTGAGCCACCCTGGAGATACACGTCTAATACTATGAGTATTTTACCTGTCATGTCATGTCACGGTTACCCAGGCCGGGCTATTGTGAAGATGAGAATCCAGGCCAGTTTAGTGAGCCCAGGTGGCCTGAGGACTTCATCCTCTGTAGGAGTGTCCTGGCAGGCAGGTGTCCATCCCATTCCGATCTGGGGTAGGGAGACCTCCCGGACTTCAGGACTTGTCTGGACACTGAGAGCAGGGCCCAGGGTGTGGTCAGTCATTGCAGATCTGCAGATCCCTCCCTGGTTGTCCATAGCAGAGACATTTCCAGTTCTCCCTTGGCCAACGTGCCTGAAACAACAATTTTATTTTTTGTCCAAATTTGAAATCCTTGAATGTTAAAAGTAGGTAAAGGGATATTCCTGATACCCTTTCAGTATCTATATTGTAAACCACAAAAGGGAAGACAGAGAGAGAGAGAGACAGACAGAGAGAGAGAGAGAGCGAGAGAGAGAGAGAGAGAGCGAGAGAGAGAGAGAGAGAGAGAGAAGGCAGAGACAGAGACAGACAAAGAAAGGAACAATCAGAGAGAAAGATAGATAATAAAAACATCTTCCAAAAAGGCTGATCTGAATATCTGGAGAAAACCCAAGTGCCTGAGAACGGATGACTGGTTAAAAAACTTTGGTATATCTACACAATGGAATACAATGCTGCTGTTAGAAAGGATGAATTCATGAAATTTGCATACAATTGGTACTACATGGAAAGTACCATGCTATGTGAAATGAGTCAGAAAGAGAGGGACAGACATAGAAAGATTGCATTCATCTGTAGAATATCAAGAAACAAAATAGGAGACTAACACCCGAGAATAGTCGCAATAAGTACCAGGAGGTTTGCCCCATGACTTGGAGGCCAGCCACACATGCTGGAGGAAAAGGCAGCTCAGGTAGAGAAGGGAGCACCAAGTAAAGGGTGTTGGGAGGTTCCTCCCAGGATGGGAGATACATGCTGAAAGTAGACTATAGACCGAACATGATTGCCACTCAATGCCTCTTTTGCAAACCACAACACCCAATAAGAGAGAACAAAAGTGAATGCCCTGCCACAGAGCCAGGGTGGGGTGGGGGGAAGGGGGGTGGGAGGGATACTGGGATCTGTGGTGGTGTAAAATGGGCACTCGTGGAGGGATGGGTCTCGGTCATTGTATAACTGAAATCCAAACAAAAAATTTGTAAGTCTATAACTGTACCTTATGGTGTTTTACTAATAAACATTTATAAAAAAGGCTGGCCTGGGTGGAGAGGTGGGGGGGGGGGTGGGTGTTGGGAGGAAACTGGAAACATTGGAGGTGGGAAATGTACACTGGTGGAGGGATGGGTGAACAACGATGACTGAAGCCTAATCATGAACAGCTTTGTAAGGGTCTATCTCACATCGATTCAATAAAAATAAATTTTAAGAGGAGAATGACTTATATTTGGATTTATAGAATTAGATGTGTAGTACATTTTCTGAGGTAAAATCCAGAGCTCAGCTGAGGCGCTGGGATCATTATAGAATTGGGGAAATGTGATGCTAGACTTGAGTTTGGAAAGAGTCCATGACGAGAATATCAGTGGTTCAAATGTGTCCTGCTTTGAGCACCATTCAACATGTCATTATTTCAACTCTTTTGTAAAAATGATTATTTCATTGACTTTAAGGGGAAACTCTGTACGGGCATTTTGAATGGCAAACAAATTTCAATTGCATTAGATACGGAAGTGGGAAAATACCATAGGGAACCTTCAGAGGCCTCTCGGGGTACAGAGATGGGGATGGGGGACAGACCCAAGGACCTTCCCTAGTGGCAGTTTGTAATTGACAGGTACAGGCAGTTACTGGCCATTAGAAGTTAGAGGAGTGGTCAGCTCTTTCAGTCCACATTCTGTTTCGAACACGTCCTCCCTTCACATCCTACTGATTAAGTTTCTTTCAAGAAAAGTATCTTGCAGGATTGGAGAGGTTGTCCAGAGGGTAGGGCATTTGCCTTGTGGACCAGCCAATTCAGATGTGACCCCGGGCACCGCATATGATCCCGAAGCCCCACCAAGAGTCGTCCCTGAGTATAGAGCCAGGAGTGAGGCCTGAGCAACAGTGGGTATGTCTCTTCAAAAATGTCCAAGTATAGCAAAAAGAGAAGGGGGAAGAGTGGGAGGGGTGGTTCTGATTGCAGTGGGACTCACTGGAGCATTTGGGAATTTCACACGCACCATTGTAATGTGGTATTCCTTTTGGGATGCAATATAGCAAAATCAACGGTAAGTTAAAATTTTATTTTGAAAAAGATAAAAGAGGCCAGGAGATAGTAGAGAAGGAAGAGCACTTGGGCTATCTGACTTCAATCTCTGGCGTCCCATAGAGGCCCTTGAGCATGGCTGGGACTGATCCCTGCTGTGGTTCCAAAACCAAACAAGCAAACAAATAAGGAAATGTAATATATCAAAAGCTAGAACAGCTGGTGAGGTGTCTGCTTTGCATACTTCTATCCTGGGTTGATTCCTGGCACCTCCTATGGATCCTTGAGCACCATTAGGGGTGATCCCTGAGCACAGGACAGGAGACAGGGTGCCCAGTCAAGGGAGGTCTCATCTCTTAGGCCCCTGGAGCAAGACCATGGGGGCCTGTGCAGGGCACAGATTGCCCAGGTGCTGCCAGCCTTGGGCCTGTGAGTCGGTGCTTGACCTCCACATCCCTGGACCCAGAGCAGGATGCCCTGGCTGCCTGTCCTCACTCCCAGCCTTGCGCCGACCGGTGGGACTGCAGGACAAACAGGTGAGTGTCTGCGGCAGCAACAGGACTGGGATCTCGGCCTCCCACAGTAGGACGTGGCCTCTGACCAGTGTCGGTCTCTGAGAATGAGCAGGAGGAGGAGCAGGTGCTACTGCAGAGCCAGCTCCGGATCGGCTGCAAGGGGAGTGAATCAGGACAAGGTGGATATGGAGGAATGACAGAAGGTGCCGGGGGAGACCCACTGTGAGGGTAGGAGCCCGCCTGGGTTGGTGGGAGGAAGGACAGGCCAGGACGCCACCTACTACAATGTATCAAAATATAGAAGAGGCTAGAGGGGTTTCGGGGGTGCGGACTGGCCCTCACTGCACACAGAGGGTCCTAGTAGCGGGGAGACTGCCGGTTCGAGGTAGGGGGAGGCCCATCTCTTAGGCCTTGGGAGAAAGACCCCCTGAGGAATGTGCAGGGGACAGGTTACCCAATGTGCAGTTTTCCCTGCCCTGTGTTTGTGTCTGGGCCCTGATTGTTGTGGTGGGATCTGGACAGCCTTCGGCCCTGTCTCATGACAGAGATGTGCATGCAAGACCAGAAGGTGCAGTGCTTGCAGCCTGGAATGCTTCTGCTGGTACCAAAACCAGCACACAGCTGCAACACCACACCTGAATGCCCCACTCACGTGGGCTCCAAGGTTGAGCAGGTGCTGAGGCACAACGAGCTCATGGACCTGCTGCAGCAGGTACTAACAAGGGAGAGGCCCTGCTGGAGGCCACCTTCAGGGAGCTGAGGGAAACCCATGTGAGGGGGTGGGCAGGTGCTTAGAGACAGGAAGTCGCATCAGGCCCTAGACCTGCCTACTCACCTGGTGCCTTCATCTTTAGGGGATTCTCAGTCCTGAAATCAGGAGCAACTGAGCCCCAGGCCTTGCTGGAATTCCAAGGGTACCCTGAAGAGGGTGAGTGGTGCGGTGGGTCTCCAGGAGGGAGAAGTTCCTGATGGGGATGTGGAGGTGGGGCTCTATGGGAGGTGGAGCCAGGCGGGACCCCTGAGATGCCTCCACCTTCCTTGATTGGCTGAGACCCTGAAGTGCCCCATAGTCAATCCAGTGTCGAAGAACACGGAGTTGGAGGTGAACATAGTGGAGGTTTGTGAGACCATGACCTCTATGAACTCGAGGTGATGGTCCTGAAGGACAGGCTGGTGCCGTGTGAGAAGACTAAGGATCTGGATGACTAAGGTCTGAGACTAAAGTCTGGTGTCCAGACCTGGGGAGCAGGATGATGGATTGTGTGAAGAACCCAGAGAGACCCTCCCGTTCCTGTCTGTGAGGAACAGGAGGCCGCAGACCTCAGATCCGGATCCTGTAATGACCTGCCCCCAAATAACCAGAATCCAGCTCGTCCGCTTGAGTTCAGCTGGCAAGCTTGTTCACCATTAATCCACTTTTTCTACCCTGATGATGTACCCTGTGTTCTTCAATTCCAACAAATCTAGCCCTGATCCATTTCTTCCCACTCTCCTCCTTCCTCCCTCCTCCCCGCTCTTCCACTTTCCCTCAGCACTAGACCCTAGGGATCAAGGGGACAGAAAGGTCCCCCAACACTAGACCGCAGGGATCAGTGGGACAAAAATGTCTTCTACCTCTAGGCACCAGGCATGTTGGGAGCAGAAATTTAAACTGGGCCACACTCCAACCTCAGTCATGATAGCTCCAAAAGCCAAACAAGGGCTTGAGGTGAGAGCTCTCCCTCCCCAGTACACAATCCCGTTTCTCCATATGGCAGCCCTGAAGCTAATGGGGGCTGGAAACATCAGAGTAACCAGTCCTAGACACTTTTTGGGGGCTGATTGGGCACTAATGAATTGAGGAGAAGAGAGAGGAAGGAGGCATGCTGGGTCACTCTCTGACAGTCATTGTCCTATTTCCAAACTTGTTTCAATAAATGGATCCATCCCTGGCCGTGTGGGTATGTGTCTTGGGCGAGGTGTGTCCTGCCAGCAGTTGGCAGTTGCTTCTAGATTGTGGGTGGCCCTTGCCATGGGATTCACCATGTCTAGAGCCTGTCATCTGCATGCCACTGAGTATGCTGTTAATTACCCCAGGAGAGTACCTCTAAGATTTGGAGTGGTAACATTCAAAATATGGTGGTGGGAAGGCACGATGGTGGTGGAATTGGTGTTTGAATATTAAATGTAATAAATTATTGTAAACAACTCTATAAAAACAAAATAAAAATTTGCAAAGTAGTCAGCAAAATATAAAGCATGGAAAGAAAACATAAAAATCAAAGATACACCAATCTAATGCTTTTTTTTAAAAAAAAAAAAAGCAATGGCGTCTAAGTTACTAAGATAGCCCACAGAATGGGAAAAATTATTTACCCAATACCTAGCTGAGAAAAGGCTAATATCCAAGTTATATAGCACATTGGTAGAACTTTGCAAAAAAAATATCTCCCAACCCCATCAAACTAATGCAGAGAGGAATAATGAACAGAAACTTCCTCCAAGAAGAAATTCAAGGGCTGGAGCGATAGTACAGTGGTAGGTTGTTGCTTTGCACGTGGCTGATCTGGGTTTGATCCCCGCCATCCTACGGGCTACACCCGCCTTGGAACCCCAAGTGTTCTGTGAGAACCAGAAGGCAGTGTCCTTCCTAAAGACACCCCATGCACACCCCATCCTCCCTCGCACCTAGAGGTGGAAATCACACCCAGATCCAAGACAGACCTGAGCCAACAACCCGTCAAAAACAAATTGTGTTGGCAGAAGATCAGACAGACTGTGATGCCCGTGAGGTAAAGAGGCTGCAGACACCCATCCCAGGGCACAAAGTGACCTGCCTGAAAGTGATGTATTCCCCTCAAGAGTCAGAAATGGTTAAACAGAATTCTTACTCACCTGTAATTCCGTCTTCTACCTACCCTGTCAAAATCATATTCATCTACCCCAACCTTGTCTTTCTTCCCTCTTCCTTCCCGCCCTTCCCCTCTTCCCCCCTCCACCTTCCTGCCCCCTCCCTTCTCCCCTCCTCTGCCCCTTCCCATTGAGGAATGGGGCTATGGGACTACGAGGCTATGCGGCTACACAAAGCAATTGCAGATGTGCCCCCATGGCAGGGATGCTGCGTACTAGGAGTGGCGAGATGACCCAAACAGAACAACATTGAGACTCGTACTCTGCAAGTAAAGAAGTTACACAGTCTCCAAGGAAGCTCAGCTAGAGAAGAGGGCACCAAATATAGGGTGCTGGGAGGATCCTCCCAGGGTGGGAGAAGCATGCTGAAAGTAGACTATAGACCAAACATGACTACCACTAAGTGCCCCTCTTGCAAACCACAGCACCCAAAAGGAGAGAGAGAACAAGAGGGAATCCCCTGTCACAGAGTAGGGTGGGAAAGGAGGGGTAAGGGAGGTGGGAGGGGTGCTGGGACCCGTGGTGGTGGAGGATGGGCGCTGGTGGAGGATGGGTACTTGATCATTGTGTGACTAAAACCCAAGCAAAAAATTTATAAGTCTACACATGTACCTCATGGTGTTTCACTAATAAAAAAATAATAAAAATATTCTTGAAAAAAAAATTGTTACACAGCCTCCAACACATCCATATGTGCAGGAACAAACTCAAAACATAAAATAAAGAACCAGTAAAAAAATCCAAAGAAATAAATTTCAATTTTTAATATGAAAATTAAGAGATCATGGGGTCTCACCATGTTTCCCGCTTGTCCCTATCCCTCCCCGAGCGCACCCCTCCCCCCCCAGCCTTCCAGAGGGATTCACGGCTTCTTTATTATGATCTTGACCCAGATACCACTCAGGTTGGAAACTGTTCCTGAACTGTTCAGTGGTTCTGAGCAAGAGATGTAATCCACTGCTTCTTGCAAGTCAGAGGATGGGGTCCCATCCGATAGGCTGAAACACTAGGGGATTAATCTAGAGTTGCAAAAGTTAAATGTGGGTTTTCACATCAAAATCCCAGGGACTGTGCCATCTGGGCAATTGGTAGCCACTGGGGCCCTTTGTTAGTCATGAGTGTCACCCCTGAATGGGGACCTGGAGGTAGGTAGATTGTTTACCTCTGTGGCACAGCGAGAGATCAGAGCCCCCTGCCTCAGAATCAGGTATACCCAGACCTCTGCCAATGGCCCTAACCTGGGTCAGGGCCCCTAGAACCTGGTGCCCTTTCTGAAGCACTAAGAGGATCAACCTCTGTGCCTCTGGAGCCCTACTGCTGATTTGAAAGGGTTTTTTTGGGTTATTTTTCTTTTTTTTCACTTCTAAATGCTCATTCTTCCAGGAGGTCTGGTGCCCAGCCTCAACCAAGAGCTGGAGCAGTGCCTCTGAGGCTCTCTTTCAGTCCTGTTGGGCTTCTGACACTAAGACCTTATCATCTACAGATTGCAGGATGGTCCATTCCAGGGCTCCAACGAGGATTTTCTTAAGTCCAGAGCCAGGGTCTTCCTGAAGAAGGTGGCCGAGTTTTTGAATCCTTGAGCAATGGGTCCACAGTGACTGAGGTTTCCTCCTGTCTCTGGATCCTTTGGCCCAAAGGCAAACAGGAGTCTGCTTCCTGGAACAATCTCCAAAGGGAGAAACACATCTTTGGAGGTTCAGGCCGGTCAATCATTGGGCACTAGAGGAAAACAGACTCAAGAGAGTGGAAGGGCTGGGTACCACAAGGTGACCAGCAGGAGCGACCACACTGACTCGGCGCAGGTCATGACTTCTCAACTGAGGCCAATGGGTTGCCCCCAGTTGAGCTGCATCCCACCACTATTCCTGCCTCCCACACCTGCGCAGTATCTTTCCCTATCCCTAGCCACACCTCACGAGTTACCTGACATTGAGGCTGTCTCTGGAGGCTCACTCCTAGCATGAGTTTACCAGCAGAGGGGCATGATACTGCCATTAGAGGGCGCCTGGAGAGGGTATTTTCCAAAGTGGGAATACACAGTGTCAAGGTGGACATTTATTTGCTCTTCTAGCTCTGTCGGGAGATCGAACGCCAATAAGATACTAAAGTGGGGAACAGGGAGAGCCTTGTTTTCCATATGGAACCCCCAGCATCTGCTGAGACCATGGATTCTCAGGCCCAGCAAAAGCCGGGAAGGGCTGCACCTCCGATACCTTCATCGAGCTCTGCTTCCTATGTTGCCCTGTCTTGAGGTCATGGGGCGACCGTTTCCACGAGGCTCTTCTTGGGAGTGTAGGTACCAAGTTACCCTGCCTTCCCTGCCTGCCTGGGGACTCCCAGCGACTCTGTCAGACTGTCCAAGGGGTCCTGGTGTCAGTATACATTTCTGGAAGCTACCCAACTTTGAATGTCTGCCACTCCCATTCACAGAGGGTCACAGCTTGTCTGGTGTCATATTGGCACTTTGGTCTGGGAGGCAAAAAAAGGCCCCAAGCAGTAGGCACCAGTGACATGGGGTGCAGAGGTTTCCCCTAACAATAGACAGCAGGGTTCCGAGGACAGAAATGTTCACAATTACTCAGCACCAGGAATGAGCAAAGCTGAAATTTCCTCCAAAAAAAAAAACCCCTAGGGATATTGGGGAAAATTGTTTTCCAAACTAGACACAAGAGCTCTGGGGTAAGAAATATCCCACAACAGAGAACAGTGCTCAGATAGGAGACATGTCCTCCAACACTACACAATAAGGAGTCCCAGGAGCAGAAATACTCACCCCCATAGAAATAGTTCAAAGAGTACCAATAATAAATGACCACCTCCCCACCCCCCACCTTACACGATACCTCAGGAGAGAGGAGTGGAGAATGTCTCTCACCCCTGCTTTCCCACCTAAATGTTGAGATATTTCCGGTTTGTGGGTTGTCCTTGCATGGTCCAGGGCATTTTCCACTTTTTGAGTAAAAATTCCGTCCAGAAGGCCAGAGAGAAGTCTCAGGAGACTCAGTACAGGCTTGGGATGCATGAGGTCAAGAACGTTCCCTGGCACCACAGGGTCTCCTGATCACAAAGGCTGGAGCAAATACAGATCCCCACAAACCCAAACCTCTCAGGTATGTACACAGGCCATGAGGGTCAATGAAGCAGTACTTGGAAGGATCTCAGTGCTTAGAGGAAACACTCATTCAGAACATCCGATTTTCAAAACAGCACTTGGGTACAACCATCTCCCCTTCCGTGGACCAGGGAAAATGAGGCAACACTCAAACCTTTGGTTCATGGGCTACCGACCAAGCAAAAGTCTGAGCCGAGAGCTTCCCCTCCTCCAGGGCACTTTTTCTATTCTGGGAAAGGAAGTCCTGAAAAGGATGGAGGCTGGAACAGTCAGCAACTGAGTTCTAGGCACTACCTGGGACAGTTTCGGGGATCATGAATTGGTGGCAGAGGAGAGAGAGGGGAGAGGGCTGAATCAGTCTCCCTGACAGCCACTGTCCTGTTTCCAAGATTGTTTCTACAAATGGATGCATCCCAGCCTGTGTGGGTGTGTGGCATTGGGTGGGTGGGTCCTGCCAGGGAACGGCTCATGCGTCTTGAAGCATGAGCTGTCTTGTGGGGGTCTCACCATGGATCAGAACCTGACATGACATGCCCATGACCATGGTGCCTGTTGCATCTACACCCCCTCTGTAGTGCCCACCGGGAAGAGCCCCCACCTTGCCCCCAATGCTTTGTGGGTGCCAGGCCCCCTAGATGCCAGATCATGCCTCATATAAAGGCCCTGCAAACCTCCAGGTATTTCCCAAACCTCTCAAGGACTGGATGGACTTTCTCTGCCCAGAGCCTCACCCCAGTGTGGAACACTTCACTGCCCACAGGCTCCCCAGACAGCACAAGCCCACAGTGACCCTGTGCCCCACCATCAGAGATGGATTTGAATCTTAGCCTAGCGAAAGTGAGAGGGGGAGATGTCAGAGCTACAGGAAACAGCCGCAGACCACTGGGGCCTGAATGTGCTCAAGGCAGGTAGGACAGGGGCACTCGGGGGTGCCATAGTGAGCATGGGCGATATGGGGGAGTTGGGGTTCCTTTCAGGCTGCAGGACCCCTTGAGGGCAGCGTGGCCAGGCTGAGTGGCCCTAGTTGGGAGTGTGTGTACTGAGAGGGATTTCCAGAACAGGCCGGGAGCAACACCAGAGAAGAGTCCAGCTTCCCCAAGGCCAAGTCTGGTGTCCAGCTCCCAGTAGGATGGACTGAGCCTCAGAGAAAGGGGCAGAGCTGGGGTGGGGAGGTTCTATGGGGTCATTAAGAGCCCTCCAGGACTCAGAAAGGGAAGTCTCTGAGCAACAGGGGGAATTGGTCAGGGACTGACTGGGTCTGGGGGCTCAAAGGCCTCACAAACTGGCTGCTGCTAGTCTGGGACGAAGCAGAGACAGAAGGACAGAGAGAACGTGGACACCGGATAAGGCGGGAGCAAGAACTCTGCGGGCCTGAGGAGAGAAGAGAGGAAGGGCAGGGAGGACAGGGGCTCCAAGGACAGAAAGGAGAGAGAGAGGCCTGGGGAGTGAGGGGCGGTGGGGACATCGACCAGGACAGCCCCTCTGCCAGGCTCGCTGGGCTCCCATAGCAGTAGCCAGGCCAGACCTAGGGGTGGTCAGTGGCTAATCCTGGCAGCTGCAGCCCAGCCTGGACATGGGGGGACGTGATCTCTGGAAATGAGAAAGTCGTGGACTGAGCTATGGGAGACCGAAAGGGTCAGTGCTCCTGGCCCACCGTGGGGCCCACAGAGTTCCAAGCCACCATCGTCGGTAGGGGGCAGTGCCCGAGGGTCCGGGTGGGGGTGGGGAGGCCCGTCAGGCCCACCAGGGCAGAGGCTGGTGCAGCTTTCATTGTTAGGTTGCCCCTGGGAGCTCTAGATTTCTCCCTGGCCTATGGGGTTGCAGCCCCGAGGCCACGCCCCCTTCCCTGCCTATAAAAAAGCTCATGGCCCCGCTCCTCGGGGCACCCTCTCTCAAGGATGCTTCAGAGAGAAGTGGCCCCATCACACCTTCCCCCTCTTGACTCTTCAAGGGGTCATGTAGGGGTCACCTCCAGATGGTGACCCTTCTACGGGTCATCTACGGGTCACCTCTAGGGGTCATCTCTAGGGGATCTTTGGAAATTGGCAGAGCTCAACGGATGGTAAGAAAAGGCCCTGCGTTGGCCCTGCACTGGTCAGTGTATGGCCCCGAGGCCACAGGATCAAGCCCGGGCCCATTTCCAGCAAGTCTTCCGGCAGTTTTGTCCCCAGCAGCCTCTGTCCTCGTCCGGGTTTCCTGGGACTCTGGGATGGGAGTCCCCAGAGAGCCCCTCCTGAAAGAACAGAATTTTAAAACATCAAGTGTATCTTATAAAGGCGGAAGATTGCTTGGCAGAGCGTCATCTTTTAGTGGAGAGTGATTTGGGCTGGTGCACAGCACCAGGAGCTAGAAGCCTGTGATGTCTGAGGAGGGCAAGGCGGGGAGGAGTGACTTCGAGTGTTGAGGGAGGGGCCCTGTGAATGGGGCACTGTGACAGGGGAGACAGGCTGGGAGCAGGAGCTGGGCGAGTCTCCCTGTCCCTCCACACCTGTGTCCTGCTCTGCGGGCAGCCAGAGGAGATGGGGTCAGCTGTCCACTCCCCAGAATGTTACGACCATGAAAATGCAGAGAGCTCTAGGGCCGGGACATAGAACGCTTGTTTCTAGTTGTCCCTCGTGTCCCTGCCGGCACTGCCAGGAGGGCTCCAGTGGGTCCAAAGCAGGAAAGAATCTACTTAGCAAGGGGCCCAGAGCAGCAGATGGCGGTGAGAAATGAGCAGCCCCCGAGATGAGCAGGAGGAACCAAGAGTCGGGGCTGTGGACCATGAAGTTTGGGTGGGGTTGAAGGTCTGGGGTCCTTGACTGTCTGCTTCCTCTCAGGTTTACCGGCCTCTGGGTGCCCCGAAACAGCCACATCGTTGACACCATTTCCAAGGACAGGTGGAGGCAGGAGGTTCCAGGAACAACGGGTGAACCCGGAGAACAACTGCGGATGCGAGTGGGGACTGTGGGGACTGAGGTGGGGTGAGAGAAGCGGGCACAGTGCCGCCTGGAGTCTGAGGACTGTGGGGTGGACGGCCGGGAGCCCGTCCAGGCTCGAGTTGTGTCTCGGTAACAGTGGAAGGGGTCTGGGTAACATTCCCCAGTCTTGGAGCTGGGCGAGTCTCCTATCATCTCCAATTGTCACCTATCATTCCAACATGTCTTCACTGCGAGCCCACGAAAAGTTGCTGTACACCAAGAGTTTTGTGAGAGGGTGCAGGGTGTGTTGGCCATCAGCTCCCCTCCACCCTGGGGTATTTTTGGGGCATAACACTTCAGCCTTCTGGGCTGTGACTTTCCTGGTCTGTGAAATGGGCTGGTGAGACCCCCTGTGAGGCCAAGAGCCTGCCTTGGGTGATGGCAGGAAGGACAGGTGAGAATGCCCTAACTGAGGGCTGTGGTGGCACTGACTGGCCCACACTACACAGAGGGGTCTGGAGTTGGCAGTTGCCACGTAGGAGTCAGGGTCCGAGGCAGAGGGAGACCCAATCCTAGGCTCTGGGACAAAGACGCCATGGGGGCCTGTGGCTGAGGGTCTGAGCCCTGCATCTCCTGGCTGGGAAGTAGTCGGCCCTCCTGCCTGTCCCCACAGACACTGTCCTACCTCCCCAGATGCCGGTGCACGACGAAAAGGTGCAGTGCCAGTGGCCTCACTGGGGCCGATTCTGCTGGTACCTGGAAATGCACATAGCTGGCGACAAGAGCACCTCGATGCCCACAGTCACCTGGGCTCCAAGGAGGAGCAGCTGTACCAGCAGATGCTGCGGCAGAAGTAGCCCATAGACCAGTTGCTGCAGGTGCCACCAAGGCAGCAGGCCCTGCTGGAGGCCGCCATCAGGGAGCTGAGGGAGACCAGGTGAGAGAGGGGCCACGGGCTCTGGGGCAGGAAGGCCCTAGACCTGCCTCCTCAGCTAGTGCCTTCACCCCAGGTGCTCTTCTGTGGGACTCAGCAGCAGAAACAGCAGCTACAGAACCTGGTAAAGTGGAAAGGAGTCCCGGAAAAGGGTGAGTGACAGGGAGAAGCCCCTGTGGGTCAGAGGGCGGGGCTACTGGGGAGGGGAGCCAGGCGGCCCCACTCCCAGCCCCCCACCTCCCTTGCTTGGCTGAGACCCTTATGCTGCCCAACATCCCATCCACTCCAAAGGGATTGGCGTGGAGACGAACAACACACAGGTGCTCCTGGACACAAAACGTGAGGAGCTGGAGGCCACAGACAAGGAGGAGGCACAGGAGGCCAGGCAGGAGGAGTGCCAGAGTCCAGGAGCTGGAGGAGTCAGTCAAGTCCCAGGGGGCAGGGACCATGGCCTGTGTGAGATCCAGAGACGCTCCTGTTGCTGTCCTTAAGGAAGAGGAGTCCACCGTCATCGGACCCAGGTCCTGTAATGACCCGCCGAAAATCCAGAAAACGCAGCTGGTCAGCAAGAGCTCCACTGGCAGCCTGACACCCAGCTGACACCTCGATTTTACTGCACCGACGCACCCTGCCGCTCTCACCCAATTGATCTAGCCCAGCCCCGTCCTCCCCACGCCACCCGAGTTCTGCCTTCTGCCTTGGCCCTTTGCTCTTCTCCCTCCACTAGAACCAGGGATATCCCTCACTGCCAGACCAGGGATCAGGGCAAAGGTACAACTATTCTCCATCTCAAGAAACGGGAGATCAGGGGGACAGTAAAGTCTCCTTCCACTAGACCCAGAGATGTGGGGGAAGAAATGTCCTCACCCCTGGACCCCTCAGGTATCAGGGGGCACAGTTTCCCCCTCCACTAGACCACAGGAAATGGGGGTGCCAGAGATGCCCCCCCACCACTAGACGCCAGGATTCGGGGGAGGCAGAGATGCCACCCCACCACTAGACGCCAGGGATGGGGGGGGCAGAGATTCCCTCCCCACTAGAGGGCAAGGATCAAGGGGGGGGCAGAGATGCCTCCCCACCACTAGACGCCAGGGATGTGGGGCCAGAGATTCCCCGCCCACTAGAGGGCAAGGATCAAGGGGGGGCCAGAGATGCACCCCCACCACTAGACGCCAGGGATCGGGGGGGCAGAGATTCCCCCCCCAAGAGGGCAAAGATGAAGGGGTGGCAATAGATGCCCCCCCACCACTAGACGCCAGGGATCGGGGGGGCCAGAGATTCCCCCTCCACTAGAGGGCAAGGATCAAGGGGGGGCCAGAGATGCACCCCCACCACTAGACGCCAGGGATCGGGGGGGCCAGAGATTCCGCCCCCACTAGAGGGCAAGGATCAAGGGGGGGCCAGAGATGCCCCCCCACCACTAGATGCCAGGGATCGGGGGGGGGCCAGAGATTCCTCCCCCACTAGAGGGCAAGGATCAAGGGGGGGGCCAGAGATGCTCCCCCCACTAGACATCAGGGATCGGGTGGGCCAGAGATTCCCCCCGCCACTAGAGGGCAAGGATCAAGGGGGGACAGAAATGCCCCCCCACCACTAGACGCCAGGGATGGGGGCAGAGATGCCCCCCTACCACTAGACGCCAGGGATCGGCGGGGCCAGAGATGCCCCCCCACCACTAGACGCCAGGGATCGGGGGGGCCAGAGATTCCCCCCCCACTAGAGGGCAAGGATCAAGGGTGCCAGAGATGCCCCCCTACCACTAGACGCCAGGTATTGGGGCGGCCAGAGATTCCTCCCCCACTAGAGGGCAAGGATCAAGGGGGGGCCAGAGATGCCCCCCCCACTAGACGCCAGGGATCGGGGGGGCCAGAGATTCCCCCCCCACTAGAGGGCAAGGATCAATGGGGGGCAGTGATGCCCCCCCAGCGCTAGACGCCAGGGATGGGGGGGCCAGATATGCCCCCGCACCACTAGACGCCAGGGATGGGGGGGGCAGAGATGCCCCCCCACCAGTAGACGCCAGGGTTGGGGGGTGACGAGATGTCCCCCCCACCACTAGACGCCAGGGATCTGGGAGGCCGAGATGTCCCCCTCCACAAGGTCCGAGGGATCAGAGGGGCCGAGATATCCCCCTCCACAAAGTCCGAGGGATCAGAGGGAAGTAATGTCCCCCTCCACAAGGTCCAAGGGATCAGGGTGGCAGATATATCCCCCCAGCACTAGCAAACAATGATTTGGAGGTCAGAAGTTACAACTCAGCTCTCCCCTCCCCATTGTGGGGTCCTGTTTCTGCGCATGACAGCCCTGAAGCTTGGCCGCTGGTACCATACAGTCACCGGATTCTACACACTCTTTGGGGCTGTTTGGGGACTTTGTATTGCTGGCTGAGAAGAGGGGAAGGAGGAAGGCGGGCTTTCTCCCTGACTGCCACTGTCTGATTTTCACGATTGTTGCAATAAATGGATCTATCCCAGGCCTGTGTGGGTGTGTGTGTCACTGGACGGGGCAGGTCTGGCCAGTAGTTGACAATTGCTTCTAGATTGTGGGAAGCCTTGGCCATGTCACCATGCCAAGACGCTTCACCTGCCTGCCCCTGTGTGAAGCCTGTCAATGACCCCAGGAGAGTCCACCCCAAGGGTTGAAGGTCTCAATCACGGATGCGTCCCCAGGAGGGAGGGCAGGATGCAGCACTCAGAGCCCTGCCTTCCACTGCAGCACCTCCATGGGCTACCCTGCCCCTGGTGCCTGTTTCCCCATTGCCCTCTGCAGTGGCACCAGGGACAGACCCCACTTTGCCCCCTAGTGGCCACATCAGGTTTCTCAGGATGAGGACTTGAAAGTGCTCCTGCAGCAGGTGGGTCCAAGGTGCTGTCCCCTCAGCCAGGCTCCCCCTGGATGGCACCCACCCCAGTAGGAAGACAGTGTGTTATCAGTGGAGCAGGATGGGGCCGTGGATGGAACTTGTTTCTAGTGTCCCCGAGTCTGTACAGAGCTGATCCCTGATAATAGCGCCCCACTTCTTTGTGGACCATCAGATTCCCTAATACAAGTCCCACTGCCACCATCACAGCACGGTCAGACCCCATGTAATAGAGAACCAGGCCCTGGCTCCTCTTTGCTCCTGCACACCTGGACCTGTAGGGACAGCCTTGGCTGAGTAACACTCTACTGGTGACAAGTGTGTCCAGATTCATGTATCAGACCAGATGGCAAAGCCTCAGAAGGCAGAGCCATCATGTTCCAGTCATTTCCAGGAATTTGGTCAGCCATACCCCTTCCTTCCTGTCACATTCCTACTTGGATGGGAACCAGGGATCGGGGAGGCACCAGGGATCAGCCTGGTAGGGCTGTTCAGGGCAGGCACAGGCTGGTCCCGGTTTACCCCTCGGTGCCCAGTTCATAGCCCTTCCCCTCTAAATGCACCATGGGCCTGGGGCCGCCCGTTCACTCTCATGGATCTTCACACCTCACACATATCCAGCACACCCTCTCGAAGCTTCTACTGGGGCTCTGGGCTTAGTTCTCTGTGTCCTGCCTCTGGGCCCCTGGGCTCTGGAAACACCAAGTCCATGTTTTCCTTGAGGTTTGGGGAGCTGGGAGACTGTGGGGATCAGCGGCTTGAGCCCTCTCACCCCTTGCCAGTGGTGAGAGCTGTTCTCCCATTGAACGACTGTCTTTGGAGTTTTTCCTTTTAAGATCATACAGAGTCTCACCAAGACAGGTGGCACCAAGAATTTGCTGGAAGCATCCTAGTGTATTCCATGTGTGCAGGCTCTACCCAGCTATGCCCCAAACGGGCAGTAGCAGGTCACAGCATAATTATGTAGGTTGTTTACAGGCTACCTTGATTCTGTGGTAACAACTTTCATCTAACATGCAGTGGTGCCTAGTGCTCTCAGGTGCTCCCACAGTGGTGATTCCCATTTCTACGCTCAGTGTTCGAGCGTTCCTGTGAGCCCCTTCGATCCCTGCTCGGGTAACCTGCTTTCCCTTAGTCTCTTGCTAGGTGAGAGATTTGGGAACCCCATCCGGGGTAGACAGAAGGACAGAGACATAGAAATAAAGTTAAGGAAATAGGAGTAGCTTACTGGGGGTGCTCCCGGGCGGACTCTCCGAACCTCAGGTGAGGCAATGGTACACCCGCGCCCTGGGTTAGACTAAGGGGGCTTTTAAGTTGTCTTGGTCTGGTCCTAGTCATCTGTTCGTGGGTCAATGGTAAGGAACTTGGAATGAAGCCTGGTGGGTTCCTGTCACCGGGTGGGCGATAAGTCTTGTCTTCCTCACGTGGGACAAGGTGATCTCTGACTCCAGGAATGTTGCTGTCCACTCAGCCGGTTGCCATTTGGTACTGGTCACCATTTTGTCAGAGCAAACCTCACATTTGATTCTTGTCAAATTTGGTGATTCCTGACTCATCCATCTTCTCCTCCTCCTAGAGTGGGTCTCTCAGTGGTCCTGCCTAGTTTTTCGCTTCTGCCTCTTGTTGCCTCCTTGGTTCCCTCGCCTGAGGCTTGGCAGACAGAATCATTTGCCAGCCCCCCTTAGCTCACCCCGCTGCGGCTGATCCTGAACAAACTATCACCTGCAGGTTAATCTTCTGGCGATGCTTAGTGATGAGTGACTCTCTGGGATTGTTTCTCATTTCTGGCCTGACTCTGAGAGATGTCCATTCTACAGTGAGGCTCTCAGGAGTGGCCAAACCTGACCACGGCTGGGCCTGACCAGCCTCCAGCTCCCTGGCCCTTCTCGAGTTCATTCTTTCAACTGGCTCAAAGCCCCCTCCCCCTCCTGACTGGTTTCAGTAGAGTAGCATTTAGTCCTCATTGGAGAAAACACCTTTTCCTCCCTGCTGGGCACTGAGCAGGCCCAGGGCCCATTGATTGAAAAGACAACTGCAGCCAGAGAGTCAGTTTGGTTCTGGACCCTTACTGCCCATGGCATTCTGGACCTGTAAGGTGTTTTTCTAACTGGGTGGCCAGTTGAGTCAGAGACCCTCTTCCTGTTCCCAATCACCACAGCCCCCATCTGTCCTCTGGGGCACACAGAGCAGTGAGGAGACCAGAATCAGCCCTGGGGATGGGGTGATGTTTTTTCACCTCTGGGCTGCTCAGGCAAAGGAGCAGAGCACAGTTAGCAGGCACATCCCACCCCCTGCCCCCTCACCCCTGTCATGATCCTACCATCCAGGGTATATTCTCAATGACTCCATGCTCATCAAGGGTCAACTGTCAATCAAGATGAAACTAGCACCCTGGTCTGCACTTGCTGGTGACCTTTGTCAGGATTCCTGCCCCGCACCCGCCTCCCCACCCAGACTCTGTCTCCTTCCCTGTCTGGTCTCTACAGGTACCTGCAGAGTTTCCATCTGCTTTAGCAGCCTCAGGCAATCCATGGTGTTAGCTCAGTGCACCAGAGAGTCGACCCTGGGGGCTCAGCACAACTCCCCATTTCTATTACTGTTAGTATTTGTGACCAAGGAGACCAGGGCTAGTCTAGGTGCTGGCAGCAGTGCCATTGGGGCAGACCCTCAGTGCCCGAGCGTTTCCTGCCCTGCTCACACCCAGCATGCCTCCAGCTCTCCCTGCCAGAAGACCCACGGTTCTACACTTGGACACGGTAACAGGTTGCTGATGCAGATGTTTCTGTTTCCTCACCTCTTTAAGTTAAACGTTTACAGCAATGGTGAAATTTGCTTCTCATCAATGTTGCCTGTCATCTTGCGTAAGCTAAGTAAGAGAATTACAGATTCCTTCAATCTGCTGCTTCAAATTTAGTTCAATGTAAAGTCAGGCATGAAAGGTCAGATCTGTTGGCTTTTCCTGGCCCATGTCATCTGCTCCTACTCCCCAGACTCCAAATCTGGGGCCAGTTTTATTTTGTCTATCCCAGACTCAAGGGTTCCTTGACAATTCTTTTGGCCAGAGACTGTCCCATGCTGTACTCTGGACCATATCACATGTTGGATCTTCGGCCTTCCCTTGTCCAAATAAGGGTCACCTGGCGCCTGTCCGAGGTCCATCCAAGGCCCTCTACGCGATGCACATTTGAGAATGTTTGAATCATGGACAATCACTGGGAAACTGAAGCTTTAGTAAGATGAATGTCCAGGATGAGATCAGGACCCACCTGTGACTCCTGCATCAAGCATCAAGCAGTGTCTGTGTAAGGGTCTCTTTGCCAGGAGCCCAAGAGAATACCAAGGTCATCAAGGAGAGAAAAACTAACATTTCACTGGTAGTCTGGTCTGGGAAATGATGCCCTCTGTCTACATAGTTTCACAGTAGAAAATTCCCAACATCCTCACTGAGCCACATGCCGAAAACCAAAGGAAACATATGGGCTTTACCTGGAACTTGGGAGTCAACATCCTAGACCAATCAATGCCCTCAACCCCACATAACAATTCCAGAGTCAGTTTGGCGGGGACCCCACATTATAGATGCAAGAGAGAAATAGTCACAGGCTAGGAAACAGCAGAGACCCGATGAGGCCCGCATGGGATCCTCACACTCTGCACTGCATTGACAGGCAGCTCCTGGGACACGGCCAGGGCGAGGCTGACTGCTCAGTGGGATACCAAGCAGGTCCCCTCTTCTGCCAACACTCTCTGAGTCCCCTGTGTCTTCCTGAGTGTGGTGAGTCTAGGGCATGACACCTGCCGCTGTGAGAGCCGTGGGATTCAGGGACCTTGCAAAAGGGTCTGTTCCTACGGCAGGGGAGGGAGCACGTGGAGGGCTTCTTCCTTCTAGTCCTCACCCAACACTAGCCCACAGTTGGAAATTTGGTGCCTGAGCCCCCAGGGTCACAAAGTACTTCCCCAGGGGTTAGGAAATACATGTCATCTTGCACTTCCTGAAAGTCACGGGGTAGGTGGAAGACTACTCTTAGGGCATAAAGGTGGCAGGGTGAGGGGAGTGCTGGACATGTGCCAGCTCTGACCTCCAGCAGCTAAGAAAAAGTAGCGGCCCTTGAGCACAGTTCCTGACCTCCCAAAGAACACCAGACCCCCACTCTGTTCTTCCAAGACTGTGGTGAACCACCCAGGAGAAATACATATAATACTATGAGTATTTTACCTGTCATGTCATGTCACGGTTACCCAGGCCTGGCCATTTTGAAGATGAGAAACCAGGCCAGCTTAGTGTTCCCAGGTGGCCTCAGACCTTCATCTTCTGTAGGAGTGTCCTGGCAGGCAGGTGTCCATCCCATCCCTATCTGGGGTTGGGAGACCTCCCGGTCTTCAGGATTTGTCTGGACCCTGAGAGCAGGGCCCAGGCTGTGGTCAGTCATTGCAGATCTGCAGTTCCCTGGTTATCCATAGCAGAGACCATTTCCAGTTCTCCCTTTGGCCAACGTGCCTGAAACAACAATTCTATTTTGTGTCCAAATTTGAAATCCTTGAGTGTTAAAAGTAGGTAAAGGGATATTCCTGATACCCTTTCAGTATCTATATTGTAAACCACAAAAAGGGAGACAAAGAGAGAGAGAGACAGAGACAGAGAAAGAGAGAGAGAGAGAGAGAGAGAGAGAGAGAGAGAAAAGGCAGAGACAGGGACAGACAGAGACAGAAACAAACAGAGAGAAAGATAGATAATAAAAACATCTTCTAAGAAGGCTGACCTGAATATCTGGGAAAAACCTAAGTGGCTGAGAACGGATGACTGGTTAAATGTCGCGTCTGGCGCTGCGGGGCCGAGCCAGGGTGGGCCGTCAGGGTGAAATCAGCACTCGAGTCACACAAGGTTCCGTCATTCAGGAGATGGCATGAATGCGAGCCTTTATTCAGAGCACAGGCACAGACTTAAGTATGTTTCCACAACCCACCCAAAAGAAAGGAAAGTGGATGGGACGATGAATAGAGCCATGCACCGTTGGTCAGTCACAGTGGGCAGAGCCATGCACCGTTGGTCAGCCACCTGGTGACCCTTTCGACTTAACGCTACCGGTCGGAGCGGCCTGCTTTGTTACAGTTTTGACATATCCATAGAGACTGCTGTTCCTCGTACATCATTTACAAATCATTTACGAGGGTGCATTTTCCCCAAACTGAAACGTCATGTACTGGGAAGCTGCCCAGCTTTGTCCCCCAAACTGAAACCTCCTATACTGGGAAGTTGCCCAGCTTTGAGCAGGACAAAGGGGGAATGAAAAACCAACCATTTTTTTATTTGGTCAGTAGGCAACATCTCACCCCTTTTTTCCAATTATGGCACGCCAGGACCCCTGTCTTAGGTCGTCCGTCGCCCCGCCGTGGTACCCGGCATTGGGGAGAATGCTTTAGCCCCTGTCTTAGGTGTGCGCGGCGGTGACAGAAGTTGCCCGTCATTGGGTATCCTGGGCAAGGGCATACTTCCTTAACCACGAGGAGGCACAGGGGAGGATTGATGACATTTCTACCAAACCAGGCAGGACCCAGTGTGGCTTGACCAGAATGGAGCATGGCTCAGAAAAGAGGGGCAGGGGTAGGGTAGAGGGGTGATGGGGATGTCTTCGTTCAGTGATCGGGGGGGTTCTGTACAGGTCCGGTCCGCACTCCTTCTCCTCCTGCGTTTTCCGGTACCGGCCACGGGATCAGGTCACTGCAACAGATAAAGGAAGAGGCTTCCCAGGCCCATTAGAAATACCTTTCTGAATAGGGCTGCTCTTTGCTAGTTTCTCTCAGTTGCATAAAGTGAATTTGAGTGATTTGCCGATCAACCCTGCCAATCTGGTCTCTGACAAATGAGACAAGTGGACTCAGGATGCAGGGCCTGAATGTAAGCATCAGTAATAGTATGATCAGAAGGCCTGCTATAGTAGATATCAGGGTGGTGAACCAGGGGGATTGATTAAACCAAGACTCGAACCACCCTTCCTGTGCCTCTCTCTCCTTACGCCGTTCCAGGTCTTCTCTCAGCTTAGCCATGGAATCTCGACTACCCCCCGTGTGGTCGGCGTAAAAGCAGCACTCTTCTCCCAGCGCTGCACACAGCCCTCCATTTTTAAGGAAGAGCAAGTCGAGCCCCCTCCTATTTTGCAAGACTACTTCCGACAGGGAGGTCAAGGAGTTTTCAAGATGGCTAATAGATTTTTCTATTCGGTCCAGGTCCTCATCAATAGCTGCTCTTAGAGAAGATAGACCAGAATATTGGGTTACCAGAGCAGCGATGCCAGTGCCGTCACCTGCCAGGCCTATGCCAAACAGAGTGGCGATGGTTAGTGCAGATATGGGTTCCCTGCGGTTCCTACGCAGGACATCAGGGGAATTGGACCAATAGTCAAGGAGTACCTCAGCAGGGTGGTATATAATTTTTGGGACAACAATAACCATAAGACAAAATTCTTGGGAGGCATTAAATACTGAGCCTGCCAAGTGGGGAGTTAATCCTGAACGTGAACAGGCCCACCAAGCTCCCATTTTTGGTGAGATCCAGGTGGAGTTACTCCATCCCGGGGACTCCACATTCTGTGCACACAACTCCTTCTTGTTTTGAGGGACTGTACCTACACATGTCCCTTGACCGCTAATTTGGGTCATGGTTAGTCCCTGGGGGTGGGCCTTCCACTCTCCAGGGGCTCTGTAATTAACATTGTATGAGGCGTTAATACCCATAGCCTCATAAAACGGTGGCGTGGGGCTATAGCACAGCCAGCAGACTTCAGTCAGGTTTGGGGCAGTAGCATTCAGAGTCTGATATGTGGCTTCGATAAGACTCCTGAGGGGGTTAATGATTGGGCCAAAACTGGGTTTTGGGATGGATAGGCCGGCTGTAACAGGAGGTGGTGTCGTCTTAGGGCCAGCCATGGTAGTAATGGTGGGCTTAAGAGGGGGTTTTGGAGCCTCAAGTGCCTGGTTAGGGCCTAGCGGAACCTGCTGCACGGGTTCGATTTTTAAGAGGATCTGCAGGATAACCCCATGCCATGGCCTGCTATACCACATAAGTCCCCAATTCAGGTGGTTGACCCATCGGATCTCCGACCTTCCCTTATCAGTGAAGGAGATTTTGACCAGACGCATTTGGGGCTGGTATTGTACAGAATATGAGCCATATCTCAGTGGCACAGCATAAGAAATATTAACCAGGTCGTGGTCAACCGATCATTTCCAATAGCCATCATTAGAATCTACGCAAGACCAGCTGGCACAATAGTAAGATTCAGGGCCACCGCAGGTTCTCCTCCATTGGCCTGTCCGGAACCCGGGGCAGGTGAAAAAGCCATTTCGTCTCATAGAGGCTCTGGCCCCGGGCCTTTCAAAACCATCCTGAAAGGGGTAGGCGTCTTCCAGGGAAAAATATAAGTCAGGGAAGCACTGATTAAGGGGTGCTGCCAAACCAGGCAGGACCCAGTGTGGCTTGACCAGAATGGAGCATGGCTCAGAAAAGAGGGGCACTTGTGGTACTCCAAACCTCATAGTCCTCTCCACTCCTTATGACCCAGGTCTGCTTGAATGGTTGGTGTCGATTGGCATGAGTTTCGGTAGGGTCCTTCATTAATAATATAGCGAGGGTCCAGGCGACAAGCGTCGTTGTGGTCATTTTGTTCCTGTGGAAAAAAGAGAAGGAAATTCGTCTCAGGGCTAAGTAACCTGGAGGTGAGTTTCATTATTTTTCCCAGCTGTGGGGGACAAATGATCGGGGGGCTCATGTATTGGCCTGCCCAGGTATTCCGGCACCCAAATGGGTTTTTCTGTATTAGTTGGATATACACAGACTGCGCCTCTGACTCTGGCAAGGATTGCTGCCGTTGGTTGCCAGGTTCCTGAGGACAGATTCTTCCATTTCACCATTGCTTTAAGGGGAGCCGGAGTAGCAAAGTGACGTTGGGCTGCACTGCGGCCTGAATCATCGAGGAGCAAAAAATTTAAAATGAATAAGGTTGTGGATAGGAGTGCTTGTGGCCCTTGACAGCCTTGGTAGATCTCACCCTCTTTTGTTTTAGAAATGTAAGTTTTGAGATGTCAGTGCGCTCGCTCTAAGATAGCTTGTCCTTGGGGGTTATAGGGAATGCCTGTTGTATGTATAATATCCCAGGTTTCACAAAAGGAATGAAAAGCGCGGCTTGTATAGGCCAGTCCATTGTCAGTTTTAATTTGCCTGGGATTTCCCATATATGAGAACGCAGCAGTAAGGTGATCTATAACATGTTTCGTTTTCTCTCCGGCATGTAGTGAGGCAAAAATCATGCCCGAGTGTGTGTCTATCGAGACATGGAGATAATGCCGGTTACCCAATGAGTTAGTGTGGGTCACATCCAATTGCCAAATATCATTTGCTCTCAGTCCTCTAGGATTGACTCCCAGGGATGGGGAATGTATATAAGGAGCGCAAGCGGGACAGACAGTGGTTATGGAGAGAGCCTCAGCTTTGGAACAACCCGTATGAAAACGAAGAGACTGGGCATTAAGGTGGAATTTTTTATGTAGCTGCATGGCCTTATCACATTCTAGGGATGTCATTATTAAGCGGGAAGCTTTATCTGCTCGTTCACTGCCTTCTGCAAGGGTTCCCGGGAGGCCAGAGTGTCCTCTAATATGACCCACAAAGAGGGGGTCCTTTCTGGCCCAAATCAACAGTTGCAATGTTTGTAATTGAGATAAAATTTTCGAGCCCTCACCTATGTGGGGTGCTGTTTCTAATCGGGGGGAGATATTAGCAACATACACACTATCAGTGTAAATATTGAGGGGCTCATTAGGGAATGTCTGCAAGGCCAATAATATAGCAGTTACTTCTGCAAATTGCGCCGAGGTCTCAGCAAGCTGTATGGCGTGAACAACCTGCCCATCAACCAATACGGCTCGACCGCTCTTAGAGCCATCAGTAAAGAGGGTCCGTGCACCCGGAAGGGGGGTGGTCTTTATGATTCGAGGGAAGATAATAGGGCAAATCCTGAAGCTTTGCAGGAGTTTATGTTTGGGATATATATGCCTGTGTAATTTGGCCTTTAAAGGAGCAGACAAAAAGGCACCAGGAATCATCATATTGCATCAGATTATTAATCATGTCTTTGGAATAGGGAACGACCAATATGTCCATATCCTTAGCAAAGAGTGCACACCCTATGGTTCTGGCCTTCCAGAGTAATTGAGAAACTAAGGTGGGATAGGGAATCACCGTTCGGGTGGAGGAAGCTGAGAGGTGGACCCAATATAATGGACCAATCTGCCAGAAAACTCCAGTTGGGGCAAACTCTGAAGCAAGCACTATAAATTGTAGTGGTAGATTGTAATCAATATGGTGTATTTGCATTTCTTCTAAGGCAAGCTCTGCTTTTCTAAGAGCCAATTGTGCCTCTGGGGTCAATTGACAAGGCGAGGAGGGGTCAGAATCCCCCTTCAATAGTTCAAAAAGAGGTTTGAGCTCTCCCGTGGGCAGGGAGAAGGATGGTCGGAGCCATTGGAGTTGTCCCAAAAACTGTTGCCACTGGCGTAGAGTCTTTAAATGAGAGGTGGCAAACTGTATTTTTTGAGGCGCTATTCCCACCTTGTTTATGGTGTATCCTAAATATCTGTATGGGTGGGAGAACTGTACCTTGTCCGGGGAGATTACAAGGCCTGCTGATTCCAGGGCGACCCGGACATGATCATAGAGTTGAAGTAACAGGTCTTTGGTGGGGCAGGCGGCTAAGATGTCAGCCATATAATGAATCAAAAGTGCATTGGGGAAACGAGCCCGGACTGGCGCTAAAACCGCTGCAACATATATCTGACACATAGTGGGACTATTAGTCATGCCCTGGGGAAGGACTACCCATTGGTAGCGCTGATAGGGTTCCTGAAAATTGGGGGAAGGTAGAGAGAAGGCAAATCTTTGACAATCTTTAGGAGCTAATGGAATATTGAAAAAACAATCTTTAAGATCTATCACTAACAATTGCCAGGACTTTGGTATAGCGGAGGGATGGGGGAGCCCTGGCTGCAGGGCCCCCATTGGATGCATGGTGGCATTGACTGCTCTGAGATCTTGCAATAATCTCCACCCACCTGTCCTTTTCCTTATAACAAAGATTGGGGTATTCCAGGGAGATGTGGATGGGGTAATGTGCCCCTTTTCTAATTGCTCAGACACTAGGGCATGTGCAGCCTGTAATTTCTCTTTAGGTAGGGGCCACTGCTCCACCCAGACTGGATCATCTGATTTCCAGGTAATTGGGGTGGGAGGCCGCTCGACAGTGGCCCCGATTAAAAAGGGCTAGTTTCTTCAAGCTCCTCAATGGGCATTAAAGTCACTGGATTTTCCTGCCCGGAGGATGGGCAGTCACTAGTGATATGGGCTATGGTCTTAAAGGAGACTGGCATGTCTGCGAGAGACTGGGTGATGTAACCAGAACTGCGCCCATAGCTGAGAGTATATCTTGTCCCCAAAGATTGGTGGGGAGGTCTGGGACAATATAAAGCTGCAACTGGCCCTTATGGCCCTCGGCGTCCTCCCAGATCAATACTTGGGCGCTACGGCTGGGTCGGACTTGGCCAAGTCCTTGCAAAACGGCTGTAGCCATTGTGGCAGGCCAGTTGGCAGGCCAATATTTACTGGATATCACTGAGACATCCGCCCCAGTATCGAATAGCCCAGAGAATTCCTTTGAGTTGATTCTTAGCGCATAGCGTGGTCGGGAAGCCATATGGGCAATCCAAAATATTTGGGCTGGATTATCTGAGCAGTCTAAGTTTGTCTGACCCTGGACCGAGAGCATCGAGGTGGGGCCTTGCCACGTCGGGAGGAGGAGCAGGCGTGCAATCAGCTGTCCCTTTTCTATCGTCACAATGCCACGGGGGGAATCTGCCAAGACATGAATTTGTCCTATGTAGCTCTCTGTGATAGATCCTGGGTATATCTGCAATCCTTGCAGGAGAGCCTTTTCTGACCCTAGAATGAGGCCAGTGGTTCCGGGCGGTAGGGGGCCATAGACCCCCGTCTCCAAACTTTCAATTCCCATAGATGGTGTTAGTACCGCCCGGACAGAGGCATAAAGGTCTAGACCTGAGCTGGGAATTGAGGAGCCCCTGACAGAGGGAGGGAAGCTATCTGGAGCGGGCTGATACTTTGACCTGATGTCTGATCGGCCTCCTGCCTGAAGGCTTGCAGGGCCCAAGGCAGGCCCCTCCCGCCGTTTCCCTGCGGCAGTGGATTGCCTAAGTTATTCGGTCGGGAGCGACACTCGGCTGCCCAGTGATTGCCTCTCTTGCATCTGGGACATAGCCCGGGTGATCCCCCCTTCTTCCGCAAGGGGTTGTTGGGACATTCCTTTTTGAAATGGCCTGGCTGTCCGCATTGATAGCAGCCTTGCTTGGGTTTTTGTGGGGAATCCCTGAAAGCCTGGAAACCTGGGAAGTTGCCCAGCTTTGAGCAGGACAAAGGGGGAATGAAAAATCAAGCATTCTTTTACTTGGTCAGTAGGCAACAGTTAAAGAAACTTTGGTACATCTACACAATGGAATACAATGCAGCTGTTTGAAAGGATGAATTCATGAAATTTACATACAAGTGGTACTATATGGAAAGTACCATGCTAAGTGAAATGAGTCGGAAAGAGAGGGACAGACATAGAAAGACTGCATTCATCTGTAGAATATAAAGTAACAAAATAGGAGACTAACACCCAAGAGTAGTCTCGTTAAGTACCAGGAGGTTTGCTCCATGGCTTGGAGGTCAGCCACACATGCTGGAGGAAAAGGCAGCTCAGATAGGGAAGGGAGCACCAAGTAAAGGATGTTGGGAGGGTCCTGCCTGGATGGGAGAAGCATGCTGAAAGTAGACTATAGACCAAACATGAATGCCACTCAATGCCTCTTTTGCAAACCACAGCACCCAAAAGGAGAGAGAGAACAAAAGGGAATGCCCTGCCACAGAGCCAGAGTGGGATGGGGGGAGTGGGGGGTGGGAGGGATATTGGGATCCGTGGTGGTGGAGAATGGACACTGGTGGAGGGATGGGTCTCGATCATTGTATAACTGAAATCCAAACACAAAAATTTGTAAGTCTGTAACTGTACCTTATGGTGTTTCACTAATAAAAATTTTTGTAAAAAGGCTGGCCTGGGTGGAGAGGTGGGTGGGCGGGTGATGGGAGGGAAACTGGAAACATTGGAGGTGGGAAATGTACACTGGTGGAGGGATGGGTGAACAATGATGACTGAAGCCTAATCATGAACAGTTTTGTCAGGGTCTATCTCACATCCATTCAATGAAAAAAAAGTTTAATAGAAGAATGGCTTATATTTGGATTTATAGATTAGATGAGATGAATTTCTGAGGTGAAATCCAGAGCTCAGCTGAGGCACTGGGATCTTTATAGAATTGTGGAAATGTGATGCTGGACTTGAGTTTGGAGACAGTGCATGATGAGTAGATCAGTGGTTCAAATGTGTCCTGCTTTGAGCACCGTTCAACATGTCATTACTTAATTTTCTTTTTTAAAAATGATTATTTCATTGACTTTAAGGGGAAACTCTGTATGGGCATTTATAAATGGCAAACAAATTTCATTTGCATTAGATATGGAAGTGGGAAAATGCTGCAGGGGACCTGCAGAGGCCTCTCGGTGTACAGAGATGGGGGTGGGGGACAGGCCCAAGGGACTTTCCCGAGTGGGAGTTTGTGATTGACAGGTACAGGCAGTTACTGGCCTTTAGAAGTTAGGGGGAGTGGTCAGCTCTTTCATCCCACATGCTCTTTTGAACACGTCCTCCCTTCACATCTTACTGAGTAAGTTTTTTTCAAGAAAACTATCTTGCAGGATTGGAGGGGTGGTCCAGAGGGAAGGGTATTTGCCTTGTGGACCAGCCAATTCAGATGTGACCCCGGGCACCGCATATGATCCCTGAAACCCCACCAGGAGTCGTCCCTGTGTACAGAGCCAGGAGTAAGGCCTGAGCAACACTGGGTATGTCCCTCCAAAAATGTCCAAGTATAGCAAAAAGAGAGCGGGGGAGAGTTAGAGGGGTGGTTCTGATTGCAGTGGGACTCGCTGGAGCATTTGGGAATTTCACACGCACCATTGTAAACTGGTATTCCTTTTGGGATGCAGTGTAGAAAAATCAACGGAAAGTTAAAATTTTTATTTTGAAAAAGATAAAAGAGGCCGGGAGATAGTAGAGCAGGAAGGGCACTTGGGTTTTCTGACTTCAATCTCTGGCGTCCCATAGAGTCCCTTGAGCATGGCTGGGACTAATCCCTGCTGTGGTTCCAAAACCAAATAAGCAAACAAACAAGGAAATGTAATATATCAAAAGCTAGAACAGATGGTGAGGTGTCTGCTTTGCATACTTCTATCCTGGCACCTCGTATGGATCCTTGAGCACCATTAGGGGTGATCCCTGAGCACAGGACAGGAGACAGGGTCCCCAGTCAAGGGAGGTCTCATGTCTTACGCCCCTGGAGCAAGACCATGGGGGCCTGTGCAGGGCACAGATTGCCCAGGCGCTGCCAGCCTTGGGCCTGGGAGTCAGTGCTTGACCTCCACATCCCTGGACCCAGAGCAGGATGCCCTGGCTGACTGTCCTCACTCCCAGCCTTGTGACCACAGGTGGGACTGCAGGACAAACAGGTGAGTGCCTGCGGCAGCAAGAGGAGTAGGTTCTCGGCCTCCCGCAGTAGGACGTGGCCTCTGACCAGCGTCAGTCTCTGAGAATCAGCAGGAGGAGGAGCAGGTGCTACTGCAGAGCCAGCCCCGGATCGGCTGCAAGGTGGATATGGAGAAATGACAGAAGGTGCCGGGGGAGACCCACTGTGAGGGTAGGAGCCCGCCAGGGGTGGTGGGACGAAGGACAGGCCAGGACGCCACCCACTATAATGTATCAAAATCTAGAAGAGGCTAGAGGGGTTTTAGGGGTGCGGATTGGCCCTCAATGCACAGAGAGGGTCCTAGTAGCGGGGAGGCTGCTGGGTCGAGGTAGGGGTAGGCCCAATCTCTTAGGCCTTTGGAGAAAGACCCCCAGGGAATGTGCAGGGGACAGGTTACCCAATGTGCTGTTTTCCTTGGGCCTGTGTGTGTGTGTCTGGGCCCTGAATGTTGTGGTGGGATCTGGACAGCCTTCGGCCCTGTCTCATGACAGAGAAGTGCATGCAAGACCAGAAGGTGAAGTGCCTGCAGCCTGGAATACTTCTGCTGGTATCAAAAGCAACACTCAGCTGCAACCCCACACCTGGATGTCCCACTCACCTGGGCTCCAAGGTCGAGCAGGTTCTGAGGCACAAGGAGCTCATGGACCAGCTGCAGCAGGTGTTAACCAAGCAGCAGGCCCTGCTGGAGGCCAACTTCAGGGAGCTGAGGGAAACCCAGGTGAGGGGGTGGGCAGGGGCTCAGGGACAGGAAGGCGCATCAGGCCCTAGACCTGCCTACTCACCTGGTGCCTTCATCTTTAGGGGATCCTCAGTCCTGAAATCAGGAGCAACTGAGCCCCAGGCCTTGCTGGAATTCCAAGGGTACCCTGAAGAGGGTGAGTGGTGCGGTGGGTCTCCAGGAGGGAGAAGTTCCTGATGGGGATGTGGAGGTGGGGCTATATGGGAGGTGGAGCCAGGCGGGACCCCTGAGATGCCTCCACCTTCCTTGCTTGGCTGAGACCCTGGAGTGCCCCACAGTCAATCTAGTGTCGAAGAACACGGAGTTGGAGGTGAACATATTGGAGGTTTGTGAGACCATGACCTCTATGGAACTCGAGGTGATGGTCATGAAGGACAGGCTGGTGGCGTGTGAGAAGACTAAGGATCTGGATGACTAAGGTCTGAGACTAAGGTCTGGTTTCCAGACCTGGGGAGCGGGATGATGGATTGTGTGAAGAACCCAGATGGACCCTCCTGTTCCTGTCTGTGAGGAACAGGAGGCCGCAGACCTCAGATCTGGATCCTGTAATGACCTGCCCCCAAATAACCAGAATCCAGCTCGTCCGCTTGAGTTCAGCTGGCAAGCTTGTTCACCATTAATCCACCTTTTCTACACTGATGATGTACTCTGTGTTCTTCAATTCCAACTAATCTAGCCCTGATCCAGTTCTTCCCACCCTCCTCCTTCCTCCCTCCTCCGCGCTCTTCCACTTTCCCTCAGCACTAGACCCTAGAGATCAAGGGGACAGAAAGGTCCCCCAACACTAGACCGCAGGGATCAGTGGGACAAAAATGTCTCCTACCTCTAGGCACCAGGCATGATGGGAGCAGAAATTTAAACTGGGCCACACTCCAACCTCAGTCATGATAGCTCCAAAAGCGAAACAAGGGCTTGAGGTGGGAGCTCTCCCTCCCCAGTACACAGTCCCGTTTCTCCATATGGCAGCCCTGAAGCTAATGGGTGCTGGAAACATCAAAGCAACCAGTTCTAGACACTCTTTGGGGGCTGGTTGGGCAGTAATTATTTGAGGAGAAGAGAGAGGAAGGAGGCATGCTGGGTCACTCTCTGACAGTCACTGTCCTATTTCCAAGCTTGTTTCAATAAATGGATCCATCCCAGGCCATGTGGGTATGTGTCTTGGGCGAGGTGTGCCCTGCCAGCAGTTGGCAGTTGCTTCTAGATTGTGGGTGGCCCTTGCCATGGGATTCACCATGTCTAGAGCCTGTCATCTGCATGCCCCTGAGTACTATGTTAATGGCCCCAGGAGAGTACCTCTAAGATTTGGAGTGGTAACATTCAAAATATGGTGGTGGGAAGTTACGATGTTGGTGGAATTGGTGTTTGAATATTAAATGTAATAAATTATTGTAAACAACTTTATAAAAACAAAATAAAAATTTGCAAAAAAGTCAGCAAAACATCAAGCATGAAAAGAGAACAGAAAAATCAAAGATACACCAATCTAATGCTTATTTTTTAAAAAAAAGGCAATGCCGTCTAAGCTCCAAATATAGCTCACAGAATGGGAAAAATTATTTACCCAATACCTAGCTGAGAAAAGGCTAATATCCAAGTTATATAGCACATTGGTAGAACTTTACAAAAAAAAATCTCCCAACCCCATCAAACAAATGCAGAGAGGAATAATGAACAGAAACTTCCTCCAAGAAGAAATTCAAGGGCTGGAGCGATAGTACAGTGGTAGGTTGTTGCTTTGCATGTGTCTGATCTGGGTTTGATCCCGCCCTCCTACGGGTTACGCCCGCCTTGGAACCCCAAGTGTTCTGTGAGAACCAGAAGGCAGTGTCCTTCCTAAAGACTCCCATGCACACCCCATCCTCCCTTTCACCTAGAGGTGGAAATCACACCCAGATCCAAGAGAGACCTGAGCCAACAACCAGTCAAAGACAAATTGTGTTGGCAGAAGATCAGACAGACTGTGATGCCCGTGAGGTAAGGAGGCTGCAGACACCCAGCCCAGGGCACAAAGTGACCTGCCTGAAAGTGACGTGTTCCCCCCAAGAGTCAGAAATGGTTAAACAGAATTCTTACTCACCTGTAATTCCGTCTTTTACCTACGCTGTCAAAATCATATTCCTCTACCCCAACCTTGTCTATCTTCCCTCTTCCTTCCCGCCCTTCTCCTCTTCCCCTCCTCCTTCCTGCCCCCTCCCTTCTCCCCTCCTCTGCCCCTTCTCATTGAGGAATGGGGCTATGGGGCTATGAGGCTATGGGGCTACACAAAGCAATTGCAGACGTGCCCCCATGGCAGGGATGCTGCGTACTAGGAGTGGCGAGATGACCCAAACAGAACAACATTGAGACTCGTACTCTGCAAGTAAAGAAGTTACACAATCTCCAAGGAAGCTCAGCTAGAGAAGAGGGCACCAAATAAAGGGTGCTGGGAGGATCCTCCCAGGGTGGGAGAAGCATGCTGAAAGTAGACTATAGACCAAACATGACTACCACTCAGTGCCTCTCTTGCAAACCACAGCATCCAAAGGGAGAAAGAGAACAAGGGGGAATCCCCTGCCACAGAGGTAGGGTGGGAAAGGAGGGGGAAGGGAGGTGGGAGGGATGCTGGGACCCGTGGTGGTGGAGGATGGGCGCTGGTGGAGGATGGGTACTTGATCATTGTGTGACTGAAACCCAAGCAAAAAATTTATAATTCTACAACTGTACCTCATGGTGTTTCACTAATAAAAAAATAATAAAAAAATTCTTGAATAAAAAAATAGTTACACAGCCTCCAACACATCCATATGTGCAGGAACAAACTCAAAACATAAAATAAAAAACCAGTAAAAAATCCAAAGAAATAAATTTCAATGTTTAATATGAAAATTAAGAGATCATGGGGTCTCACCATGTTTCGCGCTTGTCCCTATCCCTCCCCGAGCGCACCCCTCCCCCCCAGCCTTTCCAGAGGGATTAAGGGCTTCTTTATTATGGTCTTTACCCAGATGCCACTCAGGTTGGAAACTGTTCCTGAACTGTTCAGTGGTTCTGAGCAAGAGATGTAATCCACTGCTTCTTGCAGGTCAGAGGATGGGGTCCCATCCGATAGGCAGAAAGGCTAGGGAATTAATCTAGAGTTGCAAAAGTTAGATGTGGGTTTTCACATCATAATTCCAGGGACTGTGCCATCTGGGCAATTGGTAGCCACTGGGGCCCTTTGTTAGTCATGAGTGTCACCCCTGAATGGGGACCTGGAGGTAGATAGTTTGTTTACCTCTGTGGCACAGCGAGAGATCAGAGCCCCCTGCCTCAGACACAGGTATGCCCAGACCTCTGCCAATGGCCCTACCCTGGGTCAGGGCACCTAGAACCTGGTGCCCTTTCTCAGGCACTAAGAGGATCAACCTCTTTGCCTCTGGGCCCTACTGCTGATTTGAAAGGGTTTTTTGGGGTTATTTTTATTTTTTTCACTTCTAAATGCTCATTCCTCCAGGAGGTCTGGTGCCCAGCCTCAACCAAGAGCTGGAGCAGTGCCTCTGAGGCTCTCTTTCAGTCCTCTTGGGCTTCTGAAACTAAGACCTTATCATCTACAGATTGCAGGATGGTCCATTCCAGGGCTCCAACGAGGATTTTCTTAAGTCCAGAGCCAGGGTCTTCCTGAAGAAGGTGGTCGAGTTTTTGAATTCTTGGGCAATGGGTCCACAGTAACTGAGGTTTCCTCCTGTCTCTGGATCCTTTGGCCCAAACGCAAACAGGGGTCTGCTTCCTGGAACAATTTGCAAAGGGAGAAACACATCTTTTGAGATTCAGGCCCGTCAATCATTGGGCACTAGAGGAAAACAGACTCAAGAGAGTGGAAGGGCTGGGTACCACAAGGTGACCAGCAGGAGCGACCACACTGACTCGGCGCAGGTCATGACTTCTCAACTGAGGCCAATGGGTTGCTCCCAGTTGAGCTGCATCCCACCACTATTCCTGCCTCCCAGACCTGCGCAGTATCTTTCCCAATCCCTAGCCACACCTCAGGAGTTACCTGACATTGAGGCTGTCTCTGGAGGCTCACTCCTAGCATGAGTTTACCAGCAGAGGGGCATGATACTGCCATTAGAGGGCGCCTGGAGAGGGTATTTTCCAAAGGGGGAATCCACAGTGTCAAGGTGGACATTTATTTGCACTTCTAGCTCTGTCAGGAGATCGAATGCCAATAAGATACTAAAGTGGGGAACAGGGAGAGCCCTGTTTTCCATATGGAACCCCCAGCATCTGCTGAGACTATGGATTCTCAGGCCCAGCAAAAGCAGGGAAGGGCTGCACCTCCGATACCTTCATCGAACTCTGCTTCCTATGTTGCCCTGTCTTGAGGTCATGGGGCGACCGTTTCCACGAGGCTTTACTTGGGAGTGTAGGTACCAAGTTACCCTGCCTTCCCTGCCTGCCTGGGGACTCCCTGCGACTCTGTCAGACTGTCAAAGTGGTCCTGGTGTCAGTAGACATTTCTGGAAGCTACCCAACTTTGAATGTCTGCCACTCCCCTACACAGAGGGTCACAGCTTGTCTGGTGTCATATTGGCACTTTGTTCTCTCCTGCAGCATGTCATGGCCCTCTGGGGCAATAATCTGGGGCCTTCCTTCTACCCCTCCGCATCCTCCACAACTGACTCCTGCTCCTGCTCTGGCTCCCCTCTTTCTCCCTGCCCCTGGTCTGCCCTGCCAGTTCTCGCCGCCTCTAGACCAAGGGCACACTGGAGGTGCTGGGTCTGGCCTTAACCACTCGACTGGGGTTGTGCTGTCTCCACTGGACGAGTGTTAGTGCCACCCAGCTGCCATGCTCTCTGCGAACTCCTCCTGTGCACCACGTGCCACTGCTTGGGTGTTGATCTTTTTCCTTTTGGTCTTGTCTTGCTTTCTCCCCTGCTTGGTAGTGAGTTTTGTTGTTTCACAAATGAGAATTGCAGCACTAATATAACTTTGAGTTTTCAACGATTATGAACTCATACATACTTTGCCAAAATTTCTGCCTAAAGCTAACTAAAAACCAAGCAGCAGGGACTGGAGTGATAGCACAGTGAGTAGGGTGTTTGCCTTGCACACGACTGACCTGGATTTGATTCCCAGAATCCCATATGGTTCCCTGAGCACCACCAGGAGTAATTCCTGAGTGCATGAGCCAGGAGTAACCCCTGTGCATCGCTGGGTGTGACCCATAAAGGGAAAAAAAGCACATTTTGGAATATGGGAGAACATGATGAGATAACAGTGCTAATGGAATGAACAGCTCCAAAGTCTGAACACCGCACAAGGCGAGAGATCAGTTTTACAGCAGATCTGATGGGCGTCGGGGTATTAGCAAGCAGTTGACAGGAGAGTATGGAACAAGAAATGACCAAGCTTTCTTGGTGCAGAGAAGGATCTGGAGCATATCAATAACGTTGGAAAATTTGGGGGATTTTCCAAGTTTTCTAAGTTGAACAGTGTTTCAGACCACCTCTGGGACATCTCAGGTGATTTCCGTGCTGTCTCGTCTCTCCCAGACCCTGTGCCTCATGGCAGCTCCTACTCTCCAGGGTAGTCTGTCTGAAGTTAGCTTGCGGGAAATGTGGGCAGAGGTCCCCTCTCCGTTTCAGCAGGGCTCAGGAGATCCTAGTATCAGGACTTGAACAGGGCTGGGCCACATCATGGCAAGCACCTTCACCCCAGCATTATCCCTGGGGCCCATTCTTGAAAAGTCTGAAAGTGCTCGGGAGTGGAAGCCTCGGGTTCCACGGGGCTGTCTCCCTGGGCACTGTGCCGTACAGAAGGGGGAGTGAGGCATCTTTAAGGGAGCCCAACTCTATAGGAAGGAGAGTTAGGTGGGAAGCAGCTGAAAGAAAAGTACTGCTTTGAGCAGGCATTAGTCCAGCAGATAAAGTGATCTTCTTGCACACTGCTGAAGTTGGATCAATGGACCCCCCTAATTCCACTAGGTATGGTCCCTGAGCTAAGTCAGGAGTAAAGCCTCTTCATGTCTGGGTGTAATGCCAACACCCAAAGAAAAGTACTGCAAGCAGACAGGGCCAGCCTTTTCCCAGTGCCCTAAGGACAGATTGCTCAAGTTCTTAGTGGATATAAGAGGGATTTTCCTGTTAGGTGCAGGGGTGAGGGAGGGGAAGGGGGTGACAGCCCTGGCCCTCCACTTGTGACTCTGCCTGAGCAGTGACAGTCCACTTGGACAGTCCAGAGTGGCCTGACTCAGGCCAGGACTTGGCTGCTGCTTTGATACAAAGGTGTCCTGAAAATGTGAGTGTCAGGGTCCTTAAGAGGGAGAAGCCCCCAATGGGGGTCAGGAGGCAGGATACCCGGGGAGGGGGGGCAGAACCAGGCGGACACTGCCCTCGAGCCCTCCACCTCCCTTGGTTGGCTGAGAGCCTGGGGCTGCCCCTCAGTCTATCCAGTTTCAGTCAATCTAAGGGCACTGAAGTGGAGGCGAACACAGTGGAGATCATAAAGCCCGAGGAGGTGGAGGTGGTAACAGTCAAGAAGGACAAGCTGGTGGTGTGGGGAAGACTGTGCATCTGGAGGGAGAAATGTCCCCCAACACTGGGCACCGGGGATGTGGGGGGCAGAAATGTCCCCTAATAATAGACACTAGTGGTCTGGGAGGCAAAAACAGGCCCCAAGCAGTAGGCACCAGTGACATGGGGTGCAGAGGTTTCCCCTAACAATAGACAGCAGGGTTCCGAGGACAGAAATGTTCACAATTACTTGGCACCAGGGATGAGCAGAGCTGAAATTTTCTCCAGAAAAAAAAACACTAGGGATGTTGGGGAAAATTGTTTTCCAAACTAGACACAAGAGCTCTAGGGGGAGAAATGTCCCACAACAGAGAACAGAGCTCAGATAGGAGACATGTCCTCCAACACTACACAATAAGGAGTCCCAGGAGCAGAAATACTCACCCCCATAGAAATAGTCCAAAGAGTAACAATAAGAAATGACCACCTCCCCACCCTCCACCTTAGACGATACCCCAGGAGAGAGGAGTGGAGAATGACTCCTCACCCCTGCTTTCCCACCTAAATGTTGAGATATTTCCTGTTTGTGGGTTGTCCTTGCATGGTCCAGGGCATTTTCCACTTTTTGAGTAAAAATTCTGTCCAGAAGGCCAGAGAGAAGTCTCAGGAGACTCAGTACAGGCTTGGGATGCATGAGGTCAAGAACGTTCCCTGGCACCACAGGGTCTCCTGATCACAAAGAATGGAGCAAATAGAGATCCCCACAAACCCCAAACCTCTCAGGTATGTACACAGGCCATGAGGGTCAATGAAGCAGTACTTGGAAGGATCTCAGTGCTTAGAGGAAACACTCATTCAGAGCATCCGATTTTCAAAACAGCACTTGGGTACAACCATCTACCCCTCCTTAACCCAGGGAAAACGAGGCCACACTCAAACCTTTGGTTCATGGGCTACAGACCAAGCAAAAGTCTGAGTCGAGAGCTCCCCGTCCTCCAGTGCACTTTTTCTATTCTGGGAAAGGAAGTCCTGAAAAGGATGGAGGCTGGAACAGTCAGCAACTGAGTTCTAGGCACTACCTGGGACAGTTTAGGGGATCATGAATTGGTGGCAGAGGAGAGAGAGGGGAGAGGGCTGAATCAGTCTCCCTGACAGCCACTGTCCTGTCTCCAAGATTGTTTCTACAAATGGATGCATCCCAGCCTGTGTGGGTGTGTGGCATTGGGTGGGTGGGTCCTGCCAGGGAACGGCTCATGCTTCTTGATGAAGCATGAGCTGTCCTGTGGGGGTCTCCCCATGGATCAGAACCTGACATGACATGCCCATGCCCATGGTGCCTGTTCCGTCTACACCTCCTCTGTAGTGCCCACCGGGAAGAGCCCCCACCTTGCCCCCAATGCTTCCTGGGTGCCAGGCCCCCTAGTGGCCAGATCATGTCTCAGGTAAAGGACCTGCAAACCTCCAGGTATTTCCCAAATGTCTCAAGGACTGGATGGAATTTCTCTGCCCAGAGCCTCACCCCAGTGTGGAACCCTTCACTGCCCACAGGGTCCCCAGACAGCACAAGCCCACAGTGACCCTATGCCCCACCATCAGAGATAGATTTGATTCTCAGACCATTGAAAGTGAGAGGGGGAGATGTCAGAGCTACAGGAGGCAGCCGCAGACCACTGGGGCCTGAATGTGCTCAGGGCAGGGAGGACAGGGGCACTCTGGGGTGCCATAGTGGGCACGGGCGATATGGGGGAGTTGGGGTTCCTTTCACGCTGCAGGACTCGTGAGGGCAGCGTGGCCAGGCTGAATGGCCCTAGTTGGGAGTGTGTGTATTGAGAGGGATTTCCAGAACAGGCCGGGAGCAACATGAGAGAAGCGTCCAGCTTCCCCAAGGCCAAGTCTGGTGTCCAGCTCCCAATAGGATGGACTGAGTCTCAGAGAAATGGGCAGAGCTGGGATAGGGAGGTTCTGTGGGGTCATTAAGAGCCCTCCAGGGCTCAGAAAGGGAAGTCTCTGTGCAACATGGGGAACTGGTCAGGGACTGACTGGGTCTGCCGGCTCAAAAGCCCCACAAAGTGGCTGCTGCGAGTCTGGGAAGAAGCAGAGACAGAACAGAGAGAACGTGGACACCGCATAAGGCGGGAGCAAGAACTCTGCGGGCTTCAGGAGAGGAGAGAGGAAGGGCAGGGAGGGCAGGGGCTCCAAGGAGAGAAAGGAGAGGGGCCTGGGGAGTGAGGGGCGGTGGGGACAGCCACCAGGACAGCCCCTCTGCCAGGCTCGCTGGGCTCCCACAGCAGCAGCCAGGCCAGACCTAGGGGTGCTCAGGGGCGAATCTTGGCAGTTGCAGCCCAGCCTAGGCATGGGGGGACGTGATCTCTGGGAATGAGAACGTCGTGGACTGAGCTACGGGAGACCGAAAGGGTCAGTGCTCCTGGCCCACCGTGGGGCCCACAGAGTTCCAAGCCACCATCGTCGGTAGGGGGCAGTGCCCGAGGGTCCGGGTGGGGGTGGGGAGGCCCGTCAGGCCCACCAGGGCAGAGGCTGGTGCAGCCTTCATTGTGAGGTTACCCCTGGGAGCTCTAGATTTCTCCCTGGCCAATGGGGTTGCAGCCCCGAGGCCACGCCCCCTTCCCTGCCTATAAAAAAGCTCGTGGCCCCGCCCCTCGGGGACCCTCTCTCAGGGATGCTTGAGGGAGAAGTGGGCCCAACACACCTTCCCCCTGTTGACCCTTGGAGGGGTCATCAAGGGGTCACGTCCTGATGTTTACCCTTCTACGGGCCATCTACGGGTCACCTCTAGGGGTCATCTCTAGGGGATCGTTGGAAATTTGCAGAGCGCAATGAACGGTAAGAAAAGGCCCTGCGTTGGCCCTGCACTGGTCAGTGTATAGCCCCGAGGCCACAGGATCAAGCCCGGGCCCATTTCCAGCAAGTCTTCCGTCAGTTTTGTCCCCAGCAGCCTCTGTCCTCGTCAGGGTCTCCCGGGACTCTGGGATGGGAGTCCCCAGAGAGCCCCTCCTGAAAGAACAGAATTTTAAAACATCAAGTGTATCTGATAAAGGCAGAAGATTGCTTGGCAGAGCGTCATCCTTAAGGGTTGAGTGATTTGGGCTGGTGCACAGCACCAGGATCTTGAAGCCTGTGATGTCTGAGGATTGCAAGGCGGGGAGGAGTGACTTCGAGTGTTGAGGGAGGGGCCCTGTGAATGGGGCACTGTGACAGGGGAGAAAGGCTGGGAGCAGGAGCTGGGCGAGTCTCCCCGTCCCTCCGCACCTGTGTCCTGCTCCGCGGGCAGCCAGAGGAGATGGGGTCTGCTGTCCACTCCCCAGAATGTTACGACCATGAAAATGCAGAGAGCTCTAGGGCCGGGACATAGAACGCTTGTTTCTAGTTGTCCCTCGTGTCCCTGCCAGCACTGCCAGGAGGGCTCCAGTGGGTCCAAACCAGGAAAGAATCCAATTTGTAAGGGGCCCAGAGCAACAGATGGCGGTGAGAAATGAGCAGCCCCCGAGATGAGCAGGAGGAACCAAGAGTCGGGGCTGTGGACCATGAAGTTTGGGTGGGGTTGAAGGTCTGGGGTCCTTGACTGTCTGCTTCCTCTCAGGTTTACCGGCCTCTGGGTGCCCCTGAAACAGCCAGATCGTTGACAACATTTCCAAGCACAGGTGGAGGCAGGAGGTTCCAGGAACAACGGGTGAACCCAGAGAACAACTGCGGATGCGAGTGGGGGATGAGGGGACTGAGCTGGGGTGAGAGAAGCGGGCACAGTGCTGCCCGGAGTCTGAGGGCTGTGGGGTGGCTGGCCGGGAGCCCGGCCAGGCTCGAGTTGTGTCTCTGTAACAGTGGAAGGGGTCTGGGTAACATTTCCCAGTCTTGGAGCTGGGCGAGTATCATCTCCAATTATCACCTATCATTCCAACTTGTCTTCACTGCGAGCCCACGAAAAGTTGCCGAACACGAAGAGTTTTGAGAGAGGGTGCAGGGGTTTGCTGGCCATCAGCTCCCCTCCACCCTGGGGTATTCTTGGGGCATAACAATTCAGTCTTCTGGGCTGTGACTTTCCTGGTCTGTGAAATGGGCTGCTGAGACCCCCTGTGAGGCCAAGAGCCTGCCTTGGGTGATGGCAGGAAGGACAGGTCAGAATGCCCTGAGGGCTGTGGTGGCACTGACTGGCCCACACTACACAGAGGGTTCTGGAGTTGGCAGTTGCCAGGTAGGAGTCAGGGTCCGAGGCAGAGGGAGACCCAACTCCTAGGCTCTGGGACAAAGACCCCATGGGGGCCTGTGGCTGAGGGTCTGAGCCCTGATCTCCTGGCTGGGATGTAGTCGGTCCTCCTGCCTGTCCTCACAGACACTGTCCTACCTCCCACAGATGCCGGTGCACGACGAAAAGGTGCAGTGAGAGTGGCTTCCCGGGGGAATTTTCTGCTGGTACCTGGAAATGCACATAGCTGCCGACAAGAACACCTGGATGCCCGCAGTCACCTGGGCTCCAAGGAGGAGCAGCTGTACCAGCGGATGCTTAGGCAAAAACAGCCCGTAGACCAGCTGCTGCAGGTGACACCAAGGCAGCAGGCCCTGCTGGAGGCCGCCATCAGGGAGCTGAGGGAGACCAGGTGAGAGAGGGGCCACGGGCTCTGGGGCAGGAAGGCCCTAGACCTGCCTCCTCAGCTAGTGCCTTCACCCCAGGTGCTCTTCTGTGGGACTCAGCAGGAGAAACAGCAGCTGCAGAACCTGGTGAAAGGGAAAGGAGACCCGGAAAAGGGTGAGTGACAGGGAGAAGCCCCTGTGGATCAGAGGGCGGGGCGACTGGGGAGGGGAGCCTGGTGGCCCCACCCCCAGCCCCCCACCTCCCTTGCTTGGCTGAGACCCTAATGCTGCCCCACATCCCATCCACTCCAAAGGGATTGGCGTGGAGACGAACAACACACAGGTGCTCCTGGACACAAAACGTGAGGAGCTGGAGGCCACAGAGAAGGAGGAGGCACAGGAGGCCAGGCAGGAGGAGTGCCAGAGTCCAGGAGCTGGAGGAGTCAGTCAAGTCCCAGGGGGCAGGGACCATGGCCTGTGTGAGATCCAGAGACGCTCCTGTTGCTGTCCTTAAGGAAGAGGCGTTCACCCATATTGGACCCAGGTCCTGTAATGACCCGCCGAAAATCCAGAAAACGCAGCTGGTCAGCAAGAACTGCACTGGCAGCCTGACACCCCGCTGACACCTCGATTTTACTGTACCTACGCACCCTGCCGCTCTCACCCAATTGATCTGGCCCAGCCCCGTCCTCCCCACGCCACCTGAGTTCTGCCTTCCGCCTTGGCCCTTTGCTCTTCTCCCTCCACTAGAACCAGGGATATCCCTCCCTGCAAGACCAGGGATCGGGGCAAAGGCACAACTATTCTCCATCTCAAGAAACGGGAGACCAGGGGGACAGTAAAGTCTCCATCCACTAGACCCCGAGATGTGGGGTAAGAAATGTCCCCACCCCAAGGCACCCCAGGGATACGGGGGCACAGTTTCCCCCTCCACTAGACCCCAGGAAATGGGGGTGCCAGAGATGCCCCCCCACTAGATGCCAGGGAAGGGGGGGGCCAGAGATTCCCTCCCCCACTAGAGGGAAAGGATCAAAGGGGGTCCAGAGATGCCCCCCCCACTAGACGCCAGGGATCGGGGGGGGCCAGAGATTCCCCCCCCCACTAGAGGGCAAGGATCAAGGGGGGGCCAGAGATGCCCCCCCCACTAGACGCCAGGGATCGGGGGGGGCCAGAGATTCCCCCCCACTAGAGGGCAAGGATCAAGGGGGGGCCAGAGATGCCCCCCCACTAGACGCCAGCGATCGGGGGGGGGCAGAGATTCCCCCCGCACTAGAGGGCAAGGATCAAGGGGGGGCCAGAGATGCCCCCCCACCACTAGACACCAGGGATCAGGGGGGGCCAGAGATTCCCCCCCCCACTAGAGGGCAAGGATCAAGGGGGGGGCCAGAGGTGCCCCCCCACCACTAGACGCCAGGGATCGGGGGGGGCCAGAGATTCCCCCCCCACTAGAGGGCAAGCATCAAGGGGGGGCCAGAGATGCCCCCCCACCACGAGACGCCAGGGATTGGGGGGGCCAGAGATTCCCCCCCACTAGAGGGCAAGTATCAAGGGGGGGCCAGAGATGCCCCCCCACCACTAGACACCAGGGATCGGGGGGGGCCAGAGATTCCCCCCCCACAAGAGGGCAAGGATCAAGGGGGGGCTAGAGATGCCCCCCTACCATTAGACGCCAGGGATTGGGGGGGCCAGAGATTCCCCCCCCACTAGAGGGCAAGGATCAAGGGGGGGCCAGAGATGGCCCCCACCACTAGACACCAGGTATCGGGGGGGGCCAGAGATTCCCCCCCCACTAGAGGGCAAGGATCAAGGGGGGGCCAGAGATGCCACCCCACTAGACGCCAGGGATCGGGGGGGGCCAGAGATTCCCCCCCCACTAGAGGGCAAGGATCAAGGGGGGGCCAGAGATGCCCCCCCACTAGACGCCAGCGATCGGGGGGGGGCAGAGATTCCCCCCCCACTAGAGGGCAAGGATCAAGGGGGGGTCAGAGATGCCCCCCCCACCACTAGACACCAGGGATCGGGGGGGGCCAGAGATTAACCCCCCCACTAGAGGGCAAGGATCAAGGGGGGGCCAGAGATGCCCCCCCACTAGACGCCAGGGATCGGGGGGGCCAGAGATTCCCCCCCCACTAGAGGGCTAGGATCAAGGGGGGGGCCAGAGATGCCCCCCTACCACTAGACGCCAGGGATTGGGGGGGCCAGAGATTCCCCCCCCCACTAGAGGGCAAGGATCAAGGGAGGGCCAGAGATGCACCCCCACCACTAGACGCCAGGGATTGGGGGGGCCAGAGATTCCCCCCGCCACTAGAGGGCAAGGATCAAGGGGGGGCCAGAGATGCCCCCCCCCCACTAGACTCCAGGGATTGGGGGGGCCAGAGATTCCCCCCCCACTAGAGGGCAAGGATCAACGGGGGTCCAGAGATGCCCCCCCACCACTAGACGCCAGGGATTGGGGGGCCAGTGATGCCTCCCCACCACTAGACACCAGGGATCGGGGGGGCCAGATTCCCCCCCCCACTAGACGCCAGGGATGGGGGGTCCAGTGATGCCTCCGCACCACTAGACACCAGGGATCGGGGGGGCCAGAGATGCCCCCCCACCACTAGACGCCAGGGATCTGGGGGGCCAGAGATGCCCCCCACCACTAGACGCCAGGATCGGGGGGTACCTATGTGTCCCCCCACACTAGACCCCAGGTATTGGAGGGGCCGAGATGTCCCCCTCCACAAGATCCGAGGGATCAGGATGGCAGTTATATCCCCCAAGCACTAGCAAACAATGATTTGGAGGTCAGAAGTTACAACTCAGCTCTCCCCTCCCCATTGTGGGGTCCTGTTTCTGCGCATGACAGCCCTGAAGCTTGGCCGCTGGTACCATCCAGTGACCGGATTCTACACACTCTTTGGGGCTGTTTGGGGACTTTGTATTGCTGGCTGAGAAGAGGGGAAGGAGGAAGGCGGGCTTTCTCCCTGACTGCCACTGTCTGATTTTCACGATTGTTGCAATAAATGGATCTATCCCAGGCCTGTGTGGGTGTGTGTGTCACTGGGCGGGGCAGGTCTGGCCAGTAGTTGACAATTGCTTCTAGATTGTGGGAAGCCTCTGCCATGTCACCATGCCAAGACGCGTCACCTGCCTGCCCCTGAGTGAAGCCTGTCAATGACCCCAGGAGAGTCCACCCCAAGGGTTGAAGGTCTCAATCACGGATGCGTCCCCAGGAGGGAGGGCAGGATGCAGCACCCAGGGCCCTGCCTTCCACTGCAGCACCTCCTTGTCCTCCCCTGCCCCTGGTGCCTGTTTCCCCATTGCCCTCTGCAGTGGCACCAGGGACAGACCCCACTTTGCCCCCTAGTGGCCACATCAGGTTTCTCAGGATGGCCCTCCCCTTGATCATCCATTTGCTGCAGCAGGCCCAGTAATGTCTCCATTGGAGACTGTTGTTACTGTGTTTGGCATATCGAATACGTCATGGGGAGCTTGCCAGGCTCTGCCATGCGGGCGAGATACTCTCGGTAGCTTGCCGGGCTCTCAGAGAGGGGCGGAGGAATCGAACTCGGGTCGGCCATGTTGGCTGCGTGCAAGGCAAAAGACTTGAAATTGCTCCTGCAGCAGGTGGGTCCAAGGTGCTGTCCCCTCAACCAGGGTCCCTCTCCATGGCACCCACCCCAGCAGGAAGACAGTGTGTTATCAGTGGAGCAGGATGGGGCCGTGGATGGAACATGTTTCTAGTGTCCCCGAGTCTGTACGGAGCTGATCCCTGATAATAGCTCCCCACTTCTTTGTGGACCATCATGTTCCGTAATACAAGTCCCACTGCCACCATCACAGCACGGTCAGACCCCATGTAATAGAGAACCAGGCCCTGACTCCTCTTTGTTCCTGCACGCCTGGACCTGGTGGGACAGCCTTGGCTGGGTGACACGCTACTGGTGACAAGAAGTGCGTCCAGGTCCATGTGTCAGACCAGATGGCAAAGCCTCAAAAGGAAGAGCCATCCTGTTCCAGTCATTTGCAGGAATTTGGTCAGCCATGCCCCTTCCTGCCAGTCACATTTCTACTGGGAGTCACACTCCTGGTAAGGCTGGCCAGGGCAGGCACAGGCAGTTCCTGGTTTACCCCTCAGTGCCCAGTTCATAGCCCTGCCCCTCTACCTGCACCATGGACCTGGGGCCGCCCATTCACTCTCACGGTTCTGCACACCTCACACATGTCCTGCACACCCTCTCGCAGCCTCTACTGGGGCTCTGGGCTTAGCTCCCCGTGTCCGGCCTCTGGGTCCCTGGGCTCTGGAAACACCAAGTCTAGGTTTGCCTTGAGGTTTGGGGAGCTGGGAGAGTGTGGGGATCAGCAGCTTGACCCCTCTCACCCCTTGCCGGTGGGAGAGCTGTTCTCCCATTGAATGACTCTCTTGGGAGTTTTTCCTCTTAGGATCTTACAGAGTCTCACCCAGACACAAGTGGCACCCAAGAGTTTGCCGGAAGCATCCCAGTGTATTCCACGTGTGCAGGCTCTATCCAGCTACCCCCAAACGGGCAGTAGCAGGTCACAGCATAATTATGTAGGTTGTTTTCAGGCTACCTCGATTCTGCGGTAACAACTTTCATCTAACATACAGTGGTGCCTAGTGCTCTCAGGTGCTCCCACAGCGGTGACTCCAGTTTCTAAGCTCCAGTGTTCGAGCGTTCCCGTGAGCCTCTTCCATCCCTGCTCGGGCAAACTGCTCTCCCTTACTCTCTTGCTCGGTGAGAGATTTGGGAAGCCCATCCAGGCCAGACAGAGCGAAGGAGACAGATAAAGCTACGGAAATAGAAGTAGCTTACTGGGGGCCCTCCTGGGCGGACCTCAGGTGAGGCAGTGGTACACCCGTGCCCTGGGTTAGACCAAAGGGGTTTTTAAGTTGTCTTGGTCTGGTCCTAGTCATCTGTTCGTGAGTCAATGGTGAGGAACCTGGAATGCAGACTGGTGGCTTCCTGTCACCAGGTGGGTGATAAGTCTTTCTTCCTCACCTGGGACAAGGTGATCTCTGACTCCAGGAATGTGGCTGTCCACTCAGCCGGTTGCCATTTGATTTTGGTCACCATATTGTCAGAGCAAACCTCACATTTGTTTCTTGTCAAATTTAGTCATTCCCGCCACTGGCCAAGCAATTGAAAGCGGAGATAGACAAATGGGACTATCTTAAACTAAGAAACTTCTGCACCTCAAAAGAAACAGTGACCAAAATACAAAGACAGCCTACAGAATGGGAAAGGATATTTGCCAAATACGCATCCGATAAGGGGTTGATTTATCAAGGATGTACAAAGTACTGGTTGAACTCCACAAGAAGAAAACATCCAACCCCATTAAAAAAAAATGGGCAGATTAAATGAATAGAAACTTTCACAAAGAAGAAATCCAAATGGCTAAAAGGCACATGAGAAAATACTCCACATCATTAATCATCAGGGAGATGCAGATCAAAACCACAATGAGATATCATTTCACACCACAAAGCCTGGCCCATATCCACAAGAATAAAAGCAACCGGTGCTGGCACGGATGTGGTGAGAAAGGGACCCTCCTTCACTGCTGTTGGGAATGCCGACTGGTTCAGCCCTTTTGGAAAACAGTATGGACGATTCTCAAAAAATTAGAAATTGAGTTTCCATTTGACCCAGCAATACCACTCCTGGGAATATATCCCAGAGAGGCAATAAAGTATAGTCGAAATGACATCTGCACTTGTTTGTTCACTGCAGCACTCTACAATAGCCAGAAACTGGAAGAAACCTGAGTGCCCAGGAACAGATGACTGGTTAAAGAAACTTTGGTACATCTACACAATGGAGTACTATGTAGCTGTTAGAAAAGATGAAGTCATGAAATTTACATACAAGTGGTACTACATGAAAAGTATCACGCTAAGTGAAATGAGTCAGAAAAAGAGGGATAGACATAGAAAGATTGCATTCATCTGGGGAACATAAAGCAACAAAATAGTAGACTAACACCCAAGATTGGCCAAGATTAGTACCAGGAATTTTACTCCATGGCTTGGAGGCCAGCCACACATGCTAGGGGGAAAGGGAGCTCAGATAGAGAAGGGAACACCAAATAAAGGGTGTTGGGAGGATCCTCCCAGGATGAGAGAAGCAGGCTAAAAGTAGATAGACCGAACATGATTGTCACCCATTGCCTTTTTTGCAAACCACAACACCCAATAAGAGAGAGAGAACCAAAGGGAATGCCCTGCCACAGAGGCAGGGTGGGATGTGGGGGATGAAGGGTAGGGGGAATACTGGGATCCGTGTTGGTGGGAAATGGGAACTGGTGGAGGGATGGGTATTTGATCATTGTATAATTGAAACCCAAACACAAAAGTTTGTAAGTTTACAACTGTACCTCAGGATGCCTCTCTAATAAAAATAAAAATAAATTAAAAATATAAATTACACACACACACACACACACACACACACAAGAAACAGTGATGAGGGGTACAGGCAGTTACTGGCTGTTAGAAGTTAGGGGGAGTGGTCAGCTCTTTCAGCCCAGATTCTGTTTTGAACACGTGCTCCCTTCATATCTTACTGAGTAAGTTTCCTTCAAGAAAACTATCTTGCAGGATTAGAGAGGTAGTCCAGAGGGTAGGGCATTTGCCCTGTGGACCAGCCAATCCAGATGTGACCCAGGGCACCCCATATGATCCCGAAACCCCACCAGGAGTCGTCCCTGAGTACAGAGCCAGGAGTGAGGCCTGAGCAACACTGGGTATGTCCCTCCAAAAATCTCCAAGTATGCGAAAAAGAGGAGGGGGAAGATGGGAGGGACGGTTCTTATTGCAGTGGGACTCGCTGGAGAATTTGGGAATTTCACACGCACCATTGTAAACTGGTATTCCTTTCGGGATGCAATGTAGAAAAATCAACGGTAAGTTAAAATTTTAATTTTGAAAAAGATACAAGAGGTCGGCAGATAGTAGAGCGGGACGGGCACTTGGGCTCTCTGACTTCAATCTCTGGCATCCCATAGAGTCCCTTGAGCATGGCTGGGACTGATCCCTGCTGTGGTTCCAAAACCAAATAAGGAAACAAACAAGGAAATGTAATATATCAAAAGCTAGAACAGGTGGTGAGGTGTCTGCTTTGCATATTTCTATCCTGGGTTGATTCCTGGCACCTCCTATGGATCCTTGAGCAACATTAGGGGTGATCCCTGAACACAGGACAGGAGACAGGGTCCCCAGTCAAGGGAGGTCTCATCTTTTAGGCCCCTGGAGCAATACCATGGGGGCCTGCACAGGGGACAGATTGCCCAAGTGCTGTCAGCCTTGGGCCTGGCAGTCGGTACTTGACCTCCACATCCCTGGACCCAGAGCAGGATGCCCTGGCTGCCTGTCCTCACTCCCAGCCTTGCGCCCACAGGTGGGACTGCAGGACAAACAGGTGAGTGTCTGCGGCAGCAACAGGAGTAGGTTCTCGGCCTCCCGCAGTAGGACGTGGCCTCTGACCAGTGTTGGTCTCTGAGAATGAGCAGGAGGAGGAGCAGGTGCTACTGCAGAGCCAGCTCCAGATCAGCTGCAAGGGGAGTGAATCAGGACAAGGTGGATATGGAGAAATGACAGAAGGTGCCGGGGGAGACCCACTGTGAGGGTAGGAGCCCGCCTAGGGTGGTGGGAGGAAGGACAGGCCAGGACGCCACCCACTATAATGTATCAAAATCTAGAAGAGGCTAGAGGGGTTGTGGGGGTGTGGACTGGCCCTCACTGCACAGAGAGGGTCCTAGTAGCGGGGAGGCTGCTGGGTCGAGGTAGGGGTAGGCCCCATCTCTAAGGCCTTGGGAGAAAGGCCCCCAGGGGAATGTGCAGGGCACAGGTTACCCGATGTGCTGTTTTCCTTGGGCCTGTGTGTGTGTGTCTGGGCCCTGAATGTTGTGGCTGGGATTTGGACAGGCTTCGACCTTTTTCATGACATAGATGTGCATGCAAGACCAGAAGGTGCAGTGCCTGCAGCTTGGAATGCTGCTGCTGGTACCAAAAGCAGCACACAGCGGCAACCCCACACCTTGATGTCCCACTCACCTGGGCTCCAAGGTTGAGCAGGTGCTGAGGCACAAGCAGATCATGGACCAGCTGCAGCAGGTGCTAACAAGGCAGCAGGCCATGCTGGAGGCCACCTTCAGGGAGCTGAGGGAATCCCAGGTGAGGCGGTGGGCAGGGGCTCAGGGACAGGAAGGCACATCCGGTCCTAGACCTGCCTACTCACCAGGTGCCTTCATCTTTAGGGGATCCTCAGTCCTGAAATCAGGAGCAACTGAGCCCCAGGCCTTGCTGGAATCCCAAGGGTACCCTGAAGAGGGTGAGTGGTGGGGTCAGTCTCCAGGAGGGAGAAGTGCCTGTTGGGGATCTGGAGGTGGGGCTATAGGGAGGTGGAGCCAGGCGGGACCCCTGAGATGCCTCCACCTTCCTTGCTTGGCTGAGACCCTGGAGTGCCCCATAGTCAATCCAGTGTCGAAGAACACGGAGTTGGAGGTGAACATAGTGGAGGTTTGTGAGACCATGACGTCTATGCAAGTCGAGGTGATGGTCATGAAGGACAGGCTGGTGGCGTGTGAGAAGACTAAGCATCTGGATGACTAAGGTCTGAGACTAAGGTCTGGCGTCCAGACCCGGGGAGCGGGATCATGGATTGTGTGAAGAACCCAGAGAGGCCCTCCTGTTCCTGTCTGTGAGGAACAGGAGGCCGCAGACCACAGATCCGGGTCCTGTAATGACCTGCCCCCAAATAACCAGAATCCAGTTCGTCCACTCGAGTTCTGCTGGACAACTTGTTCACCATTAATCCACTTTTTCTGCCCTGATGATGTACCCTGTGTTCTTCAATTCCAACTAATCTAGCCCTGATCCAGTTCTTCCCACCCTCCTCCTTCCTCACTCCTCCCCACTCTTCCACTTTCCCTCAGCACTAGACCCTAGGGATCAAGGGGGCAGAAAGGTCCCCCAACACTAGACCGCAGGGATCAGTGGGACAAAAATGTCTCCTACCTCTAGGCACCAGGGATGTTGGGAGCAGAAATTTAAACTGGGCCACACTCCAACCTCAGTCATGATAGCTTCAAAAGCCAAACAAGGGCTTGAGGTGGGAGCTCTCCCTCCCCAGTACACAGCCCCGTTTCTGCATATGGCAGCCCTGAAGCTAACGGGAGCTTGAAACATCGAGCAACCAGTTCTAGACACTCTTTGGGGGCTGTTTGGGCACTAATGAATTGAGAAGAGGAGAGAGGAAGGAGGCATGCTGGGTCACTCTCTGACAGTCACTGTCCTATTTCCAAGCTTGTTTCAATAAATGGATCCATCCCAGGCCGTGTGGGTATGTGTCTTGGGCAAGGTGGGTCCTGCCGGCAGTTGGCAGTTGCTTCTAGATTGTGGGTGGCCCTTGACATGAGATTCACCATGTCTAGAGCCTGTCACCTGCATGCCCCTGAAAAGGGTCAAACAGAATTCTTACTCACCTGTAATTCCGTCTTTTACCTACCCTGTCAAAATCATATTCATCTACCCCAATCTTGTCTTTCTTCCCTCTTCCTTCCCGCCCTTCTCCTCTCCCCCTCCTCCTTCCTGCCCCCTCCCTTCTCCCCTCCTCTGCCCCTTCCCATTGAGGAATGGGGCTATGGGACTATGAGGCTCTGCGGCTACACAAAGCAATTGCAGACGTGCCCCCATGGCAGGGATGCTGCGTACTAGGAGTGGCGAGATGACCCAAACAGAACAACATTGAGACTCATACTCTGCATGTAAAAAAGTTACACAGCCTCCAAGGAGGCTCAGATAGAGCAGAGAGCACCAAATAAAGGGTGTTGGGAGGATCCTCCCAGGGTGGGAGAAGCATGCTGAAAGTAGACTATAGACCAACCATGATTGCCACTCAGTGCCTCTCTTGCAAACCACAGCACCCAAAAGGAGAAAGAGAACAAGGGGGAATGCCCTTCCACAGAGGCAGGGTGGGGAGGGGGGATGGGGGGGGTGGGAGGGATGCTGGGACCCGTGGTGGTGGAGGATGGGCGCTGGTGGAGGGATGGTTACTTGATCGTTCTGTGACTGAATACCAAGCAGGAAAATTTGTAAGTCTATAACTGTACCTCATGGTGTTTCAATAATAAAAAAATTTTAAAAAATACTTGGATAAAAAAGTTACACAGCCGCCAACACATCCATATATGCAGAAACAAACTCAAAACATGAAATAAAAACCCAATCAAAAAATAAATCCAAAGAAATAAATTTCAATTTTTAATATGAAATATAGAGATCGTGTGGTCTCACCATGTTTCGCGCTTGTCCCTATCCCTCCCCGAGCGCGCCCCTCTTAGCCTTTCCAGAGGGTTCAGGGCTTCTTTCTTATGGTCGTTATCCGGATGCCACTCAGCTTGGAAACTGCTCCTGAACTGTTCAGTGGTTCTGAGCAAGAGATTTAATCCACTGCTTCTTGCAAGTCAGAGGATGGGGTCCCATCCGATAGGCAGAAAGGCTGGGGTCGCGAACGTTAGAGTGGGTTTTCACACCAAAATCTAGAGTCGCAAAAGTTAGACGTGGGTTTTCACATAATCCCAGGGACTGTGCCATCTGGGCAATTGGTAGCCACTGGGGCCCTTTGTTAGTCATCAGTGTCACCCCTGAATGGGGACCTGGAGGTAGATAGTTTGTTTACCTCTGTGGCACAGCGAGAGATCAGAGCCCCCTGCCTCAGAGACAGGTATGCCCAGACCTCTGCCAATGGCCCTACTCAGGGTCAGGCCACCTAGAGCCTGCTGCCCTTTCTCAGGCACTAAGAGGATCAACCTCAATGCCTCTGGAGCCCTACTGCTGATTTGAGATGGCTTCTTTTAGGTTATTTGTTTTTCTTTTTTTCACTTCTAAATGCTCATTCTTCCAGGAGGTGTGGTGCCCAGCCTCAACCAAGAGCTGGAGCAGAGCCTCTGAGGGTCTCTTTCAGTCCTCTTGGCTTCTGACACTAGGACCGAATCATCTACAGACTGCAGGATGGTGCATTCCAGGGCTCCAACAAGGATTTCCTTAAGTCCAGAGCCAGGGTCATCCTGAAGAAGGTGGCCAAGTTTTTGAATCCTTGGGCAACGGGTCCACACTAACTGAGGATTCCTCCTGTCTCTGGATCCTTTGGCCCAAAGGCAAACGGGGGTCTGCTTCCTGGAACAATTTCCAAAGGGAGAAACACATCTTTTGAGGTTCAAGCCTGTCAATCATTGGGCACTAGAGGAAAACAGACTCAAGAGAGTGGAAGGGCTGTGTACCACAAGGTGACCAGCAGGAGCGACACACTGTCTCGGCGCAGGTCATGACTTCTCAACTGAGGCCAATGGGTTGCTCCCAGTTGAGCTGCATCCCACCACTATTCCTGCCTCCCAGACCTGCGCAGTATCTTTCCCTATCCCTAGCCACACCTCACGGTCTACCTGACATTGTCACTGTCTCTGGAGGCTCACTCCTAGCATGAGTTTACCAGCAGAGGGGCATGATACTGCCATTAGAGGGCGCCTGGAGAGGGTATTTTCCAAAGTGGGAATACACAGTGTCAAGGTGGACATTTATTTGTGCTTCTAGCTCTGTCGGAAGCTCTAACACCAATAAGATACTAAAGTGGGGAACAGGGAGAACCTTGTTTTCCATATGGAACCCCCAGCATCTGCTGAGACCATGGATTCTCGGGCCCAGCAAAAGCAGGGAAGGGCTGCAACTCCGATACCTTCATCGAGCTCTGCTTCCTATGTTGCCCTGTCTTGGAGGTCATGGGGCGACCGTTTCCACGAGGCTTTTCTTGGGAGTGTAGGTACCAAGTTACCCTGCCTTCCCTGCCTGCCTGGGGACTCCCTGTGACTCTGTCAGACTGTCCAAGTGGTCCTGGTGTCAGTAGACATTTCTGGAACCTACCCAACTTTGAATGTCTGCCACTCCCATTCACAGAGGGTCACAGCTTGTCTGCTGTCATATTGGCACTTTGTTCTCTCCTGCAGTTTGGCATGGCCCTCTGGGCCAATGATCTGGGGCCTGCCTTCTGCCCCTCCCCATCCTCCACCCCTGAGTCCGGCTCCTGCTCTGGCTCCCCTCTTTCTCCCTGCCCCTTGTCTGCCCTGCCAGTTCTCGCCTCCTCTAGACCAAGGGCACACTGGAGGTGCTGGGGTCTGGCCTTAACCTCTCCACTGGGGTAGTGCTGTCTCCACTGGAGGTGCTGGGCCCTGACCTTAACAACTCTATTGGGGTAGTGCTGTCTCCACTGGACGAGTGGCAGTGCCACCCAGCCTCCATGCTCTCTGCCAACTCCTCCTGTGCACCAGGTGCCACTGCTTTGGTGTTGCTCTTTTTCCTTTTGGTCTTGTCTTGCTTTCTCCCCTGCTTGGTAGTGAGTTTTGTTGTTTCACAAATGAGAATTGCAGCACTAATATAATCTTGAGTTTTCAACGACTATGAACACATACGTACTTTGCCAAAATTTCTGCCTAAAGCTAACTAAAAACCAAGCAGCAGGGACTGGAGTGATAGCACAGTGAGTAGGGTGTTTGTCTTGCACGGGGCTGACCTGGATTTGATTCCCAGAATCCCATATGGTTTCCTGAGTACCACCAGGAGTAATTCCTGAGTGCATGAGCCAGGAGTAACCCCTGTGCATCGCTGGGTGTGACCCATAAAGGAAAAAAAAAAGCACATTTTGGCAAGTGGGAGAACATGATGAGATAATAGTGCTAATGGAATGAACAGCTCCAAAGTCTGAACACCGCACAAGGCGAGAGATCAGTTTTACAGCAGATCTGATAGGCGATGGGGTATTACCCAGCAGCTGACCGGAGAGTATGGAACAAGAAATGACCAAGCTTTCTTGGTGCAGATAAGGATCTGGAGCATATGAATAACGTAGGAAAATTTGGGGGATTTTCCCAGGTTTCTAAGTTGAACAGTGTGACAGACCACCTCTGGAACCTCCCGGGTGATTTCCGTGGCTGTCTCGTCTCTCCCAGACCCTGTGCCTCATGGCAGCTCCTGCTCTCCAGGATAGCCTGTCAGAAGTTAGCCTGCAGGAAATGTGGGCAGAGGTCCCTTCTCCTCTTCAGCAGGGCTCAGGAGATCCTAGTATCAGGACTTGAACAGGGCTGGGCTGCATCAAGGCAAGCACCTTAAACCCTGCAATATCCCTGGGGCCCATTCTTGAAAAGTCTGAAAGTGCTTGGGAGTGGAAGCTTCGGGTTCCACGGGGGTATCTCCCTGGGCACTGTGCCGGACAGATGGGGGAGTGGGGCATCTTTAAGGGAGCCCAACTCTACAGGAAGGAGATTTAGGTGGGAAGCAGCTGAATGAAAAGTACTGCTTGGAGCAGGGTATTAGTACAGCAGGTAAAGTGATAGTCTTGCACACTGCTGACGTTGGATCAATGGGCCCCCCTAGGTCCACTAGGTATGGTCCCTGAACTAAGTCAGGAGTAAAGCCTGGGTGTGGTGCCAGCACCCAAAGAAAAGTGCTGCAAGCAGACAGGGCCGGCCTTTTCCCAGTGCCCTAAGGAAGGATTGCTCAAGTTCTTAGAGGCCATAAGAGGGATTTCCCTGCTAGTGGGAAGGGGTGAGGGAGGGAAAGGGGGTGACAGCACTGGCCCTCCACTTGTGACACTGCCTGAGCAGTGACAGTCCACTTGGACATTCCACAGTGGCCTGACTCAGGCCAGGACTTGGCTGCTGCTTTGACACAAAAGTGTCCTGAAAATGTGTGTCAGGGTCCTCAGGAGGGAGAAGCCCCCAATGGGGGTCAGGAGGCAGGACACCCGGGGGGTCGGAACCAGGCTGACTCTGCCCCCGAGCCCTCCACCTCCCTTGGTTGGCTGAGAGCCTGGGGCTGCCCCGCAGTCTATCCAGTTTCAGTCAATCTAAGGACACTGAAGTGGAGGCAAACACAGTGGAGATCATAAAGCCTGAGGAGCTGGAGGTGGTAACAGTCAAGAAGGACAAGCTGGTAGTGTGGGCAAGACTGTGCATCTGGAGGCAGAAATCTCCCCCAACACTGGGCACCGGGGATGTGGGGGGCAGAAATGTCCCCCAATAATAGACACTAGTGGTCTGGGAGGCAAAAACAGGCACCAAGCAGTAGGCACCAGTGACATGGGGTGCAGAGGTTTCCCCTAACAATAGACAGCAGGGTTCCAGGGACAGAAATGTTCACAATTACTTGGCACCAGGGATGAGCAGAGCTGAAATTTCCTCCAGAAAATAACACTAGGGATGTTGGGGAAAATTGTTTTCTAATACTAGACACAAGAGCTCTGGGGGGAGAAATGTCCCACAACAGAGAACAGAGCTCAGATAGGAGACATGTCCTCCAACACTACACAATTAGAAGTCCCCAGAGCAGAAAGTAGAAATAGTCCAAAGAGTAGCAATAAGAAATGAACACCTCCCCACCCCCTACCTTAGACTATATTCCAGGAGAGAGGAGTGGAGAATGCCTCCTCACCCCTGCTTTCCCACCTAAATGTTCAGATAATTCGGGTTTGTGCGCTGTCCTTGCATGGTCCAGGGCATTTTCCACTTTTTTGAGTTAAAATTCTGTCCAGAAGGCCAGAGAGAAGTCTCAGGAGACTCAGTACAGGCTTGGGATGCATGAGGTCAAGAACGTTCCCTGGCACCACAGCGTCTCCTGATCACAAAGGTCACCACAGCGTCTCCTGATCACAAAGGGTCAATGAAGCAATACTTGGAAGGATCTCAGTGCTTAGAGGAAACACTCATTCAGAGCATCCGATTTTCAAAACAGCACTTGGGTACAACCATCTACCCCTACTTGACCCAGGGAAAACGAGGCCACACTCAAACCTTTGGTTCATGGGCTACAGACCAAGCAAAAGTCTGAGCCGAGAGCTCCCCGTTCTCCTGTGCACTTTTTCTATTCTGGAAAAGGAAGTCCTGAAAAGGATGGAGGCTGGAACAGTCAGCAACTGAGTTCTAGGCACTACCTGGGACAGTTTAGGGGATCATTAATTGGTGGCAGAGGAGAGAGAGGGGAGAGGGCTGAATCAGTCTCCCTGACAGCCACTGTCCTGTTTCCAAGATTGTTTCTACAAATAGATGCATTCCAGCCTGTGTGGGTGTGTGGCATTGGGTGGGGCGGGTCCTGCCAGGGAACGGCTCATGCTTCTTGATGAAGCATGAGCTGTCCTGTGGGGGTCTCCCCATGGATCAGAACCTGACATGACATGCCCATGGTGCCTGTTGCGTCTACACCCCCGCTGCAGTGTCCACCGGGAAGAGCCCCCACCTTGCCCCCAATGCTTCGCGGGTGCCAGGCCCCCTAGTGGCCAGATCATGCCTCAGGTAAAGGACCTGCAAACCTCCAGGTATTTCCCAAATGTCTCAAGGACTGGATGGACTTTCTCTGCCCAGAGCCTCACCCCAGTGTGGAACCCTTCACTGCCCACAGGCTCCCCAGACAGCACAAGCCCACAGTGACCCTGTGCCCCACCATCAGAGATGGATTTGATTCTCAGCCAGGCATACGTGTTCCCGAACCTCCTCTCCCCACAAGGCTGCCCCGTGGTGTCCACCAGTGTCCCTAGCATTCTTGTGCCCCAGCCCCAAGCCTCGCATGAGTCAAACGTGTCTGTGAGGAGACTTGGGGCGTGGGAGGAGGGGATGAGTGGAGGGTACATGAGTTTGTGGTATGCAGGAACGGGAGACGGTCGGAGGGAACGGACACCCCAGACAGGTGTTCTCCACACAGGGATTTTTCCAAGTGGTTCTGGAAGGAGGGCAGGGAGAGTGCCAGGCAGAGGAGGAGAGAGCTGAGTAGAAGCTGGGCAGTGGGGTTGAAGTGGGAGTGGACAGAGGTGAAACCTGCACAGCCTGAGGATGGAACCGTCTTCCTGTCTTTGGAGCCTGCCTAGGTTTTGGGTGGCAAAACTGTGAACGTTGCTGCCCAGCTTAAATACACAACCTCAGAGCAGGGAGAGAGCTCAGGGTCAGGGGACCGTGTGAAAAGACCCAAGTGCCTCCTTGGACACTGCCTGCCTCCTGGGCACCATCAAGTTTGGCTCTGGGGGATCCCATCCCGGCCCAGGGATGGCCCTGTAGCATTGGATCTGAGCCAGGTTCATCATTGGGCCATCTGTCCCTGGAGGCCATGTCAACAGTACGACTTCGTGGGTGACCCAGCCTGCCCTTACCAGAGTGACTTCAGGCTTTTTGGGTGTCGTTGTACAACCTTTCTTGGGAGCTACCGAGGCTTCCAGGAGGCTCCAGGGCAATGCATTTCTAGAAGATGCGACCAAATTCTATGGCAGGTCTCAACCATGACTGACGTTCCCTTCAGAGGTCCTTCGAAGCACCGTGCCAGGCCTGGGATGCCCCGGTGCAGGGTGTTCCCCGTCCCTGAGGCTGTGTTGCTTCTGCAGGTGCAGAGAGCAGAAGTACAATTATGAAAGTCTGCCAACGACGTCCGTGATCATCGCGTTTTATAACGAAGCTTGGTCAACCCTAATTCGCAACGTTTACTGTGTCCTTGAGACGTCCCCAGACATCCTGCTGGAGGAGGTCATCCTGGTGGATGACTACAGCGATAGAGGTGCCCGGCCTCCCCTCTTCCCTCCCCTGGCCTCCCCTCCCCCACCCCGCCCTCCCTTGACCCCCATCCTCCCCTCCCCTGCTCTTGCCTCTGAGCTCTGTCTGGTTCTCGCTGTGGACGGGTTCTGATTGAAGGCTGTGCTGGGCTGTTCTCTGCGAGGCTCTAGATAACAGTGATTTACAGGAGATAACAGGGAACGTCTCCGTGCAGTTGGGGTATGGCTGTAGAGGGCAGGTGTGGGAGCAGGTGTGGGGGACAGGTGTGGGGGATAGGTATGGGCTATAGGCATGGGGGCACAGGTGTAGAGGGCAGGTGTTGGGGGGTGGGTGTGAGAGAGAGGTCTTGGGGACAGAGGTGGGGGAGAGGTGTTGGGGGCCAACTGTGAGGGAGGGTGTGAGGGCAGGTGTGGAGGCAGGTGTGGGGGCCAGGGGTGGGGACAGGGGTGAACACTCGCCTTCTTTGGGGTGCTGTTCTCCCTGGGATGCCCCAGCCTGGCCCCTCCCCTCTCTCTCTCACTCCCACCTGTCCTGAAGGGTGTCCAGGGGACTCGGGCAGCACCTAGTAGGGGGTCTCACCTCCCACCCTGCAGAAGAACAGTCACCTGGCCACACCTGGCTGCAGGGGGCGCTCAGGACTGTAGTCTCGCTTGTTTGTTCTGGGGGCCGCTGGGCGGTTCTCCAGGCTTGCTCCTGGCACTGTGCTCAGGGCTCACTCCTGGTGTGCTCAGAGGACCAGGTGGGGCGTTGGGATCACACATCTTAACCTGGGGGACTGATGTCTTTTGGGTGGTGGCCATGTACTCGGCTGGAAATCGTGGAGAGAGTATTCGGGGTCATTCAGCGTTGCCCATGACAGAGTGCAGGGCAGGTGAGCGTGAGGCGATGCCGATAGAGCCAGCTGGCACCAAGTCCTGACAGTCCTGAGACCTGGGCGTCTGGGTCCAAGGGGGGCACGTGGGAACGTTGCTGGTGGTTCTAGAGTTCTCCATCCCAGCCTTCCCTTGCCCGGGCAGGGCGGGAGTGAGCCGGCTGCCCCATTCTCCTCCCCAGAGCACCTGAAGGAGCGCCTGGAAGCCCACCTGCCCAAGGTGCACCTAATCCGCGCCACCAAGAGGGAGGGCCTGGTGTGCGCCCGGTTGCCCGGGGCTTCGGGGGCCAAGGGCAACATCCTCACCTTCCTGGACTGCCACTGCAAGTGCCACGAGGGCTGGCTGGAGCCGCTGCTGCAGAGGTGCGTGGGCGGTGCCCAGTGGGAACACGGGAGACCCAGCTCCGTGGGCCTCGGGCTCGGCCTGGGTGCCCCGTCCCCCAGTCTCAGGCCACGGCTCCATCCCTGGTCACATGATCAGGGACCCTGGTCTGGGAGCCTTCGAGGGCATCAGGCGCTGCTGTACCCACGGCTTACTTGTGCAGGGGAGTTGCTTTTACTGCCGCTGGTCAGGTGCCTGAGTCGAAAAGTGCTGCCTTGGGCAGAGAGGCCAAGAACAGGATGGTGTGGATCTTATCAGATCACAGCCCTAGGCAGCACATTTTGGTCGTCTTTCCTTCATGCTGGGCTGACTTTCCCAGGTCATCCAGTACCTGTGTTGCCTGGGGCTCCTCAAGTCTGAAGGGACCCACAGAAATGGTGATTCACAGTAATTTCTCTTATGTATTTATTTATTATTTATTTTTTGCTTTTTTGGGTCGCACCCGGCAATGCACAGGGAGTCACTCCTGGCTCATGCACTCAGGAATTATTCCTGGTGGTGCTCAGGGGATTCTGTGGGCTGCTGGGAATAAAACCCGGGTCAGCCGCGTGGAAGGCAAATGCCCTACCCACTGTGTTATGCCTCCAGCCCCTGCATTTTATTTTGGGGGGGGGATTTGTGTGTGTGAAGGGGCTTACCCGTGAGTGCTCAGGGCTTACTCTTGGCTCTGCTCAGGGATCACTCCTGGTGGTGTTCAGGGGACCACATGGGGTGCCGGGGATTGAACCAGGGCAGCCACCTATCGGGCAGGCACCTTCCCTGGGGTCCTGTGTCTCTGGCCCCCACCTTCCTTAGCGTCACTAGGAAACCATGAGCAGAATCATGGACAGGAAGCAGATGGCCCTCGCCTGGGTTATTTTTTATCTTCTTACCCCTGTAGTCTTAAACTAAGCTTTTAAGTATCATTCTTTGAAAGGGTTTTAAATGCAGGGGGGAGGGGAACCACTCCAGGCTGCCCTTCCCCCAGACCCACCTTACTCCCTCCACTTCCTCCCTCCTGATGCTGCATCACTATTGTCAGCTACCCCCAGATTCCTCCGGGTGGGCTGTGCCCCCATATGGCGTGGACCAGGATGCGGGGGGAGGGGTTCAGGGTCTGCGCAGCTGGCCTCTGGAGCACACGCACCCACTGTCTCCTCTCCCAGGCGTGGGTGTCCATCATCTGGCCCCCAGCCTCACCCTGCTGCTCTCTGCCCTCCCCATCTCTGTCCTCAACCACTCTGGCTCCCTTCATGGCTTCTTTCTCTTCCTCAGCTTCAAAGAGGGTCCCGGCAGCTGGACTCCCAGGGGCCCAGGCCAGTGCCAGGGGCTGAGAGCAGAGCCATCATCGTGTCTCGCTCTCCCTCTGAATCCCAGGCTGGAGGGTGGCATTGGGGACTGATGCCATGCAGGGTCCAGAAGCAGGGGACCTGAGGGCACACACTGGCCCTGAGTGGAGTGGGAGCGAGCACGGCTTGGATGGGGGGGCTGTTCCTGGTCACCCAAGTCCTGGCCACATCTGGGTGGTGTGCGTATGTGTGCGTGTGTGTGCGTGTGTGTGTGTGTGTGTGTGTGTGGTCACTGCAGGATCGGGGAGGAGGAGACGGCGGTGGTGTGCCCCGTGATCAACGTTATTGACTGGAACACTTTTGAGTACCTGGGCAACTCCGGAGAGCCTCAGATCGGTGGCTTTGACTGGCGGCTGGTGTTCACGTGGCACGTGGTCCCTGAGCGGGAGCGGAAGCGGATGCGGTCCCCCATTGATGTCATCAGGTCAGGACTGGCTGGGAGTGTAACACCCCCCCCCCCCAACAACTGCAGCAGACGCCCGGGAGGAGGGCAGGGATGCTTCGCTGGGGCCCCACCTGGTTTTGTTCTAAAGCATCTGCTGATTATTTTTTTACTCTACACCCACCCCGCTCTAAGTGTGGGGTTCATATTCATTGGCCTATTTTGTTTATTTAAAAACAAAGGTGAGGGGGCTGGAGAGAGAGTTCAGTGGGTAGGGCGCTTGCCTTGCAGGAGTTTGCCCTGGGTTCGATCCCCCAGGCACCCTGTTATGGTTTCCCGAGCACCGCCAGGAGTGATTCCTGAGTGCAGAGCCAGAAGTTGCCCCCGAGCATTGCCGGGTGTGGTCCCAAAGCCAAAGCCAAAACAAGATAAATAAAAATAGGGTGAAGTATGTATCCTAAAATGTACTGCTCTGACCGTTCTTAAATATATAACTTGGGAGACTCAAGCGCGCTTTCCCCTCGACCTCGCAGAATCTCTCCAACCGTCAGGCGGTGTGTGTCAACCCCAGCCCCTAACGGCTCCATGGCCTCTAACACACCCCCACAAAAACTTTCCCCCTTCCAGACGCCTCACGCGAATGAGGCCACCACGCTTTGTCCCTTCGCGTTTGCCTTCTTGCCGGTCCCGAGATGTTTGCCTTGGGAACCCATAATTCTGCCTTGTGTCAACGTGGCCGGTTTTGTTGGCCCCTTCACCTCCGGTGGGTGTGTCCGCCGTCCAGGAGTTGTGTGCCATGCCCCGGGGAGGACTGATATCACAGGTGCCCTGCCCCCTGGACTGGTGCCAGTCTCCAGGGCCCGAGGTGGCTGGCTGCCACTTCCGGCTGTCCACGTGGGCGTGGGGTTCTGGGTCAGGTGGCGACTCCATGGTGACGACTCTGAGCACTTAGCGGCAGGCCTCTGTGGGACTGACGCCAGTTAGGGGATGGGTGAGGGCGCAGGGTGAGGGCGGCCGAGAGCCAGCGTTGGTCAGTGGGTGAGCCTGGGTCTGAGCCCGGCTGCTCGCGTTCTGTTTCATTTGTTTGGCTTAGTTTTTGGGCCACACTTGCTGAGGCTCGGGGTTACTCCTGGCTCTGCACTCAGGAATTACTCCTGGTGCCTCGTGGTGAGGGAGCTGGTGGGCACAGGATGGGGTGCAGGGACCAGGCATGTGTTAGGAGGCTCTGCAGACTTCCCCGTCAGAAATGCGGGCGAAGGAGAAGACGGAGGCTGAGACTGGGGGGTGGGGGGACCTCAGGGGCGGTGGGGGGATTTGGAGAACCTGATTGACATCTGGGAAAAAGGACGGATTGAGGGTGGCACCCGGATTGCTGGAGTGGCCACTGGGGGGCCGCTGGCATTGCCCCTCACACAGAAGATTTAGAGACTGAGGCAGAGGAGGAGGGATCATGTGTCAGGTCACAGATGCAGCCTGTGATGTCGAGACATACTCCCTCCCCCCCAACTCCCTCCTCCAGTGCACACATATGAAGACATGTGCACAAACCCACACACATGCACACATGCAGCAGCTTCATGGTCAGTTGCCTGCCCCTCCCACAGTCTCATCTCAGTTTTTTTTAAATGTAGGAGTACTGCTATTTATTCAGCCACTGATTAGCTGATTGAATTGTGCATGAACTCCACACATCATCTCAGCTTTCTTGCATGTTTCAGTCACCATGTTCCCTAATCTTATACCCTAAAGCCATGTGAATGTGCTCTCATGCTGGCACCCCTCCCTCCCTCCCTTTTCCCTCCTTCCCTCCCCCACTCCTTCCTTCCTTCCTTCCTTCCTTCCTTCCTTCCTTCCTTCCTTCCTTCCTTCCTTCCCTCCCTCCCTCCCTCACTCCCTCCCTTTTTTCTTACCCTCCCTCCCTCCCTCTTTCCTTCCTTCCTTCCTTCCTTCCTTCCTTCCTTCCTTCCTTCCTTTCTTCCTTCCTTCCTTCCTCCGTCTCTCTCTCCCTCCCTCTCTCTCTCCCTCCCTCCTTCTCTCCCTCCCTCCTTCTCTCCCTCCCTTTTCTCTCTCTTCTCTCCCTTCCTTGGTCTTCCCTCCCTCCTGTTCTTCCATCCCCCACCAAGGAGTCCCACTGACCTTTACCGTGTACTCTGAGCCTGCAGTGCTGGGAGGGCCCCCCAGTGCCACCACAGGGACCCGGCTGCCACCAGTTTCCCACACCCACATCTGCACTCTGGGGTGCTTCCCTTCCAGCTTTCGACCTGAGCCACCTCTGGGGGCCGGGGAAGATGCCATGCCTGCTCAGTGGGGTTGGGGGAATCGAGGGCTTCAGGAAAATGTGATAGAATCATCTTTCTTGGCCTCCAGCAGACCCCAGCTGCATCTGTGAGTGCCTGGGCTCTGCTGTGAGACCACCACCAACGCCCACCCCGCCACCCTCCCAGCCATGTGCTCTCTCCGCCCTCTCTCCGGGTCCATCTGCAGCTGCCGGGGTCCTCTCATGCTTAGACTTTGCCCATGCTGAGGCCTTCCCAGCACCGTTCATTCCTCTGTACTGGACACGCCCCGGGCCTGTACCCTCTCCGCCCTGGAAACAGCTGTCCCTGCCCTTGACCCCTCGAGAGCACATGCATCACACCAGTTCTGTGATTATTTGGAGGGGTCTGGGAGCTTCCCCAGCTAGGACTCCCAGCAGAGCCCCCCCACCACCAGTGCTCCCAGACTGATGAAGGCAGATCAGGCCTGGGTAAGGGTTCCTGCGGCTGGCACTGAGACGTAGGTGTTGCAACTCTTCCAGGTCCCCGACAATGGCTGGTGGGCTGTTTGCTGTGAGTAAGAAATATTTTCAGTATCTGGGGTCTTATGATACAGGAATGGAAGTTTGGGGCGGAGAAAACCTCGAATTCTCCTTTTGGGTCTGTCTCTCTTTCTGTAGCCGTGCTTGTCTGTCTCTCTCTCTCTCTTCTCTCTCTCTCTCTCTCTCTCTCTCTCTCTCTCTCTCTCTCTCTCTCTCTCTCTCTCTCTCCATGCCTCTGTCTCTCTGGATTTCATGAAAACCTGTTGGACTTTTCCCCGCCTTGGCCTTTTGTCCAGTGTCCTGAGAGTGGACACGTGGACAGCCTATATATGTGCTTCTCTCATCTGACCTTCTCACAGAACGTGCTTTTAACTAGAAAAGCAGGAGGCAGGGAAGGAACCTCCTAGGTCCCCTGGTTCTTTTCTTCCCCTCTGCTGCCCTGGGCCGAGGTTGGCCCCAGACACAGCATCCTGCCTCCTGGTCCACCTTTGGTCGCCGGGCTTGCTGAGCTCTTTAGGAAGTCGCCTCTGTATGTATGTAGCAGGGTGACTTTCAGAGTCTGACACCGAGAAGAATTCTCGGGAGAGCTTGTTAAAGGGGTCAGGTTCAGTGGCTGGACGTGCAGGCCGGAGCAAGAGTCACATTCTAAACGAGTGAACCCCCTGAGGCCGCCCTCTGCCCTCAGAATCCCCGAGTGACAGTTCTGTGAGAACCCCCGCCATTTCCGTGGGATTCCCAATGAACTTGTGTCTGGCATATTACATTTCAAGACCATATGCCATTGGTCATGCTTTTTGATGATGTTAAAATTTTCTGTTTAATTTTTTTTTTGGCTTTTTGGGTCACACCCTGCGATGCTCAGGAGTTCCTCCTGTCTCTGTGCTCAGAAATTACTCCTGGCGGTGCTTGGGGGACCATATGGGATGCTGGGAATCAAACTTGGGTCAGCCTCGTGCAAGGCAAACGCCCTACCCACTGTGCTATCGCTCCAGCCCCTCTGTTTAATTTTTGTGAGAATTTTTTCATCTTTTCTGATTGCTTGTTTTGTTTTGGGGCCACACACAGTGGGGCTCAGGGGATACACCGGGCTCTACCCTCAGAGATGACTCCTGTCTGTGCTCGAGGGACCCTATGGGATGTCGGGGATTGAACCTGGGTTGGCCCCATGCCAGGCAGTATGCTCTACTCGCTGTACTAGTGTCCTGGCCCCTGGAATTTTTTTTTAAGTAACAGAACATCCCAGCTTTGCATAAAGAGTGAACCAAATAGAAATTTTATCTTCCACGCAGGGCTTTCCTTCTCCCATCGTAAGGTACTGTCCTTTTGGGTCTTATTTTTCAAAAAAAATTTTCTTTTTGAATTTGGTTGAAACCCAAACTCAGGGCTCACTCCTGGCGGTGCTCAGGGGACCGTCGGAGCTGCCAGAAACTGAACCTGGGTCAGGTACATGCAAGGCAGGTGCCCAACCCCATTGTACTGTGTCTCCAGCCCTTCAGCTGCTTTTCTGGATGGTTCATCCTGGGGGCCAGTGGTGGGGTGTGGTGGTTCACACCCCTCTGCCCTTGCATGAGTCTACCTCGTTGGGTTTTGAGGTGTGCTTTTAATGGTCTTTCTGCCTCTCCTCCAGGTGCCAGGCTGCTCTTCCTGTGTCTGGCAGTTCCTCTTTCTCCCTTCCCAACTTCTCTCCTTCCTAGCTGCTTTCCTCTCTTCTCTGGCTAGGAGATCAGGTAATCCGCCCGTGTGGACTGTCACCCACCCACGAGCTCCTGGCCAGGCCCACTCTGGGCCCTGTGAGCCCCACGCATGAACAAACAGTGCATGGGCTTGTGGTCTTGGTTCTGGTGGCTAGACCTTGGGCCGCTCCCTTGTTCTTTGGCTGCGCTCTGGAGCCCGTGTGTGCATGGGGGTGGGTGAGGCAGGGATGGGCGGTGGGGTGAGGAGTGGGGTGGAGGGGGCCGCCTGTTTCATGCCCTGGCGGGTGCGGTCTCGGCAGTGTCTCTTTGGGTGATGCTTGGTGCCCGGCCTCTGTACTCAAGGGACAGCCGTGCCGATGGACCTGCTCCCCTCAACCAGCCACTCCTCTGCCCTGCAGATCTGGCAGTGCGGCGGGACCCTGGAAACGCACCCCTGCTCACACGTCGGCCACGTCTTCCCCAAGCAAGCTCCCTACTCACGCAAAAAGGCTCTGGCCAACAGTGTCCGCGCTGCCGAAGTGTGGCTGGATGAGTTCAAGGAGCTCTTCTACCACCGCAACCCCCACGCAAGCCTGGTGAGCTCCTCCCATCCGCCCCGTCTGCCTTCACCCCTGCAGGCCTCCTCAGAACCAACCCCCCCTTCCTCCTCCCTCCTCCCTCTACCCTCCGTGCCCGCACATCCACTTCCGGAGGGAGAAGCTGCGGTGGGCCTTGGTGAGGCCAGTGGGGGACTACTTGATTCCTCCATGGTTGTGATGACCCTCTGCTGATGTCTCTTGATGCCCACCCGGCCTTGAGAATCACAGCCAGCAGCTCATGCTGCCCACCCCAGGTTGGGGGACCCTGAGCTTGTTGCTTCTAGGAAAATCAGGGCTGGGTTTCAGCTACCTCCAGCCACTGCATGTTCTTCAGATCGTGGGTATTTCTGTCGTGGAGGGGAGGTCAGGCCCCATGCCATGGTCGCCAGGGCCTCTTCCTGGCTCTGCACTCAGGGATCATGCCTGGTGATTTTTTTTCTGGGAACCAAATGAGGTGGCAGGGACCAGGGCAGGGTGGCCACCTGCCAGGCAAGCGCCCTGCCCTTTGCACGAGCTCTCTGGTTCCTGTTTACTTATGACCCCCACCTGGAGGTGCTTGGGTTCTACCCTTGACTCAGTGCTGGGGGTTCCCTGCCGTGCCGGGACTCGGACCTGGGCCTCCTGTATGTGCTCTTGACCATTGAGCTATCTCTTCAACACAGAGTATGTATGTGTGTGTGAGTGTGTGTGTGTGTGTGTGTGTGTGTGTGTGTGTGTGTGTGTGTGGTGCCGGGGATGGGTCATGCATATGTGCGCTATCTCATCTCATCCCAGCCCCGTCTCTTGGCTTTGCATGCGTGTCTACCTCAGCCAGCCTTCCTCAATCTGTCCCATTGAAGAAGTGCTGTGTGTCCAGGGATGCCCACAGGGCTGGGGTTTGGGGCTCCCATCATGTCCTAGGCGCTTCATGACCATCGAGGTGCACTGGGTCTCCCCAGGCTGGAGCTGGGCAACGGGGAACCCTGTGTGTGTGTGCGCACGCATGTGTGTGTGTGGGGGGGGGTGGTACCCCGGCTGCCACAGCTCTCTCCCTAGGCACCCACCCACACCTGCACAGCTAGGGCTTGGGGGCATCATCACGCCCCAGGACTGGGGTGGGGTGGAGTGGGGGACTGTGGAGGACCTTCAGGCTGACCGCATGGACCCCCCTCAGGAGTCCTTTGGAGACGTGACCGAGAGGCAGCAGCTCCGTGAGAAGCTCAAGTGTAAGGACTTCAGGTGGTTCCTGGAGAACGTGTATCCTGAGCTGCACGTGCCCGAGGACCGGCCCGGCTGCTTCGGGATGGTGAGAGGGCTGCGCCCGGGGGGGCTGCCGGCAGGGTCCCCACCCCCTGCATGAGGCAGGTCCTCGATGGGGTCCCTTGGGCTCCCCAGCCCCGGCCCTCTCCCCGGCTCTTCCCCTCCCCCGGCTGGGTTTGGCTCTCAGCTCGCTCACGTGGGAGCATGTGAACGAGAGTCAGGTTCTGCCTGTGATTTTGTGCATGAGGAGACTGAGGCTTGCCTGGACTCTCCACACCACCTCTACCCATCACATCACTTCACACCCGAGTCTCAGTGTCTGGGCCAGTCAGTCATTCCCACCTCAGGGGTCCTTGGGGACCGGAGGGGGTGGGTAGAGGAGGATGGGGCAGGAAAAGGAGAGTCACTTCTGTTGTTCATCAAAAGAAAGAGAAAAGAAATCTTTGGGGGGGGCAGAAAGATAGTCCCGGGGTTAAGTTTAAACTTTGCCCTCTGTGTGGCCAACCCTAGTTTGATCCCCGGTGCCACACGTGGTCCCCTGAACACCGTCAGGAGTGGCCCTTGAGTACCTCGAAGTATGGCCTAAACACCCGTTCCGCTCCCCCCCAAACCCCTGCACACAAATGGGAAGTATTTGGGCTGTGGGGGTTGGGGTTGGGCTTCACCCGGTGGTGCTCAGTGGTGACTCATGATGGTGCTGGCATCAGACTGGGGCTTGGTTGCCTGCCTGGCAAGTGCCCTCACCCCCCAGACCCTCTCCGGCCCCAGTGCCATTCACTCTGGAGAGAAATCACGCCAAGGTAGAGACTCCCCTCTCCTGGGCTGCACGGCTGGGCGACGCTGCTTCCCCCATTCTGGAAGCCCTTTGGTCAGTACCCAGCGGGCTCTGAACACGTTTGAATCCTTGGCCACTGTGAAGTGTCCAGGTCTCCCGAGGTGCCGAGAGGATCAGGAGGCCGTCGTGGGCTGCCTGCCCCAGGGAGTGTGTCACTCTTGCTCGCCCTGCCTTTGTCTCCTGCGTCCCCACCCCACCCCGTCCCACTGCATTTCTCTTTTGTCCAAGCGCAGCCCTGGAGGGGATGATGGGGCATGATGCTCTTCAGGCCTTTGCACGTGACCAAACTGGGCACTATCCCCAGCATCCCATAGGATTCCCCACCAAGCACCACCAGGTGTGATCTCTGAGCACAGAGCCAGAAGTAAGCCCTGAGCATTGCTAGATGTGATACTCCCCTCCTTCAATCCCCCCCAAAAAATCCAAAATGAATAAATTAAGGAAGCTCTTATTTATTTATTTGTTTACTTTTGGTGTGGGGTCCATGCCTTGCGGTGCTCAGGGATTTACTCCTGGCTCTGTGCTCAGGGATCACTCTTGGCGGTGCTCAGGAGGTCCTGTGGGTTGCTGGGGTTTGTCCATGTGCAAGGCCAGCCATCTGACCTGCTGTACTATCGCTCAGGTCCCAGAAGCTCTTACTTTTGGGCCTGGCTCTTGTGCCAGGCCCTCCTCACTCGCTGTTTCTCCTCCCGCAGCATCCTGGGTTGACTCAGTTGTGTGTAAACCTGAACTGGAAACTCCCATTATGTTTCTTGGTAGCTCCAGAATAAAGGACTGCAAGGACTCTGCTTTGACTATAATCCTCCTGATGAAAACCAGATTGTGGGGCACCAGGTCATTTTGTACACCTGTCATGGCCTGGGCCAGAACCAGGTAGGTGACGCTTCTCTCTGGAAAAAGGCAGCAGGGGCCCCTGGGTTCAAGGTCTTGGGAGCCTCTTAAAGAGGAAAATTGGGGAAGATCTATGTGTGTTGTTGTTTTTAATTTTAATTTTTTTTTTGTTGAATCACTGTGGTATTCAGTTACAGGGCTTTCATGATTGAGTTTCAGTCATACAATGATCAGACACCCATCCCTCCACCAGTGCTCATTTTCCACCACCAATGTTCCCAGTGTCCCTCCTGCCACCCCCATCCCCTGCCTCTACGGCAGACAATTTCTTTCTTACTCTCTCTCTACTTTTGGGCATTATGGTTTGCAATACAGATACTGAGAGGCCATTATGTTTGGTCCTTTATCTACTTTCAGCACCTCTATGTGTGTTTTTTAAAAAGTGAATATTTGACCTCTTCAATTTGTAAAGGTAATAGAGACTCATTGTAAAATATTTGAGAACTAGAAAGTGAAGCAAGTGTGCCCGAGAGGACCTGGAGAAACCGCCTTAGGATGAAGGTGAGTTTCTTGTCCCTCTTTCCTCTATGCACAGACTCTGGATTCTGTGTTTTAACTTAATCACTTAATCACTTAACTTCCCGTTAGTCGTCGATTTGCTCGAGCGGGCGCCAGTAACGTCTCCATTTGTCCCTGTCGCGTGCTAGTGTAGCCCAATGGCATCTGTTCGCTCCAGGAACATGAAGGGCTTCAAACCGATTGTTCATGATCTTGACGAAGAAGTCTGACCATCTGGTAGGTGGGCGGCCACGCGGTCTTTTGACATCCTGTGGAATCCAGTCGGTAACAGCTCTAGTCCAGTGGTCGTCTTTAAACCTCATTACGTGACCAGCCCATCTGATTTTTGACACCTTGGCAAATGAGACAGTGTCCCTGATTCTTGATCGTCGACGGATGTCGGAACTCCGGATTCTTTCTCTCATTTGAGTGAAACGTGATATTCCAAGCATAGCTCTTTCTATTCTTCTTTGGGAGACCTGAATAGAGTTCTCATCCTGTTTGCGTAGGGCCCAGGTCTCTGAGGCATATGTTAATGCAGGAAGAACAGTGGAATCAAAGAGATGTGCCCAGAGCTGGAGGTTCTTCATCCTCTTAGCTATTTCTTCGACGTTCTTGAAGGCGTTCCAAGCCGCTCTCTTCCTCCTGCGCAGCTCGGGTGCCAGGTCATTTGTCATGTTGATCTCTCGACCTAGGTACACATAGCTGTTGCATTCGGAGATGGTCGTTCCATTGAGAGCGATTAGGGCATCAGGTACGAGGCTGTTTCTCATAAACATTGTCTTCGTAAGATTCAGCTGTAGTCCTACCTTTCCACACTCACGGTCAAAGTCAGCCAGCATTTGTGCTGCTTGGCTGATGTTTGGTGTTACTAAAACAATGTCATCAGCACAGCGGAGGTGGTGTAGTTGCCGACCATCTATCTTCACTCCCATTCCTTCCCATTCCAGTCGTCGCATGATGTTCTCGAGGGTGGCACTGAAGAGTTTCGGTGAAATGGTATCAGCCTGCCGCACCCCTCTCTTGACATCAACGATCACTTCTTTGTAGAATGGTGAGATCCTGGTAGTGAATCCGCAATACAGCTCATGGAGGATCCTGATGTATTGGGCTTGAATGCCCTGATTGGCTAGGGCTTCAATGACTGCTTCCGTCTCAACAGAATCAAAGGTCTTCTTTAAATCAATGAACGTTAAACAAAGCGGCATCTTGAACTCCCGAGAAACCTCAATGAGCTTGGTTATCGTGTGGATATGGTCGATGGTGCTGAATCCTTTGCGGAACCCGGCTTGCTCGCATGGTTGTCCTTCATCTAGTGTTCTGCCAATCCTATTTAGGATGACTCGAGTGAACAACTTGTAGATGACAGACAATAGGCAGATCGGGCGATAGTTGCCAATGTCATGGATGTCTCCCTTCTTGAACAGTAGTACGGTCCTGCTGGTTTTCCATTGGGACGGAACCTTGCATTCAGACAGGTAGCGAGTGAAGAGCCGAGCCAGTGTATTGATGAGTACTGACGGCAGGTTTTTCAGGTGTTCAGGTCTGACCTTGTCTGGGCCGGGTGCTGTTTGTTTCTTTACCGACGAAATGGTGTGTCGGATTTCGGAAGGGAGAACATTGGGAACGACATATCCATCCTGTAGAATTTGGTATGTTGGCAAGTGGACATGGCTGTCGAAGAGATTTGAGTAGAAGTCATAGATAATCTTCTCCATTGCCGTTTTGGAGGATGTGATGGATCCATCAGGACATTGGAGGGCAGTCATCTTGGTCTTGTAGTTGGCGAAGGACAGGCGGGCGTTATGAATACTTTTCCCGGCTTCTGCCGCATCTCCCAGTACTTCTGCTCTTTTCTCTTTGAGGTCTTCCTTGATTGCATCTCTGCACTGCTTTGGGAGCTTGGACGTTAGCTTGCGGTTGCCTGAGGCACGCGCCAAACCACGCTGGCGAATTAGCTCAAGAGTTTTTGAAGATAGGTGATTTTTTGTGGCTATCTCTCTCTTGGCGTTCCTCGCACATTCATGGAGGTGCTGAACCAGTCGATCGTATTCCTCGTCAATGTTGTCAACAATGGCATCTTCCCATGTTGCCGCAATAGTACCAAAGAGTTCCCAGTTGGTGGTCATTCTGGGAGTTCTCTTTTTGAACTTTGCAGCCCTTTCTCCCCGCTCTGTGAAGTAGAATTTTGCACGAAGGAGACGGTGGTCCAATCCCGTTCGAAATTTTGGGACAACAGCGACATCAGTCAGGCAAAACCGTCGATTGAATATGATGTGGTCTATTTCCTTGTGGAATCATCCACCGGGAGACTCCCATGTCCATCGTTTAGATTCTGCCTTCTGGAACTGTGAGTTACCATGAATGGTCTTGGTCGACATGATGAACTCAGACAGTCTCTCACCCTGTTCGTTCCATTCTAGGCCATGGGTCCCGATGTGAAGTTCTTCAGCTGATCTTCTCGGTCCTATCTTGGCATTAAAATCACCCACAATGATCTTGTAGAAGGTGTGGTCTTCTTTATAGAACTTCTCTAGCTCCATGTAGAACTTCTCGATTTCTCTTTCATCATAATGAGATGTTGGTGCATAGACAACAAAGATAGAAACTGCAGGCAGTGAGCCACATCATTCAAATGTAAACGTCCAATTCCAGTTGTTAGGCATTCGAATGAATCAATGCTCTTGGCCAAGTTTGTGTTGACAAGTTAAAATTAGTTTTAACTAATTGTCATCATTGTATGTTTATGGTTTATATTTGATTGTTTCCTCTTGCATGATCCATACATGCTCAGATGTCTTCTTTGGGAATATTGTGCCTTTTGACCTCCTGGTGGTTCACATCATGTAGTTCTTTTTTTGTTTTTATTTTTGTTTTTGAGTCATACCTGGGGTTACTCAGGGGTTACTCCTGGCTCTGTACTCAGGAATCACTCCTGGCAGTGCTCAGGGGACCATATGGGATGCCAGGGATTGAACTCAGGTCAGCAAGGCTAACACCCTCTCCACTGTATTATCCCTCTGGCCCTGCACCATGTAATTCTGGAGCGGTGAGATGAACTGATTCTCTGCCTGCAAAGGTAATACAGACTCATTGTAGCTCACGGTCACGGTCCTCCCGTTGTTCATCGATTTGCTCAAGCGGGCCCAGTAACGTCTCCATTGGAGACTTTATTGTTACTGTGTTTGGCATATGGAATACATCACGGGCAGCTTGCCAGGCTCTCCCGTGCAGGCAAGACATTGTAGAACATCTGGGAAATAGAAAATGAAGCAAGCAGTGCCCGATAGGACTCAGAGAAAGCCGTTTGTGCAGTTATGACTAACTGTGCACCAATACCTACAGTTAGAGGAAGAAAAAGGAAAACCCTGCAGATCTGGGTCGGCTCAGGAGGGCACCTACTTGGCCGGAGAAGCTGGATTCCAGCACCCTGTCTCCCTGTGTGACCCAGGCCTGCCCTCTCCCTGGCAGTGCAATTCCTGCCTGCAAAGGACATTTTAGTGATTCCACAGTGCCATTGCTTTGGATCAAACTCCCTCAAGTTTGCCGGGAAGAGGCAGAAAAGCCCAGAGAAGAGAAAGGGCAGCTCAGGCCTCAGAGTTGCCCACTCAGCTACTGAGACCGTCCATTTTCTGGCCAGCTCAAGGGTAGGGACAGCGTGGGGTCTCAAACACTCAGGGAAGAAGCAGAGCATGAGAAGGGGGCCTTGGGGAACTCTGGCCAGACACTCACAGACCCTCAAAACTGGACACTCAGGCTCTCTGCCTGGCCCCTGCGCTCTGATCCCGCCTGGTGTCTGTCCATTTCTCCATGGCCGACAGTAACCGTTGCCCACGGACGGCTCCTTTGCAGTTCTTCGAGTATACATCCCAGAAGGAGATCCTCTACAACACCCACCAGCCCGAGGGGTGCTTGGCGGTGGAGGCGGACGGGGAGAGCCTGATCATGGAGCTCTGCCAGAACCCGGTCCCCGAGAACCACTACTTCCTCCTGCGCTAGGTGAGTGGGCAGTGTCATCTGTGCTGTCAATCTTGGGGCTGAAGTAGACCCCGGGAGTCTCAGGGAGGAGCAGGCCCCAGGCATGCTGTGATAAGGGACATGCTGGGAATGGGGGTGGGGTGGGATGGGGAACTGTTGGCGCCTTTGTCTTGCAGGATCCCTAATGCTTGGCCTGTCTTCTCTAGTTCACTTGGAGTTGCTGGGGGCTGGGCGGGGCTTGGGACCGGCCTGGGGGCTGCTGCTGCTGCTGCTTGAATGTGGTCTCCTTAAAGCAGATGTGAGGGCAGATCCTGCGGGGGGAGGGTTGGGGTGGTGGGGAAACTGTTTTACTTCTGTAAACCTCACCCCCATTTTCCCCAGCTCTGGAATCAGGGGGAGCGGAAGGGGAGATGGTCACAGGGGTCACCAAAGCACACACCCAGCCCTGGATTTATCCCACGTGGCCCCTCCTGAACTTCACCATTTACAGCCCTGGAGGTCCCAAGCATCACTGGGATGGCCCTGGAGGCCCCCAGCACCAGTGAGAACATACGTCTGACTTTTATGTTCGTGTGTGTGAGGATGGCACTGTATGTACATGGTGTGTGTATGCATGTGTATAGATGTGTGGATTGTACTGCATGTGCATGTGTAAAAGTGTGCATTTTTATGTGTGTGCACGTGTATGTAAAAGTGAAGATGGACTATGTGTATGCATGTATGTGTGCACACTTTTGTTCACATATGTGTAGAAATAAGGGTAGCACTTTGTGTGAGCACCAGGCCTGGCTTCTTAAACTGTAGATCAAGACTACACACGGGGTTTGCATAACTTAAAAGATACTTGTTTTACTTTAAATTTATTTATGACGTAGGGATCTGGAGCGATAGCACAGCAGGTAGGGTGTTTGCCTTTCAGGCGGCCAACCCAGGTTCAATTCCCAGCATCCCATATGGTCCCTCGAGCATTGCCAGGAGTAATTCCTAAGTGCAGAGCCAGGAGTAACCCCTGTGCATCGCTGGATGTGACCCAAAAAGAAAGAAAAAATCAAATAAATTTATTTATGATTTATCAAATAAATATTTGTATCCTTATTTTACATACCTCAAAATCAGGGATCACGGAAAAAATTTCCTAACAAAAAGAGGTTGCTAATGGAAAACTTTAAGAAGCTCATAGAGAGAGAGAGAGACAGAGAGACAGAGAGAGAGAGAGAGAAAGAGTGGGAGAGGAAGAAGGAGGAGAAAGAGAAACTTTATTATACATAATAGAGATTGAATAATAACAGTAAAACCTGAAAAATTGCCAGAAACAAGGACTAATAAGTTACTGTAGCATCAGACAGTAGAAGTCAGAGCAACTGAGTGGTAGCCATGTCTTGGGGAAGTTTAGGAAATCATAAATTGGTGGCAGAGGAGAGAGAGGAGGAGGACTGGGCCACTCTCCCTGACAACCACCATCCTGTTACCACGACTATTTCAATAAGTGGATCGATCATAGTCTGTGTGGGTGTGTGCCATTGGGCGGGGCGGGTCCTGCCAGGAATGGCTCGTGCTTCTGGATGATGAGGAATCCGTGCCATGGGGTCTCACCATGTCCAGAGCCTGTCACTGCCCACCCATGGTGCCTATCCCATCTATACCCCCTCTGCAGTGCCCCCCAGGAAGAGCCCCCCACCTTGCCCCAATGCTATGTGAGTTCCCACCCCTAGTGGCCAGTCGATGTTTCAGGATAAGGACCTACAAACCTCCAGGTATTTTCTAAGCCTCTCAAGGACTGGATGGACCTTTTCTGCCCAGAGCCTCACCCCAGTGTGGAACCCTTCACTGCCCACAAGCTCCCCAGACAGCACAAGCCCACAGTGACCCTGTGCCCCACCATCAGAGATGGATTTGATTCTCAGCCCAGCGAATGTGAGAGGGGGAGATATCAGAGCTACAGGAGACAGCCGCAGACCACTGGGGCCTGAATGTGCTCAGGGAAGGGAGGACAGGGGCACTCGGGGGTGCCATAGTGGGCACGGGCGATATGGGGGAGTTGGGGTTCCTTTCAGGTTGCAGGACTCGAGAGGGCAGCGTGGCCAGGCTGAGTGGCCCTAGTTGGGAGTGTGTGTATTGAGAGGGATTTCCAGAACAGGCTGGGAGCAACATGAGAGAAGCGTCCAGCTTCCCCAAGGCCAAGTCTGGTGTCCAGCTCCCAATAGGATGGACTGAGTCTCAGAGAAAGGGGCAGAGCTGGGATGGGGAGATTCTGTGGGGTCATTAAGAGCCCTCCAGGGCTCAGAAAGGGAAGTCTCTGTGCAACACGGGGAACTGGTCAGGGACTGACTGGGTCTGGGGGCTCAAAGGCCCCACAAACTGGCTGCTGCCAGTCTGGGAGGAAGCAGAGACAGAAGGACAGAGCGAACGTGGACAACGGATATGGCGGGAGCAAGAACTCTGCGGGCCTGAGGAGAGGAGAGGGGAAGGGCAGGGAGGGCAGGGGCTCCAAGGACAGAAAGGAGAGGGGCCTGGGGAGGGAGGGGCGGTGAGGACAGCAACCAGGACAGCCCCTCTGCCAGGCTCGCTGGGCTCCCACAGCAGCAGCCAGGCCAGACCTAGGGGTGCTCAGGGGCTAATCCTGGCAGCTGCAGCTCAGCCTGGGCACGGGGGGACGTGATCTCTGGGAATGAGAAAGTCGTGGACTGAGCTATGGGAGACCGAAAGGGTCAGTGCTCCTGGCCCACCGTGGGGTCCACAGAGTTCCGAGCCACCATCGTCGGTAGGGGGCAGTGCCCGAGGGTCCGGGTGGGGGTGGGGAGGCCCGTCAGGCCCACCAGGGCAGAGGCTGGTGCAGCCTTCATCCTGAGGTTGCCCCGGGAGCTCTAGGTTTCCCCCTGGCCAATGGGGTTGCAGCCCCGAGGCCACGCCCCCATCCCTACCTATAAAAAAAGCTCGTGGCCCCGCCCCTCGGGGCACCCTCTCTCAAGGATGCTTGAGAGGGAAGTGGCCCCAACACACCTTCCCCCTGTTGACCCTTCGAGGGGTCATCTAGGGGTCACCTCCAGATGGTGACCCTTCTACGGGTCATCTACGGGTCACCTCTAGGGGTCATCTCTAGGGGATCTTTGGAAATTGGCAGAGCGCAACGGACGGTAAGAAAAGGCCCTGCGTTGGCCCTGCACTGGTCACTGTATGGCCCCGAGGCCACAGGATCAAGCCCGGGCCCACTTCCAGCAAGTCTTCCGGCAGTTTTGTCCCCAGCAGCCTCTGTCCTCGTCAGGGTCTCCCGGGACTCTGGGATGGGAGTCCCCAGAGAGCCCCTCTCCAGGACCTGTCCGTTCCTGTCCCCAGAATAGCACCTCCTGGGCTTCTGCTGTCCAAAGACCTGGGTGGCTGGACACTGGCTCCCCAGCTCAGGAAACAATGGGGGTGGGAGCTCAGGGGAATGCTGAGGAGCTGCCTCAGTGGCGCTGGGGAGTCAAAGTAGGGTCCCCGGGTGCGCAGACCCCTCACCACAGACCCTCCTGCCAAAAACCTCTTAGCGTGTGACCACACTCTTCCCCCTAAGTTAGGACTGAAAGAGATGGAAGAACAGAATTTTAAAACATCAGATATGTCTTGTAAAGGCGGAGAGTCACATGACACCGCGTCATCTGTTAGGGGTGAATGATTTGGGCTGGTGCTTGGCACCAGGAGTTTGAAGCCTGTGATGTCTGAGGAGGGCAAGGCAGGGAGGAATCACCCAGAGTGTCCTGAGGCCACGGCCACATCCCTGCCTATAGAAATGCTCATGTCCCCGCCCCTCGGGACACCCTCTCTCAAGGAGGCTTAAGGGAGAAGTGGCCCCAATGCACCTTCTGCATGTTGACCCTTTCCCTAGGGGATCATTGGAAATCGGCAGAGCATGAAAAGATGGGAAGAAAAAGTGCTAGGTCGGTGCTAACCCGCCAACACTGGGCCATGCGCTGGTTCTGCACTGGTCAGTGTGTGGCCAGGAGGCCCAGGATAAAGCCCCCGGCCATTTCCAGCCAAGTTTTCAGGCATTCTTGTCCTCCAGTAACTTCTGCCCTCGACAGGGTCTCTCGGGACTCTGGGATGGGAGTCCCCAGAGACCCTCTATCCAGGCCCAGTTTCCTCCTGCCACCAGAATAGGATCTCCTGGGTTCCCACTGATCAAAGAACTGGGTGGCTGTACACTGGCCCACCCAGCTCAGGAAATGATGGGGGTGGGATCTCAGGGCAGCACTGAGGAACTGGGGAGTCAAAGCAGGGTCCCCGACTCCCAGACCCCTCATCACAGTCCCTCCTAGCAGTGGGTCTAACTGTGCGAAAACACCCCTTCCCTCTTGTTTGGGACAGAAAGAGCTGAAAGAACAGAATTTTAAAACATCAAGTGTATCTTATAAAGACGGAAGATTGCTTGGCAGAGCGTCATCCTTTAGGGGAGAGTGATTTGGGCTGGTGCACAGCACCAGGAGCTTGAAGCCTGTGATGTCTGAGGAGGGCAAGGCGGGGAGGAGTGACTTCGAGTGTTGAGGGAGGGGCCCTGTGAATGGGGCACTGTGACAGGGGAGACAGGCTGGGAGCAGGAGCTGGGCGAGTCTCCCCGTCCCTCCGCACCTGTGTCCTGCTCTGCGGGCAGCCAGAGGAAATGGGGTCAGCTGTCCACTCCCCAGAATTTTACGACCATGAAAATGTAGAGAGCTCTAGGGCCGGGACATAGAACGCTTGTTTCTAGTTGTCCCTCGTGTCCCTGCCAGCACTGCCAGGAGGGCTCCAGTGGGTCCAAACCAGGAAAGAATCCAATTTGTAAGGGGCCCAGAGCAACAGATGGCGGTGAGAAATGAGCAGCCCCCGAGATGAGCAGGAGGAACCAAGAGTCGGGGCTGTGGACCATGAAGTTTGGGTGGGGTTGAAGGTCTGGGGTCCTTGACTGTCTGCTTCCTCTCAGGTTTACCGGCCTCTGGGTGCCCCCGAAACAGTCACATCGTTGACAACATTTCCAAGGACAGGTGGAGGCAGGAGGTTCCAGGAACAACGGGTGAACCCAGAAAACAAATGCGGATGCGAGTGGGGGCCGAGGGTGAGAGAAGCGGGTGCAGCACCGCCTGGAGTCTGAGGGCTGAGGGGTGGCCAGCCGGGAGCCCGGCCAGGATTGAGTTGTGTCTCAGCAACAGTGGAAGGGGTCCGGGTAACATTTCCCAGTCTTGGAGCTGGGCGAGTCTCCTATCATCTCCAATTATCACCTATCATTCCAACATGTCTTCACTGCGAGCCGACGAAAAGTTGCTGTACACCAAGAGTTTTGTGAGAGGGTGCAGGATTTGCTGGCCATCAGCTCTCCTCCACCCTAGGGTATTTTTTGGGCTTAACCCTTCAGCCTTCTGGGCTGTGACTTTCCTGGTCTGTGAAATGGGCTGGTGAGACCCCCTGTGAGGCCAAGAGCCTGCCTTGGGTGATGGGAGGAAGGACAGGTGAGAATGCCCTAACTGAGGGCTGTGGTGGCACTGACTGGCCCACACTACACAGAGGGGTCTGGAGTTGGCAGTTGCCAGGTAGGAGTCAGGGTCCGAGGCAGAGGGAGACCCAACTCCTAGGCTCTGGGACAAAGATGCCATGGGGGCCTGTGGCTGAGGGTCTGAGCCCTGCATCTCCTGGCTGGGATCTAGTCGGCCCTCCTGCCTGTCCTCACAGACACTGTCCTACCTCCCCCAGATGCCAGGGCAGGACGAATAGGTGCAGTGCCAGTGGCTTCCCTGGGGCCGATCTGCTGGTACCTGGACATGCACATAGCTGCCGACAAGAGCACCTGGATGCCCGCTGTCACCTGGGCTCCAAGGAGAAGCAGCTGAACCAGCGGATGCTGCGGCAGAAGCAGCCCATAGACCAGCTGCTGCAGGTGCCACCAAGGCAGCAGGCCCTGCTGGAGGCCACCATCAGGGAGCTGAGGGAGACCAGGTGAGAGAGGGGCCACGGGCTCTGGGGCAGGAAGGCCCTAGACCTGCCTCCTCACCTAGTGCCTTCACCCCAGGTGCTCGTCCCACCTTCTGTGGGACTCAGCAGCAGAAACAGCAGCTGCAGAACCTGGTAAAGTGAAAAGGAGTCCCGGAAAAGGGTGAGTGACAGGGAGAAGTCCCTGTGGGTCAGAGGGCGGGGCTACTGGAGAGGGGAGCCAGGCGGCCCCACCCCCAGCCCCCCACCTCCCTTGCTTGGCTGAGACCCTAATGCTGCCCCACATCCCATCCACTCCAAAGGGATTGGCGTGGAGACGAACAACACACAGGTGCTCCTGGACACAAAACGTGAGGAGCTGGAGGCCACGGAGAAGGAGGAGGCGCAGGGGGCCAGGCAGGAGGAGTGCCAGAGTCCAGGAGCTGGAGGAGTCAGTCCAGTCCCAGGGGGCAGGGACCATGACCTGTGTGAGATCCAGAGACGCTCCTGTTGCTGTCCTTAAGGAAGAGGAGTCCACCGACATCGGACCCAGGTACCGTAATGACCCGCCTAAAATCCAGAAAACGCAGCTGGTCAGCAAGAGCCCCACTGGCAGCCTGACACCCAGCTGACACCTCGATTTTACTGCACCTAAGCACCCTGCCTCTCTCACCCAATTGATCTCGCCCAGCCCCGTCCTCCCCACGCCACCCGAGTTCTGCCTTCTTCCTCTGCCCTTTGCTCTTCTCCCTCCACTAGAACCAGGGATATCCCTCACTGCAAGACCAGGGATCGGGGCAAAGGCACAACTATTCTCCATCTCAAGACACGGGATATCAGGGGGACAGTAAAATCTCCTTTCACTAGACCCAGAGATGTCGGGGAAAAAATGTCCCCACCCCTGGGTCCCCCAGGGATCAGGGGGCACAGTTTCCCCTCCACTAGACCCCGGGAGCAGGGGGACAGAAATGTCTCACCCCCTAGACCCCAGGGATCGGGGGGCCAGAGATGTCCCCCCCCTAGACGCCAGGGATCAGGGGGGCCAGAGACCCCCCCTCACTAGACACCAGGGATGGGGGGCCAGATATCTCCCCCAAAACTGGACGCCAGGGAACGGGGGGGCCAGAGATGTCCCCCCACCACTGGACGCCAGGGGTCGGGGGGCCAGAGAGGTCCCCCCACCACTGGACGCCAGGGATCGGGGGCGCAGAGAGGCACCCCCAGCACGGGACGCCAGGGATCGGGGTGGGGGCCAGAAAGGCCCCCACCAAACTGGACTCCAGGGATCAGGGGGGCCAGAGAGAGAGACCCCCCCCACTCTACGCCAGGGATTGGGGAGGGCCAGAGAGAGAGGCCCCCCCACTAGATGCCAGGGATCGGGGGGGCAGAGAGAGAGGCACCCCCCCCACTGGACGCCAGGGATCTGGGGGAGCCAGAGAGAGAGGCCCCCACACTGGACGCCAGGGATCTGGGGGGCCAGAGAGAGAGGCACCCCCACCACTGGACGCCAGGGATCGGGGGGGGCCAGAGAGAGAGGCACCCCCACCACTGGACGCCAGGGATCGGGGGGGGCAGAGAGAGGCCCCCCACCACTGGACGCCAGGGATCGGGGGGGGTGCCATTAAGAGAGGCCCCCCACCACTGGACGCCAGGGATCGGGGGACGCCAGAGAGAGGACCCCCCCACCACTGGACGCCAGGGATTGGGAGGATACAGATAGAGACTCCCCCCCCAATGGACGCCAGGGATCGGGGGGGCAGAGAGAGGCCCCCCACCACTGGATGCCAGGGATCGGGGGAGCCAGAGAGAGAGGCACCCCCACCACTGGACGCCAGGGATCGGGGGGAGCCAGAGAGAGGCCCCCCCACCACTGGACGCCAGGGATCGGGGGGTGCCATTAAGAGAGGCCCCCCCACCACTGGACACCAGGGATTGGGAGGAGACAGATAGAGACTCCCCCCACACGACCACTGGACGCCAGGGATGGGGGGGCAGAGAGAGAGGCCCCCTCACTGGACGCCAGGGATCGGGGGAGCAGAGAGAGAGGTCCCCCCCACTGGGCGCCAGGGATCGGGGGGCCAGAGAGAGAGGCCCCCCCACCACTGGACGCCAGGGATCGGAGGGGCCAGAGACAGAGGCCCCCCCACCAGTGGACGCCTGAGATCGGGGGGGGGGGCCACAGAGAGAGGCCCCCCCATGAGTGGACGCCAGGGATCGTGGGGGCCAGAGAGAGAGGCCCCCCCACCACTGGAAGCCAGGGATCGGGGGGGCCGAGATGTCCCCCCTACTAGGCCCCAGGGACCGGAAGGGCCGAGATGTCCCCCTCCACACTAGGCCCCAGGAAACAGTGGGGAAGAAATGTCCCCCTCCACAAGATCCGAGGGATCAGGATGGCAGATATATCCCCCCAGCACTAGCAAACAATGATTTGGAGGTCAGAAGTTACAACTCAGCTCTCCCCTCCCCATTGTGGGGTCCTGTTTCTGCGCATGACAGCCCTGAAGCTTGGCCGCTGGTACCATCCAGTGACCGGATTCTACACACTCTTTGGGGCTGTTTGGGGACTTTGTATTGCTGGCTGAGAAGAGGGAAGGAGGAAGGCGGGCTTTCTCCCTAACCGCCACTGTCTGATTTTCACGATTGTTGCAATAAATGGATCTATCCCAGGCCTGTGTGGGTGTGTGTGTCACTGGACGGGGCAGGTCTGGCCAGTAGTTGACAATTGCTTCTAGATTGTGGGAAGCCTCGGCCATGTCACCATGCCAAGACGCGTCACCTGCCTGCCCCTGTGTGAAGCCTGTCAATGACCCCAGGAGAGTCCACCCCAAGGGTTGAAGGTCTCAATCACGGATGCGTCCCCAGGAGGGAGGGCAGGATGCAGCACCCAGAGCCCTGCCTTCCACTGCAGCACCTCCATGGCCTCCCCTGCCCCTGGTGCCTGTTTCCCCATTCCCCTCTGCAGTGCACCAGGGACAGACCCCACTTTGCCCCCCAGTGGCCACATCAGGTTTCTCAGGATGAGCACTTGAAAGTGCTCCTGCAGCAGGTGGGTCCAAGGTGCTGTCCCCTTAACCAGGGTCCCTCTCCATGGCACCCACCCCAGCAGGAAGACAGTGTGTTATCAGTGGAGCAGGATGGGGCCGTGGATGGAACATGTTTCTAGTGTCCCCGAGTCTGTACGGAGCTGATCCCTGATAATAGCGCCCCACTTCTTTGTGGACCATCAGATTCCCTAATACAAGTCCCACTGCCAACATCACAGCACGGTCAGACCCCATGTAATAGAGAACCAGGCCCCGACTCCTCTTTGCTCCTGCACACCTGGACCTGTTGGGACAGCCTTGGCTGAGTGACACTCTACTGGTGACAAGAAGTGTGTCCAGATTCATGTATCAGACCAGATGGCAAAGCCTCAGAAGGCAGAGCCATCCTGTTCCAGTCATTTCCAGGAAATTGGTCAGCCATGCTCCTTCCTGCCTATCACATTCCTACTTGGATGGGAACCAGGGATCGGGGAGGCACCAGGGATCAGCCTGGTAGGGCTGTTCAGGGCAGGCACAGGCAGGTCCCGGTTTACCCCTCGGTGCCCAGTTCATAGCCCTTCCCCTCTAACTGCACCATGGGCCTGGGGCCGCCCGTTCACTCTCATGGATCTTCACACCTCACACATATCCTGCACACCCTCTCGAAGCTTCTACTGGGGCTCTGGGCTTAGTTCTCTGTGTCCTGCCTCTGGGCCCCTGGGCTCTGGAAACACCAAGTCCAGGTTTTCCTAGAGGTTTGGGGAGCTGGGAGACTGTGGGGATCAGGGGCTTGAGCCCTCTCACCCCTTGCCAGTGGTGAGAGCTGTTCTCCCATTGAACGACTGTCTTTGGAGTTTTTCCTTTTAGGATCATACAGAGTATCACCAAGACAGGTGGCAACCAAGAATTTGCTGGAAGCATCCTAGTGTATTCCATGTGTGCAGGCTCAACCCAGCTATCCCCCAAACGGGCAGTAGCAGGTCACAGCATAATTATGTAGGTTGTTTACAGGCTACCTTGATTCTGCGGTAACAACTTTCATCTAACATGCAGTGGTGCCTAGTGCTCACAGGTGCTCCCACAGTGGTGATTCCCGTTTCTACGCTCAGTGTTCGAGCGTTCCTGTGAGCCCCTTCCATCCCTGCTCGGGTAACCTGCTTTCCCTTAGTCTCTTGCTCGGTGAGAGATTTGGGAACCCCATCCGGGTCAGACAAAAGGACAGAGATATATAAATAAAGTTAAGGAAATAGGAGTAGCTTACTGGGGGCGCTCCCGGGCGGACTCTCCGAACCTCAGGTGAGGCAATGGTACACCCACGCCCTGGGTTAGACTAAGGGGGCTATGAAGTTGTCTTGGTCTGGTCCTAGTCATCTGTTCGTGGGTCAATGTTAAGGAACATGGAATGAAGCCTGGTGGCTTCCTGTCACCAAGTGGGCATTAAGTCTTGTCTTCCTCACCTGGGACAAGGTGTTCTATGACTCCAGGAATGTTGCTGTCCACTCAGCCGGTTGCCATTTGGTTCTGGTCACCATTTTGTCAGAGCAAACCTCACATTTGATTCTTGTCAAATTTGGTGATTCCTGACCCATCCCTCTTGTCCACCTCCTAGAGCGGGTCTCTCAGAGTTCCTGCCTAGTTTTTCGCTTCTGCCTCTTGTTGCCTCCTTGGTTCCCTCCCCTGAGGCTTGGCAGACAGAATCATTTGCGAGCCCCCCTTAGCTCACCCCGCTGCGGCTGATCCTGACAAACTATCACCTGCAGGTTAATCTTCTGGCGATGCTCAGTGATGAGTTTGTCTGGGATTGTTTCCCATTTCTCTCCTGACTCTGAGAGATGTCCATTCTACAGTGAGGCCCTCAGGAGTGGCCAAACCTGACCACGGCTGGGCCTGACCAGCCTCCAGCTCACTGGCCCTTCTCGAGTTCATTCTTTCAACTGGCTCAAAGCCCCCTCCCCCTCCTGACTGGTTTGAGTAGAGCAGTGTTCAGTCATTGAAGAAAACACCTTTTCCTCCCTACTGGACACTGAGCAGGCCCAGGGCCCATTGATTGAAAAGACAACTGCAGCCAGGGAGTCAGTTTGGTTCTGGACCCTTACTGCCCATGGCATTCTGGACCTTAAGGAGTTTTTCCACCTGGGTTGCTACTTGAGTTAGAGACCCTCTGCCTGTTCCCAGTCACCACAGCCCCCATCTGGCCTCTGGGGCACACAGAGTAGTGAGGAGACCAGAATCAGCCCTGGGGATGGGGTGATGTGTTTTCACCTCTGGGCTGCTCAGGTAAATGAGCAAAGCACAGTTAGCAGGTATATCCCCCCTGCCCCCCCCCCCCCACCCTCGTCAGGATCCCACCATCCAGGGTATATTCTCAATGACACCATACTCATCAAGGGTCACTGTCAATCAAGATGAAACTAGTGCCCAGGTCAGCACTTCCTGACCACCTTTGTCAGGATTCCTGCCCTGCATCCCGCCACCCACCCAGACTCTGTCTCCTTCCCCTGCCTGGTCTCTGTGGGCACCTGCAGAGTTTGCATCTGCTTTGGCAGCCTCAGGCAATCCATGGTGTTTGCTCAGTGCACCAGAGAGTCGACCCTGCGGGCTCAGCACAACTCCCCATTTCTATTATTGTTAGTATTTGTGACCAAAGAGACCAGGGCTAGTCTAGGTACTGGCAGCAGTGCCGTTGGGGCAGACCCTCAGTGCCCGAGCGTTTCCTGCCCTGCTCACACCCAGCATGCCTCCAGCTCTCCCTGCCAGAAGACCCACGGTTCTACAGTTGGACACGGTAACAAGTTGCCGATGCAGATGTTTCTGTTTCCTCACCTCTTTAAGTTAAACGTTTACAGCAATGGTGAAATTTGCTTCTCATCAATGTTGCCTGTCACCTTGCGTAAGCTCAGTAAGAGAATTACAGATTCCTTTAATCTGTCGCTTCAAATTTAGCTCAACGTAAAGTCAGGCATGAAAGGTCAGATCTGTTGGCTTTTCCTGGCCCATGTCATCTGCTCCTACTCCCCAGACTCCAGTCCTGGGGCCAGTTTTATTTGGCCTATCCCAGACCCAAGGGGTCCTTGACCATTCTTTTGGCCAGAGACTGTCCCATACTGTACTCTCGACCATATCACATGTTGGATCTTCGGCCTTCCCTTGTCCAAATAAGGGTCACCTGGCGCCTGTCCGAGGTCCATCCAAGGCCCTCCACGCGATGCACATTTGAGAATGTTTGAATCATGGACAATCACTGGGAAACTGAAGCTTTAGTAAGATGAATGTCCAGGATGAGATCAGGACCCACCTGTGACTCCTGCATCAAGCATCAAGCAGTGTCCGTGTAGGGGTCTCTTTGCCAGGAGCCCAAGAGCATACCAAGGCCATCAAGGAGAGAAAAACTAACATTTCCCTGATAGTCTGGTCTGGGAAATAACGCCCTTCGTTCTACATAGTTTCACACCAGAAAATTCCCAACATCCTCACTGAGCCGCATGCCGAAAACCAAAGGAAACTTATGGGCTTTACCTGGAATTTGGGAGTCAACATCCTAGACCAAACAATGCCCTCAACCCCACATTAAAAGATCAATTCCAGAGTCAGTTTGGCGGGGACCCCACATTGTAGATGCAAGAGAGAAATTGTCACAGGCTAGGAAACAGCAGAGACCCGAGGAGGCCCGTGTTGGATCCTCACACTCCGCACTACGCTGACAGGCAGCTCCTGGGACACGGCCAGGGCAAGGCTGACTTCTCAGTGGGATACCAAGCAGGTCCCCTCTTCTGCCAACACTCTCTGGGACCCCTGTGTCTTCCTGAGTGTGGTGAGTCTAGGGCATGATACCTGCCGCTGTGAGAGCCGTGGGGTTCAGGGACCTTGCAAAAGGGTCCGTTCCTGGGGCAGGTGAGGGGGCACGTGGAGGGCTTCATCCTTCCAGTCCTCACCCAACACTAGCCCACAGTTGGAAATTTGGTGCCTGAGCCCCGAAGGTCACATGGTATTTCCCCAGGGCTAGGAAATATATGTCATCTTGCACTTCCTGAAAGTCACGGGGTAGGTGGAAGGCTCCTCTTAGGGCAGAAAGGTGGCAGGGTGAGGGGGGTGCTGGACATGTGCCAGCCCTGACGTCCGGCAGCTAAGAAAAAGTAGCGGCCCTTGAGCACAGTTCCTGACCTCCCAAAGAACACCAGACCCCCACTCTGTTCTTCCAAGACTGTGGTGAGCCACCCTGGAGATACACGTCTAATACTATGAGTATTTTACCTGTCATGTCATGTCACGGTTACCCAGGCCGGGCTATTGTGAAGATGAGAATCCAGGCCAGATTAGTGAGCCCAGGTGGCCTGAGGACTTCATCCTCTGTAGGAGTGTCCTGGCAGGTAGGTGTCCATCCCATTCCGATCTGGGGTAGGGAGACCTCCCGGACTTCAGGACTTGTCTGGACACTGAGAGCAGGGCCCAGGGTGTGGTCAGTCATTGCAGATCTGCAGATCCCTGGTTGTCCATAGCAGAGACATTTCCAGTTCTCCCTTGGCCAACGTGCTTGAAACAACAATTTTATTTTTTGTCCAAATTTGAAATCCTTGAATGTTAAAAGTAGGTAAAGGGATATTCCTGATACCCTTTCAGTATCTATATTGTAAACCACAAAAAGGAAGACAGAGAGAGAGAGAGAGAGAGAGAGAGAGAGAGAGAGAGAGAGAGAGAGAGAGAGAGAAGGCAGAGACAGAGACAAAGACAGGAACAAACAGAGAGAAAGATAGATAATAAAAACATCTTCCAAAAAGGCTGAACTGAATATCTGGAAAAAAACCCAAGTGCCTGAGAACGGATGACTGGTTAAAAAACTTTGGTATATCTACACAATGGAATACAATGCAGCTTTTAGAAAGGATGAATTCATGAAATTTGCATACAAGTGATACTACATGGAAAGTACCATGCTAAGTGAAATGAGTCAGAAAGAGAGGGACAGACATAGAAAGACTGCATTCATCTGTAGAATATCAAGTAACAAAATAGGAGACTAACACCCAAGAATAGTCACGATAAGTACCAGGAGGTTTGCTCCATGGCTTGGAGGCCAGCCACACATGGTGGGGGAAAAGGCAGCTCAGATAGGGAAGGGAGCACCAAGTAAATGGTATTGGGAAGATCCTCCCAGGATGGGAGATGCATGCTGGAAATAAACTATAGACCAAACTTGATTGCCACTCAATGCCTCTTTTGCAAACGTCAGCACCCAAAAGGAGAGAGAGAACAAAAGGGAATGCCCTGCCACAGAGGCAGGGTGAGATGAGGGGAAGGGGGGTGGGAAGGATACTGGGATCCGTGGTGGTGGAGAATGGGCACTGGTGGAGGGATGGGTACTCGATCATTGTATAACTGAAATCCAAACACAAAAATTTGTAAGTCTATAACTCTACCTTATGGTGTTTCACTAATAAATTTTTTAAAAAAAAGGCTGGCCTAGGTGGAGAGGTGGCGGGTGATGGGAGGGAAACTGGAAACATTGGAGGTGGGAAATGTACACTGGTGGAGGGATGGGTGAACAACGATGACTGAAGCCTAATCATGAACAGCTTTGTAAGGGTCTATCTTACATAGATTCAATAAAAAATTTTTAAGAGGAGAATGGATTATATTTGGATTTATAGAATTAGACGTGTAGTACATTTTCTGAGGTAAAATCTAGAGCTCAGCTGAGTCGCTGCGATCATTATAGAATTGGGGAAGTGTGATGCTGAACTTGACTTTAGAGACATTCCATGATGAGTAGATCAGTGGTTCAAATGTGTCCTGCTTTGAGCACCATTCAACATGTCATTACTTAATTTCTTTTTTAAAAATAATTATTTCATTTACTTTAAGGGGAAACTCTATATGGGCACTTATAAATGGCAAACAAATTATATTTGCATTAGATATGGAAGTGGGACTTCAGTCTATCTGACTTCAATCTCTGGCGTCCCATAGAGGCCCTTGAGCATGGCTGGGAATGATCCCTGCTGTGGTTCCAAAACCAAAGAAGCAAACAAACAAGGAAATGTAATATATCAAAAGCTAGAACAGGTGGTGAGGTGTCTGCTTTGCATACTTCTATCCTGGGCTGATTCCTGGCACCTCGTATGGATCCTTGAGCACCATTAGGGGTGATCCCTGAGCACCGGACAGGAGACAGGGTCCCCAGTCAAGGGAGATCTCAGCTCTTAGGCCCCTGGAGCAAGACCATGGGGGCCTGTGCAGGGCACAGATTGCCCAGGCGCTGCCAGCCTTGGGCCTGGGAGTCGGTGCTTGACCTCCACATCCCTGGACCCAGAGCAGGATGCCCTGGCTGCCTGTCCTCACTCCCAGCCTTGTGCCCACAGGTGGGACTGCAGGACAAACAGGTGAGTGTCTGCGGCAGCAACAAGACTGGGATCTCGGCCTCCCGCAGTAGGACGTGGCCTCTGACCAGTGTCGGTCTCTGAGAATGAGCAGGAGGAGGAGCAGGTGCTACTGCAGAGTCAGCTTCGGATCAGCTGCAAGGGGAGTGAATCAGGACAAGGTGGATATGGAGAAATGACAGAAGGTGCCGGGGGAGACCCACTGTGAGGGTAGGAGCCCGCCTGGGTTGGTGGGAGGAAGGACAGGCCAGGACGCCACCCACTATAATATATCAAAATCTAGAAAAGGCTAGAGGGGTTGTGGGGGTGTGGATTGGCCATCACTGAACAGAGAGGGTCCTAGTAGCAGGGAGGCTGCGGGGTCGAGGTATAGGGAGGCCCCCTCTCTTAGGTCTTGGGAGAAAGCCCCCCAGGGGAATGTGCAGGGGACAGGTAACCCCATGTGCTGTTTTCCTTGGGCCTGTGTGTGTGTGTCTGGGCCCTGAATGTTGTGGTGGGAACTGGACAGCCTTCGACCCTGTCTCATGACAGAGATGTGCATGCAAGACCAGAAGGTGCAGTGCCTGCAGCCTGGAATGCTTCTGCTGGTACCAAAAGCAGCACACAGCTGCAACCCCACACATGAATGGCCCACTCACATGGGCTCCAAGGTTGACCAGGTGCTGAGGCACAAGGAGCTCATGGACCAGCTGCAGCAGGTGCTAACAAGGCAGCAGGCCCTGCTGGAGGCCACCTTCAGGGAGCTGTGGGAAACCCAGGTGAGGGGATGGGCAGGGGCTCAGGGACAGGAAGGCGCATCAGGCCCTAGACCTGACTACTCACCTGGTGCCTTCATCTTTAGGGGATCCTCAGTCCTGAAATCAGGAGCAACTGAGCCCCAGGCCTTGCTGGAATTCCAAGGATACCCTGAAGAGGGTGAGTGGTGCGGTGGGTCTCCAGGAGGGAGAAGTTCCTGATGGGGATCTGGAGGTGGGGCTATATGGGAGGTGGAGCCATGCGGGACCCCTGAGATGCCTCCACCTTCCTTGCTTGGCTGAGACCCTGGAGTGCCCCATAGTCAATCCAGTGTCGAAGAACACGGAGTTGGAGGTGAACATAGTGGAGGTTTGTGAGACCATGACCTCTATGGAACTCGAGGTGTTGGTTATGAAGGACAGGCTGGTGGCGTGTGAGAAGACTAAGGATCTGGATGACTAAGGTCTGAGACTAAGGTCTGGTGTCCAGACCTGGGGAGCGGGATGATGGATTGTGTGAAGAACCCAGAGAGACCCTCCTGTTCCTGTCTGTGAGGAACAGGAGGCCGCAGACCTCAGATCCGGATCCTGTAATGACCTGCCCACAAATAACCAGAATCCAGCTCGTCCGCTTGAGTTCAGCTGGCAAGCTTGTTCACCATTAATCCACTTTTTCTACCCTGATGATGTACTCTGTGTTCTTCAATTCCAACTAATCTAGCCCTGATCCAGTTCTTCCCACCCTCCTCCTTCCTCCCTCCTCCCCACTCTTCCACTTTCCCTCAGCACTAGACCCTAGGGATCAAGGGGGCAGAAAGGTCCCCCAACACTAGACCGCAGGGATCAGTGGGACAAAAATGTCTCCTACCTCTAGGCACCAGGGATGTTGGGAGCAGAAATTTAAACTGGGCCACACTCAAACTTCAGTCATGATAGCTCCAAAAGCCAAACAAGGGCTTGAGGTGGGAGCTCTCCCTCCCCAGAACACAGTCCCGTTTCTCCATATGGCAGCCCTGAAGCTAATGGGGGCTGGAAACATCAGAGCAACCAGTTCTAGACACTCTTTGGGGGCTGGTTGGGCACTAATGAATTGAGGAGAAGAGAGAGGAAGGAGGCATGCTGGGTCACTCTCTGACAGTCATTGTCCTATTTCCAAGCTTGTTTCAATGAATGGATCCATCCCAGGCCGTGTGGGTATGTGTCTCGGGCGAGGTGTGTCCTGCCAGCAGTTGGCAGTTGCTTCTAGATTGTGGGTGGCCCTTGCCATGGGATTCACCATGTCTAGAGCCTGTCATCTGCATGCCCCTGAGTACAATGTCAATGACCCCAGGAGAGTACCTCTAAGATTTGGAGTGGTAACATTCAAAATACTGTGGTGGGAAGGTACGATGGTGGTGGAATTGGTGTTTGCATATTAAATGTAATAAATTATTGTAAACAACTTTATAAAAACAAAATAAAAATTTGCAAAAAAGTCAGCAAAATATAAAGCATGAAAAGAGAACAGAAAAATCAAAGATACACCAATATAAAACTTTTATTTAAAAAAAAAGCAATGGCGTCTAAGCTACTAAGATAGCCCACAGAATGGGAAAAATTATTTACCCAATACCTAGCTGATGAAAGGCTAATATCCAAGTTATATAGCACATTGGTAGAACTTTACCAAAAAAATATCTCCCAACCCCATCAAACAAATGCAGAGAGGAATAATGAACAGAAACTTCCTCCAAGAAGAAATTCAAGGGCTGGAGCGATAGTACAGTGGTAGGTTGTTGCTTTGCACGTGGCTGATCTGGGTTTGATCCCCGCCATCCTACGGGCTACACCCGCCTTGGAACCCCAAGTGTTCTGTGAGAACCAGAAGGCAGTGTCCTTCCTATAGACACCCCATGCACACCCCATCCTCCCTTTCACCTAGAGGTGGAAATCACACCCAGATCCAAGACAGACCTGAGCCAACAACCCGTCAAAGACAAATTGTGTTGGCAGAAGATCAGACAGACTGTGATGCCCGTGAGGTAAGGAGGCTGCAGACACCCATCCCAGGGCACAAAGTGACCTGCCTGAAAGTGATGTGTTCCCCCCAAGAGTCAGAAATGGTTCAACAGAATTCTTACTCACCTGTAATTCCGTCTTTTACCTACCCTGTCAAAATCATATTCATTTACCCCAAGCTTGTCTTTCTTCCCTCTTCCTTCCCGCCCTTCTCCTCTCCCCTTCCTCCTTCCTGCCCCCTCCCTTCTCCCCTCCTCTGCCCCTTCCCATTGAGGAATGGGGCTATGGGACTACGAGGCTATGCGGCTACACAAAGCAATTGCAGACGTGCCCCCATGGCAGGGATGCTGCGTACTAGGAGTGGCGAGATGACCCAAACAGAACAACATTGAGACTCGTACTCTGCAAGTAAAGAAGTTACACAGTCTCCAAGGAAGCTCAGCTAGAGAAGAGGGCACCAAATAAAGGGTGCTGGGAGGATCCTCCCAGGGTGGGAGAAGCATGCTGAAAGTAGACTATAGACCAAACATGACTACCACTCAGTTCCTCTCTTGCAAACCACAGCACCCAAAAGGAGAGAGAGAGAACAAGGGGGAATCCCCTGCCACAGAGGTAGGGTGGGAAAGGAGGGGGAAGGGAGGTGGGAGGGATGCTGGGACCCGTGGTGGTGGAGGATGGATACTTGATCATTGTGTGACTGAAACCCAAGCAAAAAATTTATGTCTACAACTGTACCTCATGGTGTTTCACTAATAAAAAAATAATAAAAAAATTATTGAATAAAAAAATAGTTACACAGCCTCCAACACATCCATATGTGCAGGAACAAACTCAAACATAAAATAAAGAACCAGTAAAACATCCAAAGAAATAAATTTCAATTTTTAATATGAAAATTAAGAGATCATGGGGTCTCACCATGTTTCGCGCTTGTCCCTATGCCTCCCCGAGCGCACCCCTCCCCCCCAGCCTTTCCAGAGGGATTCAGGGCTTCTTTATTATGGTCTTTACCCAGATGCCACTCAGGTTGGAAACTGTTCCTGAACTGTTCAGTGGTTCTGAGCAAGAGATGTAATCCACTGCTTCTTGCAAGTCAGAGGATGGGGTCCCATCCGACAGGCAGAAAGGCTAGGGGATTAATCTAGAGTTGCAAAAGTTAGATGTGGGTTTTCACATCATAATCCTAGGGACTGTGCCATCTGGGCAATTGGTAGCCACTGGGGCCCTTTGTTAGTCATGAGTGTCACCCCTGAATGGGGACCTGGAGGTAGATAGTTTGTTTACCTCTGTGGCACAGCGAGAGGTCAGAGCCCCCTGCCTCAGAGACAGGTATGCCCAGACCTCTGCCAATGGCCCTACCCTGGGTCAGGGCACCTAGAACCTGGTGCCCTTTCTCAGGCACTAAGAGGATCAACCTCTTTGCCTCTGGGCCCTACTGCTGATTAGAAAGGTTTTTTTGGGGTTATTTTTCTTTTTTTCACTTCTAAATGCTCATTCTTCCAGGAGGTCTGGTGCCCAGCCTCAACCAAGAGCTGGAGCAGTGCCTCTGAGGCTCTCTTTCAGTCCTCTTGGGCTTCTGACACTAAGACCTTATCATCTACAGATTGCAGGATGGTCCATTCCAGGGCCCCAACGAGGATTTTCTTAAGTCCAGAGCCAGGGTCTTCCTGAAGAAGGTGGTCGAGTTTTTGAATCCTTGGGCAATGGGTCCACAGTAACTGAGGTTTCCTCCTGTCTCTGGATCCTTTGGCCCAAACGCAAACAGGGGTCTACTTCCTGGAACAATTTGCAAAGGGGGAAACACATCTTTTGAGGTTCAGGCCGGTCAATCATTGGGCACTAGAGCAAAACAGACTCAAGAGAGTGGAAGGGCTGGGTACCACAAGGTGACCAGCAGGAGCGACCACACTGACTCGGCGCTGGTCATGACTTCTCAACTGAGGCCAATGGGTTGCTCCCAGTTGAGCTGCATCCCACCACTATTCCTGCCTCCCAGACCTGCGCAGTATCTTTCCCTATCCCTAGCCACACCTCACGGTCTACCTGACATTGTCACTGTCTCTGGAGGCTCACTCCCAGCATGAGTTTACCAGCAGAGGGGCATGATACTGCCATTAGAGAGCGCCTGGAGAGGGTATTTTCCAAAGGGGGAATCCACAGTGTCAAGGTGGACATTTATTTGCTCTTCTAGCTCTGTCGGGAGATCGAACGCCAATAAGATACTAAAGTGGGGAACAGGGAGAGCCTTGTTTTCCATATGGAACCCCCAGCATCTGCTGAGACCATGGATTCTCAGGCCCAGCAAAAGCCGGGAAGGGCTGCACCTCCGATACCTTCATCCAGCTCTGCTTCCTATGTTGCCCTGTCTTGAGGTCATGGGGCGACCGTTTCCATGAGGCTCTTCTTGGGAGTGTAGGTACCAAGTTACCCTGCCTTCCCTGCCTGCCTGGGGACTCCCTGTGACTCTGTCAGACTGTCCTAGTGGTCCTGGTGTCAGTAGACATTTCTGGAAGCTACCCAACATTTAATGTCTGCCACTCCCATTCACAGAGGATCACAGCTTGTCTGGTGTCATATTGGCACTTTGTTCTCTCCTGCAGCATGTCATGGCCCTCTGGGGCAATGATCTGGGGCCTGCCTTCTGCCCCTCCGCATCCTCCACCCCTGACTCCTGCTCCTGCTCTGGCTCCCCTCTTTCTCCCTGCCCCTTGTCTGCCCTGCCAGTTCTCACCTCCTCTAGACCAAGGGCACACTGGAGGTGCTGGGGTCTGGCCTTAACCACTTCACTGGGGTAGTGCTGTCTCCACTGGACGAGTGGCAGTGCCACCCAGCTGCCCTGATCTCTGCCAACTCCTCCTGGGCACCAGGTGCCACTGCTTGGGTGTTGCTCTTTTTCCTTTTGGTCTTGTCTTGCTTTCTCCCCTGCTTGGTAGTGAGTTTTGTTGTTTCACAAATGAGAATTGTAGCACTAATATAACTTTGAATTTTCAACGACTATGAACTCATACGAACTTTGCCAAAATTTCTGCCTGAAGCTAACTAAAAACCAAGCAGCAGGGACTGGAGTGATAGCACAGTGAGTAGGGTGTTTGCCTTGCACACGGCTGACCTGGATTTGATTCCCAGAATCCCATATGGTTCCCTGAGTACCACCAGGAGTAATTCCTGAGTGCATCAGCCAGGAGTAACCCCTGTGCATCGCTGGGTGTGACCCGTAAAGGTAAAAAAGCACATTTTGGAATGTGGGAGAACATGAGAGATCAGTTTTACAGCAGATCTGATGGGCGACGGGGTATTAGCAAGCAGCTGACAGGAGAGTATGGAACAAGAAATGACCAAGGTTTCTTGGTGCAGAGAAGGATCTGGAGCATATCAATAACGTAGGAAAATTCGGGGGATTTTCCCAGGTTTCTACGTTGAACAGTGTGACAGACCACCTCTGGGCCATCCCGGGTGATTTCAGTGCCTGTCTCGTCTCTCCCAGACCCTGTGCCTCATTGCAGATCCTGCTCCCCAGGGTAGCCTGTCTGAAATTAGCCTGCGAGAAATGTGGGTAGAGGTGCACTCTCCTCTACAGCAGGGCTCAGGAGATCCTAGTATCAGGACTTGAACAGGGCTGGGCCGCATCAAGGCAAGCACCTTAAACCCTGCAATATCCCTGGGGCCCATTCTTGAAAAGTCTGAAAGTGCTCGGGAGTGGAAGCCTCGGGTTCCACGGGGCTGTCTCCCTGGGCACGGTGCCGTACAGAAGGGGGAGTGAGGCATCTTTAAGGGAGCCCAACTCTACAGGAAGGAGATTTAGGTGGGAAGCAGCTGAAAAAAAAAATACCGCTCGGAGCAGGGCATTAGTCCAGCAGATAAAGTGATCGTCTTGCACACTGCTGACGTTGGATCAATGGGCCCCCCCTAGTTCCACTAGGTGTGGTCCCTGAGCTAAGTCAGGGGTAAAGCCTGAGCATGTCTGGGTGTGGTGCTAACACCCAAAGAAAAGTGCTGCAAGCAGACAGGGCCGGCCTTTTCCCAGTGCCCTAAGGAAGGACTGCTCAAATTCTTAGAGGCCATAAGAGGGATTTCCCTGTTAGGTGGTAGGGGTGAGGGAGGGGAAGGAGGTGACAGCACTGGGTCTCCAGTCGTGACTCTGCCTGAGCAGTGACAGTCCACTTGGACAGTCCATAGTGGCCTGACTCAGGGCAGGACTTGGCTGCTGCTTTGACAGAAAAGTGTCCTGAAAATGTGTGTCAGAGTCCTCAGCAGGAAGAAGCCCACAGTGGGGGTCAAGAGGCAGGACACCCGGGGGGGCAGAACCAGGCGGACCCTGCTCCCGAGCCCTCCACCTCCCTTGGTTGGCTGAGAGCCTGGGGCTGCCCCGCAGTCTATCCAGTTTCAGTCAATCCAAGGGCACTGAAGTGGAGGCGAACACAGTGGAGATCATAAAGCCTGAGGAGCTGGAGGTGGTAACAGTCAAGAAGGACAAGCTGGCGGTGTGGGGAAGACCGTGCATCTGGAGGCAGAAATGTCCCCCAACACTGGGCAATGGGGATGTGGGGGGCAGAAATGTCCCCTAGTAATAGACACTAGTGGTCTGGGAGGCAAAAACAGGCCCCAAGCAGTAGGCACCAGTGACATGGGGTGCAGAGGTTTCCCCTAACAATAGACAGCAGGGTTCCGAGGACAGAAATGTTCACAATTACTCGACACCAGGAATGAGCAAAGCTGAAATTTCCTCCAAAAAAAAACACACCAGGGATGTTGGGGAAAATTGTTTTCCAAACTAGACACAAGAGCTCTGGGGTAAGAAATATCCCACAACAGAGAACAGAGCTCAGATAGGAGACATGTCCTCCAACACTACACAATAAGGAGTCCCAGGAGCAGAAATACTCACCCCCATAGAAATAGTTCAAAGAGTAGCAATAATAAATGACCACCTCCCCACCCCCCACCTTAGACTATATCCCAGGAGAGAGGAGTGGAGAATGACTCCTCACCCCTGCTTTCCCACCTAAATGTTGAGATATTTCCGGTTTGTGGGCTGTCCTTGCACGGTCCAGGGCATTTTCCACTTTTTGAGTAAAAATTCTGTCCAGAAGGCCAGAGAGAAGTCTCAGGAGACTCAGTACAGGCTTGGGATGCATGAGGTCAAGAATGTTCCCTGGCACCACAGGGTCTCCTGATCACAAAGGCTGGAGCAAATAGAGATCCCCACAAACCCCAAACCTCTCAGGTATGTACACAGGCCATGAGGGTCGATGAAGCAGTACTTGGAAGGATCTCAGTGCTTAGAGGAAACACTCATTCAGAGCATCCGATTTTCAAAACGGCACTTGGCTACAACCATCTACCCGTCCTGGCCCACGGAAAATGAGGCCACACTCAAACCTTCGGTTCATGGGCTACAGACCAAGCAAAAGTCTGAGCCGAGAGCTCCCCCTCCTCCAGTGCACTGTTTCTATTCTGGGAAAGGAAGTCCTGAAAAGGATGGAGGCTGGAACAGTCAGCAACTGAGTTCTAGGCACTACCTGGGACAGTTTAGGGGATCATGAATTGGTGGCAGAGGAGAGAGAGGGGAGAGGGCTGAATCAGTCTCCCTGACAGCCACTGTCCTGTTTCCAAGATTGTTTCTACAAATGGATGCATCCCAGCCTGTGTGGGTGTGTGGCATTGGGTGGGTGGGTCTTGCCAGGGAACGGCTCATGCTTCTTGATGAAGCATGAGCTGTCCTGTGGGGGTCTCCCCATGGATCAGAACCTGACATTACATGCCCATGCCCATGGTGCCTGTTCCGTCTACACCTCCTCTGTAGTGCCCACCGGGAAGAGCCCCCACCTTGCCCCCAATGCTTCGTGGGTGCCAGGCCCCCTAGTGGCCAGATCATGTCTCAGGTAAAGGACCTGCAAACCTCCAGGTATTTCCCAAACCTCTCAAGGACTGGATGGAATTTCTCTGCCCAGAGCCTCACCCCAGTGTGGAACCCTTCACTGCCCACAGGCTCCCCAGACAGCACAAGCCCACAGTGACCCTGTGCCCCACCATCAGAGATAAATTTGATTCTCAGCCCAGCGAAAGTGAGAGGGGGAGATGTCAGAGCTACAGGAGACAGCCGGAGACCACTGGGGCCTGAATGTGCTCAGGGCAGGGAGGACAGGTGCATTCGTGGATGCCATAGTGGGCACGGGCGATATGGGGGAGTTGGGGTTGCTTTCAGGCTGCAGGACTCGTGAGGGCAGCGTGGCCAGGCTTAGTGGCCCTAGTTGGGAGTGTGTGTATTGAGAGGGATTTCCAGAGCACGCCGGGATCAACACCAGAGAAGCATCAAGGTTCCCCAAGGCCACGTCTGGTGTCCAGCTCCCAGTAGCATAGACTGAGTCTCAGAGAAAGGGGCAGAGCTGGGGTGGGGAGGTTCTATGGGGTCATTAAGAGCCCTCCAGGACTCAGAAAGGGAAGTCTCTGAGCAACAGGGGGAATTGGTCAGGGACTGACTGGGTCTGGGGGCTCATGGCCCCACAAACTGGCTGCTGCCAGTCTGGGAGGAAGCAGAGACAGAAGGACAGAGCGAACGTGGACAACGGATATGGCGGGAGCAAGAACTCTGCGGGCTTCAGGAGAGGAGAGGGGCAGGGCAGGGGACAGGGGCTCCAAGAAGATAAAGGAGAGGGGCTGGAGTGTGGGGCAGTTGGGACAGCGACCAGGACAGCCCCTCTGCCAGGCTCGCTGGGCTCCCACAGCAGCAGCCAGGCCAGACCTAGGGGTGCTCAAGGGGCGAATCCTGGCAGCTGCAGCCCAGCCTGGGCATGGGGGGACGTGATCTCTGGGAATGAGAAAGTCGTGGACTGAGCTACGGGAGACCGAAAGGGTCAGTGCTCCTGGCCCACCGTGAGGCCCACAGAGTTCCAAGCCATCATCGTCGGTAGGGGGCAGTGCCCGAGGGTCCGGGTGGGGGTGGGGAGGCCCGTCAGGCCCACCAGGGCAGAGGCTGGTGCAGCCTTCATTGTGAGGTTACCCCTGGGAGCTCTAGATTTCTCCCTGGCCAATGGGGTTGCAGCCCCGAGGCCACGCCCCCTTCCCTGCCTATAAAAAAGCTCGTGGCCCCGCCCCTCAGGGACCCTCTCTCAAGGATGCTTGAGGGAGAAGTGGCCCCATCACACCTTCCCCCTGTTGACCCTTCGAGGGTTCATCTAGGGGTCACCTCCAGATGGTGACCCTTCCACGGGTCATCTACGGGTCACCTCTAGGTGTCATCTCTAGGAGATCGTTGGAAATTCGCAGAGCGCAATGGACGGTAAGAAAAGGCCCTGCGTTGGCCCTGCACTGCTCAGTGTATGGCCCCGAGGCCACAGGATCAAGCCCGGGCCCATTTCCAGCAAGACTTCCGGCAGTTTTGTCCCCAGCAGCCTCTGTCCTCGTCCGGGTCTCCCGGGACTCTGGGATGGGAGTCCCCAGAGAGCCCCTCTCCAGGACCTGTCCGTTCCTGTCCCCAGAATAGGACCTCCTGGGCTCCTGCTGTCCAAAGACCTGGGTGGCTGGACACTGGCTCCCCAGCTCAGGAAACAATGGGGGTGGGAGCTCAGGGAAATGCTGAGGAGCTGCCTCAGTGGCGCTGGGGAGTCAAAGCAGGGTCCCCGGGTGTGCAGACCCCTCACCACAGACCCTCCTGCCAAAAACCTCTTACCGTGCGACCACACCCTTCCCGTCTAATTTAGGACAGAAAGAGATGGAAGAACAGAATTTTAAAACATCAGATATATCTTCTAAAGGCGGAGAGTCACATGGCAGCGCCTCATCCGTTAGGGGTGAATGATTTGGGCTGGTGCTTGGCACCAGGAGTTTGAAGCCTGTGATGTCTGAGGAGGGCAAGGCAGGGAGGAATCACCCAGAGTGTCCTGAGGCCATGGCCACATCCCTGCCTATAGAAATGCTCTTGGCCCCGCCCCTCGGGACACCCTCTCTCAAGGAGGCTTAAGGGAGAAGTGGCCCCAATGCACCTTCTGCATGTTGACCCTTTCCCTAGGGGATCATTGGAAATTGGCAGAGCATGAAAAGATGGGAAGAAAAAGTGCTAGGTCGGTGCTAACCCGCCAACACTGGGCCATGCGCTGGTCCTGCACTGGTCAGTGTGTGGCCAGGAGGCCCAGGATAAAGCCTCCGCCCATTGACAGCCACGTTTTCAGGCAGTCTTGTCCTCCAGCAACTTCTGTCCTCGCCAGGGTCTCCCGGGACTCTGGGATGGGAGTCCCCAGAGACCCTCTCTTCAGGCCCTGTTTCCTCCTGCCACCAGAATAGGATCTCCTGGGCTCCCGCTGACCAAAGACCTGGGTGGCTGGACACTGGCCCACCCAACTCAGGAAACAATGGGGGTGGGAGCTCAGGGCATCACTGAGGAGCTGGGGAGTCAAAGCAGGGTCCCTGACTCCCAGAAACCTCACCACAGACCCTCCTGGCAGTGGGTTTAACTGTGCAAAAACACGCTTGCCCTCTTGTTTGGGACAGAAAGAGCTGAAAGAACAGAATTTTAAAACATCAAGTGTATCTTATAAAGGCGGAAGATTGCTTGGCAGAGCGTCATCCTTTAGGGGAGAGTGATTTGGGCTGGTGCACAGCACCAGGAGCTTGAAGCATGTGATGTCTGAGGAGGGCAAGGCGGGGAGGAGTGACTTCGAGTGTTGAGGGAGGGGCCCTGTGAATGGGTCACTGTGACAGGGGAGACAGGCTGGGAGCAGGAGCTGGGCGAGTCTCCCTGTCCCTCCACACCTGTGTCCTGCCCTGGGGGCAGCCAGAGGAAATGGGGTCAGCTGTCCACTCCCCAGAATGTTACGACCCTGAAAATGCAGAGAGCTCTAGGGCCAGGACATACAACGCTTGTTTCTAGTTGTCCCTCGTGTCCCTGCCAGCACTGCCAGGAGGGCTCCAGTGGGTCCAAAGCAGGAAAGGATCTACTTAGTAAGGTGCCCGGAGCAGCAGATGGCGGTGAGAAATGAGCAGCCCCCGAGATGAGCAGGAGGAACCAAGAATCGGGGCTGTGGACCATGAAGTTTGGGTGGGGTTGAAGGTCTGGGGTCCTTGACTGTCTGCTTCCTCTCAGGTTTACCGGCCTCTGGGTGCCCCCGAAACAGCCACATCGTTGAAAACATTTCGAAGGACAGGTGGAGGCAGGAGGTTCCAGGAACAACGGGTGAACCCGGAGAACAACTGCGGATGCGAGTGGGGGCCGACAGGACTGAGCTGGGGTGAGAGAAGCGGGCGCAGCGCCGCCTGGAGTCGGAGGGCTGTAGGGTGGCCGGCCGGGAGCCCGGCCAGGCTCGAGTTGTGTCTCTGTAACAGTGGAAGGGGTCTGGGTAACATTCCCCAGTCTTGGAGCTGAACGAGTCTCCTATCATCTCCAATTATCACCGATCATTCCAACATGTCTTCACTGCGAGCCCACGAAAAGTTGCCGTACTCGAAGAGTTTTGAGAGAGGGTGCAGGGGTTTGCTGGCCATCAGCTCCCCTCCACCCTGGGGTATTCTTGGGGCATAACCATTCAGTCTTCTGGGCTGTGACTTTCCTGGTCTGTGAAATGGGCTGGTGAGACCCCCTGTGAGGCCAAGAGCCTGCCTTGGGTGATGGCAGGAAGGACAGGTCAGAATGCCCTGAGGGCTGTGGTGGCACTGACTGGCCCACACTACACAGAGGGGTCTGGAGTTGGCAGTTGCCAGGTAGGAGTCAGGGTCCGAGGCAGAGGGAGACCCAACTCCTAGGCTCTGGGACAAAGACCCCATGGGGGCCTGTGGCTGAGGGTCTGAGTCCTGCATCTCCTGGATGGGAAGTATTTGGCCCTCCTGCCTGTCCTCACAGACACAGTCCTACCTCCCACAGATGCCGGTGCACGACGAAAAGGTGCAGTGCCAGTGGCTTCCCGGGGGAATTTTCTGCTGCTACCTGGAAATGCACATAGCTGCCGACAAGAGCACCTGGATGCCCGCTGTCACCTGGGCTCCAAGGAGGAGCAGCTGAACCAGCGGATGCTGCGGCAGAAGCAGCCCATAGACCAGCTGCTGCAGGTGCCACCAAGGCAGCAGGCCCTGCTGGAGGCCGCCATCAGGGAGCTGAGGGAGACCAGGTGAGAGAGGGGCCACGGGCTCTGGGGCAGGAAGGCCCTAGACCTGCCTCCTCAGCTAGTGCCTTCACCCCAGGTGCTCTTCTGTGGGACTCAGCAGCAGAAACAGCAGCTGCAGAACCTGGTAAAGTGAAAAGGAGTCCCGGAAAAGGGTGAGTGACAGGGAGAAGCCCCTGTGGGTCAGAGGGCGGGGCTACTGGAGAGGGGAGCCAGGCGGCCCCACCCCCGCCCCCCACCTCCCTTGCTTGGCTGAGACCCTTATGCTGCCCCACATCCCATCCACTCCAAAGGGATTGGCGTGGAGACGAACAACACACAGGTGCTCCTGGACACAAAACGTGAGGAGCTGGAGGCCACAGAGAAGGAGGAGGCACAGGAGGCCAGGCAGGAGGAGTGCCAGAGTCCAGGAGCTGGAGGAGTCAGTCAAGTCCCAGGGGGCAGGGACCATGGCCTGTGTGAGATCCAGAGACGCTCCTGTTGCTGTCCTTAAGGAAGAGGAGTCCACCCACATCGGACCCAGGTCCTGTAATGACCCGCCGAAAATCCAGAAAACGCAGCTGGTCAGCAAGCGCTCCACTGGCAGCCTGACACCCAGCTGACACCTCGATTTTACGGCACCTATGCACCCTGCCGCTCTCACCCAATTGATCTAGCCCAGCCCCGTCCTCCCCACGCCACCCGAGTTCTGCCTTCTTCCTCTGCCCTTTGCTCTTCTCCCTCCACTAGAACCAGGGATATCCCTCACTGCAAGACCAGGGATCAGGGCAAAGCCACAACTATTCTCCATCTCAAGAAACGGGAAATCAGGGGGACAGTAAAGTCTCCTTCCACTAGACCCAGAGATGTGGGGGAAGAAATGTCCCCACCCCTGGACCCCTCAGGTATCAGGGGGCACAGTTTCCCCCTCCAATAGACCACAGGAAATGGGGGTGCCAGAGATGCCCCCCCTACTAGACGCCAGGATTCGGGGGGGCCAGAGATTCCCCCCCCCCACTAGAGGGCAAGTATTAAGGGGGGGCAGAGATGCCCCCCCACCACTAGACGCCAGGGATCAGGGGGGGCCAGAGATTCCCCCCCCCTAGATGGGAAGGATCAAGGGGGGGCCAGAAATTCCCCCCCCACTAGATGGGAAGTATCAAGGGGGGGGCCAGAGATTTCCCCCCCCACTAGAGGGCAAGGATCAAGGGGTGGCCAGAGATTCCCCCCCACTAGATGGCAAGGATTAAGGGGGGAGAGATGCTCCCCCCACTAGACGCCAGGCATCAAGGGGGGGCCAGAGATTCCCCCCCCACTAGAGGGCAAGGATTAAGGGGGGGGAGAGATGCCCCCCCACCACTAGATGCCAGGGATCGGGGGGGCCAGAGATTCCCCCCCCCCACTAGATGCCAGGGATCAAGGGGGGGCCAGAGATTCCCCCCCAACTAGATGGGAAGGATCAAGGGGGGGGCAGAGATTCCCCCCCCCACTAGAGGGCAAGGAAAAAGTGGGGGCCAGAGATTCCCCCCCCACTAGATGGCAAGGATTAACGGGGGGTCAGAGATGGCCCCCCACCACTAGACGCCAGGGATCGGGTGGGGCCAGGGATTCCCCCCCGACTAGAGGGCAAGGATCAAGGGGGGGCCAGAGATTCCCCCCCTCTAGATGGCAAGGGTTAACGGGGGGGCAGAGATGCCCCCCAACCACTACACGCCAGGGATCAGGGGGGCCAGAGATTCCCCCCCACTAGAGGGCAAGGATAAAGGGGGGGCCAGAGATGCCCCCCACCACTAGACGGCAGGGATTGGGGGGGGCCAGAGATTCCCCCCCACTAGATGGCAAGGATTAACAGGGGGGCAGAGATGCCCCCCCACTACACGCCAGGGATCAGGGGGGGCCAGAGATTCCCCCCCACTAGAGGTCATGGATCAAGGGGGGCCCAGAGATGCCCCCCCCACTAGACGCCAGGGATTGGGGGGGGCAGAGATTCCCCCCCCACTAGACGGCAAGGATTAACGGGGGGGCAGATATGCCCCCCCCCCCACTAGTCGCCAGTTATTGGGGCGGCCAGAGATACCCCCTCACCACGAGACGCCAGGGATCGGGGGGCCAGAGATGCCCCCCCACCAATAGAAGCCATGGATTGGGGGGCCAGAGATGCCCCCCAATTACTAGACGCCAGGGATGGGGGGGCCAGAAATGCCCCCCCCACCACTTGACGTGATTGATCGGGGAGGCCATAGATGCCCTCCCCACCACTAGACGCCAGGGATCGGGGTGCCGAGATGTCCCCCTCCGCAAGGTCCGGGGGATCAGAGGGAAGAAATGTCCCCCTCCACAAGGTCCAAGGGATCAGGATGGCAGATATATCCCCCCAGCACTAGCAAACAATGATTTGGAGGTCAGAAGTTACAATTCAGCTCTCCCCTCCCCATTGTGGGGTCCTGTTTCTGCGCATGACAGCCCTGAAGCTTGGCCGCTGGTACCATCCAGTCACCGGATTCTACACACTCTTTGGGGCTGTTTGGGGACTTTGTATTGCTGGCTGAGAAGAGGGAAGGAGGAAGGCGGGCTTTCTCCCTGACCGCCACTGTCTGATTTTCACGATTGTTGCAATAAATGGATCTATCCCAGGCCTGTGTGGGTGTGTGTGTCACTGGGCGGGGCAGGTCTGGCCAGTAGTTGACAATTGCTTCTAGATTGTGGGAAGCCTCGGCCATGTCACGATGCCAAGACGCGTCACCTGCCTGCCCCTGTGTGAAGCCTGTCAATGACCCCAGGAGAGTCCACCCCAAGGGTTGAAGGTCTCAATCACGGATGCGTCCCCAGGAGGGAGGGCAGGATGCAGCACCCAGAGCCCTGCCTTCCACTGCAGCACCTCCATGGCCTCCCCTGCCCCTGGTGCCTGTTTCCCCATTCCCCTCTGCAGTGCACCAGGGACAGACCCCAATTTGCACCCTAGTGGCCACATCAGGTTTCTCAGGATGAGCACTTGAAAGTGCTCCTGCAGCAGGTGGGTCCAAGGTGCTGTCCCCGCAGCCAGGCTCCCCCTGGATGGCACCCACCCTAGCAGGAAGACAGTGTGTTATCAGTGGAGCAGGATGGGGCCGTGGATGGAACATGTTTCTAGTGTCCCCGAGTCTGTACGGAGCTGATCCCTGATAATAGCGCCACACTTCTTTGTGGACCATCAGATTCCCTAATACAAGTCCCACTGCCACCATCACAGCACGGTCAGACCCCATGTAATAGAGAACGAGGCCCCGACTCCTCTTTGCTCCTGCACACCTGGACCTGTTGGGACAGCCTTGGCTGAGTGACACTCTACTGGTGACAAGAAGTGTGTCCAGATTCATGTATCAGACCAGATGGTAAATCCTCAGAAGGCAGAGCCATCCTGTTCCAGTAATTTCCAGGAATTTGGTCAGCCATGCCCCTTCCTGCCTGTCACATTCCTACTTGGATTGGAACCAGGGTTCAGGGAGGCACCAGGGATCAGCCTGGTAGGGCTGTTCAGGGCAGGCACAGGCTGGTCCCGGTTTACCCCTCGGTGCCCAGTTCATAGCCCTTCCCCTCTAACTGCACCATGGGCCTGGGGCTTCCCGTTCACTCTCATGGATCTTCACACCTCACACATATCCTGCACACCCTCTCGAAGCTTCTACTGGGGCTCTGGGCTTAGTTCTCTGTGTCCTGCCTCTGGGCCCCTGGGCTCTGGAAACACCAAGTCCAGGTTTGCCTTGAGGTTTGGGGAGCTGGGAGACTGTGGGAATCAGCGGCTTGAGCCCTCTCACCCCTTGCCGGTGGTGAGAGCTGTTCTCCCATTGAACGACTGTCTTTGGAGTTTTTCCTTTTAGGATCATACAGAGTCTCACCAAGACAGGTGGCACCCAAGAATTTGCTGGAAGCATCCTAGTGTATTCCATGTGTGCAGGCTCTACCCAGCTGTCCCCCAAAGGGGCAGTAGCAGGCCACAGCATGATTATGTAGGTTGTTTACAGGCTACCTTGATTCTGTGGTAACAACTTTCATCTAACATGCAGTGGTGCCTAGTGCTCTCATGTGCTCCCACAGTGGTGACTCCAGTTTCTACGCTCAATGTTCGAGCGTTCCCGTGAGCCCCTTCCATCCTACTCGGGTAACCTGCTCTCCCTTAGTCTCTTGCTCGGTGAGAGATTTGGGAACCCCATCTGGGTCAGACAGAGGGACAGAGACATATAAATAAAGTTAAGGAAATAGGAGTAGCTTACTGGGGGGCTCCCGGGCGGACTCTCCGAACCTCAGGTGAGGCAATGGTACACCTGCGCCCTGGGTTAGACTCAGGGGGCTTTTAAGTTGTCTTGGTCTGGTCCTAGTCATCTGTTCGTGGGTCAATGGTAAGGAACCTGGAATGAAGCCTGGTGGCTTCCTGTCACCAAATGCGCATTAAGTCTTGTCTTCCTCACCTGGGACAAGGTGATCTCTGACTCCAGGAATGTTGCTGTCCACTCAGCCGGTTGCCATTTGGTTCTGGTCACCATTTTGTCAGAGCAAACCTCACATTGGATTCTTGTCAAATTTGGTGATTCCTGACCCATCCATCTTGTCCACCTCCTAGAGCGGGTCTCTCAGAGGTCCTGCCTAGTTTTTCGCTTCTGCCTCTTGTTGCCTCCTTGGTTCCCTCCCCTTAGGCTTGGCAGACAGAATCATTTGCGAGCCCCCCTTAGCTCACCCCGCTGCGGCTGATCCTGACAAACTATCACCTGCAGGTTAATCTTCTGGCGATGCTCAGTGATGAGTTTGTCTGGGATTGTTTCCCATTTCTCTCCTGACTCTGAGAGATGTCCATTCTACAGTGAGGCCCTCAGGAGTGGCCAAACCTGACCACGGCTGGGCCTGACCAGCCTCCAGCTCACTGGCCCTTCTCGAGTTCATTCTTTCAACTGGCTCAAAGCCCACTCCCCCTCCTGACTGGTTTGAGTAGAGCAGTGTTCAGTCATTGAAGAAAACACCTTTTCCTCCCTACTGGACACTGAGCAGGCCCAGGGCCCATTGATTGAAAAGACAACTGCAGCCAGGGAGTCAGTTTGGTTCTGGACCCTTACTGCCCATGGCATTCTGGACCTTAAGGAGTTTTTCCACCTGGGTTGCTACTTGAGTTAGAGACCCTCTGCCTGTTCCCAGTCACCACAGCCCCCATCTGGCCTCTGGGGCACACAGAGTAGTGAGGAGACCAGAATCAGCCGTGGGGGTGGGGTGATGTGTTTTCACCTCTGGGCTGCTCAGGTAAATGAGCAAAGCACAGTTAGCAGGTATATCCCCCCTGGCCCCCCCCTCCCTCGTCAGGATCCCACCATCCAGGGTATATTCTCAATGACACCATACTCATCAAGGGTCACTGTCAATCAAGATGAAACTAGCGCCCAGGTCAGCACTTCCTGACCACCTTTGTCAGGATTCCTGCCCTGCATCCCGCCACCCACCCAGACTCTGTCTCCTTCCCCTGCCTGGTCTCTGTGGGCACCTGCAGAGTTTGCATCTGCTTTGGCAGCCTCAGGCAATCCATGGTGTTTGCTCAGTGCACCAGAGTGTCGACCCTGCGGGCTCAGCACAACTCCCCATTTCTATTACTGTTAGTATTTGTGACCAAGGAGACCAGGGCTAGTCTATGTGCTGGCAGCAGTGCCGTTGGGGCAGACCCTCAGTGCCCGAGCGTTTCTTGCCCTGCTCACACCCAGCATGCCTCCAGCTCTCCCTGCCAGAAGACCCACGGTTCTACACTTGGACACGGTAACAAGTTGCTGATGCAGATGTTTCTGTTTCCTCACCTCTTTAAGTTAAACGTTTACAGCAATGGTGAAATTTGCTTCTCATCAATGTTGCCTGTCATCTTGCATAAGCTCAGTAAGAGAATTACAGATTCCTTCTATCTGCTGCTTCAAATTTAGTTCAATGTAAAGTCAGGCATGAAAGGTCAGATCTGTTGGCTTTTCCTGGCCCATGTCATCTGCTCCTACTCCCCAGACTCCAAATCTGGGGCCAGTTTTATTTTGTCTATCCCAGACTCAAGGGTTCCTTGACAATTCTTTTGGCCAGAGACTGTCCCATGCTGTACTCTGGACCATATCACATGTGGGACCTGAGGCCTTCCCTTGTCCAAATCAGGGTCACCTGGCGCCTGTCCGAGGTCCAACCAAGGCCCTCCACGTGATGCACATTTGAGAATGTTTGAATGAAGGACAATCACTGGGAAACTGAAGCTTTAGTAAGATGAATGTCCAGGATGAGATCAAGACCCACCTGTGACTGCATCAAGCATCAAGCAGTGTCTGTGTGGGGGTCTCTTTGCCAGGAGCCCAAGAGAATACCAAGGCCATCAAGGAGAGAAAAACTAACATTTCACTGGTAGTCTGGTCTGGAAAATGATGCCCTTTTGTCTACATAGTTTCACAGTAGAAAATTCCCAACGTCCTCACTGAACCACATGCCAAATACCAAATGAAACATATGGGCTTTACCTGGAACTTGGGAGTCCACATCCTAGACCAATCAATGCCCTCAACCCCACATAAAAATTCTAGAGTCATTTTGGCGGGGACCCCACATTGTAGATGCAAGAGAGAAATAGTCACAGGCTAGGAAACAGCAGAGACCCGATGAGGCCCGCATGGGATCCTCACACTCCGCACTGCATTTACAGGCAGCTCCTGGGACACGGCCAGGGCAAGGCTGACTGCTCAGTGGGATACCAAGCAGGTCCCCTCTTCTGCCAACACTCTCTGGGACCCCTGTGTCTTCCTGAGTGTGGTGAGTCTAGGGCATGATACCTGCCGCTGTGAGAGCCGTGGGGTTCAGGGACCTTGCAAAAGGGTCCGTTCCTGTGGCGGGGAGGGGGCACTTGGAGGGCTTCTTCCTTCCAGTCCTCACCCAACACTAGCCCACAGTTGGAAATTTGGTGCCTGAGCCCACAGGGTCACAAGGTACTTCCCCATGGGCTAGGAAATACATGTCATCTTGCACTTCCTGAAAGTCACGGGGTAAGTGGAAGGCTCCTCTTAGGGCATAAAGGTGGCAGGGTGAGGGGCGTGCTGGACATGTGCCAGCTCTGACCTCCGGCAGCTTAGAAATGTAGTGGCCCTTGAGCGCAGTTCCTGACCTTCCAAAGAACACCAGACCCTCACTCTGTTCTTCCAAGACTGTGGTGAGCCACCCAGGAGATACACGTATAATACTATGAGTATTTTACCTGTCATGTCATGTCACGGTTACCCAGGCCTGGCCATTCTGAAGATGAGAAACCAGGCCAGCTTAGTGTTCCCAGGTGGCCTCGGACCTTCATCTTCTGTAGGAGTGTCCTGGCAGGCAGTTGTCCATCCCATCCCTATCTGGGGTTGGGAGACCTCCTGGTCTTCAGGATTTGTCTGGACCCTGAGAGCAGGGGCCAGGCTGTGGTCAGTCATTGCAGATCTGCAGATCCCTGCTTGTCCATAGCAGAGACCATTTCCAGTTCTCCCTTTGGCCAACGTGCCTGAAACAACAATTCTATTTTTTGTCCAAATTTGAAATCCTTGAGTGTTAAAAGTAGGTAAAGGGATATTCCTGATACCCTTTCAGTATCTATATTGTAAACCACAAAAAGGGAGACAAAGAGAGAGAGACAGAGACAGAGAAAAAGAGAGACAGAGAAAAGGCAGAGACAGGGACAGACAGAGACAGAAACAAACAGAGAGAAAGAGAGATAATAAAAACATCTTCCAAAAAGGCTGACCTGAATATCTGGAAAAAACCCAAGTGCCTGAGAACGGATGACTGGTTAAATGTCACGTCGGCACTGCGGGGCCGAGCCAGGGTGGGCCGTCAGGGTGAAATCAGCACTCGAGTCACACAGGGTTCCGTCTTTCAGGAGATGGCATGAATGCGTGCGTTTATTCAGAGCACAGGTACAGACTTAAGTATGTTTCCACAAGCCACCCAAAAGAAAGGAAAGGGGATGGGACGTGGGAAAGTGGATGGGACGATGAATAGAGCCATGCACCGTTGGTCAGTCACAGTGGGCAGAGCCATGCACCGTTGGTCAGCCACCTGGTGACCCATTCGACCTAACGCTACCGGTCGGAGCGGCCTGCTTTGTTGCAGTTTTGACATATCCATAGAGACTGCTGTTCCTCGTACATCATTTACAAATCATTTACGAGGGTGCATTTTCCCCAAACTGAAACGTCATGTACTGGGAAGCTGCCCAGCTTTGTCCCCCAAACTGAAACCTCCTATACTGGGAAGTTGCCCAGCTTTGAGCAGGACAAAGGGGGAATGAAAAATCAAGCATTCTTTTACTTGGTCAGTAGGCAACATCTCACCCCTTTTTTCCAATTATGGCACGCCAGGACCCCTGTCTTAGGTCGTCCGTCGCCCCGCCGTGGTACCCGTCATTGGGGAGAATGCTTTAGCCCCTGTCTTAGGTGTGCGCGGCGGTGACAGAAGTTGCCCGTCATTGGGTATCCTGGGCAAGGGCATACTTCCTTAACCACGAGGAGGCACAGGGGAGGATTGATGACATTTCTAGCAAACCAGGCAGGACCCAGTGTGGCTTGACCAGAATGGAGCATGGCTCAGAAAAGAGGGGCAGGGGTAGGGTAGAGGGGTGATGGGGATCTCTTCGTTCAGTGATCGGGGGGGTTCTGTACAGGTCCGGTCCGCACTCCTTCTCCTCCTGCGTTTTCCGGTACCGGCCACGGGATCAGGTCACTGCAACAGAGAAAGGAAGAGGCTTCCCAGGCCCATTAGAAATACCTTTCTGAATAGGGCTGCTCTTTGCTAGTTTCTCTCAGTTGCATAAAGTGAATTTGAGTGATTTGCCGATCAACCCTGCCAATCTGGTCTCTGACAAATGAGACAAGTTGACTCAGGATGCAGGGCCTGAATGTAAGCATCAGTAATAGTATGATCAGAGGGCCTGCTATAGTAGATATCAGGGTGGTGAACCAGGGGGATTGATTAAACCATGACTCAAACCACCCTTCGTGAGCCTCTCTCTCCTTCTTACGCCGTTCCAGGTCTTCTCTCAGCTTAGCCATGGAATCTCGACTACCCCCGTATGGTCAGCGTAAAAGCAGCACTCTTCTCCCAGCGCTGCACACAGCCCTCCGTTTTTAAGGAAGAGCAAGTCGAGCCCCCTCCTATTTTGCAAGACTACTTCCGACAGGGAGGTCATGGACTTTTCAAGATGGCTAATAGATTTTTCTATTCGGTCCAGGTCCTCATCAATAGCTGCTCTTAGAGAAGATAGACCAGAATGTTGGGTTACCAGAGCAGCAATGCCAGTGCCGGCACCTGCCAGGCCTATGCCAGAGTGGCGATGGTTAGTGCGGATATGGGTTCCCTGCGGTTCCTACGCAGGACATCAGGGTAATTGGACCAATAGTCAAGGAGTACCTCAGCAGGGTGGTATATAATTTTTGGGACAACTATAACCATAAGACAAAATTCTTGGGAGGCATTAAATACTGAGCCTGCCAAGTGGGGAGTTAATCCTGAACGTGAACAGGCCCACCAAGCTCCCATTTTTGGTGAGATCCAGGCGGAGTTACTCCATCCCGGGGACTCCACATTCTGTGCACACAACTCCTTCTTGTTTTGAGGGACTGTACCTACACATGTCCCTTGACCGCTAATTTGGGTCATGGTTAGTCCCTGGGGGTGGGCCTTCCACTCTCCTGGGGCTCTGTAATTAACATTGTATGAGGCGTTAATACCCATAGCCTCATAAAACAGTGGCGTGGGGCTTCAGTCAGGTTTGGGGCAGTAGCATTCAGAGTCTGATATGTGGCTTCGATAAGACTCCTGAGGGGGTTAATGATTGGGCCAAAACTGGGTTTTGGGATGGATAGGCCGGCTGTAACAGGAGGTGGTGTCGTCTTAGGGCCAGCCATGGTAGTAATGGTGGGCTTAAGAGGGGGTTTTGGAGCCTCAAGTGCCTGGTTAGGGCCTAGCGGAATCTGCTGCACGGGTTCGATTTTTAAGAGGATCTGCAGGATAACCCCATGCCATGGCCTGCTATACCACATAAGTCCCCAATTCAGGCGGTTGACGCATCGGGTCTCCGACCTTCCCTTATCAGTGAAGGAGATTTTGACCAGAAGCATTTGGGGGTGGTATTGTACAGAATATGAGCCATATCTCAGTGGCACAGCATAAGAAATATTAACCAGGTCGTGGTCAACCGACCACTTCCAATAGCCATCATTAGAATCTACGCAAGACCAGCTGGCACAATAGTAAGATTCAGGGCCACCGCAGGTTCTCCTCCATTGGCCTGTCCGGAACCCGGGGCAGGTGAAAAAGCCATTGCGTCTCATAGAGGCTCTGGCCGGGGGCCTTTCAAAACCATCCTGAAAGGGGTAGGCGTCTTCCAGGGAAAAATATAAGTCAGGGAAGCACTGATTAAGGGGTGCTGCCAAACCAGGCAGGACCCAGTGTGGCTTGACCAGAATGGAGCATGGCTCAGAAAAGAGGGGCACTTGTGGTACTCCAAACCTCATAGTCCTCTCCACTCCTTATGACCCAGGTCTGCTTGAATGGTTGGTGTCGATTGGCATGAGTTTCGGTAGGGTCCTTCATTAATAATATAGCGAGGGTCCAGGCCACAAGCGTCGTTGTGGTCATTTTGTTCCTGTGGAAAAAAGAGAAGGAAATTCGTGTCAGGGCTAAGTACCCTGGAGGTGAGTTTCATTATTTTTCCCAGCTGTGGGGGACAAATGATCGGGGGGCTCGTGTATTGGCCTGACCAGGCGTTCCGGCACCCAAATGGGTTTTTCTGTATTAGTTGGATATACACAGACTGCGCCTCTGACTCTGGCAAGGATTGCTGCCATTGGTTGCCAGGTTCCTGAGGACAGATCCTTCCATTTCACCATTGCTTTAAGGGGAGCCGGAGTAGCAAAGTGACGTTGGGCTGCACTGCGGCCTGAATCATCGAGGAGCAAAAAATTTAAAATGAATAAGGTTGCGGATAGGAGCGCTTGTGGCCCTTGACAGCCTTGGTAGATCTCACCCTCTTTTGTTTTAGAAATGTAAGTTTTGAGATGTCAGTGCGCTCGCTCTATGATAGCCTGTCCTTGGGGGTTATAGGGAATGCCTGTTGTATGTGTAATATCCCAGGTTTCACAAAAGGAATGAAAAGCGCGGCTTGTATAGGCCGGTCCATTGTCAGTTTTAATTTGCCTGGGATTTCCCATATATGAGAAAGCAGCAGTAAGGTGATCTATAACATGTTTCGTTTTTTCCCCGGCATGGAGTGAGACAAAAATCATGCCCGAGTGTGTGTCTATCGAGACATGGAGATAATGCCGGTTACCCAATGAGTTAGTGTGGGTCACATCCATTTGCCAAATATCATTTGCTCTCAGTCCTCTAGGATTGACTCCCAGGGATGGGGAATGTATATAAGGAGCGCAAGCGGGACAGACAGTGCTTATGGAGAGAGCCTCAGCTTTGGAACAACCCGTATGAAAACGAAGAGACTGGGCATTAAGGTGGAATTTTTTATGTAGCTGCATGGCCTTATCATATTCTAGGGATGTCATTATAAAGCGGGTAGCTTTATCTGCTCGTTCATTGCCTTCTGCAAGGGGTCCCGGGAGGCCAGAGTGTCCTCTAATATGACCCACAAAGAGGGGGTCCTTTCTGGCCCAAATCAACAGTTGCAATGTTTGTAATTGAGATAAAATTTTCGAGCCCTCACCTATGTGGGGTGCTGTTTCTAATCGGGGGAAGATATTAGCAACATACACACTATCAGTGTAAATATTGAGGGGCTCATTAGGGAATGTCTGCAAGGCCAATAATACAGCAGATACTTCTGCAAATTGTGCCGAGGTCTCAGCAAGCTGTATGGCGTGAACATCCTGCCCATCAACCACTAAGGCTCGACCGCTCTTAGAGCCATCAGTAAAGAGGGTCCGTGCACCCGGAAGGGGGGTGGTCTTTATGATTCGAGGGAAGATAATAGGGCAAATCCTGAAGCTTTGCAGGAGTTTATGTTTGGGATATGCCTGTGTAATTTGGCCTTTAAAGGAGCAGACAAAAAGGCACCAGGAATCATCATATTGCATCAGATTATTAATCATGTCTTTGGAATAGGGAACGACCAATATGTCCATATCCTTAGCAAAGAGTGCACACCCTATGGTTCTAGCCTTCCAGAGTAATTGAGAAACTAAGGTGGGATAGGGAATCACCGTTCAGGTGGGGGAAGCTGAGAGGTGGACCCAGTATAATGGACCAATCTGCCAGAAAACTCCAGTTGGGGCAAACTCTGAAGCAAGCACTATAAATTGTAGTGGTAGATTGTAATCAATATGGTGTATTTGCATTTCTTCTAAGGCATGTTCTGCTTTTCTAAGAGCCAATTGTGCCTCTGGGGTCAATTGACAAGGTGAGGAGGGGTCAGAATCCCCCTTCAATAGTTCAAAAAGAGGTTTGAGCTCTCCCGTGGGCAGGGAGAAGGATGGTCGGAGCCATTGGAGTTCTCCCAAAAACTGTTGCCACTGGTGTAGAGTCTTTAAATGAGAGGTGGCAAACTGTATTTTTTGAGGCACTATTCCCACCTTGTTAATGGTGTATCCTAAATATCTGTATGGGTGGGAGAGCTGTACCTTGTCCGGGGAGATTACAAGGCCTGCTGATTCCAGGGCGACCCGGACATGATCATAGAGTTGAAGTAACAGGTCTTTGCTGGGGCAGGCGGCTAAGATGCCATCCATATAATGAATCAAAAGTGCACTGGGGAAACGAGCCCGGACTGGCGCTAAAACTGCTGAAACATATATCTGACACATAGTGGGACTATTAGTCATGCCCTGGGGAAGGACTACCCATTGCTAGCACTGATAGGGCTCCTGAAAATTGGGGGAAGGTAGAGAGAAGGCAAATCTTTGACAATCTTTAGGAGCTAATGGAATATTGAAAAAACAATCTTTAAGATCTATCACTAACAATTACCAGGACTTTGGTATAGCGGAGGGATGGGGGAGCCCTGGCTGCAGGGCCCCCATTGGATGCATGGTGGCATTGACTGCTCTGAGATCTTGCAATAATCTCCACCCGCCTGTCCTTTTCCTTATAACAAAGATTGGGGTATTCCAGGGAGATGTGGATGGGGTAATGTGCCCCTTTTCTAATTGCTCGGGCACTAGGGCATGTGCGGCCTGTAATTTCTCTTTAGGTAGGGGCCACTGCTCCACCCAGACTGGATCATCTGATTTCCAGGTAAATGGGGTGGAAGGCCGCTCGACAGTGGCCCCGATTAAAAAGGGCTAGTTTCTTCCAGTTCCTCAATGTGCATTAAAGTCACGGGATTTTCCTGCCCGGGAAATGTGATGCTGGAGGATGGGCAGTCACTAGTGATATGGGCTATGGTCTTAAAGGAGACTAGCGATGTCTGCGAGCGACTGGGTGATGTAACCAGAACCGCGCCCATAGCTGAGAGTATATTTTGTCCCCAAAGATTGGTGGGGAGGTCTGGGACAATATAAGGCTTGAACTGGCCCTTATGGCCCTCGGCGTCCTCCCAGGTCAATACTTGGGTGCTACGGCTGGGTCGGACTTGGCCAAGTCCTTGCAAAACGGCTGTAGCCATTGTGGCAGGCCAGTTGGCAGGCCAATATTTACTGGATATCACTGAGATATCCGCCCCAGTATCTAATAACCCAGAGAATTCCTTTGAGTTGATTCTTAGCGCATAGCGTGGTCGGGAAGCCATATGGGCAATCCAAAATATTTGGGCTGGATTATCTGAGAAGTCTCCCTTTGTCTGACCCTGGACCAAGAGCGTCGAGGTGGGGCCTTGCCATGTCGGGAGGAGGAGCAGGCGTGCAATCAGCTGTCCCTTTTCTATCGTCACAATGCCACGGGGGGAATCTGCCAAGACATGAATTTGTCCTATGTAGCTCTCTGTGATAGATCCTGGGTATATCTGCAATCCTTGCAGGAGAGCCTTTTCTGACCCTAGAATGAGGCCAGTGGTTCCGGGCGGTAGGGGGCCATAGACCCCCGTCTCCAAACTTTCAATTCCCTTAGGTGGTGTTAGTACCGCCCGGACAGAGGCATAAAGGTCTAGACCTGAGCTGGGAATTGAGGAGCCCCTGACAGAGGGAGGGAAGCTATCTGGAGCGGGCTGATACTTTGACCTGATGTCTGATAGGCCTCCTGCCTGAAGGCTTGCAGGGCCCGAGGCAGGCCCCTCCCGCCGTTTCCCTGTGGCAGTGGATTGCCTAAATTATCCGGTCGGAGCGACACTCAGCTGCCCAGTGATTGCCTCACTTGCATCTGGGACATAGCCCGGGTGATCCCCCCTTCTTCCTCAAGGGGTTGTTGGGACATTCCTTTTTGAAATGGCCTGGCTGTCCGCATTGATAGCAGCCTTGCTTGGGGTTTTGTGGGGAATCCCTGAAAGCCTGGAAACCTGGGAAGTTGCCCAGCTTTGAGCAGGACAAAGGGGGAATGAAAAATCAAGCATTCTTTTACTTGGTCAGTAGGCAACAGTTAAAGAAACTTTGGTACATCTACACAATGGAATACTAAGCAGCTGTTAGAAAGGATGAATTCATGAAATGTACATACAAGTGGTACTACATGGAAAGTACCATGCTAAGTGAAATGAGTCGGAAAGAGAGGGACAGACATAGAAAGACTGCATTCATCTGTAGAATATAAAGTAACAAAATAGGAGACTAACACCCAAGAATAGTCTCGATAAGTACCAGGAGGTTTGCTCCATGGCTTGGAGGCCAGCCACACATGCTGGGGGAAACGGTAGCTCAGATAGGGAAGGGAGCACCAAGTAAAGGGTGTTGGGAGGGTCCTGTCTGGATGGGAGAAGCATGCTGAAAGTAGATTATAGACCAAACATGAATGCCACTCAATGCCTCTTTTGCAAACCACAGCACCCAAAAGGAGAGAGAGAACAAAAGGGAATGCCCTGCCACAGAGCCAGAGTGGGATGGAGGGAATGGGGGGTGGGAGGGATACTGGGATCCGTGGTGGTGGAGAATGGGCACTGGTGGAGGGATGGGTACTCGATCATTGTGTAACTGAAATCCAAACACAAAAATTTGTAAGTCTATAACTGTACCTTATGGTGTTTCACTAATAAAATTTTTTTTAAAAAGACTGGCCTGGGTGGAGAGGTGGGTGGGCGGGTGATGGGAGGGAAACTGGAAACTTTGGAGGTGGGATATGTACACTGATGGAGGGATGGGTGAACAATGATGACTGAAGCCTAATCATGAACAGGTTTGTAAGGGTCTATCTCACATCGATTTAATAAAAAAAATTTAATAGGAGAATGCCTTATATTTGGATTTATAGAATTAGATGTGTAGTACATTTTCTGAGGTGAAATCCAGAGCTCAGCTGAGGCACTGGGATCTTTATAGAATTGGGGAGATGTGATGCTGGACTTGAGTTTGGAGACAGTGCATGATGAGTAGATCGTTGATTTAAATGTGTCCTGCTTTGAGCACCATTCAACATGTCATTACTTAATCTCTTTTTTACAAATGATTATTTCATTGACTTTAAGGGGAAACTCTGTATGGGCATTTATAAATGGCAAACAAATTTCATTTGCATTAGATATGGAAGTGGGAAAATGCTGCAGGGAACCTGCACAGGCCTCTCGGGGTACAGAGATGGGGGTGAGGGACAGGCCCAAGGGACCTTCCCGAGTGGCAGTTTGTGATTGACAGGTACAGGCAGTTACTGGCCTTTAGAAGTTAGGGTGAGTGGTCAGCTCTTTCAGCCCACATGCTCTTTTGAACACGTCCTCCCTTCACATCTCACTGAGTAAGTTTTTTTCAAGAAAACTATCTTGCAGGATTGGAGGGGTGGTCCAGAGGGAAGGGCATTTGCCTTGTGGACCAGCCAATTCAGATGTGACCCCGGGCACCGCATATGATCCCTGAAACCCCACCAGGAGTCGTCCCTGAGTACAGAGCTAGGAGTAAGGCCTGAGCAACACTGGATATGTCCCTCCAAAAATGTCCAAGTATAGCAAAAAGAGAGCGGGGGAGAGTTAGAGGGGTGGTTCTGATTGCAGTGGGACTCACTGAAGCATTTGGGAAATTCACACGCACCATTGTAAACCGGTATTCCTTTCGGGATGCAGTGTAGAAAAATCAACGGAAAGTTAAAATTTTTATTTTGAAAAAGATCAAAGAGGCCAGGAAATAGTAGAGCAGGAAGGGCACTTGGGTTATCTGACTTCAATCTCTGGCGTCCCATAGAATCCCTTGAGCATGGCTGGGACTGATCCCTGCTGTGGTTCCAAAACCAAATAAGCAAAAAAACAAGGAAATGTAATATATCAAAAGCTAGAACAGGTGGTGAGGAGTCTGCTTGCATACTTCTATCCTGGGCTGATTCCTGGCACCTCGTATGGATCCTTGAGCACCATTAGGGGTGATCCCTGAGCACAGGACAGGAGACAGGGTCCCCAGTCAAGGGAGGTCTCATCTCTTAGGCCCCTGGAGCAAGACCATGGGGGCCTGTGCAGGGCACAGATTGCCCAGGCGCTGCCAGCCTTGGGCCTGGGAGTCGGTGCTTGACCTCCACATCCCTGGACCAAGAGTAGGATGCCCTGGCTGCCTGTCCTCACTCCCAGCCTTGCGCCCACAGGTGGGACTGCAGGACAAACAGGTGAGTGTCCACGGCAGCAACAGGACTAGGATCTCGGCCTCCCGCAGTAGGACGTGGCCTCTGACCAGTGTCGGTCTCTGAGAATGAGCAGGAGGAGGAGCAGGTGCTACTGCAGAGCCAGCTCCGGATCGGCTGCAAGGGGAGTGAATCAGGACAAGGTGGATATGGAGAAATGACAGAAGGTGCCGGGGGAGACCCACTGTGAGGGTAGGAGCCCGCCAGGGGTGGTGGGAGGAAAGACAGGCCAGGACGCCACCCACTATAATATATCAAAATCTAGAAGAGGCTAGAGGGGTTTTGGGGGTGCGGATTGGCCCTCACTGCACAGAGAGGGTCCTAGTAGCGGGAAGGCTGCTGGGTCGAGGTAGGGGTTGGCCCCATCTCTTAGGACTTTGGAGAAAGACCCCCAGGGGAATGTGCAGGGGACAGGTTACCTGATGTGCTGTTTTCCTTGGGCCTGTGTGTGTGTGTCTGGGCCCTGAATGTTGTGGTGGGATCTGGACAGCCTTCGGCCCTGTCTCATGACAGAGATGTGCATGCAAGACCAGAAGGTGCAGTGCCTGCATCCTGGAATGCTTCTGCTGGTATCAAAATCAGCACACAGCTGGAACCCCACACCTGGATGTCCCACTCACCTGGGCTCCAAGGTCGAGCAGGTTCTGAGGCACAAGCCGCTCATGGACAAGCTGCAGCAGGTGCTAACCAAGCAGCAGGCCCTGCTAGAGGCCACCTTCCGGGAGCTGAGGGAAACCCAGGTGAGGGGATGGGCAGGGGCTCAGGGACAGGAAGGCGCATCAGGCCCTAGACCTGCCTACTCACCTGGTGCCTTCATCTTTAGGGGATCCTCAGTCCTGAATCAGGAGCAACTGAGCCCCAGGCCTTTCTGGAATTCCAAGGGTACCCTGAAGAGGGTGAGTGGTGCGGTGGGTCACCAGGAGGGAGAAGTTCCTGATGGGGATCTGGAGGTGGGGCTATATGGGAGGTGGAGCCATGCGGGACCCCTGAGATGCCTCCACCTTCCTTGCTTGGCTGAGACCCTGGAGTGCCCCATAGTCAATCCAGTGTCGAAGAACACGGAGTTGGAGGTGAACATAGTGGAGGTTTGTGAGACCATGACCTCTATGGAACTCGAGGTGATGGTCATGAAGGACAGGCTGGTGGCGTGTGAGAAGACTAAGGATCTGGATGACTAAGGTCTGAGACTAAGGTCTGGTGTCCAGACCTGGGGAGCGGGATGATGGATTGTGTGAAGAACCCAGAGAGACCCTCCTGTTCCTGTCTGTGAGGAACAGGAGGCCGCAGACCTCAGATCCAGATCCTGTAATGACCTGCCCCCAAATAACCAGAATCCAGCTCGTCCGCTTGAGTTCAGCTGGCAAGTTTGTTCACCATTAATCCACTTTTTCTATCCTGATGATGTACCCTGTGTTCTTCAATTCCAACTAATCTAGCCCTGATCCAGTTCTTCCCACTCTCCTCCTTCCTCCCTCCTCCCCGCTCTTCCACTTTCCCTCAGCACTAGACCCTAGGGATCAAAGGGGCAGAAAGGTCCCCCAACACTAGACCGCAGGGATCAGTGGGACAAAAATGTCTCCTACCTCTAGGCACCAGGGATGTTGGGAGCAGAAATTTAAACTGGGCCACACTCAAACTTCAGTCATGATAGCTCCAAAAGCCAAACAAGGGCTTGAGGTGGGAGCTCTCCCTCCCCAGTACACAGTCCCGTTTCTCCATATGGCAGCCCTGAAGCTAATGGGGGCTGGAAACATCAGAGCAACCAGTTCTAGACACTCTTTGGGGGCTGGTTGGGCACTAATGAATTGAGGAGAAGAGAGAGGAAGGAGGCATGCTGGGTCACTCTCTGACAGTCACTGTCCTATTTCCAAGCTTGTTTCAATAAATGGATCCATCCCAGGCCATGTGGGTATGTGTCTTGGGCGAGGTGTGTCCTGCCAGCAGTTGGCAGTTGCTTCTAGATTGTGGGTGGCCCTTGCCATGGGATTCACCATGTCTAGAGCCTGTCATCTGCATGCCACTGAGTACGATGTTAATGACCCCAGGAGAGTACCTCTAAGATTTGGAGTGGTAACATTCAAAATATGGTGGTTTGAAGGTACGATGGTGGTGGAATTGGTGTCTGAATATTAAATGTAATAAATTATTGTAAACAACTTTATAAAAACAAAATAAAAATTTGCAAAAAAGTCAGCAAAATATAAAGCATGAAAAGAGAACAGAAAAATCAAAGATACACCAATCTAATGCTTTTTTTTAAAAAACAGAAAAGGCAATGGCGTCTAAGCTACAAAGATAGCTCACAGAATGGGAAAAATTATTTACCCAATACCTAGCTGATGAAAGGCTAATATCCAAGTTATATAGCACATTGGTAGAACTTTACAAAAACATTATCTCCCAACCCCATCAAACAAATGCAGAGAGGAATAATGAACAGAAACTTACTCCAAGAAGAAATTCAAGGGCTGGAGCGATACTACAGTGGTAGGTTGTTGCTTTGCACGTGGCTGATCTGGGTTTGATCCCCGCCATCCTACGGGCTACACCCGCCTTGGAACCCCAAGTGTTCTGTGAGAACCAGAAGGCAGTGTCCTTCCTAAAGACACCCCATGCACACCCCATCCTCCCTCTCACCTAGAGGTGGAAATCACACCCAGATCCAAGACAGACCTGAGCCAACAACCTGTCAAAGACAAAATTGTGTTGGCAGAAGATCAGACAGACTGTGATGCCCGTGAGGTAAGTAGGCTGCAGACACCCATCCCAGGGCACGAAGGGACCTGCCTGAAAGTGATGTGTTCCCCCCAAGAGTCAAAAATGGTTAAACAGAATTCTTACTCACCTGTAATTCCGTCTTTTACCTACCCTGTTAAAATCATATTCCTCTACCCCAACCTTGTCTTTCTTGCCTCTTCCTTCCCGCCCTTCCCCTCTTCCCCCTTCCACCTTCCTGCCCCCTCCCTTCTCCCCTCCTCTGCCCCTTCCCATTGAGGAATGGGGCTATGGGGCTATGAGGCTATGGGGCTACACAAAGCAATTGCAGACGTGCTCCCATGGCAGGGATGCTGCGTACTAGGAGTGGCGAGATGACCCAAACAGAACAACATTGAGACTCGTACTCTGCAAGTAAAGAAGTTACACAGTCTCCAAGGAAGCTCAGCTAGAGAAGAGGGCAGCAAATAAAGGGTGCTGGGAGGATCCTCCCAGGGTGGGAGAAGCATGCTGAAAGTAGACTATAGACCAAACATGACTACCACTCAGTGCCTCTCTTGCAAACCACAGCACGCAAAGGGAGAAAGAGAACAAGGGGGAATCCCCTGCCACAGAGGTAGGGTGGGAAAGGAGGGGGAAGGGAGGTGGGAGGGATGCTGGGACCCGTGGTGGTGGAGGATGGGCGCTGGTGGAGGATGGGTACTTGATCATTGTCTGACTGAAACCCAAGCAAAAAATTTATAAGTCTACAACTGTACCTCATGGTGTTTCACTAATAAAAAAATAATAAAAAAATTCTTGAATAAAAAAATAGTTACACAGCCTCCAACACATCCATATGTGCAGGAACAAACTCAAAACCTAAAATAAAGAACCAGTAAAAAATCCAAAGAAATAAATTTCAAATTTTAATATGAAAATTAAGAGATCATGGGGTCTCACCATGTTTCGCGCTTGTCCCTATCCCTCCCCGAGCGCACCCCTCCCCCCCAAGCCTTTCCAGAGGGATTCAGGGCTTCTTTATTATGATCTTGACCCAGATGCCACTCAGGTTGGAAACTGTTCCGGAACTGTTCAGTGGTTCTGAGCAAGAGATATAATCCACTGCTTCTTGCAAGTCAGAGGATGGGGTCCCATCCGATAGGCAGAAAGGCTAGTGAATTAATCTAGAGTTGCAAAAGTTAGATGTGGGTTTTCACATCATAATCCCAGGGACTGTGTCATCTGGGCAATTGGTAGACACTGGGGCCCTTTGTTAGTCATCAGTGTCACCCCTGAATGGGGACCTGGAGGTAGGTAGATTGTTTACCTCGGTGGCACAGCGAGAGATCAGAGCCCCCTGCCTCAGAGACAGGTATACTCAGACCTCTTCCAATGGCCCCATCCTGGGTCAGGCCACCTAGAACCTGGTGCCCTTTCTCAAGCACTAAGAGGATCAACCTCTGTGCCTCTGGAGCCCTACTGCTGATTTGAAAGGGTTTTTTTGGGTTATTTTTCTTTTTTTCACTTCTCAATGCTCATTCTTCCAGGAGGTCTGGTGCCCAGCCTCAACCAAGAGCTGGAGCAGTGCGTCTGAGGCTCTCTTTCAGTCCTCTTGGGCTTCTGACACTAAGACCTTATCATCTACAGATTGCAGGATGGTCCATTCAAGGGCTCCAACGAGGATTTTCTTAAGTCCAGAGCCAGGGTCTTCCTGAAGAAGGTGGCCGAGTTTTTGAATTCTTGGGCAATGGTTCCACAGTAACTGAGGTTTCCTCCTGTCTCTGGATCCTTTGGCCCAAAGGCAAACAGGGGTCTTCTTCCTGGAACAATTTGCAAAGGGGGAAACACATCTTTTGAGGTTCAGGCCGGTCAATCATTGGGCACTAGAGGAAAACAGACTCAAGAGAGTGGAAGGGCTGGGTACCACAAGGTGACCAGCAGGAGCGACCACACTGACTCGACGCAGGTCATGACTTCTCAACTGAGGCCAATGGGTTACTCCCAGTTGAGCTGCACCCCACCACTATTCCTGCCTCCCACACCTGCGCAGTATCTTTCCCTATCCCTAGCCACTCCTCACGAGTTACCTGACATTGAGGCTGTCTCTGGAGGCTCACTCCTAGCATGAGTTTACCAGCAGAGGGGCATGATACTGCCATTAGAGGGCGCCTGGAGAGGGTATTTTCCAAAGAGGGAATCCACAGTGTCAAGGTGGACATTTATTTGCTCTTCTAGCTCTGTCGGGAGATCGAACGCCAATAAGATACTAAAGTGGGGAACAGGGAGAGCCTTGTTTTCCATATGGAACCCCCAGCATCTGCTGAGACCATGGATTCTCAGGCCCAGCAAAAGCCGGGAAGGGCTGCACCTCCGATACCTTCATCGAGCTCTGCTTCCTATGTTGCCCTGTCTTGAGGTCATGGGGCGACCGTTTCCACGAGGCTCTTCTTGGGAGTGTAGGTACCAAGTTACCCTGCCTTCCCTGCCTGCCTGGGGACTCCCTGTGACTCTGTCAGACTGTCCTAGTGGTCCTGGTGTCAGTAGACATTTCTGAAAGCTACCCAAAATTAAATGTCTGCCACTCCCATTCACAGAGGGTCACAGCTTGTCTGGTGTCATATTGGCACTTTGTTCTCTCCTGCAGCATGTCATGGCCCTCTGGGGCAATGATCTGGGGCCTGCCTTCTGCCCCTCCGCATCCTCCACCCCTGACTCCTGCTCCTGCTCTGGCTCCCCTCTTTCTCCCTGCCCCTTGTCTGCCCTGCCAGTTCTCACCTCCTCTAGACCAAGGGCACACTGGAGGTGCTGGGGTCTGGCCTTAACCACTTCACTGGGGTAGAGCTGTCTCCACTGGACGAGTGGCAGTGCCACCCAGCTGCCCTGATCTCTGCCAACTCCTCCTGGGCACCAGGTGCCACTGCTTGGGTGTTGCTCTTTTTCCTTTTGGTCTTGTCTTGCTTTCTCCCCTGCTTGGTAGTGAGTTTTGTTGTTTCCCAAATGAGAATTGTAGCACTAATATAACTTTGAATTTTCAACGACTATGAACTCATACTGGGCCCGCTCGAGCAAATCGACGATCAACGGGAGGGCCTTTACCTTATGAACTCATACGAACTTTGCCAAAATTTCTGCCTGAAGCTAACTAAAAACCAAGCAGCAGGGACTGGAGTGATAGCACAGTGAGTAGGGTGTTTGCCTTGCACACGGCTGACCTGGATTTGATTCCCAGAATCCTATATGGTTCCCTGAGTACCACCAGGAGTAATTCCTGAGTGCATGAGCCAGGAGTAACCCCTGTGCATCGCTGGGTGTGACCCGTAAAGGAAAAAAAAGCACATTTTGGAATGTGGGAGAACATGATGAGATAATAGTGCTAATGGAATGAACAGCTCCAAAGTCTGAACACCGCACAAGGCGAGAGATCAGTTTTACAGCAGATCTGATGGGCGACGGGGTATTAGCAAGCAGCTGACAGGAGAGTATGGAACAAGAAATGACCAAGCTTTCTTGGTGCAGAGAAGGATCTGGAGCATATCCATAACGTAGGAAAATTCGGGGGATTTTCCCAGGTTTCTACGTTGAACAGTGTGACAGACCACCTCTGGGCCATCCCGGGTGATTTCAGTGCCTGTCTTGTCTCTCCCAGACCCTGTGCCTCATTGCAGATCCTGCTCCCCAGGGTAGCCTGTCTGAAATTAGCCTGCGAGAAATGTGGGTAGAGGTGCACTCTCCTCTACAGCAGGGCTCAGGAGATCCTAGTATCAGGACTGGAACAGGGCTGGGCCGCATCAAGGCAAGCACCTTAAACCCTGCAATATCCCTGGGGCCCATTCTTGAAAAGTCTGAAAGTGCTCGGGAGTGGAAGCCTCGGGTTCCACGGGGCTGTCTCCCTGGGCACGGTGCCGTACAGAAGGGGGAGTGAGGCATCTTTAAGGGAGCCCAACTCTACAGGAAGGAGATTTAGGTGGGAAGCAGCTGAAAAAAAAAATACCGCTCGGAAAAGGGCATTAGTCCAGCAGATAAAGTGATCGTCTTGCACACTGCTGACGTTGGATCAATGGGCCCCCCTAGTTCCACTAGGTATGGTCCCTGAGCTAAGTCAGGGGTAAAGCCTGAGCATGTCTGGGTGTGGTGCTAACACCCAAAGAAAAGTGCTTCAAGCAGACAGGGCGGGCCTTTTCCCAGTGCCCTAAGGAAGGACTGCTCAAATTCTTAGAGGCCATAAGAGGGATTTCCCTGTTAGGAGGTAGGGGTGGGGGAGGGGAAGGGGGTGACAGCACTGGGTCTCCAGTCGTGACTCTGCCTGAGCAGTGACAGTCCACTTGGACAGTCCGTAGTGGCCTGACTCAGGGCAGGACTTGGCTGCTGCTTTGACAGAAAAGTGTCCTGAAAATGTGTGTCAGAGTCCTCAGGAGGAAGAAGCCCACAGTGGGGGTCAAGAGGCAGGACACCCGGGGGGGCAGAACCAGGCGGACCCTGCTCCCGAGCCCTCCACCTCCCTTGGTTGGCTGAGAGCCTGGGGCTGCCCCGCAGTCTATCCAGTTTCAGTCAATCCAAGGGCACTGAAGTGGAGGCGAACACAGTGGAGATCATAAAGCCTGAGGAGCTGGAGGTGGTAACAGTCAAGAAGGACAAGCTGGCGGTGTGGGGAAGACCGTGCATCTGGAGGCAGAAATGTCCCCCAACACTGGGCAATGGGGATGTGGGGGGCAGAAATGTCCCCTAGTAATAGACACTAGTGGTCTGGGAGGCAAAAACAGGCCCCAAGCAGTAGGCACCAGTGACATGGGGTGCAGAGGTTTCCCCTAACAATAGACAGCAGGGTTCCGAGGACAGAACTGTTCACAATTACTCGACACCAGGAATGAGCAGAGCTGAAATTTCCTCCAAAAAAAACACACCAGGGATGTTGGGGAAAATTGTTTTCCAAACTAGACACAAGAGCTCTGGGGTAAGAAATATCCCACAACAGAGAACAGAGCTCAGATAGGAGACATGTCCTCCAACACTACACAATAAGGAGTCCCAGGAGCAGAAATACTCACCCCCATAGAAATAGTTCAAAGAGTAGCAATAATAAATGACCACCTCCCCACCCCCCCACCTTAGACTATATCCCAGGAGAGAGGAGTGGAGAATGACTCCTCACCCCTGCTTTCCCACCTAAATGTTGAGATATTTCCGGTTTGTGGGCAGTTGCCAGGTAGGAGTCAGGGTCCGAGGCAGAGGGAGACCCAACTCCTAGGCTCTGGGACAAAGACGCCATGGGGGCCTGTGGCTGAGGGTCTGAGCCCTGCATCTCCTGGCTGGGATGTAGTCGGTCCTCCTGCCTGTCCTCACAGACACTGTCCTACCTCCCACAGATGCCAGGGCAGGACGAAAAGGTGCAGTGCCAGTGGCCTCCCTGGGGCCGATTCTGCTGGTACCTGAAAATGCACACAGCTGCCGACAAGAGCACCTGGATGCCCGCTGTCACCTGGGCTCCAAGGAGGAGCAGCTGAACCAGCGGATGCTGCGGCAGAAGCAGCCCATAGACCAGCTGCTGCAGGTGCCACCAAGGCAGCAGGCCCTGCTGGAGGCCGCCATCAGGGAGCTGAGGGAGACCAGGTGAGAGAGGGGCCATGGGCTCTGGGCAGGAAGGCCCTAGACCTGCCTCCTCACCTAGTGCCTTCACCCCAGGTGCTCTTCTGTGGGACTCAGCAGCAGAAACAGCAGCTGCAAAACCTGGTTAAGTGAAAAGGAGTCCCGGAAAAGGGTGAGTGACAGGGAGAAGCCCCTGTGGGTCAGAGGGCGGGGCTACTGGGGAGGGGAGCCAGGTGGCCACACCCCCAGCCCCCCACCTCCCTTCCTTGGTTGAGACCCTTATGCTGCCCCACATCCCATCCACTCCAAAGGGATTGGCGTGGAGACGAACAACACACAGGTGCTCCTGGACACAAAACGTGAGGAGCTGGAGGCCACAGAGAAGGAGGAGGCACAGGAGGCCAGGCAGGAGGAGTGCCAGAGTCCAGGAGCTGGAGGAGTCAGTCAAGTCCCAGGGGGCAGGGACCATGGCCTGTGTGAGATCCAGAGACGCTCCTGTTGCTGTCCTTAAGGAAGAGGAGTCCACCGTCATCGGACCCAGGTCCTGTAATGACCCGCCGAAAATCCAGAAAACGCAGCTGGTCAGCAAGAGCTCCACTGGCAGCCTGACACCCAGCTGACACCTTGATTTTACTGCACCGACGCACCCTGCCGCTCTCACCCAATTGATCTAGCCCAGCCCCGTCCTCCCCACGCCACCCGAGTTCTGCCTTCTTCCTCTGCCCTTTGCTCTTCTCCCTCCACTAGAACCAGGGATATCCCTCACTGCAAGACCAGGGATCAGGGCAAAGCCACAACTATTCTCCATCTCAAGAAACGGGAAATCAGGGGGACAGTAAAGTCTCCATCCACTAGACCCCGAGATGTGGGGTAAGAAATGTCCCCACCCCTAGACACCCCAGGGATCAGGGGGAACAGTTTCCTCCTCCAATAGACCCCAGGAAATGGGGGTGCCAGAGATGCCCCCCCACTAGACGCCAGGATTCGGGGTGGCAGAGATGCCTCCCCACCACTAGACGCCAGGGATCGGGGGGGCAGAGATTCCCCCCCACTAGAGGGCAAGGATTAAGGGGGGGCAGAGATGCTCCCCCCACTAGACGCCAGGGATCGGGGGGGGCCAGAGATTCCCCCCCCTATAGAGGGCAAGTATTAAGGGGGGGCAGAGATGCCCCCTCACCACTAGACGCCAGGGATCAGGGGGGGCCAGAGATTCCCCCCCACTAGAGGGCAAGGATCAAGGGGGGGCCAGAGATTCCCCCCCCCACTAGATGGGAAGGATCAAGGGGGGCGCCAGAGATTCCCCCCCCACTAGATGGGAACGATCAAGGGGGGGCCAGAGATTCCCCCCCACTAGATGGCAAGGATTAACGGGGGGGGCAGAGATGCCCCCCACCACTAAACGCCAGGGATCGGGGGGGGCCAGAGATTCCCCCCCCCCAGTAGAGGGCAAAGATCAAGGGGGGGCCAGAGATTCCCCCCCTCTCGATGGCAAGGGTTAACGGGGGGGCAGAGATGCCTCCCCACCACTACACGCCCGGGATCGGGGGACCAGAGATTCCCCCCCACTAGAGGGCAAGGAATAAGGGGGGGCCAGAGATGCCCCCCCACCACTAGACGGCAGGGATTGGGGGGGGCCAGAGATTCCCTCCCCACTAGATGTCAAGGATAAACAGGGGGGCAGAGATGCCCCCCCCACTACACGCCAGGGATCGGGGGGTCAGAGATTCCCCCCACACTAGAGGGCAAGGATTAAGAGGGGGAGAGATGCCCCCCCACCACTAGATGCCAGGGATCAGGGGGGACCAGAGATTCCCCCCCCACTAGATGCCAGGGATCAAGGGGGGGCCAGAGATTCCCCCCCCCACTAGATGGGAAGGATCAAGGGGGGGCAGAGATTCCCCCCACTAGAGGGCAAGGATCAAGGGGGGGCCAGAGATTCCCCCCCTCTAGATGGGAAGGGTTAACGGGGGGGCAGAGATGCCCCCCCACCACTACACGCCAGGGATCAGGGGGGGCCAGAGATTCCCCCCCACTAGAGGGCAAGGATCAAGGGGGGGCCAGAGATGCCCCCCACCACTAGACGGCAGGGATTGGGGGGGGCCAGAGATTCCCCCCCCACTAGATGGCAAGGATTAACAGGGGGACAGAGATGCCCCCCCCACTACACGCCAGGGATCAGGGGGGGCCAGAGATTCCCCCCCACTAGAGGGCATGGATCAAGGGGGGGCCAGAGATGCCCCCCCACTAGACGCCAGGGATTGGGGGGGCAGAGATTCCCCCCCACTAGATGGCAAGGATTAACGGGGGGGCAGAGATACCCCCCCACCACTAGTCTCCAGGGATGGGGGGGCCATATATGCCCCCACACTAGACGCCAGGGATGGGGGGGCCAGAGATGCCCCCCCAACCTCTAGACGCCAGTTATTGGGGCGGCCAGAGATACCCCCTCACCACGAGACGCCAGGGATCGGGGGGCCAGAGATGCCCCCCCACCAATAGAAGCCATGGATTGGGGGGGCCAGAGATGCCCCCCAATTTCTAGACGCCAGGGATGGGGGGGCCAGAAATGCCCCCCCACCACTTGACGCGATTGATCGGGGAGGCCATAGATGCCCTCCCCACCACTAGACGCAAGGGATCGGGGTGCCGAGATGTCCCCCTCCGCAAGGTCCGAGGGATCAGAGGGGCCGAGATGTCCCCCTCCACAAGGTCCGAGGGATCGGAGGGAAGAAATGTCCCCCTCCACAAGGTCCAAGGGATCAGGATGGCAGATATATCCCCCAAGCACTAGCAAACAATGATTTGGAGATCAGAAGTTACAACTCAGCTCTCCCCTCCCCATTGTGGGGTCCTGTTTCAGCACATGACAGCCCTGAAGCTCGGCCGCTGGTACCATCCAGTCACCGGATTCTACACACTCGTTGGGGCTGTTTGGGGACTTTGTATTGCTGGCTGAGAAGAGGGAAGGAGGAAGGCGGGCTTTCTCCCTGACCGCCACTGTCTGATTTTCACGATTGTTGCAATAAATGGATCTATCCCAGGCCTGTGTGGGTGTGTGTGTCACTGGGCGGGGCAGGTCTGGCCAGTAGTTGACAATTGCTTCTAGATTGTGGGAAGCCTCGGCCATGTCACCATGCCAAGACGCGTCACCTGCCTGCCCCTGTGTGAAGCCTGTCAATGACCCCAGGAGAGTCCACCCCAAGGGTTGAAGGTCTCAATCACGGATGCGTCCCCAGGAGGGAGGGCAGGATGCAGCACCCAGAGCCCTGCCTTCCACTGCAGCACCTCCATGGCCTCCCCTGCCCCTGGTGCCTGTTTCCCCATTCCCCTCTGCAGTGGCACCAGGGACAGACCCCACTTTGCCCCCTAGTGGCCACATCAGGTTTCTCAGGATGAGCACTTGAAAGTGCTCCTGCAGCAGGTGGGTCCAAGGTGCTGTCCCCTCAGCCAGGCTCCCCCTGGATGGCACCCACCCTAGCAGGAAGACAGTGTTTTTCAGTGGAGCAGGATAGGGCCGTGGATGGAACATGTTTCTAGTGTCCCCGAGTCTGTACGGAGCTGATCCCTGATAATAGCGCCCCACTTCTTTGTGGACCATCAGATTCCCTAATACAAGTCCCACTGCCACTATCACAGCACGGTCAGACCCCATGTAATAGAGAACCAGGCCCCGACTCCTCTTTGCTCCTGCACACCTGGACCTGTTGGGACAGCCTTGGCTGAGTGACACTCTACTGGTGACAAGAAGTGTGTCCAGATCCATGTATCAGACCAGATGGTAAATCCTCAGAAGGCAGAGCCATCCAACTATTTTTTTATTCAAGAATTTTTTTATTATTTTTTTTATTAATGAAACATCATGAGGTACAGTTGTAGACTTATAAATTTTTTACTTGGGTTTCAGTCACACAATGATCAAGTACCCATCCTCCACCAGCGCCCATCCTCCACCACCACGGGTCCCAGCATCCCTCCCACTTCCCTTCCCCCTCCTTTCCCACCCTACCTCTGTGGCAGGGGATTCCCCCTTGTTCTCTTTCTCCATTTGGATGCTGTGGTTCGCAAGAGAGGCACTGAGTGGTAGTCATGTTTGGTCTATAGTCCACTTTCAGCATTCTTCTCCCACCCTGGGAGGATCCTCCCAGCACCCTTTATTTGGTGCCCTCTTCTCTAGCTGAGCTTCCTTGGAGACTGTGTAACTTCTTTACATGCAGAGTGAGTCTCAATGTTGTTCTGTTTGGGTCAACTCACCACTCCTAGTACGCAGCATCCCTGCCATGGGGGCACATCTGCAATTGCTTTGTGTACCCCATAGCCTCATAGCCCCATAGCCCCATTCCTCAATGGGAAGGGGCAGAGGAGGGGAGAAGGAAGGGGGCAGGAAGGTGGAGGGGGGAAGAGGGGAAGAGGGGGAAGGAAGAGGGAAGTAAGACAAGGTTGGGGTAAATGAATATGATTTTGACAGGGTAGGTAAAAGACGGAATTACAGGTGAGTAAGAATTCTGTTGAACCATTTCTGACTCTTGGGGGGAACACATCACTTTCAGGCAGGTCACTTTGTGCCCTGGGATGGGTGTCTGCAGCCTCCTTACCTCACGGGCATCACAGTCTGTCTGATCTTCTGCCAACACCATTTGTCTTTGACGGGTTGTTGGCTCAGGTCTGTCTTGGATCTGGGTGTGATTTCCACCTCTAGGTGAAAGGGAGGATGGGGTGTGCATGGGGTGTCTTTAGGAAGGACACTGCCTTCTGGTTCTCACAGAACACTTGGGGTTCCAAGGCGGGTGTAGCCCGTAGGATGGCGGGGATCAAACCCAGATCAGCCACGTGCAAAGCAACAACCTACCACTGTACTATCGCTCCAGCCCTTGAATTTCTTCTTTGACGAAGTTTCTGTTCATTATTCCTCTCTGCATTTGTTTAATGGGGTTGGGAGATATTTGTTTTGTAAAGTTCTACCAATGTGCTATATAACTTGGATATTAGCCTTTTCTCAGCTAGGTATTGGGTAAATAATTTTTCCCATTCTGTGGGCTATCTTAGTAGCTTAACGCCATTGCTTTTTTTTTTTTAAAGCATTAGATTGGTGTATCTTTGATTTTTCTGTTTTCTTTCCATGCTTTATATTTTGCTGACTACTTTGCAAATTTAAATTTTGTTTTTATAGAGTTCTTTAGAATAATTTATTGCATTTAATATACAAACACCAATTCCACAACCATCGTGCCTTCCCACCACCAAATTTTGAATGTTAACACTCCAAATCTTAGAGGTACTCTCCTGGGGTAATTAACAGCATACTCAGGGGCATGCAGATGACAGGCTCTAGACATGGTGAATCCCATGGAAAGGGCCACCCACAATCTAGAAGCAACTGCCAACTGCTGGCAGGACACACCTCGCCCAAGACACATACCCACACGGCCTGGGATGGATCCATTTGTTGAAACAAGCTTGGAAATAGGACAGTGACTGTCAGAGAGTGACCCAGCATGCCTCCTTCCTCTCTCTTCTCCTCAATTCATTAGTGCCCAACCAGCCCCCAAAGAGTGTCTAGAACTGGTTGCTCTGATGTTTCCAGCCCCCATTAGCTTCAGGGCTGCCATATGGAGAAACGGGACTGTGTACTGGGGAGGGAGAGCTCCCACCTCAAGCCCTTGTTTGGCTTTTGGAGCTATCATGACTGAGGTTGGAGTGTGGCCCAGTTTAAATTTCTGCTCCCAACATCCCTGGTGCCTAGAGGTAGGAGACATTTTTGTACCATTATTCTCTGCGGTCTAGTGTTGGGGGACCTTTCTGCCCCCTTGATCCCTAGGGTCTAGTGCTGAGGGAAAGTGGAAGATCGGGGGAGAGGGAGGAAGGAGGAGGGTGGGAAGAACTGGATCAGGGCTAGATTAGTTGGAATTGAAGAACACAGGGTACATCATCAGGGTAGAAAAAGTGGATTAATGGTGAACAAGCTTGCCAGCTGAACTCAAGCGGACGAGCTGGATTCTGGTTATTTGGGGGCAGGTCATTACAGGATTCGGATCTGAGGCCTGCGACCTCCTGTTCCTCACAGACAGGAACAGGAGGGTCCCTCTGGGTTCTTCACACAATCCATCATCCCGCTCCCCAGGTCTGGACACCAGACCTTAGTCTCAGACCTTAGTCATCCAGATCCTTAGTCTTCTCACACGCCACCAGCCTGTCCTTCATGACCATCACCTCGAGTTCCATAGAGGTCATGGTCTCACAAACCTCCACTATGTTCACCTCCAACTCCGTGTTCTTCGACACTGGATTGACTATTGGGCACTCCAGGGTCTCAGCCAAGCAAGGAAGGTGGAGGCATCTCAGGGGTCCCGCCTGGCTCCACCTCCCATATAGCCCCACCTCCAGATCCCCAACAGGCACTTCTCCCTCCTGGAGACCCACCGCACCACTCACCCTATTCAGGGTACCCTTGGAATTTCAGCAGGGCCTGGGGCTCAGTTGCTCCTGATTTCAGGACTGAGAATCCCCTAAAGATGAAGCCACCAGGTGAGTAGGCAGGTCTAGGGCCGGATGCGCCTTCCTGTCCCTGCGCCCCTGGCCACCCCCTCACCTGGGTTTCCCTCAGCTCCCTGAAGGTGGCCTCAAGCAGGGCCTGCTGCTTGGTTAGCACCTGCTGCAGCTGGTCCATGAGCGGCTTGTGCCTCAGAACCTGCTCGACCTTGGAGCCCAGGTGAGTGGGACATCCAGGTGTGGGGTTCCAGCTGTGTGCTGCTTTTGATACCAGCAGAAGCATTCCAGGATACAGGCACTGCACCTTCTCGTCTTGCATGAACATCTCTGTCATGAGACAGGGCCGAAGGCTGTCCAGATCCCACCACAACATTCAGGGCCCAGACACTCACACACAGGCCCAAGGAAAACAGCACATTGGGTAACCTGTCCCCTGCACATTCCTCAGGGGGTCTTTCCCCAAGGTCTAAGAGATGGGCCTCCCCCTACCTCGACCCGGCAGCCTCCCCGGTACTAGGACCCTCTGTGTGCAGTGAGGGCCAGTCCGCACCCCCACAACCCCTCTAGCCTCTTCTAGATTTTGATATATTATAGTGGGTGGCGTCCTGGCCTGTCCTTCCTCCCACCAACCCAGGCGGGCTCCTTCCCTCACAGTGGGTCTCCCCCGGCACCTTCTGTCATTTCTCCATATCCACCTTGTCCTGGTTCACTCCCCTTGCAGCCGATCCGGAGCTGGCTCTGCAGTAGCACCTGCTCTTCCTCCTGCTCATTCTCAGAGACCGACACTGGTCAGAGGCCACGTCCTACTGCGGGAGGCCGAGAACCTACTCCTGTTGCTCCCGCAGACACTCTCCTGTTTGTCCTGCAGTCCCACCGGTGGGCACAAGGCTGGAGTGAGGACAGGCAGCCAGGGCATCCTGCTCTGGGTCCTGGGATGTGGAGGTCAAGCACCGACTCCGAGGCCCAAGGGTGGCAGCGCCTGGGCAATTTGTCCCCTGCACAGGCCCCCATGGTCTTGCTCCAGGGGCCTAAGAGATGAGACCTCCCTTGACTGGGGACCCTGTCTCCTGTCCTGTGCTCAGGGATCACCCCAATGGTGCTCAAGGATCCATAGGAGGTGCCAGGAATCCACCCAGGATAGAAGTATGCAAAGCAGACACCTTACCAACTGTTCTAGCTTTTGATATATTACATTTCCTTGTTTCTTTGCTTCTTTGGTTTTGGAACCACAGCAGGGATCAGTCCCAGCCATGCTCAAGGCCCTCTATGGGACGCCAGAGATTGAAGTCAGATAGCCCAAGTGCTCTTCCTTCTCTACTATCACCCGGCCTCTTTTTTCTTTTTGAAAATAAAATTTTAACTTACCGTTGATTTTGCTATATTGCATCCCAAAAGGAATACCAGTTTACAATGGTGCGTGTGAAATTCCCAAATGCTCCAGCGAGTCCCACTGCAATCAGAACCACCCCTCTAACTCTCCCCTGCTCTCTTTTTGCTATACTTGGACATTTTTGGAGGGACATACCCAGTGTTGCTCAGGCCTCACTCCTGGCTCTGTACTCAGGGACGATTCCTGCTGGGGCTTCGGGATCATATGGGGTGCCCGGGTTCACAACTGAATTGGCTGGTCCACAAGGCAAATGCCCTACCCTCTGGACTACCTCTCCAATCCTTCAAGATACTTTTCTTGAAAGAAACTTACTCAGTAAGATGTGAAGGGAGGACGTGTTCAAAACAGAATGTGAGCTGAAAGAGCTGACCACTCTCCCTAACTTCTAATGGCCAGTAACTGCCTGTACCTGTCAATCACAAACTGCCACTAGGGAAGGTCCCTTGGGCCTGTCCCCCACCCCCATCTCTGTACCCCAAAAGGCCTCTGCAGTTTCCCTGCAGCATTTTCCCACTTCCATATCTAATGCAAATGAAATTTGTTTGCCATTTATAAATGCCCATACAGAGTTTCCCCTTAAAGTAAATGAAATAATCATTTTTACAAAAGAGATTAAGTAATGACATGTTGATTGGTGCTCAAAGCAGGACACATTTGAACCACAGATCTACTCGTCATGGACTCTTTCCAAACTCAAGTCTAGCATCACATTTCCCGAATTCTATAATGATCCCAGCGCCTCAGCTGAGCTCTGGATTTTACCTCAGAAAATGTACTACACATCTAATTCTATAAATCCAAATATAAGCCATTCTCCGCTTAAAATTTATTTTTATTGAATCGATGTGAGATAGACCCTTACAAAGCTGTTCATGATTAGGCTTCAGTCATCGTTGTTCACCCATCCCTCCACCAGTGTACATTTCCCACCTCCAATGTTTCCAGTTTCCCTCACAACACCCGCCCCCCCCCCCCACATCTCCACCCAGGCCAGCCTTTTTTTTTAATGTTTATTAGTGAAACACCATAAGGTACAGTTATAGACTTACAAATTTTTTGTTTGGATTTCAGTTATACAATGACCGAGACCCATCCCTCCACCAGTGCCCATTCTCCACCACCACTGATCCCAGTATCCCTCCCACCCCCCTTCCCCCCACCCCACCCTGGCTCTGTGGCAGGGCATTCACTTTTGTTCTCTCTTATTGGGTGTTGTGGTTTGCAAAAGAGGCATTGAGTGTTAATCATGTTCGGTCTATAGTCTACTTTCAGCATGTATCTCCCATCCTGGGAGGATCCTCCCAACACCCTTTACTTGGTGCTCCCTTCTCTATCTGAGCTGCCTTTTCCTCCAGCATGTGTGGCTGGCCTCCAAGTCATGGGGCAAACTTCCTGGTACTTAGCGCGACTTGGGTGTTAGTCTCCTATTTTGTTTCTTGATATTCTACAGATGAATGCAATCTTTCTATGTCTGTCCCTCTCTTTCTGACTCATTTCACTTAGCATGGTACTTTCCATGTAGTATCACTTGTATGCAAATTTCATGAATTCATCCTTTCTAACAGCAGCATTGTATTCCATTGTGTAGATATACCAAGGTTTTTAACCAGTCATCCGTTCTCAGGCACTTGGGTTTTCTCCAGATATTCAGGTCAGCCTTTTTGGAAGATGCTTTTATTATCTATCTTTCTCTCTGTTTGTTTCTGTCTCTGTCTGTCTCTGTCTCTGCCTTTTTTCTCTCTCTCTCTCTCTTTCTCTGTCTCTGTCTCTGTTTATCTTTCTCTGTCTCCCTTTTTGTGGTTTACAATACAGATACTGAAAGGGTATCAGGAATATCCCTTTACCTTCTTTTAACACTCAAGGATTTCAAATTTGGACAAAAAATAGAATTGTTCTTCCAGGCACGTTGGCCAAAGGGAGAACTGGAAATGGTCTCTGCTATGGACAACCAGGGATCTGCATATCTGCAATGACTGACCACAGCCTGGGCCCTGCTCTCAGTGTCCAGACAAGTCCTGAAGACCGGGAGGTCTGCAAACTCCAGATAGGGATGGGATGGACACCTGCCTGCCAGGAACTCCTACAGAAGATGAAGGCCTCAGGCCACCTGGGCTCACTAAACTGGCCTGGTTTCTCATCTTCAAAATGGCCAGGCCTGGGTATCAGTGACATGATATACAGGTAAATTACTCATAGTATTATACGTGTATCTCCTGGGTGGCTCACCACAGTCTTGGAAGAACAGAGTGGGAGTCTGGTGTTCTTTGGAAGGTCAGGAACTGCGCTCAAGGGCCGCTCCTTTTCCTTAGCTGCCGGAGGGCAGGGCTGGCACACGTCCAGCACTCCCCTCACCCTGCCACCTTTCTGCCCTAAGAGGAGCCTTCCACCTACCCCGTGACTTTCAGGAAGTGCAAGATGACATGTATTTACTAGCCTCTGGGGAAGTGCCTTGTGACCCTGGGGGCTCAGGCACCAAATTTCCAACTGTGGGCTAGTGTTGGGTAAGGACTGGAAGGAAGAAGCCCTCCACATGCCCCCTCCCCTGCCCCAGGAACGGACCCTTTTGCAAGGTCCCTAAACCCCACGGCTCTCACAGCGGCAGGTATCATGCCCTAGACTCACCACACTCAGGAAGACACAGGGGTCCCAGAGAGTGTTGGCAGAAGAGGGGACCTGCTTGGTATCCCACTGAGCAGTCAGCCTCGCCCTGGCCGTGTACCAGGAGCTTCCTGTCAGTGCAGTGAGGGAGCATGAGGATCCCACGCGGGCCTCATCGGGTCTCTGCTGTTTACTAGCCTGTGACTATTTCTCTCTTGCATCTACAATGTGGGGTCCCCGCCAAAATGACTCTGGAATTGATCTTTTTATGTGGGGTTGAGGGCATTGATTGGTCTAGGATGATGACTCCCAAGTTCCAGGTAAAGCCCATATGTTTCCTTTGGTTTTCGGCATGTGGCTCAGTGAGGATGTTGGGAATTTTCTGCTGTGAAACTATGTAGACCGAAGGGCGTCATTTCCCAGACCAGACTATCAGGGAAATGTTAGTTTTTCTCTCCTTGATGGCCTTGGTATGCTCTTGGGCTCCTGGCAAAGAGACCCCCACACAGACACTGCTTGATGCTTGATGCAGTCACAGGTGGGTCCTGATCTCATCCTGGACATTCATCTTACTAAAGCTTCAGTTTCCCAGTGATTGTCCTTGATTCAAACATTCCCAAATGTGCATCGCGTGGAGGGCCTTGGATGGACCTCGGACAGGCGCCAGGTGACCCTCATTTGGACAAGGGAAGGCCTAAGGTCCCACATGTGAGATGATCCAGAGTACATCATGGGACAGTCTCTGGCCAAAAGAATGGACACAGATCCCTTGGGTCTGGGATAGCCAAAATAAAACTGGCCCCAGGACTGGAGTCTGGGGAGTAGGAGAATAAGACATGGGCCAGAAAAAGCCAACAGATCTGACCTTTCATGCCTGACTTTACCTTGAACTAAATTTGAAGCGGCAGATTAAAGGAATCTGTAATTCTCTTACTGAGCTTATGAAAGATGACAGGCAACATTGATGAGAAGAAAATTTCACCATTGCTGTAAACGTTTAACTTAAAGAGGTGAGGAAACAGAGACATCTGCATCAGCAGCTTGTTACCGTGTCCAAGTGTAGAACCATGGGTCTTCTGGCAGGGAGAGCTGGAGGCATGCTGGGTGTGAGCAGGGCAGGAAACGCTCGGGCACTGAGGGTCTGCCCCAACGGCACTGCTGCCAGCACCTAGACTAGCCCTGGTCTCCTTGGTCACAAATACTAACAGTAATAGTAATGGGGAGTTGTGCTGAGCCTCCAGGGTGAAAAAACATCACCCCATCCCCAGGGCTGATTCTGGTCTCCTCACTGCTCTGTGTGCCCCAGAGGCCAGATGGGGGCTGTGGTGATTGGGAACAGGAAGAGGGTCTCTGACTCAACTGGCCACCCAGGTAAAAAAACACCTTACAGGTCCAGAATGCCATGGGCAGTAAGGGTCCAGAACCGAACTGACTCCCTGGATGCAGTTGTCTCTTCAATCAATGGGCCCTGGGCCTGCTCAGTGCCCAGCAGGGAGGAAAAGGTGTTTTCTCCAATGAGGACTGAACACTGCTCTATTCAAACCAGTCAGGAGGGGGAGGGGGCTTTGAGCCAGTTGAAAGAATGAACTCGAGAAGGGCCAGGGAGCTGGAGGCTGGTCAGGCCCAGCCGTGGTCAGGTTTGGCCACTCCTGAGGGCCTCACTGTAGAATGGACATCTCTCAGAGTCAGGAGAGAAATGGGAAACAATCCCAGATAAACTCATCACTGAGCATCGCCAGAAGATTAACCTGCAGGTGATAGTTTGTCAGGATCAGCCGCAGCGGGGTGAGCTAAGGGGGCTCGCAAATGATTCTGTCTGCCAAGCCTAAGGGGAGGGAACCAAGGAGGCCACAAGAGGCAGAAGCGAAAAACTAGGCAGGACCTCTGAGAGACCCGCTCTAGGAGGTGGACAAGATGGATGGGTCAGGAATCACCAAATTTGACAAGAATCAAATGTGAGGTTTGCTCTGACAAAATGGTGACCAGAACCAAATGGCAACCGGCTGAGTGGACAGCAACATTCCTGGAGTCATAGATCACCTTGTCCCAGGTGAGGAAGACAAGACTTAATGCCCACTTGGTGACAGGAAGCCACCAGGCTTCATTCCATGTTCCTTAACATTGACCCACGAACAGATGACTAGGACCAGACCAAGACAACTTAAAAGCCCCCTGAGTCTAACCCAGGGCGCGGGTGTACCATTGCCTCACCTGAGGTTCGGAGAGTCCGCCCGGGAGCGCCCCCAGTAAGCTACTCCTATTTCCTTAACTTTATTTATATATCTCTGTCCTTCTGTCTGACCCGGATGGGGTTCCCAAATCTCTCACCGAGCAAGAGACTAAGGGAAAGCAGGTTACCCGAGCAGGGATGGAAGGGGCTCACAGGAACGCTCGAATACTGAGCGTAGAAATGGGAATCACCACTGTGGGAGCACCTGAGAGCCATCCAACACATCCATATGTGCAGGAACAAACTCAAACATAAAATAAAGAACCAGTAAAAAATCCAAAGAAATAAATTTCAATTTTTAATATGAAAATTAAGAGATCATGGGGTCTCACCATGTTTCGCGCTTGTCCCTATCCCTCCCGGAGCGCACCCCTCCCCCCCAGCCTTTCCAGAGGGATTCACGGCTTCTTTATTATGATCTTGACCCAGATGCCACTCAGGTTGGAAACTGTTCCTGAACTGTTCAGTGGTTCTGAGCAAGAGATGTAATCCACTGCTTCTTGCAAGTCAGAGGATGGGGTCCCATCCGATAGGCAGAAAGACTAGGGAATTAATCTAGAGTTGAAAAGTTAGATGTGGGTTTTCACATCATAATCCCAGGGACTGTGCCATCTGGGCAATTGGTAGACACTGGGGCCCTTTGTTAGTCATCAGTGTCACCCCTGAATGGGGACCTGGAGGTAGGTAGATTGTTTACCTCTGTGGCACAGCGAGAGATCAGAACCCCCTGCCTCAGCGACAGGTATGCCCAGACCTCTACCAATGGCCCTAACCTGGGTCAGGGCCCCTAGAACCTGGTGCCCTTTCTCAAGCACTAAGAGGATCAACCTCTGTGCCTCTGGATTCCTAGTGCTGATTTGAATGGGTTTTTTTGGGTTATTTTTCTTTTTTTCACTTCTGAATGCTCATTCTTCCAGGAGGTCTGGTGCCCAGCCTCAACCAAGAGCTGGAGCAGTGCGTCTGAGGCTCTCTTTCAGTCCTCTTGGGCTTCTGACACTAAGACCTTATCATCTACAGAGTGCAGGATGGTCTATTCCAGGGCTCCAACGTGGATTTTCTTAAGTCCAGAGCCAGGGTCATCCTGAAGAAGGTGGCCGAGTTTTTGAATCCTTGGGCAATGGGTCCACAGTAACTGAGGTTTCCTCCTGTCTCTGGATCCTTTGGCCCAAACGCAAACAGGGGTCTGCTTCCTGGAACAATTTGCAAAGGGGAAACACATCTTTTGAGGTTCAGGCCGGTCAATCATTGGGCACTAGAGGAAAAAAGACTCAAAAGAGTGGAAGGGCTGGGTACCACAAGGTGACCAGCAGGAGCGACCACACTGACTCGGCGCAGGTCATGACTTCTCAACTGAGGCCAATGGGTTGCTCCCAGATGAGCTGCATTCCACCACTATTCCTGCCTCCCAGACCTGCGCAGTATCTTTCCCTATCCCTAGCCAACCCTCACAAGTTACCTGACATTGAGGCTGTCTCTGGAGGCTCACTCCTAGCATGAGTTTACCAGCAGAGGGGCATGATACTGCCATTAGAGGGCGCCTGGAGAGGGTATTTTCCAAAGGGGGAATACACAGTGTCAAGGTGGACATTTATTTGCTCTTCTAGCTCTGTCGGGAGATTGAACGCCAATAAGATACTAAAGTGGGGAACAGGGAGAGCCTTGTTTTCCATATGGAACCCCCAGCATCTGCTGAGACCATGGATTCTCAGGCCCAGCAAAAGCCGGGAAGGGCTGCACCTCTGATACCTTCATCGAGCTCTGCTTCCTATGTTGCCCTGTCTTGAGGTCATGGGGCGACCGTTTCCACGAGGCTCTTCTTGGGAGTGAAGGTACCAAGTTACCCTGCCTATCCTTCCTGCCTGGGGACTCCCAGCTACTCTGTCAGACTGTCCTAGTGGTCCTGGTGTCAGTAGACATTTCTGGAAGCTACCCAACATTTAATGTCTGACACTCCCATTCACAGAGGGTCACAGCTTGTCTGGTGTCATATTGGCACTTTGTTCTCTCCTGCAGCATGTCATGGCCCTCTGGGGCAATGATCTGGGGCCTGCCTTCTGCCCCTCCGCATCCTCCACCCCTGACTCCTGCTCCTGCTCTGGCTCCCCTCTTTCTCCCTGCCCCTTGTCTGCCCTGCCAGTTCTCACCTCCTCTAGACCAAGGGCACACTGGAGGTGCTAGGGTCTGGCCTTAACCACTCCACTGGGGTAGTGCTGTCTCCACTGGACGAGTGGCAGTGCCACCCAGCTGCCATGATCTCTGCCAACTCCTCCTGGGAACCAGGTGCCACTGCTTGGGTGTTGCTCTTTTTGTTTTGGTCTTGTCTTGCTTTCTCCCCTGCTTGGTAGTGAGTTTTGTTGTTTCACAAATGAGAATTGTAGCACTAATATAACTTTGAGTTTTCAACGACTATGAACTCATACGAACTTTGCCAAAATTTCTGCCTAAAGCTAACTAAAAACCAAGCAGCAGGGACGGGAGTGATAGCACAGTGAGTAGGGTGTTTGCCTTGCACACGGCTGACCTGGATTTGATTCCCAGAATCCCATATGGTTCCCTGAGTACCACCAGGAGTAATTCCTGAGTGCATGAGCCAGGAGTAACCCCTGTGCATCGCTGGTTGTGACCCATAAAGGAAAAAAAGGCACATTTTGGAATGTGGGAGAACATGATGAGATAATAGTGCTAATGGAATGAACAGCTCCAAAGTCTGAACACCGCACAAGGCGAGAGATCAGTTTTACAGCAGATCTGATGGGCGACGGGGTATTAGCAAGCAGCTGACAGGAGAGTATGGAACAAGAAATGACCAAGCTTTCTTGGTGCAGAGAAGGATCTGGAGCATATCAATAACGTAGGAAAATTCGGGGGATTTTCCCAGGTTTCTACGTTGAACAGTGTGACAGACCACCTCTGGGCCATCCCGGGTGATTTCAGTGCCTGTCTCGTCTCTCCCAGACCCTGTGCCTCATTGCAGATCCTGCTCCCCAGGGTAGCCTGTCTGAAATTAGCCTGCGAGAAATGTGGGTAGAGGTGCACTCTCCTCTACAGCAGGGCTCAGGAGATCCTAGTATCAGGACTTGAACAGGGCTGGGCCGCATCAAGGCAAGCACCTTAAACCCTGCAATATCCCTGGGGCCCATTCTTGAAAAGTCTGAAAGTGCTCGGGAGTGGAAGCCTCGGGTTCCACGGGGCTGTCTCCCTGGGTACGGTGCCGTACAGAAGGGGGAGTGAGGCACCTTTAAGGGAGCCCAACTCTACAGGAAGGAGATTTAGGTGGGAAGCAGCTGAAAAAAAAATACCGCTTGGAGCAGGGCATTAGTCCAGCAGATAAAGTGATCGTCTTGCACACTGCTGACGTTGGATCAATGGGCCCCCCTAGTTCCACTAGGTATGGTCCCTGAGCTAAGTCAGGGGTAAAGCCTGAGCATGTCTGGGTGTGGTGCTAACACCCAAAGAAAAGTGCTGCAAGCAGACAGGGCCGGCCTTTTCCCAGTGCCCTAAGGAAGGACTGCTCAAATTCTTAGAGGCCATAAGAGGGATTTCCCTGTTAGATGGTAGGGGTAAGGGAGGGGAAGGAGGTGACAGCACTGGGTCTCCAGTCGTGACTCTGCCTGAGCAGTGACAGTCCACTTGGACAGTCCGTAGTGGCCTGACTCAGGGCAGGACTTGGCTGCTGCTTTGACAGAAAAGTGTCCTGAAAATGTGTGTCAGAGTCCTCAGGAGGAAGAAGCCCACAGTGGGGGTCAAGAGGCAGGACACCCGGGGGGGCAGAACCAGGCGGACCCTGCTCCCGAGCCCTCCACCTCCCTTGGTTGGCTGAGAGCCTGGGGCTGCCCCGCAGTCTATCCAGTTTCAGTCAATCCAAGGGCACTGAAGTGGAGGCGAACACAGTGGAGATCATAAAGCCTGAGGAGCTGGAGGTGGTAACAGTCAAGAAGGACAAGCTGGCGGTGTGGGGAAGACCGTGCATCTGGAGGCAGAAATGTCCCCCAACACTGGGCAATGGGGATGTGGGGGGCAGAAATGTCCCCTAGTTTTAGACACTAGTGGTCTGGGAGGCAAAAACAGACCCCAAGCAGTAGGCACCAGTGACATGGGGTGCAGAGGTTTCCCCTAACAATAGACAGCAGGGTTCCGAGGACAGAAATGTTCACAATTACTCGACACCAGGAATGAGCAAAGCTGAAATTTCCTCCAAAAAAAAAACACACCAGGGATGTTGGGGAAAATTGTTTTCCAAACTAGACACAAGAGCTCTGGGGTAAGAAATATCCCACAACAGAGAACAGAGCTCAGATAGGAGACATGTCCTCCAACACTACACAGTAAGGAGTCCCAGGAGCAGAAATACTCACCCCCATAGAAATAGTTCAAAGAGTAGCAATAATAAATGACCACCTCCCCACCCCCCACCTTAGACTATATCCCAGGAGAGAGGAGTGGAGAATGCCTCTCACCCCTGCTTTCCCACCTAAATGTTGAGATATTTCCGGTTTGTGGGTTGTCCTTGCATGGTCCAGGGCATTTTCCACTTTTTGAGTAAAAATTCTGTCCAGAAGGGCAGAGAGAAGTCTCAGGAGACTCAGTACAGGCTTGGGATGCATGAGGTCAAGAACGTTCCCTGGCGCCACAGGGTCTCCTGATCACAAAGGCTGGAGAAAATAGAGATCCCCACAAACCCCAAACCTCTCAGGTATGTACACAGGCCATGAGGGTCAATGATGCAGTACTTGGAAGGATTTCAGTGCTTAGAGGAAACACTGATTCAGAGCATCCGATTTTCAAAACGGCACTTGGCTACAACCATCTACCCGTCCTGGCCCAGGGAAAACGAGGCAACACTCAAACCTTCGGTTCATGGGCTACAGACCAAGCAAAAGTCTGAGCCGAGAGCTCCCCTCCTCCAGTGCACTGTTTCTATTCTGGAAAAGGAAGTCCTGAAAAGGATGGAGGCTGGAACAGTCAGCAACTGAGTTCTAGGCACTACCTGGGACAGTTTAGGGGATCATGAATTGGTGGCACAGGAGAGAGAGGGGAGAGGGCTGAATCAGTCTCCCTGACAGCCACTGTCCTGTTTCCAAGATGGTTTCTACAAATGGATGCATCCCAGCCTGTGTGGGTGTGTGGCATTGGGTGTGTGGGTCCTGCCAGGGAACGGCTCATGCTTCTTGATGAAGCATGAGCTGTCCTGTGGGGGTCTCCCCATGGATCAGAACCTGACATGACATGCCCATGCCCATGGTGCCTGTTCCATCTACACCTCCTCTGTAGTGCCCACCGGGAAGAGCCCCCACCTTGCCCCCAATGCTTCGTGGGTGCCAGGCCCCCTAGTGGCCAGATCATGTCTCAGGTAAAGGATCTGCAAACCTCCTGGTATTTCCCAAACCTCTCAAGGACTGGATGGAGTTTCTCTGCCCAGAGCCTCACCCCAGTGTGGAACCCTTCACTGCCCACAGGCTCCCCAGACAGCACAAGCCCACAGTGACCCTGTGCCCCACCATCAGAGATAAATTTGATTCTCAGCCCAGCGAAAGTGAGAGGGGGAGATGTCAGAGCTACAGGAGACAGCCGCAGACCCCTGGGGCCTGAATGTGCTCAGGGCAGGGAGGACAGGTGCATTCGTGGATGCCATAGTGGGCACGGGCGATATGGGGGAGTTGGGGTTGCTTTCAGGCTGCAGGACTCGTGAGGGCAGCGTGCCCAGGCTTAGTGGCCCTAGTTGGGAGTGTGTGTATTGAGAGGGATTTCCAGAGCACGCCGGGATCAACACCAGAGAAGCATCAAGGTTCCCCAAGGCCAAGTCTGGCGTCCAGCTCCCAGTAGCATAGACTGAGTCTCAGAGAAAGGGGCAGAGCTGGGGTTGGGAGGTTCTATGGGGTCATTTAGAGCCCTCCAGGACTCAGAAAGGGAAGTCTCTGAGCAACAGGGGGAATTGGTCAGGGACTGAATGGGTCTGGGGGCTCATGGCCCCAGAAACTGGCTGCTGCCAGTCTGGGAGGAAGCAGTGAGAGGACAGAGAGAACGTGGACACAGGATAAGGTGGAAGCAAGAACTCTGCGGGCTTCAGGAGAGGAGAGGGGCAGGGCAGGGGGCAGGGGCTCCAAGGAGATAAAGGAGAGGGGCTGGAGTGAGGGGCAGTTGGGACAGCGACCAGGACAGCCCCTCTGCCAGGCTCGCTGGGCTCCCACAGCAGCAGCCAGGCCAGACCTAGGGGTGCTCAAGGGGCGAATCCTGGCAGCTGCAGCCCAGCCTGGGCATGGGGGGACGTGATCTCTGGGAATGAGAAAGTCGTGGACTGAGCTACGGGAGACCGAAAGGGTCAGTGCTCCTGGCCCACCGTGGGGCCCACAGAGTTCCAAGCCACCATCGTCGGTAGGGGGCAGTGCCCTAGGGTCCGGGTGGGGGTGGGGAGGCCCCTCAGGCCCACCAGGGCAGAGGCTGGTGCAGCCTTCATTGTGAGGTTACCCCTTGGAGCTCTAGATTTCTCCCTGGCCAATGGGGTTGCAGCCCCGAGGCCACGCCCCCTTCCCTGCCTATAAAAAAAGCTCGTGGCCCCGCCCCTCGGGGACCCTCTCTCAAGGATGCTTGAGGGAGAAGTGGCCCCATCACACCTTCCCCCTGTTGACCCTTCGAGGGGTCATCTAGGGGTCACCTCCAGATGGTGACCCTTCCACGGGTCATCTACGGGTCACCTCTAGGGGTCATCTCTAGGAGATCGTTGGAAATTCGCAGAGCGCAACAGACGGTAAGAAAAGGCCCTGCGTTCGCCCTGCACTGGTCAGTGTATGGCCCCGAGGCCACAGGATCAAGCCCGGGCCCATTTCCAGCAAGACTTCCGGCAGTTTTGTCCCCAGCAGCCTCTGTCCTCGTCTGGGTCTCCCAGGACTCTGGGATGGGAGTCCCCAGAGAGCCCCTCTCCAGGACCTGTCCGTTCCTGTCCCCAGAATAGGACCTCCTGGGCTCCTGGTGTCCAAAGACCTGGGTGGCTGGACACTGGCTCCCCAGCTCAGGAAACAATGGGGGTGGGAGCTCAGGGAAATGGTGAGGAGCTGCCTCAGTGGCGCTGGGGAGTCAAAGCAGAGTCCCCGGGTGCGCAGACCCCTCATCACAGACCCTCCTGCCAAAAACCTCTTACCGTGCGACCACACCCTTCCCGTCTAATTTAAGACAGAAAGAGATGGAAGAACAGAATTTTAAAACATCAGATATGTCTTGTAAAGGCGGAGAGTCACATGACACCGCGTCATCCGTTAGGGGTGAATGATTTGGGCTGGTGCTTGGCACCAGGAGTTTGAAGCCTGTGATGTCTGAGGAGGGCAAGGCAGGGAGGAATCACCCAGAGTGTCCTGAGGCCATGGCCACATCCCTGCCTATAGAAATGCTCGTGGCCCCGCCCCTCGGGACACCCTCTCTCAAGGAGGCTTAAGGGAGAAGTGGCCCCAATGCACCTTCTGCATGTTGACCCTTTCCCTAGGGGATCATTGGAAATTGGCAGAGCATGAAAAGATGGGAAGAAAAAGTGCTAGGTCGGTGCTAACCCGCCAACACTGGGCCATGCGCTGGTTCTGCACTGGTCAGTGTGTGGCCAGGAGGCCCAGGATAAAGCCTCCGCCCATTGACAGCCACGTTTTCAGGCAGTCTTGTCCTCCAGCAACTTCTGTCCTCGCCAGGGTCTCCCGGGACTCTGGGATGGGAGTCCCCAGAGACACTCTCTCCAGGCCCTGTTTCCTCCTGCCACCAGAATAGGATCTCCTGGGCTCCCGCTGACCAAAGACCTGGGTGGCTGGACACTGGCCCACCCAACTCAGGAAACAATGGGGGTGGGAGCTCAGGGCATCACTGAGGAGCTGGGGAGTCAAAACAGGGTCCCTGACTCCCAGAAACCTCACCACAGACCCTCCTGGCAGTGGGTTTAACTGTGCAAAAACACGCTTGCCCTCTTGTTTGGGACAGAAAGAGCTGAAAGAACAGAATTTTAAAACATCAAGTGTATCTGATAAAGGCAGAAGTTTGCAATTTAGAGCGTCATCCTTAAGGGTTGAGTGATTTGGGCTGGTGCACAGCACCAGTAGCTTGAAATCTGTGATGTCCGAGGAGGGCAAGTTAGGGAGGACTGACTTCGAGTTTCCAGGGAGGGGTCCTGTGAATGGGGCATTGTGACACGGGAGACCGGCTGGGAGCAGGAGCTGGGCGAGTCTCCCTGTCCCTCCACACCTCTGTCCTGCCCTGGGGGCAGCCAGAGGAAATGGGGTCAGCTGTCCACTCCCCAGAATGTTACGACCCTGAAAATGCAGAGAGCTCTAGGGCCGGGACATACAACGCTTGTTTCTAGTTGTCCCTCGTGTCCCTGCCAGCACTGCCAGGAGGGCTCCAGTGGGTCCAAAGCAGGAAAGAATCTACTTAGTAAGGTGCCCGGAGCAGCAGATGGCGGTGAGAAATGAGCAGCCCCCGAGATGAGCAGGAGGAACCAAGAGTCGGGGCTGTGGACCATGAAGTTTGGGTGGGATTGAAGGTCTGGGGTCCTTGACTGTCTGCTTCCTCTCAGGTTTACCGGCCTCTGGGTGCCCCCGAAACAGCCACATCGTTGAAAACATTTCGAAGGACAGGTGGAGGCAGGAGGTTCCAGGAACAACGGGTGAACCCGGAGAACAACTGCGGATGCGAGTGGGGGCCGACAGGACTGAGCTGGGGTGAGAGAAGCGGGCGCAGCGCCGCCTGGAGTCGGAGGGCTGTAGGGTGGCCGGCCGGGAGCCCGGCCAGGCTCGAGTTGTGTCTCTGTAACAGTGGAAGGGGTCTGGGTAACATTCCCCAGTCTTGGAGCTGAACGAGTCTCCTATCATCTCCAATTATCACCGATCATTCCAACATGTCTTCACTGTGAGCCCACGAAAAGTTACCGTACTCGAAGAGTTTTGAGAGAGGGTGCAGGGGTTTGCTGGCCATCAGCTCCCCTCCACCCTGGGGTATTCTTGTGGCATAACCATTCAGTCTTCTGGGCTGTGACTTTCCTGGTTTGTGAAATGGGCTGGTGAGACCCCCTGTGAGGCCAAGAGCCTGCCTTGGGTGATGGCAGGAAGGACAGGTCAGAATGCCCTGAGGGCTGTGGTGGCACTGACTGGCCCACACTACACAGAGGGGTCTGGAGTTGGCAGTTGCCAGGTAGGAGTCAGGGTCCGAGGCAGAGGGAGACCCAACTCCTAGGCTCTGGGACAAAGACGCCATGGGGGCCTGTGGCTGAGGGTCTGAGCCCTGCATCTCCTGGCTGGGATGTAGTCGGTCCTCCTGCCTGTCCTCACAGACACTGTCCTATCTCCCACAGATGCCAGGGCAGGACGAAAAGGTGCAGTGCCAGTGGCCTCCCTGGGGCCGATTCTGCTGGTACCTGGAAATGCACACAGCTGCCGACAAGAGCACCTGGATGCCCGCTGTCACCTGGGCTCCAAGGAGGAGCAGCTGAACCAGCGGATGCTGGGGCAGAAGCAGCCCATAGACCAGCTGCTGCAGGTGCCACCAAGGCAGCAGGCCCTGCTGGAGGCCGCCATCAGGGAGCTGAGGGAGACCAGGTGAGAGAGGGGCCACGGGCTCTGGGGCAGGAAGGCCCTAGACCTGCCTCCTCACCTAGTGCCTTCACCCCAGGTGCTCTTCTGTGGGAATCAGCAGCAGAAACAGCAGCTGCAGAACCTGGTAAAGTGAAAAGGAGTCCCGGAAAAGGGTGATTGACAGGGAGAAGCCCCTGTGGGTCAGAGGGCGGGGCTACTGGGGAGGGGAGCCAGGCGGCCCCACCCCCAGCCCCCCACCTCCCTTCCTTGGTTGAGACCCTTATGCTGCCCCACATCCCATCCACTCCAAAGGGATTGGCGTGGAGACGAACAACACACAGGGGCTCCTGGACACAAACCGTGAGGAGCTGGAGGCCACAGAGAAGGAGGAGGCACAAGAGGCCAGGCAGGAGGAGTGCCAGAGTCCAGGAGCTGGAGGAGTCAGTCCAGTCCCAGGGGGCAGGGACCATGACCTGTGTGAGATCCAGAGACGCTCCTGTTGCTGTCCTTAAGGAAGAGGAGTCCACCGACATCGGACCCAGGTCCTGTAACGACCCGCCAAAAATCCAGAAAACGCAGCTGGTCAGCAAGAGCTCCACTGGCAGCCTGACACCCAGCTGACACCTCGATTTTACTGCACCGACGCACCCTGCCGCTCTCACCCAATTGATCTAGCCCAGCCCCGTCCTCCCCACGCCACCCGAGTTCTGCCTTCTTCCTCTGCCCTTTGCTCTTCTCCCTCCACTAGAACCAGGGATATCCCTCACTGCAAGACCAGGGATCAGGGTAAAGCCACAACTATTCTCCATCTCAAGAAACGGGAAATCAGGGGGACAGTAAAGTCTCCATCCACTAGACCCCGAGATGTGGGGTAAGAAATGTCCCCACCCCTAGACACCCCAGGGATCAGGGGGCACAGTTTCCCCCTCCAATAGACCCCAGGAAATGGGGGTGCCAGAGATGCCCCCCCCACTAGACGCCAGGATTCGGGGGGGGCAGAGATGCCTCCCCACCACTAGAGGCCAGGGATCGGGGGGGTAGAGATTCCCCCCCCACTAGAGGGCAAGGATTAAGGGGGGGCAGAGATGCTCCCCCCACTAGACGCCAGGGATCGGGGGGGCCAGAGATTCCCCCCCCCACTAGGTGGGAAGGATCAAGGGGGGGCCAGAAATTCCCCTACCACTAGATGGGAAGGATCAAGGGGGGGCCAGAGATTCCCCCCCCACTAGATGGGAAGGATCAAGGGGGGGGCCAGAGATTCCCCCCCCATTAGAGGGCAAGGATCAAGGGGGGGCCAGAGATTCCCCCCCCACTAGATGGCAAGGAATAAGGGGGGAGAGATGCTCCCCCCACTAGACACCAGGCATCAAGGGGGGGCCAGAGATTCCCCCCCCACTAGAGGGCAAGGATTAAGGGGGGGGAGAGATGCCCCCCCACCACTAGATGCCAGGGATCAGGGGGGGCCAGAGATTCCCGCCCCACTAGATGCCAGGGATCAAGGGGGGGCCAGAGATTCCCCCCCCACTAGACGGGAAGGATCAAGGGGGGGGCAGAGATTCCCCCCCCCACTAGAGGGCAAGGATCAAGGGGGGGCCAGAGATTCCCCCCCCACTAGATGGCAAGGATTAACGGGGGGGCAGAGATGCCCCCCCACCACTAGACGCCAGGGATCGGGGGGAGCCAGAGATTCCCCCCCCACTAGAGGTCAAGGATCAAGGGGGGGGCAGAGATTCCCCCCCTCTAGATGGCAAGGGTTAACGGGGGGGCAGAGATGCCCCCCCACCACTACACGCCAGGGATCGGGGGGGGCCAGAGATTCCCCCCCACTAGAGGGCAATGATCAAGGGGGTCCAGAGATGCCCCCCCACCACTAGACGGCAGGGATTGGGGGGGGCCAGAGATTCCCCCCCCACTAGATGGCAAGGATTAACAGGGGGGCAGAGATGCCCCCCACTACACGCCAGGGATCAGGGGGGGCCAGAGATTCCCCCCCACTAGAGGGCATGGATCAAGGGGGGGCCAGAGATGCCCCCCCACTGGACGCCAGGGATTGGGGGGGGCCAGAGATTCCCCCCCACTAGATGGCAAGGATTAACGGGGGGCAGAGATGCCCCCCCACCACTAGTCGCCTGGGATGGGGGGGCCATATATGCCCCCACACTAGACGCCAGGGATGGGGGGGCCAGAGATGCCCCCCCAACCTCTAGACGCCAGTTATTGGGGCGGCCAGAGATACCCCCTCACCACGAGACGCCAGGGATCGGGGGGCCAGAGATGCCCCCCCACCAATAGAAGCCATGGATTGGGGGGGCCAGAGATGCCCCCCAATTACTAGACGCCAGGGATGGGGGGGCCAGAAATGCCCCCCCCCCACCACTTGACGCGATTGATCGGGGAGGCCAGAGATGCCCTCCCCACCACTAGACGCCAGGGATCGGGGTGCCGAGATGTCCCCCTCCGCAAGGTCCGAGGGATCAGAGGGGCCGAGATGTCCCCCTCCACAAGGTCCGAGGGATCGGAGGGAAGAAATGTCCCCCTACACAAGGTCCAAGGGATCAGGATGGCAGATATATCCCCCCAGCACTAGCAAACAATGATTTGGAGGTCAGAAGTTACAACTCAGCTCTCCCCTCCCCATTGTGGGGTCCTGTTTCTGCAAGCATGACAGCCCTGAAGCTCGACCGCTGGTACCATGCAGTGACCGGATTCTACACACTCGTTGGGGCTGTTTGGGGACTTTGTATTGCTGGCTGAGAAGGGGGGAAGGAGGAAGGCGGGCTTTCTCCCTGACTGCCACTGTCTGATTTTCATGATTGTTGCAATAAATGGATCTATCCGAGGCATGTGTGGGTGTGTGTGTCACTGGGCGGGGCAGGTCTGGCCAGTAGTTGACAATTGCTTCTAGATTGTGGGAAGCCTCGGCCATGTCACGATGCCAAGACGCGTCACCTGCCTGCCCCTGTGTGAAGCCTGTCAATGACCCCAGGAGAGTCCACCCCAAGGGTTGAAGGTCTCAATCACGGATGCGTCCCCAGGAGGGAGGGCAGGATGCAGCACCCAGAGCCCTGCCTTCCACTGCAGCACCTCCATGGCCTCCCCTGCCCCTGGTGCCTGTTTCCCCATTCCCCTCTGCAGTGCACCAGGGACAGACCCCACTTTGCCCCCTAGTGGCCATATCAGGTTTCTCAGGATGAGCACTTGAAAGTGCTCCTGCAGCAGGTGGGTCCAAGGTGCTGTCCCCTCAGCCAGCCTCCCCCTGGATGGCACCCACCCTAGCAGGAAGACAGTGTTTTTCAGTGGAGCAGGATGGGGCCGTGGATGGAACATGTTTCTAGTGTCCCCGAGTCTGTACGGAGCTGATCCCTGATAATAGCGCCCCACTTCTTTGTGGACCATCAGATTCCCTAATACAAGTCCCACTGCCACCATCACAGCACGGTCAGACCCCATGTAATAGAGAACCCGACCCTGACTACTCTTTGCTCCTGCACACCTGGACCTATTGGGACAGTCTTGGCTGAGTGACACTCTACTGGTGACAAGAAGTGTGTCCAGATCCGTGTGTCAGACCAGATGGCAAAGCCTCAGAAGGCAGAGCGATCCTGTTCCAGTCATTTCCAGGAATTTGGTCAGCCATGCCCCTTCCTGCCTGTCACATTCCTACTTGGATGGGAACCAGGGATCAGAGAGGCACCAGGGATCAGCCTGGTAGGGCTGTTCAGGGCAGGCACAGGCAGGTCCCGGTTTACCCCTGGGTGCCCAGTTCATAGCCCTTCCCCTCTAACGGCACCATGGGCCTGGGGCCGCCCGTTCACTCTCATGGATCTTCACACCTCACACATATCCTGCACACCCTCTCGAAGCTTCTACTGGGGCTCTGGGCTTAGTTCTCTGTGTCCTGCCTCTGGGCCCCTGGGCTCTGAAAACACCAAGTCCAGGTTTGCCTTGAGGTTTGGGGAGCTGGGAGACTGTGGGAATCAGCGGCTTGAGCCCTCTCACCCCTTGCCGGTGGTGAGAGCTGTTCTCCCATTGAACGACTGTCTTTGGAGTTTTTCCTTTTAGGATCATACAGAGTCTCACCAAGACAGGTGGCACCCAAGAATTTGCTGGAAGCATCCTAGTGTATTCCATGTGTGCAGGCTCTACCCAGCTATCCCCCAAAGGGGCTGTAGCAGGCCACAGCATGATTATGTAGGTTGTTTACAGGCTACCTTGATTCTGCGGTACCAACTTTCATCTAACATGCAGTGGTGCCTAGTGCTCTCATGTGCTCCCACAGTGGTGACTCCAGTTTCTACGCTCAATGTTCGAGCGTTCCCGTGAGCCCCTTCCATTCTACTCGGGTAACCTGCTCTCCCTTAGTCTCTTGCTCGGTGAGAGATTTGGGAACCCCATCTGGGTCAGACAGAGGGAGAGAGACATATAAATAAAGTTAAGGAAATAGGAGTAGCTTACTGGGGGGCTCCCGGGCGGACTCTCCGAACCTCAGGTGAGGCAATGGTACACCTGCGCCCTGGGTTAGACTCAGGGGGCTTTTAAGTTGTCTTGGTCTGGTCCTAGTCATCTGTTCGTGGGTCAATGGTAAGGAACCTGGAATGAAGCCTGGTGGCTTCCTGTCACCAAGTGGGCATTAAGTCTTGTCTTCCTCACCTGGGACAAGGTGATCTCTGACTCCAGGAATGTTGCTGTCCACTCAGCCGGTTGCCATTTGGTTCTGGTCACCATTTTGTCAGAGCAAACCTCACATTTGATTCTTGTCAAATTTGGTGATTCCTGACCCATCCATCTTTTCCACCTCCTAGAGTGGGTCTCTCAGAGGTCCTGCCTAGTTTTTCGCTTCTGCCTCTTGTTGCCTCCTTGGTTCCCTCCCTTAGGCTTGGCAGACAGAGTCATTTGCGAGTCCCTTAGCTCACCCCGCTGCGGCTGATCCTGACAAACTAGCACCGGCAGGTTAATCTTCTGGCGATGCTTAGTGATGAGTGACTCTCTGGGATTGTTTCTCATTTCTGGCCTGACTCTGAGAGATGTCCATTCTACAGTGAGGACCTCAGGAGTGGCCAAACCTGACCACGGCTGGGCCTGACCAGCCTCCAGCTCCCTGGCCTTTCTCGAGTTCATTCTTTCAACTGGCTCAAAGCCCCCTCCCCCTCCTGACTGGTTTGAGTAGAGTAGCGTTCAGTCCTCATTGGAGAAAACACCTTTTCCTCCCTGCTAGGCACTGAGCAGGCCCAGGGCCCATTGATTGAAGAGACATCTGCTGCCAGGGAGTCTGTTTGGTTCTGGACCCTTAGTGCCCATGGCATTCTGGACCTGTAAGGTGTTTTTCTACCTGGGTGGCCAGTTGAGTCAGAGACCCTCTTCCTGTTCCCAATCACCACAGCCCCCATCTGGCCTCTGGGGCACACAGAGCAGTGAGGAGACCAGAATCAGCCCTGGGGATGAGGTGATGTTTTTTCACCTCTGGGCTGCTCAGGCAAAGGAGCAGAGCACAGTTAGCAGGCACATCCCACCCCCTGCCCCCTCACCCCTGTCATGATCCTACCATCCAGGGTATATTCTCAATGACTCCATGCTCATCAAGGGTCAACTGTCAATCAAGTTGAAACTAGCACCCTGTTCTGCACTTGCTGGTGACCTTTGTCAGGATTCCTGCCCCGCACCCCGCCTCCCCACCCAGACTCAGTCTCCTTCCCCTGTCCGGTCTCTACAGGTACCTGCAGAGTTTGCATCTGCTTTGGCAGCCTCAGGCAATCCATGGTGTTAGCTCAGTGCACCAGAGAGTCGACCCTGGGGGCTCAGCACTACTCCCCATTTCTATTACTGTTAGTATTTGTGACCAAGGAGACCAGGGCTAGTCTAGGTGCTGGCAGCAGTGCGTTGGGGCAGACCCTCAGTGCCCGAGCGTTTCTTGCCCTGCTCACACCCAGCATGCCTCCAGCTCTCCCTGTCAGAAGACCCACGGTTCTACACTTGGACACGGTAACAAGTTGCTGATGCAGATGTTTCTGTTTCCTCACCTCTTTAAGTTAAACGTTTACAGCAATGCTGAAATTTGCTTCTCATCAATGTTGCCTGTCATCTTGCATAAGCTCAGTAAGAGAATTACAGATTCCTTCATTCTGCTGCTTCAAATTTAGTTCAATGTAAAGTCAGGCATGAAAGGTCAGATCTGTTGGCTTTTCCTGGCCCATGTCATCTGCTCCTACTCCCCAGACTCCAAATCTGGGGCCAGTTTTATTTTGTCTATCCCAGACTCAAGGGTTCCTTGACAATTCTTTTGGCCAGAGACTGTCCCATGCTGTACTCTGGACCATATCACATGTGGGACCTTAGGCCTTCCCTTGTCCAAATCAGGGTCACCTGGTGCATGTCTGAGGTCCAACCAAGGCCCTCCACGTGATGCACATTTGAGAATGATTGAATCAAGGACAATCACTGGGAAACTGAAGCTTTAGTAAGATGAATGTCCAGGATGAGATCAAGACCCACCTGTGACTGCATCAAGCATCAAGCAGTGTCTGTGTGGGGGTCTCTTTGCCAGGAGCCCAAGAGAATACCAAGGCCATCAAGGAGAGAAAAACTAACATTTCACTGGTAGTCGGGTCTGGAAAATGATGCCCTTTTGTCTACATAGTTTCACAGTAGAAAATTCCCAACATCCTCACTGAACCACATGCCAAATACCAAAGGAAACATATGGGCTTTACCTGGAACTTGGGAGTCCACATCCTAGACCAATCAATGCCCTCAACCCCACATAAAAATTCCAGAGTCATTTTGGTGGGGACCCCACATTGTAGATGCAAGAGAGAAATAGTCACAGGCTAGGAAACAGCAGAGACCCAATGAGGCCCGCATGGGATCCTCACACTCCGCACTGCATTTACAGGCAGCTCCTGGGACACGGCCAGGGCAAGGCTGACTGCTCAGTGGGATACCAAGCAGGTCCCCTCTTCTGCCAACACTCTCTGGGACCCCTGTGTCTTCCTGAGTGTGGTGAGTCTAGGGCATGATACCTGCCGCTGTGAGAGCTGTGGGGTTCAGGGACCTTGCAAAAGGGACCGTTCCTGGGGCGGGGAGGGGGCACTTGGAGGGCTTCTTCCTTCCAGTCCTTACCCAACACTAGTCCACAGTTGGAAATTTGGTGCCTGAGCCCACAGGGTCACAAGGTACTTCCCCATGGGCTAGGAAATACATGTCATCTTGCACTTCCTGAAAGTCACGGGGTAAGTGGAAGGCTCCTCTTAGGGCATAAAGGTGGCAGGGTGAGGGGCGTGCTGGACATGTGCCAGCTCTGACCTCCGGCAGCTTAGAAATGTAGTGGCCCTTGAGCGCAGTTCCTGACCTCCCAAAGAACACCAGACCCCCACTCTGTTCTTCCAAGACTGTGGTGAGCCACCCAGGAGACACACATATAATACTATGAGTATTTTACCTGTCATGTCATGTCACGGTTACCCAGGCCTGGCCATTCTGAAGATGAGAAACCAGGCCAGCTTAGTGTTCCCAGGTGGCCTCGGACCTTCATCTTCTGTAGGAGTGTCCTGGCAGGCAGTTGTCCATCCCATCCCTATCTGGGGTTGGGAGACCTCCTGGTCTTCAGGATTTGTCTGGACCCTGAGAGCAGGGGCCAGGCTGTGGTCAGTCATTGCAGATCTGCAGATCCCTGCTTGTCCATAGCAGAGACCATTTCCAGTTCTCCCTTTGGCCAACGTGCCTGAAACAACAATTCTATTTTTTGTCCAAATTTGAAATCCTTGAGTGTTAAAAGTAGGTAAAGGGATATTCCTGATACCCTTTCAGTATCTATATTGTAAACCACAAAAAGGGAGACAAAGAGAGAGAGACAGAGACAGAGAAAAAGAGAGAGAGAGAAAAGGCAGAGACAGGGACAGACAGAGACAGAAACAAACAGAGAGAAAGAGAGATAATAAAAACATCTTCCAAAAAGGCTGACCTGAATATCTGGAAAAAACCCAAGTGCCTGAGAACGGATGACTGGTTAAATGTCACGTCCGGCACTGCGGGGCCGAGCCAGGGTGGGCCGTCAGGGTGAAATCAGCACTCGAGTCACACAGGGTTCCGTCTTTCAGGAGATGGCATGAATGCGTGCGTTTATTCAGAGCACAGGTACAGACTTAAGTATGTTTCCACAAGCCACCCAAAAGAAAGGAAAGGGGATGGGACGTGGGAAAGTGGATGGGACGATGAATAGAGCCATGCACCGTTGGTCAGTCACAGTGGGCAGAGCCATGCACCGTTGGTCAGCCACCTGGTGACCCATTCGACCTAACGCTACCGGTCGGAGCGGCCTGCTTTGTTGCAGTTTTGACATATCCATAGAGACTGCTGTTCCTCGTACATCATTTACAAATCATTTACGAGGGTGCATTTTCCCCAAACTGAAACGTCATGTACAGGGAAGCTGCCCAGCTTTGTCCCCCAAACTGAAACCTCCTATACTGGGAAGTTGCCCAGCTTTGAGCAGGACAAAGGGGGAATGAAAAATCAAGCATTCTTTTACTTGGTCAGTAGGCAACATCTCACCCCATTTTTCCAATTATGGCACGCCAGGACCCCTGTCTTAGGTCGTCCGTCGCCCCGCCGTGGTACCCGTCATTGGGGAGAATGCTTTAGCCCCTGTCTTAGGTGTGCGCGGCGGTGACAGAAGTTGCCCGTCATTGGGTATCCTGGGCAAGGGCATACTTCCTTAACCACGAGGAGGCACAGGGGAGGATTGATGACATTTCTAGCAAACCAGGCAGGACCCAGTGTGGCTTGACCAGAATGGAGCATGGCTCAGAAAAGAGGGGCAGGGGTAGGGTAGAGGGGTGATGGGGATCTCTTCGTTCAGTGATCGGGGGGGTTCTGTACAGGTCCGGTCCGCACTCCTTCTCCTCCTGCGTTTTCCGGTACCGGCCACGGGATCAGGTCACTGCAACAGAGAAAGGAAGAGGCTTCCCAGGCCCATTAGAAATACCTTTCTGAATAGGGCTGCTCTTTGCTAGTTTCTCTCAGTTGCATAAAGTGAATTTGAGTTATTTGCCGATCAACCCTGCCAATCTGGTCTCTGACAAATGAGACAAGTCGACTCAGGATGCAGGGCCTGAATGTAAGCATCAGTAATAGTATGATCAGAGGGCCTGCTATAGTAGATATCAGGGTGGTGAACCAGGGGGATTGATTAAACCATGACTCAAACGACCCTTCGTGAGCCTCTCTCTCCTTCTTACGCCATTCCAGGTCTTCTCTCAGCTTAGCCATGGAATCTCGACTACCCCCGTGTGGTCGGCGTAAAAGCAGCACTCTTCTCCCAGCGCTGCACACAGCCCTCCGTTTTTAAGGAAGAGCAAGTCCAGCCCCCTCCTATTTTGCAAGACTACTTCCGACAGGGAGGTCAAGGACTTTTCAAGATGGCTAATAGATTTTTCTATTCGGTCCAGGTCCTCATCAATAGCTGCTCTTAGAGAAGATAGACCAGAATGTTGGGTTACCAGAGCAGCAATGCCAGTGCCGGCACCTGCCAGGCCTATGCCAGAGTGGCGATGGTTAGTGCGGATATGGGTTCCCTGCGGTTCCTACGCAGGACATCAGGGTAATTGGACCAATAGTCAAGGAGTACCTCAGCAGGGTGGTATATAATTTTTGGGACAACAATAACCATAAGACAAAATTCTTGGGAGGCATTAAATACTGAGCCTGCCAAGTGGGGAGTTAATCCTGAACGTGAACTGGCCCACCAAGCTCCCATTTTTGGTGAGATCCAGGCGGAGTTACTCCATCCCGGGGACTCCACATTCTGTGCACACAACTCCTTCTTGTTTTGAGGGACTGTACCTACACATGTCCCTTGACCGCTAATTTGGGTCATGGTTAGTCCCTGGGGGTGGGCCTTCCACTCTCCAGGGGCTCTGTAATTAACATTGTATGAGGCGTTAATACCCATAGCCTCATAAAACGGTGGCGTGGGGCTTCAGTCAGGTTTGGGGCAGTAGCATTCAGAGTGTGATATGTGGCTTCGATAAGACTCCTGAGGGGGTTAATGATTGGGCCAAAACTGGGTTTTGGGATGGATAGGCCGGCTGTAACAGGAGGTGGTGTCGTCTTAGGGCCAGCCATGGTAGTAATGGTGGGCTTAAGAGGGGGTTTTGGAGCCTCAAGTGCCTGGTTAGGGCCTAGCGGAATCTGCTGCACGGGTTCGATTTTTAAGAGGATCTACAGGATAACCCCATGCCATGGCCTGCTATACCACATAAGTCCCCAGTTCAGGCGGTTGACCCATCGGGTCTCAAACCTTCCCTTATCAGTGAAGGAGATTTTGACCAGAAGCATTTGGGGATGGTATTGTACAGAATATGAGCCATATCTCAGTGGCACAGCATAAGAAATATTAACCAGGTCGTGGTCAACCGACCACTTCCAATAGCCATCATTAGAATCTACGCAAGACCAGCTGGCACAATAGTAAGATTCAGGGCCACCGCAGGTTCTCCTCCATTGGCCTGTCCGGAACCCGGGGCAGGTGAAAAAGCCATTGCGTCTCATTTAGGCTCTGGCCGGGGGCCTTTCAAAACCATCCTGAAAGGGGTAGGCGTCTTCCAGGGAAAAATATAAGTCAGGGAAGCACTGATTAAGGGGTGCTGCCAAACCAGGCAGGACACAGTGTGGCTTGACCAGAATGGAGCATGGCTCAGAAAAGAGGGGCACTTGTGGTACTCCAAACCTCATAGTCCTCTCCACTCCTTATGACCCAGGTCTGCTTGAATGGTTGGTGTCGATTGGCATGAGTTTCGGTAGGGTCCTTCATTAATAATATAGCGAGGGTCCAGGCCACAAGCGTCGTTGTGGTCATTTTGTTCCTGTGGAAAAAAGAGAAGGAAATTCGTCTCAGGGCTAAGTACCCTGGAGGTGAGTTTCATTATTTTTCCCAGCTGTGGGGGACAAATGATCGGGGGGCTCGTGTATTGGCCTGACCAGGCATTCCGGCACCCAAATGGGTTTTTCTGTATTAGTTGGATATACACAGACTGCGCCTCTGACTCTGGCAAGGATTGCTGCCGTTGGTTGCCAGGTTCCTGAGGACAGATCCTTCCATTTCACCATTGCTTTAAGGGGAGCCGGAGTAGCAAAGTGACGTTGGGCTGCACTGCGGCCTGAATCATCGAGGAGCAAAAAATTTAAAATGAATAAGGTTGCAGATAGGAGCGCTTGTGGCCCTTGACAGCCTTGGTAGATCTCACCCTCTTTTGTTTTAGAAATGTAAGTTTTGAGATGTCAGTGCGCTCGCTCTATGATAGCCTGTCCTTGGGGGTTATAGGGAATGCTTGTTGTATGTGTAATATCCCAGGTTTCACAAAAGGAATGAAAAGCGCGGCTTGTATAGGCCAGTCCATTGTCAGTTTTAATTTGCCTGGGATTTCCCATATATGAGAAAGCAGCAGTAAGGTGATCTATAACATGTTTCGTTTTTTCCCCGGCATGTAGTGAGGCAAAAATCATGCCCGAGTGTGTGTCTATCGAGACATGGAGATAATGCCGGTTACCCAATGAGTTAGTGTGGGTCACATCCATTTGCCAGATATCATTTGCTCTCAGTCCTCTAGGATTGACTCCCAGGGATGGGGAATGTATATAAGGAGCGCAAGCGGGACAGACAGTGCTTATGGAGAGAGCCTCAGCTTTGGAACAACCCGAATGAAAACGAAGAGACTGGGCATTAAGGTGGAATTTTTTATGTAGCTGCATGGCCTTATCACATTCTAGGGATGTCATTATTAAGCGGGTAGCTTTATCTGCTCGTTCATTGCCTTCTGCAAGGGGTCCCGGGAGGCCAGAGTGTCCTCTAATATGACCCACAAAGAGGGGGTCCTTTCTGGCCCAAATCAACAGTTGCAATGTTTGTAATTGAGATAAAATTTTCGAGCCCTCACCTATGTGGGGTGCTGTTTCTAATCGGGGGGAGATATTAGCAACATACACACTATCAGTGTAAATATTGAGGGGCTCATTAGGGAATGTCTGCAAGGCCAATAATATAGCAGTTACTTCTGCAAATTGCGCCGAGGTCTCAGCAAGCTGTATGGCGTGAACATCCTGCCCATCAACCACTAAGGCTCGACCGCTCTTAGAGCCATCAGTGAAGAGGGTCCGTGCACCGGGAAGGGGGGTGGTCTTTATGATTCGAGGGAAGATAATAGGGCAAATCCTGAAGCTTTGCAGGAGTTTATGTTTGGGATATGCCTGTGTAATTTGGCCTTTAAAGGAGCAGACAAAAAGGCACCAGGAATCATCATATTGCATCAGATTATTAATCATGTCTTTGGAATAGGGAACGACCAATATGTCCATATCCTTAGCAAAGAGTGCACACCCTATGGTTCTGGCCTTCCAGAGTAATTGAGAAACTAAGGTGGGATAGGGAATCACCGTTCAGGTGGGGGAAGCTGAGAGGTGGACCCAGTATAATGGACCAATCTGCCAGAAAACTCCAGTTGGGGCAAACTCTGAAGCAAGCACTATAAATTGTAGTGGTAGATTGTAATCAATATGGTGTATTTGCATTTCTTCTAAGGCATGTTCTGCTTTTCTAAGAGACAATTGTGCCTCAGGGGTCAATTGACAAGGTGAGGAGGGGTCAGAATCCCCCTTCAATAGTTCAAAAAGAGGTTTGAGCTCTCCCGTGGGCAGGGAGAAGTATGGTTGGAGCCATTGGAGTTCTCCCAAAAACTGTTGCCACTGGTGTAGAGTCTTTAAATGAGAGGTGGCAAACTATATTTTTTGAGGCACTATTCCCACCTTGTTAATGGTGTATCCTAAATATCTGTATGGGTGGGAGAGCTGTACCTTGTCCGGGGAGATTACAAGGCCTGCTGATTCCAGGGCGACCCGGACATGATCATAGAGTTGAAGTAACAGGTCTTTGGTGGGGCAGGCGGCTAAGATGCCATCCATATAATGAATCAAAAGTGCACTGGGGAAACGAGCCCGGACTGGCACTAAAACCGCTGAAACATATATCTGACACATAGTGGGACTATTAGTCATGCCCTGGGGAAGGACTACCCATTGCTAGCGCTGATAGGGCTCCTGAAAATTGGGGGAAGGTAGAGAGAAGGCAAATCTTTGACAATCTTTAGGAGCTAATGGAATATTGAAAAAACAATCTTTAAGATCTATCACTAACAATTGCCAGGACTTTGGTATAGCGGAGGGATGGGGGAGCCCTGGCTGCAGGGCCCCCATTGGATGCATGGTGGCATTGACTGCTCTGAGATCTTGCAATAATCTCCACCCGCCTGTCCTTTTCCTTATAACAAAGATTGGGGTATTCTAGGGAGATGTGGATGGGGTAATGTGCCCCTTTTCTAATTGCTCGGGCACTAGGGCATGTGCGGCCTGTAATTTCTCTTTAGGTAGGGGCCACTGCTCCACCCAGACTGGATCATCTGATTTCCAGGTAAATGGGGTGGGAGGCCGCTCGACAGTGGCCCCGATTAAAAAGGGCTAGTTTCTTCCAGTTCCCCAATGGGCATTAAAGTCACGGGATTTTCCTGCCCGGAGGATGGGCAGTCACTAGTGATATGGGCTATAGTCTTAAAGGAGACTGGCGATGTCTGCGAGCGACTGGGTGATGTAACCAGAACCGTGCCCATAGCTGAGAGTATATCTTGTCCCCAAAGATTGGTGGGGAGGTCTGGGACAATATAAGGCTGGAACTGGCCCTTATGGCCCTCGGCGTCCTCCCAGGTCAATACTTGGGCGCTACGGCTGGGTTGGACTTGGCCAAGTCCTTGCAAAACGGCTGTAGCCATTGTGGGAGGCCAGTTGGCAGGCCAATATTTACTGGATATGACTGAAACATCCGCGCCAGTATCTAATAGCCCAGAGAATTCCTTTGAGTTGATTCTTAGCGCATAGCGTGGTCTGGAAGCCATATGGGCAATCCAAAATATTTGGGCTGGATTATCTGAGCAGTCTCCGTTTGTCTGACCCTGGACCGAGAGCGTTGAGGTGGGGCCTTGCCACGTCGGGAGGAGGAGCAGGCGTGCAATCAGCTGTCCCTTTTCTATCGTCACAATGCCACGGGGGGGAATCTGCCAAGACATGAATTTGTCCTATGTAGCTCTCTGTGATAGATCCTGGGTATATCTGCAATCCTTGCAGGAGAGCCTTTTCTGACCCTAGAATGAGGCCAGTGGTTCCGGGCGGTAGGGGGCCATAGACCCCCGTCTCCAAACTTTCAATTCCCATAGATGGTGTTAGTACCGCCCAGACAGAGGCATAAAGGTCTAGACCTGAGCTGGGAATTGAGGAGCCCCTGACAGAGGGAGGGAAGCTGTCTGGAGCGGGCTGATACTTTGACAGGATGTCTGATAGGCCTCCTGCCTGAAGGCTTGCAGGGCCCGAGGCAGGCCCCTCCTGCCGTTTCCCTGCAGCAGTGGATTGCCTAAGTTATTTGGTCGGGAGCGACACTCGGCTGCCCAGTGATTGCCTCTCTTGCATCTGGGACATAGCCCGGGTGATCCCCCCTTCTTCCTCAAGGGGTTGTTGGGACATTCCTTTTTGAAATGGCCTGGCTGTCCGCATTGATAGCAGCCTTGCTTGGGTTTTTGTGGGGAATCCCTGAAAGCCCGGAAACCTGGGAAGTTGCCCAGCTTTGAGCAGGACAAAGGGGGAATGAAAAATCAAGCATTCTTTTACTTGGTCAGTAGGCAACAGTTAAAGAAACTTTGGTATATCTACACAATGGAATACTGAGCAGCTGTTAGAAAGGATGAATTCATGAAATTTACATACAAGTGGTACTACATGGAAAGTACCATGCTAAGTGAAATGAGACGGAAAGAGAGGGACAGACATAGAAAGACTGCATTCATCTGTAGAATATAAAGTAACAAAATAGGAGACTAACACCCAAGAATAGTCTCGATAAGTACCAGGAGGTTTGCTCCATGGCTTGGAGGTCAGCCACACATGCTGGAAGAAAAGGCAGCTCAGATAGGGAAGGGAGCACCAAGTAAAGGGTGTTGGGAGGGTCCTGCCTAGATGGGAGAAGCATGCTGAAAGTAGACTATAGACCAAACATGAATGCCACTCAATGCCTCTTTTGCAAACCACAGCACCCAAAAGGAGAGAGAGAACAAAAGGGAATGCCCTGCCACAGAGCCAGAGTGGGATGGAGGGGAATGGGGGGTGGGAAGGATACTGGGATCCGTGGTGGTGGAGAATGGGCACTAGTGGAGGGATGGGTCTCGATCGTTGTATAACTGAAATCCAAACACAAAAATTTGTAAGTCTATAACTGTACCTTATGGTGTTTCACTAATAAAAATTTTTTAAAAAAGGCTGGCCTGGGTGGAGAGGTGGGTGGGCGGGTGTTGGGAGGGAAACTGGAAACATTGGAGGTGGGAAATGTACACTGGTGGAGGGATGGGTGAACAATGATGACTGAAGCCTAATCATGAACAGCTTTGTAAGGGTCTATCTCAGATCCATTCAATGAAAAAAAAGTTTAATAGGAGAATGGCTTATATTTGGATTTATAGAATTAGATGTGTAGTACATTTTCTGAGGTAAAGTCCAGAGCTCAGCTGAGGCGCAGGGATCGTTATAGAATTGGGGAGATGTGATGCTAGACTTGAGTTTGGAAAGAGTCCATGACAGGTAGATCAGTCGTTCAAATGTGTCCTGCTTTGAGCACCATTCAACATGTCATTACTTAATTTCTTTTTTAAAAATGATTATTTCATTGACTTTAAGGGGAAACTCTGTATGGGCATTTATAAATGGCAAACAAATTTCATTTGCATTAGATATGGAAGTGGGAAAATGCTGCAGGGAACCTGCAGAGGCCTCTCAGGGTACAGAGATGGGGGTGGGGGACAGGTCCAAGGGAACTTCCCTAGTGGCAGTTTGTGATTGAAAGGTACAGGCAGTTACTGGCCATTAGAAGTTAGGGGGAGTGGTCAGCTCTTTCAGCTCACATTCTGTTTTGAACACGTCCTCCCTTCACATCTTACTGTGTGAGTTTCTTTCAAGAAAACTATCTTGCAGGATTGGAAAGGTAGTCCAGAGGGTAGGGCATTTGCCTTGTGGACAGCCAATTCAGATGTGACCCCGGGCACCGCATATGATCCCGAAGCCCCAGCAGGAGTCGTCCCTGACTACAGAGCCAGGAGTGAGGCCTGAGCAACACTGGGTATGTCCCTCCATAAATGTCCAAGTACAGCAAAAAGAGGAGAGGGAAGAGTGGGACGGGCGGTTCTGATTGCAGTGGGACTCACTGGAGCATTTGGGAATTTCACACGCCCCATTGTAAACTGGTATTCCTTTTAGGATGCAATATAGCAAAATCAATGGAAAGTTAAAATTTGTATTTTGAAAAAGATCAAAGAGGTTGGGAGATAGTAGAGCGGGAAGGGCACTTGGGCTATCTGACTTCAATCTGTGGCATCCCATAGAGTCCTTTGAGCATGGCTGGGACTGATCCCTGCTGTGGTTCCAAAACCAAAGAAGCAAACAAACAAGGAAATGTAATATATCAAAAGCTAGAACAGGTGGTAAGGTGTCTGCTTTGCATAATTCTATCCTGGATTGATTCCTGGCACCTCCTATGGATCCTTGAGCACCATTAGGGGTGATCCCTGAGCACAGGACAGGAGACAGGGTCCCCAGTCAAGGGAGGTCTCATCTCTTAGGCCGCTGGAGCAAGACCATGGGGGCCTGTGCAGGGGACAGATTGCCCAGGCGCTGCCAGCCTTGGGCCTGGGAGTCGGTGCTTGACCTCCACATCCCTGGACCCAGAGCAGGATGCCCTGGCTGCCTGTCCTCACTCCCAGCCTTATGCCCACAGGTGGGAGTGCAGGACAAACAGGTGAGTGTCTGCGGCAGCAACAGGACTGGGATCTCGGCTTCCCGCAGTAGGACGTGGCCTCTGACCAGTGTCGGTCTCTCAGAATGAGCAGGAGGAGGAGCAGGTGCTACTGCAGAGTCAGCTCCGGATCAGCTGCAAGGGGAGTGAATCAGGACAAGGTGGATATGGAGAAATGACAGAAGGTGCCGGGGGAGACCCACTGTGAGGGTAGGAGCCCGCCTGCGGTGGTGGGAGGAAGGACAGGCCAGGACGCCACCCTCTATAATATAACAAAATCTAAAACAGGCTAGAGGGGTTGTGGGTGTGTGGACTGACCCTCACTACACACAGAGGGTCCTAGTAGCGGGGAAGCTGCCAGGTCGAGGTAGGGGTGCCTGCAGCCTAGAATGCTTCTGCTGGTACCAAAAGTAGCACACAGCTGCAACCCCACACCTGAATGCCCCATTCACATGGGCTCCAAGGTCGAGCAGGTGCTGAGGCACAATTCGCTCATGGAACCGCTGCAGCAGGTGCTAACAAAGCAGCAGGCCATACTGGAGGCCACCTTCAGGGAGCTGAGGGAAACCCAGGTGAGGGGGTGGGCAGGGGCTCAGGGACAGGAAGGCGCATCAGGCCCTAGACCTGCCTACTCACATGGTGCCTTCATCTTTAGGGGATCCTCAGTCCTGAAATCAGGAGCAACTGAGCCCCAGGCCTTACTGGAATCCCAAGGGTACCCTGAAGAGGGTGAGTAGTGGGGTAGGTCTCCAGGAGGGAGAAGTGCCTGATGGGGATCTGGAGGTGGGGCTATATGGGAGGTGTAGTCAGGCGGGACCCCTGAGATGCCTCCACTTTCCTTGCTTGGCTGAGACCCTGGAGTGCCCAATAGTCAATCCAGTGTCGAAGAACACGGAGTTGGAGGTGAACATAGTGGAGGTTTGTGAGACCATGACCTCTATGGAACTCGAGGTGATGGTCATGAAGGACAGGCTGGTGGCATGGGAGAATTCTAAGTATCTGGATGACTAAGGTTTGAGACTAAGGTCTGGTGTCCAGACCTGGGGAGCGGGATGATGGATTGTGTGAAGAACCCAGAGAGACCCTCCTGTTCCTGTCTGTGAGGAACAGGAGGCCGCAGACCTCAGATCTGGATCCTGTAATGACCTGTCCCCAAATAATCAGAATCCAGCTCTTCCGCTCGATTTCAGCTGGCAAGCTTGTTCACCATTAATCCACATTTTCTACCCTGATGATGTACCCTGTGTTCTTCAATTCCAACTAATCTAGCCCTGATACAGTTCTTCCCAACCTCCTCCTTCCTCCCTCCTCCCCACTCTTCCACTTTCCATCAGCACTAGACCCTAGGGATCAAGGGGGCAGAAAGGTCCCCCAACACTAGACCGCAGGGATCAGTGGGACAAAAATGTCTCCTACCTCTAGGCACCAGGGATGTTGGGAGCAGAAATTTAAACTGGGCCACACTCAAACCTCAGTTATGATAGCTCCAAAAGCCAAACAAGGGCTTGAGGTGGGAGCTCTCCCTCCCCAGTACACAGTCCCGTTTCTCCATATGGCAGCCCTGAAGCTAATGGGGGCTGGAAACATCAGAGCAACCAGTTCTAGACACTCTTTGGGGGCTGGTTGGGCACTAATGAATTGAGGAGAAGAGAGAGGAAGGAGGCATGCTGGGTCACTCTCTGACAGTCACTGTCCTATTTCCAAGTTTGTTTCAATAAATGGATCCATCCCAGGCCATGTGGGTATGTGTCTTGGGCGAGGTGTGTCCTGCCAGCAGTTGGCAGTTGCTTCTAGATTGTGGGTGGCCCTTGCCATGAGATTCACCATGTCTAGAGCCTGTCATCTGCATGCCCCTGAGTACGATGTTAATGACCCCAGGAGAGTACCTCTAAGATTTGGAGTGGTAACATTCAAAACATGGTGGTGGGAAGGTACGATGGTGGTGGAATTGGTGTTTGAATATTAAATGTAATAAATTATTGTAAACAACTTTATAAAAACAAAATAAAAATTTGCAAAAATGTCAGCAAAATTTAAAGCATGAAAAGAGAACAGAAAAATCCAAGATACACCAATCTAATACTTTTTTTTAATAAAAAAAAGCAGTGGCGTCTAAGCTATAAAGATAACCCACAGAATGGGAAAAATTATTTACCCAATACCTAGCTGATAAAATGTTAATATCCAAGTTATATAGCACATTGGTAGAACTTTAAAAAAATATCTCCCAACCCCATCAAACAAATGCAGAGAGGAATAATGAACAGAAACTTCGTCAAAGAAGAAATTCAAGGGCTGGAGCGATAGTACAGTGGTAGGTTGTTGCTTTGCACGTGGCTGATCTGGGTTTGATCCCCGCCATCCTACGGGCTACACCCGCCTTGGAACCCCAAGTGTTCTGTGAGAACCAGAAGGGAGTGTCCTTCCTAAAGACACCCCATGCACACCCCATCCTCCCTTTCACCTAGAGGTGGAAATCACACCCAGATCCAAGACAGACCTGAGCCAACAACCCGTCAAAGACAAATTGTGTTGGCAGAAGATCAGACAGACTGTGATGCCTGTGAGGTAAGGAGGCTGCAGACACCCATCCCAGGGCACAAAGTGACCTGCCTGAAAGTGATGTGTTCCCCCCAGGAGTCAGAAATGTTTGAACAGAATTCTTACTCACCTGTAATTCCATCTTTTACCTACCCTGTCAAAATCATATTCATTTACCCCAACCTTGTCTTTCTTCCCTCTTCCTTCCCGCCCTTCTCCTCTCCCCCTCCTCCTTCCTGCCCCCTCCCTTCTCCCCTCCTCTGCCCCTTCCCATTGAGGAATGGGGCTATGGGACTATGAGGCTCTGCGGCTACACAAAGCAATTGCAGACGTGCCCCCATGACAGGGATGCTGCGCACTAGGAGTGGCGAGATGACCCAAACAGAACAACATTGAGACTCGTACTCTGCAAGTAAAGAAGTTACACAGTCTCCAAGGAAGCTCAGGTAGAGAAGAGGGCACCAAATCAAGGGTGCTGGGAGGATCCTCCCAGGGTGGGAGAAGCATGTGAAAGTAGACTATAGACCAAACATGACTACCACTCAGTGCCTCTCTTGCAAACCACAGCACCCAAATGGGGAGAGAGAGAACAAGGGGGAATGCACTGCCAAAGAGGCAGGGTGGGAAAGAGGGTTGGTGGGGTAGGAGGGATGCTGGGACCCGTGGTGGTGCAGGATGGGTGCTGGTAGAGGAATGGGTACTTGATCATTGTGTGACTGAAACCCAAGCACAAAAATTTATAAGTCTACAATTGTACCTCATGTGGTTTCACTAATAAAAAAATAATAAAAAGAAAATTCTTGGATTAAAAAAAAAGGTACACAGCCTCCAACACATCCATATGTGCAGGAGCAAACTCAAAACATAAAATAATAACCCAATTAAAAAATAAATCCAAATAAATAAATTTCAATTTTTAATATGAACAGATACTACACTTGATCTTAGCCAAAAGGCCGAGAAGCTCAGGGGGATGGAGTGATAGCACAGTGGTAGGGCGTTCGCCTTACAAGCGGCCAACATGGCCGACCCGAGTTCAATTCCTCCGCCCCTCTTGGAGAGCCCGACAAGCTACCGAGAGTATTCGATATGCCAAACATAGTAACAACAAAGTCTCCAATGGAGACGTTACTGGGCCCGCTTGAGCAAATGGACGATCAACGGGAGTGCCTTTACCTTTTACCTTTACCTTTTAATATGAAAATTAAGAGATCGTGGGGTCTCACCATGTTTCCTGCTTGTCCCTATCCCTCGCCGAGCGCACCCGCCCCTACCCAGTCTTTCCAGAGGGATTCAGGGCTTCATTCTTATGGTGTTTATCCGGATGCCACTCAGGTTGGAAACTGCTCCTGAACTGTTCAGTGGTTCTGAGCAAGAGATTTAGTCCACTGCTTCTTGCAAGTCAGAGGATGGGGTCCCATCCGATAAGCAGAAAGGCTGGGGTCGTGAAAGTTAGAGTGGGTTTTCACATCAAAATCTAGAGTCGCAAAACTTGGATGTGGGTTTTCACATCATAATCCCAGGGACTGTGCCATCTGGGGAATTGGTAGCCACTGGGGCCCTTTGTTATTCATCACTGTCACCCCTGAATGGGGACCTGGAGATAGTTTGTTTACCTTTGTGGCACAGCGAGAGATCAGAGCCCCCTACCTCAGATACAGGTATGCCCAGACCTCTGCCAATGGCCCTACCCTGGGTCAGGGCACCTAGAGCCTGGTACCCTTTCTCAGGCACTAAGTGGATCAACCTCTATGCCTCTGAAGCCCTACTGCTGATTTTTTTAGGTTATTTGTTTTTCTTTTTTTCACTTCTAAATGCTCATTCTTCCAGGAGGTCTGGTGCCCAGCCTCAACCAAGAGCTGGAGCAGAGCCTCTGAGGCTCTCTTTCAGTTCTCTTAGGCTTCTGACACTAGGACCTTATCATCTACAGACTGCAGGATGGTCCATTCAAGGGCTCCAACGAGGATTTTCTTAAGTCCAGAGCCAGGGTCTTCCTGAAGAAGGTGGCCGAGTTTTTGAATCCTTGGGCAACGGGTCCACAGTGACTGAGGTTTCCTCCTGTCTCTGGATCCTTTGGCCCAAACGCAAACGGGTCTTCTTCCTGGAACAATTTCCAAAGGGAGAAACACATCTTTTGAGGTTCAGGCCGGTCAATCATTGGGCACTAGAGGAAAACAGACTCAAGAGAGTGGAAGGGCTGGGTACCACAAGGTGACCAGCAGGAGCGACCACACTGACTCGGCACAGATCATGACTTCTCAACTGAGGCCAATGGGTTGCTCCCAGTTGAGCTGCATCTCACCACTATTCCTGCCTCTCAGACCTGCGCAGTATCTTTCCCTATCCCTAACCACACCTCACGGGTTACCTGACATTGTGGCTGTCTCTGGAGGCTCACTCCTAGCATGAGTTTACCAGCAGAGGGGCATGATACTGCCATTAGAGGGCGCCTGGAGAGGGTATTTTCCAAAGGGGGAATATACAGTGTCAAGGTGGACATTTATTTGCGCTTCTAGCTCTGTCGGGAGATCGAACGCCAATAAGATACTAAAGTGGGGAACAGGGAGAGCCTTGTTTTCCATATGGAACCCCCAGCATCTGCTGAGACCATGGATTCTCAGGCCCAGCAAAAGCCGGGAAGGGCTGCACCTCCGATACCTTCATTGAGCTCTCTTCCTATGTTGCCCTGTCTTGAGGTCATGGGGCGACCGTTTCCACGAGGCTTTTCTTGGGAGTGTAGGTACCAAGTTACCCTGCCTTCCCTGCCTGCCTGGGGACTCCCTGCGACTCTGTCAGACTGTCCAAGTGGTCCTGGTGACAGTAGACGTTTCTGGAAGCTACCCAACTTTGAATGTCTGCCACTCCCTTTCACAGAGGGTCACAGCTTGTCTGGTGTCATATTGGCACTTTGTTCTCTCCTGCAGCATGTCATGGCCCTCTGGGGCAATGATCTGGGGCCTGCCTTCTGCCCCTCCGCATCCTCCACCCCTGACTCCTGCTCCTGCTCTGGCTCCCCTCTTTCTCCCTGCCCCTTGTCTGCCCTGCCAGTTCTCGCCGCCTCTAGACCAAGGGCACACTGGAGGTGCTGGCGCCTGCCCTTAACCACACGACTGGTGTCGTGCTGTCTCCACTGGACGAATGGCAGTGCCACCCAGCTGCCATGCTCTCTGCCAACTCCTCCTGTGCACCAGGTGCCACTGCTTGGGTGTTGCTCTTTTTCCTTTTGGTCTTGTCTTGCTTTCTCCCCTGCTTGGTAGTGAGTTTTGTTATTTCACAAATGAGAATTGCAGCACTAATATAACTTTGAGTTTTCAACGACTATGAACTCATACGAACTTTGCCAAAATTTCTGCCTAAAGCTAACTAAAAACCAAGCAGCAGGGACGGGAGTGATAGCACAGTGAGTAGGGTGTTTGCCTTGCACACGGCTGACCTGGATTTGATTCCCAGAGTCTCATATGGTCCCCTGAGCACCACCTGGAGTAATTCCTGAGTGCATGAGCCAGGAGTAATCACTGGGCATCGCTTGGTGTGACCCATAAAAGGAAAAAAAAGCACATTTTGGAATGTGGGAGAACATGATGAGATAACAGTGCTAATGGAATGAACAGCTCCAAAGACTGAACACCGCACAAGGCGAGAGATCAGTTTTACAGCGGATCTGATGGGCGACGGGGTATTAGCAAGCAGCTGACAGGAAGTATGGAACAAGAAATGACCAAGCTTTCTTGGTGCCAAGAAGGATCGGGAGCATATCAATAATGTAGGAATATTTGGGGGATTTTCCCAGGTTTCTACGTTGAACAGTGTGACAGACCACCTCTGGGACATCTCGGGTGATTTCCGTGCTGTCTGGTCTCTCCCAGACCCTGTGCCTCATGGCAGCTCCTGCTCTCCAGGGTAGCCTGTCTGAAATTAGCCTGCGAGAAATGTGGGTAGAGGTGCACTCTCCTCTTCAGCAGGGCTCAGGAGATCCTAGTATCAGGACTTGAACAGGGCTGGGGCGCATCAAGGCAAGCACCTTAAACCCTGCAATATCCCTGGGGCCCATTCTTGAAAAGTCTGAAAGTGCTTGGATTGGAAGCTTCGGGTTCCACGGGGCTGTCTCCCTGGGCACGGTGCCGTGCAGAAGGGGGAGTGAGGCATCTTTAAGGGAGCCCAACTCTACAGGAAGGAGATTTAGGTGGGAAGCAGCTGAAAAAAAAAATACCGCTTGGAGCAGGGCATTAGTCCAGCAGATAAAGTGATCATCTTGCACACTGCTGACGTTGGATCAATGGGCCCCCCTAGTTCTACTAGTAATGGTCCCTGAGCTAAGTCGGGGTAAAGCCTGAGCATGTCTGGGTGTGGTGCTAACACCCAAAGAAAAGTGCTGCAAGCAGACAGGGCCGGCCTTTTCCCAGTGCCCTAAGGAAGGACTGCTCAAATTCTTAGAGGCCATAAGAGGGATTTCCCTGTTAGGTGGAAGGGGTGAGGGAGGGGAAGGGGGTGACAGCAGTGGCTCTCCAGTTGTGACTCTGCCTGAGCAGTGACAGTCCACTTGGACAGTCCACAGTGGCCTGACTCAGGCCAGGACTTGGCTGCTGGTTTGACACAAAAGTGTCCTGAAAATGTGTGTCAGGGTCCTCAGGAGGAAGAAGCCCCCAGTGGGGGTCAAGAGGTAGGACACCTGGGGGCAGAAATAGGCGGACACTGCCCTCGAGCCCTCCAGCTCCCTTGGTTGGCTGAGAGCCTGGGGCTGCCCCTCAGTCTATCCAGTTTCAGTCAATCTAAGGGCACTGAAGTGGAGGCGAACACAGTGGAGATCATAAAGCCTGAAGAGCTGGAGGTGGTAACAGTCAAGAAGGACAAGCTGGCGGTGTGGGGAAGACCGTGCATCTGGAGGCAGAAATGTCCCCCAACACTGGGCACCGGGGATATGGGGGGCAGAAATGTCCCCTAGTAATAGACACTAGTGGTCTGGGAGGCAAAAACAGGCCCCAAGCAGTAGGCACCAGTGACATGGAGTGCAGAGGTTAACCCTCACAATTGACAGCAGGGTTCCGAGGACAGAAATGTTCACAATTATTAGGCACCTGGAATGAGCAGAGCTGAAATTTCCTCCAAAAAAAAAAACACTAGGGATGTTGGGGAAAATTGTTTTCCAAACTAGACACTAGAGGTCTGGGGCAAGAAATATCCCACAACAGAGAACAGAGCTCAGATAGGAGACATGTCCTCCAGCACTACACAATAAGGAGTCCCAGGAGCAGAAATACTCACCCCCATAGAAATAGTCCAAAGAGTAGCAATAATAAATGACCACCTCCCCACCCCCCACCTTAGACTATATCCCAGGAGAGAGGAGTGGAGAATGCCTCCTCACCCCTGCTTTCCCACCTAAATGTTCAGATATTTCCGGTTTGTGGGCTGTCCTTGCATGGTCCAGGGCATTTTCCACTTTTTGAGTTAAAATTCGGTGCAGAAGGCCAGAAAGAAGTCTCAGGAGACTCAGTACAGGCTTGGGATGCATGAGGTCAAGAACGTTCCCTGGCACCACAGGGTCTCCTGATCACAAAGGCTGGAGCAAATAGAGATCCCCACAAACCCCAAACCTCTCAGGTATGTACACAGGCCATGAGGGTCAATGAAGCAGTACCTGGAAGGATCTCAGTGCTTAGAGGAAACCCTCATTCAGAGCATTCGATTTTCAAAACGGCACTTGGCTACAACCATCTACCCCTCCTTGGCCGAGGGAAAACGAGGCAACACTCAAACCTTCGCTTCATGGGCTACAGACCAAGCAAAAGTCTGAGCCGAGAGCTCCCCCTCCTCCAGTGCACTGTTTTTATTCTGGGAAAGGAAGTCCTGAAAAGGATGGAGGCTGGAACAGTCAGCAACTGAGTTCTAGGCACTACCTGGGACAGTTTCGGGGATCATGAATTGGTGGCAGAGTAGAGAGAGGGGAGAGGGCTGAATCAGTCTCCCTGACAGCCACTGTCCTGTTTCCAAGATTGTTTCTACAAATGGATGCATCCCAGCCTGTGTGGGTGTGTGGCATTGGGTGGGTGGGTCCTGCCAGGGAACGGCTCATGCTTCTTGATGAAGCATGAGCTGTCCTGTGGGGGTCTCCCCATGGATCAGAACCTGACATGACATGCCCATGCCCATGGTGCCTGTTCCGTCTACACCCTCTCTGTAGTGCCCACCGGGAAGAGCCCCCACCTTGCCCCCAATGCTTCCTGGGTGCCAGGCCCCCTAGTGGCCAGATCATGTCTCAGGTAAAGGACCTGCAAACCTCCTGTATTTCCCAAACCTCTCAAGGACTGGATGGACTTTCTCTGCCCAGAGCCTCACCCCAGTGTGGAACCCTTCACTGCCCACAGGCTCCCCAGACAGCACAAGCCCACAGTGACCCTGTGACCCTCCATCAGAGATGGATTTGATTCTCAGCCCAGTGAAAGTGGAGGGGGAGATGTCAGAGCTACAGGAGACAGCCGGAGACCACTGGGGCCTGAATGTGCTCAGGGCAGGGAGGACAGGTGCATTCGTGGATGCCATAGTGGGCACGGGCGATATGGGGGAGTTGGGGTTCCTTTCAGGCTGCAGGACTCGTGAGGGCAGCGTGGCCAGGCTTAGTGGCCCTAGTTGGGAGTGTGTGTATTGAGAGGGATTTCCAGAGCAGGCCGGGATCAACACCAGAGAAGCATCAAGGTTCCCCAAGGCCAAGTCTGGTGTCCAGCTGGCAGTAGGATGCACTGAGTCTCAGAGAAAGGGGCAGAGCTGGGATAGGGAGGTTCTGTGGGGTCATTAAGAGCCCTCCAGGACTCAGAAAGGGAAGTCTCTGAGCAACAGGGGGAATTGGTCAGGGACAGACTGGGTCTGGGGGCTCATGCACCCACAAACTGGCTGCTGCCAGTCTGGGAGGAAGCAGTGAGAGGACAGAGAGAACGTGGACACCGGATCAGGCGGGAGCAAGAACTCTGCGGACCTGAGGAGAGGATAGAGGAAGGGCAGGGAGGGTAGGGGCTCCAAGGAGAGAAAGGAGAGGGGCCTGGGGAGTGACGGGCCGTGGGGACAGCGACCAGGACAGCCCCTCTGCCAGGCTCGCTGGGCTCCCACAGCAACAGCCAGGCCAGACCTAGGGGTGCTTAGGGGCTAATCCTGGCAGCTGCAGCCCGGCCTGGGCGTGGGGGGACGTGGTCTCTGGGAATGAGAAAGTCGTGGACTGAGCTACGGGAGACCGAAAGGGTCAGTGCTCCTGGCCCACCGTGGGGCCCACAGAGTTCCAAGCCACCATCATCGGTAGGGGGCAGTGCCCGAGGGTCCGGGTGGGGGTGGGGAGGCCCGTCAGGCCCACCAGGGCAGAGGTGACGAGATGTCCCCTCCACCACTAGACGCCAGGGATCGGGGGGGGGCCGAGATGTCCCCCTCCACAACGTCCAAGGGATCAGAGGGGCCGAGATGTCCCCCTCCACATGGTCCGAGGGATTGGCGGGAAGAATTGTCCCCCTCCACAAGGTCCCAGAGATCAGGATGGCAGATATATCCCCCCAGCACTAGCAAACAATGATTTGGAGGTCAGAAGTCACAACTCAGCTCTCCCCTCCCCATTGTGGGGTCCTGTTTCTGCGCATGACAGCCCTGAAGCTTGGCCGCTGGTACCATACAGTGACTAGATTCTACACACTGTTTGGGGTTGTTTGGGGACTTTGTATTGCTGACTGAGAAGAGGGAAGGAGGAAGGCGGGCTTTCTCCCTGACCGCCACTGTCTGATTTTCACGATTGTTGCAATAAATGGATCTATCCCAGGCCTGTGTGGGTGTGTGTGTCACTGGGCGGGGCAGGTCTGGCCAGTAGTTGACAATTGCTTCTAGATCGTGGGAAGCCTTGGCCATGTCACCATAACAAGACGCGTCACCTGCCTGCCCCTGTGTGAAGCCTGTCAATGACCCCAGGAGAGTCCACCCCAAGGGTTGAAGGTCTCAATCACGGATGCGTCCCCAGGAGGGAGGGCAGGATGCAGCACCCAGAGCCCTGCCTTCCACTGCAGCACCTCCATGGCCTCCCCTGCCCCTGGTGCCTGTTTCCCCATTCCCCTCTGCAGTGCACCAGGGACAGACCCCAATTTGCACCCTAGTGGCCACATCAGGTTTCTCAGGATGAGCACTTGAAAGTGCTCCTGCAGCAGGTGGGTCCAAGGTGCTGTCCCCTCAGACAGGCTCCCCCTTGATGGCACCCACCCTAGCAGGAAGACAGTGTGTTATCAGTGGAGCAGGATGGGGTTGTGAATGGAACATGTTTCTAGTGTCCCCGAGTCTGTACGGAGCTGATCCCTGATAGTAGCGCCCCACTTCTTTGTGGACCATCAGATTCCCTAATACAAGTCCCACTGCCACCATCACAGCACGGTCAGACCCCATGTAATAGAGAACCAGGCCCGACTCCTCTTTGCTCCTGCACACCTGGACCTGTTGGGACAGCCTTGGCTGAGTGACACTCTACTGGTGACAAGAAGTGTGTCCAGATTCATGTATCAGACCAGATGGCAAAGCCTCAGAAGGCAGAGCCATCCTGTTCCAGTCATTTCCAGGAATTTGGTCAGCCATGCCCCTTCCTGCCTGTCACATTCCTACTTGGATGGGAGCCAGGGATCGGGGAGGCACCAGGGATCAGCCTGGTAGGGCTGTTCAGGGCAGGCACAGGCAGGTCCCGGTTTACCCCTCGGTGCCCAGTTCATAGCCCTTCCCCTCTAACTGCACCATGGACCTGGGGCTGCCCGTGCACTCTCATGGATCTTCACACCTCACACATATCCTGCACACCCTCTCGAAGCTTCTACTGGGACTCTGGGCTTAGTTCTCTGTGTCCTGCCTCTGGGCCCCTGGGCTCTGGAAACACCAAGTCCAGGTTTGCCTTGAGGTTTGGGGACCTGGGAGATTGTGGGGATCAGCGGATTGAGCCCTCTCACCCCTTGCCAGTGTTGAGAGCTGTTCTCCCATTGAACGACTGTCTTTGGAGTTTTTCCTTTTAGGATCATACAGAGTCTCACCAAGACAGGTGGCACCAAGAATTTGCTGGAAGCATCCTAGTGTATTCCATGTGTGCAGGCTCTACCCAGCTATCCCCCAAACGGGCAGTAGCTGGTCACAGCATAATTATGTAGCTTGTTTACAGGCTACCTTGATTCTGTGGTAACAACTTTCATCTAACATGCAGTGGTGCCTAGTGCTCTCAGGTGCTCCCACAGTGGTGATTCCCGTTTCTACGCTCAGTATTCGAGCGTTCCCGTGAGCCCCTTCCATCCTTGCTCGGGTAACCTGCTCTCCCTTATTCTCTTGCTAGGTGAGAGATTTGGGAACCCCATCCGGTTCAGACAGAAGGACAGAGACATATAAATAAAGTTAAGGAAAAAGGAGTAGCTTAATGGGGGAGCTCCCAGGGGACTCTCTGAACCTCAGGTGAGGCAGTGGTACACCCGCGCCCTGGTTAGACTAAGGGGGCTATGAAGTTGTCTTGGTCTGGTCCTAGTCATCTGTTCGTGGGTCAATGGTAAGGAACCTGGAATAAAGCCTGGTGGCTTGCTGTCACCGGGTGGGCGATAAGTCTTGTCTTCCTCACCTGGAACAAGGTGATCTCTGACTCCAGGAATGTTGCTGTCCACTCAGCCGGTTGCCATTTGGTTCTGCTCACCATTTTTTCAGAGCAAACCTCACATTTGATTCTTGTCAAATTTGGTGATTCCTGACTCATTCATCTTCTCCACCTCCTAGAGTGGGTTTCTCAGAGGTCCTGCCTAGTTTTTCGCTTCTGCCCCTTGTTGTCTGCTTGGTTCCCTTGCCTGAGGCTTGGCAGACAGAATCATTTGCCAGCCCCGCTTAGCTCACCCCGCTGCGGCTGATCCTGACAAACTAGAACCTGCAGGTTAATCTTCTGGCGATGCTTAGTGATGAGTGACTCTCTGGGATTTTTTCTCATTTCTGGCCTGACTCTGAGAGATGTCCATTCTACAGTGAGGCCCTCAGGAGTGGCCAAACCTGACCACGGCTGGGCCTGACCAGCCTTCAGCTCCCTGGCCCTTCTCAAGTTCATTCTTTCAACTGGCTCAAAGACCCCTCCCCCTCCTGGCTGGTTTGAGTAGAGCAGCGTTCAGTCTTCATTGGAGAAAACACCTTTTCCTCCCTGCTAGGCACTGAGCAGGCCCAGGGCCCATTGATTGAAGAGACAACTGCAGCCAGGGAGTCTGTTTGGATCTGGACCCTTACTGCCCATGGCATTCTGGACCTGTAAGGTGTTTTTCTACCTGGATGGCTAGTTGAGTCAGAGACCCTCTTCCTGTTCCCAATCACCACAGCCCCCATCTGGCCTCTGGGGCACACAGAGCAGTGAGGAGACCAGAATCAGCCCTGGGGATGGGGTGATGTTTTTTCACCTCTGGGCTGCTCAGGCAAAAGAGCAGAGCACAGTTAGCAGGCACATCCTCCCCCTGCCCCCTCACCCCTGTCATGATCCTACCATCCAGGGTATATTCTCAATGACTCCATGCTCATCAAGGGTCAACTGTCAATCAAGTTGAAACTAGCACCCTGGTCTGCACTTGCTGGTGACCTTTGTCAGGATTCCTGCCCCGCACACCGCCACCCACCCAGACTCTGTCTCCTTCCCCTCTCTGGTCTCTACAGGTACCTGCAGAGTTTGCATCTGCTTTGGCAGCCTCAGGCAATCCATGGTGTTAGCTCGGTGCACCAGAGAGTCGACCCTGGGGGCTCAGCACAACTCCCCATTTCTATTACTGTTAGTATTTGTGACCAAGGAGACCAGGGCTAGTCTAGGTGCTGGCAGCAGTGCCGTTGGGGCAGACCCTCAGTGCCCGAGCGTTTCTTGCCCTGCTCACACCCAGTCTGCCTCCAGCTCTCCCTGCCAGAAGACCCACGGTTCTACACTTGGACATGGTAACAAGTTGCTGATGCAGATGTTTCTGTTTCCTCGCCTCTTTAAGTTAAACGTTTACAACAATGGTGAAATTTGCTTCTCATCAATGTTGCCTGTCATCTTGCATAAGCTCAGTAAGAGAATTACAGATTCCTTTAATCTGCCGCTTCAAATTTAGTTCAATGTAAAATCAGGCATGAATGGTCAGATCTGTTGGCTTTTCCTGGCCCATGTCATCTGCTCCTACTCCCCAGACTCCAAATCTGGGGCCAGTTTTATTTTGTCTATCCCAGACTCAAGGGTTCCTTGACAATTCTTTTGGCCAGAGACTGTCCCATGCTGTACTCTGGACCATATCACATGTGGGACCTTAGGCCTTCCCTTGTCCAAATCAGGGTCACCTGGCGCATGTCTGAGGTCCATCCAAGGCCCTCCACGTGATGCACATTTGAGAATGTTTGAATTAAGGACAATCACTGGGAAACTGAAACTTTAGTAAGACGAATATCCAGGATGAGATCAGGACCCACCTGTGACTGCATCAAGCATCAAGCAGTGTCTGTGTGGGGGTCTCTTTGCCAGGAGCCCAAGAGAATACCAAGGCCATCAAGGAGAGAAAAACTTACATTTCACTGATATTCTGGTCTGGGAAATGATGCTCTTTTGTCTACATAGTTTCACAGTAGAAAATTCCCAACATCCTCACTGAATCACATGCCAAATACCAAAGGAAACATATGGGCTTTACCTGGAACTTGGGAGTCAACATCCTAGACCAATCAATGCCCTCAACCCCACATAAAAATTCCAGAGTCAGTTTGGCGGGGATCCCACATTGTAGATGCAAGAGAGAAATAGTCACAGGCTAGGAAACAGCAGAGACCCGATGAGGCCCGCATGGGATCCTCACACTCCGCACTGCATTGACAGGCAGCTCCTGGGACACGGCCAGGGCAAGGCTGACTGCTCAGTGTGATACCAAGCAGGTCCCCTCTTCTGCCAACACTCTCTGGGACCCCTGTGTCTTCCTGAGTGTGGTGAGTCTAGGGCATGATACCTGCCGCTGTGAGAGCCGTGGGGTTCAGGGACCTTGCAAAAGGGTCCGTTCCTGGGGTGGGGAGGGGGCACTTGGAGGGCTTCTTCCTTCCAGTCCTCACCCAACACTAGCCCACAGTTGGAAATTTGGTGCCTGAGCCCACAGGGTCACAAGGTACCTCCCCATGGGCTAGGAAATACACGTCATCTTGCACTTCCTGAAAGTCACGGGGTAAGTGGAAGGCTCCTCTTAGGGCATAAAGGTGGCAGGGTGAGGGGAGTGCTGGACATGTGCCAGCTCTGACCTCCGGCAGCTTAGAAAAAGTAGCGGCCCTTGAGCACAGTTCCTGACCTCCCAAAGAACACCAGACCCCCACTCTGTTCTTCTAAGACTGTGGTGAGCCACCCAGGAGACACACATATAATACTATGAGTATTTTACCTGTCATGTCATGTCATGGTTACCCAGGCCTGGCCATTGTGAAGATGAGAAACCAGGCCAGCTTAGTGTTCCCAGTTGGCCTCGGACCTTCATCTTCTGTAGGAGTGTCCTGGCAGGCAGTTGTCCATCCCATCCCTATCTGGGGTTGGGAGACCTCCTGGTCTTCAGGATTTGTCTGGACCCTGAGAGCAGGGCCCAGGCTGTGGTCAGTCATTGCAGATCTGCAGTTCCCTGGAAATCCATAGCAGAGACCATTTCCAGTTCTCCCTTTGGCCAACGTGCCTGAAACAACAATTCTATTTTTTGTCCAAATTTGAAATCCTTGAGTGTTAAAAGTAGGTAAAGGGATATTCCTGATACCCTTTCAGTATCTATATTGTAAACCACAAAAAGGGAGACAAAGAGAGAGAGACAGAGACAGAGAAAAGAGAGAGAGAGAAAAGGCAGAGACAGGGACAGACAGAGACAGAAACAAACAGAGAGAAAGAGAGATAATAAAAACATCTTCCAAAAAGGCTGACCTGAAATATCTGGAAAAAACCCAAGTGCCTGAGAAAGGATGACTGGTTAAATGTCGCGTCCGGCGCTGTGGGGCCGAGCCAGGGTGGGCCGTCAGGGTGAAATCAGCACTCGAGTCACTCAGGGTTCCGTCTTTCAGGAGATGGCATGAATGCGTGCGTTTATTCAGAGCACAGGCACAGACTTAAGTATGTTTCCACAACCCACCCAAAAGAAAGGAAAGGGGATGGGACGTGGGAAAGTGGATGGGACGATGAATAGAGCCATGCACCGTTGGTCAGTCACAGTGGGCAGAGCCATGCACCGTTGGTCAGCCACCTGGTGACCCTTTCGACCTAACGCTACCGGTCGGAGCGGCCTGCTTTGTTACAGTTTTGACATATCCATAGAGACTGCTGTTCCTCGTACATCATTTACAAATCATTTACGAGGGTGCATTTTCCCCAAACTGAAACGTCATGTACAGGGAAGCTGCCCAGCTTTGTCCCCCAAACTGAAACCTCCTATACTGGGAAGTTGCCCAGCTTTGAGCAGGACAAAGGGGGAATGAAAAATCAAGCATTCTTTTACTTGGTCAGTAGGCAACATCTCACCCCATTTTTCCAATTATGGCACGCCAGGACCCCTGTCTTAGGTCGTCCGTCGCCCCGCCGTGGTACCCGTCACTGGGGAGAATGCTTTAGCCCCTGTCTTAGGTGTGCGCGGCGGTGACAGAAGTTGCCCGTCATTGGGTATCCTGGGCAAGGGCATACTTCCTTAACCACGAGGAGGCACAGGGGAGGATTGATGATATTTCTACCAAACCAGGCAGGACCCAGTGTGGCTTGACCAGAATGGAGCATGGCTCAGAAAAGAGGGGCAGGGGTAGGGTAGAGGGGTGATGGGGATGTCTTCGTTCAGTGATCGGGGGGTGGTTCTGTACAGGTCCGGTCCGCACTCCTTCTCCTCCTGCGTTTTCCGGTACCGGCCACGGGATCAGGTCACTGCAACAGATAAAGGAAGAGGCTTCCCAGGCCCATTAGAAATACCTTTCTGAATAGGGCTGCTCTTTGCTAGTTTCTCTCAGTTGCATAAAGTGAATTTGAGTGATTTGCCGATCAACCCTGCCAATCTGGTCTCTGACAAATGAGACAAGTCGACTCAGGATGCAGGGCCTGAATGTAAGCATCAGTAATAGTATGATCAGAGGGCCTGCTATAGTAGATATCAGGGTGGTGAACCAGGGGGATTGATTAAACCATGACTCAAACGACCCTTCGTGAGCCTCTCTCTCCTTCTTACGCCATTCCAGGTCTTCTCTCAGCTTAGCCATGGAATCTCGACTACCCCCGTGTGGTCGGCGTAAAAGCAGCACTCTTCTCCCAGCGCTGCACACAGCCCTCCATTTTTAAGGAAGAGCAAGTCGAGCCCCCTCCTATTTTGCAAGACTACTTCCGACAGGGAGGTCAAGGACTTTTCAAGATGGCTAATAGATTTTTCTATTCGGTCCAGGTCCTCATCAATAGCTGCTCTTAGAGAAGATAGACCAGAATGTTGGGTTACCAGAGCAGCGATGTCAGTGCTGGCACCTGCCAGGCCTATGCCAAACAGAGTGGAGATGGTTAGTGCGGATATGGGTTCCCTGCGGTTCCTACGCATGACATCAGGGGAATTGGACCAATAGTCAAGGAGTACCTCAGCAGGGTGGTATATAATTTTGGAGACAACAATAACCATAAGACAAAATTCTTGGGAGACATTAAATACTGAGCCTGCCAAGTGGGGAGTTAATCCTGAACGTGAACAGGCCCACCAAGCTTCCATTTTTGGTGAGATCCAGGCGGAGTTACTCCATCCCGGGGACTCCACACTCTGTGCACACAACTCCTCCTTGTTTTTAGGGACTGTACCTACACATGTCCCTTGACCGCTAATTTGGGTCATGGTTAGTCCCAGGTGGCGGGCCTTCCACTCTCCAGGGGCTCTGTAATTAAAATTGTATGAGGCGTTAATACCCATAGCCTCATAAAACGGTGGCGTGGGGCTATAGCACAGCCAGCAGGCTTCAGTCAGGTTTGGGGCAGTAGCATTCAGAGTCTGATATGTGGCTTCAAAAAGACTCCTGAGGGAGTTAATGATTGGGCCAAATCTGGGTTTTGGGATGGATAGGCCGGCTGTAACAGGAAGTTGTGTCGTCTTAGGGCCAGCCATGGTAGTAATGGTGGGCTTAAGAGGGGGTTTTGGAGCCTCAAGTGCCTGGTTAGGGCCTAGAGGAACCTGCTGCACGGGTTAGATTTTTAAGAGGATCTGCAGGATAACCCCATGCGATGGCCTGCTATACCACATAAGTCCCCAATTCAGGCGGTTGACCCATCAGGTCTCCGACCTTCCCTTATCAGTGAAGGAGATTTTGACCAGAAGCATTTGGGGGTGGTAATGTACAGAATATGAGCCATATCTCAGTGGCACAGCATAAGAAATATTAACCAGGTCGTGGTCAACCGACCATTTCCAATAGCCATCGTTAGAATCTACGCAAGACCAGCTGGCACAATAGTAAGATTCAGGGCCACCGCAAGTTCTCCTCCATTGGCCTGTCCGGAACCCGGGGCAGGTGAAAAAGCCATTGCGTCTCATAGAGACTCTGGCCCCGGACCTTTCAAAACCATCCTGAAAGGGGTAGGCGTCTTCCAGGGAAATATATAAGTCAGGGAAGCACTGATTAAGGGGTGCTGCGTCGCAGCTTGTGGTACTCCAAACCTCATAATCCTCTCCACTCCTTATGACCCAGGTCTGCCTGAATGGTTGGTGTCGATTGCCATGAGTTTCGGTTGGGTCCTTCATTAATAATATAGCGAGGGTCCAGGCGACAAGCGTCGTTGTGGTCATTTTGTTCCTGTGGAAAAAAGAGAAGGAAATTCGTCTCAGGGCTAAGTACCCAGGAGGTGAGTTTCATTATTTTTCCCAGCTGTGGGGGACAAATGATCGGGGGGCTCATGTACTGGCCTGCCCAGGCGTTCCGGCACCCAAATGGGTTTTTCTGTATTAGTTGGATATACACAGACTGCGCCTCTGACTCTGGCAAGGATTGCTGCCGGTGGTTGCCAGGTTCCTGAGGACAGATCCTTCCATTTCACCATTGCTTTAAGGGGAGCCGGAGTAGCAAAGTGACGTTGGGCTGCACTGCGGCCTGAATCATCGAGGAGCAAAAAATTTAAAATGAATAAGGTTGTGGATAGGAGCGCTTGTGACCCTTGACAGCCTTGGTAGATCTCACCCTCTTTTGTTTTAGAAATGTAAGTTTTGAGATGTCAGTGCGCTCGCTCTATGATAGCCTGTCCTTGGGGGGTTATAGGGAATGCCTGTTGTATGTGTAATGTCCCAGGTTTCACAAAAGGAATGAAAAGCGCGGCTTGTATAGGCCAGTCCATTGTCAGTTTTAATTTGCCTGGGATTTCCCATATATGAGAAAGCAGCAGTAAGGTGATCTATAACATGTTTCGTTTTTTCCCCGGCATGTAGTGAGGCAAAAATCATGCCCGAGTGTGTGTCTATCGAGACATGGAGATAATGCCGGTTACCCAATGAGTTAGTGTGGGTCACATCCATTTGCCAAATATCATTTGCTCTCAGTCCTCTAGGATTGACTCCCAGGGACGGGGAATGTATATAAGGAGCGCAAGCGGGACAGACAGTGGTTATGGAGAGAGCCTCAGCTTTGGAACAACCCGTATGAAAACGAAGAGACTGGGCATTAAGGTGGAATTTTTTATGTAGCTGCATGGCCTTATCACATTCTAGGGATGTCATTATTAAGCGGGTAGCTTTATCTGCTCGTTCATTGCCTTCTGCAAGGGTTCCCGGGAGGCCAGAGTGTCCTCTAATATGACCCACAAAGAGGGGGTCCTTTCTGGCCCAAATCAACAGTTGCAATGTTTGTAATTGAGATAAAATTTTCGAGCCCTCACCTATGTGGGGTGCTGTTTCTAATCGGGGGGAAATATTAGCAACATACACACTATCAGTGTAAATATTGAGGGGCTCATTATGGAATGTCTGCAAGGCCAATAATACAGCAGTTACTTCTGCAAATTGCGCCGAGGTCTCAGCAAGCTGTATGGCGTGAACATCCTGCCCATCAACCACTAAGGCTCGACCGCTCTTAGAGCCATCAGTGAAGAGGGTCCGTGCACCCGGAAGGGGGGTGGTCTTTATGATTCGAGGGAAGATAATAGGGCAAATCCTGAAGCTTTGCAGGAGTTTATGTTTGGGATATGCCTGTGTAATTTGGCCTTTAAAGGAGCAGACAAAAAGGCACCAGGAATCATCATATTGCATCAGATTATTAATCATGTCTTTGGAATAGGGAACGACCAATATGTCCATATCCTTAGCAAAGAGTGCACACCCTATGGTTCTGGCCTTCCAGAGTAAGTGAGAAACTAAGGTGGGATAGGGAATCACAGTTCGGGTGGGGGAAGCTGAGAGGTGGACCCAATATAATGGACCAATCTGCCAGAAAACTCCAGTTGGGGCAAACTCTGAAGCAAGCACTATAAATTGTAGTGGTAGATTGTAATCAATATGGTGTATTTGCATTTCTTCTAAGGCATGTTCTACTTTTCTAAGAGCCAATTGTGCCTCTGGGGTCAATTGACAAGGCGAGGAGGGGTCAGAATCCCCCTTCAATAGTTCAAAAAGAGGTTTGAGCTCTCCCGTGGGCAGGGAGAAGGATGGTCGGAGCCATTGGAGTTCTCCCAAAAACTGTTGCCACTGGTGTAGAGTCTTTAAATGAGAGGTGGCAAACTGTATTTTTTGAGGCACTATTCCCACCTTGTTTATGGTGTATCCTAAATATCTGTATGGGTGGGAGAGCTGTACCTTGTCCGGGGAGATTACAAGGCCTGCTGATTCCAGGGCGACCCGGACATGATCATAGAGTTGAAGTAACAGGTCTTTGGTGGGGCAGGCAGCGAAGATGTCATCCATATAATGAATCAAAAGTGCATTGGGGAAACGAGCCCGGACTGGCGCTAAAACCGCTGCAACATGTATCTGACACATAGTGGGACTATTAGGCATGCTCTGGGGAAGGACTACCCATTGCTAGCACTGATAGGGCTCCTGAAAATTGGAGGAAGGTAGAGAGAAGGAAAATCTTTGACAATCTTTAGGAGCTAATGGAATATTGAAAAAACAATCTTTAAGATCTATCACTAACAATTGCCAGGACTTTGGTATAGCGGAGGGATGGGGGAGCCCTGGCTGCAGGGCCCCCATTGGATGCATGGTGGCATTGACTGCTCTGAGATCTTGCAATAATCTCCACCCGCCTGTCCTTTTCCTTATAACAAAGATTGGGGTATTCCAGGGAGATGTGGATGGGGTAATGTGCCCCTTTTCTAATTGCTCAGACACTAGGGCATGTGCGGCCTGTAATTTCTCTTTAGGTAGGGGCCACTGCTCCACCCAGACTGGATCATCTGATTTCCAGGTAATTGGGGTGGGAGGCTGCTCGACAGTGGCCCCGATTAAAAAGGGCTAGTTTCTTCCAGTTCCTCAATGGGCATTAAAGTCACGGGATTTTCCTGCCCGGGAAATGTGATGCTGGAGGATGGGCAGTCACTAGTGATATGGGCTATGGTCTTAAAGGAGACTGGCGATGTCTGCGAGCGACTGGGTGATGTAACCAGAACCGCGCCCATAGCTGAGAGTATATTTTGTCCCCAAAGATTGGTGGGGAGGTCTGGGACAATATAAGGCTGGAACTGGCCCTTATGGCCCTCGGCGTCCTCCCAGGTCAATACTTGGGTGCTACGGCTGGGTCGGACTTGGCCAAGTCCTTGCAAAACGGCTGTAGCCATTGTGGCAGGCCAGTTGGCAGGCCAATATTTACTGGATATCACTGAGATATCTGCCCCAGTATCTAATAGCCCAGAGAATTCCTTTGAGTTGATTCTTAGCGCATAGCGTGGTCGGGAAGCCATATGGGCAATCCAAAATATTTGGGCTGGATTATCTGAGAAGTCTCCGTTTGTCTGACCCTGGACCGAGAGCGTCGAGGTGGGGCCTTGCCACGTCGGGAGGAGGAGCAGGCGTGCAATCAGCTGTCCCTTTTCTATCGTCACAATGCCACGGGGGGGAATCTGCCAAGACATGAATTTGTCCTATGTAGCTCTCTGTGATAGATCCTGGGTATATCTGCAATCCTTGCAGGAGAGCCTTTTCTGACCCTAGAATGAGGCCAGTGGTTCCGGGTGGTAGGGGGCCATAGACCCCCGTCTCCAAACTTTCAATTCCCATAGATGGTGTTAGTACCGCCCAGACAGAGGCATAAAGGTCTAGACCTGAGCTGGGAATTGGGGAGCCCCTGACAGAGGGAGGGAAGCTATCGGGAGCGGGCTGATACTTTGACCGGATGTCTGATAGGCCTCCTGCCTGAAGGCTTGCAGGGCCCGAGGCAGGCCCCTCCCGCCGTTTCCCTGTGGCAGTGGATTGCCTAAATTATCCGGTCGGAGCGACACTCGGCTGCCCAGTGATTGCCTCACTTGCATCTGGGACATAGCCCGGGTGATCCCCCCTTCTTCCGCAAGGGGTTGTTGGGACATTCCTTTTTGAAATGGCCTGGCTGTCCGCATTGATAGCAGCCTTGCTTGGGGTTTTTTGGGGAATCCCTGAAAGCCTGGAAACCTGGGAAGTTGCCCAGCTTTGAGCAGGACAAAGGGGGAATGAAAAATCAAGCATTCTTTTACTTGGTCAGTAGGCAACAGTTAAAGAAACTTTGGTACATCTACACAATGGAATACTAAGCAGCTGTTAGAAAGGATGAATTCATGAAATGTACATACAAGTGGTACTACATGGAAAGTACCATGCTAAGTGAAATGAGTCGGAAAGAGAGGGACAGACATAGAAAGACTGCATTCATCTGTAGAATATAAAGTAACAAAATAGGAGACTAACACCCAAGAATAGTCTCGATAAGTACCAGGAGGTTTGCTCCATGGCTTGGAGGCCAGCCACACATGCTGGGGGAAACGGCAGCTCAGATAGGGAAGGGAGCACCAAGTAAAGGGTGTTGGGAGGGTCCTGTCTGGATGGGAGAAGCATGCTGAAAGTAGATTATAGACCAAACATGAATGCCACTCAATGCCTCTTTTGCAAACCACAGCACCCAAAAGGAGAGAGAGAACAAAAGGGAATGCCCTGCCACAGAGCCAGAGTGGGATGGAGGGAATGGGGGGTGGGAGGGATACTGGGATCCGTGGTGGTGGAGAATGGGCACTGGTGGAGGGATGGGTACTCGATCATTGTGTAACTGAAATCCAAACACAAAAATTTGTAAGTCTATAACAGTACCTTATGGTGTTTCACTAATAAAAATTTTTTTAAAAAGACTGGCCTGGGTGGAGAGGTGGGTGGGCGGGTGATGGGAGGGAAACTGGAAACTTTGGAGGTGGGATATGTACACTGATGGAGGGATGGGTGAACAATGATGACTGAAGCCTAATCATGAACAGGTTTGTAAGGGTCTATCTCACATCGATTTAATAAAAAAAATTTAATAGGAGAATGCCTTATATTTGGATTTATAGAATTAGATGTGTAGTACATTTTCTGAGGTGAAATCCAGAGCTCAGCTGAGGCACTGGGATCTTTATAGAATTGGGGAGATGTGATGCTGGACTTGAGTTTGGAGACAGTGCATGATGAGTAGATCGTTGATTTAAATGTGTCCTGCTTTGAGCACCATTCAACATGTCATTACTTAATCTCTTTTTTACAAATGATTATTTCATTGACTTTAAGGGGAAACTCTGTATGGGCATTTATAAATGGCAAACAAATTTCATTTGCATTAGATATGGAAGTGGGAAAATGCTGCAGGGAACCTGCACAGGCCTCTCGGGGTACAGAGATGGGGGTGAGGGACAGGCCCAAGGGACCTTCCCGAGTGGCAGTTTGTGATTGACAGGTACAGGCAGTTACTGGCCTTTAGAAGTTAGGGTGAGTGGTCAGCTCTTTCAGCCCACATGCTCTTTTGAACACGTCCTCCCTTCACATCTCACTGAGTAAGTTTTTTTCAAGAAAACTATCTTGCAGGATTGGAGGGGTGGTCCAGAGGGAAGGGCATTTGCCTTGTGGACCAGCCAATTCAGATGTGACCCCGGGCACCGCATATGATCCCTGAAACCCCACCAGGAGTCGTCCCTGAGTACAGAGCTAGGAGTAAGGCCTGAGCAACACTGGGTATGTCCCTCCAAAAATGTCCAAGTATAGCAAAAAGAGAGCGGGGGAGAGTTAGAGGGGTGGTTCTGATTGCAGTGGGACTCACTGAAGCATTTGGGAAATTCACACGCACCATTGTAAACCGGTATTCCTTTCGGGATGCAGTGTAGAAAAATCAACGGAAAGTTAAAATTTTTATTTTGAAAAAGATCAAAGAGGCCAGGAAATAGTAGAGCAGGAAGGGCACTTGGGTTATCTGACTTCAATCTCTGGCGTCCCATAGAATCCCTTGAGCATGGCTGGGACTGATCCCTGCTGTGGTTCCAAAACCAAATAAGCAAAAAAACAAGGAAATGTAATATATCAAAAGCTAGAACAGGTGGTGAGGAGTCTGCTTGCATACTTCTATCCTGGGCTGATTCCTGGCACCTCGTATGGATCCTTGAGCACCATTAGGGGTGATCCCTGAGCACAGGACAGGAGACAGGGTCCCCAGTCAAGGGAGGTCTCATCTCTTAGGCCCCTGGAGCAAGACCATGGGGGCCTGTGCAGGGCACAGATTGCCCAGGCGCTGCCAGCCTTGGGCCTGGGAGTCGGTGCTTGACCTCCACATCCCTGGACCAAGAGTAGGATGCCCTGGCTGCCTGTCCTCACTCCCAGCCTTGCGCCCACAGGTGGGACTGCAGGACGAACAGGTGAGTGTCCGCGGCAGCAACAGGACTAGGATCTCGGCCTCCCGCAGTAGGACGTGGCCTCTGACCAGTGTCGGTCTCTGAGATTGAGCAGGAGGAGGAGCAGGTGCTACTGCAGAGCCAGCTCCAGATCAGCTGCAAGGGGAGTGAATCAGGACAAGGTGGATATGGAGAAATGACAGAAGGTGCCGGGGGAGACCCACTGTGAGGGTAGGAGCCCGCCTGGGTTGGTGGGAGGAAGGACAGGCCAGGACGCCACCCACTATAATATATCAAAATCTAGAAGAGGCTAGAGGGGTTTTGGGGGTGCGGATTGGCCCTCACTGCACAGAGAGGGTCCTAGTAGCGGGAAGGCTGCTGGGTCGAGGTAGGGGTAGGCCCCATCTCTTAGGACTTTGGAGAAAGACCCCCAGGGGAATGTGCAGGGGACAGATTACCTGATGTGCTGTTTTCCTTGGGCCTGTGTGTGAGTGTCTGGGCCCTGAATGTTGTGGTGGGATCTGGACAGCCTTCGGCCCTGTCTCATGACAGAGATGTGCATGCAAGACCAGAAGGTGCAGTGCCTGCTGCCTGGAATGCTTCTGCTGGTATCAAAAGCAGCACACAGCTGGAACCCCACACCTGGATGTCCCACTCACCTGGGCTCCAAGGTCGAGCAGGTTCTGAGGCACAAGCCGCTCATGGACAAGCTGCAGCAGGTGCTAACCAAGCAGCAGGCCCTGCTAGAGGCCACCTTCCGGGAGCTGAGGGAAACCCAGGTGAGGGGATGGGCAGGGGCTCAGGGACAGGAAGGCGCATCAGGCCCTAGACCTGCCTACTCACCTGGTGCCTTCATCTTTAGGGGATCCTCAGTCCTGAAATCAGGAGCAACTGAGCCCCAGGCCTTTCTGGAATTCCAAGGTTACCCTTTAAGAGGGTGAGTGGTGCGGTGGGTCACCAGGAGGGAGAAGTTCCTGATGGGGATCTGGAGGTGGGGCTCTATGGGAGGTGGAGCCAGGCGGGACCCCTGAGATGCCTCCACCTTCCTTGCTTGGCTGAGACCCTGGAGTGCCCCATAGTCAATCCAGTGTCGAAGAACACGGAGTTGGAGGTGAACATAGTGGAGGTTTTTGAGACCATGACCTCTATGGAACTCGAGGTGATGGTCATGAAGGACAGGCTGGTGGCATGTGAGAAGACTAAGGATCTGGATGACTAAGGTCTGAGACTAATGTCTGGTGTCCAGACCTGGGGAGCGGGATGATGGATTGTGTGAAGAACCCAGAGAGACCCTCCTTTTCCTGTCTGTGAGGAACAGGAGGCCGCAGACCTCAGATCCGGATCCTGTAATGACCTGTCCCCAAATAACCAGAATCCAGCTCTTCCGCTTGAGTTCAGCTGGCAAGCTTGTTCACCATTAATCCACTTTTTTCTATCCTGATGATGTACCCTGTGTTCTTCAATTCCAACTAATCTAGCCCTGATCCAGTTCTTCCCACTCTCCTCCTTCCTCCCTCGTCCCCGCTCTTCCACTTTCCCTCAGCACTAGACCCTAGGGATCAAGGGGGCAGAAAGGTCCCCCAACACTAGACCGCAGGGATCAGTGGGACAAAAATGTCTCCTACCTCTAGGCACCAGGGATGTTGGGAGCAGAAATTTAAACTGGGCCACACTCAAACTTCAGTCATGATAGCTCCAAAACCCAAACAAGGGCTTGAGGTGGGAGTTCTCCCTTCCCAGTACACAGTCCCGTTTCTCCATATGGCAGCCCTGAAGCTAATGGGGGCTGGAAACATCAGAGCAACCAGTTCTAGACACTCTTTGGGGGCTGGTTGGGCACTAATGAATTGAGGAGAAGAGAGAGGAAGGAGGCATGCTGGGTAACTCTCTGACAGTCACTGTCCTATTTCCAAGCTTGTTTCAATAAATGGATCCATCCCAGGCCGTGTGGGTATGTGTCTCTGGCGAGGTGTGTCCTGCTAGCAGTTGGCAGTTGCTTCTAGATTGTGGGTGGCCCTTGCCATGGGATTCACCATGTCTAGAGCCTGTCATCTGCATGCCACTGAGTACGATGTTAATGACCCCAGGAGAGTACCTCTAAGATTTGGAGTGGTAACTTTCAAAATATGGTGGTTTGAAGGTACGATGGTGGTGGAATTGGTGTCTGAATATTAAATGTAATAAATTATTGTAAACAACTTTATAAAAACAAAATAAAAATTTGCAAAAAAGTCAGCAAAATATAAAGCATGAAAAGAGAACAGAAAAATCAAAGATACACCAATCTAATGCTTTATTTTAAAAAACAGAAAAGACAATGGCGTCTAAGCTACAAAGATAGCTCACAGAATGGGAAAAATTATTTACCCAATACCTAGTTGATGAAAGGCTAATATCCAAGTTATATAGCACATTGGTAGAACTTTACAAAAACATTATCTCCCAACCCCATCAAACAAATGCAGAGAGGAATAATGAACAGAAACTTACTCCAAGAAGAAATTCAAGGGCTGGAGCGATAGTACAGTGGTAGGTTGTTGCTTTGCACGTGGCTGATCTGGGTTTGATCCCCGCCATCCTACGGGCTACACCCGCCTTGGAACCCCAAGTGTTCTGTGAGAACCAGAAGGCAGTGTCCTTCCTAAAGACACCCCATGCACACCCCATCCTCCCTCTCACCTAGAGGTGGAAATCACACCCAGATCCAAGACAGACCTGAGCCAACAACCCGTCAAAGACAAATTGTGTTGGCAGAAGATCAGGCAGACTGTGATGCCCGTGAGGTAAGTAGGCTGCAGACACCCATCCCAGGGCACGAAGGGACCTGCCTGAAAGTGATGTGTTCCCCCCAAGAGTCAAAAATGGTTAAACAGAATTCTTACTCACCTGTAATTCCGTCTTTTACCTACCCTGTTAAAATCATATTCCTCTACCCCAACCTTGTCTTTCTTGCCTCTTCCATCCCGCCCTTCCCCTCTTCCCCCTTCCACCTTCCTGCCCCCTCCCTTCTCCCCTCCTCTGCCCCTTCCCATTGAGGAATGGGGCTATGGGGCTATGAGGCTATGGGGCTACACAAAGCAATTGCAGACGTGCCCCCATGGCAGGGATGCTGCGTACTAGGAGTGGCGAGATGACCCAAACAGAACAACATTGAGACTCGTACTCTGCAAGTAAAGAAGTTACACAGTCTCCAAGGAAGCTCAGCTAGAGAAGAGGGCAGCAAATAAAGGGTGCTGGGAGGATCCTCCCAGGGTGGGAGAAGCATGCTGAAAGTAGACTATAGACCAAACATGACTACCACTCAGTGCCTCTCTTGCAAACCACAGCACGCAAAGGGAGAAAGAGAACAAGGGGGAATCCCCTGCCACAGAGGTAGGGTGGGAAAGGAGGGGGAAGGGAGGTGGGAGGGATGCTGGGACCCGTGGTGGTGGAGGATGGGCGCTGGTGGAGGATGGGTACTTGATCATTGTCTGACTGAAACCCAAGCAAAAAATTTATAAGTCTACAACTGTACCTCATGGTGTTTCACTAATAAAAAAATAATAAAAAAATTCTTGAATAAAAAAATAGTTACACAGCCTCCAACACATCCATATGTGCAGGAACAAACTCAAAACCTAAAATAAAGAACCAGTAAAAAATCCAAAGAAATAAATTTCAATTTTTAATATGAAAATTAAGAGATCATGGGGTCTCACCATGTTTCGCGCTTGTCCCTATCCCTCCCCGAGCGCACCCCTCCTCCCCAAGCCTTTCCAGAGGGATTCAGGGCTTCTTTATTATGATCTTGACCCAGATGCCACTCAGGTTGGAAACTGTTCCTGAACTGTTCAGTGGTTCTGAGCAAGAGATGTAATCCACTGCTTCTTGCAAGTCAGAGGATGGGGTCCCATCCGATAGGCAGAAAGGCTAGGGAATTAATCTAGAGTTGCAAAAGTTAGATTTGGGTTTTCACATCATAATCCCAGGAACTGTGCCATCTGGGAAATTGGTAGACACTGGGGCCCTTTGTTAGTCATCAGTGTCACCCCTGAATGGGGACCTGGAGGTAGGTAAATTGTTTACCTCGGTGGCACAGCGAGAGATCAGAGCCCCCTGCCTCAGAGACAGGTATACTCAGACCTCTTCCAATGGCCCCATCCTGGGTCAGGCCACCTAGAACCTGGTGCCCTTTCTCAAGCACTAAGAGGATCAACCTCTGTGCCTCTGGAGCCCTACTGCTGATTTGAAAGGGTTTTTTTGGGTTATTTTTCTTTTTTTCACTTCTCAATGCTCATTCTTCCAGGAGGTCTGGTGCCCAGCCTCAACCAAGAGCTGGAGCAGTGCGTCTGAGGCTATCTTTCAGTACTCTTGGGCTTCTGACACTAAGACCTTATCATCTACAGATTGCAGGATGGTCCATTCAAGGGCTCCAACGAGGATTTTCTTAAGTCCAGAGCCAGGGTCTTCCTGAAGAAGGTGGCCGAGTTTTTGAATTCTTGGGCAATGGGTCCACAGTAACTGAGGTTTCCTCCTGTGTCTGGATCCTTTGGCCCAAAGGCAAACAGGGGTCTTCTTCCTGGAACAATTTGCAAAGGGGGACACACATCTTTTGAGGTTCAGGCCGGTCAATCATTGGGCACTAGAGGAAAACAGACTCAAGAGAGTGGAAGGGCTGGGTACCACAAGGTGACCAGCAGGAGCGACCACACTGACTCGGCGCTGGTCATGACTTCTCAACTGAGGCCAATGGGTTGCTCCCAGTTGAGCTGCATCCCACCACTATTCCTGCCTCCCAGACCTGCGCAGTATCTTTCCCTATCCCTACCCACACCTCAGGAGTTACCTGACATTGAGGCTGTCTCTGGAGGCTCACTCCTAGCATGAGTTTACCAGCAGAGGGGTATGATACTGCCATTAGAGGGCGCCTGGAGAGGGTATTTTCCAAAGAGGGAATCCACAGTGTCAAGGTGGACATTTATTTGCTCTTCTAGCTCTGTCGGGAGATCGAACGCCAATAAGATACTAAAGTGGGGAACAGGGAGAGCCTTGTTTTCCATATGGAACCCCCAGCATCTGCTGAGACCATGGATTCTCAGGCCCAGCAAAAGCCGGGAAGGGCTGCACCTCTGATACCTTCATCGAACTCTGCTTCCTATGTTGCCCTGTCTTGAGGTCATGGGGCGACAGTTTCCACGAGGCTTTTCTTGGGAGTGTAGGTACCAACTCCTGCTCCCCAGGGTAGCCTGTCTGAAATTAGCCTGCGAGAAATGTGGGTAGAGGTGCACTCTCCTCTACAGCAGGGCTCAGGAAATCCTAGTATCAGGACTTGAACAGGGCTGGGCCGCATCAAGGCAAGCACCTTAAACCCTGCAATATCCCTGGGGCCCATTCTTGAAAAGTCTGAAAGTGCTTGGATTGGAAGCTTCGGGTTCCACGGGGCTGTCTCCCTGGGCACGGTGCCGTGCAGAAGGGGGAGTGAGGCATCTTTAAGGGAGCCCAACTCTACAGGAAGGAGATTTAGGTGGGAAGCAGCTGAAAAAAAAATACCGCTTGGAGCAGGGCATTAGTCCAGCAGATAAAGTGATCATCTTGCACACTGCTGACGTTGGATCAATGGGCCCCCCTAGTTCTACTAGTAATGGTCCCTGAGCTAAGTCGGGGTAAAGCCTGAGCATGTCTGGGTGTGGTGCTAACACCCAAAGAAAAGTGCTGCAAGCAGACAGGGCCGGCCTTTTCCCAGTGCCCTAAGGAAGGACTGCTCAAATTCTTAGAGGCCATAAGAGGGATTTCCCTGTTAGGTGGAAGGGGTGAGGGAGGGGAAGGGGGTGACAGCAGTGGCTCTCCAGTTGTGACTCTGCCTGAGCAGTGACAGTCCACTTGGACAGTCCACAGTGGCCTGACTCAGGCCAGGACTTGGCTGCTGGTTTGACACAAAAGTGTCCTGAAAATGTGTGTAAGGGTCCTCAGGAGGAAGAAGCCCCCAGTGGGGGTCAAGAGGCAGGACACCCGGGGGGCAGAACCAGGTGGACCCTGCTCCCGAGCCCTCCACCTCCCTTGGTTGGCTGAGAGCCTGGGGCTGCCCCGCAGTCTATCCAGTTTCAGTCAATCTAAGGGCACTGAAGTGGAGGCAAACACAGTGGAGATCATAAAGCCAGAGGAGCTGGAGGTGGTAACAGTCAAGAAGGACAAGCTGGCGGTGTGGGGAAGACCGTGCATCTGGAGGCAGAAATGTCCCCGAACACTGGGCAATGGGGATGTGGGGGGTCAGAAATGTCCCCCAATAATAGACACTAGTGGTCTGGGAGGCAAAAAAAGGCCCCAAGCAGTAGGCACCAGTGACATGGGGTGCAGATGTTTCCCCTAACAATAGACAGCATGGTTCCGAGGACAGAAATGTTCACAATTACTCGGCACCCTCTCTCAAGGATGCTTGAGGGAGAAGTGGGCCCAACAAACCTTCTCCCTGTTGACCCTTGGAGCGGTCATCTAGGGGTCACGTCCGGATGTTTACCCTTCTACGGGCCATCTACTGGTCACCTCTAGGAGTCATCTCTAGGGGATCGTTGGAAATTGGCAGAGCGCAACGGACGGTAAGAAAAGGCCCTGCTTTGGGCCTCCACTGGTCAGTGTATGGCCCCGAGGCCACAGGATCAAGCCTGGGCCCATTTCCTGCAAGTCTTCCGACAGTTTTGTCCCCAGCAGCCTCTGTCCTCGTCAGGGTCTCCGGGACTCTGGGATGGGAGTCCCCAGAGAGCCCCTCCGGAAAGAACAGAATTTTAAAACATCAAGTGTATCTTATACAGGCGGAAGATTGCTTGGCAGAGCGTCATTTTTTTAGGGGAGAGTGATTTGGGCTGGTGCACAGCACCAGGAGCTTGAAGCCTGTGATGTCTGAGGATTGCAAGGCGGGGAGGAGTGACTTCCAGTGTTGAGGGAGGGGCCCAGTGAATGGGACACTGTGACAGGGGAGAAAGGCTGGGAGCAGGAGCAGGGCGAGTCTCCCCGTCCCTCCGCACCTGTGTCCTGCTCTGCGGGCAGCCAGAGGAGATGGGGTCAGCTCTCCACTCCCCAGAATGTTACGACCATGAAAATGCAGAGAGCTCTAGGGCCGGGACATACAACGCTTGTTTCTAGTTGTCCCTCGTGTCCCTGCCAGCACTGCCAGGAGGGCTCCAGTGGGTCCAAAGCAGGAAAGAATCCAATTTGTAAGGGGCCCGGAGCAGCAGATGGCGGTGAGAAATGAGCAGCCCCCGAGATGAGCAGGAGGAACCAAGAGTCGGGGCTGTGGACCATGAAGTTTGGGTGGGGTTGAAGGTCTGGGGTCCTTGACTGTCTGCTTCCTCTCAGGTTTACCGGCCTCTGTGTGCCCCCGAAACAGCCACATCGTTGACAACATTTGCAAGGACAGGTGGAGGCAGGAGATTCCAGGAACAACGGGTGAACCCAGAGAACAAGTGCGGATGCAAGTGGGGGCCAAGGGGACTGAGCTGGGGTGAGAGAAGCGGGCACAGTGCCGCCTGGAGTCTGAGGACTGTGGGGTGGCTGGCCGGGAGCCCGGCCAGGCTCGAGTTGTGTCTCTGTAACAGTGGAAGGGGTCTGGGTAACATTCCCCAGTCTTGGAGCTGAACGAGTCTCCTATCATCTCCAATTATCAGCTATCATTCCAACATGTCTTCACTGCGAGCCCAGGAAAAGTTGCCGAACATGAAGAGTTTTGAGAGAGGGTGCAGGGGTTTGCTGGCCATCAGCTCCCCTCCACCCTGGGGTATTCTTGGGGCATAACAATTCAGTCTTCTGGGCTGTGACTTTCCTGGTCTGTGAAATGGGCTGGTGAGACCCCCTGTGAGGCCAAGAGCCTGCCTTGGGTGATGGCAGGAAGGACAGGTCAGAATGCCCTGAGGGCTGTGGTGGCACTGACTGGCCCACACTACACAGAGGGGTCTGGAGTTGGCAGTTGCCAGGTAGGAGTCAGGGTCCGAGGCAGAGGGAGACCCAACTCCTAGGCTCTGGGACAAAGACCCCATGGGGGCCTGTGGCTGAGGGTCTGAGTCCTGCATCTCCTGGATGGGAAGTATTTGGCCCTCCTGCCTGTCCTCACAGACACAGTCCTACCTCCCACAGATGCCGGTGCACGACGAAAAGGTGCAGTGCCAGTGGCTTCCCGGGGGAATTTTCTGCTGCTACCTGGAAATGCACATAGCTGCCGACAAGAGCACCTGGATGCCCGCTGTCACCTGGGCTCCAAGGAGGAGCAGCTGAACCAGCGGATGCTGCGGCAGAAGCAGCCCATAGACCAGCTGCTGCAGGTGCCACCAAGGCAGCAGGCCCTGCTGGAGGCCGCCATCAGGGAGCTGAGGGAGACCAGGTGAGAGAGGGGCCACGGGCTCAGGGGCAGGAAGGCCCTAGACCTGCCTCCTTAGCTAGTGCCTTCACCCCAGGTGCTCTTCTGTGGGACTCAGCAGCAGAAACAGCAGCTGCAGAACCTGGTGAAAGGGAAAGGAGACCCGGAAAAGGGTGAGTGACAGGAAGAAGCCCCTGTGGGTCAGAGGGTGGGGCTACTGGAGAGGGGAGCCAGGCGGCCCCACCCCCAGCCCCCCACCTCCCTTGCTTGGCTGAGACCCTAATGCTGCCCCACATCCCATCCACTCCAAAGGGATTGGCGTGGAGACGAACAACACACAGGTGCTCCTGGACACAAACCGTGAGGAGCTGGAGGCCACAGAGAAGGAGGAGGCGCAGGGGGCCAGGCAGGAGGAGTGCCAGAGTCCAGGAGCTGGAGGAGACAGTCCAGTCCCAGGGGGCAGGGACCATGACCTGTGTGAGATCCGGAGACGCTCCTGTTGCTGTCCTTAAGGAAGAGGAGTCCACCGACATCGGACCCAGGTACCGTAATGACCCGCCTAAAATCCAGAAAACACAGCTGGTCAGCAAGAGCTCCACTGTCAGCCTGACACCCAGCTGACACCTCGATTTTACTGCACCTAAGCACCCTGCCTCTCTCACCCAATTGATCTCGCCCAGCCCCGTCCTCCCCACGCCACCCGAGTTCTGCCTTCTTCCTCTGCCCTTTGCTCTTCTCCCTCCACTAGAACCAGGGATATCCCTCCCTGCAAGACCAGGGATCAGGGCAAAGGCACAACTATTCTCCATCTCAAGACACAGGATATCAGGGGGACAGTAAAATCTCCTTCCACTAGACCCAGAGATGTCGGGGAAAAAATGTCCCCACCCCTGGTCCCCCAGGGATCAGGGGGCACAGTTTCCCCTCCACTAGACCCCGGGAGCAGGGGGACAGAAATGTCTCACCCCCTAGACCCCAGGGATCGGGGGCTAGAGATGTCCCCCCCACTAGACGCCAGGGATCAGGGGGGCCAGAGACGCCCCCTCACTAGACACCAGGGATGGGGGGCCAGAGATGTCTCCCCCAAAACTGGATGCCAGGGAACGGGGGGGCCAGAGATGTCCCCCCACCACTGGACGCCAGGGATCGGGGGCGCAGAGAGGCACCCCCAGCACGGGACGCCAGGGATCGGGGTGGGGGCCAGAAAGGCCCCCACCAAACTGGACGCCAGGGATCAGGGGGGCCAGAGAGAGAGACCCCCCCCCACTCTACGCCAGGGATTGGGGAGGGCCAGAGAGAGAGGCCCCCCCACTAGATGCCAGGGATCGGGGGGGCAGAGAGAGAGGCAACCCCCCCACTGGACGCCAGGGATCTGGGGGAGCCAGAGAGAGAGGCCTCCACACTGGACGCCAGGGATCTGGGGGGCCAGAGAGAGAGGCACCCCCACCACTGGACGCCAGGGATCGGGGGGGCAGAGAGAGAGGCACCCCCACCACTGGACGCCAGGGATCGGGGGGGGCCAGAGAGAGAGGCCCCCCACCACTGGACGCCAGGGATCGGGGGGGTGCCATTAAGAGAGGCCCCCCACCACTGGACGCCAGGGATCGGGGGACGCCAGAGAGAGGACCCCCCCACCACTGGACGCCAGGGATTGGGAGGATACAGATAGAGACTCCCCCCCCATGGACGCCAGGGATCGGGGGGGCAGAGAGAGGCCCCCCCACCACTGGACGCCAGGGATCGGGGGAGCCAGAGAGAGAGGCACCCCCACCACTGGACGCCAGGGATCGGGGGGAGCCAGAGAGAGAGGCCCCCCCACCACTGGACGCCAGAGATCGGGGGACGCCAGAGAGAGGACCCCCCACCACTGGACGCCAGGGATTGGGAGGAGACAGATAGAGACTCCCCCCCCACGACCACTGGACGCCAGGGATGGGGGGGGCAGAGAGAGAGGCCCCCCCACTGGACGCCAGGGATCGGGGGAGCAGAGAGAGAGGTCCCCCCCACTGGGCGCCAGGGATCGGAGGGGCCAGAGAGAGAGGCCCCCCCACCAGTGGACGCCTGAGAACGGGGGGGGGGCCACAGAGAGAGGCCCCCCCACGAGTGGACGCCAGGGATCGGGGGAGCAGAGAGAGAGGTCCCCCCCACTGGGCGCCAGGGATCGGAGGGGCCAGAGAGAGAGGCCCCCCCACCAGTGGACGCCTGAGAACGGGGGGGGGGGCCACAGAGAGAGGCCCCCCCACGAGTGGACGCCAGGGATCGTGGGGGCCAGAGAGAGAGGCCCCCCCACCACTGGATGCCAGGGATAGGGGGGTGCCATTAAGAGAGGCCCCCCCCACTGGACACCAGGGATCGGGGGAGGCCAGAGAGAGGCCCCCCACCACTGGAAGCCAGGGATCGGTGGGGGCCGAGATGTCCCCCCCACTAGGCCCCAGGGACCGGAAGGGCCGAGATGTCCCCCTCCACACTAGGCCCCAGGAAACAGTGGGGAAGAAATGTCCCCCTCCACAAGATCCGAGGGATCAGGATGGCAGATATATCCCCCCAGCACTAGCAAACAATGATTTGGAGGTCAGAAGTCACAACTCAGCTCTCCCCTCCCCATTGTGGGGTCCTGTTTCTGCAAATGACAGCCCTGAAGCTTGGCCGCTGGTACCATACAGTGACCGGATTCTACACACTCTTTGGGGCTGTTTGGGGACTTTGTATTGCTGGCTGAGAAGAGGGGAAGGAGGAAGGCGGGCTTTCTCCCTGACTGCCACTGTCTGATTTTCACGATTGTTGCAATAAATGGATCTATCCCAGGCCTGTGTGGGTGTGTGTGTCACTGGGCGGGGCAGGTCTGGCCAGTAGTTGACAATTGCTTCTAGATTGTGGGAAGCCTTGACCATGTCACCATGCCAAGACGCGTCACCTGCCTGCCCCTGTGTGAAGCCTGTCAATGACCCCAGGAGAATCCACCCCAAGGGTTGAAGGTCTCAATCACGGATGCGTCCCCAGGAGGGAGGGCAGGATGCAGCACCCAGAGCCCTGCCTTCCACTGCAGCACCTCCATGGCCTCCCCTGCCCCTGGTGCCTGTTTCCCCATTCCCCTCTGCAGTGCACCAGGGACAGACCCCAATTTGCACCCTAGTGGCCACATCAGGTTTCTCACGATGAGGACTTGAAAGTGCTCCTGCAGCAGGTGGGTCCAAGGTGCTGTCCCCTTAACCAGGGTCCCTCTCCATGGCACCCACCCCAGCAGGAAGACAGTGTGTTATCAGTGGAGCAGGATGGGGCCGTGAATGGAACATGTTTCTAGTGTCCCCGAGTCTGTACGGAGCTGATCCCTGATAATAGCGCCCCATTTCTTTGTGGACCATCAGATTCCCTAATACAAGTCCCACTGCCAACATCACAGCACGGTCAGACCCCATGTAATAGAGAACCAGGCCCTGACTCCTCTTTGCTCCTGCACACCTGGACCTGTTGGGACAGCCTTGGCTGAGTGACACTCTACTGGTGACAAGAAGTGTGTCCAGATTCATGTATCAGACCAGATGGCAAAGCCTCAGAAGGCAGAGCCATCCTGTTCCAGTCATTTCCAGGAAATTGGTCAGCCATGCTCCTTCCTGCCTATCACATTCCTACTTGGATGGGAACCAGGGATCGGGGAGGCACCAGGGATCAGCCTGGTAGGGCTGTTCAGGGCAAGCACAGGCAGGTCCCGATTTACCCCTCGGTGCCCAGTTCATAGCCTTTCCCCTCTAACTGCACCATGGGCCTGGGGCCGCCCGTTCACTCTCATGGATCTTCACACCTCACACATATCCTGCACACCCTCTCGAAGCTTCTACTGGGGCTCTGGGCTTAGTTCTCTGTGTCCTGCCTCTGGACCCCTGGGCTCTGGAAACACCAAGTCCAGGTTTTCCTACAGGTTTGGGGAGCTGGGAGATTGTGGGGATCAGGGGTTTGAGCCCTCTCACCCCTTGCCAGTGGTGAGAGATGTTCTCCCATTGAACGACTGTCTTTGGAGTTTTTCCTTTTAGGATCATACAGAGTATCACCAAGACAGGTGGCACCCAAGAATTTGCTGGAAGCATCCTAGTGTATTCCATGTGTGCAGGCTCTACCCAGCTATCCCCCAAACGGGCAGTAGCAGGTCACAGCATAATAATGTAGGTTGTTTACAGGCTACCTTGATTCTGCGGTAACAACTTTCATCTAACATGCAGTGGTGCCTAGTGCTCTCAGGTGCTCCCACAGTGGTGATTCCCGTTTCTACGCTCAGTGTTCGAGCGTTCCTGTGAGCCCCTTCCATCCCTGCTCGGGTAACCTGCTTTCCCTTAGTCTCTTGCTCGGTGAGAGATTTGGGAACCCCATCCGGGTCAGACAGAAGGACAGAGATATATAAATAAAGTTAAGGAAATAGGAGTAGCTTACTGGGGGCGCTCCCGGGCGGACTCTCCGAACCTCAGGTGAGGCAATGGCACACCCGCGCCCTGGGTTAGACTATGGGGGCTATGAAGTTGTCTTGGTCTGGTCCTAGTCATCTGTTCGTGGGTCAATGTTAAGGAACATGGAATGAAGCCTGGTGGCTTCCTGTCACCAAGTCGGCATTAAGTCTTGTCTTCCTCACCTGGGACAAGGTGATCTATGACTCCAGGAATGTTGCTGTCCACTCAGCCGGTTGCCATTTGGTTCTGGTCACCATTTTGTCAGAGCAAACCTCACATTGGATTCTTGTCAAATTCGGTGATTCCTGACTCATCCATCTTCTCCACCTCCTAGACTGGGTCTCTCAGTGGTCCTGCCTAGTTTTTCGCTTCTGCCTCTTGTTGCCTCCTTGGTTCCCTCCCCTTAGGCTTGGCAGACAGAATCATTTGCGAGCCCCCCTTAGCTCACCCCGCTGCGGCTGATCCTGACAAACTATCACCTGCAGGTTAATCTTCTGGCGATGCTCAGTGATGAGTTTGTCTGGGATTGTTTCCCATTTCTCTCCTGACTCTGAGAGATGTCCATTCTACAGTGAGGCCCTCAGGAGTGGCCAAACCTGACCACGGCTGGGCCTGACCAGCCTCCAGCTCACTGGCCCTTCTCGAGTTCATTCTTTCAACTGGCTCAAAGCCCCCTCCCCCTCCTAACTGGTTTGAGTAGAGCAGTGTTCAGTCATTGAAGAAAACACCTTTTCCTCCCTACTGGACACTGAGCAGGCCCAGGGCCCATTGATTGAAAAGACAACTGCAGCCAGGGAGTCAGTTTGGTTCTGGACCCTTACTGCCCATGGCATTCTGGACCTTAAGGAGTTTTTCCACCTGCGTTGCTACTTGAGTTAGAGACCCTCTGCCTGTTCCCAGTCACCACAACCCCCATCTGGCCTCTGGGGCACACAGAGTAGTGAGGAGACCAGAATCAGCCGTGGGGGTGGGGTGATGTGTTTTCACCTCTGGGCTGCTCAGGTAAATGAGCAAAGCACAGTTAGCAGGTATATCCCCCCTGCCCCCCCCCCACCCTCGTCAGGATCCCACCATCCAGGGTATATTCTCAATGACACCATACTCATCAAGAGTCACTGTCAATCAAGATGAAACTAGCGCCCAGGTCAGCACTTCCTCATCACCTTTGTCAGGATTCCTGCCCTGCATCCCGCCACCCACCCAGACTCTGTCTCCTTCCCCTGCCTGATCTCTGTGGGCACCTGCAGAGTTTGCATCTGCTTTGGCAGCCTCAGGCAATCCATGGTGTTTGCTCAGTGCACCAGAGAGTCGACCCTGCGGGCTCAGCACAACTCCCCATTTCTATTATTGTTAGTATTTGTGACCAAAGAGACCAGGGCTAGTCTAGGTACTGGCAGCAGTGCCATTGGGGCAGACCCTCAGTGCCCGAGCGTTTCCTGCCCTGCTCACACCCAGCATGCCTCCAGCTCTCCCTGCCAGAAGACCCACGGTTCAACAGTTGGACACGGTAACAAGTTGCCGATGCAGATGTTTCTGTTTCCTCACCTCTTTAAGTTAAACGTTTACAGCAATGGTGAAATTTGCTTCTCATCAATGTTGCCTGTCATCTTGCATAAGCTCAGTAAGAGAATTACAGATTCCTTTAATCTGTCGCTTCAAATTTAGCTCAACGTAAAGTCAGGCATGAAAGGTCAGATCTGTTGGCTTTTCCTGGCCCATGTCATCTGCTCCTACTCCCCAGATTCCAGTCCTGGGGCCAGTTTTATTTGGCCTATCCCAGACCCAAGGGGTCCTTGACCATTCTTTTGGCCAGAGACTGTCCCATGCTGTACTCTGGACCATATCACATGTTGGATCTTCGGCCTTCCCTTGTCCAAATAAGGGTCACCTGGCGCCTGTCTGAGGTCCATCCAAGGCCCTCCACGCGATGCACATTTGAGAATGTTTGAATCATGGACAATCACTGGGAAACTGAAGCTTTAGTAAGATGAATGTCCAGGATGAGATCAGGACCCACCTGTGACTGCATCAAGCATCAAGCAGTGTCTGTGTGGGGGTCTCTTTGCCAGGAGCCCAAGAGCATACCAAGGCCATCAAGGAGAGAAAAACTAACATTTCCCGGATAGTCTGGTCTGGTAAATAACGCCCTTCGTTCTACATAGTTTCACACCAGAAAATTCCAACATCCTCACTGAGCCGCATGCCGAAAACCAAAGGAAACTTATGGGCTTTACCTGGAATTTGGGAGTCAACATCCTAGACCAAACAATGCCCTCAACCCCACATTAAAAGATCAATTCCAGAGTCAGTTTCGCGGAGACCCCACATTGTAGATGCAAGAGAGAAATTGTCACAGGCTAGGAAACAGCAGAGACCCGAGGAGGCCCGTGTTGGATCCTCACACTCCGCACTACGCTGACAGGCAGCTCCTGGGACACGGCCAGGGCAAGGCTGACTTCTCAGTGGGATACCAAGCAGGTCCCCTCTTCTGCCAACACTCTCTGGGACCCCTGTGTCTTCCTGAGTGTGGTGAGTCTAGGGCATGATACCTGCCACTGTGAGAGCCGTGGGGTTCAGGGACCTTGCAAAAGGGTCCGTTCCTGGGGCAGGTGAGGGGGCACGTGGAGGGCTTCATCCTTCCAGTCCTCACCCAACACTAGCCCACAGTTGGAAATTTGGTGCCTGAGCCCCAAAGGTCACATGGTATTTCCCCAGGGCTAGGAAATACATGTCATCTTGCACTTCCTGAAAGTCACGGGGTAGGTGGAAGGCTCCTCTTAGGGCAGAAAGGTGGCAGGGTGAGGGGGGTGCTGGACATGTGCCAGCCCTGACGTCCGGCAGCTAAGAAAAAGTAGCGGCCCTTGAGCACAGTTCCTGACCTCCCAAAGAACACCAGACCCCCACTCTGTTCTTCCAAGACTGTGGTGAGCCACCCTGGAGATACACGTCTAATACTATGAGTATTTTACCTGTCATGTCATGTCACGGTTACCCAGGCCGGGCTATTGTGAAGATGAGAATCCAGGCCAGTTTAGTGAGCCCAGGTGGCCTGAGGACTTCATCCTCTGTAGGAGTGTCCTGGCAGGCAGGTGTCCATCCCATTCCGATCTGGGGTAGGGAGACCTCCCGGACTTCAGGACTTGTCTGGACACTGAGAGCAGGGCCCAGGGTGTGGTCAGTCATTGCAGATCTGCAGATCCCTGGTTGTCCATAGCAGAGACATTTCCAGTTCTCCCTTGGCCAACGTGCCTGAAACAACAATTTTATTTTTTGTCCAAATTTGAAATCCTTGAATGTTAAAAGTAGGTAAAGGGATATTCCTGATACCCTTTCAGTATCTATATTGTAAACCACAAAAAGGAAGACAGACAGAGAGAGAGAGACAGAGAGAGAGAGAGAGAAGGCAGAGACAGAGACAGACAAAGACAGGGACAAACAGAGAGAAAGATAGATAATAAAAACATCTTCCAAAAAGGCTGAACTGAATATCTGGAAAAAAACCCAAGTGCCTGAGAACGGATGACTGGTTAAAAAACTTTGGTATATCTACACAATGGAATACAATGCAGCTGTTAGAAAGGATGAATTCATGAAATTTGCATACAAGTGATACTACATGGAAAGTACCATGCTAAGTGAAATGAGTCAGAAAGAGAGGGACAGACATAGAAAGACTGCATTCATCTGTAGAATATCAAGTAACAAAATAGGAGACTAACACCCAAGAATAGTCACGATAAGTACCAGGAGGTTTGCTCCATGGCTTGGAGGCCAGCCACACATGGTGGGGGAAAAGGCAGCTCAGATAGGGAAGGGAGCACCAAGTAAAGGGTATTGGGAAGATCCTCCCAGGATGGGAGATGCATGCTGGAAATAAACTATAGACCAAACTTGATTGCCACTCAATGCCTCTTTTGCAAACTTCAGCACCCAAAAGGAGAGAGAGAACAAAAGGGAATGCCCTGCCACAGAGGCAGGGTGAGATGAGGGGAAGGGGGGTGGGAAGGATACTGGGATCCGTGGTGGTGGAGAATGGGCACTGGTGGAGGGATGGGTACTCGATCATTGTATAACTGAAATCCAAACACAAAAATTTGTAAGTCTATAACTGTACCTTATGGTGTTTCACTAATAAATTTTTTTAAAAAAAGGCTGGCCTAGGTGGAGAGGTGGAGGGTGTTGGGAGGGAAACTGGAAACATTGGAGGTGGGAAATGTACACTGGTGGAGGGATGGGTGAACAACGATGACTGAAGCCTAATCATGAACAGCTTTGTAAGGGTCTATCTTACATCGATTCAATAAAAAATTTTTAAGAGGAGAATGGATTATATTTGGATTTATAGAATTAGACGTGTAGTACATTTTCTGAGGTAAAATCTAGAGCTCAGCTGAGTCGCTGCGATCATTATAGAATTGGGGAAGTGTGATGCTGAACTTGACTTTAGAGACATTCCATGATGAGTAGATCAGTGGTTCAAATGTGTCCTGCTTTGAGCACCATTCAACATGTCATTACTTAATTTCTTTTTTAAAAATAATTATTTCATTTACTTTAAGAGGAAATTCTATATGGGCACTTATAAATGGCAAACAAATTATATTTGCATTAGATATGGAAGTGGGACTTCAGTCTATCTGACTTCAATCTCTGGCGTCCCATAGAGGCCCTTGAGCATGACTGGGACTGATCCCTGCTGTGGTTCCAAAACCAAAGAAGCAAACAAACAAGGAAATGTAATATATCCAAAGCTAGAACAGGTGGTGAGGTGTCTGCTTTGCATACTTCTATCCTGGGCTGATTTCTGGCACCTCGTATGGATCCTTGAGCACCATTAGGGGTGATCCCTGAGCGCAGGACAGGAGACAAGGACCCCAGGCAAGGGAGGTCTCATCTCTTAGGCCCCTGGAGCAAGACCATGGGTGCCTGTGCAGGGCACAGATTGCCCAGGCGCTGCCAGCCTTGGGCCTGGGAGTCGGTGCTTGACCTCCACATCCCTGGACCCAGAGCAGGATGCCCTGTCTGCCTGTCCTCACTCCCAGCCTTGTGCCCACAGGTGGGACTGCAGGACAAACAGGTGAGTGTCTGCGGCAGCAACAAGACTGGGATCTCGGCCTCCCGCAGTAGGACGTGGCCTCTGACCAGTGTCAGTCTCTGAGAATGAGCAGGAGGAGGAGCAGGTGCTACTGCAGAGTCAGCTCCGGATCAGCTGCAAGGGGAGTGAATCAGGACAAGGTGGATATGGAGAAATGACAGAAGGTGCCGGGGGAGACCCACTGTGAGGGTAGGAGCCCGCCTGGGTTGGTGGGAGGAAGGACAGGCCAGGACGCCACCCACTATAATATATCAAAATCTAGAAAAGGCTAGAGGGGTTGTGGGGGTTTGGATTGGCCCTCACTGAACAGAGAGGGTCCTAGTAGCAGGGAGGCTGCGGGGTCGAGGTATAGGGAGGCCCCCTCTCTTAGGTCTTGGGAGAAAGACCCCCAGGGGAATGTGCAGGGGACAGGTAACCCCATGTGCTGTTTTTCTTGGGCCTGTGTGTGTGTGTCTGGGCCCTGAATGTTGTGGTGGGATCTGGACAGCCTTCGGCCCTGTCTCATGACAGAGATGTGCATGCAAGACCAGAAGGTGCAGTGCCTGCAGCCTGGAATGCTTCTGCTGGTACCAAAAGCAGCACACAGCTGCAACCCCACACCTGAATGGCCCACTCACATGGGCTCCAAGGTTGAGCAGGTGCTGAGGCACAAGGAGCTCATGGACCAGCTGCAGCAGGTGCTAACAAGGCAGCAGGGCCTGCTGGAGGCCACCTTCAGGGAGCTGAGGGAAACCCAGGTGAGGGGATGGGCAGGGGCTCAGGGACAGGAAGGCGCATCAGGCCCTAGACCTGCCTACTCACCTGGTGCCTTCATCTTTAGGGGATCCTCAGTCCTGAAATCAGGAGCAACTGAGCCCCAGGCCTTGCTGGAATTCCAAGGGTACCCTGAAGAGGGTGAGTGGTGCGGTGGGTCTCCAGGAGGGAGAAGTTCCTGATGGGGATCTGGAGGTGGGGCTCTATGGGAGGTGGAGCCAAGCGGGACCCCTGAGATGCCTCCAACTTCCTTGCTTGGCTGAGACCCTGGATTGCCCCATAGTCAATCCAGTGTCGAAGAACACGGAGTTGGACGTTAACATAGTGGAGGTTTGTGAGACCATGACCTCTATGGAACTCGAGGTGATGGTCATGAAGGACAGGCTGGTGGCGTGTGAGAAGACTAAGGATCTGGATGACTAAGGTCTGAGACTAAGGTCTGGTGTCCAGACCTGGGGAGCGGGATGATGGATTGTGTGAAGAACCCAGAGAGACCCTCCTGTTCCTGTCTGTGAGGAACAGGAGGCTGCAGACCTCAGATCCGGATCCTGTAATGACCTGCCCCCAAAAAACCAGAATCCAGCTCGTCCGCTTGAGTTCAGCTGGCAAGCTTGTTCACCATTAATCCACTTTTTCTACCCTGATGATGTACTCTGTGTTCTTCAATTCCAACTAATCTAGCCCTGATCCAGTTCTTCACACCCTCATCCTTCCTCCCTCCTCCCCACTCTTCCACTTTCCCTCAGCACTAGACCCTAGGGATCAAGGGGGCAGAAAGGTCCCCCAACACTAGACCGCAGGGATCAGTGGGACAAAAATGTCTCCTACCTCTAGGCACCAGGGATGTTGGGAGCAGAAATTTAAACTGGGCCACACTCAAACTTCAGTCATGATAGCTCCAATAGCCAAACAAGGGCTTGAGGTGGGAGCTCTCCCTCCCCAGTACACAATCCCGTTTCTCCATATGGCAGCCCTGAAGCTAATGGGGGCTGGAAACATCAGAGCAACCAGTTCTAGACACTCTTTGGGGGCTGGTTGGGCACTAATGAACTGAGGAGAAGAGAGAGGAAGGAGGCATGCTGGGTCACTCTCTGACAGTCACTGTCCTATTTCCAAGCTTGTTTCAATAAATGGATCCATCCCAGGCCGTGTGGGTATGTGTCTCGGGTGAGGTGTGTCCTGCCAGCAGTTGGCAGTTGCTTCTAGATTGTGGGTGGCCCTTGCCATAGGATTCACCATGTCTAGAGCCTGTCATCTGCATGCCCCTGAGTACAATGTCAATGACCACAGGAGAGTACCTCTAAGATTTGGAGTGGTAATATTCAAAATACTGTGGTGGGAAGGTACGATGGTGGTGGAATTGGTGTTTGCATATTAAATGTAATAAATTATTGTAAACAACTTTATAAAAACAAAATAAAAATTTGCAAAAAATTCAGCAACATATAAAGCATGAAAAGAGAACAGGAAAATCAAAGATACACCAATATAAAACTTTTATTTAAAAAAAAAAGGAATGGCGTCTAAGCTACTAAGATAGCCCACAGAATGGGAAAAATTATTTACCCAATACCTAGCTGATGAAAGGCTAATATCCAAGTTATATAGCACATTGGTATAATTTTACCAAAAAAATATCTCCCAACCCCATCAAACAAATGCAGAGAGGAATAATGAACAGAAACTTCCTCCAAGAAGAAATTCAAGGGCTGGAGCGATAGTACAGTGAGTGGTAGGTTGTTGCTTTGCACGTGGCTGATCTGGGTTTGATCCCCGCCATCCTACGGGCTACACCCGCCTTGGAACCCCAAGTGTTCTGTGAGAACCAGAAGGCAGTGTCCTTCCTAAAGACACCCCATGCACACCCCATCCTCCCTTTCACCTAGAGGTGGAAATCACACCCAGATCCAAGACAGACCTGAGCCAACAACCCGTCAAAGACAAATTGTGTTGGCAGAAGATCAGACAGACTGTGATGCCCGTGAGGTAAGGAGGCTGCAGACACCCATCCCAGGGCACAAAGTGACCTGCCTGAAAGTGATGTGTTCCCCCCAAGAGTCAGAAATGGTTCAACAGAATTCTTACTCACCTGTGATTCCGTCTTTTACCTACCCTGTCAAAATCATATTCATTTACACCAACCTTGTCTTTTTTCCCTCTTCCTTCCCGCCCTTCTCCTCTCCCCCTCCTCCTTCCTGCCCCCTCCCTTCTCCCCTCCTCTGCCCCTTCCCATTGAGGAATGGGGCTATGGGACTATGAGGCTATGCGGCTACACAAAGCAATTGCAGACGTGCCCCCATGGCAGGGATGCTGCGTACTAGGAGTGGTGAGATGACCCAAACAGAACAACATTGAGACTCGTACTCTGCAATTAAAGAAGTTACACAGTCTCCAAGGAAGCTCAGCTAGAGAAGAGGGCACCAAATAAAGGGTGCTGGGAGGATCCTCCCAGGGTGGGAGAAGCATGCTGAAAGTAGACTATAGACCAAATATGACTACCACTCAGTTCCTCTCTTGCAAGCCACAGCACCCAAAAGGAGATAGAGAACAAGGGGGAATCCCCTGCCACAGAGGTAGGGTGGGAAAGGAGGGGGAAGGGAGGATGGAGGAATGCTGGGACCCGTGGTGGAGGAGGATGGGTACTTGATCATTGTGTGACTGAAACCCAAGCAAAAAATTTATAAGTCTAAAACTGTACCTCATGGTGTTTCACTAATAAAAAAATAATAAAAAAATTCTTGAATAAAAAAATAGTTACACAGCCTCCAACACATCCATATGTGCAGGAACAAACTCAAACATAAAATAAAGAACCAGTAAAAAATCCAAAGAAATAAATTTCAATTTTTAATATGAAAATTAAGAGATCATGGGGTCTCACCATGTTTCGCGCTTGTCCCTATCCCTCCCCGAGCGCACCCCTCCCCCCCAGCCTTTCCAGAGGGATTCAGGGCTTCTTTATTATGGTCTTTACCCAGATGCCACTCAGGTTGGAAACTGTTCCTGAACTGTTCAGTGGTTCTGAGCAAGAGATGTAATCCACTGCTTCTTGCAAGTCAGAGGATGGGGTCCCATCCGACAGGCAGAAAGGCTAGGGGATTAATCTAGAGTTGCAAAAGTGAGATGTGGGTTTTCACATCATAATCCCAGGGACTGTGCCATCTGGGAAATTGGTAGACACTGGGGCCCTTTGTTAGTCATGAGTGTCACCCCTGAATGAGGACCTGGAGGTAGATAGTTTGTTTACCTCTGTGGCACAGCGAGAGATCAGAGCCGCCTGCCTCAGAGACAGGTATGCCCAGACCTCTGCCAATGGCCCTACCCTGGGTCAGGGCACCTAGAACCTGGTGCCCTTTCTCAGGCACTAAGAGGATCAACCTCTTTGCCTCGGGGCCCTACTGCTGATTAGAAAGGGTTTTTTGGGGTTATTTTTCTTTTTTTCACTTCTCAATGCTCATTCTTCCAGGAGGTCTGGTGCCCAGCCTCAACCAAGAGCTGGAGCAGTGCCTCTGAGGCTCTCTTTCAGTCCTCTTGGGCTTCTGACACTAAGACCTTATCATCTACAGATTGCAGGATGGTCCATTCCAGGGCCCCAACGAGGATTTTCTTAAGTCCAGAGCCAGGGTCTTCCTGAAGAAGGTGGTCGAGTTTTTGAATCCTTGGGCAATGGGTCCACAGTAACTGAGGTTTCCTCCTGTCTCTGGATCCTTTGGCCCAAACGCAAACAGGGGTCTGCTTCCTGGAACAATTTGCAAAGGGGGAAACACATCTTTTGAGGTTCAGGCCGGTCAATCATTGGGCACTAGAGCAAAACAGACTCAAGAGAGTGGAAGGGCTGGGTACCACAAGGTGACCAGCAGGAGCGACCACACTGACTCGGCGCTGGTCATGACTTCTCAACTGAGGCCAATGGGTTGCTCCCAGTTGAGCTGCATCCCACCACTATTCCTGCCTCCCAGACCTGCGCAGTATCTTTCCCTATCCCTAGCCACACCTCATGGGCTACCAGATATTGCGGCTGTCTTTGGAGGCTCACTCCTAGCATGAGTTTACCAGCAGAGGGGCATGATACTGCCATTAGAGAGCGCCTGGAGAGGGTATTTTCCAAAGGGGGAATCCACAGTGTCAAGGTGGACATTTATTTGCTCTTCTAGCTCTGTCGGGAGATCGAACGCCAATAAGATACTAAAGTGGGGAACAGGGAGAGCCTTGTTTTCCATATGGAACCCCCAGCATCTGCTGAGACCATGGATTCTCAGGCCCCGCAAAAGCCGGGAAGGGCTGCACCTCCGATACCTTCATCGAGCTCTGCTTCCTATGTTGCCCTGTCTTGGAGGTCATGGGGCGACCGTTTCCACGAGGCTTTTCTTGGGAGTGTAGGTACCAAGTTACCCTGCCTTCCCTGCCTGCCTGGGGACTCCCTGTGACTCTGTTAGACTGTCCTAGTGGTCCTGGTGTCAGTAGACATTTCTGGAAGCTACCCAATATTTAATGTCTGCCACTCCCATTCACAGAGGGTCACAGCTTGTCTGGTGTCATATTGGCACTTTGTTCTCTCCTGCAGCATGTCATGGCCCTCTGGGGCAATGATCTGGGTCCTGCCTTCTGCCCCTCCGCATCCTCCACCCCTGACTCCTGCTCCTGCTCTGGCTCCCCTCTTTCTCCCTGCCCCTTGTCTGCCCTGCCAGTTCTCACCTCCTCTAGACCAAGGGCACACTGGAGGTGCTGGGGTCTGGCCTTAACCACTTCACTGGGGTAGTGCTGTCTCCACTGGACGAGTGGCAGTGCCACCCAGCTGCCCTGATCTCTGCCAACTCCTCCTGGGCACCAGGTGCCACTGCTTGGGTGTTGCTCTTTTTCCTTTTGGTCTTGTCTTGCTTTCTCCCCTGCTTGGTAGTGAGTTTTGTTGTTTCACAAATGAGAATTGTAGCACTAATATAACTTTGAATTTTCAACGACTATGAACTCATACGAACTTTGCGAAAATTTCTGCCTGAAGCTAACTAAAAACCAAGCAGCAGGGACTGGAGTGATAACACAGTGAGTAGGGTGTTTGCCTTGCACACGGCTGACCTGGATTTGATTCCCAGAATCCTATATGGTTCCCTGAGTACCACCAGGAGTAATTCCTGAGTGCATGAGCCAGGAGTAACCCCTGTGCATCGCTGGTGTGACCCGTAAAGGAAAAAAAAGCACATTTTGGAATGTGGGAGAACATGATGAGATAATAGTGGTAATGGAATGAACAGCTCCAAAGTCTGAACACTGCACAAGGCGAGAGATCAGTTTTACAGCAGATCTGATGGGCGACGGGGTATTAGCAAGCAGCTCACAGGAGAGTATGGAACAAGAAATGACCAAGCTTTCTTGGTGCAGAGAAGGATCTGGAGCATATCAATAACGTAGGAAAATTCGGGGGATTTTCCCAGGTTTCTACGTTGAACAGTGTGACAGACCACCTCTGGGCCATCCCGGGTGATTTCAGTGCCTGTCTCGTCTCTCCCAGACCCTGTGCCTCATTGCAGATCCTGCTCCCCAGGGTAGCCTGTCTGAAATTAGCCTGCGAGAAATGTGGGTAGAGGTGCACTCTCCTCTACAGCAGGGCTCAGGAGATCCTAGCATCAGGACTTGAACAGGGCTGGGGCGCATCAAGGCAAGCACCTTAAACCCTGCAATATCCCTGGGGCCCATTCTTGAAAAGTCTGAAAGTGCTCGGGAGTGGAAGCCTCGGGTTCCACGTTGCTGTCTCCCTGGGCACGGTGCCGTACAGAAGGGGGAGTGAGGCATCTTTAAGGGAGCCCAACTCTACAGGAAGGAGATTTAGGTGGGAAGCAGCTGAAAAAAAAAATACCGCTCGGAGCAGGGCATTAGTCCAGCAGATAAAGTGATCGTCTTGCACACTGCTGACGTTGGATCAATGGGCCCCCCTAGTTCCACTAGGTATGGTCCCTGAGCTAAGTCAGGGGTAAAGCCTGAGCATGTCTGGGTGTGGTGCTAACACCCAAAGAAAAGTGCTGCAAGCAGACAGGGCGGGCCTTTTCCCAGTGCCCTAAGGAAGGACTGCTCAAATTCTTAGAGGCCATAAGAGGGATTTCCCTGTTAGGTGGTAGGGGTGAGGGAGGGGAAGGAGGTGACAGCACTGGGTCTCCAGTCGTGACTCTGCCTGAGCAGTGACAGTCCACATTGACAGTCCATAGTGGCCTGACTCAGGGCAGGACTTGGCTGCTGCTTTGACAGAAAAGTGTCCTGAAAATGTGTGTCAGAGTCCTCAGGAGGAAGAAGCCCCCAGTGGGGGTCAAGAGGCAGGACACCCGGGGGGGCAGAACCAGGCGGACCCTGCTCCCGAGCCCTCCACCTCCCTTGGTTGGCTGAGAGCCTGGGGCTGCCCCGCAGTCTATCCAGTTTCAGTCAATCCAAGGGCACTGAAGTGGAGGCGAACACAGTGGAGATCATAAAGCCTGAGGAGCTGGAGGTGGTAACAGTCAAGAAGGACAAGCTGGCGGTGTGGGGAAGACCGTGCATCTGGAGGCAGAAATGTCCCCCAACACTGGGCAATGGGGATGTGGGGGGCAGAAATGTCCCCTAGTAATAGACACTAGTGGTCTGGGAGGCAAAAACAGGCCCCAAGCAGTAGGCACCAGTGACATGGGGTGCAGAGGTTTCCCCTAACAATAGACAGCAGGGTTCCGAGGACAGAACTGTTCACAATTACTCGACACCAGGAATGAGCAGAGCTGAAATTTCCTCCAAAAAAAACACACCAGGGATGTTGGGGAAAATTGTTTTCCAAACTAGACACAAGAGCTCTGGGGTAAGAAATATCCCACAACAGAGAACAGAGCTCAGATAGGAGACATGTCCTCCAACACTACACAATAAGGAGTCCCAGGAGCAGAAATACTCACCCCCATAGAAATAGTTCAAAGAGTAGCAATAATAAATGACCACCTCCCCACCCCCCACCTTAGACTATATCCCAGGAGAGAGGAGTGGAGAATGACTCCTCACCCCTGCTTTCCCACCTAAATGTTGAGATATTTCCGGTTTGTGGGCTGTCCTTGCACGGTCCAGGGCATTTTCCACTTTTTGAGTAAAAATTCTGTCCAGAAGGCCAGAGAGAAGTCTCAGGAGACTCAGTACAGGCTTGGGATGCATGAGGTCAAGAACGTTCCCGTGAGCCCCTTCCATCCTACTCGGGTAACCTGCTTCCCCTTAGTCTCTTGCTCGGTGAGAGATTTGGGAACCCCATCTGGGTCAGACAGAGGGACAGAGACATATAAATAAAGTTAAGGAAATAGGAGTAGCTTACTGGGGGGCTCCCGGGCGGACTCTCCGAACCTCAGGTGAGGCAATGGTACACCTGCGCCCTGGGTTAGACTCAGGGGGCTTTTAAGTTGTCTTGGTCTGGTCCTAGTCATCTGTTCGTGGGTCAATGGTAAGGAACCTGGAATGAAGCCTGGTGGCTTCCTGTCACCAAGTGGGCATTAAGTCTTGTCTTCCTCACCTGGGACAAGGTGATCTCTGACTCCAGGAATGTTGCTGTCCACTCAGCCGGTTGCCATTTGGTACTGGTCACCATTTTGTCAGAGCAAACCTCACATTGGATTCTTGTCAAATTCGGTGATTCCTGACTCATCCATCTTCTCCACCTCCTAGAGTGGGTCTCTCAGAGGTCCTGCCTAGTTTTTCGCTTCTGCCTCTTGCTTCCTGCTTGGTTCTCTCCCTTAGGCTTGGCAGACAGAGTCATTTGCGAGTCCCTTAGCTCACCCCGCTGCGGCTGATCCTGACAAACTAGCACCTGCAGGTTAATCTTCTGGCGATGCTTAGTGATGAGTGACTCTCTGGGATTGTTTCTCATTTCTGGCCTGACTCTGAGAGATGTCCATTCTACAGTGAGGCCCTCAGGAGTGGCCAAACCTGACCACGGCTGGGCCTGACCAGCCTCCAGCTCCCTGGCCTTTCTCGAGTTCATTCTTTCAACTGGCTCAAAGCCCCCTCCCCCTCCTGACTGGTTTCAGTAGAGCAGCGTTCAGTCCTCATTGGAGAAAACACCTTTTCCTCCCTGCTGGGCACTGAGCAGGCCCAGGGCCCATTGATTGAAGAGACAACTGCTGTCAGGGAGTCTGTTTGGTTCTGGACCCTTACTGCCCATGGCATTCTGGACCTGTAAGGTGTTTTTCTACCTGGGTGGCCAGTTGAGTCAGAGACCCTCTTCCTGTTCCCAATCACCACAGCCCCCATCTGGCCTCTGGGGCACACAGAGCAGTGAGGAGACCAGAATCAGCCCTGGGGATGGGGTGATGTTTTTTCACCTCTGGGCTGCTCAGGCAAAGGAGCAGAGCACAGTTAGCAGGCACATCCCACCCCCTGCCCCCTCACCCCTGTCATGATCCTACCATCCAGGGTATATTCTCAATGACTCCATGCTCATCAAGGGTCAACTGTCAATCAAGATGAAACTAGCACCCTGGTCTGCACTTGCTGGTGACCTTTGTCAGGATTCCTGCCCCGCACCCGCCTCCCCACCCAGACTCTGTCTCCTTCCCTGTCTGGTCTCTACAGGTACCTGCAGAGTTTCCATCTGCTTTGGCAGCCTCAGGCAATCCATGGTGTTAGCTCAGTGCACCAGAGAGTCGACCCTGGGGGCTCAGCACTACTCCCCATTTCTATTACTGTTAGTATTTGTGACCAAGGAGACCAGGGCTAGTCTAGGTGCTGGCAGCAGTGCCGTTGGGGCAGACCCTCAGTGCCCGAGCGTTTCCTGCCCTGCTCACACACAGCATGCCTCCAGCTCTCCCTGCCAGAAGACCCACGGTTCTACACTTGGACACGGTAACAAGTTGCTGATGCAGATGTTTCTGTTTCCTCACCTCTTTAAGTTAAACGTTTACAGCAATGGTGAAATTTGCTTCTCATCAATGTTACCTGTCATCTTGCATAAGCTCAGTAAGAGAATTACAGATTCCTTCAATCTGCTGCTTCAAATTTAGTTCAATGTAAAGTCAGGCATGAAAGGTCAGATCTGTTGGCTTTTCCTGGCCCTTGTCATCTGCTCCTACTCCCCAGACTCCAAATCTGGGGCCAGTTTTATTTTGTCTATCCCAGACTCAAGGGTTCCTTGACAATTCTTTTGGCCAGAGACTGTCCCATGCTGTACTCTGGACCATATCACATGTGGGACCTTAGGCCTTCCCTTGTCCAAATCAGGGTCACCTTGCGCCTGTCCGAGGTCCATCCAAGGCCCTCCACGTGATGCACATTTGAGAATGTTTGAATCAAGGACAATCACTGGGAAACTGAAGCTTTAGTAAGATGAATGTCCAGGATGAGATCAAGACCCACCTGTGACTGCATCAAGCATCAAGCAGTGTCTGTGTGGGGGTCTCTTTGCCAGGAGCCCAAGAGAATACCAAGGCCATCAAGGAGAGAAAAACTAACATTTCACTGGTAGTCTGGTCTGGAAAATGATGCCCTTTTGTCTACATAGTTTCACAGTAGAAAATTCCCAACATCCTCACTGAACCACATGCCAAATACCAAAGGAAACATATGGGCTTTACCTGGAACTTGGGAGTCCACATCCTAGACCAATCAATGCCCTCAACCCCACATAAAAATTCTAGAGTCATTTTGGCGGGGACCCCACATTGTAGATGCAAGAGAGAAATAGTCACAGGCTAGGAAACAGCAGAGACCCGATGAGGCGCGCATGGGATCCTCACACTCTGCACTGCATTTACAGGCAGCTCCTGGGACACGGCCAGGGCAAGGCTGACTGCTCAGTGGGATACCAAGCAGGTCCCCTCTTCTGCCAACACTCTCTGGGACCCCTGTGTCTTCCTGAGTGTGGTGAGTCTAGGGCATGATACCTGCCGCTGTGAGAGCCGTGGGGTTCAGGGACCTTGCAAAAGGGTCCGTTCCTGGGGCAGGGAGGGGGCACTTGGAGGGCTTCTTCCTTCCAGTCCTTACCCAACACTAGCACACAGTTGGAAATTTGGTGCCTGAGCCCACAGGGTCACAAGGTACTTCCCCAGGGGCTAGGAAATACATGTCTTCTTGCACTTCCTGAAAGTCACGGGGTAAGTGGAAGGCTCCTCTTAGGGCATAAAGGTGGCAGGGTGAGGGGCGTGCTGGACATGTGCCAGCTCTGACCTCCGGCAGCTTAGAAATGTAGTGGCCCTCGAGCGCAGTTCCTGACCTCCCAAAGAACACCAGACCCCCACTCTGTTCTTCCAAGACTGTGGTGAGCCACCCAGGAGACACACATATAATACTATGAGTATTTTACCTGTCATGTCATGTCACGGTTACCCAGGCCTGGCCATTCTGAAGATGAGAAACCAGGCCAGCTTAGTGTTCCCAGGTGGCCTCGGACCTTCATCTTCTGTAGGAGTGTCCTGGCAGGCAGTTGTCCATCCCATCCCTATCTGGGGTTGGGAGACCTCCTGGTCTTCAGGATTTGTCTGGACCCTGAGAGCAGGGGCCAGGCTGTGGTCAGTCATTGCAGATCTGCAGATCCCTGCTTGTCCATAGCAGAGACCATTTCCAGTTCTCCCTTTGGCCAACGTGCCTGAAACAACAATTCTATTTTTTGTCCAAATTTGAAATCCTTGAGTGTTAAAAGTATGTAAAGGGATATTCCTGATACACTTTCAGTATCTATATTGTAAACCACAAAAAGGGAGACAAAGAGAGAGAGACAGAGACAGAGAAAAAGAGAGAGAGAGAAAAGGCAGAGACAGGGACAGACAGAGACAGAAACAAACAGAGAGAAAGAGAGATAATAAAAACATCTTCCAAAAAGGCTGACCTGAATATCTGGAAAAAACCCAAGTGCCTGAGAACGGATGACTGGTTAAATGTCACGTCCGGCACTGCGGGGCCGAGCCAGGGTGGGCCGTCAGGGTGAAATCAGCACTCGAGTCACACAGGGTTCCGTCTTTCAGGAGATGGCATGAATGCGTGCGTTTATTCAGAGCACAGGTACAGACTTAAGTATGTTTCCACAACCCACCCAAAAGAAAGGAAAGGGGATGGGACGTGGGAAAGTGGATGGGACGATGAATAGAGCCATGCACCGTTGGTCAGTCACAGTGGGCAGAGCCATGCACCGTTGGTCAGCCACCTGGTGACCCTTTCGACCTAATGCTACCGGTCGGAGCGGCCTGCTTTGTTGCAGTTTTGACATATCCATAGAGACTGCTGTTCCTCGTACATCATTTACAAATCATTTACGAGGGTGCATTTTCCCCAAACTGAAACGTCATGTACTGGGAAGCTGCCCAGCTTTGTCCCCCAAACTGAAACCTCCTATACTGGGAAGTTGCCCAGCTTTGAGCAGGACAAAGGGGGAATGAAAAATCAAGCATTCTTTTACTTGGTCAGTAGGCAACATCTCACCCCTTTTTCCAATTATGGCACGCCAGGACCCCTGTCTTAGGTCGTCCGTCGCCTCGCCGTGGTACCCGTCATTGGGGAGAATGCTTTAGCCCCTGTCTTAGGTGTGCGCGGCGGTGACAGAAGTTGGCCGTCATTGGGTATCCTGGGCAAGGGCATACTTCCTTAACCACGAGGAGGCACAGGGGAGGATTGATGACATTTCTGCCAAACCAGGCAGGACCCAGTGTGGCTTGACCAGAATGGAGCATGGCTCAGAAAAGAGGGGCAGGGGTAGGGTAGAGGGGTGATGGGGATGTCTTCGTTCAGTGATCGGGGGGGTTCTGTACAGGTCCGGTCCGCACTCCTTCTCCTCCTGCGTTTTCCGGTACCGGCCACGGGATCAGGTCACTGCAACAGATAAAGGAAGAGGCTTCCCAGGCCCATTAGAAATACCTTTCTGAATAGGGCTGCTCTTTGCTAGTTTCTCTCAGTTGCATAAAGTGAATTTGAGTGATTTGCCGATCAACCCTGCCAATCTGGTCTCTGACAAATGAGACAAGTCGACTCAGGATGCAGGGCCTGAATGTAAGCATCAGTAATAGTATGATCAGAGGGCCTGCTATAGTAGATATCAGGGTGGTGAACCAGGGGGATTGATTAAACCATGACTCAAACCACCCTTCGTGAGCCTCTCTCTCCTTCTTACGCCGTTCCAGGTCTTCTCTCAGCTTAGCCATGGAATCTCGACTACCCCCCGTGTGGTCGGCGTAAAAGCAGCACTCTTCTCCCAGCGCTGCACACAGCCCTCCATTTTTAAGGAAGAGCAAGTCGAGCCCCCTCCTATTTTGCAAGACTACTTCCGACAGGGAGGTCAAGGACTTTTCAAGATGGCTAATAGATTTTTCTATTCGGTCCGGGTCCTCATCAATAGCTGCTCTTAGAGAAGTTAGACCAGAATATTGGGTTACCAGAGCAGCGATGCCAGTGCCGGCACCTGCCAGGCCTATGCCAAACAGAGTGGCGATGGTTAGTGCGGATATGGGTTCCCTGCGGTTCCTACGCAGGACATCAGGGGAATTGCACCAATAGTCAAGGAGTACCTCAGCAGGGTGGTATATAATTTTTGGGACAACAATAACCATAAGACAAAATTCTTGGGAGGCATTAAATACTGAGCCTGCCAAGTGGGGAGTTAATCCTGAACGTGAACAGTCCCACCAAGCTCCCATTTTTGGTGAGATCCAGGCGGAGTTACTCCATCCCGGGGACTCCACATTCTGTGCACACAACTCCTTCTTGTTTTGAGGGACTGTACCTACACATGTCCCTTGACCGCTAATTTGGGTCATGGTTAGTCCCTGGGGGTGGGCCTTCCACTCTCCTGGGGCTCTGTAATTAACATTGTATGAGGCGTTAATACCCATAGCCTCATAAAACGGTGGCTTGGGGCTTCAGTCAGGTTTGGGGCAGTAGCATTCAGAGTCTGATATGTGGCTTCGATAAGACTCCTGAGGGGGTTAATGATTGGGCCAAAACTGGGTTTTGGGATGGATAGGCCGGCTGTAACAGGAGGTGGTGTCGTCTTAGGGCCAGCCATGGTAGTAATGGTGGGCTTAAGAGGGGGTTTTGGAGCCTCAAGTGCCTGGTTAGGGCCTAGCAGAATCTGCTGCACGGGTTCGATTTTTAAGAGGATCTGCAGGATAACCCCATGCCATGGCCTGCTATACCACATAAGTCCCCAATTCAGGCGGTTGACCCATCGGGTCTCAAACCTTCCCTTATCAGTGAAGGAGATTTTGACCAGAAGCATTTGGGGGTGGTATTGTACAGAATATGAGCCATATCTCAGTGGCACAGCATAAGAAATATTAACCAGGTCGTGGTCAACCGACCACTTCCAATAGCCATCATTAGAATCTACGCAAGACCAGCTGGCACAATATTAAGATTCAGGGCCACCGCAGGTTCTCCTCCATTGGCCTGTCCGGAACCCGGGGCAGGTGAAAAAGCCATTGGGTCTCATTTAGGCTCTGGCCGGGGGCCTTTCAAAACCATCCTGAAAGGGGTAGGCGTCTTCCAGGGAAAAATATAAGTCAGGGAAGCACTGATTAAGGGGTGCTGCCAAACCAGGCAGGACCCAGTATGGCTTGACCAGAATGGAGCATGGCTCAGAAAAGAGGGGCACTTGTGGTACTCCAAACCTCATAGTCCTCTCCACTCCTTATGACCAAGGTCTGCTTGAATGGTTGGTGTCGATTGGCATGAGTTTCGGTAGGGTCCTTCATTAATAATATAGCGAGGGTCCAGGCCACAAGCGTCGTTGTGGTCATTTTGTTCCTGTGGCAAAAAGAGAAGGAAATTCGTCTCAGGGCTAAGTACCCTGGAGGTGAGTTTCATTATTTTTCCCAGCTGTGGGGGACAAATGATCGGGGGGCTCGTGTATTGGCCTGACCAGGCATTCCGGCACCCAAATGGGTTTTTCTGTATTAGTTGGATATACACAGACTGCGCCTCTGACTCTGGCAAGGATTGCTGCCGTTGGTTGCCAGGTTCCTGAGGACAGATCCTTCCATTTCACCATTGCTTTAAGGGGAGCCGGAGTAGCAAAGTGACGTTGGGCTGCACTGCGGCCTGAATCATCGAGGAGCAAAAAATTCAAAATGAATAAGGTTGCAGATAGGAGCGCTTGTGGCCCTTGACAGCCTTGGTAGATCTCACCCTCTTTTGTTTTAGAAATGTAAGTTTTGAGATGTCAGTGCGCCTGCTCTATGATAGCCTGTCCTTGGGGGGTTATAGGGAATGCCTGTTGTATGTGTAATGTCCCAGGTTTCACAAAAGGAATGAAAAGCGCGGCTTGTATAGGCCAGTCCATTGTCAGTTTTAATTTGCCTGGGATTTCCCATATATGAGAAAGCAGCAGTAAGGTGATCTATAACATGTTTCGTTTTTTCCCCGGCATGTAGTGAGGCAAAAATCATGCCCGAGTGTGTGTCTATCGAGACATGGAGATAATGCCGGTTTCCCAATGAGTTAGTGTGGGTCACATCCATTTGCCAAATACCATTTGCTCTCAGTCCTCTAGGATTGACTCCCAGGGATGGGGAATGTATATAAGGAGTGCAAGTGGGACAGACAGTGGTTATGGAGAGAGCCTCAGCTTTGGAACAACCCGTATGAAAACGAAGAGACTGGGAATTAAGGTGGAATTTTTTATGTAGCTGCATGGCCTTATCACATTCTAGGGATGTCATTATTAAGCGGGTAGCTTTATCTGCTCGTTCATTGCCTTCTGCAAGGGGTCCCGGGAGGCCAGAGTGTCCTCTAATATGACCCACAAAGAGGGGGTCCTTTCTGGCCCAAATCAACAGTTTGTAATTGAGATAAAATTACAATGTTTGTAATTGAGATAAAATTTTCGAGCCCTCACCTATGTGGGGTGCTGTTTCTAATCGGGGGAAGATATTAGCAACATACACACTATCAGTGTAAATATTGAGGGGCTCATTAGGGAATGTCTGCAAGGCCAATAATACAGCAGATACTTCTGCAAATTGTGCCGAGGTCTCAGCAAGCTGTATGGCGTGAACATCCTGCCCATCAACCACTAAGGCTCGACCGCTCTTAGAGCCATCAGTGAAGAGGGTCCGTGCACCCGGAAGGGGGGTGGTCTTTATGATTCGAGGGAAGATAATAGGGCAAATCCTGAAGCTTTGCAGGAGTTTATGTTTGGGATATGCCTGTGTAATTTGGCCTTTAAAGGAGCAGACAAAAAGGCACCAGGAATCATCATATTGCATCAGATTATTAATCATGTCTTTGGAATAGGGAACGACCAATATGTCCATATCCTTAGCAAAGAGTGCACACCCTATGGTTCTAGCCTTCCAGAGTAATTGAGAAACTAAGGTGGGATAAGGAATCACCGTTCAGGTGGGGGAAGCTGAGAGGTGGACCCAGTATAATGGACCAATCTGCCAGAAAACTCCAGTTGGGGCAAACTCTGAAGCAAGCACTATAAATTGTAGTGGTAGATTGTAATCAATATGGTGTATTTGCATTTCTTCTAAGGCATGCTCTGCTTTTCTAAGAGCCAATTGTGCCTCTGGGGTCAATTGACAAGGTGAGGAGGGGTCAGAATCCCCCTTCAATAGTTCAAAAAGAGGTTTGAGCTCTCCTGTGGGCAGGGAGAAGGATGGTCGGAGCCATTGGAGTTCTCCCAAAAACTGTTGCCACTGGTGTAGAGTCTTTAAATGAGAGGTGGCAAACTGTATTTTTTGAGGCACTATTCCCACCTTGTTAATGGTGTATCCTAAATATCTGTATGGGTGGGAGAGCTGTACCTTGTCCGGGGAGATTACAAGGCCTGCTGATTCCAGGGCGACCCGGACATGATCATAGAGTTGAAGTAACAGGTCTTTGGTGGGGCAGGCGGCTAAGATGCCATCCATATAATGAATCAAAAGTGCACTGGGGAAACGAGCCCGGACTGGCGCTAAAACCGCTGCAACATATATCTGACACATAGTGGGACTATTAGTCATGCCCTGGGGAAGGACTACCCATTGCTAGCGCTGATAGGGCTCCTGAAAATTGGGGGAAGGTAGAGAGAAGGCAAATCTTTGACAATCTTTAGGAGCTAATGGAATATTGAAAAAACAATCTTTAAGATCTATCACTAACAATTAGCAGGACTTTGGTATAGCGGAGGGATGGGGGAGCCCTGGCTGCAGGGCCCCCATTGGATGCATGGTGGCATTGACTGCTCTGAGATCTTGCAATAATCTCCACCCGCCTGTCCTTTTCCTTATAACAAAGATTGGGGTATTCCAGGGAGATGTGGATGGGGTAATGTGCCCCTTTTCTAATTGCTCGGGCACTAGGGCATGTGCGGCCTGTAATTTCTCTTTAGGTAGGGGCCACTGCTCCACCTAGACTGGATCATCTGATTTCCAGGTAAATGGGGTGGGAGACCGCTCGACAGTGGCCCCGATTAAAAAGGGCTAGTTTCTTCCAGTTCCTCAATGGGCATTAAAGTCACGGGATTTTCCTGCCCGGAGGATGGGCAGTCACTAGTGATATGGGCTATGGTCTTAAAGGACACTGGCGATATCTGCGAGCGACTGGGTGATGTAACCAGAACCGTGCCCATAGCTGAGAGTATATCTTGTCCCCAAAGATTGGTGGGGAGGTCTGGGACAATATAAGGCTGGAACTGGCCCTTATGGCCCTCGGCGTCCTCCCAGGTCAATACTTGGGCGCTACGGCTGGGTTGGACTTGGCCAAGTCCTTGCAAAACGGCTGTAGCCATTGTGGCAGGCCAGTTGGCAGGCCAATATTTACTGGATATGACTGAGACATCCGCCCCAGTATCTAATAGCCCAGAGAATTCCTTTGAGTTGATTCTTAGCGCATAGCGTGGTCTGGAAGCCATATGGGCAATCCAAAATATTTGGGCTGGATTATCTGAGCAGTCTTCGTTTGTCTGACCCTGGACTGAGAGCATCGAGGTGGGGCCTTGCCACGTCGGGAGGAGGAGCAGGCGTGCAATCAGCTGTCCCTTTTCTATCGTCACAATGCCACGGGGGGAATCTGCCAAGACATGAATTTGTCCTATGTAGCTCTCTGTGATAGATCCTGGGTATATCTGCAATCCTTGCAGGAGAGCCTTTTCTGACCCTAGAATGAGGCCAGTGGTTCCGGGCGGTAGGGGGCCATAGACCCCCGTCTCCAAACTTTCAATTCCCATAGGTGGTGTTAGTACCGCCCGGACAGAGGCATAAAGGTCTAGACCTGAGCTGGGAATTGAGGAGCCCCTGAGAGAGGGAGGGAAGCTATTGGGAGCGGGCTGATACTTTGTCCGGATTTCTGATAGGCCTCCTGCCTGAAGGCTTGCAGTGCCCGAGGCAGGCCCCTCCCGCCGTTTCCCTGTGGCAGTGGATTGCCTAAGTTATTCGGTCGGGAGTGACACTCGGCTGCCCAGTGATTGCCTCTCTTGCATCTGGGACATAGCCCGGGTGATCCCCCCTTCTTCCGCAAGGGGTTGTTGGGACATTCCTTTTTGAAATGGCCTGGCTGTCCGCATTGATAGCAGCTTTGCTTGGGTTTTTGTGGGGAATCCCTGAAAGCCTGGAAACCTGGGAAGTTGCCCAGCATTGAGCAGGACAAAGGGGGAATGAAAAATCAAGCATTCTTTTACTTGGTCAGTAGGCAACAGTTAAAGAAACTTTGGTATATCTACACAATGGAATACTAAGCAGCTGTTAGAAAGGATGAATTCATGAAATTTACATACAAGTGGTACTACATGGAAAGTACCATGCTAAGTGAAATGAGTCGGAAAGAGAGGGACAGACATAGAAAGACTGCATTCATCTGTAGAATATAAAGTAACAAAATAGGAGACTAACACCCAAGAATAGTCGAGATAAGTACCAGGAGGTTTGCTCCATGGCTTGGAGGTCAGCCACACATGCTGGAAGAAAAGGCAGCTCAGATAGGGAAGGGAGCACCAAGTAAAGGGTGTTGGGAGGGTCCTGCCTAGATGGGAGAAGCATGCTGAAAGTAGACTATAGACCAAACATGAATGCCACTCAATGCCTCTTTTGCAAACCACAGCACCCAAAAGGAGAGAGAGAACAAAAGGGAATGCCCTGCCACAGAGCCAGAGTGGGATGGAGGGAATGGGGGTGGGAGGGATACTGGGATCCGTGGTGGTGGAAAATGGACACTGGTGGAGGGATGGGTCTCGATCACTGTATAACTGAAATCCAAACACAAAAATTTGTAAGTCTATAACTGTACCTTATGGTGTTTCACTAATAAAAATTTTTTAAAAAAGGCTGGCCTGGGTGGAGAGGTGGGTGGGCGGGTGTTGGGAGGGAAACTGGAAACATTGGAGGTGGGAAATGTACACTGGTGGAGGGATGGGTGAACAATGATGACTGAAGCCTAATCATGAACAGCTTTGTAAGGGTCTATCTCAGATCCATTCAATGAAAAAAAAGTTTAATAGGAGAATGGCTTATATTTGGATTTATAGAATTAGATGTGTAGTACATTTTCTGAGGTAAAGTCCAGAGCTCAGCTGAGGCGCAGGGATCGTTATAGAATTGGGGAGATGTGATGCTAGACTTGAGTTTGGAAAGAGTCCATGACAGGTAGATCAGTCGTTCAAATGTGTCCTGCTTTGAGCACCATTCAACATGTCATTACTTAATTTCTTTTTTAAAAATGATTATTTCATTGACTTTAAGGGGAAACTCTGTATGGGCATTTATAAATGGCAAACAAATTTCATTTGCATTAGATATGGAAGTGGGAAAATGCTGCAGGGAACCTGCAGAGGCCTCTCAGGGTACAGAGATGGGGGTGGGGGACAGGTCCAAGGGAACTTCCCTAGTGGCAGTTTGTGATTGAAAGGTACAGGCAGTTACTGGCCATTAGAAGTTAGGGGGAGTGGTCAGCTCTTTCAGCTCACATTCTGTTTTGAACACGTCCTCCCTTCACATCTTACTGTGTAAGTTTCTTTCAAGAAAAGTATCTTGCAGGATTGGAAAGGTAGTCCAGAGGGTAGGGCATTTGCCTTGTGGACAGCCAATTCAGATGTGACCCCGGGCACCGCATATGATCGTGAAGCCCCAGCAGGAGTCGTCCCTGAGTACAGAGCCAGGAGTGAGGCCTGAGCAACACTGGGTATGTCCCTCCATAAATGTCCAAGTACAGCAAAAAGAGGAGAGGGAAGAGTGGGACGGGCGGTTCTGATTGCAGTGGGACTCACAGGAGCATTTGGGAATTTCACACGCCCCATTGTAAACTGGTATTCCTTTTGGGATGCAATATAGCAAAATCAATGGAAAGTTAAAATTTGTATTTTGAAAAAGATCAAAGAGGTTGGGAGATAGTAGAGCGGGAAGGGCACTTGGGCTATCTGACTTCAATCTGTGGCATCCCATAGAGTCCTTTGAGCATGGCTGGGACTGATCCCTGCTGTGGTTCCAAAACCAAAGAAGCAAACAAACAAGGAAATGTAATATATCAAAAGCTAGAACAGGTGGTAAGGTGTCTGCTTTGCATAATTCTAACCTGGATTGATTCCTGGCACCTCCTATGGATCCTTGAGCACCATTAGGGGTGATCCCTGAGCACAGAACAGGAGACAGGGTCCCCAGTCAAGGGAGGTCTCATCTCTTAGGCCGCTGGAGCAAGACCATGGGGGCCTGTGCAGGGCACAGATTGCCCAGGCGCTGCCAGCCTTGGGCCTGGGAGTCGGTGCTTGACCTCCACATCCCTCGACCCAGAGCAGGATGCCCTGGCTGCCTGTCCTCACTCCCAGCCTTGTGCCCACAGGTGGGACTGCAGGACAAACAGGTGAGTGTCTGCGGCAGCAACAGGACTGGGATATCAGCTTCCCGCAGTAGGACGTGGCCTCTGACCAGTGTCGGTCTCTCAGAATGAGCAGGAGGAGGAGCAGGTGCTACGCAGAGTCAGCTCCGGATCAGCTGCAAGGGGAGTGAATCAGGACAAGGTGGATATGGAGAAATGACAGAAGGTGCCGGGGGAGACCCACTGTGAGGGTAGGAGCCCGCCTGCGGTGGTGGGAGGAAGGACAGGCCAGGACGCCACCCTCTATAATATAACAAAATCTAAAACAGGCTAGAGGGGTTGTGGGTGTGTGGACTGGCCCTCACTACACACAGAGGGTCCTAGTAGCGGGGAAGCTGCCGGGTCGAGGTAGGGGTGCCTGCAGCCTAGAATGCTTCTGCTGGTACCAAAAGTAGCACACAGCTGCAACCCCACACCTGAATGCCCCACTCACGTGGGCTCCAAGGTCGAGCAGGTGCTGAGGCACAATTCGCTCATGGAACCGCTGCAGCAGGTGCTAACAAAGCAGCAGGCCATACTGGAGGCCACCTTCAGGGAGCTGAGGGAAACCCAGGTGAGGGGGTGGCCAGGGGCTCAGGGACAGGAAGGCGCATCAGGCCCTAGACCTGCCTACTCACCTGGTGCCTTCATCTTTAGGGGATCCTCAGTCCTGAAATCAGGAGCAACTGAGACCCAGGCCTTACTGGAATCCCAAGGGTACCCTGAAGAGGGTGAGTAGTGGGGTAGGTCTCCAGGAGAGAGAAGTGCCTGATGGGGATCTGGAGGTGGGGCTATATGGGAGGTGTAGTCAGGCGGGACCCCTGAGATGCCTCCACTTTCCTTGCTTGGCTGAGACCCTGGAGTGCCCAATAGTCAATCCAGTGTCGAAGAACACGGAGTTGGAGGTGAACATAGTGGAGGTTTGTGAGACCATGACCTCTATGGAACTCGAGGTGATGGTCACGAAGGACAGGCTGGTGGCATGGAAGAAGTCTAAGTATCTGGATGACTAAGGTTTGAGACTAAGGTCTGGTGTCCAGACCTGGGGAGCGGGATTATGGATTGTGTGAAGAACCCAGAGAGACCCTCCTGTTCCTGTCTGTGAGGAACAGGAGGCCGCAGACCTCAGATCTGGATCCTGTAATGACCTGTCCCCAAATAACCAGAATCCAGCTCTTCCGCTCGATTTCAGCTGGCAAGCTTGTTCACCATTAATCCACATTTTCTACCCTGATGATGTACCCTGTGTTCTTCAATTCCAACTAATCTAGCCCTGATACAGTTCTTCCCACCCTCCTCCTTCCTCCCTCCTCCCCACTCTTCCACTTTCCCTCAGCACTAGACCCTAGGGATCAAGGGGGCAGAAAGGTCCCCCAACACTAGACCGCAGGAATCAGTGGGACAAAAATGTCTCCTACCTCTAGGCACCAGGGATGTTGGGAGCAGAAATTTAAACTGGGCCACACTCAAACCTCAGTTATGATAGCTCCAAAAGCAAAACAATGGCTTGAGGTGGGAGCTCTCCCTCCCTAGTACACAGTCCCGTTTCTCCATATGGCCGCCCTGAAGCTAATGGGGGCTGGAAACATCAGAGCAACCAGTTCTAGACACTCTTTGGGGGCTGGTTGGGCACTAATGAATTGAGGAGAAGAGAGAGGAAGGAGGCATGCTGGGTCACTCTCTGACAGTCACTGTCCTATTTCCAAGCTTGTTTCAATAAATGGATCCATCCCAGGCCGTGTGGGTATGTGTCTTGGGCGAGGTGTGTCCTGCCAGCAGTTGGCAGTTGCTTCTAGATTGTGGGTGGCCCCTGCCATGAGATTCACCATGTCTAGAGCCTGTCATCTGCATGCCCCTGAGTACGATGTTAATGACCCCAGGAGAGTACCTCTAAGATTTGGAGTGGTAACATTCAAAATATGGTGGTGGGAAGGTACGATGGTGGTGGAATTGGTGTTTGAATATTAAATGTAATAAATTATTGTAAACAACTTTATAAAAACAAAATAAAAATTTGCAAAAATGTCAGCAAAATTTAAAGCACGAAAAGAGAACAGAAAAATCAAAGATACACCAATCTAATACTTTTTTTTAATAAAAAAAGCAGTGGCGTCTAAGCTATAAAGATAACCCACAGAATGGGAAAAATTATTTACCCAATATCTAGCTGATAAAATGTTAATATCCAAGTTATATAGCACATTGGTAGAACTTTACAAAAAAAAATATCTCCCAACCCCATCAAACAAATGCAGAGAGGAATAATGAACAGAAACTTCCTCCAAGAAGAAATTCAAGGGCTGGAGCGATAGTACAGTGGTAGGTTGTTGCTTTGCACGTGGCTGATCTGGGTTTGATCCCCGCCATCCTACGGGCTACACCCGCCTTGGAACCCCAAGTGTTCTGTGAGAACCAGAAGGGGGTGTCCTTCCTAAAGACACCCCATGCACACCCCATCCTCCCTTTCACCTAGAGGTGGAAATCACACCCAGATCCAAGACAAACCTGAGCCAACAACCCGTCAAAGACAAATGTGTTGGCAGAAGATCAGACAGACTGTGATGCCTGTGAGGTAAGGAGGCTGCAGACACCCATCCCAGGGCACAAAGTGACCTGCCTGAAAGTGATGTGTTCCCCCCTGGAGTCAGAAATGGTTCAACAGAATTTTTACTCACCTGTAATTCTGTCATTTACCTATCCTGTCAAAATCATATTCATCTACCCCAACCTTGTCTTTCTTCCCTCTTCCTTCCCGCCCTTCTCCTCTCCCCCTCCTCCTTCCTGCCCCCTCCTTTCTCCCCTCCTCTGCCCCTTCCCATTGAGGAATGGGCTATGGGGCTATGAGGCTATGGGGCTACGCAAAGCAATTGCAGACGTGCCCCCATGGCAGGGATGCTGCGTACTAGGAGTGGCGAGTTGACCCAAACAGAACAACATTGAGACTCACTCTGCATGTAAAGAAGTTACACAGTCTCCAAGGAAACTCAGCTAGAGAAGAGGGCAACAAATAAAGGGTGTTGGGTGGATCCTCCCAGGGTGGGAGATGCATGCTGAAAGTAGACTATAGACCAAACATGACTACCACTCAGTGCCTCTCTTGCAAACCACAGCACCCAAATGGAGAGAGAGAGAGAGAAAATGGGGGAATGCACTGCCAAAGAGGCAGGGTGGGAAGGGTTTGGGGGGTGGGAGTGATGCTGGGACCCGTGGTGGTCGAGGATGGCTGCTGGTAGAGGAATGGATACTTGATCATTGTGTGACTGAAACCATGGCACAAAAATTTATAAGTCTACAATTGCACCTCATGGTGTTTCACTAATAAAAAAATAAAAAGAAAATTCTTGGATAAAAAAAAAAAAGGTACACAGCCTCCAACACATCCATATGTGCAGGAACAAACTCAAAATATAAAATAAAAACCCAATCAAAAAATATATCCAAAGAAATAAATTTCAATTTTCAATATGAAAATTAAGGGATCATGGGATCTAACCATGTTTCACGCTTGTCCGTATCCCTCTGCGAGCGCACCCCCCTCCAGCCTTTCCAGAGGGATTCAGGGCTTCTTTCTTATGGTCTTTACCTGGATGCCACTCAAGTTGGATACTGCTCCTGAACTGTTCAGTGGTTCTGAGCAAGAGATTTCATCCACTGCTTCTTGCAAGTCAGAGGATGGGGTCCCATCGGATTAGCAAAAAGGCTGGGGTCGCGAAAGTTAGAGTGGGTTTTCACATCAAAATCTAGAGTTGCAAAAGTTAGATGTGGGTTATCACATCATAATCCCAGGGACTGTGCCATCTGGGCAATTTGTAGCCACTGGGGCCCTTTGTTAGTCATCAGTGTCACCCCTGAATGGGGACCTGGATGTAGATAGTTTGTTTACCTCTGTGGCACAGCGAGAGATCTGAGCCCCCTGTCTCAGAGACAGGTATGCCCAGAACTATGCCAATGGCCCTACTCTGGGTCAGGGCACCTAGAACCTGATGCCCTTTCACATGCACAAAGAGGATCAACCTGTTAGCCTCTGGAGCCCTACTGCTGATTTCTTTAGGTTATTTGTTTTTCTTTTTCTCACTTCTAAATGCTCATTCTTCCAGGAGGTCTGGTGCCCAGTCTCAACCAAGAGCTGGAGCAGAGCCTCTGAGGCTCTCTTTCAGTCCTCTTAGGCTTCTGACACTAGGACCTTATCATCTACAGACTGCAGGATGGTCCATTCCAGGGCTCCAAGGAGGATTTTCTTAAGCAGAGCCAGGGTCTTCCTGAAGAAGGTGGCCGAGTTTTTGAATCCTTGGGCAACGGGTCCACAGTGACTGAGGTTTCCTCCTGTCTCTGGATCCTTTGGCCCAAAGGCAAACAGGGGTGTGCTTCCTGGAACAATTTGCAAAGGGAGAAACACATCTTTTGAGGTTCAGGCCGGTCAATCATTGGGCACTAGAGCAAAACAGACTCAAGAGAGTGGAAGGGCTGGGTACCACAAGGTGACCAGCAGGAGCGACCACACTGACCCGGCGCAGGTCATGACTTCTCAACTGAGGCCAATGGGTTGCTCCCAGTTGAGCTGCATCCCACCACTATTCCTGCCTCCCAGACCTGCGCAGTATCTTTCCCTATCCCTAGCCACACCTCATGGGCTACCAGATATTGCGGCTGTCTTTGGAGGCTCACTCCTAGCATGAGTTTACCAGCAGAGGGGCATGATACTGCCATTAGAGGGCGCCTGGAGAGGGTATTTTCCAAAGGGGGAATCCACAGTGTCAAGGTGGACATTTATTTGCGCTTCTAGCTCTGTCAGGAGATCTAATGCCAATAAGATACTAAAGTTGGGAACAGGGAGAACCTTGTTTCCCATGTGGAACCCCCAGAATCTGCTGAGACCATGGATTCTCGGGCCCAGCAAAAGCAGGGAAGGGCTGCACCTCCGATACCTTCATCGAGATCTCCTTCCTATGTTGCCCTGTCTTGGGGGTCATAGGGCGACCGTTTCCACGAGGCTTTTCTTGGGAGTGTAGGTACAAAGATACCCTGCCTTCCCTGCCTGCCTGGAGACTCCCTGTGACTCTGTCAGACTGTCCAAGTGGTCCTGGTGTCGGTAGACATTTCTGGAATCTACCCAACTTTGAATGTCTGCCACTCCCATTCACAGAGGGTCACAGCTGGTCTGGTGTCATATTGGCACTTTGTTATCTCCTGCAGCATGTCATGGCTCTCTGGGGCAATGATCTGGGGCCTGCCCTCTGCCCCTCCTCATCCTCCAACCCTGACCCCTGCTCCTGCTCTGGCTCCCTTCTTTCTCCCTGGCCCTTGTCTTCCCTGCCTGTTCTCGCCGCCTCTAGACCAAGGGCACACTAGAGATACTGGGGTCTGGCCTTAACCACTCCACTGGGGTAGAGCTATCTCCACTGTACGAGTGGCAGTGCCACCCAGCTGCCATGCTCTCTGCCAACTCCTCCTGTACCCCTGGTGCCACTGCTTGAGTGTCGCTCTTTTTACTTTTGGTCTTGTCTTGCTGCTTTCTCCCCTGCTTGGTAGTGAGTTTTGTTGTTTCACAAATGAGAATTGCAGCACTAATATAACTTTGAGTTTTCAACGACTATGAACTCATACGAACTTTGCCAAAATTTCTGCCTAAAGCTAACTAAAAACCAAGCAGCAGGGACGGGAGTGATAGCACAGTGAGTAGGGTGTTTGCCTTGCACACGGCTGACCTGGATTTGATTCCCAGAGTCCCATATGGTTCCCTGAGCACCACCAAGAGTAATTCCTGAGTGCATCAGCCAAGAGTAACCCCTGGGCATCGCTGGGTGTGACCCATAAAGGAAAAAAGGGCGGCCATCTTGACAGCATTTAGCCGAAGAGAAGGACAACATGGAGGGCGGGATCCACAGATCCCGAAGGAAAAAAAAAAAAAACAGGTTCCAAAAAGAGCCGAGATCATCGGGAAATCCCAGATGGGGTAGGTACCGCATCCCGCCTCCCCCAGATGGAACCCCGGTGACCAGAAACCTCTACAAGCACAGCTCGAGTATGCGGGAACTAGGACTTTTCCTCAAAAATGCCGGGACTACACCTCCCAGGTAACCTCAGATTCCGGAAGTCACGCCCACAGCCCGCCCCCCCAGCGCCATCTTGACAGCATTTAGCCGAAGAGAAGGACAACATGGAGGGCGGGATCCACAGATCCCGAAGGAAAAAAAAAAAAACAGGTTCCAAAAAGAGCCGAGATCATCGGGAAGTCCCAGATGGAGTAGGTACCGCATTCCGCCTCCCCCAGATGGAATCCCAGTGACCAGAAACCTCTACAAGCACAGCTCGAGTATGCGGGAACTAGGACTTTTCCTCAAAACCGCGCGGCCGCTTACGCGGCCGCGTGACATCTCTCTATATACAAAGTGATCCATGGGAAGTAAACCACCTAACGTTTCTCTCTGAAAATCATAGTTAAGCTTTGAGCACGGCCACAGCCCCAGAAACACAAGTACTTAATGCATAACCCAGTAGCTTGGAGCAGAAAAGTGAACGGGTTATGTGTTAACCCAGGCCATCAAGTCTGCCAGAGGGGAAAGGGTGTTGGTCCCTTCCGCCCTCCCCCCTCTGGAAAGAAAGGTGGCGGCCACATGGGAGCCTTGTGGACAGCAGGTATGAGCCAGGGGTGTGGGGGCGACTAAAACCTCATGGGAAGGGGGGCGTTCCGGTCCTTCCTTCATGCCCTACCGAGGCCACCAGTTGCCCCCCACGAGCAGCTCTCCAGCACGGCCACAGCCCCAGAAGCACAAGGACTTAATGCAGAACCCAACAGCTTGGAGCAGAAAAGTGAACGGACTATGCGTTAATCCAGGCCATCAAATCTGCTGGAGGGGAAAGGGTGTTGCCCCATTCGCCCTCTCCTCTCTGGAAAGAAAGATGGCGGCCACATGGGAACCTTGTGGACAGCAGGCATGAGCCGGGTGAGCGGGGGCGACTAAAACCTCATGGGAAGGGGGGCGTTCCGGTCCGTCCTTCACGCCCTACCGAGGCCACCAGTTGTCCCCCACGAGCGGCTCTCCAGCACGGCCACAGCCCCAGAAGCACAAGGACTTAATGCAGAACCCAGCAGCTTGGAGCAGAAAAGTGAAAGGACTATGCGTTAATCCAGGCCATCATGTCTGCCCGGAGGGGAAAGGGTGTTGGTCCCTTCCGCCCTCCTCCCTCTGGAAAGAAAGGTGGCGGCCACATGGGAGCCTTCTGGACAGCAGGTATGAGCCAGGGGTGTGGGGGCGACTAAAACCTCATGGGAAGGGGGGCGTTCCGGTCCTTCCTTCACGCCCTACCGAGGCCACCAGTTGCCCCCCACGAGCGGCTCTCCAGCACGGCCACAGCCCCAGAAGCACAAGGATTTAATGCAGAACCCAACAGCTTGGAGCAGAAAAGTGAACGGACTATGCGTTAATCCAGGCCATCAAATCTGCTGGAGGGGAAAGGGTGTTGCCCCATTCGCCCTCTCCTCTCTGGAAAGAAAGATGGCGGCCACATGGGAGCCTTGTGGACAGCAGGCATGAGCCGGGGGAGCGGGGGCGACTAAAACCTCATGGGAAGGGGGGCGTTCCGGTCCGTCCTTCACACCCTACCGAGGCCACCAGTTGCCCCCCACGAGCGGCTCTCCAGCACGGCCACAGCCCCAGAAGCACAAGGACTTAATGCAGAACCCAGCAGCTTGGAGCAGAAAAGTGAACGGACTATGCGTTAATCCAGGCCATCAAGTCTGCCAGAGGGGAAAGGGTGTTGCCCCATTCGCCCTCTCTTCTCTGGAAAGAAGGATGGCGGCCGCATGGGAGCCTTGTGGACAGCAGGTATGAGCCGGGGGTGTGGGGGCGACTAAAACCTCATGGGAAGGGGGGCGTTCCGGTCCGTCCTTCACACCCTACCGAGGCCACCAGTTGCCCCCCATGACCGGCTCTCCAGCACGGCCACAGCCCCAGAAGCACAAGGACTTAATGCAGAACCCAGCAGCTTGGAGCAGAAAAGTGAACGGACTATGCGTTAATCCAGGCCATCAAGTCTGCCAGAGGGGAAAGGGTGTTGCCCCATTCGCCCTCTCTTCTCTGGAAAGAAGGATGGCGGCCGCATGGGAGCCTTGTGGACAGCAGGTATGAGCCGGGGGTGTGGGGGCGACTAAAACCTCATGGGAAGGGGGGCGTTCCGGTCCGTCCTTCACGCCCTACCGAGGTCACCAGTTGCCCCCCATGACCGGCTCTCCAGCACGGCCACAGCCCCAGAAGCACAAGGACTTAATGCAGAACCCAGCAGCTTGGAGCAGAAAAGTGAACGGACTATGCGTTAATCCAGGCCATCAAGTCTGCCAGAGGGGAAAGGGTGTTGCCCCATTCGCCCTCTCTTCTCTGGAAAGAAGGATGGCGGCCGCATGGGAGCCTTGTGGACAGCAGGTATGAGCCGGGGGTGTGGGGGCGACTAAAACCTCATGGGAAGGGGGGCGTTCCGGTCCATCCTTCACGCCCTACCGAGGTCACCAGTTGCCCCCCGCGAGCGGCTCTCCAGTACGGCCACAGCCCCAGAAGCACAGGGACTTAATGCAGAACCCGGCAGCTTGGAGCAGAAAAGTGAACGGACTATGCGTTAATCCAGGCCATCATGTCTGTCCGGAAGGGAAAGGGTGTTGCCCCAGTCGCCTTCTCCTCTCTGGAAAGAAAGATGGCGGCCGCATGGGAGCCTTGTGGACAGCAGGTATGAGCCGGGGGAGTGGCGGGGCGACTAAAACCTCATGGGAAGGGGGCGTTTCGGTCCGCCCTTCACGCCCTACCGAGGCCACCAGTTGCCCCCCACTAGCGGCTCTCCAGCACGGCCACGACTCCAGAGCACAGAAACCAATTTCTTAACTATCTGACTTTCAGTATAAATACTTCCAGGGTCAATAAGTAAAATAGCAGAAATCCAAAACCAACATTTAATTCTTGAACCCAGCTGTAGAAAGCAAATCACGTCACAATGCTTTTTCAGCATGTCTGATTTGGGGGGGGGGGGTAAACTCTAAATTATAGTGGTGAATCTTTTATTGAAACAATGAATCTAATCAAAGCAGATAGAGTGTTAACTAGAATTCATCTGCCCCACAGGGACTGGGAGGGGTGGAGGGTGGGGTTTTATTGGGGTTCTTCATGGTAAAAAAAAAAGTATTGGTAAAGGGAAATGTGTTTGATATTTGCATGACTGAGACCTAAACCTGAAAGCTTTGTAACCTTTCCCAAGGTGATTCAATAAATAAAAAAAAATTGAAAAAAAAAAAAAAGAAAAAAGGGCACATTTTGGAATGAGGGAGAACATGATGAGATAACAGTGCTAATGGAATGAACAGCTCCAAAGTCTGAACACCGCACAAGGCAAGAGATCAGTTTTACAGCAGATCTGATGGGCGACGGGGTATTAGCAAGCAGCTGACAGGAAGTATGGAACAAGAAATAACCAAGCTTTCTGGGTGCAAAGAAGGATCTGGAGCATATCAATAACGTAGGAAAATTTGGGGGATTTTCCAAGCTTTCTAAGTTGAACAGTGTTACAGACCACCTCTGGGACATCTCAGGTGATTTCCGTGCTGTCTCATCTCTCCCAGACCCTGTGCCTCATGGCAGCTCCTGCTCTCCAGGGTAGTCTGTCTGAAGTTAGCTTGCGGGAAATGTGGGCAGAGGTCCCCTCTCCTCTTCAGCAGGGCTCAGGAGATCCTAGTAACAGGACTTGAACAGGGTTGGGCCACATCATGGCAAGCACTTTAACCCCAGCAATATCCCTGGGGCCCATTCTTGAAAAGTCTGAAAGTGCTCGGGAGTGGAAGCCTCGGGTTCCACGGGGCTGTCTCCCTGGGCACTGTGCCGTACAGAAGGGGGAGTGAGGCATCTTTAAGGGAGCCCAACTCTACAGGAAGGAGAGTTAGGTTTGGAAGCAGCTGAAAGAAAAGTACTGCTTTGAGCAGGCATTAGTCCAGCAGATAAAGTGATCTTCTTGCACACTGCTGACGTTGGATCAATGGGCCCCTCTAGTTCCACTAGGTATGGTCCCAGAGCTAAGTCAGGAATAAAGCCTGAGCATGTCTGGGTGTGATGCCAACACCCAAAGAAAAGTACTGCAAGCAGACAGGGCCAGCCTTTTCCCAGTGCCCTAAGGACAGATTGCTCAAGTTCTTAGTGGACATAAGAGGGATTTCCCTGTTAGGTGGAGGGGTGAGGGAGGGGAAGGGGGTGACAGTACTGGCCCTCCACTGGTGACTCTGCCTGAGCAGTGACAGTCCACTTGGACAGTCCACAGTGGCCTGACTCAGGCCAGGACTTGGCTGCTGCTTTGGCAGAAAGGTGTCCTGAAAATGTGAGTGTCAGGGTCCTTAAGAGGGAGAAGCCCCCAATGGGGGTCAGGAGGCAGGATACCCGGGGGGGCAGAACCAGGCGGACTCTGCCCCCGAGCCCTCCACCTCCCTTGATTGGCTGAGAGCCTGGGGCTGATCCTCAGTCTATCCATTTTCAGTCAATCTAAGGGCACTGAAGTGGAGGCGAACACAGTGGAGATCATAAAGCCCGAGGAACTAGAGCTGGTAACAGTCAAGAAGGACAAGCTGGCGGTGTGGGGAAGACTGTGCATCTGGAGGCAGAAATGTCCCCCAACACTGGGCACCGGGGATGTGGGGGGCAGAAATGTCCCCCAATAATAGACACTAGTGGTCTGGGAGGCAAAAACAGGCCCCAAGCAGTAGGCACCAGTGACATGGGGTGCAGATGTTTCCCCTAACAATAGGCAGCAGGGTTCCGAGGAAGGAAATGTTCACAATTACTCGACACCAGGAATGAGCAGAGCTGAAATTTCCTCCAAAAAAAAAAAACACTAGGGATGTTGGGGAAAATTGTTTTCCAAACTAGACACAAGAGCTCTGGGATAAGAAATATCCCACAACAGAGAACAGAGCTCAGATAGGAGATATGTTCTCCAAAACTACACAATAAGGAGTCCCAGGAGCAGAAATACTCACCCCCATAGAAATAGTCCAAAGAGTAGCAATAAGAAATGACCACCTCCCAACCCCCCACCATAGACTATATCCCAGGAGAGAGGAGTGGAGAATGCCTGCTCACCCCTGCTTTCCCACCTAAATGTTGACATATTTCCGGTTTGTGGGCTGTCCTTGCACGGTCCAGGGCATTTTCCACTTTTTGAGTTAAAATTCTGTCCAGAAGTCCAGAAAGAAGTCTCAGGAGACTCAGTACAGGCTTGGGATGCATGAGGTCAAGAACGTTCCCTGGCACTACAGGGTCTCCTGATCACAAAGGCTGGAGAAAATAGAGATCCCCACAAACCCCAAACCTCTCAGGTATGTACATAGGCCATGAGGGTCAACGAAGCAGTACTTGGAAGGATCTCAGTGCTTAGAGGAAACACTCATTCAGAGCATCCGATTTTCAAAACAGCACTTGGGTACAACCATCTACCCCTCCTTGACCCAGGGAAAACGAGGCCACACTCAAACCTTTGGTTCATGGGCTACAGACCAAGCAAAAGTCTGAGCCGAGAGCTCCCCCTCCTCCAGTGCACTTTTTCTATTCTGGGAAAGGAAGTCCTGAAAAGGATGGAGGCTGGAACAGTCAGCAACTGAGTTCTAGGCACTACCTGGGACAGTTTCGGGGATCATGAATTGGTGGCAGAAGAGAGAGAGGGGAGAGGGCTGAATCAGTCTCCCTGACAGCCACTGTCCTGTTTCCAAGATTGTTTCTACAAATGGATGCATCCCAGCCTGTGTGGGTGTGTGGCATTGGGTGGGTGGGTCCTGCCAGGGAACGGCTCATGCTTCTTGATGAAGCATGAGCTGTCCTGTGGGGGTCTCCCCATGGATCAGAACCTGACATGACATGCCCATGCCCATGGTGCCTGTTCCGTCTACACCTCCTCTGTAGTGCCCACCGGGAAGAGCCCCCACCTTGCCCCCAATGCTTAGTGGGTGCCAGGCCCGAGGGTCCGGGTGGGGGTGGGGAGGCCCGTCAGGCCCACCCTGACAGAAGGTGCCGGGGGAGACCCACTGTGAGGGTAGGAGCCCGCCTGCGGTGGTGGGAGGAAGGACAGGCCAGGACGCCACCCACTATAATGTGTCAAAATCTAGAAGAGGCTAGAGGGGTTGTGGGGGTGCGGACTGGCCCTCACTGCACACAGAGGGTCCTAGTACCGGGGAGGCTGCCGGGTCGAGGTATGGGGAGGCCCCCTCTCTTAGGTCTTGGGAGAAAGACCCCCTGAGGAATGTGCAGGGGACAGGTTACCCCATGTGCTGTTTTCCTTGGGCCTGTGTGTGAATGTCTGGGCCCTGAATGTTGTGGTGGGATCTGAACAGCCTTCGGCCCTGTCTCATGATAGAGATGTGCACGCAAGACCAGAAGGTGCAGTGTCTGTAGCCTGGAATGCTTCTGCTGGTGCCAAAAGCAGCACACAGCTGCAACCCCACACCTGAATGACCCCCTCATGTGGGCTTCAAGGTTGAGCAGGTGCTGAGGCACAAGGAGCTCATGGACCAGCTGCAACAGGTGCTAACAAGGCAGCAGGCCCTGCTGGAGGCCACCTTCAGGGAGCTGAGGGAAACCCAGGTGAGGGGGTGGCCAGGAGCTCAGGATCAGGAAGGCGCATCCGGCTCTAGACCTGCCTACTCACCTGGTGCCTTCATCTTTAGGGGTCCTCAGTCCTGAAATCAGGAGCAACTGAGCCCCAGACCTTGCTGGAATTCCAAGGGTACCCTGAAGAGGGTGAGTGGTGCGGTGGGTCTCCAGGAGGGAGAAGTTCCTGATGGGGATCTGGAGGTGGGGCTATATGGGAGGTGGAGCCAGGCGGGACCCCTGAGATGCCTCCACCTTCCTTGCTTGGCTGAGACCCTGGAGTGCCCCATAGTCAATCCAGTGTCGAAGAACACGGAGTTGGAGGTGAACATAGTGGAGGTTTGTGAGACCATGACCTCTATGGAACTCGAGGTGATGGTCATGAAGGACAGGCTGGTGGCGTGTGAGAAGACTAAGGATCTGGATGACTAAGGTCTGAGACTAAGGTCTGGGGTCCAGACCTGGGGAGCGGGATTATGGATTGTGTGAAGAACCCAGAGAGACCCTCCTGTTCCTGTCTGTGAGGAACAGGAGGCCGCAGACCTCAGATCTGGATCCTGTAATGACCTGCCCCCAAAAAACCAGAATCCAGCTCGTCCGCTTGAGTTCAGCTGGCAAGCTTGTTCACCATTAATCCACTTTTTCTACCCTGATGATGTACCCTGTGTTCTTCAATTCCAACTAATCTAGCCCTGATCCAGTTCTTCCCACCCTGCTCCTTCCTACCTCTTCACCGCTCTTCCACTTTCCCTCAGCACTAGACCCTAGGGATCAAGGGGGCAGAAAGGTCCCCCAACACCAGACCGCAGGGATCAGTGGGACAAAAATGTCTCCTACCTCTAGGCACCAGGCATGTTGGGAGCAGAAATTTAAACTGGGCCACACTCCAACCTCAGTCATGATAGCTCCAAAAGCCAAACAAGGGCTTGAGGTGGGAGCTCTCCCTCCCCAGTACACAGTCCCGTTTCTCCATATGGCAGCCCTGAAGCTAATGGGGGCTAGAAACATCAGAGCAACCAGTTCTAGACACTCTTTGGGGGCTGGTTGGGCACTAATGAATTGAGGAGAAGAGAGAGGAAGGAGGCATGCTGGGTCACTCTCTGACAGTCACTGTCCTATTTCCAAGCTTGTTTCAATAAATGGATCCATCCCAGGCCGTGTGGGTATGTGTCTTGGGCGAGGTGTATCCTGCCAGCAGTTGGCAGTTGCTTCTAGATTGTGGGTGGCCCTTGCCATGGGATTCACCATGTTTAGAGCCTGTCATCTGCATACCCCTGAGTACGATGTCAATGACCCCAGGAGAGTACCTCTAAGATTTGGAGTGGTAACATTCAAAATATGGTGGTGGGAAGGTACGATGGTGGTGGAATTGGTGTTTGAATATTAAATGTAATAAATTATTGTCAACAACTTTATGAAAACAAAATAAAAATTTGCAAAAAATTCAATAAAATGTGAAGCATGAAAAGAGAACAGAAAAATCAAAGATACACCAATCTAATGCGTTTTTTTTCCCTAGACGTGTTTTTTTTATTTTATTTTTTTTTACAGTTGTAGATTTACAATTTTTTGTGCTTTGGTTTCAATTATACAATGATCAGATACCCATCCCTCCACCAGTGCCCATTTTCCTCCACCATGGATAATATCCCTCCCACCCCCATCCCCCCATCCCCCTGTCTCTGTGGCAGGGCAATCCCCTGTGTTCTCTCTCTCCTTTTGGGTGTTGTGGTCTGCAAAAGAGGCATTGATTGGCAAACATGTTCAGTCCATAGTCTACTTTCAACATGCATCTCCCCTCCTGGGAGGATCCTCCAAACATCCTTTATTTGGTGCTCCCTTCTCTATCTGAACTGCCCTTTCCTCTAGGATACCCGGCTGGCCTCTACGTTATGGAGTAATCCTCCTGGTGCTGATCTCACCTATTCTTGGGTATTAATCTCATACTTTGTTACTTCATATCCCCCAGATGAATGCAATCTTTCTATGTCTATCCCTCTCTTTCTGACTCATTTCACTTAGCATGATACTTTCCATATTGTACCACTTGTATGTAAATTTCATGACTTCATCTTTTCTAACAGCTCCATAGTACTCCATTGTGTAGATGTACCAAAGTTTCTTTAACCAGTCATCTGTTCGTGGGCATTCAGGTTTCTTCCAGTTTCTGGCTATTGTCAAGAGTGCTGCAATGAACAAACAAGTGCAGATGTCACTTCGACGATACATTTTTGCCTCTCTGGGATATATTCTCAGGAGTGGTATTGCTGGGTCAAATGGGAGCTCAATTTCTAATTTTTTGAGCATCATCCATACTGTTTTCCAGAAGGGCTGAACCAGTGGACATTCCCACCAACAGTGAAGGAGTGTCCCTTTCTCGCCACATCCACGCCAGCATCAGTTGCTTTTGTTCTTTTGAATGTGGGCCAGTCTCTGAGGTGTGAGATGGTATCTCATTGTGGTTTTGATCTGCATCTCCCTGATGATTAATGATGTAGAGCATTTTCTCATGTGCTTTTTTGCCATTCGGATTTTTTCTTTGAGAAATTTTCTGTTCATTTCATTGCCCCATTTTTGGATGGGGTTGAATGTTTTCTTCTTGTGGAGTTTAACCAGTATTTTGTATATCCTGGATATCAACCCCTTGTCAGATGTGTATTCGGTGAATATCCTTTCCCATTCTGTAGACTGTCTTTGTATTTGTTTCTTTGGAGGTGCAGAAGCTTCTTAGTTTAAGATAGTCCCATTTATCTATCTCTGTTTTCACTTGCTCGGCCAGTGGTGTGGCATCTTTGAAGATACCATTAGCTTCAATGTCATGGAGGATGTTGCCAACGTTATCTTCAATGCACCTTATGGTTTCTGGTCTGATGTTGAGGTCTTTAATCCATTTTGATCTTACTTTTGTACATAGTGTTAGGCAGAGTTCTGAGCCTACTTATTTGCATGTTGCCGTCCAGTGATGCCAACACAATTTATTAAACAGGCTTTCCTTACTCCACTTCACATTACTTGCACCTTTATCAAAGATTAGATGAGCATATGATTGAGGGGAGATGTCAGTGTATTCAGCCCTCTTCCATTGGTCTGCAGTTCTGCCTTTGTTCCAGTACCATGCTGTTTTAATTATTACTGCTTTGTAGTACAGTTTGAAGTTAGGGAGGTTGATTCCTCCCATTTTATTTTTCCTAAGAATTGCTTTAGCTATTCGTGGGGGCTTATTGTTCCATATAAATTTCAGGAGTGTTTGCTCCATTTCTTTGAAGAATGTCATGGGTATCCTTATAGAGATTGCATTGAATTTATACAATGCTTTCGGTAGTATTGCCATTTTGACAATGTTAAGTCTCCCGACCCATGAGCAGGGGATATCTTTCCATTTCCTCATGTCCTCTTTTATTTCCTGAAGTAGCATTTTGTAGTTTTCTTTGTACAGTTCCTTTACTTCCTTAGTTAAGCTGATTCCTAGGTACTTGATTTTCTGGGGCACAATTGTGAACGGGATTGTTTTTTTCATGTTACTTTCTTCTCTCTCACTGTTTGCGTATAGGAAAGCCATGGACTTTTGGGTATTGATTTTATAACCTGCAACTTTACTATACAGGTCTATTGTTTCTAGGAGTTTTTTGGTGGAGGTTATTGGGTTCTCTAAGTAGAGTATCATATAATCTGCGAATAGTGAGAGCTTGATTTCTTCCTTTCCTACCTGAATGCCCTTAATATCTTTTTCCTGCCTAATCGCTATTGCAAGTACTTCCAGTACTATATTGAACAGCAGTGGAGAGAGTGGGCATCCCTGTCTCGTCCCTGATCTTAGAGGGAAGGCTCTCAGTTTTTCCCCATTGAGGATGATGCTTGCTGTAGGCTTGTGGTAGATGTCTTTAATTATGTTGAGGAAAGTCCCCTCTATACCCATTTTGGCTAGGGTTTTCATCATAAAGCGGTGCTGGATCTTATCAAATGCTTTCTCTGCATCTATTGATATGATCATATGCTTTTTATCTTTTCTTTTGTTGATATGGTGGATTATGTTGATTGATTTCCGAATGTTAAACCATCCTTGCATCCCTGGGATGAATCCTACTTGGTCATGGTGTATGATCTTTTTGATGAGTAGTTGGATTCTATTTGCTAGTAGTTTGTTGAGGATCTTTGCATCTGTGTTCATCAGGGATATCGGCCTGTAATTCTCTTTCTTTGTGGTATCTCTGTCTGCTTTTGGTATCAGTGTGACATTTGCTTCGTAGAAACTGTTCGGAAGTGTTTTTGATATTCCAATTTCGTAGAAAAGCTTAAAGAGCATTGGGAGTAAGTCCTCTTTAAAGATTTGGAAGAATTCACTAGTGAATCCATCCGGGCCAGGACTTTTGTGCTTGGGGGAGACTTTTTATTACCATTTCAATTTCCTTGACGGTGATAGGTCTGTTCAGGTATTCCAGGTCTTCTTGGTTCAGCCTTGGGAGTCTGTAGGAGTCTAGGAATTTATCCATTTCCTCGAGGTTTTGATGTTCCGTGGCATAAAGCTTCTCAAAGTACTCCCTGAGGATTCTCTGAATTTCTCTGGTTTCTGTTGTAATGACCCCCTTTTCATTTCTGATTCGATTTATTAGGGTTTTCTCTCTCCCTTTCTTTGTGAGTTTTGCTAGAGGCTTATCGATCTTGTTAATTTTCTCAAAGAACCAGCTTTTGGTTTCATTGATCTTTCGGATTGTTTTTTGTGTTTCCATCTCGTTAATCTCTGCTCTGAGTTTTATTATTTCCTTTCTCCTGTTCGGGTTGTGCTCCTTTTTTTGGTCCTTCTCCAAGCTCTTAAGCTGTGAGGTTAGGTTACTTATGTGTGCTCGCTCCTCCTTTCTGAGGAATGCTTGTAGAGCTATAAACTTTCCTCTTAACACAGCCGTTGCTATGTCCCATAAGTTTTGGTAACCCGTGTTCTCATTTTCATTCGTTTCTAGGAATCTTTTGATTTCCTCTTTGATTTCCTGTCTAATCCACTCATTGTTCAATAGTGCACTGTTTAATTTCCAGGTGTTTGATATAGTTTTCTGTTTTTGTGTGTGATTTACTTCTAATTTCAGCGCATTATGGTCTGAGAAGATTGTTGATACAATCTCTACCTTCTTAATTTTATGGAGGCATGTTTTGTGGCTCAGCATATGGTCTATCTTGGAGAATGTTCCATGTACGCTTGAGAAGAATGTGTATTCAGCTTTTTGTGGATGAAGTGTCCTGTATATATCTACTAAGCCCCTTTCTTCCATTGTTTCCCTCAAATGAAGTATGTCCTTGCTAAGCTTGAGTCTGGTTGATCGATCAAGAGGTGACAAAGCAGTTCTAATGCGTTGTTTTTTAAAAAAAAAAAAAAGAAATGGCGTCTAAGCTACTAAGATAGCCCACAGAATGGAAAAAATTATTTACCCAATATCTAGCTGATGAAAGGCTAATATCCAAGTTATATAGCACATTGGTAGAACTTTAAAAAAAAATATCTCCCAACCCCATCAAACAAATGCAGAGAGGAATAATGAACAGAAACTTCGTCAAAGAAGAAATTCAAGGGCTGGAGCGATACTACAGTGGTAGGTTGTTGCTTTGCACGTGGCTGATCTGGGTTTGATCCCCGCCATCCTACGGGCTACACCCGCCTTGGAACCCCAAGTGTTCTGTGAGAACCAGAAGGGAGTGTCCTTCCTAAAGACACCCCATGCACACCCCATCCTCCCTTTCACCTAGAGGTGGAAATCACCCCCAGATCCAAGACAGACCTGAGCCAACAACCCGTCAAAGACAAATTGTGTTGGCAGAAGATCAGACAGACTGTGATGCCCGTGAAGTAAGGAGGCTGCAGACACCCATCCCAGGGCACGAAGTGACCTGCCTGAAAGTGATGTGTTCCCCCCAGGAGTCAGAAATGTTTAAACAGAATTCTTACTCACCTGTAATTCCATCTTTTACCTACCCTGTCAAAATCATATTCATTTACCCCAACCTTGTCTTTCTTCCCTCTTCCTTCCCGCCCTTCTCCTCTCCCCCTCCTCCTTCCTGCCCCCTCCCTTCTCCCCTCCTCTGCCCCTTCCCATTGAGGAATGGGGCTATGGGACTATGAGGCTCTGCGGCTACACAAAGCAATTGCAGACGTGCCCCCATGACAGGGATGCTACGCACTAGGAGTGGCGAGATGACCCAAACAGAACAACATTGAGACTCGTACTCTGCAAGTAAAGAAGTTACACGGTCTCCAAGTAAGCTCAGGTAGAGAAGAGGGCACCAAATCAAGGGTGCTGGGAGGATCCTCCCAGGGTGGGAGATGCATGCTGAAAGTAGACTATAGACCAAACATGACTACCACTCAGTTTCTCTCTTGCAAACCACAGCACCCAAATGGGGAGAGAGAGAACAAGGGGGAATGCACTGCCAAAGAGACAGGGTGGGAAAGGGGGTTGGTGGGGTAGGAGGGATGCTGGGACCCGTGGTGGTGCAGGATGGGTGCTGGTAGAGGAATGGGTACTTGATCATTGTGTGACTGAAACCCAAGCACAAAAATTTATAAGTCTACAATTGTACCTCATGGGGTTTAACTAATAAAAAAATAATAAAAAGAAAATTCTTGGATTAAAAAAAAGGTACACAGCCTCCAACACATCCATATGTGCAGGAGCAAACTCAAAACATAAAATAATAACCCAATTAAAAAATAAATCCAAATAAATAAATTTCAATTTTTAATATGAACAGATACTACACTTGATCTTAGCCAAAAGGCCGAGAAGCTCCGGGGGATGGAGTGATAGCACAGTGGTAGGGCGTTCGCCTTACAAGCGGCCAACATGGCCGACCCGAGTTCAATTCCTCCGCCCCTCTTGGAGAGCCCGGCAAGCTACCGAGAATATTCGATATGCCAGACACAGTAACAACAAAGTCTCCAATGGAGACGTCACTGGGCCCGCTTGAGCAAATCGACGATCAACGGGAGTGCCTTTACCTTTTACCTTTACCTTTTAATATGAAAATTAAGAGATCGTGGGGTCTCACCATGTTTCGTGCTTGTCCCTATCCCTCGCCGAGCGCACCCGCCCCTACCCAGTCTTTCCAGAGGGATTCAGGGCTTCATTCTTATGGTGTTTATCCGGATGCCACTCAGGTTGGAAACTGCTCCTGAACTGTTCAGTGGTTCTGAGCAAGAGATTTCATCCACTGCTTCTTGCAAGTCAGAGGATGGGGTCCCATCGGATTAGCAAAAAGGCTGGGGTCGCGAAAGTTAGAGTGGGTTTTCACATCAAAATCTAGAGTCGCAAAACTTAGATGTGGGTTTTCACATCATAATCCCAGGGACTGTGCCATCTGGGCAATTGGTAGCCACTGGGGCCCTTTGTTAGTCATCACTATCACCCCTGAATGGGGACCTGGAGGTAGTTTGTTTACCTTTGTGGCACAGCGAGAGATCAGAGCCCCCTACCTCAGATACAGGTATGCCCAGACCTCTGCCAATGGCCCTACCCTGGGTCAGGGCACCTAGAGCCTGGTGCCCTTTCTCAGGCACTAAGAGGATCAACCTCTATGCCTCTGGAGCCCTACTGCTGATTTTTTTAGGTTATTTGTTTTTCTTTTTCTCACTTCTAAATGCTCATTCTTCCAGGAGGTCTGGTGCCCAGCCTCAACCAAGAGCTGGAGCAGAGCCTCTGAGGCTCTCTTTCAGTTCTCTTAGGCTTCTGACACTAGGACCTTATCATCTACAGATTGCAGGATGGTCCATTCCAGGGCTCCAACGAGGATTTTCTTAAGTCCAGAGCCAGGGTCTTCCTGAAGAAGGTGGCCGAGTTTTTGAATCCTTGGGCAACGGGTCCACAGTGACTGAGGTTTCCTCCTGTCTCTGGATCCTTTGGCCCAAACGCAAACGGGTCTGCTTCCTGGAACAATTTGCAAAGGGAGAAACACATCTTTTGAGGTTCAGGCCTGTCAATCATTGGGCACTAGAGCAAAACAGACTCAAGAGAGTGGAAGGGCTGGGTACCACAAGGTGACCAGCAGGAGCGACCACACTGACTCGGCGCAGGTCATGACTTCTCAACTGAGGCCAATGGGTTGCCCCCAGTTGAGCTGCATCCCACCACTATTCCTGCCTCCCACACCTGCGCAGTATCTTTCCCTATCCCTAGCCACACCTCACGAGTTACCTGACATTGAGGCTGTCTCTGGAGGCTCACTCCTAGTATGAGTTTACCAGCAGAGGGGCATGATACTGCCATTAGAGGGCGCCTGGAGAGGGTATTTTCCAAAGGGGGAATATACAGTGTCAAGGTGGACATTTATTTGCGCTTCTAGCTCTGTCTGGAGATCGAACGCCAATAAGATACTAAAGTGGGGAACAGGGAGAGCCTTGTTTTCCATATGGAACCCCCAGCATCTGCTGAGACCATGGATTCTCAGGCCCAGCAAAAGCCGGGAAGGGCTGCACCTCCGATACCTTCATTGAGCTCTCTTCCTATGTTGCCCTGTCTTGAGGTCATGGGGCGACCGTTTCCACGAGGCTTTTCTTGGGAGTGTAGGTACCAAGTTACCCTGCCTTCCCTGCCTGCCTGGGGACTCCCTGCGACTCTGTCAGACTGTCCAAGTGGTCCTGGTGACAGTAGACGTTTCTGGAAGCTACCCAACTTTGAATGTCTGCCACTCCCTTTCACAGAGGGTCACAGCTTGTCTGGTGTCATATTGGCACTTTGTTCTCTCCTGCAGCATGTCATGGCCCTCTGGGGCAATGATCTGGGGCCTGCCTTCTGCCCCTCCGCATCCTCCACCCCTGACTCCTGCTCCTGCTCTGGCTCCCCTCTTTCTCCCTGCCCCTTGTCTGCCCTGCCAGTTCTCGCCGCCTCTAGACCAAGGGCACACTGGAGGTGCTGGCGCCTGCCCTTAACCACACGACTGGTGTCGTGCTGTCTCCACTGGACGAATGGCAGTGCCACCCAGCTGCCATGCTCTCTGCCAACTCCTCCTGTGCACCAGGTGCCACTGCTTGGGTGTTGCTCTTTTTCCTTTTGGTCTTGTCTTGCTTTCTCCCCTGCTTGGTAGTGAGTTTTGTTATTTCACAAATGAGAATTGCAGCACTAATATAACTTTGAGTTTTCAACGACTATGAACTCATACGAACTTTGCCAAAATTTCTGCCTAAAGCTAACTAAAAACCAAGCAGCAGGGACGGGAGTGATAGCACAGTGAGTAGGGTGTTTGCCTTGCACACGGCTGACCTGGATTTGATTCCCAGAGTCTCATATGGTCCCCTGAGCACCACCTGGAGTAATTCCTGAGTGCATGAGCCAGGAGTAATCACTGGGCATCGCTTGGTGTGACCCATAAAAGGAAAAAAAAGCACATTTTGGAATGTGGGAGAACATGATGAGATAACAGTGCTAATGGAATGAACAGCTCCAAAGACTGAACACCGCACAAGGCGAGAGATCAGTTTTACAGCGGATCTGATGGGCGACGGGGTATTAGCAAGCAGCTGACAGGAAGTATGGAACAAGAAATGACCAAGCTTTCTTGGTGCCAAGAAGGATCGGGAGCATATCAATAATGTAGGAATATTTGGGGGATTTTCCCAGGTTTCTAAGTTGAACAGTGTGACAGACCACCTCTGGGACATCTCGGGTGATTTCCGTGCTGTCTGGTCTCTCCCAGACCCTGTGCCTCATGGCAGCTCCTGCTCTCCAGGGTAGCCTGTCTGAAATTAGCCTGCGAGAAATGTGGGTAGAGGTGCACTCTCCTCTTCAGCAGGACTCAGGAGATCCTAGTATCAGGACTTGAACAGGGCTGGGCTGCATCAGGGCAAGCACCTTCACCCCAGCAATATCCCTGGGGCCCATTCTTGAAAAGTCTGAAAGTGCTTGGATTGGAAGCTTCGGGTTCCACGGGGCTGTCTCCCTGGGCACGGTGCCGTACAGAAGGGGGAGTGAGGCATCTTTAAGGGAGCCCAACTCTACAGGAAGGAGATTTAGGTGGGAAGCAGCTGAAAAAAAATACTGCTTGGAGTAGGGCATTAGTCCAGCAGATAAAGTGATCATCTTACACACTGCTGACGTTGGATCAATGGGCCCCCTAGTTCTACTGGGAATGGTCCCTGAGCTAAGTCGAGGTAAAGCCTGAGCATGTCTGGGTGTGGTGCTAACACCCAAAGAAAAGTGCTGCAAGCAGACAGGGCCGGCCTTTTCCCAGTGCCCTAAGGAAGGATTGCTCAAATTCTTAGAGGCCATAAGAGGGATTTCCCTGTTAGGTGGAAGGGGTGAGGGAGGGGAAGGGGGTGACAGCACTGGCTCTCCAGTTGTGACTCTGCCTGAGCAGTGACAGTCCACTTGGACAGTCCACAGTGGCCTGACTCAGGGCAGGACTTGGCTGCTGCTTTGACACAAAAGTGTCCTGAAAATGTGTGTCAGGGTCCTCAGGAGGAAGAAGCCCCCAGTGGGGGTCAAGAGGTAGGACACCTGGGGGCAGAAATAGGCGGACACTGCCCCCGAGCCCTCCAGCTCCCTTGGTTGGCAGAGAGCCTGGGGCTGCCCCTCAGTCTATCCAGTTTCAGTCAATCTAAGGGCACTGAACTGGAGGCGAACACAGTGGAGATCATAAAGCCTGAGGAGCTGGAGGTGGTAACAGTCAAGAAGGACAAGCTGGCGATGTGGGGAAGACCGTATATCTGGAGGCAGAAATGTCCCCCAACACTGGGCATCGGGGATGTGGGGGGCAGAAATGTCCCCTAGTAATAGACACTAGTGGTCTGGGAGGCAAAAACAGGCCCCAAGCAGTAGGCACCAGTGACATGGGGTGCAGAGGTTTCCCCTAACAATAGACAGCAGGGTTCCGAGGACAGAAATGTTCACAATTATTAGGCACCAGGAATGAGCAGAGCTGAAATTTCCTCCAAAAAAAAAAAAAAAACACTAGGGATGTTGGGGAAAATTGTTTTCCAAACTAGACACTAGAGCTCTGGGGCAAGAAATATCCCACAATAGAGAACAGAGCTTAGATAGGAGACATGTCCTCCAGCACTACACAATAAGGAGTCCCAGGAGCAGAAATACTCACCCCCATAGAAATAGTCCAAATAGTAGCAATAATAAATGACCACCTCCGCACCCCCCACCTTAGACTATATCCCAGGAGAGAGGAGTGGAGAATGCCTCCTCACCCCTGCTTTCCCACCTAAATGTTCAGATATTTCCGGTTTGTGGGCTGTCCTTGCATGGTCCAGGGCATTTTCCACTTTCTGAGTTAAAATTCGGTGCAGAAGGCCAGAGAGAAGTCTCAGGAGACTCAGTACAGGCTTGGGATGCATGAGGTCAGGAACGTTCCCTGGCACCGCAGGGTGTCCTGATCACAAAGGCTGGAGCAAATAGAGATCCCCACAAACCCCAAACCTCTCAGGTATGTACACAGGCCATGAGGGTCAAAGAAGCAGTACCTGGAAGGATCTCAGTGCTTAGAGGAAACACTCATTCAGAGCATCCGATTTTCAAAACGGCACTTGGCTACAACCATCTACCCCTCCTTGGCCGAGAAAAAACGAGGCAACACTCAAACCTTCGGTTCATGGGCTACAGACCAAGCAAAAGTCTGAGCTGAGAGCTCCCCCTCCTCCAGTGCACTGTTTCTATTCTGGGAAAGGAAGTCCTGAAAAGGATGGAGGCTGGAAAAGTCAGCAACTGAGTTCTAGGCACTACCTGGGACAGTTTAGGGGATCATGAATTGGTGGCAGAGGAGAGAGAGGGGAGAGGGCTGAATCAGTCTCCCTGACAGCCACTGTCCTGTTTCCAAGATTGTTTCTACAAATGGATGCATCCCAGCCTGTGTGGGTGTGTGGCATTGGGTGGGTGGGTCCTGCCAGGGAACGGCTCATGCTTCTTGATGAAGCATGAGCTGTCCTGTGGGGGTCTCCCCATGGATCAGAACCTGACATGACATGCCCATGCCCATGGTGCCTGTTCCGTCTACACCTCCTCTGTAGTGCCCACCGGGAAGAGCCCCCACCTTGCCCCCAATGCTTCGTGGGTGCCAGGCCCCCTAGTGGCCAGATCATGTCTCAGGTAAAGGACCTGCAAACCTCCAGGTATTTCCCAAACCTCTCAAGGACTGGATGGAATTTCTCTGCCCAGAGCCTCACCCCAGTGTGGAACCCTTCACTGCCCACAGGGTCCCCAGACAGCACAAGCCCACAGTGACCCTGTGCCCCACCATCAGAGATAAATTTAATTCTCAGCCCAGCGAAAGTGAGAGGGGGAGATGTCAGAGCTACAGGAGACAGCCGGAGACCACTGGGGCCTGAATGTGCTCAGGGCAGGGAGGACAGGTGCATTCGTGGATGCCATAGTGGGCACGGGCGATATGGGGGAGTTGGGGTTGCTTTCAGGCTGCAGGACTCGTGAGGGCAGCGTGGCCAGGCTTAGTGGCCCTAGTTGGGAGTGTGTGTATTGAGAGGGATTTCCAGAGCACGCCGGGATCAACACCAGAGAAGCATCAAGGTTCCCCAAGGCCAAGTCTGGTGTCCAGCTCCCAGTAGCATAGACTGAGTCTCAGAGAAAGGGGCAGAGCTGGGGTGGGGAGGTTTTATGGGGTCATTAAGAGCCCTCCAGGACTCAGAAAGGGAAGTCTCTGAGCAACAGGGGGAATTGGTCAGGGACTGACTGGGTCTGGGGGCTCATGGCCCCACAAACTGGCTGCTGCACGTCAGGGAGGAAGCAGAGACAGAAGGACAGAGAGAACGTGGACACAAGATAAGGTGGGAGCAAGAACTCTGCGGGCTTCAGGAGAGGAGAGGGGCAGGGCAGGGGGCAGGGGCTCCAAGAAGATAAAGGAGAGGGTCTGGAGTGAGGGGCAGTTGGGACAGCGACCAGGACAGCCCCTCTGCCAGGCTCGCTGGGTTCCCACAGCAGCAGCCAGGCCAGACCTAGGGGTGCTCAGGGGCGAATCCTGGCAGCTGCAGCCCAGCCTGGGCATGGGGGGACGTGATCTCTGGGAATGAGAAAGTCGTGGACTGAGCTACGGGAGACCGAAAGGGTCAGTGCTCCTGGCCCACCGTGAGGCCCACAGAGTTCCAAGCCACCATCGTCGGTAGGGGGCAGTGCCCGAGGGTCCGGGTGGGGGTGGGGAGGCCCGTCAGACCCACCAGGGCAGAGGCTGGTGCAGCCTTCATTGTGAGGTTGCCCCTGGGAGCTCTAGATTTCTCCCTGGCCAATGGGGTTGCAGCCCCGAGGCCACGCCCCCTTCCCTGCCTATAAAAAATGCTCGTGGCCCCGCCCCTCGGGGACCCTCTCTCAAGGATGCTTGAGGGAGAAGTGGCCCCATCACACCTTCCCCCTGTTGACCCTTCGAGGGGTCATCTAGGGGTCACCTCCAGATGGTGACCCTTCCACGGGTCATCTACGGGTCACCTCTAGGTGTCATCTCTAGGAGATCGTTGGAAATTCGCAGAGCGCAACGGACGGTAAGAAAAGGCCCTGCATTGGCCCTGCACTGGTCAGCGTATGGCCCCGAGGCCACAGGATCAAGCCCGGGCCCATTTCCAGCAAGACTTCTGGCAGTTTTGTCCCCGGCAGCCTCTGTCCTCGTCCGGGTCTCCCGGGACTCTGGGATGGGAGTCCCCAGAGAGCCCCTCTCCAGGACCTGTCCGTTCCTGTCCCCAGAATAGGACCTCCTGGGCTCCTGCTGTCCAAAGACCTGGGTGGCTGGACACTGGCTCCCCAGCTCAGGAAACAATGGGGGTGGGAGCTCATCGCAATGCTGAGGAGCTGCCTCAGTGGCGCTGGGGAGTCAAAGCAGGGTCCCCGGGTACACAGACCCCTCACCACAGACCCTCCTGCCAAAAACCTCTTACCGTGCGACCACAACCTTCCCGTCTAATTTAGGACAGAAAGAGATGGAAGAACAGAATTTTAAAACATCAGATATATCTTGTAAAGGCGGAGAGTCACATGGCAGTGCCTCATCCGTTAGGGTGAATGATTTGGGCTGGTGCTTGGCACCAGGAGTTTGAAGCCTGTGATGTCTGAGGAGGGCAAGGCAGGGAGGAATCACCCAGAGTGTCCTGAGGCCACGGCCACATCCCTGCCTATAGAAATGCTCGTGGCCCCGCCCCTCGGGACACCCTCTCTCAAGGAGGCTTAAGGGAGAAGTGGCCCCAATGCACCTTCTGCATGTTGACCCTTTCCCTAGGGGATCATCGGAAATTGGCAGAGCATGAAAAGATGGGAAGAAAAAGTGCTAGGTCGGTGCTAACCCGCCAACACTGGGCCATGCGCTGGTTCTGTACTGGTCAGTGTGTGGCCAGGAGGCCCAGGATAAAGCCTCCGCCCATTGACAGCCACGTTTTCAGGCAGTCTTGTCCTCCAGCAACTTCTGTCCTCGCCAGGGTCTCCCGGGACTCTGGGATGGGAGTCCCCAGAGACCCTCTCTCCAGGCCCTGTTTCCTCCTGCCACCAGAATAGGATCTCCTGGGCTCCCGCTGACCAAAGACCTGGGTGGCTGGACGCTGGCCCACCCAACTCAGGAAACAATGGGGGTGGGAGCTCAGGGCATCACTGAGGAGCTGGGGAGTCAAAGCAGGGTCCCTGACTCCCAGAAACCTCACCACAGACCCACCTGGCAGTGGGTTTAACTGTGCAAAAACACCCTTCCCCTCTTGTTTGGGACAGAAAGAGCTGAAAGTACAGAATTTTAAAACATCAAGTGTATCTGATAAAGGCAGAAGTTTGCAATTTAGAGCGTCATCCTTAAGGGTTGAGTGATTTGGGCTGGTGCACAGCACCAGGAGCTTGAAATCTGTGATGTCCGAGGAGGGCAAGTCGGGGAGGACTGACTTCGAGTTTCCAGGGAGGGGTCCTGTGAATGGGGCATTGTGACACGGGAGACCGGCTGGGAGCAGGAGCTGGGCGAGTCTCCCTGTCCCTCCACACCTGTGTCCTGCTCTGCGGGCAGCCAGAGGAAATGGGGTCAGCTGTCCACTCCCCAGAATGTTACGACCCTGAAAATGCAGAGAGCTCTAGGGCCGGGACATACAACGCTTGTTTCTAGTTGTCTGGGGTCCTTGACTGTCTGCTTCCTCTCAGGTTTACCGGCCTCTGGGTGCCCCCGAAACAGCCACATCGTTGAAAACATTTCAAAGGACAGGTGGAGGCAGGAGGTTCCAGGAACAACGGGTGAACCCGGAGAACAACTGCGGATGTGAGTGGGGGCCGAGGGGACTGAGCTGGGGTGAGAGAAGCGGGCACAGCGCCGCCTGGAGTCTGAGGGCTGTGGGGTGGCCGGCCGGGAGCCCGGCCAGGCTCGAGTTGTGTCTCTGTAACAGTGGAAGGGGTCTGGGTAACATTCCGCAGTCTTGGAGCTGAACGAGTCTCCTATCATCTCCAATTATCACCTATCATTCCAACATGTCTTCACTGCGAGCCCACGAAAAGTTGCCGTACTCGAAGAGTTTTGAGAGAGGGGGCAGGGGTTTGCTGGCCATCAGCTCCCCTCCACCCTGGGGTATTCTTGGGGCATAACCATTCAGTCTTCTGGGCTGTGACTTTCCTGGTCTGTGAAATGGGCTGGTGAGACCCCCTGTGAGGCCAAGAGCCTGCCTTGGGTGATGGCAGGAAGGACAGGTCAGAATGCCCTGAGGGCTGTGGTGGCACTGACTGGCCCACACTACACAGAGGGGTCTGGAGTTGGCAGTTGCCAGGTAGGAGTCAGGGTCCGAGGCAGAGGGAGACCCAACTCCTAGGCTCTGGGACAAAGACGCCATGGGGGCCTGTGGCTGAGGGTCTGAGCCCTGCATCTCCTGGCTGGGATGTAGTCGGTCCTCCTGCCTGTCCTCACAGACACTGTCCTACCTCCCACAGATGCCAGGGCAGGACGAAAAGGTGCAGTGCCAGTGGCCTCCCTGGGGCCGATTCTGCTGGTACCTGGAAATGCACATAGCTGCCGACAAGAGCACCTGGATGCCCGCTGTCACCTGGGCTCCAAGGAGAAGCAGCTTAACCAGCGGATGCTGCGGCAGAAGCAGCCCATAGACCAGCTGCTGCAGGTGCCACCAAGGCAGCAGGCCCTGCTGGAGGCCGCCATCAGGGAGCTGAGGGAGACCAGGTGAGAGAGGGGCCACGGGCTCTGGGGCAGGAAGGCCCTTAGACCTGCCTCCTCAGCTAGTGCCTTCACCCCAGGTGCGCTTCTGTGGGACTCAGCAGCAGAAACAGCAGCTGCAGAACCTGGTAAAGTGAAAAGGAGTCCCGGAAAAGGGTGAGTGACAGGGAGAAGCCCCTGTGGGTCAGAGGGCGGGGCTACTGGGGAGGGGAGCCAGGCGGCCCCACCCCCAGCCCCCCACCTCCCTTCCTTGCTTGAGACCCTTATGCTGCCCCACATCCCATCCACTCCAAAGGGATTGGTGTGGAGACGAACAACACACAGGTGCTCCTGGACACAAAACGTGAGGAGCTGGAGGCCACAGAGAAGGAGGAGGCACAGGGGGCCAGGCAGGAGGAGTGCCAGAGTCCAGGAGGTGGAGGAGTCAGTCAAGTCCCAGGGGGCAGGGACCATGGCCTGTGTGAGATCCAGAGACGCTCCTGTTGCTGTCCTTAAGGAAGAGGAGTCCACCGTCATCGGACCCAGGTCCTGTAATGACCCGCCGAAAATCCAGAAAACGCAGCTGGTCAGCAAGAGCTCCACTGGCAGCCTGACACCCAGCTGACACCTCGATTTTACTGCACCGACGCACCCTGCCGCTCTCACCCAATTGATCTAGCCCAGCCCCGTCCTCCCCATGCCACCCGAGTTCTGCCTTCTTCCTCTGCCCTTTGCTCTTCTCCCTCCACTAGAACCAGGGATATCCCTCACTGCAAGACCAGGGATCAGGGCAAAGCCACAACTATTCTCCATCTCAAGAAACGGGAAATCAGGGGGACAGTAAAGTCTCCATCCACTAGACCCAGAGATGTGGGGTAAGAAATGTCCCCACCCCTAGACACCCCAGGGATCAGGGGGCACAGTTTCCCCCTCCAATAGACCCCAGGAAATGGGGGTGCCAGAGATGCCCCCCCCACTAGACGCCAGGATTCGGGGGGGGCAGAGATGCCTCCCCACCACTAGACGCCAGGGATCGGGGGGGGCAGAGATTCCCCCCCACTAGAGGGCATGGATTAAGGGGGGCAGAGATGCTCCCCACCACTAGACGCCAGGGATCGGGGGGGGGGCAGAGATTCCCCCCCCCCACTAGAGGGCAAGTATTAAGGGGGGGCAGAGATGCCCCCCCACGACTAGACAACAGGGATCAGGGGGGGCCAGAGATTCCCCCCCCACTAGAGGGCAAGGATCAAGGGGGGGCCAGAGATTCCCCCCCCCACTAGATGGGAAGGATCAAGGGGGGGGCCAGAGATTCCCCCCCCACTAGAGGGCAAGGATCAAGGGGGGGCCAGAGATGCCCCCCCACCACTAGACGGCAGGGATTGGGGGGGGGGCCAGAGATTCCCCCCCACTAGAGGGCAAGGATCAAGGGGGGGCCAGAGATTCCCCCCCCCACTAGATGGGAAGGATCAAGGGGGGGGCCAGAGATGCCCCCCCACCACTAGACGGCAGGGATTGGGGGGGCCAGAGATTCCCACCCCACTAGAGGGCAAGGATCAAGGGGGGGCCAGAGATTCCCCCCCCACTAGATGGGAAGGATCAAGGGGGGGCCAGAGATTCCCCCCCCACTAGAGGGCAAGGATCAAGGGGGGGCCAGAGATTCCCCCCCACTAGATGGCAAGGATTAACGGGGGGGCAGAGATGCCCCCCCCACTAAACCCCAGGGATCGGGGGGGGCCAGAGATTCCCCCCCCCAGTAGAGGCCAAGGATCAAGGGGGGGCCAGAGATTCCCCCCCCCCTAGATGGCAAGGGTTAACGGGGGGGCAGAGATGCCTCCCGACCACTACACGCCAGGGATCGGGGGGGCCAGAGATTTCCCCCCACTAGAGGGCAAGGATCAAGGGGGGGCCAGAGATGCCCCCCACCACTAGACGGCAGGGATTGGGGGGGGGCAGAGATTCCCCCCCCACTAGATGGCAAGGATTAACAGGGGGGCAGTTATGCCCCCCCCACAACACGCCAGGGATTGGGGGGGGCAGAGATTCCCCCCCACTAGAGGGCAAGGATCAAGGGGGGGCCAGAGACGCCCCCCCCACTAGACGCCAGGGATTGGGGGGGGCCAGAGATTCCCCCCCCACTAGATGGCAAGGATTAACGGGGGGGCAGAGATGCCCGCCCACCACTAGACGCCAGGGATGGGGTGGCCATATATGTCCCCCCACTAGACGCCAGGGATGGGGGGCAAGAGATGCCCCCCAACCACTAGACGCCAGTTATTGGGGTGGCCAGAGATACCCCCTCACCACGAGACGCCAGGGATCGGGGGGCCAGAGATACCCCCCAACCACTAGACGCCAGGGATCGGGGGCGGCCAAAGATGCCCCCCCACCAATAGAAGCCATGGATTGGGGGGGCCAGAGATGCCCCCCAATTACTAGACGCCAGGGATGGGGGGGGCCAGAAATGCCCCCCCCACCACTTGACGCGATTGATCGGGGAGGCCAGAGATGCCCTCCCCACCACTAGACGCCAGGGATCGGGGTGCCGAGATGTCCCCCTCCGCAAGGTCCGAGGGATCAGAGGGGCCGAGATGTCCCCCTCCACAAGGTCCGAGGGATCGGAGGGAAGAAATGTCCCCCTCCACAAGGTCCAAGGGATCAGGATGGCAGATATATCCCCCAAGCACTAGCAAACAATGATTTGGAGGTCAGAAGTTACAACTCAGCTCTCCCCTCCCCATTGTGGGGTCCTGTTTCTGCGCATGACAGCCCTGAAGCTTGGCCGCTGGTACCATCCAGTGACCGGATTCTACACACTCTTTGGGGCTGTTTGGGGACTTTGTATTGCTGGCTGAGAAGAGAGAAGGAGGAAGGCGGCCTTTCTCCCTGACCGCCACTGTCTGATTTTCACGATTGTTGCAATAAATGGATCTATCCCAGGCCTGTGTGGGTGTGTGTGTCACTGGGCGGGGCAGGTCTGGCCAGTAGTTGACAATTGCTTCTAGATTGTGGGAAGCCTCGGCCATGTCACCATGCCAAGACGCTTCACCTGCCTGCCCCTGTGTGAAGCCTGTCAATGACCCCAGGAGAGTCCACCCCAAGGGTTGAAGGTCTCAATCACGGATGCGTCCCCAGGAGGGAGGGCAGGATGCAGCACCCAGAGCCCTGCCTTCCACTGCAGCACCTCCATGGCCTCCCCTGCCCCTGGTGCCTGTTTCCCCATTGCCCTCTGCAGTGCACCAGGGACAGACCCCACTTTGCCCCCTAGTGGCCACATCTGGTTTCTCAGGATGAGCACTTGAAAGTGCTCCTGCAGCAGGTGGGTCCAAGGTGCTGTCCCCTCAGCCAGGCTCCCCCTGGATGGCACCCACCCTAGCAGGAAGACAGTGTTTTTCAGTGGAGCAGGATGGGGCCGTGGATGGAACATGTTTCTAGTGTCCCCGAGTCTGTACGGAGCTGATCCCTGATAATAGCGCCCCACTTCTTTGTGGACCATCAGATTCCCTAATACAAGTCCCACTGCCACCATCACAGCACGGTCAGACCCCATATAATAGAGAACCAGGCCCCGACTCCTCTTTGCTCCTGCACACCTGGACCTGTTGGGACAGCCTTGGCTGAGTGACACTCTACTGGTGACAAGAAGTGTGTCCAGATCCATGTGTCAGACCAGATGGCAAAGCCTCAGAAGGCAGAGCCATCCTGTTCCAGTCATTTCCAGGAATTTGGTCAGCCATGCCCCTTCCTGCCTGTCACATTCCTACTTGGATGGGAACCAGGGATCAGGGAGGCACCAGGGATCAGCCTGGTAGGGCTGTTCAGGGCAGGCACAGGCAGGTCCCGGTTTACCCCTGGGTGCCCAGTTCATAGCCCTTCCCCTCTAACTGCACTATGGGCCTGGGGCCGCCCGTTCACTCTCATGGATCTTCACACCTCACACATATCCTGCACACCCTCTCGAAGCTTCTACTGGGGCTCTGGGCTTAGTTCTCTGTGTCCTGCCTCTGGGCCCCTGGGCTCTGGAAACACCAAGTCCAGGTTTGCCTTGAGGTTTGGGGAGCTGGGAGACTGTGGGAATCAGCGGCTTGAGCCCTCTCACCCCTTGCCGGTGGTGAGAGCTGTTCTCCCATTGAACGACTGTCTTTGGAGTTTTTCCTTTTAGGATCATACAGAGTCTCACCAAGACAGGTGGCACCCAAGAATTTGCTGGAAGCATCCTAGTGTATTCCATGTGTGCAGGCTCTACCCAGCTATCCCCCAAAGGGGCAGTAGCAGGCCACAGCATGATTATGTAGGTTGTTTACAGGCTACCTTGATTCTGCGGTACCAACTTTCATCTAACATGCAGTGGTGCCTAGTGCTCTCATGTGCTCCTACAGTGGTGACTCCATTTTCTACGCTCAATGTTCGAGCGTTCCCGTGAGCCCCTTCCATCCTACTCGGGTAACCTGCTTCCCCTTAGTCTCTTGCTCGGTGAGAGATTTGGGAACCCCATCTGGGTCAGACAGAGGGACAGAGACATATAAATAAAGTTAAGGAAATAGGAGTAGCTTACTGGGGGGCTCCCGGGCGGACTCTCCGAACCTCAGGTGAGGCAATGGTACACCTGCGCCCTGGGTTAGACTCAGGGGGCTTTTAAGTTGTCTTGGTCTGGTCCTAGTCATCTGTTCGTGGGTCAATGGTAAGGAACCTGGAATGAAGCCTGGTGGCTTCCTGTCACCAAGTGGGCATTAAGTCTTGTCTTCCTCACCTGGGACAAGGTGATCTCTGACTCCAGGAATGTTGCTGTCCACTCAGCCGGTTGCCATTTGGTTCTGGTCACCATTTTGTCAGAGCAAACCTCACATTGGATTCTTGTTAAATTCGGTGATTCCTGACTCATCCATCTTCTCCACCTCCTAGAGTGGGTCTCTCAGAGGTCCTGCCTAGTTTTTCGCTTCTGCCTCTTGCTTCGTGCTTGGTTCCCTCCCTTAGGCTTGGCAGACAGAGTCATTTGCGAGTCCCTTAGCTCACCCCGCTGCGGCTGATCCTGACAAACTAGCACCTGCAGGTTAATCTTCTGGCGATGCTTAGTGATGAGTGACTCTCTAGGATTGTTTCTCATTTCTGGCCTGACTCTGAGAGATGTCCATTCTACAGTGAGGCCCTCAGGAGTGGCCAAACCTGACCACGGCTGGGCCTGACCAGCCTCCAGCTCCCTGGCCTTTCTCGAGTTCATTCTTTCAACTGGCTCAAAGCCCCCTCCCCCTCCTGACCGGTTTCAGTAGAGCAGCGTTCAGTCCTCATTGGAGAAAACACCTTTTCCTCCCTGCTGGGCACTGAGCAGGCCCAGGGCCCATTGATTGAAGAGACAACTGCTGTCAGGGAGTCTGTTTGGTTCTGGACCCTTACTGCCCATGGCATTCTGGACCTGTAAGGTGTTTTTCTACCTGGGTGGCCAGTTGAGTCAGAGACCCTCTTCCTGTTCCCAATCACCACAGCCCCCATCTGGCCTCTGGGGCACACAGAGCAGTGAGGAGACCAGAATCAGCCCTGGGGATGGGGTGATGTTTTTTCACCTCTGGGCTGCTCAGGCAAAGGAGCAGAGCACAGTTAGCAGGCACATCCCACCCCCTGCCCCCTCACCCCTGTCATGATCCTACCATCCAGGGTATATTCTCAATGACTCCATGCTCATCAAGGGTCAACTGTCAATCAAGATGAAACTAGCACCCTGGTCTGCACTTGCTGGTGACCTTTGTCAGGATTCCTGCCCCGCACCCCGCCTCCCCACCCAGACTCTGTCTCCTTCCCCTGTCTGGTCTCTACAGGTACCTTCAGAGTTTACATCTGCTTTGGCAGCCTCAGGCAATCCATGGTGTTAGCTCAGTGCACCAGAGAGTCGACCCTGGGGGCTCAGCACTACTCCCCATTTCTATTACTGTTAGTATTTGTGACCAAGGAGACCAGGGCTAGTCTAGGTGCTGGCAGCAGTGCCGTTGGGGCAGACCCTCAGTGCCCGAGCGTTTCCTGCCCTGCTCACACACAGCATGCCTCCAGCTCTCCCTGCCAGAAGACCCACGGTTCTACACTTGGACACGGTAACAAGTTGCTGATGCAGATGTTTCTGTTTCCTCACCTCTTTAAGTTAAACGTTTACAGCAATGGTGATATTTGCTTCTCATCAATGTTGCCTGTCATCTTGCATAAGCTCAGTAAGAGAATTACAGATTCCTTCAATCTGCTGCTTCAAATTTAGTTCAATATAAAGTCAGGCATGAAAGGTCAGATCTGTTGGCTTTTCCTGGCCCTTGTCATCTGCTCCTACTCCCCAGACTCCAAATCTGGGGCCAGTTTTATTTTGTCTATCCCAGACTCAAGGGTTCCTTGACAATTCTTTTGGCCAGAGACTCTCCCATGCTGTACTCTGGACCATATCACATGTGGGACCTTAGGCCTTCCCTTGTCCAAATCAGGGTCACCTGGCGCCTGTCCGAGGTCCATCCAAGGCCCTCCACGTGATGCACATTTGAGAATGTTTGAATCAAGGACAATCACTGGGAAACTGAAGCTTTAGTAAGATGAATGTCCAGGATGAGATCAAGACCCACCTGTGACTGCATCAAGCATCAAGCAGTGTCTGTGTGGGGGTCTCTTTGCCAGGAGCCCAAGAGAATACCAAGGCCATCAAGGAGAGAAAAATTAACATTTCACTGGTAGTCTGGTCTGGAAAATGATGCCCTTTTGTCTACATAGTTTCACAGTAGAAAATTCCCAACATCCTCACTGAACCACATGCCAAATACCAAAGGAAACATATGGGCTTTACCTGGAACTTGGGAGTCCACATCCTAGACCAATCAATGCCCTCAACCCCACATAAAAATTCTAGAGTCATTTTGGCGGGGACCCCACATTGTAGATGCAAGAGAGAAATAGTCACAGGCTAGGAAACAGCAGAGACCCGATGAGGCGCGCATGGGATCCTCACACTCTGCACTGCATTTACAGGCAGCTCCTGGGACACGGCCAGGGCAAGGCTGACTGCTCAGTGGGATACCAAGCAGGTCCCCTCTTCTGCCAACACTCTCTGGGACCCCTGTGTCTTCCTGAGTGTGGTGAGTCTAGGGCATGATACCTGCCGCTGTGAGAGCCGTGGGGTTCAGGGACCTTGCAAAAGGGTCCGTTCCTGGGGCAGGGAGGGGGCACTTGGAGGGCTTCTTCCTTCCAGTCCTCACCCAACACTAGCCCACAGTTGGAAATTTGGTGCCTGAGCCCACAGGGTCACAAGGTACTTCCCCAGGGGCTAGGAAATACATGTCATCTTGCACTTCCTGAAAGTCACGGGGTAAGTGGAAGGCTCCTCTTAGGGCATAAAGGTGGCAGGGTGAGGGGCGTGCTGGACATGTGCCAGCTCTGACCTCCGGCAGCTTAGAAATGTAGTGGCCCTCGAGCGCAGTTCCTGACCTCCCAAAGAACACCAGACCCCCACTCTGTTCTTCCAAGACTGTGGTGAGCCACCCAGGAGACACACATATAATACTATGAGTATTTTACCTGTCATGTCATGTCACGGTTACCCAGGCCTGGCCATTCTGAAGATGAGAAACCAGGCCAGCTTAGTGTTCCCAGGTGGCCTCGGACCTTCATCTTCTGTAGGAGTGTCCTGGCAGGCAGTTGTCCATCCCATCCCTATCTGGGGTTGGGAGACCTCCTGGTCTTCAGGATTTGTCTGGAACCTGAGAGCAGGGGCCAGGCTGTGGTCAGTCATTGCAGATCTGCAGATCCCTGGTTGTCCATAGCAGAGACCATTTCCAGTTCTCCCTTTGGCCAACGTGCCTGAAACAACAATTCTATTTTTTGTCCAAATTTGAAATCCTTGAGTGTTAAAAGTAGGTAAAGGGATATTCCTGATACCCTTTCAGTATCTATATTGTAAACCACAAAAAGGGAGACAAAGAGAGAGAGACAGAGACAGAGAAAAAGAGAGAGAGAGAAAAGGCAGAGACAGGGACAGACAGAGACAGAAACAAACAGAGAGAAAGAGAGATAATAAAAACATCTTCCAAAAAGGCTGACCTGAATATCTGGAAAAAACCCAAGTGCCTGAGAACGGATGACTGGTTAAATGTCACGTCCGGCACTGCGGGGCCGAGCCAGGGTGGGCCGTCAGGGTGAAATCAGCACTCGAGTCACACAGGGTTCCGTCTTTCAGGAGATGGCATGAATGCGTGCGTTTATTCAGAGCACAGGTACAGACTTAAGTATGTTTCCACAACCCACCCAAAAGAAAGGAAAGGGGATGGGACGTGGGAAAGTGGATGGGACGATGAATAGAGCCATGCACTGTTGGTCAGTCACAGTGGGCAGAGCCATGCACCGTTGGTCAGCCACCTGGTGACCCTTTTGACCTAACGCTACCGGTCGGAGCGGCCTGCTTTGTTGCAGTTTTGACATATCCATAGAGACTGCTGTTCCTCGTACATCATTTACAAATCATTTACGAGGGTGCATTTTCCCCAAACTGAAACGTCATGTACTGGGAAGCTGCCCAGCTTTGTCCCCCAAACTGAAACCTCCTATACTGGGAAGTTGCCCAGCTTTGAGCAGGACAAAGGGGGAATGAAAAATCAAGCATTCTTTTACTTGGTCAGTAGGCAACATCTCACCCCTTTTTCCAATTATGGCACGCCAGGACCCCTGTCTTAGGTCGTCCGTCGCCTCGCCGTGGTACCCGTCATTGGGGAGAATGCTTTAGCCCCTGTCTTAGGTGTGCGCGGCGGTGACAGAAGTTGCCCGTCATTGGGTATCCTGGGCAAGGGCATACTTCCTTAACCACGAGGAGGCACAGGGGAGGATTGATGACATTTCTGCCAAACCAGGCAGGACCCAGTGTGGCTTGACCAGAATGGAGCATGGCTCAGAAAAGAGGGGCAGGGGTAGGGTAGAGGGGTGATGGGGATGTCTTCGTTCAGTGATCGGGGGGGTTCTGTACAGGTCCGGTCCGCACTCCTTCTCCTCCTGCGTTTTCCGGTACCGGCCACGGGATCAGGTCACTGCAACAGATAAAGGAAGAGGCTTCCCAGGCTCATTAGAAATACCTTTCTGAATAGGGCTGCTCTTTGCTAGTTTCTCTCAGTTGCATAAAGTGAATTTGAGTGATTTGCCGATCAACCCTGCCAATCTGGTCTCTGACAAATGAGACAAGTCGACTCAGGATGCAGGGCCCGAATGTAAGCATCAGTAATAGTATGATCAGAGGGCCTGCTATAGTAGATATCAGGGTGGTGAACCAGGGGGATTGATTAAACCATGACTCAAACCACCCTTCGTGAGCCTCTCTCTCCTTCTTACGCCGTTCCAGGTCTTCTCTCAGCTTAGCCATGGAATCTCGACTACCCCCCGTGTGGTCGGCGTAAAAGCAGCACTCTTCTCCCAGCGCTGCACACAGCCCTCCATTTTTAAGGAAGAGCAAGTCGAGCCCCCTCCTATTTTGCAAGACTACTTCCGACAGGGAGGTCAAGGACTTTTCAAGATGGCTAATAGATTTTTCTATTCGGTCCAGGTCCTCATCAATAGCTGCTCTTAGAGAAGTTAGACCAGAATATTGGGTTACCAGAGCAGCGATGCCAGTGCCGGCACCTGCCAGGCCTATGCCAAACAGAGTGGCGATGGTTAGTGCGGATATGGGTTCCCTGCGGTTCCTACGCAGGACATCAGGGGAATTGCACCAATAGTCAAGGAGTACCTCAGCAGGGTGGTATATAATTTTTGGGACAACAATAACCATAAGACAAAATTCTTGGGAGGCATTAAATACTGAGCCTGCCAAGTGGGGAGTTAATCCTGAACGTGAACAGTCCCACCAAGCTCCCATTTTTGGTGAGATCCAGGCGGAGTTACTCCAACCCGGGGACTCCACATTCTGTGCACACAACTCCTTCTTGTTTTGAGGGACTGTACCTACACATGTCCCTTGACCGCTAATTTGGGTCATGGTTAGTCCCTGGGGGTGGGCCTTCCACTCTCCTGGGGCTCTGTAATTAACATTGTATGAGGCGTTAATACCCATAGCCTCATAAAACGGTGGCGTGGGGCTTCAGTCAGGTTTGGGGCAGTAGCATTCAGAGTCTGATATGTGGCTTCGATAAGACTCCTGAGGGGGTTAATGATTGGGCCAAAACTGGGTTTTGGGATGGATAGGCCGGCTGTAACAGGAGGTGGTGTCGTCTTAGGGCCAGCCATGGTAGTAATGGTGGGCTTAAGAGGGGGTTTTGGAGCCTCAAGTGCCTGGTTAGGGCCTAGCAGAATCTGCTGCACGGGTTCGATTTTTAAGAGGATCTGCAGGATAACCCCATGCCATGGCCTGCTATACCACATAAGTCCCCAATTCAGGCGGTTGACCCATCGGGTCTCAAATCTTCCCTTATCAGTGAAGGAGATTTTGACCAGAAGCATTTGGGGGTGGTATTGTACAGAATATGAGCCATATCTCAGTGGCACAGCATAAGAAATATTAACCAGGTCGTGGTCAACCGACCACTTCCAATAGCCATCATTAGAATCTACGCAAGACCAGCTGGCACAATATTAAGATTCAGGGCCACCGCAGGTTCTCCTCCATTGGCCTGTCCGGAACCCGGGGCAGGTGAAAAAGCCATTGCGTCTCATTTAGGCTCTGGCCGGGGGCCTTTCAAAACCATCCTGAAAGGGGTAGGCGTCTTCCAGGGAAAAATATAAGTCAGGGAAGCACTGATTAAGGGGTGCTGCCAAACCAGGCAGGACCCAGTATGGCTTGACCAGAATGGAGCATGGCTCAGAAAAGAGGGGCACTTGTGGTACTCCAAACCTCATAGTCCTCTCCACTCCTTATGACCAAGGTCTGCTTAAATGGTTGGTGTCGATTGGCATGAGTTTCGGTAGGGTCCTTCATTAATAATATAGCGAGGGTCCAGGCCACAAGCGTCGTTGTGGTCATTTTGTTCCTGTGGCAAAAAGAGAAGGAAATTCGTCTCAGGGCTAAGTACCCTGGAGGTGAGTTTCATTATTTTTCCCAGCTGTGGGGGACAAATGATCGGGGGGCTCGTGTATTGGCCTGACCAGGCATTCCGGCACCCAAATGGGTTTTTCTGTATTAGTTGGATATACACAGACTGCGCCTCTGACTCTGGCAAGGATTTCTGCCGTTGGTTGCCAGGTTCCTGAGGACAGATCCTTCCATTTCACCATTGCTTTAAGGGGAGCCGGAGTAGCAAAGTGACGTTGGGCTGCACTGCGGCCTGAATCATCGAGGAGCAAAAAATTCAAAATGAATAAGGTTGCAGATAGGAGCGCTTGTGGCCCTTGACAGCCTTGGTAGATCTCACCCTCTTTTGTTTTAGAAATGTAAGTTTTGAGATGTCAGTGCGCTCGCTCTATGATAGCCTGTCCTTGGGGGTTATAGGGAATGCCTGTTGTATATGTAATATCCCACGTTTCACAAAAGGAATGAAAAGCGCGGCTTGTATAGGCCAGTCCATTGTCAGTTTTAATTTGCCTGGGATTTCCCATATATGAGAAAGCAGCAGTAAGGTGATCTATAACATGTTTCGTTTTTTCCCCGGCATGTAGTGAGGCAAAAATCATGCCCGAGTGTGTGTCTATCGAGACATGGAGATAATGCCGGTTTCCCAATGAGTTAGTGTGGGTCACATCCATTTGCCAAATGCCATTTGCTCTCAGTCCTCTAGGATTGACTCCCAGGGATGGGGAATGTATATAAGGAGCGCAAGTGGGACAGACAGTGGTTATGGAGAGAGCCTCAGCTTTGGAACAACCCGTATGAAAACGAAGAGACTGGGAATTAAGGTGGAATTTTTTATGCAGCTGCATGGCCTTATCACATTCTAGGGATGTCATTATTAAGCGGGTAGCTTTATCTGCTCGTTCATTGCCTTCTGCAAGGGGTCCCGGGAGGCCAGAGTGTCCTCTAATATGACCCACAAAGAGGGGGTCCTTTCTGGCCCAAATCAACAGTTTGTAATTGAGATAAAATTACAATGTTTGTAATTGAGATAAAATTTTCGAGCCCTCACCTATGTGGGGTGCTGTTTCTAATCGGGGGAAGATATTAGCAACATACACACTATCAGTGTAAATATTGAGGGGCTCATTAGGGAATGTCTGCAAGGCCAATAATACAGCAGATACTTCTGCAAATTGTGCCGAGGTCTCAGCAAGCTGTATGGCGTGAACATCCTGCCCATCAACCACTAAGGCTCGACCGCTCTTAGAGCCATCAGTGAAGAGGGTCCGTGCACCCGGAAGGGGGGTGGTCTTTATGATTCGAGGGAAGATAATAGGGCAAATCCTGAAGCTTTGCAGGAGTTTATGTTTGGGATATGCCTGTGTAATTTGGCCTTTAAAGGAGCAGACAAAAAGGCACCAGGAATCATCATATTGCATCAGATTATTAATCATGTCTTTGGAATAGGGAACGACCAATATGTCCATATCCTTAGCAAAGAGTGCACACCCTATGGTTCTAGCCTTCCAGAGTAATTGAGAAACTAAGGTGGGATAGGGAATCACCGTTCAGGTGGGGGAAGCTGAGAGGTGGACCCAGTATAATGGACCAATCTGCCAGAAAACTCCAGTTGGGGCAAACTCTGAAGCAAGCACTATAAATTGTAGTGGTAGATTGTAATCAATATGGTGTATTTGCATTTCTTCTAAGGCATGCTCTGCTTTTCTAAGAGCCAATTGTGCCTCTGGGGTCAATTGACAAGGTGAGGAGGGGTCAGAATCCCCCTTCAATAGTTCAAAAAGAGGTTTGAGCTCTCCCGTGGGCAGGGAGAAGGATGGTCGGAGCCATTGGAGTTCTCCCAAAAACTGTTGCCACTGGTGTAGAGTCTTTAAATGAGAGGTGGCAAACTGTATTTTTTGAGGCACTATTCCCACCTTGTTAATGGTGTATCCTAAATATCTGTATGGGTGGGAGAGCTGTACCTTGTCCGGGGAGATTACAAGGCCTGCTGATTCCAGGGCGACCCGGACATGATCATAGAGTTGAAGTAACAGGTCTTTGGTGGGGCAGGCGGCTAAGATGCCATCCATATAATGAATCAAAAGTGCACTGGGGAAACGAGCCCGGACTGGCGCTAAAACCGCTGCAACATATATCTGACACATAGTGGGACTATTAGTCATGCCCTGGGGAAGGACTACCCATTGCTAGCGCTGATAGGGCTCCTGAAAATTGGGGGAAGGTAGAGAGAAGGCAAATCTTTGACAATCTTTAGGAGCTAATGGAATATTGAAAAAACAATCTTTAAGATCTATCACTAACAATTAGCAGGACTTTGGTATAGCGGAGGGATGGGGGAGCCCTGGCTGCAGGGCCCCCATTGGATGCATGGTGGCATTGACTGCTCTGAGATCTTGCAATAATCTCCACCCGCCTGTCCTTTTCCTTATAACAAAGATTGGGGTATTCCAGGGAGATGTGGATGGGGTAATGTGCCCCTTTTCTAATTGCTCGGGCACTAGGGCATGTGCGGCCTGTAATTTCTCTTTAGGTAGGGGCCACTGCTCCACCTAGACTGGATCATCTGATTTCCAGGTAAATGGGGTGGGAGACCGCTCGACAGTGGCCCCGATTAAAAAGGGCTAGTTTCTTCCAGTTCCTCAATGGGCATTAAAGTCACGGGATTTTCCTGCCCGGAGGATGGGCAGTCACTAGTGATATGGGCTATGGTCTTAAAGGAGACTGGCGATATCTGCGAGCGACTGGGTGATGTAACCAGAACCGTGCCCATAGCTGAGAGTATATCTTGTCCCCAAAGATTGGTGGGGAGGTCTGGGACAATATAAGGCTGGAACTGGCCCTTATGGCCCTCGGCGTCCTCCCAGGTCAATACTTGGGCGCTACGGCTGGGTTGGACTTGGCCAAGTGCTTGCAAAACGGCTGTAGCCATTGTGGCAGGCCAGTTGGCAGGCCAATATTTACTGGATATGACTGAGACATCCGCCCCAGTATCTAATAGCCCAGAGAATTCCTTTGAGTTGATTCTTAGCGCATAGCGTGGTCTGGAAGCCATATGGGCAATCCAAAATATTTGGGCTGGATTATCTGAGCAGTCTTCGTTTGTCTGACCCTGGACTGAGAGCATCGAGGTGGGGCCTTGCCACGTCGGGAGGAGGAGCAGGCGTGCAATCAGCTGTCCCTTTTCTATCGTCACAATGCCACGGGGGGAATCTGCCAAGACATGAATTTGTCCTATGTAGCTCTCTGTGATAGATCCTGGGTATATCTGCAATCCTTGCAGGAGAGCCTTTTCTGACCCTAGAATGAGGCCAGTGGTTCCGGGCGGTAGGGGGCCATAGACCCCCGTCTCCAAACTTTCAATTCCCATAGGTGGTGTTAGTACCGCCCGGACAGAGGCATAAAGGTCTAGACCTGAGCTGGGAATTGAGGAGCCCCTGAGAGAGGGAGGGAAGCTATCGGGAGCGGGCTGATACTTTGTCCGGATTTCTGATAGGCCTCCTGCCTGAAGGCTTGCAGTGCCCGAGGCAGGCCCCTCCCGCCGTTTCCCTGTGGCAGTGGATTGCCTAAGTTATTCGGTCGGGAGTGACACTCGGCTGCCCAGTGATTGCCTCTCTTGCATCTGGGACATAGCCCGGGTGATCCCCCCTTCTTCCGCAAGGGGTTGTTGGGACATTCCTTTTTGAAATGGCCTGGCTGTCCGCATTGATAGCAGCTTTGCTTGGGTTTTTGTGGGGAATCCCTGAAAGCCTGGAAACCTGGGAAGTTGCCCAGCATTGAGCAGGACAAAGGGGGAATGAAAAATCAAGCATTCTTTTACTTGGTCAGTAGGCAACAGTTAAAGAAACTTTGGTATATCTACACAATGGAATACTAAGCAGCTGTTAGAAAGGATGAATTCATGAAATTTACATACAAGTGGTACTACATGGAAAGTACCATGCTAAGTGAAATGAGTCGGAAAGAGAGGGACAGACATAGAAAGACTGCATTCATCTGTAGAATATAAAGTAACAAAATAGGAGACTAACACCCAAGAATAGTCGAGATAAGTACCAGGAGGTTTGCTCCATGGCTTGGAGGTCAGCCACACATGCTGGAAGAAAAGGCAGCTCAGATAGGGAAGGGAGCACCAAGTAAAGGGTGTTGGGAGGGTCCTGCCTAGATGGGAGAAGCATGCTGAAAGTAGACTATAGACCAAACATGAATGCCACTCAATGCCTCTTTTGCAAACCACAGCACCCAAAAGGAGAGAGAGAACAAAAGGGAATGCCCTGCCACAGAGCCAGAGTGGGATGGAGGGAATGGGGGTGGGAGGGATACTGGGATCCGTGGTGGTGGAAAATGGACACTGGTGGAGGGATGGGTCTCGATCACTGTATAACTGAAATCCAAACACAAAAATTTGTAAGTCTATAACTGTACCTTATGGTGTTTCACTAATAAAAATTTTTTAAAAAAGGCTGGCCTGGGTGGAGAGGTGGGTGGGCGGGTGATGGGAGGGAAACTGGAAACTTTGGAGGTGGGATATGTACACTGGTGGAGGGATGGGTGAACAATGATGACTGAAGCCTAATCATGAACAGCTCTGTAAGGGTCTATCTCACATCGATTCAATAAAAAAAATTTAATAGGAGAATGCCTTATATTTGGATTTATAGAATTAGATGTGTAGTACATTTTCTGAGGTGAAATCCAGAGCTCAGCTGAGGCACTGGGATCTTTATAGAATTGTGGAAATGTGATTCTGGACTTGAGTTTGGAGACAGTGCATGATGAGTAGATCAGTGGTTCAAATGTGTCCTGCTTTGAGCACTATTCAACATGTCATTACTTAATCTCTTTTTTAAAAATGATTATTTCATTTACTTTAAGGGGAGACTCTGTATGGGCATTTATAAATGGCAAACAAATTTCATTTGCATTAGATATGGAAGTGGGAAAATGCTGCAGGGGACCTGCAGAGGCCTCTCAGGGTACAGAGATGGGGGTGAGGGACAGGCCCAAGGGACCTTCCCGAGTGGCAGTTTGTGATTGACAGGTACAGGCAGTTACTGGCCTTTAGAAGTTAGGGTGAGTGGTCAGCTCTTTCAGCCCACATGCTCTTTTGAACACGTCCTCCCTTCACATCTCACTGAGTAAGTTTTTTTCAAGAAAACTATCTTGCAGGATTGGAGGGGTGGTCCAGAGGGAAGGGCATTTGCCTTGTGGACCAGCCAATTCAGATGTGACCCCGGGCACCGCATATGATCCCTGAAACCCCACCAGGAGTCGTCCCTGAGTACAGAGCTAGGAGTAAGGCCTGAGCAACACTTGGTATGTCCCTCCAAAAATGTCCAAGTATAGCAAAAAGAGAGCGGGGGAGAGTTAGAGGGGTGGTTCTGATTGCAGTGGGACTCACTGGAGCATTTGGGAATTTCACACGCACCATTGTAAACTGGTATTCCTTTCGGGATGCAGTGTAGAAAAATCAACGGAAAGTTAAAATTTTTATTTTGAAAAAGATAAAAGAGGCCAGGAGATAGTAGAGCAGGAAGGGCACTTGGGTTATCTGACTTTAATCTCTGGCGTCCCATAGAATCCCTTGAGCATGGCTTGGACTGATCCCTGCTGTGGTTCCAAAACCAAATAAGGAAAAAAACAAGGAAATGTAATATATCAAAAGCTAGAACAGGTGGTGAGGAGTCTGCTTGCATACTTCTATCCTGGGCTGATTCCTGGCACCTCGTATGGATCCTTGAGCACCATTAGGGGTGATCCCTGAGCACAGGACAGGAGACAGGGTCCCCAGTGAAGGGAGGGCTCAGCTCTTAGGCCCCTGGAGCAAGACCATGGGGGCCTGTGCAGGGCACAGATTGCCCAGGCGCTGCCAGACTTGGGCCTGGGAGTCGGTGCTTGACCTCCAAATCCCTGGACCAAGAGTAGGATGCCCTGGCTGCCTGTCCTCACTCCCAGCCTTGCGCCCACAGGTGGGACTGCAGGACAAACAGGTGAGTGTCCGCGGCAGCAAAAGGACTAGGATCTCGGCCTCCCGCAGTAGGATGTGGCCTCTGACCAGTGTTGGTCTCTGAGAATGAGCAGGAGCAGGAGCAGGTGCTACTGCTGAGCCAGCTCCGGATCGGCTGCAAGGGGAGTGAATCAGGACAAGGTGGATATGGAGAAATGACAGAAGGTGCCCGGGGAGACCCACTGTGAGGGTAGGAGCCTGCCAGGGGTGGTGGGAGGAAGGACAGGCCAGGACGCCACCCACTATAATATATCAAAATCTAGAAGAGTCTAGAGGGGTTTTGGGGGTGCGGATTTGCCCTCACTGCACAGAGAGGGTCCTAGTAGCGGGGAGGCTGCTGGGTCGAGGTAGGGGTAGGCCCCATCTCTTAGGACTTTGGAGAAAGACCCCCAGGGGAATGTGCAGGGGACAGGTTACCTGATGTGCTGTTTTCCTTGGGCCTGTGTGTGAGTGTCTGGGCCCTGAATGTTGTGGTGGGATCTGGACAGCCTTCGGCCCTGTCTCATGACAGAGATGAGCATGCAAGATCAGAAGGTGCAGTGCCTGCAGCCTGGAATGCTTCTGCTGGTATAAAAAGCAGCACACAGCTGGAAACCCCTCACCTGGATGTCCCACTCACCTGGGCTCCAAGGTCGAGCAGGTTCTGAGGCACAAGCCCCTCATGGACCAGCTGCAGCAGGTGCTAACCAAGCAGCAGGCCCTGCTGGAGGCCACCTTAAGGGAGCTGAGGGAAACCCAGGTGAAGGGGGTGGGCAAGGGCTCAGGGACAGGAAGGAAGGCACATCAGGCCCTAGACCTGCCTACTCACCTGGTGCCTTCATCTTTAGGGGACTCTCAGTCCTGAAATCAGGAGCAACTGAGCCCCAGGCCTTGCTGGAATTCCAAGGGTACCCTGAAGAGGGTGAGTGGTGCGGTGGGTCTCCAGGAGGGAGAAGTTCCTGATGGGGATCTGGAGGTGGGGCTATATGGGAGGTGGAGCCAGGCGGGACCCCTGAGATGCCTCCACCTTCCTTGCTTGGCTGAGACCCTGGAATGCCCCCTAGTCAATCCAGTGTCGAAGAACACGGAGTTGGAGGTGAACATAGTGGAGGTTTGTGAGACCATGACCTCTATGGAACTCGAGGTGATGGTCATGAAGGACAGGCTGGTGGCGTGTGAGAAGACTAAGGATCTGGATGACTAAGGTCTGAGACTAAGGTCTGGTGACCAGACCTGGGGAGCGGGATGATGGATTGTGTGAAGAACCCAGAGAGACCCTCCTGTTCCTGTCTGTGAGGAACAGGAGGCCGCAGACCTCAGATCCGGATCCTGTAATGACCTGCCCCCAAATAACCAGAATCCAGCTCGTCCGCTTGAGTTCAGCTGGCAAGCTTGTTCACCATTAATCCACTTTTTCTACTCTGATGATGTACCCTGTGTTCTTCAATTCCAACTAATCTAGCCCTGATCCAGTTCTTCCCACTCTCCTCCTTCCTCCCTCCTTCCCGATCTTCCACTTTCCCTCAGCACTAGACCCTAGGGATCAAGGGGACAGAAAGGTCCCCCAACACTAGACCGCAGGGATCAGTGGGACAAAAATGTCTCCTACCTCTAGGCACCAGGCATGTTGGGAGCAGAAAATTAAACTGGGCCACACTCCAACCTCAGTCAGGATAGCTCCAAAAGCCAAACAAGGGCTTGAGGTGGGAGCTCTCCCTCCCCAGTACACAGTCCCGTTTCTCCATATGGCAGCCCTGAAGCTAATGGGGGCTGGAAACATCAGAGCAACCAGTTCTAGACACTCTTTGGGGGCTGGTTGGGCACTAATGAATTGAGGAGAAGAGAGAGTAAGGAGGCATGCTGGGTCACTCTCTGACAGTCACTGTCCTATTTCCAAGCTTGTTTCAATAAATGGATCCATCCCAGGCCGTGTGGGTATGTGTCTTGGGCGAGGTGTGTCCTGCTAGCAGTTGGCAGTTGCTTCTAGATTGTGGGTGGCCCTTGCCATGGGATTCACCATGTCTAGAGCCTGTCATCTGCATGCCCCTGAGTACGATGTCAATGACCCCAGGAGAGTACCTCTAAGATTTGGAGTGGTAACATTCAAAATATGGTGGTTGGAAGGTACGATGGTGGTGGAATTGGTGTCTGCATATTAAATGTAATAAATTATTGTAAACAACTTTATAAAAACAAAATAAAAATTTGCCAAAAAGTCAGCAAAATATAAAGCATGAAAAGAGAACAGAAAAATCAAAGATACACCAATCTAATGCTTTTTTTTAAAAAAACAAAAAAGGCAATGGCGTCTAAGCTACAAAGAGAGCTCTCAGAATGGGAAAAATTATTTACCCAATACCTAGCTGATGAAAGGCTAATATCCAAGTTATATAGCACATTGGTAGAACTTTACAAAAACAATATCTCCCAACCCCATCAAACAAATGCAGAGAGGAATAATGAACAGAAACTTACTCCAAGAAGAAATTCAAGGGCTGGAGCGATAGTACAGTGGTAGGTTGTTGCTTTGCACGTGGCTGATCTGGGTTTGATCCCCGCCATCCTACGGGCTACACCCGCCTTGGAACCCCAAGTGTTCTATGAGAACCAGAAGGCAGTGTCCTTCCTAAAGACACCCCATGCACACCCCATTCTCCCTCTCACCTAGAGGTGGAAATCACACCCAGATCCAAGGCAGACCTGAGCCAACAACCCGTCAAAGACAAATTGTGTTGGCAGAAGATCAGACAGACTGTGATGCCCGTGAGGTAAGGAGGCTGCAGACACCCATCCCAGGGCACGAAGTGACCTGCCTGAAAGTGATGTGTTCCCCCCAAGAGTCAGAAATGGCTAAACAGAATTCTTACTCAACTGTAATTCGTCTTTTACCTACCCTGTCAAAATCATATTCCTCTACCCCAACCTTGTCTTTCTTCCCTCTTCCTTCCCGCCCTTCCCCTCTTCCCCCCTCCTCCTTCCTGCCCCCTCCCTTCTCCCCTCCTCTGCCCTTTCCCATTGAGGAATGGGGCTATGGGGCTATGAGGCTATGGGGCTACACAAAGCAATTGCAGACGTGCCCCCATGGCAGGGATGCTGCGTACTAGGAGTGGCGAGATGACCCAAACAGAACAACATTGAGACTCGTACTCTGCAAGTAAAGAAGTTACACAGTCTCCAAGGAAGCTCAGCTAGAGAAGAGGGCACCAAATAAAGGGTGCTGGAAGGATCCTCCCAGGGTGGGAGAAGCATGCTGAAAGTAGACTATAGACCAAACATGACTACCACTCAGTGCCTATCTTGCAAACCACAGCACCCAAAGGGAGAAAGAGAACAAGGGGGAATCCCCTGCCACAGAGGTAGGGTGGGAAAGGAGGGGGAAGGGAGGTGGGAGGAATGCTGGGACCCGTGGTGGTGGAGGATGGGCGCTGGTGGAGGATGGGTACTTGATCATTGTGTGACTGAAACCCAAGCAAAAAATTTATAAGTCTAAAACTGCACCTCATGGTGTTTCACTAATAAAAAAATAATAAAAAAATTCTTGAATAAAAAAATAGTTACACAGCCTCCAACACATCCATATGTGCAGGAACAAACTCAAAACATAAAATAAAGAACCAGTAAAAAATCCAAAGAAATAAATTTCAATTTTTAATATGAAAATTAAGAGATCATGGGGTCTCACCATGTTTCGCGCTTGTCCCTATCCCTCCCCGAGCGCACCCCTCCCCCCCAAGCCTTTCCAGAGGGATTCAGGGCTTCTTTATTATTATGTTGACCCAGATGCCACTCAGGTTGGAAACTGTTCCTGAACTGTTCAGTGGTTCTGAGCAAGAGATGTAATCCACTGCTTCTTGCAAGTCAGAGGATCGGGTCCAATCCGATAGGCAGAAAGGCTAATGAATTAATCTAGAGTTGCAAAAGTTAGATGTGGGTTTTCACATCATAATCCCAGGGACTGTGCCATCTGGGAAATTGGTAGACACTGGGGCCCTTTGTTAGTCATCAGTGTCAACCCTGAATGGGGACCTGGAGATAGGTAGATTGTTTACCTCGGTGGCACAGCGAGAGATCAGAGCCTCCTGCCTCAGAGACAGGTATACTCAGACCTCTTCCAATGGCCCCATCCTGGGTCAGGGCACCTAGAACCTGGTGCCCTTTCTCAAGCACTAAGAGGATCAACCTCTGTGCCTCTGGAGCCCTACTGCTGATTTGAAAGGGTTTTTTGGGGTTATTTTTCTCTTTTTCACTTCTCAATGCTCATTCTTCCAGGAGGTCTGGTGCCCAGCCTCAACCAAGAGCTGGAGCAGTGCCTCTGAGGCTCTCTTTCAGTCCTCTTGGGCTTCTGACACTAAGACCTTATCATCTACAGATTGCAGCATGGTCCATTCCAGGGCTCCAACGAGGATTTTCTTAAGTCCAGAGCCAGGGTCTTCCTGAAGAAGGTGGCCGAGTTTTTGAATTCTTGGGCAATGGGTCCACAGTACCTGAGGTTTCCTCCTGTCTCTGGATCCTTTGGCCCAAAGGCAAACAGGGGTCTGCTTCCTGGAACAATTTGCAAAGGGGGAAACACATCTTTTGAGGTTCAGTTCGGTCAATCATTGGGCACTAGAGGAAAACAGACTCAAGAGAGTGGAAGGGCTGGGTACCACAAGGTGACCAGCAGGAGCGACCGCACTGACTCGACGCAGGTCATGACTTCTCAACTGAGGCCAATGGGTTGCTCCCAGTTGAGCTGCACCCCACCACTATTCCTGCCTCCCACACCTGCGCAGTATCTTTCCCTATCCCTAGCCACACCTCACGAGTTACCTGACATTGAGGCTGTCTCTGGAGGCTCACTCCTAGCATGAGTTTACCAGCAGAGGGGCATGATACTGCCATTAGAGGGCGCCTGGAGAGGGTCTTTTCCAAAGAGGGAATCCACAGTGTCAGGGTGGACATTTATTTGCTCTTCTAGCTCTGTCGGGAGATCGAACGCCAATAAATTACTAAAGTGGGGAACAGGGAGAGCCTTGTTTTCCATATGGAATCCCCAGCATCTGCTGAGACCATGGATTCTAAGGCCCAGCAAAAGCCGGGAAGGGCTGCACCTCCGATACCTTCATCGAACTCTGCTTCCTATGTTGCCCTGTCTTGAGGTCATGGGGCGACAGTTTCCACGAGGCTTTTCTTGGGAGTGTAGGTACCAACTCCTGCTCCCCAGGGTAGCCTGTCTGAAATTAGCCTGCGAGAAATGTGGGTAGAGGTGCACTCTCCTCTTCAGCAGGGCTCAGGAGATCCTAGTATCAGCACTTGAACAGGGCTGGGCTGCATCAAGGCAAGCACCTTCACCCCTGCAATATCCCTGGGGCCCATTCTTGAAAATTCTGAAAGTGCTGGGGAGTGGAAGCCTCGGGTTCCACGGGGCTGTCTCCCTGCACACTGTGCCGTACAGAAGGGGGAGTGAGGCATCTTTAAGGGAGCCCAACTCTACAGGAAGGAGATTTAGGTGGGAAGCAGCTGAAAAAAAAAATACCACTTGGAGCAGGGCATTAGTCCAGCAGATAAAGTGATTGTCTTGCACACTGCTGATGTTGGATCAATGGGCCCCCCTAGTTCCACTAGGTATGGTCCCTTAGCTAAGTCAGGAGTAAAGCCTGTGCATGTCTTGGTGTCGTGCTAACACCCAAAGAAAAGTGCTGCAAGCAGACAGGGCCGGCCTTTTCCCAGTGCCCTAAGGAAGGATTGCTCAAATTCTTAGAGGCCATAAGAGGGATTTCCCTGTTAGGTGGAAGGGGTGAGGGAGGGGAAGGGGGTGACAGCACTGGCTCTCCAGTTGTGACTCTGCCTGAGCAGTGACAGTCCACTTGGACATTCCACAGTGGCCTGACTCAGGCCAGAACTTGGCTGCTGATTTTACACAAAAGTGTCCTGAAAATGTGTGTCAGGGTCCTCAGGAGGAAGAAGCCCCCAGTGGGGGTCAAGAGGCAGGACACCTGGGGCGCAGAACCTGGTGGACCCTGCTCCCGAGCCCTCCACCTCCCTTGGTTGGCTGAGAGCCTGGGGCTGCCCCGCAGTCTATCCAGTTTCAGTCAATCTAAGGGCACTGAACTGGAGACGAACATAGTGGAGATCATAAAGCCAGAGGAGCTGGAGGTGGTAACAGTCAAGAAGGACAAGCTGACGGTGTGGGGAAGACCGTGCATCTGGAGGCAGAAATGTCCCCGAACACTGGGCAATGGGGATGTGGGGGGCAGAAATGTCCCCCAATAATAGACACTAGTGGTCTGGGAGGCAAAAAAAGGCCCCAAGCAGTAGGCACCAGTGACATGGGGTGCAGATGTTTCCCCTAACAATAGACAGCATGGTTCCGAGGACAGAAATGTTCACAATTACTCGGCACCAGGAATGAGCAGAGCTGAAATTTCCTCCAAAAAAAAAAAAACACTAGGGATGTTGGGGAAAATTGTTTTCCAAACTAGACACAAGAGCTCTGGGATAAGAAATATCCCACAACAGAGAACAGAGCTCAGATAGGAGACATGTCCTCCAACACTACACAATAAGGAGTCCCAGGAGCAGAAATACTCACCCCCATAGAAATAGTTCAAAGAGTAGCAATAATAAATGACCACCTCCCCACCCTCCACCTTAGACTATATCCCAGGAGAGAGGAGTGGAGAATGTCTCCTCACCCCTGCTTTCCCACCTAAATGTTCAGATATGTACGGTTTGTGGGCTGTCCTTGCATGGTCCAGGGCATTTTCCACTTTTTGAGTAAAAATTCGGTGCAGAAGGCCAGAGAGAAGTCTCAGGAGACTCAGTACAGGCTTGGGATGCATGAGGTCAAGAACGTTCCCTGGCACCACAGGGTCTCCTGATCACAAGGGCTGGAGCAAATAGAGATCCCCACAAACCCCAAACCTCTCAGGTATGTACACAGGCCATGAGGGTCAATGAAGCAGTACTTGGAAGGATCTCACTGCTTAGAGGAAACACTCATTCAGAGCATCCGATTTTCAAAACGGCACTTGGGTACAACCATCTACCCCTCCTTAACCCAGGGAAAATGAGGCCACACTCAAACCTTTGGTTCATGGGCTACAGACCAAGCAAAAGTCTGAGCCGAGAGCTCCCCCTCCTCCAGTGCACTGTTTCTATTCTGGGAAAGGAAGTCCTGAAAAGGATGGAGGCCGGAACAGTCAGCAACTGAGTTCTAGGCACTACCTGGGACAGTTTAGGGGATCATGAATTGGTGGCAGAGGAGAGAGAGGGGAGAGGGCTGAATCAGTCTCCCTGACAGCCACTGTCCTGTTTCCAAGATTGTTTCTACAAATGGATGCATCCCAGCCTGTGTGGGTGTGTGGCATTGGGTGGGTGGGTCCTGCCAGGGAACGGCTCATGCTTCTTGATGAAGCATGAGCTGTCCTGTGGGGGTCTCCCCATGGATCAGAACCTGACATGACATGCCCATGCCATGGTGCCTGTTGCGTCTACACCCCCTCTGCAGTGCCCACCGGGAAGAGCCCCTACCTTGCCCCCAATGCTTCATGGGTGCCAGGCCCCTTAGTGGCCATATCATGCCTCAGGAAAAGACCCTGCAAACCTCCAGGTATTTCCCAAACGTCTCAAGGACTGGATGGACTTTCTCTGCCCAGAGCCTCACCCCAGTGTGGAACCCTTCACTGCCCACAGGGTCCCCAGACAGCACAAGCCCACAGTGACCCTATGCCCCACCATCAGAGATGGATTTGATTCTCAGACCATTGAAAGTGAGAGGGGGAGATGTCAGAGCTACAGGAGGCAGCCGCAGACCACTGGGGCCTGAATGTGCTCAGGGCAGGGAGGACAGGGGCACTCTGGGGTGCCATAGTGGGCACGGGCGATATGGGGGAGTTGGGGTTCCTTTCACGCTGCAGGACTCGTGAGGGCAGCGTGGCCAGGCTGAGTGGCCCTAGTTGGGAGTGTGTGTATTGAGAGGGATTTCCAGAACAGGCCGGGAGCAACATGAGAGAAGCGCCCAGCTTCCCCAAGGCCAAGTCTGGTGTCCAGCTCCCAATAGAATGGACTGACTCTCAGAGAAAGGGGCAGAGCTGGGATAGGGGTCATTAAGAGCCCTCCAGGGCTCAGAAAGGGAAGTCTCTGTGCAACATGGGGAACTGGTCAGGGACTGACTGGGTCTGCGGGCTCAAAAGCCCCACAAAGTGGCTGCTGCGAGTCTGGGAAGAAGCAGAGACAGAACAGAGAGAACGTGGACACCGGATAAGGCGGGAGCAAGAACTCTGCGGGCCTGAGGAGAGGAGAGAGGAAGGGCAGGGAGGGCAGGGGCTCCAAGGAGAGAAAGGAGAGGGGCCTGGGGAGTGAGGGGCGGTGGGGACAGCGACCAGAACAGCCCCTCTGCCCAGCCTCGCTGGGCTCCCACAGCAGCAGCCAGGCCAGACCTAGGGGTGCTCAGGGGCGAATCTTGGCAGTTGTAGCCCAGCCTGGGCAGGGGGGGACGTGGTCTCTGGGAATGAGAAAGTGGTGGACTGAGCTATGGGAGACCGAAAGGGTCAGTGCTCCTGGCCCACCGTGGGGCCCACAGAGTTCCAAGCCACCATCGTCGGTAGGGGGCAGTGCCCGAGGGTCCGGGTGGGGGTGGGGAGGCCCGTCAGGCCCACCAGGGCAGAGGCTGGTGCAGCCTTCATCCTGAGGTTGCCCCGGGAGCTCTAGATTTCTCCCTGGCCAATGGGGTTGCAGCCCCGAGGCCACGCCCCCTTCCCTGCCTATAAAAAAAGCTCGTGGCCCCGCCCCTCGGGGCACCCTCTCTCAAGGATGCTTGAGGGAGAAGTGGCCCCAACACACCTTCCCCCTGTTGACCCTTGGAGCGGTTATCTAGGGGTCACGTCCGGATGTTTACCCTTCTACGGGCCATCTACGGGTCACCTCTAGGTGTCATCTCTAGGGGATCGTTGGAAATTCGCAGAGCACAACGGACGGTAAGAAAAGGCCCTGCGTTGGCCCTGCACTGGTCAGTGTATTGCCCCGAGGCCACAGGATCAAGCCCGGGCCCATTTCCAGCAAGTCTTCCGTCAGTTTTGTCCCCAGCAACCTCTGTCCTCGTCAGGGTCTCCGGGACTCTGGGATGGGAGTCCCCAGAGAGCCCCTCCGGAAAGAACAGAATTTTAAAACATCAACTGTATCTTATAAAGGCGGAAGATTGCTTGGCAGAGCGTCATCTTTTAGGGGAGAGTGATTTGGGCTGGTGCACAGCACCAGGAGCTTGAAGCCTGTGATGTATGAGGATTGCAAGGCGGGGAGGAGTGACTTCGAGTGTTGAGGGAGGGGCCCTGTGAATGGGGCACTGTGACAGGGGAGAAAGGCTGGGAGCAGGAGCAGGGCGAGTCTCCCCGTCCCTCCGCACATGTGTCCTGCTCTGCGGGCAGCCAGAGGAGATAGGGTCAGCTCTCCACTCCCCAGAATGTTACGACCATGAAAATGCAGAGAGCTCTAGGGCCGGGACATAGAACGCTTGTTTCTCGTTGTCCCTCGTGTCCCTGCCAGCACTGCCAGGAGGGCTCCAGTGGGTCCAAAGCAGGAAAGAATCTACTTAGCAAGGGGCCCGGAGCAGCAGATGGTGGTGAGAAATGAGCAGCCCCCGAGATGAGCAGGAGGAACCAAGAGTCGGGGCTGTGGACCATGAAGTTTGGGTGGGGTTGAAGGTCTGGGGTCCTTGACTGTCTGCTTCCTCTCAGGTTTACCGGCCTCTGGGTGCCCCTGAAACAGCCAGATCGTTGACAACATTTCCAAGCACAGGTGGAGGCAGGAGGTTCCAGGAACAACGGGTGAACCCAGAGAACAACTGCGGATGCGAGTGGGGGATGAGGGGACTGAGCTGGGGTGAGAGAAGCGGGCACAGTGCTGCCTGGAGTCTGAGGGCTGTGGGGTGGCTGGCCGGGAGCCCGGCCAGGCTCGAGTTGTGTCTCTGTAACAGTGGAAGGGGTCTGGGTAACATTTCCCAGTCTTGGAGCTGGGCGAGTCTCTTATCATCTCCAATTATCACCTATCATTCCAACTTGTCTTCACTGCGAGCCCACGAAAAGTTGCCGAACACGAAGAGTTTTGAGAGAGGGTGCAGAGGTTTGCTGGCCATCAGCTCCCCTCCACCCTGGGGTATTCTTGGGGCATAACAATTCAGTCTTCTGGGCTGTGACTTTCCTGCTCTGTGAAATGGGCTGGTGAGACCCCCTGTGAGGCCAAGAGCCTGCCTTGGGTGATGGCAGGAAGGACAGGTCAGAATGCCCTGAGGGCTGTGGTGGCACTGACTGGCCCACACTACACAGAGGGGTCTGGAGTTGGCAGTTGCCAGGTAGGAGTCAGGGTCCGAGGCAGAGGGAGACCCAACTCCTAGGCTCTGGGACAAAGACGCCATGGGGGCCTGTGGCTGAGGGTCTGAGCCCTGCATCTCCTAGCTGGGATGTAATTGGCCCTCCTGCCTGTCCTCACAGACACTGTCCTGCCTCCCACAGATGCCAGGGCAGGACGAAAAGGTGCAGTGCCAGTGGCCTCCCTGGGGCCGATTCTGCTGGTACCTGGAAATGCACATAGCTGCCGAAAAGAGCACCTGGATGCCCGCTGTCACCTGGGCTCCAAGGAGGAGCAGCTGTACCAGCGGATGCTGCGGCAGAAGCAGCCCATAGACCAGCTGTTGCAGGTGCCACCAAGGCAGCAGGCCCTGCTGGAGGCCGCCATCAGGGAGCTGAGGGAGACCAGGTGAGAGAGGGGCCACGGGCTCTGGGGCAGGAAGGCCCTAGACCTGCCTCCTCAGCTAGTGCCTTCACCCCAGGTGCTCTTCTGTGGGACTCAGCAGCAGAAACAGCAGCTGCGGAACCTGGTAAACTAGAAAGGAGTCCCGGAAAAGGGTGAGTGACAGGGAGAAGCCCCTGTGGGTCAGAGGGCGGGGCTACTGGGGAGGGGAGCCAGGTGGCCCCACCCCCAGCCCCCCACCTCCCCTGCTTGGCTGAGACCCTAATGCTGCCCCACATCCCATCCACTCCAATGGGATTGGCGTGGAGACGAACAACACACAGGTGCTCCTGGACACAAAACGTGAGGAGCTGGAGGCCACAGAGAAGGAGGAGGCACAGGAGGCCAGGCAGGAGGAGTGCCAGAGTCCAGGAGCTGGAGGAGACAGTCCAGTCCCAGGGGGCAGGGACCATGACCTGTGTGAGATCCAGAGACGCTCCTGTTGCTGTCCTTAAGGAAGAGGAGTCCACCCACATCGGACCCAGGTCCTGTAATGACCCGCCGAAAATCCAGAAAACGCAGCTGGTCAGCAAGAACTGCACTGGCAGCCTGACACCCCGCTGACACCTCGATTTTACTGCACTGACGCACCCTGCCGCTCTCACCCAATTGATCTAGCCCAGCCCCGTCCTCCCCACGCCACCGGAGTTCTGCCTTCCGCCTTGGCCCTTTGCTCTTCTCCCTCCACTAGAACCAGGGATATCCCTCACTGCAAGACCAGGGATCCAGGCAAAGGCACAACTATTCTCCATCTCAAGAAACGGGAGATCAGGGGGACAGTAAAGTCTCCATCCACTAGACCCCGGGATGTGGGGTAAGAAATGTCCCCACCCCTAGACACCCCAGGGATCAGGGGGCACAGTTTCCCCCTCCACTAGACCCCAGGAAATGGGGGTGCCAGAGATGCCCCCCCCACTAGACGCCAGGGAACGGGGGGGCCAGAGATTCCCCCCCACTAGAGGGAAAGGATCAAAGGGGGGCCAGAGATGCCCCCCAGCACTAGACGCCAGGGATCGGGGGGGCCAGAGATTCCCCCCCCACTAGAGGGCAAGGATCAAGGGGGGGGCCAGAGATGCCCCCCCACTAGACGCCAGGGATCGGGGGGGCCAGAGATTCCCTCCCCACTAGAGGGCAAGGATCAAGGGGGGGCCAGAGATGCCTCCCCACTAGACGCCAGGGATCAGGTGGGGCCAGAGATTCCCCCCCCCCACTAGAGGGCAAGGATCAAGGGAGGGCCAGAGATGCCCCCCCACTAGACGCCAGGGATCGGGGGGGGCAGAGATTCCCCCCGCACTAGAGGGCAAGGATCAAGGGGGGGCCAGAAATGCCCCCCCACCACTAGACGCCAGGGATTGGGGGGGCCAGAGATTCCCTCCCCCACTAGAGGGCAAGGATCAAGGGGGGGCCAGAGATGCCCCCCCACCACTAGACACCAGGGATCGGGGGGGGCCAGAGATTCCCCCCCCCACTAGAGGGCAAGTATCAAGGGGGGGCCAGAGATGCCCCCCCACTAGACGCCAGGGATCGGGAGGGGCCAGAGATTCCCCCCCCACTAGAGGGCAAGGATCAAGGGGGGGCCAGAGATGTCCCCCCACTAGACGCCAGGGATCGGGGGGGCCAGAGATTCCCCCCCCACTAGAGGGCAAGGATCAAGGGGGGGCCAGAGATGCCCCCCCCACTAGACGCCAGGGATGGGGGGTCCAGTGATGCCTCCGCACCACTAGACACCAGGGATCGGGGGGGCCAGAGATGCCCCCCCAGCACTAGACGCCAGGGGTGGGGAGGCCAGTGATGCCTCCCCACCACTAGACGCCAGGGATCGGGGGGGCCAGAGATACCTCCCCACCACTAGACGCCTGGGATCGGGGGGGCCAGAGATGCCCCCCACCACTAGACGCCAGGATCGGGGGGTGCCGATGTGTCCCCCCACACTAGACCCCAGGTATTGGAGGGGCCGAGATGTCCCCCTCCACAAGATCGGAGGGATCAGGATGGCAGTTATATCCCGCCAGCACTAGCAAACAATGATTTGGAGGTCAGAAGTTACAACTCAGCTCTCCCCTCCCCATTGTGGGGTCCTGTTTCTGCGCATGACAGCCCTGAAGCTTGGGCACTGGTTCCATACAGTGACCGGATTCTACACACTCTTTGGGGCTGTTTGGGGACTTTGTATTGCTGGCTGAGAAGAGGGGAAGGAGGAAGGCGGGCTTTCTCCCTGACTGCCACTGTCTGATTTTCACGATTGTTGCAATAAATGGATCTATCCCAGGCCTGTGTGGGTGTGTGTGTCACTGGGTGGGGCAGGTCTGGCCAGTAGTTGACAATTGCTTCTAGATTGTGGGAAACCTTGGCCATGTCACCATGCCAAGACGCTTCACCTGCCTGCCCCTGTGTGAAGCCTGTCAATGACCCCAGGAGAGTCCACCCCAAGGATTGAAGGTCTCAATCACGGATGGGTCCCCAGGAGGGAGGGCAGGATGCAGCACCCAGAGCCCTGCCTTCCACTGCAGCACCTCCGTGGCCTCCCCTGCCCCTGGTACCTGTTTCCCCTTTCCCCTCTGCAGTGGCACCAAGGACAGACCCCACTTTGCCCCCTAGTGGCCACATCAGGTTTCTCAGGATGGCCCTCCCCTTGATCATCCATTTGCTCCAGCAGGCCCAGTAATGTCTCCATTGGAGACTGTTGTTAGTGTGTTTGGCATATCGAATACGTCATGGGGAGCTTGCCAGGCTCTGCCGTGCAGGCGAGATACTCTCGGTAGCTTGCCGGGCTCTCAGAGAGGGGCGGAGGAATCGAACTCGGGTCGGCCATGTTGGCTGCGTGCAAGGCAAAAGACTTGAAATTGCTCCTGCAGCAGGTGGGTCCAAGATGCTGTCCCCTCAGCCAGGCTCCCCCTGGATGGCACCCAAACCAGCAGAAAGACAGTGTGTTATCAGTGGAGCAGGATGGGGCCGTGGATGGAACATGTTTCTAGTGTCCCCGAGTCTGTACGGAGCTGATCCCTGATAATAGCGCCCCACTTCTTTGTGGACCATCATGTTCCGTAATACAAGTCCCACTACCACCATCACAGCACGGTCAGACCCCATGTAATAGAGAACCAGGCCCTGACTCCTCTTTGTTCCTGCACGCCTGGACCTGGTGGGACAGCCTTGGCTGAGTGACACGCTACTGGTGACAAGAAGTGCGTCCAGGTCCATGTGTCAGACCAGATGGCAAAGCCTCAAAAGGAAGAGCCATCCTGTTCCAGTCATTTCCAGGAATTTGGTCAGCCATGCCCCTTCCTGCCAGTCACATTTCTATTGGGAGTCACACTCCTGGTAAGGCTGGCCAGGGCAGGCACAGGCAGCTCCTGGTTTACCCCTCGGTGCCCAGTTCATAGCCCTGCCCCTCTACCTGCACCATGGAGCTGGGGCCGCCCATTCACTCTCACGGTTCTGCACACCTCACATATGTCCTGCACACCCTCTCGCAGCCTCTACTGGGGCTCTGGGCTTAGCTCCCCGTGTCCGGCCTCTGGATCCCTGGGCTCTGGAAACACCAAGTCTAGGTTTGCCTTGAGGTTTGGGGAGCTGGGAGAGTGTGGGGATCAGCAGCTTGACCCCTCTCACCCCTTGCCGGTGGGAGAGCTGTTCTCCCATTGAATGACTCTCTTGGGAGTTTTTCCTCTTAGGATCTTACAGAGTCTCACCCAGACACAGGTGGCACCCAAGAATTTGCCGGAAGCATCCTAGTGTATTCCATGTGTGCAGGCTCTATCCAGCTACCCCCAAACGGGCATTAGCAGGTCACAGCATAATTATGTAGGTTGTTTACAGGCTACCTCGATTCTGTGGTAACAACTTTCATCTAACATACAGTGGTGCCTAGTGCTCTCAGGTGCTCCCACAGCGGTGACTCCAGTTTCTAAGCTCCAGTGTTCGAGCGTTCCCGTGAGCCTCTTCCATCCCTGCTCGGGCAAACTGCTCTCCCTTACTCTCTTGCTCGGTGAGAGATTTGGGAAGCCCATCCAGGCCAGACAGAGCGAAGGAGACAGATAAAGCTACGGAAATAGAAGTAGCTTACTGGGGGCCCTCCTGGGCGGACCTCAGGTGAGGCAGTGGTACACCCGTGCCCTGGGTTAGACCAAAGGGGCTTTTAAGTTGTCTTGGTCTGGTCCTAGTCATCTGTTCGTGAGTCAATGGTGAGGAACCTGGAATGCAGCCTGGTGGCTTCCTGTCACCAGGTGGGTGATAAGTCTTTCTTCCTCACCTGGGACAAGGTGATCTCTGACTCCAGGAATGTGGCTGTCCACTCAGCCGGTTGCCATTTGATTTTGGTCACCATTTTGTCAGAGCAAACCTCACATTTGTTTCTTGTCAAATTTAGTCATTCCCGCCACTGGCCAAGCAATTGAAAGCAGAGATAGACAAATGGGACTATCTTAAACTAAGAAACTTCTGCACCTCAAAAGAAACAGTGACCAAAATACAAAGACAGCCTACAGAATGGGAAAGGATATTTGCCAAATACGCATCCGATAAGGGGTTGATTTATCAAGGATGTACAAAGTACTGGTTGAACTCCACAAGAAGAAAACATCCAACCCCATTAAAAAAAAATGGGCAGATTAAATGAATAGAAACTTTCACAAAGAAGAAATCCAAATGGCTAAAAGGCACATGAGAAAATACTCCACATCATTAATCATCAGGGAGATGCAGATCAAAACCACAATGAGATATCATTTCACACCACAAAGCCTGGCCCATATCCACAAGAATAAAAGCAACCGGTGCTGGCACGGATGTGGCGAGAAAGGGACCCTCCTTCACTGCTGTTGGGAATGCCGACTGGTTCAGCCCTTTTGGAAAACAGTATGGACGATTCTCAAAAAATTAGAAATTGAGTTCCCATTTGACCCAGCAATACCACTCCTGGGAATATATCCCAGAGAGGCAATAAAGTATAGTCGAAATGACATCTGCACTTGTTTGTTCACTACAGCACTCAACAATAGCCAGAAACTGGAAGAAACCTGAGTGCCCAGGAACAGATGACTGGTTAAAGAAACTTTGGTACATCTACACAATGGAGTACTATGTAGCTGTTAGAAAAGATGAAGTCATGAAATTTACATACAAGTGGTACTACATGAAAAGTATCACGCTAAGTGAAATGAGTCAGAAAGAGAGGGATAGACATAGAAAGATTGCATTCATCTGGGGAACATAAAGCAACAAAATAGTAGACTAACACCCAAGATTGGCCAAGATTAGTACCAGGAATTTTACTCCATGGCTTGGAGGCCAGCCACACATGCTAGGGGGAAAGGGAGCTCAGATAGAGAAGGGAACACCAAATAAAGGGTGTTGGGAGGATCCTCCCAGGATGAGAGAAGCAGGCTAAAAGTAGATAGACCGAACATGATTGTCACCCATTGCCTTTTTTGCAAACCACAACACCCAATAAGAGAGAGAGAACCAAAGGGAATGCCCTGCCACAGAGGCAGGGTGGGATGTGGGGAATGAGGGGTAGGGGGAATACTGGGATCCGTGTTGGTGGGAAATGGGAACTGGTGGAGGGATGGGTATTTGATCATTGTATAATTGAAACCCAAACACAAAAGTTTGTAAGTTTACAACTGTACCTCAGGATGCCTCTCTAATAAAAATAAAAAAAAATTAAAAATATAAATTACACACACACACACACACACACACACAAGAAACAGTGATAAGGGGTACAGGCAGTTACTGGCTGTTAGAAGTTAGGGGGAGTGGTCAGCTCTTTCAGCCCAGATTCTGTTTTGAACACGTGCTCCCTTCATATCTTACTGAGTAAGTTTCTTTCAAGAAAACTATCTTGCAGGATTAGAGAGGTAGTCCAGAGGGTAGGGCATTTGCCCTGTGGACCAGCCAATCCAGATGTGACCCAGGGCACCCCATATGATCCCGAAACCCCACCAGGAGTCGTCCCTGAGTACAGAGCCAGGAGTGAGGCCTGAGCAACACTGGGTATGTCCCTCCAAAAATCTCCAAGTATGCGAAAAAGAGGAGGGGGAAGATGGGAGGGACGGTTCTTATTGCAGTGGGACTCGCTGGAGAATTTGGGAATTTCACACGCACCATTGTAAACTGGTATTCCTTTCGGGATGCAATGTAGGAAAATCAACGGTAAGTTAAAATTTTAATTTTGAAAAAGATACAAGAGGTCGGCAGATAGTAGAGCGGGAAGGGCACTTGGGCTCTCTGACTTCAATCTCTGGCATCCCATAGAGTCCCTTGAGCATGGCTGGGACTGATCCCTACTGTAGTTCCAAAACCAAAGAAGCAAACAAACAAGGAAATGTAATATATCAAAAGCTAGAACAGGTGGTGAGGTGTCTGCTTTGCATATTTCTATCCTGGGTTGATTCCTGGCACCTCCTATGGATCCTTGAGCAACATTAGGGGTGATCCCTGAACACAGGACAGGAGACAGGGTCCCCAGTCAAGGGAGGTCTCATCTTTTAGGCCACTGGAGCAATACCATGGGGGCCTGCACAGGGGACAGATTGCCCAAGTGCTGTCAGCCTTGGGCCTGGGAGTCGGTACTTGACCTCCACATCCCTGGACCCAGAGCAGGATGCCCTGGCTGCCTGTCCTCACTCCCAGCCTTGCGCCCACAGGTGGGACTGCAGGACAAACAGGTGAGTGTCTGCGGCAGCAACAGGAGTAGGTTCTCGGCCTCCCGCAGTAGGACGTGGCCTCTGACCAGTGTTGGTCTCTGAGAATGAGCAGGAGGAGGAGCAGGTGCTACTGCAGAGCCAACTCCAGATCAGCTGCAAGGGGAGTGAATCAGGACAAGGTGGATATGGAGAAATGACAGAAGGTGCCGGGGGAGACCCACTGTGAGGGTAGGAACCCGCCTGGGGTGGTGGGAGGAAGGAAAGGCCAGGACGCCACTCACTATAATGTATCAAAATCTAGAAGAGGCTAGAGGGGTTGTGGGGGTGCGGACTGGACCTCACTGCACAGAGAGGGTCCTAGTAGCGGGAGGCTGCTGGGTCGAGGTAGGGGTAGGCCCCATCTCTAAGGCCTTGGGAGAAAGGCCCCCAGGGGAATGTGCAGGGCACAGGTCACCCGATGTGCTGTTTTCCTTGGGCCTGTGTGTGAGTGTCTGGGCCCTGAATGTTGTGGCTGGGATTTGGACAGGCTTCGACCTTTTTCATGACATAGATGTGCATGCAAGACCAGAAGGTGCAGTGCCTGCAGCTTGGAATGCTTCTGCTGGTACCAAAAGCAGCACACAGCGGCAACCCCACACCTTGATGTCCCACTCACCTGGGCTCCAAGGTTGAGCAGGTGCTGATGCACAAGCAGATCATGGACCAGCTGCAGCAGGTGCTAACAAGGCAGCAGGCCCTGCTGGAGGCCAGCTTCAGGGAGCTGAGGGAATCCCAGGTGAGGGGGTGGGCAGGGGCTCAGGGACAGGAAGGCGCATCAGGCCCTAGACCTGCCTACTCACCTGGTGCCTTCATCTTTAGGGGATTCTCACTCCTTATATCAGGAGCAACTGAGCCCCAGGCCTTGCTGGAATTCCAAGGGTACCCTGAAGAGGGTGAGTGGTGGGGTCAGTCTCCAGGAGGGAGAAGTGCCTGTTGGGGATCTGGAGGTGGGGCTATAGGGAGGTGGAGCCAGGCGGGACCCCTGAGATGCATCCACCTTCCTTGCTTGGCTGAGACCCTGGAGTGCCCCCTAGTCAATCCAGTGTCGAAGAACACGGAGTTGGAGGTGAACATAGTGGAGGTTTGTGAGACCATGACCTCTATGGAACTCGAGGTGATGGTCATGAAGGACAGGCTGGTGGCGTGTGAGAAGACTAAGCATCTGGATGACTAAGGTCTGAGACTAAGGTCTGGCGTCCAGACCCGGGGAGCGGGATCATGGATTGTGTGAAGAACCCAGAGAGGCCCTCCTGTTCCTGTCTGTGAGGAACAGGAGGCCGCAGACCTCAGATCCGGGTCCTGTAATGACCTGCCCCCAAATAACCAGAATCCAGTTCGTCCACTCGAGTTCTGCTGGACAACTTGTTCACCATTAATCCACTTTTTCTACCCTGATGATGTACCCTGTGTTCTTCAATTCCAACTAATCTAGCCCTGATACAGTTCTTCCCAACCTCCTCCTTCCTCCCTCCTCCCCACTCTTCCACTTTCCCTCAGCACTAGACCCTAGGGATCAAGGGGGCAGAAAGGTCCCCCAACACTAGACCGCAGGGATCAGTGGGACAAAAATGTCTCCTACCTCTAGGCACCAGGGATGTTGGGAGCAGAAATTTAAACTGGGCCACACTCCAACCTCAGTCATGATAGCTCCAAAAGCCAAACAAGGGCTTGAGGTGGGAGCTCTCCCTCCCCAGTACACAGCCCCGTTTCTGCATATGGCAGCCCTGAAGCTAACGGGAGCTGGAAACATCGAGCAACCAGTTCTAGACACTCTTTGGGGGCTGGTTGAGCACTAATGAATTGAGGAGAGGAGAGAGGAAGGAGGCATGCTGGATCACTCTCTGACAGTCACTGTCCTATTTCCAAGCTTGTTTCAATAAATGGATCCATCCCAGGCCGTGTGGGTATGTGTCTCGGGCGAGGTGGGTCCTGCCGGCAATTGGCAGTTGCTTCTAGATTGTGGGTGGCCCTTGACATGAGATTCACCATGTCTAGAGCGTGTCACCTGCATGCCCCTGAAAAGGGTCAAACAGAATTCTTACTCACCTGTAATTCCGTCTTTTACCTACCCTGTCAAAATCATATTCATCTACCCCAATCTTGTCTTTCTTCCCTCTTCCTTCCCGCCCTTCTCCTCTCCCTCTCCTCCTTCCTGCCCCCTCCCTTCTCCCCTCCTCTGCCCCTTCCCATTGAGGAATGGGGCTATGGGACTTGAGGCTCTGCGGCTACACAAAGCAATTGCAGACGTTCCCCCATGGCAGGGATACTGCGTACTAGGAGTGGCGAGATGACCCAAACAGAACAACATTGAGACACGTACTCTGCATGTAAAAAAGTTACACAGCCTCCAAGGAGGCTCAGATAGAGCAGAGAGCACCAAATAAAGGGTGTTGGGAGGATCCTCCCAGGGTGGGAGAAGCATGCTGAAAGTAGACTATAGACCAACCATGATTGCCACTCAGTGCCTCTCTTGCAAACCACAGCACCCAAAAGGATAGAGAGAACAAGGGGGAATGCCCTTCCACAGAGGCAAGGTGGGGAGCGGGGGATGGGGGAGGTGGGAGGGATGCTGGGACCCTTGGTGGTGGAGGATGGGCGCTGGTGGAGGGATGGTTACTTGATCGTTCTGTGACTGAATACCAAGCAGAAAAATTTGTAAGTCTATAACTGTACCTCATGGTGTTTCACTAATAAAAAAATTTTAAAAAATACTTGGATAAAAAAGTTACACAGCCGCCAACACATCCATATATGCAGAAACAAACTCAAAACATGAAATAAAAACCCAATCAAAAAATAAATCCAAAGAAATAAATTTCAATTTTTAATATGAAATATAGAGATCGTGGGGTCTCACCATGTTTCGCGCTTGTCCCTATCCCTCCCCGAACGCGCCCCTCTTAGCCTTTCCAGAGGGTTCAGGGCTTCTTTCTTATGGTCTTTATCCGGATGCCACTCAGCTTGGAAACTGCTCCTGAACTGTTCAGTGGTTCTGAGCAAGAGATTTAATCCACTGCTTCTTGCAAGTCAGAGGATGGGGTCCCATCCGATAGGCAGAAAGGCTGGGGTCGCGAACGTTAGAGTGGGTTTTCACACCAAAATCTAGAGTCGCAAAAGTTAGACGTGGGTTTTCACATAATCCCAGGGACTGTGCCATCTGGGCAATTGGTAGCCACTGGGGCCCTTTGTTAGTCATCAGTGTCACCCCTGAATGGGGACCTGGAGGTAGATAGTTTGTTTACCTCTGTGGCACACCGAGAGGTCAGAGCCCCCTGCCTCAGAGACAGGTATGCCCAGACCTCTGCCAATGGCCCTACTCAGGGTCAGGCCACCTAGAGCCTGGTGCCCTTTCTCAGGCACTAAGAGGATCAACCTCAATGCCTCTGGAGCCCTATTGCTGATTTGAGAGGGCTTCTTTTAGGTTATTTGTTTTTCTTTTTTTCGCTTCTAAATGCTCATTCTTCCAGGAGGTGTGGTGCCCAGCCTCAACCAAGAGCTGGAGCAGAGCCTCTGAGGCTCTCTTTCAGTCCTCTTGGCTTCTGACACTAGGACCGAATCATCTACAGACTGCAGGATGGTGCATTCCAGGGCTCCAACAAGGATTTCCTTAAGTCCAGAGCCAGGGTCTTCCTGAAGAAGGTGGCCAAGTTTTTGAATCCTTGGGCAACGGGTCCACACTAACTGAGGATTCCTCCTGTCTCTGGATCCTTTGGCCCAAAGGCAAACGGGGGTCTGCTTCCTGGAACAATTTCCAAAGGGAGAAACACATCTTTTGAGGTTCAAGCCTGTCAATCATTGGGCACTAGAGGAAAACAGACTCAAGAGAGTGGAAGGGCTGGGTACCACAAGTTGACCAGCAGGAGCGACACACTGACTCGGCGCAGGTCATGACTTCTCAAATGAGGCCAATGGGTTGCTCCCAGTTGAGCTGCATCCCACCACTATTCCTGCCTCCCAGACCTGCGCAGTATCTTTCCCTATCCCTAGCCACACCTCACGGGCTACCGGACATTGCGGCTGTCTCTGGAGGCTCACTCCTAGCATGAGTTTACCAGCAGAGGGGCATGATACTGCCATTAGAGGGCGCCTGGAGAGGGTATTTTCCAAAGGGGGAATCCACAGTGTCAAGGTGGACATTTATTTGCTCTTCTAGCTCTGTCGGGAGATCGAACGCCAATAAGATACTAAAGTGGGGAACAGGGAGAGCCTTGTTTTCCATATGGAACCCCCAGCATCTGCTGAGACCATGGATTCTCAGGCCCAGCAAAAGCCGGGAAGGGCTGCACCTCCGATACCTTCATCGAGCTCTGCTTCCTATGTTGCCCTGTCTTGAGGTCATGGGGCGACCGTTTCCACGAGGCTTTTCTTGGGAGTGTAGGTACCAAGTTACCCTGCCTTCCCTGCCTGCCTGGGGACTCCCTGTGACTCTGTCAGACTGTCCAAGTGGTCCTGATGTCAGTAGACATTTCTGGAAGCTACCCAACTTTGAATGTCTGCCACTCCCATTCACAGAGGGTCACAGCTTGTCTGCTGTCATATTGGCACTTTGTTCTCTCCTGCAGTTTGGCATGGCCCCCTGGGCCAATGATCTGGGGCCTGCCTTCTGCCCCTCCCCATCCTCCACCCCTGACTCCTGCTCCTGCTCTGGCTCCCCTCTTACTCCTCGCCCCTTGTCTGCCCTGCCAGTTCGCACCTCCTCTAGACCAAGGGCACACTGGAGGTGCTGGGGTCTGGCCTTAACCTCTCCACTGGGGTAGTGCTGTCTCCACTGGAGGCGCTGGGGCCTGGCCTTAACAACTCTATTGGGGTAGTGCTCTCTCCACTGGACGAGTGGCAGTGCCACCCAGTTGCCATGCTCTCTGCCAACTCCTCCTGTGCACCAGGTGCCACTGCTTGGGTGTTGCTCTTTTTCCTTTTGGTCTTGTCTTGCTTTCTCCCCTGCTTGGTAGTGAGTTTTGTTGTTTCACAAATGAGAATTGCAGCACTAATATAATCTTGAGTTTTCAACGACTATGAACACATACGTACTTTGCCAAAATTTCTGCCTAAAGCTAACTAAAAATCAAGCAGCAGGGACTGGAGTGATAGCACAGTGAGTAGGGTGTTTGCCTTGCACACGGCTGACCTGGATTTGATTCCCAGAACCCCATATGGTTTCCTGAGTACCACCAGGAGTAATTCCTGAGTGCATGAGCCAGGAGTAACCCCTGTGCATCGCTGGGTGTGACCCATAAAGGAAAAAAAAAAGCACATTTTGGCAAGTGGGAGAACATGATGAGATAATAGTGCTAATGGAATGAACAGCTCCAAAGTCTGAACACCGCACAAGGCGAGAGATCAGTTTTACAGCAGATCTGATGGGCGACGGGGTATTACCGAGCAGCTGACCGGAGAGTATGGAACAAGAAATGACCAAGCTTTCTTGGTGCAGATAAGGATCTGGAGCATATGAATAACGTAGGAAAATTTGGGGGATTTTCCCAGGTTTCTAAGTTGAACAGTGTGACAGACCACCTCTGGAACATCCCGGGTGATTTCCGTGGCTGTCTCGTCTCTCCCAGACCCTGTGCCTCATGGCAGCTCCTGCTCTCCAGGATAGCCTGTCTGAAGTTAGCCTGCAGGAAATGTGGGCAGAGGTCCCCTCTCCTCTTCAGCAGGGCTCAGGAGATCCTAGTATCAGGACTTGAACAGGGCTGGGCTGCATCAAGGCAAGCACCTTAAACCCTGCAATATCCCTGGGGCCCATTCTTGAAAAGTCTGAAAGTGCTTGGGAGTGGAAGCTTCGGGTTCCACGGGGCTATCTCCCTGGGCACTGTGCCGGACAGATGGGGGAGTGGGGCATCTTTAAGGGAGCCCAACTCTACAGGAAGGAGATTTAGGTGGGAAGCAGCTGAATGAAAAGTACTGCTTGGAGCAGGGTATTAGTATAGCAGGTAAAGTGATAGTCTTGCACACTGCTGACGTTGGATCAATGGGCCCCCCTAGGTCCACTAGGTATGGTCCCTGAACTAAGTCAGGAGTAAAGCCTGGGTGTGGTGCCAGCACCCAAAGAAAAGTGCTGCAAGCAGACAGGGCCGGCCTTTTCCCAGTGCCCTAAGGAAGGATTGCTCAAGTTCTTAGAGGCCATAAGAGGGATTTCCCTGCTAGTGGGAAGGGGTGAGGGAGGGAAAGGGGGTGACAGCACTGGCCCTCCACTTGTGACTCTGCCTGAGCAGTGACAGTCCACTTGGACATTCCACAGTGGCCTGACTCAGGCCAGGACTTGGCTGCTGCTTTGACACAAAAGTGTCCTGAAAATGTGTGTCAGGGTCCTCAGGAGGGTGAAGCCCCCAATGGGGGTCAGGAGGCAGGACACCCGGGGGGGCAGAACCAGGCTGACTCTGCCCCCGAGCCCTCCACCTCCCTTGGTTGGCTGAGAGCCTGGGGCTGCCCCGCAGTCTATCCAGTTTCAGTCAATCTAAGGACACTGAAGTGGAGGCAAACACAGTGGAGATCATAAAGCCTGAGGAGCTGGAGGTGGTAACAGTCAAGAAGGACAAGCTGGTAGTGTGGGCAAGACTGTGCATCTGGAGGCAGAAATCTCCCCCAACACTGGGCACCGAGGATGTGGGGGGCAGAAATGTCCCCCAATAATAGACACTAGTGGTCTGGGAGGCAAAAACAGGCACCAAGCAGTAGGCACCAGTGACATGGGGTGCAGAGGTTTCCCCTAACAATAGACAGCAGGGTTCCAGGGACAGAAATGTTCACAATTACTTGGCACCAGGGATGAGCAGAGGTGAAATTTCCTCCAGAAAATAACACTAGGGATGTTGGGGAAAATTGTTTTCCAATACTAGACACAAGAGCTCTGGGGGGAGAAATGTCCCACAACAGAGAACAGAGCTCAGATAGGAGACATGTCCTCCAACACTACACAATTAGAAGTCCCCAGAGCAGAAAGTAGAAATAGTTCAAAGAGTAGCAATAAGAAATGAACACCTCCCCACCCCCTACCTTAGACTATATCCCAGGAGAGAGGAGTGGAGAATGCCTCCTCACCCCTGCTTTCCCACCTAAATGTTCAGATTATTTCCGGTTTGTGTGCTGTCCTTGCATGGTCCAGGGCATTTTCCACTTTTTTGAGTTAAAATTCTGTCCAGAAGGCCAGAGAGAAATCTCAGGAGACTCAGTACAGGCTTGGGATGCATGAGGTCAAGAACGTTCCCTGGCACCACAGCGTCTCCTGATCACAAAGGCTGGAGCAAATAGAGATCCCCACTAACCCCAAACCTCTCAGGTATGTACACAGGCCATGAGGGTCAATGAAGCAGTACTTGGAAGGATCTCGGTGCTTAGAGGAAACACTCATTCAGAGCATCCGATTTTCAAAACAGCACTTGGGTACAACCATCTACCCCTACTTGACCCAGGGAAAACGAGGCCACACTCAAACCTTTGGTTCATGGGCTACAGACCAAGCAAAAGTCTGAGCCGAGAGCTCCCCGTCCTCCTGTGCACTTTTTCTATTCTGGAAAAGGAAGTCCTGAAAAGGATGGAGGCTGGAACAGTCAGCAACTGAGTTCTAGGCACTACCTGGGACAGTTTAGGGGATCATGAATTGGTGGCAGAGGAGAGAGAGGGGAGAGGGCTGAATCAGTCTCCCTGACAGCCACTGTCCTGTTTCCAAGATTGTTTCTACAAATGGATGCATCCCAGCCTGTGTGGGTGTGTGGCATTGGGTGGGTGGGTCCTGCCAGGGAACGGCTCATGCTTCTTGATGAAGCCTGAGCTGTCCTGTGGGGGTCTCACCATGGATCAGAACCTGACATGACATGCCCATGCCATGGTGCCTGTTGCGTCTACACCCCCTCTGCAGTGCCCACCGGGAAGAGCCCCTACCTTGCCCCCAATGCTTCATGGGTGCCAGGCCCCTTAGTGGCCATATCATGCCTCAGGAAAAGACCCTGCAAACCTCCAGGTATTTCCCAAACGTCTCAAGGACTGGATGGACTTTCTCTGCCCAGAGCTCACCCCAGTGTGGAACCCTTCACTGCCCACAGGGTCCCCAGACAGCACAAGCCCACAGTGACCCTATGCCCCACCATCAGAGATGGATTTGATTCTCAGACCATTGAAAGTGAGAGGGGGAGATGTCAGAGCTACAGGAGGCAGCCGCAGACCACTGGGGCCTGAATGTGCTCAGGGCAGGGAGGACAGGGGCACTCTGGGGTGCCATAGTGGGCACGGGCGATATGGGGGAGTTGGGGTTCCTTTCACGCTGCAGGACTCGTGAGGGCAGCGTGGCCAGGCTGAGTGGCCCTAGTTGGGAGTGTGTGTATTGAGAGGGATTTCCAGAACAGGCCGGGAGCAACATGAGAGAAGCGCCCAGCTTCCCCAAGGCCAAGTCTGGTGTCCAGCTCCAAATAGGATGGACTGACTCTCAGAGAAAGGGGCAGAGCTGGGATAGGGGTCATTAAGAGCCCTCCAGGGCTCAGAAAGGGAAGTCTCTGTGCAACATGGGGAACTGGTCAGGGACTGACTGGGTCTGCGGGCTCAAAAGCCCCACAAAGTGGCTGCTGCGAGTCTGGGAAGAAGCAGAGACAGAACAGAGAGAACGTGGACACCGGATAAGGCGGGAGCAAGAACTCTGCGGGCCTCAGGAGAGGAGAGAGGAAGGGCAGGGAGGGCAGGGGCTCCAAGGAGAGAAAGGAGAGGGACCTGGGGAGTGAGGGGCGGTGGGGACAGCCACCAGGACAGCCCCTCTGCCAGGCTCGCTGGGCTCCCACAGCAGCAGCCAGGCCAGACCTAGGGGTGCTCAGGGGCGAATCCTGGCAGCTGCACCCCAGCCTGGGCAGGGGGGGACGTGGTCTCTGGTAATGAGAACGTCGTGGACTGAGCTACGGGAGACCGAAAAGGTCAGTGCTCCTGGCCCACCGTGGGGCCCACAGAGTTCCAAGCCACCATCGTCGGTAGGGGGCAGTGCCCGAGGGTCCGGCTGGGGGTGGGGAGTCCCGTCAGGCCCACCAGGGCAGAGGCTGGTGCAGCCTTCACTGTGAGATTACCCCTGGAGCTCTAGATTTCTCCCTGGCCAATGGGGTTGCAGCCCCGAGGTCACACCCCCATCCCTGCCTATAAAAAAAGCTCCTGGCCCTGACCCTCGGGGCACCATTTATCAAGGATGCTTGAGGGAGAAGTGGCCCCATCACACCTTTGCAGTTGACCCTTCGAGGGGTCATCTAGGGGTCACCTCCAGATGGTGACCCTTCTACGGGTCATCTATGGGTCACCTCTAGGGGTCATCTCTAGGGGAACGTTGGAAATTGGCAGAGCGCAACGGACGGTAAGAAAAGGCCCTGCGTTGGCCCTGCACTGGTCAGTGTATGGCCCCGAGGCCACAGGATCAAGCCCGGGCCCATTTCCAGCAAGACTTCCGGCAGTTTTGTCCCCAGCAGCCTCTGTCCTCGTCAGGGTCTCCCAGGACTCTGGGATGGGAGTCCCCAGAGAGCCCCTCTCCAGGACCTGTCCGTTCCTGTCCCCAGAATAGGACCTCCTGGGCTCCTGCTGTCCAAAGACCTGAGTGGCTGGACACTGGTCCACCCAGCTCAGGAAACAATGGGGGTGGGAGCTCAGGGCAGCACTGAGGAGCTGGGGAGTCAAAGCTGGGTCCCCGATTCCCAGACCCCTCATTACAGACCCTCCTGGCAGTGGGTCTAACTGTGCGAATACACCCCTCCCCTCTTGTTTGGGACAGAAAGAGCTGAAAGAACATAATTTTAAAACATCAAGTGTATCTTATAAAGGCGGAAGATTGCTTGGCAGAGCGACATCCTTTAGGGGAGAGTGATTTGGGCTGGTGCTCAGCACCAGGAGCTTGAAGCATGTGATGTCTGAGGAGGGCAAGGCGGGGAGGAGTGACTTCGAGTGTTGAGGGAGGGGCCCTGTGAATGGGGCACTGTGACTGGGGAGACAGGCTGGGAGCAGGAGCTGGGCGAGTCTCCCCGTCCCTCCGCACCTGTGTCCTGCTCTGCGGGCAGCCAGAGGAGATGGGGTCTGCTGTCCACTCCCCAGAATGATACGACCATGAAAATGCAGAGAGCTCTAGGGCCGGGACATAGAACGCTTGTTTCTAGTTGTCCCTCGTGTCCCTGCCAGCACTGCCAGGAGGGCTCCAGTGGGTCCAAAGCAGGAAAGAATCTACTTAGTAAGGGGCCCGGAGCAGCAGATGGCGGTGAGAAATGAGCAGCCCCCGAGATGAGGAGGAGGAACCAAGAGTCGGGGCTGTGGACCATGAAGTTTGGGTGCGGTTGAAGGTCTGGGGTCCTTGACTGTCTGCTTCCTCTCAGGTTTACCGGCCTCTGGTTGCCCCTGAAACAGCCACATCGTTGACAACATTTGCAAGGACAGGTGGAGGCAGGAGGTTCCAGGAACAACGGGTGAACCCGGAGAACAACTGCGGATGCGAGTGGGGGCTGAGGGGACTGAGCTGGGGTGAGAGAAGCGGGCGCAGCTCCTCCTGGAGTCTGAGGGCTGTGGGGTGGCCGGCCGGGAGCCCGGCCAGGCTCGAGTTGTGTCTCTGTAACAGTGGAAGGGGTCTGGGTAACATTCCCCAGTCTTGGAGCTGAGCGAGTCTCCTATCATCTCCAATTATCACCTATCATTCCAACATGTCTTCACTGTGAGCCCACGAAAAGTTGCCGAACACGAAGAGTTTTGAGAGAGGGTGCAGGGGTTTGCTGGCCATCAGCTCCCCTCCACCCTGGGGTATTCTTGGGGCATAACAATTCAGTCTTCTGGGCTGTGATTTTCCTGCTCTGTGAAATGGGCTGGTGAGACCCCCTGTGAGGCCAAGAGCCTGCCTTGGGTGATGGCAGGAAGGACAGGTCAGAATGCCCTAACTGAGGGCTGTGGTGGCACTGACTGGCCCACACTACAAGGAGGGGTCTGGAGTTGGCAGTTGCCAGGTAGGAGTCAGGGTCCGAGGCAGAGGAAGACCCAACTCCTAGGCTCTGGGACAAAGACCCCATGGGGGCCTGTGGCTGAGGGTCTGAGCCCTGCATCTCCTGGCTGGGAAGTAGTCGGCCCTACTGCCTGTCCTCACAGACACTGTCCTACCTCCCACAGATGCCGGTGCACGACGAAAAGGTGCAGTGCCAGTGGCTTCCCGGGGGAATTTTCTGCTGGTACCTGGAAATGCACATAGCTGCCGACAAGAGCACCTGGATGCCCGCAGTCACCTGGGCTCCAAGGAGGAGCAGCTGTACCAGCGGATGCTGCGGCAAAAACAGCCCATAGACCAGCTGCTGCAGGTGCCACCAAGGCAGCAGGCCCTGAGGAGGCCGCCATCAGGGAGCTGAGGGAGACCAGGTGAGAGAGGGGCCACGGGCTCTGGGGCAGGAAGGCCCTAGACCTGCCTCCTCAGCTAGTGCCTTCACCCCAGGTGCTCTTCTGTGGGACTCAGCAGCAGAAACAGCAGCTGCAGAACCTGGTAAACTAGAAAGGAGTCCCGGAAAAGGAGTGACAGGGAGAAGCCCCTGTGGGTCAGAGGGCGGGGCTACTGGGGAGGGGAGCCAGGCGGCCCCACCCCCAGCCCCCCACCTCCCCTGCTTGGCTGAGACCCTAATGCTGCCCCACATCCCATCCACTCCAAAGGGATTGGCGTGGAGACGAACAACACACAGGTGCTCCTGGACACAAAACGTGAGGAGCTGGAGGCCACGGAGAAGGAGGACGCGCAGGGGGCCAGGCAGGAGGAGTGCCAGAGTCCAGAAGCTGGAGGAGTCAGTCCAGTCCCAGGGGGCAGGGACCATGGCCTGTGTGAGAACCAGAGACGCTCCTGTTGCTGTCCTTAAGGAAGAGGAGTCCACCGTCATCGGACCCAGGTCCTGTAACGACCCGCCAAAAATCCAGAAAACGCAGCTGGTCAGCAAGAGCTCCACTGGCAGCCTGACACCCAGCTGACACCTCGATTTTACTGCACCGACGCACCCTGCCGCTCTCACCCAATTGATCTAGCCCAGACCCGTCCTCCCCACGCCACCCGAGTTCTGCCTTCTGCCTTGGCCCTTTGCTCTTCTCCCTCCACTAGAACCAGGGATATCCCTCACTGCAAGACCAGGGATCAGGGCAAAGGCAAAACTATTCTCCATCTCAAGAAACGGGAGATCAGGGGGACAGTAAAGTCTCCATCCACTAGACCCCGAGATGTGGGGTAAGAAATGTCCCCATCCCAAGGCACCCCAGGGATCAGGGGGCACAGTTTCCCCCTCCACTAGACCCCAGGAAATGGGGGTGCCAGAGATGGCCCCCCACCACTAGATGCCAGGGATCGGGGGGCCAGAGATTCCCCCCCCACTAGAGGGCAAGGATCAAGGGGGGGCCAGAGATCCCCCCAAGCACTAGACGCCAGGGATCGGGTGGGGGGGCAGAGATTCTGCCCCCACTAGAGGGCAAGGATCAAGGGGGGGCCAGAGATGCCCCCCACCACTAGACGCCAGGGATCGGGGGAGGCCAGAGATTTCCCCCCCCACTAGAGGGCAAGGATCAAGGGGGGGCCAGATATGCCCCCCCACTAGATTCCAGGGATCGGGGGGGCCAGAGATTCCCCCCGCACTAGAGGGCAAGGATCAAGGGGGGGTCAGAGATGCCCCCCCCCCACTAGACTCCAGGGATGGGGGGGCAGAGATTTCCCCCCCACTAGAGGGCAAGGATCAAGGGGGGGCCAGAGATGCCCCCCCACCACTAGACGCCAGGGATCGGGGGGGCCAGAGATTCCCCCCCCACTAGAGGGCAAGGATCAAGGGGGGGCAAATATGCCCCCCCATCACTAGACGCAAGGGATCGGGGGAGGCAGAGATTCCCCCCCCCAGTAGAGGGCAAGGATCAAGGGGGGGCCAGAGATGCCCCCCTACCACTAGACACCAGGGATCGGGGGGCCAGTGATGCCCCCCCACCACTAGACACCAGGGATCGGGGGGGCCAGAGATGCCCCCCCACCACTAGACGCCAGGGATGGGGGGGCCAGTGATGCCTCCGCACCACTAGACACCAGGGATCAGGGGGGGCCAGAGATGCCCCCCCCCCACTAGACGCCAGGGGTGGGGGGGCCAGTGATGCCTCCCCACCAATAGACACCAGGGATCGGGGGGGCCAGAGATGCCCCCCCACCACTAGACGCCAGGGGTGGGGGGGGGCCAGTGATGCCTCCGCACCACTAGACACCAGGGATCGGGGGGGGCCAGAGATGCCCCCCCACCACTAGACGCCAGGGGTGGGGGGGCCAGTGATGCCTCCCCACCACTAGACACCAGGGATCGGGGGGTCCAGAGATGCCCCCCCACCACTAGACGCCAGGGATGGGGGGGCAAGTGATGCCTCCCCACCACTAGACGCCAGGGATCGCGGGGCCAGAGATGCCCCCCACCACTAGACGCCAGGGATCGGGGGGGCCAGTGATGGCTCCACACCACTAGATGCCAGGGATCGTGGGGACCAGAGATGCCCCCCAACCACTAGATGCCAGGGATGGGGGGGTCAGAGATGCCCCCCCACCACTAGACACGAGGGATTGGGGGGGCCAGAGTTGCCCCCCCAACCACTAGACGCCAGGGATCGGGGGGGCCAGAGATGCCTCCCCCCACCACTAGAGCTATTGATCGAGGGGGGCCAGACATGCCCCCCACCTCTAGACGCCATTGATCAGGGGGGCAGATATGCCCCCCACCACTAGACGCCAGGGATCAGTGGGGCCAGAGATGCTCCCCCAATCACTAGACGCCAGGGATGGGGGAGCAGAGATGCCTCCCCCTACCAGTAGACGCCATTGATCGAGGGGGGGCCAGAGATGCCCCCCACCACTAGACGCCAGGATCGGGGGGTGCCGATGTGTCCCCTTACACTAGACCCCAGGTATTAGAGGGGCCGAGATGTCCCCCTCCACAAGGTCAGAGGAATCAGGATGGCAGTTATATCCCGCCAGCACTAGCAAACAATGATTTGGAGGTCAGAAGTTACAACTCAGCTCTCCCCTCCCCATTGTGGGGTCCTGTTTCTGCGCATGACAGCCCTGAAGCTTGGCCGCTTGTACCATACAGTGACCGGATTCTACACACTCTTTGGGGCTGTTTGGGGACTTTGTATTGCTGGCTGAGAAGAGGGGAAGGAGGAAGGCGGGCTTTCTCCCTGACTGCCACTGTCTGATTTTCACGATTGTTGCAATAAATGGATCTATCCCAGGCCTGTGTGGGTGTGTGTGTCACTGGGCGGGGCAGGTCTGGCCAGTAGTTGACAATTGCTTCTAGATTGTGGGAAGCCTTAGCCATGTCACCATGCCAAGACGAGTCACCTGCCTGCCCCTGTGTGAAGCCTGTCAATGACCCCAGGAGAGTTCATCCCAAGGGTTGAAGGTCTCAATCACGGATGCGTCCCCAGGAGGGAGGGCAGGATGCAGCACCCAGAGCCCTGCCTTCCACTGCAGCACCTCCATGGCCTCCCCTGCCCCTGGTGCCTGTTTCCCCATTCCCCTCTGCAGTGGCACCAGGGACAGACCCCACTTTGCCCCCTAGTGGCCACATCAGGTTTCTCAGGATGAGCACTTGAAAGTGCTCCTGCAGCAGGTGGGTCCAAGGTGCTGTCCCCTCAGCCAGGGTCCCTCTCCATGGCACCTGCCCTGGCAGGAAGACAGTGTGTTATCAGTGGAGCAGGATGGGGCCGTGGATGAAACATGTTTCTAGTGTCCCCGAGTCTGTACAGAGCTGATCCAGGAGAATAGCGCCCCACTTCTGTGTGGACCATCAGGTTCCCTAATACAAGTCCCACTGCCACCATCACAGCATGGTCAGACCCCATGAAATAGAGAACCAGACCCTGACTCCTCTTTGTTCCTGCACGCCTGGACCTGGTGGGACAGCCTTGGCTGAGTGACACTCTACTGGTGACAAGAATTGTGTCCAGATCCATGTGTCAGACCAGATGGCAAAGCCTCAGAAGGAAGAGCCATCCTTTTCCAGTCATTTCCAGGAATTTGGTCAGCCATGCCCCTTCCTGCCAGTCACATTTCTACTGGGAGTCACACTCCTGGTAAGGCAGCCCAGGGCAGGCACAGGCAGCTCCTGGTTTACCCCTCGGTGCCCAGTTCATAGCCCTGCCCCTCTACCTGCACCATGGGCCTGGGGCCGCCCATTCACTCTCACGGTTCTGCACAGCTCACACATGTCCTGCACACCCTCTCGCAGCCTCTATGGGGCTCTGGGCTTAGCTCCCCGTGTCCTGCCTCTGGGTCCCTGGGCTCTGGAAACACCAAGTCAGGTTTGCCTTGAGGTTTGGGGAGCTGAGAGACTGTGGGGATCAGAGGCTCTCCCCTATCCACGCTTGCCGGTGGGGAGAGCTGTTCTCCCATTGAACGACTGTCTTGGGAGTTTTTCCTCTTAGAATCTGACAGAGTCTCACCCAGACACAGGTGGCACCCAAGAGTTTGCCAGAAGCATCCCAGTGTATTCCATGTGTGCAGGCTCTATCCAGCTACCCCCAAACGGGCATTAGCAGGTCAGAGCATAATTATGTAGGTTGTTAACAGGCTACCTCGATTCTGCAGTAACAACTTTCATCTAACAAACAGTGGTGCCTACTGCTCTCAGGTGCTCCCACAGTAGTGACTCCAGTTTCTAAGCTCCATTGTTTGAGCGTTCCCGTGAGCCTCTTCCATTCCTGCTCGGGCAAACTGCTCTCACTCTCTTCCTCGGTGAGAGATTTGGGAACCCCGTCCGGGTCATACAGAGGGACAGAGACATATAAATAAAGTTAAGGAAATAGGAGTAGCTTGCTGGGGGCGCTCCCGGGTGGACCCTCCGAACCTCAGGTGAGGCAATGGTACACCCGCCCCCTGGGTTAGATGAAGGGGCCTTTGGAGTTGTCTTGGTCTGCTCCGAGTCATCTCTTCGTGGGTCAATGGTAAGGATCCTGGAATGAAGCTGGTGGCTTCCTGTCACCAGGTGGGCGATACGTCTTGTCTTCCTCACCTGGAACAAGGTGATCTCTGACTCCAGGAATGGTGCTGTCCACTCAGCCGGTTGCCATTTGGTTCTGGTCACCATTTTGTCAGAGCAAACCTCACATTTGATTCTTGTCAAATTCGGTGATTCCTGACTCATCCATCTTCTCCACCTCCTAGAGTGGGTCTCTCAGAGGTCCTGCCTAGTTTTTCGCTTCTGCCTTTTGTTGCCTGCTTGGTTCCCTCCCCTTATGCTTGGCAGACAGAATCATGGGCTACAGACCAAGCAAAAGTCTGAGCCGAGAGCTCCCCCTCCTCCAGTGCACTTTTTCTATTCTGGGAAAGGAAGTCCTGAAAAGGATGGAGGCTGGAACAGTCAGCAACTGAGTTCTAGGCACGACCTGGGACGGTTTAGGGGATCATGAATTGGTGGCAGAGGAGAGAGAGGGTAGAGGGCTGAATCACTCTCCCTGACAGCCACTGTCCTGTTTCCAAGATTGTTTCTACAAATGGATGCATCCCAGCCTGTGTGGGTGTGTGGCATTGGGTGGGGCGGGTCCTGCCAGGGAACGGCTCATGCTTCTTGATGAAGCATGAGCTGTCCTGTGGGGGTCTCACCATGGATCAGAACCTGACATGACATGCCCATGGTGCCTGTTGCGTCTACACCCCCGCTGCAGTGTCCACCGGGAAGAGCCCCAACCTTGCCCCCAATGCTTCGTGGGTGCCAGGCCCCCTAGTGGCCAGATCATGCCTCAGGTAAAGGACCTGCAAACCTCCAGGTATTTCCCAAACCTCTCAAGGACTGGATGGAATTTCTCTGCCCAGAGCCTCACCCCAGTGTGGAACCCTTCACTGCCCACAGGCTCCCCAGACAGCACAAGCCCACAGTGACCCTGTGACCCTCCATCAGAGATGGATTTGATTCTCAGCCAGACATACGTGTTCCCGAACCTCCTCTCCCCACAAGGCTGCCCCGTGGTGTCCACCAGTGTCCCTAGCATTCCTGTGCCCCATCCCCAAGCCTCGCATGAGTCAAACGTGTCTGTGAGGAGACTTGGGGCGTGGGAGGAGGGGATGAGTGGAGGGTACATGAGTTTGTGGTATGCAGGAACGGGAGACGGTCGGAGGGAACGGACACCCCAGACAGGTGTTCTCCACACAGGGATTTTTCCAAGTGGTTCTGGAAGGAGGGCAGGGAGGGTGCCAGGCAGAGGAGGAGAGAGCTGAGTAGAAGCTGGGCAGTGGGGTTGAAGTGGGAGTGGACAGAGGTGAAACCTGCACAGCCTGAGGATGGAACCGTCTTCCTGTCTTTGGAGCCTGCCTAGGTTTTGGGTGGCAAATCTGTGAATGTTGCTGCCCAGCTTAAATACACAACCTCAGAGCAGGGAGAGAGCTCAGGGTCAGGGGACCGTGTGAAAAGACCCAAGTGCCTCCTTGGACACTGCCTGCCTCCTGGGCACCATCAAGTTTGGCTCTGGGGGATCCCATCCCGGCCCAGGGATGGCCCTGTAGCATTGGATCTGAGCCAGGTTCATCATTGGGCCATCTGTCCCTGGAGGCCATGTCAACAGTACGACTTCGTGGGTGACCCAGCCTGCCCTTACCAGAGTGACTTCAGGCTTTTTGGGTGTCATTGTACAACCTTTCTTGGGAGCTACCGAGGCTTCCAGGAGGCTCCAGGGCAAAGCATTTCTAGAAGATGCGGCCAAATTCTATGGCAGGTCTCAACCGTGATTGACATTCCCTTCAGAGGTCCTTCGAAGCACCGTGCCAGGCCTGGGATGCCCCGGTGCAGGGTGTTCCCCGTCCCTGAGGCTGTGTTGCTTCTGCAGGTGCAGAGAGCAGAAGTACAATTATGAAAGTCTGCCAACGACGTCCGTGATCATCGCGTTTTATAACGAAGCTTGGTCAACCCTAATTCGCAACATTTACTGTGTCCTTGAGACGTCCCCAGACATCCTGCTGGAGGAGGTCATCCTGGTGGATGACTACAGCGATAGAGGTGCCCGGCCTCCCCTCTTCCCTCCCCTGGCCTCCCCTCCCCCCACCCCGCCCTCTCTTGACCCCCATCCTCCCCTCCCCTGCTCTTGCCTCTGAGCTCTGTCTGATTCTCGCTGTGGACGGGTTCTGATTGAAAGCTGTGCTGGCCTGTTCTCTGGGAGGCTCTAGATAACAGTGATTTACAGGAGACAACAGGGAACGTCTCCGTGCAGTTGGGGTATGGCTGTAGAGGGCAGGTGTGGGAGCAGGTGTGGGGGACAGGTGTGGGGGATAGATATGGGCTATAGGCATGGGGGAACAGGTGTAGAGGGCAGGTGTTGGGGGGTGGGTGTGAGAGAGAGGTCTTGGGGACAGAGGTGGGGGAGAGGTGTTGGGGGCCAACTGTGAAGGAGGGTGTGAGGGCAGGTGTGGAGGCAGGTGTGGGGGCCAGGGGTGGGGGCAGGGGTGAACACTCGCCTTCTTTGGGGTGCTGTGCTCCCTGGGATGCCCCAGCCTTGCCCCTCCCCTCTCTCTCTCACTCCCACCTGTACTGAAGGGTGTCCAGGGGACTTGGGCAGCACCTAGTAGGGGGTCTCACCTCCCACCCTGCAGAAGAACAGTCACCTGGCCACACCTGGCTGCAGGGGACGCTCAGGACTGTAGTCTCGCTTGTTTGTTCTGGGGGCTGCTGGGCGGTTCTCCGGGCTTGCTCCTGGCACTGTGCTCAGGGCTCACTCCTGGTGTGCTCAGAGGACCAGGTGGGGCGTTGGGATCACACATCTTAACCTGGGGGACTGATGTCTATGGGGTGGTGGCCATGTACTCGGCTGGAAATAGTGGAGAGAGAATTCGGGGTCATTCAGCGTTGCCCATGACAGCGTTGCCCATGACAGAGTGCAGGGCAGGTGAGCGTGAGGCGATGCCGATAGAGCCACCTGGGCACCAAGTCCTGACAGTCCTGAGACCTGGGCGCCTGGGTCCAAGAGGGGCACGTGGGAACGTTGCTGGTGGTTCTAGAGTTCTCCGTCCCAGCCTTCCCTTGCCCGGGCAGGGCGGGAGTGAGCCGGCTGCCCCATTCTCCTCCCCAGAGCACCTGAAGGAGCGCCTGGGAGCCGAGCTGGCCCACCTGCCCAAGGTGCGCCTCATCCGCGCCACCAAGAGGGAGGGCCTGGTGCGCGCCCAGGTTGCTCAGGGCTTCGGGGGCCAAGGGTGACATCCTCACCTTCCTGGACTGCCACTGCGAGTGCCACGAGGGCTGGCTGGAGCCGCTGCTGCAGAGGTGCGTGGGCGGTGCCCAGTGGGAACACGGGAGACCCAGCTCCGTGGGCCTCGGGCTCGGCCTGGGTGCCCTGTCCCCCAGTCTCAGGCCACGGCTCCATCCCTGGTCACATGATCAGGGACCCTGGTCTGGGAACCTTCGAGGGTATCAGGCGCTGCTGTACCCACGGCTTGCTGGTATAGGGGAGTTTCTTTTACTGCCGCTGGTCAGGTGCCTGAATCGAAAAGTGCTGCCCTGGGCAGAGAGGCCAAGAACAGGATGGTGTGGATCTGACTTTCCCAGGTCATCCAGTACCTGTGTTGCCTGGGGCTCCTCAAGTCTGAAGGGACCCACAGAAATGGTGATTCACAGTAATTTCTCTTATGTATTTATTTATTAGGTAAGGTAAGGTAAAGGCCCTCCCGTTGATCGTCGATTTGCTCGAGCGGGCCCAGTAACGTCTCCATTGGAGACTTTGTTGTTACTGTGTCTGGCATATTCAAAACTCTCGGTAGCTTGCCGGCCTCTCCAAGAGGGGCAGAGGAATCGAACTCGGGTCGGCCATGTTGGCCGCTTGTAAGGCGAACGCCCTACCCGCTGTTTTGCTTTTATGGGTCGCACCCGGCAATCACAGGGGGTCACTCCTGGCTCATGCACTCAGGAATTATTCCTGGTGGTGCTCAGGGGATTCTATGGGATGCTGGGAATCAAACCCGGGTCAGCCGCGTGGAAGGCAAAAGCCCTACCCACTGTGTTATGGCTCCAGCCCCTTTATTTTTTGGGGGGTGGGGGGAGTTGTGTGTGTGAAGGGGCTTACCCGTGAGTGCTCAGGGCTTACTCTTGGTTCTGTATTCAGGGATCACTCCTGGTGGTGTTCAGGGGACCACATGGGGTGCCGGGGATTGAACCAGGGCAGCCACCTGTCGGGCAGGCACCTTCCCTGGGGTCCTGTGTCTCTGGCGTCCACCTTCCTTAGCCTCACTAGGAAACCATGAGCAGAATCATGGACAGGAAGCAGATGGCCCTCGCCTGGGTTACTTTTATCTTCTTACCCCTGTAGTCTTAAACTATGCTTTTAAGTATCATTCTTTGAAAGGGTTTTAAATGTAGGTGGGAGGGGAACCACTCCAGGCTGCCCTTCCCCCAGACCCACCTTACTCCCTCCACTTCCTCCCTCCTGATGCTGCATCACTGTTGTCAGCCACCCCCAGACTTCTCCAGGTGGGCTGTGCCCCCATGTGGCGTGGACAAGGATGCGGGGGGAGGGGTTCAGGGTCTGCGCAGCTGGCCTCTGGAGCACACGCACCCACTGTCTTCTCTCCCAGGCGTGGGTGTCCATCATCTGGCCCCCAGCCTCACCCTGCTGCTCTCTACCCTCCCCATCTCTGTCCTCACCCACTCTGGCTCCCTTCATGGCTTCTTTCTCTTCCCCAGCTTCAAAGAGGGTACCGGCAGCTGGACTCCCAGGGGCCCAGGCCAGTGCCAGGGGCTGAGAGCAGAGCCATCGTCGTGTCTCGCTCTCCCTCTGAATCCCAGGCTGGAGGGTGGCATTGGGGACCGATGCCAGGCAGGGTCCAGAAGCAGGGGACCTGAGGGTACACACTGGGCCTCAGTGGGAGCGAGCATGGCTTGGAAGGGGCGCGGGCGTTCCCGGTCACTCCGGTCCTGGCCATATCTGGTGTGTGTGTGTGTGTGTGTGTGTGTGTGTGTGTGTGTGTGTGTGTGTGTGGTCACTGCAGGATCGGGGATGAGGAGACGGCGGTGGTGTGCCCCGTGATCGACGTTATTGACTGGAACACTTTTGAGTACCTGGGCAACTCCGGAGAGCCTCAGATCGGTGGCTTTGACTGGCGGCTGGTGTTCACGTGGCACGTGGTCCCTGAGCGGGAGTGGAAGCGGATGCAGTCCCCCATCGATGTCATCAGGTCAGGACTGGCTGGGAGCGTAACACCCCCCCCCCAACAACTGCAGCAGACGCCCGGGGGGAGGGCAGGGATGCTTCGCTGGGGCCCCACCTGGTTTTGTTCTAAAGCATCTGCTGATTATTTTTTTACTCTACACCCACCCCGCTCTAAGTGTGGGGTTCATATTCATTGGCCTATTTTGTTTATTTAAAAACAAAGGTGAGGGGGCTGGAGAGATAGTTCATGGGTAGGGCGCTTGCCTTGCAGGAGTTTGCCCTGGGTTCGATCCCCCAGGCACCCTGTTATGGTTTCCCGAGCACCGCCAGGAGTGATTCCTGAGTGCAGAGCCAGAAGTTGCTCCCGAGCATTGCCGGGTGTGGTCCCAAAGCCAAAGCCAAAACAAGATAAATAAAAATAGGGTGAAGTACGTATCCTAAAATGTACTGCTCTGACCGTTCTTAAATATATAACTTGGGAGACTCAAGCGCGCTTTTCCCTCGACCTCGCAGAATCTCTCCAACCGTCAGGCGGTGTGTGTCAACCCCAGCCCCTAACGGCTCCATGGCCTCTAACACACCCCCACAAAAACTTTCCCCCTTCCAGACGCCTCACGCGAATGAGGCCACCACGCTTTGTCCCTTCGCGTTTGCCTTCTTGCCGGTCCCGAGATGTTTGCCTTGGGAACCCATAATTCTGCCTTGTGTCAACGTGGCCGGTTTTGTTGGCCCCTTCACCTCCGGTGGGTGTGTCCGCCGTCCAGGAGTTGTGTGCCATGCCCTGGGGAGGACTGATATCACAGGTGCCCTGCCCCCTGGACTGGTGCCAGTCTCCAGGGCCCGAGGTGGCTGGCTGCCACTTCCGGCTGTCCACGTGGGCGTGGGGTTCTGGGTCAGGTGGCGACTCCATGGTGACGACTCTGAGCACTTAGTGGCAGGCCTCTGTGGGACTGAAGCCAGTTAGGGGATGGGTGAGGGCGCAGGGTGAGGGCGGCCGAGAGCCAGCGTTGGTCAGTGGGTGAGCCTGGGTCTGAGCCCGGCTGCTCGCGTTCTGTTTCATTTGTTTGGCTTAGTTTTCGGGCCACACTTGCTGAGGCTCGGGGTTACTCCTGGCTCTGCACTCCGGAATTACTCCTGGTGCCTCGTGGTGAGGGAGCTGGTGGGCACAGGATGGGGTGCAGGGACCAGGCATGTGTTAGGAGGCTCTGCAGACTTCCCCGTCAGAAATGCGGGCGCAGGAGAAGACGGAGGCTGAGACTGGGGGGTGGGGGGACCTCCGGGGCGGTGGGGGGATTTGGAGAAGCTGATTGACATCTGGGAAAAAGGACGGATTGAGGGTGACACCCGGATTGCTGGAGTGGCCACTGGGGGGCCGCTGGCATTGCCCCTCACACAGCAGATTTAGAGACTGAGGCAGAGGAGGAGGGATCATGTGTCAGGTCACAGATGCAGCCTGTGATGTCGAGACATACTCCCTCCCCCCCAACTCCCTCCTCCAGTGCACACATATGAAGACATGTGCACAAACCCACACACATGCACACATGCAGCAGCTTCATGGTCGGTTGCCTGCCCCTCCCACAGTCTCATCTCAGTTTTTTTTTAATGTAGGAGTACTGCTATTTATTCAGTCACTGATTAGCTGATTGAATTGTGCATGAACTCCACACATCATCTCAGCTTTCTTGCATGTTTCAGTCACCATGTTCCCTAATCTTATACCCTAAAGCCATGTGAATGTGCTCTCATGCTGGCACCCCTCCCTCCCTCCCTTTTCCCTCCTTCCCTCCCCCACTCCTTCCTTCCTTCCTTCCTTCCTTCCTTCCTTCCCTCCCTCCCTCACTCCCTCCCTTTTTTCTTTCCCTCCCTCCCTCTTTCCTTCCTTCCTTCCTTCCTTCCTTCCTTCCTTCCTTCCTTCCTCCGTCTCTCCCTCCCTCCCTCTCTCTCTCCCTCCCTCCTTCTCTCCCTCCCTCCTTCTCTCCCTCCCTCCTTCTCTCCCTCCCTTTTCTCTCTCTTCTCTCCCTTCCTTGGTCTTCCCTCCCTCCTGTTCTTCCATCCCCCACCAAGGAGTCCCACTGACCTTTCCCCGTGTACTCTGAGCCTGCAGTGCTGGGAGGGCCCCCCAGTGCCACCACAGAGACCTGGCTGCCACCAGTTTCCCACACCCACATCTGCACTCTGGGGTGCTTCCCTTCCAGCTTTCGACCTGAGCCACCTCTGGGGGCCGGGGAAGACGCCAGAATCGAGGGCTTCAGGGAAATGTGCTAGAATCATCTTTCATGGCCTCCAGCAGCCCCCAGCTGCATCTGTGAGTGCCTGGGCTCTGCTGTGAGACCACCACCACCGCCCACCCCGCCACCCTCCCAGCCATGTGCTCTCTCCACCCTCTCTCCGGGTCCATCTGCAGCTGCCGGGGTCCTCTCATGCTTAGACTTTGCCCATGCTGAGGCCTTCCCAGCACCGTTCATTCCTCTGTACTGGACACGCCCCGGGCCTGTACCCTCTCCGCCCTGGAACAGCTGTCCCTTCCCTTGACCCCTCGTGAGCACATGCATCACATGCAGTTCTCTGATTATTTGGAGGGGTCTGGGAGCTTCCCCAGCTAGGACTCCCAGCAGAGCCCCCCCACCACCAGTGCTCCCAGACTGATGAAGGCAGATCAGGCCTGGGTAAGGGTTCCTGCGGCCGGCACTGAGACGCAGGTGTTGCAACTCTTCCAGGTCCCCGACAATGGCTGGTGGGCTGTTTGCTGTGAGTAAGAAATATTTTCAGTATCTGGGGTCTTATGATACAGGAATGGAAGTTTGGGGCGGAGAAAACCTCGAATTCTCCTTTCGGGTAAGTGTTCTAGTCTCCCCTTGTGCGTGTTTAGCCTCTCCTGTTGCTCTCTTGTGGCTCCGTGTCTGTCTCTGTCTCTTTCTGTAGCCGTGCTTGTCTGTCTGTCTGTCTGTCTGTCTGTCTCTCTTTCTCTCTCTCTCTCTCTCTCTCTCTCTCTCTCTCTCTCTCTCTCTCTCTCTCTCTCTCCCCCCATGCCTCTGTCTCTCTGGATTTCATGAAAACCTGTTGGACTTTTCCCCGCCTTGGCCTTTTGTCCAGTGTCCTGAGAGTGGACACGTGGACAGCCTATATATGTGCTTCTCTCATCTGACCTTCTCACAGAACGTGCTTTTAACTAGAAAAGCAGGAGGCAGGGAAGGAACCTCCTAGGTCCCCTGGTTCTTTTCTTTCCCTCTGCTGCCCTGGGCCGAGGTTGGCCCCAGACACAGCATCCTGCCTCCTGGTCCACCTTTGGTCGCCGGGCTTGCTGAGCTCTTTAGGAAGTCGCCTCTGTATGTATGTAGCAGGGTGACTTTCAGAGTCTGACACCGAGAAGGATTCTCGGGAGAGCTTGTTAAAGGGGTCAGGTTCAGTGGCTGGACGTGCAGGCCGGAGCAAGAGTCACATTCTAAACGAGTGACCCCCTGAGTCCGCCCTCTGCCCTCAGAATCCCCGAGTGACAGTTCTGTGAGAACCCCCGCCATTTCCGTGGGATTCCCAATGAACTTGTGTCTGGCATATTACATTTCAAGACCATATGCCATTGGTCATGCTTTTTGATGATGTTAAAAATTTCTGTTTAATTTTTTTTTTTTTTGGCTTTTTGGGTCACACCCTGCGATGCTCAGGTGTTCCTCCTGGCTCTGTGCTCAGAAATTACTCCTGGTGGTGCTTGGGGGACCATATGGGATGCTGGGAATCAAACTTGGGTCAGTCGCGTGCAAGGCAAACGCCCTACCCACTGTGCTATCGCTCCAGCCCCTCTGTTTAATTTTTGTGAGAAATTTTTTCATCTTTTCTGCTTGCTTGTTTTGTTTTGGGGCCACACACAGTGGTGCTTAGGGGTTACACTGGGCTCTACCCTCAGAGATGACTCCTATCTGTGCTCGGGGGACCATATGGGATGCCGGGGATTGAACCTGGGTTGGCCCCATGCCAGGCAGTATGCTCTACTCGCTGTACTAGTGTTCTGGCCCCTGGAATTTTTTTTTTAAGTAATAGAACATCCCAGCTTTGCATAAAGAGTGAACCAAATAGAAATTTTATCTTCCACGCAGGGCTTTCCTTCTGCCATCGTAAGGTACTGTCCTTTTGGGTCTTTTTTTTTCAAAAAAATTTTCTTTTTGAATTTGGTTGAAATCCAAACTCAGGGCTCACTCCTGGCGGTGCTCAGGGGACCGTGGGAGCTGCCAGAAACTGAACCTGGGTCAGGTACATGCAAGGCAGGTGCCCAACCCCATTGTACTGTGTCTCCAGCGCTTCAGCTGCTTTTCTGGATGGTTCATCCTGGGGACCAGTGGTGGGGTGTGATGGTTCACACCTCTCTTGCCCTTGCATGAGTCTACCTTGTTGGGTTTTGAGGTGCGCTTTTAATGGTCTTTCTGCCTCTCCTCCAGTTGCCAGCCTGCTCTTCCTGTGTCTGGCAGTTCCTCTTTCTCCCTTCCCAATTCTCTCCTTCCTAGCTGCTTTCCTCTCTTCTCTGGCTCGGAGATCAGGTAATCCGCCCGTGTGGACTGTCACCCACCCACGGGTTCCTGGCCGGGCCCACTCTGGGCCCTGTGAGCCCCACGCATGAGCAAGCAGTGCATGGGCTTGTGGTCTTGGTTCTGGTGGCTAGACCTTGGGGCCGCTCCCTTGTTCTTTGGCTGCGTTCTGGAGCCCGCGTGTGCATGGGGGTGGGTGAGGCAGGGATGGGCGGTGGGGTGAGGAGTGGGGTGGGCGGGGGTCGCCAGTTTCATGGCCTGGAGGGTGCGGTCTCGGCAGTGTCTTTTTGGGTGATGCTTGGTGCCCGGCCTCTGTCCTCAAGGGACAGCCGTGCCGATGGAACCGCTCCCCTCACCCAGCCACTCCTCTGCCCTGCAGATCTGGCAGTGTGGCGGGACCCTGGAGACGCACCCCTGCTCACACGTCAGCCACGTCTTCCCCAAGCAAGCTCCCTACTCACGCAAAAAGGCTCTGGCCAACAGTGTCCGCGCTGCTGAAGTGTGGCTGGATGAGTTCAAGGAGCTCTTCTACCACCGCAACCCCCACGCACGCCTGGTGAGCTCCTCCCGCCCGCCCCGTCTGCTTTCACCCCTGCAGGCCGCCTCAGAACCAACCCCCCCCTTCCTCCTCCCTCCTCCCTCCACCCTCCGTGCCCGCACATCCACTTCCGGAGGGAGAAGCTGCGGTGGGCCTTGGTGAGGCCAGTGGGGGACTACTTGATTCCTCCATGGTTGTGATGACCCTCTGCTGATGTCTCTTGATGCCCACCCGGCCTTGAGAATCACACCCAGCAGCTCATGCTGCCCACCCCAGGTTGGGGGACCCTGAGCTTGTTGCTTCTAGGAAAATCAGGGCTGGGTTTCAGCTACCTCCAGCCACTGCATGTTCTTCAGATCGTGGGTATTTCTGTCGTGGAGGGGAGGTCAGGTCCCATGCCATGGTCGCCAGGGCCTCTTCCTGGCTCTGCACTCAGGGATCATGCCTGGTGATTTTTTTTCTGGGAACCAAATGAGGTGGCAGGGACCAGGGCCGGGTGGCCACCTGCCAGGCAAGCGCCCTGCCCTTTGCACGAGCTCTCTGGTTCCTGTTTACTATTGACCCCCACCTGGAGGTGCTTGGGGTCTACCCTTGACTCAGTGCTGGGGGTTCCCTGCCGTGCCGGGACTCGGACCTGGGCCTCCTGTATGTGCTCTTGACCATTGAGCTATCTCTTCAACGCAGAGTATGTGTGTGTGTGTGTGTGTGTGTGTGTGTGTGTGTGTGTGTGTGTGGTGCCGGGGATGGGTCATGCATATGTGCGCTATCTCATCTCATCCCAGCCCCATCTCTTGTCTTTGCATGCGTGTCTACCTCAGCCAGCCTTCCTCAATCTGTCCCATTGAAGAAGTGCTGTGTGTCCAGGGATGCCCACAGGGCTGGGGTTTGGGGCTCCCATCATGTCCTAGGCGCTTCATGACCATCGAGGTGCACTGGGTCTCTCCAGGCTGGAGCTGGGCAACGGGGAACCCTGTGTGTGTGTGAGTGCGCGCGCATGTGTGTGTGTGGGGGGGGGGGGGGTGGTACCCAGGCTGCCACAGCTCTCTCCCTGGGCACCCACCCACACCTGCACAACTGGGGCTTGGGGGCATCATCACGCCCCAGGACTGGGGTGGGGTGGAGTGGGGGACTGTGGAGGACCTTCAGGCTGACCGCATGGACCCCCCTCTGGAGTCCTTTGGCGACATGACCGAGAGGCAGCAGCTCCGTGAGAAGCTCAAGTGTAAGGACTTCAGGTGGTTCCTGGAGAACGTGTATCCTGAGCTGCACGTGCCCGAGGACCGGACCGGCTGCTTCGGGATGGTGAGAGGGCTGCGCCCGGGGGGGGCTGCCGGCAGGATCCCCAACCCCTGCATGGGGCAGGTCCTCGATGGGGTCCCTTGGGCTCCCCAGCCCCGGCCCTCCCCTGTTGTATCCCCTGGCTCTTCCCCTCCCCCGGCTGGGTTTGCCTCTCAGCTCGCTCATGTGGGAGCATGTGAACGAGAGTCAGGTTCTGCCTGTGATTTTGTGCATGAGGAGACTGAGGCTTGCCTGGACTCTCCACACCACCTCTACCCATCACATCACTTCACACCCGAGTCTCAGTGTCTGGGCCAGTCAGTCATTCCCACCTCAGGGGTCCTTGGGGACCAGTGGGGGGGTACAGGAGGATGGGGCAGGAAAAGGAGAGTCACTTCTGTTGTTCACCAAAAGAAAGAGAAAAGAATTCTTGGGGGGGGGGCAGAGAGATAGTCCCGGGGTTAAGGTTAATCTTTGCCCTCTGTGTGGTCAACCCTAGTTTGATCCCCGGTGCCAGACGTGGTCCCCTGAACACCGTCAGGAGTGGCCCTTGAGTACCTCGAAGTATGGCCTAAACACCCGTTCCGCACCCCCTCCAAACCCCTGCACACAAATGGGAAGTATTTGGGCTGTGGGGGTTGGGGTTGGGCTTCACCCGGTGGTGCTCAGGGGTCACTCATGATGGTGTTGGCGTCAGACTGGAGCTTGGTTGCCTGCCTGGCAAGTGCCCTCACCCCCCAGACCCTCTCCGGCCCCAGTGCCATTCACTCTGGAGAGAAATCATGCCAAGGTAGAGACTCCCCTCTCCTGGGCTGCACGGCTGGGCGACGCTGCTTCCCCCATTCTGGAAGCCCTTTGGTCAGAGCCCAGCGGGCTTTGAATACGATCAAATCCTTGGCCACTGTGAAGTGTCCAGGTCTCCCGAGGTGCCGAGAGGATCAGGAGGCCGTCGTGGGCTGCCTGCCCCAGGGAGTGTGTCACTCTTGCTCGCCCTGCCTTTGTCTCCTGCGTCCCCACCCCACCCCGTCCCACTGCATTTCTCTTTTGTCCAAGCGCAGCCCTGGAGGGGATGATGGGGCATGATGCTCTTCAGGCCTTTGCACGTGACCAAACTGGGCACTATCCCCAGCACCCCATAGGATTCCCCACCAAGCACCACCAGGTGTGATCTCTGAGCACAGAGCCAGAAGTAAGCCCTGAGCATTGCTAGATGTGATGCTCTCCTCCTTCCCCCCCCAAAAAAATCCAAAATGAATAAGTTAATAATAGGTAAAAATATCAGAAGCTCTTATTTATTTGTTTACTTTTGGTTTGGGGGCCATGCCTGGCGGTGCTCAGGGATTTACTCCAGGCTCTGCGCTCAGTGATCACTCTTGGCGGTGCTCAGGAGGTCCTGTGGGGTGCTGGGGTTTGTCCATGTGCAAGGCCAGCCATCTGACCTGCTGTACTGTCGCTCAGGTCCCAGAAGCTCTTACTTTTGGGCCTGGTTCTTGTGCCAGGCCCTCCTCACTTCCTGTTTCCCCTCCCTCAGCATCCTGGTTGGACTCAGTTGTGTGTAAACCTGAACTGGAAACTCCCCTTATGTTTCTTGGTAGCTCCAGAATAAAGGACTGCAAGGACTCTGCTTTGACTATAATCCTCCTGATGAAAACCAGATTGTGGGGCACCAGGTCATTCTGTACACCTGTCACGGCCTGGGCCAGAACCAGGTAGGTGACGCTTCTCTCTGGAAAAAGGCAGCAGGGGGCCCTGGGTTCAAGGTCTTGGGAGCCTCTTAAAGAGGGAAATTGGAGAAAATCTATGTGTGTTATTGTTTTTTAATTTTTATTATTTTTTTATTGAATCACTGTGGTATACAGTTACAGGCTTTCATGATTGAGTTTCAGTCATACAATGATCAAACACCCATCCCTCCACCAGTGCTCATTTTCCACCACCAATGTTCCCAGTGTCCCTCCCGCCACCCCCATCCCCTGCCTCTATGGCAGACAATTTCCTTCTTACTCTCTCTCTACTTTTGGGCATTGTGGTTTGCAGTACAGATACTGAGAGGCCATTATGTTTGGTCCTTTATCTACTTTCAGCACATCTATGTGTTTTTTAAAAAGTGAATATTTGACCTCTTCAATTTATAAAGGTAATAGAGACTCATTGTAAAATATTTGAGAAATAGAAAGTGAAGCAAATATGCCCGAGAGGAACTGGAGAAACCGCCTTAGGATGAAGATGAGTTTCTTGTCCCTCTTTCTCCTATGCACAGACTCTGGCTTCTGTGTTTTAACTAATTGTCATCATTGTATGTTTGTGGTTTATATTTGATGATTTCCTCTTGCATGATCCATGCATACTCAGATGTCTTTTTTGGGAATATTGTGCCTTTTGGCCTCTTGGTGGTTCACATCATGTAGTTCTTTGTTTTCATTTTTGTTTTTGAGTCACACCTGGCAATACTCAGGGGTTACTCCTGGCTCTGCACTCAGGCATCACTCCTGGCAGTGCTCAGGGGACCATATGGGATGCCAGGGATTGAACTCAGGTCAGCAAGGCTAACACCCTCTCCACTGTATTATCCCTCTGGCCCTGCACCATGTAATTCTGGAGCGGTGAGATGAACTGATTCTCTGCCTGCAAAGGTAATACAGACTCATTGTAGAACATCTGGGAAATAGAAAACGGAGCAAGCAGTGCCCAATAGGACCCAGAGAAACCTGTTTGTGCAGTTATGACTAACCATGCACCAATACCTACAGTTAGAGGAAGAAAAAGGAAAACCCTGCAGATCTGGGTCGGCTCAGGAGGGCACCTACTTGGCCGGAGAGGCTGGATTCCAGCACCCTGTCTCCCTGTGTGACCCAGGCCTGCTCTCTCCCTGGAAGTGCAGTTCCTGCCTGCACAGGACATTTTAGTGATTCCACGGTGCCATTGCTTGGATCAAACTCCCTCAAGTTTGCCGGGAAGAGGCAGAAAAGCCCAGAGAAGAGAAAGGGCAGCTCAGGCCTCAGAGTTGCCCACTTGGCTACTGAGACCGTCCATTTTCTGGCCAACTCAAGGGTAGGGACAGTGTGGGGTCTCAAACACCCAGGGAAGAAGCAGAGCATGAGAAGGGGGCCTTGGGGAACTCTGGCCAGGCACTCACAGACCCTCAAGACTGGACACTCAGGCTCTCTGCCTGGCCCCTGCGCTCTGATCCCGCCTGGTGTCCGTCCATTTCTCCATGGCCGACAGTAACCGTTGCCCACAAACGGCTCCTTTGCAGTTCTTCGAGTATACATCCCGGAAGGAGATCCGCTACAACACCCACCAGCCCGAGGGGTGCTTGGCGGTGGAGGCGGGCAGGGAGAGCCTGGTCATGGAGCTCTGCCAGGACCCGGTCCCCGAGAACCACTACTTCCTCCTGCGCCCGGTGAGTGGGCAGTGTCATCCATGCTGTCAGACTTGGGGCTGTAGTAGACCCTGGAAGTCTCAGGGAGGAGCGGGCACCAGGCATGCTGGGATAAGGGACACGCTGGGAATGGGGGTGGGGTGGGATGGGGAACTGTTGGGGCCTTTTTCTTGCAGGATCCCTAATGCTTGGTCTGTCTTCTCTTGTTCACTTGAAGTTGCTAGGGGCTGGGCGGGGCTTGAGACCAGCCTGGGGGCTGCTGCTGCTGCTGTGGGAATGGGGTCTCCTTGAAGCAGATGTGAGGGCAGATCCTGCAGGGGGAGGGTTGGGGTGGTGGGGAAACTGTTCTACTTCTGTAAACCTCACCCCCATTTTCCCCAGCTCTGGAATCAGGGGGAGCGGCAGGGAGATGGTTACAGGGGTCACCAAAGCACACACCCAGCCCTGGATTTATCCCACGTGGCCCCTCCTGAGCTTCACCATTTCCAGCCCTGGAGGTCCCGAGCATCACTGGGATGGCCCTGGTGGCCCCCAGCACTGCAGGACCTAAGCATCACCTCCTCAGGTCTTAGCATTCAAGCAGATGGCCTGCTTGGCCCAAATCCCCAGGGTTTTCTATCCCAAGAGTGGTCTGGAGGACCCCCTCCAGTAAATAAATAACTTAAGAGGTGAACCAAATAAAACGAGGGCAGTACCCATAGCTTTGGCCAACTCTAGGAAGGACTCGGTGGATAGCCGGCAGCTTCCTTGGAAGCTGTCAAGCCCAGGCAGGGGCGCTGAGTGGTCACTTGTAGCACAGGGCCAGGCAGGGATTTCCTAAGGTGCTTGTCCTGTGGGCAGCCATCCCTGGTTCAATCCCTGGCACCACCTCTAGTACCCAGGCCCCTCTAGAAGTGACCCCTGAGGACCCAAGCATCCCACCCCCCACAGAAATGTTCCTTGCAGTGTACACTACCCCCGCTGGGGTCTGTTCTCCATCACCGTGGATTTGGAGCGGGCAGTGGATGCAGGCCCAAGAGGTACTAGGTTCCTCATGCTGCGACCCCCTATGCTGTGGACGCTTGAGGAGATTTGTAATTCGGCTGTAGCTTTGGCTCATTCAAGCACAGTTGGAGCACTGAAGAGGAGACAAATAATAAGAATGAAAAAGGAAAAAAAAAACCCCAAACAAAAAACAAAAAACCTGTCCTCTTTCCTTGGATTCATTCTCAGCCTGGCCCCAGGGATGGGAAGATTCTTCTGTCATACTTACAAAGGGTTCATTCTATGTATGAGAAGAAAGTAGAGGACATTTTCTGGTAGAAAAATGTTACAGTTAGGAATGAGAAGTGGAGTCCGGAAGGATGATGATTCTTGGGTCAGAGGGGGGCTGTATGACAGGCTGTACCTCCGTGCCCCAGACCTTCTGGGTTCCTTCACCCAGTCCAGATATTTCTATATATATATTTCTGAAAGGACAAAAAAAAGATCCACAGGCTCAAGAACACATTTTTTAAAAAATAATTTTCAAATTTTATTTTTATTGTTTGGGGGCCACACCTGGCGATGCTCAGGGGTTACTCCTGGCTCTGCAATCAGGAACGACTCCTGGCAGTGCTTGGGGGACCATATGGGATGCCAGGGATCGAACCCGGTTCAGCCATGTGCAAGGCAAATGCTCTCTGTAGATAGGTAAAATCTAGGAATCTGGCATTGATTCCTTCTGGGCATTGAGAGATTACTGATGTATTTACGTATTTAATAAAAAGGCTATTTAGTGGGGCTGAAGCGATAGCACAGAGGGTAGGGCGTTTGCCTTGCACGCGGCCAACCCGGGTTCGATTCCCAGCATTCCATATGGTCTCCTGAGCACCACCAGGGGTAATTCCTGAGTGCAGAGCCAGTAGTAACCCCTGTACATTGCCAGGTGTGACCCGAAAAGAAAAAAAAATTCTATTTAGTTATTTATTTTGGTGGAGGCCACACCCACTACTTTGTCAGTCTCGTGGAGAAGAGAATGTTTTCTGTGGATTTCATAGCCGTGTTTTGCAGGGGTTCCCATAATATGCTTTCTGAACTTATCACACTCTTTTCAACTTCTTCCTGTTATTTCCAGTAAAAGACAGCACATTTGCATCAGTAGAATTGTAACCCTACCGTCCCCACTGTGATATCATGGACTATCTTTTTTATTTTGCTTACTTTTTTTTTTTGTTTTGGGGCCACTTCCCGCAGTTCTTAGGACTTACTCCTGGCTCTGTACTCAGGAATCACTCCTGGCAGTGCTCAGGGGACCATATGGGGTGCCAGGGATTGAACCCAGGTTGGCTACATGCAAGGCAAATGCTCTACCTACCATGCTATCACTCCAGCCCCACATTCTCTTATATTACCCATATATGTACCATTTGCCTATATGTAGCGAGTCATTTTTCTCTTGCTGCTTTGAGATTTTTCTGTGTGTGTGTGTGTGTGTGTGTGTGTGTGTGTGTGTTAACAGTTTAGGATGTCTCTTGGTGTAAACATAGAGTGATAGCACAGCGGGAAGGGCACTGCCTTGCACACAGTCGACCTGGGTTCATCTCCTGACATCCTAGATGGTCCCCCAGGCCCCACCGAGAGTGATTGATTCCTAAGTGCAGAACCAGAAATAACCCCTGAGCATCTCTTGATGTGGCCCCAAAACAACAAAACAAAAAAGAATAGATGTCTAGGTGTAGTGGATTTGTGTTTATCATCCTTGGGATTCACTGAGATTTTGAGAAAAAGAGCTTTAAAAAGTCAATATGGGATGGTCTTCGTCTTAGCTTTTGCTGCTCCTTTCTCTGTTCTTTAAGTTAGATAATGTCTAATGAATAATCTTTTCATTTCACATCTTCTGCCATCTCAAACCTGTTGACATCATGAAGCTTTGTGAGTTTTTCTGGTCTTAAATTTCAGTTACAGTACTTTCAACTCCAAATATCTCTCTGGTTCTTCAAACATCTGATGATGTCTGTTTCTCTGCTGAGATCCCCAATATATTGATTTAATGTTAACACATGTTCCATTAATCCTTTGAACAGATTTCCTTAGTTCTCAGAATATATTAATAACAGCTTTGAAAGATTTTATGATTCAGCAACTTAAAACAACTCTAAAAGCCCATTGGTTGTTTTTCACCCCTCTCCATTAGCATGAGTTTGCTGCTGATTCAGCCAGTAGGAGAGGGTCTGTTGCTAAATGATATTATTTCTTTTTTAGTGTTCACTGAATTAAATGAGGTCTACCCAGTATAATTTCCTTTGTTGAAAAAGATTTAAGTTTTAAGTTAAAAGTTAAACTGAGACTTAAGTTGAGAGTCAGCTGATGAGGTTAAAAAGTCAACTTCATTTAACATTAAAAAACTTAAAAGTTAAATGATTAGCGGCCTTAATGCCATCCTACAAAATTTGTTTTTTTAAAATGTTATTCCACTATCTTCCAGGTTCTGCTCACTCTCGAGGTGAGGGGACTATGGGGGCCAGGACACAGGAATTCTGCAGATTAGCCTGTTATTTTGCTTTCTCTGGTCCAGTGGGTTATTTGACTAATATTATAAATGATGCAGGTGTGTTTGGAACTGGTTTCAGAGGTGCCCATCTCTCTGAAAGATGCCTGCTTACCAGGTGAAAAGATTCCCTTTTAAAAACCTGTAACAATTCCCGGAACCAGAGTGATAGCACAGTGGGTAGGATGTTTGCCTTGCACGTGGCCGACCCGGGTTGATCCCCAGCATCCCATATGGTCCCCCAAGCACCGCCAGGAATAATTTCTGAGTGCAAAGCCAGGAGTAACCCCTGAGCATTCCTGGGTGTGATCCAAAAAGAAAAAAAACTATCAATTCCCAAGAACATTTTCGGAGACTGAGGGTACAGAACCATTCCTGGTAGTGCTTGGGGGTTGCTCCCATCTCTTTATTGAGGGGTTGCTCCCAGGGATGTTGGGACCAACCTTCATGCAAAGCAGGTTCTCAGTCTCCCAGGAAACTGAACCTTTGTTGCTGGACAAGCCCCTTTGTGTCAGCTGGGCAGGATTCATTTTATTTAAATGGGCTACTTACATGTTTCTTGGGCTGGAGCGATAGCACAGCGAGTAGGGCGTTCGCCTTACACGCGGCCAACATGGCCGACCCGAGTTCGATTCCTCCGCCCCTCTCGGAGAGCCCAGCAAGCTACCGAGAGTATTTGATATGCCAAACACAGTAACAACAAAGTCTCCAATTGAGACGTTACTGGGCCCGCTCGAGCAAATGGACGATCAACGGGAGGGCCTGTTACCTTTACTTACATGTTTCTTGATGGTCGAATATGGATGAAACATTACATTCCCAATTCATTGGCGTCCTTTTTCTCCTTCGGCAAAGCAGTTATTTTCAGGCTTATTACAATGTGCACAGACTTACCTGTACCTTGTGAAGAGGCAGGATCAGGCCCAGGAGGGGAGATGCTGCCACCTCACGAGCTCCAGGTGGTGCCAATCTCATGGACCAGGGATGGTGTTTGAGGAACAGCATATTCCTGTGGGACTAAGGGAGAGGCATCAACCCTGGGTCTGACCAGTCCCTACTGTATTACTCTGACGTGCCCACGAGATGGTGCTGTCCACCTAGGAAACCTGATCCCCTTAGCCATCAAATCTGTAGCACTGTAGCACTGTCCTCCCATTGTTCATTGATTTGCTGGAGTGGGCACCAGTAACGTCTCCATTGTGAGACTTGCTGTTACTGTTTTTGGCATATTGAATATGCCATGGGAGCTTGCCAGGCTATGCCGTGCAGGAGGGATACTCTCGGTAGCTTGCTAGGCTCTTGAGAGGGACAGAGGAATTGAACCCAGGTCGGACACTTGCAAGGCAAACACCCTACCCGCTGTGCTATCGCTCTGGCCCCTCAAACCTATTGGCAGAAAATTCCTCTGAATCCTAGGCCCAGGGATTCAGATCTGGAAGGCACCAGAAACCTGTGCTGGTGTAGCTGGCGTGATCAGCGGGAGGCCAGCGAGGGAAGGGAGTTGGCCTGAAATACCAGAGCAAGGTTGAGACAGCTTCCTCCTAGTTAGCATCCTCCACATGGGTTAGGGATCTGGATTCTAAAATAACCAGCATGTGCTCTACTTAAAGGGTGCTGTCAGCTGTCTCCATGGGAAATCCCCCTTTCCTCTATGGCACTGGACTAGACTTTAAAGTCAAGCTACTCACCTCAGGGCCAGAGAGACAGTCCAGTGGGTAAGGTTTTTGCCTTGCATGCGGTTGATGAGTGTTTGATCTCCATACCCCATTTGATCCCTGGAGCCACCAGGAGAGAACCCTTGAGTGCAGAGTCAGCTGTGAGTCCTCAGCACCCCCTGGTGAAGTAAAAGGAGAAACAAATAGAGTAAATGACCCCTCTTGAGAAAAAGTCTCTAAAAGCTTTGCCACTTGCCTTGTTGTGTCTGAGTCACAGTGTATACTGGGCCCAGGGCTGGACACTGCCCTGCTCCAGTCTGCTGAGGAGTGAGTTCTCATGCAGCATTCTGTGTAAACTCAAAAAGGGCACAGCTTCGGCTATTAACCGAAAGGTTGGTGGTTCGGGCCCACCCAGAAACGCCAGATGTGTGAACTCAAAAAGGGCACAGCTGCGGTGGCGGCTCTGTCTCTCCCGCCACCCGCGTTCGGTAGTCTCACCCTGCTTCCCCCACCCTGGGGAGGTCGATGGCGATGGGCAGACGAAGGAAGGAAACAAGGGCCAGTCTGGTTGGTCTTAGTTATAGTTTATTCCAGTCCTTTCTCCATCCACTCCGGTCTCTCTCTCCTCTGCCTCCCCTTACTCATTCTACAGTCTCATTATATCACCCAGGATGAGGGATTGGGATAATAATTACACATAGGTGTGGTCACAATCAATAGGGGTAGAATTCTTTCCCTCAGGGAAAGCCGCTCCTAGGACAGATCCTCTCTCAGCAGGACGACCCACCCTCGAGCGGAATCCCATGGGTGTGTTTCTCCTCTCCTTGTCCAACAAGCATATTAGCATATATAATATAAATAATTTTGTATGGATACAGTGAGAAATACCTTAAACTTATAGAATTGCCCTCCGAGGACCATCTCGATCTCAGACTACAGTGCTCAGCCCAGATAGTCTTTCCCACCTCTACCAGGATCCTAGTCTCATCGTTACTTTTGGATCATGACAGCATTTGTCTATGATCAAACTCTTATAGTTAAGAATCGTGGCACTTTGGCCTGGCCCATTTTGATGCCAGGGTAGCTCACCACTTGCCCTGGGTCCATTCAGTCCCTCATCGGGACCCTGCTTTTGGGGTGTTAGGAACTAAGGGCAACTGAGGCGTAAGTCAAGAAAGCAGATGCCCGGCAGTGAATAATATTCAAAGCCAATTAAATCCTAAATTACAAAGCATAATGTTAACCGTCTTCCTGTATCTATACAAAAAGGGCATTGCTTTAAAGTAAACTGTTCATAAGGCATAAGGAGAGGAGAAAGGCAATATTAACTTACAATACAATTTCAGTGTCTAGAAGGATCTGAACTTACAAAGGAACAGATACTGATTAGGGGGGAAAAGCTGATTAACTGGTTGGGGAGGAGAGCATAAGGAGAATTTACAGATAAAAACAGTGGAATGGAAGTGCCTTACGAGCACTGTAATAAACCGGAGTTCCTCATGGCAAAGGGGAAAGGGCAAACCAATGTTAAGCCTAAAATATTTGGAGCTATATTCCAACAGCATTCTATCAAACTTGCAATTTTCCCTTCAGTACGGGGGATCGAATCTAGGGTGTCACACCTGGAAGGCAACGGCCCCATCCCTGACCTGCGTTTCCTGCCCGAAGTCTCACTCTTACGTTCGTGTGTAGAGGTGAGGATGGCACTGTATGTACATGGTGTGTGTATGCATGTGTATAGACGTGTGGATTGTACTGTATGTGCATGTGTATAAGTGGGCATGTTTATGTGTGTGCACTTGTATGTAAAAGTGAAGATGGACTATGTGTATGCATGTATGTGTGCACACTTTTGTTCACATATGTGTAGAAATAAGGGTAGCAGGTTATGTGTGCACCAGGTCTGGCTTCTTAAACTGTAGATGAAGACTACACACGGGGTTTGCATAACTTAAAAGATACTTGTTTTACTTTAAATTTATTTATGATGTAGGGGTCTGGAGTGATAGCACAGCAGGTAGGGTGTTTGCCTTGCAGGCGGCCAACCCAGGTTCAATTCCCAGCATCCCATAGGGTCCCTCGAGCACTGCCAGGAGTAATTCCTAAGTGCAGAGCCAGGAGTAACCCCTGTACATCGCTGGATGTGACCCAAAAAGAAAGAAAAAATCAAATAAATTTATTTATGATTTATCAAATAAATATTTGTATCCTTATTTTACATACCTCAAAATCAGGGGCCACGGAAAAAATTTCCTAACAAAAAGGGGTTGCTAATGGAAAACTTTAAGAAGCTCAGAGAGAGAGAGAGACAGAGAGAGAGAGAGAGAGAAAGAGAGAAAGAGAGGGAGAGGAAGAAGGAGGAGAAAGAGAAACTTTATTATACATAATAGATTGAATAATAACAGTAAAACCTGAAAAATTGCCAGAAAAAAGGACTGATAAGTTACTGTAGCAGCAGACATTAGAAGTCAGAGCAACTGAGTGGTAGGCATGTATCGGGGCAGTTTATGAAATCATAAATCGGTGGCAGAGGAGAGAGAGGAGGAGGACTGGGCCACTCTCCCTGACAACCACCTTCCTGTTACCACGACTAATTCAATAAGTGGATCCATCCTAGGCTGTGTGGGTGTGTGGCATTGGGCGGGGCGGGTCCTGCAAGGAAATGGCTCCTGCTTCTGGATGATGAGGAATCCGTGCCGTGGAGTCTCACCATGTCCAGAACCTGTCACTGCCCACCCATGGTGCCTATCCTGTCTATACACCCTCTGCAGTGCCCCCCAGGGAGAGCCCCCCACCTTGCTCCAATGCTACGTGGGTTCCCACCCATAGTGGCCAGACCATGTCTCAGGTAAGGACCTACAAATCTCCAGGTATTTTCTAAGCCTCTCAAGGACTGGATGGAGCTTTGCTGCCCAGAACCTCACCCCAGTGTGGAACCCTTCACTTCCCACAGGCTCCCCAGACAGCAAAAGCCCACACTGACCCTGTGCCCCAGCATCGGAGATGGATTTGATTCTCAGCACAGCGAAAGTGAGAGGGGGAGATGTCAGAGCTACAAGAGACAGCCGCAGACCACTGGGGCCTGAATGTGCTCAGGGCAGGGAGGACAGGGGCACTCGGGGGTGCCATAGTGGGCACGGGCGATATGGGGGAGCTGGGGTTCCTTTAAGGCTGCAGGACTCATGAGGGCAGCGTGGCCAAGCTGAGTGGCCCGAGTTGGGAGTGTGTGTATTGAGAGGGATTTCCAGAACAGGCCGGGATCAACACCAGAGAAGCGTCCAGCTTCCCCAAGGCCAAGTCTGGTGTCCAGCTCCCAGTAGGATGGACTGAGTCTCAGAGAAAGGGGCAGAGCTGGGATGGGGAGATTCTGTGGGATCATTAAGAGCCCTCCAGGACTCAGAAAGGGAAGTCTCTGTGCAACACGGGGAACTAATCAGGGACTGACTGGGTCTGCGGTCTCAAAGGCCCCACAAACTGGCTGCTGCCAGTCTGGGAGGAAGCAGAGACAGAAGGACAGAGAGAACGTGGACACCAGATAAGGCGGGAGCAAGAACTCTGCGGGCCTGAGGAGAGGAGAGGGGATGGGCAGGGAGGGCAGGGGCTCCAAGGACAGAAAGGAGAGAGAGAGGCCTGGGGAGGGAGGGGCGGTGGGGACAGCGACCACGACAACCCCTCTGCCAGGCTCGCTGGTCTCCCACAGAAGCAGCCAGGCCAGACCTAGGGGTGCTCAGTGGCTAATCCTGGCAGCTGCAGGAACATGGAATGAAGCCTGGTGGCTTCCTGTCACCAAGTGGGCATTAAGTCTTGTCTTCCTCACCTGGGACAAGGTGATCTCTGACTCCAGGAATGTTGCTGTCCACTCAGCCAGTTGTCATTTGGTTCTGGTTAACATTTTGTCAGAGCAAACCTCACATTTGATTCTTGTCAAATTCGGTGATTCCTGACTCATCCATCTTCTCCACCTCCTAGAGTGGGTCTCTCAGAGGTCCTGCCTAGTTTTTCGCTTCTGCCTCTTGTTGCCTCCTTGGTTCCCTCCCCTTAGGCTTGGCAGACAGAATCATTTGCGAGCCCCCCTTAGCTCACCCCGCTGCGGCTGATCCTGACAAACTAGCACCTGCAGGTTAATCTTCTGGCGATGCTCAGTGATGAGTTTGTCTGGGATTGTTTCCCATTTCTCTCCTGACTCTGAGAGATGTCCATTCTACAGTAAGGCCCTCAGGAGTGGCCAAACCTGACCACGGCTGGGCCTGACCAGCCTCCATCTCCCTGGCCCTTCTCGAGTTCATTCTTTCAACTGGCTCAAAGCCCCCTCCCCCTCCTGACTGGTTTGAGTAGAGCAGTGTTCAGTCCTCATTGGAGAAAACAGCTTTTCCTCCCTGCTGGGTACTGAGCAGGCCCAGGGCCCATTGATTGAAGAGACAACTGCAGCCAGGGAGTCAGTTTGGTTCTGGACCCTTACTGCCCATGGCATTCTGGACCTGTAAGGTATTTTTCTACCTGGGTGGCCAGTTGAGTCAGAGACCCTCTTCCTGTTCCCAATCACCACAGCCCCCATCTGGCCTCTGGGGCACACAGAGCAGTGAGGAGAACAAAATCAGTCCTGGGGATGGGGTGATGTTTTTTCACCTCTGGGCTGCTCAGGCAAAGGAGCAGAGCACAGTTAGCAGGCACATCCCACCCCCTGCCCCTCGCCCCCCGCGTCATGATCCCACCATCCAGGGTATATTCTCAATGACTCCATGGTCATCAAGGGTCAACTTTCAATCAAGATGAAACTAACACCCTGGTCTGCACTTGCTGGTGACCTTTGTCAGGATTCCTGCCCCACACCCCGCCTCCCCACCCAGACTCTGTCTCCTTCCCCTGTCTGGGCTCTACAGGTACCTGCAGAGTTTGCATCTGCTTTGGCAGCCTCAGGCAATCCATGGTGTTAGCTCAGTGCACCAGAGAGTTGACCCTGGGGGCTCAGCACAACTCCCCATTTCTATTACTGTTAGTATTTGTGACCAAGGAGACCAGGGCTAGTCTAGGTGCTGGCAGCAGTGCCGTTGGGGCAGACCCTCAGTGCCCGAGCGTTCCTTGCCCTGCTCACACCCAGCATGCCTCCAGCTCTCCCTGCCAGAAGACCCACGGTTCTACACTTGGACACGGTTAGAAGTTGCTGATGCAGATGTTTCTGTTTCCTCACCTCTTTAAGTTAAACGTTTACAGCAATGGTGAAATTTGCTTCTCATCAATGTTGCCTGTCATCTTGCATAAGCTCAGTAAGAGAATTACAGATTCCTTTAATCTGACGCTTCAAATTTAGTTCAATGTAAAGTCAGCCATGAAAGGTCAGATCTGTTGGCTTTTCCTGGCCCATGTCTTCTGCTCCTACTCCCCAGACTCCAAATCTGGGGCCAGTTTTATTTTGTCTATCCCAGACCCAAGGGGTCTGTGACCATTCTTTTGGCCAGAGACTGTCCCATGATGTACTCTGGACCATATCACATGTGGGACCTTAGGCCTTCCCTTGTCCAAATCAGGGTCACCTGGCGCCTGTCCGAGGTCCATCCAAGGCCCTCCACGTGAAGCACATTTGAGAATGTTTGAATCAAGGACAATCACTGGGAAACTGAAGCTTTAGTAAGAATGAATGTCCAGGATGAGATCAGGACCCACCTGTGACTGCATGAAGCATCAAGCAGTGTCTGTGTGGGGGTCTCTTTGCCAGGAGCCCAAGAGAATACCAAAGTCATCAAGGAGAGAAAAACTAACATTTCACTGGTAGTCTGGTCTGGGAAATGACACCCTTCTGTCTACATAGTTTCACAGTAGAAAATTCCCAACATCCTCACTGAACCACATGCCAAATACCAAAGGAAACATATGGGCTTTACCTGGAACTTGGGAGTCAACATCCTAGACCAATCAATGCCCTCAACCCCACATAAAAATTCCAGAGTCATTTTGGCGGGGACCCCACATTGTAGATGCAAGAGAGAAATAGTCACAGGCTAGGAAACAGCAGAGACCTGATGAGGCCCGCATGGGATCCTCACACTCTGCACTGCATTGACAGGCAGCTCCTGGGACATGGCCAGGGCAAGGCTGACTGCTCAGTGGGATACCAAGCAGGTCCCCTCTTCTGCCAACACTCTCTGGGACCCCTGTGTCTTCCTGAGTGTGGTGAGTCTAGGGCATGACACCTGCCGCTGTGAGAGCCGTGGGATTCAGGGACCTTGCAAAAGGGTCTGTTCCTGGGGCAGGGGAGGGAGCACGTGGAGGGCTTCTTCCTTCTAGTCCTCACCCAACACTAGCCCACAGTTGGAAATTTGGTGCCTGAGCCCCCAGGGACACAAGGTACTTCCCCAGGGGCTAGGAAATACATGTCATCTTGCACTTCCTGAAAGTCACAGGGTAGGTGGAAGACTCCTCTTAGGGCATAAAGGTGGCAGGGTGAGGGGAGTGCTGGACATGTGCCAGCTCTGACCTCCGGCAGCTTAGAAAAAGTAGCGGCCCTTGAGCACAGTTCCTGACCTCCCAAAGAACACCAGACCCCCACTCTGTTCTTCAGAGACTGTGGTGAGCCACTCAGGAGACACACATATAATACTATGAGTATTTTACCTGTCATGTCATGTCACAGTTACCCAGGCCTGGCCATTGTGAAGATGAGAAACCAGGCCAGCTTAGTGTTCCCAGGTGGCCTCGGACCTTCATCTTCTGTAGGAGTGTCCTGGCCGTCAGGTGTCCATCCCATCCCTATCTGGGGTTGGGAGACCTCCCGGTCTTCAGGATTTGTCTGGACCCTGAGAGCAGGTCCCAGGCTGTGGTCAGTCATTGCAGATCTCCAGTTCCCTGGTTATCCATAGCAGAGACCATTTCCAGTTCTCCCTTTGGCCAACGTGCCTGGAAGAACAATTCTATTTTTTGTCCAAATTTGAAATCCTTGAGTGTTAAAAGTAGGTAAAGGGATATTCCTGATACCCTTTCAGTATCTATATTGTAAACCACAAAAAGGGAGACAAAGAGAGAGAGACAGAGACAGAGAAAGAGAGAGAGAGAGAAAAGGCAGAGACAGGGACAGACAGAGACAGAAACAAACAGAGAGAAAGATAGATAATAAAAACATCTTCCCAAAAGGCTGACCTGAATATCTGGGAAAAACCCAAGTGCCTGACAACGGATGACTGGTTAAATGTCACGTCCGGCGCTGCAGGGCCGAGCCAGGGTGGGCCGTCAGGGTGAAATCAGCACTCGAGTCACACAGGGTTCTGTCATTCAGGAGATGGCATGAATGTGTGCGTTTATTCAGAGCACAGGTACAGACTTAAGTATGTTTCCACAACCCACCCAAAAGAAAGGAAAGGGGATGGGACGTGGGAAAGTGGATGGGACGATGAATAGAGCCATGCACCGTTGGTCAGTCACAGTGGGCAGAGCCATGCACAGTCGGTCAGCCACCTGGTGACCCTTTCGACCTAACGCTACCGGTCGGAGCGGCCTGCTTTATTACAGTTTTGACATATCCATAGAGACTGCTGTTCCTCGTACATCATTTACAAATCATTTACGAGGGTGCATTTTCCCCAAACTGAAACGTCATGTACTGGGAAGCTGCCCAGCTTTGTCCCCCAAACTGAAACCTCCTATACTGGGAAGTTGCCCAGCTTTGAGCAGGACAAAGGGGGAATGAAAAATCAAGCATTCTTTTACTTGGTCAGTAGGCAACATCTCACCCCATTTTTCCAATTATGGCACGCCAGGACCCCTGTCTTAGGTCGTCCGTCGCCACACCGTGGTACCCGTCATTGGGGAGAATGCTTTAGCCCCTGTCTTAGGTGTGCGCGGCGGTGACAGAAGTTGCCCGTCATTGGGTATCCTGGGCAAGGGCATACTTCCTTAACCACGAGGAGGCACAGGGGAGGATTGATGTCATTTCTGCCAAACCAGGCAGGACCCAGTGTGGCTTGACCAGAATGGAGCATGGCTCAGAAAAGAGGGGCAGGGGTAGGGTAGAGGGGTGATGGGGATCTCTTCGTTCAGTGATCGGGGTGGGTTCTGTACAGGTCCGGTCCGCACTCCTTCTCCTCCTGCGTTTTCCGGTACCGGCCACGGGATCAGGTCACTGCAACAGATAAAGGAAGAGGCTTCCCAGGCCCATTAGAAATACCTTTCTGAATAGGGCTGCTCTTTGCTAGTTTCTCTCAGTTGCATAAAGTGAATTTGAGTGATTTGCCGATCAACCCTGCCAATCTGGTCTCTGACAAATGAGACAAGTCGACTCAGGATGCAGGGCCCGAATGTAAGCATCAGTAATAGTATGATCAGAGGGCCTGCTATAGTAGATATCAGGGTGGTGAACCAGGGGGATTGATTAAACCATGACTCAAACGACCCTTCGTGAGCCTCTCTCTCCTTCTTACGCCATTCCAGGTCTTCTCTCAGCTTAGCCATGGAATCTCGACTACCCTCCGTGTGGTCGGCGTAAAAGCAGCACTCTTCTCCCAGCGCTGCACACAGCCCTCAATTTTTAAGGAAGAGCAAGTCGAGCCCCCTCCTATTTTGCAAGACTACTTCCGACAGGGAGGTCAAGGAGTTTTCAAGATGGCTAATAGATTTTTCTATTCGGTCCACGTCCTCATCAATAGCTGCTCTTAGAGAAGATAGACCAGAATGTTGGGTTACCAGAGCAGCGATGCCAGTGCCGGCACCTGCCAGGCCTATGCCAAACAGAGTGGTGATGGTTAGTGCGGATATGGGTTCCCTGCGGTTCCTACGCAGGACATCAGGGGAATTGGACCAATAGTCAAGGAGTACCTCAGCAGGGTGGTATATAATTTTTGGGACAACAATAACCATAAGACAAAATTCTTGGGAGGCATTAAATACTGAGCCTGCCAAGTGGGGAGTTAATCCTGAACGTGAACAGGCCCACCAAGCTCCCATTTTTGGTGAGATCCAGGCGGAGTTACTCCATCCCAGGGACTCCACATTCTGTGCACACAACTCCTTCTTGTTTTGAGGGACTGTACCTACACATGTCCCTTGACCGCTAATTTGGGTCATGGTTAGTCCCTGGGGGTGGGCCTTCCACTCTCCAGGGGCTCTGTAATTAACATTGTATGAGGCGTTAATACCCATAGCCTCATAAACAGTGGCGTGGGGCTATAGCACAGCCAGCAGGCTTCAGTCAGGTTTGGGGCAGTAGCATTCAGAGTCTGATATGTGGCTTCGATAAGACTCCTGAGGGGGTTAATGATTGGGTCAAAACTGGGTTTTGGGATGGATAGGCCGGCTGTAACAGGAGGTGGTGTCGTCTTAGGGCCAGCCATGGTAGTAATGGTGGGCTTAAGAGGGGGTTTTGGAGCCTCAAGTGCCTGGTTAGGGCCTAGCGGAACCTGCTGCACGGGTTCGATTTTTAAGAGGATCTGCAGGATAACCCGATGCCATGGCCTGCTATACCACATAAGTCCCCAATTCAGGCGGTTGAAACATCGGGTCTCCGACCTTCCCTTATCAGTGAAGGAGATTTTGACCAGAAGCATTTGTGGGTGGTATTGTACAGAATATGAGCCATATCTCAGTGGCACAGCATAAGAAATATTAACCAGGTCGTGGTCAACCGACTATTTCCAATAGCCATCGTTAGAATCTACGCAAGACCAGCTGGCACAATAGTAAGATTCAGGGCCACCGCAGGTTCTCCTCCATTGGTCTGTCCGGAACCCGGGGCAGGTGAAAAAGCCATTGCATCTCATAGAGGCTCTGGCCCCGGACCTTTCAAAACCATCCTGAAAGGGGTAGGCGTCTTCCAGGGAAAAATATAAGTCAGGGAAGCACTGATTAAGGGGTGCTGCGTCGCAGCTTGTGGTACTCCAAACCTCATGGTCCTCTCCACTCCTTATGGCCCAGGTCTGCTTGAATGGTTGGTGTCGATTGGCATGAGTTTTGGTAGGGTCCTTCATTAATAATATAGCGAGGGTCCAGGCGACAAGCGTCGTTGTGGTGATTTTGTTCCTGTGGAAAAAAGAGAAGGAAATTCGTCTCAGGGCTAAGTACCCTGGAGGTGAGTTTCATTATTTTTCCCAGCTGTGGGGGACAAATGATCGTGGGGCTCATGTATTGGCCTGACCAGGCGTTCCGGCACCCAAATGGGTTTTTCTGTATTAGTTGGATATACACAGACTGCGCCTCTGACTCTGGCAAGGATTGCTGCCGTTGGTTGCCAGGTTCCTGAGGACAGATCCTTCCATTTCACCATTGCTTTAAGGGGAGCCGGAGTAGCAAAGTGACGTTGGGCTGCACTGAGGCCTGAATCATCGAGGAGCAAAAAATTTAAAATGAATAAGGTTGTGGATAGGAGCGCTTGTGGCCCTTGACAACCTTGGTAGATCTCACCCTCTTTTGTTTTAGAAATGTAAGTTTTGAGATGTCAGTGCGCTCGCTCTAAGATAGCCTGTCCTTGGGGGTTATAGAGAATGCCTGTTGTATGTGTAATATCCCAGGTTTCACAAAAGGAATGAAAAGTGCGGCTTGTATAGGCCGGTCCATTGTCAGTTTTAATTTGCCTGGGATTTCCCATATATGAGAAAGCAGCAGTAAGGTGATCTATAACATGTTTCGTTTTTTCCCCGGCATGTAGTGAGGCAAAAATCATGCCCGAGTGTGTGTCTATCGAGACATGGAGATAATGCCTGTTACCCAATGAGTTAGTGTGGGTCACATCCATTTGCCAAATATCATTTGCTCTCAGTCCTCTAGGATTGACTCCCAGGGACGGGGAATGTATATAAGGAGCGCAAGCGGGACAGACAGTGGTTATGGAGAGAGCCTCAGCTTTGGAACAACCCGAATGAAAACGAAGAGACTGGACATTAATGTGGAATTTTTTATGTAGCTGCATGGCCTTATCACATTCTAGGGATGTCATTATTAAGCGGGTAGCTTTATCTGCTCGTTCATTGCCTTCTGCAAGGGGTCCCGGGAGGCCAGAGTGTCCTCTAATATGACCCACAAAGAGGGGGTCCTTTCTGGCCCAAATCAACAGTTGCAATGTTTGTAATTGAGATAAAATTTTCGAGCCCTCACCTATGTGGGGTGCTGTTTCTAATCGGGGGAAGATATTAGCAACATACACACTATCAGTGTAAATATTGAGGGGCTCATTATGGAATGTCTACAAGGCCAATAATACAGCAGTTACTTCTGCTAATTGCGCCGAGGTCTCAGCAAGCTGTATGGCGTGAACATCCTGCCCATCAACCACTATGGCTCGACCGCTCTTAGAGCCATCAGTGAAGAGGGTCCGTGCACCCGGAAGGGGCGTGGTCTTTATGATTCGAGGGAAGATAATAGGGCAAACCCTGAAGCTTTGCAGGAGTTTATGTTTGGGATATGCCTGTGTAATTTGGCCTTTAAAGGAGCAGACAAAAAGGCACCAGGAATCATCATATTGCATCAGACTATTAATCATGTCTTTGGAATAGGGAATGACCAATATGTCCATATCCTTAGCAAAGAGTGCACACCCTATGGTTCTGGCCTTCCAGAGTAATTGAGAAACTAAGGTGGGATAGGGAATCACCGTTCGGGTGGGGGAAGCTGAGAGGTGGACCCAATATAATGGACCAATCTGCCAGAAAACTCCAGTTGGGGCAAACTCTGAAGCAAGCACTATAAATTGTAGTGGTAGATTGTAATCAATATGGTGTATTTGCATTTCTTCTAAGGCATGCTCTGCTTTTCTAAGAGCCAATTGTGCCTCTGGGGTCAATTGACAAGGCGAGGAGGGGTCAGAATCCCCCTTCAATAGTTCAAAAAGAGGTTTGAGCTCTCCTGTGGGCAGGGAGAAGGATGGTCGGAGCCATTGGAGTTCTCCCAAAAACTGTTGCCTCTGGTGTAGAGTCTTTAAATGAGAGGTGGCAAACTGTATTTTTTGAGGCACTATTCCCACCTTGTTTATGGTGTATCCTAAATATCTGTATGGGTGGGAGAGCTGTACCTTTTCCGAGGAGATTACAAGGCCTGCTGATTCCAAGGCGACCCGGACATGATCATAGAGTTGAAGTAACAGGTCTTTGGTGGGGCAGGCGGCTAAGATGTCATCCATATAATGGATCAAAAGTGCATTGGGGAAATGAGCCCGGACTGATGCTAAAACCGCTGCAACATATATCTGACACATAGTGGGACTATTAGTCATGCCCTGGGGAAGGACTACCCATTGGTAGCGCTGATAGGGTTCCTGAAAATTGGGGGAAGGTAGAGAGAAGGCAAATCTTTGACAATCTTTAGGAGCTAATGGAATATTGAAAAAACAATCTTTAAGATCTATCACTAACAATTGCCAGGATTTTGGTATAGCGGAGGGATGGGGGAGCCCTGGCTGCAGGGCCCCCATTGGATGCATGGTGGCATTGACTGCTATGAGATCTTGCAATAATCTCCACCTGCCTGTCCTTTTCCTTATAACAAAGATTGGGGTATTCCAGGGAGATGTGGACGGGGTAATGTGCCCCTTTTCTAATTGCTCAGACACTAGGGCATGTGCGGCCTGTAATTTCTCTTTAGGTAGGGGCCACTGCTCCACCCAGACTGGATCATCTGATTTCCAGGTAATTGGGGTGGGAGGCTGCTCGACAGTGGCCCCGATTAAAAAGGGCTAGTTTCTTCCAGTTCCTCAATGGGCATTAAAGTCACGGGATTTTCCTGCCCGGAGGATGGGCAGTCACTAGTAATATGGGCTATGATCTTAAAGGAGACTGGCATGTCTGCGAGAGACTGGGTGATGTAACCAGAACCACGCCCATAGCTGAGAGTATATCTCGTCCCCAAAGATTGGTGGGGAGGTCTGGGACAATATAAGGCTGGAACTGGCCCTTATGGCCCTCGGTGTCCTCCCAGATCAATACTTGGGCGCTACGGCTGGGTCGGACTTGGCCAAGTCCTTGCAAAATGGCTGTAGCTATTGTGGCAGGCCAGTTGGCAGGCCAATATTTACTGGATATCACTGAGACATCCGCCCCAGTATCTAATAGCCCAGAGAATTCCTTTGAGTTGATTCTTAGCGCATAGCGTGGTCGGGAAGCCATATGGGCAATCCAAAATATTTGGGCTGGATTATCTGAGCAGTCTAAGTTTGTCTGACCCTGGACCGAGAGCATCGAGGTGGGGCCTTGCCACGTCGGGAGGAGGAGCAGGCGTGCAATCAGCTGTCCCTTTTCTATCGTCACAATGCCATGGGGGGAATTTGCCAAGACATGAATTTGTCCTATGTAGCTCTCTGTGATAGATCCTGGGTATATCTGCAATCCTTGCAGGAGAGCCTTTTCTGACCCTAGAATGAGGCCAGTGGTTCCGGGCGGTAGGGGGCCATAGACCCCCGTCTCCAAACTTTCAATTCCCATAGGTGGTGTTAGTACTGCCCGGACAGAGGCATAAAGGTCTAGACCTGAGCTGGGAATTGAGGAGCCCCTGACAGAGGGAGGGAAGCTATCTGGAGCGGGCTGATACTTTGACCCTATGTCTGATAGGCCTCCTGCCTGAAGGCTTGCAGGGCCCGAGGCAGGCCCCTCCCGCCTTTTCCCTGTGGCAGTGGATTGCCTAAGTTATCCGGTCTGGAGCGACACTCGGCTGCCCAGTGATTGCCTCTCTTGCATCTGGGACATAGCCCGGGTGATCCCCCCTTCTTCCGCAAGGGGTTGTTGGGACATTCCTTTTTGAAATGGCCTGGCTTTCCGCATTGATAGCAGCCTTGCTTGGGGTTTTGTGGGGAATCCCTGAAAGCCTGGAAACCTGGGAAGTTGCCCAGCTTTGAGCAGGACAAAGGGGGAATGAAAAATCAAGCATTCTTTTACTTGGTCAGTAGGCAATAGTTAAAGAAACTTTGGTATATCTACACAATGGAATACTAAGCAGCTGTTAGAAAGGATGAATTCATGAAATTTACATACAAGTTGTACTACATGGAAAGTACCAAGCTAAGTGAAATGAGTCGGAAAAAGAGGGACAGATATAGAAAGACTGCATTCATCTGTAGAATATAAAGTAAAAAAATAGGAGAGTAACACCCAAGAATAGTCGCGATAAGTACCAGGAGGTTTGCTCCATGGCTTGGAGGCCAGCCACACATGCTGGGGGAAAAGGCAGCTCAGATAGGGAAGGGAGCACCAAGTAAAGGGTGTTGGGAGGGTCCTGCCTGGATGGGAGAAGCATGCTGAAAGTAGACTATAGACCAAACATGAATGCCACTCAATGCCTCTTTTGCAAACCACAGCACCCAAAAGGAGAGAGAGAATAAAAGGGAATGCCCTGCCACAGAGCCAGAGTGGCATGGGGGGAATGGGGGTGGGAGGGATATTGGGATCCGTGGTGGTGGAGAATGGACACTGGTGGAGGGATGGGTCTCGATCATTGTATAACTGAAATCCAAACACAAAAATTTGTAAGTCTATAACTGTACCTTATGGTGTTTCACTAATAAAAATTTTTAAAAAAAGACTGGCCTGGGTGGAGAGGTGGGTGGGCGGGTGATGGGAGGGAAACTGGAGACATTGGAGGTGGGAAATGTACACTGGTGGAGGGATGGGTGAACAATGATGACTGAAGCCTAATCATGAACAGCTTTGTAAGGGTCTATCTCACATCGATTCAATAAAAAAAAATTTAATAGGAGAATGGCTTATATTTGGATTTATAGAATTAGATGTGTAGTACATTTTCTGAGGTAAAATCCAGAGCTCAGCTGAGGCACTGGGATCTTTATAGAATTGTGGAAATGTGATGCTGGACTTGAGTTTGGAGACAGTGCATGATGAGTAGATCAGTGGTTCAAATGTGTCCTGCTTTGAGCACCATTCAACATGTCATTACTTAATCTCTTTTTGACAAATGATTACTTCATTTACTTTAAGGGGAAACTCTGTATGGGCATTTATAAATGGCAAACAAATTTCATTTGCATTAGATATGGAAGTGGGAAAATGCTGCAGGGGACCTGCAGAGGCCTCTCGGGGTACAGAGATGGGGTTGGGGGACAGGCCCACGGGACCTTCCCTAGTGGCAGTTTGTGATTGACAGGTACAGGCAGTTACTGGCCTTTAGAAGTTAGGGGGAGTGGTCAGCTCTTTCAGCCCACATGCTCTTTTGAACACGTCCTCCCTTCACATCTTACTGAGTAAGTTTTTTTCAAGAAAACTATCTTGCAGGATAGGAGGGGTGGTCCAGAGGGAAGGGCATGTGTCTTGTGGACCAGCCAACTCAGATGTGACCCCGGGCACCGCATATGATCCCCGAAACCCCACCAGGAGTCGTCCCTGAGTACAGAGCCAGGAGTGAGGCCTGAGCAACACTGGGTATGTCCCTCCAAAAATGTCCAAGTATAGCAAAAAGAGAGCGGGGGATAGTTAGAGGGGTGGTTCTGATTGCAGTGGGACTCGCTGGAGCATTTGGGAATTTCACACGCACCATTGTAAACTGGTATTCCTTTCGGGATGCAGTGTAGAAAAATCAACGTAAAGTTAAAATTTTTATTTTGAAAAAGATAAAAGAGGCCGGGAGATAGTAGAGCGGGAAGGGCACTTGGGCTATCTGACTTCAATCTCTGGCGTCCCATAGAGGCCCTTGAGCATGACTGGGACTGATCCCTGCTGTGGTTCCAAAACCAAACAAGCAAACAAACAAGGAAATGTAATATATCAAAAGCTAGAACAGCTGGTAAGGTGTCTGCTTTGCATACTTCTATCCTGGGCTGATTCCTGGCACCTCGTATGGATCCTTGAGCACCATTAGGGGTGATCCCTGAGCACAGGACAGGTGACAGGGTCCCCAGTCAAGGGAGGTCTCATCTCTTAGGCCCCTGGAGCAAGACCATGGGGGCCTGTGCAGGTCACAGATTGCCCAGGCGCTGCCAGCCTTGGGCCTGGGAGTCGGTGCTTGACCTCCACATCCCTGGAACCAGAGCAGGATGCCCTGGCTGCCTGTCCTCACTCCCAGCCTTGTGCCCACAGGTGGGACTGCAGGACAAACAGGTGAGTGTCTGCGGCAGCAACAGGACTGGGATCTCGGCTTCCCGCAGTAGGAAGTGGCCTCTGACCAGTGTCGGTCTCTGAGAATGAGCAGGAGGAGGAGCAGGTGCTACTGCAGAGCCACCTCCGGATCAGCTGCAAGGGGAGTGAATCAGGACAAGGTGGATATGGAGAAATAACAGAAGGTGCCGGGGGAGACCCACTGTGAGGGTAGGAGCCCAACTGGGGTGGTGGGAGGAAGGACAGGCCAGGACGCCACCCACTATAATGTATCAAAATCTAGAAGCGGCTAGAGGGGTTTTGGGGGTGCGGATTGGCCCTCACTGCACAGAGAGGGTACTAGTAGCGGGGAGGCTGATGGGTCGAGGTAGGGGTAGGCCCCATCTCTTAGGCCTTTGGAGAAAGACCCCCAGGGGAATGTGCAGGGGACAGGTTACCCCATGTGCTGTTTTCCTTGGGCCTGTGTGTGAGTGTCTGGGCCCTGAATGTTGTGGTGGGATCTGGAGAGCCTTCGGCCCTGTCTCATGACAGAGATGTGCATGCAAGACTAGAAGGTGCAGTGCCTGCAGCCTGGAATGCTCCTAATGGTATCAAAAGCAGCACACAGCTGCAACCCCATACCTGGATGTCCCACTCACCTGGGCTCCAAGGTCGAGCAGGTTCTGAGGCACAAGGAGCTCATGGACCAGCTGCACCAGGTGCTAACCAAGCAGCAGGCCCTGCTGGAGGCCACCTTCAGGGAGCTGAGGGAAACCAAGGTGAGTGGGTGGGCAGGGGCAGCCAGGCCAGACCTAGGGGTCCTCAGGGCTAATCCTGGCACCTCAGCCCAGCCTGGGCATGGGGGGACGTGATCTCTGGGAATGAGAAAGTCGTGGACTGAGCTACGGGACACCCAAAGGTTGTCAGTGCTCCTGGCCCACCGTGGGGCCCACAGAGTTCCAACCGACCATCGTCGGTAGGGGGCAGTGCCCGAGGGTCCGGGTGGGGTGGGGAAGCCCGTCAGGCCCACCAGGGCAGAGGCTGGTGCAGCCTTCATTGTGAGGTTACCCCTGGGAGCTCTAGATTTCTCCCTGGCCAATGGGGTTGCAGCCCCGAGGCCACGCCCCCATCCCTGCCTATAAAAAAAGCTCGTGGCCCCAACCCTCGGGGCACCCTCTCTCAAGGATGCTTGAGGGAGAAGTGGCCCCAACACACCTTCCCCCTGTTGACCCTTCGAGGGGTCATCTAGGGGTCACCTCCAGATGGTGACCCTTTTACGGGTCATCTACGGGTCACCTGTAGGGGTCATCTCTAGGGGATCGTTCGAAATTGCCAGAGCGCAACGGACGGTAAGAAAAGGCCCTGCGTTGGCCCTGCACTGGTCGGTGTATGGTCCCGATGCCACAGGATCAAGCCCTGGCCCATTTCCAGCAAGTCTTCCGGCAGTTTTGTCCCCAGCAGCCTCTGTCCTCGTCAGGGTCTCCCGGGACTCTGGGATGGGAGTCCCCAGAGAGCCCCTCTCCAGGACCTGTCCGTTCCTGTCCCCAGAAGAGAACCTCCTGGGCTCCTGCTGTCTAAGACCTGGGTGGCTGGACACTGGCTCCCCAGCTCAGGAAACAATGGGGGTGGGAGCTCAGGGCAATGGTGAGGAGCTGCCTCAGTGGCGCTGAGGAGTCAAAGCAAGGTCCCCGGGTACACAGACCCCTCACCACAGACCCTCCTGCCAAAAACCTCCTACCGTGCGACCACACCCTTCCCGTCTAATTTAGGACAGAAAGAGATGGAAGAACAGAATTTTAAAACATCAGATATATCTTGTAAAGGCGGAGAGTCACATGGCAGCGCCTCATCCGTTAGGGGTGAATGATTTGGGCTGGTGCTTGGCAGCAGAAGTTTGAAGCCTGTGATGTCTGAGGAGGGCAAGGCAGGGAGGAATCACCCAGAGTGTCCTGAGGCCACGGCCACATCCCTGCCTATAGAAATGCTCGTGGCCCCGCCCCTCGGGACACCCTCTCTCAAGGAGGCTTAAGGGAGAAGTGGCCCCAATGCACCTTCTGCATGTTGACCCTTTCCCTAGGGGATCATTGGAAATTGGCAGAGCATGAAAAGATGGGAAGAAAAAGTGCTAGGTCGGTGCTAACCCGCCAACACTGGGCCATGCGCTGGTTCTGCACTGGTCAGTGTGTGGCCTGGAGTCCCAGGAGAAAGCCTCCGCCCATTGACAGCCACGTTTTCAGCCAGTCTTGTCCTCCAGCAACTTCTGTCCTCGCCAGGGTCTCCCGGGACTCTGAGATGGGAGTCCCGAGAGACCCTCTCTCCAGGCCCTGTTTCCTCCTGCCACCAGAATAGGATCTCCTGGGCTCCCGCTGACCAAAGACCTGGGTGGCTGGACACTGGCCCACCCAACTCAGGAAACAATGGGGGTGGGAGCTCAGGGCATCACTGAGGAGCTGGGGAGTCAAAGCAGGGTCCCCGACTCCCAGAAACCTCACCACAGACCCTTCTGGCAGTGGGTTTAACTGTGCAAAAACACCCTTCCCCTCTTGCTTGGGACAGAAAGAGCTGAAAGAACAGAATTTTAAAACATCAAGTGTATCTGATAAAGGCAGAAGTTTGCCATTTAGAGCGTCATCCTTAAGGGTTGAGTGTTTTGGGCTGGTGCACAGTACCAGGAGCTTGAAGTCTGTGATGTCTGAGGAGGGCAAGTCGGGGAGGACTGACTTCGAGTTTCCAGGGAGGGGTCCTGTGAATGGGGCATTGTGACACGGGAGACCGGCTGGGAGCAGGAGCTGGGCGAGTCTCCCTGTCCCTCCACACCTGTGCCCTGCTCTGCGGGCAGCCAGAGGAAATGGGGTCAGCTGTCCACTCCCCAGAATGTTACGACCCTGAAAATGCAGAGAGCTCTAGGGCCGGGACATAGAACGCTTGTTTCTCGTTGTCCCTCGTGTCCCTGCCAGCACTGCCAGGAGGGCTCCAGTGGGTCCAAAGCAGGAAAGAATCCAGTTTTTAAGGGGCCCGGAGCAGCAGATGGCGGTGAGAAATGAGCAGCCTCCGAGATAAGCAGGAGGAACCAAGAGTCCGGGCTGTGGACCATGAAGTTTGGGTGGGGTTGAAGGTCTGGGGTCCTAGACTGTCTGCTTCCTCTCAGGTCTACCGGCCTCTGGGTGCCCCCGAAACAGCCACATCGTTGAAAACATTTCGAAGGACAGGTGGAGGCAGGAGGTTCCAGGAACAATGGGTGAACCCGGAGAACAACTGCGGATGCGAGTGGGGGCCGAGGGGACTGAGCTGGGGTGAGAGAAGCGGGCGCAGCGCCGCCTGGAGTCTGAGGGCTGTGGGGTGGCAGGCCGGGAGCCTGGCCAGGTTCGAGTTGTGTCTCTGTAACAGTGGAAGGGGTCTGGGTAACATTCCCCAGTCTTGGAGCTGAACGAGTCTCCTATCATCTCCAATTATCACCTATCATTCCAACATGACTTCACTGCGAGCCCACGAAAAGTTACCGTACTCGAAGAGTTTTGAGAGAGGGTGCAGGGGTTTGCTGGCCATCAGCTCCCCTCCACCCTGGGGTATTCTTGGGGCATAACAATTCAGTCTTCTGGGCTGTGACTTTCTTGCTCTGTGAAATGGGCTGGTGAGACCCCCTGTGAGGCCAAGAGTCTGCCTTGGGTGATGGCAGGAAGGACAGGTCAGAATGCCCTGAGGGCTATAGTGGCACTGACTGGCCCACACTACACAGAGGGGTCTGGAGTTGGCAGTTGCCAGGTAGGAGTCAGGGTCCGAGTCAGAGGGAGACCCAACTCCTAGGCTCTGGGACAAAGACCCCATGGAGGCCTGTGGGTGAGGGTCTGAGCCCAGCATCTCCTGGCTGGGATCTAGTTGGCCCTCCTGCCTGTCCTCACAGACACTGTCCTACCTCCCCCAGATGCAAGGGCAGGACGAAAAGGTGCAGTGCCAATGGCTTCCCTGGGGCCGATCTGCTGGTACCTGGACATGCACATAGCTGCCGACAAGAGCACCTGGATGCCCGCAGTCACCTGGGCTCCAAGGAGGAGCAGCTGAACCAGCGGATGCTGCGGCAGAAGCAGCCCATAGACCAGCTGCTGCAGGTGCCACCAAGGCAGCAGGCCCTTCTGGAGGCCGCCATCAGGGAGCTGAGGGAGACCAGGTGAGAGAGGGGCCACGGGCTCTGGGGCAGGAGGGCCCTAGACCTGCCTCCTCAGCTAGTGCCTTCACCCCAGGTGCTCTTCTGTGGGACTCAGCAGCAGAAACAGCAGCTGCAGAACCTGGTACAGTGGAAAGGAGACCCGGAAAAGGGTGAGTAACAGGGAGAAGTCCCTGTGGGTCAGAGGGCGGGGCTACTGGGGAGGGGAGCCAGGTGGCCCCACCCCCAGCCCCCCACCTCCCTTGCTTGGCTGAGACCCTAATGCTGCCCCACATCCCATCCACTCCAAAGGGATTGGCGTGGAGACGAACAACACACAGGTGCTCCTGGACACAAAACGTGAGGAGCTGGAGGCCACAGAGAAGGAGGAGGCACAGGAGGCCAGGCAGGAGGAGTGCCAGAGTCCAGGAGCTGGAGGAGTCAGTCAAGTCCCAGGGGGCAGGGACCATGGCCTGTGTGAGATCCAGAGACGCTCCTGTTGCTGTCCTTAAGGAAGAGGAGTCCACCGTCATCGGACCCAGGTCCTGTAATGACCCGCCGAAAATCCACAAAATGCAGCTGGTCAGCAAGAGCTCCACTGGCAGCCTGACACCCCGCTGACACCTCGATTTTACTGCACTGACGCAACCTGCCTCTCTCACCCAATTGATCTAGCCCAGCCCCGTCCTCCCCAGGCCACCCGAGTTCTGCCTTCTTCCTCTGCCCTTTGCTCTTCTCCCTCCACTAGAACCAGGGATATCCCTCACTGCAAGACCAGGGATCAGGGCATAGCCACAACTATTCTCCATCTCAAGAAACGGGAGATCAGGGGGACAGTAAAGTCTCGATCCACTAGACCCCGAGATGTGGGGTAAGAAATGTCCCCACCCCTAGGAACCCCAGGGATCAGGGGGCACAATTCCCCCTCCACTAGACCCCAGGAAATGGGGGTGCCAGAGATGCCCCCCCACTAGACGCCAGGATTCGGGGGGGAGCAGAGATGCCTCCCCACCACTAGACGCCAGGGATCAGGGGGTGCCAGAGATTCCCCCCCACTAGAGGGCAAGGATTAAGGGGGGGCAGAGATGCCCCCCACCACTAGACGCCAGCGATCGGGGGGGCCAGAGATTCCCCCCCACTAGAGGGCAAGTATTGAGGGGGGGCAGAGATGCCCCCCACCACTAGACGCCAGGGATCGGGGGGGCAGAGATTCCCCCCACTAGATGGCAAGGATTAAGGGGGGGCAGAAATGCCCCCCCACCACTAGACGCCAGGGATCGGGGAGGCCAGAGATTCCTCCCCCACTAGAGGGCAAGGATCAAGGGGGGGCCAGAGATGCCCCCCACCACTAGACGCCAGGGAACTGGGGGGGGCCAGAGATTCCCCCCACACTAGAGGGCAAGGATCAAGGGGGGGCCAGATATGCCCCCACACCACTAGACGCCCGGGATTGGGGGGGTCACAGATTCCCCCCCACTAGAGGGCAAGTATCAAGGGGGGCCAGAGATGCCCCCCACCACTAGACGCCAGGGATGGGGAGGCCATATATGCCCTCCCCCACTAGACGCCAGGGATGGGGGGGCCAGAGATGCCCCCCCACCACTAGACGCCAGGGATCGGGGGGGCCATTGATGCCCCCCGACCACTAGACGCCAGGGATCGGGGGGGCCAGAGATGCCCCCTCAACCACTAGACGCCAGGTATTGGGGGGGACAGAGATGCCCCCTCAGCACTACACACCAGGGATCGGGGGGCCAGAGATGCCCCCCCAACCACTAGACGCCAGGGATGGGGGTGCCAGAGATGCCCCCCTACCACTAGACGCCAGGGATCGGGGGGGCCAGTGATGCCCCCCCACCACTAGACGCCAGGGATCGGGGGGCCAGAGATGCCCCCTCACCACTAGACGCCAGGGATCGGGGGGCCAGAGATGCCCCCCCCACTAGACGCCAGGGATCGGGGGGGCCAGAGATGCCCCCTCACCACTAGACGCCAGGGATCGGGGGGGCCAGAGATGTCCCCCAACCACTAGACGCCAGGGATCGGGGGTGCCAGAGATGCCCCCTCACCACTAGACGCCAGGGATCGGGGGCAGCCAGAGATGCCCCCCCACCACTAGACGGCATGGATTGGGGGGGCCAGAGATGCCCTCCAACTACTAGACGCCAGGGATGAGGGTGCCAGAGATGCCTCCACCACCACTGGACGCCAGGGATGGGGGGGCCAGAAATGCCCCCCCACCACTAGACGCCAGGATTGGGGGGTGACGAGATGTCCCCTCCACCACTAGACGCCAGGGATCGGGGAGGCCGAGATGTCCCCCTCCACAAGGTCCGAGGGATCAGAGGGGTCAAGGTGTCCCCGTCCAAAAGGTCCGAGGGATCGCAGGGAAGAAATGTCCCCCTCCACAAGGTCCAAGGGATCAGGATGGCAGATATATCCCCCCAGCACTAGCAAACAATGATTTGGAGGTCAGAAGTCACAACTCAGTTCTCCCCTCCCCATTGTGGGGTCCTGTTTCTGCGCATGACGGCCCTGAAGCTTGGCCGCTGGTACCATACAGTGACCGGATTCTACACACTCTTTGGGGCTGTTTGGGGACTTTGTATTCCTGGCTGAGAAGAGGGGAAGGAGGAAGGCGGACTTTCTCCCTGACCGCCACTGTCTGATTTTCACGATTGTTGCAATAAATGGATCTATCCCAGGCCTGTGTGGGTGTGTGTGTCACTGGGCGGGGCAGGTCTGGCCAGTAGTTGACAATTGCTTCTAGATTGTGGGAAGCCTTGGCCATGTCACCATGCCAAGACGCGTCACCTGCCTGCCCCTGTGTGAAGCCTGTCAATGACCCCAGGAGAGTCCACCCCAAGGGTTGAAGGTCTCAATCACGGATGCGTCCCCAGGAGGGAGGGCAGGATGCAGCACCCAGAGCCCTGCCTTCCACTGCAGCACCTCCATGGCCTCCCCTGCCCCTGGTGCCTGTTTCCCCATTCCCCTCTGCAGTGCACCAGGGACAGACCCCAATTTGCACCCTAGTGGCCACATCAGGTTTCTCAGGATGAGCACTTGAAAGTGCTCCTGCAGCAGGTGGGTCCAAGGTGCTGTCCCCTTAACCAGGGTCCCTCTCTATGGCACCCACCCCAGCAGGAAGACAGTGTGTTATCAGTGGAACAGGATGGGGCCGTGAATGGAACATGTTTCTAGCGTCCCCGAGTCTGTACGGAGCTGATCCCTGATAATAGCGCCCCACTTCTTTGTGGACCATCAGATTCCCTAATACAAGTCCCACTGCCACCATCACAGCACGGTCACACCCCATGTAATAGAGAACCAGGCCCTGACTCCTCTTTGCTCCTGCACACCTGGACCTGGTGGGACAGCCTTGGCTGAGTGACACTCTACTGGTGACAAGAAGTGTGTCCAGATTCATGTATCAGACCAGATGGCAAAGCCTCAGAAGGGAGAGCCATCCTGTTCCAGTCATTTCCAGGAATTTGGTCAGCCATGCCCCTTCCTGCCTGTCACATTCCTACTTGGATGGGAACGAGGGATCGGGGAGGCACCAGGGATCAGCCTGGTAGGGCTGTTCCGGGCAGGCACAGGCAGGTCCCAGTTTACCCCTGGGTGCCCAGTTCATAGCCCTTCCCCTCTAACTGCACCATGGGCCTGGGGCCGCCCATTCACTCTGATGGATCTTCACACCTCACACATATCTTGTACACCCTCTCGAAGCTTCTACTGGGGCTCTGGGCTTAGTTCTCTGTGTCCTGCCTCTGGGCCCCTGGGCTCTGGAAACACCAAGTCCAGGTTTGCCTTGAGGTTTGGGGAGCTGGGAGACTGTGGGGATCAGCGGCTTGAGCCCTCTCACCCCTTGCCAGTGGTGAGAGCTGTTCTCCCATTGAACGACTGTCTTTGGAGTTTTTCCGTTTAGGATCATACAGAGTCTCACCAAGACAGGTGGCACCCAAGAATTTGCTGGAAGCATCCTAGTGTATTCCATGTGTGCAGGCTCTACCCAGCTATCCCCCAAAGGGGCAGTAGCAGGTCACAGCCTAATTATGTAGGTTGTTTACAGGCTACCTTGATTCTGCGGTAACAACTTTCATCTAACATGCAGTGGTGCCTAGTGCTCTCTGGTGATCCCACAGTGGTGACTCCAGTTTCTACGCTCAATGTTCGAGCGTTCCCGTGAGCCCCTTCCATCCCTGCTCGGGTAACCTGCTCTCCCTTAGTTTCTTGCTCAGTGAGAGATTTGGGAACCCCATCTGGGTCAGACAGAGGGACAGAGACATATAAATAAAGTTAAGGAAATAGGAGTAGCTTACTGGGGGGCTCCCGCGCGGACTCTCTGAACCTCAGGTGAGGCAATGGTACACCCGTGCCCTAGGTTAGACTCAGGGGGCTTTTAAGTTGTCTTTGTCTGGTCCTAGTCATCTGTTCGTGGGTCAATGGTAAGGAACATGGAATGAAGCCTGGTGGCTTCCTGTCACCAAGTGGGCATTAAGTCTTGTCTTCCTCACCTGGGACAAGGTGATCTCTGACTCCAGGAATGATGCTGTCCACTCAGCCGGTTGCCATTTGGTTCTGGTCACCATTTTGTCAGAGCAAACCTCACATTTGATTCTTGTCAAATTTGGTGATTCCTGACTCATCCATCTTCTCCACCTCCTAGACTGGGTCTCTCAGAGGTCCTGCCTAGTTTTTCGCTTCTGCCTCTTGTTGCCTGCTTGGTTCCCTCCCCTTAGGCTTGGCAGACAGAATCATTTGTGAGCCCCTCCTTAGCTCACCCCGCTGCAGCTGATCCTGACAAACTAGCACCTGCAGGTTAATCTTCTGGCGATGCTCAGTGATGAGTTTGTCTGGGATTGTTTCCCATTTCTCTCCTGACTCTGAGAGATGTCCATTCTACAGTGAGGCCCTCAGGAGTGGCCAAACTTGACCACGGCTGGGCCTGACCAGCCTCCATCTCCCTGGCCCTTCTCGAGTTCATTCTTTCAACTGGCTCAAAGCCCCCTCCCCCTCCTGACTGGTTTGAGTAGAGCAGCGTTCAGTCCTCATTGGAGAAAACACCTTTTCCTACCTGCTGGGCACTGAGCAGGCCCAGGGCCCATTGATTGGAAAGACAACTGCAGCCAGGGAGTCAGTTTGGTTCTGGACCCTTACTGCCCATGGCATTCTGGACCTGTAAGGTGTTTTTCTACCTGGGTGGCCAGTTGAGTCAGAGACCCATTTCCTGTTCCCAATCACCACAGCCCCCATCTGGCCTCTGGGGCAGAGCAGTGAGGAGACCAGAATCAGCCCTGGGGATGGGGTGATGTTTTTTCACCTCTGGGCTGCTCAGGCAAATGAGCAGAGCACAGTTAGCAGGCACATCCCACCCCCTGCCCCCCGCCCCCCGCGTCATGATCCCACCATCCAGGGTATATTCTCAATGACTCCATGTTCATCAAGGTCAACTGTCAATCAAGATGAAACTAGCACCCAGGTCTGCACTTGCTGGTGACCTTTGTCAGGATTCCTGTACCGCACCCCACCAACCACCCAGACTCTGTCTCCTTCCCCTGCCTGGTCTCTGCGGGCACCTGCAGAGTTTGCATCTGCTTTGGAAGCCTCAGGCAATCCATGGTGTTTGCTCAGTGCACCAGAGAGTCGACCCTGTGGGCTCAGCACAACTCCCCATTTCTATTACTGTTAGTATTTGTGACCAAGGAGACCAGGGCTACTCTAGGTGCTGGCAGCAGTGCCGTTGGGGCAGACCCTCAGTGCCCGAGCGTTTCCTACCCTGCTCACCCCCAGCATGCCTCCAGCGTTCCCTGCCAGAAGACCCACGGTTCTACACTTTCTGTTTCCTCACCTCTTTAAGTTAAACGTTTACAGCAATGGTGAAATTTGCTTCTCATCAATGTTGCCTGTCATCTTGCATAAGCTCAGTAAGAGAATTACAGATTCCTTTAATCTGACGCTTCAAATTTAGTTCAATGTAAAGTCAGCCATGAAAGGTCAGATCTGTTGGCTTTTCCTGGCCCATGTCATCTTCTCCTACTACCCAGACTCCAGTCCTGGGGCCAGTTTTATTTTGTCTATCCCAGACCCAAGGGGTTTGTGACCATTCATTTGGCCAGAGACTGTCCCATGCTGTACTCTGGACCATATCACATGTCAGGGTCACCTGGCACCTGTCCGAGGTCCATCCAAGGGCCTACACGTGATGCACATTTGGGAATGTTTGAATCAAGGACAATCACTGGGAAACTGAAGCTTTAGTAACTGACTGGTTTGAGTAGAGCAGCATTCAGTCCTCATTGGAGAAAACACCTTTTCCTCCCTGCTGGGCACTGAGCAGGCCCAGGGCCCATTGATTGAAGAGACAACTGCAGCCAGGGAGTCAGTTTGGATCTGGACCCTTACTGCCCATGGCATTCTGGACCTGTAAGGTGTTTTTCTACCTGGGTGGCCAGTTGAGTCAGAGACCCTCTTCCTGTTCCCAATCACCACAGCCACCATCTGGCCTCTGGGGCACACAGAGCAGTGAGGAGACCAGAACCAGCCCTGGGGATGGGGTGATGTTTTTTCACCCTGGGGGCTCAGCACAACTCCACATTTCTATTACTGTTAGTATTTGTGACCAAGGAGACCAGGGCTAGTCTAGGTGCTGGCAGCAGTGCCAGTGGGGCAGACCCTCAGTGCCCGAGCGTTTCCTGCCCTGCTCACACCCAGCATGCCTCCAGCTCTCCCTGCCAGAAGACCCACAGTTCTGCACTTGGACACGATAACAAACGGCTGATGCAGATGTCTCTGTTTCCTCACCTCTTTATGTTAAACGTTTACAGCAATGGTGAAATTTGCTTCTCATCAATGTTGCCTGTCATCTTTCATAAGCTCAGTAAGAGAATTACAGATTCCTTTAATCTGCCGCTTCAAATTTCGTTCAATGTAAAGTCAGGCATGAAAGGTCAGATCTGTTGGCTTTTTCTGGCCCATGTCTTATTCTCCTACTCCCCAGACTCCAGTCCTGGGGACAGTTTTATTTTGTCTATCCCAGACCCAAGGGGTCTGTGTCCATTCTTTTGGCCAGAGACTGTCCCATGATGTACTCTGGATCATCTCACATGTGGGACCTTAGGCCTTCCCTTGTCCAAATCAGGGTCGCCTGGCGCCTGTCCGAGGTCCATTCAAGGCCCTCCCCGCAATGCACATTTGGGAATGTTTGAATCAAGGACAATCACTGGGAAACTGAAGCTTTAGTAAGATGAATGTCCAGGATGAGATCAGGACCCACCTGTGACTGTATCAAGCATCAAGCAGTGTCTGTGTGGGGGTCTCTTTGCCAGGAGCCCAAGAGCATACCAAGGCCATCAAGGAGAGAAAAACTAACATTTCCCTGATAGTCTGGTCTGGGAAATGACGCCCTTCGGTCTACATAGTTTCACACCAGAAAATTCCCAACATCCTCACTGAGCCACATGCCGAAAACCAAAGGAAACATATGGGCTTTACCTGGAACTTGGGAGTCAACATCCTAGACCAATCAATGCCCTCAACCCCACATAAAAAGATCAATTCCAGAGTCAGTTTGGCGGGGACCCCACATTGTAGATGCAAGAGAGAAATAGTCACAGGCTAGGAAACAGCAGAGACCCGATAAGGCCCGCGTGGGATCCTCATGCTCCCGCACTGCACTGACAGGCAGCTCCTGGGACACGGCCAGGGCGAGGCTGACTGCTCAGTGGGATACCAAGCAGGTCCCCTCTTCTGCCAACACTCTCTGGGACCCCTGTGTCTTCCTGAGTGTGGTGAGTCTAGGGCATGATACCTGCCGCTGTGAGAGCCGTGGGGTTCAGGGACCTTGCAAAAGGGTTCGTTCCTGGGGCAGGGGAGGGGGCATGTGGAGGGCTTCTTCCTTCCAGTCCTTACCCAACACTTGCCCACAGTTGGAAATTTGGTGCCTGAGCCCCCAGGGTCACAAGGCACTTTCCCAGAGGCTAGTAAATACATGTCATCTTGCACTTCCTGAAAGTCACGGGGTAGGTGGAAGGCTTCTCTTAGGGCATAAAGGTGGCAGGGTGAGGGGAGTGCTGGACGTGTGCCAGCCCTGCCCTCCGGCAGCTAAGGAATAGTAGCGGCCCTTGAGCGCAGTTCCTGACCTCCCAAAGAACACCAGACTCCCACTCTGTTCTTCCAAGACTGTGGTGAGCCACCCAGGAGATACACGTATAATACTATGAGTAATTTACCTGTATATCATGTCACTGATACCCAGGCCTGGCCATTTTGAAGATGAGAAACCAGGCCAGTTTAGTGAGCCCAGGTGGCCTGAGGCCTTCATCTTCTGTAGGAGTTCCTGGCAGGCAGGTGTCCATCCCATCCCTATCTGGAGTTTGCAGACCTCCCGGTCTTCAGGACTTGTCTGGACACTGAGAGCAGGGCCCAGGCTGTGGTCAGTCATTGCAGATCTGCAGATCCCTAGTTGTCCATAGCAGAGACCATTTCCAGTTCTCCCTTTGGCCAACGTGCCTGGAAGAACAATTCTATTTTTTGTCCAAATTTGAAATCCTTGAGTGTTAAAAGTAGGTAAAGGGATATTCCTGATACCCTTTCAGTATCTGTATTGTAAACCACAAAAAGGGAGACAGAGAAAGATAAACAGAGACAGAGACAGAGAAAGAGAGAGAGAGAGAAAAAAGGCAGAGACAGAGACAGACAGAGACAGAAACAAACAGAGAGAAAGATAGATAATAAAAACATCTTCCAAAAAGGCTGACCTGAATATCTGGAGAAAACCCAAGTTCCTGAGAACGGAGGACTGGTTAAAAAACTTTGGTATATCTACACAATGGAATACAATGCTGCTGTTAGAAAGGATGAATTCATGAAATTTGCATACAAGTGATACTACATGGAAAGTACCATGCTAAGTGAAATGAGTCAGAAGGAGAGGGACAGACATAGAAAGATTGCATTCATCTGTAGAATATTAAGAAACAAAATAGGAGACTAACACCCAAGTCGCGATAAGTACCAGGAAGTTTGCCCCATTACTTGGAGGCCAGCCACACATGCTGGAGGAAAAGGCAGCTCAGATAGAGAAGGGAGCACTAAGTAAAGGGTGTTGGGAGGGTCCTCCCAGGATGGGAGATACATGCAGAAAGTAGACTATAGACCGAACATAATTAACACTCAATGCCTCTTTTGCAAACCACAACACCCAATAAGAGAGAACAAAAGTGAATGCCCTGCCACAGTGCCAGGGTGGGGTGGGGGGAAGGGGGGTGGGAGGGATACTGGGATCAGTGGTGGTGGAGAATGGGCACTGGTGGAGGGATGGGTCTCGGTCATTGTATAACTGAAATCCAAACAAAAAATTTGTAAGTCTATAACTGTACCTTATGGTGTTTCACTAATAAACATTAAAAAAAAAAGGCTGGCCTGGGTGGAGATGTGGGAGGGGGGGCGGGTGTTGGGAGGGAAACTGGAAACATTGGAGGTGGGAAATGTACACTGGTGGAGGGATGGGTGAACAATGATGACTGAAGCCTAATCATGAACAGCTTTATAAGGGTCTATCTCACATCGATTCAATAAAAATAAATTTTAAGAGGAGAATGGCTTATATTTGGATTTATAGAATTAGATGTGTAGTACATTTTCTGAGTTAAAATCCAGAGCTCAGCTGAGGTGCTGGCATCATTATAGAATTGGGGAAATGTGATGCTAGACTTGAGTTTGGAAAGAGTCCATGACGAGTAGATCAGTGGTTCAAATGTGTCCTGCTTTGAGCACCATTCAACATGTCATTACTTAATCTCTTTTGTAAAAATGATTATTTCATTTACTTTAAGGGGAAACTCTGTATGGGCATTTATAAATGGCAAACAAATTTCATTTGCATTAGATATGGAAGTGGGAAAATGCTGCAGGGAAACTGCAGAGGCCTTTTGGGGTACAGAGATGGGGGTGGGGGACAGGCCCAAGGAACCTTCCCTAGTGGCAGTTTGTGATTGACAGGTACAGGCAGTTACTGGCCATTATCAGTTAGGGGGAGTGGTCAGCTCTTTCAGCTCACATTCTGTTTTGAACGCGTCCTCCCTTCACATCTTACTGAGTAAATTTCTTTCAAGAAAAGTATCTTGCAGGATTGGAGAGGTAGTCCAAAGGGTAGGGCATTTGCCTTGTTGATCAGCCAATCCAGATGTGACCCCGGGCACCCCATATGATCCCGAAGCCCCAGCAGGAGTCGTCCCTGAGTACAGAGCCAGGAGTGATGCCTGAGCAACACTGGGTATGTCCCTCCAAAAATGTCCAAGTATCGCAAAAAGAGGAGGGGGGAGAGTGGGAGGGGCGGTTCTGATTGCAGTGGGACTCACTGGAGCATTTGGGAATTTCACACGCACCATTGTAAAGTGGAATTCCTTTTGGGATGTAATATAAAAAAATCAACGGTAAGTTCAAATTTTATTTTGAAATTGATAAAAGAGGCCCGGAGATAGTAGAGCGGGAAGGGCACTTGGGCTATCTGACTTCAATATCTGGCGTCCCATAGAGGCCCTTGAGCATGGCTGGGACTGATCCCTGCTGTGGTTCCAAAACCAAAGAAGCAAACAAACAAGGAAATGTAATATATCAAAAGCTAGAACAGGTGGTGAGGTGTCTGCTTTGCATACTTCTATCCTGGGTTGATCCCTGGCACCTCCTATGGATCCTTGAGCACCATTAGGGGTGATCCCTGAGCACAGGACAGGAGACAGGGTCCCCAGTCAAGGGAGGTCTCATCTCTTAGGCCCCTGGAGCAAGACCATGGGGGCCTGTGCAGGGGACAGATTGCCAAGGCGCTGCCCGCCTTGGGCCTGGGAGTCGGTGCTTGACCTCCACATCCCTGGACCCAGAGCAGGATGCCCTGGCTGCCTGTCCTCACACCAGCCTTGTGCCCACCGGTGGGACTGCAGGACAAACAGGTGAGTGTCTGCGGGAGCAACAGGAGTAGGTTCTCGGCCTCCCGCAGTAGGACGTGGCCTCTGACCAGTGTCGGTCTCTGAGAATGAGCAGGAGGAAGAGCAGGTGCTACTGCAGAGCCAGCTCCGGATCGGCTGCAAGGGGAGTGAACCAGGACAAGGTGGATATGGAGAAATGACAGAAGGTGCCGGGGGAGACACACTGTGAGGGAAGGAGCCCGCCTGGGTTGGTGGGAGGAAGGACAGGCCAGGACGCCACCCACTATAATATATCAAAATCTAGAAGAGGCTAGAGGGGTTGTGGGGGTGCGGACTGGCCTTCACTGCACACAGAGGGTCCTAGTAGCGGGGAGGCTGCCGGGTCGAGGTAGGGGGAGGCCCATCTCTTAGGCTTTGGGAGAAAGACCCCCAGGGGAATGTGCAGGGGACAGGTTACCTGATGTGCTGTTTTCCTTGGGCCTGTGTGTGAGAGTCTGGGCCCTGAATGTTGTGGTGGGATCTGGACAGCCTTCGGCCCTGTCTCATGACAGAGATGTGCATGCAAGACGAGAAGGTGCAGTGCCTGCAGCCTGGAATGCTTCTGCTGGTATCAAAAGCAGCACACAGCTGCAACCCCACACCTGGATGTCCCACTCACCTGGGCTCCAAGTTCGAGCAGGTTCTGAGGCACAAGCCGCTCATGGACCAGCTGCAGCAGATGCTAACAGTGCAGCAGGCCCTGCTGGAGGCCACCTTCAGGGAGCTGAGGGAAACCCAGGTGAGGGGGTGGGCAGGGGCTCAGGGACAGGAAGGCGCATCAGGCCCTAGACCTGCCTACTCACCTGGTGGCTTCATCTTTAGGGGATTCTCAGTCCTGAAATCAGGAGCAACTGAGCCCCAGGCCTTGCTGGAATTCCAAGGGTACCCTGAAGAGGGTGAGTGGTGCGGTGGGTCTCCAGGAGGGAGAAGTTCCTGATGGGGATCTGGAGGTGGGGCTACATGGGAGGTGGAGCCAGGCGGGACCCCTGAGATGCCTCCACCTTCCTTGCTTGGCTGAGACCCTGGAGTGCCCCATAGTCAATCCAGTGTCGAAGAACACGGAGTTGGAGGTGAACATAGTGGAGGTTTGTGAGACCATGACCTCTATGGAACTCGAGGTGATGGTCATGAAGGACAGGCTGGTGGCGTGTGAGAAGACTAAGGATCTGGATGACTAAGGTCTGAGACTAAGGTCTGGTGTCCAGAACTGGGGAGCGGGATGATGGATGATGGATTGTGTGAAGAACCCAGAGAGACCCTCCTGTTCCTGTCTGTGAGGAACAGGAGGCCGCAGACCTCAGATCCGGATCCTGTAATGACCTGCCCCCAATAAACCAGAATCCAGCTCGTCCGCTTGAGTTCAGCTGGCAAGCTTGTTTACCATTAATCCACTTTTTCTACCCTGATGATGTACCCTGTGTTCTTCAATTCCAACTAATCTAGCCCTGATCCAGTTCTTCCCACCCTCCTCCTTCCTCCCTCCTCCCCGCTCTTCCACTTTCCCTCAGCACTAGACCCTAGGGATCAAGGGGACAGAAGTTCCCCCAACACTAGACCGCAGGGATCAGTGGGACAAAAATGTCTCCTACCTCTAGGCACCAGGGATGTTGGGAGCAGAAATTTAAACTGGGCCACACTCCAACCTCAGTCATGATAGCTCCAAAAGCCAAACAAGGGCTTGAGGTGAGAGCTCTCCCTCCCCAGTACACAGTCCCGTTTCTCCATATGGCAGCCCTGAAGCTAATGGGGGCTGGAAACATCAGAGCTACCAGTTCTAGACACTCTTTGGGGACTGGTTGGGCACTAATGAATTGAGGAGAAGAGAGAGGAAGGAGGCATGCTGGGTCACTCTCTGACAGTCACTGTCCTATTTCCAAGCTTGTTTCAATAAATGGATCCATCCCAGGCCATGTGGGTATGTGTCTTGGGCGAGGTGTGTCCTGCCAGCAGTTGGCAGTTGCTTCTAGATTGTTGGTGGCCCTTGCCATGGGATTCACCATGTCTAGAGCCTGTCATCTGCATGCCCCTGAGTATGCTGTTAATGACCCCAGGAGAGTACCTCTAAGATTTGGAGTGTTAACATTCAAAATATGGTGGTGGGAAGGCACGATGGTGGTGGAATTTGTGTTTGTATATTAAATGTAATAAATTATTGTAAAGAACTCTATAAAAACAAAATAAAAATTTGCAAAGTAGTCAGCAAAATATAAAGCATGGAAAGAAAACAGAAAAATCAATGATACACCAATCTTAAAAAAAAAAAAAAGCAATGGTGTCTAAGCTACTAAGATAGCCCACAGAATGGGAAAAATTATTTACCCAATACCTAGCTGAGAAAAGGCTAATATCCAAGTTATATAGCACATTGGTAGAACTTTACAAAAAAAATATCTCCCAACCCCATTAAACAAATGCAGAGAGGAATAATGAACAGAAACTTCCTCCAAGAAGAAATTCAAGGGCTGGACCGATAGGACAGTGGTAGGTTGTTGCTTTGCACATGGCTGATCTGGGTTTGATCCCCGCCATCCTACGGGCTACACCCGCCTTGGAACCCCAAGTGTTCTGTGAGAACCAGAAGGCAGTGTCCTTCCTAAAGACACCCCATGCACACCCCATCCTCCCTTTCACCTAGAGGTGGAAATCACACCCAGATCCAAGACAGACCTGAGCCAACAACCCGTCAAAGACAAATTGTGTTGGCAGAAGATCAGACAGACTGTGATGCCCATGAGGTAAGGAGGCTGCAGACATCCAGCCCAGGGCACAAAGTGACCTGCCTGAAAGTGATGTGTTCCCCCCAAGAGTCAGAAATGGTTAAACAGAATTCTTACTCACCTGTAATTCCTTCTTCTACCTACCCTGTCAAAATCATATTCATCTACCCCAACCTTGTCTTTCTTCCCTCTTCCTTCCCCCCCTTCCCCTCTTCCCCCCTCCACCTTCCTGCCCCCTTCCTTCTCCCCTCCTCTGCCCCTTTTTCATTGAGGAATGGGGCTATGGGGCTATGAGGCTATGGGGTACACAAAGCAATTCCAGATGTGCCCTCATGGCAGGGATGCTGCGTACTAGGAGTGGTGAGTTGACCCAAACAGAACAACATTGAGACTCACTCTGCATGTAAAGAAGTTACACAGTCTCCAAGGAAGCTCAGCTAGTGAAGAGGGCACCAAATAAAGGGTGCTGGGAGGATCCTCCCAGGGTGGGAGAAGCATGCTGAAAGTAGAGTATAGACCAAACATGACTACCACTCAGTGCCTCTCTTGCAAACCACAGCACCCAAATGGAGAAAGAGAACAAGGGGGAATCCCCTGCCACAGAGGTAGGGTGGGAAAGGAGGGGGAAGGGAGGTGGGAGGGATGCTGGGACCCGTGGTGGTGGAGGATGGGCGCTGGTGGAGGATGGGTACTTGATCATTGTGTGACTGAAACCCAAGGAAAAAATTTATAAGTCTACAACTGTACCTCATGGTGTTTCACTAATAAAAAAATAATAAAAAAATTCTTGAATAAAAAAATAGTTACACAGCCTCCAACACATCCATATGTGCAGGAACAATCTCAAAACATAAAATAAAGAACCAGTAAAAAATCCAAAGAAATAAATTTCAATTTTTAATATGAAAATTAAGAGATCATGGGGTCTCACCATGTTTCGCGCTTGTCCCTATCCCTCCCCGAGCGCACCCCTCCCCCCCAGCCTTTCCAGAGGGATTCAGGGCTTCTTTATTATGATCTTGACCCAGATGCCACTCAGGTTGGAAACTGTTCCGGAACTGTTCAGTGGTTCTGAGCAAGAGATGTAATCCACTGCTTCTTGCAAGTCAGAGGATGGGGTCCCATCCGACAGGCAGAAAGGCTAGGGGATTAATCTAGAGTTGCAAAAGTTAGATGTGGGTTTTCACATCATAATCCCAGAGACTGTGCCATCTGGGCAATTTGTAGCCACTGGGGCCCTTTGTTACTCATCAGTGTCACCCCTGAATGGGGACCTGGAGGTAGGTAGATTGTTTACCTCTGTGGCACAGCGAGAGATCAGAGCCCCCTGCCTCAGAGACAGGTATGCCCAGACCTCTGCCAATGGCCCTAACCTGGGTCAGGGCCCCTAGAACCTGGTGCCCTTTCTCAAGCACTAAGAGGATCAACCTCTGTGCCTCTGGAGCCCTACTGCTGATTTGAAAGGGTTTTTTTGGGTTATTTTTCTTTTTTTCACTTCTAAATGCTCATTCTTCCAGGAGGTCTGGTGCCCAGCCTCAACCAAGAGCTGGAGCAGTGCCTCTGAGGCTCTCTTTCAGTCCTCTTGGGCTTCTGACACTAAGACCTTATCATCTACAGAGTGCAGGATGGTCCATTCCAGGGGTCCAATGAGGATTTTCTTAAGTCCAGAGCCAGGGTCTTCCTGAAGAAGGTGGCCGAGTTTTTGAATCCTTGGGCAATGGGTCCACAGTAACTGAGGTTTCCTCCTGTCTCTGGATCCTTTGGCCCAAAGGCAAACAGGGGTCTGCTTCCTGGAACAATTTCCAAAGGGAGAAAAACATCTTTTGAGGTTCAGGCCGGTCAATCACTGGGCACTAGAGGAAAACAGACTCAAGAGAGTGGAAGGGCTGGGTACCACAAGGTGACCAGCAGGAGCGACCACACTGACTCGGCGCAGGTCATGACTTCTCAACTGAGGCCAATGGGTTGCTCCCAGTTGAGCTACATCCCACCACTATTCCTGCCTCCCAGACCTGCGCAGTATCTTTCCCTATCCCTAGCCACACCTCACGGGCTACCGGACATTGCGGCTGTCTCTGGAGGCTCACTCCTAGCATGAGTTTACCAGCAGAGGGGCATGATACTGCCATTAGAGGGCGCCTGGAGAGGGTATTTTCCAAAGGGGGAATACACAGTGTCAAGGTGGACATTTATTTGTGCTTCTAGCTCTGTCAGGAGATCGAACGCCAATAAGATACTAAAGTGGGGAACAGGGAGAGCCTTGTTTTCCATATGGAACCCCCAGCATCTGCTGAGACCATGGATTCTCAGGCCCAGCAAAAGCCGGGAAGGGCTGCACCTCCGATACCTTCATCAAACTCTGCTTCCTATGTTGCCCTGTCTTGAGGTCATGGGGCGACCGTTTCCACGAGGCTCTTCTTGGGAGTGTAGGTACCAAGTTACCCTGCCTTCCCTGCCTGCCTGGGGACTCCCTGTGACTCTGTCAGACTGTCCTAGTGGTCCTGGTGTCAGTAGACATTTCTGGAAACTACACAACATTTAATGTCTGCCACTCCCATTCACAGAGGGTCACAGCTTGTCTGGTGTCATATTGGAACTTTGTTCTCTCCTGCAGCATGTCATGGCCCTCTGGGGCAATGATCTGGGGCCTGCCTTCTGCCCCTCCGCATCCTCCACCCCTGACCCCTGCTCCTGCTCTGGCTCCCCTCTTTCTCCCTGCCCCTTGTCTGCCCTGCCAGTTCTCACCTCCTCTAGACCAAGGGCACACTGGAGGTGCTGGGGTCTGGCCTTAACCACTCCACTGGGGTAGTGCTGTCTCTACTGGATGAGTGGCAGTGCCATCCAGCTGCCATGATCTCTGCCAACTCCTCCTGTGCACCAGGTACCACTGCTTGGGTGTTGCTCTTTTTCCTTTTGGTCTTGTCTTGCTTTCTCCCCTGCTTGGTAGTGAGTTTTGTTGTTTCACAAATGAGATTTGTAGCACTAATATAACTTTGAATTTTCAACGACTATATGAACTCATGTGAACTTTGCCAAAATTTCTGCCTGAAGCTAACTAAAAACCAAGCAGCAGGGACTGGAGTGATAGCACAGTGAGTAGGGTGTTTGCCTTGCACACGGCTGACCTGGATTTGATTCCCAGAATCCTATATGGTTCCCTGAGTACCACCAGGAGTAATTCCTGAGTGCATGAGCCAGGAGTAACCCCTGTGCATCGCTGGGTGTGACCCATAAAGGGAAAAAAAAGCACATTTTGGAATGTGGGAGACCATGATGAGATAATAGTGGTAATGGAATGAACAGCTCCAAAGTCTGAACACCGCACAAGGCGAGAGATCAGTTTTACAGCAGATCTGATGGGCGACGGGGTATTAGCAAGCAGCTGACAGGAGAGTATGGAACAAGAAATGACCAAGGTTTCTTGGTGCTGAGAAGGATCTGGAGCATATCAATAACGTAGGAAAATTTGGGGGATTTTCCCAGGTTTCTAAGTTGAACAGTGTGACAGACCACCTCTGGGCCATCCCGGGTGATTTCAGTGCCTGTCTCGTCTCTCCCAGACCCCGTGCCTCATTGCAGATCCTGCTCCCTAGGGTAGCCTGTCTGAAATTAGCCTGCGGGAAATGTGGGCAGAGGTCCCCTCTCCTCTACAGCAGGGCTCAGGAGATCCTAGTATCAGGACTTGAACAGGGCTGGGCCGCATCAAGGCAAGCACCTTAAACCCTGCAATATCCCTGGGGCCCATTCTTGAAAAGTCTGAAAGTGCTCGGGAGTGGAAGCCTCGGGTTCCACGGGGCTGTCTCCCTGGGCACTGTGCCGTACAGAAGGGGGAGTGAGGCATCTTTAAGGGAGCCCAACTCTACAGGAAGGAGAGTTAGGTGGGAAGCAGCTGAAAGAAAAGTACTGCTTGGAGCAGGTCATTAGTCCAGCAGATAAAGTGATCGTCTTGCGCACTGCTGACGTTGGATCAATGGGCCCCCCTAGTTCCACTAGGTATGGTCCCTGAGCTAAGTCAGGGGTAAAGCCTGAGCATGTCTGGGTGTGGTGCTAACACCCAAAGAAAAGTGCTGCAAGCAGACAGGGCCGACCTTTTCCCAGTGCCCTAAGGAAGGACTGCTAAAATTCTTAGAGGCCATAAGAGGGATTTCCCTGTTAGGTGGTAGGGGTGAGGGAGGGGAAGGAGGTGACAGCACTGGGTCTCCAGTCGTGACTCTGCCTGAGCAGTGACAGTCCACTTGGACAGTCCATAGTGGCCTGACTCAGGGCAGGACTTGGCTGCTGCTTTGACAGAAAAGTGTCCTGAAAATGTGTGTCAGGGTCCTCAGGAGGAAGAAGCCCACAGTGGGGGTCAAGAGGCAGGATACCCTGGGGGCAGAACCAGGCGGACCCTGCTCCCGAGCCCTCCACCTCCCTTGGTTGGCTGAGAGCCTGGGGCTGCCCCGCAGTCTATCCAGTTTCAGTCAATCCAAAGGCACTGAAGTGGAGGCGAACACAGTGGAGATCATAAAGCCAGAGGAGCTGGAGGTGGTAACAGTCAAGAAAGACAAGCTGGTGGTGTGGGGAAGACTGTGCAACTGGAGGCATAAATGTCCCCCATCACTGGGCAATGGGGATGTGGGGGGCAGAAATGTCCCCTAGTAATAGACACTAGTGTTCTGGGAGGCAAAAACAGGCCCCAAGCAGTAGGCACCAGTGACATGGGGTGCAGAGGTTTCCCCTAACAATAGACAGCAGGGTTCCGAGGACAGAAATGTCACAATTACTCGACACCTGGAATGAGCAAAGCTGAAATTTCCTCCAAAAAAAACACACCAGGGATGTTGGGGAAAATTGTTTTCCAAACTAGACACAAGAGCTCTGGGGTAGGAAATATCCCACAACAGAGAACAGAGCTCAGATGGGAGACATGTCCTCCAACACTACACAATAAGGAGTCCCAGGAGCAGAAATACTCACCCCCATAGAAATAGTTCAAAGAGTAGCAATAATAAATGACCACCTCCCCACCCCCCACCTTAGACTATATCCCAGGAGAGAGGAGTGGAGAATGCCTCCTCACCCCTGCTTTCCCACCTAAATGTTGAGATATTTCCGGTTTGTGGTTGTCCTTCCATGGTCCAGGGCATTTTCCACTTTTTGAGTAAAAATTCTGTCCAGAAGGCCAGAGAGAAGTCTCAGGAGACTCAGTACAGGCTTGGGGTGCATGAGGTCAAGAACGTTCCCTGGCGCCACAGGGTCTCCTGATCACAAAGGCTGGAGCAAATAGAGATCCCCACAAACCCCAAACCTCTCATGATGGCAGATATATCCCCCCAGCACTAGCAAACAATGATTTGGAGGTCAGAAGTCACAACTCAGCTCTCCCCTCCCCATTGTGGGGTCCTGTTTCTGCGCATGACAGCCCTGAAGCTTGGCCGCTGGTACCATACAGTGACCCGATTCTACACACTCTTTGGGGCTGTTTGGGGACTTTGTATTGCTGGCTGAGAAGAGGGGAAGGAGGAAGGCAGGCTTTCTCCCTGACTGTCACTGTCTGATTTTCCGATTGTTGCAATAAATGGATCTATCCCAGGCCTGTGTGGGTGTGTGTGTCACTGGGCGGGGCAGGTCTGGCCAGTAGTTGACAATTGCTTCTAGATTGTGGGAAGCCTCTGCCATGTCACCATGCCAAGACGCGTCACCTGCCTGCCCCTGTGTGAAGCCTGTCAATGACCCCAGGAGAGTCCACCCCAAGGGTTCAAGGTCTCAATCACGGATGCGTCCCCAGGAGGGAGGGCAGGATGCAGCACCCAGAGCCCTGCCTTCCACTGCAGCACCTCCATGGCCTCCCCTGCCCCTGGTGCCTGTTTCCCCATTCCCCTCTGCAGTGCACCAGGGACAGACCCCACTTTGCCCCCTAGTGGCCACATCAGGTTTCTCAGGATGAGGACTTGAAAGTGCTCCTGCAGCAGGTCTGTCCAAGGTGCTGACCCCTCAGCCAGGGTTCCTCTCCATGGCACCTGCCCTGGCAGGAAGACAGTGTGTTGTCAGTGGAGCAGGATGGGGCTGTGAGATGGAACATGTTTCTAGTGTCCCCGAGCTGTACAGAGCTGATCCCTGATAATAGCGCCCCACTTCTGTGTGGACCATCAGGTTCCCTAATACAAGTCCCACTGCCACCATCACAGCACCTTCAGACCCCATGTAATAGAGAACCAGGCCCTGACTCCTCTTTGTTCCTGCACACCTGGACCTGGTGGGACAGCCTTGGCTGAGTGACACGCTACTGGTGACAGGAAGTGTGTCCGGATCCATGTGTCAGACCAGATGGCAAAGCCTCAGAAGGAAGAGTCATCCTGTTCTAGTCATTTGCAGGAATTTGGTCAGCCATGCCCCTTCCTGCCACTCACACTGCTACTGGGAGTCACACTCCTGGTAAGGCTGGCCAGGGCAGGCACAGGCAGCTCCTGGTTTACCCCTCAGTGCCCAGTTCATAGCCCTGCCTCTCTACCTGCACCATGGGCCTGGGGCCGCCCATTCACTCTCACGGTTCTGCACACCTCACACATGTCCTGCACACCCTCTCGCAGCCTCTACTGGGGCTCTGGGCTTAGCTCCCCGTGTCCGGCCTCTGGGTCCCTGGACTCTGGAAACACCCAGTCCAGGTTTGCCTTGAGGTTTGGGGAGCTGGGAGACTGTGGGGATCAGCAGCTTGACCCCGCTCACCCCTTGCCGGTGGGGAGAGCTGTTCTCGCATTGAACGACTGTCTTGGGAGTTTTTTCTCTGAGAATCTTACAGAGTCTCACCCAGACACAGGTGGCACCCAAGAGTTTGCCGGAAGCATCCCAGTGTATTCCATGTGTGCAGGCTCTATCCAGCTACCCCCAAACGGGCATTAGCAGGTCAGAGCATAATAATGTAGGTTGTTTACAGGCTACCTCAATTCTGTGGTAACAGCTTTCATCTAACATACATTGGTGCCTACTGCTCTCAGGTGCTCCCACAGTGGTGACTCCAGTTTCTAAGCTCCATTGTTTGAGGGTTCCCGTGAGCCTCTTCCATCCCTGCTCGGGCAAACTGCTCTCACTCTCTTCCTCGGTGAGAGATTTGGGAACCCCATCTGGGTCGTACAGAGGGACAGAGACATATAAATAAAGTTAAGGAAATAGGAGTAACTTACTGGGGGCGCTCCCGGGCGGACTCTCCGAACCTCAGGTAAGGCAATGGTACACCCGCGCCCTGGGTTAGATGAAGGGGGCTTTGAAGTTGTCTTGGTCTGGTCCTAGTCATCTATTCGTGGGTCAATGGTAAGGAACCTGGAATGAAGCCTGGTGGCTTCCTTTCACCAGGTGGGCGATAAGTCTTGTCTTCCTCACGTGGGACAAGGTGATCTCTGACTCCAGGAATCTTGCTGTCCACTCAGCCTGTTGCCATTTGGTTTTGGGCACCATTTTGTCAGAGCAAACCTCACATTTGATTCTTGTCAAATTTGGTGATTCCTGACCCATCCATCTTGTCCACCTCCTAGACCTGGGTCTCTCAGAGGTCCTGCCTAGTATTTCGCTTCTGGCTCTTGTTGCCTGCTTGGTTCCCTCCCCTTAGGCTTGGCAGACAGAATCATGGGCTACAGACCAAGCAAAAGTCTGAGCCGAGAGCTCCCCCTCCTCCAGTGCACTTTTTCTATTCTGGCAAAGGAAGTCCTGAAAAGGATGGAGGATGGAACAGTCAGCAACTGAGTTCTAGGCACTACCTGGGACGGTTTAAGGGATCATGAATTGGTGGCAGAGGAGAGACAGGGGAGAGGGCTGAATCATTCTCTCTGACAGCCACTGTCCTGTTTCCAAGATTGTTTCTACAAATGGATGCATCCCAGCCTGTGTGGGTGTGTGGCATTGGGTGTGGCGGGTCCTTCCAGGGAACAGCTCATACTTCTTGATGAATCATGAGCTGTCCTGTGGGGTCTCACCATGGATCAGAACCTGACATGTCATGCCCATGCCCATGGTGCCTGTTGTGTCTACACCCCCTCTGCAGTGTCCACCGGGAAGAGCCCCAACCTTGCCCCCAATGCTTCCTGGGTGCCAGGCCCCCTAGTGGCCAGATCATGCCTCAGGTAAAGGACCTGCAAACCTCCAGGTATTTCCCAAACCTCTCAAGGACTGGATGGACTTTCTCTGCCCAGAGCCTCACCCCAGTGTGGAACCCTTCACAGCCCACAGGCTCCCCAGACAGCAAAAGCCCACAGTGACCCTGTGCCCCACCATCAGAGATGGATTTGATTCTCAGTCAGACATACATGTTCCCGAACCTCCTCTCCCCACAAGGCTGCCCCGTGGTGTCCACCAGTGTCCCTAGCATTCCTGTGCCCCAGCCCCAAGCCTCGCATGAGTCAAACATGTCTGTGAGGAAACTTGGGCCATGGGAGGAGGGGATGAGTGGAGGGGACATGACTTTTTGGTATGCAGGAACGGGCGACGGCCAGAGGGAGCGGCCACCCCAGACAGGTGTTCTCCACACAGGGCTTTTTCCAGGGGTTCTGGAAGGAGGGCAGGGAGGGTGCCAGGCAGAGGAGGAGAGAGCTGAGTAGAAGCTGGGCAGCGGGGTTGAAGTGGGAGTGGACAGAGGTGAAACCTGCACAGCCTGAGGATGGAACCGTCTTCCTGTCTTTGGAGCCAGCCTAGGTTTTGGGTGGCAAAACTGTGAACGTTGCTGCCCAGCTTAAATACACAACCTCAGAGCAGGGAGAGAGCTCAGGGTCAGGGGACCGTGTGAAAAGACCCAAGTGCCTTCCTGGACACTGCCTGCCCCCTGGGCACCATCAAGTTTGGCTCTGGAGGATCCCATCCCGACCCAGGGATGGCCCTGAAGCATTGGATCTGAGCCAGGTTCATCATTGGGCCATCTGGCCCTGGAGGCCATGTCAACAGTACGACTTCGTGGGTGACCCAGCCTGCCCTTACCAGAGTGACTTCAGGCTTTTTGGGTGTCGTTGTACAACCTTTCTTGGGAGCTACCGAGGCTTCCAGGAGGCTCCAGGGCAAAGCATTTCTAGAAGATGCGGCCAAATTGTATGGCAGGTCTCAACCATGATTGACGTTCCCTTCAGAGGTCCTTCGAAGCACCGTGCCAGGCCTGGGATGCCCCGGTGCAGGGTGTTCCCCGTCCCTGAGGCTGTGTTGCTTCTGCAGGTGCAGAGAGCAGAAGTACAATTATGAAAGTCTGCCAACGACGTCCGTGATCATCGCGTCTTATAACGAAGCTTGGTCAACCCTCCTTCGCACCGTTTACAGTGTCCTCGAGATGTCCCCAGACATCCTGCTGGAGGAGGTCATCCTGGTGGATGATTACAGCGATAGAGGTACCCGGCCTCCCCTCTACCCTGCCCTGACCTCCCCTCCCCCCACCCCGCCCTCCCTTGACCCCCATCCTCCCCTCCCCTGCTCTTGCCTCTGAGCTCTGTCTGGTTCTCGCTGTGGACGGGTTCTGATTGAAGGCTGTGCTGGGCTGTTCTCTGTGAGGCTCTAGATAACAGTGATTTACAGGAGACAACAGGGAACGTCTCCGTGCAGTTGGGGTATGGCTGTAGAGGGCAGGTGTGGGAGCAGGTGTGGGGGACAGGTGTGGGGGATAGGTATGGGCTATAGGCATGGGGGAACAGGTGTAGAGGGCAGGTGTTGGGGGGTGGGTGTGAGAGAGAGGTCTTGGGGACAGAGGTGGGGGAGAGGTGTTGGGGGCCAACTGTGAGGGAGGGTGTGGGGGCCAGGTGTGGAGGCAGGTGTGGGGGCCAGGGGTGGGGGCAGGGGTGAACACTCGCCTTCTTTGGGGTGCTGTCCTCCCTGGGCTGCCCCAGCCTGGCCCCTCCCCTCTCTCTCTCACTCCCACCTGTCCTGAAGGGTGTCCAGGGGACTCGGGCAGCACCTAGTAGGGGTCTCACCTCCCACCCTGCAGAAGAACAGTCACCTGGCCACACCTGGCTGCAGGGGACGCTCAGGACTGTAGTCTCGCTTGTTTGTTCTGGGGGCCGCTGGGCGGTTCTCCGGGCTTGCTCCTGGCACTGTGCTCAGGGCTCACTCCTGTTGTGCTCAGAGGACCAGGTGGGGCGTTGGGGATCACACATCTTAACCTCGGTGACTGATGTCTTTGGGGTGGTGGCCATGTGCTCGGCTGGAAGTCGTGGGAAGAGTATTCGGGGTCATTCAGCGTTGCCCATGACAGAGTGCAGGGCAGGTGAGCGTGAGGCGATGCCGATAGAGCCAGCTGGGCACCAAGTCCTGACAGTCCTGAGACCTGGGCGTCTGGGTCCAAGGGGGGCACATGGGAACATTGCTGGTGGTTCTAGAGTTCTCCATCCCAGCCTTCCCTTGCCCGGGCAGGGCGAGAGTGAGCCGGCTGCCCCATTCTCCTCCCCAGAGCACCTGAAGGAGTGCCTGGAAGCCGAGCTGGCCCACCTGCCCAAGGTGCGCCTCATCCGCGCCACCAAGAGGGAGGGCCTGGTGCACGCCTGGTTGCTCGGGGCTTCGGGGGCCAAGGCCGACGTCCTCACCTTCCTGGACTGCCCCTGGGAGTGCCACGAGGGCTGGCTGGAGCCGCTGCTGCAGAGGTGCGTGGGCGGTGCCCAGTGGGAACACAGGACACCCCGCTCCGTGGGCCTCCGGCTCGGCCTGGCTGCCCCGTCCCCCAGTCTCAGGCCACGGCTCCATCCCTGGTCACATGATCAGGGACCCTGGGCTGGGAGCCTTCAAGGGCATCAGGCGCTGCTGTACCCATGGCTTGCTGGTACAGTGGAGTTGCTTTTACTGCCGCTGGTCAGGTGCCTGAGTCGAAAAGTGCTGCCCTGGGCAGAGAGGCCAAGAACAGGATGGTGTGGATCTTATCAGATCACAGCCCTAGGCAGCACATTTTGGTCCTCTTTCCTTCATGCTGGGCTGACTTTCCCAGGTCATCCAGTACCTGTGTTGCCTGGGGCTCGTCAAGTCTGAAGGGACCCACAGAAATGGTGATTCACAGTAATTTCTCTTATGTATTTATTTATTATTTATTTTTTGCTTTTATGGATCGCACCCGGTAATGCACAGGGGGTCACTCCTGGCTCATGGACTCAGGAATTATTCCTGGTGGTGCTCAGGGGATTCTATGGGATGCTGGGAATCAAACCTGGGTCAGCCGCGTGGAAGGCAAAAGCCCTACCCACTGTGTTATGGCTCCAGCCCCTGTTTTTTTTGGGGGGGAGTTGTGTGTGTGAAGGGGCTTACTCGTGAGTGCTCAGGGCTTACTCTTGGCTCTGTATTCAGGGATCACTCCTGGTCGTGTTCAGGGGACCACATGAGGTGCTGGGGATTGAACCAGGGCAGCCACCTGTCGGGCAGGCACCTTCCCTGGGGTCCTGTGTCTCTGGCGTCCACCTTCCTTAGCCTCACTAGGAAACCATGAGCAGAATCATGGACAGGAAGCAGATGGCCCTCGCCTGGGTTATTTTTATCTTCTTACCCCTGTAGTCTTAAACTATGCTTTTAAGTATCATTGTTTGAAAGGGTTTTAAATGCAGGGGGGAGGGGAACCACTCCAGGCTGCCCTTCCCCCAGACCCACCTTACTCCCTCCACTTCCTCCCTCCTGATGCTGCATCACTGTTGTCGGCTACCCCCAGACTTCTCCAGGTGGGCTGTGCCCCCATGTGGCGTGGACAAGGATGCGGGGGGAGGGGTTCAGGGTCTGCGCAGCTGGCCTCTGGAGCACACGCACCCACTGTCTCCTCTCCCAGGTGTGGGTGTCCATCATCTGGCTCCCAGCCTCACCCTGCTGCTCTCTGCCCTCCCCATCCCTGTCCTCACCCACTCTGGCTCCCTTCATGGCTTCTTTCTCTTCCCCAACTTCAAAGAGGGTCCCAGCAACTGGACTCCCAGGGGCCGAAGCCAATGCCAGGGGCTAAGAGCAGAGCCATCATCGTGTCTCGCTCTCCCTCTGAATCCCAGGCTGGAGGGTGGCATTGAGGACCGATGCCATGCAGGGTCCAGAAGCAGGGGACCTGAGGGCACACACTGGGCCTCAGTGGGAGCGAGCACGGCTTGGAAGGGGCGCGGGCGTTCCCAGTCACTCCGGTTCTGGCCATATCTGGGTGGTGTGTGTGTGTGTGTGTGTGTGTGTGTGTGTGTGTGTGTGTGGTCACTGCAGGATCGGGGAGGAGGAGACGGCGGTGGTGTGCCCCGTGATCGACGTGATTGACTGGAACACTTTTGAATACCTGGGCAACTCCGGAGATCCTCAGATCGGTGGCTTTGACTGGTGGCTGGTGTTCACGTGCCACGTGGTCCCTGAGCGGGAGCGGAAGCGGATGCGGTCCCCCATCGATGTCATCAGGTCAGGACTGGCTGGGAGCGTAACACCCCCCCCCCACCAACTGCAGCAGACACCCCGGGGGAGGGCAGGGATGCTTCGCTGGGGCCCCACCTGGTTTTGTTCTAAAGCATCTGCTGATTATTTTTTTACTCTACACCCACCCCGCTCTAAGTGTGGGGTTCATATTCATTGACCTATTTTGTTTATTTAAAAACAAAGGTGAGGGGGCTGGAGAGATAGTTCATGGGTAGGGCGCTTGCCTTGCAGGAGTTTGCCCTGGGTTCGATCCCCCAGGCACCCTGTTATGGTTTCCCGAGCACCGCCAGGAGTGATTCCTGAGTGCAGAGCCAGAAGTTGCTCCCGAGCATTGCCGGGTGTGGTCCCAAAGCCAAAGCCAAAACAAGATAAATAAAAATAGGGTGAAGTATGTATCCTAAAATGTACTGCTCTGACCGTTCTTAAATATATAACTTGGGAGACTCAAGCGCACTTTTCCCTCGACCTCGCAGAATCTCTCCAACCGTCAGGCGGTGTGTGTCAACCCCAGCCCCTAACGGCTCCATGGCCTCTAACACACCCCCACAAAAACTTTCCCCCTTCCAGACGCCTCACGCGAATGAGGCCACCACGCTTTGTCCCTTCGCGTTTGCCTTCTTGCCTGTCCCGAGATGTTTGCCTTGGGAACCCATAATTCTGCCTAGTGTCAAAGTGGCCATTTTTGTTGGCCCCTTCACCTCTGGTGGGTGTGTCCGCCTTTCAGGAGTTGTGTGCCATGCCCCGGGGAGGACTGATATCACAGGTGCCCTGCCCCCTAGACTGGTGCCAGTCTCCAGGGCCCGAGGTGGCTGGCTGCCACTTCCGGCTGTCCAAGTGGGCGTGGGGTTCTGGGTCAGGTGGCAACTCCATGGTGACGACTCTGAGCACTTAGTGGCAGGCCTCTGTGGGACTGAAGCCAGTTAGGGGATGGGTGAGGGCGCAGGGTGAGGGCGGCCGAGAGCCAGCGTTGGTCAGTGGGTGAGCCTGGGTCTGAGCCCGGCTGCTCGCGTTCTGTTTCATTTGTTTGGCTTAGTTTTCGGGCCACACTTGCTGAGGCTCGGGGTTACTCCTGGCTCTGCACTCAGGAATTACTCCTGGTGCCTCGTGGTGAGGGAGCTGGTGGGCACAGGATGGGGTGCAGGGACCAGGCATGTGTTAGGAGGCTCTGCAGACTTCCCCGTCAGAAATGCGGGCGCAGGAGAAGACGGAGGCTGAGACTGGGGTGTGGTGGGACCTCCGGGGCGGTGGGGGGATTTGGAGAAGCTGATTGACATCTGGGAAAAAGGACGGATTGAGGGTGGCACCCGGATTGCTGGAGTGGCCACTGGGGGGTCGCTGGCATTGCCCCTCACACAGCAGATTTAGAGACTGAGGCAGAGGAGGAGGGATCATGTGTCAGGTCACAGATGCAGCCTGTGATGTCGAGACATACTCCCCTCCCCAACCTCCTCCCCCAGTGCACACATATGAAGACATGTGCACACACCCACACACATGCACACATGCAGCAGCTTCAAGGTCAGTTGCCTGCCCCCTCCCACATCTCAGTTTTTGGTTGTTTTTTTTTTTTAATGTAGGAGTACTGCTATTTATTCAGCCACTGATTTGCTGATTGAATTGTGCATGAACTCCACACATCATCTCAGCTTTCTTGCATGATTCAGTCACCCTGTTCCCTAGTCTTATACCCTAAAGCCATGTGAAAGTGCTCTCATGCTGGCATCCCTCCCTCCCTCCCTCCCTTCCTCCCTCCCTCCTTCCCTCCCTCCTTTCCTCCCTCCCACCCTCCCTCCTTCCTTCCTTCCTTCCTTCCTTCCTTCCTTCCTTCCTTCCTTCCTTCCTTCCTTCTTTCCCTCCCTCCTTCTTTCCCTCCTTCCTTCCTTCCTTCCATCCTTCCTTCCTTCCTTCCCCTTCCTTCCTTCCTTCCTTCCTTCTTTCCTTCCCTCCTTCTTTCCCTCCTTCCTTCCTTCCTTCTTTCCCTCCCTCCTTCTTTCCCTCCTTCCTTCCTTCCTTCCTTCCTTCTTTCCCTCCCTCCTTCTTTCCCTCCTTCCCTCCTTCCTTCCTTCCTTCCTTCCTTCCTTCCCCTTCCTTCCTTCCTTCCTTCCTTCCTCCCTTCCTTCCTTCCTTCCTTCCTTCCCCTTCCTTTCCTTCCTTCGTTCCTTCCTTCGTTCCTTCCTTCCTTCCCCTTCCTTCCTTCCTTCCTTCCTTCCTTCCCCTTCCTTTCCTTCCTTCGTTCCTTCCTTCGTTCCTTCCTTCGTTCCTTCCTTCCTTCCCCTTCGTTCCTTCCTTCCTTCCTTCCCCTTCCTTTCCTTCCTTCGTTCCTTCCTTCGTTCCTTCCTTCCCCTTCCTTCCCCTTCCTTCCTTCCTCCCTTCCTTCCTCCCTCCCTCCCTCCCTCCCTCCCTTCCTTCCTTCCTTCCTTCCTTCCCCTTCCTTCCTTCCTTCCTTCCTTCCTTCCTTCCTTCCTTCCTTCCTTCCCCTTCCTTCCTTCCTTCCCCTTCCTTCCTTCCTTCCTTCCCCTTCCTTCCTTCCTTCCTCCCTCCCTTCCTTCCTTCCTTCCTTCCTTCCCCTTCCTTTCCTTCCTTCGTTCCTTCCTTCGTTCCTTCCTTCGTTCCTTCCTTCCCCTTCCTTCCTTCCCTCCTTCCTTCCTTCCTTCCTTCCTTCCTTCCTTCCTTCCTTCCCCTTCCTTTCCTTCCTTCGTTCCTTCCTTCGTTCCTTCCCCTTCCTTCCCCTTCCTTCCTTCCTTCCTTCCTTCCTTCCTTCCTCCCTCCCTTCCTTCCTTCCTTCCTTCCTTCCTTCCCCTTCCTTCCTCCCTTCCTTCCTCCCTCCCTTCCTTCCTTCCTTCCTTCCTTCCTTCCTTCCCCTTCCTTCCTCCATTCCTTCCTCCCTCCCTTCCTCCCTCCCTTCCTTCCTTCCTTCCTTCCTTCCCTCCCTCCCTCCCTCCCTCCTCCCTTCCTTCCTTCCTTCCTTCCTTCCTTCCCTCCCTCCCTCCCTCCCTCCCTCCCTCCTTCCTTCCCCTTCCTTCCTTCCTTCCTTCCTTCCTTCCTTCCTTCCTTCCTTCCTTCCTTCCTTCCTTCCTTCGTCTCTCTCTCCCTCCCTCTCTATCTCGCTCCCTCCTTCTCTCCTTCCCTCCTTCTCTCCCTCCCTTTTCTCTCTCTTCTCTCCCTTTCTTGGTCTTCCCTTCCTCCTGTTCTTCCATCCCCCACCAAGGAGTCCCACTGGCCTTTCCCCGTGTTCTCTGAGCCTGCAGTGCTGGGAGGGCCCCCCAGTGCCACCGCAGGGACCCGGCTGCCACCAGTTTCCCACACCCACATCTGCACTCTGGGGTGCTTCCCTTCCAGCTTTCGACCTGAGCCACCTCTGGGGGCCGGGGAAGACGCCAGAATCGAGGGCTTCAGGGAAATGTGCTAGAATCATCTTTCATGGCCTCCAGCAGCCCCCAGCTGCATCTGTGAGTGCCTGGGCTCTGCTGTGAGACCACCACCACCGCCCACCCCGCCACCCTCCCAGCCATGTGCTCTCTCCACCCTCTCTCCGGGTCCATCTGCAGCTGCCGGGGTCCTCTCATGCTTAGACTTTGCCCATGCTGAGGCCTTCCCAGCACCGTTCATTCCTCTGTACTGGACACGCCCCGGGCCTGTACCCTCTCCGCCCTGGAACAGCTGTCCCTTCCCTTGACCCCTCGTGAGCACATGCATCACATGCAGTTCTCTGATTATTTGGAGGGGTCTGGGAGCTTCCCCAGCTAGGACTCCCAGCAGAGCCCCCCCACCACCAGTGCTCCCAGACTGATGAAGGCAGATCAGGCCTGGGTAAGGGTTCCTGCGGCCGGCACTGAGACGCAGGTGTTGCAACTCTTCCAGGTCCCCGACAATGGCTGGTGGGCTGTTTGCTGTGAGTAAGAAATATTTTCAGTATCTGGGGTCTTATGATACAGGAATGGAAGTTTGGGGCGGAGAAAACCTCGAATTCTCCTTTCGGGTAAGTGTTCTAGTCTCCCCTTGTGCGTGTTTAGCCTCTCCTGTTGCTCTCTTGTGGCTCCGTGTCTGTCTCTGTCTCTTTCTGTAGCCGTGCTTGTCTGTCTGTCTGTCTGTCTGTCTGTCTCTCTTTCTCTCTCTCTCTCTCTCTCTCTCTCTCTCTCTCTCTCTCTCTCTCTCTCTCTCTCTCTCTCTCCCATGCCTCTGTCTCTCTGGATTTCATGAAAACCTGTTGGACTTTTCCCCGCCTTGGCCTTTTGTCCAGTGTCCTGAGAGTGGACACGTGGACAGCCTATATATGTGCTTCTCTCATCTGACCTTCTCACAGAACGTGCTTTTAACTAGAAAAGCAGGAGGCAGGGAAGGAACCTCCTAGGTCCCCTGGTTCTTTTCTTTCCCTCTGCTGCCCTGGGCCGAGGTTGGCCCCAGACACAGCATCCTGCCTCCTGGTCCACCTTTGGTCGCCGGGCTTGCTGAGCTCTTTAGGAAGTCGCCTCTGTATGTATGTAGCAGGGTGACTTTCAGAGTCTGACACCGAGAAGGATTCTCGGGAGAGCTTGTTAAAGGGGTCAGGTTCAGTGGCTGGACGTGCAGGCCGGAGCAAGAGTCACATTCTAAACGAGTGACCCCCTGAGTCCGCCCTCTGCCCTCAGAATCCCCGAGTGACAGTTCTGTGAGAACCCCCGCCATTTCCGTGGGATTCCCAATGAACTTGTGTCTGGCATATTACATTTCAAGACCATATGCCATTGGTCATGCTATTTGATGATGTTAAAAATTTCTGTTTAATTTTTTTTTTTTGGCTTTTTGGGTCACACCCTGCGATGCTCAGGTGTTCCTCCTGGCTCTGTGCTCAGAAATTACTCCTGGTGGTGCTTGGGGGACCATATGGGATGCTGGGAATCAAACTTGGGTCAGCCGCGTGCAAGGCAAACGCCCTACCCACTGTGCTATCGCTTCAGCCCCTCTGTTTAATTTTTGTGAGAAATTTTTTCATCTTTTCTGCTTGCTTGTTTTGTTTTGGGGCCACACACAGTGGTGCTCAGGGGATACACCGGGCTCTACCCTCAGAGATGACTCCTATCTGTGCTCGGGGGACCATATGGGATGCCGCGGATTGAACCTGGGTTGGCCCCATGCCAGGCAGTATGCTCTTCTCGCTGTACTAGTGTTCTGGCCCCTGGAATTTTTTTTTTTTAAGTAATAGGACATCCCAGCTTTGCATAAAGAGTGAACCAAATAGAAATTTTATCTTCCACCCAGGGCTTTCCTTCTCCCATCGTAAGGTACTCTCCTTTTGGGTCTTTTTTTTTTTCAAAAAAAATTTTCTTTTTGAATTTGGTTGAAACCCAAACTCAGAGCTCATTTCTGGCGGTGCTCAGGGGACGGTCGGAGCTGCCAGAATCTGAACCTGAGTCAGGTACATGCAAGGCAGGTGCCCAACCCCATTGTACTGTGTCTCCAGCGCTTCAGCTGCTTTTCTGGATGGTTCATCCTGGGGCCAGTGGTGGGGTGTGGTGGTTCACACCCCCCTGCCCTTGCATGAGTCTACCTCGTTGGGTTTTGAGGTGTGCTTTTAATGATCTTTCTGTCTCTCCTCCAGGTGCCAGGCTGCTCTTCCTGTGTCTGGCAGTTCCTCTTTCCCCCTTCCCAACTTCTCTCCTTCCTAGCTGCTTTCCTCTCTTCTCTGGCTAGGCGATCAGGTACTCCGCCCGTGTGGACTGTCACCTACCCACGGGCTCCTGGCCGGGCCCACTCTGGGCCCTGTGAGCCCCGCGCATGAGCAAGCAGTGCATGGGCTTGTGGTCTTGGTTCTGGTGGCTAGACCTTGGGGCCGCTCCCTTGTTCTTTGGCTGCGTTCTGGAGCCCGCGTGTGCATGGGGGTGGGTGAGGCGGGGATGGGCGGTGGGGTGAGGAGTGCGGTGGGGGGGGTCCGCCTGTTTCATGCCCTGGAGGGTGCAGTCTCGGCAGTGTCTCTTTGGGTGATGCTTGGTGCCCGGCCTCTGTCCTCAAGGGACAGCCGTGCCGATGGACCCGCTCCCCTCACGCAGCCACTCCGCTGCCCTGCAGATCTGACAGTGTAGCGGGACCCTGCAGACGCACCCCTGCACACACATTGGCCACGTCTTCCCCAAGCAAGCTCCCTACTCACGCAAAAAGGCTCTGGCCAACAGTGTCCGCGCTGCCGAAGTGTGGCTGGATGAGTTCAAGGAGCTCTTCTATCACCGCAACCCCCACGCACGCCTGGTGAGCTCCTCCCGCCCGCCCCTTCTGCCTTCACCCCTGCAGGCCTCCTCAGAACCAACCCCCCCCCTCCTCCCTCCTCCTTCCACCCTCCATGCCCGCACATCCACTTCTGGAGGGAGAAGCTGCGGTGGGCCTTGGTGAGGCCAGTGGGGGACTGCTTGATTCCTCCATGGTTGTGATGACCCTCTGCTGATGTCTCTTGATGCCCACCCGGCCTTGAGAATCACACCCAGCAGCTCATGCTGCCCACCCCAGGTTGGGGGACCCTGAGCTTGTTGCTTCTAGGAAAATCAGGGCTGGGTTTCGGCTACCTCCAGCCACTGCATGTTCTTCAGATCGTGGGTATTTCTGTCGTGGAGGGGAGGTCAGGCCCCATGCCATGGTCGCCAGGGCCTCTTCCTGGCTCTGCACTCAGGGATCATGCCTGGTGATTTTTTTCTGGGAACCAAATGAGGTGGCAGGGACCAGGGCAGGGTGGCCACCTGCCAGGCAAGCGCCCTGCCCTTTGCATGAGCTCTCTGGTTCCTTTTTACTTTTGACCCCCACCTGGAGGTGCTTGGCGTCTACCCTTGACTCAGTGCTGGGGGTTCCCTGCCGTGCCGGGACTCGGACCTGGGCCTCCTGTATATGCTCTTGACCATTGAGCTATCTCTTCAACACAGAGGATGTATGTGTGTGTGTGTGTGTGTGTGTGTGTGTGTGTGTGTGGTGCCGGGGATGGGTCATGCATATGTGTGCTAACTCATCTCATCCCAGCCCCGTCTTTTGGCTTTGCATGGCTGTCTACCTCAGCCAGCCTTCCTCAATCTGTCCCATTGAAGAAGTGCTTTGTGTCCAGGGATGCCCACAGGGCTGGGGGTTTGGGGCTCCCGTCATGTCCTAGGTGCTTCATGACCATCGAGGTGCACTGGGTTTCCCCAGGCTGGAGCTGGGCAACGCGGAACCCTGTGTGTGTGTGTGTGCGCGCACATGTGTGTGTGTGGGGGGGGGTGGTACCCCGGCTGCCACAGCTCTCTCCCTAGGCACCCACCCACACCTGCACAGCTGGGGCTTGGGGGCATCGTCACGCCCCAGGACTGGGGTGGGGTGGAGTGGGGGACTGTGGAGGACCGTCAGGCTGACCGCATGGACCCCCCTCAGGAGTCCTTTGGAGACGTGACCGAGAGGCAGCAGCTCCGTGAGAAGCTCAAGTGTAAGAACTTCAGGTGGTTCCTGGAGAACGTGTATCCTGAGCTGCACGTGCCCGAGGACCGGCCCGGCTGCTTCGGGATGGTGAGAGGGCTGCGCCCGGCGGGGCTGCCGGCAGGGTCCCCACCCCCTGCATGGGGCAGGTCCTCGATGGGGTCCCTTGGGCTCCCCAGCCCCGGCCCTCCCCTGTTGTATCCCCTGGCTCTTCCCCTCCCCCGGCTGGGTTTGGCTCTCAGCTCGCTCACGTGGGAGCATGTGAAAGAGAGTCAGGTTCTGCCTGTGATTTTGTGCATGAGGAGACTGAGGCTTGCCTGGACTCTCCACACCACCTCTACCCATCACATCACTTCACACCCGAGTTTCAGTGTCTGGGCCAGTCAGTCATTCCCACCTCAGGGGTCCTTGGGGACCGGAGGGGGGGTAGAGGAGGATGGGGCAGGAAAAGGAGAGTCACTTCTGTTGTTCACCAAAAGAAAGAGAAAAGAAATCTTTGGGGGGGGGGGCAGAGAGATAGTCCCGGGGTTAAGGTTAATCTTTGCCCTCTGTGTGGCCAACCCTAGTTTGATCCCCGGTACCAGACGTGGTCCCCTGAACACCGTCAGGAGTGGCCCTTGAGTACCTCGAAGTATGGCCTAAACACCCGTTCCGCCCCACCTCCAAACCCCTGCACACAAATGGGAAGTATTTGGGCTGTGGGGGTTGGGGTTGGGCTTCACCCGGTGGTGCTCAGGGGTCACTCATGATGGTGTTGGCGTCAGACTGGGGCTTGGTTGCCTGCCTGGCAAGTGCCCTCACCCCCCAGACCCTCTCCGGCCCCAGTGCGCCATTCACTCTTGAGAGAAATCACGCCAAGGTAGAGACTCCCCTCTCCTGGGCTGCACGGCTGGGCAACGCTGCTTCCCCCATTCTGGAAGCCCAGCGGGCTCTGAACACGTTTGAATCCTTGGCCACTGTGAAGTGTCCAGGTCTCCCGAGGTGCCGAGAGGATCAGGAGGCCGTCGTGGGCTGCCTGCCCCAGGGAGTGTGTCACTCTTGCTCGCCCTGCCTCTGTCTCCTGCATCCCCACCCCACCCCGTCCCACTGCATTTCTCTTTTGTCCAAGCGCAGCCCTGGAGGGGATGATGGGGCATGATGCTCTTCAGGCCTTTGCACGTGACCAAACTGGGCACTATCCCCAGCACCCCATAGGATTCCCCACCAAGCACTACCAGGTGTGATCTCTGAGCACAGAGCCAGAAGTAAGCCCTGAGCATTGCTAGATGTGATGGTCCCCCTCCTTCCCCCCCAAAAAAAATCCAAAATGAATAAATTAATAATAGGTAAAAATATCAGAAGCTCTTATTTACTTATTTGTTTATTTTTGGTGTGGGGACCATGCCTGGCGGTGCTCAGGATTTTACTCCAGGCTCTGCGCTCAGGGATCACTCTTGGCGGTGCTCAGGAGGTCCTGTGGGGTGCTGGGGTTTTTCCATGTGCAAGGCCAGCCATCTGACCTGCTGTACTATCGCTCAGGTCCCAGAAGCTCTTACTTTTGGGCCTGGTTCTTGTGCCGGGCCCTCCTCACTTGCTGTTTCTCCTCCCGCAGCATCCTGGGTTGACTCAGTTGTGTTTAAACCTGAACTGGAAACTCCCCTTATGTTTCTTGGTAGCTCCAGAATAAAGGACTGCAAGGACTCTGCTTTGACTATAATCCTCCTGATGAAAACCAGATTGTGGGGCACCAGGTCATTCTGTACACCTGTCACGGCCTGGGCCAGAACCAGGTAGGTGACGCTTTTCTCTGGAAAAAGGCAGTAGGGTGCCAGGGTTAAAGGTCTTGGGAGCCTCTTAAAGAGGGAAATTGGGGAAAATCTATGTGTGTTGTTGTTTTTTAATTTTTTTTTTATTGAATCACTGTGGTATACAGTTACAGGGCTTTCATGATTGAGTTTCAGTCATACAATGATCAAACACCCATCCCTCCGCCAGTGCTCATTTTCCACCACCAATGTTCCCAGTGTCCCTCCTGCCACCCCCATCCCCTGCCTCTATGGCAGACAATTTCCTTCTTACTCTCTCTCTGCTTTTGGGCATTATGGTTTGCAGTACAGTACTGAGAGGCCATTATGTTTGGTCCTTTATCTACTTTCAGCACATCTATGTGTGTTTTTTTAAAAAGTGAATATTTGACCTCTTCAATTTATAAAGGTAATAGAGACTCATTTAAAATATTTGAGAAATAGAAAGTGAAGAAAATGTGCCCGAGAGGACCTGGAGAAACCACCTTAGGATGAAGATGAGTTTCTTGTCCCTCTTTCTCCTATGCACAGACTCTGGCTTCTGTGTTTTAACTAATTGTCATCATTGTATGTTTATGGTTTATACTTGATGATTTCCTCTTGCATGATCCATGCATGCTCAGATGTCTTTTTTGGGAATATTGTGCCTTTTGGCCTCTTGGTGGTTCACATCATGTAGTTCTTTGTTTGTTTTTATTTTTGTTTTTGAGTCACACCTGGGGTTACTCAGGGGTTACTCCTGGCTCTGCACTCAGGAATCACTCCTGGCAGTGCTCAGGGGACCATATGGGATGCCAGGGATTGAACTCAGGTCAGCAAGGCTAACACCCTCTCCACTGTATTATCCCTCTGGCCCTGCACCATGTAATTCTGGAGCGGTGAGATGAACTGATTCTCTGCTTGCAAAGGTAATACAGACTCATTGTAGAACATCTAGGAAATAGAAAACGAAGCAGGCAGTGCCCAATAGGACCCAGAGAAACCCGTTTGTGCAGTTATGACTAACCGTGCACCAATACCTACAGTTAGAGGAAGAAAAAGGAAAACCCTGCAGATCTGGGTCGGCTCAGGAGGGCACCTACTTGGCCGGAGATGCTCGATTCCAGCACCCTGTCTCCCTGTGTGACCCAGGCCTGCCCTCTCCCTGGCAGTGTAGTTCCTGCCTGCACAGGACATTTTAGTGATTCCACGGTGCCATTGCCTTGGATCAAACTCCCTCAAGTTTGCCGGGAAGAGGCAGAAAAGCCCAGAGAAGAGAAAGGGCAGCTCAGGCCGCAGAGTTGCCCACTCGGCTACTGAGACCGTCCATTCTCTGGCCAGCTCAAGGGTAGGGACAGCGTGGGGTCTCAAACACCCAGGGAAGAAGCAGAGCATGAGAAGGGGGCCTTGGGGAACTCTGGTCAGGCACTCACAGACCCTCAAGACTGGACACTCAGGCTCTCTGCCTGGCCCCTGCGCTCTGATCCCGCCTGGTGTCCGTCCATTTCTCCATGGCCGACAGTAACCGTTGCCCACAAACGGCTCTTTTGCAGTTCTTCGAGTATACATCCCGGAAGGAGATCCGCTACAACACCCACCAACCTGAGGGGTGCGTGGCGGTGGAGGCGGGCAGGGAGAGCCTGATCATGGAGCTCTGCCAGGACCCGGTCCCCGAGAACCACTACTTCCTCCTGCGCTAGGTGAGTGGGCAGTGTCATCTGTGCTGTCAGTCTTGGGGCTGTAGTAGACCCTGGAAGTCTCAGGGAGGAGCGGGCACCAGGCATGCTGGGATAAGGGACACCTGGGAATGGGGGTGGGGTGGGATGGGGAACTGTTGGGGCCTTTGTCTTGCAGGATCCCTAATGCTTTGCCTGTCTTCTCTTGTTCACTTGAAGTTGCTGGGGGCTGGGCGGGGCTTGAGACCAGCCTGGGGGCTGCTGCTGCTGCTGCTGGAATGGGGTCTCCTTAAAGCAGATGTGAGGGCAGATCCTGCAGGGGGAGGGTTGGGGTGGTGGGGAAACTGTTCTACTTCTGTAAACCTCACCCCCATTTTCCCCAGCTCTGGAATCAGGGGGAGCGGAAGGGGAGATGGTTACAGGGGTCACCAAAGCACACACCCAGCCCTGGATTTATCCCACATGGCCCCTCCTGAGCTTCACCATTTGCAGCCCTGGAGGTCCTGAGCATCACTGGGATGGCCCTGGTGGCCCCCAGCACTGCAGGACCTAAGCATCACCTCCTCAGTTCTTAGCATTCAAGCAGATGGCCTGCTTGGCCCAAATCTCCACTGTTTTCTATCCCAAGAGTGGTCTGGAGGACCCCCTCCAGTAAATAAATAACTTAAGAGGTGAACCAAATAAAAAGAGGGCAGTACCCATAGCTTTGGCCAACTCTAGGAAGGACTCGGTGGATAGCCGGCAGCTTCTTGGAAGCTGTCAAGCCCAGGCAGGAGCGCTGAGTGGTCACTTGTAGCACAGGGCCAGGCAGGGATTTCCTAAGGTGCTTGTCCTGTGGGCAGCCATCCCTGGTTCAATCCCTGGCACCACCTCTGGTACCCAGGCCCCTCTAGAAGTGACCCCTGAGGACCCGAGTATCCCACCCTCCACAGAAATGTTCCTTGCAGTGTACACTACCCCCGCTGGGGTCTGTTCTCCATCACCGTGGATTTGGAGCGGGCAGTGGATGCAGGCCCAAGAGGCACTAGGTCCCTCATGCTGTGACCCCCTCTGCTGTGGACTCTTGAGGTGATTTGTAATTCGGCTGTACCTTTGGCTCATTCAAGCACGGTTTGAGCACTGTAGAGGAGACAAATAATAAGAATGAAAAAGGAAAAATAACCAAAAAAAACCCCAAAAAACCTGTCCTCTTTCCTTGGATTCGTTCTCAGCCTGGCCCCAGGGATGGGAAGATTCTTCTGTCATACTTACAAAGGGTTCATTCTATGTATGAGAGGAAAGTAGAGGACATTTTCTGGTAGAAAAATGTTACAGTTAGGAATGAGAAGTGGAGTCTGGAAGGGTGATGATTCTTGGGTCAGAGGGAGGCTGTATGACAGGCTGTACCTCCGTGCCCCAGACCTTCTGGGTTCCTTCACCCAGTGCAGACATTTCTATATATATATATATTTCTGAAAGGACAAAAAAAAAGATCCACAGGCTTAGGAAAACATTTTAAAAAAAATTATTTTCAAATTTTATTTTTTTGGTTTGGGGGCCACACCTGGCGATGCTCAGTGGTTACTCCTGGCTCTGCAATCAGGAACGACTCCTGGCAGTGCTTGGGGGACCATCGGGGATGCCAGGGATCGAACCCGGTTCAGCCGTGTGCAAGGCAAATGCTCTCCCTGCTGTACTATTGATCCAGCCCTGCAAGAACACATTTTCAGGAAAAATCCTGTGAGCAATCACTTGTCATTCTCTGAAATTGCCTGTGATCTTTCCTAGGATGGTTCTTTGTTTCACGAACAGTCAAAGAAATGTGTTCAGGCCGAGAAGGAATCCAACGACAAGTTTGTCCCACTCTTACGGGACTGCACCCTCTCAAGCCGTCAGCAGTGGTTCTTCCAGGAACAGATGCTATGACAGGCGGGAGCACACTGGAAGTGAGGGCCCTAGCTCCTGGGCCCAGCAGAGAGGGGCCGGGCTCCCCGACAGAGCGCCCACTCAGCTGCCTGCCTCCGATGCCGTAGGTTAAGGTGGGGTGGGATTCGGTGCATAATGTGAATGCACTTGGTACTGGTTTGGAAACACTTGCCACCGTTCCCAAATACCCCCGTTTTCAGTAACCATCAAATGTTCACTCGTGGTTTTCAGGGAATTAAAAATTTCAAATATTTTTCTATTATTTTTTCCTATTGTGTTGTTTTATTTCCTCTAGAAAAGAGGTATATAATTCAAGTTGGTATTTGCAGTAGTTCCCAGGGCATGTCTGCATGAGTTCCCAGGAAATCAGACTCACGGCATGTACTTTGCATCCCTTGGTACTACCTCACACGCTGGGTTGGGTGTTTCCTCCCTGTAGATAGGTAAAATCTGGCATTGGTTCCTTCTGGGCATTGAGAGATTACTGACGTATTTACGTATTTAATAAAAAGGCTATTTAGTGGGGCTGAAGCGATAGCACAGAGGGTAGGGCGTTTGCCTTGCACGCAGCCAACCCGGATTCGATTCCCAGCATCCCATATGGTCTCCTGAGCACCGCCAGGGGTAATTCCTGAGTGCAGAGCCAGTAGTAACCCCTGTGTATTGCCAGGTGTGACCCGAAAAGAAAAAAAAATGCTATTTCATTATTTATTTTGGTGGAGGCCACACCCACTTCTTTGTCAGTCTCGTGGAGAAGAGAAAGTTTTCTGTGGATTTCATAGCCGTGTTTTTCAGGGGTTCCCATAATATTCTTTCTGAACTTATCACACTCTTTTCAACTTCTTCCTGTTATTTCCAGTAAAAGACAGCACATTTGCATCAGTAGAATTGTAACCCTCCCACCCCCACTGTGATATCATGGAATATTTTTTTTTTATTTTGCTTACTTTTTTTTTGTTGTTTTGGGGCCACTTCCCGCAGTTCTTAGGACTTACTCCTGGCTCTGTACTCAGGAATCACTCCTGGCAGTGCTCAGGGGACCATATGGGGTGCCAGGGATTGAACCCAGGTTGGCTACATGCAAGGCAAATGCTCTACCTACCATGCTATCACTCCAGCCCCACATTCTCTTATATTACCCATATATGTGCCATTTGCCTATATGTAGCGAGTCATTTTTCTCTTGCTGCTTTGAGATTTTTCTGTGTGTGTGTGTGTGTGTGTGTGTGTGTGTTAACAGTTTAGGATGTCTCTTGGTGTAAACATAGAGTGATAGCACAGCGGGAAGGGCACTGCCTTGCACACAGCCGACCTGGGTTCATCTTCTGAAATCGTAGATGGTCCCCCAAGCCCCACCGAGAGTGATTGATTCCTAAGTGCAGAACCAGAAATAACCCCTGAGCATCTCTTGATGTGGCCCCAAAACAACAAAACAAAAAAGAATAGATGTCTAGGTGTAGTGGATTTGTGTTTATCATCCTTGGGATTCACTGAGATTTTGAGAAAAAGAGCTTTAAAAAGTCAATATGGGATGGTCTTCGTCTTAGCTTTTGCTGTTCCTTTCTCTGTTCTTTAAGTTAGATAATGTCTAATGAGTAATCTTTTCATTTCACATCTTCTGCCATCTCAAACCTGTTGATATAATGAAGCTTTTTTTTTTGCTTTTTGTGTCACACCTGGCAATGCACAGGAGTTACTCCTGGCTCTGCACTCAGGAATTACTCCTGGCCGTGCTCAGGGGACCATATGGGATGCTGGGAATCGAACCCGTGTCAGCCAAGTGCAGGGCAAACGCCCTACCAGCTGTGCTATCTCTCCAGCCCCAACATCATGAAGCTTTGTGAGTTTTTCTGGTCTTAAATTTCAGTTACAGTACTTTCAACTCCAAATATCTCTCTGGTTCTTCAAACATCTGATGATGTCTGTTTCTCTGCTGAGATCCCCAATATATTGATTTAATGTTAACACATGTTCCATTAATCCTTTGAACAGATTTCATTAGTTCTCAGAATATATTAATAACAGCTTTGAAAGATTTTATGATTCAGCAACTTAAAACAACTCTAAAAGGCCATTGGTTGTTTTTCACCCCTCTCCATTAGCATGAGTTTGCTGCTGATTCAGCCAGTAGGAGAGGGTGTGTTGCTAAATGATATTATTTCTTTTTAGGGTTCACTGAATTAAATCAGGTCTACCCAGTATAATTTCCTTTGTTGAAAAAGATTTAAGTTTTAAGTTAAAAGTTAAATTGAGACTTAAGTTCAGAGTCAGCTGATGAGGTTAAAAAGTCAACTTCATTTGACATTAAAAAACTTAAAAGTTAAATGATTAGCGGCCTTAATGCCATCCTACAAAATTTGTTTTTTTAAAATGTTATCCCACTATCTTCCAGGTTCTGCTCACTCTCGAGGGGAAGGAACTGTGGGGGCCAGGACACAAGAATTCTGCAGATTGGCCTGGAATTTTGCTTTCCCTGGTCCAGTGGGTTATTTGACTAATATTGTAGATGATGCAGGTGCATTTGGAACTGGCTTCAGAGGTGCCCCTCTTTCTGGAAGATGCCTGCTTACAGGTGAAAAGATTCCCTTTTAAAAACCTGTAACAATTCCCGGGGCCGGAGTGATAGCACAGTGGGTAGGACGTTTGCCTTGCACGTGGCTGACCCGGGTTCGATCCCCAGCATCCCATATGGTCCCCCAAGCACCGCCAGGAATAATTTCTGAGTGCAAAGCCAGGAGTAACCCCTGAGCATTGCTGGGTGTGACCCAAAAAGAAAAAAAAAAACTCTATCAATTCCCAAGAACATTTTCGGGGACTGAGGGTAGGGAACCATTCCCGGTAGTGCTTGGGGGTTACTCCCATCTCTGTATTGAGGGGTTGCTCCCAGGGATGTTGGGACCAACCTTCATGCAAAGCAGGTGCTCAGTCTCCCAGGAAACTGAACCTTTGTTGCTGGACAAGCCCCTTTGTGTCAGCTAGGCAGGATTCATTTTATTTAAACGGGCTACTTACATGTTTCTTGATGGTCGAATATGGATGAAACATTACATTCCCAATTCATTGGCTTCCTTTTTCTCCTTCGGCAAAGCAGTTATTTTCAGGCTTCTTACGATGTGCACAGACTTACCTGTACCTTGAGAAGAGGCAGGACCCGGCCCAGGAGGGGAGATGCTGCCACCTCACAAGCTCCAGGTGGTGCCAATCTCATGGACCAGGGATGGTGTTTGAGGAACAGCATATTCCTGTGGGACTAAGGGAGAGGCATCAACCCTGGGCCTGACCAGTCCCTACTGTATTACTCTGACGTGCCCACGAGATGGTGCTGTCCACCTAGGAAACCTAATCGCCTTAGCCATCAAATCTGTAGCACTGTAGCACTGTCCTCCCATTGTTCATTGATTTGCTGGAGTGGGCACCAGTAACATCTCCATTGTGAGACTTGCTGTTACTGTTTTTGGCATATTGAATATGCCATGGTAGCTTGCCAGACTCTGCCGTGCGGGAGGGATACTCTCGGTAGCTTGCCAGGCTCTCCGAGAGGGACAGAGGAATTGAACCCGGGTCGACCCCTTGCAAGGCAAACACCCTACCCGCTGTGCTAACGCTCTGGCCCCTCAAACCTATTGGCAGAAAATCCCTCCAAATCGTAGGCCCAGGGATTCAGATCTGGAAGGCACCAGAAACCTGTGCTGGTGTAGCCGGCAGGATCAGCGGGAGGCCAGCGAGGGAAGAGAGTTGGCCTGAAATATCATAGCAAGGTTGAGAGAGCTTCCTCCTAGTTAGCATCCTCCACATGGGTTAGGGACCTGGATTCTAAAATAGCCAGCGTGTTCTCTACTTAAAGTGTGCCGTCAGCTGTCTCCATGGGAAATCCCCCTTTCCTCTATGGCACTGGACTAGACTTTAAAGTCAAGCTACTCACCTCAGGGCCAGAGAGACAGTCCAGTGGGTAAGGTTTTTGCCTTGCATGCGGTAGATGAGTGTTTGATCTCCATACCCCATTTGATCCCTGGAGCCACCAGGAGAGAACCCTTGAGTGCAGAGTCAGCTGTGAGTCCTCAGCACCCCCTGGTGAAACAAAAGGAGAAACAAATAGAGTAAATGACCCCTCTTGAGAAAAAGCCTCTAAAGGCTTTGCCACTTGCCTTGTTGTGTCTGAGTCACAGTGTATACTGGGCCCAGGGCTGGACACTGCCCTGCTCCAGTCTGCTAAGGAGTGAGTTCTCATGCAGCATTCTGTGTAAACTCAAAAAGGGCACAGCTTCATCTATTAACGGAAAGGTTAGTGGTTCAGGCCCACCCAGGGATGCCAGATGTGTAAACTCAAAAAGGGCACAGCTGCGGTGGCGACTCTGTCTCACCCGCCACCCGCGTGTGATAGTCTCACCCTGCTTCCCCCACCCAGGGGAGGTAAGGAAGGAAACGAGGGCTAGGCTGGTTGGTCTTAGTTGCAGTTTATTCCAATCCTCTCTCCATTCGCTCCGGTCTCTCTCCTCTGCCTCCCCTTGCCCATTCTACAGTCTCATTATATCTCCCAGGATGAAGGATTGTGGTAACAATTACAGGTGTGGTCACAATCAATAGGGGTAGAATTCTTTCCCTCAGGGAAAGCTGCTCCTAGGACAGATCCTCTCTGAGCAGGACGACCCACCCTAGAGCGGTATCCCATGAGTGTGTTTCTCCTCTCCTTGTCCAACAAGCATATTAGCATAAAAGGTAAAGGCCCTCCCGTTGATCGTCGATTTGCTCGAGCGGGCCCAGTAACGTCTCCATTGGAGACTTTGTTGTTACTGTCTCTGGCATATCGAATACTCTTGGTAGCTTGCCGGGCTCTCCGAGAGGGGTGGAGGAATCGAACTCGGGTCGGCCATGTTGGCCGCTTGTAAGGCGAACGCCCTACCCGCTGTGCTATCGCTCCAGCCCTAGCACAGAGGGTAGGGCATATTAGCATATATAATATAAATCATTTTGTCCCACAAGCATATTAGCATATATAACATACATCATTTTGTATGGATACAGTAAGAAATACCTTAAACTTATAGAATTGCCCTCCTTGGGCCATCTCGATCTCAGACTACAGTGCTCAGGCCAGATAGTCTTTCCCTCCCCTACCAGGATTCTAGTCTCGTTGTTTACTTTTGGATCATGACAGCATTTGTCTATGATCAAACTCTTAACTTATAGTTAAGAATCGTGGCACTTTGGCCTGGCCCATTTCGATACCAGGGTAGCTCACCGCTTCCCCTGGGTTGATTCAGTTCCTCATCGGGGCCCTACTTTTGGGGTATTAGGAACTAAGGGCAACTGAGTCTTAAGTCGAGAAAGCAGATGCCTGGCAGTAAATAATATTCAAAGCCAATTAAATCCTAAGTTACAAAGCATAATGTTAACAGTCTTCCTGTATCTATACAAGAAGGGCATTGCTTTAAAGTAAACTACTCATAAGGCATAAGGAGAGGAGAAAGGCAATATTAATTTACAATACAATTTCAGTGTTTAGAAGGATCTGACCTTACAAAGGAACAGATACTAATTAGGAGGGAAAAGCTGATTGACTGGTTGGAGAGGAGAGCATAGGGAAGAATTTATAGATAAACACAACGGAATGTAAGTGCCTTACGAGCACTGTAATAAACCGGAGTTCCTCGTGGCAAAGGGGAAAGAGCAAACCAATGTTAAGCCTAAAATATTTGGAGCTATATTCCACCAGCATTCTATCAAACTTGCAATTTTCCTTTCAGTACAGGGGATCGAATCTAGGGTGTCACACCTGGACGGCAACGGCCCCATCCCTGACCTGCGTTTCCTGCCCGAAGTCTCACTCTTACGTTCGTGTGTAGACGTGAGGATGGCACTGTATGTACATGGTGTGTGTATGCATGTGTATAGATGTGTGGATTGTACTGTATGTGCATGTGTAAAAGTGTGCATGTTTATGTGTGTGCACTTGTATGTAAAAGTGAAGATGGACTATGTGTATGCATGTATGTGTGCACACTTTTGTTCACATATGTGTAGAAATAAGGGTAGCAGGTTATGTGTGCACCAGGCCTGGCTTCTTAAACTGTATATCAAGACTACACACGGGGTTTGCATAACTTAAAAGAAACTTGTTTTACTTTAAATTTATTTATGATGTAGGGGTCTGGAGTGATAGCACAGCAGGTAGGGTGTTTGCCTTGCAGGCGGCCAACCCAGGTTCAATTCCCAGCTTCCCATATGGTCCCCCGAACACTGCCAGGAGTAAATCCTAAGTGCAGAGCCAGGAGTAACCCCTGTGCATCGCTGGATGTGACCCAAAAAGAAAGAAAAAATCAAATAAATTTATTTATGATTTATCAAATAAATATTTGTATCCTTATTTTACATACCTCAAAATCAGGGGCCACGGAAAAATTTTCCTAACAAAAAGGGGTTGCTAATGGAAAACTTTAAGAAGCTCAGAGAGAGAGAGAGAGAGAGAGAAAGAGAGAGAGAGAGAGAAAGAGAGAGAGACAAAGAGAGGGAGAGGAAGAAGGAGGAGAAAGAGAAACTTTATGATACATAATAGAGATTGAATAATAACAGTAAAACCTGAAAAATTGCCAGAAACAAGGACTAATAAGTTACTTTAGCAGCAGACAGTAGAAATCAGAGCAACTGAGTGGTAGGCATGTCTCGGGGCAGTTTAGGAAATCATAAATTGATGGCAGAGGAGAGAGAGGAGGAGGACTGGGCCACTCTCCCTGACAACCACCGTCCTGTTACCACGACTATTTCAATAAGTGGATCCATCCTAGGCTGTGTGGGTGTGTGGCATTGGGCGGGGCGGGTCCTGCCAGGAAATGGCTCCTGCTTCTGGATGATGAGGAATCCGTGCCGTGGGGTCTCACCATGTCTAGAGCCTGTCACTGCCCACCCATGGTGCCTATCCCGTCTATCCCCCCTCTGCAGTGCCCCCCACGGAGAGCCCCCCACATTGCCCCAATGCTACGTGGGTTCCCACCCCTAGTGGCCAGGCCATGTCTCAGGATAAGGACCTACAAACCTCCAGGTATTTTCTAAGCCTCTCAAGGACTGGATGGACTTTTTCTGCCCAGAGCCTCACCCCAGTGTGGAACCCTTCACTGCCCACAAGCTCCCCAGACAGCACAAGCCCACAGTGTCCGTGTGCCCCATCATCAGTGATGGATTTGATTCTCAGCCCAGCGAAAGCGAGAGGGAGAGATGTCAGAGCTACAGGAGGTAGCCGCAGACCACTGGGGGCCTGAATGTGCTCAGGGCAGGGAGGACAGGGGCACTCAGGGTGTCATAGTGGGCACGGGCGATATGGGGGAGTTGGGGTCACTTTCAGGCCACAGGACCCGTGTGGGCAGCGTGACCAGGCTGAGCGGCCCTAGGTGGGAGTGTGTGTATTGAGAGAGATTTCCAGAACAGGCCCGGAGCAACACCAGAGAAGTGTCCAGCTTCCCCAAGGCCAAGTCTGGTGTCCAGCTCCCAGTAGGATGGACTGAGCCTCAGAGAAAGGGGCAGAGCTGGGGTGGGGAGTTGCTGTGGGGTCATTAAGAGCCCTCCAGGACTCAGAAAAGGAAGTCTCTGTGCAACATGGGGAACTGGTCAGGGACTGACTGGGTCTGGGGGCTCAAAGGCCCCACAAACTGGCTGCTGCCAGTCTGGGAGGAAGCAGAGATAGAAGGACAGAGAGAACGTGGACACCGGATAAGGCGGGAGCAAGAACTCTGCGGGCCTGATGAGAGGAGAGGGGAAGGGCAGGGAGGGCAGGGGCTCCAAGGACAGAAAGGAGAGGGGCCTAGGGAGGGAGGGGCGGTGGGGACAGCGATCAGGACAGCCCCTCTGCCAGGCTTGCTAGGCTCCCACAGCAGCAGCCAGGCCAGACCTTGGGGTGCTCAGGGGCTAATCCTGGCAGCTGCAGCCCAGCCTGGGCGTGGGGGGACGTGGTCTCTGGGAATGAGAAAGTCGTGGACTGAGCTACGGGAGACCGAAAGGGTCAGTGCTCCTGGCCCACCATGGGGCCCACAGAGTTCCAAGCCACCATCGTCGGTAGGGGGCAGTGCCCGAGGGTCCGGGTGGGGGTGGGGAGGCCCGTCAGGCCCACCAGGGCAGAGGCTGGTGCAGCCTTCATTGTGAGGTTACCCCTGGGAGCTCTAGATTTCTCCCTGGCCAATGGGGTTGCAGCCCTGCAGCCACGCCCCCATCCCTGCCTATAAAGAAAGCTCGTGGCCCTGACCCTCGGGGCATCCTCTCTCATGGATGCTTGAGGGAGAAGTGGCCCCAACACACCTTCCCCCTGTTGACCCTTCGAGGGGTCATGTAGGGGTCACCTCCCGATGGTGACCCTTCTACGGGTCATCTACAGGTCACCTCTAGGGGTCATCTCTAGGGGATCTTTGGAAATTGGCAGAGTGCAACGGACGGTAAGAAAAGGCCCTGCGTTGGGCCTGCACTGGTCACTGTATGGCCCCGAGGGCACAGGATCAAGCCCGGGCCCATTTCCAGCAAGTCTTCCGGCAGTTTTGTCCCCAGCAACCTCTGTCCTCGTCAGGGTCTCCCGGGACTCTGGGATGGGAGTCCCCAGAGAGCCCCTCTCCAGGACCTGTCCGTTCCTGTCCCCAGAATAGGACCTCCTGGGCTCCTGCTGTCTAAGACCTGGGTGGCTGGACACTGGCCCACCCAGCTCAGGAAACAATGGGGATGGGAGCTCAGGGAAATGCTGAGGAGCTGCCCCAGTGGCGCTGGGGAGTCAAACCAGGGTCCCCGGGTGCGCAGACCCCTCCCCAAAGACCCTCCTGCCAAAAACCTCTTACCATGCGACCACACCCTTCCCGTCTAATTTAGGACAGAAAGAGATGGAAGAACGGAATTTTAAATCATCAGATATATCTTGAAAAAGCTGAGAGTCACATGACACCGCGTCATCTGTTAGGGGTGAATGATTTGGGCTGGTGCCTGGCACCAGGAGTTTGAAGCCTGTGATGTCTGAGGAGGGCAAGGCAGGGAGGAATCACTCAGAGTGTCCTGAGGCCACGGCCACATCCCTGCCTATAGAAAAGGCTCGTGGCCCCGCCCCTCGGGACACCCTCTCTCAAGGAGGCTTAAGGGAGAAGTGGCCCCAATGTACCTTCCGCATGTTGACCCTTTCCCTAGGGGATCATTGGAAATCGGCAGAGCATGAAAAGATGGGAAGAAAAAGTGCTAGGTCGGTGCTAACCCGCAAGCCCAGGGCCATGCACTGGTTCTGCACTGGTCAGTCTGTGGCCAGGAGGCCCAGGATAAAGCCTCTGGCCATTTCCAGCCACGTTTTCAGGCAGTCTTGTCCTCCAGCAACTTCTGTCCTCTCCAGGGTCTCCCGGGACTCTGGGATGGGAGTCCCCAGAGACCCTCTCTCCAGGCCCTGTTTCCTCCTGCCACCAGAATACGATCTCCTGGGCTCCCGCTGACCAAAGACCTGGGTGGCTGGACACTGGCCCACCCAGCTCAGGAAACAATGGGGGTGGGAGCTCAGGGCAGCAATGAGGAGTTGGGGAGTCAAAGCAGGGTTCCCGACTCCCAGACCCCTCATCACAGACCCTCCTGGCAGTGGGTCGAACTGTGCGAAAACACCCCTCCCCTCTTGTTTGGGACAGAAAGAGCTGAAAGAACAGAATTTTAAAACATCAAGTGTATCTGATAAAGGCGGTAGATTGCTTGGCAGAGCGTCATCCTTTAGGGGTGAATGATTTGGTCTGGTGCACAGCACCAGGAGCTTGAAGCCTGTGATGTCTGATGAGGGCAAGGCGGGGAAGAGTGACTTCGAGTGTCCAGGAGGGGCCCTGTGAATGGGGCACTGTGACACAGGAGACAGGCTGGGAGCAGGAGCTGGGCGAGTCTCCCCGTCCCTCCGCACCTGTGTCCTGCTCTGCGGGCAGCCAGAGGAAATGGGGTCAGCTGTCCAGTCCCCAGAATGTTACGACCATGAAAATGCAGAGAGCTCTAGGGCCGGGACATAGAACGCTTGTTTCTAGTTGTCCTTCGTGTCCCTGCCAGCACTGCCAGGAGGGCTCCAGTGGGTCCAAAGCAGGAAAGAATCCACTTTGTAAGGGGCCCGGAGCAGCAGACGGGGGTGAGAAATGAGCAGACCCCGAGATGAGCAGGAGGAACCAAGAGTCGGGGCTGTAGACCATAAAGTTTGGGTGCGGTTGAAGGTCTGGGGTCCTTGACTGTCTGCTTCCTCACAGGTTTACCGGCCTCTGGGTGCCCCCGAAACAGCCACATCGTTGACAACATTTCCAAGGATAGGTGGAGGCAGGAGGTTCCAGGAACAACAGTAGAACTCAGAGAACAACTGCGGATGCGAGTGGGGGCCGAGGGGACTGAGCTGGGGTGAGAGAAGCGGGCGCAGCGCCGCCTGGAGTCTGAGGGCTGAGGGGTGGCCAGTCGGGAGCCCAGCCAGGATTGAGTTGTGTCTCAGCAACAGTGGAAGGGGTCTGGGTAACATTCCCCAGTCTTGGAGCTGGGCGAGTCTCCTATCATCTCCAATTATCACCTATCATTCCAACATGTCTTCACTGCGAGCCCACGAAAAGTTGCTGTACACCAAGAGTTTTGTGAGAGGGTGCAGGGGTTTGCCGGCCATCAGCTCCCCTCCACCCTGGGGTATTCTTTGGGCATAACATTTGAGCCTTCTGGGCTGTGACTTTCCTAGTCTGTGAAATGGGCTGGTGAGACCCCCTGTGAGGCCAAGAGCCTGCCTTGGGTGATGGGAGGAAGGACAGGTGAGAATGTCCTAACTGAGGGCTGTGGTGGCACTGACTGACCCACACTACATAGAGGGGTCTGGAGTTGGCAGTTGCCAGGTAGGAGTCAGGGTCTGAGGCAGAGGGAGACCCAACTCCTAGGCTCTGGGACAAAGACCCCATGGGGGCCTGTGGGTGAGGGTCTGAGCCCTGCATCTCCTGGCTGGGATCTAGTCGGCCCTCCTGCCTGTCCTCACAGACACTGTCCTACCTCCCACAGATGCCAGGGCAGGACGAAACAGTGCAGTGCCAGTGGCTTCCCTGGGGCCGATCTGCTGGTACCTGGAAATGCACATAGCTGCTGACAAGAGCACCTGGATGCCTGCAGTCACCTTGGCTCCAAGGAGGAGCAGCTGTACCAGCGTATGCTGCGGCAGAAGCAGCCCATAGACCAGCTGCTGTGGTGCCACCAAGGCAGCAGGCCCTGCTGGAGGCCGCCATCAGGGAGCTGAGGGAGACCAGGTGAGAGAGGGGCCACGGGCTCTGGGGCAGGAAGGCCCTAGACCTGCCTCCTCAGCTAGTGCCTTCACCCCAGGTGCTCTTCTGTGGGACTCAGCAGCAGAAACAGCAGCTGCAGAACCTGGTGAAATGAAAAGGAGACCCGGAAAAGAGTGAGTGACAGGGAGAAGCCCCTGTGGGTCAGAGGGCGTGGCTACTGGGGAGGGGAGCCAGGCGGCCCCACCCCCAGCCTCCCACCTCCCTTGCTTGGCTGAGACCCTAATGCTGCCCCACATCCCATCCAGTCCAAAGCGAATGGTGTGGAGACGAACAGCACACAGGTGCTCTGGACACAAAACGTGAGGAGCTGGAGGCCACAGAGAAGGAGGAGGCACAGGAGGCCAGGCAGGAGGAGTGCCAGAGTCCAGGAGCTGGAAGAGACAGTCAAGTCCCAGGGGGCAGGGACCATGGCCTGTGTGAGATCCAGAGACGCTCCTGTTGCTGTCCTTAAGGAAGAGGAGTCCACCGTCATCGGACCCAGGTCCTGTAATGACCCGCCAAAAATCCAGAAAACGCAGCTGGTCAGCAAGAGCTCCACTGGCAGCCTGACACCCAGCTGACACCTCGATTTTACTGCACCGACGCACCCTGCCGCTCTCACCCAATTGATCTAGCCCAGCCCCGTCCTCCCCACGCCACCCGAGTTCTGCCTTCTGCCTTGGCCCTTTGCTCTTCTCCCTCCACTAGAACCAGGGATATCCCTCACTGCCAGACCAGGGATCAGGGCAAAGGTACAACTATTCTCCATCTCAAGACACAGGATATCAGGGGGACAGTAAAGTCTCCCTCCACTAGACCCAGAGATGTGGGGGAAGAAATGTGCCCTCCCCCGGGCCCCCCAGGGATCAGGGGGCACAGTTTCCCCCTCCACTAGACCCCGGGATCAGGGGGGCAGAAATGTCTCCCCTGCTAGACCCCAGGGATCGGGGGGGCCAGAGATGTCCCCCCAACTACACTCCAGGGATGGGGGGGCCAGAGATGTCCCCCCCAAAACTGGACGCCAGGGATCGGGGGGGGCCAGAGATGTTCCCCCACCACTAGACGCCAGGGATCAGGGGGGGCAGAGAGGCCCCCTCCACCACGGTACACCAGGGATTGGGGGGGCCAGAGAGGCCTCCTCACCACTGGACGCCAGGGATCGGGGGGCCAGAGAGAGAGGCCCCTCACCACTGTACGCCAGTGATCGGGGGGGGCCAGAGAGAGAGGCCCCCGCACCCATGGACGCCAGGGATCGGGGGGGGCCAGAGAGAGAGGACCCCCCACCACTGGACGCCAGGGATCGGGGGGCCAGAGGAGAGGCCCCCCCCACTGGACGCCAGGGATCGGGGGGGCAGAGAGAGAGGCCCCCCCACCACTGGACGCCAGGGATCGGGGGGGGCCAGAGAGAGAGGCCCCCCACTGGACGCCAGGGATCGGGGGGGCAGAGAGAGAGGCCCCCCCACCACTGGACGCCAGGGATTGGGGGGGCCAGAAAGAGAGCCCCCCCCACTGGACGCCAGGGGTCGGGGGGCCAGAGAGAGAGGCCCCCCCACACTGGACGCCAGGGACCAGGGGGGCCAGAGAGAGAGGCCCGCCCACCACTGGACGCCAGGGATCGGGGGGCAGAGAGAGAGGCCCCCCCCCCACTGGACGCCAGGGACCAGGGGGCCAGAGAGAGGCCACCCCTCTGGACGCCAGGGATGGGGGGCCAGAGAGAGGCCCCCCACCACTGGACGCCAGGGATCGGGGGTGGCTAGAGAGAGGTCCCCCCCACTGGACGCCAGGGATCGGGGGGGGCCAGAGAGAGGCCCCCTCACTGGACGCCAGGAATCGGGGGGGACCGAGATGTCCCCCCCACTAGGCCCCAGGATCTGAAGGGCCAAGATGTTCCCCCCGCCCACTAGGCCCCAGGAAACAGTGGGAAGAAATGTCCCTCTCCACAAGATCGGAGGGATCAGGATGGCAGATATATCCCCCCAGCACTAGCAAACAATGATTTGGAGGTCAGAAGTTACAACTCAGCTCTCCCCTCCCCATTGTGGGGTCCTGTTTCTGCGCATGACAGCCCTGAAGCTTGGCCGCTGGTACCATACAGTGACCAGATTCTACACACTCTTTGGGGCTGTTTGGGGACTTCGTATTGCTGCCTGAGAAGAGGGGAAGGAGGAAGGCGGGCTTTGTCCCTGACTGCCACTGTCTGATTTTCACGATTGTTGCAATAAATGGATCTATCCCAGGCCTGTGTGGGTGTGTGTGTCACTGGGCGGGGCGGGTCTGGCCAGTAGTTGACAATTGCTTCTAGATTGTGGGAAGCCTTGGCCATGTCACCATGCCAAGACGCTTCACCTGCCTGCCCCTGTATGAAGCCTGTCAATGACCCCAGGAGAGTCCATCCCAAGGGTTGAAGGTCTCAATCACGGATGCGTCCCCAGGAGGGAGGGCAGGATGCAGCACCCAGAGCCCTGCCTTCCACTGCAGCACCTCCATGGCCTCCCCTGCCCCTGGTGCCTGTTTCCCCATTCCCCTCTGCAGTGGCACCAGGTACAGACCCCACTTTGCCCCCTGAGGTTTCTCAGGATGAGGACTTGAAAGTGCTCCTGCAGCAGGTGGGTCCAAGGTGCTGTTCCCTCAGCCAGGGTCCCTCTCCATGGCACCTGCCCTGGCAGGAAGACAGTGTGTTATCAATGGAGCAGGATGGGGCTGTGAGATGGAACATGTTACTAGTGTCCCCGAGCTGTACAGAGCTGATCCCTGATAATAGCGCCCCACTTCTGTGTGGACCATCAGGTTCCCTAATAAAAGTCCCAGTGCCACCATCACAGCACAGTTAGACCCCATGTAATAGAGAACCAGGCCCTGACTCGTCTTTGCTCCTGCACGCCTGGACCTGTTGTACAGCCTTGGCTGAGTGACACTCTACTGGTGACAAGACGTGTGTCCAGATCCATGTGTCAGATCAGATGGCAAAGCCTCAGAAGGCAGAGCCATCCTGTTCCAGTCATTTCCAGGAATTTGGTCAGCCATGCCCCTTCCTGCCAGTCACACTGCTACTGGGAGTCACACTCCTGGTAAGGCTGGCCAGGGCAGGCACAGGCAGCTCCTGCTTTACCCCTCGGTGCCCAGTTCATAGCCCTGCCCCTCTACCTGCACCATGGGCCTGGGGCCGCCCATTCACTCTCACGGTTCTGCACAGCTCACACATGTCCTGCACACCCTCTCGCAGCCTCTACTGGGGCTCTGGGCTTAGCTCCCCGTGTCCTGCCTCTGGGTCCCTGGGCTCTGGAAACACCAAGTCCAGGTTTGCCTTGAGGTTTGGGGAGCTGAGAGACTGTGGGGATCAGAGGCTCTCCCCTATCCACCCTTGCCGGTGGGGAGAGCTGTTCTCCCTGGACATTGAAAGACTGTCTTGGGAGTTTTTCCTCTTAGGATCTTACAGAGTTTCACCAAGACATAGGTGGCACCCAAGAGTTTGCCAGAAGCACCCCAGTGTATTCCATGTGTGCAGGCTCTATCCAGCTACCCCCAAACGGGCATTAGCAGGTCAGAGCATAATTATGTAGGTTGTTTACAGGCTACCTCGATTCTGCGGTAACAACTTTCATCTAACAAACAGTGGTGCCTACTGCTCTCAGGTGCTCCCATATTGGTGACTCCAGTTTCTAGCTCCATTGTTTGAGCGTTCCCGTGAGCCTCTTCCATCACTGCTCGGGCAAACTGCTCTCACTCTCTTACTCGGTGAGAGATTTAGGAACCCCATCCGGGTCAGACAGAGGGACAGAGACAAAGAAATAATGTTAAGGAAATAGGAGTAACTTACTGGGGGCGCTCCCGGGCGGACTTTCCGAACCTCAGGTGAGGCAATGGTACACCCGCGCCCTGGGTTAGACTAAGGGGGCTTTGAAGTTGTCTTGGTCTAGTCCTAGTCATCTGTTCGTGGGTCAATGATAAGGAACCTGGAATGAAGCCTGGTGGCTTCCTGTCACCACATGGGTGATAAGTCTTGTCTTCCTCACCTGGGACAAGGTGATCTCTGACTCCAGGAATGTTGCTGTCCACTCAGCCGGTTGCCATTTGGTTTTGGTCACCATTTTGTCAGAGCAAACTTCATATTTGATTCTTGTCAAATTTGGTGATTCCTGACCCATCCATCTTGCCCACCTCCTAAAGTGGGTCTCTCAGAGGTCCTGCCTAGTTTTTCGTTTCTGCCTCTTGTTGCCTTCTTGGTTCCCTCCCCTGAGGCTTGGCAGACAGAATCATTTGCCAGCCCCCCTTAGCTCACCCCGCTGCGGCTGATCCTGACAAACTATCACCTGCAGGTTAATCTTCTGGCGATGCTCAGTGATGAGTTTGTCTGGGATTGTTTCCATTTCTCTCCTGACTCTGAGAGATGTCCATTCTACAGTGAGGCCCTCAGGAGTGGCCAAATCTGACCAAAGTTGGGCCTGACCAGCCTCCAGCTCCCTCCACCATCTTGAATTCAATCTTTCAACTGGCTCAACCCCCCACCCCCCATGACTGATTGGAGTAGAGCAGCGCTCAGTCCTCATTGGAGAAAACACCTTTTCCTCCCTGCTGGGCACTGAGCAGGCCCGGGGCCCATAGATTGGAAAGACAACTAAGGCCAGGGAGTCAGTTTGGTTCTGGACCCTTAGTGACCATGGCATTCTGGACCTTAAGGAGTTTCTCTACCTGGGTGGCCAGTTGAGTTAGAGACCCTCTGCCTGTTCCCAGTCACCAAAGCCCCCATCTGGCCTCTGGGGCACACAGAGCAGCGAGGAGACCAGAATCAGCCCTGGGGGTGGGGTGATGTGTTTTCACCTCTGGGCTGCTCAGGCAAATGAGCAAAGCACAGTTAGCAGGCACATCCCCCCCTGCCCCCCACCCCCACTTCAGAATCCCACCGTCCTGGGTATATTCTCAATGACACCATGCTCATCAAGGGTCACTGTCAATCAAGATGAAACTAGAACCTGGGTCTGCACTTGCTGGGGACCTTTGTCAGGATTCCTGCCCCGCACCCCGCCTCCCCACCCAGACTCTGTCTTCTTCCCCTGCCTGGTCTGTGCGGGCCCCTGCAGAGTTTGCATCTGCTTTGGCAGCCTCAGGCAATCCATGGTGTTTGCTCAGTGCACCAGAGATTCGACCCTGGGGACTCAGCACAACTCCCCATTTCTATTACTGTTAGTATTTGTGACCAAAGAGACCAGGGCTAGTCTAGGTACTGGCAGCAGTGCCGTTGGGGCAGACCCTCAGTGCCCGAGCGTTTCCTGCCCTGCTCACACCCAGCATGCCTCCAGCTCTCCCTGCCAGAAGACCCACGGTTCTACAGTTGAACACGGTGACAAGTTGCTGATGCAGATGTTTCTGTTTCCTCACCTCCTTTATGTTAAACGTTTACAGCAATGGTGAAATTTGCTTCTCATAAATGTGGCCTGTCATCTTGCATAAGCTCAGCAAGAGAATTATAGATTCCTTTAATCTGTCACTTCAAATTGAGTTCAATGGCTCCTGTAAAGTCAGGCATGAAAGGTCAGATCTGTTGGCTTTTCCTGGGCACATGTCATCTGCTCCTACTCCCCAGACTCCACTCCTGGGGCCAGTTTTATTTTGCCTATCCCAGGCCCAAGGGGTCCTTGACCATTCTTTTGGCCAGAGACTGTCCCATGCTGTACTCTGGATCATATCACATGTGGAACCTTAGGCCTTCCCTTTTCCAAATCATGGTCGCCTGGCGCCTGTCCGAGGTCCATCCAAGGTCCTCCACGTGATGCACATTTGGGAATGATTGAATCAAGGACAATCACTGGGAAACTGAAGCTTTAGTAAGATGAATGTCCAGGATGAGATCAGAACCCACCTGTGACTGCATCAAGCATCAAGCCGTGTCCGTGTAGGGGTCTCTTTGCCAGGAGCCCAAGAGCATACCAAGGCCATCAAGGAGAGAAAAACTGACATTTCCCTGATAGTCTGGTCTGGGAAATGACGCCCTTCGGTCTACATAGTTTCACACCAGAAAATTCCCAACATCCTCACTGAGCCACATGCCGAAAACCAAAGGAAACATATGGGCTTTACCTGGAACTTGGGAGTCAACATCCTAGACCAATCAATGCCTCAACCCCACATAAAAAGATCAATTTCAGAGTCAGTTTAGCGGGGACCGCACATTGTAAATGCAACAGAGAAATAGTCACAGGCTAGGAAACAGCAGAGACCCAGTGAGGCCCGCGTGGGATCCTCACACTTCCGCACTGCGCTGACAGGCAGCTCCTGGGACACGGCCAGGGCGAGGCTGACTGCTCAGTGGGATACCAAGCAGGTCCCCTCTTCTGCCAACACTCTCTGGGACCCCTGTGTCTTCCTGAGTGTGGTGAGTCTAGGGCATGATACCTGCCGCTGTGAGAGCCCTGGGGTTCAGGGACCTTGCAAAAGGGTCCGTTCCTGGGGCGGGGAGGGGGCACTTGGAGGGCTTCGTCCTTCCAGTCCTCACCCAACACTAGACCACAGTTGGAAATTTTGTGCCTGAGCCTCCACAGTCACAGGAGACTGCCCATGGACAGTCATAGATGTCATCCTGCACTTCCTGAAAGACACGGTGGGAGGGGGTGCGAACTCTTCTCAGGGCAGAAAGGTGGCAGCGTGCATGATCTGTCCAGCTGCAAAAGTTTGATGGGGTTTTATATAACAGTCCACGATATTGTGCCATCCAGGCATTTGGTAGCCACTCATGCCCACTGAAACTCATTGCTGTCACCGCTGAATGGGGAAGCTTGGGGTGAATTGTTTTCAGCCTGACCAGCAGGACAGCAGCAGCTGGAGGTCAGAGGCACAGTGACCATTCACAGGCCTCAGAGAGAGATCTTTGTCCCCAGTCTGTGCCAGGAGCCCAAGTGTCTCTTTCAGGACTCCTGGAGCCTGGGGCCCTTTCTCAGGAACAAAGAGGTTCAACTCCTTCCTCTTCCCCAAAGTCCAAATTTGTTTTTTTTTTTTTTGGTCGTTGTTGTGGAATTAATTTTTTTTAAATTTTTGTTAGTGAAACACCATGAGGTACCTTTGTAGAGTTACAAATTTTTGTGCTGGGTTTCAGTTATACATTGAGCGAACACCCATCCCTCCACCAGTGCCCATTCTCCACCACCACTGATCCCAGTATCCCTCCCACCCCCCATCTCCCCCATCCCACCCTGCCTCTGTGGCAGGGCATTCCCTCTTGGTCTCTCTCTCCTTTTGGGTGCTGTGGTTTGCAAAAGAGGCATTGAGTGGCAATCATGTTCGGTCTATAGTCTACTTTCAGCATGCATCTCCCATCCTGGGAGGATCCTCCCAACACCCTTTATTTGGTGCTCCCTTCTCTATCTGAGCTGCCTTTTCCCCTAACGTGTGTGGCTGGTACCTAAACCTCCTGGTACCTATCTCAGCTATTCTTGGGTGTTAGTCTCCTATTTTGTACTTTATGTTCCCCAGATGAATGCAATCTTTCTATGTCTGTCCCTTTCTTTCTGTGGAGTCCAATTTTGAGGCTGAATTCAGTGCTGTTTGGTTGTTGTGGGAAGAGGGGGATTTTGGGGGGGTACACTGGTGAGTCCTTATTTCTAAATGTGCTTTCTTCCAAGAGTAGGAGTAGAGACGTGCATCAGGCCCTTGGGTTTCTGCTGCCAGGACTGCATCCTCAATGCACTGCAGGACAGGACACTATAGGGCTGCCCAGGGAATCTTTCTGAGTCCATAGCCAGGACCTCCCTGAACAAGGGAGCTGCATTCTTGCACCTGGAGAAAACGGTCCACAGTGACCAAGCTTCCCTGCCTGTCTCTAGATCTGCCCATTTCAAGGCAAACAGGGCTTGGTTCCTTCCTGGTGTAGTTTACAAACAGAAAAACACATCTTTGGGGTCCAGGCAGGTAAAGCGTTGGGCTGGAGGAGGGTAGCAGACCCAGTGAGTGGAAGGCCTGGGGAGCACATTGGGCCAGCGGTCATGGCCACGCTGACCACTGCAAGAACGAGAAGGTTCTAGGTTTAGCCTCAGCTCCCAGCCCTTAGCTCTGCCCTGCCACCTGTGCCTTGCTCAAGGGGCTGCCTGTTCACTCTTCCTCCTGCACACACCTCACACACCTGATGCTCACACTCTCAATGCACCCTGACACCTCACCTAGTCTCCTGAGCCCTCCAAGAGAGATAGATCCCTGAGTTCAGAGGCAGGAGCAACCACTGAGCACTGCTGAGTGTGCCCCAGAAATTAAAAAAAAAATAACAGCAACAAAAATAATCATTCATTTGGAGACAACAACAACAACAACAAAATCATTCATTCTGGAGAAGAGCAACATGGAGGAAAAAAAAAAGAGACAGTAGGGTGCCCTGAGTCCATGCTGTCAACACAGCCCCCATCTGGGTGGGGTGTCCTTTGGAAAAGGGGTTTGTAGAGAATGTGAAGGGGAACCCTGGAAGCCTCTTCTGCACGGGAAGGAACCCGGGGGCATGCTCTCCCCCAGACACGCCTCTTCCATGCCTCCACACTGGTCACCTCTCTTCCTCTGAAGGGAGGGCTTGGTCGAGTTAGTGAATGTCAGAGCCCACTTTTTGCTTGCCAGCTGGGGTTGAGGCTCAGGAATTCTCTGAACTGAGCGTCCTCCCCAGCTCTCCCAAACCCCTTCGGTGGGGTTTTTTATCCCAAGCCTGAAGGGTCTGGTGGAGAAACGTGGAGAAAAGCAAAACTGGCAGATCTGCGACTGCGGGGGGGGGGGGGGGGGGGGGGGGGTAGGGCTGAATTCCAAGGGTAAAGCCGTTCCACCCCTCTAAGGCTGGATTTTCCAGCCTGCCGGGGAAATGGGCTGGTGAGGCCGGTGGAAGGTCCCATGTGAGCCTGTGAGCCCTATTTGGACAATGGGAGGTGGGGGGGAGGGGTTGGGGAGGGAGGCATGGAGGCTGCCCAGTGAGGGGCTGGGGGTGCTTGCTGGCCCCTCTGCGGAAGAGCGCATACAATGCAGACATTGATGTGTTCCAGTGAGCTGGGCACATCCAGAGACCCCTGGCCTCGAGAGCATGGGGCAGTGCATGAAAACTCGGAAGAAATGCAGCAGGAGCTGCAGCTGGGTGGGGTGCACCTTCCTGGGTGGGGGAGGTGCTGCTGGGGGCGGGGCCAGAGAAGAAGCAAGACAGGCCCCGCCCAAAGGCAGGGGGCCATGAGGCCAGGGTCTCTGTGACACGGAGGGCCCGGCCAGATGGGCTGGGGAAGGGCCCTGGGATGAGACCTGGGTCTGGCTCACCTGAACCCCTCCGAGTTTTAAATTTTTCCTTCACTGACTTCAGGGTCGGCTTTTCCCTTCCTTCACCATCGCCTCCAGCTGCAGTCTTCGTGGTCTCACACACCTCCAGCATCTCCCTCTCCACCCCAGTGTGTTTTTCCTCTTGATGGGTTGTCAGGCGGCCGCTGGGTCTCAGCCAACCGCGGAGGGTGCAGTGACCAGGGGTGGGGCCCGCCTGGCCCCGCCTCCCAGGCAGCCCCACCCCCTGACTCCCAAACCTGGTTTCTCCCTCCTAGGAACCCCAACCCTCACGGTTTTCCAGGGCTCCTGTGTGAATTCAGCAGGGCCTGAGACAGGAAGTCCCGGACCTAGGGCCCCTGTAGGTGAAGGTACTAGGGGAGGAGGCAGGGAGGCTGCGGGACTCCCTGTTCCGGTGCCCCTCTTACCCCTGGGCCTCCCCGCCCTCTCCACTGTCTGCCTCTACCTGGGCCTGCTCCGTTGACAGCTGCTGCAGCAGCTGGACCAGGAGCAGCTTCTCCTGCAGAACCGCCTGGTGCAGCTGCTCAGCCTTGGAACCCAGGTGACGGTGGGCATGCACATCCTGTTGGATTGCAGTTGTCTGCTGCATTGTATCGTCCTGCACCTGGGGGCAGGACATTGGCAGTGAGGACAGGCGCGAGGACCGTCCAGATCCCAGCCAGGAGATGCAGGGCTCAGTTTCTTACTCCCGGGTCCAATGCCTAGACCGCACCTGCCTAGACATGGGATCTCTCCCTGCCTCCATCCCTTATCCTACCCCACAGCCTCCCACCGCCAGGACCTCTCTCTGTGCAGTGTGGGCCAGTCCGCACCCCCACAACCCTTCAGTGGCTGGCATCCTGGCCTGTCCTACCTCCCAAGAACTCAACGCGGGCTCTTGACCTTACCAGCCCATTTCACAGACCAGGAAAGTCACAGCCCAGAAGGCTGCAATGTCATGCCCCAAGAATAGCCTTGGGTGGAGGGGAGCTGATGGCCGGCAGACCCCTGTACCCTCTCACGAAACTCTTGGTGTTCGGCAGCTGTTTGTGGGCTCGCAGTGAAGATGCGGGAAATATTGCCCAGTGTTGCTGAGACACAGATCGAGCCTTGCCCGACTCAGGCCACCCTGCAGCCCTCAGACTGCAGGAGGCGCTGTACCCGGCTCCTGTCGCCCCAGCTCAGTCCCCTCAGCCCCCACTCGCATCTGCAGTTGTTCTCTAAGCCCACCCGTTGTTCCTGGAACCTCTTGGCCCCCAAATCGACTTGATGTTTCATAAGCAGGACCTCAGGTGACTGAGTTGTGGGTGCCCCAGGGTCGGTGCACCTGAGAGGGAGCAGACAGTCAAGGACCCCAGACCCTCAGCCCCACCCAAACTTCATGGTCCACAGCCCCGACTCTTGGTTCCTCCTGCTCTTCTCAGGGTCAGCTCATTCCTCACTGCTCTCTGCTGCTCTGGGCCCCTTACAAAGTGGATTCTTTCCTGGTTTGGACCCACTGGAGCCCTCCTGGCAGTGCTGGAAGGGATACTAGGGACAACTAGAAACAAGCGTTCTATGTCCTGGCCCTAAATCTCTCTGCATTTCTGTGCTCATAACATTCTGGGGAGTGGACAGCCGACCCCGATCTCTCCAGCTGCCCCACATAGGGGGACCCTGAGGTGCAGAGGGTGGGTGAGGTTCTCTCAGCTGCTGCTCCCGGCCTGTCTCTTCATATTTCCCCATGCCTCATTCACAGGGCGCTTCCCTGGATACTCTAAGCCAGCCCTTTCTGCCTTGCCCCTCCCCATATCTATCAGACTTGAAACCATGATCCCATGACCCCAACCCCCAAACTCACTAACCCAAACAAGTATGAGGCTCTCCCGTGCAGCATTCTGGTTTTTTTTTTTTTTTGTTTTGTTTTGTTTTGTTTCTTTTTGGGTCACACCCGGTTGAGGCACAGGGATTACTCCTGGCTCATGCACTCAGAAATTATTCCTGGCAGTGCTCAGGGGACCATATGGGATGCTGGGAATTGAACCCGGGTCGGCCACATGCAAGGCATATGCCCTACCCTCTGTGCTATCGCTCCAGCCCCACATTCTGATTTTTTAAAAATATATGGGGCTGGAGTGATAGCACAGCAGGGAGGGTGTTTGCTTTGCACGCAGCCAACCCGGGTTCGATTCCCAGTATCCCATATGGTCCCCCGAGCACCACCAGGAGTAATTCCTGAGGGTATGAGCCAGGAGTAACCCTGTGCACCGCCGGGTGTGACCCAAAAAGCAAAATATATATATATATATATGATGTTTTAAAATATATATATGTATGTTTGTAAAATTCTTCTCTTTCAGCTTGTTGGTCTGTCCCAAACATGGGGCAGGGCGTGATGTGAATGGTAGGACAGCTGGGGCGGGGTCTGAGACCCGAGAGTCCTGCTTTGAATCCACAGCTGCACAGACAGAGTTCCGAGCAGGGTCAGGCTTCAATCCTGAGCACAGAGCCAGGAAAAGCACCTGAGTACTGCTGCCTGTGGCCCAGCGCCGTGCCCAGTTACCAATAATAGAACACCACGGGAGTGGACACGTGGAGGCAGTCATGGCCAGGGCACCACCTGCACTTCCTGCACCCACCACTGTCTCTGCTGGCACAGCACATTTGTGGGGGGCACGTGCCCCACAGGTCAAAATTCACCTCCTGGCAGGGGTGACTTGCTCTTCATTTCCATATATAAGTTTGAGGTCCACCTGCTTCTTTTTCATTGTTCTCACAACTTTAAGTTTTTCCATTTCCATATTGAAAGCAAGTGATATTAGTTTGTGATTTATGATACCCCTACAAAGTTCCTCTTTAATCTAAAGGCAATATCATCTAAAAACAGAAATTAGGTAATGACATGTTGAATGACCCTCAAAGCAGGACACGTTTGAACCACTGCTCTGCTCACCATGGACTGTCTCTAAACTCAAATCTGGCTCCCAATGTCTCTGCTCCTGAAATGATCCCAAAGCCTCAGCTAAGCTCCGGATTTTACTGCAGATAATGTACTACACATGTCCTTTGAAAACTTCAAATATAAGCCATTCATTTTTTAAAAATGTATTTTCATAAAATCACTGTGGCTAGACCTTTACAAAGCTGTTCATAATTAGATTTCAGTCATACTTTGTTCCAACACCCATCCGTCCACCAGTGCACATTTCGCAGCACCAGTGTCCTCAGTTTCCCTCCCTTCAACACCCTCCCCCACCCAGCCAACCCAGGCCCTCGTCTATGGTAAGACACTTTTCTTCTCTCTCTCTGTCTCCCTTTTTGCAGTTTACAATACAGATACTGAAAGGGTATCAGGAATATCTCTTTATCTACTTTTAACACTCGAGGATTTCAAGTTCGGACAGAAATAGAATTGCTATTTCAGGCAGTTTTGCTGAGAGAAGAACTGGGAATGGTCTCTGCTATGGACAACCAGGGATCTGCAGATCTACAGTGACTGACCACAGCCTGGGCCCTGGTCTGAGTGTCCAGGCAGGTCCTGAAGATCGGGAGGTCTTCCAACCCTGAATAGGGATGGGATTAACTCCTGCCTGCCAGGACATTCCTACATAAAATGAAGGCCCGAGGCCACCTGGGCTCACTAAACTGGCCTGGTTTCACATCTTCACAATGGCCACAATGGGTAACCATGACTTGACAGGTAAAATATTCATAGTGTTATAAGTGTGTCACCACAACCTTTGAAAAACAGGGTGGAGGTCTGTTGGGATTTGGGGGATTGGAAACTGTCCTGAGATGCCAATACTTCTCCTGAGCTGCCGCCAGTCAGGGCTGGCACCTGCCCAGCACTCCCCTCCCCATGCCCCTCCAGCCTCCCAGAGACTCCCTGATCCCGAGTAGGTGAGAGACAGGCAAAGCCTAAGGTGGCAAAATGGGCTGTTTCCTACCTGGCAAAGCTGCCGGGCGTTCTGCCGGGACCAGGCGGCTGGGTATGAAAAAAGACCCGCCCAACCGCAGGTGAAAGAGGCTCACATGGCAGTGGCAGGCAGAGCGCTGAGGTACCAGTCAGCTTCTCATGGCATAGAAATGGGGATAGGAGACAGACCGAAGGAACTTCCCTACTGGCAAGTTGTGACTGACAAGTATAGGCAGTTAGAGGCCATTACAAGTTAGGGTTTGCAGTCAGTTCTTTCAGCCCACGTTCTCTTTCAAACATGTCCTCCCTTCACATCTTACCAAGTAAGTTTCTTTCAGGAAAAACTCTCTTGCAGGATTGGACAGGTAGTCCAGAGGGTAGGGCATTTGCCTTGTACACAGACGACCCGGATGTGACCCGGAGTCCCGGGCAACTCAAATGTTCCCCTAAACCCCACCAGGAGTCATACAAATACAGAGCCAGGAGTGAAGCCTGAGCACCACTGGGTGTGTCCCTTCAAAATAGTCCAAGAATAACAAAAAGAGGAGGGGAAGTGGGAGGTGGGGTTGGTGCTAATTGACACGTGACTTCTTGGTACTCGCTAGAATATTTGTGAATTTTATACGCACCATTGTAAACCGTGTATTCCTTTTGGGATGCAGTACAGAAAAACAACAGTCAGTTAAAAATTTTATTTTGAAAAATATAAGAGCGGCCGAGAGATAGTACAGTGGGAAGGGCATTTGTGCTATCTGGATTCGATATCTGGCATCCCATAGAATGCCCCTGGAGCATGGCCAGGACTGATCCCTGAGTCAGAAACAGGAGTGAACCCTGAGCACCGCTGGATGTGGCCCCCAAACCAAATAGACAAGCAAGCAAGGAAATGTAATACATCAAAATCTAGCATACAGGTGGTAAGGTGTCTGCTTTGTGTTATTCTAATCTGGGGTGATTCATGGTACCTCATATGAACCCTTGAGCACCACTAGGGGTGATCCCTGAGCACAGAGCTTCAAAACTAACATAGAAGCTGGGAAATGGTATAGTGCAAAGAGTGCACGCCTAGCATGGCTAGTGGTTCAGTTATTTGGGTTTTGTGTTTGATTTTGATTTTTGCTTTGATTTGCTTTGGTTTGGAGGCCACAGCCAGTTGTGCTCATGGCTTACTCCTAGCTCTGCACCCATGGCTCTGCAGACATGGAGGGCTCAGGGGACACCAGGGCATGCCAGGGGTCCAACCCAGGTCACCACGTTGCGTGATATGGCAGGGTGAATTGGACCCTTTCGGCTGTTGAGACCACCCAGTGTTTCCCGCCCCTCACACTCTGCTCCTAGTCTGTCTCTCAGAGAAGCAGATAGAGAGTTCTGCTGGCATGTTAGATCATGGCCAATTACTATAAAGTCAAGGCAGTGGACATGACCATTTTCAACATCCCTAGTCTGAGGTAGACAATTCCCATTCGCTTCTCAGCCTATGGGAATTCTGGCTGGCGTCCCTTCAGCAGGCCTGAGAGAGAGATGGAACTGATGGCTTAGCCTGGCTTAACCTCCTCTCCTTCTGGCAGGGAGCAGGACCCAGGTGGACAGGCCCCTGGTGAGTGTGAGAGCAGGGAGGGGGCCAGAACACTCCCCTTTTTCAGGCCCCAGCCATGCCAATACCTCTGGCAGGTTAGAATCATCAGGCACTTTGTCTAAAAATAACTTGATAGAGGAAACTTCATCAATAGTGAGTTCTGGGTGTTCATCCGCCCCTTTCTAAGGAGACCAAGTCTAATGGGTTGAAATCTTTGAAATTTGAGAATCAGAGGGAGGAGTCATTTAAGTTCAAGAGCACTTAAGTGTTAGTCATTTAGAGTGTAGATGTAAGGCTCTGAGGTGTGAGAAACTTCTCAGTTTTTATTTTAGTTTCCTATTCCATAAAGGCTCATACAGAACTCTAATCATGGCATTCACTAATGCCCACTGTTTCAGAACCTTGTATACATTGTCCTTTGCCCTCTTAATCAAGGGTGTTAGCTTTGTATTCATTTTGTTTCATTTTCCCACTTACCATGTTAATGTGGGGGCTTCCCTGATCATTAGCTCTTAACACCATTCAGGTCCCTATTCAGGTGCCACTTTGTCACCATCCCATGGTGACACAGTACCTGGGAGGGATGGACTATTCGAACATGGTCTAAGGCTGATAGTTCATAGACACGGACGCGGACTATTGACGGGAAAGCAATGGATCAGGCGAATGACTGGTGGTTCATCGACAAGTTTATTCAGGACAATCAGTGAATAAAGGCAAAAGCAGGAATGTGATAAAGGTAGATGGAATGGAAAAAGGTTTGGCAGTAACAGATAGATTCAGGTGGACACAGACTCTGCATCTCCAATCTCCCCGAAACAGAAACAAAGCTTAATCTCCTTCAAGGTTTCTAAAGGCAGCCATGAAGGTTTCAGGCAAGACACATCCCTGAGCCCAGCCAAAGGGGAATTACTAATCTGAACCATTCCAAGAGGAGCTATAGGACCACTGGTGACAGTCAGCTGCCATTGTCTGGACTTTGAATCTGAAACCATTGCTATTGTCTGGACTTAGTTCCAGCAGCCATTGCCTCTAGGAACCCTGGAGTGATCACACGGGTTACTCAGTTCAGGGATGTGCCCCAGGACTGCAATAAGTGGGGATAAAGCATTTTTTTTACTGTGGTTGAAATTGGTGTTTCCCTACTGATGAGTAGTGTTGAGCCTCTTTACATGCTTCTAATAGCCATTTGTCTATCTTCTTTGACTAAATTTCTACTTAAATATTTTCCCCATTGTGGGGGGCCATATTCAGTGGATCATGGGCTCTACTCTGGGCTCCGTGCTTGTGGTCAGTCCTGGGGTGCACGAGGGCTCACTACTGGTGACCTTGAGTCCTAGGAGTCACTCCTGATAGAGCTCAGGGGACCACGCGGTTTTGGGGATCCAGGTGGAGTTAGACACGTGCAAGGCCTGTACTACCTCTCTGGCCCCATTTATTTTATTATTTTTTAGTTCTATAAAGACTAGTACTGGAACTCAGTCTGCGTTTATTTGTTTGAGCGGCCCTCCTCCCATGGTGCTGGGGTGATCACGCAGTGCAGAAGATTGAATATAAGCTCCAACCCATGCCTCCCCCCCCACAGTGACCCAGTTTACTGTGGAACAATCATTGTGAACACCCACAATCACAAGATGTGGTCCACACCTCTGCCTGGTGTGGACTCTTTGATGAACAGAAAATGCAGCTCATAGGAATAGAGAAGACAATAAGAGCAAAGTGCTTGGATGGGGCTCCCTGGCCATCCCAAGGCCCTGCAAATGGGCCACCATGGACAGAGTGTTGTCCAGAAGCTGCAGGATGAACTCCAGACCCCACTTCTAGGTCCAAGATTCCTGGTTCTCCAGGATGGGGACACCCAGGGGCTTCCGCTTCGGCCCCGGGAGCAAGACCCTGGGTGCTTGTGCAGGGGACAGATTGCCCAGGTGCTGCCAGCCTTGGACCTGGGAGTCAGTGCTGACCTCCACATCCCTGGGCCCAGAGCAGGACGCCCCAGCTGCCTGTCCTCACTTTCACCATTGTGCCCACAGGTGGGATTGCAGGACAAACAGGTGAGTGTTGGCGGCAGCAACGGGACAACTATCCCCTATTTCCTGCAATGGTAGGTGGCCTCTGACCAGTATCAGTCTCTGAGAATGAGCGACTTGACCAGCAGGTGCTACTGCAAAGTCAGCTCCTGGATCGACTGCAGCGAGAATGAATCAGGACATGGTGAATAAGGAGAAATGACAGGAGGAGCTGTGAAAGACCCACTGTGAGGCCAAGAGCCCGCCTTGGGTGAGGGGAGGAAGGACAGGGCAGGACGCCACCCACTGCGGGGTGGGAGGGGCTGTGAACTGGCCCTAACTGTATAGAGAGGGTCCTCGTAGATGGGAGTATGCCAGGTAGGATTAAGGGCTCAAGGCAGAGGGAGGCCCTATCTCTTAGGCCTTGGGAGAAAGACCCCATGGGGGTCTGTGTGTGGGGGGAGTGTCGGAGCCCTGCATCTTCTGGCTGGGATCTGGTCGGCCCTCCTGCCTGTCCTCATAGCCAAGGTCCTACCCACAGATGCAGGTGCAGGACGAGACGGTGCAATGCCCGCGGCCTTATTGCTTAGCTTCTGCTGCTTCCTAGAGCATCACAAACTGTACCTGGATGCCAGCAATTACCTGTGTTCCAAGGTGGAGCAGCTGCACAAGCTGGTGCTTTAGCAGAAGCAGTTCATGAACCAGCTGCAGCAGGTGCTAACAAGGCAGCAGGCCCTGCTGGAGGCAGCCTTCAGGGGGCCGAGGGAGACCCAAGTGAGATAGGGGTCACAGGCTCCCAGACACAAAGGGGGCAGCTGACTCCCACCCTGCCGGCTCACCTAGTACCTTCACCTTCAAGGGTTCCTCAGTCAGACATAACAGGAGAAAAGCAGCTCCAGGCCCTCTGGAATCATAAGGATACCCCGAGAAAAGTGAGTGACAGGTTCCTCAGGTGGGAGACCACCCCCCCGCCATGGAGGTCAGGAGGCAGGGCTGCAGAGGAAGCAGAGCTTCCTCTTGGTGAGGCCTGTTGACCTCCCTTGGTTGTCTGAGACCTTGGACACATGCTTCCAAAGTACGTCCTGTGCCAGAAGCATGGAGGAGGAGCCCTTCAGCCTTCGAACATAGTGGAGGTTTGTGAGACCCTGAAGTCTGTTTAGCTGGAGGCTACGTACGAGGAGACCGGCTGGAGGAGTGTGAGAAGACTTTGGAGCTGGAGGTTGCGGTCCATATCTAGGCTTGCCGGACAGTAGAGTGTGTGAGGATCCCAAGAGACTCTATTTCTGTCTGAGGAACAGGAGGCCACAGACCCTTGACCTGGGACCCAGAGAGACCCGACTACAAATCACACAAATCCAGCTCGTAAGCACAAGTTCACCTGACAACCTTATTCACCATTAATCCCCTTATTTTGCTGCACACATGAACTCTACCCTCTCCGAATCCAACTAATTCAACCCCACCCGTCCTTCCCTACCTGCTCCTTCCCACCCTCTTCCCTCCTCCCTTCTCCTTCCACCCAACCCCCCACTGCACTCAGTACTAGACACCAGGGTGTGGGGGGGAGCAGATCCCCTAAAGACACAAGATTTTATTAGGTGGGCAGAAATGACCGCCACCTAAAGACACAAGAGATCAGGGAGGCAGAAACTCCCCCATCACCAGACCACATGGATTAGGGGGACAGAATTATCCCACACCACTAGACTTGAGTTGTGGGGGACAGAAATGTCCCCCACCACTAGAACCCAGGGATCAGTGGAACAGAGCTGTCCCCCACTACTGGATCCCAAGGATTAGGGGGACAAACATCTTCCACTACTAGAAACCTGGAATGTGTGGAGAGGGGATGCAGAAATGAAAACTGGGCCAACTCAAATCCCAGTCCTAATGATTTCTAATGATTCAGTCCTAATAACTTTTTTGGGGGGGTAGGGGGGAACTCCCTGTGGCCTGACTCTGCCTTCCACCATGTAACGGCCTCCTCGCCTACCCTCTAGTTCACAGACCCAACAGGGCAACATGGCAGCGACCCCCAGGCTGCTGAAAAGCTGCGTGCAAAAGAAGAATTGAGAAACATGAGGTGTGGGAGAGGGAGAGATGGGGATACCAGAGGCACCCCTGTGTGAAGTGAGGGATGCGAGAGACCCAATTCTCTGAGCTCAACAATAGTCGAGACAGGCGCAGGCTGAGACAGACAATTCTAAGAAGCAGGTGGATGTTCAAACTGATAGGTGGAAGGAAAGAGTGAGATATTCCTTCCAGGAGGTTCCTTGCGGGAACACGTCCCCCCCACCTCCAGATTCAGGGATTGTGCAGGGGGCATGGTGCCATGGCCATGCCCACGCAACGTGTCCAATCCCATGGTGTTCTTTTATTGGGGGGCAGGGCGTTGAGCCAGAGCTCCTGTGGTCAGGAGCTTCTCCTGGCTCCGTACTCAGGAGTGAGGCCCGGCAAGAGCTCAGGGCTTCCCTTGTGGTGCTGGGAAATCAAAGCAGGGTCCCTGAATGCCTAAACCACTCTCCAGCTGTCCTACCATTTCAAGAGGCCAGTCTCAGAGAAACAAGCTGGAGACAGGAATTAAAACAACATAAAACCTATTTTTAAAAATATGGAAGCCCACATTGCAGAGCTTCATGTATGATTGGATGAGTGAGTGTGGGGGCTGGAGTCACGAGATCAGAGCTTTCAAGTCTATGACGTAGAGGGTGGGCAAGGCAGAGGGGTGGCTTAGAGTGTCCAGGGAGAGGCCCTGTGAACGGGGCATTGTGAATGGGGAGACAGGCTGGGAGCAGGAGCTGGGCGAGTCTCCCTGACCCTCTGCACCTCGGTGTCCCCCTGCGTGGGGCAGCAGGTGGGGATCCACTCCTCCAGAATGTCATGAGCATGAACGTGAAGAGAAAAGTAGGGCCCGGGTCTGGAACCCTCCTTTCTGCCCTGTCCTGGTGCCCCCTTCCAGCAGTGCCAGGCGGGCACAAATGGTTCCAAACAAGAAAAGAATTGATTTTGTGAGGAACCCAAAGCAGCAGAAGGCTGTGAGAGATGAGCAGCCCCCCAAGATGAGCAGGAGGAACCCCAAGTCCGAGGATGGGGGCCCAGGAAGTTGGTGGTGGGGTGAAGGCTCTGGGGGCCTTGACTGTCTACCCTCTCTCAGGTGCATTAGCCCCGTGGTGCCCCCAGCTCTTCCATCTGGGCTACGGAATATGAAAGAACAGCTACAGTGGAGGTCAGGAAGTTTCCACCAGATCCAGGCAAGATGCAGGTTCGTCTGAGGTACGAGGACACTGACCTGAGTCTACAGGAGCAGGGGCAGCATCCCCGGAGGGGGCTGTGGTGTGGGGTGAGCAGGGCTAGGTTCAGAGCTGCATCTTAGACGGAATGGAACATGAGTCGGGAACCGTTCCCACGCCCTTTGCCCACCCCATGAGCCCTCCAGCAGCTGGCTGAGCTCTGGGGCAGATTGTTGAGACTGGGGCACGGCCCTTCTGGAAAGCCTGCTACCCTCCGCCCGAAGCCTTTCTTGGCGTGAGAGGCTTCTGATGTTTGGGTCTGGACTTTCCTGTCCAGAAGTTCCCCTGGGAGGACAAGAGACCTACTTGGATTATGGGGCCGGGGGAAAGGACAGGGCAGGAGGCCTCCCAGTGATGTTGACTGGCCCATCCTGCTCCAAATGGTTCTGAGGATGTGGGTGGCAGCAGGGAAAGAGACAAGGGCTAGTTGCCCGGGGAGGCCCCATGTCTTAGGCCCCGGGAGCAAGAACATCAGGGCTGGTTGCACCAGGTGCTGCCTACCTGGGCCTGGGAGTCTGAGCCTGCCTCTCCTGGCAGGGATTGGGCGACAGGCACTCCCAGGGTTGTCACAGGTGCAGGCGCAGTGCACCTGCAGCGACAGCTCCTTCCTGCAGCACTGGGCCACCGCCCAACAGCACCTGGGCTCTGGGAAGGAGCAGCTGCCTCACAAGAAAGATGAAGAAAAGGAAGATTTAGAGACAACAAGGCATGGGCTGATGGGGACGCGGGTGAGAAGGGCCGTGGGCTCTGGGCAGGAAGGCGGCAGCCGGCTCCTCCTGCTCCTCACCTACTCTCTTCACCTTCAGGGGTTGCTCAGTCAGCCCTGCAAGAGAACTGGAAGCGGCAGTTCTCCACCCCTGAAATGGCAGAGACCCTGAAAAGGGTGAGTAGCAGGGTCCCAGGAGGGAGAAGCCACCTACGGGGGTCAGGAGGCAGGGCTACGGGGGAGGTGGAGCCAGGTGGGCCCTGCCCCATGCCACTTCACCTCCCCTTGGTTGGCTAAGACCACAGGGCTGCTCCACAGCCCAACAGAACCAGGATGTCAATCATGGGAAATAGACCATGAAGACTGAAGAAGATCAATCAGACTGTGATGCCCTTGAGATAAGGAGGCTGGTGCAATGGTGAAGGAAGAGGAAGGGAGCACCGAGTCAAAGGAACAAAAAGTAAAAACCCTGAGTCTGGCATGCAAACGGATCACCCAAGAGGCCATGGTAAGCATGACACCTGCTCGGAGACCCCTGTGGCTGCCCCTCCTAACGCTTGGTCTCCCTCCTCAGCGTTCTCTCAACCCCCAATATCCCGCTCGGGAACCAATGGACAGCCACACCTTCCTTGGAACCCCAAGTGTCCTGTGACAGTCAGAAGGGACTTCCTAAAGACACCTTCATGCACACCCCATCCTCCCTGTTACCCAGAGATGGAAATCACACCTAGATCAAAGGGCAATGTGAGCCAATACAAAGAAAACCTGTGTCGGCAGAAGATCAATCAGACTGTGATGCCCATGAGATAAGGAACCCGCAGACACCCGGCCCAGGGCCCCAAGTGACCTGCCAGGAAATCATGTTGTCCCCTAGCATCAGCAATGGTTAAACTGGGATTCTTACTGACCTGGAATTCCATTTTTCATCAACCCTGTCAAAATCTTATTCAGCTACCCCAACCCTGTCCTTCCTCCCCCTTCCTTCCCGCCCTTCTTCTCTCCACCCTCCTCCTTCCCGCCCCCTCCCTTCTCCCCTCCTTTGTCCCTCCCCAGTGAGGAAGGACACATATTATGATAAGGGGCTAAACAAAGCAGTTGCAGACTCGCCCCCATGGTAGGGATGCTGCGTGCTAGGAGTAGCTAGATGACCCAAACAGAGTAACATTGAGCCTCAGACCCTGCATGTAAACAAGGCAGACATCCTCCAACACATCCATATGTGCAGGAAGAAACTGAAATCATAAATCGTAATAATAATAGTAGTAAATCCAAAGAAAAGAATTTAAACATCCAAAGTTTCTCCAAAATTGGGACTCATGGGTCTCCCTGAAGTTAGTCAAACCCCCACCGCACTTGGCAGCAGGGGAGTACTTTTCCCAAAGAAAAAAGATGGAAGTGAGAGAGGAACACCAATGGGCACCGTAGAGCATTGCGATGGTCTTGCCCACAAACACAAATGGTTCTATCAAATGCCCATCATCAGCTTAGGAAGAAGGAACATGTGTGCCGCGATGGACACATGATCACTGGAAGGGGCAGGAATGAGCCTCCCATAATACCCCAGGCATTTGGGAGATACTGTCACCTACAACAGACTCTGTGGAGTTGCAGGGGGCTAGAATGTCGCCAACCTAGGCACTTTGTTTTGGGGGACAGACACACCCCCATTGAAGGCATCTCAAACAAGTGACAGACATAGCCCCCATTGTAGACACCTGCCCTGGGGGACAGAGCTGTCCCCTAGTGTAGGCAACGTGCTCTGAGGGACAGAGATGTCCCTAGTGTAGCACCTCAATCTGGAGTACATACACGAACCTCAATGTATGTACTTGGTTCAGGGATCACGCCTGGTGATTTTTTCTGGGAACCAAATGAGGTGCCAGGGACCAGGGCAGGGTGGCCACCTGCCAGGCAAGCACCCTGCCCTCTGCACGAGCTCTCTGGTTCCTGTTTACTTTTGACCCCCACCTGGAGGTGCTTGGGGTCTACCCCTGACTCAGTGCTGGGGGTTCCCTGATGTGCTGGGACTCAGACCTGGGCCTCCTGTATGTGCTCTTGACCATTGAGCTATCTCTTCAACCCAGAGTATGTCTGTGTGTGTGAGTGTGTGTGTGTGTGTGTGTGTGTGTGTGTATGTGTGTGGTGCCAGAAATGGGTCATGTATGATGCATGTGTGTGTTATCTCATCTCATCCCAGCCCCGTCTCTTGGCTTTGCGTGCGTGTCTACCTTAGCCAGTCTTCCTCAATCTGTCCCATTGAAGAAGTGCTGCGTGTCCAGGGATGCCCACAGGGCCGGGGGTTTGGGGCTCCTGTCATGTCCTAGGTGCTTCATGACCATCGAGGTGCACTGGGTCTCCCCAGGCTGGAGCTGGGCAACGGGGAACCCTGTGTGTGTGTGTGTGTGTGTGTGTGTGTGTGTGTGTGTGTGTGTGTGTGGTACCCAGGCTGCTACAGCTCTCTCCCTGGGCACCCACCCACACCTGCACACCTGGGGCTTGGGGGCATCATCAAGCACCAGGACTGGGGTGGGGTGGGGTGGATTGGGGGGCAGTGGAGGACCTTCAGGCTGACCGCATGGACCCCCCTCAGGAGTCCTTTGGCGACGTGACCGAGAGGCGGCAGCTACGTGAGAAGCTCAAGTGTAAGGACTTCAGGTGGTTCCTGGAGAACGTGTATCCTGAGCTGCACGTGCCCGAGGACCGGCCCGGCTGCTTCGGGATGGTGAGAGGGCTGCGCCCGGGGGGGGCTGCCAGCAGGGTCCCCACGCCCTGCATGGGGCAGGTCCTCGGTGGGGTCCCTTGTGCTCCCCAGCCCCCGCCCTCCCGTTCATCCCCTGGCTCTTCCCCTCCCCCGGCTGGGTTTGGCTCTCAGCTCGCTCACGTGGAAACTTGTGAACGAGACTCAGGTTCTGCCTGTGATTTTGTGCATGAGGAGACTGAGTCTTGCCTGGACTCCTTACCGCCTCTACCCATAACATCACTTCTCACCCTAGTCTCAGTGTCTGGGTCAATCAATCATTCCCACCTCAGGGTCCTTGGTGACCAGAGGGGGGGGGTTGAGGGGGATGGGGCAGGAAAAGGAGAGTCACTTCTGTTGTTCACCAAAAGAAAGAGAAAAGGAATGTTTGGAGGGGGGCCCAGAGAGATAGTCCCTGGGTTAAGGTTAAGCTTTGCCCTTTGTGTGGCCAACCCTAGTTTGATCCCCGGTGCCAGACGTGGTCCCCTGAACACCGTCAGGAGTGGCCCTTGAGTACCTCGAAGTATGGCCTAAACACCCGTTCCGCCCCACTTCCAAACCCCTGCACACAAATGGGAAGTATTTGGGCTGTGGGGGTTGGGGTTGGGCTTCACCCGGTGGTGCTCAGGGGTCACTCATGATGGTGTTGGCGTCAGACTGGGGCTTGGTTGCCTGCCTGGCAAGTGCCCTCACCCCCCAGACCCTCTCTGGCCCCAGTGCACCATTCACTCTGGAGAGAAATCACGCCAAGGTAGAGACTCCCCTCTCCTGGGCTGCACGGCTGGGCGACGCTGCTTCCCCCATTCTGGAAGCCCTTTGGTCAGCACCCAGCGGGCTCTGAACACGTTCAAATCCTTGGCCACTGTAAAGTGTCCAGGTCTCCCGAGGTGCTGAGAGGATCAGGAGGCCGCCGTGGGCTGTCTGCCCCAGAGAGTGTGTCACTCTTGCTCGCCCTGCCTCTGTCTCCTGCATCCCCACCCCACCCCGTCCCACTGCATTTCTCTTTTGTCCAAGCGCAGCCCTGGAGGGGATCATGGGACATGATGCTCTTCAGGCCTTTGCACGTGACCAAACTGGGCACTATCCCCAGCACCCCATAGGATTCCCCACCAAGCACCACCAGGTGTGATCTCTGAGCACAGAGCCAGAAGTAAGCCCTGAGCATTGCTAGATGTGATGCTCCCCTCCTTTCCCCCCCCAAAAAAATCCAAAATGAATAAATTAATAATAGGTAAAAATATCAGAAGCTCTTATTTATCTGTTTATTTTTGGTTTGGGGGCCATGTCTGGCGGTGCTCAGGGATGTACTCCTGGATCTGCGCTCAGGGATCACTCTTGGCGGTGCTCAGGAGGACCTGTGGGGTGCTGGGGTTTGTCCATGTGCAAGGCCAGACACCTGACCTGCTGTACTGTCGCTCAGGTCCCAGATGCTCTTACTTTTGGGCCTGGTTCTTGTGCCAGGCCCTTCTCACTTCCTGTTTCTCCTCCTGCAGCATCCTGAGTTGACACAGTTGTGTGTAAACCTGAACTGGAAACTCCCCTTATGTTTCTTGGTAGCTCCAGAATAAAGGACTGCAAGGACTCTGCTTTGACTATAATCCTCCTGATGAAAACCAGATTGTGGGGCACCAGGTCATTCTGTACACCTGTCACGGCCTGGGCCGGAACCAGGTAGGCGACGCTTCTCTCTGGAAAAAGGCAGCAGGGGGCCCTGGGTTCAAGGTCTTGGGAGCCTCTTAAAGAGGGAAATTGGGGAAAATCTATGTGTGTTGTTGTTTTTTAATTTTTTTTATTGAATCACTGTGGTATACAGTTACAGGGCTTTCATGATTGAGTTTCAGTCATACAATGATCAAACACCCATCCCTCCGCCAGTGCTCATTTTCCACCACCAATGTTCCCAGTGTCCCTCCTGCCACCCCCATCCCCTGCCTCTATGGCAGACAATTTCTTTCTTACTCTGTCTCTGCTTTTGGGCATTATGGTTTGCAATACAGATACTGAGAGGCCATTATGTTTGGTCCTTTATCTACTTTCAGCACATCTATGTGTGTTTTTTAAAAAGTGAATATTTGACCTCTTCAATTTATAAAGGTAATAGAGACTCATTGTAAAATATTTGAGAAATAGAAAGTGAAGCAAATGTGCCCGAGAGGAACTGGAGAAACCGCCTTCAGATGAAGATGAGTTTCTTGTCCCTCTTTCTCCTATGCAGACTCTGGCTTCTGTGTTTTAACTAGTTGTCATCATTGAATGTTTATGGTTTATACTTGATGATTTCCTCTTGCATAATCCATGCATGCTCAGATGTCTTTTTTGGGAATATTGTGCCTTTTGGCCTCTTGGTGGTTCACATCATGTAGTTCTTTGTTTGTTTTTATTTTTGTTTTTGAGTCACACCTGGGGTTACTCAGGGGTTACTCCTGGCTTTGCACTCAGGAATCACTCCTGGCAGTGCTCAGGGGACCATATGGGATGCCAGAGATTGAACTCAGGTCAGCAAGGCTAACACCCTCTCCACTGTATTATCCCTCTGGCCCTGCACCATGTAATTCTGGAGGGGTGAGATGAACTGATTCTCTGCCTGCAAAGGTAATACAGACTCATTGTAGAACATCTGGGAAATAGAAAACGGATCAAGCAGTGCCCGATAGGACCCAGAGAAACCCATTTGTGCAGTTATGACTAACCGTGCACCAATACCTACAGTTAGAGGAAGAAAAAGGAAAACCCTGCAGATCTGGGTTGGCTCAGGAGGTAGTGCTCAGGAGGGCACCTACTTGGCCGGAGAGGCTCGATTCCAGCACCCTGTCTCCCTGTGTGACCCAGGCCTGCCCTCTCCCTGGCAGTGCAGTTCCTGCCTGCACAGGACATTTTAGTGATTCCACGGTGCCATTGCCTTGGATCAAACTCCCTCGAGTTTTCCGGGAAGAGGCAGAAAATCCCAGAGAAGAGAAAGGGCAGCTCAGGCCTCAGAGTTGCCCACTTGGCTACTGAGACCGTCCGTTTTCTGGCCAGCTCAAGGGTAGGGACAGCATGGGGTCTCAAACACCCAGGGAAGAAGCAGAGCATGAGAAGGGGGCCTTGGGGAACTCTGGCCAGGCACTCACAGACCCTCAAGACTGGACACTCAGGCTCTCGGCCTGGCCCCTGCGCTCTGATCCCGCCTGGTGTCCGTCCATTCCTCCATGGCCGACAGTAACTGTTGCCCACGGACGGCTCCTTTGCAGTTCTTCGAGTATACATCCCGGAAGGAGATCCACTACAACACCCACCAGCCCGAGGGGTGCTTGGCGGTGGAGGCGGGCGGGGAGAGCCTGGTCATGGACCTCTGCCAGGACCTGGTCCCCGAGAACCACTACTTCCTCCTGCGCTCCGTGAGTGGGCAGTGTCATCTGTGCTGTCAGTCTTGGGGCTGTAGTAGACCCCGGGAGTCTCAGGGAGGAGCGGGCCCCAGGCATGCTGGGATAAGGGACACGCTGGGAATGGGGGTGGGGTGGGATGGGGAACTGTTGGGGCCTTTGTCTTGCAGGATCCCTAATGCTTGGTCTGTCTTCTCTTGTTCACTTGGAGTTGCTGGGGGCTGGGCGGGACTTGGGACTCACCTGGGGGCTGCTGCTGCTGCTGCTGGAATGGGGTCTCCTTAAAGCAGATGTGAGGGCAGATCCTGTGGGGGGAGAGTTGGGGTGGTGGGGAAACTTTTACTTCTGTAAATCTCACCCCCATCTTCCCCAGCTCTGGAATCAGGGGGAGCGGAAGGGGAGATGGTTACAGGGGTCACCAAAGCACACACCCAGCCCTGGATTTATCCCACGTGGCCCCTCCTGAGCTTCACCATTTGCAGCCCTGGAGGTCCTGAGCATCACTGGGATGGCCCTGGTGGCCCCCAGCACTGCAGGACCTAAGCATCACCTCCTCAGGTCTTAGCATTCAAGTAGATGGCCTGCTTGGCCCAAATCCCCACGGTTTTCTATCCCAAGAGTGCTCTGGAGGACCCCCTCCAGTAAATAAATAACTTAAGAGGTGAACCAAATAAAACGAGGGCAGTACCCATAGCTTTGTCCAACTCTAGGAAGGACTCGGTGGATACCCGGCAGCTTCCTTGGAAGCTGTCAAGCCCAGGCAGGGGCGCTGAGTGGTCACTTGTAGCACAGGGCCAGGCAGGGATTTACTAAGGTGCTTGTCCTGTGGGCAGCCATCCCTGGTTCAATCCCTGGCACCACCTCTGGTACCCAGGCCCCTCTACAAGTGACCCCTGAGGACCCGAGCATCCCACACCCCACAGAAATGTTCCTTGCAGTGTACACTACCCCTGCTGGGGTCTGTTCTCCATCACCGTGGATTTGGAGCGGGCAGGGAATGCAGGCCCAAGAGGCACTAGGTCCCTCATGCTGTGACCCCCTCTGCTGTGGACGCTTGAGGAGATATGTAATTCGGCTGTAGCTTTGGCTCATTCGAGCACGGTTTGAGCACTGAAGAGGAGACAAATAATAAGAATGAAAAAGGAAAAAAACCCCAAAAAAACAATAACCTGTCCTCTTTCCTTGGATTCATTCTCAGCCTGGCCCCAGGGATGGGAAGATTCTTCTGTCATACTTACAAAGGGTTCATTCTATGTATGAGAAGAAAGTAGAGGACATTTTCTGGTAGAAAAATGTTACAGTTAGGAATGAGAAGTGGAGTCTGGAAGGGTGATGATTCTTGGGTCAGAGGGAGGCTGTATGACAGGCTGTACCTCTGTGCCCCAGACCTTCTGGGTTCCTTCACCCAGTGCAGACATTTCTATATATATATATTTCTGAAAGGACAAAAAAAAAAGATCCACAGGCTCAAGAACACATTTTTTAAAAAATAATTTTCAATTTTTATTTTTTTTGGGGGGGGCACACCTGGCGATGCTCAGGGGTTACTCCTGGCTCTGCAATCAGGAACGACTCCTGGCAGTGCTTGGGGGACCATATGGGATGCCAGGGATCGAACCCGGTTCAGCCGTGTGCAAGGCAAATGCTCTCCCTGCTGTACTATTGATCCAGCCCTGCAAGAACACATTTTCAGGAAAAATCCTGTGAGCAATCACTTGTCATTCTCTGAAATTGCCTGTGATCTTTCCTAGGATGGTTCTTTGTTTCACGAACAGTCGAAGGAATGTGTTCAGGCCGAGAAGGAATCCAACGACAAGTTTGTGCCACTCTTATGGGACTGCACCCTCTCAAGCCGTCAGCAGTGGTTCTTCCAGGAACAGATGCTATGACCAGGCGGGAGCACACCGGAAGTGATGGCCCTAGCCCCTGGGCCCAGCAGAGAGGGGCCGGGCTCCCCGACAGAGCGCCCACTCAGCTGCCTGCCTCCGATGCCGAAGGTTAAGGTGGGGTGGGATTCGGTGCATAATGTGAATGCACTTGGTACTGGTTTGGAAACATTTGCCACTGTTCCCAATTACCCCCGTTTTCAAAGGGTAACCATCAAATGTTCACTTGTGGTTTTCAGGGAATTAAAATTTTCAAATATTTTTCTATTATATTTTTCCTATTGTGTTGTTTTATTTCCTCTGGAAAAGAGGTATATAATTCAAGTTGGTACTTGCAGTAGTTCCCAGGGCATGTCTGCATGAGTTCCCAGGAAATCAGACTCACGGCATGTACTTTGCATCCCTTGGTACTACCTCACACGCTGGGTTGGGTGTTTCCTCCCTGTAGATAGATAAAATCTAGGAATCTGGCATTGGTTCCTTCTGGGCATTTAGAGATTACTGACGTATTTACATATTTAATAAAAAGGCTATTTAGTTGGGGCTGGAGCGATAGCACAGAGGGTAAGGCGTTTGCCTTGCATGCGGCCAACCCGGGTTCGATTCCCAGCATCCCATATGGTCTCCTGAGCACCGCCAGGGGTAATTCCTGAGTGCAGAGCCAGTAGTAAACCCTGAGCATTGCCAGGTGTGATCCGAAACGAAAAAAATAAAGGCTATTTAGTTATTTATTTTGGTGGAGGCCACACCCACTTCTTTGTCAGTCTCGTGGAGAAGAGAATGTTTTCTGTGGATTTCATAGCCGTGTTTTTCAGGGGTTCCCATAATATGCTTTCTGAACTTATCACACTCTTTTCAACTTGTTCCTGTTATTTCCAGTAAAAGACAGCACATTTGCATCAGTAGAATTGTAACCCTCCCGCCCCCACTGTGATATCATGGACTATCTTTTTTATTTTGCTTACTTTTTTGTTGTTGTTTTGGGGCCACTTCCCACAGTTCTTAGGACTTACTCCTGGCTCTGTACTCAGGAATCACTCCTGGCAGTGCTCAGGGGACCATATGGGGTGCCAGGGATTGAACCCAGGTTGGCTACATGCAAGGCAAATGCTCTACCTACCATGCTATCACTCCAGCCCCACATTCTCTTATATTACCCATATATGTGCCATTTGCCTATATGTAGCGAGTCATTTTTCTCTTGCTGCTTTAAGATTTTTCTGTGTGTGTGTGTGTGTGTGTGTGTGTTTTAACAGTTTAGGATGTCTCTTGGTGTAAACATAGAGTGATAGCACAGCGGGAAGGGCACTGCCTTGCACACAGGCAACCTGGGTTCATCTCCTGACATCCTAGATGGTCCCCCAGGCCCCACCGAGAGTGATTGATTCCTAAGTACAGAACCAGAAATAACCCCTGAGCATCTCTTGATGTGCCCCAAAACTTAATCACTTAATCACTTATCTTCCCGTTAGTCGTTGATTTGCTCGAGTGGGTGCCAGTAACGTCTCCATTTGTCCCTGTTGCCTGCTAGTGTAGCCCAATGGCATCTGTTCGCTCTGGGAACATGAAGAGCCTCAAACCGATCGTTCATGACCTTGATGAAGTCTGACCATCTGGTAGGTGGGCGGCCACGCGGTCTTTTGACATCCCGTGGAATCCATTCGGTAACAGCTCTAGTCCAGTGGTCGTCTTTAAATCTCATTACATGACCAGCCCATCTGATTTTTGACACCTTGGCAAATGAGACAGCGTCCCTGATTCTTGATCATCGATGGATGTCGGAACTCCAGATTCTTTGTCTCATTTGAGTGAAACGTGATATTCCAAGCATAGCTCTTTCAATTCTTCTTTGGGAGACCTGAATAGCGTTCTCATCCTGTTTGCGTAGGGTTCAGGTCTCTGAGGCATATGTTAATGCAGGAAGAACAGTGGAATCAAAGAGATGTGCCCGGAGCTGGAGGTTCTTCGTCCTTTTAGCTATTTCTTCGACGTTTTTGAAGGTGTTCCAAGCCGCTCTCTTCCTCCTGCGCAGCTCGGGTGCCAGGTCATTTGTCATGTTGACTTCTCGACCTAGGTACACATAGCTGTTGGATTCGGAGATGGTCGTTCCGTTGAGAGCGAATGGGGCATCAGGAACAAGGCTGTTTCTCATAAACATTGTCTTCGTAAGATTCAGCTGTAGTCCTACCTTTCCACACTCACGGTCAAAGTCGGCCAGCATTTGTGCCGCTTGGCTGATGTTTGGTGTTATTAAAACAATGTCATCAGCAAAGCGGAGGTGGTGTAGTTGCCGACCATCTATCTTCACTCCAAAACAACAAAACAAAAAAAAGAATAGATGTCTAGGTGTAGTGGATTTGTGTTTATCATCCTTGGGATTCACTGAGATTTTGAGAAAAAGAGCTTTAAAAAGTCAATATGGGATGGTCTTCGTCTTAGCTTTTGCTGCTCCTTTCTCTGTTCTTTAAGTTAGATAATGTCTAATGAGTAAGCTTTTCATTTCACATCTTCTGCCATCTCAAACCTGTTGACATCATGAAGCTTTGTGAGTTTTTTGGTCTTAAATTTCAGTTACAGTACTTTCAACTCCAAATATCTCTCTGGTTCTTCAAACATCTGATGATGTCTGTTTCTCTGCTGAGATACCCAATATATTGATTTAATGTTAACACATGTTCCATTAATCCTTTGAACAGATTTCCTTAGTTCTCAGAATATATTAATAACAGCTTTGAAAGATTTTATGATTCAGCAACTTAAAACAACTCTAAAAGGCCATTGGTAGTTTTTAACCCCTCTCCATTAGCATGAGTTTGCTGCTGATTCAGCCAGTAGGAGAGGGTGTGTTGCTAAATGATATTATTTCTTTTTAGGGTTCACTGAATTAAATCAGGTCTACCCAGTATAATTTCCTTTGTTGAAAAAGATTTAAGTTTTAAGTTAAAAGTTCAATTGAGATTTAAGTTCAGATTCAGCTGATGAGGTTAAAAAGTCAACTTCATTTGACATTAAAAAAAGTTAAAAGTTAACTGATTGGGGGCCTTAATGCCATCCTACAAAATTCGTGTTTTTAAAATGTTACTCCATTATCTTCCAGGTTCTGCTCACTCTCGAGGGGAGGGGACTATGGGGGCCAGAAAACAAGAATTCTGCAGATTGGCCTGGAATTTTGCTTTCCCCGGTCCAGTGGGTTGTTTGACTAATATTGTAAATGATGCAGGTGCGTTTGGAACTGGTTTCAGAGGTGACCCTCTCTCTGGAAGATGCCTGCTTACCAGGTGAAAAGATTCCCTTTTAAAAACCTGTACAATTCCCGGGGCCGGAGTGATAGCACAGTGGGCAGGACGTTTGCCTTGCACGTGGTCGACCCGGGTTCGATCCCCAGCATCCCATATGGTCCCCCAAGCACCGCCAGGAATAGTTTCTGAGTGCAAAGCCAGGAGTAACCCCTGAGAATTTCTGGGTATGACCCAAAAAGAAAAAAAAACTATCAATTCCCAAGAACATTTTCGGGGACCGAGGGTAGGGAACCATTCCCAGTAGTGCTTGGGGGTTACTCCCATCTCTGTATTGAGCGGTTGCTCCCAGGGGTGTTTGGACCAACCTTCATGCAAAGCAGGTGCTCAGTCTCCCAGAAACTGAACCTTTGTTGCTGGACAAGCCCCTTTCTGTCAGCTGGGCAGGATTCATTTTATTTAAATGGGCTACTTGCATGTTACTTGCTGGTTGAATATGGATGAAACATAACATTCCCAATTCATTGGCTTCCTTTTTCTCTTTCGGCAAAGCAGTTATTTTCAGGCTTATTACGATGTGCACAGACGTACCTGTACCTTGTGAAGAGGCAGGATCCGGCCCAGGAGGCGAGATGCTGCCACCTCACAAGCTCCAGGTGGTGCCAATCTCATGGACCAGGGATGGTGTTTGAGGAACAGCATATTCCTGTGGGACTAAGGGAGAGGCATCAACCCTGGGTCTGACCAGTCCCTACTGTATTACTCTCACGTGCCCACGAGATGGTGCTGTCCACCTAGGAAACCTAATCCCCTTAGCCATCAAATCTGTAGCACTGTAGCACTATCCTCCCATTGTTCATTGATTTGCTGGAGTGGGCACCAGTAACGTCTCCATTGTGAGACTTGCTGTTACTGTTTTTGGCATATTGAATATGCCATGGTAGCTTGCCAGGCTCTGCCGTGCGGGCGGGATACTCTCGGTAGCTTCCCAGGCTCTCCGAGAGGGACAGAGGAATTGAACCCGGGTCGACCACTTGCAAGGCAAACACCCTACCTGCTGTGCTAACGCTCTGGCCCCTCAAACCTATTGGCAGAAAATCACTCCAAATCGTAGGCTCAGGGATTCAGATCTGGAAGGCACCAGAAACCTGTGCTGGTGTAGCCGGCAGGATCAGCGGGAGGCCAGCGAGGGAAGAGAGTTGGCCTGAAATATCATAGCAAGGTTGAGACAGCTTCCTCCTAGTTAGCATCCTCCACATGGGTTAGGGACCTGGATTCTAAAATAGCCAGCGTGTTCTCTACTTAAAGGGTGCCGTCAGCTGTCTCCATGGGAAATCCCCCTTTCCTCTATGGCACTGGACTAGACTTTAAAGTCAAGCTACTCACCTCAGGGCCAGAGAGACAGTCCAGTGGGTAAGGTTTTTGCCTCGCATGCGGTTGATGAGTGTTTGATCTCCATACCCCATTTGATCCCTGGAGCCTCCAGGAGAGAACCCTTGAGTGCAGAGTCAGCTGTGAGTCCTCAGCACCCCCTGGTGAAACAAAAGGAGAAACAAATAGAGTAAATGACCCCTCTTGAGAAAAAGCCTCTAAAGGCTTTGCCACTTGCCTTGTTGTGTCTGAGTCACAGTGTATACTGGGCCCAGGGCTGGACACTACCCTGCTCCAGTCTGCTGAGGAGTGAGTTCTCATGCAGCATTCTGTGTAAACTCAAAAAGGGCACAGCTTCGGCTATTAACCGAAAGGTTAGTGGTTCGGGCCCACCCAGGGACGCCAGATGTGTAAACTCAAAAAGGGCACAGCTGCGGTGGCGGCTCTGTCTCTCCCGCCACCCGCGTTTGATAGTCTCACCCTGCTTTCCCCACCCCGGGGAGGTCGACGGCGATGGGCAGGCAAAGGAAGGAAACGAGGGCCAGGCTGGTTGGTCTTAGTTGCAGTTTATTCCAATCCTCTCTCCATTCGCTCCGGTCTCTCTCCTCTGCCTCCCCTTGCCCATTCTACAGTCTCATTATATCTCCCAGGATGAGGGATTGCGGTAACAATTACAGGTGTGGTCACAATCAATAGGGGTAGAATTCTTTCCCTCAGGGAAAGCTGCTCCTAGGACAGATCCTCTCTGAGCAGGACGACCCACCCTAGAGCGGTATCCCATGAGTGTGTTTCTCTTCTCCTTGTCCAACAAGCATATTAGCATATATAATATAAATCATTTTGTCCAACAAGCATATTAGCATATATAACATACATCATTTTGTATGGATACAGTAAGAAATACCTTAAACTTATAGAATTGCCCTCCTAGGGCCATCTCGATCTCAGACTACAGTGCTCAGGCCAAATAGTCTTTGCCTCCCCTACCAGGATCCTAATCTCGTTGTTTACTTTTGGATCATGATAGCATTTGTCTATGATCAAACTCTTAACTTTTAGTTAAGAATCGTGGCACTTTGGCCTGGCCCATTTCGATACCAGGGTAGCTCACCACTTCCCCTGGGTCCATTCAGTTCCTCGTTGGGACCCTGCTTTTGGGGTATTAGGAACTAAGGGCAACTGAGTCTTAAGTCGAGAAAGCAGATGCATGGCAGTGAATAATATTCAAAGCCAATTAAATCCTAAGTTACAAAGCATAGTGTTAACAGTCCTCTTGTATCTATACAAGAAGGGCATTGCTTTAAAGTAAACTATTTATAAGGCATAAGGAGAGGAGAAAGGCAATATTAATTTACAGTACAATTTCAGTGTCTAGAAGGATCTGACCTTACAAAGGAAAAGATACTGATTAGGAGTGAAATTCTGATTGACTGGTTGGGGAGGAGAGCATAGGGAAGAATTTATAGATAAACACAACGGAATGGAAGTGCCTTACGAGCACTGTAATAAACCGGAGTTCCTCGTGGCAAAGGGGAAAGGGCAAACCAATGTTAAGCCTAAAATACTTAGAGCTATATTCCACCAGCATTCTATCAAACTTGCAATTTTCCCTTCAGTACGGGGGATCGAATCTAGGGTGTCACACCTGGAAGGTAATGGCCCATCCCTGACCTGCGTTTCCTGCCTGAAGTCTCAATCTTATGTTCGTGTGTAGACGTGAGGATGGCACTGTATGTACATGGTGTGTGTGTGTGTGCATGTGTATAGATGTGTGGATTGTACTGTATGTGCATGTGTAAAAGTGTGCATGTTTATGTGTGTGCACATGTATGTAAAAGTGAAGATGGACTATGTGTATGCATGTATGTGTGCACACTTTTGTTCACATATGTGTAGAAATAAGGGTAGCACTTTGTGTGAGCACCAGGCCTGGCTTCTTAAACTGTAGATCAAGACTACACACGGGGTTTGCATAACTTAAAAGATACTTGTTTTACTTTAAATTTATTTATGATGTAGGGGTCTGGAGCGATAGCACAGCAGGTAGGGTGTTTGCCTTGCAGGCGGCCAACCCAGGTTCAATTCCCAGCATCCCATATGGTCCCCCGAGCACTTCCAGGAGTAATTCCTAAGTGCAGAGCCAGGAGTAACCCCTGTACATCGCTGGATGTCACCCAAAAAGAAAGAAAAAATCAAATAAATTTATTTATGATTTATCAAATAAATATTTGTATCCTTATTTTACATACCTCAAAATCAGGGGCCACGGAAAAAATTTCCTAACAAAAAGGGATTGCTAATGGAAAACTTTAAGAAGCTCAGAAAGAGAGAGAGAGAGAGAGAGAGAGAGAGAGAGAGAGAGAGAAAGAGAGGGAGAGGAAGAAGGAGGAGAAAGAGAAACTTTATTATACATAATAGAGATTGAATAATAACAGTAAAACCTGAAAAATTGCCAGAAACAAGGACTAATAAGTTACTGTAGCATCAGACATTAGAAGTCAGAGCAACTGAGTGGTAGGCATGTCTCGGGGCAGTTTAGGAAATCATAAATTGGTGGCAGAGGAGAGAGAGGAGGAGGACTGGGCCACTCTCCCTGACAACCACCGTCCTGTTACCACGACTATTTCAATAAGTGGATCCATCCTAGGCCATGTGGGTGTGTGGCATTGGGTGGGGCGGGTCCTGCCAGGAAATGGCTCCTGCTTCTGGATGATGAGGAATCCGTGCCGTGGGGTCTCACCATGTCCAGAGCCTGTCACTGCCCACGCATGGTGCCTATCCTGTCTATACCCCCTCTGCAGTGCCCCCCAGGGAGAGCCCCCCACCTTGCCCCAATGCTACGTGGGTTCACACCCCTAGTGGCCAGGCCATGTCTCAGGATAAGGACCTACAAACCTCCAGGTATTTTCTAAGCCTCTCAAGGACTGGATGGACTTTCTCTGCCCAGAGCCTCACCCCAGTGTGGAACCCTTCACTGCCCACAGGCTCCCCAGACAGCACAAGCCCACAGTGACCCTATGCCCCACCATCAGAGATGGATTTGATTCTCCGCCCAGCGAAAGTGAGAGGGGGAGATGTCAGAGCTACAGGAGATAGCCGCAGACCACTGGGGCCTGAATGTGCTTAGGGCAGGGAGGACAGGGGCACTTGGGGGTGCCATAGTGGGCACGGGCGATATGGGGGAGCTGGGGTTCCTTTCAGGCTGCAGGACTCGTGAGGGCAGCGTGGCCAGGCTGAGTGGCCAGGTACCCAGGTACCGTAATGACCCGCATAAAATCCAGAAAACGCAGCTGGTCAGCAAGAGCTCCACTGGCAGCCTGACACCCCGCTGATACCTCGATTTTACTGCACCTAAGCACCCTGCCTCTCTCACCCAATTGATCTAGCCGAGCCCCGTCCTCCCCACGCCACCCGAGTTCTGCCTTCTTCCTCCGCCCTTTGCTCTTCTCCCTCCACTACAACCAGGGATATCCCTCCCTGCAAGACCAGGGATCAGGGCGAAGGCACAACTATTCTCCATCTCAAGACACAGGATGTCAGGGGGACAGTAAAGTCTCCTTCCACTAGACCCAGAGATGTCGGGGAAAAAATGTCCCCACCCCTGGGCCCCCCAGGGATCAGAGGGCACAGTTTCCCCCTCCACTAGACCCGGGAGCAGGGGGACAGAAATGTCTCCCCCCCTAGACCCCAGGGATCGGGGGCTAGAGATGTCCCCCCCACTAGACGCCAGGGATCAGGGGGGCCAGAGACCCCCCTCACTAGACACCAGGGATGGGGGGCCAGAGATGTCTCCCCCAAAACTGGACACCAGGGAACGGGGGGGCCAGAGATGTTCCCCCACCACTGGACGCCAGGGATCGGTAGGGCCAGAGAGGTCCCCCCACCACTGGACGCCAGGGATCGGGGGGGCAGAGAGGCACCCCCAGCACAGGACGCCAGGGATCGGGGGGGCCAGAATGGCCCCCACCACAACTGGACGCCAGGGATCGGGGGGCCAGAGAGAGAGACCCCGCCCACCACTGGACGCCAGGGATTGAGGAGGGCCAGAGAGGAGACCCCCCCCCCACTAGATGCCAGGGATCGGGGGGGCAGAGAGAGAGGCACCCCCACCACTGGACGCCAGGGATCGGGGGGGCAGAGAGAGGGGCACCCCCACCACTGGACGCCAGGGATGGGGGGGCCAGAGAGAGAGCCCCCCCACTGGACGCCAGGGATCGGGGGGAGCCAGAGAGAGAGTCCCCCCCACACTGGACGCCAGGGATTGGCGGGGGGCCAGAGAGAGAGGTCCCCCACCACTGGACGCCAGGGATCGGGGGGTGCCATTAAGAGAGGACTCCCCCACCACTGGACGCCAGGGATCGGGTGGTGCCATTAAGAGAGGACTCCCCCACCACTGGACGCCAGGGATCGGGGGACGCCAGAGAGAGGCCCCCCCACCACTGGACGCCAGGGATTGGGAGGAGACAGATAGAGACTCCTCCCACCCCCCCCACTGGACGACAGGGATCGGGGGAGCCAGACAGAGAGGCCCCCCCACCACTGGACGGCAGGGATCGGGGGGGCAGAGAGAGAGGCCCCCCCACCACTGGACGCCAGGAATCGGGGGGTGCCATTAAGAGAGGCCCCCCCCACTGGACACCAGGGATCGGGGGGCCAGAGAGAGAGACCCCCACCACTGGACGCCAGGAATCGGGGGGTGCCATTAAGAGAGGCCCCCCCCACTGGACGCCAGGGATCGGGGGATGCCAGAGAGAGGCCCCCCCCCCACTGGACGCCAGGGATCGGGAGGAGACAGAGAGAGACTCCCCCCCGACCACTGGACGCCAGGGATCGGGGGAGGCCAGAGAGAGGTCCCCCCACCACTGGATGCCAGGGATCGGGGGGGTCAGAGAGAGGCCCCCCACACTTGACGCCAGGAATTGGGGGGGCAGAGAGAGGCCCCCCACTGGACACCAGTGATGGGGGGGCAGAGAGAGTCCCCCCCACTGGACGCCAGGGATTGGGGGGGCCAGAGTGAGGCCCCCCACCACTGGACGCCAGGGATCGGGGGGGCCAAGATGTCCCCCCCCACTAGGCCCCAGGAAACAGTGGGGAAGAAATGTCCCTCTCCACAAGATCCGAGGGATCAGGATGGCAGATATATCCCCCCAGCACTAGAAAAAACAATGATTTGGAGGTCAGAAGTCACAACTCAGCTCTCCCCTCCCCATTGTGGGGTCCTGTTTCTGCGCATGACAGCCCTGAAGCTTGGCCGCTGGTATCATACAGTGACCGGATTCTACACACTCTTTGGGGCTGTTTGGGGACTTTGTATTGCTGGCTGAGAAGAGGGGAAGGAGGAAGGCGGGCTTTCTCCCTGACTGCCACTGTCTGATTTTCACGATTGTTGCAATAAATGGATCTATCCCAGGCCTGTGTGGGTGTGTGTGTCACTGGGCGGGGCAGGTCTGGCCAGTAGTTGACAATTGCTTCCAGATTGTGGGAAGCCTTGGCCATGTCACCATGCCAAGACACTTCACCTGCCTGCCCCTGTGTGAAGCCTGTCAATGACCCCAGGAGAGTCCACCCCAAGGGTTGAAGGTCTCAATCACGGATGCGTCCCCAGGAGGGAGGGCAGGATGCAGCACCCAGAGCCCTGCCTTCCACTGCAGCACCTCCATGGCCTCCCCTGCCCCTGGTGCCTGTTTCCCCATTCCCCTCTGCAGTGGCACCAGGGACAGACCCCACTTTGCCCCCTAGTGGCCACATCAGGTTTCTCAGGATGAGGACTTGAAAGTGCTCCTGTAGCAGGTGGGTCCAAGGTGCTGACCCCTCAGCCAGGGTTCCTCTCCATGGCACCTGCCCTGGCAGGAAGACAGTGTGTTATCAGTGGAGCAGGATGGGGCCGTGGATGGAACATGTTTCTAGTGTCCCCGAGTCTGTACGGAGCTGATCCCTGATAATAGTGCCCCACTTCTTTGTGGACCATCAGATTCCCTAATACAAGCCCCACTGTCACCTGTCAGCAGTCCGGCCAGACCCCATGTAAGAAAGCATCAGGCCCTGACTCCTCTTTGCTCCTGCACACCCGGACCTGTTGTACAGCCTTGGCTGAGTGACACTCTACTGGTGAGAAGAAGTGTGTCCAGATCTATGGGTCAGAGCAGATGGCAATGCCTCAGAAGGAAGAACCATCCTGTTCCAGTAATTTCCAGGAATTTGGTCAGCCATGCCCCTTCCTGCCTGTCACATTCCTACTGAGACTCACACTCCTGGTAAGGCTGCCCAGGGCAGGCACAGGCAGCTCCTGGTTTACCCTTCGGTGCCCAGTTCATAGCCCTGCCCCTCTACCTGCACCATGGGCCTGGGGCCGCCCATTCACTCTAACGGTTCTACACACCTCACACATGTCCTTCATACCCTCTCGCAGCCTCTACTGGGGCTCTGGGCTTAGCTCCCTGTGTCCTGCCTCTGGGTCCCTGGGCTCTGGAACCACCAAGTCCAGGTTTGCCTTGAGGTTTGGGGAACTGGGAGACTGTGGGGATCAGCAGCTTGACCCCTCTCACCCATTGCCAGTGGGGAGAGCTGTTCTCCCTGGACATTGAAAGACTGTCTTGGGAGTTTTTTCTCTTAGGATCTTGCAGAGTCTCGCCAAGACACAGGTGGCATCCAAGAGTTTGCCGGAAGCATCCCAGTGTATTCCATGTGGCAGGCTCTACCCAGCTATCCCCCAAACAGGCATTAGCAGGTCACAGCATGATTATGTAGGTTGTTTACAGGCTACCTTGATTCTGCGGTAACAACTTTCATCTAACATACTTTGGTGCCTACTGCTCTCAGGTGCTCCTACAGTGGTGACTCCAGTTTCTAAGCTCCATTGTTTGAGCATTCCTGTGAGCCTCTTCCATCCCTGCTTGGGCAAACTGCTCTCACTCTCTTGCTCGGTGAGAGATTTGGGAACCCCATCTGGGTCAGACAGAGGGACAGAGACATATAAATAAAGTTAAGGAAATAGGAGTACCTTACTGGGGGCGCTCCCAGGCGGACTCTCCGAACCTCAGGTGAGGCAATGTTACACCTGCGCCCTGGGTTAGACTAAGGGGGCTTTTAAGTTGTCTTGGTCTGGTTCTAGTCATCTGTTCGTGGGTCAATGGTAAGGAACCTCGAATGAATCCTGGTGGCTTCCTGTCACCACATGGGTGATAAGTCTTGTCTTCCTCACCTGGGAGAAGGTGATCTCTGACTCCAGGAATGTTGCTGTCCACTCAGCCGGTTGCCATTTGGTTCTGGTCACCATTTTGTCAGAGAAAACCTCACATTTGATTCTTGTCAAATTTGGTGATTCCTGATCCATCCATCTTGTCCACCTCCTAGAGTGGGTCTCTCAGAGGTCTTGCCCAATTTTCCGCCTCTGCCTCTTGTTGCCTGCTTGGCAGACAGAATCATTTGCGAGCCCCCCTTAGCTCACCCCGCTGCGGCTGATCCTGACAAACTAGCACCTGCAGGTTAATATTCTGGCGATGCTCAGTGATGAGTGTCTCTCTGGAATTGTTTCTCAATTCTGGCCTGACTCTGAGAGATGTCCATTCTACAGTGAGGCCCTCAGAGGTGGCCAAACCTGACCAAAGTTGGGCCTGGCCAGCCTCCAGCTCCATCGCCCATCTTGAATTCATTCTTTCAACTGGCTCAAAGCCAGCACTCTCCCATCCCCCCTCCCCCCCTGTCCTGACTTATTGGAGTAGAGCAGCATTCAATCATCACTGGTGAAAACACCTTTCCTCCCTGCTGGGCACTGAGCAGGCCCAGGGCCCATAGATTGGAAAGACAACTAAGGACAGGGAGTCAGTTTGGTTCTGGACCCTTAGTGCCCATGGCATTCTGGACCTTAAGGAGTTTTTCCACCTGGGTTGCTACTTGAGTTAGAGACCCTCTGCCTGTTCCCAGTCACCACAGCCCCCATCTGGCCTCTGGGGCACATAGAGCAGTGAGGAGACCAGAATCAGCCCTGGGGGTGGGGTGATGTGTTATCACCTCTGGGCTGTTCAGGCAAATGAGCAAAGCACAGTTAGCAGGTATATCCCTCCCTGGCCCCCCCACCCTCGTCAGGATCCCACCATCCAGGGTATATTCTCAATGACACCATACTCATCAAGGGTCACTGTCAATCAAGATGAAACTAGCGCCCAGGTCAGCACTTCCTGATCACCTTTGTCAGGATTCCTGCCCTGCATCCCGCCACCCACCCAGACTCTGTCTCCTTCCCCTGCCTGGTCTCTGTGGGCACCTGCAGAGTTTGCATCTGCTTTGGCAGCCTCAGGCAATCCATGGTGTTTGCTCAGTGCACCAGAGAGTCGACCCTGGGGGCTCAGCACAACTCCCCATTTCTATTACTGTTAGTATTTGTGACCAAGGAGACCAGGGCTAGTCTAGGTGCTGACAGCAGTACCATTGGGGCAGACCCTCAGTGCCCGAGCGTTTCCTGCCCTGCTCACACCCAACATGCCTCCAGCTCTCCCTGCCAGAAGTCCCAAGGTTCTACACTTGGACACGGTAACAAGTTACTGATGCAGATGTTTCTATTTCCTCACCTCCTTTGAGTTAAATGTTTACAGCAATGGTGAAATTTGCTTCTCATCAATGTTGCCTGTCATCTTGCATAAGATCAGTAAGAGAATTACAGATTCCTTTAATCTGTCTCTTCAAATTTAGCTCAACGTAAAGTCAGGCATGAAAGGTCGGATCTGTTGGCCTTTCCTGGCCCATGTCATCTTCTCCTACTTCCCAGACTCCAGTCCTGGTGCCAGTTTTATTTTGTCTATCCCAGACACAAGGGTTCCTTGACCATTCTTTTGGCCAGATACTGTCCCATGCTGTACTCCGGACCATATCACATGTGGGATCTTCAGCCTTCCCTTATCCAAATAAGGGTCGCTGGGCACCTGTCCGAGGTCCATACAAGCCCCTCCATGCGATGCACATTTGGGAATGTTTGAATCAAGGACAATCACTGGGAAACTGAAGCTTTAGTAAGACGAATGTCCAGGATGAGATCAGGACCCACCTGTGACTGCATCAAGCATCAAGCAGTGTCTGTTTAGGGGTCTCTTTGCCAGGAGCCCAAGAGCATACCAAGGCCATGAAGGAGAGAAAAACTAACATTTCACTGGTAGTCTGGTCTGGGAAATGATGCCCTTCGTTCTACATAGTTTCACACCAGAAAATTCCCAACATCCTCACTGAGCCACATGCCGAAAACCAAAGGAAACATATGGGCTTTACCTGGAACTTGGGAGTCAACATCCTAGACCAATCAATGCCCTCAAGCCCACATAAAAATATCTATTCCAGAGTCAGTTTGGCGGGGACCCCACATTGTAGATGCAAGACAGAAATAGTCACAGGCTAGGAAACAGCAGAGACCCTATGAGGCCCGCATGGGATCCTCACACTCCGCACTGCATTGACAGGCATCTCCTGGGACACGGCCAGGGCGAGGCTGACTGCTCAGTGGGATACCAAACAGGTCCCCTCTTCTGCCAAAACTCTCTGGGACCCCTGTGTCTTCCTGAGTGTTGTGAGTATAGGGAATGATACCTGCCGCTGTGAGAGCCGTGGGGTTCAGGGACCTTGCAAAAGGGTCCGTTCCTGGGGCGGGGAGGGGGCACTTGGAGGGCTTCTTCCTTCCAGTCCTCACCCAAAACTAGCCCACAGTTGGAAATTTGGTGCCTGAGCCCCCAGGGTCACAAGGTACTTCCCCAGAGGCTAGGAAATACATGTCATCTTGCACTTCCTGAAAGTCACGGGGTAGGTGGAAGACTCCTCTTAGGGCATAAAGGTGGCAGGGTGAGGGGAGTGCTGGACATGTGCCAGCTCTGACCTCCGACAGCTTAGAAAAAGTAGCGGTCCTTGAGCACATTTCCTGACATCCCAAAGAACACCAGACCCCCACTCTGTTCTTCCGAGACTGTGGTGAGCCACCCAGGAGACACACATATAATACTATGAGTATTTTACCTGTCATGTCATGTCACGGTTACCCAGGCCTGGCCATTGTGAAGATGAGAAACCAGGCCTGCTTAGTGAGCCCAGGTGGCCTCGGACCTTCATCTTCCGTAGGAGTGTCCTGGCAGGCAGTGTCCATCCCATCCCTATCTGGGGTTGGGAGACCTCCCGGTCTCCAGGATTTTTCTGGACCCTGACAGCAGGGCCCAGGCTGTGGTCAGTTTTGCAGATCTGCAGTTCCCTGGTTATCCATAGCAGAGACCATTTCCAGTTCTTCCTTTGACCAACGTGCCTGAAACAACAATTCTATTTTTTGTCCAAATTTGAAATCCTTGAGTGTTAAAAGTAGGTAAAGGGATATTCCTGATACCCTTTCAGTATCTATATTGTAAACCACAAAAAGGGAGACAAAGAGAGAGAGAGACAGAGACAGAGAAAGAGAGAGAGAGAGAGAGAGAGAGAGAGAGAGAAAAGGCAGAGACAGGGACAGACAGAGACAGAAACAAACAGAGAGAAAGATAGATAATAAAAACATCTTCTAAAAAGGCTGACCTGAATATCTGGAAAAAACCTAAGTGCCTGAGAACGGATGACTGGTTAAAGAAACTTTGGTATATCTACACAATCGAATACTAAGCAGCTGTTAGAAAGGATGAAGTCATGAAATTTACATACAAGTGGTACTACATGGAAAGTACCATGCTAAGTGAAATGAGTCAGAAAGTGAGGGACAGACATAGAAAGATTGCATTCATCTGTAGAATATCAAGAAACAAAATAGGAGACTAACACCCAAGAATAGTCGCGATAAGTACCAGGACGTTTGCTCCATGACTTGGAGGCCAGCCACACATGCTGGAGGAAAAGGCAGCTCAGATAGAGAAGGGAGCACCAAGTAAAGGGTGTTGGGAGGATCCTCCCAGGATGGGAGATACATGCTGAAAGTAGACTATAGACCGAACATGATTAACACTCAATGCCTCTTTTGCAAACCACAACACCCAATAAGAGAGAACAAAAGTGAATGCCCTGCCACAGAGCCAGGGTGGGGTGGGGGGAAGGGGGGGTGGGAAGGATACTGGGATCAGTGGTGGTGGAGAATGGGCACTGGTGGAGGGATGGGTACTCGATCATTGTATAACTGAAATCCAAACACAAAAATTTGTAAGTCTATAACTGTACCTTATGGTGTTTAACTAATAAAAATTAAAAAAAAAAGGCTGGCCTGGGTGGAGAGGTGGGTGGGCGGGTGATGGGAGGGAAACTGGAGACATTGGAGGTGGGAAATGTACACTGGTGGAGGGATGGGTGAACAATGATGACTGAAGCCTGAGCATGAACAGCTTTGTAAGGGTCTATCTCACATCGATTCAATAAAAAAAAAATTTTAAGAGGAGAATGGCTTATATTTGGATTTATAGAATTAGATGTGTAGTACATTTTCTGAGGTAAAATCCAGAGCTCAGCTGAGGCACTGGGATCTTTATAGAATTGTGGAAATGTGATGCTGGACTTGAGTTTGGAGACAGTGCATGATGAGTAGATCAGTGGTTCAAATGTGTCCTGCTTTGAGCACCAGTCAACATGTCATTACTTAATCTCTTTTTTAAAAATGATTATTTCATTTACTTTAAGGGGAAACTCTGTATGGGCATTTATAAATGGCAAACAAAATTCATTTGCTTTAGATATGGAAGTGGGAAAATGCTGCAGGGCACCTGCAGAGGCCTCTCGGGGTCCAGAGATGGGGGTGGGGGACAGGCCCAAGGGACCTTCCCTAGTGGTAGTTTGTGATTGAAAGGTACAGGCAGTTCTGGCCTTTAGAAGTTAGGGGGAATGGTCAGCTCTTTCAGCCCACATGCTCTTTTGAACACGTCCTCCCTTCACATCTTACTGAGTAAGTTTTTTTCAAGAAAACTATCTTGCAGGATTGGAGGGGTGGTCCAGAGGGAAGGGCATTTGCCTTGTGGACCATCCAATTCAGATGTGACCCCGGGCACCGCATATGATCCCCGAAACCCCACCAGGAGTCGTCCCTGAGTACAGAGCCAGGAGTGAGGCCTGAGCAACACTGGGTATGTCCCTCCAAAAATGTCCAAGTATAGCAAAAAGAGAACGGGGGAGAGTTAGAGGGGTGGTTCTAATTGCAGTGGGACTCGCTGGAGCATTTGGGAATTTCACACGCACCATTGTAAACTGGTATTCCTTTCGGGATGCAGTGTAGAAAAATCAACGGAAAGTTAAAATTTTTATTTTGAAAAAGATAAAAGAGGCCGGGAGATAGTAGAGCAGGAAGGGCACTTGGGTTATGTGACTTTAATCTCTGGCGTCCCATAGAATCCCTTGAGCATGGCTGGGACTAATCCCTGCTGTGGTTCCAAAACCAAATAAGCAAACAAGCAAGGAAATGTAATATATCAAAAGCTAGAACAGGTGGTGAGATGTCTGCTTTGCATACTTCTATCCTGGGCTGATTCCTGGCACCTCGTATGGATCCTTGAGCACCATTATGGGTGATCCCTGAGCACAGGACAGGAGACAGGGTCCCCAGTCAAGGGAGGTCTCATCTCTTAGGCCCCTGGAGGCATAATACCACGGGGGCCTGTGCAGGGGACAGATTGCCCAGGCGCTGCCAGCCTTGGGCCTGGGAGTCGATGCTTGACCTCCACATCCCTCGACCCAGAGCAGGATGCCCTGGCTGCCTGTCGTCACTCCCAGCCTTGCGCCCACAGGTGGGACTGCAGGACAAACAGGTGAGTGTCTGCGGCAGCAACAGGACTAGGATCTCGGCCTCCCGCAGAAGGACATGGCCTCTGACCAGTGTCGGTCTCTGAGAATGAGCAGGAGGAGGAGCAGGTGCTACTACAGAGCCAGCTCCCGATTGGCTGCAAGGGGAGTGAATCAGGACAAGGTGGATATAGAGAAATGACAGAAGGTGCCGGGGGAGACCCACTGTGAGGGTAGGAGCCTGCCAGGGGTTCTGGGAGGAAGGACAGGCCAGGATGCCACCCTCTATAAAATATCAAAATCCAGAACAGGCTAGAGGGGTTGTGGGGGTGCGAACTGGCCCTCACTGCACACAGAGGGTCCTAGTAGCGGGGAGGCTGCTGGGTCGAGGTAGGGGGAGGCCCATCTCTTAGGCCTTGGGAGAAAGACCCCCTGAGGAATGTGCAGGGGACAGGTTACCCAATGTGCTGTTTTCCTTGGGCCTGTGTATGTGTGTCTGGGCCCTGAATGTTGTGGTGGGATCTGGACAGCCTTCGGCCCTGTCTCATGACAGAGATATGCATGCAAGACCAGAAGGTGCAGTGCCTGCAGCCTGGAATGCTTCTGCTAGTACCAAAAGCAGCACACAGCTGCAACCCCACACCTGAATGCCCCACTCACGTGGGCTCCAATGTTGAGCAGGTGCTGAGGCAAAAGGTGCTCATGGACCAGCTGCAGCAGGTGCTAACAAGGCAGCAGGCCCTGCTGGAGGCCACCTTCAGGGAGCTGAGGGAAACACAGGTGAGGGGGTGGCCAGGGGCTCAGGGACAGGAAGGCGCATCAGGCCCTAGACCTGCCTACTCACCTGGTGCCTTCATCTTTAGGGGATTCTCACTCCTTATATCAGGAGCAACTGAGCCCCAGGCCTTGCTGGAATTCCAAGGGTACCCTGAAGAGGGTGAGTGGTGCGGTGGGTCTCCAGGAGGGAGAAGTTCCTGATGGGGATCTGGAGTTGGGGCTATATGGGAGGTGGAGCCAGGCGGGACCCCTGAGATGCCTCCACCTTCCTTGCTTGGCTGAGACCCTGGAGTGCCCCATAGTCAATCCAGTGTCGAAGAACACGGAGTTGGAGGTGAACATAGTGGAGGTTTGTGAGACCATGACCTCTATGGAACTCGAGGTGATGGTCATGAAGGACAGGCTGGTGCCATGTGAGAAGACTAAGGATCTGGATGACTAAGGCCTGAGACTAAGGTCTGGTGTCCAGACCTGGGTTGCGGGATGATGGATTGTGTGAAGAACCCAGAGAGACCCTCCTGTTCCTGTCTGTGAGGAATAGGAGGCCGCAGACCTCAGATCCGGATCCTGTAATGACCTGCACCCAAATAACCAGAATCCAGCTCGTCCGCTTGAGTTCAGCTGGCAAGCTTGTTCACCATTAATCCACTTTTTCTACCCTGATGATGTACCCTGTGTTCTTCAATTCCAACTAATCTAGCCCTGATACAGTTCTTCCCACTCTCCTCCTTCCTCCCTCCTCCCCGATCTTCCACTTTCCCTCAGCACTAGACCCTAGGGATCAAGGGGACAGAAAGGTCCCCCAACACTAGACCGCAGGGATCAGTGGTACAAAAATGTCTCCTACCTCTAGGCACCAGGGATGTTGGGAGCAGAAATTTAAACTGGGCCACACTCCAACCTCAGTCATGATAGCCCCAAAAGCCAAACAAGGGCTTGAGGTGGGAGCTCTCCCTCCCCAGTACACAGTCCCGTTTCTCCCTATGGCATCCCTGAAGCTAATGGGGGCTAGAAACATCAGAGCAACCAGTTCTAGACAATCTTTGGGGGCTGGTTGGGCACTAATGAATTGAGGAGAAGAGAGAGGAAGGAGGCATGCTGGGTCACTCTCTGACAGTCACTGTCCTATTTCCAAGCTTGTTTCAATAAATGGATCCATCCCAGGCCGTGTGGGTATGTGTCTTGGGCGAGGTGTGTCCTGCCAGCAGTTGGCAGTTGCTTCTAGATTGTGGGTGGCCCTTGCCATGGGATTCACCATGTCTAGAGCCTGTCATCTGCATGCCCCTGAGTACAATGTCAATGACCCCAGGAGAGTACCTCTAAGATTTGGAGTGGTAACATTCAAAATATGGTGGTGGGAAGGTACGATGGTGGTGGAATTGGTGTTTGAATATTAAATGTAATAAATTATTGTAAACAACTTTATAAAAACAAAATAAAAATTTGCAAAAAGGTCAGCAAAATATAAAGCATGAAAAGAGAACAGAAAAATCAAAGATACGCCAATCTAATGCTTTTTTTTAAAAAAAAAAAAGCAATGCCGTCTAAGCTACTAAGATAGCCCACAGAATGGGAAAAATTATTTACCCAATACCTAGCTGATGAAAGGCTAATATCAAAGTTATATAGCACATTGGTAGAACTTTACCATAAAAATACCTCCCAACCACATCAAACAAATGCAGAGAGGAATAATGAACAGAAACTTCCTCCAAGAAGAAATTCAAGGGCTGGAGCGATAGTACAGTGATAGGTTGTTGCTTTGCACATGGCTGATCTGGGTTTGATCCCCGCCATCCTACGGGCTACACCCGCCTTGGAACCCCAAGTGTTCTGTGAGAACCAGAAGGGAGTGTCCTTCCTAAAGATACCCCATGCACACCCCATCCTCCCTTGCACCTAGAGGTGGAAATCACACCCAGATCCAAGACAGACCTGAGCCAACAAACCGTCAAAGACAAATTGTGTTGGCAGAAGATCAGACAGACTGTGATGCCCGTGAGGTAAGGAGGCTGCCGACACCCATCCCAGGGCACAAAGTGACCTGCCTGAAAGTGATGTGTTCCCCCCAAGAGTCAGAAATGGTTAAACAGAATTCTTACTCACCTGTAATTCCGTCTTTTACCTACCCTGTCAAAATCATATTCATTTACCCCAACCTTGTCTTTCTTCCCTCTTCCTTCCCGCCCTTCTCCTCTCCCCCTCCTCCTTCCTGCCCCCTCCCTTCTCCCCTCCTCTGCCCCTTCCCATTGAGGAATGGGACTATGGGACTATGAGGCTATGGGTCTACACAATGCATTTGCAGATGTGCCCCCATGGCAGGGATGCTCCGTACTAGGAGTGGCGAGATGACCCAAACAGAACAACATTGAGACTCGTACTCTGCAATTAAAGAAGTTACACAGTCTCCAAGGAAGCTCAGCTAGAGAAGAGGGCACCAAATCAAGGGTGCTGGGAGGATCCTCCCAGGGTGGGAGAAGCATGCTGAAAGTATACTATAGACCAAACATGACTACCACTCAGTGCCTCTCTTGCAAACCACAGCACCCAAAACGAGAGAGAGAATAAGGGGGAATCCACTGCCACAAAGGTAGGGTGGGAAAGGAGGGGGAAGGGAGGTGGGAGGGATGCTGGGACCCGTGGTGGTGGAGGATGAGCGCTGGTGGAGGATGGATACTTGATCATTGTGTGACTGAAACCCAAGCAAAAAATTTATAAGTCTACAACTGTACCTCATGGTGTTTCACTAATAAAAAAATAATAAAAAAAATTCTTGAATAAAAAAACAGTTACACAGCCTCCAACACATCCATATGTGCAGGAACAAACTCAAAACATAAAATAAAGAACAAGTAAAAAATCCAAAGAAATAAATTTCAATTTTTAATATGAAAATTAAGAGATCATGGCATCTCACCATGTTTCGCGCTTCTCCCTATCCCTCCCCGAGCGCACCCCTCCCCCCCCCAGCCTTTCCAGAGGGATTCAGGGCTTCTTTATTATGGTCTTTACCCAGATGCCACTCAGGTTGGAAACTGCTCCTGAACTGTTCAGTGGTTCTGAGCAAGAGATTTAGTCCACTGCTTCTTGCAAGTCAGAGGATGGGGTCCCATCTGATAAGCAGAAAGGCTGGGGTCGCGAAAGTTAGAGTGGGTTTTCACATCAAAATCTAGAGTCGCAAAAGTTAGATGTGGGTTTTCACATCATCATCCCAGGGACTGTGCCATCTGGGCAATTGGTAGCCACTGGGGCCCTTTGTTAGTCATCAGTGTCACCCCGAATGGGGACCTGGAGGTAGATAGTTTGTTTACCTCTGTGGCACAGCGAGAGATCAGAGCCCCCTGCCTCAGAGACAGGTATGCCCAGACCTCTGCCAATGGCCCTACCCTGGGTCAGGGCACCTAGAACCTGGTGCCCTTTCTCAGGCACTAAGAGGATCAACCTCTTTGCCTCTGGAGCCCTACTGCTGATTTGAGAGGGCTTTTTTGGGTTATTTTTCTTTTTTTCACTTCTAAATGCTCATTCTTCCAGGAGGTCTGGTGCCCAACCTCAACCAAGAGCTGGAGCAGAGCCTCTGAGGCTCTCTTTCAGTCCTCCTAGGCTTCTGACACTAAGATCTTATCATCTACAGATTGCAGGATGGTTCATTCCAGGGCTCCAACGAGGATTTTCTTAAGTCCAGAGCCAGGGTCATCCTGAAGAAGGTGGCCGAGTTTTTGAATCCTTGGGCAATGGGTCCACAGTAACTGAGGTTTCCTCCTGTGTCTGGATTCTTTGGCCCAAACGCAAACATGGGTCTGCTGCCTGGAACAATTTGCAAAGGGAGAAACACATCTTTTGAGGTTCAGGCCGGTCAATCACTGGGCACTAGAGGAAAACAGACTCAAGAGAGTGGAAGGGCTGGGTACCACAAGGTGACCAGCAGGACCGACCACACTGACTCGGCGCAGGTCATGAGTTCTCAACTGAGGCCAATGGGTTGCTCCTAGTTGAGCTGCATCCCACCACTATTCCTGCCTCCCAGACCTGCGCAGTATCTTTCCCTATCCCTAGCCGCACCTCACGAGTTACCTGACATTGAGGCTGTCTCTGGAGGCTCACTCCTAGCATGAGTTTATCAGCAGAGGGGCATGATACTGCCATTCGAGGGCGCCTGGAGAGGGTATTTTCCAAAGGGGGAATCCACAGTGTCAAGGTGTACATTTATTTGCTCTTCTAGCTCTGTCGGGAGATCGAACGCCAATAAGATACTAAAGTGGGGAACAGGGAGAGCCTTGTTTTCCATATGGAACCCCCAGCATCTGCTGAGAATCATGGATTCTCAGGCCCAGCAAAAGCCGGGAAGGGCTGCACCTCCGATACCTTCATCGAGCTCTGCTTCCTATATTGTCCTGTCTTGAGGTCATGAGGCGACCGTTTCCACGAGGCTTTTCTTGGGAGTGTAGGTACCAAGTTACCCTGCCTTCCCTGCCTGCCTGGGGACTCCCTACGACTCTGTAAGACTGTCCTAGTGGTCCTGGTGTCAGTAGACATTTCTGGAAGCTACCCAACTATGATTGTCTGCCACTCCCATTCACAGAGGGTCACAGCTTGTCTGGTGTCATATTGGCACTTTGTTCTCTCCTGCAGCATGTCATGGCCCTCTGGGGCAATGATCTGGGGCCTGCCTTCTGCCCCTCCGCATCCTCCACCCCTGACTCCTGCTCCTGCTCTGGCTCCCCTCTTTCTCCCTGCCCCTTGTCTGCCCTGCCAGTTCTCGCCTCCTCTAGACCAAGGGCACAATGGAGGTGCTGGGGCCTGGCCTTAACCACACCACTGGGGTAGTTCTGTCTGCACTGGACGAGTGGCAGTGCCACCCAGCTGCCATGCTCTCTGCCAACTCCTCCTGTGCACCAGGTGCCACTGCTTGGGTGTTGCTCTTTTTCCTTTTGGTCTTGTCTTGCTTTCTCCCCTGCTTGGTAGTGAGTTTTGTTGTTTCACAAATGAGAATCGCAGCACTAATTTAACTTTGAGTTTTCAACGACTATGAACTCATACGAACTTTGCCAAAATTTCTGCCTAAAGCTAACTAAAAACCAAGCAGCAGGGACTGGAGTGATAGCACAGTGAGTAGGGTGTTTGTCTTGCATGAGGCTGACCTGGATTTGATTCCCAGAATCCCATATGGTTCCCTGAGCACCACCAAGAGTAATTCCTGAGTGCATGAGCCAGGAGTAATCCCTGGGCATCGCTCGGTGTGACTCATAAAAGGAAAAAAAAGCACATTTTGGAATGTGGAAGAACATGATGAGATAATAGTGCTAATGGAATGAACAGCTCCAAAAACAGAACACCGCACAAGGCGAGAGATCAGTTTTACAGCAGATCTGATGGGCGTCGGGGTATTAGCAAGCAGCTGACAGGAAGTATGGAACAAGAAATGACCAAGCTTTCTTGGTGCAAAGAAGGATCTGGAGCATATCAATAATGTAGGAAAATTTGGGGGATTTTCCCAGGTTTCTGAGTTGAACAGTGTGACAGACCACCTCTGGGCCATCCCGGGTGATTTCAGTGCCTGTCTTTGTCTCTCCCAGACCCTGTGCCTCATGGCAGCTCCTGCTCTGTCTGACGTTAGCCTGCGGGAAGTGTGGGCAGAGGTCCCCTCTCCTCTTCAGCAGGGCTCAGGAGATCCTAGTATCAGGACTTGAACAGGGGCTGGGCCGCATCAAGGCAAGCACCTTAAACCCTGCAATATCCCTGGGGCCCATTCTTGAAAAGTCTGAAAGTGCTCGGGAGTGGAAGCCTCGGGTTCCACGGGGCTGTCTCCCTGGGCACTGTGCCGTACAGAAGGCGGAGTGAGGCATATTTAAGGGAGCCCAACTCTACAGGAAGGAGAGTTATGTTTGGAAGCAGCTGAAAGAAAAGTACTGCTTGGAGCAGGGCATTAGTCCTGCAGATAAAGAATCGTCTTGCACACTCCTGACCTTGGATCAATGGGCTCCCCTAGTTCCACTAGGTATGGTCCCTGAACTAAGTCACGAGTAAAGACCGAGCATGTCTGGGTGTGATGCCAACACCCAAAGAAAAGTACTGCAAGCAGACAGGGCCAGTCTTTTCCCAGTGCCATAAGGACAGATTGCTCAAGTTCTTAGTGGACATAAGAGGGATTTCCCTGTTAGGTGGAGGGGTGAGGGAGGGGAAGGGGGTGAGAGCACTGGCCCTCCACTTGTGACTCTGCCTGAGCAGTGACAGTCCACTTGGACAGTCCAGAGTGGCCCGACTCAGGCCAGGACTTGGCTGCTGCTTTGACACAAATGTCTCCTGAAAATTTGAGTGTCAGGGTCCTCAGGGGGAAGAAGCTCCCAGTGGGGGTCAAGAGGCAGGACACCTGGGGGGCAGAACCAGGCAAACACTGCCCCCAAGCCCTCCACCTCCCTTGGTTGGCTGAGAACCTGGGGCTGCCCCTCAGTCTTTCCAGTTACAGTCAATCCAAGGGCACTGAAGTGGAGGCGAACACAGTGGAGATCATAAAGCCCGAGGAGCTGGAGGTGGTAACGGTCAAGAAGGACAAGCTGGAGGTTTGGGGAAGACCGTGAATCTGGAGGCAGAAATGTCCCCCAACACTGGGCACCGGGGATGTGGGGGACAGAAATGTCCCCTAGTAATAGACACTAGTGGTCTGGGAGGCAAAAACTGGCCCCAAGCAGTAGGCAACAGTGACATGGGGTGCAGACGTTTCCCCTAACAATAGACAGCAGTGTTCTGAGGACAGAAATGTTCACAATTACTCGGCATCAGGGATGAGCAGAGCTGAAATTTCCTCCAGAAAAAAACACTAGGGATATTGGGGAAAATTTTTTTCCAATACTAGACACAAGAGCTCTGGGGGGTGAAATGTCCCACAACAGAGTACAGAGCTCAGATAGGAGACATGTCCTCCAACACTACACAATTAGAAGTCCCCAGAGCAGAAATACTCACCCCCATAGAAGTAGTCCAAAGAATAGCAATAAGAAATGAACACCTCCCCACCCCCCAACTTAGACGATACCCCAGGAAAGAGGAGTGGAGAATGCCTCTCACCCCTGCTTTCCTACCTAAATGTTGAGATATTTCCGGTTTGTGGGCTGTCCTTGCATGGTCCAGGGCATTTTCCACATTTTGAGTTAAAATTCGGTCCAGAAGGCCAGAAAGAAGTCTCAGGAGACTCAGTACAGGCTTGGGATGCATGAGGTCAAGAACGTTCCCTGGCACCACAGGGTCTCCTGATCACAAAAGGCTGGAGCAAATAGAGGTCCCCACAAACCCCAAACCTCTCAGGTATGTACACAGGCCATGAGGGTCAATGAAGCAGTACTTGGAAGGATCTCAGTGCTTAGAGGAAACACTCATTCAGAGCATTTGATTTTCCAAACGGCACTTGGCTAAAACCATCTCCCCTTCCTTGGACCAGGGAAAACGAGGCAACACTGAAACCTTCGGTTCAAGGGCTACAGACCAAGCAAAAGTCTGAGCTGAGAGCTCCCCCTCCTCCAGTGCACTTTTTCTATTCTGGGAAAGGAAGTCCTGAAAAGGATGGAGGCTGGAACAGTCAGCAACTGAGTTCTAGGCAGTACCTGGGACAGTTTAGGGGATCACGAATTGGTGGGAGAGGAGAGAGAGGGGAGAGGGCTGAATCAGTCTCCCTGACAGCCACTGTCCTGTTTCCAAGATTGTTTCTACAAATGGATGCATCCCAGCCTGTGTGGGTGTGTGGCATTGGGTGGGTGGGTCCTGCCAGGGAACGGCTCATGCTTCTTGATGAAGCATGAGCTGTCCTCTGGTGGTCTCTCCATGGATCAGAACCTGACATGACATGCCCATGCCCATGGTGCCTGTTGCGTCTACACCCCCTCTGCAGTGCCCACCGGGAAGAGCCCCCACCTTGCCCCCAATGCTTCATGGGTGCCAGGCCCCCTAGTGGCCAGATCATGCCTCAGGTAAAGGACCTGCAAACCTCCAGGTATTTCCCAAACCTCTCAAGGACTGGATGGACTTTCTCTGCCCAGAGCCTCACCCCAGTGTGGAACCCTTCACTGCCCACAGGCTCCCCAGACAGCACAAGCCCACAGTGACCCTGTGCCCCACCATCAGAGATGGATTTGATTCTCAGCCCTGCGAAAGTGAGAGGAGGAGATGTCAGTGCTACAGGAGACAGCCACAGACCACTGGGCAATGAATGTGCTCTGGGCAGGGAGGACAGGGGCACTCGGGGGTGCCATAGTGGGCACGGGCGATATGGGGGAGTTGGGGTTCCTTTCAGGCTGCAGGACTCGTGAGGGCAGCGTGGCCAGGCTGAGTGGCCCTAGTTGGGAGTGTGTGTATTGAGAGGGTTTTCAAGAGCAGGCCCGGAACAATACCAGAGAAGCGTCCAACTTCCCCAAGGCCAAGTCTGGTGTCCAGCTCCCAGTAGGATGGACTGAGTCTCAGAGAAAGGGGCAGAGCTGGGGTGGGGAGGTTCTATGGGGTCATTAAGAGCCCTCCAGGACTGAGAAAGGGAAGTCTCTGAGCAACAGGGGGAATTGGTCAGGGACTGACTGGGTCTGGGGGCTCATGGCCCCACCATCTGGCTGCTGCCAGTCTGGGAGGAAGCAGTGAGAGGACAGAGAGAACGTGGACACAGGATAAGGTGGGAGCAAGAACTCTGCGGGCTTCAGGAGAGGAGAGGGGAAGGGCAGGGGGCAGGGACTCCAAAGAGACAAAGGAGAGGGGCAGGGAGTGAGGGGCGGTTGGGACAGCGACCAGGACAGCCCCTCTGCCAGGCTCGCTGGGCTCCCACAGCAGCAGCCAGGGCAGACCTAGGGGTGCTCAGGGGCGAATCCTGGCAGCTGCACCCCAGCCTGGGCATGGGGGGACGTGATCTCTCGGAATGAGAAAGTCGTGGACTGAGCTACGGGAGACCGAAAGGGTCAGTGCTCCTGGCCCACCGTGAGGCCCACAGAGTTCCAAGCCACCATCGTCGGTAGGGGGCAGTGCCTGAGGGTCCGGATGGGGGTGTGGAGGCCCCTCAGGCCCACCAGGGCAGAGGCTGGTGCAGCCTTCATTGTGAGGTTACCCCTGGGCGCTCTAGATTTCTCCCTGGGCAATGGGTTTGCAGCCCCGAGGCCACGCCCCCTTCCCTGCCTATAAAAAAAGCTCGTGGCCCCGCCCCTCGGGGACCCTCTCTCAAGGATGCTTGAGGGAGAAGTGGCCCCAACACACCTTCCCCCTGTTGACCCTTGGAGGGGTCATCTAGGGGTCAGCTCCAGATGGTGACCCTTCCACGGGTCATCTACGGGTCACCTCTAGGGATCATCTCTAGGGGAACGTTGGAAATTGGCAGAGCGCAGCGGACGGTAAGAAAAGGCCCTGCGTTGGCCCTGCACTGGTCAGTGTATAGCCCCGAGGCCACAGGATCAAGCGCGGGCCCATTTCCAGCAAGTCTTCCGGCAGTTTTGTCCCCAGCAGCCTCTGTCCTGGTCAGGGTCTCCCGGGACTCAGGGATGGGAGTCCCCAGAGAGCCTCTCTCCAGGACCTGTCCGTTCCTGTCCCCAGAAGAGGACCTCCTGGGCTCCTGCTGTCTAAGACCTGGGTGGCTGGACACTGGCTCCCCAGCTCAGGAAACAATGGGGGTGGGAGCTCAGGGCAATGCTGAGGAGCTGCCTCAGTGGCGCTGCAGAGTCAAAGCAGGGTCCCCGGGTACACAGACCCCTCACCACAGACCCTCCTGCCAAAAACCTCTTACGATGCGACCACACCCTTCCCCCCTAAGTTAGGACAGAAAGAGATGGAAGAACAGAATTTTAAAACATCAGATATATCTTGTAAATGCTGAGAGTCACATGGCAGCGCCTCATCCGTTAGGGGTGAATGATTTGGGCTGGTGCTTGGCACCAGGAGTTTGAAGCCTGTGATGTCTGAGGAGGGCAAGGCAGGGAGGAATCACTCAGAGTGTCCCGAGGCCACGGCCACATCCCTGCCTATAGAAATGCTCGTGGCCCCGCCCCTCGGGGACCCTCTCTCAAGGAGGCTTGATGGAGAAGTGGCCCCAATGCACCTTCTGCATGTTGACCCTTTCCCTAGGGGATCATTGGAAATTGGCAGATCATGAAAAGATGGGAAGAAAAAGTGCTAGGTCGGTGCTAACCGGCCAGCCCTGGGCCATGCGCTCGTTCTGCACTGGTTAGTGTGTGGCCAGGAGGCCCAGGATAAAGCCTCTGGCCATTTCCAGCCACGTTTTCAGGCACTCTTGTACTCCAGCAACTTCTGTCTTCGCCAGGGTCTCCCGGGACTCTGGGATGGGAGACCCCAGAGACCCTCTCCCAGGCCCTGTTTCCTCCTGCCACCAGAATAGGATCTCCTGGGCTCCCGCTGACCAAAGACCTGGGTGGCTGGACACTGGCCCACCCAACTCAGGAAACAATGGGGGTGGGAGCTCAGGGCATCACTGAGGAGCTGGGTAGTCAAAGCAGGGTCCCCGATTCCCAGAAACCTCACCATAGACCCTCCTGGCAGGGGGTATAACTGTGCAAAAACACCCTTCCCCTTTTGTTTGGGACAGAAAGAGCTGAAAGAACAGAATTTTAAAACATCAAGTGTATCTGATAAAGGCAGAAGTTTGCAATGCAGAGCGTCATCCTTAAGGTTTGAGTGATTTGGGCTGGTGCACAGCACCAGGAGCTTGAAGTCTGTGATGTCTGAGGAGGGCAAGTCGGGGAGGACTGACTTCGAGTTTCCAGGGAGGGGCCCTGTGAATGGGGCATTGTTACACGGGAGACAGGCTGGGAGCAGGAGCTGGGCGAGTCTCCCTGTCCCTCCACACCTGTGTCCTGCTCTGTGGGCAGCCAGAGGAAATGGGTTCAGCTGTCCAGTCCCCAGAATGTTACGACCATGAAAATGCACAGAGCTCTAGGGACGGGACATAGAACGCTTGTTTCTAGTTGTCCCTCGTGTCCCTGCCAGCACTGCCAGGAGAGCTCCAGTGGGTCCAAAGCAGGAAAGAATCCAGTTTTTAAGGGGCCCGGAGCAGCAGATGGCGGTGAGAAATGAGCAGCCCCCGAGATGAGCAGGAGGAACCAAGAGTCGGGGCTGTGGACCATGAAGTTTGGGTGGGGTTGAAGGTCTGCGGTCCTTGACTGTCTGCTTCCTCTCAGGTTTACCGGCCTCTGGGTGCCCCCGAAACAGCCACATCGTTGAAAACATTTCGAAGGACAGGTGGAGGCAGGAGGTTCCAGGAAGAACGGGTGAACCCGGAGAACAAGTGCGGATGCGATTGGGGGCTGAGGGGACTGAGCTGGGGTGAGAGAAGCGGGCGTCCTGCCGCCTGGAGACTGAGGGCTGTGGGGGGGGCCGCCCGGGAGCCCGGCCAGGCTTGAGTTGTGTCTCTGTAACAGTGGAAGGGGTCTGGGTAACATTTCCCAGTCTTGGAGCTGGGCGAGTATCCTATCCTCTCCAATTATCACCTATCATTCCAAGTTGTCTTCACTGCGAGCCCACGAAAAGTCACCGTACTCGAAGAGTTTAGAGAGAGGGTGCAGGGGTTTGCTGACCATCAGCTCCCCTCCACCCTGGGGTATTCTTGGGGCATAACAATTCAGTCTTCTGGCCTGTGGCTTTCCTGCTCTGTGAAATGGGCTGGTGAGACCCCCTGTGAGGCCAAGAGCCTGACTTGGGTGATGGCAGGATGGACAGGTCAGAATGCCCTGAGGGCTGTGGTGGCACTGACTGGCCCACACTACACAGAGGGGTCTGGAGTTGGCAGTTGCCAGGTAGGAGTCAGGGTCCGAGGCAGAGGGAGACCCAACTCCTAGGCTCTGGGACAAAGACCCCATGGGGGCCTGTGGCTGAGGGTCTGAGCCCTGCATCTCCTGGCTGGGATGTAGTCAGCACTCCTGCCAGTCCTCACAGACACTGTCCTACCTCCCACAGATGCCGGGGCATTAGAAAAGGTGCAGTGCCAGTGGCCACCCTGGGGCCGATTCTGCTGGTACCTGGAAATGCACATAGCTGCCGACAAGAGCACCTGGATGCCTGCAGTCACCTGGGCTCCAAGAAGGAGCAGCTGTACCAGCAGATGCTGCGGCAGAAGCAGCCCATAGACTAGCTGCTGCAGGTGCCACCAAGGCAGCAGGCCCTGCTGGAGGCCGCCATCAGGGAGCTAGGGAGACCAGGTGAGAGAGGGGCCACGGGCTCTGGGGCAGGAAGGCCCTAGACCTGCCTCCTCACCTAGTGCCTTCACCCCAGGTGCTCTTCTGTGGGATTCAGCAGCAGAAACAGCAGCTGCAGAACCTGGTAAAGTGGAAAGGAGTCCAGGAAAAGGGTGAGCCCCTGTGGGTCAGAGGGCGGGGCTACTGGGGAGGGGAGCCAGGCGGCCCCACCCCCAGCCCACCCCCTCCCTTGCTTGGCTGAGACCCTAATGCTGCCCCACATCCCATCCACTCCAAAGGGATTGGCGTGGAGATGAACAACTCACAGGTGCTCCTGGACACAAAACGTGAGGAGCTGGAGGCCACAGAGAAGGAGGAGGCACAGGAGGCCAGGCAGGAGGAGTGCCAGAGTCCAGGAGCTGGAGCAGTCAAAGTTCCAGGGGGCAGGGACCATGGCCTGTGTGAGATCCAGAGTCCCTCCTGTTGCTGTCCTTAAGGAAGAGGAGTCCACCGTCATCGGACCCAGGTCCTGTAATGACCCGCCGAAAATCCAGAAAACGCAGCTGGTCAGCAAGAGTTCCACTGGCAGCCTGACACCCAGCTGACACCTCGATTTTACTGTACCTACGCGCCCTGCCGTTCTAACCCAATTGATCTAGCCCAGCCCCGTCCTCCCCACGCCACCCGAGTTCTGCCTTCAGCCTTGGCCCGTTGCTCTTCTCCCTCCACTAGAACCAGGGAGATCCCTCACTGCAAGACCAGGGATCAGGGCAAAGGCACAGCTAATCTCCATCTCAATACACAGGATATGAGGGGGACAGTAAAGTCTCCTTCCACTAGACCCAGATATGTGGGGGAAGAAATGTCCCCACCCCTAGGCACCCCAGGGATCAGGGGGCACAGTTTCCCCCTCCACTAGACCCCAGGAAATGGGGGTGCCAGAGATGCCCCCCCACCACTAGATGCGAGGATTTAGGGGGGCCAGAGATTCCCCCCCACTAGAGGGCAAGGATCAAGGGGGGGCAGAGATGCCCCCCCACCACTAGAGGCCAGGAATCGGGGGGGGCCAGAGATTCCCCCCCCAGTAGAGGGCAAGGATCAAGGGGGGGCCAGAGATGCCCCCCCACCACTAGACGCCAGGGATCGGGCGGGCCAGAGATGTCCCCCAACCACTAGACGCCAGGGATCGGGGGGCCAGAGATGCCCCCTCACCACTAGTCGCCAGAGATCGGGGGGGACCAGAGATGCCCCACCACCACTAGACACCAGGGATCGGGGGGCCAGAGTTGCCCCCTAACCACTAGACGCCAGGGATTGGGGGGGCCAGAGATGCCCCCTCACCACTAGAAGCAAGGGATTGGGGGGGCAGAGATGCCCCCCCAACACTAGACGCCATGGATCGGGGGGGCCAGAGATGCCCCCCAACCACTGGACGCCATGGATGAGGGGGCCAGAAATGCCCACCCACCACTTGACGCGATTGATGGGGGGGCCAGAGATGCCCCCCACCACTAGACGCCAGGATTGGGGGGTGACGAGATGTCCTCCCCACCACTAGACGCCATGGATCGGGGGGGGCCAGTGATGCCCCCCAACCACTGGACGCCAGGGATGCGGGGGCCAGAAATGCCCCCCCCACCACTTGACGCGATTGATGGGGGGGCCAGAGATGCCCCCCACCTCTAGACGCCAGGATTGGGGGGTGACGAGATGTCCCCCCCACCACTAGATGCCAGGGATCGGGGGGGCCTAGATGTCCCCCTCCACAAGGTCCGAGGGATCAGGATGGCAGATATATCCCGCCAGCACTAGCAAACAATGATTTGGAGGTCAGAAGTCACAACTCAGCTCTCCCCTCCCCATTGTGGGGTCCTGTTTCTTCGCATGACAGCCCTGAAGCTTGGCCGCTGGTACCATCCAGTGACCGGATTCTACACACTCATTGGGGCTGTTTGGGGACTTTGTATTGCTGGCTGAGAAGAGGGGAAGGAGGAAGGCGGGCTTTATCCCTGACTGCCACTGTCTGATTTTCACGATTGTTGCAATAAATGGATCTATCCCAGGCCTGTGTGGGTGTGTGTGTCACTGGGCGGGGCAGGTCTGGCCAGTAGTTGACAATTGCTTCTAGATTGTGGGAAGCCTCGGCCATGTCACCATGCCAAGACGCTTCACCTGCCTGCCCCTGTGTGAAGCCTGTCAATGACCCCAGGAGAGTCCACCCCAAGGGTTGAAGGTCTCAATCACGGATGCGTCCCCAGGAGGGAGGGCAGGATGCAGCACCCAGAGCCCTGCCTTCCACTGCAGCACCTCCATGGCCTCCCCTGCCCCTGGTGCCTTTTTCCCCATTCCCCTCTGCAGTGGCACCAGGGGCAGACCCCACTTTGCCCCCTAGTGGCCACATCAGGTTTATCAGGATGAGCACTTGAAAGTGCTCCTGCAGCAGGTGGGTCCAAGGTGCTGTCCCCTCAGCCAGGCTCCCCCTGGATGGCACCCACCCCAGCAGGAAGACAGTGTGTTATCAGTGGAGCAGGACGGGGCCGTGAATGGAACATGTTTCTAGTGTCCCCGAGTCTGTACGGAGCTGATCCCTGATAATAGCGCCCCACTTCATTGTGGACCATCAGGTTCCCTAATACAAGTCCCACTGCCACCATCACAGCACGGTCAGACGCCATGTAATAGAGAACCAGACCCCGACTCCTCTATGCTCCTGCACACCTGTACCTGTTGGGACAGCCTTGGCTGAGTGACACTCTACTGGTGACAAGAAGTGTGTCCAGATTCATGTATCAGAGCAGATGGCAAAGCCTCAGAAGGCAGAGCCATCCTGTTCCAGTCATTTCCAGGAATTTGGTCAGCCATGCCCCTTCCTGCCTGTCACATTCCTACTTGGATGGGAACCAGGGATCGGGGAGGCACCAGGGATCAGCCTGGTAGGGCTGGTCAGGGCAGGCACAGGCAGGTCCCGGTTTACGCCTCAGTGCCCAGTTCATAGCCCTTCCTCTCTAACTGCACCATGGGCCTGGGGCCGCCCGTTCACTCTCATGGATCTTCACACCTCACACATATCCTGCACACCCTCTCAATGCTTGTACTGGGGCTCTGGGCTTAGTTCTCTGTGTCCTGCCTCTGGGCCCCTGGGCTCTGGAAACACCAAGTCCAGGTTTTCCTAGAGGTTTGGGGAGCTGGGAGACTGTGGGGATCAGCGGCTTGAGCCCTCTCACCCCTTGCCAGTGGTGAGACCTGTTCTCCCATTGAACGACTGTCTTTGGAGTTTTTCCTTTTAGGATCATACAGAGTCTCACCAAGACAGGTGGCACCCAAGAGTTTTCTGGAAGCATCCTAGTATATTCCATGTGTGCAGGCTCTACCCAGCTATCCCCCAAACGGGCAGTAGCAGGTCACAGCATAATTATGTAGGTTGTTCACAGGCTACCTTGATTCTGCGGTAACAACTTTCATCTAACATGCAGTGGTGCCTAGTGCTCTCAGGTGCTCCCACAGTGGTGATTCCCGTTTCTACGCTCAGTGTTTGAGCGTTCCCGTGAGCCCCTTCCATCCCTGCTCGGGTAACCTGCTTTCCCTTAGTCTCTTGCTCGGTGAGTGATTTGGGAACCCCATGCGGGTCAGACAGAAGGACAGAGACATATAAATAAAGTTAAGGAAATAGGCGTAGCTTACTGGGGGCGCTCCCGTGCGAACTCTCCGAACCTCAGGTGAGGCAGTGGTACACCTGCGCCCTGGGTTAGACTCAGGGGGCTATGAAGTTGTCTTGGTCTGTTCCTAGTCATCTGTTCGTGGGTCAATGATAAGGAACCTGGAATGAAGCCTGGTGGCTTCCTGTCACCAGGTGGGCGATAAGTCTTGTCTTCCTCACCTGGGAGAAGGTGATCTCTGACTCCAGGAATGTTGCTGTCCACTCAGCCAGTTGCCATTTGGTTCTGGTCACCATTTTGTCAGAGCAAACCTCACATTTGATTCTTGTCAAATTTGGTGATTCCTGACTCATTCATCTTCTCCACCTCCTAGAGTGGGTCTCTCAGAAGTCCTGCCTAGTTTTTTGCTTCTGCCTCTTGTTGCCTCCTTGGTTCCCTCCCCTGAGGCTTGGCAGACAGAATCATTTGCGAGCCCCACTTAGCTCACACCGCTGCAGCTGATCCTGACTAACTAGCACCTGCAGGTTAATCTTCTGGCGATGCTTAGTGATGAGTGACTCTCTGGGATTTTTTCTCATTTCTGGCCTGACTCTGAGAGATGTCCATTCTACAGTGAGGCCCTCAGGAGTGGCCAAACCTGACCACGGCTGGGCCTGACCAGCATCCAGCTCCCTGGCCCTTCTTGAGTTCATTCTTTCAACTGGCTCAAAGCCCCCTCCCCCTCCTGACTGGTTTGAGTAGAGCAGCATTCAGTCCTCATTGGAGAAAACACCTTTTCCTCCCTGCTGGGCACTGAGCAGGGCCAGGGCCCATTGATTGAAAAGACAACTGCAGCCAGGGAGTCAGTTTGGTTCTGGACCCTTACTGCCCATGGCATTCTGGACCTGTAAGGTGTTTTTCTACCTGGCGGCCAGTTGAGTCAGAGACCCTCTTCCTATTCCCAATCACCACAGCCTCCATCTGGCCTCTGGGGCACACAGAGTAGTGAGGAGACCAGAATCAGCCCTGGGGATGGGGTGATGTTTTTTCACCTCTGACCTGCTCAGGCAAATGAGCAGAGCACAGTTAGTAGGCACATCCCACCCCCTGCCCCCGCCCCCACACCCCCGTCAGAATCCCACTATCCAGGGTATATTCTCAATGACTCCATGTTCATCAAGGGTCAACTGTCAATCAAGATGAAACTAGCACCCAGGTCTGCACTTGCTGGTGACCTTTGTCAGGATTCCTGCCCCGCACACCGCCACCCACCCAGACTCTGTCTCCTTCCCCTGTCTGGTCTCTTTGGGCACCTGCAGTGTTTGCATCTGCTTTCGCAGCCTCAGGCAATCCATGGTGTTTGCTCAGTGCACCAGAGAGTCGACCCTGGGGGCTCAGCACAACTCCCCATTTCTATTACTGTTAATATTTGTGACCAAGGAGACCAGGGCTAGTCTAGGTGCTGGCAGCAGTGCCGTTGGGGCAGACCCTCAGTGCCCGAGCGTTTCCTGCCCTGCTCACCCCCAGCATGCCTCCAGCTCTCCCTGCCAGAAGACCCACGGTTCTACACTTTCTGTTTCCTCACCTCTTTAAGTTAAACGTTTACAGCAATGGTGAAATTTGCTTCTCATCAAGGTTGCCTGTCATCTTTCATAAGCTCAGTAAGAGATTAACAGATTCCTTTAATCTGCCGCTTCAAATTTAGTTCAATGTAAAGTCAGGCATGAAAGGTCAGATCTGTTGGCTATCCCTGGCCCATGTCATATTCTCCTACTCCCCAGATTCCAGTCCTGGGTCCAGTTTTATTTTGTCTATCCCAGACCCAAGGGGTCTGTGACCATTCTTTTGGCCAGAGACTGTCCCATGCTGTATTCTGGACCATATCACATGTGGGACCTTAGGCCTTCCCTTGTCCAAATCAGGGTCGCCTGGCACATGTCCGAGGTCCATCCAAGGCCCTCCACGTGATGCACATTTGGGAATGTTTGAATCAAGGCCAATCACTGGGAAACTGAAGCTTTAGTAAGATGAATGTCCATGATGAGATCAGGACCCACCTGTGACTACATCAAGCATCAAGCATTGTCTGTGTGGGGGTGTCTTTGCCAGGAGCCCAAGAGCATACCAAGGCCATCAAGGATAGAAAAAGTAACATTTCACTGGTAGTCTGGTCTGGGAAATGACGCCCTTCGGTCTACATAGTTTCACACCAGAAAATTCCCAACATCCTCACTGAGCCTCATGCCGAAAACCAAAGGAAACATATGGGCTTTACCTGGAACTTGGGAGTCAACATCCTAGACCAATCAATGCCCTCAACCCCACATAAAAAATCAATTCCAGAGTCATTTTGGCGGGGACCCCACATTGTAGATGCAAGAGAGAAATAGTCACAGGCTAGGAAACAGCAGAGACCCGATGAGGCCCGCGTGGGATCCTCATGCTCCCGCACTGCACTGACAGGCAGCTCCTGGGACACCGCCAGGGCGAGGCTGACTGCTCAGTGGGAAACCAAGCAGGTCCCCTCTTCTGCCAACACTCTCTGGGACCCCTGTGTCTTCCTGAGTGTGGTGAGTCTAGGGCATGATACCTGCTGCTGTGAGAGCCGTGGGGTTCAGGGACCTTGCAAAAGGGTCCGTTCCTGGGGCAGGGGAGGGGGCACGTGGAGGGTTTCTTCCTTCCAGTCCTTACCCAACACTAGCCCACAGTTGGAAATTTGGTGCCTGAGCCCCCAGGGTCACAAGGTACTTCCCCAGAGGCTAGTAAATACATGTCATCCTGCACTTCCTGAAAGTTCAGGTGTAGGTGGAAGGCTCCTCTTAGGGCAGAAAGGTGGCAGGGTGAGGGGAGTGCTGGACATGTGCCAGCCCTGCCCTCCGGCAGCTAAGGAAAAGTAGCGGCCCTTGAGCGCAGTTCCTGACCTCCCAAAGAACAACAGACTCCCACTCTGTTCTTCCAAGACTGTGGTGAGCCACCCAGGAGATACACGGATAATACTATGAGTATTTTACCTGTCATATCATGTCACGGATACCCCGGCCTGGCCATTTTGAAGATGAGAAACCAGGCCAGTTTAGGGAGCCCAGGTGTCCTTAGGCCTTCATCTTCTGTAGGAGTTCCTGGCAGGCAGGTGTCCATCCCATCCCTATCTGGCGTTTGGAGACCTCCCGGTCTTTAGGACTTGTCTGGACACTGAGAGCAGGGCCCAGGCTGTGGTCAGTCATTGCAGATCTGCAGATCCCTGGTTGTCCATAGCAGAGACCATTTCCAGTTCTCCCTTTGGCGAACGTGCCTGGAAGAACAATTCTATTTTTTGTCCAAATTTGAGATCCTTGAGTGTTAAAAGTAGGTAAAGGGATATTCCTGATACCCTTTCAGTATCTGTATTGTAAACCACAAAAAGGGAGACAGAGAAAGATAAACAGAGACAGAGACAGAGAAAGAGAGAGAGAGAGAGAAAAGGCAGAGACAGAGTCAGACAGAGACAGAAGCAAACAGAGAGAAAGATAGATAATAAAAACATCTTCCAAAAAGGCTGACCTGAATATCTGGAGAAAACCCAAGTGCCTGAGAACGGATGACTGGTTAAAAAACTTTGGTATATCTACACAATAGAATACAATGCAGCTGTTAGAAAGGATGAAGTCATGAAATTTACATACAAGTGGTACTACATGGAAAGTACCATGCTAAGTGAAATGAGTCAGAAAGAGAGGGACAGATATAGAAAGATTGCATTCATCTGTAGAATATCAAGAAACAAAATAGGAGACTAACACCCAAGAATAGTCGCGATAAGTACCAGGACGTTTGCTCCATGACCTGGAGGTCAGCCACACATGCTGGAGGAAAAGGCAGCTCAGATAGAGAAGGGAGCACCAAGTAAAGGGTGTTGGGAGGATTCTCCCAGGATGGGAGATACATGCTGAAAGTAGACTATAGACCGAACATGATTAACACTCAATGCCTCTTTTGCAAACCACAACACCCAATAGGAGAGAACAAAAGTGAATGCCCTGCCACAGAGCCAGGGTGGGGTGGGGGGAAGGGGGGTGGGAGGGATACTGGAATCTGTGGTGGTGTAAAATGGGCACTGGTGGAGGGATGGGTCTCGGTCATTGTATAACTGAAGCTAAGGTAAGGTAAAGGCCCTCCCGTTGATCGTCGATTTGCTCGAGCGGGCCCAGTAACGTCTCCATTGGAGACCTTGTTGTTACTGTGTCTGGCATATCGAATACTCTCGGTAGCTTGCCGGGCTCTCCGAGAGGGGCAGAGGAATCGAACTCGGGTCGGCCATGTTGGCCGCTTGTAAGGCGGACGCCCTACCCGCAGGGGCGCTCGGTGGGTCCCTTGTATAACTGAAATCCAAACAAAAAATTTGTAAGTCTATAACTGTACCTTATGGTGTTTTACTAATAAACATTTAAAAAAAATGCTGGCCAGGGTGGAGAGGTGGGGGGGGGCAGGTGTTGGGAGGGAAACTGGAAACATTGGAGGTGGGAAATGTACACTGGTGGAGGGATGGGTGAACAACGATGACTGAAGCCTAAGCATGAACAGCTTTGTAAGGGTCTATCTCACATTGATTCAATAAAAATAAATTTTAAGAGGAGAATGGCTTATATTTGGATTTATAGAATTAGATGTGTAGAACAGTCTCTGAGGTAAAATCTAGAGCTCAGCTGAGGCGCTAGGATCATTAAAGAATTGGGTAAATGTGATGCTAGACTTGAGTTTGGAAAGAGTCCATGACGAGTAGATCAGTGGTTCACATGTGTCCTGCTTTGAGCACCATTCAACATGTCATTAAATAATTTCTTTTGTAAAAATGATTATTTCATTGAATTTAAGGGGAAACTCTGTATGGGCATTTATAAATGGCAAACAAATTTCATTTGCATTAGATATGGAAGTGGGAAAATACCGCAGGGAACCTGTAGACGCCTCTTGGGGTACAGAGATGGGGGTGGGGGACAGGCCCAAGGGACCTTCCCTAGTGGCAGTTTGTGATTGAAAGGTACAGGCAGTTACTGGCCATTAGAAGTTAGGGGGAGTGGTCAGCTCAGCTCTTTCAGCTCACATTCTGTTTTGAACATGTCCTCCCTTCACATCTTACTGAGTAAGTTTCTTTCAAGAAAAGTATCTTGCAGGATTGGAGAGGTAGTCCAGAGGGTAGGGCATTTGTCTTGTGGACCATCCAATTCAGATGTGACCCCGGGCACCCCATATGATCCCGAAGCCCCAGCAGGAGTCGTCCCTGAGTACAGAGCCAGGAGTGAGGCCTGAGCAACACTGGGTATGTCCCTCCAAAAATGTCCAAGTATAGAAAAAAGAGGAGGGGGAAGAGTGGGACGGGCGGTTCTGATTGCAATGGGACTCACTGGAACATTTGGGAATTTCACACCACCATTGTAAACTGGTATTCCTTTTGGGATGCAATATAGCAAAATCAATGGAAAGTTAAAATTTTTATTTTGAAAAATATCAAAGAGGCAGGGAGATAGTAGAGCGGGAAGGGCACTTGGGCTATCTGACTTCAATCTCTGGCGTCCCATAGAGGCCCTTGAGCATGGCTGGGAATAATACCTGCTGTGGTTCCAAAACCAAAGAAGCAAACAAACAAGGAAATGTAATATATCAAAAGCTAGAACAGCTGGTAAGGTGTCTGCTTTGCATACTTCTCTTCTGGGTGGATTCCTGGCACCTCCTATGGATCCTTGAGCACCATTAGGGGTGATCCCTGAGCACAGGACAGGAGACAGGGTCCCCAGGAAGGGAGGTCTCATCTCTTAGGCCCCTGGAGCAAGACCATGGGGGCCTGTGCAGGGGACAGATTGCCCAGGCGCTGCCAGCCTTGGGCCTGGGAGTCGGTGCTTGACCTCCACATCCCTCGACCCAGAGCAGGATGCCCTGGCTGCCTGTCCTCAGTCCCAGCCTTGCGCCCACAGGTGGGACTGCAGGACAAACAGGTGAGTGTCTGCAGCAGCAACAGGAGTAGGTTCTCGGCCTTCCGCAGTAGGAAGTGGCCTCTGACCAGTGTCGGTCTCTGAGAATGAGCAGGAGGAGGAGCAGGTGCTACTGCAGAGCCAGCTCCGGATCAGCTGCAAGGGGAGTGAATCAGGACAAGGTGGATATGGATAAATGACAGAAGGTGCCGGGGGAGACCCCCTGTGAGGGTAGGAGCCCGCCTGCGGTGGTGGGAGGAAGGATAGGCCAGGACGCCACCTACTATAATGTATCAAAATCTAGAAGAGGCTAGAGGGGTTGTGGGGGTGCGAACTGGCCCTCACTGCACACAGAGGGTCCTAGCACCGGGGAGGCTGCTGGGTCGAGGTAGGGGGAGGCCCATCTCTTAGGCCTTGGTAGAAACACCCCCAGGGGAATGTGCAGGGGACAGGTTACCACATGTGCTGTTTTCCGTGGACCTGTGTGTGAGTGTCTGGACCCTGAATGTTGTGGCTGGGATTTGGACAGCCTTCGGCCCAGTCTCATGGCATAGATGTGCATGCAAGACCAGAAGGTGCAGTGCCTGTAGCCTGGAATGCTTCTGCTGGTACCAAAAGCAGCACACAGCTGCAACCCCACACCTGAATGCCCGCCTCATGTGGGCTCCAATATTGAGAAGGTGCTGAGGCACAAGGAGCTCATGGACCAGCTGCAGCAGGTGCTAACAAGGCAGCAGGCCCTGCTGGAGGCCACCTTCAGGGAGCTGAGGGAAACACAGGTGAGGGGGTGGGCAGGGGCTCAGGGACAGGAAGGAGCATCAGGCCCTAGACCTGCCTACTCACCTGGTGCCTTCATCTTTAGGGGATCCTCAGTCCTGAAATCAGGACCAACTGAGCCCCAGGCCTTGCTGGAATTCCAAGGGTACCATGAATAGGGTGAGTGGTGCGGTGGGTCTCCAGGAGGGAGAAGTGCCTGATGGGAATCTGGAGGTGGGGCTATATGGGAGGTGGAGCCAGGCGGGACCCCTGAGATGCCTCCACCTTCCTTGCTTGGCTGAGACCCTGGAGTGCCCCATAGTCAATCCAGTGTCGAAGAACACGGAGTTGGAGGTGAACATAGTGGAGGTTTGTGAGACCATGACCTCTATGGAACTCGAGGTGATGGTCATGAAGGACAGGCTGGTGCCGTGTGAGAAGACTAAGGATCTGGATGACTAAGGCCTGAGACTAAGGTCTGGTGTCCAGACCTGGGGAGCGGGATGATGGATTGTGTGAAGAACCCAGAGAGACCCTCCTGTTCCTGTCTGTGAGGAACAGGAGGCCGCAGACCTCAGATCCGGATCCTGTAATGACCTGCCGCCAAATAACCAGAGTCCAGCTCGTCCGCTTGAGTTCAGCTGGCAAGCTTGTTCACCATTAATCCACTTTTTCTACCCTGATGATGTACCCTGTGTTCTTCAATTCCAACTAATCTAGCCCTGATCCAGTTCTTCCCACCCTCCTCCTTCCTCCCTCCTCCCCACTCTTCCACTTTCCCTCAGCACTAGACCCTAGGGATCAAAGGGACAGAAAGGTCCCCCAACACTAGACCGCAGGGATCAGTGGGACAAAAATGTCTCCTACCTCTAGGCACCAGGGATGTTGGGAGCAGAAATTTAAACTGGGCCACACTCCAACCTCAGTCATGATAGCTCCAAAAGCCAAACAAGGGCTTGAGGTGGGAGCTCTCCCTCCCCAGTACACAGTCCCGTTTCTCCATATGGCAGCCCTGAAGCTAATGGGGGCTAGAAACATGAGAGCAACCAGTTCTGGACACTCTTTGGGGGCTGGTTGGGCACTAATGAATTGAGGAGAAGAGAGAGGAAGGAGGCATGCTGGGTCACTCTCTGACAGTCACTGTCCTATTTCCAAGCTTGTTTCAATAAATGGATCCATCCCAGGCCGTGTGGGTATGTGTCTTGGGCGAGGTGTGTCCTTCCAGCAGTTGGCAGTTGCTTCTAGATTGTGGATGGCCCTTGCCATGGGATTCACCATGTCTAGAGCCTGTCCTCTGCATGCCCCTGAGTACGATGTCAATGACCCCAGTAGAGTACCTCTAAGATTTTGAGTGGTAACATTCAAAATGTGGTGGTGGGAAGGTACGATGGTGGTGGAATTGATATTTGAATATTAAATGTAATAAATTATTGTAAAGAACTTTATAAAAACAAAATAAAAATTTGCAAAAAAGTCAGCAAAATATAAAGCATGAAAAGAGAACAGAAAAATCAAAGATACACCATTCTAATGCGTTTCTTTTTTTTAAAAAAAGCAATGGCGTCTAAGCTACTTAGATAGCCCACAGAATGGGAAAAATTATTTACCCAATACCTAGCTTATGAAAGGCTAATATCCAAGTTATATAGTACATTGGTAGAACTTTACCAAAAAAATATCTCCCAACCCCATCAAACAAATGCAGAGAGGAATAATGAACAGAAACTTCCTCCAAGAAGAAATTCAAGGGCTGGAGCGATAGTACAGTGGTACGTTGTTGCTTTGCACGTGGCTGATCTGGGTTTGATCCCCGCCATCCTACGGGCTACACCCGCCTTGGAACCCCAAGTGTTCTGTGAGAACCAGAAGGCAGTGTCCTTCCTAAAGACACCCCATGCACACGCCATCCTCCCTTGCACCTAGAGGTGGAAATCACACCCAGATCCAAGACAGACCTGAGCCAACAACCCGTCAAAGACAAATTGTGTTGGCAGAAGATCAGATAGACTGTGATGCCCGTGAGGTAAGGAGGCTGTAGACACCCATCCCAGGGCACGAAGTGACCTGCCTGAAAGTGATGTGTTCCCCCCAAGAGTCAGAAATGGTTAAACAGAATTCTTACTCACCTGTAATTCCGTCTTTTACCTACCCTGTCAAAATCATATTCATCTACACCAACCTTGTCTTTCTTCCCTCTTCCTTCCCGCCCTTCTCCTCTCCCCCTCCTCCTTCCTGCCCCCTCCCTTGTCCCCTCCTCTGCCCCATCCCATTGAGGAATGGCGCTATGGGACTATGAGGCTCTGCGGCTACACAAAGCAATTGCAGACGTGCCCCCATGGCAGGGATGCTGCGCACTAGGAGTGGCGAGATGACCCAAACAGAACAACATTGAGACTCGTACTCTGCAAGTAAAGACGTTACACAGTCTCCAAGGAAGCTCAGCTAGAGAAGAGGGCACCAAATAAAGGGTGCTGGGAGGATCCTCCCAGGGTGGGAGACGCATGATGAAAGTAGACTATAGACCAAACATGACTACCACTCAGTGCCTCTATTGCAAACCACAGCACCCAAATGGGGAGAGAGAGAACAAGGGAGAATGCACTGCCAAAGAGGCAGGGTGGGAAAGGGGGTTGGGGGGGTAGGAGGGATGCTGGGACCCGTGGTGGTGCAGGATGGGTGCTGGTACAGGAATGGGTACTTGATCATTGTGTGACTGAAACCCAAGCACAAAAATTTATAAGTCTACAATTGTACCTCATGGGGTTTCACTAATAAAAAAATAATAAAAAGAAAATTCTTGGATTAAAAAAAAAAGGTACACAGCTTCCAGCACATCCATATGTGCAGGAGCAAACTCAAAACATAAAATAATAACCCAATTAAAAAATAAATCCAAATAAATAAATTTCAATTTTTAATATGAACAGTTACTACACTTGATCTTAGCCAAAAGGCCGAGAAGCTCCAGGGGCTAAGGTGATAGCACAGTGGTAGGGCGGTCGCCTTACAAGCAGCCAACATGGCCGACCCGAGTTCAATTCCTCTGCCCCTCTTGGAGAGCCCGACAAGCTACTGAGAGTATTCGATATGCCATACATAGAAACAACAAAGTCTCCAATGGAGACGTTACTGGGCTCGCTTGAGCAAATCGACGATCAACGGGAGTGCCTTTACCTTTTACCTTTACCTTTTAATATGAAAATTAAGAGATCGTGGGGTCTCACCATGTTTCGCGCTTGTCCCTATCCCTCCCCGAGCGCACCCGCCCCTACCCAGTCTTTCCAGAGGGATTCAGGGCTTCATTCTTATGGTCTTTATCCGGATGCCACTCACGTTGGAAACTGCTCCCGAACTGTTCAGTGGTTCTGAGCAAGAGATTTAGTCCACTGCTTCTTGCAAGTCAGAGGATGGGGTCCCATCCGATAAGCAGAATGGCTGGGGTCGCGAAAGTTAGAGTGGGTTTTCACATCAAAATCTAGAGTCGCAAAAGTTAGATGTGGGTTTTCACATCATCATCCCAGGGACTGTGCCATCTGGGCAATTGGTAGCCACTGGGGCCCTTTGTTAGTCATGAGTGTCACCCCTGAATGGGGACCTGGAGGTAGATAGTTTGTTTACCTCTGTGGCACAGCGAGAGATCAGAGCCCCCTGCCTCAGAGACAGGTATGCCCAGACCTCTGCCAATGGCCCTACCCTGGGTCAGGGCACCTAGAGCCTGGTGCCCTTTCTCAGGCACTAAGAGGATCAACCTCTATGCCTCTAGAGCCCTACTGCTGATTTTTTTAGGTTATTTGTTTTTCTTTTTTTCACTTCTAAATGCTCATTCTTCCAGGAGGTCTGGTGCCCAGCCTCAACCAAGAGCTGGAGCAGAGCCTCTGAGGCTCTCTTTCAGTTCTCTTAGGCTTCTCACACAAGGACCTTATCATCTACAGACTGCAGGATGGTCCATTCCAGGGCTCCAACGAGGATTTTCTTAAGTCCAGAGCCAGGGTCTTCCTGAAGAAGGTGGCCGAGTTTTTGAATCCTTGGGCAACGGGTACACAGTGACAGAGGTTTCCTCCTGTCTCTGGATCCTTTGGCCCAAAGGCAAACGGGTCTGCTTCCTGGAACAATTTGCAAAGGGGGAAGCATATCTTTTGAGGTTCAGGCCAGTCAATCATTGGGCACTAGAGGAAAACAGACTCAAGAGAGCGGAAGGGCTGGGTACCACAAAGTGACCAGCAGGACCGACTACACTGACTCGGCGCAGGTCATGACTTCTCAACTGAGGGTATTGGCCTCAGTTGCTCCCAGTTGAGCTGCATCCCACCACTATTCCTGCCTCCCAGACCTGCGCAGTATCTTTCCCTATCCCTAGTCACACCTCACGGTCTACCTGACATTGTGGCTGTCTCTGGAGGCTCACTCCTAGCATGAGTTTACCAGCAGAGGGGCATGATACTGTCATTAGAGGGCGCCTGGAGAGGGTATTTTCCAAAGGGGGAATCCACAGTGTCAAGGTGGACATTTATTTGCTCTTCTAGCTCTGTCGGGAGATCTAATGCCAATAAGATACTAAAGTTGGGAACAGGGAGAACCTTGTTTCCCATGTGGAACCCCCAGCATCTGCTGAGACCATGGAATCTCGTGCCCAGCAAAAGCAGGGAAGCGCTGCACCTCCGATACCTTCAATGAGCTCTGCTTCCTATGTTGCCCTGTCTTGGGGGTCATGGGGCTCACTGTTTCCACGAGGCTTTTCTTGGGAGTGTAGGTACCAAGTTACCCTGCCTTCCCTGCTTGCCTGGGGACTCCCTTTGACTCTGTCAGACTGTCCAAGTGGTCCTGATGTCAGTAGACATTTCTGGAAGCTACCCAACTTTGAATGTCTGCTACTCCCATTCATAGAGGGTCACAACTTGTCTGGTGTCATATTGGCACTTTGTTCTCTCCTGCAGCATGTCATGGCCCTCTGGCGCAATGATCTGGGGCCTGCCTTCTGCCCCTCCGCATCCTCCACCACTGACCCCTGCTCCTGCTCTGGCTCCCCTCTTACTCCCCGCCCCTTGTCTGCCCTGCCAGTTCTCGCCTTCGCTAGACCAAGGGCACACTGGAGGTGCTGGCGTCTGGCCTTAAGCACACCACTGGGGTCGTGCTGTCTCCACTGGACGAGTGGCAGTGCCACCCAGCTGCCATGCTCTCTCCCAACTCCTCCTGTGCACCAGGTGCCACTGCTTGGGTGTTGCTCTTTTTCCTTTTGTTCTTGGCTTGCTTTCTCCCCTGCTTGGTAGTGATTTTTTTTGTTTCACAAATGAGAATTGCAGCACTAATATAACTTTGAGTTTTCAACGACTATGAACACATACATACTTTGCCAAAATTTCTGCCTAAAGCTAACTAAAAACCAAGAAGCTGGGACTGGAGTGATAGCACAGTGAGTAGGGTGTTTGTCTTGCATGAGGCTGACCTGGATTTGATTCCCAGAATCCCATATTGTTTCCTGAGCACGACCAGGAGTAATTCCTGAGTGCATGAGCTAGGAGTAACACCTGTGCATCGCTGGGTGTGACCCATAAAGGGGAAAAAAGGCACATTTTGGCAAGTAGGAGAACATGATGAGATAATAGTGCTAATGGAATGAATAGTTCCAAAGTCTGAACACCGCACACGGCTAGAGATCAGTTTTACAGCAGATCTGATGGGTGTCGGGGTATAAGCAAGCAGCTGACAGGAGAGTATGGAACAAGAAATGACCAAGGTTTCTTGGTGCAGAGAAGGATCTGGAGCATATCAATAACATAGGAAAATTTGGGAGATTTTCCCTGTTTTCTAAGTTGAACAGTGTGACAGACCACCTCTGGGCCGTCCCGAGTGATTTCCGTGCCTGTCTTCATCTCTCCCAGATCCTGTGCCTCATGGCAGTTCCTGCTCTCCAGGGTAGCCTGTCTGAAGTTAGCCTGCGGGAAATGTGGGCAGAGGTCCCCTCTCCTCTTCAGCAGGGCTCAGGAGATCCTAGTATCAGGACTTGAACAGGGCTGGGCCGCATCAAGGCCAGCACCTCCACCCCAGCAATATCCCTGGGGCCCATTCTTGAAAAGTCTGAAAGTGCTCGGGAGTGGAAGCCTCGGGTTCCACGGGGCTGTCTCCCTGGGCACTGTGCCGTACAGAAGGGGGAGTGAGGCATCTTTAAGGGAGCCCAACTCTACAGGAAGGAGAGTTAGGTGGGAAGCAGCTGAAAGAAAAGTACTGCTTGCAGCAGGGCATTAGTCCAGCACATAAAGTGATCGTCTTGCACACTGCTGACGTTGGATCAATGGGCCCCCCTAGTTCCACTAGGTGTGGTCCCTGAGCTAAGTCAGGAGTAAAGCCTGAGCATGTCTGGGTGTGGTTCCAACACCCAAAGAAAAGTGCTGCAAGCAGACAGGGCCGACCTTTTCCCAGTGCCCTAAGGAAGGATTCCTCAAATTCTTAGAGGCCATAAGAGAGATTTCCCTGTTAGGTGGAAGGGGTGAGGGAGGGGAAGGGGGTGACAGTACTGACCCTCCACTTGTGACACTGCCTGAGCAGTGACAGTCCACTTGGACAGTCCACAGTGGCCTGACTCAGGCCAGGACTTGGCTGCTGCTTTGACACAAAGGTGTCCTGAAATTGTGAATGTCAGGGTCCTTAGGAGCGAGAAGCCCCCAATGGGGTTCAGGAGGCAGGATACCCGGGGGGGGGGGGCAGAACCAGGCTGACTCTGCCCCTGAGCCCTCCACCTCCCTTGGTAGGCTGAGAGCCTGGGGCTGCCCCTCAGTCTATCCAGTTTCAGTCAATCTAAGGGCACTGAAGTGGAGGCGAACACATTGGAGATCATAAAGCCCGAGTAGATGGAGGTGGTAACAGTCAAGAAGGACAAGCTGGCGGTGTGGGGAGGACTGTGCGTCTGGAGGCAGAAATGTCCCCCAACACTGGGCCCCGGGGATGTGAGGGGCAGATATGTCCCCTACTAACAGACACTAGTGGTCTGGGAGGCAAATAAAGGCCCTAAGCAGTAGGCACCAGTAACATGGGGTACAGAGGTTTCCCGTAACAATAGACAGCAGGGTTCCAGGGACAGAAATGTTCACAATAACTTGGCACCAGGTATGAGCAAAGCTGAAATTTCCTCCAGAAAAAAACACTAGGGATTTTGGGGAAAATTTTTTTCCAATACTAGACACAAGAGCTCTGGGGGGAGAAATGTCCCACAACAGAGAACAGAGCTCAGATAGGAGACATGTCCTCCAACACTACATAATAAGGAGTCCCAGGAGCAGAAATACTCACCCCCATAGAAATAGTCCAAAGAGTATCAATAAGAAATGACCACCTCCTCACCCTCCACCTTAGACTATACCCCAGGAGAGAGGAGTGGAGAATGCCTCCTCACCCCCGATTTCCTACCTAAATGTTGAGATATTTCCAGTTTGTGGGCTGTCCTTGCATGGTCCAGGGCATTTTCCAATTTTTGAGTTAAAATTCTGTCCAGAAGGCCAGAGAGAAGTCTCAGGAGACTCAGTAAAGGCTTGGGATGCAATAGGTCAAGAACATTCCCTGGCACCACAGGGTCTCCTGATCACAAAGCCTGGAGCAAATAGAGATCCCCACAAACCCCAAACCTCTCAGGCATGTACACAGGCCATGAGGGTCAATGAAGCAGTACATGGAAGGATCTCAGTGCTTAGAGGAAACACTCATTCAGAGCATCCGATTTTCAAAATGGGACTTGGCTACAACCATCTACCCCTCCTTGGCCCAGGAAAAACGAGGCAACACTCAAACCTTCGGTTCATGGGCTACAGACCAAGCAAAAGTCTGAGCCGAGAGCTCCACGTCCTCCAGTGCACTTATTCTATTCTGGGAAAGGAAGTCCTGAAAAGGATGGAGGCTGGAACAGTCAGCAACTGAGTTCTAGGCACTACCTGGGACAGTTTTGGGAATCATGAATTGGTGGCAGAGGAGAGAGAGGGGAGAGGGCTGAATCAGTCTCCCTGACAGCCACTGTCCTGTTTCCAAGATTGTTTCTACAAATGGATGCATTCCAGCCTTTGTGGGTGTGTGGCATTGGGTGGGGCGGGTCCTGCCAGGGAACGGCTCATGCTTCTTGATGAAGCATGAGCTGTCCTGTGGGGGTCTCACCATGGATCAGAACCTGACATGACATGCCCATGCCCATGGCGCCTGTTGCATCTACACCCCCTCTGCAGTGCCCACTGGGAAGAGCCCCCACCTTGCCCCCAATGCTTCATGGGTGCCAGGCCCCCTAGTGGCCATATTATGCCTCTGTTAAAGGACCTGCAAACCTCCAGGTATTTCCCAAACCTCTCAAGGACTGGATGGACTTTCTCTGCCCAGAGCGTCACCCCAGTGTGGAACCCTTCACTGCCCACAGGCTCCCCAGACAGCACAAGCCCACAGTGACCCTGTGCCGCACCATCTGAGATGGATTTGATTCTCAGCCATGCGAAAGTGAGAGGAGGAGATGTCAGAGTTACAGGAGACAGCCGCAGACCACTGGGGCCTGAATGTGCTCAGGGCAGGGAGGATAGGGGCACTCGGGGGTGCCATAGTGGGCACGAGCAATATGGGGGAGCTGGGGTTCCTTTAAGGCTGCAGGACTCGTGAGGGCAGCGTGGCCAGGCTGAGTGGCCCAAGTTGGGAGTGTGTGTATTGAGAGGGTTTTCCAGAGCAGGCCGGGAACAATACCAGAGAAGCATCAAGGTTCCCCAAGGCCAAGTCTGGTGTCCAGCTCCCAGTAGGATGGACTGAGCCTCAGAGAAAGGGGCAGAGCTGGGGTGGGGAGGTTCTATGGGGTCATTAAGAGCCCTCCAGGACTGAGAAAGGGAAGTCTCTGAGCAACATGGGGAATTGGTCAGGGACTGACTGGGTCTGGGGGCTCATGGCCCCACAAACTGGCTGCTGCCAGTCTGGGAGGAAGCAGTGAGAGGACAGAGAGAACGTGGACACAGGATAAGGTGGGAGCAAGAACTCTGCGGGCTTCAGGAGAGGAGGGGCAGGGCAGGGGGCAGTGGCTCCAAGGAGACAAAGGAGAGGGGCAGGGAGTGAGGGGCGGTGGGGACAGCGACCAGGACAGCCCCTCTGCCAGGCTCACTGGGCTCCCACAGCAGCAGCCAGGGCAGACCTAGGGTTGCTCAGGGGCGAATCCTGGCAGCTGCACCCCAGCCTGGGCATGGGGGGACGTGATCTCTGGGAATGAGAAAGTCGTGGACTGAGCTACGGGAGACCGAAAGGGTCAGTGCTCCTGGCCCACCGTGGGGCCCACAGAGTTCCAAGCCACCATCGTCGGTAGGGGGCAGTGCCCGAGGGTCCGGATGGGGGTGGGGAGGCCCCTCAGGCCCACCAGGGCAGAGGCTGGTGCAGCCTTCAGTGTGAGGTTACCCCTGGGAGCTCTAGATTTCTCCCTGGCCAATGGGGTTGCAGCCCCGAGGCCACGCCCCCTTCCCTGCCTATAAAAAAAGCTCGTGGCCCCGCCCCTTCGGGCACCAGGCTGCCCCACCCCAGCCCCCACCCTCCCTTGCTTGGCTGAGACCCTAATGCTGCCCCACATCCCATCCACTCCAAAGGGATTGGCGTGGAGACGAACAACACACAGGTGCTCCTGGACACAAACCGTGAGGAGCTGGAGGCCACAGACAAGGAGGAGGCACAGGAGGCCAGGCAGGAGGAGTGCCAGAGTCCAGGAGCTGGAGGAGTCAGTCAAGTCCCAGGGGGCAGGGACCATGGCCTGTGTGAGATCCAGAGACGCTCCTGTTGCTGTCCTTAAGGAAGAGGAGTCCACCGTCATCGGACCCAGGTCCTGTAATGACCCGCCGAAAATCCAGAAAACGCAGCTGGTCAGCAAGAGCTCCACTGGCAGCCTGACCCCCAGCTGACACCTCGATTTTACTGCACCGACGCACCCTGCCGCTCTCACCCAATTGATCTAGCCCAGCCCCGTCCTCCCCATGCCACCCGAGTTCTGCCTTCCGCCTTGGCCCTTTGCTCTTCTCCCTCCACTAGAACCAGGGATATCCCTCACTGCAAGACCAGGGATCTGGGCAAAGGCACAACTAATCTCCATCTCAATACACAGGATATGAGGGGGACAGTAAAGTCTCCTTCCACTAGACCCAGAGATGTGGGGGAAGAAATGTCCCCACCCCTGGAACCCTCAGGTATCAGGGGGCACAGTTTCCCCCTCCACTAGACCCCGGGATCAGGGGGGCAGAAATGTCTACCCCACTAGACCCCACGGATTGGGGGGGCCAAAGATGCCCCCCCACTAGACCCCAGGAATGGGGGGCCAGAGATGCCCCCCCTTCACTAGAAACCAGGGATCGGGGGGGCAGAGATTCCCCCCCACAAGACGGCAAGGATCAAGGGGGGGCAGAGATGCCCCCCACCACTAGACAACACGGATCGGGGGGGCCATAGATGCCCCCCCCACCACAAGACTCCAGGGATGGGGGGCCAGAGATGCCCCCCCCATCACTAGAAACCAGGGATCGGGGGGCAGAGATTCCCCCCCCACAAGACGGCAAGAATCAAGGGGGGCCAGAGATGCCCCCCCACCACTAGACGCCAGGGATCGGGGGGGCCAGAGATGCCCCCCCAACCCCGAGATGCCAGGGATGGGGGGGCCAGAGATGCCCCCCACCACTAGACACCAGGGATTGGGGGGACCAGAGTTGCCCCCCCAACCACTAGACGCCAGGGATGGGGGTCCAGAGATGCTCCCCCCCACTAGACGCCAGGGATCGGGGGGGGCCAGAGATGCCTCCCCCCACCACTAGACGCCATTTATCGAGGGGGGGCCAGACATGCCCCCTCCACCACTAGACGCCATTGATCGGGGGGGGGCAGTGATGCCCCCCACCACTAGCCGCCAGGGATCGGTGGGGCCAGAGATGCCCCCCCAACCACTAGACGCCAGGGATGGGGGGGCCAGAGATGCCCCCCACCACTTGACGCGATTGATCGGGGGGGGCCAGAGATGCCCCCCCACCACTAGACGCCAGGATTGGGGAGTGACGAGATGTCCCCCCCACCACTAGACGCCAGGGATCGGGAGGGCCGAGATGTCCCCCTTCGCAAGGTCCGAGGGATGAGAGGGGCCGATATGTCCCCCTCCACAAGGTCCGAGGGATCAGAGGGAAGAAATGTCCCCCTCCACAAGGTTCAAGGGATCAGGATGGCAGATATATCCCCCCAGCACTAGCAAACAATGATTTGGAGGTCAGAAGTCACAACTCAGCTCTCCCCTCCCCATTGTGGGGTCCTGTTTCTGCGCATGACAGCCCTGAAGCTTGGCCGCTGGTACCATACAGTCACCGGATTCTACACACTCTTTGGGGCTGTTTGGGGACTTTGTATTGCTGGCTGAGAAGAGAGGAAGGAGGAAGGCGGGCTTTGTCCCTGACTGCCACTGTCTGATTTTCACGATTGTTGCAATAAATGGATCTATCCCAGGCCTGTGTGGGTGTGTGTGTCACTGGGCGGGGCAGGTCTGGCCAGTAGTTGACAATTGCTTCTAGATTGTGGGAAGCCTCGGCCATGTCACCATGCCAAGACACTTCACCTGCCTGCCCCTGTGTGAAGCCTGTCAATGACCCCAGGAGAGTCCACCCCAAGGGTTGAAGGTCTCAATCACGGATGCGTCCCCAGGAGGGAGGGCAGGATGCAGCACCCAGAGCCCTGCCTTCCACTGCAGCACCTCCGTGGGCTCCCCTCACCCCTGATGCCTGTTTCCCCATTCCCCTCTGCAGTGCACCAGGGACAGACCCCACTTTGCCCCCTAGTGGCCACATCAGGTTTCTCAGGATGAGCACTTGAAAGTGCTCCTGCAGCAGGTGGGTCCAAGGTGCTGTCCCCTTAGCCAGGGTCCCTCTCTATGGCACCCGCCCCGGCAGGAAGACAGTGTGTTATCAGTGGAGCAGGATGGGGCCGTGGATGGAACATGTTTCTAGTGTCCCCGAGTCTGTACGGAGCTGATCCCTGATAATAGCGCCCCACTTCTTTGTGGACCATCAGATTCCCTAATACAAGTCCCACTGTCACCTGTCAGCAGTCCGGCCAGACCCCATGTAAGAAAGCATCAGGCCCTGACTCCTCTTTGCTCCTGCACACCCGGACCTGTTGTACAGCCTTGGCTGAGTGACACTCTACTGGTGAGAAGAAGTGTGTCCAGATCTATGGGTCAGAGCAGATGGCAGCGCCTCAGAAGGAAGAACCATCCTGTTCCAGTAATTTCCAGGAATTTGGTCAGCCATGCCCCTTCCTGCCTGTCACATTCCTACTGAGACTCACACTCCTGGTAAGGCTGCTCAGGGCAGGCACAGGCAGCTCCTGGTTTACCCTTCGGTGCCCAGTTCATAGCCCTGCCCCTCTACCTGAACCATGGGCCTGGGGTCGCCTGTTCACTCACACGGTTCTACACACCTCACACATGTCCTTCATACCCTCTCGCAACCTCTACTGGGGCTCTAGGCTTAGCTCCCTGTGTCCTGCCTCTGGGCCCCTGGGATCGGGAAACACCAAGTCCAGGTTTTCCTGAGGTTTGGGGAACTGGGAGACTGTAGGGATCAGCAGCTTGACACCCCCTCTCACCCATTGCCAGTGGGGAGAGCTGTTCTCCCTGGACATTGAAAGACTGTCTTGGGAGTTTTTCCTCTTAGGATCTTGCAGAGTCTCACCAAGACACAGGTGGCACCCAAGAGTTTGCCGGAAGCATCCCAGTGTATTCCATGTGTGCAGGCTCTACCCAGCTATCCCCCAAACAGGCATTAGCAGGTCACAGCATGATTATGTAGGTTGTTTACAGGCTACCTTGATTCTGCGGTAACAACTTTCATCTAACATGCAGTGGTGCCTATAGCTCTCAGGTGCTCCCACAGTGGTGACTCCAGTTTCTAAGCTCCATGGTTTGAGCGTTCCCGTGATCCTCTTCCATCCCTGCTCGGGTAAACTGCTCTCACTCTCTTGCTCGGTGAGAGATTTGGGAACCTCATCTGGGTCGTACAGAGGGACAGAGACATATAAATAAAGTTAAGGAAATAGGAGTAGCTTACTGGGGGGCTCCTGGGCGGACTCTCCGAACCTCAGGTGAGGCAATGGTACACCTGCGCCCTGGGTTAGATGAAGGGGCCTTTGGAGTTGTCTTGGTCTGTTCCTAGTCATCTCTTCGTGGGTCAATGGTAAGGAACCTCCAATGAAGCCTGGTGGCTTCCTGTCACCACATGGGCGATAAGTCTTGTCTTCCTCACCTGGGAGAAGGTGATCTCTGACTCCAGGAATGTTGCTGTCCACTCAGTCAGTTGCCATTTGGTTCTGGTCACCATTTTGTCAGAGCAAACCTCACATTTGATTCCTGTCAAATTTGGTGACTCCTGACCCATCCATCTTGTCCACCTCCTAGAGTGGGTCTCTCAGTGGTCCTGCCTAGTTTTTCGCTTCTGCCTCTTGTTGCCTGCTTGGTTCCCTCCCTTAGGCTTGGCAGACAGAATCATTTGCGAGCCCCCCTTAGCTCACCCCGCCGCGCCTGATCCTGACAAACTAGCACCTGCAGGTTAAGCTTCTGGCGATGGTCAGTGATGAGTGACTCTCTGGAATTGTTTCTCATTTCTGGCCTGACTCTGCGAGATGTCCATTCTACAGTGAGGCCCTCAGGAGTGGCCAAACCTGACCAAAGTTGGGCCTGACCAGCCTCCAGCTCCCTCGCCCATCTTGAATTCATTCTTTCTTTTTTTTTTCTGGAACAGGCACTTTTTATTTATTTATTTATTTTTATTTTTATTTTTTTAAATATAAAATTTCACTGTTTATTATGTATTTGAAGCACAGAAACTCTTTTTGTAAGATGTTTTCTAAATCCTGTAATTGTACCTCAGGTTCCGTCCTAAAGATGAGAGATGACCATATACTCTCTGCTGTGTACATATCTTACTTTGGAAGACCCCTTCATGACATAGAAGCTAATAGTGTCTTCAAAGCTGTCACACCGCTGGCCAAGCAAGTGAAAACAGAGATAGATAAATGGGACTATCTTAAACTAAGAAGCTTCTGCACCTCAAAAGAAACAGTGACCAAAAACAAAGACAGCCTACAGAATGGGAAAGGATATTCACCAACTACACATCTGATAAGGGGTTAATTTCAAGGATATACAAAATACTGGTTCAACTCCACAAAAAGAAAACATTCAACCCCATCAAAAAATGGGGAGATGAAATGAATAGAAACTTTGACAAAGAAGAAATCCGAATGGCTAAAAGACACATGAGAAAATGTTCCACATCATTAATCATCAGGGAGATGCAGATCAAAACCACAATGAGGTGTCACCTCACACCACAGAGACTGGCCCATATCCACAAGAACAAAAACAACCGGTGCTGGCGCGGATGTGGTGAGAAAGGGACACTCCTTCACTGTTGGTGGGAATGCCGACTGGTTCAGCCCTTCTGGAAAACAGTATGGATGATTCTCAAAAAACTAGAAATTGAGCTCCCATTTGACCCAGCAATACCACTCCTGGGAATATATCCCAGAGAGGCAAAAAAGTATAGCCGAAGTGACATCTGCAATTGTCTGTTTATTGCAGCACTCTTTACAATAGCCAGAATCTGGAAAAAACCTGAGTGCCCGAGAACAGATGACTGGTTGAAGAAACTCTGGCACATTTACACAATGGAGTACTATGTAGCTGTTAGAAAAGACGAAGTCTTGAATTCATTCTTTAAACTGGCTCAAAGCCAGCCCTCACCTATCCTCCCAACCCCCCCCCCCCCCCCGTCCTGACTGATTGGAGTAGAGCAGCATTCAGTCCTTATTGGAGAAAACACCTTTTTTCCAATAAGGGGTGGGGGACAGGCCCAAGGGACCTTCCCTTGTGGCAGTTTGTGATTGGCAGGTACAGGCAGTTACTGGCCTTTAGAAGTTAGGGTGAGTAGTCAGGTCTTTCAGCCCACAAGGGAATGCCCTGCCACAGAGGCAGGGTGGGAAGGGGGGGATGGGGGGTTAGGAGGGATGCTGGGACCCGTGGTGGTGGAGGATGGGCACTGGTGGAGGGATGGGTACTTGATCATTGTGTGACTGAAACCCAAGCACAAAAATTTGTAATTCTATAACTGTACCTGCTGGTGTTTCACTAATAAAAAATTTAAAAACATACTTGGATAAAGAAAAAGTTACACAGCCTCCAACACATCCATATGTGCAGGAACAAACTCAAAACATAAAATAAAGAACAGTTAAAAATCCAAAGAAATAAATTTCAATTTTTAATATGAAAATTAATCGATCATGGGGTCTCACCATGTTTCGCGCTTGTCCCTATCCCTCCCTGAGCGCTCCCCCCCCCAGCCTTTCCAGAGGGATTCAGGGCTTCTTACTTATGGTCTTCATACGGATGCCACTCAGGTTGGAAACTGTTCCTGAACTGTTCAGTCGTTCTCAGCAAGAGATGTAATCCACTGCTTTTGCAAGTCAGAGGATGGGGTCCAATCCGATAGGCAGAAACACTAGGGGATTAACCTAGAGTCGCAATAGTTAGATGTGGGTTTTCACATCATAATCCCAGGGACTGTGCCATCTGGGCAATTGGTAGCCACTGGGGCCCTTTGTTAGTCATCAGTGTCACCCCTGAATGGGGACCTGGAGGTAGATAGTTTGTTTACCTCTGTGGCACAGCGAGAGATCAGAGCCCCCTGCCTCAGAGACAGGTATGCCCAGACCTCTGCCAATGGCCCTACCCTGGGTCAGGGCACCTAGAGCCTGATGCCCTTTCTCAGGCACTAAGAGGATCAACCTCTTTGCCTCTGGGCCCTACTGCTGATTTGAAAGGGCTTTTTTGGGTTATTTTTCTTTTTTTCACTTCTAAATACTCATTCTTCCAGGAGGTCTGGTGCCCAGCCTCAACCAAGAGCTGGAGCAGTGCCTCTGAGGCTCTCTTTCAGTCCTCTTGGCTTCTGACACTAGGACCGAATCATCTACAGACTGCAGGATGGTGCATTCCAGGGCTCCAACGAGGATTTTCTTAAGTCCAGAGCCAGGGTCTTCCTGAAGAAGGTGGCCGAGTTTTTGAATCCTTGGGCAACGGGTCCACAGTAACTGAGGTTTCCTCCTGTCTCTGGATCCTTTGGCCCAAACGCAAACAGGGGTCTGCTTCCTGGAACAATTTCCAAAGGGAGAAACACATCTTTTGAGGTTCAGGCCGGTCAATCATTGGTCACTAGAGGAAAACAGACTCAAGAGAGTGGAAGGGCTGGGTACCACAAGGTGACCAGCAGGAGCGACCACACTGACTCGGCGCAGGTCATGAGTTCGCAACTGAGGCCAATGGGTTGCTCCCAGTTGAGCTGCATCCCACCACTATTCCTGCCTCCCAGACCAGCGCAGTATCTTTCCCTATCCCTAGCCACACCTCATGGGCTACCAGATATTGCGGCTGTCTTTGGAGGCTCACTCCTAGCATGAGTTTACCAGCAGAGGGGCATGATACTGCCATTAGAGAGCGCCTGGAGAGGGTATTTTCCAAAGGGGGAATCCACAGTGTCAAGGTGGACATTTATTTGCTCTTCTAGCTCTGTCGGGAGATCGAACGCCAATAAGATACTAAAGTGGGGAACAGGGATAGCCTTGTTTTCCATATGGAACCCCCAGCATCTGCTGAGACCATGGATTCTCAGGCCCAGCAAAAGCCGGGAAGGGCTGCACCTCCGATACCTTCATCGAGCTATGCTTCCTATGTTGCCCTGTCTTGAGGTCATGGGGCGACCGTTTCCACGAGGCTTTTCTTGGGAGTAGGTACCAAGTTACCCTGCCTTCCCTGCCTGCCTGGGGACTCCCTGTGACTCTGTCAGACTGTCCAAGTGGTCCTGGTGTCAGTAGACATTTCTGGAAGCTACCCAACTTTGAATGTCTGCCACTCCCTTTCACAGAGGGTCACAGCTTGTCTGGTGTCATATTGGCACTTTGTTCTCTCCTGCAGCATGTCATGGCCCTCTGGGGCAATGATCTGGGGCCTGCCTTCTGCCCCTCCGCATCCTCCACCCCTGACTCCTGCTCCTGCTCTGGCTCCCCTCTTTCTCCCTGCCCCTTGTCTGCCCTGCCAGTTCTCGCCTCCTCTAGACCAAGGGCACACTGGAGGTGCTGGCGCCTGCCCTTAACCACTCCACTGGTGCAGTGCTGTCTCCACTGGACGAATGGCAGTGCCACCCAGCTTCCATGCTCTCTGCCAACTCCTCCTGTGCACCAGGTGCCACTGCTTGGGTGTTGCTCTTTTTCCTTTTGGTCTTGTCTTGCTTTCTCCCCTGCTTGGTAGTGAGTTTTGTTGTTTCACAAATGAGAATTGCAACACTAATATAACTTTGAGTTTTCAACGACTATGAACTCATACGAACTTTGCCAAAATTTCTGCCTAAACCTAACTAAAAAACAAGCAGCAGGGACTGGAGTGATAGCATAGTGAGTAGGGTGTTTGCCTTGCACACGGCTGACCTGGATTTGATTCCCAGAATCACATATGGTTCCCTGAGCACCACCAGGGGTAATTCCTGAGTGCATGAGCCAGGAGTAACCCCTGTGCATCGCTCGGTGTGACCCATAAAGGGAAAAAAAGCACATTTTGGAATGTGGGAGAACATGATGAGATAATAGTGGTAATGGAATGAACAGCTCCAAAGTCTGAACACCGCACAAGGCGAGAGATCAGTTTTACAGCAGATCTGATGGGCGACAGGGTATTAGCAAGCAGCTGACAGGAGAGTATGGAACAAGAAATGACCAAGCTTTCTTGGTGCAAAGATGTATCTGGAGCATATCAATGATGTAGGAAAATTTTGGGGATTTTCCCAGGTTTCTAAGTTGAACAGTGTGACAGACCACCTCTGGGACATCTCGGGTGATTTCCGTGCTGTCTCGTCTCTCCTAGAACCTATGCCTCATGTCAGCTCCTGCTCTACAGTGTAGCCTGTTTGAAATTAGCCTGCGAGAAATGTGGGTAGAGGTGCACTCTCCTCTTCAGCAGGGTTCAGGAGATCCTAGTATCAGGACTTGAACAGGGCTGGGCCGCATCAAGGCAAGCACCTTCACCCCAGCAATATCCCTGGGGCCCATTCTTGAAAAGTCTGAAAGTGCTCGGGAGTGGAAGCCTCGGGTTCCACGGGGCTGTCTCCCTGGGCACTGTGCCGTACAGAAGGGGGAGTGAGGCATCTTTAAGGGAGCCCAACTCTACAGGAAGGAGAGTTAGGTGGGAAGCAGCTGAAAGAAAAGTACTGCTTGCAGCAGGGCATTAGTCCTGCAGATAAAGGATCGTCTTGCACACTGCTGACCTTGGATCAATGGGCACCCCTAGTTCCACTAGGTGTGGTCCCTGAACTGAGCCAGGAGTAAAGCCTGTGCATGTCTGGGTGTGATGCCAACACCCAAAGAAAAGTACTGCAAGCAGACAGGGCCAGCCTTTTCCCAGTGCCCTAAGGACAGATTGCTCAAGTTCTTAGTGGACATAAGAGGGATTTCCCTGTTAGGTGGAGGGGTAAGGGAGGGGAAGGGGGTGACAGCACTGGCCCTCCACTTGTGACTCTGCCTGAGCAGTGACAGTCCACTTGGACAGTCCAGAGTGCCCTGACTCAGGCCAGGACTTGGCTCCTGCTTTGACACAAATGTCTCCTGAAAATGTGAGTGTCAGGGTCCTCAGGGGGAAGAAGCCCCCAGTGGGGGTCAAGAGGCAGGACACCTGGGGGGCAGAACCAGGCGGACACTGCCCCCGAGCCCTCCACCTCCCTTGGTTGGCTGAGAGCCTGGGGCTGCCCCTCAGTCTATCCAGTTTCAGTCAATCTAAGGGCATTGAAGTGGAGGCGAACACAGTGGAGATCATAAAGCCCGAGGAGCTGGAGGTGGTAACAGTCAAGAAGGACAAGCTGGAGGTTTGGGGAAGACCGTGCATCTGGAGGCAGAAATGTCCCCCAACACTGGGCACCGGGGATGTGGGGGGCAGAAATGTCCCCCAATAATAGACACTAGTGGTCTGGGAGGCAAAAACAGGCCCCAAGCAGCAGGCACCAGTGACATGGGGTGCAGAGGTTTCCCCTAACAATAGACAGCAGGGTTCTGAGGACAGACATGTTCACAATTACTCGGCACCAGGGATGAGCAGAGCTGAAATTTCCTCCAGAAAAAAACACTAGGGATGTTGGGGAAAATTGTTTTCCAATACTAGACACAAGAGCTCTGGGGGGTGAAATGTCCCACAACAGAGAACAGAGCTCAGATAGGAGAGACATGTCCTCCAACACTACACAATTAGAAGTCCCCAGAGCAGAAATACTCACCCCCATAGAAATAGTGTGGGTATTTGTCTTGGGCGAGGCGTGTCCTGCCAGCAGTTGGCAGTTGCTTCTAGATTGTGGGTGGCCCTTGCCATGGGATTCACCATGTCTAGAGCCTGTCATTTGCATGCCCCTGAGTACGATGTTAATGACCCCAGGAGAGTACCTCTAAGATTTGGAGTGGTAACATTCAAAATATGGTGGTGGGAAGGTACGATGGTGGTGGAGTTGGTGTTTGAATATTAAATGTAATAAATTATTGTAAACAACTTTATAAGAACAAAATAAAAATTTGCAAAAAAGTCAGCAAAATATAAAGCATGAAAAGAGAACAGAAAAATCAAAGATACACCAATCTAATACTTTTTTTTAATAAAAAAAGCAATGGCGTCTAAGCTACAAAGATAGCCCACAGAATGGGAAAAATTATTTACCCAATACCTAGCTGATGAAAGGCTAATATCCAAGTTATATAGCACATTGGTAGAACTTTACAAAAAAAATATCTCCCAACCCCATCAAACAAATGCAGAGAGGAATAATGAACAGAAACTTCCTCCAAGAAGAAATTCAAGGGCTGGAGCGATAGTACAGTGGTACGTTGTTGCTTTGCACGTGGCTGATCTGGGTTTGATCCCCGCCATCCTATGGGCTACACCCGCCTTGGAACCCCAAGTGTTCTGTGAGAACCAGAAGGAAGTGTCCTTCCTAAAGACACCCCATGCACACCCCATCCTCCCTCTCACCTAGAGGTGGAAATCACACCCAGATCCAAGACAGACCTGACCCAACAACCCGTCAAAGGCAAATTGTGTTGGCAGAAGATCAGACAGACTGTGATACCCGTGAGGTAAGGAGGCTGCAGACACCCAGCCCAGGGCACAAAGTGGCCTGCCTGAAAGTGATGTGTTCCCCCCAAGAGTCAGAAATGGTTAAACAGAATTCTTACTCACCTGTAATTCCATCTTTTACCTACCCTGTCAAAATCATATTCATCTACCCCAACCTTGTCTTTCTTCCCTCTTCCTTCCCGCCTTCCCCTCTTCCCCCCTCCACCTTCCTGCCCCCTCCCTTCTCCCCTCCTCTGCCCCTTCCCATTGAGAAATGGGGCTATGGGGCTATGAGGCTATGGGGCTACACAAAGCAATTGCAGACGTGCTCCCATGGCAGGGATGCTGCGTACTAGGAGTGGCGAGTTGACCCAAACAGAACAACATTGAGACTCACTCTGCATGTAAAGAAGTTACACAGTCTCCAAGGAAACTCAGCTCGAGAAGAGGGCACCAAATAAAGGGTGCTGGGAGGATCCTCCCAGGGTGGGAGATGCATGCTGAAAGTAGACTATAGACCAAACATGACTACCACTCAGTGCCTCTCTTGCAAACCACAGCACCCAAATGGAGAGAGAGAGAGAAAATGGGGGAATGCACTGCCAAGAGGGCAAGGATCAAGGGGGGGGCAGAGATGCCCCCCCACCACTAGACACCAGGGATCGGGGGGCGTAGAGATTCCCCCCCCCACTAGAGGGCAAGGATCAAGGGGGGGGCAGAGATGCCCCCCCACCACTAGACGCCAGGGATGGGGGGGCCTGATATGCCCCCCACCACTAGACACCAGGGATCGGGGGGGCCAGAGATGCCCCCCCAACCACTAGACGCCAGGGATCGGGGTGGCCAGAGATGCCCCCCAACCACTAGACGCCAGGGATTGGGGGGCCAGAGATGCCCCCTCACCACTAGACGCCATGGATTGGGGGGCCAGAGATGCCCCCCAACCACTAGACACCAGAGATTGGGGTGCCAGAGATGCCTCCCCCACCACTGGAAGCCAGGGATGGGGGGGCCAGAAATGCCCCCCCACCACTTGACGCGATTGGTGGGGGGCAGAGATGCCCCCCCACCACTAGACGCCAGGATTGGGGGGTGACGAGATGTCCCCCCCACCACTAGACGCCAGGGATCGGGGGGCCCGAGATGTCCCCCTCCACAAGGTCCGAGGGATCAGAGGAAGAAATGTCCCCCTCCACAAGGTGCAAGGGATCAGGATGGCAGATATATCCCCCCAGCACTAGCAAACAATGATTAGGAGGTCAGAAGTCACAACTCAGCTCTCCCCTCCCCATTGTGGGGTCCTGTTTCTGCGCATGACAGCCCTGAAGCTTGGCCGCTGGTACCATACAGTCACCGGATTCTACACACTCTTTGGGGCTGTTTGGGGACTTTGTATTGCTGGCTGAGAAAAGGGGAAGGAGGAAGGCGGGCTTTCTCCCTGACTGCCACTGTCTGATTTTCACGATTGTTGCAATAAATGGATCTATCCCAGGCCTGTGTGGGTGTGTGTGTCGCTGGGCGGGGCAGGTCTGGCCAGTAGTTGACAATTGCTTCTAGATTGTGGGAAGCCTCGGCCATGTCACCATGCCAAGACGCGTCACTTGCCTGCCCCTGTGTGAAGCCTGTCAATGACCCCAGGAGAGTCCACTCCATGGGTTGAAGGTCTCAATCACGGATGCGTCCCCAGGAGGGAGGGCAGGATGCAGCACCCAGGGCCCTGCCTTCCACTGCAGCACCTCCATGGCCTCCCCTCACCCCTGGTGCCTGTTCCCCCATTCCCCTCTGCAGTGGCACCAGGGACAGACCCCACTTTGCCCCCTAGTGGCCACATCAGGTTTCTCAGGATGAGCACTTGAAAGTGCTCCTGCAGCAGGTGGGTCCAAGGTGCTGTCCCCTCAGCCAGGCTCCCCCTGGATGGCACCAACCCTAGCAGAAAGACAGTGTGTTATCAGTGGAGCAGGATGGGGCCGTGGATGGAACATATTTCTAGTATCCCCAAGTCTGTACGGAGCTGATCCCTGATAATAGCGCCCCACTTCTTTGTGGACCATCAGATTCCCTAATACAAGTCCCACTGCCACCATCACAGCACGGTCAGACCCCCTGTTATAGAGAACCAGGCCCTGACTCCTCTTTGCTCCTGCACACCTGGACCTGTTGGGACAGCCTTGGCCGAGTGACACTCTACTGGTGACAAGAAGTGTGTCCAGATTCATGTATCAGACCAGATGGCAAAGCCTCAGAAGGCAGAGCCATCCTGTTCCAGTCATTTCCAGGAATTTGGTCAGCCATGCCCCTTCCTGCCTGTCACATTCCTACTTGGATGGGAACCAGGGACCACTTGTACCACTTGTAAGGGAACCAGGGACCACTTGTACCACTTGTAAGTAAATTTCATGACTTCATCCTTTCTTTTTTTTTCCCCCTTTATTTTATTTTATTTTTTTTTACAGTTGTAAATTTACAATATTTTGTGCTTTGGTTTCAATTATACAATGATCAGATACCCATCCCTCCACCAGTGCCCATTTTCCACCACCATGGATAATATCCCTCCCACCCCCATCCTCCCATCCCCCCTGTCTCTGTGGCAGGGCAATCCCCTGTGTTCTCTCTCTCCTTTTGGGTGTTGTGGTCTGCAAAAGAGGCATTGAGTGGCAAACATGTTCAGTCCATAGTCCACTTTCGACATGCATCTCCCCTCCCTCCTGGGAGGATCCTCCAAACATCCTTTATTTGGTGCTCCCTTCTCTATCTGAGCTGCCCTTTCCTCTAGAATGCCCAACTGGCCACTAAGCTATGGAGTAATCCTCCTGGTGCTGATCTCAGCTATTCTTGGGTATTAATCTCATACTTTGTTACTTTATATCCCCCAGATGAATGCAATCTTTCTATGTCTATCCCTCTCTTTCTTTTTTTTTTTTTTTAATTTATTTATTGAATCACTGTGGGAAAGGTTACAAAGCTTTCAGGTTTATGTCTCAGTCATGCAAATATCAAACACATTTCCCTTTACCAATACTTATTTTTTACCATGAAGAACCCCAATAAAACCCCACCCCCCACCCCTCCCCGTCCCTGTGAAGCAGATGAATTCTAGTTAACACTCTATCTGCTTTGATTAGATTCATTGTTTCAATAAAAGATTCACCACTATTATTTAGAGTTTACCCCCACCCCAAATCAGACATGCTGAAAAAGCATTGTGAACTGATTTGCTTTCTACGGCTGGGTTCAAGAATTAAATGTTGGTTTTGGATTTCTGCTCTTTTACCTATTGACCCTGGAAGTATTTCTACTGAAAGTCAGATAGTTAAGAAATTGGTTTCTGTGTTCTGGAGTCCTGGCCGTGCTGGAGAGCCGCTCGCGGGGGGCAACCAGGTGGCCTCGGTAGGGCATGAAGGGCGGACCGAAACGCCCCCCTTCCCATGAGGTTTTAGTCGCCCCCACACTCCCGGCTCATACCTGCTGTCCACAAGGCTCCCATGTGGCTGCCATCTTTCTTTCCAAAGAGGAGAGGGCGAATGGGGCAACACCCTTTCCCCTCCGGCAGACTTGATGGCCTGGATCAATGCAGAGTCCGTTCACTTTTCTGCTCCAAGCTGCTGGGTTCTGCATTAAGTCCTTGTGCTTCTGGGGCCGTGGCCGTGCTGGAGAGCCGCTCGCGGGGGGCAACTGGTGACCTCGGTAGGGCGTGAAGGACGAACCAGAACGCCCCCCTTCCCATGAGGTTTTAGTCGCCCCCACACCCCCAGCTCATACCTGCTGTCCACAAGGCTCCCATGTGGCCGCCATCTTTCTTTCCAGAGGGAGGAGGGCGGAAGGGAGCAACACCCTTTCCCCTCTGGGCAGAAATGATTGCCTGGATCAACGCATAGTCCTTTCACTTTTCTGCTCCAAGCTGCTGGGTTCTGCATTAGGTCATTGTGCTTCTGGGGCTGTGGCCGTGCTGGAGAGCCGCTCGTGGGGGCAACTGGTGGCCTCGGTAGGGCGTGAAGGGCGGACCGAAACGCCCCCCTTCCCATGAGGTTTTAGTCGCCCCCACACTCCCGGCTCATACCTGCTGTCCACAAGGCTCCCATGTGGCCGCCATCTTTCTTTCCAGAGAGGAGAGGGCGAATGGGGCAACACCCTTTCCCCTCCGGCAGACTTGATGGCCTGGATCAATGCAGAGTCCGTTCACTTTTCTGCTCCAAGCTGCTGGGTTCTGCATTAAGTCCTTGTGCTTCTGGGGCCGTGGCTGTGCTGGAGAGCCGCTCGTGGGGGGCAACTGGTGACCTCGGTAGGGCGTGAAGGACGGACCAGAACGCCCCCCTTCCCATGAGGTTTTAGTCGCCCCCACACCCCCGGCTCATATCTGCTGTCCACAAGGCCCCCATATCCCTCTCTTTCTGACTCATTTCGCTTAGCATGATACTTTCCATATTGTACCACTTGTATGTAAATTTCATGACTTCATCTTTTCTAAGAGCTACATAGTACTCCATTGTGTAGATGTACCAAAGTTTCTTTAACCAGTCATCTGTTCTTGGGCATTCAGGTTTCTTCCAGTTTCTGGCTATTGTAAAGAGTGCTGCAATGAACAAACAAGTGCAGATGTCGCTTCGACTATACATTTTTGCCTCTCTGGGATATATTCCCAGGAGTGGTATTGCTGGGTCAAACAGGAGCTCAATTTCTAATTTTTTGAGAATCGTCCAGACTGTTTTCCAGAAGGGCTGAACCAGTGGACATTCCCACCAACAGTGAAGGAGTGTCCCTTTCTCGCCACATCCACGCCAGCATCGGTTGCTTTTGTTCTTTTGAATGTGGGCCAGTCTCTGAGGTGTGAGATGGTATCTCATTGTGGTTTTGATCTGTATCTCCCTGATGATTAATGATGTAGAGCATTTTCTCATGTGCTTTTTTGCCACTCGGATTTCTTCTTTGAGAAAGTTTCTGTTCATTTCATTGCCCCATTTTTGGACGGGGTTGGATGTTTTCTTCTTGTGGAGTTTAACCAGTATTTTGTATATCCTGGATATCAACCCCTTGTCAGATGTGTATTCGGTGAATATCCTTTCCCATTCTGTAGACTGTCTTTGTATTTTGGTCACTGTTTCTTTGGAGGTGCAGAAGCTTCTTAGTTTAAGATAGTCCCATTTATCTATCTCTGTTTTCACTTGCTCGGCCAGTGGCGTGGCATCTTTGAAGATACCATTAGCTTCAATGTCATGGAGGGTTTTGCCAACTTTGTCTTCAATGTACCTTATGGTTTCTGGTGTGATGTTGAGGTCTTTAATCCATTTTGATCTTACTTTTGTACATGGTGTTAGGCAGAGTTCTGAGCCCATTTTTTGCATGTAGCCGTCCAGTGATGCCAGCACAATTTGTTAAAGAGGCTTTCCTTACTCCACTTCACATTACTTGCACCTTTATCAAAGATTAGATGATCATATGATTGAGGGGAGATGTCAGTGTATTCAACCCTGTTCCATTGGTCTGCAGTTCTGCCTTTGTTCCAGTACCATGCTGTTTTAATTATTACTGGTTTGTAGTAGAGTTTGAAGTTCGGGAGGTTGATTCCTCCCATTTTCTTTTTCCCAAGAATTGCTTTAGCTATTAGTGGGGGCTTATTGTTCCATATAAATTTCAGGAGTGTTTGCTCCATTTCTTTGAAGAATGTCGTGGGTATCCTTATAGGGATTGCATTGAATTTATACCATGCTTTCGGTAGTATTGCCATTTTGACAATGTTAAGTCTCCCGACCCATGAGCAGGGGATATCTTTCCATTTCCTCATGTCCTCTTTTATTTCCTGAAGTAGTGTTTTGTAGTTTTCTTTGTACAGGTCCTTTACTTCCTTAGTTAAGCTGATTCCTAGGTACTTGATTTTCTGGGGCACAATTGTGAATGGGATTGTTTTTCTCATGTTGCTTTCTTCTCTCTCACTGTTTGCATATAGGAATGCCATGGACTTTTGGGTATTGATTTTATAGCCTGCAACTTTACTATACGAGTCTATTATTTCTAGGAGTTTTTTGGTGGAGGTTATTGGGTTCTCTAAGTATAGTATCATATCATCTGCGAATAGTGAGAGCTTGATTTCTTCCTTTCCTACCTGAATGCCCTTAATATCTTTTTCTTGCCTAATCGCTATTGCAAGTACTTCCAGTACTATATTGAACAGCAGTGGAGAGAGTGGGCATCCTTGTCTCGTCCCTGACCTAAGGGGGAAGGCTCTCAGTTTTTCCCCATTGAGGATGATGCTTGCTGTAGGCTTGTGGTAGATGGCTTTAATTATGTTGAGGAAGGTCCCCTCTATACCCATTTTGGCTAGGGTTTTCTTCATAAAGGGGTGCTGGATCTTGTCAAATGCTTTCTCTGCATCTATTGATATAATCATATGCTTTTTATCTTTTCTTTTGTTGATATGATGGATTATATTGATTGATTTCCGAATGTTGAACCATCCTTGCATCCCTGGGATGAATCCTACTTGGTCATGGTGTATGATCTTTTTGATGAGTAGTTGGATTCTATTTGCTAGTAGTTTGTTGAGGATCTTTGCATCTGTGTTCATCAGGGATATCGGTCTGTAATTCTCTTTCTTTGTGGTATCTCTGTCTGCTTTTGGTATCAGTGTGATATTTGCTTTGTAGAAACTGTTTGGAAGTGTTTTTGATATTTCAATTTTGTGGAAAAGCTTAAAGAGGATTGGGAGTAAGTCCTCTTTAAAGATTTGGAAGAATTCACTAGTGAATCCATCCGGACCAGGACTTTTGTGCTTGGGGAGAGTTTTTATTACCATTTCAATTTCCTTGATGGTGATAGGTCTGTTCAGGTATTCCAGGTCTTCTTGGTTCAGCCTTGGGAGTCTGTAGGAGTCTAGGAATTTATCCATTTCCTCGAGGTTTTGATGTTCTGTGGCATACAGTTTCTCAAAGTACTCCCTGAGGATCCTTTGAATTTCTGTAGTTTCTGTTGTAATGACCCCCTTTTCATTTCTGATTCGGTTTATTAGGGTTTTCTCTCTCCCTTTCTTTGTGAGTTTTGCTAGAGGCTTATCAATCTTGTTAATTTTCTCGAAGAACCAGCTCTTGGTTTCATTGATCTTTTGGATTGTTTTTTGGGTTTCCATCTCGTTAATCTCTGCTCTGAGTTTTATTATTTCCTTTCTCCTGTTCGGGTTGTGCTCCTTTTTTTGGTCCTTCTCCAAGCTCTGAAGCTGTGAGGTTAGGTTACTTATGTGTGCTCGCTCCTCCTTCCTGAGGAATGCTTGTAGAGCTATAAACTTTCCTCTTAACACAGCTTTTGCTGTGTCCCATAAGTTTTGGTAACTCGTGTCCTCATTTTCATTCGTTTCTAGGAATCTTTTGATTTCCTCTTTGATTTCCTGTCTAAGCCACTCGTTGTTCAGTAGAGCACTGTTTAATTTCCAGGTGTTTGATTTAGTTTTCTGTTTTTGTATGTGATTTACTTCTAATTTCAGCGCATTATGGTCTGAGAAGATTGTCAATACAATCTCTATCTTCTTAATTTTTTGGAGGCATGTTTTGTGGCTCAGCATGTGGTCTATCTTGGAGAATGTTCCATGTACGGTTGAGAAGAATGTGTATTCAGCTTTTTGTGGATGAAGTGTCCTGTATATATCTACTAAGTCCCTTTCTTCCATTGTTTCCCTCAGATGAAGTATGTCCTTGCTAAGCTTGAGTCTGGTTGATCTATCAAGAGGTGACAAAGCAGTGTTGAAGTCTCCCACTAGTATTGTGTTGCTGTTGATGTCTTTTTGCAAATCTATGAGTAGTTGTTTTAAGTACTTTGCTGGTCTCTCATTAGGTGCATATACATTTATTATTGTAAGTTCTTCCTGTTGTACAGATCCTTTGATCAATAAGAAATGACCTTCACTGTCTCTTATGACCTTCCTCACTCTGAAATCGATGTGGTCTGATATTAGGATGGCTACCCCAGCTTTTTTATGGGAGCTGTTTGCCTGTAGGATTGTTTTCCAGCCTTTGACTCTGAGTCTGTGTTTGCTTTGACTATTGAGATGTGTTTCTTGCTTTCAAATCCTCTTGTCTTCTATTGGCATTGCTTTCCATTGTTTCTTTTAGTTCCCTAAGCATCCTAAGTAGCTCCCTCCTGAATTCCTTGTCAGAGAGGTTGTCTAACACTGAAGTACTGTTGGTGTCATCTGGGCTAGACTCTTCAATAAGAAAGTTTGGTGGGCCTTTGCGTTGCTTTACCATTGTGAAAACTGTGGTTTAGTCCTTAACATTCACTGTTACTATTCTGCTTGATATGCAGTGTGAGTTAAGATAGGCTTATGAGTTATTGGCTACTGTGTTTCTAGTGACTGAGTTAAACTAGAGAAGTTTCCATCGAAGAAGGTAGCTTATGGTTCCTATGCCATATGAAGTGGGAAAATATTTCGCGGCCACGATAGCGGCCGCGGATCCGGAAAGAGTCCCTGGCACTGAGCGAGGAGTTGGGAACGTCGATGGAGCTAGCTGTGCATGCGCAGAGAGGGTCCCAGGCCCTTGGGGGCGGGCTGTACCTGGTAGGAATAGGAGGCGTTTCCTTGGTTGCCCAGAGCTGGGCCTCCGGGCCCGTCCCACGCAGACCAGGGGTAAAACCGGCTTTCTAGGAGGTGGAGCTAGCTGGGCATGCGCACAGAGGGTCCCAGGCCCTTGGGGGCGGGCTGAACCTGGTAGGAATAGGAGTTGTTCGCTTGGTTGCCCAGAGCTGGGCCTCCGGGCCCGTCCCACGCTGACCAGGGGTAAAACCGGCTTTCTAGGAGGTGGAGCTAGCTGAGCATGTGCACAGAGGGTCCCAAGCCCTTGGGGGCGGGCTGTACCTGGTTGGAATAGGAGTCGTTCGCTTGGTTGCCCAGAGCTGGGCCTCCAGGCCCGTCCCACGCAGACCAGGGGTCTAAATTTCAATTTTTAATATGAACAGATACTACACTTGATCTTAGCCAAAAGGCCGAGAAGCTCCGGGGGCTGGAGCGATAGCACAGTGGTAGGGCGGTCGCCTTAAAAGCGGCCAACATGGCCGACCTGAGTTCAAATCCTCCGCCCCTCTCGGAGAGACCGACTAGCTACCGAGAGTATTCGATATGCCAGACATAGTAACAACAAAGTCTCCAATGGAGACGTTACTGGGCCCGCTCGAGCAAATCGACGATCAACGGGAGTGACTTTACCTTTTACCTTTACCTTTTTATATGAAAATTAAGAGATCGTGGGGTCTCACCATGTTTCGCGCTTGTCCCTGTCCCTCCCCGAGCGCACCCGCCCCTACCCAGTCTTTCCAGAGGGATTCAGGGCTTCATTCTTATGGTCTTTATCCGGATGCCACTCACGTTGGAAACTGCTCCCGAACTGTTCAGTGGTTCTGAGAAAGAGATTTAGTCCACTGCTTCTTGCAAGTCAGAGGATGGGGTCCCATCCCATAAGCAGAAAGGCTGGGGTCGCGAAAGTTAGAGTGGGTTTTCACATCAAAATCTAGAGTCACAAAAGTTAGATGTGGGTTTTCACATCATCATCCCAGGGACTGTGCCATCTGGGCAATTGGTAGCCACTGGGGCCCTTTGTTAGTCGTCACTGTCACCCCTGAATGGGGACCTGGAGGTAGATAGTTTGTTTACCTCTGTGGCACAGCGAGAGATCAGAGCCCCCTACCTCAGATACAGGTATGCCCAGACCTCTGCCAATGGCCCTACCCTGGGTCAGGGCACCTAGAGCCTGGTGCCCTTTCTCAGGCACTAAGAGGATCAACCTCTATGCCTCTGGAGCCCTACTGCTGATTTTTTTAGGTTATTTGTTTTTCTTTTTTTCACTTCTAAATGCTCATTCTTCCAGGAGGTCTGGTGCCCAGCCTCAACCAAGAGCTGGAGCAGAGCCTCTGAGGCTCTCTTTCAGTTCTCTTGGCTTCTGACATTAGGACCGAATCATCTACAGACTGCAGGATGGTACATTCCAGGGCTCCAACGAGGATTTTCTTAAGTCCAGAGCCAGGGTCTTCCTGAAGAAGGTGGCCGAGTTTTTGAATCCTTGGGCAACGGGTACACAGTGACTGAGGTTTCCTCCTGTCTCTGGATCCTTTGGCCCAAAGGCAAACGGGTCTGCTTCCTGGAACAATGTGCAAAGGGGGAAGCATATCTTTTGAGGTTCAGGCCAGTCAATCATTGGGCACTAGAGGAAAACAGACTCAAGAGAGTGGAAGGGCTGGGTACCACAAGGTGACCAGCAGGACCGACCACACTCACTCGGCGCAGGTCATGACTTCTCAACTGAGGCCAATGGGTTGCTCCCAGTTGAGCTGCATCCCACCACTATTCCTGCCTCTCAGACCTGCGCAGTATCTTTCCCTATCCATAGCCACACCTCATGGGCTACCGACATTGTGGCTGTCTCTGGAGGCTCACTCCTAGCATGAGTTTACCAGCAGAGGGGCATGATACTGCCATTAGAGGGCGCCTGGAGAGGGTATTTTCCAAAGGGGGAATCCACAGTGTCAAGGTGGACATTTATTTGTGCTTCTAGCTCTGTCTGGAGATCTAATGCCAATAAGATACTAAAGTGAGGAACAGGGAGAACCTTGTATTCCATATGGAACCCCCAGCATCTGCTGAGACCATGGATTCTCGTGTCCAGCAAAAGCAGGGAAGGGCTGCACCTCCGATACCTTCAATGAGCTCTGCTTCCTATGTTGCCCTGTCTTGGGGGTCATGGGGCGACCGTTTCCACGAGGCTTTTCTTGGGAGTGTAGTTACCAAGTTACCCTGCCTTCCCTGCCTGCCTGGGGACTCCCTGTGACTCTGTCAGACTGTCCAGGTGGTCCTGATGTCAGTAGACATTTCTGGAAGCTACCCAACATTTAATGTCTGCCACTCCCATTCACAGAGGGTCACAGCTTGTCTGGTGTCATATTGGCACTTTGTTCTCTCCTGCAGCATGTCATGGCCCCCTGGGGCAATGATCTGGGGCCTGCCTTCTGCCCCTCCGCATCCTCCACCCCTGACTCCTGCTCCTGCTCTGGCTCCCCTCTTTCTTCCTGCCCCGTGTCTGCCATGCCAGGTCTCGCCTCCTCTAGACCAAGGACACACTGGAGGTGCTGGGGTCTGGCCTTAACCACTCCACTGTGTTAGTGCTGTCTCCACTGGATGAGTGGCAGTGCCACCCAGCTGCCATGCTCTCTGCCAACTCCTCCTGTGCACCAGGTGCCACTGCTTGGTTGTTGCTCTTTTTCCTTTTGGTCTTGTCTTGCTTTCTCCCCTTCTTGGTAGTGAGTTTTGTTGTTTCACAAATGAGAATTGCAGCACTAATATAACTTTGAGTTTTCAACGACTATGAACTCATACAAACTTTGCCAAAATTTCTGCCTAAACCTAACTAAAAACCAAGCAGCAGGGACTGGAGTGATAGCACAATGAGTAGGGTGTTTGTCTTGCATGAGGCTGACCTGGATTTGATTCCCAGAACCCCATATGGTTTCCTGAGTACCACCAAGAGTAATTCCTGAGTTCATGAGCCAGGAGTAACCCCTGTGCATCGCTGGGTGTGACCCATAAAGGAAAAAAAAGCACTTTTTGGAATGTGGGAGTACATGATGAGATAATAGTGCTAATGGAATGAACAGCTCCAAAGTTTGAACACCGCACAAGGCAAGAGATCAGTTTTACAGCAGATCTGATGGGCGACGGGGTATCAGCAAGCAGCTGACCGGAGAGTATGGAACAAGAAATGACCAAGCTTTCTTGGTGCAGAGAACGATCTGGAGCATATCAATAATGTAGGAAATTTCGGGAGATTTTCCCAGGTTTCTAAGTTGAACAGTGTGACAGACCACCTCTGGGCCATCCCGGGTGATTTCACTACCTGTCTCGTCTATCCCAGACCCTGTGCCTCATGGCAGCTCCTGCTCTCCAGAGTAACCTGTCTGAAATTAGCCTGCGAGAAATGTGGGTAGAGGTGCACTCTCCGCTTCAGCAGGGCTCAGGAGATCCTAGTATCAGGACTTGAACAGGGCTGGGCCGCATCAAGGCAAGCACCTTAAACCCTGCAATATCCCAGGGGCCCATTCTTGAAAACTCTGAAAGTGCTCGGGAGTGGAAGCCTCGGGTTCCACGGGGCTGTCTCCCTGGGCACTGTGCCGTACAGAAGGGGGAGTGAGGCATCTTTAAGGGAGCCCAACTCTACAGGAAGGAGATTTAGTTGGGAAGCAGCTGAAAAAAAATACCGCTTGGAGCAGGGCATTAGTCCTGCAGATAAAGGATCATCTTGCACACTGCTGACGTTGGATCAATGGGCCCGCCTAGTTCCACTAGGAATGGTCCCTGAGCTAAGTCAGGGTAAAGCCTGAGCATGTCTGGGTGTGGTGCTAACACCCAAAGAAAAGTGCTGCAAGCAGACAGGGCCGGCCTTTTCCCAGTGCCATAAGGAAGGATTGCTCAAATTCTTAGAGGCCATAAGAGGGATTTCCCTGTTAGGTGGAAGGGGTGAGGGAGGGGAAGGGGGTGACAGCATTGGCTCTCCAGTTGTGACTCTGCCTGAGCAGTGACAGTCCACTTGGACAGTCCACAGTGGCCTGACTCAGGGCAGGACTTGGCTGCTGCTTTGACACAAAAGTGTCCTGAAAATGTGTGTCAGGGTCCTCAGGAGGAAGAAGCCCCCAGTGGGGGTCAAGAGGCAGGACACCTGGGGGGCAGAACCAGGCGGACCCTGCTCCCGAGCCCTCCACCTCCCTTGGATGGCTGAGAGCCTGGGGCTGTCCCTCAGTCTATCCAGTTTCAGTCAATCTAAGGGCACTGAAGTGGAGCCGAACAAAGTGGAGATCATAAAGCCTGAGGAGCTGGAGGTGGTAACAGTCAAGAAGGACAAGCTGGCGGTGTGGGGAAGACCATGCATCTGGAGGCAGAAATGTCCCCCAACACTGGGCACCGGGGATGTAGGGGCCAGAGATGTCCCCTACTAATAGACACCAGTGGTCTGGGAGGCAAAAACAGGCCCCAAGCAGTAGGCACCAGTGACATGGGGTGCAGAGGTTTCCCCTAACAATTGACAGCAGGGTTCCGAGGACAGAAATGTTGACAATTACTCGACACCAGGAATGAGCAGAGCTGAAATTTCCTCCAAAAAAAAACAAGCACTAGGAATGTGGGGGAAAATTGTTTTCCAAAATAGACACAAGAGCTCTGGGGGGTGAAATGTCCCACAACAGAGAACAGAGCTCAGGTAGGAGACATGTCCTCCAACACTTCACAATTAGAAGTCCCCAGAGCAGAAATACTCACCCCCAGAGAAATAGTCCAAAGAGTAGCAATAAGAAATGAACACCTCCCCACACCCCACCTTAGACGATACCCCAGGAGAGAGGAGTGGAGAATGCCTCTCACCCCTGCTTTAGTACCTAAATGTTGAGATATTTCCGGTTTGTGGGCTGTCCTTGCATGGTCCAGGGCATTTTCCACTTTTTGAGTTAAAATTTGGTCCAGAAAGCCAGAAAGAAGTCTCAGGAGACTCAGTACAGGCTTGGGATGCATGAGGTCAAGAACGTTCCCTGTCACCACAGGGTCTCCTGATCACAAAGCCTGGAGCAAATGGAGGTCCCCACAAACCCCAAACCTCTCAAGTATGTACACAGGCCATGAGGGTCAATGAAGCAGTACTTGGAAGGATCTCAGTGCTTAGAGGAAACACTCATTCAGAGCATCCGATTTTCAAAACGGCACTTGGGTACAACAATCTACCCCTCCTTGGCCGAGGGAAAATGAGGCAACACTCAAACCTTCGGTTCATGGGCTACAGACCAAGCAAAAGTCTGAGCCGAGAGCTCCCCCTCCTCCACTGCACTGTTTCTATTCTGGGGAAGGAAGTCCTGAAAAGGATGGAGGCTGGAACAGTCAGCAATTGAGTTCTAGGCACAACCGGGGACAGTTTAGGGGATCATGAATTGGTGGCAGAGGAGAGAGAGGGGAGAGGGCTGAATCAGTCTCCCTGACAGCCACTGTCCTGTTTCCAAGATTGTTTCTACAAATGGATGCATCCCAGCCTGTGTGGGTGTGTGGCATTGGGTGGGTGGGTCCTGCCAGGGAACAGCTCATGCTTCTTGATGAAGCATGAGCTGTCCTGTGGGGTCTACCCATGGATCAGAACCTGACATGATATGCCCATGCCCATGGTGCCTGTTCCGTCTACACCCCCTCTGCAGTGCCCACCGGGAAGAGCCCCCACCTTGCCCCCAATGCTTCATGGGTGCCAGGCCCCCTAGTGGCCAGATCATGCCTCTGGTAAAGGACCTGCAAACCTCCAGGTATTTCCCAAACCTCTCAAGGACTGGATGGACTTTCTCTGACCAGAGCCTCACCCCAGTGTGGAACCCTTCACTGCTCACAGGCTCCCCAGACAGCACAACCCCACAGTGACCCTGTGCCGCACCATCAGAGATGGATTTGAATCTCAGCCCAGCGAAAGTGAGAGGGGGAGATGTCAGAGCTACAGGAGACAGCCGCAGACCACTGGGGCCTGAATGTGCTCAGGGCAGGGAGAACAGGGGCACTCTGGGGTGCCATAGTGGGCACGGGCGATATGGGGGAGTTGGGGTTCCTTTCAGGCTGCAAGACTCGTGAGGGCAGCGTGGCCAGGCTGAGTGGCCCTAGTTGGGAGTGTGTGTATTGAGAGGGTTTTCAAGAGCAGGCCCGGAACAATACCAGAGAAGCGTCCAACTTCCCCAAGGCCAAGTCTGGTGTCCAGTTCCCAGTAGGATGGACTGAGCCTCAGAGAAAGGGGCAGAGCTGGGGTGGGGAGGTTCTATGGGGTCATTAAGAGCCCTCCAGGACTGAGAAAGGGAAGTCTCTGAGCAACAGGGGGAATTGGTCAGGGACTGACTGGGTCTGGGGGCTCATGGCCCCACAAACTGGCTGCTGCCAGTCTGGGAGGAAGCAGTGAGAGGACAGAGAGAACGTGGACACCGGATAAGGCGGGAGCAAGAACTCTGCGTGCTTCAGGAGAAGAGAGGGCCAGGGCAGGGGGCAGGGGCTCCAAGGAGACAAAGGAGAGGGGCAGGGAGTGAGGGGCCGTTGGGGCAGCGACCAGGACAGCGCCTCTGTCAGGCTCGCTGGGCTCCCACAGCAGCAGCCAGGCCAGACCTAGGGGTGCTCAGGGGAGAATCCTGGCAGCTGCAGCCCAGCCTGGGCATGGGGGGACGTGATCTCTGGGAATGAGAAAGTCGTGGACTGAGCTACGGGAGACCCAAAGGGTCAGTGCTCCTGGCCGACCGTGGGGCCCACAGAGTTCCAAGCCACCATCGTCGGTAGGGGGCAGTGCCCGAGGGTCCGGGTGGGGGTGGGGAGGCCCGTCAGGCCCACCAGGGCAGAGGCTGGTGCAGCCTTCATTGTGAGGTTGCCCCTGGGAGCTCTAGATTTCTCCCTGGCCAATGGGGTTGCAGCCCCGAGGCCACGCCCCCTTCCCTGCCTAAAAAAAAGCTCGTGGCCCCGCCCCTCGGGGCACCCTCTCTCAAGGATGCTTGAGAGAGAAGTGGCCTCATTCCCCGTTCCCCCTGTTGACCCTTCGAGGGGTCATCTAGGGGTCACCTCCAGATGGTGACCCTTCTACGGGTCATCTACGGGTCACCTCTAGGGGTCATCTCCAGGGGATCGTTCGTAATTGGCAAAGCGCAACGGACGGTAAGAAAAGGCCCTGCGGTGGCCCTGCACTGCTCAGTGTGTGCCCCCGGGGCCACAGGATCAAGCCCGGGCCCATTTCCAGCAAGACTTCCGGCAGTTTTGTCCCCAGCAGCCTCTGTCCTCGTCCGGGTCTCCCGGGACTCTGGGATGGGAGTCCCCAGAGAGCCCCTCTCCAGGACCTGTCCGTTCCTGTCCCCAGAATAGGACCTCCTGGGCTCCTGCTGTCCAAAGACCTGGGTGGCTGGACACTGGCTCCCCAGCTCAGGAAACAATGGGGGTGGGAGCTCAGGGAAATGCTGAGGAGCTGCCTCAGTGGCGCTGGGGAGTCAAAGCAGGGTACCCGGGTGCGCAGACCCCTCACCACAGACCCTCCTGCCAAAAACCTCTTACCGTGCGACCACACCCTTCCCGTCTAATTTAGGACAGAAAGAAATGGAAGAACAGAATTTTAAAACATCAGATATATCTTGTAAAGGCGGAGGGTCACATGGCAGCGCCTCATCCGTTAGGGGTGAATGATTTGGGCTGGTGCTTGGCACCAGGAGTTTGAAGCCTGTGATGTCTGAGGAGGGCAAGGCAGGGAGGAATCACCCAGAGTGTCCCGAGGCCACGGCCACATCCCTGCCTATAGAAATGCTCGTGGCCCCGCCCCTCGGGACATCCTCTCTCAAGGAGGCTTAAGGGAGAAGTGGCCCCAATGCACCTTCTGCATGTTGACCCTTTCCCTAGGGGATCATTGGAAATTGGCAGAGCATGAAAAGATGGGAAGAAAAAGTGCTAGGTCGGTGCTAACCCGCCAACACTGGGCCATGCGCTGGTTCTGCACTGGTCAGTGTGTGGCCAGGAGGCCCAGGATAAAGCCTCCGCCCATTGACAGCCACGTTTTCAGGCAGTCTTGTCCTCCAGCAACTTCTGTCCTCGCCAGGGTCTCCCGGGACTCTGGGATGGGAGTCCCCAGAGACACTCTCTCCAGGCCCTGTTTCCTCCTGCCACCAGAATAGGATCTCCTGGGCTCCCGCTGACCAAAGACCTGGGTGGCTGGACACTGGCCCACCCAGCTCAGGAAACAATGGGGGTGGGAGCTCAGGGCATCACTGAGGAGCTGGGGAGTCAAAGCAGGGTCCCCGACTCCCAGAAACCTCACGACAGACCCTCCTGGCAGTGGGTTTAACTGTGCAAAAACACGCTTCCCCTCTTGTTTGGGACAGAAAGAGCTGAAAGAACAGAATTTTAAAACATCAAGTGTATCTGATAAAGGCAGAAGTTTGCAATTTAGAGCGTCATCCTTAAGGGTTGAGTGATTTGGGCTGGTGCACAGCACCAGGAGCTTGAAGTCTGTGATGTCCGAGGAGGGCAAGTCGGGGAGGACTGACTTCGAGTTTCCAGGGAGGGGTCCTGTGAATGGGGCATTGTGACACGGGAGACCGGCTGGGAGCAGGAGCTGGGCGAGTCTCCCTGTCCCTCCACACCTGTGTCCTGCTCTGCGGGCAGCCAGAGGAAATGGGGTCAGCTGTCCACTCCCCAGAATGTTACGGCCCTGATAATGCAGAGAGCTCTAGGGCCGGGACATACAACGCTTGTTTCTAGTTGTCCCTCGTGTCCCTGCCAGCACTGCCAGGAGGGCTCCAGTGGGTTCAAAGCAGGAAAGAATCTACTTAGTAAGGTGCCCGGAGCAGCAGATGGCGGTGAGAAATGAGCAGCCCCCGAGATGAGCAGGACGAACCAAGAGTCGGGGCTGTGGACCATGAAGTTTGGGTGGGGTTGAAGGTCTGGGGTCCTTGACTGTCTGCTTCCTCTCAGGTTTACCGGCCTCTGGGTGCCCCCGAAACAGCCACATCGTTGAAAACATTTCGAAGGACAGGTGGAGGCAGGAGGTTCCAGGAACAACGGGTGAACCCGGAGAACAACTGCGGATGCGAGTGGGGGCTGAGGGGACTGAGCTGGGGTGAGAGAAGCGGGCGTTGCGCCGCCTGGAGTCTGAGGGCTGTGGGGTGGCCGGCCGGGAGCCCGGCCAGGCTCGAGTTGTGTCTCTGTAACAGTGGAAGGGGTCTGGGTAACATTCCGCAGTCTTGGAGCTGAACAAGTCTCCTATCATCTCCAGTTATCACCTATCATTCCAACATGTCTTCACTGCGAGCCCACGAAAAGTTGCCGTACTCGAAGAGTTTTGAGAGAGGGGGCAGGGGTTTGCTGGCCATCAGCTCCCCTCCACCCTGGGGTATTCTTGGGGCCTAACCATTCAGTCTTCTGGGCTGTGACTTTCCTGGTCTGTGAAATGGGCTGGTGAGACCCCCTGTGAGGCCAAGAGCCTGCCTTGGGTGATGGCAGGAAGGACAGGTCAGAATGCCCTGAGGGCTGTGGTGGCACTGACTGGCCCACACTACACAGAGGGGTCTGGAGTTGGCAGTTGCCAGGTAGGAGTCAGGGTCCGAGGCAGAGGGAGACCCAACTCCTAGGCTCTGGGACAAAGACGCCATGGGGGCCTGTGGCTGAGGGTCTGAGCCCTGCATCTCCTGGCTGGGATATAGTCGGTCCTCCTGCCTGTCCTCACAGACACTGTCCTACCTCCCACAGATGCCAGGGCAGGACGAAAAGGTGCAGTGCCAGTGGCCTCCCTGGGGCCGATTCTGCTGGTACCTGGAAATGCACATAGCTGCCGACAAGAGCACCTGGATGCCCGCTGTCACCTGGGCTCCAAGGAGGAGCAGCTGAACCAGCGGATGCTGCGGCAGAAGCAGCCCATAGACCAGCTGCTGCAGGTGCCACCAAGGCAGCAGGCCCTGCTGGAGGCCGCCATCAGGGAGCTGAGGGAGACCAGGTGAGAGAGGGGCCATGGGCTCTGGGGCAGGAAGGCCCTAGACCTGCCTCCTCACCTAGTGCCTTCACCCCAGGTGCTCTTCTGTGGGACTCAGCAGCAGAAACAGCAGCTGCAGAACCTGGTAAAGTGAAAAGGAGTCCCGGAAAAGGGTCAGTGACAGGGAGAAGCCCCTGTGGGTCAGAGGGCGGGGCTACTGGGGAGGGGAGCCAGGCGGCCCCACCCCCAGCCCCCCACCTCCCTTCCTTGGTTGAGACCCTTATGCTGCCCCACATCCCATCCACTCCAAAGGGATTGGCGTGGAGACGAACAACACACAGGTGCTCCTGGACACAAAACGTGAGGAGCTGGAGGCCACAGAGAAGGAGGAGGCGCAGGGGGCCAGGCAGGAGGAGTGCCAGAGTCCAGGAGCTGGAGGAGTCAGTCAAGTCCCAGGGGGCAGGGACCATGGCCTGTGTGAGATCCAGAGACGCTCCTGTTGCTGTCCTTAAGGAAGAGGAGTCCACCGTCATCGGACCCAGGTCCTGTAATGACCCGCCGAAAATCCAGAAAACGCAGCTGGTCAGCAAAAGCTCCACTGGCAGCCTGACACCCAGCTGACACCTCGATTTTACTGCACCGACGCACCCTGCCGCTCTCACCCAATTGATCTAGCCCAGCCCCGTCCTCCCCACGCCACCCGAGTTCTGCCTTCTTCCTCTGCCCTTTGCTCTTCTCCCTCCACTAGAACCAGGGATATCCCTCACTGCAAGACCAGGGATCAGGGCAAAGCCACAACTATTCTCCATCGCAAGAAACGGGAAATCAGGGGGACAGTAAAGTCTCCATCCAGTAGACCCCGAGATGTGGGGTAAGAAATGTCCCCACCCCTAGACACCCCAGGGATCAGGGGGCACAGTTTCCCCCTCCAATAGACCCCAGGAAATGGGGGTGCCAGAGATGCCCCCCCACTAGACGCCAGGATTCGGGGGGGGGCAGAGATGCCTCCCCACCACCAGACGCCAGGGATCGGGGGGGGCAGAGATTCCCCCACACTAGAGGGCAAGTATTAAGGGGGGGCAGAGATGCCCCCCCACCACTAGACGCCAGGGATCAGGGGGGGCCAGAGATTCCCTCCCCACTAGAGGGCAAGGATCAAGGGGGGCCAGAGATTCCCCCCCCACTAGATGGGAAGGATCAAGGGGGGGCCAGAGATTCCCCCCCCACTACATGGGAAGGATCAAGGGGGGGCCAGAGATTCCCCCCCCACTAGAGGGCAAGGATCAAGGGGGGGCCAGAGACTCCCCCCCACTAGATGGCAAGGATTAACGGGGGGGCAGAGATGCCCCCCCACCACTAAACGCCAGGGATCAGGGGGGGCCAGAGATTCCCCCCCCAGTAGAGGGCAAGGATCAAGGGGGGGCCAGAGATTCCCCCCCTCTCTATATGGCAAGGGTTAACGGGGGGGCAGAGATGCCTCCACACCACTACACGCCAGGGATCGGGGGGGCTAGAGATTCCCCCCCACTAGAGGGCAAGGATCAAGGGGGGGCCAGAGATGCCCCCCCACCACTAGACGGCAGGGATTGGGGGGGGCCAGAGATTCCCCCCCCACTAGATGGCAAGGATTAACAGGGGGGCAGAGATGCCCCCCCACTACACGCCAGGGATCGGGGGGGATAGAGATTCCCCCCCACTAGAGGGCAAGGATCAAGGGGGGGCCAGAGATGCCCCCCCACTAGACGCCAGGGATTGGGGGGGGCAGAGATTCCCCCCCCACTAGATGGCAAGGATTAACGGGGGGGCAGAGATGCCCCCCACCACTAGACGCCAGGGATGGGGGGGCCATATATGCCCCCCCCACTAGACGCCAGGGATGGGGGGCCAGAGATGCCCCCCCAACCACTAGACGCCAGTTATTGGGGTGGCCAGAGATACCCCCTCACCACGAGTCGCCAGGGATCGGGGGGCCAGAGATACCCCCCAACCACTAGACGCCAGGGATCGGGGGCGGCCAGAGATGCCCCCCCACCAATAGAAGCCATGGATTGGGGGGGCCAGATATGCCCCCCAATTACTAGACGCCAGGGATGGGGGGGCCAGAAATGCTCCCCCCACCACTTGACCGGATTGATCGGGGAAGCCAGAGATGCCCCCCCCACCACTAGACGCCAGGGATCGGGGTGCCGAGATGTCCCCCTCCGCAAGGTCCGAGGGATCAGAGGGGACGAGATGTCCCCCTCCACAAGGTCCGAGGGATCGGAGGGAAGAAATGTCCCCCTCCACAAGGTCCAAGGGATCAGGATGGCAGATATATCCCCCAAGCACTAGCAAACAATGATTTGGAGGTCAGAAGTTACAACTCAGCTCTCCCCTCCCCATTGTGGGGTCCTCTTTCTGCGCATGACAGCCCTGAAGCTTGGCCGCTGGTACCATACAGTGACCGGATTCTACACACTCTTTGGGGCTGTTTGGGGACTTTGTATTGCTGGCTGAGAAGAAGGGAAGGAGGAAGGCGGGCTTTCTCCCTGACCGCCACTGTCTGATTTTCACGATTGTTGCAATAAATGGATCTATCCCAGGCCTGTGTGGGTGTGTGTGTCACTGGGCGGGGCAGGTCTGGCCAGTAGTTGACAATTGCTTCTAGATTGTGGGAAGCCTCGGCCATGTCACCATGCCAAGACGCGTCACCTGCCTGCCCCTGTGTGAAGCCTGTCAATGACCCCAGGAGAGTCCACCCCAAGGGTTGAAGGTCTCAATCACGGATGCGTCCCCAGGAGGGAGGGCAGGATGCAGCACCCAGAGCCCTGCCTTCCACTGCAGCACCTCCATGGCCTCCCCTGCCCCTGGTGCCTGTTTCCCCATTCCCCTCTGCAGTGCACCAGGGACAGACCCCACTTTGCCCCCTAGTGGCCACATCAGGTTTCTCAGGATGAGCACTTGAAAGTGCTCCTGCAGCAGGTGGGTCCAAGGTGCTGTCCCCTCCGCCAGGCTCCCCTGGATGGCACCCACCCTAGCAGGAAGACAGTGTGTTATCAGTGGAGCAGGATGGGGCCGTGGATGGAACATGTTTCTAGTGTCCCCGAGTCTGTACGGAGCTGATCCCTGATAATAGCGCCCCACTTCTTTGTGGACCATCAGATTCCCTAATACAAGTCCCACTGCCACCATCACAGCACGGTCAGACCCCATGTAATAGAGAACCAGGCCGCGACTCCTCTTTGGTCCTGCACACCTGGACCTGTTGGGACAGCCTTGGCTGAGTGACACTCTACTGGTGACAAGAAGTGTGTCCAGATTCATGTATCAGACCAGATGGTAAATCCTCAGAAGGCAGAGCCATCCTGTTCCAGTCATTTCCAGGAATTTGGTCAGCCATGCCCCTTCCTGCCTGTCACATTCCTACTTGGATTGGAACCAGGGTTCGGGGAGGCACCAGGGATCAGCCTGCTAGGGCTGTTCAGGGCAGGCACAGGCCGGTCCCGGTTTACACCTCGGTGCCCAGTTCATAGCCCTTCCCCTCTAACTGCACCATGGGCCTGGGGCCGCCCATTCACTCTCATGGATCTTCACACCTCACACATATCCTGCACACCCTCTCGAAGCTTCTACTGGGGCTCTGGGCTTAGTTCTCTGTGTCCTGCCTCTGGGCCCCTGGGCTCTGGAAACACCAAGTCCAGGTTTTCCTAGAGGTTTGGGGAGCTGGGAGACTGTGGGGATCAGGGGCTTGAGCCCTCTCACACCTTGCCAGTGGTGAGAGCTGTTCTCCCATTGAACGACTGTCTTTGGAGTTTTTCCTTTTAGGATCATACAGAGTATCACCAAGACAGGTGGCACCCAAGAATTTGCTGGAAGCATCCTAGTGTATTCCATGTGTGCAGGCTCTACCCAGCTATCCCCCAAAGGGGCAGTAGCAGGTCACAGCATAATTATGTAGGTTGTTTACAGGCTACCTTGATTCTGCGGTAACAACTTTCATCTAACATGCAGTGGTGCCTAGTGATCTCAGGTGCTCCCACAGTGGTGATTCCCATTTCTACGCTTTTCTACGCTCAGTGTTCGAGCGTTCCTGTTAGCCCCTTCCATCCCTGCTCGGGTAACCTGCTTCCCCTTAGTCTCTTGCTCGGTGAGAGATTTGGGAACCCCATCCGGGTCAGACAGAAGGACAGAGATATATAAATAAAGTTAAAGAAATAGGAGTAGCTTACTGGGGGCGCTCCCGGGCGGACTCTCCGAACCTCAGGTGAGGCAATGGTACACCCGCGCCCTGGGTTAGACTAAGGGGGCTATGAAGTTGTCTTGGTCTGGTCCTAGTCATCTGTTCGTGGGTCAATGGTAAGGAACATGGAATGAAGCCTGGTGGCTTCCTGTCACCAAGTGGGCATTAAGTCTTGTCTTCCTCACCTGGGACAAGGTGATCTCTGACTCCAGGAATGTTGCTGTCCACTCAGCCGGTTGCCATTTGGTTCTGGTCACCATTTTGTCAAAGCAAACCTCACATTTGATTCTTGTCAAATTTGGTGATTCCTGACCCATCCATCTTGTCCACCTCCTAGAGCGGGTCTCTCAGAGGTCCTGCCTAGTTTTTCGCTTCTGCCTCTTGTTGCCTCCTTGGTTCCCTCCCCTTAGACTTGGCAGACAGAATCATTTGCGAGCCCCCCTTAGCTCACCCCGCTGCGGCTGATCCTGACAAACTATCACCTGCAGGTTAATCTTCTGGCGATGCTCAGTGATGAGTTTGTCTGGGATTGTTTCCCATTTCTCTCCTGACTCTGAGAGATGTCCATTCTACAGTGAGGCCCTCAGGAGTGGCCAAACCTGACCACGGCTGGGCCTGACCAGCCTCCAGCTCCCTGGCCCTTCTCGAGTTCATTCTTTCAACTGGCTCAAAGCCCCCTCCCCCTCCTGACTGGTTTGAGTAGAGCAGTGTTCAGTCATTGAAGAAAACACCTTTTCCTCCCTACTGGACACTGAGCAGGCCCAGGGCCCATTGATTGAAAAGACAACTGCAGCCAGGGAGTCAGTTTGGTTCTGGACCCTTACTGCCCATGGCATTCTGGACCTTAAGGAGTTTTTCCACCTGGGTTGCTACTTGAGTTAGAGACCCTCTGCCTGTTCCCAGTCACCACAGCCCCCATCTGGCCTCTGGGGCACACAGAGTAGTGAGGAGACCAGAATCAGCCGTGGGGGTGGGGTGATGTGTTTTCACCTCTGGGCTGCTCAGGTAAATGAGCAAAGCACAGTTAGCAGGTATATCCCCCCTGGTCCCCCCCCCACCCTCGTCAGGATCCCACCATCCAGGGTATATTCTCAATGACACCATACTCATCAAGGGTCACTGTCAATCAAGATGAAACTAGCGCCCAGGTCAGCACTTCCTGATCACCTTTGTCAGGATTCCTGCCCTGCATCCCGCCACCCACCCAGACTCTGTCTCCTTCCCCTGCCTGGTCTCTGTGGGCACCTGCAGAGTTTGCATCTGCTTTGGCAGCCTCAGGCAATCCATGGTGTTTGCTCAGTGCACCAGAGAGTCGACCCTGCGGGCTCAGCACAACTCCCCATTTCTATTATTGTTAGTATTTGTGACCAAAGAGACCAGGGCTAGTCTAGGTACTGGCAGCAGTGCCGTTGGGGCAGACCCTCAGTGCCCGAGCGTTTCCTGCCCTGCTCACACCCAGCATGCCTCCAGCTCTCCCTGCCAGAAGACCCACGGTTCAACAGTTGGACACGGTAACAAGTTGCCGATGCAGATGTTTCTGTTTCCTCACCTCTTTAAGTTAAACGTTTACAGCAATGGTGAAATTTGCTTCTCATCAATGTTGCCTGTCATCTTGCGTAAGCTCAGTAAGAGAATTACAGATTCCTTTAATCTGTCGCTTCAAATTTAGCTCAACGTAAAGTCAGGCATGAAAGGTCAGATCTGTTGGCTTTTCCTGGCCCATGTCATCTGCTCCTACTCCCCAGACTCCAGTCCTGGGGCCAGGTTTATTTTGCCTATCCCAGACCCAAGGGGTCCTTGACCATTCTTTTGGCCAGAGACTGTCCCATGCTGTACTCTGGACCATATCACATGTTGGATCTTCGGCCTTCCCTTGTCCAAATAAGGGTCACCTGGCGCCTGTCCGAGGTCCATCCAAGGCCCTCCACGCGATGCACATTTGAGAATGTTTGAATCATGGACAATCACTGGGAAACTGAAGCTTTCGTAAGATGAATGTCCAGGATGAGATCAGGACCCACCTGTGACTCCTGCATCAAGCATCAAGCAGTGTCCGTGTAGGGGTCTCTTTGCCAGGAGCCCAAGAGCATACCAAGGCCATCAAGGAGAGAAAAACTAACATTTCCCTGATAGTCTGGTCTGGGAAATAACGCCCTTCGTTCTACATAGTTTCACACCAGAAAATTCCCAACATCCTCACTGAGCCGCATGCCGAAAACCAAAGGAAACTTATGGGCTTTACCTGGAATTTGGGAGTCAACATCCTAGACCAAACAATGCCCTCAACCCCACATTAAAAGATCAATTCCAGAGTCAGTTTGGCGGGGACCCCACATTGTAGATGCAAGAGAGAAATTGTCACAGGCTAGGAAACAGCAGAGACCCGAGGAGGCCCGTGTTGGATCCTCACACTCCGCACTACGCTGACAGGCAGCTCCTGGGACACGGCCAGGGCAAGGCTGACTTCTCAGTGGGATACCAAGCAGGTCCCCTCTTCTGCCAACACTCTCTGGGACCCCTGTGTCTTCCTGAGTGTGGTGAGTCTAGGGCATGATACCTGCCGCTGTGAGAGCCGTGGGGTTCAGGGACCTTGCAAAAGGGTCCGTTCCTGGGGCAGGTGAGGGGGCACGTGGAGGGCTTCATCCTTCCAGTCCTCACCCAACACTAGCCCACAGTTGGAAATTTTGTGCCTGAGCCCCGAAGGTCACATGGTATTTCCCCAGGGCTAGGAAATACATGTCATCTTGCACTTCCTGAAAGTCACGGGGTAGGTGGAAGGCTCCTCTTAGGGCAGAAAGGTGGCAGGGTGAGGGGGGTGCTGGACATGTGCCAGCCCTGACGTCCGGCAGCTAAGAAAAAGTAGCGGCCCTTGAGCACAGTTCCTGACCTCCCAAAGAACATCAGACCCCCACTCTGTTCTTCCAAGTCTGTGGTGAGCCACCCTGGAGATACACGTCTAATACTATGAGTATTTTACCTGTCATGTCATGTCACGGTTACCCAGGCCGGGCTATTGTGAAGATGAGAATCCAGGCCAGTTTAGTGAGCCCAGGTGGCCTGAGGACTTCATCCTCTGTAGGAGTGTCCTGGCAGGCAGGTGTCCATCCCATTCCGATCTGGGGTAGGGAGACCTCCCGGACTTCAGGACTTGTCTGGACACTGAGAGCAGGGCCCAGGGTGTGGTCAGTCATTGCAGATCTGCAGATCCCTGGTTGTCCATAGCAGAGACATTTCCAGTTCTCCCTTGGCCAACGTGCCTGAAACAACAATCTTATTTTTTGTCCAAATTTGAAATCCTTGAATGTTAAAAGTAGGTAAAGGGATAATCCCGATACCCTTTCAGTATCTATATTGTAAACCACAAAAAGGAAGACAGAGAGAGAGAGAGAGAGAGAGAGAGAGAGATAGAGAGAAGGCAGAGACAGAGACAGACAAAGACAGGAACAAACAGAGAGAAAGATAATAAAAACATCTTCCAAAAAGGCTGAACTGAATATCTGGAACAAAACCCAAGTGCCTGAGAACGGATGACTGGTTAAAAAACTTTGGTATATCTACACAATGGAATACAATGCAGCTGTTAGAAAGGATGAATTCATGAAATTTGCATACAAGTGATACTACATGGAAAGTACCATGCTAAGTGAAATGAGTCAGAAAGAGAGGGACAGACATAGAAAGACTGCATTAATCTGTAGAATATCAAGTAACAAAATAGGAGACTAACACCCAAGAATAGTCACGATAAGTACCAGGAGGTTTGCTCCATGGCTTGGAGGCCAGCCACACATGGTGGGGGAAAAGGCAGCTCAGATAGGGAAGGGAGCACCAAGTAAAGGGTATTGGGAAGATCCTCCCCGGATGGGAGATGCATGCTGGAAATAAACTATAGACCAAACTTGATTGCCACTCAATGCCTCTTTTGCAAACTTCAGCACCCAAAAGGAGAGAGAGAACAAAAGGGAATGCCCTGCCACAGAGGCAGGGTGAGATGAGGGGAAGGGGGGTGGGAAGGATACTGGGATCCGTGGTGGTGGAGAATGGGCACTGGTGGAGGGATGGGTACTCGATCATTGTATAACTGAAATCCAAACACAAAAATTTGTAAGTCTATAACTGTACCTTATGGTGTTTCACTAATAAATTTTTTTTAAAAAAAGGCTGGCCTAGGTGGAGAGGTGGAGGTTGTTGGGAGGGAAACTGGAAACATTGGAGGTGGGAAATGTACACTGGTGGAGGGATGGGTGAACAACGATGACTGAAGCCTAATCATGAACAGCTTTGTAAGGGTCTATCTTACATCGATTCAATAAAAAATTTTTAAGAGGAGAATGGATTATATTTGGATTTATAGAATTAGATGTGTAGTACTTTTTCTGAGGTAAAATCTAGAGCTCAGCTGAGTCGCTGCGATCATTATAGAATTGGGGAAGTGTGATGCTGAACTTGACTTTAGAGACATTCCATGATGAGTAGATCAGTGGTTCCAATGTGTCCTGCTTTGAGCACCATTCAACATGTCATTACTTAATGTCTTTTTTAAAAATGATTATTTCATTTACTTTAAGGGGAAACTCTATATGGGCATTTATAAATGGCAAACAAATTATATTTGCATTAGATATGGAAGTGGGACTTCAGTCTATCTGACTTCAATCTCTGGCGTCCCATAGAGGGCCTTGAGCATGGCTGGGACTGATCCCTGCTGTGGTTCCAAAACCAAAGAAGCAAACAAACAAGGAAATGTAATATATCAAAAGCTAGAACAGGTGGTGAGGTGTCTGCTTTGCATACTTCTATCCTGGGTTGATTCCTGGCACCTCCTATGGATCCTTGAGCACCATTAGGGGTGATCCCTGAGCACAGGACAGGAGACAGGGTCCCTAGTCAAGGGAGGTCTCATCTCTTAGGCCCCTGGAGCAAGACCATGGGGACCTGTGCAGGGGACAGATTGCCCAGGTGCTGCCAGCCTTGGGCCTGAGAGTCGATGTTTGACCTCCACATCCCTGGACCCAGAGCGGGATGCCCTGGCTGCCTGTCCTCACTCCCAGCCTTGTGCCCACAGGTGGGACTGCAGGACAAACAGGTGAGTGTCTGTGGCAGCAACAAGACTGGGATCTCGGCCTCCCGCAGTAGGACGTGACCTCTGACCAGTGTCGGTCTCTGAGAATGAGCAGGAGGAGGAGCAGGTGCTACTGCAGAGTCAGCTCCGGATCAGCTGCAAGGGGAGTGAATCAGGACAAGGTGGATATGGAGAAATGACAGAAGGTGCCGGGGGAGACCCACTGTGAGGGTAGGAGCCCGCCTGGGTTGGTGGGAGGAAGGACAGGCCAGGACGCCACCCACTATAATATATCAAAATCTAGAAAAGGCTAGAGGGGTTGTGGGGGTGTGGATTGGCCCTCACTGAACAGAGAGGGTCCTAGTAACAGGGAGGCTGCGGGGTCGAGGTATGGGGAGGCCCCCTCTCTTAGGTCTTGGGAGAAAGACCCCCAGGGGAATGTGCAGGGGCAGGTTACCCCATGTGCTGTTTTCCTTGGGCCTGTGTGTGTGTGTCTGGGCCCTGAATGTTGTGGTGGGATCTGGACAGCCTTCGGCCCTGTCTCATGACAGAGATGTGCATGCAAGACCAGAAGGTGCAGTGCCTGCAGCCTGGAATGCTTCTGCTGGTACCAAAAGCAGCACACAGCTGCAACCCCACACCTGAATGGCCCACTCACATGGGCTCCAAGGTTGAGCAGGTGCTGAGGCACAAGGAGCTCATGGACCAGCTGCAGCAGGTGCTAACAAGGCAGCAGGCCCTGCTGGAGGCCACCTTCAGGGAGCTGAGGGAAACCCAGGTGAGGGGATGGGCAGGGGCTCAGGGACAGAAAGGCGCATCAGGCCCTAGACCTGCCTACTCACCTGGTGCCTTCATCTTTAGGGGTCCTCAGTCCTGAAATCAGGAGCAACTGAGCCCCAGGCCTTGCTGGAATTCCAAGGGTACCCTGAAGAGGGTGAGTGGTGCGGTGGGTCTCCAGGAGGGAGAAGTTCCTGATGGGGATCTGGAGGTGGGGCTATATGGGAGGTAGAGCCATGCGGGACCCCTGAGATGCCTCCACCTTCCTTGCTTGGCTGAGACCCTGGAGTGCCCCCTAGTCAATCCAGTGTCGAAGAACACGGAGTTGGAGGTGAACATAGTGGAGGTTTGTGAGACCATGACCTCTATGGAACTCGAGGTGATGGTCATGAAGGACAGGCTGGTGGCTTGTGAGAAGACTAAGGATCTGGATGTCTAAGGTCTGAGACTAAGGTCTGGTGTCCAGACCTGGGGAGCGGGATGATGGATTGTGTGAAGAACCCAGAGAGACCCTCCTGTTCCTGTCTGTGAGAAACAGGAGGCCGCAGACCTCAGATCCGGATCCTGTAATGGCCTGCCCCCAAATAATCAGAATCCAGCTCGTCCGCTTGAGTTCAGCTGGCAAGCTTGTTCACCATTAATCCACTTTTTCTACCCTGATGATGTACTCTGTGTTCTTCAATTCCAACTAATCTAGCCCTGATCCAGTTCTTCCCACCCTTCTCCTTCCTCCCTCCTCCCCACTCTTCCACTTTCCCTCAGCACTAGACCCTAGGGATCAAGGGGGCAGAAAGGTCCCCCAACACTAGACCGCAGGGATCAATGGGACAAAAATGTCTCCTACCTCTAGGCACCAGGGATGTTGGGAGCAGAAATTTAAACTGGGCCACACTCAAACCTCAGTCATGATAGCTCCAAAAGCCAAACAAGGGCTTGAGGTGGGAGCTCTCCATCCCCAGTACACAGTCCCGTTTCTCCATATGGCAGCCCTGAAGCTAATGGGGGCTGGAAACATCAGAGCAACCAGTTGTAGACACTCTTTGGGGTTTCGTTGGGCACTAATGAATTGAGGAGAAGAGAGAGGAAGGAGGCATGCTGGGTCACTCTCTGACAGTCACTGTCCTATTTCCAAGCTTGTTTCAATAAATGGATCCATCCCAGGCCGTGTGGGTATGTGTCTCGGGCGAGGTGTGTCCTGCCAGCAGTTGGCAGTTGCTTCTAGATTGTGGGTGGCCCTTGCCATGGGATTCACCATGTCTAGAGCCTGTCATCTGCATGCCCCTGAGTACAATGTCAATGACCCCAGGAGAGTACCTCTAAGATTTGGAGTGGTAACATTCAAAATACTGTGGTGGGAAGGTACGATGGTGGTGGAATTGGTGTTTGCATATTAAATGTAATAAATTATTGTAAACAACTTTATAAAAACAAAATAAAAATTTGCAAAAAAGTCAGCAAAATATAAAGCATGAAAAGAGAACAGAATAATCAAAGATACACCAATATAAAACATTTATTTAAAAAAAAAAGCAATGGCGTCTAAGCTACTAAGATAGCCCACAGAATGGGAAAAATTATTTACCCAATACCTAGCTGATGAAAGGCTAATATCCAAGTTATATAGCACGTTGGTAGAACTTTACCAAAAAAATATCTCCCAACCCCATCAAACAAATGCAGAGAGGAATAATGAACAGAAACTTCCTCCAAGAAGAAATTCAAGGGCTGGAGCGATAGTACAGTGGTACGTTGTTGCTTTGCACGTGGCTGATCTGGGTTTGATCCCCGCCATCCTACGTGCTACACCCGCCTTGGAACCCCAAGTGTTCTGTGAGAACCAGAAGGCAGTGTCCTTCCTAAAGACACCCCATGCACACCCCATCCTCCCTTTCACCTAGAGGTGGAAATCACAACCAGATCCAAGCCAGACGTGAGCCAACAACCCGTCAAAGGCAAATTGTGTTGGCAGAAGATCAGACAGACTGTGATACCCGTGAGGTAAGGAGGCTGCAGACACCCATCCCAGGGCTCGAAGTGACCTGCCTGAAAGTGATGTGTTCCCCCCAAGAGTCAGAAATGGTTCAACAGAATTCTTACTCACCTGTAATTCCGTCTTTTACCTACCCTGTCAAAATCATATTCATTTACCCCAACCTTGTCTTTCTTCCCTTTTCCTTCCCGCCCTTCTCCTCTCCCCCTCCTCCTTCCTGCCCCCTCCCTTCTCCCCTCCTCTGCCCCTTCCCATTGAGGAATGGGGCTATGGGACTATGAGGCTATGCGGCTACACAAAGCAATTGCAGACCTGTGCCCTCATGGCAGGGATGCTGCGTACTAGGAGTGGCGAGATGACCCAAACAGAACAACATTGAGACTCGTACTCTGTAAGTAAAGAAGTTACACAGTCTCCAAGGAAGCTCAGCTAGAGAAGAGGGCACCAAATCAAGGGTGCTGGGAGGATCCTCCCAGGGTGGGAGAAGCATGCTGAAAGTAGATTATAGACCAAAGATGACTACCACTCAGTGCCTCTCTTGCAAACCACAGCACCCAAAAGGAGAGAGAGAACAAGGGGGTATCCCCTGCCACAGAGGTAGGGTCGGAAAGGTGGGGGAAGGGAGGTGGGAGGGATGCTGGGACCCGTGGTGGTGGAGGATGGGTACTTGATCATTGTGTGACTGAAACCCAAGCAAAAAATTTATAAGTCTACAACTGTACCTCATGGTGTTTCACTAATAAAAAAATAATAAAAAAATTATTGAATAAAAAAATAGTTACACAGCCTCCAACACATCCATATGTGCAGGAACAAACTCAAAACATAAAATAAAGAACCAGTAAAAAATCCAAAGAAATAAATTTAAATTTTTAATATGAAAATAAAGAGATCATGGGGTCTCACCATGTTTTGCGCTTGTCCCTATCCCTCCCGGAGCGACACCCCCCCCCCCCCAGCCTTTCCAGAGGGATTCAGGGCTTCATTCTTATTGTCTTCATGGGGATGCCACTCAGGTTGGAAACTGTTCCTGAACTGTTCAGTGGTTCTGAGCAAGAGATATAATCCACTGCTTCTTGCAAGTCAGAGGATGGGGTCCCATCCGATAGGCAGAAAGGATAGGGGATTTATCTAGAGTTGCAAAAGTTAGATGTGGGTTTTCACATCATAATCCCAGGGACTGTGCCATCTGGGCAATTGGTAGCCACTGGGGCCCTTTGTTAGTCATGAGTGTCACCCCTGAATGGGGACCTGGAGGTAGATAGTTTGTTTACCTCTGTGGCACAGCGAGAGATCAGAGCCCCCTGCCTCAGAATCAGGTATGCCCAGACCTCTGCCAATGGCCCTACCCTGGGTCAGGGCACCTAGAACCTGGTGCCCTTTCTCAGGCACTAAGAGGATCAACCTCTTTGCCTCTGGGCCCTACTGCTGATTAGAAAGGGTTTTTTGGGGTTATTTTTCTTTTTTTCACTTCTAAATGCTCATTCTTCCAGGAGGTCTGGTGCCCAGCCTCAACCAAGAGCTGGAGCAGTGCCTCGGAGGCTCTCTTTCAGTCCTCTTGGGCTTCTGACACTAAGACCTTATCATCTACAGATTGCAGGATGGTCCATTCCAGGGCTCCAACGAGGATTCTCTTAAGTCCAGAGCCAGGGTCTTCCTGAAGAAGGTGGCCGAGTTTTGGAATCCTTGGGCAATGGGTCCACAGTAACTGAGGTTTCCTCCTGTCTCTGGATCCTTTGGCCCAAAGGCAAACAGGGGTCTGCTTCCTGGAACAATTTCCAAAGGGAGAAACACATCTTTTGAGGTTCAGGCCGGTCAATCATTGGGCACTAGAGGAAAACAGACTCAAGAGAGTGGAAGGGCTGGGTACCACAAGGTGACCAGCAGGAGCGACCACACTGACTCGGCACAGGTCATGACTTCTCAACTGAGGCCAATGGGTTGCTCCCAGTTGAGCTGCATCCCACCTCTATTCCTGCCTCTCAGACCTGCTCAGTATCTTTCCCTATCCCTAACCACACCTCACGGGTTACCAGACATAGAGGCTGTCTCTGGAGGCTCACTCCTAGTATGAGTTTACCAGTAAAGTGGCGTGATACTGCCATTAGAGGGCGCCTGGAGAGGGTATTTTCCAAAGGGGGAATATATAGTGTCAAGATGGTCATTTATTTGCTCTTCTAGCTCTGTCGGGAGATCGAACGCCAATAAGACACTAAAGTGGGGAACAGGGAGAACCTTGTTTTCCATATGGAACCCCCAGCATCTGCTGAGACCATGGATTCTCAGGCCCAGTAAAAGCCGGGAAGGGCTGCACCTCCGATACCTTCATTGAGCTCTGCTTCCTATGTTGCCCTGTCTTGAGGTCATGGGGCGACCGTTTCCACGAGGCTTTTCTTGGGAGTGTAGGTACCAAGTTACCCTGCCTTCCCTGCCTGCCTGGGGACTCCCTGCGACTCTGTCAGACTGTCCAAGTGATCCTGGTGTCAGTAGACGTTTCTGGAAGCTACCCAACTTTGAATGTCTGCCACTCCCCTACACAGAGGGTCACAGCTTGTCTGGTGTCATATTGGCACTTTGTTCTCTCCTGCAGCATGTCATGGCCCTCTGGGGCAATGATCTGGGGCCTGTCTTCTGCCCCTCCGCATCCTCCACCCCTGACTCCTGCTCCTGCTCTGGCTCCCCTCTTTCTCCCTGCCCCTTGTCTGCACTGCCAGTTCTCGCCGCCTCTAGACCAAGGGCACACTGGAGGTGCTGGCGCTGCCCTTAACCACACCACTGGTGTAGTGCTGTCTCCACTGGACGAGTGGCAGTGCCACCCATCTGCCATGCTCTCTGCCAACTACTCCTGGGCACCAGGTGCCACTGCTTGGGTGTTGCTCTTTTTCCTTTTGGTCTTGTCTTGCTTTCTCCCCTGCTTGGTAGTGAGTTTTGTTGTTTCACAAATGAGAATTGCAGCACTAATATAACTTTGAGTTTTGAACGACTATGAACACATACGTACTTTTCCAAAATTTCTGCCTAAAGCTAACTAAAAACCAAGAAGCTGGGACTGGAGTGATAGCACAGTGAGTAGGGTGTTTGCCTTGCACACGGCTGACCTGGATTTGATTCCCAGAATCCCATATGGTTCCCTGAGCACCACCAGGAGTAATTCCTGAGTGCATGAGCCAGGAGTAATCCCTGGGCATCACTCGGTGTGACCCATAAAAGGAAAAAAAAGCACATTTTGGAATGTGGGAGAACATGATGAGATAACAGTGCTAATGGAATGAACAGCTCCAAAGACTGAAGACCGCACAAGGCGAGAGATCAGTTTTACAGCGGATCTGATGGGCGACGGGGTATTAGCAAGCAGCTGACAGGAAGTATGGAACAAGAAATGACCAAGCTTTCTTGGTGCAAAGAAGGATCTGGAGCATACCAATAATATAGGAATATTTGGGGGATTTTTCCAGGTTTCTAAGTTGAACAGTGTGACAGACCACCTCTGGGACATCTCGGGTGATTTCCGTGCTGTCTCGTCTCTCCCAGACCCTGTGCCTCATGTCAGCTCCTGCTCTCCAGGGTAGCCTGACTGAAATTAGCCTGCGAGAAATGTGGGTAGAGGTGCACTCTCCTCTTCAACAGGGCTCAGGAGATCCTAGTATCAGGACTTGAACAGGGCTGGGCTGCATCAGGGCAAGCACCTTCACCCCAGCAATATCCCAGGGGCCCATTCTTGAAAAGTCTGAAAGTGCTTGGATTGGAGCTTCGGGTTCCACGGGGCTGTCTCCCTGAGCACTGTGCCGTACAGAAGGGGGAGTGAGGCATCTTTAAGGGAGCCCAACTCTATAGGAAGGAGATTTAGGTGGGAAGCAGCTGAAAAAAAAATACTGCTTGGAGCAGGGCATTAGTCCAGCAGATAAAGTGATCATCTTGCACACTGCTGACGTTGGATCAATGGGCCCCCCTAGTTCCACTAGGAATGGTCCCTGAGCTAAGTCAGGGGTAAAGCCTGAGCATGTCTGGGTGTGGTGCTAACACCCAAAGAAAAGTGCTGCAAGCAGACAGGGCCGGCCTTTTCCCAGTGCCCTAAGGAAGGACTGCTCAAATTCTTAGAGGCCATAAGAGGGATATCCCTGTTAGGTGGAAGGGGTGAGGGAGGGGAAGGGGGTGACAGCAGTGGCTCTCCAGTCGTGACTCTGCCTGAGCAGTGACAGTCCACTTGGATAGCCCACAGTGGCCTGACTCAGGCCAGGACTTGGCTGCTGCTTTGACACAAAAGTATCCTGAAAATGTGTGTCAGGGTCCTCAGGTGGAAGAAGCCCCCAGTGGGGGTCAAGAGGCAGGACACCTGGGGGCAGAAACAGGCGGACACTGCCCTGGAGCCCTCCACCTCCCTTGGTTGGCTGAGAGTCTGGGGCTGCCCCTCAGTCTATCCAGTTTCAGTCAATCCAAGGGCACTGAAGTGGAGGCGAACACAGTGGAGATCATAAAGCCTGAGGAGTTGGAGGTGGTAACAGTCAAGAAGGACAAGCTGGCGGTGTGGGGAAGACCGTGCGTCTGGAGGCAGAGATGTCCCCCAACACTGGGCACCGGGGATGTGGAGGGCAGAAATGTCCCCTAGTAATGGACACTAGTGGTCTGGGAGGCAAAAACAGGCCCCAAGTAGTAGGCACCAGTGACATGGGGTGCAGAGGTTTCCCCTAACAATAGACAGCAGGGTTCCGAGGACAGAAATGTTCACAATTACTCGACACCAGGAATGAGCAAAGCTGAAATTTCCTCCAAAAAAAACACACCAGGGATGTAGGGGAAAATTGTTTTCCAAACTAGACACAAGAGCTCTGGGGTAAGAAATATCCCACAACAGAGAACAGAGCTCAGATAGGAGACATGTCCTCCAACACTACACAATAAGGAGTCCCAGGAGCAGAAATACTCACCCCCATAGAAACAGTTCAAAGAGTAGCAATAATAAATGACCACCTCCCCACCCCCCACCTTAGACTATATCCCAGGAGAGAGGAGTGGAGAATGACTCCTCACCCCTGCTTTCCCACCTAAATGTCGAGATATTTCCGGTTTGTGGGCTGTCCTTGCATGGTCCAGGGCATTTTCCACTTTTTGAGTTAAAATTCTGTCCAGAAGGCCAGAGAGAAGTCTTCAGGATACTCAGTACAGGCTTGGGATGCATGAGGTCAAGAACGTTCCCTGGCACCACAGGGTCTCCTGATCACAAAGGCTGGAGCAAATAGAGATCCCAACAAACCCCAAACCTCTCAGGTATGTACACAGGCCATGAGGGTCAATGAAGCAGTACGTGGAAGGATCTCAGTGCTTAGAGGAAACACTAATTCAGAGCATCCGATTTTCAAAACGGCACTTGGCTACAACCATCTACCCCTCCTTGTCCGAGGGAAAACGAGGCAACACTCAAACCTTCGGTTCATGGGCTACAGACCAAGCAAAATCTGAGCCGAGAGCTCCCCCTCCTCCAGTGCACTCTTTCTATTCTGGGAAAGGAAGCCCTGAAAAGGATGGAGGCTGGAACAGTCAGCAACTAAGTTCTAGGCACTACCTGGGACAGTTTAGGGGATCATGAATTGGTGGCAGAGGAGAGAGAGGGGAGAGGGCTGAATCAGTCTCCCTGACAGCCACTGTCCTGTTTCCAAGATTGTTTCTACAAATGGATGCATCCCAGCCTGTGTGGGTGTGTGGCATTGGGTGGGGCGGGTCCTGCCAGGGAACGGCTCATGCTTCTTGATGAAGCATGAGCTGTCCTGTGGGGGTCTCACCATGGATCAGAACCTGACATGACATGCCCATGCCATGGGGCCTATTCCGTGTACACCCACTCTGCAGTGCCCACTGGGAAGAGCCCCTACCTTGCCCCCAATGCTTCCTGGGGGCCAGGCCCCTTAGTGGCCATATCATGCCTCAGGAAAAGAACCTCCAAACCTCCAGGTATTTCCCAAACGTCTCAAGGACTGGATGGACTTTCTCTGCCCAGAGCCTCACCCCAGTGTGGAACCCTTCACTGCCCACAGGGTCCCCAGACAGCACAAGCCCACAGTGACCCTGTGCCCCACCATCAGAGATGGATTTGATTCTCAGACCAGCGAAAGTGAGAGGGGGAGATGTCAGAGCTACAGGAGACAGCTGCAGACCACTGGGGCCTGAATGTGCTCAGGGCAGGGAGAACAGGGGCACTCTGGGGTGCCATAGTGGGCACGGGCAATATGAGGGAGTTGGGGTTCCTTTCAGGCTGCAAGACTCGTGAGGGCAGCGTGGCCAGGCTGAGTGGCCCTAGTTGGGAGTGTGTGTATTGAGAGGGATTTCCAGAACAGGCCGGGAGCAACATGAGAGAAGCGTCCAGCATCCCCAAGGCCATGTCTGGTGTCCAGCTCCCAGTAGGATGGACTGACTCTCAGAGAAAGGGGCAGAGCTGGGATAGGGAGGTTCTGTGGGGTCATTAAGAGCCCTCCAGGGCTCAGAAAGGGAAGTCTCTGTGCAACATGGGGAACTGGTCAGGGACTGACTGGGTCTGCGGGCTCAAAAGCCCCACAAAGTGGCTGCTGTGTGTCTGGGAAGAAGCAGAGACAGAACAGAGAAAACGTGGACACCGGATAAGGTGGGAGCAAGAACTCTGCGGGTTTCAGGAGAGGCGAGGGGCAGGGCAGGGGGCAGGGGCTCCAAGGAGAGAAAGGAGAGGGGCCTGGGGAGTGAGGGGCGGTGGGGACAGCCACCAGGACAGCCCCTCTGCCAGGCTCGCTGGGCTCCCACAGCAGCAGCCAGGCCAGACCTAGGGGTGCTCAGGGGCGAATCCTGGCAGCTGCACCCCATCCTGGGCAGATGGGGACGTGGTCTCTGGGAATGAGAACGTCGTGGACTGAGCTACGGGAGACCGAAAAGGTCAGTGCTCCTGGCCCACCGTGGGGCCCACAGAGTTCCAAGCCACCATCCTCGGTAGGGGGCAGTGCCCGTGGGTCCGGCTGGGGGTGGGGAGGCCCGTCAGGCCCACCAGGGCAGAGGCTGGTGCAGCCTTCACTGTGAGGTTACCCCTGGAGCTCTAGATTTCTCCCTGGCCAATGGGGTTGCAGCCCCGAGGCCACGCCCCCTTCCCTGCCTATAAAAAAGCTCGTGGCCCTGACCCTCGGGGCACCATTTCTCAAGGATGCTTGAGGGAGAAGTGGCCCCATCACACCTTTGCCTTTGACCCTTCGAGGGGTCATCTAGGGGTCACCTCCAGATGGTGACCCTTCTACGGGTCATCTATGGGTCACCTCTAGGGGTCATCTCTAGGGGAACGTTGGAAATTGGCAGAGCGCAACGGACGGTAAGAAAAGGCCCTGCGTTGGTCCTACACTGGTCAGTGTATGGCCCCGAGGGCACAGGATCAAGCCCGGGCCCATTTCCAGCAAGTCTTCCGGCAGTTTTGTCCCCAGCAGCCTCTGTCCTCGTCAGGGTCTCCCGGGACTCTGGGATGGGAGTCCCCAGAGAGCCCCTCTCCAGGATCTGTCCGTTCCTGTCCCCAGAATAGGACCTCCTGGGCTCCTGCTGTCCAAAGACCTGAGTGGCTGGACACTGGTCCACCCAGCTCAGGAAACAATGGGGGTGGGAGTTCAGGGCAGCACTGAGGAGCTAGGGAGTCAAAGCAGGGTCCCCGACTCCCAGACCCCTCATCACAGACCCTCCTGGCAGTGGGTCTAACTGTGCGAAAACACCCCTCCCCTCTTGTGTGGGACAGAAAGAGCTGAAAGAACAGAATTTTAAAACATCAAGTGTATCTTATAAAGGCGGAAGATTGCTTGGCAGAGCGTCATCCTATAGGGGAGAGTGATTTGGTCTGGTGCACAGCACCAGGAGCTTGAAGCCTGTGATGTCTGAGGAGGGCAAGGCGGGGAGGAGTGACTTCAAGTGTTGAGGGAGGGGCCCTGTGAATGGGGCACTGTGACAGGGGAGACAGGCTGGGAGCAGGAGCTGGGCGAGTCTCCCCGTCCCTCCGCACCTGTGTCCTGCTCTGCGGGCAGCCAGAGGAGATGGGGTCAGCTGTCCACTCCCCAGAATGATACGACCATGAAAATGCAGAGAGCTCTAGGGCCGGGACATAGAACGCTTGTTTCTAGTTGTCCCTCGTGTCCCTGCCAGCACTGCCAGGAGGGCTCCAGTGGGTCCAAAGCAGGAAAGAATCTACTTAGCAAGGGGCCCGGAGCAGCAGATGGCGGTGAGAAATGAGCAGCCCCCGAGATGAGCAGGAGGAACCAAGAGTCGGGGCTGTGGACCATGAAGTTTGGGTGCGGTTGAAGTTCTGGGGTCCTTGACTGTCTGCGTCCTCTCAGGTTTACCGGCCTCTGGGTGCCCCTGAAACAGCCACATCGTTGACAACATTTCCAAGGACAGGTGGAGGCAGGAGGTTCCAGGAACAACGGGTGAACCCAGAGAACAACTGCGGATGCGAGTGGGGGCTGAGGGGACTGAGCTGGGGTGAGAGAAGCGGGCACAGCGCCGCCTTTAGACTGAGGGCTGTGGGGTGGCCAGCCGGGAGCCCGGCCAGGCTCGAGTTGTGTCTCTGTAACAGTGGAAGGGGTCTGGGTAACATTCCCCAGTCTTGGAGCTGAGCGAGTCTCCTATCATCTCCAATTATCACCTATCATTCCAACTTGTCTTCACTGTGAGCCCACGAAAATTTGCCGAACACGAAGAGTTTTGAGAGAGGGGGCAGGGGTTTGCTGGCCATCAGCTCCCCTCCACCCTGGGGTATTCTTGGGGCATAACAATTCAGTCTTCTGGGTTGTGACTTTCCTGCTCTGTGAAATGGGCTGGTGAGACCCCCTGTGAGGCCAAGAGCCTGCCTTGGGTGATGGCAGGAAGGACAGGTCAGAATGCCCTGAGGGCTGTGGTGGCACTGACTGGCCCACACTACACAGAGGGGTCTGGAGTTGGCAGTTGCCAGGTAGGAGTCAGGGTCCGAGGCAGAGGAAGACCTAACTCCTAGGCTCTGGGACAAAGACCCCATGGGGGCCTGTGGCTGAGGGTCTGAGCCCTGCATCTCCTGGCTGGCAAGTAGTCGTCCCTGCTGCCTGTCCTCACAGACACTGTCCTACCTCCCACAGATGCCGGTGCACGACGAAAAGGTGCAGTGCCAGTGGCTTCCCGGGGGAATTTTCTGCTGGTACCTGGAAATGCACATAGCTGCCGACAAGAGCACCTGGATGCCCGCTGTCACCTGGGCTCCAAGGAGGAGCAGCTGAACCAGCGGATGCTGCGGCAGAAGCAGCCCATAGACCAGCTGCTGCAGGTGCCACCAAGGCAGCAGGCCCTGCTGGAGGCCGCCATCAGGGAGCTGAGGGAGACCAGGTGAGAGAGGGGCCACGGGCTCTGGGGCAGGAAGGCCCTAGACCTGCCTCCTCAGCTAGTGCCTTCACCCCAGGTGCTCTTCTGTGGGACTCAGCAGCAGAAACAGCAGCTGCAGAACCTGGTAAAGTGGAAAGTAGTCCCGGAAAAGGGTCAGTGACAGGGAGAAGCCCCTGTGGGTCAGAGGGCGGGGCTACTGGGGAGGGGAGCCAGGCGGCCCCACCCCCAGCCCCCCACCTCCCCTGCTTGGCTGAGACCCTTATGCTGCCCCACATCCCATCCACTCCAAAGGGATTGGCGTGGAGACGAACAACACACAGGTGCTCCTGGACACAAAACGTGAGGAGCTGGAGGCCACGGAGAAGGAGGACGCGCAGGGGGCCAGGCAGGAGGAGTGCCAGAGTCCAGGAGCTGGAGGAGTCAGTCAAGTCCCAGGGGGCAGGGACCATGGCCTGTGTGAGATCCAGAGACGCTCCTGTTGCTGTCCTTAAGGAAGAGGAGTCCACCCACATCGGACCCACGTCCTGTAACGACCCGCCAAAAATCCAGAAAACGCAGCTCGTCAGCAAGAACTGCACTGGCAGCCTGACACCCAGCTAACACCTCGATTTTACTGCACCGACGCATGCTGCCGCTCTCACCCAATTGATCTAGCCCAGACCCGTCCTTCCCACGCCACCCGAGTTCTGCCTTCCGCCTTGGCCCTTTGCTCTTCTCCCTCCACTAGAACCAGGGATATCCCTCACTGCAAGACCAGGGATCAGGGCAAAGCCACAACTATTCTCCATCTCAAGAAACGGGAGATCAGGGGGACAGTAAAGTCTCCATCCACTAGACCCCGAGATATGGGGTAAGAAATGTCCCCACCCCAAGGCACCCCAGGGATCAGGGGGCACAGTTTCCCCCTCCACTAGACCCCAGGAAATGGGGGTGCCAGAGATGCCCCCCCCACTAGACGCCAGGGAACGGGGGGGCCAGAGATTCCCTCCCCCACTAGAGGGAAAGGATCAAAGGGGGGCCAGAGATGCCCCCCAGCACTAGACGCCAGGGATGGGGGGGGGCAGAGATTCCCCCCCCATTAGAGCGCAAGGATCAAGGGGGGGCCAGAGATGCCCCCCCCACTAGACGCCAGGGATCGGGGGGGCCAGAGATTCCCCCCCCACTAGAAGGCAAGGATCAAGGGGGGGCCAGAGATCCCCCCAAGCACTAGAAGCCAGGGATCGGGTGGGGGGGGCAGAGATTCTGCCCCCACTAGAGGGCAAGGATCAAGGGGGGGCCAGAGATGCCCCCCACCACTAGACGCCAGGGATCGGGGGAGGCCAGAGATTCCCCCCCCCACTAGAGGGCAAGGATCAAGGGGGGGCCAGATATGCCCCCCCACTAGATTCCAGGGATCGGGGGGGGGCCAGAGATTCCACCCCCACTAGAGGGCAAGGATCAAGGGGGGCCCAGAGATGCCCCCCCACCACTAGACTCCAGGGATGGGGGGCAGAGATTTCCCCCCCCCTCTAGAGGGCAAGGATCAAGGGGGGGCCAGAGATGCCCCCCCCACTAGACGCCAGGGATCTGGGGGACCAGAGATTCCCCCCCCACTAGAGGGCAAGGATCAAGGGGGGGCATATATGCCCCCCCATCACTAGACGCCAGGGATCGGGGGAGGCAGAGATTCCCCCCCCCCACTAGAGGGCAAGGATCAAGGGGGGCCAGAGATGCCCCCCCACCACTAGACACCAGGGATCGGGGGGCCAGTGATGCCCCCCCCCACTAGACGCCAGGGATGGGGGGGCCAGTGATGCCTCCCCACCACTAGACACCAGGGATCGTGGGGGCCAGAGTTGCCCCCCATCCACTAGACGCCAGGGGTGGGGGGGCCAGTGATGCCTCCCCACCACTAGACACCAGGGATCGGGGGGTCCAGAGATGCCCCCCCACCACTAGACGCCAGGGATGGGGGGGCAAGTGATGCCTCCCCACCACTAGACGCCAGGGATCGGGGGGGCCAGAGAAGCCTCCCCACCACTAGAGCTATTGATCGAGGGGGGCCAGACATGCCCCCCACCTCTAGACGCCATTGATCAGGGGGGCAGATATGCCCCCCACCACTAGACGCCAGGGATCAGTGGGGCCAGAGATGCTCCCCCAATCACTAGACGCCAGGGATGGGGGAGCAGAGATGCCTCCCCCTACCAGTAGACGCCATTGATCGAGGGGGGGCCAGAGATGCCCCCCACCACAAGACGCCAGGATCGGGGGGTGCCGATGTGTCCCCTTACACTAGACCCCAGGTATTAGAGGGGCCGAGATGTCCCCCTCCACAAGGTCAGAGGGATCAGGATGGCAGTTATATCCCGCCAGCACTAGCAAACAATGATTTGGAGGTCAGAAGTTACAACTCAGCTCTCCCCTCCCCATTGTGGGGTCCTGTTTCTGCGCATGACAGCCCTGAAGCTTGGCCGCTGGTACCATCCAGTGACCGGATTCTACACACTCTTTGGGGCTGTTTGGGGACTTTGTATTGCTGGCTGAGAAGAGGGGAAGGAGGAAGGCGGGCTTTATCCCTGACTGCCACTGTCTGATTTTCACGATTGTTACAATAAATGGATCTATCCCAGGCCTGTGTGGGTGTGTGTGTCACTGGGTGGGGCAGGTCTGGCCAGTAGTTGACAATTGCTTCTAGATTGTGGGAAGCCTTGGCCATGTCACCATGCCAAGACGCTTCACCTGCCTGCCCCTGTGTGAAGCCTGTCAATGACCCCAGGAGAGTCCAGCCCAAGGGTTGAAGGTCTCAATCACGGATGCGTCCCCAGGAGGGAGGGCAGGATGCAGCACCCAGAGCCCTGCCTTCCACTGCAGCACCTCCGTGGCCTCCCCTGCCCCTGGAGCCTGTTTCCCCATTCCCCTCTGCAGTGCACCAGGGACAGACCCCACTTTGCCCCCTAGTGGCCACATCAGGTTTCTCAGGATGAGAACTTGAAAGTGCTCCTGCAGCAGGTGGGTCCAAGGTGCTGTCCCCTCAGCCAGGGTCCCTCTCCATGGCACCTGCCCTGGCAGGAAGACAGTGTGTTATCAGTGGAGCAGGATGGGGCCGTGGATGAAACATGTTTCTAGTGTCCCCGAGTCTGTACAGAGCTGATCCAGGAGAATAGCGCCCCACTTCTGTGTGGACCATCAGGTTCCCTAATACAAGTCCCACTGCCACCATCACAGCACGGTCAGACCCCATGAAATAGAGAACCAGACCCTGACTCCGCTTTGTTCCTGCACGCCTGGACCTGGTGGGACAGCCTTGGCTGAGTGACACTCTACTGGTGACAAGAATTGTGTCCAGATCCATGTGTCAGACCAGATGGCAAAGCCTCAGAAGGAAGAGCCATCCTGTTCCAGTCATTTCCAGGAATTTGGTCAGCCATGCCCCTTCCTGCCAGTCACATTTCTACTGGGAGTCACACTCCTGGTAAGGCAGCCCAGGGCAGGCACAGGCAGCTCCTGGTTTACCCCTCGGTGCCCAGTTCATAGCCCTGCCCCTCTACCTGCACCATGGGCCTGGGGTCGCCCATTCACTCTCACGGTTCTGCACACCTCACACATGTCCTGCACACCCTCTCGCAGCCTCTATGGGGCTCTGGGCTTAGCTCCCCGTGTCCTGCCTCTGGGTCCCTGGGCTCTGGAAACACCAAGTCAGGTTTGCCTTGAGGTTTGGGGAGCTGAGAGACTGTGGGGATCAGAGGCTCTCCCCTATCCACCCTTGCCGGTGGGGAGAGCTGTTCTCCCATTGAACGACTGTCTTCGGAGTTTTTCCTCTTAGAATCTGACAGAGTCTCACCCAGACACAGGTGGCACCCAAGAGTTTGCCAGAAGCATCCCAGTGTATTCCACGTGTGCAGGCTCTATCCAGCTACCCCCAAACGGGCATTAGCAGGTCAGAGCATAATTATGTAGGTTGTTAACAGGCTACCTCGATTCTGCAGTAACAACTTTCATCTAACAAACAGTGGTGCCTACTGCTCTCAGGTGCTCCCACAGTAGTGACTCCAGTTTCTAAGCTCCATTGTTTGAGCGTTCCCGTGAGCCTCTTCCATTCCTGCTCGGGCAAACTGCTCTCACTCTCTTCCTCGGTGAGAGATTTGGGAACCCCGTCCGGGTCATACAGAGGGACAGAGACATATAAATAAAGTTAAGGAAATAGGAGTAGCTTGCTGGGGGCGCTCCCGGGTGGACCCTCCGAACCTCAGGTGAGGCAATGGTACACCCGCCCCCTGGGTTAGATGAAGGGGCCTTTGGAGTTGTCTTGGTCTGCTCCGAGTCATCTCTTCGTGGGTCAATGGTAAGGATCCTGGAATGAAGCTGGTGGCTTCCTGTCACCAGGTGGGCGATACGTCTTGTCTTCCTCACCTGGAACAAGGTGATCTCTGACTCCAGGAATGTTGCTGTCCACTCAGCCGGTTGCCATTTGGTTCTGGTCACCATTTTGTCAGAGCAAACCTCACATTTGATTCTTGTCAAATTCGGTGATTCCTGACTCATCCATCTTCTCCACCTCCTGGAGTGGGTCTCTCAGAGGTCCTGCCTAGTTTTTTGCTTCTGCCTTTTGTTGCCTGCTTGGTTCCCTCCCCTTAGGCTTGGCAGACAGAATCATGGGCTACAGACCAAGCAAAAGTCTGAGCCGAGAGCTCCCCCTCCTCCAGTGCACTTTTTCTATTCTGGGAAAGGAAGTCCTGAAAAGGATGGAGGCTGGAACAGTCAGCAACTAAGTTCTAGGCACTACCTGGGACGGTTTAGGGGATCATGAATTGGTGGCAGAGGAGAGAGAGGGTAGAGGGCTGAATCAGTCTCCCTGACAGCCACTGTCCTGTTTCCAAGATTGTTTCTACAAATGGATGCATCCCAGCCTGTGTGGGTGTGTGGCATTGGGTGGGGCGGGTCCTGCCAGGGAACGGCTCATGCTTCTTGATGAAGCATGAGCTGTCCTGTGGGGGTCTCACCATGGATCAGAACCTGACATGACATGCCCATGGTGCCTGTTGCGTCTACACCCCCGCTGCAGTGTCCACCAGGAAGAGCCCCAACCTTGCCTCCAATGCTTCGTGGGTGCCAGGCCCCCTAGTGGCCAGATCATGCCTCAGGTAAAGGACCTGCAAACCTCCAGGTATTTCCCAAACCTCTCAAGGACTGGATGGAATTTCTCTGCCCAGAGCCTCACCCCAGTGTGGAACCCTTCACTGCCCACAGGCTCCCCAGACAGCACAAGCCCACAGTGACCCTGTGACCCTCCATCAGAGATGGATTTGATTCTCAGCCAGACATACGTGTTCCCGAACCTCCTCTCCCCACAAGGCTGCCCCGTGGTGTCCACCAGTGTCCCTAGCATTCCTGTGCCCCAGCCCCAAGCCTCGCATGAGTCAAACGTGTCTGTGAGGAGACTTGGGGCGTGGGAGGAGGGGATGAGTGGAGGGGACATGAGTTTTTGGTATGCAGGAACGGGCGACGGCCGGAGGGAGCGGCCACCCCAGACAGGTGTTCTCCACACAGGGCTTTTTCCAGGTGGTTCTGGAAGGAGGGCAGGGAGGGTGCCAGGCAGAGGAGGAGAGAGCTGAGTAGAAGCTGGGCAGTGGGGTTGAAGTGGGAGTGGACAGAGGTGAAACCTGCTCAGCCTGAGGATGGCACCGTCTTCCTGTCTTTGGAGCCTGCCTAGGTTTTGGGTAGCAAAACTGTGAACGTTGCTGCCCAGCTTAAATACACAACCTCAGAGCAGGGAGAGAGCTCAGGGTCAGGGGACCTTGTGAAAAGACCCAAGTGCCTCCCTGGACACTGCCTGCCCCCTGGGCACCATCAAGTTTGGCTCTGGAGGATCCCATCCCGACCCAGGGATGGCCCTGAAGCATTGGATCTGAGCCAGGTTCATCATTGGGCCATCTGGCCCTGGAGGCCATGTCAACAGTACGACTTCGTGGGTGACCCAGCCTGCCCTTACCAGAGTGACTTCATGCTTTTTGGGTGTCGTTGTACAACCTTTCTTGGGAGCTACCGAGGCTTCCAGGAGGCTCCAGGGCAAAGCATTTCTAGAAGATGCGACCAAATTCTATGGCAGGTCTCAACCATGACTGACGTTCCCTTCAGAGGTCCTTCGAAGCACCGTGCCAGGCCTGGGATGCCCCGGTGCAGGGTGTTCCCCGTCCCTGAGGCTGTGTTGCTTCTGCAGGTGCAGAGAGCAGAAGTACAATTATGAAAGTCTGCCAACGACGTCCGTGATCATCGCGTTTTATAACGAAGCTTGGTCAACCCTAATTCGCAACGTTTACAGTGTCCTTGAGACGTCCCCAGACATCCTGCTGGAGGAGGTCATCCTGGTGGATGACTACAGCGATAGAGGTGCCCGGCCTCCCCTCTTCCCTCCCCTGGCCTCCCCTCCCCCCACCCGCCCTCCCTTGACCCCCATCCTCCCCTCCCCTGCTCTTGCCTCTGAGCTCTGTCTGATTCTCGCTGTGGACGGGTTCTGATTGAAGGCTGTGCTGGCCTGTTCTCTGCGAGGCTCTAGATAACAGTGATTTACAGGAGATAACAGGGAACGTCTCCGTGCAGTTGGGGTATGGCTGTAGAGGGCAGGTGTGGGAGCAGGTGTGGGGGACAGGTGTGGGGGATAGGTATGGGCTATAGGCATGGGGGAACAGGTGTAGAGGGCAGGTGTTGGGGGGTGGGTGTGAGAGAGAGGTCTTGGGGACAGAGGTGGGGGAGAGGTGTTGGGGGCCAACTGTGAGGGAGGGTGTGAGGGCAGGTGTGGAGGCAGGTGTGGGGGCCAGGGGTGGGGACAGGGGTGAACACTCGCCTTCTTTGGGGTGCTGTGCTCCCTGGGATGCCCCAGCCTTGCCCCTCCCCTCTCTCTCTCACTCCCACCTGTACTGAAGGGTGTCCAGGGGACTTGGGCAGCACCTAGTAGGGGGTCTCACCTCCCACCCTGCAGAAGAACAGTCACCTGGCCACACCTGGCTGCAGGGGACGCTTAGGACTGTAGTCTCGCTTGTTTGTTCTGGGGGCCGCTGGGCGGTTCTCCGGGCTTGCTCCTGGCACTGTGCTCAGGGCTCACTCCTGGTGTGCTCAGAGGACCAGGTGGGGCATTGGGATCACACATCTTAACCTGGGGGACTGATGTCTTTGGGGTGGTGGCCATGTACTCGGCTGGAAATCGTGGAGAGAGTATTCGGGGTCATTCAGCGTTGCCCATGACAGAGTGCAGGGCAGGTGAGCGTGAGGCGATGCCGATAGAGCCAGCTGGGCACCAAGTCCTGACAGTCCTGAGACCTGGGCGTCTGGGTCCAAGGGGGGCACGTGGGAACGTTGCTGGTGGTTCTAGAGTTCTCCATCCCAGCCTTCCCTTGCCCAGGCAGGGCGGGAGTGAGCCGGCTGCCCCATTCTCCTGCCCAGAGCACCTGAAGGAGCGCCTGGAAGCCCACCTGCCCAAGGTGCACCTCATCCGCGCCACCAAGAGGGAGGGCCTGGTGCGCGCCCGGTTACTCAGGGCTTCGGGGGCCAAGGGCGACATCCTCACCTTCCTGGACTGCCACTGCGAGTGCCACGAGGGCTGGCTGGAGCCGCTGCTGCAGAGGTGCGTGGGCGGTGCCCAGTGGGAACACGGGAGACCCAGCTCCGTGGGCCTCGGGCTCGGCCTGGGTGCCCCGTCCCCCAGTCTCAGGCCACGGCTCCATCCCTGGTCACATGATCAGGGACCCTGGTCTGGGAGCCTTCGAGGGCATCAGGCGCTGCTGTACCCACGGCTTACTGGTGCAGGGGAGTTGCTTTTACTGCCGCTGGTCAGGTGCCTGAGTGCTGCCATGGGCAGAGAGGCCAAGAACAGGATGGTGTGGATCTTATCAAATCACAGCCCTAGGCAGCACATTTTGGTCGTCTTTCCTTCATGCTGGGCTGACTTTCCCAGGTCATCCAGTACCTGTGTTGCCTGGGGCTCCTCAAGTCTGAAGGGACCCACAGAAATGGTGATTCACAGTAATTTCTCTTATGTATTTATTTATTATTTATTTTTTGCTTTTTTGGGTCGCACCCGGCAATGCACAGGGAGTCACTCCTGGCTCATGCACTCAGGAATTATTCCTGGTGGTGCTCAGGGTATTATATGGGATTCTTGGAATCAAACCCGGGTCAGCCGCGTGGAAGGCAAATGCCCTACCCACTGTGTTATGGCTCCAGCCCCTGCATTTTATTTTGGGGGGGGGGGATTTGTGTGTGTGAAGGGGCTTACCCGTGAGTGCTCAGGGCTTACTCTTGGCTCTGCTCAGGGATCACTCCTGGTGGTGTTCAGGGGACCACATGGGGTGCCGGGGATTGAACCAGGGCAGCCACCTGTCGGGCAGGCACCTTCCCTGGGGTCCTGTGTCTCTGGCCCCCACCTTCCTTAGCGTCAATAGGAAACCATGAGCAGAATCATGGACAGGAAGCAGATGGCCCTCGCCTGGGTTATTTTTTATCTTCTTACCCCTGTAGTCTTAAACTATGCTTTTAAGTATCATTGTTTGAAAGGGTTTTAAATGCAGGGGGGAGGGGAACCACTCCAGGCTGCCCTTCCCTCAGACCCACCTTACTCCCTCCACTTCCTCCCTCCTGATGCTGCATCACTATTGTCAGCTACCCCCAGATTCCTCCGGGTGGGCTGTGCCCCCATGTGGCGTGGACAAGGATGCGGGGGGAGGGGTTCAGGGTCTGCGCAGCTGGCCTCTGGAGCACACGCACCCACTGTCTCCTCTCCCAGGCGTGGGTGTCCATCATCTGGCCCCCAGCCTCACCCTGCTGCTCTCTGCCCTCCCCATCTCTGTCCTCACCCACTCTGGCTCCCTTCATGGCTTCTTTCTCTTCCCCAGCTTCAAAGAGGGTCCCGGCAGCTGGACTCCCAGGGGCCCAGGCCAGTGCCAGGGGCTGAGAGCAGAGCCATCATCGTGTCTCGCTCTCCCTCTGAATCCCAGGCTGGAGGGTGGCATTGGGGACCGATGCCATGCAGGGTCCAGAAGCAGGGGACCTGAGGGCACACACTGGCCCTGAGTGGAGTGGGATCGAGCACGGCTTGGATGGGGGGGCTGTTCCTGGTCACCCCGGTCCTGGCCACATCTGGGTGGTGTGCGTATGTGTGCGTGTGTGTGCGTGTGTGTGTGTGTGTGTGTGTGTGTGTGTGTGGTCACTGCAGGATCGGGGAGGAGGAGACGGCGGTGGTGTGCCCCGTGATCGACGTTATTGACTGGAACACTTTTGAGTACCTGGGCAACTCCGGAGAGCCTCAGATCGGTGGCTTTGACTGGCGGCTGGTGTTCACGTGGCATGTGGTCCCTGAGCGGGAGCGGAAGCGGATGCGGTCCCCCATCGTTGTCATCAGGTCAGGACTGGCTGGGAGCGTAACACCCCCCCCCCAACAACTGCAGCAGACGCCCGGGGGGAGGGCAGGGATGCTTCGCTGGGGCCCCACCTGGTTTTGTTCTAAAGCATCTGCTGATTATTTTTTTACTCTACACCCACCCCGCTCTAAGTGTGGGGTTCATATTCATTGGCCTATTTTGTTTATTTAAAAACAAAGGTGAGGGGGCTGGAGAGAGAGTTCAGTGGGTAGGGCGCTTGCCTTGCAGGAGTTTGCCCTGGGTTCGATCCCCCAGGCACCCTGTTATGGTTTCCCGAGCACCGCCAGGAGTGATTCCTGAGTGCAGAGCCAGAAGTTGCCCCCGAGCATTGCCGGGTGTGGTCCCAAAGCCAAAGCCAAAACAAGATAAATAAAAATAGGGTGAAGTATGTATCCTAAAATGTACTGCTCTGACCGTTCTTAAATATATAACTTGGGAGACTCAAGCGCGCTTTTCCCTCGACCTCGCAGAATCTCTCCGACCGTCAGGCGGTGTGTGTCAACCCCAGCCCCTAACGGCTCCATGGCCTCTAACACACCCCCACAAAAACTTTCCCCCTTCCAGACGCCTCACGTGAATGAGGCCACCACGCTTTGTCCCTTCGCGTTTGCCTTCTTGCCGGTCCCGAGATGTTTGCCTTGGGAACCCATAATTCTGCCTTGTGTCAACGTGGCCGGTTTTGTTGGCCCCTTCACCTCCGGTGGGTGTGTCCGCCTTCCAGGAGTTGTGTGCCATGCACCCGGGAGGACTGATATCACAGGTGCCCTGCCCCCTGGACTAGTGCCAGTCTCCAGGGCCCGAGGTGGCTGGCTGCCACTTCCGGCTGTCCAAGTGGGCGTGGGGTTCTGGGTCAGGTGGCGACTCCATGGTGACGACTCTGAGCACTTAGTGGCAGGCCTCTGTGGGACTGAAGCCAGTTAGGGGATGGGTGAGGGCGCAGGGTGAGGGCGGCCGAGAGCCAGCGTTGGTCAGTGGGTGAGCCTGGGTCTGAGCCCGGCTGGTCGCGTTCTGTTTCATTTGTTTGGCTTAGTTTTCGGGCCACACTTGCTGAGGCTCGGGGTTACTCCTGGCTCTGCACTCAGGAATTACTCCTGGTGCCTCGTGGTGAGGGAGCTGGTGGGCACAGGATGGGGTGCAGGGACCAGGCATGTGTTAGGAGGCTCTGCAGACTTCCCCGTCAGAAATGCGGGCGCAGGAGAAGACGGAGGCTGAGACTGGGGGGTGGGGGGACCTCAGGGGCGGTGGGGGGATTTGGAGAAGCTGATTGACATCTGGGAAAAAGGACGGATTGAGGGTGGCACCCGGATTGCTGGAGTGGCCACTGGGGGGCCACTGGCATTGCCGCTCACACAGCAGATTTAGAGACTGAGGCAGAGGAGGAGGGATCATGTGTCAGGTCACAGATGCAGCCTGTGATGTCCAGACATACTCCCTCCCCCCCAACTCCCTCCTCCAGTGCACACATATGAAGACATTTGCACAAACCCACACACATGCACACATGCAGCAGCTTCATGGTCAGTTGCCTGCCCCTCCCACAGTCTCATCTCAGTTTTTTTTAAATGTAGGAGTACTGCTATTTATTCAGCCACTGATTAGCTGATTGAATTGTGCATGAACTCCACACATCATCTCAGCTTTCTTGCATGTTTCAGTCACCATGTTCCCTAATCTTATACCCTAAAGCCATGTGAATGTGCTCTCATGCTGGCACCCCTCCCTCCCTCCCTTTTCCCTCCTTCCCTCCCCCACTCCTTCCTTCCTCCCTCCCTCCCTTCCTTCCTTCCCTCCCTCCCTCCCTCACTCCCTCCCTTTCTTCTTTCCCTCCCTCCCTCTTTCCTTCCTTCCTTCCTTCCTTCCTTCCTTCCTTCCTTCCTTCCTTCCTTCCTTCCTCTGTCTCTCTCTCCCTCCCTCTCTCTCTCCCTCCCTCCTTCTCTCCCTCCCTCCTTCTCTCCCTCCCTTTTCTCTCTCTTCTCTCCCTTCCTTGGTCTTCCCTCCCTCCTGTTCTTCCATCCCCCACCAAGGAGTCCCACTGACCTTTCCCGTGTACTCTGAGCCTGCAGTGCTGGGAGGGCCCCCCAGTGCCACCACAGGGACCCGGCTGCCACCAGTTTCCCACACCCACATCTGCACTCTGGGGTGCTTCCCTTCCAACTTTCGACCTGAGCCACCTCTGGGGGCCGGGGAAGATGCCATGCCTGCTCAGTGGGGTTGGGGGAATCGAGGGCTTCAGGGAAATGTGCTAGAATCATCTTTCATGGCCTCCAGCAGACCCTAGCTGCATCTGTGAGTGCCTGGGCTCTGCTGTGAGACCACCACCAACGCCCACCCCGCCACCCTCCCAGCCATGTGCTCTCTCCGCCCTCTCTCCGGGTCCATCTGCAGCTGCCGGGGTCCTCTCATGCTTAGACTTTGCCCATGCTGAGGCCTTCCCAGCACCGTTCATTCCTCTATACTGGACACGCCCCGGGCCTGTACCCTCTCCGCCCTGGAAACAGCTGTCCCTGCCCTTGACCCCTCGAGAGCACATGCATCACACGCAGTTCTGTGATTATTTGGAGGGGTCTGGGAGCTTCCCCAGCTAGGACTCCCAGCAGAGCCCCCCCACCACCAGTGCTCCCAGACTGATGAAGGCAGATCAGGCCTGGGTAAGGGTTCCTGCGGCTGGCACTGAGACGCAGGTGTTGCAACTCTTCCAGGTCCCCGACAATGGCTGGTGGGCTGTTTGCTGTGAGTAAGAAATATTTTCAGTATCTGGGGTCTTATGATACAGGAATGGAAGTTTGGGGCGGAGAAAACCTCGAATTCTCCTTTCGGGTAAGTGTTCTAGTCTCCCCTTGTGCGTGTTTAGCCTCTCCTGTCGCTCTCTTGTGGCTCTGTGTCTGTCTCTGTCTCTTTCTGTAGCCGTGCATGGCTGTCTGTCTGTCTGTCTGTCTGTCTCTCTCTCTCTCTCTCTCTCTCTCTCTCTCTCTCTCTCTCTCTCTCTCTCTCTCTCTCTCCCCATGCCTCTGTCTCTCTGGATTTCATGAAAACCTGTTGGGCTTTCCCCCGCCTTGGCCTTTTGTCCAGTGTCCTGAGAGTGGACACGTGGACAGCCTATATATGTGCTTCTCTCATCTGACCTTCTCACAGAACGTGCTTTTAACTAGAAAAGCAGGAGGCAGGGAAGGAACCTCCTAGGTCCCCTGATTCTTTTCTTTCCCTCTGCTGCCCTTGGTCGAGGTTGGCCCCAGACACAGCATCCTGCCTCCTGGTCCACCTTTGGTCGCCAGGCTTGCTGAGCTCTTTAGGAAGTCGCCTCTGTATGTAGATAGCAGGGTGACATTCAGAGTTTGACACCGAGAAGAATTCTCGGGAGAGCTTGTTAAAGGGGTCAGGTTCAGTGGCTGGACGTGCAGGCCGGAGCAAGAGTCACATTCTAAACGAGTGAACCCCCTGAGGCCGCCCTCTGCCCTCAGAATCCCCGAGTGACAGTTCTGTGAGAACCCCCGCCATTTCCGTGGGATTCCCAATGAACTTGTGTCTGGCATATTACATTTCAAGACCATATGCCATTGGTCGTGCTTTTTGATGATGTTAAAATTTTCTGTTTAATTTTTTTTTTTTTGGCTTTTTGGGTCACACCCTGCGATGTTCAGGAGTTCCTCCTGTCTCTGTGCTCAGAAATTACTCCTGGCAGTGCTTGGGGGACCATATGGGATGCTGGGAATCAAACTTGGGTCAGCCGCGTGCAAGGCAAACGCCCTACCCACTGTGCTATCGCTCCAGCCCCTCTGTTTAATTTTTGTGAGAAATTTTTTCATCTTTTCTGCTTGCTTGTTTTGTTTTGGGGCCACACACAGTGGGGCTCAGGGGATACACCGGGCTCTACCCTCAGAGATGACTCCTGTCTGCTCGAGGGACCCTATGGGATGTCGGGGATTGAACCTGGGTTGGCCCCATGCCAGGCAGTATGCTCTACTCGCTGTACTAGTGTTCTGGCCCCTGGAATTTTTTTTTAAGTAACAGAACATCCCAGCTTTGCATAAAGAGTGAACCAAATAGAAATTTTATCTTCCACGCAGGGCTTTCCTTCTCCCATCGTAAGGTACTGTCCTTTTGGGTCTTATTTTTCAAAAAAAATTTTCTTTTTGAATTTGGTTGAAACCCAAACTCAGGGCTCACTCCTGGCGGTGCTCAGGGGACCGTGGGAGCTGCCAGAAACTGAACCTGGGTCAGGTACATGCAAGGCAGGTGCCCAACCCCATTGTACTGTGTCTCCAGCCCTTCAGCTGCTTTTCTGGATGGTTCATCCTGGGGGCCAGTGGTGGGGTGTGGTGGTTCACACCCCTCTGCCCTTGCATGAGTCTACCTCGTTGGGTTTTGAGGTGTGCTTTTAATGGTCTTTCTGCCTCTCCTCCAGGTGCCAGGCTGCTCTTCCTGTGTCTGGCAGTTCCTCTTTCTCCCTTCCCAACTTCTCTCCTTCCTAGCTGCTTTCCTCTCTTCTCTGGCTAGGAGATCAGGTAATCCGCCCGTGTGGACTGTCACCCACCCACGAGCTCCTGGCCGGGCCAATCTGGGCCCTGTGAGCCCCACGCATGAACAAACAGTGCATGGGCTTGTGGTCTTGGTTCTGGTGGCTAGACCTTGGGCCGCTCCCTTGTTCTTTGGCTGCGCTCTGGAGCCCGTGTGTGCATGGGGGTGGGTGAGGCAGGGATGGGCGGTGGGGTGAGAAGTGGGGTGGAGGGGGCCGCCTGTTTCATGCCCTGGAGGGTGCGGTCTCGGCAGTGTCTCTTTGGGTGATGCTTGGTGCCCGGCCTCTGTACTCAAGGGACAGCCGTGCCGATGGACCCGCTCCCCTCACCCAGCCACTCCTCTGCCCTGAAGATCTGGCAGTGCGGCGGGACCCTGGAAACGCACCCCTGCTCACACGTCGGCCACGTCTTCCCCAAGCAAGCTCCCTACTCACGCAAAAAGGCTCTGGCCAACAGTGTCCGCGCTGCCGAAGTGTGGCTGGATGAGTTCAAGGAGCTCTTCTACCACCGCAACCCCCACGCACGCCTGGTGAGCTCCTCCCACCCGCCCCATCTGCCTTCACCCCTGCAGGCCTCCTCAGAACCAACCCCCCCTTCCTCCTCCATCCTCCCTCTACCCTCCGTGCCCGCACATCCACTTCCGGAGGGAGAAGCTGCGGTGGGCCTTGGTGAGGCCAGTGGGGGACTACTTGATTCCTCCATGGTTGTGATGACCCTCTGCTGATGTCTCTTGATGCCCACCCGGCCTTGAGAATCACAGCCAGCAGCTCATGCTGCCCACCCCAGGTTGGGGTACCCTGAGCTTGTTCCTTCTAGGAAAATCAGGGCTGGGTTTCAGCTACCTCCAGCCACTGCATGTTCTTCAGATCGTGGGTATTTCTGTCGTGGAGGGGAGGTCAGGCCCCATGCCATGGTCGCCAGGGCCTCTTCCTGGCTCTGCACTCAGGGATCATGCCTGGTGATTTTTTTTCTGGGAACCAAATGAGGTAGCAGGGACCAGGGCAGGGTGGCTACCTGCCAGGCAAGCGCCCTGCCCTTTGCACGAGCTCTCTGGTTCCTGTTTACTTATGACCCCCACCTGGAGGTGCTTGGGTTCTACCCTTGACTCAGTGCTGGGGGTTCCCTGCCGTGCCGGGACTCGGACCTGGGCCTCCTGTATGTGCTCTTGACCATTGAGCTATCTCTTCAACACAGAGTATGTATGTGTGTGTGAGTGTGTGTGTGTGTGTGTGTGTGTGTGTGTGTGTGTGGTGCCGGGGATGGGTCATGCATATGTGCGCTATCTCATCTCATCCCAGCCCCGTCTCTTGGCTTTGCATGCGTGTCTACCTCAGCCAGCCTTCCTCAATCTGTCCCATTGAAGAAGTGCTGTGTGTCCAGGGATGCCCACAGGGCTGGGGTTTGGGGCTCCCATCATGTCCTAGGCGCTTCATGACCATCGAGGTGCACTGGGTCTCCCCAGGCTGGAGCTGGGCAACGGGGAACCCTGTGTGTGTGTGTGTGTGTGTGTGTGTGTGTGTGTGTGTGGTACCCAGGCTGCTACAGCTCTCTCCCTGGGCACCCACCCACACCTGCACAGCTGGGGCTTGGGGGCATCATCACATCCCAGGACTGGGGTGGGGTGGGGTGGATTGGGGGGCAGTGGAGGACCTTCAGGCTGACCGCATGGACCCCCCTCAGGAGTCCTTTGGCGACGTGACCGAGAGGCGGCAGCTCCGTGAGAAGCTCAAGTGTAAGGACTTCAGGTGGTTCCTGGAGAACGTGTATCCTGAGCTGCACGTGCCCGAGGACCGGCCCGGCTGCTTCAGGATGGTGAGAGGGCTGCGCCCGGGGGTGCTGCCAGCAGGGTCCCCACGCCCTGCATGGGGCAGGTCCTCGGTGGGGTCCCTTGGGCTCCCCAGCCCCGGCCCTCTCCCCGGCTCTTCCCCTCCCCCGGCTGGCTTTGGCTCTCAGCTCGCTCACGTGGGAGCATGTGAACGAGAGTCAGGTTCTGCCTGTGATTTTGTGCATGAGGAGACTGAGGCTTGCCTGGACTCTCCACACCACCTCTACCCATCACATCACTTCACACCCGAGTCTCAGTGTCTGGGCCAGGTAGTCATTCCCACCGCAGGGGTCCTTGGGGACCAGTGGGGGGGTACAGGAGGATGGGGCAGGAAAAGGAGAGTCACTTCTGTTGTTCACCAAAAGAAAGAGAAAAGAAATCTTTGGGGGGGGGGGCAGAGAGATAGTCCCGGGGTTAAGTTTAAGCTTTGCCCTCTGTGTGGCCAACCCTAGTTTGATCCCCGGTGCCAGACGTGGTCCCCTGAACACCGTCAGGAGTGGCCGTTGAGTACCTCGAAGTATGGCCTAAACACCCGTTCCGCTCCCCCCCAAACCCCTGCACACAAATGGGAAGTATTTGGGCTGTGGGGGTTGGGGTTGGGCTTCACCCGGTGGTGCTCAGTGGTGACTCATGATGGTGCTGGCATCAGACTGGGGCTTGGTTGCCTGCCTGGCAAGTGCCCTCACCCCCCAGACCCTCTCCGGCCCCAGTGCCATTCACTCTGGAGAGAAATCACGCCAAGGTAGAGACTCCCCTCTCCTGGGCTGCACGGCTGGGCGACGCTGCTTCCCCCATTCTGGAAGCCCTTTGGTCAGCACCCAGCGGGCTCTGAACACGTTTGAATCCTTGGCCACTGTGAAGTGTCCAGGTCTCCCGAGGTGCCGAGAGGATCAGGAGGCCGTCGTGGGCTGCCTGCCCCAGGGAGTGTGTCACTCTTGCTCGCCCTGCCTTTGTCTCCTGCATCCCCACCCCACCCCGTCCCACTGCATTTCTCTTTTGTCCAAGCGCAGCCCTGGAGGGGATGATGGGGCATGATGCTCTCCAGGCCTTTGCATGTGACCAAACTGGGCACTATCCCCAGCACCCCATAGGATTCCCCACCAAGCACCACCAGGTGTGATCTCTGAGCACAGAGCCAGAAGTAAGCCCTGAGCATTGCTAGATGTGATACTCCCCTCCTTCAATCCCCCCCAAAAAATCCAAAATGAATAAATTAAGGAAGCTCTTATTTATTTGTTTACTTTTGGTTTGGGGGCCATGCCTGGCGGTGCTCAGGGATTTACTCCTGGCTCTGTGCTCAGGGATCACTCTTGGCGGTGCTCAGGAGGTCCTGTGGGTTGCTGGGGTTTGTCCATGTGCAAGGCCAGCCATCTGACCTTCTGTACTATCGCTCAGGTCCCAGAAGCTCTTACTTTTGGGCCTGGCTCTTGTGCCGGGCCCTCCTCACTCGCTGTTTCTCCTCCCGCAGCATCCTGGGTTGACTCAGTTGTGTGTAAACCTGAACTGGAAACTCCCGTTATGTTTCTTGGTAGCTCCAGAATAAAGGATTGCAAGGACTCTGCTTTGACTATAATCCTCCTGATGAAAACCAGATTGTGGGGCACCAGGTCATTTTGTACACCTGTCATGGCCTGGGCCAGAACCAGGTAGGTGACGCTTCTCTCTGGAAAAAGGCAGCAGGGGCCCCTGGGTTCAAGGTCTTGGGAGCCTCTTAAAGAGGAAAATTGGGGAAGATCTATGTGTGTTGTTGTTTTTTAATTTTAATATTTTTTTTTGTTGAATCACTGTGGTATTCAGTTACAGGGCTTTCATGATTGAGTTTCAGTCATACAATGATCAGACACCCATCCCTCCACCAGTGCTCATTTTCCACCACCAATGTTCCCAGTGTCCCTCCTGCCACCCCCATCCCCTGCCTCTACGGCAGACAATTTCTTTCTTACTCTCCCTCTACTTTTGGGCATTATGGTTTGCAATACAGATACTGAGAGGCCATTATGTTTGGTCCTTTATCTACTTTCAGCACCTCTATGTGTGTTTTTTAAAAAGTGAATATTTGACCTCTTCAATTTATAAAGGTAATAGAGACTCATTGTAAAATATTTGAGAACTAGAAAGTGAAGCAAGTGTGCCCGAGAGGACCTGGAGAAACCGCCTTAGGATGAAGGTGAGTTTCTTGTCCCTCTTTCCTCTATGCACAGACTCTGGATTCTGTGTTTTAACTTAAACACTTAATCACTTAACTTCCCGTTAGTCGTCGATTTGCTCGAGCGGGCGCCAGTAACGTCTCCATTTGTCCCTGTCGCGTGCTAGTGTAGCCCAATGGCATCTGTTCGCTCCGGGAACATGAAGGGCTTCAAACCGATTGTTCATGATCTTGACGAAGAAGTCTGACCATCTGGTAGGTGGGCGGCCACGCGGTCTTTTGACATCCTGTGGAATCCAGTCGGTAACAGCTCTAGTCCAGTGGTCGTCTTTAAACCTCATTACGTGACCAGCCCATCTGATTTTTGACACCTTGGCAAATGAGACAGTGTCCCTGATTCTTGATCGTCGACGGATGTCGGAACTCCGGATTCTTTCTCTCATTTGAGTGAAACGTGATATTCCAAGCATAGCTCTTTCTATTCTTCTTTGGGAGACCTGAATAGAGTTCTCATCCTGTTTGCGTAGGGCCCAGGTCTCTGAGGCATATGTTAATGCAGGAAGAACAGTGGAATCAAAGAGGTGTGCCCGGAGCTGGAGGTTCTTCATCCTCTTAGCTATTTCTTCGACGTTCTTGAAGGCGTTCCAAGCCGCTCTCTTCCTCCTGCGCAGCTCGGGTGCCAGGTCATTTGTCATGTTGATCTCTCGACCTAGGTACACATAGCTGTTGCATTCGGAGATGGTTGTTCCATTGAGAGCGATTAGGGCATCAGGTACGAGGCTGTTTCTCATAAACATTGTCTTCGTAAGATTCAGCTGTAGTCCTACCTTTCCACACTCACGGTCAAAGTCAGCCAGCACTTGTGCTGCTTGGCTGATGTTTGGTGTTACTAAAACAATGTCATCAGCAAAGCGGAGGTGGTGTAGTTGCCGACCATCTATCTTCACTCCCATTCCTTCCCATTCCAGTCGTCGCATGATGTTCTCGAGGGTGGCACTGAAGAGTTTCGGTGAAATGGTATCACCCTGCTGCACCCCTCTCTTGACATCAACGATCACTTCTTTGTAGAATGGTGAGATCCTGGTAGTGAATCCGCAATACAGCTCATGGAGGATCCTGATGTATTGGGCTTGAATGCCCTGATTGGCTAGGGCTTCAATGACTGCTTCCGTCTCAACAGAATCAAAGGTCTTCTTTAAATCAATGAACGTTAAACAAAGCGGCATCTTGAGCTCCCGAGAAACCTCAATGAGCTTGGTTATCGTGTGGATATGGTCGATGGTGCTGAATCCTTTGCGGAACCCGGCTTACTCGCATGGTTGTCCTTCATCTAGTGTTCTGCCAATCCTATTTAGGATGACTCGAGTGAACAACTTGTAGATGACAGACAATAGGCAGATCGGGCGATAGTTGCCAATGTCATGGATGTCTCCCTTCTTGAACAGTAGTACGGTCCTGCTGGTTTTCCATTGGGACGGAACCTTGCATTCAGACAGGTAGCGAGTGAAGAGCCGAGCCAGTGTATTGATGAGTACTGACGGCAGGTTTTTCAGGTGTTCAGGTCTGACCTTGTCTGGGCCAGGTGCTGTTTGTTTCTTTACCGACGAAATGGTGTGTCGGATTTCAGAAGGGAGAACATTGGGAACGACATATCCATCCTGTAGAATTTGGTATGTTGGCAAGTGGACATGGCTGTCGAAGAGATTTGAGTAGAAGTCATAGATAATCTTCTCCATTGCCGTTTTGGAGGATGTGATGGATCCATCAGGACATTGGAGGGCAGTCATCTTGGTCTTGTAGTTGGCGAAGGACAGGCGGGCGTTATGAATACTTTTCCCGGCTTCTGCCGCATCTCCCAGTACTTCTGCTCTTTTCTCTTTGAGGTCTTCCTTGATTGCATCTCTGCACTGCTTTGGGAGCTTGGACGTTAGCTTGCGGTTGCCTGAGGCACGCACCAAACCACGCTGGCGAATTAGCTCAAGAGTTTTTGAAGATAGGTGATTTTTTGTGGCTATCTCTCTCTTGGCGTTCCTCGCACATTCATGGAGGTGCTGAACCAGTCGATCGTATTCCTCGTCAATGTTGTCAACAATGGCATCTTCCCATGTTGCCGCAATAGTACCAAAGAGTTCCCAGTTGGTGGTCATTCTGGGAGTTCTCTTTTTGAACTTTGCAGCCCTTTCTCCCCGCTCTGTGAAGTAGAATTTTGCACGAAGGAGACGGTGGTCCAATCCCGTTCGAAATTTTGGGACAACAGCGACATCAGTCAGGCAAAACCGTCGATTGAATATGATGTGGTCTATTTCGTTGTGGAATCGTCCACCGGGAGACTCCCATGTCCATCGTTTAGATTCTGCCTTCTGGAACTGTGAGTTACCATGAATGGTCTTGGTCGACATGATGAACTCAGACAGTCTCTCACCCTGTTCGTTCCATTCTAGGCCATGGGTCCCAATGTGAAGTTCTTCAGCTGATCTTCTCGGTCCTATCTTGGCATTAAAATCACCCACAATGATCCTGTAGAAGGTGTGGTCTTCTTTATAGAACTTCTCTAGCTCCATGTAGAACTTCTCGATTTCTCTTTCATCATAATGAGATGTTGGTGCATAGACAACAAAGATAGAAACTGCAGGCAGTGAGCCACATCATTCAAATGTAAACGTCCAATTCTGGTTGTTAGGCATTCGAATGAATCAATGCTCTTGGCCAAGTTTGTGTTGACAAGTTAAAATTAGTTTTAACTAATTGTCATCATTGTATGTTTATGGTTTATATTTGATTGTTTCCTCTTGCATGATCCATGCATGCTCAGATGTCTTTTTTGGGAATATTGTGCCTTTTGACCTCTTGGTGGTTCACATCATGTAGTTCTTTTTTTGTTTTTATTTTTGTTTTTGAGTCATACCTGGGGTTACTCAGGGGTTACTCCTGGCTCTGTACTCAGGAATCACTCCTGGCAGTGCTCAGGGGACCATATGGGATGCCAGGGATTGAACTCAGGTCAGCAAGGCTAACACCATCTCCACTGTATTATCCCTCTGGCCCTGCACCATGTAATTCTGGAGGGGTGAGATGAACTGATTCTCTGCCTGCAAAGGTAATACAGACTCATTGTAGCTCACGGTCACGGTCCTCCCGTTGTTCATCGATTTGCTCAAGCGGGCCCAGTAACGTCTCCATTGGAGAATTTATTGTTACTGTGTTTGGCATATGGAATACATCACGGGCAGCTTGCCAGGCTCTCCCGTGCAGGCAAGACATTGTAGAACATCTGGGAAATAGAAAATGAAGCAAGCAGTGCCCGATAGGACTCAGAGAAACCCGTTTGTGCAGTTATGACTAACTGTGCACCAATACCTACAGTTAGAGGAAGAAAAAGGAAAACCCTGCAGATCTGGGTCGGCTCAGGAGGGCACCTACTTGGCCGGAGAAGCTGGATTCCAGCACCCTGTCTCCCTGTGTGACCCATGCCTGCCCTCTCCCTGGCAGTGCAATTCCTGCCTCCAAAGGACATTTTAGTGATTCTACAGCGCCATTGCTTTGGATCAAACTCCCTCAAGTTTGCCGGGAAGAGGCAGAAAAGCCCAGAGAAGAGAAAGGGCAGCTCAGGCCTCAGAGTTGCCCACTCAGCTACTGAGACCGTCCATTTTCTGGCCAGCTCAAGGGTAGGGACAGCGTGGGGTCTCAAACACCCAGGGAAGAAGCAGAGCATGAGAAGGGGGCCTTGGGGAACTCTGGCCATACACTCACAGACCCTCAAGACTGGACACTCAGGCTCTCTGCCTGGCCTCTGTGCTCTGATCCTGCCTGGTGTCCGTCCATTCCTCCATGGCCGACAGTAACCGTTGCCCACGGACGGCTCCTTTGCAGTTCTTCGAGTATACATCCCGGAAGGAGATCCGCTACAACACCCACCAGCCCGAGGGGTGCTTGGCGGTGGAGGCGGGCGGGGAGAGCCTGGTCATGGAGCTCTGCCAGGACCCGGTCCCCAAGAACCACTACTTCCTCCTGCGCTAGGTGAGTGGGCAGTGTCATCTGTGCTGTCAATCTTGGGGCTGAAGTAGACCCCGGGAGTCTCAGGGAGGAGCAGGCCCCAGGCATGCTGTGATAAGGGACATGCTGGGAATGGGGGTGGGGTGGGATGGGGAACTGTTGGCGCCTTTGTCTTGCAGGATCCCTAATGCTTGGCCTTTCTTCTCTTGTTCACTTGGAGTTGCTGGGGGCTGGGCGGGGCTTGGGACCGGCCTGGGGGCTGCTGCTGCTGCTGCTTGAATGTGGTCTCCTTAAAGCAGATGTGAGGGCAGATCCTGCGGGGGGAGGGTTGGGGTGGTGGGGAAACTGTTTTACTTCTGTAAACCTCACCCCCATTTTCCCCAGCTCTGGAATCAGGGGGAGCGGAAGGGGAGATGGTCACAGGGGTCACCAAAGCACACACCCAGCCCTGGATTTATCCCACGTGGCCCCTCCTGAACTTCACCATTTACAGCCCTGGAGGTCCCAAGCATCACTGGGATGGCCCTGGTGGCCCCCAGCACCAGTGAGAACATACGTCTGACTTTTATGTTCGTGTGTAGACGTGAGGATGGCACTGTATGTACATGGTGTGTGTATGCATGTGTATAGATGTGTGGATTGTACTGTATGTGCATGTGTAAAAGTGTGCATTTTTATGTGTGTGCACGTGTATGTAAAAGTGAAGATGGACTATGTGTATGCATGTATGTGTGCACACTTTTGTTCACATATGTGTAGAAATAAGGGTAGTACTTTGTGTGAGCACCAGGCCTGGCTTCTTAAACTGTAGATCAAGACTACACACGGGGTTTGCATAACTTAAAAGATACTTGTTTTACTTTAAATTTATTTATGACGTAGGGGTCTGGAGCGATAGCACAGCAGGTAGGGTGTTTGCCTTTCAGGCGGCCAACCCAGGTTCAATTCCCAGCATCCCATATGGTCCATCGAGCACTGCCAGGAGTAATTCCTAAGTGCAGAGCCAGGAGTAACCCCTGTGCATCGCTGGATGTGACCCAAAAAGAAAGAAAAAATCAAATAAATTTATTTATGATTTATCAAATAAATATTTGTATCCTTATTTTACATACCTCAAAATCAGGGGCCACGGAAAAAATTTCCTAACAAAAAGAGGTTGCTAATGGGAAACTTTAAGAAGCTCATAGAGAGAGAGAGAGAGAGAGAGAGAGAGACAGAGAGACAGAGACAGAGAGACAGAGAGAGAGAGAGAAAGAGTGGGAGAGGAAGAAGGAGGAGAAAGAGAAACTTTATTATACATAATAGAGATTGAATAATAACAGTAAAACCTGAAAAATTGCCAGAAACAAGGACTAATAAGTTACTGTAGCATCAGACAGTAGAAGTCAGAGCAACTGAGTGGTAGGCATGTCTTGGGGAAGTTTAGGAAATCATAAATTGGTGGCAGAGGAGAGAGAGGAGGAGGACTGGGCCACTCTCCCTGACAACCACCATCCTGTTACCACGACTATTTCAATAAGTGGATCCATCATAGTCTGTGTGGGTGTGTGCCATTGGGCGGGGCGGGTCCTCCCAGGAATGGCTCGTGCTTCTGGATGATGAGGAATCCGTGCCATGGGGTCTCACCATGTCCAGAGCCTGTCACTGCCCACCCATGGTGCCTATCCCATCTATACCCCCTCTGCAGTGCCCCCCAGGAAGAGCCCCCCACCTTGCCCCAATGCTATGTGAGTTCCCACCCCTAGTGGCCAGTCGATGTTTCAGGATAAGGACCTACAAACCTCCAGGTATTTTCTAAGCCTCTCAAGGACTGGATGGACCTTTTCTGCCCAGAGCCTCACCCCAGTGTGGAACCTTTCACTGCCCACAAGCTCCCCAGACAGCACAAGCCCACAGTGACCCTGTGCCCCACCATCAGAGATGGATTTGATTTTCAGCCCAGCGAATGTGAGATGTCAGAGCTACAGGAGACAGCCGCAGACCACTGGGGCCTGAATGTGCTCAGGGAAGGGAGGACAGGGGCACTCGGGGGTGCCATAGTGGGCACGGGCGATATGGGGGAGTTGGGGTTCCTTTCAGGCTGCAGGACTCGTGAGGGCAGCGTGGCCAGGCTGAGTGGCCCTAGTTGGGAGTGTGTGTATTGAGAGGGATTTCCAGAACAGGCTGGGAGCAACATGAGAGAAGCGTCCAGCTTCCCCAAGGCCAAGTCTGGTGTCCAGCTCCCAATAGGATGGACTGAGTCTCAGAGAAAGGGGCAGAGCTGGGATGGGGAGATTCTGTGGGGTCATTAAGAGTCCTCCAGGGCTCAGAAAGGGAAGTCTCTGTGCAACACGGGGAACTGGTCAGGGACTGACTGGGTCTGGGGGCTCAAAGGCCCCACAAACTGGCTGTGGCAGTCTGGGAGGAAGCAGAGACAGAAGGACAGAGCGAACGTGGACAACGGATATGGCGGGAGCAAGAACTCTGCGGGCCTGAGGAGAGGAGAGGGGAAGGGCAGGGAGGGCAGGGGCTCCAAAGACAGAAAGGAGAGGGGCCTGGGGAGGGAGGGGCGGTGAGGACAGCAACCAGGACAGCCCCTCTGCCAGGCTCGCTGGGCTCCCACAGCAGCAGCCAGGCCAGACCTAGGGGTGCTCAGGGGCTAATCCTGGCAGCTGCAGCTCAGCTTGGGCACGGGGGGACGTGATCTCTTGGAATGAGAAAGTTGTGGACTGAGCTATGGGAGACCGAAAGGGTCAGTGCTCCTGGCCCACCATGGGGCCCACAGAGTTCCAAGCCACCATCGTCGGTAGGGGGCAGTGCCCGAGGGTCCGGGTGGGGGTGGGGAGGCCCGTCAGGCCCACCAGGGCAGAGGCTGGTGCAGCCTTCATCCTGAGGTTGCCCCGGGAGCTCTAGGTTTCCCCCTGGCCAATGGGGTTGCAGCCCCGAGGCCACGCCCCCATCCCTACCTATAAAAAAAGCTCGTGGCCCCGCCCCTCGGGGCACCCTCTCTCAAGGATGCTTGAGAGGGAAGTGGCCCCAACACACCTTCCCCCTGTTGACCCTTCGAGGGGTCATCTAGGGGGTCACTTCCAGATGGTGACCCTTCTACGGGTCATCTACGGGTCACCTCTAGGGGTCATCTCTAGGGGATCTTTGGAAATTGGCAGAGCACAATGGACGGTAAGAAAAGGCCCTGCGTTGGCCCTGCACTGGTCACTGTATGGCCCCAAGGCCACAGGATCAAGCCCGGGCCCATTTCCAGCAAGTCTTCCGGCAGTTTTGTCCCCAGCAGCCTCTGTCCTCGTCAGGGTCTCCCGGGACTCTGGGATGGGAGTCCCCAGAGAGCCCCTCTCCAGGACCTGTCCGTTCCTGTCCCCAGAATAGCACCTCCTGGGCTTCTGCTGTCCAAAGACCTGGGTGGCTGAACACTGGCTCCCCAGCTCAGGAAACAATGGGGGTGGGAGCTCAGGGGAATGCTGAGGAGCTGCCTCAGTGGCGCTGGGGAGTCAAAGTAGGGTCCCCGGGTGCGCAGACCCCTCACCACAGACCCTCCTGCCAAAAACCTCTTACCATGCGACCACACCCTTCCCGTCTAATTTAGGACAGAAAGAGATGGAAGAACAGAATTTTAAAACATCAGATATATCTTGTAAAGGCGGAGAGTCACATGGCAGCGCCTCATCCGTTAGGGGTGAATGATTTGGGCTGGTGCTTGGCACCAGGAGTTTGAAGCCTGTGATGTCTGAGGAGGGCAAGGCAGGGAGGAATCACTCAGAGTGTCCCGAGGCCACGGCCACATCCCTGTCTATAGAAAAGGCTCCTGGCAGGCCCCTCGTGACACCCTCTCTCAAGGAGGCTTAAGGGAGAAGTGGCCCCAATGCACCTTCCGCATGTTGACCCTTTCCCTAGGGGATCATTGGAAATCGGCAGAGCATGAAAAGATGGTAATAAAAAGTGCTAGGTCGGTGCTAACCCGCAAGCCCAGGGCCATGCGCTGGTTCTGCACTGGTCAGTGTGTGGCCAGGAGGCCCAGGATAAAGCCCCCGGCCATTTCCAGCCAAGTTTTCAGGCATTCTTGTCCTCCAGCAACTTCTGCCCTCGCCAGGGTCTCTCGGGACTCTGGGATGGGAGTCCCCAGAGACCCTCTCTCCAGGCCCAGTTTCCTCCTGCCACCAGAATAGGATCTCCTGGGTTCCCACTGATCAAAGAACTGGGTGGCTGTACACTGGCCCACCCAGCTCAGGAAATGATGGGGGTGGGATCTCAGGGCAGCACTGAGGAACTGGGGAGTCAAAGCAGGGTCCCCGACTCCCAGACCCCTCATCACAGTCCCTCCTACCAGTGGGTCTAACTGTGCGAAAACACCCCTTCCCTCTTGTTTGGGACAGAAAGAGCTGAAAGAACAGAATTTTAAAACATCAAGTGTATCTTATAAAGACGGAGGATTGCTTGGCAGAGCGTCATCCTTTAGGGGAGAGTGATTTGGGCTGGTGCACAGCACCAGGAGCTTGAAGCCTGTGATGTCTGAGGAGGGCAAGGCGGGGAGGAGTGACTTCGAGTGTTGAGGGAGGGGCCCTGTGAATGGGGCACTGTGACAGGGGAGACAGGCTGGGAGCAGGAGCTGGGCGAGTCTCCCCGTCCCTCCGCACCTGTGTCCTGCTCTGCGGGCAGCCAGAGGAAATGGGGTCAGCTGTCCACTCCCCAGAATGTTACGACCATGAAAATGCAGAGAGCTCTAGGGCCGGGACATAGAACGCTTGTTTCTAGTTGTCCCTCGTGTCCCTGCCAGCACTGCCAGGAGGGCTCCAGTGGGTCCAAAGCAGGAAATAATCTACTTAGCAAGGGGTCCGAAGCAGCAGTTGGCGGTGAGAAATGAGCAGCCCCCGAGATGAGCAGGAGGAACCAAGAGTCGGGGCTGTGGACCATGAAGTTTGGGTGGGGTTGAAGGTCTGGGGTCCTTGACTGTCTGCTTCCTCTCAGGTTTACCGGCCTCTGGGTGCCCCCGAAACAGTCACATCGTTGACAACATTTCCAAGGACAGGTGGAGGCAGGAGGTTCCAGGAAGAACGGGTGAACCCGGAGAACAACTGCGGATGTGAGTGGGGGCCGAGGGTGAGAGAAGCGGGCGCAGCACCGCCTGGAGTCTGAGGGCTGAGGGGTGGCCGGCCGGGAGCCCGGCCAGGATTGAGTTGTGTCTCAGCAACAGTGGAAGGGGTCTGGGTAACATTTCCCAGTCTTGGAGCTGGGCGAGTCTCCTATCATCTCCAATTATCACCTATCATTCCAACATGTCTTCACTGCGAGCCGACGAAAAGTTGCTGTACACCAAGAGTTTTGTGAGAGGGTGCAGGATTTGCTGGCCATCAGCTCCCCTCCACCCTAGGGTATTTTTGGGGCATAACACTTCAGCCTTCTGGGCTGTGACTTTCCTGGTCTGTGAAATGGGCTGGTGAGACCCCCTGTGAGGCCAAGAGCCTGCCTTGGGTGATGGGAGGAAGGACAGGTGAGAATGCCCTAACTGAGGGCTGTGGTGGCACTGACTGGCCCACACTACACAGAGGGGTCTGGAGTTGGCAGTTGCCAGGTAGGAATCAGGGTCCGAGGCAGAGGGAGACCCAACTCCTACGCTCTGGGACAAAGCACCCATGGGAGCCTGTGGGTGAGGGTCCGAGCCCTGCATCTCCCGGCTGGGATCTAGTCGGCCCTCCTGCCTGTCCTCACAGACACTGTCCTACCTCCCCCAGATGCCAGGGCAGGACGAATAGGTGCAGTGCCAGTGGCTTCCCTGGGGCCGATCTGCTGGTACCTGGACATGCACATAGCTGCCGACAAGAGCACCTGGATGCCCGCAGTCACCTGGGCTCCAAGGAGGAGCAGCTGTACCAGCGTATGCTGCGGCAGAAGCAGCCCATAGACCAGCTGCTGCAGGTGCCACCAAGGCAGCAGGCCCTGCTGGAGGCCGCCATCAGGGAGCTGAGGGAGACCAGGTGAGAGAGGGGCCACGGGCTCTGGGGCAGGAAGGCCCTAGACCTGCCTCCTCACCTAGTGCCTTCACCCCAGGTGCTCTTCTGTGGGACTCAGCAGCAGAAACAGCAGCTGCAGAACCTGGTGAAAGGGAAAGGAGACCCGGAAAAGGGTGACAGGGAGAAGCCCCTGTGGGTCAGAGGGCGGGGCTACTGGAGAGGGGAGCCAGGCGGCCCCACCCCCAGCCCCCCACCTCCCTTGCTTGGCTGAGACCCTAATGCTGCCCCACATCCCATCCACTCCAAAGGGATTGGCGTGGAGACAAACAACACACAGGTGCTCCTGGACACAAAACGTGAGGAGCTGGAGGCCACAGAGAAGGAGGAGGCGCAGGGGGCCAGGCAGGAGGAGTGCCAGAGTCCAGGAGCTGGAGGAGACAGTCCAGTCCCAGGGGGCAGGGACCATGACCTGTGTGAGATCCAGAGACGCTCCTGTTGCTGTCCTTAAGGAAGAGGAGTCCACCGACATCGGACCCAGGTACCGTAATGACCCGCCTAAAATCCAGAAAACGCAGCTGGTCAGCAAGAGCCCCACTGGCAGCCTGACACCCCGCTGATACCTCGATTTTACTGCACCCTGCCTCTCTCACCCAATTGATCTCGCCCAGCCCTGTCCTCCCCACACCACCCGAGTTCTGCCTTCTTCCTCTGCCCTTTGCTCTTCTCCCTCCACTACAACCAGGGATATCCCTCCCTGCAAGACCAGGGATCAGGGCAAAGGCACAACTATTCTCCATCTCAAGAGACAGGATATCAGGGGGACAGTAAAATCTCCTTCCACTAGACCCAGAGATGTCGGGGAAAAAATATCCCCACCCCTGGGCCCCCCAGGGATCAGGGGGCACAGTTTCCCCTCCACTAGACCCCGGGAGCAGGGGGACAGAAATGTCTCACCCCCTAGACCCCAGGGATCGGGGGCTAGAGATGTCCCCCCCACTAGACGCCAGGGATCAGGGGGGCCAGAGACGCCCCCTCACTAGACACCAGGGATGGGGGGCCAGAGATGTCTCCCCCAAAACTGGACGCCAGGGAACGGGGGGGCCAGAGATGTCCCCCCACCACTGGACGCCAGGGATCGGGGGGGCCAGAGAGGTCCCCCCACCACTGGACGCCAGGGATCGGGGGCGCAGAGAGGCACCCCCAGCACGGGACGCCAGGGATCGGGGTGGGGGCCAGAAAGGCCCCCACCAAACTGGACGCCAGGGATCAGGGGGACCAGAGAGAGAGATCCCCCCCCCCCCACTCTACGCCAGGGATCTGGGGGAGCCAGAGAGAGAGGCCCCCACACTGGACGCCAGGGATCTGGGGGGCCAGAGAGAGAGGCACCCCCACCACTGGACGCCAGGGATCGGGGGGGCAGAGAGAGAGGCACCCCCACCACTGGACGCCAGGGATCGGGGGGGTGCCATTAAGAGAGGCCCCCCACCACTGGATGCCAGGGATTGGGGGACGCCAGAGAGAGGACCCCCCCACCACTGGACGCCAGGGATTGGGAGTATACAGATAGAGACTCCCCCCCAATGGACGCCAGTGATCGGGGGGGCAGAGAGAGGCCCCCCCACCACTGGACGCCAGGGATCGGGGGAGCCAGAGAGAGAGGCACCCCCACCACTGGACGCCAGGGATCGGGGGGAGCCAGAGAGAGAGGCCCCCCCACCACTGGACGCCAGGGATCGGGGGGTGCCATTAAGAGAGGGCCCCCCCACCACTGGACGCCAGAGATCGGGGGACGCCAGAGAGAGGACCCCCCACCACTGGACGCCAGGGATTGGGAGGAGACAGATAGAGACTCCCCCCCACGACCACTGGACGCCAGGGATGGGGGCGCAGAGAGAGAGGCCCCCCCCACTGGACGCCAGGGATCGGGGGAGCAGAGAGAGAGGTCCCCCCACTGGGCGCCAGGGATCGGGGGGCCAGAGAGAGAGGCCCCCCACCACTGGACGCCAGGGATCGGAGGGGCCAGAGAGAGAGGCCCCCCCACCAGTGGACGCCTGAGATCGGGGGGGGGCCACAGAGAGAGGCCCCCCCACGAGTGGACGCCAGGGATTGTGGGGGCCAGAGAGAGAGGCCCCCCCACCACTGGACGCCAGGGATAGGGGGGTGCCATTAAGAGAGCCCCCCCCCACTGGACACCAGGGATCGGGGGAGGCCAGAGAGAGGCCCCCCACCACTGGAAACCAGGGATCGGGGGGGCCGAGATGTCCCCCCCACAAGGCCCCAGGGACTGGAAGGGCCGAGATGTCCCCCTCCAAACTAGGCCCCAGGAAACAGTGGGGAAGAAATGTCCCCCTCCACAAGATCCGAGGGATCAGGATGGCAGATATATCCCCCCAGCACTAGCAAACAATGATTTGGAGGTCAGAAGTCACAACTCAGCTCTCCCCTCCCCATTGTGGGGTCCTGTTTCTGCGCATGACAGCCCTGAAGCTTGGCCGCTGGTACCATACAGTGACCGGATTCTACACACTCTTTGGGGCTGTTTGGGGACTTTGTACTGCTGGCTGAGAAGAGGGGAAGGAGGAAGGCGGGCTTTCTCCCTGACTGCCACTGTCTGATTTTCACGATTGTTGCAATAAATGGATCTATCCCAGGCCTGTGTGGGTGTGTGTGTCACTGGGCGGGGCAGGTCTGGCCAGTAGTTGACAATTGCTTCTAGATTGTGGGAAGCCTCGGCCATGTCACCATGCCAAGACGCTTCACCTGCCTGCCCCTGTGTGAAGCCTGTCAATGACCCCAGGAGAGTCCACCCCAAGGGTTGAAGGTCTCAATCACGGATGCGTCCCCAGGAGGGAGGGCAGGATGCAGCACCCAGAGCCCTGCCTTCCACTGCAGCACCTCCATGGCCTCCCCTGCCCCTGGTGCCTGTTCCCCCATTCCCCTCTGCAGTGGCACCAGGGACAGACCCCACTTTGCCCCCTAGTGGCCACATCAGGTTTCTCAGGATGAGGACTTGAAAGTGCTCCTGCAGCAGGTGGGTCCAAGGTGCTGTCCCCTCAGCCAGGCTCCCCTGGAATGGCACCCACCCCAGCAGGAAGACAGTGTGTTATCAGTGGAGCAGGATGGGGCCGTGAATGGAACATGTTTCTAGTATCCCCGAGTCTGTACGGAGCTGATCCCTGATAATAGGGACCCACTTCTTTGTGGACCATCAGATTCCCTAATACAAGTCCCACTGCCAACATCACAGCACGGTCAGACCCCATGTAATAGAGAACCAGGCCCTGACTCCTCTTTGCTCCTGCACACCTGGACCTGTTGGGACAGCCTTGGCTGAGTGACACTCTACTGGTGACAAGAAGTGTGTCCAGATTCATGTATCAGACCAGATGGCAAAGCCTCAGAAGGCAGAGCCATCCTGTTCCAGTAATTTCCAGGAAATTGGTCAGCCATGCTCTTTCCTGCCTATCACATTCCTATTTGGATGGGAACCAGGGATCGGGGAGGCACCAGGGATCAGCCTGGTAGGGCTGTTCAGGGCAGGCACAGGCAGGTCCCGGTTTACCCCTCGGTGCCCAGTTCATAGCCCTTCCCCTCTAACTGCACCATGGGCCTGGGGCCGCCCGTTCACTCTCATGGATCTTCACACCTCACACATATCCTGCACACCCTCTCGAAGCTTCTACTGGGGCTCTGGGCTTAGTTCTCTGTGTCCTGCCTCTGGGCCCCTGGGCTCTGGAAACACCAAGTCCAGGTTTTCCTAGAGGTTTGGGGAGATGGGAGACTGTGGGGATCAGGGGCTTGAGCCCTCTCACCCCTTGCCAGTGGTGAGAGCTCTTCTCCCATTGAACGACTGTCTTTGGAGTTTTTCCTTTTAGGATCATACAGAGTCTCACCAAGACAGGTGGCACCCAAGAATTTGCTGGAAGCATCCTAGTGTATTCCATGTGTGCAGGCTCTACCCAGCTATCCCCCAAACGGGCAGTAGCAGGTCACAGCATAATTATGTAGGTTGTTTACAGGCTACCTTGATTCTGCGGTAACAACTTTCATCTAACATGCAGTGGTGCCTAGTGCTCTCAGGTGCTCCCACAGTAGTGATTCCCGTTTCTACGCTCAGTGTTCGAGCGTTCCTGTGAGCTCCTTCCATCCCTGCTCGGGTAACCTGCTTTCCCTTAGTCTCTTGCTCGGTGAGAGATTTGGGAACCCCATCCGGGTCAGACAGAAGGACAGAGATATATAAATAAAGTTAAGGAAATAGGAGTAGCTTACTGGGGGCGCTCCCGGGCGGACTCTCCGAACCTCAGGTGAGGCAATGGTACACCCGCGCCCTGGGTTAGACTAAGGGGGCTATGAAGTTGTCTTGGTCTGGTCCTAGTCATCTGTTCGTGGGTCAATGTTAAGGAACATGGAATGAAGCCTGGTGGCTTCCTGTCACCAAGTGGGCATTAAGTCTTGTCTTCCTCACCTGGGAGAAGGTGATCTCTGACTCCAGGAATGTTGCTGTCCACTCAGCCGGTTGCCATTTGGTTCTGGTCACCATTTTGTCAGAGCAAACCTCACATTTGATTCTTGTCAAATTTGGTGATTCCTGACTCATCCATCTTCTCCACCTCCTAGAGCGGGTCTCTCAGAGGTCCTGCCTAGTTTTTCGCTTCTGCCTCTTGTTGCCTCCTTGGTTCCCTCCCCTTAGGCTTGGCAGACAGAATCATTTGCGAGCCCCCCTTAGCTCACCCCGCTGCGGCTGATCCTGACAAACTATCACCTGCAGGTTAATCTTCTGGCGATGCTCAGTGATGAGTTTGTCTGGGATTGTTTCCCATTTCTCTCCTGACTCTGAGAGATGTCCATTCTACAGTGAGGCCCTCAGGAGTGGCCAAACCTGACCACGGCTGGGCCTGACCAGCCTCCAGCTCCCTGGCCCTTCTCGAGTTCATTCTTTCAACTGGCTCAAAGCCCCCTCCCCCTCCTGACTGGTTTGAGTAGAGCAGTGTTCAGTCATTGAAGAAAACACCTTTTCCTCCCTACTGGACACTGAGCAGGCCCAGGGCCCATTGATTGAAAAGACAACTGCAGCCAGGGAGTCAGTTTGGTTCTGGACCCTTACTGCCCATGGCATTCTGGACCTTAAGGAGTTTTTCCACCTGGGTTGCTACTTGAGTTAGAGACCCTCTGCCTGTTCCCAGTCACCACAGCCCCCATCTGGCCTCTGGGGCACACAGAGTAGTGAGGAGACCAGAATCAGCCGTGGGGGTGGGGTGATGTGTTTTCACCTCTGGGCTGCTCAGGTAAATGAGCAAAGCACAGTTAGCAGGTATATCCCCCCTGGTCCCCCCCCCCCCCACCCTCGTCAGGATCCCACCATCCAGGGTATATTCTCAATGACACCATACTCATCAAGGGTCACTGTCAATCAAGATGAAACTAGCGCCCAGGTCAGCACTTCCTGATCACCTTTGTCAGGATTCCTGCCCTGCATCCCGCCACCCACCCAGACTCTGTCTCCTTCCCCTGCCTGGTCTCTGTGGGCACCTGCAGAGTTTGCATCTGCTTTGGCAGCCTCAGGCAATCCATGGTGTTTGCTCAGTGCACCAGAGAGTCGACCCTGCGGGCTCAGCACAACTCCCCATTTCTATTATTGTTAGTATTTGTGACCAAAGAGACCAGGGCTAGTCTAGGTACTGGCAGCAGTGCCGTTGGGGCAGACCCTCAGTGCCCGAGCGTTTCCTGCCCTGCTCACACCCAGCATGCCTCCAGCTCTCCCTGCCAGAAGACCCACGGTTCAACAGTTGGACACGGTAACAAGTTGCCGATGCAGATGTTTCTGTTTCCTCACCTCTTTAAGTTAAACGTTTACAGCAATGGTGAAATTTGCTTCTCATCAATGTTGCCTGTCATCTTGCGTAAGCTCAGTAAGAGAATTACAGATTCCTTTAATCTGTCGCTTCAAATTTAACTCAACGTAAAGTCAGGCATGAAAGGTCAGATCTGTTGGCTTTTCCTGGCCCATGTCATCTGCTCCTACTCCCCAGACTCCAGTCCTGGGGCCAGTTTTATTTTGCCTATCCCAGACCCAAGGGGTCCTTGACCATTCTTTTGGCCAGAGACTGTCCCATGCTGTACTCTGGACCATATCACATGTTGGATCTTCGGCCTTCCCTTGTCCAAATAAGGGTCACCTGGCGCCTGTCCGAGGTCCATCCAAGGCCCTCCACGCGATGCACATTTGAGAATGTTTGAATCATGGACAATCACTGGGAAACTGAAGCTTTAGTAAGACGAATGTCCAGGATGAGATCAGGACCCACCTGTGATTCCTGCATCAAGCATCAAGCAGTGTCCGTGCAAGGGTCTCTTTGCCAGGAGCCCAAGAGCATACCAAGGCCATCAAGGAGAGAAAAACTAACATTTCCCTGATAGTCTGGTCTGGGAAATAACGCCCTTCGTTCTACATAGTTTCACACCAGAAAATTCCCAACATCCTCACTGAGCCGCATGCCGAAAACCAAAGGAAACTTATGGGCTTTACCTGGAATTTGGGAGTCAACATCCTAGACCAAACAATGCCCTCAACCCCACATTAAAAGATCAATTCCAGAGTCAGTTTGGCGGGGACCCCACATTGTAGATGCAAGAGAGAAATTGTCACAGGCTAGGAAACAGCAGAGACCCGAGGAGGCCCGTGTTGGATCCTCACACTCCGCACTACGCTGACAGGCAGCTCCTGGGACACGGCCAGGGCAAGGCTGACTTCTCAGTGGGATACCAAGCAGGTCCCCTCTTCTGCCAACACTCTCTGGGACCCCTGTGTCTTCCTGAGTGTGGTGAGTCTAGGGCATGATACCTGCCGCTGTGAGAGCCGTGGGGTTCAGGGACCTTGCAAAAGGGTCCGTTCCTGGGGCAGGTGAGGGGGCACGTGGAGGGCTTCATCCTTCCAGTCCTCACCCAACACTAGCCCACAGTTGGAAATTTTGTGCCTGAGCCCCGAAGGTCACATGGTATTTCCCCAGGGCTAGGAAATACATGTCATCTTGCACTTCCTGAAAGTCACGGGGTAGGTGGAAGGCTCCTCTTAGGGCAGAAAGGTGGCAGGGTGAGGGGGGTGCTGGACATGTGCCAGCCCTGACGTCCGGCAGCTAAGAAAAAGTAGCGGCCCTTGAGCACAGTTCCGGACCTCCCAAAGAACACCTGACCCCCACTCTGTTCTTCCAAGACTGTGGTGAGCCACCCTGGAGATACACGTATAATACTATGAGTATTTTACCTGTCATGTCATGTCACGGTTACCCAGGCCGGGCTATTGTGAAGATGAGAATCCAGGCCAGTTTAGTGAGCCCAGGTGGCCTGAGGACTTCATCCTCTGTAGGAGTGTCCTGGCAGGCAGGTGTCCATCCCATTCCGATCTGGGGTAGGGAGACCTCCCGGACTTCAGGACTTGTCTGGACACTGAGAGCAGGGCCCAGGGTGTGGTCAGTCATTGCAGATCTGCAGATCCCTGGTTGTCCATAGCAGAGACATTTCCAGTTCTCCCTTGGCCAACGTGCCTGAAACAACAATTTTATTTTTTGGCCAAATTTGAAATCCTTGAATGTTAAAAGTAGGTAAAGGGATATTCCTGATACCCTTTCAGTATCTATATTGTAAACCACAAAAAGGAAGACAGAGAGAGAGACAGAGAGAGAAGGCAGAGACAGAGACAGACAAAGACAGGAACAAACAGAGAGAAAGATAGATAATAAAAACATCTTCCAAAAAGGCTGAACTGAATATCTGGAAAAAACCCAAGTGCCTGAGAACGGATGACTGGTTAAAAAACTTTGGTATATCTACACAATGGAATACAATGCAGCTGTTAGAAAGGATGAATTCATGAAATTTGCATACAAGTGATACTACATGGAAAGTACCATGCTAAGTGAAATGAGTCAGAGGGACAGACATAGAAAGACTGCATTCATCTGTAGAATATCAAGTAACAAAATAGGAGACTAACACCCAAGAATAGTCACGATAAGTACCAGGAGGTTTGCTCCATGGCTTGGAGGCCAGCCACACATGGTGGGGGAAAAGGCAGCTCAGCTAGGGAAGGGAGCACCAAGTAAAGGGTATTGGGAAGATCCTCCCAGGATGGGAGATGCATGCTGGAAATAAACTATAGACCAAACTTGATTGCCACTCAATGCCTCTTTTGCAAACTTCAGCACCCAAAAGGAGAGAGAGAACAAAAGGGAATGCCCTGCCACAGAGGCAGGGTGAGATGAGGGGAAGGGGGTTGGGAAGGATACTGGGATCCGTGGTGGTGGAGAATGGGCACTGGTGGAGGGATGGGTACTCGATCATTGTATAACTGAAATCCAAACACAAAAATTTGTAAGTCTATAACTGTACCTTATGGTGTTTCACTAATAAATTTTTTTTAAAAAAGGCTGGCCTAGGTGGAGAGGTGGAGGTTGTTGGGAGGGAAACTGGAAACATTGGAGGTGGGAAATGTACACTGGTGGAGGGATGGGTGAACAACGATGACTGAAGCCTAATCATGAACAGCTTTGTAAGGGTCTATCTTACATCGATTCAATAAAAAATTTTTAAGAGTAGAATGGATTATATTTGGATTTATAGAATTAGACGTGTAGTACATTTTCTGAGGTAAAATCTAGAGCTCAGCTGAGTCGCTGCGATCATTATAGAATTGGGGAAGTGTGATGCTGAACTTGACTTTAGAGACATTCCATGATGAGTAGATCAGTGGTTCCAATGTGTCCTGCTTTGAGCACCATTCAACATGTCATTACTTAATTTCTTTTTTAAAAATAATTATTTCATTTACTTTAAGGGGAAACTCTATATGGGCACTTATAAATGGCAAACAAATTATATTTGCATTAGATATGGAAGTGGGACTTCAGTCTATCTGACTTCAATCTCTGGCGTCCCATAGAGGCCCTTGAGCATGGCTGGGAATGATCCCTGCTGTGGTTCCAAAACCAAAGAAGCAAACAAACAAGGAAATGTAATATATCAAAAGCTAGAACAGGTGGTGAGGTGTCTGCTTTGCATACTTCTATCCTGGGCTGATTCCTGGCACCTCGTATGGATCCTTGAGCACCATTAGGGGTGATCCCTGAGCACAGGACAGGAGACAGGGTCCCCAGTCAAGGGAGGTCTCATCTCTTAGGCCCCTGGAGCAAGACCATGGGGGCCTGTGCAGGGCACAGATTGCCCAGGCGCTGCCAGCCTTGGGCCTGGGAGTCGGTGCTTGACCTCCACATCCCTGGACCCAGAGCAGGATGCCCTGGCTGCCTGTCCTCACTCCCAGCCTTGTGCCCACAGGTGGGACTGCAGGACAAACAGGTGAGTGTCTGCGGCAGCAACAAGACTGGGATCTCGGCCTCCCGCAGTAGGACGTGGCCTCTGACCAGTGTCGGTCTCTGAGAATAAGCAGGAGGAGGAGCAGGTGCTACTGCAGAGTCAGCTCCGGATCAGCTGCAAGGGGAGTGAATCAGGACAAGGTGGATATGGAGAAATGACAGAAGGTGCCGGGGGAGACCCACTGTGAGGGTAGGAGCCCGCCTGGGTTGGTGGGAGGAAGGACAGGCCAGGACGCCAGCCACTATAATATATCAAAGTCTAGAAAAGGCTAGAGGGGTTGTGGGGGTGTGGATTGGCCCTCACTGAACAGAGAGGGTCCTAGTAGCAGGGAGGCTGCGGGGTCGAGGTATAGGGAGGCCCCCTCTCTTAGGTCTTGGGAGAAAGACCCCCAGCGGAATGTGCAGGGGACAGGTAACCCCATGTGCTGTTTTCCTTGGGCCTGTGTGTGTGTGTCTGGGCCCTGAATGTTGTGGTGGGATCTGGACAGCCTTCGACCCTGTCTCATGACAGAGATGTGCATGCAAGACGAGAAGGTGCAGTGCCTGCAGCCTGGAATGCTTCTGCTGGTACCAAAAGCAGCACACAGCTGCAACCCCACACCTGAATGGCCCACTCACATGGGCTCCAAGGTTGAGCAGGTGCTGAGGCACAAGGAGCTCATGGACCAGCTGCAGCAGGTGCTAACAAGGCAGCAGGCCCTGCTGGAGGCCACCTTCAGGGAGCTGAGGGAAACCCAGGTGAGGGGATGGGCAGGGGCTCAGGGACAGGAAGGCGCATCAGGCCCTAGACCTGCCTACTCACCTGGTGCCTTCATCTTTAGGGGATCCTCAGTCCTGAAATCAGGAGCAACTGAGCCCCAGGCCTTGCTGGAATCCCAAGGGTACCCTGAAGAGGGTGAGTGGTGGGGTCGGTCTCCAGGAGGGAGAAGTGCCTGTTGGGGATCTGGAGGTGGGGCTATAGGGAGGTGGAGCCAGGCGGGACCCCTGAGATGCATCCAACTTCCTTGCTTGGCTGAGACCCTGGAGTGCCCCACAGTCAATCCAGTGTCGAAGAACACGGAGTTGGAGGTGAACATAGTGGAGGTTTGTGAGACCATGACCTCTATGGAACTCGAGGTGATGGTCATGAAGGACAGGCTGGTGGTGTGTGAGAAGACTAAGCATCTGGATGACTAAGGTCTGAGATTAAGGTCTGGGTCCAGTCCCGGGGAGCGGGATCATGGATTGTGTGAAGAACCCAGAGAGGCCCTCCTGTTCCTCTCTGTGAGGAACAGGAGGCCGCAGACCTCAGATCCGGGTCCTGTAATGACCTGCCCCCAAATAACCAGAATCCAGTTCGTCCGCTCGAGTTCAGCTGGCAAGCTTGTTCACCATTAATCCACTTTTTCTACCCTGATGATGTACTCTGTGTTCTTCAATTCCAAGTAATCTAGCCCTGATCCAGTTCTTCCCACCCTCCTCCTTCCTCCCTCCTCCCCACTCTTCCACTTTCCCTCAGCACTAGACCCTAGGGATCAAGGGGGCAGAAAGGTCCCCCAACACTAGACCGCAGGGATCAGTGGGACAAAAATGTCTCCTACCTCTAGGCACCAGGGATGTTGGGAGCAGAAATTTAAACTGGGCCACACTCAAACTTCAGTCATGATAGCTCCAAAAGCCAAACAAGGGCTTGAGGTGGGAGCTCTCCCTCCCCAGTACACAGTCCCGTTTCTCCATATGGCATCCCTGAAGCTAATGGGGGCTGGAAACATCAGGGCAACCAGTTCTAGACACTCTTTGGGGGCTGGTTGGGCACTAATGAATTGAGGAGAAGAGAGAGGAAGGAGGCATGCTGGGTCACTCTCTGACAGTCACTGTCCTATTTCCAAGCTTGTTTCAATAAATGGATCCATCCCAGGCCGTGTGGGTATGTGTCTCGGGCGAGGTGTGTCCTGCCAGCAGTTGGCAGTTGCTTCTAGATTGTGGGTGGCCCTTGCCATGGGATTCACCATGTCTAGAGCCTGTCATCTGCATGCCCCTGAGTACAATGTCAATGACCCCAGGAGAGTACCTCTAAGATTTGGAGTGGTAACATTCAAAATACTGTGGTGGGAAGGTACGATGGTGGTGGAATTGGTGTTTGCATATTAAATGTAATAAATTATTGTAAACAACTTTATAAAAACAAAATAAAAATTTGCAAAAAAGTCAGCAAAATATAAAGCATGAAAAGAGAACAGAAAAATCAAAGATACACCAATGTAAAACTTTTATTTAAAAAAAAAAGCAGTGGCATCTAAGCTACTAAGATAGCCCACAGAATGGGAAAAATTATTTACCCAATACCTAGCTGATGAAAGGCTAATATCCAAGTTATATAGCACATTGGTAGAACTTTACCAAAAAAATATCTCCCAACCCCATCAAACAAATGCAGAGAGGAATAATGAACAGAAACTTCCTCCAAGAAGAAATTCAAGGGCTGGAGCGATAGTACAGTGGTAGGTTGTTGCTTTGCACGTGGCTGATCTGGGTTTGATCCCCGCCATCCTACGGGCTACACCCGCCTTGGAACCCCAAGTGTTCTGTGAGAACCAGAAGGCAGTGTCCTTCCTAAAGACACCCCATGCACACCCCATCCTCCCTTTCACCTAGAGGTGGAAATCACACCCAGATCCAAGACAGACCTGAGCCAACAACCCGTCAAAGACAAATTGTGTTGGCAGAAGATCAGACAGACTGTGATGCCCGTGAGGTAAGGAGGCTGCAGACACCCATCCCAAGGCACAAAGTGACCTGCCTGAAAGTGATGTGTTCCCCCCAAGAGTCAGAAATGGTTCAACAGAATTCTTACTCACCTGTAATTCCGTCTTTTACCTACCCTGTCAAAATCATATTCATTTACCCCAACCTTGTCTTTCTTCCCTCTTCCTTCCCGCCCTTCTCCTCTCCCCCTCCTCCTTCCTGCCCCCTCCCTTCTCCCCTCTTCTGCCCCTTCCCATTGAGGAATGGGGCTATGGGACTATGAGGCTATGCGGCTACACAAAGCAATTGCAGACGTGCCCCCATGGCAGGGATGCTGCGTACTAGGAGTGGCGAGATGACCCAAACAGAACAACATTGAGACTCGTACTCTGCAATTAAAGAAGTGACACAGTCTCCAAGGAAGCTCAGCTAGAGAAGAGGGCACCAAATCAAGGGTGCTGGGAGGATCCTCCCAGGGTGGGAGAAGCATGCTGAAAGTAGACTATAGACCAAACATGACTACCACTCAGTGCCTCTCTTGCAAACCACAGCACCCAAAAGGAGAGAGAGAACAAGGGGGAATCCTCTGCCACAGAGGTAGGGTGGGAAAGGAGGGGGAAGGGAGGTGGGAGGGATGCTGGGACCCGTGGTGGTGGAGGATGGGCGCTGGTGGAGGATGGGTACTTGATCATTGTGTGACTGAAACCCAAGTAAAAAATTTATAAGTCTACAACTGTACCTCATGATGTTTCATTAATAAAAAAAATAATAAAATTCTTGAATAAAAAAATAGTTACACAGCCTCCAACACATCCATATGTGCAGGAACAAACTCAAACATTAAATAAAGAACCAGTAAAAAATCCAAAGAAATTCAATTTTTAATATGAAAATTAAGAGATCATGGGGTCTCACCATGTTTCGCGCTTGTCTCTATCCCTCCCAGAGCGCACCCCTCCCCCCCAGCCTTTCCAGAGGGATTCACGGCTTCTTTATTATGATCTTGACCCAGATGCCACTCAGGTTGGAAACTGTTCCGGAACTGTTCAGTGGTTCTGAGCAAGAGATGTAATCCACTGCTTCTTGCAAGTCAGAGGATGGGGTCCCATCAGATAGGCAGAAAGACTAGGGAATTAATCTAGAGTTGCAAAAGTTAGATGTGGGTTTTCACATCATAATCCCAGGGACTGTGCCATCTGGGCAATTGGTAGACACTGGGGCCCTTTGTTAGTCATCAGTGTCACCCCTGAATGGGGACCTGGAGGTAGGTAGATTGTTTACCTCTGTGGCACAGCGAGAGATCAGAGCCCCCTGCCTCAGCGACAGGTATGCCCAGACCTCTGCCAATGGCCCTAACCTGGGTCAGGGCCCCTAGAACCTGGTGCCCTTTCTCAAGCACTAAGAGGATCAACCTCTGTGCCTCTGGAGTCCTACTGCTGATTTGAAAGGGTTTTTTTGGGTTATTTTTCTTTTTTTCACTTCTGAATGCTCATTCTTCCAGGAGGTCTGGTGCCCAGCCTCAACCAAGAGCTGGAGCAGTGCCTCTGAGGCTCTCTTTCAGTCCTCTTGGGCTTCTGACACTAAGACCTTATCATCTACAGAGTGCAGGATGGTCTATTCCAGGGCTCCAACGAGGATTTTCTTAAGTCCAGAGCCAGGGTCATCCTGAAGAAGGTGGCCGAGTTTTTGAATCCTTGGGCAATGGGTCCACAGTAACTGAGGTTTCCTCCTGTCTCTGGATCCTTTGGCCCAAACGCAAACAGGGTCTGCTTCCTGGAACAATTTGCAAAGGGGGAAACACATCTTTTGAGGTTCAGGCCGGTCAATCATTGGGCACTAGAGGAAAACAGACTCAAAAGAGTGGAAGGGCTGGGTACCACAAGGTGACCAGCAGGAGCGACCACACTGACTCGGCGCAGGTCATGACTTCTCAACTGAGGCCAATGGGTTGCTCCCAGATGAGCTGCATCCCACCACTATTCCTGCCTCCCAGACCTGCGCAGTATCTTTCCCTATCCCTAGCCAACCCTCACGAGTTTCCTGACATTGAGGCTGTCTCTGGAGGCTCACTCCTAGCATGAGTTTACCAGCAGAGGGGCATGATACTGCCATTAGAGGGCGCCTGGAGAGGGTGTTTTCCAAAGGGGGAATACACAGTGTCAAGGTGGACATTTATTTGCTCTTCTAGCTCTGTCGGGAGATCGAACGCCAATAAGATACTAAAGTGGGGAACAGGGAGAGCCTTGTTTTCCATATGGAACCCCCAGCATCTGCTGAGACCATGGATTCTCAGGCCCAGCAAAAGCCGGGAAGGGCTGCACCTCCGATACCTTCATCGAGCTCTGCTTCCTATGTTGCCCTGTCTTGAGGTCATGGGGCGACCGTTTCCACGAGGCTCTTCTTGGGAGTGTAGGTACCAAGTTACCCTGCCTTCCCTGCCTGCCTGGGGACTCCCTGTGACTCTGTCAGACTGTCCTAGTGGTCCTGGTGTCAGTAGACATTTCTGGAAGCTACCCAACATTTAATGTCTGCCACTCCCATTCACAGAGGGTCACAGCTTGTCTGGTGTCATATTGGCACTTTGTTCTCTCCTGCAGCATGTCATGGCCCTCTGGGGCAATGATCTGGGGCCTGCCTTCTGCCCCTCCGCATCCTCCACCCCTGACTCCTGCTCCTGCTCTGGCTCCCCTCTTTCTCCCTGCCCCTTGTCTGCCCTGCCAGTTCTCACCTCCTCTAGACCAAGGGCACACTGGAGGTGCTGGGGTCTGGCCTTAACCACTCCCCTTAGGTAGTGCTGTCTCCACTGGACGAGTGGCAGTGCCACCCAGCTGCCCTGATCTCTGCCAACTCCTCCTGGGCACCAGGTGCCACTGCTTGGGTGTTGCTCTTTTTCCTTTTGGTCTTGTCTTGCTTTCTCCCCTGCTTGGTAGTGAGTTTTGTTGTTTCACAAATGAGAATTGCAGCAGTAATATGACTTTGAGTTTTCAACGACTATGAACTCATACGAACTTTGCCAAAATTTCTGCCTCAAGCTAACTAAAAACCAAGCAGCAGGGACGGGAGTGATAGCACAGTGAGTAGGGTGTTTGCCTTGCACACGGCTGACCTGGATTTGATTCCCAGAATCCCATATGGTTCCCTAAGCACCACCAGGAGTAATTCCTGAGTGCATGAGCCAGGAGTAACCCCTGTGCATCGCTGGGTGTGACCCATAAAGGAAAAAAAGGCACATTTTGGAATGTGGGAGAACATGAGGAGATAATAGTGCTAATGTTATGAACAGCTCCAAAGTCTGAACACCGCACAAGGCAAGAGATCAGTTTTACAGCAGATCTGATGGGCGACGGGGTATTAGCAAGCAGCTGACAGGAGAGTATGGAACAAGAAATGACCAAGGTTTCTTGGTGCAGAGAAGGATCTGGAGCAAATCAATAATGTAGGAAAATTCGGGGGATTTTCCCAGGTTTCTATGTTGAACAGTGTGACAGACCACCGCTGGGCCATCCCGGGTGATTTCAGTGCCTGTCTCATCTCTCCCAGACCCTGTGCCTCATTGCAGATCCTGCTCCCCAGGGTAGCCTGTCTGAAATTATCCTGCGAGAAATGTGGGTAGAGGTGCACTCTCCTCTACAGCAGGGCTCAGGAGATCCTAGTATCAGGACTTGAACAGGGCTGGGCTGCATCAAGGCAAGCACCTTAAACCCTGCAATATCCCTGGGGCCCATTCTTGAAAAGTCTGAAAGTGCTCGGGAGTGGAAGCCTCGGGTTCCACGGGGCTGTCTCCCTGGGCACGGTGCCGTACAGAAGGGGAAGTGAGGCATCTTTAAGGGAGCCCAACTCTACAGGAAGGAGATTTAGGTGGGAAGCAGCTGAAAAAAAAATACCGCTTGGAGCAGGGCATTAGTCCAGCAGATAAAATGATCGTCTTGCACACTGCTGACTTTGGATCAATGGGCCCCCCTAGTTCCACTAGGTATGGTCCCTGAGCTAAGTCAGGGGTAAAGCCTGAGCATGTCTGGGTGTGGTACTAACACCCAAAGAAAAGTGCTGCAAGCAGACAGGGCCGGCCTTTTCCCAGTGCCCTAAGGAAGGATTGCTCAAATTCTTAGAGGCCATAAGAGGGATTTCCCTGTTAGGTGGTAGGGGTGAGGGAGGGGAAGGAGGTGACAGCACTGGGTCTCCAGTCGTGACTCTGCCTGAGCAGTGACAGTCCACTTGGACAGTCCATAGTGGCCTGACTCAGGGCAGCACTTGGCTGCTGCTTTGACAGAAAAGTGTCCTGAAAATGTGTGTCAGGGTCCTCAGGAGGAAGAAGCCCCCAGTGGGGGTCAAGAGGCAGGACACTCTGGGGGCAGAACCAGGCAGACCCTGCTCCCGAGCCCTCCACCTCCCTTGGTTGGCTGAGAGCCTGGGGCTGCCCCGCAGTCTATCCAGTTTCAGTCAATCCAAGGGCACTGAAGTGGAGGCGAACACAGTGGAGATCATAAAGCCTGAGGAGCTGGAGGTGGTAACAGTCAAGAAGGACAAGCTGGCGGTGTGGGGAAGACCATGCATCTGGAGGCAGAAATGTCCCCCAACACTGGGCAATGGGGATGTGGGGGGCAGAAATGTCCCCTAGTAATAGAGACTAGTGGTCTGGGAGGCAAAAACAGGCCCCAAGCAGTAGGCACCAGTGACATGGGGTGCAGAGGTTTCCCCTAACAATAGACAGCAGGGTTCCGAGGACAGAAATGTTCACAATTACTCGACACCAGGAATGAGCAAATCTGAAATTTCCTCCAAAAAAAAACACACCAGGGATGTTGGGGAAAATTGTTTTCCAAACTAGACACAAGAGCTCTGGGGTAAGAAATATCCCACAACAGAGAACAGAGCTCAGATAGGAGACATGTCCTCCAACACTACACAATAAGGAGTCCCAGGAGCAGAAATACTCACCCCCATAGAAATAGTTCAAAGAGTAGCAATAATAAATGACCACCTCCCCACCCCCCACCTTAGACTATATCCCAGGAGAGAGGAGTGGAGAATGCCTCTCACCCCTGCTTTCCCACCTAAATGTTGAGATATTTCCGGTTTGTGGGTTGTCCTTGCATGGTCCAGGGCATTTTCCACTTTTTGAGTAAAAATTCTGTCCAGAAGGGCAGAGAGAAGTCTCAGGAGACTCAGTACAGGCTTGGGATGCATGAGGTCAAGAACGTTCCCTGGCGCGACAGGGTCTCCTGATCACAAAGGCTGGATCAAATAGAGATCCCCACAAACCCCAAACCTCTCAGGTATGTACACAGGGCATGAGGGTCAATGAAGCAGTACTTGGAAGGATCTCAGTGCTTAGAGGAAACACTCATTCAGAGCATCCGATTTTCAAAACGGCACTTGGCTACAACCATTTACCCGTCCTGGCCCAGGGAAAACGAGGCAACACTCAAACCTTCGGTTCATGGGCTACAGACCAAGCAAAAGTCTGAGCCAAGAGCTCCCCCTCCTCCAGTGCACTGTTTCTATTCTGGAAAAGGAAGTCCTGAAAAGGATGGAGGCTGCAACAATCAGCAACTGAGTTCTAGGCACTACCTGGGACAATTTCAGGGATCATGAATTGGTGGCAGAGGAGAGAGAGGGGAGAGGGCTGAATCAGTCTCCCTGACAGCCACTGTCCTGTTTCCAAGATTGTTTCTACAAATGGATGCATCCCAGCCTGTGTGGGTGTGTGGCATTGGGTGGGTGGGACCTGCCAGGGAACGGCTCATGCTTCTTGATGAAGCATGAGCTGTCCTGTGGGGGTCTCCCCATGGATCAGAACCTGACATGATATGCCCATGCCCATGGTGCCTGTTCCGTCTACATCTCCTCTGTAGTGCCCACCGGGAAGAGCCCCCAACTTGCCCCCAATGCTTCGTGGGTGCCAGGCCCCCTAGTGGCCAGATCATGTCTCAGGTAAAGGACCTGCAAACCTCCTGGTATTTCCCAAACCTCTCAAGGACTGGATGGACTTTCTCTGCCCAGAGCCTCACCCCAGTGTGGAACCCTTCACTGCCCACAGGCTCCCCAGACAGCACAAGCCCACAGTGACCCTGTGCCCCACCATCAGAGATAAATTTGATTCTCAGCCCAGCGAAAGTGAGAGGGGGAGATGTCAGAGCTACAGGAGACAGCCGCAGACCACTGGGGCCTGAATGTGCTCAGGGCAGGGAGGACAGGTGCATTCGTGGATGCCATAGTGGGCACGGGCGATATGGGGGATTTGGGGTTGCTTTCAGGCTGCAGTACTCGTGAGGGCAGCGTGGCCAGGCTGAGTGGCCCTAGTTGGGAGTGTGTGTATTGAGAGGGTTTTCCAGAGCAGGCCTGGATCAACACCAGAGAAGCATCAAGGTTCCCCAAGGCCAAGTCTGGTGTCCAGCTCCCAGTAGCATAGACTGAATCTCAGAGAAAGGGGCAGAGCTGGGGTGGAGAGGTTCTATGGGGTCATTAAGAGCCCTCCAGGACTCAGAAAGAGAAGTCCTGAGCAACAGGGGGAATTGGTCAGGGACTGACTGGGTCTGGGGGCTCATGGTCCCAGAAACTGGCTGCTGCCAGTCTGGGAGGAAGCAGTGAGAGGACAGGGAGAACGTGGACACAGGATAAGGTGGGAGCAAGAACTCTTCGGGCTTCAGGAGAGGAGAGGGGCAGGGCAGGGGGCAGGGGCTCCAAGGAGATAAAGGAGAGGGGCTGGAGTGAGGGGCAGTTGGGACAGCGACCAGGACAGCCCCTCTGCCAGGCTCGCTGGGCTCCCACAGCAGCAGCCAGGCCAGACCTAGGGGTGCTCAGGGGCGAATCCTGGCAGCTGCAGCCCAGCCTGGGCATGGGGGGACGTGATCTCTGGGAATGAGAAAGTCGTGGACTGAGCTACGGGAGACCGAAAGGGTCAGTGCTCCTGGCCTACCGTGGGGCCCACAGAGTTCCAAGCCACCATCGTCGGTAGGGGGCAGTGCCCGGGTGGGGGTGGGGAGGCCCGTCAGGCCCACCAGGGCAGAGGCTGGTGCAGCCTTCATTGTGAGGTTAACCCTGGGAGCTCTAGATTTCTCCCTGGCCAATGGGGTTGCAGCCCCGAGGCCACGCCCCCTTCCCTGCCTATAAAAAAAGCTCGTGGCCCCGCCCCTCGGGGACCCTCTCTCAAGGATGCTTGAGGGAGAAGTGGCCCCATCACACCTTCCCCCTGTTGACCCTTCGAGGGGTCATCTAGAGGTCACCTCCAGATGGTGACCCTTCCACGGGTCATCTACGGGTCACCTCTGGTGTCATCTCTAGAAGATCCTTGGAAATTCGCAGAGCGCAACAGACGGTAAGAAAAGGCCCTGCGTTGGCTCTGCACTGGTCAGTGTATGGCTCCGAGGCCACAGGATCAAGCCCGGGCCCATTTCCAGCAAGACTTCCGGCAGTTTTCTCCCCAGCAGCCTCTGTCCTCGTCCGGGTCTCCCGGGACTCTGGGATGGGAGTCCCCAGAGAGCCCCTCTCCAGGACCTGTCCGTTCCTGTCCCCAGAATAGGACCTCCTGGGCTCCTGCTGTCCAAAGACCTGGGTGGCTGGACACTGGCTCCCCAGCTCAGGAAACAATGGGGGTGGGAGCTCAGGGAAATGCTGAGGAGCTGCCTCAGTGGCGCTGGGGAGTCAAAGCAGGGTCCCCGGGTGCGCAGACCCCTCACCGCAGACCCTCCTGCCAAAAACCTCTTACCGTGCCACCACACCCTTCCCGTCTAATTTAAGACAGAAAGAGATGGAAGAACAGAATTTTAAAACATCAGATATATCTTGTAAAGGCGGAGAGTCACATGGCAGCGCGTCATCCGTTAGGGGTGAATGATTTGGGCTGGTGCTTGGCACCAGGAGTTTGAAGCCTGTGATGTCTGAGGAGGGCAAGGCAGGGAGGAATCACCCAGAGTGTCCTGAGGCCACGGCCACATCCCTGCCTATAGAAATGCTCGTGGCCCCATCCCTCGGGATACCCTCTCTCAAGGAGGCTTAAGGGAGAAGTGGCCCCAATGCAACTTCTGCATGTTGACCCTTTCCCTAGGGGATCATTGGAAATTGGCAGAGCATGAAAAGATGGGAAGAAAAAGTGCTAGGTCGGTGCTAACCCGCCAACACTGGGCCATGCGCTGGTTCTGCACTGGTCAGTGTGTGGCCAGGAGGCCCAGGATAAAGCCTCCGCCCATTGAAAGCCACGTTTTCAGGCAGTCTTGTCCTCCAGCAACTTCTGTCCTCGCCAGGGTCTCCCGGGACTCTGGGATGGGAGTCCCCAGAGACCCTCTCTCCAGGCCCTGTTTCCTCCTGCCACCAGAATAGGATCGCCTGGGCTCCCGCTGACCAAAGACCTGGGTGGCTGGACACTGGCCCACCCAACTCAGGAAACAATGTGGGTGGGAGCTCAGGGCATCACTGAGGAACTGGGGAGTCAAAGCAGGGTCCCTGACTCCCAGAAACCTCACCACAGACCCTCCTGGCAGTGGGTTTAACTGTGCAAAAACACGCTTCCCCTCTTGTTTGGGACAGAAAGAGCTGAATGAACAGAATTTTAAAACATCAAGTGTATCTGATAAAGGCAGAAGTTTGCAATTTAGAGCGTCATCCTTAAGGGTTGAGTGATTTGGGCTGGTGCACAGCACCAGGAGCTTGAAGTCTGTGATGTCCGAGGAGGGCAAGTTGGGGAGGACTGACTTCGAGTTTCCAGGGAGGGGTCCTGTGAATGGGGCATTGTGACACGGGAGACCGGCTGGGAGCAGGAGCTGGGCGAGTCTCCCTGTCCCTCCACACCTGTGTCCTGCTCTGCGGGCAGCCAGAGGAAATGGGGTCAGCTGTCCACTCCCCAGAATGTTACGACCCTGAAAATGCAGAGAGCTCTAGGGCCGGGACATACAACGCTTGTTTCTAGTTGTCCCTCGTGTCCCTGCCAGCACTGCCAGGAGGGCTCCAGTGGGTCCAATGCAGGAAAGAATCTACTTAGTAAGGTGCCCGGAGCAGCAGATGGCGGTGAGAAATGAGCAGCCCCCGAGATGAGCAGGAGGAACCAAGAGTCGGGGCTGTGGACCATGAAGTTTGGGTGGGGTTGAAGGTCTGGGGTCCTTGACTGTCTGCTTCCTCTCAGGTTTACCGGCCTCTGGGTGCCCCCGAAACAGCCACATCGTTGAAAACATTTCGAAGGACAGGTGGAGGCAGGAGGTTCCAGGAACAACGGGTGAACCCGGAGAACAACTGCGGATGCGAGTGGGGGCCGATAGGACTGAGCTGGGGTGAGAGAAGCGGGCGCAGCGTCGCCTGGAGTCGGAGGGCTGTAGGGTGGCCGGCCGGGAGCCCGGCCAGGATTGAGTTGTGTCTCAGCAACAGTGGAAGGGGTCTGGGTAACATTTCCCAGTCTTGGAGCTGGGCGAGTCTCCTATCATCTCCAATTATCACCTATCATTCCAACATGTCTTCACTGCGAGCCGACGAAAAGTTGCTGTACACCAAGAGTTTTGTGAGAGGGTGCAGGATTTGCTGGCCATCAGCTCCCCTCCACCCTAGGGTACTTTTGGGGCATAACACTTCAGCCTTCTGGGCTGTGACTTTCCTGGTCTGTGAAATGGGCTGGTGAGACCCCCTGTGAGGCCAAGAGCCTGCTTTGGGTGATGGGAGGAAGGACAGGTCAGAATGCCCTGAGGGCTGTGGTGGCACTGACTGGCCCACACTACACAGAGGGGTCTGGAGTTGACAGTTGCCAGGTAGGAGTCAGGGTCCGAGGCAGAGGGAGACCCAACTCCTAGGCTCTGGGACAAAGACGCCATGGGGGCCTGTGGCTGAGGGTCTGAGCCCTGCATCTCCTGGCTGGGATGTAGTCGGTCCTCCTGCCTGTCGTCACAGACACTGTCCTACCTCCCACAGATGCCAGGGCAGGACGAAAAGGTGCAGTGCCAGTGGCCTCCCTGGGGCCGATCTGCTGGTACCTGGAAATGCACATAGCTGCCGACAAGAGCACCTGGATGCCCGCTGTCACCTGGGCTCCAAGGAGGAGCAGCTGAACCAGCGGATGCTGCGGCAGAAGCAGCCCATAGACCAGCTGCTGCAGGTGCCACCAAGCAGCAGGCCCTGCTGGAGGCCGCCATCAGGGAGCTGAGGGAGACCAGGTGAGAGAGGGGCCACGGGCTCTGGGGCAGGAAGGCCCTAGACCTGCCTCCTCACCTAGTGCCTTCACCCCAGGTGCTCTTCTGTGGGACTCAGCAGCAGAAACAGCAGCTGCAGAACCTGGTAAAGTGAAAAGGAGTCCCGGAAAAGGGTGAGTGACAGGGAGAAGCCCCTGTGGGTCAGAGGGCGGGGCTACTGGGGAGGGGAGCCAGGCGGCCCCACCCCCAGCCCCCCACCTCCCCTGCTTGGCTGAGACCCTTATGCTGCCCCACATCCCATCCACTCCAAAGGGATTGGCGTGGAGACGAACAACACACAGGTGCTCCTGGACACAAAACGTGAGGAGCTGGAGGCCACAGACAAGGAGGAGGCACAGGAGGCCAGGCAGGAGGAGTGCCAGAGTCCAGGAGCTGGAGGAGTCAGTCAAGTCCCAGGGGGCAGGGACCATGGCCTGTGTGAGATCCAGAGACGCTCCTGTTGCTGTCCTTAAGGAAGAGGAGTCCACCGTCATCGGACCCAGGTCCCGTAATGACCCGCCGAAAATCCAGAAAACGCAGCTGGTCAGCAAGAGCTCCACTGGCAGCCTGACACCCAGCTGACACCTCGATTTTACTGCACCGACGCACCCTGCCGCTCTCACCCAATTGATCTAGCCCAGCCCCGTCCTCCCCACGCCACCCGAGTTCTGCCTTCTTCCTCTGCCCTTTGCTCTTCTCCCTCCACTAGAACCATGGATATCCCTCACTGCAAGACCAGGGATCAGGGCAAAGCCACAACTATTCTCCATCTCAAGAAACGGGAAATCAGGGGGACAGTAAAGTCTCCATCCACTAGACCCCGAGATGTGGGGTAAGAAATGTCCCCACCCCTAGACACCCCAGGGATCAGGGGGCACAGTTTCCCCCTCCAATAGACCCCAGGAAATGGGGGTGCCAGAGATGCCCCCCCACTAGACGCCAGGATTCGGGGGGGGCACAGATGCCTCCCCACCACTAGACGCCAGGGATCGGGGGGGGCAGAGATTCCCCCCCACTAGAGGGCAAGGATTAAGGGGGGGCAGAGATGCTCCCCCCACTAGACGCCAGGGATCGGGGGGGCCAGAGATTCCCCCCCCACTAGATGGGAAGGATCAAGGGGGGGCCAGAAATTCCCTCCCACTAGATGGGAAGGATCAAGGGGGGGCCAGAGATTCCCCCCCCACTAGATGGGAAGGATCAAGGGGGGGGCCAGAGATTCCCCCCCCCACTAGAGGGCAAGGATCAAGGGGGGGCCAGAGATTCCCCCCCCACTAGATGGCAAGGATTAAGGGGGGAGAGATGCTCCCCCCACTAGACGCCAGGCATCAAGGGGGGGGCCAGAGATTCCCCCCCCACTAGAGGGCAAGGATTAAGGGGGGGGGTGAGATGCCCCCCCCACTAGATGCCAGGGATCAGGGGGGGCCAGAGATTCCCCCCCACTAGATGCCAGGGATCAAGGGGGGGCCAGAGATTCCCCCCCCACTAGAGGGCAAGGATCAAGGGGGGGCCAGAGATTCCCCCCCCACTAGATGGCAAGGATTAACGGGGGGGCAGAGATTCCCCCCCTCTAGATGGCAAGGGTTAACGGGGGGGCAGAGATGCCCCCCAACCACTACACGCCAGGGATCAGGGGGGGGGGGCCAAAGATTCCCCCCCCACTAGAGGGCAAGGATCAAGGGGGGGCCAGAGATGCCCCCCCACCACTAGACGGCAGGGATTGGGGGGGGCCAGAGATTCCCCCCCCACTAGATGGCAAGGATTAACAGGGGGGCAGAGATGTGCCCCCCACTACACGCCAGGGATCAGGGGGGGCCAGAGATTCCCCCCCACTAGAGGGCACGGATCAAGGGGGGGCCAGAGATGCCCCCCCACTAGACGCCAGGGATTGGGGGGGACCAGTGATTCCCCCCCCACTAGATGGCAAGGATTAACGGGGGGGCAGAGATGCCCCCCCACCACTAGTCGCCAGGGATGGGGGGGCCATATATGCCCCCCCACTAGACGCCAGGGATGGGGGGGCCAGAGATGCCCCCCCAACCTCTAGACGCCAGTTATTGGGGTGGCCAGAGATACCCCCTCACCACGAGACGCCAGGGATCGGGGGGCCAGAGATGCCCCCCCACCAATAGAAGCCATGGATTGGGGGGGCCAGAGATGCCCCCCAATTACTAGACGCCAGGGATGGGGGGGCCAGAAATGCCCCCCCCACCGCTTGACGCGATTGATGGGGAGGCCAGTGATGCCCTCCCCACCACTAGACGCCAGGGATCGGGGTGCCGAGATGTCCCCCTTCGCAAGGTCCGAGGGATCAGAGGGGCCGAGATGTCCCCCTCCACAAGGTCTGAGGGATCGGAGGGAAGAAATGTCCCCCTCCACAAGGTCCAAGGGATCAGGATGGCAGATATATCCCCCCAGCACTAGCAAACAATGATTTGGAGGTCAGAAGTTACAACTCAGCTCTCCCCTCCCCATTGTGGGGTCCTGTTTCTGCGCAGGACAGCCCTGAAGCTTGGCCGCTGGTACCATACAGTCACCGGATTCTACACACTCTTTGGGGCTGTTTGGGGACTTTGTATTGCTGGCTGAGAAGAGGGAAGGAGGAAGGCGGGCTTTCTCCCTGACCGCCACTGTCTGATTTTCACGATTGTTGCAATAAATGGATCTATCCCAGGCCTGTGTGGGTGTGTGTGTCACTGGGCGGGGCAGGTCTGGCCAGTAGTTGACAATTGCTCCTAGATTGTGGGAAGCCTCGGCCATGTCACCATGCCAAGACGCGTCCCCTGCCTGCCCCTGTGTGAAGCCTGTCAATGACCCCAGGAGAGTCCACCCCAAGGGTTGAAGGTCTCAATCACGGATGCGTCCCCAGGAGGGAGGGCAGGATGCAGCACCCAGAGCCCTGCCTTCCACGGCAGCACCTCCATGGCCTCCCCTGCCCCTGGTGCCTGTTTCCCCATTCCCCTCTGCAGTGCACCAGGGACAGACCCCACATTGCCCCCTAGTGGCCACATCAGGTTTCTCAGGATGAGCACTTGAAAGTGCTCCTGCAGCAGGTGGGTCCAAGGTGCTGTCCCCTCAGCCAGGCTCCCCCTGGATGGCACCCACCCTAGCAGGAAGACAGTGTGTTATCAGTGGAGCAGGATGGGGCCGTGGATGGAACATGTTTCTAGTGTCCCCGAGTCTGTACGGAGCTGATCCCTGATAATAGCGCCCCACTTCTTTGTGGACCATCAGATTCCCTAATACAAGTACCACTGCCACCATCACAGCACGGTCAGACCCCATGTAATAGAGAACCAGGCCCCGACTCCTCTTTGCTCCTGCACACCTGGACCTGTTGGGACAGCCTTGGCTGAGTGACACTCTACTGGTGACAAAAAGTGTGTCCAGATTCATGTATCAGACCAGATGGCAAAGCCTCAGAAGGAAGAGCCATCCTGTTCCAGTCATTTCCAGGAATTTGGTCAGCCATGCCCCTTCCTGCCTGTCATATTCCTACTTGGATGGGAACCAGGGATCAGGGAGGCACCAGGGATCAGCCTGGTAGGGCTGTTCAGGGCAGGCACAGGCTGGTCCCGGTTTACCCCTCGGTGCCCAGTTCATAGCCCTTCCCCTCTAACTGCACCATGGGTCTGGGGCCGCCCGTTCACTCTCATGGATCTTCACACCTCACACATATCCTGCACACCCTCTCGAAGCTTCTACTGGGGCTCTGGGCTTAGTTCTCTGTGTCCTGCCTCTGGGCCCCTGGGCTCTGGAAACACCAAGTCCAGGTTTGCCTTGAGGTTTGGGGAGCTGGGAGACTGTGGGAATCAGCGGCTTGAGCCCTCTCACCCCTTGCCGGTGAAGAGAGCTGTTCTCCCATTGAACGACTGTCTTTGGAGTTTTTCCTTTTAGGATCATACAGAGTCTCACCAAGACAGGTGGCACCCAAGAATTTGCTGGAAGCATCCTAGTGTATTCCATGTGTGCAGGCTCTACCCAGCTATCCCCCAAAGGGGCAGTAGCAGGCCACAGCATGATTATGTAGGTTGTTTACAGGCTACCTTGATTCTGCGGTAACAACTTTCATCTAACATGCAGTGGTGCCTAGTGCTCTCAGGTGCTCCCACAGTGGTGACTCCAGTTTCTACGCTCAATGTTCGAGCGTTCCCGTGAGCCCCTTCCATCCTACTCGGGTAACCTGCTCTCCCTTAGTCTCTTGCTCGGTGAGAGATTTGGGAACCCCATCTGGGTCAGACAGAGGGACAGAGGCATATAAATAAAGTTAAGGAAATAGGAGTAGCTTACTGGGGGCTCCCGGGCGGAGTCTCCGAACCTCAGGTGAGGCAATGGTACACCTGCGCCCTGGGTTAGACTCAGGGGGCTTTTAAGTTGTCTTGGTCTGGTCCTAGTCATCTGTTCGTGGGTCAATGGTAAGGAACCTGGAATGAAGCCTGGTGGCTTCCTGTCACCAAGTGGGCATTAAGTCTTGTCTTCCTCACCTGGGACAAGGTGATCTCTGACTCCAGGAATGTTGCTGTCCACTCAGCCGGTTCCCATTTTGTTCTGGTCACCATTTTGTCAGAGCAAACCTCACATTTGATTCTTGTCAAATTCGGTGATTCCTGACTCATCCATCTTCTCCACCTCCTAGAGTGGGTCTCTCAGAGGTCCTGCCTAGTTTTTCGCTTCTGCCTCTTGCTTCCTCCTTGGTTCCCTCCCTTAGGCTTGGCAGACAGAGTCATTTGCGAGTCCCTTAGCTCACCCCGCTGCGGCTGATCCTGACAAACTAGCACCGGCAGTTTAATCTTCTGGCGATGCTTAGTGATGAGTGACTCTATGGGATTGTTTCTCATTTCTGGCCTGACTCTGAGAGATGTCCATTCTACAGTGAGGACCTCAGGAGTGGCCAAACCTGACCACGGCTGGGCCTGACCAGCCTCCAGCTCCCTGGCCTTTCTCGAGTTCATTCTTTCAACTGGCTCAAAGCCCCCTCCCCCTCCTGACTGGTTTGAGTAGAGTAGCGTTCAGTCCTCATTGGAGAAAACACCTTTTCCTCCCTGCTAGGCACTGAGCAGTCCCAGGGCCCATTAATTGAAGAGACAACTGCTGCCAGGGAGTCTGTTTGGTTCTGGACCCTTACTGCCCATGGCATTCTGGACCTGTAAGGTGTTTTTCTACCTGGGTGGCCAGTTGAGTCAGAGACCCTCTTCCTGTTCCCAATCACCACAGCCCCCATCTGGCCTCTGGGGCACACAGAGCAGTGAGGAGACCAGAATCAGCCCTGGGGATGGGGTGATGTTTTTTCACCTCTGGGCTGCTCAGGCAAAGGAGCAGAGCACAGTTAGCAGGCACATCCCACCCCCTGCCCCCTCACCCCTGTCATGATCCTACCATCCAGGGTATATTCTCAATGACTCCATGCTCATCAAGGGTCAACTGTCAATCAAGATGAAACTAGCACCCTGGTCTGCACTTGCTGGTGACCTTTGTCCGGATTCCTGCCCCGCACCCCGCCTCCCCACCCAGACTCTGTCTCCTTCCCCTGTCTGGTCTCTACAGGCACCTGCAGAGTTTGCATCTGCTTTGGCAGCCTCAGGCAATCCATGGTGTTAGCTTAGTGCACCAGAGAGTCGACCCTGGGGGCTCAGCACAACTCCCCATTTCTATTACTGTTAGTATTTGTGACCAAGGAGACCAGGGCTAGTCTAGGTGCTGGCAGCAGTGCCGTTGGGGCAGATCCTCAGTGCCCGAGCGTTTCTTGCCCTGCTCACACCCAGTCTGCCTCCAGCTCTCCCTGCCAGAAGACCCACGGTTCTACACTTGGACACGGTAACAAGTTGCTGATGCAGATGTTTCTGTTTCCTCACCTCTTTAAGTTAAACGTTTACAGCAATGGTGAAATTTGCTTCTCATCAATGTTGCCTGTCATCTTGCATAAGCTCAGTAAGAGAATTACAGATTCCTTCAATCTGCTGCTTCAAATTTAGTTCAATGTAAAGTCAGGCATGAAAGGTCAGATCTGTTGGCTTTTCCTGGCCCATGTCATCTGCTCCTACTCCCCAGACTCCAAATCTGGGGCCAGTTTTATTTTGTCTATCCCAGACTCAAGGGTTCCTTGACAATTCTTTTGGCCAGAGACTGTCCCATGCTGTACTCTGGACCATATCACATGTGGGACCTTAGGCCTTCCCTTGTCCAAATCAGGGTCACCTGGCGCCTGTCTGAGGTCCAACCAAGGCCCTCCACATGATGCACATTTGAGAATGTTTGAATCAAGGACAATCACTGGGAAACTGAAGCTTTAGTAAGATGAATGTCCAGGATGAGATCAAGACCCACCTGTGACTGCATCAAGCATCAAGCAGTGTCTGTGTGGGGGTCTCTTTGCCAGGAGCCCAAGAGAATACCAAGGCCATCAAGGAGAGAAAAACTAACATTTCACTGGTAGTCTGGTCTGGGAAATGACGCCCTTCTGCCTACATAGTTTCACACCAGAAAATTCCCAACATCCTCACTGAACCACATGCCAAATACCAAAGGAAACATATGGGCTTTACCTGGAACTTGGGAGTCCACATCCTAGACCAATCAATGCCCTCAACCCCACATAAAAATTCCAGAGTCATTTTGGCGGGGACCCCACATTGTAGATGCAAGAGAGAAATAGTCACAGGCTAGGAAACAGCAGAGACCCGATGAGGCCCGCATGGGATCCTCACACTCCGCACTGCATTTACAGGCAGCTCCTGGGACACGGCCAGGGCAAGGCTGACTGCTCAGTGGGATACCAAGCAGGTCCCCTCTTCTGCCAACCCTCTCTGGGACCCCTGTGTCTTCCTGAGTGTGGTGAGTCTAGGGCATGATACCTGCCGCTGTGAGAGCCGTGGGGTTCAGGGACCTTGCAAAAGGGTCCGTTCCTGGGGCGGGGAGGGGGCACTTGGAGGGCTTCTTCCTTCCAGTCCTTACCCAACACTAGCCCACAGTTGGAAATTTGGTGCCTGAGCCCACAGCGTCACAAGGTACTTCCCCAGAGACTAGGAAATATATGTCATCTTGCACTTCCTGAAAGTCACGGGGTAAGTGGAAGGCTCCTCTTAGGGCATAAAGGTGGCAGGGTGAGGGGCGTGCTGGACATGTGCCAGCTCTGACCTCCGGCAGCTTAGAAATGTAGTGGCCCTTGAGCGCAGTTCCTCACCTCCCAAAGAACACCAGACCCCCACTCTGTTCTTCCAAGACTGTGGTGAGCCACCCAGGAGACACACATATAATACTATGAGTATTTTACCTGTCATGTCATGTCACGGTTACCCAGGCCTGGCCGTTCTGAAGATGAGAAACCAGACCAGCTTAGTGTTCCCAGGTGGCCTCGGACCTTCATCTTCTGTAGGAGTGTCCTGGCAGGCAGTTGTCCATCCCATCCCTATCTGGGGTTGGGAGACCTCCTGGTCTTCAGGATTTGTCTGGACCCTGAGAGCAGGGGCCAGGCTGTGGTCAGTCATTGCAGATCTGCAGATCCCTGCTTGTCCATAGCAGAGACCATTTCCAGTTCTCCCTTTGGCCAACGTCCTGAAACAACAATTCTATTTTTTGTCCAAATTTGAAATCCTTGAGTGTTAAAAGTAGGTAAAGGGATATTCCTGATACCCTTTCAGTATCTATATTGTAAACCACAAAAAGGGAGACAAAGAGAGAAAGACAGAGACAGAGAAAAAGAGAGAGAGAGAAAAGGCAGAGACAGGGACAGACAGAGACAGAAACAAACAGAGAGAAAGAGAGATAATAAAAACATCTTCCAAAAAGGCTGACCTGAATATCTGGAAAAAACCCAAGTGCCTGAGAACGGATGACTGGTTAAATGTCACGTCCGGCACTGCGGGGCCGAGCCAAGGTGGGCCGTCAGGGTGAAATCAGCACTCGAGTCACACAGGGTTCCGTCTTTCAGGAGATGGCATGAATGCGTGCGTTTATTCAGAGCACAGGTACAGACTTAAGTATGTTTCCACAACCCACCCAAAAGAAAGGAAAGGGGATGGGACGTGGGAAAGTGGATGGGACGATGAATAGAGCCATGCACCGTTGGTCAGTCACAGTGGGCAGAGCCATGCACCGTTGGTCAGCCACCTGGTGACCCTTTCGACCTAACGCTACCGGTCGAAGCGGCCTGCTTTGTTGCAGTTTTGACATATCCATAGAGACTGCTGTTCCTCGTACATCATTTACAAATCATTTACGAGGGTGCATTTTCCCCAAACTGAAACGTCATGTACTGGGAAGCTGCCCAGCTTTGTCCCCCAAACTGAAACCTCCTATACTGGGAAGTTGCCCAGCTTTGAGCAGGACAAAGGGGGAATGAAAAATCAAGCATTCTTTTACTTGGTCAGTAGGCAACATCTCACCCCTTTTTCCAATTATGGCACGCCCGGACCCCTGTCTTAGGTCGTCCGTCGTCCCGCCGTGGTACCCGTCATTGGGGAGAATGCTTTAGCCCCTGTCTTAGGTGTGCGCGGCGGTGACAGAGGTTGCCCGTCATTGGGTATCCTGGGCAAGGGCATACTTCCTTAACCACGAGGAGGCACAGGGGAGGATTGATGATATTTCTACCAAACCAGGCAGGACCCAGTGTGGCTTGACCAGAATGGAGCATGGCTCAGAAAAGAGGGGCAGGGGTAGGGTAGAGGGGTGATGGGGATGTCTTCGTTCAGTGATCGGGGGGGTTCTGTACAGGTCCGGTCCGCACTCCTTCTCCTCCTGCGTTTTCCGGTACCGGCTACGGGATCAGGTCACTGCAACAGATAAAGGAAGAGGCTTCCCAGGCCCATTAGAAATACCTTTCTGAATAGGGCTGCTCTTTGCTAGTTTCTCTCAGTTGCATAAAGTGAATTTGAGTGATTTGCCGATCAACCCTGCCAATCTGGTCTCTGACAAATGAGACAAGTCGACTCAGGATGCAGGGCCCAAATGTAAGCATCAGTAATAGTATGATCAGAGGGCCTGCTATAGTAGATATCAGGGTGGTGAACCAGGGGGATTGATTAAACCATGATTCAAACCACCCTTCCTGAGCCTCTCTCTCCTTCTTACGCCGTTCCAGGTCTTCTCTCAGCTTAGCCATGGAATCTCGACTACCCCCGTGTGGTCGGCGTAAAAGCAGCACTCTTCTCCCAGCGCTGCACACAGCCCTCCATTTTTAAGGAAGAGCAAGTCGAGCCCCCTCCTACTTTGCAAGACTACTTCCGACAGGGAGGTCAAGGACTTTTCAAGATGGCTAATAGATTTTTCTATTCGGTCCAGGTCCTCATCAATAGCTGCTCTTAGAGAAGATAGACCAGAATGTTGGGTTACCAGAGCAGCAATGCCAGTGCCGGCACCTGCCAGGCCTATGCCAGAGTGGCGATGGTTAGTGCGGATATGGGTTCCCTGCGGTTCCTACGCAGGACATCAGGGTAATTGGACCAATAGTCAAGGAGTACCTCAGCAGGGTGGTATATAATTTTTGGGACAACAATAACCATAAGACAAAATTCTTGGGAGGCATTAAATACTGAGCCTGCCAAGTGGGGAGTTAATCCTGAACGTGAACAGGCCCACCAAGCTCCCATTTTTGGTGAGATCCAGGCGGAGTTACTCCATCCCGGGGACTCCACATTCTGTGCACACAACTCCTTCTTGTTTTGAGGGACTGTACCTACACATGTCCCTTGACCGCTAATTTGGGTCATGGTTAGTCCCTGGGGGTGGGCCTTCCACTCTCCTGGGGCTCTGTAATTAACATTGTATGAGGCGTTAATACCCATAGCCTCATAAAACGGTGGCGTGGGGCTTCAGTCAGGTTTGGGGCAGTAGCATTCAGAGTCTGATATGTGGCTTCGATAAGACTCCTGAGGGGGTTAATGATTGGGCCAAAACTGGGTTTTGGGATGGATAGGCCGGCTGTAACAGGAGGTGGTGTCGTCTTAGGGCCAGCCATGGTAGTAATGGTGGGCTTAAGAGGGGGTTTTGGAGCCTCAAGTGCCTGGTTAGGGCCTAGCGGAATCTGCTGCACGGGTTCGATTTTTAAGAGGATCTGCAGGATAACCCCATGCCATGGCCTGCTATACCACATAAGTCCCCAATTCAGGCGGTTGACCCATCGGGTCTCAAACCTTCCCTTATCAGTGAAGGAGATTTTGACCAGAAGCATTTGGGGGTGGTATTGTACAGAATATGAGCCATATCTCAGTGGCACCAGGTCGTGGTCAACCGACCACTTCCAATAGCCATCATTAGAATCTACGCAAGACCAACCAGCTGGCAGAATAGTAAGATTCAGGGCCACCGCAGGTTCTCCTCCATTGGCCTGTCCGGAACCCGGGGCAGGTGAAAAAGCCATTGCGTCTCATTTAGGCTCTGGCCGGGGGCCTTTCAAAACCATCCTGAAAGGGGTAGGCGTCTTCCAGGGAAAAATATAAGTCAGGGAAGCACTGATTAAGGGGTGCTGCCAAACCAGGCAGGACCCAGTGTGGCTTGACCAGAATGGAGCATGGCTCAGAAAAGAGGGGCACTTGTGGTACTCCAAACCTCATAGTCCTCTCCACTCCTTATGACCCAGGTCTGCTTGAATGGTTGGTGTCGATTGGCATGAGTTTTGGTAGGGTCCTTCATTAATAATATAGCGAGGGTCCAGGCCACAAGCGTCGTTGTGGTCATTTTGTTCCTGTGGAAAAAAGAGAAGGAATTTCGTCTCAGGGCTAAGTACCCTGGAGGTGAGTTTCATTATTTTTCCCAGCTGTGGGGGACAAATGATCGGGGGGCTCGTGTATTGGCCTGACCAGGCATTCCGGCACCCAAATGGGTTTTTCTGTATTAGTTGGATATACACAGACTGCGCCTCTGACTCTGGCAAGGATTGCTGCCGTTGGTTGCCAGGTTCCTGAGGACAGATCCTTCCATTTCACCATTGCTTTAAGGGGAGCCGGAGTAGCAAAGTGACGTTGGGCTGCACTGCGGCCTGAATCATCGAGGAGCAAAAAATTTAAAATGAATAAGGTTGCGGATAGGAGCGCTTGTGGCCCTTGACAGCCTTGGTAGATCTCACCCTCTTTTGTTTTAGAAATGTAAGTTTTGAGATGTCAGTGCGCTCGCTCTATGATAGCCTGTCCTTGGGGGTTATAGGGAATGCCTGTTGTATGTGTAATATCCCAGGTTTCACAAAAGGAATGAAAAGCGCGGCTTGTATAGGCCAGTCCATTGTCAGTTTTAATTTGCCTGGGATTTCCCATATATGAGAAAGCAGCAGTAAGGTGATCTATAACATGTTTCGTTTTTTCCCCGGCATGTAGTGAGGCAAAAATCATGCCCGAGTGTGTGTCTATCGAGACATGGAGATAATGCCGGTTACCCAATGAGTTAGTGTGGGTCACATCCATTTGCCAAATATCATTTGCTCTCAGTCCTCTAGGATTGACTCCCAGGGATGGGGAATGTATATAAGGAGCTCAAGCGGGACAGACAGTGCTTATGGAGAGAGCCTCAGCTTTGGAACAACCCAAAACGAAGAGACTGGGAATTAAGGTGGAATTTTTTATGTAGCTGTATGGCCTTATCACATTCTAGGGATGTCATTATTAAGCGGGTAGCTTTATCTGCTCGTTCATTGCCTTCTGCAAGGGGTCCCGGGAGGCCAGAGTGTCCTCTAATATGACCCACAAAGAGGGGGTCCTTTCTGGCCCAAATCAACAGTTGCAATGTTTGTAATTGAGATAAAATTTTCGAGCCCTCACCTATGTGGGGTGCTGTTTCTAATCGGGGGAAGATATTAGCAACATACACACTATCAGTGTAAATATTGAGGGGCTCATTAGGGAATGTCTGCGAGGCCAATAATACAGCAGATACTTCTGCAAATTGTGCCGAGGTCTCAGCAAGCTGTATGGCGTGAACATCCTGCCCATCAACCACTAAGGCTCGACCGCTCTTAGAGCCATCAGTGAAGAGGGTCCGTGCACCCGGAAGGGGGGTGGTCTTTATGATTCGAGGGAAGATAATAGGGCAAATCCTGAAGCTTTGCAGGAGTTTATGTTTGGGATATGCCTGTGTAATTTGGCCTTTAAAGGAGCAGACAAAAAGGCACCAGGAATCATCATATTGCATCAGATTATTAATCATGTCTTTGGAATAGGGAACGACCAATATGTCCATATCCTTAGCAAAGAGTGCACACCCTATGGTTCTAGCCTTCCAGAGTAATTGAGAAACTAAGGTGGGATAGGGAATCACCGTTCAGGTGGGGGAAGCTGAGAGGTGGACCCAGTATAATGGACCAATCTGCCAGAAAACTCCAGTTGGGGCAAACTCTGAAGCAAGCACTATAAATTGTAGTGGTAGATTGTAATCAATATGGTGTATTTGCATTTCTTCTAAGGCATGTTCTGCTTTTCTAAGAGCCAATTGTGCCTCTGGGGTCAATTGACAAGGTGAGGAGGGGTCAGAATCCCCCTTCAATAGTTCAAAAAGAGGTTTGAGCTCTTCCGTGGGCAGGGAGAAGGATGGTCGGAGCCATTGGAGTTCTCCCAAAAACTGTTGCCACTTGTGTAGAGTCTTTAAATGAGACGTGGCAAACTATATTTTTTGAGGCACTATTCCCACCTTGCTAATGGTGTATTCTAAATATCTGTATGGGTGGGAGAGCTGTACCTTGTCCGGGGAGATTACAAGGCCTGCTGATTCCAGGGCGACCCGGACATGATCATAGAGTTGAAGTAACAGGTCTTTGGTGGGGCAGGCGGCTAAGATGCCATCCATATAATGAATCAAAAGTGCACTGGGGAAACGAGCCCGGACTGGCGCTAAAACCGCTGCAACATATACCTGACACATAGTGGGACTATTAGTCATGCCCTGGGGAAGGACTACCCATTGCTAGCGCTGATAGGGCTCCTGAAAATTGGGGGAAGGTAGAGAGAAGGCAAATCTTTGACAATCTTTAGGAGCTAATGGAATATCGAAAAAACAATCTTTAAGATCTATCACTAACAATTACCAGGACTTTGGTATAGCGGAGGGATGGGGGAGCCCTGGCTGCAGGGCCCCCATTGGATGCATGGTGGCATTGACTGCTCTGAGATCTTGCAATAATCTCCACCCGCCTGTCCTTTTCCTTATAACAAAGATTGGGGCATTCCAGGGAGATGTGGATGGGGTAATGTGCCCCTTTTCTAATTGCTCGGGCACTAGGGCATGTGCGGCCTGTAATTTCTCTTTAGGTAGGGGCCACTGCTCCACCCAGACTGGATCATCTGATTTCCAGGTAAATGGGGTGGGAGGCCGCTCGACAGTGGCCCCGATTAAAAAGGGCTAGTTTCTTCCAGTTCCTCAATGGGCATTAAAGTCACGGGATTTTCCTGCCCGGAGGATGGGCAGTCACTAGTGATATGGGCTATGGTCTTAAAGGAGACTGGCGATATCTGCGAATGACTGGGTGATGTAACCAGAACCGTGCCCATAGCTGAGAGTATATCTTGTCCCCAAAGATTGGTGGGGAGGTCTGGGACAATATAAGGCTGGAACTGGCCCTTATGGCCCTCGGCGTCCTCCCAGGTCAATACTTGGGCGCTACGGCTGGGTCGGACTTGGCCAAGTCCTTGCAAAACGGCTGTAGCCATTGTGGCAGGCCAGTTGGCAGGCCAATATTTACTGGATATGACTGAGACATCCGCCCCAGTATCTAATAGCCCAGAGAATTCCTTTGAGTTGATTCTTAGCGCATAGCGTGGTCGGGAAGCCATATGGGCAATCCAAAATATTTGGGCTGGATTATCTGAGCAGTCTCCGTTTGTCTGACCCTGGACCGAGAACGTCGAGTTGGGGCCTTGCCACGTCGGGAGGAGGAGCAGGCGTGCAATCAGCTGTCCCTTTTCTATCGTCACAATGCCACGGGGGGAATCTGCCAAGACATGAATTTGTCCTATGTAGCTCTCTGTGATAGATCCTGGGTATATCTGCAATCCTTGCAGGAGAGCCTTTTCTGACCCTAGAATGAGGCCGGGCGGTAGGGGGCCATAGACCCCCGTCTCCAAACTTTCAATTCCCATAGGTGGTGTTAGTACCGCCCGGACAGAGGCATAAAGGTCTAGACCTGAGCTGGGAATTGAGGAGCCCCTGACAGAGGGAGGGAAGCTATCTGGAGCGGGCTGATACTTTGACCGGATGTCTGATAGGCCTCCTGCCTGAAGGTTTGCAGGGCCCGAGGCAGGCCCCTCCCGCCGTTTCCCTGCGGCAGTGGATTGCCTAAACTATTCGGTCGGGAGCGACACTCAGCTGCCCAGTGATTGCCTCTCTTGCATCTGGGACATAGCCCGGGTGATCCCCCCTTCTTCCTCAAGGGGTTGTTGGGACATTCCTTTTTGAAATGGCCTGGCTGTCCGCATTGATAGCAGCCTTGCTTTTGTTTTTGTGGGGAATCCCTGAAAGCCCGGAAACCTGGGAAGTTGCCCAGCTTTGAGCAGGACAAAGGGGGAATGAAAAATCAAGCATTCTTTTACTTCGTCAGTAGGCAACAGTTAAAGAAACTTTGGTACATCTACACAATGGAATACTAAGCAGCTGTTAGAAAGGATGAATTCATGAAATTTACATACAAGTGGTACTACATGGAAAGTACCATGCTAAGTGAAATGAGTCGGAAAGAGAGGGACAGACATAGAAAGACTGCATTCATCTGTAGAATATAAAGTAACAAAATAGGAGACTAACACCCAAGAATAGTCTCGATAAGTACCAGGAGGTTTGCTCCATGGCTTGGAGGTCAGCCACACATGCTGGGGGAAAAGGCAGCTCAGATAGGGAAGGGTGCACCAAGTAAAGGGTGTTGGGAGGGTCCTGCCTGGATGGGAGAAGCATGCTGAAAGTAGACTATAGACCAAACATGAATGCCACTCAATGCCTCTTTTGCAAATCACAGCACCCAAAAGGAGAGAGAGAACAAAAGGGAATGCCCTGCCACAGAGCCAGAGTGGGATGGGGGGAATGGGGGTTGGGAAGGATACTGGGATCCGTGGTGGTGGAGAAATGGCACTAGTGGAGGGATCGGTCTCGATCATTGTATAACTGAAATCCAAACACAAAAATTTGTAAGTCTATAACTGTACCTTATGGTGTTTCACTAATAAAAATTTTTTAAAAAAGGCTGGCCTGGGTGGAGAGGTGGGTGGGCGGGTGTTGGGAGGGAAACTGGAAACATTGGAGGTGGGAAATGTACACTGGTGGAGGGATGGGTGAACAATGATGACTGAAGCCTAATCATGAACAGCTTTGTAAGGGTCTATCTCAGATCCATTCAATGAAAAAAAAGTTTAATAGGAGAATGGCTTATATTTGGATTTATAGAATTAGATGTGTAGTACATTTTCTGAGGTAAAGTCCAGAGCTCAGCTGAGGCGCAGGGATCGTTATAGAATTGGGGAGATGTGATGCTAGACTTGAGTTTGGAAAGAGTCCATGACAGGTAGATCAGTGGTTCAAATGTGTCCTGCTTTGAGCACCATTCAACATGTCATTACTTAATTTCTTTTTTAAAAATGATTATTTCATTGACTTTAAGGGGAAACTCTGTATGGGCATTTATAAATGGCAAACAAATTTCATTTGCATTAGATATGGAAGTGGGAAAATGCTGCAGGGAACCTGCAGAGGCCTCTCAGGGTACAGAGATTGGGGTGGGGGACAGGTCCAAGGGAACTTCCCTAGTGGCAGTTTGTGATTGAAAGGTACAGGCAGTTACTGGCCATTAGAAGTTAGGGGGAGTGGTCAGCTCTTTCAGCTCACATTCTGTTTTGAACACGTCCTCCCTTCACATCTTACTGTGTAAGTTTCTTTCAAGAAAACTATCTTGCAGGATTGGAAAGGTAGTCCAGAGGGTAGGGCATTTGCCTTGTGGACAGCCAATTCAGATGTGACCCCGGGCACCGCATATGATCCCGAAGCCCCACCAGGAGTCGTCCCTGAGTACAGAGCCAGGAGTGAGGCCTGAGCAACACTGGGTATGTCCCTCCATAAATGTCCAAGTACAGCAAAAAGAGGAGAGGGAAGCGTGGGACGGGCGGTTCTGATTGCAGTGGGACTCACTGGAGCATTTGGGAATTTCACACGCCCCATTGTAAACTGGTATTCCTTTTGGGATGCAATATAGCAAAATCAATGGAAAGTTAAAATTTGTATTTTGACAAAGATCAAAGAGGTTGGGAGATAGTAGAGCGGGAAGGGCACTTGGGCTATCTGACTTCAATCTGTGCATCCCATAGAGTCCTTTGAGCATGGCTGGGACTGATCCCTGCTGTGGTTCCAAAACCAAAGAAGCAAACAAACAAGGAAATGTAATATATCAAAAGCTAGAACAGGTGGTAAGGTGTCTGCTTTGCATAATTCTATCCTGGATTGATTCCTGGCACCTCCTATGGAACCTTGAGCACCATTAGGGGTGATCCCTGAGCATAGGACAGGAGACAGGGTCCCCAGTCAAGGGAGGTCTCATCTCTTAGGCCGCTGGAGCAAGACCATGGGGGCCTGTGCAGGGGACAGATTGCCCAGGCGCTGCCAGCCTTGGGCCTGGGAGTCGGTGCTTGACCTCCACATCCCTCGACCCAGAGCAGGATGCCCTGGCTGCCTGTCCTCACTCCCAGCCTTGTGCCCACAGGTGGGACTGCAGGAAAAACAGGTGAGTGTCTGCGGCAGCAACAGGACTGGGATCTCGGCTTCCTGCAGTAGGACGTGGCCTCTGACCAGTGTCGGTCTCTCAGAATGAGCAGGAGGAGGAGCAGGTGCTACTGCAGAGTCAGCTCCGGATCAGCTGCAAGGGGAGTGAATCAGGACAAGGTGGATATGGAGAAATGACAGAAGGGGCCGGGGGAGACCCACTGTGAGGGTAGGAGCCCGCCTGCGGTGGTGGGAGGAAGGACAGGCCAGGACGACACCCACTATAATATAACAAAATCTAAAACAGGCTAGAGGGGTTGTGGGTGTGTGGACTGGCCCTCACTACACACGGAGGGTCCTAGTAGCGGGGAAGCTGCCGGGTCGAGGTAGGGGTGCCTGCAGCCTAGAATGCTTCTGCTGGTACCAAAAGCAGCACACAGCTGCAACCCCACACCTGAATGGCCCACTCACATGGGCTCCAAGGTTGAGCAGGTGCTGAGGCACAAGGAGCTCATGGACCAGCTGCAGCAGGTGCTAACAAGGCAGCAGGCCCTGCTGGAGGCCACCTTCAGGGAGCTGAGGGAAACCCAGGTGAGGGGATGGGCAGGGGCTCAGCGACAGGAAGGCGCATCAGGCCCTAGACCTGCCTACTCACCTGGTGCCTTCATCTTTAGGGGATCCTCAGTCCTGAAATCAGGAGCAACTGAGCCCCAGGCCTTACTGGAATCCCAAGGGTACCCTGAAGAGGGTGAGTAGTGGGGTCGGTCTCCAGGAGGGAGAAGTGCCTGATGGGGATCTGGAGTTGGGGCTATATGGGAGGTGTAGTCAGGCGGGACCCCTGAGATGCCTCCACTTTCCTTGCTTGGCTGAGACCCTGGAGTGCCCCCTAGTCAATCCAGTGTCGAAGAACACGGAGTTGGAGGTGAACATAGTGGAGGTTTGTGAGACCATGACCTCTATGGAACTCGAGGTGATGGTCACGAAGGACAGGCTGGTGGCATGGGAGAAGTCTAAGTATCTGGATGACTAAGGTTTGAGACTAAGGTCTGGTGTCCAGACCTGGGGAGCGGGATGATGGATTGTGTGAAGAACCCAGAGAGACCCTCCTGTTCCTGTCTGTGAGGAACAGGAGGCCGCAGACCTCAGATCTGGATCCTGTAATGACCTGTCCCCAAATAACCAGAATCCAGCTCTTCCGCTCGATTTCAGCTGGCAAGCTTGTTCACCATTAATCCACATTTTCTACCCTGATGATGTACCCTGTGTTCTTCAATTCCAACTAATCTAGCCCTGATCCAGTTCTTCCCACCCTCCTCCTTCCTCCCTCCTCCCCACTCTTCCACTTTCCCTCAGCACTAGACCCTAGGGATAAAGGGGGCAGAAAGGTCCCCCAACACTAGACCGCAGGGATCAGTGGGACAAAAATGTCTCCTACCTCTAGGCACCAGGGATGTTGGGAGCAGAAATTTAAACTGGGCCACACTCCAATCTCAGTCATGATAGCTCCAAAAGCCAAAGAAGGGCTTGAGGTGGGAGCTCTCCCTCCCCAGTACACAGTCCCGTTTCTCCATATGGCAGCCCTGAAGCTAATGGGGGCTGGAAACATCAGAGCAACCAGTTCTAGACACTCTTTGGGGGCTGGTTGGGCACTAATGAATTGAGGAGAAGAGAGAGGAAGGAGGCATGCTGGGTCACTCTCTGACAGTCACTGTCCTATTTCCAAGCTTGTTTCAATAAATGGATCCAACCCAGGCCATGTGGGTATGTGTCTTGGGCGAGGTGTGTCCTGCCAGCAGTTGGCAGTTGCTTCTAGATTGTGGGTGGCCCTTGCCATGAGATTCACCATGTCTAGAGCCTGTCATCTGCATGCCCCTGAGTACGATGTTAATGACCCCAGGAGAGTACCTCTAAGATTTGGAGTGGTAACATTCAAAATATGGTGGTGGGAAGGTACGATGGTGGTGGAATTGGTGTTTGAATATTAAATGTAATAAATTATTGTAAACAACTTTATAAAAACAAAATAAAAATTTGCAAAAATGTCAGCAAAATTTAAAGCATGAAAAGAGAACAGAAAAATCAAAGATACACCAATCTAATACTTTTTTTTAATAAAAAAAAGCAGTGGCGTCTAAGCTATAAAGATAACCCACAGAATGGGGAAAATTATTTACCCAATACCTAGCTGATAAAATGTTAATATCCAAGTTATATAGCACATTGGTAGAACTTTACAAAAAAAAATATCTCCCAACCCCATCAAACAAATGCAGAGAGGAATAATGAACAGAAACTTCCTCCAAGAAGAAATTCAAGGGCTGGAGCGATACTACAGTGGTAGGTTGTTGCTTTGCACGTGGCTGATATGGGTTTGATCCCCGCCATCCTACGGGCTACACCCGCCTTGGAACCCCAAGTGTTCTGTGAGAACCAGAAGGGAGTGTCCTTCCTAAAGACACCCCATGCACACCCCATCCTCCCTCTCACCTAGAGGTGGAAATCACACCCAGATCCAAGACAGACCTGAGCCAACAACCCGTCAAAGACAAATTGTGTTGGCAGAAGATCAGACAGACTGTGATGCCTGTGAGGTAAGGAGGCTGCAGACACCCAGCCCATGGCACAAAGTGACCTGCCTGAAAGTGATGTGTTCCCCCCAGGAGTCAGAAATGGTTCAACAGAATTTTTACTCACCTGTAATTCTGTCATTTACCTACCCTGTCAAAATCATATTCATCTACCCCAACCTTGTCTTTCTTCCCTCTTCCTTCCCGCCCTGCTCCTCTCCCCCTCCTCCTTCCTGCCCCCTCCCTTCTCCCCTCCTCTGCCCCTTCCCATTGAGGAATGGGCTATGGGGCTATGAGGCTATGGGGCTACACAAAGCAATTGCAGACGTGCCCCCATGGCAGGGATGCTGTGTACTAGGAGTGGCGAGTTGACCCAAACAGAACAACATTGAGACTCACTCTGCATGTAAACAAGTTACACAGTCTCCAAGGAAACTCAGCTAGAGAAGAGGGCAACAAATAAAGGGTGTTGGGTGGATCCTCCCAGGGTGGGAAATGCATGCTGAAAGTAGACTATAGACCAAACATGACTACCACTCAGTGCCTCTCTTGCAAACCAGAGCACCCAAATGGAGAGAGAGAGAGAGAAAATGGGGGAATGCACTGCCAAAGAGGCAGGGTGGGAAGGGGGTTGGGGGGTGGGAGGGATGCTGGGACCCGTGGTGGTCGAGGATGGCTGCTGGTAGAGGAATGGGTACTTGATCATTGTGTGACTGAAACCATGGCACAAAAATCTACAATTGCACCTCATGGTGTTTCACTAATAAAAAAATAAAAAGAAAATTCTTGGATTAAAAAAAAAAAGGTACACAGCCTCCAACACATCCATATGTGCAGGAACAAACTCAAAATATAAAATAAAAACCCAATCAAAAAATATATCCAAAGAAATAAATTTCAATTTTTAATATGAAAATTAAGGGATCATGGGATCTAACCATGTTTCACGCTTGTCCGTATCCCTCTGCGAGCGCACCCCCCTCCAGCCTTTCCAGAGGGATTCAGGGCTTCTTTCTTATGGTCTTTACCTGGATGCCACTCAAGTTGGATACTGCTCCTGAACTGTTCAGTGGTTCTGAGCAAAAGATTTCATCCACTGCTTCTTGCAAGTCAGAGGATGGGGTCCCATCGGATTAGCAAAAAGGCTGGGGTCGCGAAAGTTCGAGTGGGTTTTCACATCAAAATCTAGAGTTGCAAAAGTTAGATGTGGGTTATCACATCATAATCCCAGGGACTGTGCCATCTGGGCAATCGGTAGCCACTGGGGCCCTTTGTTAGTCATCAGTTTCACACCTGAATGGGGACCTAGAGGTAGATAGTTTGTTTACCTCTGTGGCACAGCGAGAGATCAGAGCCCCCTGTCTCAGAGACAGGTATGCCCAGAACTATGCCAATGGCCCTACTCTGGGTCAGGGCACCTAGAACCTGATGCCCTTTCACATGCACAAAGAGGATCAACCTGTTAGCCTCTGGAGCCCTACTGCTGATTTCTTTAGGTTATTTGTTTTTCTTTTTCTCACTTCTAAATGCTCATTCTTCCAGGAGGTCTGGTGCCCAGTCTCAACCAAGAGCTGGAGCAGAGCCTCTGAGGCTCTCTTTCAGTCCTCTTAGGCTTCTGACACAAGGACCTTATCATCTACAGACTGCAGGATGGTCCATTCCAGGGCTCCAACGAGGATTTTCTTAAGTCCAGAGCCAGGGTCTTCCTGAAGAAGGTGGCCGAGTTTTTGAATCCTTGGGCAACGGGTCCACAGTGACTGAGGTTTCCTCCTGTCTCTGGATCCTTTGGCCCAAACGCAAACAGGGTCTGCTTCCTGGAACAATTTGCAAAGGAAGAAACACATCTTTTGAGGTTCAGGCCGGTCAATCATTGGGCACTAGAGCAAAACAGACTCAAGAGAGTGGAAGGGCTGGGTACCACAAGGTGACCAGCAGGAGCGACCACACTGACTCGGCGCAGGTCATGACTTCTCAACTGAGGCCAATGGGTTGCTCCCAGTTGAGCTGCATCCCACCACTATTCCTGCCTCCCAGACCTGCGCAGTATCTTTCCCTATCCCTAGCCACACCTCATGGGCTACCAGATATTGCGGCTGTCTTTGGAGGCTCACTCCTAGCATGAGTTTACCAGGAGACGGTCATGATACTGCCATTAGAGGGCGCCTGGAGAGGGTATTTTCCAAAGGGGGAATCCACAGTGTCAAGGTGGACATTTATTTGCGCTTCTAGCTCTGTCAGGAGATCTAATGCCAATAAGATACTAAAGTTGGGAACAGGGAGAACCTTGTTTCCCATGTGGAACCCCCAGAATCTGCTGAGACCATGGATTCTCGGGCCCAGCAAAAGCAGGGAAGGGCTGCACCTCCGATACCTTCATCGAGATCTGCTTCCTATGTTGCCCTGTCTTGGGGGTCATAGGGCGACCGTTTCCACGAGGCTTTTCTTGGGAGTGTAGGTACAAAGATACCCTGCCTTCCCTGCCTTCCTGGAGACTCCCTGTGACTCTGTCAGACTGTCCAAGTGGTCCTGGTGTCGGTAGACATTTCTGGAAGCTACCCAACTTTGAATGTCTGCCACTCCCATTCACAGAGGGTCACAGCTGGTCTGGTGTCATATTGGCACTTTGTTCTCTCCTGCAGCATGTCATGGCTCTCTGGGGCAATGATCTGGGGCCTGCCCTCTGCCCCTCCTCATCCTCCAACCCTGACCCCTGCTCCTGCTCTGGCTCCTTTCTTTCTGCCTGGCCCTTGTCTTCCCTGCCTGTTCTCGCCTCCTCTAGACCAAGGGCACACTAGAGATACTGGGGTCTGGCCTTAACCACTCCACTGGAGTAGAGCTATCTCCACTGTACGAGTGGCAGTGCCACCCAGCTGCCATGCTCTCTGCCAACTCCTCCTGTACCCCTGGTGCCACTGCTTGAGTGTCGCTCTTTTTACTTTTGGTCTTGTCTTGCTGCTTTCTCCCCTGCTTGGTAGTGAGTTTTGTTGTTTCACAAATGAGAATTGCAGCACTAATATAACTTTGAGTTTTCAACGACTATGAACTCATACGAACTTTGCCAAAATTTCTGCCTAAAGCTAACTAAAAACCAAGCAGCAGGGACGGGAGTGATAGCACAGTGAGTAGGGTGTTTGCCTTGCACACGGCTGACCTGGATTTGATTCCCAGAGTCCCATATGGTTCCCTGAGCACCACCAGGAGTAATTCCTGAGTGCATCAGCCAGGAGTAACTCCTGGGCATCGCTGGGTGTGACCCATAAAGGAAAAAAGGGCACATTTTGGAATGAGGGAGAACATGATGAGATAACAGTGCTAATGGAATGAACAGCTCCAAAGTCTGAACACTGCACAAGGCAAGAGATCAGTTTTACAGCAGATCTGATGGGCGACGGGGTATTAGCAAGCAGCTGACAGGAAGTATGGAACAAGAAATAACCAAGCTTTCTGGGTGCAAAGAAGGATCTGGAGCATATCAATAACGTAGGAAAATTTGGGGGATTTTCCAAGCTTTCTAAGTTGAACAGTGTTACAGACCACCTCTGGGACATCTCAGGTGATTTCCGTGCTGTCTCATCTCTCCCAGACCCTGTGCCTCATGGCAGCTCCTGCTCTCCAGGGTAGTCTGTCTGAAGTTAGCTTGCGGGAAATGTGGGCATAGGTCCCCTCTCCTCTTCAGCAGGGCTCAGGAGATCCTAGTAACAGGACTTGAACAGGGTTGGGCCACATCATGGCAAGCACTTTAACCCCAGCAATATCCCTGGGGCCCATTCTTGAAAAGTCTGAAAGTGCTCGGGAGTGGAAGCCTCGGGTTCCACGGGGCTGTCTCCCTGGGCACTGTGCCGTACAGAAGGGGGAGTGAGGCATCTTTAAGGGAGCCCAACTCTACAGGAAGGAGAGTTAGGTTTGGAAGCAGCTGAAAGAAAAGTACTGCTTTGAGCAGGCATTAGTCAAGCAGATAAAGTGATCTTCTTGCACACTGCTGACGTTGGATCAATGGGCCCCTCTAGTTCCACTAGGTATGGTCCCTGAGCTAAGTCAGGAATAAAGCCTGAGCATGTCTGGCTGTGATGCCAACACCCAAAGAAAAGTACTGCAAGCAGACAGGGCCAGCCTTTTCCCAGTGCCCTAAGGACAGATTGCTCAAGTTCTTAGTGGACATAAGAGGGATTTCCCTGTTAGGTGGAGGGGTGAGGGAGGGGAAGGGGGTGACAGTACTGGCCCTCCACTGGTGACTCTGCCTGAGCAGTGACAGTCCACTTGGACAGTCCACAGTGGCCTGACTCAGGCCAGGACTTGGCTGCTGCTTTGACACAAAGGTGTCCTGAAAATGTGAGTGTCAGGGTCCTTAAGAGGGAGAAGCCCCCAATGCGGGTCAGGAGGCAGGATACCCGGGGGGCAGAACCAGGCGGACTCTGCCCCCGAGCCCTCCACCTCCCTTGGTTGGCTGAGAGCCTGGGGCTGCATTTTCAGTCAATCTAAGGGCACTGAAGTGGAGGCGAACACAGTGGAGATCATAAAGCCCGAGGAACTAGAGGTGGTAACAGTCAAGAAGGACAAGCTGGCGGTGTGGGGAAGACTGTGCATCTGGAGGCAGAAATGTCCCCCAACACTGGGCACCGGGGATGTGGGGGGCAGAAATGTCCCCCAATAATAGACACTAGTGGTCTGGGAGGCAAAAACAGGCCCCAAGCAGTAGGCACCAGTGACATGGGGTGCAGAGGTTTCCCCTAACAATAGACAGCAGAGTTCCGAGGACAGAAATGTTCACAATTACTCGACACCAGGAATGAGCAGAGCTGAAATTTCCTCCAAAAAAAACACACCAGGGATGTTGGGGAAAATTGCTTTCCAATACTAGACACACTAGCTCTGGGGGGAGAAATGTCCCACAACAGAGAACAGAGCTCAGATAGGAGATATGTTCTCCAACACTACACAATAGGGAGTCCCAGGAGCAGAAATACTCACCCCCATAGAAATAGTCCAAAGAGTAGCAATAAGAAATGACCACCTCCCCACCCCCCAACTTAGACTATATCCCAGGAGAGAGGAGTGGAGAATGCCTGCTCACCCCCGCTTTTCTACCTAAATGTTGAGATATTTCCGGTTTGTGGGCTGTCCTTGCACGGTCCAGGGCATTTTCCACTTTTTGAGTTAAAATTCTGTCCAGAAGGCCAGAAAGAAGTCTCAGGAGACTCAGTACAGGCTTGGGATGCATGAGGTCAAGAACGTTCCCTGGCACCACAGGGTCTCCTGATCACAAAGGCTGGAGCAAATAGAGATCTCGACAAGCCCCAAACCTCTCAGGTATGTACACATGCCATGAAGGTCAATGAAGCAGTACTTGGAAGGATCTCAGTGCTTAGAGGAAACACTGATTCAGAGCATCCGATTTTCAAAACGGCACTTGGCTACAACCATCTACCCGTCCTGGCCCAGGGAAAACGAGGCAACACAAAAACCTTCGGTTCATGGGCTACAGACCAAGCAAAAGTCTGAGCCGAGAGCTCCCCCTCCTCCAGTGCACTTTTTCTATTCTGGGAAAGGAAGTCCTGAAAAGGATGGAGGCTGGAACAGTCAGCAACTGAGTTCTAGGCACTGCCTGAGACAGTTTCGGGGATCATGAATTGGTGGCAGAGGAGAGAGAGGGGAGAGGGCTGAATCAGTCTCCCTGACAGCCACTGTCCTGTTTCCAAGATTGTTTCTACAAATGGATGCATCCCAGCCTGTGTGGGTGTGTGGCATTGGGTGGGTGGGTTCTGCCAGGGAATGGCTCATGCTTCTTGATGAAGCATGAGCTGTCCTGTGGGGGTCTCCCCATGGATCAGAACCTGACATGACATGCCCATGCCCATGGTGCCTGTTCCGTCTACACCCCCCTGTAGTGCCCACCGGGAAGAGTCCCCACCTTGCCCTCAATGCTTAGTGGGTGCCAGGCCCGAGGGTCCGGGTGGGGGTGGGGAGGCCCGTCAGGCCCACCCTGACAGAAGGTGCCGGGGGAGACCCACTGTGAGGGTAGGAGCCCGCCTGCGGTGGTGGGAGGAAGGACAGGCCAGGACGCCACCCACTATAATGTATCAAAATCTAGAAGAGGCTAGAGGGGTTGTGGGGGTGCGGACTGGCCCTCACTGCACACAGAGGGTCCTAGTAGCGGGGAGGCTGCCGGGTCGAGGTATGGGGAGGCCCCCTCTCTTAGGTCTTGGGAGAAAGACCCCCAGCGGAATGTGCAGGGGACAGGTTACCCCATGTGCTGTTTTCCTTGGCCCTGTGTGTGAATGTCTGGGCCCTGAATGTTGTGGTGGGATCTGGACAGCCTTCGGCCCTGTCTCATGACAGGGATGTGCATGCAAGACCAGAAGGTGCAGTGCCTGCAGCCTGGAATGCTTCTGCTGGTACCAAAAGCAGCACACAGCTGCAACCCCACACCTGAATGACCCCCTCATGTGGGCTTCAAGGTTGAGCAGGTGCTGAAGCACAAGGAGCTCATGGACCAGCTGCAACAGGTACTAACAAGGCAGCAGGCCCTGCTGGAGGCCACCTTCAGGGAGCTGAGGGAAACCCAGGTGAGGGGGTGGCCAGGGGCTCAGGGACAGGAAGGCGCATCCGGCTCTAGACCTGCCTACTCACATGGTGCCTTCATCTTTAGGGGTCCTCAGTCCTGAAATCAGGAGCAACTGAGCCCCAGACCTTGCTGGAATTCCAAGGGTACCCTGAAGAGGGTGAGTGGTGCGGTGGGTCTCCAGTAGGGAGAAGTTCCTGATGGGGATCTGGAGGTGGGGCTATATGGGAGGTGGAGCCAGGCGGGACCCCTGAGATGCCTCCACTTTCCTTGCTTGGCTGAGACCCTGGAGTGCCCCCTAGTCAATCCAGTGTCGAAGAACACGGAGTTGGAGGTGAACATAGTGGAGGTTTGTGAGACCATGACCTCTATGGAACTCGAGGTGATGGTCATGAAGGACAGGCTGGTGGTGTGTGAGAAGACTAAGCATCTGGATGACTAAGATCTGAGACTAAGGTCTGGGGTCCAGACCCGGGGAGCGGGATCATGGATTGTGTGAATAACCCAGAGAGACCCTCCTGTTCCTGTCTGTGAGGAACAGGAGGCCGCAGACCTCAGATCCGGATCCTGTAATGACCTGCCCCCAAAAAACCAGAATCCAGCTCGTCCGCTTGAGTTCAGCTGGCAAGCTTGTTCACCATTAATCCACTTTTTCTACCCTGAGATGTACCCTGTGTTCTTCAATTCCAACTAATCTAGCCCTGATACAGTTCTTCCCACCCTGCTCCTTCCTCCCTCTTCCCCGCTCTTCCACTTTCCCTCAGCACTAGACCCTAGGGATCAAGGGGAAGAAAGGTCCCCCAACACTAGACCGCAGGGATCAGTGGGACAAAAATGTCTCCTACCTCTAGGCACCAGGGATGTTGGGAGCAGAAATTTAAACTGGGCCACACTCCAACCTCAGTCATGATAGCTCCAAAAGCCAAACAAGGGCTTGAGGTGGGAGCTCTCCCTCCCCAGTACACAGTCCCGTTTCTCCATATGGCAGCCCTGAAGCTAATGGGGGCTAGAAACATCAGAGAAACCAGTTCTAGACACTCTTTGGGGGCTGGTTGGGCACTAATGAATTGAGGAGAAGAGAGAGGAAGGAGGCATGCTGGGTCACTCTCTGACAGTCACTGTCCTATTTCCAAGCTTGTTTCAATAAATGGATCCATCCCAGGCCATGTGGGTATGTGTCTTGGGCGAGGTGTGTCCTGCCAGCAGTTGGCAGTTGCTTCTAGATTGTGGGTGGCCCTTGCCATGGGATTCACCATGTCTAGAGCCTGTCATCTGCATGCCCCTGAGTACGATGTCAATGACCCCAGGAGAGTACCTCTAAGATTTGGAGTGGTAACATTCAAAATATGGTGGTGGGAAGGTACGATGGTGGTGGAATTGGTGTTTGAATATTAAATGTAATAAATTATTGTCAACAACGTTATGAAAACAAAATAAAAATTTGCAAAAAATTCAATAAAATGTGAAGCATGAAAAGAGAACAGAAAAATCAAAGATACACCAATCTAATGCGTTTTTTTCCCTAGACGTGTTTTTTTTTATTTTATTTTTTTTTACAGTTGTAGATTTACAATTTTTTGTGCTTTGGTTTCAATTATAAAATGATCAGATACCCATCCCTCCACCAGTGCCCATTTTCCTCCACCATCGATAATATCCATCCCACCCCCATCCCCCCATCCCCCTGTCTCTGTGGCAGGGCAATCCCCTGTGTTCTCTCTCTCCTTTTGGGTGTTGTGGTCTGCAAAAGAGGCATTGAGTGGCAAACATGTTCAGTCCATAGTCTACTTTCAACATGCATCTCCCCTCCTGGGAGGATCCTCCAAACATCCTTTATTTGGTGCTCCCTTCTCTATCTGAACTGCCGTTTCCTCTAGGATACCCGGCTGGCCTCTACGTTATGGAGTAATCCTCCTGGTGCTGATCTCACCTATTCTTGGGTATTAATCTCATACTTTGTTACTTCATATCCCCCAGATGAATGCAATCTTTCTATGTCTATCCCTCTCTTTCTGACTCATTTCACTTAGCATGATACTTTCCATATTGTACCACTTGTATGTAAATTTCATGACTTCATCTTTTCTAACAGCTACATAGTACTCCATAGTGTAGATGTACCAAAGTTTCTTTAACCAGTCATCTGTTCGTGGGCATTCAGGTTTCTTCCAGTTTCTGGCTATTGTAAAGAGTGCTGCAATGAACAAACAAGTGCAGATGTCATTTCGACGATACATTTTTGCCTCTCTGGGATATATTCTCAGGAGTGGTATTGCTGGGTCAAATGGGAGCTCAATTTCTAATTTTTTGAGAATCATCCATACTGTTTTCCAGAAGGGCTGAACCAGTGGACATTCCCACCAACAGTGAAGGAGTGTCCCTTTCTCGCCACATCCACGCCAGCATCAGTTGCTTTTGTTCTTTTGAATGTGGGCCAGTCTCTGAGGTGTGAGATGGTATCTCATTGTGGTTTTGATCTGCATCTCCCTGATGATTAATGATGTAGAGCATTTTCTCATGTGCTTTTTTGCCATTCGGATTTCTTCTTTGAGAAAGTTTCTGTTCATTTCATTGCCCCATTTTTGGATGGGGTTGAATGTTTTCTTCTTGTGGAGTTTAACCAGTATTTTGTATATCCTGGATATCAACCCCTTGTCAGATGTGTATTCGGTGAATATCCTTTCCCATTCTGTAGACTGTCTTTGTATTTGTTTCTTTGGAGGTGCAGAAGCTTCTTACTTTAAGATAGTCCCATTTATCTATCTCTGTTTTCACTTGCTCGGCCAGTGGCGTGGCATCTTTGAAGATACCATTAGCTTCAATGTCATGGAGGGTTTTGCCAACGTTATCTTCAATGCACCTTATGGTTTCTGGTCTGATGTTGAGGTCTTTAATCCATTTTGATCTTACTTTTGTACATAGTGTTAGGCAGAGTTCTGAGCCTACTTTTTTGCATGTTGCCGTCCAGTGATGCCAACACAATTTATTAAACAGGCTTTCCTTACTCCACTTCACATTACTTGCACCTTTATCAAAGATTAGATGATCATATGATTGAGGGGAGATGTCAGTGTATTCAGCCCTCTTCCATTGGTCTGCAGTTCTGCCTTTGTTCCAGTACCATGCTGTTTTAATTATTACTGCTTTGTAGTACAGTTTGAAGTTCGGGAGGTTGATTCCTCCCATTTTATTTTTCCCAAGAATTGCTTTAGCTATTCGTGGGGGCTTATTGTTCCATATAAATTTCAGGAGTGTTTGCTCCATTTCTTTGAAGAATGTCATGGGTATCCTTATAGAGATTGCATTGAATTTATACAATGCTTTCGGTAGTATTGCCATTTTGACAATGTTAAGTCTCCCGACCCATGAGCAGGGGATATCTTTCCATTTCCTCATGTCCTCTTTTATTTCCTGAAGTAGCGTTTTGTAGTTTTCTTTGTACAGGTCCTTTACTTCCTTAGTTAAGCTGATTCCTAGGTACTTGATTTTCTGGGGCACAATTGTGAACGGGATTGTTTTTTTTCATGTTGCTTTCTTCTCTCTCACTGTTTGCGTATAGGAAAGCCATGGACTTTTGGGTATTGATTTTATAACCTGCAACTTTACTATACAGGTCTATTGTTTCTAGGAGTTTTTTGGTGGAGGTTATTGGGTTCTCTAAGTAGAGTATCATATAATCTGCGAATAGTGAGAGCTTGATTTCTTCCTTTCCTATCTGAATGCCCTTAATATCTTTTTCCTGCCTAATCGCTATTGCAAGTACTTCCAGTACTATATTGAACAGCAGTGGAGAGAGTGGGCATCCCTGTCTCGTCCCTGATCTTAGAGGGAAGGCTCTCAGTTTTTCCCCATTGAGGATGATGCTTGCTGTAGGCTTGTGGTAGATGTCTTTAATTATGTTGAGGAAAGTCCCCTCTATACCCATTTTGGCTAGGGTTTTCATCATAAAGCGGTGCTGGATCTTATCAAATGCTTTCTCTGCATCTATTGATATGATCATATGCTTTTTTTTATCTTTTCTTTTGTTGATATGGTGGATTATGTTGATTGATTTCCGAATGTTAAACCATCCTTGCATCCCTGGGATGAATCCTACTTGGTCATGGTGTATGATCTTTTTGATGAGTAGTTGGATTCTATTTGCTAGTAGTTTGTTGAGGATCTTTGCATCTGTGTTCATCAGGGATATCGGCCTGTAATTCTCTTTCTTTGTGGTATCTCTGTCTGCTTTTGGTATCAGTGTGATATCTGCTTCGTAGAAACTGTTCGGAAGTGTTTTTGATATTCCAATTTCGTAGAAAAGCTTAAAGAGCATTGGGAGTAAGTCCTCTTTAAAGCTTTGGAAGAATTCACTAGTGAATCCATCCGGGCCAGGACTTTTGTGCTTGGAGGAGACTTTTTATTACCATTTCAATTTCCTTGACGGTGATAGGTCTGTTCAGGTATTCCAGGTCTTCTTGGTTCAGCCTTGGGAGTCTGTAGGAGTCTAGGAATTTATCCATTTCCTCGAGGTTTTGATGTTCCGTGGCATAAAGCTTCTCAAAGTACTCCCTGAGGATTCTCTGAATTTCTGTGGTTTCTGTTGTAATGACCCCCTTTTCATTTCTGATTCGATTTATTAGGGTTTTCTCTCTCCCTTTCTTTGTGAGTTTTGCTAGAGGCTTATCGATCTTGTTAATTTTCTCAAAGAACCAGCTTTTGGTTTCATTGATCTTTCGGATTGTTTTTTGTGTTTCCATCTCGTTAATCTCTGCTCTGAGTTTTATTATTTCCTTTCTCCTGTTCGGGTTGTGCTCCTTTATTTGGTCCTTCTCCAAGCTCTTAAGCTGTGAGGTTAGGTTACTTATGTGTGCTCGCTCCTCCTTCCTGAGGAATGCTTGTAGAGCTATAAACTTTCCTCTTAACACAGCCTTTGCTGTGTCCCATAAGTTTTGGTAACTCGTGTTCTCATTTTCATTCGTTTCTAGGAATCTTTTGATTTCCTCTTTGATTTCCTGTCTAATCCACTCGTTGTTCAATAGTGCACTGTTTAATTTCCAGGTGTTTGATTTAGTTTTCTGTTTTTGTGTGTGATTTACTTCTAATTTCAGCGCATTATGGTCTGAGAAGATTGTTGATACAATCTCTACCTTCTTAATTTTATGGAGGCATGTTTTGTGGCTCAGCATGTGGTCTATCTTGGAGAATGTTCCATGTACGCTTGAGAAGAATGTGTATTCAGCTTTTTGTGGATGAAGTGTCCTGTATATATCTACTAAGTCCCTTTCTTCCATTGTTTCCCTCAAATGAAGTATGTCCTTGCTAAGCTTGAGTCTGGTTGATCTATCAAGAGGTGACAAAGCAGTTCTAATGCGTTTTTTTTTTTTAAAAAAAAAGCAATGGCGTCTAAGCTACTAAGATAGCCCACAGAATGGGAAAAATTATTTACCCAATACCTAGCTGATGAAAGGCTAATATCCAAGTTATATAGCACATTGGTAGAACTTTAAAAAAAAATATCTCCCAACCCCATCAAACAAATGCAGAGAGGAATAATGAACAGAAACTTCGTCAAAGAAGAAATTCAAGGGCTGGAGCGATAGTACAGTGGTAGGTTGTTGCTTTGCACGTGGCTGATCTGGGTTTGATCCCCGCCATCCTACGGGCTACACCCGCCTTGGAACCCCAAGTGTTCTGTGAGAACCAGAAGGGAGTGTCCTTCCTAAAGACACCCCATGCACACCCCATCCTCCCTTTCACCTAGAGGTGGAAATCACACCCAGATCCAAGACAGACCTGAGCCAACAACCCGTCAAAGACAAATTGTGTTGGCAGAAGATCAGACAGACTGTGATGCCCGTGAGGTAAGGAGGCTGCAGACACCCATCCCAGGGCACGAAGTGACCTGCCTGAAAGTGATGTGTTCCCCCCAGGAGTCAGAAATGTTTAAACAGAATTCTTACTCACCTGTAATTCCATCTTTTACCTACCCTATCAAAATCATATTCATTTACCCCAACCTTCTCTTCCTTCCCGCCCTTCTCCTCTCCCCCTCCTCCTTCCTGCCCCCTCCCTTCTCCCCTCCTCTGCCCCTTACCATTGAGGAATGGGGCTATGGGACTATGAGGCTCTGCGGCTACACAAAGCAATTGCAGACGTGCCCCCATGACAGGGATGCTGCGCACTAGGAGTGGCGAGATAACCCAAACAGAACAACATTGAGACTCGTACTCTGCAAGTAAAGAAGTTACACAGTCTCCAAGGAAGCTCAGGTAGAGAAGAGGGCACCAAATCAAGGGTGCTGGGAGGATCCTCCCAGGGTGGGAGATGCATGCTGAAAGTAGACTATAGACCAAACATGACTACCACTCAGTGCCTCTATTGCAAAGCACAGCACCCAAATGGGGAGAGAGAGAACAAGGGGGAATGCACTGCCAAAGAGGCAGGGTGGGAAAGGGGGTTGGTGGGGTAGGAGGGATGCTGGAACCCGTGGTGGTGCAGGATGGGTGCTGGTAGAGGAATGGGTACTTGATCATTGTGTGACTGAAACCCAAGCACAAAAATTTATAAGTCTACAATTGTACCTCATGGGGTTTCACTAATAAAAAAATAATAAAAAGAAAATTCTTGGATTAAAAAAAAAGGTACACAGCCTCCAACACATCCATATGTGCAGGAGCAAACTCAAAACATAAAATAATAACCCAATTAAAAAATAAATCCAAATAAATAAATTTCAATTTTTAATATGAACAGATACTACACTTGATCTTAGCCAAAAGGCCGAGAAGCTCAGGGGGATGGAGTGATAGCACAGTGGTAGGGCGTTCGCCTTACAAGCGGCCAACATGGCCGACCCGAGTTCAATTCCTCCGCCCCTCTTGGAGAGCCCGACAAGCTACCGAGAGTATTCGATATGCCAAAAATAGTAACAACAAAGTCTCCAATGGAGACGTTACTGGGCCCGCTTGAGCAAATCGACGATCAACGGGAGTGCCTTTACCTTTTACCTTTACCTTTTAATATGAAAATTAAGAGATCGTGGGGTCTCACCATGTTTCGTGCTTGTCCCTATCCCTCGCCGAGCGCACCCGCCCCTACCCAGTCTTTCCAGAGGGATTCAGGGCTTCATTCTTATGGTGTTTATCCGGATGCCACTCAGGTTGGAAACTGCTCCTGAACTGTTCAGTGGTTCTGAGCAAGAGATTTAGTCCACTGCTTCTTGCAAGTCAGAGGATGGGGTCCCATCCGATAAGCAGAAAGGCTGGGGTCGCGAAAGTTAGAGTGGGTTTTCACATCAAAATCTAGAGTCGCAAAACTTAGATGTAGGTTTTCACATCATAATCCCAGGGACTGTGCCATCTGGGCAATTGGTAGCCACTGGGGCCCTTTGTTAGTCGTCACTGTCACCCCTGAATGGGGACCTGGAGGTAGATAGTTTGTTTACCTCTGTGGCACAGCGAGAGATCAGAGGCCCCTGCCTCAGAGACAGGTATGCCCAGACCTCTGCCAATGGCCCTACCCTGGGTCAGGGCACCTAGAGCCTGGTGCCCTTTCTCAGGCACTAAGAGGATCAACCTCTATGCCTCTGGAGCCCTACTGCTGATTTTTTTAGGTTATTTGTTTTTCTTTTTCTCACTTCTAAATGCTCATTCTTCCAGGAGGTCTGGTGCCCAGCCTCAACCAAGAGCTGGAGCAGAGCCTCTGAGGCTCTCTTTCAGTTCTCTTAGGCTTCTGACACTAGGACCTTATCATCTACAGACTGCAGGATGGTCCATTCAAGGGCTCCAACGAGTATTTTCTTAAGTCCAGAGTCAGGGTCTTCCTGAAGAAGGTGGCCGAGTTTTTGAATCCTTGGGCAACGGGTCCACAGTGACTGAGGTTTCCTCCTATCTCTGGATCCTTTGGCCCAAACGCAAACGGGTCTGCTTCCTGGAACAATTTTCAAGGGGAGAAACACATCTTTTGAGGTTCAGGCCGGTCAATCATTGGTCACTGGAGGAAAACAGACTCAAGAGAATGGAAGGGCTGGGTACCACAAGGTGACCAGCAGGAGCGACCACACTGACTCGGCGCAGATCATGACTTCTCAACTGAGGCCAATGGGTTGCTCCCAGTTGAGCTGCATCTCACCACTATTCCTGCCTCTCAGACCTGCGCAGTATCTTTCCCTATCCCTAACCACACCTCACGGGTTACCTGACATTGTGGCTGTCTCTGGAGGCTCACTCCTAGCATGAGTTTACCAGCAGAGGGGCATGATACTGCCTTTAGAGGGCGCCTGGAGAGGGTATTTTCCAAAGGGGGAATATGCAGTGTCAAGGTGGACATTTATTTGCGCTTCTAGCTCTGTCTGGAGATCGAACGCCAATAAGATACTAAAGTGGGGAACAGGGAGAGCCTTGTTTTCCATATGGAACCCCCAGCATCTGCTGAGACCATGGATTCTCAGGCCCAGCAAAAGCCGGGAAGGGCTGCACCTCCGATACCTTCATTGAGCTCTCTTCCTATGTTGCCCTGTCTTGAGGTCATGGGGCGACCGTTTCCACGAGGCTCTTCTTGGGAGTGTAGGTACCAAGTTACCCTGCCTTCCCTGCCTGTCTGGGGACTCCCTGTGACTCTGTCAGACTGTCCAAGTGGTCCTGGTGTCAGTAGACTTTTCTGGAAGCTACCCAACTTTGAATGTCTGCCACTCCCTTTCACAGAGGGTCACAGCTGGTCTGGTGTCATATTGGCACTTTGTTCTCTCCTGCAGCATGTCATGGCCCTCTGGGGCAATGATCTGGGGCCTGCCTTCTGCCCCTCCGCATCCTCCACCCCTGACTCCTGCTCCTGCTCTGGCTCCCCTCTTTCTCCCTGCTCCTTGTCTGCCCTGCCAGTTCTCGCCGCCTCTAGACCAAGGGCACACTGGAGGTGCTGGCGCCTGCCCTTAACCACACGACTGGTGTCGTGTTGTCTCCGCTGGACGAATGGCAGTGCCACCGAGCTGCCATGCTCTCTGCCAACTCCTCCTGTGCACCAGGTGCCACTGCTGGGTGTTGCTCTTTTACCTTTTGGTCTTGTCTTGCTTTCTCCCCTGCTTGGTAGTGAGTTTTGTTGTTTCACAAATGAGAATTGCAGCACTAATATAACTTTGAGTTTTCAACGACTATGAACTCATAGGAACTTTGCCAAAATTTCTGCCTAAAGCTTACTAAAAACCAAGCATCAGGGACTGGAGTGATAGCACAGTGAGTAGGGTGTTTGCCTTGCACACGGCTGACCTGGATTTGATTCCCAGAGTCTCATATGGTTCCCTGAGCACCACCTGGAGTAATTCCTGAGTGCATGAGCCAGGAGTAATCCCTGGGCATCGCTTGGTGTGACCCATAAAAGGAAAAAAAAGCACATTTTGGAATGTGGGAGAACATGATGAGATAACAGTGCTAATGGAATGAACAGCTCCAAAGACTGAACACCGCACAAGGCGAGAGATCAGTTTTACAGCGGATCTGATGGGCGACGGGGTATTAGCAAGCAGCTGACAGGAAGTATGGAACAAGAAATGACCAAGCTTTCTTGGTGCCAAGAAGGATCGGGAGCATATCAATAATGTAGGAATATTTGGGGGATTTTCCCAGGTTTCTAAGTTGAACAGTGTAACAGACCAACTCTGGGACAACTCGGGTGATTTCCGTGCTGTCTGGTCTCTCCCAGACCCTGTGCCTCATGGCAGCTCCTGCTCTCCAGGGTAGCCAGTCTGAAGTTAGCCTGCGGGAAATGTGGGTAGAGGTCCCCTCTCCTCTTCAGCAGGGCTCAGGAGATCCTAGTATCAGGACTTGAACAGGGCTGGGCTGCATCAGGGCAAGCACCTTCACCCCAGCAATATCCCTGGGGCCCATTCTTGAAAAGTCTGAAAGTGCTTGGATTGGAAGCTTCGGGTTCCACGGGGCTGTCTCCCTGGGCACGGTGCCGTACAGAAGGGGGAGTGAGGCATCTTTAAGGGAGCCCAACTCTACAGGAAGGAGATTTAGGTGGGAAGCAGCTGAAAAAAAATACTGCTTGGAGCAGGGCATTAGTCCAGCAGATAAAGTGATCATCTTGCACACTGCTGACGTTGGATCAATGGGCCCCCCTAGTTCTACTAGGAATGGTCCCTGAGCTAAGTCGGGGTAAAGCCTGAGCATGTCTGGGTGTGGTGCTAACACCCAAAGAAAAGTGCTGCAAGCAGACAGGTCCGGCCTTTTCCCAGTGCCCTAAGGAAGGATTGCTCAAATTCTTAGAGGCCATAAGAGGGATTTCCCTGTTAGGTGGAAGGGGTGAGGGAGGGGAAGGGGGTGACAGAAGTGGCTCTCCAGTTGTGACTCTGCCTGAGCAGTGACAGTCCACTTGGACAGTCCACAGTGGCCTGACTCAGGGCAGGACTTGGCTGCTGCTTTGACACAAAAGTGTCCTGAAAATGTGTGTCAGGGTCCTCAGGAGGAAGAAGCCCCCAGTGGGGGTCAAGAGGCAGGACACCTGGGGGCAGAAATAGGCGGACACTGCCCCCGAGCCCTCCAGCTCCCTTGGTTGGCTGAGAGCCTGGGGCTGCCCCTCAGTCTATCCAGTTTCAGTCAATCTAAGGGCACTGAAGTGGAGGCGAACACAGTGGAGATCATAAAGCCTGAGGAGCTGGAGGTGGTAACAGTCAAGAAGGAAAGCTGGCGGTGTGGGGAAGACCGTGCATCTGGAGGCAGAAATGTCCCCCAACACTGGGCACCGGGGATGTGGGGGGCAGAAATGTCCCCTAGTAATAGACACTAGTGGTCTGGGAGGCAAAAACAGGCCCCAAGAAGTAGGCACCAGTGACATGGGGTGCAGAGGTTTCCCCTAACAATAGACAGCAGGGTTCCGAGGACAGAAATGTTCACAATTATTAGGCACCAGGAATGAGCAGAGCTGAAATTTCCTCCAAAAAAAAAAAACACTAGGGATTTTGGGGAAAATTGTTTTCCAAACTAGACACAAGAGCTCTGGGGCAAGAAATATCCCCCAACAGAGAACAGAGCTCAGATAGGAGACATGTCCTCCGGCATTACACAATAAGGAGTCCCAGGAGCAGAAATACTCACCCCCATAGAAATAGTCCAAAGAGTAGCAATTATAAATGACCACCTCCCCACCCCCCACCTTAGACTATATCCCAGGAGAGAGGAGTGTAGTATGCTCCTCACCCCTGCTTTCCCACCTAAATGTTCAGATATTTCCGGTTTGTGGGCTGTCCTTGCATGGTCCAGGGCATTTTCCACTTTTTGAGTTAAAATTCGGTGCAGAAGGCCAGAAAGAAGTCTCAGGAAACTCAGTACAGGCTTGGGATGCATGAGGCTGCAACAGTCAGCAACTGAGTTCTAGGCACTACCTGGGACAGTTTCGGGGATCATGAATTGGTGGCAGAGGAGAGAGAGGGGAGAGGGCTGAATCAGTCTCCCTGACAGCCACTGTCCTTGTTTCCAAGATTGTTTCTACAAATGGATGCATCCCAGCCTGTGTGGGTGGGTGGCATTGGGTGGGTGGGTCCTGCCAGGGAACGGCTCATGCTTCTTGATGAAGCATGAGCTGTCCTGTGGGGGTCTCCCCATGGATCAGAACCTGACATGACATGCCCATGCCCATGGTGCCTGTTCCGTCTACACCCCCTTTGTAGTGCCCACCGGGAAGAGCCCCCACCTTGCCCCCAATGCTTCCTGGGTGCCAGGCCCCCTAGTGGCCAGATCATGTCTCAGGTAAAGGACCTGCAAACCTCCAGGTATTTCCCAAACCTCTCAAGGACTGGATGGACTTTCTCTGCCCAGAGTCTCACCCCAGTGTGGAACCCTTCACTGCCCACAGGCTCCCCAGACAGCACAAGCCCACAGTGAACCTGTGACCCACCATCAGAGATAAATTTGATTCTCAGCCCAGTGAAAGTGGAGGGGGAGATGTCAGAGCTACAGGAGACAGCCGGAGACCACTGGGGCCTGAATGTGCTCAGGGCAGGGAGGACAGGTGCATTCATGGATGCCATAGTGGGCACGGGCGATATGGGGGAGTTGGGGTTCCTTTCAGGCTGCAGGACTCGTGAGGGCAGCGTGGCCAGGCTTAGTGGCCCTAGTTGGGAGTGTGTGTATTGAGAGGGATTTCCAGAGCAGGCCGGGATCAACAGCAGAGAAGCATCAAGGTTCCCCAAGGCCAAGTCTGGTGTCCAGCTGGCAGTAGGATGGACTGAGTCTCAGAGAAAGGGGCAGAGCTGGGGTGGGGAGGTTCTATGGTGTCATTAAGAGCCCTCCAGGACTCAGAAAGGGAAGTCTCTGAGCAACAGGGGGAATTGGTCAGGGACTGACTGGGTCTGGGGGCTCATGGCCCCACAAACTGGCTGCTGCCAGTCTGGGAGGAAGCAGTGAGATTACAGAGAGAACGTGGACACCGGATAAGGCGGGACCAAGAACTCTGCGGACCTGAGGAGAGGATAGAGGAAGGGCAGGGAGGGTAGGGGCTCCAAGGAGAGAAAGGAGAGGGGCCTGGGGAGTGACGGGCCTTGGGGACAGCGACCAGGACAGCCCCTCTGCCAGGCTCGCTGGGCTCCCACAGCAACAGCCAGGCCAGACCTAGGGGTGCTCAGGGGCTAATCCTGGCAGCTGCAGCCCGGCCTGGGCGTGGGGGGACGTGGTCTCTGGGAATGAGAAAGTCGTGGACTGAGCTACGGGAGACCGAAAGGGTCAGTGCTCCTGGCCCACCGTGGGGCCCACAGAGTTCCAAGCCACCATGGTCGGTAGGGGGCAGTGCCCGAGGGTCCGGGTGGGGGTGCGGAGGCCCGTCAGGCCCACCAGGGCAGAGGTGACGAGATGTACCCCCCACCACTAGACGCCAGGGATAGGGGGGGGGCGAGATGTCCCCCTCCACAACGTCCAAGGGATCAGAGGGGCCGAGATGTCCCCCTCCACATGGTCCGAGGGATCGGCGGGAAGAAATGTCCCCCTCCACAATGTCCCAGAGATCAGGATGGCAGATATATCCCCCCAGCACTAGCAAACAATGATTTGGAGGTCAGAAGTCACAACTCAGCTCTCCCCTCCCCATTGTGGGGTCCTGTTTCTGCGCATGACAGCCCTGAAGCTTGGCCCCTGGTACCATACAGTGACTAGATTCTACACACTCTTTGGGGCTGTTTGGGGACTTTGTATTGCTGGCTGAGAAGAGGGGAAGGAGGAAGGCGGGCTTTGTCCCTGACCGCCACTGTCTGATTTTCACGATTGTTGCAATAAATGGATCTATCCCAGGCCTGTGTGGGTGTGTGTGTCACTGGGCGGGGCAGGTCTGGCCAGTAGTTGACAATTGCTTCTAGATCGTGGGAAGCCTTGTCCATGTCACCATAACAAGACGCGTCACCAGCCTGCCCCTGTGTGAAGCCTGTCAATGACCCCAGGAGAGTCCACCCCAAGGGTTGAAGGTCTCAATCACGGATGCGTCCCCAGGAGGGAGGGCAGGATGCAGCACCCAGAGCCCGTGTGTAATCAGTGGAGCAGGATGGGGTTGTGAATGGAACATGTTTCTAGTGTCCCCGAGTCTGTACGGAGCTGATCCCTGATAATAGCGCCCCACTTCTTTGTGGACCATCAGATTCCCTAATACAAGTCCCACTGCCACCATCACAGCACGGTTAGACCCCATGTAATAGAGAACCAGGCCCGACTCCTCTTTGCTCCTGCACACCTGGACCTGTTGGGACAGCCTTGGCTGAGTGACACTCTACTGGTGACAAGAAGTGTGTCCAGATTCATATATCAGACCAGATGGCAAATCCTCAGAAGGCAGAGCCATCCTGTTCCAGTCATTTCCAGGAATTTGGTCAGCCATGTCCCTTCCTGCCTGTCACATTCCTACTTGGATGGGAGCCAGGGATCGGGGAGGCACCAGGGATCAGCCTGGTAGGGCTGTTCAGGGCAGGCACAGGCAGGTCCCGGTTTACCCCTCGGTGCCCAGTTCATAGCCCTTCCCCTCTAACTGCACCATGGGCCTGGGGCTGCCCGTGCACTCTCATGGATCTTCACACCTCACAGGAGCACACCCTCTCGAAGCTTCTACTGGGACTCTGGGCTTAGTTCTCTGTGTCCTGCCTCTGGGCCCCTGGGCTGTGGAAACACCAAGTCCAGGTTTCCCTAGAGGTTTGGGGAGCTGGGAGACTGTGGGGATCAGGGGCTTGAGCCCTCTCACCCCTTGCCAGTGGTGAGAGCTGTTCTCCCATTGAACGACTGTCTTTGGAGTTTTTCCTTTTAGGATCATACAGAGTATCACCAAGACAGGTGGCACCTAAGAATTTGCTGGAAGCATCCTAGTGTATTCCATGTGTGCAGGCTCTACCCAGCTATCCCCCAAACGGGCAGTAGCAGGTCACAGCCTAATTATGTAGGTTGTTTACAGGCTACCTTGATTCTGTGGTAACAACTTTCATCTAACATGCAGTGGTGCCTAGTGCTCTCAGGTGCTCCCACAGCAGTGATTCCCGTTTCTACGCTCATTGTTCGAGCGTTCCTGTGAGCCCCTTCCATCCTTGCTCGGGTAACCTGCTCTCCCTCAGTCTCTTGCTAGGTGAGAGATTTGGGAACCCCATCCGGTTCAGACAGAAGGACAGAGACATATAAATAAAGTTAAGGAAATAGGAGTAGCTTAATGGGGGCGCTCCCGGGGGACTCTCTGAACCTCAGGTGAGGCAGTGGTACACCCGCGCCCTGGTTAGACTAAGGGGGCTATGAAATTGTCTTGGTCTGGTCCTAGTCATCTGTTCGTGGGTCAATGGTAAGGAACCTGGAATAAAGCCTGGTGGCTTGCTGTCACCGGGTGGGCGATAAGTTTTGTCTTCCTCACCTGGAACAAGGTGGTCTCTGACTCCAGGAATGTTGCTGTCCACTCAGCCGGTTGCCATTTGGTTCTGGTCACCATTTTTTCAGAGCAAACCTCACATTTGATTCTTGTCAAATTTGGTGATTCCTGACTCATTCATCTTCTCCACCTCCTAGAGTGGGTTTCTCAGAGGTCCTGCCTAGTTTTTCGCTTCTGCCCTTTCTTGTCTGCTTGGTTCCCTTGCCTGAGGCTTGGCAGACAGAATCATTTGCCAGCCCCCCTTAGCTCAGCCCATTGCGGCTGATCCTGACTAACTAGCACCTGCAGGTTAATCTTCTGGCGATGCTTAGTGATGAGTGACTCTCTGGGATTTTTTCTCATTTCTGGCCTGACTCTGAGAGATGTCCATTCTACAGTGAGGCCCTCAGGAGTGGCCAAACCTGACCACGGCTGGGCCTGACCAGCCTTCAGCTCCCTGGCCCTTCTCGAGTTCATTCTTTCAACTGGCTCAAAGCCCCCTCCCCCTCCTGACTGGTTTGAGTAGAGCAGCGTTCAGTCTTCATTGGAGAAAACACCTTTTCCTCCCTGCTGGGCACTGAGCAGGCCCAGGGCCCATTAATTGAAGAGACAACTGCAGCCAGGGAGTCTGTTTGGTTCTGGACCCTTACTGCCCATGGCATTCTGGACCTGTAAGGTGTTTTTCTACCTGGGTGGCCAGTTGAGTCAGAGACCCTCTTCCTTTTCCCAATCACCACAGCCCCCATCTGGCCTCTGGGGCACACAGAGCAGTGAGGAGACCAGAATCAGCCCTGGGGATGGGGTGATGTTTTTTCACCTCTGGGCTGCTCAGGCAAAGGAGCAGAGCACAGTTAGCAGGCACATCCTCCCCCTGCCCCCTCACCCCTGTCATGGTCCTACCATCCAGGGTATATTCTCAATGACTCCATGCTCATCAAGGGTCAACTGTCAATCAAGATGAAACTAGCACCCTGGTCTGCACTTGCTGGTGACCTTTCTCAGGATTCCTGCCCGCACACCGCCACCCACCCAGACTCTGTCTCCTTCCCCTGTCTGGTCTCTACAGGTACCAGCAGAGTTTGCATCTGCTTTGGCAGCCTCAGGCAATCCATGGTGTTAGCTCAGTGCACCAGAGAGTCGACCCTGGGGGCTCAGCACAACTCCCCATTTCTATTACTGTTAGTATTTGTGACCAAGGAGACCAGGGCTAGTCTAGGTGCTGGCAGCAGTGCCGTTGGGGCAGACCCTCAGTGCCCGAGCGTTTCTTGCCCTGCTCACACCCAGTCTGCCTCCAGCTCTCCCTGCCAGAAGACCCACGGTTCTACACTTGGACATGGTAACAAGTTGCTGATGCAGATGTTTCTGTTTCCTCGCCTCTTTAAGTTAAACATTTACAACAATGGTGAAATTTGCTTCTCATCAATGTTGCCTGTCATCTTGCATAAGCTCAGTAAGAGAATTACAGATTCCTTTAATCTGCCGCTTCAAATTTAGTTCAATGTAAAATCAGGCATGAATGGTCAGATCTGTTGGCTTTTCCTGGCCCATGTCATCTGCTCCTACTCCCCAGACTCCAAATCTGGGGCCAGTTTTATTTTGTCTATCCCAGACTCAAGGGTTCCTTGACAATTCTTTTGGCCAGAGACTGTCCCATGCTGTACTCTGGACCATATCACATGTGGGACCTTAGGCCTTCCCTTGTCCAAATCAGGGTCACCTGGCGCATGTCTGAGGTCCATCCAAGGCCCTCCACGTGATGCACATTTGAGAATGTTTGAATTAAGGACAATCACTGGGAAACTGAAACTTTAGTAAGACGAATATCCAGGATGAGATCAGGACCCACCTGTGACTGCATCAAGCATCAAGCTGTGTCTGTGTGGGGGTCTCTTTGCCAGGAGCCCAAGAGAATACCAAGGCCATCAAGGAGAGAAAAACTAACATTTCACTGGTATTCTGGTCTGGGAAATGATGCTCTTTTGTCTACATAGTTTCACAGTAGAAAATTCCCAACATCCTCACTGAATCACATGCCAAATACCAAAGGAAACATATGGGCTTTACCTGGAACTTGGCAGTCAACATCCTAGACCAATCAATGCCCTCAACCCCACATAAAAATTCCAGAGTCAGTTTGGCGGGGACCCCACATTGTAGATGCAAGAGAGAAATAGTCACAGGCTAGGAAACAGCAGAGACCCGATGAGGCCCGCATGGGATCCTCACACTCCGCACTGCATTGACAGGCAGCTCCTGGGACACGGCCAGGGCAAGGCTGACTGCTCAGTGTGATACCAAGCAGGTCCCCTCTTCTGACAACACTCTCTGGGACCCCTGAGTCTTCCTGAGTGTGATGAGTCTAGGGCATGATACCTGCCGCTGTGAGAGCCGTGGGGTTCAGGGACCTTGCAAAAGGGTCCGTTCCTGGGGTGGGGAGGGGGCACTTGGAGGGCTTCTTCCTTCCAGTCCTCACCCAACACTACCCCACAGTTGGAAATTTTGTGCCTGAGCCCACAGGGTCACAAGGTACTTCCCCATGGGCTAGGAAATACATGTCATCTTGCACTTCCTGAAAGTCACGGGGTAAGTGGAAGTCTCCTCTTAGGGTACAAAGGTGGCAGGGTGAGGGGAGTGCTGGACATGTGCCAGCTCTGACCTCTGGCAGCTTAGAAAATGTAGCGGCCCTTGAGCACAGTTCCTGACCTCAAAAGAACACCAGACCCCCACTCTGTTCTTCTAAGACTGTGGTGAGCCACCCAGGAGACACACATATAATACTATGAGTATTTTACCTGTCATGTCATGTCGTGGTTACCCAGGCCTGGCCATTGTGAAGATGAGAAACCAGGCCAGCTTAGTGTTCCCAGGTGGCCTCGGACCTTCATCTTCTGTAGGAGTGTCCTGGCAGGCAGTTGTCCATCCCATCCCTATCTGGGGTTTGTGAGACCTCCTGGTCTTCAGGATTTGTCTGGACCTTGAGAGCAGGGGCCAGGCTGTGGTCAGTCATTGCAGATCTGCAGATCCCTGGTTGTCCATAGCAGAGACCATTTCCAGTTCTCCCTTTGGCCAACGTGCCTGAAACAACAATTCTATTTTTTGTCCAAATTTGAAATCCTTGAGTGTTAAAAGTAGGTAAAGGGATATTCCTGATACCCTTTCAGTATCTATATTGTAAACCACAAAAAGGGAGACAAAGAGAGAGAGACAGAGACAGAGAAAAGAGAGAGAGAGAAAAGGCAGAGACAGGGACAGACAGAGACAGAAACAAACAGAGAGAAAGAGAGATAATAAAAACATCTTCCAAAAAGGCTGACCTGAATATCTGGAAAAAACCCAAGTGCCTGAGAACGGATGACTGGTTAAATGTCACGTCCGGCGCTGCGGGGCCGAGCCAGGGTGGGCCGTCAGGGTGAAATCAGCACTCGAGTCACACAGGGTTCCATCTTTCAGGAGATGGCATGAATGCGTGCGTTTATTCAGAGCACAGGTACAGACTTAAGTATGTTTCCAAAAGCCACCCAAAAGAAAGGAAAGGGGATGGGACATGGGAAAGTGGATGGGACGATGAATAGAGCCATGCACCGTTGGTCAGTCACAGTGGGCAGAGCCATGCACCGTTGGTCAGCCACCTGGTGACCCTTTCGACCTAACGCTACCGGTCGGAGCGGCCTGCTTTGTTGCAGTTTTGACATATCCATAGAGACTGCTGTTCCTCGTACATCATTTACAAATCATTTACGAGGGTGCATTTTCCCCAAACTGAAACGTCATGTACTGGGAAGCTGCCCAGCTTTGTCCCCCAAACTGAAACCTCCTATACTGGGAAGTTGCCCAGCTTTGAGCAGGACAAAGGGGGAATGAAAAATCAAGCATTCTTTTACTTGGTCAGTAGGCAACATCTCACCCCTTTTTTCCAATTATGGCACGCCAGGACCCCTGTCTTAGGTCGTCCGTCGCCCCGCCGTGCTACCCGTCATTGGGGAGAATGCTTTAGCCCCTGTCTTAGGTGTGCGCGGCGGTGACAGAAGTTGCCCGTCATTGGGTATCCTGGGCAAGGGCATACTTCCTTAACCACGAGGAGGCACAGGGGAGGATTGATGACATTTCTACCAAACCAGGCAGGACCCAGTGTGGCTTGACCAGAATGGAGCATGGCTCAGAAAAGAGGGCCAGGGGTAGGGTAGAGGAGTGATGGGGATCTCTTCGTTCAGTGATCGGGGGGGTTCTGTACAGGTCCGGTCCGCACTCCTTCTCCTCCTGCGTTTTCCGGTACCGGCCACGGGATCAGGTCACTGCAACAGATAAAGGAAGAGGCTTCCCAGGCCCATTAGAAATACCTTTCTGAATAGGGCTGCTCTTTGCTAGTTTCTCTCAGTTGCATAAAGTGAATTTGAGTGATTTGCCGATCAACCCTGCCAATCTGGTCTCTGACAAATGAGACAAGTCGACTCAGGATGCAGGGCCTGAATGTAAGCATCAGTAATAGTATGATCAGAGGGCCTGCTATAGTGGATATCAGGGTGGTGAACCAGGGGGATTGATTAAACCATGACTCAAACCACCCTTCCTGAGCCTCTCTCTCCTTCTTACGCCGTTCCAGGTCTTCTCTCAGCTTAGCCATGGAATCTCGACTATCCCCGTGTGGTCGGCGTAAAAGCAGCACTCTTCTCCCAGCGCTGCACACAGCCCTCCGTTTTTAAGGAAGAGCAAGTCGAGCCCCCTCCTATTTTGCAAGACTACTTCCGACAGGGAGGTCAAGGACTTTTCAAGATGGCTAATAGATTTTTCTATTCGGTCCAGGTCCTCATCAATAGCTGCTCTTAGAGAAGATAGACCAGAATGTTGGGTTACCAGAGCAGCGATGTCAGTGCTGGCACCTGCCAGGCCTATGCCAAACAGAGTGGAGATGGTTAGTGCGGATATGGGTTCCCTGCGGTTCCTACGCATGACATCAGGGGAATTGGACCAATAGTCAAGGAGTACCTCAGCAGGGTGGTATATAATTTTGGGGACAACAATAACCATAAGACAAAATTCTTGGGAGACATTAAATACTGAGCCTGCCAAGTGGGGAGTTAATCCTGAACATGAACAGGCCCACCAAGCTCCCATTTTTGGTGAGATCCAGGCGGAGTTACTCCATCCCGGGGACTCCACACTCTGTGCACACAACTCCTCCTTGTTTTGAGGGACTGTACCTACACATGTCCCTTGACCGCTAATTTGGGTCATGGTTAGTCCAAGGGGGTGGGCCTTCCACTCTCCAGGGGCTCTGTAATTAACATTGTATGAGGCGTTAATACCCATAGCCTCATAAAACGGTGGCGTGGGGCTATAGCACAGCCAGCAGGCTTCAGTCAGGTTTGGGGCAGTAGCAATCAGAGTCTGATATGTGGCTTCGATAAGACTCCTGAGGGGGTTAATGATTGGGCCAAATCTGGGTTTTGGGATGGATAGGCCGGCTGTAACAGGAGATTGTGTCGTCTTAGGTCCAGCCATGGTAGTAATGGTGGGCTTAAGAGGGGGTTTTGGAGCCTCAAGTGCCTGGTTAGGGCCTAGAGGAACCTGCTGCACGGGTTCGATTTTTAAGAGGATCTGCAGGATAACCCCATGCCATGGCCTGCTATACCATATAAGTCCCCAATTCAGGCGGTTGACCCATCAGGTCTCCGACCTTCCCTTATCAGTGAAGGAGATTTTGACCAGAAGCATTTGGGGGTGGTAATGTACAGAATATGAGCCATATCTCAGTGGCACAGCATAAGAAATATTAACCAGGTCGTGGTCAACCGACCATTTCCAATAGCCATCGTTAGAATCTACGCAAGACCAGCTGGCACAATAGTAAGATTCAGGGCCACCGCAAGTTCTCCTCCATTGGCCTTTCCGGAACCCGGGGCAGGTGAAAAAGTCATTGCGTCTCATAGAGGCTCTGGCCCTGGACCTTTCAAAACCATCCTGAAAGGGGTAGGCGTCTTCCAGGGAAAAATATAAGTCAGGGAAGCACTGATTAAGGGGTGCTGCGTCGCAGCTTGTGGTACTCCAAACCTCATGGTCCTCTCCACTCCTTATGACCCAGGTCTGCTTCAATGGTTGGTGTCGATTGGCATGAGTTCGGTAGGGTCCTTCATTAATAATATAGCGAGGGTCCAGGTGACAAGCATTGTTGTGGTCATTTTGTTCCTGTGGAAAAAAGAGAAGGAAATTCGCCTCAGGGCGAGTCACCCTGGAGGTGACTTTCATTATTTTTCCCAGCTGTGGGGGACAAATGATCGGGGGGCTCGTGTATTGGCCTGACCAGGCGTTCCGGCACCCAAATGGGTTTTTCTGTATTAGTTGGATATACACAGACTGCGCCTCTGACCCTGGCAAGGATTGCTGCCGGTGGTTGCCAGGTTCCTGAGGACAGATCCTTCCATTTCACCATTGCTTTAAGGGGAGCCGGAGTAGCAAAGTGACGTTGGGCTGCATTGCGGCCTGAATCATCGAGGAGCAAAAAATTTAAAATGAATAAGGTTGCGGATAGGAGCGCTTGTGGCCCTTGACAGCCTTGGTAGATCTCACCCTCTTTTGTTTTAGAAATGTAAGTTTTGAGATGTCAGTGCGCTCGCTCTAAGATAGGCGGTCCTTGGGGGTTATAGGGAATGCCTGTTGTATGTGTAATATCCCAGGTTTCACAAGAAGGAATGAAAAGCGCGGCTTGTATAGGCCGGTCCATTGTCAGTTTTAATTTGCCTGGGATTTCCCATATATGAGAAAGCAGCAGTAAGGTGATCTATAACATGTTTTGTTTTTTCCCCGGCATGTAGTGAGGCAAAAATCATGCCCGAATGTGTGTCTATCGAGACATGGAGATAATGCCGGTTACCCAATGAGTTAGTGTGGGTCACATCCATTTGCCAAATATCATTTGCTCTCAGTCCTCTAGGATTGACTCCTAGGGACGGGGAATATATATAAGGAGCGCAAGCGGGACAGACAGTGGTTATGGAGAGAGCCTCAGCTTTGGAACAACCCGTATGAAAACGAAGAGACTGGGCATTAAGGTGGAATTTTTTATGTAGCTGCATGGCCTTATCACATTCTAGGGATGTCATTATTAAGCGGGTAGCTTTATCTGCTCGTTCATTGCCTTCTGCAAGGGGTCCCAGGAGGCCAGAGTGTCCTCTAATATGACCCACAAAGAGGGGGTCCTTTCTGGCCCAAATCAACAGTTGCAATGTTTGTAATTGAGATAAAATTTTCGAGCCCTCACCTATGTGGGGTGCTGTTTCTAATCGGGGGAAGATATTAGCAACATACACACTATCAGTGTAAATATTGAGGGGCTCATTATGGAATGTCTGCAAGGCCAATAATACAGCAGTTACTTCTGCAAATTGCGCCGAGGTCTCAGCAAGCTGTATGGCGTGAACATCCTGCCCATCAACCACTATGGCTCGACCGCTCTTAGAGCCATCAGTAAAGAGGGTCCGTGCACCCAGAAGGGGGGTGGTCTTTATGATTCGAGGGAAGATAATAGGGCAAATCCTGAAGCTTTGCAGGAGTTTATGTTTGGGATATGCCTGTGTAATTTGGCCTTTAAAGGAGCAGACAAAAAGGCACCAGGAATCATCATATTGCATCAGATTATTAATCATGTCTTTGGAATAGGGAACGACCAATATGTCCATATCCTTAGCAAAGAGTGCACACCCTGTGGTTCTGGCCTTCCAGAGTAATTGAGAAACTAAGGTGGGATAGGGAATCACCGTTCGGGTGGGGGAAGCTGAGAGGTGGACCCAATATAATGGACCAATCTGCCAGAAAACTCCAGTTGGGGCAAACTCTGAAGCAAGCACTATAAATTGTAGTGGTAGATTGTAATCAATATGGTGTATTTGCATTTCTTCTAAGGCATGCTCTGCTTTTCTAAGAGCCAATTGTGCCTCTGGGGTCAATTGACAAGGCAAGGAGGGGTCAGAATCCCCCTTCAATAGTTCAAAAAGAGGTTTGAGCTCTCCCGTGGGCAGGGAGAAGGATGGTCGGAGCCATTGGAGTTCTCCCAAAAACTGTTGCCACTGGTGTAGAGTCTTTAAATGAGAGGTGGCAAACTGTATTTTTTGAGGCACTATTCCCACCTTGTTTATGGTGTATCCTAAATATCTGTATGGGTGGGAGAGCTGTACCTTGTCCGGGGAGATTACAAGGCCTGCTGATTCCAGGGCGACCCGGACATGATCATAGAGTTGAAGTAACAGGTCTTTGGTGGGGCAGGCGGCTAAGATGTCATCCATATAATGGATCAAAAGTGCATTGGGGAAACGAGCCCGGACTGGCGCTAAAACCGCTGCAACATATATCTGACACATAGTGGGACTATTAGTCATGCCCTGGGGAAGGACTACCCATTGGTAGCGCTGATAGGGTTCCTGAAAATTGGGGGAAGGTAGAGAGAAGGCAAATCTTTGACAATCTTTAGGAGCTAATGGAATATTGAAAAAACAATCTTTAAGATCTATCACTAACAATTGCCAGGATTTTGGTATAGCGGAGGGATGGGGGAGCCCTGGCTGCAGGGCCCCCATTGGATGCATGGTGGCATTGACTGCTCTGAGATCTTGCAATAATCTCCACCCGCCTGTCCTTTTCCTTATAACAAAGATTGGGGTATTCCAGGGAGATGTGGATGGGGTAATGTGCCCCTTTTCTAATTGCTCAGACACTAGGGCATGTGCGGCCTGTAATTTCTCTTTAGGTAGGGGCCACTGCTCCACCCAGACTGGATCATCTGATTTCCAGGTATTTGGGGTGGGAGGCCGCTCGACAGTGGCCCCGATTAAAAAGGGCTAGTTTCTTCCAGCTCCTCAATGGGCATTAAAGTCACGGGATTTTCCTGCCCGGAGGATGGGCAGTCACTAGTGATATGGGCTATGGTCTTAAAGGAGACTGGCATGTCTGCGAGCGACTGGGTGATGTAACCAGAACCGCGCCCATAGCTGAGAGTATATCTCGTCCCCAAAGATTGGTGGGGAGGTCTGGGACAATATAAGGCTGGAACTGGCCCTTATGGCCCTCGGCGTCCTCCCAGATCAATACTTCGGCGCTACTTGGCCAAGTCCTAGCAAAACAGCTGTAGCCATTGTGGCAGGCCAGTTGGCAGGCCAATATTTACTGGATATGACTGAGACATCCGCCCCAGTACCTAATAGACCAGAGAATTCCTTTGAGTTGATTCTTAGCTCATAGCGTGGTCGGGAAGCCATATGGGCAATCCAAAATATTTGGGCTGGATTATCTGAGCAGTCTAAGTTTGTGTGACCCTGGAACGAGAGCGTCGAGGTGGGGCCTTGCCACGTCGGGAGGAGGAGCAGGCGTGCAATCAGCTGTCCCTTTTCTATCGTCACAATGCCACGGGGGGAATCTGCCAAGACATGAATTTGTCCTATGTAGCTCTCTGTGATAGATCCTGGGTATATCTGCAATCCTTGCAGGAGAGCCTTTTCTGACCCTAGAATGAGGCCGGGCGGTAGGGGGCCATAGACCCCCGTCTCCAAACTTTCAATTCCCATAGGTGGTGTTAGTACCGCCCGGACAGAGGCATAAAGGTCTAGACCTGAGCTGGGAATTGAGGAGCCCCTGACAGAGGGAGGGAAGCTCTCGGGAGCGGGCTGATACTTTGACCCGATGTCTGATCGGCCTCCTGCCTGAAGGCTTGCAGGGTCCGAGGCAGGCCCCTCCCGCCGTTTTCCTGCGGCAGTGGATTGCCTAAGTTATCCAGTTGGGAGCGACACTAGGCTGCCCAGTGATTGCCTCTCTTGCATCTGGGACATAGCCCGGGTGATCCCCCCTTCTTCCGCAAGGGGTTGTTGAGACATTCCTTTTTGAAATGGCCTGGCTGTCCGCATTGATAGCAGCCTTGCTTGGGTTTTTGTGGGGAATCCCTGAAAGCCTGGAAACCTGGGAAGTTGCCCAGCTTTGAGCAGGACAAAGGGGGAATGAAAAATCAAGCATTCTTTTACTTGGTCAGTAGGCAACAGTTAAAGAAACTTTGGTACATCTACACAATGGAATACAATGCAGCTGTTAGAAAGGATGAATTCATGAAATTAACATACAAGTGGTACTACATGGAAAGTACCATGCTAAGTGAAATGAGTCGGAAAGAGAGGGACAGACATAGAAAGACTGCATTCATCTGTAGAATATAAAGTAACAAAATAGGAGACTAACACCCAAGAATAGTCGCCATAAGTACCAGGAGGTTTGCTCCATGGCTTGGAGGTCAGCCATACATGCTGGAGGAAAAGGCAGCTCAGATAGGGAAGGGAGCACCAAGTAAAGGATGTTGGAAGGGTCCTGCCTGGATGGGAGAAGCATGCTGAAAGTAGACTATAGACCAAATATGAATGCCACTCAATGCCTCTTTTGCAAACCACAGCACCCAAAAGGAGAGAGAGAACAAAAGGGAATGCCATGCCACAGAGCCAGAGTGGGATGGGGGGAGTGGGTGGTGGGAGGGATATTGGGATCTGTGGTGGTGGAGAATGGACACTGGTGGAGGGATGGGTCTCGATCATTGTATAACTGAAATCCAAACACAAAAATTTGTAAGTCTATAACTGTACCTTATGGTGTTTCACTAATAAAAATTTTTTTAAAAAGGCTGGCCTGGGTGGAGAGGTGGGTGGGCGGGTGATGGGAGGGAAACTGGAAACATTGGAGGTGGGAAATGTACACTGGTGGAGGGATGGGTGAACAATGATGACTGAAGCCTAATCATGAACAGCTTTGTAAGGGTCTATCTCACATCCATTCAATGAAAAAAAAAGTTGAATAGGAGAATGGCTTATATTTGGATTTATAGATTAGATGAGATAAATTTCTGAGGTGAAATCCAGAGCTCAGCTGAGGCACTGGGATCTTTATAGAATTGTGGAAATGTGATGCTGGACTTGAGTTTGGAGACAGTGCATGATAAGTAGATCAGTGGTTCAAATGTGTTCTGCTTTGAGCACCATTCAACATGTCATTATTTAATCTCTTTTGTAAAAATGATTATTTTATTGACTTTAAGGGGAAACTCTGTATGGGCATTTATAAATTGCAAACAAATTTCATTTGCATTAGATGTGGAAGTGGGAAAATGCTGCAGGGGACCTGCAGAGGCCTCTCGGGGTACAGAGATGGGGGTGGGGGACAGGTCCAAGGGACCTTCCCGAGTGGCAGTTTGTGATTGACAGGTACAGGCAGTTACTGGCCTTTAGAAGTTAGGGTGAGTGGTCAGCTCTTTCAGCCCACATGCTCTTTTGAACACGTCCTCCCTTCACATCTTACTGAGTAAGTTTTTTTCAAGAAAACTATCTTGCAGGATTGGAGGGGTGGTCCAGAGGGAAGGGCATTTGCCTTGTGGACCAGACAATTCAGATGTGACCCCGGGCACCGTATATGATCCCTGAAACCCCACCAGGAGTCGTCCCTGAGTACAGAGCCAGGAGTAAGGCCTGGGCAACACTGGGTATGTCCCTCCAAAAACGTCCAAGTATAGCAAAAAGAGAGCGGGGGAGAGTTAGAGGGGTGGTTCTGATTGCAGTGGGACTCGCTGGAGCATTTGGGAATTTCACACGCACCATTGTAAACTGGTATTCCTTTCGGGATGCAGTGTAGAAAAATCAACGGAAACTTAAAATTTTTATTTTGAAAAAGATAAAAGAGGCCGGGAGATAGTAGAGCAGGAAGGGCACTTGGGCTATCTGACTTCAATCTCTGGCGTCCCATAGAGGCCCTTGAGCATGACTGGGAATGATCCCTGCTGTGGTTCCAAAACCAAAGAAGCAAACAAACAAGGAAATGTAATATATCAAAAGCTAGAACAGGTGGTGAGGTGTCTGCTTTGCATACTTCTATCCTGGGCTGATTCCTGGCACCTCGTATGGATCCTTGAGCAGCATTAGGGGTCATCCCTTAGCACAGGATAGGAGACAGGGTCCCCAGTCAAGGGAGGTCTCATCCCTTAGGCCCCTGGAGCAAGACCATGGGGGCCAGTGCAGGGCACAGATTGCCCAGGCGCTGCCAGCCTTGGGCCTGGGAGTCGGTGCTTGACCTCCACATTCCTGGACCCAGAGCAGGATGCCCTGGCTGCCTGTCCTCACTCCCAGCTTTGTGCCCACAGGTGGGACTGCAGGACAAACAGGTGAGTGTCTGCGGCAGCAACAAGACTGGGATCTCGGCCTCCCGCAGTAGGACGTGGCCTCTGACCAGTGTCGGTCTCTGAGAATAAGCAGGAGGAGGAGCAGGTGCTACTGCAGAGTCAGCTCCTGATCAGCTGCAAGGGGAGTGAATCAGGACAAGGTGGATATGGAGAAATGACAGAAGGTGCCGGGGGAGACCCACTATGAGGGTAGGAGCCCGCCTGGGTTAGTGGGAGGAAGGACAGGCCAGGACGCCACACACTATAATATATCAAAATCTAGAAAAGGCTAGAGGGGTTGTGGGCGTGTGGATTGGCCCTCACTGAACAGAGAGGGTCCTAGTAGCAGGGAGGCTGCGGGGTCGAGGTATAGGGAGGCCCCCTCTCTTAGGTCTTGGGAGAAAGACCCCCAGCGGAATGTGCAGGGGACAGGTAACCCCATGTACTGTTTTCCTTGGGCCTGTGTGTGTGTGTCTGGGCCCTGAATGTTGTGGTGGGATCTGGACAGCCTTCGACCCTGTCTCATGACAGAGATGTGCATGCAAGACGAGAAGGTGCAGTGCCTGCAGCCTGGAATGCTTCTGCTGGTACCAAAAGCAGCACACAGCTGCAACCCCACACCTGAATGGCCCACTCACATGGGCTCCAAGGTTGAGCAGGTGCTGAGGCACAAGGAGCTCATGGACCAGCTGCAGCAGGTGCTAACAAGGCAGCAGGCCCTGCTGGAGGCCACCTTCAGGGAGCTGAGGGAAACCCAGGTGAGGGGATGGGCAGGGGCTCAGGGACAGGAAGGCGCATCAGGCCCTAGACCTGCCTACTCACCTGGTGCCTTCATCTTTAGGGGATCCTCAGTCCTGAAATCAGGAGCAACTGAGCCCTAGGCCTTGCTGGAATTCCAAGGGTACCCTGAAGAGGGTGAGCGGTGCGGTGGGTCTCCAGGAGGGAGAAGTTCCTGATGGGGATCTGGAGGTGGGGCTATATGGGAGGTGGAGCCATGCGGGACCCCTGAGATGCCTCCACCTTCCTTGCTTGGCTGAGACCCTGGAGTGCCCCATAGTCAATCCAGTGTCGAAGAACACGGAGTTGGAGGTGAACATAGTGGAGGTTTGTGAGACCATGGTGGACTTCTATGGAAGTCGAGGTGATGGTCATGAAGGACAGGCTGGTGGCGTGTGAGAAGACTAAGGATCTGGATGACTAAGGTCTGAGACTAAGGTCTGGTGTCCAGACCTGGGGAGCGGGATGATGGATTGTGTCAAGAACCCAGAGAGACCCTCCTGTTCCTGTCTGTGAGGAACAGGAGGCCGCAGACCTCAGATCCGGATCCTGTAATGACCTGCCCACAAATAACCAGAATCCAGCTCGTCCGCTTGAGTTCAGCTGGCAAGCTTGTTCACCATTAATCCACTTTTTCTACCCTGATGATGTACTCTGTGTTCTTCAATTCCAACTAATCTAGCCCTGATCCAGTTCTTCCCACCCTCCTCCTTCCTCCCTCCTCCCCACTCTTCCACTTTCCCTCAGCACTAGACCCTAGGGATCAAGGGGCAGAAAGGTCCCCCAACACTAGACCGCAGGGATCAGTGGGACAAAAATGTCTCCTACCTCTAGGCACCAGGGATGTTGGGAGCAGAAATTTAAACTGGGCCACACTCAAACTTCAGTCATGATAGCTCCAAAAGCCAAACAAGGGCTTGAGGTGGGAGCTCTCCCTCCCCAGTACACAGTCCCGTTTCTCCATATGGCAGCCCTGAAGCTAATGGGGGCTGGAAACATCAGAGCAACCAGTTCTAGACACTCTTTGGGGGCTGGTTGGGCACTGATGAATTGAGGAGAAGAGAGAGGAAGGAGGCATGCTGGGTCACTCTCTGACAGTCACTGTCCTATTTCCAAGCTTGTTTCAATAAATGGATCCATCCCAGGCCGTGTGGGTATGTGTCTCGGGCGAGGTGTGTCCTGCCAGCAGTTGGCAGTTGCTTCTAGATTGTGGGTGGCCCTTGCCATGGGATTCACCATGTCTAGAGCCTGTCATCTGCATGCCCCTGAGTACAATGTCAATGACCCCAGGAGAGTACCTCTAAGATTTGGAGTGGTAACATTCAAAATACTGTGGTGGGAAGGTACGATGTTGGTGGAATTGGTGTTTGCATATTAAATGTAATAAATTATTGTAAACAACTTTATAAAAACAAAATAAAAATTTGCAAAAAAGTCAGCAAAATATAAAGCATGAAAAGAGAACAGAAAAATCAAAGATACACCAAAGTAAAACTTTTATTTAAAAAAAAAAAAGCAATGGCATCTAAGCTCCTAAGATAGCCCACAGAATGGGAAAAATTATTTACCCAATACCTAGCTGATGAAAGGCTAATATCCAAGTTATATAGCACATTGGTAGAACTTTACCAAAAAAATATCTCCCAACCCCATCAAACAAATGCAGAGAGGAATAATGAACAGAAACTTCCTCCAAGAAGAAATTCAAGGGCTGGAGCGATAGTACAGTGGTAGGTTGTTGCTTTGCACGTGGCTGATCTGGGTTTGATCCCCGCCATCCTACGGGCTACACCCGCCTTGGAACCCCAAGTGTTCTGTGAGAACCAGAAGGCAGTGTCCTTCCTAAAGACACCCCATGCACACCCCACCCTCCCTTTCACCTAGAGGTGGAAATCACACCCAGATCCAAGAGAGACCTAAGCCAACAACCCGTCAAAGACAAATTGTGTTGGCAGAAGATCAGACAGACTGTGATGCCCGTGAGGTAAGGAGGCTGCAGACACCCATCCCAGGGCACAAAGTGACCTGCCTGAAAGTGTTGTGTTCCCCCCAAGAGTCAGAAATGGTTCAACAGAATTCTTACTCACCTGTAATTCCGTCTTTTACCTACCCTGTCAAAATCATATTCATTTACCCCAACCTTGTCTTTCTTCCCTCTTCCTTCCCGCCCTTCTCCTCTCCCCCTCCTCCTTCCTGCCCCCTCCCTTCTCCCCTCCTCTGCCCCTTCCCATTGAGGAATGGGACTATGGGGCTATGAGGCTATGGGGCTACACAAAGCAATTGCAGACGTGCCCCCATGGCAGGGATGCTGCGTACTAGGAGTGGCGAGATGACCCAAACAGAACAACATTGAGACTCGTACTCTGCAATTAAAGAAGTTACACAGTCTCCAAGGAAGCTCAGCTAGAGAAGAGGGCACCAAATCAAGGGTGCTGGGAGGATCCTCCCAGGGTGGGAGAAGCATGCTGAAAGTAGACTGTAGACCAAACATGACTACCACTCAGTTCCTCTCTTGCAAACCACAGCACCCAAAAGGAGAGAGAGAACAAGGGGGAATCCCCTGCCACAGAGGTAGGTTGGGAAAGGAGGGGGAAGGGAGGTGGGAGGGATGCTGGGACCCGTGGTGGTGGAGGATGGGTACTTGATCATTGTGTGACTGAAACCCAAGCAAAAAATTTATGTCTACAACTGTACCTCATGGTGTTTCACTAATAAAAAAATAATAAAAAAAATTCTTGAATAAAAAAATAGTTACACAGCCTCCAACACATCCATATGTGCAGGAACAAACTCAAACATAAAATAAAGAACCAGTAAAAAATCCAAAGAAATAAATTTCAATTTTTAATATGAAAATTAAGAGATCATGGGGTCTCACCATGTTTCGCGCTTGTCCCTATCCCTCTCGGAGCGCACCCCTCCCCCCCAGCCTTTCCAGAGGGATTCAGGGCTTCTTTATTATGGTCTTTACCCAGATGCCACTCAGGTTGGAAACTGTTCCTGAACTGTTCAGTGGTTCTGAGCAAGAGATGTAATCCACTGCTTCTTGCAAGTCAGAGGATGGGGTCCCATCCGGTAGGCAGAAAGGCTAGGGGATTAATCTAGAGTTGCAAAAGTTAGATGTGGGTTTTCACATCATAATCCCAGGGACTGTGCCATCTGGGCAATTGGTAGCCACTGGGGCCCTTTGTTAGTCATGAGTGTCACCCCTGAATGGGGACCTGGAGGTAGATAGTTTGTTTACCTCTGTGGCACAGCGAGACATCAGAGCCCCCTGCCTCAGAGACAGGTATTCCCAGACCTCTGCCAATGGCCCTACCCTGGGTCAGGGCACCTAGAACCTGGTGCCCTTTCTCAGGCACTAAGAGGATCAACCTCTTTGCCTCTGGGCCCTACTGCTGATTAGAAAGGGTTTTTTGGGGTTATTTTTCTTTTTTTCACTTCTAAATGCTCATTCTTCCAGGAGGTCTGGTGCCCAGCCTCAACCAAGAGCTGGAGCAGTGCCTCTGAGGCTCTCTTTCAGTCCTCTTGGGCTTCTGACACTAAGACCTTATCATCTACAGATTGCAGGATGGTCCATTCCAGGGCCCCAACGAGGATTTTCTTAAGTCCAGAGCTAGGGTCTTCCTGAAGAAGGTGGTCGAGTTTTTGAATCCTTGGGCAATGGGTCCACAGTAACTGAGGTTTCCTCCTGTCTCTGGATCCTTTGGCCCAAACGCAAACAGGGGTCTGCTTCCTGGAACAATTTGCAAAGGGGGAAACACATCTTTTGAGGTTCAGGCCGGTCAATCATTGGGCACTAGAGGAAAACAGACTCATGAGAGTGGAAGGGCTGGGTACCACAAGGTGACCAGCAGGAGCGAACACACTGACTCGGCGCTGGTCATGACTTCTCAACTGAGGCCAATGGGTTGCTCCCAGTTGAGCTGCATCCCACCACTATTCCTGCCTCCCAGACCTGCGCAGTATCTTTCCCTATCCCTAGCCACAACTCATGGGCTACCAGATATTGCGGCTGTCTTTGGAGGCTCACTCCTAGCATGAGTTTACCAGCAGAGGGGCATGATACTGCAATTAGAGAGCGCCTGGAGAGGGTATTTTCCAAAGGGGGAATCCACAGTGTCAAGGTGGACATTTATTTGCTCTTCTAGCTCTGTCGGGAGATCGAACGCCAATAAGATACTAAAGTGGGGAACAGGGAGAGCCTTGTTTTCCATATGGAACCCCCAGCATCTCCTGAGACCGTGGATTCTCAGGCCCAGCAAAAGCCGGGAAGGGCTGCACCTCCGATACCTTCATCGAGCTCTGCTTCCTATGTTGCCCTGTCTTGAGGTCATGGGGCGACCGTTTCCACGAGGCTCTTCTTGGGAGTGTAGGTACCAAGTTACTCTGCCTTCCCTGCCTGCCTGGGGACTTCCTGTGACACTGTCAGACTGTCCTAGTGGTCCTGGTGTCAGTAGACATTTCTGGAAGCTACCCAAAATTTAATGACTGCCACTCCCATTCACAGAGGGGCACAGTTTGTCTGGTGTCATATTGGCACTTTGTTCTCTCCTGCAGCATGTCATGGCCCTCTGGGGCAATGATCTGGGGCCTGCCTTCTGCCCCTCCGCATCCTCCACCCCTGACTCCTGCTCCTGCTCTGTCTCCCCTCTTTCTCCCTGCCCCTTGTCTGCCCTGCCAGTTCTCACCTCCTCTAGACCAAGGGCACACTGGAGGTGCTGGGGTCTGGCCTTAACCACTTCACTGGGGTAGTGCTGTCTCCACTGGACGAGTGGCAGTGCCACCCAGCTGCCCTGATCTCTGCCAACTCCTCCTGGGCACCAGGTGCCACTGCTTGGGTGTTGCTCTTTTTCCTTTTGGTCTTGTCTTGCTTTCTCCCCTGCTTGGTAGTGAGTTTTGTTGTTTCACAAATGAGAATTGTAGCACTAATATAACTTTGAATTTTCAACGACTATGAACTCATACGAACTTTGCCAAAATTTCTGCCTGAAGCTAACTAAAAACCAAGCAGCAGGGACTGGAGTGATAGCACAGTGAGTAGGGTGTTTGCCTTGCACACGGCTGACCTGGATTTGATTCCCAGAATCCTATATAGTTCCCTGAGTACCACCAGGAGTAATTCCTGAGTGCATGAGCCAGGAGTAACCCCTGTGCATCGCTGGGTGTGACCCATAAAGGAAAAAAAAGCACATTTTGGAATGTGGGAGAACATGATGAGATAATAGTGGTAATGGAATGAACAGCTCCAAAGTCTGAACACCGCACAAGGCGAGGGATCAGTTTTACAGCAGATCTGATGGGCGACGGGGTATTAGCAAGCAGCTGACAGGAGAGTATGGAACAGGAAATGACCAAGCTTTCTTGGTGCAGAGAAGGATCTGGAGCATATCAATAACGTAGGAAAATTCGGGGGATTTTCCCAGGTTTCTACGTTGAACAGTGTGACAGACCACCTCTGGGCCATCCCGGGTGATTTCAGTGCCTGTCTCGTCTCTCCCAGACCCTGTGCCTCATTGCAGATCCTGCTCCCCAGGGTAGCCTGTCTGAAATTAGCCTGCGAGAAATGTGGGTAGAGGTGCACTCTCCTCTACAGCAGGGCTCAGGAGATCCTAGTATCAGGACTTGAACAGGGCTGGGCCGCATCAAGGCAAGCACCTTAAACCCTGCAATATCCCTGGGGCCCATTCTTGAAAAGTCTGAAAGTGCTCGGGAGTGGAAGCCTCGGGTTCCACGGGGCTGTCTCCCTGGGCACGGTGCCGTACAGAAGGGGGAGTGAGCGATCTTTAAGGGAGCCCAACTCTACAGGAAGGAGATTTAGGTGGGAAGCAGCTGAAAAAAAAATACCTCTTGGAGCAGGGCATTAGTCCAGCAGATAAAGTGATCGTCTTGCACACTGCTGACGTTGGATCAATGGGCCCCCCTAGTTCCACTAGGTATGGTCCCTGAGCTAAGTCAGGGGTAAAGCCTGAGCATGTCTGGGTGTGATGCCAACACCCAAAGAAAAGTACTGCAAGCAGACAGGGCCGGCCTTTTCCCAGTGCCCTAAGGAAGGATTGCTCAAATTCTTAGAGGCCATAAGAGGGATTTCCCTGTTAGGTGGTAGGGGTGAGGGAGGGGAAGGAGGTGACAGCACTGGGTCTCCAGTCATGACTCTGCCTGAGCAGTGACAGTCCACTTGGACAGTCCACAGTGGCCTGACTCAGGGCAGGACTTGGCTGCTGCTTTGACACAAAAGTGTCCTGAAAATGTGTGTCAGAGTCCTCAGGAGGAAGAAGCCCACAGTGGGGGTCAAGAGGCAGGACACAGGGGGGAGCAGAACCAGGCGGACCCTGCTCCCGAGCCCTCCACCTCCCTTGGTTGGCTGAGAGCCTGGGGCTGCCCCGCAGTCTATCCAGTTTCAGTCAATCCAAGGGCACTGAAGTGGAGGCGAACATAGTGGAGATCATAAAGCCCGAGGAGCTAGAGGTGGTAACAGTCAAGAAGGACAAGCTGGCGGTGTGGGGAAGAGTGTGCATCTGGAGGCAGAAATGTCCCCCAACACTGGGCACCGGGGATGTGGGGGGCAGAAATATCCCCCAATAATAGACACTAGTGGTCTGGGAGGTAAAAAAGGCCCCAAGCAGTAGGCACCAGTGACATGGAGTGCAGAGGTTACCCCTCACAATAGACAGCAGGGTTCCGAGGACAGAAATGTTCACAATTACTCGGCACCAGGGATGAGCAGAGCTGAAATTTCCTGCAGAAAAAAACACTAGGGATGTTGGGGAAAATTGTTTTCCAAACTAGAAACAAGAGCTCTGAGGGGAGAAATGTCCCACAACAGAGAACAGAGCTCAGATAGGAGACATGTCCTCCAACACTACACAATAAGGAGTCCCAGGAGCAGAAATACTCACCCCCATAGAAATAGTCCAAAGAGTAGCAATAAGAAATGACCACCTCCCCACCCTCCACCTTAGACTATACCCCCGGAGAGAGGAGTGGAGAATGCCTCCTCACCCCTGCTTTCCCACCTAAATGTTGAGATATTTCCGGTTTGTGGGCTGTCCTTGCATGGTCCATGGCATTTTCCACTTTTTGAGTTAAAATTCTGTCCAGAAGGCCAGAGAGAAGTCTCAGGAGACTCAGTACAGGCTTGGGATGCTAGAGGTCAAGAATGTTCCCTGGCACTGCAGGGTCTCCTGATCACAAAGGCTGGAGCAAATAGAGATCCCCACAAACCCCAAACCTCTCAGGTATGTACACAGGCCATGAGGGTCAATGAAGCAGTACGTGGAAGGATCTCAGTGCTTAGAGGAAACACTCATTCAGAGCATCCGATTTTCAAAACGGCACTTGGCTACAACCATCTACCCCTCCTTGGCCAAGGGAAAATGAGGCAACACTCAAACCTTCGGTTCATGGGCTACAGACCAAGCAAAAGTCTGAGCCGAGAGCTCCCCCTCCTCCAGTGCACGTTTTCTATTCTGGGAAAGGAAGCCCTGAAAAGGATAGAGGCTGGAACAGTCAGCAACTGAGTTCTAGGCACTACCTGGGACAGTTTCGGGGATCATGAATTGGTGGCAGAGGAGAGAGAGGGGAGAGGGCTGAATCAGTCTCCCTGACAGCCACTGTCCTGTTTCCAAGATTGTTTCTACAAATGGATGCATCCCAGCCTGTGTGGGTGTGTGGCATTGGGTGGGTGGGTCCTGCCAGGGAACGGCTCATGCTTCTTGATGAAGCATGAGCTGTCCTGTGGGGGTCTCCCCATGGATCAGAACCTGACATGACATGCCCATGCCCATGGTGCCTGTTCCGTCTACACCCCCTCTGCAGTGCCCACCGGGAAGAGCCCCCACCTTGCCCCCAATGCTTCCTGGGTGCCAGGCCCCCTAGTGGCCAGATCATGCCTCTGGTAAAGGACCTGCAAACCTCCAGGTATTTCCCAAACCTCTCAAGGACTGGATGGACTTTCTCTGCCCAGAGCCTCACCCCAGTGTGGAACCCTTCACTTCCCACAGGCTCCCCAGACAGCACAAGCCCACAGTGACCCAGTGACACACCATCAGAGATAAATTTGATTCTCAGCCCAGTGAAAGTGAGAGGGGGAGATGTCAGAGCTACAGGACACAGCCGGAGACCACTGGGGCCTGAATGTGGTCAGGGCAGGGAGGACAGGTGCATTCGTGGATGACATAGTGGGCACGGGCGATATGGGGGAGTTGGGGTTGCTTTCAGGCTGCAGGACTCGTGAGGGCAGCGTGGCCAGACGTAGTGGCCCTAGTTGGGAGTGTGTGTATTGAGAGGGATTTCCAGAGCAGGCCGGGATCAACAGCAGAGAAGCATCAAGGTTCCCCAAGGCCAAGTCTGGTGTCCAGCTCCCAGTAGGATGGACTGAGTCTCAGAGAAAGGGGCAGAGCTGGGGTGGGGAGGTTCTATGGGGTCATTAAGAGTCCTCCAGGACTCAGAAAGGGAAGTCTCTGAGCAACAGGGTGAATTGGTCAGGGACTGACTGGGTCTGGGGGCTCAAAGGCCCCACAAACTCGCTGCTGCCAGTCTGGGAGGAAGCAGAGACAGAAGGACAGAGAGAACGTGGACACCGGATAAGGCGGGAGCAAGAACTCTGCGGGCTTCAGGAGAGGAGAGGGGCAGGGCAGGGGGGCAGGGGCTCCAAGGAGTCAAAGGAGAGGGGCAGAGAGTGAGGGGCAGTTGGGACAGCAACCAGGACAGCCCCTCTGCCAGGCTAACTGGGCTCCCACAGCAGCAGCCAGGCCAGACCTAGGGTTGCTCAGGGGCTAATCCTGGCAGCTGCACCCCAGCCTGGGCATGGGGGGACGTGATCTCTGGGAATGAGAAAGTCGTGGACTGAGCTACGGGAGACCGAAAGGGTCAGTGCTCCTGGTCCACCGTGGGGCCCACAGAGTTCCAAGCCACCATCGTCGGTAGAGGGCAGTGCCCGAGGGTCCGGGTGGGGGTGGGGAGGCCCGTCAGGCCCACCAGGGCAGAGGCTGGTGCAGCCTTCATTGTGAGGTTGCCCCTGGGAGCTCTAGATTTCTCCCTGGCCAATGGGGTTGCAGCCCCGAGGCCACGCCCCTTCCCTGCCTATAAAAAAGCTCGTGACCCCGCCCCTCGGGCACCCTCTCTCAAGGATGCTTGAGAGGGGAGTGGCCCCATCAAACCTTCCCCCTGTTGACCCTTCGAGGGGTCATCTAGGGTTCACCTCCAGATGTTGACCCTTCCACGGGTCATCTACGGGTCACCTCTAGGTGTCATCTCTAGGAGATCGTTGGAAATTCGCAGAGCGCAACGGACGGTAAGAAAAGGCCCTGCGTTGGCCCTGCACTGGTCAGCGTATGGCCCCGAGGCCACAGGATCAAGCCCGGGCCCATTTCCAGCAAGTCTTCCGGCAGTTTTGTCCCCAGCAGCCTCTGTCCTGGTCAGGGTCTCCCGGGACTCTGGGATGGGAGTCCCCAGAGAGCCCCTCTCCAGGACCTGTCCGTTCCTGTCCCCAGAATAGGACCTCCTGGGCTCCTGCTGTCCAAAGACCTGGGTGGCTGGACACTGGCTCCCCAGCTCAGGAAACAATGGCGGTGGGAGCTCAGGGAAATGCTGAGGAGCTGCCTCAGTGGCGCTGGGGAGTCAAAGCAGGGTCACCGGGTACACAGACCCCTCACCACAGACCCTCCTGCCAAAAACCTCTTACCGTGCGACCACACCCTTCCCGTCTAATTTAGGACAGAAAGAGATGGAAGAACAGAATTTTAAAACATCAGATATATCTTGTAAAGGCGGAGAGTCACATGGCAGTGCCTCATCCGTTAGGGTGAATGATTTGGGCTGGTGCTTGGCACAAGGAGTTTGAAGCCTGTGATGTCTGAGGAGGGCAAGGCAGGGAGGAATCACCCAGAGTGTCCTGAGGCCACGGCCACATCCCTGCCTATAGAAATGCTCGTGGCCCCGCCCCTCGGGACACCCTCTCTCAAGGAGGCTTAAGGGAGAAGTGGCCCCAATGCACCTTCTGCATGTTGACCCTTTCCCTAGGGGATCATTGGAAATTGGCAGAGCATGAAAAGATGGTAAGAAAAAGTGCTAGGTCGGTGCTAACCCGCCAGCCCTGGGCCATGCGCTGGTTCTGCACTGGTCAGTGTGTGGCCAGGAGGCCCAGGATAAAGCCTCCGCCCATTGACAGCCACGTTTTCAGGCAGTCTTGTCCTCCAGCAACTTCTGTCCTCGCCAGGGTCTCCCGGGACTCTGGGATGGGAGTCCCCAGAGACCCTCTCTCCAGGCCCTGTTTCCTCCTGCCACCAGAATAGGATCTCCTGGGCTCCCGCTAACCAAAGACCTGGGTGGCTGGACGCTGGCCCACCCAGCTCAGGAAACAATGGGGGTGGGAGCTCAGGGCATCACTGAGGAGCTGGGGAGTCAAAGCAGGGTCCCGACTCCCAGAAACCTCACCACAGACCCTCCTGGCAGTGGGTTTAACTGTGCAAAAACACCCTTCCCCTATTGTTTGGGACAGAAAGAGCTGAAGGAACAGAATTTTAAAACATCAAGTGTATCTGATAAAGGCAGAAGTTTGCAATGCAGAGCGTCATCCTTAAGGGTTGAATGATTTGGGCTGGTGCACAGCACCAGGAGCTTGAAATCTGTGATGTCCGAGGAGGGCAAGTCGGGGAGGACTGACTTCGAGATTCCAGGGAGGGGTCCTGTGAATGGGGCATTGTGACACGGGAGACCGGCTGGGAGCAGGAGCTGGGCGAGTCTCTCTGTCCCTTCACACCTGTGTCCTGCTCTGCGGGCAGCCAGAGGAAATGGGGTCAGCTGTCCACTCCCCAGAATGTTACAACCCTGAAAATGCAGAGAGCTCTAGGGCCGGGACATAGAACGCTTGTTTCTAGTTGTCCCTCGTGTCCCTGCCAGCACTGCCAGGAGGGCTCCAGTGGGTCCAAAGCAGGAAAGAATCTACTTAGTAAGGTGCCCGGAGCAGCAGATGGCGGTGAGAAATGAGCAGCCCCCGAGATGAGCAGGAGGAACCAAGAGTCGGGGCTGTGGACCATGAAGTTTGGGTGGGGTTGAAGGTCTGGGGTCCTTGACTGTCTGCTTCCTCTCAGGTTTACCGGCCTCTCGGTGCCCCCGAAACAGCCACATCGTTGAAAACATTTCGAAGGACAGGTGGAGGCAGGAGGTTCCAGGAACAACGGGTGAACCCGGAGAACAACTGCGGATGCGAGTGGGGGCCGAGGGGACTGAGCTGGGGTGAGAGCAGCGGGCGCAGCGCCGCCTGGAGTCTGAGGGCTGTGGGGTGGCCGGCCGGGAGCCCAGCCAGGCTCGAGTTGTGTCTCTGTAACAGTGGAAGGGGTCTGGGTAACATTCCGCAGTCTTGGAGCTGAACGAGTCTCCTATCATCTCCAATTATCACCTATCATTCCAACATGTCTTCACTGCGAGCCCACGAAAAGTTGCCGTACTCGAAGAGTTTTGAGAGAGGGGGCAGGGGTTTGCTGGCCATCAGCTCCCCTCCACCCTGGGGTATTCTTGGGGCATAACCATTCAGTCTTCTGGGCTGTGACTTTCCTGGTCTGTGAAATGGGCTGGTGAGACCACCAGTGAGGCCAAGAGCCTGCCTTGGGTGATGGCAGGAAGGACAGGTCAGAATTCCCTGAGGGCTGTGGTGGCACTGACTGGCCCACACTACACAGAGGGGTCTGGAGTTGGCAGTTGCCAGGTAGGAGTCAGGGTCCGAGGCAGAGGGAGACCCAACTCCTAGGCTCTAGGACAAAGACGCCATGGGGGCCTGTGGCTGAGGGTCTGAGCCCTGCATCTCCTGGCTGGGATGTAGTCGGTCCTCCTGCCTGTCCTCACAGACACTGTCCTACCTCCCACAGATGCCAGGGCAGGACGAAAAGGTGCAGTGCCAGTGGCCTCCCTGGGGCCGATTCTGCTGGTACCTGGAAATGCACAATAGCTGCCGACAAGAGCACCTGGATGCCCGCTGTCACCTGGGCTCCAAGGAGGAGCAGCTGAACCAGCGGATGCTGCGGCAGAAGCAGCCCATAGACCAGCTGCTGCAGGTGCCACCAAGGCAGCAGGCCCTGCTGGAGGCCGCCATCAGGGAGCTGAGGGAGACCAGGTGAGGGAGGGGCCATGGGCTCTGGGGCAGGAGGGCCCTAGACCTGCCTCCTCAGCTAGTGCCTTCACCCCAGGTGCTCTTCTGTGGGACTCAGCAGCAGAAACAGCAGCTGCAGAACCTGGTAAAGTGGAGAGGAGTCCCGGAAAAGGGTGAGTGACAGGGAGAAGCCCCTGTGGGTCAGAGGGCGGGGCTACTGGGGAGGGGAGCCAGGCGGCCCCACCCCCAGCCCCCCACCTCCCTTCCTTGGTTGAGACCCTTATGCTGCCCCACATCCCATCCACTCCAAAGGGATTGGCATGGAGACGAACAACACACAGGTGCTCCTGGACACAAAACGTGAGGAGCTGGAGGCCACAGAGAAGGAGGAGGCACAGGAGGCCAGGCAGGAGGAGTGCCAGAGTCCAGGAGCTGGAGGAGTCAGTCAAGTCCCAGGGGGCAGGGACCATGGCCTGTGTGAGATCCAGAGACGCTCCTGTTGCTGTCCTTAAGGAAGAGGAGTCCACCGTCATCGGACCCAGGTCCTGTAATGACCCGCCGAAAATCCAAAAAACGCAGCTGGTCAGCAAGAGCTCCACTGGCAGCCTGACACCCCGCTGACACCTCGATTTTACTGCACCGACGCACCCTGCCGCTCTCACCCAATTGATCTAGCCCAGCCCCGTCCTCCCCACGCCACCCGAGTTCTGCCTTCTTCCTCTGCCCTTTGCTCTTCTCCCTCCACTAGAACCAGGGATATCCCTCACTGCAAGACCAGGGATCAGGGCAAAGCCACAACTATTCTCCATCTCAAGAAACGGGAGATCAGGGGGACAGTAAAGTCTCCATCCACTAGACCCCGAGATGTGGGGTAAGAAATGTCCCCACCCCTAGACACCCCAGGGATCAGGGGGCACAGTTTCCCCCTCCAATAGACCCCAGGAAATGGGGGTGCCAGAGATGCCCCCCCACTAGACGCCAGGATTCGGGGTGGGCAGAGATGCCTCCCCACCACTAGACGCCAGGGATCGGGGGGGGCAGAGATTCCCCCCCACTAGAGGGCAAGGATTAAGGGGGGGCAGAGATGCTCCCCCCACTAGACGCCAGGGATCGGGGGGGGCCAGAGATTCCCCCCCCACTAGAGGGCAAGTATTAAGGGGGGGCAGAGATGCCCCCCACCACTAGACGCCAGGGATCAGGGGGGGCCAGAGATTCCCCCCCACTAGAGGGCAAGGATCAAGGGGGGGCCAGAGATTCCCCCCCCACTAGATGGGAAGGATCAAGGGGGGGCCAGAGATTCCCCCCCCACTAGAGGGCAAGGATCAAGGGGGGGCCAGAGATTCCTCCCCACTAGATGGCAAGGATTAACGGGGGGGCAGAGATGCCCCCCCACCACTAAACTCCAGGGATCGGGGGGGGGGGCCAGAGATTTCCCCCCCAGTAGAGGGCAAGGATCAAGGGGGGGCCAGAGATTCCCCCCCTCTAGATGGCAAGGGTTAATGGGGGGGCAGAGATGCCCCCCCACCACTACACGCCAGGGATCGGGGGGGCCAAAGATTCCCCCCCCACTAGATGGCAAGGATTAACGGGGGGGCAGAGATGCCCCCCCACCACTAAACTCCAGGGATCGGGGGGGGCCAGAGATTTCCCCCCCCCAGTAGAGGGCAAGGATCAAGGGGGGGCCAGAGATGCCCCCCCACCACTAGACGGCAGGGATTGGGGGGGGCAGAGATTCCCCCCCCACTAGATGGCAAGGATTAACAGGGGGGCAGAGATGCTCCCCCCACTACACGCCAGGGATCGGGGGGGCAGAGATTCCCCCCCACTAGAGGGCAAGGATCAAGGGGGGGGCAGAGATGCCCCCCCACTAGACGCCAGGGATTGGGGGGGCCAGAGATTCCCCCCCCACTAGATGGCAAGGATTAACGGGGGGGCAGAGATGCCCCCCCACCACTAGACGAAAGGGATGGGGGGCCATATATGCCCCCCCACTAGACACCAGGGATGGGGGGGCCAGAGATGCCCCCCCAACCACTAGACGCCAGTTATTGGGATGGCCAGAGATACCCCCCAACCACTAGACGCCAGGGATCGGGGGCGGCCAGAGATGCCCCCCCCACCAATAGAAGCCATGGATTGGGGGGGCCAGAGATGCCCCCCAATTACTAGACGCCAGGGATGGGGGGGGCCAGAAATGCCCCCCCCACCACTTGACACGATTGATCGGGGAAGCCAGAGATGCCCCCCCACCACTAGACGCCAGGGATCGGGGTGCCGAGATGTCCCCCTCCGCAAGGTCCGAGGGATCAGAGGGGCCGAGATGTCCCCCTCCACAAGGTCCGAGGGATCGGAGGGAAGAAATGTCCCCCTCCACAAGGTCCAAGGGATCAGGATGGCAGATATATCCCCCCAGCACTAGCAAACAATGATTTGGAGGTCAGAAGTCACAACTCAGCTCTCCCCTCCCCATGGTGGGGTCCTGTTTCTGCGCATGACAGCCCTGAAGCTTGGCCGCTGGTACCATACAGTGACCGGATTCTACACACTCTTTGGGGCTGTTTGGGGACTTTGTATTGCTGGCTGAGAAGAGGGAAGGAGGAAGGTGGGCTTTCTCCCTGACTGCCACTGTCTGATTTTCACGATTGTTGCAATAAATGGATCTATCCCAGGCCTGTGTGGGTGTGTGTGTCACTGGGCGGGGCAGGTCTGGCCAGTAGTTGACAATTGCTTCTAGATTGTGGGAAGCCTCGGCCATGTCACCATGCCAAGACGCGTCACCTGCCTGCCCCTGTGTGAAGCCTGTCAATGACCCCAGGAGAGTCCACCCCAAGGGTTGAAGGTCTCAATCACGGATGCGTCCCCAGGAGGGAGGGCAGGATGCAGCACCCAGAGCCCTGCCTTCCACTGCAGCACCTCCATGGCCTCCCCTGCCCCTGGTGCCTGTTTCCCCATTCCCCTCTGCAGTGCACCAGGGACAGACCCCACTTTACCTCCTAGTGGCCACATCAGGTTTCTCAGGATGAGCACTTGAAAGTGCTCATGCAGCAGGTGGGTCCAAGGTGCTGTCCCCTCAGCCATGCTCCCCCTGGATGGCACCCACCCCAGCAGGAAGACAGTGTGTTATCAGTGGAGCAGGATGGGGCCGTGGATGGAACATGTTTCTAGTGTCCCCGAGTCTGTACAGAGCTGATCCCTGATAATAGCGCCCCACTTCTTTGTGGACCATCAGATTCCCTAATACAAGTACCACTGCCACCATCACAGCACGGTCAGACCCCATGTAATAGAGAACCAGGCCCCGACTCCTCTTTGCTCCTGCACACCTGGACCTGTTGGGACAGCCTTGGCTGAGTGACACTCTACTGGTGACAAGAAGTGTGTCCAGATTCATGTATCAGACCAGATGGTAAAGCCTCAGAAGGCAGAGCCATCCTGTTCCAGTAATTTCCAGGAATTTGGTCAGCCATGCCCCTTCCTGCCTGTCACATTCCTACTTGGATTGGAACCCTGGAACCCTGGTTCGGGGAGGCACCAGGGATCAGCCTGGTAGGGCTATTCAGGGCAGGCACAGGCTGGTCCCGGTTTACCCCTCGGTGCCCAGTTCATAGCCCTTCCCCTCTAACTGCACCATGGGCCTGGGGCCGCCTGTTCACTCTAATGGATCTTCACACCTCACACATATCCTGCACACCCTCTCGAAGCTTCTACTGGGGCTCTGGGCTTAGTTCTCTTTGTCCTGCCTCTGGGCCCCTGGGCTCTGGAAACACCAAGTCCAGGTTTGCCTTGAGGTTTGGGGAGCTGGGAGACTGTGGGAATCAGCGGCTTGAGCCCTCTCACCCCTTGCCGGTGGAGAGAGCTGTTCTCCCATTGAACGACTGTCTTTGGAGTTTTTCCTTTTAGGATCATACAGAGTCTCACCAAGACAGGTGGCACCTAAGAATTTGCTGGAAGCATCCTAGTGTATTCCATGTGTGCAGGCTCTACCCAGCTATCCCCCAAAGGGGCAGTAGCAGGCCACAGCATGATTATGTAGGTTGTTTACAGGCTACCTTGATTCTGCGGTAACAACTTTCATCTAACATGCAGTGGTGCCTACTGCTCTCTGGTGCTCCCACAGTGGTGACTCCAGTTTCTACGCTCAATGTTCGAGCGTTGCCGTGAGCCCCTTCCATCCTACTCGGGTAACCTGCTCTCCCTTAGTCTCTTGCTCGGTGAGAGATTTGGGAACCCCATCTGGGTCAGACAGAGGGACAGAGACATATAAATAAAGTTAAGGAAATAGGAGTAGCTTACTGGGGGGCTCCCGGGCGGACTCTCCGAACCTCAGGTGAGGCAATGGTACACCCGCGCCCTGGGTTAGACTCAGGGGGCTTTTAAGTTGTCTTGGTCTGGTCCTAGTCATCTGTTCGTGGGTCAATGGTAAGGAACATGGAATGAAGCCTGGTGGCTTCCTGTCACCAAGTGGGCATTAAGTCTTGTCTTCCTCACCTGGGACAAGGTGATCTCTGACACCAGGAATGTTGCTGTCCACTCAGCCGGTTGCCATTTGGTTCTGGTCACCATTTTGTCAGAGCAAACCTCACATTTGATTCTTGTCAAATTCGGTGATTCCTGACTCATCCATCTTCTCCACCTCCTAGAGTGGGTCTCTCAGAGGTCCTGCCTAGTTTTTCGCTTCTGCCTCTTGCTTCCTGCTTGGGTCCCTCCCTTAGGCTTGGCAGACAGAATCATTTGCGAGTCCCTTAGCTCACCCCGCTGCGGCTGATCCTGACAAACTAGCACCTGCCGGTTAATCTTCTGGCGATGCTTAGTGATGAGTGACTCTCTGGGATTGTTTCTCATTAATGGCCTGACTCTGAGAGATGTCCATTCTACAGTGAGGCCCTCAGCAGTGGCCAAACCTGACCACGGCTGGGCCTGACCAGCCTCCAGCTCCCTGGCCCTTCTCGAGTTCATTCTTTCAACTGGCTCAAAGCCCCCTCCCCCTCCTGACTGGTTTGAGTAGAGCAGCGTTCATTCCTCATTGGAGAAAACAGCTTTTCCTCCCTGCTGGGCACTGAGCAGGCCCAGGGCCCATTGATTGAAAAGGCAACTGCAGCCAGGGAGTCATTTTAGTTCTGGACCCTTAATGCCCATTGCATTCTGGACCTGTAAGGCGTTTTTCTACCTGGGTGGCCAGTTGATTCAGAGACCCTCTTCCTGTTCTCAATCACCACAGCCCCCATCTGGCCTCTGGGGCACACAGAGCAGTGAGGAGACCAGAATCAGCCCTGGGGATGGGGTGATGTTTCTTCACCTCTGGGCTGCTCAGGCAAAGGAGCAGAGCACAGTTAGCAGGCACATCCTCCCCCTGCCCCCCCCCCCCCCGCCATGATCCTACCATCCAGGGTATATTCTCAATGACTCCATGCTCATCAAGGGTCAACTGTCAATCAAGATGAAACTAGCACCCAGGTCTGCTCTTGCTGGTGACCTTTGTCAGGATTCCTGCCCCGCGCCCCGCCTCCCCAACCAGACTCTGTCTCCTTCCCCTGTCTGGTCTCTACAGGTACCAGCAGAGTTTGCATCTGCTTTGGCAGCCTCAGGCAATGCATGGTCTTAGCTCAGTGCACCAGAGAGTCGACCCTGGGGGCTCAGCACAACTCCCCATTTCTATTACTGTTAGTATTTGTGACCAAGGAGACCAAGGCTAGTCTAGGTGCTGGCAACAGTGCCGTTGGGGCAGACCCTCAGTACCCGAGCGTTTCTTGCCCTGCTCACACCCAGCATGCCTCCAGCTCTCCCTGCCAGAAGACCCACGGTTCTACATTTGGACACGGTTAGAAGTTGCTGATGCAGATGTTTCTGTTTCCTCACCTCTTTAAGTTAAACGTTTACAGCAATGGTGAAATTTTCTTCTCATCAATGTTGCCTGTCGTCTTGCATAAGCTCAGTAAGAGAATTACAGATTCCTTTAATCTGCCCCTTCAAATTTAGTTCAATGTAAAGTCAGGCATGTAAGGTCAGATCTGTTGGCTTTTCCTGGCCCATGTCATCTGCTCCTACTCCCCAGACTCCAAACCTGGGGCCAGTTTTATTTTGTCTATCCCAAACTCAAGGGGTCTGTGACCATTCTTTTGGCCAGAGACTGTCCCATGATGTACTCTGGACCATATCTCATGTGGGACCTTAGGCCTTCCCTTGTCCAAATCAGGGTCACCTGGCGCCTGTCCGAGGTCCAACCAAGGCCCTCCACGTGATGCACATTTGAGAATGTTTGAATCAAGGACAATCACTGGGAAACTGAAGCTTTAGTAAGACGAATGTCCAGGATGAGATCAGGACCCACCTGTGACTGCATCAAGCATCAAGCAGTGTCTGTGTGGGGGTCTCTTTGCCAGGAGCCCAAGAGAATACCAAGGCCATCAAGGAGAGAAAAACTAACATTTCACTGGTAGTCTGGTCTGGGAAATGATGCCCTTCTGTCTACATAGTTTCACAGTAGAAAATTCCCAACATCCTCACTGAACCACATGCCAAATACCAAAGGAAACATATGGGCTTTACCTGGAACTTGGGAGTCAACATCCTAGACCAATCAATGCCCTCAACCCCACATTAAAAGATCAATTCCAGAGTCAGTTTGGCGGGGACCCCACATTGTAGATGCAAGAGAGAAATACTCACAGGCTAGGAAACAGCAGAGACCCAATGAGGCCCCCATGGGATCCTCACACTCCGCACTACGCTGACAGGCAGCTCCTGGGACACGGCCAGGGCAAGGCTGACTGCTCAGTGGGATACCAAGCAGGTCCCCTCTTTTGCCAACACTCTCTGGGTCCCCTGTGTCTTCCTGAGTGTGGTGAGTCTAGGGCATGACACCTGCCGCTGTGAGAGCCATGGGATTCAGGTACCTTGCAAAAGGGTCTGTTCCTGGGGCAGGGGAGGGAGCACGTGGAGGGCTTCTTCCTTCTAGTCCTCACCCAACACTAGCCCACAGTTGGAAATTTGGTGCCTGAGCCCCCAGGGTCACAAGGTACTTCCCCAGGGGCTAGGAAATACATGTCATCTTGTAATTCCTGAAAGTCACGGGGTAGGTGGAAGACTCCTCTTAGGGCATAAAGGTGGCAGGGTGAGGGGAGTGCTGGACATGTGCCAGCTCTGACCTCCGGCAGCTTAGAAAAAGTAGCGGCCCTTGAGCACAGTTCCTGACCTCCCAAAGAACACCAGACCCCCACTCTGTTCTTCCAAGACTGTGGTGAGCCACCCAGGAGACACACATATAATACTATGAGTATTTTACCTGTCATGTCATGTCACGGTTACCCAGGCCTGGCCATTGTGAAGATGAGAAACCAGGCCAGCTTAGTGACCCCAGGTGGCCTCGGACCTTCACCTTCCGTAGGAGTGTCCTGGCAGGCAGGTGTCCATCCCATCCCTATCTGGGGTTGGGAGACCTCCCGATCTTCAGGACTTGTCTGGACCCTGAGAGCAGGGCCTAGGCTGTGGTCAGTCATTGCAGTTCTGCAGTTCCCTGGTTATCCATAGCAGAGACCATTTCCAGTTCTCCCCCTGGCCAACGTGCCTGAAACAACAATTCTGTTTTTTGTCCAAATTTGAAATCCTTGAGTGTTAAAATTAGGTAAAGGGATATTCCTGATACCCTTTCAGTATCTATATTGTAAACCACAAAAAGGGAGACAAAGAGAGAGAGACAGAGAGAGAGAGAGAGAGAGAGAGAGAGAGAGAGAGAGAAGGCAGAAATAGAGACAGACAAAGACAGGAACAAACAGAGAGAAAGATAGATAATAAAAACCTCTTCCAAAAAGGCTGACCTGAATATCTGGAAAAAACCCAAGTGCCTGAGAACGGATGACTGGTTAAATGTCGCGTCCGGCGCTGCGGGGCCGAGCCAGGGTGGGCCATCAGGGTGAAATCAGCACTCGAGTCACACAGGGTTCCGTCTTTCAGGAGATGGCATGAATGCGTGCGTTTATTCAGAGCACAGGTACAGACTTAAGTATGTTTCCACAAGCCACCCAAAAGAAAGGAAAGGGGATGGGACGTGGGAAAGTGGATGGGACGATGAATAGAGCCATGCACCGTTGGTCAGTCACAGTGGGCAGAGCCATGCACCGTTGGTCAGCCACCTGGTGACCCTTTCGACCTAACGCTACCGGTCGGAGCGGCCTGCTTTGTTGCAGTTTTGACATGTCCATAGAGACTGCTGTTCCTCGTACATCATTTACAAATCATTTACGAGGGTGCATTTTCCCCAAACTGAAACGTCATGTACTGGGAAGCTGCCCAGCTTTGTCCCCCAAACTGAAACCTCCTATACTGGGAAGTTGCCCAGCTTTGAGCAGGACAAAGGGGGAATGAAAAATCAAGCATTCTTTTACTTGGTCAGTAGGCAACATCTCACCCCTTTTTTCCAATTATGGCACGCCAGGACCCCTGTCTTAGGTCGTCCGTCGCCCCGCCGTGGTACCCGTCATTGGGGAGAATGCTTTAGCCCCTGTCTTAGGTGTGCGCGGCGGTGACAGAAGTTGCCCGTCATTGGGTATCCTGGGCAAGGGCATCCTTCCTTAACCACGAGGAGGCACAGGGGAGGATTGATGACATTTCTGCCAAACCAGGCAGGACCCAGTGTGGCTTGACCAGAATGGAGCATGGCTCAGAAAAGAGGGGCAGGGGTAGGGTAGAGGGGTGATGGGGATGTCTTCGTTCAGTGATCGGGGGGTTCTGTACAGGTCCGGTCCGCACTCCTTCTCCTCCTGCGTTTTCCGGTACCGGCCACGGGATCAGGTCACTGCAACAGATAAAGGAAGAGGCTTCCCAGGCCCATTAGAAATACCTTTCTGAATAGGGCTGCTCTTTGCTAGTTTCTCTCAGTTGCATAAAGTGAATTTGAGTGATTTGCCGATCAACCCTGCCAATCTGGTCTCTGACAAATGAGACAAGTCGACTCAGGATGCAGGGCCCGAATGTAAGCATCAGTAATAGTATGATCAGAGGGCCTGCTATAGTAGATATCAGGGTGGTGAACCAGGGGTATTGATTAAACCATGACTCAAACCACCCTTCCTGAGCCTCTCTCTCCTTCTTACGCCATTCCAGGTCTTCTCTCAGCTTAGCCATGGAATCTCGACTACCCCCGTGTGGTCGGCGTAAAAGCAGCACTCTTCTCCCAGCACACGGGTTCGATTTTTAAGAGGATCTGCAGGATAACCCCATGCCATGGCCTGCTATACCACATAAGTCTCCAATTCAGGCGGTTGACCCATCGGGTCTCCGACCTTCCCTTATCAGTGAAGGAGATTTTGACCAGAAGCATTTGGGGGTGGTATTGTACAGAATATGAGCCATATCTCAGTGGCACAGCATAAGAAATATTAACTAGGTCGTGGTCAACCGACCATTTCCAATAGCCATCGTTAGAATCTACGCAAGACCAGCTGGCACAATAGTAAGATTCAGGTCCACCGCAGGTTCTCCTCCCTTGGCCTGTCCGGAACCCGGGGCAGGTGAAAAAGCCATTGCGTCTCATAGAGGCTCTGGCCCCGGACCTTTCAAAACCATCCTGAAAGGGGTAGGCGTCTTCCAGGGAAAAATATAAGTCAGGGAAGCACTGATTAAGGGGTGCTGCCAAACCAGGCAGGACCCAGTGTGGCTTGACCAGAATGGGGCATGGCTCAGAAAAGAGGGGCACTTGTGGTACTCCAAACCTCATAGTCCTCTCCACTCCTTATGACCCAGGTCTGCCTGAATGGTTGTTGTCGACTGCCATGAGTTTCGGTAGGGTCCTTCATTAATAATATAGCGAGGGTCCAGGCGACAAGCGTCATTGTGGTCATTTTGTTCCTGTGGAAAAAAGAGAAGGAAATTCGTCTCAGGGCTAAGTACCCTGGAGGTGAGTTTCATTATTTTTCCCAGCTGTGGGGGACAAATGATCGGGGGGCTCATGTATTGGCCTGACCAGGCGTTCCGGCACCCAAATGGGTTTTTCTGTATTAGTTGGATATACACAGACTGCGCCTCTGACTCTGGCAAGGATTGCTGCCGGTGGTTGCCAGGTTCCTGAGGACAGATCCTTCCATTTCACCATTGCTTTAAGGGGAGCCGGAGTAGCAAAGTGACGTTGGGCTGCACTGCGGCCTGAATCATCGAGGAGCAAAAAATTTAAAATGAATAAGGTTGCGGATAGGAGCGCTTGTGGCCCTTGACAGCCTTGGTAGATCTCACCCTCTTTTGTTTTAGAAATGTAAGTTTTGAGATGTCAGTGCGCTCGCTCTATGATAGCCTGTCCTTGGGGGTTATAGGGAATGCCTGTTGTATGTGTAATATCCCAGGTTTCACAAAAGGAATGAAAAGCGCGGCTTGTATAGGCCGGTCCATTGTCAGTTTTAATTTGCCTGGGATTTCCCATATATGAGAAAGCAGCAGTAAGGTGATCTATAACATGTTTCGTTTTTTCCCCGGCATGTAGTGAGGCAAAAATCATGCCCGAGTGTGTGTCTATCGAGACATGGAGATAATGCCGGTTACCCAATGAGTTAGTGTGGGTCACATCCATTTGCCAAATATCATTTGCTCTCAGTCCTCTAGGATTGACTCCCAGGAATGGGGAATGTATATAAGGAGCGCAAGCGGGACAGACAGTGGTTATGGAGAGAGCCTCAGCTTTGGAACAACCCGTATGAAAACGAAGAGACTGGGCATTAAGGTGGAATTTTTTATGTAGCTGCATGGCCTTATCACATTCTAGGGATGTCATTATAAAGCGGGTAGCTTTATCTGCTCGTTCATTGCCTTCTGCAAGGGGTCCCGGGAGGCCAGAGTGTCCTCTAATATGACCCACAAAGAGGGGGTCCTTTCTGGCCCAAATCAACAGTTGCAATGTTTGTAATTGAGATAAAATTTTCGAGCCCTCACCTATGTGGGGTGCTGTTTCTAATCGGGGGAAGATATTAGCAACATACACACTATCAGTGTAAATATTGAGGGGCTCATTATGGAATGTCTGCAAGGCCAATAATACAGCAGTTACTTCTGCAAATCGCGCCGAGGTCTCAGCAAGCTGTATGGCGTGAACATCCTGCCCATCAACCACTACGGCTCGACCGCTCTTAGAGCCATCAGTGAAGAGGGTCCGTGCACCCGGAAGGGGGGTGGTCTTTATGATTCGAGGGAAGATAATAGGGCAAATCCTGAAGCTTTGCAGGAGTTTATGTTTGGGATATGCCTGTGTAATTTGGCCTTTAAAGGAGCAGACAAAAAGGCACCAGGAATCATCATATTGCATCAGATTATTAATCATGTCTTTGGAATAGGGAACGACCAATATGTCCATATCCTTAGCAAAGAGTGCACACCCTATGGTTCTGGCCTTCCAGAGTAATTGAGAAACTAAGGTGGGATAGGGAATCACCGTTCGGGTGGGGGAAGCTGAGAGGTGGACCCAATATAATGGACCAATCTGCCAGAAAACTCCAGTTGGGGCAAACTCTGAAGCAAGCACTATAAATTGTAGTGGTAGATTGTAATCAATATGGTGTATTTGCATTTCTTCTAAGGCAAGCTCTGCTTTTCTAAGAGCCAATTGTGCCTCTGGGGTCAATTGACAAGGTGAGGAGGGTTCAGAATCCCCCTTCAATAGTTCAAAAAGAGGTTTGAGCTCTCCCGTGGGCAGGGAGAAGGATGGTCGGAGCCATTGGAGTTCTCCCAAAAACTGTTGCCATTGGTGTAGAGTCTTTAAATGGGAGGTGGCAAACTGTATTTTTTGACGCACTATTCCCACCTTGTTAATGGTGTATCCTAAATATCTGTATGGGTGGGAGAGCTGTACCTTGTCCGGGGAGATTACAAGGCCTGCTGATTCCAGGGCGACCCGGACATGATCATAGAGTTGAAGTAACAGGTCTTTGGTGGGGCAGGCGGCTAAGATGCCATCCATATAATGGATCAAAAGTGCGTTGGGGAAACGATCCCGGACTGGCGCTAAAACCGCTGCAACATATACCTGACACATAGTGGGACTATTAGTCATGCCCTGGGGAAGGACTACCCATTGGTAGCGCTGATAGGGTTCCTGAAAATTGGGGGAAGGTAGAGAGAAGGCAAATCTTTGACAATCTTTAGGAGCTAATGGAATATTGAAAAAACAATCTTTAAGATCTATCACTAACAATTGCCAGGACTTTGGTATAGTGGAGGGATGGGGGAGCCTTGGCTGCAGGGCCCCCATTGGATGCATGGTGGCATTGACTGCTCTGAGATCTTGCAATAATCCCCACCCGCCTGTCCTTTTCCTTATAACAAAGATTGGGGTATTCCAGGGAGATGTGGATGGGGTAATGTGCCCCTTTTCTAATTGCTCAGACACTAGGGCATGTGCGGCCTGTAATTTCTCTTTAGGTAGGGGCCACTGCTCCACCCAGACTGGATCATCTGATTTCCAGGTAATTGGGGTGGGAGGCCGCTTGACAGTGGCCCCGATTAAAAAGGGATAGTTTCTTCCAGCTCCTCAATGGGCATTAAAGTCACGGGATTTTCCTGCCCGGAGGATGGGCAGTCACTAGTGATATGGGCTATGGTCTTAAAGGAGACTGGCGATGTCTGCGAGCGACTGGGTGATGTAACCAGAACCGCGCCCATAGCTGAGAGTATATCTTGTCCCCAAAGATTGGTGGGGAGGTCTGGGACAATATAAGGCTGGAACTGGCCCTTATGGCCCTCGGCGTCCTCCCAGGTCAATACTTGGGAGCTACGGCTGGGTCGGACTTGGCCAAGTCCTTGCAAAACGGCTGTAGCCATTGTGGCAGGCCAGTTGGCAGGCCAATATTTACTGGATATCACTGAGACATCTGCCCCAGTATCTAATCACTTAATCACTTAACTTCCCGTTAGTCCTCGATTTGCTCGAGCGGGCGCCAGTAACGTCTCCATTTGTCCCTGTCGCGTGCTAGTGTAGCCCAATGGCATCTGTTCGCTCCGGGAACATGAAGGGCCTCAAACCAATCGTTCATGATCTTGACGAAGAAGTCTGACCATCTGGTAGGTGAGCGGCCACGCGGTCTCTTGACATCCCGTGGAATCCAATCAGTAACAGCTCTAGTCCAACGGTCGTCTTTAAATCTCATTACGTGACCGGCCCATCTGATTTTCGACACCTTGGCAAATGAGACAGCGTCCCTGATCCTTGATCCTCGATGAATGTCAGAACTCCGGATTGGTTCTCTCATTTGAGTGAAACGTGATATTCCAAGCATAGCTCTTTCTATTCTTCTTTGGGAGACCTGAATAGCGTTCTCATCTTGTTTGCGTAGGGCCCAGGTCTCTGAGGCATATGTTAATGCAGGAAGAACAATGTTTATGAGAAACAGCCTTGTTCCTGACGCCCCATTCGCTCTCAATGGAACGACCATCTCCGAATGCAACAGCTATGTGTACCTAGGTCGAGAGGTCAACATGACAAATGACCTGGCACCCGATCTGCGCAGGAGGAAGAAAGCGGCTTGGAACGCCTTCAAGAACGTCGAAGAAATAGTTAAGAGGACGAAGAACCTCCAGCTCCAGGCACATCTCTTTGATTCCAGTATCTAATAGCCCAGAGAATTCCTTTGAGTTGATTCTTAGCACATAGCGTGGTCGGGAAGCCATATGGGCAATCCAAAATATTTGGGCTGGATTATCTGAGCAGTCTCCGTTTGTCTGACCCTGGAACGAGAGCGTCGAGGTGGGGCCTTGCCACGTCGGTGGGAGGAGCAGGCGTGCAATCAGCTGTCCCTTTTCTATCGTCACAATGCCACGGGGGGAATCTGCCAAGACATGAATTTGTCCTATGTAGCTCTCTGTGATAGATCCTGGGTATATCTGCAATCCTTGCAGGAGAGCCTTTTCTGACCCTAGAATGAGGCCAGTGGTTCCGGGCGGTAGGGGGCCATAGACCCCCGTCTCCAAACTTTCAATTCCCATAGATGGTGTTAGTACCGCCCGGACAGAGGCATAAAGGTCTAGACCTGAGCTGGGAATTGAGGAACCCCTGAGAGAGGGAGGGAAGCTATCGGGAGCGGGCTGATACTTTGACCCGATGTCTGATCGGCCTCCTGCCTGAAGGCTTGCAGGGTCCGAGGCAGGCCCCTCCCGCCGTTTCCCTGCAGCAGTGGATTGCCTAAGTTATCCGGTCTGGAGCGACACTCGGCTGCCCAGTGATTGCCTCTCTTGCATCTGGGACATAGCCCGGGTGATCCCCCCTTCTTCCTCAAGGGGTTGTTGGGACATTCCTTTTTGAAATGGCCTGGCTGTCCGCATTGATAGCAGCCTTGCTTGGGTTTTTGTGGGGAATCCCTGAAAGCCCGGAAACCTGGGAAGTTGCCCAGCTTTGAGCAGGACAAAGGGGGAATGAAAAATCAAGCATTCTTTTACTTGGTCAGTAGGCAACAGTTAAAGAAACTTTGGTACATCTACACAATGGAATACTAAGCAGCTGTTAGAAAGGATGAATTCATGAAATGTACATACAAGTGGTACTACATGGAAAGTACCATGCTAAGTGAAATGAGTCGGAAAGAGAGGGACAGACATAGAAAGACTGCATTCATCTGTAGAATATAAAGTAACAAAATAGGAGACTAACAACCAAGAATAGTCGCGATAAGTACCAGGAGGTTTGCTCCATGGCTTGGAGGCCAGCCACACATGCTGGGGGAAAAGGCAGCTCAGATAGGGAAGGGAGCACCAAGTAAAGGGTGTTGGGAGGGTCCTGCCTGGATGGGAGAAGCATGCTGAAAGTAGACTATAGACCAAACATGAATGCCACTCAATGCCTCTCTTGCAAACCACAGCACCCAAAAGGAGAGAGAGAACAAAAGGGAATGCCCTGCCACAGAGCCAGAGTGGGATGGAGGGAATGGGGGTGGGAGGGATACTGGGATCCGTGGTGGTGGAAAATGGACACTGGTGGAGGGATGGGTCTCGATCACTGTATAACTGAAATCCAAACACAAAAATTTGTAAGTCTATAACTGTACCTTATGGTGTTTCACTAATAAAAATTTTAAAAAAAGGCTGGCCTGGGTGCAGAGGTGGGTGGGCGGTGATGGGAGGGAAACTGAAAACATTGGAGGTGGGAAATGTACACTGGTGGAGGGATGGGTGAACAACGATGACTGAATCCTAATCATGAACAGGTTTGTAAGGGTCTATCTCACATCGATTCAATGAAAATAGAATTTAATAGGAGAATGGCTTATATTTGGATTTATAGAATTAGATGTGTAGAACATTTTCTGAGGTGAAATCCAGAGCTCAGCTGAGGCACTGGGATCTTTATAGAATTGTGGAAATGTGATGCTGGACTTGAGTTTGGAGACAGTGCATGATGAGTAGATCAGTGGTTCAAATGTGTCCTGCTTTGAGCACCATTCAACATGTCATTACTTAATCTCTTTTTTAAAAATGATTATTTCATTTACTTTAAGAGGAAACTCTGTATGGGCATTTATGAATGGCAAACAAATTTCATTTGCATTAGATATGGAAGTGGGAAAATGCTGCAGGGGACCTTCAGAGGCCTCTCGGGGTACAGAGATGGGGGTGGGGGACAGGCCCAAGGGACCTTCCCGAGTGGCAGTTTGTGATTGACAGGTACAGGCAGTTACTGGCCTTTAGAAGTTAAGGTGAGTGGTCAGCTCTTTCAGCCCACATGCTCTTTTGAACACGTCCTCCCTTCACATCTTACTGAGTAGTTTTTTTTTCAAGAAAACTATCTTGCAGGATTGGAGGGGTGGTCCAGAGGGAAGGGCATTTGCCTTGTGGACCATCCAATTCAGATGTGACCCCGGGCACCGCATTTGATCCCCGAAACCCCACCAGGAGTCGTCCCTGAGTACAGAGCCAGGAGTGAGGCCTGAGCAACACTGGGTATGTCCCTCCAAAAATGTCCAAGTATAGCAAAAAGAGAGCGGGGGAGAGTTAGAGGGGTGGTTCTGATTGCAGTGGGACTCACTGGAGCATTTGGGAATTTCACACGCACCATTGTAAACTGGTATTCCTTTCAGGATGCAGTGTAGAAAAATCAACGGAAAGTTAAAATTTTTATTTTGAAAAAGATAAAAGAGGCCGGGAGATAGTAGAGCAGGAAGGGCACTTGGGTTATCTGACTTCAATCTCTGGCGTCCCATAGAGTCCCTTGAGCATGGCTGGGACTAATCCCTGCTGTGGTTCCAAAACCAAAAAGGAAACAAGGAAATGTAATATATTAAAAGCTAGAACAGGTGGTGAGGTGTCTGATTTGCATACTTCTATCCTGGGCTGATGATTCCTGGCACCTCCTATGGATCCTTGAGCACCATTAGGGGTGATCCCTGAGCACAGGACAGGTGACAGGGTCCCCAGTCAAGGGAGGTCTCATCTCTTAGGCCCCTGGAGCAAGACCATGGGGGCCTGTGCAGGGGACAGATTGCCCAGGCGCTGCCAGCCTTGGGCCTGGGAGTCGGTGCTTGACCTCCACATCCCTGGACCCAGAGCAGGATACCCTGGCTGCCTGTCCTCACTCCCAGCCTTGCGCCCACAGGTGGGACTGCAGGACAAACAGGTGAGTGTCTGCAGCAGCAAAAGGAGTAGGTTCTTGGCCTCCCGCAGTAGGACGTGGCCTCTGACCAGTGTCGGTCTCTGAGAATGAGCAGGAGGAGGAGCAGGTGCTACTGCAGAGCCACCTCCGGATCGGCTGCAAGGGGAGTGAATCAGGACAAGGTGGATATGGAGAAATGACAGAAGGTGCCGGGGGAGACCCACTGTGAGGGTAGGAGCCCGCCTGGGGTGGTGGGAGGAAGGACAGGCCAGGACGCCACCCACTATAATGTATCAAAATCTAGAAGAGGCTAGAGGGATTTTGGGGGTGTGGATTGGCCCTCACTGCACAGAGAGGGTACTAGTAGCGGGGAGGCTGCTGGGTCGAGGTAGGGGGAGGCCCCATCTCTTAGGCCTTTGGAGAAAGACCCCCAGGGGAATGTGCAGGGGACAGGTTACCCCATGTGCTGTTTTCCTTGGGCCTGTGTGTGAGTGTCTGGGCCCTGAATGTTGTGGTGGGATCTGGACAGCTTTCGGCCCTGTCTCATGACAGAGATGTGCATGCAAGACTAGAAGGTGCAGTGCCTGCAGCCTGGAATGCTCCTAATGGTATCAAAAGCAGCACACAGCTGCAACCCCATACCTGGATATCCCACTCACCTGGGCTCCAAGGTCGAGCAGGTTCTGAGGCACCAGCCGCTCATGGACCAGCTGCAGAAGGTGCTAACCAAGCAGCAGGCCCTGCTGGAGGCCACCTTCAGGGAGCTGAGGGAAACCAAGGTGAGGGGGTGGGCAGGGGCTCAGGGACAGGGGGCGCATCCGGCCCTAGACCTGCATACTCACCTGGTGCCTTCATCTTTAGGGAATCCTCAGTCCTGAAATCAGGAGCAACTGAGCCCCAGGCCTTGCTGGAATTCCAAGGGTACCCTGAAGAGGGTGAGAGTGTGGTGGGTCTCCAGGAGGGAGAAGTGCCTGATGGGGATCTGGAGGTGGGGCTATATGGGAGGTGGAGCCAGGCGGGACCCCTGAGATGCCTCCACCTTCCTTGCTCGGCTGAGACCCTGGAGTGCGCCATAGTCAATCCAGTGTCGAAGAACACGGAGTTGGAGGTGAACATAGTGGAGTTTGTGAGACCATGACCTCTATGGAACTCGAGATGATGTTCATGAAAGACAGGCTGGTGGCATGTGAGAAGACTAAGGATCTGGATGACTAAGGTCTGAGACTAAGGTCTGGTGTCCAGACCTGGGGAGCGGGATGATGGATTGTGTGAAGAACCCAGAGGGACCCTCCTGTTCCTGTCTGTGAGGAACAGGAGGCTGCAGACCTCAGATCCGGATCCTGTAATGACCTGCCCCCAAATAACCAGAATCCAGCTCGTCCGCTTCAGTTCAGCTGGCAAGCTTGTTCACCATTAATCCACTTTTTCTACCCTGATGATGTACCCTGTGTTCTTCAATTCCAACTAATCTAGCCCTGATCCAGTTCTTCCCACCCTCCTCCTTCCTCCCTCCTTCGCGCTCTTCCACTTTCCCTCAGCACTAGATCCTAGGGATCAAGGGGACAGAAAGGTCCCCCAACACTAGACCGCAGGGATCAGTGGGACAAAAATGTCTCCTACCTCTAGGCACCAGGCATGTTGGGAGCAGAAATTTAAACTGGGCCACACTCCAACCTCAGTCATGATAGCTCCAAAATCCAAACAAGGGCTTGAGGTGAGAGCTCTCCCTCCCCAGTACACAGTCCCGTTTCTCCATATGGCAGCCCTGAAGCTAATGGGGGCTGGAAACATCAGAGCAACCAGTTCTAGACACTCTTTGGGGGCTGGTTGGGCACTGATGATTTGAGGAGAAGAGAGAGGAAGGAGGCATGCTGGGTCACTCTCTGACAGTCACTGTCCTATTTCCAAGCTTGTTTCAATGAATGGATCCATCCCAGGCCGTGTGGGTATGTGTCTTGGGCGAGGTGTGTCCTGCCAGCAGTTGGCAGTTGCTTCTAGATTGTGGGTGGCCCTTTCCATGGGATTCACCATGTCTAGAGCCTGTCATCTGCATGCCCCTGAGTACGATGTTAATGACCCCAGGAGAGTACCTCTAAGATTTGGAGTGGTAACATTCAAAATATGGTGGTGGGAAGGTACGATTCTGGTGGAATTGGTGTTTGAATATTAAATGTAATAAATTATTGTAAACAACTTTATAAAAACAAAATAAAAATTTTGAAAAAAATCAGCAAAACATCAAGCATGAAAAGAGAACAGAAAAATCAAAGATACACCAATCTAATGCTTTTTTTAAAAAAAAATAAAAGGCAATGGCGTCTAAGCTACAAAGATAGCTCACAGAATGGGAAAAATTATTTACCCAATACCTAGCTGAGAAAAGGCTAATATCCAAGTTATATAGCACATTGGTAGAACTTTACAAAAAAAATATCTCCCAACCCCATCAAACAAATGCAGAGAGGAATAATGAACAGAAACTTCCTCCAAGAAGAAATTCAAGGGCTTGAGCGATAGTACAGTGGTAGGTTGTTGCTTTGCACGTGGCTGATCTGGGTTTGATCCCCGCCATCCTATGGGCTACACCCACCTTGGAACCCCAAGTGTTCTGTGAGAACCAGAAGGCAGTGTCCTTCCTAAAGACACACTATGCACACCCCATCCTCCCTCTCACCTAGAGGTGGAAATCACACCCAGATCCAAGACAGACCTGAGCCAACAACCCGTCAAAGACAAATTGTGTTGGCAGAAGATCAGACAGACTGTGATGCCCGTGAGGTAAGGAGGCTGCAGACACCCATCCCAGGGCACGAAGTGACCTGCCTGAAAGTGATGTGTTCCCCCCAAGAGTCAGAAATGGTTCAACAGAATTCTTACTCACCTGTAATTCCGTCTTTTACCTACCCTGTCAAAATCATATTCATTTACCCCAACCTTGTCTTTCTTCCCTCTTCCTTCCCGCCCTTCTCCTCTCCCCCTCCTCCTTCCTGCCCCCTCCCTTCTCCCCTCCTCTGCCCCTTCCCATTGAGGAATGGGGCTATGGGACTATGAGGCTCTGCGGCTACACAAAGCAATTGCAGACGTGCCCCCATGGCAGGGATGCTGCGCACTAGGAGTGGCGAGATGACCCAAACAGAACAACATTGAGACTCGTACTCTGCAAGTAAAGAAGTTACACAGTCTCCAAGGAAGCTCAGGTAGAGAAGAGGGCACCAAATCAAGGGTGCTGGGAGGATCCTCCCAGGGTGGGAGATGCATGCTGAAAGTAGACTATAGACCAAACATGACTACCACTCAGTGCCTCTATTGCAAACCACAGCACCCAAATGGGGAGAGAGAGAACAAGGGGGAATGCACTGCCAAAGAGGCAGGGTGGGAAAGGGGGTTGGGGGGGTAGGAGGGATGCTGGGACCCGTGGTTGTGCAGGATGGGTGCTGGTACAGGAATGGGTACTTGATCATTGTGTGACTGAAACCCAAGCACAAAAATTTATAAGTCTGCAATTGTACCTCATGGAGGTTCACTAATAAAAAATAATAAAAAGAAAATTCTTGGATTAAAAAAAAAGGTACACAGCCTCCAGCACATCCATATGTGCAGGAGCAAACTCAAACCATAAAATAATAACCCAATTAAAAAATAAATCCAAATAAATAAATTTCAATTTTTAATATGAACAGATACTACACTTGATCTTAGCCAAAATGCCGAGAAGCTCCGGGGGATGGAGTGATAGCACAGTGGTAGGGCGGTCGCCTTACAAGCGGCCAACATGACCGACCCAAGTTCGATTCCTCCACCCCTCTGGGAGAGCCCGGCAAGCTACCGAGAGTGACTTGCCCGCAAGGCAGAGCCTGGCAAGCTCCCCGTGACGTATTCGATATGCCAGACACAGTAACAACAAAGTCTCCAATGGAGAGGTTACTGGGCCCGCTTGAGCAAATCAACGATCAACGGGAGTGCCTTTACCTTTTACCTTTACCTTTTAATATGAAAATTAAGAGATCGTGGGGTCTCACCATGTTTCGTGCTTGTCCCTATCCTTCCCGGAGCGCATCCGCCCCTACCCAGTCTTTCCAGAGGGATTCAGGGCTTCATTCTTATGGTCTTTATCCGGATGCCACTCAGGTTGGAAACTGCTCCTGAATTGTTCGGTGGTTCTGAGCAAGAGATTTAGTCCACTGCTTCTTGCAAGTCAGAGGATGGGGTCCCATCTAATAAGCAGAAAGGCTAGGGGATTAATCTAGAGATGCAAAAGTTAGATGTGGGTTTTCACATCATATTCCCAGGGACTGTGCCATCTAGGAAATTGCTAGCCACTGGGACCCTTTGTTAGTCATCAGTGTCACTCCTGAATGGGGACCTGGAGGTAGATAGTTTGTTTACCTCTGTGGCACAGCGAGAGATCAGAGCCCCCTGCCTCAGAGACAGGTATGCCCAGACCTCTGCCAATGGCCCTACCCTGGGTCAGGGCACCTAGAGCCTGGTGCCCTTTCTCAGGCACTAAGAGGATCAAACTCTATGCCTCTGGAGCCCTACTGCTGATTTTTTAGGTTATTTGTTTTTCTTTTTTTCACTTCTAAATGCTCATTCTTCTGTCCCACTGTCACCTGTCAGCAGTCCGGCCATACTGCATGTAAGAAAGCATCAGGCCCTGACTCCTCTTTGCTCCTGCACACCTGGACCTGTTGGGACAGCCTTGGCTGAGTGACACTCTACTGGTGACAAGAAGTGTGTCCAGATTCATGTATCAGACCAGATGGCAAAGCCTCAGAAGGCAGAGCCATCCTGTTCCAGTAATTTCCAGGAATTTGGTCAGCCATGCTCCTTCCTGCTTGTCACATTCCTACTTGGATGGGAACCAGGGATCGGGGAGGCACCAGGGATCAGCCTGGTAGGGCTGTTCAGGGCAGGCACAGGCAGGTCCCGGTTTACCCCTCGGTGCCCAGTTCATAGCCCTTCCCCTCTAACTGCACCATGGGCCTGGGGCCGCCCGTTCACTCTCATGGATCTTCACACCTCACAAATATCCTGCACACCCTCTCGAAGCTTCTACTGGGGCTCTGGGCTTAGTTCTCTGTGTCCTGCCTCTGGGCCCCTGGGCTCTGGAAACACCAAGTCCAGGTTTTCCTAGAGGTTTGGGGAGCTGGGAGACTGTGGGGATCAGCGGCTTGAGCCCTCTCACCCCTTGCCGGTGGTGAGAGCTGTTCTCCCATTGAATGACTGTCTTTGGAATTTTTCCTTTTAGGATCATACAGAGTCTCACCAAGACAGATGGCACCCAAAAATTTGCTGGAAGCATCCTAGTGTATTCCATGTGTGCAGGCTCTACCCAGCTATCCCCCAAAGGGGCAGTAGCAGGTCACAGCCTAATTATGTAGGTTGTTTACAGGGTACCTCGATTCTGCCGTAACAACTTTCATCTAACATACAGTGGTGCCTAGTGCTCTCAGGTGCTCCCACAGTGGTGATTCCCGTTTCTACGCTCAGTGTTCGAGCGTTCCTGGAGCCCCTTCCATCCCTGCTCGGGTAACCTGCTCTCCCTTAGTCTCTTGCTCGGTGAGAGATTTGGGAACCCCATACGGGTCAGACAGAAGGACAGAGACATATAAATAAAGTTAAGGAAATAGGAATAGCTTACTGGGGCACTCCCGGGCGGACTCTCTGAACCTCAGGTGAGGCAATGCTACACCCGCGCCCTGGGTTAAACTCAGGGGGCTTTTAAGTTGTCTTGGTCTTTTCCTAGTCATCTCTTCGTGGGTCAATGGTAAGGAACCTGGAATGAAGCCTGGTGGCTTCCTGTCACCAAGTGGGCATTAACTCTTGTCTTCCTCACCTGGAACAAGGTGATCTCTGACTCCAGGAATGTTGCTGTCCACTCAGCCGGTTGCCATTTGGTTCTGGTCACCATTTTGTCAGAGCAAACCTCACAATTGATTCTTGTCAAATTTGGTGATTCCTGACCCATCCATCTTGTCCACGTCCTAGAGTGGGTCTCTCAGAGGTCCTGCCTAGTTTTTCGCTTCTGCCTCTTGTGGCCTCCTTGGTTCCCTCCCCTTAGGCTTGGCAGACAGAATCATTTGCGAGCCCCCCTTAGCTCACCCCGCTGCGGCTGATCCTGACAAACTAGCACCTGCAGGTTAATCTCCTGGCGATGCTTAGGGATGAGTGACTCTCTGGGATTGTTTCTCATTTCTGGCCTGACTCTGAGAGATGTCCATTCTACTGTGAGGCCCTCAGGAGTGGCCAAACCTGACCACGGCTGGGCCTGACCAGCCTCCAGCTCCCTGGCCCTTCTGGAGTTCATTCTTTCAACTGGCTCAAAGCCCCCTCCCCTCCTGACTGGTTTGAGTAGAGCAGCGTTCTGTCCTCATTGAAGAAAACACCTTTTCCTCCCTGCTGGGCACTGAGCAGGCCCAGGGCCCATTGATTGAAGAGACAACTGCAGCCAGGGAGTCAGTTTGGTTCTGGACCCTTACTGCCCATGGCATTCTGGACCTGTAAGGTGTTTTTCTACCTGGGTGGCCAGTTGAGTCAGAGACCCATTTCCTGTTCCCAATCACCACAGCCCCCATCTGGCCTCTGGGGCACACAGAGCAGTGAGGAGACCAGAATCAGCCCTGGGGATGGGGTGATGTTTTTTCACCTCTCGGCTGCTCAGGCAAAGGAGCAGAGCACAGTTAGCAGGCACATCCTCCCCCTGCCCCCCCCCCCCCCCCCCGTCATGATCCTACCATCCAGGGTATATTCTCAATGACTCCATGCTCATCAAGGGTGAACTGTCAATCAAGATGAAACTAGCACCCTGGTCTGCACTTGCTGGTGACCTTTGTCAGGATTCCTGCCCCGCACCCCACCTCCCCACCCAGACTCTGTCTCCTTCCCCTGTCTGGTCTCTACAGGTACCTGCAGAGTTTGCATCTGCTTTGGCAGCCTCAGGGAATCCATGGTGTTAGCTCAGTGCACCAGAGAGTCGACCCTGGGGGCTCAGCACTACTCCCCATTTCTATTACTGTTAGTATTTGTGACCAAGGAGACCAGGGCTAGTCTAGGTGCTGGCAGCAGTGCCGTTGGGGCAGACCCTCAGTGCCCAAGCGTTCCTTGCCCTGCTCACACCCAGCATGCCTCCAGCTCTCCCTGCCAGAAGACCCACGGTTCTACACTTGGACACCTTTAGAAGTTGCTGATGCAAATGTTTCTGTTTCCTCACCTCTTTAAGTTAAACGTTTATAGCATTGGTGAAATTTGCTTCTCGTCAATGTTGCCTGTCATCTTGCATAAGCTCAGTAAGAGAATTACAGATTCCTTTAATCTGCCACTTCAAATTTAGTTCAATGTAAAGTCAGGCATGAAAGGTCAGATCTGTTGGCTTTTCCTGGCCCATGTCATCTGCTCCTACTCCCCAGACTCCAAACCTGGGGCCAGTTTTATTTTGTCTATCCCAGACCCAAGGGTTCCTTGACAATTCTTTTGTCCAGAGACTGTCCCATGCTGTACTCTGGACCATATCATATGTGGGACCTTAGGCCTTCCCTTGTCCAAATCAGGGTCACCTGGCACCTGTCCGAGGTCCATCCAAGGACCTCCACGTGAAGCACATTTGAGAATGTTTGAATCAAGGACAATCACTGGGAAACTGAAGCTTTAGTAAGATGAATGTCCAGGATGAGATCAAGACCCACCTGTGACTGCATCAAGCATCAAGCAGTGTCCGTGTCGGGGTCTCTTTGCCAGGAGCCCAAGAGAATACCAAGGTCATCAAGGAGAGAAAAACTAACATTTCACTGGTAGTCTGGTCTGGGAAATGATGCCCTTCTGTCTACATAGTTTCACAGTAGAAAATTCCCAACATCCTCACTGAACCACATGCCAAATACCAAAGGAAACATATGGGCTTTACCTGGAACTTGGGAGTCAACATCCTAGACCAATCAATGCCCTCAACCCCACATAAAGATTCCAGAGTCATTTTGGCGGGGACCCCACATTGTAGATGCAAGAGAGAAATAGTCACAGGCTAGGAAACAGCAGAGACCCGAGGAGGCCCGCATGGGATCCTCACACTCCGCACTGCGCTGACAGGCAGCTCCTGGGACATGGCCAGGGCAAGGCTGACTGCTCAGTGGGATACCAAGCAGGTCCCCTCTTCTGCCAACACTCTCTGGGACCCCTGTGTCTTCCTGAGTGTGGTGAGTCTAGGGCATGACACCTGCCGCTGTGAGAGCCATGGGATTCAGGGACCTTGCAAAAGGGTCTGTTCCTGGGGCAGGGGAGGGAGCACGTGGAGGGCTTCTTCCTTCTAGTCCTCACCCAACACTAGCCAACAGTTGGAAATTTGGTGCCTGAGCCCCCAGGGTCACAAGTTACTTCCCCAGGGGCTAGGAAATACATGTCATCTTGTACTTCCTGAAAGTCACGGGGCAGGTGGAAGACTTCTCTTAGGGTATAAAGGTGGCCGTGTAAGGGGAGTGCTGGACATGTGCCAGCTCTGACCTCCGGCAGCTTAGAAAATGTAGCGGCCCTTGAGCACAGTTCCTGACCTCCCAAAGAACACCAGACCCCCACTCTGTTCTTCCAAAACTGTGGTGAGCCACCCAGGAGACACACATATAATACTATGAGTATTTTACCTGTCATGTCATGGCAAGGTTACCCAGGCCTGGCCATTGTGAAGATGAGAAACCAGGCCAGCTTAGTGTTCCCAGGTGGCCTCGGACCTTCATCTTCTGTAGGAGTGTCCTGGCAGGCAGGTGTCCCCCAAACTGAAACCTCCTATACTGGGAAGTTGCCCAGCTTTGAGCAGGACAAAGGGGGAATGAAAAATCAAGCATTCTTTTACTTGGTCAGTAGGCAACATCTCACCCCCTTTTTCCAATTATGGCACGCCAGGACCCCTGTCTTAGGTCGTCCGTCGCCCCGCCGTGGTACCCGTCATTGGGGAGAATGCTTTAGCCCCTGTCTTAGGTGTGCGCGGCGGTGACAGAAGTTGCCCGTCATTGGGTATCCTGGGCAAGGGAATACTTCCTTAACCACGAGGAGGCACAGGGGAGGATTGATGACATTTCTGCCAAACCAGGCAGGACCCAGTGTGGCTTGACCAGAATGGAGCATGGCTCAGAAAAGAGGGGCAGAGGTAGGGTAGAGGGGTGATGGGGATCTCTTCGTTCAGTGATCGGAGGGGTTCTGTACAGGTCCGGTCTGCACTCCTCCTCCCGCATTTTCCGGTACCGGCCACGGGATTAAGTCACTGCAACAGATAAAGGAAGAGGCTTCCCAGGCCCATTAGAAATACCTTTCTGAATAGGGCTGCTCTTTGCTAGTTTCTCTCAGTTGCATAAAGTGAATTTGAGTGATTTGCCGATCAACCCTGCCAATCTGGTCTCTGACAAATGAGACAAGTCGACTCAGGATGCAGGGCCCGAATGTAAGCATCAGTAATAGTATGATCAGAGGGCCTGCTATAGTAGATATCAGGGTGGTGAACCAGGGGGATTGATTAAACCATGACTTAAACCACCCTTCCTGAGCCTCTCTCTCCTTCTTACGCCATTCCAGGTCTTCACACAGCTTAGCCATGGAATCTCGACTACCCCCGTGTGGTCGGCGTAAAAGCAGCACTCTTCTCCCAGCACTGCACACAGCCCTCCATTTTTAAGGAAGAGCAAGTCGAGCCCCCTCCTATTTTGCAAGACTACTTCCGACAGGGAGGTCAAGGAGTTTTCAAGATGGCTAATAGATTTTTCTATTCGGTCCAGGTCCTCATCAATAGCTGCTCTTAGAGAAGATAGACCAGAATGTTGGGTTACCAGAGCAGCGATGCCAGTGCCGGCACCTGCCAGGCCTATGCCACACAGAGTGGCGATGGTTAGTGCGGATATGGGTTCCCTGCGGTTCCTACGCAGGACATCAGGGGAATTGGACCAATTGTCAAGGAGTACCTCAGCAGGGTGGTATATAATTTTTGGGACAACAATAACCATAAGACAAAATTCTTGGGAGGCATTAAATACTGAGCCTGCCAAGTGGGGAGTTAATCCTGAACATGAACAGGCCCACCAAGCTCCCATTTTTGGTGAGATCCAGGCGGAGTTACTCCATCCCTGGGACTCCGCATTCTGTGCACACAACTCCTTCTTGTTTTGAGGGACTGTACCTACACATGTCCCTTGACCGCTAATTTGGGTCATGGTTAGTCCCTGGGGGTGGGCCTTCCACTCTCCTGGGGCTCTGTAATTAACATTGTATGAGGCGTTAATACCCATAGCCTCATAAAACGGTGGCGTGGGGCTTCAGTCAGGTTTGGGGCAGTAGCATTCAGAGTCTGATATGTGGCTTCGATAAGACTCCTGAGGGGGTTAATGATTGGGCCAAAACTGGGTTTTGGGATGGATAGGCCGGCTGTAACAGGAGGTGGTGTCGTCTTAGGGCCAGCCATGGTAGTAATGGTGAGCTTAAGAGGGGGTTTTGGAGCCTCAAGTGCCTGGTTAGGGCCTAGAGGAACCTGCTGCACGGGTTCGATTTTTAAGAGGATCTGCAGGATAACCCAATGCCATGGCCTGCTATACCACATAAGTCCCCAATTCAGGCGGTTGACCCATCAGGTCTCCGACCTTCCCTTATCAGTGAAGGAGATTTTGACCAGAAGCATTTGGGGGTGGTAATGTACAGAATATGAGCCATATCTCAGTGGCACAGCATAAGAAATATTAACCAGGTCGTGGTCAACCGACCATTTCCAATAGCCATCGTTAGAATCTACGCAAGACCAGCTGGCACAATAGTAAGATTCAGGGCCACCGCAAGTTCTCCTCCATTGGCCTGTCCGGAACCCGGGGCAGGTGAAAAAGCCATTGCGTCTCATAGAGGCTCTGGCCCCGGACCTTTCAAAACCATCCTGAAAGGGGTAGGCGTCTTCCAGGGAAAAATATAAGTCATGGAAGCACTGATTAAGGGGTGCTGCCAAACCAGGCAGTACCCAGTGTGGCTTGACCAGAATGGAGCATTGCTCAGAAAAGAGGGGCACCTGTGGTACTCCAAACCTCATAGTCCTCTCCACTCCTTATGACCCAGGTCTGCTTGAATGGTTGGTGTCGATTGGCATGAGTTTCGGTAGGGTCCTTCATTAATAATATAGCGAGGGTCCAGGTGACAAGCGTCGTTGTGGTCATTTTGTTCCTGTGGAAAAAAAGAGAAGGAAATTCGTCTCAGGGCTAAGTACCCTGGAGGTGAGTTTCATTATTTTTCCCAGCTGTGGGGGACAAATGATCGGGGGGCTCATGTATTGGCCTGACCAGGCGTTCCGGCACCCAAATGGGTTTTTCTGTATTAGTTGGATATACACAGACTGCGCCTCTGACTCTGGCAAGGATTGCTGCCGGTGGTTGCCAGGTTCCTGAGGACAGATCCTTCCTTTTCACCATTGCTTTAAGGGGAGCCGGAGTAGCAAAGTGACGTTGGGCTGCATTGCGGCCTGAATCATCGAGGAGCAAAAAATTTAAAATGAATAAGGTTGCGGATAGGAGCGCTTGTGGCCCTTGACAGCCTTGGTAGATCTCACCCTCTTTTGTTTTAGAAATGTAAGTTTTGAGATGTCAGTGCGCTCGCTCTATGATAGCCTGTCCTTGGGGGTTATAGGGAATGCCTGTTGTATGTGTAATATCCCAGGTTTCACAAAAGGAATGAAAAGCGCGGCTTGTATAGGCCGGTCCATTGTCAGTTTTAATTTGCCTGGGATTTCCCATATATGAGAAAGCAGCAGTAAGGTGATCTATAACATGTTTCGTTTTTTCCCCGGCATGCAGTGAGGCAAAAATCATGCCCGAGTGTGTGTCTATCGAGACATGGAGATAATGCCGGTTACCCAATGAGTTAGTGTGGGTCACATCCATTTGCCAAATATCATTTGCTCTCAGTCCTCTAGGATTGACTCCCAGGGATGGGGAATGTATATAAGGAGCGCAAGCGGGACAGACAGTGCTTATGGAGAGAGCCTCAGCTTTGGAACAACCCGTATGAAAACGAAGAGACTGGGCATTAAGGTGGAATTTTTTATGTAGCTGCATGGCCTTATCATATTCTAGGGATGTCATTATTAAGCGGGTAGCTTTATCTGCTCGTTCATTGCCTTCTGCAAGGGGTCCCGGGAGGCCAGAGTGTCCTCTAATATGACCCACAAAGAGGGGGTCCTTTCTGGCCCAAATCAACAGTTGCAATGTTTGTAATTGAGATAAAATTTTCAAGCCCTCACCTATGTGGGGTGCTGTTTCTAATCAGGGGAAGATATTAGCAACATACACACTATCAGTGTAAATATTGAGGGGCTCATTATGGAATGTCTGCAAGGCCAATAATACAGCAGTTACTTCTGCAAATTGCGCCGAGGTCTCAGCAAGCTGTATGGCTTGAACATCCTGCCCATCAACCACTACGGCTCGACTGCTCTTAGAGCCATCAGTAAAGAGGGTCCGTGCACCTGGAAGGGGGATGGTCTTTATGATTCGAGGGAAGATAATAGGGCAAATCCTGAAGCTTTGCAGGAGTTTATGTCTGGGATATGCCTGTGTAATTTGACCTTTAAAGGAGCAGACAAAAAGGCACCAGGAATCATCATATTGCATCAGATTATTAATAATGTCTTTGGAATAGGGAACGACCAATATGTCCATATCCTTAGCAAAGAGTGCACACCCTATGGTTCTGGCCTTCCAGAGTAATTGAGAAACTAAGGTGGGATAGGGAATCACCGTTCGGGTGGGGGAAGCTGAGAGGTGGACCCAATATAATGGACCAATCTGCCAGAAAACTCCAGCTGGGGCAAACTCTGAAGCAAGCACTATAAATTGTAGTGGTAGATTGTAATCAATATGGTGTATTTGCATTTCTTCTAAGGCATGCTCTGCTTTTCTAAGAGCCAATTGTGCCTCTGGGGTCAATTGACAAGGTGAGGAGGGTTCAGAATCCCCCTTCAATAGTTCAAAAAGAGGTTTGAGCTCTCCCGTGGGCAGGGAGAAGGATGGTCGGAGCCATTGGAGTTCTCCCAAAAACTGTTGCCACTGGTGTAGAGTCTTTAAATGAGAGGTGGCAAACTGTATTTTTTGAGGCACTATTCCCACCTTGTTTATGGTGTATCCTAAATATCTGTATGGGTGGGAGAGCTGTACCTTGTCCGGGGAGATTACAAGGCCTGCTGATTCCAGGGCGACCCGGACATGATCATAGAGTTGAAGTAAAAGGTCTTTGGTGGGGCAGGCGGCTAAGATGTCATCCATATAATGAATCAAAAGTGCATTGGGGAAACGATCCCAGACTGGCGCTAAAACCGCTGCAACATATATCTGACACATAGTGGGACTATTAGTCATGCCCTGGGGAAGGACTACCCATTGGTAGCGCTGATAGGTCTCCTGAAAATTGGGGGAAGGTAGAGAGAAGGCAAATCTTTGACAATCTTTAGGAGCTAATGGAATATTGAAAAAACAATCTTTAAGATCTATCACTAACAATTGCCAGGACTTTGGTATAGCGGAGGGATGGGGGAGCCCTGGCTGCAGGGCCCCCATTGGATGCATGGTGGCATTGACTGCTCTGAGATCTTGCAATAATCTCCACCCGCCTGTCCTTTTCCTTATAACAAAGATTGGGGTATTCTAGGGAGATGTGGATGGGGTAATGTGCCCCTTTTCTAATTGCTCAGACACTAGGGCATGTGCGGCCTGTAATTTCTCTTTAGGTAGGGGCCACTGCTCCACCCAGACTGGATCATCTGATTTCCAGGTAATTGGGGTGGGAGGCCGCTCTACAGTGGCCCCGATTAAAAAGGGCTAGTTTCTTCCAGTTCCTCAATGGGCATTAAAGTCACGGGATTTTCCTGCCTGGAGGATGGGCAGTCACTAGTGATATGGGCTAAGGTCTTAAAGGAGACTGGCGATGTCTGCGAGTGACTGGGTGATGTAACCAGAACCGCGCCAATAGCTGAGAGTATATCTCGTCCCCAAAGATTGGTGGGGAGGTCTGGGACAATATAAGGCTAGAACTGGCCCTTATGGCCCTCGGCGTCCTCCCGGGTCAATACTTGGGTGCTACGGCTGGGTCGGAATTGGCCAAGTCCTTGCAAAACGGCTGTAGCCATTGTGGCAGGCCAGTTGGCAGGCCAATATTTACTGGATATCACTGAGACATCCGCCCCAGTATCTAATAGCCCAGAGAATTCCTTTGAGTTGATTCTTAGCGCATAGCGTGGTCGGGAAGCCATATGGGCAATCCAAAATATTTGGGCTGGATTATCTGAGCAGTCTCCGTTTGTCTGACCCTGGACCGAGAACGTCGAGGTGGGGCCTTGCCACGTCGGGAGGAGGAGCAGGTGTGCAATCAGCTGTCCCTTTTCTATTGTCACAATGCCACGGGGGGAATCTGCCAAGACATGAATTTGTCCTATGTAGCTCTCTGTGATAGATCCTGGGTATATCTGCAATCCTTGCAGGAGAGCCTTTTCTGACCCTAGAATGAGGCCAGTGGTTCCGGGTGGTAGGGGGCCATAGACCCCCGTCTCCAAACTTTCAATTCCCATAGGTGGTGTTAATACCGCCGGGACAGAGGCATAAAGGTCTAGACCTGAGCTGGGAATTGAGGAGCCCCTGAGAGAGGGAGGGAAGCTATCTGGAGCGGGCTGATACTTTGACCCGTTGTCTGATAGGCCTACTGCCTGAAGGCTTGCAGGGCCCGAGGCAGGCCCCTCCCGCCGTTTCCCTGAGGCAGTGGATTGCCTAAGTTATCCGGTGGGGAGCGACACTCGGCTGCCCAGTGATTGCCTCTCCTGCATCTGGGACATAGCCCAGGTGATCCCCCCTTCTTCCGCAAGGGGTTGTTGGGACATTCCTTTTTGAAATGGCCTGGCTGTCCGCATTGGTAGCAGCCTTGCTTGGGTTTTTGTGGGGAATCCCTGAAAGCCTGGAAACCTGGGAAGTTGCCCAGCTTTGAGCAGGACAAAGGGGGAATGAAAAATCAAGCATTCTTTTACTTGGTCAGTAGGCAACAGTTAAAGAAACTTTGGTACATCTACACAATGGAATACTAAGCAGCTGTTAGAAAGGATGAATTCATGAAATTTACATACAAGAGGTACTACATGGAAAGTACCATGCTAAGTGAAATGAGTCAGAAAGAGAGGGACAGACATAGAAAGACTGCATTCATCTGTAGAATATAAAGTAACAAAATAGGAGACTAACACCCAAGAATAGTCTCGATAAGTACCAGGAGGTTTGCTCCATGGCTTGGAGGTCAGCTACACATGCTGGAGGAAAAGGCAGCTCAGATAGGGAAGGGAGCACCAAGTAAAGGGTGTTGGGAGGGTCCTGCCTGGATGGGAGAAGCATGCTGAAAGTAGACTATAGACCAAACATGAATGCCACTCAATGCCTCTTTTGCAAACCACAGCACCCAAAAGGAGAGAGAGAACAAAAGGGAATGCCCTGCCACAGAGCCAGAGTGGGATGGAGGGAATGGGGGGTGGGAGGGATACTGGGATCCGTGGTGGTGGAGAATGGACACTGGTGGAGGGATGGGTCTCGATCACTGTATAACTGAAATCCAAACATAAAAATTTGTAAGTCTATAACTGTACCTTATGGTGTTTCACTAATAAAAATTTTTTTAAAAAGGCTGGCCTGGGTGGAGAGGTGGGTGGGCGGGTGATGGGAGGGAAACTGGAAACTTTGGAGGTGGGAAATGTACACTGGTGGAGGGATGGGTGAACAATGATGACTGAAGCCTAATCATGAACAGGTTTGTAATGGTCTATCTCACATCGATTCAATGAAAATAGAATTTAATAGGAGAATGGCTTATATTTGGATTTATAGAATTAGATGTGTAGTACATTTTCTGAGGTGAAATCCAGAGCTCAGCTGAGGCACTGGGATCTTTATAGAATTGTGGAAATGTGATGTTGGACTTGAGTTTGGAGACAGTGCATGATGAGTAGATCAGTGGTTCAAATCTGTCCTGCTTTGAGCACCATTCTACATGTCATTACTTAATCTCTTTTGTAAAAATGATTATTTCATTGACTTTAAGGGGACACTCTGTATGGGCATTTATAAATGGCAAACAAATTTCATTTGCATTAGATATGGAAGTGGGAAAATGCTGCAGGGGACCTGCAGAGGCCTCTCGGGGTACAGAGATGGGGGTGAGGGACAGGCCCAAGGGACCTTCCTGACTGGCAGTTTATGATTGACAGGTACAGGCAGTTACTGGCCTTTAAAAGTTAGGGGGAGTGGTCAACTCTTTCAGCCCACATGCTCTTTTGAACACGTCCTCCCTTCACATCTTACTGAGTAAGTTTTTTTCAAGAAAACTATCTTGCAGGATTGGAGGGGTGATCCAGAGAGAAGGGCATTTGCCTTGTGGACCAGCCAATTCAGATGTGAACCCGGGCACCCCATATGATCCCTGAAACCCCACCAGGAGTCGTCCCTGAGTACAGAGCCAGGAGTGAGGCCTGAGCAACACTGGGTATGTCCCTCCAAAAATGTCCAAGTATAGCAAAAAGAGAGCGGGGGAGAGTTAGAGGGGTGGTTCTGATTGCAGTGGGACTCACTGGAGCATTTGGGAATTTCACACGCACCATTGTAAACTGGTATTCCTTTCGGGATGCAGTGTAGAAAAATCAACGGAAAGTTAAAATTTTTATTTTGAAAAAGATAAAAGAGGCCCGGAGATAGTAGAGCAGGAAGGGCACTTGGGTTATCTGACTTCAATCTCTGGCGTCCCATAGAGTCCCTTGAGCATGGCTGGGACTAATCCCTCCTGTGGTTCCAAAACCAAAGAAGCAAAAAAACAAGGAACTATAATATATCAAAAGCTAGAACAGGTGGTGAGGTGTCTGCTTGCATACTTCTATCATGGGCTGATTCCTGGCACCTCGTATGGATCCTTGAGCACCATTAGGGGTGATCTCTGAGCACAGGACAGGAGACAGGGTCCCCAGTCAAGGGAGGTCTCATCTCTTAGGCCCCTGGAGCAAGACCATGGGGGCCTGTGCAGGGGACAGATTGCCCAGGCGCTGCCAGCCTTGGACCTGGGAGTCGATGCTTGAACTCCACATCCCTGGACCAAGAGCAGGATGCCCTGGCTGCCTGTCCTCACTCCCAGCCTTGCGCCCACAGGTGGGACTGCAGGACAAACAGGTGAGTGTCCGCGGCAGCAATAGGACTAGGATCTCGGCCTCCCGCAGTAGGATGTGGCCTCTGACCAGTGTCGTCTTTGAGAATGAGCAGGAGGAGGAGCAGGTGCTACTGCAGAGCCAGCTCCGGATCGGCTGCAAGGGGAGTGAATCAGGACAAGGTGGATATGGAGAAATGACAGAAGGTGCCAGGGGAGACCCACTGTGAGGGTAGGAGCCTGCCAGGGGTGGTGGGAGGAAGGACAAGCCAGGATGCCACCCACTATAATATATCAAAATCTAGAAGAGGCTAGAGGGGTTTTGGGGGTGTGGATTGGCCCTCACTGCACAGAGAGGGTCCTAGTAGCGGGGAGGCTGCTGGGTCGAGGTAGGGGTAGGCCCCATCTCTTAGGCCTTTGGAGAAAGACCCCCAGGGAATGTACAGGGGACAGGTTACCCCATGTGCTTTTTTCCTTGGGCCTGTGTGTGTGTGTCTGGGCTCTGAATGTTGTGGTGGGATCTGGACAGCCTTCGGCCCTGTCTCATGACAGAGATGTGCATGCAAGACCAGAAGGTGCAGTGCCTGCAGCCTGGAATTCTTCTGCTGGTATCAAAAGCAGCACACAGCTGCAACCCCACACCTGGATGTCCCACTCACCTGGACTCCAAGGTCGAGAAGGTCCTGAGGCACAAGCCGCTCATGGACCACCTGCAGCAGGTGCTAACCAAGCAGCAGGCCCTGCTGGAGGCCACCTTCAGGGAGCTGAGGGAAACCCAGGTGAGGGGGTGGGCAGGGGCTCAGGGACAGGAAGGCGCATCAGGCCCTAGACCTGCCTACTCACCTGGTGCCTTCATCTTTAGGGGATTCTCAGTCCTGAAATCAGGAGCAACGGAGCCCCAGGCCTTGCTGGAATTCCAAGGGTACCCTGAAGAGGGTGAGTGGTGCGGTGGGTCTCCAGGAGGGAGAAGTGCCTGATGGGGATCTGGAGGTGGGGCTATATGGGAGGTGGAGCCAGGCGGGACCCCTGAGATGCCTCCACCTTCCTTGCTCGGCTGAGACCCTGGAGTGCGCCATAGTCAATCCAGTGTCGAAGAACACGGAGTTGGAGGTGAACATAGTGGAGGTTTGTGAGACCATGACCTCTATGGAACTCGAGATGATGGTCATGAAGGACAGGCTGGTGCCGTGTAAGAAGACTAAGGATATGGATGACTAAGGCCTGAGACTAAGGTCTGGTGTCCAGCCTCCAGCTCTCCCTGCCAGAAGACCCACGGTTCTACAGTTGGACACCGTGACAAGTTGCTAATGCAGATGTTTCTGTTTCCTCACCTCCTTTATGTTAAACATTTACAGCAATGGTGAAATTTGCTTCTCATCAATGTGGCCTGTCATCTTGCATACGCTCAGCAAGAGAATCACAGATTCCTTTAATCTGTCACTTCAAATTGAGTTCAATGGCTCCTGTAAAGTCAGGCATTGGTCAGATCTGTTGGCTTTTCCTGGGCACATGTCATCTCCTCCTACCCCAGACCCCAATCCTGGGTCAGTTTCATTTTGCTCACCAACCCCAACGGGTCCTTGACCATTGTTTTGGTCAAAGTCTGTCCCATGCTGTGCTCTGTACCACATTACATGTGGGCCCTTAGGCCTTCCCTTGTCCAACTCAGGGTTGCCTGGCACCTGTCCCAGGTCCATCCAAAGCCCTCCACATGATGCACGTTTGGGGTTGTTAGGAATCAAGGGGGCTGGAGCCATAGCACAGCGGTAGGGCGTTTGCCTTGCACGCAGCCAACATGGCCGACCTGATTTCGATTCCTCCGCCCCTCTCGGAGAGGCCGGCCAGCTCCCGAGAGTATCTCGCCCACATAGCAAAGCCTGGCAAGCTACCCGTGATGTATTCAACATGCCAAATACAGTAACAATAAGTCTCACGATGGAGACGTTACTGGGCCCGCTCGAGCAAATCGATGAACAACGGGAGGACTGTGACTGTGAGGAATCAAGGACAATCATTGGGAAACTGAAGCTTAAGTTAGTAAGATGAATGTCCAGGATGAGATCAGGACCGAACCATGACACCAGCATCGAGCAGTGTCTGTGTAGGGGTCTCAACAAACAAGACATTGCCATGAGCCAAAAGCATACCAAGGCCATAAAGGAGAGAAAAACTAGCATTTCACTGGCAGTCTGGTCTGGACCCTCATGTCCACACAGCTTCACACCCCAAAATTCCCAATGTCCTCACTGAGCCACATGTCAAAAGCCAAAGTAAACATATGGGCCTTACCTGGAACTTGGGAGTCAATATCCTAGACCTATCAATACCCTCGACTCTACATACGGAGATCAATTCCAGAGTCTGTCTGGCAGGGACCCCACACTGTAGGTGTGACAGAGAACTAGTCCCAGGCTAGGAAACAGCAGAGACCCAGTGAGGCCCGTGTGGGATCTTCATACTCCTGCCCTGTGTTGATAGGCAGCTCCTGGGACACGGCCAAAGCAAAGCTGACTGTTCAGCGGGATACCAAGCACGTCTGCCAACACTCCCCAGAGCCCCTGTTCCTTCTTCACATAAGTGTGGTGAGTCTTAACATAAGTCGCATGACACCCGCGACTGTAAGAGCCGTGAGGGTGCAGGAACCTCAGTCCATTCCTGAGGCAGGGGAGGGGGTGCGTGAAGGGCTTCTTTCTTCCAGTCCTGACTCAACACTAGCCCACTTTTGGAAATTTTGTGCCTGAGCCTCCACAGTCACAGGAGACTGCCCATGGACAGTCATAGATGTCATCCTGCACTTCCTGAAAGACACGGTGGGAGGGGGTGCGGACTCTTCTCAGGGCAGAAAGGTGGCAGCGTGCATGATCTGTCCAGCTGCAAAAGTTTGATGGGGTTTTATATAACAGTCCACGATATTGCGCCATCCAGGCATTTGGTAGCCGCTCATGCCCACTGAAACTCATTGCTGTCACCGCTGAATGGGGAAGCTTGGGGTGAATTGTTTTCAGCCTGACCAGCAGGACAGCAGCAGCTGGAGGTCAGAGGCACAATGACCATTCACAGGCCTCAGAGAGAGATCTTTGTCCCCAGTCTGTGCCAGGAGCCCAAGCGTCTCTGTCAGGATTCCTGGAGCCTGGGGCCCTGTCTCAGGAACAAAGAGGTTCAACTCCTTCCTCTTCCCCGGAGTCCAATTTTGTTTTTTGTTTTTTTTTTTTTTGGTTGTTGTTGTGGAATTAATTTTTTTTAATTTTTATTAGTGAAACACCATGAGGTACAGTTGTAGACTTACACATTTTTGTGCTTGGGTTTCAGTTATACAACGATCGAGTACCCATCCCTCCACCAGTGCCCATTCTCCACCACCACTGATCCCAGTATCCCTCCCACCCCCCATCTCCCCCATCCCACCCTGCCTCTGTGGCAGGGCATTCCCTCTTGGTCTCTCTCTCCTTTTGGGTGCTGTGGTTTGCAAAAGAGGCATTGAGTGGCAATCATGTTCTGTCTATAGTCTACTTTCAGCATGCATCTCCCATCCTGGGAGGATCCTCCCAACACCCTTTATTTGGTGCTCCCTTCTCTATCTGAGCTGCCTTTTCCCCTAACGTGTGTGGCTGGTACCTAAACCTCCTGGTACCTATCTCAGCTATTCTTGGGTGTTAGTCTCCTATTCTGTTACTTTATGTTCCCCAGATGAGTGCAATCTTTCTATGTCTGTCCCTTTCTTTCTGTGGAGTCCATTTTTGAGGCTGAATTCAGTGCTGTTTGGTTGTTGTGGGAAGAGGGGGATTTTTGGGGGGTACACTGGTGAGTCCTTATTTCTAAATGTGCTTTCTTCCAAGAGTAGGAGTAGAGACGTGCATCAGGCCCTTGGGTTTCTGCTGCCAGGACTGCATCCTCAATGCACTGCAGGACAGGACACTATAGGGCTGCCCAGGGAATCTTTCTGAGTCCATAGCCAGGACCTCCCTGAACAAGGGAGCTGAATTCTTGCACCTGGAAAGAAAACGGTCCACAGTGACCAATCTTCCCTGCCTGTCTCTAGATCTGCCCATTTCAAGGCAAACAGGGCTTGGTTCCTTCCTGGTGCAGTTTACAAACAGAAAAACACATCTTTGGGGTCCAGGCAGGTAAAGCGTTGGGCAGGAGGAGGGTAGCAGACCCAGTGAGTGGAAGGCCTGGAGAGCACATGGGGCCAGCGGTCATGGCCACACTGACCACTGCAAGAACGAGAAGGTTCTCGGTTTAGCCTCAGCTCCCAGCCCTTAGCTCTGCCCTGCCACCTGTGCCTTGCTCAAGGGGCTGCCTGTTCACTCTTCCTCCTGTGCACGCCTCACACACCTGATGCTCACACTCCCAATGCACCCTGACACCTCAACTAGTCTCCTGAGCCCTCCAAGGGAGATAGATCCCTGAGTTCAGAGGCAGGAGCAACCACTGAGCACTGCTGAGTGTGCCCCAGAAATTTAAAAAAAATTAACAGCAACAAAATAAATCATTCATTTGGAGACAACAACAACAACAACAAAATCATTCATTCTGAAGAAGAGCAACATGGAGGAAAAAAAAGAAAGACAGTAGGGTGCCCTGAGGCCATGCTGCCAACATAGCCCCCATCTGGGGGGGCGGTCCTTTGGAAAAAGGGTTGGTAGAGAATGTGAAGGGGAACCCTGGAAGCCTCTTCTGAGCGGGAAGGAACCCTGGGGCATGCTCTCCCCGAGACACTCCTCCTCGATACCTCCACACTGGTCACCTCTCTTCCTCTGAAGGGAGGGCTTGGTCGAGTTAGTGAATGTCAGAGCCCACTTTTTGCTTGCCAGCTGGGGTTGAGGCTCAGGAATTCTCTGAACTGAACGTCCTCCCCAGCCCTCCCAAACCCCTTCGGTGGGGTTTTTTATCCCAAGCCTGAAGGGTCCGGTGGAGAAACGTGGAGAAAAAGCAAAACTGGCAGATCTGCGACTGCGGGGGGGGGGGGGGGGGGGGGGGTAGGGCTGAATTCCAAGGGTAAAGCCGTTCCACCCCTCTAAGGCTGGATTTTCCAGCCTGCCGGGGAAATGGGCTGGTGAGGCCGGTGGAAGGTCCCATGTGAGCCTGTGAGCCCTATTTGGACAATGGGAGGTGGGGGGGAGGGGTTGGGGAGGGAGGCACGGAGGCTGCCCAGTGAGGGGCTGGGGGTGCTTGCTGGCCCCTCTGCGGAACAGCGCATACAATGCAGACATTGATGTGTTCCAGTGAGCTGGGCACATCCAGAGAGCCCTGGCCTCGAGAGCATGGGGCAGTGCATGAAAACTCGGAAGAAATGCAGCAGGAGCTGCAGCTGGGTGGGGGGGGGCACCTTCCTGGGTGGGGGAGGTGCTGCTGGGGGCGGGGCCAGAGAAGAAGCAAGACAGGCCCCGCCCAGGGGCAGGGGGCCATGAGGCCAGGGTCTCTGTGACACGGAGGGCCCGGAGGTCATGGGTAAGGTGTAGGGAAGAGCGTCAGATGGGCTGGGGAAGGGCCCTGGGATGAGACCTGGGTCTGGCTCACCTGAACCCCTCCGAGTTTTAAATTTTTCCTTCACTGACTTCAGGGTCGGCTTTTCCCCTCCTTCACCATCGCCTCCAGCTGCAGTCTTCGTGGTCTCACACACCTCCAGCATTTCCCTCTCCACCCCAGTGTGTTTTCCCTCTTGATGGGTTGTCAGGCGGCCGCTGGGTCTCAGCCAACCGCGGAGGGTGCAGTGACCAGGGGTGGGGCCCGCCTGGCCCCGCCTCCCAGGCAGCCCCACCCCCTGACTCCCAAACCTGGTTTCTCCCTCCTAGGAACCCCAACCCTCACGGTTTTCCAGGGCTCCTGTGTGAATTCAGCAGGGCCTGAGACAGGAAGTCCCGGACCTAGGGCCCCTGTAGGTGAAGGTACTAGGGGAGGAGGCAGGGAGGCTGCGGGACTCCCTGTTCCGGTGCCCCTCTTACCCCTGGGTCTCCCCGCCCTCTCCACTGACTGCCTCTACCTGGGCCTGCTCCGTTGACAGGTGCTGCAGCAGCTGGACCAGGAGCAGCTTCTCCTGCAGAACCGCCTGGTGCAGCTGCTCAGCCTTGGAACCCAGGTGGCGGTGGGCATGCACATCCTGTTGGATTGCAGTTGTCTACTGCATTGTATCGTCCTGGGGGCAGGACATTGGCAGTGAGGACAGGCGCGAGGACCGTCCAGATCCCAGCCAGGAGATGCAGGGCTCAGTTACTTACTCCCGGGTCCAATGCCTAGACAGCACCTGCCTAGACATGGGATCTCTCCCTGCCTCCATCCCTTATCCTACCCCACAGCCTCCCACCTCCAGGACCCCTCTCTGTGCAGTGTGGGCCAGTCCGCACCCCCACAACCCTTCAGTGGCTGGCATCCTGGCCTGTCCTACCTCCCAAGAACTCAACGCGGGCTCTTGACCTTACCAGCCCATTTCACAGACCAGGAAAGTCACAGCCCAGAAGGCTGCAATGTCATGCCCCAAGAAGAGCCTTGTGTGGAGGGGAGCTGATGGCCAGCAGACCCCTGTACCCTCTCACAAAACTCTTGGCGTTCGGCAGCTGTTCGTGGGCTCGCAGTGAAGATGCGGGAAATATTGCCCACTGTTGCTGAGACACAGATCGAGCCTCGCCCGACTCAGGCCACGCTTCAGTCCTCATCCTGCAGGAGGCGCTGCCCCCAGCTCCTGTCGCCCCAGCTCAGTCCCCTCAGTCCCCACTCGCATCTGCAGTTCTTCCCTACCCGTTGTTCCTGGAACCTCTTGGCCCCCAAATGGACTTGGGGGCTTGTCATAAGCAGGACCTCAGGTGGCTGAGTTGTGGGTGCCCCAGGGTCGGTGCACCTGAGAGGGAGCAGACAGTCAAGGACCCCAGACCCTCAGCCCCACCCAAACTTCATGGTCCACAGCCCCGACTCTTGGTTCCTCCTGCTCTTCTCGGGGTCAGCTCATTCCTCACCGCCCTCTGCTGCTCCGGGCCCCTTACAAAGTGGATTCTTTCCTGGTTTGGACCCATTGGAGCTCTCCTGGCAGTGCTGGAAGGGATACTAGGGACAACTAGAAACAAGCGTTCTATGTCCTGCCCCTAGAGCTCTCTGCATTTCTGTGCTCATAACATTCTGGGGAGTGGACAGCCGACCCCGATCTCTCCAGCTGCCCCACATAGGGGGACCCTGAGGTGCAGAGGGTGGGTGAGGTTCTCTCAGCTGCTGCTCCCGGCCTGTCTCTTCATATTTCCCCATGCCTCATTCACAGGGCGCTTCCCTGGATACTCTAAGCCACCCCTTTCTGCCTTGCCCCTCCCCATATCTATCAGACTTGAATCCATGATCCCATGACCCCAACCCCCAAACTCACTAACCCAAACAAGTATGAGGCTCTCCCGTGCAGCATTCTGTTTCTTTGTTTTGTTTTGTTTTTTTCTTTTTGGGTCACACCCGGTTGAGGCACAGGGATTACTCCTGGCTCATGCACTCAGAAATTATTCCTGGCAGTGCTCAGGGGACCATATGGGATGCTGGGAATCGAACCCGGGTCGGCCACATGCAAGGCATATGTCCTACCCGCTGTGCTATCGCTCCAGCCCCACATTCTGATTTTTTAAAAATATATGGGTCTGGAGTGATAGCACAGGAGGGAGGGTGTTTGCCTTGCACGCAGCCAACCCGGGTTCGATCCCCAGCATCCCATATGGTACCCCGAGCACCACCAGGAGTAATTCCTGAGGGCATGAGCCAAGAATTAGCCCTGTGCACTGCCGGGTGTGACCCAAAAAGCAAAATATATATATATTATGTTTTAAAATATATATATGTATGTTTGTAAAATTCTTCTCTTTCAGCTTGTTGGTCTGTCCCAAACATGGAGCAGGGCATGGTGTGAATGGTAGGACAGCTGGGGCGGGTTCTGAGACCCGAGGGTCCTGCTTTGAATCCCCAGCTGCACAGACGGAGTTCCGAGCAGGGTCAGGCCTCACTCCTGAGCACAGAGCCAGGAAAAGCACCTGAGTACTGCTGCCTATGGCCCAGCGCCGTACCCAGCTACCAATAATAGAACACCACGGGAGTGGACACGTGGAGGCAGTCATGGCCAGGGCACCACCTGCACTTCCTGCACCCACCGCTGTCTCTGCTGGCACAGCACATTTGTGGGGGGCACGTGCCCCACAGGTCAAAATTCACCTCCTGGCAGGCGTGACTTGCTCTTCATTTCCATATATCAGTTTGAGGTCCACCTGCTTCTTTTTCGTTGTTCTCACAACTTTAAGTTTTTCCATTTCCATATTTAAAGCAAGTGATATTAGTTTGTGATTTATGATACCCCTACAAAGTTCCTCTTTAACCTAAAGGCAATATCATCTAAAAACAGAAATTAGGTAATGACATGTTGAATGATCCTCAAAGCAGGACACATTTGAACCACTGCTCTGCTCACCGTGGACTGTCTCTAAACTCAAATCTGGCTCCCAATGTCCCTGCTCCTGTAATGATCCCAAAGCCTCAGCTAAGCTCCGGATTTTACCGCAGATAATGTACTACACATGTCCTTTGAAAACTTCAAATATAAGCCATTCATTTTTTAAAAATGTATTTTCATAAAATCACTGTGGCTAGACCTTTACAAAGCTGTTCATAATTAGATTTCATTCATCCTTTTTTCCAACACCCATCCCTCCACCAGTGCACATTTCGCAGCACCAGTGTCCTCAGTTTCCCTCCCTTCAACACCCTCCCCCACCCAGCAAACCCAGGCCCTCGTCTATGGTAAGACACTTTTCTTCTCTCTATCTGTCTCCCTTTTTGCAGTTTACAATACAGATACTGAAAGGGTATCAGGAATATCCCTTTATCTACTTTTAACACTCAAGGATTTCAACTTCGGACAGAAATAGAATTGTTATTTCAGGCAGTTTTGCTGACAGAAGAACTGGGAATGGTCTCTGCTATGGACAACCAGGGATCTGCAGATATGGAGTGACTGACCACAGCCTGGGCCCTGGTCTGAGTGTCCAGGCAGGTCCTGAAGATCGGGAGGTCTTCCAACCCTAAATAGGGATGGGATTAACTCCTGCCTGCCAGGACACTCCTACAGAAGAAGAAGGCCCGAGGCCACTTGGGTTCACTAAACTGGCCTGGTTTCACATCTTCACAATGGCCAGGCCTGGGTAACCATGACATGACAGGTAAAATATCCATAGTGTTATAAGTGTGTCACCACAACCTTTGAAAAACAGGGTGGAGGTCTGGTGGGATTTGGGGGATTGGAAACTGTCCTGAGATGCCAATACTTCTCCTGAGCTGCCGCCAGTCAGGGCTGGCACCTGCCCAGCACTCCCCTCCCCATGCCCCTCCAGCCTCCCAGAGACTCCCTGATCCAGAGTAGGTGAGAGACAGGCAAAGCCTAAGGTGGCAAAATGGGCTGCTTCCTACCTGGCAAAGCTGCCGGGCGTTCTGCCGGGACCAGGCGGCTGGGTATGAAAAAAGATCCGCCCAACCGCAGGTGAAAGAGGCTCACATGGCAGTGGCAGGCAGAGCGCTGAGGTACCAGCCAGCTTCTCATGGCATAGAAATGGGGATAGGAGACAGACCGAAGGAACTACTGGCAAGTTGTGACTGACAAGTATAGGCAGTTAGAGGCCATTACAAGTTAGGGTTTGCGGTCAGTTCTTTCAGCCCACGTTCTCTTTCGAACATGTCCTCCCTTCACATCTTACCAAGTAACTTTCTTTCAGGAAAAACTATCTTGCAGGATTGGACAGGTAGCCCAGAGGGTAGGGCATTTGCCTTGTACACAGACGACCCGGATGTGACCCGGAGTCCCAGGCAACTCAAATGTTCCCCTTAACCCCACCAGGAGTCATACAAATACAGAGCCAGGAGTGAGGCCCGAGCACCACTGGGTGTGTCCCTTCAAAATAGTCCAAGAATAACAAAAAGAGGAGGGGAAGTGGGAGGTGGGGTTGGTGCTAATTGACACGTGACTTCTTGGTACTCGCCAGAATGTTTGTGAATTTTATACGCACCATTGTAAACCGTGTATTCCTTTTGGGATGCAGTACAGAAAAACAACAGTCAGTTAAAAATTTAATTTTGAAAAAGATAAGAGCGGCCCAGAGATAGTACAGTGGGAAGGGCATTTGCGCTATCTGGGTTCGATATCTGGCATCCCATAGAATGCCCCTTGAGCATGGCCAGGGCTGATCCCTGAGTCAGAAACAGGAGTGAACCCTGAGCACCGCTGGATGTGGCCCCCAAACCAAATAGACAAGCAAGCAAGGAAATGTAATACATCAAAATCTAGCATACAGGTGGTAAGGTGTCTGCTTTGTGTTATTCTAATCTGGGGTGATTCGTGGTACCTCATATGAACCCTTGAGCACCACCAGGGGTGATCCCTGAGCACAGAGCTTCAAAACTAACATAGAAGCTGGGAAATGGTATAGTGCTAAGAGTGCACGCCTAGCATGGCTAGTGGTTCAGTTATTTGGGTTTTGTGTTTGATTTTGATTTTTGCTTTGATTTGCTTTGGTTTGGAGGCCACAGCCAGTTGTGCTCACGGCTTACTCCTAGCTCTGCACCCATGGCTCTGCAGACATGGAGGGCTCAGGGGACACCAGGGCATGCCAGGGGTCCAACCCAGGTCACCACGTTGCGTGATATGGCAGGGTGAATTGGACCCTTTCGGCTGTTGAGACCACCCAGTGTTTCCCGCCCCTCACACTCTGCTCCTAGTCTGTCTCTCAGAGAAGCAGATAGAGAGTTCTGCTGGCATGTTAGATCATGGCCAATTACTATAAAGTCAAGGCAGTGGACATGACCATTTTCAACATCCCTGGTCTGAGGTAGACAATTCCCATTCGCTTCTCAGCCTATGGGGCTTCTGGCTGGCGTCCCTTCAGCAGGCCTGAGAGAGAGATGGAACTGATGGCTTAGCCTGGCTTAACCTCCTCTCCTTCTGGCAGGGAGCAGGACCCAGGTGGAGAGGCCCCTGGTGAGTGTGAGAGCAGGGAGGGGGCCAGAAAACTCCCCTTTTTCAGGCCCCAGCCATGCCAATACCTCTGGCAGGTTAGAATCATCAGGCACTTTGTCTAAAAATAACTTGATAGAGGAAAATTCATCAATAGTGAGTTCTGGGTGTTCATCCGCCCCTTTTTAAGGAGACCAAGTCTAATGGGTTGAAATCTTTGAAATTTGAGAATCAGAGGGAGGAGTCATTTAAGCTCAAGAGCACTTAAGTGTTAGTCATTTAGAGTGTAGATGTAAGGCTCTGAGGTGTGAGAAACTTCTCAGTTTTTATTTTAGTTTCCTCTTCCTTAAAGGCTCATACAGAACTCATGGCATTCACTAATGCCCACTGTTTCAGAACCTTGTATATATTGTCCTTTGCCCTCTTAATCAAGGGTGTTAGCTTTGTATTCATTTTGTTTCATTTTCCCACTTACCATGTTAATGTGGGGGCTTCCCTGATCATTAGCTCTTAACACCATTCAGGTCCCTATTCAGGTGCCACTTTGTCACCATCCCATGGTGACACAGTACCTGGGAGGGATGGACTATTCGAACATGGTCTAAGGCTGATAGTTCATAGACACGGACGCGGACTATTGACGGGAAAGCAATGGATCAGGCGAATGACTGGTGGTTCATCGACAAGTTTATTCAGGACAATCAGTGAATAAAGGCAAAAGCAGGAATGTGATAAAGGTAGATGGAATGGAAAAAGGTTTGGCAGTAACAAATAGATTCAGGTGGACACAGACTCTGCATCTCCAATCTCCCCCAAACAGAAACAAAGCTTAATCTCCTTCAAGGTTTCTAAAGGCAGCCATGAAGGTTTCAGTCACTCCTGATAGAGCTCAGGGGACCATGTGGTTTTGGGGATCCAGGTGGAGTTAGACACTTGCAAGGCCTGTACTACCTCTCTGGCCCCATTTATTTTATTATTATTTTTTAGTTCTATTAACACTAGTACTGGAACTCAGTCTGGGTTTATTTGTTTGAGCGGCCCTCCTCCCATGGTGCTGGGGTGATCACGCAGTGCAGAAGATTGAATATAATCTCCAACCCATGCCTCCCTCCCCCACAGTGTGTGACCCAGTTTAGAGTGGAACAATCTTTGTGAACACCCACAATCAGAAGATGTGGTCCACACCTCTGCCTGGTGTGGACTCTTTAAGATGAACAGAAAATGTAGTTTATAGGAATCACTTAATCACTTAACTTCCCGTTAGTCGTCGATTTGCTCGAGCGGGCGCCAGTAACGTCTCCATTTGTCCCTGTCGCGTGCTAGTGTAGCCCAATGGCATCTCTTCGCTCCGGGAACATGGAGGGCCTCAAACCGATCGTTCATGACCTTGACAAAGAAGTCTGACCATCTGGTAGGTGGGCGGCCACGCGGTCTCTTGACATCCCTGGAATCCAATCAGTAACAGCTCTAGTCCAACGGTCGTCTTTAAATCTCATTACGTGACCAGCCCATCTGATTTTCGACACCTTGGCAAATGAGACAGCGTCCCTGATCCTTGATCGTCGACGGATGTCAGAACTCCGGATTCGTTCTCTCATTTGAGTGAAACGTGATATTCCAAGCATAGCTCTTTCTATTTTTCTTTGGGAGACCTGAATGGCGTTCTCATCTTGTTTGCATAGGGCCCAGGTCTCTGAGGCATATGTTAATGCAGGAAGAACAGTGGAATCAAAGAGATGTGCCCGGAGCCGGAGGTTCTTCGTCCTCTTAGCTATTTCTTCGACGTTCTTGAAGGCGTTCCAAGCCGCTCTCTTCCTCCTGCGCAGCTCGGGTGCCAGGTCATTTGTCATGTTGACCTCTCGACCTAGGTACACATAGCTGTTGCATTCGGAGATGGTCGTTCCATTGAGAGCGAATGGGGCGTCAGGAACAAGGCTGTTTCTCATAAACATTGTCTTCGTAAGATTCAGCTGTAGTCCTACCTTTCCACACTCACAGTCAAAGTCGGCCAGCATTTGTGCCGCTTGGCTGATGTTTGGTGTTATTAAAACAATGTCATCAGCAAAGCGGAGGTGGTGTAGTTGCCGAACATCTATCTTCACTCCCATTCCTTCCCATTCCAGTCGTCGCATGATGTTCTCGAGGGTGGCACTGAAGAGTTTTGGTGAAATGGTATCACCCTGCCGCACCCCTCTCTTGACATCTATAGGAACAGAGAAGACGATAAGAGCAAAGTGCTTGGATGGGGCTCCCTGGCCATCGCAAGGCCCTGCCAATGGGCCACCATGGACAGAGTGTTGTCCAGAAGCTGCAGAATGAACTCTAGACCCCACTTCTAGGTCCAAGATTCCTGGTTCTCCAGGATGGGGACACCCAGGGGCTTCCGCTTAGGCCCCGGGAGCAAGACCCTGGGTGCTTGTGCAGAGGACAGATTGCCCAGGTGCTGCCAGCCTTGGACCTGGGAGTCAGTGCTGACCTCCACATCCCTGGGCCCAGAGCAGGACGCCCCGGCTGCCTGTCCTCACTTTCACCATTGTGCCCACAGGTGAGATTGCAGGACAAACAGGTGAGTGTTAGCGGGAGCAACGGGACAACTATCCCCTATTTCCTGCAATGGCAGGTGGCCTCTGACCAGTATCAGTCTCTGAGAATGAGCGACTTGACCAGCAGGTGCTACTGCAAAATCAGCTCCTGGATCAACTGCAGCGAGAATGAATCAGGACAAGGTGAATAAGGAGAAATGATAGGAGGAGCTGTGAAAGACCCACTGTGAGGCCAAGAGCCCACCTTGGGTGAGGGGAGGAAGGACAGGGCAGGGCGCCACCCACTGCGGGGTGGGAGGGGGTGTGAACTGGCCCTTACTGTACAGAGAGGGTCCTCGTAGAGGGGAGCCTGCCAGGTAGGATTAAGGGCTCAAGGCAGAGGGAGGCCCTATCTCTTAGGCCCTGGGAGAAAGACCCCATGGGGGTCTGTGGGGGGGGGGGTTGTCGGATTCCTGCATCTTCTGGCTGGGATCTTGTCGGCCCTCCTGCCTGTCCTCACAGCCAAGGTCCTACCCACAGATGCAGGTGCAGGACGAGACGGTGCAATGCCCGCTGCCTTATTGCTTAGCTTCTGCTGCTACCTAGAACATCACAAACTGCAATCCAAGAGCACCTGGATGCCAGCAATCACCTGTGTTCCAAGGTGGAGCAGCTGCACAAGCTGGTGCTTTAGCAGAAGCAGTTCTTGAACGAGCTGCAGCAGGTGCTAACAAGGCAGCAGGCCCTGCTGGAGGCAGCCTTCAGGAGGCCGAGGGAGATCCAAGTGAGATAGGGGTCACAGGCTCCCAGACAAAAAGGGGGCAGCTGGCTCCCACCCTGCCGGCTCACCTAGTACCTTCACCTTCAAGGGTTCCTCAGTCAGACATAACAGGAGAAAAGCAGCTCCAGGCCCTCTGGAATCATAAGGATACCCCGAGAAAAGTGAGTGACAGGTTCCTTAGGTGGGAGACCACCCCCCGCCATGGAGGTCAGGAAGCGGGGCTGCAGTCAGGCCTGTTGACCTCCCTTGGCTGTCTGAGACTTTGGACACATGCTTCCAAAATACGTCCTGTGCCAGAAGCATGGAGGAGGAGCCCTTTGGCCTTCGAACATAGTGGAGGTTTGTGAGACCCTGAAGTCTGTTTAGCTGGAGGCTACGTATGAGGAGACCGGCTGGAGGAGTGTGAGAAGACTTTGGAGCTGGAGGCTGCGGTCCATATCTAGGCTTGCCGGACAGTAGAGTGTGTGAGGATCCCAAGAGACTCTATTTCTGTCTGAGGAACAGGAGGCCACAGACCCCTGACCCGAGACCCAGAGTGACCCGACTACCAGCAAAATCAAACAAATCCAGCTCGTAATCACAAGTTCAGCTGACAACCTTATTCACCATTAATCCCCTTATTTTGCTGCACACATGAACTCTACCCTCTCCGAATCCAACTAATTCAGCCCCATCCGTCCTTCCCGACCTGCTCCTTCCCACCCTTTTCCCTCCTCCCTTCTCCTTCCACCCCCCCCCCCCACTGCACTCAGTACTAGACACCAGGGTGTGGGCGGTGCAGACCCCCTAAAGACACAAGGTATTATTAGGTGGGCAGAAATGACCCCCACCTAAAGACACAAGAGATCAGGGAGGTAGAAACTCCCCCATCACTAGACCCCATGGATTAGGGGGACAGAATTATCCCACACCACTAGACTTGAGTTGTGGGGGACAGAAATGTCCCCCACCACTAGAACCCAGGGATCAGTGGAACAGAGGTGTCCCCCACTACTGGATCCCAAGGATTAGGGGGACAAATATCTTCCACTACTAGAAACCTGGAATGTGTGGAGAGGGGATGCAGAAATGAAAACTGGGCCAACTCAAATCCCAGTCCTAATGATTTCTAATGATTCAGTCCTAATAACTTTTTTGGGGGGGTAGGGGGGAACTCCCTGTGGCCTGACTCTACCTTCCTCCATGTAACAGCCTCCTCTCCTACCCTCTAGTTCACAGACCCAACAGGGCAACATGGCAGCGACCCCCAGGCTGCTGAAAAGCTGCGTGCAAAAGAAGAATTGAGAAACATGAGGTGTGGGAGAGGGAGAGATGGGGATACCAGAAGCACTCCTGTGGGAAGTGAGGGATGCGAGAGACCCAATTCTCTGAGCTCAACAATAGTCGAGACAGGCGCAGGCTGAGACAGACAATTCTAAGAAGCAGGTGGATGTTCAAACTGATAGGTGGAAGGAAAGAGTGAGGTATTCCTTCCAGGAGGTTCCTTGGGGGAACCTGTCCCCCCCACCCCCGAATGTGCCCCACCTCCAGATTCAGGGATTGTGCAGGGGGCATGGTGCCATGGCCATGCCCACCCAACGTTTCCAATCCCATGGTGTTCTTTTATTGGGGGGCAGGGCGTTGAGCCAGAGCTCCTGTGCTCAGGAGCTTTTCCTGGCTCTGTACTCAGGAGTGAGGCCCGGCAAGTGCTCAGGGCTTCCCTTGTGGTGCTGGGAAATCAAAGCAGGGTCCCTGAATGCCTAAACCACTCTCCAGCTGTCCTACCATTTCAACAGGCCAGTCTCAGAGAAACAAGCTGGAGACAGGAATTGAAACAACATAAAACCTATTTTTAAAAATATGGAAGCCCACATTGCAGAGCTTCATGTATGATTGGATGAGTGAGTGTGGGGGCTGGAGTCACGGGATCAGAGCTTTCAAGTCTGTGACGTAGAGGGCGGGCAAGGCAGAGGGGTGGCTTAGAGTGTCCAGGGAGAGGCCCTGTGAACGGGGCATTGTGAATGGGGAGACAGGCTGGGAGCAGGAGCTGGGCGAGTCTCCCTGACCCTCTGCACCTCGGTGTCCCCCTGCGTGGGGCAGCAGGTGGGGATCCACTCCTCCAGAATGTCATGAGCATGAACGTGAAGAGAAAAGTAGGGCCCGGGTCTGGAACCCTCCTTTCTGCCCTGTCCTGGTGCCCCCTTCCAGCAGTGCCAGGCGGGCACAAATGGTTCCAAACAAGAAAAGAATTGATTTTGTGATGAACCCAAAGCAGCAGAAGGCTGTGAGAGATGAGCAGCCCCCCAAGGTGAGCAGGAGGAACCCCAAGTCCGAGGATGGGGGCCCAGGAAGTTGGTGGTGGGGTGAAGGCTCTGGGGGCCTTGACTGTCTACCCTCTCTCAGGTGCATTAGCCCCGTGGTGCCCCCAACTCTTCCGTCTGGGCTACGGAATATGAAAGAACAGCTACAATGGAGGTCAGGAAGTTTCCACCAGATCCAGGCAAGATGCAGGTTCGTCTGAGGTACGAGGACGCTGCCCTGAGTCTACAGGAGCAGGGGCAGCATCCCCGGAGGGGGCTGTGGTGTGGGGTGAGCAGGGCTAGGTTCAGAGCTGCATCTTAGACGGAATGGAACATGAGTCGGGAACCGTTCCCACGCCCTTTGCCCACCCCATGAGCCCTCCAGCAGCTGGCTGAGCTCTGGGGCAGATTGTTGAGACTGGGGCACGGCCCTTCTGGAAAGCCTGCTACCCTCCGCCCGAAGCCTTTCTTGGCGTGAGAGGCTTCTGATGTTTGGGTCTGGACTTTCCTGTCCAGAAGTTCCCCTGGGAGGACAAGAGACCTACTTGGATTATGGGGGAGAGGGGAAGGACAGGGCAGGAGGCCTCCCAGTGATGTTGACTGGCCCATCCTGCTCCAAATGGTTCTGAGGATGTGGGTGGCAGCAGGGAAAGAGACAAGGGCTAGTTGCCCGGGGAGGCCCCATGTCTTAGGCCCCGGGAGCAAGAACATCAGGGCTGGTTGCACCAGGTGCTGCCTGCCTGGGCCTGGGAGTCTGAGCCTGCCTCTCCTGGCAGGGATTGGGCGACAGGCACTCCCAGGGTTGTCACAGGTGCAGGCGCAGTGCACCTGCAGCGACAGCTCCTTCCTGCAGCACTGGGCCACCGCCCAACAGCACCTGGGCTCTGGGAAGGAGCAGCTGCCTCACAAGAAAGATGAAGAAAAGGAAGATTTAGAGACAACAAGGCGTGGGCTGATGGGGACGCGGGTGAGAAGGGCCGTGGGCTCTGGGCAGGAAGGCGGCAGCCGGCTCCTCCTGCTCCTCACCTACTCTCTTCACCTTCAGGGGTTGCTCAGTCAGCCCTGCAGGAGAACTGGAAGCGGCAGTTCTCCACCCCTGAAATGGCAGAGACCCTGAAAAGGGTGAGTAGCAGGGTCCCAGGAGGGAGAAGCCACCTACGGGGGTCAGGAGGCAGGGCTACGGGGGAGGTGGAGCCAGGTGGGCCCTGCCCCATGCCACTTCACCTCCCCTTGGTTGGCTAAGACCACAGGGCTGCTCCACAGCCCAACAGAACCAGGATGTCAATCATGGGAAATAGACCATGAAGACTGAGGAAGATCAATCAGATTGTGCTGCCCATGAGATAAGGAGGCTGGTGCAATGGTGAAGGAAGAGAAAGGGAGCACCGAGTCAAAGGAACAAAAAGTAAAAACCCTGAGTCTGGCATGCAAACAGATCACCCAAGAGGCCATGGTAAGCATGACACCTGCTCGGAGACCCCTGTGACTGCCCCTCCTAACGCTTGGTCTCCCTCCTCAGCGTTCTCTCAACCCCCAACATCCTGCTCGGGAACCAACGGACAGCCACACCTTCCTTGGAACCCCAAGTGTCCTGTGACAGTCAGAAGGGACTTCCTAAAGACACCCTCATGCACACCCCATCCTCCCTGTTACCCAGAGATGGAAATCACACCTAGATCAAAGGGCAATGTGAGCCAATACAAAGAAAACCTGTGTAGGCAGAAGATCAATCAGACTGTGATGCCCATGAGATAAGGAGCCCACAGAAACCCGGCCCAGGGCCCCAAGTGACCTGCCAGGAAATCATGTTGTCCACTAGCATCAGCAATGGTTAACCTGGGATTCTTTTTTTTTTTAAATTTTTTTTTATTAGTGAAACACCATGAGGTACAGTTGTAGATTTACAATTTTTTGTGCTTGGGTTAGATTATACAATGATCAGATACCCATCCCTCCACCAGTGCCAATTTTCCACCAACATGGATAATATCCCCCCCACCCCCATCCCCCATGCCCCCCTGCCTCTGTGGAAGGGCAATCCCCTGTGTTCTCTCTCTCCTTTTGGGTGTTGTGGTCTGCAAAAGAGGCATTGAGTGGCAAACATGTTCAGTCCATAGTCCACTTTCGACATGCATCTCCCCTCCTGGGAGGGTCCTCCAAACACCCTTTATTTGGTGTTCCCTTCTCTGTCTGAGCTGCCCTTTCCTCTAGAATGCCCGACTGGCCACTAAGCTATGGAGTAATCCTCCTGGTGCTGATCTCAGCTATTCTTGGGTATTAATCTCATATTTTGTTACTTTATATCCCCCAGATGAATGCAATCTTTCTATGTCTATCCCTCTCTTTCTGACTCATTTCGCTTAGCATGATACTTTCTATGTTGTACCACTTGTACGTAAATTTCATGACTTCATCTTTTCTAACAGCTACATAGTACTCCATTGTGTAGATGTACCAAAGTTTCTTTAACCAGTCATCTGTTCGTGGGCATTCAGGTTTCTTCCAGTTTCTGGCTATTGTAAAGAGTGCTGCAATGAACAAACAAGTGCAGATGTCACTTCAACGATACATTTTTGCCTCTCTGGGATATATTCCCAGGAGTGATATTGCTGGGTCAAATGGGAGCTCAATTTCTAATTTTTTGAGAATCATCCATACTGTTTTCCAGAAGGGCTGAACCAGTGGACATTCCCACCAACAGTGAAGGAGTGTCCCTTTCTCGCCACATCCACGCCGGCATCGGTTGCTTTTGTTCTTTTGAATGTGGGCCAGTCTCTGAGGTGTGAGATGGTATCTCATTGTGGTTTTGATCTGCATCTCCCTGATGATTAATGATGTAGAGCATTTTCTCATGTGCTTTTTTGCCATTCCGATTTCTTCTTTGAGAAAGTTTCTGTTCATTTCATTGCCCCATTTTTGGATGGGGTTGGATGTTTTCTTCTTGTGGAGTTTAACCAGTATTTTGTATATCCTGGATATCAACCCCTTGTCAGATGTGTATTCGGCGAATATCCTTTCCCATTCTGTAGACTCTCTTTGTATTTTGGTCACTGTTTCTTTGGAGGTGCAGAAGCTTCTTAGTTTAAGATAGTCCCATTTATCTATCTCTGTTTTCACTTGCTCGGCCAGTGGCGTGGCATCTTTGAAGATACCATTAGCTTCAATGTCATGGAGGGTTTTGCCAACTTTATCATCAATGCACCTTATGGTTTCTGGTCTGATGTTGAGGTCTTTAATCCATTTTGATCTTACTTTTGTAGATGGTGTTAGGCAGAGTTCTGAGCCTATTTTTTTGCATGTAGCCGTCCAGTGATGCCAACACAATTTATTAAACAGGCTTTCCTTACTCCACTTCACATTACTTGCACCTTTATCAAAGATTAGATGATCATATGATTGAGGGGAGATGTCAGTGTATTCAACCCTGTTCCATTGGTCTGCAGTTCTGCCTTTGTTCCAGTACCATGCTGTTTTAATTATTACTGCTTTGTAGTAGAGTTTGAAGTTCGGGAGGTTGATTCCTCCCATTTTCTTTTTCCCAAGAATTGCTTTAGCTATTCGTGGGGGCTTATTGTTCCATATAAATTTCAGGAGTGTTTGCTCCATTTCTTTGAAGAATGTCATGGGTATCATTATAGGGATTGCATTGAATTTATACAATGCTTTCGGTAGTATTGCCATTTTGACAATGTTAAGTCTCCCGACCCATGAGCAGGGGATATCTTTCCATTTCCTCATGTCCTCTTTTATTTCCTGAAATAGCGTTTTGTAGTTTTCTTTATACAGGTCCTTCACTTCCTTAGTTAAGTTGATTCCTAGGTACTTGATTTTCTGGGGCACAATTGTGAACGGGATTGTTTTTTTCATGTTGCTTTCTTCTCTCTCACTGTTTGCGTATAGGAAAGCCATGGACTTTTGGGTATTGATTTTATAACCTGCAACTTTACTATACAAGTCTATTGTTTCTAGGAGTTTTTTGGTGGAGGTTATTGGGTTCTCTAAGTAGAGTATCATATCATCTGCGAATAGTGAGAGCTTGATTTCTTCCTTTCCTACCTGAATGCCCTTAATATCTTTTTCCTGCCTAATCGCTATTGCAAGTACTTCCAGTACTATATTGAACAGCAGTGGAGAGAGTGGGCATCCCTGTCTCGTCCCTGATCTTAGAGGGAAGGCTCTCAGTTTTTCCCCATTGAGGATGATGCTTGTTGTAGGCTTGTGGTAGATGGCTTTAATTATGTTGAGGAAGGTCCCCTCTATACCCATTTTGGCTAGGGTTTTCATCATAAAGGGGTGCTGGATCTTATCAAATGTTTTCTCTGCATCTATTGATATGATCATATGCTTTTTATCTTTTCTTTTGTTGATATGGTGGATTATGTTGATTGATTTTCGAATGTTAAACCATCCTTGCATCCCTGGGATGAATCCTACTTGGTCATGGTGTATGATCTTTTTGATGAGTAGTTGGATTCTATTTGCTAGTAGTTTGTTGAGGATCTTTGCATCTGTGTTCATCAGGGATATCGGCCTGTAATTCTCTTTGTTTGTGGTATCTCTGCCTGCTTTTTCTATCAGTGTGATATTTGCTTCGTAGAAACTGTTTGGAAGTGTTTTTGATATTTCAATATCGTGGAAAAGCTTAAAGAGGATTGGGAGTAAGTCCTCTTTAAAGATTTGGAAGAATTCACTAGTGAATCCATCCGGGCCAGGACTTTTGTGCTTGGGGAGACTTTTTATTACCATTTCAATTTCCTTGATGGTGATAGGTCTGTTCAGGTATTCCAGGTCTGCTTGGTTCAGCCTTGGGAGTCTGTAGGAGTCTAGGAATTTATCCATTTCCTCGAGGTTTTGATGTTCCGTGGCATAAAGCTTCTCAAAGTACTCCCTGAGGATCCTCTGAATTTCTGTGGTTTCTGTTGTAATGACCCCCTTTTCATTTCTGATTCGGTTTATTAGGGTTTTCTCTCTCCCTTTCTTTGTGAGTTTTGCTAGAGGCTTATCGATCTTGTTAATTTTCTCAAAGAACCAGCTTTTGGTTTCATTGATCTTTCAGATTGTTTTTTGTGTTTCCATCTCGTTAATCTCTGCTCTGAGTTTTATTATTTCCTTTCTCCTGTTCAGGTTGTGCTCCTTTTTTTTGTCCTTCTCCAAGCTCTTAAGCTGTGAGGTTAGGTTACTTATGTGTGCTCGCTCCTCCTTCCTGAGGAATGCTTGTAGAGCTATAAACTTTCCTCTTAACACAGCCTTTGCTGTGTCCCATAAGTTTTGGTAACTCGTGTTCTCATTTTCATTCGTTTCTAGGAATCTTTTGATTTCCTCTTTGATTTCCTGTCTAATCCACTCGTTGTTCAATAGTGCATTGTTTAATTTCCAGGTGTTTGATTTAGTTTTCTGTTTTTGTGTGTGATTTACTTCTAATTTCAGCGCATTATGGTCTGAGAAGATTGTTGATACAATCTCTACCTTCTTAATTTTATGGAGGCATGTTTTGTGGCTCAGCATGTGGTCTATCTTGGAGAATGTTCCATGTACGCTTGAGAAGAATGTGTATTCAGCTTTTCGTGGATGAAGTGTCCTGTATATATCTACTAAGTCCCTTTCTTACATTGTTTCCCTCAAATGAAGTATGTCCTTGCTAAGCTTGAGTCTGGTTGATCTATCAAGAGGTGACAAAGCAGTTCTAATGCGTTTTTAATAAAAAAAAAGCAATGGCATCTAAGCTACTAAGATAGCCCACAGAATGGGAAAAATTATTTACCCAATACCTAGCTGATGAAAGGCTAATATCCAAGTTATATAGCACATTGGTAGAACTTTACAAAAAAAAATATCTCCCAACCCCATCAAACAAATGCAGAGAGGAATAATGAACAGAAATTTCGTCAAAGAAGAAATTCAAGGGCTGGAGTGATAGTACAGTGGTAGGTTGTTGCTTTGCACGTGGCTGATCTGGGTTTGATCCCCGCCATCCTACGGGCTACACCCGCCTTGGAACCCCAAGTGTTCTGTGAGAACCAGAAGGCAGTGTCCTTCCTAAAGACACCCCATGCACACCCCATCCTCCCTTTCACCTAGAGGTGGAAATCACACCCAGATCCAAGACAGACCTGAGCCAACAACCCGTCAAAGACAAATTGTGTTGGCAGAAGATCAGACAGACTGTGATGCCCGTGAGGTAAGGAGGCTGCAGACACCCATCCCAGGGCACGAAGTGACCTGCCTGAAAGTGATGTGTTCCCCCCAAGAGTCAGAAATGGTTAAACAGAATTCTTACTCACCTGTAATTCCGTCTTTTACCTACCCTGTCAAAATCATATTCATTTACCCCAACCTTGTCTTTCTTCCCTCTTCCTTCCCGCCCTTCCCCTCTTCCCCCCTCCTCCTTCCTGCCCCCTCCCTTCTCCCCTCCTCTGCCCCTTCCCATTGAGGAATGGGCTATAGGGCTATGAGGCTATGGGGCTACACAAAGCAATTGCAGACGTGCCCCCATGGCAGGGATGCTGCGTACTAGGAGTGACGAGATGACCCAAACAGAACAACATTGAGACTCGTACTCTGCAAGTAAAGAAGTTACACAGTCTCCAAGGAAGCTCAGCTAGAGAAGAGGGCACCAAATCAAGGGTGCTGGGAGGATCCTCCCAGGGTGGGAGATGCATGCTGAAAGTAGACTATAGACCAAACATGACTACCACTCAGTGCCTCTATTGCAAACCACAGCACCCAAATGGGGAGATAGAGAACAAGGGGGAATGCACTGCCAAAGAGGCAGGGTGGGAAAGGGGGTTGGGGGGGTAGGAGGGATGCTGGGACCCGTGGTGTTGCAGGATGGGTGCTGGTACAGGAATGGGTACTTGATCATTGTGTGACTGAAACCCAAGCACAAAAAATTATAAGTCTACAATTGTACCTCATGGGGTTTCACTAATAAAAAAATAATAAAAAGAAAATTTTTGGATTAAAAAAAAAGGTACACAGCCTCCAGCACATCCATATGTGCAGGAGCAAACTCAAAACATAAAATAATAACCCAATTAAAAAATAAATCCGAATAAATAAATTTCAATTTTTAATATGTACAGATACTACACTTGATCTTAGCCAAAAGGCCGAGAAACTCCGGGGGATGGAGTGATAGCACAGTCATAGGGCGGTCGCCTTACAAGCGGCCAACATGGCCGACCTGAGTTCGATTCCTCCACCCCTCTGGGAGAGCCCGGCAAGCTACCGAGAGTGACTCGCCCGCACGGCAGAGCCTGGCAAGCTCCCCGTGACGTATTTGATATGCCAGACACAGTAACAACAAAGTCTCCAATAGAGACGTTACTGGACCCGCTTGAGCAAATCGACGATCAACGGGAGTGCCTTTACCTTTTACCTTTACCTTTTAATATGAAAATTAAGAGATCCTGGGGTCTCACCATGTTTCGTGCTTGTCCCTATCCCTCCCCGAGCGCACCCGCCCCTACCCAGTCTTTCCAGAGGGATTCAGGGCTTCATTCTTATGGTCTTTATCCGGATGCCACTCAGGTTGGAAACTGCTCCTGAACTGTTCAGTGGTTCTGAGCAAGAGATTTAGTCCACTGCTTCTTGCAAGTCAGAGGATGGGGTCCCATCTGATAAGCAGAAAGGCTGGGGTTGCGAAAGTTAGAGTGGGTTTTCACATCAAAATCTAGAGTCGCAAAAGTTAGATGTGGGTTTTCACATCATAATCCCAGGGACTGTGCCATCTGGGCAATTGGTAGCCACTGGGGCCCTTTGTTAGTCATCAGTGTCACCCCTGAATGGGGACCTGGAGGTAGATAGTTTGTTTACCTCTGTGGCACAGCGAGAGATCAGAGCCCCCTGCCTCAGAGACAGGTATGCCCAGACCTCTGCCAATGGCCCTACCCTGGGTCAGGGCACCTAGAGCCTGGTGCACTTTCTCAGGCACTAAGAGGATCAACCTCTATGCCTCCGGAGCCCTACTGCTGATTTTTTTAGGTTATTTGTTTTTCGTTTTTTCACTTCTAAATGCTCATTCTTCCAGGAGGTCTGGTGCCCAGCCTCAACCAAGAGCTGGAGCAGAGTCTCTGAGGCACTCTTTCAGTCCTTTTAGGCTTCTGACACTAGGAACTTATCATCTACAGACTGCAGCATGGTCCATTCCAGGGCTACAACGAGGATTTTCTTAAGTCCAGAGCCAGGGTCTTCCTGAAGAAGGTGGCCGAGTTTTTGAATCCTTGGGCAACGGGTACACAGTGACTGAGGTTTCCTCCTGTCTCTGGATCCTTTGGCCCAAAGGCAAAAGGGTCTGCTTCCTGGAACAATTTGTAAAGGGGGAAGCATATCTTTTGAGGTTCAGGCCAGTCAATCATTGGGCACTAGAGGAAAACAGACTCAAGAGAGTGGAAGGGCTGGGTACCACAAGGTGACCAGCAGGAGCGACCACACTGACTCGGCGCAGGTCATGACTTCTCAACTGAGGCCAATGGGTTGCTCCCAGTTGAGCTGCATCCCACCACTATTCCTTCCTCCCAGACCTGCGCAGTATCTTTCCCTATCCCTAGCCACACCTCACGAGTTACCTGACATTGAGGCTGTCTCTGGAGGCTCACTCCTAGCATGAGTTTACCAGCAGAGGGGCATGATACTGCCATTAGAGAGCGCCTGGAGAGGGTATTTTCCAAAGTGGGAATACACAGTGTCAAAGTGGACATTTATTTGCGCTTCTAGCTCTGTCTGGAGATCTAATGCCAATAAGATACTAAAGTGAGGAACAGAGAGAACCTTGTTTTCCATATGGAACCCCCAGCATCTGCTGAGATCATGGATTCTCGTGTCCAGCAAAAGCAGGGAAGGGCTGCACCTCCGGTACCTTCAACGAGCTCTGCTTCCTATGTTGCCCTGTCTTGGGGGTCATGGGGCCCACTGTTTCCACGAGGCTTTTCTTGGGAGTGTAGGTACAAAGGTACCCTGCCTTCCCTGCCTGCCTGGGGACTCCCTGTGTACCCAACTTTGAATGTCTGCCACTCCCATTCATAGAGGGTCACAACTTGCCTGGTGTCATATTGGCACTTTGTTCTCTCCTGCAGCATGTCATGGCCCTCTGGGGCAATGATCTGGGGCCTGCCTTCTGCCCCTCCGCATCCTCCACCCCTGACCCCTGCTCCTGCTCTGACTCCCCTCTTATTCCCCGCCCCTTGTCTGCCCTGCCAGTTCGCACCTCCTCTAGACCAAGGGCACACTGGCGGTGCTGGGGTCTGGCCTTAACCACTCCACTGGGGTAGTGCTGTCTCCACTGGAGGTGCTGGGGCCTGGCCTTAACCACTCCACTGGGGTAGTGCTGTCTCCACTGGAGGTGCTGGGGCCTGGCCTTAACCACTCCACTGGGGTAGTGCTGTCTCCACTGGAGGTGCTGGGGCCTGGCCTTAACCACTCCACTGGGGTAGTGCTGTCTCTACTGGATGAGTGGCAGTGCCATCCAGCTGCCATGCTCTCTGCCAACTCCTCCAGTGCACCAGGTGCCACTGCTTGGGTGTTGCTCTTTTTCCTTTTGGTCTTGTCTTGCTTTATCCCCTGCTTGGTAGTGAGTTTTATTGTTTCACAAATGAGAATTGCAGCACTAATATAACTTTGAGTTTTGAACGACTATGAACACATAAGTACTTTGCCAAAATTTCTGCCTAAAGCTAACTAAAAACCAAGAAGCTGGGACTGGAGTGATAGCACAGTGAGTAGGGTGTTTACCTTGCATACGACTGACCTGGATTTGATTCCCAGAATCCCATATGGTTTCCTGAGTACCACCAGGAGTAATTCCTGAGTGCATGAGCCAGGAGTAACACCTGTGTATCGCTGGGTGTGACCCATAAAGGAAAAAAAGGCACATTTTGGCAAGTGGGAGAACATGATGAGATAATAGTGCTATTGGAATGAATAGTTCCAAAGTCTGAACACCGCACAGGCGAGAGATCAGTTTTACAGCAGATCTGATGGGCGTCGGGGTATTAGCAAGCAGCTGACAGGAGAGTATGGAACAAGAAATGACCAAGGTTTCTTGGTGCAGAGAAGGATCTGGAGCATATCAATAACGTAGGAAAATTTGGGAGATTTTCCCTGGTTTCTACGTTGAACAGAGTGACAGATCACCTCTGGGCCATCCCGGGTGACTTCCGTGCCTGTCTTCGTCTTTCCCAGACCCTGTGCCTCATGGCAGCTCCTGCTCTCCAGGGTAGCCTGTCTGAAGTTAGCTTGCGGGAAATGTGGGCATAGGTCCCCTCTCCTCTTCCGCAGGGCTATGGAGATCCTAGTATCAGGACTTGAACAGGGCTGGGCCCATCAAGGCAAGCACCTTCACCCCAGCAATATCCCTGGGGCCCATTCTTGAAAAGTCTGAAAGTGCTCGGGAGTGGAAGCCTCGGGTTCCACGGGGCTGTCTCCCTGGGCACTGTGCCGTACAGAAGGCGGAGTGAGGCATCTTTAAGGGAGCCCAACTCTACAGGAAGGAGAGTTAGGTGGGAAGCAGCTGAAAGAAAAGTACTGCTTGCAGCAGGTCATTAGTCCAGCAGATAAAGTGATCTTCTTGCACACTGCTGACGTTGGATCAATGGGCACCCCTAGTTCCACTAGGTATGGTCCCTGAGCTAAGTCAGGAGTAAAGCCTGAGCATGTCTGGGTGTGGGGCCAACACCCAAAGAAAAGTGCTGCAAGCAGACAGGGCCGACCTTTTCCCAGTGCCCTAAGAAGAATTCCTCAAATTCTTACAGGGCATAAGAGAGATTTCCCTGTTAGGTGGAAGGGGTGAGGGAGGGGAAGGGGGTGACCGTACTGGCCCTCCACTTGTGACTCTGCCTGAGCAGTGACAGTCCACTTGGACAGTCCACAGTGGCCTGACTCAGGCCAGAATTTGGCTGCTGCTTTGACACAAGGTGTCCTGAAATTGTGAATGTCAGTGTCCTTAGGAGGGAGAAGCCCCCAATGAGGGTCAGGAGGCAGGATACCCGGGGCGGGGGGCAAAACCAGGCTGACTCTGCCCCTGAGCCCTCCACCTCCCTTGGTTGGCTGAGAGCCTGGGGCTGCCCCTCAGTCTATCCAGTTTTAGTCAATCTAAGGGCACTGAAGTGGAGGCAAACACAGTGGAGATCATAAAGCCCGAGGAGCTGGAGGTGGTAACAGTCAAGAAGGACAAGCTGGTGGTGTGGGGAAGACTGTGCATCTGGAGGCAGAAATTTCCCCCTACATTGGGTACCGGGGATGTGGGGGGCAGAAATGTCCCCTACTAATAGACCCTAGTGGTCTGGGAGGCAAATAAAGGCCCTAAGCAGTAGGCACCAGTAACATGGGGTGCAGAGGTTTCCCGTAATAATAGACAGCAGGGATCCAGGGACAGAAATGTTCACAATAACTTGGCACCAGGTATGAGCAAAGCTGAAATTTCCTCCAGAAAAAAACACTAGGGATTTTGGGGAAAATTGTTTTCCAATACTAGACACAAGAGCTCTGGGGGGAGAAATGTCCCACAACAGAGAACAGAGCTCAGATAGGAGACATGTCCTCCAACACTACACAATAAGGAGTCCCAGGAGCAGAAATACTCACGCCCATAGAAATAGTCCAAAGAGTAGCAATAAAAAATGACCACCTCCCCACCCTCCACCTTAGACTATACCCCAGGAGAGAGGAGTGGAGAATGACTGCTCACCCCCGCTTTCCTACCTAAATGTGGAGATATTTCCGGTTTGTGGGCTGTCCTTGCACGGTCCAGGGCATTTTCCACTTTTTGAGTAAAAATTCTGTCCAGAAGGCCAGAGAGAAGTCTCAGGAGACTCAGTAAAGGCTTGGGATGCAATAGGTCAAGAACATTCCCTGGCAACACAGGGTCTCCTGATCACAAAGCCTGGAGCAAATAGAGATCCCCACAAACCCCAAACCTCTCAGGTATGTACACAGGCCATGAGGGTCAATGAAGCAGTACTTGGAAGGATCTCAGTGCTTAGAGGAAACACTCATTCAGGGCATCCGATTTTCAAAATGGCACTTGGGTACAACCATCTACCCGTCCTGGCCCAGGGAAAACGAGGCAACACTCAAACCTTCGGTTCATGGGCTACAGGCCAAGCAAAAGTCTGAGCCGAGAGCTCCCCTTCCTCCAGTGCACTTTTTCTATTCTGGGAAAGGAAGTCCTGAAAAGGATGGAGGCGGGAACAGTCAGCAACTGAGTTCTAGGCACTACCTGGGACAGTTTAGGGGATCATGAATTGGTGGCAGAGGAGAGAGAGGGGAGAGGGCTGAATCACTCTCCCTGACAGCCACTGTCCTGTTTCCAAGATTGTTTCTACAAATGGATGCATCCCAGCCTGTGTGGGTGTGTGGCATTGGGTGGGTGGGTCCTGCCAGGGAACGGCTCATGCTTCTTGATGAAGCATGAGCTGTCCTGTGGGGGTCTCCCCATGGATCAGAACCTGACATGACATGCCCATGCCCATGGTGCCTGTTCCGTCTACACCTCCTCTGTAGTGCCCACCGGGAAGAGCCCCCACCTTGCCCCCAATGCTTCCTGGGTGCCATGCCCCCTAGTGGCCAGATCATGTCTCATGTAAAGGACCTGCAAACCTCCTGGTATTTCCCAAACCTCTCAAGGACTGGATGGACTTTCTCTGCCCAGAGCCTCACCCCAGTGTGGAACCCTTCACTGCCCACAGGCTCCCCAGACAGCACAAGCCCACAGTGACCCTGTGCCCCACCATCAGAGATAAATTTGATTCTCAGCACAGCGAAAGTGAGAGGGGGGAGATGTCAGAGCTACAGGAGACAGACGGAGACCACTGGGGCCTGAATGTGCTCAGGGCAGGGAGGACAGGTGCATTCGTGGATGCCATAATGGGCACAGGCGATATGGGGGAGTTGGGGTTGCTTTCAGGCTGCAGGACTCGTGAGGGCAGCGTGGCCAGGCTGAGTGGCCCTAGCTGGGAGTGTGTGTATTGAGAGGGATTTCCAGAGCAGGCCGGGATCAACACCAGAGAAGCATCAAGGTTCCCCAAGGCCAAGTCTGGTGTCCAGCTCCCAGTAGGATGGACTGAGTCTCAGAGAAAGGGGCAGAGCTGGGTGGGGAGGTTCTATGGGGTCATTAAGAGCCCTCCAGGACTCAGAAAGGGAAGTCTCTGAGCAACAGGGGGAATTGGTCAGGGACTGACTGGGTCTGGGGGCTCAAAGGCCCCACAAACTGGCTGCTGCCAGTCTGGGAGGAAGCAGAGACAGAAGGACAGAGAGAATGTGGACACCGTATAAGGCGGGAGCAAGAATTCTGCGGGCTTCAGGAAAGGAGAGGGGCAGGGCAGGGGGACAGGGGCTCCAAGGAGACAAAGGAGAGGGGCAGGGAGTGAGGGGCGGTGGGGACAGCGTCCAGGACAGCCCCTCTGCCAGGCTCGCTGGGCTCCCTCAGCAGCAGCCAGGCCAGACATAGGGGTGCTCAGGGGCTAATCCTGGCATCTGCACCCCAGCCTGGGCATGGGGGGACATGATCTCTGGGAATGAGAAAGTCGTGGACTGAGCTACGGGAGACCGAAAGGGTCAGTGCTCCTGGCCCACCGTGGGGCCCACAGAGTTCCAAGCCACCATCGTCGGTAGGGGGCAGTGCCCGAGGGTCCGGGTGGGGGTGGGGAGGCCCGTCAGGCCCACCAGGTCAGAGGCTGGTGCAGCCTTCATTGTGAGGTTACCCCTGGGAGCTCTAGATTTCTCCCTGGCCAATGGGGTTGCAGCCCCGAGGCCACGCCCCCTTCCCTGCCTATAAAAAAAGCTCGTGGCCCCGCCCCTCGGGGACCCTCTCTCAAGGATGCTTGAGGGAGAAGTGGCCCCATCACACCTTCCCCCTGTTGACCCTTCGAGGGGTCATCTAGGGGTCACCTCCAGATGGTGACCCTTCCACGGGTCATCTACGGGTCACCTCTAGGTGTCATCTCTAGCAGATCGTTCGAAATTGGAAGAGCGCAATGGACGGTAAGAAAAGGCCCTGCGTTGGTCCTGCACTGGTCAGTGTATGGCCCCGAGGGCACAGGATCAAGCCCGGGCCCATTTCCAGCAAGACTTCCGGCAGTTTTGTCCCCAGCAGCCTCTGTCCTCGTCAGGGTCTCCCGGGACTCTGGGATGGGAGTCCCCAGAGAGCCCCTCTCCAGGACCTGTCCGTTCCTGTCCCCAGAAGAGGACCTCCTGGGCTCCTGCTGCCTAAGACCTGGGTGGCTGGACACTGGCTCCCCAGCTCAGGAAACAATGGGGTTGGGAGCTCAGGGCAATGCTGAGGAGCTGCCTCAGTGGTGCTGCGGAATCAAAGCAGGGTCCCTGGGTACACAGACCCCTCACCACAGACCCTCCTGCCAAAAACCTCCTACTGTACGACCACACCCTTCCCGTCTAATTTAGGACAGAAAGAGATGGAAGAACAGAATTTTAAAACATCAGATATATCTTGTAAAGGCGGAGAGTCACATGGCAGCGCCTCCTCCGTTAGGGGTGAATGATTTGGGCTGGTGCTTGGCACCAGGAGTTTGAAGCCTGTGATGTCTGAGGAGGGCAAGGCAGGGAGGAATCACTCAGAGTGTCCTGAGGCCACGGCCACATCCCTGCCAATAGAAATGCTCGTGGCCCCGCCCCTCGGGACACCCTCTCTCAAGGAGGCTTAAGGGAGAAGTGGCCCCATTGCACCTTCTGCATGTTGACCCTTTCCCTAAGGGATCATTGGAAATTGGCAGAGCATGAAAAGATGGGAAGAAAAAGTGCTAGGTCGGTGCTAACCCGCCAACCCTGGGCCATGCGCTGGTTCTGCACTGGTCAGTGTGTGGCCAGGAGGCCCAGGATAAAGCCTCCGCCCATTGACAGCCACGTTTTCAGGCAGTCTTGTCCTCCAGCAACTTCTGTCCTCGCCAGGGTCTCCCGGGACTCTGGGATGGGAGTCCCCAGAGACCCTCTCTCCAGGCCCTGTTTCCTCCTGCCACCAGAATAGGATCTCCTGGGCTCGCACTGACCAAAGAGCTGGGTGGCTGGACACTGGCCCACCCAGCTCAGGAAACAATGGGGGTGGGAGCTCAGGGCATCACTGAGGAGCTGGGGAGTCAAAGCAGGGTCCCGACTCCCAGAAACCTCACCACAGACCCTCCTGGCAGTGGGTTTAACTGTGCAAAAACACCTTTCCCCTATTGTTTGGGACAGAAAGAGCGAGCTGAAGGAACAGAATTTTAAAACATCAAGTGTATCTGATAAAGGCAGAAGTTTGCAATTTAGAGCGTCATCCTTAAGAGTTGAGTGATTTGGGCTGGTGCACAGCACCAGGAGCTTGAAGTCTGTGATGTCTGAGGAGGGCAAGTCGGGGAGGACTGACTTCGAGTTTCCAGGGAGGGGCCCTGTGAATGGGGCATTGTGACACGGGAGACAGGCTGGGAGCAGGAGCTGGGCGAGTCTCCCTGTCACTCCACACCTGTGTCCTGCTCTGCGGGCAGCCAGAGGAAATGGGGTCAGCTGTCCACTCCCCGGAATGTTACGACCCTGAAAATGCAGAGAGCTCTAGGGCCGGGACATAGAACGCTTGTTTCTCGTTGTCCCTCGTGTCCCTGCCAGCACTGCCAGGAGGGCTCCAGTGGGTCCAAAGCAGGAAAGAATCCACTTTTTAAGGGGCCCGGAGCAGCAGATGGCGGTGAGAAATGAGCAGCCCCCGAGATGAGCAGGAGGAACCAAGAGTCCGGGCTGTGGACCATGAAATTTGGGTGGGGTTGAAGGTCTGGGGTCCTTGACTGTCTGCTTCCTCTCAGGTTTACCGGCCTCTGGGTGCCCCTGAAACAGCCACATCGTTGAAAACATTTCGAAGGACAGGTGGAGGCAGGAGGTTCCAGGAACAACGGGCGAACCCGGAGAACAACTGCGGATGCGAGTGTGGGCCGAGGGGACTGAGCTGGGGTGAGAGAAGCGGGCGCAGTGACGCCTGGAGTCTGAGGGCTGTGGGGTGGCCGGGCGGGAGCCCGGCCAGGCTCGAGTTGTGTCTCTGTAACAGTGGAAGGGTTCTGGGTAACATTCCCCAGTCTTGGAGCTGAACGAGTCTCCTATCATCTCCAATTATCACCTATCATTCCAACATGTCTTCACTGCAAGCCCACGAAAAGTTGCTGTACACCAAGAAATTTGTGAGAGGGTACAGGGTTTGCCGGCCATCAGCTCCCCTCCACCCTGGGGTATTCTTGGGGCATAACAATTCAGTCTTCTGGGCTGTGACTTTCCTAGTCTGTGAAATGGGCCGTTGAGACCCCCTGTGAGGCCAAGAGCCTGCCTTGTGTGATGGCAGGAAGGACAGGTCAGAATGCCCTGAGTGCTGTGGTGGCACTGACTGGCCCACACTACACAGAGGGGTCTGGAGTTGGCAGTTGCCAGGTAGGAGTCAGGGTCCGAGGCAGAGGGAGACCCAACTCCTAGGCTCTGGGACAAAGACGCCATGGGGGCCTGTGGCTGAGAGTCTGATCCCTGCATCTCCTGGCTGGGATGTAGTCGGTCCTCCTGCCTGTCCTCACAGACACTGTCCTACCTCCCACAGATGCCAGGGCAGGACTAAAAGGTGCCGTGCTAGTGGCCTCCTTGGGGCCGATTCTGCTGGTACCTGGAAATGCACATAGCTGCCGACAAGAGCACCTGGACGCCCGCAGTCACCTGGGCTCCAAGGAGGAGCAGCTGTACCAGCGGATGCTGCGGCAGAAGCAGCCCATAGACCAGCTGCAGCAGGTGCCACCAAGGCAGCAGGCCCTGCTGGAGGCCGCCATCAGGGAGCTGAGGGAGACCAGGTGAGAGAGGGGCCACGGGCTCTGGGGCAGGAAGGCCCTAGACCTGCCTCCTCACCTAGTGCCTTCACCCCAGGTGCTCTTCTGTGGGACTCAGCAGCAGAAACAGCAGCTGCAGAACCTGGTAAAGTGGAAAGGAGTCCCGGAAAAGGGTGAGTGACAGGGAGAAGCCCCTGTGGGTCAGAGGGCGGGGCTACTGGGGAGGGGAGCCTGGCGGCCCCACCCCCAGCCCCCCACCTCCCCTGCTTGGCTGAGACCCTAATGCTGCCCCACATCCCATCCACTCCAAAGGGATTGGCGTGGAGACGAACAACACACAGGTGCTCCTGGACACAAAACGTGAGGAGCTGGAGGCCACAGAGAAGGAGGAGGCACAAGAGGCCAGGCAGGAGGAGTGCCAGAGTCCAGGAGCTGGAGGAGTCAGTCAAGTCCCAGGGGGCAGGGACCATGGCCTGTGTGAGATCCAGAGACGCTCCTGTTGCTGTCCTTAAGGAAGAGGAGTCCACCCACATCGGACCCAGGTCCCGTAATGACCCGCCGAAAATCCAGAAAACGCAGCTGGTCAGCAAGAGCTCCACTGGCAGCCTGACACCCAGCTGACACCTCGATTTTACGGCACCTACGCACCCTGCTGCTCTCACCCAATTGATCTAGCCCAGCCCCGTCCTCCCCATGCCACCCGAGTTCTGCCTTCCGCCTTGGCCCTTTGCTCTTCTTCCTCTACTAGAACCAGGGAGATCCCTCACTGCAAGACCAGGGATCAGGGCAAAGCCACAACTATTCTCCATCTCAATACACAGGATATCAGGGGGACAGTAAAGTCTCCTTCCACTAGACCCAGAGATGTGGGGGAAGAAATGTCCCCACCCCTGGACCCCTCAGGTATCAGGGGGCACAGTTTCCCCCTGCACTAGACCGTGGGATCAGGGGGGCAGAAATGTCTACCCCACTAGACCCCACGGATCGGGGGGGGCAAAGATGCCCCCCCACCACTAGACGCCAGGGATGGGGGGGCCAGAGATGCCCCCCCATCACTAGAAACCAGGGATCAGGGGGGCAGAGATTCCCCCCCACAAGACGGCAAGGATCAAGGGGGGCAGAGATGCCCCCCACCACTAGACACCAGGGATCGGGGGGGCCATAGATCCCCCCCACCACTAGACGCCAGGGATGGGGGGGCCAGAGATGCCCCCCCACTAGACGCCAGGGATCGGGGGGGCAGAGATTCCCCCCCACAATACGGCAAGGATCAAGGGGGGGCAGAGATGCCCCCCACCACTAGACACCAGGGATCGGGGGGGTCAGAGATGCCCCCCCACCACTAGACGCCAGGGATCATGGGGGCCAGTGATGCCTCCCCACCACTAGACGCCAGGGATCGGGGGGGCCAGAGTTGCCGCCCCACCACTAGACGCCATTTATCGACGGGGGGCCAGAAATGCCCCCCCAACACTAGACGCCAGGGATCGGGGGGGGGCAGAGATTCCCCCCCCACAAGACGGCAAGCATCAAGGGGGGGCAGAGATGCCCCCTACCACTAGACACCAGGGATCGGGGGGGTCAGAGATGCTCCCCCACCACTAGACGCCAGGGATCGGGGGGGCCAGTGATGCCTCCCCACCACTAGACGCCAGGGATCGGGGGGGCCAGAGATGCCCCCCCAACCACGAGATGCCAGGGATGGGGGGGCCAGAGATGCCCCGCAACCACTAGACACCAGGGATTGGGGGGGCCAGAGTTGCCCCCCCCACTAGACGCCATTTATCGAGGGGGGGCCAGAAATGCCCCCCCACCACTAGACGCCATTGATCGGGGGGGGCAGCGATGCCCCCCACCACTAGCCGCCAGGGATCGGTGGGGCCAGAGATGCTCCCCCAACCACTAGATGCCAGGGATGGGGGGGCCAGAGATGCCCCCCAACACTTGACGCGATTGATCGGGGGGGCCAGAGATGCCCCCCCACCACTAGATGCCAGGATTGGGGGGTGACGAGATGTCCCCCCCACCACTAGACGCCAGGGATCGGGGGGGCCGAGATGTCCCCCTCCACAAGGTCCGAGGGATCAGAAGGGCCGAGATGTTACCCCCCCCCCACACACACACTAGTCCCCAGGAAACAGTGGGGAAGAAATGTCCCCCTCCACAAGATCCGAGGGATCAGGATGGCAGATATATCCCCCCAGCATTAGCAAACAATGATTTGGAGGTCAGAAGTCACAACTCAGCTCTCCGCTCCCCATTGTGGGGTCCTGTTTCTGCGCATGACAGCCCTGAAGCTTGGCCGCTGGTACCATACAGTGGCCGGATTCTACACACTCTTTGGGGCTGTTTGGGGACTTTGTATTGCTGGCTGAGAAGAGGGGAAGGAGGAAGGCGGGCTTTGTCCCTGACTGCCACTGTCTGATTTTCACGATTGTTGCAATAAATGGATCTATCCCAGGCCTGTGTGGGTGTGTGTGTCACTGGGCGGGGCAGGTCTGGCCAGTAGTTGACAATTGCTTCTAGATTGTGGGAAGCCTTGGCCATGTCACCATGCCAAGACGCTTCACCTGCCTGCCCCTGTGTGAAGCCTGTCAATGACCCCAGGAGAGTCCACCCCAAGGGTTGAAGGTCTCAATCACAGATGCGTCCCCAGGACGGAGGGCAGGATGCAGCACCCAGAGCCCTGCCTTCCACTGCAGCACCTCCATATCCTCCCCTCACCCCTGGTGCCTGTTTCCCCATTCCACTCTGCAGTGGCACCAGGGACAGACCCCACTTTGCCCCCTAGTGGCCACATCAGGTTTCTCATGATGAGGACTTGAAAGTGTTCCTACAGCAGGTGGGTCCAAGGTGCTGTCCCCTTAGCCAGGGTCCCTCTCCATGGCACCCGTCCCGGCAGGAAGACAGTGTGTTATCAGTGGAGCAGGATGGGGCCGTGGATGGAACATGTTTCTAGTGTCCCCGAGTCTGTATGGAGCTGATCCCTGATAATAGCGCCCCACTTCTTTGTGGACCATCAGATTCCCTAATACAAGTCCCACTGTCACCTGTCAGCAGTCCGGCCAGACCCCATGTAAGAAAGCATCAGGCCCTGACTCCTCTTTGCTCCTGCACACCCAGACCTGTTGTACAGCCTTGGCTGAATGACACTCTACTGGTGAGAAGAAGTGTGTCCAGATCTATGGGTCAGAGCAGATGGCAGCGCCTCAGAAGGAAGAACCATCCTGTTCCAGTAAGTTCCAGGAATTTGGTCAGCCATGCCCCTTCCTGCCTGTCACATTCCTACTGAGACTCACACTCCTGGTAAGGCTGCCCAGGGCAGGCAAGGGCAGCTCCTGGTTTACCCTTCGGTGCCCAGTTCATAGCCCTGCCCCTCTACCTGCACCATGGGCCTGGGGTCGCCAGTTCACTCACACGGTTCTACACACCTCACACATGTCCTTCATACCCTCTCGCAGCCTCTACTGGGGCTCTAGGCTTAGCTCCCCGTGTCCTGCCTCTGGGTTCCTGGGATCGGGAAACACCAAGTCCAGGTTTGGGGAGCTGAGAGACTGTGGGGATCAGAGGCTCTCCCCTATTCACCCTTGCCGGTGGGGAGAGCTGTTCTCCCTGGACATTGAAAGACTGTCTTGGGAGTTTTTCCTCTTAGGATCTTGCAGAGTCTCGCCAAGACACAGGTGGCACCCAAGAGTTTGCCGGAAGCATCCCAGTGTATTCCATGTGTGCCGGCTCTACCCAGCTATCCCCCAGAGGCATTAGCAGGTCACAGCATGATTATGTAGGTTGTTTACAGGACTTGGCTGCTGCTTTGACACAAAGGTGTCCGGAAATTGTGAATGTCAGTGTCCTTAGGAGGGAGAAGCCCCCAATGAGGGTCAGGAGGCAGGATACCCGGGGTGGGGGAGGACAGAATCAGGCTGACTCTGCCCCCGAGCCCTCCACCTCCCTTGGTTGGCTGAGAGCCTGGGGCTGCCCCTCAGTCTATCCAGTTTCAGTCAATCTAAGGGCACTGAAGTGGAGGCAAACACAGTGGAGATCATAAAGCCCGAGGAGCTGGAGGTGGTAACAGTCAAGAAGGACAAGCTGGCGGTGTGGGGAGGACTGTGCATCTGGAGGCAGAAATGTCCCCCAACACTGGGCACCGGGGATGTGGGGGGCAGATATGTCCCCTACTAATAGACACTAGTGGTCTGGGAGGCAAATAAAGGCCCTAAGCAGTAGGCACCAGTAACATGGGGTGCAGAGGTTTCCCGTAACAATAGACAGCAGGGTTCCAGGGACAGAAATGTTCACAATAACTTGGCACCAGGTATGAGCAGAGCTGAAATTTCCTCCAGAAAAAAAAAACTAGGGATTTTGGGGAAATTGTTTTCCAATACTAGACACAAGAGCTCTGGGGGGTGAAATGTCCCACAACAGAGAACAGAGATCAGGTAGGAGACATGTCCTCCAACACTTCACAATTAGAAGTCCCCAGAGCAGAAATACTGACCCCCATAGAAATAGTCCAAAGAGTAGCAATAAGAAATGACCACCTCCCCACACCCCACCTTAGACGATACCCCAGGAGAGAGGAGTGGAGAATGCATCTCACCCCTGCTTTAGTACCTAAATGTTGAGATATTTCCGGTTTGTGGACTGTCCTTGCATGGTCCAGGGCATTTTCCACTTTTTGAGTTAAAATTCGGTCCAGAAGGCCAGAAAGAAGTCTCAAGAGACTCAGTACAGGCTTGGGATGCTTGAGGTCAAGAACGTTCCCTGGCACCACAGGGTCTGCTGATCACAAAGGCTGGAGCAAATAGAGATCCCCACAAACCCCAAACCTCTCAGGTATGTACACAGGCCATGAGGGTCAATGAAGCAGTACTTGGAAGGATCTCAGTGCTTAGAGGAAACACTCATTTAGAGCATCCGATTTTCAAACGGCACTTGGGTACAACCATCTACCCCTCCTTGGCCCAGGGAAAACGAGGCAACACTCAAACCTTCGGTTCATGGGCTACAGACCAAGCAAAAGTCTGAGCCGAGAGCTCCCCCTCCTCCAGTGCACTGTTTCTATTCTGGGAAAGGAAGTCCTGAAAAGGATGGAGGCTGGAACAGTCAGCAACTGAGTTCTAGGCACTACCTGGGACAGTTTCGGGGATCATGAATTGGTGGCAGAGGAGAGAGAGGGGAGAGGGCTGAATCAGTCTCCCTGACAGCCACTGTCCTGTTTCCAAGATTGTTTCTACAAATGGATGCATCCCAGCCTGTGTGGGTGTGTGGCATTGGGTGGGTGGGTCCTGCCAGGGAACGGCTCATGGTTCTTGATGAAGAATGAGCCGTCCTGTGGGGGTCTCCCCATGGATCAGAACCTGACATGACATGCCCATACCCATGGTGCCTGTTGCATCTACACCCCCTCTGCAGTGCCCACCGGGAAGAGCCCCCACCTTGCCCCCAATGCTTCATGGGTGCCAGGCCCCCTAGTGGCCAGATCATGCCTCTGGTAAAGGACCTGCAAACCTCCAGGTATTTCCCAAACCTCTCAAGGACTGGATGGACTTTCTCTGCCCAGAGCCTCACCCCAGTGTGGAACCCTTCACTGCTCACAGGCTCCCCAGACAGCACAAGCCCACAGTGACCCTGTGCCCCACCATCAGAGATGGATTTGATTCTCAGCCCAGCGAAAGTGAGAGGGGGAGATGTCAGAGCTACAGTAGACAGCCGGAGAACACTGGGGCCTGAATGTGCTCAGGGCAGGTAGGACAGGTGCATTCATGGATGCCATAGTGGGCACGGGCGATATGGGGGAGTTGGGGTTCCTTTCAGGCTGCAGGACTCGTGAGGGCAGCGTGGCCAGGCTGAGTGGCCCAAGTTGGGAGTGTGTGTATTGAGAGGGATTTCCAGAACAGGCTGGGAGCAACACCAGAGAAGTGTCCAGCTTCCCCAAGGCCAAGACTGGTGTCCAGCTCCCAGTAGGATGGACTGAGCCTCAGAGAAAGGGGCAGAGCTGGGGTTGGGAGGTTCTATGGGGTCATTAAGAGCCCTCCAGGACTTAAAAAGGGAAGTCTCTGAGCAACAGGGGTTATTGGTCAGGGACTGACTGGGTCTGGGGGCTCATGGCCCCACAAACTGGCTGCTGCCAGTCTGGGAGGAAGCAGTGAGAGGACAGAGAGAACGTGGACACCGGATAAGGCGGGAGCAAGAACTCTGCGGACCTGAGGAGAGGATAGAGGAAGGGCAGGAGGGCAGGGTCTCCAAGGAGAGAAAGGAGAGGGGCCTGGGGAGTGACGGGCGGTGGGGACAGCGACCAGGACAGCCCCTCTGCCAGGCTCGCTGGGCTCCCACAGCAGCAGCCAGGCCAGACCTAGGGGTGCTCAGGGGCTAATCCTGGCAGCTGCAGCCCAGCCTGGGCATGGGGGGACGTGATCTCTGGGAATGAGAACGTCGTGGACTGAGCTACGGGAGACCGAAAGGGTCAGTGCTCCTGGCCCACCGTGGGGCCCACAGAGTTCCAAGCCACCATCGTCGGTAGGGGGCAGTGCCCGAGGGTCCGGGTGGGGGCGGGGAGGCCCGTCAGGCCCACCAGGGCAGAGGCTGGTGCAGCCTTCATAGTGAGGTTACCCCTGGGAGCTCTAGATTTCTCCCTGGCCAATGGGGTTGCAGCCCCGAGGCCACACCCCCTTCCCTGCCTATAAAAAAGCTCGTGGCCCCGACCCTCGGGGCACCCTTTCTCAAGGATGCTTGAGGGAGAAGTGGCCCCAACACACCTTCCCCCTGTTGACCCTTCGAGGGGTCATCTAGGGCTCACGTCCGGATGTTGACCCTTCTACGGGTCATCTACGGGTCACCTCTAGGGGTCATTTCTAGGGGAACGTTGGAAATTGGCAGAGCGCAACGGACGGTAAGAAAAGGCCCTGCGTTGGTCCTGCACTGGTCAGTGTATGGCCCCGAGGGCACAGGATCAAGCCCGGGCCCATTTCCAGCAAGTCTTCCGGCAGTTTTGTCCCCAGCAGTCTCTGTCCTCGTCAGGGTCTCCCGGGACTCTGGGATGGGAGTCCCCAGAGAGCCCCTCTCCAGGACCTGTCCGTTCCTGTCCCCAGAATAGGACCTCCTGGGCTCCTGCTGTCCAAAGACCTGAGTGGCTGGACACTGGTCCACCCAGCTCAGGAAACAATGGGGGTGGGAGCTCAGGGCAGCACTGAGGAGCTGGGGAGTCAAAGCAGGGTCCCCGACTCCCAGACCCCTCATCACAGACCCTCCTGGCAGTGGGTCGAACTGTGCGAAAACACCCCTCCCCTCTTGTTTGGGACAGAAAGAGCTGAAAGAACAGAATTTTAAAACATCAAGTGTATCTTATAAAGGCGGAAGATTGCTTGGCAGAGCGTCATCCTTTAGGGGAGAGTGATTTGGGATGGTGCACAGCACCAGGAGCTTGAAGCATGTGATGTCTGAGGAGGGCAAGGCGGGGAGGAGTGACTTCGAGTGTTGAGGGAGGGGCCCTGTGAATGGGGCACTGTTACAGGGGAGACAGGCTGGGAGCAGGAGCTGGGTGAGTCTCCCTGTTCCTCCGCACCTGTGTCCTGCTCTGCGGGCAGCCAGAGGAGAAGGGGTCTGCTGTCCACTCCCCAGAATGTTACGACCATAAAAATGCAGAGAGCTCTAGGGCCGGGACATAGAACGCTTGTTTCTCGTTGTCCCTCGTGTCCCTGCCAGCACTGCCAGGAGGGCTCCAGTGGGTCCAAAGCAGGAAAGAATCTACTTAGCAAGGGGCCCGGAGCAGCAGACGGGGGTGAGAAATGAGCAGCCCCCGAGATGAGCAGGATGAACCAAGAGTCGGGGCTGTGGACCATGAAGTTTGGGTGCGGTTGAAGTTCTGGGGTCCTTGACTGTCTGCTTCCTCTCAGGTTTACTAGCCTCTGGGTGCCCCCAAAACAGCCACATCGTTGACAACATTTCCAAGGACAGGTGGAGGCAGGAGGTTCCAGGAACAACGGGTGAACCCGTAGAACAACTGCGGATGCGAGTGGGGGCTGAGGGGACTGAGCTGGGGTGAGAGAAGCGGGCACAGTGCCGCCTGGAGTCTGAGGGCTGTGGGGTGGCCGGGCGGGAGCCCGGCCAGGCTCGAGTTGTGTCTCTGTAACAGTGGAAGGGGTCTGGGTAACATTCCCCAGTCTTGGAGCTGAGCGAGTCTCCTATCATCTCCAATTATTACCTAGCATTCCAACATGTCTTCACTGCGAGCCCAGGAAAAGTTGCCGAACACGAAGAGTTTTGAGAGAGGGTGCAGGGGTTTGCTGGCCATCAGCTCCCCTCCACCCTGGGGTATTCTTGGGGCATAACAATTCAATATTCTGGGCTGTGATTTTCCTGTTCTGTGAAATGGGCTGGTGAGACCCCCTGTGAGGCCAAGAGCCTGCCTTGGGTGATGGCAGGAAGGACAGGTCAGAATGCCCTGAGGGCTGTGGTGGCACTGACTGGCCCACACTACACAGAGGGTTCTGGAGTTGGCAGTTGCCAGGTAGGAGTCAGGGTCCGAGTCAGAGGGAGACCCAACTCCTAGGCTCTGGGACAAAGACGCCATGGGGTCCTGTGGCTGAGGGTCTGAGCCCTGCATCTCCTGGCTGGGAAGTAGTCGGCCCTGCTGCCTGTCCTCACAGACATTGTCCTACCTCCCACAGATGCCGGTGCACGACGAAAAGGTGCAGTGCCAGTGGCTTCCGGGGGGAATTTTCTGCTGGTACCTGGAAATGCACATAGCTGCCGACAAGAGCACCTGGATGCCCGCAGTCACCTGGGCTCCAAGGAGGAACAGCTGTACCAGCGGATGCTGCGGCAGAAGCAGCCCATAGACCAGCTGCTGCAGGTGCCACCAAGGCAGCAGGCCCTGAGGAGGCCGCCATCAGGGAGCTGAGGGAGACCAGGTGAGAGAGGGGCCACGGGCTCTGGGGCAGGAAGGCCCTAGACCTGCCTCCTCACCTAGTGCCTTCACCCCAGGTGCTCTTCTGTGGGACTCAGCAGCAGAAACAGCAGCTGCAGAACCTGGTAAAGTGGAAAGGAGACCCGGAAAAGGGTGAGTGACAGGGAGAAGCCCCTTTGGGTCAGAGGGTGGGGCTACTGGGGAGGGGAGACAGGCGGCCCCACCCCCAGCCCCCCACCTCCCCTGCTTGGCTGAGACCCTTATGCTGCCCCACATCCCATCCACTCCAAAGGGATTGGCGTGGAGACGAACAACACACAGGTGCTCCTGGACACAAAACGTGAGGAGCTGGAGGCCACAGACAAGGAGGAGGCACAGGAGGCCAGGCAGGAGGAGTGCCAGAGTCCAGGAGCTGGAGGAGTCAGTCAAGTCCCAGGGGGCAGGGACCATGGCCTGTGTGAGATCCAGAGACGCTCCTGTTGCTGTCCTTAAGGAAGAGGAGTCCACCCACATCGGACCCAGGTCCCGTAATGACCCGCCGAAAATCCAGAAAACGCAGCTGGTCAGCAAGAACTGCACTGGCAGCCTGACACCCCGCTGACACCTCGATTTTACTGCACCGACGCACGCTGCTGCTCTCACCCAATTGATCTAGCCCAGCCCCGTCCTCCCCACGCCACCCGAGTTCTGCCTTCTGCCTTGGCCCTTTGCTCTTCTCCCTCCACTAGAACCACGGATATCCCTCACTGCAAGACCAGGGATCAGGGCAAAGGCACAACTATTACCCATCTCAAGAAACGGGAGATCAGGGGGACAGTAAAGTCTCCATCCACTAGACCACGAGATGTGGGGTAAGAAATGTCCCCACCCCAAGGCACCCCAGGGATCAAGGGGCACAGTTTCCCCCTCCACTAGACCCCAGGAAATGGGGGTGCCAGAGATGCCCCCCCACTAGACGCCAGGGAACGGGGGGGGCCAGAGATTCCCCCCCACTAGAGGGAAAGGATCAAAGGGGGGCCAGAGATGCCCCCCCACCACTAGACGCCAGGGACCGGGGGGCCAGAGATTCCCCCCCCACTAGAGGGCAAGGATCAAGGGGGGGCCAGAGATGCCCCCCCCCACTAGACGCCAGGGATCGGGGGGGGCCACAGATTCCCCTCCCCACTAGAGGGCAAGGATCAAGGGGGGGCCAGAGATGCCCCCCCACCACTAGACGCCAGGGATTGGGGGGGCCAGAGATTCCGCCCCCCACTAGAGGGCAAGGATCAAGGGGGGGCCAGAGATCCCCCCCAGCACTAGACGCCAGGGATCGGGTGGGGGGGCAGAGATTCCGCCCCCACTAGAGAGCAAGGATCAAGGGGGGGCCAGAGATGCCCCCCCACCACTAGACGCCAGGGATCGGGCGGGGCCAGAGATTTCCCCCCCCACTAGAGGGCAAGGATCAAGGGGGGGCCAGAGATGCCCCCCCCACTAGACTCCAGGGATTGGGGGGGCCAGAGATTTCCCCCCCCACTAGAGGGCAAGGATCAAGGGGGGGCCAGAGATGCCCCCCCATCACTAGACGCCAGGGATCAGGGGAGGCAGAGATTCCCCCCCCACTAGAAGGCAAGGATCAAGGGGGAGCCAGAGATGCCCCCCCCCCACTAGACACCAGGGATCGGGGGGCCAGTGATGCCCCCCCACCACTAGACACCAGGGATCGGGGGGGCCAGAAATGCCCCCCCATCACTAGACGCCAGGGATGGGGGGGCCAGTGATGCCCCCCCACCACTAGACACCAGGGATCGGGGGGGCCACAAATGCCCCCCACCACTAGATGCCAGGGATGGGGGGGCCAGTGATGCCTCCCCACCACTAGACGCCAGGGATCGGGGGGGCCAGAGATGCCCCCCCACCACTAGACAACAGGGATCGGGGGGGCCAGTGATGCCTCCCCACCACTAGACACCAGGGATCGGGGGTCCAGAGATGCCCCCCCACCACTAGACGCCAGGGATGGGGGGGCCAGTGATGCCTCCCCACCACTAGACGCCAGGGATCGGGGGGCCAGAGATGCCCCCCCACCACTAGACAACAGGGATCGGGGGGGCCAGTGATGCCTCCACACCACTAGATGCCAGGGATGGGGGGTCAGAGATGCCCCCCCACCACTAGACACGAGGGATTGGGGGGGCCAGAGTTGCCCCCCCAACCACTAGACGCCAGGGATCGGGGGGGCCAGAGATGCCTCCCCCCACCACTAGACGCCATTGATCGAGGGGGGGCCAGACATGCCCCCCCACCACTAGACGCCATTGATCAGGGGGGCAGATATGGCCCCCACCACTAGACGCCAGGGATCGGTGGGGCCAGAGATGCCCCCCCAATCACTAGACGCCAAGGATGGGGGAGCAGAGATGCCTCCCCCTACCAGTAGACGCCATTGATCGAGGGGGGCCAGAGATGCCCCCCACCACTAGATGCCAGGATCGGGGGGTGCCGATGTGTCCCCTCACACTAGACCCCAGGTATTGGAGGGGCCGAGATGTCCCCCTCCACAAGGTCAGAGGGATCAGGATGGCAGTTATATCGCGCCAGCACTAGCAAACAATGATTTGGAGGTCAGAAGTTACAACTCAGCTCTCCCCTCCCCATTGTGGGGTCCTGTTTCTGCGCATGACAGCCCTGAAGCTCGGCCGCTGGTACCATACAGTGACCGGATTCTACACACTCTTTGGGGCTGTTTGGGGACTTTGTATTGCTGGCTGAGAAGAGGGGAAGGAGGAAGGCGGGCTTTGTCCCTGACTGCCACTGTCTGATTTTCACGATTGTTGCAATAAATGGATCTATCCCAGGCCTGTGTGGGTGTGGGTGTCACTGGGCGGGGCAGGTCTGGCCAGTAGTTGACAGTTGCTTCTAGATTGTGGGAAGCCTCGGCCATGTCACCATGCCAAGACGCTTCACCTGCCTGCCCCTGTGTGAAGCCTGTCAATGACCCCAGGAGAGTCCACCCCAAGGGTTGAAGGTCTCAATCACGGATGCGTCCCCAGGAGGGAGGGCAGGATGCAGCACCCAGAGCCCTGCCTTCCACTGCAGCACCTCCATGGCCTCCCCTGCCCCTGGAGCCTGTTTCCCCATTCCCCTCTGCAGTGCACCAGGGACAGACCCCACTTTGCCCCCTAGTGGCCACATCAGGTTTCTCAGGATGAGAACTTGAAAGTGCTCCTGCAGCAGGTGGGTCCAAGGTGCTGTCCCCTCAGCCAGGGCCCCTCTCCATGGCACCTGCCCTGGCAGGAAGACATTGTGTTATCAGTGGAGCAGGATGGGGCCGTGGATGGAACATGTTTCTAGTGTCCCCGAGTCTGTACAGAGCTGATCCCTGAGAATAGCGCCCCACTTCTGTGTGGACCATCGGGTTCCCTAATACAAGTCCCACCGCCACCATCACAGCACGGTCAGACCCCATGAAATAGAGAACCAGGCCCTGACTCCTCTTTGTTCCTGCACGCCTGGACCTGATGGGACAGCCTTGGCTGAGTGACACTCTACTGGTGACAAGAATTGTGTCCAGATCCATGTGTCAGACCAGATGGAAAAGCCTCAGAAAGAAGAGCCATCCTGTTCCAGTCATTTCCAGGAATTTGGTCAGCCATGCCCCTTCCTGCCAGTCACATTTCTACTGGGAGTCACACTCCTGGTAAGGCAGCCCAGGGCAGTCACAGGCAGCTCCTGGTTTACCCCTCGGTGCCCAGTTCATAGCCCTGCCCCTCTACCTGCACCATGGGCCTGGGGTCGCCCATTCACTCTCACGGTTCTGCACAACTCACCCTGTCCTGCACACCCTCTCGCAGCCTCTACGGGGCTCTGGGCTTAGCTCCCCGTGTCTGGCCTCTGGGTCCCTGGGCTCTGGAAACACCAAGTCCAGGTTTGCCTTGAGGTTTGGGGAGCTGGGAGACTGTGGGGATCAGCAGCTTGACCCCTCTCACCCCTTGCCGGTGGGGAGAGCTGTTCTCCCATTGAACGACTGTCTTTGGAGTTTTTCCTTTTAGGATCATACAGAGTCTCACCAAGACACATGTGGCACCCAAGAGTTTGCCGGAAGCATCCCAGTGTATTCCACGTGTGCAGGCTCTATCCAGCTACCCCCAAACGGGCATTAGCAGGTCAGAGCATAATTATGTAAGTTGTTTACAGGCTACCTCGATTCTGCGGTAACAACTTTCATCTAACAAACAGTGGTGCCTACTGCTCTCAGGTGCTCCCACAGTAGTGACTCCAGTTTCTAAGCTCCATTGTTTGAGCGTTCCCGTGAGCCTCTTCCATTCCTGCTCGGGCAAACTGCTCTCACTCTCTTCCTCGGTGAGAGAGTTGGGAACGCTGTCCGGGTCATACAGAGGGACAGAGACATAGAAATAAAGTTAAGGAAATAGGAGTATCTTACTGGGGGCGCTCCCGGGTGGACTCTCCGAACCTCAGGTGAGGCAACGGTACACCCGCGCCCTGGGTTAGATGAAGGGGCCTTTGGGGTTGTCTTGGTCTGCTCCTAGTCATCTGTTCGTGGGTCAATGGTAAGGAACCTGGAATGAAGCCTGGTGGCTTCCTGTCACCAGGTGGGCGATAAGTCTTGTCTTCCTCACCTGGGACAAGGTGATCTCTGACTCCAGGAATGTTGCTGTCCACTCAGCCGGTTGCCATTTGGTTTTGCTCAGCATTTTGTCAGAGCAAACCTCACATTTGATTCTTGTCAAATTTGGTGATTACTGACCCATCCATCTTGGCCTCCTCCTAGAGTGGGTCTCTCAGAGGTCCTGCCTAGTTTTTCGCTTCTGCCTCTTGTTGCCTGCTTGGTTCCCTCCCCTTAGGCTTGGCAGACAGAATCATAGGCTACAGACCAAGCAAAAGTCTGAGCCGAGAGCTCCCCCTCCTCCAGTGCACTTTTTCTATTCTGGGAAAGGACGTCCTGAAAAGGATGGAGGCTGGAACAGTCAGCAACTGAGTTCTAGGCACTACCTGGGACAGTTTAGGGGATCATGAATTGGTGGCAGAGGAGAGAGAGGGGAGAGGGCTGAATCACTCTCCCTGACAGCCACTGTCCTGTTTCCAAGATTGTTTCTCCAAATGGATGCATCCCAGCCTGTGTGGGCGTGTGGCATTGGGTGGGGCGGGTCCTGCCAGGGAACGGCTCATGCTTCTTGATGAAGCATGAGCTGTCCTGTGGGGGTCTCACCATGGATCAGAACCTGACATGACATGCCCATGGTGCCTGTTGTGTCTACACCCCCGCTGCAGTGCCCACCAGGAAGAGCCCCCACCTTGCCCCCAATTCTTCCTGGGTGCCAGGCCCCCTAGTGGCCAGATCATGCCTCAGGTAAAGACCCTGCAAACCTCCAGGTATTTCCCAAACCTCTCAAGGACTGGATGGAATTTCTCTGCCCAGAGCCTCACCCCAGTGTGGAACCCTTCACTGCCCACAGGCTCCCCAGACAGCACAAGCCCACAGTGACCCTGTGCCGCACCATCAGAGATGGATTTGATTCTCGGCCAGATATACGTGTTCCCGAACCTCCTCTCCCCACAAGGCTGCCCCGTGGTGTCCACCAGAGTCCCTAGCATTCCTGTGCCCCAGCCCCAAGCCTCACATGAGTCAAACATGTCTGTGAGGAGACTTGGGGCATGGGAGGAGGGGATGAGTGGAGGGTACATGAGTTTGTGGTATGCAGGAACGGGCGACGGCCGGAGGGAGCGGCCACCCCACACAGGTGTTCTCCACACAGGGCTTTTTCCAGGTGGTTCTGGAAGGAGGGCAGTGAGGGTGCCAGGCAGAGGAGGAGAGAGCTGAGTAGAAGCTGGGCAGTGGGGTTGAAGTGGGAGTGGACAGAGGTGAAACCTGCACAGCCTGAGGATGGAACCGTTTTCCTGTCTTTGGAGCCTGCCTAGGTTTTGGGTGGCACAACTGTGAGCGTTGCTGCCCAGCTTAAATACACAACCTCAGAGCAGGGAGAGAGCTCAGGGTCAGGGGACCGTGTGAAAAGACCCAAGTGCCTCCTTGGACACTGCCTGCCTCCTGGGCACCATCACGTTTGGCTCTGGGGGATCCCATCCCGCCCAGGGATGGCCCTGTAGCATTGGATCTGAGCCAGGTTCATCATTGGGCAATCTGGCCCTGGAGGCCATGTCAACAGTACGACTTATAGGGAGACCCAGCCTGCCCTTACCAGAGTGACTTCAGGCTTTTTGGGTGTCATTGTACAACCTTTCTTGGGAGCTACCGAGGCTTCCAGGAGGCTCCAAGGCAAAGCATTTCTAGAAGATGCGGCCAAATTCTATGGCAGGTCTCAACCATGATTGACGTTCCCTTCAGAGGTCCTTCGAAGCACCGTGCCAGGCCTGGGATGCCCCGGTGCAGGGTGTTCCCCGTCCCTGAGGCTGTGTTGCTTCTGCAGGTGCAGAGAGCAGAAGTACGATTATGAAAGTCTGCCAACGACGTCCGTGATCATCGTGTTTTATAACGAAGCTTGGTCAACCCTCTTTCGCACCGTTTACAGTGTCCTCGAGACGTCCCCAGACATCCTGCTGGAGGAGGTCATCCTGGTGGATGATTACAGCGATAGAGGTGCCCGGCCTCCCCTCTACCCTGCCCTGGCCTCCGCTCCCCCCACCCCGCCCTCCCTTGACGCCCATCCTCCCCTCCCCTGCTCTTGCCTCTGAGCTCTGTCTGGTTCTCACTGTAGACGGGTTCTAATTGAAAGCTGTGCTGGGCTGTTCTCTGGGAGGCTCTAGATAACAGTGATTTACAGGAGATAACAGGGAACGTCTCCGTGCAGTTGGGGTATGGCTGTAGAGGGCAGGTGTGGGAGCAGGTGTGGGGGACAGGTGTTGGGGATAGGTATGGGCTATAGGCATGGGGGAACAGGTGTAGAGGGCAGGTGTTGGGGGGTGGGTGTGAGAGAGAGGTCTTGGGGACAGAGGTGGGGGAGAGGTGTTGGGGGCCAACTGTGAGGGAGGGTGTGAGGGCAGGTGTGGAGGCAGGTGTGGGGGCCAGGGGTGGGGACAGGGGTGAACACTCGCCTTCTTTGGGGTGCTGTGCTCCCTGGGATGCCCCAGCCTTGCCCCTCCCCTCTCTCTCTCACTCCCACCTGTACTGAAGGGTGTCCAGGGGACTTGGGCAGCACCTAGTAGGGGGTCTCACCTCCCACCCTGCAGAAGAACAGTCACCTGGCCACACCTGGCTGCAGGGGACGCTCAGGACTGTAGTCTCGCTTGTTTGTTCTGGGGCCCGCTGGGCCGTTCTCCGGGCTTGCTCCTGGCACTGTGCTCAGGGCTCACTCCTGGTGTGCTCAGAGGACCAGGTGGGGCGTTGGGGATCACACATCTTAACCTGGGTGACTGATGTCTTTGGGGTGGTGGCCATGTGCTCGGCTGGAAATCGTGGGAAGAGTATTCGGGGTCATTTAGCGTTGCCCATGACAGCGTTGCCCATGACAGAGTGCAGGGCAGGTGAGCGTGAGGCGATGCCGATAGAACCAGCTGGGCACCAAGTCCTGACAGTCCTGAGACCTGGGAGTCTGGGTCCAAGGGGGGCACGTGGGAACGTTGCTGGTGGTTCTAGAGTTCTCCATCCCAGCCTTCCCTTGCCCGGGCAGGGCGGGAGTGAGCCGGATGCCCCATTCTCCTCCCCAGAGCACCTGAAGGAGCGCCTGGAAGCCGAGCTGGCCCACCTGCCCAAGGTGCGCCTCATCCGTGCCACCAAGAGGGAGGGCCTGGTGCGCGCCCGGTTGCTCGGGGCTTCGGGGGCCAAGGCCGATGTCCTCACCTTCCTGGACTGCCACTGCGAGTGCCACGAGGGCTGGCTGGAGCCGCTGCTGCAGAGGTGCGTGGACGGTGCCCAGTGGGAACACGGGAGACCCAGGTCCGTGGGCCTCGGGTTCGGCCTGGCTGCCCCGTCCCCCAGTCTCAGTCCACGGCTCCATCCCTGGTCACATGATCAGGGACCCTGGTCTGGGAGCCTTCGAGGGCATCAGGAGCTGCTGTACCCACGGCTTGCTGGTACAGGGGAGTTGCTTTTACTGCCGCTGGTCAGGTGCCTGAATCGAAAAGTGCTGCCGTGGGCAGAGAGGCCAAGAACAGGATGGTGTGGATCTTATCAGATCACAGCCCTAGGCAGCACATTTTGGTCGTCTTTCCTTCATGCTGGGCTGACTTTCCCAGGTCATCCAGTACCTGTGTTGCCTGGGGCTCGTCAAGTCTGAAGGGACCCACAGAAATGGTGATTCACAGTAATTTCTCTTATGTATTTATTTAATATTTATTTTTTGCTTTTATGGGTCGCACCCGGCAATGCACAGGGGTCACTCCTGGCTCATGTACTCAGGAATTATTCCTGGTGGTGTTCAGGGGATTCTATGGGATGCTGGGAATCAAACCCGGGTCAGCCGCGTGGAAGGCAAAAGCCCTACCCACTGTGTTATGGCTCCAGCCCCTGTATTTTTTTTGGGGGGGAGTTGTGTGTGTGAAGGGGCTTACCCGTGAGTGCTCAGGGCTTACTCTTGGCTCTGCTCAGGGATCACTCCTGGTGGTGTTCAGGGGACCACATGGGGTGCCGGGGATTGAACCAGGGCAGCCACCTGTCGGGCAGGCACCTTCCCTGGGGTCCTGTGTCTCTGGCCCCCACCTTCCTTAGCGTCACTAGGAAACCATGAGCAGAATCATGGACAGGAAGCAGATGGCCCTCGCCTGGGTTATTTTTTATCTTCTTACCCCTGTAGTCTTCAACTACGCTTTTAAGTATCATTCTTTGAAAGGGTTTTAAATGCAGGGGGGAGGGGAACCACTCCAGGCTGCCCTTCCCCCAGACCCACCTTACTCCCTCCACTTCCTCCCTCCTGATGCTGCATCACTGTTGTCGGCCACCCCCAGACTTCTCCAGGTGGGCTGTGCCCCCATGTGGCGTGGACAAGGATGCGGGGGGGTTCAGGGTCTGCGCAGCTGGCCTCTGGAAGCACACACACCCACTGTCTCCTCTCCCAGGTGTGGGTGTCCATCATCCGGCCCCCAGCCTCACCCTGCTGCTCTCTGCCCTCCCCATCCCTGTCCTCACCCACTCTGGCTCCCTTCATGGCTTCTTTCTCTTCCCCAGCTTCAAAGAGGGTCCCAGCAGCTGGACTCCCAGGGGCCGAAGCCAGTGCCAGGGGCTGAGAGCAGAGCCATCGTCGTGTCTCGCTCTCCCTCTGAATCCCAGGCTGGAGGGTGGCATTGGGGACCGATGCCATGCAGGGTCCAGAAGCAGGGGACCTGAGGGCACACACTGGGCCTCAGTGGGAGCGAGCATGGCTTGGAAGGGGCGCGGGCGTTCCCGGTCACTCCGGTCCTGGCCATATCTGGGTGGTGTGTGAGTGTGTGTGTGTGTGTTTGTGTGTGTGTGTGTGTGTGTGTGTGTGGTCACTGCAGGATCGGGGAGGAGGAGACGGCGGTGGTGTGCCCCGTGATCGACATGATTGACTGGAACACTTTTGAGTACCTGGGCAACTCCGGAGAGCCTCAGATCGGTGGCTTTCACTGGTGCCTGGTGTTCACGTGGCACGTGGTCCCTGAGCGGGAGCGGAAGCGGATGCAGTCCCCCATCGATGTCATCAGGTCAGGACTGGCTGGGAGCGTAACACCCACCCCCCCAACTGCAGCAGACACCCCGCGGGAGGGCAGGGATGCTTTGCTGGGGCCCCACCTGGTTTTGTTCTAAAGCATCTGCTGATTATTTTTTTACTCTACACCCACCCCGCTCTAAGTGTGGGGTTCATATTCATTGGCCTATTTTGTTTATTTAAAAACAAAGGTGAGGGGGCTGGAGAGAGAGTTCAGTGGGTAGGGCGCTTGCCTTGCAGGAGTTTGCCCTGGGTTCGATCCCCCAGGCACCCTGTTATGGTTTCCCGAGCACCGCCAGGAGTGATTCCTGAGTGCAGAGCCAGAAGTTGCCCCCGAGCATTGCCGGGTGTGATCCCAAAGCCAAAGCCAAAACAAGATAAATAAAAATAGGGTGAAGTATGTATCCTAAAATGTACTGCTCTGACCGTTCTTAAATATATAACTTGGGAGACTCAAGCGCGCTTTTCCCTCGACCTCGCAGAATCTCTCCAACCGTCAGGCGGTGTGTGTCAACCCCAGCCCCTAATGGCCTCTAACACACCCCCACAAAAACTTTCCCCCTTCCAGACGCCTCACGCGAATGAGGCCACCACACTTTGTCCCTTCGCGTTTGCCTTCTTGCCGGTCCCGAGATGTTTGCCTTGGGAACCCATAATTCTGCCTTGTGTCAACGTGGCCGGTTTTGTTGGCCCCTTCACCTCCGGTGGGTGTGTCCGCCGTCCAGGAGTTGTGTGCCATGCCCCGGGGAGGACTGATATCACAGGTGCCCTGCCCCCTGGACTGGTGCCAGTCTCCAGGGCCCGAGGTGGCTGGCTGCCACTTCCGGCTGTCCAAGTGGGCGTGGGGTTCTGGGTCAGGTGGCGACTCCATGGTGACGACTCTGAGCACTTAGTGGCAGGCCTCTGTGGGACTGAAGCCAGTTAGGGGATGGGTGAGGGCGCAGGGTGAGGGCGGCCGAGAGCCAGCGTTGGTCAGTGGGTGAGCCTGGGTCTGAGCCCGGCTGCTCGCGTTCTGTTTCATTTGTTTGGCTTAGTTTTCGGGCCACACTTGGTGACGCTCGGGGTTACTCCTGGCTCTGCACTCAGGAATTACTCCTGGTGCCTCGTGGTGAGGGAGCTGGTGGGCACAGGATGGGGTGCAGGGACCAGGCATGTGTTAGGAGGCTCTGCAGACTTCCCCATCAGAAATGCGGGCGCAGGAGAAGACGGAGGCTGAGACTGGGGGGTGGGGGGACCTCCGGGGCTGTGGGGGGATTTGGAGAAGCTGATTGACATCTGGGAAAAAGGACGGATTGAGGGTGACACCCGGATTGCTGGAGTGGCCACTGGGGGTCCGTTGGCATTGCTCCTCACACAGCAGATTTAGAGACTGAGGCAGAGGAGGAGGGATCATGTGTCAGGTCACAGATGCAGCCTGTGATGTGGAGACATACTCCCTCCCCCCCCAACCCCCTCCCCCAGTGCACACATATGAAGACATGTGCACAAACCCACACACATGGACAAATGCAGCAGCTTCATGGTCAGTTGCCTGCCCCTCCCACAGTCTCATCTCAGTTTTTTTTAATGTAGGAGTACTGCTATTTATTCAGCCACTGATTAGCTGATTGAATTGTGCATGAACTCCACACATCATCTCAGCTTTCTTGCGTGTTTCAGTCACCCTGTTCCCTAGACTTATACCCTAAAGCCATGTGAAATTGCTCTCATGCTGGCACCCCTCCCTCCCTCCCTCCCTCCCTCCCTCCCTCCCTCCCTCCCTTTTCCCTCCTTCCCTCCCCCATTCCTTCCTTTCTTCCTTCCTTCCTTCCTTCCTTCCTTCCTTCCTTCCTTCCTTCCCTCCCTCCCTCACTCCCTCCCTTTTTTCTTTGCCTCCCTCCCTCCCTCCCTCCTTCCTTCCTTCCTTCCTTCCTTCCTTCCTTCCTTCCTTCCTTCTTTCCCTCCCTCCTTCTGTCCCTCCCTCCTTCCTTCCTTCCTTCCTTCCTTCCTTCCTTCCTTCCTTCCTTCCTCCGTCTCTCTCTCCCTCCCTCCTTCTCTCCCTCCCTCCTTCTCTCCCTCCCTTTTCCCTCTCTTCTCTCCCTTCCTTGGTCTTCCCTCCCTCCTGTTCTTCCATCCCCCACCAAGGAGTCCCACTGGCCTTTTCCCGTGTACTCTGAGCCAGCAGTGCTGGGAGGACCCCCCAGTGACACCACAGGGACCCGGCTGCCACCAGTTTCCCACACCCACATCTGCACTCTGGGGTGCTTCCCTTCCAGCTTTCGACCTGAGCCACCTCTGGGGGCCGGGGAAGATGCCATGCCTGCTCAGTGGGGTTGAGGGAATCGAGGGCTTCAGGAAAATGTGCTAGAATCATCTTTCATGGCCTCCAGCAGCCCCCAGCTGCATCTGTGAGTGCCTGGGCTCTGCTGTGAGACCACCACCACCGCCCACCCCGCCACCCTCCCAGCCATGTGCTGTCTCCGCCCTCTCTCCGGGTCCATCTGCAGCTGCCGGGGTCCTCTCATGCTTAGACTTTGCCCATGCTGAGGCCTTCCCAGCACCGTTCATTCCTCTGTACTGGACACGCCCCGGGCCTGTACCCTCTCCGCCCTGGAACAGCTGTCCCTGCCCTTGACCCCTCGTGATCACATGCATCACACGCAGTTCTGTGATTATTTGGAGGGGTCTGGGAGCTTCCCCAGCTAGGACTCCCAGCAGAGCCCCCCCACCACCAGTGCTCCCAGACTGATGAAGGCAGATCAGGCCTGGGTAAGGGTTCCTGCGGCCGGCACTGAGACGCAGGTGTTGCAACTCTTCCAGGTCCCCGACAATGGCTGGTGGGCTGTTTGCTGTGAGTAAGAAATATTTTCAGTATCTGGGGTCTTATGATACAGGAATGGAAGTTTGGGGCGGAGAAAACCTCGAATTCTCCTTTCGGGTCTGTCTCTCTTTCTGTAGCCGTGCTTGTCTGTCTCTCTCTCTCTCTCTCTCTCTCTCTCTCTCTCTCTCTCTCTCTCTCTCTCTCTCTCTCCCCATGCCTCTGTCTCTCTGGATTTCATGAAAACCTGTTGGGCTTTCCCCCGCCTTGGCCTTTTGTCCAGTGTCCTGAGAGTGGACACGTGGACAGCCTATATATGTGCTTCTCTCATCTGACCTTCTCACAGAACGTGCTTTTAAGTAGAAAAGCAGGAGGCAGGGAAGGAACCTCCTAGGTCCCCTGATTCTTTTCTTTCCCTCTGCTGCCCTGGGCCGAGGTTGGCCCCAGACACAGCATCCTGCCTCCTGGTCCACCTTTGGTCGCCAGAATTGCTGAGCTCTTTAGGAAGTCGCCTCTGTATGTATGTAGCAGGGTGACTTTCAGAGTCTGACACCGAGAAGGATTCTCGGGAGAGCTTGTTAAAGGGGTCAGGTTCAGTGGCTGGACGTGCAGGCCGGAGCAAGAGTCACATTCTAAACGAGTGACCCCCTGAGTCCGCCCTCTGCCCTCAGAATCCCCGAGTGACAGTTCTGTGAGAACCCCCGCCATTTCCGTGGGATTCCCAATGAACTTGTGTCTGGCATATTACATTTCAAGACCATATGCCATTGGTCGTGCTTTTTGATGATGTTAAAAATTTCTGTTTAATTTTTTTTTTTGGCTTTTTGGGTCACACCCTGCGATGCTCAGGAGTTCCTCCTGTCTCTGTGCTCAGAAATTACTCCTGGCGGTGCTTGGGGGACCATATGGGATGCTGGGAATCAAACTTGGGTCAGCCGCGTGCAAGGCAAACGCCCTACCCACTGTGCTATCGCTCCAGCCCCTCTGTTTAATTTTTGTGAGAAATTTTTTCATCTTTTCTGCTTGCTTGTTTTGTTTTGGGGCCACACACAGTGGTGCTCAGGGGTTACACCGGGCTCTACCCTCAGAGATGACTCTTATCTGTGCTCGGGGGACCATATGGGATGCCGCGGATTGAACCTGGGTTGGCCCCATGCCAGGCAGTGTGCTCTACTCGCTGTACTAGTGTTCTGGCCCCTGGAATTTGGAGCGATAGCACAGCGGGTAGGGCGTTCGCCTTACACGCGGCCAACATGGCCGACCCGAGTTCGATTCCTCCGCCCCTCTCGGAGAGCCCGGCAAGCTACCGAGAGTATTCGATATGCCAGACACAGTAACAACAAAGTCTCCAATGGAGACGTTACTGGGCCCGCTCGAGCAAATCGACGATCAACGGGAGGGAAAAGTAACAGAACATCCCAGCTTTGCATAAAGAGTGAACCAAATAGAAATTTTATCTTCCACGCAGGGCTTTCCTTCTCCCATCGTAAGGTACTGTCCTTTTGGGTCTTATTTTTCAAAAAAAATTTTCTTTTTGAATTTGGTTGAAACCCAAACTCAGGGCTCACTCCTGGCGGTGCTCAGGGGATGGTCGGAGCTGCCAGAAACTGAACCTGGGTCAGGTACATGCAAGGCAGGTGCCCAACCCCATTGTACTCTGTCTCCAGCGCTTCAGCTGCTTTTCTGGATGGTTCATCCTGGGGGCCAGTGGTGGGGTGTGGTGGTTCACACCCCTCTGCCCTTGCATGAGTCTACCTCGTTGGGTTTTGAGGTGCGCTTTTAATGGTCTTTCTGCCTCTCCTCCAGGTGCCAGGCTGCTCTTCCTGTGTCTGGCAGTTCCTCTTTCCCCCTTCCCAACTTCTCTCCTTCCTAGCTGCTTTCCTCTCTTCTCTGGCTAGGAGATCAAGTAATCCGCCCGTGTGGACTGTCACCCACCCACGGGCTCCTGGCCGGGCCCACTCTGGGCCCTGTGAGCCCCGCGCATGAGCAAGCAGTGCATGGGCTTGTGGTCTTGGTTCTGGTGGCTAGACCTTGGGGCCGCTCCCTTGTTCTTTGGCTGCGTTCTGGAGCCCGCGTGTGCATGGGGGTGGGTGAGGCGGGGATGGGCGGTGAGGTGAGGAGTGGGGTGGGGGGGGGTCGCCTGTTTCATGCCCTGGAGGGTGCACTCTCAGCAGTGTCTCTTTGGGTGATGCTTGGTGCCCGGCCTCTGTCCTCAAGGGACAGCCGTGCCGATGGACCCGCTCCCCTCACCCAGCCACTCCGCTGCCCTGCAGATCTGGCAGTGCGGTGGGACCCTGGAGACACACCCCTGCTCACACGTCGGCCACGTCTTCCCCAAGCAAGCTCCCTACTCACGCAAAAAGGCTCTGGCCAACAGTGTCCGCGCTGCCGAAGTGTGGCTGGATGAGTTCAAGGAGCTCTTCTACCACTGCAACCCCCACGCACGCCTGGTGAGCTCCTCCCACCCGCCCCGTCTGCCTTCACCCCTGCAGGCCTCCTCAGAACCAACCCCCCCCTTCCTCCTCCCTCCTCCCTCCACCCTCCATGCCCGCACATCCACTTCCGGAGGCAGAAGCTGCGGTGGGCCTTGGTGAGGCCAGTGGGGGACTGCTTGATTCCTCCATGGTTGTGATGACCCTCTGCTGATGTCTCTTGATGCCCACCCGGCCTTGAGAATCACACCCAGCAGCTCATGCTGCCCACCCCAGGTTGGGGGACCCTGAGCTTGTTGCTTCTAGGAAAATCAGGGCTGGGTTTCGGCTACCTCCAGCCACTGCATGTTCTTCAGATCGTGGGTATTTCTGTCGTGGAGGGGAGGTCAGGCCCCATGCCATGGTCGCCAGGGCCTCTTCCAGGCTCTGCACTCAGGGATCATGCCTGGTGATTTTTTTTCTGGGAACCAAATGAGGTGGCAGGGACCAGGGCAGGGTGGCCACCTGCCAGGCAAGCGCCCTGCCCTTTGCATGAGCTCTCTGGTTCCTTTTTACTTTTGACCCCCACCTGGAGGTGCTTGGCGTCTACCCTTGACTCAGTGCTGGGGGTTCCCTGCCGTGCCGGGACTCGGACCTGGGCCTCCTGTATATGCTCTTGACCATTGATCTATCTCTTCAACACAGAGTATGTATGTGTGTGTGTGTGTGTGTGTGTGTGTGTGTGTGTGTGTGGTGCCGGGGATGGGTCATGCATATGTGCGCTATCTCATCTCATCCCAGCCCCGTCTCTTGGCTTTGCATGCGTGTCTACCTCAGCCAGCTTTCCTCAATCTGTCCCATTGAAGAAGTGCTGTGTGTCCAGGGATGCCCACAGGGCTGGGGTTTGGGGCTCCCATCATGTCCTAGGTGCTTCATGACCATCGAGGTGCACTGGGTCTCCCCAGGCTGGAGCTGGGCAACGGGGAACCCTGTGTGTGTGTGCGCGCGCATGTGTGTGTGTGTGTGGGGGGTGGTACCCCGGCTGCCACAGCTCTCTCCCTAGGCACCCACCCACACCTGCACAGCTAGGGCTTGGGGGCATCATCACGCCCCAGGACTGGGGTGGGGTGGAGTGGGACTGTGGAGGAACTTCAGGCTGACCGCATGGACCCCCCTTAGGAGTCCTTTGGAGATGTGACCGAGAGGCAGCAGCTCCGTGAGAAGCTCAAGTGTATGGACTTCAAGTGGTTCCTGGAGAACGTGTATCCTGAGCTGCACGTGCCCGAGGACCGGCCCGGCTGCTTCGGGATGGTGAGAGGGCTGCGCCCGGGGGGGCTGCCGGCAGGGTCCCCACGCCCTGCATGAGGCAGGTCCTCGATGGGGTCCCTTGGGCTCCCCAGCCCCGGCCCTCTCCCCGGCTCTTCCCCTCCCCCGGCTGGGTTTGGCTCTCAGCTCGCTCACGTGGGAGCATGTGAACGAGAGTCAGGTTCTGCCTGTGATTTTGTGCATGAGGAGACTGAGGCTTGCCTGGACTCTCCACACCACCTCTACCCATCACATCACTTCACACCCGAGTCTCAGTGTCTGGGCCAGTTAGTCATTCCCACCGCAGGGGTCCTTGGGGACCAGTGGGGGGGTACAGGAGGATGGGGCAGGAAAAGGAGAGTCACTTCTGTTGTTCACCAAAAGAAAGAGAAAAGAATTCTTTGGGGGGGGCAGAGAGATAGTCCCGGGGTTAAGGTTAAGCTTTGCCCTCTGTATGGCCAACCCTAGTTTGATCCCCTTTACCAGACGTGGTCCCCTGAACACCGTCAGGAGTGGCCCTTGAGTACCTCGAAGTATGGCCTAAACACCCGTTCCGCCCCACCTCCAAACCCTTGCACACAAATGGGAAGTATTTGGGCTGTGGGGGTTGGGGTTGGGCTTCACCCGGTGGTGCTCAGGGGTCACTCATGATGTTGTTGGTGCCAGACTGAGGCTTGGTTGCCTGCCTGGCAAGTGCCCTCACCCCCCAGACCCTCTCGGGCCCCAGTGCGCCATTCACTCTTGAGAGAAATCACGCCAAGGTAGAGACTCCCCTCTCCTGGGCTGCACGGCTTGGCGACGCTGCTTCCCCCATTCTGGAAGCCCTTTGTCAGCGCCCAGCGGGCTCTGAATACGTTCAAATCCTTGGCCACTGTGAAGTGTCCAGGTCTCCCGAGGTGCTGAGAGCATCAGGAGGCCGCCGTGGGCTGCCTGCCCCAGGGAGTGTGTCACTCTTGCTCACCCTGCCTCTGTCTCCTGCATCCCCACCCCACCCCGTCCCACTGCATTTCTCTTTTGTCCAAGCGCAGCCCTGGAGGGGATCATGGGACATGATGCTCTTCAGGCCTTTGCACGTGACCAAACTGGGCACTATCCCCAGCACCCCATAGGATTCCCCACCAAGCACCACCAGGTGTGATCTCTGAGCACAGAGCCAGAAGTAAGCCCTGAGCATTGCTAGATGTGATGGTCCCCTCCTTCCCCCCCCAAAAAAAAATCCAAAATGAATAAATTAATAATAGGTAAAAATATCAGAAGCTCTTATTTATTTGTTTATTTTTGGTTTGGGGGCCATGCCTGGCAGTGCTCAGGGATTTACTCCAGGCTCTGCGCTCAGGGATCACTCTTGGCGGTGCTCAGGAGGTCTTGTGGGGTGCCGGTGTTTGTCCATGTGCAAGGTCAGCCATCTGACCTTCTGTACTATCGCTCAGGTCCCAGAAGCTCTTACTTTTGGGCCTAGTTCTTGTCCCGGGCCCTCCTCACTTGCTGTTTCTCCTCCCGCAGCATCCTGGGTTGACTCAGTTGTGTGTAAACCTGAACTGGAAACTCCCCTTATGTTTCTTGGTAGCTCCACAATAAAGGACTGCAAGGACTTTGCTTTGACTATAATCCTCCTGATGAAAACCAGATTGTAGGGCACCAGGTTATTCCGTACACCTATCACGGCCTGGGCCAGAACCAGGTAGGTGACGCTTCTCTCTGGAAAAAGGAAGCAGGGGGCCCTGGATTCAAGGTCTTGGGAGCCTCTTAAAGAGGGAAATTGGGGAAAATCTATGTGTGTTGTTGTTTTTTAATTTTTTTTATTGAATCACTGTGGTATACAGTTACAGGGCTTTCATGATTGAGTTTCAGTCATACAATGATCAAACACCCATCCCTCCACCAGTGCTCATTTTCCACCACCAATGTTCCCAGTGTCCCTCCTGCCACCCCCATCCCCTGCCTCTATGGCAGACAATTTCCTTCTTACTCTCTCTCTGCTCTTGGGCATTATGGTTTGCAGTACAGATACTGAGAGGCCATTATGTTTGGTCCTTTATCTACTTTCAGCACATCTATGTGTTTTTTAAAAAGTGAATATTTGACCTCTTCAATTTATATAGGTAATAGAGACTCATTGTAAAATATTTGAGAAATAGAAAGTGAAGCAAATATGCCCGAGAGGAACTGGAGAAACCGCCTTCGGATGAAGATGAGTTTCTTGTCCCTCTTTCTCCTATGCACAGACTCTGGCTTCTGTGTTTTAACTAATTGTCATCATTGAATGTTTATGGTTTATACTTGATGATTTCCTCTTGCATGATCCATGCATGCTCAGATGTCTTTTTTGGGAATATTGTGCCTTTTGGCCTCTTGGTGGTTCACATCATGTAGTTCTTTGTTTGTTTTTGAGTCACACCTGGGGTTACTCAGGGGTTACTAACGGCTCTGCACTCAGGAATCACTCCTGGCAGTGCTCAGGGGACCATATGGGATGCCAGGGATTGAACTCAGGTCAGCAAGGCTAACACCCTCTCCACTGTATTATCCCTCTGGCCCTGCACCATGTAATTCTGGAGCAGTGAGATGAACTGATTCTCTGCCTGCAAAGGTAATACAACTCATTGTAGAACATCTAGGAAATAGAAAACGAAGCAAGCAGTGCCCGATAGGACCCAGAGAAACCCGTTTGTGCAGTTATGACTAACCGTGCACCAATACCTACAGTTAGAGGAAGAAAAAGGAAAACCCTGCAGATCTGGGTCGGCTCAGGAGGGCACCTACTTGGCCGGAGATGCTCGATTCCAGCACCCTGTCTCCCTGTGTGACCCTGGCCTGCCCTCTCCCTGGCAGTGCAGTTCCTGCCTGCACAGGACATTTTAGTGATTCCACGGTGCCATTGCCTTGGATCAAACTCCCTCAAGTTTGCCGGGAAGAGGCAGAAAAGCCCAGAGAAGAGAAAGGGCAGCTCAGGCCTCAGAGTTGCCCACTCGGCTACTGAAACCGTCCATTTTCTGGCCAGCTCAAGGGTAGGGACAGCGTGGGGTCTCAAACACCCAGGGAAGAAGCAGAGCATGAGAAGGGGGCCTTGGGGAACTCTGGCCAGGCACTCCCAGACCCTCAAGACTGGACACTCAGGCTCTCTGCCTGGCCCCTGCGCTCTGATCCCGCCTGGTGTCCGTCCATTTCTCCATGGCCGACAGTAACCGTTGCCCACAAACGGCTCCTTTGCAGTTCTTCGAGTATACATCCCGGAAGGAGATCTGCTACAACACCCACCAGCCCGAGGGGTGCTTGGCGGTGGAGGCGGGCGGGGAGAGCCTGATCATGGAGCTCTGCCAGGACCCGGTCCCCGAGAACCACTACTTCCTCCTGCACCCGGTGAGTGGGCAGTGTCATCTGTGCTGTCAGTCTTGGGGCTGTAGTAGACCCTGGAAGTCTCAGGGAGGAGCGGGCACCAGGCATGCTGGGATAAGGGACACCTGGGAATGGGGGTGGGGTGGGATGGGGAACTGTTGGCGCCTTTGTCTTGCAGGATCCCTAATGCTTTGCCTGTCTTCTCTTGTTCACTTGAAGTTGCTGGGGGCTGGGCGGGGCTTGAGACCAGCCTGGGGGCTGCTGCTGCTGTTGCTGGAATGGGGTCTCCTTAAAGCAGATGTGAGGGCAGATCCTGCAGGGGGAGGGTTGGGGTGGTGGGGAAACTGTTCTACTTCTGTAAACCTCACCCCCATTTTCCCCAGCTCTGGAATCAGGGGGAGCGGAAGGGGAGATGGTTACAGGGGTCACCAAAGCACACACCTAGCCCTGGATTTATCCCACGTGGCCCCTCCTGAGCTTCACCATTTGCAGCCCTGGAGGTCCTGAGCATCACTGGGATGGCCCTGGTGGCCCCCAGCACTGCAGGACCTAAGCATCACCTCCTCAGTTCTTAGCATTCAAGCAGATGGCCTGCTTGGCCCAAATCTCCACTGTTTTCTATCCCAAGAGTGGTCTGGAGGACCCCCTCCAGTAAATAAATAACTTAAGAGGTGAACCAAATAAAACGAGGGCAGTACCCATAGCTTTGGCCAACTCTAGGAAGGACTCGGTGGATAGCCGGCAGCTTCCTTGGAAGCTGTCAAGCCCAGGCAGGGGCGCTAAGTTGTCACTTGTAGCACAGGGCCAGGCAGGGATTTCCTAAGGTGCTTGTCCTGTGGGCAGCCATCCCTGGTTCAATCCCTGGCACCACCTCTGGTACCCAGGCTCCTCTAGAAGTGACCCCTGAGGACCCTAGTATCCCACCCCCCACAGAAATGTTCCTTGCAGTGTACACTACCCCCGCTGGGGTCTGTTCTCCATCACTGTGGATTTGGAGCGGGCAGTGGATGCAGGCCCAAGAGGCACTAGGTCCCTCAGGCTGTGACCCCCTCTGCTGTGGACTCTTGAGGTGATTTGTAATTCGGCTGTACCTTTGGCTCATTCAAGCACGGTTTGAGCACTGTAGAGGAGACAAATAATAAGAATGAAAAAGGAAAAATAACCAAAAAAAAACCCCAAAAAACCTGTCCTCTTTCCTTGGATTCGTTCTCAGCCTGGCCCCAGGGATGGGAAGATTCTTCTGTCATACTTACAAAGGGTTCATTCTATGTATGAGAAGAAAGTAGAGGACACTTTCTGGTAGAAAAATGTTACAGTTAGGAATGAGAAGTGGAGTCTGGAAGGGTGATGATTCTTGGGTCAGAGGGAGGCTGTATGACAGGCTGTACCTCTGTGCCCCAGACCTTCTGGGTTTCTTCACCCAGTGCAGACATTTCTATATATATATATTTCTGAAAGGACAAAAAAAAAAGATCCACAGGCTTAGGAAAACATTTTAAAAAAAATTATTTTCTAATTTTATTTTTTTGGTTTGGGGGCCACACCTGGCGATGCTCAGTGGTTACTCCTGGCTCTGCAATCAGGAACGACTCCTGGCAGTGCTTGGGGGACCATCGGGGATGCCAGGGATCGAACCCGGTTCAGCCATGTGCAAGGCAAATGCTCTCCCTGCTGTACTATTGCTCCGGCCCTGCAAGAACACATTTTCAGGAAAAATCCTGTGAGCAATCACTTGTCATTCTCTGAAATTGCCTGTGATCTTTCCTAGGATGGTTCTTTGTTTCACGAACAGTCGAAGAAATGTGTTCAGGCCGAGAAGGAATCCAACGACAAGTTTGTCCCACTCTTACGGGACTGCACCCTCTCAAGCCGTCAGCAGTGGTTCTTCCAGGAACAGATGCTATGACAGGCGGGAGCACACTGGAAGTGAGGGCCCTAGCTCCTGGGCCCAGCAGAGAGGGGCCGGGCTCCCCGACAGAGCGCCCACTCAGCTGCCTGCCTCCGATGCCGTAGGTTAAGGTGGGGTGGGATTCGGTGCATACTGTGAATGCACTTGGTACTGGTTTGGAAACACTTGCCACGGTTCCCAAATACCCCCGTTTTCAGTAACCATCAAATGTTCACTCGTGGTTTTCAGGGAATTAAAATTTTCAAATATTTTTCTATTATTTTTTCCTATTGTGTTGTTTTATTTCCTCTAGAAAAGAGGTATATAATTCAAGTTGGTATTTGCAGTAGTTCCCAGGGCATGTCTGCATGAGTTCCCAGGAAATCAGACTCACGGCATGTACTTTGCATCCCTTGGTACTACCTCACACGCTGGGTTGGGTGTTTCCTCCCTGTAGATAGGTAAAATCTGGCATTGGTTCCTTCTGGGCATTGAGAGATTACTGACGTATTTACGTATTTAATAAAAAGGTGATTTAGTGGGGCTGAAGCGATAGCACAGAGGGTAGGGCGTTTGCCTTGAACGCGGCCAACCCGGGTTCGATTCCCAGCATCCCATATGGTCTCCTGAGCACCGCCAGGGGTAATTCCTGAGTGCAGAGCCAGTAGTAACCCCTGTGCATTGCCAGGTGTGACCCGAAAAGAAAAAAAAATGCTATTTCGTTATTTATTTTGGTGGAGGCCACACCCACTTCTTTGTCAGTCTCGTGGAGAAGAGAAAGTTTTCTGTGGATTTCATAGCCGTGTTTTTCAGGGGTTCCCATAATATGCTTTCTGAACTTATCACACTCTTTTCAACTTCTTCCTGTTATTTCCAGTAAAAGACAGCACATTTGCATCAGTAGAATTGTAACCCTCCCACCCCCACTGTGATATCATGGAATATTTTTTTTTTATTTTGCTTACTTTTTTGTTGTTGTTTTGGGGCCACTTCCCGCAGTTCTTAGGACTTACTCCTGACTCTGTACTCAGGAATCACTCCTGGCAGTGCTCAGGGGACCATATGGGGTGCCAGGGATTGAACCCAGGTTGGCTACATGCAAGGCAAATGCTCTACCTACCATGCTATCACTCCAGCCCCACATTCTCTTATATTACCCATATATGTGCCATTTGCCTATATGTAGCGAGTCATTTTTCTCTTGCTGCTTTAAGATTTTTCTGTGTGTGTGTGTGTTTTAACAGTTTAGTATGTCTCTTGGTGTAAACATAGAGTGATAGCACAGCGGGAAGGGCACTGCCTTTCACACAGTCGACCTGGGTTCATCTTCTGAAATCGTAGATGGTCCCCCAAGCCCCACCGAGAGTGATTGATTCCTAAGTGCAGAACCAGAAATAACCCCTGAGCGTCTCTTGATGTGGCCCCAAAACAACAAAACAAAAAAGAATAGATGTCTAGGTGTAGTGGATTTGTGTTTATCATCCTTGGGATTCACTGAGATTTTGAGAAAAAGAGCTTTAAAAAGTCAATATGGGATGGTCTTCGTCTTAGCTTTTGCTGCTCCTTTCTCTGTTCTTTAAGTTAGATAATGTCTAATGAGTAATCTTTTCATTTCACATCTTCTGCCATCTCAAACCTGTTGATATCATGAAGCTTTTTTTTTTTCTTTTTGTGTCACACCTGGCAATGCACAGGAGTTACTCCTGGCTCTGCACTCAGGAATTACTCCTGGCCGTGCTCAGGGGACCATATGGGATGCTGGGAATCGAACCCGTGTCAGCCAAGTGCAGGGCAAACGCCCTACCAGCTGTGCTATCTCTCCAGCCCCAACATCATGAAGCTTTGTGAGTTTTTTTGGTCTTAAATTTCAGTTACAGTACTTTCAACTCCAAATATCTCTCTGGTTCTTCAAACATCTGATGATGTCTGTTTCTCTGCTGAGATCCCCAATATATTGATTTAATGTTAACACATGTTCCATTAATCCTTTGAACAGATTTCATTAGTTCTCAGAATATATTAATAACAGCTTTGAAAGATTTTATGATTCAGCAACTTAAAACAACTCTAAAAGGCCATTGGTAGTTTTTAACCCCTCTCCATTAGCATGAGTTTGCTGCTGATTCAGCCAGTAGGAGAGGGTGTGTTGCTAAATGATATTATTTCTTTTTAGGGTTCACTGAATTAAATCAGGTCTACCCAGTATAATTTCCTTTGTTGAAAAAGATTTAAGTTTTAAGTTAAAAGTTAAATTGAGACTTAAGTTCAGAGTCAGCTGATGAGGTTAAAAAGTCAACTTCATTTGACATTAAAAAACTTAAAAGTTAAATGATTAGCGGCCTTAATGCCATCCTACAAAATTTGTTTTTTTAAAATGTTATCCCACTATCTTCCAGGTTCTGCTCACTCTCGAGGGGAAGGAACTGTGGGGGCCAGGACACAAGAATTCTGCAGATTGGCCTGGAATTTTGCTTTCCCTGGTCCAGTGGGTTATTTGACTAATATTGTAGATGATGCAGGTGCATTTGGAACTGGCTTCAGAGGTGCCCCTCTTTCTGGAAGATGCCTGCTTACAGGTGAAAAGATTCCCTTTTAAAAACCTGTAAGAATTCCCGGGGCCGGAGTGATAGCACAGTGGGTAGGACGTTTGCCTTGCACGTGGCTGACCCGGGTTCGATCCCCAGCATCCCATATGGTCCCCCAAGCACCGCCAGGAATAATTTCTGAGTGCAAAGCCAGGAGTAACCCCTGAGCATTGCTGGGTGTGACCCAAAAAGAAAAAAAAACTCTATCAATTCCCAAGAACATTTTCGGGGACTGAGGGTAGGGAACCATTCCCGGTAGTGCTTGGGGGTTACTCCCATCTCTGTATTGAGGGGTTGCTCCCAGGGATGTTGGGACCAACCTTCATGCAAAGCAGGTGCTCAGTCTCCCAGGAAACTGAACCTTTGTTGCTGGACAAGCCCCTTTTTGTCAGCTAGGCAGGATTCATTTTATTTAAACGGGCTACTTGCATGTTTCTTGATGGTCAAATATGGATGAAACATAACATTCCCAATTCATTGGCGTCCTTTTTCTCCTTCGGCAAAGCAGTTATTTTCAGGCTTCTTACGATGTGCACAGACTTACCTGTACCTTGAGAAGAGGCAGGACCCGGCCCAGGAGGGGAGATGCTGCCACCTCAGAAGCTCCAGGTGGTGCCAATCTCATGGACCAGGGATGGTGTTTGAGGAACAGCATATTCCTGTGGGACTAAGGGAGAGGCATCAACCCTGGGTCTGACCAGTCCCTACTGTATTACTCTGACGTGCCCACGAGATGGTGCTGTCCACCTAGGAAACCTAATCCCCTTCGCCATCAAATCTGTAGCACTGTAGCACTGTCCTCCCATTGTTCATTGATTTGCTGGAGTGGGCACCAGTAACGTCTCCATTGTGAGACTTGCTGTTACTGTTTTTGGCATATTGAATATGCCATGGTAGCTTGCCAGGCTCTGCCGTGCGGGCGGGATACTCTCGGTAGCTTGCCCTACCAGGCTCTCCGAGAGGGACAGAGGAATTGAACCCGGGTCGACCACTTGCAAGGCAAACACCCTACCCGCTGTGCTAATGCTCTGGCCCCTCAAACCTATTGGCAGAAAATCCCTCCAAATCGTAGGCCCAGGGATTCAGATCTGGAAGGCACCAGAAACCTGTGCTGGTGTAGCCGGCAGGATCAGCGGGAGGCCAGCGAGGGAAGAGAGTTGGCCTGAAATATCATAGCAAGGTTGAGACAGCTTCCTCCTAGTTAGCATCCTCCACATGGGTTAGGGACCTGGATTCTAAAATAGCCAGCGTGTTCTCTACTTAAAGTGTGCCGTCAGCTGTCTCCATGGGAAATCCCCCTTTCCTCTATGGCACTGGACTAGACTTTAAAGTCAAGCTACTCACCTCAGGGCCAGAGAGACAGTCCAGTGGGTAAGGTTTTTGCCTTGCATGCGGTTGATGAGTGTTTGATCTCCATACCCCATTTGATCCCTGGAGCCACCAGGAGAGAACCCTTGAGTGCAGAGTCAGCTGTGAGTCCTCAGCACCCCCTGGTGAAACAAAAGGAGAAACAAGTAGAGTAAATGACCCCTCTTGAGAAAAAGCCTCTAAAGGCTTTGCCACTTGCCTTGTTGTGTCTGAGTCACAGTGTATACTGGGCCCAGGGCTGGACACTGCCCTGCTCCAGTCTGCTGAGGAGTGAGTTCTCATGCAGCATTCTGTGTAAACTCAAAAAGGGCACAGCTTCATCTATTAACGGAAAGGTTAGTGGTTCAGGCCCACCCAGGGATGCCAGATGTGTAAACTCAAAAAGGGCACAGCTGCGGTGGCGACTCTGTCTCTCCCGCCACCCGCGTGTGATAGTCTCACCCTGCTTCCCCCACCCAGGGGAGGTAAGGAAGGAAACGAGGGCCAGGCTGGTTGGTCTTAGTTGCAGTTTATTCCAATCCTCTCTCCATTCACTCCGGTCTCTCTCCTCTGCCTCCCCTTGCCCATTCTACAGTCTCATTATATCTCCCAGGATGAAGGATTGTGGTAACAATTACAGGTGTGGTCACAATCAATAGGGGTAGAATTCTTTCCCTCAGGGAAAGCTGCTCCTAGGACAGATCCTCTCTGAGCAGGACGACCCACCCTAGAGCGGTATCCCATGAGTGTGTTTCTCCTCTCCTTGTCCAACAAGCATATTAGCATAAAAGGTAAAGGCCCTCCCGTTGATCGTCGATTTGCTCGAGCGGGCCCAGTAACGTCTCCATTGGAGACTTTGTTGTTACTGTGTCTGGCATATCGAATACTCTCGGTAGCTTGCCGGGCTCTCCGAGAGGGGTGGAGGAATCGAACTCGGGTCGGCCATGTTGGCCGCTTGTAAGGCGAACGCCCTACCCGCTGTGCTATCGCTCCAGCCCTAGCACAGAGGGTAGGGCATATTAGCATATATAATATAAATCATTTTGTCCCACAAGCATATTAGCATATATAACATACATCATTTTGTATGGATACAGTAAGAAATACCTTAAACTTATAGAATTGCCCTCCTAGGGCCATCTCGATCTCAGACTACAGTGCTCAGGCCAGATAGTCTTTCCCTCCCCTACCAGGATCCTAGTCTCGTTGTTTACTTTTGGATCATGACAGCATTTGTCTATGATCAAACTCTTAACTTATAGTTAAGAATCGTGGCACTTTGGCCTGGCCCATTTCGATACCAGGGTAGCTCACCGCTTCCCCTGGGTTGATTCAGTTCCTCATCGGGGCCCTGCTTTTGGGGTATTAGGAACTAAGGGCAACTGAGTCTTAAGTCGAGAAAGCAGATGCCTGGCAGTAAATAATATTCAAAGCCAATTAAATCCTAAGTTACAAAGCATAATGTTAACAGTCTTCCTGTATCTATACAAGAAGGGCATTGCTTTAAAGTAAACTATTCATAAGGCATAAGGAGAGGAGAAAGGCAATATTAATTTACAATACAATTTCAGTGTTTAGAAGGATCTGACCTTACAAAGGAACAGATACTAATTAGGAGGGAAAAGCTGATTGACTGGTTGGAGAGGAGAGCATAGGGAAGAATTTATAGATAAACACAACGGAAAGTAAGTGCCTTACGAGCACTGTAATAAACCGGAGTTCCTCGTGGCAAAGGGGAAAGAGCAAACCAATGTTAAGCCTAAAATATTTGGAGCTATATTCCACCAGCATTCTATCAAACTTGCAATTTTCCCTTCAGTACGGGGGATCGAATCTAGGGTGTCACACCTGGAAGGCAACGGCCCCATCCCTGACCTCCGTTTCCTGCCCGAAGTCTCACTCTTACGTTCGTGTGTAGACGTGAGGATGGCACTGTATGTACATGGTGTGTGTATGCATGTGTATAGATGTGTGGATTGTACTGTATGTGCATGTGTAAAAGTGTGCATGTTTATGTGTGTGCACTTGTATGTAAAAGTGAAGATGGACTATGTGTATGCATGTATGTGTGCACACTTTTGTTCACATATGTGTAGAAATAAGGGTAGCAGGTTATGTGTGCACCAGGCCTGGCTTCTTAAACTGTAGATCAAGACTACACACGGGGTTTGCATAACTTAAAAGAAACTTGTTTTACTTTAAATTTATTTATGATGTAGGGGTCTGGAGTGATAGCACAGCAGGTAGGGTGTTTGCCTTGCAGGCGGCCAACCCAGGTTCAATTCCCAGCTTCCCATATGGTCCCCCGAACACTGCCAGGAGTAATTCCTAAGTGCAGAGCCAGGAGTAACCCCTGTGCATCGCTGGATGTGACCCAAAAAGAAAGAAAAAATCAAATAAATTTATTTATGATTTATCAAATAATTATTTGTATCCTTATTTTACATACCTCAAAATCAGGGGCCACGGAAAAATTTTCCTAACAAAAAGGGGTTGCTAATGGAAAACTTTAAGAAGCTCAGAGAGAGAGAGAGAGAGAGAGAGAGAAAGAGAGAGAGACAAAGAGAGGGAGAGGAAGAAGGAGGAGAAAGAGAAACTTTATGATACATAATAGAGATTGAATAATAACAGTAAAACCTGAAAAATTGCCAGAAACAAGGACTAATAAGTTACTGTAGCAGCAGACAGTAGAAGTCAGAGCAACTGAGTGGTAGGCATGTCTCGGGGCAGTTTAGGAAATCATAAATTGATGGCAGAGGAGAGAGAGGAGGAGGACTGGGCCACTTTCCCTGACAACCACCATCCTGTTACCACGACTATTTCAATAAGTGGATCCATCCTAGGCTGTGTGGGTGTGTGGCATTGGGCGGGGCAGGTCCTGCCAGGAAATGGCTCCTGCTTCTGGATGATGAGGAATCCGTGCCGTGGGGTCTCACCATGTCTAGAGCCTGTCACTGCCCACCCATGGTGCCTATCCCGTCTATCCCCCCTCTGCAGTGCCCCCCAGGGAGAGCCCCCCACCTTGCCCCAATGCTACGTGGGTTCCCACCCCTAGTAGCCAGGCCATGTCTCAGGATAAGGACCTACAAACCTCCAGGTATTTTCTAAGCCTCTCAAGGACTGGATGGAATTTTTCTGCCCAGAGCCTCACCCCAGTGTAGAACCCTTCACTGCCCACAAGCTCCCCAGACAGCACAAGCCCACAGTGTCCCTGTGCCCCATCATCAGTGATGGATTTGATTCTCAGCCCAGCGAAAGTGAGAGGGGGAGATGTCAGAGCTACAGGAGGCAGCCGCAGACCACTGGGGGCCTGAATGTGCTCAGGGCAGGGAGGACAGGGGCACTCGGGGTGCCATAGTGGGCACAGGCGATATGGGGGGGTTGGGGTCACTTTCAGGCCGCAGGACACCTGAAGGCAGCGTGGCCAGGCTGAGCGGCCCTAGGTGGGAGTGTGTGTATTGAGAGAGATTTCCAGAACAGGCCCGGAGCAACACCAGAGAAGTGTCCAGCTTCCCCAAGGCCAAGTCTGGTGTCCAGCTCCCAGTAGGATAGACTGAGCCTCAGAGAAAGGGGCAGAGCTGGGGTGGGGAGTTGCTGTGGGGTCATTAAGAGCCCTCCAGGACTCAGAAAAGGAAGTCTCTGTGCAACACGGGGAACTGGTCAGGGACTGACTGGGTCTGGGGGCTCAAAGGCCCCACAAACTGGCTGCTGCCAGTCTGGGAGGAAGCAGAGATAGAAGGACAGAGAGAACGTGGACACCGGATAAGGCGGGAGCAAGAACTCTGCGGGCCTGATGAGAGGAGAGGGGAAGGGCAGGGAGGGCAGGGGCTCCAAGGAGAGAAGGGAGAGGGGCCTGGGGAGGGAGGGGCGGTGGGGACAGCGATCAGGACAGCCCCTCTGCCAGGCTCGCTGGGCTCCCACAGCAGCAGCCAGGCCAGACCTTGGGGTGCTCAGGGGCTAATCCTGGCAGCTGCAGCCCAGCCTGGGCATGGGGGGACGTGATCTCTGGGAATGAGAAAGTCGTGGACTGAGCTACGGGAGACCGAAAGGGTCAGTGCTCCTGGCCCTCCGTGGGGCCCACAGAGTTCCAAGCCACCATCGTCGGTAGGGGGCAGTGCCCGAGGGTCCGGGTGGGGGTGCGGAGGCCCGTCAGGCCCACCAGGGCAGAGGCTGGTGCAGCCTTCATCCTGAGGTTGCCCCTGGAGCTCTAGGTTTCCCCCTGGCCAATGGGGTTGCAGCCCTGCGGCCACGCCCCCATCCCTGCCTATAAAAAAAGCTCGTGGCCCCGACCCTCGGGGCACCCTCTCTCATGGATGCTTGAGGGAGAAGTGGCCCCAACACACCTTCCCCCTGTTGACCCTTCGAGTGGTCATCTAGGGGTCACCTCCAGATGGTGACCCTTCTACGGGTCATCTACAGGTCACCTCTAGGGGTCATCTCTAGGGGATCTTTGGAAATTGGCAGAGTGCAACGGACGGTAAGAAAAGGCCCTGTGTTGGACCTGCACTGGTCACTGTATGGCCCCGAGGGCACAGGATCAAGCCCTGGCCCATTTCCAGCAAGTCTTCCGGCAGTTTTGTCCCCAGCAACCTCTGTCCTCGTCAGCGTCTCCCGGGACTCTGGGATGGGAGTCCCCAGAGAGCCCCTCTCCAGGACCTGTCCGTTCCTGTCCCCAGAATAGGACCTCCTGGGCTCCTGCTGTCTAAGACCTGGGTGGCTGGACACTGGCCCACCCAGCTCAGGAAACAATGGGGGTGGGAGCTCAGGGAAATGCTGAGGAGCTGCCCCAGTGGCGCTGGGGAGTCAAAGCAGGGTCACCGGGTGCGCAGACCCCTCCCCACAGACCCTCCTGCCAAAAACCTCTTACCGTGCGACCACACCCTTCCCTTCTAATTTAGGACAGAAAGAGATGGAAGAACAGAATTTTAAAACATCAGATATATCTTGAAAAGGCTGAGAGTCACATGACACCGCGTCATCTGTTAGGGGTGAATGATTTGGGCTGGTGCTTGGCACCAGGAGTTTGAAGCCTGTAATGTCTGAGGAGGGCAAGGCAGGGAGGAATCACTCAGAGTGTCATGAGGCCACACCCACATCCCTACCTATAGAAAAGGCTCGTGGCCCCACCCCTCGGGACACCCTCTCTCAAGGAGGCTTAAGGGAGAAGTGGCCCAATGTACCTTCCGCATGTTGACCCTTTCCCTAGGGGATCATTGGAAATCGGCAGAGCATGAAAAGATGGGAAGAAAAAGTGCTAGGTCGGTGCTAACCCGCAAGCCCAGGGCCATGCACTGGTTCTGCACTGGTCAGTGTGTGGCCAGGAGGCCCAGGATAAAGCCTCTGGCCATTTCCAGCCACGTTTTCAGGCAGTCTTGTCTTCCAGCAACTTCTGTCCTCTCCAGGGTCTCCCGGGACTCTGGGATGGGAGTCCCCAGAGACCCTCTCTCCAGGCCCTGTTTCCTCCTACCACCAGAATACGATCTCCTGAGCTCCCGCTGACCAAAGACCTGGGTGGCTGGACACTGGCCCACCCAGCTCAGGAAACAATGGGGGTGGGAGCTCAGGGCAGCACTGAGGAGCTGGGGAGTCAAAGCAGGGTTCCCGACTCCCAGACCCCTCATCACAGACCCTCCTGGCAGTGGGTCGAACTGTGCGAAAACACCCCTCCCCTCTTGTTTGGGACAGAAAGAGCTGAAAGAACAGAATTTTAAAACATCAAGTGTATCTTATAAAGGCGGAAGATTGCTTGGCAGAGCGTCATCCTTTAGGGGGTGAATGATTTGGGCTGGTGCACAGCACCAGGAGCTTGAAGCCTGTGATGTCTGATGAGGGCAAGGCGGGGAGGAGTGACTTCGAGTGTCCAGGAGGGGCCCTGTGAATGGGGCACTGTGACACGGGAGACCGGCTGGGAGCAGGAGCTGGGCGAGTCTCCCCGTCCCTCCGCACCTGTGTCCTGCTCTGCGGGCAGCCAGAGGAAATGGGGTCAGCTTTCCAGTCCCCAGAATGTTACGACCATGAAAATGCAGAGAGCTCTAGGGCCGGGACATACAACGCTTGTTTCTAGTTGTCCCTCGTGTCCCTGCCAGCACTGCCAGGAGGGCTCCAGTGGGTCCAAAGCAGGAAAGAATCCACTTTGTAAGGGGCCCGGAGCAGCAGACGGGGGTGAGAAATAAGCAGCCCCCGAGATGAGCAGGAGGAACCAAGAGTCGGGGCTGTGGACCATGAAGTTTGGGTGGGGTTGAAGGTCTGGGGTCCTTGACTGTCTGCTTCCTCACAGGTTTACCGGCCTCTGGGTGCCCCCGAAACAGCCACATCGTTGACAACATTTCCAAGGATAGGTGGAGGCAGGAGGTTCCAGGAACAACAGGTGAACCCAGAGAACAACTGCGGATGCGAGTGGGGGCCGAGGGGACTGAGCTGGGGTGAGAGAAGCGGGCGCAGCTCCGCCTGGAGTCTGAGGGCTGAGGGGTGGCCAGCCGGGAGCCCAGCCAGGATTGAGTTGTGTCTCAGCAACAGTGGAAGGGGTCTGGGTAACATTCCCCAGTCTTGGAGCTGGGCGAGTCTCCTATCATCTCCAATTGTCACCTATCATTCCTACATGTCTTCACTGCGGGCCCACAAAAAGTTGCTGTACACCAAGAGTTTTGTGAGAGGGTGCAGGGTTTGCTGGCCATCAGCTCCCCTCCACCCTGGGGTATTCTTTGGGCATAACACTTGAGCCTTCTGGGCTGTGACTTTCCTAGTCTGTGAAATGGGCTGGTGAGACCCCCTGTGAGGCCAAGAGTCTGCCTTGGGTGATGGCAGGAAGGACAGGTGAGAATGCCCTAAATGAGGGCTGTGGTGGCACTGACTGGCCCACACTACACAGAGGGGTCTGGAGTTGGCAATTGCCAGGTAGGAGTCAGGGTCCGAGGCAGAGGGAGACCCAACTCCTAGGCTCTGGGACAAAGACGCCATGGGGGCCTGTGGCTGAGGGTCTGAGCCCTGCATCTCCTGGCTGGGATGTAGTCGGTCCTCCTGCCTGTCCTCATAGACACTGTCCTACCTCCCCCAGATGCCAGGGCAGGACGAAACAGTGCAGTGCCAGTGGCTTCCCTGGGGCCGATCTGCTGGTACCTGGAAATGCACATAGCTGCTGACAAGAGCACCTGGATGCCTGCAGTCACCTGGGCTCCAAGGAGGAGCAGCTGTACCAGCGGATGCTGCGGCAGAAGCAGCCCATAGACCAGCTGCTGCAGGTGCCACCAAGGAAGCAGGCCCTGCTGGAGGCCGCCGTCAGGGAGCTGAGGGAGACCAGGTGAGAGAGGGGCCACGGGCTCTGGGGCAGGAAGGCCCTAGACCTGCCTCCTCACCTAGGGCCTTCACCCCAGGTGCTCCTCTGTGGGACTCAGCAGCAGAAACAGCAGCTGCAGAACCTGGTGAAATGAAAAGGAGACCCGGAAAAGAGTGAGTGACAGGGAGAAGCCCCTGTGGGTCAGAGGGCGGGGCTACTGGGGAGGGGAGCCAGGCGGCCCCACCCCAGCCCCCCACCTCCCTTGCTTGGCTGAGACCCTTATGCTGCCCCACATCCCATCCACTCCAAAGGGATTGGCGTGGAGACGAACAACACACAGGTGCTCCTGGACACAAAACGTGAGGAGCTGGAGGCCACAGAGAAGGAGGAGGCACAGGAGGCCAGGCAGGAGGAGTGCCAGAGTCCAGGAGCTGGAGGAGACAGTCCAGTCCCAGGGGGCAGGGACCATGACCTGTGTGAGATCCAGAGACGCTCCTGTTGCTGTCCTTAAGGAAGAGGAGTCCACCGTCATCGGACCCAGGTCCTGTAATGACCCGCCGAAAATCCAGAAAACGCAGCTGGTCAGCAAGAGCTCCACTGGCAGCCTGACACCCAGCTGACACCTCGATTTTACTGCACCGACGCACCCTGCCTCTCTCACCCAGTTGATCTAGCCCAGACCCGTCCTCCCCACACCACCCGAGTTCTGCCTTCTTCCTCCGCCCTTTGCTCTTCTCCCTCCACTAGAACCATGGATATCCCTCACTGCAAGACCAGGGATCGGGGCAAAGGCACAACTATTCTCCATCTCAAGACACAGGATATCAGGGGGACAGTAAAATCTCCTTCCACTAGACCCAGAGATGTGCGGGAAGAAATGTCCCCACCCCCGGGTCCCCCAGGGATCAGGGGGCACAGTTTCCCCCTCCACTAGACCCCGGGATCAGGGGGGCAGAAATGTCTCCCCCCCTAGACCCCAGGGATCAGGGGGGCCAGAGATGTCCCCCCAACTACACTCCAGGGATGGGGGGCCAGAGATGTCCCCCCCAAAACTGGACGCCAGGGATCGGGGGGGCCAGAGATGTTCCCCCACCACTGGACGCCAGGGATCAGGGGGGGCAGAGAGGCCCCCTCCACCACGGGACACCAGGGATTGGGGGGCCAGAGAGGCCCCCTCACCACTGGACGCCAGGGATTGGGTTGCCAGAGAGAGAGGCCCCTCACCACTGTACGCCAGTGATCTGGGGGGCCAGAGAGAGAGGCCCCCGCACCAATGGACGCCAGGGATCGGGGGGGGCCAGAGAGAGAGGCCCCCCCACTGTTCGCCAGGGATCGGGGGGGCCAGAGAGAGGCCCCCCCCCACTGGACGCCAGGGATCGGGGGGCCAGAGAGAGAGGGCCCCCCACCACTGGACGCCAGAGATCGGGGGGCCAGAGGAGAGGCCCCCCCCACTGGACGCCAGGGATCGGGGGGGCAGAGAGAGAGGCCCCCCACCACTGGAGGCCAGGGATCGGGGGGGCAGAGAGAGAGACCCCCCACCACTGGACGCCAGAGATCGGGGGGCCAGAGGAGAGGCCCCCCCCACTGGACGCCAGGGATCGGGGGGGCAGAGAGAGAGGCCCCCCCCACTGGATGCCAGGGATCGGGGGGGCAGAGAGAGAGACCCCCCACCACTGGACGCCAGGGATTGGGGGGGCCAGAGAGAGAGGCCCCCCCACTGGACGCCAGGGGTCGGGGGGCCAGAGAGAGAGGCCCCCCCACACTGGACGCCAGGGACCGGGGGGGCCAGAGAGAGAGGCCCGCCCACCACTGGACGCCAGGGATCGGGGGGCCAGAGGAGAGGCCCACCCCACCACTGGACGCCAGGGATCGGGGGGGGCAGAGAGAGAGGCCCCCCCAACACTGGACGCCAGGGATCGGGGGGGCCAGAGAGAGAGGCCCCCCCCACTGGACGCCAGGGATCGGGGTGGGCCAGAGAGAGAGGCCCGCCCCCACGAATGGACGCCAGGGATCGGGAGGGGCCAGAGAGAGAGGCCCCCCACCACTGGACGCCAGGAATCGGGGGTGGCTAGAGAGAGGTCTCCCCCCACTGGACGCCAGGGATCGGGGGGGGCCAGAGAGAGGCTCCCCCCACTGGACGCCAGGAATCGGGGGGGGCCGAGATGTCCCCCCCACTAGGCCCCAGGGATCTGAAGGGCCAAGATTTTCCCCCCGCCCACTAGGCCCCAGGAAACAGTGGGGAAGAAATGTCCCTCTCCACAAGATCGGAGGGATCAGGATGGCACATATATCCCCCAGCACTAGCAAACAATGATTTGGAGGTCAGAAGTTACAACTCCGCTCTCATCTCCCCATTGTGGGGTCCTGTTTCTTCGCATGACAACCCTGAAGCTTGGCCGCTGGTACCATACAGTGACCGGATTCTACACACTCTTTGGGGCTGTTTGGGGACTTTGTATTGCTGGCTGAGAAGAGGGGAAGGAGGAGGCGGGCTTTCTCCCTGACTGCCACTGTCTGATTTTCACGATTGTTGCAATAAATGGATCTATCCCAGGCCTGTGTGGGTGTGTGTGTCACTGGGCGGGGCAGGTCTGGCCAGTAGTTGACAATTGCTTCTAGATTGTGGGAAGCCTTGGCCATGTCACCATGCCAAGACGCTTCACCTGCCTGCCCCTGTGTGAAGCCTGTCAATGACCCCAGGAGAGTCCACCCCAAGGGTTGAAGGTCTCAATCACGGATGCGTCCCCAGGAGGGAGGGCAGGATGCAGCACCCAGAGCCCTGCCTTCCACTGCAGCACCTCCATGGCCTTCCCTGCCCCTGGTGCCTGTTTCCCCATTCCCCTCTGCAGTGGCACCAGGTACAGACCCCACTTTGCCCCCTGAGGTTTCTCAGGATGAGGACTTGAAAGTGCTCCTGCAGCAGGTGGGTCCAAGGTGCTGTTCCCTCAGCCAGGGTCCCTCTCCATGGCACCTGCCCTGGCAGGAAGACAGTGTGTTATCAGTGGAGCAGGATGGGGCTGTGAGATGGAACATGTTACTAGTGTCCCCGAGCTGTACAGAGCTGATCCCTGATAATAGCGCCCCACTTCTGTGTGGACCATCAGGTTCCCTAATAAAAGTCCCAGTGCCACCATCACAGCACAGTTAGACCCCATGTAATAGAGAACCAGGCCCTGACTCTTCTTTGCTCCTGCACGCCTGGACCTGTTGGGACAGCCTTGGCTGAGTGACACTCTACTGGTGACAAGAAGTGTGTCCAGATCCATGTGTCAGATCAGATGGCAAAGCCTCAGAAGGAAGAGCCATCCTGTTCCAGTCATTTCCAGGAATTTGGTCAGCCATGCCCCTTCCTGCCAGTCACACTGCTACTGGGAGTCACACTCCTGGTAAGGCTGGCCAGGGCAGGCACAGGCAGCTCCTGGTTTACCCCTCGGTGCCCAGTTCATAGCCCTGCCCCTCTACCTGCACCATGGGCCTGGGGCCGCCCATTCACTCTCACGGTTCTGCACAGCTCACACATGTCCTGCACACCCTCTCGCAGCCTCTACTGGGGCTCTGGGCTTAGCTCCCCGTGTCCTGCCTCTGGGTCCCTGGGCTCTGGAAACACCAAGTCCAGGTTTGCCTTGAGGTTTGGGGAGCTGAGAGACTGTGGGGATCAGCGGCTCACCCCTATCCACCCTTGCCGGTGGGGAGAGCTGTTCTCCCTGGACATTGAAAGACTGTCTTGGGAGTTTTTCCTCTTAGGATCTTACAGAGTTTCACCAAGACATAGGTGGCACCCAAGAGTTTGCCAGAAGCACCCCAGTGTATTCCATGTGTGCAGGCTCTATCCAGCTACCCCCAAACGGGCATTAGCAGGTCACAGCATAATTATGTAGGTTGTTTTCAGGCTACCTCGATTCTGTGGTAACAACTTTCATCTAACATACAGTGGTGCCTAGTGCTCTCAGGTGCTCCCACAGTGGTGACTCCAGTTTCTAGCTCCATTGTTTGAGCGTTCCCGTGAGCCTCTTCCATCACTGCTCGGGCAAACTGCTCTCACTCTCTTACTCGGTGAGAGATTTAGGAACCCCATCCGGGTCAGACAGAGGGACAGAGACATAGAAATAAAGTTAAGGAAATAGGAGTAACTTACTGGGGGCGCTCCCGGGCGGACTTTCCGAACCTCAGGTGAGGCAATGGTACACCAGCGCCCTGGGTTAGACTAAGGGGGCTTTGAAGTTGTCTTGGTCTAGTCCTAGTCATCTGTTCGTGGGTCAATGATAAGGAACCTGGAATGAAGCCTGGTGGCTTCCTGTCACCACATGGGTGATAAGTCTTGTCTTCCTCACCTGGGACAAGGTGATCTCTGACTCCAGGAATGTTGCTGTCCACTCAGCCGGTTGCCATTTGGTTTTGGTCACCATTTTCTCAGAGCAAACTTCATATTTGATTCTTGTCAAATTTGGTGATTCCTGACCCATCCATCTTGTCCACCTCCTAGAGTGGGTCTCTCAGAGGTCCTGCCTAGTTTTTCGTTTCTGCCTCTTGTTGCCTGCTTGGTTCCCTCCCCTTAAGCTTGCAGACAGAATCATTTGCCAGCCCCCCTTAGCTCACCCCGCTGCGGCTGATCCTGACAAACTAGCACCTGCAGGTTAATCTTCTGGCGATGCTCAGTGATGAGTGACTCTCTGGGATTGTTTCTCATTTCTGACCTGACTCTGAGAGATGTCCATTCTACAGTGAGGCCCTCAGGAGTGGCCAAATCTGACCAAAGTTGGGCCTGACCAGCCTCCAGCTCCCTCCACCATCTTGAATTCATTCTTTCAACTGGCTCAACCCCCACTCCCCCCATGACTGATTGGAGTAGAGCAGCGTTCAGTCCTCATTGGAGAAAACACCTTTTCCTCCCTGCTGGGCACTGAGCAGGCCCAGGGCCCATAGATTTGGAAGACAACTAAGGCCAGGGAGTCAGTTTGGTTCTGGACCCTTAGTGCCCATGGCATTCTGGACCTTAAGGAGTTTCTCTACCTGGGTGGCCAGTTGAGTTAGAGACCCTCTGCCTGTTCCCAGTCACCACAGCCCCCATCTGGCCTCTGGGGCACACAGAGCAGCGAGGAGACCAGAATCAGCCCTGGGGGTGGGGTGATGTGTTTTCACCTCTGGGCTGCTCAGGCAAATGAGCAAAGCACAGTTAGCAGGCACATCCCCCCCTACCCCCCACCCCCACTTCAGAATCCCACCGTCCAGGATATATTCTCAATGACACCATGCTCATCAAGGGTCACTGTCAATCAAGATGAAAACTAGTGCCCGGCTCTGCAGTTGCTGGGGACCGTTGTCAGGATTCCTGCCCCGCACCCCGCCTCCCCACCCAGACTCTGTCTTCTTCCCCTGCCTGGTCTCTACAGGCACCAGCAGAGTTTGCATCTGCTTTGGCCATCAAGGAGAGAAAAACTAACATTTCACTGGTAGTCTGGTCTGGGAAATGATGCTCTTTTGTCTACATAGTTTCACACCAGAAAATTCCCAACATCCTCGCTGAGCCACATGCCAAAAACCAAAGGAAACATATGGGCTTTACCTGGAACTTGGGAGTCAACGTCCTAGACCAATCAATGCCTCAAACCCACATCAAAAGATCAATTCCAGAGTCAGTTTAGCGGGGACCCCACATTGTAAATGCAAGAGAGAAATAGTCACAGGCTAGGAAACAGCAGAGACCCGATGAGGCCCGCGTGGGATCCTCACGCTCCCGCACTGCACTGACAGGCAGCTCCTGGGACACGGCCAGGGCGAGGCTGACTGCTCAGTGGGATACCAAACAGGTCCCCTCTTCTGCCAACACTCTCTGGGACCCCTGTGTCTTCCTGAGTGTGGTGAGTCTAGGGCATGATACCTGCTGCTGTGAGAGCTGTGGGGTTTAGGGACCTTGCAAAAGGGTCCGTTCCTGGGGCGGGGAGGGGGCACTTGGAGGGCTTCTTCCTTCCAGTCCTCACCCAACACTAGACCACAGTTGAAAATTTTGTGCCTGAGCCTCCATAGTCACAGGAGACTGCCCATGGACAGTCATAGATGTCATCCTGCACTTCCTGAAAGACACGGTGGGAGGGGGTGCGAACTCTTCTCAGGGCAGAAAGGTGGCCGCGTGCATGATCTGTCCAGCTGCAAAAGTTTGATGGGGTTTTATATAACAGTCCACGATATTGTGCCATCCAGGCATTTGGTAGCCACTCATGCCTAATGAAACTCATTGCTGTCACCGCTGAATGGGGAAGCTTGGGGTGAATTGTTTTCAGCCTGACCAGCAGGACAGCAGCAGCTGGAGGTCAGAGGCACAGTGACCATTCACAGGCCTCAGAGAGAGATCTTTGTCCCCAGTCTGTGCCACGAGCCCAAGTGTCTCTTTCAGGACTCCTGGAGCCTGGGGCCCTTTCTCAGGAACAAAGAGGTTCAACTCCTTCCTCTTCCCCAGAGTCCAATTTTTTTTTTGGTTGTTGTTGTGGAATTAATTTTTTTTTAATTTTTATTAGTGAAACACCATGAGGTACATTTGTAGAGTTACAAATTTTTGTGCTGGGTTTCAGTTATACATTGAGCGAACACCCATCCCTCCACCAGTGCCCATTCTCCACCACCACTGATCCCAGTATCCCTCCCAACCCCCATCTCCCCCATCCCACCCTGCCTCTGTGGCAGGGCATTCCATTTTGGTCTCTCTCTCCTTTTGGGTGCTGTGGTTTGCAAAAGAGGCATTGAGTGGCAATCATGTTCGGTCTATAGTCTACTTTCAGCATGCATCTCCCATCCTGGGAGGATCCTCCCAACACCCTTTATTTGGTGCTCCCTTCTCTATCTGAGCTGCCTTTTCCCCTAACGTGTGTGGCTGGTACCTAAACCTCCTGGTACCTATCTCAGCTATTCTTGGGTGTTAGTCTCCTATTTTGTTACTTTGTGTTCCCCAGATGAATGCAATCTTTCTATGTCTGTCCCTTTCTTTCTGTGGAGTCCAATTTTGAGGCTGAATTCAGTGCTGTTTGGTTGTTGTGGGAAGAGGGGATTTTTGGGGGGTACACTGGTGAGTCCTTATTTCTAAATGTGCTTTCTTCCAAGAGTAGGAGTAGAGACGTGCATCAGGCCCTTGGGTTTCTGCTGCCAGGACTGCATCCTCAATGCACTGCAGGACAGGACACTATAGGGCTGCCCAGGGCATAGCCAGGACCTCCCTGAACAAGGGAGCTGCATTCTTGCACCTGAAGAAAATGGTCCACAGTGACCAAGCTTCCCTGCCTGTCTCTAGATCTGCCCATTTCAAGGCAAACAGGGCTTGGTTCCTTCCTGGTGCAGTTTGCAAACAGAAAAACACATCTTTGGGGTCCAGGCAGGTAAAGCATTGGGCAGGAGGAGGGTAGCAGACCCAGTGAGTGGAAGGCCTGGGGAGCACATGGGGCCAGCGGTCATGGCCATGCTGACCACTGCAAGAACGAGAAGGTTCTCGGTTTAGCCTCAGCTCCCAGCCCTTAGCTCTGCCCTGCCACCTGTGCCTTGTTCAAGGGGCTGCCTGTTCACTCTTCCTCCTGCGCACGTCTCACACACCTGATGCTCACACTCCCAATGCACCCTGACACCTCAACTAGTCTCCTGAGCCCTCCAAGAGAGATAGATCCCTGAGTTCAGAGGCAGGAGTAACCACTGAGCACTGCTGAGTGTGCCCCAGAAATTAAAAAAAAATTAACAGCAACAAAAATAATCATTCATTTGGAGACAACAACAACAACAACAAAATAATTCATTCTGGAGAAGAGCAACATGGAAGAAAAAAAAAAGAGACAGTAGGGTGCCCTGAGTCCATGCTGCCAAGACAGCCCCCATCTGGGTGGGGTGTCCTTTGGAAAAGGGGTTGGTAGAGAATGTGAAGGGGAACCCTCGAAGCCTCTTCTGTGCGGGAAGGAACCCGGGGGCATGCTGTCCCCCACACATGCCACTTCCATGCCTCCGCACTGGTCACCTCTCTTCCTCTGAAGGGAGGGCTTGGTCGAGTTAGTGAATGTCAGAGCCCACTTTTTGCTTGCCAGCTGGGGTTGAGGCTCAGGAATTCTCTGAACTGAGCGTCCTCCCCAGCCCTCCCAAACCCCTTCGGTGGGGTTTTTTTATCCCAAGCCTGAAGGGTCTGTGGAGAAATGTGGAGAAAAAGCAAAACTGGCAGATCTGCGACTGCGAGGGGGGGGGGGCGGGGGGGGGTAGGGCTGAATTCCAAGGGTAAATGCCGGGGAAATGGGCTGGTGAGGCCGGTGGAAGGTCCCATGTGAGCCTGTGAGCCCTATTTGGACAATGGGAGGTGGGGGGGAGGGGTTGGGGAGGGAGGCACGGAGGCTGCCCAGTGAGGGGCTGGGGGTGCTTGCTGGCCCCTCTGCGGAACAGCGCATACAATGCAGACATTGATGTGTTCCAGTGAGCTGGGCACATCCAGAGACCCCTGGCCTCGAGAGCATGGGGCAGTGCATGAAAACTCGGAAGAAATGCAGCAGGAGCTGCAGCTGGGGGGGGGGGGGGGGTTGCACCTTCCTGGGTGGGGGAGGTGCTGCTGGGGGCGGGGCCAGAGAAGAAGCAAGACAGGCCCCGCCCAGGGGCAGGGGGCCATGAGGCCAGGGTCTCTGTGACACGGAGGGCCCGGAGGTCATGGGTAAGGCCAAGGGTGTAGGGAAGAGCGTCAGATGGGCTGGGGAAGGGCCCTGGGATGAGACCTGGGTCTGGCTCACCTGAACCCCTCCGAGTTTTAAATTTTTCCTTCACTGACTTCAGGGTCGGCTTTTCCCCTCCTTCTCCATCGCCTCCAGCTGCAGTCTTCGTGGTCTCACACACCTCCAGCATCTCCCTCTCCACCCCAGTGTGTTTTTCCTCTTGATGGGTTGTCAGGCGGCCGCTGGGTCTCAGCCAACCGCGGAGGGTGAGTGACCAGGGGTGGGGCCCGCCTGGCCCTGCCTCCCAGGCAGCCCCACCCCCTGACTCCCAAACCTGGTTTCTCCCTCCTAGGAACCCCAACCCTCACGGTTTTCCAGGGCTCCTGTGTGAATTCAGCAGGGCCTGAGACAGGAAGTCCCGGACCTAGGGCCCCTGTAGGTGAAGGTACTAGGGGAGGAGGCAGGGAGGCTGCGGGACTCCCTGTTCCGGTGCCCCTCTTACCCCTGGGCCTCCCCGCCCTCTCCACTGTCTGCCTCTACCTGGGCCTGCTCCGTTGACAGGTGCTGCAGCAGCTGGACCAGGAGCAGCTTCTCCTGCAGAACCGCCTGGTGCAGCTGCTCAGCCTTGGAACCCAGGTGGCGGTGGGCATGCACATCCTGTTGGATTGCAGTTGTCTGCTGCATTGTATCGTCCTGGGGGCAGGACATTGGCAGTGAGGACAGGCGCGAGGACCGTCCAGATCCCATCCAGGAGATGCAGGGCTCAGTTTCTTTCTCCCGGGTCCAATGCCTAGACCGCACCTGCCTAGACATGGGATCTCTCCCTGCCTCCATCCCTTATCCTACCCCACAGCCTCCCACCTCCAGGACCCCTCTCTGTGCAGTGTGGGCCAGTCCGCACCCCCACAACCCTTCAGTGGCTGGCATCCTGGCCTGTTCTACCTCCCAAGAACTCAACGCGGGCTCTTGACCTTACCAGCCCATTTCACAGGCCAGGAAAGTCACAGCCCAGAAGGCTGCAATGTCATGCCCCAAGAATAGCCTTGGGTGGAGGGGAGCTGATGGCCGGCAGACCCCTGTACCCTCTCACAAAACTCTTGGTGTTCGGCAGCTGTTCGTGGGCTCGCGGTGAAGATGCGGGAAATATTGCCCAGACCCCTTCCACTGTTGCTGAGACACAGATCGAGCCTCGCCCTACTCAGGCCACCCTTCAGTCCTCAGCCTGCAGGAGGCGCTGCCCCCGGCTCCTGTCACCCCAGCTCAGTCCCCTCAGTCCCCACTCGCATCTGCAGTTCTTCTCTAAGCTCACCTTTTGTTCCTGGACCTCTTGGCCCCCAAATGGACTTGATGTTTCATAAGCAGGACCTCAGGTGGCTGAGTTGTGGGTGCCCCAGGGTGGGTGCACCTGAGAGGGAGCAGACAGTCAAGGACCCCAGACCCTCAGCCCCACCCAAACTTCATGGTCCACAGCCCCGACTCTTGGTTCCTCCTGCTCATCTCGGGGGCTGCTCATTTCTCACCGCCATCTGCTGCTCCGTGCCCCTTACAAAGTGGATTCTTTCCTGGTTTGGACCCATTGGAGCCCTCCTGGCAGTGCTGGAAGGGATACTAGGGACAACTAGAAACAAGCGTTCTATGTCCTGCCCCTAGAGCTCTCTGCATTTCTGTGCTCATAACATTCTGGGGAGTGGACAGCAGACCCCGATCCCTCCAGCTGCCCCACATAGGGGGACCCTGAGGTGCAGAGGGTGGGTGAGGTTCTCTCAGCTGCTGCTCCCGGCCTGTCTCTTCATATTTCCCCATGCCTCATTCGCAGGGCGCTTCCCTGGATACTCTAAGCCACCCCTTTCTGCCTTGCCCCTCCCCATATATATCAGACTTGAAACCAAGATCCCATGACCCCAACCCCCAAACTCACTAACCCAAACAAGTATGAGGCTCTCCCGTGCAGCATTCTGTTTTTTTTTTTTCTTTTTGGGTCACACCCGGTTGAGGCACAGGGATTACTCCTGGCTCATGCACTCAGAAATTATTCCTGGCAGTGCTCAGGGGACCATATGGGATGTTGGGAATCAAATCTGGGTCGGCCACATGCAAGGCATATGCCCTACCCGCTGTGCTATCGCTCCAGCCCCACATTCTGAATTTTTAAAAATATATGGGGCTGAAGTGATAGCACAGCAGGGAGGGTGTTTGCCTTGCACGCAGCCAACCCGGGTTCGATTCCCAGCATTCCATATGGTACTGCGAGCACCACCAGGAGTAATTCCTGAGGGCATGAGCCAGGAGTAACCCCTGTGCACTGCCGGGTGTGACCCAAAAAGCAAAATATGTATATATATATGATGTTTTAAAATATATATATATATATGTATGTTTGTAAAATTCTTCTCTTTCAGCTTGTTGGTCTGTCCCAAACATGGGGCAGGGCGTGATGTGAATGGTAGTACAGCTGGGGCAGGGTCTGAGACCCCAGGGTCTTGCTTTGAATCCCCAGCTGCACAGAGTTCCGAGCAGGGTCAGGCCTCACACCTGAGCACAGAGCCAGGAAAAGCACCTGAGTACTGCTGCCTGTGGCCCAGCGCCATGCCCAGCTACCAATAATAGAATACCACGGGAGTGGACACGTGGAGGCAGTCATGGCCAGGGCACCACCTGCACTTCCTGCACCAACCGCTGTCTCTGCTGGCACAGCACATTTGTGGGGGGCACGTGCCCCACAGGTCAAAATTCACCTCCTGGCAGGCGTGACTTGCTCTTCATTTCCATATATCAGTTTGAGGTCCACCTGCTTCTTTTTCGTTGTTCTCACAACTTCAAGTTTTTCCATTTCCATATTTAAAGCAAGTGATATTAGTTTGTGATTTATGATACCCCTACAAAGTTCCTCTTTAACCTAAAGGCAATATCATCTAAAAACAGAAATTAGGTAATGACATGTTGAATGACCCTCAAAGCAGGACACGTTTGAACCACTGCTCTGCTCACCATGGACTGTCTCTAAACTCAAATCTGGCTCCCAATGTCCCTGCTCCTGTAATGATCCCAAAGCCTCAGCTAAGCTCCGGATTTTACCGCAGATAATGTACTACACATGTCCTTTGAAAACTTCAAATATAAGCCATTCATTTCTTTAAAATTGTATTTTCATAAAATCACTGTGGCTAGACCTTTACAGAGCTGTTCATAATTAGATTTCAGTCATCCTTTGTTCCAACACCCATCCCTCCACCAGTGCACATTTCGCAGCACCAGTGTCCTCAGTTTCCCTCCCTTCAACATCCTTCCTCACCCAGCCAACCCAGGCCCTCCTCTATGATAAGACACTTTTCTTCTCTCTCTCTCTGTCCCCCTTTTTGCAGTTTACAATACAGATACTGAAAGGGTATCAGGAATATCTCTTTGTCTACTTTTAACACTCAAGGATTTCAATTTCGGACAAAAATAGAATTGTTATTTCAGGCAGTTTTGCTGACAGAAGAACTGGGAATGGTCTCTGCTATGGACAACCCGGGATCTGCAGATCTGCAGTGACTGACCACAGCCTGGGCCCTGGTCTGAGTGTCCAGGCAGGTCCTGAAGATCGGGAGGTCTTCCAACCCTGAATAGGGATGGGATTAACTCCTGCCTGCCAGGACACTCCTACAGAAGATGAAGGCCCGAGGCCACCTGGGTTCACTAAACTGGCCTGGTTTCACATCTTCACAATGGCCAGGCCTGGGTAACCATGACATGACAGGTAAAATATCCATAGTGTTATAAGTGTGTCACCACAAACTTTGAAAAACAGGGTGGAGGTCTGGTGGGATTTGGGGGATTGGAAACTGTCCTGAGATGCCAATACTTCTCCTGAGCTGCCGCCAGTCAGGGCTGGCACCTGCCCAGCACTCCCCTCCCCATGCCCCTCCAGCCTCCCATAGACTCCCTGATCCCAAGTAGGTGAGAGACAGGCAAAGCATAAGGTGGCAAAATGGGCTGCTTCCTACCTGGCAAAGCTGCCTGGCGTTCTGCTGGGACCAGGCGGCTGGGTATGAAAAAAGACCCGCCCAACCGCAGGTGAAAGAGGCTCACATGGCAGTGGCAGGCAGAGCGCTGAGGTACCAGCCAGCTTCTCATGGCATAGAAATGGGGATAGGAGACAGACCGAAGGAACTTCCCTACTGGCAAGTTGTGACTGACAAGTATAGGCAGTTAGAGGCCATTACAAGTTAGGGTTTGCGGTCAGTTCTTTCAGCCCACGTTCTCTTTTGAACATGTCCTCCCTTCACATCTTACCAAGTAACTTTCTTTCAGGAAAAACTCTCTTGCAGGATTGGACAGGTAGCCCAGAGGGTAGGGCATTTGCCTTGTACACAGACGACCCAGATGTGACCCAGAGTCCCGGGCAACACAACTGTTCCCCTAAACCCCACCAGGAGTCATACAAATACAGAGCCAGGAGTGAGGCCTGAGCACCACTGGGTGTGTCCCTTCAAAAAAGTCCAAGAATAACAAAAAGAGTAGGGGAAGTGGGAGGTGGGGTTGGTGCTAATTGATACATGACTTCTTGGTACTCGCTGGAATGTTTGTGAATTTTACATGCACCATTGTAAACGTGCATTCCTTTTGGGATGCAGTACAGAAAAACAACAGTCAGTTAAAAATTTAATTTTGAAAAAGATAAGAGCGGCCGAGAGATAGTACAGTGGGAAGGGCATTTGCGCTATCTGGGTTCGATCTCTGGCATCCCATAGAATGCCCCTTGAGCATGGCCAGGGCTGATCCCTGAGTCAGAAACAGGAGTGAACCCTGAGCACCGCTGGATGTGGCCCCCAAACCAAATAGACAAGCAAGCAAGGAAATGTAATATATCAAAATCTAGCATACAGGTGGTAAGGTGTCTGCTTTGTGTTATTCTAATCTGGGGTGATTCATGGTACCTCATATGAACCCTTGAGCACCACTAGGGGTGATCCCTGAGCACAGAGCTTCAAAACTAACATAGAAGCTGGGAAATAGTATAGTGCTAAGAGTGCACACCTAGCATGGCTAGTGGTTCAGTTATTTGGGTTTTGTGTTTGATTTTGATTTTTGCTTTGATTTGCTTTGGTTTGGAGGCCACAGCCAGTTGTGCTCACGGCTTACTCCTAGCTCTGCACCCATGGCTCTGCAGACATGGAGGGCTCAGGGGACACCAGGGCATGCCAGGGGTCCAACCCAGGTCACCACGTTGTGTGATATGGCAGGGTGAATTGGACCCTTTCGGCTGTTGAGACCACCCAGTGTTTCCCGCCCCTCACACTCTGCTCCTAGTCTGTCTCTCAGAGAAGCAGATAGAGAGTTCTGCTGGCATGTTAGATCATGGCCAATTACTATAAAGTCAAGGCAGTGGACATGACCATTTTCAACATCCCTGGTCTGAGGTAGACAATTCCCATTCTCTTCTCAGCCTGTGGGGCTTCTGGCTGGCGTCCCTTCAGCAGGCCTGAGAGAGAGATGGAACTGATGGCTTAGCCTGGCTTAACCTCCTCTCCTTCTGGCAGGGAGCAGGACCCAGGTGGACAGGCCCCTGGTGAGTGTGAGAGCATGGAGGGGGTCAGAACACTCCCCCTTTTCAGGCCCCAGCCATGCCAATACCTCTGGCAGGTTAGAATCATCAGGCACTTTGTCTAAAAATAACTTGATAGAGGAAACTTCATCAATAGTGAGTTCTGGGTGTTCATCCTCCCCTTTTTTATGGAGACCAAGGTCTAATGGGTTGAAATCTTTGAAATTTGAGAAACAGAGGGAGGAGTCATTTAAGTGCAAGAGCACTTAAGTGCTAGTCATTTAGAGTGCAGATGTAAGCCTGTGAGGTATGAGAAACTTCTCAGTTTTTATTTTAGTTTCCTCTTCCATAAAGGTTCATACAGAACTCTAATCATGGCATTCACTAATGCCCACTGTTTCAGAACCTTGTATACATTGTCCTTTGCCCTCTTAATCAAGGGTGTTAGCTTTGTATTCATTTTGTTTCATTTTCCCACTTACCAAGTTAATGTGGGGGCTTCCCTGATCATTAGCTCTTAACACCATTCAGGTCCCTATTCAGGTGCCACTTTGTCACCATCCCATGGTGACACAGTACCTGGGAGGGATGGACTATTCGAACATGGTCTAAGGCTGATAGTTCATAGACACGGACGCGGACTATTGACGGGAAAGGAATGGATCAGGCGAATGACTGGTGGTTCATCGACAAGTTTATTCAGGACAATCAGTGAATAAAGGCAAAAGCAGGAATGTGATAAAGGTAGATGGAATGGAAAAAGGTTTGGCAGTAACAAATAGATTCAGGTGGACACAGACTCTGCATCTCCAATCTCCCCCAAAGAGAAACAAAGCTTAATCTCCTTCAAGGTTTCTAAAGGCAGCCATGAAGGTTTCAGGCAAGACACATCCCTGAGTCCAGCCAAAGGGGAATTACTAATCTGAACCATTCCAAGAGGAGCTATAGGACCACTGGTGACAGTCAGCTGCCATTGTCTGGACTTTGAATCTGAAACCATTGCTATTGTCTGGACTTAGTTCCAGCAGCCATTGCCTCTAGGAACCCTGGAGTGATCACACGGGTTACTCAGTTCAGGGATGTGCCCCACGACTGCAATAAGTGGGGATAAAGCATTTTTTTTACTGTGGTTGAAATTGGTGTTTCCCTACTGATGAGTAGTGTTGAGCCTCTTTACATGCTTCTAATAGCCATTTGTCTATCTTCTTTGACTAAATTTCTACTTAAATATTTTCCCCATTGTGGGGGGCCATATTCAGTGGATCATGGGCTCTACTCTGGGCTCCGTGCTTGTGGTCAGTCCTGGGGTGCACGAGGGCTCACTACTGGTGACCTTGAGTCCTAGGAGTCACTCCTGATAGAGCTCAGGGGACCACGTGGTTTTGGGGATCCAGGTGGAGTTAGACACGTGCAAGGCCTGTACTACCTCTCTGGCCCCATTTATTTTATTATTATTTTTTAGTTCTATAAAGACTAGTACTGGAACTCAGTCTGCGTTTATTTGTTTGAGCGGCCCTCCTCCCGTGGTGCTGGGGTGATCACGCAGTGCAGAAGATTGAATATAAGCTCCAACCCATGCCTCCCTCCCCCACAGTGACCCAGTTTACTGTGGAACAATCTTTGTGAACACCCACAATCACAAGATGTGGTCCACACCTCTGCCTGGTGTGGACTCTTTAAGATGAACAGAAATTGTAGTTTGTAGGAATAGAGAAGACGATAAGAGCAAAGTGCTTGGATGGGGCTCCCTGGCCATCCCAAGGCCCTTCAAATGGGCCACCATGGACAGAGTGTTGTCCAGAAGCTGCAAGATGAACTTCAGACCCCACTTCTAGGTCCAAGATTCCTGGTTCTCCAGGATGGGGACACCCAGGGGCTTCCGATTAGGCCCCGGGGGAAAGACCCTGGGTGCTTGTGCAGGGGACAGATTGCCCAGGTGCTGCCAGCCTTGGACCTGGGAGTCAGTGCTGACCTCCACATCCCTGGGCCCAGAGCAGGACGCCCCGGCTGCCTGTCCTCACTTTCACCATTGTGCCCACAGGTGAGATTGCAGGACAAACAGGTGAGTGTTAGCGGGAGCAACGGGACAACTATCCCCTATTTCCTGCAATGGTAGGTGGCCTCTGACCAGTATCAGTCTCTGAGAATGAGCGACTTGACCAGCAGGTGCTACTGCAAAATCAGCTCCTGGATCAACTGCAGCGAGAATGAATCAGGACAAGGTGAATAAGGAGAAATGACAGGAGGAGCTGTGAAAGACCCTCTGTGAGGCCAAGAGCCCGCCTTGGGTGAGGGGAGGAAGGACAGGACAGGACGCCACCCACTGCAGGGTGGGAGGGGGTGTAAACTGGCCCTAACTGTACAGAGAGGGTCCTCGTAGAGGGGAGGCTGCCAGGTAGGATTAAGGGCTCAAGGCAGAGGGAGGCCCTATCTCTTAGGCCCTGGGAGAAAGACCCCATGGGAGTCTGTGTGTGTGGGGGGGGGGGGTGTCGGATTCCTGCATCTTCTGGCTGGGATCTGGTCGGCCCTCCTGCCTGTCCTCACAGCCAAGGTCCTACCCACAGATGCAGGTTCAGGATGAGACGGTGCAATGCCCGCGGCCTTATTGCTTAGCTTCTGCTGCTACCTAGAGCATCACAAACTGCAATCCAAGAGCACCTGGATGCCAGCAATCACCTGTGTTCCAAGGTGGAGCAGCTGCACAAGCTGGTGCTTTAGCAGAAGCAGTTCATGAACCAGCTGCAGCAGGTGCTAACAAGGCAGAAGGCTCTGCTGGAGGCAGCCTTCAGGGGGCCGAGGGAGACCCAAGTGAGATAGGGGTCACAGGCTCCCAGACACAAAGGGGGCAGCCGGCTCCCACCCTGCTGGTTCACCTAGTACCTTCACCTTCAAGGGTTCCTCAGTCAGACATAACAGGAGAAAAGCAGCTCCAGGCCCTCTGGAATCATAAGGATACCCCGAGAAAAGTGAGTGACAGGTTTCTCACGTGGGAGACAACCCCCAACCCCCATGGAGCTCAGGAGGCAGGGATGCAGAGGAAGCAGAGCTTCCTCTTGGTGAGGCCTGTTGACCTCCCTTGGCTGTCTGAGACCTTGGACACATGCTTCCAAAGTACGTCCTGTGCCAGAAGCATGGAGGAGGAGCCCTTTGGCCTTCGAACATAGTGGAGGTTTTTGAGACCCTGAAGTCTGTTTAGCTGGAGGCTACGTACAAGGAGACCGGCTGGAGGAGTGTGAGAAGACTTTGGAGCTGGAGACTGCGGTCCATATCTAGGCTTGCCGGACAGTAGAGTGTGTGAGGATCCCAAGAGACTCTATTTCTGTCTGAGGAACAGGAGGCCACAGACCCCTGACCCGGGACCCAGAGTGACCCGACTACAAATCACACAAATCCAGCTCGTAAGCACAAGTTCAGCTGACAACCTTACTCACCATTAATCCCCTTATTTTACTGCACACATGAACTCTACCCTTTCCGAATCCGACTAATTCAGCCCCATCCGTCCTTCCCGACCTGCTCCTTCCCACCCTCTTCCCTCCTCCCTTCTCCTTCCACCCCCCCACTTCACTCAGTACTAGACACCAGGGTGTGGGGGGGGCAGACCCCCTAAAGACACAAGGTATTATTAGGTGGGCAGAAATGACCGCCACCTAAAGACACAAGAGATCAGGGAGGCAGAAACTCCCCCATCACCAGACCCCATGGATTAGGGGGACAGAATTATCCCACACCACTAGACTTGAGTTGTGGGGGACAGAAATGTCCCCCACCACTAGAACCCAGGGATCAGTGGAACAGAGGTGTCCCCCACTACTGGATCCCAAGGATTAGGGGGACAAATATCTTCCACTACTAGAAACCTGGAATGTGTGGAGAGGGGATGCAGAAATGAAAACTGGGCCAACTCAAATCCCAGTCCTAATGATTTCTAATGATTCAGTCCTAATAACTTTTTTGGGGGGTAGGGGGGAACTCCCTGTGGCCTGACTCTGCCTTCCCCATGTAACGGCCTCCTCTCCTACCCTCTAGTTCACAGACCCAACAGGGCAACAGGGCAGCGACCCCCAGGCTGCTGAAAAGCTGCGTGCAAAAGAAGAATTGAGAAACATGAGGTGTGGGAGAGGGAGAGATGGGGATACCAGATGCACCCCTGTGGGAAGTGAGGGATTCGAGAGACCCAATTCTCTGAGCTCAACAATAGTCGAGACAGGCGCAGGCTGAGACAGACAATTCTAAGAAGCAGGTGGATGTTCAAACTGATAGATGGAAGGAAAGAGTGAGGTATTCCTTCCAGGAGGTTCTTGCGGGAACACGTCCCCCCACCTTCAGATTCAGGGATTGTGCAGGGGGCATGGTGCCATGGCCATGCCCACGCAACGTGTCCAATCCCATGGTGTTCTTTTATTGGGGGGCAGGGCGTTGAGCCAGAGCTCCTGTGCTCAGGAGCTTTTCCTGGCTCCGTACTCAGGAGTGAGGCCCGGCAAGTGCTCAGGGCTTCCCTTGTGGTGCTGGGAAATCAAAGCAGGGTCCCTGAATGCCTAAACCACTCTCCAGCTGTCCTACCATTTCAACAGGCCAGTCTCAGAGAAACAAGCTGGAGACAGGAATTAAAACAACATAAAACCTATTTTTAAAAAAATGAAAGCCCACATTGCAGAGCTTCATGTATGATTGGATGAGTGAGTGTGGGGGCTGGAGTCACGAGATCAGAGCTTTCAAGTCTGTGACGTAGAGGGCGGGCAAGGCAGAGGGGTGGCTTAGAGTGTCCAGGGAGAGGCCCTGTGAACGGGGCATTGTGAATGGGGAGACAGGCTGGGAGCAGGAGCTGGGCGAGTCTCCCTGACCCTCTGCACCTCGGTGTCCCCCTGCGTGGGGCAGCAGGTGGGGATCCACTCCTCCAGAATGTCGTGAGCATGAACGTGAAGAGAAAAGTAGGGCCCGGGTCTGGAACCCTCCTTTCTGCCCTGTCCTGGTGCCCCCTTCCAGCAGTGCCAGGCGGGCACAAATGGTTCCAAACAAGAAAAGAATTGATTTTGTGAGGAACCCAAAGCAGCAGAAGGCTGTGAGAGATGAGCAGCCCCCCAAGATGAGCAGGAGGAACCCCAAGTCCGAGGATGGGGGCCCAGGAAGTTGGTGGTGGGGTGAAGGCTCTGGGGGCCTTGACTGTCTACCCTCTCTCAGGTGCATTAGCCCCGTGGTGCCCCCAGCTCTTCCATCTGGGCTACGGAATATGAAAGAACAGCTACAATGGAGGTCAGGAAGTTTCCACCAGATCCAGGCAAGATGCAGGTTCGTCTGAGGTACGAGGACACTGACCTGAGTCTACAGGAGCAGGGGCAGCATCCCCGGAGGGGGCTGTGGTGTGGGGTGAGCAGGGCTAGGTTCAGAGCTGCATCTTAGACGGAATGGAACATGAGTCGGGAACCGTTCCCACGCCCTTTGCCCACCCCATGAGCCCTCCAGCAGCTGGCTGAGCTCTGGGGCAGATTGTTGAGACTGGGGCACGGCCCTTCTGGAAAGCCTGCTACCCTCCGCCCGAAGCCTTTCTTGGCGTGAGAGGCTTCTGATGTTTGGGTCTGGACTTTCCTGTCCAGAAGTTCCCCTGGGAGGACAAGAGACCTACTTGGATTATGGGGGAGAGGGGAAGGACAGGGCAGGAGGCCTCCCAGTGATGTTGACTGACTCATCCTGCTCCAAATGGTTCTGAGGATGTGGGTGGCAGCAGGGAAAGAGACAAGGGCTAGTTGCCCGGGGAGGCCCCATGTCTTAGGCCCCGGGAGCAAGAACATCAGGGCTGGTTGCACCAGGTGCTGCCTGCCTGGGCCTGGGAGTCTGAGCCTGCCTCTCCTGGCAGGAATTGGGCGACAGGCACTCCCAGGGTTGTCACAGGTGCAGGCGCAGTGCAGCTGCAGCGACAGCTCTTTCCAGCAGCACTGGGCCACCGCCCAACAGCACCTGGGCTCTGGGAAGGAGCAGCTGCCTCACAAGAAAGATGAAGAAAAGGAAGATTTAGAGACAACAAGGCGTGGGCTGGTGGGGACGCGGGTGAGAAGGGCCGTGGGCTCTGGGCAGGAAGGCGGCAGCCGGCTCCTCCTGCTCCTCACCTACTCTCTTCACCTTCAGGGGTTGCTCAGTCAGCCCTGCAGGAGAACTGGAAGCGGCAGTTCTCCACCCCTGAAATGGCAGAGACCCTGAAAAGGGTGAGTAGCAGGGTCCCAGGAGGGAGAAGCCACCTACGGGGGTCAGGAGGCAGGGCTATGGGGGAGGTGGAGCCAGGTGGGCCCTGCCCCATGCCACTTCACCTCCCCTTGTTGGCTAAGACCACAGGGCTGCTCCACAGCCCAACAGAACCAGGATGTCAATCATGGGAAATAGACCATGAAGACTGAGGAAGATCAATCAGACTGTGATGCCCTTGAGATAAGGAGGCTGGTGCAATGGTGAAGGAAGAGAAAGGGAGCACCGAGTCAAAGGAACAAAAAGTAAAAACCCTGAGTCTGGCATGCAAGAGGCCATGGTAAGCATGACACCTGCTCGGAGACCCCTGTGACTGTCCCTCCTAATGCTTGGTCTCCCTCCTCAGCATTCTCTCAACCCCCAACATCCTGCTCGGGAACCAACGGACAGCCACACCTTCCTTGGAACCCCAAGTGTCCTGTGACAGTCAGAAGGGACTTCCTAAAGACACCTTCATGCACACCCCATCCTCCCTGTTACCCAGAGATGGAAATCACACCTAGATCAAAGGGCAATGTGAGCCAATACAAAGAAAATCTGTGTCCGCAGAAGATCAATCGACTGTGATGCCCATGAGATAAGGAACCCACAGAAACCCGGCCCAGGGCCCCAAGTGACCTGCCAGGAAATCATGTTGTCCCCTAGCATCAGCAATGGGTAAACTGGGATTCTTACTGACCTGGAATTCCATTTTTCATCAACCCTGTCAAAATCTTATTCAGCTACCCCAACCCTGTCCTTACTCCCTCTTCCTTCCCGCCCTTCTTCTCTCCACCCTCCTCCTTCCCGCCCCCTCCCTTCTCCCCTCCTTTGTCCCTCCCCAGTGAGGAAGGACACATATTATGATAAGGGGCTAAACAAAGCAGTTGCAGACTCGCCCCCATGGTAGGGATGCTGCGTGCTAGGAGTAGCTAGATGACCCAAACAGAATAACATTGAGCCTCAGACCCTGCATGTAAACAAGGCAGACATCCTCCAACACATCCATATGTGCAGGAAGAAACTGAAACCATAAATTGTAATAATAATAGTAGTAAATCCAAAGAAAAGAATTTAAACATCCAAAATTTCTCCAAAATTGGGACTCAAAAGTCTCCCTGAAGTTAGTCAAACCCCCACCACACTTGGCAGCAGGGGAGTACTTTTGCCGAAGAAAAAAGAGGGAAGTGAGAGAGGAACACCAATGGGCACCGTAGAGCATGGCAATGCTCTTGCCCACAAACACAAATGGTTCTATCAAATGCCCATCATCAGCTTAGGAAGAAGGAACATGTGTGCCACCATGGACACATGATCACTGGAAGGGGCAGGAATGAGCCTCCCATAATACCCCAGGCATTTGGGAGATACTGTCACCTACAACAGACTCTGTGGCGTTTCAGGGGGCTAGAATGTCGCCAACCTAGGCACTTTGTTTTGGGGGACAGACACACCCCCATTGGAGGCATCTCCAACAAGTGACAGACATAGCCCCCATTGTAGGCACCTGCCCTGGGGGACAGAGCTGTCCCCTAGTGTAGGCAACGTGTTCTGAGGGACAGAGATGTCCCTAGTGTAGCACCTCAATCTGGAGTACATACACGAACCTCAATGTATGTACTTGGTTCAGGGATCACGCCTGGTGATTTTTTCTGGGAACCAAATGAGGTGCCAGGGACCAGGGCAGGGTGGCCACCTGCCAGGCAAGCACCCTGCCCTCTGCACGAGCTCTCTGTTTCCTGTTTACTTTTGACCCCCACCTGGAGGTGCTTGGGGTCTACCCCTGACTCAGTGCTGGGGGTTCCCTGACGTGCTGGGACTCAGACCTGGGCCTCCTGTATGTGCTCTTGACCATTGAGGTATCTCTTCAACCCAGAGTATGTCTGTGTGTGTGAGTGTGTGTGTGTGTGTGTGTGTGTATGTGTGTGGTGCCAGAAATGGGTCATGGATGATGCATGTGTGTGTTATCTCATCTCATCCCAGCCCCGTCTCTTGGCTTTGCGTGCGTGTCTACCTTAGCCAGCCTTCCTCAATCTGTCCCATTGAAGAAGTGCTGCGTGTCCAGGGATGCCCACAGGGCCGGGGGTTTGGGGCTCCTGTCATGTCCTAGGTGCTTCATGACCATCGAGGTGCACTGGGTCTCCCCAGGCTGGAGCTGGGCAACGGGGAACCCTGTGTGTGAGTGTGTGTGTGTGTGTGTGTGTGTGTGTGTGTGTGTGTGTGTGTGGTACCCAGGCTGCTACAGCTCCCTCCCTGGGCACCCACCCGCACCTGCACAGCTGGGGCTTGGGGGCATCATCACATCCCAGGACTGGGGTGGGGTGGGGTGGATTGGGGGGCAGTGGAGGACCTTCAGGCTGACCGCATGGACCCCCCTCAGGAGTCCTTTGGCGACGTGACCGAGAGGCGGCAGCTCCGTGAGAAGCTCAAGTGTAAGGACTTCAGGTGGTTCCTGGAGAACGTGTATCCTGAGCTGCACGTGCCCGAGGACCGGCCCGGCTGCTTCGGGATGGTGAGAGGGATGCGCCCGGGGGGGCTGCCGCAGGGTCCCCACCCCCTGCATGGGGCAGGTCCTCGGTGGGGTCCCTTGGGCTCCCCAGCCCCGGCCCTCCCCTGTTGTATCCCCTGGCTCTTCCCCTCCCCCGGCTGGCTTTGGCTCTCAGCTCGCTCACGTGGGAGCATGTGAACGAGAGTCAGGTTCTGCCTGTGATTTTGTGCATGAGGAGACTGAGGCTTGCCTGGACTCTCCACACCACCTCTACCCATCACATCACTTCACACCCGAGTCTCAGTGTCTGGGCCAGTCAGTCATTCCCACCGCAGGGGTCCTTGGGGACCAGTGGGGGGGTACAGGAGGATGGGGCAGGAAAAGGAGAGTCACTTCTGTTGTTCACCAAAAGAAAGAGAAAAGGAATGTTTGGAGGGGTCCCAGAGAGATAGTCCCTGGGTTAAGGTTAAGCTTTGACCTCTGTGTGGCCAACCCTAGTTTGATCCCCGGTGCCAGACGTGGTCCCCTGAACACCATCAGGAGTGGCCCTTGAGTACCTCCAAGTATGGCCTAAACACCCGTCCCCCCCGTCCCCACCCCTGCACACAAATGGGAAATATTTGGGCTGTGGGGGTTGGGGCTGGGCTTCAACCGACAGTGCTCAGGGGTCACTCATGATGGTGTTGGCGTCAGACTGGGGCTTGGTTGCCTGCCTGGAAAGTGCTCTCACCGCCCGCCTCCCCAGACTGTCTCTCTGGCCCCAGTGCGCCATTCACTCTGGAGAGAAATCACGCCAAGGTAGAGACTCCCCTCTCCTGGGCTGCACGGCTGGGCGACGCTGCTTCCCCCATTCTGGAAGCCCTTTGGTCAGCGCTCACCGGGCTCTGAATACGTTCAAATCCTTGGCCACTGTGAAGTGTCCAGGTCTCCCGAGGTGCCGAGAGGATCAGGAGGCCATCGTGGGCTGCCTGCCCCAGGGAGTGTGTCACTCTTGCTCGCCCTGCCTCTGTCTCCTGCGTCCCCAACCCACCCCGTCCCACTGCATTTCTCTTTTGTCCAAGCGCAGCCCTGGAGGGGATGATGGGGCATGATGCTCTTCAGGCCTTTGCACGTGACCAAACTGGGCACTATCCCCAGCACCCCATAGGATTCCCCACCAAGCACCACCAGGTGTGATCTCTGAGCACAGAGCCAGAAGTAAGCCCTGAGCATTGCTAGCTGTGATGCTCCCCTCCTCCCCCCCAAAAAAAAATCCAAAATGAATAAATTAATAATAGGTAAAAATATCAGAAGCTCTTATTTATTTGTTTATTTTTGGTTTGGGGGCCATGCCTGGCGGTGCTCAGGGATTTACTCCTGGCTCTGCGCTCAGTGATCACTCTTGGCGGTGCTCAGGAGGTCCTGTGGGTTGCTGGGGTTTGTCCATGTGCAAGGTCAGCCATCTGACCTTCTGTACTATCGCTCAGGTCCCAGAAGCTCTTACTTTTGGGCCTAGTTCTTGTGCCAGGCCCTCCTCACTTGCTGTTTCTCCTCCCGCAGCATCCTGGGTTGACTCAGTTGTGTGTAAACCTGAACTGGAAACTCCCCTTATGTTTCTTGGTAGCTCCACAATAAAGGACTGCAAGGACTCTGCTTTGACTATAATCCTCCTGATGAAAACCAGATTGTGGGGCACCAGGTTATTCTGTACACCTGTCACGGCCTGGGCCAGAACCAGCTAGGTGACACTTCTCTCTGGAAAAAGGAAGCAGGGGGCCCTGGATTCAAGGTCTTGGGAGCCTCTTAAAGAGGGAAATTGGGGAAAATCTATGTGTGTTGTTGTTTTTTAATTTTTTTTATTGAATCACTGTGGTATACAGTTACAGGGCTTTCATGATTGAGTTTCAGTCATACAATGATCAAACACCCATCCCTCCGCGAGTGTTCATTTTCCACCACCAATGTTCCCAGTGTCCCTCCTGCCACCCCCATCCCCTGCCTCTATGGCAGACAATTTCTTACTCTGTCTCTGCTTTTGGGCATTATGGTTTGCAATACAGATACTGAGAGTCCATTATGTTTGGTCCTTTATCTACTTTCAGCACATCTATGTGTGTTTTTTAAAAAGTGAATATTTGACCTCTTCAATTTATAAAGGTAATAGAGACTCATTGTAAAATATTTGAGAAATAGAAAGTGAAGCAAGTGTGCCCGAGAGGAACTGGAGAAACGCCTTTGGATGAAGATGAGTTTCTTGTCCCTCTTTCTCCTATGCACAGACTCTGGCTTCTGTGTTTTAACTAGTTGTCATCATTGAATGTTTATGGTTTATATTTGATGATTTCCTCTTGCATGATCCATGCATGCTCAGATGTCTTTTTTGGGAATATTGTGCCTTTTGGCCTCTTGGTGGTTCACATCATGTAGTTCTTTGTTTGTTTTTGAGTCACACCTGGGGTTACTCAGGGGTTACTAACGGCTCTGCACTCAGAAATCACTCCTGGCAGTGCTCAGGGGACCATATGGGATGCCAGGGATTGAACTCAGGTCAGCAAGGCTAACACCCTCTCCACTGTATTATCCCTCTGGCCCTGCACCATGTAACTCTGGAGCGGTGAGATGAACTGATTCTCTGCCTGCAAAGGTAATACAGACTCATTGTAGAACATCTGGGAAATAGAAAACGGATCAAGCAGTGCCTGATAGAACCCAGAGAAACCCGTTTGTGCAGTTATGACTAACCGTGCACCAATACCTACAGTTAGAGGAAGAAAAAGGAAAACCCTGCAGATCTGGATCGGCTCAGGAGGTAGTGCTCAGGAGGGCACCTACTTGGCCGGAGAGGCTCGATTCCAGCACCCTGTCTCCCTGTGTGACCCAGGCCTGCCCTCTCCCTGGCAGTGCAGTTCCTGCCTGCACAGGACATTTTAGTGATTCCACGGTGCCATTGCCTTGGATCAAACTCCCTCGAGTTTTCCGAGAAGAGGCAGAAAAGCCCAGAGAAGAGAAAGGGCAGCTCAGGCCTCAGAGTTGCCCACTCGGCTACTGAGACCGTCCATTTTCTGGCCAGCTCAAGGGTAGGGACAGCGTGGGGTCTCAAACACCCAGGGAAGAAGCAGAGCATGAGAAGGGGGCCTTGGGGAACTCTGGCCAGGCACTCACAGACCCTCAAGACTGGACACTCAGGCTCTCTGCCTGGCCCCTGCGCTCTGATCCCGCCTGGTGTCCGTCCATTTCTCCATGGCCGACAGTAACCGTTGCCCACGGACGGCTCCTTTGCAGTTCTTCGAGTATACATCCCGGAAGGAGATCCACTACAACACCCACCAGCCCGAGGGGTGCTTGGCGGTGGAGGCGGGCGGGGAGAGCCTGGTCATAGAGCTCTGCCAGGACCCGGTCCCCGAGAACCACTACTTCCTCCTGCGCTTGGTGAGTGGGCAGTGTCATCTGTGCTGTCAGTCTTGGGGCTGTAGTAGACCCCGGGAGTCTCAGGGAGGAGCCGGCCCCAGGCATGCTGGGATAAGGGACACCTGGGAATGGGGGTGGGGTGGGATGGGGAACTGTTGGGGCCTTCATCTTGCAGGATCCCTAATGCTTGGCCTGTTCTTCTCTTGTTCACTTGGAGTTGCTGGGGGCTGGGCGGGGCTTGGGACTGACCTGGGGGCTGCTGCTGCTGCTGGAATGGGGTCTCCTTAAAGCAGATGTGAGGGCAGTTACCCCCAAACGGGCATTACCAGGTCAGAGCATAATTATGTAGGCTGTTTACAGGCTACCTCGATTCTGCGGTAACAACTTTCATCTTAACATACAGTGGTACCTAGTGCTCTCAGGCGCTCCCACAGGGATGACTCCAGTTTCTAAGCTCCATTGTTTGAGCGTTCCCGTGAGCCTCTTCCATCCCTGCTCAGACAAACTGCTCTCACTCTCTTGCTTGGTGAGAGATTTGGGAAGCCCATCCGGGTCAGACAGAGGGACAGAGACATATAAATAAAGTTAAGGAAATAGGAGTAACTTACTGGGGGCGCTCCCGGGCAGACTCTCCGAACCTCAGGTGAGGCAATGGTACACCAGCGCCCTGGGATAGCCGAAGGGGGCTTTGAAGTTGTCTTGGTCTGGTCCTACTCATCTGTTCGTGGGTCAATGGTAAGGAACCTGGAATGAAGCCTGGTGGCTTCCTGTCACCAGGTGGGTGATAAGTCTTGTCTTTCTCACCTGGGACAAGGTGATCTCTGACTCCAGGAATGTTGCTGTCCACTCAGCCGGTTGCCATTTGGTTTTGGTCACCATTTTGTCAGAGCAAACCTCACATTTGATTCTTGTCAAATTTGGTGATTCCTGACCCATCCATCTTGTCCACCTCCTAGAGCGGGTCTCTCAGAGGTCCTGCCTAGTTTTTCGCTTCTGCCTCTTATTGGCTGCTTGGTTCCCTCCCCTTAGGCTTGGCAGACAGAATCATTTGCGAGCCCCTCCCCGCTGCGGCTGATCCTGATAAACTAGCACCTGCAGGTTAATCTTCTGGCGATGCTCAGTGATGAGTGACTCTCTGGGATTGTTTCTCAATTCTGGCCTGACTCTGAGAGAATATATAATATAATCCAAACACAAAATTTTGTAAGTCTATATCTGTACCTTATGGTGTTTCACTAATAAACATTTTTTTTTTTTAAAAATGCAGGTCTGTGTGGAGAGGTGGGGGTTGATGGGAAGGAAACTGGAAACATTGGAGGTGGGAAATGTACATTGGTGGAGGGATGGGTGAACAACGATGACTGAAGCCTGAGCATGAACAGCTTTATAAGGGTCTATCTCACATCAATTCAATAAAAAAGTTTTTAACAGGAGAATGGCTTATATTTGGATGTATAGAATTAGATGTGTAGTACAATTTCTGAGGTAAAATCCAGAGCTGAGCTGAGTCGCTGAGATCATCATAGAATTGGAGAAGTGTGATTCTAGACTTGAGTTTGGAGACAGTCCATGATGAGTGGTTCAAATGGGTCCTGCTTTGTGCACCATTCAACATGTCATTACTTAATCTCTTTTTAAAAAATGATTATTTCATTTATTTAAGGGGAAACTCTGTATGGGCATTTATGAATGGCAAACAAATTTCATTTGCATTAGATATGGAAGTGGGAAAATGCTGCAGGGGACCTGCAGAGGCCTCTCGGGGTCCAGAGATGGGGGTGGGGGACAGGCCCAAGGGACCTTCCCTAGTGGCAGTTTGTGATTGACAGGTACAGGCAGTTACTGGCCGTTAGAAGTTAGGGTGAGTAGTCAGCTTTTTCAGCCCACTTTCTCTTTTGAACACGTCCTCCCTTCACAACTTACTGAGTAAGTTTTTTTCAAGAAAACTATCTTGCAGGATTGGAGGGGTGGTCCAGAGGGAAGGGCATTTGCCTTGTGGACCAGCCAATCCAGATGTGACCCCGGGCACCCGATATGATCCCCGAAACCCCACCAGGAGTCGTCCCTGGGTACAAAGCCAGGAGTGAGGCCTGAGCAACACTGGGTATGTCCCTCCAAAATTGTCCAAGTATAGCAAAAAGAGAAGGGGGAAGAGTGGGAGGGGTGGTTCTGATTGCAGTGGGACTCGCTGGAGCATTTGGGAATTTCACACGCACCATTGTAAACTGGTATTCCTTTCGGGATGCAGTGTAGAAAAATCAACGGTAAGTTAAAATTTTATTTTGAAAAAGATCAAAGAGGCCGGGAGATAGTAGAGCGGGAAGGGCACTCGGGCTATCTGATTACAATCTCTGGCGTCCCATGGAGTCCCTTGAGCATGGCTGGGACTGATCCCTGCTGTGGTTCCAAAACCAAATAAGGAAACAAACAAGGAAATGTAATATATCAAAAGCTAGAACAGGTGGTGAGGTGTCTGCTTTGCATACTTCTATCCTGGGTTGATTCCTGGCACCTCCTAAGGATCCTTGAGCACCATTAGGGGTGATCCCTGAGCACAGGACAGGAGACAGGGTCCCCAGTCAAGGGAGGTCTTATCTCTTAGGCCCCTGGAGCAAGACCATGGGGGCCTGTGCAGGGCACAGATTGCCCAGGCGCTGCCAGCCTTGGGCCTGGGAGTCGGTGCTTGACCTCCACATCCCTGGACCCAGAGCAGGATGCCCTGGCTGCCTGTCCTCACTCCCAGTCTTGTGCCCACAGGTGGGACTGCAGGACAAACAGGTGAGTGTCTGCGGCAGCAACAGGAGTAGGTACTCGGCCTCCCACAGTAGGACGTGGCCTCTGACCAGTGTTGGTCTCTGAGAATGAGCAGGAGGAAGAGCAGGTGCTACTGCAGAGCCAGCTCCGGATCGGCTGCAAGGGGAGTGAATCAGGACAAGGTGGATATGGAGAAATGACAGAAGGTGCCGGGGGAGACCCACTGTGAGGGTAGGAGCCTGCCAGGGGTGGTGGGAGGAAGGACAGGCCAGGACGCCACCCACTATAATATATCAAAATCTAGAAGAGGCTAGAGGGGTTGTGGGGGTGCGGATTGGCCCTCACTGCGCAGAGAGGGTCCTAGTAGCGGGGAGGCTGCTGGGTCGAGGTAGGTGTAGGCCCCATCTCTTAGGCCTTTGGAGAAAGACCCCCAGGGGAATGTGCAGGGGACAGGTTACCCCATGTGCTGTTTTCCTTGGGCCTGTGTGTGTGTGTCTGGGCCCTGAATGTTGTGGCTGGGATTTGGACAGCCTTCGGCCCTTTTTCATGACATGCAAGATGTGCATGCAAGACCAGAAGGTGCAGTGCCTGCAGCCTGGAATGCTTCTGCTGGTGCAAAAAGCAGCACACAGCTGCAACCCCACACCTGGATGTCCCACTCACCTGGGCTCCGAGGTCGAGCAGGTGCTGAGGCACAAGGAGCTCATGGACCAGCTGCAGCAGGTGCTAACAAGGCAGCAGGCCCTGCTGGAGGCCAGCTTCAGGGAGCTGAGGGAAACCCAGGTGAGGGGGTGGGCAGAGGCTCAGGGACAGGAAGGCGCATCTGGCCCTAGACCTGCCTACTCACCTGGTGCCTTCATCTTTAGGGGAACCTCAGTCCTGAAATCAGGAGCAACTGAGCCCCAGGCCTTACTGGAATCCCAAGGGTACCCTGAAGAGGGTTTGTGGTGGGAATCCCAAGGATACCCTGAAGAGGGTGAGTGGTAGGTTGGTGTCCAGGAGGGAGAAGTGCCTGATGGGGATTTGGAGGTGGGGCTATATGGGAGGTGGAGCCAGGCGGGACCCCTGAGATGCCTCCACCTTCCTTGCTTGGCTGAGACCCTGGAGTGCCCCACAATCAATTCAGTGTCGAAGCACACGGAGTTGGAGGTGAACATAGTGGAGGTTTGTGAGACCATGATGTCTATGGAACTCGAGGTGATGGTCATGAAGGACAGGCTGGTGGCGTGTGAGAAGACTAAGCATCTGGATGACTAAGGTCTGAGACTAAGGTCTGGCGTCCAGACCCGGGGAGCGGGATCATGGATTGTGTGAAGAACCCAGAGAGACCCTCCTGTTCCTGTCTGTGAGGAACAGGAGGCCGCAGACCTCAGATCCGGGTCCTGTAATGACCTGCCCCCAAATAACCAGAATCCAGCTCGTCCACTCGAGTTCTGCTGGACAGCTTGTTCACCATTAATCCACTTTTTCTACCCTGATGATGTACCCTGTGTTCTTCAATTCCAACTAATCTAGCCCTGATCCAGTTCTTCCCACCCTCCTCCTTCCTCCCTTCTCCCCGCACTAGACCGCAGGGATCAATGGGACAAAAATGTCTCCTACCTCTAGGCACCAGGGATGTTGGGAGCAGAAATTTAAACTGGGCCACACTCCAACCTCAGTCATGATAGCTTCAAAAGCCAAACAAGGGCTTGAGGTGGGAGCTCTCCCTCCCTAGTACACAGTCCCGTTTCTCCATATGGCAGCCCTGAAGCTAATGGGAGCTGGAAACATCGAGAAACCAGTTCTAGACACTCTTTGGGGGCTGTTTGGGCACTAATGCCTCTCTTGCAAACCACAGCACCCAAAAGGAGAGAGAGAGAGAAGAAGGGGAGAATGCCCTTCCACAGAGGCAGGGTGGGAAGAGGGGGCTGGGGAGTGGGAGGGATGCTGGGACCCGTGGTGGTGGAGGATAGGCGCTGGTGGAGGGATGGTTACTTGATCATTCTGTGACTGAATCCCAAGCAGAAAAATTTGTAAGTCTATAACTGTACCTCATGGTGTTTCACTAAGAAAAAAATTTTAAAAAATACTTGGATAAAAAAAACGTTACACAGCCTCCAACACATCCATATATGCAGAAACAAACTCAAAACATAAAATAAAAACCCAATCAAAAATAAATCCAAAGAAATAAATTTCAATTTTTAATATGAAAATGAAGAGATCGTGGGGTCTCACCATGTTTCACGCTTGTCCCTATCCCTCCCTGAGCGCGCCCCCCTCAGCCTTTCCAGAGGGATTCAGGGTTTCTTTCTTATGGTCTTTATCCGGATGCCACTCAGCTTGGAAACTGCTCCCGAACTGTTCAGTGGTTCTGAGCAAGAGATTTAATCCACTGCTTCTTGCAAGTCAGAGGATGGGGTCCCATCTGATAGGCAGAAAGGCTGCGGTCGCGAAAGTTAGAGTGGGTTTTCACATCAAAATCGAGAGTCGCAAAAGTTAGATGTGGGTTTCCATATAATCCCAGGGACTGTGCCATCTGGGCAATTGGTAGCCACTGGGGCCCTTTGTTAGTCATGAGTGTCACACCTGAATGGGGACCTGGAGGTAGGTAGATTGTTTACCTCTGTGGCACAGCGAGAGATCAGAGCCCCCTGCCTCAGAGACAGGTATGCCCAGACCTCTGCCAATGGCCCTACCCTGGGTCAGGGCACCTAGAACCTGGTGCCCTTCCTCATGCACTAAGAGGATCAACCTCTTTGCCTCTGGAGCCCTACTGCTGCTTTGAGAGGGTTTTTTTTAGGTTATTTGTTTTTCGTTTTTTTCACTTCTAAATGCTCATTCTTCCAGGAGGTCTGGTGCCCAGCCTCAACCAAGAGCTGGAGCAGAGCCTCCAACATGGATTCTCTTAAGTCCAGAGCCAGGGTCTTCCTGAAGAAGGTGGCCGAGTTTTTGAATCCTTGGGCAACGGGTCCACAGTGACTGAGGTTTCCTCCTGTCTCTGGATCCTATGGCCCAAAGGGAAACAGGGGTCTGCTTACTGGAACAATTTGCAAAGGGAGAAACACATCTTTTGAGGTTCAGGCCTGTCAATCATTGGGCACTAGAGGAAAACAGACTCAAGAGAGTGGAAGGGCTGGGTACCACAAGGTGACCAGCAGGAGCGACCACACTGACTCGGCGTAGGTCATGACTTCTCAACTGAGGCCAATGGTTGCTCCCAGTTGAGCTGCATCCCACCACTATTCCTGCCTCCCGGACCTGCGCAGTATCTTTCCCTATCCCTAGCCACACCTCATGGGCTACCAGACATTGCAGCTGTCTCTGGAGGTTCACTCCTAGCATGAGTTTATCAGCAGAGGGGCATGATACTGCCATTAGAGGGCGCATGGAGAGGGTATTTTCCAAAGTGGGAATACACAGTGTGAAGGTGGACATTTATTTGCGCTTCTAGCTCTGTAGGGAGCTCTAACGCCAATAAGATACTAAAGGGGGGAACAGGGAGAACCTTGTTTTCCATATGGAACCCCCAGCATCTGCTGAGACCATGGATTCTCGGGCCCAGCCAAAGCAGGGAAGGGCTGCACCTCCGATACCTTCATCGAGCTCTGCTTCCTATGTTGCCCTGTTTGGAGGTCATGGGGCGACCGTTTCCACGAGGCTTTTATTGGGAGAGTAGGTACCAAGTTATCCTGCCTTCCCTGCCTGCCTGGGGACTCCCTGTGACTCTGTCAGACTGTCCAAGTGGTCCTGGTGTCAGTAGACATTTCTGGAAGCTGCCCAACTTTGATTGTCTGCCACTCCCATTCAAAGAGGGTCACAGCTTGTCTGGTGTCATATTGGCACTTTGTTCTCTCCTGCAGTATGGCATGGCCCTCTGGGCCAATGATCTGGGGCCTGCCTTCTGCCCCTCCCCATCCTCCACCCCTGACTCCTGCTCCTGCTCTGGCTCCCCTCTTTCTCCCTGCCCCTTGTCTGCCCTGCCAGTTCTCGCCTCCTCTAGACCAAGGGTACACTGGAGGTGCTAGGGCCTGGCCTTAACCACTCCACTGGGGTAGTGCTGTCTGCACTGGACAAGTGGCAGTGGCACCCAGTTGCCATGCTCTCTGCCAACTCCTCCTGTGCACCAGATGCCACTGCTTGGGTGTTGCTCTTTTTCCTTTTGGTCTTGTCTTGCTTTCTCCCCTGCTTGGTAGTGAGTTTTGTTGTTTCACAAATGAGAATTGCAGCACTAATATAACTTTGAGTTTTCAACGGGTATGAACACATACGTACTTTGCCAAAATTTCTCCCTAAAGCTAACTAAAAACCAAGCAGCAGGGACTGGAGTGATAGCACAGTGAGTAGGGTGTTTGCCTTGCACGCGGCTGACCTGGATTTGATTCCCAGAATCCCATATGGTTCCCTGAGTAACACCAGGAGTAATTCCTGAGTGCATGAGTCAGGAGTAACCCCTGTGCATTGCTGGGTGTGACCCATAAAGGAAAAAAAAAAAGCACATGTTGGCAAGTGGGAGAATATGATGAGATAATAGTGGTAATGGAATGAACAGCTCCAAAGTCTGAACACCGCACAAGGCAAGAGATTAGTTTTACAGCAGATCTGATGGGCGACGGGGTATTAGCAAGCAGCTGACAGGAGAGTATGGAACAAGAAATGACCAAGCTTTCTTGGTGCAGAGAAGATCTGGAGCATATCAATAACGTAGGAAAATTTGGGGGATTTTCCCAGGTTTCTAAGTTGAACAGTGTGACAGACCACCTCTGGGCCATCCCGGGTGATTTCCGGGGCTGTCTCGGCTCTCCCAGACCCTATGCCTCATGGCAGCTCCTGCTCTCCAGGGTAGCCTGTCTGAAGTTAGCCTGCGGGAAATGTGGGCAGAGGTCCCCTCTCCTCTTCAGCAGGGCTCAGGAGATCCTAGTATCAGGACTTGAACAGGGGCTGGGCCGCATCAAGGCAAGCACCTTAAACCCTGCAATATCCCTGGGGCCCATTCTTGAAAAGTCTGAAAGTGCTCGGGAGTGGAAGCCTCGGGTTCCACGGGGCTGTCTCCCTGGGCACGGTGCCGTACAGAAGGGGGAGTGAGGCATCTTTAAGGGAGCCCAACTCTACAGGAAGGAGATTTAGGTGGGAAGCAGCTGAAAGAAAAGTACTGCTTGGAGCAGGGCATTAGTCCAGCAGATAAAGTGATCGTCTTGCACACTGCTGACGTTGGATCAATGGGCCCCCCTAGTTCCACTAGGTATGGTCCCTGAGCTAAGTCAGGGGTAAAGCCTGAGCATGTCTGGGTGTGGTGCTAACACCCAAAGAAAAGTGCTGCAAGCAGACAGGGCCGGCCTTTTCCCAGTGCCCTAAGGAAGGATTGCTCAAATTCTTAGAGGCCATAAGAGGGATTTCCCTGCTAGTTGGAAGGGGTGAGTGAGGGGAAGGGGGTGACAGCACTGGCTCTCCACTTGTGACTCTGCCTGAGCAGTGACAGTCCACTTGGACAGTCCACAGTGGACTGACTCAGGGCAGGACTTGACTGCTGCTTTGACACAAAAGTGTCCTGAAAATGTGTGTCAGGGTCCTCAGGAGGGAGAAGCCCCCAATGGGGGTCAGGAGGCAGGACACCCGAGGGGTCGGAACCAGGCGGACTCTGCCCCCGAGCCCTCCACCTCCCTTGGTTGGCTGAGAGCCTGGGGCTGCCCCGCAGTCTATCCAGTTTCAGTCAATCTAAGGGCACTGAAGTGGAGGCGAACACAGTGGAGATCATTAAGCCTGAGGAGCTGGAGGTGGTAACAGTCAAGAAGGACAAGCTGGTGGTGTGGGCAAGACTGTGCATCTGGAGGCAGAAATCTGCCCCAACACTGGGCACCGGGGATGTGGGGGGCAGAAATGTCCCCCAATAATAGACACTAGTGGTCTGGGAGGCAAAATAAGGCCCCAAGCAGTAGGCACCAGTAACATGGGGTGCAGAGGTTTCCCCTAACAATAGACAGCAGGGTTCCGGAGACAGAAATGTTCACAATTACTCGGCACCAGGGATGAGCAGAGCTGAAATTTCCTCCAGAAAAAAACACTAGCGATGTTGGGGAAAATTGTTTTCCAATACTAGACACAAGAGCTCTGGGGGGAGAAATATCCCACAACAGAGAACAGAGCTCAGATAGGAGACATGTCCTCCAACACTACACAATTAGAAGTCCCCAGAGCAGAAATACTTATCCCCGTAGAAATAGTCCAAAGTGTAGCAATAAGAAATGAACACCTCCCCACCCCCCACCGTAGACGATACCCCAGGAGAGAGGAGTGGAGAATGCCTCTCACCCCTGCTTTCCCACCTAAATGGTTTGTGGGCTGTCCTTGCATGGTCCAGGGCATTTTCCACTTTTTGAGTTAAAATTCGGTCCAGAAGGCCAGAGAGAAGTCTCAGGAGACTCAGTATAGGCTTGGGATTCATGAGGTCAAGTAAGTTCCCTGGCACCACAGGGTCTCCTGATCACAAAGCCTGGAGCAAATAGAGGTCCCCACAAACCCCAAACCTCTCAGGTATGTACACAGGCCATGAGGGTCAATGAAGCAGTACTTGGAAGGATCTCAGTGCTTAGAGGAAACACTCATTCAGAGCATCCGATTTTCAAAACGGCACTTGGGTACAATCATCTACCCCTCCTTAACCCAGGGAAAACGAGGCCACACTCAAACCTTTGGTTCATGGGCTACAGACCAAGCAAAAGTCTGAGTCGAGAGCTCCCCGTCCTCCAGTGCACTTTTTCTATTCTGGGAAAGGAAGTCCTGAAAAGGATGGAGGCTGGAACAGTCAGCAACTGAGTTCTAGGCACTACCTGGGACAGTTTAGGGGATCATGAATTGGTGGCAGAGGAGAGAGAGGGGAGAGGGCTGAATCACTCTCCCTGACAGCCACTGTCCTGTCTCCAAGATTGTTTCTACAAATGGATGCATCCCAGCCTGTGTGGGTGTGTGGCATTGGGTGGGTGGGTCCTGCCAGGGAACGGCTCATGCTTCTTGATGAAGCATGAGCTGTCCTGTGGGGGTCTCCCCATGGATCAGAACCTGACATGACATGCCCATGCCCATGGTGCCTGTTCCGTCTACACCTCCTCTGTAGTGCCCACCGGGAAGAGCCCCCACCTTGCCCCCAATGCTTCGTGGGTGCCAGGCCCCCTAGTGGCCAGATCATGTCTCAGGTAAAGGACCTGCAAACCTCCAGGTATTTCCCAAACCTCTCAAGGACTGGATGGAATTTCTCTGCCCAGAGCCTCACCCCAGTGTGGAACCCTTCACTGCCCACAGGGTCCCCAGACAGCACAAGCCCACAGTGACCCTATGCCCCACCATCAGAGATAGATTTGATTCTCAGCCCATTGAAAGTGAGAGGGGGAGATGTCAGAGCTACAGGAGGCAGCCGCAGACCACTGGGGCCTGAATGTGCTCAGGGCAGGGAGGACAGGGGCACTCTGGGGTGCCATAGTGGGCACGGGCGATATGGGGGAGTTGGGGTTCCTTTCACGCTGCAGGACTCATGAGGGCAGCGTGGCCAGGCTGAATGGCCCTAGTTGGGAGTGTGTGTATTGAGAGGGATTTCCAGAACAGGCCGGGAGCAACATGATAGAAGCATCCAGCTTCCCCAAGGCCAAGTCTGGTGTCCAGCTCCCAATAGGATGGACTGAGTCTCAGAGAAAGGGGCAGAGCTGGGATAGGGAGGTTCTGTGGGGTCATTAAGAGCCCTCCAGGGCTCAGAAAGGGAAGTCTCTGTGCAACATGGGGAACTGGTCAGGGACTGACTGGGTCTGCCGGCTCAAAAGCCCCACAAAGTGGCTGCTGCGAGTCTGGGAAGAAGCAGAGACAGAACAGAGAGAACGTGGACACCGCATAAGGCGGGAGCAAGAACTCTGCGGCCCTGAGGAGAGGAGAGAGGAAGGACAGGGAGGGCAGGGGCTCCAAGGAGAGAAAGGAGAGGGGCCTGGGGAGTGAGGGGCGGTGGGGACAGCCACCAGGACAGCCCCTCTGCCAGGCTCGCTGGGCTCCCACAGCAGCAGCCAGGCCAGACCTAGGGGTGCTCAGTGGCTAATCCTGGCAGCTGCAGCCCCGCCTGGGCATGGGGGGACGTGATCTCTGAGAAAGAGAAAGTCGTGGACTGAGCTATGGGAGACCTAAAGGGTCAGTGCTCCTGGCCCACCCTGGGGCCCACAGAGTTCCAAGCCACCATCGTCGGTAGGGGGCAGTGCCCAAGGGTCCGGGTGGGGTTGGGGAGGCCCGTCAGGTCTACCAGGGCAGAGGCTGGTGCAGCCTTCATAGTGAGGTTATCCCTGGGAGCTCTAGATTTCTCCCTGGCCAATGGGTTTGCAGCCCCGAGGCCACGCCCCCATCCCTGCCTATAAAAAAAGCTCCTGGCCCCGCCCCTCGGGGAACCCTCTCTCAAGGATGCTTGAGGGAGAAGTGGCCCCATAACACCTTCCCCCTGTTGACTCTTCGAGGGGTCATGTAGGGGTCACCTCCAGATGGTGACCCTTCTACTGGTCATCTACTGGTCACCTCTAGGGGTCATCTCTAGGGGATCTTTGGAAATTGGCAGAGCGCAATGGACGGTAAGAAAAGGCCCTGCGTTGGCCCTGCACTGGTCAGTGTATGTCCCCGAGGCCACAGGATCAAGCCCGGGCCCATTTCCAGCAAGTCGTCCGGCAGTTTTGTCCCCAGCAGCCTCTGTCCTCGTCCGGGTTTCCTGGGACTCTGGGATGGGAGTCCCCAGAGAGCCCCTCCTGAAAGAACATAATTTTAAAACATCAAGTGTATCTTATAAAGGCGCAAGATTGCTTGGCAGAGCGTCATCTTTTAGTGGAGAGTGATTTGGGCTGGTGCACAGCACCAGGAGCTTGAAGCCTGTGATGTCTGAGGAGGGCAAGGCGGGGAGGAGTGACTTCGAGTGTTCAGGGAGGGGCCCTGTGAATGGGTCACTGTGACAGGGGAGACAGGCTGGGAGCAGGAGCTGGGCGAGTCTCCACGTCCCTCCGCACCTGTGTCCTGCTCTGCGGGCAGCCAGAGGAAATGGGGTCAGCTGTCCACTCCCCAGAATGTTACGACCCTGAAAATGCAGAGAGCTCTAGGGCCGGGACATAGAACGCTTGTTTCTAGTTGTCCCTCGTGTCCCTGCCAGCACTGCCAGGAGGGCTCCAGTGGGTCCAAAGCAGGAAAGAATCTACTTAGTAAGGTGCCCGGAGCAGCAGATGGCGGTGAGAAATGAGCAGCCCCCGAGATGAGCAGGAGGAACCAAGAGTCGGGGCTGTGGACCATGAAGTTTGGGTGGGGTTGAAGGTCTGGGGTCCTTGACTGTCTGCTTCCTCTCAGGTTTACCGGCCTCTGTGTGCCCCGAAACAGCCACATCGTTGACAACATTTGCAAGGACAGGTGGAGGCAGGAGATTCCAGGAACAACGGGTGAACCCAGAGAACAACTGCGGATGCGAGTGGGGGCCGAGGGGACTGAGCTGGGGTGAGAGAAGTGGGCGCAGCGCTGCCTGGAGTCTGTGGGCTGAGGGGTGGCCAGCTGGGAGCCCGGCCAGGATTGAGTTGTGTCTCAGCAACAGTGGAAGGGGTCTGGGTAACATTCCCCAGTCTTGGAGCTGGGCGAGTCTCCTATCATCTCCAATTATCACCTATCATTCCAACATGTCTTCACTGCGAGCCCACGAAAAGTTGCTGTACACCAAGAGTTTTGTGAGAGGGTGCAGGGTTTGCCGGTCATCAGCTCCCCTCCATCCTGGGGTATTTTTGGGGCATAACACTTCAGACTTCTGGGCTGTGACTTTCCTAGTCTGTGAAATTGGTTGGTGAGACCCCCTGTGAGGCCAAGAGCCTGCCTTGGGTGATGGGAGGAAGGACAGGTGAGAATGCCCTAACTGAGGGCTGTGTTGGCACTGACTGGCCCACACTACACAGAGGGGTCTGGAGTTGGCAGTTGCCAGGTAGGAGTCAGGATCCGAGGCAGAGGGAGACCCATTCCTAGGCTCTGGGACAAAGACCCCATGGGGGCCTGTGGGTGAGTGTGTGAGCCCTGCATCCCCTGGCTGGGATCTAGTCGGCCCTCCTGCCTGTCCTCACAGACACTGTCCTACCTCCCACAGATGCCAGGGCAGGACGAAACAGTGCAGTGCCAGTGGCTTCCCTGGGGCCGATCTCCTGGTACCTGGAAATGCACATAGCTGCCGACAAGAACACCTGGATGCCCGCAGTCACCTGGGCTCCAAGGAGGAGCAGCTGTCCCAGCAGATGCTGCGGCAGAAGCAGCCCATAGACCAGCTGCTTCAGGTGCCACCAAGGCAGCAGGCCCTGCTGGAGGCCGCCATCAGGGAGCTGAGGGAGACCAGGTGAGAAAGGGGCCAGGAGCTCTGGGGCCGGGAGAAGCCCCTGTGGGTCAGAGGGCTGGGTTACTGGGGAGGGGAGCCAGGCGGCCTCACCCCCAGCCCCCCACCTCCCTTGCTTAGCTGAGACCCTAATGCTGCCCCACATCCCATCCAGTCCAAAGGGATTGGCATGGAGACGAACAACACACAGGTGCTCCAGGACACAAAATATGAGGAGCTGGAGGCCACGGAGAAGGAGGAGGCACAGGGGGCCAGGCAGGAGGAGTGCCAGTGTCCAGGAGCTGGAGGAAACAGTCCAGTCCCAGGGGGCTGGGACCATGACCTGTGTGAGATCCGGAGACGCTCCTGTTGCTGTCCTTAAGGAAGAGGAGTCCACCGTCATCGGACCCAGGTCCTGTAATGACCCGCCGAAAATCCAGAAAACGCAGCTGGTCAGCAAGAGCTCCACTGGCAGCCTGACACCCAGCTGATACCTCGATTTTACTGCACTGATGCACCCTGCCTCTCTCACCCAATTGATCTAGCCCAGCCCCGTCCTCCCCACACCACCCGAGTTCTGCCTTCTGCCTCTGCCCTTTGGTCTTCTCCCTCCACTAGAACCAGGGATATCCCTCACTGCAAGACCAGGGATCGGGGCAAAGGCACAACTAATCTCCATCTCTATACACAGGATATCAGGGGGACAGTAAAGTCTCCTTCTACTAGACCCAGAGATGTGCGGGAAGAAATGTCCCCACCCCTGGGTCCCCCAGGGATCAGGGGGCACAGTTTCCCCCTCTACTAGACCTCGGGATCTGGGGACAGAGATTTCCCCCCCCCACTAGACACCAGGGATGGGGGGGACAGAGATGCATCCCCTCACCACTAGATGCCAGGGATCGGGGGCAGCAGAGAGGCCCCCCCAACGCTGGACGCCAGGGATCGGGGGGCCAGAAAGAGAGGCCCCCCCACCACTGGACGCCAGGGATCGGGGAGGGCCATAGAGACAGGCCCCCCGCACCGCTGGACGCCAGGGATCGGGGTGGCCAGAGAGAGAGGCCCCCCCACCACTGGACGCCAGGGATCGGGGAGGGCCATAGAGACAGGCCCCCCGCACCGCTGGACGCCAGGGATCGGGGGGGCCAGAGACAGAGGCCCCCCCACCACAGGACGCCAGGGATCGGGGGGCCCAGAGAGAGAGAGAGGCCCCCACCACTGGACGCCAGGGATTAGGGGGGGCAGATAGAGGCCCCCCCACTGGATGCCAGGTATCGGGTGGGGCCAGAGAGAGGCCCCCCCCACCACTGTACGCCAGGGATCGTGGGGGCCAGAGAGAGGCCCCCCACCACTGGACGCCAGGGATCGGGGGGGCCAGAGAGAGAGGCCCCCCACCACTGGACGCCAGGGATCGGGGGGGCCAGAGAGAGAAGCCCCCCCCACCACTGGACGCCAGGTATCGGTGGGGCCAGAGAGAGAGAGAGAGAGCCCCCCCCACTGGACGCCAGGGATTGGGGGGAGCCAGATAGAGGCCCCCCCCACTGGATGCCAGGTATCGGGTGGGACCAGAGAGAGGCCCCCCCACCACTGGACCCCAGGGATCGGGGGGGCCGAGATATCCCCCCCCACTAGACCCCAGGGATCACAAGGGTGGAGATGTCCACCCCCCCACTAGGCCCCAGGAAACAGTGGGGAAGAAATGTCCCCCTCCACAAGATCCGAGGGATCAGGATGGCAGATATATCCCCCCAGCCCCCCCACTGGATGCCAGATATCGGGTGGGGCCAGAGAGAGGCCTCCCCACCACTGGACCCCAGGGGTCGGGGGGGCCAGAGATGCCCCCCCACTAGAACCCAGGTATAGGGGGGGCCAGAGATGCCTGCCCCCACCACTAGAGGCCAGGGATCGGGGGCGGCCAGAGAAGCTCCCCCACTAGACGCCAGAGATCGGGGGGGGCAGAGATGCCTCCCCCCAACACTAGACGCCAGGGATCGGGGGGGCCTGAGATGCCTCCCCCCAACTAGACGCCAGGGATCCGGGGGAGCCAGAGAGACCCCCCAACCACGGGACGCCAGGGATCGGGGGGGCCAGAGAGAGAGGCCCCCCCACCACTGGACGCCAGGAATCGGGGGGGGCCAGAGAGAGAGGCACCCCCACCACAGGACACCAGGGATCGGGTGGGGCAGAGAGAGAGGCCCCCCACCACTGGACGCCAGGGATCGGGGGGCCAGAGAGAGAGGCCCCCCCCACCACTGGATGCCAGGGATCGGGGGGGCCAGAGAGAGAGAGAGCCCCCCCCCCACCACTGGACGCAAGGGATCGGGGGGTGGGGGCAGAGAGAGAGAGAGGCCCCCGCCACCACTGGACGACAGGGATCGGGGGGGCCAGATAGAGGCTCCCCCCAACTGGACGCCAGGGATCGGGGGGGTTGAGATGTCCCCCGCACTAGGCCCCAGGGATCAGAAGGGCCGAGATATTCCCCCCCCCCCCCACTAGGCCCCAGGAAACAGTGGGGAAGTAATGTCCCCCTCCACAAGATCCAAGGTATAAGGATGGCAGATATATACCCCCAGCACTAGCAAACAATGATTTGGAGGTCAGAAGTCACAACTCAGCTCTCCCCTCCCCATTGTGGGGTCCTGTTTCTGCGCATGACAGCCCTGAAGCTTGGCCGCTGGTACCATACAGTGACTGGATTCTACACACTCTTTGGGGCTGTTTGGGGACTTTGTATTGCTGGCTGAGAAGAGAGGAAGGAGGAAGGCGGGCTTTCTCCCTGACTGTCACTGTCTGATTTTCACGATTGTTGCAATAAATGGATCTATCCCAGGCCTGTGTGGGTGTGTGTGTCACTGGGCGGGGCAGGTCTGGCCAGTAGTTGACAATTGCTTCTAGATTGTGGGAAGCCTTGGCCATGTCACCATGCCAAGACGCTTCACCTGCCTGCCCCTGTGTGAAGCCTGTCAATGACCCCAGGAGAGTCCACCCCAAGGGTTGAAGGTCTCAATCACGGATGCGTCCCCAGGAGGGAGGGCAGGATGCAGCACCCAGAGCCCTGCCTTCCACTGCAGCACCTCCGTGGCCTCCCCTGCCCCTGGTGCCTGTTTCCCCATTCCCCTCTGCAGTGGCACCAGGGACAGACCCCACTTTGTCCCCTAGTGGCCACATCAGGTTTCTCAGGATGAGGACTTGAAAGTGCTCCTGCAGCAGGTGGGTCCAAGGTGCTGACCCCTCACTCAGGGTCCCTCTCCATGGCACCTGCCCTGGCAGGAAGACAGTGTGTTATCAGTGGAGCAGGATCGGGCTGTGGATGAAACATGTTTCTAGTGTCCCCGAGCTGTACAGAGCTGATCCCTGATAATAGCGTCCCACTTCTGTGTGGACCATCAGGTTACCTAATACAAGTCCCATTGCCACCATCACAGCACGGTCAAACCCCATGAAGTAGAGAACCAGGCCCTGACTCCTCTTTGTTCCTGCACGCCTGGACCTGGTGGGACAGCCTTGGCTGAGTGACACTCTACTGCTGAACAAGAAGTGTGTCCAGATCCATGTGTCAGACCAGATGGCAAAGCCTCAGAAGGAAGAGTCATCCTGTTCCAGTCATTTCCAGGAATTTGGTCAGCCACGCCCCTTCCTGCCAGTCACATTTCTTCTGGGAGTCACACTCCTGGTAAGGCTGGCCAGGGCAGGCACAGGCAGCTCCTGGTTTACCCCTCGGTGCCCAGTTCATAGCACTGCCCCTCTACGTGCACCATGGGCCTGGGGTCGCCCATTCACTCTCACGGTTCTGCACACCTCACACATGTCCTGCACACCCTCTCGCAGCCTCTACTGGGGCTCTGGGCTTAGCTCCCCGTGTCCGGCCTCTGGGTCCCTGGGCTCTGGAAACACCAAGTCCAGGTTTGCCTTGAGGTTTGGGGAGCTGGGAGACTGTGGGGATCAGCAGCTTGACCCCTCTCACCCCTTGAAGTGCGGAGAGCTGTTCTCCCATTGAACGACTGTCTTGGGAGTTTTTCCTCTGAGAATCTTACAGAGTCTCACCCAGACACAGGTGGCACCCAAGAGTTTGCCGGAAGCATCCCAGTGTATTCCATGTGTGCAGGCTCTACCCAGCTATCCCGAAATGGGCATTAGCAGGTGACAGCCTAATTATGTAGGTTGTTTTCAGGCTACCTCGATTCTGCGGAAACAACTTTCATCTAATATACATTGGTGCCTACTGCTCTCAGGTGCTACCACAGTGGTGACTCCAGTTTCTAAGCTCCATTGTTTGAGCGTTCCCGTGAGCCTCTTCCATCCCTGCTCAGGCAAACTGCAGAAATGTCTCCCCCCCTAGACCCGAAGGATCGGGGTGCCAGAGATGTCCACCGCCACTAGACGCCAGGGATCAGGGGGGCCAGAGATGCCCCCCAACTAGACGCCAGGGATGGGGGACAGAGATGTCCCCCCCACCAGAGGACGCCAGGGATCGGGGGGCCAGAGAGGTCCCTCCTACCACTGGACGCCAGGGATCGGGGGGCCGAGATGTGCCCCCCCACTAGATCCAAGGAAACATTGGGGAAGAAATGTCCCCCTCCACAAGGTCAGAGGGATCAGGATGGCAGATATATCCCGCCAGCACTAGCAAACAATGATTTGGAGGTCAGAAGTTACAACTCAGCTCTCCCCTCCCCATTGTGGTGTCCTGTTTCTTCGCATGACAGCCCTGAAGCTTGGCCGCTGGTACCATACAGTGACTGGATTCTACACACTCTTTGGGGCTGTTTGGGGACTTTGTATTGCTGGCTGAGAAGAGAAGAAGGAGGAAGGCGGGCTTTCTCCCTGACTGCTCGGGCAAACTGCTCTCACTCTCTTCCTCGGTGAGAGATTTGGGAACCCCATCTGGGTCGTACAGAGGGACAGAGACATATAAATAAAGTTAAGGAAATAGGAGTAACTTACTGGGGGCGCTCCCGGGCGGACTCTCCGAACCTCAGGTGAGGCAATGGTACACCCGCGCCTGGGTTAGATGAAGGGGGCTTTGAAGTTGTCTTGGTCTGGTCCTAGTCATCTGTTCGTGGGTCAATGGTAAGGAACCTCGAATGAAGCCTGGTGGCTTCCTTTCACCAGGTGGGCCATAAGTCTTGTCTTCCTAACCTGGAACAAGGTGATCTCTGACTCCAGGAATGTTGCTGTCCACTCAGCCGGTTGCCATTTGGTTTTGGTCACCATTTTGTCAGAGCAAACCTCACATTTGATTCTTGTCAAATCTGGTGATTCCTGACCCATCCATCTTGTTCACCTCCTAGAGTGGGTGTCTCAGAGGTCCTGCCTAGTTTTTCGCTTCTGCCTCTTGTTGCCTCCTTGGTTCCCTCCCCTTAGGCTTGGCAGACAGAATCATGGGCTACAGACCAAGCAAAACTCTGAGCTGACAGCTCCCCCTCCTCCAGTGCACTTTTTCTATTCTGGGAAAGGAAGTCCTGAAAAGGATGGAGGCTGAGCAGTCAGCAACTGAGTTCTAGGCACTACCTGGGACAGTTTAGGGGATCATGAATTGGTGGCAGAGGAGAGAGAGGGGAGAGGGCTGAATCAGTCTCCCTGACAGCCACTGTCCTGTTTCCAAGATTGTTTCTACAAATGGATGCATCCCAGCCTGTGTGGGTGTGTGGCATTGGGTGGGGCGGGTCCTGCCAGGGAACGGCTCATGCTTCTTGATGAAGCATGAGCTGTCCTGTGGGGGTCTCCCCATGGATCAGAACCTGACATGACATGCCCATGCCCATGGTGCCTGTTGCGTCTACAGCCCCGCTGCAGTGCCCACCGGGAAGAGCCCCCACCTTGCCCCCAATGCGTCATGGGTGCCAGGCCCCCTAGTGGCAAGATCATGCCTCAGGTAAAGGACCTGCAAACCTCCAGGTATTTCCCAAACCTCTCAAGGACTGGATGGAATTTCTCTGCCCAGAGCCTCACCCCAGTGTGGAACCCTTCAATGCCCACAGGCTCCCCAGACAGCACAAGCACACAGTGACCCTGTGCCGCACCATCAGAGATGGATTTGATTCTCAGCCAGATATACGTTTTCCCGAACCTCCTCTCCCCACAAGGCTGCCCCGTGGTGTCCACCAGAGTCCCTAGCATTCCTGTGCCCCTGCCCCAAGTCTTCCATGAGTCAAACGTGTCTGTGAGGAGACTTGGGGCGTGGGAGGAGGGGATGAGTGGAGCGGACATGAGTTTTTGGTATGCAGGAACGGGAGATGGTCGAAGGGAGCGGCCACCCCAGACAGGTGTTCTCCACACAGGGCTTTTTCCAGGTGGTTCTGGAAGGAGGGTAGGGAGGGTGCCAGGCAGAGGGGGAGAGAGCTGAGTAGAAGCTGGGCAGTGGGGTTGAAGTGGGAGTGGACAGAGGGGAAACCTGCTCAGCCTGAGGATGGCACCGTCTTCCTGTCTTTGGAGCCAGCCTAGGTTTTGGGTGGCACAACTGTGAACGTTGCTGCCCAGCTTAAATACACAACCTCAGACCAGGGAGAGAGCTCAGGGTCAGGGGACCGTGTGAAAAGACCCAAGTGCCTCCCTGGACACTGCCTGCCCCCTGGGCACCATCAAGTTTGGCTCTGGAGGATCCCATCCCGGCCCAGGGATGGCCCTGTAGCATTGGATCTGAGCCAGGTTCATCATTGGCCCATCTGGCCCTGGAGGCCATGTCAACAGTACGACTTCGTGGGTGACCCAGCCTGCCCTTACCAGAGTGACTTCAGGCTTTTTGGGTGTCGTTGTACAATCTTTCTTGGGAGCTACCGAGGCTTCCAGGAGGCTCCAGGGCAAAGCATTTCTAGAAGATGCGACCAAATTCTATGGCAGGTCTCAACCATGATTGATGTTCCCTTCAGAGGTCCTTCGAAGCACCGTGCCAGGCCTGGGATGCCCCGGTGCAGGGTGTTCCCCGTCCCTGAGGCTGTGTTGCTTCTGCAGGTGCAGAGAGCAGAAGTACAATTATGAAGGTCTGCCAACGACGTCAGTGATCATCGCGTTTTATAACGAAGCTTGGTCAACCCTCCTTCGCACCGTTTACAGTGTCCTCGAGACGTCCCCAGACATCCTGCTGGAGGAGGTCATCCTGGTGGATGACTATAGTGATAGAGGTACCCGGCCTCCCCTCTACCCTGCCCTGACCTCCCCTCCCCCCACCCCGCCCTCCCTTGACCCCCATCCTCCCCTCCCCTGCTCTTGCCTCTGAGCTCTGTCTGGTTCTCGCTGTGGACGGGTTCTGATTGAAGGCTGTGCTGGGCTGTTCTCTGTGAGGCTCTAGATAACAGTGATTTAAAGGAGATAACAGGGAACGTCTCCCTCGCAGTTGGGGTATGGCTGTAGACGGCAGGTGTGGGAGCAGGTGTGGGGGACAGGTGTTGGGGATAGATATGGGCTATTGGCATTGGGTAACAGGTGTAGAGGGCAGGTGTTGGGGGTGGGTGTGCGAGAGAGGTCTTGGGGACAGAGGTGGGGGAGAGGTGTTGGGGGCCAACTGTGAGGGAAGGTGTGGGGGCCAGGTGTGGGGGCCAGGGGTGGGTGCAGGGATGAACACTCGCCTTCTTTGGGGTGCTGTCCTCCCTGGGCTGCCCCAGCCTGGCCCCTCCCCTCTCTCTCTCACTCCCACCTGTCCTGAAGGGTGTCCAGGGGACTCGGGCAGCACCTAGTAGGGGTCTCACCTCCCACCCTGCAGAAGAATAGTCACCTGGCCACACCTGGCTGCAGGGGATGCTCAGGACTGTAGTCTCGCTTGTTTGTTCTGGGGCCCGCTGGGCGGTTCTCCGGGCTTGCTCCTGGCCCTGTGCTCAGGGCTCACTCCTGGTGTGCTCAGAGGACCAGGTGGGGCGTTGGGGATCACACATCTTAACCTGGGGAACTGATGTCTTTGGGGTGGTGGCCATGTGCTCGGCTGGAAATTGTGGGAAGAGTATTTGGGGTCATTTAGCGTTGCCCATGACAGCGTTGCCCATGACAGAGTGCAGGGCAGGTGAGCGTGAGGCGATGCTGATAGACCCAGTTGGGCACCAAGTCCTGACAGTCCTGATACCTGGGCGTCTGGGTCCAAGGGGGGGACGTGGGAATGTTGCTGGTGGTTCTAGAGTTCTCCATCCCAGCCTTCCCTTGCCCGGGCAGGGTGGGAGTGAGCCGGCTGCCCCATTCTCCTCCCCAGAGCACCTGAAGGAGCGCCTGGAAGCCGAGCTGGCCCACCTGCCCAAGGTGCGCCTCATCCGCGCCACCAAGAGGGAGGGCCTGGTGCGCGCCCGGTTGCTCGGGGCTTCGGGGGCCAAGGGCGACGTCCTCACCTTCCTGGACTGCCACTGCGAGTGCCACGAGGGCTGGCTGGAGCCGCTGCTGCAGAGGTGCCTGGGCGGTGCCCAGTGGGAACACGGGAGACCCAGCTCCGTGGGCCTCGGGTTCGGCCTGGCTGCCCCGTCCCCCAGTCTCAGGCCACGGCTCCATCCCTGGTCACATGATCAGGGACCCAGGGCTGGGAGCCTCGAGGGCATCAGGCGCTGCTGTACCCACGGCTTGCTGGTACAGGGGAGTTGCTTTTACTGCCGCTGGTCAGGTGCCTGAGTCGAAAAGTGCTGCCGTGGGCAGAGAGGCCAAGAACAGGATGGTGTGGATCTTATCAGATCACAGCTCTAGGCAGCACATTTTGGTCGTCTTTCCTTCATGCTGGGCTGACTTTCCCAGGTCATCCAGTACCTGTGTTGCCTGGGGCTCGTCAAGTCTGATGGGACCCACAGAAATGGTGATTCACAGTAATTTCTCTTATGTATTTATTTATTATTTATTTTTTGCTTTTTTGGGTCGCACCCGGCAATGCACAGGGGGTCACTCCTGGCTCATGCACTCAGGAATTATTCCTGGTGGTGCTCAGGGGATTCTATGGGATGCTGGGAATCAAACCCGGGTCAGCCGCGTGGAAGGCAAAAGCCCTACCCACTGTGTTATGGCTCCAGCCCCTGTATCTTTTTGGGGGCGGAGCTGTGTGTGTGAAGGGGCTTACCCGTGAGTGCTCAGGGCTTACTCTTGGCTCTGCTTAGGGATCACTCCTGGTGGTGTTCAGGGGACCACATGGGGTGCTGGGGATTGAACCAGGGTAGCCACCTGTCGGGCAGGCACCTTCCCTGGGGTCCTGTGTCTCTGGCGTCCACCTTCCTTAGCGTCACTAGGAAACCATGAGCAGAATCATGGACAGGAAGCAGATGGCCCTCGCCTGGGTTATTTTTATCTTCTTACCCCTGTAGTCTTAAACTAGGCTTTTAAGTATCATTGTTTGAAAGGTTTTTAAATGCAGGGGGGAGGGGAACCACTCCAGGCTGCCCTTCCCCCAGACCCACCTTACTCCCTCCACTTCCTCCCTCCTGATGCTGCATCACTGTTGTCGGCCACCCCCAGACTTCTCCAGGTGGGCTGTGCCCCCATGTGGCGTGGACAAGGATGCGGGGCAGTTCAGGGTCTGCGCAGCTGGCCTCTGGAAGCACACGCACCCACTGTCTCCTCTCCCAGGTGTGGGTGTCCATCATCCGGCCCCCAGCCTCACCCTGCTGCTCTCTGCCCTCCCCATCCCTGTCCTCACCCACTCTGGCTCCCTTCATGGCTTCTTTCTCTTCCCCAGCTTCAAAGAGGGTCCCGGCAGCTGGACTCCCAGGGGCCCAGGCCAGTGCCAGGGGCTGAGAGCAGAGCCATCATCGTGTCTCGCTCTCCTTCTGAATCCCAGGCTGGAGGGTGGCATTGGGGACCGATGCCATGCAGGGTCCAGAAGCAGGAGACCTGAGGGCACACACTGGCCCTCAGTGGAGTGGGAGCGAGCACGGCTTGGAAGGGGGGGGCGTTCCTGGCCACCCCGTCTCTGGCCATATCTGGGGTGTGTGTGTGTGTGTGTGTGTGTGTGTGTGTGTGTGTGTGTGTGTGTGTGGTCACTGCAGGATCGGGGAGGAGGAGACGGCGGTGGTGTGCCCCGTGTTGGACGTGATTGACTGGAACACTTTTGAGTACCTGGGCAACTCCGGAGAGCCTCAGATCGGTGGCTTTGACTGGCGGCTGGTGTTCACGTGGCACGTGGTCCCTGAGCGGGAGCGGAAGCAGATGCGGTCCCCCATCGATGTCATCAGGTCAGGACTGGCTGGGAGCGTAACCCCCCGCCCCAACTGCAGCAGACGCCTCGGGGGAGGGCAGGGATGCTTCGCTGGGGCCCCACCTGGTTTTGTTCTAAAGCATCTGCTGATTATTTTTTTACTCTGCACCCACCCTGCTCTAAGTGTGGGGTTCATATTCATTGGCCTATTTTGTTTATTTAAAAACAAAGGTGAGGGGGCTGGAGAGAGAGTTCAGTGGGTAGGGGCGCTTGCCTTGCAGGGGTTTGTCCTGGGTTCGATCCCCCAGGCACCCTGTTATGGTTTCCCGAGCACCACCAGGAGTGATTCCTGAGTGCAGAGCCAGAAGTTGCCCCCGAGCATTGCCGGGTGTGGTCCCAAAGCCAAAGCCAAAACAAGATAAATAAAAATAGGGTGAAGTATGTATCCTAAAATGTACTGCTCTGACCGTTCTTAAATATATAACTTGGGAGACTCAAGCGCGCTTTTCCCTCGACCTCGCAGAATCTCTCCAACCGTCAGGCGGTGTGTGTCAACCCCAGCCCCTAACGGCTCCATGGCCTCTAACACACCCCCAGAAAAACTTTCCCCCTTCCAGACGCCTCACGCGAATGAGGCCACCACGCTTTGTCCCTTCGCGTTTGCCTTCTTGCCGGTCCCGAGATGTTTGCCTTGGGAACCCATAATTCTGCCTTGTGTCAACGTGGCCGGTTTTGTTGGCCCCTTCACCTCCGGTGGGTGTGTCCGCCGTCCAGGAGTTGTGTGCCATGCCCCGGGGAGGACTGATATCACAGGTGCCCTGCCCCCTGGACTGGTGCCAGTCTCCAGGGCCCGAGGTGGCTGGCTGCCACTTCCGGCTGTCCAGGTGGGCGTGGGGTTCTGGGTCAGGTGGTGACTCCATGGTGACGACTCTGAGCACTTAGTGGCAGGCCTCTGTGGGACTGAAGCCAGTTAGGGGATGGGTGAGGGCGCAGGGTGAGGGCAGCCGAGAGCCAGCGTTGGTCAGTGGGTGAGCCTGGGTCTGAGCCCGGCTGCTCGCGTTCTGTTTCATTTGTTTGGCTTAGTTTTCGGGCCACACTTGCTGAGGCTCGGGGTTACTCCTGGCTCTGCACTCAGGAATTACTCCTGGTGCCTCGTGGTGAGGGAGCTGGTGGGCACAGGATGGGGTGCAGGGACCAGGCATGTGTTAGGAGGCTCTGCAGACTTCCCCGTCAGAAATGCGGGCGCAGGAGAAGACGGAGGCTGAGACTGGGGGGTGGGGGGACCTCCGGGGCGGTGGGGGGATTTGGAGAAGCTGATTGACATCTGGGAAAAAAAGACGGATTGAGGGTGACACCCGGATTGCTGAGTGGCCACTGGGGGGCCGCTGGCATTGCCCCTCACACAGCAGATTTAGAGACTGAGGCAGAGGAGGAGGGATCATGTGTCAGGTCACAGATGCAGCCTGTGATGTCGAGACATACTCCCTCCCCCCCCCCCACCCCTCCCCCAGTGCACACATATGAAGACATGTGCACACACCCACACACATGCACACATGCAGCAGCTTCATGGCCAGTTGCCTGCCCCCTCCCAGATCTCAGTTTTTGGTTGTTTTTTTTTTTTAATGTAGGAGTACTGCTATTTATTCAGCCACTGATTAGCTGATTGAATTGTGCATGAACTCCACACATCATCTCAGCTTTCTTGCATGTTTCAGTCACCCTGTTCCCTAGACATATACCCTAAAGCCATGTGAAAGTGCTCTCATGCTGGCACCCCTCCCTCCCTCCCTCCCTTTTTCCTCCTTCCCTCCCCCACTCCTTCCTTCCTTCCTTCCTTCCTTCCTTCCTTCCTTCCTTCCCTCCCTCATTCTTTCCCTCCTTCCTTCCTTCCCTTCCTCCCTTCCTCCTTCCCTCCCTCCCTCCCTCCCTCCCTCCGTTTTCCCTCCTTCCTTCCTTCCTTCCTTCCTTCCTTCCTTCCTTCCTTCCTTCCTTCCTTCCTCCATCTCTCTCTCCCTCCCTCTCCCTCTGCCTCCCTCCTTCTCTTCTTCCCTCCTTCTCTCCCTCCCTTTTCTCTCTCTTCTCTCCCTTCCTTGGTCTTCCCTCCCTCCTCTTCTTCCATCCCCCACCAAGGAGTCCCACTGGCCTTTCCCCTTGTACTCTGAGCCTGTAGTGCTGGGTGGGTCCCCCAGTGCCACCGCAAGGACCCGGCTGCCACCAGTTTCCCACACCCACATCTGCACTCTGGGGTGCTTCCCTTCCAGCTTTCGACCTGAGCCACCTCTGGGGGCCGGGGAAGACGCCAGAATCAAGGGCTTCAGGGAAATGTGCTAGAATCATCTTTCATGGCCTCCAGCAGCCCCCAGCTGCATCTGTGAGCGCCTGGGCTCTGCTGTGAGACCACCACCACAGCCCACCCCGCCACCCTCCCAGCCATGTGCTCTCTCCGCCCTCTCTCCGGGTCCATCTGCAGCTGCCGGGGTCCTCTCATGCTTAGACTTTGCCCATGCTGAGGCCTTCCCAGCACCGTTCATTCCTCTGTACTGGACACGCCCCGGGCCTGTACCCTCTCTGCCCTGGAAACAGCTGTCCCTGCCCTTGACCCCTCGAGAGCACACGCATCACACGCAGTTCTCTGATTATTTGGAGGGGTCTGGGAGCTTCCTGAGCTAGGACTCCCAGCAGAGCCCCCCCACCACCAGTGCTCCCAGACTGATGAAGGCAGATCAGGCCTGGGTAAGGGTTCCTGCGGCCGGCACTGAGACGCATGTGTTGCAACTCTTCCAGCTCCCCGACAATGGCTGGTGGGCTGTTTGCTGTGAGTAAGAAATATTTTCAGTATCTGGGGTCTTATGATACAGGAATGGAAGTTTGGGGCGGAGAAAACCTCGAATTCTCCTTTCGGGTCTGTCTCTCTTTCTGTAGCCGTGCTTGTCTGTCTGTCTGTCTCTCTCTCTCTCTCTCTCTCTCTCTCTCTCTCTCTCTCTCTCTCTCTCTCTCTTTCTCTCTCTCTCTCTCTCTCTCTCTCTCTCTCTCTCTCTCTCTCTCTCTCTCTCTCTCTCTCTCCATGCCTCTGTCTCTCTGGATTTCATGAAAACCTGTTGGGCTTTACCCCGCCTTGGCCTTTTGTCCAGTGTCCTGAGAGTGGACACGTGGACAGCCTATATATGTGCTTCTCTCATCTGACCTTCTCACAGAACGTGCTTTTAACTAGAAAAGCAGGAGGCAGGGAAGGAACCTCCTAGGTCCCCTGGTTCTTTTCTTCCCCTCTGCTGCCCTGGGCCGAGGTTGGCCCCAGACACAGCATCCTGCCTCCTGGTCCACCTTTGGTCGCCAGGCTTGCTGAGCTCTTTAGGAAGTCGCCTCTGTATGTATGTAGCAGGGTGACTTTCAGAGTCTGACACCGAGAAGGATTCTCGGGAGAGTTTGTTAAAGGGGTCAGGTTCAGTGGCTGGACGTGCAGGCCGGAGCAAGAGTCACATTCTAAACGAGTGAACCCCCTGAGGCCGCCCTCTGCCCTCAGAATCCCCGAGGGACAGTTCTGTGAGAACCCCCGCCATTTCCGTGGGATTCCCAATGAACTTGTGTCTGGCATATTACATTTCAAGACCATATGCCATTGGTCATGCTTTTTGATGATGTTAAAAATTTCTGTTTAATTTTTTTTTTTCGGCTTTTTGTGTCACACCCTGCGATGCTCAGGAGTTTCTCCTGGCTCTGTGCTCAGAAATTACTCCTGGCGGTGCTTGGGGGACCATATGGGATGCTGGGAATCAAACTTGGGTCAGCCGCGTGCAAGGCAAACGCCCTACCCACTGTGCTATCGCTCCAGCCCCTCTGTTTAATTTTTGTGAGAAATTTTTTCATCTTTTCTGCTTGCTTGTTTTGTTTTGGGGCCACACACAGTGGTGCTCAGGGGTTATACCGGGCTCTACCCTCAGAGATGACTCCTATCTGTGCTCGGGGGACCATGTGGGATGCCGTGGATTGAACCTGGGTTGGCCCCATGCCAGGCAGTATGCTCTTCTCGCTGTACTAGTGTTCTGGCCCCTGAAATTTTTTTTTTTAAGTAATAGAACATCCCAGCTTTGCATAAAGAGTGAACCAAATAGAAATTTTATCTTCCACGCAGGGCTTTCCTTCTCCCATCGTAAGGTACTGTCCTTTTGGGTCTTTTTTTTTTTCAAAAAAAATTTTCTTTTTGAATTTGGTTGAAACCCAAACTCAGGGCTCACTCCTGGCGGTGCTCAGGGGACGGTCGGAGCTGCCAGAATCTGAACCTGGGTCAGGTACATGCAAGGCAGGTGCCCAACCCCATTGTACTGTGTCTCCAGCGCTTCAGCTGCTTTTCTGGATGGTTCATCCTGGGGGCCAGTGGTGGGGTGTGGTGGTTCACACCCCTCTGCCCTTGCATGAGTCTACCTCGTTGGGTTTTGAGGTGCGCTTTTAATGGTCTTTCTGCCTCTCCTCCAGGTGCCAGGCTGCTCTTCCTGTGTCTGGCAGTTCCTCTTTCCCCCTTCCCAACTTCTCTCCTTCCTAGCTGCTTTCCTCTCTTCTCTGGCTAGGAGATCAGGTAATCCGCCCATGTGGACTGTCACCCACCCACGGGCTCCTGGCCGGGCCCACTCTGGGCCCTGTGAGCCCCGCGCATGAGCAAGCAGTGCATGGGCTTGTGGTCTTGGTTCTGGTGGCTAGACCTTGGGGCCGCTCCCTTGTTCTTTGGCTGCGTTCTGGAGCCCGCGTGTGCATGGGGGTGGGTGAGGCGGGGATGGGCGGTGGGGTGAGGAGTGGGGTGGGGGGGGTCGCCTGTTTCATGCCCTGGAGGGTGCGGTCTCGGCAGTGTCTCTTTGGGTGATGCTTGGTGCCCGGCCTCTGTCCTCAAGGGACAGCCGTGCCGATGGACCCGCTCCCCTCACCCAGCCACTCCGCTGCCCTGCAGATCTGGCAGTGCGGTGGGACCCTGGAGACGCACCCCTGCTCACACGTCGGCCACGTCTTCCCCAAGCAAGCTCCCTACTCACGCAAAAAGGCTCTGGCCAACAGTGTCCGCGCTGCCGAAGTGTGGCTGGATGAGTTCAAGGAGCTCTTCTACCACCGCAACCCCCACGCACGCCTGGTGAGCTCCTCCCGCCCGCCCCGTCTGCCTTCACCCCTGCAGGCCTCCTCAGAACCAACCCCCCCCTTCCTCCACCCTCCTCCCTCCACCCTCCATGCCCGCACATCCACTTCCGGAGGCAGAAGCTGCGGTGGGCCTTAGTGAGGCCAGTGGGGGACTGCTTGATTCCTCCATGGTTGTGATGACCCTCTGCTGATGTCTCTTGATGCCCACCCGGCCTTGAGAATCACACCCAGCAGCTCATGCTGCCCACCCCAGGTTGGGGGACCCTGAGCTTGTTGCTTCTAGGAAAATCAGGGCTGGGTTTCGGCTACCTCCAGCCACTGCATGTTCTTCAGATCGTGGGTATTTCTGTCGTGGAGGGGAGGTCAGGCCCCATGCCATGGTCGCCAGGGCCTCTTCCAGGCTCTGCACTCAGGGATCATGCCTGGTGATTTTTTTCTGGGAACCAAATGAGGTGGCAGGGACCAGGGCAGGGTGGCCACCTGCCAGGCAAGTGCCCTGCCCTTTGCACGAGCTCTCTGGTTCCCTTTTACTTTTGACCCCCACCTGGAGGTGCTTGGGGTCTACCCTTGACTCAGTGCTGGGGGTTCCCTGCCGTGCTGGGACTCGGACCTGGGCCTCCTGTATATGCTCTTGACCATTGAGCTATCTCTTCAACACAGAGTATGTATGTGTGTGTGTGTGTGTGTGTGTGTGTGTGTGTGTGTGGTGCCGGGGATGGGTCATGCATATGTGTGCTAACTCATCTCATCCCAGCCCCGTCTTTTGGCTTTGCATGGCTGTCTACCTCAGCCAGCCTTCCTCAATCTGTCCCATTGAAGAAGTGCTTTGTGTCCAGGGATGCCCACAGGGCTGGGGGTTTGGGGCTCCCGTCATGTCCTAGGTGCTTCATGACCATCGAGGTGCACTGGGTTTCCCCAGGCTGGAGCTGGGCAACGCGGAACCCTGTATGTGTGTGTGTGCGCGCACATGTGTGTGTGTGTGGGGGGGGGTGGTACCCCGGCTGCCACAGCTCTCTCCCTAGGCACCCACCCACACCTGCACAGCTGGGGCTTGGGGGCATCGTCACGCCCCAGGACTGGGGTGGGGTGGAGTGGGGGACTGTGGAGGACCGTCAGGCTGACCGCATGGACCCCCCTCAGGAGTCCTTTGGAGACGTGACCGAGAGGCAGCAGCTCCGTGAGAAGCTCAAGGGTAAGGACTTCAGGTGGTTCCTGGAGAACGTGTATCCTGAGCTGCACGTGCCCGAGGACCGGCCCGGCTGCTTTGGGATGGTGAGAGGGCTGCGCCCGGCAGGGATGCCGGCAGGGTCCCCACCCCCTGCATGGGGCAGGTCCTCGATGGGGTCCCTTGGGCTCCCCAGCCCCGGCCCTCCCCTGTTGTATCCCCTGGCTCTTCCCCTCCCCCGGCTGGGTTTGGCTCTCAGTTCGCTCACGTGGGAGCATGTGAACGAGAGTCAGGTTCTGCCTGTGATTTTGTGCATGAGGAGACTGAGGCTTGCCTGGACTCTCCACACCACCTCTACCCATCACATCACTTCACACTCGAGTCTCAGTGTCTGGGCCAGTTAGTCATTCCCACCGCAGGGGTCCTTGGGGACCGGGGGGGGGGGTAGAGGAGGATGGGGCAGGAAAAGGAGAGTCACTTCTGTTGTTCACCAAAAGAAAGAGAAAAGAATTCTTTGGGGGGGGGCAGAGAGATAGTCCCGGGGTTAAGGTTAAGCTTTGCCCTCTGTGTGGCCAACCCTAGTTTGATCCCCGGTGCCAGACGTGGTCCCCTGAACACCGTCAGGAGTGGCCCTTGAGTACCTCGAAGTATGGCCTAAACACCCGTTCCGCTCCCCCCCAAACCCATGCACACAAATGGGAAGTATTTGGGCTGTGGGGGTTGGGGTTGGGCTTCACCCGGTGGTGCTCAGTGGTGACTCATGATGGTGCTGGCATCAGACTGGGGCTTGGTTGCCTGCCTGGCAAGTGCCCTCACCCCCCAGACCCTCTCCGGCCCCAGTGCCATTCACTCTGGAGAGAAATCACGCCAAGGTAGAGACTCCCCTCTCCTGGGCTGCACGGCTGGGCGACGCTGCTTCCCCCATTCTGGAAGCCCTTTGTCAGCGCCCAGTGGGCTCTGAATACGTTCAAATCCTTGGCCACTGTGAAGTGTCCAGGTCTCCCGAGGTGCTGAGAGGATCAGGAGGCCGCCGTGGGCTGCCTGCCCCAGGGAGTGTGTCACTCTTGCTCGCCCTGCCTCTGTCTCCTGCATCCCCACCCCATCCCGTCCCACTGCATTTCTCTTTTGTCCAAGTGCAGCCCTGGAGGGGATGATGGGGCATGATGCTCTTCAGGCCTTTGCACGTGACCAAACTGGGCACTATCCCCAGCACCCCATAGGATTCCCCACCAAGCACCACCAGGTGTGATCTCTGAGCACAGAGCCAGAAGTAAGCCCTGAGCATTGCTAGATGTGATACTCCCCTCCTTCAATCCCCCCCAAAAAATCCAAAATGAATAAATTAAGGAAGCTCTTATTTATTTATTTTTTTACTTTTGGTGTGGGGTCCATGCCTGGCGGTGCTCAGGGATTTACTCCTGGCTCTGTGCTCAGGGATCACTCTTGGCGGTGCTCAGGAGGTTCTGTGGGTTGCTGGGGTTTGTCCATGTGCAAGGCCAGCCATCTGACCTTCTGTACTATCGCTCAGGTCCCAGAAGCTCTTACTTTTGGGCCTGGCTCTTGTGCCGGGCCCTCCTCACTCGCTGTTTCTCCTCCCGCAGCATCCTGGGTTGACTCAGTTGTGTGTAAACCTGAACTGGAAACTCCCGTTATGTTTCTTGGTAGCTCCACAATAAAGGATTGCAAGGACTCTGCTTTGACTATAATCCTCCTGATGAAAACCAGATTGTGGGGCACCAGGTCATTTTGTACACCTGTCATGGCCTGGGCCAGAACCAGGTAGGTGACGCTTCTCTCTGGAAAAAGGCAGCAGGGGCCCCTAGGTTCAAGGTCTTGGGAGCCTCTTAAAGAGGAAAATTGGGGAAGATCTATGTGTGTTGTTGTTTTTTAATTTTAATTTTTTTTTGTTGAATCACTGTGGTATACAGTTACAGGGCTTTCATGATTGAGTTTCAGTCATACAATGATCAGACACCCATCCCTCCACCAGTGCTCATTTTCCACCACCAATGTTCCCAGTGTCCCTCCTGCCACCCCCATCCCCTGCCTCTACGGCAGACAATTTCTTTCTTACTCTCTCTCTACTTTTGGGCATTATGGTTTGCAATACAGATACTGAGAGGTCATTATGTTTGGTCCTTTATCTACTTTCAGCACCTCTATGTGTGTTTTTTAAAAAGTGAATATTTGACCTCCTCAATTTGTAAAGGTAATAGAGACTCATTGTAAAATATTTGAGAACTAGAAAGTGAAGCAAGTGTGCCCGAGAGGACCTGGAGAAACCGCCTTAGGATGAAGGTGAGTTTCTTGTCCCTCTTTCCTCTATGCACAGACTCTGGATTCTGTGTTTTAACTTAATCACTTAATCACTTAACTTCCCGTTAGTCGTCGATTTGCTCGAGCAGGCGCCAGTAACGTCTCCATTTGTCCCTGTCGCGTGCTAGTGTAGCCCAATGGCATCTGTTCGCTCCAGGAACATGAAGGGCTTCAAACCGATTGTTCATGATCTTGACGAAGAAGTCTGACCATCTGGTAGGTGGGCGGCCACGCGGTCTTTTGACATCCTGTGGAATCCAGTCGGTAACAGCTCTAGTCCAGTGGTCGTCTTTAAACCTCATTACGTGACCAGCCCATCTGATTTTTGACACCTTGGCAAATGAGACAGTGTCCCTGATTCTTGATCGTCGACGGATGTCGGAACTCCGGATTCTTTCTCTCATTTGAGTGAAACGTGATATTCCAAGCATAGCTCTTTCTATTCTTCTTTGAGAGACCTGAATAGAGTTCTCATCCTGTTTGCGTAGGGCCCAGGTCTCTGAGGCATATGTTAATGCAGGAAGAACAGTGGAATCAAAGAGATGTGCCCAGAGTGGAGGTTCTTCATCCTCTTAGCTATTTCTTCGACGTTCTTGAAGGCGTTCCAAGCCGCTCTCTTCCTCCTGCGCAGCTCAGGTGCCAGATCATTTGTCATGTTGATCTCTCGACCTAGGTACACATAGCTGTTGCATTCGGAGATGGTCGTTCCATTGAGAGCGATGAGGGCATCAGGTACGAGGCTGTTTCTCATAAACATTGTCTTCGTAAGATTCAGCTGTAGTCCTACCTTTCCACACTCACGGTCAAAGTCAGCCAGCATTTGTGCTGCTTGGCTGATGTTTGGTGTTACTAAAACAATGTCATCAGCAAAGCGGAGGTGGTGTAGTTGCCGACCATCTATCTTCACTCCCATTCCTTCCCATTCCAGTCGTCGCATGATGTTCTCGAGGGTGGCACTGAAGAGTTTCGGTGAAATGGTATCACCCTGCCGCACCCCTCTCTTGACATCAACGATCACTTCTTTGTAGAATGGTGAGATCCTGGTAGTGAATCCGCAATACAGCTCATGGAGGATCCTGATGTATTGGGCTTGAATGCCCTGATTGGCTAGGGCTTCAATGACTGCTTCCGTCTCAACAGAATCAAAGGTCTTCTTTAAATCAATGAACGTTAAACAAAGCGGCATCTTGAACTCCCGAGAAACCTCAATGAGCTTGGTTATCGTGTGGATATGGTCGATGGTGCTGAATCCTTTGCGGAACCCGGCTTGCTCGCATGGTTGTCCTTCATCTAGTGTTCTGCCAATCCTATTTAGGATGACTCGAGTGAACAACTTGTAGATGACAGACAATAGGCAGATCGGGCGATAGTTGCCAATGTCATGGATGTCTCCCTTCTTGAACAGTAGTACGGTCCTGCTGGTTTTCCATTGGGATGGAACCTTGCATTCAGACAGGTAGCAAGTGAAGAGCCGAGCCAGTGTATTGATGAGTACTGACGGCAGGTTTTTCAGGTGTTCAGGTCTGACCTTGTCTGGGCCGGGTGCTGTTTGTTTCTTTACCGACGAAATGGTGTGTCGGATTTCGGAAGGGAGAACATTGGGAACGACATATCCATCCTGTAGAATTTGGTATGTTGGCAAGTGGACATGGCTGTCGAAGAGATTTGAGTAGAAGTCATAGATAATCTTCTCCATTGCCGTTTTGGAGGATGTGATGGATCCATCAGGACATTGGAGGGCAGTCATCTTGGTCTTGTAGTTGGCGAAGGACAGGCGGGCGTTATGAATACTTTTCCCGGCTTCTGCCGCATCTCCCAGTACTTCTGCTTTCTCTTTGAGGTCTTCCTTGATTGCATCTCTGCACTGCTTTGGGAGCTTGGACGTTAGCTTGCGGTTGCCTGAGGCACGCGCCAAACCACGCTGGCGAATTAGCTCAAGAGTTTTTGAAGATAGGTGATTTTTTGTGGCTATCTCTCTCTTGGCGTTCCTCGCACATTCATGGAGGTGCTGAACCAGTCGATCGTATTCCTCGTCAATGTTGTCAACAATGGCATCTTCCCATGTTGCCGCAATAGTACCAAAGAGTTCCCAGTTGGTGGTCATTCTGGGAGTTCTCTTTTTGAACTTTGCAGCCCTTTCTCCCCGCTCTGTGAAGTAGAATTTTGCACGAAGGAGACGGTGGTCCAATCCCGTTCGAAATTTTGGGACAACAGCGACATCAGTCAGGCAAAACCGTCGATTGAATATGATGTGGTCTATTTCCTTGTGGAATCGTCCACCGGGAGACTCCCATGTCCATCGTTTAGATTCTGCCTTCTGGAACTGTGAGTTACCATGAATGGTCTTGGTCGACATGATGAACTCAGACAGTCTCTCACCCTGTTCGTTCCATTCTAGGCCATGGGTCCCGATGTGAAGTTCTTCAGCTGATCTTCTCGGTCCTATCTTGGCATTAAAATCACCCACAATGATCTTGTAGAAGGTGTGGTCTTCTTTATAGAACTTCTCTAGCTCCATGTAGAACTTCTCGATTTCTCTTTCATCATAATGAGATGTTGGTGCATAGACAACAAAGATAGAAACTGCAGGCAGTGAGCCACATCATTCAAATGTAAACGTCCAATTCTGGTTGTTAGGCATTCGAATGAATCAATGCTCTTGGCCAAGTTTGTGTTGACAAGTTAAAATTAGTTTTAACTAATTGTCATCATTGTATGTTTATGGTTTATATTTGATTGTTTCCTCTTGCATGATCCATACATGCTCAGATGTCTTCTTTGGGAATATTGTGCCTTTTGACCTCCTGGTGGTTCACATCATGTAGTTCTTTTTTTTGTTTTTATTTTTGTTTTTGAGTCATACCTGGGGTTACTCAGGGGTTACTCCTGGCTCTGTACTCAGGAATCACTCCTGGCAGTGCTCAGGGGACCATATGGGATGCCAGGGATTGAATTCAGGTCAGCAAGGCTAACACCCTCTCCACTGTATTATCCCTCTGGCCCTGCACCATGTAATTCTGGAGCGGTGAGATGAACTGATTCTCTGCCTGCAAAGATAATACAGACTCATTGTAGCTCACGGTCACGGTCCTCCCGTTGTTCATCGATTTGCTCAAGCGGGCCCAGTAACGTCTCCATTGGAGACTTTATTGTTACTGTGTTTGGCATATGGAATACATCACGGGCAGCTTGCCAGGCTCTCCCGTGCAGGCAAGACATTGTAGAACATCTGGGAAATAGAAAATGAAGCAAGCAGTGCCCGATAGGACTCAGAGAAACCCGTTTGTGCAGTTATGACTAACTGTGCACCAATACCTACAGTTAGAGGAAGAAAAAGGAAAACCCTGCAGATCTGGGTCGGCTCAGGAGGGCACCTACTTGGCCGGAGAAGCTGGATTCCAGCACCCTGTCTCCCTGTGTGACCCAGGCCTGCCCTCTCCCTGGCAGTGCAATTCCTGCCTGCAAAGGACATTTTAGTGATTCCACAGTGCCATTGCTTTGGATCAAACTCCCTCAAGTTTGCCGGGAAGAGGCAGAAAAGCCCAGAGAAGAGAAAGGGCAGCTCAGGCCTCAGAGTTGCCCACTCAGCTACTGAGACCGTCCATTTTCTGGCCAGCTCAAGGGTAGGGACAGCGTGGGGTCTCAAACACTCAGGGAAGAAGCAGAGCATGAGAAGGGGGCCTTGGGGAACTCTGGCCAGACACTCACAGACCCTCAAGACTGGACACTCAGGCTCTCTGCCTGGCCTCTGTGCTCTGATCCTGCCTGGTGTCCGTCCATTCCTCCATGGCCGACAGTAACCGTTGCCCACGGACGGCTCCTTTGCAGTTCTTCGAGTATACATCCCGGAAGGAGATCCGCTACAACAGCCACCAGCCCGAGGGGTGCGTGGCGGTGGAGGCGGGCGGGGAGAGCCTGGTCATAGAGCTCTGCCAGAACCCGGTCCCCGAGAACCACTACTTCCTCCTGCGCTAGGTGAGTGGGCAGTGTCATCTGTGCTGTCAATCTTGGGGCTGAAGTAGACCCCGGGAGTCTCAGGGAGGAGCAGGCCCCAGGCATGCTGGGATAAGGGACACGCTGGGAATGGGGGTGGGGTGGGATGGGGAACTGTTGGCGCCTTTGTCTTGCAGGATCCCTAATGCTTGGCCTGTCTTCTCTTGTTCACTTGGAGTTGCTGGGGGCTGGGCGGGGCTTGGGACAGACCTGTGGGCTGCTGCTGCTGCTGCTGCTGGAATGGGGTCTCCTTAGAGCAGCTGTGAGGGCAGATCCTGTGGGGGCAGAGTTGGGGTGGTGGGGAAACTTTTACTTCTGTAAATCTCACCCCAATCTTCCCCAGCTCTGGAATCAGGGGGAGCGGAAGGGGAGATAGTTACAGGGGTTACCAAAGCACACACCCAGCCCTGGATTTATCCCACGTGGCCCCTCCTGAACTTCACCATTTACAGCCCTGGAGGTCCCAAGCATCACTGGGATGGCCCTGGTGGCCCCCAGCACCAGTGAGAACATACGTCTGACTTTTATGTTCGTGTGTAGACGTGAGGATGGCACTGTACGTACATGGTGTGTGTATGCATGTGTGTAGATGTGTGGATTGTACTGTATGTGCATGTGTAAAAGTGTGCATTTTTATGTGTGTGCATGTGTATGTAAAAGTGAAGATGGACTATGTGTATGCATGTATGTGTGCACACTTTTGTTCACATATGTGTAGAAATAAGGGTAGCACTTTGTGTGAGCACCAGGCCTGGCTTCTTAAACTGTAGATCAAGACTACACACGGGGTTTGCATAACTTAAAAGATACTTGTTTTACTTTAAATTTATTTATGACGTAGGGGTCTGGAGCGATAGCACAGCAGGTAGGGTGTTTGCCTTTCAGGCGGCCAACCCAGGTTCAATTCCCAGCATCCCATATGGTCCCTCGAGCATTGCCAGGAGTAATTCCTAAGTGCAGAGCCAGGAGTAACCCCTGTGCATCGCTGGATGTGACCCAAAAAGAAAGAAAAAATCAAATAAATTTATTTATGATTTATCAAATAAATATTTGTATCCTTATTTTACATACCTCAAAATCAGGGACCACGGAAAAAATTTCCTAACAAAAAGAGGTTGCTAATGGAAAACATTAAGAAGCTCATAGAGAGAGAGAGAGAGACAGAGAGAGAGAGAGAGAGAGAGACAGAGAGACAGAGAGAGAGAGAGAGAAAGAGTGGGAGAGGAAGAAGGAGGAGAAAGAGAAACTTTATTATACATAATAGAGATTGAATAAGAACAGTAAAACCTGAAAAATTGCCAGAAACAAGGACTAATAAGTTACTGTAGCATCAGACAGTAGAAGTCAGAGCAACTGAGTGGTAGGCATGTCTTGGGGAAGTTTAGGAAATCATAAATTGCTGGCAGAGGAGAGAGAGGAGGAGGACTGGGCCACTCTCCCTGACAACCACCATCCTGTTACCACGACTATTTCAATAAGTGGATCCATCATAGTCTGTGTGGGTGTGTGCCATTGGGCGGGGCGGGTCCTGCCAGGAATGGCTCGTGCTTCTGGATGATGAGGAATCCGTGCCATGGGGTCTCACCATGTCCAGAGCCTGTAACTGCCATGGTGCCTATCCCATCTATACCCCCTCTGCAGTGCCCCCCAGGAAGAGCCCCCCACCTTGCCCCAATGCTATGTGAGTTCCCACCCCTAGTGGCCAGTCGATGTTTCAGGATAAGGACCTACAAACCTCCAGGTATTTTCTAAGCCTCTCAAGGACTGGATGGACCTTTTCTGCCCAGAGCCTCACCCCAATGTGGAACCCTTCACTGCCCACAGGCTCCCCAGACAGCACAAGCCCACAGTGACCCTGTGCCCCACCATCAGAGATGGATTTGATTCTCAGCCCAGCGAATGTGAGAGGGGGAGATGTCAGAGCTACAGGGGACAGCCGCAGACCACTGGGGCCTGAATGTACTCAGGGAAGGGAGGACAGGGGCACTCGGGGGTGCCATAGTGGGCACGGGCGATATGGGGGAGTTGGGGTTCCTTTCAGGCTGCAGGACTCGTGAGGGCAGCGTGGCCAGGCTGAGTGGCCCTAGTTGGGAGTGTGTGTATTGAGAGGGATTTCCAGAACAGGCCGGGAGCAACACCAGAGAAGAGTCCAGCTTCCCCAAGGCCAAGTCTGGTGTCCAGCTCCCAATAGGATGGACTGAGTCTCAGAGAAAGGGGCAGAGCTGGGATGGGGAGATTCTGTGGGGTCATTAAGAGCCCTCCAGGGCTCAGAAAGGGAAGTCTCTGTGCAACACGGGGAACTGGTCAGGGATTGACTGGGTCTGGGGGCTCAAAGGCCCCACAAACTGGTTGCTGCCAGTCTGGGAGGAAGCAGAGACAGAAGGACAGAGCGAACGCGGACAACGGATATGGCGGGAGCAAGAACTCTGCGGGCCTGAGGAGAGGAGAGGGGAAGGGCAGGGAGGGCAGGGGCTCCAAGGACCAAGGACAGAAAGGAGTGGGGCCTGGGGAGGGAGGGGCGGTGAGGACAGCAACCAGGACAGCCCCTCTGCCAGGCTCGCTGGGCTCCCACAGCAGCAGCCAGGCCAGACCTAGGGGTGCTCAGGGGCTAATCCTGGCAGCTGCAGCTCAGCCTGGGCACGGGGGGACGTGATCTCTGGGAATGAGAAAGTCGTGGACTGAGCTATGGGAGACCGAAAGGGTCAGTGCTCCTGGCCCACCATGGGGCCCACAGAGTTCCAAGCCACCATCGTCGGTAGGGGGCAGTGCCCGAGGGTCCGGGTGGGGGTGGGGAGGCCCGTCAGGCCCACCAGGGCAGAGGCTGGTGCAGCCTTCATTGTGAGGTTACCCCTGGTAGCTCTAGATTTCTCCCTGGCCAATGGGTTTGCAGCCCCGAGGCCACGTCCCCATCCCTGCCTATAAAAAAAGCTCGTGGCCCCGCCCCTCGGGGAACCCTCTCTCAAGGATGCTTGAGAGGGAAGTGGCCCCAACACACCTTCCCCCTGTTGACTGTTCGAGGGGTCATCTAGGGGTAACCTCCAGATGGTGACCCTTCTACGGGTCATCTACGGGTCACCTCTAGGGGTCATCTCTAGGGGATCTTTGGAAATTGGCAGAGCACAGCGGACGGTAAGAAAAGGCCCTGCGTTGGCCCTGCACTGGTCAGTGTATGGCCCCGAGGCCACAGGATCAAGCCCGGGCCCATTTCCAGCAAGTCTTCCGGCAGTTTTGTCCCCAGCAGCCTCTGTCCTCGTCAGGGTCTCCCGGGACTCTGGGATGGGAGTCCCCAGAGAGCCCCTCTCCAGGACCTGTCCATTCCTGTCCCCAGAATAGCACCTCCTGGGCTTCTGCTGTCCAAAGACCTGGGTGGCTGAACACTGGCTCCCCAGCTCAGGAAACAATGGGGGTGGGAGCTCAGGGCAATGCTGAGGAGCTGCCTCAGTGGCGCTGGGGAGTCAAAGTAGGGTCCCCGGGTGCGCAGACCCCTCACCACAGACCCTCCTGCCAAAAACCTCTTAGCGTGCGACCACACTCTTCCCCCTAAGTTAGGACTGAAAGAGATGGAAGAACAGAATTTTAAAACATCAGATATATCTTGTAAAGGCGGAGAGTCACATGACACCGCGTCATCTGTTAGGGGTGAATGATTTGGGCTGGTGCTTGGCACCAGGAGTTTGAAGCCTGTGATGTCTGAGGAGGGCAAGGCAGGGAGGAATCACCCAGAGTGTCCTGAGGCCACGGCCACATCCCTGCCTATAGAAATGCTCGTGGCCCCGCCCCTCGGGACACCCTCTCTCAAGGAGGCTTAAGGGAGAAGTGGCCCCAATGCACCTTCCGCATGTTGACCCTTTCCCTAGGCGATCATTGGAAATCGGCAGAGCATGAAAAGATGGGAAGAAAAAGTGCTAGGTCGGTGCTAACCCGCCAACACTGGGTCATGCGCTGGTTCTGCACTGGTCAGTGTGTGGCCAGGAGGCCCAGGATAAAGCCCCCGGCCATTTCCAGCCAAGTTTTCAGGCATTCTTGTCCTCCAGTAACTTCTGCCCTCGACAGGGTCTCTCGGGACTCTGGGATGGGAGTCCCCAGAGACCCTCTCTCCAGGCCCAGTTTCCTCCTGCCACCAGAATAGGATCTCCTGGGTTCCCACTGATCAAAGAACTGGGTGGCTGTACACTGGCCCACCCAGCTCAGGAAATGATGGGGGTGGGATCTCAGGGCAGCACTGAGGAACTGGGGAGTCAAAGCAGGGTCCCCGACTCGAGACCCCTCATCACAGTCCCTCCTAGCAGTGGGTCTAACTGTGCGAAAACACCCCTTCCCTCTTGTTTGGGACAGAAAGAGCTGAAAGAACAGAATTTTAAAACATCAAGTGTATCTTATAAAGACGGAAGATTGCTTGGCAGAGCGTCATCCTTTAGGGGAGAGTGATTTGGGCTGGTGCACAGCACCAGGAGCTTGAAGCCTGTGATGTCTGAGGAGGGCAAGGCGGGGAGGAGTGACTTCGAGTGTTGAGGGAGGGGCCCTGTGAATGGGGCACTGTGACAGGGGAGACAGGCTGGGAGCAGGAGCTGGGCGAGTCTCCCCGTCCCTCCGCACCTGTGTCCTGCTCTGCGGGCAGCCAGAGGAAATGGGGTCAGCTGTCCACTCCCCAGAATTTTACGACCATGAAAATGCAGAGAGCTCTAGGGCCGGGACATAGAACGCTTGTTTCTAGTTGTCCCTCGTGTCCCTGCCAGCACTGCCAGGAGGGCTCCAGTGGGTCCAAACCAGGAAAGAATCCAATTTGTAAGGGGCCCAGAGCAACAGATGGCGGTGAGAAATGAGCAGCCCCCGAGATGAGCAGGAGGAACCAAGAGTCGGGGCTGTGGACCATGAAGTTTGGGTGCGGTTGAAGGTCTGGGGTCCTTGACTGTCTGCTTCCTCTCAGGTTTACCGGCCTCTGGGTGCCCCCGAAACAGTCACATCGTTGACAACATTTCCAAGGACAGGTGGAGGCAGGAGGTTCCAGGAACAACGGGTGAACCCAGAGAACAACTGCGGATGCGAGTGGGGGCCGAGGGTGAGAGAAGCGGGCGCAGCGCCGCGTGGAGTCTGAGGGCTGAGGGGTGGCCAGCCGGGAGCCCGGCCAGGATTGAGTTGTGTCTCAGCAACAGTGGAAGGGGTCTGGGTAACATTTCCCAGTCTTGGAGCTGGGCGAGTCTCCTATCATCTCCAATTATCACCTATCATTCCAACATGCCTTCACTGCGAGCCGACGAAAAGTTGCTGTACACCAAGAGTTTTGTGAGAGGGTGCAGGATTTGTTGGCCATCAGCTCCCCTCCACCCTAGGGTATTTTTGGGGCATAACACTTGAGCCTTCTGGGCTGTGACTTTCCTGGTCTGTGAAATGGGCTGGTGAGACCCCCTGTGAGGCCAAGAGCCTGCCTTGGCTGATGGCAGGAAGGACAGGTGAGAATGCCCTAAATGAGGGCTGTGGTGGCACTGACTGGCCCACACTACACAGAGGGGTCTGGAGTTGGCAGTTGCCAGGTAGGAGTCAGGGTTCGAGGCATAGGGAGACCCAACTCCTAGGCTCTGGGACAAAGATGCCATGGGGGCCTGTGGCTGAGGGTCTGAGCCCTGCATCTCCTGGCTGGGATCTAGTCGGCCCTCCTGCCTGTCCTCACAGACACTGTCCTACCTCCCCCAGATGCCAGGGCAGGACGAATACGTGCAGTGCCAGTGGCTTCCCTGGGGCCGATCTGCTGGTACCTGGACATGCACATAGCTGCCGACAAGAGCACCTAGATGCCCGCAGTCACCTGGGCTCCAAGGAGGAGCAGTTGAACCAGCGGATGCTGCGGCAGAAGCAGCCCATAGACCAGCTGCTGCAGGTGCCACCAAGGCAGCAGGCCCTGCTGGAGGCCGCCATCAGGGAGCTGAGGGAGACCAGGTGAGAGAGGGGCCACGGGCTCTGGGGCAGGAAGGCCCTAGACCTGCCTCCTCACCTAGTGCCTTCACCCCAGGTGCTCTTCTGTGGGACTCAGCAGGAGAAACAGCAGCTGCAGAACCTGGTGAAAGGGAAAGGAGACCCGGAAAAGGGTGAGTGACAGGGAGAAGCCCCTGTGGGTCAGAGGGCGGGGCTACTGGAGAGGGGAGCCAGGCGGCCCCACCCCCAGCCCCCCACCTCCCTTGCTTGGCTGAGACCCTAATGCTGCCCCACATCCCATCCACTCCAAAGGGATTGGCGTGGAGACAAACAACACACAGGTGCTCCTGGACACAAAACGTGAGGAGCTGGAGGCCACGGAGAAGGAGGAGGCGCAGGGGGCCAGGCAGGAGGAGTGCCAGAGTCCAGGAGCTGGAGGAGACAGTCCAGTCCCAGGGGGCAGGGACCATGACCTGTGTGAGATCCAGAGACGCTCCTGTTGCTGTCCTTAAGGAAGAGGAGTCCACCGACATCGGACCCAGGTCCTGTAATGACCCGCCTAAAATCCAGAAAATGTAGCTGGTCAGCAAGAGCCCCACTGGCAGCCTGACACCCCGCTGACACCTCGATTTTACTGCACCTAAGCACCCTGACTCTCTCACCCAATTGATCTCGCCCAGCCCCGTCCTCCCCACGCCACCCGAGTTCTGCCTTCTTCCTCTGCCCTTTGCTCTTCTCCCTCCACTAGAACCAGGGATATCCCTCCCTGCAAGACCAGGGATCAGGGCAAAGGCACAACTATTCTCCATCTCAAGACACAGGATATCAGGGGGACAGTAAAATCTCCTTCCACTAGACCCAGAGATGTCGGGGAAAAAATGTCCCCACCCCTGGGTCCCCCAGGGATCAGGGGGCACATTTTCCCCTCCACTAGACCCCGGGAGCAGGGGGACAGAAATGTCTCACCCCCTAGACCCCAGGGATCGGGGGCTAGAGATGTCCCCCCCACTAGACGCCAGGGATCAGGGGGGCCAGAGACCCCCCCTCACTAGACACCAGGGATGGGGGGCCAGAGATGTCTCCCCCAAAACTGGACGCCAGGGAACGGGGGGGCCAGAGATGTCCCCCCACCACTGGACGCCAGGGGTCGGGGGGGCCAGAGAGGTCCCCCCACCACTGGACGCCAGGGATCGGGGGCGCAGAGAGGCACCCCCAGCACGGGACGCCAGGGATCGGGGTGGGGGCCAGAAAGGCCCCCACCAAACTGGACGCCAGGGATCAGGGGGGCCAGAGAGAAAGACCCCCCCAGTCTACGCCAGGGATTGGGGAGGGCCAGAGAGAGAGGCCCCCCCACTAGATGCCAGGGATCGGGGGGGCAGAGAGAGAGGCACCCCCCCGACTGGACGCCAGGGATCTGGGGGAGCCAGAGAGAGAGGCCCCCACACTGGATGCCAGGGATCTGGGGGGCCAGAGAGAGAGGCACCCCCACCACTGGATGCCAGGGATCGGGGGGGCAGAGAGAGAGGCACCCCCACCACTGGACGCCAGGGATCGGGGGGGGCAAGGAGAGAGGCCCCCCACCACTGGACGCCAGGGATCGGGGGGGTGCCATTAAGAGAGGCCCCCCACCACTGGACGCCAGGGATCGGGGGACGCCAGAGAGAGGACCCCCCCACCACTGGACGCCAGGGATTGGGAGGATACAGATAGAGACTCCGCCCCCAATGGACGCCAGGGATCGGGGGGGCAGAGAGAGGCCCCCCCACCACTGGACGCAAGGGATCGGAGGGAGCCAGAGAGAGAGGCCCCCCCACCACTGGACGCCAGGGATCGGGGGGTGCCATTAAGAGAGGCCCCCCCCACCACTGGACGCCAGAGATCGGGGGACGCCAGAGAGAGGACCCCCCACCACTGGACGCCAGGGATTGGGAGGAGACAGATAGAGACTCCCCCCCACGACCACTGGACGCCAGGGATGGGGGGGCAGAGAGAGAGGACCCCCCACTGGACGCCAGGGATCGGGGGGCCAGAGAGAGAGGCCCCCCCACCACTGGACGCCAGGGATCAGAGGGGCCAGAGAGAGAGGCCCCCCCACCAGTGGACGCCTGAGATCGGGGGGGGCAACAGAGAGAGGCCCCCCCATGAGTGGACGCCAGGGATCGTGGGGGCCAGAGAGAGAGGCCCCTCCACCACTGGAAGCCAGGGATCGGGGGGGCCGAGATGTCCCCCCCACTAGGCCCCAGGGACCGGAAGGGCCGAGATGTCCCCCTCCACACTAGGCCCCAGGAAACAGTGGGGAAGAAATGTCCCCCTCCACAAGATCCGAGGGATCAGGATGGCAGATATATCCCCCCAGCACTAGCAAACAATGATTTGGAGGTCAGAAGTCACAACTCAGCTCTCCCCTCCCCATTGTGGGGTCCTGTTTCTGCGCATGACAGCCCTGAAGCTTGGCCGCTGGTACCATCCAGTGACCAGATTCTACACACTCTTTGGGGCTGTTTGGGGACTTTGAATTGCTGGCTGAGAAGAGGGGAAGGAGGAAGGCGGGCTTTCTCCCTGACTGCCACTGTCTGATTTTCACGATTGTTGCAATAAATGGATATATCCCAGGCCTGTGTGGGTGTGTGTGTCACTGGGCGGGGCAGGTCTAGCCAGTAGTTGACAATTGCTTCTAGATTGTGGGAAGCCTCGGCCATGTCACCATGCCAAGACGCGTCACCTGCCTGCCCCTGTGTGAAGCCTGTCAATGACCCCAGGAGAGTTCACCCCAAGGGTTGAAGGTCTCAATCACGGATGCGTCCCCAGGAGGGAGGGCAGGATGCAGCACCCAGAGCCCTGCCTTCCACTGCAGCACCTCCTTGGCCTCCCCTGCCCCTGGTGCCTATTTCCCCATTCCCCTCTGCATTGGCACCAGGGACAGACCCCACTTAGCCCCCTACTGGCCACATCAGGTCTCTCAGGATGAGGACTTGAAAGTGCTCCTGCAGCAGGTGGGTCCAAGGTGCTGTCCCCTCAGCCAGTCTCCCCCGGAATGGCACCCACCCCAGCAGGAAGACAGTGTGTTATCAGTGGAGCAGGATGGGGCCGTGAATGGAACATGTTTCTAGTGTCCCCGAGTCTGTACGGAGCTGATCCCTGATAATAGCGCCCCACTTCTTTGTGGACCATCAGATTCCCTAATACAAGTCCCACTGCCAACATCACAGCACGGTCAGACCCCATGTAATAGAGAACCAGGCCCCGACTCCTCTTTGCTCCTGCACACCTGGACCTGTTGGGACAGCCTTGGCTGAGTGACACTCTACTGGTGACAAGAAGTGTGTCCAGATTCATGTATCAGACCAGATGGCAAAGCCTCAGAAGGCAGAGCCATCCTGTTCTAGTAATTTCCAGGAAATTGGTCAGCCATACTCCTTCCTGCCTATCACATTCCTACTTGGATGGGAACCAGGGATCGGGGAGGCACCAGGGATCAGCCTGGTAGGGCTGTTCAGGGCAGGCACAGGCAGGTCCCGGTTTACCCCTCGGTGCCCAGTTCATAGCCCTTCCCCTCTAACTACACCATGGGCCCGGGGCCGCCCGTTCACTCTCATGGATCTTCACACCTCACACATATCCTGCACACCCTCTCGAAGCTTCTACTGTGGCTCTGGGCTTAGTTCTCTGTGTCCTGCCTCTGTGCCCCTGGGCTCTGGAAACACCAAGTCCAGGTTTTCCTAGAGGTTTGGGGAGCTGGGAGACTGTGGGGATCAGGGGCTTGAGCCCTCTCACCCCTTGCCAGTGGTGAGAGCTGTTCTCCCATTGAACGACTGTCTTTGGAGTTTTTCCTTTTAGGATCATACAGAGTCTCACCAAGACAGGTGGCACCCAAGAATTTGCTGGAAGCATCCTAGTGTATTCCATGTGTGCAGGCTCTACCCAGCTATCCCCCAAACGGGCAGTAGCAGGTCACAGCATAATTATGTAGGTTGTTTACAGGCTACCTTGATTCTGCGGTAACAACTTTCATCTAACATGCAGTGGTGCCTAGTGCTCTCAGGTGCTCCCACAGTGGTGATTCCCGTTTCTACGCTCAGTGTTCGAGCGTTCCTGTGAGCCCCTTCCATCCCTGCTCGGGTAACCTGCTTTCCCTTAGTCTCTTGCTCGGTGAGAGATTTGGGAACCCCATCCAGGTCAGACAGAAGGACAGAGATATATAAATAAAGTTAAGGAAATAGGAGTAGCTTACTGGGGGCGCTCCCGGGCGGACTCTCCGAACCTCAGGTGAGGCAACGGTACACCCGCACCCTGGGTTAGACTAAGGGGGCTATGAAGTTGTCTTGGTCTGGTCCTAGTCATCTGTTCGTGGGCCAATGTTAAGGAACATGGAATGAAGCCTGGTGGCTTCCTGTCACCAAGTGGGCATTAAGTCTTGTCTTCCTCACCTGGGACAAGGTGATCTCTGACTCCAGGAATGTTGCTGTCCACTCAGCCGGTTGCCATTTGGTTCTGGTCACCATTTTGTCAGAGCAAACCTCACATTTGATTCTTGTCAAATTTGGTGATTCCTGACCCATCCATCTTGTCCACCTCCTAGAGCGGGTCTCTCAGAGGTCCTGCCTAGTTTTTCGCTTCTGCCTCTTGTTGCCTCCTTGGTTCCCTCCCCTGAGGCTTGGCAGACAGAATCATTTGCGAGCCCCCCTTAGCTCACCCCGCTGCGGCTGATCCTGACAAACTATCACCTGCAGGTTAATCTTCTGGCGATGCTCAGTGATGAGTTTGTCTGGGATTGTTTCCCATTTCTCTCCTGACTCTGAGAGATGTCCATTCGACAGTGAGGCCCTCAGGAGTGGCCAAACCTGACCACGGCTGGGCCTGACCAGCCTCCAGCTCACTGGCCCTTCTCGAGTTCATTCTTTCAACTGGCTCAAAGCCCCCTCCCCCTCCTGACTGGTTTGAGTAGAGCAGTGTTCAGTCATTGAAGAAAACACCTTTTCCTCCCTACTGGACACTGAGCAGGCCCAGGGCCCATTGATTGAAAAGACAACTGCAGCCAGGGAGTCAGTTTGGTTCTGGACCCTTACTGCCCATGGCATTCTGGACCTTAAGGAGTTTTTCCACCTGGGTTGCTACTTGAGTTAGAGACCCTCTGCCTGTTCCCAGTCACCACAGCCCCCATCTGGCCTCTGGGGCACACAGAGTAGTGAGGAGACCAGAATCAGCCGTGGGGGTGGGGTGATGTGTTTTCACCTCTGGGCTGCTCAGGTAAATGAGCAAAGCACAGTTAGCAGGTATATCCCCCCTGCCCCCCCCCACCCTCATCAGGATCCCACCATCCAGGGTATATTCTCAATGACACCATACTCATCAAGGGTCACTGTCAATCAAGATGAAACTAGCGCCCAGGTCAGCACTTCCTGATCACCTTTGTCAGGATTCCTGCCCTGCATCCTGCCACCCACCCAGACTCTGTCTCCTTCCCCTGCCTGGTCTCTGTGGGCACCTGCAGAGTTTGCATCTGCTTTGGCAGCCTCAGGCAATCCATGGTGTAAGTCTATAACTGTACCTTATGGTGTTTCACTAATAAATTTTTTTTAAAAAAAAGGCTGGCCTAGGTGGAGAGGTGGAGGGTGTTGGGAGGGAAACTGGAAACATTGGAGGTGGGAAATGTACACTGGTGGAGGGATGGGTGAACAACGATGACTGAAGCCTAATCATGAACAGCTTTGTAAGGGTCTATCTTACATCGATTCAATAAAAAATTTTTAAGAGGAGAATGGATTATATTTGGATTTATAGAATTAGACGTGTAGTACATTTTCTGAGGTAAAATCTAGAGCTCAGCTGAGTCGCTGCGATCATTATAGAATTGGGGAAGTGTGATGCTGAACTTGACTTTAGAGACATTCCATGATGAGTAGATCAGTGGTTCAAATGTGTCCTGCTTTGAGCACCATTCAACATGTCATTACTTAATTTCTTTTTTAAAAATAATTATTTCATTTACTTTAAGGGGAAACTCTATATGGGCACTTATAAATGGCAAACAAATTATATTTGCATTAGATATGGAAGTGGGACTTCAGTCTATCTGACTTCAATCTCTGGCGTCCCATAGAGGCCCTTGAGCATGGCTGGGAATGATCCCTGCTGTGGTCCCAAAACCAAAGAAGCAAACAAACAAGGAAATGGAATATATCAAAAGCTAGAACAGGTGGTGAGGTGTCTGCTTTGCATACTGCTATCCTGGGCTGATTCCTGGCACCTCGTATGGATCCTTGAGCACCATTAGGGGTGATCCCTGAGCACAGGACAGGAGACAGGGTCCCCAGTCAAGGGAGGTCTCAGGTCTTAGGCCCCTGGAGCAAGACCATGGGGGCCTGTGCAGGGCACAGATTGCCCAGGCGCTGCCGGCCTTGGGCCTGGGAGTCGGTGCTTGACCTCCACATCCCTGGACCAAGAGCAGGATGCCCTGGCTGCCTGTCCTCACTCCCAGCCTTGTGCCCACAGGTGGGACTGCAGGACAAACAGGTGAGTGTCTGCGGCAGCAACAAGACTGGGATCTCGGCCTCCCGCAGTAGGACGTGGCCTCTGACCAGTGTCGGTCTCTGAGAATAAGCAGGAGGAGGAGCAGGTGCTACTGCAGAGTCAGCTCCGGATCAGCTGCAAGGGGAGTGAATCAGGACAAGGTGCATATGGAGAAATGACAGAAGGTGCCGGGGGAGACCCACTGTGAGGGTAGGAGCCCGCCTGGGTTGGTGGGAGGAAGGACAGGCCAGGACGCCACCCACTATGATATATCAAAATCTAGAAAAGGCTAGAGGGGTTGTGGGGGTGTGGATTGGCCCTCACTGAACAGAGAGGGTCCTAGTAGCAGGGAGGCTGCGGGGTCGAGGTACAGGGAGGCCCCCTCTCTTAGCTCTTGGGAGAAAGACCCCCAGGGGAATGTGCAGGGGACAGGTAACCCCATGTGCTGTTTTCCTTGGGCCTGTGTGTGAATGTCTGGGGGGCCCTGAATGTTGTGGTGGGATCTGGACAGCCTTCGACCCTGTCTCATGACAGAGATGTGCATGCAAGACCAGAAGGTGCAGTGCCTGCAGCCTGGAATGCTTCTGCTGGTGCCAAAAGCAGCACACAGCTGCAACCCCACACCTGAATGGCCCACTCACATGGGCTCCAAGGTTGAGCAGGTGCTGAGGCACAAGGAGCTCATGGACCAGCTGCAGCAGGTGCTAACAAGGCAGCAGGCCCTGCTGGAGGCCACCTTCAGGGAGCTGAGGGAAACCCAGGTGAGGGGATGGGCAGGGGCTCAGGGACAGGAAGGCGCATCAGGCCCTAGACCTGCCTACTCACCTGGTGCCTTCATCTTTAGGGGATCCTCAGTCCTGAAATCAGGAGCAAATGAGCCCCAGGCCTTGCTGGAATTCCAAGGGTACCCTGAAGAGGGTGAGTGGTGCGGTGGGTCTCCAGGAGGGAGAAGTTCCTGATGGGGATCTGGAGGTGGGGCTATATGGGAGGTGGAGCCATGCGGGACCCCTGAGATGCCTCCACCTTCCTTGCTTGGCTGAGACCCGGGAGTGCCCCATAGTCAATCCAGTGTCGAAGAACACGGAGTTGGAGGTGAACATAGTGGAGGTTTGTGAGACCATGACCTCTATGGAACTCGAGGTGATGGTCATGAAGGACAGGCTGGTGGCGTGTGAGAAGACTAAGGATCTGGATGACTAAGGTCTGAGACTAAGGTCTGGTGTCCAGACCTGGGGAGCGGGATGATGGATTGTGTGAAGAACCCAGAGAGACCCTCCTGTTCCTGTCTGTGAGGAACAGGAGGCCGCAGACCTCAGATCCGGATCCTGTAATGACCTGCCCCCAAATAACCAGAATCCAGCTCGTCCGCTTGAGTTCAGCAGGCAAGCTTGTTCACCATTAATCCACTTTTTCTACCCTGATGATGTACTCTGTGTTCTTCAATTCCAACTAATCTAGCCCTGATCCAGTTCTTCCCACTCTCCTCATTCCTCCCTCCTCCCCACTCTTCCACTTTCCCTCAGCACTAGACCCTAGGGATCAAGGGGGCAGAAAGGTCCCCCAACACTAGACCGCAGGGATCAGTGGGACAAAAATGTCTCCTACCTCTAGGCACCAGGGATGTTGGGAGCAGAAATTTAAACTGGGCCACACTCAAACTTCAGTCATGATAGCTCCAAAAGCCAAACAAGGGCTTGAGGTGGGAGCTCTCCCTCCCCAGTACACAGTCCCGTTTCTCCATATGGCAGCCCTGAAGCTAATGGGGGCTGGAAACATCAGAGCAACCAGTTCTAGACACTCTTTGGGGGCTGTTTGGGCACTAATGAATTGAGGAGAAGAGAGAGGAAGGAGGCATGCTGGGTCACTCTCTGACAGTCACTGTCCTATTTCCAAGCTTGTTTCAAGAAATGGATCCATCCCAGGCCGTGTGGGTATGTGTCTCGGGCGAGGTGTGTCCTGCCAGCAGTTGGCAGTTGCTTCTAGATTGTGGGTGGCCCTTGCCATGGGATTCACCATGTCTAGAGCCTGTCATCTGCATGCCCCTGAGTACAATGTCAATGACCCCAGGAGAGTACCTCTAAGATTTGGAGTGGTAACATTCAAAATACTGTGGTGGGAAGGTACGATGGTGGTGGAATTGGTGTTTGCATATTAAATGTAATAAATTATTGTAAACAACTTTATAAAAACAAAATAAAAATTTGCAAAAAAGTCAGCAAAATATAAAGCATGAAAAGAGAACAGAATAATCAAAGATACACCAATATAAAACATTTATTTAAAAAAAAAAGCAATGGCGTCTAAGCTACTAAGATAGCCCACAGAATGGGAAAAATTATTTACCCAATACCTAGCTGATGAAAGGCTAATATCCAAGTTATATAGCACATTGGTAGAACTTTACCAAAAAAATATCTCCCAACCCCATCAAACAAATGCAGAGAGGAATAATGAACAGAAACTTCCTCCAAGAAGAAATTCAAGGGCTGGAGCGATAGTACAGTGGTAGGTTGTTGCTTTGCACGTGGCTGATCTGGGTTTGATCCCCGCCATCCTACGGGCTACACCCGCCTTGGAACCCCAAGTGTTCTGTGAGAACCAGAAGGCAGTGTCCTTCCTAAAGACACCCCATGCACACCCCATCCTCCCTTTCACCTAGAGGTGGAAATCACACCCAGATCCAAGACAGACCTGAGCAAACAACCCGTCAAAGACAAATTGTGTTGGCAGAAGATCAGACAGACTGTGATGCCCGTGAGGTAAGGAGGCTGCAGACACCCATCCCAGGGCACAAAGTGACCTGCCTGAACGTGATGTGTTCCCCCCAAGAGTCAGAAATGGTTCAACAGAATTCTTACTCACCTGTAATTCCGTCTTTTACCTACCCTGTCAAAATCATATTCATTTACCCCAACCTTGTCTTTCTTCCCTCTTCCTTCCCGCCCTTCTCCTCTCCCCCTCCTCCTTCCTGCCCCCTCCCTTCTCCCCTCCTCTGCCCCTTCCCATTGAGGAATGGGGCTATGGGACTATGAGGCTATGCGGCTACACAAAGCAATTGCAGACGTGCCCCCATGGCAGGGATGCTGCGTACTAGGAGTGGCGAGATGACCCAAACAGAACAACATTGAGACTTGTACTCTGCAAGTAAAGAAGTTACACAGTCTCCAAGGAAGCTCAGCTAGAGAAGAGGGCACCAAATAAAGGGTGCTGGGAGGATCCTCCCAGGGTGGGAGAAGCATGCTGAAAGTAGACTATAGACCAAACATGACTACCACTCAGTTCCTCTCTTGCAAACCACAGCACCCAAAAGGAGAGAGAGAACAAGGGGGAATGCCCTGCCACAGAGGTAGGGTGGGAAAGGAGGGGGAAGGGAGGTGGGAGGGATGCTGGGACCCGTGGTGGTGGAGGATGGGTACTTGATCATTGTGTGACTGAAACCCAAGCAAAAAATTTATGTCTACAACTGTACCTCATGGTGTTTCACTAATAAAAAAATAATAAAAAAATTATTGAATAAAAAAATAGTTACACAGCCTCCAACACATCCATATGTGCAGGAACAAACTCAAACATAAAATAAAGAACCAGTAAAAAATCCAAAGAAATAAATTTCAATTTTTAATATGAAAATTAAGAGATCATGGGGTCTCACCATGTTTCGCGCTTGTCCCTATCCCTCCCTGAGCGCACCCCTCCCCCCCAGCCTTTCCAGAGGGATTCAGGGCTTCTTTATTATGGTCTTTACCCAGATGCCACTCAGGTTGGAAACTGTTCCTGAACTGTTCAGTGGTTCTGAGCAAGAGATGTAATCCACTGCTTCTTGCAAGTCAGAGGATGGGGTCCCATCCGACAGGCAGAAAGGCTAGGGGATTAATCTAGAGTTACAAAAGTTAGATGTGGGTTTTCACATCATAATCCCAGGGACTGTGCCATCTGGGCAATTGGTAGCCACTGGGGCCCTTTGTTAGTCATGAGTGTCACCCCTGAATGGGGACCTGGAGGTAGATAGTTTGTTTACCTCTGTGGCACAGCGAGAGGTCAGAGCCCCCTGCCTCAGAGACAGGTATGCCCAGACCTCTGCCAATGGCCCTACCCTGGGTCAGGGCACCTAGAACCTGGTGCCCTTTCTCAGGCACTAAGAGGATCAACCTCTTTGCCTCTGGGCCCTACTGCTGATTAGAAAGGGTTTTTTGGGGTTGTTTTTCTTTTTGTCACTTCTCAATGCTCATTCTTCCAGGAGGTCTGGTGCCCAGCCTCAACCAAGAGCTGGAGCAGTGCCTCTGAGGCTCTCTTTCAGTCCTCTTGGGCTTCTGACACTAAGACCTTATCATCTACAGATTGCAGGATGGTCCATTCCAGGGCCCCAACGAGGATTTTCTTAAGTCCAGATCCAGGGTCTTCCTGAAGAAGGTGGTCGAGTTTTTGAATCCTTGGGCAATGGGTCCACAGTAACTGAGGTTTCCTCCTGTCTCTGGATCCTTTGGCCCAAACGCAAACAGGGGTCTGCTTCCTGGAACAATTTGCAAAGGGGGAAACACATCTTTTGAGGTTCAGGCCGGTCAATCATTGGGAACTAGAGGAAAACAGACTCAAGAGAGTGGAAGGGCTGGGTACCACAAGGTGACCAGCAGGAGCGACCACACTGACTCGGCGCTGGTCATGACTTCTCAACTGAGGCCAATGGGTTGCTCCCAGTTGAGCTGCATCCCACCACTATTCCTGCCTCCCAGACCTGCGCAGTATCTTTCCCTATCCCTAGCCACACCTCATGGGCTACCAGATATTGCGGCTGTCTTTGGAGGCTCACTCCTAGCATGAGTTTACCAGCAGAGGGGCATGATACTGCCATTAGAGAGCGCCTGGAGAGGGTATTTTCCAAAGGGGGAATCCACAGTGTCAAGGTGGACATTTATTTGCTCATCTAGCTCTGTCGGGAGATCGAACGCCAATAAGATACTAAAGGGGGGAACAGGGAGAACCTTGTTTTCCATATGGAACCCCCAGCATCTGCTGAGACCATGGATTCTCGGGCCCAGCCAAAGCAGGGAAGGGCTGCACCTCCGATACCTTCATCGAGCTCTGCTTCCTATGTTGCCCTGTTTGGAGGTCATGGGGCGACCGTTTCCACGAGGCTTTTATTGGGAGAGTAGGTACCAAGTTATCCTGCCTTCCCTGCCTGCCTGGGGACTCCCTGTGACTCTGTCAGACTGTCCAAGTGGTCCTGGTGTCAGTAGACTTTTCTGGAAGCTACCCAACTTTGAATGTCTGCCACTCCCTTTCACAGAGGGTCACAGCTGGTCTGGTGTCATATTGGCACTTTGTTCTCTCCTGCAGCATGTCATGGCCCTCTGGGGCAATGATCTGGGGCCTGCCTTCTGCCCCTCCGCATCCTCCACCCCTGACTCCTGCTCCTGCTCTGGCTCCCCTCTTTCTCCCTGCCCCTTGTCTGCCCTGCCAGTTCTCACCTCCTCTAGACCAAGGGCACACTGGAGGTGCTGGGGTCTGGCCTTAACCACTTCACTGGGGTAGTGCTGTCTCCACTGGACGAGTGGAAGTGCCACCCAGCTGCCCTGATCTCTGCCAACTCCTCCTGGGCACCAGGTGCCACTGCTTGGGTGTTGCTCTTTTTCCTTTTGGTCTTGTCTTGCTTTCTCCCCTGCTTGGTAGTGAATTTTTGTTGTTTCACAAATGAGAATTGTAGCACTAATATAACTTTGAATTTTCAACGACTATGAACTCATACGAACTTTGCCAAAATTTCTGCCTGAAGCTAACTAAAAACCAAGCAGCAGGGACGGGAGTGATAGCACAGTGAGTAGGGTGTTTGCCTTGCACACGGCTGACCTGGATTTGATTCCCAGAATCCTATATGGTTCCCTGAGTACCACCAGGAGTAATTCCTGAGTGCATGAGCCAGGAGTAACCCCTGTGCATCGCTGGGTGTGACCCGTAAAGGAAAAAAAAGCACATTTTGGAATGTGGGAGAACATGATGAGATAATAGTGCTAATGGAATGAACAGCTCCAATGTCTGAACACCGCACAAGGCGAGAGATCAGTTTTACAGCAGATCTGATGGGCGACGGGGTATTAGCAAGCAGCTGACAGGAGAGTATGGAACAAGAAATGACCAAGCTTTCTTGGTGCAGAGAAGGATCTGGAGCATATCCATAACGTAGGAAAATTCGGGGGATTTTCCCAGGTTTCTACGTTGAACAGTGTGACAGACCACCTCTGGGCCATCCCGGGTGATTTCAGTGCCTGTCTCGTCTCTCCCAGACCCTGTGCCTCATTGCAGATCCTGCTCCCCAGGGTAGCCTGTCTGAAATTAGCCTGCGAGAAATGTGGGTAGAGGTGCACTCTCCTCTACAGCAGGGCTCAGGAGATCCTAGTATCAGGACTTGAACAGGGCTGGGCCGCATCAAGGCAAGCACCTTAAACCCTGCAATATCCCTGGGGCCCATTCTTGAAAAGTCTGAAAGTGCTCGGGAGTGGAAGCCTCGGGTTCCACGGGGCTGTCTCCCTGGGCACGGTGCCGTACAGAAGGCGGAGTGAGGCATCTTTAAGGGAGCCCAACTCTACAGGAAGGAGATTTAGGTGGGAAGCAGCTGAAAAAAAAAATACCTCTTGGAGCAGGGCATTAGTCCAGCAGATAAAGTGATCGTCTTGCACACTGCTGACGTTGGATCAATGGGCCCCCCTAGTTCCACTAGGTATGGTCCCTGAGCTAAGTCAGGGGTAAAGCCTGAGCATGTCTGGGTGTGGTGCTAACACCCAAAGAAAAGTGCTGCAAGCAGACAGGGCCGGCCTTTTCCCAGTGCCCTAAGGAAGGACTGCTCAAATTCTTAGAGGCCATAAGAGGGATTTCCCTGTTAGGTGGTAAGGGTGAGGGAGGGGAAGGAGGTGACAGCACTGGGTCTCCAGTCGTGACTCTGCCTGAGCAGTGACAGTCCACTTGGACAGTCCATAGTGGCCTGACTCAGGGCAGGACTTGGCTGCTGCTTTGACAGAAAAGTGTCCTGAAAATGTGTGTCAGAGTCCTCAGGAGGAAGAAGCCCACAGTGGGGGTCAAGAGGCAGGACACCCGGGGGTGCAGAACCAGGCGGACCCTGCTCCCGAGCCCTCCACCTCCCTTGGTTGGCTGAGAGCCTGGGGCTGCCCCGCAGTCTATCCAGTTTCAGTCAATCTAAGGGCACTGAAGTGGAGGCGAACACAGTGGAGATCATAAAGCCTGAGGAGCTGGAGGTGGTAACAGTCAAGAAGGACAAGCTGGCAGTGTGGGGAAGACCGTGCATCTGGAGGCAGAAATGTCCCCCAACACTGGGCAATGGGGATGTGAGGGGCAGAAATGTCCCCTAGTAATAGACACTAGTGGTCTGGGAGGCAAAAACAGGCCCCAAGCAGTAGGCACCAGTGACATGGGGTGCAGAGGTTTCCCCTAACAATAGACAGCAGGGTTCCGAGGACAGAAATGTTCACAATTACTCGACACCAGGAATGAGCAGAGCTGAAATTTCCTCCAAAAAAAACACACCAGGGATGTTGGGGAAAATTGTTTTCCAAACTAGACACAAGAGCTCTGGGGTAAGAAATATCCCACAACAGAGAACAGAGCTCAGATAGGAGACATGTCCTCCAACACTACACAATAAGGAGTCTCAGGAGCAGAAATACTCACCCCCATCGAAATAGTTCAAAGAGTAGCAATAAGAAATGACCACCTCCCCACCCCCCACCTTAGACTATATCCCAGGAGAGAGGAGTGGAGAATGACTCCTCACCCCTGCTTTCCCACCTAAATGTTGAGATATTTCCGGTTTGTGGGTTGTCCTTGCATGGTCCAGGGCATTTTCCACTTTTTGAGTAAAAATTCTGTCCAGAAGGCCAGAGAGAAGTCTCAGGAGACTCAGTACAGGCTTGGGATGCATGAGGTCAAGAACGTTCCCTGGCACCACAGGGTCTCCTGATCACAAAGGCTGGAGCAAATAGAGATCCCCACAAACCCCAAACCTCTCAGGTATGTACACAGGGCATGAGGGTCAATGAAGCAGTACTTGGAAGGATCTCAGTGCTTAGAGGAAACACTCATTCAGAGCATCTGATTTTCAAAACGGCACTTGGCTACAACCATCTACCCGTCCTGGCCCACGGAAAACGAGGCAACACTCAAACCTTCGGTTCATGGGCTACAGACCAAGCAAAAGTCTGAGCCGAGAGCTCCCCCTCCTCCAGTGCACTGTTTCTATTCTGGGAAAGGAAGTCCTGAAAAGGATGGAGGCTGGAACAGTCAGCAACTGAGTTCTAGGCACTACCTGGGACAGTTTCGGGGATCATGAATTGGTGGCAGAGGAGAGAGAGGGGAGAGGGCTGAATCAGTCTCCCTGACAGCCACTGTGCTGTTTCCAAGATTGTTTCTACAAATGGATGCATCCCAGCCTGTGTGGGTGTGTGGCATTGGGTGGGTGGGTCCTGCCAGGGAACGGCTATGCTTCTTGATGAAGCATGAGCTGTCCTGTGGGGGTCTCCCCATGGATCAGAACCTGACATGACATGCCCATGCCCATGGTGCCTGTTCCGTCTACACCTCCTCTGTAGTGCCCACCGGGAAGAGCCCCCACCTTGCCCCCAATGCTTCGTGGGTGCCAGGCCCCCTAGTGGCCAGATCATGTCTCAGGTAAAGGACCTGCAAACCTCCAGGTATTTCCCAAACTTCTCAAGGACTGGATGGAATTTCTCTGCCCAGAGCCTCACCCCAGTGTGGAACCCTTCACTGCCCACAGGCTCCCCAGACAGCACAAGCCCACAGTGACCCTGTGCCCCACCATCAGAGATAAATTTGATTTTCAGCCCAGCGAAAGTGAGAGGGGGAGATGTCAGAGCTACAGGAGACAGCCGGAGACCACTGGGGCCTGAATGTGGTCAGGGCAGGGAGGACAGGTGCATTCGTGGATGCCATAGTGGGCACGGGCGATATGGGGGAGTTGGGGTTGCTTTCAGGCTGCAGGACTCGTGAGGGCAGCGTTGCCAGGCTTAGTGGCCCTAGTTGGGAGTGTGTGTATTGAGAGGGATTTCCAGAGCACGCCGGGATCAACACCAGAGAAGCATCAAGGTTCCCCAAGGCCAAGTCTGGTGTCCAGCTCCCAGTAGCATAGACTGAGTCTCAGAGAAAGGGGCAGAGCTGGGGTGGGGAGGTTCTATGGGGTCATTAAGAGCCCTCCAGGACTCAGAAAGGGAAGTCTCTGAGCAACAGGGGGAATTGGTCAGGGACTGACTGGGTCTGGAGGCTCATGGCCCCACAAACTGGCTGCTGCCAGTCTGGGAGGAAGCAGTGAGAGGACAGAGAGAACGTGGACACAGGATAAGGTGGGAGAAAGAACTCTGCGGGCTTCAGGAGAGGAGAGGGGCAGGGCAGGGGGCAGGGGCTCCAAGAAGATAAAGGAGAGGGGCTGGAGTGAGGGGCAGTTGGGACAGCGACCAGGACAGCCCCTCTGCCAGGCTCGCTGGGCTCCCACAGCAGCAGCCAGGCCAGACCTAGGGGTGCTCAGGGGCGAATCCTGGCAGCTGCAGCCCGGCCTGGGCATGGGGGGACGTGATCTCTGGGAATGAGAACGTCGTGGACTGAGCTACGGGAGACCGAAAGGGTCAGTGCTCCTGGCCCACCATGGGGCCCACAGAGTTCCAAGCCACCATCGTCGGTAGAGGGCAGTGCCCGAGGGTCCGGGTGGGGGCGGGGAGGCCCGTCAGGCCCACCAGGGCAGAGGCTGGTGCAGCCTTCATTGTGAGGTTGCCCCTGGGAGCTCTAGATTTCTCCCTGGCCAATGGGGTTGCAGCCCCGAGGCCACGCCCCCTTCCCTGCCTATAAAAAAAGCTCGTGGCCCCGCCCCTCGGGGCACCCTCTCTCAAGGATGCTTGAGGGAGAAGTGGCCCCATCACACCTTCCCCCTGTTGACCCTTCGAGGGGTCATCTAGGGGTCACCTCCAGATGGTGACCCTTCCACGGGTCATCTACGGGTCACCTCTAGGTGTCATCTCTAGGAGATCGTTGGAAATTCGCAGAGCGCAACGGACGGTAAGAAAAGGCCCTGCGTTGGCCCTGCACTGGTCAGTGTATGGCCCCGAGGCCACAGGATCAAGCCCGGGCCCATTTCCAGCAAGACTTCCGGCAGTTTTGTCCCCAGCAGCCTCTGTCCTCGTCAGGGTCTCCCGGGACTCTGGGATGGGAGTCCCCAGAGAGCCCCTCTCCAGGACCTGTCCGTTCCTGTCCCCAGAATAGGACCTCCTGGGCTCCTGCTGTCCAAAGACCTGGGTGGCTGGACACTGGCTCCCCAGCTCAGGAAACAATGGGGGTGGGAGCTCAGGGAAATGCTGAGGAGCTGCCTCAGTGGCGCTGGGGAGTCAAAGCAGGGTCCCCGGGTGCGCAGACCCCTCACCACAGACCCTCCTGCCAAAAACCTCTTACCGTGCGACCACACCCTTCCCGTCTAATTTAGGACAGAAAGAGATGGAAGAACAGAATTTTAAAACATCAGATATATCTTGTAAAGGCGGAGAGTCACATGGCAGCGCGTCATCCGTTAGGGGTGAATGATTTGGGCTGGTGCTTGGCACCAGGAGTTTGACGCCTGTGATGTCTGAGGAGGGCAAGGCAGGGAGGAATCACCCAGAGTGTCCTGAGGCCACGGCCACATCCCTGCCTATAGAAATGCTCGTGGCCCCGCCCCTCGGGACACCCTCTCTCAAGGAGGCTTAAGGGAGAAGTGGCCCCAATGCACCTTCTGCATGTTGACCCTTTCCCTAGGGGATCATTGGAAATTGGCAGAGCATGAAAAGATGGGAAGAAAAAGTGCTAGGTCGGTGCTAACCCGCCAGCCCTGGGCCATGCGCTGGTTCTGCACTGGTCAGTGTGTGGCCAGGAGGCCCAGGATAAAGTCTCTGGCCATTGACAGCCACGTTTTCAGGCAGTCTTGTCCTCCAGCAACTTCTGTCCTCGCCAGGGTCTCCCGGGACTCTGGGATGGGAGACCCCAGAGACACTCTCTCCAGGCCCTGTTTCCTCCTGCCACCAGAATAGGATCTCCTGGGCTCGCACTGACCAAAGAGCTGGGTGGCTGGACACTGGCCCACCCAGCTCAGGAAACAATGGGGGTGGGAGCTCAGGGCATCACTGAGGAGCTGGGGAGTCAAAGCAGGGTCCCTGACTCCCAGAAACCTCACCACAGACCCTCCTGGCAGTGGGTTTAACTGTGCAAAAACACGCTTCCCCTCTTGTTTGGGACAGAAAGAGCTGAAAGAACAGAATTTTAAAACATCAAGTGTATCTGATAAAGGCAGAAGTTTGCAATTTAGAGCGTCATCCTTAAGGGTTGAGTGATTTGGGCTGGTGCACAGCACCAGGAGCTTGAAGTCTGTGATGTCCGAGGAGGGCAAGTCGGGGAGGACTGACTTCGAGTTTCCAGGGAGGGGTCCTGTGAATGGGGCATTGTGACACGGGAGACCGGCTGGGAGCAGGAGCTGGGCGAGTCTCCCTGTCCCTCCACACCTGTGTCCTGCTCTGCGGGCAGCCAGAGGAAATGGGGTCAGCTGTCCACTCCTCAGAATGTTACGACCCTGAAAATGCAGAGAGCTCTAGGGCCGGGACATACAACGCTTGTTTCTCGTTGTCCCTCGTGTCCCTGCCAGCACTGCCAGGAGGGCTCCAGTGGGTCCAAAGAAGGAAAGAATCCACTTTTTAAGGGGCCCCGAGCAGCAGATGGCGGTGAGAAATGAGCAGCCCCCGAGATGAGCAGGAGGAACCAAGAGTCGGGGCTGTGGACCATGAAGTTTGGGTGGGGTTGAAGGTCTGGGGTCCTTGACTGTCTGCTTCCTCTCAGGTTTACCGGCCTCTGGGTGCCCCCGAAACAGCCACATCGTTGAAAACATTTCGAAGGACAGGTGGAGGCAGGAGGTTCCAGGAACAACGGGTGAACCCGGAGAACAACTGCGGATGAGAGTGGGGGCCGAGGGGACTGAGCTGGGGTGAGAGAAGCGGGCGCAGCGGGGATCTGAGGGCTGTGGGGTGGCCGGCCGGGAGCCTGGCCAGGCTCGAGTTGTGTCTCTGTAACAGTGGAAGGGGTCTGGGTAACATTCCCCAGTCTTGGAGCTGAGCGAGTCTCCTATCATCTCCAATTATCACCTATCATTACAACATGTCTTCACTGCGAGCCCACGAAAAGTTGCCGTACTCGAAGAGTTTTGAGAGAGGGGGCAGGGGTTTGCTGGCCATCAGCTCCCCTCCACCCTGGGGTATTCTTGGGGCATAACCATTCAGTCTTCTGGGCTGTGACTTTCCTGGTCTGTGAAATGGGCTGGTGAGACCCCCTGTGAGGCCAAGATCCTGCCTTGGGTGATGGCAGGAAGGACAGGTCAGAATGCCCTGAGGGCTGTGGTGGCACTGACTGGCCCACACTACAGTTGCCAGGTAGGAGTCAGGGTCCGAGGCAGAGGGAGACCCAACTCCTAGGCTCTGGGACAAAGACGCCATGGGGGCCTGTGGCTGAGGGTCTGAGCCCTGCATCTCCTGGCTGGGATGTAGTCGGTCCTCCTGCCTGTCCTCACAGACACTGTCCTACCTCCCACAGATGCCAGGGCAGGACGAAAAGGTGCAGTGCCAGTGGCCTCCCTGGGGCCGATTCTGCTGGTACCTGTAAATGCACATAGCTGCCGACAAGAGCACCTGGCTGCCCGCTGTCACCTGGGCTCCAAGGAGGAGCAGCTGAACCAGCGGATGCTGCGGCAGAAGCAGCCCATAGACCAGCTGTTGCAGGTGCCACCAAGGCAGCAGGCCCTGCTGGAGGCCACCATCAGGGAGCTGAGGGAGACCAGGTGAGAGAGGGGCCACGGGCTCTGGGGCAGGAAGGCCCTAGACCTGCCTCCTCAGCTAGTGCCTTCACCCCAGGTGCTCTTCTGTGGGACTCAGCAGCAGAAACAGCAGCTGCAGAACCTGGTAAAGTGGAGAGGAGTCCCGGAAAAGGGTGAGTGACAGGGAGAAGCCCCTGTGGGTCAGAGGGTGGGGCTACTGGGGAGGGGAGCCAGGCGGCCCCACCCCCAGCCCCCCACCTCCCTTCCTTGGTTGAGACCCTTATGCTGCCCCACATCCCATCCACTCCAAAGGGATTGGCGTGGAGACGAACAACACACAGGTGCTCCTGGACACAAAACGTGAGGAGCTGGAGGCCACAGACAAGGAGGAGGCACAGGAGACCAGGCAGGAGGAGTGCCAGAGTCCAGGAGCTGGAGGAGTCAGTCAAGTCCCAGGGGGCAGGGACCATGGCCTGTGTGAGATCCAGAGACGCTCCTGTTGCTGTCCTTAAGGAAGAGGAGTCCACCGTCATCGGACCCAGGTCCTGTAATGACCCGCCGAAAATCCAGAAAACGCAGCTGGTCAGCAAGAGCTCCACTGGCAGCCTGACACCCAGCTGACACCTCGATTTTACTGTAACTATGCACCCTGCCGCTCTCACCGAATTGATCTAGCCCAGCCCCGTCCTCCCCAGGCCACCTGAGTTCTGCCTTCTTCCTCTGCCCTTTGCTCTTCTCCCTCCACTAGAACCAGGGATATCCCTCACTGCAAGACCAGGGATCAGGGCAAAGCCACAACTATTCTCCATCTCAAGAAACGGGAGATCAGGGGGACAGTAAAGTCTCCATCCACTAGACCCCGAGATGTGGGGTAAGAAATGTCCCCACCCCTAGACACCCCAGGGATCAGGGGGCACAGTTTCCCCCTCCAATAGACCCCAGGAAATGGGGGTGCCAGACATACCCCCGCCACTAGACGCCAGGATTCGGGGGGGGCAGAGATGCCTCCCCACCACTAGACGCCAGGGATCGGGGGGGCAGAGATTCCCCCCCCACTAGAGGGCAAGGATTAAGGGTGGGCAGAGATGCTCCCCCCACTAGACGCCAGGGATCAGGGGGGCCAGAGATTCCCCCCCCCCACTAGATGGGAAGGATAAAGGGGGGGCCAGAGATTCCCCCCCACTAGATGGGAAGGATCAAGGGGGGGGCCAGAGATTTCCCCCCCCCACTACAGGGCAAGGATCAAGGGGGGGCCAGAGATTCCCCCCCCACTAGATGGCAAGGATTAAGGGGGGAGAGATGCTCCCCCCACTAGACGCCAGGCATCAAGGGGGGGGCCAGAGATTCCCCGCCCACTAGAGGGCAAGGATTAAGGGGGGGGAGAGATGCCCCCCCACCACTAGATGCCAGGGATCGGGGGGGCCAGAGATTTCCCCCCCCCACTAGATGCCAGGGATCAAGGGGGGGCCAGAGATTCCCCCCCCACTAGATGGGAAGGATTAACGGGGGGGCAGAGATGCCCCCCCCACTAGAGGGCAAGGATCAAGGGGGGGCCAGAGATTCCCCCCCCACTAGATGGCAAGGATTAACGGGGGGGCAGAGATGCCCCCCCACCACTAGACGCCAGGGATCGGGGGGGGCCAGAGATTCCCCCCCCACTAGAGGGCAAGGATCAAGGGGGGCCAGAGATTCCCCCCCTCTAGATGGCAAGGGTTAACGGGGGGGCAGAGATGCCCCCCAGCACTACACGCCAGGGATCAGGGGGGGCCAGAGATTCCCCCCCACTTGAGGGCAAGGATCAAGGGGGGGCCAGAGATGCCCCCCCCACTAGACGGCAGGGATTGGGGGGGCAGAGATTCCCCCCCCACTAGATAGCAAGGATTAACAGGGGGGCAGAGATGCCCCCCCACTACACGCCAGGGATCAGGGGGGCCAGAGATTTCCCCCCCCACTAGATGCCAGGGATCAAGGGGGGGCCAGAGATTCCCCCCCCACTAGATGGGAAGGATCAAGGGGGGGGCAGAGATTCCCCCCCACTAGAGGGCAAGGATTAAGGGGGGGGAGAGATGCCCCCCCCACCACTAGATGCCAGGGATCAGGGGGGGCCAGAGATTTCCCCCCCCACTAGATGCCAGGGATCAAGGGGGGGCCAGAGATTCCCCCCCCACTAGATGGGAAGGATCAAGGGGGGGGCAGAGATTCCCCCCCACTAGAGGGCAAGGATCAAGGGGGGGCCAGAGATTCCCCCCCCACTAGATGGCAAGGATTAACGGGGGGCAGAGATGCCCCCCCACCACTAGACGCCAGGGATCGGGGGGCCAGAGATTCCCCCCCTCACTAGAGGGCAAGGATCAAGGGGGGGCCAGAGATTCCCCCCCTCTAGATGGCAAGGGTTAACGGGGGGGCAGAGATGCCCCCCCACCACTACACGCCAGGGATCAGGGGGGGCCAGAGATTCCCCCCCACTAGAGGGCATGGATCAAGGGGGGGCCAGAGATGCCCCCCCACTAGACGCCAGGGATTGGGGGAGCCAGAGATTCCCCCCCCACTAGATGGCAAGGATTAACGGGGGGGCAGAGATGCCCCCCCACCACTAGTCGCCAGGGATGGGGGGGGCCATATATGCCCCCCCCACTAGACGCCAGGGATGGGGGGGCCAGAGATGCCCCCCCAACCTCTAGACGCCAGTTATTGGGGCGGCCATATATACCCCCTCACCACGAGACACCAGGGATCGGGGGGCTAGAGATGCCCCCCCACCAATAGAAGCCATGGATTGGGGGGCCAGAGATGCCCCCCAATTACTAGACGCCAGGGATGGGGGGGCCAGAAATGCCCCCCCCCACCACTTGACGCGATTGATCGGGGAGGCCAGAGATGCCCTCCCCACCACTAGACGCCAGGGATCGGGGTGCCGAGATGTCCCCCTCCTCAAGGTCCGAGGGATCAGAGGGGCCGAGATGTCCCCCTCCACAAGGTCCGAGGGATCAGGATGGCAGATATATCCCCCCAGCACTAGCAAACAATGATTTGGAGGTCAGAAGTTACAACTCAGCTCTCCCCTCCCCATTGTGGGGTCCTGTTTCTGCGCATGACAGCCCTGAAGCTTGGCCGCTGGTACCATCCAGTCACCGGATTCTACACACTCTTTGGGGCTGTTTGGGGACTTTGTATTGCTGGCTGAGAAGAGGGAAGGAGGAAGGCGGGCTTTCTCCCTGACTGCCACTGTCTGATTTTCACGATTGTTGCAATAAATGGATCTATCCCAGGCCTGTGTGGGTGTGTGTGTCACTGGGTGGGGCAGGTCTGGCCAGTAGTTGACAATTGCTTCTAGATTGTGGGAAGCCTCGGCCATGTCACCATGCCAAGACGCGTCACCTGCCTGCCCCTGTGTGAAGCCTGTCAATGACCGCAGGAGAGTCCACCCCAAGGGTTGAAGGTCTCAATCACGGATGCGTCCCCAGGAGGGAGGGCAGGATGCAGCACCCAGAGCCCTGCCTTCCACTGCAGCACCTCCATGGCCTCCCCTGCCCCTGGTGCCTGTTTCCCCATTCCCCTCTGCAGTGCACCAGGGACAGACCCCACTTTGCCCCCTAGTGGCCACATTAGGTTTCTCAGGATGAGCACTTGAAAGTGCTCCTGCAGCAGGTGGGTCCAAGGTGCTGTCCCCTCAGCCAGGCTCCCCCTGGATGGCACCCACCCTAGCAGGAAGACAGTGTTTTTCAGTGGAGCAGGATGGGGCCGTGGATGGAACATGTTTCTAGTGTCCCCGAGTCTGTACGGAGCTGATCCCTGATAATAGCGCCACACTTCTTTGTGGACCATCAGATTCCCTAATACAAGTCCCACTGCCACCATCACAGCACGGTCAGACCCCATGTAATAGAGAACCAGGCCCCGACTCCTCTTTGCTCCTGCACACCTGGACCTGTTGGGACAGCCTTGGCTGAGTGACACTCTACTGGTGACAAGAAGTGTGTCCAGATCCATGTGTCAGACCAGATGGCAAAGCCTCAGAAGGCAGAGCCATCCTGTTCCAGTAATTTCCAGGAATTTGGTCAGCCATGCCCCTTCCTGCCTGTCACATTCCTACTTGGATGGGAACCAGGGATCAGGGAGGCACCAGGGATCAGCCTGGTAGGGCTGTTCAGGGCAGGCACAGGCAGGTCCCGGTTTACCCCTCGGTGCCCAGTTCATAGCCCTTCCCCTCTAACTGCACCATGGGCCTGGGGCCGCCCGTTCACTCTCATGGATCTTCACACCTCACACATATCCTGCACACCCTCTCGAAGCTTCTACTGGGGCTCTGGGCTTAGTTCTCTGTGTCCTGCCTCTGGGCCCCTGGGCTCTGGAAACACCAAGTCCAGGTTTTCCTTGAGGTTTGGGGAGCTGGGAGACTGTGGGAATCAGCGGCTTGAGCCCTCTCACCCCTTGCCGGTGGTGAGAGCTGTTCTCCCATTGAACGACTGTCTTTGGAGTTTTTCCTTTTAGGATCATACAGAGTCTCACCAAGACAGGTGGCACCCAAGAATTTGCTGGAAGCATCCTAGTGTATTCCATGTGTGCAGGCTCTACCCAGCTATCCCCCAAAGGGGCAGTAGCAGGCCACAGCATGATTATGTAGGTTGTTTACAGGCTACCTTGATTCTGCGGTACCAACTTTCATCTAACATGCAGTGGTGCCTAGTGCTCTCATGTGCTCCCACAGTGGTGACTCCAGTTTCTACGCTCAATGTTCGAGCGTTCCCGTGAGCCCCTTCCATCCTACTCGGGTAACCTGCTCTCCCTTAGTCTCTTGCTCCGTGCCAGATTTGGGAACCCCATCTGGGTCAGACAGAGGGACAGAGACATATAAATAAAGTTAAGGAAATAGGAGTAGCTTACTGGGGGGCTCCCGGGCGGACTCTCCGAACCTCAGGTGAGGCAATGGTACACCTGCGCCCTGGGTTAGACTCAGGGGGCTTTTAAGTTGTCTTGGTCTGGTCCTAGTCATCTGTTCGTGGGTCAATGGTAAGGAACCTGGAATGAAGCCTGGTGGCTTCCTGTCACCAAGTGGGCATTAAGTCTTGTCTTCCTCACCTGGGACAAGGTGATCCCTGACTCCAGGAATGTTGCTGTCCACTCAGCCGGTTGCCATTTGGTTCTGGTCACCATTTTGTCAGAGCAAACCTCACATTTGATTCTTGTCAAATTTGGTGATTCCTGACTCATCCATCTTCTCCACCTCCTAGAGTGGGTCTCTCAGAGGTCCTGCCTAGTTTTTCGCTTCTGCCTCTTGCTTCCTGCTTGGTTCCCTCCCTTAGGCTTGGCAGACAGAGTCATTTGCGAGTCCCTTAGCTCACCCCGCTGCGGCTGATCCTGACAAACTAGCACCGGCAGGTTGATCTTCTGGCGATGCTTAGTGATGAGTGACTCTCTGGGATTGTTTCTCATTTCTGGCCTGACTCTGAGAGATGTCCATTCTACAGTGAGGCCCTCAGGAGTGGCCAAATCTGACCACAGCTGGGCCTGACCAGCCTCCAGCTCCCTGGCCCTTCTCGAGTTCATTCTTTCAACTGGCTCAAAGCCCCCTCCCCCTCCTGACTGGTTTGAGTAGAGTAGCGTTCAGTCCTCATTGGAGAAAACACCTTTTCCTCCCTGCTAGGCACTGAGCAGGCCCAGGGCCCATTGATTGAAGAGACAACTGCTGCCAGGGAGTCTGTTTGGTTCTGGACCCTTACTGCCCATGGCATTCTGGACCTGTAAGGTGTTTTTCTACCTGGGTGGCCAGTTGAGTCAGAGACCCTCTTCCTGTTCCCAATCACCACAGCCCCCATCTGGCCTCTGGGGCACACAGAGCAGTGAGGAGACCAGAATCAGCCCTGGGGATGGGGTGATGTTTTTTCACCTCTGGGCTGCTCAGGCAAAGGAGCAGAGCACAGTTAGCAGGCACATCCCACACCCTGCCCCCTCACCCCTGTCATGATCCTACCATCCAGGGTATATTCTCAATGACTCCATGCTCATCAAGGGTCAACTGTCAATCAAGATGAAACTAGCACCCTGGTCTGCACTTGCTGGTGACCTTTGTCAGGATTCCTGCCCCGCACCCCGCCTCCCCACCCAGACTCTGTCTCCTTCCCCTGTCTGGTCTCTACAGGTGCCTGCAGAGTTTGCATCTGCTTTGGCAGCCTCAGGCAATCCATGGTGTTAGCTCAGTGCACCAGAGAGTCGACCCTGGGGGCTCAGCACTACTCCCCATTTCTATTACTGTTAGTATTTGTGACCAAGGAGACCAGGGCTAGTCTAGGTGCTGGCAGCAGTGCCGTTGGGGCAGACCCTCAGTGCCTGAGCGTTTCTTGCCCTGCTCACACCCAGCATGCCTCCAGCTCTCCCTGCCAGAAGACCCACGGTTCTACACTTGGACACGGTAACAAGTTGCTGATGCAGATGTTTCTGTTTCCTCACCTCTTTAAGTTAAACGTTTACAGCAATGGTGAAATTTGCTTCTCATCAATGTTGCCTGTCATCTTGGATAAGCTCAGTAAGAGAATTACAGATTCCTTCAATCTGCTGCTTCAAATTTAGTTCAATGTAAAGTCAGGCATGAAAGGTCAGATCTGTTGGCTTTTCCTGGCCCATGTCATCTGCTCCTACTCCCCAGACTCCAAATCTGGGGCCAGTTTTATTTTGTCTATCCCAGACTCAAGGGTTCCTTGACAATTCTTTTGGCCAGAGACTGTCCCATGCTGTACTCTGGACCATATCACATGTGGGAACTTAGGCCTTCCCTTGTCCAAATCAGGGTCACCTGGCGCCCGACCGAGGTCCATCCAAGGCCCTCCACGTGATGCACATTTGAGAATGTTTGAATCAAGGACAATCACTGGGAAACTGAAGCTTTAGTAAGATGAATGTCCAGGATGATATCAAGACCCACCTGTGACTGCATCAAGCATCAAGCAGTGTCTGTGTGGGGGTCTCTTTGCCAGGAGCCCAAGAGAATACCAAGGCCATCAAGGAGAGAAAAACTAACATTTCACTGGTAGTCTGGTCTGGGAAATGACGCCCTTCTGCCTACATAGTTTCACACCAGAAAATTCCCAACATCCTCACTGAACCACATGCCAAATACCAAAGGAAACATATGGGCTTTACCTGGAACTTGGGAGTCCACATCCTAGACCAATCAATGCCCTCAACCCCACATAAAAATTCCAGAGTCATTTTGGCGGGGACCCCACATTGTAGATGCAAGAGAGAAATAGTCACAGGCTAGGAAACAGCAGAGACCCGATGAGGCCCGCATGGGATCCTCACACTCCGCACTGCATTTACAGGCAGCTCCTGGGACACGGCCAGGGCAAGGCTGACTGCTCAGTGGGATACCAAGCAGGTCCCCTCTTCTGCCAACCCTCTCTGGGACCCCTGTGTCTTCCTGAGTGTGGTGAGTCTAGGGCATGATACCTGCCGCTGTGAGAGCCGTGGGGTTCAGGGACCTTGCAAAAGGGTCCGTTCCTGGGGCGGGGAGGGGGCACTTGGAGGGCTTCTTCCTTCCAGTCCTTACCCAACACTAGCCCACAGTTGGAAATTTGGTGCCTGAGCCCACAGCGTCACAAGGTACTTCCCCAGAGACTAGGAAATATATGTCATCTTGCACTTCCTGAAAGTCACGGGGTAAGTGGAAGGCTCCTCTTAGGGCATAAAGGTGGCAGGGTGAGGGGCGTGCTGGACATGTGCCAGCTCTGACCTCCGGCAGCTTAGAAATGTAGTGGCCCTTGAGCGCAGTTCCTCACCTCCCAAAGAACACCAGACCCCCACTCTGTTCTTCCAAGACTGTGGTGAGCCACCCAGGAGACACACATATAATACTATGAGTATTTTACCTGTCATGTCATGTCACGGTTACCCAGGCCTGGCCGTTCTGAAGATGAGAAACCAGACCAGCTTAGTGTTCCCAGGTGGCCTCGGACCTTCATCTTCTGTAGGAGTGTCCTGGCAGGCAGTTGTCCATCCCATCCCTATCTGGGGTTGGGAGACCTCCTGGTCTTCAGGATTTGTCTGGACCCTGAGAGCAGGGGCCAGGCTGTGGTCAGTCATTGCAGATCTGCAGATCCCTGCTTGTCCATAGCAGAGACCATTTCCAGTTCTCCCTTTGGCCAACGTCCTGAAACAACAATTCTATTTTTTGTCCAAATTTGAAATCCTTGAGTGTTAAAAGTAGGTAAAGGGATATTCCTGATACCCTTTCAGTATCTATATTGTAAACCACAAAAAGGGAGACAAAGAGAGAAAGACAGAGACAGAGAAAAAGAGAGAGAGAGAAAAGGCAGAGACAGGGACAGACAGAGACAGAAACAAACAGAGAGAAAGAGAGATAATAAAAACATCTTCCAAAAAGGCTGACCTGAATATCTGGAAAAAACCCAAGTGCCTGAGAACGGATGACTGGTTAAATGTCACGTCCGGCACTGCGGGGCCGAGCCAAGGTGGGCCGTCAGGGTGAAATCAGCACTCGAGTCACACAGGGTTCCGTCTTTCAGGAGATGGCATGAATGCGTGCGTTTATTCAGAGCACAGGTACAGACTTAAGTATGTTTCCACAACCCACCCAAAAGAAAGGAAAGGGGATGGGACGTGGGAAAGTGGATGGGACGATGAATAGAGCCATGCACCGTTGATCAGTCACAGTGGGCAGAGCCATGCACCGTTGGTCAGCCACCTGGTGACCCTTTCGACCTAACGCTACCGGTCGAAACGGCCTGCTTTGTTGCAGTTTTGACATATCCATAGAGACTGCTGTTCCTCGTACATCATTTACAAATCATTTACGAGGGTGCATTTTCCCCAAACTGAAACGTCATGTACTGGGAAGCTGCCCAGCTTTGTCCCCCAAACTGAAACCTCCTATACTGGGAAGTTGCCCAGCTTTGAGCAGGACAAAGGGGGAATGAAAAATCAAGCATTCTTTTACTTGGTCAGTAGGCAACATCTCACCCCTTTTTCCAATTATGGCACGCCCGGACCCCTGTCTTAGGTCGTCCGTCGTCCCGCCGTGGTACCCGTCATTGGGGAGAATGCTTTAGCCCCTGTCTTAGGTGTGCGCGGCGGTGACAGAGGTTGCCCGTCATTGGGTATCCTGGGCAAGGGCATACTTCCTTAACCACGAGGAGGCACAGGGGAGGATTGATGATATTTCTACCAAACCAGGCAGGACCCAGTGTGGCTTGACCAGAATGGAGCATGGCTCAGAAAAGAGGGGCAGGGGTAGGGTAGAGGGGTGATGGGGATGTCTTCGTTCAGTGATCGGGGGGGTTCTGTACAGGTCCGGTCCGCACTCCTTCTCCTCCTGCGTTTTCCGGTACCGGCTACGGGATCAGGTCACTGCAACAGATAAAGGAAGAGGCTTCCCAGGCCCATTAGAAATACCTTTCTGAATAGGGCTGCTCTTTGCTAGTTTCTCTCAGTTGCATAAAGTGAATTTGAGTGATTTGCCAATCAACCCTGCCAATCTGGTCTCTGACAAATGAGACAAGTCGACTCAGGATGCAGGGCCCAAATGTAAGCATCAGTAATAGTATGATCAGAGGGCCTGCTATAGTAGATATCAGGGTGGTGAACCAGGGGGATTGATTAAACCATGATTCAAACCACCCTTCCTGAGCCTCTCTCTCCTTCTTACGCCGTTCCAGGTCTTCTCTCAGCTTAGCCATGGAATCTCGACTACCCCCGTGTGGTCGGTGTAAAAGCAGCACTCTTCTCCCAGCGCTGCACACAGCCCTCCATTTTTAAGGAAGAGCAAGTCGAGCCCCCTCCTACTTTGCAAGACTACTTCCGACAGGGAGGTCAAGGACTTTTCAAGATGGCTAATAGATTTTTCTATTCGGTCCAGGTCCTCATCAATAGCTGCTCTTAGAGAAGATAGACCAGAATGTTGGGTTACCAGAGCAGCAATGCCAGTGCCGGCACCTGCCAGGCCTATGCCAGAGTGGCGATGGTTAGTGTGGATATGGGTTCCCTGCGGTTCCTACGCAGGACATCAGGGTAATTGGACCAATAGTCAAGGAGTACCTCAGCAGGGTGGTATATAATTTTTGGGACAACAATAACCATAAGACAAAATTCTTGGGAGGCATTAAATACTGAGCCTGCCAAGTGGGGAGTTAATCCTGAACGTGAACAGGCCCACCAAGCTCCCATTTTTGGTGAGATCCAGGCGGAGTTACTCCATCCCGGGGACTCCACATTCTGTGCACACAACTCCTTCTTGTTTTGAGGGACTGTACCTACACATGTCCCTTGACCGCTAATTTGGGTCATGGTTAGTCCCTGGGGGTGGGCCTTCCACTCTCCTGGGGCTCTGTAATTAACATTGTATGAGGCGTTAATACCCATAGCCTCATAAAACGGTGGCGTGGGGCTTCAGTCAGGTTTGGGGCAGTAGCATTCAGAGTCTGATATGTGGCTTCGATAAGACTCCTGAGGGGGTTAATGATTGGGCCAAAACTGGGTTTTGGGATGGATAGGCCGGCTGTAACAGGAGGTGGTGTCGTCTTAGGGCCAGCCATGGTAGTAATGGTGGGCTTAAGAGGGGGTTTTGGAGCCTCAAGTGCCTGGTTAGGGCCTAGCGGAATCTGCTGCACGGGTTCGATTTTTAAGAGGATCTGCAGGATAACCCCATGCCATGGCCTGCTATACCACATAAGTCCCCAATTCAGGCGGTTGACCCATCGGGTCTCAAACCTTCCCTTATCAGTGAAGGAGATTTTGACCAGAAGCATTTGGGGGTGGTATTGTACAGAATATGAGCCATATCTCAGTGGCACAGCATAAGAAATATTAACCAGGTCGTGGTCAACCGACCACTTCCAATAGCCATCATTAGAATCTATGCAAGACCAGCTGGCACAATATTAAGATTCAGGGCCACCGCAGGTTCTCCTCCATTGGCCTGTCCGGAACCCGGAGCAGGTGAAAAAGCCATTGCGTCTCATTTAGGCTCTGGCCGGGGGCCTTTCAAAACCATCCTGAAAGGGGTAGGCGTCTTCCAGGGAAAAATATAAGTCAGGGAAGCACTGATTAAGGGGTGCTGCCAAACCAGGCAGGACCCAGTGTGGCTTGACCAGAATGGAGCATGGCTCAGAAAAGAGGGGCACTTGTGGTACTCCAAACCTCATAGTCCTCTCCACTCCTTATGACCCAGGTCTGCTTGAATGGTTGGTGTCGATTGGCATGAGTTTCGGTAGGGTCCTTCATTAATAATATAGCGAGGGTCCAGGCCACAAGCGTCGTTGTGGTCATTTTGTTCCTGTGGAAAAAAGAGAAGGAAATTCGTCTCAGGGCTAAGTACCCTGGAGGTGAGTTTCATTCTTTTTCCCAGCTGTGGGGGACAAATGATCGGGGGGCTCGTGTATTGGCCTGACCAGGCATTCCGGCACCCAAATGGGTTTTTCTGTATTAGTTGGATATACACAGACTGCGCCTCTGACTCTGGCAAGGATTGCTGCCGTTGGTTGCCAGGTTCCTGAGGACAGATCCTTCCATTTCACCATTGCTTTAAGGGGAGCCGGAGTAGCAAAGTGACGTTGGGCTGCACTGCGGCCTGAATCATCGAGGAGCAAAAAATTTAAAATGAATAAGGTTGCGGATAGGAGCGGTTGTGGCCCTTGACAGCCTTGGTAGATCTCACCCTCTTTTGTTTTAGAAATGTAAGTTTTGAGATGTCAGTGCGCTCGCTCTATGATAGCCTGTCCTTGGGGGTTATAGGGAATGCCTGTTGTATGTGTAATATCCCAGGTTTCACAAAAGGAATGAAAAGCGCGGCTTGTATAGGCGAGTCCATTGTCAGTTTTAATTTGCCTGGGATTTCCCATATATGAGAAAGCAGCAGTAAGGTGATCTATAACATGTTTCGTTTTTTCCCCGGCATGTAGTGAGGCAAAAATCATGCCCGAGTGTGTGTCTATCGAGACATGGAGATAATGCCGGTTACCCAATGAGTTAGTGTGGGTCACATCCATTTGCCAAATATCATTTGCTCTCAGTCCTCTAGGATTGACTCCCAGGGATGGGGAATGTATATAAGGAGCGCAAGCGGGACAGACAGTGGTTATGGAGAGAGCCTCAGCTTTGGAACAACCCGTATGAAAACGAAGAGACTGGGCATTAAGATGGAATTTTTTATGTAGCTGCATGGCCTTATCACATTCTAGGGATGTCATTATTAAGCGGGTAGCTTTATCTGCTCGTTCATTGCCTTCTGCAAGGGGTCCCGGGAGGCCAGAGTGTCCTCTAATATGACCCACAAAGAGGGGGTCCTTTCTGGCCCAAATCAACAGTTGCAATGTTTGTAATTGAGATAAAATTTTCGAGCCCTCACCTATGTGGGGTGCTGTTTCTAATCGGGGGAAGATACTAGCAACATACACACTATCAGTGTAAATATTGAGGGGCTCATTAGGGAATGTCTGCAAGGCCAATAATACAGCAGATACTTCTGCAAATTGTGCCGAGGTCTCAGCAAGCTGTATGGCGTGAACATCCTGCCCATCAACCACTAAGGCTCGACCGCTCTTAGAGCCATCAGTAAAGAGGGTCCGTGCACCCGGAAGGGGGGTGGTCTTTATGATTCGAGGGAAGATAATAGGGCAAATCCTGAAGCTTTGCAGGAGTTTATGTTTGGGATATGCCTGTGTAATTTGGCCTTTAAAGGAGCAGACAAAAAGGCACCAGGAATCATCATATTGCATCAGATTATTAATCATGTCTTTGGAATAGGGAATGACCAATATGTCCATATCCTTAGCAAAGAGTGCACACCCTATGGTTCTAGCCTTCCAGAGTAATTGAGAAACTAAGGTGGGATAGGGAATCACCGTTCAGATGGGGGAAGCTGAGAGGTGGACCCAGTATAATGGACCAATCTGCCAGAAAACTCCAGTTGGGGCAAACTCTGAAGCAAGCACTATAAATTGTAGTGGTAGATTGTAATCAATATGGTGTATTTGCATTTCTTCTAAGGCATGTTCTGCTTTTCTAAGAGCCAATTGTGCCTCTGGGGTCAATTGACAAGGTGAGGAGGGGTCAGAATCCCCCTTCAATAGTTCAAAAAGAGGTTTGAGCTCTCCCGTGGGCAGGGAGAAGGATGGTCGGAGCCATTGGAGTTCTCCCAAAAACTGTTGCCACTGGTGTAGAGTCTTTAAATGAGAGGTGGCAAACTATATTTTTTGAGGCACTATTCCCACCTTGCTAATGGTGTATCCTAAATATCTGTATGGGTGGGAGAGCTGTACCTTGTCCGGGGAGATTACAAGGCCTGCTGATTCCAGGGCGACCCGGACATGATCATAGAGTTGAAGTAACAGGTCTTTGGTGGGGCAGGCGGCTAAGATGCCATCCATATAATGAATCAAAAGTGCACTGGGGAAACGAGCCCGGACTGGCGCTAAAACCGCTGAAACATATATCTGACACATAGTGGGACTATTAGTCATGCCCTGGGGAAGGACTACCCATTGCTAGCGCTGATAGGGCTCCTGAAAATTGGGGGAAGGTAGAGAGAAGGCAAATCTTTGACAATCTTTAGGAGCTAATGGAATATTGAAAAAACAATCTTTAAGATCTATCACTAACAATTACCAGGACTTTGGTATAGCGGAGGGATGGAGGAGCCCTGGCTGCAGGGCCCCCATTGGATGCATGGTGGCATTGACTGCTCTGAGATCTTGCAATAATCTCCACTCGCCTGCCTGTCCTTTTCCTTATAACAAAGATTGGGGTATTCCAGGGAGATGTGGATGGGGTAATGTGCCCCTTTTCTAATTGCTCGGGCACTAGGGCATGTGCGGCCTGTAATTTCTCTTTAGGTAGGGGCCACTGCTCCACCCAGACTGGATCATCTGATTTCCAGGTAAATGGGGTGGGAGGCCGCTCGACAGTGGCCCCGATTAAAAAGGGCTAGTTTCTTCCAGTTCCTCAATGGGCATTAAAGTCACGGGATTTTCCTGCCCGGAGGATGGGCAGTCACTAGTGATATGGGCTATGGTCTTAAAGGAGACTGGCGATATCTGCGAGCGACTGGGTGATGTAACCAGAACCGTGCCCATAGCTGAGAGTATATCTTGTCCCCAAAGATTGGTGGGGAGGTCTGGGACAATATAAGGCTGGAACTGGCCCTTATGGCCCTCGGCGTCCTCCCAGGTCAATACTTGGGCGCTACGGCTGGGTCGGACTTGGCCAAGTCCTTGCAAAACGGCTGTAGCCATTGTGGCAGGCCAGTTGGCAGGCCAATATTTACTGGATATGACTGAGACATCCGCCCCGGTATCTAATAGCCCAGAGAATTCCTTTGAGTTGATTCTTAGCGCATAGCGTGGTCTGGAAGCCATATGGGCAATCCAAAATATTTGGGCTGGATTATCTGAGCAGTCTTCGTTTGTCTGACCCTGGACCGAGAGCGTCGAGGTGGGGCCTTGCCACGTCGGGAGGAGGAGCAGGCGTGCAATCAGCTGTCCCTTTTCTATCGTCACAATGCCACGGGGGGAATCTGCCAAGACATGAATTTGTCCTATGTAGCTCTCTGTGATAGATCCTGGGTATATCTGCAATCCTTGCAGGAGAGCCTTTTCTGACCCTAGAATGAGGCCAGTGGTTCCAGGCGGTAGGGGGCCATAGACCCCCGTCTCCAAACTTTCAATTCCCATAGATGGTGTTAGTACCGCCCGGACAGAGGCATAAAGGTCTAGACCTGAGCTGGGAATTGAGGAGCCCCTGACAGAGGGAGGGAAGGTATCTGGAGCGGGCTGATACTTTGACTGGATGTCTGATAGGCCTCCTGCCTGAAGGCTTGCAGGGCCCGAGGCAGGCCCCTCCCGCCGTTTCCCTGCGGCAGTGTATTGCCTAAGTTATTCGGTCGGGAGCGACACTCGGCTGCCCAGTGATTGCCTCTCTTGCATCTGGGACATAGCCCGGGTGATCCCCCCTTCTTCCGCAAGGGGTTGTTGGGACATTCCTTTTTGAAATGGCCTGGCTGTCCGCATTGATAGCAGCCTTGCTTGGGTTTTTGTGGGAAATCCCTGAAAGCCCGGAAACCTGGGAAGTTGCCCAGCTTTGAGCAGGACAAAGGGGGAATGAAAAATCAAGCATTCTTTTACTTGGTCAGTAGGCAACAGTTAAAGAAACTTTGGTATATCTACACAATGGAATACTAAGCAGCTGTTAGAAAGGATGAATTCATGAAATGTACATACAAGTGGTACTACATGGAAAGTACCATGCTAAGTGAAATGAGTCGGAAAGAGAGGGACAGACATAGAAAGACTGCATTCATCTGTAGAATATAAAGTAACAAAATAGGAGACTAACACCCAAGAATAGTCTCGATAAGTACCAGGAGGTTTGCTCCATGGCTTGGAGGTCAGCCACACATGCTGGAAGAAAAGGCAGCTCAGATAGGGAAGGGAGCACCAAGTAAAGGGTGTTGGGAGGGTCCTGCCTAGATGGGAGAAGCATGCTGAAAGTAGATTATAGACCAAACATGAATGCCACTCAATGCCTCTTTTGCAAACCACAGCACCCAAAAGGAGAGAGAGAACAAAAGGGAATGTCCTGCCACAGAGCCAGAGTGGGATGGGGGGAATGGGGGTTGGGAAGGATACTGGGATCCGTGGTGGTGGAGAATGGGCACTAGTGGAGGGATGGGTCTCGATCATTGTATAACTGAAATCCAAACACAAAAATTTATAAGTCTATAACTGTACCTTATGGTGTTTCACTAATAAAAATTTTTTAAAAAAGGCTGGCCTGGGTGGAGAGGTGGGTGGGCGGGTGTTGGGAGGGAAACTGGAAACATTGGAGGTGGGAAATGTACACTGGTGGGGGGATGGGTGAACAATGATGACTGAAGCCTAATCATGAACAGCTTTGTAAGGGTCTATCTCAGATCCATTCAATGAAAAAAAAGTTTATTAGGAGAATGGCTTATATTTGGATTTATAGAATTAGATGTGTAGTACATTTTCTGAGGTAAAGTCCAGAGCTCAGCTGAGGCGCAGGGATCGTTATAGAATTGGGGAGATGTGATGCTAGACTTGAGTTTGGAAAGAGTCCATGACAGGTAGATCAGTGGTTCAAATGTGTCCTGCTTTGAGCACCATTCAACATGCCATTACTTAATTTCTTTTTTAAAAATGATTATTTCATTGACTTTAAGGGGAAACTCTGTATGGGCATTTAGAAATGGCAAACAAATTTCATTTGCATTAGATATGGAAGTGGGAAAATGCTGCAGGGAACCTGCAGAGGCCTCTCAGGGTACAGAGATGGGGGTGGGGGACAGGTCCAAGGGAACTTCCCTAGTGGCAGTTTGTGATTGAAAGGTACAGGCAGTTACTGGCCATTAGAATTTAGGGGGAGTGGTCAGCTCTTTCAGCTCACATTCTGTTTTGAACACGTCCTCCCTTCACATCTTACTGTGTAAGTTTCTTTCAAGAAAACTATCTTGCAGGATTGGAAAGGTAGTCCAGAGGGTAGGGCATTTGCCTTGTGGACAGCCAATTCAGATGTGACCCCGGGCACCGCATATGATCCCGAAGCCCCAGCAGGAGTCGTCCCTGAGTACAGAGCCAGGAGTGAGGCCTGAGCAACACTGGGTATGTCCCTCCATAAATGTCCAAGTACAGCAAAAAGAGGAGAGGGAAGAGTGGGACGGGCGGTTCTGATTGCAGTGGAACTCACTGGAGCATTTGGGAATTTCACACGCCCCATTGTAAACTGGTATTCCTTTTGGGATGCAATATAGCAAAATCAATGGAAAGTTAAAATTTGTATTTTGAAAAAGATCAAAGAGGTTGGGAGATAGTAGAGCGGGAAGGGCACTTGGGCTATCTGACTTCAATCTGTGGCATCCCATAGAGTCCTTTGAGCATGGCTGGGACTGATCCCTGCTGTGGTTCCAAAACCAAAGAAGCAAACAAACAAGGAAATGTAATATATCAAAAGCTAGAACAGGTGGTAAGGTGTCTGCTTTGCATAATTCTATCCTGGATTGATTCCTGGCACCTCCTATGGATCCTTGAGCACCATTAGGGGTGATCCCTGAGAACAGGACAGGAGACAGGGTCCCCAGTCAAGGGAGGTCTCATCTCTTAGGCCGCTGGTGCAAGACCATGGGGGCCTGTGCAGGGGACAGATTGCCCAGGCGCTGCCAGCCTTGGGCCTGGGAGTCGGTGCTTGACCTCCACATCCCTCGACCCAGAGCAGGATGCCCTGGCTGCCTGTCCTCACTCCCAGCCTTGTGCCCACAGGTGGGACTGCAGGACAAACAGGTGAGTGTCTGCGGCAGCAACAGGACTGGGATCTCGGCTTCCCGCTGTAGGACGTGGCCTCTGACCAGTGTCGGTCTCTCAGAATGAGCAGGAGGAGGAGCAGGTGCTACTGCAGAGTCAGCTCCGAATCGGCTGCAAGGGGAGTGAATCAGGACAAGGTGGATATGGAGAAATGACAGAAGGTGCCGGGGGAGACCCACTGTGAGGGTAGGAGCCCGCCTGGGTTGGTGGGAGGAAGGACAGGCCAGGACGCCACCCTCTATAATATAACAAAATCTAAAACAGGCTAGAGGGGTTGTGGGTGTGTGGACTGGCCCTCACTACACACAGAGGGTCCTAGTAGCGGGGAAGCTGCCGGGTCGAGGTAGGGGTGCCTGCAGCCTAGAATGCTTCTGCTGGTACCAAAAGTAGCACACAGCTGCAACCCCACACCTGAATGCCCCACTCACGTGGGCTCCAAGGTCGAGCAGGTGCTGAGGCACAATTCGCTCATGGAACCGCTGCAGCAGGTGCTAACAAAGCAGCAGGCCATACTGGAGGCCACCTTCAGGGAGCTGAGGGAAACCCAGGTGAGGGGGTGGCCAGGGGCTCAGGGACAGGAAGGCGCATCAGGCCCTAGACCTGCCTACTCACCTGGTGTCTTCATCTTTAGGGGATCCTCAGTCCTGAAATCAGGAGCAACTGAGCCCCAGGCCTTACTGGAATCCCAAGGGTACCCTGAAGAGGGTGAGTAGTGGGGTAGGTCTCCAGGAGGGAGAAGTGCCTGATGGGGATCTGGAGGTGGGGCTATATGGGAGGTGTAGTCAGGCGGGACCCCTGAGATGCCTCCACTTTCCTTGCTTGGCTGAGACCCTGGAGTGCCCCATAGTCAATCCAGTGTCGAAGAACACGGAGTTGGAGGTGAACATAGTGGAGGTTTGTGAGAACATGACCTCTATGGAACTCGAGGTGATGGTCACGAAGGACAGGCTGGTGGCATGGGAGAAGTCTAAGTATCTGGATGACTAAGGTTTGAGACTAAGGTCTGGTGTCCAGACCTGGGGAGCGGGATGATGGATTGTGTGAAGAACCCAGAGAGACCCTCCTGTTCCTGTCTGTGAGGAACAGGAGGCCGCAGACCTCAGATCTGGATCCTGTAATGACCTGTCCCCAAATAACCAGAATCCAGCTCTTCCGATCGATTTCAGCTGGCAAGCTTGTTCACCATTAATCCACATTTTCTACCCTGATGATGTACCCTGTGTTCTTCAATTCCAACTAATCTAGCCCTGATACAGTTCTTCCCACCCTCCTCCTTCCTCCCTCCTCCCCACTCTTCCACTTTCCCTCAGCACTAGACCCTAGGGATCAAGGGGGCAGAAAGGTCCCCCAACACTAGACCGCAGGGATCAGTGGGACAAAAATGTCTCCTACCTCTAGGCACCAGGGATGTTGGGAGCAGAAATTTAAACTGGGCCACACTCAAACCTCAGTTATGATAGCTCCAAAAGCCAAACAAGGGCTTGAGTTGGGAGCTCTCCCTCCCCAGTACACAGTCCCGTTTCTCCATATGGCCGCCCTGAAGCTAATGGGGGCTGGAAACATCAGAGCAACCAGTTCTAGACACTCTTTGGGGGCTGGTTGGGCACTAATGAATTGAGGAGAAGAGAGAGGAAGGAGGCATGCTGGGTCACTCTCTGACAGTCACTGTCCTATTTCCAAGCTTGTTTCAATAAATGGATCCATCCCAGGCCATGCGGGTATGTGTCTTGGGCGAGGTGTGTCCTGCCAGCAGTTGGCAGTTGCTTCTAGATTGTGGGTGGCCCTTGCCATGAGATTCACCATGTCTAGAGCCTGTCACCTGCATGCCCCTGAGTACGATGTTAATGACCCCAGGAGAGTACCTCTAAGATTTGGAGTGGTAACATTCAAAATATGGTGGTGGGAAGGTACGATGGTGGTGGAATTGGTGTTTGAATATTAAATGTAATAAATTATTTTAAACAACTTTATAAAAACAAAATAAAAATTTGCAAAAAGTCAGCAAAATTTAAAGCATGAAAAGAGAACAGAAAAATCAAAGATACACCAATCTAATACTTTTTTTTAATAAAAAAAGCAGTGGCGTCTAAGCTATAAAGATAACCCACAGAATGGGAAAAATTATTTACCCAATACCTAGCTGATAAAATGTTAATATCCAAGTTATATAGCACATTGGTAGAACTTTACAAAAAAAAATATCTCCCAACCCCATCAAACAAATGCAGAGAGGAATAATGAACAGAAACTTACTCCAAGAAGAAATTCAAGGGCTGGAGCGATAGTACAGTGGTAGGTTGTTGCTTTGCACTTGGCTGATCTGGGTTTGATCCCCGCCATCCTACGGGCTACACCCGCCTTGGAACCCCAAGTTTTCTGTGAGAACCAGAAGGGAGTGTCCTTCCTAAAGACACCCCATGCACACCCCATCCTCCCTCTCACCTAGAGGTGGAAATCACACCCAGATCCAAGACAGACCTGAGCCAACAACCCGTCAAAGACAAATTGTGTTGGCAGAAGATCAGACAGACTGTGATGCCTGTGAGGTAAGGAGGCTGCAGACACCCAGCCCAGGGCACAAAGTGACCTGCCTGAAAGTGATGTGTTCCCCCCAGGAGTCAGAAATGGTTCAACAGAATTTTTACTCACCTGTAATTCTGTCATTTACCTACCCTGTCAAAATCATATTCATCTACCCCAACCTTGTCTTTCTTCCCTCTTCCTTCCCGCCCTTCTCCTCTCCGCCTCCTCCTTCCTGCCCCCTCCCTTCTCCCCTCCTCTGCCCCTTCCCATTGAGGAATGGGCTATGGGGCTATGAGGCTATGGGGCTACACAAAGCAATTGCAGACGTGCCCCCATGGCAGGGATGCTGCGTACTAGGAGTGGCGAGTTGACCCAAACAGAACAACATTGAGACTCACTCTGCATGTAAACAAGTTACACAGTCTCCAAGGAAACTCAGCTAGAGAAGAGGGCAACAAATAAAGGGTGTTGGGTGGATCCTCCCAGGGTGGGAGATGCATGCTGAAAGTAGACTATAGACCAAACATGACTACCACTCAGTGCCTCTCTTGCAAACCACAGCACCCAAATGGAGAGAGAGAGAGAGAGAAAATGGGGGAATGCACTGCCAAAGAGGCAGGGTGGGAAGGGGGTTGGGGGGTGGGAGGGATGCTGGGACCCGTGGTGGTCGAGGATGGCTGCTGGTAGAGGAATGGGTACTTGATCATTGTGTGACTGAAACCATGGCACAAAAATTTATAAGTCTACAATTGCACCTCATGGTGTTTCACTAATAAAAAAATAAAAAGAAAATTCTTGGATAAAAAAAAAAGGTACACAGCCTCCAACACATCCATATGTGCAGGAACAAACTCAAAATATAAAATAAAAACCCAATCAAAAAATATATCCAAAGAAATAAATTTCAATTTTCAATATGAAAATTAAGGGATCATGGGATCTAACCATGTTTCACGCTTGTCCGTATCCCTCTGCGAGCGCACCCCCCTCCAGCCTTTCCAGAGGGATTCAGGGCTTCTTTCTTATGGTCTTTACCTGGATGCCACTCAAGTTGGATACTGCTCCTGAACTGTTCAGTGGTTCTGAGCAAGAGATTTCATCCACTGCTTCTTGCAATTCAGAGGATGGGGTCCCATCGGATTAGCAAAAAGGCTGGGGTCGCGAAAGTTAGAGTGGGTTTTCACATCAAAATCTAGAGTTGCAAAAGTTAGATGTGGGTTATCACATCATAATCCCAGGGACTGTGCCATCTGGGCAATTGGTAGCCACTGGGGCCCTTTGTTAGTCATCAGTGTCACCCCTGAATGGGGACCTGGAGGTAGATAGTTTGTTTACCTCTGTGGCACAGTGAGAGATCTGAGCCCCCTGTCTCAGAGACAGGTATGCCCAGACCTCTGCCAATGGCCCTACTCTGGGTCAGGGCACCTAGAACCTGATGCCCTTTCACATGCACAAAGAGGATCAACCTCTTAGCCTCTGGAGCCCTACTGCTGATTTCTTTAGGTTATTTGTTTTTCTTTTTCTCACTTCTAAATGCTCATTCTTCCAGGAGGTCTGGTGCCCAGCCTCAACCAAGAGCTGGAGCAGAGCCTCTGAGGCTCTCTTTCAGTCCTCTTAGGCTTCTGACACTAGGACCTTATCATCTACAGACTGCAGGATGGTCCATTCCAGGGCTCCAAGGAGGATTTTCTTAAGTCCAGAGCCAGGGTCTTCCTGAAGAAGGTGGCCGAGTTTTTGAATCCTTGGGCAACGGGTCCACAGTGACTGAGGTTTCCTCCTGTCTCTGGATCCTTTGGCCCAAAGGCAAACAGGGGTGTGCTTCCTGGAACAATTTGCAAAGGGAGAAACACATCTTTTGAATTTCAGGCCGGTCAATCATTGGGCACTAGAGGAAAACAGACTCAAGAGAGTGGAAGGGCTGGGTACCACAAGGTGACCAGCAGGAGCGACCACACTTACTCGGCGCAGGTCATGACTTCTCAACTGAGGCCAATGGGTTGCTCCCAGTTGAGCTGCATCCCACCACTATTCCTGCCTCCCAGACCTGCGCAGTATCTTTCCCTATCCCTAGCCACACCTCATGGGCTACCAGATATTGCGGCTGTCTTTGGAGGCTCACTCCTAGCATGAGTTTACCAGGAGAGGGTCATGATACTGCCATTAGAGGGCGCCTGGAGAGGGTATTTTCCAAAGTGGGAATCCACGGTGTCAAGGTGGACATTTATTTGCGCTTCTAGCTCTGTCAGGAGATCTAATGCCAATAAGATACTAAAGTTGGGAACAGGGAGAACCTTGTTTCCCATGTGGAACCCCCAGAATCTGCTGAGACCATGGATTCTCGGGCCCAGCAAAAGCAGGTAAGGGCTGCACCTCCGATACCTTCATCGAGATCTGCTTCCTATGTTGCCCTGTCTTGGGGGTCATAGGGCGACCGTTTCCACGAGGCTTTTCTTGGGAGTGTAGGTACAAAGATACCCTGCCTTCCCTGCCTGCCTGGAGACTCCCTGTGACTCTGTCAGACTGTCCAAGTGGTCCTGGTGTCGGTAGACATTTCTGGAAGCTACCCAACTTTGAATGTCTGCCACTCCCATTCACAGAGGGTCACAGCTGGCCTGGTGTCATATTGGCACTTTGTTCTCTCCTGCAGCATGTCATGGCTCTCTGGGGCAATGATCTGGGGCCTGCCCTCTGCCCCTCCTCATCCTCCAACCCTGACCCCTGCTCCTGCTCTGGCTCCCTTCTTTCTCCCTGGCCCTTGTCTTCCCTGCCTGTTCTCGCCTCCTCTAGACCAAGGGCACACTAGAGATACTGGGGTCTGGCCTTAACCACTCCACTGGGGTAGAGCTATCTCCACTGAACGAGTGGCAGTGCCACCCAGCTGCCATGCTCTCTGCCAACTCCTCCTGTACCCCAGGTGCCACTGCTTGAGTGTCGCTCTTTTTACTTTTGGTCTTGTCTTGCTTTCTCCCCTGCTTGGTAGTGAGTTTTGTTGTTTCACAAATGAGAATTGCAGCACTAATATAACTTTGAGTTTTCAACGACTATGAACTCATACGAACTTTGCCAAAATTTCTGCCTAAAGCTAACTAAAAACCAAGCAGCAGGGACGGGAGTGATAGCACAGTGAGTAGGGTGTTTGCCTTGCACACGGCTGACCTGGATTTGATTCCCAGAATCCCATATGGTTCCCTGAGCACCACCAGGAGTAATTCCTGAGTGCATGAGCCAGGAGTAACCCCTTGGCATCGCTGGGTGTGACCCATAAAGGAAAAAAAGGCACATTTTGGAATGAGGGAGAACATGATGAGTTAACAGTGCTAATGGAATGAACAGCTCCAAAGTCTGAACACCGCACAAGGCAAGAGATCAGTTTTACAGCAGATCTGATGGGCGACGGGGTATTAGCAAGCAGCTGACAGGAAGTATGGAACAAGAAATAACCAAGCTTTCTTGGTGCAAAGAAGGATCTGGAGCATATCAATAACGTAGGAAAATTTGGGGGATTTTCCAAGCTTTCTAAGTTGAACAGTGTTACAGACCACCTCTGGGACATCCCGGGTGATTTCCGTGGCTGTCTCGTCTCTCCCAGACCCTGTGCCTCATGGCAGCTCCTGCTCTCCAGGGTAGTCTGTCTGAAGTTAGCTTGCGGGAAATGTGGGCAGAGGTCCCCTCTCCTCTTCAGCAGGGCTCAGGAGATCCTAGTAACAGGACTTGAACAGGGTTGGGCCACATCGTGGCAAGCACTTTAACCCCAGCAATATCCCTGGGGCCCATTCTTGAAAAGTCTGAAAGTGCTCGGGAGTGGAAGCCTCGGGTTCCACGGGGCTGTCTCCCTGGGCACTGTGCCGTACAGAAGGGGGAGTGAGGCATCTTTAAGGGAGCCCAACTCTACAGGAAGGAGAGTTAGGTTTGGAAGCAGCTGAAAGAAAAGTACTGCTTTGAGCAGGCATTAGTCCAGCAGATAAAGTGATCTTCTTGCACACTGCTGACGTTGGATCAATGGACCCCTCTAGTTCCACTAGGTATGGTCCCTGAGCTAAGTCAGGAATAAAGCCTGAGCATGTCTGGCTGTGATGCCAACACCCAAAGAAAAGTACTGCAAGCAGACAGGGCCAGCCTTTTCCTAGTGCCCTAAGGACAGATTGCTCAGGTTCTTAGTGGACATAAGAGGGATTTCCCTGTTAGGTGGAGGGGTGAGGGAGGGGAAGGGGGTGACAGTACTGGCCCTCCACTGGTGACTCTGCCTGAGCAGTGACAGTCCACTTGGACAGTCCACAGTGGCCTGCCTCAGGCCAGGACTTGGCTGCTGCTTTGACACAAAGGTGTCCTGAAAATGTGAGTGTCAGCGTCCTTAAGAGGGAGAAGCCCCCAATGGGGGTCAGGAGGCAGGATACCCGGGGGGGGGGTGCAGAACCAGGCGGACTCTGCCCCCGAGCCCTCCACCTCCCTTGGTTGGCTGAGAGCCTGGGGCTGATCCTCAGTCTATCCATTTTCAGTCAATCTAAGGGCACTGAAGTGGAGGCGAACACAGTGGAGATCATAAAGCCCGAGGAACTAGAGGTGGTAACAGTCAAGAAGGACAAGCTGGCGGTGTGGGGAAGACTGTGCATCTGGAGGCAGAAATGTCCCCCAACACTGGGCACCGGGGATGTGGGGGCAGAAATGTCCCCCAATAATAGACACTAGTGGTCTGGGAGGCAAAAACAGGCCCCAAGCAGTAGGCACCAGTGACATGCAGTGCAGAGGTTACCCCTAACTATAGAGAGCAGGGTTCCGAGGACAGAAATGTTCACAATTACTCGGCACCAGGGATGAGCAGAGCTGAAATTTCCTCCAGAAAAAAACACTAGGGATGTTGAGGAAAATTGTTTTCCAATACTAGACACACGATCTCTGTGGGGAGAAATGTCCCACAACAGAGAACAGAGCTCAGATAGGAGACATGTCCTCCAACACTACACAATAAGGAGTCCCAGGAGCAGAAATACTCACCCCCATAGAAATAGTCCAAAGAGTAGCAATAAGAAATGACCACCTCCCCACCGCCCACCTTAGACTATACCCCAGGAGAGAGGAGTGGAAAATGCCTGCTCACCCCCGCTTTTCTACCTAAATGTTGAGATATTTCCGGTTTGTGGGCTGTCCTTGCACGGTCCAGGGCATTTTCCACTTTTTGAGTTAAAATTCTGTCCAGAAGGCCAGAAAGAAGTCTCAGGAGACTCAGTACAGGCTTGGGATGCATGAGGTCAAGAACGTTCCCTGGCACTACAGGGTCTCCTGATCACAAAGGCTGGAGAAAATAGAGATCCCCACAAGCCCCAAACCTCTCAGGTATGTACACATGCCATGAAGGTCAATGAAGCAGTACTTGGAAGGATATCAGTGCTTAGAGGAAACACTCATTCAGAGCATCCGATTTTCAAAACGGCACTTGGCTACAACCATCTACCCGTCCTGGCCCAGGGGAAACGAGGCAACACTCAAACCTTCGGTTCATGGGCTACAGACCAAGCAAAAGTCTGAGCCGAGAGCTCCCCCTCCTCCAGTGCACTGTTTCTATTCTGGGAAAGGAAGTCCTGAAAAGGATGGAGGCTGGAACAGTCAGCAACTGAGTTCTAGGCACTACCTGGGACAGTTTCGGGGATCATGAATTGGTGACAGAGGAGAGAGAGGGGAGAGGGCTGAATCAGTCTCCCTGACAGCCACTGTCCTGTTTCCAAGATTGTTTCTACAAATGGATGCATCCCAGCCTGTGTGGGTGTGTGGCATTGGGTGGGTGGGTCCTGCCAGGGAACGGCTCATGCTTCTTGAGGAAGCATGAGCTATCCTCTGGGGGTCTCCCCATGGATCAGAACCTGACATGACATGCCCATGCCCATGGTGCCTGTTCCGTCTACACCCCCTCTGTAGTGCCCACCGGGAAGAGCCCCCATCTTCCCCCAATGCTTAGTGGGTGCCAGGCCCCCTAGTGGCCAGATTATGTCTCAGGTAAAGGACCTGCAAACCTCCAGGTATTTCCCAAACGTCTCAAGGACTGGATGGACTTTCTCTGCCCAGAGCCTCACCCCAGTGTGGAACCCTTCACTGCCCACAGGCTCCCCAGACAGCACAAGCCCACAGTGACCCTGTGCCCCACCATCAGAGATAAATTTGATTCTCAGCCCAGCGAAAGTGAGAGGGGGAGATGTCAGAGCTACAGGAGACAGTCGCAGACCACTGGGGCCTGAATGTGCTCAGGGCAGGGAGGACAGGTGCATTCGTAGATGCCATAGTGGGCACGGGCGATATGGGGGAGTTGAGGTTCCTTTCAGGCTGCAGGACTCGTGAGGGCAGCGTGGCCAGGCTTAGTGGCCCTAGTTGGGAGTGTGTGTATTGAGAGGGATTTCCAGAGCAGGCCGGGATCAATACCAGAGAAGCATCAAGGTACCCCAAGGCCAATTCTGGTGTCCAGCTCCCAGTAGGATGGACCGAGTCTCAGAGAAAGGGGCAGAGCTGGGGTGGGGAGGTTCTGTGGGGTCATTAAGAGCCCTCCAGGACTCAGAAAGGGAAGTCTCTGAGCAACAGGGGGAATTGGTCAGGGACTGACTGGGTCTGGGGGCTCAAAGGCCACACAAACTGGCTGCTGCCAGTCTGGGAAGAAGCAGAGACAGAAGGACAGAGAGAACGTGGACACCGGATAAGGCGGGAGCAAGAACTCTGCGGGCTTCAGGAGAGGAGAGGGGCAGGGCAGGGGGCAGGGGCTCCAAGGAGACAAAGGAGAGGGGCCTGGTGAGTGAGGGGCGGTGGGGACAGCGACCAGGACAGCTCCTCTGCCAGGCTCGCTGGGCTCCCACAGCAGCAGCCAGGCCAGACGTAGGGGTGCTTAGGGGCTAATCCTGGCAGCTGCAGCCCGGCCTGGGCGTGGGGGGACGTGGTCTCTGGGAATGAGAAAGTCGTGGACTGAGCTACGGGAGACCGAAAGGGTCAGTGCTCCTGGCCCACCGTGGGGCCCACAGAGTTCCAAGCCACCATCGTCGGTAGGGGGCAGTGCCCGAGGGTCCGGCTGGGGTCGGGGAGGCCCGTCAGGCCCAGCAGGGCAGAGGCTGGTGCAGCCTTCTTTGTGAGGTTACCCCTGGGAGCTCTAGACTTCTCCCTGGCCAATGGGGTTGCAGCCCCGAGGCCACGCCCCCTTCCCTGCCTATAAAAAAGGCTCGTGGCCCCGCCCCTCGGGGCACCCTCTCTCAAGGATGCTTGAGGGAGAAGTGGCCCCATCACACCTTCCCCCTGTTGACCCTTTGAGGGGTCATCTAGGGGTCACTTCCAGATGGTGACCCTTCTACGGGTCATCTACGGGTAACCTCTAGGGGTCATCTCTAGGGGATCTTTCGAAATTGGCAGAGCGCAACGGACGGTAAGAAAAGGCCCTTCGTTGGCCCTGCACTGGTCAGTGTATGGCCCCGAGGCCACAGGATCAAGCCCGGGCCCATTTCCAGCAAGTCTTCCGGCAGTTTTGTCCCCAGCAGCCTCTGTCCTGGTCAGGTTCTCCAGGGACTCTGGGATGGTAGTCCCCAGAGAGCCCCTCTCCAGGACCTGTCCGTTCCTGTCCCCAGAATAGGACCTCCTGGGCTCCTGCTCTCTAAGACCTGGGTGGCTGGACACTGGCTCCCCAGCTCAGGAAACAATGGGGGTGGGAGCTCAGGGCAATGCTGAGGAGCTGCCTCAGTGGCGCTGGGGAGTCAAAGCAGGGTCCCCGGGTACACAGACCCCTCACCACAGACCCTCCTGCCAAAAATCTCCTACCGTGCGACCACACCCTTCCCGTCTAATTTAGGACAGAAAGAGATGGAAGAACAGAATTTTAAAACATCAGATATATCTTATAAAGGCGGAGAGTCACATGGCAGCGCCTCATCCGTTAGGGGTGAATGATTTGGGCTGGTGCTTGGCACCAGGAGTTTGAAGCCTGTGATGTCTGAGGAGGGCAAGGCAGGGTGAATCACTCAGAGTGTCCCGAGGCCACGGCCACATCCCTGCCTATAGAAATGCTCGTGGCCCCGTCCCTCGGGACACCCTCTCTCAAGGAGGCTTAAGGGAGAAGTGGCCCCAATGCACCTTCTGCATGTTGACCCTTTCCCTAGGGGATCATTGGAAATTGGCAGAGCATGAAAAGATGGGAAGAAAAAGTGCTAGGTCGGTGCTAACCCGCCAAGCCTGGGCCATGCGCTGGTTCTGCACTGGTCAGTGTGTGGCCAGGAGGCCCAGGATAAAGCCTATGGCCATTGACAGCCACGTTTTCAGGCAGTCTTGTCCTCCAGCAACTTCTGTCCTCGCCAGGGTCTCCCAGGACTCTGGGATGGGAGTCCCCAGAGACCCTCTCTCCAGGCCCTGTTTCCTCCTGCCACCAGAATAGGATCTCCTGGGCTCCCGCTGACCAAAGACCTGGGTGGCTGGACACTGGCCCACCCAACTCAGGAAACAATGGGGGTGGGAGCTCAGGGCATCACTGAGGAGCTGGGGAGTCAAAGCAGGGTCCCCGACTCCCAGAAACCTCACCACAGACCCTCCTGGCAGTGGGTTTAACTGTGCAAAAACACCCTTCCCCTCTTGTTTGGGACAGAAAGAGCTGAAAGAACAGAATTTTAAAACATCAAGTGTATCTGATAAAGGCAGAAGTTTGCAATGCAGAGTGTCATCCTTAAGGGTTGAGTGATTTGGGTTGGTGCACAGCACCAGGAGCTTGAAGTCTGTGATGTCTGAGGAGGGCAAGTCGGGGAGGACTGACTTCGAGTTTCCAGGGAGGGGTCCTTTGAATGGGGCATTGTGACACGGGAGACCGGCTGGGAGCAGGAGCTGGGCGAGTCTCCCTGTCCCTCCACACCTGTGTCCTGCTCTGCGGGCAGCCAGAGGAAATGGGGTCAGCTGTCCACTCCCCAGAATGTTACGACCCTGAAAATGCAGAGAGCTCTAGGTCCGGGACATAGAACGCTTGTTTCTCGTTGTCCCTTGTGTCCCTGCCAGCACTGCCAGGAGGGCTCCAGTAGGTCCAAAGCAGGAAAGAATCTACTTAGTAAGGTGCCCGGAGCAGCAGATGGCGGTGAGAAATGAGCAGCCCCCGAGATGAGCAGGAGGAACCAAGATTCGGGGCTGTGGACCATGAAGTTTGGGTGGGGTTGAAGGTCTGGGGTCCTTGACTGTGTGCTTCCTCTCAGGTTTACCTGCCTCTGGGTGCCCCCGGAACAGCCACATCGTTGAAAACATTTCAAAGGACAGGTGGAGGCAGGAGGTTCCAGGAACAACGGGTGAACTCTGAGAACAACTGCGGATGCGAGTGGGGGCCGAGGGGACTGAGCTGGGGTGAGAGAAGGGGGCGCAGCACCGCCTGGAGTCTGAGGGCTGTGGGGTGGCCGGCCGGGAGCCCGGCCAGGCTCGAGTTGTGTCTCTGTAACAATGGAAGGGGTCTGGGTAACATTCCCCAGTCTTGGCGCTGAACGAGTCTCCTATCATCTCCAATTATCACCTATCATTCCAACATGTCTTCACTGCGAGCCCACGAAAAGTTGCCGTACTCGAAAAGTTTTGAGAGAGGGTGCAGGGGTTTGCTGGCCATCAGCTCCCCTCCACCCTGGGGTATTCTTGGGGCATAACAATTCAGTCTTCTGTGCTGTGACTTTCTTGCTCTGTGAAATGGGCTGGTGATACCCCCTGTGAGGCCAAGAGCCTGCCTTGGGTGATGGCAGGAAGGAAAGGTGAGAATGCCCTAACTGAGGGCTGTGGTGGCACTGACTGGCCCACACTACACAGAGGGGTCTGGAGTTGGCAGTTGCCCGGTAGGAGTCAGGGTCTGAGGCAGAGCGAGACCCAACTCCTAGGCTCTGGGACAAAGACGCCATGGGGGCCTGTGGCTGAGGGTCTGAGCCCTGCATCTCCTGGCTGGGATGTAGTCGGTCCTTCTGCCTGTCCTCACAGACACTGTCCTACCTCCCACAGATGCCAGGGCAGGACGAAAAGGTGCAGTGCCAGTGGCCTCCCTGGGGCCGATTCTGCTGGTACCTGGAAATGCACATAGCTGCCGACAAGAGCACCTGGATGCCCGCTGTCACCTGGGCTCCAAGGAGGAGCAGCTGTACCAGCGGATGCTGCGGCAGAAACAGCCCATAGACCAGCTGCTGCAGGTGCCACCAAGGCAGCAGGCCCTGCTGGAGGCCGCCATCAGGGAGCTGAGGGAGACCAGGTGAGAGAGGGACCACGGGCTCTGGGGCAGGAAGGCCCTAGACCTGCCTCCTCACCTAGTGCCTTCACCCCAGGTGCTCTTCTGTGGGACTCAGCAGCGGAAACAGCAGCTGCAGAACCTGGTAAAGTGAAAAGGAGTCCTGGAAAAGGGTGAGTGACAGGGAGAAGCCCCTGTGGGTCAGAGGGCGGGGCTACTGGGGAGGGGAGCCAGGCGGCCCCAGCCCCCCACCTCCCTTGCTTGGCTGAGACCCTAATGCTGCCCCACATCCCATCCACTCCAAAGGGATTGGCGTGGAGACGAACAACACACAGGTGCTCCTGGACACAAAACGTGAGGAGTTGGAGGCCACAGAGAAGGAGGAGGCACAGGGGGCCAGGCAGGAGGAGTGCCAGAGTCCAGGAGCTGGAGGAGTCAGTCAAGTCCCAGGGGGCAGGGACCATGGCCTGTGTGAGATCCAGAGACGCTCCTGTTGCTGTCCTTAAGGAAGAGGCGTCCACCGTCATCGGACCCAGGTCCTGTAATGACCCGCCGAAAATCCAGAAAACGCAGCTGGTCAGCAAGAGCTCCACTGGCAGCCTGACACCCCGCTGACACCTCGATTGTACTGCACCGACGCACGCTGCCGCTCTCACCCAATTGATCTAGCCCAGCCCCGTCCTCCCCACGCCACCCGAGTTCTGCCTTCCACCTTAGCCCTTTGCTCTTCTCCCTCCACTAGAACCAGGGATATCCCTCACTGCAAGACCAGGGATCAGGGCAAAGCCACAACTAATCTCCATCTCAAGAAACTGGAGATCAGGGGGACAGTAAAGTCTCCATCCACTAGACCCCGAGATGTGGGGTAAGAAATGTCCCCACCCCTAGACACCCCAGGGATCAGTGGGCACATTTTCCCCCTCCAATAGACCCCAGGAAATTGGGGTGCCAGAGATGCCCCCCCAACTAGACGCCAGGATTCGGGGGGGGCAGAGATGCCTCCCCACCACTAGACGCCAGGGATCGGGGGGGCCAGAGTTCCCCCCCCCACTAGAGGGCAAGGATTAAGGAGGGGCAGAGATGGCCCCCCCACTAGACGCCAGGGATCGGGGGGGCCAGAGATTGCCCCCCCCACTAGATGGCAATGATTAACGGGGGGGGGCAGAGATGCCCGCCCACCACTAGACGCCAGGGATCTGGGGGGGCCAGAGATTCCCCCCCACTAGACGCCAGGGATTGGGGGGTTCCAGAGATTCCCCCCCACTAGATGGCAAGGATTAACGGGGGCCAGAGATGCCCCCCCCACTAGACGCCAGGGATGGGGGGCCAGAGATGCCCCCCAACCACTAGACGTTAGGGATCGGGGGGGCCAGAGATGCCCCCCCACCACTAGACGGCAGGGATCGGGGGGGCCAGAGATGCCCCCTGACCACTAGACGCCAGGGATCGAGGGGGCCAGAGATGCACCCCCAACCACTAGTCACCAGGTATTGGGGCGGCCAGAGATGCCCCCTCACCACGAGACGCCAGGGATTGGGGGGGGCAGAGATTCCCCCCCACTAGATGGCAAGGATTAACGGGGGGCCAGAGATGCCCCCCCACCACTAGACGCCAGGGATGGGGGGGCCTTAAATGCCCCCCCACTATACGCCAGGGATGGGGGGCCAGAGATGCCCCCCAACCACTAGACATTAGGGATCGGGGGGGCCAGACATGCCCCCCCACCACTAGACGGCAGTGATTGGGGGGGCCAGAGATGCCCCCCGACCACTAGACGCCAGGGATCGAGGGGCCAGAGATGCCCCCCCAACCACTAGACACCAGGTATTGGGGCGGCCAGAGATGCCCCCCCACAACTTTACGCGATTGATCGGGGAGGCCAGAGATGCCCCCCCACCACTAGACACCAGGATTGGGGGGTGACGAGATGTCCCCCCCACCACTAGACGCCAGGGATCGGGGGGGGGGCGAGATGTCCCCATCCGCAAGGTCCGAGGGATCAGAGGGGCCGAGATGTCCCCCTCCACAAGGTCCGAGGGATCGGAGGGAAGAAATGTCCCCCTCCACAAGGTCCCAGGGATCAGGATGGCAGATATATCCCCCCAGCACTAGCAAACAATGATTTGGAGGTCAGAAGTCACAACTCAGCTCTCCCCTCCCCATTGTGGGGTCCTGTTTCTGCAAATGACAGCCCTGAAGCTTGGCCGCTGGTACCATACAGTGACCGGATTCTACACACTCTTTGGGGCTGTTTGGGGACTTTGTATTGCTGGCTGAGAAGAGGGGAAGGAGGAAGGCGGGCTTTCTCCCTGACTGCCACTGTCTGATTTTCACGATTGTTGCAATAAATGGATCTATCCCAGGCCTGTGTGGGTGTGTGTGTCACTGCTGGGGCAGGTCTGGCCAGTAGTTGACAATTGCTTCTAGATTGTGGGAAGCCTCGGCCATGTCACCATGCCAAGACGCGTCACCTGCCTGCCCCTGTGTGAAGCCTGTCAATGACCCCAGGAAAGTCCAACCCAAGGGTTGAAGGTCTCAATCACGGATGCGTCCCCAGGAGGGAGGGCAGGATGCAGCACCCAGAGCCCTGCCTTCCACTGCAGCACCTCCATGGCCTCCCCTGCCCCTGGTGCCTGTTTCCCCATTCCCCTCTGCAGTGCACCAGGGACAGACCCCACTTTGCCCCCCTAGTGGCCACATCAGGTTTCTCAGGATGAGCACTTGAAAGTGCTCCTGCAGCAGGTGGGTCCAAGGTGCTGTCCCCTCAGCCAGGCTCCCCCTGGATGGCACCCACCCTAGCAGGAAGACAGTGTGTTATCAGTGGAGCAGGATGGGGCCGTGGATGGAACTTGTTTCTAGTGTCCCCGAGTCTGTACGGAGCTGATCCCTGATAATAGTGCCCCACTTCTTTGTGGACCATCAGATTCCCTAATACAAGTCCCACTGCCACCATCACAGCACGGTCAGACCCCATGTAATAGAGAACCAGGCCCTGACTCCTCTTTGCTCCTGCACACCTAGACCTGTTGGGACAGCCTTGGCTGAGTGACACTCTACTGGTGACAAGAAGTGTGTCCAGATTCATATATCAGACCAGATGGCAAAGCCTCAGAAGGCAGAGCCATCCTGTTCCAGTCATTTCCAGGAATTTGGTCAGCCATGCCCCTTCCTGCCTGTCACATTCCTACTTGGATGGGAACCAGGGATCAGGGAGGCACCAGGGATCAGCCTGGTAGGGCTGTTCAGGGCAGGCACAGGCAGGTCCCGGTTTACCCCTCGGTGCCCAGTTCATAGCCCTTCCCCTCTAACTGCACCATGGGCCTGGGGCTGCCCGTTCACTCTCATGGATCTTCACACCTCACACATATCCTGCACACCCTCTCGAAGCTTCTACTGGGGCTCTGGGCTTAGTTCTCTGTGTCCTGCCTCTGGGCCCCTGAGCTCTGGAAACACCAAGTCCAGGTTTGCCTTGAGGTTTGGGGAGCTGGGAGACTGTGGGGATCAGCGGCTTGAGCCCTCTCACCCCCTGCCGAGGTGAGAGCTGTTCTCCCATTGAACGACTTTCTTTGGAGTTTTTCCTTTTAGGATCATACAGAGTCTCACCAAGACAGGTGGCACCCAAGAATTTGCTGGAAGCATCCTAGTGTATTCCATGTGTGCTGGCTCTACCCAGCTATCCCCCAAAGGGGCAGTAGCAGGTCACAGCCTAATTATGTAGGTTGTTTACAGGCTACCTTGATTCTGCGGTAACAACTTTCATCTAACATGCAGTGGTGCCTAGTGCTCTCAGGTGCTCCCACAGTGGTGACTCCAGTTTCTGCGCTCAATGTTCGAGCGTTCCCGTGAGCCCCTTCCATCCCTGCTCGGGTAACCTGCTCTCCCTTAGTCTCTTGCTCGGTGAGAGATTTGGGAACCCCATCTGGGTCAGACAGAGGGACAGAGACATATAAATAAAGTTAAGGAAATAGGAGTAGCTTACTGGGGGGCTCCTGGGCGGACTCTCCGAACCTCAGGTGAGGCAATAGTACACCTGCGCCCTGTGTTAGACTCAGGGGGCTTTTAAGTTGTCTTGGTCTGGTCCTAGTCATCTGTTCGTGGGTAAGGAACATGGAATGAAGCCTGGTGGCTTCCTTTCACCAAGTGGGCATTAAGTCTTGTCTTTCTCATCTGGGACAAGGTGATATCTGACTCCAGGAATGTTGCTGTCCACTCAGCCGGTTGCCATTTGGTTCTGGTCACCATTTTGTCAGAGCAAACCTCACATTTGATTCTTGTCAAATTCGGTGATTCCTGACTCATCCAGGGATATTCCTGATACCCTTTCAGTATCTGTATTTTAAACCACAAAAAGGGAGACAGAGAAAGATAAACAGAGACAGAGACAGAGAAAGAGAGAGAGAGAGAGAAAAAAGGCAAAGACAGAGACAGACAGAGACAGAAACAAACAGAGCGAAAGATAGATAATAAAAACATCTTCCAAAAAGGCTGACCTGAATATCTGGAGAAAACCCAAGTGCCTGAGAACGGATGACTGGTTAAAAAACTTTGGTACATCTACACAATGGAATACAATGCAGCTGTTAGAAAGGATGAAGTCATGAAATTTACATACAAGTGGTACTACATGGAAAGTACCATGCTAAGTGAAATGAGTCAGAAAGAGAGGGACAGACATAGAAAGATTGCATTCATCTGTAGAATATCAAGAAACAAAATAGGAGACTAACACCCAAGAATAGTCGCGATAAGTACCAGGAGGTTTGCTCCATGCCTTGGAGGCCAGCCACACATGCTAAAGGAAAAGGCACCTCAGATAGAGAAGGGAGCACCAAGTAAAGGGTGTTGGGAGGATCCTCCCAGTATGGGAGACACATGCTGAAAGTAGACTCTAGACCGAGCATGATTAACACTCAATGCCTCTTTTGCAAACCACAACACCCAATAAGAGAGAACAAAAGTGAATGCCCTGCCACAAAGCCAGGGTGGGGTGGGGGGAAGGGGGGTGGGAGGGATACTGGGATCTGTGGTGGTGTAAAATGGGCACTGGTGGAGGGATGGGTGAAAAACGATGACTGGAGCCTAATCATGAACAGCTTTGTAAGGGTCTATCTCACATCGATTCAATAAAAATAAATTTTAAGAGGAGAATGGCTTATATTTGGATTTATAGAATTAGATGTGTAGTACATTTTCTGAGGTAAAGTCCAGAGCTCAGCTGAGGCGCTGGGAACATTATAGAATTGGGGAGATGTGATGCTAGACTTGAGTTTGGAAAGAGTCCATGATGAGTAGATCAGTGGTTCAAATGTGTCCTGCTTTGAGCACCATTCAACATGTCATTACTTAATCTCTTTTGTAAAAATGATTATTTCATTGACTTTAAGGGGAAACTCTGTATGGGCATTTATAAGTGGCAACGAAATTTCATTTGCATTAGATATGGAAGTGGGAAAATGCTGCAGGGAACCTGCAGAGGCCTCTCAGGGTACAGAGATGGGGGTGGGGGACAGGTCCAAGGGACCTTCCCTAGTGGCAGTTTGTGATTGAAAGGTACAGGCAGTTACTGGCCATTAGAAGTTAGGGGGAGTGGTCAGCTCTTTCAGCTCACATTCTGTTTTGAACACGTCCTCCCTTCACATCTTACTGAGTAAGTTTCTTTCAAGAAAACTATCTTGCAGGATTAGAGAGGTAGTCCAGAGGGTAGGGCATTTGCCTTGTGGACCAGCCAATTCAGATGTGACCCCGGGCACCCCATATGACCCCGGAGCACCAGCAGGAGTCGTCCCTGAGTACAGAGCCAGGAGTGAGGCCTGAGCAACACTGGGTATGTCCCTCCAAAAATGTCCAAGTATAGCAAAAAGAGGAGGGGGAAGAGTGGGAGGGGCGGTTCTGATTGTAGTGGGACTCACTGGAGCATTTGGGAATTTCACACGCACCATTGTAAAGTGGTATTCCTTTTGGGATGCAATATAGCAAAATCAACGGTAAGTTAAAATTTTATTTTGAAAAACATAAAAGAGGCCGGGAGATAGTAGAGCGGGAAGGGCACTTGGGCTATCTGACTTCAATCTCTGGCGTCCCATAGAGACCCTTGAGCATGGCTGGGACTAATCCCTGCTGTGGTTCCAAAACCAAAGAAGCAAACAAACAAGGAAATGTAATATATCAAAAGCTAGAACAGGTGGTGAGGTGTCTGCTTTGCATACTTCTATCCTGGGTGGATTCCTGGCACCTCCTATGGATCCTTGAGCACCATTAGGGGTGATCCCTGAGCACAGGACAGGAGAAGGGGGCCCCAGTCAAGGGAGGTCTCATCTCCTAGGCCCCTGGAGCAAGACCATGGGGGCCTGTGCAGGGCACAGATTGCCCAGGTTCTGCCAGCCTTGGGCCTGGGAGTAGGTGAACATCCACATCCCTGGACCCAGAGTAGGATGCCCTGGCTGCCTGTCCTCACTTCCAGCCTTGCGCCCACAGGTGGGACTGCAGGACAAACAGGTGAGTGTCTGTGGCAGCAACAGGACTAGGATCTTGCCCTCCCGCAATAGGAAGTGGCCTCTGACCAGTGTCGGTCTCTGAGAATGAGCAGGAGGAGGAGCAGGTGCTACTGCAGAGCCAGCTCGAGATCAGCTGCAAGGGGAGTGAATCAGGACAAGGTGGATATAGAGAAATGACAGAAGGTGCCGGGGGAGACCCACTGTGAGGGTAGGAGCCCGCCTGCGGTGGTGGGAGGAAGGACAGGCCAGGACGCCACCCACTATAATGTGTCAAAATCTAGAAGAGGCTAGAGGGGTTGTGGGGGTGCGGACTGGCCCTCACTGCACAGAGAGGGTCCTAGTAGCGGGGAGGCTGCCGGGTCGAGGTATGGGGAGGCCCCCTCTTTTAGGTCTTGGGAGAAAGACCCCCTGAGGAATGTGCAGGGGACAGATTACCCCATGTGCTGTTTTCCTTGGGCCTGTGTGTGAATGTCTGGGCCCTGAATGTTGTGGTGGGATCTGGACAGCCTTAGGCCCTGTCTCATGATAGAGATGTGCACGCAAGACCAGAAGGTGCAGTGTCTGTAGCCTGGAATGTTTCTGCTGGTACCAAAAGCAGCACACAGCTGCAACCCCACACCTGAATGACCCCCTCATGTGGGCTTCAAGGTTGAGCAGGTGCTGAGGCATAAGGAGCTCATGGACCAACTGCAACAGGTGCTAACAAGGCAGCAGGCCCTGCTGGAGGCCACCTTCAGGGAGCTGAGGGAAACCCAGGTGAGGGGGTGGCCAGGGGCTCAGGGACAGGAAGGCGCATCAGGCCCTAGACCTGCCTACTCACCTGGTGCCTTCATCTTTAGGGGTCCTCAGTCCTGAAATCAGGAGCAACTGAGCCCCAGACCTTGCTGGAATTCCAAGGGTACCCTGAAGAGGGTGAGTGGTGCGGTGGGTCTCCAGGAGGGAGAAGTTCCTGATGGGGATCTGGAGGTGGGGCTATATGGGAGGTGGAGCCAGACGGGACCCCTGAGATGCCTCCACCTTCCTTGCTTGGCTGAGACCCTAGAGTGCCCCATAGTCAATCCAGTGTCGAAGAACACGGAGTTGGAGGTGAACATAGTGGAGGTTTGTGAGACCATGACCTCTATGGAACTCGAGGTGATGGTCATGAAGGACAGGCTGGTGGCGTGTGAGAAGACTAATGATCTGGATGACTAAGGTCTGAGACTAAGGTCTGGGGTCCAGACCCGGGGAGCGGGATCATGGATTGTGTGAATAACCCAGAGAGACCCTCCTGTTCCTGTCTGTGAGGAACAGGAGGCCGCAGACCTCAGATCCGGATCCTGTAATGACCTGCCCCCAAAAAACCAGAATCCAGCTCGTCTGCTTGAGTTCAGCTGGCAACTTTTTCACCATTAATCCACTTTTTCTACCCTGATGATGTACCCTGTGTTCTTCAATTCCAACTAATCTAGCCCTGATACAGTTCTTCCCACCCTGCTCCTTCCTCCCTCTTCCCCGCGCTTCCACTTTCCCTCAGCACTAGACCCTAGGGATCAAGGGGGCAGAAAGGTCCCCCAACACTAGACCGCGGGGATCAGTGGGACAAAAATGTCTCCTACCTCTAGGCACCAGGGATGTTGGGAGCAGAAATTAAACTGGGCCACACTCCAACCTCAGTCATGATAGCTCCAAAAGCCAAACAAGGGCTTGAGGTGGGAGCTCTCCCTCCCCAGTACACAGTCCCGTTTCTCCATATGGCAGCCCTGAAGCTCATGGGGGCTGGAAACATCAGAGCAACCAGTTCTAGACACTCTTTGGGGGCTGGTTGGGCACTAATGAATTGAGGAGAAGAGAGAGGAAGGAGGCATGCTGGGTCACTCTCTGACAGTCACTGTCCTATTTCCAAGCTTGTTTCAATAAATGGATCCATCCCAGGCCATGTGGGTATGTGTCTTGGGCGAGGTGAGTCCTGCCAGCAGTTGGCAGTTGCTTCTAGATTGTGGGTGGCCCTTGCCATGGGATTCACCATGTCTAGAGCCTGTCATCTGCATGCCCCTGAGTACAATGTCAATGACCCCAGGAGAGTACCTCTAAGATTTGGAGTGGTAACATTCAAAATATGGTGGTGGGAAGGTACGATGGTGGTGGAATTTGTGTTTGAATATTAAATGTAATAAATTATTGTCAACAACTTTATGAAAACAAAATAAAAATTTGCAAAAAATTCAATAAAATGTGAAGCATGAAAAGAGAACAGAAAAATCAAAGATACACCAATCTAATGCGTTTTTTTTCCCTAGACGTGTTCTTTTTATTTTATTTTTTTTACAGTTGTAGATTTACAATTTTTTGTGCTTTGGTTTCAATTATACAATGATCAGATACCCATACCTCCACCAGTGCCCATTTTCCACCACCATGGATAATATCCCTCCCACCCCCATCCCCCCATCCCCCTGTCTCTGTGGCAGGGCAATCCCCTGTGTTCTCTCTCTCCTTTTGGGTGTTGTGGTCTGCAAAAGAGGCATTGAGTGGCAAACATGTTCAGTCCATAGTCTACTTTCAACATGCATCTCCCCTCCTGGGAGGATCCTCCAAACATCCTTTATTTGGTGCTCCCTTCTCTATCTGAACTGCCCTTTCCTCTAGGATACCCGGCTGGCCTTTACGTTATGGAGTAATCCTCCTGGTGCTGATCTCACCTATTCTTGGGTATTAATCTCATACTTTGTTACTTCATATCCCCCAGATGAATGCAATCTTTCTATGTCTATCCCTCTCTTTCTGACTCATTTCACTTAGCATGATACTTTCTATATTGTACCACTTGTATGTAAATTTCATGATTTCATCTTTTCTAACAGCTACATAGTACTCCATTGTGTAGATGTACCAAAGTTTCTTTAACCAGTCATCTGTTCGTGGGCATTCAGGTTTCTTCCAGTTTCTGGCTATTGTAAATAGTGCTGCAATGAACAAACAAGTGCAGATGTCACTTCGACGATACATTTTTGCCTCTCTGGGATATATTCCCAGGAGTGGTATTGCTGGGTCAAATGGGAGCTCAATTTCTAATTTTTTGAGCATCATCCATACTGTTTTCCAGAAGGGCTGAACCAGTGGACATTCCCACCAACAGTGAAGGAGTGTCCCTTTCTCGCCACATCCATGCCAGCATCAGTTGCTTTTGTTCTTTTGAATGTGGGCCAGTCTCTGAGGTGTGAGATGGTATCTCATTGTGGTTTTGATCTGCATCTCCCTGATGATTAATGATGTAGAGCATTTTCTCATGTGCTTTTTTGCCATTCGGATTCTTTCTTTGAGAAAGTTTCTGTTCATTTCATTGCCCCATTTTTGGATGGGGTTGAATGTTTTCTTCTTGTGGAGTTTAACCAGTATTTTGTATATCCTGGATATCAACCCCTTGTCAGATGTGTATTCGGTGAATATCCTTTCCCATTCTGTAGACTGTCTTTGTATTTGTTTCTTTGGAGGTGCAGAAGCTTCTTAGTTTAAGATAGTCCCATTTATCTATCTCTGTTTTCACTTGCTTGGCCAGTGGCGTGGCATCTTTGAAGATACCATTAGCTTCAATGTCATGGAGGGTTTTGCCAACGTTATCTTCAATGCACCTTATGGTTTCTGGTCTGATGTTGAGGTCTTTAATCCATTTTGATCTTACTTTTGTACATAGTGTTAGGCAGAGTTCTGAGCCTATTTTTTTGCATGTTGCCGTCCAGTGATGCCAACACAATTTATTAAACAGGCTTTCCTTACTCCACTTCACATTACTTGCACCTTTATCAAAGATTAGATGATCATATGATTGAGGGGAGATGTCAGTGTATTCAGCCCTCTTCCATTGGTCTGCAGTTCTGCCTTTGTTCCAGTACCATGCTGTTTTAATTATTACTGCTTTGTAGTACAGTTTGAAGTTAGGGAGGTTGATTCCTCCCATTTTCTTTTTCCCAAGAATTGCTTTAGCTATTCGTGGGGGCTTATTGTTCCATATAAGTTTCAGGAGTGTTTGCTCCATTTCTTTGAAGAATGTCATGGGTATCCTTATAGAGATTGCATTGAATTTATACAATGCTTTAGGTATTATTGCCATTTTGACAATGTTAAGTCTCCCGACCCATGAGCAGGGGATATCTTTCCATTTCCTCATGTCCTCTTTTATTTCCTGAAGTAGCGTTTTGTAGTTTTCTTTGTACAGTTCCTTTACTTCCTTAGTTAAGCTGATTCCTAGGTACTTGATTTTCTGGGGCACAATTGTGAACGGGATTGTTTTTTTCATGTTGCTTTCTTCTCTCTCACTGTTTGTGTATAGGAAAGCCATGGACTTTTGGGTATTGATTTTATAACCTGCAACTTTACTATATAGGTCTATTGTTTCTAGGAGTTTTTTGGTGGAGGTTATTGGGTTCTCTAAGTAGAGTATCATATAATCTGCGAATAGTGAGAGCTTGATTTCTTCCTTTCCTACCTGAATGCCCTTAATATCTTTTTCCTGCCTAATCGCTATTGCAAGTACTTCCAGTACTATATTGAACAGCAGTGGAGAGAGTGGGCACCCCTGTCTCGTCCCTGATCTTAGAGGGAAGGCTCTCAGTTTTTCCCCATTGAGGATGATGCTTGCTGTAGGCTTGTGGTAGATGTCTTTAATTATGTTGAGGAAAGTCCCCTCTATACCCATTTTGGCTAGGGTTTTCATCATAAAGGGGTGCTGGATCTTATCAAATGCTTTCTCTGCATCTATTGATATGATCATATGCTTTTTATCTTTTCTTTTGTTGATATGGTGGATTATGTTGATTGATTTCCGAATGTTAAACCATCCTTGCATCCCTGGGATGAATCCTACTTGGTCATGGTGTATGATCTTTTTGATGAGTAGTTGGATTCTATTTGCTAGTAGTTTGTTGAGGATCTTTGCATCTGTGTTCATCAGGGATATCGACCTGTAATTCTCTTTCTTTGTGGTATCTCTGTCTGCTTTTGGTATCAGTGTGATATTTGCTTCGTAGAAACTGTTCGGAAGTGTTTTTGATATTCCAATTTCGTAGAAAAGCTTAAAGAGCATTGGGAGTAAGTCCTCTTTAAAGATTTGGAAGAATTCACTAGTGAATCCATCCGGGCCAGGACTTTTGTGCTTGGGGGAGACTTTTTATTACCATTTCAATTTCCTTGACGGTGATAGGTCTGTTCAGGTATTCCAGGTCTTCTTGGTTCAGCCTTGGGAGTCTGTAGGAGTCTAGGAATTTATCCATTTCCTCGAGGTTTTGATGTTCCGTGGCATAAAGCTGCTCAAAGTACTCCCTGAGGATTCTCTGAATTTCTGTGGTTTCTGTTGTAATGACCCCCTTTTCATTTCTGATTCGATTTATTAGGGTTTTCTCTCTCCCTTTCTTTGTGAGTTTTGCTAGAGGCTTATCGATCTTGTTAATTTTCTCAAAGAACCAGCTTTTGGTTTCATTGATCTTTCGGATTGTTTTTTGGGTTTCCATCTCGTTAATCTCTGCTCTGAGTTTTATTATTTCCTTTCTCCTGTTCGGGTTGTGCTCCTTTTTTTGGTCCTTCTCCAAGCTCTTAAGCTGTGAGGTTAGGTTACTTATGTGTGCTCGCTCCTCCTTTCTAAGGAATGCTTGTAGAGCTATAAACTTTCCTCTTAACACAGCCGTTGCTATGTCCCATAAGTTTTGGTAACTCGTGTTCTCATTTTCATTCGTTTCTAGGAATCTTTTGATTTCCTCTTTGATTTCCTGTCTAATCCACTCGTTGTTCAATAGTGCACTGTTTAATTTCCAGGTGTTTGATATAGTTTTCTGTTTTTGTGTGTGATTTACCTCTAATTTCAGCGCATTATGGTCTGAGAAGATTGTTGATACAATCTCTACCTTCTTAATTTTATGGAGGCATGTTTTGTGGCTCAGCATATGGTCTATCTTGGAGAATGTTCCATGTACGCTTGAGAAGAATGTGTATTCAGCTTTTTGTGGATGAAGTGTCCTGTATATATCTACTAAGTCCCTTTCTTCCATTGTTTCCCTCAAATGAAGTATGTCCTTGCTAAGCTTGAGTCTGGTTGATCGATCAAGAGGTGACAAAGCAGTTCTAATGCGTTGTTTTTTTTTTTTTTAAAAAAAAGCAATGACGTCTAAGCTACTAAGATAGCCCACAGAATGGGAAAAATTATTTACCCAATATCTAGCTGATGAAAGGCTAATATCCAAGTTACAAGTTTTTAAAGTTCTACCAAGGCACATTGGTAGAACTTTAAAAAAAAATATCTCCCAACCCCATCAAACAAATGCAGAGAGGAATAATGAACAGAAACTTCGTCAAAGAAGAAATTCAAGGGCTGGAGCGATAGTACAGTGGTAAGTTGTTGCTTTGCACGTGGCTGATCTGGGTTTGATCCCCGCCATCCTAAGGGCTACACCCGCCTTGGAACCCTAAGTGTTCTGTGAGAACCAGAAGGCAGTGTCCTTCCTAAAGACACCCCATGCACACCCCATCCTCCCTTTCACCTAGAGGTGGAAATCACACCCAGATCCAAGACAGACCTGAGCCAACAACCCGTCAAAGACAAATTGTGTTGGTAGAAGATCAGACAGACTGTGATGCCCGTGAGGTAAGGAGGCTGCAGACACCCATCCCAGGGCACGAAGTGACCTGCCTGAAAGTGATGAGTTCCCCCCAGGAGTCAGAAATGTTTAAACAGAATTCTTACTCACCTGTAATTCCGTCTTTTACCTACCCTGTCAAAATCATATTCATTTACCCCAACCTTGTCTTTCTTCCCTATTCCTTCCCGCCCTTCTCCTCTCCCCCTCCTCCTTCCTGTCCGCTCCCTTCTCCCCTCCTCTGCCCCTTACCATTGAGGAATGGGGCTATGGGACTATGAGGCTCTGCGGCTACACAAAGCAATTGCAGACGTGCCCCCATGACAGGGATGCTGCGCACTAGGAGTGGCGAGATGACCCAAACAGAACAACATTGAGACTCGTACTCTGCAAGTAAAGAAGTTACACAGTCTCCAAGGAAGCTCAGCTAGAGAAGAGGGCACCAAATCAAGGGTGCTGGGAGGATCCTCCCAGGGTGGGAGATGCATGCTGAAAGTAGACTATAGACCAAACATGACTACCACTCAGTGCCTCTATTGCAAACCACAGCACCCAAATGGGGAGAGAGAGAACAAGGGGGAATGCACTGCCAAAGAGGCAGGGTGGGAAAGGGGGTTGGTGGGGTAGGAGGGATGCTGGGACGCGTGGTGGTGCAGGATGGGTGCTGGTAGAGGAATGGGTACTTGATCATTGTGTGACTGAAACCCAAGCACAAAAATTTATAAGTCTACAATTGTACCTCATGGGGTTTCACTAATAAAAAAATAATAAAAAGAAATTTCTTGGATTAAAAACAAAAGGTACACAGCCTCCAGCACATCCATATGTGCAGGAGCAAACTCAAAACATAAAATAATAACCCAATTAAAAAATAAATCCAAATAAATAAATTTCAATTTTTAATATGAACAGATACTACACTTGATCTTAGCCAAAAGGCCGAGAAGCTCAGGGGGATGGAGTGATAGCACAGTGGTAGGGCGTTCGCCTTACAAGTGGCCAACATGGCTGACCTGAGTTCAATTCCTCCGCCCTCTTGGAGAGCCCGACAAGCTGCCGAGAGTATTTGATATGCCAAACATAGTAACAACAAAGTCTCCAATGGAGACGTTACTGGGCCCACTTGAGCAAATCGACGATCAACGGGAGTGCCTTTACCTTTTACCTTTACCTTTTAATATGAAAATTAAGAGATCGTGGGGTCTCACCATGTTTCGTGCTTGTCCCTATCCCTCGCCGAGCGCACCCGCCCCTACCGAGTCTTTCCAGAGGGATTCAGGGCTTCATTCTTATGGTGTTTATCCGGATGCCACTCAGGTTGGAAACTGCTCCTGAACTGTTCAGTGGTTCTGAGCAAGAGATTTAGTCCACTGCTTCTTGCAAGTCAGAGGATGGGGTCCCATCCGACAGGCAGAAAGGCTAGGGGATTAATCTAGAGTTGCAAAAGTTAGATGTGGGTTTTCACATCATAATCCCAGGGACTGTGCCATCTGGGCAATTGGTAGCCACTGGGGCCCTTTGTTAGTCATCACTGTCACCCCTGAATGGGGATCTGGAGGTAGTTTGTTTACCTTTGTGGCACAGCGAGAGATCAGAGCCCCCTACCTCAGATACAGGTATGCCCAGACCTCTGCCAATGGCCCTACCCTGGGTCAGGGCACCTAGAGCCTGGTGCCCTTTCTCAGGCACTAAGAGGATCAACCTCTATGCCTCTGGAGCCCTACTGCTGATTTTTTTAGGTTATTTGTTTTTCTTTTTTTCACTTCTAAATGCTCATTCTTCCAGGAGGTCTGGTGCCCAGCCTCAACCAAGAGCTGGAGCAGAGCCTCTGAGGCTCTCTTTCAGTTCTCTTAGGCTTCTGACACTAGGACCTTATCATCTACAGACTGCAGGATGGTCCATTCAAGGGCTCCAACGAGGATTTTCTTAAGTCCAGAGCCAGGGTCTTCCTGAAGAAGGTGGCCGAGTTTTTGAATCCTTGGGCAACGGGTCCACAGTGACTGAGGTTTCCTCCTGTCTCTGGATCCTTTGGCCCAAAGGCAAACGGGTCTGCTTCCTGGAACAATTTACAAAGGGGGAAGCATATCTTTTGAGGTTCAGGCCAGTCAATCATTGGGCACTAGAGTAGAACAGACTCAAGAGAGTGGAAGGGCTGGGTACCACAAGGTGACCAGCAGGACCGACCACACTGACTTGGCGCAGATCATGAGTTCACAACTGAGGCCAATGGGTTGCTCCCAGTTGAGCTGCATCCCACCACTATTCCTGCCTCCCAGACCTGCGCAGTATCATTCCCTATCCCTAGCCACACCTCAAGGTCTACCTGACATTGTGGCTGTCTCTGGAGGCTCACTCCTAGCATGAGTTTACCAGCAGAGGGGCATGATACTGCCATTAGAGGGCGCCTGGAGAGGGTATTTTCCAAAGTGGGAATACACAGTGTCAAGGTGGACATTTATTTGCACTTCTAGCTCTGTCTGGAGATCTAATGCCAATAAGATACTAAAGTGAGGAACAGGGAGAGCCTTGTTTTCCATATGGAACCCCCAGCATCTGCTGAGAACATGGATTCTCGTGTCCAGCAAAAGCAGGGAAGGGCTGCACCTCCGGTACCTTCAACGAGCTCTGCTTCCTATGTTGCCCTGTCTTGGGGGTCATGGGGCGACCGTTTCCCCGAGGCTCTTCTTGGGAGTGTAGGTACCAAGTTACCCTGCCTTCAGTGCCTGCCTGGGGACTCCCTGTGACTCTGTCAGACTGTCCAAGTGGTCCTGATGTCAGTAGATATTTCTGGAAGCTACCCTACTTTGAATGTCTGCCACTCCCATTCACAGAGGGTCACAGCTTGTCTGGTGTCATATTGGCACTTTGTTCTCTCCTGCAGCATGTCATCGCCCCCTGGGGCAATGATCTGGGGCCTGCCTTCTGCCCCTCCGCATCCTCCAACCCTGACTCCTGCTCCTGCTCTGGCTCCCCTCTTTCTCCCTGCCCCTTGTCTGCCCTGCCAGTTCTCACCTCCTCTAGACCAAGGGCACACTGGAGGTGCTGGGGTCTGGCCTTAACCACTCCATTGTGTTAGTGCTGTCTCCACTGGATGAGAGGCAGTGCCACTCAGCTACCATGCTCTCTGCCAACTCCTCCTGTGCACCAGGTGCCACTGCTTGGTTGTTGCTCTTTTTCCTTTTGGTCTTGTCTTGCTTTCTCCCCTGCTTGGTAGTGAGTTTTGTTGTTTCACAAATGAGAATTGCAGCACTAATATAACTTTGAGTTTTCAACGACTATGAACTCATACAAACTTTGCCAAAATTTCTGCCTAAATCTAACTAAAAACCAAGCAGCAGGGACTGGAGTGATAGCACAGTGAGTAGGGTGTTTGCCTTGCACACGGCTGACCTGGATTTGATTCCCAGAACCCCATATGGTTTCCTGAGTACCACCAGGAGTAATTCCTGAGTGCATGAGCCAGGAGTAACCCCTGTGCATCGCTGGGTGTGACCCATAAAGGAAAAAAAAGCACATTTTGGAATGTGGTAGAACATGATGAGATAATAGTGCTAATGGAATGAACAGCTCCAAAGTCTGAACACCGCACAAGGCAAGAGATCAGTTTTACAGCAGATCTGATGGGCGACGGGGTATCAGCAAGCAGCTGACCGGAGAGTATGGAACAAGAAATGACCAAGCTTTCTTGGTGCAGAGAAGGGTCTGGAGCATATCAATAACGTAGGAAATTTCGGGGGATTTTCCCAGGTTTCTAAGTTGAACAGTGTGACAGACCACCTCTGGGCCATCCCGGGTGATTTCACTCCCTGTCTCGTCTCTCCCAGACCCTGTGCCTCATGGCAGCTCCTGCTCTCCAGGGTAACCTGTCTGAAATTAGCCTGCGAGAAATGTGGGTAGAGGTGCACTCTCCGCTTCAGCAGGGCTCAGGAGATCCTAGTATCAGGACTTGAACAGGGCTGGGCCACATCAAGGCAAGCACCTTCACCCCTGCAATATCCCAGGGGCCCATTCTTGAAAAATCTGAAAGTGCTTGGGAGTGGAAGCTTCGGGTTCCACGGGGCTGTCTCCCTGGGCACTGTGCCGTACAGAAGGGGGAGTGGGGAATCTTTAAGGGAGCCCAACTCTACAGGAAGGAGATTTAGGTGGGAAGCAGCTGAAAAAAATACCGCTTGGAGCAGGGCATTAGTCCAGCAGATAAAGTGATCGTCTTGCACACTGCTGACGTTTGATCAATGGGCCCCCCTAGTTCCACTAGGAATGGTCCCTGAGCTAAGTCAGGGGTAAAGCCTGAGCATGTCTGGGTGTGGTGCTAACACCCAAAGAAAAGTGCTGCAAGCAGACAGGTCCGGCCTTTTCCCAGTGCCCTAAGGAAGGATTGCTCAAATTCTTAGAGGCCATAAGAGGGATTTCCCTGTTAGGTGGAAGGGGTGAGGGAGGGGAAGGGGGTGACAGCAGTGGCTCTCCAGTTGTGACTCTGCCTGAGCAGTGACAGTCCACTTGGACAGTCCACAGTGGCCTGACTCAGGGCAGGACTTGGCTGCTGCTTTGACACAAAAGTGTCCTGAAAATGTGTGTCAGGGTCCTCAGGAGGAAGAAGCCCCCAGTGGGGGTCAAGAGGCAGGACACCCGGGGGGCAGAACCAGGCGGACCCTGCTCCGGAGGCCTCCACCTCCCTTGGATGGCTGAGAGCCTGGGGCTGCTACTCAGTCTATCCAGTTTCAGTTAATCTAAGGGCACTGAAGTGGAGCCGAACACAGTGGAGATCATAAAGCCTGAGGAGCTGGAGGTGGTAACAGTCAAGAAGGACAAGCTGGCGGTGTGGGGAAGACCGTGCATCTGGAGGCAGAAATGTCCCCCAACACTGGGCAATGGGGATGCGGGGGGCAGAAATGTCCCCTAGTAATAGACACTAGTGGTCTGTGAGGCAAAAACAGGCCCCAAGCAGTAGACAACAGTGAAATGGGGTGCAGAGGTTTCCCCTAACAATAGACAGCAGGATTCCGAGGACAGAAATGTTCACAATTACTCGGCACCAGGAATGAGCAGAGCTGAAATTTCCTCCAAAAAAAAAAAAAAAAGCACTAGGAATGTGGGGGAAAATTGTTTTCTAAACTAGACACAAGAGCTCTGGGGTAAGAAATATCCCACAACAGAGAACAGAGCTCAGATAGGAGACATGTCCTCCAACACTACACAATAAGGAGTCCCAGGAGCAGAAATACTCACCCCCATAGAAATAGTTCAAAGAGTAGCAATAATAAATGACCACCGCCCCACCCCCCACCTTAGACTATATCCCAGGAGAGAGGAGTGGAGAATGACTCCTCACCCCTGCTTTCCCACCTAAATGTTGAGATATTACCGGTTTGTGGGTTGTCCTTGCATGGTCCAGTGCATTCTCCACTTTTTGAGTAAAAATTCTGTCCAGAAGGCCAGAGAGAAGTTTCAGGAGACTCAGTACAGGCTTGGGATACATAAGGTCAAGAACGTTCCCTGGCACCACAGGGTCTCCTGATCAAATAGGCTGGAGCAAATAGAGATCCCCACAAACCCCAAACCTCTCAGGTATGTACACAGGCCATGAGGGTCAATGAAGTAGTACTTGGAAGGATCTCAGTGCTTAGAGGAAACACTCATTCAGAGCATCCGATTTTCAAACGGCACTTGGGTACAATCATCTACCCCTCCTTGGCCCAGGGAAAACGAGGCAACACTCAAACCTTCGATTCATGGGCTACAGACCAAGCAAAAGTCTGAGCCGAGAGCTCCCCCTCCTCCAGTGCACTTTTTCTATTCTGGGAAAGGAAGTCCTGAAAAGGATGGAGGCTGGAACAGTCAGCAACTGAGTTCTAGGCACTACCTGGGACAGTTTCGGGGATCATGAATTGGTGGCAGAGGAGAGAGAGGGGAGAGGGCTGAATCAGTCTCCGTGACAGCCACTGTCCTGTTTCCAAGATTGTTTCTACAAATGGATGCATCCCAGCCTGTGTGGGTTTGTGGCATTGGGTGGGGCGGGTCCTGCTAGGGAACAGCTCATGCTTCTTGATGAAGCATGAGCTGTCCTCTGGGGTCTCACCATGGATCAGAACCTGACATGAGATGCCCATGCCCATGGTGCCTGTTCCGTCTACACCCCCTCTGCAGTGCCCACCGGGAAGAGCCCCCACCTTGCCCCAATGCTTCATGGGTGCCAGGCCCCCTAGTGGCCAGATCATGCCTCAGGAAAAGGACCTGCAAACCTCCAGGTATTTCCCAAACCTCTCAAGGACTGGATGGAATTTCTCTGCCCAGAGCGTCACCCCAGTGTGGAACCCTTCACTGCCCACAGGCTCCCCAGACAGCACAAGCCCACAGTGACCCTGTGCCCCACCATCAGAGATAAATTTGATTCTCAGCCCAGCAAATATGAGAGGGGGAGATGTCAGAGCTACAGGAGACAGTCGCAGACCACTGGGGCCTGAATGTGCTCAGGGCAGGGAGGACAGGGGCACTCGGGGGTGCCATAGTGGGCACGGGCGATATGGGGGAGTTGGGGTTCCTTTCAGGCTGCAGGACTCGTGAGGGCAGCGTGGCCAGGCTGAGTGGCCCTAGTTGGGAGTGTGTGTATTGAGAGGGATTTCCAGAACAGGCCGGGAGCAACACCAGGAAGCGTCCAGCTTCCCCAAGGCCAAGTCTGGTGTCCAGCTCCCAGTAGGATGGACTGAGTCTCAGAGAAAGGGGCAGAGCTGGGATAGGGAGGTTCTGTGGGGTCATTAAGAGCCCTCCAGGGCTCAGAAAGGGAAGTCTCTGTGCAACAGGGGGAACTGGTCAGGGACTGACTGGGTCTGGGGGCTCAAAAGCCCCACAAAGTGGCTGCTGCGAGTCTGGGAAGAAGCAGAGACAGGACAGAGAGAACGTGGACACTGGATAAGGCGGGAGCAAGAACTCTGTGGGCCTGAGGAGAGGAGAGAGGAAGGACAGGGAGGGCAGGGGCTCCAAGGAGAGAAAGGAGAGGGGCCTGGGGAGTGAGGGGCGGTGGGGACAGCGACCAGGAAAGCCCCTCTGACAGGCTCACTGGGCTCCCACAGCAGCAGCCAGGCCAGACCTAGGGGTGCTCAGGGGCGAATCCTGGCAGCTGCAGCCCAGTCTGGGCATGGGGGGACGTGATCTCTGGGAATGAGAAAGTCGTGGACTGAGCTACGGGAGACCGAAAGGGTCAGTGCTCCTGGCCCACCGTGGGGCCCACAGAGTTCCAAGCCACCATCGTCGGTAGGGGGCAGTGCCCGAGGGTCCGGCTGGGGTCGGGGAGGCCCGTCAGGCCCACCAGGGCAGAGGCTGGTGCAGCCTTCATTGTGAGGTTACCCCTGGGAGCTCTAGATTTCTCCCTGGCCAATGGGGTTGTAGCCACGAGGCCACGCCCCCATCCCTGCCTATAAAAAAGCTCGTGGCCCCGCCCCTCGGGGCAACCTCTCTCAAGGATGCTTGAGAGGGAAGTGGCCCCAACACACCTTTCCCCTGTTGACCCTTCGAGGGGTCATCTAGGGGTCACCTCCAGATGGTGACCCTTCTGCGGGTCATCTACGGGTCACCTCTAGGGGTCATCTCCAGGGATCGTTCGAAATTGGCAGAGCGCAACGGACGGTAAGAAAAGGCCCTGCGTTGGCCCTGCACTGGTCAGTGTATGGCCCCGAGGCCACAAGATCAAGCCCGGGCCCATTTCCAGCAAGTCTTCCGGCAGTTTTGTCCCCAGCAGCCTCTGTCCTGGTCAGGGTCTCCCGGGACTCTGGGATGGTAGTCCCCAGAGAGCCCCTCTCCAGGACCTGTCCATTCCTGTCCCCAGAAGAGGACCTCCTGGGCTCCTGCTGTCTAAGACCTGGGTGGCTGGACACTGGCTCCCCAGCTCAGGAAACAATGGGGGTGGGAGCTCAGGGCAATGCTGAGGAGCTGCCTCAGTGGCGCTGCGGAATCAAAGCAGGGTCCCCGGGTACACAGACCCCTCACCACAGACCCTCCTGCCAAAAACCTCCTACCGTGCGACCACACCCTTCCCGTCTAATTTAGGACAGAAAGAGATGGAAGAACAGAATTTTAAAACATCAGATATATCTTGTAAAGGCGGAGAGTCACATGGCAGCGCGTCATCCGTTAGGGGTGAATGATTTGGGCTGGTGCTTGGCACCAGGAGTTTGAAGCCTGTGATGTCTGAGGAGGGCAAGGCAGGGAGGAATCACTCAGAGTGTCCTGAGGCCACGGCCACATCCCTGCCTATAGAAATGCTCGTGGCCCCGTCCCTCGGGACACCCTCTCTCAAGGAGGCTTAAGGGAGAAGTGGCCCCAATGCACCTTCTGCATGTTGACCCTTTCCCTAGGGGATCATTGGAAATTGGCAGAGCATGAAAAGATGGGAAGAAAAAGTGCTAGGTCGTGCTAACCCACCAACCCTGGGCCATGCGCTGGTTCTGCACTGGTCAGTGTGTGGCCAGGAGGTCCAGGATAAAGCCTCTGCCCATTGACAGCCACGTTTTCAGGCAGTCTTGTCCTCCAGCAACTTCTGTCCTTGCCAGGGTCTCCCGGGACTCTGGGATGGGAGTCTCCAGAGACCCTCTCTCCAGGTCCTGTTTCCTCCTGCCACCAGAATAGGATCTCCTGGGCTCCCGCTGACCAAAGACCTGGGTGGCTGGACACTGGCCCACCCAACTCAGGAAACAATGGGGGTGGGAGCTCAGGGCATCACTGAGGAGCTGGGGAGTCAAAGCAGGGTCCCCGACTCTCAGAAACCTCACCACAGACCCTCCTGCAGTGGGTTTAACTGTGCAAAAACACCCTTCCCCTCTTGTTTGGGACAGAAAGAGCTGAAAGAACAGAATTTTAAAACATCAAGTGTATCTGATAAAGGCAGAAGTTTGCAATGCAGAGCGTCATCCTTAAGGGTTGAGTGATTTGGGCTGGTGCACAGCACCAGGAGCTTGCAGTCGTTGATGTCTGAGGAGGGCAAGTCGGGGAGGACTGACTTCGAGTTTCCAGGGAGGGGCCCTGTGAATGGGGCATTGTGACACGGGAGACCGGCTGGGAGCAGGAGCTGGGGGAGTCTCCCTGTCCCTCCACACCTGTGTCCTGCTTTGCGGGCAGCCAGAGGAAATGGGGTCAGCTGTCCACTCCCCAGAATGTTACGACCCTGAAAATGCAGAGAGGTCTAGGGCCGGGACATAGAACGCTTGTTTCTAGTTGTCCCTCGTGTCCCTGCCAGCAGTGCCAGGAGGGCTCCAGTGGGTCCAAAGCAGGAAAGAATCCACTTTTTAAGGGGTCCGAAGCAGCAATTGGCGGTGAGAAATGAGCAGCCCCCGAGATGAGCAGGAGGAACCAAGAGTCGGGGCTGTGGACCATGAAGTTTGGGTGGGGTTGAAGGTCTGGGGTCCTTGACTGTCCGCTTCCTCTCAGGTTTACTGTCCTCTAGGTGCCCCCGAAACAGCCACATCGTTGAAAACATTTTTCGGACAGGTGGAGGCAGGAGGTTCCAGGAACAACGGGTGAACCCGGAGAACAACTGCGGATGCGAGTGGGGGCCGAGGGGACTGAGCTGGGGTGAGAGAAGCGGGCGCAGCGCCGCCTGGAGTCTGAGCGCTGTGGGGTGGCCCGCCGGGAGCCCGGCCATGCTCGAGTTGTGTCTCTGTAACAGTGGAAGGGGTCTGGGTAACATTCCCCAGTCTTGGAGCTGAGCGAGTCTCCTATCATCTCCAATTATCACCTATCAATCCAACTTGTCTTCACTGCGAGCCACGAAAATTTGCCGAACACGAAGAGTTTTGAGAGAGGGTGCAGGGGTTTGCTGGCCATCAGCTCCCCTCCACCCTGGGGTATTCTTGGGGCATAACAATTCAGTCTTCTGTGCTGTGACTTTCTTGGTCTGTGAAATGGGCTGGTGAGACCCCCTGTGAGGCCAAGAGCCTGCCTTGGGTGATGGCAGGAAGGAAAGGTGAGAATGCCCTAACTGAGGGCTGTGGTGGCACTGACTGGCCCACACTACACAGAGGCGTCTGGAGTTGGCAGTTGCCCGGTAGGAGACAGGGTCTGAGGCAGAGGGAGACCCAACTCCTAGGCTCTGGGACAAAGACGCCATGGGGGCCTGTGGCTGAGGGTCTGAGCCCTGCATCTCCTGGTGGGATGTAGTTGGCCCTCGTGCCTGTCCTCACAGACACTGTCCTACCTCCCACAGATGCCAGGGCAGGACGAAAAGGTGCAGTGCCAGTGGCCTCCCTGGGGCCGATTCTGCTGGTACCTGGAAATGCACATAGCTGCCGACAAGAGCACCTGGATGCCTGCAGTCACCTGGGCTCCAAGGAGGAGCAACTGTACCAGCAGATGCTGCGGCAGAAGCAGCCCATAGACCAGCTGCAGCAGGTGCCACCAAGGCAGCAGGCCTTGCTGGAGGCCGCCAACAGGGAGCTAGGGAGACCAGGTGAGAGAGGGGCCACGGGCTCTGGGGCAGGAAGGCCCTAGACCTGCCTCCTCACCTAGTGCCTTCACCCCAGGTGCTCTTCTGTGGGACTCAGCAGCAGAAACAGCAGCTGCAGAACCTGGTAAAGTGGAAAGGAGACCCGGAAAAGGGTGAGTGACAGGGAGAAGCCCCTTTGGGTCAGAGGGTGGGGCTACTGGGGAGGGGAGACAGGCGGCCCCACCCCCAGCCCCCCACCTCCCCTGCTTGGCTGAGACCCTTATGCTGCCCCACATCCCATCCACTCCAAAGGGATTGGCGTGGAGACGAACAACACACAGGTGCTCCTGGACACAAAACGTGAGGAGCTGGAGGCCACAGAGAAGGAGGAGGCACAGGAGGCCAGGCAGGAGGAGTGCCAGAGTCCAGGAGCTGGAGGAGACAGTCCAGTCCCAGGGGGCAGGGACCATGACCTGTGTGAGATACGGAGACGCTCCTGTTGCTGTCCTTAAGGAAGAGGAGTCCACCCACATCGGACCCAGGTCCTGTAATGACCCACCGAAAATCCAGAAAATGCAGCTGGTCAGCAAGAGCTCCACTGGCAGCCTGACACCCAGCTGACACCTCGATTTTACTGCACCTAAGCACCCTGCCGCTCTCACCCAATTGATCTAGCCCAGCCCCGTCCTCCCCAGGCCACCCGAGTTCTGCCTTCTTCCTCTGCCCTTTGCTCTTCTCCCTCCACTAGAACCAGGGATATCCCTCACTGCAAGACCAGGGATCAGGGTAAAGCCACAACTATTCTCCATCTCAAGAAACGGGAGATCAGGGGGACAGTAAAGTCTCCATCCACTAGACCCCGAGATGTGGGGTAAGAAATGTCCCGACCCCTGGACACCACAGGGATCAGGGGGCACAGTTTCCCCCTCCACTAGACCCCAGGAAATGGGGGTGCCAGAGATGCCCCCCCACTAGACGCCAGGATTCGGGGGGGCAGAGATGCCTCCCCACCACTAGACGCCAGGGATCGGGGGGGCCAGAGATTCCCGCCCACTAGAGGGCAAGGATCAAGGGGGGGCCAGAGATGCCCCCCCACCACTTGACGCCAGGGATGGGGGGCCATATATGTCCCCCCACTAGACGCCAGGAATGGGGGGGCCAGAGATGACCCCCTACCACTAGACGCCAGGGATCGGGGGGGCCAGAGATGCCCCCCCACCACTAGACGCCATGGATTGGGGGGCTAGAGATGCCCCCCAAATACTAGACGCCAGGGATGGGGGTGCCAGAGATGCCTCCACCACCACTGGACGCCAGGGATGGGGGGGCCAGAAATGCCCCCCCCCACCACTTGACACGATTGATCGGGGAGGCCAGAGATGCCCCCCCACCACTAGACTCCAGGATGGGGGGGTGACGAGATGTCCCCCACACCACTAGACGCCAGGGATCGGGGGGGGCCGAGATGTCCCTCTCCGCAAGGTCCGAGGGATCAGAGGGGCCGAGATGTCCCCCTCCACAAGGTCCGAGGGATCGGAGGGAAGAAATGTCCCTGTCCACAAGGTCCAAGGGATCAGGATGGCAGATATATCCCCCCAGCACTAGCAAACAATGATTTGGAGGTCAGAAGTCACAACTCAGCTCTCCCCTCCCCATTGTGGGGTCCTGTTTCTGCGCATGACAGCCCTGAACCTTGGCCGCTGGTACCATGCAGTGACCGGATTCTACATACTCTTTGGGGCTGTTTGGGGACTTTGTATTGCTGGCTGAGAAGAGGGGAAGGAGGAAGGCGGGCTTTCTCCCTGACTGCCACTGTCTGATTTTCACGATTGTTGCAATAAATGGATCTATCCCAGGCCTGTGTGTGTGTCACTGGGCGGGGCAGGTCTGGCCAGTAGTTGACAATTGCTTCTAGATTGTGGCAAGCCTCGGCCATGTCACCATGCCAAGACGCGTCACCTGCCTGCCCCTGTGTGAAGCCTGTCAATGACCCCAGGAGAGTCCACCCCAAGGGTTGAAGGTCTCAATCACGGATGCGTCCCCAGGAGGGAGGGCAGGATGCAGCACCCAGAGCCCTGCCTTCCACGGCAGCACCTCCATGGCCTCCCCTGCCCCTGGTGCCTGTTTCCCCATTCCCCTCTGCAGTGCACCAGGGACAGACCCCACTTTGCCCCCTAGTGGCCACATCAGGTTTCTCAGGATGAGCACTTGAAAGTGCTCCTGCAGCAGGTGGGTCCAAGGTGCTGTCCCCTCAGCCAGGCTCCCCCTGGATGGCACCCACCCTAGCAGGAAGACAGTGTGTTATCAGTGGAGCAGGATGGGGCCGTGGATGGAACATGTTTCTAGTGTCCCCGAGTCTGTACGGAGCTGATCCCTTGATAATAGCACCCCACTTCTTTGTGGACCATCAGATTCCCTAATACAAGTCCCACTGCCACCATCACAGCACGGTCAGACCCCATGTAATTGAGAACCAGGCCCTGACTCCTCTTTGCTCCTGCACACCTGGACCTGGTGGGACAGCCTTGGCTGAGTGACACTCTACTGGTGACAAGAAGTGTGTCCAGATTCATGTATCAGACCAGATGGCAAAGCCTCAGAAGGCAGAGCCATCCTGTTCCAGTAATTTCCAGGAATTTGGTCAGCCATGCCCCTTCCTGCCTGTCACATTCCTACTTGGATGGGAACCAGGGATCGGGGAGGCACCAGGGATCAGCCTGGTAGGGCTGTTCAGGGCAGGCACAGGCAGGTCCCGGTTTACCCCTGGGTGCCCAGTTCATAGCCCTTCCCCTCTAACTGCACCATGGGCCTGGGGCCGCCCGTTCACTCTCATGGATCTTCACACCTCACACATATCCTGCACACCCTCTCGAAGCTTCTACTGGGGCTCTGGGCTTAGTTCTCTGTGTCCTGCCTCTGGGCCCCAGGGCTCTGGAAACACCAAGTCCAGGTTTTCCTTGAGGTTTGGGGAGCTGAGAGACTGTGGGGATCAGCGGCTTGAGCCCTCTCACCCCTTGCCGGTGGTGAGAGCTGTTCTCCCATTGAACGACTTTCTTTGGAGTTTTTCCTTTTAGGATCATACAGAGTCTCACCAAGACAGGTGGCACCCAAGAATTTGCTGGAAGCATCCTAGTGTATTCCATGTGTGCAGGCTCTACCCAGCTATCCCCCAAAGGGGCAGTAGCAGGCCACAGCATGATTATGTAGGTTGTTTACAGGCTACCTTGATTCTGTGGTAACAACTTTCATCTAACATGCAGTGGTGCCTAGTGCTCTCATGTGCTCCCACAGTGGTGACTACAGTTTCTACGCTCAATTTTCGAGCGTTCCCGTGAGCCCCTTCCATCCTACTCGGGTAACCTGCTCTCCCTTAGTCTCTTGCTCGGTGAGAGATTTGGGAACCCCATCTGGGTCAGACAGAGGGACAGAGACATATAAATAAAGTTAAGGAAATAGGAGTAGCTTACTGGGGGCGCTCCCGGGCAGACTCTCCGAACCTCAGGTGAGACAGTGGTACACCCGCGCCCTGGGTTAGACTCAGGGGGCTTTTAAGTTGTCTTGGTCTGGTCCTAGTCATCTGTTCGTGGGTCAATGATAAGGAACATGGAATGAAGCCTGGTGGCTTCCTGTCACCAAGTGGGCATTAAGTCTTTTCTTCCTCACCTGGGACAAGTTGATCTCTGACTCCAGGAATGTTGCTGTCCACTCAGCCGGTTGCCATTTGGTTCTGGTCACCATTTTGTCAGAGCAAACCTCATATTGGATTCTTGTCAAATTCGGTGATTCCTGACCCATCCATCTTCTCCACCTCCTAGAGTAGGTCTCTCAGAGGTCCTGCCTAGTTTTTCACTTCTGCCTCTTGCTTCCTGCTTGGTTCCCTCCCTTAGGCTTGGCAGACAGAATCATTTGTGAGCCCCCCTTAGCTCACCCCGCTGCGGCTGATCCTGACTAACTAGCACCTGCAGGTTAATCTTCTGGCGATGCTTAGTGATGAGTGACTCTCTGGGATTGTTTCTCATTTCTGGCCTGACTCTGAGAGATGTCCATTCGACAGTGAGGCCCTCAGGAGTGGCCAAACCTGACCACGGCTGGGCCTGACCAGCCTCCAGCTCCCTGGCCCTTCTCGAGTTCATTCTTTCAACTGGCTCAAAGCCCCCTCCCCCTCCTGACTGGTTTGAGTAGAGCAGCGTTCAGTCCTCATTGGAGAAAACACCTTTTCCTCCCTGCTGGGCACTGAGCAGGCCCAGGGCCCATTGATTGGAAAGACAACTGCAGCCAGGGAGTCAGTTTGGTTCTGGACCCTTACTGCCCATGGCATTCTGGACCTGTAAGGTGTTTTTCTACCTGGGTGGCCAGTTGAGTTAGAGACCCATTTCCTGTTCCCAATTACCACAGCCCCCATCTGGCCTCTGGGGCACACAGAGCAGTGAGGAGACCAGTATCAGCCCTGGGTTTGGGGTGATGTTTTTTCACCTCTGGGCTGCTCAGGCAAATGAGCAGAGCACAGTTAACAGGCACATTCCACCCCCTGTCCCCCGCCCCCCTCGTCATGATCCCAACATCCAGGGTATATTCTCAATGACTCCATGTTCATCAAGGGTCAACTGTCAATCAAGATGAAACTAGCACCCAGGTCTGCACTTGCTGGTGACCTTTGTCAGGATTCCTGCCCCGCACCCCGCCACCCACCCAGACTCTGTCTCCTTCCCCTGTCTGGTCTCTGCGGGCGCCTGCAGAGTTTGCATCTGCTTTGGCAGCCTCAGGCAATCCATGGTGTTAGCTCAGTGCACCAGAGAGTCGACCCTGGGGGCTCAGCACAACTCCCCATTTCTATTACTGGTAGTATTTGTGACCAAGGAGACCAGGGCTACTCTAGGTGCTGGCAGCAGTGCCGTTGGGGCAGACCCTCAGTGCCCGAGCGTTTCCTACCCTGCTCACCCCCAGCATGCCTCCAGCGTTCCCTGCCAGAAGACCCACGGTTCTACACTTTCTGTTTCCTCACCTCTTTAAGTTAAACGTTTACAGCAATGGTGAAATTTGCTTCTCATCAATGTTGCCTGTCATCTTGCATAAGCTCAGTAAGAGAATAACAGATTCCTTTAATCTGACGCTTCAAATTTAGTTCAATGTAAAGTCTGGCATGAAAGGTCAGATCTGTTGGCTTTTCCTGGCCCATGTCATCTGCTCCTACTCCCCAGACTCCAAACCTGGGGCCAGTTTTATTTTGTCTATCCCAGACCCAAGGGGTCTGTGACCATTCTTTTGGCCAGAGACTGTCCCTTGATGTACTGTGGATCATCTCACATGTGGGACCTTAGGCCTTCCCTTGTCCAAATCAGGGTTGCCTGGCGCCTGTCCGAGGTCCATCCAAGTCCCTCCAAGTGATGCACATTTGGGAATGTTTGAATCAAGGACAATTACTGGGAAACTGAAGCTTTAGTAAGATGAATGTCCAGGATGAGATCAGGACCCACCTGTGACTGCATCAAGCATCAAGCAGTGTCTGTTTAGGGGTCCTTTTGCCAGGAGCTCAAGAGCGTAACAAGGCCATCAAGGAGAGAAAAACTAACATTTCCCTGATAGTCTGGTCTGGGAAATGACGCCCTTCGGTCTACATAGTTTCACAGCAGAAAATTCCCAACATCCTCACTGAGCCACATGCCGAAAACCAAAGGAAACATATGGGCTTTACCTGGAATTTGGGAGTCAACATCCTAGACCAATCAATGCCCTCAACCCCACATAAAAAGATCAATTCCAGAGTCATTTTGGAGGGACCCCACATTGTAGATGCAAGAGAGAAATAGTCACAGGCTAGGAAACAGCAGAGACCCGATGAGGCCCGCATGGGATCCTCACACTCCGCACTGCGCTGACAGGCAGCTCCTGGGACACCGCCAGGGCGAGGCTGACTGCTCAGTGGGATACCAAGCAGGTCCCCTCTTCTGCCAACACTCTCTGGGACCCCTGTGTCTTCCTGAGTGTGGTGAGTCTAGGGCATGATACCTGCCGCTGTGAGAGCCGTGGGGTTCAGGGACCTTGCAAAAGGGTCCGTTCCTGGGGCAGGGGAGGGGGCACTTGGAGGGCTTCTTCCTTCCAGTCCTTACCCAACACTAGCCCACAGTTGGAAATTTGGTGCCTGAGCCCCCAGGGTCACAAGGTACTTCCCCATGGGCTAGGAAATACATGTCATCTTGCACTTCCTGAAAGTCTCGGGGTAGGTGGAAGACTCCTCTTAGGGCAGAAAGGTGGCAGGGTGAGGGGAGTGCTGGACATGTGCCAGCCCTGCCCTCCGGCAGCTAAGGAAAAGTAGCGGCCCTTGAGCGCAGTTCCTGACCTCCCAAAGAACACCAGACTCCCACTCTCTTCTTCCAAGACTGTGGTGATCCACCCAGGAGATACACGTATAATACTATGAGTATTTTACCTGTCATGTCATGTCACGGATAACCAGGCCTGGCCATTTTGAAGATGAGAAACCAGGCCAGTTTAGTGAACCCAGGTGGCCTGAGGCCTTCATCTTCTGTAGGAGTTCCTGGCAGGCAGGTGTCCATCCCATCCCTATCTGGCGTTTGGAGACCTCCCGGTCTTCAGGACTTGTCTGGACACTGAGAGCAGGGCCCAGGCTGTGGTCAGTCATTGCAGATCTACAGATCCCTGCTTGTCCATAGCAGAGACCATTTCCAGTTCTCCCTTTGGCCAACGTGCCTGAAACAACATTTCTATTTTTTGTCCAAATTTGAAATCCTTGAGTGTTAAAAGTAGGTAAAGGGATATTCATGATACCCTTTCAGTATCTGTATTGTAAACTACAAAAAGGGAGACAGAGAAAGATAAACAGAGAGAGAGACAGAGAAAGAGAGAGAGAGAGAGAGAAAAAAGGCAGAGACAGAGACAGACAGAGACAGAAACAAACAGAGAGAAAGATAGATAATAAAAACATCTTCCAAAAAGGCTGACCTGAATATCTGGAGAAAACCCAAGAGCCTGAGAACGGATGACTGATTAAAAAACTTTGGTACATCTACACAATGGAATACTAAGCAGCTGTTAGAAAGTATGAATTCATGAAATTTACATACAAGTGGTACTACATGGAAAGTACCATGCTAAGTGAAATGAGTCAGAAAGAGAGGGACAGACATAGAAAGATTGCCTTCATCTGTAGAATATCAAGAAACAAAATAGGAGACTAACACCCAAGAATAGTCGCGATAAGTACCAGGAAGTTTGCTCCATGACTTGGAGGCCAGCCACACATGCTGGAGGAAAAGGCAGCTCAGATAGAGAAGGGAGCACCAAGTAAAGGGTGTTGGGAGGATCCTCCCAGGATGGGAGATACATGCAGAAAGTAGACTATAGACCGAACATGATTAACACTCAATGCCTCTTTTGCAAACCACAACACCCAATAAGAGAGAACAAAAGTGAATGCCCTGCCACAGAGCCAGGGTGGGGTGGGGGGAAGGGGGGTGGGAGGGATACTGGGATCTGTGGTGGTGTAAAATGGGCACTGGTGGAGGGATGGGTCTCGGTCATTGTATAACTGAAATCCAAACAAAAAATTTGTAAGTCTATAACTGTACCTTATGGTGTTTCACTAATAAACATTAAAAAAAAAGGCTGGCCTGGGTGGAGAGGTGGGGGGGGGGCGTGTGTTGGGAGGGACACTGGAGACATTGGAGGTGGGAAATGTACACTGGTGGAGGGATGGGTGAACAACGATGACTGGAGCCTAATCATGAACAGCTTTGTAAGGTTCTATCTCACATCGATTTAATAAAAATAAATTTTAAGAGGAGAATGGCTTATATTTGGATTTATAGAATTAGATGTGTAGTACATTTTCTGAGGTAAAGTCCAGAGCTCAGCTGAGGCGCTGGGAACATTATAGAATTGGGGAGATGTGATGCTAGACTTGAGTTTGGAAAGAGTCCATGACGAGTAGATCAGTGGTTCAAATGTGTCCTGCTTTGAGCACCATTCAACATGTCATTACTTAATTTCTTTTGTAAAAATGATTATTTCATTTACTTTAAGAGGAAAATCTGTATGGGCATTTATAAGTGGCAACGAAATTTCATTTGCATTAGATATGGAAGTGGGAAAATGCTGCAGGGAACCTGCAGAGGCCTCTCAGGGTACAGAGATGGGGGTGGGGGACAGGTCCAAGGGACCTTCCCTAGTGGCAGTTTGTGATTGAAAGGTACCGGCAGTTACTGGCCATTAGAAATTAGGGGGAGTGGTCAGCTCTTTCAGCTCACATTCTCTTTTGAACACGTCATCCCTTCACATCTTACTGAGTAAGTTTCTTTCAAGAAAAGTATCTTGCAGGATTGGAGAGGTAGTCCAAAGGGTAGGGCATTTGCCTTGTTGACCAGCCAATCCAGATGTGACCCCGGGCACCCCATATGATCCCGAAGCCCCAGCAGGAGTCGTCACTGAGTACAGAGCCAGGAGTGAGGCCTGAGCAACACTGGGTATGTCCCTCCATAAATGTCCAAGTATAGCAAAAAGAGGAGGGGGAAGAGTGGGACGGGCGGTTCTGATTGCAGTGGGACTCACTGGAGCATTTGGGAATTTCACACGCACCATTGTAAAGTGGTATTCCTTTTGGGATGCAATATAGCAAAATCAACGGTAAGTTAAAATTTTATTTTGAAAACGATAAAAGAGGCCGGGATATAGTAGAGAAGGAAGAGCACTTGGGCTATCTGACTTCAATCTCTGGCGTCCCATAGAGTCCCTTGAGCATGGCTTGGACTAATCCCTGCTGTGGTACCAAAAACAAAGAAGCAAACAAACAAGGAAATGTAATATATCAAAAGCTCGAACAGCTGGTAAGGTGTCTGTTTTGCATACTTCTATCCTGGGTGGATTCCTGGCACCTCCTATGGATCCTTGAGCAACATTAGGGGTGATCCCTGAGCACAGGACAGGAGACAGGGTCCCCAGTCAAGGGAGGTCTCATCTCTTAGGCCCCTGGAGCAAGACCATGGGGGCCTGTGCAGGGCACAGATTGCCCAGGCGCTGCCAGCCTTGGGCCTGGGAGTCGGTGCTTGACCTCCACATCCCTGGACCCAGAGCAGGATGCCCTGGCTGCCTGTCCGCACTCCCAGCCTTGCGCCCACAGGTGGGACTGCAGGACAAACAGGTGAGTGCCTGCGGCAGCAACAGGACTAGTATCTCGGCCTCCCGCCGTAGGACATGGCCTCTGACCAGTGTCGGTCTCTGAGAATGAGCAGGAGGAGGAGCAGGTGCTACTGCAGAGTCAGCTCCGGATCAGCTGCAAGGGGAGTGAATCAGGACAAGGTGGATATGGAGAAATGACAGAAGGTGCCGGGGGAGACCCACTGTGAGGGTAGGAGCCCGTCTGGTTTGGTGGGAGGAAGGAGAGGCCAGGATGCCACCCTCTATAATATAACAAAATCTAGAACAGGCTAGAGGGGTTGTGGGGGTGCGGACTGGCCCTCACTGCACACAGACGGTCCTAGTAGCGGGGAGGCTGCCGGGTTGAGGTAGGGGAGGCCCATCTCTTAGGTCTTGGGAGAAAGACCCCCTGAGGAATGTGCTCGGGACAGGTTACCACATGTGCTGTTTTCCTTGGGCCTGTGTGTGTGTGTCTGGGCCCTGAATGTTGTGGTGGGATCTGGACAGCCTTCGGCCCTGTCTCATGACATAGATGTGCATGCAAGACCAGAAGGTGCAGTGCCTGCAGCCTGGAATGCTTCTGCTGGTACCTAAAGCAGCACACAGCTGCAACCCCACACCTGAATGCCCCACTCACGTGGGCTCCAAGGTTGAGCAGGTGCTGAGGCACAAGGAGCTCATGGACCAGCTGCAGCAGGTGCTAACAAGGCAGCAGGCCCTGCTAGAGGCCACCTTCAGGGAGCTGAGGGAAACCCAGGTGAGGGGGTGGGCAGGGGCTCAGGGACAGGAAGGCGCATCAGGCCCTAGACCTGCCTACTCACCTGGTGCCTTCATCTTTAGGGGATTCTCAGTCCTGAAATCAGGAGCAACTGTGCCCCAGGCCTTGCTGGAATTCCAAGGGTACCCTGGAGAGGGTGAGTGGTGTGGTGGGTCTCCAGGAGGGAGAAGTTCCTGATGGGGATCTGGAGGTGGGGCTCTATGGGAGGTGGAGCCAGGCGGGAACCCTGAGATGCCTCCACCTTCCTTGCTTGGCTGAGACCCTGGAGTGCCCCATAGTCAATCCAGTGTCGAAGAACACAGAGTTGGAGGTGAACATAGTGGAGGTTTGTGAGACCATGACCTCTATGGAACTCGAGGTGATGGTCATGAAGGACAGGCTGGTGGCGTGTGAGAAGCCTAAGGATCTCGATGACTAAGGTCTGAGACTAAGGTCTGGTGTCCAGACCTGGGGAGCGGGATGATGGATTCTGTGAAGAAACCAGAGGGATCCTCCTGTTCCTGTCTGTGAGGAACAGGAGGCCGCAGACCTCAGATCCGGATCCTGTAATGACCTGCCCCCAAATAACCAGAATCCAGCTCGTCCGCTTGAGTTCAGCTGGCAAGCTTGTTCACCATTAATCCACTTTTTCTACCCTGATTATGTACCCTGTGTTCTTCAATTCCAACTAATCTAGCCCTGATCCAGTTCTTCCCAACCTCCTCCTTCCTCCCTCCTCCCCACTCTTCCACTTTCCCTCAGCACTAGACCCTAGGGATCAAGGGGGCAGAAAGGTCCCCCAACACTTGACCGCAGGGATCAGTGGGACAAAAATGTCTCCTACCTCTAGGCCCCAGGGATGTTGGGAGCAGAAATTTAAACTGGGCCACACTCCAACCTCAGTCATGATAGCTCCAAAAGCCAAACAAGGGCTTGAGGTGGGAGCTCTCCCTCCCCAGTACACAGTCCCGTTTCTCCATATGGCAGCCCTGAAGCTAATGGGGGCTGGAAACATCAGAGCAACCAGTTCTAGACACTCTTTGGGGGCTGGTTTGGCACTAATGAATTGAGGAGAAGAGAGAGGAAGGAGGCATGCTGGGTCACTCTCTGACAGTCACTGTCCTATTTCCAAGCTTGTTTCAATAAATGGATCCATCCCAGCCCATGTGGGTATGTGTCTTGGGCGAGGTGTGTCCTGCCAGCAGTTGGCAGTTGCTTCTAGATTGTGGGTGGCCCTTGCCATGAGATTCACCATGTCTAGAGCCTGTCATCTGCATGCCCCTGAGTACAATGTCAATGACCCCAGGAGAGTACCTCTAAGATTTGGAGTGGTAACATTCAAAATACTGTGGTGGGAAGGTACGATGGTGGTGGAATTGGTGTTTGAATAATAAATGTAATGAATTATTGTAAACAACTTTATAAAAACAAAATAAAAATTTGCAAAAATGTCAGCAAAATATAAAGCTTGAAAAGAGAACAGAAAAATCAAAGATACACCAATCTAATGCTTTTTCTAAAAAAAAAAAAACGCAATGGCGTCTAAGCTACTATGTTAGCCCACAGATTGGGAAAAATTATTTACCCAATACCTAGCTGATGAAAGGCTAATATCCAAGTTATATAGCACATTGGTAGAACTTTACCAAAAAAATATCTCCCAACCCCATCAAACAAATGCAGAGAGGAATACTGAACAGAAACTTCCTTGAAGAAGAAATTCAAGGGCTGGAGCGATAGTACAGTGGTAGGTTGTTGCTTTGCACGTGGCTGATCTGGGTTTGATCCCCGCCATCCTACGGGCTACACCCGCCTTGGAACCCCAAGTGTTCTGTGAGAACCAGAAGGCAGTGTCCTTCCTAAAGACACCCCATGCACACCCCATGCTCCCTCTCACCTAGAGGTGGAAATCACACCCAGATCCAAGACAGACCTGAGCCAACAACCCGTCAAAGACAAATTGTGTTGACAGAAGTTCAGACAGACTGTGATGCCCGTGAGGTAAGGAGGCTGCAGACACCCAGCCCAGGGCACGAAGTGACCTGCCTGAAAGTGATGTGTTCCCCCCAGGAGTCAGAAATGGTTCAACAGAATTCTTACTCACCTGTAATTCCGTCTTTTACCTACCCTGTCAAAATCATATTCATCTACCCCAACCTTGTCTTTCTTCCCTCTTCCTTCCCGCCCTTCTCCTCTCCCCCTCCTCCTTCCTGCCCCCTCCCTTCTCCCCTCCTCTGCCCCTTCCCATTGAGGAATGGGCTATGGGGCTATGAGGCTATGGGGCTACACAAAGCAATTGCAGACGTGCCCCCATGGCAGGGATGCTGCGTACTAGGAGTGGCGAGATGACCCAAACAGAACAACATTGAGACTCGTACTCTGCATGTAAAGAAGTTACACAGCCTCCAAGGAGGCTCAGATAGAGCAGAGAGCGCCAAATAAAGGGTGTTGGGAGGATCCTCCCAGGGTTGGAGATGCATGCTGAAAGTAGACTATAGACCAAACATGACTACCACTCAGTGCCTCTATTGCAAACCACAGCACCCAATTGGAGAGAGAGAGAACAAGGGGGAATGCACTGCCAAAGAGGCAGGGTGGGAAGGGGGTTGGGGAGTGGGAGGGATGCTGGGACCCGTGGTGGTGGAGGATGGGTGCTGGTAGAGGAATGGGTACTTGATCATTGTGTGACTGAAACCCAAGCACAAAAATTTATAAGTCTACAATCGTACCTCATGGTGTTTCACTAATAAAAAAATTTTTCATTTTTCATTTCATCATCCTGTTATTGCAAGGCAAACGCCCTACCCGCTGTGCTATCGCTCCAGCGATATGCCAGACACAGTAACAACAAAGTCTCCAATGGAGACGTTACTGGGCCCGCTCGAGCAAATCGACGATCAACGGGAGGGCCATCCTGTTATTTGTCGATTGACTCGAGCAGGTCTCAGTAACGTCTCTTTCATCCTAGCCCTGAGATTATATTCAAGGCTACTTAGGAGAATGAGACCCATCATTGTTACTGGTAGTTGGCATATTTGGTACACCACGGGAGTTTGCCAGACTCTGCCCTGTGGGCAGGCTACAATCGATAAAAAAATAATAAAAAGAAAATTCTTGCATTAAAAAAAAAGGTACACAGCCTCCAACACATCCATATGTGCAGGAACAAACTCAAAACATAAAATAATAACCCAATCAAAAAATAAATCCAAAGAAATAAATTTCAATTTTTAATATGAACAGATACTACACTTGATCTTAGCCAAAAGGCCAAGAAGCTCCGGGGGCTAGAGCGATAGCACAGTGGTAGGGCGGTCGCCTTACAAGCGGTCAACATGGTCGACCCGAGTTCGATTCCTCCGCCCCTCTCGGAGAGCCCGGCAAGCTTCCGAGAGTATTCGATATGCCAGACACAGTAACAACAAAGTCTCCAATGGAGACGATACTGGGCCCGCTTGAGCAAATCGACGATCAACGGGAGTGCCTTTACCTTTTACCTTTACCTTTTAATATGAAAATTAAGAGATCGTGGGGTCTCACCATGTTTCGTGCTTGTCCCTATCCCTCCCCGAGCGCCCCCCCCCCCAAGTCTTTCCAGAGGGATTCAGGGCTTCATTCTTATGGTCTTTATCCGGATGCCACTCATGTTGGAAACTGCTCCTGAACTGTACAGTGGTTCTGAGCAAGAGATTTAGTCCACTGCTTCTTGCAAGTCAGAGGATGGGGTCCCATCCAATAAGCAGAAAGGCTGGGGTCGCGAAAGTTAGAGTGGGTTTTCACATCAAAATCTAGAGTCGCAAAAGTTAGATGTGGGTTTTCACATCATAATCCCAGGGACTGTGCCATCTGGGCAATTGGTAGCCACTGGGGCCCTTTGTTAGTCGTCACTGTCACCCCTGAATGGGGACCTGGAGGTAGATAGTTTGTTTACCTCTGTGGCACAGCGAGAGATCAGAGCCCCCTGCCTCAGAGACAGGTATGCCCAGACCTCTGCCAATGGCCCTACCCTGGGTCAGGGCACCTAGAGCCTGGTGCCCTTTCTCAGGCACTAAGAGGATCAACCTCTATGCCTCTAGAGCCCTACTGCTGATTTGAAAGGGATTTTTTGGGTTATTTGTTTTTCTTTTTTTCACTTCTAAATGCTCATTCTTCCAGGAGGTCTGGTGCTCAGCCTCAACCAAGAGCTGCAACAGAGCCTCTGAGACTCTCTTTCAGTCCTCTTAGGCTTCTGACACTAGGACCTTATCATCTACAGATTGCAGGATGGTCCATTCCAGGGCTCCAACGAGGATTTTCTTAAGTCCAGAGCCAGGGTCTTCCTGAAGAAGGTGGCTGAGTTTTTGAATCCTTGGGCAACGGGTCCACAGTGACGGAGGTTTCCTCCTGTCTCTGGATCCTTTGGCCCAAAGGCAAACAGGGGTCTGCTTCCTGGAACAATTTACAAAGGGGGAAGCATATCTTTTGAGGTTCAGGCCAGTCAATCATTGGGCACTAGAGGAAAACAGACTCAAGAGAGTGGAAGGGCTGGGTACCACAATGTGACCAGCAGGACCGACCACACTTACTCGGCGCAGCTCATGACTTCTCAACTGAGGCCAATGGGTTGCTCCCAGTTGAGCTGCATCCCACCACTATTCCTGCCTCCCAGACCTGTGCAGTATCTTTCCCTATCCCTAGCCACACCTCACGGTCTACCTGACATTGTCGCTGTCTCTGGAGGCTCACTCCTAGCATGAGTTTACCAGCAGAGGGGCATGATACTGCCATTAGAGAGCGCCTGGAGAGGGTATTATCCAAAGTGGGAATACACAGTGTCAAAGTGGACATTTATTTGCGCTTCTAGCTCTGTCTGGAGATCTACTGCCAATAAGATACTAAAATGAGGAACAGAGAGAACCTTGTTTTCCATATGGAACCCCCAGCATCTGCTGAGACCATGGATTCTCGTGTCCAGTAAAAGCAGGGAAGCGCTGCACCTCCGATACCTTCAATGAGCTCTGCTTCCTATGTTGCCCTGTCTTGGGGGTCATGGGGCGACGGTTTCCACGAGGCTTTTCTTGGGAGTGTAGGTACAAAGTTACCCTGCCTTCCTGGGGACTCCCTGTGACTCTGTCAGACTGTCCAAGTGGTCCTGATGTCAGTAGACATTTCTGGAAGCTACCCAACTTTGAATGTCTGCCACTCCCATTCATAGAGGGTCACAACTTGCCTGGTGTCATATTGGCACTTTGTTCTCTCCTGCAGCATGTCATGGCCCTCTGGGGCAATGATCTGGGGCCTGCCTTCTGCCCTTCCGCATCCTCCACCCCTGACCCCTGCTCCTGCTCCGGCTCCCCTCTTACTCCTCGCCCCTTGTCTGCCCTGCCAGTTCGCGCCTCCTCTAGACCAAGGGCATACTGGAGGTGCTGGGGTCTGGCCTTAACCACTCCACCGGGGTAGTGCTGTCTCCACTGGAGGTGCTGGGGCCTGGCCTTAACCACTCCACTGGGGTAGTGCTGTCTCCACAGGAGGTGCTGGGGCCTGGCCTTAACCACTCCACTGTGTTAGTGCTGTCTCCACTGGATGAGTGGCAGTGCCACCCAGCTGCCATGCTCTCTGCCAACTCCTCCTGTGCACCAGGTGCCACTGCTTGGGTGTTGCTCTTTTTCCTTTTGGTCTTGTCTTGCTTTCTCCCCTGCTTGGTAGTGAGTTTTGTTGTTTCACAAATGAGAATTGCAGCACTAATATAACTTTGAGTTTTTAACGACTATGAACACATACGTACTTTGCCAAAATTTCTGCCTAAAGCTAACTAAAAATCAAGAAGCTGGGACTGGAGTGATAGCACAGTGAGTAGGGTGTTTGCCTTGCACACGGCTCACCTGGATTTGATTCCCAGAATCCCATATGGTTTCCTGAGTACCACCAGGAGTAATTCTGAGTGCATGAGCCATGAGTAACTCCTGTGCATCTCTGGGTGTGACCCATAAAGGAAAAAAAGGCACATTTTGGCAAGTGGGAGAACATGATGAGATAATAGTGCTAATGGAATGAATAGTTCCAAAGTCTGAACACCGCACAAGGCGAGAGATCCGTTTTACAGCAGATCTGATGGGCGTCGGGGTATTAGTAAGCAGCTGACAGGAGATTATGGAACAAGAAATGACCAAGCTTTCTTGGTGCAGAGAAGATCTGGAGCATATCAATAACGTAGGAAAATTTGGGAGATTTTCCCTGGTTTCTAAGTTGAACAGAGTGACAGACCACCTCTGGGCCATCCCGAGTGATTTCCGTGCCTGTCTTTGTCTCTCCCAGACCCTGTGCCTCATGGCAGCTCCTGCTCTGTCTGACGTTAGCCTGCGGGAAATGTGGGCAGAGGTCCCCTCTCCTCTTCAGCAGGGCTCAGGAGATCCTAGTATCAGGACTTGAACAGTGCTGGGCCGTATCATGGCAAGCACCTTAACCCCTGCAATATCCCTGGGGCCCATTCTTGAAAAGTCTGAAAGTGCTCAGGAGTGGAAGCCTCGGGTTCCACGGGGCTGTCTCCCTGGGCACTGTGCCGTACAGAAGGGGGAGTGAGGCATCTTTAAGGGTGCCCAACTCTACAGGAAGGAGATTTAGGTGGGAAGCAGCTGAAAGAAAAGTACTGCTTGGAGCAGGGCATTAGTCCAGCAGATAAAGTGATCGTCTTGCACACTGCTGACGTTGGATCAATGGGCCCCCCTAGTTCCACTAGGTATGGTCCCTGAGCTAAGTCAGGAGTAAAGCCTGAGAATGTCTGGGTGTGGTGCCAGCACCCAAAGAAAAGTGCTGCAAGCAGACAGGGCCGGCCTTTTCGCAGTGCCCTAAGGAAGGATTGCTCAAGTTCTTAGAGGCCATAAGAGGGATTTCCCTGCTAGTGGGAAGGGGTGAGGGAGGGAAAGGGGGTGACAGCACTGGCCCTCCACTTGTGACTCTGCCTTGCATTGACAGTCCACTTGGACATTCCACAGTGGCCTGATTCAGGCCAGGACTTGGCTGCTGCTTTGACACAAAAGTGTCCTGAAAATGTGTGTCAGGGTCCTCAGGAGGGAGAAGCCCCCAATGGGGGTCAGGAGGCAGGACACCCTGGGGGTCGGAACCAGGCTGACTCTGCCCCCGAGCCCTCCACCTCCCTTGGTTGGCTGAGAGCCTGGGGCTGCCCCGCAGTCTATCCAGTTTCAGTCAATCTAAGGGCACTGAAGTGGAGGCGAACACAGTGGAGATCATAAAGCCCGAGGAGCTGGAGGTGGTAACAGTCAAGAAGGACAAGCTGGTAGTGTGGGCAAGACTGTGCATCTGGAGGCAGAAATGTCCCCCAACACTGGGCACCGGGGATGTGGAGGGCAGAAATGTCCCCCAATAATAGACACTAGTGGTCTGGGAGGCAAAAACAGGCCCCAAGCAGTAGGCACCAGTGACATGGTGTGCAGAGGTTTCCCCTAACAATAGACAGCAGGGTTCCGGGGACAGAAATGTTCACAATTACTTGGCACCAGGGATGAGCAGAGCTGAAATTTCCTCCAGAAAATAACACTAGGGATGTTGGGGAAAATTGTTTTCCAATACTAAACACAAGAGCTCTGGGGGGAGAAATAACCCACAACAGAGAACAGAGCTCAGATAGGAGACATGTCCTCCAGCACTACACAATAAGGAGTCCCAGGAGCAGAAATACTCACCCCCATAGAAATAGTTCAAAGAGTAGCAATAATAAATGACCACCTCCCCACCCCCACCTTAGACTATATCCCAGGAGAGAGGAGTGGAGAATGCCTCTCACCCCTGCTTTCCCACCTAAATGTTGAGATATTTCCGGTTTGTGGGTTGTCCTTGCATGGTCCAGGGCATTTTCCACTTTTTGAGTTAAAATTCTGTCCAGAAGGCCAGAGAGAAGGCTCAGGAGACTCAGTACAGGCTTGGGATGCATGAGGTCAAGAACGTCCCCTGGCACCACAGGGTCTCCTGATCACAAAGGCTGGAGCAAATAGAGATCCCAACAAACCCCAAACCTCTCAGGTATGTACACAGGCCATGAGGGTCAATCAAGCAGTACTTGGAAGTATCTCAGTGCTTAGAGCAAACACTCATTCAGATCATCTGATTTTCAAAACCGCACTTGGGTACAACCATCTACTCCTCTTTGGCCCAGAGAAAACGAGGCAACACTCAAACCTTCGGTTCTTGGGCTACAGACCAAGCAAAAGTCTGAGCCGAGAGCTCCCCCTCCTCCAGTGCACTGTTTCTATTCTGGGAAAGGAAGTCCTGAAAAGGATGGAGGCTGAATAGTCAGCAACTGAGTTCTAGGCACTACCTGGGACAGTTTAGGGGATCATGAATTGGTGGCAGAGGAGAGAGAGGGGAGAGGGCTGAATCAATCTCCCTGACAGACACTGTCCTGTTTCCAAGATTGTTTCTACAAATGGATGCATCCCAGCCTGTGTGGGTGTGTGGCATCGGATGGGGCGGGTCCTGCCAGGGAACGGCTCATGCTTCTTGATGAAGCATGAGCTGTCCTGTGGGGGTCTCCCCATGGATCAGAACCTGACATGACATGCCCATGCCCATGGTACCTGTTGCGTCTACACCCCCTCTGCAGTGCCCACCGGGAAGAGCCCCCACCTTGCCCCCAATGCTTCCTGGGTGCCAGGCCCCCTAGTGGCAAGATCATGCCTCAGGTAAAGGACCTGCAAACTTCCAGGTATTTCCCAAACCTCTCAAGGACTGGATGGACTTTCTCTGCCCAGAGCCTCACCCCAGTGTGGAACCCTTCACTGCCCACAGGCTCCCCAGACAGCACAAGCCCACAGTGACCCTATGCCCCACCATCAGAGATGGATTTGAATCTCAGCCCAGCGAAAGTGAGAGAGGGAGATGTCAGAGCTACAGGAGACAGCCACAGACCACTGGGGCTGAATGTGCTCAGGGCAGGGAGGACAGGGGCACTCTGGGGTGCCATAGTGGGCACAGGCGATATGGGGGAGTTGGGATTCCTTTCAGGCTGCAGGACTCGTGAGGGCAGCGTGGCCAGGCTGAGTGGCCCTAGTTGGGAGTGTGTGTATTGAGAGGGATTTCCAGAACAGGCCGGGAGCAACACCAGAGAAGTGTCCAGCTTCCCCAAGGCCAAGTCTGGTGTCCAGCTCCCAGTAGGATGGACTGAGCCTCAGAGAAAGGGGCAGAGCTGGGGTGGGGAGGTTCTATGGGGTCATTAAGAGCTCTCCAGGACTCAGAAAGGGAAGTCTCTGTGCAACAGGGGGAACTGGTCAGGACTGACTGGGTCTGGGGGCTCAAAGGCCTCACAAACTGGCTGCTGCCAGTCTGGCAGGAAGCAGAGACAGAAGGACAGAGAGTACGTGGACACCGGATAAGGCGGGAGCAAGAACTCTGCGGGTCTGAGGAGAGGAGAGGGGAAGGGCAGGGAGGGTAGGGGCTCCAAGGACAGAAAGGAGAGAGAGAGGCCTGGGCAGTGAGGGGTGGTGGGGACAGCGACCAGGACAGCCCCTCTGCCAGGCTAACTGGGCTCCCACAGCAGCAGCCAGGCCAGACCTAGGGTTGCTCAGGGGCTAATCCTGGCAGCTGCACCCCAGCCTGGGCGTGATCTCTGGGAAAGAGAAAGTCGTGGACTGAGCTATGGGAGACTGAATGGGTCAGTGCTCCTGGCTCACCGTGGGGCCCACAGAGTTCCAAGCCACCATTGTCGGTAGGGGGCAGTGCCCAAGGGTCCGGGTGGGGTTGGGGAGGACCGTCAGGCCCACCAGGGCAGAGGCTGGTGCAGCCTTCATAGTGAGGTTACCCCTGGGAGCTCTAGATTTCTCCCTGGCCAATGGGGTTGCAGCCCCGAGGCCACGCCCCCTTCCCTACCTATAAAAAAAGCTCGTGGCCCCGCCCCTCGGGGCACCCTCTCTCAAGGATGCTTGAGGGAGAAGTGGCCCCATCACACCTTCCCCCTGTTGACCCTTCGAGGGTTCATCTAGGGGTCACCTCCAGATGGTGACCCTTCTACGGGACATCTACGGGTCACCTCTAGGTGTCATCTCTAGGGGATCTTTGGAAATTGGCCGAGCGCAATGGACTGTAAGAAAAGGCCCTGCGTTGGCCCTGCACTGGTCAGTGTATGGCCCCGAGGCCACAGGATCAAGCCCGGGCCCATTTCCAGCAAGTCTTCCGGCCGTTTTGTCCCCAGCAGCCTCTGTCCTCCTCAGGGTCTCCAGGACTCTGGGATGGGAGTCCCCAGAGAGCCCCTCCTGAAAGAACAGAATTTTAAAACATCAAGTGTATCTTATAAAGGCGCAAGATTGCTTGGCAGAGCGTCATTTTTTAGGGGAGAGTGATTTGGGCTGGTGCACAGCACCAGGATCTTGAAGCCTGTGATGTCTGAGGAGGGCAAGGCGGGGAGGAGTGACTTCGAGTGTTCAGGGAGGGGCCCTGTGAATGGGGCACTGTGACAGGGGAGACAGGCTGGGAGCAGGAGCTGGGCGAGTCTCCACGTCCCTCCGCACCTGTGTCCTGCTCTGCGGGCAGCCAGAGGAAATGGGGTCAGCTGTCCAGTCCCCAGAATGTTACGACCATGAAAATGCAGAGAGCTCTAGGGCCGGGACATAGAACGCTTGTTTCTAGTTGTCCCTCGTGTCCTTGCCAGCACTGCCAGGAGGGCTCCAGTGGGTCCAAACCAGGAAAGAATCCACTTTGTAAGGGGCCCGGAGCAGCAGATGGCGGTGAGAAATGAGCAGCCCCCGAGATGAGCAGGAGGAACCAAGAGTCGGGGCTGTGGACCATGAAGTTTGGGTGCGGTTGAAGGTCTGGGGTCCTTGACTGTCTGCTTCCTCTCAGGTTTACCGGCCTCTGGGTGCGCCCGAAACAGCCACATCGTTGACAACATTTGCAAGGACAGGTGGAGGCAGGAGATTCCAGGAACAACGGGTGAACCCAGAGCACAACTGCGGATGCGAGTGGGGGCCAAGGGGACTGAGCTGGGGTGAGAGAAGCGGGCGCAGCGCCGCCTGGAGTCTGAGGGCTGAGGGGTGGCCAGCCGGGAGCCCAGCCAGGATTGAGTTGTGTCTCAGCAACAGTGGAAGGGGTCTGGGTAACATTCCCCAGTCTTGGAGCTGGGCGAGTCTCCTATCATCTCCAATTATCACCTATCTTTCCAACATGTCTTCACCGCGAGCCCACGAAAAGTTGCTGTACACCAAGAGTTTTGTGAGAGGGTGCAGGGTTTGCCGGCCATCAGCTCCCCTCCACCCTGGGGTATTTTGGGGGCATAACACTTCAGACTTCTGGGCTGTGAATTTCCTAGTCTGTGAAATGGGTTGGTGAGACCCCCTGTGAGGCCAAGAGCCTGCCTTGGGTGATGGGAGGAAGGACAGGTCAGAATGCCCTAAATGAGGGCTGTGGTGGCACTGACTGGCCCACACTACACAGAGGGGTCTGGAGTTGGCAGTTGCCAGGTAGGAGTCAGGGTCCGAGGCAGAGGGAGATCCAACACCTAGGCTCTGGGACAAAGACCCCATGGGGGCCTGTGGGTGAGTGTGTCAGCCCTGCATCTCCTGGCTGGGATCTAGTCGGCCCTCCTGCCTGTCCTCACAGACACTGTCCTACCTCCCACAGTTGCCAGGGCAGGACGAAAAGGTGCAGTGCCAGTGGCTTCCCTTGGGCCGATCTGCTGGTACCTGGAAATGCACATAGCTGCCGACAAGAGCACTTGGATGCCCGCAGTCACCTGGGCTCCAAGGAGGAGCAGCTGTACCAGCAGATGCTGCGGCAGAAGCAGCCCATAGACTAGCTGCTGCAGGTGCCACCAAGGCAGCAGGCCCTGCTGGAGGCCGCCATCAGGGAGCTGAGGGAGACCAGGTGAGAGAGGGGCCAGGAGCTCTGGGGCCGGGAGAAGCCCCTGTGGGTCAGAGGGCGGGGTTACTGGGGAGGGGAGCCAGGCGGCCCCACCCCCAGCCCCCCACCTCCCTTGCTTGGTTGAGACCCTAATGCTGCCCCACATCCCATCCACTCCAAAGGGATTGGCGTGGAGACGAACAACACACAGGTGCTCCTGGACACAAAACGTGAGGAGCTGGAGGCCACAGAGAAGGAGGAGGCGCAGGGGGCCAGGCAGGAGGAGTGCCAGAGTCCAGGAGCTGGAGGAGACAGTCAAGTCCCAGGGGGCAGGGACCATGACCTGTGTGAGATCCGGAGACGCTCCTGTTGCTGTCCTTAAGGAAGAGGAGTCCACCGACATCGGACCCAGGTCCTGTAATGACCCGCCGAAAATCCAGAAAATGCAGCTGGTCAGCAAGAGCTCCACTAGCAGCCTGACACCCAGCTGACACCTCGATTTTACTGCACCTAAGCACCCTGCCTCTCTCACCCAATTGATCTCGCCCATCCCCGTCCTCCCCACGCCACCCGAGTTCTGCCTTCTTCCTCTGCCCTTTGCTCTTCTCCCTCCACTAGAACCAGGGATATCCCTCACTGCAAGACCAGGAATCAGGGCAAAGCCACAACTAATCTCCATCTCAATACACAGGATATCAGGGGGACAGTAAAATCTCCTTCCACTAGACCCAGAGATGTGCGGGAAGAAATGTCCCCACCCCTGGGCCCCCCAGGGATCAGGGGGCACAGTTTCCCCCTCTACTAGACCACGGGATCAGGGGGCAGAGATGTCCCCCCCCACTAGACGCCAGGGATGGGGGGGACAGAGATGCATCCCCTTACCACTAGATGCCAGGGATCGGGGGCAGCAGAGAGGCCCCCCCAACGCGGGACGCCAGGGATCGGGGGGGCCAGAAAGAGAGGCCCCCACACCACTGGACGCCAGGGATCAGGGGGCAAGAGAGAGAGGCCCCCCCACCACTGGACGCCAGGGATCGGGGGGGGCCAGAGAGAGAGGTCCCCCACCACTGGACGCCAGGGATCGGGGGGGCCAGAGAGAGAGGCCCCCCCACCAGTGGACGCCAGGGATCGGGGAGGGCCATCGAGACAGGCCCCCCACACCGCTGGACGCCAGGGATCGGGGGGGCCAGAGACAGAGGCCCCCCCACCACAGGACGCCAGGGATCGGGGGGGCCAGAGAGAGAGAGAGGCCCCCACCACTGGACGCCAGGGATTAGGGGGGGCAGATAGAGGCCCCCCCCACTGGATGCCAGGTATCGGGTGGGGCCAGAGAGAGGCCCCCCCACCTCTGTACTCCAGGGATCGGGGGGGCCAGAGAGAGGCCCCCCCACCACTGTACTCCAGGGATCGGGGGGGCCAGAGAGAGGCCCCCCCACCACTGGACGCCAGGGATCGGGGGGACCAGAGAGAGAGGCCCCCCCACCACTGGACGCCAGGGATCGGGGGGCCCAGAGAGAGAGGCCCCTCCACCACTGGACGCCAGGGATCAGGGAGGGCCATAGAGACAGGCCCCCCCACCGCTGGACACCAGGGATCGGGGGGGCCAGAGAGAGAGGCCCCCCACCACTGGACGCCAGGGATCGGGGGGGCCAGAGAGAGAGGCTCCCCCAACACTGGACGCCAGGTATCGGTGGGGCCAGAGAGAGAGAGAGCCCCCCCCCACTGGACGCCAGGGATTGGGGGGAGCCAGATAGAGGCCCCCCCCACTGGATGACAGGTATTGGGTGGGGCCAGAGAGAGGCCCCCCCACCACTGGACCCCAGGGATCGGGGGGGCCGAGATGTCCCCCCCACTAGACCCCAGGGATCACAAGGGCGGAGATGTCCACCCCCCCACTAGGCCCCAGGAAACAGTGGGGAAGAAATGTCCCCCTCCACAAGATCCGAGGGATCAGGATGGCAGATATATCCCCCCAGCCTCCCCACTGGATGCCAGATATCGGGTGGGGCCAGAGAGAGGCCCCCCCACCACTGGACCCCAGGGGTCGGGGGCGCCAGAGATGCCCCCCCACTAGAACCCAGGTATAGGGGGGGCCAGAGATGCCTGCCCCCACCACTAGAGGCCAGGGATCGAGGGCGGCCAGAGAAGCCCCCCCACTAGATGCCAGAGATTGGGGGGGGCAGAGATGCCTCCCCCCACCACTAGTGCCAGGGATCGGGGGGGGGCAGAGATGCCTCCCCCAACCACTAGACGCCAGGGATCAGGGTGGGCAGAGATGCCTTCCCCCCAACACTAGAGGCCAGGGATCGGGGGGAGCCAGAGAGACCCCCAAACCACGGGACGCCAGGGATCAGGGGGGCCAGAGAGAGAGGCCCCCCCCACTGGACGCCAGGGATCAGGGGGCAAGAGAGAGAGGCCCCCCCACCACTGGACGCCAGGGATCGGGAGGGGCCAGAGAGAGAGGCCCCCCACCACTGGACGCCAGGGATCGGGGGGACCAGAGAGGGAGGCCCCCCCACCAGTGGACGCCAGGGATCGGGGGGGCAGAGAGAGGCCCCCCTACCACTGGACGCCAGGGAACGGGGGGGCCAGAAAGAGAGGCCTCCCCCACCACAGGACGCCAGGGATCGGGGGGGGCCAGAGAGAGAGGCACCCCCACCACAGGACACCAGGGATCGGGGGGGGCAGAGAGAGAGGCCCCCCCACCACTGGACGCCAGGGATCGGGGGGGCCAGAGAGAGAGGCCCCCTCACCACTGGACGCCAGGGATCGGGGGGGCCAGATAGAGGCCCCCCACCACTGGACGCCAGGGATCGGGGGGGCCGAGATGTCCCCCGCACTAGGCCCCAGGGATCAGAAGGGCCGAGATATTCCCCCCCCCCACTAGGCCCCAGGAAACAGTGGGGAAGTAATGTCCCCCTCCACAAGATCCAAGGTATAAGGATGGCAGATATATCCCCCCAGCACTAGCAAACAATGATTTGGAGGTCAGAAGTCACAACTCAGCTCTCCCCTCCCCATTGTGGGGTCCTGTTTCTGCAAATGACAGCCCTGAAGCTTGGCCGCTGGTACCATACAGTAACCGGATTCTACACACTCTTTGGGGCTGTTTGGGGACTTTGTATTGCTGGCTGAGAAGGGGGAAAGGAGGAAGGCGGGCTTTCTCCCTGACTGCCACTGTCTGATTTTCACGATTGTTGCAATAAATGGATCTATCCCAGGCCTGTGTGGGTGTGTGCGTCACTGGGCGGGGCAGGTCTGGCCAGTAGTTGACAATTGCTTCTAGATTGTGGGAAGCCTCGGCCATGTCACCATGCCAAGACGCGTCACCTGCCTGCCCCTGTGTGAAGCCTGTCAATGACCCCAGGAGAGTCCACCCCAAGGGTTGAAGGTCTCAATCACGGATGCGTCCCCAGGAGGGAGGGCAGGATGCAGCACCCAGAGCCCTGCCTTCCACTGCAGCACCTCCATGGCCTCCCCTGCCCCTGGTGCCTGTTTCCCCATTCCCCTCTGCAGTGGCACCAGGGACAGACCCCACTTTGCCCCCTAGTGGCCACATCAGGTTTCTCAGGATGAGGACTTGAAAGTGCTCCTGCAGCAGGTGGGTCCAAGGTGCTGACCCCTCACTCAGGGTCCCTCTCCATGGCACCTGCCCTGGCAGGAAGACAGTGTGTTATCAGTGGAGCAGGATCGGGCTGTGGATGAAACATGTTTCTAGTGTCCCCGAGCTGTACAGAGCTGATCCCTGATAATAGCGCCCCTCTTCTGTGTGGACCATCAGGTTACCTAATACAAGTCCCATTGCCACCATCACAGCACGGTCAGACCCCATGAAGTAGAGAACCAGGCTCTGACTCCTCTTTGTTCCTGCACGCCTGGACCTGGTGGGACAGCCTTGGCTGAGTGACACTCTACTGCTGACAAGAAGTGTGTCCAGATCCATGTGTCAGACCAGATGGCAAAGCCTCAGAAGGAAGAGCCATCCTGTTCCAGTCATTTCCAGGAATTTGGTCAGCCACGCCCCTTCCTGCCAGTCACATTTCTTCTGGGAGTCACACTCCTGGTAAGGCAGCCCAGGGCAGGCACAGGCAGCTCCTGGTTTACCCCTTGGTGCCCAGTTCATAGCCCTGCCCCTCTACGTGCACCATGGGCCTGGGGTCGCCCATTCACTCTCACGGTTCTGCACACCTCACACATGTCCTTCACACCCTCTCGCAGCCTCTACTGGGACTCTGGGCTTAGCTCCCCGTGTCCTGCCTCTGGGTCCCTGGACTCTGGAAACACCAAGTCCAGATTTGCCTTGAGGTTTGGGGAGCTGGGAGACTGTGGGGATCAGCAGCTTGACCCCTCTCACCCTCTTGCCGGTGGGGAGAGTTGTTCTCCCATTGAACAACTCTCTTGGGAGTTTTTCCTCTTAGAATCAATCTTACAGAGACTCACCAAGACACAGGTGGCACCCAAGAGTTTGCCGGAAGCATCCCAGTGTATTCCATGTGTGCAGGCTCTATCCAGCTACCCCCAAATGGGCATTAGCAGGTGACAGCCTAATTATGTAGGTTGTTTTCAGGCTACCTCGATTCTGCGGTAATAACTTTCATCTAAGATACAGTGGTGCCTACTGCTCTCAGGTGCTCCCACAGTGGTGACTCCAGTTTCTAAGCTCCATTGTTTGAGCGTTCCCGTGAGCCTCTTCCATCCCTGCTCAGGCAAACTGCAGAAATGTCTCCCCCCCTAGACCCGAAGGATCGGGGTGCCAGAGATGTCCACCGCCACTAGACGCCAGGGATCAGGGGGGCCAGAGATGCCCCCCAACTAGACTCCAGGGATGGGGGACAGAGATGACCCCCCAAAAGAGGACGCCAGGGATCGGGGGGGCCAGAGAGGTCCCTCCTACCACTGGATGCCAGGGATCGGGGGGGCCGAGATGTGCCCCCCCACTAGGTCCAAGGAAACATTGGGGAAGAAATGTCCCCCTCCACAAGGTCCAAGGGATCAGGATGGCAGATATATCGCGCCAGCACTAGCAAACAATGATTTGGAGGTCAGAAGTTACAACTCAGCTCTCCCCTCCCCATTGTGGGGTCCTGTTTCTGCGCATGACAGCCCTGAAGCTTGGCCGCTGGTACCATACAGTGACCGGATTCTACACACTCTTTGGGGCTGTTTGGGGACTTTGTATTCCTGGCTGAGAAGAGAGGAAGGAGGAAGGCGGGCTTTCTCCCTGACTGCTCGGGCAAACTGCTCTCACTCTCTTCCTCGGTGAGAGATTTGGGAACCCTATCCGGGTCAGACAGAAGGACAGAGACATATAAATAAAGTTAAAGAAATAGGAGTAGCTTACTGGGGGTGCTCTAGGGCGGACTTTCCAAACCTCAGGTGAGGCAATGGTACACCCGCGCCCTGGGTTAGACTAAGGGGGCTTTTAAGTTGTCTTGGTCTGTTCCTACTCATCTGTTCGTGGGTCAATGGTAAGGAACCTCGAATGAAGCCTGGTGGCTTCCTGTCACCAGGTGGGCGATAAGTCTTGTCTTCCTCACCTGGAACAAGGTGATCTCTGACTCCAGGAATGTTGCTGTCCACTCAGCCGGTTGCCATTTGGTTTTGGTCACCATTTTGTCAGAGCAAATCTCACATTTGATTCTTGTCAAATTTGGTGATTCCTGACCCATCCATCTTGTCCACCTCCTAGAGTGGGTCTCTCAGAGGTCCTGCCTAGTTTTTCACTTCTGCCTCTTGTTGCCTGCTTGGTTCCCTCCCCTTAGGCTTGGCAGACAGAATCATGGGCTACAGACCAAGCAAAAGTCTGAGCCGAGAGCTCCCCCTCCTCCAGTGCACTTTTTCTATTCTGGCAAAGGAAGTCCTGAAAAGGATGGAGGCTGAACAGTCAGCAACTGAGTTCTAGGCACTACCTGGGACAGTTTAGGGGATCATGAATTGGTGGCAGAGGAGAGAGAGGGGAGAGGGCTGAATCAGTCTCCCTGACAGCCACTGTCCTGTTTCCAAGATTGTTTCTACAAATGGATGCATCCCAGCCTGTGTGGGTGTGTGGCATTGGGTGGGTGGGTCCTGCCAGGGAACGGCTCATGCTTCTTGATGAAGCATGAGCTGTCCTGTGGGGGTCTCCCCATGGATCAGAACCTGACATGACATGCCCATGTCCATGGTGCCTGTTCCGTCTACACCCCCTCTGTAGTGCCCACCGGGAAGAGCCCCCACCTTGCCCCCAATGCTTCCTGGGTGCCAGGCCCCCTAGTGGCCAGATCATGTCTCAGGTAAAGGACCTGCAAACCTCCTGTATTTCCCAAACCTCTCAAGGACTGGATGGAATTTCTCTGCCCAGAGCCTCACCCCAGTGTGGAACCCTTCACTGCCCACAGGCTCCCCAGACAGCACAAGCCCACAGTGACCCTGTGCCCCACCATCAGAGATGGATTTGATTCTCAGCCAGACATACGTGTTCCCGAACCTCCTCTCCCCACAAGGCTGCCCTGTGGTGTCCACCAGTGTCCCTAGCATTCCTGTGCCCCAGCCCCAAGCCTTGCATGAGTCAAACGTGTCTGTGAGGAGACTTGGGGCGTGGGAGGAGGGGATGAGTGGAGGGGACATGAGTTTGTGGTATGCAGGAACGGGAGACGGTCGGAGGGAGCGGCCACCCCAGACAGGTGTTCTCCACACAGGGCTTTTTCCAGGTGGTTCTGGAAGGAGGGTAGGGAGGGTGCCAGGCAGAGGGGGAGAGAGCTGAGTAGAAGCTGGGCCGTGCGGTTGAAGTGGAAGTGGACAGAGGTAAAACCTGCTCAGCCTGAGGATGGAACCGTCTTCCTGTCTTTGGAGCCTGCCTAGGTTTTGGGTGGCAAAACTGTGAACGTTGCTGCCCAGCTTAAATACACAACCTCAGACCAGGGAGAGAGCTCAGGGTCAGGGGACCGTGTGCAAAGACACAGGTGCCTCCCTGGACACTGCCTGCCCCCTGGGCACCATCAAGTTTAGCTCTGGAGGATCCCATCCCATCCCAGGGATGGCCCTGTCGCATTGGGTCTGAGCCAGGTTCATCATTGGGCCATCTGTCCCTGGAGGCCATGTCAACAGTACGACTTCGTGGGTGACCCAGCCTGCCCTTACCAGAGTGACTTCAGGCTTTTTGGGTGTCGTTGTACAACCTTTCTTGGGAGCTACTGAGGCTTCCAGGAGGCTCCAGGGCAAAGCATTTCTAGAAGATGCGGCCAAATTCTATGGCAGGTCTCAACCATGATTGACGTTCCCTTCAGAGGTCCTTCGAAGCACCGTGCCAGGCCTGGGATGCCCCGGTGCAGGGTGTTCCCCGTCCCTGAGGCTGTGTTGCTTCTGCAGGTGCAGAGAGCAGAAGTACAATTATGAAAGTCTGCCAACGACGTCCGTGATCATCGCGTTTTATAACGAAGCTTGGTCAACCCTCCTTCGCACCGTTTACAGTGTCCTCGAGATGTCCCCAGACATCCTGCCGGAGGAGGTCATCCTGGTGGATGATTACAGCGATAGAGGTACCCGGCCTCCCCTCTACCCTCCCCTGACCTCCCCTTTCCCCACCCCGCCCTCCCTTGACCCCCATCCTCCCCTCCCCTGCTCTTGCCTCTGAGCTCTGTCTGGTTCTCGCTGTGGACGGGTTCTGATTGAAGGCTGTGCTGGACTGTTCTCTGGGAGGCTCTAGATAACAGTGATTTACAGGAGACAACAGGGAACGTCTCCTCGCAGTTGGGGTATGGCTGTAGAGGGCAGGTGTGGGAGCACGTGTGGGGGACAGGTGTGGGGGATAGGTATGGGCTCTAGGCATGGGGGCACAGGTGTAGAGGGCAGGTGTTGGGGGGTGGGTGTGAGAGAGAGGTCTTGGAGACAGAGGTGGGGGAGAGGTGTTGGGGGCCAACTGTGAGGGAGGGTGTGAGGGCAGGTGTGGAGGCAGGTGTGGGGGCCAGGGGTGGGGGCAGGGGTGAACACTCGCCTTCTTTGGGGTGCTGTCCTCCCTGAACTGCCCCAGCCTGGCCCCTCCCCTCTCTCTCTCACTCCCACCTGTCCTGAAGGGTGTCCAGGGGACTCGGGCAGCACCTAGTAGGGGTCTCACCTCCCACCCTGCAGAAGAACAGTCACCTGGCCACACCTGGCTGCAGGGGATGCTCAGGACTGTAGTCTCGCTTGTTTGTTCTGGGGCCCGCTGGGCGGTTCTCCGGGCTTGCTCCTGGCCCTGTGCTCAGGGCTCACTCCTGGTGTGCTCAGAGGACCAGGTGGGGCGTTGGGGATCACACATCTTAACCTGGGGGACTGATGTCTTTGGGGTGGTGGCCATGTGCTCGGCTGGAAATCGTGGGAAGAGTATTCAGGGTCATTTAGCGTTGCCCATGACAGCGTTGCCCATGACAGAGTGCAGGGCAGGTGAGCATGAGGCGATGCCGATAGAGCCAGCTGGGCACCAAGTCCTGACAGTCCTGAGACCTGGGCGTCTGGGTCCAAGGGGGGCACGTGGGAACGTTGCTGGTGGTTCTAGAGTTCTCCATCCCAGCCTTCCCTTGCCCGGGCAGGGCGGGAGTGAGCCGGCTGCCCCATTCTCCTCCCCAGAGCACCTGAAGGAGCGCCTGGAAGCCAAGCTGGCCCACCTGCCCAAGGTGCGCCTCATCCGCGCCACCAAGAGGGAGGGCCTGGTGCGCGCCCGGTTGCTCGGGGCTTCAGGGGCCAAGGGCGACGTCCTCACCTTCCTGGACTGCCACTGCGAGTGCCACGAGGGCTGGCGGAGCCGCTGCTGCAGAGGTGCGTGGGCGGTGCCCAGTGGGAACATGGGAGACCCAGCTCCGTGGGCCTCGGGCTCGGCCTGGGTGCCCCGTCCCCCAGTCTCAGGCCACGGCTCCATCCCTGGTCACATGATCAGGGACCCTGGTCTGGGAGCCTTCGAGGGCATCAGGCGCTGCTGTACCCACGGCTTGCTGGTATAGGGGAGTTGCTTTCACTGCCGCTGGTCAGGTGCCTGAATCGAAAAGTGCTGCCGTGGGCAGAGAGGCCAAGAACAGGATGGTGTGGATCTTATCAAATCACAGCCCTAGGCAGCACATTTTGGTCGTCTTTCCTTCATGCTGGGCTGACTTTCCCAGGTCAGCCAGTACCTGTGTTGCCTGGGGCTCGTCAAGTCTGAAGGGACCCACAGAAATGGTGATTCACAGTAATTTCTCTTATGTATTTATTTATTATTTATTTTTTGCTTTTATGGGTCGCACCCGGCAATGCACAGGGGGTCACTCCTGGCTCATGCACTCAGGAATTACTCCTGGTGGTGCTCAGGGGATTCTATGGGATGCTGGGAATCAAACCCGGGTCAGCCGCGTGGAAGGCAAAAGCCCTACCCACTGTGTTATGGCTCCAGCCCCTGAATTTTTTGGGGGGGAGTTGTGTGTGTGAAGGGGCTTACCCGTGAGTGCTCAGGGCTTACTCTTGCCTCTGCTCAGGGATCACTCTGGTGGTGTTCAGGGGACCACATGGGGTGCCGGGGATTGAACCAGGGCAGCCAACTGTCGGGCAGGCACCTTCCCTGGGGTCCTGTGTCTCTGGCGTCCACCTTCCTTAGCGTCACTAGGAAACCATGACCAGAATCATGGACAGGAAGCAGATGGCCCTCGCCTGGGTTATTTTTATTTTCTTACCCCTGTAGTCTTAAACTATGCTTTTAAGTATCATTCTTTGAAAGGGTTTTAAATGCAGGGGGGAGGGGAACCACTCCAGGCTGCCCTTCCCCCAGACCCAACTTACTCCCTCTACTTCCTCCCTCCTGATGCTGCATCACTGTTGTCGGCCACCCCCAGACTTCTCCAGGTGGGCTGTGCCCCCATGTGGCGTGGACAAGGATGCGGGGGGGGTTCAGGGTCTGCGTAGCTGGCCTCTGGAAGCACACGCACCCACTGTCTCCTCTCCCAGGTGTGGGTGTCCATCATCCGGCCCCCAGCCTCACCCTGCTGCTCTCTGCCCTCCCCATCCCTGTCCTCACCCACTCTGGCTTCCTTCATGGCTTCTTTCTCTTCCCCAACTTCAAAGAGGGTCCCAGCAGCTGGACTCCCAGGGGCCGAAGCCAGTGCCAGGGGCTGAGAGCAGAGTCATCATCGTGTCTTGCTCTCCCTCTGAATCCCAGGCTGGAGGGTGGCATTGAGGACCGATGCCATGCACGGTCCAGAAGCAGGGGACCTGAGGGCACACACTGGGCCTCAGTGGGAGCAAGCACGGCTTGGAAGGGGCGCGGGCGTTCCCGGTCACTCCGGTCCTGGCCATATCTGGGTGGTGTGTGTGTGTGTGTGTGTGTGTGTGTGTTTGTGTGTGTGTGTGTGTGTGTGTGTGTGTGGTCACTGCAGGATCGGGGAGGAGGAGACGGCGGTGGTGTGCCCCGTGATCGACATGATTGACTGGAACACTTTTGAGTACCTGGGTAACTCCGGAGAGCCTCAGATCGGTGGCTTTGACTGGCGGCTGGTGTTCACGTGGCACGTGGTCCCTGAGCGGGAGCGGAAGTGGATGCGGTCCCCCATCGATGTCATCAGGTCAGGACTGGCTGGGAGCATAACACCCCCCCCCCAACTGTAGCAGACGCCCGGGGGGAGGGCAGGGATGCTTCGCTGGGGCCCCACCTGGTTTTGTTCTAAAGCATCTGCTGATTATTTTTTTACTCTACACCCACCCCGCTCTATGTGTGGGGTTCATATTCATTGGCCTATTTTGTTTATTTAAAAACAAAGGTGAGGGGGCTGGAGAGATAGTTCAGTGGGTAGGGCGCTTGCCTTGCAGGAGTTTGCCCTGGGTTCGATCCCCCAGGCACCCTGTTATGGTTTCCCGAGCACCGCCAGGAGTGATTCCTGAGTGCAGAGCCAGAAGTTGCTCCCGAGCATTGCCGGGTGTGGTCCCAAAGCCAAAGCCAAAGTCAAAACAAGATAAATAAAAATAGGGTGAAGTATGTATCCTAAAATGTACTGCTCTGACCGTTCTTAAATATATAACTTGGGAGACTGAAGCGCGCTTTTCCCTCGACCTCGCAGAATCTCTCCAACCGTCAGGCGGTGTGTGTCAACCCCAGCCCCTAACGGCTCCATGGCCTCTAACACACCCCCACAAAAACTTTCCCCCTTCCAGACGCCTCACGCGAATGAGGCCACCACGCTTTGTCCCTTCGCGTTTGCCTTCTTGCCGGTCCCGAGATGTTTGCCTTGGGAACCCATAATTCTGCCTTGTGTCAACGTGGCCGGTTTTGTTGGCCCCTTCACCTCCGGTGGGTGTGTCCGCCGTCCAGGAGTTGTGTGCCATGCCCCGGGGAGGACTGATATCACAGGTGCCCTGCCCCCTGGACTGGTGCCAGTCTCCAGGGCCCGAGGTGGCTGGCTGCCACTTCCGGCTGTCCAAGTGGGCGTGGGGTTCTGGGTCAGGTGGCGACTCCATGGTGACGACTCTGAGCACTTAGTGGCAGGCCTCTGTGGGACTGAAGCCAGTTAGGGGATGGGTGAGGGCGCAGGGTGAGGGCGGCCGAGAGCCAGCGTTGGTCAGTGGGTGAGCCTGGGTCTGAGCCCGGCTGCTCGCGTTCTGTTTCATTTGTTTGGCTTAGTTTTCGGGCCACACTTGCTGAGGCTCGGGGTTACTCCTGGCTCTGCACTCAGGAATTACTCCTGGTGCCTCGTGGTGAGGGAGCTGGTGGGCACAGGATGGGGTGCAGGGACCAGGCATGTGTTAGGAGGCTCTGCAGACTTCCCCATCAGAAATGCGGGCGCAGGAGAAGATGGAGGCTGAGACTGGGGGTTTGGGGGACCTCAGGGGCGGTGGGGGGATTTGGAGAAGCTGATTGACATCTGGGGAAAAGGACGGATTGAGGGTGACACCCGGATTGCTGGAGTGGCCACTGGGGGGCCGCTGGCATTGCCCCTCACACAGCAGATTTAGAGACTGAGGCAGAGGAGGAGGGATCATGTGTCAGGTCACAGATGCAGCCTGTGATGTGGAGACATACTCCCTCCCCCCCAACCCCCTCCCCCAGTGCACACATATGAAGACATGTGCACACACCCACACACATGGACAAATGCAGCAGCTTCATGGTCAGTTGCCTGCCCCTCCCACAGTCTCATCTCAGTTTTTTTTAAATGTAGGAGTACTGCTATTTATTCAGCCACTGATTAGCTGATTGAATTGTGCATGAACTCCACACATCATCTCAGCTTTCTTGCGTGTTTCAGTCACCCTGTTCCCTAGACTTATACCCTAAAGCCTTGTGAAAATGCTCTCATGCTGGCACCCCTCCCTCCCTCCCTCCCTCCCTTTTCCCTCCTTCCCTCCCCCACTCCTTCCTTCCTTCCTTCCTTCCTTCCTTCCTTCCTTCCTTCCTTCTTTCCCTCCCTCCTTCTTTCCCTCCCTCCTTCTGTCCTTCCTTCCTTCCTTCCTTCCTTCCTTCCTTCCTTCTTTCCCTCCCTCCTTCTTTCCCTCCCTCCTTCTGTCCTTCCTTCCTTCCTTCCTTCCTTCCTTCCTTCCTTCCTTCCTTCCTTCGTCTCTCTCTCCCTCCCTCTTTCTCTCCCTCCTTCCTTCTCTCCCTCCCTTTTCTCTCTCTTCTCTCCCTTCCTTGGTCTTCCCTCCCTCCTGTTCTTCCATCCCCCACCAAGGAGTCCCACTGGCCTTTTCCCGTGTACTCTGAGCCAGCAGTGCTGGGAGGACCCCCCCGTGCCACCAGAGGGACCCGGCTGCCACCAGTTTCCCACACCCACATCTGCACTCTGGGGTGCTTCCCTTCCAGCTTTCGACCTGAGCCACCTCTGGGGGCCGGGGAAGACGCCAGAATCGAGGGCTTCAGGGAAATGTGCTAGAATCATCTTTCATGGCCTCCAGCAGCCCCCGCTGCATCTGTGAGTGCCTGGGCTCTGCTGTGAGACCACCACCACCGCCCACCCCACCACCCTCCCAGCCATGTGCTCTCTCCGCCCTCTCTCCGGGTCCATCTGCAGCTGCCGGGGTCCTCTCATGCTTAGACTTTGCCCATGCTGAGGCCTTCCCAGCACCGTTCATTCCTCTGTACTGGACACGCCCCGGTCCTGTACCCTCTCCGCCCTGGAAACAGCTGTCCCTGCCCTTGACCCCTCGTGAGCACATGCATCACATGCAGTTCTCTGATTATCTGGAGGGGTCTGGGAGCTTCCCCAGCTAGGACTCCCAGCAGAGCCCCCCCACCACCAGTGCTCCCAGACTGGTGAAGGCAGATCAGGCCTGGGTAAGGGTTCCTGTGGCTGGCACTGAGACGCAGGTGTTGCAACTCTTCCAGGTCCCCGACAATGGCTGGTGGGCTGTTTGCTGTGAGTAAGAACTATTTTCAGTATCTGGGGTCTTATGATACAGGAATGGAAGTTTGGGGCGGAGAAAACCTCGAATTCTCCTTTCGGGTCTGTCTCTGTCTTTCTGTAGCCGTGCTTGTCTGTCTGTCTGTCTGTCTGTCTCTCTCTCTCTCTCTCTCACTCTCTCTCTCTCTCTCCATGCCTCTGTCTCTCTGGATTTCATGAAAACCTGTTAGACTTTCCCCCGCCTTGGCCTTTTGTCCAGTGTCCTGAGAGTGGACACGTGGACAGCCTATATATGTGCTTCTCTCATCTGACCTTCTCACAGAACGTGCTTTTAACTAGAAAAGCAGGAGGCAGGGAAGGAACCTCCTAGGTCCCCTGATTCTTTTCTTTCCCTCTGCTGCCCTGGGCTGAGGTTGGCCCCAGACACAGCATCCTGCCTCCAGGTCCACCTTTGGTCGCCAGGCTTGCTGAGCTCTTTAGGAAGTCGCCTCTGTATGTATGTAGCAGGGTGACTTTCAGAGTCTGACACCGAGAAGGATTCTCGGGAGAGCTTGTTAAAGGGGTCAGGTTCAGTGGCTTGACGTGCAGGCAGGAGCAAGAGTCACCCCCTGAGGCCGCCCTCTGCCCTCAGAATCCCCGAGGGACAGTTCTGTGAGAACCCCCGCCATTTCCGTGGGATTCCCAATGAACTTGTGTCTGGCATATTACATTTCAAGACCATATGCCATTGGTCGTGCTTTTTGATGATGTTAAAAATTACTGTTTAATTTTTTTGGGGGGGGGCTATTTGGGTCACACCCTGCGATGCTCAGGAGTTCCTCCTGGCTCTGTGCTCAGAAATTACTCCTGGCGGTGCTTGGGGGACCATATGGGATGCTGGGAATCAAACTTGGGTCAGCCGAGTGTAAGGCAAATGCCCTACCCACTCTGCTATCGCTCCAGCCCCTCTGTTTAATTTTTGTGAGAAATTTTTTCATCTTTTCTGATTGCTTGTTTTATTTTGGGGCCACACACAGTGGGGCTCAGAGGTTATGCCGCGCTCTACCCTCAGAGGTGACTCCTGTGCTCGGGGGACCATATGAGATGCCGGGGATTGAACCTGGGTTGGCCCCATGCCAGGCAGTATGCTCTACTCGCGGTACTAGTGTTCTGGCCCCTGGAATTTTTTTTTTTTAAGTAATAGAACATCCCAGCTTTGCATAAAGAGTGAACCAAATAGAAATTTTATCTTCCACGCAGGGCTTTCCTTCTCCCATCGTAAGGTACTGTCCTTTTGGGTCTTTTTTTTCAAAAAAAATTTTCTCTTTGAATTTGGTTGAAACCCAAACTCAGGGCTCACTCCTGGCGGTGCTCAGGGGACCGTGGGAGCTGTCAGAAACTGAACCTGGGTCAGGTACATGCAAGGCAGGTGCCCAACCCCATTGTACTGTGTCTCCAGCGCTTCAGCTGCTTTTCTGGATGGTTCATCTTGGGGGCCAGTGGTGGTGTGTGATGGTTCACACCTCTCTTGCCCTTGCACGAGTCTACCTCGTTGGGTTTTGAGGTGTGCTTTTAATGGTCTTTCTGCCTCTCCTCCAGGTGCCAGGCTACTCTTCCTGTGTCTGGCAGTTCCTCTTTCTCCCTTCCCAATTCTCTCCTTCCTAGCTGCTTTCCTCTCTTCTCTGGCTAGGAGATCAGGTAATCCGCCCGTGTGGACTGTCACCCACCCACGGGCTCCTGGCCGGGCCCACTCTGGGCCCTGTGAGCCCCGCGCATGAGCAAGCAGTGCATGGGCTTGTGGTCTTGGTTCTGGTTTCTAGACCTTGGGGCCGCTCCCTTGTTCTTTGGCTGCGCTCTGGAGCCCGCATGTGCATGGGGGTGGGTGAGGTGGGGATGGGCGGTGGGGTGAGGAGTGGGGTGGGGGGGGTCGCCTGTTTCATGCCCTGGAGGGTACGGTCTCGGCAGTGTCTCTTTGGGTGATGCTTGGTGCCCGGCCTCTGTACTCAAGGGACAGCCGTGCTGATGGACCCGTTCCCCTCACCCAGCCACTCCCCTGCCCTGCAGATCTGCCAGTGCGGCGGGACCCTGGAGACGCACCCCTGCTCACACGTCGGCCACGTCTTCCCCAAGCAAGCTCCCTACTCACGCAAAAAGACTCTGGCCAACAGTGTCCGCGCTGCCGAAGTGTGGCTGGATGAGTTCAAGGAGCTCTTCTACCACCGCAACCCCCACGCACGCCTGGTGAGCTCCTCCTGCCCGCCCCGTCTGCCTTCACCCCTGCAGGCCTCCTCAGAACCAACCCCCCCTTCCTCCCCCCTCCTCCCTCCACCCTCCATGCCCGCACATCCACTTCCGGAGGGAGAAGCTGCGGTGGGCCTTGGTGAGGCCAGTGGGGGATTACTTGATTCCTCCATGGTTGTGATGACCCTTTGCTGATGTCTCTTGATGCCCACCCGGCTTTGAGAATCACACCCAGCAGCTCATGCTGCCCACCCCAGGTTGGGGGACCCTGAGCTTGTTGCTTCTAGGAAAATCAGGGCTGGGTTTCAGCTACCTCCAGCCACTGCATTTTCTTCAGATCGTGGGTATTTCTGTCGTGGAGGGGAGGTCAGGCCCCATGCCATGTTCGCCAGGGCCTCTTCCTGGCTCTGCACTCAGGGATCATGCCTGGTGATTTTTTTTTCTGGGAACCAAATAAGGTGGCAGGGACCAGGGCAGGGTGGCCACCTGGCAGGCAAGCGCCCTGCCCTTTGCACGAGCTCTCTGGTTCCTGTTTACTTTTGACCCCCACCTGGAGGTGCTTGGCGTCTACCCTTGACTCAGTGCTGGGGGTTCCCTGCCGTGCCGGGACTCGGACCTGGGCCTCCTGTATATGCTCTTGACCATTGAGCTATCTCTTCATCACAGAGTATGTGTGTGTGTGTGTGTGTGTGTGTGTGTGTGTGTGTGTGTGTGTGGTGCCGGGGATGGGTCATGCATATGTGCGCTATCTCATCTCATCCCAGCCCCATCTCTTGACTTTGCATGCGTGTCTACCTCAGCCACCCTTCCTCAATCTGTCCCATTGAAGAAGTGCTGTGTGTCCAGGGATGCCCACAGGGCTGGGGTTTGGGGCTCCCATCATGTCCTAGGCGCTTCATGACCATCGAGGTGCACTGGGTCTCCCCAGGCTGGAGCTGGGCAACGGGGAACCCTGTGTGTGTGTGCGCGCGCATGTGTGAGTGTGTGGGGGGGGGTGGTACCCCGGCTGCCACAGCTCTCTCCCTGGGCACCCACCCACACCCGCATAGCTGAGGCTTGGGGGCATCATCACGCCCCAGGACTGGGGTGGGGTGGAGTTGGGGGGGCTCTGGAGGACCTTCAGGCTGACCGCATGGACCCCCCTTAGGAGTCCTTTGGCGACGTGACCGAGAGGCAGCAGCTCCGTGAGAAGCTCAAGTGTAAGGACTTCAGGTGGTTCCTGGAGAACGTGTATCCTGAGCTGCACGTGCCTGAGGACCGGCCCGGCTGCTTCGGGATGGTGAGAGGGCTGCGCCCAGGGGGGCTGCCGGCAGGGTCCCCACGCCCTGCATGGGGCAGGTCCTCGATGCGGTCCCTTGGGCTCCCCAGCCCCGGCCCTCCCCTGTTGTATCCCCTGGCTCTTCCCCTCCCCCGGCTGGGTTTGGCTCTCAGCTCGCTCACGTGGGAACTTGTGAACGTGACTCAGGTTCTTCCTGATATTTTGTGCATGAGGAGACTGAGGCTTGCCTGGACTCTCCACACCACCTCTACCCATCACATCACTTCACACCCGAGTCTCAGTGTCTGGGCCAGTCAGTCATTCCCACCTCAGGGGTCCTGGGGACCGGAGGGGGGGGTAGAGGAGGATGGGGCAGGAAAAGGAGAGTCACTTCTGTTGTTCACCAAAAGAAAGAGAAAAGAAATCTTTGGGGTGGGGGGCAGAGAGATAGTCCCGGGGTTAATGTTAATCTTTGCCCTCTGTGTGGCCAACCCTAGTTTGATCCCCGGTGCCAGACGTGGTCCCCTGAACACCGTCAGGAGTGGCCCTTGAGTACCTCGAAGTATGGCCTAAAAACCCGTTCCGCACCCCCTCCAAACCCCTGCACACAAATGGGAAGTATTTGGGCTGTGGGGGTTGGGATTGGGCTTCACCCGGTGGTGCTCAGGGGTCACTCATGATGGTGTTGGCGTCAGACTGGGGCTTGGTTGCCTGCCTGGCAAGTGCTCTCACCGCCCAACCCCCCCCCCCCCCCCCCAGACTGTCTCTCTGGCCCCAGTGCGCCATTCACTCTGGAGAGAAATCACGCCAAGGTAGAGACTCCCCTCTCCTGGGCTGCACGGCTGGGCGAAGCTGCTTCCCCCAATCTGGAAGCCCTTTGGTCAGCACCCAGCCGGCTCTGAACACGTTCAAATCCTTGGCCACTGTGAAGTGTCCAGGTCTCCCGAGGTGCCGAGAGGATCAGGAGGCCGTCGTGGGCTGCCTGCCCCAGGGAGTGTGTCACTCTTGCTCGCCCTGCCTCTGTCTCCTGCATCCCCACCCCACCCCGTCCCACTGCATTTCTCTTTTGTCCAAGCGCAGCCCTGGAGGGGATCATGGGACATGATGCTCTTCAGGCCTTTGCACGTGACCAAACTGGGCACTATCCCCAGCACCCCATAGGATTCCCCACCAAGCACCACCAGGTGTGATCTCTGAGCACAGAGCCAGAAGTAAGCCCTGAGCATTGCTAGATGTGATACTCCCCTCCTTCAATCCCCCCCAAAAAATCCAAAATGAATAAATTAAGGAAGCTCTTATTTATTTATTTGTTTATTTTTGGTGTGGGGTCCATGCCTTGCGGTGCTCAGGGATTTACTCCTGGCTCTGTGCTCAGGGATCACTGTTGGCGGTGCTTAGGAGGTCCTGTGGGTTGCTGGGGTTTGTCCATGTGCAAGGCCAGCCATCTGACCTTCTGTACTATCGCTCAGGTCCCAGAAGCTCTTACTTTTGGGCCTGGCTCTTGTGCCGGGCCCTCCTCACTCGCTGTTTCTCCTCCCGCAGCATCCTGGGTTGACTCAGTTGTGTGTAAACCTGAACTGGAAACTCCCCTTATGTTTCTTGGTAGCTCCACAATAAAGGATTGCAAGGACTCTGCTTTGACTATAATCCTCCTGATGAAAACCAGATCGTGGGGCACCAGGTCATTCTGTACACCTGTCACGGCCTGGGCCAGAACCAGGTAGGTGACGCTTCTCTCTGGAAAAAGGCAGCAAGGGCCCCTGGGTTCAAGGTCTTGGGAGCCTCTTAAAGAGGGAAATTGGGGAAAATCTATGTGTGTTGTTGTTTTATAATTTTTATTTTTTTTTATTGAATCACTGTGGTATTCAGTTACAGGGCTTTCATGATTGAGTTTCAGTCATACAATGATCAAACACCCATCCCTCCGCCAGTGCTCATTTTCCACCACCAATGTTCCCAGTGTCCCTCCTGCCACCCCTATCCCCTGCCTCTATGGCAGACAATTTCTTTCTTACTCTCTCTCTGCTTTTGGGCATTATGGTTTGCAATACAGATACTCAGAGTCCATTATGTTTGGTCCTTTATCTACTTTCAGCACCTCTATGTGTGTTTTTAAAAAAGTGAATATTTGACCTCTTCAATTTATAAAGGTAATAGAGACTCACTGTAAAATATTTGAGAAATAGAAAGTGAAGCAAATGTGCCTGAGAAGATCTGGAGAATCCGCCTTCGGATGAAGATGAGTTTCTTGTCCCTCTTTCTCCTATGCACAGACTCTGGCTTCTGTGTTTTAACTAATTGTCATCATTGAATGTTTATGGTTTATATTTGATGATTTCCTCTTGCATGATCCATGCATGCTCAGATGTCTTTTTTGGGAATATTGTGCCTTTTGGCCTCTTGGTGGGTCACATCATGTAGTTCTTTGTTTGTTTTTATTTTCGTTTTTGAGTCACACCTGGGGTTACTCAGGGGTTCCTCCTGGCTCTGCACTCAGGAATCACTCCTGGCAGTGCTCAGGGGACCATATGGGATGCCAGGGATTGAACTCAGGTCAGCAAGGCTAACACCCTCTCCACTGTATTATCCCTCTGGCCCTGCACCATGTAATTCTGGAGGGGTGAGATGAACTGATTCTCTGCCTGCAAAGGTAATACAGACTCATTGTAGAACATCTGGGAAATAGAAAACGGATCAAGCAGTGCCTGATAGGACCCAGAGAAACCCGTTTGTGCAGTTATGACTAACCGTGCACCAATACCTACAGTTGGAGGAAGAAAAAGGAAAACCCTGCAGATCTGGGTCGGCTCAGGAGGGCACCTACTTGGCCGGAGAGGCTGGATTCCAGCACCCTGTCTCCCTGTGTGACCCAGGCCTGCCCTCTCCGTGGCAGTGCAGTTCCTGCCTGCACAGGACATTTTAGTGATTCCACGGTACCATTGCCTTGAATCAAACTCCCTCAAGTTTGCCGGGAAGAGGCAGAAAAGCCCAGAGAAGAGAAAGGGCGTCTCAGGCCTCAGAGTTGCCCACTCGGCTACTGAGACCGTCCATTTTCTGGCCAGCTCAAGGGTAGGGACTGTGTGGGGTCTCAAACACCCAGGGAAGAAGCAGAGCATGAGAAGGGGGCCTTGGGGAACTCTGGCCAGGCACTCACAGACCCTCAAGACTGGACACTCAGGCTCTCTGCCTGGCCCCTGCGCTCTGATCCAGCCTGGTGTCCGTCCATTTCTCCATGGCCGACAGTAACCGTTGCCCACGAACGGCTCCTTTGAAGTTCTTCGAGTATACATCCCAGAAGGAGATCTGCTACAACACCCACCAGACCGAGGGGTGCGTGGCGGTGGAGGCGGGCGGGGAGAGCCTGGACATGGAGCTCTGCCAGGACCTGGTCCCCGAGAACCACTACTTCCTCCTGCGCTCTGTGAGTGGTGAGTGGGCAGTGTCATCTGTGCTGTCAATCTTGGGGCTGTAGTAGACCCCGGGAGTCTCAGGGAGGAGCAGGCCCCAGGCATGCTGTGATAAGGGACACGCTGGGAATGGGGGTGGGGTGGGATGGGGAACTGTTGGGGCCTTTGACTTGCAGGATCCCTAATGCTTTGCCTGTCTTCTCTTGTTCACTTGAAGTTGCTGGGGGCTGGGCGGGGCTTGAGACCAGCCTGGGGCTGCTGCTGCTGCTGCGGGAATGGGGTCTCCTTAAAGCAGATGTGAGGGCAGATCCTGCAGGGGGAGGGTTGGGGTGGTGGGGAAACTGTTCTACTTCTGTAAACCTCACCCCCATTTTCCCCAGCTCTGGAATCAGGGGGAGCGGCAGGGAGATGGTTACAGGGGTCACCAAAGCACACACCCAGCCCTGGATTTATCCCACGTGGCCCCTCCTGAGCTTCACCATTTGCAGCCCTGGAGGTCCTGAGCATCACTGGGATGGCCCTGGTGGCCCCAGCACTGTAGGACCTAAGCATCACCTCCTCAGGTCTTAGCATTCAAGAAGATGGCCTGCTTGGCCCAAATCTCCACGGTTTTCTATCCCAAGAGTGGTCTAGAGGACACCCTCCAGTAAATAAATAACTTAAGAGGTGAACCAAATAAAACAAGGGCAGTACCCATAGCTTTGGCCAACTCTAGGAAGGACTCGGTGGATAGCCGGCAGCTTGCTTGGAAGCTGTCAAGCCCAGGCAGGGGCGCTGAGTGGTCACTTGTAGCACAGGGCCAGGCAGGGATTTACTAAGGTGCTTGTCCTGTGGGCAGCCATCCCTGGTTCAATCCCTGGCACCACCTCTGGTACCCAGGCCCCTCTAGAAGTGACCCCTGAGGACCCGAGCATCCCACCCCCCACAGAAATTTTCCTTGCAGTGTACACTACCCCCGCTGGGGTCTGTTCTCCATCACCGTAGATTTGGAGCGGGCAGTGGATGCAGGCCCAAGAGGCACTAGGTCCCTCAGGCTGTGACCCCCTCTGCTATGGACTCTTGAGGAGATTTGTAATTCGGCTGTACCTTTGGCTCATTCAAGCACGGTTTAAGCACTGAAGAGGAGACAAATAATAAGAATGAAAAAGGAAAAAAAAAACAAAAAAAAACAAAAAACCTGTCCTCTTTCCTTGGATTCGTTCTCAGCCTGGCCCCAGGGATGGGAAGATTCTTCTGTCATACTTACAAAGGGTTCATTCTATGTATGAGAAGAAAGTAGAGGACATTTTCTGGTAGAAAAATGTTACAGTTAGGAATGAGAAGTGGAGTCTGGAAGGGTGATGATTCTTGGGTGAGAGGGAGGCTGTATGACAGGCTGTACCTCCGTGCCCCAGACCTTCTGGGTTCCTTCACCCAGTGCAGACATTTCTAAATATATATATTTCTGAAAGGACAAAAAAAAAGATCTACAGGCTTAAGAACACATTTTTAAAAAAATTATTTTCAAATTTTATTTTTTTTGTTTGGGGGCCACACCTGGCGATGCTCAGGGGTTACTCCTGGCTCTGCAATCAGGAACGACTCCTGGCAGTGCTTGGGGGACCATATGGGATGCCAGAGATCGAACCCGGTTCAGCCGTGTGCAAGGCAAATGCTCTACCTGCTGTACTATTGATCCAGCCCTGCAAGAACACATTTTCAGGAAAAATCCTGTGAGCAATCACTTGTCATTCTCTGAGATTGCCTGTGATCTTTCCTAGGATGGTTCTTTGTTTCACGAACAGTCGAAGAAATGTGTTCAGGCCGAGAAGGAATCCAACGACAAGTTTGTCCCACTCTTACGGGACTGCAGCCTCTCAAGCCGTCAGCAGTGGTTCTTCCAGGAACAGATGCTATGACAGGCGGGAGCACACTGGAAGTGAGGGCCCTAGCCCCTGTGCCCAGCAGAGAGGGGCCGGGCTCCCCGACAGAGCACCCACTCACCTGCCTTCCTCCGATGCCGTAGGTTAAGGTGGGGTGGGATTCGGTGCATAACGTGAATGCACTTGGTACTGGTTTGGAAACACTTGCCACGGTTCCCAAATACCCCCGTTTTCAGTAACCATCAAATGTTCACTCGTGGTTTTCAGGGAATTAAAATTTTCAAATATTTTTCTATTATTTTTTCTTATAGTGTGTTTTATTTCCTCTAGAAAAGAGGTATATAATTCAAGTTGGTATTTGCAGTAGTTCCCAGGGCATGTCTGCATGAGTTCCCAGGAAATCAGACTCACGGCTTGTACTTTGCATCCCTTGGTACTACCTCACACGCTGGGTTGGGTGTTTCCTCCCTGTAGATAGGTAAAATCTAGGAATCTGGCATTAGTTCCTTCTGGGCATTGAGAGATTACTCACGTATTTACGTATTTAATAAAAAGACTATTTAGTGGGGCTGAAGCGATAGCACAGAGGGTAGGGCGTTTGCCTTGCACGCGGCCGATCCGGGTTCGATTCCCAGCATCCTATATGGTCTCCTGAGCACCGCCAGGGGTAATTTCTGAGTGCAGAGCCAGTAGTAACCCCTGTGCCAGGTGTGACCCGAAAAGAAAAAAAAAAAGGCTATTTAGTTATTTATTTTGGTGGAGGCCACACCCACTTCTTTGTCAGTCTCCTGGAGAAGAGAATGTTTTCTGTAGATTTCATTGCCATGTTTTTCAGAGGTTCCCATAATATGCTTTCTGAACTTACCACACTCTTTTCAACTTCTTCCTGTTATTTCCAGTAAAAGACAGCACATTTGCATCAGTAGAATTGTAACCCTACCGCCCCCACTGTGATATCATGGAATATCTTTTTTATTTTGCTTACTTTTTTTGTTGTTGTTTTGGGGCCACTTCCCGCAGTTCTTAGGACTCAGTCCTGGCTCTGTACTCAGGAATCGCTCCTGGCAGTGCCCAGGCGACCATATGGGGTGCCAGGGATTGAACCCAGGTTGGCTACATGCAAGGCAAATGCTCTACCTACCATGCTATCACTCCAGCCCCACATTCTCTTATATTACCCATATATGTGCCATTTGCCTATATGTAGCGAGTCATTTTTCTCTTGCTGCTTTGAGATTTTTCTCTGTGTGTGTGTGTGTGTGTGTGTGTGTGTGTGTGTGTTTTAACAGTTTAGGATGTCTCTTGGTGTAAACATAGAGTGATAGCACAGCGGGAAGGGCACTGCCTTGCACACAGGCGACCTGGGTTCATCTCCTGACATCCTAGATGGTCCCCCAAGCCCCACCGAGAGTGATGGATTCCTAAGTGCAGAACCAGAAATAACCCCTGGGCATCTCTTGATGTGGCCCCAAAACAACAAAACAGAAAAGAATAGATGTCTAGGTGTAGTGGATTTTTGTTTATCATCCTTGGGATTCACTGAGATTTTGAGATAAAGAGCTTTAAAAAGTCAATATGGGATGGTCTTCATCTTAACTTTTGCTGCTCCTTTCTCTGTTCTTTAAGTTAGATAATGTCTAATGAGTAATCTTTTCATTTCACATCTTCAGCCATCTCAAACCTGTTGACATCATGAAGCTTTGTGAGTTTTTTTGGTCATAAATTTCAGTTACAGTACTTTCAACTCCAAATATCTCTCTGGTTCTTCAAACATTTGATGATGTCTGTTTCTCTGCTGAGATCCCCAATATATTGATTTAATGTTAACACATGTTCCATTAATCCTTTGAACAGATTTCCTTAGTTCTCAGAATATATTAATAACAGCTTTGAAAGATTTTATGATTCAGCAACTTAAAACAACTCTAAAAGGCCATTGGTTGTTTTTCACCCCTCTCCATTAGCATGAGTTTGCTGCTGATTCAGCCAGTAGGAGAGGGTCTGTTGCTAAATGATATTATTTCTTTTTTAGGGTTCACTGAATTAAATGAGGTCTACCCAGTATAATTTCCTTTGTTGAAAAAGATTTAAGTTTTAAGTTAAAAGTTAAACTGAGACTTAAGTTCAGAGTCAGCTGATGAGGTTAAAAAGTCAACTTCATTTGACATTAAAAAAACTTAAAAGTTAACTGATTAGCGGCCTTAATGCCATCCTACAAAATTTGTTTTTTTAAAATGTTATCCCACTATCTTCCAGGTTCTGCTCACTCTCAAGGGGAGGGGACTATGGGGGCCAGGACACAAGAATTCTGCAGATTGGCCTGGAATTTTACTTTCCCTGGTCCAGTGGGTTATTTGACTAATATTGTAAATGATGCAGGTGCGTTTGGAACTGGTTTCAGAGGTGCCCCTCTCTCTGGAAGATGCCTGCTTACCAGGTGAAAAGATTCCCTATTAAAAACCTGTAACAATTCTCGGGGCCAGAGTGATAGCACAGTGGGTAGGATGTTTGCCTTGCACGTGGCCGACCCGGGTTCGATCCCCAGCATCCCATATGGTCCCCTAAGCACCGCCAGGAATAATTTCTGAGTGCAAAGCCAGGAGTAACTCCTGAGCATTCCTGAGTGTGACCCAAAAAGAAAAAAAAACTATCAATTCCCAAGAACATTTTCGGAGACTGAGGGTATGGAACCATTCCCGGTAGTGCTTGGGGGTTGCTACCATCTCTTTATTGAGGCGTTGCTCCCAGGGATATTGGGACCAACCTTCATGCAAAGCAGGTGCTCAGTCTCCCAGGAAACTGAACCTTTGTTGCTGGACAAGCCCCTTTGTGTCAGCTGGGCAGGATTCATTTTATTTAAATGGGCTACTTACATGTTTCTTGGACTGGAGCGATAGCACAGCGGTAGGGCATCTGCTTTGCAAGCAGCCAACATGGCCGACCCGAGTTCGATTCCTCCGCCCCTCTCGGAGAGCCCCGCAAGCTACCGAGAGTATTCGATATGCCAGACACAGTAACAACAAAGTCTCTAATGGAGACGTTACTGGGCCCCGCTCGAGCAAATCGACGATCAACGGGAGGGCCTTTTACCTTTACTTACATGTTTCTTGATGATCGAATATGGATGAAACATTACATTCCCAATTCATTGGCGTCCTTTTTCTCTGTCGGCAAAGCAGTTATTTTCAGGCTTATTACGATGTGCACAGACTTACCTGTACCTTGTGAAGAGGCAGGATCCGGCCCAGGAGGGGAGGTGCTGCCACCTCACGAGCTCCAGGTGGTGCCAATCTCATGGACCAGGGATGGTGTTTGAGGAACAGCATATTCCTGTGGAACTAAGGAAGAGGCATCAACCCTGGGTCTGACCAGTCCCTACTGTATTACTCTGACGTGCCCACGAGACGGTGCTGTCCACCTAGGAAACCTAATCCCCTTCACCATCAAATCTGTAGCACTGTAGCACTGTCCTCCCATTGTTCATTGATTTGCTGGAGTGGGCACCAGTAACGTCTCCATTGTGAGACTTGCTGTTACTGTTTTTGGCATATTGAATATGCCATGGTAGCTTGCCAGGCTCTGCCGTGCGGGAGGGATACTCTCGGTAGCTTGCTAGGCTCTCGAGAGGGACAGAGGAATTGAACCCGGGTCGGACACTTGCAAGGCAAACACCCTACCCGCTCTGCTATCGCTCTGGCCCCTCAAACCTATTGGCAGAAAATTCCTCTGAATCCTAGGCCCAGGGATTCAGATCTGGAAGGCACCAGAAACCTGTGCTGGTGTAGCTGGCGTGATCAGCGGGAGGCCAGCGAGGGAAGGGAGTTGGCCTGAAATACCAGAGCAAAGTTGAGATAGCTTCCTCCTAGTTAGCATCCTCCACATGGGTTAGGGGCCTGGATTCTAAAATAACCAGCATGTGCTCTACTTAAAGGGTGCCGTCAGCTGTCTCCATGGGAAATCCCCCTTTCCTCTATGGCACTGGACTAGACTTTAAAGTCAAGCTACTCACCTCAGGCCCAGAGAGACAGTCCAGTGGGTAAGGTTTTTGCCTTGCATGCGGTTGATGAGTGTTTGATCTCCATACCCCATTTGATCCCTGGAGCCTCCAGGAGAGAATGCTTGAGTGCAGAGTCAGCTGTGAGTCCTCAGCACCCCCTGGTGAAACAAAAGGAGAAACAAATAGAGTAAATGACCCCTCTTGAGAAAAAGCCTCTAAAGGCTTTGCCACTTGCCTTGTTGTGTCTGAGTCACAGTGTATACTGGGCCCAGGGCTGGACACTGCCCTGCTCCAGTCTGCTGAGGAGTGAGTTCTCATGCAGCATTCTGTGTAAACTCAAAAAGGGCACAGCTTCGGCTATTAACCGAAAGGTTGGTGGTTCGGGCCCACCCAGGGACGCCAGATGTGTAAACTCAAAAAGGGCACAGCTGCGGTGGCGGCTCTGTCTCTTCCGCTGCCCGCGTTTGGTAGTCTCACCCTGCTTCCCCCACCCTGGGGAGGTCGATGGCGATGGGCAGGCGAAGGAAGGAAACGAGGGCCAGTCTGGTTGGTCTTAGTTATAGTTTATTCCAGTCCTCTCTCCATCCACTCCGGTCTCTCTCTCCTCTGCCTCCCCTTGCTCATTCTACAGTCTCATTATATCACCCAGGATGAGGGATTGGGATAACAATTACACAAAGGTGTGGTCACAATCAATAGGGGTAGAATTCTTTCCCTCAGGGAAAGACGCTCCTAGGACAGATCCTCTCTCAGCAGGACGACCCACCCTCGAGCGGAATCCCATGGGTGTGTTTCTCCTCTCCTTGTCCAACAAGCATATTAGCATATATAATATAAATAATTTTGTATGGATACAGTGAGAAATACCTTAAACTTATAGAATTGCCCTCCGAGGACCATCTCGATCTCAGACTACAGTGCTCAGCCCAGATAGTCTTTCCCACCTCTACCAGGATCCTAGTCTCGTCGTTACTTTTGGATCATGACAGCATTTGTCTATGATCAAACTCTTATAGTTAAGAATCGTGGCACTTTGGCCTGGCCCATTTTGATGCCAGGGTAGCTCACCCTGAGTCCATTCAGTCCCTCATCGGGACCCTGCTTTTGGGGTGTTAGGAACTAAGGGCAACTGAGGCGTAAGTCAAGAAAGCAGATGCCCGGCAGTGAATAATATTCAAAGCCAATTAAATCCTAAATTACAAAGCATAATGTTAACCGTCTTCCTGTATCTATACAAAAAGGGCATTGCTTTAAAGTAAACTGTTCATAAGGCATAAGGAGAGGAGAAAGGCAATATTAACTTACAATACAATTTCAGTGTCTAGAAGGATCTGAACTTACAAAGGAACAGATACTGATTAGGGGGGAAAAGCTGATTAACTGGTTGGGGAGGAGAGCATAAGGAGAATTTACAGATAAAAACAGTGGAATGGAAGTGCCTTACGAGCACTGTAATAAACCGGAGTTCCTCATGGCAAAGGGGAAAGGGCAAACCAATGTTAAGCCTAAAATATTTGGAGCTATATTCCACCAGCATTCTATCAAACTTGCAATTTTCCCTTCAGTACGGGGGATCGAATCTAGGGTGTCACACCTGGAAGGCAACGGCCCGATCCCTGACCTGCGTTTCCTGCCCGAAGTCTCACTCTTACGTTCGTGTGTAGACGTGAGGATGGCACTGTATGTACATGGTGTGTGTATGCATGTGTATACACGTGTGGATTGTACTGTGTGTGCATGTGTATAAGTGTGCATGTTTATGTGTGTGCACTTGTATGTAAAAGTGAAGATGGACTATGTGTATGCATGTATGTGTGCACACTTTTGTTCACATATGTGTAGAAATAAGGGTATCACTTTGTGTGTGCACGAGGCCTGGCTTCTTAAACTGTAGATCAAGACTACACACGGGGTTTGCATAACTTAAAAGATACTTGTTTTACTTTAAATTTATTTATGATGTAGGGGTCTGGAGTGATAGCACAGCAGGTAGGGTGTTTGCCATGCAGGCGGCCAACCCAGGTTCAATTCCCAGCATCCCATATGGTCCCCCAAGCACTGCCAGGAGTAATTCCTAAGTGCAGAGCCAGGAGTAACCCCTGTGCATCGCTGGATGTGACCCAAAAAGAAAGAAAAAATCAAATAAATTTATTTATGATTTATAAAATAAATATTTGTATCCTTATAGTACATACCTCAAAATTAGGGGCCACTGAAAAATTTTCCTAACAAAAAGGGGTTGCTAATGGAAAACTTTAAGAAGCTCAGAGAGAGAAAGAGAGAGAGAGAGAAAGAGAGGGAGAGGAAGAAGGAGGAGAAAGAGAAACTTTATGATACATAATAGAGATTGAATAATAACAGTAAAACCTGAAATATTGCCAGAAACAAGGACTAATAAGTTACTGTAGCAGCAGACAGTAGAAGTCAGAGCAACTGAGTGGTAGGCATGTCTCGGGGCAGTTTAGGAAATCATAAATTGGTGGCAGAGGAGAGAGAGGAGGAGGACTGGGCCACTCTCCCTGACAACCACCGTCCTGTTACCACGACTATTTCAATAAGTGGATCCATCCTAGGTTGTGTGGGTGTGTGGCATTGGGCGGGGCGGTTCCTGCCAGGAAATGGCTCCTGCTTCTGGATGATGAGGAATCCGTGCCGTGGGGTCTCACCATGTCCACAGCCTGTCACTGCCCACCTATGGTGCCTATCCTGTCTATACCCCCTCTGCAGTGCCCCCCAGGGAGAGCCCCCCCACCTTGCCCCAATGCTACGTGGGTTCCCACCCCTAGTGGCCAGGCCATGTCTCAGGATAAGGACCTACAAACCTCCAGGTATTTTCTAAGCCTCTCAAGGACTGGATGGACTTTTCCTGCCCAGAGCCATACCCCAGTGTGGAACCCTTCACTGCCCACAAGCTCCCCAGACAGCACAAGCCCACAGTGACCCTGTGCCCCACCATCAGAGATGGATTTGATTCTCCGCCCAGCAAAAGTGAGAGGGGGAGATGTCAGAGCTACAGGAGACAGCCGCAGACCACTGGGGCCTGAATGTGCTCAGGGCAGGGAGGACAGGGGCACTTGGGGGTGCCATAGAGGGCACGGGCGATATGGGGGAGCTGGGGTTCCTTTCAGGCCACAGGACACCTGAAGGCAGCGTGGCCAGGCTGAGCGGCCCTAGGTGGGAGTATATGTATTGAGAGGGATTTCCAGAACAGGCCCGGAGCAACACCAGAGAAGTGTCCAGCTTCCCCAAGGCCAAGTCTGGTGTCCAGCTCCCAGTAGGATGGACTGAGTCTCAGAGAAAGGGGCAGAGCTGGGGTGGGGAGTTGCTGTGGGGTCATTAAGAGCCCTCCAGGACTCAGAAAAGGAAGTCTCTGTGCAACACGGGGAACTGGTCAGGGACTGACTGGGTCTGGGGGCTCAAAGGCCCCACAAACTGGCTGCTGCCAGTCTGGGAGGAAGCAGAGACAGAAGGACAGAGAGAACGTGCACACCGGATAAGGCGGGAGCAAGAAGAACTCGGCGGGCCTGATGAGAGTAGAGGGGAAGGGCAGGGAGGGCAGGGGCTCCAAGGACAGAAATGAGAGGGGCCTAGGGAGGGAGGGGCGGTGGGGACAGTGATCAGGACAGCCCCTCTGCCAGGCTCGCTGGGCTCCCACAGCAGCAGCCAGGCCAGACCTAGGGGTGCTCAGGGGCTAATCCTGGCAGCTGCAGCTCAGCCTGGGCACGGGGGGACGTGATCTCTGGGAATGAGAAAGTCGTGGACTTAGCTACGGGAGACCGAAAGGGTCAGTGCTCCTGGCCCACCGTGGGGCTCACAGAGTTCCAAGCCACCATCGTCGGTAGGGGGCAGTGCCCGAGGGTCCGGGTGGGGGTGGGGAGGCCTGTCAGGCCCACCAGGGCAGAGGCTGGTGCAGCCTTCATCCTGAGGTTGCCCCGGGAGCTCTAGGTTTCCCCCTGGCCAATGGGGTTGCAGCCCCGAGGCCACGCCCCCATCCCTGCCTATAAAAAAAGCTCGTGACCCCGCCCCTCGGGGCACCCTCTCTCAAGGATGCTTCAGAGAGAAGTGTCCCCAACACACCTTCCCCCTGTTGATCCTTCGAGGGGTCATGTAGGGGTCACCTCCAGATGGTGACCCTTCTACGGGTCATCTACGGGTCACCTCTAGGGGTCATCTCTAGGGGATCTTTGGAAATCGGCAGAGCTCAACAGACGGTAAGAAAAGGCCCTGCGTTGGGCCTGCACTGGTCACTGTATGGCCCCGAGGCCACAGGATCAAGCCCTGGCCCATTTCCAGCAAGTCTTCCGGCAGTTTTGTCCCCAGCAGCCTCTGTCCTCGTCAGGGTCTCCCGGGACTCTGGGATGGGAGTCCTCAGAGAGCCCCTCTCCAGGACCTGTCGGTTCCTGTCCCCAGAATAGGACCTCCTGGGCTCCTGCTGTCTAAGACCTGGGTGGCTGGACACTGGCCCACCCAGCTCAGGAAACAATGGGGGTGGGAGCTCAGGGAAATGCTGAGGAGCTGCCCAAGTGGCACTGGGGAGTCAAAGCAGGGTCCCCGGGTGCGCAGACCCCTCACCACAGACCCTCCTGCCAAAAACCTCTTACCGTGCGACCACACCCTTCCCGTCTAATTTAAGACAGAAAGAGATGGAAGAACAGAATTTTAAAACATCAGATATATCTTGTAAAGGCGGAGAGTCACATGGCAGCGCCTCATCCGTTAGGGGTGAATGATTTGGGCTGGTGCTTGGCACCAGGAGTTTGAAGCCTGTGATGTCTGAGGAGGGCAAGGCAGGGAGGAATCACCCAGAGTGTCCTGAGGCCACGGCCACATCCCTGCCTATAGAAATGCTCGTGACCCTGCCCCTCGGGACACCCTCTCTCAAGGAGGCTTAAGGGAGAAGTGGCCCCAATGCACCTTCTGCATGTTGACCCTTTCCCTAGGGGATCATTGGAAATTGGCAGAGCATGAAAAGATGGGAAGAAAAAGTGCTAGGTCGGTGCTAACCCGCCAACCCTGGGCCATGCGCTGGTTCTGCACTGGTCAGTGTGTGGCCAGGAGGCCCAGGATAAAGCCTCCGCCCATTGACAGCCATGTTTTCAGGCAGTCTTGTCCTCCAGCAACTTCTGTCCTCGCCAGGGTCTCCCGGGACTCTGGGATGGGAGTCCCCAGAGACACTCTCTCCAGGCCCTGTTTCCTCCTGCCACCAGAATAGGATCTCCTGGGCTCCCGCTGACCAAAGAACTGGGTGGCTGGACACTGGCCCACCCAACTCAGGAAACAATGTGGATGGGAGCTCAGGGCAGCACTGAGGAGCTGGGGAGTCAAAGCAGGGTCCCTGACTCCCAGACCCCTCATCACAGACCCTCCTGGCAGTGGGTCTAACTGTGCGAAAACACCCCTCCCCTCTTTTTTGGGACAGAAAGAGCTGAAAGAACATAATTTTAAAACATCAAGTGTATCTTATAAAGTCGGGAGATTGCTTGGCAGAGCGTCATCCTTTAGGAGAGAGTGATATGGGCTGGTGCACAGCACCAGGAGCTTGAAGCATGTGATGTCTGAGGAGGGCAAGGCGGGGAGGAGTGACTTCGAGTGTTGAGGGAGGGGCCCTGTGAATGGGTCACTGTGACAGGGGAGACAGGCTGGGAGCAGGAGCTGGGCGAGTCTCCCTGTCCCTCCACACCTGTGTCCTGCCCTGGGGGCAGCCAGAGGAAATGGGGTCAGCTGTCCACTCCCCAGAATGTTACGACCCTGATAATGCAGAGAGCTCTAGGGCCGGGACATACAACGCTTGTTTCTAGTTGTCCCTCGTGTCCCTGCCAGCACTGCCAGGAGGGCTCCAGTGGGTCCAAAGCAGGAAAGGATCTACTTAGTAAGGTGCCCGGAGCAGCAGATGGCGGTGAGAAATGAGCAGCCCCCGAGATGAGCAGGAGGAACCAAGAGTCGGGGCTGTGGACCATGAAGTTTGGGTGGGGTTGAAGGTCTGGGGTCCTTGACTGTCTGCTTCCTCTCAGGTTTACCGGCCTCTGGGTGCCCCCGAAACAGCCACATCGTTGAAAACATTTCGAAGGACAGGTGGAGGCAGGAGGTTCCAGGAACATCGGGTGAACACGGAGAACAACTGCGGATGCGAGTGGGGGCCGACAGGACTGAGCTGGGGTGAGAGAAGCGGGCGCAGCGCCGCCTGGAGTCTGAGGGCTGTGGGGTGGCCGGCCGGGAGCCCGGCCAGGCTCGAGTTGTGTCTCTGTAACAGTGGAAGGGGTCTGGGTAACATTCCCCAGTCTTGGAGCTGAACGAGTCTCCTATCATCTCCAATTATCACCTATCATTCCAACATGTCTTCACTGCGAGCCCACGAAAAGTTGCCGTACTCGAAGAGTTTTGAGAGAGGGGGCAGGGGTTTGCTGGCCATCAGCTCCCCTCCACCCTGGGGTATTCTTGGGGCATAACCATTCAGTCTTCTGGGCTGTTACTTTCCTGGTCTGTGAAATGGGCTGGTGAGACCCCCTGTGAGGCCAAGAGCCTGCCTTGGGTGATGGCAGGAAGGACAGGTCAGAATGCCCTGAGGGCTGTGGTGGCACTGACTGGCCCACACTACACAGAGGGGTCTGGAGTTGGCAGTTGACAGGTAGGAGTCAGGGTCCGAGGCAGAGGGAGACCCAACTCCTAGGCTCTGGGACAAAGACGCCATGGGGGCCTGTGGCTGAGGGTCTGAGCCCTGCATCTCCTGGCTGGGATGTAGTCGGTCCTCCTGCCTGTCCTCACAGACACTGTCCTACCTCCCCCAGATGCCAGGGCAGGACGAAAAGGTGCAGTGCCAGTGGCCTCCCTGGGGCCGATTCTGCTGGTACCTGGAAATGCACATAGCTGCCGACAAGAGCACCTGGATGCCCGCTGTCACCTGGGCTCCAAGGAGGAGCAGCTGAACCAGCGGATGCTGCGGCAGAAGCAGCCCATAGACCAGCTGCTGCAGGTGCCACCAAGGCAGCAGGCCCTGCTGGAGGCCGCCATCAGGGAGCTGAGGGAGACCAGGTGAGAGAGGGGCCACGGGCTCTGGGGCAGGAAGGCCCTAGACCTGCCTCCTCAGCTAGTGCCTTCACCCCAGGTGCTCTTCTGTGGGACTCAGCAGCAGAAACAGCAGCTGCAGAACCTGGTAAAGTGAAAAGGAGTCCCGGAAAAGGGTGAGTGACAGGGAGAAGCCCCTGTGGGTCAGAGGGCGGGGCTACTGGGGAGGGGAGCCAGGCGGCCCCACCCCCAGCCCCCCACCTCCCTTCCTTGGTTGAGACCCTTATGCTGCCCCACATCCCATCCACTCCAAAGGGATTGGCGTGGAGACAAACAACACACAGGTGCTCCTGGACACAAAACGTGAGGAGCTGGAGGCCACAGACAAGGAGGAGGCACAGGAGGCCAGGCAGGAGGAGTGCCAGAGTCCAGGAGCTGGAGGAGTCAGTCAAGTCCCAGGGGGCAGGGACCATGGCCTGTGTGAGATCCAGAGACGCTCCTGTTGCTGTCCTTAAGGAAGAGGAGTCCACCCACATCGGACCCAGGTCCTGTAATGACCCGCCGAAAATCCAGAAAACGCAGCTGGTCAGCAAGAGCTCCACTGGCAGCCTGACACCCAGCTGACACCTCGATTTTACTGCACCGACGCACCCTGCCGCTCTCACCCAATTGATCTAGCCCAGCCCCGTCCTCCCCACGCCACCCGAGTTCTGCCTTCTTCCTCTGCCCTTTGCTCTTCTTCCTCCACTAGAACCAGGGATATCCCTCACTGCAAGACCAGGGATCAGGGCAAAGGCAAAACTATTCTCCATCTCAAGAAACGGGAGATCAGGGGGACAGTAAAGTCTCCATCCACTAGACCCCGAGATGTGGGGCAAGAAATGTCCCCATCCCATGGCACCCCAGGGATCAGGGGGCACAGTTTCCCCCTCCACTAGACCCCAGGAAATGGGGGTGCCAGAGATGCCCCCCCCCACTAGACGCCAGGATTCGGGGGGGGCAGAGATGCCTCCCCACCACTAGAAGCCAGGGATCGGGGGGGCAGAGATTCCCCCCCACTAGATGGCAAGGATTAAGGGGGGGCAGAGATGCTCCCCCCACTAGACGCCAGGGATCGGGGGGCCAGAGATTCCCCCACACTAGAGGGCAAGGATTAAGGGGGGGCAGAGATGCTCCCCCCACTAGATGGGAAGGATCAAGGGGGGGCCAGAAATTCCCCCCCCACTAGATGGGAAGGATCAAGGGGGGGCCAGAAATTCCCCCCCCACTAGAGGGCAAGGATCAAGGGGGGGCCAGAGATTCCCCCCCACTAGATGGCAAGGATTAAGGGGGGAGAGATGCTCCCCCCACTAGACGCCAGGCATCAAGGGGGGGCCAGAGATTCCCCCCCCACTAGAGGGCAAGGATTAAGGGGGGGGAGAGATGCCCCCCCACCACTAGATGCCAGGGATCGGGGGGGCCAGAAATTCCCCCCCCACTAGATGGGAAGGATCAAGGGGGGGCCAGAAATTCCCCCCCCACTAGAGGGCAAGGATCAAGGGGGGGCCAGAGATTCCCCCCCACTAGATGGCAAGGATTAAGGGGGGAGAGATGCTCCCCCCACTAGACGCCAGGCATCAAGGGGGGGCCAGAGATTCCCCCCCCACTAGAGGGCAAGGATTAAGGGGGGGGAGAGATGCCCCCCCACCACTAGATGCCAGGGATCGGGGGGGCCAGAGATTCCCCCCCCCCACTAGATGCCAGGGATCAAGGGGGGGCCAGAGATTCCCCCCCAACTAGATGGGAAGGATCAAGGGGGGGGCAGAGATTCCCCCCCCCACTAGAGGGCAAGGAAAAAGTGGGGGCCAGAGATTTCCCCCCCACTAGATGGCAAGGATTAACGGGGGGGCAGAGATGGCCCCCCACCACTAGACGCCAGGGATCGGGTGGGGCCAGGGATTTCCCCCCGACTAGAGGGCAAGGATCAAGGGGGGGCCAGAGATTCCCCCCCACTAGAGGGCAAGGATAAAGGGGGGGCCAGAGATGCCCCCCCACCACTAGACGGCAGGGATTGGGGGGGGCCAGAGATTCCCCCCCACTAGATGGCAAGGATTAACAGGGGGGCAGAGATGCCCCCCCCCCCACTACACGCCAGGGATCAGGGGGGGCCAGAGATTCCCCCCCACTAGAGGGCATGGATCAAGGGGGGCCCAGAGATGCCCCCCCCACTAGACGCCAGGGATTGGGGGGGCAGAGATTCCCCCCCACTAGATGGCAAGGATTAACGGGGGGGCAGAGATGCCCCCCCACCACTAGTCGCCAGGATGGGGGGGCCATATATGACCCCCCCACTAGACGCCAGGGATGGGGGGGCCAGAGATGCCCCCCCAACCTCTAGACGCCAGTTATTGGGGCGGCCAGAGATACCCCCTCACAACGAGACGCCAGGGATCGGGGGGCCAGAGATGTCCCCCCACCAATAGAAGCCATGGATTGGGGGGGCCAGAGATGCCCCCCAATTACTAGACGCCAGGGATGGGGGGGCCAGAAATGCCCCCCCACCACTTGACGCGATTGATCGGGGAGGCCATAGATGCCCTCCCCACCACTAGACGCCAGGGATCGGGGTGCCGAGATGTCCCCCTCCGCAAGGTCCGAGGGATCAGAGGGAAGAAATGTCCCCCTCCACAAGGTCCAAGGGATCAGGATGGCAGATATATCCCCCCAGCACTAGCAAACAATGATTTGGAGGTCAGAAGTTACAACTCAGCTCTACCCTCCCCATTGTGGGGTCCTGTTTCTGCGCATGACAGCCCTGAAGCTTGGCCGCTGGTACCATCCAGTGACCGGATTCTACACACTCTTTGGGGCTGTTTGGGGACTTTGTATTGCTGGCTGAGAAGAGGGAAGGAGGAAGGCGGGCTTTCTCCCTGACCGCCACTGTCTGATTTTCACGATTGTTGCAATAAATGGATCTATCCCAGGCCTGTGTGGGTGTGTGTGTCACTGGGCGGGGCAGGTCTGGCCAGTAGTTGACAATTGCTTCTAGATTGTGGGAAGCCTCGGCCATGTCACCATGCCAAGACGCGTCACCTGCCTGCCCCTGTGTGAAGCCTGTCAATGACCCCAGGAGAGTCCACCCTAAGGGTTGAAGGTCTCAATCACGGATGCGTCCCCAGGAGGGAGGGCAGGATGCAGCACCCAGAGCCCTGCCTTCCACTGCAGCACCTCCATGGCCTCCCCTGCCCCTGGTGCCTGTTTCCCCATTCCCCTCTGCAGTGCACCAGGGACAGACCCCACTTTGCCCCCTAGTGGACACATCAGGTTTCTCAGGATGAGCACTTGAAAGTGCTCCTGCAGCAGGTGGGTCCAAGGTGCTGTCCCCTCAGCCAGGCTCCCCCTGGATGGCACCCACCCTAGCAGGAAGACAGTGTTTTTCAGTGGAGCAGGATGGGGCCGTGGATGGAACATGTTTCTAGTGTCCCCGAGTCTGTACGGAGCTGATCCCTGAGAATAGCGCCCCACTTCTTTGTGAACCATCAGATTCCCTAATACAAGTCCCACTGCCACCATCAGAGCACGGTCAGACCCCATGTAATAGAGAACCAGGCCCCGACTCCTCTTTGCTCCTGCACACCTGGACCTGTTGGGACAGCCTTGGCTGAGTGACACTCTACTGGTGACAAGAAGTGTGTCCAGATTCATGTATCAGACCAGATGGTAAATCCTCAGAAGGCAGAGCCATCCTGTTCCAGTAATTTCCAGGAATTTGGTCAGCCATGCCCCTTCCTGCCTGTCACATTCCTACTTGGATTGGAACCAGGGTTCGGGGAGGCACCAGGGATCAGCCTGGTAGGGCTGTTCAGGGCAGGCACAGGCTGGTCCCGGTTTACCCCTCGGTGCCCAGTTCATAGCCCTTCTCCTCTAACTGCACCATGGGCCTGGGGCTGCCCGTTCACTCTCATGGATCTTCACACCTCACACATATCCTGCACACCCTCTCGAAGCTTCTACTGGGGCTCTGGGCTTAGTTCTCTGTGTCCTGCCTCTGGGCCCCTGGGCTCTGGAAACACCAAGTCCAGGTTTGCCTTGAGGTATGGGGAGCTGGGAGACTGTGGGAATCAGCGGCTTGAGCCCTCTCACCCCTTGCCGGTGGTGAGAGCTGTTCTCCCATTGAACGACTGTCTTTGGAGTTTTTCCTTTTAGGATCATACAGAGTCTCACCAAGACAGGTGGCACCCAAGAATTTGCTGGAAGCATCCTAGTGTATTCCATGTGTGCAGGCTCTACCCAGCTATCCCCCAAAGGGGCAGTAGCAGGCCACAGCATGATTATGTATGTTGTTTACAGGCTACCTTGATTCTGTGGTAACAAATTTCATCTAACATGCAGTGGTGCCTAGTGCTCTCATGTGCTCCCACAGTGGTGACTCCAGTTTCTACGCTCAATGTTCGAGCGTTCCCGTGAGCCCCTTCCATCGTACTCGGGTAACCTGCTCTCCCTTAGTCTCTTGCTCGGTGAGAGATTTGGGAACCCCATCTGGGTCAGACAGAGGGACAGAGACATATAAATAAAGTTAAGGAAATAGGAGTAGCTTACTGGGGTCTCCCGGGCGGACTCTCCGAACCTCAGGTGAGGCAATGGTACACCTGCGCCCTGGGTTAGACTCAGGGGGCTTTTAAGTTGTCTTGGTCTGGTCCTAGTCATCTGTTCGTGGGTCAATGGTAAGGAACCTGGAATGAAGCCTGGTGGCTTCCTGTCACCAAATGGGCATTAAGTCTTGTCTTCCTCACCTGGGACAAGGTGATCTCTGACTCCAGGAATGTTGCTCTCCACTCAGCCGGTTGCCATTTGGTTCTGGTCACCATTTTGTCAGAGCAAACCTCACATTGGATTCTTGTCAAATTTGGTGATTCCTGACCCATCCATCTTGTCCACCTCCTAGAGCGGGTCTCTCAGAGGTCCTGCCTAGTTTTTCGCTTCTGCCTCTTGTTGCCTCCTTGGTTCCCTCCCCTTAGGCTTGGCAGACTGAATCATTTGCGAGCCCCCCTTAGCTCACCCCGCTGCGGCTGATCCTGACAAACTATCACCTGCAGGTTAATCTTCTGGCGATGCTCAGTGATGAGTTTGTCTGGGATTGTTTCCCATTTCTCTCCTGACTCTGAGAGATGTCCATTCTACAGTGAGGCCCTCAGGAGTGGCCAAACCTGACCACGGCTGGGCCTGACCAGCCTCCAGCTCACTGGCCCTTCTCGAGTTCATTCTTTCAACTGGCTCAAAGCCCCCTCCCCCTCCTGACTGGTTTGAGTAGAGCAGTGTTCAGTCATTGAAGAAAACACCTTTTCCTCCCTACTGGAAACTGAGCAGGCCCAGGGCCCATTGATTGAAAAGACAACTGCAGCCAGGGAGTCAGTTTGGTTCTGGACCCTTACTGCCCATGGCATTCTGGACCTTAAGGAGTTTTTCCACCTGGGTTGCTACTTGAGTTAGAGACCCTCTGCCTGTTCCCAGTCACCACAGCCCCCATCTGGCCTCTGGGGCACACAGAGTAGTGAGGAGACCAGAATCAGCCGTGGGGGTGGGGTGATGTGTTTTCACCTCTGGGCTGCTCAGGTAAATGAGGAAAGCACAGTTAGTAGGTATATTCCCCCTGCCCCCCCCCCACCCTCGTCAGGATCCCACCATCCAGGGTATATTCTCAATGACTCCATGCTCATCAAGGGTCAACTGTCAATCAAGATGAAACTAGCACCCTGGTCTGCACTTGCTGGTGACCTTTGTCAGGATTCCTGCCCCGCACCCCGCCTCCCCACCCAGACTCTGTCTCCTTCCCCTGTCTGGTCTCTACAGGTACCTGCAGAGTTTGCATCTGCTTTGGCAGCCTCAGGCAATCCATGGTGTTAGCTCAGTGCACCAGAGAGTCGACCCTGGGGGCTCAGCACTACTCCCCATTTCTATTACTGTTAGTATTTGTGACCAAGGAGACCAGGGCTAGTCTAGGTGCTGGCAGCAGTGCCGTTGGGGCAGACCCTCAGTGCCCGAGCGTTTCTTGCCCTGCTCACACCCAGCATGCCTCCAGCTCTCCCTGCCAGAAGACCCACGGTTCTACACTTGGACACGGTAACAAGTTGCTGATGCAGATGTTTCTGTTTCCTCACCTCTTTAAGTTAAACGTTTACAGCAATGGTGAAATTTGCTTCTCATCAATGTTGCCTGTCATCTTGCATAAGCTCAGTAAGAGAATTACAGATTCCTTCAATCTGCTGCTTCAAATTTAGTTCAATGTAAAGTCATGCATGAAAGGTCAGATCATGGGCTTTTCCTGGCCCATGTCATCTGCTCCTACTCCCCAGACTCCAAATCTGGGGCCAGTTTTATTTTGTCTATCCCAGACTCAAGGGTTCCTTGACAATTCTTTTGGCCAGAGACTGTCCCATGCTGTACTCTGGACCATATCACATGTGGGACCTGAGGCCTTCCCTTGTCCAAATCAGGGTCACCTGGCGCCTGTCCGAGGTCCAACCAAGGCCCTCCACGTGATGCACATTTGAGAATGTTTGAATTAAGGACAATCACTGGGAAACTGAAGCTTTAGTAAGATGAATGTCCAGGATGAGATCAAGACCCACCTGTGACTGCATCAAGCATCAAGCAGTGTCTGTGTGGGGGTCTCTTTGCCAGGAGCCCAAGAGAATACCAAGGCCATCAAGGAGAGAAAAACTAACATTTCACTGGTAGTCTGGTCTGGAAAATGATGCCCTTTTGTCTACATAGTTTCACAGTAGAAAATTCCCAACATCCTCACTGAACCACATGCCAAATACCAAAGGAAACATATGGGCTTTACCTGGAACTTGGGAGTCCACATCCTAGACCAATCAATGCCCTCAACCCCACATAAAATTTCTAGACTCATTTTGGCGGGGACCCCACATTGTAGATGCAAGAGAGAAATAGTCACAGGCTAGGAAACAGCAGAGACCCGATGAGGCCCGCATGGGATCCTCACACTCCGCACTGCATTTACAGGCAGCTCCTGGGACACGGCCAGGGCGAGGCTGACTGCTCAGTGGGATACCAAGCAGGTCCCCTCTTCTGCCAACACTCTCTGGGACCCCTGTGTCTTCCTGAGTGTGGTGAGTCTAGGGCATGATACCTGCCGCTGTGAGAGCCGTGGGGTTCAGGGACCTTGCAAAAGGGTCCGTTCCTGTGGCGGGGAGGGGGCACTTGGAGGGCTTCTTCCTTCCAGTCCTCACCCAACACTAGCCCACAGTTGGAAATTTGGTGCCTGAGCCCACAGGGTCACAAGGTACTTCCCCATGGGGTAGGAAATACATGTCATCTTGCACTTCCTGAAAGTCACGGGGTAAGTGGAAGGCTCCTCTTAGGGCATAAAGGTGGCAGGATGAGGGGAGTGCTGGACATGTGCCAGCTCTGACCTCCGGCAGCTTAGAAATGTAGTGGCCCTTGAGCACAGTTCCTGACCTCCCAAAGAACACCAGACCCCCACTCTGTTCTTCCAAGACTGTGGTGAGCCACCCAGGAGACACACATATAATACTATGAGTATTTTACCTGTCATGTCATGTCACGGTTACCCAGGCCTGGCCATTCTGAAGATGAGAAACCAGGCCAGCTTAGTGTTCCCAGGTGGCCTCGGACCTTCATCTTCTGTAGGAGTGTCCTGGCAGGCAGTTGTCCATCCCATCCCTATCTGGGGTTGGGAGACCTCCTGGTCTTCAGGATTTGTCTGGACCCTGAGAGCAGGGGCCAGGCTGTGGTCAGTCATTGCAGATCTGCAGATCCCTGGTTGTCCATAGCAGAGACCATTTCCAGTTCTCCCTTTGGCCAACGTGCCTGAAACAACAATTCTATTTTTTGTCCAAATTTGAAATCCTTGAGTGTTAAAAGTAGGTAAAGGGATATTCCTGATACCCTTTCAGTATCTATATTGTAAACCACAAAAAGGGAGACAAAGAGAGAGAGACAGAGACAGAGAAAAAGAGAGAGAGAGAAAAGGCAGAGACAGGGACAGACAGAGACAGAAACAAACAGAGAGAAAGAGAGATAATAAAAACATCTTCCAAAAAGGCTGACCTGAATATCTGGAAAAAACCCAAGTGCCTGAGAACGGATGACTGGTTAAATGTCACGTCCGGCACTGCGGGGCCGAGCCAGGGTGGGCCGTCAGGGTGAAATCAGCACTCGAGTCACACAGGGTTCCGTCTTTCAGGAGATGGCATGAATGCGTGCGTTTATTCAGAGCACAGGCACAGACTTAAGTATGTTTCCACAACCCACCCAAAAGAAAGGAAAGGGGATGGGACGTGGGAAAGTGGATGGGACGATGAATAGAGCCATGCACCGTTGGTCAGTCACAGTGGGCAGAGCCATGCACCGTTGGTCAGCCACCTGGTGACCCTTTCGACCTAACGCTACCGGTCGGAGCGGCCTGCTTTGTTGCAGTTTTGACATATCCATAGAGACTGCTGTTCCTCGTACATCATTTACAAATCATTTACGAGGGTGCATTTTCCCCAAACTGAAACGTCATGTACTGGGAAGCTGCCCAGCTTTGTCCCCCAAACTGAAACCTCCTATACTGGGAAGTTGCCCAGCTTTGAGCAGGACAAAGGGGGAATGAAAAATCAAGCATTCTTTTACTTGGTCAGTAGGCAACATCTCACCCCTTTTTCCAATTATGGCACGCCAGGACCCCTGTCTTAGGTCGTCCGTCGCCCCGCCGTGGTACCCGTCATTGGGGAGAATGCTTTAGCCCCTGTCTTAGGTGTGCGCGGCGGTGACAGAAGTTGCCCGTCATTGGGTATCCTGGGCAAGGGCATACTTCCTTAACCACGAGGAGGCACAGGGGAGGATTGATGACATTTCTACCAAACCAGGCAGGACCCAGTGTGGCTTGACCAGAATGGAGCATGGCTCAGAAAAGAGGGGCAGGGGTAGGTTTGAGGGGTGATGGGGATCTCTTCGATCAGTGATCGGGGGGGTTCTGTACAGGTCCGGTCCGCACTCCTTCTCCTCCTGCGTTTTCCGGTACCGGCCACGGGATCAGGTCACTGCAACAGAGAAAGGAAGAGGCTTCCCAGGCCCATTAGAAATACCTTTCTGAATAGGGCTGCTCTTTGCTAGTTTCTCTCAGTTGCATAAAGTGAATTTGAGTGATTTGCCGATCAACCCTGCCAATCTGGTCTCTGACAAATGAGACAAGTCGACTCAGGATGCAGGGCCTGAATGTAAGCATCAGTAATAGTATGATCAGAGGGCCTGCTATAGTAGATATCAGGGTGGTGAACCAGGGGGATTGATTAAACCATGACTCAAACCACCCTTCCTGAGCCTCTCTCTCCTTCTTACGCCGTTCCAGGTCTTCTCTCAGCTTAGCCATGGAATCTCGACTACCCCCGTGTGGTCAGCGTAAAAGCAGCACTCTTCTCCCAGCGCTGCACACAGCCCTCCATTTTTAAGGAAGAGCAAGTCGAGCCCCCTCCTATTTTGCAAGACTACTTCTGACAGGGAGGTCAAGGACTTTTCAAGATGGCTAATAGATTTTTCTATTCGGTCCAGGTCCTCATCAATAGCTGCTCTTAGAGAAGATAGACCAGAATGTTGGGTTACCAGAGCAGCAATGCCAGTGCCGGCACCTGCCAGGCCTATGCCAGAGTGGAGATGGTTAGTGCGGGTATGGGTTCCCTGCGGTTCCTACGCAGGACATCAGGGTAATTGGACCAATAGTCAAGGAGTACCTCAGCAGGGTGGTATATAATTTTTGGGACAACTATAACCATAAGACAAAATTCTTGGGAGGCAATAAATACTGAGCCTGCCAAGTGGGGAGTTAATCCTGAACGTGAACAGGCCCACCAAGCTCCCATTTTTGGTGAGATCCAGGCAGAGTTACTCCATCCCGGGGACTCCACATTCTGTGCACACAACTCCTTCTTGTTTTGAGGGACTGTACCTACACATGTCCCTTGACCGCTAATTTGGGTCATGGTTAGTCCCTGGGGGTGGGCCTTCCACTCTCCTGGGGCTCTGTAATTAACATTGTATGAGGCGTTAATACCCATAGCCTCATAAAACGGTGGCGTGGGGCTTCAGTCAGGTTTGGGGCAGTAGCATTCAGAGTCTGATATGTGGCTTCGATAAGACTCCTGAGGGGGTTAATGATTGGGCCAAAACTGGGTTATGGGCTGGATAGGCCGGCTGTAACAGGAGGTGGTGTCGTCTTAGGGCCAGCCATGGTAGTAATGGTGGGCTTAAGAGGGGGTTTTGGAGCCTCAAGTGCCTGGTTAGGGCCTAGCGGAATCTGCTGCACGGGTTCGATTTTTAAGAGGATCTGCAGGATAACCCCATGCCATGGCCTGCTATACCACATAAGTCCCCAATTCAGGCGGTTGACCCATCGGGTCTCCGACCTTCCCTTATCAGTGAAGGAGATTTTGACCAGAAGCATTTGGGGGTGGTATTGTACAGAATATGAGCCATATCTCAGTGGCACAGCATAAGAAATATTAACCAGGTCGTGGTCAACCGACCACTTCCAATAGCCATCATTAGAATCTACGCAAGACCAGCTGGCACAATAGTAAGATTCAGGGCCACCGCAGGTTCTCCTCCATTGGCCTGTCCGGAACCCGGGGCAGGTGAAAAAGCCATTGCGTCTCATTTAGGCTCTGGCCGGGGGCCTTTCAAAACCATCCTGAAAGGGGTAGGCGTCTTCCAGGGAAAAATATAAGTCAGGGAAGCACTGATTAAGGGGTGCTGCCAAACCAGGCAGGACCCAGTGTGGCTTGACCAGAATGGAGCATGGCTCAGAAAAGAGGGGCACTTGTGGTACTCCAAACCTCATAGTCCTCTCCACTCCTTATGACCCAGGTCTGCTTGAATGGTTGGTGTCGATTGGCATGAGTTTCGGTAGGGTCCTTCATTAATAATATAGCGAGGGTCCAGGCCACAAGCGTCGTTGTGGTCATTTTGTTCCTGTGGCAAAAAGAGAAGGAAATTCGTCTCAGGGCTAAGTACCCTGGAGGTGAGTTTCATTATTTTTCCCAGCTGTGGGGGACAAATGATCGGGGGGCTCGTGTATTGGCCTGACCAGGCATTCCGGCACCCAAATGGGTTTTTCTGTATTAGTTGGATATACACAGACTGCGCCTCTGACTCTGGCAAGGATTGCTGCCGTTGGTTGCCAGGTTCCTGAGGACAGATCCTTCCATTTCACCATTGCTTTAAGGGGAGCCGGAGTAGCAAAGTGACGTTGGGCTGCACTGCGGCCTGAATCATCGAGGAGCAAAAAATTTAAAATGAATAAGTTTGCGGATAGGAGCGCTTGTGGCCCTTGACAGCCTTGGTAGATCTCACCCTCTTTTGTTTTAGAAATGTAAGTTTTGAGATGTCAGTGCGCTCGCTCTATGATAGCCTGTCCTTGGGGGTTATAGGGAATGCCTGTTCTATGTGTAATATCCCAGGTTTCACAAAAGGAATGAAAAGCGCGGCTTGTATAGGCCAGTCCATTGTCAGTTTTAATTTGCCTGGGATTTCCCATATATGAGAAAGCAGCAGTAAGGTGATCTATAACATGTTTCGTTTTTTCCCCGGCATGTAGTGAGGCAAAAATCATGCCCGAGTGTGTGTCTATCGAGACATGGAGATAATGCCGGTTACCCAATGAGTTAGTGTGGGTCACATCCATTTGCCAAATATCATTTGCTCTCAGTCCTCTAGGATTGACTCCCAGGGATGGGGAATGTATATAAGGAGCGCAAGCGGGACAGACAGTGCTTATGGAGAGAGCCTCAGCTTTGGAACAACCCGTATGAAAACGAAGAGACTGGGAATTAAGGTGGAATTTTTTATGTAGCTGCATGGCCTTATCACATTCTAGGGATGTCATTATTAAGCGGGTAGCTTTATCTGCTCGTTCATTGCCTTCTGCAAGGGGTCCCGGGAGGCCAGAGTGTCCTCTAATATGACCCACAAAGAGGGGGTCCTTTCTGGCCCAAATCAACAGTTGCAATGTTTGTAATTGAGATAAAATTTTCGAGCCCTCACCTATGTGGGGTGCTGTTTCTAATCGGGGGAAGATATTAACAACATACACACCATCAGTGTAAATATTGAGGGGCTCATTAGGGAATGTCTGCAAGGCCAATAATACAGCAGATACTTCTGCAAATTGTGCCGAGGTCTCAGCAAGCTGTATGGCGTGAACATCCTGCCCATCAACCACTAAGGCTCGACCGCTCTTAGAGCCATCAGTAAAGAGGGTCCGTGCACCCGGAAGGGGGGTGGTCTTTATGATTCGAGGGAAGATAATAGGGAAAATCCTGAAGCTTTGCAGGAGTTTATGTTTGGGATATGCCTGTGTAATTTGGCCTTTAAAGGAGCAGACAAAAAGGCACCAGGAATCATCATATTGCATCAGATTATTAATCATGTCTTTGGAATAGGGAACGACCAATATGTCCATATCCTTAGCAAAGAGTGCACACCCTATGGTTCTAGCCTTCCAGAGTAATTGAGAAACTAAGGTGGGATAGGGAATCACCGTTCAGGTGGGGGAAGCTGAGAGGTGGACCCAGTATAATGGACCAATCTGCCAGAAAACTCCAGTTGGGGCAAACTCTGAAGCAAGCACTATAAATTGTAGTGGTAGATTGTAATCAATATGGTGTATTTGCATTTCTTCTAAGGCATGTTCTGCTTTTCTAAGAGGCAATTGTGCCTCTGGGGTCAATTGACAAGGTGAGGAGGGGTCAGAATCCCCCTTCAATAGTTCAAAAAGAGGTTTGAGCTCTCCCGTGGGCAGGGAGAAGGATGGTCGGAGCCATTGGAGTTCTCCCAAAAACTGTTGCCACTGGTGTAGAGTCTTTAAATGAGAGGTGGCAAACTATATTTTTGAGGCACTATTCCCACCTTGTTAATGGTGTATCCTAAATATCTGTATGGGTGGGAGAGCTGTACCTTGTCCGGGGAGATTACAAGGCCTGCTGATTCCAGGGCGACCCGGACATGATCATAGAGTTGAAGTAACAGGTCTTTGGTGGGGCAGGCGGCTAAGATGCCAGCCATATAATGAATCAAAAGTGCACTGGGGAAACGAGCCCGGACTGGCGCTAAAACCGCTGAAACATATATCTGACACATAGTGGGACTATTAGTCATGCCCTGGGGAAGGACTACCCATTGCTAGCACTGATAGGGCTCCTGAAAATTGGGGGAAGGTAGAGAGAAGGCAAATCTTTGACAATCTTTAGGAGCTAATGGAATATTGAAAAAACAATCTTTAAGATCTATCACTAACAATTACCAGGACTTTGGTATAGCGGAGGGATGGGGGAGCCCTGGCTGCAGGGCCCTCATTGGATGCATGGTGGCATTGACTGCTCTGAGATCTTGCAATAATCTCCACCCACCTGTCCTTTTCCTTATAACAAAGATTGGGGTATTCCAGGGAGATGTGGATGGGGTAATGTGCCCCTTTTCTAATTGCTCGGGCACTAGGGCATGTGCGGCCTGTAATTTCTCTTTAGGTAGGGGCCACTGCTCCACCCAGACTGGATCATCTGATTTCCAGGTAAATGGGGTGGGAGGCCGCTCGACAGTGGCCCCGATTAAAAAGGGCTTGTTTCTTCCAGTTCCTCAATGGGCATTAAAGTCACGGGATTTTCCTGCCCGGAGGATGGGCAGTCACTAGTGATATGGGCTATGGTCTTAAAGGAGACTGGCGATATCTGCGAGCGACTGGGTGATGTAACCAGAACCGTGCCCATAGCTGAGAGTATATCTCGTCCCCAAAGATTGGTGGGGAGGTCTGGGACAATATAAGGCTGGAACTGGCCCTTATGGCCCTCGGCGTCCTCCCAGGTCAATACTTGGGCGCTACGGCTGGGTCGGACTTGGCCAAGTCCTTGCAAAACGGCTGTAGCCATTGTGGCAGGCCAGTTGGCAGGCCAATATTTACTGGATATGACTGAGACATCCGCCCCAGTATCTAATAGCCCAGAGAATTCCTTTGAGTTGATTCTTAGCGCATAGCGTGGTCTGGAAGCCATATGGGCAATCCAAAATATTTGGGCTGGATTATCTGAGCAGTCTTCGTTTGTCTGACCCTGGACCGAGAGCGTCGAGGTGGGGTCTTGCCACGTCGGGAGGAGGAGCAGGCGTGCAATCAGCTGTCCCTTTTCTATCGTCACAATGCCACGGGGGGAATCTGCCAAGACATGAATTTGTCCTATGTAGCTCTCTGTGATAGATCCTGGGTATATCTGCAATCCTTGCAGGAGAGCCTTTTCTGACCCTAGAATGAGGCCAGTGGTTCCGGGTGGTAGGGGGCCATAGACCCCCGTCTCCAAACTTTCAATTCCCATAGATGGTGTTAGTACCGCCCGGACAGAGGCATAAAGGTCTAGACCTGAGCTGGGAATTGAGGAGCCCCTGACAGAGGGAGGGAAGCTATCTGGAGTGGGCTGATACTTTGACCGGATGTCTGATAGGCCTCCTGCCTGAAGGCTTGCAGGGCCCAAGGCAGGCCCCTCCCGCCGTTTCCCTGTGGCAGTGGATTGCCTAAGTTATTCGGTCGGGAGCGACACTCGGCTGCCCAGTGATTGCCTCTCTTGCATCTGGGACATAGCCCGGGTGATCCCCCCTTCTTCCTCAAGGGGTTGTTGGGACATTCCTTTTTGAAATGGCCTGGCTGTCCGCATTGATAGCAGCCTTGCTTGGGGTTTTGTGGGGAATCCCTGAAAGCCCAGAAACCTGGGAAGTTGCCCAGCTTTGAGCAGGACAAAGGGGGAATGAAAAATCAAGCATTCTTTTACTTGGTCAGTAGGCAACAGTTAAAGAAACTTTGGTATATCTACACAATGGAATACTAAGCAGCTGTTAGAAAGGATGAATTCATGAAATTTACATACAAGTGGTACTACATGGAAAGTACCATGCTAAGTGAAATGAGTCGGAAAGAGAGGGACAGACATAGAAAGACTGCATTCATCTGTAGAATATAAAGTAACAAAATAGGAGACTAACACCCAAGAATAGTCGAGATAAGTACCAGGAGGTTTGCTCCATGGCTTGGAGGTCAGCCACACATGCTGGAAGAAAAGGCAGCTCAGATAGGGAAGGGAGCACCAAGTAAAGGGTGTTGGGAGGGTCCTGCCTAGATGGGAGAAGCATGCTGAAAGTAGACTATAGACCAAACATGAATGCCACTCAATGCCTCTTTTGCAAACCACAGCACCCAAAAGGAGAGAGAGAACAAAAGGGAATGCCCTGCCACAGAGCCAGAGTGGGATGGGGGGAATGGTTGGTGGGAAGGATACTGGGATCCGTGGTGGTGGAGAATGGGCACTAGTGGAGGGATGGGTCTCGATCATTGTATAACTGAAATCCAAACACAAAAATTTGTAAGTCTATAACTGTACCTTATGGTGTTTCACTAATAAAAATTTTTTAAAAAAGGCTGGCCTGGGTGGAGAGGTGGGTGGGCGGGTGTTGGGAGGGAAACTGGAAACATTGGAGGTGGGAAATGTACATTGGTGGAGGGATGGGTGAACAATGATGACTGAAGCCTAATCATGAACAGCTTTGTAAGGGTCTATCTCAGATCCATTCAATGAAAAAAAAGTTTAATAGGAGAATGGCTTATATTTGGATTTATAGAATTAGATGTGTAGTACATTTTCTGAGGTAAAGTCCAGAGCTCAGCTGAGGCGCAGGGATCGTTATAGAATTGGGGAGATGTGATGCTAGACTTGAGTTTGGAAAGAGTCCATGACAGGTAGATCAGTGGTTCAAATGTGTCCTGCTTTGAGCACCACTCAACATGTCATTACTTAATTTCTTTTTTAAAAATGATTATTTCATTGACTTTAAGGGGAAACTCTGTATGGGCATTTATAAATGGCAAACAAATTTCATTTGCATTAGATGTGGAAGTGGGAAAATGCTGCAGGGAACCTGCAGAGGCCTCTCAGGGTACAGAGATGGGGGTGGGGGACAGGTCCAAGGGAACTTCCCTAGTGGCAGTTTGTGATTGAAAGGTACAGGCAGTTACTGGCCATTAGAAGTTAGGGGGAGTGGTCAGCTCTTTCAGCTCACATTCTGTTTTGAACACGTCCTCCCTTCACATCTTACTGTGTGAGTTTCTTTCAAGAAAAGTATCTTGCAGGATTGGAAAGGTAGTCCAGAGGGTAGGGCATTTGCCTTGTGGACAGCCAATTCAGATGTGACCCCGGGCACCGTGTATGATCCCGAAGCCCCACCAGGAGTCGTCCCTGAGTACAGAGCCAGGAGTGAGGCCTGAGCAACACTGGGTATGTCCCTCCATAAATGTCCAAGTACAGCAAAAAGAGGAGAGGGAAGAGTGGGACGGGCGGTTCTGATTGCAGTGGGACTCACTGGAGCATTTGGGAATTTCACACGCCCCATTGTAAACTGGTATTCCTTTTGGGATGCAATATAGCAAAATCAATGGAAAGTTAAAATTTGTATTTTGAAAAAGATCAAAGAGGTTGGGAGATAGTAGAGCGGGAAGGGCACTTGGGCTATCTGACTTCAATCTGTGGCATCCCATAGAGTCCTTTGAGCATGGCTGGGACTGATCCCTGCTGTGGTTCCAAAACCAAAGAAGCAAACAAACAAGGAAATGTAATATATCAAAAGCTAGAATAGGTGGTAAGGTGTCTGCTTTGCATAATTCTATCCTGGATTGATTCCTGGCACCTACTATGGATCCTTGAGCACCATTAGGGGTGATCCCTGAGCACAGGACAGGAGACAGGGTCCCCAGTCAAGGGAGGTCTCATCTCTTAGGCCGCTGGAGCAAGACCATGGGGGCCTGTGCAGGGGACAGATTGCCCAGGCGCTGCCAGCCTTGGGCCTGGGAGTCGGTGCTTGACCTCCACATCCCTCGACCCAGAGCAGGATGCCCTGTCTGCCTGTCCTCACTCCCAGCCTTGTGCCCACAGGTGGGACTGCAGGACAAACAGGTGAGTGTCTGCGGCAGCAACAGGACTGGGATCTCGGCTTCCCGCAGTAAGACGTGGCCTCTGACCAGTGTCGGTCTCTCAGAATGAGCAGGAGTAGGAGCAGGTGCTACTGCAGAGTCAGCTCCGGATCAGCTGCAAGGGGAGTGAACCAGGACAAGGTGGATATGGAGAAATGACAGAAGGTGCCGGGGGAGACCCACTGTGAGGGTTGGAGCCCGCCTGCGGTGGTGGGAGGAAGGACAGGCCAGGACGCCACCCACTATAATATATCAAAATCTAGAAAAGGCTAGAGGGGTTGTGGGTGTGTGGACTGGCCCTCACTACACACAGAGGGTCCTAGTAGCGGGGAAGCTGCCGGGTCGAGGTAGGGGTGCCTGCAACCTAGAATGCTTCTGCTGGTACCAAAAGTAGCAAACAGCTGCAACCCCACACCTGAATGCCCCACTCACATGGGCTCCAAGGTCGAGCAGGTGCTGAGGCACAATTCGCTCATGGAACCGCTGGAGCAGGTGCTAACAAGGCAGCAGGCCCTGCTGGAGGCCACCTTCAGGGAGCTGAGGGAAACCCAGGTGAGGGGGTGGCCAGGGGCTCAGGGACAGGAAGGCACATCAGGCCCTAGACTTGCCTACTCACCTGGTGCCTTCATCTTTAGGGGATCCTCAGTCCTGAAATCAGGAGCAACTGAGCCCCAGGCCTTACTGGAATCCCAAGGGTACCCTGAAGAGGGTGAGTAGTGGGGTAGGTCTCCAGGAGGGAGAAGTTCCTGATGGGGATCTGGAGGTGGGGCTATATGGGAGGTGGAGCCATGCGGGACCCCTGAGATGCCTCCACTTTCCTTGCTTGGCTGAGACCCTGGAGTGCCCAATAGTCAATCCAGTGTCGAAGAACACGGAGTTGGAGGTGAACATAGTGGAGGTTTGTGAGACCATGACCTCTATGGAACTCGAGGTGATGGTCACGAAGGACAGGCTGGTGGCATGGGAGAAGTCTAAGTATCTGGATGACTAAGGTTTGAGACTAAGGTCTGGTGTCCAGACCTGGGGAGCGGGATGATGGATTGTGTGAAGAACCCAGAGAGACCCTCCTGTTCCTGTCTGTGAGGAACAGGAGGCCGCAGATCTCAGATCTGGATCCTGTAATGACCTGTCCCCAAATAACCAGAATCCAGCTCTTCCGCTCGATTTCAGCTGGCAAGCTTGTTCACCATTAATCCACATTTTCTACCCTGATGATGTACCCTGTGTTCTTCAATTCCAACTAATCTAGCCCTGATACAGTTCTTCCCACCCTCCTCCTTCCTCCCTCCTCCCCACTCTTCCACTTTCCCTCAGCACTAGACCCTAGGGATCAAGGGGACAGAAAGGTCCCCCAACACTAGACCGCAGGGATCAGTGGGACAAAAATGTCTCCTACCTCTAGGCACCAGGGATGTTGGGAGCAGAAATTTAAACTGGGCCACACTCCAACCTCAGTCATGATAGCTCCAAAAGCCAAACAAGGGCTTGAGGTGGGTGCTCTCCCTCCCCAGTACACAGTCCCGTTTCTCCATATGGCAGCCCTGAAGCTAATGGGGGCTGGAAACATCAGAGCAACCAGTTCTAGACACTCTTTGGGGGCTGGTTGGGCACTAATGAATTGAGGAGAAGAGAGAGGAAGGAGGCATGCTGGGTCACTCTCTGACAGTCACTGTCCTATTTCCAAGCTTGTTTCAATAAATGGATCCATCCCAGGCCATGTGGGTATGTGTCTTGGGCGAGGTGTGTCCTGCCAGCAGTTGGCAGTTGCTTCTAGATTGTGGGTGGCCCTTGCCATGAGATTCACCATGTCTAGAGCCTGTCATCTGCATGCCCCTGAGTACGATGTTAATGACCCCAGGAGAGTACCTCTAAGATTTGGAGTGGTAACATTCAAAATATGGTGGTGGGAAGGTACGATGGTGGTGGAATTGGTGTTTGAATATTAAATGTAATAAATTATTGTAAACAACTTTATAAAAACAAAATAAAAATTTGCAAAAATGTCAGCAAAATTTAAAGCATGAAAAGAGAACAGAAAAATCAAAGATACACCAATCTAATACTTGTTTTTAATAAAAAAAAGCAGTGGCGTCTAAGCTATAAAGATAACCCACAGAATGGGAAAAATTATTTACCCAATACCTAGCTGATAAAATGTTAATATCCAAGTTATATAGCACATTGGTAGAACTTTAAAAAAAATATCTCCCAACCCCATCAAACAAATGCAGAGAGGAATAATGAACAGAAACTTCCTCCAAGAAGAAATTCAAGGGCTGGAGCGATACTACAGTGGTAGGTTGTTGCTTTGCACGTGGCTGATCTGGGTTTGATCCCCGCCATCCTACGGGCTACACCCGCCTTGGAACCCCAAGTGTTCTGTGAGAACCAGAAGGGAGTGTCCTTCCTAAAGACACCCCATGCACACCCCATCCTCCCTTGCACCTAGAGGTGGAAATCACACCCAGATCCAAGACAGACCTGAGCCAACAACCCGTCAAAGACAAATTGTGTTGGCAGAAGATCAGACAGACTGTGATGCCCGTGAGGTAAGGAGGCTGCAGACACCCAGCCCAGGGCACAAAGTGACCTGCCTGAAAGTGATGTGTTCCCCCCAGGAGTCAGAAATGGTTCAACAGAGTTTTTACTCACCTGTAATTCTGTCATTTACCTACCCTGTCAAAATCATATTCATCTACCCCAACCTTGTCTTTCTTCCCTCTTCCTTCCCGCCCTTCTCCTCTCCCCCTCCTCCTTCCTGCCCCCTCCCTTCTCCCCTCCTCTGCCCCTTCCCATTGAGGAATGGGCTATGGGGCTATGACGCTATGGGGCTACACAAAGCAATTGCAGACGTGCCCCCATGGCAGGGATGCTGCGTACTAGGAGTGGCGAGTTGACCCAAACAGAACAACATTGAGACTCACTCTGCATGTAAAGAAGTTACACAGTCTCCAAGGAAACTCAGCTAGAGAAGAGGGCAACAAATAAAGGGTGTTGGGTGGATCCTCCCAGGGTGGGAGATGCATGCTGAAAGTAGACTATAGACCAAACATGACTACTACTCAGTGCCTCTCTTGCAAACCACAGCACCCAAATGGAGAGAGAGAGAGAGAAAATGGGGGAATGCACTGCCAAAAAGGCAGGGTGGGAAGAGGGTTGGGGGGTGGGAGGGATGCTGGGACCCGTGGTGGTCGAGGATGGCTGCTGGTAGAGGAATGGGTACTTGATCATTGTGTGACTGAAACCATGGCACAAAAATTTATAAGTCTACAATTGCACCTCATGGTGTTTCACTAATAAAAAAATAAAAAGAAAATTCTTGGATTAAAAAAAAAAGGTACACAGCCTCCAACACATCCATATGTGCAGGAACAAACTCAAAATATAAAATAAAAACCCAATCAAAAAATATATCCAAAGAAATAAATTTCAATTTTCAATATGAAAATTAAGGGATCATGGGATCTAACCATGTTTCACGCTTGTCCGTATCCCTCTGCGAGCGCACCCCCCTCCAGCCTTTCCAGAGGGATTCAGGGCTTCTTTCTTATGGTCTTTACCTGGATGCCACTCAAGTTGGATACTGCTCCTGAACTGTTCAGTGGTTCTGAGCAAGAGATTTCATCCACTGCTTCTTGCAAGTCAGAGGATGGGGTCCCATCGGATTAGCAAAAAGGCTGGGGTCGCGAAAGTTAGAGTGGGTTTTCACATCAAAATCTAGAGTTGCAAAAGTTAGATGTGGGTTATCACATCATAATCCCAGGGACTGTGCCATCTGGGCAATTGGTAGCCACTGGGGCCCTTTGTTAGTCATCAGTGCCACCCCTGAATGGGGACCTGGAGGTAGATAGTTTGTTTACCTCTGTGGCACAGCGAGAGATCTGAGCCCCCTGTCTCAGAGATAGGTATGCCCAGAACTATGCCAATGGCCCTACTCTGGGTCAGGGCACCTAGAACCTGATGCCCTTTCACATGCACAAAGAGGATCAACCTCTTAGCCTCTGGAGCCCTACTGCTGATTTCTTTAGGTTATTTGTTTTTCTTTTTCTCACTTCTAAATGCTCATTCTTCCAGGAGGTCTGGTGCCCAGTCTCAACCAAGAGCTGGAGCAGAGCCTCTGAGGCTCTCTTTCAGTCCTCATAGGCTTCTGACACAAGGACCTTATCATCTACAGACTGCAGGATGGTCCATTCCAGGGCTCCAACGAGGATTTTCTTAAGTCCAGAGCCAGGGTCTTCCTGAAGAAGGTGGCCGAGTTTTTGAATCCTTGGGCAACGGGTCCACAGTGACTGAGGTTTCCTCCTGTCTCTGGATCCTTTGGCCCAAAGGCAAACAGGGGTGTGCTTCCTGGAACAATTTGCAAAGGGAGAAACACATCTTTTGAGGTTCAGGCCGGTCAATCATTGGGCACTAGAGGAAAACAGACTCAAGAGAGTGGAAGGGCTGGGTACCACAAGGTGACCAGCAGGAGCGACCACACTGACCCGGCACAGGTCATGACTTCTCAACTGAGGCCAATGGGTTGCTCCCAGTTGAGCTGCATCTCACCACTATTCCTGCCTCCCAGACCTGCGCAGTATCTTTCCCTATCCCTAGCCACACCTCATGGGCTACCAGATATTGCGGCTGTCTTTGGAGGCTCACTCCTAGCATGAGTTTACCAGGAGAGGGGCATGATACTGCCATTAGAGGGCGCCTGGAGAGGGTATTTTCCAAAGGGGGAATCCACATGTCAAGGTGGACATTTATTTGCGCTTCTAGCTCTGTCAGGAGATCTACCGCCAATAAGGTACTAAAGTTGGGAACAGGGAGAACCTTGTTTCCCATGTGGAACCCCCAGAATCTGCTGAGACCATGGATTCTCGGGCCCAGCAAAAGCCGGGAAGGGCTGCACCTCCGATACCTTCATCGAGATCTGCTTCCTATGTTGCCCTGTCTTGGGTGTCATAGGGCGACCGTTTCCACAAGGCTTTTCTTGGGAGTGTAGGTACAAAGATACCCTGCCTTCCCTGCCTGCCTGGAGACTCCCTGTGACTCTGTCAGACTGTCCAAGTGGTCCTGGTGTCGGTAGACATTTCTGGAAGCTACCCAACTTTGAATGTCTGCCACTCCCATTCACAGAGGGTCACAGCTGGTCTGGTGTCATATTGGCACTTTGTTATCTCCTGCAGCATGTCATGGCTCTCTGGGGCAATGATCTGGGGCCTGCCCTCTGCCCCTCCTCATCCTCCAACCCTGACCTCTGCTCCTGCTCTGGCTCCCTTCTTTCTCCCTGGCCCTTGTCTTCCCTGCCTGTTCTCGCCTCCTCTAGACCAAGGGCACACTAGAGATACTGGGGTCTGGCCTTAACCACTCCACTGGGGTAGAGCTATCTCCACTGTACGAGTGGCAGTGCCACCCAGCTGCCATGCTCTCTGCCAACTCCTCCTGTACCCCTGGTGCCACTGCTTGAGTGTCGCTCTTTTTACTTTTGGTCTTGTCTTGCTGCTTTCTCCCCTGCTTGGTAGTGAGTTTTGTTGTTTCACAAATGAGAATTGCAGCACTAATATAACTTTGAGTTTTCAACGACTATGAACTCATACGAACTTTGCCAAAATTTCTGCCTAAAGCTAACTAAAAACCAAGCAGCAGGGACGGGAGTGATAGCACAGTGAGTAGGGTGTTTGCCTTGCACACGGCTGACCTGGATTTGATTCCCAGAATCCCACATGGTTCCCTAAGCACCACCAAGAGTAATTCCTGAGTGCATGAGCCAGGAGTAACCCCTGTGCATCGCTGGGTGTGACCCATAAAGGAAAAAAAGGCACATTTTGGAATGTGGGAGAACATGAGGAGATAATAGTGCTAATGTTATGAACAGCTCCAAAGTCTGAACACCGCACAAGGCAAGAGATCAGTTTTACAGCAGATCTGATGGGCGACGGGGTATTAGCAAGCAGCTGACAGGAAGTATGGAACAAGAAATAACCAAGCTTTCTGGGTGCAAAGAAGGATCTGGAGCATATCAATAACGTAGGAAAATTTGGGGGATTTTCCAAGCTTTCTAAGTTGAACAGTGTTACAGACCACCTCTGGGACATCTCAGGTGATTTCCGTGCTGTCTCATCTCTCCCAGACCCTGTGCCTCATGGCAGCTCCTGCTCTCCAGGGTAGTCTGTCTGAAGTTAGCTTGCGGGAAATGTGGGCAGAGGTCCCCTCTCCTCTTCAGCAGGGCTCAGGAGATCCTAGTAACAGGACTTGAACAGGGTTGGGCCACATCATGGCAAGCACTTTAACCCCAGCAATATCCCTGGAGCCCATTCTTGAAAAGTCTGAAAGTGCTCGGGAGTGGAAGCCTCGGGTTCCACGGGGCTGTCTCCCTGGGCACTGTGCCGTACAGAAGGGGGAGTGAGGCATCTTTAAGGGAGCCCAACTCTACAGGAAGGAGAGTTAGGTTTGGAAGCAGCTGAAAGAAAAGTACTGCTTTGAGCAGGCATTAGTCCAGCAGATAAAGTGATCTTCTTGCACACTGCTGACGTTGGATCAATGGGCCCCTCTAGTTCCACTAGGTATGGTCCCTGAGCTAAGTCAGGAATAAAGTCTGAGCATGTCTGGGTGTGATGCCAACACCCAAAGAAAAGTACTGCAAGCAGACAGGGCCAGCCTTTTCCCAGTTCCCTAAGGACAGATTGCTCAAGTTCTTAGTGGACATAAGAGGGATTTCCCTGTTAGGTGGAGGGGTGAGGGAGGGGAAGGGGGTGACAGTACTGGCCCTCCACTGGTGACTCTGCCTGAGCAGTGACAGTCCACTTGGACAGTCCACAGTGGCCTGACTCAGGCCAGGACTTGGCTGCTGCTTTGAAACAAAGGTGTCCTGAAAATGTGAGTGTCAGGGTCCTTAAGAGGGAGAAGCCCCCAATGGGGGTCAGGAGGCAGGATACCCAGGGGGGCAGAACCAGGCGGACTCTGCCCCCGAGCCCTCCACCTCCCTTGGTTGGCTGAGAGCCTGGGGCTGATCCTCAGTCTATCCATTTTCAGTCAATCTAAGGGCACTGAAGTGGAGGCGAACACAGTGGAGATCATAAAGCCAGAGGAACTAGAGGTGGTAACAGTCAAGAAGGACAAGCTGGCGGTGTGGGGAAGACTGTGCATCTGGAGGCAGAAATGTCCCCAACACTGGGCACCGGGGATGTGGGGGGCAGAAATGTCCCCCAATAATAGACACTAGTGGTCTGGGAGGCAAAAACAGGCCCCAAGCAGTAGGCACCAGTGACATGCAGTGCAGAGGTTACCCCTAACTATAGAGAGCAGGGTTCCGAGGACAGAAATGTTCACAATTACTCGGCACCAGGGATGAGCAGAGCTGAAATTTCCTCCAGAAAAAAACACTAGGGATGTTGGGGAAAATTGTTTTCCAATACTAGACACACTAGCTCTGGGCGGAGAAATGTCCCACAACAGAGAACAGAGCTCAGATAGGAGATATGTTCTCCAACACTACACAATAAGGAGTCCCAGGAGCAGAAATACTCACCCCCGTAGAAATAGTCCAAAGAGTAGCAATAAGAAATGAACACCTCCCCACCCTCCGCCTTAGACTATACCCCAGGAGAGAGGAGTGGAGAATGCCTGCTCACCCCCGCTTTTCTACCTAAATGTTGAGATATTTCCGGTTTGTGGGCTGTCCTTGCACGGTCCAGGGCATTTTCCACTTTTTGAGTTAAAATTCTGTCCAGAAGGCCAGAAAGAAGTCTCAGGAGACTCAGTACAGGCTTGGGATGCATGAGGTCAAGAACATTCCCTGGCACCACAGGGTCTCCTGATCACAAAGGCTGGAGAAAATAGAGATCCCGACAAGCCCCAAACCTCTCAGGTATGTACACAGGCCATGAGGGTCAATGAAGCAGTACTTGGAAGGATCTCAGTGCTTAGAGGAAACTCTGATTCAGAGCATCCGATTTTCAAAACGGCACTTGGCTACAACCATCTACCCGTCCTGGCCCAGGGAAAACGAGGCAACACTCAAACCTTCGGTTCATGGGCTACAGACCAAGCAAAAGTCTGAGCCGAGAGCTCCCCCTCCTCCAGTGCACATTTTCTATTCTGGGAAAGGAAGTCCTGAAAAGGATGGAGGCTGGAACAGTCAGCAACTGAGTTCTAGGCACTACCTGGGACAGTTTCGGGGATCATGAATTGGTGGCAGAGGAGAGAGAGGGGAGAGGGCTGAATCAGTCTCCCTGACAGCCACTGTGCTGTTTCCAAGATTGTTTCTACAAATGGATGCATCCCAGCCTGTGTGGGTGTGTGGCATTGGGTGTGTGGGTCCTGCCAGGGAACGGCTCATGCTTCTTGATGAAGCATGAGCTGTCCTGTGGGGGTCTCCCCATGGATCAGAACCTGACATGACATGCCCATGCCCATGGTGCCTGTTGCGTCTACACCCCCTCTGTGTGCCCACCGGGAAGAGCCCCCACCTTGCCCCCAATGCTTAGTGGGTGCCAGGCCCGAGGGTCCGGGTGGGGGTGGGGAGGCCCGTCAGGCCCACCCTGACAGAAGGTGCCAGGGGAGACCCACTGTGAGGGTAGGAGCCCGCCTGCGGTGGTGGGAGGAAGGACAGGCCAGGACGCCACCCACTATAATGTATCAAAATCTAGAAGAGGCTAGAGGGGTTGTGGGGGTGCGGACTGGCCCTCACTGCACACAGAGGGTCCTAGTACCGGGGAGGCTGCCGGGTCGAGGTATGGGGAGGCCCCCTCTTTTAGGTCTTGGGAGAAAAACCCCCTGAGGAATGTGCAGGGGACAGGTTACCCCATGTGCTGTTTTCCTTGGGCCTGTGTGTGAATGTCTGGGCCCTGAATGTTGTGGTGGGATCTGGACAGCCTTCGGCCCTGCCTCATGATAGAGATGTGCACGCAAGACCAGAAGGTGCAGTGTCTGTAGCCTGGAATGCTTCTGCTGGTACCAAAAGCAGCACACAGCTGCAACCCCACACCTGAATGACCCCCGCATGTGGGCTTCAAGGTTGAGCAGGTGCTGAGGCACAAGGAGCTCATGGACCAGCTGCAACAGGTGCTAACAAGGCAGCAGGCCCTGCTGGAGGCCACCTTCAGGGAGCTGAGGGAAACCCAGGTGAGGGGGTGGCCAGGGGCTCAGGGACAGGAAGGCGCATCCGGCTCTAGACCTGCCTACTCACCTGGTGCCTTCATCTTTAGGGGTCCTCAGTCCTGAAATCAGGAGCAACTGAGCCCCAGGCCTTGCTGGATTTCCAAGGGTACCCTGAAGAGGGTGAGTGGTGTGGTGGGTCTCCAGGAGGGAGAAGTTCCTGATGGGGATCTGGAGGTGGGGCTATATGGGAGGTGGAGCCAGGCGGGACCCCTGAGATGCCTCCACCTTCCTTGCTTGGCTGAGACCCTGGAGTGCCCCATAGTCAATCCATTGTCGAAGAACATGGAGTTGGAGGTGAACATAGTGGAGGTTTGTGAGACCATGACCTCTATGGAACTCGAGGTGATGGTCATGAAGGACAGGCTGGTGGCGTGTGAGAAGACTAAGGATCTGGATGACTAAGGTCTGAGACTAAGGTCTGGGGTCCAGACCCGGGGAGCGGGATCATGGATTGTGTGAATAACCCAGAGAGACCCTCCTGTTCCTGTCTGTGAGGAACAGGAGGCCGCAGACCTCAGATCCGGATCCTGTAATGACCTGCCCCCAAAAAACCAGAATCCAGCTCGTCCGCTTGAGTTCAGCTGGCAAGCTTTTTCACCATTAATCCACTTTTCTACCCTGATGATGTACCCTGTGTTCTTCAATTCCAACTAATCTAGCCCTGATCCAGTTCTTCCCACCCTCCTCCTTCCTCCCTCTTCCCCGCTCTTCCACTTTCCCTCAGCACTAGACCCTAGGGATCAAGGGGGCAGAAAGGTCCCCCAACACTAGACCGCAGGGATCAGTAGGACAAAAATATCTCTTACCTCTAGGCACCAGGGATGTTGGGAGCAGAAATTTAAACTGGGCCACACTCCAACCTCAGTCATGATAGCTCCAAAAGCCAAACAAGGGCTTGAGGTGGGAGCTCTCCCTCCGCAGTACACAGTCCCGTTTCTCCATATGGCAGCCCTGAAGCTAATGGGGGCTAGAAACATCAGAGCAACCAGTTCTAGACACTCTTTGGGGGCTGGTTGGGCACTAATGAATTGAGGAGAAGAGAGAGGAAGGCGGCATGCTGGGTCACTCTCTGACAGTCACTGTCCTATTTCCAAGCTTGTTTCAATAAATGGATCCATCCCAGGCCATGTGGGTATGTGTCTTGGGCGAGGTGTGTCCTGCCAGCAGTTGGCAGTTGCTTCTAGATTGTGGGTGGTCCTTGCCATGGGATTCACCATGTCTAGAGCCTGTCATCTGCATACCCCTGAGTACGATGTCAATGACCCCAGGAGAGTACCTCTAAGATTTGGAGTGGTAACATTCAAAATATGGTGGTGGGAAGGTACGATGGTGGTGGAATTGGTGTTTGAATATTAAATGTAATAAATTATTGTCAACAACTTTATGAAAACAAAATAAAAATTTGCAAAAAAATTCAATAAAATGTGAAGCATGAAAAGAGAACAGAAAAATCAAAGATACACCAATCTAATGCGTTTTTTTTCCCCTAGACGTGTTTTTTTTATTTTATTTTTTTTTACAGTTGTAGATTTACAATTTTTTGTGCTTTGGTTTCAATTATACAATGATCAGATACCCATCCCTCCACCAGTGCCCATTTTCCTCCACCATGGATAATATCCCTCCCACCCCCATCCCCCCATCCCCCTGTCTCTGTGGCAGGGCAATCCCCTGTGTTCTCTCTCTCCTTTTGGGTGTTGTGGTCTGCAAAAGAGGCATTGAGTGGCAAACATGTTCAGTCCATAGTCTACTTTCAACATGCATCTCCCCTCCTGGGAGGATCCTCCAAACATCCTTTATTTGGTGCTCCCTTCTCTATCTGAACTGCCCTTTCCTCTAGGATACCCGGCTGGCCTTTACGTTATGGAGTAATCCTCCTGGTGCTGATCTCACCTATTCTTGGGTATTAATCTCATACTTTGTTACTTCATATCCCCCAGATGAATGCAATCTTTCTATGTCTATCCCTCTCTTTCTGACTCATTTCACTTAGCATGATACTTTCCATATTGTACCACTTGTATGTAAATTTCATGACTTCATCTTTTCTAACAGCTACATAGTACTCCATTGTGTAGATGTACCAAAGTTTCTTTAACCAGTCATCTGTTCGTGGGCATTCAGGTTTCTTCCAGTTTCTGGCTATTGTAAAGAGTGCTGCAATGAACAAACAAGTGCAGATGTCACTTCGACGATACATTTTTGCCTCTCTGGGATATATTCTCAGGAGTGGTATTGCTGGGTCAAATGGGAGCTCAATTTCTAATTTTTTGAGCATCATCCATACTGTTTTCCAGAAGGGCTGAACCAGTGGACATTCCCACCAACAGTGAAGGAGTGTCCCTTTCTCGCCACATCCACGCCAGCATCAGTTGCTTTTGTTCTTTTGAATGTGGGCCAGTCTCTGAGGTGTGAGATGGTATCTCATTGTGGTTTTGATCTGCATCTCCCTGATGATTAATGATGTAGAGCATTTTCTCATGTGCTTTTTTGCCATTCGGATTTTTTCTTTGAGAAAGTTTCTGTTCATTTCATTGCCCCATTTTTGGATGGGGTTGAATGTTTTCTTCTTGTGGAGTTTAACCAGTATTTTGTATATCCTGGATATCAACCCCTTGTCAGATGTGTATTCGGTGAATATCCTTTCCCATTCTGTAGACTGTCTTTGTATTTGTTTCTTTGGAGGTGCAGAAGCTTCTTAGTTTAAGATAGTCCCATTTATCTATCTCTGTTTTCACTTGCTCGGCCAGTGGCGTGGCATCTTTGAAGATACCATTAGCTTCAATGTCATGGAGGGTTTTGCCAACGTTATCTTCAATGCACCTTATGGTTTCTGGTCTGATGTTGAGGTCTTTAATCCATTTTGATCTTACTTTTGTACATAGTGTTAGGCAGAGTTCTGAGCCTATTTTTTTGCATGTTGCCGTCCAGTGATGCCAACACAATTTATTAAACAGGCTTTCCTTACTCCACTTCACATTACTTGCACCTTTATCAAAGATTAGATGAGCATATGATTGAGGGGAGATGTCAGTGTATTCAGCCCTCTTTCATTGGTCTGCAGTTCTGCCTTTGTTCCAGTACCATGCTGTTTTAATTATTACTGCTTTGTAGTACAGTTTGAAGTTAGGGAGGTTGATTCCTCCCATTTTATTTTTCCTAAGAATTGCTTTAGCTATTCGTGGGGGCTTATTGTTCCATATAAATTTCAGGAGTGTTTGCTCCATTTCTTTGAAGAATGTCATGGGTATCCTTATAGAGATTGCATTGAATTTATACAATGCTTTCGGTAGTATTGCCATTTTGACAATGTTAAGTCTCCCGACCCATGAGCAGGGGATATCTTTCCATTTCCTCATGTCCTCTTTTATTTCCTGAAGTAGCATTTTGTAGTTTTCTTTGTACAGTTCCTTTACTTCCTTAGTTAAGCTGATTCCTAGGTACTTGATTTTCTGGGGCACAATTGTGAACGGGATTGTTTTTTTCATGTTGCTTTCTTCTCTCTCACTGTTTGTGTATAGGAAAGCCATGGACTTTTGGGTATTGATTTTATAACCTGCAACTTTACTATACAGGTCTATTGTTTCTAGGAGTTTTTTGGTGGAGGTTATTGGGTTCTCTAAGTAGAGTATCATATAATCTGCGAATAGTGAGAGCTTGATTTCTTCCTTTCCTACCTGAATGCCCTTAATATCTTTTTTCCTGCCTAATCGCTATTGCAAGTACTTCAAGTACTATATTGAACAGCAGTGGAGAGAGTGGGCATCCCTGTCTCGTCCCTGATCTTAGAGGGAAGGCTCTCAGTTTTTCCCCATTGAGGATGATGCTTGCTGTAGGCTTGTGGTAGATGTCTTTAATTATGTTGAGGAAAGTCCCCTCTATACCCATTTTGGCTAGGGTTTTCATCATAAAGCGGTGCTGGATCTTATCAAATGCTTTCTCTGCATCTATTGATATGATCATATGCTTTTTATCTTTTCTTTTGTTGATATGGTGGATTATGTTGATTGATTTCCGAATGTTAAACCATCCTTGCATCCCTGGGATGAATCCTACTTGGTCATGGTGTATGATCTTTTTGATGAGTAGTTGGATTCTATTTGCTAGTAGTTTGTTGAGGATCTTTGCATCTGTGTTCATCAGGGATATCGGCCTGTAATTCTCTTTCTTTGTGGTATCTCTGTCTGCTTTTGGTATCAGTGTGATATTTGCTTCGTAGAAACTGTTCGGAAGTGTTTTTGATATTCCAATTTCGTAGAAAAGCTTAAAGAGCATTGGGAGTAAGTCCTCTTTAAAGATTTGGAAGAATTCACTAGTGAATCCATCCGGGCCAGGACTTTTGTGCTTGGGGGAGACTTTTTATTACCATTTCAATTTCCTTGACGGTGATAGGTCTGTTCAGGTATTCCAGGTCTTCTTGGTTCAGCCTTGGGAGTCTGTAGGAGTCTAGGAATTTATCCATTTCCTCGAGGTTTTGATGTTCCGTGGCATAAAGCTTCTCAAAGTACTCCCTGAGGATTCTCTGAATTTCTGTGGTTTCTGTTGTAATGACCCCCTTTTCATTTCTGATTCGATTTATTAGGGTTTTCTCTCTCCCTTTCTTTGTGAGTTTTGCTAGAGGCTTATCGATCTTGTTAATTTTCTCAAAGAACCAGCTTTTGGTTTCATTGATCTTTCGGATTGTTTTTGGTGTTTCCATCTCGTTAATCTCTGCTCTGAGTTTTATTATTTCCTTTCTCCTGTTCGGGTTGTGCTCCTTTTTTTGGTCCTTCTCCAAGCTCTTAAGCTGTGAGGTTAGGTTACTTATGTGTGCTCGCTCCTCCTTTCTGAGGAATGCTTGTAGAGCTATAAACTTTCCTCTTAACACAGCCGTTGCTATGTCCCATAAGTTTTGGTAACTCGTGTTCTCATTTTCATTCGTTTCTAGGAATCTTTTGATTTCCTCTTTGATTTCCTGTCTAATCCACTCATTGTTCAATAGTGCACTGTTTAATTTCCAGGTGTTTGATATAGTTTTCTGTTTTTGTGTGTGATTTACCTCTAATTTCAGCGCATTATGGTCTGAGAAGATTGTTGATACAATCTCTACCTTCTTAATTTTATGGAGGCATGTTTTGTGGCTCAGCATATGGTCTATCTTGGAGAATGTTCCATGTACGCTTGAGAAGAATGTGTATTCAGCTTTTTGTGGATGAAGTGTCCTGTATATATCTACTAAGTCCCTTTCTTCCATTGTTTCCCTCAAATGAAGTATGTCCTTGCTAGGCTTGAGTCTGGTTGATCGATCAAGAGGTGACAAAGCAGTTCTAATGCGTTGTTTTTTTTTTTTTAAAAAAAAAGCAATGGTGTCTAAGCTACTAAGATAGCCCACAGAATGGGAAAAATTATTTACTCAATATCTAGCTGATGAAAGGCTAATATCCAAGTTATATAGCACATTGGTAGAACTTTAAAAAAAATATCTCCCAACCCCATCAAACAAATGCAGAGAGGAATAATGAACAGAAACTTCGTCAAAGAAGAAATTCAAGGGCTGGAGCGATACTACAGTGGTAGGTTGTTGCTTTCCACGTGGCTGATCTGGGTTTGATCCCCGCCATCCTACGGGCTACACCCGCCTTGGAACCCCAAGTGTTCTGTGAGAACCAGAAGGCAGTGTCCTTCCTAAAGACACCCCATGCACACCCCATCCTCCCTTTCACCTAGAGGTGGAAATCACACCCAGATCCAAGACAGACCTGAGCCAACAACCCGTCAAAGACAAATTGTGTTGGCAGAAGATCAGACAGACTGTGATGCCCGTGAGGTAAGGAGGCTGCAGACACCCAGCCCAGGGCACGAAGTGACCTGCCTGAAAGTGATGTGTTCCCCCCAGGAGTCAGAAATGTTTAAACAGTATTCTTACTCACCTGTAATTCCATCTTTTACCTACCCTGTCAAAATCATATTCATTTACCCCAACCTTGTCTTTCTTCCCTCTTCCTTCCCGCCCTTCTCCTCTCCCCCTCCTCCTTCCTGCCCCCTCCCTTCTCCCCTCCTCTGCCCCTTACCATTGAGGAATGGGGCTATGGGACTATGAGGCTCTGCGGCTACACAAAGCAATTGCAGACGTGCCCCCATGACAGGGATGCTGCGCACTAGGAGTGGCGAGATGACCCAAACAGAACAACATTGAGACTCGTACTCTGCAAGTAAAGAAGTTACACAGTCTCCAAGGAAGCTCAGGTAGAGAAGAGGGCACCAAATCAAGGGTGCTGGGAGGATCCTCCCAGGGTGGGAGAAGCATGCTGAAAGTAGACTATAGACCAAACATGACTACCACTCAGTGCCTCTAATGCAAACCACAGCACCCAAATGGGGAGAGAGAGAACAAGGGGGAATGCACTGCCAAAGAGGCAGGGTGGGAAAGGGGGTTGGTGGGGTAGGAGGGATGCTGGGACCCGTGGTGGTGCAGGATGGGTGCTGGTAGAGGAATGGGTACTTGATCATTGTGTGACTGAAACCCAAGCACAAAAATTTATAAGTCTACAATTGTACCTCATGGGGTTTCACTAATAAAAAAATAATAAAAAGAAAATTCTTGGATTAAAAAAAAGGTACACAGCCTCCAACACATCCATATGTGCAGGAGCAAACTCAAAACATAAAATAATAACCCAATTAAAAAATAAATCCAAATAAATAAATTTCAATTTTTAATATGAACAGATACTACACTTGATCTTAGCCAAAAGGCCGAGAAGCTCAGGGGGATGGAGTGATAGCACAGTGGTAGGGCGTTCGCCTTACAAGCGGCCAACATGGCCGACCCGAGTTCAATTCCTCCGCCCCTCTTGGAGAGCCCGACAAGCTACCGAGAGTATTCGATATGCCAAACATAGTAACAACAAAGTCTCCAATGGAGACGTTACTGGGCCCGCTTGAGCAAATCGACGATCAACGGGAGTGCCTTTACCTTTTACCTTTACCTTTTAATATGAAAATTAAGAGATCCTGGGGTCTCACCATGTTTCGTGCTTGTCCCTATCCCTCGCCGAGCGCACCCGCCCCTACCCAGTCTTTCCAGAGGGATTCAGGGCTTCATTCTTATGGTGTTTATCCGGATGCCACTCAGGTTGGAAACTGCTCCTGAACTGTTCAGTGGTTCTGAGCAAGAGATTTAGTCCACTGCTTCTTGCAAGTCAGAGGATGGGGTCCCATCCGATAAGCAGAAAGGCTGGGGTCGTGAAAGTTAGAGTGGGTTTTCACATCAAAATCTAGAGTCGCAAAACTTAGATGTGGGTTTTCACATCATAATCCCAGGGACTGTGCCATCTGGGGAATTGGTAGCCACTGGGGCCCTTTGTTATTCATCACTGTCACCCAGGAATGGGGACCTGGAGATAGTTTGTTTACCTTTGTGGCACAGCAAGAGATCAGAGCCCCCTACCTCAGATACAGGTATGCCCAGACCTCTGCCAATGGCCCTACCCTGGGTCAGGGCACCTAGAGCCTGGTACCCTTTCTCAGGCACTAAGTGGATCATCCTCTATGCCTCTGGAGCCCTACTGCTGATTTTTTTAGGTTATTTGTTTTTCTTTTTTTCACTTCTAAATGCTCATTCTTCCAGGAGGTCTGGTGCCCAGCCTCAACCAAGAGCTGGAGTAGAGCCTCTGAGGCTCTCTTTCAGTTCTCTTAGGCTTCTGACACTAGGACCTTATCATCTACAGACTGCAGGATGGTCCATTCCAGGGCTCCAAGGAGGATTTTCTTAAGTCCAGAGCCAGGGTCTTCCTGAAGAAGGTGGCCGAGTTTTTGAATCCTTGGGCAACGGGCCCACAGTGACTGAGGTTTCCTCCTGTCTCTGGATCCTTTGGCCCAAACGCAAACGGGTCTGCTTCCTGGAACAATTTCCAAAGGGAGAAACACGTCTTTTGAGGTTCAGGCCGGTCAATCATTGGGCACTAGAGGAAAACAGACTCAAGAGAGTGGAAGGGCTGGGTACCACAAGGTCACCAGCAGGAGCGACCACACTGACTCGGCGCAGATCATGACTTCTCAACTGAGGCCAATGGGTTGCTCCCAGTTGAGCTGCATCTCACCACTATTCCTGCCTCCCAGACCTGCGCAGTATCTTTCCCTATCCCTAACCACACCTCACGGGTTACCTGACATTGTGGCTGTCTCTGGAGGCTCACTCCTAGCATGAGTTTACCAGCAGAGGGGCATGATACTGCCATTAGAGGGCGCCTGGAGAGGGTATTTTCCAAAGGGGGAATATACAGTGTCAAGGTGGACATTTATTTGCGCTTCTAGCTCTGTCGGGAGATCGAACGCCAATAAGATACTAAAGTGGGGAACAGGGAGAGCCTTGTTTTCCATATGGAACCCCCAGCATCTGCTGAGACCATGGATTCTCAGGCCCAGCAAAAGCCGGGAAGGGCTGCACCTCCGATACCTTCATTGAGCTCTCTTCCTATGTTGCCCTGTCTTGAGGTCATGGGGCGACCGTTTCCATGAGGCTTTTCTTGGGAGTGTAGGTACCAAGTTACCCTGCCTTCCCTGCCTGCCTGGGGACTCCCTGCGACTCTGTCAGACTGTCCAAGTGGTCCTGGTGACAGTAGACGTTTCTGGAAGCTACCCAACTTTGAATGTCTGCCACTCCCATTCACAGAGGGTCACAGCTTGTCTGGTGTCATATTGGCACTTTGTTCTCTCCTGCAGCATGTCATGGCCCTCTGGGGCAATGATCTGGGGCCTGCCTTCTGCCCCTCCGCATCCTCCACCCCTGACTCCTGCTCCTGCTCTGGCTCCCCTCTTTCTCCCTGCCCCTTGTCTGCCCTGCCAGTTCTCGCCGCCTCTAGACCAAGGGCACACGGGAGGTGCTGGCGCCTGCCCTTAACCACACGACTGGTGTCGTGCTGTCTCCACTGGACGAATGGCAGTGCCACCCAGCTGCCATGCTCTCTGCCAACTCCTCCTGTGCACCAGGTGCCACTGCTTGGGTGTTTCTCTTTTTCCTTTTGGTCTTGTCTTGCTTTCTCCCCTGCTTGGTAGTGAGTTTTGTTATTTCACAAATGAGAATTGCAGCACTAATATAACTTTGAGTTTTCAACGACTATGAACTCATACGAACTTTGCCAAAATTTCTGCCTAAAGCTAACTAAAAACCAAGCAGCAGGGACGGGAGTGATAGCACAGTGAGTAGGGTGTTTGCCTTGCACACGGCTGACCTGGATTTGATTCCCAGAGTCTCATATGGTCCCCTGAGCACCACCTGGAGTAATTCCTGAGTGCATGAGCCAGGAGTAATCACTGGGCATCGCTTGGTGTGACCCATAAAAGGAAAAAAAAGCACATTTTGGAATGTGGGAGAACATGATGAGATAACAGTGGTAATGGAATGAACAGCTACAAAGACTGAACACCGCACAAGGCGAGAGATCAGTTTTAGAGCGGATCTGATGGGCGACGGGGTATTAGCAAGCAGCTGACAGGAAGTATGGAACAAGAAATGACCAAGCTTTCTTGGTGCCAAGAAGGATCGGGAGCATATCAATAATGTAGGAATATTTGGGGGATTTTCCCAGGTTTCTAAGTTGAACAGTGTGACAGACCACCTCTGGGACATCTCGGGTGATTTCCGTGCTGTCTGGTCTCTCCCAGACCCTGTGCCTCATGGCAGCTCCTGCTCTCCAGGGTAGCCTGTCTGAAATTAGCCTGCGAGAAATGTGGGTAGAGGTGCACTCTCCTCTTCAGCAGGGCTCAGGAGATCCTAGTATCAGGACTTGAACAGGGCTGGGCCGCATCAAGGCAAGCACCTTAAACCCTGCAATATCCCTGGGGCCCATTCTTGAAAAGTCTGAAAGTGCTTGGATTGGAAGCTTCGGGTTCCACGGGGCTGTCTCCCTGGGCACGGTGCCGTACAGAAGGGGGAGTGAGGCATCTTTAAGGGAGCCCAACTCTACAGGAAGGAGATTTAGGTGGGAAGCAGCTGAAAAAAAAATACCGCTTGGAGCAGGGCATTAGTCCAGCAGATAAAGTGATCATCTTGCACACTGCTGACGTGGGATCAATGGGCCCCCCTAGTTCTACTAGTAATGGTCCCTGAGCTAAGTCGGGGTAAAGCCTGAGCATGTCTGGGTGTGGTGCTAACACCCAAAGAAAAGTGCTGCAAGCAGACAGGGCCGGCCTTTTCCCAGTGCCCTAAGGAAGGATTGCTCAAATTCTTAGAGGCCATAAGAGGGATTTCCCTGTTAGGTGGAAGGGGTGAGGGAGGGGAAGGGGGTGACAGCAGTGGCTCTCCAGTTGTGACTCTGCCTGAGCAGTGACAGTCCACTTGGACAGTCCACAGTGGCCTGACTCAGGCCAGGACTTGGCTGCTGCTTTGACACAAAAGTGTCCTGAAAATGTGTGTCAGGGTCCTCAGGAGGAAGAAGCTCCCAGTGGGGGTCAAGAGGTAGGACACCTGGGGGCAGAAATAGGCGGACACTGCCCTCGAGCCCTCCAGCTCCCTTGGTTGGCTGAGAGCCTGGGGCTGCCCCTCAGTCTATCCAGTTTCAGTCAATCCAAGGGCACTGAAGTGGAGGCGAACACAGTGGAGATCATAAAGCCTGAGGAGCTGGAGGTGGTAACAGTCAAGAAGGACAAGCTGGCGGTGTGGGGAAGACCGTGCATCTGGAGGCAGAAATGTCCCCCAACACTGGGCACCGGGGATATGGGGGGCAGAAATGTCCCCTAGTAATAGACACTAGTGGTCTGGGAGGCAAAAACAGGCCCCAAGCAGTAGGCACCAGTGACATGGAGTGCAGAGTTTAACCCTCACAATTGACAGCAGGGTTCCGAGGACAGAAATGTTCACAATTATTAGGCACCTGGAATGAGCAGAGCTGAAATTTCCTCCAAAAAAAAAAACCACTAGGGATGTTGGGGAAAATTGTTTTCCAAACTAGACACTAGAGCTCTGGGGCAAGAAATATCCCACAACAGAGAACAGAGCTCAAATAGGAGACATGTCCTCCAGCACTACACAATAAGGAGTCCCAGGAGCAGAAATACTCACCCCCATAGAAATAGTCCAAAGAGTAGCAATAATAAATGACCACCTCCCCACCCCCCACCCCCCACCTTAGACTATATCCCAGGAGAGAGGAGTGGAGAATGCCTCCTCACCCCTTCTTTCCCACCTAAATGTTCAGATATTTCCGGTTTGTGGGCTGTCCTTGCATGGTCCAGGGCATTTTCCAATTTTTGAGTTAAAATTCGGTGCAGAAGGCAGAAAGAAGTCTCAGGAGACTCAGTACAGGCTTGGGATGCATGAGGTCAAGAACGTTCCCTGGCACCACAGGGTCTCCTGATCACAAAGGCTGGAGCAAATAGAGATCCCCACAAACCCCAAACCTCTCAGGTATGTACACAGGCCATGAGGGTCAATGAAGCAGTACCTGGAAGGATCTCAGTGCTTAGACGAAACACTCATTCAGAGCATCCGATTTTCAAAACGGCACTTGGCTACAACCATCCACCCCTCCTTGGCCGAGGGAAAACGAGGCAACACTCAAACCTTCGCTTCATGGGCTACAGACCAAGCAAAAGTCTGAGCCGAGAGCTCCCCCTCCTCCAGTGCACTGTTTCTATTCTGGGAAAGGAAGTCCTGAAAAGGATGGAGGCTGGAACAGTCAGCAACTGAGTTCTAGGCACTACCTGGGACAGTTTAGGGGATCATGAATTGGTGGCAGAGGAGAGAGAGGGGAGAGGGCTGAATCAGTCTCCCTGACAGCCACTGTCCTGTTTCCAAGATTGTTTCTACAAATGGATGCATCCCAGCCTGTGTGGGTGTGTGGCATTGGGTGTGTGGGTCCTGCCAGGGAACGGCTCATGCTTCTTGATGAAGCATGAGCTGTCCTGTGGGGGTCTCCCCATGGATCAGAACCTGACATGACATGCCCATGCCCATGGTGCCTGTTCCGTCTACACCCTCTCTGTAGTGCCCACCGGGAAGAGCCCCCACCTTGCCCCCAATGCTTCCTGGGTGCCAGGCCCCCTAGTGGCCAGATCATGTCTCAGGTAAAGTACCTGCATACCTCCTGTATTTCCCAAACCTCTCAAGGACTGGATGGACTTTCTCTGCCCAGAGCCTCACCCCAGTGTGGAACCCTTCACTGCCCACAGGCTCCCCAGACAGCACAAGCCCACAGTGACCCTGTGCCCCACCATCAGAGATAAATTTGATTCTCAGCCCAGTGAAAGTGTAGGGGGAGATGTCAGAGCTACAGGAGACAGCCGGAGACCACTGGGGCCTGAATGTGCTCAGGGCAGGGAGGACAGGTGCATTCGTGGATGCCATAGTGGGCACGGGCGATATGGGGGAGTTGGGGTTCCTTTCAGGCTGCAGTACTCGTGAGGGCAGCGTGGCCAGGCTTAGTGGCCCTAGTTGGGAGTGTGTGTATTGAGAGGGATTTCCAGAGCAGGCCGGGATCAACACCAGAGAAGCATCAAGGTTCCCCAAGGCCAAGTCTGGTGTCCAGCTGGCAGTAGGATGCACTGAGTCTCAGAGAAAGGGGCAGAGCTGGGATAGGGAGATTCTGTGGGGTCATTAAGAGCCCTCCAGGACTCAGAAAGGGAAGTCTCTGAGCAACAGGGGGAATTGGTCAGGGACTGACTGGGTCTGGGGGCTCATGGCCCCACAAACTGGCTGCTGCCAGTCTGGGAGGAAGCAGTGAGAGGACAGAGAGAACGTGGACACCGGATCAGGCGGGAGCAAGAACTCTGCGGACCTGAGGAGAGGATAGAGGAAGGGCAGGGAGGGTAGGGGCTCCAAGGAGAGAAAGGAGAGGGGCCTGGGGAGTGACGGGCCATGGGGACAGCGACCAGGACAGCCCCTCTGCCAGGCTCGCTGGGCTCCCACAGCAACAGCCAGGCCAGACCTAGGGGTGCTTAGGGGCTAATCCTGGCAGCTGCAGCCCGGCCTGGGCGTGGGGGGACGTGGTCTCTGGGAATGAGAAAGTCGTGGACTGAGCTACGGGAGACCGAAAGGGTCAGTGCTCCTGGCCCACCGTGGGGCCCACAGAGTTCCAAGCCACCATCATCGGTAGGGGGCAGTGCCCGAGGGTCCGGGTGGGGGTGGGGAGGTCCGTCAGGCCCACCAGGGCAGAGGTGACGAGATGTCCCCTCCACCACTAGACGCCAGGGATCGGGGGGGGCCGAGATGTCCCCCTCCACAACGTCCAAGGGATCAGAGGGGCCGAGATGTCCCCCTCCACATGGTCCGAGGGATCGGCGGGAAGAAATGTCCCCCTCCACAAGGTCCCAGAGATCAGGATGGCAGATATATCCCCCCAGCACTAGCAAACAATGATTTGGAGGTCAGAAGTCACAACTCAGCTCTCCCCTCCCCATTGTGGGGTCCTGTTTCTGCGCATGACAGCCCTGAAGCTTGGCCGCTGGTACCATACAGTGACTAGATTCTACACACTCTTTGGGGCTGTTTGTGGACTTTGTATTGCTGGCTGAGAAGAGGGGAAGGAGGAAGGCGGGCTTTGTCCCTGACCGCCACTGTCTGATTTTCACGATTGTTGCAATAAATGGATCTATCCCAGGCCTGTGTGGGTGTGTGTGTCACTGGGCGGGGCAGGTCTGGCCAGTAGTTGACAATTGCTTCTAGATCGTGGGAAGCCTTGGCCATGTCACCATAACAAGACGCGTCACCTGCCTGCCCCTGTGTGAAGCCTGTCAATGACCCCAGGAGAGTCCACCCCAAGGGTTGAAGGTCTCAATCACGGATGCGTCCCCAGGAGGGAGGGCAGGATGCAGCACCCAGAGCCCTGCCTTCCACTGAAGCACCTCCATGGCCTCCCCTGCCCCTGGTGCCTGTTTCCCCATTCCCCTCTGCAGTGCACCAGGGACAGACCCCAATTTGCACCCTAGTGGCCACATCAGGTTTCTCAGGATGAGCACTTGAAAGTGCTCCTGCAGCAGGTGGGTCCAAGGTGCTGTCCCCTCAGCCAGGCTCCCCCTTGATGGCACCCACCCTAGCAGGAAGACAGTGTGTTATCAGTGGAGCAGGATGGGGTTGTGAATGGAACATGTTTCTAGTGTCCCCGAGTCTGTACGGAGCTGATCCCTGATAATAGCGCCCCACTTCTTTGTGGACCATTAGATTCCCTAATACAAGTCCCACTGCCACCATCACAGCACGGTCAGACCCCATGTAATAGAGAACCAGGCCCGACTCCTCTTTGCTCCTGCACACCTGGACCTATTGGGACAGCCTTGGCTGAGTGACACTCTACTGGTGACAAGAAGTGTGTCCAGATTCATGTATCAGACCAGATGGCAAAGCCTCAGAAGGCAGAGCCATCCTGTTCCAGTCATTTCCAGGAATTTGGTCAGCCATGCCCCTTCCTGCCTGTCACATTCCTACTTGGATGGGAGCCAGGGATCGGGGAGGCACCAGGGATCAGCCTGGTAGGGCTGTTCAGGGCAGGCACAGGCAGGTCCCGGTTTACCCCTCGGTGCCCAGTTCATAGCCCTTCCCCTCTAACTGCACCATGGACCTGGGGCTGCCCGTGCACTCTCATGGATCTTCACACCTCACACATATCCTGCACACCCTCTCGAAGCTTCTACTGGGGCTCTGGGCTTAGTTCTCTGTGTCCTGCCTCTGGGCCCCTGGGCTCTGGAAACACCAAGTCCAGGTTTGCCTTGAGGTTTGGGGACCTGGGAGATTGTGGGGATCAGCGGATTGAGCCCTCTCACCCCTTGCCAGTGGTGAGAGCTGTTCTCCCATTGAACGACTGTCTTTGGAGTTTTTCCTTTTAGGATCATACAGAGTCTCACCAAGACAGGTGGCACCAAGAATTGCTGGAAGCATCCTAGTGTATTCCATGTGTGCAGGCTCTACCCAGCTATCCCCCAAACGGGCAGTAGCTGGTCACAGCATAATTATGTAGCTTGTTTACAGGCTACCTTGATTCTGTGGTAACAACTTTCATCTAACATGCAGTGGTGCCTAGTGCTCTCAGGTGCTCCCACAGTGGTGATTCCCGTTTCTACGCTCAGTGTTCGAGCATTCCCGTGAGCCCCTTCCATCCTTGCTCGGGTAACCTGCTCTCCCTTATTCTCTTGCTAGGTGAGAGATTTGGGAACCCCATCCGGTTCAGACAGAAGGACAGAGACATATAAATAAAGTTAAGGAAATAGGAGTAGCTTAATGGGGGAGCTCCCGGGGGACTCTCTGAACCTCAGGTGAGGCAGTGGTACACCCGCGCCCTGGTTAGACTAAGGGGGCTATGAAGTTGTCTTGGTCTGGTCCTAGTCATCTGTTCGTGGGTCAATGGTAAGGAACCTGGAATAAAGCCTGGTGGCTTGCTGTCACCGGGTGGGCGATAAGTCTTGTCTTCCTCACCTGGAACAAGGTGATCTCTGACTCCAGGAATGTTGCTGTCCACTCAGCCGGTTGCCATTTGGTTCTGGTCACCATTTTTTCAGAGCAAACCTCACATTTGATTCTTGTCAAATTTGCTGATTCCTGACTCATTCATCTTCTCCACCTCCTAGAGTGGGTCTCTCAGAGGTCCTGCCTAGTTTTTCGATTCTGCCCCTTGTTGTCTGCTTGGTTCCCTTGCCTGAGGCTTGGCAGACAGAATCATTTGCCAGCCCCGCTTAGCTCACCCCGCTGCGGCTGATCCTGACTAACTAGCACCTGCAGGTTAATCTTCTGGCGATGCTTAGTGATGAGTGACTCTCTGGGATTGTTTCTCATTTCTGGCCTGACTCTGAGAGATGTCCATTTTACAGTGAGGCCCTCAGGAGTGGCCAAACCTGACCACGGCTGGGCCTGACCCGCCTTCAGCTCCCTGGCCCTTCTCAAGTTCATTCTTTCAACTGGCTCAAAGCCCCCTCCCCCTCCTGGCTGGTTTGAGTAGAGCAGCGTTCAATCTTCATTGGAGAAAACACCTTTTCCTACCTGCTAGGCACTGAGCAGGCCCAGGGCCCATTGATTGAAGAGACAACTGCAGCCAGGGAGTCTGTTTGGTTCTGGACCCTTACTGCCCATGGCATTCTGGACCTGTAAGGTGTTTTTCTACCTGGATGGCTAGTTGAGTCAGAGACCCTCTTCCTGTTCCCAATCACCACAGCCCCCATCTGGCCTCTGGGGCACACAGAGCAGTGAGGAGACCAGAATCAGCCCTGGGGATGGGGTGATGTTTTTTCACCTCTGGGCTGCTCAGGCAAAAGAGCAGAGCACAGTTAGCAGGCACATCCCACCCCCTGCCCCCTCACCCCTGTCATGATCCTACCATCCAGGGTATATTCTCAATGACTCCATGCTCATCAAGGGTCAACTGTCAATCAAGTTGAAACTAGCACCCTGGTCTGCACTTGCTGGTGACCTTTGTCAGGATTCCTGCCCCGCACACCGCCACCCACCCAGACTCTGTCTCCTTCCCCTCTCTGGTCTCTACAGGTACCTGCAGAGTTTGCATCTGCTTTGGCAGCCTCAGGCATTCCATGGTGTTAGCTCGGTGCACCAGAGAGTCGACCCTGGGGGCTCAGCACAACTCCCCATTTCTATTACTGTTAGTATTTGTGACCAAGGAGACCAGGGCTACTCTAGGTGCTGGCAGCAGTGCCGTTGGGGCAGACCCTCAGTGCCCGAGCGTTTCTTGCCCTGCTCACACCCAGTCTGCCTCCAGCTCTCCCTGCCAGAAGACCCACGGTTCTACACTTGGACATGGTAACAAGTTGCTGATGCAGATGTTTCTGTTTCCTCGCCTCTTTAAGTTAAACGTTTACAACAATGGTGAAATTTGCTTCTCATCAATGTTGCCTGTCATCTTGCATAAGCTCAGTAAGAGAATTACAGATTCCTTTAATCTGCCGCTTCAAATTTAGTTCAATGTAAAATCAGGCATGAAAGGTCAGATCTGTTGGCTTTTCCTGGCCCATGTCATCTGCTCCTACTCCCCAGACTCCAAATCTAGGGCCAGTTTTATTTTGACTATCCCAGACTCAAGGGTTCCTTGACAATTCTTTTGGCCAGAGACTGTCCCATGCTGTACTCTGGACCATATCACATGTGGGACCTTAGGCCTTCCCTTGTCCAAATCAGGGTCACCTGGCGCATGTCTGAGGTCCATCCAAGGCCCTCCACGTGATGCACATTTGAGAATGTTTGAATTAAGGACAATCACTGGGAAACTGAAACTTTAGTAAGACGAATATCCAGGATGAGATCAGGACCCACCTGTGACTGCATCAAGCATCAAGCAGTGTCTGTGTGGGGGTCTCTTTGCCAGGAGCCCAAGAGAATACCAAGGCCATCAAGGAGAGAAAAACTAACATTTCACTGGTATTCTGGTCTGGGAAATGATGCTCTTTTGTCTACATAGTTTCACAGTAGAAAATTCCCAACATCCTCACTGAATCACATGCCAAATACCAAAGGAAACATATGGGCTTTACCTGGAACTTGGGAGTCAACATCCTAGACCAATCAATGCCCTCAACCCCACATAAAAATTCCAGAGTCAGTTTGGTGGGGACCCCACATTGTAGATGCAAGAGAGAAATAGTCACAGGCTAGGAAACAGCAGAGACCCGATGAGGCCCGCATGGGATCCTCACACTCCGCACTGCATTGACAGGCAGCTCCTGGGACACGGCCAGGGCAAGGCTGACTGCTCAGTGTGATACCAAGCAGGTCCCCTCTTCTGACAACACTCTCTGGGACCCCTGTGTCTTCCTGAGTGTGGTGAGTCTAGGGCATGATACCTGCCGCTGTGAGAGCCGTGGGGTTCAGGGACCTTGCAAAAGGGTCCGTTCCTGGGGTGGGGAGGGGGCACTTGGAGGGCTTCTTCCTTCCAGTCCTCACCCAACACTAGCCCACAGTTGGAAATTTGGTGCCTGAGCCCACAGGGTCACAAGGTACATCCCCATGGGCTAGGAAATACATGTCATCTTGCACTTCCTGAAAGTCACGGGGTAAGTGGAAGGCTCCTCTTAGGGCATAAAGGTGGCAGGGTGAGGGGCGTGCTGGACATGTGCCAGCTCTGACCTCCGGCAGCTTAGAAAAAGTAGCGGCCCTTGAGCACAGTTCCTGACCTCCCAAAGAACACCAGACCCCCACTCTGTTCTTCTAAGACTGTGTTGAGCCACCCAGGAGACACACATATAATACTATGAGTATTTTACCTGTCATGTCATGTCATGGTTACCCAGGCCTGGCCATTGTGAAGATGAGAAACCAGGCCAGCTTAGTGTTCCCAGTTGGCCTCGGACCTTCATCTTCTGTAGGAGTGTCCTGGCAGGCATGTGTCCATCACATCCCTATCTGAGGTTGGGAGACCTCCTGGTCTTCAGGATTTGTCTGGACCCTGAGAGCAGGGCCCAGGCTGTGGTCAGTCATTGCAGATCTGCAGTTCCCTGGAAATCCATAGCAGAGACCATTTCCAGTTCTCCCTTTGGCCAACGTGCCTGAAACAACAATTCTATTTTTTGTCCAAATTTGAAATCCTTGAGTGTTAAAAGTAGGTAAAGGGATATTCCTGATACCCTTTCAGTATCTATATTGTAAACCACAAAAAGGGAGACAAAGAGAGAGAGACAGAGACAGAGAAAAGAGAGAGAGAAAAGGCAGAGACAGGGACAGACAGAGACAGAAACAAACAGAGAGAAAGAGAGATAATAAAAACATCTTCCAAAAAGGCTGACCTGAAATATCTGGAAAAAACCCAAGTGCCTCAGAACGGATGACTGGTTAAATGTCGCGTCCGGCGCTGTGGGGCCGAGCCAGGGTGGGCCGTCAGGGTGAAATCAGCACTCGAGTCACTCAGGGTTCCGTCTTTCAGGAGATGGCATGAATGCGTGCGTTTATTCAGAGCACAGGTACAGACTTAAGTATGTTTCCACAAGCCACCCAAAAGAAAGGAAAGGGGATGGGACGTGGGAAAGTGGATGGGACGATGAATAGAGCCATGCACCGTTGGTCAGTCACAGTGGGCAGAGCCATGCACCGTTGGTCAGCCACCTGGTGACCCTTTCGACCTAACGCTACCGGTCGGAGCGGCCTGCATTGTTGCAGTTTTGACATATCCATAGAGACTGCTGTTCCTCGTACATCATTTACAAATCATTTACGAGGGTGCATTTTCCCCAAACTGAAACGTCATGTACTGGGAAGCTGCCCAGTTTTGTCCCCCAAACTGAAACCTCCTATACTGGGAAGTTGCCCAGCTTTGAGCAGGACAAAGGGGGAATGAAAAATCAAGCATTCTTTTACTTGGTCAGTAGGCAACATCTCACCCCTTTTTCCAATTATGGCACACCAGGACCCCTGTCTTAGGTCGTCCGTCGCCCCGCCGTGGTACCCGTCACTGGGGAGAATGCTTTAGCCCCTGTCTTAGGTGTGCGCGGCAGTGACAGAAGTTGCCCGTCATTGGGTATCCTGGGCAAGGGCATACTTCCTTAACCAAGAGGAGGCACAGGGGAGGATTGATGACATTTCTACCAAACCAGGCAGGACCCAGTGTGGCTTGACCAGAATGGAGCATGGCTCAGAAAAGAGGGGCAGGGGTAGGGTAGAGGGGTGATGGGGATCTCTTCGTTCAGTGATCGGGGGGGTTCTATACAGGTCCGGTCCGCACTCCTTCTCCTCCTGCGTTTTCCGGTACCGGCCACGGGATCAGGTCACTGCAACAGATAAAGGAAGAGGCTTCCCAGGCCCATTAGAAATACCTTTCTGAATAGGGCTGCTCTTTGCTAGTTTCTCTCAGTTGCATAAAGTGAATTTGAGTGATTTGCCGATCAACCCTGCCAATCTGGTCTCTGACAAATGAGACAAGTCGACTCAGGATGCAGGGCCCAAATGTAAGCATCAGTAATAGTATGATCAGAGGGCCTGCTATAGTAGATATCAGGGTGGTGAACCAGGGGGATTGATTAAACCATGACTCAAACCACCCTTCCTGAGCCTCTCTCTCCTTCTTACGCCGTTCCAGGTCTTCTCTCAGCTTAGCCATGGAATCTCGACTACCCCCGTGTGGTCGGCGTAAAAGCAGCACTCTTCTCCCAGCGCTGCACACAGCCCTCCGTTTTTAAGGAAGAGCAAGTCGAGCCCCCTCCTATTTTGCAAGACTACTTCCGACAGGGAGGTCAAGGACTTTTCAAGATGGCTAATAGATTTTTCTATTCGGTCCAGGTCCTCATCAATAGCTGCTCTTAGAGAAGATAGACCAGAATGTTGGGTTACCAGAGCAGCAATGCCAGTGCCGGCACCTGCCAGGCCTATGCCAGAGTGGCGATGGTTAGTGCGGATATGGGTTCCCTGCGGTTCCTACGCAGGACATCAGGGTAATTGGACCAATAGTCAAGGAGTACCTCAGCAGGGTGGTATATAATTTTTGGGACAACAATAACCATAAGACAAAATTCTTGGGAGGCATTAAATACTGAGCCTGCCAAGTGGGGAGTTAATCCTGAACGTGAACAGGCCCACCAAGCTCCCATTTTTGGTGAGATCCAGGCGGAGTTACTCCATCCCGGGGACTCCACATTCTGTGTACACAACTCCTTCTTGTTTTGAGGGACTGTACCTACACATGTCCCTTGACCGCTAATTTGGGTCATGGTTAGTCCCTGGGGGTGGGCCTTCCACTCTCCTGGGGCTCTGTAATTAACATTGTATGAGGCGTTAATACCCATAGCCTCATAAAACGGTGGCGTGGGGCTTCAGTCAGGTTTGGGGCAGTAGCATTCAGAGTCTGATATGTGGCTTCCATAAGACTCCTGAGGGGGTTAATGATTGGGCCAAAACTGGGTTTTGGGATGGATAGGCCGGCTGTAACAGGAGGTGGTGTCGTCTTAGGGCCAGCCATGGTAGTAATGGTGGGCTTAAGAGGGGGTTTTGGAGCCTCAAGTGCCTGGTTAGGGCCTAGCGGAATCTGCTGCACGGGTTCGATTTTTAAGAGGATCTGCAGGATAACCCCATGCCATGGCCTGCTATACCACATAAGTCCCCAATTCAGGCAGTTGACCCATCGGGTCTCAAACCTTCCCTTATCAGTGAAGGAGATTTTGACCAGAAGCATTTGGGGGTGGTATTGTACAGAATATGAGCCATATCTCAGTGGCACAGCATAAGAAATATTAACCAGGTCGTGGTCAACCGACCACTTCCAATAGCCATCATTAGAATCTACGCAAGACCAGCTGGCACAATAGTAAGATTCAGGGCCACCGCAGGTTCTCCTCCATTTGCCTGTCCGGAACCCGGGGCAGGTGAAAAAGCCATTGTGTCTCATAGAGGCTCTGGCCCCGGGCCTTTCAAAACCATCCTGAAAGGGGTAGGCGTCTTCCAGGGAAAAATATAAGTCAGGGAAGCACTGATTAAGGGGTGCTGCGTCGCAGCTTGTGGTACTCCAAACCTCATAGTCCTCTCCACTCCTTATGACCCAGGTCTGCTTGAATGGTTGGTGTCGATTGGCATGAGTTTCGGTAGGGTCCTTCATTAATAATATAGCGAGGGTCCAGGCCACAAGCGTCGTTGTGGTCATTTTGTTCCTGTGGAAAAAAGAGAAGGAAATTCGTCTCAGGGCTAAGTACCCTGGAGGTGAGTTTCATTATTTTTCCCAGCTGTGGGGGACAAATGATCGGGGGGCTCTTGTATTGGCCTGACCAGGCGTTCCGGCACCCAAATGGGTTTTTCTGTATTAGTTGGATATACACAGACTGCGCCTCTGACTCTGGCAAGGATTGCTGCCGGTGGTTGCCAGGTTCCTGAGGACAGATCCTTCCATTTCACCATTGCTTTAAGGGGAGCCGGAATAGCAAAGTGACGTTGGGCTGCACTGCGGCCTGAATCATCGAGGAGCAAAAAATTTAAAATGAATAAGTTTGCGGATAGGAGCGCTTGTGGCCCTTGACAGCCTTGGTAGATCTCACCCTCTTTTGTTTTAGAAATGTAAGTTTTGAGATGTCAGTGTGCTCGCTCTATGATAGCCTGTCCTTGGGGGTTATAGGGAATGCCTGTTGTATGTGTAATATCCCAGGTTTCACAAAAGGAATGAAAAGCGCGGCTTGTATAAGCCAGTCCATTGTCAGTTTTAATTTGCCTGGGATTTCCCATATATGAGAAAGCAGCAGTAAGGTGATCTATAACATGTTTCGTTTTTTCCCCGGCATGTAGTGAGGCAAAAATCATGCCCGAGTTTGTGTCTATCGAGACATGGAGATAATGCCGGTTACCCAATGAGTTAGTGTGGGTCACATCCATTTGCCAAATATCATTTGCTCTCAGTCCTCTAGGATTGACTCCTAGGGACGGGGAATATATATAAGGAGCGCAAGCGGGACAGACAGTGGTTATGGAGAGAGCCTCAGCTTTGGAACAACCCGTATGAAAACGAAGAGACTGGGCATTAAGATGGAATTTTTTATGTAGCTGCATGGCCTTATCACATTCTAGGGATGTCATTATTAAGCGGGTAGCTTTATCTGCTCGTTCATTGCCTTCTGCAAGGGGTCCCGGGAGGCCAGAGTGTCCTCTAATATGACCCACAAAGAGGGGGTCCTTTCTGGCCCAAATCAACAGTTGCAATGTTTGTAATTGAGATAAAATTTTCGAGCCCTCACCTATGTGGGGTGCTGTTTCTAATCGGGGGAAGATATTAGCAACATACACACCATCAGTGTAAATATTGAGGAGCTCATTATGGAATGTCTGCAAGGCCAATAATACAGCAGTTACTTCTGCAAATTGCGCCGAGGTCTCAGCAAGCTGTATGGCGTGAACAACCTGCCCATCAACCACTACGGCTCGACCGCTCTTAGAGCCATCAGTAAAGAGGGTCCGTGCACCCGGAAGGGGAGTGGTCATTATGATTCGAGGGAAGATAATAGGGCAAATCCTGAAGCTTTGCAGGAGTTTATGTTTGGGATATGCCTGTGTAATTTGGCCTTTAAAGGAGCAGACAAAAAGGCACCAGGAATCATCATATTGCATCAGATTATTAATCATGTCTTTGGAATAGGGAACGACCAATATGTCCATATCCTTAGCAAAGAGTGCACACCCTATGGTTCTGGCCTTCCAGAGTAAGTGAGAAACTAAGGTGGGATAGGGAATCACCATTCAGGTGGGGGAAGCTGAGAGGTGGACCCAGTATAATGGACCAATCTGCCAGAAAACTCCAGTTGGGGCAAACTCTGAAGCAAGCACTATAAATTGTAGTGGTAGATTGTAATCAATATGGTGTATTTGCATTTCTTCTAAGGCATGCTCTGCTTTTCTAAGAGCCAATTGTGCCTCTGGGGTCAATTGACAAGGCGAGGAGGGGTCAGAATCCCCCTTCAATAGTTCAAAAAGAGGTTTGAGCTCTCCCGTGGGCAGGGAGAAGGATGGTCGGAGCCATTGGAGTTCTCCCAAAAACTGTTGCCACTGGCGTAGAGTCTTTAAATGAGAGGTGGCAAACTGTATTTTTTGAGGCACTATTCCCACCTTGTTAATGGTGTATCCTAAATATCTGTATGGGTGGGAGAGCTGTACCTTGTCCGGGGAGATTACAAGGCCTGCTGATTCCAGGGCGACACGAATATGATCATAGAGTTGAAGTAACAGGTCTTTGGTGGGGCAGGCGGCTAAGATGTCATCCATATAATAAATCAAAAGTGCACTGGGGAAACGAGCCCGGACTGGCGCTAAAACCGCTGCAACATATATCTGACTCATAGTGGGACTATTAGTCATGCCCTGGGGAAGGACTACCCATTGCTAGCGCTGATAGGGCTCCTGAAAATTGGGGGAAGGTAGAGAGAAGGCAAATCTTTGACAATCTTTAGGAGCTAATGGAATATTGAAAAAACAATCTTTAAGATCTATCACTAACAATTACCAGGACTTTGGTATAGCGGAGGGATGGGGGAGCCCTGGCTGCAGGGCCCCCATTGGATGCATGGTGGCATTGACTGCTCTGAGATCTTGCAATAATCTCCACCCACCTGTCCTTTTCCTTATAACAAAGATTGGGGTATTCCAGGGAGATGTGGATGGGGTAATGTGCCCCTTTTCTAATTGCTCAGACACTAGGGCATGTGCGGCCTGTAATTTCTCTTTAGGTAGGGGCCACTGCTCCACCCAGACTGGATCATCTGATTTCCAGGTAATTGGGGTGGGAGGCCGCTCGACAATGGCCCCGATTAAAAAGGGCTAGTTTCTTCCAGTTCCTCAATGGGCATTAAAGTCACGGGATTTTCCTGCCTGGAGGATGGGCAGTCACTAGTGATATGGGCTATGGTCTTAAAGGAGACTGGCGATATCTGCGAGCGACTGGGTGATGTAACCAGAACCGAGCCCATAGCTGAGAGTATATCTTGTCCCCAAAGATTGGTGGGGAGGTCTGGGACAATATAAGGCTGGAACTGGCCCTTATGGCCCTCGGCGTCCTCCCAGGTCAATATTTGGGCGCTACGGCTGGGTCGGACTTGGCCAAGTCCTTGCAAAACGGCTGTAGCCATTTTGGCAGGCCAGTTGGCAGGCCAATATTTACTGGATATGACTGAGACATCCGCCCCAGTATCTAATAGCCCAGAGAATTCCTTTGAGTTGATTCTTAGCGCATAGCGTGGTCTGGAAGCCATATGGGCAATCCAAAATATTTGGGCTGGATTATCTGAGCAGTCTCCGTTTGTCTGACCCTGGACGAGAGCGTTGAGGTGGGGCCTTGCCACGTCGGGAGGAGGAGCAGGCGTGCAATCAGCTGTCCCTTTTCTATCGTCACAATGCCACGGGGGGAATCTGCCAAGACATGAATTTGTCCTATGTAGCTCTCTGTGATAAATCCTGGGTATATCTGCAATCCTTGCAGGAGAGCCTTTTCTGACCCTAGAATGAGGCCAGTGGTTCCGGGCGGTAGGGGGCCATAGACCCCCGTCTCCAAACTTTCAATTCCCATAGATGGTGTTAGTACCGCCTGGACAGAGGCATAAAGGTCTAGACCTGAGCTGGGAATTGAGGAGCCCCTGACAGAGGGAGGGAAGCTATCTGGAGCGGGCTGATACTTTGACCTGATGTCTGATAGGCCTCCTGCCTGAAGGCTTGCAGGGCCCGAGGCAGGCCCCTCCTGCCGTTTCCCTGAGGCAGTGAATTGCCTAAGTTATCCAGTTGGGAGCGACACTCGGCTGCCCAGTGATTGCCTCTCTTGCATCTGGGACATAGCCCAGGTGATCCCGTCTTCTTCCTCAAGGGGTTGTTGGGACATTCCTTTTTGAAATGGTCTGGCTGTCCGCATTGATAGCAGCCTTGCTTGGGTTTTTGTGGGGAATCCCTGAAAGCCCGGAAACCTAGGAAGTTGCCCAGCTTTGAGCAGGACAAAGGGGGAATGAAAAATCAAGCATTCTTTTACTTGGCCAGTAGGCAACAGTTAAAGAAACTTTGGTACATCTACACAATGGAATACTAAGCAGCTGTTAGAAAGGATGAAGTCATGAAATTTACATAAAAGTGGTACTACATGGAAAGTACCATGCTAAGTGAAATGAGTCAGAAAGAGAGGGACAGACATAGAAAGACTACATTCATCTGTAGAATATAAAGTAACAAAATAGGAGACTAACACCCAAGAATAGTCTCGATAAGTACCAGGAGGTTTGCTCCATGGCTTGGAGGTCAGCCACACATGCTGGAAGAAAAGGCAGCTCAGATAGGGAAGGGAGCACCAAGTAAAGGGTATTGGGAGGGTCCTGCCTGGATGGGAGAAGCATGCTGAAAGTAGACTACAGACCAAACATGAATGCCACTCAATGCCTCTTTTACAAACCACAGCACCCAAAAGGAGAGAGAGAACAAAAGGGAATGCCCTGCCACAGAGCCAGAGTGGGATGGGGGGAATGGGGGGTGGGAGGGATACTGGAATCCGTGGTGGTGGAGAATGGGCACTGGTGGAGGGATGGGTCTCGATCATTGTATAACTGAAATCCAAACACAAAAATTTGTAAGTCTATAACTGTACCTTATGGTGTTTCACTAATAAAAATTTTTAAAAAAAGGCTGGCCTGGGTGGAGAGGTGGGTGGGCGGTTATGGGAGAGAAACTGGAGACATTGGAGGTGGGAAATGTACACTGGTGGAGGGATGGGTGAACAATGATGACTGAAGCCTAATCATGAACAGCTTTGTAAGGGTCTATCTCAGATCCATTCAATGAAAAAAAAGTTTAATAAGAGAATGGCTTATAATTGGATTTATAGAATTAGATGAGGTGAATTTCTGAGGTGAAATCCAGAGCTCAGCTGAGGTGCTGGGATCATTATAGAATTGGGGAAATGTGATGCTGGACTTGAGTTTGGAGACAGTGCATGATGAGTAGATCAGTGGTTCAAATGTGTCCTGCTTTGAGCACCATTCAACATGTCATTACTTAATCTCTTTTTTAAAAATGACTATTTCATTTACTTTAAGGGGAAACTCTGTATGGGCATTTATAAATGGCAAACAAATTTCATTTGCATTAGATATGGAAGTGGGAAAATGCTGCAGGGGACCTGCAGAGGCCTCTCGGGGTACAGAGACGGGGGGTGGGGGACAGGCCCAAGTGACCTTCCCTAGTGGCAGGTTGTGATTGACAGGTACAGGCAGTTACTGGCCTTTAGAAGTTAGGGGGAGTGGTCAGCTCTTTCAGCCCACATGCTCTTTTGAACACGTCCTCCCTTCACATCTTACTGAGTAAGTTTTTTTCAAGAAAACTATCTTGCAGGATTGGAGGGGTGGTCCAGAGGGAAGGGCATGTGTCTTGTGGACCAGCCAATTCAGATGTGACCCCGGGCACCGCATATGATCTCCGAAACCCCACCAGGAGTCGTCCCTGAGTACAGAGCCAGGAGTAAGGCCTGAGCAACACTGGGTATGTCCCTCCAAAAATGTCCAAGTATAGCAAAAAGAGAGCGGGGGATAGTTAGAGGGGTGGTTCTGATTGCAGTGGGACTCGCTGGAGCATTTGGGAATTTCACACGCACCATTGTAAACTGGTATTCCTTTCGGGATGCAGTGTAGAAAAATCAACGGAAAGTTTAAATTTTTATTTTGAAAAAGATCAAAGAGGCCGGGAGATAGTAGAGCGGGAAGGGCACTTGGGTTATCTGACGTCAATCTCTGGTGTCCCATAGAGTCCCTTGAGCATGGCTGGGACTAATCCCTGCTGTGGTTCCAAAACCAAATAAGCAAACAAACAAGGAAATGTAATATATCAAAAGCTAGAACAGGTGGTGAGGTGTCTGTTTTGCATGCTTCTATCCTGGGCTGATTCCTGGCACCTCCTATGGATCCTTGAGCACCATTAGGGGTGATCCCTGAGCACAGGACAGGAGACAGGGTCCCCAGTCAAGGGAGGTCTCATGTCTTAGGCCCCTGGAGCAAGAACATGGGGGCCTGTGCAGGGGACAGATTGCCCAGGCGCTGCCAGCCTTGGGCCTGGGAGTCGGTGCTTGACCTCCACATCCCTGGACCCAGAGCAGGATGCCCTGGCTGCCTGTCCTCACTCCCAGCCTTGCGCCCACAGGTTGGACTGCAGGGCAGCAACAGGACAAGGATCTCGGCCTCCCGCAGTAGGACGTGGACTCTGACCAGTGTCGGTCTCTGAGAATGAGCAGGAGGAGGAGCAGGTGCTAGTGCAGAGCCAGCTCCGGATCGGCTGCAAGGGGAGTGAATCAGGACAAGGTGGATATGGAGAAATGACAGAAGGTGCTGGGGGAGACCCACTGTGAGTGTAGGAGCCCGCCTGCGGTGGTGGGAGGAAGGACAGGCCAGGACGCCACCCACTATAATGTATCAAAATCTAGAAGAGGCTAGAGGGGTTTCGGGGGTGCGAATTGGCCCTCACTGCACAGAGAGGGTCCTAGTAGCGGGGAGGCTGCCGGGTCGAGGTAGGGGGAGGCCCCATCTCTTAGGCCTTTGGAGAAAGACCCCCAGGGAATGTGCAGGGGACAGGTTACCCAATGTGCTGTTTTCCTTGGGCCTGTGTGTGAGTGTCTAGGCCCTGAATGTTGTGGTGGGATCTGGAGAGCCTTCGGCCCTGTCTCATGAGAGAGATATGCATGCAAGACCAGAAGGTGCAGTGCCTGCAGCCTGGAATGCTTCTGCTGGTATCAAAAGCAGCACACAGCTGGAACCCCACACCTGGATGTCCCACTCACCTGGGCTCCAAGGTTGTGCAGGTTCTGAGGCACAAGGAGCTCATGGACCAGCTGCAGCAGGTGCTAACCAAGCAGCAGGCCCTGTTGGAGGCCAACTTCAGGGAGCTGAGGGAAACCCAAGTGAGGGGGTGGGCAGGTGCTCAGGGACAGGAAGTAGCAGCAGGCCCTAGACCTGCCTACTCACCTGCTGCCTTCATCTTTAGGGGATTCTCAGTCCTGAAATCAGGAGCAAATGAGCCCCAGGCCTTGCTAGAATTCCAAGGGTACCCTGAAGAGGGTGAGTGGTGCGGTGGGTCTCCAGGAGGGAGAAGTTCCAGATGGGGATCTGGAGGTGGGGCTCTATGGGAGGTGGAGCCAGGCGGGACCCCTGAGATGCCTCCACCTTCCTTGCTTGTCTGAGATCCTGGAGTGCCCAATAGTCAATCCAGTGTCGAAGAACACGGAGTTGGAGGTGAACATAGAGGAGGTTTGTGAGACCATGACCTCTATGGCACTCGAGGTGATGGTCATGAAGGACAGGCTGGTGGCGTGTGAGAAGACTAAGGATCTGGATGACTAAGGTCTGAGACAAAGGTCTGGGGTCCAGACCCGGGGAGCGGGATCATGGATTGTGTGAAGAACCCAAAGGGACCCTCCTCTTCCTGTCTGTGAGGAACAGGAGGCCGCAGACCTCAGATCCGGATTCTGTAATGACCTGCCACCAAATAACCAAAATCCAGCTCATCCGCTTGAGTTCAGCTGGCAAGCTTGTTCACCATTAATCCACTTTTTCCTACCCTGATGATGTACCCTGTGTTCTTCAGTTCCAACTAATCTAGCCCTGATCCAGTTCTTCCCACCTTCCTCCTTCCTCCCTCCTCCGCGCTCTTCCACTTTCCCTCAGCACTAGACCCTAGGGATCAAGGGGACAGAAAGGTCCCCCAACACTAGACTGCAGGGATCAGTGGGACAAAAATGTCTCCTACCTCTAGGCACCAGGGATGTTGGGAGCAGAAATTTAAACTGGGCCACACTCAAACCTCAGTCATGATAGCTCCAAAAGCCAAACAAGGGCTTGAGGTGGGAGCTCTCCATCCCCAGTACACAGTCCCGTTTCTCCATATGGCAGCCCTGAAGCTAATGGGGGCTGGAAACATCAGAGCAACCAGTTCTAGACACTCTTTGGGGGTTGGTTGGGCACTAATGAATTGAGGAGAAGAGAGAGGATGGAGGCATGCTGGGTCACTCTCTGACAGTCACTGTCCTATTTCCAAGCTTGTTTCAATAAATGGATCCATCCCAGGCCGTGTGGGTATGTGTCTTGGGGGAGGTGTGCCCTGCCAGCAGTTGGCAGTTGCTTCTAGATTGTGGGTGGCCCTTGCCATGGGATTCACCATGTCTAGAGCCTGTCATCTGCATGCCCCTGAGTACGATGTCAATGACCCCAGGAGAGTACCTCTAAGATTTGGAGTGGTAACATTCAAAATATGGTGGTGGGAAGGTACGATGGTGGTGGAATTGGTGTTTGAATATTAAATGTAATAAATTATTGTAAAGAACTTTATAAAAATAAAATTAAAATTTTCAAAAAAGTCAGCAAAACATCAAGCATGAAAAGAGAACAGAAAAATCAAAGATACACCAATCTAATGCTTTTTTTTTTTTAAAAAATGGCAATGCCGTCTAAGCTCCAAAGATAGCTCACAGAATGGGAAAAATTATTTACCCAATATCTAGCTGAGAAAAGACTAATATCCAAGTTATATAGCACATTGGTAGAACTTTACAAAAAAAATATCTCCCAACCCCATCAAACTAATGCAGAGAGGAATAATGAACAGAAACTTCCTCCAAGAAGAAATTCAAGGGCTGGAGCGATAGTACAGTGGTAGGTTGTTGCTTTGCACGTGGCTGATCTGGGTTTGATCCCCGCCATCCTACGGGCTACACCCGCCTTGGAACCCCAAGTGTACTGTGAGAACCAGAAGGCAGTGTCCTTCCTAAAGACTCCCATGCACACCCCATCCTCCCTTGCACCTAGAGGTGGAAATCACACCCAGATCCAAGACAGACCTGAGCCAACAACCCGTCAAAGACAAATTGTGTTGGCAGAAGATCAGACAGACTGTGATGCCCGTGAGGTAAGGAGGCTGCAGACACCCATCCCAGGGCACAACGTGACCTGCCTGAAAGTGATGTGTTCCCCCCAAGAGTCAGAAATGGTTAAACAGAATTCTTACTCAACTGTAATTCTGTCTTTTACCTACCCTGTCAAAATCATATTCCTCTACCCCAACCTTGTCTTTCTTCCCTCTTCCTTCCCGCCCTTCCCCTCTTCCCCTCTCCTCCTTCCTGCCCCCTCCCTTCTCCCCTCCTCTGCCCCTTCCCATTGAGGAATGGGGCTATGGGACTATGAGGCTATGGGGCTACACAAAGCAATTAGAGATGTGCCCCCATGGCAGGGATGCTGCGTACTAGGAGTGGCGAGATGTCCCAAACAGAACAACATTGAGACTCGTACTCTGCAAGTAAAGAAGTTACACAGTCTCCACGGAAGCTCAGCTAGAGAAGAGGGCACCAAATAAAGGGTGCTGGGAGGATCCTCCCAGGGTGGGAGAAGCATGCTGAAAGTAGACTATAGACCAAACATGACTACCACTCAGTGCCTCTCTTGCAAACCACAGCACCCAAAAGGAGAAAGAGAACAAGGGGGAATCCCCTGCCACAGAGGTAGTGTGGGAAAGGAGGGGGAAGGGAGGTGGGAGGGATGCTGGGACCCGTGGTGGTGGAGGATGGGCACTGGTGGAGGATGGGTACTTGATCATTGTGTGACTGAAACCCAAGCAAAAAATTTATAAGTCTACAACTGTACCTCATGATGTTTCACTAATAAAAAAATAATAAAAATATTCTTGAATAAAAAAATAGTTACACAGCTTCCAACACATACATATGTGCAGGAACAAACTCAAAACATAAAATAAAAAACCAGTAAAAAATCCAAAGAAATAAATTTCAATGTTTAATATGAAAATTAAGAGATCATGGGGTCTCACCATGTTTCGCGCTTGTCCCTATCCCTCCCGGAGTGCACCCCCCCGCCCCCACCCTTTCCAGAGGGATTCAGGGCTTCTTTATTATAGTCTTTACCCAGATGCCACTCAGGTTGGAAACTATTCCTGAACTGTTCGGTGGTTCTGAGCAAGAGATGTAATCCACTGCTTCTTGCAAGTCAGAGGATGGGGTCCCATCCGATAGGAAAAAAGGCTAGGGGATTAATCTAGAGTTGCAAAAGTTAGATGTGGGTTTTCACATCATAATCCCAGGGACTGTGCCATCTGGGCAATTGGTAGCCACTGGGGCCCTTTGTTAGTCATCAGTGTCACCGCTGAATGGGGACCTGGAGGTAGGTAGATTGTTTACCTCTGTGGCACAGCGAGAGATCAGAGCCCCCTGCCTCAGAGACAGGTATGCCCAGACCTCTGCCAATGGCCCTACCCTGGGTCAGGGCACCTAGAATCTGGTGCCCTTTCTCAGGAACTAAGAGGATCAACCTCTTTGCCTCTGGGCCCTACTGCTGATTTGAAAGGTTTTTGGGGGGTTATTTTTCTTTTTTTCACTTCTCAATGCTCATTCTTCCAGGAGGTCTGGTGCCCAGCCTCAACCAAGAGCTGGAGCAGTGCCTCTGAGGCTCTCCTTCAGTCCTCTTGGGCTTCTGACACTAAGACCTTATCATCTACAGATTGCAGGATGGTCCATTCAAGGGCTCCAACGAGGATTTTCTTAAGTCCAGAGCCAGTGTCTTCCTGCAGAAGGTGTCCGAGTTTTTGAATCTTTGGGCAACGGGTCCACAGTGACTGAGGTTTCCTCCTGTCTCTGGATCCTTTGGCCCAAACGCAAACAGGGGTCTGCTTCCTGGACCAATTTCCAAAGGGAGAAACACATCTTTTGAGGTTCAGGTCGGTCAATCATTGGGCACTAGAGGAAAACAGACTCAAGAGAGTGGAAGGGCTGGTACCCCAAGGTGACCAGCAGGACCGAACACACTGACTCGGCGCAGGTCATGAGTTCTCAACTGAGGCCAATGGGTTGCTCCCAGTTGAGCTGCATCCCACCACTATTCCTGCCTCCCAGACCTGCGCAGTATCTTTCCCTATCCCTAGCCACACCTCACAAGTTACCTGACATTGAGGCTGTCTCTGGAGGCTCACTCCTAGCATGAGTTTACCAGCATGATACTGCCATTAGAGGGCGCCTGGAGATGGTATTTTCCAAAGGGGGAATACACAGTGTCAAGGTGTATTCCCTTTACAGAGGGTCACAGCTTGTCTGGTGTTATATTGGCACTTTGTTCTCTCCTGCAGCATGTCATGGCCCTCTGGGGCAATGATCTGGAGCCTGCCTTCTGCCCCTCCGCATCCTCCACCCCTGACTCCTGCTCCTGCTCTGGCTCCCCTCTTTCTCCCTGCCCCTTGTCTGCCCTGCCAGTTCTCGCCGCCTCTAGACCAAGGGCACACTGGAGGTGCTGGGGTCTGGCCTTAACCTCTCCACTGGGGTAGTGCTGTCTCCACTGGACGAGTGGCAGTGCCACCCATCTGCCATGCTCTCTGCCAACTCCTCCTGGGCACCAGGTGCCACTGCTTGGGTGTTGCTCTTTTTCCTTTTAGTCTTGTCTTGCTTTCTCCCCTGCTTGGTAGTGAGTTTTGTTGTTTCACAAATGACAATTACAGCACTAATATAACTTTGAGTTTTCAACGACTATGAACTCATACGTACTTTGCCAAAATTTCTGCCTAAAGCTAACTAAAAACCAAGCAGCAGGGACTGGAGTGATAGCACAGTGAGTAGGGTGTTTGCCTTGCACACGGCTGACCTGGATTTGATTCCCAGAATCCCATATGGTTCCCTGAGCACCACCAAGAGTAATTCCTGAGTGCATGAGCCAGGAGTAACCCCTGGGCATCGCTGGGTGTGACCCATAAAGGAAAAAAAGGCGTATATTTGAATGCGGGAGAACATGATGAGTTAATAATGCTAATGGAATGAACAGCTCCAAAGTCTGGACACCGCACAAAGCGAGAGATCAGTTTTACAGCAGTTCTGATGGGCGTCGGTGTATTAGCAAGCAGCTGACAGGAGAGTATGGAACAAGATATGACCAAGCTTTCTTGGTGCAAAGAAGGATCTGGAGCATATCAATAATGTTGGAAAATTTGGGGGATTTTCCAAGGTTTCTAAGTTGAACAGTGTTTCAGACCACCTCTGGGACATCTCAGGTGATTTCCATGCTGTCTCATCTCTCCCAGACCCTGTGCCTCATGGCAGCTCCTGCTCTCCAGGGTAGTCTTTCTGAAGTTAGCTTGCGGGAAATGTGGGCAGTGGTCCCCTCTCATCTTCAGCAGGGCTCAGGAGATCCTAGTATCAGGACTTGAACAGCGCTGGGCCACAACATGGCAAGCACCTTCACCCCAGGAATATCCCTGGGGCCCATTCTTGAAAAGTCTGAAAGTGCTCGGGAGTGGAAGCCTCGGGTTCCACGGGGCTGTCTCCCTGGGCACTGTGCCGTACAGAAGGGGGAGTGAGGCATCTTTAAGGGAGCCCAACTCTACAGGAAGGAGAGTTAGGTGGGAAGCAGCTGAAAGAAAAGTACTGCTTGCAGCAGGGCATTAGTCCAGCAGATAAAGTGATCTTCTTGCACACTGCTGACGTTGGATCAATGGGCACCCCTAGTTCCACTAGGTGTGGTCCCTGAGCTAAGTCAGGAGTAAAGCCTGAGCATGTCTGGGTATGATGCCAACACCCAAAGAAAAGTACTGCAAGCAGACAGGGCCAGCCTTTTCCCAGTGCCCTAAGGACAGATTGCTCAAGTTCTTAGTGGACATAAGAGGGATTTCCCTGTTAGGTGGAGGGGTGAGGGAGGGGGAGGGGGTGACAGCACTGGTCCTCCACTTGTGACTCTGCCTGAGCAGTGACAGTCCACTTGGACAGTCCACAGTGGCCTGACTCAGGCCAGGACTTGGCTGCTGCTTTGACACAAAGGTGTCCTGAAAATGTGAGTGTCAGGGTCCTTAAGAGGGAGAAGCCCCCAATGGGGGTCAGGAGGCAGGATACCCAGGGGGGCAGAACCAGGCGGACTCTGCCCCCGAGCCCTCCACCTCCCTTGGTTGGCTGAGAGCCTGGGGCTGATCCTCAGTCTATCCAGTTTCAGTCAATCTAAGGGCACTGAAGTGGAGGTGAACACAGTGGAGATCATAAAGCCCGAAGAGCTAGAGGTGGTAACATTCAAGAAGGACAAGCTGGCGGTGTGGGGAAGACTGTGCATCTGGAGGCAGAAGTGTCCCCCAACACTGGGCACCGGGGATGTGGGGGGCAGAAATGTCCCCCAATAATAGACACTAGTGGTCTGGGAGGCAAAAACAGGCCCCAAGCAGTAGGCACCAGTGACATGGAGTGCAGAGGTTACCCCTAACAATAGACAGCAGGGTTCCAAGGACAGAAATGTTCACAATTACTGGGCACCAGGGATGAGCAGAGCTGAAATTTCCTCCAGAAAAAAAACACTAGGGATGTTGGGGAAAATTGTTTTCCAAACTAGACACAAGAGGTCTGGGGGGAGAAATGTCCCACAACAGAGAAGAGAGCTAAGATAGGAGACATGTCCGCCAACACTACACAATAAAGAGTCCCAGGAGCAGAAATACTCACCCCCATAGAAATAGTCCAAAGAGTAGCAATAAGAAATGACCACCTCCCCACCCCCCACCTTAGACTATACCCCAGGAGAGAGGAGTAAAGAATGACTCCTCACCCCTGCTTTCCCACCTAAATGTTGAGATATTTCCAGTTTGTGGGTTGTCCTTGCATGCTCCAGGGCATTTTCCACTTTTTGAGTAAAAATTCTGTCCAGAAGGCCAGAGAGAAGTCTCAGGAGACTCAGTACAGGCTTGGGATGCATGAGGTCAAGAACGTTCCCTGGCACCACAGGGTCTCCTGATCACAAAGGCTGGAGCAAATAGAGGTCCCCAAAAACCCCAAACCTCTCGGTATGTACACAGGCCATGAGGGTCAATGAAGCAGTACTTGGAAGGATCTCAGTGCTTAGAGGAAACACTCATTCAGAGCATCCGATTTTTAAAACGTCACTTGGGTACAACCATCTACCCCTCCTTGGCCGAGGGAAAACGAGGCAACACTCAAACCTTCGGTTCATGGGCTACAGACCAAGCAAAAGTCTGAGCCGAGAGCTCCCCCTCCTCCAGGGCACTTTTTCTATTCTGGAAAAGGAAGTCCTGAAAAGGATGGAGGCTGGAACAGTCAGCAACTGAGTTCTAGGCACTACCTGGGACAGTTTCGGGGACCATGAATTGGTGGCAGAGGAGAGAGAGGGGAGAGGGCTGAATCAGTCTCCGTGACAGCCACTGTCCTGTTTCCAAGATTGTTTCTACAAATGGATGCATCCCAGCCTGTGTGGGTGTGTGGCATTGGGTGGGTGGGTCCTGCCAGGGAACGGCTCATGCTTCTTGATGAAGCATGAGCTGTCCTGTGGGGGTCTCACCATGGATCAGAACCTGACATGACATGCCCATGCCCATGGTGCCTTTTCCGGCTACACCCCCTCTGTAGTGCCCACCGGGAAGAGCCCCCACCTTGCTCCCAATGCTTCGTGGATGCCAGGCACCCTAGTGGCCAGATCATGCCTCAGGTAAAGGACCTGCAAACCTCCTGGTATTTCTCAAACCTCTCAAGGACTGGATGGACTTTCTCTGCCCAGAGCCTCACCCCAGTGTGGAACCCTTCACTGCCCACAGGCTCCCCAGACAGCACAAGCGCACAGTGACGTTGTGCCCCACCATCAGAGATGGATTTGATTCTCAGCCCAGCGAAAGTGAGAGGGAGAGATGTCAGAGCTACAGGAGACAGCCGCAGACCACTGGGGCCTGAATGTGCTCAAGGCAGGGATGACAGGTGCATTCGTGTATACCATAGTGGGCACGGGCGATATGGGGGAGTTGGGGTTGCTTTCAGGCTGCAGGACTCGTGAGGGCAGCGTGGCCAGGCTTAGTGGCCATAGTTGGGAGTGTGTGTATTGAGAGGGATTTCCAGAGCATGCCAGAAAAACACAAGAGAAGCATCAAGGTTCCCCAAGGCCAAGTCTGGTGTCCAGCTCCCAGTAGGATGGACTCAGTCTCAGAGAAAGGGGCAGAGCTGGGGTGGGGAGGTACTATGGGGTCATTAAGAGCCCTCTAGGACTCAGAAAGGGAAGTCTCTGAGCAACAGGGGGAATTGGTCAGGGACTGACTGGGTCTTGCGGCTCAAAGGCCCCACAAACTGGTTGCTGCCAGTCTGGGAGGAAGCAAAGACAGAAGGACAGAGAGAACGTGGACACCGGATAAGGCGGGAGCAAGAACTCTGCGGGATTCAGGACAGGAGAGGGGCAAGGCAGAGGGTCAGGGGCTCCAAGGAGACAAAGGAGAGGGGCAGGGAGTGAGGGGCGGTGGGGATAGCGACCAGGACAGCCCCTCTGCCAGGCTGTCTGGGCTCCCACAGCAGCAGCCAGGCCAGACCTAGGGGTCCTCAGGGGCTAATCCTGGCAGCTGCAGCCCAGCCTGGGCATCGGGGACGTGATCTCTGGGAATGAGAAAGTCGTGGACTGAGCTACGGGAGACCGAAAGGGTCAGTGCTCCTGGCCCACCATGGGGCCCACAGAGTTCCAAGCCACCATCGTCGGTAGGGGGCAGTGCCCGAGGGTCCGGGTGGGGGTGGGGAGGCCCGTCAGGCCCACCAGGGCAGAGGCTGGTGCAGCCTTCATTGTGAGGTTACACCTGGGAGCTCTAGATTTCCCCCTGGCCAATGGGGTTGCAGCCCCAAGGCCACGCCCCCTTCCCTGCCTATAAAAAAGCTCGTGGCCCCGCCCCTCGGGGCACCCTCTCTCAAGGATGCTTGAGGGAGAAGTGGCCCCATAACACCTTCCCCTGTTGACCCTTCGAGGGGTCATCTAGGGGTCACGTCCGGATGTTGACCTTTCTACAGGCCATCTACGGGTCACCTCTAGGGGTCATCTCTAGGGGATCGTTCGAAATTGGCAGAGCGCAACGGACGGTAAGAAAAGGCCCTGCGTTGGCCCTGCACTGGTCAGTGTATGGCCCCGAGGCCACAGGATCAAGCCCGGCCCATTTCCAGCAAGTCTTCCGGCAGTTTTGTCCCCAGCAGCCTCTGTCCTGGTCAGGGTCTCCCGGGACTCTGGGATGGGAGTCCCCAGAGAGCCCCTCTCCAGGACCTGTCCGTTCCTGTCCCCAGAAGAGGACCTCCTGGGCTCCTGCTGTCTAAGACCTGCGTGGCTGGACACTGGCTCCCCAGCTCAGGAAACAATGGGGGTGGGAGCTCAGGGCAATGCCGAGGAGCTGCCTCAGTGGCGCTGAGGAGTCAAAGCAGGGTCCCCGGGTACACAGACCCCTCACCACAGACCCTCCTGCCAAAAACCTCCTACCGTGCGACCACACCCTTCCCGTCTAATTTAGGACAGAAAGAGAAGGAAGAACAGAATTTTAAAACATCAGATATATCTTGTAAAGGCGGAGAATCACATGGCAGCGCCTCATCCGTTAGGGGTGAATGATTTGGGCTGGTGCTTGGCACCAGGAGTTTGAAACCTGTGATGTCTGAGGAGGGCAAGTGAGGGAGAATCACTCAGAGTGTCCCGAGGCCACCGCCACATCCCTGCCTATAGAAATGCTCGTGGCCCCGCCCCTCGGGACACCCTCTCTCAAGGAGGCTTAAGGGAGAAGTGGCCCCAATGCACCTTCTGCATGTTGACCCTTTCCCTAGGGGATCATTGGATATTGGCAGAGCATGAAAAGATGGGAAGAAAAAGTGCTAGGTCGGTGCTAACCCGCCAACCCTGGGCCATGCGCTGGTTCTGCACTGGTCAGTGTGTGGCCAGGAGGCCCAGGATAAAGCCTCCGCCCGTTGACAGCCACGTTTTCAGACAGTCTTGTCCTCCAGCAACTTCTGTCCTCGCCAGGGTCTCCCGGGACTCTGGGATGGGAGTCTCCAGAGACCCTCTCTCCAGGTCCTGTTTCCTCCTGCCACCAGAATAGGATCTCCTGGGCTCCCGCTGACCAAAGACCTGGGTGGCTGGACACTGGCCCACCCAACTCAGGAAACAATGTGGGTGGGAGCTCAGGGCATCACTGAGGAGCTGGGGAGTCAAAGCAGGGTCCCCGACTACCAGAAACCTCACCACAGACCCTCCTGGCAGTGGGTTTAACTGTGCAAAAATACCCTTCCCCTCTTGCTTGGGACAGAAAGAGCTGAAAGAACAGAATTTTAAAACATCAAGTGCATCTGATAAAGGCAGAAGTTTGCAATGCAGAGCGTCATCCTTAAGGGTTGAGTGAATTGGGCTGGTGCACAGCACCAGGAGCTTGAAGTCTTTGATGTCTGAGGAGGGCAAGTCGGGGAGGACTGACTTTCCAGGGAGGGGCCCTGTGAATGGGGCATTGTGACACGGGAGACAGGCTGGGAGCAAGAGCTGGGCGAGTCTCCCCGTCCCTCCGCAACTGTGTCCTGCTCTGCGGGCAGCCAGAGGAAATGGGGTCAGCTGTCCACTCCCCAGAATGTTACGACCCTGAAAATGCAGAGAGCTCTAGGGACGGGACATAGAACGCTTGTTTCTCGTTGTCCCTCATGTCCCTGCCAGCACTGCCAGGAGGGCTCCAGTGGGTCCAGAGCAGGAGAGAATCCACTTTTTAAGGGGCCCGGGGCAGCAGATGGCGGTGAGAAATGAGAAGCCAACGAGATGAGCAGGAGGAACCCAGAGTCCGGGCTGTGGACCATGAAGTTTGGGTGGGGTTGACGGTCTGGGGTCCTTGACTGTCTGCTTCCTCTCAGGTTTACCGGCCTCTAGGTGCCCCCGAAACAGCCACATCGTTGAAAACATTTAGAAGGACAGGTGGAGGCAGGAGGTTCCAGGAACAACGGGTGAACCCGGAGAACAACTGCGGATGTGAGTGGGGGCCGAGGGGACTGAGCTGGGGTGAGAGAAGCTGGCACAGTGCCGCCTGGAGTCTGAGGGCTGTGGGGTGGCCGGCCGGGAGCCCGGCTAGGCTCGAGTTGTGTCTCTGTAACAGTGGAAGGGATCTGGGTAACATTCCCCAGTCTTGGAGCTGAACGAGTCTCCTATCATCTCCAATTATCACCTATCATTCCAACATGTCTTCACTGCGAGCCCACGAAAAGTTGCCGTATTCGAAGAGTTTTGAGAGAGGGGGCAGGGGTTTGCTGGCCATCAGCTCCCCTCCACCCAGGGGTATTCTTGGGGCATAACCATTCAGTCTTCTGGGCTGTGACTTTCCTGGTCTGTGAAATGGGCTGGTGAGACCCCCTGTGAGGCCAAGAACCTGCCTTGGGTGATGGCAGGAAGGACAGGTCAGAATGCCCTGAGGGCTGTGGTGACACTGACTGGCCCACACTACATAGAGGGGTCTGGAGTCCGCAGTTACCCGGTAGGATTCAGGGTCCGAGGCAGAGGGAGACCCAACTCCTAGGCTCTGGGACAAAGACGCCATGGGGGCCTGTGGCTGAGGGTCTGAGCATTGCATCTCCTGGCTGGGATGTAGTCGGTCCTCCTGCCTGTCCTCACAGACACTGTCCTACCTCCCACAGATGCCGGGGCAGGACTAAAAGGTGCAGTGCCAGTGGCCTCCCTGGGGCCGATTCTGCTGGTACCTGGAAATGCACATAGCTGCCGACAAGAGCACCTGGATGCCCGCTGTCACCTGGGCTCCAAGGAGGAGCAGCTGTACCAGCGGATGCTGCGGCAGAAGCAGTCCATAGACCAGCTGCTGCAGGTGCCACCAAGGGAGCAGGCCCTGCTGGAGGCCACCATCAGGGAGCTGAGGGAGACCAGGTGAGAGAGGGACCACGGGCTCTGGGGCAGGAAGGCCCTAGACCTGCCTCCTCAGCTAGTACCTTCACCCCAGGTGCTCTTCTGTGGGACTCAGCAGCAGAAACAGCAGCTGCAGAACCTGGTAAAGTGGAAAGGAGACCCGGAAAAGTGTGAGTAACAGGGAGAAGTCCCTGTGTGTCAGAGGGCGGGGCTACTGGAGAGGGGAGCCAGGCGGCCCAACCCCCAGCCCCCCACCTCCCCTGCTTGGCTGAGACCCTAATGCTGCCCCACATCCCATCCACTCCAAAGGGATTGGCGTGGAGACAAACAACACACAGGTGCTCCTGGACACAAAACGTGAGGAGCTGGAGGCCACAGACAAGGAGGAGGCACAGGAGGCCAGGCAGGAGGAGTGCCAGAGTCCAGGAGCTGGAGGAGTCAGTCAAGTCCCAGGGGGCAGGGACCATGGCCTGTGTGAGATCCAGAGACGCTCCTGTTGCTGTCCTTAAGGAAGAGGAGTCCACCGTCATCGGACCCAGGTCCTGTAATGACCCGCCGAAAATCCAGAAAACGCAGCTGGTCAGCAAGAGCTCCACTGGCAGCCTGACACCCAGCTGACACCTCGATTTTACTGTACCTACACACCCTGCCGCTCTCACCCAATTGATCTAGCCCAGCCCCGTCCTCCCCACGCCACCCGAGTTCTGCCTTCCGCTTTGGCCCTTTGCTCTTCTCCCTCCACTAGAACCAGGGAGATCCCTCACTGCAAGACCAGGGATCAGGGCAAAGCCACAACTATTCTCCATCTCAAGAAACGGGAAATCAGGGGGACAGTAAAGTCTCCATCCACTAGACCCCGAGATGTGGGGTAAGAAATGTCCCCACCCCTAGACACCCCAGGGATCAGGGGGCACAGTTTCCCCCTCCACTAGACCCCAGGAAATGGGGGTGCCAGAGATGCCCCCCCACTAGACGCCAGGATTCGGGGGGGGCAGAGATGCCTCCCCACCACTAGACGCCAGGGATCGGGGGGGCAGAGATTCCCCCCCACTACAGGGCAAGGATTAAGGAGGGGCAGAGATGCTCCCCCCACTAGACGCCAGGGATCGGGGGGGGCCAGAGATTCCCCCCCCCACTAGAGGGCAAGTATTAAGGGGGGGCAGAGATGCCCCCCACCACTAGACGCCAGGGATCAGGGGGGGCCAGAGATTCCCCCCCCCTAGAGGGCAAGGATCAAGGGGGGGCCAGAGATTCCCCCCCACTAGATGGCAAGGATTAACGGGGGGCAGAGATGCCCCCCCACCACTAGACGCCAGGGATCGGGGGGGCCAGAGATTCCCCCCCCAACTAGAGGGCAAGTATTAAGGGGAGGTAGAGATGCCCCCCCCACTAGACGCCAGGGATCGGGGGGGGCAGAGATTCCCCCCACTAGATGGCAAGGATTAACGGGGGGGCAGAGATGCCCCCCCACTAGAGGGCAAGGATCAAGGGGGGGCCAGAGATTCCCCCCCCACTAGATGGGAAGGATCAAGGGGGGGCCAGAGATTTCCCCCCCACTAGATGGGAAGGATCAAGGGGGGGCCAGAGATTCCACCCCCACTAGAGGGCAAGGATCAAGGGGGGGCCAGAGATTCCCCCCCACTAGATGGCAAGGATTAACGGGGGTGCAGAGATGCCCCCCCCACTAGACGCCAGGGATCGGGGGGGCCAGAGATTCCCCCCCCACTAGAGGGCAAGGATCAAGGGGGGGCCAGAGATTCCCCCCCCTCTAGATGGCAAGGGTTAACGGGGGGGCAGAGATGCCTCCCCACCACTACACGCCAGGGATCGGGGGGGCCAGAGATTCCCCCCCACTAGAGGGCAAGGATCAAGGGGGGGCCAGAGATGCCCCCCGACCACTAGACGGCAGGGATTGGGGGGGCCAGAGATTCCCCCCCCACTAGATGGCAAGGATTAACAGGGGGGCAGAGATGCCCCCCCCACAACACGCCAGGGATCGGGGGGGCAGAGATTCCCCCCCACTAGAGGGCAAGGATCAAGGGGGGGCCAGAGATGCCCCCCCACTAGATGGCAAGGATTAACGGGGGTGCAGAGATGCCCCCCCCCACTAGACGCCAGGGATCGGGGGGGCCAGAGATTCCCCCCCCACTAGAGGGCAAGGATCAAGGGGGGGCCAGAGATTCCCCCCCCTCTAGATGGCAAGGGTTAACGGGGGGGCAGAGATGCCTCCCCACCACTACACGCCAGGGATCGGGGGGGCCAGAGATTCCCCCCCACTAGAGGGCAAGGATCAAGGGGGGGCCAGAGATGCCCCCCGACCACTAGACGGCAGGGATTGGGGGGGCCAGAGATTCCCCCCCCACTAGATGGCAAGGATTAACAGGGGGGCAGAGATGCCCCCCCCACAACACGCCAGGGATCGGGGGGGCAGAGATTCCCCCCCACTAGAGGGCAAGGATCAAGGGGGGGCCAGAGATGCCCCCCCACTAGAGGGCAAGGATCAAGGGGGGCCAGAGATTCCCCCCCACTAGATGGCAAGGATTAACGGGGGGGCAGAGATGCCCCCCCACCACTAGACGCCAGGGATCGGGAGGGCCAGAGATTCCCCCCCCAACTAGAGGGCAAGGATCAAGGGGGGGGCAGAGATTCCCCCCCCCACTAGATGGCAAGGATTAACGGGGGGGCAGAGATGCCCCCACACCACTAAACGCCAGGGATCGGGGGGGGGCCAGAGATTCCCCCCCACTAGAGGGCAAGGATCAAGGGGGGGCCAGAGATTCCCCCCCTCTAGATGGCAAGGGTTAACGGGGGGGCAGAGATGCCCCCACACCACTAAACGCCAGGGATCAGGGGGGCCAGAGATTCCCCCCCACTAGAGGGCAAGGATCAAGGGGTGGCCAGAGATGCCCCCCCACCACTAGACGCCAGGGATGGGGGGGCCATATATGCCCTCCCACTAGACGCCAGGGATGGGGGGGCCAGAGATACACCCCAACCACTAGACGCCAGGTATTGGGGCGGCCAGAGATGCCCCCTCACCACGAGACGCTAGGGATCGGGGGGGGGCCGAGATGTCCCCCTCCACAAGGTCCGAGGGATCAGAGGGGCCGAGATGTCCCCCTCCACAAATTCCCACGGATCGGAGGGAAGAAATGTCCCCCTCCACAAGGTCCAAGGGATCAGGATGGCAGATATATCCCCCCAGCACTAGCAAACAATGATTTGGAAGTCAGAAGTCACAACTCAGCTATCCCCTCCCCATTGTGGGGTCCTGTTTCTGCGCATGACAGCCCTGTAGCTTGGCCGCTGGTACCATACAGTGACCGGATTCTACACACTCTTTGGGGCTGTTTGGGGACTTTGTATTGCTGGCTGAGAAGAGGGGAAGGAGGAAGGCGGACTTTCTCCCTGACTGCCACTGTCTGATTTTCACGATTGTTGCAATAAATGGATCTATCCCAGGCCTGTGTGGGTGTGTGTGTCACTGGGCGGGGCAGGTCTAGCCAGTAGTTGACAATTGCTTCTAGATTGTGGGAAGCCTCTGCCATGTCACCATGCCAAGACGCGTCACCTGCCTGCCCCTGTGTGAAGCCTGTCAATGACCCCAGGAGAGTTCACCCCAAGGGTTGAAGGTCTCAATCACGGATGCGTCCCCAGGAGGGAGGGCAGGATGCAGCACCCAGAGCCCTGCCTTCCACTGCAGCACCTCCGTGGCCTCCCCTCACCCCCGGTGCCTGGTGCCCCATTCCTCTCTGCAGTGGCAGCAGGGACAGACCCCACTTTGCCCCCTAGTGGCCACATCAGGTTTCTCAGGATGAGCACTTGAAAGTGCTCCTGCAGCAGGTGGGTCCAAGGTGCTGTCCCCTCAGCCAGGCTCCCCCTGGATGGCACCCACCTTAGCAGGAAGACACTGTGTTATCAGTGGAGCAGGATGGGGCCGTGGATGGAACATGTTTCTAGTGTCCCCGAGTCTGTACGGAGATGATCCCTGATAATAGCGCCCCACTTCTTTGTGGACCATCAGATTCCCTAATACAAGTCCCACTGCCACCATCACAGCACGGTCAGACCCCATATATTAGAGAACCAGGCCCTGACTCCTCTTTGCTCCTGCACACCTGGACCTGTTGGGACAGCCTTGGCTGAGTGACACTCTACTGGTGACAAGAAGTGTGTCCAGATTCATGTGTCAGACCAGATGGCAAAGCCTCAGAAGGCAGAGCCATCCTGTTCCAGTCATTTCCAGGAATTTGGTCAGCCATGCCCCTTCCTACCTGTCACATTCCTACTTGGATGGGAACCAGGGATCGGGGAGGCACCAGGGATCAGCCTGGTAGGGCTGTTCAGGGCAGGCACAGGCAGGTCACGGTTTACCCCTGGGTGCCCAGTTCATAGCCCTTCCCCTCTAACTGCACCATGGGCCTGGGGCCGCCCGTTCACTCTCATGGATCTTCACACCTCACACATATCCTGCACACCCTCTCGAAGCTTCTACTGGGGCTCTGGGCTTAGTTCTCTGTGTCCTGCCTCTGGGCCCCTGGGCTCTGGAAACACCAAGTCCAGGTTTTCCTTGAGGTATGGGGAGCTGGGAGATTGTGGGGATCAGCGGCTTGAGCCCTCTCACCCCTTGCCAGTGGTGAGAGCTGTTCTCCCATTGAACTACTGTCTTTGGAGTTTTTCCTTTTAGGATCAATCAGAGTCTCACCAAGACAGGTGGCACCCAAGAATTTGCTGGAAGCATCCTAGTGTATTCCATGTGTGCAGGCTCTACCCAGCTATCCCCCAAACAGGCAGGAGCAGGTCACAGCCTAATTATGTAGGTTGTTTACAGGCTACCTTGATTCTGCGGTAACAACTTTCATCTAACATGCAGTGGTGCCTACTGCTCTCAGGTGCTCCCACAGTGGTGATTCCCGTTTCTACGCTCAGTGTTTGAGCGTTCCCAGAGCCCCTTCCATCCCTGCTCGGGTAACCTGCTCTCCCTTAGTCTCTTACTCGGTGAGAGATTTGGGAACCCCATCCGGGTCAGACAGAAGGACAGAGACATATAAATAAAGTTAAGGAAATAGGAGTAGCTTACTGGGGGCGCTCCCGGGCAGACTCTCTGAACCTCAGGTGAGGCAGTGGTACACCCGCGCCCTGGGTTAGACTCAGGGGGCTTTTAAGTTGTCTTGGTCTGGTCCTAGTCATCTGTTCGTGGGTCAATGTTAAGGAACATGGAATGAAGCAAGGTGGCTTCCTGTCACCAAGTGGGCATTAAGTCTTCTCTTCCTCACCTGGGACAAGGTGATCTCTGACTCCAGGAATGTTGCTGTCCACTCAGCCGGTTGCCATTTGGTTCTGGTCACCATTTTGTCAGAGCAAACCTCACATTGGATTCTTGTCAAATTCGGTGATTCCTGACTCATCCATCTTCTCCACCTCCTAGAGTGGGTCTCTCAGAGGTCCTGCCTAGTTTTTCGCTTCTGCCTCTTGCTTCCTGCTTGGTTCCCTCCCCTGAGGCTTGGCAGACAGAATCATTTGCGAGCCCCCCTTAGCTCACCCCGCTGCGGCTGATCCTGACAAACTAGCACCTGCAGGTTAATCTTCTGGCGATGCTTAGTGATGAGTGACTCTCTGGGATTGTTTCTCATTTCTGGCCTGACTCTGAGAGATGTCCATTCTACAGTGAGGCCCTCAGGAGTGGCCAAACCTGACCACGGCTGGGCCTGACCAGCCTCCAGCTCCCTGGCCCTTCTCGAGTTCATTCTTTCAACTGGCTCAAAGCCCCCTCCCCCTCCTGACTGGTTTGAGTAGAGTAGCGTTCAGTCCTCATTGGAGAAAACACCTTTTCCTCCCTGCTGGGCACTGAGCAGGCCCAGGGCCCATTGATTGAAGAGACAAGTGCTGCCAGGGAGTCAGTTTGGTTCTGGACCCTTACTGCCCATGGCATTCTGGACCTGTAAGGTGTTTTTCTACCTGGGTGGCCAGTTGAGTCAGAGACCCTCTTCCTGTTCCCAATCACCACAGCCCCCATCTGGCCTCTGGGGCACACAGAGCAGTGAGGAGACCAGAATCAGCCCTGGGGATGGGGTGATGTTTTTTCACCTCTGGGCTGCTCAGGCAAAGGAGCAGAGCACAGTTAGCAGGCACATCCCACCCCCTGCCCCCTCACCCCTGTCATGATCCTACCATCCAGGGTATATTCTCAATGACTCCATGCTCACCAAGGGTCAACTGTCAATCAAGATGAAACTAGCACCCTGGTCTGCACTTGCTGGAGACCTTTGTCAGGATTCCTGCCCCGCACCCCGCCTCCCCACCCAGACTCTGTCTCCTTCCCCTGTCTGGTCTCTACAGGTACCTGCAGAGTTTGCATCTGCTTTGGCAGCCTCAGGCAATCCATGGTGTTAGCTCAGTGCACCAGAGAGTCGACCCTGGGGGCTCAGCACTACTCCCCATTTCTATTACTGTTAGTATTTGTGACCAAGGAGACCAGGGCTAGTCTAGGTGCTGGCAGCAGTGCCGTTGGGGCAGACCCTCAGTGCCCGAGCGTTTCTTGCCCTGCTCACACCCAGCATGCCTCCAGCTCTCCCTGCCAGAAGACCCACGGTTCTACACTTGGACACGGTAACAAGTTGCTGATGCAGATGTTTCTGTTTCCTCACCTCTTTAAGTTAAACGTTTACAGCAATGGTGAAATTTGCTTCTGATCAATGTTGCCTGTCATCTTGCTTAAGCTCAGTAAGAGAATTACAGATTCCTTCAATCTGCTGCTTCAAATTTAGTTCAATGTAAAGTCAGGCATGAAAGGTCAGATCTGTTGGCTTTTCCTGGCCCATGTCATCTGCTCCTACTCCCCAGACTCCAAATCTGGGGCCAGTTTTATTTTGTCTATCCCAGACCCAAGGGGTCTGTGACCATTCTTTTGGCCAGAGACTGTCCCATGCTGTACTCTGGACCATATCACATGTGGGACCTTAGGCCTTCCCTTGTCCAAATCAGGGTCACCTGGCGCATGTCTGAGGTCCAATCAAGGCCCTCCACGTGATGCACATTTGAGAATGTTTGAATCAAGGACAATCACTGGGAAACTGAAGCTTTAGTAAGATGAATGTCCAGGATGAGATCAAGACCCACCTGTGACTGCATCAAGCATCAAGCAGTGTCTGTGTGGGGGTCTCTTTGCCAGGAGCCCAAGAGAATACCAAGGCCATCAAGGAGAGAAAAACTAACATTTCACTGGTAGTCTGGTCTGGAAAATGATGCCCTTTTGTCTACATAGTTTCACAGTAGAAAATTCCCAACATCCTCACTGAACCACATGCCAAATACCAAAGGAAACATATGGGCTTTACCTGGAACTTGGGAGTCCACATCCTAGACCAATCAATGCCCTCAACCCCACATAAAAATTCCAGAGTCATTTTGGCGGGGACCCCACATTGTAGATGCAAGAGAGAAATAGTCACAGGCTAGGAAACAGCAGAGACCCGATGAGGCCCGCGTGGGATCCTCATGCTCCCGCACTGCATTGACAGGAAGCTCCTGGGACACCGCCAGGGCGAGGCTGACTGCTCAGTGGGATACCAAGCAGGTCCCCTCTTCTGCCAACACTCTCTGGGACCCCTGTGTCTTCCTGAGTGTGGTGAGTCTAGGGCATGATACCTGCCGCTGTGAGAGCCGTGGGGTTCAGGGACCTTGCAAAAGGGTCCGTTCCTGGGGCAGGGGAGGGGGCACTTGGAGGGCTTCTTCCTTCCAGTCCTTACCCAACACTAGCCCACAGTTGGAAATTTGGTGCCTGAGCCCACAGGGTCACAAGGTACTTCCCCATGGGCTAGGAAATACATGTCATCTTGCACTTCCTGAAAGTCAAGGGGTAAGTGGAAGGCTCCTCTTAGGGCATAAAGGTGGCAGGGTGAGGGGCGTGCTGGACATGTGCCAGCTCTGACCTCCGGCCGCTTAGAAATGTAGTGGCCCTTGAGCGCAGTTCCTGACCTCCCAAAGAACACCAGACCCCCACTCTGTTCTTCCAAGACTGTGGTGAGCCACCCAGGAGACACACATATAATACTATGAGTATTTTACCTGTCATGTCATGTCACGGTTACCCAGGCCTGGCCATTCTGAAGATGAGAAACCAGGCCAGCTTAGTGTTCCCAGGTGGCCTCGGGCCTTCATCTTCTGTAGGAGTGTCCTGGCAGGCAGTTGTCCATCCCACCCCTATCTGGGGTTGGGAGACCTCCTGGTCTTCAGGATTTGTCTGGACCCTGAGAGCAGGGGCCAGGCTGTGGTCAGTCATTGCAGATCTGCAGATCCCTGGTTGTCCATAGCAGAGACCATTTCCAGTTCTCCCTTTGGCCAACGTGCCTGAAACAACAATTCTATTTTTTGTCCAAATTTGAAATCCTTGAGTGTTAAAAGTAGGTAAAGGGATATTCCTGATACCCTTTCAGTATCTGTATTGTAAACCACAAAAAGGGAGACAAAGAGAGAGAGACAGAGACAGAGAAAAAGAGAGAGAGAGAAAAGGCAGAGACAGGGACAGACAGAGACAGAAACAAACAGAGAGAAAGAGAGATAATAAAAACATCTTCCAAAAAGGCTGACCTGAATATCTGGAAAAAACCCAAGTGCCTGAGAACGGATGACTGATTAAATGTCACGTCCGGCACTGCGGGGCCGAGCCAGGGTGGGCCGTCAGGGTGAAATCAGCACTCAAGTCACACAGGGTTCCGTCTTTCAGGAGATGGCATGAATGCGTGCGTTTATTCAGAGCACAGGTACAGACTTAAGTATGTTTCCACAACCCACCCAAAAGAAAGGAAAGGGGATGGGACGTGGGAAAGTGGATGGGACGATGAATAGAGCCATGCACCGTTGGTCAGTCACAGTGGGCAGAACCATGCACCATTGGTCAGCCACCTGGTGACCCTTTCGACCTAACGCTACCGGTCGGAACGGCCTGCATTGTTGCAGTTTTGACATATCCATAGAGACTGCTGTTCCTCGTACATCATTTACAAATCATTTACGAGGGTGCATTTTCCCCAAACTGAAACGTCATGTACTGGGAAGCTGCCCAGCTTTGTCGCCCAAACTGAAACCTCCTATACTGGGAAGTTGCCCAGCTTTGAGCAGGACAAAGGGGGAATGAAATATCAAGCATTCTTTTACTTGGTCAGTAGGCAACATCTCACCCCTTTTTCCAATTATGGCATGCCAGGACCCCTGTCTTAGGTCGTCCGTCGCCCCGCCGTGGTACCCGTCATTGGGGAGAATGCTTTAGCCCCTGTCTTAGGTGTGCGCGGCGGTGACAGAAGTTGCCCGTCATTGGGTATCCTGGGCAAGGGCATACTTCCTTAACCACGAGGAGGCACAGGGGAGGATTGATGACATTTCTACCAAACCAGGCAGGACCCAGTGTGGCTTGACCAGAATGGAGCATGGCTCAGAAAAGAGGGGCAGGGGTAGGGTAGAGGGGTGATGGGGATCTCTTCGTTCAGTGATCGGGGGGGTTCTGTACAGGTCCGGTCCGCACTCCTTCTCCTCCTGCGTTTTCCGGTACCGGCCACGGGATCAGGTCACTGCAACAGATAAAGGAAGAGGCTTCCCAGGCCCATTAGAAATACCTTTCTGAATAGGGCTGCTCTTTGCTAGTTTCTCTCAGTTGCATAAAGTGAATTTGAGTGATTTGCCGATCAACCCTGCCAATCTGGTCTCTGACAAATGAGACAAGTCGACTCAGGATGCAGGGCCCAAATGTAAGCATCAGTAATAGTATGATCAGAGGGCCTGCTATAGTAGATATCAGGGTGGTGAACCAGGGGGATTGATTAAACCATGATTCAAACCACCCTTCCTGAGCCTCTCTCTCCTTCTTATGCAGTTCCAGGTCTTCTCTCAGCTTAGCCATGGAATCTCGACTACCCCCGTGTGGTCAGCGTAAAAGCAGCACTCTTCTCCCAGCGCTGCACACAGCCCTCCGTTTTTAAGGAAGAGCAAGTCGAGCCCCCTCCTATTTTGCAAGACTACTTCCGACAGGGAGGTCAAGGACTTTTCAAGATGGCTAATAGATTTTTCTATTCGGTCCAGGTCCTCATCAATAGCTGCTCTTAGAGAAGATAGACCAGAATGTTGGGTTACCAGAGCAGCAATGCCAGTGCCGGCACCTGCCAGGCCTATGCCAGAGTGGCGATGGTTAGTGCGGATATGGGTTCCCTGCGGTTCCTACGCAGGACATCAGGGTAATTGGACCAATAGTCAAGGAGTACCTCAGCAGGGTGGTATATAATTTTTGGGACAACAATAACCATAAGACAAAATTCTTGGGAGGCATTAAATACTGAGCCTCCCAAGTGGGGAGTTAATCCTGAACGTGAACAGGCCCACCAAGCTCCCATTTTTGGTGAGATCCAGGTGGAGTTACTCCATCCCGGGGACTCCACATTCTGTGCACACAACTCCTTCTTGTTTTGAGGGACTGTACCTACACATGTCCCTTGACCGCTAATTTGGGTCATGGTTAGTCCCTGGGGGTGGGCCTTCCACTCTCCTGGGGCTCTGTAATTAACATTGTATGAGGCGTTAATACCCATAGCCTCATAAAACCGTGGCGTGGGGCTTCAGTCAGGTTTGGGGCAGTAGCATTCAGAGTCTGATATGTGGCTTCCATAAGACTCCTGAGGGGGTTAATGATTGGGCCAAAACTGGGTTTTGGGATGGATAGGCCGGCTGTAACAGGAGGTGGTGTCGTCTTAGGGCCAGCCATGGTAGTAATGGTGGGCTTAAGAGGGGGTTTTGGAGCCTCAAGTGCCTGGTTAGGGCCTAGCGGAATCTGCTGCACGGGTTCGATTTTTAAGAGGATCTGCAGGATAACCCCATGCCATGGCCTGCTATACCACATAAGTCCCCAATTCAGGCGGTTGACCCATCGGGTCTCCGACCTTCCCTTATCAGTGAAGGAGATTTTGACCAGAAGCATTTGGGGGTGGTATTGTACAGAATATGAGCCATATCTCAGTGGCACAGCATAAGAAATATTAACCAGGTCGTGGTCAACCGACCACTTCCAATAGCCATCATTAGAATCTACGCAAGACCAGCTGGCACAATATTAAGATTCAGGGCCACCGCAGGTTCTCCTCCATTGGCCTGTCCGGAACCCGGGGCAGGTGAAAAAGCCATTGTGTCTCATTTAGGCTCTGGCCGGGGGCCTTTCAAAACCATCCTGAAAGGGGTAGGCGTCTTCCAGGGAAAAATATAAGTCAGGGAAGCACTGATTAAGGGGTGCTGCCAAACCAGGCAGGACCCAGTGTGGCTTGACCAGAATGGAGCATGGCTCAGAAAAGAGGGGCACTTGTGGTACTCCAAACCTCATAGTCCTCTCCACTCCTTATGACCAAGGTCTGCTTGAATGGTTGGTGTCGATTGGCATGAGTTTCGGTAGGGTCCTTCATTAATAATATAGCGAGGGTCCAGGCCACAAGCGTCGTTGTGGTCATTTTGTTCCTGTGGAAAAAAGAGAAGGAAATTCGTCTCAGGGCTAAGTACCCTGGAGGTGAATTTCATTATTTTTCCCAGCTGTGGGGGACAAATGATCGGGGGGCTCGTGTATTGGCCTGACCAGGCATTCCGGCACCCAAATGGGTTTTTCTGTATTAGTTGGATATACACAGACTGCGCCTCTGACTCTGGCAAGGATTGCTGCCGTTGGTTGCCAGGTTCCTGAGGACAGATCCTTCCATTTCACCATTGCTTTAAGGGGAGCCGGAGTAGCAAAGTGACGTTGGGCTGCACTGCGGCCTGAATCATCGAGGAGCAAAAAATTCAAAATGAATAAGGTTGCAGATAGGAGCGCTTGTGGCCCTTGACAGCCTTGGTAGATCTCACCCTCTTTTGTTTTAGAAATGTAAGTTTTGAGATGTCAGTGCGCTTGCTCTATGATAGCCTGTCCTTGGGGGTTATAGGGAATGCCTGTTGTATATGTAATATCCCACGTTTCACAAAAGGAATGAAAAGCGCGGCTTGTATAGGCCAGTCCATTGTCAGTTTTAATTTGCCTGGGATTTCCCATATATGAGAAAGCAGCAGTAAGGTGATCTATAACATGTTTCGTTTTTTCCCCGGCATGTAGTGAGGCAAAAATCATGCCCGAGTGTATGTCTATCGAGACATGGAGATAATGCCGGTTTCCCAATGAGTTAGTGTGGGTCACATCCATTTGCCAAATACCATTTGCTCTCAGTCCTCTAGGATTGACTCCCAGGGATGGGGAATGTATATAAGGAGCGCAAGTGGGACAGACAGTGGTTATGGAGAGAGCCTCAGCTTTGGAACAACCCGTATGAAAACGAAGAGACTGGGAATTAAGGTGGAATTTTTTATGTAGCTGCATGGCCTTATCACATTCTAGGGATGTCATTATTAAGCGGGTAGCTTTATCTGCTCGTTCATTGCCTTCTGCAAGGGGTCCCGGGAGGCCAGAGTGTCCTCTAATATGACCCACAAAGAGGGGGTCCTTTCTGGCCCAAATCAACAGTTGCAATGTTTGTAATTGAGATAAAATTTTCGAGCCCTCACCTATGTGGGGTGCTGTTTCTAATTGGGGGAAGATATTAGCAACATACACACTATCAGTGTAAATATTGAGGGGCTCATTATGGAATGTCTGCAAGGCCAATAATACAGCAGTTACTTCTGCAAATTGTGCCGAGGTCTCAGCAAGCTGTATGGCGTGAACATCCTGCCCATCAACCACTAAGGCTCGACCGCTCTTAGAGCCATCAGTAAAGAGGGTCCATGCACCCGGAAGGGGGGTGGTCTTTATGATTCGAGGGAAGATAATAGGGCAAATCCTGAAGCTTTGCAGGAGTTTATGTTTGGGATATGCCTGTGTAATTTGGCCTTTAAAGGAGCAGACAAAAAGGCACCAGGAATCATCATATTGCATCAGATTATTAATCATATCTTTTTAATAGGGAACGACCAATATGCCCATATCCTTAGCAAAGAGTGCACACCCTATGGTTCTAGCCTTCCAGAGTAATTGAGAAACTAAGGTGGGATAGGGAATCACCGTTCAGATGGGGGAAGCTGAGAGGTGGACCCAGTATAATGGACCAATCTGCCAGAAAACTCCAGTTGGGGCAAACTCTGAAGCAAGCACTATAAATTGTAGTGGTAGATTGTAATCAATATGGTGTATTTGCATTTCTTCTAAGGCATGTTCTGCTTTTCTAAGAGCCAATTGTGCCTCTGGGGTCAATTGACAAGGTGAGGAGGGGTCAGAATCCCCCTTCAATAGTTCAAAAAGAGGTTTGAGCTCTCCCGTGGGCAGGGAGAAGGATGGTCGGAGCCATTGGAGTTCTCCCAAAAACTGTTGCCACTGGTGTAGAGTCTTTAAATGAGAGGTGGCAAACTATATTTTTGAGGCACTATTCCCACCTTGTTAATGGTGTATCCTAAATATCTGTATGGGTGGGAGAGCTGTACCTTGTCCGGGGAGATTACAAGGCCTGCTGATTCCAGGGCGACCCGGACATGATCATAGAGTTGAAGTAACAGGTCTTTGGTGGGGCAGGCGGCTAAGATGCCAGCCATATAATGAATCAAAAGTGCACTGGGGAAACGAGCCCGGACTGGCGCTAAAACCGCTGAAACATATATCTGACACATAGTGGGACTATTAGTCATGCCCTGGGGAAGGACTACCCATTGCTAGCACTGATAGGGCTCCTGAAAATTGGGGGAAGGTAGAGAGAAGGCAAATCTTTGACAATCTTTAGGAGCTAATGGAATATTGAAAAAACAATCTTTAAGATCTATCACTAACAATTACCAGGACTTTGGTATAGCGGAGGGATGGGGGAGCCCTGGCTGCAGGGCCCCCATTGGATGCATGGTGGCATTGACTGCTCTGAGATCTTGCAATAATCTCCACCCGCCTGTCCTTTTCCTTATAACAAAGATTGGGGTATTCCAGGGAGATGTGGATGGGGTAATGTGCCCCTTTTCTAATTGCTCGGGCACTAGGGCATGTGCGGCCTGTAATTTCTCTTTAGGTAGGGGCCACTGCTTCCCCCAGACTGGATCATCTGATTTCCAGGTAAATGGGGTGGGAGGCCGCTCGACAGTGGCCCCGATTAAAAAGGGCTAGTTTCTTCCAGTTCCTCAATGGGCATTAAAGTCACGGGATTTTCCTGCCCGGAGGATGGGCAGTCACTAGTGATATGGGCTATGGTCTTAAAGGAGACTGGCGATATCTGCGAGCGACTGGGTGATGTAACCAGAACCATGCCCATAGCTGAGAGTATATCTCGTCCCCAAAGATTGGTGGGGAGGTCTGGGACAATATAAGGCTGGAACTGGCCCTTATGGCCCTCGGCATCCTCCCAGGTCAATACTTGGGCGCTACGGCTAGGTCGGACTTGGCCAAGTCCTTGCAAAACGGCTGTAGCCATTGTGGCAGGCCAGTTGGCAGGCCAATATTTACTGGATATGACTGAGACATCCGCCCCAGTATCTAATAGCCCAGAGAATTCCTTTGAGTTGATTCTTAGCGCATAGCGTGGTCTGGAAGCCATATGGGCAATCCAAAATATTTGGGCTGGATTATCTGAGCAGTCTTCGTTTGTCTGACCCTGGACCGAGAGCGTTGAGGTGGGGCCTTGCCACGTCGGGAGGAGGAGCAGGCGTGCAATCAGCTGTCCCTTTTCTATCGTCACAATGCCACGGGGGGAATCTGCCAAGACATGAATTTGTCCTATGTAGCTCTCTGTGATAGATCCTGGGTATATCTGCAATCCTTGCAGGAGAGCCTTTTCTGACCCTAGAATGAGGCCAGTGGTTCCGGGTGGTAGGGGGCCATAGACCCCCGTCTCCAAACTTTCAATTCCCATAGATGGTGTTAGTACCGCCCGGACAGAGGCATAAAGGTCTAGACCTGAGCTGGGAATTGAGGAGCCCCTGACAGAGGGAGGGAAGCTATCGGGAGCGGGCTGATACTTTGACCGGATGTCTGATAGGCCTCCTGCCTGAAGGCTTGCAGGGCCCGAGGCAGGCCCCTCCCGCCGTTTCCCTGTGGCAGTGGATTGCCTAAGTTATTCGGTCGGGAGCGACACTCGGCTGCCCAGTGATTGCCTCTCTTGCATCTGGGACATAGCCCAGGTGATCCCCCCTTCTTCCTCAAGGGGTTGTTGGGACATTCCTTTTTGAAATGGCCTGGCTGTCCGCATTGATAGCAGCCTTGCTTGGGGTTTTGTGGGGAATCCCTGAAAGCCTGGAAACCTGGGAAGTTGCCCAGCTTTGAGCAGGACAAAGGGGGAATGAAAAATCAAGCATTCTTTTACTTGGTCAGTAGGCAACAGTTAAAGAAACTTTGGTACATCTACACAATGGAATACTAAGCAGCTGTTAGAAAGGATGAATTCATGAAATGTACATACAAGTGGTACTACATGGAAAGTACCATGCTAAGTGAAATGAGTCGGAAAGAGAGGGACAGACATAGAAAGACTGCATTCATCTGTAGAATATAAAGTAACAAAATAGGAGACTAACACCCAAGAATAGTCTCGATAAGTACCAGGAGGTTTGCTCCATGGCTTGGAGGCCAGCCACACATGCTGGGGGAAACGGCAGCTCAGATAGGGAAGGGAGCACCAAGTAAAGGGTGTTGGGAGGGTCCTGTCTGGATGGGAGAAGCATGCTGAAAGTAGATTATAGACGAAACATGAATGCCACTCAATGCCTCTTTTGCAAACCACAGCACCCAAAAGGAGAGAGAGAACAAAAGGGAATGCCCTGCCACAGAGCCAGAGTGGGATGGAGGGAATGGGGGGTGGGAGGGATACTGGGATCCGTGGTGGTGGAGAATGGGCACTGGTGGAGGGATGGGTACTCGATCATTGTGTAACTGAAATCCAAACACAAAAATTTGTAAGTCTATAACTGTACCTTATGGTGTTTCACTAATAAAAATTTTTTTAAAAAGACTGGCCTGGGTGGAGAGGTGGGTGGGTGGGTGATGGGAGGGAAACTGGAAACTTTGGAGGTGGGATATGTACACTGATGGAGGGATGGGTGAACAATGATGACTGAAGCCTAATCATGAACAAGTTTGTAAGGGTCTATCTCACATCGATTTAATAAAAAAATTTAATAGGAGAATGCCTTATATTTGGATTTATAGAATTAGATGTGTAGTACATTTTCTGAGGTGAAATCCAGAGCTCAGCTGAGGCACTGGGATCTTTATAGAATTGGGGAGATGTGATGCTGGACTTGAGTTTGGAGACAGTGCATGATGAGTAGATCGTTGATTTAAATGTGTCCTGCTTTGAGCACCATTCAACATGTCATTACTTAATCTCTTTTTTAAAAATGATTATTTCATTTACTTTAAGGGGAAACTCTGTATGGGCATTTATAAATGGCAAACAAATTTCATTTGCATTAGATATGGAAGTGGGAAAATGCTGCAGGGAACCTGCAGAGGCCTCTCGGGGTACAGAGATGGGGGTGAGGGACAGGCCCAAGGGACCTTCCCGAGTGGCAGTTTGTGATTGACAGGTACAGGCAGTTACTGGCCTTTAGAAGTTAGGGTGAGTGGTCAGCTCTTTCAGCCCACATGCTCTTTTGAACACGTCCTCCCTTCACATCTCACTGAGTAAGTTTTTTTCAAGAAAACTATCTTGCAGGATTGGAGGGGTGGTCCAGAGGGAAGGGCATTTGCCTTGTGGACCAGCCAATTCAGATGTGACCCCGGGCACCGCATATGACCCCTGAAACCCCACCAGGAGTCGTCCCTGAGTACAGAGCTAGGAGTAAGGCCTGAGCAACACTGGGTATGTCCCTCCAAAAATGTCCAAGTATAGCAAAAAGAGAGCGGGGGAGAATTAGAGGGGTGGTTCTGATTGCAGTGGAACTCACTGAAGCATTTGGGAAATTCACACGCACCATTGTAAACCGGTATTCCTTTCGGGATGCAGTGTAGAAAAATCAACGGAAAGTTAAAATTTTTATTTTGAAAAAGATCAAAGAGGCCAGGAAATAGTAGAGCAGGAAGGGCACTTGGGTTATCTGACTTCAATCTCTGGCGCCCCATAGAATCCCTTGAGCATGGCTGGGACTGATCCCTGCTGAGGTTCCAAAACCAAATAAGCAAAAAAACAAGGAAATGTAATATATCAAAAGCTAGAACAGGTGGTGAGGAGTCTGCTTGCATACTTCTATCCTGGGCTGATTCCTGGCACCTCGTATGGATCCTTGAGCTCCATTAGGGGTGATCCCTGAGCACAGGACAGGAGACAGGGTCCCCAGTCAAGGGAGGTCTCATCTCTTAGGCCCCTGGAGCAAGACCATGGGGGCCTGTGCAGGGCACAGATTGCCCAGGCGCTGCCCGCCTTGGGCCTGGGAGTCGGTGCTTGACCTCCACATCCCTGGACCAAGAGTAGGATGCCCTGGCTGCCTGTCCTCACTCCCAGCCTTGCGCCCACAGGTGGGACTGCAGGACAAACAGGTGAGTGTCCGCGGCAGCAACAGGACTAGGATCTCGGCCTCCCGCAGTAGGACATGGCCTCTGACCAGTGTCGGTCTCTGAGAATGAGCAGGAGGAGGAGCAGGTGCTACTGCAGAGCCAGCTCCAGATCGGCTGCAAGGGGAGTGAATCAGGACAAGGTGGATATGGAGAAATGACAGAAGGTGCCAGGGGAGACCCACTGTGAGGGTAGGAGCCTGCCAGGGGTGGTGGGAGGAAGGACAGGCCAGGACGCCACCTACTATAATATATCAAAATCTAGAAGAGGCTAGAGGGGTTTTGGGGGTGCGGATTGGCCCTCACTGCACAGAGAGGGTCCTAGTAGCGGGAAGGCTGCTGGGTCGAGGTAGGGGTAGGCCCCATCTCTTAGGACTTTGGAGAAAGACCCCCAGGGGAATGTGCAGGGGACAGGTTACCTGATGTGCTGTTTTCCTTGGGCCTGTGTGTGAGTGTCTGGGCCCTGAATGTTGTGGTGGGATCTAGACAGCCTTCGGCCCTGTCTCATGACAGAAATGTGCATGCAAGAACAGAAGGTGCAGTGCCTGCAGCCTGGAATGCTTCTGCTGGTATCAAAAGCAGCACACAGCTGGAACCCCACACCTGGATGTCCCACTCACCTGGGCTCCAAGGTCGAGCAGGTTCTGAGGCACAAGCCGCTCATGGACCAGCTGCAGCAGGTGCTAACCAAGCAGCAGGCCCTGCTAGAGGCCACCTTCCGGGAGCTGAGGGAAACCCAGGTGAGGGGATGGGCAGGGGCTCAGGGACAGGAAGGCACATCAGGCCCTAGACCTGCCTACTCACCTGGGTCTTCATCTTTAGGGGATCCTCAGTCCTGAAATCAGGAGCAACTGAGCCCCAGGCCTTTCTGGAAATCCAAGGGTACCCTGAAGAGGGTGAGTGGTGCGGTGGGTCACCAGGAGGGAGAAGTTCCTGATGGGGATCTGGAGGTGGGGCTATATGGGAGGTAGAGCCAGGCGGGACCCCTGAGATGCCTCCACCTTCCTTGCTTGGCTGAGACCCTGGAGTGCCCCATAGTCAATCCAGTGTCGAAGAACACGGAGTTGGAGGTGAACATAGTGGAGGTTTGTGAGACCATGACCTTTATGGAACTCGAGGTGATGGTCATGAAGGACAGGCTGGTGGCGTGTGAGAAGACTAAGGATCTGGATGACTAAGGTCTGAGACTAAGGTCTGGTGTCCAGACCTGGGGAGCGGGATGATGGATTCATGAAATTTACATACAAGTGGTACTACATGGAAAGTACCATGCTAAGTGAAATGAGTCGGAAAGAGAGGGACAGACATAGAAAGACTGCATTCATCTGTAGAATATAAAGTAACAAAATAGGAGACTAACACCCAAGAATAGTCGAGATAAGTACCAGGAGGTTTGCTCCATGGCTTGGAGGTCAGCCACACATGCTGGAAGAAAAGGCAGCTCAGATAGGGAAGGGAGCACCAAGTAAAGGGTGTTGGGAGGGTCCTGCCTAGATGGGAGAAGCATGCTGAAAGTAGACTATAGACCAAACATGAATGCCACTCAATGCCTCTTTTGCAAACCACAGCACCCAAAAGGAGAGAGAGAACAAAAGGGAATGCCCTGCCACAGAGCCAGAGTGGGATGGGGGGAATGGGGGGTGGGAAGGATACTGGGATCCGTGGTGGTGGAGAATGGGCACTAGTGGAGGGATGGGTCTCGATCATTGTATAGCTGAAATCCAAACACAAAAATTTGTAAGTCTATAACTGTACCTTATGGTGTTTCACTAATAAAAATTTTTTAAAAAAGGCTGGCCTGGGTGGAGAGGTGGGTGGGCGGGTGTTGGGAGGGAAACTGGAAACATTGGAGGTGGGAAATGTACACTGGTAGAGGGATGGGTGAACAATGATGACTGAAGCCTAATCATGAACAGCTTTGTAAGGGTCTATCTCAGATCCATTCAATGAAAAAAAAGTTTAATAGGAGAATGGCTTATATTTGGATTTATAGAATTAGATGTGTAGTACATTTTCTGAGGTAAAGTCCAGAGCTCAGCTGAGGCGCAGGGATCGTTATAGAATTGGGGAGATGTGATGCTAGACTTGAGTTTGGAAAGAGTCCATGACAGGTAGATCAGTGGTTCAAATGTGTCCTGCTTTGAGCACCAGTCAACATGTCATTACTTAATTTCTTTTTTAAAAATGATTATTTCATTGACTTTAAGGGGAAACTCTGTATGGGCATTTATAAATGGCAAACAAATTTCATTTGCATTAGATGTGGAAGTGGGAAAATGCTGCAGGGAACCTGCAGAGGCCTCTCAGGGTACAGAGATGGGGGTGGGGGACAGGTCCAAGGGAACTTCCCTAGTGGCAGTTTGTGATTGAAAGGTACAGGCAGTTACTGGCCATTAGAAGTTAGGGGGAGTGGTCAGCTCTTTCAGCTCACATTCTGTTTTGAACACGTCCTCCCTTCACATCTTACTGTGTAAGTTTCTTTCAAGAAAACTATCTTGCAGGATTGGAAAGGTAGTCCAGAGGGTAGGGCATTTGCCTTGTGGACAGCCAATTCAGATGTGACCCCGGGCACCGCATATGATCCCGAAGCCCCACCAGGAGTCGTCCCTGAGTACAGAGCCAGGAGTGAGGCCTGAGCAACACTGGGTATGTCCCTCCATAAATGTCCAAGTACAGCAAAAAGAGGAGAGGGATGAGTGGGACGGGCGGTTCTGATTGCAGTGGGACTCACTGGAGCATTTGGGAATTTCACACGCCCCATTGTAAACTGGTATTCCTTTTGGGATGCAATATAGCAAAATCAATGGAAAGTTAAAATTTGTATTTTGAAAAAGATCAAAGAGGTTGGGAGATAGTAGAGCGGGAAGGGCACTTGGGCTATCTGACTTCAATCTGTGGCATCCCATAGATTCCTTTGAGCATGGCTGGGACTGATCCCTGCTGTGGTTCCAAAACCAAAGAAGCAAACAAACAAGGAAATGTAATATATCAAAAGCTAGAACAGGTGGTAAGGTGTCTGCTTTGCATAATTCTATCCTGGATTGATTCCTGGCACCTACTATGGATCCTTGAGCACCATTAGGGGTGATCCCTGAGCACAGGACAGGAGACAGGGTCCCCAGTCAAGGGAGGTCTCATCTCTTAGGCCGCTGGAGCAAGACCATGGGGGCCTGTGCAGGGGACAGATTGCCCAGGCGCTGCCAGCCTTGGGCCTGGGAGTCGGTGCTTGACCTCCACATCCCTCGACCCAGAGCAGGATGCCCTGTCTGCCTGTCCTCACTCCCAGCCTTGTGCCCACAGGTGGGACTGCAGGACAAACAGGTGAGTGTCTGCGGCAGCAACAGGACTGGGATCTCGGCTTCCCGCAGTAGGACGTGGCCTCTGACCAGTGTCGGTCTCTCAGAATGAGCAGGAGTAGGAGCAGGTGCTACTGCAGAGTCAGCTCCGGATCAGCTGCAAGGGGAGTGAACCAGGACAAGGTGGATATGGAGAAATGACAGAAGGTGCCGGGGGAGACCCACTGTGAGGGTTGGAGCCCGCCTGCGGTGGTGGGAGGAAGGACAGGCCAGGACGCCACCCACTACAATATATCAAAATCTAGAAAAGGCTAGAGCGGTTGTGGGTGTGTGGACTGGCCCTCACTACACACAGAGGGTCCTAGTAGCGGGGAAGCTGCCGGGTCGAGGTAGGGGTGCCTGCAGCCTAGAATGCTTCTGCTGGTACCAAAAGTAGCACACAGCTGCAACCCCACACCTGAATGCCCCACTCACATGGGCTCCAAGGTCGAGCAGGTGCTGAGGCACAATTCGCCCATGGAACCGCTGCAGCAGGTGCTAACAAGGCAGCAGGCCCTGCTGGAGGCCACCTTCAGGGAGCTGAGGGAAACCCAGGTGAGGGGGTGGCCAGGGGCTCAGGGACAGGAAGGCGCATCAGGCCCTAGACTTGCCTACTCACCTGGTGCCTTCATCTTTAGGGGATCCTCAGTCCTGAAATCAGGAGCAACTGAGCCCCAGGCCTTACTGGAATCCTAAGGGTACCCTGAAGAGGGTGAGTAGTGGGGTAGGTCTCCAGGAGGGAGAAGTTCCTGATGGGGATCTGGAGGTGGGGCTATATGGGAGGTGGAGCCATGCGGGACCCCTGAGATGCCTCCACTTTCCTTGCTTGGCTGAGACCCTGAAGTGCCCAATAGTCAATCCAGTGTCGAAGAACACGGAGTTGGAGGTGAACATAGTGGAGGTTTGTGAGACCATGACCTCTATGGAACTCGAGGTGATGGTCACGAAGGACAGGCTGGTGGCATGGGAGAAGACTAAGGATCTGGATGACTAAGGTCTGAGACTAAGGTCTGGGGTCCAGACCCGGGGAGCGGGATCATGGATTGTGTGAATAACCCAGAGAGACCCTCCTGTTCCTGTCTGTGAGGAACAGGAGGCCGCAGATCTCAGATCTGGATCCTGTAATGACCTGTCCCCAAATAACCAGAATCCAGCTCGTCCGCTCGATTTCAGCTGGCAAGCTTGTTCACCATTAATCCACATTTTCTACCCTGATGATGTACCCTGTGTTCTTCAATTCCAACTAATCTAGCCCTGATACAGTTCTTCCCACCCTCCTCCTTCCTCCCTCCTCCCCACTCTTCCACTTTCCCTCAGCACTAGACCCTAGGGATCAAGGGGGCAGAAAGGTCCCCCAACACTAGACCGCAGGGATCAGTGGGACAAAAATGTCTCCTACATCTAGGCACCAGGGATGTTGGGAGCAGAAATTTAAACTGGGCCACACTCCAACCTCAGACATGATAGCTCCAAAAGCCAAACAAGGGCTTGAGGTGGGAGCTCTCCCTTCCCAGTACACAGTCCCGTTTCTCCATATGGCAGCCCTGAAGCTAATGGGGGCTGGAAACATCAGAGCAACCAGTTCTAGACACTCTTTGGGGGCTGGTTGGGCACTAATGAATTGAGGAGAAGAGAGAGGAAGGAGGCATGCTGGGTCACTCTCTGACAGTCACTGTCCTATTTCCAAGCTTGTTTCAATAAATGGATCCATCCCAGGCCGTGTGGGTATGTGTCTCGGGCGAGGTGTGTCCTGCCAGCAGTTGGCAGTTGCTTCTAGATTGTGGGTGGCCCTTGCCATGAGATTCACCATGTCTAGAGCCTGTCATCTGCATGCCCCTGAGTACGATGTTAATGACCCCAGGAGAGTACCTCTAAGATTTGGAGTGGTAACATTCAAAATATGGTGGTGGGAAGGTACGATGGTGGTGGAATTGGTGTCTGAATATTAAATGTAATAAATTATTGTAAACAACTTTATAAAAACAAAATTAAAATTTGCAAAAAAGTCAGCAAAATATAAAGCATGAAAAGAGAACAGAAAAATCAAAGATACACCAATCTAATGCTTTTTTTTAAAAAACAGAAAAGGCAATGGCGTCTAAGCTACAAAGATAGCTCACAGAATGGGAAAAATTATTTACCCAATACCTAGCTGATGAAAGGCTAATATCCAAGTTATATAGCACATTGGTAGAACTTTACAAAAACATTATCTCCCAACCCCATCAAACAAATGCAGAGAGGAATAATGAACAGAAACTTACTCCAAGAAGAAATTCAAGGGCTGGAGCGATACTACAGTGGTAGGTTGTTGCTTTGCACGTGGCTGATCTGGGTTTGATCCCCGCCATCCTACGGGCTACACCCGCCTTGGAACCCCAAGTGTTCTGTGAGAACCAGAAGGGAGTGTCCTTCCTAAAGACACCCCATGCACACCCCATCCTCCCTCTCACCTAGAGGTGGAAATCACACCCAGATCCAAGACAGACCTGAGCCAACAACCCGTCAAAGACAAATTGTGTTGGCAGAAGATCAGACAGACTGTGATGCCCGTGAGGTAAGGAGGCTGCAGACACCCATCCCAGGGCACGAAGGGACCTGCCTGAAAGTGATGTGTTCCCCCCAAGAGTCAAAAATGGTTAAACAGAATGCTTACTCACCTGTAATTCCGTCTTTTACCTACCCTGTTAAAATCATATTCCTCTACCCCAACCTTGTCTTTCTTCCCTCTTCCTTCCCGCCCTTCCCCTCTTCCCCCTTCCACCTTCCTGCCCCCTCCCTTCTCCCCTCCTCTGCCCCTTCCCATTGAGGAATGGGGCTATGGGGCTATGAGGCTATGGGGCTACACAAAGCAATTGCAGACGTGCCCCCATGGCAGGGATGCTGCGTACTAGGAGTGGCGAGTTGACCCAAACAGAACAACATTGAGACTCGTACTCTGCAAGTAAAGAAGTTACACAGTCTCCAAGGAAGCTCAGCTAGAGAAGAGGGCAGCAAATAAAGGGTGCTGGGAGGATCCTCCCAGGGTGGGAGAAGCATGCTGAAAGTAGACTATAGACCAAACATGACTACCACTCAGTGCCTCTCTTGCAAACCACAGCACGCAAAGGGAGAAAGAGAACAAGGGGGAATCCCCTGCCACAGAGGTAGGGTGGGAAAGGAGGGGGAAGGGAGGTGGGAGGGATGCTGGGACCCGTGGTGGTGGAGGATGGGCGCTGGTGGAGGATGGGTACTTGATCATTGTCTGACTGAAACCCAAGCAAAAAATTTATAAGTCTACAACTGTACCTCATGGTGTTTCACTAATAAAAAAATAATAAAAAAATTATTGAATAAAAAAATAGTTACACAGCCTCCAACACATCCATATGTGCAGGAACAAACTCAAAACCTAAAATAAAGAACCAGTAAAAAATCCAAAGAAATAAATTTCAATTTTTAATATGAAAATTAAGAGATCATGGGGTCTCACCATGTTTCGCGCTTGTCCCTATCCCTCCCCGAGCGCACCCCTCCCCCCCAAGCCTTTCCAGAGGAATTCAGGGCTTCTTTATTATGATCTTGACTCAGATGCCACTCAGGTTGGAAACTGTTCCTGAACTGTTCAGTGGTTCTGAGCAAGAGATGTAATCCACTGCTTCTTGCAAGTCAGAGGATGGGGTCCCATCCGATAGGCAGAAAGGCTAGGGAATTAATCTAGAGTTGCAAAAGTTAGATGTGGGTTTTCACATCATAATCCCAGGGACTGTGCCATCTGGGAAATTGGTAGACACTGGGGCCCTTTGTTAGTCATCAGTGTCACCCCTGAATGGGGACCTGGAGGTAGGTAGATTGTTTACCTCGGTGGCACAGCGAGAGATCAGAGCCCCCTGCCTCAGAGACAGGTATACCCAGACCTCTTCCAATGGCCCCATCCTGGGTCAGGCCACCTAGAACCTGGTGCCCTTTCTCAAGCACTAAGAGGATCAACCTCTGTGCCTCTGGAGCCCTACTGCTGATTTGAAAGGGTTTTTTTGGGTTATTTTTCTTTTTTTCACTTCTCAATGCTCATTCTTCCAGGAGGTCTGGTGCCCAGCCTCAACCAAGAGCTGGAGCAGTGCCTCTGAGGCTCTCTTTCAGTCCTCTTGGGCTTCTGACACTAAGACCTTATCATCTACAGATTGCAGGATGGTCCATTCAAGGGCTCCAACGAGGATTTTCTTAAGTCCAGAGCCAGGGTCTTCCTGAAGAAGGTGGCCGAGTTTTTGAATTCTTGGGCAATGGGTCCACAGTAACTGAGGTTTCCTCCTGTCTCTGGATCCTTTGGCCCAAAGGCAAACAGGGGTCTTCTTCCTGGAACAATTTGCAAAGGGGGAAACACATCTTTTGAGGTTCAGGCCGGTCAATCATTGGGCACTAGAGGAAAACAGACTCAAGAGAGTGGAAGGGCTGGGTACCACAAGGTGACCAGCAGGAGCGACCACACTGACTCGGCGCTGGTCATGACTTCTCAACTGAGGCCAATGGGTTGCTCCCAGTTGAGCTGCATCCCACCACTATTCCTGCCTCCCAGACCTGCGCAGTATCTTTCCCTATCCCTACCCACACCTCAGGAGTTACCTGACATTGAGGCTGTCTCTGGAGGCTCACTCCTAGCATGAGTTTACCAGCAGAGGGGTATGATACTGCCATTAGAGGGCGCCTGGAGAGGGTATTTTCCAAAGAGGGAATCCACAGTGTCAAGGTGGACATTTATTTGCTCTTCTAGCTCTGTCGGGAGATCGAACGCCAATAAGATACTAAAGTGGGGAACAGGGAGAGCCTTGTTTTCCATATGGAACCCCCAGCATCTGCTGAGACCATGGATTCTCAGGCCCAGCAAAAGCCGGGAAGGGCTGCACCTCCGATACCTTCATCGAACTCTGCTTCCTATGTTGCCCTGTCTTGAGGTCATGGGGCGACAGTTTCCACGAGGCTTTTCTTGGGAGTGTAGGTACCAACTCCTGCTCCCCAGGGTAGCCTGTCTGAAATTAGCCTGCGAGAAATGTGGGTAGAGGTGCACTCTCCTCTACAGCAGGGCTCAGGAAATCCTAGTATCAGGACTTGAACAGGGCTGGGCCGCATCAAGGCAAGCACCTTCACCCCTGCAATATCCCTGGGGCCCATTCTTGAAAATTCTGAAAGTGCTGGGGAGTGGAAGCCTCGGGTTCCATGGGGCTGTCTCCCTGGGCACGGTGCCGTACAGAAGGGGGAGTGAGGCATCTTTAAGGGAGCCCAACTCTACAGGAAGGAGATTTAGGTGGGAAGCAGCTGAAAAAAAAAATACCGCTTGGAACAGGGCATTAGTCCAGCAGATAAAGTGATCGTATTGCACACTGCTGATGTTGGATCAATGGGCCCCCCTAGTTCCACTAGGTATGGTCCCTGAGCTAAGTCAGGAGTAAAGCCTGTGCATGTCTTGGTGTCGTGCTAACACCCAAAGAAAAGTGCTGCAAGCAGACAGGGCCGGCCTTTTCCCAGTGCCCTAAGGAAGGATTTCTCAAATTCTTAGAGGCCATAAGAGGGATTTCCCTGTCAGGTGGAAGGGCTGAGAGAGGGAAAGGGGGGTGACAGCACTGGCCCTCCACTTGTGACTCTGCCTGAGCAGTGACAGTCCACTTGGACAGTCCACAGTGGCCTGACTCAGACCAGGACTTGGCTGCTGGTTTGACACAAAAGTGTCCTGAAAATGTGTGTCAGGGTCCTCAGGAGGAAGAAGCCCCCAGTGGGGGTCAAGAGGCAGGACACCCGGGGGGCAGAACCAGGTGGACCCTGCTCCCGAGCCCTCCACCTCCCTTGGTTGGCTGAGAGCCTGGGGCTGCCCCGCAGTCTATCCAGTTTCAGTCAATCTAAGGGCACTGAAGTGGAGGCGAACATAGTGGAGATCATAAAGCCAGAGGAGCTGGAGGTGGTAACAGTCAAGAAGGACAAGCTGACGGTGTGGGGAAGACCGTGCATCTGGAGGCAGAAATGTCCCCGAACACTGGGCAATGGGGATGTGGGGGGGCAGAAATGTCCCCCAATAATAGACACTAGTGGTCTGGGAGGCAAAAAAAGGCCCCAAGCAGTAGGCACCAGTGACATGGGGTGCAGATGTTTCCCCTAACAATAGACAGCATGGTTCCGAGGACAGAAATGTTCACAATTACTCGGCACCAGGAATGAGCAGAGCTGAAATTTCCTCCAAAAAAAAAAAAACACTAGGGATGTTGGGGAAAATTGTTTTCCAAACTAGACACAAGAGCTCTGGGATAAGAAATATCCCACAACAGAGAACAGAGCTCAGATAGGAGACATGTCCTCCAACACTACACAATAAGGAGTCCCAGGAGCAGAAATACTCACCCCCATAGAAACAGTTCAAAGAGTAGCAATAAGAAATGAACACCTCCCCACCCCCCACATTAGACTATACCCCAGGAGAGAGGAGTGGAGAATGCCTCTCACCCCTGCTTTCCCACCTAAATGTTCAGATATGTCCGGTTTGTGGGCTGTCCTTGCATGGTCCAGGGCATTTTCCACTTTTTGAGTTAAAAATCTGTCCAGAAGGCCAGAGAGAAGTCTCAGGAGACTCAGTACAGGCTTGGGATGCATGAGGTCAAGAACGTTCCCTGGCACCACAGGGTCTCCTGATCACAAAGGCTGGAGCAAATAGAGATCCCCACAAACCCCAAACCTCTCAGGTATGTACACAGGCCATGAGGGTCAATGAAGCAGTACTTGGAAGGATCTCAGTGCTTAGAGGAAACACTCATTCAGAGCATCCGATTTTCAAAACGGCACTTGGGTACAACCATCTACCCCTCCTTGACCCAGGGAAAACGAGGCCACACTCAAACCTTTGGTTCATGGGCTACAGACCAAGCAAAAGTCTGAGCCGAGAGCTCCCCCTCCTCCAGTGCACTTTTTCTATTCTGGAAAAGGAAGTCCTGAAAAGGATGGAGGCTGGAACAGTCAGCAACTGAGTTCTAGGCACTACCTGGGACAGTTTCGGGGATCATGAATTGGTGGCAGAGGAGAGAGAGGGGAGAGGGCTGAATCAGTCTCCCTGACAGCCACTGTCCTGTTTCCAAGATTGTTTCTACAAATGGATGCATCCCAGCCTGTGTGGGTGTGTGGCATCGGGTGGGGCGGGTCCTGCCAGGGAACGGCTCATGCTTCTTGATGAAGCATGAGCTGTCCTGTGGGGGTCTCACCATGGATCAGAACCTGACATGACATGCCCATGCCATGGTGCCTGTTGCGTCTACACCCCCTCTGCAGTGCCCACCGGGAAGAGCCCCTACCTTGCCCCCAATGCTTCATGGGTGCCAGGCCCCTTAGTGGCCATATCATGCCTCAGGAAAAGGACCTGCAAACCTCCAGGTATTTCCCAAACGTCTCAAGGACTGGATGGACTTTCTCTGCCCAGAGCCTCACCCCAGTGTGGAACCCTTCACTGCCCACAGGGTCCCCAGACAGCACAAGCCCACAGTGACCCTGTGCCCCACCATTAGAGATAGATTTGATTCTCAGACCATTGAAAGTGAGAGAGGGAGATGTCAGAGCTACAGGAGGCAGCCGCAGACCACTGGGGCCTGAATGTGCTCAGGGCAGGGAGGACAGGGGCACTCTGGGGTGCCATAGTGGGCACGGGCGATATGGGGGAGTTGAGGTTCCTTTCAGGCTGCAGGACTCGTGAGGGCAGCGTGTCCAGGCTGAGTGGCCAGGTCTGGTGTCCAGCTCCCAGTAGGATGGACTGAGTCTCAGAGAAAGGGGCAGAGCTGGGATAGGGAGGTTCTGTGGGGTCATTAAGAGCCCTCCAGGACTCAGAAAGGGAAGTCTCTGTGCAACATGGGGAACTGGTCAGGGACTGACCTGGTCTGCGGGCTCAAAAGCCCCACAAAGTGGCTGCTGAGAGTCTGGGAAGAAGCAGAGACAGGACAGAGAGAACGTGGACACCGGATAAGGCGGGAGCAAGAACTCTGCGGGCCTGAGGAGAGGAGAGAGGAAGGGCAGGGAGGGCAGGGGCTCCAAGGAGAGAAAGGAGAGGGGCCTGGGGAGTGAGGGGCGGTGGGGACAGCCACCAGGACAGCCCCTCTGCCAGGCTCGCTGGGCTCCCACAGCAGCAGCCAGGCCAGACCTAGGGGTGCTCAGGGGCTAATCCTGGCAGCTGCACCCCAGCCTGGGCAGGGGGGGACATGGTCTCTGGGAATGAGAAAGTCGTGGACTGAGCTATGGGAGACCGAAAGGGTCAGTGCTCCTGGCCCACTGTGGGGCCACAGAGTTCCAAGCCACCATCGTTGGTAGGGGGCAGTGCCCGAGGGTCCGGGTGGGGGTGGGGAGGCCCGTCAGGCCCACCAGGGCAGAGGCTGGTGCTGCCTTCATTGTGAGGTTACCCCTGGGAGCTCTAGATTTCTCGCTGGCCAATGGGGTTGCAACCGCGAGGGCACGCGCCCTTCCCTGCCTATAAAAAAAGCTCGTGGCCCCGCCCCTCGGGGCACCCTCTCTCAAGGATGCTTGAGGGAGAAGTGGGCCCAACACACCTTCTCCCTGTTGACCCTTGGAGCGGTCATCTAGGGGTCACGTCCGGATGTTTACCCTTCTACGGGCCATCTACTGGTCACCTCTAGGAGTCATCTCTAGGGGATCGTTGGAAATTGGCAGAGCGCAACGGACGGTAAGAAAAGGCCCTGCGTTGGCCCTCCACTGGTCAGTGTATGGCCCCGAGGCCACAGGATCAAGCCTGGGCCCATTTCCAGCAAGTCTTCCGACAGTTTTGTCCCCAGCAGCCTCTGTCCTCGTCAGGGTCTCCGGGACTCTGGGATGGGAGTCCCCAGAGAGCCCCTCCGGAAAGAACAGAATTTTAAAACATCAAGTGTATCTTATACAGGCGGAAGATTGCTTGGCAGAGCGTCATCCTTTAGGGGAGAGTGATTTGGGCTGGTGCACAGCACCAGGAGCTTGAAGCCTGTGATGTCTGAGGATTGCAAGGTGGGGAGGAGTGACTTCCAGTGTTGAGGGAGGGGCCCTGTGAATGGGGCACTGTGACAGGGGAGAAAGACTGGGAGCAGGAGCAGGGCGAGTCTCCCCGTCCCTCCGCACCTGTGTCCTGCTCTGCAGGCAGCCAGAGGAGATGGGGTCAGCTCTCCACTCCCCAGAATGTTACGACCATGAAAATGCAGAGAGCTCTAGGGCCGGGACATAGAACGCTTGTTTCTAGTTGTCCCTCATGTCCCTGCCAGCACTGCCAGGAGGGCTCCAGTGGGTCCAAACCAGGAAATAATCTACTTAGCAAGGGGCCTGAAGCAGCAGATGGCGGTGAGAAATGAGCAGCCCCCGAGATGAGCAGGAGGAACCAAGAGTCGGGGCTCTGGACCATGAAGTTTGGGTGGGGTTGAAGGTTTGGGGTCCTTGACTGTCTGCTTCCTCTCAGGTTTACCGGCCTCTGGGTGCCCCTGAAACAGCCACATCGTTCACAACATTTCCAAGGACAGGTGGAGGCAGGAGGTTCCAGGAACAACGGGTGAACCCGGAGAACAACTGCGGATGCGAGTGGGGGCTGAGGGGACTGAGCTGGGGTGAGAGAAGCGGGCACAGTGCCGCCTGGAGTCTGAGGACTGTGGGGTGGCTGGCCGGGAGCACGGCCAGGCTCGAGTTGTGTCTCTGTAACAGTGGAAGGGGTCTGGGTAACATTCCCCAGTCTTGGAGCTGAACGAGTCTCCTATCATCTCCAATTATCAGCTATCATTCCAACATGTCTTCACTGTGAGCCCACGAAAAGTTGCCGAACACGAAGAGTTTTGAGAGAGGGTGCAGGGGTTTGCTGGCCATCAGCTCCCCTCCACCCTGGGGTATTCTTGGGGCATAACAATTCAGTCTTCTGGGCTGTGACTTTCCTGGTCTGTGAAATGGGCTGGTGAGACCCCCTGTGAGGCCAAGAGCCTGCCTTGGGTGATGGGAGGAAGGACAGGTCAGAATGCCCTAACTGAGGGCTGTGGTGGCACTGACTGGCTCACACTACACAGAGGGGTCTGGAGTTGGCAGTTGCCAGGTAGGAGTCAGGGTCCGAGGCAGAGGGAGACCCAACTCCTAGGCTCTGGGACAAAGACCCCATGGGGGCCTGTGGCTGAGGGTCTGAGTCCTGCATCTCCTGGATGGGAAGTAGTTGGCCCTCCTGCCTGTCCTCACAGACACAGTGCTACCTCCCACAGATGCCAGTGCACGACGAAAAGGTGCAGTGCCAGTGACTTCCCGGGGGAATTTTCTGCTGCTACCTGGAAATGCACATAGCTGCCGACAAGAGCACCTGGATGCCCGCTGTCACCTGGGCTCCAAGGAGGAGCAGCTGAACCAGCGGATGCTGCGGCAGAAGCAGCCCATAGACCAGCTGCTGCAGGTGCCACCAAGGCAGCAGGCCCTGCTGGAGGCCGCCATCAGGGAGCTGAGGGAGACCAGGTGAGAGAGGGGCCATGGGCTCTGGGGCAGGAAGGCCCTAGACCTGCCTCCTCAGCTAGTGCCTTCACCCCAGGTGCTCTTCTGTGGGACTCAGCAGCAGAAACAGCAGCTGCAGAACCTGGTAAAGTGGAGAGGAGTCCTGGAAAAGGGTGAGTGACAGCCCCTGTGGGTCAGAGGTCGGGGCTACTGGGGAGGGGAGCCAGGCGGCCCCACCCCCAGCCCCCCACCTCCACTGCTTGGCTGAGACCCTTATGCTGCCCCACATCCCATCCACTCCAAAGGGATTGGCATGGAGACGAACATCACACAGGTGCTCCTGGACACAAAACGTGAGGAGCTGGAGGCCACGGAGAAGGAGGACGCGCAGGGGGCCAGGCAGGAGGAGTGCCAGAGTCCAGGAGCTGGAGGAGTCAGTCAAGTCCTAGGGGGCAGGGACCATGGCCTGTGTGAGATCCAGAGACGCTCCTGTTGCTGTCCTTAAGGAAGAGGAGTCCACCCACATCGGACCCAGGTCCTGTAATGACCCGCAGGAAATCCAGAAAATGCAGCTGGTCAGCAAGAGCTCCACTGGCAGCCTGACACCCCGCTGACACCTCGATTTTACTGCACCGACGCACCCTGCCGCTCTCACCCAATTGATCTAGCCCAGCCCCGTCCTCCCCACGCCACTGGAGTTCTGCTTTCTGCCTCTGCCCTTTGCTCTTCTCCCTCCACTAGAACCAGGGATATCCCTCCCTGCAAGAGCAGGGATCAGGGCAAAGGCAAAACTATTCTCCATCTGAAGAAACGGGAGATCAGGGGGACAGTAAAGTCTCCATCCACTAGACCCCGAGATGTGGGATAAGAAATGTCCCCACCCCAAGGCACCCCAGGGATCAGGGGGCACAGTTTCCCCCTCGACTAGACCCCAGGAAATGGGGGTGCCAGAGATGCCCCCCAACTAGACGCCAGGATTCGGGGGGGCAGTGATGCCTCCCCACCACTAGAAGCCAGGGATCGGGGGGGGCCAGAGATTCCCCCCCCACTAGAGGGAAAGGATCAAGGGGGCGGCCAGAGATGCCCCCCCACTAGACGCCAGGGATCGGGGGGGCAGAGATTCCCCCCCCACTAGAGGGCAAGGATCAAGGGGGGGCCAGAGATGCCCCCCGCACTAGACGCCAGGGATCGGGGGGGGCCAGAGATTCCCCCCCCACTAGAGGGCTAGGGTCAAGGGGGGGCCAGAGATGCCCCCCCACTAGACGCCAGGGATCGGGGGGGCCAGAGATTCCCCCCCCCACTAGAGGGCAAGTTTCAAGGGGGGGGCCAGAGATGCCCCCCCACTAGACGCCAGGGAACGGGGGGGCCAGAGATTCCCCCCCACTAGAGGGCAAGGATCAAGGGGGGGCCAGAGATGCCCCCCCACCACTAGACACCAGGGATCGGGGGGGGCCAGAGATTTCCCCCCCACTACAGGGCAAGGATCAAGGGGGGGCCAGAGATGCCCCCCCCACTAGACGCCAGGGATCGGGGGGTGGCCAGTGATTCCCTCCCCCACTAGAGGGCAAGGATCAAGGGGGGGCCAGAGATGCCCCCCCACTAGACGCCAGGGATCGGGGGGGGCAGAGATTCCCCCCCCAATAGAGGGCAAGGATCAAGGGGGGGCAGAGATGCCCCCCAACCACTAGACGCCAGGGATTGGGGGGGCCAGAGATTCCCCCCCCACTAGAGGGCAAGGATCAAGGGGGGGGCCAGAGATGCCCCCCCACTACTAGACACCAGGGATTGGGGGGAGCCAGAGACTCCCCCCCCACTAGAGGGCAAGGATCAAGGGGGGGCCAGAGATGCCCCCCCACTATACGCCAGGGATCGGGGGGGGCAGAGATTCCCCCCCCACTAGAGGGCAAGGATCAAGGGGGGGCCAGATATGCCCCCCCCCACTATACGCCAGGGATCGGGGGGGCAGAGATTCCCCCCCCACTAGAGGGCAAGGATCAAGGGGGGGCCAGAGATGCCCCCCCACTAGACGCCAGGTATCGGGGGGGCCAGAGATTCCCCCCCCCACTAGAGGGCAAGGATCAAGGGGGGGCCAGAGATGCCCCCCCACTAGACGCCAGGAATCGGGGGGGGCCAGAGTTCCCCCCCCACTAGAGGGCAAGGATCAAGGGGAGGCCAGACATGCCCCCCACTAGACGCCAGGGATCGGGGGGGCAGAGATTCCCCCCCACTAGAGGGCAAGGATAAGGGGGGGCCAGAGATGCCCCCCCCACTATACGCCAGGGATCGGGGGGGGCCAGAGATTCCCCCCCCACTAGAGGGCAAGGATCAAGGGGGGGCCAGAGATGCCCCCCCACTAGACGCCAGGGATCGGGGGGGCCAGAGATTTCCCCCCCACTAGAGGGCAAGGATCAAGGGCGGGCCAGAGATGCCCCCCCACCACTAGACGCCAGGGATTGGGGGGGCCAGAGATTCCCCCCCCACTAGAGGGCGAGAATCAAGGGGGGGCCAGAGATGCCCCCCCACCACAAGACACCAGGGATCGGGGGGGGCCAGAGATTCCCCCCCCACTAGAGGGCAAGGATCAAGGGGGGGCCAGAGATGCCCCCCCCACTAGACGCCAGGGATCGGGGGGGGCAGAGATTCCCCCCCGACTAGAGGGCAAGGATCAAGGGGGGCCAGAGATGCCCCCCCACCACTAGACGCCAGGGATTGGGGGGGCCAGAGATTCCCCCCCCACTAGAGGGCAAGGATCGAGGGGGGTCCATAGATGCCCCCCCACCACTAGACACCAGGGATCGGGGGGGCCAGAGATGCCCCCCCACCACTTGACGCCAGGGATGGGGGGGCCAGTGATGCCTCCCCACCACTAGACACCAGGGATCTGGGGGGCCAGAGATGCCCCACCCCATTAGACGCCAGGGATGGGGGGTTCAGTGATGCCTCCGCACCACTAGACACCAGGGATAGGGGGGGTCAGAGATGCCCCCCCACCACTAGACGCCAGGGGTGGGGGGGCCAGTGATGCCTCCCCACCACTAGACGCCAGGGATCGGGGGGGCCATAGATGCCTCCCCACCACTAGACGCCAGGGATCGGGGGGGCCAGAGATGCCCCCCACCACTAGACGCCAGGATCGGGGGGTGTCGATGTGTCCCCCCACACTAGACCCCAGGTATTGGAGGGGCCGAGATGTCCCCCTCCACAAGATCCGAGGGATCAGGATGGCAGTTATATCCCGCCAGCACTAGCAAACAATGATTTGGAGGTCAGAAGTCACAACTCAGCTCTCCCCTCCCCATTGTGGGGTCCTGTTTCTGCGCATGACAGCCCTGAAGCTTGGGCACTGGTTCCATACAGTGACCGGATTCTACACACTCTTTGGGGCTGTTTGGGGACTTTGTATTGCTGGCTGAGAAGAGGGGAAGGAGGAAGGCGGGCTTTCTCCCTGACTGCCACTGTCTGATTTTCACGATTGTTGCAATAAATGGATCTATCCCAGGCCTGTGTGGGTGTGTGTGTCACTGGGTGGGGCAGGTCTGGCCAGTAGTTGACAATTGCTTCTAGATTGTGGGAAGCCTTGGCCATGTCACCATGCCAAGACGCGTCACCTGCCTGCCCCTGTGTGAAGCCTGTCAATGACCCCAGGAGAGTCCACCCCAAGGGTTGAAGGTCTCAATCACGGATGGGTCCCCAGGAGAGAGGGCAGGATGCAGCACCCAGAGCCCTGCCTTCCACTGCAGCACCTCCGTGGCCTCCCCTGCCCCTGGAGCCTGTTTCCCCATTCCCCTCTGCAGTGGCACCAGGGACAGACCCCACTTTGCCCCCTTGTGGCCACATCAGGTTTCTCAGGATGGCCCTCCCCTTGATCATCCATTTGCTCCAGCAGGCCCAGTAATGTCTCCATTGGAGACTGTTGTTAGTGTGTTTGGCATATCGAATACGTCATGGGGAGCTTGCCAGGCTCTGCCGTGCGGGCGAGATACTCTCGGTAGCTTGCCGGGCTCTCAGAGAGGGGCGGAGGAATCGAACTCGGGTTGGCCATGTTGGCTGCGTGCAAGGCAAAAGACTTGAAATTGCTCCTGCAGCAGGTGGGTCCAAGATGCTGTCCCCTCAGCCAGGCTCCCCCTGGATGGCACCCTCCCCAGCAGAAAGACAGTGTGTTATCAGTGGAGCAGGATGGGGCCGTGGATGGAACATGTTTCTAGTGTCCCCGAGTCTGTACGGAGCTGATCCCTGATAATAGCTCCCCACTTCTTTGTGGACCATCATGTTCCGTAATACAAGTCCCACTGCCACCATCACAGCACGGTCAGACCCCATGTAATAGAGAACCAGGCCCTGACTCCTCTTTGTTCCTGCACGCCTGGACCTGGTGGGACAGCCTTGGCTGAGTGACAAGCTACTGGTGACAAGACGTGCGTCCAGGTCCATGTGTCAGATCAGATGGCAAAGCCTCAAAAGGAAGAGCCATCCTGTTCCAGTCATTTGCAGGAATTTGGTCAGCCATGCCCCTTCCTGCCAGTCACACTGCTACTGGGAGTCACACTCCTGGTAAGGCTGGCCAGGGCAGGCACAGGCAGGTCCTGGTTTACCCCTCGGTGCCCAGTTCATAGCCCTGCCCCTCTACCTGCACCATGGACCTGGGGCTGCCCATTCACTCTCACGGTTTTGCACACCTCACACATGTCCTGCACACCCTCTCGCAGCCTCTACTGGGGCTCTGGGCTTAGCTCCCCGTGTCCGGCCTCTGGGTCCCTGGGCTCTGGAAACACCAAGTCCAGGTTTGCCTTGAGGTTTGGGGAGCTGGGAGACTGTGGGGATCAGCAGCTTGACCCCTCTCACCCCTTGCCGGTGGGGAGAGCTGTTCTCCCATTGAACGACTGTCTTTGGAGTTTTTCCTCTTAGGATCTTACAGAGTCTCACCCAGACACAGGTGGCACCCAAGAGTTTGCCGGAAGCATCCCAGTGTATTCCACGTGTGCAGGCTCTATCCAGCTACCCTCAAACAGGCTTTAGCAGGTCACAGCATAATTATGTAGGTTGTTTACAGGCTACCTCGATTCTGTGGTAACAACTTTCATCTAACATACAGTGGTGCCTAGTGCTCTCAGGTGCTCCCATAGCGGTGACTCCAGTTTCTAAGCTCCAGAGTTTGAGCGTTCCCGTGAGACTCTTCCATCCCTGCTCGGGCAAACTGCTATCCCTTACTCTCTTGCTCGGTGAGAGATTTGGGAAGCCCATGCAGGCCAGACAGAGGGACGGAGACAGATAAAGCTAAGGAAATAGAAGTAGCTTACTGGGGGCCTTCCTGGGCGGACCTCAGGTGAGGCAGTGGTACACCCGTGCCCTGGGTTAGACCAAAGGGGCTTTTAAGTTGTCTTGGTCTGGTCCTAGTCATCTGTTCGTGAGTCAATGGTGAGGAACCTGGAATGCAGCCTGGTGGCTTCCTGTCATCAGGTGGGCGATAAGTCTTTCTTCCTCACCTGGGACAAGGTGATCTCTGACTCCAGGAATGTGGCTGTCCACTCAGCCGGTTGCCATTTGGTTTTGGTCACCATTTTGTCAGAGCAAACCTCACATTTGTTTCTTGTCAAATTTAGTCATTCCCGCCACTGGCCAAGCAATTGAAAGCGGAGATAGACAAATGGGACTATCTTAAACTAAGAAACTTCTGCACCTCAAAAGAAACAGTGACCAAAATACAAAGACAGCCTACAGAATGGGAAAGGATATTTGCCAAATACGCATCCGATAAGGGGTTGATTTATCAAGGATATACAAAGTACTGGTTGAACTCCACAAGAAGAAAACATCCAACCCCATTAAAAAAAATGGGCAGATTAAATGAATAGAAACTTTCACAAAGAAGAAATCCAAATGGCTAAACGGCACATGAGAAAATACTCCACATCATTAATCATCAGGGAGATGCAGATCAAAACCACAATGAGATATCATTTCACACCACAAAGCCTGGCCCATATCCACAAGAATAAAAGCAACCGGTGCTGGCACGGATGTGGCGAGAAAGGGACCCTCCTTCACTGCTGTTGGGAATGCCGACTGGTTCAGCCCTTTTGGAAAACAGTATGGACGATTCTCAAAAAATTAGAAATTGAGTTTCCATTTGACCCAGCAATACCACTCCTGGGAATATATCCCAGAGAGGCAATAAAGTATAGTCGAAATGACATCTGCACTTGTTTGTTCACTGCAGCACTCTACAATAGCCAGAAACTGGAAGAAACCTGAGTGCCCAGGAACAGATGACTGGTTAAAGAAACTTTGGTACATCTACACAATGGAGTACTATGTAGCTGTTAGAAAAGATGAAGTCATGAAATTTACATACAAGTGGTACTACATGAAAAGTATCACGCTAAGTGAAATGAGTCAGAAAGAGAGGGATAGACATAGAAAGATTGCATTCATCTGGGGAACATAAAGCAACAAAATAGTAGACTAACACCCAAGATTGGCCAAGATTAGTACCAGGAATTTTACTCCATGGCTTGGAGGCCAGCCACACATGCTAGGGGCAAAGGGAGCTCAGATAGAGAAGGGAACACCAAATAAAGGGTGTTGGGAGGATCCTCCCAGGATGAGAGAAGCAGGCTAAAAGTAGATAGACCGAACATGATTGTCACCCATTGCCTTTTTTGCAAACCACAACACCCAATAAGAGAGAGAGAACCAAAGGGAATGCCCTGCCACAGAGGCAGGGTGGGATGTGGGGGATGAGGGGTAGGGGGAATACTGGGATCCGTGTTGGTGGGAAATGGGAACTGGTGGAGGGATGGGTATTTGATCATTGTATAATTGAAACCCAAACACAAAAGTTTGTAAGTTTACAACTGTACCTCAGGATGCCTCTCTAATAAAAATTAAAAAAAATTAAAAATATAAATTACACACACACACACACACACACACACACACACAAGAAACAGTGATGAGGGGTACAGGCAGTTACTGGCTGTTAGAAGTTAGGGGGAGTGGTCAGCTCTTTCAGCCCAGATTCTGTTTTGAACACGTGCTCCCTTCATATCTTACTGAGTAAGTTTCTTTCAAGAAAACTATCTTGCAGGATTAGAGAGGTAGTCCAGAGGGTAGGGCATTTGCCCTGTGGACCAGCCAATCCAGATGTGACCCAGGGCACCCCATATGATCCCGAAACCCCACCAGGAGTCGTCCCTGAGTACAGAGCCAGGAGTGAGGCCTGAGCAACACTGGGTATGTCCCTCCAAAAATCTCCAAGTATGCGAAAAAGAGGAGGGGGAAGATGGGAGGGACGGTTCTTATTGCAGTGGGACGCGCTGGAGAATTTGGGAATTTCACATGCACCATTGTAAACTGGTATTCCTTTCGGGATGCAATGTAGAAAAATCAACGGTAAGTTAAAATTTTAATTTTGAAAAAGATACAAGAGGTCGGCAGATAGTAGAGCGGGACGGGCACTTGGGCTCTCTGACTTCAATCTCTGGCATCCCATAGAGTCCCTTGAGCATGGCTGGGACTGATCCCTGCTGTGGTTCCAAAACCAAATAAGCAAAAAAACAAGGAAATGTAATATATCAAAAGCTAGAACAGGTGGTGAGGTGTCTGCTTTGCATATTTCTATCCTGGGTTGATTCCTGGCACCTCCTAAGGATCCTTGAGCAACAATAAGGGTGATCCCTGAACACAGGACAGGAGACAGGGTCCCCAGTCAAGGGAGGTCTCATCTTTTAGGCCCCTGGAGCAATACCATGGGGGCCTGCACAGGGGACAGATTGCCCAAGTGCTGTCAGCCTTGGGCCTGGCAGTCGGTACTTGACCTCCACATCCCTGGACCCAGAGCAGGATGCCCTGGCTGCCTGTCCTCACTCCCAGCCTTGCGCCCACAGGTGGGACTGCAGGACAAACAGGTGAGTGTCTGCGGCAGCAACAGGACTGGGATCTCGGCCTCCCGCAGTAGGACGTGGCCTCTGACCAGTGTCGGTCTCTGAGAATGAGCAGGAGGAGGAGCAGGTGCTACTGCAGAGCCAACTCCAGATCAGCTGCAAGGGGAGTGAATCAGGACAAGGTGGATATGGAGAAATGACAGAAGGTGCCGAGGGAGACCCACTGTGAGGGTAGGAGCCCGCCTGGGGTGGTGGGAGGAAGGACCGGCCAGGACGCCACTCACTATAATGTATCAAAATCTAGAAGAGGCTAGAGGGGTTGTGGGGGTGCGGACTGGCCCTCACTGCACAGAGAGGGTCCTAGTAGCGGGGAGGCTGCTGGGTTGAGGTAGGGATAGGCCCCATTTCTAAGGCCTTGGGAGAAAGGCCCCCAGGGGAATGTGCAGGGCACAGGTTACCCGATGTGCTGTTTTCCTTGGGCCTGTGTGTGAGTGTCTGGGCCCTGAATGTTGTGGCTGGGATTTGGACAGCCTTCGACCTTTTTCATGACATAGATGTGCATGCAAGACCAGAAGGTGCAGTGCCTGCAGCTTGGAATGCTTCTGCTGGTACCAAAAGCAGCACACAGCGGCAACCCCACACCTTGATGTCCCACTCACCTGGGCTCCAAGGTTGAGCAGGTGCTGAGGCACAAGCAGATCATGGACCAGCTGCAGCAGGTGCTAACAAGGCAGCAGGCCCTGATGGAGGACACCTTCAGGGAGCTGAGGGAAACCCAGGTGAGGGGGTGGGCAGGGGCTCAGGGACAGGAAGGCACATCCGGTCCTAGACCTGCCTACTCACCAGGTGCCTTCATCTTTAGGGGATCCTCAGTCCTGAAATCAGGAGCAACTGAGCCCCAGGCCTTGCTGGAATCCCAAGGGTACCCTGAAGAGGGTGAGTGGGGGTCAGTCTCCAGGAGGGAGAAGTGCCTGTTGGGGATCTGGAGGTGGGGCTATATGGGATGTGGAGCCAGGCGGGACCCCTGAGATGCATCCAACTTCCTTGCTTGGCTGAGACCCTGGAGTGCCCCACATTCAATCCAGTGTCGAAGAACACGGAGTTGGAGGTGAACATAGTGGAGGTTTGTGAGACCATGACCTCTATGGAACTCGAGGTGATGGTCATGAAGGACAGGCTGGTGGCGTGTGAGAAGACTAAGCATCTGAGACTAAGGTCTGGCGTCCAGACCCAGGGAGCGGGATCATGGATTGTGTGAAGAACCCAGAGAGGCCCTCCTGTTCCTGTCTGTGAGGAACAGGAGGCCGCAGACCTCAGATCCGGATCCTGTAATGACCTGCCCCCAAATAACCAGAATCTATTTCGTCCACTCGAGTTCTGCTGGACAACTTGTTCACCATTAATCCACTTTTTCTACCCTGATGATGTACCCTGTGTTCTTCAATTCCAACTAATCTAGCCCTGATCCAGTTCTTCCCACTCTCCTCCTTCCTCCCTCCTCCCCACTCTTCCACTTTCCCTCAGCACTAGACCCTAGGGATCAAGGGGGCAGAAAGGTCCCCCAACACTAGACCGCAGGGATCAGTGGGACAAAAATGTCTCCTACCTCTAGGCACCAGGGATGTTGGGAGCAGAAATTTAAACTGGGCCACACTCCAACCTCAGTCATGATAGCTCCAAAAGCCAAACAAGGGCTGAGGTCGAGCTCTCCCTCCCCAGTACACAGCCCCGTTTCTGCATATGGCAGCCCTGAAGCTAACGGGAGCTGGAAACATCGAGCAACCAGTTCTAGACACTCTTTGGGGGCTGTTTGGGCACTAATGAATTGAGGAGAGGAGAGAGGAAGGAGGCATGCTGGATCACTCTCTGACAGTCACTGTCCTATTTCCAAGCCTGTTTCAATAAATGGATCCATCCCAGGCCGTGTGGGTATGTGTATTGGGCGAGGTGGGTCCTGCCGGCAGTTGGCAGTTGCTTCTAGATTGTGGGTGGCCCTTGACATGAGATTCACCATGTCTAGAGCCTGTCACCTGCATGCCCCTGAAAAGGGTCAAAGAGAATTCTTACTCACCTGTAATTCCGTCTTTTACCTACCCTGTCAAAATCATATTCATCTACCCCAATCTTGTCTTTCTTCCCTCTTCCTTCCCGCCCTTCTCCTCTCCCCCTCCTCCTTCCTGCCCCCTCCCTTCTCCCCTCCTCTGCCCCTTCCCATTGAGGAATGGGGCTATGGGACTATGAGGCTCTACGGCTACACAAAGCAATTGCAGACGTGCCCCCATGGCAGGGATACTGCGTACTAGGAGTGGCGAGATGACCCAAACAGAACAACATTGAGACTCGTACTCTGCATGTAAAAAAGTTACACAGCCTCCAAGGAGGCTCAGATAGAGCAGAGAGCACCAAATAATGGGTGTTGGGAGGATCCTCCCAGAGTGGGACAAGCATGCTGAAAGTAGACTATAGACCAAGCATGATTGCCACTCAGTGCCTCTCTTGCAAACCACAGCACCCAAAAGGAGAAAGAGAACAAGGGGGAATGCCCTTCCACAGAGGCAGGGTGGGGAGGGGGGATGGGGGGGGTGGGAGGGATGCTGGGACCCGTGGTGGTGGAGGATGGGCGCTGGTGGAGGGATGGTTACTTGATCGTTGTGTGACTGAATACCAAGCAGAAAAATTTGTAAGTCTATAACTGTACCTCATGGTGTTTCACTAATAAAAAAATTTTTAAAAATACTTGGATAAAAAAAGTTACACCGCCGCCAACACATCCATATATGCAGAAACAAACTCAAAACATGAAATAAAAACCCAATCAAAAAATAAATCCAAAGAAATAAATTTCAATTTTTAATATGAAATATAGAGATCGTGGGGTCTCACCATGTTTCGTGCTTGTCCCTATCCCTCCCCGAGCGCGCCCCTCTTAGCCTTTCCAGAGGGTTCAGGGCTTCTTTCTTATGGTCTTTATCCGGATGCCACTCAGCTTGGAAACTGCTCCTGAACTGTTCAGTGGTTCTGAGCAAGAGATTTAATCCACTGCTCCTTGCAAGTCAGAGGATGTGGTCCCATCCGATAGGCAGAAAGGCTGGGGTCGCGAACGTTAGAGTGGGTTTTCACACCAAAATCTAGAGTCGCAAAAGTTAGACGTGGATTTTTACATAATCCCAGGGACTGTGCCATCTGGGCAATTGGTAGCCACTGGGGCCCTTTGTTAGTCATCAGTGTCACCCCTGAATGGGGACCTGGAGGTAGATAGTTTGTTTACCTCTGTGGCACAGGGAGAGATCAGAGCCCCCTGCCTCAGAGACAGGTATGCCCAGACCTCTGCCAATGGCCCTACCCTGGGTCAGGGCACCTAGAACCTGGTGCCCTTTCTCAGGCACTAAGAGGATCAACCTTTTTGCCTCTGGGCCCTACTGCTGATTAGAAAGGGTTTTTTGGGGTTATTTTTCTTTTTTTCACTTCTAAATGCTCATTCTTCCAGGAGGTGTGGTGCCCAGCCTCAACCAAGAGCTGGAGCAGAGCCTCTGAGGCTCTCTTTCAGTCCTCTTGGCTTCTGACACTAGGACTGAATCATCTACAGACTGCAGGATGGTGCATTCTAGGGCTCCAACAAGGATTTCCTTAAGTCCAGAGCCAGGGTCTTCCTGAAGAAGGTGTCCGAGTTTTTGAATCCTTGGGCAACGGGTCCACACTAACTGAGGATTCCTCCTGTCTCTGGATCCTTTGGCCCAAAGGCAAACGGGGGTCTGCTTCCTGGAACAATTTGCAAAGGGAGAAACACATCTTTTGAGGTTCAAGCCTGTCAATCATTGGGCACTAGAGGAAAACAGACTCAAGAGAGTGGAAGGGCTGGGTACCACAAGGTGACCAGCAGGACCGACCACACTGACTCGGCGCAGGTCATGACTTCTCAACTGAGGCCAATGGGTTGCTCCCAGTTGAGCTGCATCCCACCACTATTCCTGCCTCCCACACCTGCGCAGTATCTTTCCCTATCCCTAGGCACACCTCACGGGCTACCGGACATTGCGGCTGTCTCTGGAGGCTCACTCCTAGCATGAGTTTACCAGCAGAGGGGCATGATACTGCCATTAGAGGGCGCCTGGAGAGGGTATTTTCCAAAGTGGGAATACACAGTGTTAAGGTGGACATTTATTTGTGCTTCTAGCTCTGTCGGAAGCTCTAACACCAGTAAGATACTAAAGTGGGGAACAGGGAGAACCTTGTTTTCCATATGGAACCCCCAGCATCTGCTGAGACCATGGATTCTCAGGCCCAGCAAAAGCAGGGAAGGGCTGCACATCCAATACCTTCATCGAGCTCTGCTTCCTATGTTGCCCTGTCTTGGAGGTCATGGGGCGACCGTTTCCACGAGGCTTTTCTTAGAAGTGTAGGTACCAAGTTACCCTGCCTTCCCTGCCTGCCTGGGGACTCCCTGTGACTCTGTCAGACTGTCCAAGTGGTCCTGATGTCAGTAGACATTTCTGGAAGCTACCCAACTTTGAATGTCTGCCACTCCCATTCACAGAGGGTCACAGCTTGTCTGCTGTCATATAGGCACTTTGTTCTCTCCTGCAGTTTGGCATGGCCCTCTGGGCCAATGATCTGGGGCCTGCCTTCTGCCCCTCCCGATCCTCCACCCCTGACTCCTGCTCCTGCTCCGGCTCCCCTCTTTCTCCCTGCCCCTTGTCTGCCCTGCCAGTTCTCGCCTCCTCTAGACCAAGGGCACACTGGAGGTGCTGGGGTATGGCCTTAACCTCTCCACTGGGGTAGTGCTGTCTCCACTGGAGGTGCTGGGGCCTGGCCTTAACAACTCTATTGGGGTAATGCTGTCTCCACTGGACGAGTGGCAGTGCCACCCAGCCTCCATGCTCTCTGCCAAATCCTCCTGTGCACCAGGTGCCACTGCTTGGGTGTTGCTCTTTTTCCTTTTGGTCTTGTCTTGCTTTCTCCCCTGCTTGGTAGTGAGTTTTGTTGTTTCACAAATGAGAATTGCAGCACTAATATAATCTTGAGTTTTCAACGACTATGAACACATACGTACTTTGCTAAAATTTCTGCCTAAAGCTAACTAAAAACCAAGCAGCAGGGACTGGAGTGATAGCACAGTGAGTAGGGTGTTTGTCTTGCACGGGGCTGACCTGGATTTGATTCCCAGAATCCCATATGGTTTCCTGAGTACCACCAGGAGTAATTCCTAAGTGCATGAGCCAGGAGTAACCCCTGTGCATCGCTAGGTGTGACCCATAAAGGAAAAAAAAAAGCACATTTTGGCAAGTGGGAGAACATGATGAGATAATAGTGCTAATGGAATGAACAGCTCCAAAGTCTGAACACCGCACAAGGCGAGAGATCAGTTTTACAGCAGATCTGATGGGCGACGGGGTATTACCGAGCAGCTGACCGGAGAGTATGGAACAAGAAATGACCAAGCTTTCTTGGTGCAGATAAGGATCTGGAGCATATGAATAACGTAGGAAAATTTGGGGGATTTTTCCCAGGTTTCTAAGTTGAACAGTGTGACAGACCACCTCTGGGACATCCCGGGTGATTTCCGTGGCTGTCTCGTCTCCCCCAGACCCTGTGCCTCATTGCAGCTCCTGCTCTCCAGGATAGCCTGTCTGAAGTTAGCCTGCAGGAAATGTGGGCAGAGGTCCCCTCTCCTCTTCAGCAGGGCTCAGGAGATCCTAGTATCAGGACTTGAACAGGGCTGGGCTGCATCAAGGCAAGCACCTTAAACCCTGCAATATCCCTGGGGCCCATTCTTGAAAAGTCTGAAAGTGCTTGGGAGTGGAAGCTTCGGGTTCCACGGGGCTATCTCCCTGGGCACTGTGCCGGACAGATGGGGGAGTGGGGCATCTTTAAGGGAGCCCAACTCTACAGGAAGGAGATTTAGGTGGGAAGCAGCTGAAAGAAAAGTACTGCTTGGAGCAGGGTATTAGTCCAGCAGATAAAGTGATCGTCTTGCACACTGCTGACGTTGGATCAATGGGCCCCCCTAGGTCCACTAGGTATGGTCCCTGAACTAAGTCAGGAGTAAAGCCTGGGTGTGGTGCCAGCACCCAAAGAAAAGTGCTGCAAGCAGACAGGGCCGGCCTTTTCCCAGTGCCCTAAGGAAGGATTGCTCAAGTTCTTAGAGGCCATAAGAGGGATTTCCCTGCTAGTGGGAAGGGGTGAGGGAGGGAAAGGGGGTGACAGCACTGGCCCTCCACTTGTGACTCTGCCTGAGCAGTGACAGTCCACTTGGACAGTCCACAGTGGCCTGACTCAGGCCAGGACTTGGCCAGGACTTGGCCAGGACTTGACCCCAGTGGGGGTCAAGAGGCAGGACACTCTGGGGGCAGAACCAGGCAGACCCTGCTCCCGAGCCCTCCACCTCCCTTGGTTGGCTGAGAGCCTGGGGCTGCCCCGCAGTCTATCCAGTTTCAGTCAATCCAAGGGCACTGAAGTAGAGGCGAACACAGTGGAGATCATAAAGCCAGAGGAGCTGGAGGTGGTAACAGTCAAGAAGGACAAGCTGGTAGTGTGGGCAAGACTGTGCATCTGGAGGCAGAAATCTCCCCCAACACTGGGCACCGGGGATGTGGGGGGCACAAATGTCCCCCAATAATAGACACTAGTGGTCTGGGAGGCAAAAACAGGCCCCAAGCAGTAGGCACCAGTGACATGGGGTGCAGAGGTTTCCCCTAACAATAGACAGCAGGGTTCCGGGGAGAGAAATGTTCACAATTACTTGGCACCAGGGATGAGCAGAGCTGAAATTTCCTCCAGAAAATAACACTAGGGATGTTGGGGAAAATTGTTTTCCAATACTAGACACAAGAGCTCTGGGGTAAGAAATATCCCACAACAGAGAACAGAGCTCAGATAGGAGACATGTCCTCCAACACTACACAATAAGGAGTCCCAGGAGAGAAATACTCACCGCCATAGAAATAGTTCAAAGAGTAGCAATAATAAATGACCACCTCCCCACCCCCCACCTTAGACTACATCCCAGGAGAGAGGAGTGGAGAATGACACCTCACCCCTGCTTTCCCACCTAAATGTTGAGATATTTCCGGTTTGTGGGCTGTCCTTGCATGGTCCAGGGCATTTTCCACTTTTTTGAGTTAAAATTCTGTCCAGAAGGCCAGAGAGAAATCTCAGGAGACTCAGTACAGGCTTGGGATGCATGAGGTCAAGAACGTTCCCTGGCACCACAGGGTCTCCTGATCACAAAGGCTGGAGCAAATAGAGATCCCCACAAACCCCAAACCTCTCAGGTATGTACACAGGCCATGAGGGTCAATGAAGCAGTACTTGGAAGGATCTCAGTGCTTAGAGGAAACACTCATTCAGAGCATCTGATTTTCAAAACAGCACTTGGGTACAACCATCTACCCCTCCTTGACCCAGGGAAAACGAGGCCACACTCAAACCTTTGGTTCATGGGCTACAGACCAAGCAAAAGTCTGAGCCGAGAGCTCCCCCTCCTCCAGTCCACTTTTTCTATTCTGGGAAAGGAAGTCCTGAAAAGGATGGAGGCTGGAACAGTCAGCAACTGAGTTCTAGGCACTACCTGGGACAGTTTAGGGGATCATGAATTGGTGGCAGAGGAGAGAGAGGGGAGAGGGCTGAATCAGTCTCCCTGACAGCCACTGTCCTGTTTCCAAGATTGTTTCTACAAATGGATGCATCCCAGCCTGTGTGGGTGTGTGGCATTGGGTGTGTGGGTCCTGCCAGGGAACGGCTCATGCTTCTTGATGAAGCATGAGCTGTCCTGTGGGGGTCTCACCATGGATCAGAACCTGACATGACATGCCCATGCCATGGGGCCTATTCCGTGTACACCCCCTCTGCAGTGCCCACCGGGAAGAGCCCCTACCTTGCCCCCAATGCTTCCTGGGGGCCAGGCCCCTTAGTGGCCATATCATGCCTCAGGAAAAGAACCTGCAAACCTCCAGGTATTTCCCAAACGTCTCAAGGACTGGATGGACTTTCTCTGCCCAGAGCCTAAGCCCAGTGTGGAACCCTTCACTGCCCATGGGGTCCCCAGACAGCACAAGCCCACAGTGACCCTATGCCCCACCATCAGGGATGGATTTGATTCTCAGACCAGCGAAAGTGAGAGGGGGAGATGTCAGAGCTACAGGAGACAGCCGCAGACCACTGGGGCCTGAATGTGCTCAGGGCAGGGAGAACAGGGGCACTCTGGGGTGCCATAGTGGGCACGGGCGATATGGGGGAGTTGGGGTTCCTTTCAGGCTGCAGGACTCGTGAGGGCAGCGTGGCCAGGCTGAGTGGCACTAGTTGGGAGTGTGTGTATTGAGAGGGATTTCCAGAACAGGCCGGGAGCAACACCAGAGAAGAGTCCAGCTTCCCCAAGGCCAAGTCTGGTGTCCAGCTCCCAATAGGATGGACTGAGTCTCAGAGAAAGGGGCAGAGCTGGGATAGCGAGGTTCTGTGGGGTCATTAAGAGCCCTCCAGGGCTCAGAAAGGGAAGTCTCTGTGCAACATGGGGAACTGGTCAGGGACTGACTGGGTCTGCGGGCTCAAAAGCCCCACAAAGTGGCTGCTGCGAGTCTGGGAAGAAGCAGAGACAGGACAGAGAGAACGTGGACACCGGATAAGGGAGCAAGAACTCTGCGGGCCTGAGGAGAGGAGAGAGGAAGGGCAGGGAGGGCAGGGGCTCCAAGGAGAGAAAGGAGAGGGGCCTGGGAAGTGAGGGGCGGTGGGGACAGCCACCAGGACAGCCCCTCTGCCAGGCTCGCTGGGCTCCCACAGCAGCAGCCAGGCCAGACCTAGGGGTGCTCAGGGGCGAATCCTGGCAGCTGCACCCCAGCCTGGGCAGGGGGGAACGTGGTCTCTGGGAATGAGAACGTCGTGGACTGAGCTACGGGAGACCGAAAAGGTCAGTGCTCCTGGCCCACCGTGGGGCCCACAGAGTTCCAAGCCACCATCGTCGGTAGGGGACAGTGCCAGAGGGTCTGACTGGGGGCGGGGAGGCCCGTCAGGCCCACCAGGGCAGAGGCTGGTGCAGCCTTCATTGTGAGGTTACCCCTGGAGCTCTAGATTTCTCCCTGGCCAATGGGGTTGCAGCCCCGAGGCCACACCCCCATCCCTGCCTGTAAAAAAAGCTCGTGGCCCCGACCCTCGCGGCACCCTTTCTCAAGGATGCTTGAGGGAGAAGTGGCCCCATCACACCTTTGCCCTGTTGACCCTTCAGAGGGGTCATCTAGGGGTCAGCTCCAGATGGTGACCCTTCTACGGGTCATCTACGGGTCACCTCTAGGGGTCATCTCTAGGGGAACGTTGGAAATTGGCAGAGCGCAACGGACGGTAAGAAAAGGCCCTGCGTTGGTCCTGCACTGGTCAGTGTATGGCCCCAAGGGCACAGGATCAAGCCCGGGCCCATTTCCAGCAAGTCTTCCGGCAGTTTTGTCCCCAGCAGCCTCTGTCCTCGTCAGGGTCTCCCGGGACTCTGGGATGGGAGTCCCCAGAGAGCCCCTCTCCAGGACCTGTCCGTTCCTGTCGCCAGAATAGGAACTCCTGGGCTCCTGCTGTCCAAAGACCTGGGTGGCTGGACACTGGCTCCCCAGCTCAGGAAACAATGGGGGTGGGAACTCAGGGCAGCACTGAGGAGCTGGGGAGTCAAAGCAGGGTCCCCGACTCCCAGACCCCTCATCACAGACCCTCCTGGCAGTGGGTCTAACTGTGCGAAAACACCCCTTCCCTCTTGTTTGGGACAGAAAGAGCTGAAAGAACAGAATTTTAAAACATCAAGTGTATCTTATAAAGGCGGAACATTGCTTGGCAGAGCGTCATCCTTTAGGGGAGAGTGATTTGGGCTGGTGCACAGCACCAGGAGCTTGAAGCATGTGATGTCTGAGGAGGGCAAGGCGGGGAGGACTGACTTCGAGTGTTGAGGGAGGGGCCCTGTGAATGGGGAACTGTGACAGGGGAGACAGGCTGGGAGCAGGAGCTGGGCGAGTCTCCCCGTCCCTCCGCACCTGTGTCCTGCTCCGCGGGCAGCCAGAGGAGATGGGGTCTGCTGTCCACTCCCCAGAATGTTACGACCATGAAAATGCAGAGAGCTCTAGGGCCGGGACATAGAACGCTTGTTTCTAGTTGTCCCTCGTGTCCCTGCCAGCACTGCCAGGAGGGCTCCAGTGGGTCCAAAGCAGGAAATAATCTACTTAGTAAGGTGCCCGGAGCAGCAGATGGCGGTGAGAAATGAGCAGCCCCCGAGATGAGCAGGAGGAACCAAGAGTCGGGGCTGTGGACCATGAAGTTTGGGTGGGGTTGAAGTTCTGGGGTCCTTGACTGTCTGCTTCCTCTCAGATTTATCGGCCTCTGGGTGCCCCTGAAACAGCCACATCGTTGACAACATTTCCAAGGACAGGTGGAGGCAGGAGGTTCCAGGAACAACGGGTGAACCCGGAGAACAACTGCGGATGCGAGTGGGGGCTGAGGGGACTGAGCTGGGGTGAGAGAAGCGGGCACAGTGCCGCCTGGAGTCTGAGGGCTGTGTGGTGGCCGACCGGGAGCCCGGCCAGGCTCGAGTTGTGTCTCTGTAACAGTCTGGGTCTGGGAAGGGGTCTGGGTAACATTCCCCAGTCTTGGAGCTGAGCGAGTCTCCTATCATCTCCAATTATCACCTATCATTCCAACATGTCTTCACGGCGAGCCCACGAAAAGTTGCCGAACACGAAGAGTTTTGAGAGAGGGTGCAGGGGTTTGCTGGCCATCAGCTCCCCTCCACCCTGGGGTATTCTTGGGGCATAACAATTCAGTCTTCTGGGCTGTGACTTTCCTGGTCTGTGAAATGGGCTGGTGAGACCCCCTGTGAGGCCAAGAGCCTGTCTTGGGTGATGGCAGGAAGGACAGGTCAGAATGCCCTAACTGAGGGCTGTGGTGGCACTGACTGGCCCACACTACACAGAGGGGTCTGGAGTTGGCAGTTGCCAGGTAGGAGTCAGGGTCCGAGGCAGAGGGAGACCCAACTCCTAGGCTCTGGGACAAAGACCCCATGGGGGCCTGTGGTTGAGGGTCTGAGCCCTGCATCTCCTGGCTGGGAAGTAGTCGGCCCTCCTGCCTGTCCTCACAGACACTGTCCTACCTCCCACAGATGCCGGTGCACGACGAAAAGGTGCAGTGTCAGTGGCTTCCCGGGGGAATTTTCTGCTGGTACCTGGAAATGCACACAGCTGCCGACAAGAGCACCTGGATGCCCGCCGTCACCTGGGCTCCAAGGAGGAGCAGCTGTACCAGCGGATGCTGCGGCAGAAGCAGCCCATAGACCAGCTGCTGCAGGTGCCACCAAGGCAGCAGGCCCTGCTGGAGGCCGCCATCAGGGAGCTGAGGGAGACCAGGTGAGAGAGGGGCCACGGGCTCTGGGGCAGGAAGGCCCTAGACCTGCCTCCTCAGCTAGTGCCTTCACCCTAGGTGCTCTTCTGTGGGACTCAGCAGCAGAAACAGCAGCTGCAGAACCTGGTAAAGTGGAGAGGAGTCCTGGAAAAGGGTGAGTGACAGCCCCTGTGGGTCAGAGGTCGGGGCTACTGGGGAGGGGAGCCAGGCGGCCCCACCCCCAGCCCCCCACCTCCCCTGCTTGGCTGAGACCCTTATGCTGCGCCACATCCCATCCACTCCAAAGGGATTGGCGTGGAGACGAACAACACACAGGTGCTCCTGGACACAAAACGTGAGGAGCTGGAGGCCACAGACAAGGAGGAGGCACAGGGGGCCAGGCAGGAGGAGTGCCAGAGTCCAGGAGCTGGAGGAGTCAGTCAAGTCCCAGGGGGCAGGGACCATGGCCTGTGTGAGATCCAGAGACGCTCCTGTTGCTGTCCTTAAGGAAGAGGAGTCCACCCACATCGGACCCAGGTCCTGTAATGACCCGCCGAAAATCCAGAAAACGCAGCTGGTCAGCAAGAACAGCACTGGCAGCCTGACACCCAGCTGACACCTCGATTTTACTGCACCTATGCACCCTGCCGCTCTCACCCAATTGATCTCGCCAAGACCCATCCTCCCAACGCCACCGGAGTTCTGCCTTCTGCCTTGGCCCTTTGCTCTTCTCCCTCCACTAGAACCAGGGATATCCCTCACTGCAAGACCAGGGATCAGGGCAAAGGCACAACTATTCTCCATCTCAATACACAGGATATCAGGGGGACAGTAAAGTCTCCATCCACTAGACCCCGAGATGTGGGGTAAGAAATGTCCCCACCCCAAGGCACCCCAGGGATCAGGGGGCACAGTTTCCCCCTCGACTAGACCCCAGGAAATGGGGGTGCCAGAGATGGCCCCCCACCACTAGACGCCAGGGATCGGTGGGGCCAGAGATTCCGCCCCCCACTAGAGGGCAAGGATCAAGGGGGGGCCAGAGATCCCCCCCAGCACTAGACGCCAGGGATCGGGTGGGGGTCAGAGATTCCGCTCCCACTAGATGGCAAGGATCAAGGGGGAGCCAGAGATGCCCCTCCACCACTAGACGCCAGGGATCGGGGGGCCAGAGATTTCCCCCCCCACTAGAGGGCAAGGATCAAGGGGGGGCCAGAGATGCCCCCCCACTAGTTTCCAGGGATCGGGGGGGCAGAGATTCCCCCCCACTAGAGGGCAAGGATCAAGGGGGGTCAGAGATGCCCCCCCCACTAGACACCAGGGATCAGGGGGGGCCAGAGATTCCCCCCCCACTAGAGGGCAAGGATCAAGCCATCACTAGACGCCAGGGATCGGGGGAGGCAGAGATTCCCCCCCCCCACTAGAGGGCAAGGATCAAGGGGGGGCCAGAGATGCCCCCCACCAATAGACACCAGGGATCAGGGGGCCAGTGATGCCCCCCCACCACTAGACACCGGGGATCGTGGGGGCCAGAGATGCCCCCCCACCACTAGATGCCAGGGATGGGGGGGCCAGTGATGCCTCCCCACCACTAGACGCCAGGGATCGGGGGGCCAGAGATGCCCCCCCACCACTAGACGCCAGGGATCGGGGGGGCCAGTGATGCCCCCCCACCACTAGACGCCAGGGATGGGGGGGCCAATGATGCCTCCCCACCACTAGACACCAGGGATCGGGGGGGCCAGAGATGCCCCCTCACCACTAGATGCCAGGGGTGGGGGGGGCCAGTGATGCCTTCCCACCAATAGACACCAGGGATCGGGGGGGCCAGAGATGCCCCCCCACCACTAGACGCCAGGGATGGGGAGGGCCAGTGATGCCTTCCCACCAATAGACACCAGGGATCGGGGGGGCCAGAGATGCCCCCCCACCACTAGACGCCAGGGGTGGGGGGGCCAGTGATGCCTCCCCACCACTAGACACCAGGGATCGGGGGGTCCAGTGATGCCCCCCCACCACTAGACGCCAGGGATGGGGGGGCCAGTGATGCCTCCCCACCACTAGACGCCAGGGATCGGGGGGCCAGAGATGCCCCCCCACCACTAGACGCCAGGGATCGGGGGGGCCAGTGATGCCTCCACACCACTAGACGCCAGGGATCGTGGGGACCAGAGATGCCACCCCAACCACTAGATGCCAGGGATGGGGGGTCAGAGATGTCCCCCCACCACTAGACACGAGGGATTGGGGGGGCCAGAGTTACCCCCCCTACCACTAGACGCCAGGGATCTGGGGGGCCAGAGATGCCTCCCCCCACCACTAGACGCCATTGATCGAGGGGGGGCCAGACATGCCCCCCCACCACTAGACGCCATTGATCAGGGGGGCAGATATGCCCCTCACCACTAGACGCCAGGGATCGGTGGGGCCAGAGATGACCCCCAATCACTAGATGCCAGGGATGGGGGAGCAGAGATGCCTCCCCCTACCAGTAGACGCCATTGATCGAGGGGGGGGCCAGAGATGCCCCCCACCACTAGACGCCAGGATCGGGGGGTGCCGATGTGTCCCCCCACACTAGACCCCAGGTATTGGAGGGGCCGAGATGTCCCCCTCCACAAGATCCGAGGGATCAGGATGGCAGTTATATCCCGCCAGCACTAGCAAACAATGATTTGGAGGTCAGAAGTTACAACTCAGCTCTCCCCTCCCCATTGTGGGGTCCTGTTTCTGCGCATGACAGCCCTGAAGCTTGGCCGCTGGTACCATCCAGTCACCGGATTCTACACACTCTTTGGGGCTGTTTGGGGACTTTGTATTGCTGACTGAGAAGAGGGGAAGGAGGAAGGCGGGCTTTGTCCCTGACTGCCACTGTCTGATTTTCACGATTGTTGCAATAAATGGATCTATCCAAGGCATGTGTGTGTGTCACTGGGCGGGGCAGGTCTGGCCAGTAGTTGACAATTGCTTCTAGATTGTGGGAAGCCTTGGCCATGTCACCATGCCAAGATGCTTCACCTGCCTGCCCCTGTGTGAAGCCTGTCAATGACCCCAGGAGAGTCCACCCCAAGGGTTGAAGGTCTCAATCACGGATGCGTCCCCAGGAGGGAGGGCAGGATGCAGCACCCAGAGCCCTGCCTTCCACTGCAGCACCTCCATGGCCTCCCCTGTCCCTGGTGCCTGTTTCCCCTTTCCCCTCTGCAGTGGCACCAGGGACAGACCCCACTTTGCCCCCTAGTGGCCACATCAGGTTTCTCAGGATGAGGACTTGAAAGTGCTCCTGCAGCAGGTGGGTCCAAGGTGCTGTCCCCTCAGCCAGGGTCCCTCTCCATGGCAACTGCCCTGGCAGGAAGACAGTTTGTTATCAGTGGAGCAGGATGGGGCCGTGGATGGAACATGATTCTAGTGTCCCCGAGTCTGTACAGAGCTGATCCCTGAGAATAGCGCCCCACTTCTGTGTGGACCATCAGGTTCCCTAATACAAGTCCCACTGCCACCATCACAGCACGGTCAGACCCCATGAAATAGAGAACCAGACCCTGACTCCTCTTTGTTCCTGCACGCCTGGACCTGGTGGGACAGCCTTGGCTGAGTGACACTCTACTGGTGACAAGAATTGTGTCCAGATCCGTGTGTCAGACCAGATGGCAAAGCCTCAGAAGGAAGAGCCATCCTGTTCCAGTCATTTCCAGGAATTTGGTCAGCCATGCCCCTTCCTGCCAGTCACATTTCTACTGGGAGTCACACTCCTGGTAAGGCAGCCCAGGGCAGTCACAGGCAGCTCCTGGTTTACCCCTCGGTGCCCAGTTCATAGCCCTGCCCCTCTACCTGCACCATGGGCCTGGGGTCGCCCATTCACTCTCACGGTTCTGCACACCTCACACATGTTCTGCACACCCTCTCGCAGCCTCTACTGGGGCTCTGGGCTTAGCTCCCCGTGTCCGGCCTCTGGGTCCCTGGGCTCTGGAAACACCAAGTCCAGGTTTGCCTTGAGGTTTGGGGAGCTGGGAGACTGTGGGGATCAGCAGCTTGACCCCTCTCACCCCTTGCCGGTGGGGAGAGCTGTTCTCCCATTGAACGACTGTCTTGGGAGTTTTTTCTCTTAGGATCTTGCAGAGTCTCACCCAGACACAGGTGGCACCCAAGAGTTTGCCGGAAGCATCCCAGTGTATTCCATGTGTGCAGGCTCTACCCAGCTACCCCCAAACGGGCATTAGCAGGTCAGAGCATAATTATGTAGGTTGTTTACAGGCTACCTCGATTCTGCGGTAACAACTTTCATCTAACATACATTGGTGCCTACTGCTCTCAGGTGCTCCCACAGTAGTGACTCCAGTTTCTAAGCTCCGTTGTTTGAGCGTTCCTGTGAGCCTCTTCCATCCCTGCTCGGGCAAACTGCTCTCACTCTCTTGCTCGGTGAGAGATTTGGGAACCCCGTCCGGGTCATACAGAGGGACAGAGACATATAAATAAAGTTATGGAAATAGGAGTAGCTTACTGGGGGCGCTCCCGCGCGGACTCTCGGAACCTCAGGTGAGGCAATGGTACACCCGCCCCCTGGGTTAGATGAAGGGGCCTTTGGAGTTGTCTTGGTCTGCTCCTAGTCATCTGTTCGTGGGTCAATGGTAAGGAACCTGGAATGAAGCCTGGTGGCTTCCTGTCACCAGGTGGGCATTAAGTCTTGTCTTCCTCACCTGGAACAAGGTGATCTCTGACTCCAGGAATGTGGCTGTCCACTCAGCCGGTTGCCATTTGGTTCTGGTCACCATTTTGTCAGAGCAAACCTCACATTTCATTCTTGTCAAATTTGGTGATTCCTGACTCATCCATCTTCTCCACCTCCTAGACTGGGTCTCTCAGAGGTCCTGCCTAGTTTTTCGCTTCTGCCTCTTGTTGCCTGCTTGGTTCCCTCCCCTTAGGCTTGGCAGACAGAATCATGGGCTACAGACCAAGCAAAAGTCTGAGCCGAGAGCTCCCCCTCCTCCAGTGCACTGTTTCTATTCTGGGAAAGGAAGTCCTGAAAAGGATGGAGGCTGGAACAGTCAGCAACTGAGTTCTAGGCACTACCTGGGACGGTTTAGGGGATCATGAATTGGTGGCAGAGGAGAGACAGGGGAGAGGGCTGAATCATTCTCTCTGACAGCCACTGTCCTGTTTCCAAGATTGTTTCTACAAATGGATGCATCCCAGCCTGTGTGGGTGTGTGGCATTGGGTGTGGCGGGTCCTGCCAGGGAACTGCTCATACTTCTTAATGAAGCATGAGCTGTCCTGTGGGGTCTCACCATGGATCAGAACCTGATATGTCATGCACATGCCCATGGTGCCTGTTGTGTCTACACCCTCTCTGCAGTGTCCACCGGGAAGAGCCCCAACCTTGCCCCCAATGCTTCCTGGGTGCCAGGCCCCCTAGTGGCCAGATCATGCCTCAGGTAAAGGACCTGCAAACCTCCAGGTATTTCCCAAACCTCTCAAGGACTGGATGGACTTTCTCTGCCCAGAGCCTCACCCCAGTGTGGAACCCTTCACTGCCCACAGGCTCCCCAGACAGCACAAGCCCACAGTGACCCTGTGACCCACCATCAGAGATGGATTTGATTGTCAGTCAGACATACATGTTCCCGAACCTCCTCTCCCCACAAGGCTGCCCCGTGGTGTCCACCAGTGTCCCTAGCATTCCTGTGCCCCAGCCCCAAGCCTCGCATGAGTCAAACATGTCTGTGAGGAGACTTGGGCAATGGGAGGAGGGGATGAGTGGAGGGGACATGAGTTTTTGGTATGCAGGAACGGGCGACGGCCGGAGGGAGCGGCCACCCCAGACAGGTGTTCTCCACACAGGGCTTTTTCCAGGTGGTTCTGGAAGGAGGGCAGGGAGGGTGCCAGGCAGAGGAGGAGAAAGCTGAGTAGAAGCTGGGCAGTGGGGTTGAAGTGGGAGTGGACAGAGGTGAAACCTGCACAGCCTGAGGATGGAACCGTCTTCCTGTCTTTGGAGCCTGCCTAGGTTTTGGGTGGCAAAACTGTGAACGTTGCTGCCCAGCTTAAATACACAACCTCAGACCGGGGAGAGAGCTCAGTGTCAGGGGACCGTGTGAAAAGACCCAAGTGCCTCCCTGGACACTGCCTGCCCCCTGGGCACCATCAGGTTTGGCTCTGGAGGATCCCATCCCGGCCCAGGGATGGCCCTGTAGCATTGGATCTGAGCCAGGTTCATCACTGGGCCATCTGTCCCTAGAGGCCATGTCAACAGTACGACTTCGTGGGTGACCCAGCCTGCCCTTACCAGAATGACTTCAGGCTTTTTGGGTGTCGTTGTACAACCTTTCTTGGGAGCTACCGAGGCTTCCAGGAGGCTCCAGGGCAAAGCATTTCTAGAAGATGCGGCCAAATTGTATGGCAGGTCTCAACCATGATTGACGTTCCCTTCAGAGGTCCTTCGAAGCACCGTGCCAGGCCTGGGATGCCCTGGTGCAGGGTGTTCCCCGTCCCTGAGGCTGTGTTGCTTCTGCAGGTGCAGAGAGCAGAAGTACAGTTATGAAGGTCTGCCAACGACGTCCGTGATCATCGCGTTTTATAACGAAGCTTGGTCAACCCTCCTTCGCACCGTTTACAGTGTCCTCGAGATGTCCCCAGACATCCTGCTGGAGGAGGTCATCCTGGTGGATGATTTCAGCGGTAGAGGTACCCGGCCTCCCCTCTACCCTGCCCTGACCTCCCCTCCCCCCACCCTGCCCTCCCTTGACCCCCATCCTCCCCTCCCCTGCTCTTGCCTCTGAGCTCTGTCTGGTTCTCGCTGTGGACGGGTTCTGATTGAAAGCTGTGCTGGCCTGTTCTCTGCGAGGCTCTAGATAACAGTGATTTACAGGAGATAACAGGGAACGTCTCCCTGCAGTTGGGGTATGGCTGTAGAGGGCAGGTGTGGGAGCAGGTGTGGGGGACAGGTGTGGGGGATAGGTATGGGCTATAGGCATGGGGGAACAGGTGTAGAGGGCAGGTGTTGGGGGGTGGGTGTGAGAGAGAGGTCTTGGGGACAGAGGTGGGGGAGAGGTGTTGGGGGCCAACTGTGAGGGAGGGTGTGAGGGCAGGTGTGGAGGCAGGTGTGGGGGCCAGGGGTGGGGGCAGGGGTGAACACTTGCCTTCTTTGGGGTGCTGTGCTCCCTGGGCTGCCCCAGCCTTGCCCCTCCCCTCTCTCTCTCACTCCCACCTGTACTGAAGGGTGTCCAGGGGACTTGGGCAGCACCTAGTAGGGGGTCTCACCTCCCACCCTGCAGAAGAACAGTCACCTGGCCACACCTGGCTGCAGGGGGCGCTCAGGACTGTAGTCTCGCTTGTTTGTTCTGGGGGCCGCTGGGCGGTTCTCCGGGCTTGCTCCTGGCACTGTGCTCAGGGCTCACTCCTGGTGTGCTCAGAGGACCAGGTGGGGCGTTGGGATCACACATCTTAACCTGGGGGACTGATGTCTTTTGGGTGGTGGCCATGTACTCGGCTGGAAATCGTGGAGAGAGAATTCGGGGTCATTCAGCGTTGCCCATGACAGCGTTGCCCATGACAGAGTGCAGGGCAGGTGAGCGTGAGGCGATGCCGATAGAGCCACCTGGGCACCAAGTCCTGACAGTCCTGAGACCTGGGCGCCTGGGTCCAAGGGGGGCACGTGGGAACGTTGCTGGTGGTTCTAGAGTTCTCCGTCCCAGCCTTCCCTTGCCCGGGCAGGGCGGGAGTGAGCCGGCTGCCCCATTCTCCTCCCCAGAGCACCTGAAGGAGCGCCTGGGAGCCGAGCTGGCCCACCTGACCAAGGTGCGCCTCATCCGCGCCACCAAGAGGGAGGGCCTGGTGCGCGCCCAGGTTGCTCAGGGCTTCGGGGGCCAAGGGCGACATCCTCACCTTCCTGGACTGCCACTGCGAGTGCCACGAGGGCTGGCTGGAGCCGCTGCTGCAGAGGTGCGTGGGCGGTGCCCAGTGGGAACACGGGAGACCCAGCTCCGTGGGCCTCGGGCTCGGCCTGGGTGCCCTGTCCCCCAGTCTCAGGCCACGGCTCCATCCCTGGTCACATGATCAGGGACCCTGGTCTGGGAATCTTCGAGGGTATCAGGCGCTGCTGTACCCACGGCTTGCTGGTATAGGGGAGTTGCTTTTACTGCCGCTGGTCAGGTGCCTTAATCGAAAAGTGCTGACCTGGGCAGAGAGGCCAAGAACAGGATGGTGTGGATCTGACTTTCCCAGGTCATCCAGTACCTGTGTTGCCTGGGGCTCCTCAAGTCTGAAGGGACCCACAGAAATGGTGATTCACAGTAATTTCTCTTATGTATTTATTTATTAGGTAAGGTAAGGTAAAGGCCCTCCCGTTGATCGTCGATTTGCTCGAGCGGGCCCAGTAACGTCTCCATTGGAGACTTTGTTGTTACTGTGTCTGGCATATTCAATACTCTCGGTAGCTTGCCGGCCTCTCCAAGAGGGGCAGAGGAATCGAACTCGGGTCGGCCATGTTGGCCGCTTGTAAGGCGAACGCCCTACCCGCTGTTTTGCTTTTATGGGTCGCACCCGGCAATCACAGGGGGTCACTCCTGGCTCATGCACTCAGGAATTATTCCTGGTGGTGCTCAGGGGATTCTGTGGGATGCTGGGAATCAAACCCGGGTCAGCCGCGTGGAAGGCAAAAGCCCTACCCACTGTGTTATGGCTCCAGCCCCTGTATTTTTTGGGGGGGGGAGTTGTGTGTGTGAAGGGGCTTACCCGTGAGTGCTCAGGGCTTACTCTTGGTTCTGTATTCAGGGATCACTCCTGGTGGTGTTCAGGGGACCACATGGGGTGCCGGGGATTGAACCAGGGCAGCCACCGGTCGGGCAGGCACCTTCCCTGGGGTCCTGTGTCTCTGGCGTCCACCTTCCTTAGCCTCACTAGGAAACCATGAGCAGAATCATGGACAGGAAGCAGATGGCCCTCGCCTGGGTTACTTTTATCTTCTTACCCCTGTAGTCTTAAACTATGCTTTTAAGTATCATTCTTTGAAAGGGTTTTAAATGCAGGTGGGAGGGGAACCACTCCAGGCTGCCCTTCCCCCAGACCCACCTTACTCCCTCCACTTCCTCCCTCCTGATGCTGCATCACTGTTGTCGGCCACCCCCAGACTTCTCCAGGTGGGCTGTGCCCCCATGTGGCGTGGACAAGGATGCGGGGGGAGGGGTTCAGGGTCTGCGCAGCTGGCCTCTGGAGCACACGCACCCACTGTCTTCTCTCCCAGGCGTGGGTGTCCATCATCTGGCCCCCAGCCTCACCCTGCTGCTCTCTACCCTCCCCATCTCTGTCCTCACCCACTCTGGCTCCCTTCATGGCTTCTTTCTCTTCCCCAGCTTCAAAGAGGGTACCGGCAGCTGGACTCCCAGGGGCCCAGGCCAGTGCCAGGGGCTGAGAGCAGAGCCATCATCGTGTCTCGCTCTCCCTCTGAATCCCAGGCTGGAGGGTGGCATTGGGGACCGATGCCAGGCAGGGTCCAGAAGCAGGGGACCTGAGGGTACACACTGGGCCTCAGTGGGAGCGAGCATGGCTTGGAAGGGGCGCGGGCGTTCCCGGTCACTCCGGTCCTGGCCATATCTGGGGTGTGTGTGTGTGTGTGTGTGTGTGTGTGTGTGTGTGTGTGTGTGTGTGGTCACTGCAGGATCGGGGATGAGGAGACGGCAGTGGTGTGCCCCGTGATCGACGTTATTGACTGGAACACTTTTGAGTACCTGGGCAACTCCGGAGAGCCTCAGATCGGTGGCTTTGACTGGCGGCTGGTGTTCACGTGGCACATGGTCCCTGAGCGGGAGCGGAAGCGGATGCAGTCCCCCATCGATGTCATCAGGTCAGGACTGGCTGGGAGCGTAACACCACCCCCCAACAACTGCAGCAGACGCCCGGGGGGAGGGCAGGGATGCTTCGCTGGGGCCCCACCTGGTTTTGTTCTAAAGCATCTGCTGATTATTTTTTTACTCTACACCCACCCCGCTCTAAGTGTGGGGTTCATATTCATTGGCCTATTTTGTTTATTTAAAAACAAAGGTGAGGGGGCTGGAGAGATAGTTCATGGGTAGGGCGCTTGCCTTGCAGGAGTTTGCCCTGGGTTCGATCCCCCAGGCACCCTGTTATGGTTTCCCGAGCACCGCCAGGAGTGATTCCTGAGTGCAGAGCCAGAAGTTGCTCCCGAGCATTGCCGGGTGTGGTCCCAAAGCCAAAGCCAAAACAAGATAAATAAAAATAGGGTGAAGTATGTATCCTAAAATGTACTGCTCTGACCGTTCTTAAATATATAACTTGGGAGACTCAAGCGCGCTTCTCCCTCGACCTCGCAGAATCTCTCCAACCGTCAGGCGGTGTCAACCCCAGCCCCTAACGGCTCCATGGCCTCTAACACACCCCCACAAAAACTTTCCCCCTTCCAGACGCCTCACGCGAATGAGGCCACCACGCTTTGTCCCTTCGCGTTTGCCTTCTTGCCGGTCCCGAGATGTTTGCCTTGGGAACCCATAATTCTGCCTTGTGTCAACGTGGCCGGTTTTGTTGGCCCCCTCACCTCCGGTGGGTGTGTCCGCCGTCCAGGAGTTGTGTGCCATGCCCCGGGGAGGACTGATATCACAGGTGCCCTGCCCCCTGGACTGGTGCCAGTCTCCAGGGCCCGAGGTGGCTGGCTGCCACTTCCGGCTGTCCAAGTGGGCGTGGGGTTCTGGGTCAGGTGGCGACTCCATGGTGACGACTCTGAGCACTTAGTGGCAGGCCTCTGTGGGACTGAAGCCAGTTAGGGGATGGGTGAGGGCGCAGGGTGAGGGCGGCCGAGAGTCAGCGTTGGTCAGTGGGTGAGCCTGGGTCTGAGCCCGGCTGCTCGCGTTCTGTTTCATTTGTTTGGCTTAGTTTTCGGGCCACACTTGCTGAGGCTCGGGGTTACTCCTGGCTCTGCACTCCGGAATTACTCCTGGTGCCTCATGGTGAGGGAGCTGGTGGGCACAGGATGGGGTGCAGGGACCAGGCATGTGTTAGGAGGCTCTGCAGACTTCCCCGTCAGAAATGCGGGCGCAGGAGAAGACGGAGGCTGAGACTGGGGGTTTGGGGGACCTCCGGGGCGGTGGGGGGATTTGGAGAAGCTGATTGACATCTGGGAAAAAGGACGGATTGAGGGTGGCACCCGGATTGCTGGAGTGGCCACTGGGGGGCCGCTGGCATTGCCCCTCACACAGCAGATTTAGAGACTGAGGCAGAGGAGGAGGGATCATGTGTCAGGTCACAGATGCAGCCTGTGATGTCGTGACATACTCCCTCCCCCCCAACTCCCTCCTCCAGTGCACACATATGAAGACATGTGCACAAACCCACACACATGCACACATGCAGCAGCTTCATGGTCGGTTGCCTGCCCCTCCCACAGTCTCATCTCAGTTTTTTTTTAATGTAGGAGTACTGCTATTTATTCAGTCACTGATTAGCTGATTGAATTGTGCATGAACTCCACACATGATCTCAGCTTTCTTGCATGTTTCAGTCACCATGTTCCCTAATCTTATACCCTAAAGCCATGTGAATGTGCTCTCATGCTGGCACCCCTCCCTCCCTCCCTTTTCCCTCCTTCCCTCCCCCACTCCTTCCTTCCTTCCTTCCTTCCTTCCTTCCTTCCTTCCTTCCTTCCTTCCTTCCCTCCCTCCCTCACTCCCTCCCTTTTTTCTTTCCCTCCCTCCCTCTTTCCTTCCTTCCTTCCTTCCTTCCTTCCTTCCTTCCTTCCTTCCTTCCTTCCTTCCTCCGTCTCTCCCTCCCTTCCTCTCTCTCTCCCTCCCTCCTTCTCTCCCTCCCTCCTTCTCTCCCTCCCTCCTTCTCTCCCTCCCTTTTCTCTCTCTTCTCTCCCTTCCTTGGTCTTCCCTCCCTCCTGTTCTTCCATCCCCCACCAAGGAGTCCCACTGACCTTTCCCCGTGTACTCTGAGCCTGCAGTGCTGGGAGGGCCCCCCAGTGCCACCACAGAGACCCGGCTGCCACCAGTTTCCTACACCCACATCTGCACTCTGGGGTGCTTCCCTTCCAGCTTTCGACCTGAGCCACCTCTGGGGGCCGGGGAAGACGCCAGAATCGAGGGCTTCAGGGAAATGTGCTAGAATCATCTTTCATGCCCTCCAGCAGCCCCCAGCTGCATCTGTGAGTGCCTGGGCTCTGCTGTGAGACCACCACCACCGCCCACCCCGCCACCCTCCCAGCCATGTGCTCTCTCCGCCCTCTCTCCGGGTCCATCTGCAGCTGCCGGGGTCCTCTCATGCTTAGACTTTGCCCATGCTGAGGCCTTCCCAGCACCGTTCATTCCTCTCTACTGGACACGCCCCGGGCCTGTACCCTCTCCTCCCTGGAAACAGCTGTCCCTGCCCTTGACCCCTCGAGAGCACATGCATCACACGCAGTTCTGTGATTATTTGGAGGGGTCTGGGAGCTTCCCCGGCTAGGACTCCCAGCAGAGCCCCCCCACCACCAGTGCTCCCAGACTGATGAAGGCAGATCAGGCCTGGGTAAGGGTTCCTGCGGCTGGCACTGAGACGTAGGTGTTGCAACTCTTCCAGGTCCCCGACAATGGCTGGTGGGCTGTTTGCTGTGAGTAAGAAATATTTTCAGTATCTGGGGTCTTATGATACAGGAATGGAAGTTTGGGGCGGAGAAAACCTCGAATTCTCCTTTTGGGTCTGTCTCTCTTTCTGTAGCCGTGCTTGTCTGTCTGTCTCTCTCTCTCTCTCTCTCTCTCTCTCTCTCTCTCTCTCTCTCTCTCTCTCTCTCTCTCTCTCTCTCCCCATGCCTCTGTCTCTCTGGATTTCATGAAAACCTGTTGGGCTTTCCCCCGCCTTGGCCTTTTGTCCAGTGTCCTGAGAGTGGACACGTGGACAGCCTATATATGTGCTTCTCTCATCTGACCTTCTCACAGAACGTGCTTTTAACTAGAAAAGCAGGAGGCAGGGAAGGAACCTCCTAGGTCCCCTGATTCTTTTCTTCCCCTCTGCTGCCCTGGGCCGAGGTTGGCCCCAGACACAGCATCCTGCCTCCTGGTCCACCTTTGGTCGCCAGGCTTGCTGAGCTCTTTAGGAAGTCATCTCTGTATGTAGATAGCAGGGTGACATTCAGAGTTTGACACCGAGAAGAATTCTCGGGAGAGCTTGTTAAAGGGGTCAGGTTCAGTGGCTGGACGTGCAGGCAGGAGCAAGAGTCACATTCTAAACGAGTGAACCCCCTGAGGCCGCCCTCTGCCCTCAGAATCCCCGAGTGACAGTTCTGTGAGAACCCCCGCCATTTCCGTGGGATTCCCAATGAACTTGTGTCTGGCATATTACATTTCAAGACCATATGCCATTGGTCATGCTTTTTGATGATGTTAAAATTTTCTGTTTAATTTTTTTTTTTTGGCTTTTTGGGTCACACCCTGCGATGCTCAGGAGTTCCTCCTGTCTCTGTGCTCAGAAATTACTCCTGGCGGTGCTTGGGGGACCATATGGGATGCTGGGAATCAAACTTGGGTCAGTCGCGTGCAAGGCAAACGCCCTACCCACTGTGCTATCGCTCCAGCCCCTCTGTTTAATTTTTGTGAGAAATTTTTTCATCTTTTCTGCTTGCTTGTTTTGTTTTGGGGCCACACACAGTGGTGCTTAGGGGTTACACTGGGCTCTACCCTCAGAGATGACTCCTATCTGTGCTCGGGGGACCATATGGGATGCCGGGGATTGAACCTGGGTTGGCCCCATGCCAGGCAGTATGCTCTACTCGCTGTACTAGTGTTCTGGCCCCTGGAATTTTTTTTTAAGTAATAGAACATCCCAGCTTTGCATAAAGAGTGAACCAAATAGAAATTTTATCTTCCACGCAGGGCTTTCCTTCTGCCATCGTAAGGTACTGTCCTTTTGGGTCTTTTTTTTTCAAAAAAATTTTCTTTTTGAATTTGGTTGAAATCCAAACTCAGGGCTCACTCCTGGCGGTGCTCAGGGGACCGTGGGAGCTGCCAGAAACTGAACCTGTGTCAGGTACATGCAAGGCAGGTGCCCAACCCCATTGTACTGTGTCTCCAGCGCTTCAGCTGCTTTTCTGGATGGTTCATCCTGGGGACCAGTGGTGGGGTGTGATGGTTCACACCTCTCTTGCCCTTGCATGAGTCTACCTTGTTGGGTTTTGAGGTGTGCTTTTAATGGTCTTTCTGCCTCTCCTCCAGGTGCCAGCCTGCTCTTCCTGTGTCTGGCAGTTCCTCTTTCTCCCTTCCCAATTCTCTCCTTCCTAGCTGCTTTCCTCTCTTCTCTGGCTAGGAGATCAGGTAATCCGCCCGTGTGGACTGTCACCCACCCACGGGTTCCTGGCCGGGCCCACTCTGGGCCCTGTGAGCCCCACGCATGAGCAAGCAGTGCATGGGCTTGTGGTCTTGGTTCTGGTGGCTAGACCTTGGGGCAGCTCCCTTGTTCTTTGGCTGCGTTCTGGAGCCCGCGTGTGCATGGGGGTGGGTGAGGCAGGGATGGGCGGTGGGGTGAGGAGTGGGGTGGGCGGGGGTCGCCAGTTTCATGGCCTGGAGGGTGCGGTCTCCGCAGTGTCTTTTTGGGTGATGCTTGGTGCCCGGCCTCTGTCCTCAAGGGACAGCCGTGCCGATGGAACCGCTCCCCTCACCCAGCCACTCCTCTGCCCTGCAGATCTGGCAGTGTGGCGGGACCCTGGAGACGCACCCCTGCTCACACATCAGCCACGTCTTCCCCAAGCAAGCTCCCTACTCACGCAAAAAGGCTCTGGCCAACAGTGTCCGCGCTGCTGAAGTGTGGCTGGATGAGTTCAAGGAGCTCTTCTACCACCGCAACCCCCACGCACGCCTGGTGAGCTCCTCCTGCCCGCCCCGTCTGCTTTCACCCCTGCAGGCCGCCTCAGAACCAACCCCCCCTTCCTCCTCCCTCCTCCCTCCACCCTCCGTGCCCGCACATCCACTTCCGGAGGGAGAAGCTGCGGTGGGCCTTGGTGAGGCCAGTGGGGGACTACTTGATTCCTCCATGGTTGTGATGACCCTCTGCTGATGTCTCTTGATGCCCACCCGGCCTTGAGAATCACAGCCAGCAGCTCATGCTGCCCGCCCCAGGTTGGGGGACCCTGAGCTTGTTGCTTCTAGGAAAATCAGGGCTAGGTTTCAGCTACCTCCAGCCACTGCATGTTCTTCAGATCGTGGGTATTTCTGTCGTGGAGGGGAGGTCAGGCCCCATGCCATGGTCGCCAGGGCCTCTTCCTGGCTCTGCACTCAGGGATCATGCCTGGTGATTTTTTTTCTGGGAACAAAATGAGGTGGCAGGGACCAGGGCCGGGTGGCCACCTGCCAGGCAAGCGCCCTGCCCTTTGCACGAGCTCTCTGGTTCCTGTTTACTATTGACCCCCACCTGGAGGTGCTTGGGGTCTACCCTTGACTCAGTGCTGGGGGTTCCCTGCCGTGCCGGGACTCGGACCTGGGCCTCCTGTATGTGCTCTTGACCATTGAGCTATATCTTCAACGCAGAGTATGTGTGTGTGTGTGTGTGTGTGTGTGTGTGTGTGTGGTGCCGGGGATGGGTCATGCATATGTGCGCTATCTCATCTCATCCCAGCCCCATCTCTTGTCTTTGCATGCGTGTCTACCTCAGCCAGCCTTCCTCAATCTGTCCCATTGAAGAAGTGCTGTGTGTCCAGGGATGCCCACAGGGCTGGGGTTTGGGGCTCCCATCATGTCCTAGGCGCTTCATGACCATCGAGGTGCACTGGGTCTCTCCAGGCTGGAGCTGGGCAACGGGGAACCCTGTGTGTGTGTGAGTGCGCGCGCATGTGTGTGTGTGTGGGGGGGCGGGGGGGTTGGTACCCAGGCTGCCACAGCTCTCTCCCTGGGCACCCACCCACACCTGCACAGCTGGGGCTTGGGGGCATCATCACATCCCAGGACTGGGGTGGGGTGGGGTGGATTGAGAGGCAGTGGAGGACCTTCAGGCTGACCGCATGGACCCCCCTCAGGAGTCCTTTGGCGACGTGACCGAGAGGCAGCAGCTCCGTGAGAAGCTCAAGTGTAAGGACTTCAGGTGGTTCCTGGAGAACGTGTATCCTGAGCTGCACGTGCCCGAGGACCGGCCCGGCTGCTTCGGGATGGTGAGAGGGCTGCGCCCGGGGGGGCTGCCGGCAGGATCCCCAACCCCTGCATGGGGCAGGTCCTCGATGGGGTCCCTTGGGCTCCCCAGCCCCGGCCCTCCCCTGTTGTATCCCCTGGCTCTTCCCCTCCCCCGGCTGGGTTTGGCTCTCAGCTCGCTCACGTGGGAGCATGTGAACGAGAGTCAGGTTCTGCCTGTGATTTTGTGCATGAGGAGACTGAGGCTTGCCTGGACTCTCCACACCACCTCTACCCATCACATCACTTCTCACCCTAGTCTCAGTGTCTGGGCCAGTCAGTCATTCCCACCTCAGGGGTCCTTGGGGACCAGTGGGGGGGTACAGGAGGATGGGGCAGGAAAAGGAGAGTCACTTCTGTTGTTCACCAAAAGAAAGAGAAAAGAAATCTTTGGGGGGGGGCAGAGAGATAGTCCCGGGGTTAAGTTTAAGCTTTGCCCTCTGTGTGGCCAACCCTAGTTTGATCCCCGGTGCCAGACGTGGTCCCCTGAACACCGTCAGGAGTGGCCCTTGAGTACCTCGAAGTATGGCCTAAACACCCGTTCCGCACCCCCTCCAAACCCCTGCACACAAATGGGACGTATTTGGGCTGTGGGGGTTGGGGTTGGGCTTCACCCGGTGGTGCTCAGGGGTCACTCATGATGGTGTTGGCGTCAGACTGGGGCTTGGTTGCCTACCTGGCAAGTGCCCTCACCCCCCAGACCCTCTCCGGCCCCAGTGCCATTCACTCTGGAGAGAAATCACGCCAAGGTAGAGACTCCCCTCTCCTGGGCTGCACGGCTGGGCGACGCTGCTTCCCCCATTCTGGAAGCCCTTTGGTCAGAGCCCAGCGGGCTTTGAATACGATCAAATCCTTGGCCACTGTTAAGTGTCCAGGTCTCCCGAGGTGCCGAGAGGATCAGGAGGCCGTCGTGGGCTGCCTGCCCCAGGGAGTGTGTCACTCTTGCTCGCCCTGCCTCTGTCTCCTGCATCCCCACCCCACCCCGTCCCACTGCATTTCTCTTTTGTCCAAGCGCAGCCCTGGAGGGGATGATGGGGCATGATGCTCTTCAGGCCTTTGCACGTGACCAAACTGGACACTATCCCCAGCACCCCATAGGATTCCCCACCAAGCACCACCAGGTGTGATCTCTGAGCACAGAGCCAGAAGTAAGCCCTGAGCATTGCTAGATGTGATACTCCCCTCCTTCAATCCCCCCCCAAAAATCCAAAATGAATAAATTAAGGAAGCTCTTATTTATTTATTTGTTTACTTTTGGTGTGGGGTCCATGCCTTGCGGTGCTCAGGGATTTACTCCTGGCTCTGTGCTCAGGGATCACTCTTGGCGGTGCTCAGGAGGTCCTGTGGGGTGCTGGGGTTTGTCCATGTGCAAGGCCAGCCATCTGACCTGCTGTACTGTCGCTCAGGTCCCAGAAGCTCTTACGTTTGGGCCTGGTTCTTGTGCCAGGCCCTCCTCACTTCCTGTTTCCCCTCCCTCAGCATCCTGGTTGGACTCAGTTGTGTGTAAACCTGAACTGGAAACTCCCCTTATGTTTCTTGGTAGCTCCAGAATAAAGGACTGCAAGGACTCTGCTTTGACTATAATCCTCCTGATGAAAACCAGATTGTGGGGCACCAGGTCATTTTGTACACCTGTCATGGCCTGGGCCAGAACCAGGTAGGTGACGCTTCTCTCTGGAAAAAGGCAGCAGGGGGCCCTGGGTTCAAGGTCTTGGGAGCCTCTTAAAGAGGGAAATTGGAGAAAATCTATGTGTGTTATTGTTTTTTAATTTTTATTTTTTTTTATTGAATCACTGTGGTATACAGTTACAGGCTTTCATGATTGAGTTTCAGTCATACAATGATCAAACACCCATCCCTCCACCAGTGCTCATTTTCCACCACCAATGTTCCCAGTGTCCCTCCCGCCACCCCCATCCCCTGCCTCTATGGCAGACAATTTCCTTCTTACTCTCTCTCTACTTTTGGGCATTGTGGTTTGCAGTACAGATACTGAGAGGCCATTATGTTTGGTCCTTTATCTACTTTCAGCACATCTATGTGTGTTTTTTAAAAAGTGAATATTTGACCTCTTCAATTTATGAAGGTAATAGAGACTCATTGTAAATATTTGAGAAATAGAAAGTGAAGCAAGTGTGCCCGAGAGGAACTGGAGAAACGCCTTAGGATGAAGATGAGTTTCTTGTCCCTCTTTCTCCTATGCACAGACTCTGGCTTCTGTGTTTTAATTAATTGTCATCATTGAATGTTTATGGTTTATACTTGATGATTTCCTCTTGCATGATCCATGCATGCTCCGATGTCTTTTTTGGGAATATTGTGCCTTTTGGCCTCTTGGTGGTTCACATCATGTAGTTCTTTGTTTGTTTTTATTTTTGTTTTTGAGTCACACCTGGGGTTACTCAGGGGTTACTAACGGCTCTGCACTCAGGAATCACTCCTGGCAGTGCTCAGGGGACCATATGGGATGCCAGGGATTGAACTCAGGTCAGCAAGGCTAACACCCTCTCCACTGTATTATCCCTCTGGCCCTGCACCATGTAATTCTCGAGGGGTGAGATGAACTGATTCTCTGCCTGCAAAGGTAATACAGACTCATTGTAGAACATCTGGGAAATAGAAAACGGAGCAAGCAGTGCCCAATAGGACCCAGAGAAACCTGTTTGTGCAGTTATGACTAACCGTGCACCAATACCTACAGTTAGAGGAAGAAAAAGGAAAACCCTGCAGATCTGGGTTGGCTCAGGAGGGCACCTACTTGGCCGGAGAGGCTGGATTCCAGCACCCTGTCTCCCTGTGTGACCCAGGCCTGCTCTCTCCCTGGAAGTGCAGTTCCTGCCTGCACAGGACATTTTAGTGATTCCACGGTGCCATTGCTTGGATCAAACTCCCTCAAGTTTGCCGGGAAGAGGCAGAAAAGCCCAGAGAAGAGAAAGGGCAGCTCAGGCCTCAGAGTTGCCCACTTGGCTACTGAGACCGTCCATTTTCTGGCCAACTCAAGGGTAGGGACAGTGTGGGGTCTCAAACACCCAGGGAAGAAGCAGAGCATGAGAAGGGGGCCTTGGGGAACTCTGGCCAGGCACTCACAGACCCTCAAGACTGGACACTCAGGCTCTCTGCCTGGCCCCTGACCTCTGATCCCGCCTGGTGTCCGTCCATTTCTCCATGGCCGACAGTAACCGTTGCCCACAAACGGCTCCTTTGCAGTTCTTCGAGTATACATCCCGGAAGGAGATCCGCTACTGTGTAAACACACAAAAAATAAAACGGCCGGCGGTCTGGCCGTTTCCCCACTCCAGGGAGGTCGATGGCGATGGTCAGGCGAAGGAAGGAAACGAGGCCAAGCTAGTTGGTCTTAGTAGCCGTTTATTACATGGAAGAGACGTATGTCATGGAGGCCTCAGGAATCCTCGAGCACGTGCGCCTTTGTTTTCTCCGCTTCTGTCCTCAGCCCCATCTTCCCAGGTTCTCTGATGCATGTGTCCCCCCAGAGAGCCCTGAAATCTCCCTTATATAGATCATAGTACCTCTAAAGGGCGCAATATAATGATGTCATCAAAAGGAGTTACAGAAAGAACATTGAGGCAGCAAACATACATTGTTTCCTTACATCTGCAGGCCAGTAATCCTGGCCTCACCTTTTCACAAGCTACAAGCACTTAGATTAGCACAACAAAGACCAGTCTGCTAGAGCTTGGAATCTACATCTCCAAAAAAGCAGTCTCATCCAAGCTAGTCAGGACACACAGGAAACTGCTTCTAGGACGTGTTTCTCCTCTCCTTGTCCAACCAACATATAAGCATACATAATATTAATCATTTCGTATGGACACAGTAAGAAATACTTTGAACTTATAGAATTGCTCTCCTAGGGCCATCTCAATCTCAGACTGCAGTGCTCAGGCCAGATATCTTTCCTATTCCTAGCAGCAGGGCCCTAGTCTTGTCGTTACTTTTGGATCATGACATCATTTGCCTATGATCAAACTCTTAACTTATAGTTAAGAATCGTGGCACCTTGGCCTGGCCCATCACGATGCCAGGGTAGCACATAACTTACCGGCTTGCCCTGGTTCCATCCAGTCCCACGTCGGGACCCTGCCCTTGGAGTGCTAGGAAGTAAGGGCAACTGAGGCTTAAGTTGAGAAGGCAGATGCCCAGGAGTGAATAATATTCAAAGCCAATGAATTCCTAAGTTACAGAGCATATTAATTAATTGTCTTCCTGTATCTATACAAAAGGACATTGCATTAAAGTAAACTGCTCAAAAGACATAAGGAGAGGAGAAAGACAATATTAACTTACAGTACAGCTTCAGTGTCTAAGAAGGATGAGACCTTACAAATTGGTAGGGGAAGAGAGGATAGAAGTGGTTACAAGCAGACAAAGTAATGGGAGTGACTCGGGAGCACTGTGATGAGTACAATCTGATAAACCCAAGCTCCGTGTACTCCAACAGCTACAACACCCACCAGCCCGAGGGGTGCGTGGCGGTGGAGGCGGGCGGGGAGAGCCTGGTCATGGAGCTCTGCCAGGACCCGGTCCCCGAGAACCACTACTTCCTCCTGCGCCCGGTGAGTGGGCAGTGTCATCCATGCTGTCAGTCTTGGGGCTGTAGTAGACCCTGGAAGTCTCAGGGAGGAGCGGGCCCCAGGCATGCTGGGATAAGGGACATGCTGGGAATGGGGGTGGGATGGGATGGGGAACTGTTGGGGCCTTTTTCTTGCAGGATCCCTAATGCTTGGTCTGTCTTCTCTTGTTCACTTGAAGTTGCTAGGGGCTGGGCGGGGCTTGAGACCAGCCTGGGGGCTGCTGCTGCTGCTGTGGGAATGGGGTCTCCTTGAAGCAGATGTGAGGGCAGATCCTGCAGGGGGAGGGTTGGGGTGGTGGGGAAACTGTTCTACTTCTGTAAACCTCACCTGCATTTTCCCCAGCTCTGGAATCAGGGGGAGCGGAAGGGGAGATAGTTACAGGGGTCACCAAAGCACACACCCAGCCCTGGATTTATACCATGTGGCCCCTCCTGAGCTTCACCATTTCCAGCCCTGGAGGTCCCGAGCATCACTGGGATGGCCCTGGTGGCCCCCAGCACTGCAGGACCTAAGCATCACCTCCTCAGGTCTTAGCATTCAAGCAGATGGCCTGCTTGGCCCAAATCCCCAGGGTTTTCTATCCCAAGAGTGCTCTGGAGGACCCCCTCCAGTAAATAAATAACTTAAGAGGTGAACCAAATAAAACGAGGGCAGTACCCATAGCTTTGGCCAACTCTAGGAAGGACTCGGTGGATAGCCGGCAGCTTCCTTGGAAGCTGTCAAGCCCAGGCAGGGGCGCTGAGTGGTCACTTGTAGCACAGGGCCAGGCAGGGATTTCCTAAGGTGCTTGTCCTGTGGGCAGCCATCCCTGGTTCAATCCCTGGCACCACCTCTAGTACCCAGGCCCCTCTAGAAGTGACCCCTGAGGACCCAAGCATCCCACCCCCCACAGAAATGTTCCTTGCAGTGTACACTACCCCCACTGGGGTCTGTTCTCCATCACCATGGATTTGGAGCGGGCAGTGGATGCAGGCCCAAGAGGTACTAGGTTCCTCATGCTGCGACCCCCTATGCTGTGGACGCTTGAGGAGATTTGTAATTCGGCTGTAGCTTTGGCTCATTCAAGCACAGTTGGAGCACTGAAGAGGAGACAAATAATAAGAATGAAAAAGGAAAAAAAAAACCCCAAACAAAAAACAAAAAACCTGTCCTCTTTCCTTGGATTCATTCTCAGCCTGGCCCCAGGGATGGGAAGATTCTTCTGTCATACTTACAAAGGGTTCATTCTATGTATGAGAAGAAAGTAGAGGACATTTTCTGGTAGAAATATGTTACAGTTAGGAATGAGAAGTGGAGTCTGGAAGGGTGATGATTCTTGGGTCAGAGGGAGGCTGTATGACAGGCTGTACCTCCGTGCCCCAGACCTTCTGGGTTCCTTCACCCAGTCCAGATATTTCTATATATATATTTCTGAAAGGACAAAAAAAAGATCCACAGGCTCAAGAACACATTTTTTAAAAAATAATTTTCAAATTTTATTTTTATTGTTTGGGGGCCACACCTGGCGATGCTCAGGGGTTACTCCTGGCTCTGCAATCAGGAACGACTCCTGGCAGTGCTTGGGGGACCATATGGGATGCCAGGGATCGAACCCGGTTCAGCCATGTGCAAGGCAAATGCTCTACCTGCTGTACTATTGATCCAGTCCTGCAAGAACACATTTTCAGGAAAAATCCTGTGAGGAATCACTTCTCATTCTCTGAAATTGCCTGTGATCTTTCCTAGGATGGTTCTTTGTTTCACAAACAGTCGAAGAAATGTGTTCAGGCCGAGAAGGAATCCAACGACAAGTTTGTCCCACTCTTACGGGACTGCACCCTCTCAAGCCGTCAGCAGTGGTTCTTCCAGGAACAGATGCTATGACCAGGCGGGAGCACACCGGAAGTGAGGGCCCTAGCCCCTGGGCCCAGCAGAGAGGGGCCGGGCTCCCCGACAGAGCGCCCACTCACCTGCCTGCCTCCGATGCCGAAGGTTAAGGTGGGATGGGATTCGGTGCATAATGTGAATGCACTTGGTACTGGTTTGGAAACATTTGCCACCGTTCCCAAATACCCCCGTTTTCAAAGGGTAACCATCAAATGATCACTCGTGGTTTTCAGGGAATTAAAATTTTCAAATATTTTTCTATTATTTTTTCTTATTGTGTTGTTTTATTTCCTCTAGAAAAGAGGTATATAATTCAAGTTGGTATTTGCAGTAGTTCCCAGGGCATGTCTGCAAGAGTTCCCAGGAAATCAGACTCACGGCATGTACTTTGCACCCCTTGGTACTACCTCACAGGCTGGGTTGGGTGTTTCCTCCCTGTAGATAGGTAAAATCTAGGAATCTGGCATTGATTCCTTCTGGGCATTGAGAGATTACTGATGTATTTACGTATTTAATAAAAAGGCTATTTAGTGGGGCTGAAGCGATAGCACAGAGGGTAGGGCGTTTGCCTTGCACGCGGCCAACCCGGGTTCGATTCCCAGCATTCCATATGGTCTCCTGAGCACCACCAGGGGTAATTCCTGAGTGCAGAGCCAGTAGTAACCCCTGTACATTGCCAGGTGTGACCCGAAAAGAAAAAAAAATTCTATTTAGTTATTTATTTTGGTGGAGGCCACACCCACTACTTTGTCAGTCTCGTGGAGAAGAGAATGTTTTCTGTGGATTTCATAGCCATGTTTTGCAGGGGTTCCCATAATATGCTTTCTGAACTTATCACACTCTTTTCAACTTCTTCCTGTTATTTCCAGTAAAAGACAGCACATTTGCATCAGTAGAATTGTAACCCTACCGCCCCCACTGTGATATCATGGACTATCTTTTTTATTTTGCTTACTTTTTTTGTTGTTGTTTTGGGGCCACTTCCCGCAGTTCTTAGGACTTACTCCTGGCTCTGTACTCAGGAATCACTCCTGGCAGTGCTCAGGGGACCATATGGGGTGCCAGGGATTGAACCCAGGTTGGCTACATGCAAGGCAAATGCTCTACCTACCATGCTATCACTCCAGCCCCACATTCTCTTATATTACCCATATATGTGCCATTTGCCTATATGTAGCGAGTCATTTTTCTCTTGCTGCTTTGAGATTTTTCTGTGTGTGTGTGTGTGTGTGTGTGTGTGTTAACAGTTTAGGATGTCTCTTGGTGTAAACATAGAGTGATAGCACAGCGGGAAGGGCACTGCCTTGCACACAGTCGACCTGGGTTCATCTCCTGACATCCTAGATGGTCCCCCAGGCCCCACCGAGAGTGATTGATTCCTAAGTGCAGAACCAGAAATAACCCCTGAGCATCTCTTGATGTGGCCCCAAAACAACAAAACAAAAAAGAATAGATGTCTAGGTGTAGTGGATTTGTGTTTATCATCCTTGGGATTCACTGAGATTTTGAGAAAAAGAGCTTTAAAAAGTCAATATGGGATGGTCTTCGTCTTAGCTTTTGCTGCTCCTTTCTCTGTTCTTTAAGTTAGATAATGTCTAATGAGTAATCTTTTCATTTCACATCTTCTGCCATCTCAAACCTGTTGACATCATGAAGCTTTGTGAGTTTTTTTGGTCTTAAATTTCATTTACAGTACTTTCAACTCCAAATATCTCTCTGGTTCTTCAAACATCTGATGATGTCTGTTTCTCTGCTGAGATCCCCAATATATTGATTTAATGTTAACACATGTTCCATTAATCCTTTGAACAGATTTCCTTAGTTCTCAGAATATATTAATAACAGCTTTGAAAGATTTTATGATTCAGCAACTTAAAACAACTCTAAAAGCCCATTGGTTGTTTTTCACCCCTCTCCATTAGCATGAGTTTGCTGCTGATTCAGCCAGTAGGAGAGGGTCTGTTGCTAAATGATATTATTTCTTTTTTAGTGTTCACTGAATTAAATGAGGTCTACCCAGTATAATTTCCTTTGTTGAAAAAGATTTAAGTTTTAAGTTAAAAGTTAAATTGAGACTTAAGTTCAGAGTCAGCTGATGAGGTTAAAAAGTCAACTTCATTTAACATTAAAAAACTTAAAAGTTAAATGATTAGCGGCCTTAATGCCATCCTACAAAATTTGTTTTTTTAAAATGTTATTCCACTATCTTCCAGGTTCTGCTCACTCTCGAGGGGAGGGGACTATGGGGGCCAGGACACAGGAATTCTGCAGATTAGCCTGTTATTTTGCTTTCTCTGGTCCAGTGGGTTATTTGACTAATATTATAAATGATGCAGGTGTGTTTGGAACTGGTTTCAGAGGTGCCCATCTCTCTGAAAGATGCCTGCTTACCAGGTGAAAAGATTCCCTTTTAAAAACCTGTAACAATTCCCGGAACCAGAGTGATAGCACAGTGGGTAGGATGTTTGCCTTGCACGTGGCCGACCCGGGTTGATCCCCAGCATCCCATATGGTCCCCCAAGCACCGCCAGGAATAATTTCTGAGTGCAAAGCCAGGAGTAACCCCTGAGCATTCCTGGGTGTGATCCAAAAAGAAAAAAAACTATCAATTCCCAAGAACATTTTCGGAGACTGAGGGTACAGAACCATTCCCGGTAGTGCTTGGGGGTTGCTCCCATCTCTTTATTGAGGGGTTGCTCCCAGGGATGTTGGGACCAACCTTCATGCAAAGCAGGTTCTCAGTCTCCCAGGAAACTGAACCTTTGTTGCTGGACAAGCCCCTTTGTGTCAGCTGGGCAGGATTCATTTTATTTAAATGGGCTACTTACATGTTTCTTGGGCTGGAGCGATAGCACAGCGAGTAGGGCGTTTGCCTTACACGCGGCCAACATGGCCGACCCGAGTTCGATTCCTCCGCCCCTCTCGGAGAGCCCGGCAAGCTACCGAGAGTATTTGATATGCCAAACACAGTAACAACAAAGTCTCCAATTGAGACGTTACTGGGCCCGCTCGAGCAAATGGACGATCAACGGGAGGGCCTTTTACCTTTACTTACATGTTTCTTGATGGTCGAATATGGATGAAACATTACATTCCCAATTCATTGGCGTCCTTTTTCTCCTTCGGCAAAGCAGTTATTTTCAGGCTTATTACAATGTGCACAGACTTACCTGTACCTTGTGAAGAGGCAGGATCAGGCCCAGGAGGGGAGATGCTGCCACCTCACGAGCTCCAGGTGGTGCCAATCTCATGGACCAGGGATGGTGTTTGAGGAACAGCATATTCCTGTGGGACTAAGGGAGAGGCATCAACCCTGGGTCTGACCAGTCCCTACTGTATTACTCTGACGTGCCCACGAGATGGTGCTGTCCCCCTAGGAAACCTGATCCCCTTAGCCATCAAATCTGTAGCACTGTAGCACTGTCCTCCCATTGTTCATTGATTTGCTGGAGTGGGCACCAGTAACGTCTCCATTGTGAGACTTGCTGTTACTGTTTTTGGCATATTGAATATGCCATGGGAGCTTGCCAGGCTCTGCCGTGCAGGAGGGATACTCTTGGTAGCTTGCTAGGCTCTTGAGAGGGACAGAGGAATTGAACCCGGGTCGGACACTTGCAAGGCAAACACCCTACCCGCTGTGCTATCGCTCTGGCCCCTCAAACCTATTGGCAGAAAATTCCTCTGAATCCTAGGCCCAGGGATTCAGATCTGGAAGGCACCAGAAACCTGTGCTGGTGTAGCTGGCGTGATCAGCGGGAGGCCAGCGAGGGAAGGGAGTTGGCCTGAAATACCAGAGCAAGGTTGAGACAGCTTCCTCCTAGTTAGCATCCTCCACATGGGTTAGGGATCTGGATTCTAAAATAACCAGCATGTGCTCTACTTAAAGGGTGCTGTCAGCTGTCTCCATGGGAAATCCCCCTTTCCTCTATGGCACTGGACTAGACTTTAAAGTCAAGCTACTCACCTCAGGGCCAGAGAGACAGTCCAGTGGGTAAGGTTTTTGCCTTGCATGCGGTTGATGAGTGTTTGATCTCCATACCCCATTTGATCCCTGGAGCCACCAGGAGAGAACCCTTGAGTGCAGAGTCAGCTGTGAGTCCTCAGCACCCCCTGGTGAAGTAAAAGGAGAAACAAATAGAGTAAATGACCCCTCTTGAGAAAAAGTCTCTAAAAGCTTTGCCACTTGCCTTGTTGTGTCTGAGTCACAGTGTATACTGGGCCCAGGGCTGGACACTGCCCTGCTCCAGTCTGCTGAGGAGTGAGTTCTCATGCAGCATTCTGTGTAAACTCAAAAAGGGCACAGCTTCGGCTATTAACCGAAAGGTTGGTGGTTCGGGCCCACCCAGAAACGCCAGATGTGTGAACTCAAAAAGGGCACAGCTGCGGTGGCGGCTCTGTCTCTCCCGCCGCCCGCGTTCGGTAGTCTCACCCTGCTTCCCCCACCCTGGGGAGGTCGATGGCGATGGGCAGGCGAAGGAAGGAAACAAGGGCCAGTCTGGTTGGTCTTAGTTATAGTTTATTCCAGTCCTCTCTCCATCCACTCCGGTCTCTCTCTCCTCTGCCTCCCCTTGCTCATTCTACAGTCTCATTATATCACCCAGGATGAGGGATTGGGATAATAATTACACATAGGTGTGGTCACAATCAATAGGGGTAGAATTCTTTCCCTCAGGGAAAGCCGCTCCTAGGACAGATCCTCTCTCAGCAGGACGACCCACCCTCGAGCGGAATCCCATGGGTGTGTTTCTCCTCTCCTTGTCCAACAAGCATATTAGCATATATAATATAAATAATTTTGTATGGATACAGTGAGAAATACCTTAAACTTATAGAATTGCCCTCCGAGGACCATCTCGATCTCAGACTACAGTGCTCAGCCCAGATAGTCTTTCCCACCTCTACCAGGATCCTAGTCCCATCGTTACTTTTGGATCATGACAGCATTTGTCTATGATCAAACTCTTATAGTTAAGAATCGTGGCACTTTGGCCTGGCCCATTTTGATGCCAGGGTAGCTCACCACTTGCCCTGGGTCCATTCAGTCCCTCATCGGGACCCTGCTTTTGGGGTGTTAGGAACTAAGGGCAACTGAGGCGTAAGTCAAGAAAGCAGATGCCCGGCAGTGAATAATATTCAAAGCCAATTAAATCCTAAATTACAAAGCATAATGTTAACCGTCTTCCTGTATCTATACAAAAAGGGCATTGCTTTAAAGTAAACTGTTCATAAGGCATAAGGAGAGGAGAAAGGCAATATTAACTTACAATACAATTTCAGTGTCTAGAAGGATCTGAACTTACAAAGGAACAGATACTGATTAGGGGGGAAAAGCTGATTAACTGGTTGGGGAGGAGAGCATAAGGAGAATTTACAGATAAAAACAGTGGAATGGAAGTGCCTTACGAGCACTGTAATAAACCGGAGTTCCTCATGGCAAAGGGGAAAGGGCAAACCAATGTTAAGCCTAAAATATTTGGAGCTATATTCCAACAGCATTCTATCAAACTTGCAATTTTCCCTTCAGTACGGGGGATCGAATCTAGGGTGTCACACCTGGAAGGCAACGGCCCCATCCCTGACCTGCATTTCCTGCCCGAAGTCTCACTCTTACGTTCGTGTGTAGAGGTGAGGATGGCACTGTATGTACATGGTGTGTGTATGCATGTGTATAGACGTGTGAATTGTACTGTATGTGCATGTGTATAAGTGGGCATGTTTATGTGTGTGCACTTGTATGTAAAAGTGAAGATGGACTATGTGTATGCATGTATGTGTGCACACTTTTGTTCACATATGTGTAGAAATAAGGGTAGCAGGTTATGTGTGCACCAGGTCTGGCTTCTTAAACTGTAGATGAAGACTACACACGGGGTTTGCATAACTTAAAAGATACTTGTTTTACTTTAAATTTATTTATGATGTAGGGGTCTGGAGTGATAGCACAGCAGGTAGGGTGTTTGCCTTGCAGGCGGCCAACCCAGGTTCAATTCCCAGCATCCCATAGGGTCCCTCGAGCACTGCCAGGAGTAATTCCTAAGTGCAGAGCCAGGAGTAACCCCTGTACATCGCTGGATGTAACCCAAAAAGAAAGAAAAAATCAAATAAATTTATTTATGATTTATCAAATAAATATTTGTATCCTTATTTTACATACCTCAAAATCAGGGGCCACGGAAAAAATTTCCTAACAAAAAGGGGTTGCTAATGGAAAACTTTAAGAAGCTCAGAGAGAGAGAGAGACAGAGAGAGAGAGAGAGAGAGAGAGAAAGAGAGAAAGAGAGGGAGAGGAAGAAGGAGGAGAAAGAGAAACTTTATTATACATAATAGATTGAATAATAACAGTAAAACCTGAAAAATTGCCAGAAACAAGGACTAATAAGTTACTGTAGCAGCAGACATTAGAAGTCAGAGCAACTGAGTGGTAGGCATGTATCGGGGCAGTTTATGAAATCATAAATCGGTGGCAGAGGAGAGAGAGGAGGAGGACTGGGCCACTCTCCCTGACAACCACCTTCCTGTTACCACGACTAATTCAATAAGTGGATCCATCCTAGGCTGTGTGGGTGTGTGGCATTGGGCGGGGCGGGTCCTGCAAGGAAATGGCTCCTGCTTCTGGATGATGAGGAATCCGTGCCGTGGAGTCTCACCATGTCCAGAGCCTGTCACTGCCCACCCATGGTGCCTATCCTGTCTATACACCCTCTGCAGTGCCCCCCAGGGAGAGCCCCCCACCTTGCTCCAATGCTACGTGGGTTCCCACCCATAGTGGCCAGACCATGTCTCAGGATAAGGACCTACAAACCTCCAGGTATTTTCTAAGCCTCTCAAGGACTGGATGGAGCTTTGCTGCCCAGAACCTCACCCCAGTGTGGAACCCTTCACTTCCCACAGGCTCCCCAGACAGCAAAAGCCCACACTGACCCTGTGCCCCAGCATCCGAGATGGATTTGATTCTCAGCACAGCGAAAGTGAGAGGGGGAGATGTCAGAGCTACAAGAGACAGCCGCAGACCACTGGGGCCTGAATGTGCTCAGGGCAGGGAGGACAGGGGCACTCGGGGGTGCCATAGTGGGCACGGGCGATATGGGGGAGCTGGGGTTCCTTTAAGGCTGCAGGACTCATGAGGGCAGCGTGGCCAAGCTGAGTGGCCCGAGTTGGGAGTGTGTGTATTGAGAGGGATTTCCAGAACAGGCCGGGATCAACACCAGAGAAGCGTCCAGCTTCCCCAAGGCCAAGTCTTGTGTCCAGCTCCCAGTAGGATGGACTGAGTCTCAGAGAAAGGGGCAGAGCTGGGATGGGGAGATTCTGTGGGATCATTAAGAGCCCTCCAGGACTCAGAAAGGGAAGTCTCTGTGCAACACGGGGAACTAATCAGGGACTGACTGGGTCTGCGGTCTCAAAGGCCCCACAAAGTGGCTGCTGCCAGTCTGGGAGGAAGCAGAGACAGAAGGACAGAGAGAACGTGGACACCAGATAAGGCGGGAGCAAGAACTCTGCGGGCCTGAGGAGAGGAGAGGGGATGGGCAGGGAGGGCAGGGGCTCCAAGGACAGAAAGGAGAGAGAGAGGCCTGGGGAGGGAGGGGCGGTGGGGACAGCGACCACGACAACCCCTCTGCCAGGCTCGCTGGTCTCCCACAGAAGCAGCCAGGCCAGACCTAGGGGTGCTCAGTGGCTAATCCTGGCAGCTGCAGGAACATGGAATGAAGCCTGGTGGCTTCCTGTCACCAAGTGGGCATTAAGTCTTGTCTTCCTCACCTGGGACAAGGTGATCTCTGACTCCAGGAATGTTGCTGTCCACTCAGCCGGTTGCCATTTGGTTCTGGTCACCATTTTGTCAGAGCAAACCTCACATTTGATTCTTGTCAAATTTGGTGATTCCTGACTCATTCATCTTCTCCTCCTCCTAGAGTGGGTCTCTCAGAGGTCCTGCCTAGTTTTTCGCTTCTGCCTCTTGTGGCCTCCTTGGTTCCCTCCCCTTAGGCTTGGCAGACAGAATCATTTGCGAGCCCCTCCTTAGCTCACCCCGCTGCAGCTGATCCTGACAAACTAGCACCTGCAGGTTAATCTTCTGGCGATGCTTAGTGATGAGTGACTCTCTGGGATTTTTTCTCATTTCTGGCCTGACTCTGAGAGATGTCCATTCTACAGTAAGGCCCTCAGGAGTGGCCAAACCTGACCACGGCTGGGCCTGACCAGCCTCCAGCTCCCTGGCCTTTCTCGAGTTCATTCTTTCAACTGGCTCAAAGCCCCCTCCCCCTCCTGACTGGTTTGAGTAGAGCAGTGTTCAGTCCTCATTGGAGAAAACAGCTTTTCCTCCCTGCTGGGCACTGAGCAGGCCCAGGGCCCATTGATTGAAGAGACAACTGCAGCCAGGGAGTCAGTTTGGTTCTGGACCCTTACTGTCCATGGCATTCTGGACCTGTAAGGTATTTTTCTACCTGGGTGGCCAGTTGAGTCAGAGACCCTCTTCCTGTTCCCAATCACCACAGCCCCCATCTGGCCTCTGGGGCACACAGAGCAGTGAGGAGACCAAAATCAGTCCTGGGGATGGGGTGATGTTTTTTCACCTCTGGGCTGCTCAGGCAAAGGAGCAGAGCACAGATAGCAGGCACATCCCACCCCTGCCCCTCGCCCCCCGCGTCATGATCCAACCATCCAGGGTATATTCTCAATGACTCCATGCTCATCAAGGGTCAACTGTCAATCAAGATGAAACTAACACCCTGGTCTGCACTTGCTGGTGACCTTTGTCAGGATTCCTGCCCCACACCCCGCCTCCCCACCCAGACTCTGTCTCCTTCCCCTGTCTGGGCTCTACAGGTACCTGCAGAGTTTGCATCTGCTTTGGCAGCCTCAGGCAATCCATGGTGTTAGCTCAGTGCACCAGAGAGTCGACCCTGGGGGCTCAGCACAACTCCCCATTTCTATTACTGTTAGTATTTGTGACCAAGGAGACCAGGGCTAGTCTAGGTGCTGGCAGCAGTGCCGTTGGGGCAGACCCTCAGTGCCCGAGCGTTCCTTGCCCTGCTCACACCCAGCATGCCTCCAGCTCTCCCTGCCAGAAGACCCACGGTTCTACACTTGGACACGGTTAGAAGTTGCTGATGCAGATGTTTCTGTTTCCTCACCTCTTTAAGTTAAACGTTTACAGCAATGGTGAAATTTGCTTCTCATCAATGTTGCCTGTCATCTTGCATAAGCTCAGAAAGAGAATTACAGATTCCTTTAATCTGCCGCTTCAAATTTATTTCAATGTAAAGTCAGGCATGAAAGGTCAGATCTGTTGGCTTTTCCTGGCCCATGTCTTCTGCTCCTACTCCCCAGACTCCAAATCTGGGTCCAGTTTTATTTTGTCTATCCCAGACCCAAGGGGTCTGTGACCATTCTTTTGGCCAGAGACTGTCCCATGATGTACTCTGGACCATATCACATGTGGGACCTTAGGCCTTCCCTTGTCCAAATCAGGGTCACCTGGCGCCTGTCCGAGGTCCATCCAAGGCCCTCCACGTGAAGCACATTTGAGAATGTTTGAATCAAGGACAATCACTGGGAAACTGAAGCTTTAGTAAGAATGAATGTCCAGGATGAGATCAGGACCCACCTGTGACTGCATGAAGCATCAAGCAGTGTCTGTGTGGGGGTCTCTTTGCCAGGAGCCCAAGAGAATACCAAAGTCATCAAGGAGAGAAAAACTAACATTTCACTGGTAGTCTGGTCTGGGAAATGACGCCCTTCTGTCTACATAGTTTCACAGTAGAAAATTCCCAACATCCTCACTGAACCACATGCCAAATACCAAAGGAAACATATGGGCTTTACCTGGAACTTGGGAGTCAACATCCTAGACCAATCAATGCCCTCAACCCCACATAAAAATTCCAGAGTCAGTTTGGCGGGGACCCCACATTGTAGATGCAAGAGAGAAATAGTCACAGGCTAGGAAACAGCAGAGACCCGATAAGGCCCGCGTGGGATCCTCATGCTCCCGCACTGCACTGACAGGCATCTCCTGGGACATGGCCAGGGCAAGGCTGACTGCTCAGTGGGATACCAAGCAGGTCCCCTCTTCTGCCAACACTCTCTGGGACCCCTGTGTCTTCCTGAGTGTGGTGAGTCTAGGGCATGACACCTGCCGCTGTGAGAGCCGTGGGATTCAGGGACCTTGCAAAAGGGTCTGTTCCTGGGGCAGGGGAGGGAGCACGTGGAGGGCTTCTTCCTTCTAGTCCTCACCCAACACTAGCCCACAGTTGGAAATTTGGTGCCTGAGCCCCCAGGGTCACAAGGTACTTCCCCAGGGGCTAGGAAATACATGTCATCTTGCACTTCCTGAAAGTCACAGGGTAGGTGGAAGACTCCTCTTAGGGCATAAAGGTGGCAGGGTGAGGGGAGTGCTGGACATGTGCCAGCACTGACCTCCGGCAGCTTAGAAAAAGTAGCGGCCCTTGAGCACAGTTCCTGACCTCCCAAAGAACACCAGACCCCCACTCTGTTCTTCAGAGACTGTGGTGAGCCACCCAGGAGACACACATATAATACTATGAGTATTTTACCTGTCATGTCATGTCACAGTTACCCAGGCCTGGTCATTGTGAAGATGAGAAACCAGGCCAGCTTAGTGTTCCCAGGTGGCCTCGGACCTTCATCTTCTGTAGGAGTGTCCTGGCCGTCAGGTGTCCATCCCATCCCTATCTGGGGTTGGGAGACCTCCCGGTCTTCAGGATTTGTCTGGACCCTGAGAGCAGGTCCCAGGCTGTGGTCAGTCATTGCAGATCTGCAGTTCCCTGGTTATCCATAGCAGAGACCATTTCCAGTTCTCCCTTTGGCCAACGTGCCTGGAAGAACAATTCTATTTTTTGTCCAAATTTGAAATCCTTGAGTGTTAAAAGTAGGTAAAGGGATATTCCTGATACCCTTTCAGTATCTATATTGTAAACCACAAAAAGGGAGACAAAGAGAGAGAGACAGAGACAGAGAAAGAGAGAGAGAGAGAAAAGGCAGAGACAGGGACAGACAGAGACAGAAACAAACAGAGAGAAAGATAGATTATAAAAACATCTTCCCAAAAGGCTGACCTGAATATCTGGGAAAAACCCAAGTGCCGGACAACGGATGACTGGTTAAATGTCACGTCCGGCGCTGCAGGGCCGAGCCAGGGTGGGCCGTCAGGGTGAAATCAGCACTCAAGTCACACAGGGTTCCGTCTTTCAGGAGATGGCATGAATGCGTGCGTTTATTCAGAGCACAGGTACAGACTTAAGTATGTTTCCAAAAGCCACACAAAAGAAAGGAAAGGGGATGGGACGTGGGAAAGTGGATGGGACGATGAATAGAGCCATGCACCGTTGGTCAGTCACAGTGGGCAGAGCCATGCACAGTCGGTCAGCCACCTGGTGACCCTTTCGACCTAACGCTACCGGTCGGAGCGGCCTGCTTTGTTACAGTTTTGACATATCCATAGAGACTGCTGTTCCTCGTACATCATTTACAAATCATTTACGAGGGTGCATTTTCCCCAAACTGAAACGTCATGTACTGGGAAGCTGCCCAGCTTTGTCCCCCAAACTGAAACCTCCTATACTGGGAAGTTGCCCAGCTTTGAGCAGGACAAAGGGGGAATGAAAAATCAAGCATTCTTTTACTTGCTCAGTAGGCAACATCTCACCCCTTTTTTCCAATTATGGCACGCCAGGACCCCTGTCTTAGGTCGTCCCTCGCCCCGCTGTGGTACCCGTCATTGGGGAGAATGCTTTAGCCCCTGTCTTAGGTGTGCGCGGAGGTGACAGAAGTTGCCCGTCATTGGGTATCCTGGGCAAGGGCATACTTCCTTAACCACGAGGAGGCACAGGGGAGGATTGATGACATTTCTACCAAACCAGGCAGGACCCAGTGTGGCTTGACCAGAATGGAGCATGGCTCAGAAAAGAGGGGCAGGGGTAGGGTAGAGGGGTGATGGGGATCTCTTCGTTCAGTGATCGGGGGGGTTCTGTACAGGTCCGGTCCGCACTCCTTCTCCTCCTGCGTTTTCCGGTACCGGCCATGGGATCAGGTCACTGCAACAGATAAAGGAAGAGGCTTCCCAGGCCCATTAGGAATACCTTTCTGAATAGGGCTACTCTTTGCTAGTTTCTCTCAGTTGCATAAATTGAATTTGAGTGATTTGCCGATCAACCCTGCCAATCTGGTCTCTGACAAATGAGACAAGTCGACTCAGGATGCAGGGCCCGAATGTAAGCATCAGTAATAGTATGATCAGAGGGCCTGCTATAGTAGATATCAGGGTGGTGAACCAGGGAGATTGATTAAACCATGACTCAAACCACCCTTCCTGAGCCTCTCTCTCCTTCTTACGCCATTCCAGGTCTTCTCTCAGCTTAGCCATGGAATCTCGACTACCCTCCGTGTGGTCGGCGTAAAAGCAGCACTCTTCTCCCAGCGCTGCACACAGCCCTCAATTTTTAAGGAAGAGCAAGTCGAGCCCCCTCCTATTTTGCAAGACTACTTCCGACAGGGAGGTCAAGGAGTTTTGAAGATGGCTAATAGATTTTTCTATTCGGTTCACGTCCTCATCAATAGCTGCTCTTAGAGAAGATAGACCAGAATGTTGGGTTACCAGAGCAGCGATGCCAGTGCCGGCACCTGCCAGGCCTATGCCAAACAGAGTGGTGATGGTTAGTGCGGATATGGGTTCCCTGCGGTTCCTACGCAGGACATCAGGGGAATTGGACCAATAGTCAAGGAGTACCTCAGCAGGGTGGTATATAATTTTTGGGACAACAATAACCATAAGACAAAATTCTTGGAAGGCATTAAATACTGAGCCTGCCAAGTGGGGAGTTAATCCTGAACGTGAACAGGCCCACCAAGCTCCCATTTTTGGTGAGATCCAGGCGGAGTTACTCCATCCCGGGGACTCCACATTCTGTGCACACAACTCCTTCTTGTTTTGAGGGACTGTACCTACACATGTCCCTTGACCGCTAATTTGGGTCATGGTTAGTCCCTGGGGGTGGGCCTTCCACTCTCCAGGGGCTCTGTAATTAACATTGTATGAGGCGTTAATACCCATAGCCTCATAAAACAGTGGCGTGGGGCTATAGCACAGCCAGCAGGCTTCAGTCAGGTTTGGGGCAGTAGCATTCAGAGTCTGATATGTGGCTTCGATAAGACTCCTGAGGGGGTTAATGATTGGGTCAAAACTGGGTTTTGGGATGGATAGGCCGGCTGTAACAGGAGGTGGTGTCGTCTTAGGGCCAGCCATGGTAGTAATGGTGGGCTTAAGAGGGGGTTTTGGAGCCTCAAGTGCCTGGTTAGGGCCTAGCGGAACCTGCTGCACGGGTTCGATTTTTAAGAGGATCTGCAGGATAACCCCATGCCATGGCCTGCTATACCACATAAGTCCCCAATTCAGGCGGTTGACCCATCGGGTCTCCAACCTTCCCTTATCAGTGAAGGAGATTTTGACCAGAAGCATTTGTGGGTGGTATTGTACAGAATATGAGCCATACCTCAGTGGCACAGCATAAGAAATATTAACCAGGTCGTGGTCAACCGACTATTTCCAATAGCCATCGTTAGAATCTACGCAAGACCAGCTGGCACAATAGTAAGATTCAGGGCCACCGCAAGTTCTCCTCCATTGGTCTGTCCGGAACCCGGGGCAGGTGAAAAAGCCATTGCATCTCATAGAGGCTCTGGCCCCGGACCTTTCAAAACCATCCTGAAAGGGGTAGGCGTCTTCCAGGGAAAAATATAAGTCAGGGAAGCACTGATTAAGGGGTGCTGCGTCACAGATTGTGGTACTCCAATCCTCATGGTCCTCTCCACTCCTTATGACCCAGGTCTGCTTGAATGGTTGGTGTCGATTGGCATGAGTTTTGGTAGGGTCCTTCATTAATAATATAGCGAGGGTCCAGGCGACAAGCGTCGTTGTGGTGATTTTGTTCCTGTGGAAAAAAGAGAAGGAAATTCGTCTCAGGGCTAAGTACCCTGGAGGTGAGTTTCATTATTTTTCCCAGCTGTGGGGGACAAATGATCGTGGGGCTCATGTATTGGCCTGACCAGGCGTTCCGGCACCCAAATGGGTTTTTCTGTATTAGTTGGATATGCACAGACTGCGCCTCTGACTCTGGCAAGGATTGCTGCCGGTGGTTGCCAGGTTCCTGAGGACAGATCCTTCCATTTCACCATTGCTTTAAGGGGAGCCGGAGTAGCAAAGTGACGTTGGGCTGCACTGCGGCCTGAATCATCGAGGAGCAAAAAATTTAAAATGAATAAGGTTGTGGATAGGAGCGCTTGTGGCCCTTGACAACCTTGGTAGATCTCACCCTCTTTTGTTTTAGAAATGTAAGTTTTGAGATGTCATTGCGCTCGCTCTAAGATAGCCTGTCCTTGGGGGTTATAGAGAATGCCTGTTGTATGTGTAATATCCCAGGTTTCACAAAAGGAATGAAAAGTGCGGCTTGTATAGGCCGGTCCATTGTCAGTTTTAATTTGCCTGGGATTTCCCATATATGAGAAAGCAGCAGTAAGGTGATCTATAACATGTTTCGTTTTTTCCCCGGCATGTAGTGAGGCAAAAATCATGCCCGAGTGTGTGTCTATCGAGACATGGAGATAATGCCGGTTACCCAATGAGTTAGTGTGGGTCACATCCATTTGCCAAATATCATTTGCTCTCAGTCCTCTAGGATTGACTCCCAGGGACGGGGAATGTATATAAGGAGCGCAAGCGGGACAGACAGTGGTTATGGAGAGAGCCTCAGCTTTGGAACAACCCGAATGAAAACGAAGAGACTGGGCATTAAGGTGGAATTTTTTATGTAGCTGCATGGCCTTATCACATTCTAGGGATGTCATTATTAAGCGGGTAGCTTTATCTGCTCGTTCATTGCCTTCTGCAAGGGGTCCCGGGAGGCCAGAGTGTCCTCTAATATGACCCACAAAGAGGGGGTCCTTTCTGGCCCAAATCAACAGTTGCAATGTTTGTAATTGAGATAAAATTTTCGAGCCCTCACCTATGTGGGGTGCTGTTTCTAATTGGGGGAAGATATTAGCAACATACACACTATCAGTGTAAATATTGAGGGGCTCATTATGGAATGTCTGCAAGGCCAATAATACAGCAGTTACTTCTGCTAATTGCGCCGAGGTCTCAGCAAGCTGTATGGCGTGAACATCCTGCCCATCAACCACTATGGCTCGACCGCACTTAGAGCCATCAGTGAAGAGGGTCCGTGCACCCGGAAGGGGCGTGGTCTTTATGATTCGAGGGAAGATAATAGGGCAAACCCTGAAGCTTTGCAGGAGTTTATGTTTGGGATATGCCTGTGTAATTTGGCCTTTAAAGGAGCAGACAAAAAGGCACCAGGAATCATCATATTGCATCAGATTATTAATCATGTCTTTGGAATAGGGAATGACCAATATGTCCATATCCTTAGCAAAGAGTGCACACCCTATGGTTCTGGCCTTCCAGAGTAATTGAGAAACTAAGGTGGGATAGGGAATCACCGTTCGGGTGGGGGAAGCTGAGAGGTGGACCCAATATAATGGACCAATCTGCCCGAAAACTCCAGTTGGGGCAAACTCTGAAGCAAGCACTATAAATTGTAGTGGTAGATTGTAATCAATATGGTGTATTTGCATTTCTTCTAAGGCATGCTCTGCTTTTCTAAGAGCCAATTGTGCCTCTGGGGTCAATTGACAAGGCGAGGAGGGGTCAGAATCCCCCTTCAATAGTTCAAAAAGAGGTTTGAGCTCTCCTGTGGGCAGGGAGAAGGATGGTCGGAGCCATTGGAATTCTCCCAAAAACTGTTGCCACTGGTGTAGAGTCTTTAAATGAGAAGTGGCAAACTGTATTTTTTGAGGCACTATTCCCACCTTGTTTATGGTGTATCCTAAATATCTGTATGGGTGGGCGAGCTGTACCTTTTCCGGGGAGATTACAAGGCCTGCTGATTCCAAGGCGACCCGGACATGATCATAGAGTTGAAGTAACAGGTCTTTGGTGGGGCAGGCTGCTAAGATGTCATCCATATAATGGATCAAAAGTGCATTGGGGAAATGAGCCCGGACTGATGCTAAAACCGCTGCAACATATATCTGACACATAGTGGGACTATTAGTCATGCCCTGGGGAAGGACTGCCCATTGGTAGCGCTGATAGGGTTCCTGAAAATTGGAGGAAGGTAGAGAGAAGGCAAATCTTTGACAATCTTTAGGAGCTAATGGAATATTGAAAAAACAGTCTTTAAGATCTATCACTAACAATTGCCAGGATTTTGGTATAGCGGAGGGATGGGGGAGCCCTGGCTGCAGGGCCCCCATTGGATGCATGGTGGCATTGACTGCTCTGAGATCTTGCAATAATCTCCACCCGCCTGTCCTTTTCCTTATGACAAAGATTGGGGTATTCCAGGGAGATGTGGATGGGGTAATGTGCCCCTTTTCTAATTGCTCAGACACTAGGGCATGTGCGGCCTGTAATTTCTCTTTAGGTAGGGGCCACTGCTCCACCCAGACTGGATCATCTGATTTCCAGGTAATTGGGGTGGGAGGCTGCTCGACAGTGGCCCTGATTAAAAAGGGCTAGTTTCTTCCAGTTCCTCAATGGGCATTAAAATCACGGGATTTTCCTGCCCGGAGGATGGGCAGTCACTAGTAATATGGGCTATGGTCTTAAAGGAGACTGGCGATATCTGCGAGAGACTGGGTGATGTAACCAGAACCACGCCCATAGCTGAGAGTATATCTCGTCCCCAAAGATTGGTGGGGAGTTCTGGGACAATATAAGGCTGGAACTGGCCCTTATGGCCCTCGGCGTCCTCCCAGATCAATACTTGGGCGCTACGGCTGGGTCGGACTTGGCCAAGTCCTTGCAAAATGGCTGTAGCCATTGTGGCAGGCCAGTTGGCAGGCCAATATTTACTGGATATCACTGAGACATCCGCCCCAGTATCTAATAGCCCAGAGAATTCGTTTGAGTTGATTCTTAGCGCATAGCGTGGTCGGGAAGCCATATGGGCAATCCAAAATATTTGGGCTGGATTATCTGAGCAGTCTCCGTTTGTCTGACCCAGGACTGAGAGCATCGAGGTGGGGCCTTGCCACGTCGGGAGGAGGAGCAGGCGTGCAATCAGCTGTCCCTTTTCTATCGTCACAATGCCACGGGGGGAATTTGCCAAGACATGAATTTCTCCTATGTAGCTCTCTGTGATAGATCCTGGGTATATCTGCAATCCTTGCAGGAGAGCCTTTTCTGACCCTAGAATGAGGCCAGTGGTTCCGGGCGGTAGGGGGCCATAGACCCCCGTCTCCAAACTTTCAATTCCCTTAGGTGGTGTTAGTACCGCCCGGACAGAGGCATAAAGGTCTAGACCTGAGCTGGGAATTGAGGAGCCCCTGACAGAGGGAGGGAAGCTCCACAGGGGAGCTGGCTGATACTTTGACCCGATGTCTGATAGGCCTCCTGCCTGAAGGCTTGCAGGGCCCGAGGCAGGCCCCTCCCGCCTTTTCCCTGTGGCAGTGGATTGCCTAAGTTATTCGGTCGGGAGCGACACTCGGCTGCCCAGTGATTGCCTCTCTTGCATCTGGGACATAGCCCGGGTGATCCCCCCTTCTTCCTCAAGGGGCTGTTGGGACATTCCTTTTTGAAATGGCCTGGCTGTCCGCATTGATAGCAGCCTTGCTTGGGGTTTTGTGGGGAATCCCTGAAAGCCTGGAAACCTGGGAAGTTGCCCAGCTTTGAGCAGGACAAAGGGGGAATGAAAAATCAAGCATTCTTTTACTTGGTCAGTAGGCAATAGTTAAAGAAACTTTGGTACATCTACACAATGGAATACTAAGCAGCTGTTAGAAAGGATGAATTCATGAAATTTACATACAAGTGGTACTACATGGAAAGTACCAAGCTAAGTGAAATGAGTCGGAAAAAGAGGGACAGACATAGAAAGACTGCATTCATCTGTAGAATATAAAGTAACAAAATAGGAGAGTAACACCCAAGAATAGTCGCGATAAGTACCAGGAGGTTTGCTCCATGGCTTGGAGGCCAGCCACACATGCTGGGGGAAAAGGCAGCTCAGATAGGAAAGGGAGCACCAAGTAAAGGGTGTTGGGAGGGTCCTGCCTGGATGGGAGAAGCATGCTGAAAGTAGACTATAGACCAAACATGAATGCCACTCAATGCCTCTTTTGCAAACCACAGCACCCAAAAGGAGAGAGAGAACAAAAGGGAATGCCCTGCCACAGAGCCAGAGTGGCATGGGGGGAGTGGGGGTGGGAGGGATATTGGGATCCGTGGTGGTGGAGAATGGACACTGGTGGAGGGATGGGTCTCGATCATTGCATAACTGAAATCCAAACACAAAAATTTGTAAGTCTATAACTGTACCTTATGGTGTTTCACTAATAAAAATTTTTAAAAAAAGACTGGCCTGGGTGGAGAGGTGGGTGGGCGGGTGATGGGAGGGAAACTGGAGACATTGGAGGTGGGAAATGTACACTGGTGGAGGGATGGGTGAACAATGATGACTGAAGCCTAATCATGAACAGCTTTGTAAGGGTCTATCTCACATCGATTCAATAAAAAAAATTTAATAGGAGAATGGCTTATATTTGGATTTATAGAATTAGATGTGTAGTACATTTTCTGAGGTAAAATCCAGAGCTCAGCTGAGGCACTGGGATCTTTATAGAATTGTGGAAATGTGATGCTGGACTTGAGTTTGGAGACAGTGCATGATGAGTAGATCAGTGGTTCAAATGTGTCCTGCTTTGAGCACCATTCAACATGTCATTACTTAATCTCTTTTTTACAAATGATTACTTCATTTACTTTAAGGGGAAACTCTGTATGGGCATTTATAAATGGCAAACAAATTTCATTTGCATTAGATATGGAAGTGGGAAAATGCTGCAGGGGACCTGCAGAGGCCTCTCGGGGTACAGAGATGGGGTTGGGGGACAGGCCCACGGGACCTTCCCTAGTGGCAGTTTGTGATTGACAGGTACAGGCAGTTACTGGCCTTTAGAAGTTAGGGGGAGTGGTCAGCTCTTTCAGCCCACATGCTCTTTTGAACACGTCCTCCCTTCACATCTTACTGAGTAAGTTTTTTTCAAGAAAACTATCTTGCAGGATTGGAGGGGTGGTCCAGAGGGAAGGGCATGTGTCTTGTGGACCAGCCAATTCAGATGTGACCCCGGGCACCGCATATGATCCCCGAAACCCCACCAGGAGTCGTCCCTGAGTACAGAGCCAGGAGTGAGGCCTGAGCAACACTGGGTATGTCCCTCCAAAAATGTCCAAGTATAGCAAAAAGAGAGCGGGGGATAGTTAGAGGGGTGGTTCTGATTGCAGTGGGACTCGCTGGAGCATTTGGGAATTTCACACGCACCATTGTAAACTGGTATTCCTTTCGGGATGCAGTGTAGTAAAATCAACGTAAAGTTAAAATTTTTATTTTGAAAAAGACAAAAGAGGCCGGGAGATAGTAGAGCGGGAAGGGCACTTGGGCTATCTGACTTCAATCTCTGGCGTCCCATAGAGGCCCTTGAGCATGACTGGGACTGATCCCTGCTGTGGTTCTAAAACCAAACAAGCAAACAAACAAGGAAATGTAATATATCAAAAGCTAGAACAGCTGGTAAGGTTTCTGCTTTGCATACTTCTATCCTGGGCTGATTCCTGGCACCTCGTATGGATCCTTGAGCACCATTAGGGGTGATCCCTGAGCACAGGACAGGTGACAGGGTCCCCAGTCAAGGGAGGTCTCATCTCTTAGGCCCCTGGAGCAAGACCATGGGGGCCTGTGCAGGGCACAGATTGCCCAGGCGCTGCCAGCTTTGGGCCTGGGAGTCGGTGCTTGACCTCCACATCCCTGGAACCAGAGCAGGATGCCCTGGCTGCCTGTCCTCACTCCCAGCCTTGCGCCCACAGGTGGGACTGCAGGACAAACAGGTGAGTGTCTGCAGCAGCAACAGGACTGGGATCTCGGCTTCCCGCAGTAGGACGTGGCCTCTGACCAGTGTCGGTCTCTGAGAATGAGCAGGAGGAGGAGCAGGTGCTACTGCAGAGCCACCTCCGGATCGGCTGCAAGGGGAGTGAATCATTACAAGGTGGATATGGAGAAATAACAGAAGGTGCCGGGGGAGACCCACTGTGACGGTAGGAGCCCGCCTGGGGTGGTGGGAGGAAGGACAGGCCAGGACGCCACCCACTATAATGTATCAAAATCTAGAAGCGGCTAGAGGGGTTTTGGGGGTGCGGATTGGCCCTCACTGCACAGAGAGGGTACTAGTAGCGGGGAGGCTGATGGGTCGAGGTAGGGGTAGGCCCATCTCTTAGGCCTTTGGAGAAAGACCCCTAGGGGAATGTGCAGGGGACAGGTTACCCCATGTGCTGTTTTCCTTGGGCCTGTGTGTGAGTGTCTGGGCCCTGAATGTTGTGGTGGGATCTGGAGAGCCTTCGGCCCTGTCTCATGACAGAGATGTGCATGCAAGACTAGAAGGTGCAGTGCCTGCAGCCTGGAATGCTCCTAATGGTATCAAAAACAGCACACAGCTGCAACCCCATACCTGGATGTCCCACTCACCTGGGCTCCAAGATCGAGCAGGTTCTGAGGCACAAGGAGCTCATGGACCAGCTGCACCAGGTGCTAACCAAGCAGCAGGCCCTGCTGGAGGCCACCTTCAGGGAGCTGAGGGAAACCAAGGTGAGGGGGTGGGCAGGGGCAGCCAGGCCAGACCTAGGGGTCCTCAGGGCTAATCCTGGCACCTCAGCCCAGCCTGGGCATGGGGGGACGTGATCTCTGGGAATGAGAAAGTCGTGGACTGAGCTACGGGACACCCAAAGGTTGTCAGTGCTCCTGGCCCACCGTGGGGCCCACAGAGTTCCAACCGACCATCGTCGGTAGGGGGCAGTGCCCGAGGGTCCGGGTGGGGTGGGGAGGCCCGTCAGGCCCACCAGGGCAGAGGCTGGTGCAGCCTTCATTGTGAGGTTACCCCTGGGAGTTCTAGATTAATCCCTGGCCAATGGGGTTGCAGCCCCGAGGCCACGCCCCCATCCCTGCCTATAAAAAAAGCTCGTGGCCCCAACCCTCGGGGCACCCTCTCTCAAGGATGCTTGAGGGAGAAGTGGCCCCAACACACCTTCCCCCTGTTGACCCTTCGAGGGGTCATCTAGGGGTCACCTCCAGATGGTGACCCTTCTACGGGTCATCTACGGGTCACCTGTAGGGGTCATCTCTAGGGGATCGTTCGAAATTGCCAGAGCACAACGGACGGTAAGAAAAGGCCCTGCGTTGGCCCTGCACTGGTCGGTGTATGGTCCCGAGGCCACAGGATCAAGCCCTGGCCCATTTCCAGCAAGTCTTCCGGCAGTTTTGTCCCCAGCAGCCTCTGTCCTCGTCAGGGTCTCCCGGGACTCTGGGATGGGAGTCCCCAGAGAGCCCCTCTCCAGGACCTGTCCGTTCCTGTCCCCAGAAGAGGACCTCCTGGGCTCCTGCTGTCTAAGACCTGGGTGGCTGGACACTGGCTCCCCAGCTCAGGAAACAATGGGGGTGGGAGCTCAGGGCAATGGTGAGGAGCTGCCTCAGTGGCGCTGAGGATTCAAAGCAAGGTCCCCGGGTACACAGACCCCTCACCACAGACCCTCCTGCCAAAAACCTCCTACCGTGCGACCACACCCTTCTCGTCTAATTTAGGACAGAAAGAGATGGAAGAACAGAATTTTAAAACATCAGATATATCTTGTAAAGGCGGAGAGTCACATGGCAGCGCCTCATCCGTTAGGGGTGAATGATTTGGGCTGGTGCTTGGCAGCAGAAGTTTGAAGCCTGTGATGTCTGAGGAGGGCAAGGCAGGGAGGAATCACCCAGAGTGTCCTGAGGCCACGGCCACATCCCTGCCTATAGAAATGCTCGTGGCCCCGCCCCTCAGGACACCCTCTCTCAAGGAGGCTTATGGGAGAAGTGGCCCCAATGCACCTTCTGCATGTTGACCCTTTCCCTAGGGGATCATTGGAAATTGGCAGAGCATGAAAAGATGGGAAGAAAAAGTGCTAGGTCAGTGGTAACCCGCCAACACTGGGCCATGCGCTGGTTCTGCACTGGTCAGTGTGTGGCCTGGAGTCCCAGGAGAAAGCCTCCGCCCATTGACAGCCACGTTTTCAGGCAGTCTTGTCCTCCAGCAACTTCTGTCCTCGCCAGGGTCTCCCGGGACTCTGAGATGGGAGTCCCGAGAGACCCTCTCTCCAGGCCCTGTTTCCTCCTGCCACCAGAATAGGATCTCCTGGGCTCCCGCTGACCAAAGACCTGGGTGGCTGGACACTGGCCCACCCAACTCAGGAAACAATGGGGGTGGGAGCTCAGGGCATCACTGAGGAGCTGGGGAGTCAAAGCAGGGTCCCCGACTCCCAGAAACCTCACCACAGACCCTTTTGGCAGTGGGTTTAACTGTGCAAAAACACCCTTCCCCTCTTGCTTGGGACAGAAAGAGCTGAAAGAACAGAATTTTAAAACATCAAGTGTATCTGATAAAGGCAGAAGTTTGCAATGCAGAGCGTCATCCTTAAGTGTTGAGTGATTTGGGCTGGTGCACAGCACCAGGAGCTTGAAGTCTGTGATGTCTGAAGAGGGCAAGTCGGGGAGGACTGACTTCGAGTTTCCAGGGAGGGGCCCTGTGAATGGGGCATTGTGACACGGGAGACAGGCTGGGAGCAGGAGCTGGGCGAGTCTCCCTGTCCCTCCACACCTGTGTCCTGCTCTGCGGGCAGCCAGAGGAAATGGGGTCAGCTGTCCACTCCCCAGAATGTTACGACCCTGAAAATGCAGAGAGCTCTAGGGCCGGGACATAGAACGCTTGTTTCTCGTTGTCCCTCGTGTCCCTGCCAGCACTGCCAGGAGGGCTCCAGTGGGTCCAAAGCAGGAAAGAATCCACTTTTTAAGGGGTCCAGAGGAGCAGATGGCGGTGAGAAATGAGCAGCCTCCGAGATAAGCAGGAGGAACCAAGAGTCCGGGCTGTGGACCATGAAGTTTGGGTGGGGTTGAAGGTCTGGGGTCCTAGACTGTCTGCTTCCTCTCAGGTCTACCGGCCTCTGGGTGCCCCCGAAACAGCCACATCGTTGAAAACATTTCGAAGGACAGGTGGAGGCAGGAGGTTCCAGGAACAATGGGTGAACCCGGAGAACAACTGCGGATGCGAGTGGGGGCCGAGGGGACTGAGCTGGGGTGAGAGAAGCGGGCGCAGCGCCGCCTGGAGTCTGAGGGCTGTGGGGTGGCCGGCCGGGAGCCTGGCCAGGCTCGAGTTGTGTCTCTGTAACAGTGGAAGGGGTCTGGGTAACATTCCCCAGTCTTGGAGCTGAACGAGTCTCCTATCATCTCCAATTATCACCTATCATTCCAACATGACTTCACTGCGAGCCCTCGAAAAGTTACCGTACTCGAAGAGTTTTGAGAGAGGGTGCAGGGGTTTGCTGGCCATCAGCTCCCCTCCACCCTGGGGTATTCTTGGGGCATAACAATTCAGTCTTCTGGGCTGTGACTTTCTTGCTCTGTGAAATGGGCTGGTGAGACCCCCTGTGAGGCCAAGAGTCTGCCTTGGGTGATGGCAGGAAGGACAGGTCAGAATGCCCTGAGGGCTATAGTGGCACTGACTGGCCCACACTACACAGAGGGGTCTGGAGTTGGCAGTTGCCAGGTAGGAGTCAGGATCCGAGGCAGAGGGAGACCCAACTCCTAGGCTCTGGGACAAAGACCCCATGGAGGCCTGTGGGTGAGGGTCTGAGCCCAGCATCTCCTGGCTGGGATCTAGTTGGCCCTCCTGCCTGTTCTCACAGACACTGTCCTACCTCCCCCAGATGCAAGGGCAGGACGAAAAGGTGCAGTGCCAATGGCTTCCCTGGGGCCGATCTGCTGGTACCTCGACATGCACATAGCTGCCGACAAGAGCACCTGGATGCCCGCTGTCACCTGGGCTCCAAGGAGGAGCAGCTGTACCAGCGGATGCTGCGGCAGAAGCAGCCCATAGACCATCTGCTGCAGGTGCCACCAAGGCAGCAGGCCCTTCTGGAGGCCGCCATCAGGGAGCTGAGGGAGACCAGGTGAGAGAGGGGCCACGGGCTCTGGGGCAGGAGGGCCCTAGACCTGCCTCCTCAGCTAGTGCCTTCACCCCAGGTGCTCTTCTGTGGGACTCAGCAGCAGAAACAGCAGCTGCAGAACCTGGTACAGTGGAAAGGAGACCCGAAAAAGGGTGAGTAACAGGGAGAAGTCCCTGTGGGTCAGAGGGCGGGGCTACTGGGGAGGGGAGCCAGGTGGCCCCACCCCCAACCCCCCACCTCCCTTGCTTGGCTGAGACCCTAATGCTGCCCCACATCCCATCCACTCCAAAGGGATTGGCGTGGAGACGAACAACACACAGGTGCTTCTGGACACAAAACGTGAGGAGCTGGAGGCCACAGACAAGGAGGAGGCACAGGAGGCCAGGCAGGAGGAGTGCCAGAGTCCAGGAGCTGGAAGAGACAGTCAAGTCCCAAGGGGCAGGGACCATGGCCTGTGTGAGATCCAGAGACGCTCCTGTTGCTGTCCTTAAGGAAGAGGAGTCCACCGTCATCGGACCCAGGTCCTGTAATGACCTGCCGAAAATCCACAAAATGCAGCTGGTCAGCAAGAGCTCCACTGGCAGCCTGACACCCCGCTGACACCTCGATTTTACTGCACTGACGCAACCTGCCTCTCTCACCCAATTGATCTAGCCCAGCCCCGTCCTCCCCAGGCCACCCGAGTTCTGCCTTCTTCCTCTGCCCTTTGCTCTTCTCCCTCCACTAGAACCAGGGATATCCCTCACTGCAAGACCAGGGATCAGGGCATAGCCACAACTATTCTCCATCTCAAGAAACGGGAGATCAGGGGGACAGTAAAGTCTCGATCCACTAGACCCCGAGATGTGGGGTAAGAAATGTCCCCACCCCTAGGAACCCCAGGGATCAGGGGGCACAATTCCCCCTCCACTAGACCCCAGGAAATGGGGGTGCCAGAGATGCCCCCCCACTAGACGCCAGGATTCGGGGGGGAGCAGAGATGCCTCCCCACCACTAGACGCCAGGGATCAGGGGGTGCCAGAGATTCCCCCCCACTAGAGGGCAAGGATTAAGGGGGGGCAGAGATGCCCCCCACCACTAGACGCCAGCGATCGGGGGGGGCAGAGATTCCCCCCCACTAGAGGGCAAGTATTGAGGGGGGCAGAGATGCCCCCCACCACTAGACGCCAGGGATCGGGGGGGGCAGAGATTCCCCCCACTAGATGGCAAGGATTAAGGGGGGGCAGAAATGCCCCCCCACCACTAGACGCCAGGGATCGGGGAGGCCAGAGATTCCTCCCCCACTAGAGGGCAAGGATCAAGGGGGGGCCAGAGATGCCCCCCACCACTAGACGCCAGGGAACTGGGGGGGGCCAGAGATTCCCCCCACACTAGAGGGCAAGGATCAAGGGGGGGCCAGATATGCCCCCACACCACTAGACGCCCGGGATTGGGGGGATCACAGATTCCCCCCCACTAGAGGGCAAGTATCAAGGGGGGCCAGAGATGCCCCCCACCACTAGACGCCAGGGATGGGCAGGCCATATATGCCCTCCCCCACTAGACGCCAGGGATGGGGGGGCCAGAGATGCCCCCCCACCACTAGACGCCAGGGATCGGGGGGGCCATTGATGCCCCCCGACCACTAGACGCCAGGGATCGGGGGGGCCAGAGATGCCCCCTCAACCACTAGACGCCAGGTATTGGGGGGGACAGAGATGCCCCCTCAGCACTATACACCAGGGATCGGGGGGCCAGAGATGCCCCCCCAACCACTAGACGCCAGGGATGGGGGTGCCAGAGATGCCCCCCTACCACTAGACGCCAGGGATCGGGGGGGCCAGTGATGCCCCCCCACCACTAGACGCCAGGGATCGGGGGGCCAGAGATGCCCCCTCACCACTAGACGCCAGGGATCGGGGGGCCAGAGATGCCCCCCCCCCACTAGACGCCAGGGATCGGGGGGGCCAGAGATGCCCCCTCACCACTAGACGCCAGGGATCGGGGGGGCCAGAGATGTCCCCCAACCACTAGACGCCAGGGATCGGGGGTGCCAGAGATGCCCCCTCACCACTAGACGCCAGGGATCGGGGGCAGCCAGAGATGCCCCCCCACCACTAGACGTCATGGATTGGGGGGGCCAGAGATGCCCTCCAACTACTAGACGCCAGGGATGAGGGTGCCAGAGATGCCTCCACCACCACTGGACGCCAGGGATGGGGGGGCCAGAAATGCCCCCCCACCACTAGACGCCAGGATTGGGGGGTGACGAGATGTCCCCTCCACCACTAGACGCCAGGGATCGGGGAGGCCGAGATGTCCCCCTCCACAAGGTCCGAGGTCTCAGAGGGGTCAAGGTGTCCCCGTCCAAAAGGTCCGAGGGATCGAAGGGAAGAAATGTCCCCCTCCACAAGGTCCAAGGGATCAGGATGGCAGATATATCCCCCCAGCACTAGCAAACAATGATTTGGAGGTCAGAAGTCACAACTCAGTTCTCCCCTCCCCATTGTGGGGTCCTGTTTCTGCGCATGACGGCCCTGAAGCTTGGCCGCTGGTACCATGCAGTGACCGGATTCTACACACTCTTTGGGGCTGTTTGGGGACTTTGTATTGCTGGCTGAGAAGGGGGGAAGGAGGAAGGCGGGCTTTCTCCCTGACTGCCACTGTCTGATTTTCATGATTGTTGCAATAAATGGATCTATCCGAGGCATGTGTGGGTGTGTGTGTCACTGGGCGGGGCAGGTCTGGCCAGTAGTTGACAGTTGCTTCTAGATTGTGGGAAGCCTTGGCCATGTCACCATGCCAAGACGCGTCACCTGCCTGCCCCTGTGTGAAGCCTGTCAATGACCCCAGGAGAGTCCACCCCAAGGGTTGAAGGTCTCAATCACGGATGCGTCCCCAGGAGGGAGGGCAGGATGCAGCACCCAGAGCCCTGCCTTCCACTGCAGCACCTCCATGGCCTCCCCTGCCCCTGGTGCCCGTTTCCCCATTCCCCTCTGCAGTGGCACCAGGGACAGACCCCACTTTGCCCCCTAGTGGCCACATCAGGTTTCTCAGGATGAGAACTTGAAAGTGCTCCTGCAGCAGGTGGGTCCAAGGTGCTGTCCCCTTAACCAGGGTCCCTCTCTATGGCACCCACCCCAGCAGGAAGACAGTGTGTTATCAGTGGAACAGGATGGGGCCGTGAATGGAACATGTTTCTAGCGTCCCCGAGTCTGTACGGAGCTGATACCTGATAATAGCGCCCCACTTCTTGGTGGACCATCAGATTCCCTAATACAAGTCCCACTGCCACCATCACAGCACGGTCACACCCCATGTAATTGAGAACCAGGCCCTGACTCCTCTTTGCTCCTGCACACCTGGACCTGGTGGGACAGCCTTGGCTGAGTGACACTCTACTGGTGACAAGAAGTGTGTCCAGATTCATGTATCAGACCAGATGGCAAAGCCTCAGAAGGGAGAGCCATCCTGTTCCAGTAATTTCCAGGAATTTGGTCAGCCATGCCCCTTCCTGCCTGTCACATTCCTACTTGGATGGGAACCAGGGATCGGGGAGGCACCAGGGATCAGCCTGGTAGGGCTGTTCCGGGCAGGCACAGGCAGGTCCCAGTTTACCCCTGGGTGCCCAGTTCATAGCCCTTCCCCTCTAACTGCACCATGGGCCTGGGGCCGCCCATTCACTCTGATGGATCTTCACACCTCACACATATCTTGTACACCCTCTCGAAGCTTCTACTGGGGCTCTGGGCTTAGTTCTCTGTGTCCTGCCTCTGGGCCCCTGGGCTCTGGAAACGCCAAGTCCAGGTTTGCCTTGAGGTTTGGGGAGCTGGGAGACTGTGGGGATCAGCGGCTTGAGCCCTCTCACCCCTTGCCAGTGGTGAGAGCTGTTCTCCCATTGAACGACTGTCTTTGGAGTTTTTCCGTTTAGGATCATACAGAGTCTCACCAAGACAGGTGGCACCCAAGAATTTGCTGGAAGCATCCTAGTGTATTCCATGTGTGCAGGCTCTACCCAGCTATCCCCCAAAGGGGCAGTAGCAGGTCACAGCCTAATTATGTAGGTTGTTTACAGGCTACCTTGATTCTGCGGTAACAACTTTCATCTAACATGCAGTGGTGCCTAGTGCTCTCTGGTGATCCCACAGTGGTGACTCCAGTTTCTACGCTCAATGTTCGAGCGTTCCCGTGAGCCCCTTCCATCCCTGCTCGGGTAACCTGCTCTCCCTTAGTCTCTTGCTCAGTGAGAGATTTGGGAACCCCATCTGGGTCAGACAGAGGGACAGAGACATATAAATAAAGTTAAGGAAATAGGAGTAGCTTACTGGGGGGCTCCCGCGCGGACTCTCTGAACCTCAGGTGAGGCAATGGTACACCCGTGCCCTAGGTTAGACTCAGGGGGCTTTTAAGTTGTCTTGGTCTGGTCCTAGTCATCTGTTCGTGGGTCAATGGTAAGGAACATGGAATGAAGCCTGGTGGCTTCCTGTCACCAAGTGGGCATTAAGTCTTGTCTTCCTCACCTGGGACAAGGTGATCTCTGACTCCAGGAATGATGCTGTCCACTCAGCCGGTTGCCATTTGGTTCTGGTCACCATTTTGTCAGAGCAAACCTCACATTTGATTCTTGTCAAATTTGGTGATTCCTGACTCATCCATCTTCTCCACCTCCTAGACTGGGTCTCTCAGAGGTCCTGCCTAGTTTTTCGCTTCTGCCTCTTGTTGCCTGCTTGGTTCCCTCCCCTTAGGCTTGGCAGACAGAATCATTTGCGAGCCCCCCTTAGCTCACCCCGCTGCAGCTGATCCTGACAAACTAGCACCTGCAGGTTAATCTTCTGGCGATGCTCAGTGATGAGTTTGTCTGGGATTGTTTCCCATTTCTCTCCTGACTCTGAGAGATGTCCATTCTACAGTGAGGCCCTCAGGAGTGGCCAAACCTGACCACGGCTGGGCCTGACCAGCCTCCAGCTCCCTGGCCCTTCTCGAGTTCATTCTTTCAACTGGCTCAAAGCCCCCTCCCCCTCCTGACTGGTTTGAGTAGAGCAGCGTTCAGTCCTCATTGGAGAAAACACCTTTTCCTACCTGCTGGGCACTGAGCAGGCCCAGGGCCCATTGATTGGAAAGACAACTGCAGCCAGGGAGTCAGTTTGGTTCTGGACCCTTACTGCCCATGGCATTCTGGACGTGTAAGGTGTTTTTCTACCTGGGTGGCCAGTTGAGTCAGAGACCCATTTCCTGTTCCCAATCACCACAGCCCCCATCTGGCCTCTGGGGCAGAGCAGTGAGGAGACCAGAATCAGCCCTGGGGATGGGGTGATGTTTTTTCACCTCTGGGCTGCTCAGGCAAAGGAGCAGAGCACAGTTAGCAGTCACATCCCCCCCCTGCCCCCCGCCCCCCGCGTCATGATCCCACCATCCAGGGTATATTCTCAATGACTCCATGTTCATCAAGGTCAACTGTCAATCAAGATGAAACTAGCACCCAGGTCTGCACTTGCTGGTGACCTTTGTCAGGATTCCTGTACCGCACCCCACCAACCACCCAGACTCTGTCTCCTTCCCCTGCCTGGTCTCTGCGGGCACCTGCAGAGTTTGCATCTGCTTTGGAAGCCTCAGGCAATCCATGGTGTTTGCTCAGTGCACCAGAGAGTCGACCCTGGGGGCTCAGCACAACTCCCCATTTCTATTACTGTTAGTATTTGTGACCAAGGAGACCAGGGCTACTCTAGGTGCTGGCAGCAGTGCCGTTGGGGCAGACCCTCAGTGCCCGAGCGTTTCCTACCCTGCTCACCCCCAGCATGCCTCCAGCGTTCCCTGCCAGAAGACCCACGGTTCTACACTTTCTGTTTCCTCACCTCTTTAAGTTAAACGTTTACAGCAATGGTGAAATTTGCTTCTCATCAATGTTGCCTGTCATCTTGCATAAGCTCAGTAAGAGAATTACAGATTCCTTTAATCTGACGCTTCAAATTTAGTTCAATGTAAAGTCAGCCATGAAAGGTCAGATCTGTTGGCTTTTCCTGGCCCATGTCATCTTCTCCTACTACCCAGACTCCAGTCCTGGGGCCAGTTTTATTTTGTCTATCCCAGACCCAAGGGGTTTGTGACCATTCATTTGGCCAGAGACTGTCCCATGCTGTACTCTGGACCATATCACATGTCAGGGTCACCTGGCACCTGTCCGAGGTCCATCCAAGGGCCTCCACGTGATGCACATTTGGGAATGTTTGAATCAAGGACAATCACTGGGAAACTGAAGCTTTAGTAACTGACTGGTTTGAGTAGAGCAGCATTCAGTCCTCATTGGAGAAAACACCTTTTCCTCCCTGCTGGGCACTGAGCAGGCCCAGGGCCCATTGATTGAAGAGACAACTGCAGCCAGGGAGTCAGTTTGGATCTGGACCCTTACTGCCCATGGCATTCTGGACCTGTAAGGTGTTTTTCTACCTGGGTGGCCAGTTGAGTCAGAGACCCTCTTCCTGTTCCCAATCACCACAGCCACCATCTGGCCTCTGGGGCACACAGAGCAGTGAGGAGACCAGAACCAGCCCTGGGGATGGGGTGATGTTTTTTCACCCTGGGGGCTCAGCACAACTCCGCATTTCTATTACTGTTAGTATTTGTGACCAAGGAGACCAGGGCTAGTCTAGGTGCTGGCAGCAGTGCCAGTGGGGCAGACCCTCAGTGCCCGAGCGTTTCCTACCCTGCTCACACCCAGCATGCCTCCAGCTCTCCCTGCCAGAAGACCCACAGTTCTGCACTTGGACACGATAACAAACGGCTGATGCAGATGTCTCTGTTTCCTCACCTCTTTATGTTAAACGTTTACAGCAATGGTGAAATTTGCTTCTCATCAATGTTGCCTGTCATCTTTCATAAGCTCAGTAAGAGAATTACAGATTCCTTTAATCTGCCGCTTCAAATTTCGTTCAATGTAAAGTCAGGCATGAAAGGTCAGATCTGTTGGCTTTTTCTGGCCCATGTCTTATTCTCCTACTCCCCAGACTCCAGTCCTGGGGACAGTTTTATTTTGTCTATCCCAGACCCAAGGGGTCTGTGTCCATTCTTTTGGCCAGAGACTGTCCCATGATGTACTCTGGATCATCTCACATGTGGGACCTTAGGCCTTCCCTTGTCCAAATCAGGGTCGCCTGGCGCCTGTCCGAGGTCCATTCAAGGCCCTCCACGCAATGCACATTTGGGAATGTTTGAATCAAGGACAATCACTGGGAAACTGAAGCTTTAGTAAGATGAATGTCCAGGATGAGATCAGGACCCACCTGTGACTGTATCAAGCATCAAGCAGTGTCTGTGTGGGGGTCTCTTTGCCAGGAGCCCAAGAGCATACCAAGGCCATCAAGGAGAGAAAAACTAACATTTCCCTGATAGTCTGGTCTGGGAAATGACGCCCTTCGGTCTACATAGTTTCACACCAGAAAATTCCCAACATCCTCACTGAGCCACATGCCGAAAACCAAAGGAAACATATGGGCTTTACCTGGAACTTGGGAGTCAACATCCTAGACCAATCAATGCCCTCAACCGCACATAAAAAGATCAATTCCAAAGTCAGTTTGGCGGGGACCCCACATTGTAGATGCAAGAGAGAAATAGTCACAGGCTAGGAAACAGCAGAGACCCGATAAGGCCCGCGTGGGATCCTCATGCTCCCGCACTGCACTGACAGGCAGCTCCTGGGACACGGCCAGGGCGAGGCTGACTGCTCAGTGGGATACCAAGCAGGTCCCCTCTTCTGCCAACACTCTCTGGGACCCCTGTGTCTTCCTGAGTGTGGTGAGTCTAGGGCATGATACCTGCCGCTGTGAGAGCCGTGGGGTTCAGGGACCTTGCAAAAGGGTCCGTTCCTGGGGCAGGGGAGGGGGCATGTGGAGGGCTTCTTCCTTCCAGTCCTTACCCAACACTTGCCCACAGTTGGAAATTTGGTGCCTGAGCCCCCAGGGTCACAAGGCACTTTCCCAGAGGCTAGTAAATACATGTCATCTTGCACTTCCTGAAAGTCACGGGGTAGGTGGAAGGCTTCTCTTAGGGCATAAAGGTGGCAGGGTGAGGGGAGTGCTGGACGTGTGCCAGCCCTGCCCTCCGGCAGCTAAGGAAAAGTAGCGGCCCTTGAGCGCAGTTCCTGACCTCCCAAAGAACACCAGACTCCCACTCTGTTCTTCCAAGACTGTGGTGAGCCACCCAGGAGATACACGTATAATACTATGAGTAATTTACCTGTATATCATGTCACGGATACCCAGGCCTGGCCATTTTGAGGATGAGAAACCAGGCCAGTTTAGTGAGCCCAGGTGGCCTGAGGCCTTCATCTTCTGTAGGAGTTCCTGGTAGGCAGGTGTCCATCCCATCCCTATCTGGCGTTTGGAGACCTCCCGGTCTTCAGGACTTGTCTGGACACTGAGAGCAGGGCCCAGGCTGTGGTCAGTCATTGCAGATCTGCAGATCCCTGGTTGTCCATAGCAGAGACCATTTCCAGTTCTCCCTTTGGCCAACGTGCCTGGAAGAACAATTCTATTTTTTGTCCAAATTTGAAATCCTTGAGTGTTAAAAGTAGGTAAAGGGATATTCCTGATACCCTTTCAGTATCTGTATTGTAAACCACAAAAAGGGAGACAGAGAAAGATAAACAGAGACAGAGACAGAGAAAGAGAGAGAGAGAAAAAAGGCAGAGACAGAGACAGACAGAGACAGAAACAAACAGAGAGAAAGATAGATAATAAAAACATCTTCCAAAAAGGCTGACCTGAATATCTGGAGAAAACCCAAGTTCCTGAGAACGGAGGACTGGTTAAAAAACTTTGGTATATCTACACAATGGAATACAATGCAGCTGTTAGAAAGGATGAATTCATGAAATTTGCATACAAGTGATACTACATGGAAAGTACCATGCTAAGTGAAATGAGTCAGAAAGAGAGGGACAGACATAGAAAGATTGCATTCATCTGTAGAATATTAAGAAACAAAATAGGAGACTAACACCCAAGTCGCGATAAGTACCAGGAAGTTTGCCCCATTACTTGGAGGCCAGCCACACATGCTGGAGGAAAAGGCAGCTCAGATAGAGAAGGGAGCACTAAGTAAAGGTTGTTGGGAGGGTCCTCCCAGGATGGGAGATACATGCAGAAAGTAGACTATAGACCGAACATAATTAACACTCAATGCCTCTTTTGCAAACCACAACACCCAATAAGAGAGAACAAAAGTGAATGCCCTGCCACAGAGCCAGGGTGGGGTGGGGGGAAGGGGGGTGGGAGGGATACTGGGATCAGTGGTGGTGGAGAATGGGCACTGGTGGAGGGATGGGTCTCGGTCATTGTATAACTGAAATCCAAACAAAAAATTTGTAAGTCTATAACTGTACCTTATGGTGTTTCACTAATAAACATTAAAAAAAAAGGCTGGCCTGGGTGGAGATGTGGGAGGGGGGGCGGGTGTTGGGAGGGAAACTGGAAACATTGGAGGTGGGAAATGTACACTGGTGGAGGGATGGGTGAACAACGATGACTGAAGCCTAATCATGAACAGCTTTATAAGGGTCTATCTCACATCGATTCAATAAAAATAAATTTTAAGAGAAGAATGGCTTATATTTCGATTTATAGAATTAGATGTGTAGTACATTTTCTGAGTTAAAATCCAGAGCTCAGCTGAGGCGCTGGCATCATTATAGAATTGGGGAAATGTGATGCTAGACTTGAGTTTGGAAAGAGTCCATGACGAGTAGATCAGTGGTTCAAATGTGTCCTGCTTTGAGCACCATTCAACATGTCATTACTTAATCTCTTTTGTAAAAATGATTATTTCATTTACTTTAAGGGGAAACTCTGTATGGGCATTTATAAATGGCAAAAAAATTTCATTTGCATTAGATATAGAAGTGGGAAAATGCTGCAGGGAAACTGCAGAGGCCTTTTGGGGTACAGAGATGGGGGTGGGGGACAGGCCCAAGGGACCTTCCCTAGTGGCAGTTTGTGATTGACAGGTACAGGCAGTTACTGGCCATTATAAGTTAGGGGGAGTGGTCAGCTCTTTCAGCTCACATTCTGTTTTGAACACGTCCTCCCTTCACATCTTACTGAGTAAATTTCTTTCAAGAAAAGTATCTTGCAGGATTGGAGAGGTAGTCCAAAGGGTAGGGCATTTGCCTTGTTGACCAGCCAATCCAGATGTGACCCCGGGCACCCCATATGATCCCGAAGCCCCAGCAGGAGTCGTCCCTGAGTACAGAGCCAGGAGTGATGCCTGAGCAACACTGGGTATGTCCCTCCAAAAATGTCCAAGTATGGCAAAAAGAGGAGGGGGGAGAGTGGGAGGGGCGGTTCTGATTGCAGTGGGACTCACTGGAGCATTTGGGAATTTCACACGCACCATTGTAAAGTGGAATTCCTTTTGGGATGCAATATTAAAAAATCAACGGTAAGTTAAAATTTTATTTTGAAATTGATAAAAGAGGCCCGGAGATAGTAGAGCGGGAAGGGCACTTGGGCTATCTGACTTCAATATCTGGCGTCCCATAGAGGCCCTTGAGCATGGAGGGGACTGATCCCTGCTGTGGTTCCAAAACCAAAGAAGCAAACAAACAAGGAAATGTAATATATCAAAAGCTAGAACAGGTGGTGAGGTGTCTGCTTTGCATACTTCTATCCTGGGTTGATCCCTGGCACCTCCTATGGATCCTTGAGCACCATTACGGGTGATCCCTGAGCACAGGACAGGAGACAGGGTCCCCAGTCAAGGGAGGTCTCATCTCTTAGGCCCCTGGAGCAAGACCATGGGGGCCTGTGCAGGGGACAGATTGCCCAGGCGCTGCCCGCCTTGGGCCTGGGAGTCGGTGCTTGACCTCCACATCCCTGGACCCAGAGCAGGATGCCCTGGCTGCCTGTCCTCACTCCAGCCTTGTGCCCACTGGTGGGACTGCAGGACAAACAGGTGAGTGTCTGCGGGAGCAACAGGAGTAGGTTCTCGGCCTCCCGCAGTAGGACGTGGCCTCTGACCAGTGTCGGTCTCTGAGAATGAGCAGGAGGAAGAGCAGGTGCTACTGCAGAGCCAGCTCCGGATCGGCTGCAAGGGGAGTGAACCAGGACAAGGTGGATATGGAGAAATGACAGAAGGTGCCGGGGGAGACCCACTGTGAGGGAAGGAGCCCGCCTGGGTTGGTGGGAGGAAGGACAGGCCAGGACGCCACCCACTATAATACATCAAAATCTAGAAGAGGCTAGAGGGGTTGTGGGGGTGCGGACTGGCCTTCACTGCACACAGAGGGTCCTAGTAGCGGGGAGGCTGCCGGGTCGAGGTAGGGGGAGGCCCATCTCTTAGGTCTTGGGAGAAAGACCCCCTGAGGAATGTGCAGGGGACAGGTTACCACATGTGCTGTTTTCCTTGGGCCTGTGTGTGTGTGTCTGGGCCCTGAATGTTGTGGTGGGATCTGGACAGCCTTCGGCCCTGTCTCATGACAGAGATGTGCATGCAAGACGAGAAGGTGCAGTGCCTGCAGCCTGGAATGCTCCTAATGGTATCAAAAGCAGCACACAGCTGCAACCCCACACCTGGATGTCCCACTCACCTGGGCTCCAAGTTCGAGCAGGTTCTGAGGCACAAGCCGCTCATGGACCAGCTGCAGCAGGTGCTAACCAAGCAGCAGGCCCTGCTGGAGGCCACCTTCAGGGAGCTGAGGGAAACCCAGGTGAGGGGGTGGCCAGGGGCTCAGGGACAGGAAGGCGCATCAGGCCCTAGACCTGCCTACTCACCTGGTGGCTTCATCTTTAGGGGATTCTCAGTCCTGAAATCAGGAGCAACTGAGCCCCAGGCCTTGCTGGAATCCCAAGGGTACCCTGAAGAGGGTGAGTGGTGCGGTGGGTCTCCAGGAGGGAGAAGTTCCTGATGGGGATCTGGAGGTGGGGCTACATGGGAGGTGGAGCCAGGCGGGACCCCTGAGATGCCTCCACCTTCCTTGCTTGGCTGAGACCCTGGAGTGCCCCATAGTCAATCCAGTGTCGAAGAACACGGAGTTGGAGGTGAACATAGTGGAGGTTTGTGAGACCATGACCTCTATGGAACTCGAGGTGATGGTCATGAAGGACAGGCTGGTGGCGTGTGAGAAGACTAAGGATCTGGATGACTAAGGTCTGAGACTAAGGTCTGGTGTCCAGAACTGGGGAGCGGGATGATGGATTGTGTGAAGAACCCAGAGAGACCCTCCTGTTCCTGTCTGTGAGGAACAGGAGGCCGCAGACCTCAGATCCGGATCCTGTAATGACCTGCCCCCAATAAACCAGAATCCAGCTCGTCCGCTTGAGTTCAGCTGCCAAGCTTGTTCACCATTAATCCACTTTTTCTACCCTGATGATGTACCCTGTGTTCTTCAATTCCAACTAATCTAGCCCTGATCCAGTTCTTCCCACCCTCCTCCTTCCTCCCTCCTCCCCGCTCTTCCACTTTCCCTCAGCACTAGACCCTAGGGATCAAGGGGACAGAAGTTCCCCCAACACTAGACCGCAGGGATCAGTGGGACAAAAATGTCTCCTACCTCTAGGCACCAGGGATGTTGGGAGCAGAAATTTAAACTGGGCCACACTCCAACCTTAGTCATGATAGCTCCAAAAGCCAAACAAGGGCTTGAGGTGAGAGCTCTCCCTCCCCAGTACACAGTCCCGTTTCTCCATATGGCAGCCCTGAAGCTAATGGGGGCTGGAAACATCAGAGCTACCAGTTCTAGACACTCTTTGGGGACTGGTTGGGCACTAATGAATTGAGGAGAAGAGAGAGGAAGGAGGCATGTTGGGTCACTCTCTGACAGTCACTGTCCTATTTCCAAGCTTGTTTCAATAAATGGATCCATCCCAGGCCATGTGGGTATGTGTCTTGGGCGAGGTGTGTCCTGCCAGCAGTTGGCAGTTGCTTCTAGATTGTGGGTGGCCCTTGCCATGGGATTCACCATGTCTAGAGCCTGTCATCTGCATGCCCCTGAGTATGCTGTTAATGACCCCAGGAGAGTACCTCTAAGATTTGGAGTGTTAACATTCAAAATATGGTGGTGGGAAGGCACGATGGTGGTGGAATTTGTGTTTGTATATTAAATGTAATAAATTATTGTAAAGAACTCTATAAAAACAAAATAAAAATTTGCAAAGTAGTCAGCAAAATATAAAGCATGGAAAGAAAACAGAAAAATCAAAGATACACCAATCTTAAAAAAAAAAAAAAGCAATGGTGTCTAAGCTACTAAGATAGCCCACAGAATGGGAAAAATTATTTACCCAATACCTAGCTTAGAAAAGGCTAATATCCAAGTTATATAGCACATTGGTAGAACTTTACAAAAAAAATATCTCCCAACCCCATTAAACAAATGCAGAGAGGAATAATGAACAGAAACTTCCTCCAAGAAGAAATTCAAGGGCTGGACCGATAGGACAGTGGTAGGTTGTTGCTTTGCACATGGCTCATCTGGGTTTGATCCCCGCCATCCTACGGGCTACACCCGCCTTGGAACCCCAAGTGTTCTGTGAGAACCAGAAGGCAGTGTCCTTCCTAAAGACACCCCATGCACACCCCATCCTCCCTTTCACCTAGAGGTGGAAATCACACCCAGATCCAAGACAGACCTGAGCCAACAACCCGTCAAAGACAAATGGTGTTGGCAGAAGATCAGACAGACTGTGATGCCCATGAGGTAAGGAGGCTGCAGACATCCAGCCCAGGGCACAAAGTGACCTGCCTGAAAGTGATGTGTTCCCCCCAAGAGTCAGAAATGGTTAAACAGAATTCTTACTCACCTGTAATTCCGTCTTTTACCTACCCTGTCAAAATCATATTCATCTACCCCAACCTTGTCTTACTTCCCTCTTCCTTCCCCCCCTTCCCCTCTTCCCCCCTCCACCTTCCTGCCCCCTTCCTTCTCCCCTCCTCTGCCCCTTTTTCATTGAGGAATGGGGCTATGGGGCTATGAGGCTATGGGGCTACACAAAGCAATTGCAGACGTGCCCCCATGGCAGGGATGCTGCGTACTAGGAGTGGTGAGTTGACCCAAACAGAACAACATTGAGACTCACTCTGCATGTAAAGAAGTTACACAGTCTCCAAGGAAGCTCAGCTAGTGAAGAGGGCACCAAATAAAGGGTGCTGGGAGGATCCTCCCAGGGTGGGAGAAGCATGCTGAAAGTAGACTATAGACCAAACATGACTACCACTCAGGGCCTCTCTTGCAAACCACAGCACCCAAATGGAGAAAGAGAACAAGGGGGAATCCCCTGCCACAGAGGTAGGGTGGGAAAGGAGGGGGAAGGGAGGTGGGAGGGATGCTGGGACCCGTGGTGGTGGAGGATGGGCGCTGGTGGAGGATGGGTATTTGATCATTGTGTGACTGAAACCCAAGGAAAAAATTTATAAGTCTACAACTGTACCTCATGGTGTTTCACTAATAAAAAAATAATAAAAAAATTCTTGAATAAAAAAATAGTTACACAGCCTCCAACACATCCATATGTGCAGGAACAAACTCAAAACATAAAATAAAGAACCAGTAAAAAACCCAAAGAAATAAATTTCAATTTTTTATATGAAAATTAAGAGATCATGGGGTCTCACCATGTTTCGCGCTTGTCCCTATCCCTCCCCGAGCGCACCCCTCCCCCCCAGCCTTTCCAGAGGGATTCAGGGCTTCTTTATTATGATCTTGACCCAGATGCCACTCAGGTTGGAAACTGTTCCGGAACTGTTCAGTGGTTCTGAGCAAGAGATGTAATCCACTGCTTCTTGCAAGTCAGAGGATGGGGTGCCATCCGATAGGCAGAAAGGCTAGGGAATTAATCTAGAGTTGCAAAAGTTAGATGTGGGTTTTCACATCATAATCCCAGAGACTGTGCCATCTGGGCAATTTGTAGCCACTGGGGCCCTTTGTTAGTCATCAGTGTCACCCCTGAATGGGGACCTGGAGGTAGGTAGATTGTTTACCTCTGTGGCACAGCGAGAGATCAGAGCCCCCTGCCTCAGAGACAGGTATGCCCAGACCTCTGCCAATGGCCCTAACCTGGGTCAGGGCCCCTAGAACCTGGTGCCCTTTCTCAAGCACTAAGAGGATCAACCTCTGTGCCTCTGGAGCCCTACTGCTGATTTGAAAGGGTTTTTTTGGGTTATTTTTCTTTTTTTCACTTCTAAATGCTCATTCTTCCAGAAGGTCTGGTGTCCAGCCTCAACCAAGAGCTGGAGCAGTGCCTCTGAGGCTCTCTTTCAGTCCTCTTGGGCTTCTGACACTAAGACCTTATCATCTACAGATTGCAGGATGGTCCATTCCAGGGCCCCAACGAGGATTTTCTTAAGTCCAGAGCCAGGGTCTTCCTGAAGAAGGTGGCCGAGTTTTTGAATCCTTGGGCAATGGGTCCACAGTAACTGAGGTTTCCTCCTGTCTCTGGATCCTTTGGCCCAAACGCAAACAGGGGTCTGCTTCCTGGAACAATTTGCAAAGGGGGAAACACGTCTTTTGAGGTTCAGGCCGGTCAATCATTGGGCACTAGAGGAAAACAGACTCAAGAGAGTGGAAGGGCTGGGTACCACAAGGTGACCAGCAGGAGCGACCACACTGACTCGGCGCTGGTCATGACTTCTCAACTGAGGCCAATGGGTTGCTCCCAGTTGAGCTACATCCCACCACTATTCCTGCCTCCCAGACCTGCGCAGTATCTTTCCCTATCCCTAGCCACACCTCACAAGTTACCTGACATTGAGGCTGTCTCTGGAGGCTCACTCCTAGCATGAGTTTACCAGCAGAGGGGTATGATACTGCCATTAGAGGGCGCCTGGAGAGGGTATTTTCCAAAGGGGGAATACACAGTGTCAAGGTGGACATTTATTTGCTCTTCTAGCTCTGTCGGGAGATCGAACGCCAATAAGATACTAAAGTGGGGAACAGGGAGAGCCTTGTTTTCCATATGGAACCCCCAGCATCTGCTGAGACCATGGATTCTCAGGCCCAGCAAAAGCCGGGAAGGGCTGCACCTCCGATACCTTCATCAAACTCTGCTTCCTATGTTGCCCTGTCTTGAGGTCATGGGGCGACCGTTTCCACGAGGCTCTTCTTGGGAGTGTAGGTACCAAGTTACCCTGCCTTCCCTGCCTGCCTGGGGACTCCCTGTGACTCTGTCAGACTGTCCTAGTGGTCCTGGTTTCAGTAGACATTTCTGGAAACTACGCAACATTTAATGTCTGCCACTCCCATTCACAGAGGGTCACAGCTTGTCTGGTGTCATATTGGCACTTTGTTCTCTCCTGCAGCATGTCATGGCCCTCTGGGGCAATGATCTGGGGCCTGCCTTCTGCCCCTCCGCATCCTCCACCCCTGACCCCTGCTCCTGCTCTGGCTCCCCTCTTTCTCCCTGCCCCTTGTCTGCCCTGCCAGTTCTCACCTCCTCTAGACCAAGGGCACACTGGAGGTGCTGGGGTCTGGCCTTAACCACTCCACTGGGGTAGTGCTGTCTCTACTGGATGAGTGGCAGTGCCATCCAGCTGCCATGATCTCTGCCAACTCCTCCTGTGCACCAGGTGCCACTGCTTGGGTGTTGCTCTTTTTCCTTTTGGTCTTGTCTTGCTTTCTCCCCTGCTTGGTAGTGAGTTTTGTTGTTTCACAAATGAGAATTGTAGCACTAATATTACTTTTAATTTTCAACGACTATGAACTCATGCGAACTTTGCCAAAATTTCTGCCTGAAGCTAACTAAAAACCAAGCAGCAGGGACTGGAGTGATAGCACAGTGAGTAGGGTGTTTGCCTTGCACACGGCTGACCTGGATTTGATTCCCAGAATCCTATATGGTTCCCTGAGTACCACCAGGAGTAATTCCTGAGTGCATGAGCCAGGAGTAACCCCTGTGCATCGCTGGGTGTGACCCGTAAAGGAAAAAAAAGCACATTTTGGAATGTGGGAGAACATGATGAGATAATAGTGCTAATGGAATGAACAGCTCCAAAGTCTGAACACCGCACAAGGCGAGAGATCAGTTTTACAGCAGATCTGATGGGCGACGGGGTATCAGCAAGCAGCTGACAGGAGAGTATGGAACAAGAAATGACCAACCTTTCTTGGTGCAGAGAAGGATCTGGAGCATATCAATAACATAGGAAAATTCGGGGGATTTTCCCAGGTTTCTACGTTGAACAGTGTGACAGACCACCTCTGGGCCATCCCGGGTGATTTCAGTGCCTGTCTCGTCTCTCCCAGACCCTGTGCCTCATTGCAGATCCTGCTCCCCAGGGTAGCCTGTCTGAAATTAGCCTGCGAGAAATGTGGGTAGAGGTGCACTCTCCTCTACAGCAGGGCTCAGGAGATCCTAGTATCAGGACTTGAACAGGGCTGGGCCGCATCAAGGCAAGCACCTTAAACCCTGCAATATCCCTGGGGCCCATTCTTGAAAAGTCTGAAAGTGCTCGGGAGTGGAAGCCTCGGGTTCCACGGGGCTGTCTCCCTGGGCACGGTGCCGTACAGAAGGGGGAGTGAGGCATCTTTAAGGGAGCCCAACTCTACAGGAAGGAGAGTTAGGTGGGAAGCAGCTGAAAGAAAAGTACTGCTTGGAGCAGGTCATTAGTCCAGCAGATAAAGTGATCGTCTTGCGCACTGCTGACGTTGGATCAATGGGCCCCCCCTAGTTCCACTAGGTATGGTCCCTGAGCTAAGTCAGGGGTAAAGCCTGAGCATGTCTGGGTGTGGTGCTAACACCCAAAGAAAAGTGCTGCAAGCAGACAGGGCCGGCCTTTTCCCAGTGCCCTAAGGAAGGACTGCTCAAATTCTTAGAGGCCATAAGAGGGATTTCCCTGTTAGGTGGTAGGGGTGAGGGAGGGGAAGGAGGTGACAGCACTGGGTCTCCAGTCGTGACTCTGCCTGAGCAGTGACAGTCCACTTGGATAGTCCATAGTGGCCTGACTCAGGGCAGGACTTGGCTGCTGCTTTGACAGAAAAGTGTCCTGAAAATGTGTGTCAGGGTCCTCAGGAGGAAGAAGCCCACAGTGGGGGTCAAGAGGCAGGATACCCTGGGGGCAGAACCAGGCGGACCCTGCTCCGGAGCCCTCCACCTCCCTTGGTTGGCTGAGAGCCTGGGGCTGCCCCGCAGTCTATCCAGTTTCAGTCAATCCAAAGGCACTGAAGTGGAGGCGAACACAGTGGAGATCATAAAGCCAGAGGAGCTGGAGGTGGTAACAGTCAAGAAAGACAAGCTGGTGGTGTGGGGAAGACTGTGCATCTGGAGGCATAAATGTCCCCCAACACTGGGCTATGGGGATGTGGGGGGCAGAAATGTCCCCTAGTAATAGACTCTAGTGGTCTGGGAGGCAAAAACAGGCCCCAAGCAGTAGGCACCAGTGACATGGGGTGCAGAGGTTTCCCCTAACAATAGACAGCAGGGTTCCGAGGACAGAAATGTCACAATTACTCGACACCAGGAATGAGCAAAGCTGAAATTTCCTCCAAAAAAAACACACCAGGGATGTTGGGGAAAATTGTTTTCCAAACTAGACACAAGAGCTCTGGGGTAGGAAATATCCCACAACAGAGAACAGAGCTCAGATGGGAGACATGTCCTCCAACACTACACAATAAGGAGTCCCAGGAGCAGAAATACTCACCCCCATAGAAATAGTTCAAAGAGTAGCAATAATAAATGACCACCTCCCCACCCCCCACCTTAGACTATATCCCAGGAGAGAGGAGTGGAGAATGCCTCTCACCCCTGCTTTCCCACCTAAATGTTGAGATATTTCCGGTTTGTGGGTTGTCCTTCCATGGTCCAGGGCATTTTCCACTTTTTGAGTAAAAATTCTGTCCAGAAGGCCAGAGAGAAGTCTCAGGAAACTCAGTACAGGCTTGGGGTGCATGAGGTCAAGAACGTTCCCTGGCGCCACAGGGTCTCCTGAACACAAAGGCTGGAGCAAATAGAGATCCCCACAAACCCCAAACCTCTCATGATGGCAGATATATCCCCCCAGCACTAGCAAACAATGATTTGGAGGTCAGAAGTCACAACTCAGCTCTCCCCTCCCCATTGTGGGGTCCTGTTTCTGCGCATGACAGCCCTGAAGCTTGGCCGCTGGTACCATACAGTGACCGGATTCTACACACTCTTTGGGGCTGTTTGGGGACTTTGTATTGCTGGCTGAGAAGAGGGGAAGGAGGAAGGCGGGCTTTCTCCCTGACTGTCACTGTCTGATTTTCACGATTGTTGCAATAAATGGATCTATCCCAGGCCTGTGTGGGTGTGTGTGTCACTGGGCGGGTCAGGTCTGGCCAGTAGTTGACAATTGCTTCTAGATTGTGGGAAGCCTCTGCCATGTCACCATGCCAAGACGCGTCACCTGCCTGCCCCTGTGTGAAGCCTGTCAATGACCCCAGGAGAGTCCACCCCAAGGGTTGAAGGTCTCAATCACGGATGCGTCCCCAGGAGGGAGGGCAGGATGCAGCACCCAGAGCCCTGCCTTCCACTGCAGCACCTCCATGGCCTCCCCTGCCCCTGGTGCCTGTTTCCCCTTTCCCCTCTGCAGTGGCACCAGGGACAGACCCCACTTTGCCCCCTAGTGGCCACATCAGGTTTCTCAGGATGAGCACTTGAAAGTGCTCCTGCAGCAGGTGGGTCCAAGGTGCTGACCCCTCAGCCAGGGTTCCTCTCCATGGCACCTGCCCTGGCAGGAAGACAGTGTGTTGTCAGTGGAGCAGGATGGGGCTGTGAGATGGTACATGTTTCTAGTGTCCCCGAGCTGTACAGAGCTGATCCCTGATAATAGCGCCCCACTTCTGTGTGGACCATCAGGTTCCCTAATACAAGTCCCACTGCCACCATCACAGCACCTTCAGACCCCGTGTAATAGAGAACCAGGCCCTGACTCCTCTTTGTTCCTGCACACCTGGACCTGGTGGGACAGCCTTGGCTGAGTGACACGCTACTGGTGACAGGAAGTGTGTCCGGATCCATGTGTCAGACCAGATGGCAAAGCCTCAGAAGGAAGAGTCATCCTGTTCTAGTCATTTGCAGGAATTTGGTCAGCCATGCCCCTTCCTGCCAGTCACACTGCTACTGGGAGTCACACTCCTGGTAAGGCTGGCCAGGGCAGGCACAGGCAGCTCCTGGTTTACCCCTCAGTGCCCAGTTCATAGCCCTGCCCCTCTACCTGCACCATGGGCCTGGGGTCGCCCATTCACTCTCACGGTTCTGCACACCTCACACATGTCCTGCACACCCTCTCGCAGCCTCTATGGGGCTCTGGGCTTAGCTCCCCGTGTCCGGCCTCTGGGTCCCTGGACTCTGGAAACACCCAGTCCAGGTTTGCCTTGAGGTTTGGGGAGCTGGGAGACTGTGGGGATCAGCAGCTTGACCCCGCTCACCCCTTGCCCGTGGGGAGAGCTGTTCTCCCATTGAACGACTGTCTTGGGAGTTTTTTCTCTGAGAATCTTACAGAGTCTCACCCAGACACAGGTGGCACCCAAGAGTTTGCCGGAAGCATCCCAGTGTATTCCATGTGTGCAGGCTCTATCCAGCTACCCCCAAACGGGCATTAGCAGGTGACAGCATAATAATGTAGGTTGTTTACAGGCTACCTCAATTCTGTGGTAACAGCTTTCATCTAACATACATTGGTGCCTACTGCTCTCAGGTGCTCCCACAGTGGTGACTCCAGTTTCTAAGCTCCATTGTTTGAGGGTTCCCGTGAGCCTCTTCCATCCCTGCTCGGGCAAACTGCTCTCACTCTCTTCCTCGGTGAGAGATTTGGGAACCCCATCTGGGTCGTACAGAGGGACAGAGACATATAAATAAAGTTAAGGAAATAGGAGTAACTTACTGGGGGCGCTCCCGGGCGGACTCTCCGAACCTCAGGTGAGGCAATGGTACACCCGCGCCCTGGGTTAGATGAAGGGGGCTTTGAAGTTGTCTTGGTCTGGTCCTAGTCATCTATTCGTGGGTCAATGGTAAGGAACCTGGAATGAAGCCTGGTGGCTTCCTTTCACCAGGTGGGCGATAAGTCTTGTCTTCCTCACGTGGGACAAGGTGATCTCTGACTCCAGGAATGTGGCTGTCCACTCAGCCGGTTGCCATTTGGTTTTGGGCACCATTTTGTCAGAGCAAACCTCACATATGATTCTTGTCAAATTTGGTGATTCCTGACCCATCCATCTTGTCCACCTCCTAGACCTGGGTCTCTCAGAGGTCCTGCCTAGTATTTCGCTTCTGGCTCTTGTTGCCTGCTTGGTTCCCTCCCCTTAGGCTTGGCAGACAGAATCATGGGCTACAGACCAAGCAAAAGGCTGAGCCGAGAGCTCCCCCTCCTCCAGTGCACTTTTTCTATTATGGCAAAGGAAGTCCTGAAAAGGATGGAGGATGGAACAGTCAGCAACTGAGTTCTAGGCACTACCTGGGACGGTTTAAGGGATCATGAATTGGTGGCAGAGGAGAGAGAGGGGAGAGGGCTGAATCATTCTCTCTGACAGCCACTGTTCTGTTTCCAAGATTGTTTCTACAAATGGATGCATCCCAGCCTGTGTGGGTGTGTGGCATTGGGTGTGGCGGGTCCTGCCAGGGAACAGCTCATACTTCTTGATGAAGCATGAGCTGTCCTGTGGGGTCTCACCATGGATCAGAACCTGACATGTCATGCCCATGCCCATGGTGCCTGTTGTGTCTACACCCCCTCTGCAGTGTCCACCGGGAAGAGCCCCAACCTTGCCCCCAATGCTTCCTGGGTGCCAGGCCCCCTAGTGGCCAGATCATGCCTCAGGTAAAGGACCTGCAAACCTCCAGGTATTTCCCAAACCTCTCAAGGACTGGATGGACTTTCTCTGCCCAGAGCCTCACCCCAGTGTGGAACCCTTCACTGCCCACAGGCTCCCCAGACAGCACAAGCCCACAGTGACCCTGTGACCCACCATCAGAGATGGATTTGATTGTCAGTCAGACATACATGTTCCCGAACCTCCTCTCCCCACAAGGCTGCCCCGTGGTGTCCACCAGTGTCCCTAGCATTCCTGTGCCCCAGCCCCAAGCCTCGCATGAGTCAAACATGTCTGTGAGGAAACTTGGGCCACGGGAGGAGGGGATGAGTGGAGGGGACATGAGTTTTTGGTATGCAGGAACGGGCGACGGCCAGAGGGAGCGGCCACCCCAGACAGGTGTTCTCCACACAGGGCTTTTTCCAGGTGGTTCTGGAAGGAGGGCAGGGAGGGTGCCAGGCAGAGGAGGAGAGAGCTGAGTAGAAGCTGGGCAGTGGGGTTGAAGTGGGAGTGGACAGAGGTGAAACCTGCACAGCCTGAGGATGGAACCGTCTTCCTGTCTTTGGAGCCTGCCTAGGTTTTGGGTGGCAAAACTGTGAACGTTGCTGCCCAGCTTAAATACACAACCTCAGAGCAGGGAGAGAGCTCAGGGTCAGGGGACCGTGTGAAAAGACCCAAGTGCCTCCCTGGACACTGCCTGCCCCCTGGGCACCATCAAGTTTGGCTCTGGAGGATCCCATCCCGACCCAGGGATGGCCCTGTCGCATTGGGTCTGAGCCAGGTTCATCATTGGGCCATCTGGCCCTGGAGGCCATGTTAACAGTACGACTTATAGGGAGACCCAGCCTGCCCTTACCAGAGTGACTTCAGGCTTTTTGGGTGTCGTTGTACAACCTTTCTTGGGAGCTACCGAGGCTTCCAGGAGGCTCCAGGGCAAAGCATTTCTAGAAGATGCGGCCAAATTGTATGGCAGGTCTCAACCATGATTGACGTTCCCTTCAGAGGTCCTTCGAAGCACCGTGCCAGGCCTGGGATGCCCCGGTGCAGGGTGTTCCCCGTCCCTGAGGCTGTGTTGCTTCTGCAGGTGCAGAGAGCAGAAGTACAATTATGAAAGTCTGCCAACGACGTCCGTGATCATCGCGTTTTATAACGAAGCCTGGTCAACCCTAATTCGCAACATTTACTGTGTCCTTGAGACGTCCCCAGACATCCTGCTGGAGGAGGTCATCCTGGTGGATGACTACAGCGATAGAGGTGCCCGGCCTCCCCTCTTCCCTCCCCTGGCCTCCCCTCCCCCCACCCCGCCCTCCCTTGACCCCCATCCTCCCCTCCCCTGCTCTTGCCTCTGAGCTCTGTCTGGTTCTCGCTGTGGACGGGTTCTGATTGAAGGCTGTGCTGGGCTGTTCTCTGCGAGGCTCTAGATAACAGTGATTTACAGGAGACAACAGGGAACGTCTCCTCGCAGTTGGGGTATGGCTGTAGAGGGCAGGTGTGGGAGCAGGTGTGGGGGACAGGTGTGGGGGATAGGTATGGGCTATAGGCATGGGGGCACAGGTGTAGAGGGCAGGTGTTGGGGGGTGGGTGTGAGAGAGAGTTCTTGGGGACAGAGGTGGGGGAGAGGTGTTGGGGGCCAACTGTGAGGGAGGGTGTGAGGGCAGGTGTGGAGGCAGGTGTGGGGGCCAGGGGTGGGGGCAGGGGTGAACACTCGCCTTCTTTGGGGTGCTGTGCTCCTTGCCTTCCCCAGCCTTGCCCCTCCCCTCTCTCTCTCACTCCCACCTGTCCTGAAGGGTGTCCAGGGTACTTGGGCAGCACCTAGTAGGGGGTCTCACCTCCTACCCTGCAGAAGAACAGTCACCTGGCCACATCTGGCTGCAGGGGGCGCTCAGGACTGTAGTCTCGCTTGTTTGTTCTGGGGCCTGCTGGGCGGTTCTCCGGGCTTGCTCCTGGCACTGTGCTCAGGACTCACTCCTGGTGTGCTCAGAGGACCAGGTGGGGCGTTGGGATCAAACATCTTAACCTGGGGGACTGATGTCTTTGGGGTGGTGGCCATGTACTCGGCTGGAAATCGTGGAGAGAGTATTCGGGGTCATTCAGTGTTGCCCATGACAGAGTGCAGGGCAGGTGAGCGTGAGGCGATGCTGATAGAGCCAGCTGGGCACCAAGTCCTGACAATCCTGAGACCTGGGCGTCTGGGTCCAAGAGGGGCACGTGGGAACGTTGCTGGTGGTTCTAGAGTTCTCCATCCCAGCCTTCCCTTGCCCGGGCAGGGCGGGAGTGAGCCGGCTGCCCCATTCTCCTCCCCAGAGCACCTGAAGGAGCGCCTGGAAGCCCACCTGCCCAAGGTGCACCTAATCCGCACCACCAAGAGGGAGGGCCTGGTGTGCGCCCGGTTGCCCGGGGCTTCGGGGGCCAAGGGCGACATCCTCACCTTCCTGGACTGCCACTGCGAGTGCCACGAGGGCTGGCTGGAGCCACTGCTGCAGAGGTGCGTGGGCGGTGCCCAGTGGGAACACGGGAGACCCAGCTCCGTGGGCCTCGGGCTCGGCCTGGGTGCCCCGTCCCCCAGTCTCAGGCCACGGCTCCATCCCTGGTCACATGATCAGGGACCCTGGTCTGGGAGCCTTCGAGGGCATCAGGCGCTGCTGTACCCACGGCTTACTTGTGCAGGGGAGTTGCTTTTACTGCCGCTGGTCAGGTGCCTGAGTCGAAAAGTGCTGCCTTGGGCAGAGAGGCCAAGAACAGGATGGTGTGGATCTTATCAGATCACAGCCCTAGGCAGCACATTTTGGTCGTCTTTCCTTCATGCTGGGCTGACTTTCCCAGGTCATCCAGTACCTGTGTTGCCTGGGGCTCCTCAAGTCTGAAGGGACCCACAGAAATGGTGATTCACAGTAATTTCTCTTATGTATTTATTTATTATTTATTTTTTGCTTTTTTGGGTCGCACCCGGCAATGCACAGGGAGTCACTCCTGGCTCATGCACTCAGGAATTATTCCTGGTGGTGCTCAGGGTATTATATGGGATTCTGGGAATCAAACCCGGGTCAGCCGCGTGGAAGGCAAATGCCCTACCCACTGTGTTATGGCTCCAGCCCCTGCATTTTATTTTGGGGGGGGGGGATTTGTGTGTGTGAAGGGGCTTACCCGTGAGTGCTCAGGGCTTACTCTTGGCTCTGCTCAGGGATCACTCCTGGTGGTGTTCAGGGGACCACATGGGGTGCCGGGGATTGAACCAGGGCAGCCACCTGTCGGGCAGGCACCTTCCCTGGGGTCCTGTGTCTCTGGCCCCCACCTTCCTTAGCGTCACTAGGAAACCATGAGCAGAATCATGGACAGGAAGCAGATGGCCCTCGCCTGGGTTATTTTTTATCTTCTTACACCTGTAGTCTTAAACTACGCTTTTAAGTATCATTCTTTGAAAGGGTTTTAAATGCAGGGGGAAGGGGAACCACTCCAGGCTGCCCTTCCCCCAGACCCACCTTACTCCCTCCACTTCCTCCCTCCTGATGCTGCATCACTATTGTCAGCTACCCCCAGATTCCTCCGGGTGGGCTGTGCCCCCATATGGCGTGGACAAGGATGCGGGGGGAGGGGTTCAGGGTCTGTGCAGCTGGCCTCTGGAGCACACGCACCCACTGTCTCCTCTCCCAGGCGTGGGTGTCCATCATCTGGCCCCCAGCCTCACCCTGCTGCTCTCTGCCCTCCCCATCTCTGTCCTCACCCACTCTGGCTCCCTTCATGGCTTCTTTCTCTTCCTCAGCTTCAAAGAGGGTCCCGGCAGCTGGACTCCCAGGGGCCCAGGCCAGTGCCAGGGGCTGAGAGCAGAGCCATCATCGTGTCTCGCTCTCCCTCTGAATCCCAGGCTGGAGGGTGGCATTGGGGACCGATGCCAGGCAGGGTCCAGAAGCAGGGGACCTGAGGGCACACACTGGCCCTGAGTGGAGTGGGAGCGAGCACGGCTTGGATGGGGGGGCTGTTCCTGGTCACCCCGGTCCTGGCCACATCTGGGTGGTGTGCGTATGTGTGCGTGTGTGTGCGTGTGTGTGTGTGTGTGTGTGTGTGTGTGGTCACTGCAGGATCGGGGAGGAGGAGACGGCGGTGGTGTGCCCCGTGATCGACGTTATTGACTGGAACACTTTTGAGTACCTGGGCAACTCCGGAGAGCCTCAGATCGGTGGCTTTCACTGGCGGCTGGTGTTCACGTGGCACGTGGTCCCTGAGCGGGAGCGGAAGCGGATGCGGTCCCCCATTGATGTCATCAGGTCAGGACTGGCTGGGAGCGTAACACCCCCCCCCCCAACAACTGCAGCAGACGCCCGGGAGGAGGGCAGGGATGCTTCGCTGGGGCCCCACCTGGTTTTGTTCTAAAGCATCTGCTGATTATTTTTTTACTCTACACCCACCCCGCTCTAAGTGTGGGGTTCATATTCATTGGCCTATTTTGTTTATTTAAAAACAAAGGTGAGGGGGCTGGAGAGAGAGTTCAGTGGGTAGGGCGCTTGCCTTGCAGGAGTTTGCCCTGGGTTCGATCCCCCAGGCACCCTGTTATGGTTTCCCGAGCACCGCCAGGAGTGATTCCTGAGTGCAGAGCCAGAAGTTGCCCCCGAGCATTGCCGGGTGTGGTCCCAAAGCCAAAGCCAAAACAAGATAAATAAAAATAGGGTGAAGTATGTATCCTAAAATGTACTGCTCTGACCGTTCTTAAATATATAACTTGGGAGACTCAAGCGCGCTTTTCCCTCGACCTCGCAGAATCTCTCCAACCGTCAGGCGGTGTGTGTCAACCCCAGCCCCTAATGGCTCCATGGCCTCTAACACACCCCCACAAAAACTTTCCCCCTTCCAGACGCCTCACGCGAATGAGGCCACCACGCTTTGTCCCTTCGCGTTTGCCTTCTTGCCGGTCCCGAGATGTTTGCCTTGGGAACCCATAATTCTGCCTTGTGTCAACGTGGCCGGTTTTGTTGGCCCCTTCACCTCCGGTGGGTGTGTCCGCCGTCCAGGAGTTGTGTGCCATGCCCCGGGGAGGACTGATATCACAGGTGCCCTGCCCCCTGGACTGGTGCCAGTCTCCAGGGCCCGAGGTGGCTGGCTGCCACTTCCGGCTGTCCAAGTGGGCGTGGGGTTCTGGGTCAGGTGGCGACTCCATGGTGACGACTCTGAGCACTTAGTGGCAGGCCTCTGTGGGACTGAAGCCAGTTAGGGGATGGGTGAGGGCGCAGGGTGAGGGCGGCCGAGAGCCAGCGTTGGTCAGTGGGTGAGCCTGGGTCTGAGCCCGGCTGCTCGCGTTCTGTTTCATTTGTTTGGCTTAGTTTTCGGGCCACACTTGCTGAGGCTCGGGGTTACTCCTGGCTCTGCACTCAGGAATTACTCCTGGTGCCTCCTGGTGAGGGAGCTGGTGGGCACAGGATGGGGTGCAGGGACCAGGCATGTGTTAGGAGGCTCTGCAGACTTCCCCGTCAGAAATGCGGGCGAAGGAGAAGACGGAGGCTGAGACTGGGGGGTGGGGGGACCTCCGGGGCGGTGGGGGGATTTGGAGAACCTGATTGACATCTGGGAAAAAGGACGGATTGAGGGTGACACCCGGATTGCTGGAGTGGCCACTGGGGGGCCGCTGGCATTGCCCCTCACACAGCAGATTTAGAGACTGAGGCAGAGGAGGAGGGATCATGTGTCAGGTCACAGATGCAGCCTGTGATGTCGAGGCATACTCCCTCCCCCCCAACTCCCTCCTCCAGTGCACACATATGAAGACATTTGCACAAACCCACACACATGCACACATGCAGCAGCTTCATGGTCAGTTGCCTGCCCCTCCCACAGTCTCATCTCAGTTTTTTTTTAATGTAGGAGTACTGCTATTTATTCAGCCACTGATTAGCTGATTGAATTGTGCATGAACTCCACACATGATCTCAGCTTTCTTGCATGTTTCAGTCACCATGTTCCCTAATCTTATACCCTAAAGCCATGTGAATGTGCTCTCATGCTGGCACCCCTCCCTCCCTCCCTTTTCCCTCTTTCCCTCCCCCACTCCTTCCTTCCTTCCTTCCTTCCTTCCTTCCTTCCTTCCTTCCTTCCTTCCCTCCCTCCCTCCCTCACTCCCTCCCTTTTTTCTTACCCTCCCTCCCTCCCTCTTTCCTTCCTTCCTTCCTTCCTTCCTTCCTTCCTTCCTTCCTTCCTTCCTTCCTCCGTCTCTCTCTCCCTCCCTCTCTCTCTCCCTCCCTCCTTCTCTCCCTCCCTCCTTCTCTCCCTCCCTTTTCTCTCTCTTCTCTCCCTTCCTTGGTCTTCCCTCCCTCCTGTTCTTCCATCCCCTACCAAGGAGTCCCACTGACCTTTACCGTGTACTCTGAGCCTGCAGTGCTGGGAGGGCCCCCCAGTGCCACCACAGGGACCCGGCTGCCACCAGTTTCCCACACCCACATCTGCACTCTGGGGTGTTTCCCTTCCAGCTTTCGACCTGAGCCACCTCTGGGGGCCGGGGAAGATGCCATGCCTGCTCAGTGGGGTTGGGGGAATCGAGGGCTTCAGGAAAATGTGCTAGAATCATCTTTCTTGGCCTCCAGCAGACCCCAGCTGCATCTGTGAGTGCCTGGGCTCTGCTGTGAGACCACCACCAACGCCCACCCCGCCACCCTCCCAGCCATGTGCTCTCTCCGCCCTCTCTCCGGGTCCATCTGCAGCTGCCGGGGTCCTCTCATGCTTAGACTTTGCCCATGCTGAGGCCTTCCCAGCACCGTTCATTCCTCTGTACTGGACACGCCCCAGGCCTGTACCCTCTCCGCCCTGGAAACAGCTGTCCCTGCCCTTGACCCCTCGAGAGCACATGCATCACACCAGTTCTGTGATTATTTGGAGGGGTCTGGGAGCTTCCCCAGCTAGGACTCCCAGCAGAGCCCCCCCACCACCAGTGCTCCCAGACTGATGAAGGCAGATCAGGCCTGGGTAAGGGTTCCTGCGGCTGGCACTGAGACGTAGGTGTTGCAACTCTTCCAGGTCCCCGACAATGGCTGGTGGGCTGTTTGCTGTGAGTAAGAAATATTTTCAGTATCCGGGGTCTTATGATACAGGAATGGAAGTTTGGGGCGGAGAAAACCTCGAATTCTCCTTTTGGGTCTGTCTCTCTTTCTGTAGCCGTGCTTGTCTGTCTCTCTCTCTCTCTTTCTCTCTCTCTCTCTCTCTCTCTCTCCATGCCTCTGTCTCTCTGGATTTCATGAAAACCTGTTGGACTTTTCCCCGCCTTGGCCTTTTGTCCAGTGTCCTGAGAGTGGACACGTGGACAGCCTATATATGTGCTTCTCTCATCTGACCTTCTCACAGAACGTGCTTTTAACTAGAAAAGCAGGAGGCAGGGAAGGAACCTCCTAGGTCCCCTGATTCTTTTCTTTCCCTCTGCTGCCCTGGGCCGAGGTTGGCCCCAGACACAGCATCCTGCCTCCTGGTCCACCTTTGGTCGCCAGGCTTGCTGATCCCTTTAGGAAGTCGTCTCTGTATGTAGATAGCAGGGTGACATTCAGAGTTTGACACCGAGAAGAATTCTCGGGAGAGCTTGTTAAAGGGGTCAGGTTCAGTGGCTGGACGTGCAGGCAGGAGCAAGAGTCACATTCTAAACGAGTGAACCCCCTGAGGCCGCCCTCTGCCCTCAGAATCCCCGAGTGACAGTTCTGTGAGAACCCCCGCCATTTCCGTGGGATTCCCAATGAACTTGTGTCTGGCATATTACATTTCAACACCATATGCCATTGGTCATGCTTTTTGATGATGTTAAAATTTTCTGTTTAATTTTTTTTTTTGGCTTTTTGGATCACACCCTGCGATGCTCAGGAGTTCCTCCTGTCTCTGTGCTCAGAAATTACTCCTGGCGGTGCTTGGGGGACCATATGGGATGCTGGGAATCAAACTTGGGTCAGCCTCGTGCAAGGCAAACGCCCTACCCACTGTGCTATCGCTCCAGCCCCTCTGTTTAATTTTTGTGAGAATTTTTTCATCTTTTCTGCTTGCTTGTTTTGTTTTGGGGCCACACACAGTGGGGCTCAGGGGATACACCGGGCTCTACCCTCAGAGATGACTCCTGTCTGTGCTCGAGGGACCCTATGGGATGTCGGGGATTGAACCTGGGTTGGCCCCATGCCAGGCAGTATGCTCTACTCGCTGTACTAGTGTTCTGGCCCCTGGAATTTTTTTTTAAGTAACAGAACATCCCAGCTTTGCATAAAGAGTGAACCAAATAGAAATTTTATCTTCCACGCAGGGCTTTCCTTCTCCCATCGTAAGGTACTGTCCTTTTGGTTCTTATTTTTCAAAAAAAATTTTCTTTTTGAATTTGGTTGAAACCCAAACTCAGGGCTCACTCCTGGCGGTGCTCAGGGGACCGTCGGAGCTGCCAGAAACTGAACCTGGGTCAGGTACATGCAAGGCAGGTGCCCAACCCCATTGTACTGTGTCTCCAGCCCTTCAGCTGCTTTTCTGGATGGTTCATCCTGGGGGCCAGTGGTGGGGTGTGGTGGTTCACACCCCTCTGCCCTTGCATGAGTCTACCTCGTTGGGTTTTGAGGTGTGCTTTTAATGGTCTTTCTGCCTCTCCTCCAGGTGCCAGGCTGCTCTTCCTGTGTCTGGCAGTTCCTCTTTCTCCCTTCCCAACTTCTCTCCTTCCTAGCTGCTTTCCTCTCTTCTCTGGCTAGGAGATCAGGTAATCCGCCCGTGTGGACTGTCACCCACCCACGAGCTCCTGGCCGGGCCCACTCTGGGCCCTGTGAGCCCCACGCATGAACAAACAGTGCATGGGCTTGTGGTCTTGGTTCTGGTGGCTAGACCTTGGGCCGCTCCCTTGTTCTTTGGCTGCGCTCTGGAGCCCGTGTGTGCATGGGGGTGGGTGAGGCAGGGATGGGCGGTGGGGTGAGGAGTGGGGTGGAGGGGGCCGCCTGTTTCATGCCCTGGAGGGTGCGGTCTCGGCAGTGTCTCTTTGGGTGATGCTTGGTGCCCGGCCTCTGTACTCAAGGGACAGCCGTGCCGATGGACCCGCTCCCCTCACCCAGCCACTCCTCTGCCCTGCAGATCTGGCAGTGCGGCGGGACCCTGGAAACGCACCCCTGCTCACACGTCGGCCACGTCTTCCCCAAGCAAGCTCCCTACTCACGCAAAAAGGCTCTGGCCAACAGTGTCCGCGCTGCCGAAGTGTGGCTGGATGAGTTCAAGGAGCTCTTCTACCACCGCAACCCCCACGCAAGCCTGGTGAGCTCCTCCCACCCGCCCCATCTGCCTTCACCCCTGCAGGCCTCCTCAGAACCAACCCCCCCTTCCTCCTCCCTCCTCCCTCTACCCTCCGTGCCCGCACATCCACTTCCGGAGGGAGAAGCTGCGGTGGGCCTTGGTGAGGCCAGTGGGGGACTGTTTGATTAATCCATGGTTGTGATGACCCTCTGCTGATGTCTCTTGATGCCCACCCGGCCTTGAGAATCACAGCCAGCCGCTCATGCTGCCCACCCCAGGTTGGGGGACCCTGAGCTTGTTGCTTCTAGGAAAATCAGGGCTGGGTTTCAGCTACCTCCAGCCACTGCATGTTCTTCAGATCGTGGGTATTTCTGTCGTGGAGGGGAGGTCAGGCCCCATGCCATGGTCGCCAGGGCCTCTTCCTGGCTCTGCACTCAGGGATCATGCCTGGTGATTTTTTTTCTGGGAACCAAATGATGTGGCAGGGACCAGGGCAGGGTGGCTACCTGCCAGGCAAGCGCCCTGCCCTTTGCACGAGCTCTCTGGTTCCTGTTTACTTATGACCCCCACCTGGAGGTGCTTGGGTTCTACCCTTGACTCAGTGCTGGGGGTTCCCTGCCGTGCCGGGACTCGGACCTGGGCCTCCTGTATGTGCTCTTGACCATTGAGCTATCTCTTCAACACAGAGTATGTATGTGTGTGTGAGTGTGTGTGTGTGTGTGTGTGTGTGTGTGTGTGTGTGTGGTGCCGGGGATGGGTCATGCATATGTGCGCTATCTCATCTCATCCCAGCCCCGTCTCTTGGCTTTGCATGCGTGTCTACCTCAGCCAGCCTTCCTCAATCTGTCCCATTGAAGAAGTGCTGTGTGTCCAGGGATGCCCACAGGGCTGGGGTTTGGGGCTCCCATCATGTCCTAGGCGCTTCATGACCATCGAGGTGCACTGGGTCTCCCCAGGCTGGAGCTGGGCAACGGGGAACCCTGTGTGTGTGTGCGCGCGCATGTGTGTGTGTGTGGGGGGGGGGGTGGTACCCCGGCTGCCACAGCTCTCTCCCTAGGCACCCACCCACACCTGCACAGCTAGGGCTTGGGGGCATCATCACGCCCCAGGACTGGGGTGGGGTGGAGTGGGGGACTGTGGAGGACCTTCAGGCTGACCGCATGGACCCCCCTTAGGAGTCCTTTGGAGACGTGACCGAGAGGCAGCAGCTCCGTGAGAAGCTCAAGTGTAAGGACTTCAGGTGGTTCCTGGAGAACGTGTATCCTAAGCTGCACGTGCCCGAGGACCGGCCCGGCTGCTTCGGGATGGTGAGAGGGCTGCGCCCGGGGGGGCTGCCGGCAGGGTCCCCACCCCCTGCATGAGGCAGGTCCTCGATGGGGTCCCTTGGGCTCCCCAGCCCCGGCCCTCTCCCCGGCTCTTCCCCTCCCCCGGCTGGCTTTGGCTCTCAGCTCGCTCACGTGGAAGCATGTGAAAGAGAGTCAGGTTCTGCCTGTGATTTTGTGCATGAGGAGACTGAGGCTTGCCTGGACTCTCCACACCACCTCTACCCATCACATCACTTCACACCCGAGTCTCAGTGTCTGGGCCAGTTAGTCATTCCCACCGCAGGGGTCCTTGGGGACCAGTGGGGGGGGGTACAGGAGGATGGGGCAGGAAAAGGAGAGTCACTTCTGTTGTTCACCAAAAGAAAGAGAAAAGAAATCTTTGGGGGGGGGGCAGAGAGATAGTCCCGGGGTTAAGTTTAAGCTTTGCCCTCTGTGTGGCCAAACCTAGTTTGATCCCCGGTGCCAGACGTGGTCCCCTGAACACCGTCAGGAGTGGCCGTTGAGTACCTCGAAGTATGGCCTAAACACCCGTTCCGCTCCCCCCCAAGCGCCTGCACACAAATGGGAAGTATTTGGGCTGTGGGGGTTGGGGTTGGGCTTCACCCGGTGGTGCTCAGTGGTGACTCATGATGGTGCTGGCATCAGACTGGGGCTTGGTTGCCTGCCTGGCAAGTGCCCTCACCCCCCAGACCCTCTCCGGCCCCAGTGCCATTCACTCTGGAGAGAAATCACGCCAAGGTAGAGACTCCCCTCTCCTGGGCTGCACGGCTGGGCGACGCTGCTTCCCCCATTCTGGAAGCCCTTTGGTCAGCACCCAGCGGGCTCTGAACACGTTTGAATCCTTGGCCACTGTGAAGTGTCCAGGTCTCCCGAGGTGCCGAGAGGATCAGGAGGCCATCGTGGGCTGCCTGCCCCAGGGAGTGTGTCACTCTTGCTCGCCCTGCCTTTGTCTCCTGCATCCCCACCCCACCCCGTCCCACTGCATTTCTCTTTTGTCCAAGCGCAGCCCTGGAGGGGATGATGGGGCATGATGCTCTTCAGGCCTTTGCACGTGACCAAACTGGGCACGATCCCCAGCACCCCATAGGATTCCCCACCAAGCACCACCAGGTGTGATCTCTGAGCACAGAGCCAGAAGTAAGCCCTGAGCATTGCTAGATGTGATACTCCCCTCCTTCAATCCCCCGCAAAAAATCCAAAATGAATAAATTAAGGAAGCTCTTATTTATTTATTTGTTTACTTTTGGTGTGGGGTCCATGCCTTGCGGTGCTCAGGGATTTACTCCTGGCTCTGTGCTCAGGGATCACTCTTGGCGGTGCTCAGGAGGTCCTGTGGGTTGCTGGGGTTTGTCCATGTGCAAGGCCAGCCATCTGACCTTCTGTACTATCGCTCAGGTCCCAGAAGCTCTTACTTTTGGGCCTGGCTCTTGTGCCGGGCCCTCCTCACTCGCTGTTTCTCCTCCCACAGCATCCTGGGTTGACTCAGTTGTGTGTAAACCTGAACTGGAAACTCCCGTTATGTTTCTTGGTAGCTCCAGAATAAAGGATTGCAAGGACTCTGCTTTGACTATAATCCTCCTGATGAAAACCAGATTGTGGGGCACCAGGTCATTTTGTACACCTGTCATGGCCTGGGCCAGAACCAGGTAGGTGACGCTTCTCTCTGGAAAAAGGCAGCAGGGGCCCCTGGGTTCAAGGTCTTGGGAGCCTCTTAAAGAGGAAAATTGGGGAAGATCTATGTGTGTTGTTGTTTTTTAATTTTAATTTTTTTTTTGTTGAATCACTGTGGTATTCAGTTACAGGGCTTTCATGATTGAGTTTCAGTCATACAATGATCAGACACCCATCCCTCCACCAGTGCTCATTTTCCACCACCAATGTTCCCAGTGTCCCTCCTGCCACCCCCATCCCCTGCCTCTACGGCAGACAATTTCTTTCTTACTCTCTCTCTACTTTTGGGCATTATGGTTTGCAATACAGATACTGAGAGGCCATTATGTTTGGTCCTTTATCTACTTTCAGCACCTCTATGTGTGTTTTTTAAAAAGTGAATATTTGACCTCTTCAATTTGTAAAGGTAATAGAGACTCATTGTAAAATATTTGAGAACTAGAAAGTGAAGCAAGTGTGCCCGAGAGGACCTGGAGAAACCGCCTTAGGATGAAGGTGAGTTTCTTGTCCCTCTTTCCTCTATGCACAGACTCTGGATTCTGTGTTTTAACTTAATCACTTAATCACTTAACTTCCCGTTAGTCGTCGATTTGCTCGAGCGGGCGCCAGTAACGTCTCCATTTGTCCCTGTCGCGTGCTAGTGTAGCCCAATGGCATCTGTTCGCTCCAGGAACATGAAGGGCTTCAAACCGATTGTTCATGATCTTGACGAAGAAGTCTGACCATCTGGTAGGTGGGCGGCCACGCGGTCTTTTGACATCCTGTGGAATCCAGTCGGTAACAGCTCTAGTCCAGTGGTCGTCTTTAAACCTCATTACGTGACCAGCCCATCTGATTTTTGACACCTTGGCAAATGAGACAGTGTCCCTGATTCTTGATCGTCGACGGATGTCGGAACTCCGGATTCTTTCTCTCATTTGAGTGAAACGTGATATTCCAAGCATAGCTCTTTCTATTCTTCTTTGGGAGACCTGAATAGAGTTCTCATCCTGTTTGCGTAGGGCCCAGGTCTCTGAGGCATATGTTAATGCAGGAAGAACAGTGGAATCAAAGAGATGTGCCCAGAGCTGGAGGTTCTTCATCCTCTTAGCTATTTCTTCGACGTTCTTGAAGGCGTTCCAAGCCGCTCTCTTCCTCCTGCGCAGCTCGGGTGCCAGGTCATTTGTCATGTTGATCTCTCGACCTAGGTACACATAGCTGTTGCATTCGGAGATGGTCGTTCCATTGAGAGCGATTAGGGCATCAGGTACGAGGCTGTTTCTCATAAACATTGTCTTCGTAAGATTCAGCTGTAGTCCTACCTTTCCACACTCACGGTCAAAGTCAGCCAGCATTTGTGCTGCTTGGCTGATGTTTGGTGTTACTAAAACAATGTCATCAGCACAGCGGAGGTGGTGTAGTTGCCGACCATCTATCTTCACTCCCATTCCTTCCCATTCCAGTCGTCGCATGATGTTCTCGAGGGTGGCACTGAAGAGTTTCGGTGAAATGGTATCAGCCTGCCGCACCCCTCTCTTGACATCAACGATCACTTCTTTGTAGAATGGTGAGATCCTGGTAGTGAATCCGCAATACAGCTCATGGAGGATCCTGATGTATTGGGCTTGAATGCCCTGATTGGCTAGGGCTTCAATGACTGCTTCCGTCTCAACAGAATCAAAGGTCTTCTTTAAATCAATGAACGTTAAACAAAGCGGCATCTTGAACTCCCGAGAAACCTCAATGAGCTTGGTTATCGTGTGGATATGGTCGATGGTGCTGAATCCTTTGCAGAACCCGGCTTGCTCGCATGGTTGTCCTTCATCTAGTGTTCTGCCAATCCTATTTATGATGACTCGAGTGAACAACTTGTAGATGACAGACAATAGGCAGATCGGGCGATAGTTGCCAATGTCATGGATGTCTCCCTTCTTGAACAGTAGTACGGTCCTGCTGGTTTTCCATTGGGACGGAACCTTGCATTCAGACAGGTAGTGAGTGAAGAGCTGAGCCAGTGTATTGATGAGTACTGACGGCAGGTTTTTCAGGTGTTCAGGTCTGACCTTGTCTGGGCCGGGTGCTGTTTGTTTCTTTACCGACGAAATGGTGTGTCGGATTTCGGAAGGGAGAACATTGGGAACGACATATCCATCCTGTAGAATTTGGTATGTTGGCAAGTGGACATGGCTGTCGAAGAGATTTGAGTAGAAGTCATAGATAATCTTCTCCATTGCCGTTTTGGAGGATGTGATGGATCCATCAGGACATTGGAGGGCAGTCATCTTGGTCTTGTAGTTGGCGAAGGACAGGCGGGCGTTATGAATACTTTTCCCGGCTTCTGCCGCATCTCCCAGTACTTCTGCTCTTTTCTCTTTGAGGTCTTCCTTGATTGCATCTCTGCACTGCTTTGGGAGCTTGGACGTTAGCTTGCGGTTGCCTGAGGCACGCGCCAAACCACGCTGGCGAATTAGCTCAAGAGTTTTTGAAGATAGGTGATTTTTTGTGGCTATCTCTCTCTTGGCGTTCCTCGCACATTCATGGAGGTGCTGAACCAGTCGATCGTATTCCTCGTCAATGTTGTCAACAATGGCATCTTCCCATGTTGCCGCAATAGTACCAAAGAGTTCCCAGTTGGTGGTCATTCTGGGAGTTCTCTTTTTGAACTTTGCAGCCCTTTCTCCCCGCTCTGTGAAGTAGAATTTTGCACGAAGGAGACGGTGGTCCAATCCCGTTCGAAATTTTGGGACAACAGCGACATCGGTCAGGCAAAACCGTCGATTGAATATGATGTGGTCTATTTCGTTGTGGAATCATCCACCGGGAGACTCCCATGTCCATCGTTTAGATTCTGCCTTCTGGAACTGTGAGTTACCATGAATGGTCTTGGTCGACATGATGAACTCAGACAGTCTCTCACCCTGTTCGTTCCATTCTAGGCCATGGGTCCCGATGTGAAGTTCTTCAGCTGATCTTCTCGGTCCTATCTTGGCATTAAAATCACCCACAATGATCTTGTAGAAGGTGTGGTCTTCTTTATAGAACTTCTCTAGCTCCATGTAGAACTTCTCGATTTCTCTTTCATCATAATGAGATGTTGGTGCATAGACAACAAAGATAGAAACTGCAGGCAGTGAGCCACATCATTCAAATGTAAACGTCCAATTCCGGTTGTTAGGCATTCGAATGAATCAATGCTCTTGGCCAAGTTTGTGTTGACAAGTTAAAATTAGTTTTAACTAATTGTCATCATTGTATGTTTATGGTTTATATTTGATTGTTTCCTCTTGCATGATCCATACATGCTCAGATGTCTTCTTTGGGAATATTGTGCCTTTTGACCTCCTGGTGGTTCACATCATGTAGTTCTTTTTTTGTTTTTATTTTTGTTTTTGAGTCATACCTGGGGTTACTCAGGGGTTACTCCTGGCTCTGTACTCAGGAATCACTCCTGGCAGTGCTCAGGGGACCATATGGGATGCCAGGGATTGAACTCAGGTCAGCAAGGCTAACACCCTCTCCACTGTATTATCCCTCTGGCCCTGCACCATGTAATTCTGGAGCGGTGAGATGAACTGATTCTCTGCCTGCAAAGGTAATACAGACTCATTGTAGCTCACGGTCACGGTCCTCCCGTTGTTCATCGATTTGCTCAAGCGGGCCCAGTAACGTCTCCATTGGAGACTTTATTGTTACTGTGTCTGGCATATCGAATACGTCACGGGGAGCTTGCCAGGCTCTCCCGTGCAGGCAAGACATTGTAGAACATCTGGGAAATAGAAAATGAAGCAAGCAGTGCCCGATAGGACTCAGAGAAACCCGTTTGTGCAGTTATGACTAACTGTGCACCAATACCTACAGTTAGAGGAAGAAAAAGGAAAACCCTGCAGATCTGGGTCGGCTCAGGAGGGCACCTACTTGGCCGGAGAAGCTGGATTCCAGCACCCTGTCTCCCTGTGTGACCCAGGCCTGCCCTCTCCCTGGCAGTGCAATTCCTGCCTGCAAAGGACATTTTAGTGATTCCACAGTGCCATTGCTTTGGATCAAACTCCCTCAAGTTTGCCGGGAAGAGGCAGAAAAGCCCAGAGAAGAGAAAGGGCAGCTCAGGCCTCAGAGTTGCCCACTCAGCTACTGAGACCGTCCATTTTCTGGCCAGCTCAAGGGTAGGGACAGCGTGGGGTCTCAAACACTCAGGGAAGAAGCAGAGCATGAGAAGGGGGCCTTGGGGAACTCTGGCCAGACACTCACAGACCCTCAAAACTGGACACTCAGGCTCTCTGCCTGGCCCCTGCGCTCTGATCCCGCCTGGTGTCTGTCCATTTCTCCATGGCCGACAGTAACCGTTGCCCACGGACGGCTCCTTTGCAGTTCTTCGAGTATACATCCCAGAAGGAGATCCTCTACAACACCCACCAGCCCGAGGGGTGCTTGGCGGTGGAGGCGGACGGGGAGAGCCTGGTCATAGAGCTCTGCCAGAACCCGGTCCCCGAGAACCACTACTTCCTCCTGCACTAGGTGAGTGGGCAGTGTCATCTGTGCTGTCAATCTTGGGGCTGAAGTAGACCCCGGGAGTCTCAGGGAGGAGCAGGCCCCAGGCATGCTGTGATAAGGGACATGCTGGGAATGGGGGTGGGGTGGGATGGGGAACTGTTGGCGCCTTTGTCTTGCAGGATCCCTAATGCTTGGCCTGTCTTCTCTAGTTCACTTGGAGTTGCTGGGGGCTGGGCGGGGCTTGGGACCGGCCTGGGGGCTGCTGCTGCTGCTGCTTGAATGTGGTCTCCTTAAAGCAGATGTGAGGGCAGATCCTGCGGGGGGAGGGTTGGGGTGGTGGGGAAACTGTTTTACTTCTGTAAACCTCACCCCCATTTTCCCCAGCTCTGGAATCAGGGGGAGCGGAAGGGGAGATGGTCACAGGGGTCACCAAAGCACACACCCAGCCCTGGATTTATCCCACGTGGCCCCTCCTGAACTTCACCATTTACAGCCCTGGAGGTCCCAAGCATCACTGGGATGGCCCTGGTGGCCCCCAGCACCAGTGAGAACATACGTCTGACATTTATGTTCGTGTGTAGACGTGAGGATGGCACTGTATGTACATGGTGTGTGTATGCATGTGTATAGATGTGTGGATTGTACTGTATGTGCATGTGTAAAAGTGTGCATTTTTATGTGTGTGCACTTGTATGTAAAAGTGAAGATGGACTATGTGTATGCATGTATGTGTGCACACTTTTGTTCACATATGTGTAGAAATAAGGGTAGCACTTTGTGTGAGCACCAGGCCTGGCTTCTTAAACTGTAGATCAAGACTACACACGGGGTTTGCATAACTTAAAAGATACTTGTTTTACTTTAAATTTATTTATGACGTAGGGATCTGGAGCGATAGCACAGCAGGTAGGGTGTTTGCCTTTCAGGCGGCCAACCCAGGTTCAATTCCCAGCATCCCATATGGTCCCTCGAGCATTGCCAGGAGTAATTCCTAAGTGCAGAGCCAGGAGTAACCCCTGTGCATCGCTGGATGTGACCCAAAAAGAAAGAAAAAATCAAATAAATTTATTTATGATTTATCAAATAAATATTTGTATCCTTATTTTACATACCTCAAAATCAGGGATCACAGAAAAAATTTCCTAACAAAAAGAGGTTGCTAATGGAAAACTTTAAGAAGCTCATAGAGAGAGAGAGAGAGAGAGAGAGAGAGAGAGACAGAGAGACAGAGAGAGAGAGAGAGAGAAAGAGTGGGAGAGGAAGAAGGAGGAGAAAGAGAAACTTTATTATACATAATAGAGGTTAAATAATGACAGTAAAACCTGAAAAATTGCCAGAAACAAGGACTAATAAGTTACTGTAGCATCAGACAGTAGAAGTCAGAGCAACTGAGTGGTAGGCATGTCTTGGGGAAGTTTAGGAAATCATAAATTGGTGGCAGAGGAGAGAGAGGAGGAGGACTGGGCCACTCTCCCTGACAACCACCATCCTGTTACCACGACTATTTCAATAAGTGGATCCATCATAGTCTGTGTGGGTGTGTGCCATTGGGCGGGGCGGGTCCTGCCAGGAATGGCTCGTGCTTCTGGATGATGAGGAATCCGTGCCATGGGGTCTCACCATGTCCAGAGCCTGTCACTGCCCACCCATGGTGCCTATCCCATCTATACCCTCTCTGCAGTGCCCCCCAGGAAGAGCCCCCCACCTTGCCCCAATGCTATGTGAGTTCCCACCCCTAGTGGCCAGTCGATGTTTCAGGATAAGGACCTACAAACCTCCAGGTATTTTCTAAGCCTCTCAAGGACTGGATGGACATTTTCTGCCCAGAGCCTCACCCCAGTGTGGAACCCTTCACTGCCCACAAGCTCCCCAGACAGCACAAGCCCACAGTGACCCTGTGCCCCACCATCAGAGATGGATTTGATTCTCAGCCCAGCGAAAGTGAGAGGGGGAGATGTCAGAGCTACAGGAGACAGCCGCAGACCACTGGGGCCTGAATGTGCTCAGGGAAGGGAGGACAGGGGCACTCGGGGGTGCCATAGTGGGCACGGGCGATATGGGGGAGTTGGGGTTCCTTTCAGGTTGCAGGACTCGTGAGGGCAGCGTGGCCAGGCTGAGTGGCCCTAGTTGGGAGTGTGTGTATTGAGAGGGATTTCCAGAACAGGCTGGGAGCAACATGAGAGAAGCGTCCAGCTTCCGCAAGGCCAAGTCTGGTGTCCAGCTCCCAATAGGATGGACTGAGTCTCAGAGAAAGGGGCAGAGCTGGGATGGGGAGATTCTGTGGGGTCATTAAGAGCCCTCCAGGGCTCAGAAAGGGAAGTCTCTGTGCAACACGGGGAACTGGTCAGGGACTGACTGGGTCTGGGGGCTCAAAGGCCCCACAAACTGGCTGCTGCCAGTCTGGGAGGAAGCAGAGACAGAAGGACAGAGCGAACGTGGACAACGGATATGGCGGGAGCAAGAACTCTGCGGGCCTGAGGAGAGGAGAGGGGAAGGGCAGGGAGGGCAGGGGCTCCAAGGACAGAAAGGAGAGGGGCCTGGGGAGGGAGGGGCGGTGAGGACAGCAACCAGGACAGCCCCTCTGCCAGGCTCGCTGGGCTCCCACAGCAGCAGCCAGGCCAGACCTAGGGGTGCTCAGGGGCTAATCCTGGCAGCTGCAGCTCAGCCTGGGCACGGGGGGACGTGATCTCTGGGAATGAGAAAGTCGTGGACTGAGCTACGGGAGACCGAAAGGGTCAGTGCTCCTGGCCCACCGTGGGGTCCACAGAGTTCCAAGCCACCATTGTCGGTAGGGGGCAGTGCCCGAGGGTCCGGGTGGGGGTGGGGAGGCCCGTCAGGCCCACCAGGGCAGAGGCTGGTGCAGCCTTCATCCTGAGGTTGCCCCGGGAGCTCTAGGTTTCCCCCTGGCCAATGGGGTTGCAGCCCCGAGGCCACGCCCCCATCCCTACCTATAAAAAAAGCTCGTGGCCCCGCCCCTCGGGGCACCCTCTCTCAAGGATGCTTGAGAGGGAAGTGGCCCCAACACACCTTCCCCCTGTTGACCGTTCGAGGGGTCATCTAGGGGTCACCTCCAGATGGTGACCCTTCTACGGGTTATCTACGGGTCACCTCTAGGGGTCATCTCTAGGGGATCTTTGGAAATTGGCAGAGCACAACGGACGGTAAGAAAAGGCCCTGCGTTGGCCCTGCACTGGTCAGTGTATGGCCCCGAGGCCACAGGATCAAGCCCGGGCCCATTTCCAGCAAGTCTTCCGGCAGTTTTGTCCCCAGCAGCCTCTGTCCTCGTCAGGGTCTCCCGGGACTGTGGGATGGGAGTCCCCAGAGAGCCCCTCTCCAGGACCTGTCCGTTCCTGTCCCCAGAATAGCACCTCCTGGGCTCCTGCTGTCCAAAGACCTGGGTGGCTGGACACTGGCTCCCCAGCTCAGGAAACAATGGGGGTGGGAGCTCAGGGGAATGCTGAGGAGCTGCCTCAGTGGCGCTGGGGAGTCAAAGTAGGGTCCCCGGGTGCGCAGACCCCTCACCACAGACCCTCCTGCCAAAAACCTCTTAGCGTGCGACCACACTCTTCCCCCTAAGTTAGGACTGAAAGAGATGGAAGAACAGAATTTTAAAACATCAGATATGTCTTGTAAAGGCTGAGAGTCACATGACACCGCGTCATCTGTTAGGGGTGAATGATTTGGGCTGGTGCTTGGCACCAGGAGTTTGAAGCCTGTGATGTCTGAGGAGGGCAAGGCAGGGAGGAATCACCCAGAGTGTCCTGAGGCCACGGCCACATCCCTGCCTATAGAAATGCTCATGTCCCCGCCCCTCGGGACACCCTCTCTCAAGGAGGCTTAAGGGAGAAGTGGCCCCAATGCACCTTCCGCATGTTGACCCTTTCCCTAGGGGATCATTGGAAATCGGCAGAGCATGAAAAGATGGGAAGAAAAAGTGCTAGGTCGGTGCTAACCCGCCAACACTGGGCCATGCGCTGGTTCTGCACTGGTCAGTGTGTGGCCAGGAGGCCCTGGATAAAGCCCCCGGCCATTTCCAGCCAAGTTTTCAGGCATTCTTGTCCTCCAGTAACTTCTGCCCTCGACAGGGTCTCTCGGGATTCTGGGATGGGAGTCCCCAGAGACCCTCTCTCCAGGCCCAGTTTCCTCCTGCCACCAGAATAGGATCTCCTGGGTTCCCACTGATCAAAGAACTGGGTGGCTGTACACTGGCCCACCCAGCTCAGGAAATGATGGGGGTGGGATCTCAGGGCAGCACTGAGGAACTGGGGAGTCAAAGCAGGGTCCCCGACTCCCAGACCCCTCATCACAGTCCCTCCTAGCAGTGGGTCTAACTGTGCGAAAACACCCCTTCCCTCTTGTTTGGGACAGAAAGAGCTGAAAGAACAGAATTTTAAAACATCAAGTGTATCTTATAAAGACGGAAGATTGCTTGGCAGAGCGTCATCCTTTAGGGGAGAGTGATTTGGGCTGGTGCACAGCACCAGGAGCTTGAAGCCTGTGATGTCTGAGGAGGGCAAGGCGGGGAGGAGTGACTTCGAGTGTTGAGGGAGGGGCCCTGTGAATGGGGCACTGTGACAGGGGAGACAGGCTGGGAGCAGGAGCTGGGCGAGTCTCCCCGTCCCTCCGCACCTGTGTCCTGCTCTGCGGGCAGCCAGAGGAAATGGGGTCAGCTGTCCACTCCCCAGAATGTTACGACCATGAAAATGCAGAGAGCTCTAGGGCCGGGACATAGAACGCTTGTTTCTAGTTGTCCCTCGTGTCCCTGCCAGCACTGCCAGGAGGGCTCCAGTGGGTCCAAAACAGGAAAGAATCCAATTTGTAAGGGGCCCAGAGCAACAGATGGCGGTGAGAAATGAGCAGCCCCCGAGATGAGCAGGAGGAACCAAGAGTCGGGGCTGTGGACCATGAAGTTTGGGTGCGGTTGAAGGTCTGGGGTCCTTGACTGTCTGCTTCCTCTCAGGTTTACCGGCCTCTGGGTGCCCCCGAAACAGTCACATCGTTGACAACATTTCCAAGGACAGGTGGAGGCAGGAGGTTCCAGGAACAACGGGTGAACCCAGAAAACAACTGCGGATGCGAGTGGGGGCCGAGGGTGAGAGAAGCGGGCGCAGCACCGCCTGGAGTCTGAGGGCTGAGGGGTGGCCAGCCGGGAGCCCGGCCAGGATTGAGTTGTGTCTCAGCAACAGTGGAAGGGGTCTGGGTAACATTCCCCAGTCTTGGAGCTGGGCGAGTCTCCTATCATCTCCAATTATCACCTATCATTCCAACATGTCTTCACTGCGAGCCGACGAAAAGTTGCTGTACACCAAGAGTTTTGTGAGAGGGTGCAGGATTTGCTGGCCATCAGCTCTCCTCCACCCTAGGGTATTTTTTGGGCATAACCCTTCAGCCTTCTGGGCTGTGACTTTCCTGGTCTGTGAAATGGGCTGGTGAGACCCCCTGTGAGGCCAAGAGCCTGCCTTGGGTGATGGGAGGAAGGACAGGTCAGAATGCCCTAACTGAGGGCTGTGGTGGCACTGACTGGCCCACACTACACAGAGGGGTCTGGAGTTGGCAGTTGCCAGGTAGGAGTCAGGGTCCGAGGCATAGGGAGACCCAACTCCTAGGCTCTGGGACAAAGATGCCATGGGGGCCTGTGGCTGAGGGTCTGAGCCCTGCATCTCCTGGCTGGGATCTAGTCGGCCCTCCTGCCTGTCCTCACAGACACTGTCCTACCTCCCCCAGATGCCAGGGCAGGACGAATAGGTGCAGTGCCAGTGGCTTCCCTGGGGCCGATCTGCTGGTACCTGGACATGCACATAGCTGCCGACAAGAGCACCTGGATGCCCGCTGTCACCTGGGCTCCAAGGAGGAGCAGCTGAACCAGCGGATGCTGCGGCAGAAGCAGCCCATAGACCAGCTGCTGCAGGTGCCACCAAGGCAGCAGGCCCTGCTGGAGGCCGCCATCAGGGAGCTGAGGGAGATCAGGTGAGAGAGGGGCCACGGGCTCTGGGGCAGGAAGGCCCTAGACCTGCCTCCTCAGCTAGTGCCTTCACCCCAGGTGCTCTTCTGTGGGACTCAGCAGCAGAAACAGCAGCTGCAGAACCTGGTGAAAGGGAAAGGAGACCCGGAAAAGGGTGAGTGACAGGGAGAAGCCCCTGTGGGTCAGAGGGCGGGGCTACTGGAGAGGGGAGCCAGGCGGCCCCACCCCCAGCCCCCCACCTCCCTTGCTTGGCTGAGACCCTAATGCTGCCCCACATCCCATCCACTACAAAGGGATTGGCGTGGAGACGAACAACACACAGGTGCTCCTGGACACAAAACGTGAGGAGCTGGAGGCCACAGAGAAGGAGGAGGCGCAGGGGGCCAGGCAGGAGGAGTGCCAGAGTCCAGGAGCTGGAGGAGTCAGTCAAGTCCCAGGGGGCAGGGACCATGGCCTGTGTGAGATCCAGAGACGCTCCTGTTGCTGTCCTTAAGGAAGAGGAGTCCACCGTCATCGGACCCAGGTCCTGTAATGACCCTCCGAAAATCCAGAAAACGCAGCTGGTCAGCAAGAGCTCCACTGGCAGCCTGACACCCCGCTGACACCTCGATTTTACTGCACCGACGCACGCTGCCGCTCTCACCCAATTGATCTAGCCCAGCCCCGTCCTCCCCACGCCACCCGAGTTCTGCCTTCCGCCTTGGCCCTTTGCTCTTCTCCCTCCACTAGAACCAGGGATATCCCTCCCTGCAAGACCAGGGATCAGGGCAAAGGCACAACTATTCTCCATCTCAAGACACAGGATATCAGGGGGACAGTAAAATCTCCTTCCACTAGACCCAGAGATGTCGGGGAAAAAATGTCCCCACCCCTGGGTCCCCCAGGGATCAGGGGGCACAGTTTCCCCTCCACTAGACCCCGGGAGCAGGGGGACAGAAATGTCTCCCCCCCTAGACCCCAGGGATCGGGGGCTAGAGATGTCCCCCCCACTAGACGCCAGGGATCAGGGGGGCCAGAGACCCCCCCTCACTAGACACCAGGGATGGGGGGCCAGAGATGTCTCCCCCAAAACTGGACACCAGGGAACGGGGGGGCCAGAGATGTCCCCCCACCACTGGACGCCAGGGGTCTGGGGGGCCAGAGAGGTCCCCCCACCACTGGACGCCAGGGATCGGGGGCGCAGAGAGGCACCCCCAGCTCAGGACGCCAGGGATCGGGGTGGGGGCCAGAAAGGCCCCCACCAAACTGGACGCGAGGGATCAGGGGGGCCAGAGAGAGAGACCCCCCCACTCTACGCCAGGGATTGGGGAGGGCCAGAGAGAGAGGCCCCCCCACTAGATGCCAGGGATCGGGGGGGCAGAGAGAGAGGCACCCCCCCCACTGGACGCCAGGGATCTGGGGGAGCCAGAGAGAGAGGCCCCCACACTGGACGCCAGGGATCTGGGGGGCCAGAGAGAGAGGCACCCCCACCACTGGACGCCAGGGATCGGGGGGGCAGAGAGAGAGGCACCCCCACCACTGGACGCCAGGGATCGGGGGGGGCAGAGAGAGGCCCCCCACCACTGGACGCCAGGGATCGGGGGGGGTGCCATTAAGAGAGGCCCCCCACCACTGGACGCCAGGGATCGGGGAACGCCAGAGAGAGGACCCCCCCACCACTGGACGCCAGGGATTGGGAGGATACAGATAGAGACTCCGCCCCCAATGGACGCCAGGGATCGGGGGGGCAGAGAGAGGCCCCCCCACCACTGGATGCCAGGGATCGGGGGAGCCAGAGAGAGAGGCACCCCCACCACTGGACGCCAGGGATCGGGGGGAGCCAGAGAGAGGACCCCCCACCACTGGACGCCAGGGATTGGGAGGAGACAGATAGAGACTCCCCCCACACGACCACTGGACGCCAGGGATGGGGGGGGGCAGAGAGAGAGGCCCCCTCACTGGACGCCAGGGATCGGGGGAGCAGAGAGAGAAGTCCCCCCCACTGGGCGCCAGGGATCGGGGGGCCAGAGAGAGAGGCCCCCCCACCACTGGACGCCAGGGATCGGAGGGGCCAGAGACAGAGGCCCCCCCACCAGTGGACGCCTGAGATCGGGGGGGGGGGCCACAGAGAGAGGCCCCCCCATGAGTGGACGCCAGGGATCGTGGGGGCCAGAGAGAGAGGCCCCCCCACCACTGGAAGCCAGGGATCGTGGGGGCCGAGATGTCCCCCCCACTAGGCCCCAGGGACCGGAAGGGCCGAGATGTCCCCCTCCACACTAGGCCCCAGGAAACAGTGGGGAAGAAATGTCCCCCTCCACAAGATCCGAGGGATCAGGATGGCAGATATATCCCCCCAGCACTAGCAAACAATGATTTGGAGGTCAGAAGTCACAACTCAGCTCTCCCCTCCCCATTGTGGGGTCCTGTTTCTGCGCATGACAGCCCTGAAGCTTGGCCGCTGGTACCATCCAGTGACCGGATTCTACACACTCTTTGGGGCTGTTTGGGGACTTTGTATTGCTGGCTGAGAAGAGGGAAGGAGGAAGGCAGGCTTTCTCCCTGACTGCCACTGTCTGATTTTCACGATTGTTGCAATAAATGGATCTATCCCAGGCCTGTGTGGGTGTGTGTGTCACTGGGCGGGGCAGGTCTGGCCAGTAGTTGACAATTGCTTCTAGATTGTGGGAAGCCTCGGCCATGTCACCATGCCAAGACGCGTCACCTGCCTGCCCCTGTGTGAAGCCTGTCAATGACCCCAGGAGAGTCCACCCCAAGGGTTGAAGGTCTCAATCACGGAAACGTCCCCAGGAGGGAGGGCAGGATGCAGCACCCAGAGCCCTGCCTTCCACTGCAGCACCTCCGTGGCCTCCCCTGCCCCTGGTGCCTGTTTCCCCATTCCCCTCTGCAGTGGCACCAGGGACAGACCCCACTTTGCCCCCTAGTGGCCACATCAGGTTTCTCAGGATGAGGACTTGAAAGTGCTCCTGCAGCAGGTGGGTCCAAGGTGCTGTCCCCTCAGCCAGGCTCCCCCTGGATGGCACCCACCCCAGCAGGAAGACAGTGTGTTATCAGTGGAGCAGGATGGGGCCGTGAATGGAACATGTTTCTAGTGTCCCCGAGTCTGTACGGAGCTGATCCCTGATAATAGCGCCCCACTTCTTTGTGGACCATCAGATTCCCTAATACAAGTCCCACTGCCAACATCACAGCACGGTCAGACCCCATGTAATAGAGAACCAGGCCCCGACTCCTCTTTGCTCCTGCACACCTGGACCTGTTGGGACAGCCTTGGCTGAGTGACACTCTACTGGTGACAAGAAGTGTGTCCAGATTCATGTATCAGACCAGATGGCAAAGCCTCAGAAGGCAGAGCCATCCTGTTCCAGTAATTTCCAGGAAATTGGTCAGCCATGCTCCTTCCTGCCTATCACATTCCTACTTGGATGGGAACCAGGGATCGGGGAGGCACCAGGGATCAGCCTGGTAGGGCTGTTCAGGGCAGGCACAGGCAGGTCCCGGTTTACCCCTCGGTGCCCAGTTCATAGCCCTTCCCCTCTAACTGCACTATGGGCCTGGGGCCGCCCGTTCACTCTCATGGATCTTCACACCTCACACATATCCTGCACACCCTCTCGAAGCTTCTACTGGGGCTCTGGGCTTAGTTCTCTGTGTCCTGCCTCTGGGCCCCTGGGCTCTGGAAACACCAAGTCCAGGTTTTCCTAGAGGTTTGGGGAGCTGGGAGACTGTGGGGATCAGGGGCTTGAGCCCTCTCACCCCTTGCCAGTGGTGAGAGCTGTTCTCCCATTGAACGACTGTCTTTGGAGTTTTTCCTTTTAGGATCATACAGAGTATCACCAAGACAGGTGGCACCCAAGAATTTTCTGGAAGCATCCTAGTGTATTCCATGTGTGCAGGCTCTACCCAGCTATCCCCCAAACGGGCAGTAGCAGGTCACAGCATAATTATGTAGGTTGTTTACAGGCTACCTTGATTCTGCGGTAACAACTTTCATCTAACATGCAGTGGTGCCTAGTGCTCTCAGGTGCTCCCACAGTGGTGATTCCCGTTTCTACGCTCAGTGTTCGAGCGTTCCTGTGAGCCCCTTCCATCCCTGCTCGGGTAACCTGCTTTCCCTTAGTCTCTTGCTCGGTGAGAGATTTGGGAACCCCATCCGGGTCAGACAGAAGGACAGAGATATATAAATAAAGTTAAGGAAATAGGAGTAGCTTACTGGGGGCGCTCCCGGGCGGACTCTCCGAACCTCAGGTGAGGCAATGGTACACCCGCGCCCTGGGTTAGACTAAGGGGGCTATGAAGTGGTCTTGGTCTGGTCCTAGTCATCTGTTCGTGGGTCAATGTTAAGGAACATGGAATGAAGCCTGGTGGCTTCCTGTCACCAAGTGGGCATTAAGTCTTGTCTTCCTCACCTGGGACAAGGTGTTCTATGACTCCAGGAATGTTGCTGTCCACTCAGCCGGTTGCCATTTGGTTCTGGTCACCATTTTGTCAGAGCAAACCTCACATTTGATTCTTGTCAAATTTGGTGATTCCTGACCCATCCATCTTGTCCACCTCCTAGAGCGGGTCTCTCAGAGGTCCTGCCTAGTTTTTCGCTTCTGCCTCTTGTTGCCTCCTTGGTTCCCTCCCCTGAGGCTTGGCAGACAGAATCATTTGCGAGCCCCCCTTAGCTCACCCCGCTGCGGCTGATCCTGACAAACTATCACCTGCAGGTTAATCTTCTGGCGATGCTCAGTGATGAGTTTGTCTGGGATTGTTTCCCATTTCTCTCCTGACTCTGAGAGATGTCCATTCTACAGTGAGGCCCTCAGGAGTGGCCAAACCTGACCACGGCTGGGCCTGACCAGCCTCCAGCTCACTGGCCCTTCTCGAGTTCATTCTTTCAACTGGCTCAAAGCCCCCTCCCCCTCCTGACTGGTTTGAGTAGAGCAGTGTTCAGTCATTGAAGAAAACACCTTTTCCTCCCTACTGGACACTGAGCAGGCCCAGGGCCCATTGATTGAAAAGACAACTGCAGCCAGGGAGTCAGTTTGGTTCTGGACCCTTACTGCCCATGGCATTCTGGACCTTAGGGAGTTTTTCCACCTGGGTTGCTACTTGAGTTAGAGACCCTCTGCCTGTTCCCAGTCACCACAGCCCCCATCTGGCCTCTGGGGCACACAGAGTAGTGAGGAGACCAGAATCAGCCGTGGGGGTGGGGTGATGTGTTTTCACCTCTGGGCTGCTCAGGTAAATGAGCAAAGCACAGTTAGCAGGTATATCCCCCCTGGCGCCCCAGCCCCCCCTCGTCAGGATACCACCATCCAGGGTATATTCTCAATGACACCATACTCATCAAGGGTCACTGTCAATCAAGATGAAACTAGCGCCCAGGTCAGCACTTCCTGACCACCTTTGTCAGGATTCCTGCCCTGCATCCCGCCACCCACCCAGACTCTGTCTCCTTCCCCTGCCTGGTCTCTGTGGGCACCTGCAGAGTTTGCATCTGCTTTGGCAGCCTCAGGCAATCCATGGTGTTTGCTCAGTGCACCAGAGAGTCGACCCTGCGGGCTCAGCACAACTCCCCATTTCTATTATTGTTAGTATTTGTGACCAAAGAGACCAGGGCTAGTCTAGGTACTGGCAGCAGTGCCGTTGGGGCAGACCCTCAGTGCCCGAGCGTTTCCTGCCCTGCTCACACCCAGCATGCCTCCAGCTCTCCCTGCCAGAAGACCCAGGGTTCAACAGTTGGACACGGTAACAAGTTGCCGATGCAGATGTTTCTGTTTCCTCACCTCTTTAAGTTAAACGTTTACAGCAATGGTGAAATTTGCTTCTCATCAATGTTGCCTGTCATCTTGCGTAAGCTCAGTAAGAGAATTACAGATTCCTTTAATCTGTCGCTTCAAATTTAGCTCAACGTAAAGTCAGGCATGAAAGGTCAGATCTGTTGGCTTTTCCTGGCCCATGTCATCTGCTCCTACTCCCCAGACTCCAGTCCTGGGGCCAGTTTTATTTTGCCTATCCCAGACCCAAGGGGTCCTTGACCATTCTTTTGGCCAGAGACTGTCCCATGCTGTACTCTGGACCATATCACATGTTGGATCTTCGGCCTTCCCTTGTCCAAATAAGGGTCACCTGGCGCCTGTCCGAGGTCCATCCAAGGCCCTCCACGCGATGCACATTTGAGAATGTTTGAATCATGGACAATCACTGGGAAACTGAAGCTTTCGTAAGATGAATGTCCAGGATGAGATCAGGACCCACCTGTGACTCCTGCATCAAGCATCAAGCAGTGTCTGTGCAAGGGTCTCTTTGCCAGGAGCCCAAGAGCATACCAAGGCCATCAAGGAGAGAAAAACTAACATTTCCCTGATAGTCTGGTCTGGGAAATAACGCCCTTCGTTCTACATAGTTTCACACCAGAAAATTCCCAACATCCTCACTGAGCCGCATGCCGAAAACCAAAGGAAACTTATGGGCTTTACCTGGAATTTGGGAGTCAACATCCTAGACCAAACAATGCCCTCAACCCTACATTAAAAGATCAATTCCAGAGTCAGTTTGGCGGGGACCCCACATTGTAGATGCAAGAGAGAAATTGTCACAGGCTAGGAAACAGCAGAGACCCGAGGAGGCCCGTGTTGGATCCTCACACTCCGCACTACGCTGACAGGCAGCTCCTGGGACACGGCCAGGGCAAGGCTGACTTCTCAGTGGGATACCAAGCAGGTCCCCTCTTCTGCCAACACTCTCTGGGACCCCTGTGTCTTCCTGAGTGTGGTGAGTCTAGGGCATGATACCTGCCGCTGTGAGAGCCGTGGGGTTCAGGGACCTTGCAAAAGGGTCCGTTCCTGGGGTGGGGAGGGGGCACTTGGAGGGCTTCATCCTTCCAGTCCTCACCCAACACTAGCCCACAGTTGGAAATTTGGTGCCTGAGCCCCGAAGGTCACATGGTATTTCCCCAGGGCTAGGAAATACATGTCATCTTGCACTTCCTGAAAGTCACGGGGTAGGTGGAAGGCTTCTCTTAGGGCATAAAGGTGGCAGGGTGAGGGGGGTGCTGGACATGTGCCAGCCCTGACGTCCGGCAGTTAAGAAAAAGTAGTGGCCCTTGAGCACAGTTCCTGACCTCCCAAAGAACACCAGACCCCCACTCTGTTCTTCCAAGACTGTGGTGAGCCACCCTGGAGATACCTGTATAATACTATGAGTATTTTACCTGTCATGTCATGTCACGGTTACGCAGGCCGGGCTATTCTGAAGATGAGAATCCAGGCCAGTTTAGTGAGCCCAGGTGGCCTGAGGACTTCATCCTCTGTAGGAGTGTCCTGGCAGGCAGGTGTCCATCCCATTCCGATCTGGGGTAGGGAGACCTCCCGGACTTCAGGACTTGTCTGGACACTGAGAGCAGGGCCCAGGGTGTGGTCAGTCATTGCAGATCTGCAGATCCCTGGTTGTCCATAGCAGAGACATTTCCAGTTCTCCCTTGGCCAACGTGCCTGAAACAACAATTTTATTTTTTGTCCAAATTTGAAATCCTTGAATGTTAAAAGTAGGTAAAGGGATATTCCTGATACCCTTTCAGTATCTATATTGTAAACCACAAAAAGGAAGACAGAGAGAGAGAGAGAGAGAGAGAGAGAGAGAGAGAGAGAGAGAGAGAGAGAGAGAAGGCAGAGACAGAGACAGACAAAGACAGGAACAAACAGAGAGAAAGATAGATAATAAAAACATCTTCCAAAAAGGCTGAACTGAATATCTGGAAAAAAACCCAAGTGCCTGAGAACGGATGACTGGTTAAACAACTTTGGTATATCTACACAATGGAATACAATGCAGCTGTTAGAAAGGATGAATTCATGAAATTTGCATACAAGTGATACTACATGGAAAGTACCATGCTAAGTGAAATGAGTCAGAAAGAGAGGGACAGACATAGAAAGACTGCATTCATCTGTAGACTATCAAGTAACAAAATAGGAGACTAACACCCAAGAATAGTCACGATAAGTACCAGGAGGTTTGCTCCATGGCTTGGAGGCCAGCCACACATGGTGGGGGAAAAGGCAGCTCAGATAGGGAAGGGAGCACCAAGTAAAGGGTATTGGGAAGATCCTCCCAGGATGGGAGATGCATGCTGGAAATAAACTATAGACCAAACTTGATTGCCACTCAATGCCTCTTTTGCAAACTTCAGCACCCAAAAGGAGAGAGAGAACAAAAGGGAATGCCCTGCCACAGAGGCAGGGTGAGATGAGGGGAAGGTGGGTGGGAAGGATACTGGGATCCGTGGTGGTGGAGAATGGGCACTGGTGGAGGGATGGGTACTCGATCATTGTATAACTGAAATCCAAACACAAAAATTTGTAAGTCTATAACTGTACCTTATGGTGTTTCACTAATAAATTTTTTTAAAAAAAGGCTGGCCTAGGTGGAGAGGTGGAGGGTGTTGGGAGGGAAACTGGAAACATTGGAGGTGGGAAATGTACACTGGTGGAGGGATGGGTGAACAACGATGACTGAAGCCTAATCATGAACAGCTTTGTAAGGGTCTATCTTACATCGATTCAATAAAAAATTTTTAAGAGGAGAATGGGTTATATTTGGATTTATAGAATTAGACGTGTAGTACATTTTCTGAGGTAAAATCTAGAGCTCAGCTGAGTCGCTGCGATCATTATAGAATTGGGGAAGTGTGATGCTGAACTTGACTTTAGAGACATTCCATGATGAGTAGATCAGTGGTTCAAATGTGTCCTGCTTTGAGCACCATTCAACATGTCATTACTTAATTTCTTTTTTAAAAATAATTATTTCATTTACTTTAAGGGGAAACTCTATATGGGCACTTATAAATGGCAAACAAATTATATTTGCATTAGATATGGAAGTGGGACTTCAGTCTATCTGACTTCAATCTCTGGCGTCCCATAGAGGCCCTTGAGCATGGCTGGGAATGATCCCTGCTGTGGTTCCAAAACCAAAGAAGCAAACAAACAAGGAAATGTAATATATCAAAAGCTAGAACAGGTGGTGAGGTGTCTGCTTTGCATACTGCTATCCTGGGCTGATTCCTGGCACCTCCTATGGATCCTTGAGCACCATTAGGGGTGATCCCTGAGCACAGGACAGGAGACAGGGTCCCCAGTCAAGGGAGGTCTCATCTCTTAGGCCCCTGGAGCAAGACCATGGGGGCCTGTGCAGGGCACAGATTGCCCAGGCGATGCCAGCCTTGGGCCTGGGAGTCGGTGCTTGACCTCCACATCCCTGGACCCAGAGCAGGATGCCCTGGCTGCCTGTCCTCACTCCCAGCCTTGTGCCCACAGGTGGGACTGCAGGACAAACAGGTGAGTGTCTGCGGCAGCAACAAGCCTGGATCTCGGCCTCCCGCAGTAGGACGTGGCCTCTGACCAGTGTCGGTCTCTGAGAATAAGCAGGAGGAGGAGCAGGTGCTACTGCAGAGTCAGCTCCGGATCAGCTGCAAGGGGAGTGAATCAGGACAAGGTGGATATGGAGAAATGACAGAAGGTGCCGGGGGAGACCCACTGTGAGGGTAGGAGCCCGCCTGGGTTGGTGGGAGGAAGGACAGGCCAGGACGCCACCCACTAAAATATATCAAAATCTAGAAAAGGCTAGAGGGGTTGTGGGGGTGTGGATTGGCCCTCACTGAACAGAGAGGGTCCTAGTAGCAGGGAGGCTGCGGGGTCGAGGTATAGGGAGGCCCCCTCTCTTAGGTCTTGGGAGAAAGACCCCCAGGGGAATGTGCAGGGGACAGGTAACCCCATGTGCTGTTTTCCTTGGGCCTGTGTGTGTGTGTCTGGGCCCTGAATGTTGTGGTGGGATCTGGACAGCCTTCGACCCTGTCTCATGACAGAGATGTGCATGCAAGACCAGAAGGTGCAGTGCCTGCAGCCTGGAACGCTTCTGCTGGTGCCAAAAGCAGCACACAGCTGCAACCCCACACCTGAATGGCCCACTCACATGGGCTCCAAGGTCGAGCAGGTTCTGAGGCACAAGGAGCTCATGGACCAGCTGCAGCAGGTGCTAACAAGGCAGCAGGCCTTGCTGGAGGCCACCTTCAGGGAGCTGAGGGAAACCCAGGTGAGGGGATGGGCAGGGGCTCAGGGACAGGAAGGCGCATCAGGACCTAGACCTGCCTACTCACCTGGTGCCTTCATCTTTAGGGGTCCTCAGTCCTGAAATCAGGAGCAACTGAGCCCCAGGCCTTGCTGGAATTCCAAGGGTACCCTGAAGAGGGTGAGTGGTGCGGTGGGTCTCCAGGAGGGAGAAGTTCCTGATGGGGATCTGGAGGTGGGGCTATATGGGAGGTGGAGCCATGCGGGACCCCTGAGATGCCTCCACCTTCCTTGCTTGGCTGAGACACTGGAGTGCCCCATAGTCAATCCAGTGTCGAAGAACACGGAGTTGGAGGTGAACATAGTGGAGGTTTGTGAGACCATGACCTCTATGGAACTCGAGGTGATGGTCATGAAGGACAGACTGGTGGCGTGTGAGAAGACTAAGGATCTGGATGACTAAGGTCTGAGACTAAGGTCTGGTGTCCAGACCTGGGGAGCGGGATGATGGATTGTGTGAAGAACCCAGAGAGACCCTCCTGTTCCTGTCTGTGAGGAACAGGAGGCCGCAGACCTCAGATCCGGATCCTGTAATGACCTGCCCACAAATAACCAGAATCCAGCTTGTCCGCTTGAGTTCAGCTGGCAAGCTTGTTCACCATTAATCCACTTTTTCTACCCTGATGATGTACTCTGTGTTCTTCAATTCCAACTAATCTAGCCCTGATCCAGTTCTTCCCACCCTCCTCCTTCCTCCCTCCTCCCCACTCTTCCACTTTCCCTCAGCACTAGACCCTAGGGATCAAGGGGGCAGAAAGGTCCCCCAACACTAGACCGCAGGGATCAGTGGGACAAAAATGTCTCCTACCTCTGGGCACCAGGGATGTTGGGAGCAGAAATTTAAACTGGGCCACACTCAAACTTCAGTCATGATAGCTCCAAAAGCCAAACAAGGGCTTGAGGTGGGAGCTCTCCCTCCCCAGTACACAGTCCCGTTTCTCCATATGGCAGCCCTGAAGCTAATGGGGGCTGGAAACATCAGAGCAACCAGTTCTAGACACTCTTTGGAGGCTGGTTGGGCACTAATGAATTGAGGAGAAGAGAGAGGAAGGAGGCATGCTGGGTCACTCTCTGACAGTCACTGTCCTATTTCCAAGCTTGTTTCAATAAATGGATCCATCCCAGGCCGTGTGGGTATGTGTCTCGGGCGAGGTGTGTCCTGCCAGCAGTTGGCAGTTGCTTCTAGATTGTGGGTGGCCCTTGCCATGGGATTCACCATGTCTAGAGCCTGTCATCTGCATGCCCCTGAGTACAATGTCAATGACCCCAGGAGAGTACCTCTAAGATTTGGAGTGGTAACATTCAAAATACTGTGGTGGGAAGGTACGATGGTGGTGGAATTGGTGTTTGCATATTAAATGTAATAAATTATTGTAAACAACTTTATAAAGACAAAATAAAAATTTGCAAAAAAGTCAGCAAAATATAAAGCATGAAAAGAGAACAGAAAAATCAAAGATACACCAATATAAAACTTTTATTTAAAAAAAAAAAGCAATGGCGTCTAAGCTACTAAGATAGCCCACAGAATGGGAAAAATTATTTACCCAATACCTAGCTGATGAAAGGCTAATATCCAAGTTATATAGCACATTGGTAGAACTTTACCAAAAAAATATCTCCCAACCCCATCAAACAAATGCAGAGAGGAATAATGAACAGAAACTTACTCCAAGAAGAAATTCAAGGGCTGGAGCGATAGTACAGTGGTAGGTTGTTGCTTTGCACGTGGCTGATCTGGGTTTGATCCCCGCCATCCTACGGGCTACACCCGCCTTGGAACCCCAAGTGTTCTGTGAGAACCAGAAGGCAGTGTCCTTCCTAAAGACACCCCATGCACACCCCATCCTCCCTTTCACCTAGAGGTGGAAATCACACCCAGATCCAAGACAGACCTGAGCCAACAACCCGTCAAAGACAAATTGTGTTGGCAGAAGATCAGACAGACTGTGATGCCCGTGAGGTAAGGAGGCTGCAGACACCCATCCCAGGGAACAAAGTGACCTGCCTGAAAGTGATGTGTTCCCCCCAAGAGTCAGAAATGGTTCAACAGAATTCTTACTCACCTGTAATTCCGTCTTTTACCTACCCTGTCAAAATCATATTCATTTACCCCAACCTTGTCTTTCTTCCCTCTTCCTTCCCGCCCTTCTCCTCTCCCCCTCCTCCTTCCTGCCCCCTCCCTTCTCCCCTCCTCTGCCCCTTCCCATTGAGGAATGGGGCTATGGGACTATGAGGCTATGCGGCTACACAAAGCAATTGCAGATGTGCCCCCATGGCAGGGATGCTGCGTACTAGGAGTGGCGAGATGACCCAAACAGAACAACATTGAGACTCGTACTCTGCAAGTAAAGAAGTTACACAGTCTCCAAGGAAGCTCAGCTAGAGAAGAGGGCACCAAATAAAGGGTGCTGGGAGGATCCTCCCAGGGTGGGAGAAGCATGCTGAAAGTAGACTATAGACCAAACATGACTACCACTCAGTTTCTCTCTTGCAAACCACAGCACCCAAAAGGAGAGAGAGAACAAGGGGGAATCCCCTGCCACAGAGGTAGGGTGGGAAAGGAGGGGGAAGGGAGGTGGGAGGGATGCTGGGACCCGTGGTGGTGGAGGATGGGTACTTGATCATTGTGTGACTGAAACCCAAGCAAAAAATTTATGTCTACAACTGTACCTCATGGTGTTTCACTAATAAAAAAATAATTAAAAAATTATTCAATAAAAAAATAGTTACACAGCCTCCAACACATCCATATGTGCAGGAACAAACTCAAACATAAAATAAAGAACCAGTAAAAAATCCAAAGAAATAAATTTCAATTTTTAATATGAAAATTAAGAGATCATGGGGTCTCACCATGTTTCACGCTTGTCCCTATCCCTCCCCGAGCGCACCCCTCCCCCCCAGCCTTTCCAGAGGGATTCAGGGCTTCTTTATTATGGTCTTTACCCAGATGCCACTCAGGTTGGAAACTGTTCCTGAAACGTTCAGTGGTTCTGAGCAAGAGATGTAATCCACTGCTTCTTGCAAGTCAGAGGATGGGGTCCCATCCGACAGGCAGAAAGGCTAGGGGATTAATCTAGAGTTGCAAAAGTTAGATGTGGGTTTTCACATCATAATCCCAGGGACTGTGCCATCTGGGCAATTGGTAGCCACTGGGGCCCTTTGTTAGTCATGAGTGTCACCCCTGAATGGGGACCTGGAGGTAGATAGTTTGTTTACCTCTGTGGCACAGCGAGAGATCAGAGCCCCCTGCCTCAGAGACAGGTATGCCCAGACCTCTGCCAATGGCCCTACCCTGGGTCAGGGCACCTAGAACCTGGTGCCCTTTCTCAGGCACTAAGAGGATCAACCTCTTTGCCTCTGGGCCCTACTGCTGATTAGAAAGGGTTTTTTGGGGTTATTATTCATTTTTTCACTTCTAAATGCTCATTCTTCCAGGAGGTCTGGTGCCCAGCCTCAACCAAGAGCTGGAGCAGTGCCTCTGAGGCTCTCTTTCAGTCCTCTTGGGCTTTTGACACTAAGACCTTATCATCTACAGATTGCAGGATGGTCCATTCCAGGGCCCCAACGAGGATTTTCTTAAGTCCAGAGCCAGGGTCTTCCTGAAGAAGGTGGTCGAGTTTTTGAATCCTTGGGCAATGGGTCCACAGTAACTGAGGTTTCCTCCTGTCTCTGGATCCTTTGGCCCAAACGCAAACAGGGGTCTGCTTCCTGGAACAATTTGCAAAGGGGGAAACACATCTTTTGAGGTTCAGGCCGGTCAATCATTGGGCACTAGAGGAAAACAGACTCAAGAGAGTGGAAGTGCTGAGTACCACAAGGTGACCAGCAGGAGCGACCACACTGACTCGGCGCTGGTCATGACTTCTCAACTGAGGCCAATGGGTTGCTCCCAGTTGAGCTGCATCCCACCACTATTCCTGCCTCCCAGACCTGCGCAGTATCTTTCCCTATCCCTAGCCACACCTCATGGGCTACCAGATATTGCGGCTGTCTTTGGAGGCTCACTCCTAGCATGAGTTTACCAGCAGAGGGGCATGATACTGCCATTAGAGAGCGCCTGGAGAGGGTATTTTCCAAAGGGGGAATCCACAGTGTCAAGGTGGACATTTATTTGCTCTTCTAGCTCTGTCGGGAGATCGAACGCCAATAAGATACTAAAGTGGGGAACAGGGAGAGCCTTGTTTTCCATATGGAACCCCCAGCATCTGCTGAGACCATGGATTCTCAGGCCCAGCAAAAGCCGGGAAGGGCTGCACCTCCGATACCTTCATCGAGCTCTGCTTCCTATGTTGCCCTGTCTTGAGGTCATGGGGCGACCGTTTCCACGAGGCTCTTCTTGGGAGTGTAGGTACCAAGTTACCCTGCCTTCCCTGCCTGCCTGGGGACTCCCTGTGACTCTGTCAGACTGTCCTAGTGGTCCTGGTGTCAGTAGACATTTCTGGAAGCTACCCAACATTTAATGTCTGCCACTCCCATTCACAGAGGGTCACAGCTTGTCTGGTGTGATATTGGCACTTTGTTCTCTCCTGCAGCATGTCATGGCCCTCTGGGGCAATGATCTGGGGCCTGCCTTCTGCCCCTCCGCATCCTCCACCCCTGACTCCTGCTCCTGCTCTGGCTCCCCTCTTTCTCCCTGCCCCTTGTCTGCCCTGCCAGTTCTCACCTCCTCTAGACCAAGGGCACACTGGAGGTGCTGGGGTCTGGCCTTAACCACTTCACTGGGGTAGTGCTGTCTCCACTGGACGAGTGGCAGTGCCACCCAGCTGCCCTGATCTCTGCCAACTCCTCCTGGGCACCAGGTGCCACTGCTTGGGTGTTGCTCTTTTTCCTTTTGGTCTTGTCTTGCTTTCTCCCCTGCTTGGTAGTGAGTTTTATTGTTTCACAAATGAGAATTGTAGCACTAATATAACTTTGAATTTTCAACGACTATGAACTCATACGAACTTTGCCAAAATTTCTGCCTGAAGCTAACTAAAAACCAAGCAGCAGGGACTGGAGTGATAGCACAGTGAGTAGGGTGTTTGCCTTGCACACGGCTGACCTGGATTTGATTCCCAGAATCCTATATGGTTCCCTGAGTACCACCAGGAGTAATTCCTGAGTGCATGAGCCAGGAGTAACCCCTGTGCATCGCTGGGTGTGACCCGTAAAGGAAAAAAAAGCACATTTTGGAATGTGGGAGAACATGATGAGATAATAGTGCTAATGGAATGAACAGCTCCAAAGTCTGAACACCGCACAAGGCGAGAGATCAGTTTTACAGCAGATCTGATGGGCGACGGGGTATTAGCAAGCAGCTGACAGGAGAGTATGGAACAAGAAATGACCAACCTTTCTTGGTGCAGAGAAGGATCTGGAGCATATCAATAACGTAGGAAAATTCGGGGGATTTTCCCAGGTTTCTACGTTGAACAGTGTGACAGACCACCTCTGGGCCATCCCGGGTGATTTCAGTGCCTGTCTCGTCTCTCCCAGACCCTGTGCCTCATTGCAGATCCTGCTCCCCAGGGTAGCCTGTCTGAAATTAGCCTGCGAGAAATGTGGGTAGAGGTGCACTCTCCTCTACAGCAGGGCTCAGGAGATCCTAGTATCAGGACTTGAACAGGGCTGGGCCGCATCAAGGCAAGCACCTTAAACCCTGCAATATCCCTGGGGCCCATTCTTGAAAAGTCTGAAAGTGCTCGGGAGTGGAAGCCTTGGGTTCCACGGGGCTGTCTCCCTGGGCACGGTGCCGTACAGAAGGGGGAGTGAGCGATCTTTAAGGGAGCCCAACTCTACAGGAAGGAGATTTAGGTGGGAAGCAGCTGAAAAAAAAAAATACCGCTCGGAGCAGGGCATTAGTCCAGCAGATAAAGTGATCGTCTTGCACACTGCTGACGTTGGATCAATGGGCCCCCCTAGTTCCACTAGGTATGGTCCCTGAGCTAAGTCAGGGGTAAAGCCTGAGCATGTCTGGGTGTGGTGCTAACACCCAAAGAAAAGTGCTGCAAGCAGACAGGGCCGGCCTTTTCCCAGTGCCCTAAGGAAGGACTGCTCAAATTCTTAGAGGCCATAAGAGGGATTTCCCTGTTAGGTGGTAGGGGTGAGGGAGGGGAAGGAGGTGACAGCACTGGGTCTCCAGTCGTGACTCTGCCTGAGCAGTGACAGTCCACTTGGACAGTCCACAGTGGCCTGACTCAGGGCAGGACTTGGCTGCTGCTTTGACAGAAAAGTGTCCTGAAAATGTGTGTCAGAGTCCTCAGGAGGAAGAAGCCCACAGTGGGGGTCAAGAGGCAGGACACCCGGGGGGGCAGAACCAGGCGGACCCTGCTCCCGAGCCCTCCACCTCCCTTGGTTGGCTGAGAGCCTGGGGCTGCCCCGCAGTCTATCCAGTTTCAGTCAATCCAAGGGCACTGAAGTGGAGGCGAACACAGTGGAGATCATAAAGCCTGAGGAGCTGGAGGTGGTAACAGTCAAGAAGGACAAGCTGGCGGTGTGGGGAAGACCGTGCATCTGGAGGCAGAAATGTCCCCCAACACTGGGCAATGGGGATGTGGGGGGCAGAAATGTCCCTTAGTAATAGACACTAGTGGTCTGGGAGGCAAAAACAGGCCCCAAGCAGTAGGCACCAGTGACATGGGGTGCAGAGGTTTCCCCTAACAATAGACAGCAGGGTTCCGAGGACAGAAATGTTCACAATTACTCGACACCAGGAATGAGCAGAGCTGAAATTTCCTCCAAAAAAAACACACCAGGGATGTTGGGGAAAATTGTTTTCCAAACTAGACACAAGAGCTCTGGGGTAAGAAATATCCCACAAGAGAGAACAGAGCTCAGATAGGAGACATGTCCTCCAACACTACACAATAACGAGTCCCAGGAGCAGAAATACTCACCCCCATAGAAATAGTTCAAAGAGTAGCAATAATAAATGACCACCTCCCCACCCCCCACCTTAGACTATATCCCAGGAGAGAGGAGTGGAGAATGACTCCTCACCCCTGCTTCCCCACCTAAATGTTGAGATATTTCCGGTTTGTGGGCTGTCCTTGCATGGTCCAGGGCATTTTCCACTTTTTGAGTAAAAATTCTGTCCAGAAGGCCAGAGAGAAGTCTCAGGAGACTCAGTACAGGCTTGGGATGCATGAGGTCAAGAACGTTCCCTGGCACCACAGGGTCTCCTGATCACAAAGGCTGGAGCAAGTAGAGATCCCCACAAACCCCAAACCTCTCAGGTATGTACACAGGCCATGAGGGTCAATGAAGCAGTACTTGGAAGGATCGCAGTGCTTAGAGGAAACACTCATTCAGAGCATCTGATTTTCAAAACGGCACTTGGCTACAACCATCTACCCGTCCTGGCCCACGGAAAACGAGGCAACACTCAAACCTTCGGTTCATGGGCTACAGACCAAGCAAAAGTCTGAGCCGAGAGCTCCCCCTCCTCCAGTGCACTGTTTCTATTCTGGGAAAGGAAGTCCTGAAAAGGATGGAGGCTGGAACAGTCAGCAACTGAGTTCTAGGCACTACCTGGGACAGTTTCGGGGATCATGAATTGGTGGCAGAGGAGAGAGAGGGGAGAGGGCTGAATCAGTCTCCCTGACAGCCACTGTCCTGTTTCCAAGATTGTTTCTACAAATGGATGCATCCCAGCCTGTGTGGGTGTGTGGCATTGGGTGGGTGGGTCCTGCCAGGGAACGGCTCATGCTTCTTGATGAAGCATGAGCTGTCCTATGGGGGTCTCCCCATGGATCAGAACCTGACATGACATGCCCATGCCCATGGTGCCTGTTCCGTCTACACCTCCTCTGTAGTGCCCACCGGGAAGAGCCCCCACCTTGCCCCCAATGCTTCGTGGGTGCCAGGCCCCCTAGTGGCCAGATCATGTCTCAGGTAAAGGACCTGCAAACCTCCAGGTATTTCCCAAACCTCTCAAGGACTGGATGGAATTTCTCTGCCCAGAGCCTCACCCCAGTGTGGAACCCTTCACTGCCCACAGGCTCCCCAGACAGCACAAGCCCACAGTGACCCTGTGCCCCACCATCAGAGATAAATTTGATTCTCAGCCCAGCGAAAGTGAGAGGGGGAGATGTCAGAGCTACAGGAGACAGCCGGAGACCACTGGGGCCTGAATGTGCTCAGGGCAGGGAGGACAGGTGCATTCGTGGATGCCATAGTGGGCACGGGCGATATGGGGGAGTTGGGGTTGCTTTCAGGCTGCAGGACTCGTGAGGGCAGCGTGGCCAGGCTTAGTGGCCCTAGTTGGGAGTGTGTGTATTGAGAGGGAATTCCAGAGCACGCCGGGATCAACACCAGAGAAGCATCAAGGTTCCCCAAGGCCCAGTCTGGTGTCCAGCTCCCAGTAGCATAGACTGAGTCTCAGAGAAAGGGGCAGAGCTGGGGTGGGGAGGTTCTATGGGGTCATTAAGAACCCTCCAGGACTCAGAAAGGGAAGTCTCTGAGCAACAGGGGGAATTGGTCAGGGACTGACTGGGTCTGGAGGCTCATGGCCCCACAAACTGGCTGCTGCCAGTCTGGGAGGAAGCAGTGAGAGGACAGAGAGAACGTGGACACAGGATAAGGTGGGAGCAAGAACTCTGCGGGCTTCAGGAGAGGAGAGGGGCAGGGCAGGGGGCAGGGGCTCCAAGAAGATAAAGGAGAGGGGCTGGAGTGAGGGGCAGTTGGGACAGCGACCAGGACAGCCCGTCTGCCAGGCTCGCTGGGCTCCCACAGCAGCAGCCAGGCCAGACCTAGGGGTGCTCAGGGGCGAATCCTGGCAGCTGCAGCCCAGCCTGGGCATGGGGGGACGTGATCTCTGGGAATGAGAAAGTCGTGGACTGAGCTACGGGAGACCGAAAGGGTCAGTGCTCCTGGCCCACCGTGAGGCCCACAGAGTTCCAAGCCACCATCGTCGGTAGGGGGCAGTGCCCGAGGGTCCGGGTGGGGGTGGGGAGGCCCGTCAGGCCCACCAGGGCAGAGGCTGGTGCAGCCTTCATTGTGAGGTTGCCCCTGGGAGCTCTAGATTTCTCCCTGGCCAATGGGGTTGCAGCCCCGAGGCCACGCCCCCTTCCCTGCCTATAAAAAAAGCTCGTGGCCCCGCCCCTCGGGGACCCTCTCTCAAGGATGCTTGAGGGAGAAGTGGCCCCATCACACCTTCCCCCTGTTGACCCTTCGAGGGGTCATCTAGGGGTCACCTCCAGATGGTGACCCTTCCACGGGTCATCTACGGGTCACCTCTAGGTGTCATCTCTAGGAGATCGTTGGAAATTCGCAGAGCGCAACGGACGGTAAGAAAAGGCCCTGCGTTGGCCCTGCACTGGTCAGTGTATGGCTCCGAGGCCACAGGATCAAGCCCGGGCCCATTTCCAGCAAGACTTCCGGCAGTTTTGTCCCCAGCAGCCTCTGTCCTCGTCCGGGTCTCCCGGGACTCTGGGATGGGAGTCCCCAGAGAGCCCCTCTCCAGGACCTGTCCGTTCCTGTCCCCAGAATAGGACCTCCTGGGCTCCTGCTGTCCAAAGACCTGGGTGGCTGGACACTGGCTCCCCAGCTCAGGAAACAATGGGGGTGGGAGCTCAGGGAAATGCTGAGGAGCTGCCTCAGTGGCGCTGGGGAGTCAAAGCAGGGTCCCCGGGTGCGCAGACCCCTCACCACAGACCCTCCTGCCAAAAACCTCTTACCGTGCGACCACACCCTTCCCGTCTAATTTAGGACAGAAAGAGATGGAAGAACAAAATTTTAAAACATCAGATATATCTTGTAAAGGCGGAGAGTCACATGGCAGCGCGTCATCCGTTAGGGGTGAATGATTTGGGCTGGTGCTTGGCACCAGGAGTTTGACGCCTGTGATGTCTGAGGAGGGAAAGGCAGGGAGGAATCACCCAGAGTGTCCTGAGGCCACGGCCACATCCCTGCCTATAGAAATGCTCGTGGCCCCGCCCCTCGGGACACCCTCTCTCAAGGAGGCTTAAGGGAGAAGTGGCCCCAATGCACCTTCTGCATGTTGACCCTTTCCCTAGGGGATCATTGGAAATTGGCAGAGCATGAAAAGATGGGAAGAAAAAGTGCTAGGTCGGTGCTAACCCGCCAACACTGGGCCATGCGCTGGTTCTGCACTGGTCAGTGTGTGGCCAGGAGGCCCAGGATAAAGCCTCCGCCTATTGACAGCCACGTTTTCAGGCAGTCTTGTCCTCCAGCAACTTCTGTCCTCGCCAGGGTCTCCCGGGACTCTGGGATGGGAGTCCCCAGAGACACTCTCTCCAGGCCCTGTTTCCTCCTGCCACCAGAATAGGATCTCCTGGGCTCCCGCTGACCAAAGACCTGGGTGGCTGGACACTGGCCCACCCAACTCAGGAAACAATGGGGGTGGGAGCTCAGGGCATCACTGAGGAGCTGGGGAGTCAAAGCAGGGTCCCTGACTCCCAGAAACCTCACCACAGACCCTCCTGGCAGTGGGTTTAACTGTGCAAAAACACGCTTCCCCTCTTGTTTGGGACAGAAAGAGCTGAAAGAACAGAATTTTAAAACATGAAGTGTATCTGATAAAGGCAGAAGTTTGCAATTTAGAGCGTCATCCTTAAGGGTTGAGTGATTTGGGCTGGTGCACAGCACCAGGAGCTTGAAGTCTGTGATGTCCGAGGAGGGCAAGTCGGGGAGGACTGACTTCGAGTTTCCAGGGAGGGGTCCTGTGAATGGGGCATTGTGACACGGGAGACCGGCTGGGAGCAGGAGCTGGGCGAGTCTCCCTGTCCCTCCACACCTGTGTCCTGCTCTGCGGGCAGCCAGAGGAAATGGGGTCAGCTGTCCACTCCCTAGAATGTTACGACCCTGAAAATGCAGAGAGCTCTAGGGCCGGGACATACAACGCTTGTTTCTAGTTGTCTGGGGTCCTTGACCGTCTGCTTCCTCTCAGGTTTACCGGCCTCTGGGTGCCCCCGAAACAGCCACATCGTTGAAAACATTTCGAAGGACAGGTGGAGGCAGGAGGTTCCAGGAACAACGGGTGAACCCGGAGAACAACTGCGGATGTGAGTGGGGGCCGAGGGGACTGAGCTGGGGTGAGAGAAGCGGGTGCAGCGCCGCCTGGAGTCTGAGGGCTGTGGGGTGGCCGGCCGGGAGCCCGGCCAGGCTCGAGTTGTGTCTCTGTAACAGTGGAAGGGGTCTGGGTAACATTCCGCAGTCTTGGAGCTGAACGAGTCTCCTATCATCTCCAATTATCACCTATCATTCCAACATGTCTTCACTGCGAGCCCACGAAAAGTTGCCGTACTCGAAGAGTTTTGAGAGAGGGGGCAGGGGTTTGCTGGCCATCAGCTCCCCTCCACCCTGGGGTATTCTTGGGGCATAACCATTCAGTCTTCTGGGCTGTGACTTTCCTGCTCTGTGAAATGGGCTGGTGAGACCCCCTGTGAGGCCAAGAGCCTGCCTTGGGTGATGGCAGGAAGGACAGGTCAGAATGCCCTGAGGGCTTTGGTGGCACTGACTGGCCCACACTACACAGAGGGGTCTGGAGTTGGCAGTTGCCAGGTAGGAGTCAGGGTCCGAGGCAGAGGGAGACCCAACTCCTAGGCTCTGGGACAAAGACGCCATGGGGGCCTGTGGCTGAGGGTCTGAGCCCTGCATCTCCTGGCTGGGATCTAGTCGGTCCTCCTGCCTGTCCTCACAGACACTGTCCTACCTCCCACAGATGCCAGGGCAGGACGAAAAGGTGCAGTGCCAGTGGCCTCCCTGGGGCCGATTCTGCTGGTACCTGGAAATGCACATAGCTGCCGACAAGAGCACCTGGATGCCCGCTGTCACCTGGGCTCCAAGGAGGAGCAGCTGAACCAGCGGATGCTGCGGCAGAAGCAGCCCATAGACCAGCTGCTGCAGGTGCCACCAAGGCAGCAGGCCCTGCTGGAGGCCGCCATCAGGGAGCTGAGGGAGACCAGGTGAGAGAGGGTCCATGGGCTCTGGGGCAGGAAGGCCCTAGACCTGCCTCCTCAGCTAGTGCCTTCACCCCAGGTGCTCTTCTGTGGGACTCAGCAGCAGAAACAGCAGCTGCAGAACCTGGTAAAGTGAAAAGGAGTCCCGGAAAAGGGTGAGTGACAGGGAGAAGCCCCTGTGGGTCAGAGGGCGGGGCTACTGGGGAGGGGAGCCAGGCGGCCCCACCCCCAGTCCCCCACCTCCCTTCCTTGGGTGAGACCCTTATGCTGCCCCACATCCCATCCACTCCAAAGGGATTGGTGTGGAGACGAACAACACACAGGTGCTCCTGGACACAAAACGTGAGGAGCTGGAGGCCACAGAGAAGGAGGAGGCACAGGAGGCCAGGCAGGAGGAGTGCCAGAGTCCAGGAGCTGGAGGAGTCAGTCAAGTCCCAGGGGGCAGGGACCATAGCCTGTGTGAGATCCAGAGACGCTCCTGTTGCTGTCCTTAAGGAAGAGGAGTCCACCGTCATCGGACCCAGGTCCTGTAATGACCCGCCGAAAATCCAGAAAACGCAGCTGGTCAGCAAGAGCTCCACTGGCAGCCTGACACCCAGCTGACCCCTCGATTTTACTGCACCGATGCACCCTGCCGCTCTCACCCAATTGATCTCGCCCAGCCCCGTCCTCCCCATGCCACCCGAGTTCTGCCTTCTTCCTCTGCCCTTTGCTCTTCTCCCTCCACTAGAACCAGGGATATCCCTCACTGCAAGACCAGGGATCAGGGCAAAGCCACAACTATTCTCCATCTCAAGAAACGGGAAATCAGGGGGACAGTAAAGTCTCCATCCACTACACCCCGAGATGTGGGGTAAGAAATGTCCCCACCCCTAGACACCCCAGGGATCAGGGGGCACAGTTTCCCCCTCCAATAGACCCCAGGAAATGGGGGTGCCAGAGATGCCCCCCCCACTAGACGCCAGGATTCGGGGGGGGCAGAGATGCCTCCCCACCACTAGACGCCAGGGATCGGGGGGGCAGAGATTCCCCCCCACTAGAGGGCATGGATTAAGGGGGGGCAGAGATGCTCCCCCCCACTAGACGCCAGGGATCGGGGGGGGCCAGAGATTCCCCCCCCCACTAGAGGGCAAGTATTAAGGGGGGGCAGAGATGTCCCCCCACCACTAGACGCCAGGGATCAGGGGGGGACAGAGATTCCCCCCCCACTAGAGGGCAAGGATCAAGGGGGGGCCAGAGATTCCCCCCCCACTAGATGGGAAGGATCAAGGGGGGGGCCAGAGATTCCCCCCCCACTAGAGGGCAAGGATCAAGGGGGGGCCAGAGATGCCCCCCCCCCACTAGACGGCAGGGATTGGGGGGGCCAGAGATTCCCCCCCACTAGAGGGCAAGGATCAAGGGGGGGCCAGAGATTCCCCCCCCCACTAGATGGGAAGGATCAAGGGGGGGCCAGAGATGCCCCCCCACCACTAGACGGCAGGGATTAGGGGGGGCCAGAGATTCCCCCCCACTAGAGGGCAAGGATCAAGGGGGGGCCAGAGATTCCCCCCCCACTAGATGGGAAGGATCAAGGGGGGGCCAGAGATTCCCCCCCCACTAGAGGGCAAGGATCAAGGGGGGGCCAGAGATTCCCCCACACTAGATGGCAAGGATTAACGGGGGGGCAGAGATGCCCCCCACCACTAAACCCCAGGGATCGGGGGGGGGCAGAGATTCCCCCCCCCAGTAGAGGCCAAGGATCAAGGGGGGGCCAGAGATTCCCCCCCCCAGATGGCAAGGGTTAACGGGGGGGCAGAGATGCCTCCCCACCACTACACGCCAGGGATCGGGGGGGCCAGAGATTTCCCCCCACTAGAGGGCAAGGATCAAGGGGGGGCCAGAGATGCCCCCCCCACTAGACTGCAGGGATTGGGGGGGGCCAGAGATTCCCCCCCCACTAGATGGCAAGGATTAACAGGGGGGCAGTTATGCTCCCCCCACTACACGCCAGGGATCGGGGGGGGCAGAGATTCCCCCCCACTAGAGGGCAAGGATCAAGGGGGGGCCAGAGACGCCCCCCCACTAGACGCCAGGGATTGGGGGGGGCAGAGATTCCACCCCAATAGATGGCAAGGATTAACGGGGGGGCAGAGATGCCCGCCCACCACTAGACGCCAGGGATGGGGTGGCCATATATGTCCCCCCACTAGACGCCAGGGATGGGGGGCAAGAGATGCCCCCCCAACCACTAGACGCCAGTTATTGGGGTGGCCAGAGATACCCCCTCACCACGAGACGCCAGGGATCGGGGGGCCAGAGATACCCCCCAACCACTAGACGCCAGGGATCGGGGGCGGCCAGAGATGCCCCCCACCAATAGAAGCCATGGATTGGGGGGGCCAGAGATGCCCCCCAATTACTAGACGCCAGGGATGGGGGGGGCCAGAAATGCCCCCCCCACCACTTGACGCGATTGATCGGGGAGGCCAGAGATGCCCTCCCCACCACTAGACGCCAGGGATCGGGGTGCCGAGATGTCCCCCTCCGCAAGGTCCGAGGGATCAGAGGGGCCGAGATGTCCCCCTCCACAAGGTCCGAGGGATCGGAGGGAAGAAATGTCCCCCTCCACAAGGTCCAAGGGATCAGGATGGCAGATATATCCCCCAAGCACTAGCAAACAATGATTTGGAGGTCAGAAGTTACAACTCAGCTCTCCCCTCCCCATTGTGGGGTCCTGTTTCTGCGCATGACAGCCCTGAAGCTTGGCCGCTGGTACCATCCAGTGACCGGATTCTACACACTCTTTGGGGCTGTTTGGGGACTTTGTATTGCTGGCTGAGAAGAGGGAAGGACGAAGGCGGGCTTTCTCCCTGACCGCCACTGTCTGATTTTCACGATTGTTGCAATAAATGGATCTATCCCAGGCCTGTGTGGGTGTGTGTGTCACTGGGCGGGGCAGGTCTGGCCAGTAGTTGACAATTGCTTCTAGATTGTGGGAAGCCTCGGCCATGTCACCATGCCAAGACGCGTCACCTGCCTGCCCCTGTGTGAAGCCTGTCAATGACCCCAGGAGAGTCCACCCCAAGGGTTGAAGGTCTCAATCACGGATGCGTCCCCAGGAGGGAGGGCAGGATGCAGCACCCAGAGCCCTGCCTTCCACTGCAGCACCTCCATGGCCTCCCCTGCCCCTGGTGCCTGTTTCCCCATTCCGCTCTGCAGTGGCACCAGGGACAGACCCCACTTTGCCCCCTAGTGGCCACATCTGGTTTCTCAGGATGAGGACTTGAAAGTGCTCCTGCAGCAGGTGGGTCCAAGGTGCTGTCCCCTCAGCCAGGCTCCCCCTGGATGGCACCCACCCTAGCAGGAAGACAGTGTTTTTCAGTGGAGCAGGATGGGGCCGTGGATGGAACATGTTTCTAGTGTCCCCGAGTCTGTACGGAGCTGATCCCTGATAATAGCGCCCCACTTCTTTGTGGACCATCAGATTCCCTAATACAAGTCCCACTGCCACCATCACAGCACGGTCAGACCCCATATAATAGAGAACCAGGCCCCGACTCCTCTTTGCTCCTGCACACCTGGACCTGTTGGGACAGCCTTGGCTGAGTGACACTCTACTGGTGACAAGAAGTGTGTCCAGATCCATGTGTCAGACCAGATGGCAAAGCCTCAGAAGGCAGAGCTATCCTGTTCCAGTCATTTCCAGGAATTTGGTCAGCCATGCCCCTTCCTGCCTGTCACATTCCTACTTGGATGGGAACCAGGGATCAGGGAGGCACCAGGGATCAGCCTGGTAGGGCTGTTCAGGGCAGGCACAGGCAGGTCCCGGTTTACCCCTGGGTGCCCATTTCATAGCCCTTCCCCTCTAACTGCACTATGGGCCTGGGGCCGCCCGTTCACTCTCATGGATCTTCGCACCTCACACATATCCTGCACACCCTCTCGAAGCTTCTACTGGGGCTCTGGGCTTAGTTCTCTGTGTCCTGCCTCTGGGCCCCTGGGCTCTGGAAACACCAAGTCCAGGTTTGCCTTGAGGTTTGGTGAGCTGGGAGACTGTGGGAATCAGCGGCTTGAGCCCTCTCACCCCTTGCCGGTGGTGAGAGCTGTTCTCCCATTGAACGACTGTCTTTGGAGTTTTTCCTTTTAGGATCATACAGAGTCTCACCAAGACAGGTGGCACCCAAGAATTTGCTGGAAGCATCCTAGTGTATTCCATGTGTGCAGGCTCTACCCAGCTATCCCCCAAAGGGGCAGTAGCAGGTCACAGCCTAATTATGTAGGTTGTTTACAGGCTACCTTGATTCTGCGGTAACAACTTTCATCTAACATGCAGTGGTGCCTAGTGCTCTCTGGTGATCCCACAGTGGTGACTCCAGTTTCTACGCTCAATGTTCGAGCGTTCCCGTGAGCCCCTTCCATCCCTGCTCGGGTAACCTGCTTCCCCTTAGTCTCTTGCTCGGTGAGAGATTTGGGAACCCCATCTGGGTCAGACAGAGGGACAGAGACATATAAATAAAGTTATGGAAATAGGAGTAGCTTACTGGGGGGCTCCCGGGCGGACTCTCCGAACCTCAGGTGAGGCAATGGTACACCTGCGCCCTGGGTTAGACTCAGGGGGCTTTTAAGTTGTCTTGGTCTGGTCCTAGTCATCTGTTCGTGGGTCAATGGTAAGGAACATGGAATGAAGCCTGGTGGCTTCCTGTCACCAAGTGGGCATTAAGTCTTGTCTTCCTCACCTGGGACAAGGTGATCTCTGACTCCAGGAATGTTGCTGTCCACTCAGCCGGTTGCCATTTGGTTCTGGTCACCATTTTGTCAGAGCAAACCTCACATTGGATTCTTGTCAAATTCGGTGATTCCTGACTCATCCATCTTCTCCACCTCCTAGAGTGGGTCTCTCAGAGGTCCTGCCTAGTTTTTCGCTTCTGCCTCTTGCTTCCTGCTTGGTTCTCTCCCTTAGGCTTGGCAGACAGAGTCATTTGCGAGTCCCTTAGCTCACCCCGTTGCGGCTGATCCTGACAAACTAGCACCTGCAGGTTAATCTTCTGGCGATGCTTAGTGATGAGTGACTCTCTGGGATTGTTTCTCATTTCTGGCCTGACTCTGAGAGATGTCCATTCTACAGTGAGGCCCTCAGGAGTGGCCAAACCTGACCACGGCTGGGCCTGACCAGCCTCCAGCTCCCTGGCCTTTCTCGAGTTCATTCTTTCAACTGGCTCAAAGCCCCCTCCCCCTCCTGACTGGTTTCAGTAGAGCAGCGTTCAGTCCTCATTGGAGAAAACACCTTTTCCTCCCTGCTGGGCACTGAGCAGGCCCAGGGCCCATTGATTGAAGAGACAACTGCTGCCAGGGAGTCTGTTTGGTTCTGGACCCTTACTGCCCATGGCATTCTGGACCTGTAAGGTGTTTTTCTACCTGGGTGGCCAGTTGAGTCAGAGACCCTCTTCCTGTTCCCAATCACCACAGCCCCCATCTGGCCTCTGGGGCACACAGAGCAGTGAGGAGACCAGAATCAGCCCTGGGGATGGGGTGATGTTTTTTCACCTCTGGGCTGCTCAGGCAAAGGAGCAGAGCACAGTTAGCAGGCACATCCCACCCCCTGCCCCCTCACCCCTGTCATGATCCTACCATCCAGGGTATATTCTCAATGACTCCATGCTCATCAAGGGTCAACTGTCAATCAAGATGAAACTAGCACCCTGGTCTGCACTTGCTGGTGACCTTTGTCAGGATTCCTGCCCCGCACCCCGCCTCCCCACCCAAACTCTGTCTCCTTCCCCTGTCTGGTCTCTACAGGTACCTTCAGAGTTTACATCTGCTTTGGCAGCCTCAGGCAATCCATGGTGTTAGCTCAGTGCACCAGAGAGTCGACCCTGGGGGTTCAGCACTACTCCCCATTTCTATTACTGTTAGTATTTGTGACCAAGGAGACCAGGGCTAGTCTAGGTGCTGGCAGCAGTGCCGTTGGGGCAGACCCTCAGTGCCCGAGCGTTTCCTGCCCTGCTCACACACAGCATGCCTCCAGCTCTCCCTGCCAGAAGACCCACGGTTCTACACTTGGACACGGTAACAAGTTGCTGATGCAGATGTTTCTGTTTCCTCACCTCTTTAAGTTAAACGTTTACAGCAATGGTGAAATTTGCTTCTCATCAATGTTGCCTGTCATCTTGCATAAGCTCAGTAAGAGAATTACAGATTCCTTCAATCTGCTGCTTCAAATTTAGTTCAATGTAAAGTCAGGCATGAAAGGTCAGATCTGTTGGCTTTTCCTGGCCCTTGTCATCTGCTCCTACTCCCCAGACTCCAAATCTGGGGCCAGTTTTATTTTGTCTATCCCAGACTCAAGGGTTCCTTGACAATTCTTTTGGCCAGAGACTCTCCCATGCTGTACTCTGGACCATATCACATGTGGGACCTTAGGCCTTCCCTTGTCCAAATCAGGGTCACCTGGCGCCTGTCCGAGGTCCAACCAAGGCCCTCCACGTGATGCACATTTGAGAATGTTTGAATCAAGGACAATCACTGGGAAACTGAAGCTTTAGTAAGATGAATGTCCAGGATGAGATCAAGACCCACCTCTGACTGCATCAAGCATCAAACAGTGGGGGTCTCTTTGCCAGGAGTCCAAGAGAATACCAAGGCCATCAAGGAGAGAAAAACTAACATTTCACTGGTAGTCTGGTCTGGAAAATGATGCCCTTTTGTCTACATAGTTTCACAGTAGAAAATTCCCAACATCCTCACTGAACCACATGCCAAATACCAAAGGAAACATATGGGCTTTACCTGGAACTTGGGAGTCAACATCCTAGACCAATCAATGCCCTCAACCCCACATAAAAATTCTAGAGTCATTTTGGCGGGGACCCCACATTGTAGATGCAAGAGAGAAATAGTCACAGGCTAGGAAACAGCAGAGACCCGATGAGGCGCGCATGGGATCCTCACACTCTGCACTGCATTTACAGGCAGCTCCTGGGACACGGCCAGGGCAAGGCTGACTGCTCAGTGGGATACCAAGCAGGTCCCCTCTTCTGCCAACACTCTCTGGGACACCTGTGTCTTCCTGAGTGTGGTGAGTCTAGGGCATGATACCTGCCGCTGTGAGAGCCGTGGGGTTCAGGGACCTTGCAAAAGGGTCCGTTCCTGGGGCAGGGAGGGGGCACTTGGAGGGCTTCTTCCTTCCAGTCCTTACCCAACACTAGCCCACAGTTGGAAATTTGGTGCCTGAGCCCACAGGGTCACAAGGTACTTCCCCGTGGGCTAGGAAATACATGTCATCTTGCACTTCCTGAAAGTCACGGGGTAAGTGGAAGGCTCCTCTTAGGGCATAAAGGTGGCAGGGTGAGGGGCGTGCTGGACATGTGCCAGCTCTGACCTCCGGCAGCTTAGAAATGTAGTGGCCCTCGAGCGCAGTTCCTGACCTCCCAAAGAACACCAGACCCCCACTCTGTTCTTCCAAGACTGTGGTGAGCCACCCAGGAGACACACATATAATACTATGAGTATTTTACCTGTCATGTCATGTCACGGTTACCCAGGCCTGGCCATTATGAAGATGAGAAACCAGGCCAGCTTAGTGTTCCCAGGTGGCCTCGGACCTTCATCTTCTGTAGGAGTGTCCTGGCAGGCAGTTGTCCATCCCATCCCTATCTGGGGTTGGGAGACCTCCTGGTCTTCAGGATTTGTCTGGAACCTGAGAGCAGGGGCCAGGCTGTGGTCAGTCATTGCAGATCTGCAGATCCCTGGTTGTCCATAGCAGAGACCATTTCCAGTTCTCCCTTTGGCCAACGTGCCTGAAACAACAATTCTATTTTTTGTCCAAATTTGAAATCCTTGAGTGTTAAAAGTAGGTAAAGGGATATTCCTGATACCCTTTCAGTATCTATATTGTAAACCACAAAAAGGGAGACAAAGAGAGAGAGACAGAGACAGAGAAAAAGAGAGAGAGAGAAAAGGCAGAGACAGGGACAGACAGAGACAGAAACAAACAGAGAGAAAGAGAGATAATAAAAACATCTTCCAAAAAGGCTGACCTGAATATCTGGAAAAAACCCAAGTGCCTGAGAACGGATGACTGGTTAAATGTCACGTCCGGCACTTCGGGGCCGAGCCAGGGTGGGCCGTCAGGGTGAAATCAGCACTCGAGTCACACAGGGTTCCGTCTTTCAGGAGATGGCATGAATGCGTGCGTTTATTCAGAGCACAGGTACAGACTTAAGTATGTTTCCACAACCCACCCAAAAGAAAGGAAAGGGGATGGGACGTGGGAAAGTGGATGGGACGATGAATAGAGCCATGCACCGTTGGTCAGTCACAGTGGGCAGAGCCATGCACCGTTGGTCAGCCACCTGGAAAGGGGATGGGACGTGGGAAAGTGGATGGGACGATGAATAGAGCCATGCACCGTTGGTCAGTCACAGTGGGCAGAGCCATGCACCGTTGGTCAGCCACCTGGTGACCCTTTGGACCTAACGCTACCGGTCGGAGCGGCCTGCTTTGTTACAGTTTTGACATATCCATAGAGACTGCTGTTCCTCGTACATCATTTACAAATCATTTACGAGGGTGCATTTTCCCCAAACTGAAACGTCATGTACTGGGAAGCTGCCCAGCTTTGTCCCCCAAACTGAAACCTCCTATACTGGGAAGTTGCCCAGCTTTGAGCAGGACAAAGGGGGAATGAAAAATCAAGCATTCTTTTACTTGGTCAGTAGGCAACATCTCACCCCTTTTTCCAATTATGGCACGCCAGGACCCCTGTCTTAGGTCGTCCGTCGCCTCGCCGTGGTACCCGTCATTGGGGAGAATGCTTTAGCCCCTGTCTTAGGTGTGCGCGGCGGTGACAGAAGTTGCCCGTCATTGGGTATCCTGGGCAAGGGCATACTTCCTTAACCACGAGGAGGCACAGGGGAGGATTGATGACATTTCTGCCAAACCAGGCAGGACCCAGTGTGGCTTGACCAGAATGGAGCATGGCTCAGAAAAGAGGGGCAGGGGTAGGGTAGAGGGGTGATGGGGATCTCTTCGTTCAGTGATCGGGGGGGTTCTGTACAGGTCCGGTCCGCACTCCTTCTCCTCCTGCGTTTTCCGGTACCGGCCACGGGATCAGGTCACTGCAACAGATAAAGGAAGAGGCTTCCCAGGCCCATTAGAAATACCTTTCTGAATAGGGCTGCTCTTTGCTAGTTTCTCTCAGTTGCATAAAGTGAATTTGAGTGATTTGCCGATCAACCCTGCCAATCTGGTCTCTGACAAATGAGACAAGTCGACTCAGGATGCAGGGCCCGAATGTAAGCATCAGTAATAGTATGATCAGAGGGCCTGCTATAGTAGATATCAGGGTGGTGAACCAGGGGGATTGATTAAACCATGACTCAAACCACCCTTCGTGAGCCTCTCTCTCCTTCTTACGCCGTTCCAGGTCTTCTCTCAGCTTAGCCATGGAATCTCGACTACCCTCGTGTGGTCGGCATAAAAGCAGCACTCTTCTCCCAGCGCTGCACACAGCCCTCCATTTTTAAGGAAGAGCAAGTCGAGCCCCCTCCTATTTTGCAAGACTACTTCCGACAGGGAGGTCAAGGACTTTTCAAGATGGCTAATAGATTTTTCTATTCGGTCCAGGTCCTCATCAATAGCTGCTCTTAGAGAAGTTAGACCAGAATATTGGGTTACCAGAGCAGCGATGCCAGTGCCGGCACCTGCCAGGCCTATGCCAAACAGAGTGGCGATGGTTAGTGCGGATATGGGTTCCCTGCGGTTCCTACGCAGGACATCAGGGGAATTGCACCAATAGTCAAGGAGTACCTCAGCAGGGTGGTATATAATTTTTGGGACAACAATAACCATAAGACAAAATTCTTGGGAGGCATTAAATACTGAGCCTGCCAAGTGGGGAGTTAATCCTGAACGTGAACAGTCCCACCAAGCTCCCATTTTTGGTGAGATCCAGGCGGAGTTACTCCATCCCGGGGACTCCACATTCTGTGCACACAACTCCTTCTTGTTTTGAGGGACTGTACCTACACATGTCCCTTGACCGCTAATTTGGGTCATGGTTAGTCCCTGGGGGTGGGCCTTCCACTCTCCTGGGGCTCTGTAATTAACATTGTATGAGGCGTTAATACCCATAGCCTCATAAAACGGTGGCGTGGGGCTTCAGTCAGGTTTGGGGCAGTAGCATTCAGAGTCTGATATGTGGCTTCGATAAGACTCCTGAGGGGGTTAATGATTGGGCCAAAACTGGGTTTTGGGATGGATAGGCCGGCTGTAACAGGAGGTGGTGTCCTCTTAGGGCCAGCCATGGTAGTAATGGTGGGCTTAAGAGGGGGTTTTGGAGCCTCAAGTACCTGGTTAGGGCCTAGCAGAATCTGCTGCACGGGTTCGATTTTTAAGAGGATCTGCAGGATAACCCCATGCCATGGCCTGCTATACCACATAAGTCCCCAATTCAGGCGGTTGACCCATCGGGTCTCAAACCTTCCCTTATCAGTGAAGGAGATTTTGACCAGAAGCATTTGGGGGTGGTATTGTACAGAATATGAGCCATATCTCAGTGGCACAGCATAAGAAATATTAACCAGGTCGTGGTCAACCGACCACTTCCAATAGCCATCATTAGAATCTACGCAAGACCAGCTGGCACAATATTAAGATTCAGGGCCACCGCAGGTTCTCCTCCATTGGCCTGTCCGGAACCCGGGGCAGGTGAAAAAGCCATTGCGTCTCATAGAGGCTCTGGCCGGGGGCCTTTCAAAACCATCCTGAAAGGGGTAGGCGTCTTCCAGGGAAAAATATAAGTCAGGGAAGCACTGATTAAGGGGTGCTGCCAAACCAGGCAGGACCCAGTGTGGCTTGACCAGAATGGAGCATGGCTCAGAAAAGAGGGGCACTTGTGGTACTCCAAACCTCATAGTCCTCTCCACTCCTTATGACCCAGGTCTGCTTGAATGGTTGGTGTCGATTGGCATGAGTTTCGGTAGGGTCCTTCATTAATAATATAGCGAGGGTCCAGGCCACAAGCGTCGTTGTGGTCATTTTGTTCCTGTGGAAAAAAGAGAAGGAAATTCGTCTCAGGGCTAAGTACCCTGGAGGTGAGTTTCATTATTTTTCCCAGCTGTGGGGGACAAATGATCGGGGGGCTCGTGTATTGGCCTGACCAGGCATTCCGGCACCCAAATGGGTTTTTCTGTATTAGTTGGATATACACAGACTGCGCCTCTGACTCTGGCAAGGATTGCTGCCGTTGGTTGCCAGGTTCCTGAGGACAGATCCTTCCATTTCACCATTGCTTTAAGGGGAGCCGGAGTAGCAAAGTGACGTTGGGCTGCACTGCGGCCTGAATCATCGAGGAGCAAAAAATTTAAAATGAATAAGGTTGTGGATAGGAGCGCTTGTGGCCCTTGACAGCCTTGGTAGATCTCACCCTCTTTTGCTTTAGAAATGTAAGTTTTGAGATGTCAGTGCGCTCGCTCTTTGATAGCCTGTCCTTGGGGGTTATAGGGAATGCCTCTTGTATATGTAATATCCCACGTTTCACAAAAGGAATGAAAAGCGCGGCTTGTATAGGCCAGTCCATTGTCAGTTTTAATTTGCCTGGGATTTCCCATATATGAGAAAGCAGCAGTAAGGTGATCTATAACATGTTTCGTTTTTTCCCCGGCATGTAGTGAGGCAAAAATCATGCCCGAGTGTGTGTCTATCGAGACATGGAGATAATGCCGGTTTCCCAATGAGTTAGTGTGGGTCACATCCATTTGCCAAATACCATTTGCTCTCAGTCCTCTAGGATTGACTCCCAGGGATGGGGAATGTATATAAGGAGCGCAAGTGGGACAGACAGTGGTTATGGAGAGAGCCTCAGCTTTGGAACAACCCGTATGAAAACGAAGAGACTGGGAATTAAGGTGGAATTTTTTATGTAGCTGCATGGCCTTATCACATTCTAGGGATGTCATTATTAAGCGGGTAGCTTTATCTGCTCGTTCATTGCCTTCTGCAAGGGGTCCCGGGAGGCCAGAGTGTCCTCTAATATGACCCACAAAGAGGGGGTCCTTTCTGGCCCAAATCAACAGTTTGTAATTGAGATAAAATTACAATGTTTGTAATTGAGATAAAATTTTCGAGCCCTCACCTATGTGGGGTGCTGTTTCTAATCGGGGGAAGATATTAGCAACATACACACTATCAGTGTAAATATTGAGGGGCTCATTAGGGAATGTCTGCAAGGCCAATAATACAGCAGATACTTCTGCAAATTGTGCCGAGGTCTCAGCAGGCTGTATGGCGTGAACATCCTGCCCATCAACCACTAAGGCTCGACCGCACTTAGAGCCATCAGTGAAGAGGGTCCGTGCACCCGGAAGGGGGGTGGTCTTTATGATTCGAGGGAAGATAATAGGGCAAATCCTGAAGCTTTGCAGGAGTTTATGTTTGGGATATGCCTGTGTAATTTGGCCTTTAAAGGAGCAGACAAAAAGGCACCAGGAATCATCATATTGCATCAGATTATTAATCATGTCTTTGGAATAGGGAACGACCAATATGTCCATATCCTTAGCAAAGAGTGCACACCCTGTGGTTCTAGCCTTCCAGAGTAATTGAGAAACTAAGGTGGGATAGGGAATCACCGTTCAGGTGGGGGAAGCTGAGAGGTGGACCCAGTATAATGGACCAATCCGCCAGAAAACTCCAGTTGGGGCAAACTCTGAAGCAAGCACTATAAATTGTAGTGGTAGATTGTAATCAATATGGTGTATTTGCATTTCTTCTAAGGCATGTTCTACTTTTCTAAGAGCCAATTGTGCCTCTGGGGTCAATTGACAAGGCGAGGAGGGGTCAGAATCCCCCTTCAATAGTTCAAAAAGAGGTTTGAGCTCTCCCGTGGGCAGGGAGAAGGATGGTCGGAGCCATTGGAGTTCTCCCAAAAACTGTTGCCACTGGTGTAGAGTCTTTAAATGAGAGGTGGCAAACTATATTTTTGAGGCACTATTCCCACCTTGTTAATGGTGTATCCTAAATATCTGTATGGGTGGGAGAGCTGTACCTTGTCCGGGGAGATTACAAGGCCTGCTGATTCCAGGACGACCCGGACATGATCATAGAGTTGAAGTAACAGGTCTTTGGTGGGGCAGGCGGCTAAGATGCCATCCATATAATGAATCAAAAGTGCACTGGGGAAACGAGCCCGGACTGGCGCTAAAACCGCTGAAACATATATCTGACACATAGTGGGACTATTAGTCATGCCCTGGGGAAGGACTACCCATTGCTAGCGCTGATAGGGCTCCTGAAAATTGGGGGAAGGTAGAGAGAAGGCAAATCTTTGACAATCTTTAGGAGCTAATGGAATATTGAAAAAACAATCTTTATGATCTATCACTAACAATTACCAGGACTTTGGTATAGCGGAGGAATGGGGGAGCCCTGGCTGCAGGGCCCCCATTGGATGCATGGTGGCATTGACTGCTCTGAGATCTTGCAATAATCTCCACCCGCCTGTCCTTTTCCTTATAACAAAGATTGGGGTATTCCAGGGAGATGTGGATGGGGTAATGTGCCCCTTTTCTAATTGCTCGGGCACTAGGGCATGTGCGGCCTGTAATTTCTCTTTAGGTAGGGGCCACTGCTCCACCTAGACTGGATCATCTGATTTCCAGGTAAATGGGGTGGGAGACCGCTCGACAGTGGCCCCGATTAAAAAGGGCTAGTTTCTTCCAGTTCCTCAATGGGCATTAAAGTCACGGGATTTTCCTGCCCGGAGGATGGGCAGTCACTAGTGATATGGGCTATGGTCTTAAAGGAGACTGGCGATATCTGCGAGCGACTGGGTGATGTAACCAGAACCGTGCCCATAGCTGAGAGTATATCTTGTCCCCAAAGATTGGTGGGGAGGTCTGGGACAATATAAGGCTGGAACTGGCCCTTATGGCCCTCGGCGTCCTCCCAGGTCAATACTTGGGCGCTACGGCTGGGTTGGACTTGGCCAAGTCCTTGCAAAACGGCTGTAGCCATTGTGGCAGGCCAGTTGGCAGGCCAATATTTACTGGATATGACTGAGACATCCGCCCCAGTATCTAATAGCCCAGAGAATTCCTTTGAGTTGATTCTTAGCGCATAGCGTGGTCTGGAAGCCATATGGGCAATCCAAAATATTTGGGCTGGATTATCTGAGCAGTCTTCGTTTGTCTGACCCTGGACTGAGAGCGTCGAGGTGGGGCCTTGCCACGTCGGGAGGAGGAGCAGGCGTGCAATCAGCTGTCCCTTTTCTATCGTCACAATGCCACGGGGGGAATCTGCCAAGACATGAATTTGTCCTATGTAGCTCTCTGTGATAGATCCTGGGTATATCTGCAATCCTTGCAGGAGAGCCTTTTCTGACCCTAGAATGAGGCCAGTGGTTCCGGGCGGTAGGGGGCCATAGACCCCCGTCTCCAAACTTTCAATTCCCATAGGTGGTGTTAGTACCGCCCGGACAGAGGCATAAAGGTCTAGACCTGAGCTGGGAATTGAGGAGCCCCTGAGAGAGGGAGGGAAGCTATCGGGAGCAGGCTGATACTTTGACCTGATGTCTGATAGGCCTCCTGCCTGAAGGCTTGCAGGGCCCGAGGCAGGCCCCTCCCGCCGTTTCCATGCGGCAGTGGATTGCCTAAGTTATTCGGTCGGGAGTGACACTCGGCTGCCCAGTGATTGCCTCTCTTGCATCTGGGACATAGCCCGGGTGATCCCCCCTTCTTCCTCAAGGGGTTGTTGGGACATTCCTTTTTGAAATGGCCTGGCTGTCCGCATTGATAGCAGCCTTGCTTGGGGTTTTGTGGGGAATCCCTGAAAGCCCGGAAACCTGGGAAGTTGCCCAGCTTTGAGCAGGACAAAGGGGGAATGAAAAATCAAGCATTCTTTTACTTGGTCAGTAGGCAACAGTTAAAGAAACTTTGGTATATCTACACAATGGAATACTAAGCAGCTGTTAGAAAGGATGAATTCATGAAATTTACATACAAGTGGTACTACATGGAAAGTACCATGCTAAGTGAAATGAGTAGGAAAGAGAGGGACAGACATAGAAAGACTGCATTCATCTGTAGAGTATAAAGTAACAAAATAGGAGACTAACACCCAAGAATAGTCTCGATAAGTACCAGGAGGTTTGCTCCATGGCTTGGAGGTCAGCCACACATGCTGGAAGAAAAGGCAGCTCAGATAGGGAAGGGAGCACCAAGTAAAGGGTGTTGGGAGGGTCCTGCCTAGATGGGAGAAGCATGCTGAAAGTAGACTATAGACCAAACATGAATGCCACTCAATGCCTCTTTTGCAAACCACAGCACCCAAAAGGAGAGAGAGAACAAAAGGGAATGCCCTGCCACAGAGCCAGAGTGGGATGGAGGGAATGGGGGTGGGAGGGATACTGGGATCCGTGGTGGTGGAAAATGGACACTGGTGGAGGGATGGGTCTCGATCACTGTATAACTGAAATCCAAACACAAAAATTTGTAAGTCTATAACTGTACCTTATGGTGTTTCACTAATAAAAATTTTTTAAAAAAGGCTGGCCTGGGTGGAGAGGTGGGTGGGCGGGTGTTGGGAGGGAAACTGGAAACATTGGAGGTGGGAAATGTACACTGGTGGAGGGATGGGTGAACAATGATGACTGAAGCCTAATCATGAACAGCTTTGTAAGGGTCTATCTCAGATCCATTCAATGAAAAAAAAGTTTAATAGGAGAATGGCTTATATTTGGATTTATAGAATTAGATGTGTAGTACATTTTCTGAGGTAAAGTCCAGAGCTCAGCTGAGGCGCAGGGATCGTTATAGAATTGGGGAGATGTGATGCTAGACTTGAGTTTGGAAAGAGTCCATGACAGGTAGATCAGTGGTTCAAATGTGTCCTGCTTTGAGCACCATTCAACATGTCATTACTTAATTTCTTTTTTAAAAATGATTATTTCATTGACTTTAAGGGGAAACTCTGGGCATTTATAAATGGCAAACAAATTTCATTTGCATTAGATATGGAAGTGGGAAAATGCTGCAGGGAACCTGCAGAGGCCTCTCAGAGTACAGAGATGGGGGTGGGGGACAGGTCCAAGGGAACTTCCCTAGTGGCAGTTTGTGATTGAAAGGTACAGGCAGTTACTGGCCATTAGAAGTTAGGGGGAGTGGTCAGCTCTTTCAGCTCACATTCTGTTTTGAACACGTCCTCCCTTCACATCTTACTGTGTGAGTTTCTTTCAAGAAAAGTATCTTGCAGGATTGGAAAGGTAGTCCAGAGGGTAGGGCATTTGCCTTGTGGACAGCCAATTCAGATGTGACCCCGGGCACCGCATATGATCGCGAAGCCCCAGCAGGAGTCGTCCCTGAGTACAGAGCCAGGAGTGAGGCCTGAGCAACACTGGGTATGTCCCTCCATAAATGTCCAAGTACAGCAAAAAGAGGAGAGGGAAGAGTGGGACGGGCGGTTCTGATTGCAGTGGGACTCACTGGAGCATTTGGGAATTTCACACGCCCCATTGTAAACTGGTATTCCTTTTGGGATGCAATATAGCAAAATCAATGGAAAGTTAAAATTTGTATTTTGAAAAAGATCAAAGAGGTTGGGAGATAGTAGAGCGGGAAGGGCACTTGGGCTATCTGACTTCAATCTGTGGCATCCCATAGAGTCCTTTGAGCATGGCTGGGACTGATCCCTGCTGTGGTTCCAAAACCAAAGAAGCAAACAAACAAGGAAATGTAATATATCAAAAGCTAGAACAGGTGGTAAGGTGTCTGCTTTGCATAATTCTAACCTGGATTGATTCCTGGCACCTCCTATGGATCCTTGAGCACCATTAGGGGTGATCCCTGAGCACAGGACAGGAGACAGGGTCCCCAGTCAAGGGAGGTCTCATCTCTTAGGCCGCTGGAGCAAGACCATGGGGGCCTGTGCAGGGGACAGATTGCCCAGGCGCTGCCAGCCTTGGGCCTGGGAGTCGGTGCTTGACCTCCACATCCCTCGACCCAGAGCAGGATGCCCTGGCTGCCTGTCCTCACTCCGAGCCTTGTGCCCACAGGTGGGACTGCAGGACAAACAGGTGAGTGTCTGCAGCAGCAACAGGACTGGGATCTCGGCTTCCCGCAGTAGGACGTGGCCTCTGACCAGTGTCGGTCTCTCAGAATGAGCAGGAGGAGGAGCAGGTGCTACGCAGAGTCAGCTCCGGATCAGCTGCAAGGGGAGTGAATCAGGACAAGGTGGATATGGAGAAATGACAGAAGGTGCCGGGGGAGACCCACTGTGAGGGTAGGAGCCCGCCTGCGGTGGTGGGAGGAAGGACAGGCCAGGACGCCACCCTCTATAATATAACAAAATCTAAAACAGGCTAGAGGGGTTGTGGGTGTGTGGACTGGCCCTCACTACACACAGAGGGTCCTAGTAGCGGGGAAGCTGCCGGGTCGAGGTAGGGGTGCCTGCAGCCTAGAATGCTTCTGCTGGTACCAAAAGTAGCACACAGCTGCAACCCCACACCTGAATGCCCCACTCACGTGGGCTCCAAGGTCGAGCAGGTGCTGAGGCACAATTCGCTCATGGAACCGCTGCAGCAGGTGCTAACAAAGCAGCAGGCCATACTGGAGGCCACCTTCAGGGAGCTCAGGGAAACCCAGGTGAGGGGGTGGCCAGGGGCTCAGGGACAGGAAGGCGCATCAGGCCCTAGACCTGCCTACTCACCTGGTGCCTTCATCTTTAGGGGATCCTCAGTCCTGAAATCAGGAGCAACTGAGACCCAGGCCTTACTGGAATCCCAAGGGTACCCTGAAGAGGGTGAATAGAGGGGTAGGTCTCCAGGAGAGAGAAGTGCCTGATGGGGATCTGGAGGTGGGGCTATATGGGAGGTGTAGTCAGGCGGGACCCCTGAGATGCCTCCACTTTCCTTGCTTGGCTGAGACCCTGGAGTGCCCAATAGTCAATCCAGTGTCGAAGAACACGGAGTTGGAGGTGAACATAGTGGAGGTTTGTGAGACCATGACCTCTATGGAACTCCAGGTGATTGTCACGAAGGACAGGCTGGTGGCATGGAAGAAGTCTAAGTATCTGGATGACTAAGGTTTGAGACTAAGGTCTGGTGTCCAGACCTGGGGAGCGGGATGATGGATTGTGTGAAGAACCCAGAGAGACCCTCCTGTTCCTGTCTGTGAGGAACAGGAGGCCGCAGACCTCAGATCTGGATCCTGTAATGACCTGTCCCCAAATAACCAGAATCCAGCTCTTCCGCTCGATTTCAGCTGGCAAGCTTGTTCACCATTAATCCACATTTTCTACCCTGATGATGTACCCTGTGTTCTTCAATTCCAACTAATCTAGCCCTGATACAGTTCTTCCCACCCTCCTCCTTCCTCCCTCCTCCCCACTCTTCCACTTTCCCTCAGCACTAGACCCTAGGGATCAAGGGGGCAGAAAGGTCCCCCAACACTAGACCGCAGGGATCAGTGGGACAAAAATGTCTCCTACCTCTAGGCACCAGGCATGTTGGGAGCAGAAATTTAAACTGGGCCACACTCAAACCTCAGTCATGATAGCTCCAAAAGCAAAACAATGGCTTGAGGTGGGAGCTCTCCCTCCCCAGTACACAGTCCCGTTTCTCCATATGGCCGCCCTGAAGCTAATGGGGGCTGGAAACATCAGAGCAACCAGTTCTAGACACTCTTTGGGGGCTGGTTGGGCACTAATGAATTGAGGAGAAGAGAGAGGAAGGAGGCATGCTGGGTCACTCTCTGACAGTCACTGTCCTATTTCCAAGCTTGTTTCAATAAATGGATCCATCCCAGGCCGTGTGGGTATGTGTCTTGGGCGAGGTGTGTCCTGCCAGCAGTTGGCAGTTGCTTCTAGATTGTGGGTGGCCCTTGCCATGAGATTCACCATGTCTAGAGCCTGTCATCTGCATGCCCCTGAGTACGATGTTAATGACCCCAGGAGAGTACCTCTAAGATTTGGAGTGGTAACATTCAAAATATGGTGGTGGGAAGGTACGATGGTGGTGGAATTGGTGTTTGAATATTAAATGTAATAAATTATTGTAAACAACTTTATAAAAACAAAATAAAAATTTGCAAAAATGTCAGCAAAATTTAAAGCATGAAAAGAGAACAGAAAAATCAAAGATACACCAATCTAATACTTTTTTTTAATAAAAAAAGCAGTGGCGTCTAAGCTATAAAGATAACCCACAGAATGGGAAAAATTATTTACCCAATACCTAGCTGATAAAATGTTAATATCCAAGTTATATAGCACATTGGTAGAACTTTACAAAAAAAAATATCTCCCAACCCCATCAAACAAATGCAGAGAGGAATAATGAACAGAAACTTTCTCCAAGAAGAAATTCAAGGGCTGGAGCGATAGTACAGTGTTAGGTTGTTGCTTTGCACGTGGCTGATCTGGGTGTGATCCCCGCCATCCTACGGGCTACACCCGCCTTGGAACCCCAAGTGTTCTGTGAGAACCAGAAGGGAGTGTCCTTCCTAAAGACACCCCATGCACACCCCATCCTCCCTTTCACCTAGAGGTGGAAATCACACCCAGATCCAAGACAGACCTGAGCCAACAACCCGTCAAAGACAAATTGTGTTGGCAGAAGATCAGACAGACTGTGATGCCCGTGAGGTAAGGAGGCTGCAGACACCCATCCCAGGGCACAAAGTGACCTGCCTGAAAGTGATGTGTTCCCCCCAGGAGTCAGAAATGGTTCAACAGAATTTTTACTCACCTGTAATTCTGTCATTTACCTATCCTGTCAAAATCATATTCATCTACCCCAACCTTGTCTTTCTTCCCTCTTCCTTCCCGCCCTTCTCCTCTCCCCCTCCTCCTTCCTGCCCCCTCCCTTCTCCCCTCCTCTGCCCCTTCCCATTGAGGAATGGGCTATGGGGCTATGAGGCTATGGGGCTACGCAAAGCAATTGCAGACGTGCCCCCATGGCAGGGATGCTGCGTACTAGGAGTGGCGAGTTGACCCAAACAGAACAACATTGAGACTCACTCTGCATGTAAAGAAGTTACACAGTCTCCAAGGAAACTCAGCTAGAGAAGAGGGCAACAAATAAAGGGTGTTGGGTGGATCCTCCCAGGGTGGGAGATGCATGCTGAAAGTAGACTATAGACCAAACATGACTACCACTCAGTGCCTCTCTTGCAAACCACAGCACCCAAATGGAGAGAGAGAGAGAGAAAATGGGGGAATGCACTGCCAAAGAGGCAGGGTGGGAAGGGTTTGGGGGGTGGGAGGGATGCTGGGACCCGTGGTGGTCGAGGATGGCTGCTGGTAGAGGAATGGGTACTTGATCATTGTGTGACTGAAACCATGGCACAAAAATTTATAAGTCTACAATTGCACCTCATGGTGTTTCACTAATAAAAAAATAAAAAGAAAATTCTTGGATAAAAAAAAAAGGTACACAGCCTCCAACACATCCATATGTGCAGGAACAAACTCAAAATATAAAATAAAAACCCAATCAAAAAATATATCCAAAGAAATAAATTTCAATTTTCAATATGAAAATTAAGGGATCATGGGATCTAACCATGTTTCACGCTTGTCCGTATCCCTCTGCGAGCGCACCCCCCTCCAGCCTTTCCAGAGGGATTCAGGGCTTCTTTCTTATGGTCTTTACCTGGATGCCACTCAAGTTGGATACTGCTCCTGAACTGTTCAGTGGTTCTGAGCAAGAGATTTCATCCACTGCTTCTTGCAAGTCAGAGGATGGGGTCCCATCGGATTAGCAAAAAGGCTGGGGTCGCGAAAGTTCGAGTGGGTTTTCACATCAAAATCTAGAGTTGCAAAAGTTAGATGTGGGTTATCACATCATAATCCCAGGGACTGTGCCATCTGGGCAATTGGTAGCCACTGGGGCCCTTTGTTAGTCATCAGTGTCACCCCTGAATGGGGACCTGGAGGTAGATAGTTTGTTTACCTCTGTGGCACAGCGAGAGATCAGAGCCCCCTGTCTCAGAGACAGGTATGCCCAGAACTATGCCAATGGCCCTGCTCTGGGTCAGGGCACCTAGAACCTGATGCCCTTTCACATGCACAAAGAGGATCAACCTGTTAGCCTCTGGAGCCCTACTGCTGATTTCTTTAGGTTATTTGTTTTTCTTTTTCTCACTTCTAAATGCTCATTCTTCCAGGAGGTCTGGTGCCCAGTCTCAACCAAGAGCTGGAGCAGAGCCTCTGAGGCTCTCTTTCAGTCCTCTTAGGCTTCTGACACAAGGACCTTATCATCTACAGACTGTAGGATGGTCCATTCCAGGGCTCCAAGGAGGATTTTCTTAAGTCCAGAGCCAGGGTCTTCCTGAAGAAGGTGGCCGAGTTTTTGAATCCTTGGGCAACGGGTCCACAGTGACTGAGGTTTCCTCCTGTCTCTGGATCCTTTAGCCCAAACGCAAACAGGGGTGTGCTTCCTGGAACAATTTGCAAAGGGAGAAACACATCTTTTGAGGTTCAGGCCGGTCAATCATTGGGCACTAGAGCAAAACAGACTCAAGAGAGTGGAAGGGCTGGGTACCACAAGGTGACCAGCAGGAGCGACCACACTGACCCGGCGCAGGTCATGACTTCTCAACTGAGGCCAATGGGTTGCTCCCAGTTGAGCTGCATCCCACCACTATTCCTGCCTCCCAGACCTGCGCAGTATCTTTCCCTATCCCTAGCCACACCTCATGGGCTACCAGATATTGCGGCTGTCTTTGGAGGCTCACTCCTAGCATGAGATTACCAGCAGAGGGGCATGATACTGCCATTAGAGGGCGCCTGGAGAGGGTATTTTCCAAAGGGGGAATCCACAGTGTCAAGGTGGACATTTATTTGCGCTTCTAGCTCTGTCAGGAGATCTAATGCCAATAAGATACTAAAGTTGGGAACAGGGAGAACCTTGTTTCCCATGCGGAACCCCCAGAATCTGCTGAGACCATGGATTCTCGGGCCCAGCAAAAGCAGGGAAGGGCTGCACCTCCGATACCTTCATCGAGATCTCCTTCCTATGTTGCCCTGTCTTGGGGGTCATAGGGCGACCGTTTCCACGAGGCTTTTCTTGGGAGTGTAGGTACAAAGCTACCCTGCCTTCCCTGCCTGCCTGGAGACTCCCTGTGACTCTGTCAGACTGTCCAAGTGGTCCTGGTGTCGGTAGACATTTCTGGAAGCTACCCAACTTTGAATGTCTGCCACTCCCATTCACAGAGGGTCACAGCTGGTCTGGTGTCATATTGGCACTTTGTTATCTCCTGCAGCATGTCATGGCTCTCTGGGGCAATGATCTGGGGCCTGCCCTCTGCCCCTCCTCATCCTCCAACCCTGACCCCTGCTCCTGCTCTGGCTCCCTTCTTTCTCCCTGGCCCTTGTCTTCCCTGCCTGTTCTCGCCTCCTCTAGACCAAGGGCACACTAGAGATACTGGGGTCTGGCCTTAACCACTCCACTGGGGTAGAGCTATCTCCACTGTACGAGTGGCAGTGCCACCCAGCTGCCATGCTCTCTGCCAACTCCTCCTGTACCCCTGGTGCCACTGCTTGAGTGTCGCTCTTTTTACTTTTGGTCTTGTCTTGCTGCTTTCTCCCCTGCTTGGTAGTGAGTTTTGTTGTTTCACAAATGAGAATTGCAGCACTAATATAACTTTGAGTTTTCAACGACTATGAACTCATACGAACTTTGCCAAAATTTCTGCCTAAAGCTAACTAAAAACCAAGCAGCAGGGACGGGAGTGATAGCACAGTGAGTAGGGTGTTTGCCTTGCACACGGCTGACCTGGATTTGATTCCCAGAGTCCCATATGGTTCCCTGAGCACCACCAGGAGTAATTCCTGAGTGCATCAGCCAAGAGTAACCCCTGGGCATCGCTGGGTGTGACCCATAAAGGAAAAAAGGGCGGCCATCTTGACAGCATTTAGCCGAAGAGAAGGACAACATGGAGGGCGGGATCCACAGATCCCGAAGGAAAAAAAAAAAAAAAACAGGTTCCAAAAAGAGCCGAGATCATCAGGAAGTCCCAGATGGGGTAGGTACCGCATCCCGCCTCCCCCAGATGGAACCCCGGTGACCAGAAACCTCTACAAGCACAGCTCGAGTATGCGGGAACTAGGACTTTTCCTCAAAAATGCCGGGACTACACCTCCCAGGTAACCTCAGATTCCGGAAGTCACGCCCACAGCCCGCCCCCCAGCGCCATCTTGACAGCATTTAGCCGAAGAGAAGGACAACATGGAGGGCGGGATCCACAGATCCCGAAGGGAAAAAAAAAAAAAAAACAGGTTCCAAAAAGAGCCGAGATCATCGGGAAGTCCCAGATGGAGTAGGTACCGCATTCCGCCTCCCCCAGATGGAACCCCGGTGACCAGAAACCTCTACAAGCACAGCTCGAGTATGCGGGAACTAGGACTTTTCCTCAAAACCGCGCGGCCGCTTACGCGGCCGCGTGACATCTCTCTATATACAAAGTGATCCATGGGAAGTAAACCACCTAACGTTTCTCTCTGAAAATCATAGTTAAGCTTTGAGCACGGCCACAGCCCCAGAAACACAAGTACTTAATGCATAACCCAGTAGCTTGGAGCAGAAAAGTGAACGGGTTATGTGTTAACCCAGGCCATCAAGTCTGCCAGAGGGGAAAGGGTGTTGGTCCCTTCCGCCCTCCCCCCTCTGGAAAGAAAGGTGGCGGCCACATGGGAGCCTTGTGGACAGCAGGTATGAGCCGGGGGTGTGGGGGCGACTAAAACCTCATGGGAAGGGGGGCGTTCCGGTCCTTCCTTCATGCCCTACCGAGGCCACCAGTTGCCCCCCACGAGCAGCTCTCCAGCACGGCCACAGCCCCAGAAGCACAAGGACTTAATGCAGAACCCAACAGCTTGGAGCAGAAAAGTGAACGGACTATGCGTTAATCCAGGCCATCAAATCTGCTGGAGGGGAAAGGGTGTTGCCCCATTCGCCCTCTCCTCTCTGGAAAGAAAGATGGCGGCCACATGGGAGCCTTGTGGACAGCAGGCATGAGCCGGGGGAGCGGGGGCGACTAAAACCTCATGGGAAGGGGGGCGTTCCGGTCCGTCCTTCACGCCCTACCGAGGCCACCACGAGCGGCTCTCCAGCACGGCCACAGCCCCAGAAGCACAAGGACTTAATGCAGAACCCAGCAGCTTGGAGCAGAAAAGTGAAAGGACTATGCGTTAATCCAGGCCATCATGTCTGCCCGGAGGGGAAAGGGTGTTGGTCCCTTCCGCCCTCCTCCCTCTGGAAAGAAAGGTGGCGGCCACATGGGAGCCTTGTGGACAGCAGGTATGAGCCAGGGGTGTGGGGGCGACTAAAACCTCATGGGAAGGGGGGCGTTCCGGTCCTTCCTTCACGCCCTACCGAGGCCACCAGTTGCCCCCCACGAGCGGCTCTCCAGCACGGCCACAGCCCCAGAAGCACAAGGATTTAATGCAGAACCCAACAGCTTGGAGCAGAAAAGTGAACGGACTATGCGTTAATCCAGGCCATCAAATCTGCTGGAGGGGAAAGGGTGTTGCCCCATTCGCCCTCTCCTCTCTGGAAAGAAAGATGGCGGCCACATGGGAGCCTTGTGGACAGCAGGCATGAGCCGGGGGAGCGGGGGCGACTAAAACCTCATGGGAAGGGGGGCGTTCCGGTCCGTCCTTCACGCCCTACCGAGGCCACCACGAGCGGCTCTCCAGCACGGCCACAGCCCCAGAAGCACAAGGACTTAATGCAGAACCCAGCAGCTTGGAGCAGAAAAGTGAAAGGACTATGCGTTAATCCAGGCCATCATGTCTGCCCGGAGGGGAAAGGGTGTTGGTCCCTTCCGCCCTCCTCCCTCTGGAAAGAAAGGTGGCGGCCACATGGGAGCCTTGTGGACAGCAGGTATGAGCCAGGGGTGTGGGGGCGACTAAAACCTCATGGGAAGGGGGGCGTTCCGGTCCTTCCTTCACGCCCTACCGAGGCCACCAGTTGCCCCCCACGAGCGGCTCTCCAGCACGGCCACAGCCCCAGAAGCACAAGGACTTAATGCAGAACCCAGCAGCTTGGAGCAGAAAAGTGAACGGACTATGCGTTAATCCAGGCCATCAAGTCTGCCAGAGGGGAAAGGGTGTTGCCCCATTCGCCCTCTCTTCTCTGGAAAGAAGGATGGCGGCCGCATGGGAGCCTTGTGGACAGCAGGTATGAGCCGGGGGTGTGGGGGCGACTAAAACCTCATGGGAAGGGGGGCGTTCCGGTCCGTCCTTCACGCCCTACCGAGGTCACCAGTTGCCCCCCACGAGCGGCTCTCCAGCACGGCCACAGCCCCAGAAGCACAACGACTTAATGCAGAACCCAGCAGCTTGGAGCAGAAAAGTGAACGGACTATGCGTTAATCCAGGCCATCAAGTCTGCCAGAGGGGAAAGGGTGTTGCCCCATTCGCCCTCTCTTCTCTGGAAAGAAGGATGGCGGCCGCATGGGAGCCTTGTGGACAGCAGGTATGAGCCGGGGGTGTGGGGGCGACTAAAACCTCATGGGAAGGGGGACGTTCCGGTCCATCCTTCACGCCCTACCGAGGTCACCAGTTGCCCCCCGCGAGCGGCTCTCCAGCATGGCCACAGCCCCAGAAGCACAGGGACTTAATGCAGAACCCGGCAGCTTGGAGCAGAAAAGTGAACGGACTATGCGTTAATCCAGGCCATCATGTCTGTCCGGAAGGGAAAGGGTGTTGCCCCAGTCGCCTTCTCCTCTCTGGAAAGAAAGATGGCGGCCGCATGGGAGCCTTGTGGACAGCAGGTATGAGCCGGGGGAGTGGCGGGGCGACTAAAACCTCATGGGAAGGGGGCGTTTCGGTCCGCCCTTCACGCCCTACCGAGGCCACCAGTTGCCCCCCACTAGCGGCTCTCCAGCACGGCCACGACTCCAGAACACAGAAACCAATTTCTTAACTATCTGACTTTCAGTATAAATACTTCCAGGGTCAATAAGTAAAATAGCAGAAATCCAAAACCAACATTTAATTCTTGAACCCAGCTGTAGAAAGCAAATCACGTCACAATGCTTTTTCAGCATGTCTGATTTGGGGGGGGGGGTAAACTCTAAATTATAGTGGTGAATCTTTTATTGAAACAATGAATCTAATCAAAGCAGATAGAGTGTTAACTAGAATTCATCTGCCCCACAGGGACTGGGAGGGGTGGAGGGTGGGGTTTTATTGGGGTTCTTCATGGTAAAAAAAAAAGTATTGGTAAAGGGAAATGTGTTTGATATTTGCATGACTGAGACCTAAACCTGAAAGCTTTGTAACCTTTCCCAAGGTGATTCAATAAATAAAAAAAAAATTGAAAAAAAAAAAAAGAAAAAAGGGCACATTTTGGAATGAGGGAGAACATGATGAGATAACAGTGCTAATGGAATGAACAGCTCCAAAGTCTGAACACCGCACAAGGCAAGAGATCAGTTTTACAGCAGATCTGATGGGCGACGGGGTATTAGCAAGCAGCTGACAGGAAGTATGGAACAAGAAATAACCAAGCTTTCTGGGTGCAAAGAAGGATCTGGAGCATATCAATAACGTAGGAAAATTTGGGGGATTTTCCAAGCTTTCTAAGTTGAACAGTGTTACAGACCACCTCTGGGACATCTCAGGTGATTTCCGTGCTGTCTCATCTCTCCCAGACTCTGTGCCTCATGGCAGCTCCTGCTCTCCAGGGTAGTCTGTCTGAAGTTAGCTTGCGGGAAATGTGGGCAGAGGTCCCCTCTCCTCTTCAGCAGGGCTCAGGAGATCCTAGTAACAGGACTTGAACAGGGTTGGGCCACATCATGGCAAGCACTTTAACCCCAGCAATATCCCTGGGGCCCATTCTTGAAAAGTCTGAAAGTGCTCGGGAGTGGAAGCCTCGGGTTCCACGGGGCTGTCTCCCTGGGCACTGTGCCGTACAGAAGGGGGAGTGAGGCATCTTTAAGGGAGCCCAACTCTACAGGAAGGAGAGTTAGGTTTGGAAGCAGCTGAAAGAAAAGTACTGCTTTGAGCAGGCATTAGTCCAGCAGATAAAGTGATCTTCTTGCACACTGCTGACGTTGGATCAATGGGCCCCTCTAGTTCCATTAGGTATGGTCCCAGAGCTAAGTCAGGAATAAAGCCTGAGCATGTCTGGGTGTGATGCCAACACCCAAAGAAAAGTACTGCAAGCAGACAGGGCCACCCTTTTCCCAGTGCCCTAAGGACAGATTGCTCAAGTTCTTAGTGGACATAAGAGGGATTTCCCTGTTAGGTGGAGGGGTGAGGGAGGGGAAGGGGGTGACAGCACTGGCCCTCCACTGGTGACTCTGCCTGAGCAGTGACAGTCCACTTGGACAGTCCACAGTGGCCTGACTCAGGCCAGGACTTGGCTGCTGCTTTGGCAGAAAGGTGTCCTGAAAATGTGAGTGTCAGGGTCCTTAAGAGGGAGAAGCCCCCAATGGGGGTCAGGAGGCAGGATACCCGGGGGGGCAGAACCAGGCGGACCCTGCTCCCGAGCCCTCCACCTCCCTTGATTGGCTGAGAGCCTGGGGCTGATCCTCAGTCTATCCATTTTCAGTCAATCTAAGGGCACTGAAGTGGAGGCGAACACAGTGGAGATCATAAAGCCCTAGGAGATGGAGGTGGTAACAGTCAAGAAGGACAAGCTGGCGGTGTGGGGAAGACTGTGCATCTGGAGGCAGAAATGTCCCCCAACACTGGGCACCGGGGATGTGGGGGGCAGAAATGTCCCCCAATAATAGACACTAGTGGTCTGGGAGGCAAAAACAGGCCCCAAGCAGTAGGCATCAGTGACATGGGGTGCAGAGGTTACCCCTAACTATAGAGAGCAGGGTTCCGAGGACAGAAATGTTCACAATTACTCGGCACCAGGGATGAGCAGAGCTGAAATTTCCTCCAGAAAAAAACACTAGGGATGTTGGGGAAAATTGTTTTCCAATACTAGACACACTAGCTCTGGGGGGAGAAATGTCCCACAACAGAGAACAGAGCTCAGATAGGAGATATGTTCTCCAACACTACACAATAGGGAGTCCCAGGAGCAGAAATACTCACCCCCATAGAAATATTCCAAAGAGTAGCAATAAGAAATGACCACCTCCCCACCCCCCACCTTAGACTATATCCCAGGAGAGAGGAGTGGAGAATGCCTGCTCACCCCTGCTTTCCCACCTAAATGTTGACATATTTCCGGTTTGTGGGCTGTCCTTGCACGGTCCAGGGCATTTTCCACTTTTTGAGTTAAAATTCTGTCCAGAAGGCCAGAAAGAAGTCTCAGGAGACTCAGTACAGGCTTGGGATGCATGAGGTCAAGAACGTTCCCTGGCACTACAGGGTCTCCTGATCACAAAGGCTGGAGAAAATAGAGATCCCCACAAACCCCAAACCTCTCAGGTATGTACATAGGCCATGAGGGTCAATGAAGCAGTACTTGGAAGAATCTCAGTGCTTAGAGGAAACACTCATTCAGAGCATCCGATTTTCAAAACAGCACTTGGGTACAACCATCTACCCCTCCTTGACCCAGGGAAAACGAGGCCACACTCAAACCTTTGGTTCATGGGCTACAGACCAAGCAAAAGTCTGAGCCGAGAGCTCCCCCTCCTCCAGTGCACTTTTTCTATTCTGGGAAAGGAAGTCCTGAAAAGGATGGAGGCTGGAACAGTCAGCAACTGAGTTCTAGGCACTACCTGGGACAGTTTCGGGGATCATGAATTGGTGGCAGAGGAGAGAGAGGGGAGAGGGCTGAATCAGTCTCCCTGACAGCCACTGTCCTGTTTCCAAGATTGTTTCTACAAATGGATGCATCCCAGCCTGTGTGGGTGTGTGGCATTGGGTGGGTGGGTCCTGCCAGGGAACGGCTCATGCTTCTTGATGAAGCATGAGCTGTCCTGTGGGGGTCTCCCCATGGATCAGAACCTGACATGACATGCCCATGCCCATGGTGCCTGTTCCGTCTACACCTCCTCTGTAGTGCCCACCGGGAAGAGCCCCCACCTTGCCCCCAATGCTTAGTGGGTGCCAGGCCCGAGGGTCCGGGTGGGGGTGGGGAGGCCCGTCAGGCCCACCCTGACAGAAGGTGCCGGGGGAGACCCACTGTGAGGGTAGGAGCCCGCCTGTGGTGGTGGGAGGAAGGACAGGCCAGGACGCCACCCACTATAATGTGTCAAAATCTAGAAGAGGCTAGAGGGGTTGTGGGGGTGCGGACTGGCCCTCACTGCACACAGAGGGTCCTAGTACCGGGGAGGCTGCCGGGTCGAGGTATGAGGAGGCACCCTCTTTTAGGTCTTGGGAGAAAGACCCCCTGAGGAATGTGCAGGGGACAGGTTACCCCATGTGCTGTTTTCCTTGGGCCTGCGTGTGAATGTCTGGGCCCTGAATGTTGTGGTGGGATCTGAACAGCCTTCAGCCCTGTCTCATGATAGAGATGTGCACGCAAGACCAGAAGGTGCAGTGTCTGTAGCCTGGAATGCTTCTGCTGGTACCAAAAGCAGCACACAGGTGCAACCCCACACCTGAATGACCCCCTCATGTGGGCTTCAAGGTTGAGCAGGTGCTGAGGCACAAGGAGCTCATGGACCAGCTGCAACAGGTGCTAACAAGGCAGCAGGCCCTGCTGGAGGCCACCTTCAGGGAGCTGAGGGAAACCCAGGTGAGGGGGTGGCCAGGGGCTCAGGGACAGGAAGGCGCATCCGGCTCTAGACCTGCCTACTCACCTGGTGCCTTCATCTTTAGGGGTCCTCAGTCCTGAAATCAGGAGCAACTGAGCCCCAGACCTTGCTGGAATTCCAAGGGTACCCTGAAGAGGGTGAGTGGTGCGGTGGGTCTCCAGGAGGGAGAAGTTCCTGATGGGGATCTGGAGGTGGGGCTATATGGGAGGTGGAGCCATGCGGGACCCCTGAGATGCCTCCACCTTCCTTGCTTGGCTGAGACCCTGGAGTGCCCCATAGTCAATCCAGTGTCGAAGAACACGGAGTTGGAGGTGAACATAGTGGAGGTTTGTGAGACCATGACCTCTATGGAACTCGAGGTGATGGTCATGAAGGACAGGCTGGTGGCGTGTGAGAAGACTAAGGATCTGGATGACTAAGGTCTGAGACTAAGGTCTGGGGTCCAGACCCGGGGAGCGGGATCATGGATTGTGTGAATAACCCAGAGAGACCCTCCTGTTCCTGTCTGTGAGGAACAGGAGGCCGCAGACCTCAGATCTGGATCCTGTAATGACCTGCCCCCAAAAAACCAGAATCCAGCTCGTCCGCTTGAGTTCAGCTGGCAAGCTTGTTCACCATTAATCCACTTTTTCTACCCTGATGATGTACCCTGTGTTCTTCAATTCCATCTAATCTAGCCCTGATCCAGTTCTTCCCACCCTGCTCCTTCCTCCCTCTTCACCGCTCTTCCACTTTCCCTCAGCACTAGACCCTAGGGACCAAGGGGGCAGAAAGGTCCCCCAACACCAGACCGCAGGGATCAGTGGGACAAAAATGTCTCCTACCTCTAGGCACCAGGGATGTTGGGAGCAGAAATTTAAACTGGGCCACACTCCAACCTCAGTCATGATAGCTCCAAAAGCCAAACAAGGGCTTGAGGTGGGAGCTCTCCCTCCCCAGTACACAGTGCCGTTTCTCCATATGGCAGCCCTGAAGCTAATGGGGGCTAGAAACATCAGAGCAACCAGTTCTAGACACTCTTTGGGGGCTGGTTGGGCACTAATGAATTGAGGAGAAGAGAGAGGAAGGAGGCATGCTGGGTCACTCTCTGACAGTCACTGTCCTATTTCCAAGCTTGTTTCAATAAATGGATCCATCCCAGGCCGTGTGGGTATGTGTCTTGGGCGAGGTGTGTCCTGCCAGCAGTTGGCAGTTGCTTCTAGATTGTGGGTGGCCCTTGCCATGGGATTCACCATGTTTAGAGCCTGTCATCTGGATACCCCTGAGTACGATGTCAATGACCCCAGGAGAGTACCTCTAAGATTTGGAGTGGTAACATTCAAAATATGGTGGTGGGAAGGTACGATGGTGGTGGAATTGGTGTTTGAATATTAAATGTAATAAATTATTGTCAACAACTTTATGAAAACAAAATAAAAATTTGCAAAAAATTCAATAAAATGTGAAGCATGAAAAGAGAACAGAAAAATCAAAGATACACCAATCTAATGCGTTTTTTTTTCCCTAGACGTGTTTTTTTTATTTTATTTTTTTTTTACAGTTGTAGATTTACAATTTTTTGTGCTTTGGTTTCAATTATACAATGATCAGATACCCATCCCTCCACCAGTGCCCATTTTCCACCACCATGGATAATATCCCTCCCACCCCCATCCCCCCATCCCCCTGTCTCTGTGGCAGGGCAATTCCCTGTGTTCTCTCTCTCCTTTTGGGTGTTGTGGTCTGCAAAAGAGGCATTGAGTGGCAAACATGTTCAGTCCATAGTCTACTTTCAACATGCATCTCCCCTCCTGGGAGGATCCTCCAAACATCCTTTATTTGGTGCTCCCTTCTCTATCTGAACTGCCCTTTCCTCTAGGATACCCGGCTGGCTTCTACGTTATGGAGTAATCCTCCTGGTGCTGATCTCACCTATTCTTGGGTATTAATCTCATACTTTGTTACTTCATATCCCCCAGATGAATGCAATCTTTCTATGTCTATCCCTCTCTTTCTGACTCATTTCACTTAGCATGATACTTTCCATATTGTACCACTTGTATGTAAATTTCATGACTTCATCTTTTCTAACAGCTACATAGTACTCCATTGTGTAGATGTACCAAAGTTTCTTTAACCAGTCATCTGTTCGTGGGCATTCAGGTTTCTTCCAGTTTCTGGCTATTGTCAAGAGTGCTGCAATGAACAAACAAGTGCAGATGTCACTTCGACGATAAATTTTTGCCTCTCTGGGATATATTCTCAGGAGTGGTATTGCTGGGTCAAATGGGAGCTCAATTTCTAATTTTTTGAGCATCATCCATACTGTTTTCCAGAAGGGCTGAACCAGTGGACATTCCCACCAACAGTGAAGGAGTGTCCCTTTCTCGCCACATCCACGCCAGCATCAGTTGCTTTTGTTCTTTTGAATGTGGGCCAGTCTCTGAGGTGTGAGATGGTATCTCATTGTGGTTTTGATCTGCATCTCCCTGATGATTAATGATGTAGAGCATTTTCTCATGTGCTTTTTTGCCATTCGGATTTTTTCTTTGAGAAAGTTTCTGTTCATTTCATTGCCCCATTTTTGGATGGGGTTGAATGTTTTCTTCTTGTGGAGTTTAACCAGTATTTTGTATATCCTGGATATCAACCCCTTGTCAGATGTGTATTTGGTGAATATCCTTTCCCATTCTGTAGACTGTCTTTGTATTTGTTTCTTTGGAGGTGCAGAAGCTTCTTAGTTTAAGATAGTCCCATTTATCTATCTCTGTTTTCACTTGCTCGGCCAGTGGCGTGGCATCTTTGAAGATACCATTAGCTTCAATGTCATGGAGGGTGTTGCCAACGTTATCTTCAATGCACCTTATGGTTTCTGGTCTGATGTTGAGGTCTTTAATCCATTTTGATCTTACTTTTGTACATAGTGTTAGGCAGAGTTCTGAGCCTACTTATTTGCATGTTGCCGTCCAGTGATGCCAACACAATTTATTAAACAGGCTTTCCTTACTCCACTTCACATTACTTGCACCTTTATCAAAGATTAGATGAGCATATGATTGAGGGGAGATGTCAGTGTATTCAGCCCTCTTCCATTGGTCTGCAGTTCTGCCTTTGTTCCAGTACCATGCTGTTTTAATTATTACTGCTTTGTAGTACAGTTTGAAGTTAGGGAGGTTGATTCCTCCCATTTTATTTTTCCTAAGAATTGCTTTAGCTATTCGTGGGGGCTTATTGTTCCATATAAATTTCAGGAGTGTTTGCTCCATTTCTTTGAAGAATGTCATGGGTATCCTTATAGAGATTGCATTGAATTTATACAATGCTTTCGGTAGTATTGCCATTTTGACAATGTTAAGTCTCCCGACCCATGAGCAGGGGATATCTTTCCATTTCCTCATGTCCTCTTTTATTTCCTGAAGTAGCATTTTGTAGTTTTCTTTGTACAGTTCCTTTACTTCCTTAGTTATGCTGATTCCTAGGTACTTGATTTTCTGGGGCACAATTGTGAACGGGATTGTTTTTTTCATGTTGCTTTCTTCTCTCTCACTGTTTGCGTATAGGAAAGCCATGGACTTTTGGGTATTGATTTTATAACCTGCAACTTTACTATACAGGTCTATTGTTTCTAGGAGTTTTTTGGTGGAGGTTATTGGGTTCTCTAAGTAGAGTATCATATAATCTGCGAATAGTGAGAGCTTGATTTCTTCCTTTCCTACCTGAATGCCCTTAATATCTTTTTCCTGCCTAATCGCTATTGCAAGTACTTCCAGTACTATATTGAACAGCAGTGGAGAGAGTGGGCATCCCTGTCTCGTCCCTGATCTTAGAGCGAAGGCTCTCAGTTTTTCCCCATTGAGGATGATGCTTGCTGTAGGCTTGTGGTAGATGTCTTTAATTATGTTGAGGAAAGTCCCCTCTATGCCCATTTTGGCTTGGGTTTTCATCATAAAGCGGTGCTGGATCTTATCAAATGCTTTCTCTGCATCTATTGATATGATCATATGCTTTTTATCTTTTCTTTTGTTGATATGGTGGATTATGTTGATTGATTTCCGAATGTTAAACCATCCTTGCATCCCTGGGATGAATCCTACTTGGTCATGGTGTATGATCTTTTTGATGAGTAGTTGGATTCTATTTGCTAGTAGTTTGTTGAGGATCTTTGCATCTGTGTTCATCAGGGATATCGGCCTGTAATTCTCTTTCTTTGTGGTATCTCTGTCTGCTTTTGGTATCAGTGTGACATTTGCTTCGTAGAAACTGTTCGGAAGTGTTTTTGATATTCCAATTTCGTAGAAAAGCTTAAAGAGCATTGGGAGTAAGTCCTCTTTAAAGATTTGGAAGAATTCACTAGTGAATCCATCCGGGCCAGGACTTTTGTGCTTCGGGGAGACTTTTTATTACCATTTCAATTTCCTTGACGGTGATAGGTCTGTTCAGGTATTCCAGGTCTTCTTGGTTCAGCCTTGGGAGTCTGTAGGAGTCTAGGAATTTATCCATTTCCTCGAGGTTTTGATGTTCCGTGGCATAAAGCTTCTCAAAGTACTCCCTGAGGATTCTCTGAATTTCTGTGGTTTCTGTTGTAATGACCCCCTTTTCATTTCTGATTCGATTTATTAGGGTTTTCTCTCTCCCTTTCATTGTGAGTTTTGCTAGAGGCTTATCGATCTTGTTAATTTTCTCAAAGAACCAGCTTTTGGTTTCATTGATCTTTCAGATTGTTTTTTGTGTTTCCATCTCGTTAATCTCTGCTCTGAGTTTTATTATTTCCTTTCTCCTGTTCGGGTTGTGCTCCTTTTTTTGGTCCTTCTCCAAGCTCTTAAGCTGTGAGGTTAGGTTACTTATGTGTGCTCGCTCCTCCTTTCTGAGGAATGCTTGTAGAGCTATAAACTTTCCTCTTAACACAGCCGTTTCTATGTCCCATAAGTTTTGGTAACCCGTGTTCTCATTTTCATTCGTTTCTAGGAATCTTTTGATTTCCTCTTTGATTTCCTGTCTAATCCACTCATTGTTCAATAGTGCACTGTTTAATTTCCAGGTGTTTGATATAGTTTTCTGTTTTTGTGTGTGATTTACTTCTAATTTCAGCGCATTATGGTCTGAGAAGATTGTTGATACAATCTCTACCTTCTTAATTTTATGGAGGCATATTTTGTGGCTCAGCATATGGTCTATCTTGGAGAATGTTCCATGTACGCTTGAGAAGAATGTGTATTCAGCTTTTTGTGGATGAAGTGTCCTGTATATATCTACTAAGCCCCTTTCTTCCATTGTTTCCCTCAAATGAAGTATGTCCTTGCTAAGCTTGAGTCTGGTTGATCGATCAAGAGGTGACAAAGCAGTTCTAATGCGTTGTTTCTTTAAAAAAAAAAAAAGAAATGGCGTCTAAGCTACTAAGATAGCCCACAGAATGGAAAAAATTATTTACCCAATATCTAGCTGATGAAAGGCTAATATCCAAGTTATATAGCACATTGGTAGAACTTTAAAAAAAATATCTCCCAACCCCATCAAACAAATGCAGAGAGGAATAATGAACAGAAACTTCATCAAAGAAGAAATTCAAGGGCTGGAGCGATACTACAGTGGTAGGTTGTTGCTTTGCACGTGGCTGATCTGGGTTTGATCCCCGCCATCCTACGGGCTACACCCGCCTTGGAACCCCAAGTGTTCTGTGAGAACCAGAAGGGAGTGTCCTTCCTAAAGACACCCCACGCACACCCCATCCTCCCTTTCACCTAGAGGTGGAAATCACACCCAGATCCAAGACAGACCTGAGCCAACAACCCGTCAAAGACAAATTGTGTTGGCAGAAGATCAGACAGACTGTGATGCCCGTGAGGTAAGGAGGCTGCAGACACCCATCCCAGGGCACGAAGTGACCTGCCTGAAAGTGATGTGTTCCCCCCAGGAGTCAGAAATGTTTAAACAGAATTCTTACTCACCTGTAATTCCATCTTTTACCTACCCTGTCAAAATCATATTCATTTACCCCAACCTTGTCTTTCTTCCCTCTTCCTTCCCGCCCTTCTCCTCTCCCCCTCCTCCTTCCTGCCCCCTCCCTTCTCCCCTCCTCTGCCCCTTCCCATTGAGGAATGGGGCTATGGGACTATGAGGCTCTGCGGCTACACAAAGCAATTGCAGACGTGCCCCCATGACAGGGATGCTACGCACTAGGAGTGGCGAGATGACCCAAACAGAACAACATTGAGACTCGTACTCTGCAAGTAAAGAAGTTACACAGTCTCCAAGTAAGCTCAGGTAGAGAAGAGGGCACCAAATCAAGGGTGCTGGGAGGATCCTCCCAGGGTGGGAGATGCATGCTGAAAGTAGACTATAGACCAAACATGACTACCACTCAGTTTCTCTCTTGCAAACCACAGCACCCAAATGGGGAGAGAGAGATCAAGGGGGAATGCACTGCCAAAGAGACAGGGTGGGAAAGGGGGTTGGTGGGGTAGGAGGGATGCTGGGACCCGTGGTGGTGCAGGATGGGTGCTGGTAGAGGAATGGGTACTTGATCATTGTGTGACTGAAACCCAAGCACAAAAATTTATAAGTCTACAATTGTACCTCATGGGGTTTAACTAATAAAAAAATAATAAAAAGAAAATTCTTGGATTAAAAAAAAGGTACACAGCCTCCAACACATCCATATGTGCAGGAGCAAACTCAAAACATAAAATAATAACCCAATTAAAAAATAAATCCAAATAAATAAATTTCAATTTTTAATATGAACAGATACTACACTTGATCTTAGCCAAAAGGCCGAGAAGCTCCGGGGGATGGAGTGATAGCACAGTGGTAGGGCGTTCGCCTTACAAGCGGCCAACATGGCCGACCCGAGTTCAATTCTTCCGCCCCTCTTGGAGAGCCCGGCAAGCTACCGAGAGTATTCGATATGCCAAACATAGTAACAACAAAGTCTCCAATGGAGACGTTACTGGGCCCGCTTGAGCAAATCGACGATCAACGGGAGTGCCTTTACCTTTTACCTTTACCTTTTAATATGAAAATTAAGAGATCGTGGGGTCTCACCATGTTTCGTGCTTGTCACTATCCCTCGCCGAGCGCACCCGCCCCTACCCAGTCTTTCCAGAGGGATTCAGGGCTTCATTCTTATGGTGTTTATCCGGATGCCACTCAGGTTGGAAACTGCTCCTGAACTGTTCAGTGGTTCTGAGCAAGAGATTTAGTCCACTGCTTCTTGCAAGTCAGAGGATGGGGTCCCATCCGATAAGCAGAAAGGCTGGGGTCGCGAAAGTTAGAGTGGGTTTTCACATCAAAATCTAGAGTCGCAAAACTTAGATGTGGGTTTTCACATCATAATCCCAGGGACTGTGCCATCTGGGCAATTGGTAGCCACTGGGGCCCTTTGTTAGTCATCACTATCACCCCTGAATGGGGACCTGGAGGTAGTTTGTTTACCTTTGTGGCACAGCGAGAGATCAGAGCCCCCTACCTCAGATACAGGTATGCCCAGACCTCTGCCAATGGCCCTACCCTGGGTCAGGGCACCTAGAGCCTGGTGCCCTTTCTCAGGCACTAAGAGGATCAACCTCTATGCCTCTGGAGCCCTACTGCTGATTTTTTTAGGTTATTTGTTTTTCTTTTTCTCACTTCTAAATGCTCATTCTTCCAGGAGGTCTAGTGCCCAGCCTCAACCAAGAGCTGGAGCAGAGCCTCTGAGGCTCTCTTTCAGTTCTCTTAGGCTTCTGACACTAGGACCTTATCATCTACAGACTGCAGGATGGTCCATTCAAGGGCTCCAACGAGGATTTGCTTAAGTCCAGAGCCAGGGTCTTCCTGAAGAAGGTGGCCGAGTTTTTGAATCCTTGGGCAACGGGTTCACAGTGACTGAGGTTTCCTCCTGTCTCTGGATCCTTTGGCCCAAACGCAAACGGGTCTGCTTCCTGGAACAATTTGCAAAGGGAGAAACACATCTTTTGAGGTTCAGGCCGGTCAATCATTGGTCACTAGAGGAAAACAGACTCAAGAGAGTGGAAGGGCTGGGTACCACAAGGTGACCAGCAGGACCGACCACACTGACTCGGCGCAGATCATGACTTCTCAACTGAGGCCAATGGGTTGCTCCCAGTTGAGCTGCATCTCACCAGTATTCCTGCCTCTCAGACCTGCGCAGTATCTTTCCCTATCCCGAACCACACCTCACGGGTTACCTGACATTGTGGCTGTCTCTGGAGGCTCACGCCTAGCATGAGTTTACCAGGAGAGGGGCATGATACTGCCATTAGAGGGCGCCTGGAGAGGGTATTTTCCAAAGGGGGAATATACAGTGTCAAGGTGGACATTTATTTGCGCTTCTAGCTCTGTCTGGAGATCGAACGCCAATAAGATACTAAAGTGGGGAACAGGGAGAGCCTTGTTTTCCATATGGAACCCCCAGCATCTGCTGAGACCATGGATTCTCAGGCCCAGCAAAAGCCGGGAAGGGCTGCACCTCCGATACCTTCATTGAGCTCTCTTCCTATGTTGCCCTGTCTTGAGGTCATGGGGCGACCATTTCCACGAGGCTTTTCTTGGGAGTGTAGGTTCCAAGTTACCCTGCCTTCCCTGCCTGCCTGGGGACTCCCTGCGACTCTGTCAGACTGTCCAAGTGGTCCTGGTGTCAGTAGACGTTTCTGGAAGCTACCCAACTTTGAATGTCTGCCACTCCCTTTCACAGAGGGTCACAGCTTGTCTGGTGTCATATTGGCACTTTGTTCTCTCCTGCAGCATGTCATGGCCCTCTGGGGCAATGATCTGGGGCCTGCCTTCTGCCCCTCCGCATCCTCCACCCCTGACTCCTGCTCCTGCTCTGGCTCCCCTCTTTCTCCCTGCCCCTTGTCTGCCCTGCCAGTTCTCGCCGCCTCTAGACCAAGGGCACACTGGAGGTGCTGGCGCCTGCCCTTAACCACACGACTGGTGTCGTGCTGTCTCCACTGGACGAATGGCAGTGCCACCCAGCTGCCATGCTCTCTGCCAACTCCTCCTGTGCACCAGGTGCCACTGCTTGGGTGTTGCTCTTTTTCCTTTTGGTCTTGTCTTGCTTTCTCCCCTGCTTGGTAGTGAGTTTTGTTGTTTCACAAATGAGAATTGCAGCACGAATATCACTTCGAGTTTTCAACGACTATGAACTCATACGAACTTTGCCAAAATTTCTGCCTAAAGCTAACTAAAAACCAAGCATCAGGGACTGGAGTGATAGCACAGTGAGTAGGGTGTTTGCCTTGCACACGGCTGACCTGGATTTGATTCTCAGAATCCCATATGGTTCCCTGAGCACCACCAGGAGTAATTCCTGAGTGCATGAGCCAGGAGTAATCCCTGGGCATCGCTTGGTGTGACCCATAAAAGGAAAAAAAAGCACATTTTGGAATGTGGGAGAACATGATGAGATAACAGTGCTAATGGAATGAACAGCTCCAAAGACTGAACACCGCACAAGGCAAGAGATCAGTTTTACAGCGGATCTGATGGGCGACGGGGTATCAGCAAGCAGCTGACAGGAAGTATGGAACAAGAAATGACCAAGCTTTCTTGGTGCCAAGAAGGATCGGGAGCATATCAATAATGTAGGAATATTTGGGGGATTTTCCCAGGTTTCTAAGTTGAACAGTGTGACAGACCACCTCTGGGACATCTCGGGTGATTTCCGTGCTGTCTGGTCTCTCCCAGACCCTGTGCCTCATGGCAGCTCCTGCTCTCCAGGGTAGCCTGTCTGAAATTAGCCTGCAAGAAATGTGGGTAGAGGTGCACTCTCCTCTTCAGCAGGGCTCAGGAGATCCTAGTATCAGGACTTGAACAGGGCTGGGCTGCATCAGGGCAAGCACCTTCACCCCAGCAATATCCCTGGGGCCCATTCTTGAAAAGTCTGAAAGTGCTTGGATTGGAAGCTTCGGGTTCCACGGGGCTGTCTCCCTGGGCACGGTGCCGTACAGAAGGGGGAGTGAGGCATCTTTAAGGGAGCCCAACTCTACAGGAAGGAGATTTAGGTGGGAAGCAGCTGAAAAAAAATACTGCTTGGAGCAGGGCATTAGTTCAGCAGATAAAGTGATCATCTTGCACACTGCTGACGTTGGATCAATGGGCCCCCTAGTTCTACTGGGAATGGTCCCTGAGCTAAGTCGTGGTAAAGCCTGAGCATGTCTGGGTGTGGTGCTAACACCCAAAGAAAAGTGCTGCAAGCAGACAGGGCCGGCCTTTTCCCAGTGCCCTAAGGAAGGATTGCTCAAATTCTTAGAGGCCATAAGAGGGATTTCCCTGTTAGGTGGAAGGGGTGAGGGAGGGGAAGGGGGTGACAGCACTGGCTCTCCAGTTGTGACTCTGCCTGAGCAGTGACAGTCCACTTGGACAGTCCACAGTGGCCTGACTCAGGGCAGGACTTGGCTGCTGCTTTGACACAAAAGTGTCCTGAAAATGTGTGTCAGGGTCCTCAGGAGGAAGAAGCCCCCAGTGGGGGTCAAGAGGTAGGACACCTGGGGGCAGAAATAGGCGGAAACTGCCCCGAGCCCTCCAGCTCCCTTGGTTGGCTGAGAGCCTGGGGCTGCCCCTCAGTCTATCCAGTTTCAGTCAATCTAAGGGCACTGAAGTGGAGCCGAACACAGTGGAGATCATAAAGCCTGAGGAGCTGGAGGTGGTAACAGTCAAGAAGGACAAGCTGGCGGTGTGGGGAAGACCGTGCATCTGGAGGCAGAAATGTCCCCCAACACTGGGCAATGGGGATGTGGGGGGCAGAAATGTCCCCTAGTAATAGACACTAGTGGTCTGGGAGGCAAAAACAGGCCCCAAGCAGTAGGCACCAGTGACATGGGGTGCAAAGGTTTCCCCTAACAATAGACAGCAGGGTTCCGAGGACAGAAATGTTCACAATTATTAGGCACCAGGAATGAGCAGAGCTGAAATTTCCTCCAAAAAAAAAAAAAACACTAGGGATGTTGGGGAAAATTGTTTTCCAAACTACACACTAGAGCTCTGGGGCAAGAAATATCCCACAATAGAGAACAGAGCTCAGATAGGAGACATGTCCTCCAGCACTACACAATAAGGAGTCCCAGGAGCAGAAATACTCACCCCCATAGAAATAGTCCAAATAGTAGCAATAATAAATGACCACCTCCGCACCCCCCACCTTAGACTATATCCCAGGAGAGAGGAGTGGAGAATGCCTCCTCACCCCTGCTTTCCCACCTAAATGTTCAGATATTTCCGGTTTGTGGGCTGTCCTTGCATGGTCCAGGGCATTTTCCACTTTCTGAGTTAAAATTCGGTGCAGAAGGCCAGAGAGAAGTCTCAGGAGACTCAGTACAGGCTTGGGATGCATGAGGTCAAGAACGTTCCCTGGTACCACAGGGTCTCGTGATCAAAAAGGCTGGAGCAAATAGAGATCCCCACAAACCCCAAACCTCTCAGGTATGTACACAGGCCATGAGGGTCAATGAAGCAGTACTTGGAAGGATCTCAGTGCTTAGAGGAAACACTCATTCAGAGCATCCGATTTTCAAAACAGCACTTGGCTACAACCATCTACCCCTCCTTGGCCGAGGGAAAACGAGGCAACACTCAAACCTTCGGTTCATGGGCTACAGACCAAGCAAAAGTCTGAGCCGAGAGCTCCCCCTCCTCCAGTGTACTGTTTCTATTCTGGGAAAGGAAGTCCTGAAAAGGATGGAGGCTGGAAAAGTCAGCAACTGAGTTCTAGGCACTACCTGGGACATTTTAGGGGATCATGAATTGGTGGCAGAGGAGAGAGAGGGGAGAGGGCTGAATCAGTCTCCCTGACAGCCACTGTCCTGTTTCCAAGATTGTTTCTACAAATGGATGCATCCCAGCCTGTGTGGGTGTGTGGCATTGGGTGGGTGGGTCCTGCCAGGGAACGGCTCATGCTTCTTGATGAAGCATGAGCTGTCCTGTGGGGGTCTCCCCATGGATCAGAACCTGACATGACATGCCCATGCCCATGGTGCCTGTTCCGTCTACACCTCCTCTGTAGTGCCCACCGGGAAGAGCCCCCACCTTGCCCCCAATGCTTCGTGGGTGCCAGGCCCCCTAGTGGCCAGATCATGTCTCAGGTAAAGGACCTGCAAACCTCCAGGTATTTCCCAAACCTCTCAAGGACTGGATGGAATTTCTCTGCCCAGAGCCTCACCCCAGTGTGGAACCCTTCACTGCCCACAGGCTCCCCAGACAGCACAAGCCCACAGTGACCCTGTGCCCCACCATCAGAGATAAATTTGATTCTCAGCCCAGCGAAAGTGAGAGGGGGAGATGTCAGAGCTACAGGAGACAGTCGGAGACCACTGGGGCCTGAATGTGCTCAGGGCAGGGAGTACAGGGGCACTCGGGGGTGCCATAGTGGGCACGGGCGATATGGGGGAGTTGGGGTTGCTTTCAGGCTGCAGGACTCGTGAGGGCAGCGTGGCCAGGCTTAGTGGCCCTAGTTGGGAGTGTGTGTATTGAGAGGGATTTCCAGAGCACGCCGGGATCAACACCAGAGAAGCATCAAGGTTCCCCAAGGCCAAGTCTGGTGTCCAGCTCCCAGTAGCATAGACTGAGTCTCAGAGAAAGGGGCAGAGCTGGGGTGGGGAGGTTCTATGGGGTCATTAAGAGCCCTCCAGGACTCAGAAAGGGAAGTCTCTGAGCAACAGGGGGAATTGGTCAGGGACTGACTGGGTCTGGGGGCTCATGGCCCCACAAACTGGCTGCTGCACGTCAGGGAGGAAGCAGAGACAGAAGGACAGAGAGAACGTGGACACAGGATAAGGTGGGAGCAAGAACTCTGCGGGCTTCAGGAGAGGAGAGGGGCAGGGCAGGGGGCAGGGGCTCCAAGAAGATAAAGGAGAGGGGCTGGAGTGAGGGGCAGTTGGGACAGCGACCAGGACAGCCCCTCTGCCAGGTTCGCTGGGCTCCCACAGCAGCAGCCAGGCCAGACCTAGGGGTGCTCAGGGGCGAATCCTGGCAGCTGCAGCCCAGCCTGGGCATGGGGGGACGTGATCTCTGGGAATGAGAAAGTCGTGGACTGAGCTACGGGAGACCGAAAGGGTCAGTGCTCCTGGCCCACCGTGAGGCCCACAGAGTTCCAAGCCACCATCGTCGGTAGGGGGCAGTGCCCGAGGGTCCGGGTGGGAGTGGGGAGGCCCGTCAGGCCCACCAGGGCAGAGGCTGGTGCAGCTTTCATTGTGAGGTTGCCCCTGGGAGCTCTAGATTTCTCCCTGGCCAATGGGGTTGCAGCCCCGAGGCCACGCCCCCTTCCCTGCCTATAAAAAAAAGCTCGTGGCCCCGCCCCTCGGGGACCCTCTCTCAAGGATGCTTGAGGGAGAAGTGGCCCCATCACACCTTCCCCCTGTTGACCCTTCGAGGGGTCATCTAGGGGTCACCTCCAGATGGTGACCCTTCCACGGGTCATCTACGGGTCACCTCTAGGTGTCATCTCTAGGAGATCGTTGGAAATTCGCAGAGCGCAACGGACGGTAAGAAAAGGCCCTGCGTTGGCCCTGCACTGGTCAGCGTATGGCCCCGAGGCCACAGGATCAAGCCCGGGCCCATTTCCAGCAAGACTTCCGGCAGTTTTGTCCCCAGCAGCCTCTGTCCTCGTCAGCGTCTCCCGGGACTCTGGGATGGGAGTCCCCAGAGAGCCCCTCTCCAGGACCTGTCCGTTCCTGTCCCCAGAAGAGGACCTCCTGGGCTCCTGCTGTCCAAAGACCTGGGTGGCTGGACACTGGCTCCCCAGCTCAGGAGCTCAGGGAAATGCTGAGGAGCTGCCTCAGTGGCGCTGGGGAGTCAAAGCAGGGTCCCCGGGTACACAGACCCCTCACCACAGACCCTCCTGCCAAAAACCTCTTACCGTGCGACCACACCCTTCCCGTCTAATTTAGGACAGAAAGAGATGGAAGAACAGAATTTTAAAACATCAGATATATCTTGTAAAGGCGGAGAGTCACATGGCAGTGCCTCATCCGTTAGGGTGAATGATTTGGGCTGGTGCTTGGCACCAGGAGTTTGAAGCCTGTGATGTCTGAGGAGGGCAAGGCAGAGAGGAATCACCCAGAGTGTCCTGAGGCCACGGCCACATCCCTGCCTATAGAAATGCTCGTGGCCCCGCCCCTCGGGACACCCTCTCTCAAGGAGGCTTAAGGGAGAAGTGGCCCCAATGCACCTTCTGCATGTTGACCCTTTCCCTAGGGGATCATTGGAAATTGGCAGAGCATGAAAAGATGGGAAGAAAAAGTGCTAGGTCGGTGCTAACCCGCCAGCCCTGGGCCATGCGCTGGTTCTGCACTGGTCAGTGTGTGGCCAGGAGGCCCAGGATAAAGCCTCCGCCCATTGACAGCCACGTTTTCAGGCAGTCTTGTCCTCCAGCAACTTCTGTCCTCGCCAGGGTCTCCCGGGACTCTGGGATGGGAGTCCCCAGAGACCCTCTCTCCAGGCCCTGTTTCCTCCTGCCACCAGAATAGGATCTCCTGGCCTCCCGCTGACCAAAGACCTGGGTGGCTGGACGCTGGCCCACCCAACTCAGGAAACAATGGGGGTGGGAGCTCAGGGCATCACTGAGGAGCTGGGGAGTCAAAGCAGGGTCCCTGACTCCCAGAAACCTCACCACAGACCCACCTGGCAGTGGGTTTAACTGTGCAAAAACACCCTTCCCCTCTTGTTTGGGACAGAAAGAGCTGAAAGTACAGAATTTTAAAACATCAAGTGTATCTGATAAAGGCAGAAGTTTGCAATTTAGAACCTTAAGTGTTGAGTGATTTGGGCTGGTGCACAGCACCAGGAGCTTGAAATCTGTGATGTCCGAGGAGGGCAAGTCGGGGAGGACTGACTTCGATTTTCCAGGGAGGGGTCCTGTGAATGGGGCATTGTGACACGGGAGACCGGCTGGGAGCAGGAGCTGGGCGAGTCTCCCTGTCCCTTCACACCTGTGTCCTGCTCTGCGGGCAGCCAGAGGAAATGGGGTCAGCTGTCCACTCCCCAGAATGTTACAACCCTGAAAATGCAGAGAGCTCTAGGGCCGGGACATAGAACGCTTGTTTCTAGTTGTCCCTCGTGTCCCTGCCAGCACTGCCAGGAGGGCTCCAGTGGGTCCAAAGCAGGAAAGAATCTACTTAGTAAGGTGCCCGGAGCAGCAGATGGCGGTGAGAAATGAGCAGCCCCCGAGATGAGCAGGAGGAACCAAGAGTCGGGGCTGTGGACCATGAAGTTTGGGTGGGGTTGAAGGTCTGGGGTCCTTGACTGTCTGCTTCCTCTCAGGTTTACGGGCCTCTGGGTGCCCCCGAAACAGCCACATCGTTGAAAACATTTCGAAGGACAGGTGGAGGCAGGAGGTTCCAGGAACAACGGGTGAACCCGGAGAACAACTGCGGATGCGACTGGGGGCCGAGGGGAATGAGCTGGGGTGAGAGAAGCGGGCGCAGCGCCGCCTGGAGTCTGAGGGCTGTGGGGTGGCCGGCCGGGAGCCGGGCCAGGCTCGAGTTGTGTCTCTGTAACAGTGGAAGAGGTCTGGGTAACATTCCGCAGTCTTGGAGCTGAACGAGTCTCCTATCATCTCCAATTATCACCTATCATTCCAACATGTCTTCACTGTGAGCCCACGAAAAGTTGCCGTACTCGAAGAGTTTTGAGAGAGGGGGCAGGGGTTTGCTGGCCATCAGCTCCCCTCCACCCTGGGGTATTCTTGGGGCATAACCATTCAGTCTTCTGGGCTGTGACTTTCCTGGTCTGTGAAATGGGCTGGTGAGACCACCAGTGAGGCCAAGAGCCTGCCTTGGGTGATGGCAGGAAGGACAGGTCAGAATGCCCTGAGGGCTGTGGTGGCACTGACTGGCCCACACTACACAGAGGGGTCTGGAGTTGGCAGTTGCCAGGTAGGAGTCAGGGTCCGAGGCAGAGGGAGACCCAACTCCTAGGCTCTGGGACAAAGACACCATGGGGGCCTGTGGCTGAGCGTCTGAGCCCTGCATCTCCTGGCTGGGAAGTAGTCGGCCCTCCTGCCTGTCCTCACAGACACTGTCCTACCTCCCACAGATCCCGGTGCACGACCAAAAGGTGCAGTGCCAATGGCCTCCCTGGGGCCGATTCTGCTGGTACCTGGAAATGCACACAGCTGCCGACAAGAGCACCTGGATGCCCGCTGTCACCTGGGCTCCAAGGAGGAGCAGCTGAACCAGCGGATGCTGCGGCAGAAGCAGCCCATAGACCAGCTGCTGCAGGTGCCACCAAGGCAGCAGGCCCTGCTGGAGGCCGCCATCAGGGAGCTGAGGGAGACCAGGTGAGAGAGGGGCCACGGGCTCTGGGGCAGGAAGGCCCTAGACCTGCCTCCTCACCTAGTGCCTTCACCCCAGGTGCTCTTCTGTGGGACTCAGCAGCAGAAACAGCAGCTGCAGAACCTGGTAAAGTGAAAAGGAGTCCCGGAAAAGGGTGAGTGACAGGAAGAAGCCCCTGTGGGTCAGAGGGCGGGGCTACTGGGGAGGGGAGACAGGCGGACCCACCCCCAGCCCCCCACCTCCCTTCCTTGGTTGAGACCCTTATGCTGCCCCACATCCCATCCACTCCAAAGGGATTGGCGTTGAGACAAACAACACACAGGTGCTTCTGGACACAAAACGTGAGGAGCTGGAGGCCACAGACAAGGAGGAGGCACAGGAGGCCAGGCAGGAAGAGTGCCAGAGTCCAGGAGCTGGAGGAGTCAGTCAAGTCCCAGGGGGCAGGGACCATGGCCTGTGTGAGATCCAGAGACGCTCCTGTTGCTGTCCTTAAGGAAGAGGAGTCCACCGTCATCGGACCCAGGTCCTGTAATGACCCGCCGAAAATCCAGAAAACGCAGCTGGTCAGCAAGAGCTCCATTGGCAGCCTGACACCCAGCTGACACCTCGATTTTACTGCACCGACGCACCCTGCCGCTCTCACCCAATTGATCTAGCCCAGGCCCGTCCTCCCCACGCCACCCGAGTTCTGCCTTCTTCCTCTGCCCTTTGCTCTTCTCCCTCCACTAGAACCAGGGATATCCCTCACTGCAAGACCAGGGATCAGGGCAAAGCCACAACTATTCTCCATCTTAAGAAACGGGAGATCAGGGGGACAGTAAAGTCTCCATCCACTAGACCCCGAGATGTGGGGTAAGAAATGTCCCCACCCCTAGACACCCCAGGGATCAAGGGGCACTGTTTCCCCCTCCAATAGACCCCAGGAAATGGGGGTGCCAGAGATGCCCCCCCACTAGACGCCAGGATTCGGGGGGGGCAGAGATTCCCCCCCACTAGAGGGCAAGGATTATGGGGGGGGCAGAGATGCTCCCCCCACTAGACGCCAGGGATCGGGGGGGCAGAGATTCCCCCCCCTCTAGAGGGCAAGTATTAAGGGGGGGCAGAGATGCCCCCCCACCACTAGACGCCAGGGATCAGGAGGGGCCAGAGATTACCCCCCCACTAGAGGGCAAGGATCAAGGGGGGGCCAGAGATTCCCCCCCACTAGATGGGAAGGATCAAGGGGGGGCCAGAGATTCCCCCCCACTAGATGGGAAGGATCAAGGGGGGGCCAGATATTCCCCCCCCACTAGAGGGCAAGGATCAAGGTGGGGCCAGAGATTCCCCCCCACTAGATGGCAAGGATTAACGGGGGGGCAGAGATGCCCCCCCACCACTAAACTCCAGGGATCGGGGGGGGGGGCCAGAGATTCCCCCCCCCCAGTAGAGGGCAAGGATCAAGGGGGGGCCAGAGATTCCCCCCCTCTAGATGGCAAGGGTTAACGGGGGGGCAGAGATGCCCCCCCACCACTACACGCCAGGGATCGGTGCGGCCAGAGATTCCCCCCCACTAGATGGCAAGGATTAACGGGGGGGCAGAGATGCCCCCCCACCACTAAACTCCAGGGATCGGGGGGGGCAGAGATTCCCCCCCCAGTAGAGGGCAAGGATCAAGGGGGGGCCAGAGATGCCCCCCCACCACTAGACGGCAGGGATTGGGGGGGGCAGAGATCCCCCCCCACTAGATGGCAAGGATTAACAGGGGGGCAGAGATGCCCCCCCACTACACGCCAGGGATCGGGGGGGGCAGAGATTCCCCCCCACTAGAGGGCAAGGATCAAGGGGGGGGCAGAGATGCCCCCCCACCGCTAGACGCCAGGGATGGGGGGGCCATATATGCCCCCCCACTAGACGCCAGGGATGGGGGGCCAGAGATGCCCCCCCAACCACTAGATGCCAGTTATTGGGGTGGCCAGAGATACCCCTCACTACGAGACGCCAGGGATCGGGGGGCCAGAGATACCCCCCAACCACTAGACGCCAGGGATCGGGGGCGGCAAGAGATGCCCCCCCACCAATAGAAGCCATGGATTGGGGGGGCCAGAGATGCCCCCCAATTACTAGACGCCAGGGATGGGGGGCCAGAAATGCCCCCCCACCACTTGACCCGATTGATCGGGGAGGCCAGAGATGCCCCCCCACCACGAGACGCCAGGGATCGGGGTGCCGAGATGTCCCCCTCTGCAAGGTCCGAGGGATCAGAGGGAAGAAATGTCCCCCTCCACAAGGTCCAAGGGATCAGGATGGCAGATATATCCCCCAAGCACTAGCAAACAATGATTTGGAGGTCAGAAGTTACAACTCAGCTCTCCCCTCCCCATTGTGGGGTCCTGTTTCTGCGCATGACAGCCCTGAAGCTTGGCCGCTGGTACCATCCAGTCACCGGATTCTACACACTCTTTGGGGCTGTTTGGGGACTTTGTATTGCTGGCTGAGAAGAGGGAAGGAGGAAGGCGGGCTTTCTCCCTGACCGCCACTCTGATTTTCACGATTGTTGCAATAAATGGATCTATCCCAGGCCTGTGTGGGTGTGTGTGTCACTGGGCGGGGCAGGTCTGGCCAGTAGTTGACAATTGCTTCTAGATTGTGGGAAGCCTTGGCCATGTCACCATGCCAAGACGCTTCACCTGCCTGCCCCTGTGTGAAGCCTGTCAATGACCCCAGGAGTGTCCACCCCAAGGGTTGAAGGTCTCAATCACGGATGCGTCCCCAGGAGGGAGGGCAGGATGCAGCACCCAGAGCTCTGCTTTCCACTGCAGCACCTCCATGGCCTCCCCTGCCCCTGGTGCCTGTTTCCCCATTCCCCTCTGCAGTGCACCAGGGACAGACCCCACTTTGCCCCCTAGTGGCCACATCAGGTTTCTCAGGATGAGCACTTGAAAGTGCTCCTGCAGCAGGTGGGTCCAAGGTGCTGTCCCCTCAGCCAGGCTCCCCCTGGATGGCACCCACCCTAGCAGGAAGACAGTGTGTTATCAGTGGAGCAGGATGGGGCCGTGGATGGAACATGTTTCTAGTGTCCCCGAGTCTGTACGGAGCTGATCCCTGATAATAGCGCCCCACTTTTTTGTGGACCATCAGATTCCCTAATACAAGTCCCACTGCCACCATCACAGCACGGTCAGACCCCACGTAATAGAGAACCAGGCCCCGACTCTCTTTGCTCCTGCACACCTGGACCTGTTGGGACAGCCTTGGCTGAGTGACACTCTACTGGTGACAAGAAGTGTGTCCAGATTCATGTATCAGACCAGATGGCAAAGCCTCAGAAGGCAGAGCCATCCTGTTCCAGTAATTTCCAGGAATTTGGTCAGCCATGCCCCTTCCTGCCTGTCACATTCCTACTTGGATTGGAACCAGGGTTCTGGGAGGCACCAGGGATCAGCCTGGTAGGGCAGTTCAGGGCAGGCACAGGCTGGTCCCGGTTTACCCCTCTGTGCCCAGTTCATAGCCCTTCCCCTCTAACTGCACCATGGGCCTGGGGCTGCCCGTTCACTCTCATGGATCTTCACACCTCACACATATCCTGCACACCCTCTCGAAGCTTCTACTGGGGCTCTGGGCTTAGTTCTCTGTGTCCTGCCTCTGGGCCCCTGGGCTCTGGAAACACCAAGTCCAGGTTTTCCTAGAGGTTTGGGGAGCTGGGAGACTGTGGGGATCAGGGGCTTGAGCCCTCTCACCCCTTGCCGGTGGTGAGAGCTGTTCTCCCATTGAACGACTGTCTTTGGAGTTTTTCCTTTTAGGATCATACAGAGTCTCACCAAGACAGGTGGCACCCAAGAATTTGCTGGAAGCATCCTAGTGTATTCCATGTGTGCAGGCTCTACCCAGCTATCCCCCAAAGGGGCAGTAGCAGGCCACATCATGATTATGTAGGTTGTTTACAGGCTACCTTGATTCTGCGGTACCAACTTTCATCTAACATGCAGTGGTGCCTACTGCTCTCTGGTGCTCCCACAGTGGTGACTCCAGTTTCTACGCTCAATGTTCGAGCGTTCCCGTGAGCCCCTTCCATCCTACTCGGGTAACCTGCTCTCCCTTAGTCTCTTGCTCGGTGAGAGATTTGGGAACCCCATCTGGGTCAGACAGAGGGACAGAGACATATAAATAAAGTTAAGGAAATAGGAGTAGCTTACTGGGGGGCTCCCAGGCGGACTCTCCGAACCTCAGGTGAGGCAATGGTACACCCGCGCCCTGGGTTAGACTAAGGGGGCTATGAAGTTGTCTTGGTCTGGTCCTAGTCATCTGTTCGTGGGTCAATGGTAAGGAACATGGAATGAAGCCTGGTGGCTTCCTGTCACCAAGTGGGCATTAAGTCTTGTCTTCCTCACGTGGGACAAGGTGATCTCTGACACCAGGAATGTTGCTGTCCACTCAGCCGGTTGCCATTTGGTTCTGGTCACCATTTTGTCAGAGCAAACCTCACATTGGATTCTTGTCAAATTCGGTGATTCCTGACTCATCCATCTTCTCCACCTCCTAGAGTGGGTCTCTCAGAGGTCCTGCCTAGTTTTTCGCTTCTGCCTCTTGCTTCCTGCTTGTTTCCCTCCCTTAGGCTTGGCAGACAGAATCATTTGCGAGTCCCTTAGCTCACCCCGCTGCGGCTGATCCTGACAAACTAGCACCTGCAGGTTAATCTTCTGGCGATGCTTAGTGATGAGTGACTCTCTGGGATTGTTTCTCATTTCTGGCCTGACTCTGAGAGATGTCCATTCTACAGTGAGACCCTCAGGAGTGGCCAAATCTGACCAAAGTTGGGCCTGACCAGCCTCCAGCTCCCTGGCCCTTCTCGAGTTCATTCTTTCAACTGGCTCAAAGCCCCCTCCCCCTCCTGACTGGTTTGAGTAGAGCAACGTTCATTCCTCATTGGAGAAAACAGCTTTTCCTCCCTGCTGGGCACTGAGCAGGCCCAGGGCCCATTGATTGAAAAGGCAACTGCAGCCAGGGAGTCATTTTAGTTCTGGACCCTTAATGCCCATTGCATTCTGGACCTGTAAGGCGTTTTTCTACCTGGGTGGCCAGTTGAGTCAGAGACCCTCTTCCTGTTCCCAATCACCACAGCCCCCATCTGGCCTCTGGGGCACACAGAGCAGTGAGGAGACCAGAATCAGCCCTGGGGATGGGGTGATGTTTTTTCACCTCTGGGCTGCTCAGGCAAAGGAGCAGAGCACAGTTAGCAGGCACATCCTCCCCCTGCCCCCCCCCCCCGCCATGATCCTACCATCCAGGGTATATTCTCAATGACTCCATGCTCATCAAGGGTCAACTGTCAATCAAGATGAAACTAGAACCCAGGTCTGCACTTGCTGGTGACCTTTGTCAGGATTCCTGCCCCGCACACCGCCTCCCCAACCAGACTCTGTCTCCTTCCCCTGTCTGGTCTCTACAGGTACCAGCAGAGTTTGCATCTGCTTTGGCAGCCTCAGGCAATCCGTGGTGTTAGCTCAGTGCACCAGAGAGTCGACCCTGGGGGCTCAGCACAACTCCCCATTTCTATTACTGTTAGTATTTGTGATCAAGGAGACCAAGGCTAGTCTAGGTGCTGGCAACAGTGCCGTTGGGGCAGACCCTCAGTACCCGAGCGTTTCTTGCCCTGCTCACACCCAGCATGCCTCCAGCTCTCCCTGCCAGAAGACCCACGGTTCTACATTTGGACACGGTAACAAGTTGCTGATGCAGATGTTTCTGTTTCCTCACCTCTTTAAGTTAAACGTTTACAGCAATGGTGAAATTTTCTTCTCATCAATGTTGCCTGTCGTCTTGCATAAGCTCAGTAAGAGAATTACAGATTCCTTTAATCTGCCCCTTCAAATTTAGTTCAATGTAAAGTCAGGCATGTAAGGTCAGATCTGTTGGCTTTTCCTGGCCCATGTCATCTGCTCCTACTCCCCAGACTCCAAACCAGGGGCCAGTTTTATTTTGTCTATCCCAGACTCAAGGGGTCTGTGACCATTCTTTTGGCCAGAGACTGTCCCATGATGTAATCTGGACCATATCTCATGTGGGACCTTAGGCCTTCCCTTGTCCAAATCAGGGTCACCTGGCGCCTGTCCGAGGTCCATCCAAGGCCCTCCACGTGATGCACATTTGAGAATGTTTGAATCAAGGACAATCACTGGGAAACTGAAGCTTTAGTAAGATGAATGTCCAGGATGAGATCAGGACCCACCTGTGACTGCATCAAGCATCAAGCAGTGTCTGTGTGGGGGTCTCTTTGCCAGGAGCCCAAGAGAATACCAAGGCCATCAAGGAGAGAAAAACTAACATTTCACTGGTTGTCTGGTCTGGGAAATGATGCCCTTCTGTCTACATAGTTTCACAGTAGAAAATTCCCAACATCCTCACTGAACCACATGCCAAATACCAAAGGAAACATATGGGCTTTACCTGGAACTTGGGAGTCAACATCCTAGACCAATCAATGCCCTCAACCCCACATTAAAAGATCAATTCCAGAGTCAGTTTGGCGGGGACCCCACATTGTAGATGCAAGAGAGAAATACTCACAGGCTAGGAAACAGCAGAGACCCGAGGAGGCCCGTGTTGGATCCTCACACTCCGCACTACGCTGACAGGCAGCTCCTGGGACACGGCCAGGGCAAGGCTGACTGCTCAGTGGGATACCAAGCAGGTCCCCTCTTCTGCCAACACTCTCTGGGTCCCCTGTGTCTTCCTGAGTGTGGTGAGTCTAGGGCATGACACCTGCCGCTGTGAGAGCCATGGGATTCAGGTACCTTGCAAAAGGGTCTGTTCCTGGGGCAGGGGAGGGGGCACTTGGAGGGCTTCTTCCTTCCAGTCCTTACCCAACACTAGCCCACAGTTGGAAATTTGGTGCCTGAGCCCCCAGGGTCACAAGGTACTTCCCCAGGGGCTAGGAAATACATGTCATCTTGTAATTCCTGAAAGTCACGGGGTAGGTGGAAGACTCCTCTTAGGGCATAAAGGTGGCAGGGTGAGGGGAGTGCTGGACATGTGCCAGCTCTGACCTCCGGCAGCTTAGAAAAAGTATCGGCCCTTGAGCACAGTTCCTGACCTCCCAAAGAACACCAGACCCCCATTCTGTTCTTCCAAGACTGTGGTGAGCCACCCAGGAGACACACATATAATACTATGAGTATTTTACCTGTCATGTCATGTCACGGTTACCCAGGCCTGGCCATTGTGAAGATGAGAAACCAGGCCAGCTTAGTGACCCCAGGTGGCCTCGGACCTTCATCTTCCGTAGGAGTGTCCTGGCAGGCAGGTGTCCATCCCATCCCTATCTGGGGTTGGGAGACCTCCCGATCTTCAGGACTTGTCTGGACCCTGAGAGCAGGGCCCAGGCTGTGGTCAGTCATTGCATTTCTGCAGTTCCCTGGTTATCCATAGCAGAGACCATTTCCAGTTCTCCCTCTGGCCAACGTGCCTGAAAAAACAATTCTGTTTTTTGTCCAAATTTGAAATCCTTGAGTGTTAAAATTAGGTAAAGGGATATTCCTGATACCCTTTCAGTATCTATATTGTAAACCACAAAAAGGGAGACAAAGAGAGAGAGAGAGATAGAGACAGAGAAGAGAGAGAGAGAGAGAGAGAGAGAGAGAGAGAGAGAGAGAGAGAGAGAGAGAAAAGGCAGAGACAGGTACAGACAGAGACAGAAACAAACAGAGAGAAAGATAGATAATAAAAACCTCTTCCAAAAAGGCTGACCTGAATATCTGGAAAAAACCCAAGTGCCTGAGAACGGATGACTGGTTAAATGTCGCGTCCGGCGCTGTGGGGCCGAGCCAGGGTGGGCCATCAGGGTGAAATCAACACTCGAGTCACACAGGGTTCCGTCTTTCAGGAGATGGCATGAATGCGTGCGTTTATTCAGAGCACAGGTACAGACTTAAGTATGTTTCCACAACCCACCCAAAAGAAAGGAAAAGGGATGGGACGTGGGAAAGGGAATGGGATGATGAATAGAGCCATGCACCGTTGGTCAGTCACAGTGGGCAGAGCCATGCACCGTTGGTCAGCCACCTGGTGACCCTTTCGACCTAACGCTACCGGTCGGAGCGGCCTGCTTTGTTACAGTTTTGACATATCCATAGAGACTGCTGTTCCTCGTACATCATTTACAAATCATTTACGAGGGCGCATTTTCCCCAAACTGAAACGTCATGTACTGGGAAGCTGCCCAGCTTTGTCCCCCAAACTGAAACCTCCTATACTGGGAAGTTGCCCAGCTTTGAGCAGGACAAAGGGGGAATGAAAAATCAAGCATTCTTTTACTTGGTCAGTAGGCAACATCTCACCCCTTTTTTCCAATTATGGCACGCCAGGACCCCTGTCTTAGGTCGTCCGTCGCCCCGCCGTGGTACCCGTCATTGGGGAGAATGCTTTAGCCCCTGTCTTAGGTGTGCGCAGCGGTGACAGAAGTTGCCCGTCATTGGGTATCCTGGGCAAGGGCATACTTCCTTAACTACGAGGAGGCACAGGGGAGGATTGATGACATTTCTGCCAAACCAGGCAGGACCCAGTGTGGCTTGACCAGAATGGAGCATGGCTCAGAAAAGAGGGGCAGGGGTAGGGTAGAGGGGTGATGGGGATCTCTTCGTTCAGTGATCGGGGGGGTTCTGTACAGGTCCGGTCCGCACTCCTTCTCCTCCTGCGTTTTCCGGTACCGGCCACGGGATCAGGTCACTGCAACAGAGAAAGGAAGAGGCTTCCCAGGCCCATTAGAAATACCTTTCTGAATAGGGCTGCTCTTTGCTAGTTTCTCTCAGTTGCATAAAGTGAATTTGAGTGATTTGCCGATCAACCCTGCCAATCTGGTCTCTGACAAATGAGACAAGTCGACTCAGGATGCAGGGCCCGAATGTAAGCATCAGTAATAGTATGATCAGAGGGCCTGCTATAGTAGATATCAGGGTGGTGAACCAGGGGGATTGATTAAACCATGACTCAAACCACCCTTCGTGAGCCTCTCTCTCCTTCTTACGCCGTTCCAGGTCTTCTCTCAGCTTAGCCATGGAATCTCGACTACCCCCGTGTGGTCGGCGTAAAAGCAGCACTCTTCTCCCAGCACACGGGTTCGATTTTTAAGAGGATCTGCAGGATAACCCCATGCCATGGCCTGCTATACCACATAAGTCCTCAATTCAGGCGGTTAACCCATTGGGTCTCCGACCTTCCCTTATCAGTGAAGGAGATTTTGACCAGAAGCATTTGGGGGTGGTATTGTACAGAATATGAGCCATATCTCAGTGGCACAGCATAAGAAATATTAACCAGGTCGTGGTCAACCGACCATTTCCAATAGCCATCGTTAGAATCTACGCAAGACCAGCTGGCACAATAGTAAGATTCAGGTCCACCGCAGGTTCTCCTCCCTTGGCCTGTCCGGAACCCGGGGCAGGTGAAAAAGCCATTGCGTCTCATAGAGGCTCTGGCCCCGGACCTTTCAAAACCATCCTGAAAGGGGTAGGCGTCTTCCAGGGAAAAATATAAGTCAGGGAAGCAATGATTAAGGGGTGCTGCCAAACCAGGCAGGACCCAGTGTGGCTTGACCAGAATGGAGCATGGCTCAGCAAAGAGGGGCACTTGTGGTACTCCAAACCTCATAGTCCTCTCCACTCCTTATGACCCAGGTCTGCCTGAATGGTTGGTGTCGATTGCCATGAGTTTCGGTAGGGTCCTTCATTAATAATATAGCAAGGGTCCAGGCGACAAGCGTCATTGTGGTCATTTTGTTCCTGTGGAAAAAAGAGAAGGAAATTCGTCTCAGGGCTAAGTACCCTGGAGGTGAGTTTCATTATTTTTCCCAGCTGTGGGGGACAAATGATCGGGGGGCTCATGTATTGGCCTGACCAGGCGTTCCGGCACCCAAATGGGTTTTTCTGTATTAGTTGGATATACACAGACTGTGCCTCTGACTATGGCAAGGATTGCTGCCGGTGGTTGCCAGGTTCCTGAGGACAGATCCTTCCATTTCACCATTGCTTTAAGGGGAGCCGGAGTAGCAAAGTGACGTTGGGCTGCACTGCGGCCTGAATCATCGAGGAGCAAAAAATTTAAAATGAATAAGGTTGTGGATAGGAGCGCTTGTGGCCCTTGACAGCCTTGGTAGATCTCACCCTCTTTTGTTTTAGAAATGTAAGTTTTGAGATGTCAGTGCGCTCGCTCTATGATAGCCTGTCCTTGGGGGTTATAGGGAATGCCTGTTGTATGTGTAATATCCCAGGTTTCACAAAAGGAATGAAAAGCACGGCTTGTATAGGCCGGTCCATTGTCAGTTTTAATTTGCCTGGGATTTCCCATATATGAGAAAGCAGCATTAAGGTGATCTATAACATGTTTCGTTTTTTCCCCGGCATGTAGTGAGGCAAAAATCATGCCCGAGTGTGTGTCTATCGAGACATGGAGATAATGCCGGTTACCCAATGAGTTAGTGTGGGTCACATCCATTTGCCAAATACCATTTGCTCTCAGTCCTCTAGGATTGACTCCCAGGGATGGGGAATGTATATAAGGAGCGCAAGCGGGACAGACAGTGGTTATGGAGAGAGCCTCAGCTTTGGAACAACCCGTATGAAAACGAAGAGACTGGGCATTAAGGTGGAATTTTTTATGTAGCTGCATGGTCTTATCACATTCTAGGGATGTCATTATAAAGCGGGTAGCTTTATCTGCTCGTTCATTGCCTTCTGCAAGGGGTCCCGGGAGGCCAGAGTGTCCTCTAATATGACCCACACAGAGGGGGTCCTTTCTGGCCCAAATCAACAGTTGCAATGTTTGTAATTGAGATAAATTTTTCAAGCCCTCAGCTATGTGGGGTGCTGTTTCTAATCGGGGGAAGATATTAGCAACATACACACTATCAGTGTAAATATTGAGGGGCTCATTAGGGAATGTCTGCAAGGCCAATAATACAGCAGTTACTTCTGCAAATTGCGCCGAGGTCTCAGCAAGCTGTATGGCGTGAACATCCTGCCCATCAACCACTACGGCTCGACCGCTCTTAGAGCCATCAGTGAAGAGGGTCCGTGCACCCGGAAGGGGGGTGGTCTTTATGATTCGAGGGAAGATAATAGGGCAAATCCTGAAGCTTTGCAGGAGTTTATGTTTGGGATATGCCTGTGTAATTTGGCCTTTAAAGGAGCAGACAAAAAGGCACCAGGAATCATCATATTGCATCAGATTATTAATCATGTCTTTGGAATAGGGAACGACCAATATGTCCATATCCTTAGCAAAGAGTGCACACCCTATGGTTCTAGCCTTCCAGAGTAATTGAGAAACTAAGGTGGGATAGGGAATCACCGTTCGGGTGGGGGAAGCTGAGAGGTGGACCCAATATAATGGACCAATCTGCCAGAAAACTCCAGTTGGGGCAAACTCTGAAGCAAGCACTATAAATTGTAGTGGTAGATTGTAATCAATATGGTGTATTTGCATTTCTTCTAAGGCATGCTCTGCTTTTCTAAGAGCCAATTGTGCCTCTGGGGTCAATTGACAAGGCGAGGAGGGGTCAGAATCCCCCTTCAATAGTTCAAAAAGAGGTTTGAGCTCTCCCGTGGGCAGGGAGAAGGATGGTCGGAGCCATTGGAGTTCTCCCAAAAACTGTTGCCACTGGTGTAGAGTCTTTAAATGAGAGGTGGCAAACTGTATTTTTTGACGCACTATTCCCACCTTGTTTATGGTGTATCCTAAATATCTGTATGGGTGGGAGAGCTGTACCTTGTCCGGGGAGATTACAAGGCCTGCTGATTCCAGGGCGACCCGGACATGATCATAGAGTTGAAGTAACAGGTCTTTGGTGGGGCAGGCGGCTAAGATGTCATCCATATAATGGATCAAAAGTGCGTTGGGGAAACGATCCCGGACTGGTGCTAAAACCGCTGCAACATATATCTGACACATAGTGGGACTATTAGTCATGCCCTGGGGAAGGACTACCCTTTGGTAGCGCTGATGGGGTTCCTGAAAATTGGGGGAAGGTAGAGAGAAGGCAAATCTTTGACAATCTTTAGGAGCTAATGGAATATTGAAAAAACAATCTTTAAGATCTATCACTAACAATTGCCAGGACTTTGGTATAGTGGAGGGTTGGGGGAGCCTTGGCTGCAGGGCCCCCATTGGATGCATGGTGGCATTGACTGCTCTGAGATCTTGCAATAATCTCCACCCGCCGGTCCTTTTCCTTATAACAAAGATTGGGGTATTCCAGGGAGATGTGGATGGGGTAATGTGCCCCTTTTCTAATTGCTCAGACACTAGGGCATGTGCGGCCTGTAATTTCTCTTTAGGTAGGGGCCACTGCTCCACCCAGACTGGATCATCTGATTTCCAGGTAATTAGGGTGGGAGGCCGCTCGACAGTGGCCCCGATTAAAAAGGGCTAGTTTCTTCCAGTTCCTCAACGGGCATTAAAGTCACGGGATTTTCCTGCCCGGAGGATGGGCAGTCACTAGTGATATGGGCTATGGTCTTAAAGGAGACTGGCGATGTCTGCGAGCGACTGGGTGATGTAACCAGAACCGCGCCCATAGCTGAGAGTATATCTTGTCCCCAAAGATTGGTGGGGAGGTCTGGGACAATGCAAGGCTGGAACTGGCCCTTATGGCCCTCGGCGTCCTCCCAGGTCAATACTTGGGCGCTACGGCTGGGTCGGACTTGGCCAAGTCCTTGCAAAACGGCTGTAGCCATTGTGGCAGGCCAGTTGGCAGGCCAATATTTACTGGATATCACTGAGACATCTGCCCCAGTATCTAATCACTTAATCACTTAACTTCCCGTTAGTCCTCGATTTGCTCGAGCGGGCGCCAGTAACGTCTCCATTTGTCCCTGTCGCGTGCTAGTGTAGCCCAATGGCATCTGTTCGCTCCAGGAACATGAAGGGCCTCAAACCGATCGTTCATGATCTTGACGAAGAAGTCTGACCATCTGGTAGGTGAGCGGCCACGCGGTCTCTTGACATCCCGTGGAATCCAATCAGTAACAGCTCTAGTCCAACGGTCGTCTTTAAATCTCATTACGTGACCAGCCCATCTGATTTTCGACACCTTGGCAAATGAGACAGCGTCCCTGATCCTTGATCCTCGATGAATGTCAGAACTCCGGATTGGTTCTCTCATTTGAGTGAAACGTGATATTCCAAGCATAGCTCTTTCTATTCTTCTTTGGGAGACCTGAATAGCGTTCTCATCTTGTTTGCGTAGGGCCCAGGTCTCTGAGGCATATGTTAATGCAGGAAGAACAATGTTTATGAGAAACAGCCTTGTTCCTGACGCCCCATTCGCTCTCAATGGAACGACCATCTCCGAATGCAACAACTATGTGTACCTAGGTCGAGAGGTCAACATAACAAATGACCTGGCACCCGAGCTGCGCAGGAGGAAGAAAGCGGCTTGGAACGTCTTCAAGAACGTCGAAGAAATAGTTAAGAGGACAAAGAACCTCCAGCTCCAGGCACATCTCTTTGATTCCAGTATCTAATAGCCCAGAGAATTCCTTTGAGTTGATTCTTAGCACATAGCGTAGTCGGGAAGCCATATGGGCAATCCAAAATATTTGGGCTGGATTATCTGAGCAGTCTCCGTTTGTCTGACCCTGGAACGAGAGCGTCGAGGTGGGGCCTTGCCATGTCGGGAGGAGGAGCAGGCTTGCAATCAGCTGTCCCTTTTCTATCGTCACAATGCCACGGGGGGAATCTGCCAAGACATGAATTTGTCCTATGTAGCTCTCTGTGATAGATCCTGGGTATATCTGCAATCCTTGCAGGAGAGCCTTTTCTGACCCTAGAATGAGGCCAGTGGTTCCGGGCGGTAGGGGGCCATAGACCCCCGTCTCCAAACTTTCAATTCCCATAGATGGTGTTAGTACCGCCCGGACAGAGGCATAAAGGTCTAGACCTGAGCTGGGAATTGAGGAACCCCTGAGAGAGGGAGGGAAGCTATCGGGAGCGGGCTGATACTTTGACCCGATGTCTGATCGGCCTCCTGCCTGAAGGCTTGCAGGGTCCGAGGCAGGCCCCTCCCGCCGTTTCCCTGCGGCAGTGGATTGCCTAAGTTATCCGGTCTGGAGCGACACTCGGCTGCCCAGTGATTGCCTCTCTTGCATCTGGGACATAGCCCGGGTGATCCCCCCTTCTTCCTCAAGGGGTTGTTGGGACATTCCTTTTTGAAATGGCCTGGCTGTCCGCATTGATAGCAGCCTTGCTTGGCTTTTTGTGGGGAATCCCTGAAAGCCCGGAAACCTGGGAAGTTGCCCAGCTTTGAGCAGGACAAAGGGGGAATGAAAAATCAAGCATTCTTTTACTTGGTCAGTAGGCAACAGTTAAAGAAACTTTGGTACATCTACACAATGGAATACTAAGCAGCTGTTAGAAAGGATGAATTCATGAAATTTACATACAAGTGGTACTACATGGAAAGTACCATGCTAAGTGAAATGAGTCGGAAAGAGAGGGACAGACATAGAAAGACTGCATTCATCTGTAGAGTATAAAGTAACAAAATAGGAGACTAACAACCAAGAATAGTCGCGATAAGTACCAGGAGGTTTGCTCCATGGCTTGGAGGCCAGCCACACATGCTGGAAGAAAAGGCAGCTCAGATAGGGAAGGGAGCACCAAGTAAAGGGTGTTGGGAGGGTACTGCCTGGATGGGAGAAGCATGCTGAAAGTAGACTATAGACCAAACATGAATGCCACTCAATGCCTCTTTTGCAAACCACAGCACCCAAAAGGAGAGAGAGAACAAAAGGGAATGCCCTGCCACAGAGCCAGAGTGGGATGGAGGGAATGGGGGTGGGAGGGATACTGGGATCCGTGGTGGTGGAAAATGGACACTGGTGGAGGGATGGGTCTCGATCACTGTATAACTGAAATCCAAACACAAAAATTTGTAAGTCTATAACTGTACCTTATGGTGTTTCACTAATAAAAATTTTTAAAAAAGGCTGGCCTGGGTGCAGAGGTAAGGTGGGCGGTGATGGGAGGGAAACTGGAAACATTGGAGGTGGGAAATGTACACTGGTGGAAGGATGGGTGAACAACGATGACTGAATCCTAATCATGAACAGGTTTGTAAGGGTCTATCTCACATCGATTCAATGAAAATAGAATTTAATAGGAGAAGAGCTTATATTTGGATTTATAGAATTAGATGTGTAGTACATTTTCTGAGGTGAAATCCAGAGCTCAGCTGAGGCACTGGGGTCTTTATAGAATTGTGGAAATGTGATGCTGGACTTGAGTTTGGAGACAGTGCATGATGAGTAGATCAGTGGTTCAAATGTGTCCTGCTTTGAGCACCATTCAACATGTCATTACTTAATCTCTTTTTAAAAAATGATTATTTCATTTACTTTAAGAGGAAACTCTGTATGGGCATTTATGAATGGCAAACAAATTTCATTTGCATTAGATATGGAAGTGGGAAAATGCTGCAGGGGACCTTCAGAGGCCTCTCGGGGTACAGAGATGGGGATGGGGGACAGGCCCAAGGGACCTTCCCGAGTGGCAGTTTGTGATTGACAGGTACAGGCAGTTACTGGCCTTTAGAAGTTAGGGTGAGTGGTCAGCTCTTTCAGCCCACATGCTCTTTTGAACACGTCCTCCCTTCACATCTTACTGAGTAAGTTTTTTTTTTCAAGAAAACTATCTTGCAGGATTGGAGGGGTGGTCCAGAGGGAAGGGCATTTGCCTTGTGGACAGCCAATTCAGATGTGACCCCGGGCACCGCATTTGATCCCCGAAACCCCACCAGGAGTCGTCCCTGAGTACAGAGCCAGGAGTGAGGCCTGAGCAACACTGGGTATGTCCCTCCAAAAATGTCCAAGTATAGCAAAAAGAGAGCAGGGGAGAGTTAGAGGGGTGGTTCTGATTGCAGTGGAACTCACTGGATCATTTGGGAATTTCACACGCACCATTGTAAACTGGTATTCCTTTCGGGATGCAGTGTAGAAAAATCAACGGAAAATTAAAATTTTTATTTTGAAAAAGATAAAAGAGGCCGGGAGATAGTAGAGTGGGAAGGGCACTTGGGTTATCTGACTTCAATCTCTGGCGTCCCATAGAGTCCCTTGAGCATGGCTGGGACTAATCCCTGCTGTGGTTCCAAAACCAAAAAGGAAACAAGGAAATGTAATATATTAAAAGCTAGAACAGGTGGTGAGGTGTCTGATTTGCATACTTCTATCCTGGGCTGATGATTCCTGGCACCTCCTATGGATCCTTGAGCACCATTAGGGGTGATCCCTGAGCACAGGACAGGTGACAGGGTCCCCAGTCAAGGGAGGTCTCAGCTCTTAGGCCCCTGGAGCAAGACCATGGGGGCCTGTGCAGGGGACAGATTGCCCAGGCGCTGCCAGCCTTGGGCCTGGGAGTCGGTGCTTGACCTCCACATCCCTGGACCCAGAGCAGGATACCCTGGCTGCCTGTCCTCACTCCCAGCCTTGCGCCCACAGGTGGGACTGCAGGACAAACAGGTGAGTGTCTGCAGCAGCAAAAGGAGTAGGTTCTTGGCCTCCCGCAGTAGGACGTGGCCTCTGATCAGTGTCGGTCTCTGAGAATGAGAAGGAGGAGGAGCAGGTGCTACTGCAGAGCCAGCTCCAGATCAGCTGCAAGGGGAGTGAATCAGGACAAGGTGGATATGGAGAAATGACAGAAGGTGCCGGGGGAGACCCACTGTGAGGGTAGGAGCCCGCCTGGGGTGGTGGGAGGAAGGACAGGCCAGGACACCACCCACTATAATGTATCAAAATCTAGAAGAGGCTAGAGGGATTTTGGGGGTGCGGATTGGCCCTCACTGCACAGAGAGGGTACTAGTAGCAGGGAGGCTGCTGGGTCGAGGTAGGGGGAGGCCCCATCTATTAGGCCTTTGGAGAAAGACCCCCAGGGGAATGTGCAGGGGACAGGTTACCCCATGTGCTGTTTTGCTTGGGCCGGTGTGTGAGTGTCTGGGCCCTGAATGTTGTGGTGGGATCTGGACAGACTTCGGCCCTGTCTCATGACAGAGATGTGCATGCAAGACTAGAAGGTGCAGTGCCTGCAGCCTGGAATGCTCCTAATGGTATCAAAAGCAGCACACAGCTGCAACCCCATACCTGGATGTCCCACTCACCTGGGCTCCAAGGTCGAGCAGGTTCTGAGGCACAAGCCGCTCATGGACCAGCTGCAGAAGGTGCTAACAAGGCAGCAGGCACTGCTGGAGGCCACCTTCAGGGAGCTGAGGGAAACCCAGGTGAGTGGATGGGCAGGGACTCAGGGACAGGAAGGCGCATCCGGCCCTAGACCTGCCTACTGACCTGGTGCCTTCATCTTTAGGGAATCCTCAGTCCTGAAATCAGGAGCAACTGAGCCCCAGGCCTTGCTGCAATTCCAAGGGTACCCTGAAGAGGGTGAGAGTGTGGTGGGTCTCCAGGAGGGAGAAGTTCCTGATGGGGATCTGGAGGTGGGGCTATATGGGAGGTGGAGCCATGCGGGACCCCTGAGATGCCTCCACCTTCCTTGCTTGGCTGAGACCCTGGAGTTCCCAATAGTCAATCCAGTGTCGAAGAACACGGAGTTGGAGGTGAACATAGTGGAGTTTGTGAGACCATGACCTCTATGGAACTCGAGATGATGTTCATGAAAGACAGGCTGGTGGCATGTGAGAAGACTAAGGATCTGGATGACTAAGGTCTGAGACTAAGGTCTGGTGTCCAGACCTGGGCAGCGGGATGATGGATTGTGTGAAGAACCCAGAGGGACCCTCCTGTTCCTGTCTGTGAGGAACAGGAGGCTGCAGACCTCAGATCCGGATCCTGTAATGACCTGCCCCCAAATAACCAGAATCCAGCTCGTCCGCTTGAGTTCAGCTGGCAAGCTTGTTCACCATTAATCCACTTTTTCTACCCTGATGATGTACCCTGTGTTCTTCAATTCCAACTAATCTAGCCCTGATCCAGTTCTTCCCACCCTCCTACTTCCTCCCTCCTTCGCGCTCATCCACTTTCCCTCAGCACTAGATCCTAGGGGTCAAGGGGACAGAAAGGTCCCCCAACACTAGACCGCAGGGATCAGTGGGACAAAAATGTCTCCTACCTCTAGGCACCAGGCATGTTGGGAGCAGAAATTTATACTGGGCCACACTCCAACCTCAGTCATGATAGCTCCAAAAGCCAAACAAGGGCTTGTGGTGGGAGCTCTCCCTCCCCAGTATACAGTCCCGATTCTCCATATGGCAGCCCTGAAGCTAATGGGGTCTGGAAACATCAGAGCAACCAGTTCTAGACACTCTTTGGGGGCTGGTTGGGCACTGATGATTTGAGGAGAAGAGAGAGGAAGGAGGCATGCTGGGTCACTCTCTGACAGTCACTGTCCTATTTCCAAGCTTGTTTCAATAAATGGATCCATCCCAGGCCGTGTGGGTATGTGTCTTGGGCGAGGTGTGTCCTGCCAGCAGTTGGCAGTTGCTTCTATATTGTGGGTGGCCCTTTCCATGGGATTCACCATGTCTAGAGCCTGTCATCTGCATGCCCCTGAGTACGATGTTAATGACCCCAGGAGAGTACCTCTAAGATTTGGAGTGGTAACATTCAAAATATGGTGGTGGGAAGGTACGATGGTGGTGGAATTGGTGTTTGAATATTAAATGTAATAAATTATTGTCAACAACTTTATGAAAACAAAATAAAAATTTGCAAAAAATTCAATAAAATGTGAAGCATGAAAAGAGAACAGAAAAATCAAAGATACACCAATCTAATGCGTTTTTTTTTCCCTAGACGTGTTTTTTTTTATTTTATTTTTTTTTTACAGTTGTAGATTTACAATTTTTTGTGCTTTGGTTTCAATTATACAATGATCAGATACTCATCCCTCCACCAGTGCCCATTTTCCACCACCATGGATAATATCCCTCCCACCCCCATCCCCCCATCCCCCTGTCTCTGTGGCAGGGCAATCCCCTGTGTTCTCTCTCTCCTTTTGGGTGTTGTGGTCTGCAAAAGAGGCATTGAGTGGCAAACATGTTCAGTCCATAGTCTACTTTCAACATGCATCTCCCTTCCTGGGAGGATCCTCCAAACATCCTTTATTTGGTGCTCCCTTCTCTATCTGAACTGCCCTTTCCTCTAGGATACCCGGCTGGCCTCTACGTTATGGAGTAATCCTCCTGGTGCTGATCTCACCTATTCTTGGGTATTAATCTCATACTTTGTTACTTCATATCCCCCAGATGAATGCAATCTTTCTATGTCTATCCCTCTCTTTCTGACTCATTTCACTTAGCATGATACTTTCCATATTGTACCACTTGTATGTAAATTTCATGATTTCATCTTTTCTAACAGCTACATAGTACTCCATTGTGTAGATGTACCAAAGTTTCTTTAACCAGTCATCTGTTCTTGGGCATTCAGGTTTCTTCCAGTTTCTGGCTATTGTAAAGAGTGCTGCAATGAACCAACAAGTGCAGATGTCACTTCGACGATACATTTTTGCCTCTCTGGGATATATTCCCAGGAGTGGTATTGCTGGGTCAAATGGGAGCTCAATTTCTAATTTTTTGAGCATCATCCATACTGTTTTCCAGAAGGGCTGAACCAGTGGACATTCCCACCAACAGTGAAGGAGTGTCCCTTTCTCGCCACATCCACGCCAGCATCAGTTGCTTTTGTTCTTTTGAATGTGGGCCAGTCTCTGAGGTGTGAGATGGTATCTCATTGTGGTTTTGATCTGCATCTCCCTGATGATTAATGATGTAGAGCATTTTCTCATGTGCTTTTTTGCCATTCGGATTTTTTCTTTGAGAAAGTTTCTGTTCATTTCATTGCCCCATTTTTGGATGGGGTTGAATGTTTTCTTCTTGTGGAGTTTAACCAGTATTTTGTATATCCTGGATATCAACCCCTTGTCAGATGTGTATTTGGTGAATATCCTTTCCCATTCTGTAGACTGTCTTTGTATTTGTTTCTTTGGAGGTGCAGAAGCTTCTTAGTTTAAGATAGTCCCATTTATCTATCTCTGTTTTCACTTGCTTGGCCAGTGGCGTGGCATCTTTGAAGATACCATTAGCTTCAATGTCATGGAGGGTTTTGCCAACGTTATCTTCAATGCACCTTATTTATGGTTTCTGGTCTGATGTTGAGGTCTTTAATCCATTTTGATCTTACTTTTGTACATAGTGTTAGGCAGAGTTCTGAGCCTATTTTTTTGCATGTTGCCGTCCAGTGATGCCAACACAATTTATTAAACAGGCTTTCCTTACTCCACTTCACATTACTTGCACCTTTATCAAAGATTAGATGATCATATGATTGAGGGGAGATGTCAGTGTATTCAGCCCTCTTCCATTGGTCTGCAGTTCTGCCTTTGTTCCAGTACCATGCTGTTTTAATTATTACTTCTTTGTAGTACAGTTTGAAGTTAGGGAGGTTGATTCCTCCCATTTTATTTTTCCTAAGAATTGCTTTAGCTATTCGTGGGGGCTTATTGTTCCATATAAATTTCAGGAGTGTTTGCTCCATTTCTTTGAAGAATGTCATGGGTATCCTTATAGAGATTGCATTGAATTTATACAATGCTTTCGGTAGTATTGCCATTTTGACAATGTTAAGTCTCCCGACCCATGAGCAGGGGATATCTTTCCATTTCCTCATGTCCTCTTTTATTTCCTGAAGTAGCGTTTTGTAGTTTTCTTTGTACAGGTCCTTTACTTCCTTAGTTAAGCTGATTCCTAGGTACTTGATTTTCTGGGGCACAATTGTGAACGGGATTGTTTTTTTCATGTTGCTTTCTTCTCTCTCACTGTTTGCGTATAGGAAAGCCATGGACTTTTGGGTATTGATTTTATAACCTGCAACTTTACTATACAGGTCTATTGTTTCTAGGAGTTTTTTGGTGGAGGTTATTGAGTTCTCTAAGTAGAGTATCATATAATCTGCGAATAGTGAGAGCTTGATTTCTTCCTTTCCTACCTGAATGCCCTTAATATCTTTTTCCTGCCTAATCGCTATTGCAAGTACTTCCAGTACTATATTGAACAGCAGTGGAGAGAGTGGGCATCCCTGTCTCGTCCCTGATCTTAGAGGGAAGGCTCTCAGTTTTTCCCCATTGAGGATGATGCTTGCTGTAGGCTTGTGGTAGATGTCTTTAATTATGTTGAGGAAAGTCCCCTCTATGCCCATTTTGGCTAGGGTTTTCATCATAAAGGGGTGCTGGATCTTATCAAATGCTTTCTCTGCATCTATTGATATGATCATATGCTTTTTATCTTTTCTTTTGTTGATATGGTGGATTATGTTGATTGATTTCCGAATGTTAAACCATCCTTGCATCCCTGGGATGAATCCTACTTGGTCATGGTGTATGATCTTTTTGATGAGTAGTTGGATTCTATTTGCTAGTAGTTTGTTGAGGATCTTTGCATCTGTGTTCATCAGGGATATCGGCCTGTAATTCTCTTTCTTTGTGGTATCTCTGTCTGCTTTTGGTATCAGTGTGACATTTGCTTCGTAGAAACTGTTCGGAAGTGTTTTTGATATTCCAATTTCGTAGAAAAGCTTAAAGAGCATTGGGAGTAAGTCCTCTTTAAAGATTTGGAAGAATTCACTAGTGAATCCATCCGGGCCAGGACTTTTGTGCTTGGGGGAGACTTTTTATTACCATTTCAATTTCCTTGACGGTGATAGGTCTGTTCAGGTATTCCAGGTCTTCTTGGTTCAGCCTTGGGAGTCTGTAGGAGTCTAGGAATTTATCCATTTCCTCGAGGTTTTGATGTTCCGTGGCATAAAGCTTCTCAAAGTACTCCCTGAGGATTCTCTGAATTTCTCTGGTTTCTGTTGTAATGACCCCCTTTTCATTTCTGATTCGATTTATTAGGGTTTTCTCTCTCCCTTTCTTTGTGAGTTTTGCTAGAGGCTTATCGATCTTGTTAATTTTCTCAAAGAACCAGCTTTTGGTTTCATTGATCTTTCGGATTGTTTTTTGTGTTTCCATCTCATTAATCTCTGCTCTGAGTTTTATTATTTCCTTTCTCCTGTTCGGGTTGTGCTCCTTTTTTTGGTCCTTCTCCAAGCTCTTAAGCTGTGAGGTTAGGTTACTTATGTGTGCTCGCTCCTCCTTTCTGAGGAATGCTTGTAGAGCTATAAACTTTCCTCTTAACACAGCCGTTGCTATGTCCCATAAGTTTTGGTAACTCGTGTTCTCATTTTCATTCGTTTCTAGGAATCTTTTGATTTCCTCTTTGATTTCCTGTCTAATCCACTCGTTGTTCAATAGTGCACTGTTTAATTTCCAGGTGTTTGATATAGTTTTCTGTTTTTGTGTGTGATTTACTTCTAATTTCAGCGCATTATGGTCTAAGAAGATTGTTGATACAATCTCTACCTTCTTAATTTTATGGAGGCATGTTTTGTGGCTCAGCATATGGTCTATCTTGGAGAATGTTCCATGTACGCTTGAGAAGAATGTGTATTCAGCTTTTTGTGGATGAAGTGTCCTGTATATATCTACTAAGTCCCTTTCTTCCATTGTTTCCCTCAAATGAAGTATGTCCTTGCTAAGCTTGAGTCTGGTTGATCGATCAAGAGGTGACAAAGCAGTTCTAATGCGTTGTTTTTATAAAAAAAAAAAAGCAATGGCGTCTAAGCTACTAAGATAGCCCACAGAATGGGAAAAATTATTTACCCAATATCTAGCTGATGAAAGGCTAATATCCAAGTTATATAGCACATTGGTAGAACTTAAAAAAAAATATCTCCCAACCCCATCAAACAAATGCAGAGAGGAATAATGAACAGAAACTTCGTCAAAGAAGAAATTCAAGGGCTGGAGCGATAGTACAGTGGTAGGTTGTTGCTTTGCAAGTGGCTGATCTGGGTTTGATCCCGCCATCCTACGGGCTACACCCGCCTTGGAACCCCAAGTGTTCTGTGAGAACCAGAAGGGAGTGTCCTTCCTAAAGACACCCCATGCACACCCCATCCTCCCTCTCACCTAGAGGTGGAAATCACACCCAGATCCAAGACAGACCTGAGCCAACAACCCGTCAAAGACAAATTATGTTGGCAGAAGATCAGACAGACTGTGATGCCCGTGAGGTAAGGAGGCTGCAGACACCCAGCCCAGGGCACGAAGTGACCTGCCTGAAAGTGATGTGTTCCCCCCAGGAGTCAGAAATGTTTAAACAGAATTCTTACTCACCTGTAATTCCGTCTTTTACCTACCCTGTTAAAATCATATTCATCTACCCCAACCTTGTCTTTCTTCCCTCTTCCTTCCCGCCCTTCCCCTCTTCCCCCCTCCACCTTCCTGCCCCCTCCCTTCTCCCCTCCTCTGCCCCTTACCATTGAGGAATGGGGCTATGGGACTATGAGGCTATGCGGCTACACAAAGCAATTGCAGATGTGCCCCCATGGCAGGGATGCTGCGTACTAGGAGTGGCGAGATGACCCAAACAGAACAACATTGAGACTCGTACTCTGCAAGTAAAGAAGTTACACAGTCTCCAGGGAAGCTCAGCTAGAGAAGAGGGCACCAAATCAAGGGTGCTGGGAGGATCCTCCCAGGGTGGGAGATGCATGCTGAAAGTAGACTATAGACCAAACATGACTACCACTCAGTGCCTCTATTGCAAACCACAGCACCCAAATGGGGAGAGAGAGAACAAGGGGGAATGCACTGCCAAAGAGGCAGGGTGGGAAAGGGGGTTGGTGGGGTAGGAGGGATGCTGGGACCCGTGGTGGTGCAGGATGGGTGCTGGTAGAGGAATGGGTACTTGATCATTGTGTGACTGAAACCCAAGCACAAAAATTTATAAGTCTACAATTGTACCTCATGGGGTTTCACTAATAAAAAATAATAAAAAGAAAATTCTTGGATTAAAAAAAAAGGTACACAGCCTCCAACACATCCATATGTGCAGGAGCAAACTCAAAACATAAAATAATAACCCAATTAAAAAATAAATCCAAATAAATAAATTTCAATTTTTAATATGAACAGATACTACACTTGATCTTAGCCAAAAGGCCGAGAAGCTCAGGGGGATGGAGTGATAGCACAGTGGTAGGGCGTTCGCCTTACAAGCGGCCAACATGGCCGACCCGAGTTCAATTCCTCCGCCCCTCTTGGAGAGCCCGACAAGCTACCGAGAGTATTCGATATGCCAAACATAGTAACAACAAAGTCTCCAATGGAGACGTTACTGGGCCCGCTTGAGCAAATCGACGATCAACGGGAGTGCCTTTACCTTTTACCTTTACCTTTTAATATGAAAATTAAGAGATCCTGGGGTCTCACCATGTTTCGTGCTTGTCCCTATCCCTCGCCGAGCGCACCCGCCCCTACCCAGTCTTTCCAGAGGGATTCAGGGCTTCATTCTTATGGTGTTTATCCGGATGCCACTCAGGTTGGAAACTGCTCCTGAACTGTTCACTGGTTCTGAGCAAGAGATTTAGTCCACTGCTTCTTGCAAGTCAGAGGATGGGGTCCCATCCGATAAGCAGAAAGGCTGGGGTCGTGAAAGTTAGAGTGGGTTTTCACATCAAAATCTAGAGTCGCAAAACTTAGATGTGGGTTTTCACATCATAATCCCAGGGACTGTGCCATCTGGGCAATTGGTAGCCACTGGGGCCCTTTGTTAGTCATCACTGTCACCCCTGAATGGGGACCTGGAGGTAGATAGTTTGTTTACCTCTGTGGCACAGCGAGAGATCTGAGCCCCCTGCCTCAGAGACAGGTATGCCCAGACCTCTGCCAATGGCCCTACCCTGGGTCAGGGCACCTAGAGCCTGGTGCCCTTTCTCAGGCACTAAGAGGATCAACCTCTATGCCTCTGGAGCCCTACTGCTGATTTTTTTAGGTTATTTGTTTTTCTTTTTCTCACTTCTAAATGCTCATTCTTCCAGGAGGTCTGGTGCCCAGCCTCAACCAAGAGCTGGAGCAGAGCCTCTGAGGCTCTCTTTCAGTTCTCTTAGGCTTCTGACACTAGGACCTTATCATCTACAGACTGCAGGATGGTCCATTCAAGGGCTCCAACGAGGATTTTCTTAAGTCCAGAGCCAGGGTCTTCCTGAAGAAGGTGGCCGAGTTTTTGAATCCTTGGGCAACGGGTCCACAGTGACTGAGGTTTCCTCCTGTCTCTGGATCCTTTGGCCCAAAGGCAAACGGGTCTGCTTCCTGGAACAATTTACAAAGGGGGAAGCATATGTTTTGAGGTTCAGGCCAGTCAATCATTGGGCACTAGAGGAAAACAGACTCAAGAGAGTGGAAGGGCTGGGTACCACAAGGTGACCAGCAGGAGCGACCACACTGACTCGGCGCAGATCATGAGTTCACAACTGAGGCCAATGGGTTGCTCCCAGTTGAGCTGCATCCCACCACTATTCCTGCCTCCCAGACCTGCGCAGTATCATTCCCTATCCCTAGCCACACCTCAAGGTCTACCTGACATTGTGGATGTTTTTGGAGGCTCACTCCTAGCATGAGTTTACCAGCAGAGGGGCATGATACTGCCATTAGAGGGCGCCTGGAGAGGGTATTTTCCAAAGTGGGAATACACAGTGTCAAGGTGGACATTTATTAGCGCTTCTAGCTCTGTCTGGAGATCTAATGCCAATAAGATACTAAAGTGAGGAACAGGGAGAACCTTGTTTTCCATATGGAACCCCCAGCATCTGCTGAGACCATGGATTCTCGTGTCCAGCAAAAGCAGGGAAGGGCTGCACCTCCGGTACCTTCAACGAGCTCTGCTTCCTATGTTGCCCTATCTTGGGGGTCATGGGGCCCACTGTTTCCACGAGGCTTTTCTTGGGAGTGTAGGTACCAAGTTACCCTGCCTTCCCTGCCTGCCTGGGGACTCCCTGTGACTCTGTCAGACTGTCCAAGTGGTCCTGATGTCAGTAGACATTTCTGGAAGCTACCCAACTTTGAATGTCTGCCACTCCCATTCACAGAGGGTCACAGCTTGTCTGGTGTGATATTGGCACTTTGTTCTCTCCTGCAGCATGTCATGGCCCCCTGGGGCAATGATCTGGGGCCTGGCTTCTGCCCCTCCGCATCCTCCACCCCTGACTCCTGCTCCTGCTCTGGCTCCCCTCTTTCTCCCTGCCCCGTGTCTGCCATGCCAGGTCTCGCCTCCTCTAGACCAAGGGCAAACTAGAGATACTGGGGTTTGGCCTTAACCACTCCACTGGGGTAGAGCTATCTCCTCTGTACGAGTGGCAGTGCCACCCAGCTGCCATGCTCTCTGCCAACTCCTCCTGTACCCCTGGTGCCACTGCTTGAGTGTCGCTCTTTTTACTTTTGGTCTTGTCTTGCTGCTTTCTCCCCTGCTTGGTAGTGAGTTTTGTTGTTTCACAAATGAGAATTGCAGCACTAATATAACTTTGAGTTTTCAACGACTATGAACTCATACGAACTTTGCCAAAATTTCTGCCTAAAGCTAACTAAAAACCAAGCAGCAGGGACGGGAGTGATAGCACAGTGAGTAGGGTGTTTGCCTTGCACACGGCTGACCTGGATTTGATTCCCAGAACCCCATATGTTTTCCTGAGTACCACCAGGAGTAATTTCTGAGTGCATGATCCAGGAGTAACCCCTGTGCATCGCTGGGTGTGACCCATAAAGAAAAAAAAAAGCACATTTTGGAATGTGGTAGAACATGATGAGATAATAGTGCTAATGGAATGAACAGCTCCAAAGACTGAACACCGCACAAGGCAAGAGATCAGTTTTACAGCAGATCTGATGGGCGACGGGGTATTAGTAAGCAGCTGACAGGAGAGTATGGAACAAGAAATGACCAACCTTTCTTGGTGCAGAGAAGGATCTGGAGCATATCAATAACGTAGGAAAATTCGGGGGATTTTCCCAGGTTTCTACGTTGAACAGTGTGACAGACCACCTCTGGGCCATCCCGGGTGATTTCAGTGCCTGCCTCGTCTCTCCCAGACCCTGTGCCTCATTGCAGATCCTGCTCCCCAGGGTAGCCTGTCTGAAATTAGCCTGCGAGAAATGTGGGTAGAGGTGCACTCTCCTCTACAGCAGGGCTCAGGAGATCCTAGCATCAGGACTTGAACAGGGCTGGGCCGCATCAAGGCAAGCACCTTAAACCCTGCAATATCCCTGGGGCCCATTCTTGAAAAGTCTGAAAGTGCTCGGGAGTGGAAGCCTCGGGTTCCACGGGGCTGTCTCCCTGGGCACGGTGCCGTACAGAAGGGGGAGTGAGGCATCTTTAAGGGAGCCCAACTCTACAGGAAGGAGATTTAGGTGGGAAGCAGCTGAAAAAAAAAATACCGCTCGGAGCAGGGCATTAGTCCAGCAGATAAAGTGATCGTCTTGCACACTGCTGACGTTGGATCAATGGGCCCCCCTAGTTCCACTAGGTATGGTCCCTGAGCTAAGTCAGGGGTAAAGCCTGAGCATGTCTGGGTGTGGTGCTAACACCCAAAGAAAAGTGCTGCAAGCAGACAGGGCCGGCCTTTTCCCAGGACCCTAAGGAAGGACTGCTCAAATTCTTAGAGGCCATAAGAGGGATTTCCCTGTTAGGTGGTAGGGGTGAGGGAGGGGAAGGAGGTGACAGCACTGGGTCTCCAGTCGTGACTCTGCCTGAGCAGTGACAGTCCACTTGGACAGTCCATAGTGGCCTGACTCAGGGCAGGACTTGGCTGCTGCTTTGACAGAAATGTGTCCTGAAAATGTGTGTCAGGGTCCTCAGGAGGAAGAAGCCCACAGTGGGGGTCAAGAGGCAGGACACCCGGGGGGGGGGGCAGAACCAGGCGGACCCTGCTCCCGAGCCCTCCACCTCCCTTGGTTGGCTGAGAGCCTGGGGCTGCCCCGCAGTCTATCCAGTTTCAGTCAATCCAAGGGCACTGAAGTGGAGGCGAACACAGTGGAGATCATAAAGCCTGAGGAGCTGGAGGTGGTAACAGTCAAGAAGGACAAGCTGGCGGTGTGGGGAAGACCGTGCATCTGGAGGCAGAAATGTCCCCCAACACTGGGCAATGGGGATGTGGGGGGCAGAAATGTCCCCTAGTAATAGACACTACTGGTCTGGGAGGCAAAAACAGGCCCCAAGCAGTAGGCACCAGTGACATGGGGTGCAGAGGTTTCCCCTAACAATAGACAGCAGGGTTCCGAGGACAGAAATGTTCACAATTACTCGACACCAGGAATGAGCAGAGCTGAAATTTCCTCCAAAAAAAACACACCAGGGATGTTGGGGAAAATTGTTTTCCAAACTAGACACAAGAGCTCTGGGGTAAGAAATATCCCACAAGAGAGAACAGAGCTCAGATAGGAGACATGTCCTCCAACACTACACAATAAGGAGTCCCAGGAGCAGAAATACTCACCCCCATAGAAATAGTTCAAAGAGTAGCAATAATAAATGACCACCTCCCCACCCCCCACCTTAGACTATATCCCAGGAGAGAGGAGTGGAGAATGACCCCTCACCCCTGCTTTCCCACCTAAATGTTGAGATATTTCCGGTTTGTGGGCTGTCCTTGCATGGTCCAGGGCATTTTCCACTTTTTGAGTAAAAATTCTGTCCAGAAGACCAGAGAGAAGTCTCAGGAGACTCAGTACAGGCTTGGGATGCATGAGGTCAAGAACGTTCCCTGGCACCACAGGGTCTCCTGATCACAAAGGCTGGAGCAAGTAGAGATCCCCACAAACCCCAAACCTCTCAGGTATGTACACAGGCCATGAGGGTCAATGAAGCAGTACTTGGAAGGATCTCAGTGCTTAGAGGAAACACTCATTCAGAGCATCCGATTTTCAAAACGGCACTTGGCTACAACCATCTACCCGTCCTGGCCCACGGAAAACGAGGCAACACTCAAACCTTCGGTTCATGGGCTACAGACCAAGCAAAAGTCTGAGCCGAGAGCTCCCCCTCCTCCAGTGCACTGTTTCTATTCTGGGAAAGGAAGTCCTGAAAAGGATGGAGGCTGGAACAGTCAGCAACTGAGTTCTAGGCACTACCTGGGACAGTTTAGGGGATCATGAATTGGTGGCAGAGGAGAGAGAGGGGAGAGGGCTGAATCAGTCTCCCTGACAGCCACTGTCCTGTTTCCAAGATTGTTTCTACAAATGGATGCATCCCAGCCTGTGTGGGTGTGTGGCATTGGGTGGGTGGGTCCTGCCAGGGAACGGCTCATGCTTCTTGATGAAGCATGAGCTGTCCTGTGGGGTCTCCCCATGGATCAGAACCTGACATGACATGCCCATGCCCATGGTGCCTGTTCCGTCTACACCTCCTCTGTAGTGCCCACCGGGAATAGCCCCCACCTTGCCCCCAATGCTTCGTGGGTGCCAGGCCCCCTAGTGGCCAGATCATGTCTCAGGTAAAGGACCTGCAAACCTCCAGGTATTTCCCAAACCTCTCAAGGACTGGATGGAATTTCTCTGCCCAGAGCCTCACCCCAGTGTGGAACCCTTCACTGCCCACAGGCTCCCCAGACAGCACAAGCCCACAGTGACCCTGTGCCCCACCATCAGAGATAAATTTGATTCTCAGCCCAGCGAAAGTGAGAGGGGGAGATGTCAGAGCTACAGGAGACAGCCGGAGACCACTGGGGCCTGAATGTGCTCAGGGCAGGGAGGACAGGTGCATTCGTGGATGCCATAGTGGGCACGGGCGATATGGGGGAGTTGGGGTTGCTTTCAGGCTGCAGGACTCGTGAGGGCAGCGTGGCCAGGCTTAGTGGCCCTAGTTGGGAGTGTGTGTATTGAGAGGGATTTCCAGAGCACGCCGGGATCAACACCAGAGAAGCATCAAGGTTCCCCAAGGCCAAGTCTGGTGTCCAGCTCCCAGTAGCATAGACTGAGTCTCAGAGAAAGGGGCAGAGCTGGGGTGGGGAGGTTCTATGGGGTCATTAAGAGCCCTCCAGGACTCAGAAAGGGAAGTCTCTGAGCAACAGGGGGAATTGGTCAGGGACTGACTGGGTCTGGGGGCTCATGGCCCCACAAACTGGCTGCTGCCAGTCTGGGTGGAAGCAGTGAGAGGACAGAGAGAACGTGGACACAGGATAAGGTGGGAGCAAGAACTCTGCGGGCTTCAGGAGAGGAGAGGGGCAGGGCAGGGGGCAGGGGCTCCAAGAAGATAAAGGAGAGGGGCTGGAGTGAGGGGCAGTTGGGACAGCGACCAGGACAGCCCCTCTGCCAGGCTCGCTGGGCTCCCACAGCAGCAGCCAGGCCAGACCTGGGGGTGCTCAGGGGCGAATCCTGGCAGCTGCAGCCCAGCCTGGGCATGGGGGGACGTGATCTCTGGGAATGAGAAAGTCGTGGACTGAGCTACGGGAGACCGAAAGGGTCAGTGCTCCTGGCCCACCGTGAGGCCCACAGAGTTCCAAGCCACCATCGTCGGCAGGGGGCAGTGCCCGAGGGTCCGGGTGGGGGTGGGGAGGCCCGTCAGGCCCACCAGGGCAGAGGCTGGTGCAGCCTTCATTGTGAGGTTGCCCCTGGGAGCTCTAGATTTCTCCCTGGCCAATGGGGTTGCATCCCCGAGGCCACGCCCCCATCCCTGCCTATAAAAAAAGCTCGTGGCCCCGTCCCTCGGGGACCCTCTCTCAAGGATGCTTGAGGGAGAAGTGTCCCCATCACACCTTCCCCCTGTTGACCCTTCGAGGGGTCATCTAGGGGTCACCTCCAGATGGTGACCCTTCCACAGGTCATCTACGGGTCACCTCTAGGTGTCATCTCTAGGAGATCGTTGGAAATTCGCAGAGCGCAACGGACGGTAAGAAAAGGCCCTGCGTTGGCCCTGCACTGGTCAGTGTATGGCTCCGAGGCCACAGGATCAAGCCCGGGCCCATTTCCAGCAAGACTTCCGGCAGTTTTGTCCCCAGCAGCCTCTGTCCTCGTCCGGGTCTCCCGGGACTCTGGGATGGGAGTCCCCAGAGAGCCCCTCTCCAGGACCTGTCCGTTCCTGTCCCCAGAATAGGACCTCCTGGGCTCCTGCTGTCCAAAGACCTGGGTGGCTGGACACTGGCTCCCCAGCTCAGGAAACAATGGGGGTGGGAGCTCAGGGAAATGCTGAGGAGCTGCCTCAGTGGCGCTGGGGAGTCAAAGCAGGGTCCCCGGGTGCGCAGACCCCTCACCACAGACCCTCCTGCCAAAAACCTCTTACCGTGCGACCACACCCTTCCCGTCTAATTTAGGACAGAAAGAGATGGAAGAACAGAATTTTAAAACATCAGATATATCTTGTAAAGGCGGAGAGTCACATGGCAGCGCCTCATCCGTTAGGGGTGAATGATTTGGGCTGGTGCTTGGCACCAGGAGTTTGAAGCCTGTGATGTCTGAGGAGGGCAAGGCAGGGAGGAATCACCCAGAGTGTCCTGAGGCCACGGCCACATCCCTGCCTATAGAAATGCTCGTGGCCCCGCCCCTCGGGACACCCTCTCTCAAGGAGGCTTAAGGGAGAAGTGGCCCCAATGCACCTTCTGCATGTTGACCCTTTCCCTAGGGGATCATTGGAAATTGGCAGAGCATGAAAAGATGGGAAGAAAAAGTGCTAGGTCGGTGCTAACCCGCCAACACTGGGCCATGCGCTGGTTCTGCACTGGTCAGTGTGTGGCCAGGAGGCCCAGGATAAAGCCTCCGCCCATTGACAGCCACGTTTTCAGGCAGTCTTGTCCTCCAGCAACTTCTGTCCTCGCCAGGGTCTCCCGGGACTCTGGGATGGGAGTCCCCAGAGACACTCTCTCCAGGCCCTGTTTCCTCCTGCCACCAGAATAGGATCTCCTGGCCTCCCGCTGACCAAAGACCTGGGTGGCTGGACACTGGCCCACCCAACTCAGGAAACAATGGGGGTGGGAGCTCAGGGCATCACTGAGGAGCTGGGGAGTCAAAGCAGGGTCCCGACTCCCAGAAACCTCACCACAGACCCTCCTGGCAGTGGGTTTAACTGTGCAAAAACACGCTTCCCCTCTTGTTTGGGACAGAAAGAGCTGAAAGAACAGAATTTTAAAACATCAAGTGTATCTGATAAAGGCAGAAGTTTGCAATTTAGAGCGTCATCCTTAAGGGTTGAGTGATTTGGGCTGGTGCACAGCACCAGGAGCTTGAAGTCTGTGATGTCCGAGGAGGGCAAGTCGGGGAGGACTGACTTCGAGTTTCCAGGGAGGGGTCCTGTGAATGGGGCATTGTGACACGGGAGACCGGCTGGGAGCAGAAGCTGGGCGAGTCTCCCTGTCCCTCCACACCTGTGTCCTGCTCTGCGGGCAGCCAAAGGAAATGGGGTCAGCTGTCCTCTCCCCAGAATGTTACGACCCTGAAAATGCAGAGAGCTCTAGGGCCGGGACATACAACGCTTGTTTCTAGTTGTCTGGGGTCCTTGACTGTCTGCTTCCTCTCAGGTTTACCGGCCTCTGGGTGCCCCCGAAACAGCCACATCGTTGAAAACATTTCGAAGGACAGGTGGAGGCAGGAGGTTCCAGGAACAACGGGTGAACCCGGAGAACAACTGCGGATGTGAGTGGGGGCCGAGGGGACTGAGCTGGGGTGAGAGAAGCGGGTGCAGCGCCGCCTGGAGTCTAAGGGCTGTGGGGTGTCCGGCCGGGAGCCCGGCCAGGCTCGAGTTGTGTCTCTGTAACAGTGGAAGGGGTCTGGGTAACATTCCGCAGTCTTGGAGCTGAACGAGTCTCCTATCATCTCCAATTATCACCTATCATTCCAACATGTCTTCACTGCGAGCCCACGAAAAGTTGCCGTACTCGAAGAGTTTTGAGAGAGGGGGCAGGGGTTTGCTGGCCATCAGCTCCCCTCCACCCTGGGGTATTCTTGGGGCATAACCATTCAGTCTTCTGGGCTGTGACTTTCCTGGTCTGTGAAATGGGCTGGTGAGACCACCAGTGAGGCCAAGAGCCTGCCTTGGGTGATGGCAGGAAGGACAGGTCAGAATGCCCTGAGGGCTGTGGTGGCACTGACTGGCCCACACTACACAGAGGGGTCTGGAGTTGGCAGTTGCCAGGTAGGAGTCAGGGTCCGAGGCAGAGGGAGACCCAACTCCTAGGCTCTGGGACAAAGGCGCCATGGGGGCCTGTGGCTGAGGGTCTGAGCCCTGCATCTCCTGGCTGGGATCTAGTCGGTCCTCCTGCCTGTCCTCACAGACACTGTCCTACCTCCCACAGATGCCAGGGCAGGACGAAAAGGTGCAGTGCCAGTGGCCTCCCTGGGGCCGATTCTGCTGGTACCTCGAAATGCACATAGCTGCCGACAAGAGCACCTGGATGCCCGCTGTCACCTGGGCTCCAAGGAGGAGCAGCTGAACCAGCGGATGCTGCGGCAGAAGCAGCCCATAGACCAGCTGCTGCAGGTGCCACCAAGGCAGCAGGCCCTGCTGGAGGCCGCCATCAGGGAGCTGAGGGAGACCAGGTGAGAGAGGGGCCACGGGCTCTGGGGCAGGAAGGCCCTAGACCTGCCTCCTCAGCTAGTGCCTTCACCCCAGGTGCTCTTCTGTGGGACTCAGCAGCAGAAACAGCAGCTGCAGAACCTGGTAAAGTGAAAAGGAGTCCCGGAAAAGGGTGAGTGACAGGGAGAAGCCCCTGTTGGTCAGAGGGCGGGGCTACTGGGGAGGGGAGCCAGGCGGCCCCACCCCCAGCCCCCCACGTCCCTTCCTTGGTTGAGACCCTTATGCTGCCCCACATCCCATCCACTCCAAAGGGATTGGCGTGGAGACGAACAACACACAGGTGCTCCTGGACACAAAACGTGAGGAGCTGGAGGCCACAGAGAAGGAGGAGGCACAGGAGGCCAGGCAGGAGGAGTGCCAGAGTCCAGGAGCTGGAGGAGTCAGTCAAGTCCCAGGGGGCAGGGACCATGGCCTGTGTGAGATCCAGAGATGCTCCTGTTGCTGTCCTTAAGGAAGAGGAGTCCACCGTCATCGGACCCAGGTCCTGTAATGACCCGCCGAAAATCCAGAAAACGCAGCTGGTCAGCAAGAGCTCCACTGGCAGCCTGACACCCAGCTGACCCCTCGATTTTACTGCACCGACGCACCCTGCCGCTCTCACCCAATTGATCTAGCCCAGCCCCGTCCTCCCCATGCCACCCGAGTTCTGCCTTCTTCCTCTGCCCTTTGCTCTTCTCCCTCCACTAGAACCAGGGATATCCCTCACTGCAAGACCAGGGATCAGGGCAAAGCCACAACTATTCTCCATCTCAAGAAACGGGAAATCAGGGGGACAGTAAAGTCTCCATCCACTAGACCCCGAGATGTGGGGTAAGAAATGTCCCCACCCCTAGACACCCCAGGGATCAGGGGGCACAGTTTCCCCCTCCACTAGACCCCAGGAAATGGGGGTGCCAGAGATGCCCCCCCCACTAGACGCCAGGATTCGAGGGGGGAAGAGATGCCTCCCCAACACTAGACGCCAGGGATCGGGGGGGGCAGAGATTCCCCCCCACTAGAGGGCAAGGATTAAGGGGGGGCAGAGATGCCCCCCCACCACTAGATGCCAGGGATCAGGGGGGGCCAGAGATTCCCCCCCCACTAGAGGGCAAGGATCAAGGGGGGGCCAGAGATTCCCCCCCCACTAGAGGGGAAGGATCAAGGGGGGGGCCAGAGATTCCCCCCCACTAGATGGGAAGGATCAAGGGGGGGCCAGAGATTCCCCCCCACTAGAGGGCAAGGATCAAGGGGGGGCCAGAGATTCTCCCCCAATAGATGGCAAGGATTAACGGGGGGGCAGAGATGCCCCCCCAACACTAAACCCCAGGGATCGGGGGGGGCCAGAGATTCCCCCCCCCCAGTAGAGGCCAAGGATCAAGGGGGGGCCAGAGATTCCCCCCCCCTCTAGATGGCAAGGGTTAACGGGGGGGCAGAGATGCCTCCCCACCACTACACGCCAGGGATCGGGGGGGCCAGAGATTCCCCCCCACTAGAGGGCAAGGATCAAGGGGGGGCCAGAGACGCCCCCCACCACTAGACGGCAGGGATTGGGGGGGGCCAGAGATTCCCCCCCCACTAGATGGCAAGGATTAACAGGGGGGCAGTTATGCCCCCCCCCACTACACGCCAGGGATCGGGGGGGGCAGAGATTCCCCCCCACTAGAGGGCAAGGATCAAGGGGGGGCCAGAGATGCCCCCCCACTAGACGCCAGGGATTCGGGGGGGCCAGAGATCCCCCCCCACTAGATGGCAAGGATTAACGGGGGGGCCATATATGCCCCCCATCACTAGACGCCAGGGATGGGGGGGCCAGAGATGCCCCCCCAACCACTAGACGCCAGTTATTGGGGTGGCCAGAGATACCCCCTCACCACGAGACGCCAGGGATCGGGGGGCCAGAGATACCCCCCAACCACTAGACGCCAGGGATCGGGGGCGGCCAGAGATGCCCCCCCACCAATAGAAGCCATGAATTGGGGGGGCCAGAGATGCCCCCAAATTACTAGACGCCAGGGATGGGGGGGCCAGAAATGCCCCCCCCCACTTGACGCGATTGATCGGGGAAGCCAGAGATGGCCCCCCACCACTAGACGCCAGGGATCGGGGTGCCGAGATGTCCCCCTCCGCAAGGTCCGAGGGATCAGAGGGGCCGAGATGTCCCCCTCCACAAGGTCCGAGGGATCGGAGGGAAGAAATGTCCCCCTCCACAAGGTCCAAGGGATCAGGATGGCAGATATATCCCCCAAGCACTAGCAAACAATGATTTGGAGGTCAGAAGTCACAACTCAGCTCTCCCCTCCCCATTGTGGGGTCCTGTTTCTGCGCATGACAGCCCTGAAGCTTGGCCGCTGGTACCATCCAGTCACCGGATTCTACACACTCTTTGGGGCTGTTTGGGGACTTTGTATTGCTGCCTGAGAAGAGGGGAAGGAGGAAGGCGGGCTTTGTCCCTGACCGCCACTGTCTGATTTTCACGATTGTTGCAATAAATGGATCTATCCCAGGCCTGTGTGGGTGTGTGTGTCACTGGGCGGGGCAGGTCTGGCCAGTAGTTGACAATTGCTTCTAGATTGTGGGAAGCCTCGGCCATGTCACCATGCCAAGACGCGTCACCTGCCTGCCCCTGTGTGAAGCCTGTCAATGACCCCAGGAGAGTCCACCCCAAGGGTTGAAGGTCTCAATCACGGATGCGTCCCCAGGAGGGAGGGCAGGATGCAGCACCCAGAGCCCTGCCTTCCACTGCAGCACCTCCATGGCCTCCCCTGCCCCTGGTGCCTGTTTCCCCATTCCCCTCTGCAGTGCACCAGGGACAGACCCCACTTTGCCCCCTAGTGGCCACATCAGGTTTCTCAGGATGAGCACTTGAAAGTGCTCCTGCAGCAGGTGGGTCCAAGGTGCTGTCCCCTCAGCCAGGCTCCCCCTGGATGGCACCCACCCTAGCAGGAAGACAGTGTGTTATCAGTGGAGCAGGATGGGGCCGTGGATGGAACATGTTTCTAGTGTCCCCGAGTCTGTACGGAGCTGATCCCTGATAATAGCGCCCCACTTCTTTGTGGACCATCAGATTCCCTAATACAAGTCCCACTGCCACCATCACAGCACGGTCAGACCCCATGTAATAGAGAACCAGGCCCCGACTCCTCTTTGCTCCTGCACACCTGGACCTGTTGGGACAGCCTTGGCTGAGTGACACTCTACTGGTGACAAGAAGTGTGTCCAGATTCATGTGTCAGACCAGATGGTAAATCCTCAGAAGGCAGAGCCATCCTGTTCCAGTAATTTCCAGGAATTTGGTCAGCCATGCCCCTTCCTGCCTGTTACATTCCTACTTGGATTGGAACCAGGGTTCGGGGAGGCACCAGGGATCAGCCTGGTAGGGCTGTTCAGGGCAGGCACAGGCTGGTCCCGGTTTACCCCTCGGTGCCCAGTTCATAGCCCTTCCCCTCTAACTGCACCATGGGCCTGGGGCCGCCCGTTCACTCTCATGGATCTTCACACCTCACACATATCCTGCACACCCTCTCGAAGCTTCTACTGGGGCTCTGGGCTTAGTTCTCTGTGTCCTGCCTCTGGGCCCCTGGGCTCTGGAAACACCAAGTCCAGGTTTTCCTAGAGGTTTGGGGAGCTGGGAGACTGTGGGGATCAGGGGCTTGAGCCCTCTCACCCCTTGCCAGTGGTGAGAGCTGTTCTCCCATTGAACGACTGTCTTTGGAGTTTTTCCTTTTAGGATCATACAGAGTATCACCAAGACAGGTGGCACCCAAGAATTTGGTGGAAGCATCCTAGTGTATTCCATGTGTGCAGGCTCTACCCAGCTATCCCCCAAACGGGCAGTAGCAGGTCACAGCATAATTATGTAGGTTGTTTACAGGCTACCTTGATTCTGCGGTAACAACTTTCATCTAACATGCAGTGGTGCCTAGTGCTCTCAGGTGCTCCCACAGTGGTGATTCCCGTTTCTACGCTCAGTGTTCGAGCGTTCCTGTGAGCCCCTTCCATCCCTGCTCGGGTAACCTGCTTCCCCTTAGTCTCTTGCTCGGTGAGAGATTTGGGAACCCCATCCGGGTCAGACAGAAGGACAGAGATATATAAATAAAGTTAAGGAAATAGGAGTAGCTTACTGGGGGCGCTCCCGGGCGGACTCTCCGAACCTCAGGTGAGGCAATGGTACACCCGCGCCCTGGGTTAGACTAAGGGGGCTATGAAGTTGTCTTGGTCTGGTCCTAGTCATCTGTTCGTGGGTCAATGTTAAGGAACATGGAATGAAGCCTGGTGGCTTCCTGTCACCAAGTGGGCATTAAGTCTTGTCTTCCTCACCTGGGACAAGGTGATCTCTGACTCCAGGAATGATGCTGTCCACTCAGCCGGTTGCCATTTGGTTCTGGTCACCATTTTGTCAGAGCAAACCTCACATTTGATTCTTGTCAAATTTGGTGATTCCTGACCCATCCATCTTGTCCACCTCCTAGAGCGGGTCTCTCAGAGGTCCTGCCTAGTTTTTCGCTTCTGCCTCTTGTTGCCTCCTTGGTTCTCTCCCCTTAGGCTTGGCAGACAGAATCATTTGCGAGCCCCCCTTAGCTCACCCCGCTGCGGCTGATCCTGACAAACTATCACCTGCAGGTTAATCTTCTGGCGATGCTCAGTGATGAGTTTGTCTGGGATTGTTTCCCATTTCTCTCCTGACTCTGAGAGATGTCCATTCTACAGTGAGGCCCTCAGGAGTGGCCAAACCTGACCACGGCTGGGCCTGACCAGCCTCCAGCTCACTGGCCCTTCTCGAGTTCATTCTTTCAACTGGCTCAAAGCCCCCTCCCCCTCCTGACTGGTTTGAGTAGAGCAGTGTTCAGTCATTGAAGAAAACACCTTTTCCTCCCTACTGGACACTGAGCAGGCCCAGGGCCCATTGATTGAAAAGACAACTGCAGCCAGGGAGTCAGTTTGGTTCTGGACCCTTACTGCCCATGGCATTCTGGACCTTAAGGAGTTTTTCCACCTGGGTTGCTACTTGAGTTAGAGACCCTCTGCCTGTTCCCAGTCACCACAGCCCCCATCTGGCCTCTGGGGCACACAGAGTAGTGAGGAGACCAGAATCAGCCGTGGGGGTGGGGTGATGTGTTTTCACCTCTGGGCTGCTCAGGTAAATGAGCAAAGCACAGTTAGCAGGTATATCCTCCCTGGCCCCCCCCCCCCCACCCTCGTCAGGATCCCACCATCCAGGGTATATTCTCAATGACACCATACTCATCAAGGGTCACTGTCAATCAAGATGAAACTAGCGCCCAGGTCAGCACTTCCTGACCACCTTTGTCAGGATTCCTGCCCTGCATCCCGCCACCCACCCAGACTCTGTCTCCTTCCCCTGCCTGGTCTCTGTGGGCACCTGCAGAGTTTGCATCTGCTTTGGCAGCCTCAGGCAATCCATGGTGTTTGCTCAGTGCACCAGAGAGTCGACCCTGCGGGCTCAGCACAACTCCCCATTTCTATTATTGTTAGTATTTGTGACCAAAGAGACCAGGGCTAGTCTAGGTACTGGCAGCAGTGCCGTTGGGGCAGACCCTCAGTGCCCGAGCGTTTCCTGCCCTGCTCACACCCAGCATGCCTCCAGCTCTCCCTGCCAGAAGACCCAGGGTTCAACAGTTGGACACGGTAACAAGTTGCCGATGCAGATGTTTCTGTTTCCTCACCTCTTTAAGTTAAACGTTTACAGCAATGGTGAAATTTGCTTCTCATCAATGTTGCCTGTCATCTTGCGTAAGCTCAGTAAGAGAATTACAGATTCCTTTAATCTGTCGCTTCAAATTTAGCTCAACGTAAAGTCAGGCATGAAAGGTCAGATCTGTTGGCTTTTCCTGGCCCATGTCATCTGCTCCTACTCCCCAGACTCCAGTCCTGGGGCCAGTTTTATTTTGCCTATCCCAGACCCAAGGGGTCCTTGACCATTCTTTTGGCCAGAGACTGTCCCATGCTGTACTCTGGACCATATCACATGTTGGATCTTCGGCCTTCCCTTGTCCAAATAAGGGTCACCTGGCGCCTGTCCGAGGTCCATCCAAGGCCCTCCACGCGATGCACATTTGAGAATGTTTGAATCATGGACAATCACTGGGAAACTGAAGCTTTCGTAAGATGAATGTCCAGGATGAGATCAGGACCCACCTGTGACTCCTGCATCAAGCATCAAGCAGTGTCTGTGCAAGGGTCTCTTTGCCAGGAGCCCAAGAGCATACCAAGGCCATCAAGGAGAGAAAAACTAACATTTCCCTGATAGTCTGGTCTGGGAAATAACGCCCTTCGTTCTACATAGTTTCACACCAGAAAATTCCCAACATCCTCACTGAGCCGCATGCCGAAAACCAAAGGAAACTTATGGGCTTTACCTGGAATTTGGGAGTCAACATCCTAGACCAAACAATGCCCTCAACCCTACATTAAAAGATCAATTCCAGAGTCAGTTTGGCGGGGACCCCACATTGTAGATGCAAGAGAGAAATTGTCACAGGCTAGGAAACAGCAGAGACCCGAGGAGGCCCGTGTTGGATCCTCACACTCCGCACTACGCTGACAGGCAGCTCCTGGGACACGGCCAGGGCAAGGCTGACTTCTCAGTGGGATACCAAGCAGGTCCCCTCTTCTGCCAACACTCTCTGGGACCCCTGTGTCTTCCTGAGTGTGGTGAGTCTAGGGCATGATACCTGCCGCTGTGAGAGCCGTGGGGTTCAGGGACCTTGCAAAAGGGTCCGTTCCTGGGGTGGGGAGGGGGCACTTGGAGGGCTTCATCCTTCCAGTCCTCACCCAACACTAGCCCACAGTTGGAAATTTGGTGCCTGAGCCCCGAAGGTCACATGGTATTTCCCCAGGGCTAGGAAATACATGTCATCTTGCACTTCCTGAAAGTCACGGGGTAGGTGGAAGGCTTCTCTTAGGGCATAAAGGTGGCAGGGTGAGGGGGGTGCTGGACATGTGCCAGCCCTGACGTCCGGCAGTTAAGAAAAAGTAGTGGCCCTTGAGCACAGTTCCTGACCTCCCAAAGAACACCAGACCCCCACTCTGTTCTTCCAAGACTGTGGTGAGCCACCCTGGAGATACCTGTATAATACTATGAGTATTTTACCTGTCATGTCATGTCACGGTTACGCAGGCCGGGCTATTCTGAAGATGAGAATCCAGGCCAGTTTAGTGAGCCCAGGTGGCCTGAGGACTTCATCCTCTGTAGGAGTGTCCTGGCAGGCAGGTGTCCATCCCATTCCGATCTGGGGTAGGGAGACCTCCCGGACTTCAGGACTTGTCTGGACACTGAGAGCAGGGCCCAGGGTGTGGTCAGTCATTGCAGATCTGCAGATCCCTGGTTGTCCATAGCAGAGACATTTCCAGTTCTCCCTTGGCCAACGTGCCTGAAACAACAATTTTATTTTTTGTCCAAATTTGAAATCCTTGAATGTTAAAAGTAGGTAAAGGGATATTCCTGATACCCTTTCAGTATCTATATTGTAAACCACAAAAAGGAAGACAGAGAGAGAGAGAGAGAGAGAGAGAGAGAGAGAGAGAGAGAGAGAGAGAGAGAGAAGGCAGAGACAGAGACAGACAAAGACAGGAACAAACAGAGAGAAAGATAGATAATAAAAACATCTTCCAAAAAGGCTGAACTGAATATCTGGAAAAAAACCCAAGTGCCTGAGAACGGATGACTGGTTAAACAACTTTGGTATATCTACACAATGGAATACAATGCAGCTGTTAGAAAGGATGAATTCATGAAATTTGCATACAAGTGATACTACATGGAAAGTACCATGCTAAGTGAAATGAGTCAGAAAGAGAGGGACAGACATAGAAAGACTGCATTCATCTGTAGACTATCAAGTAACAAAATAGGAGACTAACACCCAAGAATAGTCATGATAAGTACCAGGAGGTTTGCTCCATGGCTTGGAGGCCAGCCACACATGGTGGGGGAAAAGGCAGCTCAGATAGGGAAGGGAGCACCAAGTAAAGGGTATTGGGAAGATCCTCCCAGGATGGGAGATGCATGCTGGAAATAAACTATAGACCAAACTTGATTGCCACTCAATGCCTCTTTTGCAAACTTCAGCACCCAAAAGGAGAGAGAGAACAAAAGGGAATGCCCTGCCACAGAGGCAGGGTGAGATGAGGGGAAGGTGGGTGGGAAGGATACTGGGATCCGTGGTGGTGGAGAATGGGCACTGGTGGAGGGATGGGTACTCGATCATTGTATAACTGAAATCCAAACACAAAAATTTGTAAGTCTATAACTGTACCTTATGGTGTTTCACTAATAAATTTTTTTAAAAAAAGGCTGGCCTAGGTGGAGAGGTGGAGGGTGTTGGGAGGGAAACTGGAAACATTGGAGGTGGGAAATGTACACTGGTGGAGGGATGGGTGAACAACGATGACTGAAGCCTAATCATGAACAGCTTTGTAAGGGTCTATCTTACATCGATTCAATAAAAAATTTTTAAGAGGAGAATGGGTTATATTTGGATTTATAGAATTAGACGTGTAGTACATTTTCTGAGGTAAAATCTAGAGCTCAGCTGAGTCGCTGCGATCATTATAGAATTGGGGAAGTGTGATGCTGAACTTGACTTTAGAGACATTCCATGATGAGTAGATCAGTGGTTCAAATGTGTCCTGCTTTGAGCACCATTCAACATGTCATTACTTAATTTCTTTTTTAAAAATAATTATTTCATTTACTTTAAGGGGAAACTCTATATGGGCACTTATAAATGGCAAACAAATTATATTTGCATTAGATATGGAAGTGGGACTTCAGTCTATCTGACTTCAATCTCTGGCGTCCCATAGAGGCCCTTGAGCATGGCTGGGAATGATCCCTGCTGTGGTTCCAAAACCAAAGAAGCAAACAAACAAGGAAATGTAATATATCAAAAGCTAGAACAGGTGGTGAGGTGTCTGCTTTGCATACTGCTATCCTGGGCTGATTCCTGGCACCTCCTATGGATCCTTGAGCACCATTAGGGGTGATCCCTGAGCACAGGACAGGAGACAGGGTCCCCAGTCAAGGGAGGTCTCATCTCTTAGGCCCCTGGAGCAAGACCATGGGGGCCTGTGCAGGGCACAGATTGCCCAGGCGATGCCAGCCTTGGGCCTGGGAGTCGGTGCTTGACCTCCACATCCCTGGACCCAGAGCAGGATGCCCTGGCTGCCTGTCCTCACTCCCAGCCTTGTGCCCACAGGTGGGACTGCAGGACAAACAGGTGAGTGTCTGCGGCAGCAACAAGCCTGGATCTCGGCCTCCCGCAGTAGGACGTGGCCTCTGACCAGTGTCGGTCTCTGAGAATAAGCAGGAGGAGGAGCAGGTGCTACTGCAGAGTCAGCTCCGGATCAGCTGCAAGGGGAGTGAATCAGGACAAGGTGGATATGGAGAAATGACAGAAGGTGCCGGGGGAGACCCACTGTGAGGGTAGGAGCCCGCCTGGGTTGGTGGGAGGAAGGACAGGCCAGGACGCCACCCACTAAAATATATCAAAATCTAGAAAAGGCTAGAGGGGTTGTGGGGGTGTGGATTGGCCCTCACTGAACAGAGAGGGTCCTAGTAGCAGGGAGGCTGCGGGGTCGAGGTATAGGGAGGCCCCCTCTCTTAGGTCTTGGGAGAAAGACCCCCAGGGGAATGTGCAGGGGACAGGTAACCCCATGTGCTGTTTTCCTTGGGCCTGTGTGTGTGTGTCTGGGCCCTGAATGTTGTGGTGGGATCTGGACAGCCTTCGACCCTGTCTCATGACAGAGATGTGCATGCAAGACCAGAAGGTGCAGTGCCTGCAGCCTGGAACGCTTCTGCTGGTGCCAAAAGCAGCACACAGCTGCAACCCCACACCTGAATGGCCCACTCACATGGGCTCCAAGGTCGAGCAGGTTCTGAGGCACAAGGAGCTCATGGACCAGCTGCAGCAGGTGCTAACAAGGCAGCAGGCCTTGCTGGAGGCCACCTTCAGGGAGCTGAGGGAAACCCAGGTGAGGGGATGGGCAGGGGCTCAGGGACAGGAAGGCGCATCAGGACCTAGACCTGCCTACTCACCTGGTGCCTTCATCTTTAGGGGTCCTCAGTCCTGAAATCAGGAGCAACTGAGCCCCAGGCCTTGCTGGAATTCCAAGGGTACCCTGAAGAGGGTGAGTGGTGCGGTGGGTCTCCAGGAGGGAGAAGTTCCTGATGGGGATCTGGAGGTGGGGCTATATGGGAGGTGGAGCCATGCGGGACCCCTGAGATGCCTCCACCTTCCTTGCTTGGCTGAGACACTGGAGTGCCCCATAGTCAATCCAGTGTCGAAGAACACGGAGTTGGAGGTGAACATAGTGGAGGTTTGTGAGACCATGATCTCTATGGAACTCGAGGTGATGGTCATGAAGGACAGACTGGTGGCGTGTGAGAAGACTAAGGATCTGGATGACTAAGGTCTGAGACTAAGGTCTGGTGTCCAGACCTGGGGAGCGGGATGATGGATTGTGTGAAGAACCCAGAGAGACCCTCCTGTTCCTGTCTGTGAGGAACAGGAGGCCGCAGACCTCAGATCCGGATCCTGTAATGACCTGCCCACAAATAACCAGAATCCAGCTTGTCCGCTTGAGTTCAGCTGGCAAGCTTGTTCACCATTAATCCACTTTTTCTACCCTGATGATGTACTCTGTGTTCTTCAATTCCAACTAATCTAGCCCTGATCCAGTTCTTCCCACCCTCCTCCTTCCTCCCTCCTCCCCACTCTTCCACTTTCCCTCAGCACTAGACCCTAGGGATCAAGGGGGCAGAAAGGTCCCCCAACACTAGACCGCAGGGATCAGTGGGACAAAAATGTCTCCTACCTCTGGGCACCAGGGATGTTGGGAGCAGAAATTTAAACTGGGCCACACTCAAACTTCAGTCATGATAGCTCCAAAAGCCAAACAAGGGCTTGAGGTGGGAGCTCTCCCTCCCCAGTACACAGTCCCGTTTCTCCATATGGCAGCCCTGAAGCTAATGGGGGCTGGAAACATCAGAGCAACCAGTTCTAGACACTCTTTGGAGGCTGGTTGGGCACTAATGAATTGAGGAGAAGAGAGAGGAAGGAGGCATGCTGGGTCACTCTCTGACAGTCACTGTCCTATTTCCAAGCTTGTTTCAATAAATGGATCCATCCCAGGCCGTGTGGGTATGTGTCTCGGGCGAGGTGTGTCCTGCCAGCAGTTGGCAGTTGCTTCTAGATTGTGGGTGGCCCTTGCCATGGGATTCACCATGTCTAGAGCCTGTCATCTGCATGCCCCTGAGTACAATGTCAATGACCCCAGGAGAGTACCTCTAAGATTTGGAGTGGTAACATTCAAAATACTGTGGTGGGAAGGTACGATGGTGGTGGAATTGGTGTTTGCATATTAAATGTAATAAATTATTGTAAACAACTTTATAAAGACAAAATAAAAATTTGCAAAAAAGTCAGCAAAATATAAAGCATGAAAAGAGAACAGAAAAATCAAAGATACACCAATATAAAACTTTTATTTAAAAAAAAAAAGCAATGGCGTCTAAGCTACTAAGATAGCCCACAGAATGGGAAAAATTATTTACCCAATACCTAGCTGATGAAAGGCTAATATCCAAGTTATATAGCACATTGGTAGAACTTTACCAAAAAAATATCTCCCAACCCCATCAAACAAATGCAGAGAGGAATAATGAACAGAAACTTACTCCAAGAAGAAATTCAAGGGCTGGAGCGATAGTACAGTGGTAGGTTGTTGCTTTGCACGTGGCTGATCTGGGTTTGATCCCCGCCATCCTACGGGCTACACCCGCCTTGGAACCCCAAGTGTTCTGTGAGAACCAGAAGGCAGTGTCCTTCCTAAAGACACCCCATGCACACCCCATCCTCCCTTTCACCTAGAGGTGGAAATCACACCCAGATCCAAGACAGACCTGAGCCAACAACCCGTCAAAGACAAATTGTGTTGGCAGAAGATCAGACAGACTGTGATGCCCGTGAGGTAAGGAGGCTGCAGACACCCATCCCAGGGAACAAAGTGACCTGCCTGAAAGTGATGTGTTCCCCCCAAGAGTCAGAAATGGTTCAACAGAATTCTTACTCACCTGTAATTCCGTCTTTTACCTACCCTGTCAAAATCATATTCATTTACCCCAACCTTGTCTTTCTTCCCTCTTCCTTCCCGCCCTTCTCCTCTCCCCCTCCTCCTTCCTGCCCCCTCCCTTCTCCCCTCCTCTGCCCCTTCCCATTGAGGAATGGGGCTATGGGACTATGAGGCTATGCGGCTACACAAAGCAATTGCAGATGTGCCCCCATGGCAGGGATGCTGCGTACTAGGAGTGGCGAGATGACCCAAACAGAACAACATTGAGACTCGTACTCTGCAAGTAAAGAAGTTACACAGTCTCCAAGGAAGCTCAGCTAGAGAAGAGGGCACCAAATAAAGGGTGCTGGGAGGATCCTCCCAGGGTGGGAGAAGCATGCTGAAAGTAGACTATAGACCAAACATGACTACCACTCAGTTTCTCTCTTGCAAACCACAGCACCCAAAAGGAGAGAGAGAACAAGGGGGAATCCCCTGCCACAGAGGTAGGGTGGGAAAGGAGGGGGAAGGGAGGTGGGAGGGATGCTGGGACCCGTGGTGGTGGAGGATGGGTACTTGATCATTGTGTGACTGAAACCCAAGCAAAAAATTTATGTCTACAACTGTACCTCATGGTGTTTCACTAATAAAAAAATAATTAAAAAATTATTCAATAAAAAAATAGTTACACAGCCTCCAACACATCCATATGTGCAGGAACAAACTCAAACATAAAATAAAGAACCAGTAAAAAATCCAAAGAAATAAATTTCAATTTTTAATATGAAAATTAAGAGATCATGGGGTCTCACCATGTTTCACGCTTGTCCCTATCCCTCCCCGAGCGCACCCCTCCCCCCCAGCCTTTCCAGAGGGATTCAGGGCTTCTTTATTATGGTCTTTACCCAGATGCCACTCAGGTTGGAAACTGTTCCTGAAACGTTCAGTGGTTCTGAGCAAGAGATGTAATCCACTGCTTCTTGCAAGTCAGAGGATGGGGTCCCATCCGACAGGCAGAAAGGCTAGGGGATTAATCTAGAGTTGCAAAAGTTAGATGTGGGTTTTCACATCATAATCCCAGGGACTGTGCCATCTGGGCAATTGGTAGCCACTGGGGCCCTTTGTTAGTCATGAGTGTCACCCCTGAATGGGGACCTGGAGGTAGATAGTTTGTTTACCTCTGTGGCACAGCGAGAGATCAGAGCCCCCTGCCTCAGAGACAGGTATGCCCAGACCTCTGCCAATGGCCCTACCCTGGGTCAGGGCACCTAGAACCTGGTGCCCTTTCTCAGGCACTAAGAGGATCAACCTCTTTGCCTCTGGGCCCTACTGCTGATTAGAAAGGGTTTTTTGGGGTTATTATTCATTTTTTCACTTCTAAATGCTCATTCTTCCAGGAGGTCTGGTGCCCAGCCTCAACCAAGAGCTGGAGCAGTGCCTCTGAGGCTCTCTTTCAGTCCTCTTGGGCTTTTGACACTAAGACCTTATCATCTACAGATTGCAGGATGGTCCATTCCAGGGCCCCAACGAGGATTTTCTTAAGTCCAGAGCCAGGGTCTTCCTGAAGAAGGTGGTCGAGTTTTTGAATCCTTGGGCAATGGGTCCACAGTAACTGAGGTTTCCTCCTGTCTCTGGATCCTTTGGCCCAAACGCAAACAGGGGTCTGCTTCCTGGAACAATTTGCAAAGGGGGAAACACATCTTTTGAGGTTCAGGCCGGTCAATCATTGGGCACTAGAGGAAAACAGACTCAAGAGAGTGGAAGTGCTGAGTACCACAAGGTGACCAGCAGGAGCGACCACACTGACTCGGCGCTGGTCATGACTTCTCAACTGAGGCCAATGGGTTGCTCCCAGTTGAGCTGCATCCCACCACTATTCCTGCCTCCCAGACCTGCGCAGTATCTTTCCCTATCCCTAGCCACACCTCATGGGCTACCAGATATTGCGGCTGTCTTTGGAGGCTCACTCCTAGCATGAGTTTACCAGCAGAGGGGCATGATACTGCCATTAGAGAGCGCCTGGAGAGGGTATTTTCCAAAGGGGGAATCCACAGTGTCAAGGTGGACATTTATTTGCTCTTCTAGCTCTGTCGGGAGATCGAACGCCAATAAGATACTAAAGTGGGGAACAGGGAGAGCCTTGTTTTCCATATGGAACCCCCAGCATCTGCTGAGACCATGGATTCTCAGGCCCAGCAAAAGCCGGGAAGGGCTGCACCTCCGATACCTTCATCGAGCTCTGCTTCCTATGTTGCCCTGTCTTGAGGTCATGGGGCGACCGTTTCCACGAGGCTCTTCTTGGGAGTGTAGGTACCAAGTTACCCTGCCTTCCCTGCCTGCCTGGGGACTCCCTGTGACTCTGTCAGACTGTCCTAGTGGTCCTGGTGTCAGTAGACATTTCTGGAAGCTACCCAACATTTAATGTCTGCCACTCCCATTCACAGAGGGTCACAGCTTGTCTGGTGTGATATTGGCACTTTGTTCTCTCCTGCAGCATGTCATGGCCCTCTGGGGCAATGATCTGGGGCCTGCCTTCTGCCCCTCCACATCCTCCACCCCTGACTCCTGCTCCTGCTCTGGCTCCCCTCTTTCTCCCTGCCCCTTGTCTGCCCTGCCAGTTCTCACCTCCTCTAGACCAAGGGCACACTGGAGGTGCTGGGGTCTGGCCTTAACCACTTCACTGGGGTAGTGCTGTCTCCACTGGACGAGTGGCAGTGCCACACAGCTGCCCTGATCTCTGCCAACTCCTCCTGGGCACCAGGTGCCACTGCTTGGGTGTTGCTCTTTTTCCTTTTGGTCTTGTCTTGCTTTCTCCCCTGCTTGGTAGTGAGTTTTATTGTTTCACAAATGAGAATTGTAGCACTAATATAACTTTGAATTTTCAACGACTATGAACTCATACGAACTTTGCCAAAATTTCTGCCTGAAGCTAACTAAAAACCAAGCAGCAGGGACTGGAGTGATAGCACAGTGAGTAGGGTGTTTGCCTTGCACACGGCTGACCTGGATTTGATTCCCAGAATCCTATATGGTTCCCTGAGTACCACCAGGAGTAATTCCTGAGTGCATGAGCCAGGAGTAACCCCTGTGCATCGCTGGGTGTGACCCGTAAAGGAAAAAAAAGCACATTTTGGAATGTGGGAGAACATGATGAGATAATAGTGCTAATGGAATGAACAGCTCCAAAGTCTGAACACCGCACAAGGCGAGAGATCAGTTTTACAGCAGATCTGATGGGCGACGGGGTATTAGCAAGCAGCTGACAGGAGAGTATGGAACAAGAAATGACCAACCTTTCTTGGTGCAGAGAAGGATCTGGAGCATATCAATAACGTAGGAAAATTCGGGGGATTTTCCCAGGTTTCTACGTTGAACAGTGTGACAGACCACCTCTGGGCCATCCCGGGTGATTTCAGTGCCTGTCTCGTCTCTCCCAGACCCTGTGCCTCATTGCAGATCCTGCTCCCCAGGGTAGCCTGTCTGAAATTAGCCTGCGAGAAATGTGGGTAGAGGTGCACTCTCCTCTACAGCAGGGCTCAGGAGATCCTAGTATCAGGACTTGAACAGGGCTGGGCCGCATCAAGGCAAGCACCTTAAACCCTGCAATATCCCTGGGGCCCATTCTTGAAAAGTCTGAAAGTGCTCGGGAGTGGAAGCCTTGGGTTCCACGGGGCTGTCTCCCTGGGCACGGTGCCGTACAGAAGGGGGAGTGAGCGATCTTTAAGGGAGCCCAACTCTACAGGAAGGAGATTTAGGTGGGAAGCAGCTGAAAAAAAAAAATACCGCTCGGAGCAGGGCATTAGTCCAGCAGATAAAGTGATCGTCTTGCACACTGCTGACGTTGGATCAATGGGCCCCCCTAGTTCCACTAGGTATGGTCCCTGAGCTAAGTCAGGGGTAAAGCCTGAGCATGTCTGGGTGTGGTGCTAACACCCAAAGAAAAGTGCTGCAAGCAGACAGGGCCGGCCTTTTCCCAGTGCCCTAAGGAAGGACTGCTCAAATTCTTAGAGGCCATAAGAGGGATTTCCCTGTTAGGTGGTAGGGGTGAGGGAGGGGAAGGAGGTGACAGCACTGGGTCTCCAGTCGTGACTCTGCCTGAGCAGTGACAGTCCACTTGGACAGTCCACAGTGGCCTGACTCAGGGCAGGACTTGGCTGCTGCTTTGACAGAAAAGTGTCCTGAAAATGTGTGTCAGAGTCCTCAGGAGGAAGAAGCCCACAGTGGGGGTCAAGAGGCAGGACACCCGGGGGGGCAGAACCAGGCGGACCCTGCTCCCGAGCCCTCCACCTCCCTTGGTTGGCTGAGAGCCTGGGGCTGCCCCGCAGTCTATCCAGTTTCAGTCAATCCAAGGGCACTGAAGTGGAGGCGAACACAGTGGAGATCATAAAGCCTGAGGAGCTGGAGGTGGTAACAGTCAAGAAGGACAAGCTGGCGGTGTGGGGAAGACCGTGCATCTGGAGGCAGAAATGTCCCCCAACACTGGGCAATGGGGATGTGGGGGGCAGAAATGTCCCTTAGTAATAGACACTAGTGGTCTGGGAGGCAAAAACAGGCCCCAAGCAGTAGGCACCAGTGACATGGGGTGCAGAGGTTTCCCCTAACAATAGACAGCAGGGTTCCGAGGACAGAAATGTTCACAATTACTCGACACCAGGAATGAGCAGAGCTGAAATTTCCTCCAAAAAAAACACACCAGGGATGTTGGGGAAAATTGTTTTCCAAACTAGACACAAGAGCTCTGGGGTAAGAAATATCCCACAAGAGAGAACAGAGCTCAGATAGGAGACATGTCCTCCAACACTACACAATAACGAGTCCCAGGAGCAGAAATACTCACCCCCATAGAAATAGTTCAAAGAGTAGCAATAATAAATGACCACCTCCCCACCCCCCACCTTAGACTATATCCCAGGAGAGAGGAGTGGAGAATGACTCCTCACCCCTGCTTCCCCACCTAAATGTTGAGATATTTCCGGTTTGTGGGCTGTCCTTGCATGGTCCAGGGCATTTTCCACTTTTTGAGTAAAAATTCTGTCCAGAAGGCCAGAGAGAAGTCTCAGGAGACTCAGTACAGGCTTGGGATGCATGAGGTCAAGAACGTTCCCTGGCACCACAGGGTCTCCTGATCACAAAGGCTGGAGCAAGTAGAGATCCCCACAAACCCCAAACCTCTCAGGTATGTACACAGGCCATGAGGGTCAATGAAGCAGTACTTGGAAGGATCGCAGTGCTTAGAGGAAACACTCATTCAGAGCATCTGATTTTCAAAACGGCACTTGGCTACAACCATCTACCCGTCCTGGCCCACGGAAAACGAGGCAACACTCAAACCTTCGGTTCATGGGCTACAGACCAAGCAAAAGTCTGAGCCGAGAGCTCCCCCTCCTCCAGTGCACTGTTTCTATTCTGGGAAAGGAAGTCCTGAAAAGGATGGAGGCTGGAACAGTCAGCAACTGAGTTCTAGGCACTACCTGGGACAGTTTCGGGGATCATGAATTGGTGGCAGAGGAGAGAGAGGGGAGAGGGCTGAATCAGTCTCCCTGACAGCCACTGTCCTGTTTCCAAGATTGTTTCTACAAATGGATGCATCCCAGCCTGTGTGGGTGTGTGGCATTGGGTGGGTGGGTCCTGCCAGGGAACGGCTCATGCTTCTTGATGAAGCATGAGCTGTCCTATGGGGGTCTCCCCATGGATCAGAACCTGACATGACATGCCCATGCCCATGGTGCCTGTTCCGTCTACACCTCCTCTGTAGTGCCCACCGGGAAGAGCCCCCACCTTGCCCCCAATGCTTCGTGGGTGCCAGGCCCCCTAGTGGCCAGATCATGTCTCAGGTAAAGGACCTGCAAACCTCCAGGTATTTCCCAAACCTCTCAAGGACTGGATGGAATTTCTCTGCCCAGAGCCTCACCCCAGTGTGGAACCCTTCACTGCCCACAGGCTCCCCAGACAGCACAAGCCCACAGTGACCCTGTGCCCCACCATCAGAGATAAATTTGATTCTCAGCCCAGCGAAAGTGAGAGGGGGAGATGTCAGAGCTACAGGAGACAGCCGGAGACCACTGGGGCCTGAATGTGCTCAGGGCAGGGAGGACAGGTGCATTCGTGGATGCCATAGTGGGCACGGGCGATATGGGGGAGTTGGGGTTGCTTTCAGGCTGCAGGACTCGTGAGGGCAGCGTGGCCAGGCTTAGTGGCCCTAGTTGGGAGTGTGTGTATTGAGAGGGAATTCCAGAGCACGCCGGGATCAACACCAGAGAAGCATCAAGGTTCCCCAAGGCCCAGTCTGGTGTCCAGCTCCCAGTAGCATAGACTGAGTCTCAGAGAAAGGGGCAGAGCTGGGGTGGGGAGGTTCTATGGGGTCATTAAGAACCCTCCAGGACTCAGAAAGGGAAGTCTCTGAGCAACAGGGGGAATTGGTCAGGGACTGACTGGGTCTGGAGGCTCATGGCCCCACAAACTGGCTGCTGCCAGTCTGGGAGGAAGCAGTGAGAGGACAGAGAGAACGTGGACACAGGATAAGGTGGGAGCAAGAACTCTGCGGGCTTCAGGAGAGGAGAGGGGCAGGGCAGGGGGCAGGGGCTCCAAGAAGATAAAGGAGAGGGGCTGGAGTGAGGGGCAGTTGGGACAGCGACCAGGACAGCCCGTCTGCCAGGCTCGCTGGGCTCCCACAGCAGCAGCCAGGCCAGACCTAGGGGTGCTCAGGGGCGAATCCTGGCAGCTGCAGCCCAGCCTGGGCATGGGGGGACGTGATCTCTGGGAATGAGAAAGTCGTGGACTGAGCTACGGGAGACCGAAAGGGTCAGTGCTCCTGGCCCACCGTGAGGCCCACAGAGTTCCAAGCCACCATCGTCGGTAGGGGGCAGTGCCCGAGGGTCCGGGTGGGGGTGGGGAGGCCCGTCAGGCCCACCAGGGCAGAGGCTGGTGCAGCCTTCATTGTGAGGTTGCCCCTGGGAGCTCTAGATTTCTCCCTGGCCAATGGGGTTGCAGCCCCGAGGCCACGCCCCCTTCCCTGCCTATAAAAAAAGCTCGTGGCCCCGCCCCTCGGGGACCCTCTCTCAAGGATGCTTGAGGGAGAAGTGGCCCCATCACACCTTCCCCCTGTTGACCCTTCGAGGGGTCATCTAGGGGTCACCTCCAGATGGTGACCCTTCCACGGGTCATCTACGGGTCACCTCTAGGTGTCATCTCTAGGAGATCGTTGGAAATTCGCAGAGCGCAACGGACGGTAAGAAAAGGCCCTGCGTTGGCCCTGCACTGGTCAGTGTATGGCTCCGAGGCCACAGGATCAAGCCCGGGCCCATTTCCAGCAAGACTTCCGGCAGTTTTGTCCCCAGCAGCCTCTGTCCTCGTCCGGGTCTCCCGGGACTCTGGGATGGGAGTCCCCAGAGAGCCCCTCTCCAGGACCTGTCCGTTCCTGTCCCCAGAATAGGACCTCCTGGGCTCCTGCTGTCCAAAGACCTGGGTGGCTGGACACTGGCTCCCCAGCTCAGGAAACAATGGGGGTGGGAGCTCAGGGAAATGCTGAGGAGCTGCCTCAGTGGCGCTGGGGAGTCAAAGCAGGGTCCCCGGGTGCGCAGACCCCTCACCACAGACCCTCCTGCCAAAAACCTCTTACCGTGCGACCACACCCTTCCCGTCTAATTTAGGACAGAAAGAGATGGAAGAACAGAATTTTAAAACATCAGATATATCTTGTAAAGGCGGAGAGTCACATGGCAGCGCGTCATCCGTTAGGGGTGAATGATTTGGGCTGGTGCTTGGCACCAGGAGTTTGACGCCTGTGATGTCTGAGGAGGGAAAGGCAGGGAGGAATCACCCAGAGTGTCCTGAGGCCACGGCCACATCCCTGCCTATAGAAATGCTCGTGGCCCCGCCCCTCGGGACACCCTCTCTCAAGGAGGCTTAAGGGAGAAGTGGCCCCAATGCACCTTCTGCATGTTGACCCTTTCCCTAGGGGATCATTGGAAATTGGCAGAGCATGAAAAGATGGGAAGAAAAAGTGCTAGGTCGGTGCTAACCCGCCAACACTGGGCCATGCGCTGGTTCTGCACTGGTCAGTGTGTGGCCAGGAGGCCCAGGATAAAGCCTCCGCCCATTGACAGCCACGTTTTCAGGCAGTCTTGTCCTCCAGCAACTTCTGTCCTCGCCAGGGTCTCCCGGGACTCTGGGATGGGAGTCCCCAGAGACACTCTCTCCAGGCCCTGTTTCCTCCTGCCACCAGAATAGGATCTCCTGGGCTCCCGCTGACCAAAGACCTGGGTGGCTGGACACTGGCCCACCCAACTCAGGAAACAATGGGGGTGGGAGCTCAGGGCATCACTGAGGAGCTGGGGAGTCAAAGCAGGGTCCCTGACTCCCAGAAACCTCACCACAGACCCTCCTGGCAGTGGGTTTAACTGTGCAAAAACACGCTTCCCCTCTTGTTTGGGACAGAAAGAGCTGAAAGAACAGAATTTTAAAACATCAAGTGTATCTGATAAAGGCAGAAGTTTGCAATTTAGAGCGTCATCCTTAAGGGTTGAGTGATTTGGGCTGGTGCACAGCACCAGGAGCTTGAAGTCTGTGATGTCCGAGGAGGGCAAGTCGGGGAGGACTGACTTCGAGTTTCCAGGGAGGGGTCCTGTGAATGGGGCATTGTGACACGGGAGACCGGCTGGGAGCAGGAGCTGGGCGAGTCTCCCTGTCCCTCCACACCTGTGTCCTGCTCTGCGGGCAGCCAGAGGAAATGGGGTCAGCTGTCCACTCCCCAGAATGTTACGACCCTGAAAATGCAGAGAGCTCTAGGGCCGGGACATACAACGCTTGTTTCTAGTTGTCTGGGGTCCTTGACTGTCTGCTTCCTCTCAGGTTTACCGGCCTCTGGGTGCCCCCGAAACAGCCACATCGTTGAAAACATTTCGAAGGACAGGTGGAGGCAGGAGGTTCCAGGAACAACGGGTGAACCCGGAGAACAACTGCGGATGTGAGTGGGGGCCGAGGGGACTGAGCTGGGGTGAGAGAAGCGGGTGCAGCGTCGCCTGGAGTCTGAGGGCTGTGGGGTGGCCGGCCGGGAGCCCGGCCAGGCTCGAGTTGTGTCTCTGTAACAGTGGAAGGGGTCTGGGTAACATTGCCCAGTCTTGGAGCTGAACGAGTCTCCTATCATCTCCAATTATCACCTATCATTCCAACATGTCTTCACTGCGAGCCCACGAAAAGTTGCCGTACTCGAAGAGTTTTGAGAGAGGGGGCAGGGGTTTGCTGGCCATCAGCTCCCCTCCACCCTAGGGTATTCTTGGGGCATAGCCATTCAGTCTTCTGGGCTGTGACTTTCCTGGTCTGTGAAATGGGCTGGTGAGACCCCCTGTGAGGCCAAGAGCCTGCCTTGGGTGATGGCAGGAAGGACAGGTCAGAATGCCCTGAGGGCTGTGGTGGCACTGACTGGCCCACACTACACAGAGGGGTCTGGAGTTGGCAGTTGCCAGGTAGGAGTCAGGGTCCGAGGCAGAGGGAGACCCAACTCCTAGGCTCTGGGACAAAGACGCCATGGGGGCCTGTGGCTGAGGGTCTGAGCCCTGCATCTCCTGGCTGGGATGTAGTCGGTCCTCCTGCCTGTCCTCACAGACACTGTCCTACCTCCCACAGATGCCAGGGCAGGACGAAAAGGTGCAGTGCCAGTGGCCTCCTGGGGCCGATTCTGCTGGTACCTGGAAATGCACATAGCTGCCGACAAGAGCACCTGGATGCCCGCTGTCACCTGGGCTCCAAGGAGGAGCAGCTGAACCAGCGGATGCTGCGGCAGAAGCAGCCCATAGACCAGCTGCTGCAGGTGCCACCAAGGCAGCAGGCCCTGCTGGAGGCCGCCATCAGGGAGCTGAGGGAGACCAGGTGAGAGAGGGTCCATGGGCTCTGGGGCAGGAAGGCCCTAGACCTGCCTCCTCAGCAAGTGCCTTCACCCCAGGTGCTCTTCTGTGGGATTCAGCAGCAGAAACAGCAGCTGCAGAACCTGGTAAAGTGAAAAGGAGTCCCGGAAAAGGGTGAGTGACAGGGAGAAGCCCCTGTGGGTCAGAGGGCGGGGCTACTGGGGAGGGGAGCCAGGCGGCCCCACCCCCAGCCCCCCACCTCCCTTCCTTGGTTGAGACCCTTATGCTGCCCCACATCCCATCCACTCCAAAGGGATTGGCGTGGAGACGAACAACACACAGGTGCTCCTGGACACAAAACGTGAGGAGCTGGAGGCCACAGAGAAGGAGGAGGCACAGGAGGCCAGGCAGGAGGAGTGCCAGAGTCCAGGAGCTGGAGGAGTCAGTCAAGTCCGAGGCGGCAGGGACCATGGCCTTTGTGAGATCCAGAGACGCTCCTGTTGCTGTCCTTAAGGAAGAGGAGTCCACCGTCATCGGACCCAGGTCCTGTAATGACCCGCCGAAAATCCTGAAAACGCAGCTGGTCAGCAAGAGCTCCACTGGCAGCCTGACACCCAGCTGACACCTCGATTTTACTGCACCGACGCACCCTGCTGCTCTCACCCAATTGACCTAGCCCAGCCCCGTCCTCCCCATGCCACCCGAGTTCTGCCTTCTTCCTCTGCCCTTTGCTCTTCTCCCTCCACTAGAACCAGGGATATCCCTCACTGCAAGACCAGGGATCAGGGCAAAGCCACAACTATTCTCCATCTCAAGAAACGGGAAATCAGGGGGACAGTAAAGTCTCCATCCACTAGACCCCGAGATGTGGGGTAAGAAATGTCCCCACCCCTAGACACCCCAGGGATCAGGGGTCACAGTTTCCCCCTCAAATAGACCTCAGGAAATGGGGGTGCCAGAGATGCCCCCCCACTAGACGCCAGGATTCGGGGGGGGCAGAGATGCCTCCCCACCACTAGACGCCAGGGATCGGGGGGGCAGAGATTCCCCCCCACTAGAGGGCATGGATTAAGGGGAGGCAGAGATGCTCCCCCCCACTAGACGCCAGGGATCGGGGGGGGCCAGAGATTCCCCCCCCACTAGAGGGCAAGTATTAAGGGGGGGCAGAGATGCCCCCCCACCACTAGACGCCAGGGATCAGGGGGGGCCAGAGATTCCCCCCCACTAGAGGGCAAGGATCAAGGGGGGGCCAGAGATTCCCCCCCCCCACTAGATGGGAAGGATCAAGGGGGGGGGGCAGAGATTCCCCCCCCACTAGAGGGCAAGGATCAAGGGGGGGCCAGAGATGCCCCCCCACCACTAGACGGCAGGGATTGGGGGGGGCCAGAGATTCCCCCCCACTAGAGGGCAAGGATCAAGGGGGGGCCAGAGATTCCCCCCCCCACTAGATGGGAAGGATCAAGGGGGGGCCAGAGATGGCCCCCCACCACTAGACGGCAGGGATTGGGGGGGGAGATTCCCCCCCCACTAGAGGGCAAGGATCAAGGGGGGGCCAGAGATTCCCCCCCCACTAGATGGGAAGGATCAAGGGGGGGCCAGAGATTCCCCCCCCACTAGAGGGCAAGGATCAAGGGGGGGCCAGAGATTCCCCCCCACTAGATGGCAAGGATTAACGGGGGGACAGAGATGCCCCCCCACCACTAAACCCCAGGGATCGGGGGGGGCCAGAGATTCCCCCCCCCAGTAGAGGCCAAGGATCAAGGGGCGGCCAGAGATTCCCCCCCCCTCTAGATGGCAAGGGTTAACGGGGGGGCAGAGATGCCTCCCGACCACTACACGCTGGGGATCGGGGGGGCCAGAGATTTCCCCCCACTAGAGGGCAAGGATCAAGGGGGGGCCAGAGATGCCCCCCCCCACTAGACGGCAGGGATTGGGGGGGGCCAGAGATTCCCCCCCCACTAGATGGCAAGGATTAACGGGGGGGCAGAGATGCCCGCCCACCACTAGACGCCAGGGATTGGGTGGCCATATATGTCCCCCCACTAGACGCCAGGGATGGGGGGCAAGAGATGCCCCCCCAACCACTAGACGCCAGTTATTGGGGTGGCCAGAGATACCCCCTCACCACGAGACGCCAGGGATCGGGGGGCCAGAGATACCCCCCAACCACTAGACGCCAGGGATCGGGGGCGGCCAGAGATGCCCCCCCACCAGTAGAAGCCATGGATTGGGGGGGCCAGAGATGCCCCCCAATTACTAGACGCCAGGGATGGGGGGGCCAGAAATGCCCCCCCCCACCACTTGACGCGATTGATCGGGGAGGCCAGAGATGCCCTCCCCACCACTAGACGCCAGGGATCGGGGTGCCGAGATGTCCCCCGCCGCAAGGTCCGAGGAATCAGAGGGGCCGAGATGTCCCCCTCCACAAGGTCCGAGGGATCGGAGGGAAGAAATGTCCCCCTCCACAAGGTCCAAGGGATCAGGATGGCAGATATATCCCCCAAGCACTAGCAAACAATGATTTGGAGGTCAGAAGTTACAACTCAGCTCTCCCCTCCCCATTGTGGGGTCCTGTTTCTGCGCATGACAGCCCTGAAGCTTGGCCGCTGGTACCATCCAGTCACCGGATTCTACACACTCTTTGGGGCTGTTTGGGGACTTTGTATTGCTGGCTGAGAAGAGGGAAGGAGGAAGGCGGGCTTTCTCCCTGACCGCCACTGTCTGATTTTCACGATTGTTGCAATAAATGGATCTATCCCAGGCCTGTGTGGGTGTGTGTGTCACTGGGCGGGGCAGGTCTGGCCAGTAGTTGACAATTGCTTCTAGATTGTGGGAAGCCTTGGCCATGTCACCATGCCAAGACGCGTCACCTGCCTGCCCCTGTGTGAAGCCTGTCAATGACCCCAGGAGAGTCCACACCAAGGGTTGAAGGTCTCAATCACGGATGCGTCCCCAGGAGGGAGGGCAGGATGCAGCACCCAGAGCCCTGCCTTCCACTGCAGCACCTCCATGGCCTCCCCTGCCCCTGGTGCCTGTTTCCCCATTCCCCTCTGCAGTGCACCAGGGACAGACCCCACTTTGCCCCCTAGTGGCCACATCAGGTTTCTCAGGATGAGCACTTGAAAGTGCTCCTGCAGCAGGTGGGTCCAAGGTGCTGTCCCCTCAGCCAGGCTCCCCCTGGATGGCACCCACCCTAGCAGGAAGACAGTGTTTTTCAGTGGAGCAGGATGGGGCCATGGATGGAACATGTTTCTAGTGTCCCCGAGTCTGTACGGAGCTGATCCCTGATAATAGCGCCCCACTTCTTTGTGGACCATCAGATTCCCTAATACAAGTCCCACTGCCACCATCACAGCACGGTCAGACCCCATATAATAGAGAACCAGGCCCCGACTCCTCTTTGCTCCTGCACACCTGGACCTGTTGGGACAGCCTTGGCTGAGTGACACTCTACTGGTGACAAGAAGTGTGTCCAGATCCATGTGTCAGACCAGATGGCAAAGCCTCAGAAGGCAGAGCCATCCTGTTCCAGTCATTTCCAGGAATTTGGTCAGCCATGCCCCTTCCTGCCTGTCACATTCCTACTTGGATGGGAACCAGGGATCAGGGAGGCACCAGGGATCAGCCTGGTAGGGCTGTTCAGGGCAGGCACAGGCAGGTCCCGGTTTACCCCTGGGTGCCCAGTTCATAGCCCTTCCCCTCTAACTGCACTATGGGCCTGGGGCCGCCCGTTCACTCTCATGGATCTTCACACCTCACACATATCCTGCACACCCTCTCGAAGCTTCTACTGGGGCTCTGGGCTTAGTTCTCTGTGTCCTGCCTCTGGGCCCCTGGGCTCTGGAAACACCAAGTCCAGGTTTGCCTTGAGGTTTGGGGAGCTGGGAGACTGTGGCAATCAGCGGCTTGAGCCCTCTCACCCCTTGCCGGTGGTGAGAGCTGTTTTCCCATTGAACGACTGTCTTTGGAGTTTTTCCTTTTAGGATCATACAGAGTCTCACCAAGACAGGTGGCACCCAAGAATTTGCTGGAAGCATCCTAGTGTATTCCATGTGTGCAGGCTCTACCCAGCTATCCCCCAAAGGGGCAGTAGCAGGCCACAGCATGATTATGTAGGTTGTTTACAGGCTACCTTGATTCTGCGGTACCAACTTTCATCTAACATGCAGTGGTGCCTAGTGCTCTCATGTGCTCCCACAGTGGTGACTCCAGTTTCTACGCTCAATGTTCGAGCGTTCCCGTGAGCCCCTTCCATCCTACTCGGGTAACCTGCTTCCCCTTAGTCTCTTGCTCGGTGAGAGATTTGGGAACCCCATCTGGGTCAGACAGAGGGACAGAGACATATAAATAAAGTTAAGGAAATAGGAGTAGCTTACTGGGGGGCTCCCGGGCGGACTCTCCGAACCTCAGGTGAGGCAATGGTACACCTGCGCCCTGGGTTAGACTCAGGGGGCTTTTAAGTTGTCTTGGTCTGGTCCTAGTCATCTGTTCGTGGGTCAATGGTAAGGAACCTGGAATGAAGCCTGGTGGCTTCCTGTCACCAAGTGGGCATTAAGTCTTGTCTTCCTCACCTGGGACAAGGTGATCTCTGACTCCAGGAATGTTGCTGTCCACTCAGCCGGTTGCCATTTGGTTCTGGTCACCATTTTGTCAGAGCAAACCTCACATTGGATTCTTGTCAAATTCGGTGATTCCTGACTCATCCATCTTCTCCACCTCCTAGAGTGGGTCTCTCAGAGGTCCTGCCTAGTTTTTCGCTTCTGCCTCTTGCTTCGTGCTTGGTTCTCTCCCTTAGGCTTGGCAGACAGAGTCATTTGCGAGTCCCTTAGCTCACCCCGCTGCGGCTGATCCTGACAAACTAGCACCTGCAGGTTAATCTTCTGGCGATGCTTAGTGATGAGTGACTCTCTGGGATTGTTTCTCATTTCTGGCCTGACTCTGAGAGATGTCCATTCTACAGTGAGGCCCTCAGGAGTGGCCAAACCTGACCACGGCTGGGCCTGACCAGCCTCCAGCTCCCTGGCCTTTCTCGAGTTCATTCTTTCAACTGGCTCAAAGCCCCCTCCCCCTCCTGACTGGTTTCAGTAGAGCAGCGTTCAGTCCTCATTGGAGAAAACACCTTTTCCTCCCTGCTGGGCACTGAGCAGGCCCAGGGCCCATTGATTGAAGAGACAACTGCTGCCAGGGAGTCTGTTTGGTTCTGGACCCTTACTGCCCATGGCATTCTGGACCTGTAAGGTGTTTTTCTACCTGGGTGGCCAGTTGAGTCAGAGACCCTCTTCCTGTTCCCAATCACCACAGCCCCCATCTGGCCTCTGGGGCACACAGAGCAGTGAGGAGACCAGAATCAGCCCTGGGGATGGGGTGATGTTTTTTCACCTCTGGGCTGCTCAGGCAAAGGAGCAGAGCACAGTTAGCAGGCACATCCCACCCCCTGCCCCCTCACCCCTGTCATGATCCTACCATCCAGGGTATATTCTCTATGACTCCATGCTCATCAAGGGTCAACTGTCAATCAAGATGAAACTAGCACCCTGGTCTGCACTTGCTGGTGACCTTTGTCAGGATTCCTGCCCCGCACCCCGCCTCCCCACCCAGACTCTGTCTCCTTCCCCTGTCTGGTCTCTACAGGTACCTTCAGAGTTTACATCTGCTTTGGCAGCCTCAGGCAATCCATGGTGTTAGCTCAGTGCACCAGAGAGTCGACCCTGGGGGCTCAGCACTACTCCCCATTTCTATTACTGTTAGTATTTGTGACCAAGGAGACCAGGGCTAGTCTAGGTGCTGGCAGCAGTGCCGTTGGGGCAGACCCTCAGTGCCCGAGCGTTTCCTGCCCTGCTCACACACAGCATGCCTCCAGCTCTCCCTGCCAGAAGACCCACGGTTCTACACTTGGACACGGTAACATTTGCTGATGCAGATGTTTCTGTTTCCTCACCTCTTTAAGTTAAACGTTTACAGCAATGGTGAAATTTGCTTCTCATCAATGTTGCCTGTCATCTTGCATAAGCTCAGTAAGAGAATTACAGATTCCTTCAATCTGCTGCTTCAAATTTAGTTCAATGTAAAGTCAGGCATGAAAGGTCAGATCTGTTGGCTTTTCCTGGCCCTTGTCATCTGCTCCTACTCCCCAGACTCCAAATCTGGGGCCAGTTTTATTTTGTCTATCCCAGACTCAAGGGTTCCTTGACAATTCTTTTGGCCAGAGACTCTCCCATGCTGTACTCTGGACCATATCACATGTGGGACCTTAGGCCTTCCCTTGTCCAAATCAGGGTCACCTGGCGCCTGTCCGAGGTCCAACCAAGGCCCTCCACGTGATGCACATTTGAGAATGTTTGAATCAAGGACAATCACTGGGAAACTGAAGCTTTAGTAAGATGAATGTCCAGGATGAGATCAAGACCCACCTGTGACTGCATCAAGCATCAAGCAGTGTCTGTGTGGGGGTCTCTTTGCCAGGAGCCCAAGAGAATACCAAGGCCATCAAGGAGAGAAAAACTAACATTTCACTGGTAGTCTGGTCTGGAAAATGATGCCCTTTTGTCTACATAGTTTCACAGTAGAAAATTCCCAACATCCTCACTGAACCACATGCCAAATACCAAAGGAAACATATGAGCTTTACCTGGAACTTGGGAGTCCACATCCTAGACCAATCAATGCCCTCAACCCCACATATAAATTCTAGAGTCATTTTGGCGGGGACCCCACATTGTAGATGCAAGAAAGAAATAGTCACAGGCTAGGAAACAGCAGAGACCCGATGAGGCGCGCATGGGATCCTCACACTCTGCACTGCATTTACAAGCAGCTCCTGGGACACGGCCAGGGCAAGGCTGACTGCTCAGTGGGATACCAAGCAGGTCCCCTCTTCTGCCAACACTCTCTGGGACCCCTGTGTCTTCCTGAGTGTGGTGAGTCTAGGGCATGATACCTGCCACTGTGAGAGCCGTGGGGTTCAGGGACCTTGCAAAAGGGTCCGTTCCTGGGGCAGGGAGGGGGCACTTGGAGGGCTTCTTCCTTCCAGTCCTTACCCAACACTAGCGCACAGTTGGAAATTTGGTGCCTGAGCCCACAGGGTCACAAGGTACTTCCCCAGGGGCTAGGAAATACATGTCATCTTGCACTTCCTGAAAGTCACGGGGTAAGTGGAAGGCTCCTCTTAGGGCATAAAGGTGGCAGGGTTAGGGGCGTGCTGGACATGTGCCAGCTCTGACCTCCGGCAGCTTAGAAATGTAGTGGCCCTCGAGCGCAGTTCCTGACCTCCCAAAGAACACCAGACCCCCACTTTGTTCTTCCAAGACTGTGGTGAGCCACCCAGGAGACACACATATAATACTATGAGTATTTTACCTGTCATGTCATGTCACGGTTACCCAGGCCTGGCCATTCTGAAGATGAGAAACCAGGCCAGCTTAGTGTTCCCAGGTGGCCTCGGACCTTCATCTTCTGTAGGAGTGTCCTGGCAGGCAGTTGTCCATCCCATCCCTATCTGGGGTTGGGAGACCTCCTGGTCTTCAGGATTTGTCTGGACCCTGAGAGCAGGGGCCAGGCTGTGGTCAGTCATTGCAGATCTGCAGATCCCTGGTTGTCCATAGCAGAGACCATTTCCAGTTCTCCCTTTGGCCAACGTGCCTGAAACAACAATTCTATTTTTTGTCCAAATTTGAAATCCTTGAGTGTTAAAAGTAGGTAAAGGGATATTCCTGATACCCTTTCAGTATCTATATTGTAAACCACAAAAAGGGAGACAAAGAGAGAGAGACAAAGACAGAGAAAAAGAGAGAGAGAGAAAAGGCAGAGACAGGGACAGACAGAGACAGAAACAAACAGAGAGAAAGAGAGATAATAAAAACATCTTCCAAAAAGGCTGACCTGAATATCTGGAAAAACCCAAGTGCCTGAGAACGGATGACTGGTTAAATGTCACGTCCGGCACTGCGGGGCCGAGCCAGGGTGGGCCGTCAGGGTGAAATCAGCACTCGAATCACACAGGGTTCCGTCTTTCAGGAGATGGCATGAATGCGTGCGTTTATTCAGAGCACAGGTACAGACTTAAGTATGTTTCCACAACCCACCCAAAAGAAAGGAAAGGGGATGGGACGTGGGAAAGTGGATGGGACGATGAATAGAGCCATGCACCGTTGGTCAGTCACAGTGGGCAGAGCCATGCACCGTTGGTCAGCCACCTGGTGACCCTTTCGACCTAACGCTACCGGTCGGAGCGGCCTGCTTTGTTGCAGTTTTGACATATCCATAGAGACTGCTGTTCCTCGTACATCATTTACAAATCATTTACGAGGGTGCATTTTCCCCAAACTGAAACGTCATGTACTGGGAAGCTGCCCAGCTTTGTCCCCCAAACTGAAACCTCCTATACTGGGAAGTTGCCCAGCTTTGAGCAGGACAAAGGGGGAATGAAAAATCAAGCATTCTTTTACTTGGTCAGTAGGCAACATCTCACCCCTTTTTCCAATTATGGCACGCCAGGACCCCTGTCTTAGGTCGTCCGTCGCCCCGCCGTGGTACCCGTCATTGGGGAGAATGCTTTAGCCCCTGTCTTAGGTGTGCGCGGCGGTGACAGAAGTTGCCCGTCATTGGGTATCCTGGGCAAGGGCATACTTCCTTAACCACGAGGAGGCACAGGGGAGGATTGATGACATTTCTGCCAAACCAGGCAGGACCCAGTGTGGCTTGACCAGAATGGAGCATGGCTCAGAAAAGAGGGGCAGGGGTAGGGTAGAGGGGTGATGGGGATCTCTTCGTTCAGTGATCGGGGGGGTTCTGTACAGGTCCGGTCCGCACTCCTTCTCCTCCTGCGTTTTCCGGTACCGGCCACGGGATCAGGTCACTGCAACAGATAAAGGAAGAGGCTTCCCAGGCCCATTAGAAATACCTTTCTGAATAGGGCTGCTCTTTGCTAGTTTCTCTCAGTTGCATAAAGTGAATTTGAGTGATTTGCCGATCAACCCTGCCAATCTGGTCTCTGACAAATGAGACAAGTCGACTCAGGATGCAGGGCCCGAATGTAAGCATCAGTAATAGTATGATCAGAGGGCCTGCTATAGTAGATATCAGGGTGGTGAACCAGGGGGATTGATTAAACCATGACTCAAACCACCCTTCGTGAGCCTCTCTCTCCTTCTTACGCCGTTCCAGGTCTTCTCTCAGCTTAGCCATGGAATCTCGACTACCCCCGTGTGGTCGGCGTAAAAGCAGCACTCTTCTCCCAGCGCTGCACACAGCCCTCCATTTTTAAGGAAGAGCAAGTCGAGCCCCCTCCTATTTTGCAAGACTACTTCCGACAGGGAGGTCAAGGACTTTTCAAGATGGCTAATAGATTTTTCTATTCGGTCCAGGTCCTCATCAATAGCTGCTCTTAGAGAAGATAGACCAGAATATTGGGTTACCAGAGCAGCGATGCCAGTGCCGGCACCTGCCATGCCTATGCCAAACAGAGTGGCGATGGTTAGTGCGGATATGGGTTCCCTGCGGTTCCTACGCAGGACATCAGGGGAATTGGACCAATAGTCAAGGAGTACCTCAGCAGGGTGGTATATAATTTTTGGGACAACAATAACCATAAGACAAAATTCTTGGGAGGCATTAAATACTGAGCCTGCCAAGTAGGGAGTTAATCCTGAACATGATCAGGCCCACCAAGCTCCCATTTTTGGTGAGATCCAGGCGGAGTTACTCCATCCCGGGGACTCCACATTCTGTGCACACAACTCCTTCTTGTTTTGAGGGACTGTACCTACACATGTCCCTTGACCGCTAATTTGGGTCATGGTTAGTCCCTGGGGGTGGGCCTTCCACTCTCCTGGGGCTCTGTAATTAACATTGTATGAGGCGTTAATACCCATAGCCTCATAAAACGGTGGCGTGGGGCTTCAGTCAGGTTTGGGGCAGTAGCATTCAGAGTCTGATATGTGGCTTCGATAAGACTCCTGAGGGGGTTAATGATTGGGCCAAAACTGGGTTTTGGGATGGATAGGCCGGCTGTAACAGGAGGTGGTGTCCTCTTAGGGCCAGCCATGGTAGTAATGGTGGGCTTAAGAGGGGGTTTTGGAGCCTCAAGTGCCTGGTTAGGGCCTAGCAGAATCTGCTGCACGGGTTCGATTTTTAAGAGGATCTGCAGGATAACCCCATGCCATGGCCTGCTATACCACATAAGTCCCCAATTCAGGCGGTTGACCCATCGGGTCTCAAACCTTCCCTTATCAGTGAAGGAGATTTTGACCAGAAGCATTTGGGGGTGGTATTGTACAGAATATGAGCCATATCTCAGTGGCACAGCATAAGAAATATTAACCAGGTCGTGGTCAACCGACCACTTCCAATAGCCATCATTAGAATCTACGCAAGACCAGCTGGCACAATATTAAGATTCAGGGCCACCGCAGGTTCTCCTCCATTGGCCTGTCCGGAACCCGGGGCAGGTGAAAAAGCCATTGCGTCTCATTTAGGCTCTGGCCGGGGGCCTTTCAAAACCATCCTGAAAGGGGTAGGCGTCTTCCAGGGAAAAATATAAGTCAGGGAAGCACTGATTAAGGGGTGCTGCCAAACCAGGCAGGACCCAGTGTGGCTTGACCAGAATGGAGCATGGCTCAGAAAAGAGGGGCACTTGTGGTACTCCAAACCTCATAGTCCTCTCCACTCCTTATGACCAAGGTCTGATTGAATGGTTGGTGTCGATTGGCATGAGTTTCGGTAGGGTCCTTCATTAATAATATAGCGAGGGTCCAGGCCACAAGCGTCTTTGTGGTCATTTTGTTCCTGTGGCAAAAAGAGAAGGAAATTCGTCTCAGGGCTAAGTACCCTGGAGGTGAGTTTCATTATTTTTCCCAGCTGTGGGGGACAAATGATCGGGGGGCTCGTGTATTGGCCTGACCAGGCATTCCGGCACCCAAATGGGTTTTTCTGTATTAGTTGGATATACACAGACTGCGCCTCTGACTCTGGCAAGGATTGCTGCCGTTGGTTGCCAGGTTCCTGAGGACAGATCCTTCCATTTCACCATTGCTTTAAGGGGAGCCGGAGTAGCAAAGTGACGTTGGGCTGCACTGCGGCCTGAATCATCGAGGAGCAAAAAATTCAAAATGAATAAGGTTGCAGATAGGAGCGCTTGTGGCCCTTGACAGCCTTGGTAGATCTCACCCTCTTTTGTTTTAGAAATGTAAGTTTTGAGATGTCAGTGCGCTCGCTCTATGATAGCCTGTCCTTGGGGGTTATAGGGAATGCCTGTTGTATATGTAATATCCCACGTTTCACAAAAGGAATGAAAAGCGCGGCTTGTATAGGCCAGTCCATTGTCAGTTTTAATTTGCCTGGGATTTCCCATATATGAGAAAGCAGCAGTAAGGTGATCTATAACATGTTTCGTTTTTTCCCCGGCATGTAGTGAGGCAAAAATCATGCCCGAGTGTGTGTCTATCGAGACATGGAGATAATGCCGGTTTCCCAATGAGTTAGTGTGGGTCACATCCATTTGCCAAATACCATTTGCTCTCAGTCCTCTAGGATTGACTCCCAGGGATGGGGAATGTATATAAGGAGCGCAAGTGGGACAGACAGTGGTTATGGAGAGAGCCTCAGCTTTGGAACAACCCGTATGAAAACGAAGAGACTGGGAATTAAGGTGGAATTTTTTATGTAGCTGCATGGCCTTATCACATTCTAGGGATGTCATTATTAAGCGGGTAGCTTTATCTGCTCGTTCATTGCCTTCTGCAAGGGGTCCCGGGAGGCCAGAGTGTCCTCTAATATGACCCACAAAGAGGGGGTCCTTTCTGGCCCAAATCAACAGTTTGTAATTGAGATAAAATTACAATGTTTGTAATTGAGATAAAATTTTCGAGCCCTCACCTATGTGGGGTGCTATTTCTAATCGGGGGAAGATATTAGCAACATACACACTATCAGTGTAAATATTGAGGGGCTCATTAGGGAATGTCTGCAAGGCCAATAATACAGCAGATACTTCTGCAAATTGTGCCGAGGTCTCAGCAAGCTGTATGGCGTGAACATCCTGCCCATCAACCACTAAGGCTCGACCGCGCTTAGAGCCATCAGTGAAGAGGGTCCGTGCACCCGGAAGGGGGGTGGTCTTTATGATTCGAGGGAAGATAATAGGGCAAATCCTGAAGCTTTGCAGGAGTTTATGTTTGGGATATGCCTGTGTAATTTGGCCTTTAAAGGAGCAGACAAAAAGGCACCAGGAATCATCATATTGCATCAGATTATTAATCATGTCTTTGGAATAGGGAACGACCAATATGTCCATATCCTTAGCAAAGAGTGCACACCCTATGGTTCTAGCCTTCCAGAGTAATTGAGAAACTAAGGTGGGATAGGGAATCACCGTTCGGGTGGGGGAAGCTGAGAGGTGGACCCAATATAATGGACCAATCTGCCAGAAAACTCCAGTTGGGGCAAACTCTGAAGCAAGCACTATAAATTGTAGTGGTAGATTGTAATCAATATGGTGTATTTGCATTTCTTCTAAGGCATGCTCTGCTTTTCTAAGAGCCAATTGTGCCTCTGGGGTCAATTGACAAGGTGAAGAGGGGTCAGAATCCCCCTTCAATAGTTCAAAAAGAGGCTTGAGCTCTCCCGTGGGCAGGGAGAAGGATGGTCGGAGCCATTAGAGTTCTCCCAAAAACTGTTGCCAGTGGTGTAGAGTCTTTAAATGAGACGTGGCAAACTATATTTTTTGAGGCACTATTCCCACCTTGTTAATGGTGTATCCTAAATATCTGTATGGGTGGGAGAGCTGTACCTTGTCCGGGGAGATTACAAGGCCTGCTGATTCCAGGGCGACCCGGACATGATCATAGAGTTGAAGTAACAGGTCTTTGGTGGGGCAGGCGGCTAAGATGCCATCCATATAATGAATCAAAAGTGCACTGGGGAAACGAGCCCGGACTGGCGCTAAAACCGCTGCAACATATATCTGACACATAGTGGGACTATTAGTCATGCCCTGGGGAAGGACTACCCATTGCTAGCGCTGATAGGGCTCCTGAAAATTGGGGGAAGGTAGAGAGAAGGCAAATCTTTGACAATCTTTAGGAGCTAATGGAATATTGAAAAAACAATCTTTAAGATCTATCACTAACAATTACCAGGACTTTGGTATAGCGGAGGGATGGGGGAGCCCTGGCTGCAGGGCCCCCATTGGATGCATGGTGGCATTGACTGCTCTGAGATCTTGCAATAATCTCCACCCGCCTGTCCTTTTCCTTATAACAAAGATTGGGGTATTCCAGGGAGATGTGGATGGGGTAATGTGCCCCTTTTCTAATTGCTCAGACACTAGGGCATGTGCGGCCTGTAATTTCTCTTTAGGTAGGGGCAACTGCTCCACCCAGACTGGATCATCTGATTTCCAGGTAATTGGGGTGGGAGGCCGCTCTACAGTGGCCCCGATTAAAAAGGGCTAGTTTCTTCCAGTTCCTCAACGGGCATTAAAGTCACGGGATTTTCCTGCCCGGAGGATGGGCAGTCACTAGTGATATGGACTATGGTCTTAAAGGAGACTGGCGATGTCTGCGAGCGACTGGGTGATGTAACCAGAACCGCGCCCATAGCTGAGAGTATATCTCGTCCCCAAAGATTGGTGGAGAGGTCTGGGACAATATAAGGCTGGAACTGGCCCTTATGGCCCTCGGCGTCCTCCCAGGTCAATACTTGGGTGCTACGGCTGGGTCGGACTTGGCCAAGTCCTTGCAAAACGGCTGTAGCCATTGTGGCAGGCCAGTTGGCAGGCCAATATTTACTGGATATCACTGAGACATCCGCCCCAGTATCTAATAGCCCAGAGAATTCCTTTGAGTTGATTCTTAGCGCATAGCGTGGTCAGGAAGCCATATGGGCAATCCAAAATATTTGGGCTGGATTATCTGAGCAGCCTCCGTTTGTCTGACCCTGGACCGAGAGCGTCTAGGTGGGGCCTTGCCACGTTGGGAGGAGGAGCAGGCGTGCAATCAGCTGTCCCTTTTCTATCGTCACAATGCCACGGGGGGAATCTGCCAAGACATGAATTTGTCCTATGTAGCTCTCTGTGATAGATCCTGGGTATATCTGCAATCCTTGCAGGAGAGCCTTTTCTGACCCTAGAATGAGGCCAGTGGTTCCGGGCGGTAGGGGGCCATAGACCCCCGTCTCCAAACTTTCAATTCCCATAGATGGTGTTAGTACCGCCCGGACAGAGGCATAAAGGTCTAGACCTGAGCTGGGAATTGAGGAGCCCCTGACAGAGGGAGGGAAGCTATAGGGAGCAGGCTGATACTTTGACCTGATGTCTGATAGGCCTCCTGCCTGAAGGCTTGCAGGGCCCGAGGCAGGCCCCTCCCGCCGTTTCCATGTGGCAGTGGATTGCCTAAGTTATCCCGTCTGGAGCGACACTCAGCTGCCCAGTGATTGCCTCTCTTGCATCTGGGACATACCCCGGGTGATCCCCCCTTCTTCCGCAAGGGGTTGTTGGGACATTCCTTTTTGAAATGGCCTGGCTGTCCGCATTGATAGCAGCTTTGCTTGGGTTTTTGTGGGGAATCCCTGAAAGCCTGGAAACCTGGGAAGTTGCCCAGCTTTGAGCAGGACAAAGGGGGAATGAAAAATCAAGCATTCTTTTACTTGGTCAGTAGGCAACAGTTAAAGAAACTTTGGTACATCTACACAATGGAATACTAAGCAGCTGTTAGAAAGGATGAATTCATGAAATGTACATACAAGTGGTACTACATGGAAAGTACCATGCTAAGTGAAATGAGTCAGAAAGAGAGGGACAGACATAGAAATATTGCATTCATCTGTAGAATATAAAGTAACAAAATAGGAGACTAACACCCAAGAATAGTCTCGATAAGTACCAGGAGGTTTGCTCCATGGCTTGGAGGCCAGCCACACATGCTGGGGGAAAAGGCAGCTCAGATAGGGAAGGGAGCACCAAGTAAAGGGTGTTGGGAGGGTCCTGCCTGGATGGGTGAAGCATGCTGAAAGTAGACTATAGACCAAACATGAATGCCACTCAATGCCTCTTTTGCAAACCACAGCACCCAAAAGGAGAGAGAGAACAAAAGGGAATGCCCTGCCACAGAGCCAGAGAGGGATGGAGGGAATGGGGTGTGGAAGGGATACTGGGATCCGTGGTGGTGGAGAATGGGCACTGGTGGAGGGATGGGTACTCGATCATCGTGTAACTGAAATCCAAACACAAAAATTTGTAAGTCTATAACTGTACCTTATGGTGTTTCACTAATAAAAATTTTTAAAAAAAAGGCTGGCCGGGGTGGAGAGGTGGGTGGGCGGGTGATGGGAGGGAAACTGGAAACTTTGGAGGTGGGATATGTACACTGGTGGAGGGATGGGTGAACAATGATGACTGAAGCCTAATCATGAACAGGTTTGTAATGGTCTATCTCACATCGATTCAATAAAAAAAAATTTAATAGGAGAATGCCTTATATTTGGATTTATAGAATTAGATGTGTAGTACATTTTCTGAGGTTAAATCCAGAGCTCAGCTGAGGCACTGGGATCTTTATAGAATTGTGGAAATGTGATGCTGGACTTGAGTTTGGAGACAGTGCATGATGAGTAGATCAGTGGTTCAAATGTGTCCTGCTTTGAGCACCATTCAACATGTCATTACTTAATCTCTTTTTGACAAATGATTATTTCATTGACTTTAAGGGGAAACTCTGTATGGGCATTTATAAATGGCAAACAAATTTCATTTGCATTAGATATGGAAGTGGGAAAATGCTGCAGGGGACCTGCAGAGGCCTCTCGGGGTACAGAGATGGGGGTGAGGGACAGGCCCAAGGGACCTTCCCGAGTGGCAGTTTGTGATTGACAGGTACAGGCAGTTACTGGCCTTTAGAAGTTAGGGTGAGTGGTCAGCTCTTTCAGCCCACATGCTCTTTTGAACACGTCCTCCCTTCACATCTCACTGAGTAAGTTTTTTTCAAGAAAACTATCTTGCAGGATTGGAGGGGTGGTCCAGAGGGAAGGGCATTTGCCTTGTGGATCAGCCAATTCAGATGTGACCCCGGGCACCGCATTTGATCCCCGAAACCCCACCAGGAGTCGTCCCTGAGTACAGAGCTAGGAGTAAGGCCTGAGCAACACTGGGTATGTCCCTCCAAAAATGTCCAAGTATAGCAAAAAGAGAGCAGGGGAGAGTTAGAGGGGTGGTTCTGATTGCAGTGGGACTCACTGGAGCATTTGGGAATTTCACACGCACCATTGTAAACTGGTATTCCTTTCGGGATGCAGTGTAGAAAAATCAACGGAAAGTTAAAATTTTTATTTTGAAAAAGATAAAAGAGGCCAGGAGATAGTAGAGCAGGAAGGGCACTTGAGTTATCTGACTTCAATCTCTGGCGTCCCATAGAATCCCTTGAGCATGGCTGGGACTGATCCCTGCTGTGGTTCCAAAACCAAAGAAGCAAACAAACAAGGAAATGTAATATATCAAAAGCTAGAACAGGTGGTGAGGAGTCTGCTTGCATACTTCTATCCTGGGCTGATTCCTGGCACCTCGTATGGATCTTTGAGCACCATTAGGGGTGATCCCTGAGCACAGGACAGGAGACAGGGTCCCCAGTCAAGGGAGGTCTCAGCTCTTAGGCTCCTGGAACAAGACCATGGGGGCCTGTGCAGGGCACAGATTGCCCAGGCGCTGCCAGCCTTGGGCCTGGGAGTCGGTGCTTGACCTCCACATCCCTGGACCCAGAGCAGGATACCCTGGCTGCCTGTCCTCACTCCCAGCCTTGCGCCCACAGGTGGGACTGCAGGACAAACAGGTGAGTGTCTGCAGCAGCAAAAGGAGTAGGTTCTTGGCCTCCCTCAGTAGGACGTGGCCTCTGATCAGTGTCGGTCTCTGAGAATGAGCAGGAGGAGGAGCAGGTGCTACTGCAGAGCCACCTCCGGATTGGCTGCAAGGGGAGTGAACCAGGACAAGGTGGATATGGAGAAATGACAGAAGGTGCCGGGGGAGACCCACTGTGAGGGTAGGAGCCCGCCTGGGGTGGTGGGAGGAAGGACAGGCCAGGACGCCACCCACTATAATATATCAAAATCTAGAAGAGGCTAGAGGGGTTTTGGGGGTGCGGATTTGCCCTCACTGCACAGAGAGGGTCCTAGAAGCGGGGAGGCTGCTGGGTCGAGTTAGGGGTAGGCCCCATCTCTTAGGACTTTGGAGAAAGACCCCCAGGGGAATGTGCAGGGGACAGGATACCTGATGTGCTGTTTTCCTTGGGCCTGTGTGTGAGTGTCTGGGCCCTGAATGTTGTGGTGGGATCTGGACAGCCTTCGGCCCTGTCTCATTACAGAGATGTGCATGCAAGATCAGAAGGTGCAGTGCCTGCAGCCTGGAATGCTTCTGCTGGTATCAAAAGCAGCACACAGGTGTAACCCCACACATGGATGTCCCACTCACCGGGGCTCCAAGGTCGACCAGGTTCTGAGGCACAAGCCGCTCATGGACCAGCTGCAGCAGGTGCTAACCAAGCAGCAGGCCCTGCTGGAGGCCACCTTCAGGGAGCTGAGGGAAACCCAGGTGAGGGGGTGGCCAGGGGCTCAGGGACAGGAAGGAAGGAGCATCAGGCCCTAGACCTGCCTACTCACATGGTGCCTTCATCTTTAGGGGATTCTCAGTCCTAAAATCAGGAGCATCTGAGCCCCAGGCCTTGCTGGAATTCCAAGGGTACCCTGAAGAGGGTGAGTGGTGCGGTGGGTCTCCAGGAGGGAGAAGTTCCTGATGGGGATCTGGAGGTGGGGCTATATGGGAGGTGGAGCCAGGCGGGACGCCTGAGATGCCTCCACCTTCCTTGCTTGGCTGAGACACTGGAGTGCCCCATTGTCAATCCAGTGTCGAAGAACACGGAGTTGGAGGTGAACATAGTGGAGGTTTGTGAGACCATGACCTCTATGGAACTCGAGGTGATGGTCATGAAGGACAGGCTGGTGGCATGTGAGAAGACTAAGGATCTGGATGACTAAGGTCTGAGACTAAGGTCTGGTGTCCAGACCTGGGGAGCGGGATGATGGATTGTGTGAAGAACCCAGAGAGACCCTCCTGTTCCTGTCTGTGAGGAACAGGAGGCCGCAGACCTCAGATCCGGATCCTGTAATGACCTGCCCCCAAATAACCAGAATCCAGCTCGTCCGCTTGAGTTCAGCTGGCAAGCCTGTTCACCATTAATCCACTTTTTCTACTCTGATGATGTACCCTGTGTTCTTCAATTCCAACTAATCTAGCCCTGATCCAGTTCTTCCCACTCTCCTCCTTCCTCCCTCCTTCCCGATCTTCCACTTTCCCTCAGCACTAGACCCTAGGGATCAAGGGGACAGAAAGGTCCCCCAACACTAGACCGCAGGGATCAGTGGGACAAAAATGTCTCCTACCTCTAGGCACCGGGTATGTTGGGAGCAGAAATTTAAACTGGGCCACACTCAAACTTCAGTCATGATAGCTCCAAAAGCCAAACAAGGGCTTGAGGTGGGAGCTCTCCCTCCCCAGTACACAGTCCCGTTTCTCCATATGGCAGCCCTGAAGCTAATGGGGGCTGGAAACATCAGAGCAACCAGTTCTAGACACTCTTTGGGGGCTGGTTGGGCACTAATGAATTGAGGAGAAGAGAGAGGAAGGAGGCATGCTGGGTCACTCTCTGACAGTCACTGTCCTATTTCCAAGCTTGTTTCAATAAATGGATCCATCCCAGGCCGTGTGGGTATGTGTCTTGGGCGAGGTGTGTCCTGCTAGCAGTTGGCAGTTGCTTCTAGATTGTGGGTGGCCCTTGCCATGGGATTCACCATGTCTAGAGCCTGTCATCTGCATGCCCCTGAGTACAATGTCAATGACCCCAGGAGAGTACCTCTAAGATTTGGAGTGGTAACATTCAAAATATGGTGGTTGGAAGGTACGATGGTGGTGGAATTGGTGTCTGAATATTAAATGTAATAAATTATTGTAAACAACTTTATAAAAACAAAATAAAAATTTGCAAAAAAGTCAGCAAAATATAAAGCATGAAAAGAGAACAGAGAAATCAAAGATACACCAATCTAATGCTTTTTTTTAAAAAAACAAAAAAGGCAATGGCGTCTAAGCTACAAAGAGAGCTCTCAGAATGGGAAAAATTATTTACCCAATACCTAGCTGATGAAAGGCTAATATCCAAGTTATATAGCACATTGGTAGAACTTTACAAAAACAATATCTCCCAACCCCATCAAACAAATGCAGAGAGGAATAATGAACAGAAACTTCCTCCAAGAAGAAATTCAAGGGCTGGAGCTACAGTGGTAGGTTGTTGCTTTGCATGTGGCTGATCTGGGTTTGATCCCCACCATCCTACGGGCTACACCCGCCTTGGAACCCCAAGTGTTCTGTGAGAACCAGAAGGCAGTGTCCTTCCTAAAGACACCCCATGCACACCCCATTCTCCCTCTCACCTAGAGGTGGAAATCACACCCAGATCCAAGACAGACCTGAGCCAACAACCCGTCAAAGACAAATTGTGTTGGCAGAAGATCAGACAGACTGTGATGCCCGTGAGGTAAGGAGGCTGCAGACACCCATCCCAGGGCACGAAGTGACCTGCCTGAAAGTGATGTGTTCCCCCCAATAGTCAGAAATGGCTAAACAGAATTCTTACTCAACTGTAATTCGTCTTTTTCTACCCTGTCAAAATCATATTCCTCTACCCCAACCTTGTCTTTCTTCCCTCTTCCTTCCCGCCCTTCCCCTCTTCCCCCCTCCTCCTTCCTGCCCCCTCCCTTCTCCCCTCCTCTGCCCCTTCCCATTGAGGAATGGGGCTATGGGGCTGTGAGGCTATGGGGCTACACAAAGCAATTTCAGACATGCCCCCATGGCAGGGATGCTGCGTACTAGGAGTGGCGAGATGACCCAAACAGAACAACATTGAGACTTGTACTCTGCAAGTAAAGAAGTTACACAGTCTCCAAGGAAGCTCAGCTAGAGAAGAGGGCACTAAATCACGGGTGCTGGGAGGATCCTCCCAGGGTGGGAGAAGCATGCTGAAAGTAGACTATAGACCAAACATGACTACCACTCAGTGCCTCTCTTGCAAACCACAGCACCCAAAGGGAGAAAGATAACAAGGGGGAATCCCCTGCCACAGAGGTAGGGTGGGAAAGGAGGGGGAAGGGAGGTGGGAGGGATGCTGGGACCCGTGGTGGTGGAGGATGGGCGCTGTTGGAGGATGGGTACTTGATCATTGTGTGACTGAAACCCAAGCAAAAATTTATAAGTCTAAAACTGTACCTCATGGTGTTTCACTAATAAAAAAATAATAAAAAAATTCTTGAATAAAAAAATAGTTACACAGCCTCCAACACATCCATATGTGCAGGAACAAACTCAAAACATAAAATAAAGAACCAGTAAAAAATCCAAAGAAATAAATTTCAATTTTTAATATGAAAATTAAGAGATCATGGGGTCTCAACATGTTTCGCGCTTGTCCCTATCCCTCCCCGAGCGCACCCCTCCCCCCCAAGCCTTTCCAGAGGGAATCAGGGCTTCAGCCCCCTGCCTCAGAGACAGGTATACCCAGACCTCTTCCAGGAGGTCTGGTGCCCAGCCTCAACCAAGAGCTGGAGCAGTGCGTCTGAGGCTCTCTTTCAGTCCTCTTGGGCTTCTGACACTAAGACCTTATCATCTACAGATTGCAGGATGGTCCATTCCAGGGCTCCAACGAGGATTTTCTTAAGTCCAGAGCCAGGGTCTTCCTGAAGAAGGTGGCCGAGTTTTTGAATTCTTGGGCAATGAGTCCACAGTAACTGAGGTTTCCTCCTGTCTCTGGATCCTTTGGCCCAAAGGCAAACAGGGGTCTGCTTCCTGGAACAATTTGCAAAGGGGGAAACACATCTTTTGAGGTTCAGGCCGGTCAATCATTGGGCACTAGAGGAAAACAGACTCAAGAGAGTGGAAGGGCTGGGTACCACAAGTTGACCAGCAGGAGCGACCACACTGACTCGACGCAGGTCATGACTTCTCAACTGAGGCCAATGGGTTGCTCCCAGTTGAGCTGCACCCCAACACTATTCCTGCCTCCCACACCTGCGCAGTATCTTTCCCTATCCCTAGCCACACCTCACGGGCTACCAGACATTGCGGCTGTCTCTGGAGGCTCACTCCTAGCATGAGTTTACCAGCAGAGGGGCATGATACTGCCATTAGAGGGCGCCTGGAGAGGGTATTTTCCAAAGGGGGAATCCACAGTGTCAAGGTGGACATTTATTTGCTCTTCTAGCTCTGTCGGGAGATCGAACGCCAATAAATTACTAAAGTGGGGAACAGGGAGAGCCTTGTTTTCCATATGGAACCCCCAGCATCTGCTGAGACCATGGATTCTCAGGCCCAGCAAAAGCCGGGAAGGGCTGCACCTCCGATACCTTCATCGAACTCTGCTTCCTATGTTGCCCTGTCTTGAGGTCATGGGGCGACAGTTTCCACGAGGCTTTTCTTGGGAGTGTAGGTACCCACTCCTGCTCCCCAGGGTAGCCTGTCTGAAATTAGCCTGCGAGAAATGTGGGTAGAGGTGCACTCTCCTCTTCAGCAAGGCTCAGGAGATCCTAGTATCAGCACTTGAACAGGGCTGGGCCGCATCAAGGCAAGCACCTTCACCCCTGCAATATCCCTGGGACCCATTCTTGAAAATTCTGAAAGTGCTGGGGAGTGGAAGCCTGGGGTTCCACGGGGCTGTCTCCGTGGGCACTGTGCCGTACAGAAGGGGGAGTGAGGTATCTTTAAGGGAGCCCAACTCTACAGGAAGGAGATTTAGGTGGGAAGCAGCTGAAAAAAAAATACCACTTGGAGCAGGGCATTAGTCCAGCAGATAAAGTGATTGTCTTGCACACTGCTGATGTTGGATCAATGGGCCCCCCTAGTTCCACTAGGTATGGTCCCTGAGCTAAGTCAGGAGTAAAGCCTGTGCATGTCTTGGTGTCGTGCTAACACTCAAAGAAAAGTGCTGCAAGCAGACAGGGCCGGCCTTTTCCCAGTGCCCTAAGGAAGGATTGCTCAAATTCTTAGAGGCCATAAGAGGGATTTCCCTGTTAGGTGGAAGGGGTGAGGGAGGGGAAGGGGGTGACAGCAGTGGCTCTCCAGTTGTGACTCTGCCTGAGCAGTGACAGTCCACTTGGACAGTCCACAGTGGCCTGACTCAGGCCAGGACTTGGCTGCTGATTTGACACAAAAGTGTCCTGAAAATGTGTGTCAGAGTCCTCAGGAGGAAAAAGCCCACAGTGGGGGTCAAGAGGCAGGACACCCGGGGGGGGGGCAGAACCAGGCGGACCCTGCTCCCGAGCCCTCCACCTCCCTTGGTTGGCTGAGAGCCTGGGGCTGCCCCGCAGTCTATCCAGTTTCAGATAATCTAAGGGCACTGAACTGGAGGCGAACATAGTGGAGATCATAAAGCCAGAGGAGCTGGAGGTGGTAACAGTCAAGAAGGACAAGCTGACGGTTTGGGGAAGACCGTGCATCTGGAGGCAGAAATGTCCCCGAACACTGGGCAATGGGGATGTGGGGGGCAGAAATGTCCTCCAATAATAGACACTACTGGTCTGGGAGGCAAAAAAAGGCCCCAAGCAGTAGGCACCAGTGACATGGGGTGCAGATGTTTCCCCTAACAATAGACAGCATGGTTCCGAGGACAGAAATGTTCACAATTACTCGGCACCAGGAATGAGCAGAGCTGAAATTTCCTCCAAAAAAAAAAAAACACTAGGGATGTTGGGGAAAATTGTTTTCCAAACTAGACACAAGAGCTCTGGGATAAGAAATATCCCACAACAGAGAACAGAGCTCAGATAGGAGACATGTCCTCCAACACTACACAATAAGGAGTCCCAGGAGCAGATATACTCACCCCCATAGAAATAGTTCAAAGAGTAGCAATAATAAATGACCACCTCCCCACCCTCCACCTTAGACTATATCCCAGGAGAGAGGAGTGGAGAATGCCTCCTCACCCCTGCTTTCCCACCTAAATATTCAGATATGTGCGGTTTGTGGGCTGTCCTTGCATGGTCCAGGGCATTTTCCACTTTTTGAGTAAAAATTCTGTTCAGAAGGCCAGAGAGAAGTCTCAGGAGACTCAGTACAGGCTTGGGATGCATGAGGTCAAGAACGTTCCCTGGCACCACAGGGTCTCCTGATCACAAGGGCTGGAGCAAATAGAGATCCCCACAAACCCCAAACCTCTCAGGTATGTACACAGGCCATGAGGGTCAATGAAGCAGTACGTGGAAGGATCTCAGTGCTTAGTGGAAACACTCATTCAGAGCATCCGATTTTCAAAACGGCACTTGGGTACAACCATCTACCCCTCCTTAACCCAGGGAAACCGAGGCCACACTCAAACCTTTGGTTCATGGGCTACAGACCAAGCAAAAGTCTGAGCTGAGAGCTCCCCGTCCTCCTGTGCACTTTTTCTATTCTGGGAAAGGAAGTCCTGAAAAGGATGGAGGCTGGAACAGTCAGCAACTGAGTTCTAGGCACTACCTGGGACAGTTTAGGGGATCATGAATTGGTGGCAGAAGAGAGAGAGGGGAGAGGGCTGAATCAGTCTCCCTGACAGCCACTGTCCTGTTTCCAAGATTGTTTCTACAAATGGATGCATCCCAGCCTGTGTGGGTGTGTGGCATTGGGTGGGTGGGTCCTGCCAGGGAACGGCTCATGCTTCTTGATGAAGCATGAGCTGTCCTGTGGGGGTCTCACCATGGATCAGAACCTGACATGACATGCCCATGCCATGGTGCCTGTTGTGTCTACACCCCCTCTGCAGTGCCCACCGGGAAGAGCCCCTACCTTGCCCCCAATGCTTCATGGGTGCCAGGCCCCTTAGTGGCCATATCATGCCTCAGGAAAAGACCCTGCAAACCTCCAGGTATTTCCCAAACGTCTCAAGGACTGGATGGACTTTCTCTGCCCAGAGCCTCACCCCAGTGTGGAACCCTTCACTGCCCACAGGGTCCCCAGACAGCACAAGCCCACAGTGACCCTATGCCCCACCATCAGAGATGGATTTGATTCTCAGACCATTGAAAGTGAGAGGGGGAGATGTCAGAGCTACAGGAGGCAGACCACTGGGGCCTGAATGTGCTCAGGGCAGGGAGGACAGGGGCACTCTGGGGTGCCATAGTGGGCACGGGCGATATGGGGGAGTTGGGGTTCCTTTCAGGCTGCAGGACTCGTGAGGGCAGCGTGGCCAGGCTGAGTGGCCCTAGTTGGGAGTGTGTGTATTGAGAGGGATTTCCAGAACAGGCCGGGAGCAACATGAGAGAAGCGTCCAGCTTCCCCAAGGCCAAGTCTGGTGTCCAGCTCCCAATAGGATGGACTGAGTGTCAGAGAAAGGGGCAGAGCTGGGATAGGGAGGTTCTGTGGGGTCATTAAGAGCCCTTCAGGGCTCAGAAAGGGAAGTCTTTGTGCAACATGGGAAACTGGTCAGGGACTGACTGGGTCTGCGGGCTCAAAAGCCCCACAAAGTGGCTGCTGCGAGTCTGGGAAGAAGCAGAGACAGGACAGAGAGAACGTGGACACCGGATAAGGCGGGAGCAAGAACTCTGCGGGCCTGAGGAGAGGAGAGAGGAAGGGCAGGGAGGGCAGGGGCTCCAAGGAGAGAAAGGAGAGGGGCCTGGGAAGTGAGGGGCGGTGGGGACAGCGACCAGAACAGCCCCTCTGCCAGGCTCGCTGGGCTCCCACAGCAGCAGCCAGGCCAGACCTAGGGGTGCTCAGGGGCTAATCCTGGCAGCTGCAGCCCAGCCTGGGCGTGGGGGGACGTGGTCTCTGGGAATGAGAAAGTCGTGGACTGAGCTACGGGAGACCGAAAAGGGTCAGTGCTCCTGGCCCACCGTGAGGCCCACAGAGTTCCAAGCCACCATGGTCGGTAGGGGGCAGTGCCCGAGGGTCCGGGTGGGGGTGGGGAGGCCCGTCAGGCCCACCAGGGCAGAGGCTGGTGCAGCCTTCATTGTGAGGTTACCCCTGGGAGCTCTAGATTTCTCCCTGGCCAATGGGGTTGCAGCCCCGAGGCCACGCCCCCTTCCCTGCCTATAAAAAAAGCTCGTGGCCCCGCCCCTCGGGGACCCTCTCTCAAGGATGCTTGAGGGAGAAGTGGCCCCATCACACCTTCCCCTGTTGACCCTTCGAGGGGTCATCTAGGGGTCACGTCCGGATGTTGACCTTTCTACAGGCCATCTATGGGTCACCTCTAGGGGTCATCTCTAGGGGATCGTTCGAAATTCGCAGAGCGCAACGGACGGTAAGAATAGGCCCTGCGTTGGCCCTACACTGGTCAGCGTATGGCCCCTAGGCCACAGGATCAAGCCCGGGCCCATTTCCAGCAAGTCTTCCGGCAGTTTTGTCCCCAGCAGCCTCTGTCCTCGTCAGGGTCTCCAGGACTCTGGGATGGGAGTCCCCAGAGAGCCCCTCCGGAAAGAACAGAATTTTAAAACATCAAGTGTATCTTATAAAGGCGGAAGATTGCTTGGCAGAGCGTCATTTTTTAGGGGACAGTGATTTGGGCTGGTGCACAGCACCAGGAGCTTGAAGCCTGTGATGTCTGAGGATTGCAAGGCGGGGAGGAGTGACTTCGAATGTTGAGGGAGGGGCCCTGTGAATGGGGCACTGTGACAGGGGAGACAGGCAGGGAGCAGGAGCTGGGCGAGTCTCCCCGTCCCTCCACACCTGTGTCCTGCTCTGTGGGCAGCCATAGGAAATGGGGTCTGCTGTCCACTCCCCAGAATGTTACGACCATGAAAATGCAGAGAGCTCTAGGGCCGGGACATAGAACGCTTGTTTCTAGTTGTCCCTCGTGTCCCTGCCAGCACTGCCAGGAGGGCTCCAGTGGGTCCAAAGCAGGAAAGAATCTACTTAGCAAGGGGCCCAGAGCAGCAGATGGCGGTGAGAAATGAGCAGCCCCCGAGATGAGCAGGAGGAACCAAGAGTCGGGGCTGTGGACCATGAAGTTTGGGTGGGGTTGACGGTCTGGGGTCCTTGACTGTCTGCTTCCTCTCAGGTTTACCGGCCTCTGGGTGCCCCCGAAACAGCCACATTGTTACAACATTTCCAAGGACAGGTGGAGGCAGGAGGTTCCAGGAACAACAGGTGAACCCAGAGAACTACTGCGGATGCGAGTGGGGGCTGAGGGGACTGAGCTGGGGTGAGAGAAGCGGGCGCAGCGCCGCCTGGAGTCTGAGGGCTGTGGGGTGGCCGGCCGGGAGCCCGGCCAGGCTCGAGTTGTGTCTCTGTAACAGTGGAAGGGGTCTGGGTAACATTCCCCAGTCTTGGAGCTGAGCGAGTCTCCTATCATCTCCAATTATCACCTATCATTCCAACTTGTCTTCACTGCGAGCCCACGAAAAGTTGCCGAACACGAAGAGTTTGGAGAGAGGGTGCAGGGGTTTGCTGGCCATCAGCTCCCCTCCACCCTGGGGTATTCTTGGGGCATAATAATCCAGTCTTCTTGGCTGTGACTTTCCTGCTCTGTGAAATGGGCTGGTGAGACCCCCTGTGAGGCCAAGAGCCTGCCTTGGGTGATGGCAGGAAGGACAGGTCAGAATGCCCTGAGGGCTGTGGTGGCACTGACTGGCCCACACTACACAGAGGGGTCTGGAGTTGGCAGTTGCCAGGTAGGAGTCAGGGTCCGAGGCAGAGGGAGACTCAACTCCTAGGCTCTGGGACAAAGACGCCATGGGGGCCTGTGGGTGAGGGTCTGAGCCCTGCATCTCCTGGCTGGGATCTAGTCGGTCCTCCTGCCTGTCCTCACAGACACTGTCCTACCTCCCACAGATGCCGGTGCAGGACGAAAAGGTGCAGTGCCAGTGGCCTCACTGGGGCCGATTCTTCTGGTACCTGGAAATGCACATAGCTGCCGAAAAGAGCACCTGGATGCCCGCTGTCACCTGGGCTCCAAGGAGAAGCAACTGTACCAGCAGATGCTGCGGCAAAAACAGCCCGTAGACCAGCTGCTGCAGGTGCCACCAAGGCAGCAGGCCCTGCTGGAGGCCACCATCAGGGAGCTGAGGGAGACCAGGTGAGAGAGGGGCCACGGGCTCTGGGGCAGGAAGGCCCTAGACCTGCCTCCTCAGCTAGTGCCTTCACCCCAGGTGCTCTTCTGTGGGACTCAGCAGCAGAAACAGCAGCTGCGGAACCTGGTAAACTAGAAAGGAGTCCCGGAAAAGGGTGAGTGACAGGGAGAAGCCCCTGTGGGTCAGAGGGCGGGGCTACTGGGGAGGGGAGCCAGGCGGCCCCACCCCCAGCCCCCCACCTCCCCTGCTTGGCTGAGACCCTTATGCTGCCCCACATCCCATCCACTCCAAAGGGATTGGCGTGGAGACGAACAACACACAGGTGCTCCTGGACACAAAACGTGAGGAGCTGGAGGCCACAGAGAAGGAGGAGGCACAGGAGGCCAGGCAGGAGGAGTGCCAGAGTCCAGGAACTGGAGGAGTCAGTCAAGTCCCAGGGGGCAGGGACCATGGCCTGTGTGAGATCCAGAGACACTCCTGTTGCTGTCCTTAAGGAAGAGGAGTCCACCGTCATCGGACCCAGGTCCTGTAATGACCCGCCGAAAATCCAGAAAACGCAGCTGGTCAGCAAGAGCTCCACTGGCAGCCTGACACCCAGCTGACACCTCGATTTTACTGCACCGACGCACCCTGCCGCTCTCACCCAATTGATCTAGCCCAGCCCCGTCCTCCCCATGCCACCCGAGTTCTGCCTTCCGCCTTGGCCCTTTGCTCTTCTCCCTCCACTAGAACCAGGGATATCCCTCACTGCAAGACCAGGGATCAGGGCAAAGCCACAACTATTCTCCATCTCAAGAAACTGGAGATCAGGGGGACAGTAAAGTCTCCATCCACTAGACCCCGAGATGTGGGGTAAGAAATGTCCCCACCCCTAGACACCCCAGGGATCAGGGGGCACAGTTTCCCCCTCCACTAGACCCCAGGAAATGGGGGTGCCAGAGATGCCCCCCCACTAGACGCCAGGGAACGGGGGGGCCAGAGATTCCCTCCCCCACTAGAGGGCAAGGATCAAGGGGGGGCCAGAGATGCCCCCCCACTAGACGCCAGGGATCAGGTGGGGCCAGAGTTTCCCCCCCCCCACTAGAGGGCAAGGATCAAGGGAGGGCCAGAGATGCCCCCCCACTAGACGCCAGGGATCGGGGGGGGCCAGAGATTCCCCCCGCACTAGAGGGCAAGGATCAAGGGGGGGCCAGAGATGCCCCCCCACCACTAGACGCCAGGGATTGGGGGGGCCAGAGATTCCCTCCCCCACTAGAGGGCAAGGATCAAGGGGGGGCCAGAGATGCCCCCCCACTAGACGCCAGGGATCAGGTGGGGCCAGAGTTTCCCCCCCCCCACTAGCGGGCAAGGATCAAGGGGGGGCCAGAGATGCCCCCCCCACTAGACGCCAGGGATCGGGGGGGGCCAGAGATTCCCCCCGCACTAGAGGGCAAGGATAAAGGGGGGGCCAGAGATGCCCCCCCACCACTAGACGCCAGGGATTGGGGGGGCCAGAGATTCCCTCCCCCACTAGAGGGCAAGGATCAAGGGGGGGCCAGAGATGCCCCCCCACTAGACGCCAGGGATCGGGGGGGGCCAGAGATTCCCCCCGCACTAGAGGGCAAGGATCAAGGGGGGGCCAGAGATGCCCCCCCACCACTAGACGCCAGGGATTGGGGGGGGCCAGAGATTCCCTCCCCCACTAGAGGGCAAGGATCAAGGGGGGGCCAGAGATGCCCCCCCTCCACTAGACACCAGGGATCGGGGGGGGCCAGAGATTCCCCCCCCACTAGAGGGCATGGATCAAGGGGGGGCCAGAGATGCCCCCCCACTAGACGCCAGGGATCGGGAGGGGCCAGAGATCCCCCCCCCCACTAGAGGGCAAGGATCAAGGGGGGGCCAGAGATGTCCCCCCACTAGACGCCAGGGATCGGGGGTGGGCCAGAGATTCCCCCCCACTAGAGGGCAAGGATCAAGGGGGGGCCAGAGATGCCCCCCCACTAGACGCCAGGGATGGGGGGTCCAGTGATGCCTCCGCACCACTAGACACCAGGGATCGGGGGGGCCAGAGATGCCCCTCCAGCACTAGACACCAGGGGTGGGGAGGCCAGTGATGCCTCCCCACCACTAGACGCCAGGGATCGGGGGGGCCAGAGATACCTCCCCACCACTAGACGCCTGGGATCGGGGGGGCCAGAGATGCCCCCCACCACTAGACGCCAGGATCGGGGGGTGCCGATGTGTCCCCCCACAGTAGACCCCAGGTATTGGAGGGGCCGAGATGTCCCCCTCCACAAGATCGGAGGGATCAGGATGGCAGTTATATCCCGCCAGCACTAGCAAACAATGATTTGGAGGTCAGAAGTCACAACTCAGCTCTCCCCTCCCCATTGTGGGGTCCTGTTTCTGCGCATGACAGCCCTGAAGCTTGGGCACTGGTTCCATACAGTGACCGGATTCTACACACTCTTTGGGGCTGTTTGGGGACTTTGTATTGCTGGCTGAGAAGAGGGGAAGGAGGAAGGCGGGCTTTCTCCCTGACTGCCACTGTCTGATTTTCACGATTGTTGCAATAAATGGATCTATCCCAGGCCTGTGTGGGTGTGTGTGTCACTGGGTGGGGCAGGTCTGGCCAGTAGTTGACAATTGCTTCTAGATTGTGGGAAACCTTGGCCATGTCACCATGCCAAGACGCTTCACCTGCCTGCCCCTGTGTGAAGCCTGTCAATGACCCCAGGAGAGTCCACCCCAAGGATTGAAGGTCTCAATCACGGATGGGTCCCCAGGAGGGAGGGCAGGATGCAGCACCCAGAGCCCTGCCTTCCACTGCAGCACCTCCTTGGCCTCCCCTGCCCCTGGTGCCTGTTTCCCCTTTCCCCTCTGCAGTGGCACCAAGGACAGACCCCACTTTGCCCCCTAGTGGCCACATCAGGTTTCTCAGGATGGCCCTCCCCTTGATCATCCATTTGCTGCAGCAGGCCCAGTAATGTCTCCATTGGAGACTGTTGTTACTGTGTTTGGCATATCGAATACGTCATGGGGAGCTTGCCAGGCTCTGCCGTGCGGGCGAGATACCTCGGTAGCTTGCCGGGCTCTCAGAGAGGGACGGAGGAATCGAACTCGGGTCGGCCATGTTGGCTGCGTGCAAGGCAAAAGACTTGAAATTGCTCCTGCAGCAGGTGGGTCCAAGATGCTGTCCCCTCAGCCAGGCTCCCCCTGGATGGCATCCACCCCAGCAGAAAGACAGTGTGTTATCAGTGGAGCAGAATGGGGCCATGGATGGAACATGTTTCTAGTGTCCCCGAGTCTGTACGGAGCTGATCCCTGATAATAGCGCCCCACTTCTTTGTGGACCATCATGTTCCGTAATACAAGTCCCACTGCCACCATCACAGCACGGTCAGACCCCATGTAATAGAGAACCAGGCCCTGACTCCTCTTTGTTCCTGCACGCCTGGACCTGGTGGGACAGCCTTGGCTGAGTGACACGCTACTGGTGACAAGAAGTGCGTCCAGGTCCATGTGTCAGACCAGATGGCAAAGCCTCAAAAGGAAGAGCCATCCTGTTCCAATCATTTCCAGGAATTTGGTCAGCCATGCCCCTTCCTGACAGTCACATTTCTACTGGGAGTCACACTCCTGGTAAGGCTGGCCAGGGCAGGCACAGGCAGCTCCTTGTTTACCCCTCGGTGCCCAGTTCATAGCCCTGCCCCTCTACCTGCACCATGGACCTGGGGCCGCCCATTCACTCTCACGGTTCTGCACACCTCACACATGTCCTGCACACCCTCTCGCAGCCTCTACTGGGGCTCTGGGCTTAGCTCCCCGTGTCCGGCCTCTGGGTCCCTGGGCTCTGGAAACACCAAGTCTAGGTTTGCCTTGAGGTTTGGGGAGCTGGGAGAGTGTGGGGATCAGCAGCTTGACCCCTCTCACCCCTTGCCGGTGGGAGAGCTGTTCTCCCATTGAATGACTCTCTTGGGAGTTTTTCCACTTAGGATCTTACAGAGTCTCACCCAGACACAGGTGCCACCCAAGAATTTGCTGGAAGCATCCTAGTGTATTCCATGTATGCAGGCTCTATCCAGCTACCCCCAAACGGGCATTAGCAGGTCACAGCATAATTATGTAGGTTGTTTACAGGCTACCTCGATTCTGTGGTAACAACTTTCATCTAACATACAGTGGTGCCTAGTGCTCTCAGGTGCTCCCACAGCGGTGACTCCAGTTTCTAAGCTCCAGTGTTCGAGCGTTCCCGTGAGCCTCTTCCATCCCTGCTCGGGCAAACTGCTCTCCCTTACACTCTTGCTCGGTGAGAGATTTGGGAAGCCCATCCAGGCCAGACAGAGCGAAGGAGACAGATAAAGCTACGGAAATAGAAGTAGCTTACTGGGGGCCCTCCTTGGCGGACCTCAGGTGAGGCAGTGGTACACCCGTGCCCTGGGTTAGACCAAAGGGGCTTTTAAGTTGTCTTGGTCTGGTCCTAGTCATCTGTTCATGAGTCAATGGTGAGGAACCTGGAATGCAGCCTGGTGGCTTCCTGTCACCAGGTGGGCGATAAGTCTTTCTTCCTCACCTGGGACAAGGTGATCTCTGACTCCAGGAATGTGGCTGTCCACTCAGCCGGTTGCTATTTGGTTTTGGTCACCATTTTGTCAGAGCAAACCTCACATTTGTTTCTTGTCAAATTTAGTCATTCCTGCCACTGGCCAAGCAATTGAAAGCGGAGATAGACAAATGGGACTATCTTAAACTAAGAAACTTCTGCACCTCAAAAGAAACAGTGACCAAAATACAAAGACAGCCTACAGAATGGGAAAGGATATTTGCCAAATACGCATCCGATAAGGGGTTGATTTATCAAGGATGTACAAAGTACTGGTTGAACTCCACAAGAAGAAAACATCCAACCCCATTAAAAAAAAATGGGCAGATTAAATGAATAGAAACTTTCACAAAGAAGAAATCCAAATGGCTAAAAGGCACATGAGAAAATACTCCACATCATTAATCATCAGGGAAATGCAGATCAAAACCACAATGAGATATCATTTCACACCACAAAGCCTGGCCCATATCCACAAGAATAAAAGCAACCGGTGCTGGCACGGATGTGGCGAGAAAGGGACCCTCCTTCACTGCTGTTGGGAATGCCGACTGGTTCAGCCCTTTTGGAAAACAGTATGGACGATTCTCAAAAAATTAGAAATTGAGTTTCCATTTGACCCAGCAATACCACTCCTGGGAATATATCCCAGAGAGGCAATAAAGTATAGTCGAAATGACATCTGCACTTGTTTGTTCACTGCAGCACTCTACAATAGCCAGAAACTGGAAGAAACCTGAGTGCCCAGGAACAGATGACTGGTTAAAGAAACTTTGGTACATCTACACAATGGAGTACCATGTAGCTGTTAGAAAAGATGAAGTCATGAAATTTACATACAAGTGGTACTACATGAAAAGTATCACGCTAAGTGAAATGAGTCAGAAAGAGAGGGATAGACATAGAAAGATTGCATTCATCTGGGGAACATAAAGCAACAAAATAGTAGACTAACACCCAAGATTGGCCAAGATTAGTACCAGGAATTTTACTCCATGGCTTGGAGGCCAGCCACACATGCTAGGGGCAAAGGGAGCTCAGATAGAGAAGGGAACACCAAATAAAGGGTGTTGGGAGGATCCTCCCAGGATGAGAGAAGCAGGCTAAAAGTAGATAGACCGAACATGATTGTCACCCATTGCCTTTTTTGCAAACCACAACACCCAATAAGAGAGAGAGAACCAAAGGGAATGCCCTGCCACAGAGGCAGGGTGGGATGTGGGGGATGAGGGGTAGGGGGAATACTGGGATCCGTGTTGGTGGGAAATGGGAACTGGTGGAGGGATGGGTATTTGATCATTGTATAATTGAAACCCAAACACAAAAGTTTGTAAGTTTACAACTGTACCTCAGGATGCCTCTCTAATAAAAATAAAAAAAAATTAAAAATATAAATTACACACACACACACACACACACACACACACAAGAAACAGTGATGAGGGGTACAGGCAGTTACTGGCTGTTAGAAGTTAGGGGGAGTGGTCAACTCTTTCAGCCCAGATTCTGTTTTGAACACGTGCTCCCTTCATATCTTACTGAGTAAGTTTCTTTCAAGAAAACTATCTTGCAGGATTAGAGAGGTAGTCCAGAGGGTAGGGCATTTGCCCTGTGGACCAGCCAATCCAGATGTGACCCAGGGCACCCCATATGATCCCGAAACCCCACCAGGAGTCGTCCCTGAGTACAGAGCCAGGAGTGAGGCCTGAGCAACACTGGGTATGTCCCTCCAAAAATCTCCAAGTATGCGAAAAAGAGGAGGGGGAAGATGGGAGGGACGGTTCTTATTGCAGTGGGACTCGCTGGAGAATTTGGGAATTTCACACGCACCATTGTAAACTGGTATTCCTTTCGGGATGCAATGTAGAAAAATCAACGGTAAGTTAAAATTTTAATTTTGAAAAAGATACAAGAGGTCGGCAGATAGTAGAGCGGGAAGGGCACTTGGGCTCTCTGACTTCAATCTCTGGCATCCCATAGAGTCCCTTGAGCATGGCTGGGACGGATCCCTGCTGTGGTTCCAAAACCAAAGAAGCAAACAAACAAGGAAATGTAATATATCAAAAGCCAGAACAGGTGGTGAGGTGTCTGCTTTGCATATTTCTATCCTGGGTTGATTTCTGGCACCTCCTATGGATCCTTGAGCACCATTAGGGGTGATCCCTGAACACAGGACAGGAGACAGGGTCCCCAGTCAAGGGAGGTCTCATCTTTTAGGCCACTGGAGCAATACCATGGGGGCCTGCACAGGGGACAGATTGCCCAAGTGCTGTCAGCCTTGGGCCTGGCAGTCGGTACTTGACCTCCACATCCCTGGACCCAGAGCAGGATACCCTGGCTGCCTGTCCTCACTTCCAGCCTTGCGCCCACAGGTGGGACTGCAGGACAAACAGGTGAGTGTCTGCGGCAGCAACAGGAGTAGGTTCTCGGCCTCCCGCAGTAGGACGTGGCCTCTGACCAGTGTTGGTCTCTGAGAATGAGCAGGAGGAGGAGCAGGTGCGACTGCAGAGCCAACTCCAGATCAGCTGCAAGGGGAGTGAATCAGGACAAGGTGGATATGGAGAAATGACAGAAGGTGCCGGGGGAGACCCACTGTGAGGGTAGGAGCCCGCCTGGGGTGGTGGGAGGAAGGACAGGCCAGGACGCCGCCCACTATAATGTATCAAAATCTAGAAGAGGCTAGAGGGGTTGTGGGGGTGCGGACTGGCCCTCACTGCACAGAGAGGGTCCTAGTAGCGGGGAGGCTGCTGGGTCGAGGTAGGGGTAGGCCCCATCTCTAAAGCCTTGGGAGAAAGGCCCCCAGGGGAATGTGCAGGGCACAGGTTACCCGATGTGCTGTTTTCCTTGGGCCTGTGTGTGAGTGTCTGGGCCCTGAATGTTGTGGCTGGGATTTGGACAGGCTTCGACCTTTTTCATGACATAGATGTGCATGCAAGACCAGAAGGTGCAGTGCCTGCAGCCTGGAATGCTTCTGCTGGTACCAAAAGCAGCACACAGCGGCAACCCCACACCTTGATGTCCCACTCAACAGGGCTCCAAGGTTGAGCAGGTGCTGAGGCACAAGCAGATCATGGACCAGCTGTAGCAGGTGCTAACAAGGCAGCAGGCCCTGCTGGAGGCCACCTTCAGGGAGCTGAGGGAATCCCTGGTGAGGGGGTGGGCAGGGGCTCAGGGACAAGAAGGCACATCCGGTCCTAGACCTGCCTACTCACCAGGTGCCTTCATCTTTAGGGGATCCTCAGTCCTGAAATCAGGAGCAACTGAGCCCCAGGCCTTGCTGGAATCCCAAGGGTACCCTGAAGAGGGTGAGTGGTGGGGTCAGTCTGCAGGAGGGAGAAGTGCCTGTTGGGGATCTGGAGGTGGGGCTATAGGGAGGTGGAGCCAGGCGGGACCCCTGAGATGCATCCAACTTCCTTGCTTGGCTGAGACCCTGGAGTGCCCCACATTCAATCCAGTGTCGAAGAACACGGAGTTGGAGGTGAACATAGAGGAGGTTTGTGAGACCATGACCTCTATGGAACTCGAGGTGATGGTCATGAAGGACAGGCTGGTGGCGTGTGAGAAGACTAAGCATCTGGATGACTAAGGTCTGAGATTAAGGTCTGGCGTCCAGACCCGGGGAGCAGGATCATGGATTGTGTGAAGAACCCAGAGAGGCCCTCCTGTTCCTGTCTGTGAGGAACAGGAGTCCGCAGACCTCAGACCCGGGTCCTGTAATGACCTGCCCACAAATAACCAGAATCCAGTTCGTCCACTCAAGTTCTGCTGGACAACTTGTTCACCATTAATCCACTTTTTCTACCCTGATGATGTACCCTGTGTTCTTCAATTCCAACTAATCTAGCCCTGATCCAGTTCTTCCCACCCTCCTCCTTCCTCCCTCCTCCCCACTCTTCCACTTTCCCTCAGCACTAGACCCTAGGGATCAAGGGGGCAGAAAGGTCCCCCAACACTAGACCGCAGGGATCAGTGGGACAAAAATGTCTCCTACCTCTAGGCACCAGGGATGTTGGGAGCAGAAATTTAAACTGGGCCACACTCCAACCTCAGTCATGATAGCTTCAAAAGCCAAACAAGGGCTGAGGTGGGAGCTCTCCCTCCCCAGTACACAGCCCCGTTTCTGCATATGGCAGCCCTGAAGCTAACGGGAGCTGGAAACATCGAGCAACCAGTTCTAGACACTCTTTGGGGGCTGTTTGGGCACTAATGAATTGAGGAGAGGAGAGAGGAAGGAGGCATGCTGGATCACTCTCTGACAGTCACTGTCCTATTTCCAAGCTTGTTTCAATAAATGGATCCATCCTAGGCCGTGTGGGTATGTGTCTTGGGCGAGATGGGTCCTGCCGGCAGTTGGCAGTTGCTTCTAGATTGTGGGTTTCCCTTGCCATGAGATTCACCATGTCTAGAGCCTGTCACCTGCATGCCCCTGAAAAGGGTCAAACAGAATTCTTACTCACCTGTAACTCCGTCTTTTACCTACCCTGTCAAAATCATATTCATCTACCCCAATCTTGTCTTTCTTCCCTCTTCCTTCCCGCCATTCTCCTCTCCCCCTCCTCCTTCCTGCCCCCTCCCTTCTCCCCTCCTCTGCCCCTTCCCATTGAGGAATGGGGCTATGGGACTATGAGGCTCTGCGGCTACACAAAGCAATTGCAGACGTGCCCCCATGGCAGGGATGCTGCGTACTAGGAGTGGCGAGATGACCCAAACAGAACAACATTGAGACTCGTACTCTGCATGTAAAAAAGTTACACAGCCTCCAAAGAGGCTCAGATAGAGCAGAGAGCACCAAATAAAGGGTGTTGGGAGGATCCTCCCAGGGTGGGAGAAGCATGCTGAAAGTAGACTATAGACCAAGCATGATTGCCACTCAGTGACTCTCTTGCAAACCACAGCACCCAAAAGGAGAAAGAGAACAAGTGGGAATGCCCTTCCACAGAGGCAGGGTGGGGAGGGGGGATGGGGGGTGGGAGGGATGCTGGGACCCGTGGTGGTGGAGGATGGGCGCTGGTGGAGGGATGGTTACTTGATCGTTGTGTGACTGAATACCAAGCAGAAAAATTTGTAAGTCTATAACTGTACCTCATGGTGTTTCACTAATAAAAAAATTTAAAAAAATACTTGGATAAAAAAAGTTACACAGCCGCCAACACATCCATATATGCAGAAACAAACTCAAAACATGAAATAAAAACCCAATCAAAAAATAAATCCAAAGAAATAAATTTCAATTTTTAATATGAAATATAGAGATCGTGGGGTCTCACCATGTTTCGCGCTTTTCCCTATCCCTCCCCGAGCGCGCCCCTCTTAGCCTTTCCAGAGGGTTCAGGGCTTCTTTCTTATGGTCTTTATCCGGATGCCACTCAGCTTGGAAACTGCTCCTGAACTGTTCAGTGGTTCTGAGCAAGAGATTTAATCCACTGCTTCTTGCAAGTCAGAGGATGGGGTCCCATCCGATAGGCAGAAAGGCTGGGGTCGCGAACGTTACAGTGGGTTTTCACACCAAAATCTAGAGTTGCAAAAGTTAGATGTGGGTTTTCACATCATCATCCCAGGGACTGTGCCATCTGGGCAATTGGTAGCCACTGGGGCCCTTTGTTAGTCATCAGTTTCACCCCTGAATGGGGACCTGGAGGTAGATAGTTTGTTTACCTCTGTGGCACAGCGAGAGATCAGAGCCCCCTGCCTCAGAGACAGGTATGCCCAGACCTCTGCCAATGGCCCTACTCAGGGTCAGGGCACCTAGAGCCTGGTGCCCTTTCTCAGGCACTAAGAGGATCAACCTCAATGCCTCTGGAGCCCTACTGCTGATTTGAGAGGGCTTCTTTTAGGTTATTTGTTTTTCTTTTTTTCACTTCTAAATGCTCATTCTTCCAGGAGGTCTGGTGCCCAGCCTCAACCAAGAGCTGGAGCAGAGCCTCTGAGGCTCTCTTTCAGTCCTCTTGGCTTCTGACACTAGGACCGAATCATCTACAGACTGCAGGATGGTGCATTCCAGGGCTCCAACAAGGATTTCCTTAAGTCCAGAGCCAGGGTCTTCCTGAAGGAGGTGGCCAAGTTTTTGAATCCTTGGGCAACGGGTCCACACTAACTGAGGATTCCTCCTGTCTCTGGATCCTTTGGCCCAAAGGCAAACGGGGGTCTGCTTCCTGGAACAATTTGCAAAGGGAGAAACACATCTTTTGAGGTTCAAGCCTGTCAATCATTGGGCACTAGAGGAAAACAGACTTGAGAGAGTGTAAGGTATGGGTACCACAAGGTGACCAGCAGGACCGACCACACTGACTCGGCGCAGGTCATGACTTCTCAACTGAGGCCAATGGGTTGCTCCCAGTTGAGCTGCATCCCACCACTATTCCTGCCTCCCAGACCTGCGCAGTATCTTTCCCTATCCCTAGCCACACCTCATGAGTTACCTGACATTGAGGCTGTCTCTAGAGGCTCACTCCTACCATGAGTTTACCAGCAGAGGGGCATGATACTGCCATTAGAGGGCGCCTGGAGAGGGTATTTTCCAAAGTGGGAATACACAGTGTCAAGGTGGACATTTATTTGTGCTTCTAGCTCTGTCGGAAGCTCTAACACCAATAAGATACTTAAGTGGGGAACAGGGAGAACCTTGTTTTCCATATGGAACCCCCAGCATCTGCTGAGACCATGGATTCTCGTGTCCAGCAAAAGCAGGGAAGGGCTGCACCTCCGATACCTTCAACGACCTCTGCTTCCTATGTTGCCCTGTCTTGGGGGTCATGGGTCGAACGTTTTCACGAGGCTTTTCTTGGGAGTGTAGGTACCAAGTTACCCTGCCTTCCCTGCCTGCCTTGGGACTCCCTGTGACTCTGTCAGACTGTCCAAGTGGTCCTGGTGTCAGTAAACATTTCTGGAAGCTACCCAACTTTGAATGTCTGCCACTCCCATTCACAGAGGGTCACAGCTTGTCTGCTGTCATATTGGCACTTTGTTCTCTCCTGCAGTTTGGCATGGCCCTCTGGGCCAATGATCTGGGGCCTGCCTTCTGCCCCTCCCCATGCTCCACCCCTGAGTCCGGCTCCTGCTCTGGCACCCCTCTTTCTCCTTGCCCCTTGTCTGCCCTGCCAGTTCTCGCCGCCTCTAGACCAAGGGCACACTGGAGGTGCTCGGGTCTGGCCTTAACAAATCTACTGGGGTAGTGCTGTCTCCATTGGACGAGTGGCAGTGCCACACAGCTGCCATGCTCTCTGCCAACTCCTCCTGTGCACTAGGTGCCACTGCTTAGGTGTTGCTCTTTTTCCTTTTGGTCTTGTCTTGCTTTCTCCCCTGCTTGGTAGTGAGTTTTGTTGTTTCACAAGTGAGAATTGCAGCACTAATATAACCTTGAGTTTTCAACGAGTATGAACACATACGAACTTTGCCAAAATTTCTGCATAAAGCTAACTAAAAACCAAGCAGCAGGGACTGCAGTGATAGCACAGTGAGTAGGGTGTTTGCCTTGCACGGGGCTGACGTGGATTTGATTCCCAGAATCCCATATGGTTTCCTGAGTACCACCAGGAGTAATTCCTGAGTGCATGAGCCAGGAGTAACCCCTGTGCATCGCTGGGTGTGACCCATAAAGGGAAAAAAAAAGCACATTTTGGCAAGTGGGAGAACATGATGAGATAATAGTGGTAATGGAATGAACAGCTCCAAAGTCTGAACACCGCACAATGCGAGAGATCAGTTTTACAGCAGATCTGATGGGCGACGGGGTATTACCGAGCAGCTGACCGGAGAGTATGGAACAAGAAATGACCAAGCTTTCTTGGTGCAGATAAGGATCTGGAGCATATGAATAACGTAGGAAAATTTGGGGGATTTTCCCAGGTTTCTAAGTTGAACAGTGTGACAGACCACCTCTGGAACATCCCGGGTGATTTTCGTGGCTGTCTCGTCTCTCCCAGACCCTGTGCCTCATGGCAGCTCCTGCTCTCCAGGATAGCCTGTCTGAAGTTAGCCTGCAGGAAATGTGGGCAGAGGTCCCCTCTCCTCTTCAGCAGGGCTCAGGAGATCCTAGTATCAGGACTTGAACAGGGCTGGGCTGCATCAAGGCAAGCACCTTAAACCCTGCAATATCCCTGGGGCCCATTCTTGAAAAGTCTGAAAGTGCTTGGGAGTGGAAGCTTCGGGTTCCACGGGGCTATCTCCCTGGGCACTGTGCCGGACAGATGGGGGAGTGGGGCATCTTTAAGGGAGCCCAACTCTACAGGAAGGAGATTTAGGTGGGAAGCAGCTGAAAGAAAAGTACTGCTTGGAGCAGGGTATTAGTCCAGCAGATAAAGTGATCGTCTTGCACACTGCTGACGTTGGATCAATGGGCCCCCCTAGGTCCACTAGGTATGGTCCCTGAACTAAGTCAGGAGTAAAGCCTGGGTGTGGTGCCAGCACCCAAAGAAAAGTGCTGCAAGCAGACAGGGCCGGCCTTTTCCCAGTGCCCTAAGGAAGGATTGCTCAAGTTCTTAGAGGCCATAAGAGGGATTTCCCTGCTAGTGGGAAGGGGTGAGGGAGGGAAAGGGGGTGACAGCACTGGCCCTCCACTTGTGACTCTGCCTGAGCAGTGACAGTCCACTTGGACATTCCACAGTGGCCTGACTCAGGCCAGGACTTGGCCAGGACTTGGCCAGGACTTGACCCCAGTGGGGGTCAAGAGGCAGGACACTCTGGGGGCAGAACCAGGCAGACCCTGCTCCCGAGCCCTCCACCTCCCTTGGTTGGCTGAGAGCCTGGGGCTGCCCCGCAGTCTATCCAGTTTCAGTCAATCCAAGGGCACTGAAGTGGAGGCGAACACAGTGGAGATCACAAAGCCCTAGGAGCTGGAGGTGGTAACAGTCAAGAAGGACAAGCTGGTAGTGTGGGCAAGACTGTGCATCTGGAGGCAGAAATCTCCCCCAACACTGGGCACCGGGGATGTGGGGGGCAGAAATGTCCCCCAATAATAGACACTAGTGGTCTGGGAGGCAAAAACAGGCACGAAGCAGTAGGCACCAGTGACATGGGGTGCAGAGGTTTCCCCTAACAATAGACAGCAGGGTTCCAGGGACAGAAATGTTCACAATTACTTGGCACCAGGGATGAGCAGAGCTGAAATTTCCTCCAGAAAATAACACTAGGGATGTTGGGGAAAATTGTTTTCCAATACTAGACACAATAGCTCTGGGGGGAGAAATGTCCCACAACAGAGAACAGAGCTCAGATAGGAGACATGTCCTCCAACACTACACAATTAGAAGTCCCCAGAGCAGAAATACTCACCCCCATAGAAGTAGTCCAAAGAATAGCAAAAAGAAATGAACACCTCCCCACCCCCTACCTTAGACTATATCCCAGGAGAGAGGAGTGGAGAATGCCTCCTCACCCCTGCTTTCCCACCTAAATGTTGAGATATTTCCGGTTTGTGCGCTGTCCTTGCATGGTCCAGGGCATTTTCCACTTTTTTGAGTTAAAATTCTGTCCAGAAGGCCAGAGAGAAATCTCAGGAGACTCAGTACAGGCTTGGGATGCATGAGGTCAAGAACGTTCCCTGGCACCACAGGGTCTCCTGATCACAAAGGCTGGAGCAAATAGAGATCCCCACAAACCCCAAACCTCTCAGGTGTGTACACAGGCCATGAGGGTCAATGAAGCAGTACTTGGAAGGATCTCGGTGCTTAGAGGAAACACTCATTCAGAGCATCTGATTTTCAAAACAGCACTTGGATACAACCATCTACCCCTACTTGACCCAGGGAAAACGAGGCCACACTCAAACCTTTGGTTCATGGGCTACAGACCAAGCAAAAGTCTGAGCCGAGAGCTCCCCGTCCTCCTGTGCACTTTTTCTATTCTGGAAAAGGAAGTCCTGAAAAGGATGGAGGCTGGAACAGTCAGCAACTGAGTTCTAGGCACTAACTGGGACAGTTTAGGGGATCATGAATTGGTGGCAGAGGAGAGAGAGGGGAGAGGGCTGAATCAGTCTCCCTGACAGCCACTGTCCTGTTTCCAAGATTGTTTCTACAAATGGATGCATCCCAGCCTGTGTGGGTGTGTGGCATTGGGTGGGTGGGTCCTGCCAGGGAACGGCTCATGCTTCTTGATGAAGCATGAGCTGTCCTGTGGGGGTCTCACCATGGATCAGAACCTGACATGACATGCCCATGCCATGGGGCCTATTCCGTGTACACCCCCTCTGCAGTGCCCACCGGGAAGAGCCCCTACCTTGCCCCCAATGCTTCCTGGGGGCCAGGCCCCTTAGTGGCCATATCATGCCTCAGGAAAAGAACCTGCAAACCTCCAGGTATTTCCCAATCGTCTCAAGGACTGGATGGACTTTCTCTGCCCAGAGCTCACCCCAGTGTGGAACCCTTCACTGCCCACAGGGTCCCCAGACAGCACAAGCCCACAGTGACCCTATGCCCCACCATCAGAGATGGATTTGATTCTCAGACCATTGAAAGTGAGAGGGGGAGATGTCAGAGCTACAGGAGACAGCCGGAGACCACTGGGGCCTGAATGTGCTCAGGGCAGGGAGAACAGGGGCACTCTGGGGTGCCATAGTGGGCACGGGCGATATGGGGGAGTTGGGGTTCATTTTAGGCTGCAGGACTCGTGAGGGCAGCGTGGCCAGGCTGAGTGGCCCTAGTTGGGAGTGTGTGTATTGAGAGGGATTTCCAGAACAGGCCGGGAGCAACACCAGAGAAGCGTCCAGCTTCCCCAAGGCCAAGTCTGGTGTCCAGCTCCCAATAGGATGGACTGAGTGTCAGAGAAAGGGGCAGAGCTGGGATAGGGAGGTTCTGTGGGGTCATTAAGAGCCCTCCAGGGCTCAGAAAGGGAAGTCTCTGTGCAACATGGGGAACTGGTCAGGGACTGACTGGGTCTGCGGGCTCAGAAGCCCCACAAAGTGGCTGCTGCGAGTCTGGGAAGAAGCAGAGAAAGGACAGAGAGAACGTGGACACCGGATAAGGCGGGAGCAAGAACTCTGCGGGCCTGAGGAGAGGAGAGAGGAAGGGCAGGGAGGGCAGGGGCTCCAAGGAGAGAAAGGAGAGGGGCCTGGGGAGTGAAGGGCGGTGGGGACAGCGACCAGGACAGCCCCTCTGCCAGGCTCGCTGGGCTCCCACAGCAGCAGCCCGGCCAGACCTAGGGGTGCTCAGGGGCGAATCCTGGCAGCTGCAGCCCAGCCTGGGCATGGGGGGACGTGGTCTCTGGGAATGAGAACGTCGTGGACTGAGCTACGGGAGACCGAAAAGGTCAGTGCTCCTGGCCCACCGTGGGGCCCACAGAGTTCCAAGCCACCATCGTCGGTAGGGGGCAGTGCCCGAGGGTCCGGCTGGGGGTGGGGAGGCCCGTCAGGCCCACCAGGGCAGAGGCTGGTGCAGCCTTCACTGTGAGGTTACCCCTGGAGCTCTAGATTTCTCCCTGGCCAATGGGGTTGCAGCCCCGAGGCCACACCCCCATCCCTGCCTATAAAAAAATCTCCTGGCCCTGACCCTCGGGGCACCATTTATCAAGGATGCTTGAGGGAGAAGTGGCCCCATCACACCTTTGCCGTTGACCCTTCGAGGGGTCATCTAGGGGTCACCTCTAGATGGTGACCCTTCCACGGGTCATCTATGGGTCACTTCTAGGGGTCATCTCTAGGGGAACGTTGGAAATTGGCAGAGCGCAACGGACGGTAAGAAAAGGCCCTGCGTTGGTCCTGCAGTGGTCAGTGTATGGCCCCGAGGGCACAGGATCAAGCCCGGGCCCATTTCCAGCAAGACTTCCGGCAGTTTTGTCCCCAGCAGCCTCTGTCCTCGTCAGGGTCTCCCGGGACTCTGGGATGGGAGTCCCCAGAGAGCCCCTCTCCAGGACCTGTCCGTTCCTGTCCCCAGAATAGGACCTCCTGGGCTCCTGCTGTCCAAAGACCTGAGTGGCTGGACACTGGTCCACCCAGCTCAGGAAACAATGGGGGTGGGAGCTCAGGGCAGCACTGAGGAGCTGGGGAGTCAAAGCAGGGTCCCCGACTCCCAGACCCCTCATCACAGACCCTCCTGGCAGTGGGTCTAACTGTGCGAAAACACCCCTCCCCTCTTTTTTGGGACAGAAAGAGCTGAAAGAACATAATTTTAAAACATCAAGTGTATCTTATAAAGTCGGAAGATTGCTTGGCAAAGCGTCATCTTTTAGGGGAGAGTGATTTGGGCTGGTGCACAGCACCAGGAGCTTGAAGCATGTGATGTCTGAGGAGGGCAAGGCGGGGAGGAGTGACTTCGAGTGTTGAGGGAGGGGCCCTGTGAATGGGTCACTGTGACAGGGGAGACAGGCTGGGAGCAGGAGCTGGGCGAGTCTCCCCGTCCCTCCGCACCTGTGTCCTGCTCTGCGGGCAGCCAGAGGAGATGGGGTCAGCTGTCCACTCCCCAGAATGTTACGACCATGAAAATGCAGAGAGCTCTAGGGCCGGGACATAGAACGCTTGTTTCTAGTTGTCCCTCGTGTCCCTGCCAGCACTGCCAGGAGGGCTCCAGTGGGTCCAAAGCAGGAAAGAATCTACTTAGCAAGCGGCCCGGAGCAGCAGATGGCGGTGAGAAATGAGCAGCCCCCGAGATGAGCAGGAGGAACCAAGAGTCGGTGCTGTGGACCATGAAGTTTGGGTGGGGTTGAAGGTCTGGGGTCCTTGACTGTCTGCTTCCTCTTAGGTTTACCGGCCTCTGGGTGCCCCTGAAACAGCCAGATCGTTGACAACATTTCCAAGGACAGGTGGAGGCAGGAGGTTCCAGGAACAACAGGTGAACCCGGAGAACTACTGCGGATGCGAGTGGGGGCTGAGGGGACTGAGCTGGGGTGAGAGAAGCGGGCGCAGCGCCACCTGGAGTCTGAGGGCTGTGGGGTGGCTGGCCGGGAGCCCGGCCAGGCTCGAGTTGTGTCTCTGTAACAGTGGAAGGGGTCTGGGTAACATTCCCCAGTCTTGGAGCTGAGCGAGTCTCCTATCATCTCCAATTATCACCTATCATTCCAACTTGTCTTCACTGCGAGCCCACGAAAAGTTGCCGAACACGAAGAGTTTGGAGAGAGGGTGCAGGGGTTTGCTGGCCATCAGCTCCCCTCCACCCCGGGGTATTCTTGGGGCATAACAATTCAGTCTTCTGGGCTGTCACTTTCCTGCTCTGTGAAATGGGCTGGTGAGACCCCCTGTGAGGCCAAGAGCCTGCCTTGGGTGATGGCAGGAAGGACAGGTTAGAATGCCCTAACTGAGGGCTGTAGTGGCACTGACTGGCCCACACTACACGGAGGGGTCTGGAGTTGGCAGTTGCCAGGTAGGAGTCAGGGTCCGAGGCAGAGGAAGACCCAACTCCTAGGCTCTGGGACAAAGACCCCATGGGGGCCTGTGGCTGAGGGTCTGTGCCCTGCATCTCCTGGCTGGGAAGTAGTCGGCCCTGCTGCCTGTCCTCACAGACACTGTCCTACCTCCCACAGATGCCAGTGCACGACGAAAAGGTGCAGTGCCAGTGGCTTCCCGGGGGAATTTTCTGCTGATACCTGGAAATGCACATAGCTGCCGACAAGAGCACCTGGATGCCCGCTGTCACCTGGGCTCCAAGGAGGAGCAACTGTACCAGCGGATGCTGCGGCAAAAACAGCCCATAGACCAGCTGCTGCAGGTGCCACCAAGGCAGCAGGCCCTGAGGAGGCCGCCATCAGGGAGCTGAGGGAGACCAGGTGAGAGAGGGGCCACGGGCTCTGGGGCAGGAAGAGCCTAGACCTGCCTCCTCAGCTAGTGCCTTCACCCCAGGTGCTCTTCTGTGGGACTCAGCAGCAGAAACAGCAGCTGCAGAACCTGGTAAAGTGGAGAGGAGTCCTGGAAAAGGGTGAGTGACAGGGAGAAGCCCCTGTGGGTCAGAGGGCGGGGCTACTGGGGAGGGGAGCCAGGCGGCCCCACCCCCAGCCCCCCACCTCCCCTGCTTGGCTGAGACCCTTATGCTGCCCCACATCCCATCCACTCCAAAGGGATTGGTGTGGAGACGAACAACACACAGGTGCTCCTGGACACAAAACGTGAGGAGCTGGCGGCCACAGAGAAGGAGGAGGCACAGGAGGCCAGGCAGGAGGAGTGCCAGAGTCCAGGAGCTGGAGGAGTCAAAGTCCCAGGGGGCAGGGACCATGGCCTGTGTGAGATCCAGAGACGCTCCTGTTGCTGTCCTTAAGGAAGAGGAGTCCACCCACATCGGACCCAGGTCCTGTAACGACCCGCCAAAAATCCAGAAAATGCAGCTCGTCAGCAAGAACTGCACTGGCAGCCTGACACCCCGCTGACACCTCGATTTTACTGCACCGATGCACGCTGCCACTCTCACCCAATTGATCTAGCCCATACCCGTCCTCCCCACGCCACCTGAGTTCTGCCTTCCGCCTTGGCCCTTTGCTCTTCTCCCTCCACTAGAACCAGGGATATCCCTCACTGCAAGACCAGGGATCAGGGCAAAGGCAAAACTATTCTCCATCTCAAGAAACGGGAGATCAGGGGGACAGTAAAGTCTCCATCCACTAGACCCCGAGATGTGGGGTAAGAAATGTCCCCATCCCAAGGCACCCCAGGGATCAGGGGGCACAGTTTCCCCCTCCACTAGACCCCAGGAAATGGGGGTGCCAGAGATGGCACCCCACCACTAGACGCCAGGGATCGGGGGGGCCAGAGATTCCCCCCCCCACTAGAGGGCAAGGATCAAGGGGGGGCCAGAGATCCCCCCAAGCACTAGACGCCAGGGATCGGGTGGGGGGGCAGAGATTCTGCCCCCACTAGAGGGCAAGGTTCAAGGGGGGGCCAGAGGTGCCCCCCACCACTAGACGCCAGGGATCGGGGGAGGCCAGAGATTTCCCCCCCCCACTAGAGGGCAAGGATCAAGGGGGGGCCAGATATGCCCCCCCACTAGAATCCAGGGATCGGGGGGGGCCAGAGATTCCCCCCCACAAGAGGGCAAGGATCAAGGGGGGGTCAGAGATGCCCCCCCACCACTAGACTCCAGGGATGGGGGGGCAGAGATTTCCCCCCCCACTAGAGGGCAAGGATCAAGGGGGGGCCAGAGATGCCCCCCCACCACTAGACGCCATGGATCGGGGGGGCCAGAGATTCCCCCCCCACTAGAGGGCAAGGATCAAGGGGGGGGCAAATATGCCCCCATCACTAGACGCAAGGGATCGGGGGAGGCAGAGATTCCCCCCCCCACTAGAGGGCAAGGATCAAGGGGGGGCCAGAGATGCCCCCCCACCACTAGACACCAGGGATCGGGGGGCCAGTGATGCCCCCCCCCACTAGACACCAGGGATCGGGGGGGCCAGAGATGCCCCCCCACCACTAGACGCCAGGGATGGGGGGGCCAGAGATGCCTCCCCACCACTAGACGCCAGGGATGGGGGGGGCAGTGATGCCTTCCCACCAATAGACACCAGGGATCGGGGGGTCCAGAGATGCCCCCCCCCACTAGACGCCAGGGATGGGGGGGCAAGTGATGCCTCCCCACCACTAGACGCCAGGGATCGGGGGGCTAGAGATGCCCCCCACCACTAGACGCCAGGGATCGGGGGGGCCAGTGATGGCTCCACACCACTAGATGCCAGGGATCGTGGGGACCAGAGATGCCCCCCCAACCACTAGATGCCAGGGATGGGGGGGTCAGAGATGCCCCCCACCACTAGACACGAGGGATTGGGGGGACCAGAGTTGCCCCCCCAACCACTAGACGCCAGGGATCGGGGGAGCCAGAGATGCCTCCCCCCACCACTAGAGCTATTGATCGAGGGGGGCCAGACATGCCCCCCACCTCTAGACGCCATTGATCGGGGGGCAGATATGCCCCCCACCACTAGACGCCAGGGATCAGTGGGGCCAGAGATGCCCCCCACCACTAGACGCCAGGATCGGTGGTGCCGATGTGTCCCCTTACACTAGACCCCAGGTATTAGAGGGGCCGAGATGTCACCCTCCACAAGGTCCGAGGGATCAGAGGGGCCGAGATGTCCCCCTCCACAAGATCCGAGGGATCAAAATGGCAGATATATCCCGCCAGCACTAGCAATGATTTGGAGGTCAGAAGTCACAACTCAGCTCTCCCCTCCCCATCGTGGGGTCCTGTTTCTGCGCATGGCAGCCCTGAAGCTTGGCCGCTGGTACCATACAGTCACCGGATTCTACACACTCTTTGGGGCTGTTTGGGGACTTTGTATTGCTGGCTGAGAAGAGGGAAAGGAGGAAGGCGGGCTTTGTCCCTGACTGCCACTGTCTGATTTTCACGATTGTTGCAATAAATGGATCTATCCCAGGCCTGTGTGGGTGTGTGTGTCACTGGGCGGGGCAGGTCTGGCCAGTAGTTGACAGTTGCTTCTAGATTGTGGGAAGCCTTGGCCATGTCACCATGCCAAGACGCTTCACCTGCCTGCCCCTGTGTGAAGCCTGTCAATGACCCCAGGAGAGTCCACCCCAAGGGTTGAAGGTCTCAATCACGGATGCGTCCCCAGGAGGGAGGGCAGGATGCAGCACCCAGAGCCCTGCCTTCCACTGCAGCACCTCCATGGCCTCCCCTGCCCCTGGTGCCTGTTCCCCCATTCCCCTCTGCAGTGCACCAGGGACAGACCCCACTTTGCCCCCTAGTGGCCACATCAGGTTTCTCAGGATGAGAACTTGAAAGTGCTCCTGCAGCAGGTGGGTCCAAGGTGCTGTCCCCTCAGCCAGGGTCCCTCTCCATGGCACCTGCCCTGGCAGGAAGACAGTGTGTTATCAGTGGAGCAGGATGGGGCCGTGGATGAAACATGTTTCTAGTGTCCCCGAGTCTGTACAGAGCTGATTCAGGAGAATAGCGCCCCACTTCTGTGTGGACCATCAGGTTCCCTAATACAAGTCCCACTGCCACCATCACAGCACGGTCAGACCCCATGAAATAGAGAACCAGACCCTGACTCCTCTTTGTTCCTGCATGCCTGGACCTGGTGGGACAGCCTTGGCTGAGTGACACTCTACTGGTGACAAGAATTGTGTCCAGATCCATGTGTCAGACCAGATGGCAAAGCCTCAGAAGGAAGAGCCATCCTTTTCCAGTCATTTCCAGGAATTTGGTCAGCCATGCCCCTTCCTGCCAGTCACATTTCTACTGGGAGTCACACTCCTGGTAAGGCAGCCCAGGGCAGGCACAGGCAGCTCCTTGTTTACCCCTCGGTGCCCAGTTCATAGCCCTGCCCCTCTACCTGCACCATGGGCCTGGGGTCGCACATTCACTCTCACAGTTCTGCACACCTCACACATGTCCTGCACACCCTCTCGCAGCCTCTATGGGGCTCTGGGCTTAGCTCCCCGTGTCCTGCCTCTGGGTCCCTGGGCTCTGGAAACACCAAGTCAGGTTTGCCTTGAGGTTTGGGGAGCTGAGAGACTGTGGGGATCAGAGGCTCTCCCCTATCCACGCTTGCCGGTGGGGAGAGCTGTTCTCCCATTGAACGACTGTCTTGGGAGTTTTTCCTCTTAGAATCTGACAGAGTCTCACCCAGACACAGGTGGCACCCAAGAGTTTGCCAGAAGCATCCCAGTGTATTCCATGTGTGCAGGCTCTATCCAGCTACCCCCAAACGGGCATTAGCAGGTCAGAGCATAATTATGTAGGTTGTTAACAGGCTACCTCGATTCTGCAGTAACAACTTTCATCTAACAAACAGTGGTGCCTACTGCTCTCAGGTGCTCCCACAGTAGTGACTCCAGTTTCTAAGCTCCATTGTTTGAGCGTTCCCGTGAGCCTCTTCCATTCCTGCTCGGGCAAACTGCTCTCACTCTCTTCCTCGGTGAGAGATTTGGGAACCCCGTCCGGGTCATACAGAGGGACAGAGACATATAAATAAAGTTAAGGAAATAGGAGTAGCTTGCTGGGGGCGCTCCCGGGTGGACCCTCCGAACCTCAGGTGAGGCAATGGTACACCCGCCTCCTGGGTTAGATGAAGGGGCCTTTGGAGTTGTCTTGGTCTGCTCCGAGTCATCTCTTCGTGGGTCAATGGTAAGGATCCTGGAATGAAGCTGGTGGCTTCCTGTCACCAGGTGGGCGATACGTCTTGTCTTCCTCACCTGGAACAAGGTGATCTCTGACTCCAGGAATGTTGCTGTCCACTCAGCCGGTTGCCATTTGGTTCTGGTCACCATTTTGTCAGAGCAAACCTCACATTTGATTCTTGTCAAATTCGGTGATTCCTGACTCATCCATCTTCTCCACCTCCTAGAGTGGGTCTCTCAGAGGTCCTGCCTAGTTTTTCGCTTCTGCCTTTTGTTGCCTGCTTGGTTCCCTCCCCTTAGGCTTGGCAGACAGAATCATGGGCTACAGACCAAGCAAAAGTCTGAGCCGAGAGCTCCCCCTCCTCCAGTGCACTTTTTCTATTCTGGGAAAGGAAGTCCTGAAAAGGATGGAGGCTGAAACAGTCAGCAACTGAGTTCTAGGCACTACCTGGGACGGTTTAGGGGATCATGAATTGGTGGCAGAGGAGAGAGAGAGGGGAGAGGGCTGAATCACTCTCCCTGACAGCCACTGTCCTGTTTCCAAGATTGTTTCTACAAATGGATGCATCCCAGCCTGTGTGGGTGTGTGGCATTGGGTGGGGCGGGTCCTGCCAGGGAACGGCTCATGCTTCTTGATGAAGCATGAGCTGTCCTGTGGGGGTCTCCCCATGGATCAGAACCTGACATGACATGCCCATGGTGCCTGTTGCGTCTACACCCCCGCTGCAGTGTCCACCGGGAAGAGCCCCAACCTTGCCCCCAATGCTTCCTGGGTGCCAGGCCCCCTAGTGGCCAGATCATGCCTCAGGTAAAGGACCTGCAAACCTCCAGGTATTTCCCAAACCTCTCAAGGACTGGATGGAATTTCTCTGCCCAGAGCCTCACCCCAGTGTGGAACCCTTCACTGCCCACAGGCTCCCCAGACAGCACAAGCCCACAGTGACCCTGTGACCCTCCATCAGAGATGGATTTGATTCTCAGCCAGACATACGTGTTCCCGAACCTCCTCTCCCCACAAGGCTGCCCCGTGGTGTCCACCAGTGTCCCTAGCATTCTTGTGCCCCAGCCCCAAGCCTCGCATGAGTCATACGTGTCTGTGAGGAGACTTGGGGCGTGGGAGGAGGGGATGAGTGGAGGGTACATGAGTTTGTGGTATGCAGGAACGGGAGACGGTCGGAGGGAGCGGACACCCCAGACAGGTGTTCTCCACACAGGGATTTTTCCAAGTGGTTCTGGAAGGAGGGCAGGGAGGGTGCCAGGCAGAGGAGGAGAGAGCTGAGTAGAAGCTGGGCAGTGGGGTTCAAGTGGGAGTGGACAGAGGTGAAACCTGCACAGCCTGAGGATGGAACCGTCTTCCTGTCTTTGGAGCCTGCCTAGGTTTTGGGTGGCAAAACTGTGAACGTTGCTGCCCAGCTTAAATACACAACCTCAGAGCAGGGAGAGAGCTCAGGGTCAGGGGACCGTGTGAAAAGACCCAAGTGCCTCCTTGGACACTGCCTGCCTCCTGGGCACCATCAAGTTTGGCTCTGGGGGATCCCATCCCGGCCCAGGATGGCCCTGTCGCATTGGGTCTGAGCCAGGTTCATCATTGGGCCATCTGTCCCTGGAGGCCATGTCAACAGTACGACTTCGTGGGTGACCCAGCCTGCCCTTACCAGAGTGACTTCAGGCTTTTTGGGTGTCGTTGTACAACCTTTCTTGGGAGCTACCGAGGCTTCCAGGAGGCTCCAGGGCAATGCATTTCTAGAAGATGCGACCAAATTCTATGGCAGGTCTCAACCATGACTGACGTTCCCTTCAGAGGTCCTTCGAAGCACCGTGCCAGGCCTGGGATGCCCTGGTGCAGGGTGTTCCCCGTCCCTGAGGCTGTGTTGCTTCTGCAGGTGCAGAGAGCAGAAGTACAATTATGAAGGTCTGCCAACGACGTCCGTGATCATCGCGTTTTATAACGAAGCTTGGTCAACCCTCCTTCGCACCGTTTACAGTGTCCTCGAGATGTCCCCAGACATCCTGCTGGAGGAGGTCATCCTGGTGGATGATTTCAGCGGTAGAGGTACCCGGCCTCCCCTCTACCCTGCCCTGACCTCCCCTCCCCCCACCCCGCCCTCCCTTGACCCCCACCCTCCCCTCCCCTGCTCTTGCCTCTGAGCTCTGTCTGGTTCTCGCTGTGGACGGGTTCTGATTGAAGGCTGTGCTGGGCTGTTCTCTGTGAGGCTCTAGATAACAGTGATTTACAGGAGATAACAGGGAACGTCTCCCTGCAGTTGGGGTATGGCTGTAGAGGGCAGGTGCGGGAGCAGGTGTGGGGGACAGGTGTGGGGGATAGGTATGGGCTATAGGCATGGGGGAACAGGTGTAGAGGGCAGGTGTTGGGGGGTGGGTGTGAGAGAGAGGTCTTGGGGACAGAGGTGGGGGAGAGGTGTTGGGGGCCAACTGTGAGGGAGGGTGTGAGGGCAGGTGTGGAGGCAGGTGTGGGGGCCAGGGGTGGGGGCAGGGGTGAACACTCGCCTTCTTTGGGGTGCTGTGCTCCCTGGGATGCCCCAGCCTTGCCCCTCCCCTCTCTCTCTCACTCCCACCTGTACTGAAGGGTGTCCAGGGGACTTGGGCAGCACCTAGTAGGGGGTCTCACCTCCCACCCTGCAGAAGAACAGTCACCTGGCCACACCTGGCTACAGGGGACGCTCAGGACTGTAGTCTCGCTTGTTTGTTCTGGGGGCCGCTGGGCGGTTCTCCGGGCTTGCTCCTGGCACTGTGCTCAGGGCTCACTCCTGGTGTGCTCAGAGGACCAGGTGGGGCGTTGGGATCACACATCTTAACCTGGGGGACTGATGTCTTTGGGGTGGTGGCCATGTACTCGGCTGGAAATCGTGGAGAGAGTATTCGGGGTCATTCAGCGTTGCCCATGACAGAGTGCAGGGCAGGTGAGTGTGAGGCGATGCCGATAGAGCCAGCTGGGCACCAAGTCCTGACAGTCCTGAGACCTGGGCGTCTGGGTCCAAGGGGGGCACGTGGGAACGTTGCTGGTGGTTCTAGAGTTCTCCATCCCAGCCTTCCCTTGCCCGGGCAGGGCGGGAGTGAGCCGGCTGCCCCATTCTCCTCCCCAGAGCACCTGAAGGAGCGCCTGGAAGCCCACCTGCCCAAGGTGCACCTCATCCGCGCCACCAAGAAGGAGGGCCTGGTGCGCGCCCGGTTACTCAGGGCTTCGGGGGCCAAGGGCGACATCCTCACCTTCCTGGACTGCCACTGCGAGTGCCACGAGGGCTGGCTGGAGCCGCTGCTGCAGAGGTGCGTGGGCGGTGCCCAGTGGGAACACGGGAGACCCAGCTCCGTGGGCCTCGGGCTCGGCCTGGGTGCCCCGTCCCCCAGTCTCAGGCCACGGCTCCATCCCTGGTCACATGATCAGGGACCCTGGTCTGGGAGCCTTCGAGGGCATCAGGCGCTGCTGTACCCACGGCTTACTGGTGCAGGGGAATTGCTTTTACTGCTGCTGGTCAGGTGCCTGAGTCGAAAAGTGCTGCCATGGGCAGAGAGGCCAAGAACAGGATGGTGTGGATCTTATCAGATCACAGCCCTAGGCAGCACATTTTGGTCATCTTTCCTTCATGCTGGGCTGACTTTCCCAGGTCAGCCAGTACCTGTGTTGCCTGGGGCTCCTCAAGCCTGAAGGGACCCACAGAAATGGTGATTCACAGTAATTTCTCTTATGTATTTATTTATTATTTATTTTTTGCTTTTTTGGGTCGCACCCGGCAATGCACAGGGAGTCACTCCTGGCTCATGCACTCAGGAATTATTCCTGGTGGTGCTCAGGGTATTATATGGGATTCTGGGAATCAAACCCGGGTCAGCCGCATGGAAGGCAAATGCCCTACCCACTGTGTTATGGCTCCAGCCCCTGCATTTTATTTTGGGGGGGGGGGATTTGTGTGTGTGAAGGGGCTTACCCGTGAGTGCTCAGGGCTTACTCTTGGCTCTGCTCAGGGATCACTCCTGGTGGTGTTCAGGGGACCACATGGGGTGCCGGGGATTGAACCAGGGCAGCCACCTGTCAGGCAGGCACCTTCCCTGGGGTCCTGTGTCTCTGGCCCCCACCTTCCTTAGCGTCACTAGGAAACCATGAGCAGAATCATGGACAGGAAGCAGATGGCCCTCGCCTGGGTTATTTTTTATCTTCTTACCCCTGTAGTCTTAAACTATGCTTTTAAGTATCATTGTTTGAAAGGGTTTTAAATGCAGGGGGGAGGGGAACCACTCCAGGCTGCCCTTCCCCCAGACCCACCTTACTCCCTCCACTTCCTCCCTCCTGATGCTGCATCACTATTGTCAGCTACCCCCAGATTCCTCCGGGTGGGCTGTGCCCCCATGTGGCGTGGACAAGGATGCGGGGGGAGGGGTTCAGGGTCTGCGCAGCTGGCCTCTGGAGCACACGCACCCACTGTCTCCTCTCCCAGGCGTGGGTGTCCATCATCTGGCCCCCAGCCTCACCCTGCTGCTCTCTGCCCTCCCCATCTCTGTCCTCACCCACTCTGGCTCCCTTCATGGCTTCTTTCTTTTCCCCAGCTTCAAAGAGGGTCCCAGCAGCTGGACTCCCAGGGGCCCAGGCCAGTGCCAGGGGCTGAGAGCAGAGCCATCATCGTGTCTCGCTCTCCCTCTGAATCCCAGGCTGGAGGGTGGCATTGGGGACCGATGCCATGCAGGGTCCAGAAGCAGGGGACCTGAGGGCACACACTGGCCCTGAGTGGAGTGGGAGCGAGCATGGCTTGGAAGGGGGGGGGCTGTTCCTGGTCACCCCGGTCCTGGCCACATCTGGGTGGTGTGCGTATGTGTGCGTGTGTGTGCGTGTGTGTGTGTGTGTGTGTGTGTGTGTGTGTGTGGTCACTGCAGGATCGGGGAGGAGGAGACGGCGGTGGTGTGCCCCGTGATCGACGTTATTGACTGGAACACTTTTGAGTACCTGGGCAACTCCGGAGAGCCTCAGATCGGTGGCTTTGACTGGCGGCTGGTGTTCACGTGGCACGTGGTCCCTGAGCGGGAGCGGAAGCGGATGCGGTCCCCCATCATTGTCATCAGGTCAGGACTGGCTGGGAGCGTAACAACCCCCCCAACAACTGCAGCAGACGCCCGGGGGGAGGGCAGGGATGCTTCGCTGGGGCCCCACCTGGTTTTGTTCTAAAGCATCTGCTGATTATTTTTTTACTCTACACCCACCCCGCTCTAAGTGTGGGGTTCATATTCATTGGCCTATTTTGTTTATTTAAAAACAAAGGTGAGGGGGCTGGAGAGAGAGTTCAGTGGGTAGGGCGCTTGCCTTGCAGGAGTTTGCCCTGGGTTCGATTCCCCAGGCACCCTGTTATGGTTTCCCGAGCACCGCCAGGAGTGATTCCTGAGTGCAGAGCCAGAAGTTGCCCCCGAGCATTGCCAGGTGTGGTCCCAAAGCCAAAGCCAAAACAAGATAAATAAAAATAGGGTGAAGTATGTATCCTAAAATGTACTGCTCTGACCGTTCTTAAATATATAACTTGGGAGACTCAAGCGCGCTTTTCCCTCGACCACGCAGAATCTGTCCAACCGTCAGGCGGTGTGTGTCAACCCCAGCCCCTAACGGCTCCATGGCCTCTAACACACCCCCACAAAAACTTTCCCCCTTCCAGACGCCTCACGCGAATGAGGCCACCACGCTTTGTCCCTTCGCGTTTGCCTTCTTGCCGGTCCCGAGATGTTTGCCTTGGGAACCCATAATTCTGCCTTGTGTCAACGTGGCCGGTTTTGTTGGCCCCTTCACCTCCGGTGGGTGTGTTCGCCTTCCAGGAGTTGTGTGCCATGCCCCGGGGAGGACTGATATCACAGGTGCCCTGCCCCCTGGACTGGTGCCAGTCTCCAGGGCCCGAGGTGGCTGGCTGCCACTTCCGGCTGTCCAAGTGGGCGTGGGGTTCTGGGTCAGGTGGCGACTCCATGGTGACGACTCTGAGCACTTAGTGGCAGGCCTCTGTGGGACTGAAGCCAGTTAGGGGATGGGTGAGGGCGCAGGGTGAGGGCGGCCGAGAGTCAGCGTTGGTCAGTGGGTGAGCCTGGGTCTGAGCCCGGCTGCTCGCGTTCTGTTTCATTTGTTTGGCTTAGTTTTCGGGCCACACTTGCTGAGGCTCGGGGTTACTCCTGGCTCTGCACTCAGGAATTACTCCTGGTGCCTCGTGGTGAGGGAGCTGGTGGGCACAGGATGGGGTGCAGGGACCAGGCATGTGTTAGGAGGCTCTGCAGACTTCCCCGTCAGAAATGCGGGCGCAGGAGAAGACGGAGGCTGAGACTGGGGGGTGGGGGGACCTCCGGGGCGGTGGGGGGATTTGGAGAAGCTGATTGACATCTGGGAAAAAGGACGGATTGAGGGTGGCACCCGGATTGCTGGAGTGGCCACTGGGGAGCCGCTGGCATTGCAGCTCACACAGCAGATTTAGAGACTGAGGCAGAGGAGGAGGGATCATGTGTCAGGTCACAGATGCAGCCTGTGATGTCGAGACATACTCCCTCCCCCCCAACTCCCTCCTCCAGTGCACACATATGAAGACATTTGCACAAACCCACACACATGCACACATGCAGCAGCTTCATGGTCAGTTGCCTGCCCCTCCCACAGTCTCATCTCAGTTTTTTTTTAAATGTAGGAGTACTGCTATTTATTCAGCCACTGATTAGCTGATTGAATTGTGCATGAACTCCACACATCATCTCAGCTTTCTTGCATGTTTCAGTCACCATGTTCCCTAATCTTATACCCTAAAGCCATGTGAATGTGCTCTCATGCTGGCACCCCTCCCTCCCTCCCTTTTCCCTCCTTCCCTCCCCCACTCCTTCCTTCCTTCCTACCTTCCTTCCTTCCTTCCTTCCTTCCTTCCTTCCTTCCTTCCTTCCTTCCCTCCCTCCCTCCCTCCCTCACTCCCTCCCTTTTTTCTTTCCCTCCCTCTCTCTTTCCTTCCTTCCTTCCTTCCTTCCTTCCTTCCTTCCTTCCTTCCTCCGTCTCTCTCTCCCTCCCTCTCTCTCTCCCTCCCTCCTTCTCTCCCTCCCTCCTTCTCTCCCTCCCTTTTCTCTCTCTTCTCTCCCTTCCTTGGTCTTCCCTCCCTCCTGTTCTTCCATCCCCCACCAAGGAGTCCCACTGACCTTTCCCGTGTACTCTGAGCCTGCAGTGCTGGGAGGGCCCCCCAGTGCCACCACAGGGACCCGGCTGCCACCAGTTTCCCACACCCACATCTGCACTCTGGGGTGCTTCCCTTCCAGCTTTCGACCTGAGCCACCTCTGGGGGCCGGGGAAGATGCCATGCCTGCTCAGTGGGGTTGGGGGAATCGAGGGCTTCAGGAAAATGTGCTAGAATCATCTTTCATGGCCTCCAGCAGCCCCCAGCTGCATCTGTGAGTGCCTGGGCTCTGCTGTGAGACCACCACCAACGCCCACCCCGCCACCCTCCCAGCCATGTGCTCTCTCCGCCCTCTCTCCGGGTCCATCTGCAGCTGCCGGGGTCCTCTCATGCTTAGACTTTGCCCATGCTGAGGCCTTCCCAGCACCGTTCATTCCTCTATACTGGACACGCCCCGGGCCTGTACCCTCTCCGCCCTGGAAACAGCTGTCCCTGCCCTTGACCCCTCGAGAGCACATGCATCACACGCAGTTCTGTGATTATTTGGAGGGGTCTGGGAGCTTCCCCAGCTAGGACTCCCAGCAGAGCCCCCCCACCACCAGTGCTCCCAGACTGATGAAGGCAGATCAGGCCTGGGTAAGGGTTCCTGCGGCTGGCACTGAGACGCAGGTGTTGCAACTCTTCCAGGTCCCCGACAATGGCTGGTGGGCTGTTTGCTGTGAGTAAGAAATATTTTCAGTATCTGGGGTCTTATGATACAGGAATGGAAGTTTGGGGCGGAGAAAACCTCGAATTCTCCTTTCGGGTAAGTGTTCTAGTCTCCCCTTGTGCGTGTTTAGCCTCTCCTGTCGCTCTCTTGTGTCTCTGTGTCTGTCTCTGTCTCTTTCTGTAGCCGTGCTTGTCTCTCTCTCTCTCTCTCTCTCTCTCTCTCTCTCTCTCTCTCTCTCTCTCTCTCTCTCTCTCTCTCTCTCTCTCCATGCCTCTGTCTCTCTGGATTTCATGAAAACCTGTTAGACTTTTCCCCGCCTTGGCCTTTTGTCCAGTGTCCTGAGAGTGGACACGTGGACAGCCTATATATGTGCTTCTCTCATCTGACCTTCTCACAGAACGTGCTTTTAACTAGAAAAGCAGGAGGCAGGGAAGGAACCTCCTAGGTCCCCTGATTCTTTTCTTCCCCTCTGCTGCCCTGGGCCGAGGTTGGCCCCAGACACAGCATCCTGCCTCCTGGTCCACCTTTGGTCGCCAGGCTTGCTGATCTCTTTAGGAAGTCGCCTCTGTATGTATGTAGCAGGGTGACATTCAGAGTTTGACACCGAGAAGAATTCTCGGGAGAGCTTGTTAAAGGGGTCAGGTTCAGTAGCTGGACGTGCAGGCCGGAGCAAGAGTCACATTAACGAGCGCACCCCCTGAGGCCGCCCTCTGCCCTCAGAATCCCCGAGGGACAGTTCTGTGAGAACCCCCGCCATTTCCATGGGATTCCCAATGAACTTGTGTCTGGCATATTACATTTCAAGACCATATGCCATTGGTCATGCTTTTTGATGATGTTAAAATTTTCTGTTTAATTTTTTTTTGGCTTTTTGGGTCACACCCTGCGATGCTCAGGAGTTCCTCCTGTCTCTGTGCTCAGAAATTACTCCTGGCGGTGCTTGGGGGACCATATGGGATGCTGGGAATCAAATTTGGGTCAGCCTCGTGCAAGGCAAACGCCCTACCCACTGTGCTATCGCTCCAGCCCCTCTGATTAATTTTTGTGAGAATTTTTTTCATCTTTTCTGATTGCTTGTTTTGTTTTGGGGCCACACACAGTGGGGCTCAGGGGATACACCGGGTTCTACCCTCAGAGATGACTCCTGTCTGTGCTCGAGGGACCCTATGGGATGTCGGGGATTGAACCTGGGTTGGCCCCATGCCAGGCAGTATGCTCTACTCGCTGTACTAGTGTTCTGGCCCCTGGAATTTTTTTTTAAGTAACAGAACATCCCAGCTTTGCATAAAGAGTGAACCAAATAGAAATTTTATCTTCCACGCAGGGCTTTCCTTCTCCCATCGTAAGGTACTGTCCTTTTGGGTCTTATTTTTCAAAAAAATTTTTCTTTTTGAATTTGGTTGAAACCCAAACTCAGGGCTCACTCCTGGTGGTGCTCAGGGGACCGTGGGAGCTGCCAGAAACTGAACCTGGGTCAGGTACATGCAAGGCAGGTGCCCAACCCCATTGTACTGTGTCTCCAGCCCTTCAGCTGCTTTTCTGGATGGTTCATCCTGGGGGCCAGTGGTGGGATGTGGTGGTTCACACCCCTCTGCCCTTGCATGAGTCTACCTCGTTGGGTTTTGAGGTGTGCTTTTAATGGTCTTTCTGCCTCTCCTCCAGGTGCCAGGCTGCTCTTCCTGTGTCTGGCAGTTCCTCTTTCTCCCTTCCCAACCTCTCTCCTTCCTAGCTGCTTTCCTCTCTTCTCTGGCTAGGAGATCAGGTAATCCGCCCGTGTGGACTGTCACCCACCCACGAGCTCCTGGCCGGGCCCACTCTGGGCCCTGTGAGCCCCACGCATGAACAAACAGTGCATGGGCTTGTGGTCTTGGTTCTGGTGGCTAGACCTTGGGCCGCTCCCTTGTTCTTTGGCTGCGCTCTGGAGCCCGTGTGTGCATGGGGGTGGGTGAGGCAGGGATGGGCGGTGGGGTGAGGAGTGGGGTGGAGGGGGCCGCCTGTTTCATGCCCTGGAGGGTGCGGTCTCGGCAGTGTCTCTTTGGGTGATGCTTGGTGCCCGGCCTCTGTACTCAAGGGACAGCCGTGCCGATGGACCCGCTCCCCTCACCCAGCCACTCCTCTGCCCTGCAGATCTGGCAGTGCGGCGGGACCCTGGAAACGCACCCCTGCTCACACGTCGGCCACGTCTTCCCCAAGCAAGCTCCCTACTCACGCAAAAAGGCTCTGGCCAACAGTGTCCGCGCTGCCGAAGTGTGGCTGGATGAGTTCAAGGAGCTCTTCTACCACCGCAACCCCCACGCACGCCTGGTGAGCTCCTCCCGCCCGCCCCGTCTGCTTTCACCCCTGCAGGCCGCCTCAGAACCAACCCCCCCCTTCCTCCTCCCTCCTCCCTCCACCCTCCGTGCCCGCACATCCACTTCCGGAGGGAGAAGCTGCGGTGGGCCTTGGTGAGGCCAGTGGGGGACTACTTGATTCCTCCATGGTTGTGATGACCCTTTGCTGATGTCTCTTGATGCCCACCCGGCCTTGAGAATCACACCAAGCAGCTCATGCTGCCCACCCCAGGTTGGGGTACCCTGAGCTTGTTGCTTCTAGGAAAATCAGGGCTGGGTTTCAGCTACCTCCAGCCACTACATGATCTTCAGATCGTGGGTATTTCTGTCGTGGAGGGGAGGTCAGGCCCCATGCCATGGTCGCCAGGGCCTCTTCCTGGCTCTGCACTCAGGGATCATGCCTGGTGATTTTTTTTCTGGGAACCAAATGAGGTGGCAGGGACCAGGGCAGGGTGGCCACCTGCCAGGCAAGCGCCCTGCCCTTTGCACGAGCTCTCTGGTTCCTGTTTACTTATGACCCCCACCTGGAGGTGCTTGGGTTCTACCCTTGACTCAGTGCTGGGGGTTCCCTGCCGTGCCGGGACTCGGACCTGGGCCTCCTGTATGTGCTCTTGACCATTGAGCTATCTCTTCAACACAGAGTATGTGTGTGTGTGTGTGTGTGTGTGTGTGTGTGTGTGTGTGTGTGGTGCCGGGGATGGGTCATGCATATGTGCGCTATCTCATCTCATCCCAGCCCCGTCTCTTGGCTTTGCATGCGTGTCTACCTCAGCCAGCCTTCCTCAATCTGTCCCATTGAAGAAGTGCTGTGTGTCCAGGGATGCCCACAGGGCTGGGGTTTGGGGCTCCCATCATGTCCTAGGCGCTTCATGACCATCGAGGTGCACTGGGTCTCCCCAGGCTGGAGCTGGGCAACGGGGAACCCTGTGTGTGTGTGCGCGCGCATGTGTGTGTGTGTGGGGGGGTGGTACCCCGGCTGCCACAGCTCTCTCCCTAGGCACCCACCCACACCTGCACAGCTAGGGCTTGGGGGCATCGTCACGCCCCAGGACTGGGGTGGGGTGGAGTGGGGGACTGTGGAGGACCTTCAGGCTGACCGCATGGACCCCCCTCAGGAGTTCTTTGGCGACGTGACCGAGAGGCGGCAGCTCCGTGAGAAGCTCAAGTGTAAGGACTTCAGGTGGTTCCTGGAGAACGTGTATCCTGAGCTGCACGTGCCCGAGGACCGGCCCGGCTGCTTCGGGATGGTGAGAGGGCTGCGCCCGGGGGGTCTGCCAGCAGGGTCCCCACGCCCTGCATGAGGCAGGTCCTCGATGGGGTCCCTTGGGCTCCCCAGCCCCGGCCCTCTCCCCGGCTCTTCCCCTCCCCCGGCTGGCTTTGGCTCTCAGCTCGCTCACGTGGGAGCATGTGAACGAGAGTCAGGTTCTGCCTGTGATTTTGTGCATGAGGAGACTGAGGCTTGCCTGGACTCTCCACACCACCTCTACCCATCACATCACTTCACACCCGAGTCTCAGTGTCTGGGCCAGTTAGTCATTCCCACCGCAGGGGTCCTTGGGGACCAGTGGGGGGGTACAGGAGGATGGGGCAGGAAAAGGAGAGTCACTTCTGTTGTTCACCAAAAGAAAGAGAAAAGAAATCTTTGGGGGGGGGGGCAGAGAGATAGTCCCGGGGTTAAGTTTAAGCTTTGCTCTCTGTGTGGCCAACACTAGTTTGATCCCCGGTGCCAGACGTGGTCCCCTGAACACCGTCAGGAGTGGCCGTTGAGTACCTCGAAGTATGGCCTAAACACCCGTTCCGCTCCCCCCCAAACCCCTGCACACAAATGGGAAGTATTTGGGCTGTGGGGGTTGGGGTTGGGCTTCACCCGGTGGTGCTCAGTGGTGACTCATGATGGTGTTGGCGTCAGACTGGGGCTTGGTTGCCTGCCTGGCAAGTGCCCTCACCCCCCAGACCCTCTCTGGCCCCAGTGCGCCATTCACTCTGGAGAGAAATCACGCCAAGGTACAGACTCCCCTCTCCTGGGCTGCACGGCTGGGCGACGCTGCTTCCCCCATTCTGGAAGCCCTTTGGTCAGCACCCAGCGGGCTCTGAACACGTTTGAATCCTTGGCCACTGTGAAGTGTCCAGGTCTCCCGAGGTGCCGAGTGGATCAGGAGGCCGTCGTGGGCTGCCTGCCCCAGGGAGTGTGTCACTCTTGCTCGCCCTGCCTTTGTCTCCTGCATCCCCACCCCACTCCGTCCCACTGCATTTCTCTTTTGTCCAAGTGCAGCCCTGGAGGGGATGATGGGGCATGATGCTCTTCAGGCCTTTGCACGTGACCAAACTGGGCACTATCCCCAGCATCCCATAGGATTCCCCACCAAGCACCACCCGGTGTGATCTCTGAGCACAGAGCCAGAAGTAAGCCCTGAGCATTGCTAGATGTGATACTCCCCTCCTTCAATCCCCCCCAAAAAATCCAAAATGAATAAATTAAGGAAGCTCTTATTTATTTATTTGTTTACTTTTGGTGTGGGGTCCATGCCTTGCGGTGCTCAGGGATTTACTCCTGGCTCTGTGCTCAGGGATCACTCTTGGCGGTGCTCAGGAGGTCCTGTGGGTTGCTGGGGTTTGTCCATGTGCAAGGCCAGCCATCTGACCTTCTGTACTATCGCTCAGGTCCCAGAAGCTCTTACTTTTGGGCCTGGCTCTTGTGCCGGGCCCTCCCCACTCGCTGTTTCTCCTCCCGCAGCATCCTGGGTTGACTCAGTTGTGTGTAAACCTGAACTGGAAACTCCCGTTATGTTTCTTGGTAGCTCCAGAATAAAGGATTGCAAGGACTCTGCTTTGACTATAATCCTCCTGATGAAAACCAGATTGTGGGGCACCAGGTCATTTTGTACACCTGTCATGGCCTGGGCCAGAACCAGGTAGGTGACGCTTCTCTCTGGAAAAAGGCAGCAGGGGCCCCTGGGTTCAAGGTCTTGGGAGCCTCTTAAAGAGGAAAATTGGGGAAGATCTATGTGTGTTGTTGTTTTTTAATTTTAATTTTTTTTTTGTTGAATCACTGTGGTATTCAGTTACAGGGCTTTCATGATTGAGTTTCAGTCATACAATGATCAGACACCCATCCCTCCACCAGTGCTCATTTTCCACCACCAATGTTCCCAGTGTCCCTCCTGCCACCCCCATCCCCTGCCTCTACGGCAGACAATTTCTTTCTTACTCTCTCTCTACTTTTGGGCATTATGGTTTGCAATACAGATACTGAGAGGCCATTATGTTTGGTCCTTTATCTACTTTCAGCACCTCTATGTGTGTTTTTTAAAAAGTGAATATTTGACCTCTTCAATTTGTAAAGGTAATAGAGACTCATTGTAAAATATTTGAGAACTAGAAAGTGAAGCAAGTGTGCCCGAGAGGACCTGGAGAAACCGCCTTAGGATGAAGGTGAGTTTCTTGTCCCTCTTTCCTCTATGCACAGACTCTGGATTCTGTGTTTTAACTTAATCACTTAATCACTTAACTTCCCGTTAGTCGTCGATTTGCTCGAGCGGGCGCCAGTAACGTCTCCATTTGTCCCTGTCGCGTGCTAGTGTAGCCCAATGGCATCTGTTCGCTCCAGGAACATGAAGGGCTTCAAACCGATTGTTCATGATCTTGACGAAGAAGTCTGACCATCTGGTAGGTGGGCGGCCACGCGGTCTTTTGACATCCTGTGGAATCCAGTCGGTAACAGCTCTAGTCCAGTGGTCGTCTTTAAACCTCATTACGTGACCAGCCCATCTGATTTTTGACACCTTGGCAAATGAGACAGTGTCCCTGATTCTTGATCGTCGACGGATGTCGGAACTCCGGATTCTTTCTCTCATTTGAGTGAAACGTGATATTCCAAGCATAGCTCTTTCTATTCTTCTTTGGGAGACCTGAATAGAGTTCTCATCCTGTTTGCGTAGGGCCCAGGTCTCTGAGGCATATGTTAATGCAGCAAGAACAGTGGAATCAAAGAGATGTGCCCGGAGCCGGAGGTTCTTCATCCTCTTAGCTATTTCTTCGACGTTCTTGAAGGCGTTCCAAGCCGCTCTCTTCCTCCTGCGCAGCTCGGGTGCCAGGTCATTTGTCATGTTGATCTCTCGACCTAGGTACACATAGCTGTTGCATTCGGAGATGGTCGTTCCATTGAGAGCGATTAGGGCATCAGGTACGAGGCTGTTTCTCATAAACATTGTCTTCGTAAGATTCAGCTGTAGTCCTACCTTTCCACACTCACGGTCAAAGTCAGCCAGCATTTGTGCTGCTTGGCTGATGTTTGGTGTTACTAAAACAATGTCATCAGCAAAGCGGAGGTGGTGTAGTTGCCGACCATCTATCTTCACTCCCATTCCTTCCCATTCCAGTCGTCGCATGATGTTCTCGAGGGTGGCACTGAAGAGTTTCGGTGAAATGGTATCACCCTGCCGCACCCCTCTCTTGACATCAACGATCACTTCTTTGTAGAATGGTGAGATCCTGGTAGTGAATCCGCAATACAGCTCATGGAGGATCCTGATGTATTGGGCTTGAATGCCCTGATTGGCTAGGGCTTCAATGACTGCTTCCGTCTCAACAGAATCAAAGGTCTTCTTTAAATCAATGAACGTTAAACAAAGCGGCATCTTGAACTCCCGAGAAACCTCAATGAGCTTGGTTATCGTGTGGATATGGTCGATGGTGCTGAATCCTTTGCGGAACCCGGCTTGCTCGCATGGTTGTCCTTCATCTAGTGTTCTGCCAATCCTATTTAGGATGACTCGAGTGAACAACTTGTAGATGACAGACAATAGGCAGATCGGGCGATAGTTGCCAATGTCATGGATGTCTCCCTTCTTGAACAGTAGTACGGTCCTGCTGGTTTTCCATTGGGACGGAACCTTGCATTCAGACAGGTAGCGAGTGAAGAGCCGAGCCAGTGTATTGATGAGTACTGACGGCAGGTTTTTCAGGTGTTCAGGTCTGATCTTGTCTGGGCCGGGTGCTGTTTGTTTCTTTACCGACGAAATGGTGTGTCGGATTTCGGAAGGGAGAACATTGGGAACGACATATCCATCCTGTAGAATTTGGTATGTTGGCAAGTGGACATGGCTGTCGAAGAGATTTGAGTAGAAGTCATAGATAATCTTCTCCATTGCCGTTTTGGAGGATGTGATGGATCCATCAGGACATTGGAGGGCAGTCATCTTGGTCTTGTAGTTGGCGAAGGACAGGCGGGCGTTATGAATACTTTTCCCGGCTTCTGCCGCATCTCCCAGTACTTCTGCTCTTTTCTCTTTGAGGTCTTCCTTGATTGCATCTCTGCACTGCTTTGGGAGCTTGGATGTTAGCTTGCGGTTGCCTGAGGCACGCGCCAAACCACGCTGGCGAATTAGCTCAAGAGTTTTTGAAGATAGGTGATTTTTTGTGGCTATCTCTCTCTTGGCGTTCCTCGCACATTCATGGAGGTGCTGAACCAGTCGATCGTATTCCTCGTCAATGTTGTCAACAATGGCATCTTCCCATGTTGCCGCAATAGTACCAAAGAGTTCCCAGTTGGTGGTCGTTCTGGGAGTTCTCTTTTTGAACTTTTCAGCCCTTTCTCCCCGCTCTGTGAAGTAGAATTTTGCACGAAGGAGACGGTGGTCCAATCCCGTTCGAAATTTTGGGACAACAGCGACATCAGTCAGGCAAAACCGTCGATTGAATATGATGTGGTCTATTTCGTTGTGGAATCGTCCACCGGGAGACTCCCATGTCCATCGTTTAGATTCTGCCTTCTGGAACTGTGAGTTACCATGAATGGTCTTGGTCGACATGATGAACTCAGACAGTCTCTCACCCTGTTCGTTCCATTCTAGGCCATGGGTCCCGATGTGAAGTTCTTCAGCTGATCTTCTCGGTCCTATCTTGGCATTAAAATCACCCACAATGATCTTGTAGAAGGTGTGGTCTTCTTTATAGAACTTGTCTAGCTCCATGTAGAACTTCTCGATTTCTCTTTCATCATAATGAGATGTTGGTGTATAGACAACAAAGATAGAAACTGCAGGCAGTGAGCCACATCATTCAAATGTAAACGTCCAATTCCGGTTGTTAGGCATTCGAATGAATCAATGCTCTTGGCCAAGTTTGTGTTGACAAGTTAAAATTAGTTTTAACTAATTGTCATCATTGTATGTTTATGGTTTATATTTGATTGTTTCCTCTTGCATGATCCATACATGCTCAGATGTCTTCTTTGGGAATATTGTGCCTTTTGACCTCCTGGTGGTTCACATCATGTAGTTCTTTTTTGTTTTTATTTTTGTTTTTGAGTCATACCTGGGGTTACTCAGGGTTTACTCCTGGCTCTGTACTCAGGAATCACTCCTGGCAGTGCTCAGGGGACCATATGGGATGCCAGGGATTGAACTCAGGTCAGCAAGGCTAACACCCTCTCCACTGTATTATCCCTCTGGCCCTGCACCATGTAATTCTGGAGCGGTGAGATGAACTGATTCTCTGCCTGCAAAGGTAATACAGACTCATTGTAGCTCACGGTCACGGTCCTCCCGTTGTTCATCGATTTGCTCAAGCGGGCCCAGTAACGTCTCCATTGGAGACTTTATTGTTACTGTGTTTGGCATATGGAATACATCACGGGCAGCTTGCCAGGCTCTCCCGTGCAGGCAAGACATTGTAGAACATCTGGGAAATAGAAAATGAAGCAAGCAGTGCCCGATAGGACTCAGAGAAACCCGCTTGTGCAGTTATGACTAACTGTGCACCAATACCTACAGTTAGAGGAAGAAAAAGGAAAACCCTGCAGATCTGGGTCGGCTCAGGAGGGCACCTACTTGGCCGGAGAAGCTGGATTCCAGCACCCTGTCTCCCTGTGTGACCCAGGCCTGCCCTCTCCCTGGCAGTGCAATTCCTGCCTGCAAAGGACATTTTAGTGATTCCACAGTGCCATTGCTTTGGATCAAACTCCCTCAAGTTTGCCAGGAAGAGGCAGAAAAGCCCAGAGAAGAGAAAGGGCAGCTCAGGCCTCAGAGTTGCCCACTCAGCTACTGAGACCGTCCATTTTCTGGCCAGCTCAAGGGTAGGGACAGCGTGGGGTCTCAAACACTCAGGGAAGAAGCAGAGCATGAGAAGGGGGCCTTGGGGAACTCTGGCAGGACACTCACAGACCCTCAAAACTGGACACTCAGGCTCTCTGCCTGGCCTCTGTGCTCTGATCCTGCCTGGTGTCCGTCCATTCCTCCATGGCCGACAGTAACCGTTGCCCACGGACGGCTCCTTTGCAGTTCTTCGAGTATACATCCCAGAAGGAGATCTGCTACAACACCCACCAGCCCGAGGGGTGCTTGGCGGTGGAGGCGGGCGGGGAGAGCCTGGTCATAGAGCTCTGCCAGAACCCGGTCCCCGAGAACCACTACTTCCTCCTGCGCTAGGTGAGTGGGCAGTGTCATCTGTGCTGTCAATCTTGGGGCTGAAGTAGACCCTGGGAGTCTCAGGGAGGAGCAGGCCCCAGGCATGCTGTGATAAGGGACATGCTGGGAATGGGGGTGGGGTGGGATGGGGAACTGTTGGCGCCTTTGTCTTGCAGGATCCCTAATGCTTGGCCTGTCTTCTCTTGTTCACTTGGAGTTGCTGGGGGCTGGGCGGGGCTTGGGACCCGCCTGGGGGCTGCTGCTGCTGCTGCTGCTGCTGCTGCTGCTTGAATGTGGTCTCCTTAAAGCGGATGTGAGGGCAGATCCTGCGGGGGGAGGGTTGGGGTGGTGGGGAAACTGTTTTACTTCTGTAAAACACACCCCCATTTTCCCCAGCTCTGGAATCAGGGGGAGCGGAAGGGGAGATGGTCACAGGGGTCACCAAAGCACACACCCAGCCCTGGATTTATCCCACGTGGCCCCTCCTGAACTTCACCATTTACAGCCCTGGAGGTCCCAAGCATCACTGGGATGGCCCTGGTGGCCCCCAGCACCAGTGAGAACATACGTCTGACTTTTATGTTCGTGTGTAGACGTGAGGATGGCACTGTATGTACATGGTGTGTGTATGCATGTGTATAGATGTGTGGATTGTACTGTATGTGCATGTGTAAAAGTGTGCATTTTTATGTGTGTGCACGTGTATGTAAAAGTGAAGATGGACTATGTGTATGCATGTATGTGTGCACACTTTTGTTCACATATGTGTAGAAATAAGGGTAGCACTTTGTGTGAGCACCAGGCCTGGCTTCTTAAACTGTAGATCAAGACTACACACGGGGTTTGCATAACTTAAAAGATACTTGTTTTACTTTAAATTTATTTATGACGTAGGGGTCTGGAGCGATAGCACAGCAGGTAGGGTGTTTGCCTTTCAGGCGGCCAACCCAGGTTCAATTCCCAACATCCCATATGGTCCCTCGAGCATTGCCAGGAGTAATTCCTAAGTGCAGAGCCAGGAGTAACCCCTGTGCATCGCTGGATGTGACCCAAAAAGAAAGAAAAAATCAAATAAATTTATTTATGATTTATCAAATAAATATTTGTATCCTTATTTTACATACCTCAAAATCAGGGGCCACGGAAAAAATTTCCTAACAAAAAGAGGTTGCTAATGGAAAACTTTAAGAAGCTCATAGAGAGAGAGAGAGAGAGAGAGAGAGAGAGAGAGAGAGAGACAGAGACAGAGACAGAGAGACAGAGAGAGAGAGAGAAAGAGTGGGAGAGGAAAAAGGAGGAGAAAGAGAAACTTTATTATACATAATAGAGATTGAATAATAACAGTAAAACCTGAAAAATTGCCGGAAACAAGGACTAATAAGTTACTGTAGCATCAGACAGTAGAAGTCAGAGCAACTGAGTGGTAGGCATGTCTTGGGGAAGTTTAGGAAATCATAAATTGGTGGCAGAGGAGAGAGAGGAGGAGGACTGGGCCACTCTCCCTGACAACCACCATCCTGTTACCACGACTATTTCAATAAGTGGATCCATCATAGTCTGTGTGGGTGTGTGCCATTGGGCGGGGCGGGTCCTGCCAGGAATGGCTCGTGCTTCTGGATGATGAGGAATCCGTGTCATGGGGTCTCAACATGTCCAGAGCCTGTCACTGCCCACCCATGGTGCCTATCCCATCTATACCCCCTCTGCAGTGCCCCCCAGGAAGAGCCCCCCACCTTGCCCCAATGCTATGTGAGTTCCCACCCCTAGTGGCCAGTCGATGTTTCAGGATAAGGACCTACAAACCTCCAGGTATTTTCTAAGCCTCTCAAGGACTGGATGGACCTTTCCTGCCCAGAGCCTCACCCCAGTGTGGAACCCTTCACTGCCCACAAGCTCCCCAGACAGCACAAGCCCACAGTGACCCTGTGCCCCACCATCAGAGATGGATTTGATTCTCCGCCCAGCGAAAGTGAGAGGGGGAGATGTCAGAGCTACAGGAGACAGCCGCAGACCACTGGGGCCTGAATGTGCTCAGGGAAGGGAGGACAGGGGCACTCGGGGGTGCCATAGTGGGCACGGGCGATATGGGGGAGTTGGGGTTCCTTTCAGGCTGCAGGACTCGTGAGGGCAGCGTGGCCAGGCTGAGTGGCCCTAGTTGGGAGTGTGTGTATTGAGAGGGATTTCCAGAACAGGCCGGGAGCAACATGAGAGAAGCGTCCAGCTTCCCCAAGGCCAAGTCTGGTGTCCAGCTCCCAGTAGGATGAACTGAGTCTCAGAGAAAGGGGCAGAGCTGGGATGGGGAGATTCTGTGGGGTCATTAAGAGCCCTCCAGGGCTCAGAAAGGGAAGTCTCTGTGCAACACGGGGAACTGGTCAGGGACTGATTGGGTCTGGGGGCTCAAAGGCCCCACAAAGTGGCTGCTGCCAGTCTGGGAGGAAGCAGAGACAGAAGGACAGAGCGAACGTGGACAACGGATATGGCGGGAGCAAGAACTCTGCGGGCCTGAGAAGAGGAGAGGGGAAGGGCAGGGAGGGCAGGGGCTCCAAGGACAGAAAGGAGAGGGGCCTGGGGAGGGAGGGGCGGTGAGGACAGCAACCAGGACAGCCCCTCTGCCAGGCTCGCTGGGCTCCCACAGCAGCAGCCAGGCCAGACCTACGGGTGCTCAGGGGCTAATCCTGGCAGCTGCAGCTCAGCCTGGGCACGGGGGGACGTGATCTCTGGGAATGAGAAAGTCGTGGACTGAGCTATGGGAGACCGAAAGGGTCAGTGCTCCTGGCCCACCATGGGGCCCACAGAGTTCCAAGCCACCATCGTCGGTAGGGGGCAGTGCCCGAGGGTCCGGGTGGGGGTGGGGAGGCCCGTAAGGCCCACCAGGGCAGAGGCTGGTGCAGCCTTCATCCTGAGGTTGCCCCGGGAGCTCTAGGTTTCCCCCTGGCCAATGGGGTTGCAGCCCCGAGGCCACGCCCCCATCCCTACCTATAAAAAAAGCTCGTGGCCCCGCCCCTCGGGGCACCCTCTCTCAAGGATGCTTGAGAGGGAAGTGGCCCCAACACACCTTCCCCCTGTTGACTGTTCGAGGGGTCATCTAGGGGTCACCTCCAGATGGTGACCCTTCCACGGGTCATCTACGGGTCACCTCTAGGGGTCATCTCTAGGGGATCTTTGGAAATTGGCAGAGCACAACGGACGGTAAGAAAAGGCCCTGCGTTGGCCCTGCACTGGTCACTGTATGGCCCCGAGGCCACAGGATCAAGCCCGGGCCCATTTCCAGCAAGTCTTCCGGCAGTTTTGTCCCCAGCAGCCTCTGTCCTCGTCAGGGTCTGCCGGGACTCTGGGATGGGAGTCCCCAGAGAGCCCCTCTCCAGGACCTGTCCGTTCCTGTCCCCAGAATAGCACCTCCTGGGCTTCTGCTGTCCAAAGACCTGGGTGGCTGAACACTGGCTCCCCAGCTCAGGAAACAATGGGGGTGGGAGCTCAGGGCAATGCCGAGGAGCTGCCTCAGTGGCGCTGGGGAGTCAAAGTAGGGTCCCCGGGTGCGCAGACCCCTCACCACAGACCCTCCTGCCAAAAACCACTTAGCGTGCGACCACACTCTTCCCCCTAAGTTAGGACTGAAAGAGATGGAAGAACAGAATTTTAAAACATCAGATATATCTTGTAAAGGCGGAGAGTCACATGGCAGCGCCACATCCGTTAGGGGTGAATGATTTGGGCTGGTGCTTGGCACCAGGAGTTTGAAGCCTGTGATGTCCGAGGAGGGCAAGGCAGGGAGGAATCACCCAGAGTGTCCTGAGGCCACGGCCACATCCCTGCCTATAGAAATGCTCGTGGCCCCGCCCCTCGGGACACCCTCTCTCAAGGAGGCTTAAGGGAGAAGTGGCCCCAATGCACCTTCTGCATGTTGACCCTTTCCCTAGGGGATCATTGGAAATCGGCAGAGCATGAAAAGATGGGAAGAAAAAGTGCTAGGTCGGTGCTAACCCACCAACACTGGGCCATGCGCTGGTTCTGCACTGGTCAGTGTGTGGCCAGGAGGCCCAGGATAAAGCCCCCGGCCATTTCCAGCCAAGTTTTCAGGCATTCTTGTCCTCCAGCAACTTCTGCCCTCGACAGGGTCTCTCGGGACTCTGGGATGGGAGTCCCCAGAGACCCTCTCTCCAGGCCCAGTTTCCTCCTGCCACCAGAATAGGATCTCCTGGGTTCCCACTGATCAAAGAACTGGGTGGCTGTACACTGGCCCACCCAGCTCAGGAAATGATGGGGGTGGGATCTCAGGGCAGCACTGAGGAACTGGGGAGTCAAAGCAGGGTCCCCGACTCCCAGACCCCTCATCACAGTCCCTCCTAGCAGTGGGTCTAACTGTGCGAAAATACCCCTTCCCTCTTGTTTGGGACAGAAAGAGCTGAAAGAACAGAATTTTAAAACATCAAGTGTATCTTATAAAGACGGAAGATTGCTTGGCAGAGCGTCATCCTTTAGGGGAGAGTGATTTGGGCTGGTGCACAGCACCAGGAGCTTGAAGCCTGTGATGTCTGAGGAGGGCAAGGCGGGGAGGAGTGACTTCGAGTGTTGAGGGAGGGGCCCTGTGAATGGGGCACTGTGACAGGGGAGAAAGGCTGGGAGCAGGAGCTGGGCGAGTCTCCCCGTCCCTCCGCACCTGTGTCCTGCTCTGCGGGCAGCCAGAGGAAATGGGGTCAGCTGTCCACTCCCCAGAATTTTACGACCATGAAAATGCAGAGAGCTCTAGGGCCGGGACATAGAACGCTTGTTTCTAGTTGTCCCTCGTGTCCCTGCCAGCACTGCCAGGAGGGCTCCAGTGGGTCCAAACCAGGAAAGAATCCAATTTGTAAGGGGTCCAGAGGAGCAGATGGCGGTGAGAAATGAGCAGACCCCGAGATGAGCAGGAGGAACCAAGAGTCGGTGCTGTGGACCATGAAGTTTGGGTGGGGTTGAAGGTCTGGGGTCCTTGACTGTCTGCTTCCTCTCAGGTTTACCGGCCTCTGGGTGCCCCCGAAACAGTCACATCGTTGACAACATTTCCAAGGACAGGTGGAGGCAGGAGGTTCCAGGAACAACGGGTGAACCCAGAGAACAACTGCGGATGCGAGTGGGGGATGAGGGGACTGAGCTGGGGTGAGAGAAGCGGGCACAGTGCTGCCCGGAGTCTGAGGGCTGTGGGGTGGCTGGCCGGGAGCCCGGCCAGGCTCGAGTTGTGTCTCTGTAACAGTGGAAGGGGTCTGGGTAACATTTCCCAGTCTTGGAGCTGGGCGAGTATCATCTCCAATTATCACCTATCATTCCAACATGTCTTCACTGCGAGCCCACGAAAAGTTGCCGTACTCGAAGAGTTTTGAGAGAGGGGGCAGGGGTTTGCTGGCCATCAGCTCCCCTCCACCCCGGGGTATTCTTGGGGCATAACCATTCAGTCTTCTGGGCTGTGACTTTCCTGGTCTGTGAAATGGGCTGGTGAGACCCCCTGTGAGGCCAAGAGCCTGCCTTGGGTGATGGCAGGAAGGACAGGTCAGAATGCCCTGAGGGCTTTGGTGGCACTGACTGGCCCACACTACACAGAGGGGTCTGGAGTTGGCAGTTGCCAGGTAGGAGTCAGGGTCCGAGGCAGAGGGAGACCCAACTCCTAGGCTCTGGGACAAAGACGCCATGGGGGCCTGTGGCTGAGGGTCTGAGCCCTGCATCTCCTGGCTGGGATGTAGTCGGCCCTCCTGCCTGTCCTCACAGACACTGTCCTACCTCCCACAGATGCCGGGGCAGGACTAAAAGGTGCAGTGCCAGTGGCCTCCCTGGGGCCGATTCTGCTGGTACCTGGAAATGCACATAGCTGCCGACAAGAGCACCTGGATGCCCGCTGTCACCTGGGCTCCAAGGAGGAGCAGCTGTACCAGCGGATGCTGCGGCAGAAGCAGACCATAGACCAGCTGCTGCAGGTGCCACCAAGGCTGCAGGCCCTGCTGGAGGCCGCCATCAGGGAGCTGAGGGAGACCAGGTGAGGGAGGGGCCACGGGCTCTGGGGCAGGAAGGCCCTAGACCTGCCTCCTCAGCTAGTGCCTTCACCCCAGGTGCTCTTCTGTGGGACTCAGCAGCAGAAACAGCAGCTGCAGAACCTGGTAAAGTGAAGAGGAGTCCCGGAAAAGGGTGAGTGACAGGGAGAAGCCCCTGTGGGTCAGAGGGCGGGGCTACTGGGGAGGGGAGCCAGGCGGCCCCACCCGCAGCCCCCCACCTCCCCTGCTTGACTGAGACCCTAATGCTGCCCCACATCCCATCCACTCCAAAGGGATTGGCGTGGAGACGAGCAACACACAGGTGCTCCTGGACACAAAACATGAGGAGCTGGAGGCCACAGACAAGGAGGAGGCACAGGAGGCCAGGCAGGAGGAGTGCCAGAGTCCAGGAGCTGGAGGAGTCAGTCAAGTCCCAGGGGGCAGGGACCATGGCCTGTGTGAGATCCAGAGACGCTCCTGTTGCTGTCCTTAAGGAAGAGGAGTCCACCCACATCGGACCCAGGTCCTGTAATGACCCGCCGAAAATCCAGAAAACGCAGCTGGTCAGCAAGAGCTCCACTGGCAGCCTGACACCCAGCTGACACCTTGATTTTACGGCACCTATGCACCCTGCCGCTCTCACCCAATTGATCTAGCCCAGCCCCGTCCTCCCCACGCCACCCGAGTTCTGCCTTCTTCCTCTGCCCTTTGCTCTTCTCCCTCCACTAGAACCAGGGATATCCCTCCCTGCAAGACCAGGGATCAGGGCAAAGCCACAACTATTCTCCATCTCAATACACAGGATATCAGGGGGACAGTAAAGTCTCCATCCACTAGACCCCGAGATGTGGGGTAAGAAATGTCCCCACCCCTAGACACCCCAGGGATCAGGGGGCACAGTTTCCCCCTCCAATAGACCCCAGGAAATGGGGGTGCCAGAGATGCCCCCCCACTAGACGCCAGGATTCGGGGGGGGCAGAGATGCCTCCCCACCACTAGACGCCAGGGATCGGGGGGGCCAGAGATTCCCCCCCCCACTAGAGGGCAAGTATTAAGGGCGGGCAGAGATACCCCCCCACCACTAGACGCCAGGGATCAGGGGGGGGCAGAGATTCCCCCCCACTAGAGGGCAAGGATTAAGGGGGGGCAGAGATGCTCCCCCCACTAGACGCCAGGGATCGGGGGGGCCAGAGATTCCCCCCCCCACTAGAGGGCAAGTATTAAGGGGGGGCAGAGATGCCCCCCCACCACTAGACGCCAGGGATCGGGGGGGCCAGAGATTCCCCCCCCACTAGATGGGAAGGATCAAGGGGGGGCCAGAAATTCCCCCCCCCCCACTAGATGGGAAGGATCAAGGGGGGGCCAGAGATTCCCCCCCCACTAGATGGGAAGGATCAAGGGGGGGGCCAGAGATTTCCCCCCCCCCACTAGAGGGCAAGGATCAAGGGGGGGCCAGAGATTCCCCCCCACTAGATGGCAAGGATTAAGGGGGGAGAGATGCTCCCCCCACTAGACGCCAGGCATCAAGGGGGGGCCAGAGATTCCCCCCCCACTAGAGGGCAAGGATTAAGGGGGGGAGAGATGCCCCCCCACCACTAGATGCCAGGGATCGGGGGGGCCAGAGATTCCCCCCCCCCACTAGATGCCAGGGATCAAGGGGGGGCCAGAGATTCCCCCCCAACTAGATGGGAAGGATCAAGGGGGGGGCAGAGATTCCCGCTCCCACTAGAGGGCAAGGAAAAAGTGGGGGCCAGAGATTCCCCCCCACTAGATGGCAAGGATTAACGGGGGGGCAGAGATGGCCCCCCACCACTAGACGCCAGGGATCAGGTGGGGCCAGGGATTCCCCCCCGACTAGAGGGCAAGGATCAAGGGGGGGCCAGAGATTCCCCCCCTCTAGATGGCAAGGGTTAACGGGGGGCAGAGATGCCCCCCCACCACTACACGCCAGGGATCAGGGGGGGCCAGAGATTCCCCCCCACTAGAGGGCAAGGATAAAGGGGGGGCCAGAGATGCCCCCCCACCACTAGACGGCAGGGATTGGGGGGGGCCAGAGATTCCCCCCCACTAGATGGCAAGGATTAACAGGGGGGCAGAGATGCCCCCCCCACTACACGCCAGGGATCAGGGGGGGCCAGAGATTCCCCCCCACTAGAGGGCATGGATCAAGGGGGGCCCAGAGATGCCCCCCCACTAGACGCCAGGGATTGGGGGGGGCAGAGATTCCCCCCCCACTAGATGGCAAGGATTAACGGGGGGGCAGAGATGCCCCCCCAGCACTAGTCGCCAGGGATGGGGGGGCCATATATGCCCCCCCCACTAGACGCCAGGGATGGGGGGGCCAGAGATGCCCCCCCAACCTCTAGACGCCAGTTATTGGGTCGGCCAGAGATACCCCCTCACCACGAGACGCCAGGGATCGGGGGGCCAGAGATGCCCCCCCACCAATAGAAGCCATGGATTGGGGGGGCCAGAGATGCCCCCCAATTACTAGACGCCAGGGATGGGGGGGCCAGAAATGCCCCCCCCACCACTTGACGCAATTGATCGGGGAGGCCATAGATGCCCTCCCCACCACTAGACGCCAGGGATCGGGGTGCCGAGATGTCCCCCTCCGCAAGGTCCGAGGGATCAGAGGGAAGAAATGTCCCCCTCCACAAGGTCCAAGGGATCAGGATGGCAGATATATCCCCCCAGCACTAGCAAACAATGATTTGGAGGTCAGAAGTTACAATTCAGCTCTCCCCTCCCCATTGTGGGGTCCTGTTTCTGCGCATGACAGCCCTGAAGCTTGGCCGCTGGTACCATCCAGTGACCGGATTCTACACACTCTTTGGGGCTGTTTGGGGACTTTGTATTGCTGGCTGAGAAGAGGGAAGGAGGAAGGCGGGCTTTCTTCCTGACCGCCACTGTCTGATTTTCACGATTGTAGCAATAAATGGATCTATCCCAGGCCTGTGTGGGTGTGTGTGTCACTGGGCGGGGCAGGTCTGGCCAATAGTTGACAATTGCTTCTAGATTGTGGGAAGCCTCGGCCATGTCACCATGCCAAGACGCGTCACCTGCCTGCCCCTGTGTGAAGCCTGTCAATGACCCCAGGAGAGTCCACCCCAAGGGTTGAAGGTCTCAATCACGGATGCGTCCCCAGGAGGGAGGGCAGGATGCAGCACCCAGAGCCCTGCCTTCCACTGCAGCACCTCCATGGCCTCCCCTGCCCCTGGTGCCTGTTTCCCCATTCCCCTCTGCAGTGCACCAGGGACAGACCCCAATTTGCAACCTAGTGGCCACATCAGGTTTCTCAGGATGAGCACTTGAAAGTGCTCCTGCAGCAGGTGGGTCCAAGGTGCTGTCCCCTCAGCCAGGCTCCCCCTGGATGGCACCCACCCTAGCAGGAAGACAGTGTTTTTCAGTGGAGCAGGATGGGGCCGTGGATGGAACATGTTTCTAGTGTCCCCGAGTCTGTACGGAGCTGATCCCTGATAATAGCGCCACACTTCTTTGTGGACCATCAGATTCCCTAATACAAGTCCCACTGCCACCATCACAGCACGGTCAGACCCCTTGTAATAGAGAACCAGGCCCCGACTCCTCTTTGCTCCTGCACACCTGGACCTGTTGGGACAGCCTTGGCTGAGTGACACTCTACTGGTGACAAGAAGTGTGTCCAGATTCATGTATCAGACCAGATGGTAAATCCTCAGAAGGCAGAGCCATCCTGTTCCAGTCATTTCCAGGAATTTGGTCAGCCATGCCCCTTTCTGCCTGTCACATTCCTACTTGGATTGGAACCAGGGTTCGGGGAGGCACCAGGGATCAGCCTGGTAGGGCTGTTCAGGGCAGGCACAGGCTGGTCCCGGTTTACCCCTCGGTGCCCAGTTCATAGCCCTTCCCCTCTAACTGCACCATGGGCCTGGGGCCGCCCGTTCACTCTCATGGATCTTCACACCTCACACATATCCTGCACACCCTCTCGAAGCTTCTACTGGGGCTCTGGGCTTAGTTCTCTGTGTCCTGCCTCTGGGCCCCTGGGCTCTGGAAACACCAAGTCCAGGTTTGCCTTGAGGTTTGGGGAGCTGGGAGACTGTGGGAATCAGCGGCTTGAGCCCTCTCACCCCTTGCCGGTGGTGAGAGCTGTTCTCCCATTGAACGACTGTCTTTGGAGTTTTTCCTTTTAGGATCATACAGAGTCTCACCAAGACAGGTGGCACCCAAGAATTTGCTGGAAGCATCCTAGTGTATTCCATGTGTGCAGGCTCTACCCAGCTGTCCCCCAAAGGGGCAGTAGCAGGCAACAGCATGATTATGTAGGTTGTTTACAGGCTACCTTGATTCTGTGGTAACAACTTTCATCTAACATGCAGTGGTGCCTAGTGCTCTCATGTGCTCCCACAGTGGTGACTCCAGTTTCTACGCTCAATGTTCGAGCATTCCCGTGAGCCCCTTCCATCCTACTCGGGTAACCTGCTCTCCCTTAGTCTCTTGCTCGGTGAGAGATTTGGGAACCCCATCTGGGTCAGACAGAGGGACAGAGACATATAAATAAAGTTAAGGAAATAGGAGTAGCTTACTGGGGGGCTCCCGGGCGGACTCTCCGAACCTCAGGTGAGGCAATGGTACACCTGCGCCCTGGGTTAGACTCAGGGGGCTTTTAAGTTGTCTTGGTCTGGTCCTAGTCATCTGTTCGTGGGTCAATGGTAAGGAACCTGGAATGAAGCCTGGTGGCTTCCTGTCACCAAGTGGGCATTAAGTCTTGTCTTCCTCACCTGGGACAAGGTGATCTCTGACTCCAGGAATGTTGCTGTCCACTCAGCCGGTTGCCATTTGGTTCTGGTCACCATTTTGTCAGAGCAAACCTCACATTGGATTCTTGTCAAATTTGGTGATTCCTGACCCATCCATCTTGTCCACCTCCTAGAGCGGGTCTCTCAGAGGTCCTGCCTAGTTTTTCGCTTCTGCCTCTTGTTGCCTCCTTGGTTCCCTCCCCTTAGGCTTGGCAGACAGAATCATTTGCGAGCCCCCCTTAGCTCACCCCGCTGCGGCTGATCCTGACAAACTAGCACCTGCAGGTTAATCTTCTGGCGATGCTCAGTGATGAGTTTGTCTGGGATTGTTTCCCATTTCTCTCCTGACTCTGAGAGATGTCCATTCTACAGTGAGGCCCTCAGGAGTGGCCAAACCTGACCACGGCTGGGCCTGACCAGCCTCCAGCTCACTGGCCCTTCTCGAGTTCATTCTTTCAACTGGCTCAAAGCCCCCTCCCCCTCCTGACTGGTTTGAGTAGAGCAGTGTTCAGTCATTGAAGAAAACACCTTTTCCTCCCTACTGGACACTGAGCAGGCCCAGGGCCCATTGATTGAAAAGACAACTGCAGCCAGGGAGTCAGTTTGGTTCTGGACCCTTACTGCCCATGGCATTCTGGACCTTAAGGAGTTTTTCCACCTGGGTTGCTACTTGAGTTAGAGACCCTCTGCCTGTTCCCAGTCACCACAGCCCCCATCTGGCCTCTGGGGCACACAGAGTAGTGAGGAGACCAGAATCAGCCGTGGGGGTGGGGTGATGTGTTTTCACCTCTGGGCTGCTCAGGTAAATGAGCAAAGCACAGTTAGCAGGTATATCCCCCCTGGCCCCCCCGCACCCTCGTCAGGATCCCACCATCCAGGGTATATTCTCAATGACTCCATGCTCATCAAGGGTCAACTGTCAATCAAGATGAAACTAGCAAACTGGTCTGCACTTGCTGGTGACCTTTGTCAGGATTCCTGCGCCGCACCCCGCCTCCCCACCCAGACTCTGTCTCCTTCCCCTGTCTGGTCTCTACAGGTACCTTCAGAGTTTGCATCTGCTTTGGCAGCCTCAGGCAATCCACGGTGTTAGCTCAGTGCACCAGAGAGTCGACCCTGCGGGCTCAGCACTACTCCCCATTTCTATTACTGTTAGTATTTGTGACCAAGGAGACCAGGGCTAGTCTAGGTGCTGGCAGCAGTGCCGTTGGGGCAGACCCTCAGTGCCCGAGCGTTTCTTGCCCTGCTCACACCCAGCATGCCTCCAGCTCTCCCTGCCAGAAGACCCACGGTTCTACACTTGGACACGGTAACAAGTTGCTGATGCAGATGTTTCTGTTTCCTCACCTCTTTAAGTTAAACGTTTACAGCAATGGTGAAATTTGCTTCTCATCAATGTTGCCTGTCATCTTGCATAAGCTCAGTAAGAGAATTACAGATTCCTTCAATCTGCTGCTTCAAATTTAGTTCAATGTAAAGTCAGGCATGAAAGGTCAGATCTGTTGGCTTTTCCTGGCCCATATCATCTGCTCCTACTCCCCAGACTCCAAATCTGGGGCCAGTTTTATTTTGTCTATCCCAGACTCAAGGGTTCCTTGACAATTCTTTTGGCCAGAGACTGTCCCATGCTGTACTCTGGACCATATCACATGTGGGACCTGAGGCCTTCCCTTGTCCAAATCAGGGTCACCTGGCGCCTGTCCGAGGTCCATCCAAGGCCCTCCACGTGATGCACATTTGAGAATGTTTGAATGAAGGACAATCACGGGGAAACTGAAGCTTTAGTAAGATGAATGTCCAGGATGAGATCAAGACCCACCTGTGACTGCATCAAGCATCAAGCAGTGTCTGTGTGGGGGTCTCTTTGCCAGGAGCCCAAGAGAATACCAAGGCCATCAAGGAGAGAAAAACTAACATTTCCCTGATATTCTAGTCTGGGAAATAACGCCCTTCGTTCTACATAGTTTCACACCAGAAAATTCCCAACATCCTCACTGAACCACATGCCAAATACCAAAGGAAACATATGGGCTTTACCTGGAACTTGGGAGTCCACATCCTAGACCAATCAATGCCCTCAACCCCACATAAAAATTCTAGAGTCATTTTGGCGGGGACCCCACATTGTAGATGCAAGAGAGAAATAGTCACAGGCTAGGAAACAGCAGAGACCCGATGAGGCCCGCATGGGATCCTCACACATCCGCACTGCATTTACAGGCAGCTCCTGGGACACGGCCAGGGCAAGGCTGACTGCTCAGTGGGATACCAAGCAGGTCCCCTCTTCTGCCAACACTCTCTGGGTCCCCTGTGTCTTCCTGAGTGTGGTGAGTCTAGGGCATGATACCTGCCGCTGTGAGAGCCGTGGGGTTCAGGGACTTTGCAAAAGGGTCCGTTCCTGTGGGGGGGAGGGGGCACTTGGAGGGCTTCTTCCTTCCAGTCCTCACCCAACACTAGCCCACAGTTGGAAATTTGGTGCCTGAGCCCACAGGGTCACAAGGTACTTCCCCATGGGCTAGGAAATACATGTCATCTTGCACTTCCTGAAAGTCACGGGGTAAGTGGAAGGCTCCTCTTAGGGCATAAAGGTGGCAGGGTGAGGGGCGTGCTGGACATGTGCCAGCTCTGACCTCCGGCAGCTTAGAAATGTAGTGGCCCTTCAGCGCAGTTCCTGACCTCCCAAAGAACACCAGACCCCCACTCTGTTCTTCCAAGACTGTGGTGAGCCACCCAGGAGACACACATATAATACTATGAGTATTTTACCTGTCATGTCATGTCACGGTTACCCAGGCCTGGCCATTCTGAATATGAGAAACCAGGCCAGCTTAGTGTTCCCAGGTGGCCTCGGACCTTCATCTTCTGTAGGAGTGTCCTGGCAGGCAGTTGTCCATCCCATCCCTATCTGAGGTTGGGAGACCTCCTGGTCTTCAGGATTTGTCTGGACCCTGAGAGCAGGGGCCAGGCTGTGGTCAGTCATTGCAGATCTGCAGATCCCTGGTTGTCCATAGCAGAGACCATTTCCAGTTCTCCCTTTGGCCAACGTGCCTGAAACAACAATTCTATTTTTTGTCCAAATTTGAAATCCTTGAGTGTTAAAAGTAGGTAAAGGGATATTCCTGATACCCTTTCAGTACCTATATTGTAAACCACAAAAAGGGAGACAAAGAGAGAGAGACAGAGACAGAGAAAAAGAGAGAGAGAGAAAAGGCAGAGACAGGGACAGACAGAGACAGAAACAAACAGAGAGAAAGAGAGATAATAAAAACATCTTCCAAAAAGGCTGACCTGAATATCTGGAAAAAACCCAAGTGCCTGAGAACGGATGACTGGTTAAATGTCACGTCCGGCACTGCGGGGCCGAGCCAGGGTGGGCCGTCAGGGTGAAATCAGCACTCGAATCACACAGGGTTCCGTCTTTCAGGAGATGGCATGAATGCGTGCGTTTATTCAGAGCACAGGTACAGACTTAAGTATGTTTCCACAACCCACCCAAAAGAAAGGAAAGGGGATGGGACGTGGGAAAGTGGATGGGACGATGAATAGAGCCATGCACCGTTGGTAAGTCACAGTGGGCAGAGCCATGCACCGTTGGTCAGCCACCTGGTGACCCTTTCGACCTAACGCTACCGGTCGGAGCGGCCTGCTTTGTTGCAGTTTTGACATATCCATAGAGACTGCTGTTCCTCGTACATCATTTACAAATCATTTACGAGGGTGCATTTTCCCCAAACTGAAACGTCATGTACTGGGAAGCTGCCCAGCTTTGTCCCCCAAACTGAAACCTCCTATACTGGGAAGTTGCCCAGCTTTGAGCAGGACAAAGGGGGAATGAAAAATCAAGCATTCTTTTACTTGGTCAGTAGGCAACATCTCACCCCTTTTTCCAATTATGGCACGCCAGGACCCCTGTCTTAGGTCGTCCGTCGCCCCGCCGTGGTACCCGTCATTGGGGAGAATGCTTTAGCCCCTGTCTTAGGTGTGCGCGGCGGTGACAGAAGTTGCCCGTCATTGGGTATCCTGGGCAAGGGCATACTTCCTTAACCACGAGGAGGCACAGGGGAGGATTGATGACATTTCTACCAAACCAGGCAGGACCCAGTGTGGCTTGACCAGAATGGAGCATGGCTCAGAAAAGAGGGGCAGGGGTAGGGTAGAGGGGTGATGGGGATCTCTTCGTTCAGTGATCGGGGGGGGGGGGTTCTGTACAGTTCCGGTCCGCACTCCTTCTCCTCCTGCGTTTTCCGGTACCGGCCACGGGATCAGGTCACTGCAACAGAGAAAGGAAGAGGCTTCCCAGGCCCATTAGAAATACCTTTCTGAATAGGGCTGCTCTTTGCTAGTTTCTCTCAGTTGCATAAAGTGAATTTGAGTGATTTGCCGATCAACCCTGCCAATCTGGTCTCTGACAAATGAGACAAGTCGACTCAGGATGCAGGGCCTGAATGTAAGCATCAGTAATAGTATGATCAGAGGGCCTGCTATAGTAGATATCAGGGTGGTGAACCAGGGGGATTGATTAAACCATGACTCAAACCACCCTTCGTGAGCCTCTCTGTCCTTCTTACGCCGTTCCAGGTCTTCTCTCAGCTTAGCCATGGAATCTCGACTACCCCCGTGTGGTCAGCGTAAAAGCAGCATTCTTCTCCCAGCACTGCACACAGCCCTCCGTTTTTAAGGAAGAGCAAGTCGAGCCCCCTCCTATTTTGCAAGACTACTTTCGACATGGAGGTCAAGGACTTTTCAAGATGGCTAATAGATTTTTCTATTCGGTCCAGGTCCTCATCAATAGCTGCTCTTAGAGAAGATAGACCAGAATGTTGGGTTACCAGAGCAGCAATGCCAGTGCCGGCACCTGCCAGGCCTATGCCAGAGTGGAGATGGTTAGTGCGGATATGGGTTCCCTGCGGTTCCTACGCAGGACATCAGGGTAATTGGACCAATAGTCAAGGAGTACCTCAGAAGGGTGGTATATAATTTTTGGGACAACTATAACCATAAGACAAAATTCTTGGGAGGCATTAAATACTGAGCCTGCCAAGTGGGGAGTTAATCCTGAACGTGAACAGGCCCACCAAGCTCCCATTGTTGGTGAGATCCAGGCGGAGTTACTCCATCCCGGGGACTCCACATTCTGTGCACACAACTCCTTCTTGTTTTGAGGGACTGTACCTACACATGTCCCTTGACCGCTAATTTGGGTCATGGTTAGTCCCTGGGGGTGGGCCTTCCACTCTCCTGGGGCTCTGTAATTAACATTGTATGAGGCGTTAATACCCATAGCCTCATAAAACGGTGGCGTGGGGCTTCAGTCAGGTTTGGGGCAGTAGCATTCAGAGTCTGATATGTGGCTTCGATAAGACTCCTGAGGGGGTTAATGATTGGGCCAAAACTGGGTTTTGGGATGGATAGGCCGGCTGTAACAGGAGGTGGTGTCGTCTTAGGGCCAGGCATGGTAGTAATGGTGGGCTTAAGAGGGGGTTTTGGAGCCTCAAGTGCCTGGTTAGGGCCTAGCGGAATCTGCTGCACGGGTTCGATTTTTAAGAGGATCTGCAGGATAACCCCATGCCATGGCCTGCTATACCACATAAGTCCCCAATTCAGGCGGTTGACCCATCGGGTCTCCGACCTTCCCTTATCAGTGAAGGAGATTTTGACCAGAAGCATTTGGGGGTGGTATTGTACAGAATATGAGCCATATCTCAGTGGCACAGCATAAGAAATATTAACCAGGTCGTGGTCAACCGACCACTTCCAATAGCCATCATTAGAATCTACGCAAGACCAGCTGGCACAATATTAAGATTCAGGGCCACCGCAGGTTCTCCTCCATTGGCCTGTCCGGAACCCGGGGCAGGTGAAAAAGCCATTGCGTCTCATTTAGGCTCTGGCCGGGGGCCTTTCAAAACCATCCTGAAAGGGGTAGGCGTCTTCCAGGGAAAAATATAAGTCAGGGAAGCACTGATTAAGGGGTGCTGCCAAACCAGGCAGGACCCAGTGTGGCTTGACCAGAATGGAGCATGGCTCAGAAAAGAGGGGCACTTGTGGTACTCCAAACCTCATAGTCCTCTCCACTCCTTATGACCCAGGTCTGCTTGAATGGTTGGTGTCGATTGGCATGAGTTTCGGTAGGGTCCTTCATTAATAATATAGCGAGGGTCCAGGCCACAAGCGTCGTTGTGGTCATTTTGTTCCTGTGGAAAAAAGAGAAGGAAATTCGTCTCAGGGCTAAGTACCCTGGAGGTGAGTTTCATTATTTTTCCCAGCTGTGGGGGACAAATGATCGGGGGGCCCGTGTATTGGCCTGACCAGGCGTTCCGGCACCCAAATGGGTTTTTCTGTATTAGTTGGATATAAACAGACTGCGCCTCTGACTCTGGCAAGGATTGCTGCCATTGGTTGCCAGGTTCCTGAGGACAGATCCTTCCATTTCACCATTGCTTTAAGGGGAGCCGGAGTAGCAAAGTGACGTTGGGCTGCACTGCGGCCTGAATCATCGAGGAGCAAAAAATTTAAAATGAATAAGGTTGCGGATAGGAGCGCTTGTGGCCCTTGACAGCCTTGGTAGATCTCACCCTCTTTTGTTTTAGAAATGTAAGTTTTGAGATGTCAGTGCGCTCGCTCTATGATAGCCTGTCCTTGGGGGTTATAGGGAATGCCTGTTGTATGTGTAATATCCCAGGTTTCACAAAAGGAATGAAAAGCGCGGCTTGTATAGGCCGGTCCATTGTCAGTTTTAATTTGCCTGGGATTTCCCATATATGAGAAAGCAGCAGTAAGGTGATCTATAACATGTTTCGTTTTTTCCCCGGCATGTAGTGAGGCAAAAATCATGCCCGAGTGTGTGTCTATCGAGACATGGAGATAATGCCGGTTTCCCAATGAGTTAGTGTGGGTCACATCCATTTGCCAAATACCATTTGCTCTCAGTCCTCTAGGATTGACTCCCAGGGATGGGGAATGTATATAAGGAGCGCAAGTGGGACAGAGAGTGGTTATGGAGAGAGCCTCAGCTTTGGAACAACCCGTATGAAAACGAAGAGACTGGGAATTAAGGTGGAATTTTTTATGTAGCTGCATGGCCTTATCACATTCTAGGGATGTCATTATTAAGCGGGTAGCTTTATCTGCTCGTTCATTGCCTTCTGCAAGGGGTCCCGGGAGGCCAGAGTGTCCTCTAATATGACACACAAAGAGGGGGTCCTTTCTGGCCCAAATCAACAGTTGCAATGTTTGTAATTGAGATAAAATTTTCGAGCCCTCACCTATGTGGGGTGCTGTTTCTAATCGGGGGAAGATATTAGCAACATACACACTATCAGTGTAAATATTGAGGGGCTCATTAGGGAATGTCTGCAAGGCCAATAATACAGCAGATACTTCTGCAAATTGTGCCGAGGTCTCAGCAAGCTGTATGGCATGAACATCCTGCCCATCAACCACTAAGGCTCGACCGCTCTTAGAGCCATCAGTAAAGAGGGTCCATGCACCCGGAAGGGGGGTGGTCTTTATGATTCGAGGGAAGACAATAGGGCAAATCCTGAAGCTTTGCAGGAGTTTATGTTTGGGATATGCCTGTGTAATTTGGCCTTTAAAGGAGCAGACAAAAAGGCACCAGGAATCATCATATTGCATCAGATTATTAATCATGTCTTTGGAATAGGGAACGACCAATATGTCCATATCCTTAGCAAAGAGTGCACACCCTATGTTTCTAGCCTTCCAGAGTAATTGAGAAACTAAGGTGGGATAGGGAATCACCGTTCGGGTGGGGGAAGCTGAGAGGTGGACCCAGTATAATGGACCAATCTGCCAGAAAACTCCAGTTGGGGCAAACTCTGAAGCAAGCACTATAAATTGTAGTGGTAGATTGTAATCAATATGGTGTATTTGCATTTCTTCTAAGGCATGTTCTGCTTTTCTAAGAGCCAATTGTGCCTCTGGGGTCAATTGACAAGGTGAGGAGGGGTCAGAATCCCCCTTCAATAGTTCAAAAAGAGGTTTGAGCTCTCCCGTGGGCAGGGAGAAGGATGGTCGGAGCCATTGGAGTTCTCCCAAAAACTGTTGCCACTGGTGTAGGGTCTTTAAATGAGAGGTGGCAAACTGTATTTTTTGAGGCACTATTCCCACCTTGTTAATGGTGTATCCTAAATATCTGTATGGGTGGGAGAGCTCTACCTTGTCCGGGGAGATTACAAGGCCTGCTGATTCCAGGGCGACCCGGACATGATCATAGAGTTGAAGTAACAGGTCTTTGGTGGGGCAGGCGGCTAAGATGCCATCCATATAATGAATCAAAAGTGCACTGGGGAAACGAGCCCGGACTGGCGCTAAAACCGCTGCAACATATATCTGACACATAGTGGGACTATTAGTCATGCCCTGGGGAAGGACTACCCATTGCTAGCACTGATAGGGCTCCTGAAAATTGGGGGAAGGTAGAGAGAAGGCAAATCTTTGACAATCTTTAGGAGCTAATGGAATATTGAAAAAACAATCTTTAAGATCTATCACTAACAATTACCAGGACTTTGGTATAGCGGAGGGATGGGGGAGCCCTGGCTGCAGGGCCCCCATTGGATGCATGGTGGCATTGACTGCTCTGAGATCTTGCAATAATCTCCACCCGCCTGTCCTTTTCCTTATAACAAAGATTGGGGTATTCCAGGGAGATGTGGATGGGGTAATGTGCCCCTTTTCTAATTGCTCAGACACTAGGGCATGTGCGGCCTGTAATTTCTCTTTAGGTAGGGGCCACTGCTCCACCCAGACTGGATCATCTGATTTCCAGGTAATTGGGGTGGGAGGCCGCTCGACAGTGGCCCCGATTAAAAAGGGCTAGTTTCTTCCAGTTCCTCAACGGGCATTAAAGTCACGGGATTTTCCTGCCCGGAGGATGGGCAGTCACTAGTGATATGGGCTATGGTCTTAAAGGAGACTGGCGATGTCTGCGAGCGACTGGGTGATGTAACCAGAACCATGCCCATAGCTGAGAGTATGTCTTGTCCCCAAAGATTGGTGGGGAGGTCTGGGACAATATAAGGCTGGAACTGGCCCTTATGGCCCTCGGCGTCCTCCCAGGTCAATACTTGGGCGCTACGGCTGGGTCGGACTTGGCCAAGTCCTTGCAAAACGGCTGTAGCCATTGTGGCAGGCCAGTTGGCAGGCCAATATTTACTGGATATGACTGAGACATCCGCCCCAGTATCTAATAGCCCAGAGAATTCCTTTGAGTTGATTCTTAGCGCATAGCGTGGTCTGGAAGCCATATGGGCAATCCAAAATATTTGGGCTGGATTATCTGAGCAGTCTTCGTTTGTCTGACCCTGGACCGAGAGCGTCGAGGTGGGGTCTTGCCACGTCGGGAGGAGGAGCAGGCGTGCAATCAGCTGTCCCTTTTCTATCGTCACAATGCCACGGGGGGAATCTGCCAAGACATGAATTTGTCCTATGTAGCTCTCTGTGATAGATCCTGGGTATATCTGCAATCCTTGCAGGAGAGCCTTTTCTGACCCTAGAATGAGGCCAGTGGTTCCGGGCGGTAGGGGGCCATAGACCCCCGTCTCCAAACTTTCAATTCCCATAGATGGTGTTAGTACCGCCCGGACAGAGGCATAAAGGTCTAGACCTGAGCTGGGAATTGAGGAGCCCCTGACAGAGGGAGGGAAGCTATCTGGAGTGGGCTGATACTTTGACCGGATGTCTGATAGGCCTCCTGCCTGAAGGCTTGCAGGGCCCGAGGCAGGCCCCTCCCGCTGTTTCCCTGTGGCAGTGGATTGCCTAAGTTATTCGGTCGGGAGCTACACTCGGCTGCCCAGTGATTGCCTCTCTTGCATCTGGGACATAGCCCGGGTGATCCCCCCTTCTTCCTCAAGGGGTTGTTGGGACATTCCTTTTTGAAATGGCCTGGCTCTCCGCATTGATAGCAGCCTTGCTTGGGGTTTTGTGGGGAATCCCTGAAAGCCCAGAAACCTGGGAAGTTGCCCAGCTTTGAGCAGGACAAAGGGGGAATGAAAAATCAAGCATTCTTTTACTTGGTCAGTAGGCAACAGTTAAAGAAACTTTGGTATATCTACACAATGGAATACTAAGCAGCTGTTAGAAAGGATGAATTCATGAAATTTACATACAAGTGGTACTACATGGAAAGTACCATGCTAAGTGAAATGAGTCGGAAAGAGAGGGACAGACATAGAAAGACTGCATTCATCTGTAGAATATAAAGTAACAAAATAGGAGACTAACACCCAAGAATAGTCGAGATAAGTACCAGGAGGTTTGCTCCATGGCTTGGAGGTCAGCCACACATGCTGGAAGAAAAGGCAGCTCAGATAGGGAAGGGAGCACCAAGTAAAGGGTGTTGGGAGGGTCCTGCCTAGATGGGAGAAGCATGCTGAAAGTAGACTATAGACCAAACATGAATGCCACTCAATGCCTCTTTTGCAAACCACAGCACCCAAAAGGAGAGAGAGAACAAAAGGGAATGCCTTGCCACAGAGCCAGAGTGGGATGCGGGGAATGGGGGGTGGGAAGGATACTGGGATCCGTGGTGGTGGAGAATGGGCACTGGTGGAGGGATGGGTCTCGATCATTGTATAACTGAAATCCAAACACAAAAATTTGTAAGTCTATAACTGTACCTTATGGTGTTTCACTAATAAAAATTTTTTAAAAAAGGCTGGCCTGGGTGGAGAGGTGGTTGGGCGGGTGTTGGGAGGGAAAATGGAAACATTGGAGGTGGGAAATGTACACTGGTGGAGGGATGGGTGAACAATGATGACTGAAGCCTAATCATGAACAGCTTTGTAAGGGTCTATCTCAGATCCATTCAATGAAAAAAAAGTTTAATAGGAGAATGGCTTATATTTGGATTTATAGAATTAGATGTGTAGTACATTTTCTGAGGTAAAGTCCAGAGCTCAGCTGAGGCGCAGGGATCGTTATAGAATTGGGGAGATGTGATGCTAGACTTGAGTTTGGAAAGAGTCCATGACAGGTAGATCAGTGGTTCAAATGTGTCCTGCTTTGAGCACCACTCAACATGTCATTACTTAATTTCTTTTTTAAAAATGATTATTTCATTGACTTTAAGGGGAAACTCTGTATGGGCATTTATAAATGGCAAACAAATTTCATTTGCATTAGATGTGGAAGTGGGAAAATGCTGCAGGGAACCTGCAGAGGCCTCTCAGGGTACAGAGATGGGGGTGGGGGACAGGTCCAAGGGAACTTCCCTAGTGGCAGTTTGTGATTGAAAGGTACAGGCAGTTACTGGCCATTAGATGTTAGGGGGAGTGGTCAGCTCTTTCAGCTCACATTCTGTTTTGAACACGTCCTCCCTTCACATCTTACTGTGTAAGTTTCTTTCAAGAAAACTATCTTGCAGGATTGGAAAGGTAGTCCAGAGGGTAGGGCATTTGCCTTGTGGACAGCCAATTCAGATGTGACCCCGGGCACCGCATATGATCGCGAAGCCCCAGCAGGAGTCGTCCCTGAGTACAGAGCCAGGAGTGAGGCCTGAGCAACACTGGGTATGTCCCTCCATAAATGTCCAAGTACAGCAAAAAGAGGAGAGGGAAGAGTGGGACGGGCGGTTCTGATTGCAGTGGGACTCACTGGAGCATTTGGGAATTTCACACGCCCCATTGTAAACTGGTATTCCTTTTGGGATGCAATATAGCAAAATCAATGGAAAGTTAAAATTTGTATTTTGAAAAAGATCAAAGAGGTTGGGAGATAGTAGAGCGGGAAGGGCACTTGGGCTATCTGACTTCAATCTGTGGCATCCCATAGAGTCCTTTGAGCATGGCTGGGACTGATCCCTGCTGTGGTTCCAAAACCAAAGAAGCAAACAAACAAGGAAATGTAATATATCAAAAGCTAGAACAGGTGGTAAGGTGTCTGCTTTGCATAATTCTATCCTGGATTGATTCCTGGCACCTACTATGGATCCTTGAGCACCATTAGGGGTGATCCCTGAGCACAGGACAGGAGACAGGGTCCCCAGTCAAGGGAGGTCTCATCTCTTAGGCCGCTGGAGCAAGACCATGGGGGCCTGTGCAGGGGACAGATTGCCCAGGCGCTGCCAGCCTTGGGCCTGGGAGTCGGTGCTTGACCTCCACATCCCTCGACCCAGAGCAGGATGCCCTGGCTGCCTGTCCTCACTCCCAGCCTTGTGCCCACAGGTGGGACTGCAGGACAAACAGGTGAGTGTCTGCGGCAGCAACAGGACTGGGATCTCGGCTTCCCGCAGTAGGACGTGGCCTCTGACCAGTGTCGGTCTCTCAGAATGAGCAGGAGGAGGAGCAGGTGCTACTGCAGAGTCAGCTCCGGATCAGCTGCAAGGGGAGTGAACCAGGACAAGGTGGATATGGAGAAATGACAGAAGGTGCCGGGGGAGACCCACTGTGAGGGTTGGAGCCCGCCTGCGGTGGTGGGAGGAAGGACAGGCCAGGACGCCACCCACTATAATATATCAAAATCTAGAAAAGGCTAGAGGGGTTGTGGGTGTGTGGACTGGCCCTCACTACACACAGAGGGTCCTAGTAGCGGGGAAGCTGCCGGGTCGAGGTAGGGGTGCCTGCAGCCTAGAATGCTTCTGCTGGTACCAAAAGTAGCACACAGCTGCAACCCCACACCTGAATGCCCCACTCACATGGGCTCCAAGGTCGAGCAGGTGCTGAGGCACAATTCGCTCATGGAACCGCTGCAGCAGGTGCTAACAAGGCAGCAGGCCCTGCTGGAGGCCACCTTCAGGGAGCTGAGGGAAACCCAGGTGAGGGGGTGGCCAGGGGCTCAGGGACAGGAAGGCGCATCAGGCCCTAGACTTGCCTACTCACCTGGTGCCTTCATCTTTAGGGGATCCTCAGTCCTGAAATCAGGAGCAACTGAGCCCCAGGCCTTACTGGAATCCCAAGGGTACCCTGAAGAGGGTGAGTAGTGGGGTAGGTCTCCAGGAGGGAGAAGTTCCTGATGGGGATCTGGAGGTGGGGCTATATGGGAGGTGGAGCCATGCGGGACCCCTGAGATGCCTCCACTTTCCTTGCTTGGCTGAGACCCTGGAGTGCCCAATAGTCAATCCAGTGTCGAAGAACACGGAGTTGGAGGTGAACATAGTGGAGGTTTGTGAGACCATGACCTCTATGGAACTCGAGGTGATGGTCACGAAGGACACGCTGGTGGCATGGGAGAAGTCTAAGTATCTGGATGACTAAGGTTTGAGACTAAGGTCTGGTGTCCAGACCTGGGGAGCGGGATGATGGATTGTGTGAAGAACCCAGAGAGACCCTCCTGTTCCTGTCTGTGAGGAATAGGAGGCCGCAGATCTCAGATCTGGATCCTGTAATGACCTGTCCCCAAATAACCAGAATCCAGCTCTTCCGCTCGATTTCAGCTGGCAAGCTTGTTCACCATTAATCCACATTTTCTACCCTGATGATGTACCCTGTGTTCTTCAATTCCAACTAATCTAGCCCTGATACAGGTCTTCCCACCCTCCTCCTTCCTCCCTCCTCCCCACTCTTCCACTTTCCCTCAGCACTAGACCCTAGGGATCAAGGGGGCAGAAAGGTCCCCCAACACTAGACCGCAGGGATCAGTGGGACAAAAATGTCTCCTACCTCTAGGCACCAGGGATGTTGGGAGCAGAAATTTAAACTGGGCCACACTCCAACCTCAGACATGATAGCTCCAAAAGCGAAACAAGGGCTTGAGGTGGGTGCTCTCCCTCCCCAGTACACAGTCCCGTTTCTCCATATGGCAGCCCTGAAGCTAATGGGGGCTGGAAACATCAGAGCAACCAGTTCTAGACACTCTTTGGGGGCTGGTTGGGCACTAATGAATTGAGGAGAAGAGAGAGGAAGGAGGCATGCTGGGTCACTCTCTGACAGTCACTGTCCTATTTCCAAGCTTGTTTCAATAAATGGATCCATCCCAGGCCATGTGGGTATGTGTCTTGGGCGAGGTGTGTCCTGCCAGCAGTTGGCAGTTGCTTCTAGATTGTGGGTGGCCCTTGCCATGAGATTCACCATGTCTAGAGCCTATCATCTGCATGCCCCTGAGTACGATGTTAATGACCCCAGGAGAGTACCTCTAAGATTTGGAGTGGTAACATTCAAAATATGGTGGTGGGAAGGTACGATGGTGGTGGAATTGGTGTTTGAATATTAAATGTAATAAATTATTGTAAACAACTTTATAAAAACAAAATAAAAATTTGCAAAAATGTCAGCAAAATTTAAAGCATGAAAAGAGAACAGAAAAATCAAAGATACACCAATCTAATACTTTTTTTAAATAAAAAAAAGCAGTGGCGTCTAAGCTATAAAGATAACCCACAGAATGGGAAAATTTATTTACCCAATACCTAGCTGATAAAATGTTAATATCCAAGTTATATAGCACATTGGTAGAACTTTACAAAAAAAAATATCTCCCAACCCCATCAAACAAATGCAGAGAGGAATAATGAACAGAAACTTCCTCCAAGAAGAAATTCAAGGGCTGGAGCGATACTACAGTGGTAGGTTGTTGCTTTGCACGTGGCTGATCTGGGTTTGATCCCCGCCATCCTACGGGCTACACCCGCCTTGGAACCCCAAGTGTTCTGTGAGAACCAGAAGGGAGTGTCCTTCCTAAAGACACCCTATGCACACCCCATCCTCCCTCTCACCTAGAGGTGGAAATCACACCCAGATCCAGGACAGACCTGAGCCAACAACCCGTCAAAGACAACTTGTGTTGGCAGAAGATCAGACAGACTGTGATGCCCGTGAGGTAAGGAGGCTGCAGACACCCAGCCCAGGGCACAAAGTGACCTGCCTGAAAGTGATGTGTTCCCCCCAGGAGTCAGAAATGGTTCAACAGAATTTTTACTCACCTGTAATTCTGTCATTTACCTACCCTGTCAAAATCATATTCATCTACCCCAACCTTGTCTTTCTTCCCTCTTCCTTCCCGCCCTTCTCCTCTCCCCCTCCTCCTTCCTGCCCCCTCCCTTCTCCCCTCCTCTGCCCCTTCCCATTGAGGAATGGGCTATGGGGCTATGAGGCTATGGGGCTACACAAAGCAATTGCAGACGTGCCCCCATGGCAGGGATGCTGCGTACTAGGAGTGGCGAGTTGACCCAAACAGAACAACATTGAGACTCACTCTGCATGTAAAGAAGTTACACAGTCTCCAAGGAAACTCAGCTAGAGAAGAGGGCAACAAATAAAGGGTGTTGGGTGGATCCTCCCAGGGTGGGAGATGCATGCTGAAAGTAGACTATAGACCAAACATGACTACCACTCAGTGCCTCTCTTGCAAACCACAGCACCCAAATGGAGAGAGAGAGAGAGAGAAAATGGGGGAATGCACTGCCAAAGAGGCAGGGTGGGAAGGGGGTTGGGGGGTGGGAGGGATGCTGGGACCCGTGGTGGTCGAGGATGGCTGCTGGTAGAGGAATGGGTACTTGATCATTGTGTGACTGAAACCATGGCACAAAAATTTATAAGTCTACAATTGCACCTCATGGTGTTTCACTAATAAAAAAATAAAAAGAAAATTCTTGGATTAAAAAAAAAAGGTACACAGCCTCCAACACATCCATATGTGCAGGAACAAACTCAAAATATAAAATAAAAACCCAATCAAAAAATATATCCAAAGAAATAAATTTCAATTTTTAATATGAAAATTAAGGGATCATGGGATCTAACCATGTTTCACGCTTGTCCGTATCCCTCTGCGAGCGCACCCCCCTCCAGCCTTTCCAGAGGGATTCAGGGCTTCTTTCTTATGGTCTTTACCTGGATGCCACTCAAGTTGGATACTGCTCCTGAACTGTTCAGCGGTTTTGAGCAAGAGATTTCATCCACTGCTTCTTGCAAGTCAGAGGATGGGGTCCCATCGGATTAGCAAAAAGGCTGGGGTCGCGAAAGTTCGAGTGGGTTTTCACATCAAAATCTAGAGTCGCAAAAGTTAGATGTGGGTTATCACATCATAATCCCAGGGACTGTGCCATCTGGGCAATTGGTAGCCACTGGGGCCCTTTGTTAGTCATCAGTGTCACCCCTGAATGGGGACCTGGAGGTAGATAGTTTGTTTACCTCTGTGGCACAGTGAGAGATCTGAGCCCCCTGTCTCAGAGACAGGTATGCCCAGACTTCTGCCAATGGCCCTACTCTGGGTCAGGGCACCTAGAACCTGATGCCCTTTCACATGCACAAAGAGGATCAACCTCTTAGCCTCTGGAGCCCTACTGCTGATTTCTTTAGGTTATTTGTTTTTCTTTTTCTCACTTCTAAATGCTCATTCTTCCAGGAGGTCTGGTGCCCAGCCTCAACCAAGAGCTGGAGCAGAGCCTCTGAGGCTCTCTTTCAGTCCTCTTAGGCTTCTGACACTAGGACCTTATCATCTACAGACTGCAGGATGGTCCATTCCAGGGCTCCAAGGAGGATTTTCTTAAGTCCAGAGCCAGGGTCTTCCTGAAGAAGGTGGCCGAGTTTTTGAATCCTTGGGCAACGGGTCCACAGTGACTGAGGTTTCCTCCTGTCTCTGGATCCTTTGGCCCAAAGGCAAACAGGGGTGTGCTTCCTGGAACAATTTGCAAAGGGAGAAACACATCTTTTGAGGTTCAGGCCTGTCAATCATTGGGCACTAGAGGAAAACAGACTCAAGAGAGTGGAAGGGCTGGGTACCACAAGGTGACCAGCAGGACCGACCACACTGACTCGGCGCAGGTCATCACTTCTCAACTGAGGCCAATGGGTTGCTCCCAGTTGAGCTGCATCCCACCACTATTCCTGCCTCCCACACCTGCGCAGTATCTTTCCCTATCCCTAGCCACACCTCACGGTCTACCTGACATTGTCACTGTCTCTGGAGGCTCACTCCTAGCATGAGTTTACCAGGAGAGGGGCATGATACTGCCATTAGAGGGCGCCTGGAGAGGGTATTTTCCAAAGGGGGAATCCACATGTCAAGGTGGACATTTATTTGCGCTTCTAGCTCTGTCAGGAGATCTAATGCCAATAAGGTACTAAAGTTGGGAACAGGGAGAACCTTGTTTCCCATGTGGAACCCCCAGAATCTGCTGAGACCATGGATTCTCGGGCCCAGCAAAAGCAGGGAAGGGCTGCACCTCCGATACCTTCATCGAGATCTGCTTCCTATGTTGCCCTGTCTTGGGTGTCATAGGGCGACCGTTTCCACAAGGCTTTTCTTGGGAGTGTAGGTACAAAGATACCCTGCCTTCCCTGCCTGCCTGGAGACTCCCTGTAACTCTGTCAGACTGTCCAAGTGGTCCTGGTGTCGGTAGACATTTCTGGAAGCTACCCAACTTTGAATGTCTGCCACTCCCATTCACAGAGGGTCACAGCTGGTCTGGTGTCATATTGGCACTTTGTTATCTCCTGCAGCATGTCATGGCTCTCTGGGGCAATGATCTGGGGCCTGCCCTTTGCCCCTCCTCATCCTCCAACCCTGACCTCTGCTCCTGCTCTGGCTCCCTTCTTTCTCCCTGGCCCTTGTCTTCCCTGCCTGTTCTCGCCTACTCTAGACCAAGGGCACACTAGAGATACTGGGGTCTGGCCTTAACCAATCCACTGGGGTAGAGCTATCTCCACTGTACGAGTGGCAGTGCCACCCAGTTGCCATGCTCTCTGCCAACTCCTCCTGTACCCCTGGTGCCACTGCTTGAGTGTCGCTCTTTTTACTTTTGGTCTTGTCTTGCTGCTTTCTCCCCTGCTTGGTAGTGAGTTTTGTTGTTTCACAAATGAGAATTGCAGCACTAATATAACTTTGAGTTTTCAACGACTATGAACTCATACGAACTTTGCCAAAATTTCTGCCTAAAGCTAACTAAAAACCAAGCAGCAGGGACGGGAGTGATAGCACAGTGAGTAGGGTGTTTGCCTTGCACACGGCTGACCTGGATTTGATTCCCAGAATCCCACATGGTTCCCTAAGCACCACCAGGAGTAATTCCTGAGTGCATGAGCCAGGAGTAACCCCTGTGCATCGCTGGGTGTGACCCATAAAGGAAAAAAAGGCACATTTTGGAATGTGGGAGAACATGAGGAGATAATAGTGCTAATGTTATGAACAGCTCCAAAGTCTGAACACCGCACAAGGCAAGAGATCAGTTTTACAGCAGATCTGATGGGCGACGGGGTATTAGCAAGCAGCTGACAGGAAGTATGGAACAAGAAATAACCAAGCTTTCTGGGTGCAAAGAAGGATCTGGAGCATATCAATAACGTAGGAAAATTTGGGGGATTTTCCAAGCTTTCTAAGTTGAACAGTGTTACAGACCACCTCTGGGACATCTCAGGTGATTTCCGTGCTGTCTCATCTCTCCCAGACCCTGTGCCTTATGGCAGCTCCTGCTCTCCAGGGTAGTCTGTCTGAAGTTAGCTTGCGGGAAATGTGGGCAGAGGTCCCCTCTCCTCTTCAGCAGGGCTCAGGAGATCCTAGTAACAGGACTTGAACAGGGTTGAGCCACATCATGGCAAGCACTTTAACCCCAGCAATATCCCTGGGGCCCATTCTTGAAAAGTCTGAAAGTGCTCGGGAGTGGAAGCCTCGGGTTCCACGGGGCTGTCTCCCTGGGCACTGTGCTGTACAGAAGGGGGAGTGAGGCATCTTTAAGGGAGCCCAACTCTACAGGAAGGAGAGTTAGGTTTGGAAGCAGCTGAAAGAAAAGTACTGCTTTGAGCAGGCATTAGTCCAGCAGATAAAGTGATCTTCTTGCACACTGCTGACGTTGGATCAATGGGCCCCTCTAGTTCCACTAGGTATGGTCCCTGAGCTAAGTCAGGAATAAAGCCTGAGCATGTCTGGGTGTGATGCCAACACCCAAAGAAAAGTACTGCAAGCAGACAGGGCCAGCCTTTTCCCAGTGCCCTAAGGACAGATTGCTCAAGTTCTTAGTGGACATAAGAGGGATTTCCCTGTTAGGTGGAGGGGTGAGGGAGGGGAAGGGGGTGACAGCACTGGCCCTCCACTGGTGACTCTGCCTGAGCAGTGACAGTCCACTTGGACAGTCCACAGTGGCCTGACTCAGGCCAGGACTTGGCTGCTCCTTTGACACAAAGGTGTCCTGAAAATGTGAGTGTCAGGGTCCTTAAGAGGGAGAAGCCCCCAATGGGGGTCAGGAGGCAGGATACCCGGGGGGGCAGAACCAGGCGGACTCTGCCCCCGAGCCCTCCACCTCCCTTGATTGGCTGAGAGCCTGGGGCTGATCCTCAGTCTATCCATTTTCAGTCAATCTAAGGGCACTGAAGTGGAGGCGAACACAGTGGAGATCATAAAGCCCGAGGAACTAGAGGTGGTAACAGTCAAGAAGGACAAGCTGGCGGTGTGGGGAAGACTGTGCATCTGGAGGCAGAAATGTCCCCCATCACTGGGCACCGGGGATGTGGGGGGCAGAAATGTCCCCCAATAATAGACACTAGTGGTCTGGGAGGCAAAAACAGGCCCCAAGCAGTAGGCACCAGTGACATGCAGTGCAGAGGTTACCCCTAACTATAGACAGCAGGGTTCCGAGGACAGAAATGTTCACAATTACTCGGCACCAGGGATGAGCAGAGCTGAAATTTCCTCCAGAAAAAAACACTAGGGATGTTGGGGAAAATTGTTTTCCAATACTAGACACACTAGCTCTGGGGGGAGAAATGTCCCACAACAGAGAACAGAGCTCAGATAGGAGATATGTTCTCCAAAACTACACAATAAGGAGTCCCAGGAGCAGAAATACTCACCCCCATAGAAATAGTCCAAAGAGTAGCAATAAGAAATGACCACCTCCCAACCCCCCACCATAGACTATATCCCAGGAGAGAGGAGTGGAGAATGCCTGCTCACCCCCGCTTTTCTACCTAAATGTTGAGATATTTCCGGTTTGTGGGCTGTCCTTGCACGGTCCAGGGCATTTTCCACTTTTTGAGTTAAAATTCTGTCCAGAAGGCCAGAAAGAAGTCTCAGGAGACTCAGTACAGGCTTGGGATGCATGAGGTCAAGAACATTCCCTGGCACTACAGGGTCTCCTGATCACAAAGGCTGGAGAAAATAGAGATCCCCACAAACCCCAAACCTCTCAGGTATGTACACAGGCCATGAGGGTCAATGAAGCAGTACTTGGAAGGATCTCAGTGCTTAGAGGAAACACTGATTCAGAGCATCCGATTTTCAAAACGGCACTTGGCTACAACCATCTACCCGTCCTGGCCCAGGGAAAACGAGGCAACACTCAAACCTTCGCTTCATGGGCTACAGACCAAGCAAAAGTCTGAGCCGAGAGCTCCCCCTCCTCCAGTGCACATTTTCTATTCTGGGAAAGGAAGTCCTGAAAAGGATGGAGGCTGGAACAGTCAGCAACTGAGTTCTAGGCACTACCTGGGACAGTTTCGGGGATCATGAATTGGTGGCAGAGGAGAGAGAGGGGAGAGGGCTGAATCAGTCTCCCTGACAGCCACTGTCCTGTTTCCAAGATTGTTTCTACAAATGGATGCATCCCAGCCTGTGTGGGTGTGTGGCATTGGGTGTGTGGGTCCTGCCAGGGAACGGCTCATGCTTCTTGATGAAGCATGAGCTGTCCTGTGGGGGTCTCACCAAGGACCAGAACCTGACATGACATGCCCATGCCCATGGTGCCTGTTGCGTCTACACCCCCTCTGTATGCCCACCGGGAAGAGCCCCCACCTTGCCCCCAATGCTTAGTGGGTGCCAGGCCCGAGGGTCCGGGTGGGGGTGGGGAGGCCCGTCAGGCCCACCCTGACAGAAGTTGCCGGGGGAGACCCACTGTGAGGGTTGGAGCCCGCCTGCGGTGGTGGGAGGAAACACAGGCCAGGACGCCACCCTCTATAATGTATCAAAATCTAGAAGAGGCTAGAGGGGTTGTGGGGGTGCGGACTGGCCCTCACTGCACACAGAGGGTCCTAGTACCGGGGAGGCTGCCGGGTCGAGGTATGGGGAGGCCCCCTCTTTTAGGTCTTGGGAGAAAGACCCCCTGAGGAATGTGCAGGGGACAGGTTACCCCATGTGCTGTTTTCCTTGGGCCTGTGTGTGAATGTCTGGGCCCTGAATGTTGTGGTGGGATCTGGACAGCCTTCGGCCCTGCCTCATGATAGAGATGTGCACGCAAGACCAGAAGGTGCAGTGTCTGTAGCCTGGAATGCTTCTGCTGGTACCAAAAGCAGCACACAGCTGCAACCCCACACCTGAATGACCCCCGCATGTGGGTTTCAAGGTTGAGCAGGTGCTGAGGCACAAGGAGCTCATGGACCAGCTGCAACAGGTGCTAACAAGGCAGCAGGCCCTGCTGGAGGCCACCTTCAGGGAGCTGAGGGAAACCCAGGTGAGGGGGTGGCCAGGGGCTCAGTGACAGGAAGGCGCATCCGGCTCTAGACCTGCCTACTCACCTGGTGCCTTCATCTTTAGGGGTCCTCAGTCCTGAAATCAGGAGTAACTGAGCCCCAGGCCTTGCTGGATTTCCAAGGGTACCCTGAGGAGGGTGAGTGGTGCGGTGGGTCTCCAGGAGGGAGAAGTTCCTGATGGGGATCTGGAGGTGGGGCTATATGGGAGGTGGAGCCAGGCGGGACCCCTGAGATGCCTCCACCTTCCTTGCTTGGCTGAGACCCTGGAGTGCCCCATAGTCAATCCATTGTCGAAGAACACAGAGTTGGAGGTGAACATAGTGGAGGTTTGTGAGACCATGACCTCTATGGAACTCGAAGTGATGGTCATGAAGGACAGGCTGGTGGCGTGTGAGAAGACTAAGGATCTGGATGACTAAGGTCTGAGACTACGGTCTGGGGTCCAGACCCGGGGAGCGGGATCATGGATTGTGTGAATAACCCAGAGAGACCCTCCTGTTCCTGTCTGTGAGGAACAGGAGGCCGCAGACCTCAGATCCGGATCCTGTAATGACCTGCCCCCAAAAAACCAGAATCCAGCTCGTCCGCTTGAGTTCAGCTGGCAAGCTTTTTCACCATTAATCCACTTTTCTACCCTGATGATGTACCCTGTGTTCTTCAATTCCAACTAATCTAGCCCTGATCCAGTTCTTCCCACCCTCCTCCTTCCTCCCTCTTCCCCGCTCTTCCACTTTCCCTCAGCACTAGACCCTAGGGATCAAGGGGGCAGAAAGGTCCCCCAACACTAGACCGCAGGGATCAGTGGGACAAAAATATCTCCTACCTCTAGGCACCAGGGATGTTGGGAGCAGAAATTTAAACTGGGCCACACTCCAACCTCAGTCATGATAGCTCCAAAAGCCAAACAAGGGCTTGAGGTGGGAGCTCTCCCTCCCCAGTACACAGTCCCGTTTCTCCATATGGCAGCCCTGAAGCTAATGGGGGCTAGAAACATCAGAGCAACCAGTTCTAGACACTCTTTGGGGGCTGGTTGGGCACTAATGAATTGAGGAGAAGAGAGAGGAAGGAGGCATGCTGGGTCACTCTCTGACAGTCACTGTCCTATTTCCAAGCTTGTTTCAATAAATGGATCCATCCCAGGCCATGTGGGTATGTGTCTTGGGCGAGGTGTGTCCTGCCAGCAGTTGGCAGTTGCTTCTAGATTGTGGGTGGCCCTTGCCATGGGATTCACCATGTCTAGAGCCTGTCATCTGCATACCTCTGAGTACGATGTCAATGACCCCAGGAGAGTACCTCTAAGATTTGGAGTGGTAACATTCAAAATATGGTGGTGGGAAGGTACGATGGTGGTGGAATTGGTGTTTGAATATTAAATGTAATAAATTATTGTCAACAACTTTATGAAAACAAAATAAAAATTTGCAAAAAAATTCAATAAAATGTGAAGCATGAAAAGAGAACAGAAAAATCAAAGATACACCAATCTAATGCGTTTTTTTTCCCTAGACGTGTTTTTTTTATTTTATTTTTTTTTACAGTTGTAGATTTACAATTTTTTGTGCTTTGGTTTCAATTATACAATGATCAGATACCCATCCCTCCACCAGTGCCCATTTTCCTCCACCATGGATAATATCCCTCCCACCCCCATCCCCCCATCCCCCTGTCTCTGTGGCAGGGCAATCCCCTGTGTTCTCTCTCTCCTTTTGGGTGTTGTGGTCTGCAAAAGAGGCATTGATTGGCAAACATGTTCAGTCCATAGTCTACTTTCAACATGCATCTCCCCTCCTTGGAGGATCCTCCAAACATCCTTTATTTGGTGCTCCCTTCTCTATCTGAACTGCCCTTTCCTCTAGGATACCCGGCTGGCCTTTACGTTATGGAGTAATCCTCCTGGTGCTGATCTCACCTATTCTTGGGTATTAATCTCATACTTTGTTACTTCATATCCCCCAGATGAATGCAATCTTTCTATGTCTATCCCTCTCTTTCTGACTCATTTCACTTAGCATGATACTTTCCATATTGTACCACTTGTATGTAAATTTCATGACTTCATCTTTTCTAACAGCTACATAGTACTCCATTGTGTAGATGTACCAAAGTTTCTTTAACCAGTCATCTGTTCGTGGGCATTCAGGTTTCTTCCAGTTTCTGGCTATTGTAAAGAGTGCTGCAATGAACAAACAAGTGCAGATGTCACTTCGACGATACATTTTTGCCTCTCTGGGATATATTCTCAGGAGTGGTATTGCTGGGTCAAATGGGAGCTCAATTTCTAATTTTTTGAGCATCATCCATACTGTTTTCCAGAAGGGCTGAACCAGTGGACATTCCCACCAACAGTGAAGGAGTGTCCCTTTCTCGCCACATCCACGCCAGCATCAGTTGCTTTTGTTCTTTTGAATGTGGGCCAGTCTCTGAGGTGTGAGATGGTATCTCATTGTGGTTTTGATCTGCATCTCCCTGATGATTAATGATGTAGAGCATTTTCTCATGTGCTTTTTTGCCATTCGGATTTTTTCTTTGAGAAAGTTTCTGTTCATTTCATTGCCCCATTTTTGGATGGGGTTGAATGTTTTCTTCTTGTGGAGTTTAACCAGTATTTTGTATATCCTGGATATCAACCCCTTGTCAGATGTGTATTCGGTGAATATCCTTTCCCATTCTGTAGACTGTCTTTGTATTTGTTTCTTTGGAGGTGCAGAAGCTTCTTAGTTTAAGATAGTCCCATTTATCTATCTCTGTTTTCACTTGCTCGGCCAGTGGCGTGGCATCTTTGAAGATACCATTAGCTTCAATGTCATGGAGGGTGTTGCCAACGTTATCTTCAATGCACCTTATGGTTTCTGGTCTGATGTTGAGGTCTTTAATCCATTTTGATCTTACTTTTGTACATAGTGTTAGGCAGAGTTCTGAGCCAACTTTTTTGCATGTTGCCGTCCAGTGATGCCAACACAATTTATTAAACAGGCTTTCCTTACTCCACTTCACATTACTTGCACCTTTATCAAAGATTAGATGAGCATATGATTGAGGGGAGATGTCAGTGTATTCAGCCCTCTTCCATTGGTCTGCAGTTCTGCCTTTGTTCCAGTACCATGCTGTTTTAATTATTACTGCTTTGTAGTACAGTTTGAAGTTAGGGAGGTTGATTCCTCCCATTTTATTTTTCCTAAGAATTGCTTTAGCTATTCGTGGGGGCTTATTGTTCCATATAAATTTCAGGAGTGTTTGCTCCATTTCTTTGAAGAATGTCATGGGTATCCTTATAGAGATTGCATTGAATTTATACAATGCTTTCGGTAGTATTGCCATTTTGACAATGTTAAGTCTCCCGACCCATGAGCAGGGGATATCTTTCCATTTCCTCATGTCCTCTTTTATTTCCTGAAGTAGCATTTTGTAGTTTTCTTTGTACAGTTCCTTTACTTCCTTAGTTAAGCTGATTCCTAGGTACTTGATTTTCTGGGGCACAATTGTGAACGGGATTGTTTTTTTCATGTTGCTTTCTTCTCTCTCACTGTTTGCGTATAGGAAAGCCATGGACTTTTGGGTATTGATTTTATAACCTGCAACTTTACTATACAGGTCTATTGTTTCTAGGAGTTTTTTGGTGGAGGTTATTGGGTTCTCTAAGTAGAGTATCATATAATCTGCGAATAGTGAGAGCTTGATTTCTTCCTTTCCTACCTGAATGCCCTTAATATCTTTTTCCTGCCTAATCGCTATTGCAAGTACTTCCAGTACTATATTGAACAGCAGTGGAGAGAGTGGGCATCCCTGTCTCGTCCCTGATCTTAGAGGGAAGGCTCTCAGTTTTTCCCCATTGAGGATGATGCTTGCTGTAGGCTTGTGGTAGATGTCTTTAATTATGTTGAGGAAAGTCCCCTCTATACCCATTTTGGCTAGGGTTTTCATCATAAAGCGGTGCTGGATCTTATCAAATGCTTTCTCTGCATCTATTGATATGATCATATGCTTTTTATCTTTTCTTTTGTTGATATGGTGGATTATGTTGATTGATTTCCGAATGTTAAACCATCCTTGCATCCCTGGGATGAATCCTACTTGGTCATGGTGTATGATCTTTTTGATGAGTAGTTGGATTCTATTTGCTAGTAGTTTGTTGAGGATCTTTGCATCTGTGTTCATCAGGGATATCGGCCTGTAATTCTCTTTCTTTGTGGTATCTCTGTCTGCTTTTGGTATCAGTGTGATATTTGCTTCGTAGAAACTGTTCGGAAGTGTTTTTGATATTCCAATTTCGTAGAAAAGCTTAAAGAGCATTGGGAGTAAGTCCTCTTTTAAGATTTGGAAGAATTCACTAGTGAATCCATCCGGGCCAGGACTTTTGTGCTTGGGGGAGACTTTTTATTACCATTTCAATTTCCTTGACGGTGATAGGTCTGTTCAGGTATTCCAGGTCTTCTTGGTTCAGCCTTGGGAGTCTGTAGGAGTCTAGGAATTTATCCATTTCCTCGAGGTTTTGATGTTCCGTGGCATAAAGCTGCTCAAAGTACTCCCTGAGGATTCTCTGAATTTCTGTGGTTTCTGTTGTAATGACCCCCTTTTCATTTCTGATTCGATTTATTAGGGTTTTCTCTCTCCCTTTCTTTGTGAGTTTTGCTAGAGGCTTATCGATCTTGTTAATTTTCTCAAAGAACCAGCTTTTGGTTTCATTGATCTTTCGGATTGTTTTTTGTGTTTCCATCTCATTAATCTCTGCTCTGAGTTTTATTATTTCCTTTCTCCTGTTCGGGTTGTGCTCCTTTTTTTGGTCCTTCTCCAAGCTCTTAAGCTGTGAGGTTAGGTTACTTATGTGTGCTCGCTCCTCCTTTCTGAGGAATGCTTGTAGAGCTATAAACTTTCCTCTTAACACAGCCGTTGCTATGTCCCATAAGTTTTGGTAACTCGTGTTCTCATTTTCATTCGTTTCTAGGAATCTTTTGATTTCCTCTTTGATTTCCTGTCTAATCCACTCATTGTTCAATAGTGCACTGTTTAATTTCCAGGTGTTTGATATAGTTTTCTGTTTTTGTGTGTGATTTACCTCTAATTTCAGCGCATTATGGTCTGAGAAGATTGTTGATACAATCTCTACCTTCTTAATTTTATGGAGGCATGTTTTGTGGCTCAGCATATGGTCTATCTTGGAGAATGTTCCATGTACGCTTGAGAAGAATGTGTATTCAGCTTTTTGTGGATGAAGTGTTCTGTATATATCTACTAAGTCCCTTTCTTCCATTGTTTCCCTCAAATGAAGTATGTCCTTGCTAAGCTTGAGTCTGGTTGATCGATCAAGAGGTGACAAAGCAGTTCTAATGCGTTGTTTTTTTTTTAAAAAAAAAAAAAAGCAATGGTGTCTAAGCTACTAAGATAGCCCACAGAATGGGAAAAATTATTTACCCAATATCTAGCTGATGAAAGGCTAATATCCAAGTTATATAGCACATTGGTAGAACTTTAAAAAAAATATCTCCCAACCCCATCAAACAAATGCAGAGAGGAATAATGAACAGAAACTTCGTCAAAGAAGAAATTCAAGGGCTGGAGCGATAGTACAGTGGTAGGTTGTTGCTTTGCACGTGGCTGATCTGGGTTTGATCCCCGCCATCCTACGGGCTACACCCGCCTTGGAACCCCAAGTGTTCTGTGAGAACCAGAAGGGAGTGTCCTTCCTAAAGGCACCCCATGCACACCCCATCCTCCCTTTCACCTAGAGGTGGAAATCACACCCAGATCCAAGACAGACCTGAGCCAACAACCCGTCAAAGACAAATTATGTTGGCAGAAGATCAGACAGACAGTGATGCCCGTGAGGTAAGGAGGCTGCAGACACCCAGCCCAGGGCATGAAGTGACCTGCCTGAAAGTGATGTGTTCCCCCCAGGAGTCAGAAATGTTTAAACAGAATTCTTACTCACCTGTAATTCCATCTTTTACCTACCCTGTCAAAATCATATTCATTTACCCCAACCTTGTCTTTCTTCCCTCTTCCTTCCCGCCCTTCTCCTCTCCCCCTCCTCCTTCCTGCCCCCTCCCTTCTCCCCTCCTCTGCCCCTTACCATTGAGGAATGGGGCTATGGGACTATGAGGCTCTGCGGCTACACAAAGCAATTGCAGACGTGCCCCCATGACAGGGATGCTGCGCACTAGGAGTGGCGAGATGACCCAAACAGAACAACATTGAGACTCGTACTCTGCAAGTAAAGAAGTTACACAGTCTCCAAGGAAGCTCAGGTAGAGAAGAGGGCACCAAATAAAGGGTGCTGGGAGGATCCTCCCAGGGTGGGAGAAGCATGCTGAAAGTAGACTATAGACCAAACATGACTACCACTCAGTGCCTCTATTGCAAACCACAGCACCCAAATGGGGAGAGAGAGAACAAGGGGGAATGCACTGCCAAAGAGACAGGGTGGGAAAGGGGGTTGGTGGGGTAGGAGGGATGCTGGGACCCGTGGTGGTGCAGGATGGGTGCTGGTAGAGGAATGGGTACTTGATCGTTGTGTGACTGAAACCCAAGCACAAAAATTTATAAGTCTACAATTGTACCTCATGGGGTTTCACTAATAAAAAAATAATAAAAAGAAAATTCTTGGATTAAAAAAAAAGGTACACAGCCTCCAACACATCCATATGTGCAGGAGCAAACTCAAAACATAAAATAATAACCCAATTAAAAAATAAATCCAAATAAATAAATTTCAATTTTTAATATGAACAGATACTACACTTGATCTTAGCCAAAAGGCCGAGAAGCTCAGGGGGATGGAGTGATAGCACAGTGGTAGGGCGTTCGCCTTACAAGCGGCCAACATGGCCGACCCGAGTTCAATTCCTCCGCCCCTCTTGGAGAGCCCGACAAGCTACCGAGAGTATTCGATATGCCAAACATAGTAACAACAAAGTCTCCAATGGAGACGTTACTGGGCCCGCTTGAGCAAATGGACGATCAACGGGAGTGCCTTTACCTTTTACCTTTACCTTTTAATATGAAAATTAAGAGATCCTGGGGTCTCACCATGTTTCGTGCTTGTCCCTATCCCTCGCCGAGCGCACCCGCCCCTACCCAGTCTTTCCAGAGGGATTCAGGGCTTCATTCTTATGGTGTTTATCCGGATGCCACTCAGGTTGGAAACTGCTCCTGAACTGTTCAGTGGTTCTGAGCAAGAGATTTCATCCACTGCTTCTTGCAAGTCAGAGGATGGGGTCCCATCCGATAAGCAGAAAGGCTCGGGTCGTGAAAGTTAGAGTGGGTTTTCACATCAAAATCTAGAGTCGCAAAACTTTGATGTGGGTTTTCACATCATAATCCCAGGGACTGTGCCATCTGGGGAATTGGTAGCCACTGGGGCCCTTTGTTATTCATCACTGTCACCCCTGAATGGGGACCTGGAGATAGTTTGTTTACCTTTGTGGCACAGCAAGAGATCAGAGCCCCCTACCTCAGATACAGGTATGCCCAGACCTCTGCCAATGGCCCTACCCTGGGTCAGGGCACCTAGAGCCTGGTACCCTTTCTCAGGCACTAAGTGGATCAACCTCTATGCCTCTGGAGCCCTACTGCTGATTTCTTTAGGTTATTTGTTTTTCTTTTTTTCACTTCTAAATGCTCATTCTTCCAGGAGGTCTGGTGCCCAGCCTCAACCAAGAGCTGGAGCAGAGCCTCTGAGGCTCTCTTTCAGTTCTCTTAGGCTTCTGACACTAGGACCTTATCATCTACAGACTGCAGGATGGTCCATTCAAGGGCTCCAAGGAGGATTTTCTTAAGTCCAGAGCCAGGGTCTTCCTGAAGAAGGTGGCCGAGTTTTTGAATCCTTGGGCAACGGGTCCACAGTGACTGAGGTTTCCTCCTGTCTCTGGATCCTTTGGCCCAAACGCAAACGGGTCTGCTTCCTGGAACAATTTCCAAAGGGAGAAACACATCTTTTGAGGTTAAGGCCGGTCAATCATTGGGCACTAGAGGAAAACAGACTCAAGAGGGTGGAAGGGCTGGGTACCACAAGGTAACCAGCAGGAGCGACCACACTGACTCGGCGCAGATCATGACTTCTCAACTGAGGCCAATGGGTTGCTCCCAGTTGAGCTGCATCTCACCACTATTCCTGCCTCTCAGACCTGCGCAGTATCTTTCCCTATCCCTAACCACACCTCACGGGTTACCTGACATTGTGGCTGTCTCTGGAGGCTCACTCCTAGCATGAGTTTACCAGCAGAGGGGCATGATACTGCCATTAGAGGGCGCCTGGAGAGGGTATTTTCCAAAGGGGGAATCCACAGTGTCAAGGTGGACATTTATTTGCTCTTCTAGCTCTGTCGGGAGATCGAACGCCAATAAGATACTAAAGTGGGGAACAGGGAGAACCTTGTTTTCCATATGGAACCCCCAGCATCTGCTGAGACCATGGATTCTCAGGCCCAGCAAAAGCCGGGAAGGGCTGCACCTCCGATACCTTCATTGAGCTCTCTTCCTATGTTGCCCTGTCTTGAGGTCATGGGGCGACCGTTTCCACGACGCTTTTCTTGGGAGTGTAGGTACCAAGTTACCCTGCCTTCCCTGCCTGCCTGGGGACTCCCTGCGACTCTGTCAGACTGTCCAAGTGGTCCTGGTGTCAGTAGACGTTTCTGGAAGCTACCCAACTTTGAATGTCTGCCACTCCCTTTCACAGAGGGTCACAGCTTGTCTGGTGTCATATTGGCACTTTGTTCTCTCCTGCAGCATGTCATGGCCCTCTGGGGCAATGATCTGGGGCCTGCCTTCTGCCCCTCCGCATCCTCCACCCCTGACTCCTGCTCCTGCTCTGGCTCCCCTCTTTCTCCCTGCCCCTTGTCTGCCCTGCCAGTTCTCGCCGCCTCTAGACCAAGGGCACACTGGAGGTGCTGGCGCCTGCCCTTAACCACACGACTGGTGTCGTGCTGTCTCCACTGGACGAATGGCAGTGCCACCCAGCTGCCATGCTCTCTGCCAACTCCTCCTGTGCACCAGGTGCCACTGCTTGGGTGTTGCTCTTTTTCCTTTTGGTCTTGTCTTGCTTTCTCCCCTGCTTGGTAGTGAGTTTTGTTGTTTCACAAATGAGAATTGCAGCACTAATATCACTTTGAGTTTTCAACGACTATGAACTCATACGAACTTTGCCAAAATTTTTGCCTAAAGCTAACTAAAAACCAAGCATCAGGGACTGGAGTGATAGCACAGTGAGTAGGGTGTTTGCCTTGCACACGGCTGACCTGGATTTGATTCCCAGAATCCCATATGGTTCCCTGAGCACCACCAGGAGTAATTCCTGAGTGCATGAGCCAGGAGTAATCCCTGGGCATCGCTTGGTGTGACCCATAAAAGGAAAAAAAAAGCACATTTTGGAATGTGGGAGAACATGATGAGATAACAGTGCTAATGGAATGAACAGCTCCAAAGACTGAACATCGCACAAGGCGAGAGATCAGTTTTACAGCGGATCTGATGGGCGACGGGGTATTAGCAAGCAGCTGACAGGAAGTATGGAACAAGAAATGACCAAGCTTTCTTGGTGCCAAGAAGGATCGGGAGCATATCAATAATGTAGGAATATTTGGGGGATTTTCCCAGGTTTCTACGTTGAACAGTGTGACAGACCACCTCTGGGACATCTCGGGTGATTTCCGTGCTGTCTGGTCTCTCCCAGACCCTGTGCCTCATGGCAGCTCCTGCTCTCCAGGGTAGCCTGTCTGAAATTAGCCTGCGAGAAATGTGGGTAGAGGTGCACTCTCCTCTTCAGCAGGGCTCAGGAGATCCTAGTATCAGGACTTGAACAGGGCTGGGCTGCATCAGGGCAAGCACCTTCACCCCAGCAATATCCCTGGGGCCCATTCTTGAAAAGTCTGAAAGTGCTTGGATTGGAAGCTTCGGGTTCCACGGGGCTGTCTCCCTGGGCACGGTGCCGTACAGAAGGGGGAGTGAGGCATCTTTAAGGGAGCCCAACTCTACAGGAAGGAGATTTAGGTGGGAAGCAGCTGAAAAAAAATACTGCTTGGAGCAGGGCATTAGTTCAGCAGATAAAGTGATCATCTTGCACACTGCTGACGTTGGATCAATGGGCCCCCTAGTTCTACTGGGAATGGTCCCTGAGCTAAGTCGGGGTAAAGCCTGAGCATGTCTGGGTGTGGTGCTAACACCCAAAGAAAAGTGCTGCAAGCAGACAGGGCCGGCCTTTTCCCAGTGCCCTAAGGAAGGATTGCTCAAATTCTTAGAGGCCATAAGAGGGATTTCCCTGTTAGGTGGAAGGGGTGAGGGAGGGGAAGGGGGTGACAGCACTGGCTCTCCAGTTGTGACTCTGCCTGAGCAGTGACAGTCCACTTGGACAGTCCACAGTGGCCTGACTCAGGGCAGGACTTGGCTGCTGCTTTGACACAAAAGTGTCCTGAAAATGTGTGTCAGGGTCCTCAGGAGGAAGAAGCCCCCAGTGGGGGTCAAGAGGTAGGACACCTGGGGGCAGAAATAGGCGGACACTGCCCCCGAGCCCTCCAGCTCCCTTGGTTGGCAGAAAGCCTGGGGCTGCCCCTCAGTCTATCCAGTTTCAGTCAATCTAAGGGCACTGAAGTGGAGGCGAACACAGTGGAGATCATAAAGCCTGAGGAGCTGGAGGTGGTAACAGTCAAGAAGGACAAGCTGGTGGTGTGGGGAAGACCGTACATCTGGAGGCAGAAATGTCCCCCAACACTGGGCACCGGGGATGTGGGGGGCAGAAATGTCCCCCAATAATAGACACTAGTGGTCTGGGAGGCAAAAACAGGCCCCACGCAGTAGGCACCAGTGACATGGGGTGCAGAGGTTTCCCCTAACAATAGACAGCAGGGTTCCGAGGACAGAAATGTTCACAATTATTAGGCACCAGGAATGAGCAGAGCTGAAATTTCCTCCAAAAAAAAAAAAAACACTAGGGATGTTGGGGAAAATTGTTTTCCAAACTAGACACTAGAGCTCTGGGGCAAGAAATATCCCACAATAGAGAACAGAGCTTAGATAGGAGACATGTCCTCCAGCACTACACAATAAGGAGTCCCAGGAGCAGAAATACTCACCCCCATAGAAATAGTCCAAATAGTAGCAATAATAAATGACCACCTCCGCACCCCCCACCTTAGACTATATCCCAGGAGAGAGGAGTGGAGAATGCCTCCTCACCCCTGCTTTCCCACCTAAATGTTCAGATATTTCCGGTTTGTGGGCTGTCCTTGCATGGTCCAGGGCATTTTCCACTTTCTGAGTTAAAATTCGGTGCAGAAGGCCAGAGAGAAGTCTCAGGAGACTCAGTACAGGCTTGGGATGCATGAGGTCAAGAACGTTCCCTGGCACCACAGGGTCTCCTGATCACAAAGGCTGGAGCAAATAGAGATCCCCACAAACCCCAAACCTCTCAGGTATGTACACAGGCCATGAGGGTCAATGAAGCAGTACTTGGAAGGATCTCAGTGCTTAGAGGAAACACTCATTCAGAGCATCCGATTTTCAAAACGGCACTTGGCTACAACCATCTACCCCTCCTTGCCCGAGGGAAAACGAGGCAACACTCAAACCTTCGGTTCATGGGCTACAGACCAAGCAAAAGTCTGAGCCGAGAGCTCCCCCTCCTCCAGTGCACTGTTTCTATTCTGGGAAAGGAAGTCCTGAAAAGGATGGAGGCTGGAACAGTCAGCAACTGAGTTCTAGGCACTACCTGGGACAGTTTAGGGGATCATGAATTGGTGGCAGAGGAGAGAGAGGGGAGAGGGCTGAATCAGTCTCCCTGACAGCCACTGTCCTGTTTCCAAGATTGTTTCTACAAATGGATGCATCCCAGCCTGTGTGGGTGTGTGGCATTGGGTGGGTGGGTCCTGCCAGGGAACGGCTCATGCTTCTTGATGAAGCATGAGCTGTCCTGTGGGGGTCTCCCCATGGATCAGAACCTGACATGACATGCCCATGCCCATGGTGCCTGTTCCGTCTACACCTCCTCTGTAGTGCCCACCGGGAAGAGCCCCCACCTTGCCCCCAATGCTTCGTGGGTGCCAGGCCCCCTAGTGGCCAGATCATGTCTCAGGTAAAGGACCTGCAAACCTCCAGGTATTTCCCAAACCTCTCAAGGACTGGATGGAATTTCTCTGCCCAGAGCCTCACCCCAGTGTGGAACCCTTCACTGCCCACAGGCTCCCCAGACAGCACAAGCCCACAGTGACCCTGTGCCCCACCATCAGAGATAAATTTGATTCTCAGCCCAGCGAAAGTGAGAGGGGGAGATGTCAGAGCTACAGGAGACAGACGGAGACCACTGGGGCCTGAATGTGCTCAGGGAAGGGAGGACAGGTGCATTCGTGGATGCCATAGTGGGCACGGGCGATATGGGGGAGTTGGGGTTGCTTTCAGGCTGCAGGACTCGTGAGGGCAGCGTGGCCAGGCTTAGTGGCCCTAGTTGGGAGTGTGTGTATTGAGAGGAATTTCCAGAGCACGCCGGGATCAACACCAGAGAAGCATCAAGGTTCCCCAAGGCCAAGTCTGGTGTTCAGCTCCCAGTAGCATAGACTGAGTCTCAGAGAAAGGGGCAGAGCTGGGGTGGGGAGGTTCTATGGGGTCATTAAGAGCCCTCCAGGACTCAGAAAGGGAAGTCTCTGAGCAACAGGGGGAATTGGTCAGGGACTGACTGGGTCTGGGGGCTCAGGGCCCCACAAACTGGCTGCTGCACGTCAGGGAGGAAGCAGAGACAGAAGGACAGAGAGAACGTGGACACAGGATAAGGTGGGAGCAAGAACTCTGCGGGCTTCAGGAGAGGAGAGGGGCAGGGGCTCCAAGAAGATAAAGGAGAGGGGCTGGAGTGAGGGGCAGTTGGGACAGCGACCAGGACAGCCCCTCTGCCAGGCTCGCTGGGCTCCCACAGCAGCAGCCAGGCCAGACCTAGGGGTGCTCAGGGGCGAATCCTGGCAGCTGCAGCCCAGCCTGGGCATGGCGGGACGTGATCTCTGGGAATGAGAAAGTCGTGGACTGAGCTACGGGAGACCGAAAGGGTCAGTGCTCCTGGCCCACCGTGAGGCCCACAGAGTTCCAAGCCACCATCGTCGGTAGGGGGCAGTGCCCGAGGGTCCGGGTGGGGGTGGGGAGGCCCGTCAGGCCCACCAGGGCAGAGGCTGGTGCAGCCTTCATTGTGAGGTTACCCCTGGGAGCTCTAGATTTCTCCCTGGCCAATGGGGTTGCAGCCCCGAGGCCACGCCCCCTTCCCTGCCTATAAAAAAAGCTCGTGGCCCCGCCCCTCGGGGGACCCTCTCTCAAGGATGCTTGAGGGAGAAGTGGCCCCATCACACCTTCCCCCTGTTGACCCTTCGAGGGGTCATCTAGGGGTCACCTCCAGATGGTGACCCTTCCACGGGTCATCTACGGGTCACCTCTAGGTGTCATCTCTAGGAGATCGTTGGAAATTCGCAGAGCGCAACGGACGGTAAGAAAAGGCCCTGCGTTGGCCCTGCACTGGTCAGCGTATGGCCCCGAGGCCACAGGATCAAGCCCGGGCCCATTTCCAGCAAGACTTCCGGCAGTTTTGTCTCCAGCAGCCTCTGTCCTCGTCAGGGTCTCCCGGGACTCTGGGATGGGAGTCCCCAGAGAGCCCCTCTCCAGGACCTGTCCGTTCCTGTCCCCAGAATAGGACCTCCTGGGCTCCTGCTGTCCAAAGACCTGGGTGGCTGGACACTGGCTCCCCAGCTCAGGAGCTCAGGGAAATGCTGAGGAGCTGCCTCAGTGGCGCTGGGGAGTCAAAGCAGTGTCCCCGGGTACACAGACCCCTCACCACAGACCCTCCTGCCAAAAACCTCTTACCGTGCGACCACACCCTTCCCGTCTAATTTAGGACAGAAAGAGATGGAAGAACAGAATTTTAAAACATCAGATATATCTTGTAAAGGCGGAGAGTCACATGGCAGCGCCACATCCGTTAGGGGTGAATGATTTGGGCTGGTGCTTGGCACCAGGAGTTTGAAGCCTGTGATGTCTGAGGAGGGCAAGGCAGGGAGGAATCACCCAGAGTGTCCTGAGGCCACGGCCACATCCCTGCCTATAGAAATGCTCGTGGCCCCGCCCCTCGGGACACCCTCTCTCAAGGAGGCTTAAGGGAGAAGTGGCCCCAATGCACCTTCTGCATGTTGACCCTTTCCCTAGGGGATCATTGGAAATTGGCAGAGCATGAAAAGATGGGAAGAAAAAGTGCTAGGTCGGTGCTAACCCGCCAGCCCTGGGCCATGCGCTGGTTCTGCACTGGTCAGTGTGTGGCCAGGAGGCCCAGGATAAAGTCTCTGGCCATTGACAGCCACGTTTTCAGGCAGTCTTGTCCTCCAGCAACTTCTGTCCTCGCCAGGGTCTCCCGGGACTCTGGGATGGGAGACCCCAGAGACACTCTCTCCAGGCCCTGTTTCCTCCTGCCACCAGAATAGGATCTCCTGGGCTCGCACTGACCAAAGAGCTGGGTGGCTGGACACTGGCCCACCCAGCTCAGGAAACAATGGGGGTGGGAGCTCAGGGCATCACTGAGGAGCTGGGGAGTCAAAGCAGGGTCCCCGACTCCCAGAAACCTCATCACAGACCCACCTGGCAGTGGGTTTAACTGTGCAAAAACACCCTTCCCCTCTTGTTTGCGACAGAAAGAGCTGAAAGTACAGAATTTTAAAACATCAAGTGTATCTGATAAAGGCAGAAGTTTGCAATTTAGAGCGTCATCCTTAAGGGTTGAGTGATTTGGGCTGGTGCACAGCACCAGGAGCTTGAAATCTGTGATGTCCGAGGAGGGCAAGTCGGGAGGACTGACTTCGAGTTTCCAGGGAGGGGTCCTGTGAATGGGGCATTGTGACACGGGAGACCGGCTGGGAGCAGGAGCTGGGCGAGTCTCCCTGTCCCTTCACACCTGTGTCCTGCTCTGCGGGCAGCCAGAGGAAATGGGGTCAGCTGTCCACTCCCCAGAATGTTACAACCCTGAAAATGCAGAGAGCTCTAGGGCCGGGACATAGAACGCTTGTTTCTAGTTGTCCCTCGTGTCCCTGCCAGCACTGCCAGGAGGGCTCCAGTGGGTCCAAAGCAGGAAAGAATCTACTTAGTAAGGTGCCCGGAGCAGCAGATGGCGGTGAGAAATGAGCAGCCCCCGAGATGAGCAGGAGGAACCAAGAGTCGGGGCTGTGGACCATGAAGTTTGGGTGGGGTTGAAGGTCTGGGGTCCTTGACTGTCTGCTTCCTCTCAGGTTTACCGGCCTCTGGGTGCCCCCGAAACAGCCACATCGTTGAAAACATTTCGAAGGACAGGTGGAGGCAGGAGGTTCCAGGAACAACAGGTGAACCCGGAGAACAACTGCGGATGCGACTGGGGGCCGAGGGGACTGAGCTGGGGTGAGACAAGCGGGCGCAGCGCCGCCTGGAGTCTGAGGGCTGTGGGGTGGCCGGCCGGGAGCCCGGCCAGGCTCGAGTTGTGTCTCTGTAACAGTGGAAGGGGTCTGGGTAACATTCCGCAGTCTTGGAGCTGAACGAGTCTCCTATCATCTCCAATTATCACCTATCATTCCAACATGTCTTCACTGCGAGCCCACGAAAAGTTGCCGTACTCGAAGAGTTTTGAGAGAGGGGGCAGGGGTTTGCTGGCCATCAGCTCCCCTCCACCCTGGGGTATTCTTGGGGCATAACCATTCAGTCTTCTGGGCTGTGACTTTCCTGGTCTGTGAAATGGGCTGGTGAGACCACCAGTGAGGCCAAGAGCCTGCCTTGGGTGATGGCAGGAAGGACAGGTCAGAATGCCCTGAGGGCTGTGGTGGCACTGACTGGCCCACACTACACAGAGGGGTCTGGAGTTGGCAGTTGCCAGGTAGGAGTCAGGGTCCGAGGCAGAGGGAGACCCAACTCCTAGGCTCTGGGACAAAGACACCATGGGGGCCTGTGGCTGAGGGTCTGAGCCCTGCATCTCCTGGCTGGGAAGTAGTCGGCCCTCCTGCCTGTCCTCACAGACACTGTCCTACCTCCCACAGATCCCGGTGCACGACCAAAAGGTGCAGTGCCAATGGCCTCCCTGGGGCCGATTCTGCTGGTACCTGGAAATGCACACAGCTGCCGAAAAGAGCACCTGGATGCCCGCTGCCACCTGGGCTCCAAGGAGGAGCAGCTGAACCAGCGGATGCTGCGGCAGAAGCAGCCCATAGACCAGCTGCTGCAGGTGCCACCAAGGCAGCAGGCCCTGCTGGAGGCCGCCATCAGGGAGCTGAGGGAGACCAGGTGAGAGAGGGGCCACGGGCTCTGGGGCTGGAAGGCCCTAGACCTGCCTCCTCAGCTAGTGCCTTCACCCCAGGTGCTCTTCTGTGGGACTCAGCAGCAGAAACAGCAGCTGCAGAACCTGGTAAAGTGAAAAGGAGTCCCGGAAAAGGGTGAGTGACAGGAAGAAGCCCCTGTGGGTCAGAGGGCGGGGCTACTGGGGAGGGGAACCAGGCGACCCCACCCCCAGCCCCCCACCTCCCTTCCTTGGTTGAGACCCTTATGCTGCCCCACATCCCATCCACTCCAAAGGGATTGGCGTGGAGACGAACAACACACAGGTGCTTCTGGACACAAAACGTGAGGAGCTGGAGGCCACAGACAAGGAGGAGGCACAGGAGGCCAGGCAGGAGGAGTGCCAGAGTCCAGGAGCTGGAGGAGTCAGTCAAGTCCCAGGGGGCAGGGACCATGGCCTGTGTGAGATCCAGAGACGCTCCTGTTGCTGTCCTTAAGGAAGAGGAGTCCACCCACATCGGACCCAGGTCCCGTAATGACCCGCCGAAAATCCAGAAAACGCAGCTGGTCAGCAAGAGCTCCACTGGCAGCCTGACACCCAGCTGACACCTCGATTTTACTGCACCTAAGCACCCTGCCTCTCTCACCCAATTGATCTCGCCCAGCCCCGTCCTCCCCACGCCACCCGAGTTCTGCCTTCTGCCTTGGCCCTTTGCTCTTCTCCCTCCACTAGAACCAGGGATATCCCTCACTGCAAGACCAGGGATCAGGGCAAAGGCACAACTATTCTCCATCTCAAGAAAAGGGAGATCAGGGGGACAGTAAAGTCTCCATCCACTAGACCCCGAGATGGGGGTAAGAAATGTCCCCACCCCTAGACACCCCAGGGATCAAGGGGCACAGTTTCCCCCTCCAATAGACCCCAGGAAATGGGGGTGCCAGAGATGCCCCCCCACTAGACGCCAGGATTCGGGGGGGGCAGAGATTCCCCCCCACTAGAGGGCAAGGATTATGGGGGGGAAAGAGATGCTCCCCCCACTAGACGCCAGGGATCGGGGGGGGCAGAGATTCCCCCCCTCTAGAGGGCAAGTATTAAGGGGGGGCAGAGATGCCCCCCCACCACTAGACGCCAGGGATCAGGAGGGGCGAGAGATTACCCCCCCACTAGAGGGCAAGGATCAAGGGGGGGCCAGAGATTCCCCCCCACTAGATGGGAAGGATCAAGGGGGGGCCAGAGATTCCCCCCCCACTAAATGGGAAGGATCAAGGGGGGGGCCAGAGATTCCCCCCCCACTAGAGGGCAAGGATCAAGGTGGGGCCAGAGATTCCCCCCCACTAGATGGCAAGGATTAACGGGGGGGCAGAGATGCCCCCCCACCACTAAACTCCAGGGATCGGGGGGGGCCAGAGATTCCCCCCCCAGTAGAGGGCAAGGATCGAGGGGGGGCCAGAGATTCCCCCCCTCTAGATGGCAAGGGTTAACGGGGGGGCAGAGATGCCCCCCCACCACTACACGCCAGGGATCGGTGGGGCCAGAGATTCCCCCCCACTAGATGGCAAGGATTAACGGGGGGGCAGAGATGCCCCCCCACCACTAAACTCCAGGGATCGGGAGGGGCAGAGATTCCCCCCCCAGTAGAGGGCAAGGATCAAGGGGGGGCCAGAGATGCCCCCCCACCACTAGACGGCAGGGATTGGGGGGGGCAGAGATCCCCCCCCACTAGATGGCAAGGATTAACAGGGGGGCAGAGATGCCCCCCCCACTACACGCCAGGGATCGGGGGGGGCAGAGATTCCTCCCCACTAGAGGGCAAGGATCAAGGGGGGGCCAGAGATGCCCCCCCACTAGACGCCAGGGATTGGGGGGGCCAGAGATTCCCCCCCCCACTAGATGGCAAGGATTAACGGGGGGGCAGAGATGCCCCCCCACCGCTAGACGCCAGGGATGGGGGGCCAGAGATGCCCCCCCAACCACTAGATGCCAGTTATTGGGGTGGCCAGAGATACCCCTCACCACGAGACGCCAGGGATCGGGGGGCCAGAGATACCCCCCAACCACTAGACGCCAGGGATCGGGGGCGGCAAGAGATGCCCCCCCACCAATAGAAGCCATGGATTGGGGGGGCCAGAGATGCCCCCCAATTACTAGACGCCAGGGATGGGGGGCCAGAAATGCCCCCCCACCACTTGACGCGATTGATCGGGGAGGCCAGAGATGCCCCCCCACCACGAGACGCCAGGGATCGGGGTGCCGAGATGTCCCCCTCTGCAAGGTCCAAGGGATCAGAGGGAAGAAATGTCCCCCTCCACAAGGTCCAAGGGATCAGGATGGCAGATATATCCCCCAAGCACTAGCAAACAATGATTTGGAGGTCAGAAGTTACAACTCAGCTCTCCCCTCCCCATTGTGGGGTCCTGTTTCTGCGCATGACAGCCCTGAAGCTTGGCCGCTGGTACCATCCAGTCACCGGATTCTACACACTCTTTGGGGCTGTTTGGGGACTTTGTATTGCTGGCTGAGAAGGGGGGAAGGAGGAAGGCGGGCTTTCTCCCTGACTGCCACTGTCTGATTTTCATGATTGTTGCAATAAATGGATCTATCCGAGGCATGTGTGGGTGTGTGTGTCACTGGGCGGGGCAGGTCTGGCCAGTAGTTGACAATTGCTTCTAGATTGTGGGAAGCCTCGGCCATGTCACGATGCCAAGACGCGTCACCTGCCTGCCCCTGTGTGAAGCCTGTCAATGACCCCAGGAGAGTCCACCCCAAGGGTTGAAGGTCTCAATCACGGATGCGTCCCCAGGAGGGAGGGCAGGATGCAGCACCCAGAGCCCTGCCTTCCACTGCAGCACCTCCATGGCCTCCCCTGCCCCTGGTGCCTGTTTCCCCATTCCCCTCTGCAGTGCACCAGGGACAGACCCCACTTTGCCCCCTAGTGGCCACATCAGGTTTCTCAGGATGAGCACTTGAAAGTGCTCCTGCAGCAGGTGGGTCCAAGGTGCTGTCCCCTCAGCCAGGCTCCCCCTGGATGGCACCCACCCTAGCAGGAAGACAGTGTGTTATCAGTGGAGCAGGACGGGGACGTGGATGTAACATGTTTCTAGTGTCCCCGAGTCTGTACGGAGCTGATCCCTGATAATAGCGCCCCACTTCTTTGTGGACCATCAGATTCCCTAATACAAGTCCCACTGCCACCATCACTGCACTGTCAGACCCCACGTAATAGAGAACCAGGCCCCGACTCTCTTTGCTCCTGCACACCTGGACCTGTTGGGACAGCCTTGGCTGAGTGACACTCTACTGGTGACAAGAAGTGTGTCCAGATTCATGTATCAGACCAGATGGCAAAGCCTCAGAAGGCAGAGCCATCCTGTTCCAGTAATTTCCAGGAATTTGGTCAGCCATGCCCCTTCCTGCCTGTCACATTCCTACTTGGATTGGAACCAGGGTTCGGGGAGGCACCAGGGATCAGCCTGGTAGGGCTGTTCAGGGCAGGCACAGGCTGGTCCCGGTTTACCCCTCTGTGCCCAGTTCATAGCCCTTCCCCTCTAACTGCACCATGGGCCTGGGGCCGCCCGTGCACTCTCATGGATCTTCACACCTCACACATATCCTGCACACACTCTCGAAGCTTCTACTGGGGCTCTGGGCTTAGTTCTCTGTGTCCTGCCTCTGGGCCCCTGGGCTCTGGAAACACCAAGTCCAGGTTTTCCTTGAGGTTTGGGGAGCTGGGAGACTGTGGGGATCAGCGGCTTGAGCCCTCTCACCCCTTGCCGGTGGTGAGAGCTGTTCTCCCATTGAACGACTGTCTTTGGAGTTTTTCCTTTTAGGATCATACAGAGTCTCACCAAGGCAGGTGGCACCCAAGAATTTGCTGGAAGCATCCTAGTGTATTCCATGTGTGCAGGCTCTACCCAGCTATCCCCCAAAGGGGCAGTAGCAGGCCACAGCATGATTATGTAGGTTGTTTACAGGCTACCTTGATTCTGCGGTAACAACTTTCATCTAACATGCAGTGGTGCCTAGTGCTCTCTGGTGCTCCCACAGTGGTGACTCCAGTTTCTACGCTCAATGTTCGAGCGTTCCCGTGAGCCCCTTCCATCCTACTCGGGTAACCTGCTCTCCCTTAGTCTCTTGCTCGGTGAGAGATTTGGGAACCCCATCTGGGTCAGACAGAGGGACAGAGACATATAAATAAAGTTAAGGAAATAGGAGTAGCTTACTGGGGGGCTCCCAGGCGGACTCTCCGAACCTCAGGTGAGGCAATGGTACACCCGCGCCCTGGGTTAGATGAAGGGGGCTTTGAAGTTGTCTTGGTCTGGTCCTAGTCATCTGTTCGTGGGTCAATGGTAAGGAACATGGAATGAAGCCTGGTGGCTTCCTGTCACCAAGTGGGCTTTAAGTCTTGTCTTCCTCACCTGGGACAAGGTGATCTCTGACACCAGGAATGTTGCTGTCCACTCAGCCGGTTGCAATTTGGTTCTGGTCACCATTTTGTCAGAGCAAACCTCACATTTGATTCTTGTCAAATTCGGTGATTCCTGACTCATCCATCTTCTCCACCTCCTAGAGTGGGTCTCTCAGAGGTCCTGCCTAGTTTTTCGCTTCTGCCTCTTGCTTCCTGCTTGGTTCCCTCCCTTAGGCTTGGCAGACAGAATCATTTGCGAGTCCCTTAGCTCACCCCGCTGCGGCTGATCCTGACAAACTAGCACCTGCAGGTTAATCTTCTGGCGATGCTTAGTGATGAGTGACTCTCTGGGATTGTTTCTCATTTCTGGCCTGACTCTGAGAGATGTCCATTCTACAGTGAGGCCCTCAGGAGTGGCCAAATCTGACCAAAGTTGGTCCTGACCAGCCTCCAGCTCCCTGGCCCTTCTCGAGTTCATTCTTTCAACTGGCTCAAAGCCCCCTCCCCCTCCTGACTGGTTTGAGTAGAGCAGCGTTCATTCCTCATTGGAGAAAACAGCTTTTCCTCCCTGCTGGGCACTGAGCAGGCCCAGGGCCCATTGATTGAAAAGGCAACTGCAGTCAGGGAGTCATTTTAGTTCTGGACCCTTAATGCCCATTGCATTCTGGACCTGTAAGGCGTTTTTCTACCTGGGTGGCCAGTTGAGTCAGAGACCCTCTTCCTGTTCGCAATCACCACAGCCCCCATCTGGCCTCTGGGGCACACAGAGCAGTGAGGAGACCAGAATCAGCCCTGGGGATGGGGTGATGTTTTTTCACCTCTGGGCTGCTCAGGCAAAGGAGCAGAGCACAGTTAGCAGGCACATCCTCCCCCTGCCCTCCGCCCCCCCGCCATGATCCTACCATCCAGGGTATATTCTCAATGACTCCATGCTCATCAAGGGTCAACTGTCAATGAAGATGAAACTAGAACCCAGGTCTGCACTTGCTGGTGACCTTTGTCAGGATTCCTGCCCCGCACACCGCCTCCCCAACCAGACTCTGTCTCCTTCCCCTGTCTGGTCTCTACAGGTACCAGCAGAGTTTGCATCTGCTTTGGCAGCCTCAGGCAATCCATGGTGTTAGCTCAGTGCACCAGAGAGTCGAACCTGGGGGCTCAGCACAACTCCCCATTTCTATTACTGTTAGTATTTGTGATCAAGGAGACCAAGGCTAGTCTAGGTGCTGGCAACAGTGCCGTTGGGGCAGACCCTCAGTACCCGAGCGTTTCTTGCCCTGCTCACACCCAGCATGCCTCCAGCTCTCCCTGCCAGAAGATCCACGGTTCTACATTTGGACACGGTTAGAAGTTGCTGATGCAGATGTTTCTGTTTCCTCACCTCTTTAAGTTAAACGTTTACAGCAATGGTGAAATTTGCTTCTCATCAATGTTGCCTGTCGTCTTGCATAAACTCAGTAAGAGAATTACAGATTCCTTTAATCTGCCGCTTCAAATTTAGTTCAATGTAAAGTCAGGCATGTAAGGTCAGATCTGTTGGCTTTTCCTGGCCCATGTCATCTGCTCCTACTCCCCAGACTCCAAACCAGGGGCCAGTTTTATTTTGTCTATCCCAGACTCAAGGGGTCTCTGACCATTCTTTTGGCCAGAGACTGTCCCATGATGTAATCTGGACCATATCTCATGTGGGACCTTAGGCCTTCCCTTGTCCAAATCAGGGTCACCTGGCGCCTGTCCGAGGTCCATCCAAGGCCCTCCACGTGATGCACATTTGAGAATGTTTGAATCAAGGACAATCACTGGGAAACTGAAGCTTTAGTAAGATGAATGTCCAGGATGAGATCAGGACCCACCTCTGACTGCATCAAGCATCAAGCAGTGTCTGTGTGGGGGTCTCTTTGCCAGGAGCCCAAGAGAATACCAAGGCCATCAAGGAGAGAAAAACTAACATTTCACTGGTAGTCTGGTCTGGGAAATGATGCCCTTCTGTCTACATAGTTTCACAGTAGAAAATTCCCAACATCCTCACTGAACCACATGCCAAATACCAAAGGAAACATATGGGCTTTACCTGGAACTTGGGAGTCAACATCCTAGACCAATCAATGCCCTCAACCCCACATTAAAAGATCAATTCCAGAGTCAGTTTGGCGGGAACCCCACATTGTAGACGCAAGAGAGAAATACTCACAGGCTAGGAAACAGCAGAGACCCGAGGAGGCCCGTGTTGGATCCTCACACTCCGCACTATGCTGACAGGCAGCTCCTGGGACACGGCCAGGGCAAGGCTGACTGCTCAGTGGGATACCAAGCAGGTCCCCTCTTCTGACAACACTCTCTGGGTCCCCTGTGTCTTCCTGAGTGTGGTGAGTCTAGGGCATGACACCTGCCGCTGTGAGAGCCATGGGATTCAGGTACCTTGCAAAAGGGTCTGTTCCTGGGGCAGGGGAGGGAGCACGTGGAGGGCTTCTTCCTTCTAGTCCTCACCCAACACTAGCCCACAGTTGGAAATTTGGTGCCTGAGCCACCAGGGTCACAAGGTACTTCCCCAGGGGCTAGGAAATACATGTCATCTTGTAATTCCTGAAAGTCACGGGGTAGGTGGAAGACTCCTCTTAGGGCATAAAGGTGGCAGGGTGAGGGGAGTGCTGGACATGTGCCAGCTCTGACCTCCGGCAGCTTAGAAAAAGTAGCGGCCCTTGAGCACAGTTCCTGACCTCCCAAAGAACACCAGACCCCCATTCTGTTCTTCCAAGACTGTGGTGAGCCACCCAGGAGACACACATATAATACTATGAGTATTTTACCTGTCATGTCATGTCACGGTTACCCAGGCCTGGCCATTGTGAAGATGAGAAACCAGGCCAGCTTAGTGACCCCAGGTGGCCTCGGACTTTCATCTTCCGTAGGAGTGTCCTGGCAGGCAGGTGTCCATCCCATCCCTATCTGGGGTTGGGAGACCTCCCGGTCTTCAGGACTTGTCTGGACCCTGAGAGCAGGGCCCAGGCTGTGGTCAGTCATTGCAGTTCTGCAGTTCCCTGGTTATCCATAGCAGAGACCATTTCCAGTTCTCCCTCTGGCCAACGTGCCTGAAACAACAATTCTGTTTTTTGTCCAAATTTGAAATCCTTTGTCCCCCAAACTGAAACCTCCTATATTGGGAAGTTGCCCAGCTTTGAGCAGGACAAAGGGGGAATGAAAAATCAAGCATTCTTTTACTTGGTCAGTAGGCAACATCTCACCCCTTTTTCCAATTATGGCACGCCCGGACCCCTGTCTTAGGTCGTCCGTCGTCCCGCCGTGGTACCCGTCATTGGGGACAATGCTTTAGCCCCTGTGTTAGGTGTGCGCGGCGGTGACAGAAGTTGCCCGTCATTGGGTATCCTGGGCAAGGGCATACTTCCTTAACCACGAGGAGGCACAGGGGAGGATTGGTGACATTTCTACCAAACCAGGCAGGACCCAGTGTGGCTTGACCAGAATGGAGCATGGCTCAGAAAAGAGGGGCAGGGGTAGGGTAGAGGGGTGATGGGGATCTCTTCGTTCAGTGATCGGGGGGGTTCTGTACAGGTCCGGTCCGCACTCCTTCTCTTCCTGCGTTTTCCGGTACCGGCCACGGGATCAGGTCACTGCAACAGATAAAGGAAGAGGCTTCCCAGGCCCATTAGAAATACCTTTCTGAATAGGGCTGCTCTTTGCTAGTTTCTCTCAGTTGCATAAAGTGAATTTGAGTGATTTGCCGATCAACCCTGCCAATCTGGTCTCTGACAAATGAGACAAGTCGACTCAGGATACAGGGCCCGAATGTAAGCATCAGTAATAGTATGATCAGAGGGCCTGCTATAGTAGATATCAGGGTGGTGAACCAGGGGGATTGATTAAACCATGACTCAAACCACCCTTCGTGAGCCTCTCTGTCCTTCTTACGCCGTTCCAGGTCTTCTCTCAGCTTAGCCATGGAATCTCGACTACCCCCGTGTGGTCGGCGTAAAAGCAGCACTCTTCTCCCAGCACACGGGTTCGATTTTTAAGAGGATCTGCAGGATAACCCCATGCCATGGCCTGCTATACCACATAAGTCCCCAATTCAGGCGGTTAACCCATCGGGTCTCCGACCTTCCCTTATCAGTGAAGGAGATTTTGACCAGAAGCATTTGGGGGTGGTATTGTACAGAATATGAGCCATATCTCAGTGGCACAGCATAAGAAATATTAACCAGGTCGTGGTCAACCGACCATTTCCAATAGCCATCGTTAGAATCTACGCAAGACCAGCTGGCACAATAGTAAGATTCAGGTCCACCGCAGGTTCTCCTCCCTTGGCCTGTCCGGAACCCGGGGCAGGTGAAAAAGCCATTGCGTCTCATAGAGGCTCTGGCCCCGGACCTTTCAAAACCATCCTGAAAGGGGTAGGCGTCTTCCAGGGAAAAATATAAGTCAGGGAAGCACTGATTAAGGGGTGCTGCCAAACCAGGCAGGACCCAGTGTGGCTTGACCAGAATGGAGCATGGCTCAGAAAAGAGGGGCACTTGTGGTACTCCAAACCTCATAGTCCTCTCCACTCCTTATGACCGAGGTCTGCCTGAATGGTTGTTGTCGATTGCCATGAGTTTCGGTAGGGTCCTTCATTAATAATATAGCGAGGGTCCAGGCGACAAGCGTCATTGTGGTCATTTTGTTCCTGTGGAAAAAAGAGAAGGAAATTCGTCTCAGGGCTAAGTACCCTGGAGGTGAGTTTCATTATTTTTCCCAGCTGTGGGGGACAAATGATCGGGGGGCTCATGTATTGGCCTGACCAGGCGTTCCGGCACCCAAATGGGTTTTTCTGTATTAGTTGGATATACACAGACTGTGCCTCTGACTCTGGCAAGGATTGCTGCCGGTGGTTGCCAGGTTCCTGAGGACAGATCCTTCCATTTCACCATTGCTTTAAGGGGAGCCGGAGTAGCAAAGTGACGTTGGGCTGCACTGCGGCCTGAATCATCGAGGAGCAAAAAATTTAAAATGAATAAGGTTGTGGATAGGAGCGCTTGTGGCCCTTGACAGCCTTGGTAGATCTCACCCTCTTTTGTTTTAGAAATGTAAGTTTTGAGATGTCAGTGCGCTCGCTCTAAGATAGCCTGTCCTTGGGGGTTATAGGGAATGCCTGTTGTATGTGTAATATCCCAGGTTTCACAAAAGGAATGAAAAGCGCGGCTTGTATAGGCCGGTCCATTGTCAGTTTTAATTTGCCTGGGATTTCCCATATATGAGAAAGCAGCAGTAAGGTGATCTATAACATGTTTCGTTTTTTCCCCGGCATGTAGTGAGGCAAAAATCATGCCCGAGTGTGTGTCTATCGAGACATGGAGATAATGCCGGTTTCCCAATGAGTTAGTGTGGGTCACATCCATTTGCCAAATATCATTTGCTCTCAGTCCTCTAGGATTGACTCCCAGGGATGGGGAATGTATATAAGGAGCGCAAGCGGGACAGACAGTGGTTATGGAGAGAGCCTCAGCTTTGGAACAACCCGTATGAAAACGAAGAGACTGGGCATTAAGGTGGAATTTTTTATGTAGCTGCATGGCCTTATCACATTCTAGGGATGTCATTATAAAGCGGGTAGCTTTATCTGCTCGTTCATTGCCTTCTGCAAGGGGTCCCGGGAGGCCAGAGTGTCCTCTAATATGACCCACACAGAGGGGGTCCTTTCTGGCCCAAATCAACAGTTGCAATGTTTGTAATTGAGATAAAATTTTCAAGCCCTCACCAATGTGGGGTGCTGTTTCTAATCGGGGGAAGATATTAGCAACATACACACTATCAGTGTAAATATTGAGGGGCTCATTATGGAATGTCTGCAAGGCCAATAATACAGCAGTTACTTCTGCAAATTGCGCCGAGGTCTCAGCAAGCTGTATGGCGTGAACATCCTGCCCATCAACCACTACGGCTCGACCGCTCTTAGAGCCTTCAGTGAAGAGGGTCCGTGCACCCGGAAGGGGGGTGGTCTTTATGATTCGAGGGAAGATAATAGGGCAAATCCTGAAGCTTTGCAGGAGTTTATGTTTGGAATATGCCTGTGTAATTTGGCCTTTAAAGGAGCAGACAAAAAGGCACCAGGAATCATCATATTGCATCAGATTATTAATCATGTCTTTGGAATAGGGAACGACCAATATGTCCATATCCTTAGCAAAGAGTGCACACCCTATGGTTCTGGCCTTCCAGAGTAATTGAGAAACTAAGGTGGGATAGGGAATCACCGTTCGGGTGGGGGAAGCTGAGAGGTGGACCCAATATAATGGACCAATCTGCCAGAAAACTCCAGTTGGGGCAAACTCTGAAGCAAGCACTATAAATTGTAGTGGTAGATTGTAATCAATATGGTGTATTTGCATTTCTTCTAAGGCAAGCTCTGCTTTTCTAAGAGCCAATTGTGCCTCTGGGGTCAATTGACAAGGCGAGGAGGGGTCAGAATCCCCCTTCAATAGTTCAAAAAGAGGTTTGAGCTCTCCCGTGGGCAGGGAGAAGGATGGTCGGAGCCATTGGAGTTCTCCCAAAAACTGTTGCCATTGGTGTAGAGTCTTTAAATGGGAGGTGGCAAACTGTATTTTTTGACGCACTATTCCCACCTTGTTTATGGTGTATCCTAAATATCTGTATGGGTGGGAGAGCTGTACCTTGTCCGGGGAGATTACAAGGCCTGCTGATTCCAGGGCGACCCGGACATGATCATAGAGTTGAAGTAACAGGTCTTTGGTGGGGCAGGCGGCTAAGATGTCATCCATATAATGGATCAAAAGTGCGTTGGGGAAACGATCCCGGACTGGCGCTAAAACCGCTGCAACATATATCTGACACATAGTGGGACTATTAGTCATGCCCTGGGGAAGGACTACCCTTTGGTAGCGCTGATAGGGTTCCTGAAAATTGGGGGAAGGTAGAGAGAAGGCAAATCTTTGACAATCTTTAGGAGCTAATGGAATATTGAAAAAACAATCTTTAAGATCTATCACTAACAATTGCCAGGACTTTGGTATAGTGGAGGGATGGGGGAGCCTTGGCTGCAGGGCCCCCATTGGATGCATGGTGGCATTGACTGCTCTGAGATCTTGCAATAATCTCCACCCGCCTGTCCTTTTCCTTATAACAAAGATTGGGGTATTCTAGGGAGATGTGGATGGGGTAATGTGCCCCTTTTCTAATTGCTCAGACACTAGGGCATGTGCGGCCTGTAATTTCTCTTTAGGTAGGGGCCACTGCTCCACCCAGACTGGATCATCTGATTTCCAGGTAATTGGGGTGGGAGGCCGCTCGACAGTGGCCCCGATTAAAAAGGGCTAGTTTCTTCCAGTTCCTCAACGGGCATTAAAGTCACGGGATTTTCCTGCCCGGAGGATGGGCAGTCACTAGTGATATGGGCTATGGTCTTAAAGGAGACTGGCGATGTCTGCGAGCGACTGGGTGATGTAACCAGAACCGCGCCCATAGCTGAGAGTATATCTTGTGCCCAAAGATTGGTGGGGAGGTCTGGGACAATGCAAGGCTGGAACTGGCCCTTATGGCCCTCGGCGTCCTCCCAGGTCAATACTTGGGCGCTACGGCTGGGTCGGACTTGGCCAAGTCCTTGCAAAACGGCTGTAGCCATTGTGGCAGGCCAGTTGGCAGGCCAATATTTACTGGATATCACTGAGACATCTGCCCCAGTATCTAATCACTTAATCACTTAACTTCCCGTTAGTCCTCGATTTGCTCGAGCGAGCGCCAGTAACGTCTCCATTTGTCCCTGTCGCGTGCTAGTGTAGCCCAATGGCATCTGTTCGCTCCAGGAACATGAAGGGCCTCAAACCGATCGTTCATGATCTTGACGAAGAAGTCTGACCATCTGGTAGGTGAGCGGCCACGCGGTCTCTTGACATCCCGTGGAATCCAATCAGTAACAGCTCTAGTCCAACGGTCGTCTTTAAATCTCATTACGTGACCTGCCCATCTGATTTTCGACACCTTGGCAAATGAGACAGCGTCCCTGATCCTTGATCCTCGATGAATGTCAGAACTCCGGATTGGTTCTCTCATTTGAGTGAAACGTGATATTCCAAGCATAGCTCTTTCTATTCTTCTTTGGGAGACCTGAATAGCGTTCTCATCTTGTTTGTGTAGGGCTCAGGTCTCTGAGGCATATGTTAATGCAGGAAGAACAATGTTTATGAGAAACAGCCTTGTTCCTGACGCCCCATTCGCTCTCAATGGAACGACCATCTCCGAATGCAACAGCTATGTGTACCTAGGTCGAGAGGTCAACATAACAAATGACCTGGCACCCGAGCTGCGCAGGAGGAAGAAAGCGGCTTGGAACGCCTTCAAGAACGTCGAAGAAATAGTTAAGAGGACGAAGAACCTCCAGCTCCAGGCACATCTCTTTGATTCCAGTATCTAATAGCCCAGAGAATTCCTTTGAGTTGATTCTTAGCACATAGCGTGGTCGGGAAGCCATATGGGCAATCCAAAATATTTGGGCTGGATTATCTGAGCAGTCTTCGTTTGTCTGACCCTGGACCGAGAGCGTCGAGGTGGGGTCTTGCCACGTCGGGAGGAGGAGCAGGTGTGCAATCAGCTGTCCCTTTTCTATCGTCACAATGCCACGGGGGGAATCTGCCAAGACATGAATTTGTCCTATGTAGCTCTCTGTGATAGATCCTGGGTATATCTGCAATCCTTGCAGGAGAGCCTTTTCTGACCCTAGAATGAGGCCAGTGGTTCCGGGCGGTAGGGGGCCATAGACCCCCGTCTCCAAACTTTCAATTCCCATAGATGGTGTTAGTACCGCCCGGACAGAGGCATAAAGGTCTAGACCTGAGCTGGGAATTGAGGAACCCCTGAGAGAGGGAGGGAAGCTATCGGGAGCGGGCTGATACTTTGACCCGATGTCTGATCGGCCTCCTGCCTGAAGGCTTGCAGGGTCCGAGGCAGGCCCCTCCCGCCGTTTCCCTGCGGCAGTGGATTGCCTAAGTTATCCGGTCTGGAGCGACACTCGGCTGCCCAGTGATTGCCTCTCTTGCATCTGGGACATAGCCCGGGTGATCCCCCCTTCTTCCTCAAGGGGTTGTTGGGACATTCCTTTTTGAAATGGCCTGGCTGTCCGCATTGATAGCAGCCTTGCTTGGCTTTTTGTGGGGAATCCCTGAAAGCCCGGAAACCTGGGAAGTTGCCCAGCTTTGAGCAGGACAAAGGGGGAATGAAAAATCAAGCATTCTTTTACTTGGTCAGTAGGCAACAGTTAAAGAAACTTTGGTACATCTACACAATGGAATACTAAGCAGCTGTTAGAAAGGATGAATTCATGAAATTTACATACAAGTGGTACTACATGGAAAGTACCATGCTAAGTGAAATGAGTCGGAAAGAGAGGGACAGACATAGAAAGACTGCATTCATCTGTAGAATATAAAGTAACAAAATAGGAGACTAACAACCAAGAATAGTCGCGATAAGTACCAGGAGGTTTGCTCCATGGCTTGGAGGCCAGCCACACATGCTGGGGGAAAAGGCAGCTCAGATAGGGAAGGGAGCACCAAGTAAAGGGTGTTGGGAGGGTCCTGCCTGGATGGGAGAAGCATGCTGAAAGTAGACTATAGACCAAACAGGAATGCCACTCAATGCCTCTTTTGCAAACCACAGCACCCAAAAGGAGAGAGAGAACAAAAGGGAATGCCCTGCCACAGAGCCAGAGTGGGATGGAGGGAATGGGGGTGGGAGGGATACTGGGATCCGTGGTGGTGGAAAATGGACACTGGTGGAGGGATGGGTCTCGATCACTGTATAACTGAAATCCAAACACAAAAATTTGTAAGTCTATAACTGTACCTTATGGTGTTTCACTAATAAAAATTTTTAAAAAAGGCTGGCCTGGGTGCAGAGGTGGGTGGGCGGTGATGGGAGGGAAACTGGAAACTTTGGAGGTGGGAAATGTACACTGGTGGAAGGATGGGTGAACAACGATGACTGAATCCTAATCATGAACAGGTTTGTAAGGGTCTATCTCACATCGATTCAATGAAAATAGAATTTAATAGGAGAATGGCTTATATTTGGATTTATAGAATTAGATGTGTAGTACATTTTCTGAGGTGAAATCCAGAGCTCAGCTGAGGCACTGGGGTCTTTATAGAATTGTGGAAATGTGATGCTGGACTTGAGTTTGGAGACAGTGCATGATGAGTAGATCAGTGGTTCAAATGTGTCCTGCTTTGAGCACCATTCAACATGTCATTACTTAATCTCTTTTTAAAAAATGATTATTTCATTTACTTTAAGAGGAAACTCTGTATGGGCATTTATGAATGGCAAACAAATTTCATTTGCATTAGATATGGAAGTGGGAAAATGCTGCAGGGGACCTTCAGAGGCCTCTCGGGGTACAGAGATGGGGGTGGGGGACAGGCCCAAGGGACCTTCCCGAGTGGCAGTTTGTGATTGACAGGTACAGGCAGTTACTGGCCTTTAGAAGTTAGGGTCAGTGGTCAGCTCTTTCAGCCCACATGCTCTTTTGAACACGTCCTCCTTTCACATCTTACTGAGTAAGTTTTTTTTTCAAGAAAACTATCTTGCAGGATTGGAGGGGTGGTCCAGAGGGAAGGGCATTTGCCTTGTGGACCATCCAATTCAGATGTGACCCCGGGCACCGCATTTGATCCCCGAAACCCCAACAGGAGTCGTCCCTGAGTACAGAGCCAGGAGTGAGGCCTGAGCAACACTGGGTATGTCCCTCCAAAAATGTCCAAGTATAGCAAAAAGAGAGCAGGGGAGAGTTAGAGGGGTGGTTCTGATTGCAGTGGAACTCACTGGATCATTTGGGAATTTCACACGCACCATTGTAAACTGGTATTCCTTTCGGGATGCAGTGTAGAAAAATCAACGGAAAATTAAAATTTTTATTTTGAAACAGTTAAAAGAGGCCGGGAGATAGTAGAGCGGGAAGGGCACTTGGGTTATCTGACTTCAATCTCTGGCGTCCCATAGTGTCCCTTGAGCATGGCTGGGACTAATCCCTACTGTGGTTCCAAAACCACATAAGCAAACAAGGAAATGTAATATATTAAAAGCTAGAACAGGTGGTGAGGTGTCTGATTTGCATACTTCTATCCTGGGCTGATGATTCCTGGCACCTCCTATGGATCCTTGAGCACCATTAGGGGTGATCCCTGAGCACAGGACAGGTGACAGGGTCCCCAGTCAAGGGAGGTCTCAGCTCTTAGGCCCCTGGAGCAAGACCATGGGGGACTGTGCAGGGGACAGATTGCACAGGCGCTGCCAGCCTTGGGCCTGGGAGTCGGTGCTTGACCTCCACATCCCTGGACCCAGAGCAGGATACCCTGGCTGCCTGTCCTCACTCCCAGCCTTGCGCCCACAGGTGGGACTGCAGGACAAACAGGTGAGTGTCTGCAGCAGCAAAAGGAGTAGGTTCTTGGCCTCCCGCAGTAGGACGTGGCCTCTGATCAGTGTCGGTCTCTGAGAATGAGCAGGAGGAGGAGCAGGTGCTACTGCAGAGCCAGCTCCAGATCAGCTGCAAGGGGAGTGAATCAGGACAAGGTGGATATGGAGAAATGACAGAAGGTGCCGGGGGAGACCCACTGTGAGGGTAGGAGCCCGCCTGGGGTGGTGGGAGGAAGGACAGGCCAGGACGCCACCCACTATAATGTATCAAAATCTAGAAGAGGCTAGAGGGATTTTGGGGGTGCGGATTGGCCCTCACTGCACAGAGAGGGTACTAGTAGCGGGGAGGCTGCTGGGTCGAGGTAGGGGGAGGCCCCATCTCTTAGGCCTTTGGAGAAAGACCCCCAGGGGAATGTGCAGGGGACAGGTTACCCCATGTGCTGTTTTGCTTGGGCCTGTGTGTGAGTGTCTGGGCCCTGAATGTTGTGGTGGGATCTGGACAGCCTTCGGCCCTGTCTCATGACAGAGATGTGCATGCAAGACTAGAAGGTGCAGTGCCTGCAGCCTGGAATGCTCCTAATGGTATCAAAAGCAGCACACAGCTGCAACCCCATACCTGGATGTCCCACTCACCTGGGCTCCAAGGTCGAGCAGGTTCTGAGGCACAAGCCGCTCATGGACCAGCTGCAGAAGGTGCTAACAAGGCAGCAGGCACTGCTGGAGGCCACCTTCAGGGAGCTGAGGGAAACCCAGGTGAGTGGATGGGCAGGGACTCAGGGACAGGAAGGCGCATCCGGCCCTAGACCTGCCTACTGACCTGGTGCCTTCATCTTTAGGGAATCCTCAGTCCTGAAATCAGGAGCAACTGAGCCCCAGGCCTTGCTGGAATTCCAAGGGTACCCTGAAGAGGGTGAGTGGTGCGGTGGGTCTCCAGGAGGGAGAAGTTCCTGATGGGGATCTGGAGGTGGGGCTCTACGGGAGGTGGAGCCAGGCGGGACCCCTGAGATGCCTCCACCTTCCTTGCTTGGCTGAGACCCTGGAGTGCCCAATAGTCAATCCAGTGTCGAAGAACACGGAGTTGGAGGTGAACATAGTGGAGGTTTGTGAGACCATGACCTCTATGGAACTCGAGATGATGTTCATGAAAGACAGGCTGGTGGCATGTGAGAAGACTAAGGATCTGGATGACTAAGGTCTGAGACTAAGGTCTGGTGTCCAGACCTGGGCAGCGGGATGATGGATTGTGTGAAGAACCCAGAGGGACCCTCCTGTTCCTGTCTGTGAGGAACAGGAGGCTGCAGACCTCAGATCCGGATCCTGTAATGACCTGCCCCCAAATAACCAGAATCCAGCTCGTCCGCTTGAGTTCAGCTGGCAAGCTCGTTCACCATTAATCCACTTTTTCTACCCTGATGATGTACCCTGTGTTCTTCAATTCCAACTAATCTAGCCCTGATCCAGTTCTTCCCACCCTGCTCCTTCCTCCCTCCTTCGCGCTCTTCCACTTTCCCTCAGCACTAGATCCTAGGGGTCAAGGGGACAGAAAGGTCCCCCAACACTAGACCGCAGGGATCAGTGGGACAAAAATGTCTCCTACCTCTAGGCACCAGGCATGTTGGGAGCAGAAATTTAAACTGGGCCACACTCCAACCTCAGTCATGATAGCTCCAAAAGCCAAACAAGGGCTTGTGGTGGGAGCTCTCCCTCCCCAGTATACAGTCCCGATTCTCCATATGGCAGCCCTGAAGCTAATGGGGTCTGGAAACATCAGAGCAACCAGTTCTAGACACTCTTTGGGGGCTGGTTGGGCACTGATGATTTGAGGAGAAAAGAGAGGAAGGAGGCATGCTGGGTCACTCTCTGACAGTCACTGTCCTATTTCCAAGCTTGTTTCAATACATGGATCCATCCCAGGCCGTGTGGGTATGTGTCTTGGGCGAGGTGTGTCCTGCCAGCAGTTGGCAGTTGCTTCTAGATTGGGGGTGGCCCTTTCCATGGGATTCACCATGTCTAGAGCCTGTCATCTGCATGCCCCTGAGTACGATGTTAATGACCCCAGGAGAGTACCTCTAAGATTTGGAGTGGTAACATTCAAAATATGGTGGTGGGAAGGTACGATGGTGGTGGAATTGGTGTTTGAATATTAAATGTAATAAATTATTGTCAACAACTTTATGAAAACAAAATAAAAATTTGCAAAAAATTCAATAAAATGTGAAGCATGAAAAGAGAACAGAAAAATCAAAGATACACCAATCTAATGCGTTTTTTTTTTCCCTAGACGTGTTTTTTTTTATTTTATTTTTTTTTACAGTTGTAGATTTATAATTTTTTGTGCTTTGGTTTCAATTATACAATGATCAGATACTCATCCCTCCACCAGTGCCCATTTTCCACCACCATGGATAATATCCCTCCCACCCCCATCCCCCCATCCCCCTGTCTCTGTGGCAGGGCAATCCCCTGTGTTCTCTCTCTCCTTTTGGGTGTTGTGGTCTGCAAAAGAGGCATTGAGTGGCAAACATGTTCAGTCCATAGTCTACTTTCAACATGCATCTCCCCTCCTGGGAGGATCCTCCAAACATCCTTTATTTGGTGCTCCCTTCTCTATCTGAACTGCCCTTTCCTCTAGGATACCCGGCTGGCCTCTACGTTATGGAGTAATCCTCCTGGTGCTGATCTCACCTATTCTTGGGTATTAATCTCATACTTTGTTACTTCATATCCCCCAGATGAATGCAATCTTTCTATGTCTATCCCTCTCTTTCTGACTCATTTCACTTAGCATGATACTTTCCATATTGTACCACTTGTATGTAAATTTCATGATTTCATCTTTTCTAACAGCTACATAGTACTCCATTGTGTAGATGTACCAAAGTTTCTTTAACCAGTCATCTGTTCGTGGGCATTCAGGTTTCTTCCAGTTTCTGGCTATTGTAAAGAGTGCTGCAATGAACAAACAAGTGCAGATGTCACTTCGACGATACATTTTTGCCTCTCTGGGATATATTCCCAGGAGTGGTATTGCTGGGTCAAATGGGAGCTCAATTTCTAATTTTTTGAGCATCATCCATACTGTTTTCCAGAAGGGCTGAACCAGTGGACATTCCCACCAACAGTGAAGGAGTGTCCCTTTCTCGCCACATCCACGCCAGCATCAGTTGCTTTTGTTCTTTTGAATGTGGGCCAGTCTCTGAGGTGTGAGATGGTATCTCATTGTGGTTTTGATCTGCATCTCCCTGTTGATTAATGATGTAGAGCATTTTCTCATGTGCTTTTTTGCCATTCGGATTTTTTCTTTGAGAAAGTTTCTGTTCATTTCATTGCCCCATTTTTGGATGGGGTTGAATGTTTTCTTCTTGTGGAGTTTAACCAGTATTTTGTATATCCTGGATATCAACCCCTTGTCAGATGTGTATTCGGTGAATATCCTTTCCCATTCTGTAGACTGTCTTTGTATTTGTTTCTTTGGAGGTGCAGAAGCTTCTTAGTTTAAGATAGTCCCATTTATCTATCTCTGTTTTCACTTGCTCGGCCAGTGGCGTGGCATCTTTGAAGATACCATTAGCTTCAATGTCATGGAGGGTGTTGCCAACGTTATCTTCAATGCACCTTATGGTTTCTGGTCTGATGTTGAGGTCTTTAATCCATTTTGATCTTACTTTTGTACATAGTGTTAGGCAGAGTTCTGAGCCTATTTTTTTGCATGTTGCCATCCAGTGATGCCAACACAATTTATTAAACAGGCTTTCCTTACTCCACTTCACATTACTTGCACCTTTATCAAAGATTAGATGATCATATGATTGAGGGGAGATGTCAGTGTATTCAGCCCTCTTCCATTGGTCTGCAGTTCTGCCTTTGTTCCAGTACCATGCTGTTTTAATTATTACTGCTTTGTAGTACAGTTTGAAGTTAGGGAGGTTGATTCCTCCCTTTTTCTTTTTCCCAAGAATTGCTTTAGCTATTCGTGGGGGCTTATTGTTCCATATAAATTTCAGGAGTGTTTGCTCCATTTCTTTGAAGAATGTCATGGGTATCCTTATAGAGATTGCATTGAATTTATACAATGCTTTCTGTAGTATTGCCATTTTGACAATGTTAAGTCTCCCGACCCATGAGCAGGGGATATCTTTCCATTTCCTCATGTCCTCTTTTATTTCCTGAAGTAGCGTTTTGTAGTTTTCTTTGTACAGGTCCTTTACTTCCTTAGTTAAGCTGATTCCTAGGTAATTGATTTTCTGGGGCACAATTGTGAACGGGATTGTTTTTTTCATGTTGCTTTCTTCTCTCTCACTGTTTGCGTATAGGAAAGCCATGGACTTTTGGGTATTGATTTTATAACCTGCAACTTTACTATACAGGTCTATTGTTTCTAGGAGTTTTTTGGTGGAGGTTATTGAGTTCTCTAAGTAGAGTATCATATAATCTGCGAATAGTGAGAGCTTGATTTCTTCCTTTCCTACCTGAATGCCCTTAATATCTTTTTCCTGCCTAATCGCTATTGCAAGTACTTCCAGTACTATATTGAACAGCAGTGGAGAGAGTGGGCATCCCTGTCTCATCCCTGATCTTAGAGGGAAGGCTCTCAGTTTTTCCCCATTGAGGATGATGCTTGCTGTAGGCTTGTGGTAGATGTCTTTAATTATGTTGAGGAAAGTCCCCTCTATACCCATTTTGGCTAGGGTTTTCATCATAAAGGGGTGCTGGATCTTATCAAATGCTTTCTCTGCATCTATTGATATGATCATATGCTTTTTATCTTTTCTTTTGTTGATATGGTGGATTATGTTGATTGATTTCCGAATGTTAAACCATCCTTGCATCCCTGGGATGAATCCTACTTGGTCATGGTGTATGATCTTTTTGATGAGTAGTTGGATTCTATTTGCTAGTAGTTTGTTGAGGATCTTTGCATCTGTGTTCATCAGGGATATCGGCCTGTAATTCTCTTTCTTTGTGGTATCTCTGTCTGCTTTTGGTATCAGTGTGATATTTGCTTCGTAGAAACTGTTCGGAAGTGTTTTTGATATTCCAATTTCGTAGAAAAGCTTAAAGAGCATTGGGAGTAAGTCCTCTTTAAAGATTTGGAAGAATTCACTAGTGAATCCATCCAGGCCAGGACTTTTGTGCTTGGGGGAGACTTTTTATTACCATTTCAATTTCCTTAACGGTGATAGGTCTGTTCAGGTATTCCAGGTCTTCTTGGTTCAGCCTTGGGAGTCTGTAGGATTCTAGGAATTTATCCATTTCCTCGAGGTTTTGATGTTCCGTGGCATAAAGCTTCTCAAAGTACTCCCTGAGGATTCTCTGAATTTCTGTGGTTTCTGTTGTAATGACCCCCTTTTCATTTCTGATTCGATTTATTAGGGTTTTCTCTCTCCCTTTCTTTGTGAGTTTTGCTAGAGGCTTATCGATCTTGTTAATTTTCTCAAAGAACCAGCTTTTGGTTTCATTGATCTTTCGGATTGTTTTTTGTGTTTCCATCTCATTAATCTCTGCTCTGAGTTTTATTATTTCCTTTCTCCTGTTCGGGTTGTGCTCCTTTTTTTGGTCCTTCTCCAAGCTCTTAAGCTGTGAGGTTAGGTTACTTATGTGTGCTCGCTCCTCCTTTCTGAGGAATGCTTGTAGAGCTATAAACTTTCCTCTTAACACAGCCGTTGCTATGTCCCATAAGTTTTGGTAACTCGTGTTCTCATTTTCATTCGTTTCTAGGAATCTTTTGATTTCCTCTTTGATTTCCTGTCTAATCCACTCGTTGTTCAATAGTGCACTGTTTAATTTCCAGGTGTTTGATATAGTTTTCTGTTTTTGTGTGTGATTCACTTCTAATTTCAGCGCATTATGGTCTGAGAAGATTGTTGATACAATCTCTACCTTCTTAATTTTATGGATGCATGTTTTGTGGCTCAGCATATGGTCTATCTTGGAGAATGTTCCATGTACGCTTGAGAAGAATGTGTATTCAGCTTTTTGTGGATGAAGTGTCCTGTATATATCTACTAAGCCCCTTTCTTCCATTGTTTCCCTCAAATGAAGTATGTCCTTGCTAAGCTTGAGTCTGGTTGATCGATCAAGAGGTGACAAAGCAGTTCTAATGCGTTGTTTTTATAAAAAAAAAAAAAAAAGCAATGGCGTCTAAGCTACTAAGATAGCCCACAGAATGGGAAAAATTATTTACCCAATATCTAGCTGATGAAAGGCTAATATCCAAGTTATATAGCACATTGGTAGAACTTTAAAAAAAATATCTCCCAACCCCATCAAACAAATGCAGAGAGGAATAATGAACAGAAACTTCGTCAAAGAAGAAATTCAAGGGCTGGAGCGATAGTACAGTGGTAGGTTGTTGCTTTGCACGTGGCTGATCTGGGTTTGATCCCGCCATCCTACGGGCTACACCCGCCTTGGAACCCCAAGTGTTCTGTGAGAACCAGAAGGGAGTGTCCTTCCTAAAGACACCCCATGCACACCCCATCCTCCCTCTCACCTAGAGGTGGAAATCACACCCAGATCCAAGACAGACCTGAGCCAACAACCCGTCAAAGACAAATTATGTTGGCAGAAGATCAGACAGACTGTGATGCCCGTGAGGTAAGGAGGCTGCAGACACCCAGCCCAGGGCACGAAGTGACCTGCCTGAAAGTGATGTGTTCCCCCCAGGAGTCAGAAATGTTTAAACAGAATTCTTACTCACCTGTAATTCCGTCTTTTACCTACCCTGTTAAAATCATATTCATCTACCCCAACCTTGTCTTTCTTCCCTCTTCCTTCCCGCCCTTCCCCTCTTCCCCCCTCCACCTTCCTGCCCCCTCCCTTCTCCCCTCCTCTGCCCCTTCCCATTGAGGAATGGGGCTATGGGACTATGAGGCTCTGCGGCTACACAAAGCAATTGCAGACGTGCCCCCATGACAGGGATGCTACGCACTAGGAGTGGCGAGATGACCCAAACAGAACAACATTGAGACTCGTACTCTGCAAGTAAAGAAGTTACACAGTCTCCAGGGAAGCTCAGCTAGAGAAGAGGGCACCAAATCAAGGGTGCGGGGAGGATCCTCCCAGGGTGGGAGATGCATGCTGAAAGTAGACTATAGACCAAACATGACTACCACTCAGTGCCTCTATTGCAAACCACAGCACCCAAATGGGGAGAGAGAGAACAAGGGGGAATGCACTGCCAAAGAGGCAGGGTGGGAAAGGGGGTTGGTGGGGTAGGAGGGATGCTGGGACCCGTGGTGGTTCAGGATGGGTGCTGGTAGAGGAATGGGTACTTGATCATTGTGTGACTGAAACCCAAGCACAAAAATTTATAAGTCTACAATTGTACCTCATGGGGTTTCACTAATAAAAAATAATAAAAAGAAAATTCTTGGATTAAAAAAAAAGGTACACAGCCTCCAACACATCCATATGTGCAGGAGCAAACTCAAAACATAAAATAATAACCCAATTAAAAAATAAATCCAAATAAATAAATTTCAATTTTTAATATGAACAGATACTACACTTGATCTTAGCCAAAAGGCCGAGAAGCTCAGGGGGATGGAGTGATAGCACAGTGGTAGGGCGTTCGCCTTACAAGCGGCCAACATGGCCAACCCGAGTTCAATTCCTCCGCCCCTCTTGGAGAGCCCGACAAGCTACCGAGAGTATTCGATATGCCAAACATAGTAATAACAAAGTCTCCAATGGAGACGTTACTGGGCCCGCTTGAGCAAATGGACGATCAACGGGAGTGCCTTTACCTTTTACCTTTACCTTTTAATATGAAAATTAAGAGATCGTGGGGTCTCACCATGTTTCGTGCTTGTCCCTATCCCTCGCCGAGCGCACCCGCCCCTACCCAGTCTTTCCAGAGGGATTCAGGGCTTCATTCTTATGGTGTTTATCCGGATGCCACTCAGGTTGGAAACTGCTCCTGAACTGTTCAGTGGTTCTGAGCAAGAGATTTAGTCCACTGCTTCTTGCAAGTCAGAGGATGGGGTCCCATCCGATAAGCAGAAAGGCTGGGGTCGTGAAAGTTAGAGTGGGTTTTCACATCAAAATCTAGAGTCGCAAAACTTAGATGTGGGTTTTCACATCATAATCCCAGGGACTGTGCCATCTGGGCAATTGGTAGCCACTGGGGCCCTTTGTTAGTCATCACTGTCACCCCTGAATGGGGACCTGGAGGTAGTTTGTTTACCTTTGTGGCACAGCGAGAGATCAGAGCCCCCTACCTCAGATACAGGTATGCCCAGACCTCTGCCAATGGCCCTACCCTGGGTCAGGGCACCTAGAGCCTGGTGCCCTTTCTCAGGCACTAAGAGGATCAACCTCTATGCCTCTGGAGCCCTACTGCTGATTTTTTTAGGTTATTTGTTATTCTTTTTTTCACTTCTAAATGCTCATTCTTCCAGGAGGTCTGGTGCCCAGCCTCAACCAAGAGCTGGAGCAGAGCCTCTGAGGCTCTCTTTCAGTCCTCTTAGGCTTCTGACACTAGGACCTTATCATCTACAGACTGCAGGATGGTCCATTCAAGGGCTCCAACGAGGATTTTCTTAAGTCCAGAGCCAGGGTCTTCCTGAAGAAGGTGGCCGAGTTTTTGAATCCTTGGGCAACGGGTCCACAGTGACTGAGGTTTCCTCCTGTCTCTGGATCCTTTGGCCCAAAGGCAAACGGGTCTGCTTCCTGGAACAACTTACAAAGGGGGAAGCATATGTTTTGAGGTTCAGGCCAGTCAATCATTGGGCACTAGAGGAAAACAGACTCAAGAGAGTGGAAGGGCTGGGTACCACAAGGTGACCAGCAGGACCGACCACACTGACTTGGCGCAGATCATGAGTTCACAACTGAGGCCAATGGGTTGCTCCCAGTTGAGCTGCATCCCACCACTATTCCTGCCTCCCAGACCTGCGCAGTATCATTCCCTATCCCTAGCCACACCTCAAGGTCTACCTGACATTGTGGATGTTTCTGGAGGCTCACTCCTAGCATGAGTTTACCAGCAGAGGGGCATGATACTGCCATTAGAGGGCGCCTGGAGAGGGTATTTTCCAAAGTGGGAATACACAGTGTCAAGGTGGACATTTATTAGCGCTTCTAGCTCTGTCTGGAGATCTAATGCCAATAAGATACTAAAGTGAGGAACAGGGAGAACCTTGTTTTCCATATGGAACCCCCAGCATCTGCTGAGACCATGGATTCTCGTGTCCAGCAAAAGCAGGGAAGGGCTGCACCTCCGGTACCTTCAACGAGCTCTGCTTCCTATGTTGCCCTATCTTGGGGGTCATGGGGCCCACTGTTTCCACGAGGCTTTTCTTGGGAGTGTAGGTACCAAGTTACCCTGCCTTCCCTGCCTGCCTGGGGACTCCCTGTGACTCTGTCAGACTGTCCAAGTGGTCCTGATGTCAGTAGACATTTCTGGAAGCTACCCAACTTTGAATGTCTGCCACTCCCATTCACAGAGGGTCACAGCTTGTCTGGTGTGATATTGGCACTTTGTTCTCTCCTGCAGCATGTCATGGCCCCCTGGGGCAATGATCTGGGGCCTGGCTTCTGCCCCTCCGCATCCTCCACCCCTGACTCCTGCTCCTGCTCTGGCTCCCCTCTTTCTCCCTGCCCCGTGTCTGCCATGCCAGGTCTCGCCTCCTCTAGACCAAGGGCACACTAGAGATACTGGGGTCTGGCCTTAACCACTCCACTGGGGTAGAGCTATCTCCAATGTACGAGTGGCAGTGCCACCCAGCTGCCATGCTCTCTGCCAACTCCTCCTGTACCCCTGGTGCCACTGCTTGAGTGTCGCTCTTTTTACTTTTGGTCTTGTCTTGCTGCTTTCTCCCCTGCTTGGTAGTGAGTTTTGTTGTTTCACAAATGAGAATTGCAGCACTAATATAACTTTGAGTTTTCAACGACTATGAACTCATACGAACTTTGCCAAAATTTCTGCCTAAAGCTAACTAAAAACCAAGCAGCAGGGACGGGAGTGATAGCACAGTGAGTAGGGTGTTTGCCTTGCACACGGCTGACCTGGATTTGATTCCCAGAACCCCATATGTTTTCCTGAGTACAACCAGGAGTAATTTCTGAGTGCATGATCCAGGAGTAACCCCTGTGCATCGCTGGGTGTGACCCATAAAGAAAAAATAAAGCACATTTTGGAATGTGGTAGAACATGATGAGATAATAGTGCTAATGGAATGAACAGCTCCAAAGACTGAACACCGCACAAGGCAAGAGATCAGTTTTACAGCAGATCTGATGGGCGACGGGGTATCAGCAAGCAGCTGACCGGAGAGTATGGAACAAGAAATGACCAAGCTTTCTTGTTGCAGAGAAGGATCTGGAGCATATCAATAACGTAGGAAATTTCGGGGGATTTTCCCAGGTTTCTAAGTTGAACAGTGTGACAGACCACCACTGGGCCATCCCGGGTGATTTCACTCCCTGTCTCGTCTCTCCCAGACCCTGTGCCTCATGGCAGCTCCTGCTCTCCAGGGTAACCTGTCTGAAATTAGCCTGCGAGAAATGTGGGTAGAGGTGCACTCTCTGCTTCAGCAGGGCTCAGGAGATCCTAGTATCAGGACTTGAACAGGGCTGGGCCGCATCAAGGCAAGCACCTTCACCCCTGCAATATCCCAGGGGCCCATTCTTGAAAAGTCTGAAAGTGCTTGGGAGTGGAAGCTTCGGGTTCCACGGGGCTGTCTCCCTGGGCACTGTGCCGTGCAGAAGGGGGAGTGGGGAATCTTTAAGGGAGCCCAACTCTACAGGAAGGAGATTTAGGTGGGAAGCAGCTGAAAAAAATACCGCTTGGAGCAGGGCATTAGTCCAGCAGATAAAGTGATCGTCTTGCACACTGCTGACGTTGGATCAATGTGCCCCCCTAGTTCCACTAGGAATGGTCCCTGAGCTACGTCAGGGGCAAAGCCTGAGTATGTCTGGGTGTGGTGCTAACACCCAAAGAAAAGTGCTGCAAGCAGACAGGTCCGGCCTTTTCCTAGTGCCCTAAGGAAGGATTGCTCAAATTCTTAGAGGCCATAAGAGGGATTTCGCTGTTAGGTGGAAGGGGTGAGGGAGGGGTAGGGGGTGACAGCAGTGGCTCTCCAGTTGTGACTCTGCCTGAGCAGTGACAGTCCACTTGGACAGTCCACAGTGGCCTGACTCAGGCCAGGACTTGGCTGCTGCTTTGACACAAAAGTGTCCTGAAAATGTGTGTCAGGGTCCTCAGGAGGAAGAAGCCCCCAGTGGGGGTCAAGAGGCAGGACACCCGGGGGCAGAACCAGGCGGACCCTGCTCCCGAGGCCTCCACCTCCCTTGGTTGGCTGAGAGCCTGGGGCTGCCCCTCAGTCTAGCCAGTTTCAGTTTATCTAAGGGCACTGAAGTGGAGCCGAACGCAGTGGAGATCATAAAGCCTGAGGAGCTGGAGGTGGTAACAGTCAAGAAGGACAAGCTGGCGGTGTGGGGAAGAGTGTGCATCTGGAGGCAGAAATGTCCCCCAACACTGGGCAATGGGGATGTGGGGGGCAGAAATGTCCCCTAGTAATAGACACTAGTGGTCTGGGAGGCAAAAACAGGCCCCAAGCAGTAGGCACCAGTGACATGGGGTGCAGAGGTTTCCCCTAACAATAGACAGCAGGGTTCCGAGGACAGAAATGTTCACAATTACTCGGCACCAGGAATGAGCAGAGCTGAAATTTCCTCCAAAAAAAAAAAGCACTAGGAATGTGGGGGGAAATTGTTTTCCAAACTAGACACAAGAGCTCTGGGGAGAGAAATATCCCACAACAGAGAACAGAGCTCAGATAGCAGACATGTCCTCCAACACTACACAATAAGGAGTCCCAGGAGCAGAAATACTCACCCCCATAGAAATAGTTCAAAGAGTAGCAATAATAAATGACCACCACCCACCCCCAACCTTAGACTATATCCCAGGAGAGAGGAGTGGAGAATGCCTCTCACCCCTGCTTTCCAACCTAAATGTTGAGATATTTCCGGTTTGTGGGTTGTCCTTGCATGGTCCAGGGCATTTTCCACTTTTTGAGTAAAAATTCTGTCCAGAAGGCCAGAGAGAAGTCTCAGGAGACTCAGTACAGGCTTGGGATGCATGAGGTCAAGAACGTTCCCTGGCACCACAGGGTCTCCTGATCACAAAGGCTGGAGCAAATAGAGATCCCCACAAACCCCAAACCTCTCAGGTATGTACATAGGCCATGAGGGTCAATGAAGCAGTACTTGGAAGGATCTCAGTGCTTAGAGGAAACACTCATTCAGAGCATCTGATTTTCAAAACGTCACTTGGGTACAACCATCTACCCGTCCTGGCCCAGGGAAAACGAGGCAACACTCAAACCTTCGGTTCATGGGCTACAGACCAAGCAAAAGTCTGAGCCGAGACCTCCTCCTCCTCCAGTGCACTTTTTCTATTCTGGGAAAGGAAGTCCTGAAAAGGATGGAGGCTGGAACAGTCAGCAACTGAGTTCTAGGCACTACCTGGGACAGTTTCAGGGATCATGAATTGGTGGCAGAGGAGATAGAGGGGAGAGGGCTGAATCAGTCTCCCTGACAGCCACTGTCCTGTTTCCAAGATTGTTTCTACAAATGGATGCATCCCAGCCTGTGTGGGTGTGTGGCATTGGGTGGGGCGGGTCCTGCCAGGGAACAGCTCATGCTTCTTGATGAAGCATGAGCTGTCCTGTGGGGGTCTCACCATGGATCAGAACCTAACATGAGATGCCCATGACCATGGTGCCTGTTCCGTCTACACCCCCTCTGCAGTGCCCACCGGGAAGAGCCCCCATCTTGCCCCAATGCTTCATGGGTGCCAGGCCCCCTAGTGGCCAGATCATGCCTCAGGAAAAGGACCTGCAAACCTCCAGGTATTTCCCAAACGTCTCAAGGACTGGATGGATTTCTCTGCCCAGAGCCTCATCCCAGTGTGGAACCCTTCATTGCCCACAGGCTCCCCAGACAGCACAAGCCCACAGTGACCCTGTGCCCCACCATCAGAGATGGATTTGATTCTCAGCCCAGGAAAAGTGAGAGGGGGAGATGTCAGAGCTACAGGAGATAGCCGCAGACCACTGGGGCCTGAATATGCTCAGGGCAGGGAGGACAGGGGCACTCGGGGGTGCCATAGTGGGCACGGGCGATATGGGGGAGTTGGGGTTCCTTTCAGGCTGCAGGACTCGTGAGGGCAGCGTGGCCAGGCTTAGTGGCCCTAGTTGGGAGTGTGTGTATTGAGAGGGATTTCCAGAACAGGCCGGGAGCAACACCAGGAAGCGTTCAGCTTCACCAAGGCCAAGTCTGGTGTCCAGCTCCCAGTAGGATGGACTGAGTCTCAGAGAAAGGGGCAGAGCTGGGATAGGGAGGTTCTGTGGGGTCATTAAGAGCCCTCCATGGCTCAGAAAGGGAAGTCTCTTTGCAACAGGGGGAACTGGTCAGGGACTGACTGGGTCTGGGGGCTCAAAAGCCCCACAAAGTGGCTGCTGCGAGTCTGGGAAGAAGCAGAGACAGGACAGAGAGAACGTGGACACCGGATAAGGCGGGAGCAAGAACTCTGCGGGCCTGAGGAGAGGAGAGGGGAAGGGCAGGGAGGGCAGGGGCTCCAAGGAGAGAAAGGAGAGGGGCCTGGGGAGTGAGGGGCGGTGGGGACAGCGACCAGGAAAGCCCCTCTGCCAGGCTCACTGGGCTCCCACAGCAGCAGCCAGGCCAGACCTAGGGGTGCTCAGGGGCGAATCCTGGCAGCTTCAGCCCAGTCTGGGCATGGGGGGACGTGATCTCTGGGAATGAGAAAGTCGTGGACTTAGCTACGGGAGACCGAAAGGGTCAGTGCTCCTGGCCCACCGTGGGGCCCACAGAATTCCAAGCCACAATCGTCGGTAGGGGACAGTGCCCGAGGGTCCGGGTGGGGGTGGGGAGGCCCATCAGGCCCACCAGGGCAGAGGCTGGTGCAGCCTTCATTGTGAGGTTACCCCTGGGGGCTGTAGATTTCTCCCTGGCCAATGGGGTTGTAGCCACGAGGCCAAGCCCCCATCCCTGCCTATAAAAAAGCTCGTGGCCCCGCCCCTCGGGGCACCCTCTCTCAAGGATGCTTGAGAGGGAAGTGGCCCCAACACACCTTTCCCCTGTCGATCCTTCGAGGGGTCACCTAGGGGTCACCTCCAGATGATGACCCTTCCACGGGTCATCTACGGGTCACCTCTAGGGGTCATCTCTAGGGGATCTTTGGAAATTGGCAGAGCACAACGACGGTAAGAAAAGGCCCTGCGTTGGCCCTGCACTGGTCAGCGTATGGCCCCGAGGCCACAGGATCAAGCCCGGGCCCATTTCCAGCAAGTTTTCCGGCAGTTTTGTCCCCAGCAGGCTCTGTCCTCGTCAGGGTCTCCCGGGACTCTGGGATGGGAGTCCCCAGAGAGCCCCTCTCCAGGACCTGTCCGTTCCTGTCCCCAGAAGAGGACCTCCTGGGCTCCTGCTCTCTAAGACCTGGGTGGCTGGACACTGGCTCCCCAGCTCAGGAAACAATGGAGGTGGGAGCTCAGGGCAATGCTGAGGAGCTGCCTCAGTGGCGCTGCGAAGTCAAAGCAGGGTCCCCGGGTACACAGACCCCTCACCACAGACCCTCCTGCCAAAAACCACTTAGCGTGCGACCACACCCTTCCCGTCTAATTTAGGACAGAAAGAGATAGAAGAACAGAATTTTAAAACATCAGATATATCTTGTAAAGGCGGAGAGTCACATGGCAGCGCCTCATCCGTTAGGGGTGAATGATTTGGGCTGGTGCTTGGCACCAGGAGTTTGAAGCCTGTGATGTCTGAGGAGGGCAAGGCAGGGAGGAATCACTCAGAGTGTCCTGAGGCCACGGCCACATCCCTGCTTATAGAAATGCTCGTGGCCCCATCCCTCGGGACACCCTCTCTCAAGGAGGCTTAAGGGAGAAGTGGCCCCAATGCACCTTCTGCATGTTGACCCTTTCCCTAGGGGATCATTGGAAATTGGCAGAGCATGAAAAGATGGGAAGAAAAAGTGCTAGGCCGGTGGTAACCCGCCAACCCTGGGCCATGCGCTGGTTCTGCACTGGTCAGTGTGTGGCCAGGAGGCCCAGGATAAAGTCTCTGGCCATTGACAGCCACGTTTTCAGGCAGTCTTGTCCTCCAGCAACTTCTGTCCTCGCCAGGGTCTCCCGGGACTCTGGGATGAGAGTCCCCAGAGACCCTCTCTCCAGGCCCTGATTCCTCCTGCCACCAGAATAGGATCTCATGGGCTCCCGCTGACCAAAGACCTGGGTGGCTGGACACTGGCCCACCCAACTCAGGAAACAATGGGGGTAGGAGCTCAGGGCATCACTGAGGAGCTGGGGAGTCAAAGCAGGGTCCCCGACTCCCAGAAAGCTCACCACAGACCCTCCTGGCAGTGGGTTTAACTGTGCAAAAACACCCTTCCCCTCTTGCTTGGGACAGAAAGAGCTGAAAGAACAGAATTTTAAAACATCAAGTGTATCTGATAAAGGCAGAAGTTTGCAATTTAGAGCGTCATCCTTAAGGGTTGAGTGATTTGGGCTGGTGCACAGCACCAGGAGCTTGAAGTCTGTGATGTCTGAGGAGGGCAAGTCGGGGAGGACTGACTTCGAGTTTCCAGGGAGGGGCCCTGTGAATGGGGCATTGTGACACGGGAGACAGGCTGGGAGCAGGAGCTGGGCGAGTCTCCCTGTCCCTTCACACCTGTGTCCTGCTCTGCGGGCAGCCAGAGGAAATGGGGTCAGCTGTCCACTCCCCAGAATGTTACGACCCTGAAAATGCAGAGAGCTCTAGGGCCGGGACATAGAACGCTTGTTTCTAGTTGTCCCTCGTGTCCCTGCCAGCACTGCCAGGAGGGCTCCAGTGGGTCCAAAGCAGGAAAGAATCCACTTTTTAAGGGGCCCGGAGCAGCAGATGGCGGTGAGAAATGAGCAGCCCCCGAGATGAGCAGTAGGAACCAGAGTCGGGGCTGTGGACCATGAAGTTTGGGTGGGGTTGAAGGTCTGGGGTCCTTGACTGTCTGCTTCCTCTCAGGTTTACCGGCCTCTGGGTGCCCCCGAAACAGCCACATCGTTGAAAACATTTCGAAGGACAGGTGGAGGCAGGAGGTTCCAGTAACAACGGGTGAACCCGGAGAACAACTGCGGATGCGAGTGGGGGCCGAGGGAACTGAGCTGGGGTGAGAGAAGCGGGCGCAGCGCCGCCTGGAGTCTGAGGGCTGTGGGGTGGCCGGCCGGGAGCCCGGCCAGGCTCGAGTTTTGTCTCTGTAACAGTGGAAGGGGTCTGGGTAACATTCCCCAGTCTTGGAGCTGAGCGAGTCTCCTATCATCTCCAATTATCACCTATCATTCCAACATGTCTTCACTGCGAGCCCAGGAAAAGTTGCCGAACACGAAGAGTTTTGAGAGAGGGTGCAGGGGTTTGCTGGCCATCAGCTCCCCTCCACCCTGGGGTATTCTTGGGGCATAACAATTCAGTCTTCTGGGCTCTGACTTTCCTGGTCTGTGAAATGGGCTGGTGAGACCCCCTGTGAGGCCAAGAGCCTGCCTTGGGTGATGGCAGGAAGGACAGGTCAGAATGCCCTGAGGGCTGTGGTGACACTGACTGGCCCACACTACACAGAGGGGTCTGGAGTTGGCAGTTGCCAGGTAGGAGTCAGGGTCCGAGGCAGAGGGAGACCCAACTCCTAGGCTCTGAGACAAAGACGCCATGGGGGCCTGTGGCTGAGGGTCTGAGCCCTGCATCTCCTGGCTGGGATGTAGTCGGTCCTCCTGCCTGTCCTCACAGACACTCCTCGTACCTCCCACAGATGCCAGGGCAGGACTAAAAGGTGCAGTGCCAGTGGCCTCCCTGGGGCCGATTCTGCTGGTACCTGGAAATGCACATAGCTGCCGACAAGAGTACCTGGATGCCCGCTGTCACCTGGGCTCCAAGGAGGAGCAACTGTACCAGCAGATGCGGCGGCAGAAGCAGCCCATAGACCAGCTGCAGCAGGTGCCACCAAGGCAGCAGGCCCTGCTGGAGGCCGCCATCAGGGAGCTAGGGAGACCAGGTGAGAGAGGGGCCACGGGCTCTGGGGCAGGAAGGCCCTAGACCTGCCTCCTCAGCTAGTGCCTTCACCCCAGGTGCTCTTCTGTGGGACTCAGCAGCAGAAACAGCAGCTGCGGAACCTGGTAAACTAAAAAGGAGTCCTGGAAAAGGGTGAGTGACAGGGAGAAGCCCCTGTGGGTCAGACGGCGGGGCTACTGGGAGGGGAACCAGGCGGCCCCACCCCCGCCCCCCACCTCCCTTCCTTGGTTGAGACCCTTATGCTGCCCCACATCCCATCCACTCCAAAGGGATTGGCGTGGAGACGAACAACACACAGGTGCTCCTGGACACAAAACGTGAGGAGCTGGAGGCCACGGAGAAGGAGGAGGCACAGGAGGCCAGGCAGGAGGAGTGCCAGAGTCCAGGAGCTGGAGGAGTCAGTCAAGTCCCAGGGGGCAGGGACCATGGCCTGTGTGAGATCCAGAGACGCTCCTGTTGCTGTCCTTAAGGAAGAGGAGTCCACCGTCATCGGACCCAGGTCCTGTAATGACCCGCCGAAAATCCAGAAAACGCAGCTGGTCAGCAAGAGCTCCACTGGCAGCCTGACACCTAGCTGACACCTTGATTTTATTGCACCGACGCACCCTGCCTCTCTCACCCATTTGATCTAGCCCAGCCCTGTCCTCCGCAGGCCACCCGAGTTCTGCCTTCTTCCTCTGCCCTTTGCTCTTCTCCCTCCACTAGAACCAGGGATATCCCTCACTGCAAGACCAGGGATCAGGGTAAAGCCAGAGCTATTCTGCATCTCAAGAAACGGGAGATCAGGGGGTCAGTAAAGTCTCCATTCACTAGACCCCGAGATGTGGGGTAAGAAATGTCCCCACCCCTAGAAACCATAGGGATCAGGGGGCACAGTTTCCCCCTCCACTAGACCCCAGGAAATGGGGGTGCCAGAGATGCCCCCCCACTAGACGCCAGGATTCGGGAGGGGCAGAGATGCCTCCCCACCACTAGACGTCAGGGATCGGGGGGGCCAGAGATTCCCCCCCCACTAGAGGGCAGGGATTAAGGGGGGCATAGATGCGCCCCCACCACTAGACGCCAGGGATCGGGGGGGGCCAGAGATTTCCCCCCCACTAGATGGCAAGGATTAAGGGGGGGGCAGAGATGTCCCCCCACCACTAGACGCCGGGGATCGGGGGGGCCAGAGATTCCCCCCCATTTGAATGCAAGGATTAAGGGGGGGCAGAAATGCACCCCCACCACTAGACGCCTGGGATCGGGGGGGGGGGCCAGAGATAACCCCCACTAGATGGCAAGGATTAATGGGGGGGCAGAGATGCCACCCCAACACTAGAGGCCAGGGATCGGGGCGGCGAGAGATTCCCCCCCCACTAGAGGGCAAGTATTAAGGGGGGGCAGAGATTCCCCACCACCACTAGACGCCAGGGATCGGGGGGGCCAGAGATTCCCCCCCACAGAGGGCCAGGATCAAGGGGGGGCCAGAGATGCTCCCCACCACTAGATGCCAGGGATCGGGTTGGGGGGCCAGAGATTCCCCCCCCACTAGAGGGCAAGAATCAAGGGGGGGCCAGAGATGCCCCCCCACCACTAGACGCCAGGGATCGGGGGGGCCAGAGATTCCCCCCCCACTAGAGGGCAAGGATCAAGGGGGGCCCAGAGATGCCCCCTCACCACTAGACACCAGGGATCGGGGGGGGCCAGAGATTACCCCCCCTCTAGAGGGCAAGGATCAAGGGGGGGCCAGAGATGCCCCAACAACACTAGACGCCAGGGATTGGGGGGGGGGGCAGAGATTCCCGCCCACTAGAGGGCAAGGATCAAGGGGGGGCCAGAGATGCCCCCCCACCATTTGACGCCAGGGATGGGGGGGCCATATATGTCCCCCCCACTAGACGCCAGGGATGGGGGGGCCAGAGATGACCCCCTCCCACTAGATGCCAGGGATCGGGGGGGCGAGAGATGCCCCCCAACCACTAGACACCAGGGATCGGGGGGGCGCCAGAGAAGCCCCCTCAACACTAGACGCCAGGGATCAGGGGCGGCCAGAGATGCCCCCCACCACTAGACGCCAGGGATGGGGGTGCCAGAGATGCCTCCACCACCACTGGACGCCAGGGATGGGGGGGGGCCAGAAATGCCCCCCCCACCACTTGACGCGATTGATCGGGGAGGCCAGAGATGCCCCCCCACCACTAGACGCCAGGATGGGGGGGGTGACGAGATGTCCCCCACACCACTAGACGCCAGGGATCGGGGGGGCCGAGATGTCCCCCTCCGCAAGGTCCGAGGGATCAAAGGGGCCGAGATGTCTCCCTCCACAAGGTCCGAGGGATCGGAGGGAAGAAATGTCCCCCTCCACAAGGTCCAAGGGATCAGGATGGCAGATATATCCCCCCAGCACTAGCAAACAATGATTTGGAGGTCAGAAGTCACAACTCAGCTCTCCCCTCCCCATTGTGGGGTCCTGTTTCTGCGCATGACAGCCCTGAAGCTTGGCCGCTGGTACCATAGAGTGACCGGATTCTACACACTCTTTGGGGCTGTTTGGGGACTTTGTATTGCTGGCTGAGAAGAGGGGAAGGAGGAAGGCGGGCTTTGTCCCTGACCGCCACTGTCTGATTTTCATGATTGTTGCAATAAATGGATCTATCCCAGGCCTGTGTGGGTGTGTGTGTCACTGGGCGGGGCAGGTCTGGCCAGTAGTTGACAATTGCTTCTAGATTGTGGGAAGCCTTGGCCATGTCACCATGCCAAGACGCGTCACCTGCCTGCCCCTGTGTGAAGCCTGTCAATGACCCCAGGAGAGTCCACCCCAAGGGTTGAAGGTCTCAATCACGGATGCGTCCCCAGGAGGGAGGGCAGGATACAGCATCCAGAGCCCTGCCTTCCACTGCAGCACCTCCATGGCCTCCCCTGCCCCTGGTGCCTGTTTCCCCATTCCCCTCTGCAGTGCACCACGGACAGACCCCAATTTGCCCCCTAGTGGCCACATCAGTTTTCTCAGGATGAGCACTTGAAAGTGCTCCTGCAGCAGATGGGTCCAAGGTGCTGTCCCCTCAGCCAGGCTCCCCCTTGATGGCACCCACCCTAGCAGGAAGACAGTGTGTTATCAGTGGAGCAGGATGGGGTTGTGAATGGAACATGTTTCTAGTGTCCCCGAGTCTGTACGGAGCTGATCCCTGATAATAGCGCCCCACTTCTTTGTGGACCATCAGATTCCCTAATACAAGTCCCACTGCCACCATCACAGCACTGTCAGACCCCATGTAATAGAGAACCAGGCACTGACTCCTCTTTGCTCCTGCACACCTGGACCTGTTGGGACAGCCTTGGCTGAGTGACACTCTACTGGTGACAAGAAGTGTGTCCAGATTCATGTATCAGACCAGATGGCAAAGCCTCAGAAGGCAGAGCCATCCTGTTCCAGTAATTTCCAGGAATTTGGTCAGCCATGCCCTTCCTGCCTGTCACATTCCTACTTGGATGGGAATCAGGGATCGGGGAGTCACCAGGGATCAGCCTGGTAGGGCTGTTCAGGGCAGGCACAGGCAGGTCCCGGTTTACCCCTCGGTGCCCAGTTCATAGACCTTCCCCTCTAACTGCACCATGGGCCTGGGGCCGCCCGTGCACTCTCATGGATCTTCACACCTCACACATATCCTGCACACCCTCTCGAAGCTTCTACTGGGGCTCTGGGCTTAGTTCTCTGTGTCCTGCCTCTGGGCCCCTGGGCTCTGGAAACACCAAGTCCAGGTTTGCCTTGAGGTTTGGGGACCTGGGAGATTGTGGGGATCAGCGGATTGAGCCCTCTCACCCCTTGCCAGTGGTGAGAGCTGTTCTCCCATTGAACAACTGTCTTTGGAGTTTTTCCTTTTAGGATCATACAGAGTCTCACCAAGACAGGTGGCACCAAGAATTGCTGGAAGCATCCTAGTGTATTCCATGTGTGCAGGCTCTACCCAGCTATCCCCCAAACGGGCAGTAGCAGGTCACAGCATAATTATGTAGGTTGTTTACAGGCTACCTTGATTCTGTGGTAACAACTTTCATCTAACATGCAGTGGTGCCTAGTGCTCTCAGGTGCTCCCACAGTGGTGATTCCCGTTTCTACACTCAGTGTTCGAGCGTTCCCGTGAGCCCCTTCCATCCTTGCTCGGGTAACCTGCTCTCCCTTAGTCTCTTGCTAGGTGAGAGATTTGGGAACCCCATCCGGGTCAGACAGAAGGACAGAGACATATAAATAAAGTTAAGGAAATAGGAGTAGCTTAATGGGGGCGCTCCCGGGGGACTCTCTGAACCTCAGGTGAGGCAGTGGTACACCCGCGCCCTGGTTAGACTAAGGGGGCTATGAAGTTGTCTTGGTCTGGTCCTAGTCATCTGTTCGTGGGTCAATGGTAAGGAACCTGGAATAAAGCCTGGTGGCTTGCTGTCACCGGGTGGGCGATAAGTCTTGTCTTCCTCACCTGGAACAAGGTGATCTCTGACTCCAGGAATGTTGTTGTCCACTCAGCCGGTTGCCATTTGGTTCTGGTCACCATTTTGTCAGAGCAAACCTCACATTTGATTCTTGTCAAATTTGGTGATTCCTGACTCATTCATCTTCTCCACCTCCTAGAGTGGGTCTCTCAGAGGTCCTGCCTAGTTTTTCGCTTCGGCCCCTTGTTGCCTGCTTGGTTCCCTTGCCTGAGGCTTGGCAGACAGAATCATTTGCCAGCCCCCCTTAGCTCACCCCGCTGCGGCTGATCCTGACTAACTAGCACCTGCAGGTTAATCTTCTGGCGATGCTTAGTGATGAGTGACTCTCTGGGATTTTTTCTCATTTCTGGCCTGACTCTGAGAGATGTCCATTCTACAGTGAGGCCCTCAGGAGTGGCCAAACCTGACCACGGCTGGGCCTGACCAGCCTTCAGCTCCCTGGCCCTTCTCGAGTTCATTCTTTCAACTGGCTCAAAGCCCCCTCCCCCTCCTGACTGGTTTGAGTAGAGCAGCGTTCAGTCTTCATTGGAGAAAACACCTTTTCCTCCCTGCTAGGCACTGAGCAGGCCCAGGGCCCATTGATTGAAGAGACAACTGCAGCCAGGGAGTCTGTTTGGTTCTGGACCCTTACTGCCCATGGCATTCTGGACCTGTAAGGTGTTTTTCTACCTGGGTGGCCAGTTGAGTCAGAGACCCTCTTCCTGTTCCCAATCACCACAGCCCCCATCTGGCCTCTGGGGCACACAGAGCAGTGAGGAGACCAGAATCAGCCCTGGGGATGGGGTGATGTTTTTTCACCTCTGGGCTGCTCAGGCAAAGGAGCAGAGCACAGTTAGCAGGCACATCCTCCCTCTGCCCCCTTACCCCTGTCATGATCCTACCATCCAGGGTATATTCTCAATGACTCCATGCTCATCAAGGGTCAACTGTCAATCAAGTTGAAACTAGCACCCTGGTCTGCACTTGCTGGTGACCTTTGTCAGGATTCCTGCCCCGCACACCGCCACCCACCCAGGCTCTGTCTCCTTCCCCTGTCTGGTCTCTACAGGTACCTGCAGAGTTTGCACTCTGCTTTGGCAGCCTCAGGCAATCCATGGTGTTAGCTCAGTGCACCAGAGAGTCGACCCTGGGGGCTCAGCACCACTCCCCATTTCTATTACTGTTAGTATTTGTGACCAAGGAGACCAGGGCTAGTCTAGGTGCTGGCAGCAGTGCCGTTGGGGCAGACCCTCAGTGCCCGAGCGTTTCTTGCCCTGCTCACATCCAGCCTGCCTCCAGCTCTCCCTGCCAGAAGACCCACGGTTCTATACTTGGACACGGTAACAAGTTGCTGATGCAGATGTTTCTGTTTCCTCGCCTCTTTAAGTTAAACGTTTACAGCAATGGTGAAATTTGCTTCTCATCAATGTTGCCTGTCATCTTGCATAAGCTCAGTAAGAGAATTACACATTCCTTTAATCTGCCGCTTCAAATTTAGCTCAACGTAAAGTCAGGCATGAAAGGTCAGATCTGTTGGCTTTTCCTGGCCCATGTCATCTGCTCCTACTCCCCGGACTCCAGTCCTGGGGCCAGTTTTATTTTGCCTATCCCAGACCCAAGGGGTCCTTGACCATTCTTTTGGCCAGAGACTGTCCCATGCTGTACTCTGGACCATATCACATGTGGGACCTTAGACCTTCCCTTGTCCAAATCAGGGTCACCTGGCGCATGTCTGAGGTCCATCCAAGGCCCTCCAAGTGATGCACATTTGAGAATGTTTGAATTAAGGACAATCACTGGGAAACTGAAACTTTAGTAAGATGAATGTCCAGGATGAGATCAGGACCCACCTGTGACTGCATCAAGCATCAATCAGTGTCTGTGTGGGGGTCTCTTTGCCAGGAGCCCAAGAGAATACCAAGGCCATCAAGGAGAGAAAAACTAACATTTCACTGGTAGTCTGGTCTGGAAAATGATGCCCTTTTGTCTACATAGTTTCACAGTAGAAAATTCCCAACATCCTCACTGAATCACATGCCAAATACCAAAGGAAACATATGGGCTTTACCTGGAACTTGGGAGTCAACATCCTAGACCAATCAATGCCCTCAACCCCACATAAAAATTCCAGAGTCAGTTTGGCGGGGACCCCACATTGTAGATGCAAGAGAGAAATAGTCACAGGCTAGGAAACAGCAGAGACCCGATGAGGCCCGCATGGGATCCTCACACTCCGCACTGCATTGACAGGCAGCTCCTGGGACACGGCCAGGGCAAGGCTGACTGCTCAGTGTGATACCAAGCAGGTCCCCTCTTCTGACAACACTCTCTGGGACCCCTGTGTCTTCCTGAGTGTGGTGAGTCTAGGGCATGATACCAGCCGCTGTGAGAGCCGTGGGGTTCAGGGACCTTGCAAAAGGGTCCGTTCCTGGGGTGGGGAGGGGGCACTTGGAGGGCTTCTTCCTTCCAGTCCTCACCCAACACTAGCCCACAGTTGGAAATTTGGTGCCTGAGCCCACAGGGTCACAAGGTACTTCCCCATGGGCTAGGAAATACATGTCATCTTGCACTTCCTGAAAGTCACGGGGTAAGTGGAAGTCTCCTCTTAGGGCAGAAATGTGGCAGGGTGAGGGGAGTGCTGGACATGTGCCAGCTCTGACCTCCGGTAGCTTAGAAAATGTAGCGGCCCTTGAGCACAGTTCCTGACCTCCCAAAGAACACCAGACCCCCACTCTGTTCTTCTAAGACTGTGGTGAGCCACCCAGGAGACACACATATAATACTATGAGTATTTTACCTGTCATGTCATGTCATGGTTACCCAGGCCTGGCCATTTTGAAGATGAGAAACCAGGCCAGCTTAGTGTTCCCAGTTGGCCTCGGACCTTCATCTTCTGTAGGAGTGTCCTGACAGGCATGTGTCCATCCCATCCCTATCTGAGGTTGGGAGACCTCCTGGTCTTCAGGATTTGTCTGGACCCTGAGAGCAGGGCCCAGGCTGTGGTCAGTCATTGCAGATCTGCAGTTCCCTGGTTATCCATAGCAGAGACAATTTCCAGTTCTCACTTTGGCCAACGTGCCTGAAACAACAAATCTATTTTTTGTCCAAATTTGAAATCCTTGAGTGTTAAAAGTAGGTAAAGGGATATTCCTGATACCCTTTCAGTATCTATATTGTAAACCACAAAAAGGGAGACAAAGAGAGAGAGACAGAGACAGAGAAAAGAGAGAGAGAGAGAAAAGGCAGAGACAGGGACAGACAGAGACAGAAACAAACAGAGAGAAAGATAGATAATAAAAACATCTTCCAAAAAGGCTGACCTGAATATCTGGAAAAAACCCAAGTGCCTGAGAACGGATGACTGGTTAAATGTCACGTCTGGCGCTGGGGGGCCGAGCCAGGGTGGGCCGTCAGGGTGAAATCAGCACTCGAGTCACACAGGGTTCCATCTTTCAGGAGATGGCATGAATGCGTGCGTTTATTCAGAGCACAGGCACAGACTTAAGTATGTTTCCACAACCCACCCAAAAGAAAGGAAAGGGGATGGGACGTGGGAAAGTGGATGGGACGATGAATAGAGCCATGCACCGTTGGTCAGTCACAGTTGGCAGAGCCATGCACCGTTGGTCAGCCACCTGGTGACCCTTTCGACTTAACGCTACCGGTCGGAGCGGCCTGTTTTGTTACAGTTTTGACATATCCATAGAGACTGCTGTTCCTCGTACATCATTTACAAATCATTTACGAGGGTGCATTTTCCCCAAACTGAAACGTCATGTACTGGGAAGCTGCCCAGCTTTGTCCCCCAAACTGAAACCTCCTATACTGGGAAGTTGCCCAGCTTTGAGCAGGACAAAGGGGGAATGAAAAATCAAGCATTCTTTTACTTGGTCAGTAGGCAACATCTTACCCCTTTTTTCCAATTATGGCACGCCAGGACCCCTGTCTTAGGTCGTCCGTCGCCCCGCCGTGGTACCCGTCATTGGGGAGAATGCTTTAGCCCCTGTCTTAGGTGTGCGTGGCGGTGACAGAAGTTGCCCGTCATTGGGTATCCTGGGCAAGGGCATACTTCCTTAACCACGAGGAGGCACAGGGGAGGATTGATGACATTTCTACCAAACCAGGCAGGACCCAGTGTGGCTTGACCAGAATGGAGGATGGCTCAGAAAAGAGGGGCAGGGGTAGGGTAGAGGGGTGATGGGGATCTCTTCGTTCAGTGATTGGGGGGTTCTGTACAGGTCCGGTCCGCACTCCTTCTCCTCCTGCGTTTTCCGGTACCGGCCACGGGATCAGGTCACTGCAACAGATAAAGGAAGAGGCTTCCCAGGCCCATTAGAAATACCTTTCTGAATAGGGCTGCTCTTTGCTAGTTTCTCTCAGTTGCATAAAGTGAATTTGAGTGATTTGCCGATCAACCCTGCCAATCTGGTCTCTGACAAATGAGACAAGTCGACTCAGGATGCAGGGCCCAAATGTAAGCATCAGTAATAGTTTGATCGGAGGGCCTGCTATAGTAGATATCAGGGTGGTGAACCAGGGGGATTGATTAAACCATGACTCAAACCACCCTTCCTGAGCCTCTCTCTCCTTCTTAGGCCGTTCCAGGTCTTCTCTCAGCTTAGCCATGGAATCTCGACTACCCCCCGTGTGGTCGGCGTAAAAGCAGCACTCTTCTCCCAGCGCTTCACACAGCCCTCCATTTTTAAGGAAGAGCAAGTTGAGCCCTCTCCTATTTTGCAAGACTACTTCCGACAGGGAGGTCAAGGACTTTTCAAGATGGCTAATAGATTTTTCTATTCCGTCCAGGTCCTCATCAATAGCTGCTCTTAGAGAAGTTAGACCAGAATGTTGGGTTACCAGAGCAGCGATGCCAGTGCCGGCATCTGCCAGGCCTATGCCAAACAGAGTGGCGATGGTTAGTGCGGATATGGGTTCCCTGCGGTTCCTACGCAGGACATCAGGGGAATTGGACCAATAGTCAAGGAGTACCTCAGCAGGGTGGTATATAATTTTTGGGACAACAATAACCATAAGACAAAATTCTTGGGAGGCATTAAATACTGAGCCTGCCAAGTGGGGAGTTAATCCTGAACGTGAACAGTCCCACCAAGCTCCCATTTTTGGTGAGATCCAGGCGGAGTTACTCCATCCCGGGGACTCCACATTCTGTGCACACAACTCCTTCTTGTTTTGAGGGACTGTACCTACACATGTCCCTTGACCGCTAATTTGGGTCATGGTTAGTCCCTGGGGGTGGGCCTTCCACTCTCCAGGGGCTCTGTAATTAACATTGTATGAGGCGTTAATACCCATAGCCTCATAAAACGGTGGTGTGGGGCTATAGCACAGCCAGCAGGCTTCAGTCAGGTTTTGGGCAGTAGCATTCAGAGTCTGATATGTGGCTTCGAATAGACTCCTGAGGAGGTTAATGATTGGGCCAAAACTGGGTTTTGGGATGGATAGGCCGGCTGTACAAGGAGGTGGTGTCGTCTTAGGGCCAGCCATGGTAGTAATGGTGGGCTTAAGAGGGGGTTTTGGAGCCTCAAGTGCCTGGTTAGGGCCTAGCGGAACCTGCTGCACGGGTTCGATTTTTAAGAGAATCTGCAGGATAACCCCATGCCATGGTCTGCTATACCACATAAGTCCCCAATTCAGTCCGTTGACCCATCGGGTCTCCGACCTTCCCTTATCAGTGAAGGAGATTTTGACCAGAAGCGTTTGGGGGTGGTATTGTACAGAATATGAGCCATATCTCAGTGGCACAGCATAAGAAATATTAACCAGGTCGTGGTCAACCGACCATTTCCAATAGCCATCATTAGAATCTACGCAAGACCAGCTGGCACAATAGTAAGATTCAGGGCCACCGCAGGTTCTCCTCCATTGGCCTGTCCGGAACCCGGGGCAGGTGAAAAAGCCATTGCGTCTCATAGAGGCTCTGGCCCCGGGCCTTTCAAAACCATCCTGAAAGGGGTAGGCGTCTTCCAGGGAAAAATATAAGTCAGGGAAGCACTGATTAAGGGGTGCTGCGTCACAGCTTGTGGTACTCCAAACCTCATAGTCCTCTCCACTCCTTCTGACCCAGGTCTGCCTGAATGGTTGGTGTCGATTACCATGAGTTTTGGTAGGGTCCTTCATTAATAATATAGCGAGGGTCCAGGCGACAAGCGTCGTTGTGGTCATTGTTCCTGTGGAAAAAAGAGAAAGAAATTCGTCTCAGGGCTAAGTACCCTGGAGGTGAGTTTCATTATTTTTCCCAGCTGTGGGGGACAAATGATTGGGGGGCTCATGTATTGGCCTGACCAGGCGTTCCGGCACCAAAATGGGTTTTTGTGTATTAGTTGGATATACACAGACTGCGCCTCTGACTCTGGCAAGGATTGCTGCCGGTGGTTGCCAGGTTCCTGAGGACAGATCCTTCCATTTCACCACTGCTTTAAGGGGAGCCGGAGTAGCAAAGTGACGTTGGGCTGCACTGCGGCCTGAATCATCGAGGAGCAAAAAATTTAAAATGAATAAGGTTGTGGATAGGAGCGCTTGTGGCCCTTGACAGCCTTGGTAGATCTCACCCTCTTTTGTTTTAGAAATGTAAGTTTTGAGATGTCAGTGCGCTCGCTCTATGATAGCCTGTCCTTGGGGGCTTATAGGGAATGCCTGTTGTATGTGTAATATCCCAGGTTTCACAAAAGGAATGAAAAGCGCGGCTTGTATAGGCCAGTCCATTGTCAGTTTTAATTTGCCTGGGATTTCCCATATATGAGAAAGCAGCAGTAAGGTGATCTATAACATGTTTCGTTTTTTCCCCGGCATGTAGTGCGGCAAAAATCATGCCCAAGTGTGTGTCTATCGAGACATGGAGATAATGCCGGTTACCCAATGAGTTAGTGTGGGTCACATTCATTTGCCAAATACCATTTGCTCTCAGTCCTCTAGGATTGACTCCTAGGGATGGGGAATGTATATAAGGAGCGCAAGCGGGACAGACAGTGGTTATGGAGAGAGCCTCAGCTTTGGAACAACCCGAATGAAAACGAAGAGACTGGGCATTAAGGTGGAATTTTTTATGTAGCTGCATGGCCTTATCATATTCTAGGGATGTCATTATAAAGCGGGTAGCTTTATCTGCTCGTTCATTGCCTTCTGCAAGGGGTCCCGGGAGGCCAGAGTGTCCTCTAATATGACCCACACAGAGGGGGTCCTTTCTGGCCCAAATCAACAGTTGCAATGTTTGTAATTGAGATAAAATTTTCAAGCCCTCACCTATATGGGGTGCTCTTTCTAATCGGGGGAAGATATTAGCAACATACACAGTATCGGTGTAAATATTGAGGGGCTCATTATGGAATGTCTGCAAGGCCAATAATACAGCAGTTACTTCTGCAAATTGCGCCGAGGTCTCAGCAAGCTGTATGGCGTGAACATCCTGCCCATCAACCACTACGGCTCGACCGCTCTTAGAGCCATCAGTGAAGAGGGTCCGTGCACCCAGAAGGGGGGTGGTCTTTATGATTCGAGGGAAGATAATAGGGCAAATCCTGAAGCTTTGCAGGAGTTTATGTTTGGGATATGCCTGTGTAATTTGGCCTTTAAAGGAGCAGACAAAAAGGCACCAGGAATCATCATATTGCATCAGATTATTAATCATGTCTTTGGAATAGGGAACGACCAATATGTCCATATCCTTAGCAAAGAGTGCACACCCTATGGTTCTGGCCTTCCAGAGTAATTGAGAAACTAAGGTGGGATAGGGAATCACCGTTCGGGTGGGGGAAGCTGAGAGGTGGACCCAATATAATGGACCAATCTGCCAGAAAACTCCAGTTGGGGCAAACTCTGAAGCAAGCTCTATAAATTTTAGTGGTAGATTGTAATCAATATGGTGTATTTGCATTTCTTCTAAGGCATGCTCTGCTTTTCTAAGAGCCAATTGTGCCTCTGGGGTCAATTGACAAGGTGAGGAGGGGTCAGAATCCCCCTTCAATAGTTCAAAAAGAGGTTTGAGCTCTCCCGTGGGCAGGGAGAAGGATGGTCGGAGCCATTGGAGTTCTCCCAAAAACTGTTGCCACTGGTGTAGAGTCTTTAAATGAGAGGTGGCAAACTGTATTTTTTGAGGCACTATTCCCACCTTGTTAATGGTGTATCCTAAATATCTGTATGGGTGGGAGAGCTGTACCTTGTCCGGGGAGATTACAAGGCCTGCTGATTCCAGGGCGACCCGGACATGATCATAGAGTTGAAGTAACAGGTCTTTGGTGGGGCAGGCGGCTAAGATGTCATCCATATAATGAATCAAAAGTGCACTGGGGAAACGAGCCCGGACTGGCGCTAAAACCGCTGCAACATATATCTGACACATAGTGGGACTATTAGTCATGCCCTGGGGAAGGACTACCCATTGCTAGCGCTGATAGGGCTCCTGAAAATTGGGGGAAGGTAGAGAGAAGGCAAATCTTTGACAATCTTTAGGAGCTAATGGAATATTGAAAAAACAATCTTTAAGATCTATCACTAACAATTACCAGGACTTTGGTATAGCGGAGGGATGGGGGGGCCCTGGCTGCAGGGCCCCCATTGGATGCATGGTGGCATTGACTGCTCTGAGATCTTGCAATAATCTCCACCCGCCTGTCCTTTTCCTTATAACAAAGATTGGGGTATTCCAGGGAGATGTGGATGGGGTAATGTGCCCCTTTTCTAATTGCTCAGACACTAGGGCATGTGCGGCCTGTAATTTCTCTTTAGGTAGGGGCCACTGCTCCACCCAGACTGGATCATCTGATTTCCAGGTAATTGGGGTGGGAGGCCGCTCGACAGTGGCCCCGATTAAAAAGGGCTAGTTTCTTCCAGTTCCTCAATGGGCATTAAAGTCACGGGATTTTCCTGCCCGGAGGATGGGCAGTCACTAGTGATATGGACTATGGTCTTAAAGGAGACTGGCGATGTCTGCGAGCGACTGGGTGATGTAACCAGAACCGCGCCCATAGCTGAGAGTATATCTCGTCCCCAAAGATTGGTGGAGAGGTCTGGGACAATATAAGGCTGGAACTGGCCCTTATGGCCCTCGGCGTCCTCCCAGGTCAATACTTGGGTGCTACGGCTGGGTCGGACTTGGCCAAGTCCTTGCAAAACGGCTGTAGCCATTGTGGCAGGCCAGTTGGCAGGCCAATATTTACTGGATATCACTGAGACATCCGCCCCAGTATCTAATAGCCCAGAGAATTCCTTTGAGTTGATTCTTAGCGCATAGCGTGGTCAGGAAGCCATATGGGCAATCCAAAATATTTGGGCTGGATTATCTGAGCAGCCTCCGTTTGTCTGACCCTGGACCGAGAGCGTCGAGGTGGGGCCTTGCCACGTTGGGAGGAGGAGCAGGCGTGCAATCAGCTGTCCCTTTTCTATCGTCACAATGCCACGGGGGGAATCTGCCAAGACATGAATTTGTCCTATGTAGCTCTCTGTGATAGATCCTGGGTATATCTGCAATCCTTGCAGGAGAGCCTTTTCTGACCCTAGAATGAGGCCAGTGGTTCCGGGCGGTAGGGGGCCATAGACCCCCGTCTCCAAACTTTCAATTCCCATAGATGGTGTTAGTACCGCCCGGACAGAGGCATAAAGGTCAAGACCTGAGCTGGGAATTGAGGAGCCCCTGACAGAGGGAGGGAAGCTATAGGGAGCAGGCTGATACTTTGACCTGATGTCTGATAGGCCTCCTGCCTGAAGGCTTGCAGTGCCCGAGGTAGGCCCCTCCCGCCGTTTCCATGCGGCAGTGGATTGCCTAAGTTATCCGGTCTGGAGCGACACTCGGCTGCCCAGTGATTGCCTCTCTTGCATCTGGGACATAGCCCGGGTGATCCCCCCTTCTTCCGCAAGGGGTTGTTGGGACATTCCTTTTTGAAATGGCCTGGCTGTCCGCATTGATAGCAGCTTTGCTTGGGTTTTTGTGGGGAATCCCTGAAAGCCTGGAAACCTGGGAAGTTGCCCAGCTTTGAGCAGGACAAAGGGGGAATGAAAAATCAAGCATTCTTTTACTTGGTCAGTAGGCAACAGTTAAAGAAACTTTGGTACATCTACACAATGGAATACTAAGCAGCTGTTAGAAAGGATGAATTCATGAAATTTACATACAAGTGGTACTACATGGAAAGTACCATGCTAAGTGAAATGAGTCAGAAAGAGAGGGACAGACATAGAAATATTGCATTCATCTGTAGAATATAAAGTAACAAAATAGGAGACTAACACCCAAGAATAGTCTCGATAAGTACCAGGAGGTTTGCTCCGTGGCTTGGACGCCAGCCACACATGCTGGGGGAAAAGGCAGCTCAGATAGGGAAGGGAGCACCAAGTAAAGGGTGTTGGGAGGGTCCTGCCTGGATGGGTGAAGCATGCTGAAAGTAGACTATAGACCAAACAGGAATGCCACTCAATGCCTCTTTTGCAAACCACAGCACCCAAAAGGAGAGAGAGAACAAAAGGGAATGCCCTGCCACAGAGCCAGAGAGGGATGGAGGGAATGGGGTGTGGAAGGGATACTGGGATCCGTGGTGGTGGAGAATGGGCACTGGTGGAGGGATGGGTACTCGATCATCGTGTAACTGAAATCCAAACACAAAAATTTGTAAGTCTATAACTGTACCTTATGGTGTTTCACTAATAAAAATTTTTTAAAAAAGGCTGGCCGGGGTGGAGAGGTGGGTGGGCGGGTGATGGGAGGGAAACTGGAAACTTTGGAGGTGGGATATGTACACTGGTGGAGGGATGGGTGAACAATGATGACTGAAGCCTAATCATGAACAGGTTTGTAATGGTCTATCTCACATCGATTCAATAAAAAAAAATTTAATAGGAGAATGCCTTATATTTGGATTTATAGAATTAGATGTGTAGTACATTTTCTGAGGTTAAATCCAGAGCTCAGCTGAGGCACTGGGATCTTTATAGAATTGTGGAAATGTGATGCTGGACTTGAGTTTGGAGACAGTGCATGATGAGTAGATCAGTGGTTCAAATGTGTCCTGCTTTGAGCACCATTCAACATGTCATTACTTAATCTCTTTTTTACAAATGATTATTTCATTTACTTTAAGGGGAAACTCTGTATGGGCATTTATAAATGGCAAACAAATTTCGTTTGCATTAGATATGGAAGTGGGAAAATGCTGCAGGGGACCTGCAGAGGCCTCTCGGGGTACAGAGATGGGGGTGAGGGACAGGCCCAAGGGACCTTCCCGAGTGGCAGTTTGTGATTGACAGGTACAGGCAGTTACTGGCCTTTAGAACTTAGGGGGAGTGGTCAGCTCTTTCAGCCCACATGCTCTTTTGAACACGTCCTCCCTTCACATCTCCCTGAGTAAGTTTTTTTCAAGAAAACTATCTTGCAGAATTGGAGGGGTGGTCCAGAGGGAAGGGCATTTGCCTTGTGGACCAGCCAATTCAGATGTGACCCCGGGCACCGCATTTGATCCCCGAAACCCCACCAGGAGTCGTCCCTGGGTACAGAGCTAGGAGTAAGGCCTGAGCAACACTGGGTATGTCCCTCCAAAAATGTCCAAGTATAGCAAAAAGAGAGCAGGGGAGAGTTAGAGGGGTGGTTCTGATTGCAGTGGGACTCACTGGAGCATTTGGGAATTTCACACGCACCATTGTAAACTGGTATTCCTTTCGGGATGCAGTGTAGAAAAATCAACGGAAAGTTAAAATTTTTATTTTGAAAAAGATAAAAGAGGCCAGGAGATAGTAGAGCAGGAAGGGCACTTGAGTTATCTGACTTCAATCTCTGGCGTCCCATAGAATCCCTTGAGCATGGCTGGGACTGATCCCTGCTGTGGTTCCAAAACCAAAGAAGCAAACAAACAAGGAAATGTAATATATCAAAAGCTAGAACAGGTGGTGAGGAGTCTGCTTGCATACTTCTATCCTGGGCTGATTCCTGGCACCTCGTATGGATCCTTGAGCACCATTAGGGGTGATCCCTGAGCACAGGACAGGAGACAGGGTCCCCAGTCAAGGGAGGTCTCAGCTCTTAGGCTCCTGGAACAAGACCATGGGGGCCTGTGCAGGGCACAGATTGCCCAGGCGCTGCCAGCCTTGGGCCTGGGATTCGGTGCTTGACCTCCACATCCCTGGACCCAGAGCAGGATACCCTGGCTGCCTGTCCTCACTCCCAGCCTTGCGCCCACAGGTGGGACTGCAGGACAAACAGGTGAGTGTCTGCAGCAGCAAAAGGAGTAGGTTCTTGGCCTCCCGCAGTAGGACGTGGCCTCTGATCAGTGTCGGTCTCTGAGAATGAGCAGGAGGAGGAGCAGGTGCTACTGCAGAGCCACCTCCGGATCGGCTGCAAGGGGAGTGAACCAGGACAAGGTGGATATGGAAAAATGACAGAAGGTGCCGGGGGAGACCCACTGTGAGGGTAGGAGCCCGCCTGGGGTGGTGGGAGGAAGGACAGGCCAGGACGCCACCCACTATAATATATCAAAATCTAGAAGAGGCTAGAGGGGTTTTGGGGGTGCGGATTTGCCCTCACTGCACAGAGAGGGTCCTAGAAGCGGGGAGGCTGCTGGGTCGAGTTAGGGGTAGGCCCCATCTCTTAGGACTTTGGAGAAAGACCCCCAGGGGAATGTGCAGGGGGCAGGTTACCTGATGTGCTGTTTTCCTTGGGCCTGTGTGTGAGTGTCTGGGCCCTGAATGTTGTGGTGGGATCTGGATAGCCTTCGGCCCTGTCTCATGACAGAGATGTGCATGCAAGATCAGAAGGTGCAGTGCCTGCAGCCTGGAATGCTTCTGCTGGTATCAAAAGCAGCACACAGGTGTAACCCCACACATGGATGTCCCACTCACCTGGGCTCCAAGGTCGAGCAGGTTCTGAGGCACAAGCCGCTCATGGACCAGCTGCAGCAGGTGCTAACCAAGCAGCAGGCCCTGCTGGAGGCCACCTTCAGGGAGCTGAGGGAAACCCAGATGAGGGGGTGGGCAGGGGCTCAGGGACAGGAAGGAAGGCGCATCAGGCCCTAGACCTGCCTACTCACATGGTGCCTTCATCTTTAGGGGATTCTCAGTCCTGAAATCAGGAGCATCTGAGCCCCAGGCCTTGCTGGAATTCCAAGGGTACCCTGAAGAGGGTGAGTGGTGCGGTGGGTCTCCAGGAGGGAGAAGTTCCTGATGGGGATCTGGAGGTGGGGCTATATGGGAGGTGGAGCCAGGCGGGACCCCTGAGATGCCTCCACTTTCCTTGCTTGGCTGAGACACTGGAGTGCCCCATAGTCAATCCAGTGTCGAAGAACACGGAGTTGGAGGTGAACATAGTGGAGGTTTGTGAGACCATGACCTCTATGGAACTCGAGGTGATGGTCATGAAGGACAGGCTGGTGGCGTGTGAGAAGACTAAGCATCTGGATGACTAAGGTCTGAGACTAAGGTCTGGTGTCCAGACCTGGGGAGCGGGATGATGGATTGTGTGAAGAACCCAGAGAGACCCTCCTGTTCCTGTCTGTGAGGAACAGGAGGCCGCAGACCTCAGATCCGGATCCTGTAATGACCTGCCCCCAAATAACCAGAATCCAGCTCGTCCGCTTGAGTTCAGCTGGCAAGCTTGTTCGCCATTAATCCACTTTTTCTACTCTGATGATGTACCCTGTGTTCTTCAATTCCAACTAGTCTAGCCCTGATCCAGTTCTTCCCACTCTCCTCCTTCCTCCCTCCTTCCCGATCTTCCACTTTCCCTCAGCACTAGACCCTAGGGATCAAGGGGACAGAAAGGTCCCCCAACACTAGACCGCAGGGATCAGTGGGACAAAAATGTCTCCTACCTCTAGGCACCAGGGATGTTGGGAGCAGAAATTTAAACTGGGCCACACTCAAACTTCAGTCATGATAGCTCCAAAAGCCAAACAAGGGCTTGAGGTGGGAGCTCTCCCTCCCCAGTACACAGTCCCGTTTCTCCATATGGCAGCCCTGAAGCTAATGGGGGCTGGAAACATCAGAGCAACCAGTTCTAGACACTCTTTGGGGGCTGGTTGGGCGCTAATGAATTGAGGAGAAGAGAGAGGAAGGAGGCATGCTGGGTCACTCTCTGACAGTCACTGTCCTATTTCCAAGCTTGTTTCAATAAATGGATCCATCCCAGGCCGTGTGGGTATGTGTCTTGGGCGAGGTGTGTCCTGCTAGCAGTTGGCAGTTGCTTCTAGATTGTGGGTGGCCCTTGCCATGGGATTCACCATGTCTAGAGCCTGTCATCTGCATGCCCCTGAGTACAATGTCAATGACCCCAGGAGAGTACCTCTAAGATTTGGAGTGGTAACATTCAAAATATGGTGGTTGGAAGGTACGATGGTGGTGGAATTGGTGTCTGAATATTAAATGTAATAAATTATTGTAAACAACTTTATAAAAACAAAATAAAAATTTGCAAAAAAGTCAGCAAAATATAAAGCATGAAAAGAGAACAGAAAAATCAAAGATACACCAATCTAATGCTTTTTTTTTAAAAAACAAAAAAGGCAATGGCGTCTAAGCTACAAAGAGAGCTCTCAGAATGGGAAAAATTATTTACCCAATACCTAGCTGATGAAAGGCTAATATCCAAGTTATATAGCACATTGGTAGAACTTTACAAAAACAATATCTCCCAACCCCATCAAACAAATGCAGAGAGGAATAATGAACAGAAACTTCCTCCAAGAAGAAATTCAAGGGCTGGAGCTACAGTGGTAGGTTGTTGCTTTGCATGTGGCTGATCTGGGTTTGATCCCCACCATCCTACGGGCTACACCCGCCTTGGAACCCCAAGTGTTCTGTGAGAACCAGAAGGCAGTGTCCTTCCTAAAGACACCCCATGCACACCCCATCCTCCCTCTCACCTAGAGGTGGAAATCACACCCAGATCCAAGACAGACCTGAGCCAACAACCCGTCAAAGACAAATTGTGTTGGCAGAAGATCAGACAGACTGTGATACCCGTGAGGTAAGGAGGCTGCAGACACCCATCCCAGGGCACGAAGTGACCTGCCTGAAAGTGATGTGTTCCCCCCAATAGTCAGAAATGGCTAAACAGAATTCTTACTCAACTGTAATTCGTCTTTTTCTACCCTGTCAAAATCATATTCCTCTACCCCAACCTTGTCTTTCTTCCCTCTTCCTTCCCGCCCTTCCCCTCTTCCCCCCTCCTCCTTCCTGCCCCCTCCCTTCTCCCCTCCTCTGCCCCTTCCCATTGAGGAATGGGGCTATGGGGCTGTGAGGCTATGGGGCTACACAAAGCAATTTCAGACATGCCCCCATGGCAGGGATGCTGCGTACTAGGAGTGGCGAGATGACCCAAACAGAATAACATTGAGACTTGTACTCTGCAAGTAAAGAAGTTACACAGTCTCCAAGGAAGCTCAGCTAGAGAAGAGGGCACTAAATCACGGGTGCTGGGAGGATCCTCCCAGGGTGGGAGAAGCATGCTGAAAGTAGACTATAGACCAAACATGACTACCACTCAGTGCCTCTCTTGCAAACCACAGCACCCAAAGGGAGAAAGAGAACAAGGGGGAATCCCCTGCCACAGAGGTAGGGTGGGAAAGGAGGGGGAAGGGAGGTGGGAGGGATGCTGGGACCCGTGGTGGTGGAGGATGGGCGCTGGTGGAGGATGGGTACTTGATCATTGTGTGACTGAAACCCAAGCAAAAAATTTATAAGTCTAAAACTGTACCTCGCTCTCTGGAAAGAAAGATGGCGGCCGCACGGGAGCCTTGTGGAAAGCGGGTTTGAGCCGGGCTCGGGGAAGCGGCGGGGACCTCATGGGAAGGGGGGCTTTGTGGGCCGTCCCCCACGCCCCACCGAGGTCGCCAGCTGCCCCCCACGAGCGACTCTCCGGCACGGCCACGGCCCCGGAGGCACAAGGACTTAGCACAGAGAACCAGCCGCTTGGAGCAGAAAAGCAAATGGACTTGTGTTGATCCGCGCCACCAAGCCTGCCCGGAGGGGGAAGGGCGTTGACCGGCCCGCCCGCTCCTCTCTGGAAAGAAAGATGGCGGCCGCACGGGAGCCTTGTGGAAAGCGGGTTTGAGCCGGGCTCGGGGAAGCGGCGGGGACCTCATGGGAAGGGGGGCTTTGTGGGCCGTCCCCCACGCCCCACCGAGGTCGCCAGCTGCCCCCCACGAGCGGCTCTCCGGCACGGCCACGACTCCAGGGCACAGAAATCAATCTCTTAACTAGCTAACTTTTAATAGAAATTCTTCCAGGGTCAATGGGTAAAATAGCAGAAATTCAAAACCGCGCGGCCGCAATCGCGGCCGCGCGACATCATTTTATTCTTAAACCAAGTTGTAGAAAGCAAATCATTTCACAACGCTGTTTCAGCATGTCTGATTGGGGGGGGGGTGGGTCGTAAACTCTAAACAATAATTGTGCATCTTCTATCGAAATAATCTATCTAGTCAAAGTAGATAGAGTATTAACTAGAACTCATCTGCCTCATAAGAATTGGGAGGGGTGGGAGGTGGGGATCTATTGGGGTTCGGGGTTAAAAATGAGTATTGGTAAAGGGAAATGTGTTCGGTATCTACATGACTGAGACCTAAACCCGAAAGCTCTGTAACTTTTCCCACAGTGATTCAATAAATAAATAAATAAATAAATAAATAAATAAAATAAAAAATAAAACTGTACCTCATGGTGTTTCACTAATAAAAAAAATAATAAAAAAATTCTTGAATAAAAACATAGTTACACAGCCTCCAACACATCCATATGTGCAGGAACAAACTCAAAACATAAAATAAAGAACCAGTAAAAAATCCAAAGAAATAAATTTCAATTTTTAATATGAAAATTAAGAGATCATGGGGTCTCACCATGTTTCGCGCTTGTCCCTATCCCTCCCCGAGCGCACCCCTCCCCCCCAAGCCTTTCCAGAGGGAATCAGGGCTTCTTTATTATTATGTTGACCCAGATGCCACTCAGGTTGGAAACTGTTCCTGAACTGTTCAGTGGTTCTGAGCAAGAGATGTAATCCACTGCTTCTTGCAAGTCAGAGGATGGGGTCCCATCCGATAGGCAGAAAGGCTAGGGAATTAATCTAGAGTTACAAAAGTTAGATGTGGGTTTTCACATCATAATCCCAGGGACTGTGCCATCTGGGAAATTGGTAGACACTGGGGCCCTTTGTTAGTCATCAGTGTCAACCCTGAATGGGGACCTGGAGATAGGTAGATTGTTTACCTCGGTGGCACAGTGAGAGATCAGAGCCCCCTGCCTCAGAGACAGGTATACCCAGACCTCTTCCAATGGCCCCATCCTGGGTCAGGCCACCTAGAACCTGGTGCCCTTTCTCAAGCACTAAGAGGATCAACCTCTGTGCCTCTGGAGCCCTACTGCTGATTTGAAAGGGTTTTTTTGGGTTATTTTTCTTTTTTTCACTTCTCAACTTTCATTCTTCCAGGAGGTCTGGTGCCCAGCCTCAACCAAGAGCTGGAGCAGTGCGTCTGAGGCTCTCTTTCAGTCCTCTTGGGCTTCTGACACTAAGACCTTATCATCTACAGATTGCAGGATGGTACATTCCAGGGCTCCAACGAGGATTTTCTTAAGTCCAGAGCCACGGTCTTCCTGAAGAAGGTGGCCGAGTTTTTGAATTCTTGGGCAATGGGTCCACAGTAACTGAGGTTTCCTCCTGTCTCTGGATCCTTTGGCCCAAAGGCAAACAGGGGTCTGCTTCCTGGAACAATTTGCAAAGGGGGAAACACATCTTTTGAGGTTAAGGCCGGTCAATCATTGGGCACTAGAGGAAAACAGACTCAAGAGAGTGGAAGGGCTGGGTACCACAAGGTGACCAGCAGGAGCGACCACACTGACTCGACGCAGGTCATGACTTCTCAACTGAGGCCAATGGGTTGCTCCCAGTTGAGCTGCACCCCAACACTATTCCTGCCTCCCACACCTGCGCAGTATCTTTCCCTATCCCTAGCCACACCTCACGAGTTACCTGACATTGAGGCTGTCTCTGGAGGCTCACTCCTAGCATGAGTTTACCAGCAGAGGGGCATGATACTGCCATTAGAGGGCGCCTGGAGAGGGTATTTTCCAAAGGGGGAATCCACAGTGTCAAGGTGGACATTTATTTGCTCTTCTAGCTCTGTCGGGAGATCGAACGCCAATAAATTACTAAAGTGGGGAACAGGGAGAGCCTTGTTTTCCATATGGAACCCCCAGCATCTGCTGAGACCATGGATTCTCAGGCCCAGCAAAAGCCGGGAAGGGCTGCACCTCCGATACCTTCATCGAACTCTGCTTCCTATGTTGCCCTGTCTTGAGGTCATGGGGCGACAGTTTCCACGAGGCTTTTCTTGGGAGTGTAGGTACCAACTCCTGCTCCCCAGGGTAGCCTGTCTGAAATTAGCCTGCGAGAAATGTGGGTCGAGGTGCACTCTCCTCTTCAGCAAGGCTCAGGAGATCCTAGTAGCAGCACTTGAACAGGGCTGGGCCGCATCAAGGCAAGCACCTTCACCCCTGCAATATCCCTGGGGCCCATTCTTGAAAATTCTGAAAGTGCTGGGGAGTGGAAGCCTCGGGTTCCACGGGGCTGTCTCCCTGGGCACTGTGCCGTACAGAAGGGGGAGTGAGGTATCTTTAAGGGAGCCCAACTCTACAGGAAGGAGATTTAGGTGGGAAGCAGCTGAAAAAAAAAATACCACTTGGAGCAGGGCATTAGTCCAGCAGATAAAGTGATTGTCTTGCACACTGCTGATGTTGGATCAATGGGCCCCCCTAGTTCCACTAGGTATGGTCCCTGAGCTAAGTCAGGAGTAAAGCCTGTGCATGTCTTGGTGTCGTGCTAATACCCAAAGAAAAGTGCTGCAAGCAGACAGGGCCGGCCTTTTCCCAGTGCCCTAAAGAAGGATTGCTCAAATTCTTAGAGGCCATAAGAGGGATTTCCCTGTTAGGTGGAAGGGGTGAGGGAGGGGAAGGGGTGACAGCAGTGGCTCTCCAGTTGTGACTCTGCCTGAGCAGTGACAGTCCACTTGGACAGTCCACAGTGGCCTGACTCAGGCCAGGACTTGGCTGCTGATTTGACACAAAAGTGTCCTGAAAATGTGTGTCAGGGTCCTCAGGAGGAAGAAGCCCCCAGTGGGGGTCAAGAGGCAGGACACCTGGGGGGCAGAACCTGGTGGACCGTGCTCCCGAGCCCACCACCTCCCTTGGTTGGCTGAGAGCCTGGGGCTGCCCCGCAGTCTTTCCAGTTTCAGTCAATCTAAGGGCACTGAACTGGAGGCGAACATAGTGGAGATCATAAAGCCAGAGGAGCTGGAGGTGGTAACAGTCAAGAAGGACAAGCTGACGGTGTGGGGAAGACCGTGCATCTGGAGGCAGAAATGTCCCCGAACACTGGGCAATGGGGATGTGGGGGGCAGAAATGTCCCCCAATAATAGACACTACTGGTCTGGGAGGCAAAAAAAGGCCCCAAGCAGTAGGCACCAGTGACATGGGGTGCAGATGTTTCCCCTAACAATAGACAGCATGGTTCCGAGGACAGAAATGTTCACAATTACTCGGCACCAGGAATGAGCAGAGCTGAAATTTCCTCCAAAAAAAAAAAAAAAAAACACTAGGGATGTTGGGGAAAATTGTTTTCCAAACTAGACACAAGAGCTCTGGGATAAGAAATATCCCACAACAGAGAACAGAGCTCAGATAGGAGACATGTCCTCCAACACTACACAATAAGGAGTCCCAGGAGCAGATATACTCACCCCCATAGAAATAGTTCAAAGAGTAGCAATAATAAATGACCACCTTCCCACCCTCCACCTTAGACTATATCCCAGGAGAGAGGAGTGGAGAATGCCTCCTCACCCCTGCTTTCCCACCTAAATATTCAGATATGTCCGGTTTGTGGGCTGTCCTTCCATGGTCCAGGGCATTTTCCACTTTTTGAGTAAAAATTCTGTTCAGAAGGCCAGAGAGAAGTCTCAGGAGACTCAGTACAGGCTTGGGATGCATGAGGTCAAGAACGTTCCCTGGCACCACAGGGTCTCCTGATCACAAGGGCTGGAGCAAATAGAGATCCCCACAAACCACAAACCTCTCAGGTATGTACACAGGCCATGAGGGTCAATGAAGCAGTACGTGGAAGGATCTCAGTGCTTAGCGGAAACACTCATTCAGAGCATCCGATTTTCAAAACGGCACTTGGGTACAACCATCTACCCCTCCTTAACCCAGGGAAACCGAGGCCACACTCAAACCTTTGGTTCATGGGCTACAGACCAAGGAAAAGTCTGAGCCGAGAGCTCCCCGTCCTCCTGTGCACTTTTTCTATTCTGGGAAAGGAAGTCCTGAAAAGGATGGAGGCTGGAACAGTCAGCAACTGAGTTCTAGGCACTACCTGGGACAGTTTAGGGGATCATGAATTGGTGGCAGAAGAGAGAGAGGGGAGAGGGCTGAATCAGTCTCCCTGACAGCCACTGTCCTGTTTCCAAGATTGTTTCTACAAATGGATGCATCCCAGCCTGTGTGGGTGTGTGGCATTGGGTGGGTGGGTCCTGCCAGGGAACGGCTCATGCTTCTTGATGAAGCATGAGCTGTCCTGTGGGGGTCTCACCATGGATCAGAACCTGACATGAAATGCCCATGCCATGGTGCCTGTTGCGTCTACACCCCCTCTGCAGTGCCCACCGGGAAGAGCCCCTACCTTGCCCCCAATGCTTCATGGGTGCCAGGCCCCTTAGTGGCCATATCATGCCTCAGGAAAAGACCCTGCAAACCTCCAGGTATTTCCCAAACGTCTCAAGGACTGGATGGACTTTCTCTGCCCTGAGCCTCACCCCAGTGTGGAACCCTTCACTGCCCACAGGGTCCCCAGACAGCACAAGCCCACAGTGACCCTATGCCCCACCATCAGAGATGGATTTGATTCTCAGACCATTGAAAGTGAGAGGGGGAGATGTCAGAGCTACAGGAGGCAGCCGCAGACCACTGGGGCCTGAATGTGCTCAGGGCAGGGAGGACAGGGGCACTCTGGGGTGCCATAGTGGGCACAGGCGATATGGGGGAGTTGGGGTTCCTTTCAGGCTGCAGGACTCGTGAGGGCAGCGTGGCCAGGCTGAGTGGCCCTAGTTGGGAGTGTGTGTATTGAGAGGGATTTCCAGAACAGGCCGGGAGCAACATGAGAGAAGCGTCCAGCTTCCCCAAGGCCAAGTCTGGTGTCCAGCTCCCAATAGGATGGACTGAGTGTCAGAGAAAGGGGCAGAGCTGGGATAGGGAGGTTCTGTGGGGTCATTAAGAGCCCTTCAGGGCTCAGAAAGGGAAGTCTCTGTGCAACATGGGGAACTGGTCACGGACTGACTGGGTCTGCGGGCTCAAAAGCCCCACAAAGTGGCTGCTGCGAGTCTGGGAAGAAGCAGAGACAGGACAGAGAGAACGTGGACACCGGATAAGGCGGGAGCAAGAACTCTGCGGGCCTGAGGAGAGGAGAGGGGAAGGGCAGGGAGGGCAGGGGCTCCAAGGAGAGAAAGGAGAGGGGCCTGGGGAGTGAGGGGCGGTGGGGACAGCGACCAGAACAGCCCCTCTGCCAGGCTCTCTGGGCTCCCACAGCAGCAGCCAGGCCAGACCTAGGGGTGCTCAGGGGCTAATCCTGGCAGCTGCAGCCCAGCCTGGGCGTGGGGGGACGTGGTCTCTGGGAATGAGAAAGTCGTGGACTGAGCTACGGGAGACCGAAAGGGTCAGTGCTCCTGGCCCACCGTGGGGCCCACAGAGTTCCAAGCCACCATCGTCGGTAGGGGGCAGTGCCCGAGGGTCCGGCTGGGGTCGGGGAGGCCCGTCAGGCCCAGCAGGGCAGAGGCTGGTGCAGCCTTCTTTGTGAGGTTACCCCTGGGAGCTCTAGACTTCTCCCTGGCCAATGGGGTTGCAGCCCCGAGGCCACGCCCCCTTCCCTGCCTATAAAAAAAGCTCGTGGCCCCGCCCCTCGGGGACCCTCTCTCAAGGATGCTTGAGGGAGAAGTGGCCCCATCACACCTTCCCCTGTTGACCCTTCGAGGGGTCATCTAGGGGTCACGTCCGGATGTTGACCTTTCTACAGGCCATCTACGGGTCACCTCTAGGGGTCATCTCTAGGGGATCGTTCGAAATTCGCAGAGCGCAATGGACGGTAAGAAAAGGCCCTGCGTTGGCCCTACACTGGTCAGCGTATGGCCCCTAGGCCACAGGATCAAGCCCGGGCCCATTTCCAGCAAGTCTTCCGGCAGTTTTGTCCCCAGCAGCCTCTGTCCTCGTCAGGGTCTCCAGGACTCTGGGATGGGAGTCCCCAGAGAGCCCCTCCGGAAAGAACAGAATTTTAAAACATCAAGTGTATCTTATAAAGGCGGAAGATTGCTTGGCAGAGCGTCATTTTTTAGGGGACAGTGATTTGGGCTGGTGCACAGCACCAGGAGCTTGAAGCCTGTGATGTCTGAGGATTGCAAGGCGGGGAGGAGTGACTTCGAGTGTTGAGGGAGGGGCCCTGTGAATGGGGCACTGTGACAGGGGAGACAGGCTGGGAGCAGGAGCTGGGCGAGTCTCCCCGTCCCTCCACACCTGTGTCCTGCTCTGCGGGCAGCCAGAGGAGATGGGGTCAGCTGTCCACTCCCCAGAATGTTACGACCATGAAAATGCAGAGAGCTCTAGGGCCGGGACATAGAACGCTTGTTTCTAGTTGTCCCTCGTGTCCCTGCCAGCACTGCCAGGAGGGCTCCAGTGGGTCCAAAGCAGGAAAGAATCCACTTTTTAAGGGGCCCGGAGCAGCAGATGGCGGTGAGAAATGAGCAGCCCCCGAGATGAGCAGGAGGAACCAAGAGTCGGGGCTGTGGACCATGAAGTTTGGGTGGGGTTGAAGGTCTGGGGTCCTTGACTGTCTGCTTCCTCTCAGGTTTACCAGCCTCTGGGTGCCCCCGAAACAGCCACATCGTTGAAAACATTTCGAAGGACAGGTGGAGGCAGGAGGTTCCAGGAACAACAGGTGAACCCGGAGAACAACTGCGGATGCGAGTGGGGGCTGAGGGGACTGAGCTGGGGTGAGAGAAGCGGGCGCAGCGCCGCCTGGAGTCTGAGGGCTGTGGGGTGGCCGGCCGGGAGCCCGGCCAGGCTCGAGTTGTGTCTCTGTAACAGTGGAAGGGGTCTGGGTAACATTCCCCAGTCTTGGAGCTGAGCGAGTCTCCTATCATCTCCAATTATCACCTATCATTCCAACTTGTCTTCACTGCGAGCCCACGAAAAGTTGCCGAACACGAAGAGTTTGGAGAGAGGGTGCAGGGGTTTGCTGGCCATCAGCTCCCCTCCACCCTGGGGTATTCTTGGGGCATAATAATCCAGTCTTCTTGGCTGTGACTTTCCTGCTCTGTGAAATGGGCTGGTGAGACCCCCTGTGAGGCCAAGAGCCTGCCTTGGCTGATGGCAGGAAGGACAGGTCAGAATGCCCTGAGGGCTGTGGTGGCACTGACTGGCCCACACTACACAGAGGGGTCTGGAGTTGGCAGTTGCCAGGTAGGAGTCAGGGTCCGAGGCAGAGGGAGACCCAACTCCTAGGCTCTGGGACAAAGACGCCATGGGGGCCTGTGGGTGAGGGTCTGAGCCCTGCATCTCCTGGCTGGGATGTAATCGGCCCTCCTGCCTGTCCTCACAGACACTGTCCTACCTCCCACAGATGCCGGTGCAGGACGAAAAGGTGCAGTGCCAGTGGCCTCACTGGGGCCGATTCTTCTGGTACCTGGAAATGCACATAGCTGCCGAAAAGAGCACCTGGATGCCCGCTGTCACCTGGGCTCCAAGGAGAAGCAACTGTACCAGCAGATGCTGCGGCAAAAACAGCCCGTAGACCAGCTGCTGCAGGTGCCACCAAGGCAGCAGGCCCTGCTGGAGGCCGCCATCAGGGAGCTGAGGGAGACCAGGTGAGGGAGGGGCCATGGGCTCTGGGGCAGGAGGGCCCTAGACCTGCCTCCTCAGCTAGTGCCTTCACCCCAGGTGCTCTTCTGTGGGACTCAGCAGCAGAAACAGCAGCTGCAGAACCTGGTAAAGTGGAGAGGAGTCCCGGAAAAGGGTGAGTGACAGGGAGAAGCCCCTGTGGGTCAGAGGGCGGGGCTACTGGGGAGGGGAGCCAGGCGGCCCCACCCCCAGCCCCCCACCTCCCTTCCTTGGTTGAGACCCTTATGCTGCCCCACATCCCATTCACTCCAAAGGGATTGGCGTGGAGACGAACAACACACAGGTGCTCCTGGACACAAAACGTGAGGAGCTGGAGGCCACAGAGAAGGAGGAGGCACAGGAGGCCAGGCAGGAGGAGTGCCAGAGTCCAGGAGCTGCAGGAGTCAGTCAAGTCCCAGGGGGCAGGGACCATGGCCTGTGTGAGATCCAGAGACGCTCCTGTTGCTGTCCTTAAGGAAGAGGAGTCCACCGTCATCGGACCCAGGTCCTGTAATGACCCGCCGAAAATCCAGAAAACGCAGCTGGTCAGCAAGAGCTCCACTGGCAGCCTGACACCCAGCTGACACCTCGATTTTACTGCACCGATGCACCCTGCCGCTCTCACCCAATTGATCTAGCCCAGCCCCGTCCTCCCCACGCCACCGGAGTTCTGCCTTCCGCCTTGGCCCTTTGCTCTTCTCCCTCCACTAGAACCAGGGATATCCCTCACTGCAAGACCAGGGATCAGGGCAAAGGCACAACTATTCTCCATCTCAAGAAACTGGAGATCAGGGGGACAGTAAAGTCTCCATCCACTAGACCCCGAGATGTGGGGTAAGAAATGTCCCCACCCCAAGGCACCCCAGGGATCAGGGGGCACAGTTTCCCCCCCCACTAGACGCCAGGGAACGGGGGGGCCAGAGATTCCCTCCCCCACTAGAGGGAAAGGATCAAAGGGGGGCCAGAGATGCCCCCCAGCACTAGACGCCAGGGATCGGGGGGGGCCAGAGATCCCCCCCCACTAGAGGGCAAGGATCAAGGGGGGGCCAGAGATGCCCCCCCACTAGACGCCAGGGATTGGGGAGGCCAGAGATTTCCCCCCCACTAGAGGGCAAGGATCAAGGGGGGGCCAGAGATGCCCCCTCACTAGACGCCAGGGATCAGGTGGGGCCAGAGTTTCCCCCCCCCCCACTAGAGGGCAAGGATCAAGGGAGGGCCAGAGATGCCCCCCCACTGGACGCCAGGGATCGGGGGGGGGCCAGAGATTCCCCCCACACTAGAGGGCAAGGATCAAGGGGGGGCCAGAGATGCCCCCCCACCACTAGACGCCAGGGATTGGGGGGGGCCAGAGATTCCCTCCCCCACTAGAGGGCAAGGATCAAGGGGGGGCCAGAGATGCCCCCCCTCCACTAGACACCAGGGATCGGGGGGGGCCAGAGATTCCCCCCCCACTAGAGGGCATGGATCAAGGGGGGGCCAGAGATGCCCCCCCACTAGACGCCAGGGATCGGGAGGGGCCAGAGATCCCCCCCCACTAGAGGGCAAGGATCAAGGGGGGGCCAGAGATGCCCCCCCCACTAGACGCCAGGGATTGGGGAGGCCAGAGATTTCCCCCCCACTAGAGGGCAAGGATCAAGGGGGGGCCAGAGATGCCCCCCCACTAGACGCCAGGGATCAGGTGGGGCCAGAGTTTCCCCCCCCCACTAGAGGGCAAGGATCAAGGGAGGGCCAGAGATGCCCCCCCACTAGACGCCAGGGATCGGGGGGGGCCAGAGATTCCCCCCACACTAGAGGGCAAGGATCAAGGGGGGGCCAGAGATGCCCCCCCACCACTAGACGCCAGGGATTGGGGGGGCCAGAGATTCCCTCCCCCACTAGAGGGCAAGGATCAAGGGGGGGCCAGAGATGCCCCCCCACTAGACGCCAGGGATCGGGGGGGGCCAGAGATTCCCCCCGCACTAGAGGGCAAGGATCAAGGGGGGGCCAGAGATGCCCCCCCACAACTAGACGCCAGGGATTGGGGGGGGCCAGAGATTCCCTCCCCCACTAGAGGGCAAGGATCAAGGGGGGGCCAGAGATGCCCCCCCTCCACTAGACACCAGGGATCGGGGGGGCCAGAGATTCCCCCCCCACTAGAGGGCATGGATCAAGGGGGGGCCAGAGATGCCCCCCCACTAGACGCCAGGGATCGGGAGGGGCCAGAGATTCCCCCCCCCACTAGAGGGCAAGGATCAAGGGGGGGCCAGAGATGTCCCCCCACTAGACGCCAGGGATCGGGGGGGGCCAGAGATTCCCCCCCACTAGAGGGCAAGGATTAAGGGGGGGCCAGAGATGCCCCCCCCCACTAGACGCCAGGGATGGGGGGTCCAGTGATGCCTCCGCACCACTAGACACCAGGGATCGGGGGGGCCAGAGATGCCCCCCCACCACTAGACGCCAGGGGTCGGGAGGCCAGTGATGCCTCCCCACCACTAGACGCCAGGGATCGGGGGGGCCAGAGATGCCTCCCCACCACTAGACGCCTGGGATCGGGGGGGCCAGAGATGCCCCCCACCACTAGACGCCAGTATCGGGGGGTGCCGATGTGTCCCCCCACACTAGACCCCAGGTATTGGAGGGGCCGAGATGTCCCCCTCCACAAGATCGGAGGGATCAGGATGGCAGTTATATCCCGCCAGCACTAGCAAACAATGATTTGGAGGTCAGAAGTCACAACTCAGCTCTCCCCTCCCCATTGTGGGGTCCTGTTTCTGCGCATGACAGCCCTGAAGCTTGGGCACTGGTTCCATACAGTGACCGGATTCTACACACTCTTTGGGGCTGTTTGGGGACTTTGTATTGCTGGCTGAGAAGAGGGGAAGGAGGAAGGCGGGCTTTCTCCCTGACCGCCACTGTCTGATTTTCACGATTGTTGCAATAAATGGATCTATCCCAGGCCTGTGTGGGTGTGTGTGTCACTGGGCGGGGCAGGTCTGGCCAGTAGTTGACAATTGCTTCTAGATTGTGGGAAGCCTTGGCCATGTCACCATGCCAAGACGCTTCACCTGCCTGCCCCTGTGTGAAGCCTGTCAATGACGCCAGGAGAGTCCACCCCAAGGGTTGAAGGTCTCAATCACGGATGAGTCCCCAGGAGGGAGGGCAGGATGCAGCACCCAGAGCCCTGCCTTCCACTGCAGCACATCCGTGGCCTCCCCTGCCCCTGGTGCCTGTTTCCCCTTTCCCCTCTGCAGTGGCACCAAGGACAGACCCCACTTTGCCCCCTAGTGGCCACATCAGGTTTCTCAGGATGGCCCTCCCCTTGATCATCCATTTGCTCCAGCAGGCCCAGTAATGTCTCCATTGGAGACTGTTGTTACTGTGTTTGGCATATCGAATACGTCATGGGGAGCTTGCCAGGCTCTGCCGTGCGGGCAAGATACCTCGGTAGCTTGCCGGGCTCTCAGAGAGGGACGGAGGAATCGAACTCGGGTCGGCCATGTTGGCTGCGTGCAAGGCAAAAGACTTGAAATTGCTCCTGCAGCAGGTGGGTCCAAGATGCTGTCCCCTCAGCCAGGCTCCCCCTGGATGGCACCCACCCCAGCAGAAAGACAGTGTGTTATCAGTGGAGCAGAATGGGGCCGTGGATGGAACATGTTTCTAGTGTCCCCGAGTCTGTATGGAGCTGATCCCTGATAATAGCGCCCCACTTCTTTGTGGACCATCATGTTCCGTAATACAAGTCCCACTGCCACCATCACAGCACGGTCAGACCCCATGTAATAGAGAACCAGACCCTGACTCCTCTTTGTTCCTGCACGCCTGGACCTGGTGGGACAGCCTTGGCTGAGTGACACGCTACTGGTGACAAGAAGTGCGTCCAGGTCCATGTGTCAGACCAGATGGCAAAGCCTCAAAAGGAAGAGCCATCCTGTTCCAATCATTTCCAGGAATTTGGTCAGCCATGCCCCTTCCTGACAGTCACATTTCTACTGGGAGTCACACTCCTGGTAAGGCTGGCCAGGGCAGGCACAGGCAGCTCCTTGTTTACCCCTCGGTGCCCAGTTCATAGCCCTGCCCCTCTACCTGCACCATGGACCTGGGGCCGCCCATTCACTCTCACGGTTCTGCACACCTCACACATGTCCTGCACACCCTCTCGCAGCCTCTACTGGGGCTCTGGGCTTAGCTCCCCGTGTCCGGCCTCTGGGTCCCTGGGCTCTGGAAACACCAAGTCTAGGTTTGCCTTGAGGTTTGGGGAGCTGGGAGAGTGTGGGGATCAGCAGCTTGACCCCTCTCACCCCTTGCCGGTGGGAGAGCTGTTCTCCCATTGAATGACTCTCTTGGGAGTTTTTCCACTTAGGATCTTACAGAGTCTCACCCAGACACAGGTGCCACCCAAGAATTTGCTGGAAGCATCCTAGTGTATTCCATGTGTGCAGGCTCTATCCAGCTACCCCCAAACGGGCATTAGCAGGTCACAGCATAATTATGTAGGTTGTTTACAGGCTACCTCGATTCTGTGGTAACAACTTTCATCTAACATACAGTGGTGCCTAGTGCTCTCAGGTGCTCCCACAGCGGTGACTCCAGTTTCTAAGCTCCAGTGTTCGAGCGTTCCCGTGAGCCTCTTCCATCCCTGCTCGGGCAAACTGCTCTCCCTTACACTCTTGCTCGGTGAGAGATTTGGGAAGCCCATCCAGGCCAGACAGAGCGAAGGAGACAGATAAAGCTACGGAAATAGAAGTAGCTTACTGGGGGCCCTCCTTGGCGGACCTCAGGTGAGGCAGTGGTACACCCGTGCCCTGGGTTAGACCAAAGGGGCTTTTAAGTTGTCTTGGTCTGGTCCTAGTCATCTGTTCATGAGTCAATGGTGAGGAACCTGGAATGCAGCCTGGTGGCTTCCTGTCACCAGGTGGGCGATAAGTCTTTCTTCCTCACCTGGGACAAGGTGATCTCTGACTCCAGGAATGTGGCTGTCCACTCAGCCGGTTGCCATTTGGTTTTGGTCACCATTTGGTCAGAGCAAACCTCACATTTGTTTCTTGTCAAATTTAGTCATTCCTGCCACTGGCCAAGCAATTGAAAGCGGAGATAGACAAATGGGACTATCTTAAACTAAGAAACTTCTGCACCTCAAAAGAAACAGTGACCAAAATACAAAGACAGCCTACAGAATGGGAAAGGATATTTGCCAAATACGCATCCGATAAGGGGTTGATTTATCAAGGATGTACAAAGTACTGGTTGAACTCCACAAGAAGAAAACATCCAACCCCATTAAAAAAAAATGGGCAGATTAAATGAATAGAAACTTTCACAAAGAAGAAATCCAAATGGCTAAAAGGCACATGAGAAAATACTCCACATCATTAATCATCAGGGAGATGCAGATAAAAACCACAATGAGATATCATTTCACACCACAAAGCCTGGCCCATATCCACAAGAATAAAAGCAACCGGTGCTGGCACGGATGTGGCGAGAAAGGGACCCTCCTTCACTGCTGTTGGGAATGCCGACTGGTTCAGCCCTTTTGGAAAACAGTATGGACGATTCTTAAAAAATTAGAAATTGAGTTTCCATTTGACCCAGCAATACCACTCCTGGGAATATATCCCAGAGAGGCAATAAAGTATAGTCGAAATGACATCTGCACTTGTTTGTTCACTGCAGCACTCTACAATAGCCAGAAACTGGAAGAAACCTGAGTGCCCAGGAACAGATGACTGGTTAAAGAAACTTTGGTACATCTACACAATGGAGTACCATGTAGCTGTTAGAAAAGATGAAGTCATGAAATTTACATACAAGTGGTACTACATGAAAAGTATCACGCTAAGTGAAATGAGTCAGAAAGAGAGGGATAGACATAGAAAGATTGCATTCATCTGGGGAACATAAAGCAACAAAATAGTAGACTAACACCCAAGATTGGCCAAGATTAGTACCAGGAATTTTACTCCATGGCTTGGAGGCCAGCCACACATGCTAGGGGGAAAGGGAGCTCAGATAGAGAAGGGAACACCAAATAAAGGGTGTTGGGAGGATCCTCCCAGGATGAGAGAAGCAGGCTAAAAGTAGATAGACCGAACATGATTGTCACCCATTGCCTTTTTTGCAAACCACAACACCCAATAAGAGAGAGAGAACCAAAGGGAATGCCCTGCCACAGAGGCAGGGTGGGATGTGGGGGATGAGGGGTAGGGGGAATACTGGGATCCGTGTTGGTGGGAAATGGGAACTGGTGGAGGGATGGGTATTTGATCATTGTATAATTGAAACCCAAACACAAAAGTTTGTAAGTTTACAACTGTACCTCAGGATGCCTCTCTAATAAAAATAAAAAAAAATTAAAAATATAAATTACACACACACACACACACACACACACACACACAAGAAACAGTGATGAGGGGTACAGGCAGTTACTGGCTGTTAGAAGTTAGGGGGAGTGGTCAGCTCTTTCAGCCCAGATTCTGTTTTGAACACGTGCTCCCTTCATATCTTACTGAGTAAGTTTCTTTCAAGAAAACTATCTTGCAGGATTAGAGAGGTAGTCCAGAGGGTAGGGCATTTGCCCTGTGGACCAGCCAATCCAGATGTGACCCAGGGCACCCCATATGATCCCGAAACCCCACCAGGAGTCGTCCCTGAGTACAGAGCCAGGAGTGAGGCCTGAGCAACACTGGGTATGTCCCTCCAAAAATCTCCAAGTATGCGAAAAGAGGAGGGGGAAGATGGGAGGGACGGTTCTTATTGCAGTGGGACTCGCTGGAGAATTTGGGAATTTCACACGCACCATTGTAAACTGGTATTCCTTTCGGGATGCAATGTAGAAAAATCAACGGTAAGTTAAAATTTTAATTTTGAAAAAGATACAAGAGGTCGGCAGATAGTAGAGCGGGAAGGGCACTTGGGCTCTCTGACTTCAATCTCTGGCATCCCATAGAGTCCTTTGAGCATGGCTGGGACTGATCCCTGCTGTGGTTCCAAAACCAAAGAAGCAAACAAACAAGGAAATGTAATATATCAAAAGCTAGAACAGGTGGTGAGGTGTCTGCTTTGCATATTTCTATCCTGGGTTGATTCCTGGCACCTCCTATGGATCCTTGAGCACCATTAGGGGTGATCCCTGAACACAGGACAGGAGACAGGGTCCCCAGTCAAGGGAGGTCTCATCTTTTAGGCCACTGGAGCAATACCATGGGGGCCTGCACAGGGGACAGATTGCCCAAGTGCTGTCAGCCTTGGGCCTGGCAGTCGGTACTTGACCTCCACATCCCTGGACCCAGAGCAGGATGTCCTGGCTGCCTGTCCTCACTTCCAGCCTTGCGCCCACAGGTGGGACTGCAGGAAAAACAGGTGAGTGTCTGCGGCAGCAACAGGAGTAGGTTCTCGGCCTCCCGCAGTAGGACGTGGCCTCTGACCAGTGTTGGTCTCTGAGAATGAGCAGGAGGAGGAGCAGGTGCGACTGCAGAGCCAACTCCAGATCAGCTGCAAGGGGAGTGAATCAGGACAAGGTGGATATGGAGAAATGACAGAAGGTGCCGGGGGAGACCCACTGTGAGGGTAGGAGCCTGCCTGGGGTGGTGGGAGGAAGGACAGGCCAGGACGCCGCCCACTATAATGTATCAAAATCTAGAAGAGGCTAGAGGGGTTGTGGGGGTGCGGACTGGCCCTCACTGCACAGAGAGGGTCCTAGTAGCGGGGAGGCTGCTGGGTCGAGGTAGGGGTAGGCCCCATCTCTAAGGCCTTGGGAGAAAGGCCCCCAGGGGAATGTGCAGGGCACAGGTTACCCGATGTGCTGTTTTCCTTGGGCCTGTGTGTGAGTGTCTGGGCCCTGAATGTTGTGGCTGGGATTTGGACAGGCTTCGACCTTTTTCATGACATAGATGTGCATGCAAGACCAGAAGGTGCAGTGCCTGCAGCCTGGAATGCTTCTGCTGGTACCAAAAGCAGCACACAGCGGCAACCCCACACCTTGATGTCCCACTCAACAAGGCTCCAAGGTTGAGCAGGTGCTGAGGCACAAGCAGATCATGGACCAGCTGTAGCAGGTGCTAACAAGGCAGCAGGCCCTGCTGGAGGCCACCTTCAGGGAGCTGAGGGAATCCCAGGTGAGGGGGTGGGCAGGGGCTCAGGGACAAGAAGGCACATCCGGTCCTAGACCTGCCTACTCACCAGGTGCCATCATCTTTAGGGGATCCTCAGTCCTGAAATCAGGAGCAACTGAGCCCCAGGCCTTGCTGGAATCCCAAGGGTACCCTGAAGAGGGTGAGTGGTGGGGTCAGTCTCCAGGAGGGAGAAGTGCCTGTTGGGGATCTGGAGGTGGGGCTATAGGGAGGTGGAGCCAGGCGGGACCCCTGAGATGCATCCAACTTCCTTGCTTGGCTGAGACCCTGGAGTGCCCCACATTCAATCCAGTGTCGAAGAACACGGAGTTGGAGGTGAACATAGTGGAGGTTTGTGAGACCATGACCTCTATGGAACTCGAGGTGATGGTCATGAAGGACAGGCTGGTGGCGTGTGAGAAGACTAAGCATCTGGATGACTAAGGTCTGAGATTAAGGTCTGGCGTCCAGACCCGGGGAGCGGGATCATGGATTGTGTGAAGAACCCAGAGAGGCCCTCCTGTTCCTGTCTGTGAGGAACAGGAGGCCGCAGACCTCAGACCTGGGTCCTGTAATGACCTGCCCCCAAATAACCAGAATCCAGTTCGTCCACTCGAGTTCTGCTGGACAACTTGTTCACCATTAATCCACTTTTTCTACCCTGATGATGTACCCTGTGTTCTTCAATTCCAACTAATCTAGCCCTGATACAGTTCTTCCCACCCTCCTCCTTCCTCCCTCCTCCCCACTCTTCCACTTTCCCTCAGCACTAGACCCTAGGGATCAAGGGGGCAGAAAGGTCCCCCAACACTAGACCGCAGGGATCAGTGGGACAAAAATGTCTCCTACCTCTAGGCACCAGGGATGTTGGGAGCAGAAATTTAAACTGGGCCACACTCCAACCTCAGTCATGATAGCTTCAAAAGCCAAACAAGGGCTGAGGTGGGAGCTTTCCCTCCCCAGTACACAGCCCCGTTTCTGCATATGGCAGCCCTGAAGCTAACAGGAGCTGGAAACATCGAGCAACCAGTTCTAGACACTCTTTGGGGGCTGTTTGGGCACTAATGAATTGAGAAGAGGAGAGAGGAAGGAGGCATGCTGGGTCACTCTCTGACAGTCACTGTCCTATTTCCAAGCCTGTTTCAATAAATGGATCCATCCTAGGCCGTGTGGGTATGTGTCTTGGGCGAGATGGGTCCTGCCGGCAGTTGGCAGTTGCTTCTAGATTGTGGGTTTCCCTTGCCATGAGATTCACCATGTCTAGAGCCTGTCACCTGCATGCCCCTGAAAAGGGTCAAACAGAATTCTTACTCACCTGTAATTCCGTCTTTTACCTACCCTGTCAAAATCATATTCATCTACCCCAATCTTGTCTTTCTTCCCTCTTCCTTCCCGCCCTTCTCCTCTCCCCCTCCTCCTTCCTGCCCCCTCCCTTCTCCCCTCCTCTGCCCCTTCCCATTGAGGAATGGGGCTATGGGACTATGAGGCTCTACGGCTACACAAAGCAATTGCAGACGTGCCCCCATGGCAGGGATGCTGCGTACTAGGAGTGGCGAGATGACCCAAACAGAACAACATTGAGACTCGTACTCTGCATGTAAAAAAGTTACACAGCCTCCAAAGAGGCTCAGATAGAGCAGAGAGCACCAAATAAAGGGTGTTGGGAGGATCCTCCCAGGGTGGGAGAAGCATGCTGAAAGTAGACTATAGACCAAGCATGATTGCCACTCAGTGACTCTCTTGCAAACCACAGCACCCAAAAGGAGAAAGAGAACAAGTGGGAATGCCCTTCCACAGAGGCAGGGTGGGGAGGGGGGATGGGGGGTGGGAGGGATGCTGGGACCCGTGGTGGTGGAGGATGGGCGCTGGTGGAGGGATGGTTACTTGATCGTTGTGTGACTGAATACCAAGCAGAAAAATTTGTAAGTCTATAACTGTACCTCATGGTGTTTCACTAATAAAAAAATTTAAAAAAATACTTGGATAAAAAAAGTTACACAGCCGCCAACACATCCATATATGCAGAAACAAACTCAAAACATGAAATAAAAACCCAATCAAAAAATAAATCCAAAGAAATAAATTTCAATTTTTAATATGAAATATAGAGATCGTGGGGTCTCACCATGTTTCGCGCTTTTCCCTATCCCTCCCCGAGCGCGCCCCTCTTAGCCTTTCCAGAGGGTTCAGGGCTTCTTTCTTATGGTCTTTATCCGGATGCCACTCAGCTTGGAAACTGCTCCTGAACTGTTCAGTGGTTCTGAGCAAGAGATTTAATCCACTGCTTCTTGCAAGTCAGAGGATGGGGTCCCATCCGATAGGCAGAAAGGCTGGGGTCGCGAACGTTAGAGTGGGTTTTCACACCAAAATCTAGAGTCGCAAAAGTTAGATGTGGATTTTCACATAATCCCAGGGACTGTGCCATCTGGGCAATTGGTAGCCACTGGGGCCCTTTGTTAGTCATCAGTGTCACCCCTGAATGGGGACCTGGAGGTAGATAGTTTGTTTACCTCTGTGGCACAGCGGGAGATCAGAGCCCCCTGCCTCAGAGACAGGTATGCCCAGACCTCTGCCAATGGCCCTACTCAGGGTCAGGGCACCTAGAGCCTGGTGCCCTTTCTCAGGCACTAAGAGGATCAACCTCAATGCCTCTGGAGCCCTACTGCTGATTTGAGAGGGCTTCTTTTCGGTTATTTGTTTTTCTTTTTTTCACTTCTAAATGCTCATTCTTCCAGGAGGTCTGGTGCCCAGCCTCAACCAAGAGCTGGAGCAGAGCCTCTGAGGCTCTCTTTCAGTCCTCTTGGCTTCTGACACTAGGACCGAATCATCTACAGACTGCAGGATGGTGCATTCCAGGGCTCCAACAAGGATTTCCTTAAGTCCAGAGCCAGGGTCTTCCTGAAGAAGGTGGCCAAGTTTTTGAATCCTTGGGCAACGGGTCCCCACTAACTGAGGATTCCTCCTGTCTCTGGATCCTTTGGCCCAAAGGCAAACGGGGGTCTGCTTCCTGGAACAATTTGCAAAGGGAGAAACACATCTTTTGAGGTTCAAGCCTGTCAATCATTGGGCACTAGAGGAAAACAGACTCAAGAGAGTGGAAGGGCTGGGTACCACAAGGTGACCAGCAGGACCGACCACACTGACTCGGCGCAGGTCATGACTTCTCAACTGAGGCCAATGGGTTGCTCCCAGTTGAGCTGCATCCCACCACTATTCCTGCCTCCCACACCTGCGCAGTATCTTTCCCTATCCCTAGCCACACCTCATGAGTTACCTGACATTGAGGCTGTCTCTAGAGGCTCACTCCTACCATGAGTTTACCAGCAGAGGGGCATGATACTGCCATTAGAGGGCGCCTGGAGAGGGTATTTTCCAAAGTGGGAATACACAGTGTCAAGGTGGACATTTATTTGTGCTTCTAGCTCTGTCGGAAGCTCTAAATCCAATAAGATACTAAAGTGGGGAACAGGGAGAACCTTGTTTTCCATATGGAACCCCCAGCATCTGCTGAGACCATGGATTCTCGTGTCCAGCAAAAGCAGGGAAGGGCTGCACCTCCGATACCTTCAACGACCTCTGCTTCCTATGTTGCCCTGTCTTGGGGGTCATGGGTCGAACGTTTTCACGAGGCTTTTCTTGGGAGTGTAGGTACCAAGTTACCCTGCCTTCCCTGCCTGCCTTGGGACTCCCTGTGACTCTGTCAGACTGTTCAAGTGGTCCTGGTGTCAGTAAACATTTCTGGAAGCTACCCAACTTTGAATGTCTGCCACTCCCATTCACAGAGGGTCACAGCTTGTCTGCTGTCATATTGGCACTTTGTTCTCTCCTGCAGTTTGGCATGGCCCTCTGGGCCAATGATCTGGGGCCTGCCTTCTGCCCCTCCCCATGCTCCACCCCTGAGTCCGGCTCCTGCTCTGGCTCCCCTCTTTCTCCTTGCCCCTTGTCTGCCCTGCCAGTTCTCGCCGCCTCTAGACCAAGGGCACACTGGAGGTGCTGGGGTCTGGCCTTAACAACTCTACTGGGGTAGTGCTGTCTCCATTGGACGAGTGGCAGTGCCACCCAGCTGCCATGCTCTCTGCCAACTCCTCCTGTGCACTAGGTGCCACTGCTTAGGTGTTGCTCTTTTTCCTTTTGGTCTTGTCTTGCTTTCTCCCCTGCTTGGTAGTGAGTTTTGTTGTTTCACAAGTGAGAATTGCAGCACTAATATAACCTTGAGTTTTCAACGAGTATGAACACGTACGAACTTTGCCAAAATTTCTGCCTAAAGCTAACTAAAAACCAAGCAGCAGGGACTGCAGTGATAGCACAGTGAGTAGGGTGTTTGCCTTGCACGGGGCTGACCTGGATTTGATTCCCAGAATCCCATATGGTTTCCTGAGTACCACCAGGAGTAATTCCTGAGTGCATGAGTCAGGAGTAACCCCTGTGCATCGCTGGGTGTGACCCATAAAGGGAAAAAAAAAGCACATTTTGGCAAGTGGGAGAACATGATGAGATAATAGTGGTAATGGAATGAACAGCTCCAAAGTCTGAACACCGCACAAGGCGAGAGATCAGTTTTACAGCAGATCTGATGGGCGACGGGGTATTACCGAGCAGCTGACCGGAGAGTATGGAACAAGAAATGACCAAGCTTTCTTGGTGCAGATAAGGATCTGGAGCATATGAATAACGTAGGAAAATTTGGGGGATTTTCCCAGGTTTCTAAGTTGAACAGTGTGACAGACCACCTCTGGAACATCCCGGGTGATTTTCGTGGCTGTCTCGTCTCTCCCAGACCCTGTGCCTCATGGCAGCTCCTGCTCTCCAGGATAGCCTGTCTGAAGTTAGCCTGCAGGAAATGTGGGCAGAGGTCCCCTCTCCTCTTCAGCAGGGCTCAGGAGATCCTAGTATCAGGACTTGAACAGGGCTGGGCTGCATCAAGGCAAGCACCTTAAACCCTGCAATATCCCTGGGGCCCATTCTTGAAAAGTCTGAAAGTGCTTGGGAGTGGAAGCTTCGGGTTCCACGGGGCTATCTCCCTGGGCACTGTGCCGCACAGATGGGGGAGTGGGGCATCTTTAAGGGAGCCCAACTCTACAGGAAGGAGATTTAGGTGGGAAGCAGCTGAATGAAAAATACTGCTTGGAGCAGGGTATTAGTACAGCAGGTAAAGTGATAGTCTTGCACACTGCTGACGTTGGATCAGTGAGCCCCCCTAGGTCCACTAGGTATGGTCCCTGAACTAAGTCAGGAGTAAAGTCTGGGTGTGGTGCCAGCACCCAAAGAAAAGTGCTGCAAGCAGACAGGGCCGGCCTTTTCCCAGTGCCCTAAGGAAGGATTGCTCAAGTTCTTAGAGGCCATAAGAGGGATTTCCCTGCTAGTGGGAAGGGGTGAGGGAGGGAAAGGGGGTGACAGCACTGGCCCTCCACTTGTGACTCTGCCTGAGCAGTGACAGTCCACTTGGACATTCCACAGTGGCCTGACTCAGGCCAGGACTTGGCTGCTGCTTTGACACAAAAGTGTCCTGAAAATGTGTGTCAGGGTCCTCAGGAGGGAGAAGCCCCCAATGGGGGTCAGGAGGCAGGACACCCGGGGGGTCGGAACCAGGCTGACTCTGCCCCCGAGCCCTCCACCTCCCTTGGTTGGCTGAGAGCCTGGGGCTGCCCCGCAGTCTATCCAGTTTCAGTCAATCTAAGGACACTGAAGTGGAGGCAAACACAGTGGAGATCATAAAGCCTGAGGAGCTGTAGGTGGTAACAGTCAAGAAGGACAAGCTGGTAGTGTGGGCAAGACTGTGCATCTGGAGGCAGAAATCTCCCCCAACACTGGGCACCGGGGATGTGGGGGGCAGAAATGTCCCCCAATAATAGACACTAGTGGTCTGGGAGGCAAAAACAGGCACGAAGCAGTAGGCACCAGTGACATGGGGTGCAGAGCTTTCCCCTAACAATAGACAGCAGGGTTCCAGGGACAGAGATGTTCACAATTACTTGGCACCAGGGATGAGCAGAGCTGAAATTTCCTCCAGAAAATAACACTAGGGATGTTGGGGAAAATTGTTTTCCAATACTAGACACAAGAGCTCTGGGGGGAGAAATGTCCCACAACAGAGAACAGAGCTCAGATAGGAGACATGTCCTCCAACACTACACAATTAGAAGTCCCCAGAGCAGAAATACTCACCCCCATAGAAGTAGTCCAAAGAATAGCAATAAGAAATGAACACCTCCCCACCCCCTACCTTAGACTATATCCCAGGAGAGAGGAGTGGAGAATGCCTCCTCACCCCTGCTTTCCCACCTAAATGTTCAGATATTTCCGGTTTGTGCGCTGTCCTTGCATGGTCCAGGGCATTTTCCACTTTTTTGAGTTAAAATTCTGTCCAGAAGGCCAGAGAGAAATCTCAGGAGACTCAGTACAGGCTTGGGATGCATGAGGTCAAGAACGTTCCCTGGCACCACAGGGTCTCCTGATCACAAAGGCTGGAGCAAATAGAGATCCCCACTAACCCCAAACCTCTCAGGTATGTACACAGGCCATGAGGGTCAATGAAGCAGTACTTGGAAGGATCTCGGTGCTTAGAGGAAACACTCATTCAGAGCATCCGATTTTCAAAACAGCACTTGGGTACAACCATCTACACCTACTTGACCCAGGGAAAACGAGGCCACACTCAAACCTTTGGTTCATGGGCTACAGACCAAGCAAAAGTCTGAGCCGAGAGCTCCCCGTCCTCCTGTGCACTTTTTCTATTCTGGAAAAGGAAGTCCTGAAAAGGATGGAGGCTGGAACAGTCAGCAACTGAGTTCTAGGCACTACCTGGGACAGTTTCGGGGATCATGAATTGGTGGCAGAGGAGAGAGAGGGGAGAGGGCTGAATCAGTCTCCCTGACAGCCACTGTCCTGTTTCCAAGATTGTTTCTACAAATGGATGCATCCCAACCTGTGTGGGTGTGTGGCATTGGGTGGGGCGGGTCCTGTCAGGGAACGGCTCATGCTTCTTGATGAAGCATGAGCTGTCCTGTGGGGGTCTCACCATGGATCAGAACCTGACATGACATGCCCATGCCATGGGGCCTATTCCGTGTACACCCCCTCTGCAGTGCCCACCGGGAAGAGCCCCTACCTTGCCCCCAATGCTTCCTGGGGGCCAGGCCCCTTAGTGGCCATATCATGCCTCAGGAAAAGAACCTGCAAACCTCCAGGTATTTCCCAAACGTCTCAAGGACTGGATGGACTTTCTCTGCCCAGAGCTCACCCCAGTGTGGAACCCTTCACTGCCCACAGGGTCCCCAGACAGCACAAGCCCACAGTGACCCTATGCCCCACCATCAGAGATGGATTTGATTCTCAGACCATTGAAAGTGAGAGGGGGAGATGTCAGAGCTACAGGAGACAGCCGCAGACCACTGGGGCCTGAATATGCTCAGGGCAGGGAGAACAGGGGCACTCTGGGGTGCCATAGTGGGCACGGGCGATATGGGGGAGTTGGGGTTCATTTCAGGCTGCAGGACTCGTGAGGGCAGCGTGGCCAGGCTGAGTGGCCCTAGTTGGGAGTGTGTGTATTGAGAGGGATTTCCAGAACAGGCCGGGAGCAACACCAGAGAAGCGTCCAGCTTCCCCAAGGCCAAGTCTGGTGTCCAGCTCCCAATAGGATGGACTGAGTCTCAGAGAAAGGGGCAGAGCTGGGATAGGGAGGTTCTGTGGGGTCATTAAGAGCCCTCCAGGGCTCAGAAAGGGAAGTCTCTGTGCAACATGGGGAACTGGTCAGGGACTGACTGGGTCTGCGGGCTCAAAAGCCCCACAAAGTGGCTGCTGCGAGTCTGGGAAGAAGCAGAGACAGGACAGAGAGAACGTGGACACCGGATAAGGCGGGAGCAAGAACTCCGCGGGCCTGAGGAGAGGAGAGAGGAAGGGCAGGGAGGGCAGGGGCTCCAAGGAGAGAAAGGAGAGGGGCCTGGGGAGTGAAGGGCGGTGGGGACAGCGACCAGGACAGCCCCTCTGCCAGGCTCGCTGGGCTCCCACAGCAGCAGCCAGGCCAGACCTAGGGGTGCTCAGGGGCGAATCCTGGCAGCTGCAGCCCAGCCTGGGCATGGGGGGACGTGGTCTCTGGGAATGAGAACGTCGTGGACTGAGCTACGGGAGACCGAAAAGGTCAGTGCTCCTGGCCCACCGTGGGGCCCACAGAGTTCCAAGCCACCATCGTCGGTAGGGGGCAGTGCCCGAGGGTCCGGCTGGGGGTGGGGAGGCCCGTCAGGCCCACCAGGGCAGAGGCTGGTGCAGCCTTCACTGTGAGGTTACCCCTGGAGCTCTAGATTTCTCCCTGGCCAATGGGGTTGCAGCCCCGAGGCCACAACCCCATCCCTGCCTATAAAAAAAGCTCCTGGCCCTGACCCTCGGGGACCCTCTCTCAAGGATGCTTGAGGGAGAAGTGGCCCCATCACACCTTCCCCCTGTTGACCCTTCGAGGGGTCATCTAGGGGTCACCTCTAGATGGTGACCCTTCTACGGGTCATCTATGGGTCACTTCTAGGGGTCATCTCTAGGGGAACGTTGGAAATTGGCAGAGCGCAACGGACGGTAAGAAAAGGCCCTGCGTTGGTCCTGCACTGGTCAGTGTATGGCCCCGAGGGCACAGGATCAAGCCCGGGCCCATTTCCAGCAAGACTTCTGGCAGTTTTGTCCCCAGCAGCCTCTGTCCTCGTCAGGGTCTCCCGGGACTCTGGGATGGGAGTCCCCAGAGAGCCCCTCTCCAGGACCTGTCCGTTCCTGTCCCCAGAATAGGACCTCCTGGGCTCCTGCTGTCCAAAGACCTGAGTGACTGGACACTGGTCCACCCAGCTCAGGAAACAATGGGGGTGGGAGCTCAGGGCAGCACTGAGGAGCTGGGGAGTCAAAGCAGGGTCCCCGACTCCCAGACCCCTCATCACAGACCCTCCTGGCAGTGGGTCTAACTGTGCGAAAACACCCCTCCCCTCCTTTTTGGGACAGAAAGAGCTGAAAGAACATAATTTTAAAACATCAAGTGTATCTTATAAAGGCGGAAGATTGCTTGGCAGAGCGTCATCTTTTAGGGGAGAGTGATTTGGGCTGGTGCACAGCACCAGGAGCTTGAAGCATGTGATGTCTGAGGAGGGCAAGGCGGGGAGGAGTGACTTCGAGTTTTGAGGGAGGGGCCCTGTGAATGGGGCACTGTGACAGGGGAGACAGGCTGGGAGCAGGAGCTGGGCGAGTCTCCCCGTCCCTCCGCACCTGTGTCCTGCTCTGCGGGCAGCCAGAGGAGATGGGGTCTGCTGTCCACTCCCCAGAATGTTACGACCATGAAAATGCAGAGAGCTCTAGGGCCGGGACATAGAACGCTTGTTTCTAGTTGTCCCTCGTGTCCCTGCCAGCACTGCCAGGATGGCTCCAGTGGGTCCAAAGCAGGAAAGAATCTACTTAGCAAGGGGCCCGGAGCAGCAGATGGCGGTGAGAATTGAGCAGCCCCCGAGATGAGCAGGAGGAACCAAGAGTCGGGGCTGTGGACCATGAAGTTTGGGTGGGGTTGAAGTTCTGGGGTCCTTGACTGTCTGCTTCCTCTCAGGTTTACCGGCCTCTGGGTGCCCCCGAAACAGCCACATCGTTGAAAACATTTCCAAGGACAGGTGGAGGCAGGAGGTTCCAGGAACAACAGGTGAACCCGGAGAACAACTGCGGATGCGAGTGGGGGCTGAGGGGACTGAGCTGGGGTGAGAGAAGCGGGCGCAGCGCCACCTGGAGTCTGAGGGCTGTGGGGTGGCCGGCCGGGAGCCCGGCCAGGCTCGAGTTGTGTCTCTGTAACAGTGGAAGGGGTCTGGGTAACATTCCCCAGTCTTGGAGCTGAGCGAGTCTCCTATCATCTCCAATTATCACCTATCATTCCAACATGTCTTCACTGCGAACCCACGAAAAGTTGCCGTACACGAAGAGTTTTGAGAGAGGGTGCAGGGGTTTGCTGGCCATCAGCTCCCCTCCACCCTGGGGTATTCTTGGGGCATAACAATTCAGTCTTCTGGGCTGTCACTTTCCTGCTCTGTGAAATGGGCTGGTGAGACCCCCTGTGAGGCCAAGAGCCTGCCTTGGGTGATGGCAGGAAGGACAGGTCAGAATGCCCTGAGGGCTGTGGTGGCACTGACTGGCCCACACTACATAGAGGGGTCTGGAGTTGGCAGTTGCCAGGTAGGAGTCAGGGTCTGAGGCAGAGGGAGACCCAACTCCTAGGCTCTGGGACAAAGACGCCATGGGGGCCTGTGGCTGAGGGTCTGAGCCCTGCATCTCCTGGCTGGGATGTAGTCGGTCCTCCTGCCTGTCCTCACAGACACTGTCCTACCTCCCACAGATGCCGGGGCAGGACGAAAAGGTGCAGTGCCAGTGGCCTCCCTGGGGCCGATTCTGCTGGTACCTGGAAATGCACATAGCTGCCGACAAGAGCACCTGGATGCCCGCTGTCACCTGGGCTCCAAGGAGGAGCAGCTGAACCAGCGGATGCTGCGGCAGAAGCAGCCCATAGACCAGCTGCTGCAGGTGCCACCAAGGCAGCAGGCCCTGCTGGAGGCCGCCATCAGGGAGCTGAGGGAGACCAGGTGAAAGAGGGGCCACGGGCTCTGGGGCAGGAAGGGCCTAGACCTGCCTCCTCAGCTAGTGCCTTCACCCCAGGTGCTCTTCTGTGGGACTCAGCAGCAGAAACAGCAGCTGCAGAAACTGGTAAAGTGGAAAGGAGACCCGGAAAAGGGTGAGTGACAGGGAGAAGCCCCTGTGGGTCAGAGGGCGGGGCTACTGGGGAGGGGAGCCAGGCGGCCCCACCCCCAGCCCCCCACCTCCCCTGCTTGGCTGAGACCCTTATGCTGCCCCACATCCCATCCACTCCAAAGGGATTGGTGTGGAGACGAACATCACACAGGTGCTCCTGGACACAAAACGTGAGGAGCTGGAGGCCACAGAGAAGGAGGAGGCACAGGAGGCCAGGCAGGAGGAGTGCCAGAGTCCAGGAGCTGGAGGAGTCAAAGTCCCAGGGGGCAGGGACCATGGCCTGTGTGAGATCCAGAGACGCTCCTGTTGCTGTCCTTAAGGAAGAGGAGTCCACCCACATCGGACCCAGGTCCTGTAACGACCCGCCAAAAATCCAGAAAATGCAGCTCGTCAGCAAGAACTGCACTGGCAGCCTGACACCCCGCTGACACCTCGATTTTACTGCACCGACGCACGCTGCCGCTCTCACCCAATTGATCTAGCCCATACCCGTCCTCCCCACGCCACCTGAGTTCTGCCTTCCGCCTTGGCCCTTTGCTCTTCTCCCTCCACTAGAACCAGGGATATCCCTCACTGCAAGACCAGGGATCAGGGCAAAGCCACAACTATTCTCCATCTCAAGAAACGGGAGATCAGGGGGACAGTAAAGTCTCCATCCACTAGACCCCGAGATGTGGGGTAAGAAATGTCCCCATCCCAAGGCACCCCAGGGATCAGGGGGCACAGTTTCCCCCTCCACTAGACCCCAGGAAATGGGGGTGCCAGAGATGGCCCCCCACCACTAGACGCCAGGGATCGGGGGGGCCAGAGATTCTGCCCCCACTAGAGGGCAAGGTTCAAGGGGGGGCCAGAGGTGCCCCCCACCACTAGACGCCAGGGATCGGGGGAGGCCAGAGATTTCCCCCCCCCACTAGAGGGCAAGGATCAAGGGGGGGCCAGATATGCCCCCCCACTAGAATCCAGGGATCGGGGGGGGCCAGAGATTCCCCCCCACTAGAGGGCAAGGATCAAGGGGGGGTCAGAGATGCCCCCCCACCACTAGACTCCAGGGATGGGGGGGCAGAGATTTCCCCCCCCACTAGAGGGCAAGGATCAAGGGGGGGCCAGAGATGCCCCCCCACCACTAGACGCCATGGATCGGGGGGGCCAGAGATTCCCCCCCCCACTAGAGGGCAAGGATCAAGGGGGGGCAAATATGCCCCCATCACTAGACGCAAGGGATCGGGGGAGGCAGAGATCCCCCCCCCCCACTAGAGGGCAAGGATCAAGGGGGGGCCAGAGATGCCCCCCCACCACTAGACACCAGGGATCGGGGGGCCAGTGATGCCCCCCCATTAGACACCAGGGATCGGGGGGGCCAGAGATGCCCCCCCCACCACTAGCCGCCAGGGATGGGGGGGCCAGAGATGCCCCCCCACCACTAGACGCCAGGGATGGGGGGGCAAGTGATGCCTCCCCACCACTAGACGCCAGGGATCGGGGGGCTAGAGATGCCCCCCACCACTAGACGCCAGGGATCGGGGGGGCCAGTGATGGCTCCACACCACTAGATGCCAGGAATCGTGGGGACCAGAGATGCCCCCCCAACCACTAGATGCCAGGGATGGGGGGGTCAGAGATGCCCCCCACCACTAGACACGAGGGATTGGGGGGGCCAGAGTTGCCCCCCCAACCACTAGACGCCAGGGATCGGGGGGGCCAGAGATGCCTCCCCCCACCACTAGAGCTATTGATCGAGGGGGGCCAGACATGCCCCCCACCTCTAGACGCCATTGATCAGGGGGGCAGATATGCCCCCCACCACTAGACGCCAGGGATCAGTGGGGCCAGAGATGCCCCCCACCACTAGACGCCAGGATCGGGGGTGCCGATGTGTCCCCTTACACTAGACCCCAGGTATTAGAGGGGCCGAGATGTCACCCTCCACAAGGTCAGAGGGATCAGGATGGCAGTTATATCCCGCCAGCACTAGCAAACAATGATTTGGAGGTCAGAAGTTACAACTCAGCTCTCCCCTCCCCATTGTGGGGTCCTGTTTCTGCGCATGACAGCCCTGAAGCTTGGCCGCTGGTTCCATACAGTGACCAGATTCTACACACTCTTTGGGGCTGTTTGGGGACTTTGTATTGCTGGCTGAGAAGAGGGGAAGGAGGAAGGCGGGCTTTCTCCCTGACTGCCACTGTCTGATTTTCACGATTGTTACAATAAATGGATCTATCCCAGGCCTGTGTGGGTGTGTGTGTCACTGGGTGGGGCAGGTCTGGCCAGTAGTTGACAGTTGCTTCTAGATTGTGGGAAGCCTCGGCCATGTCACCATGCCAAGACGCGTCACCTGCCTGCCCCTGAGTGAAGCCTGTCAATGACCCCAGGAGAGTCCACCCCAAGGGTTGAAGGTCTCAATCACGGATGCGTCCCCAGGAGGGTGGGCAGGATGCAGCACCCAGAGCCCTGCCTTCCACTGCAGCACCTCCATGGCCTCCCCTGCCCCTGGTGCCTGTTTCCCCATTCCGCTCTGCAGTGCACCAGGGACAGACCCCACTTTGCCCCCTAGTGGCCACATCAGGTTTCTCAGGATGAGAACTTGAAAGTGCTCCTGCAGCAGGTGGGTCCAAGGTGCTGTCCCCTCAGCCAGGGTCCCTCTCCATGGCACCTGCCCTGGCAGGAAGACAGTGTGTTATCAGTGGAGCAGGATGGGGCCGTGGATGAAACATGTTTCTAGTGTCCCCGAGTCTGTACAGAGCTGATTCAGGAGAATAGCGCCCCACTTCTGTGTGGACCATCAGGTTCCCTAATACAAGTCCCACTGCCACCATCACAGCACGGTCAGACCCCATGAAATAGAGAACCAGACCCTGACTCCTCTTTGTTCCTGCATGCCTGGACCTGGTGGGACAGCCTTGGCTGAGTGACACTCTACTGGTGACAAGAATTGTGTCCAGATCCATGTGTCAGACCAGATGGCAAAGCCTCAGAAGGAAGAGCCATCCTTTTCCAGTCATTTCCAGGAATTTGGTCAGCCATGCCCCTTCCTGCCAGTCACATTTCTACTGGGAGTCACACTCCTGGTAAGGCAGCCCAGGGCAGGCACAGGCAGCTCCTTGTTTACCCCTCGGTGCCCAGTTCATAGCCCTGCCCCTCTACCTGCACCATGGGCCTGGGGTCGCCCATTCACTCTCACAGTTCTGCACACCTCACACATGTCCTGCACACCCTCTCGCAGCCTCTATGGGGCTCTGGGCTTAGCTCCCCGTGTCCTGCCTCTGGGTCCCTGGGCTCTGGAAACACCAAGTCAGGTTTGCCTTGAGGTTTGGGGAGCTGAGAGACTGTGGGGATCAGAGGCTCTCCCCTATCCACGCTTGCCGGTCGGGAGAGCTGTTCTCCCATTGAACGACTGTCTTGGGAGTTTTTCCTCTTAGAATCTGACAGAGTCTCACCCAGACACAGGTGGCACCCAAGAGTTTGCCAGAAGCATCCCAGTGTATTCCATGTGTGCAGGCTCTATCCAGCTACCCCCAAACGGGCATTAGCAGGTCAGAGCATAATTATGTAGGTTGTTAACAGGCTACCTCGATTCTGCAGTAACAACTTTCATCTAACAAACAGTGGTGCCTACTGCTCTCAGGTGCTCCCACAGTAGTGACTCCAGTTTCTAAGCTCCATTGTTTGAGCGTTCCCGTGAGCCTCTTCCATTCCTGCTCGGGCAAACTGCTCTCACTCTCTTCCTCGGTGAGAGATTTGGGAACCCCGTCCGGGTCATACAGAGGGACAGAGACATATAAATAAAGTTAAGGAAATAGGAGTAGCTTGCTGGGGGCGCTCCCGGGTGGACCCTCCGAACCTCAGGTGAGGCAATGGTACACCCGCCCCCTGGGTTAGATGAAGGGGCCTTTGGAGTTGTCTTGGTCTGCTCCGAGTCATCTCTTCGTGGGTCAATGGTAAGGATCCTGGAATGAAGCTGGTGGCTTCCTGTCACCAGCTGGGCGATACGTCTTGTCTTCCTCACCTGGAACAAGGTGATCTCTGACTCCAGGAATGTTGCTGTCCACTCAGCCGGTTGCCATTTGGTTCTGGTCACCATTTTGTCAGAGCAAACCTCACATTTGATTCTTGTCAAATTCGGTGATTCCTGACTCATCCATCTTCTCCACCTCCTAGAGTGGGTCTCTCAGAGGTCCTGCCTAGTTTTTCGCTTCTGCCTTTTGTTGCCTGCTTGGTTCCCTCCCCTTAGGCTTGGCAGACAGAATCATGGGCTACAGAACAAGCAAAAGTCTGAGCCGAGAGCTCCCCCTCCTCCAGTGCACTTTTTCTATTCTGGGAAAGGAAGTCCTGAAAAGGATGGAGGCTGAAACAGTCAGCAACTGAGTTCTAGGCACTACCTGGGACGGTTTAGGGGATCATGAATTGGTGGCAGAGGAGAGAGAGAGGGGAGAGGGCTGAATCACTCTCCCTGACAGCCACTGTCCTGTTTCCAAGATTGTTTCTACAAATGGATGCATCCCAGCCTGTGTGGGTGTGTGGCATTGGGTGGGGCGGGTCCTGCCAGGGAACGGCTCATGCTTCTTGATGAAGCATGAGCTGTCCTGTGGGGGTCTCCCCATGGATCAGAACCTGACATGACATGCCCATGGTGCCTGTTGCGTCTTCACCCCCGCTGCAGTGTCCACCGGGAAGAGCCCCAACCTTGCCCCCAATGCTTCCTGGGTGCCAGGCCCCCTAGTGGCCAGATCATGCCTCAGGTAAAGGACCTGCAAACCTCCAGGTATTTCCCAAACCTCTCAAGGACTGGATGGAATTTCTCTGCCCAGAGCCTCACCCCAGTGTGGAACCCTTCACTGCCCACAGGCTCCCCAGACAGCACAAGCCCACAGTGACCCTGTGACCCTCCATCAGAGATGGATTTGATTCTCAGCCAGACATACGTGTTCCCGAAACTCCTCTCCCCACAAGGCTGCCCCGTGGTGTCCACCAGTGTCCCTAGCATTCTTGTGCCCCAGCCCCAAGCCTCGCATGAGTCAAACGTGTCTGTGAGGAGACTTGGGGCGTGGGAGGAGGGGATGAGTGGAGGGTACATGAGTTTGTGGTATGCAGGAACGGGAGACGGTCGGAGGGAGCGGACACCCCAGACAGGTGTTCTCCACACAGGGATTTTTCCAAGTGGTTCTGGAAGGAGGGCAGGGAGGGTGCCAGGCAGAGGAGGAGAGAGCTGAGTAGAAGCTGGGCAGTGGGGTTGAAGTGGGAGTGGACAGAGGTGAAACCTGCACAGCCTGAGGATGGAACCGTCTTCCTGTCTTTGGAGCCTGCCTAGGTTTTGGGTGGCAAAACTGTGAACGTTGCTGCCCAGCTTAAATACACAACCTCAGAGCAGGGAGAGAGCTCAGGGTCAGGGGACCGTGTGAAAAGACCCAAGTGCCTCCTTGGACACTGCCTGCCTCCTGGGCACCATCAAGTTTGGCTCTGGGGGATCCCATCCCGGCCCAGGATGGCCCTGTCGCATTGGGTCTGAGCCAGGTTCATCATTGGGCCATCTGTCCTTGGAGGCCATGTCAACAGTACGACTTATAGGGAGACCCAGCCTGCCCTTACCAGAGTGACTTCAGGCTTTTTGGGTGTCGTTGTACAACCTTTCTTGGGAGCTACCGAGGCTTCCAGGAGGCTCCAGGGCAATGCATTTCTAGAAGATGCGACCAAATTCTATGGCAGGTCTCAACCATGACTGACGTTCCCTTCAGAGGTCCTTCGAAGCACCATGCCAGGCCTGGGATGCCCCGGTGCAGGGTGTTACCCGTCCCTGAGGCTGTGTTGCTTCTGCAGGTGCAGAGAGCAGAAGTACAATTATGAAAGTCTGCCAACGACGTCCGTGATCATCGCGTTTTATAACGAAGCTTGGTCAACCCTAATTCGCAACGTTTACTGTGTCCTTGAGACGTCCCCAGACATCCTGCTGGAGAAGGTCATCCTGGTGGATGACTACAGCGATAGAGGTGCCCGGCCTCCCCTCTTCCCTCCCCTGGCCTCCCCTCCCCCCACCCCGCCCTCCCTTGACCCCCATCCTCCCCTCCCCTGCTCTTGCCTCTGAGCTCTGTCTGGTTCTCGCTGTGGACGGGTTCTGATTGAAGGCTGTGCTGGGCTGTTCTCTGCGAGGCTCTAGATAACAGTGATTTACAGGAGATAACAGGGAACGTCTCCCTGCAGTTGGGGTATGGCTGTAGAGGGCAGGTGTGGGAGCAGGTGTGGGGGACAGGTGTGGGGGATAGGTATGGGCTATAGGCATGGGGGAACAGGTGTAGAGGGCAGGTGTTGGGGGGTGGGTGTGAGAGAGAGGTCTTGGGGACAGAGGTAGGGGAGAGGTGTTGGGGGCCAACTGTGAGGGAGGGTGTGAGGGCAGGTGTGGAGGCAGGTGTGGGGGCCAGGGGTGGGGGCAGGGGTGAACACTCGCCTTCTTTGGGGTGCTGTGCTCCCTGGGATGCCCCAGCCTTGCCCCTCCCCTCTCTCTCACTCCCACCTGTACTGAAGGGTGTCCAGGGGACTTGGGCAGCACCTAGTAGGGGGTCTCACCTCCCACCCTGCAGAAGAACAGTCACCTGGCCACACCTGGCTACAGGGGACGCTCAGGACTGTAGTCTCGCTTGTTTGTTCTGGGGGTCGCTGGGCGGTTCTCCGGGCTTGCTCCTGGCACTGTGCTCAGGGCTCACTCCTGGTGTGCTCAGAGGACCAGGTGGGGCGTTGGGATCACACATCTTAACCTGGGGGACTGATGTCTTTGGGGTGGTGGCCATGTACTCGGCTGGAAATCGTGGAGAGAGTATTCGGGGTCATTCAGCGTTGCCCATGACAGAGTGCAGGGCAGGTGAGTGTGAGGCAATGCCGATAGAGCCAGCTGGGCACCAAGTCCTGACAGTCCTGAGACTTGGGCGTCTGGGTCCAAGGGGGGCACGTGGGAACGTTGCTGGTGGTTCTAGAGTTCTCCATCCCAGCCTTCCCTTGCCCGGGCAGGGCGGGAGTGAGCCGGCTGCCCCATTCTCCTCCCCAGAGCACCTGAAGGAGCGCCTGGAAGCCCACCTGCCCAAGGTGCACCTCATCCGCGCCACCAAGAAGGAGGGCCTGGTGCACGCCCGGTTACTCAGGGCTTCGGGGGCCAAGGGCGACATCCTCACCTTCCTGGACTGCCACTGCGAGTGCCACGAGGGCTGGCTGGAGCCGCTGCTGCAGAGGTGCGTGGGCGGTGCCCAGTGGGAACACGGGAGACCAAGCTCCGTGGGCCTCGGGCTCGGCCTGGGTGCCCCGTCCCCCAGTCTCAGGCCACGGCTCCATCCCTGGTCACATGATCAGGGACCCTGGTCTGGGAGCCTTCGAGGGCATCAGGCGCTGCTGTACCCACGGCTTACTGGTGCAGGGGAGTTGCTTTTACTGCTGCTGGTCAGGTGCCTGAGTCGAAAAGTGCTGCCATGGGCAGAGAGGCCAAGAACCGGATGGTGTGGATCTTATCAGATCACAGCCCTAGGCAGCACATTTTGGTCGTCTTTCCTTCATGCTGGGCTGACTTTCCCAGGTCAGCCAGTACCTGTGTTGCCTGGGGCTCCTCAAGCCTGAAGGGACCCACAGAAATGGTGATTCACAGTAATTTCTCTTATGTATTTATTTATTATTTATTTTTTGCTTTTTTGGGTCGCACCCGGCAATGCACAGGGAGTCACTCCTGGCTCATGCACTCAGGAATTATTCCTGGTGGTGCTCAGGGTATTATATGGGATTCTGGGAATCAAACCCGGGTCAGCCGCATGGAAGGCAAATGCCCTACCCACTGTGTTATGGCTCCAGCCCCTGCATTTTATTTTGTGGGGGGGGATTTGTGTGTGTGAAGGGGCTTACCCATGAGTGCTCAGGGCTTACTCTTGGCTCTGCTCAGGGATCACTCCTGGTGGTGTTCAGGGGACCACATGGGGTGCCGGGGATTGAACCAGGGCAGCCACCTGTCGGGCAGGCACCTTCCCTGGGGTCCTGTGTCTCTGGCCCCCACCTTCCTTAGCGTCACTAGGAAACCATGAGCAGAATCATGGACAGGAAGCAGATGGCCCTCGCCTGGGTTATTTTTTATCTTCTTACCCCTGTAGTCTTAAACTATGCTTTTAAGTATCATTGTTTGAAAGGGTTTTAAATGCAGGGGGGAGGGGAACCACTCCAGGCTGCCCTTCCCCCAGACCCACCTTACTCCCTCCACTTCCTCCCTCCTGATGCTGCATCACTATTGTCAGCTACCCCCAGATTCCTCCGGGTGGGCTGTGCCCCCATGTGGCGTGGACAAGGATGCGGGGGGAGGGGTTCAGGGTCTGCGCAGCTGGCCTCTGGAGCACACGCACCCACTGTCTCCTCTCCCAGGCGTGGGTGTCCATCATCTGGCCCCCAGCCTCACCCTGCTGCTCTCTGCCCTCCCCATCTCTGTCCTCACCCACTCTGGCTCCCTTCATGGCTTCTTTCTTTTCCCCAGCTTCAAAGAGGGTCCCGGCAGCTGGACTCCCAGGGGCCCAGGCCAGTGCCAGGGGCTGAGAGCAGAGCCATCATCGTGTCTCGCTCTCCCTCTGAATCCCAGGCTGGAGGGTGGCATTGGGGACCGATGCCATGCAGGGTCCAGAAGCAGGGGACCTGAGGGCACACACTGGCCCTGAGTGGAGTGGGAGCGAGCATGGCTTGGAAGGGGGGGGGGCTGTTCCTGGTCACCCCGGTCCTGGCCACATCTGGGTGGTGTGCGTATGTGTGCGTGTGTGTGCGTGTGTGTGTGTGTGTGTGTGTGTGTGTGTGGTCACTGCAGGATCGGGGAGGAGGAGCCGGCGGTGGTGTGCCCCGTGATCGACGTTATTGACTGGAACACTTTTGAGTACCTGGGCAACTCCGGAGAGCCTCAGATCGGTGGCTTTGACTGGCGGCTGGTGTTCACGTGGCACGTGGTCCCTGAGCGGGAGCGGAAGCGGATGCGGTCCCCCATCATTGTCATCAGGTCAGGACTGGCTGGGAGCGTAACAACCCCCCCAACAACTGCAGCAGACGCCCGGGAGGAGGGCAGGGATGCTTCGCTGGGGCCCCACCTGGTTTTGTTCTAAAGCATCTGCTGATTATTTTTTTACTCTACACCCACCCCGCTCTAAGTGTGGGGTTCATATTCATTGGCCTATTTTGTTTATTTAAAAACAAAGGTGAGGGGGCTGGAGAGAGAGTTCAGTGGGTAGGGCGCTTGCCTTGCAGGAGTTTGCCCTGGGTTCGATCCCCCAGGCACCCTGTTATGGTTTCCCGAGCACCGCCAGGAGTGATTCCTGAGTGCAGAGCCAGAAGTTGCCCCCGAGCATTGCCGGGTGTGGTCCCAAAGCCAAAGCCAAAACAAGATAAATAAAAATAGGGTGAAGAAGTATGTATCCTAAAATGTACTGCTCTGACCGTTCTTAAATATATAACTTGGGAGACTCAAGCGCGCTTTTCCCTCGACCACGCAGAATCTCTCCAACCGTCAGGCGGTGTGTGTCAACCCCAGCCCCTAACGGCTCCATGGCCTCTAACACACCCCCACAAAAACTTTCCCCCTTCCAGACGCCTCACGCGAATGAGGCCACCACGCTTTGTCCCTTCGCGTTTGCCTTCTTGCCGGTCCCGAGATGTTTGCCTTGGGAACCCATAATTCTGACTTGTGTCAACGTGGCCGGTTTTGTTGGCCCCTTCACCTCCGGTGGGTGTGTCCGCCGTCCAGGAGTTGTGTGCCATGCCCCGGGGAGGACTGATATCACAGGTGCCCTGCCCCCTGGACTGGTGCCAGTCTCCAGGGCCCGAGGTGGCTGGCTGCCACTTCCGGCTGTCCAAATGGGCGTGGGGTTCTGGGTCAGGTGGGGACTCCATGGTGACGACTCTGAGCACTTAGTGGCAGGCCTCTGTGGGACTGAAGCCAGTTAGGGGATGGGTGAGGGTGCAGGGTGAGGGCGGCCGAGAGCCAGCGTTGGTCAGTGGGTGAGCCTGGGTCTGAGCCCGGCTGCTCGCGTTCTGTTTCATTTGTTTGGCTTAGTTTTCGGGCCACACTTGCTGAGGCTCGGGGTTACTCCTGGCTCTGCACTCAGGAATTACTCCTGGTGCCTCGTGGTGAGGGAGCTGGTGGGCACAGGATGGGGTGCAGGGACCAGGCATGTGTTAGGAGGCTCTGCAGACTTCCCAGTCAGAAATGCGGGCGCAGGAGAAGACGGAGGCTGAGACTGGGGGGTGGGGGGACCTCCGGGGCGGTGGGGGGATTTGGAGAACCTGATTGACATCTGGGAAAAAGGACGGATTGAGGGTGGCACCCGGATTGCTGGAGTGGCCACTGGGGGGCAGCTGGCATTGCAGCTCACACAGCAGATTTAGAGACTGAGGCAGAGGAGGAGGGATCATGTGTCAGGTCACAGATGAAGCCTGTGATGTCGAGACATACTCCCTCCCCCCCAACTCCCTCCTCCAGTGCACACATATGAAGACATTTGCACAAACCCACACACATGCACACATGCAGCAGCTTCATGGTCAGTTGCCTGCCCCTCCCACAGTCTCATCTCAGTTTTTTTTAAATGTAGGAGTACTGCTATTTATTCAGCCACTGATTAGCTGATTGAATTGTGCATGAACTCCACACATCATCTCAGCTTTCTTGCATGTTTCAGTCACCATGTTCCCTAATCTTATACCCTAAAGCCATGTGAATGTGCTCTCATGCTGGCACCCCTCCCTCCCTCCCTTTTCCCTCCTTCCCTCCCCCACTCCTTCCTTCCTTCCTACCTTCCTTCCTTCCTTCCTTCCTCCGTCTCTCTCTCCCTCCCTCTCTCTCTCCCTCCCTCCTTCTCTCCCTCCCTCCTTCTCTCCCTCCCTTTTCTCTCTCTTCTCTCCCTTCCTTGGTCTTCCCTCCCTCCTGTTCTTCCATCCCCCACCAAGGAGTCCCACTGACCTTTCCCGTGTACTCTGAGCCTGCAGTGCTGGGAGGGCCCCCCAGTGCCACCACAGGGACCCGGCTGCCACCAGTTTCCCACACCCACATCTGCACTCTGGGGTGCTTCCCTTCCAGCTTTCGACCTGAGCCACCTCTGGGGGCCGGGGAAGATGCCATGCCTGCTCAGTGGGGTTGGGGGAATCGAGGGCTTCAGGAAAATGTGCTAGAATCATCTTTCTTGGCCTCCAGCAGCCCCCAGCTGCATCTGTGAGTGCCTGGGCTCTGCTGTGAGACCACCACCAACGCCCACCCTGCCACCCTCCCAGCCATGTGCTCTCTCCGCCCTCTCTCCGGGTCCATCTGCAGCTGCCGGGGTCCTCTCATGCTTAGACTTTGCCCATGCTGAGGCCTTCCCAGCACCGTTCATTCCTCTATACTGGACACGCCCCGGGCCTGTACCCTCTCCGCCCTGGAAACAGCTGTCCCTGCCCTTGACCCCTCGAGAGCACATGCATCACACGCAGTTCTGTGATTATTTGGAGGGGTCTGGGAGCTTCCCCAGCTAGGACTCCCAGCAGAGCCCCCCCACCACCAGTGCTCCCAGACTGATGAAGGCAGATCAGGCCTGGGTAAGGGTTCCTGCGGCTGGCACTGAGACGCAGGTGTTGCAACTCTTCCAGGTCCCCGACAATGGCTGGTGGGCTGTTTGCTGTGAGTAAGAAATATTTTCAGTATCTGGGGTCTTATGATACAGGAATGGAAGTTTGGGGCGGAGAAAACCTCGAATTCTCCTTTCGGGTCTGTCTCTCTTTCTGTAGCCGTGCTTGTCTCTCTCTCTCTCTCTCTCTCTCTCTCTCTCTCTCTCTCTCTCTCTCTCTCTCTCTCTCTCTCCATGCCTCTGTCTCTCTGGATTTCATGAAAACCTGTTAGACTTTTCCCCGCCTTGGCCTTTTGTCCAGTGTCCTGAGAGTGGACACGTGGACAGCCTATATATGTGCTTCTCTCATCTGACCTTCTCACAGAACGTGCTTTTAACTAGAAAAGCAGGAGGCAGGGAAGGAACCTCCTAGGTCCCCTGGTTCTTTTCTTTCCCTCTGCTGCCCTGGGCCGAGGTTGGCCCCAGACACAGCATCCTGCCTCCTGGTCCACCTTTGGTCGCCGGGCTTGCTGAGCTCTTTAGGAAGTCGCCTCTGTATGTAGATAGCAGGGTGACATTCAGAGTTTGACACCGAGAAGGATTCTCCGGAGAGCTTGTTAAAGGGGTCAGGTTCAGTGTCTGGACGTGCAGGCAGGAGCAAGAGTCACATTCTAAACGAGTGAACCCCCTGAGGCCGCCCTCTGCCCTCAGAATCCCCGAGTGACAGTTCTGTGAGAACCCCCGCCATTTCCGTGGGATTCCCAATGAACTTGTGTCTGGCATATTACATTTCAAGACCATATGCCATTGGTCATGCTTTTTGATGATGTTAAAATTTTCTGTTTAATTTTTTTTTGGCTTTTTGGGTCACACCCTGCGATGCTCAGGAGTTCCTCCTGTCTCTGTGCTCAGAAATTACTCCTGGCGGTGCTTGGGGGACCATATGGGATGCTGGGAATCAAACTTGGGTCAGCCTCGTGCAAGGCAAACGCCCTACCCACTGTGCTATCGCTCCAGCCCCTCTGTTTAATTTTTGTGAGAATTTTTTTCATCTTTTCTGATTGCTTGTTTTGTTTTGGGGCCACACACAGTGGGGCTCAGGGGATACACCGGGCTCTACCCTCAGAGATGTCTCCTGACTGTGCTCGAGGGACCCTATGGGATGTCGGGGATTGAACCTGGGTTGGCCCCATGCCAGGCAGTATGCTCTACTCGCTGTACTAGTGTTCTGGCCCCTGGAATTTTTTTTTAAACAGAACATCCCAGCTTTGCATAAAGAGTGAACCAAATAGAAATTTTATCTTCCACGCAGGGCTTTCCTTCTCCCATCGTAAGGTACTGTCCTTTTGGGTCTTATTTTTCAAAAAAAATTTTCTTTTTGAATTTGGTTGAAACCCAAACTCAGGGCTCACTCCTGGCGGTGCTCAGGGGACCGTCGGAGCTGCCAGAAACTGAACCTGGGTCAGGTACATGCAAGGCAGGTGCCCAACCCCATTGTACTGTGTCTCCAGCCCTTCAGCTGCTTTTCTGGATGGTTCATCCTGGGGGCCAGTGGTGGGGTGTGGTGGTTCACACCCCTCTGCCCTTGCATGAGTCTACCTCGTTGGGTTTTGAGGTGTGCTTTTAATGGTCTTTCTGCCTCTCCTCCAGGTGCCAGGCTGCTCTTCCTGTGTCTGGCAGTTCCTCTTTCTCCCTTCCCAACTTCTCTCCTTCCTAGCTGCTTTCCTCTCTTCTCTGGCTAGGAGATCAGGTAATCCGCCCGTGTGGACTGTCACCCACCCACGAGCTCCTGGCCGGGCCCACTCTGGGCCCTGTGAGCCCCACGCATGAACAAACAGTGCATGGGCTTGTGGTCTTGGTTCTGGTGGCTAGACCTTGGGCCGCTCCCTTGTTCTTTGGCTGCGCTCTGGAGCCCGTGTGTGCATGGGGGTGGGTGAGGCAGGGATGGGCGGTGGGGTGAGGAGTGGGGTGGAGGGGGCCGCCTGTTTCATGCCCTGGAGGGTGCGGTCTCGGCAGTGTCTCTTTGGGTGATGCTTGGTGCCCGGCCTCTGTACTCAAGGGACAGCCGTGCCGATGGACCCGCTCCCCTCACCCAGCCACTCCTCTGCCCTGCAGATCTGGCAGTGCGGCGGGACCCTGGAAACGCACCCCTGCTCACACGTCGGCCACGTCTTCCCCAAGCAAGCTCCCTACTCACGCAAAAAGGCTCTGGCCAACAGTGTCCGCGCTGCCGAAGTGTGGCTGGATGAGTTCAAGGAGCTCTTCTACCACCGCAACCCCCACGCACGCCTGGTGAGCTCCTCCCACCCGCCCCGTCTGCCTTCACCCCTGCAGGCCTCCTCAGAACCAACCCCCCCTTCCTCCTCCCTCCTCCCTCTACCCTCCGTGCCCGCACATCCACTTCCGGAGGGAGAAGCTGCGGTGGGCCTTGGTGAGGCCAGTGGGGGACTACTTGATTCCTCCATGGTTGTGATGACCCTTTGCTGATGTCTCTTGATGCCCACCCGGCCTTGAGAATCACACCAAGCAGCTCATGCTGCCCACCCCAGGTTGGGGTACCCTGAGCTTGTTGCTTCTAGGAAAATCAGGGCTGGGTTTCAGCTACCTCCAGCCACTGCATGATCTTCAGATCGTGGGTATTTCTGTCGTGGAGGGGAGGTCAGGCCCCATGCCATGGTCGCCAGGGCCTCTTCCTGGCTCTGCACTCAGGGATCATGCCTGGTGATTTTTTTTCTGGGAACCAAATGAGGTGGCAGGGACCAGGGCAGTGTGGCCACCTGCCAGGCAAGCGCCCTGCCCTTTGCACGAGCTCTCTGGTTCCTGTTTACTTATGACCCCCACCTGGAGGTGCTTGGGTTCTACCCTTGACTCAGTGCTGGGGGTTCCCTGCCGTGCCGGGACTCGGACCTGGGCCTCCTGTATGTGCTCTTGACCATTGAGCTATCTCTTCAACACAGAGTATGTATGTGTGTGTGAGTGTGTGTGTGTGTGTGTGTGTGTGTGTGTGTGTGTGTGTGGTGCCGGGGATGGGTCATGCATATGTGCGCTATCTCATCTCATCCCAGCCCCGTCTCTTGGCTTTGCATGCGTGTCTACCTCAGCCAGCCTTCCTCAATCTGTCCCATTGAAGAAGTGCTGTGTGTCCAGGGATGCCCACAGGGCTGGGGTTTGGGGCTCCCATCATGTCCTAGGCGCTTCATGACCATCGAGGTGCACTGGGTCTCCCCAGGCTGGAGCTGGGCAACGGGGAACCCTGTGTGTGTGTGCGCGCGCATGTGTGTGTGTGTGGGGGGGTGGTACCCCGGCTGCCACAGCTCTCTCCCTAGGCACCCACCCACACCTGCACAGCTAGGGCTTGGGGGCATCGTCACGCCCCAGGACTGGGGTGGGGTGGAGTGGGGGACTGTGGAGGACCTTCAGGCTGACCGCATGGACCCCCCTCAGGAGTTCTTTGGCGACGTGACCGAGAGGCAGCAGCTCCGTGAGAAGCTCAAGTGTAAGGACTTCAGGTGGTTCCTGGAGAACGTGTATCCTGAGCTGCACGTGCCCGAGGACCGGCCCGGCTGCTTCGGGATGGTGAGAGGGCTGCGCCCGGGGGGGCTGCCAGCAGGGTCCCCACCCCCTGCATGAGGCAGGTCCTCGATGGGGTCCCTTGGGCTCCCCAGCCCCGGCCCTCTCCCCGGCTCTTCCCCTCCCCCGGCTGGGTTTGGCTCTCAGCTCGCTCACGTGGGAGCATGTGAACGAGAGTCAGGTTCTGCCTGTGATTTTGTGCATGAGGAGACTGAGGCTTGCCTGGACTCTCCACACCACCTCTACCCATCACATCACTTCACACCCGAGTCTCAGTGTCTGGGCCAGTTAGTCATTCCCACCGCAGGGGTCCTTGGGGACCAGTGGGGGGGTACAGGAGGATGGGGCAGGAAAAGGAGAGTCACTTCTGTTGTTCACCAAAAGAAAGAGAAAAGAAATCTTTGGGGGGGGGGGGCAGAGAGATAGTCCCGGGGTTAAGTTTAAGCTTTGCTCTCTGTGTGGCCAACACTAGTTTGATCCCCGGTGCCATACGTGGTCCCCTGAACACCGTCAGGAGTGGCCCTTGAGTACCTCGAAGTATGGCCTAAACACCCGTTCCACTCCCCCCCAAACCCCTGCACACAAATGGGAAGTATTTGGGCTGTGGGGGTTGGGGTTGGGCTTCACCTGGTGGTGCTCAGTGGTGACTCATGATGGTGTTGGCGTCAGACTGGGGCTTGGTTGCCTGCCTGGCAAGTGCCCTCACCCCCCAGACCCTCTCTGGCCCCAGTGCGCCATTCACTCTGGAGAGAAAATACGCCAAGGTAGAGACTCCCCTCTCCTGGGCTGCATGGCTGGGCGACGCTGCTTCCCCCATTCTGGAAGCCCTTTGGTCAGCACCCAGCGGGCTCTGAACACGTTTGAATCCTTGGCCACTGTGAAGTGTCCAGGTCTCCCGAGGTGCCGAGTGGATCAGGAGGCCGTCGTGGGCTGCCTGCCCCAGGGAGTGTGTCACTCTTGCTCGCCCTGCCTCTGTCTCCTGCATCCCCACCCCACCCCGTCCCACTGCATTTCTCTTTTGTCCAAGTGCAGCCCTGGAGGGGATGATGGGGCATGATGCTCTTCAGGCCTTTGCACGTGACCAAACTGGGCACTATCCCCAGCATCCCATAGGATTCCCCACCAAGCACCACCAGGTGTGATCTCTGAGCACAGAGCCAGAAGTAAGCCCTGAGCATTGCTAGATGTGATACTCCCCTCCTTCAATCCCCCCCAAAAAATCCAAAATGAATAAATTAAGGAAGCTCTTATTTATTTGTTTGTTTACTTTTGGTGTGGGGTCCATGCCTTGCGGTGCTCAGGGATTTACTCCTGGCTCTGTGCTCAGGGATCACTCTTGGCGGTGCTCAGGAGGTCCTGTGGGTTGCTGGGGTTTGTCCATGTCCAAGGCCAGCCATCTGACCTTCTGTACTATCGCTCAGGTCCCAGAAGCTCTTACTTTTGGGCCTGGCTCTTGTGCCGGGCCCTCCTCACTCGCTGTTTCTCCTCCCGCAGCATCCTGGGTTGACTCAGTTGTGTGTAAACCTGAACTGGAAACTCCCGTTATGTTTCTTGGTAGCTCCAGAATAAAGGATTGCAAGGACTCTGCTTTGACTATAATCCTCCTGATGAAAACCAGATTGTGGGGCACCAGGTCATTTTGTACACCTGTCATGGCCTGGGCCAGAACCAGGTAGGTGACGCTTCTCTCTGGAAAAAGGCAGCAGGGGCCCCTGGGTTCAAGGTCTTGGGAGCCTCTTAAAGAGGAAAATTGGGGAAGATCTATGTGTGTTGTTGTTTTTTAATTTTAATTTTTTTTTTGTTGAATCACTGTGGTATTCAGTTACAGGGCTTTCATGATTGAGTTTCAGTCATACAATGATCAGACACCCATCCCTCCACCAGTGCTCATTTTCCACCACCAATGTTCCCAGTGTCCCTCCTGCCACCCCCATCCCCTGCCTCTACGGCAGGCAATTTCTTTCTTACTCTCTCTCTACTTTTGGGCATTATGGTTTGCAATACAGATACTGAGAGGCCATTATGTTTGGTCCTTTATCTACTTTCAGCACCTCTATGTGTGTTTTTTAAAAAGTGAATATTTGACCTCTTCAATTTGTAAAGGTAATAGAGACTCATTGTAAAATATTTGAGAACTAGAAAGTGAAGCAAGTGTGCCCGAGAGGACCAGGAGAAACCGCCTTAGGATGAAGGTGAGTTTCTTGTCCCTCTTTCCTCTATGCACAGACTCTGGATTCTGTGTTTTAACTTAATCACTTAATCACTTAACTTCCCGTTAGTCGTCGATTTGCTCGAGCGGGCGCCAGTAACGTCTCCATTTGTCCCTGTCGCGTGCTAGTGTAGCCCAATGGCATCTGTTCGCTCCAGGAACATGAAGGGCTTCAAACCGATTGTTCATGATCTTGACGAAGAAGTCTGACCATCTGGTAGGTGGGCGGCCACGCGGTCTTTTGACATCCTGTGGAATCCAGTCGGTAACAGCTCTAGTCCAGTGGTCGTCTTTAAACCTCATTACGTGACCAGCCCATCTGATTTTTGACACCTTGGCAAATGAGACAGTGTCCCTGATTCTTGATCGTCGACGGATGTCGGAACTCCGGATTCTTTCTCTCATTTGAGTGAAACGTGATATTCCAAGCATAGCTCTTTCTATTCTTCTTTGGGAGACCTGAATAGAGTTCTCATCCTGTTTGCGTAGGGCCCAGGTCTCTGAGGCATATGTTAATGCAGGAAGAACAGTGGAATCAAAGAGATGTGCCCAGAGCTGGAGGTTCTTCATCCTCTTAGCTATTTCTTCGACGTTCTTGAAGGCGTTCCAAGCCGTTCTCTTCCTCCTGCGCAGCTCGGGTGCCAGGTCATTTGTCATGTTGATCTCTCGACCTAGGTACACATAGCTGTTGCATTCGGAGATGGTCGTTCCATTGAGAGCGATTAGGGCATCAGGTACGAGGCTGTTTCTCATAAACATTGTCTTCGTAAGATTCAGCTGTAGTCCTACCTTTCCACACTCACGGTCAAAGTCAGCCAGCATTTGTGCTGCTTGGCTGATGTTTGGTGTTACTAAAACAATGTCATCAGCAAAGCGGAGGTGGTGTAGTTGCCGACCATCTATCTTCACTCCCATTCCTTCCCATTCCAGTCGTCGCATGATGTTCTCGAGGGTGGCACTGAAGAGTTTCGGTGAAATGGTATCACCCTGCCGCACCCCTCTCTTGACATCAACGATCACTTCTTTGTAGAATGGTGAGATCCTGGTAGTGAATCCGCAATACAGCTCATGGAGGATCCTGATGTATTGGGCTTGAATGCCCTGATTGGCTAGGGCTTCAATGACTGCTTCCGTCTCAACAGAATCAAAGGTCTTCTTTAAATCAATGAATGTTAAACAAAGCGGCATCTTGAACTCCCGAGAAACCTCAATGAGCTTGGTTATCGTGTGGATATGGTCGATGGTGCTGAATCCTTTGCGGAACCCGGCTTGCTCGCATGGTTGTCCTTCATCTAGTGTTCTGCCAATCCTATTTAGGATGACTCGAGTGAACAACTTGTAGATGACAGACAATAGGCAGATCGGGCGATAGTTGCCAATGTCATGGATGTCTCCCTTCTTGAACAGTAGTACGGTCCTGCTGGTTTTCCACTGGGACGGAACCTTGCATTCAGACAGGTAGCGAGTGAAGAGCCGAGCCAGTGTACTGATGAGTACTGACGGCAGGTTTTTCAGGTGTTCAGGTCTGATCTTGTCTGGGCCGGGTGCTGTTTGTTTCTTTACCGACGAAATGGTGTGTCGGATTTTGGAAGGGAGAACATTGGGAACGACATATCCATCCTGTAGAATTTGGTATGTTGGCAAGTGGACATGGCTGTCGAAGAGATTTGAGTAGAAGTCATAGATAATCTTCTCCATTGCCGTTTTGGAGGATGTGATGGATCCATCAGGACATTGGAGGGCAGTCATCTTGGTCTTGTAGTTGGCGAAGGACAGGCGGGCGTTATGAATACTTTTCCCGGCTTCTGCCGCATCTCCCAGTACTTCTGCTCTTTTCTCTTTGAGGTCTTCCTTGATTGCATCTCTGCACTGCTTTGGGAGCTTGGACGTTAGCTTGCGGTTGCCTGAGGCACGCGCCAAACCACGCTGGCGAATTAGCTCAAGAGTTTTTGAAGATAGGTGATTTTTTGTGGCTATCTCTCTCTTGGCGTTCCTCGCACATTCATGGAGGTGCTGAACCAGTCGATCGTATTCCTCGTCAATGTTGTCAACAATGGCATCTTCCCATGTTGCCGCAATAGTACCAAAGAGTTCCCAGTTGGTGGTCGTTCTGGGAGTTCTCTTTTTGAACTTTTCAGCCCTTTCTCCCCGCTCTGTGAAGTAGAATTTTGCACGAAGGAGACGGTGGTCCGATCCCGTTCGAAATTTTGGGACAACAGCGACATCAGTCAGGCAAAACCGTCGATTGAATATGATGTGGTCTATTTCGTTGTGGAATCGTCCACCGGGAGACTCCCATGTCCATCGTTTAGATTCTGCCTTCTGGAACTGTGAGTTACCATGAATGGTCTTGGTCGACATGATGAACTCAGACAGTCTCTCACCCTGTTCGTTCCATTCTAGGCCATGGGTCCCGATGTGAAGTTCTTCAGCTGATCTTCTCGGTCCTATCTTGGCATTAAAATCACCCACAATGATCTTGTAGAAGGTGTGATCTTCTTTATAGAACTTCTCTAGCTCCATGTAGAACTTCTCGATTTCTCTTTCATCATAATGAGATGTTGGTGCATAGACAACAAAGATAGAAACTGCAGGCAGTGAGCCACATCATTCAAATGTAAACGTCCAATTCCGGTTGTTAGGCATTCGAATGAATCAATGCTCTTGGCCAAGTTTGTGTTGACAAGTTAAAATTAGTTTTAACTAATTGTCATCATTGTATGTTTATGGTTTATATTTGATTGTTTCCTCTTGCATGATCCATACATGCTCAGATGTCTTCTTTGGGAATATTGTGCCTTTTGACCTCCTGGTGGTTCACATCATGTAGTTCTTTTTTTGTTTTTATTTTTGTTTTTGAGTCATACCTGGGGTTACTCAGGGGTTACTCCTGGCTCTGTACTCAGGAATCACTCCTGGCAGTGCTCAGGGGACCATATGGGATGCCAGGGATTGAACTCAGGTCAGCAAGGCTAACACCCTCTCCACTGTATTATCCCTCTGGCCCTGCACCATGTAATTCTGGAGCGGTGAGATGAACTGATTCTCTGCCTGCAAAGGTAATACAGACTCATTGTAGCTCACTGTCACGGTCCTCCCGTTGTTCATCGATTTGCTCAAGCGGGCCCAGTAACGTCTCCATTGGAGACTTTATTGTTACTGTGTTTGGCATATGGAATACATCACGGGCAGCTTGCCAGGCTCTCCCGTGCAGGCAAGACATTGTAGAACATCTGGGAAATAGAAAATGAAGCAAGCAGTGCCCGATAGGACTCAGAGAAACCCGCTTGTGCAGTTATGACTAACTGTGCACCAATACCTACAGTTAGAGGAAGAAAAAGGAAAACCCTGCAGATCTGGGTCGGCTCAGGAGGGCACCTACTTGGCCGGAGAAGCTGGATTCCAGCACCCTGTCTCCCTGTGTGACCCAGGCCTGCCCTCTCCCTGGCAGTGCAATTCCTGCCTGCAAAGGACATTTTAGTGATTCCACAGTGCCATTGCTTTGGATCAAACTCCCTCAAGTTTGCCGGGAAGAGGCAGAAAAGCCCAGAGAAGAGAAAGGGCAGCTCAGGCCTCAGAGTTGCCCACTAAGCTACTGAGACCGTCCATTTTCTGGCCAGCTCAAGGGTAGGGACAGCGTGGGGTCTCAAACACTCAGGGAAGAAGCAGAGCATGAGAAGGGGGCCTTGGGGAACTCTGGCCAGACACTCACAGACCCTCAAAACTGGACACTCAGGCTCTCTGCCTGGCCCCTGCGCTCTGATCCCGCCTGGTGTCTGTCCATTTCTCCATGGCCGACAGTAACCGTTGCCCACGGACGGCTCCTTTGCAGTTCTTCGAGTATACATCCCAGAAGGAGATCCGCTACAACACCCACCAGCCCGAGGGGTGCTTGGCAGTGGAGGCGGACGGGGAGAGCCTGGTCATAGAGCTCTGCCAGAACCCGGTCCCCGAGAACCACTACTTCCTCCTGCGCTAGGTGAGTGGGCAGTGTCATCTGTGCTGTCAATCTTGGGGCTGAAGTAGACCCTGGGAGTCTCAGGGAGGAGCAGGCCCCAGGCATGCTGTGATAAGGGACATGCTGGGAATGGGGGTGGGGTGGGATGGGGAACTGTTGGCGCCTTTGTCTTGCAGGATCCCTAATGCTTGGCCTGTCTTCTCTAGTTCACTTGGAGTTGCTGGGGGCTGGGCGGGGCTTGGGACCGGCCTGGGGGCTGCTGCTGCTGCTGCTTGAATGTGGTCTCCTTAAAGCAGATGTGAGGGCAGATCCTGCGGGGGGAGGGTTGGGGTGGTGTGGAAACTGTTTTACTTCTGTAAACCTCACCCCAATTTTCCCCAGCTCTGGAATCAGGGGGAGCGGAAGGGGAGATGGTCACAGGGGTCACCAAAGCACACACCCAGCCCTGGATTTATCCCACGTGGCCCCTCCTGAACTTCACCATTTACAGCCCTGGAGGTCCCAAGCATCACTGGGATGGCCCTGGTGGCCCCCAGCACCAGTGAGAACATACGTCTGACTTTTATGTTCGTGTGTAGACGTGAGGATGGCACTGTATGTACATGGTGTGTGTATGCATGTGTATAGATGTGTGGATTGTACTGTATGTGCATGTGTAAAAGTGTGCATTTTTATGTGTGTGCACGTGTATGTAAAAGTGAAGATGGACTATGTGTATGCATGTATGTGTGCACACTTTTGTTCACATATGTGTAGAAATAAGGGTAGCACTTTGTGTGAGCACCAGGCCTGGCTTCTTAAACTGTAGATCAAGACTACACACGGGGTTTGCATAACTTAAAAGATACTTGTTTTACTTTAAATTTATTTATGACGTAGGGGTCTGGAGCGATAGCACAGCAGGTAGGGTGTTTGCCTTTCAGGCGGCCAACCCAGGTTCAATTCCCAGCATCCCATATGGTCCCTCGAGCATTGCCAGGAGTAATTCCTAAGTGCAGAGCCAGGAGTAACCCCTGTGCATCGCTGGATGTGACCCAAAAAGAAAGAAAAAATCAAATAAATTTATTTATGATTTATCAAATAAATATTTGTATCCTTATTTTACATACCTCAAAATCAGGGGCCACGGAAAAAATTTCCTAACAAAAAGAGGTTGCTAATGGAAAACTTTAAGAAGCTCATAGAGAGAGAGAGAGAGAGAGAGAGAGAGAGAGAGAGAGAGAGAGAGAGAGACAGAGACAGAGACAGAGAGACAGAGAGAGAGAGAAAGAGTGGGAGAGGAAAAAGGAGGAGAAAGAGAAACTTTATTATACATAATAGAGATTGAATAATAACAGTAAAACCTGAAAAATTGCCAGAAACAAGGACTAATAAGTTACTGTAGCATCAGACAGTAGAAGTCAGAGCAACTGAGTGGTAGGCATGTCTTGGGGAAGTTTAGGAAATCATAAATTGGTGGCAGAGGAGAGAGAGGAGGAGGACTGGGCCACTCTCCCTGACAACCACCATCCTGTTACCACGACTATTTCAATAAGTGGATCCATCATAGTCTGTGTGGGTGTGTGCCATTGGGCGGGGCGGGTCCTGCCAGGAATGGCTCGTGCTTCTGGATGATGAGGAATCCGTGCCATGGGGTCTCACCATGTCCAGAGCCTGTCACTGCCCACCCATGGTGCCTATCCCATCTATACCCCCTCTGCAGTGCCCCCCAGGAAGAGCCCCCCACCTTGCCCCAATGCTATGTGAGTTCCCACCCCTAGTGGCCAGTCGATGTTTCAGGATAAGGACCTACAAACCTCCAGGTATTTTCTAAGCCTCTCAAGGACTGGATGGACCTTTTCTGCCCAGAGCCTCACCCCAGTGTGGAACCCTTCACTGCCCACAAGCTCCCCAGACAGCACAAGCCCACAGTGACCCTGTGCCCCACCATCAGAGATGGATTTGATTCTCCGCCCAGCGAAAGTGAGAGGGGGAGATGTCAGAGCTACAGGAGACAGCCGCAGACCACTGGGGCCTGAATGTGCTCAGGGAAGGGAGGACAGGGGCACTCGGGGGTGCCATAGTGGGCACGGGCGATATGGGGGAGTTGGGGTTCCTTTCAGGCTGCAGGACTCGTGAGGGCAGCGTGGCCAGGCTGAGTGGCCCTAGTTGGGAGTGTGTGTATTGAGAGGGATTTCCAGAACAGGCCGGGAGCAACATGAGAGAAGCGTCCAGCTTCCCCAAGGCCAAGTCTGGTGTCCAGCTCCCAATAGGATGAACTGAGTCTCAGAGAAAGGGGCAGAGCTGGGATGGGGAGATTCTGTGGGGTCATTAAGAGCCCTCCAGGGCTCAGAAAGGGAAGTCTCTGTGCAACACGGGGAACTGGTCAGGGACTGACTGGGTCTGGGGGCTCAAAGGCCCCACAAACTGGCTGCTGCCAGTCTGGGAGGAAGCAGAGACAGAAGGACAGAGCGAACGTGGACAACGGATATGGCGGGAGCAAGAATTCTGCGGGCCTGAGGAGAGGAGAGGGGAAGGGCAGGGAGGGCAGGGGCTCCAAGGACAGAAAGGAGAGGGGCCTGGGGAGGGAGGGGCGGTGAGGACAGCAACCAGGACAGCCCCTCTGTCAGGCTCGCTGGGCTCCCACAGCAGCAGCCAGGCCAGACCTACGGGTGCTCAGGGGCTAATCCTGGCAACTGCAGCTCAGCCTTGGCACGGGGGGACGTGATCTCTGGGAATGAGAAAGTCGTGGACTGAGCTATGGGAGACCGAAAGGGTCAGTGCTCCTGGCCCACCATGGGGCCCACAGAGTTCCAAGCCACCATCGTCGGTAGGGGGCAGTGCCCGAGGGTCCGGGTGGGGGTGGGGAGGCCCGTCAGGCCCACCAGGGCAGAGGCTGGTGCAGCCTTCATCCTGAGGTTGCCCCGGGAGCTCTAGGTTTCCCCCTGGCCAATGGGGTTGCAGCCCCGAGGCCACGCCCCCATCCCTACCTATAAAAAAAGCTCATGGCCCCGCCCCTCGGGGCACCCTCTCTCAAGGATGCTTGAGAGGGAAGTGGCCCCAACACACCTTCCCCCTGTTGACCGTTCGAGGGGTCATCTAGGGGTCACCTCCAGATGGTGACCCTTCCACGGGTCATCTACGGGTCACCTCTAGGGGTCATCTCTAGGGGATCTTTGGAAATTGGCAGAGCACAACGGACGGTAAGAAAAGGCCCTGCGTTGGCCCTGCACTGGTCACTGTATGGCCCCGAGGCCACAGGATCAAGCCCGGGCCCATTTCCAGCAAGTCTTCCGGCAGTTTTGTCCCCAGTAGCCTCTGTCCTCGTCAGGGTCTGCCGGGACTCTGGGATGTGAGTCCCCAGAGAGCCCCTCTCCAGGACCTGTCCGTTCCTGTCCCCAGAATAGCACCTCCTGGGCTTCTGCTGTCCAAAGACCTGGGTGGCTGAACACTGGCTCCCCAGCTCAGGAAACAATGGGGGTGGGAGCTCAGGGCAATGCCGAGGAGCTGCCTCAGTGGCACTGGGGAGTCAAAGTAGGGTCCCCGAGTGCGCAGACCCCTCACCACAGACCCTCCTGCCAAAAACCTCTTAGCGTGCGACCACACTCTTCCCCCTGAGTTAGGACTGAAAGAGATGGAAGAACAGAATTTTAAAACATCAGATATATCTTGTAAAGGCGGAGAGTCACATGGCAGCGCCACATCCGTTAGGGGTGAATGATTTGGGCTGGTGTTTGGCACCAGGAGTTTGAAGCCTGTGATGTCCGAGGAGGGCAAGGCAGGGAGGAATCACCCAGAGTGTCCTGAGGCCACGGCCACATCCCTGCCTATAGAAATGCTCGTGGCCCCGCCCCTCGGGACACCCTCTCTCAAGGAGGCTTAAGGGAGAAGTGGCCCCAATGCACCTTCTGCATGTTGACCCTTTCCCTAGGGGATCATTGGAAATTGGCAGAGCATGAAAAGATGGGAAGAAAAAGTGCTAGGTCGGTGCTAACCCGCCAACACTGGGCCATGCGCTGGTTCTGCACTGGTCAGTGTGTGGCCAGGAGGCCCAGGATAAAGCCCCCGGCCATTTCCAGCCAAGTTTTCAGGCATTCTTGTCCTCCAGCAACTTCTGCCCTCGACAGGGTCTCTCGGGACTCTGGGATGGGAGTCCCCAGAGACCCTCTCTCCAGGCCCAGTTTCCTCCTGCCACCAGAATAGGATCTCCTGGGTTCCCACTGATCAAAGAACTGGGTGGCTGGACACTGGCCCACCCAGCTCAGGAAATGATGGGGGTGGGATCTCAGGGCAGCACTGAGGAACTGGGGAGTCAAAGCAGGGTCCCCGACTCCCAGACCCCTCATCACAGTCCCTCCTAGCAGTGGGTCTAAATGTGCGAAAACACCCCTTCCCTCTTGTTTGGGACAGAAAGAGCTGAAAGAACAGAATTTTAAAACATCAAGTGTATCTTATAAAGACGGAAGATTGCTTGGCAGAGCGTCGTCCTTTAGGGGAGAGTGATTTGGGCTGGGGCACAGCACCAGGAGCTTGAAGCCTGTGATGTCTGAGGAGGGCAAGGCGGGAAGGAGTGACTTCGAGTGTTGAGGGAGGGGCCCTGTGAATGGGGCACTGTGACAGGGGAGAAAGGCTGGGAGCAGGAGCTGGGCGAGACTCCCCGTCCCTCCGCACCTGTGTCCTGCTCTGCGGGCAGCCAGAGGAAATGGGGTCAGCTGTCCACTCCCCAGAATTTTACGACCATGAAAATGCAGAGAGCTCTAGGGCCGGGACATAGAACGCTTGTTTCTAGTTGTCCCTCGTGTCCCTGCCAGCACTGCCAGGAGGGCTCCAGTGGGTCCAAACCAGGAAAGAATCAAATTTGTAAGGGGTCCAGAGGAGCAGATGGCTGTGAGAAATGAGCAGACCCCGAGATGAGCAGGAGGAACCAAGAGTCGGGGCTGTGGACCATGAAGTTTGGGTGGGGTTGAAGGTCTGGGGTCCTTGACTGTCTGCTTCCTCTCAGGTTTACCGGCCTCTGGGTGCCCCCGAAACAGTCACATCGTTGACAACATTTCCAAGGACAGGTGGAGGCAGGAGGTTCCAGGAACAACGGGTGAACCCAGAGAACAACTGCGGATGCGAGTGGGGGCCGAGGGTGAGAGAAGCGGGCGCAGTGCCGCCTGGAGTCTGAGGGCTGAGGGGTGGCCAGCCGGGAGCCCGGCCAGGATTGAGTTGTGTCTCAGCAACAGTGGAAGGGGTCTGGGTAACATTTCCCAGTCTTGGAGCTGGGCGAGTCTCCTATCATCTCCAATTATCACCTATCATTCCAACATGTCTTCACTGCGAGCCGACGAAAAGTTGCTGTACACCAAGAGTTTTGTGAGAGGGTGCAGGATTTGCTGGCCATCAGCTCCCCTCCACCCTAGGGTATTTTTGGGGCATAACACTTCAGCCTTCTGGGCTGTGACTTTCCTGGTCTGTGAAATGGGCTGGTGAGACCCCCTGTGAGGCCAAGAGCCTGCCTTGGGTGATGGCAGGAAGGACAGGTCAGAATGCCCTAACTGAGGGCTGTGGTGGCACTGACTGGCCCACACTACACAGAGGGGTCTGGAGTTGGCAGTTGCCAGGTAGGAGTCAGGGTCCGAGGCATAGGGAGACCCAACTCCTAGGCTCTGGGACAAAGATGCCATGGGGGCCTGTGGCTGAGGGTCTGAGCCCTTCATCTCCTGGCTGGGATCTAGTCGGCCCTCCTGCCTGTCCTCACAGACACTGTCCTACCTCCCCCAGATGCCAGGGCAGGATGAATAGGTGCAGTGCCAGTGGCTTCCCTGGGGCCGATCTGCTGGTACCTGGACATGCACATAGCTGCCGACAAGAGCACCTGGATGCCCGCAGTCACCTGGGCTCCAAGGAGGAGCAGCTGTACCAGCGTATGCTGCGGCAGAAGCAGCCCATAGACCAGCTGCTGTGGTGCCACCAAGGCAGCAGGCCCTGCTGGAGGCCGCCATCAGGGAGCTGAGGGAGACCAGGTGAGAGAGGGGCCACGGGCTCTGGGGCAGGAAGGCCCTAGACCTGCCTCCTCAGCTAGTGCCTTCACCCCAGGTGCTCTTCTGTGGGACTCAGCAGGAGAAACAGCAGCTGCAGAACCTGGTGAAAGGGAAAGGAGACCCGGAAAAGGGTGAGTGACAGGGAGAAGCCCCTGTGGGTCAGAGGGCGGGGCTACTGGAGAGGGGAGCAAGGCGGCCCCACCCCCAGCCCCCCACCTCCCTTGCTTGGCTGAGACCCTAATGCTGCCCCACATCCCATCCACTCCAAAGGGATTGGCGTGGAGACGAACAACACACAGGTGCTCCTGGACACAAAACGTGAGGAGCTGGAGGCCACAGACAAGGAGGAGGCGCAGGGGGCCAGGCAGGAGGAGTGCCAGAGTCCAGGAGCTGGAGGAGACAGTCCAGTCCCAGGGGGCAGGGACCATGACCTGTGTGAGATACGGAGACGCTCCTGTTGCTGTCCTTAAGGAAGAGGAGTCCACCGACATCGGACCCAGGTACCGTAATGAACCGCCTAAAATCCAGAAAACGCAGCTGGTCAGCAAGAGCTCCACTGGCAGCCTGACACCCAGCTGACACCTCGATTTTACTGCACCTAAGCACCCTGCCTCTCTCACCCAATTGATCTCGCCCAGCCCCGTCCTCCCCACGCCACCCGAGATCTGCCTTCCGCCTTGGCCCTTTGCTCTTCTCCCTCCACTAGAACCAGGGATATCCCTCCCTGCAAGACCAGGGATCAGGGCAAAGGCACAACTATTCTCCATCTCAAGACACAGTATATCAGGGGGACAGTAAAATCTCCTTCCACTAGACCCAGAGATGTCGGGGAAAAAATGTCCCCACCCCTGGGTCCCCCAGGGATCAGGGGGCACAGTTTCCCCTCCACTAGACCCCGGGAGCAGGGGGACAGAAATGTCTCACCCCCTAGACCCCAGGGATCGGGGGCTAGAGATGTCCCCCCACTAGACGCCAGGGATCAGGGGGGCCAGAGACCCCCCCTCACTAGACACCAGGGATGGGGGGCCAGAGATGTCTCCCCAAAAACTGGACGCAGGGAACGGGGGGACCAGAGATGTCCTCCCACCACTGGACGCCAGGGGTCGGGGGGGCCAGAGAGGTCCCCCCACCACTGGACGCCAGGGATCGGGGGCGCAGAGAGGCACCCCCAGCACGGGACGCCAGGGATCGGGGTGGGGGCCAGAAAGGCCCCCACCAAACTGGACGCCAGGGATCAGGGGGGCCAGAGAGAGAGACCCCACCACTCTACGCCAGGGATTGGGGAGGGCCAGAGAGAGAGGCCCCCCCACTAGATGCCAGGGATCGGGGGGGCAGAGAGAGAGGCACCCGCCCCCACTGGACGCCAGGGATCTGGGGGAGCCAGAGAGAGAGGCCCCCACACTGGACGCCAGGGATCTGGGGGGCCAGAGAGAGAGGCACCCCCACCACTGGACGCCAGGGATCGGGGGGGCAGAGAGAGAGGCACCCCCACCACTGGACGCCAGGGGTCGGGGGGGTGCCATTAAGAGAGGCCCCCCACCACTGGACGCCAGGGATCGGGGGACGCCAGAGAGAGGACCCCCCCACCACTGGACGCCAGGGATTGGGAGGATACAGATAGAGACTCCCCACCCAATGGACGCCAGGGATCGGGGGAGCCAGAGAGAGAGGCACCCCCACCACTGGACGCCAGGGATCGGGGGGAGCCAGAGAGAGAGGCCTCCCCACCACTGGACGCCAGGGATCGGGGGGTGCCATTAAGAGAGGCCCCCCCACCCCCACTGGACGCCAGAGATCGGGGGACGCCAGAGAGAGGACCCCCCACCGCTGGACGCCAGGGATTGGGAGGAGACAGATAGAGACTCCCCCCCACGACCACTGGACGCCAGGGATGGGGGGGGCAGAGAGAGAGGCCCCCCCACTGGACGCCTGGGATCGGGGGAGCAGAGACAGAGGTCCCCCCCACTGGGCGCCAGGGATCGGGGGGCCAGAGAGAGAGGCCCCCCCCACTGGACGCCAGGGATCGGAGGGGCCAGAGAGAGAGGCCCCCCACCAGTGGACGCCTGAGATCGGGGGGGGGCCACAGAGAGAGGCCCCCCCATGAGTGGACGCCAGGGATCGTGGGGGCCAGAGAGAGAGGCCCCCCCACCACTGGAAGCCAGGGATCGGGGGTCCGAGATGTCCCCCCCACTAGGACCCAGGGACCGGAAGGGCCGAGATGTCCCCGTCCACACTAGGCCCCAGGAAACAGTGGGGAAGAAATGTCCCCCTCCACAAGATCCTAGGGATCAGGATGGCAGATATATCCCCCCAGCACTAACAAACAATGATTTGGAGGTCAGAAGTCACAACTCAGCTCTCCCCTCCCCATTGTGGGGTCCTCTTTCTGCGCATGACAGCCCTGAAGCTTGGCCGCTGGTACCATCCAGTCACCGGATTCTACACACTCTTTGGGGCTGTTTGGGGACTTTGTATTGCTGGCTGAGAAGAGGGGAAGGAGGAAGGCGGGCTTTCTCCCTGACTGCCACTGTCTGATTTTCACGATTGTTGCAATAAATGGATCTATCCCAGGCCTGTGTGGGTGTGTGTGTCACTGGGCGGGGCAGGTCTGGCCAGTAGTTGACAATTGCTTCTAGATTGTGGGAAGCCTTGGCCATGTCACCATGCCAAGACGCGTCACCTGCCTGCCCCTGTGTGAAGCCTGTCAATGACCCCAGGAGAGTCCACCCCAAGGGTTGAAGGTCTCAATCACGGATGCGTCCCCAGGAGGGAGGGCAGGATGCAGCACCCAGAGCTCTGCTTTCCACTGCAGCACCTCCATGGCCTCCCCTGACCTGGTGCCTGTTTCCCCTTTCCCCTCTGCAGTGGCACCAGGGACAGACCCCACTTTGCCCCCTAGTGGCCACATCAGGTTTCTCAGGATGAGGACTTGAAAGTGCTCCTGCAGCAGGTGGGTCCAAGGTGCTGTCCCCTCAGCCAGGCTCCCCCGGAATGGCACCGACCCCAGCAGGAAGACAGTGTGTTATCAGTGGAGCAGGATGGGGCCGTGAATGGAACATGTTTCTAGTGTCCCCGAGTCTGTACGGAGCTGATCCCTGATAATAGTGCCCCACTTCTTTGTGGACCATCAGATTCCCTAATACAAGTCCCACTGCCAACATCACAGCACGGTCAGACCCCATGTAGTAGAGAACCAGGCCCTGACTCCTCTTTGCTCCTACACACCTGGACCTGTTGGGACAGCCTTGGCTGAGTGACACTCTACTGGTGACAAGAAGTGTGTCCAGATTCATGTATCAGACCAGATGGCAAAGCCTCAGAAGGCAGAGCCATCCTGTTCCAGTAATTTCCAGGAATTTGGTCAGCCATGCCCCTTCCTGCCTGTCACATTCCTACTTGGATGGGAACCAGGGATCGGGGAGGCACCAGGGATCAGCCTGGTAGGGCTGTTCAGGGCAGGCACAGGCAGGTCCCGGTTTACCCCTCGGTGCCCAGTTCATAGCCCTTCCCCTCTAACTGCACCATGGGCCTGGGGCCACCCGTTCACTCTCATGGATCTTCACACCTCACACATATCCTGCACACCCTCTCCAAGCTTCTACTGGGGCTCTGGACTTAGTTCTCTGTGTCCTGCCTCTGGGCCCCTGGGCTCTGGAAACACCAAGTCCAGGTTTTCCTAGAGGTTTGGGGAGCTGGGAGACTGTGGGGATCAGGAGCTTGAGCCCTCTCACCCCTTGCCAGTGGTGAGAGCTGTTCTCCCATTGAATGACTGTCTTTGGAGTTTTTCCTTTTAGGATGATACAGAGTATCACCAAGACAGGTGGCACCCAAGAATTTGCTGGAAGCATCCTAGTGTATTCCATGTGTGCAGGCTCTACCCACCTATCCCCCAAAGGGGCAGTAGCAGGCCACAGCATGATTATGTAGGTTGTTTACAGGCTACCTTGATTCTGTGGTAACAACTTTCATCTAACATGCAGTGGTGCCTAGTGCTCTCAGGTGCTCCCACAGTGGTGATTCCCGTTTCTACGCTCAGTGTTCGAGCGTTTCTGTGAGCCCCTTCCATCCCTGCTCGGGTAACCTGCTTTCCCTTAGTCTCTTGCTCGGTGAGAGATTTGGGAACCCCATCCGGGTCAGATAGAAGGACAGAGATATATAAATAAAGTTAAGGAAATAGGAGTAGCTTACTGGGGGGCTCCCGGGCGGACTCTCCGAACCTCAGGTGAGGCAATGGTACACCCGCGCCCTGGGTTAGACTAAGGGGGCTATGAAGTTGTCTTGGTCTGGTCCTAGTCATCTGTTCGTGGGTCAATGGTAAGGAACATGGAATGAAGCCTGGTGGCTTCCTGTCACCAAGTGGGCATTAAGTCTTGTCTTCCTCACCTGGGACAAGGTGATCTCTGACTCCAGGAATGTTGCTGTCCACTCAGCCGGTTGCCATTTGGTTCTGGTCACCATTTTGTCAGAGCAAACCTCACATTTGATTCTTGTCAAATTTGGTGAATCCTGACCCATCCATCTTGTCCACCTCCTAGAGTGGGTCTCTCAGAGGTCCTGCCTAGTTTTTCGCTTCTGCCTCTTGTTGCCTCCTTGGTTCCCTCCCCTTAGGCTTGGCAGACAGAATCATTTGCGAGCCCCCCTTAGCTCACCCCGCTGAGGCTGATCCTGACAAACTAGCACCTGCAGGTTAATCTTCTGGCGATGCTCAGTGATGAGTTTGTCTGGGATTGTTTCCCATTTCTCTCCTGACTCTGAGAGATGTCCATTCTACAGTGAGGCCCTCAGGAGTGGCCAAACCTGACCACGGCTGGGCCTGACCAGCCTCCAGCTCACTGGCCCTTCTCGAGTTCATTCTTTCAACTGGCTCAAAGCCCCCTCCCCCTCCTGACTGGTTTGAGTAGAGCAGTGTTCAGTCATTGAAGAAAACACCTTTTCCTCCCTACTGGACACTGAGCAGGCCCAGGGCCCATTGATTGAAAAGACAACTGCAGCCAGGGAGTCAGTTTGGTTCTGGACCCTTACTGCCCATGGCAGTCTGGACCTTAAGGAGTTTTTCCACCTGGGTTGCTACTTGAGTTAGAGACCCTCTGCCTGTTCCCAGTCACCACAGCCCCCATCTGGCCTCTGGGGCACACAGAGTAGTGAGGAGACCAGAATCAGCCGTGGGGGTGGGGTGATGTGTTTTCACCTCTGGGCTGCTCAGGTAAATGAGCAAAGCACAGTTAGCAGGTATATCCCCCCTGGCCCCCCCCCACCCTCGTCAGGATCCCACCATCCAGGGTATATTCTCAATGACACCATACTCATCAAGGGTCACTGTCAATCAAGATGAAACTAGCGCCCAGGTCAGCACTTCCTGATCACCTTTGTCAGGATTCCTGCCCTGCATCCCGCCACCCACCCAGACTCTGTCTCCTTCCCCTGCCTGGTCTCTGTGGGCACCTGCAGAGTTTGCATCTGCTTTGGCAGCCTCAGGCAATCCATGGTGTTTGCTCAGTGCACCAGAGAGTCGACCCTGCGGGCTCAGCACAACTCCCCATTTCTATTATTGTTAGTATTTGTGACCAAAGAGACCAGGGCTAGTCTAGGTACTGGCAGCAGTGCCGTTGGGGCAGACCCTCAGTGCCCGAGCGTTTCCTGCCCTGCTCACACCCAGCATGCCTCCAGCTCTCCCTGCCAGAAGACCCACGGTTCAACAGTTGGACACGGTAACAAGTTGCCGATGCAGATGTTTCTGTTTCCTCACCTCTTTAAGTTAAACGTTTACAGCAATGGTGAAATTTGCTTCTCATCAATGTTGCCTGTCATCTTGCGTAAGCTCAGTAAGAGAATTACAGATTCCTTTAATCTGTCGCTTCAAATTTAGCTCAACGTAAAGTCAGGCATGAAAGGTCAGATCTGTTGGCTTTTCCTGGCCCATGTCATCTGCTCCTACTCCCCAGACTCCAGTCCTGGGGCCAGTTTTATTTTGCCTATCCCAGACCCAAGGGGTCCTTGACCATTCTTTTGGCCAGAGACTGTCCCATGCTGTACTCTGGACCATATCACATGTTGGATCTTCGGCCTTCCCTTGTCCAAATAAGGGTCACCTGGCGCCTGTCCGAGGTCCATCCAAGGCCCTCCATGCGATGCACATTTGAGAATGTTTGAATCATGGACAATCACTGGGAAACTGAAGCTTTCGTAAGATGAATGTCCAGGATGAGATCAGGACCCACCTGTGACTCCTGCATCAAGCATCAAGCAGTGTCTGTGCAAGGGTCTCTTTGCCAGGAGCCCAAGAGCATACCAAGGCCATCAAGGAGAGAAAAACTAACATTTCCCTGATAGTCTGGTCTGGGAAATAACGCCCTTCGTTCTACATAGTTTCACACCAGAAAATTCCCAACATCCTCACTGAGCCGCATGCCGAAAACCAAAGGAAACTTATGGGCTTTACCTGGAATTTGGGAGTCAACATCCTAGACCAAACAATGCCCTCAACCCCACATTAAAAGATCAATTCCAGAGTCAGTTTGGCGGGGACCCCACATTGTAGATGCAAGAGAGAAATACTCACAGGCTAGGAAACAGCAGAGACCCGAGGAGGCCCGTGTTGGATCCTCACACTCCGCACTACGCTGACAGGCAGCTCCTGGGACACGGCCAGGGCAAGGCTGACTTCTCAGTGGGATACCAAGCAGGTCCCCTCTTCTGCCAACACTCTCTGGGACCCCTGTGTCTTCCTGAGTGTGGTGAGTCTAGGGCATGATACCTGCCGCTGTGAGAGCCGTGGGGTTCAGGGACCTTGCAAAAGGGTCCGTTCCTGGGGTGGGGTGGGGGCACTTGGAGGGCTTCATCCTTCCAGTCCTCACCCAACACTAGCCCACAGTTGGAAATTTGGTGCCTGAGCCCCGAAGGTCACATGGTATTTCCCCAGGGCTAGGAAATACATGTCATCTTGCACTTCCTGAAAGTCACGGGGTAGGTGGAAGGCTCCTCTTAGGGCAGAAAGGTGGCAGGGTGAGGGGGGTGCTGGACATGTGCCAGCCCTGACGTCCGGCAGCTAAGAAAAAGTAGCGGCCCTTGAGCACAGTTCCTGACCTCCCAAAGAACACCAGACCCCCACTCTGTTCTTCCAAGACTGTGGTGAGCCACCCAGGAGACACACATATAATACTATGAGTATTTTACCTGTCATGTCATGTCACGGTTACCCAGGCCTGGCCATTCTGAAGATGAGAAACCAGGCCAGCTTAGTGTTCCCAGGTGGCCTCGGACCTTCATCCTCTGTAGGAGTGTCCTGGCAGGCAGGTGTCCATCCCATTCCGATCTGGGGTAGGGAGACCTCCCGGACTTCAGGACTTGTCTGGACACTGAGAGCAGGGCCCAGGGTGTGGTCAGTCATTGCAGATCTGCAGATCCCTGGTTGTCCATAGCAGAGACATTTCCAGTTCTCCCTTGGCCAACGTGCCTGAAACAACAATTTTATTTTTTGTCCAAATTTGAAATCCTTGAATGTTAAAAGTAGGTAAAGGGATATTCCTGATACCCTTTCAGTATCTATATTGTAAAACACAAAAAGGAAGACAGAGAGAGAGAGAGAGAGAGAGAGAGAGAGAGAGAGAGAGAGAGAAGGCAGAGACAGAGACAGACAAAGACAGGAACAAACAGAGAGAAAGATAGATAATAAAAACATCTTCCAAAAAGGCTGAACTGAATATCTGGAAAAAAACCCAAGTACCTGAGAACGGATGACTGGTTAAAAAACTTTGGTATATCTACACAATGGAATACAATGCAGCTGTTAGAAAGGATGAATTCATGAAATTTGCATACAAGTGATACTACATGGAAAGTACCATGCTATGTGAAATGAGTCAGAAAGAGAGGGACAGACATAGAAAGACTGCATTCATCTGTAGAATATCAAGTAACAAAATAGGAGACTAACACCCAAGAATAGTCACGATAAGTACCAGGAGGTTTGCTCCATGGCTTGGAGGCCAGCCACACATGGTGGGGGAAAAGGCAGCTCAGATAGGGAAGGGAGCACCAAGTAAAGGGTATTGGGAAGATCCTCCCAGGATGGGAGATGCATGCTGGAAATAAACTATATACCAAACTTGATTGCCACTCAATGCCTCTTTTGCAAACTTCAGCACCCAAAAGGAGAGAGAGAACAAAAGGGAATGCCCTGCCACAGAGGCAGGGTGAGATGAGGGGAAGGGGGGTGGGAAGGATACTGGGATCCGTGGTGGTGGAGAATGGGCACTGGTGGAGGGATGGGTACTCGATCATTGTATAACTGAAATCCAAACACAAAAATTTGTAAGTCTATAACTGTACCTTATGGTGTTTCACTAATAAATTTTTTTAAAAAAAGGCTGGCCTAGGTGGAGAGGTGGAGGGTGTTGGGAGGGAAACTGGAAACATTGGAGGTGGGAAATGTACACTGGTGGAGGGATGGGTGAACAACGATGACTGAAGCCTAATCATGAACAGCTTTGTAAGGGTCTATCTTACATCGATTCAATAAAAAATTTTTAAGAGGAGAATGGATTATATTTGGATTTATAGAATTAGACGTGTAGTACATTTTCTGAGGTAAAATCTAGAGCTCAGCTGAGTCGCTGCGATCATTATAGAATTGGGGAAGTGTGATGCTGAACTTGACTTTAGAGACATTCCATGATGAGTAGATCAGTGGTTCAAATGTGTCCTGCTTTGAGCACCATTCAACATGTCATTACTTAATTTCTTTTTTAAAAATAATTATTTCATTTACTTTAAGGGGAAACTCTATATGGGCACTTATAAATGGCAAACAAATTATATTTGCATTAGATATGGAAGTGGGACTTCAGTCTATCTGACTTCAATCTCTGGCGTCCCATAGAGGCCCTTGAGCATGGCTGGGACTGATCCCTGCTGTGGTTCCAAAACCAAAGAAGCAAACAAACAAGGAAATGTAATATATCAAAAGCTAGAACAGGTGGTGAGGTGTCTGCTTTGCATACTTCTATCCTGGGCTGATTCCTGGCACCTCGTATGGATCCTTGAGCACCATTAGGGGTGATCCCTGAGCACAGGACAGGAGACAGGGTCCCCAGTCAAGGGAGGTCTCATGTCTTAGGCCCCTGGAGCAAGACGATGGGGGCCTGTGCAGGGGACAGATTGCCCAGGCGCTGCCAGCCTTGGGCCTGGGAGTCGATGCTTGACCTCCACATCCCTGGACCCAGAGCAGGATGCCCTGGCTGCCTGTCCTCACTCCCAGCCTTGTGCCCACAGGTGGGACTGCAGGACAAACAGGTGAGTGTCTGCGGCAGCAACAAGACTGGGATCTCGGCCTCCCGCAGTAGGACGTGGCCTCTGACCAGTGTCGGTCTCTGAGAATAAGCAGGAGGAGGAGCAGGTGCTACTGCAGAGTCAGCTCCGGATCAGCTGCAAGGGGAGTGAATCAGGACAAGGTGGATATGGAGAAATGACAGAAGGTGCCGGGGGAGACCCACTGTGAGGGTAGGAGCCCGCCTGGGTTGGTGGGAGGAAGGACAGGCCAGGACGCCACCCACTATAATATATCAAAATCTAGAAAAGGCTAGAGGGGTTGTGGGGGTGTGGATTGGCCCTCACTGAACAGAGAGGGTCCTAGTAGCAGGGAGGCTGCGGGGTCGAGGTATAGGGAGGCCCCCTCTCTTAGGTCTTGGGAGAAAGACCCCCAGGGGAATGTGCAGGGGACAGGTAACCCCATGTGCTGTTTTCCTTGGGCCTGTGTGTGTGTGTCTGGGCCCTGAATGTTGTGGTGGGATCTGGACAGCCTTCGACCCTGTCTCATGACAGAGATGTGCATGCAAGACCAGAAGGTGCAGTGCCTGCAGCCTGGAATGCTTCTGCTGGTGCCAAAAGCAGCACACAGCTGCAACCCCACACCTGAATGGCCCACTCACATGGGCTCCAAGGTTGAGCAGGTGCTGAGGCACAAGGAGCTCATGGACCAGCTGCAGCAGGTGCTAACAAGGCAGCAGGCCCTGCTGGAGGCCACCTTCAGGGAGCTGAGGGAAACCCAGGTGAGGGGATGGGCAGGGGCTCAGGGACAGGAAGGCGCATCAGGCCCTAGACCTGCCTACTCACCTGGTGCCTTCATCTTTAGGGGATCCTCAGTCCTGAAATCAGGAGCAACTGAGCCCCAGGCCTTGCTGGAATTCCAAGGGTACCCTGAAGAGGGTGAGTGGTGCGGTAGGTCTCCAGGAGGGAGAAGTTCCTGATGGGGATCTGGAGGTGGGGCTATATGGGAGGTGGAGCCAGGCGGGAACCCTGAGATGCCTCCACCTTCCTTGCTTGGCTGAGACCCTGGAGTGCCCCATAGTCAATCCAGTGTCGAAGAACACGGAGTTGGAGGTGAACATAGTGGAGGTTTGTGAGACCATGACCTCTATGGAACTCGAGGTGATGGTCATGAAGGACAGGCTGGTGGCGTGTGAGAAGACTAAGGATCTGGATGACTAAGGTCTGAGACTAAGGTCTGGTGTCCAGACCTGGGGAGCGGGATGATGGATTGTGTGAAGAACCCAGAGAGACCCTCCTGTTCCTGTCTGTGAGGAACAGGAGGCCGCAGACCTCAGATCCGGATCCTGTAATGACCTGCCCACAAATAACCAGAATCCAGCTCGTCAGCTTGAGTTCAGCTGGCAAGCTTGTTCACCATTAATCCACTTTTTCTACCCTGATGATGTACTCTGCGTTCTTCAATTCCAACTAATCTAGCCCTGATCCAGTTCTTCCCACCCTCCTCCTTCCTCCCTCCTCCCCACTCTTCCACTTTCCCTCAGCACTAGACCCTAGGGATCAAGGGGGAAGAAAGGTCCCCCAACACTAGACCGCAGTGATCAGTGGGACAAAAATGTCTCCTACCTCTAGGCACCAGGGATGTTGGGAGCAGAAATTTAAACTGGGCCACACTCAAACTTCAGTCATGATAGCTCCAAAAGCCAAACAAGGGCTTGAGGTGGGAGCTCTCCCTCCCCAGTACACAGTCCCGTTTCTCCATATGGCAGCCCTGAAGCTAATGGGGGCTGGAAACATCAGAGCAACCAGTTCTGGACACTCGTTGGGGGCTGGTTGGGCACTAATGAATTGAGGAGAAGAGAGAGGAAGGAGGCATGCTGGGTCACTCTCTGACAGTCACTGTCCTATTTCCAAGCTTGTTTCAATAAATGGATCCATCCCAGGCCATGTGGGTATGTGTCTCGGGCGAGGTGTGTCCTGCCAGCAGTTGGCAGTTGCTTCTAGATTGTGGGTGGCCCTTGCCATGGGATTCACCATGTCTAGAGCCTGTCATCTGCATGCCCCTGAGTACAATGTCAATGACCCCAGGAGAGTACCTCTAAGATTTGGAGTGGTAACATTCAAAATACTGTGGTGGGAAGGTACGATGGTGGTGGAATTGGTGTTTGCATATTAAATGTAATAAATTATTGTAAACAACTTTATAAAAACAAAATAAAAATTTGCAAAAAAGTCAGCAAAATATAAAGCATGAAAAGAGAACAGAAAAATCAAAGATACACCAATATAAAACTTTTATTTAAAAAAAAAAGCAATGGCGTCTAAGCTACTAAGATAGCCCACAGAATGGGAAAAATTATTTACCCAATACCTAGCTGATGAAAGGCTAATATCCAAGTTATATAGCACATTGGTAGAACTTTACCAAAAAATATCTCCCAACCCCATCAAACAAATGCAGAGAGGAATAATGAACAGAAACTTCCTCCAAGAAGAAATTCAAGGGCTGGAGCGATAGTACAGTGGTAGGTTGTTGCTTTGCACGTGGCTGATCTGGGTTTGATCCCCGCCATCCTACGGGCTACACCCGCCTTGGAACCCCAAGTGTTCTGTGAGAACCAGAAGGCAGTGTCCTTCCTAAAGACACCCCATGCACACCCCATCCTCCCTTTCACCTAGAGGTGGAAATCACACCCAGATCCAAGACAGACCTGAGCCAACAACCCGTCAAAGACAAATGGTGTTGGCAGAAGATCAGACAGACTGTGATGCCCGTGAGGTAAGGAGGCTGCAGACACCCATCCCAGGGCACAAAGTGACCTGCCTGAAAGTGATGTGTTCCCCCCAAGAGTCAGAAATGGTTCAACAGAATTCTTACTCACCTGTAATTCCGTCTTTTACCTACCCTGTCAAAATCATATTCATTTACCCCAACCTTGTCTTTCTTCCCTCTTCCTTCCCGCCCTTCTCCTCTCCCCCTCCTCCTTCCTGCCCCCTCCCTTCTCCCCTCCTCTGCCCCTTCCCATTGAGGAATGGGGCTATGGGACTATGAGGCTCTGCGGCTACACAAAGCAATTGCAGACGTGCCCCCATGGCAGGGATGCTGCGTACTAGGAGTGGCGAGATGACCCAAACAGAACAACATTGAGACTCGTACTCTGCAATTAAAGAAGTTACACAGTCTCCAAGGAAGCTCAGCTAGAGAAGAGGGCACCAAATCAAGGGTGCTGGGAGGATCCTCCCAGGGTGGGAGAAGCATGCTGAAAGTAGACTATAGACCAAACATGACTACCACTCAGTTCCTCTCTTGCAAACCACAGCACCCAAAAGGAGAGAGAGAACAAGGGGGAATCCCCTGCCACAGAGGTAGGGTGGGAAAGGAGGGGGAAGGGAGGTGGGAGGGATGCTGGGACCCGTGGTGGTGGAGGATGGGTACTTGATCATTGTGTGACTGAATCCCAGCAAAAAATTTATGTCTACAACTGTACCTCATGGTGTTTCACTAATAAAAAAATAATAAAAAAATTATTGAATAAAAAAATAGTTACATAGCCTCCAACACATCCATATGTGCAGGAACAAACTCAAACATAAAATAAAGAACCAGTAAAAAATCCAAAGAAATAAATTTCAATTTTTAATATGAAAATTAAGAGATCATGGGGTCTCACCATGTTTCGCGCTTGTCCCTATCCCTCCCCGAGCGCACCCCTCCCCCCCAGCCTTTCCAGAGGGATTCAGGGCTTCTTTATTATGGTCTTTACCCAGATGCCACTCAGGTTGGAAACTGTTCCTGAACTGTTCAGTGGTTCTGAGCAAGAGATGTAATCCACTGCTTCTTGCAAGTCAGAGGATGGGGTCCCATCCGACAGGCAGAAAGGCTAGGGGATTAATCTAGAGTTGCAAAAGTTAGATGTGGGTTTTCACATCATAATCCCAGGGACTGTGCCATCTGGGCAATTGGTAGCCACTGGGGCCCTTTGATAGTCATGAGTGTCACCCCTGAATGGGGACCTGGAGGTAGATAGTTTGTTTACCTCTGTGGCACAGCGAGAGGTCAGAGCCCCCTGCCTCAGAGACAGGTATGCCCAGACCTCTGCCAATGGCCCTACCCTGGGTCAGGGCACCTAGAACCTGGTGCCCTTTCTCAGGCACTAAGAGGATCAACCTCTTTGCCTCTGGGCCCTACTGCTGATTAGAAAGGGTTTTTTGGGGTTATTTTTCTTTTTTTCACTTCTAAATGCTCATTCTTCCAGGAGGTCTGGTGCCCAGCCTCAACCAAGAGCTGGAGCAGTGCCTCTGAGGCTCTCTTTAAGTCCTCTTGGGCTTCTGACACTAAGAACTTATCATCTACAGATTGCAGGATGGTCCATTCCAGGGCCCCAACGATGATTTTCTTAAGTCCAGAGCCAGGGTCTTCCTGAAGAAGGTGGTCGAGTTTTTGAATCCTTGGGCAATGGGTCCACAGTAACTGAGGTTTCCTCCTGTCTCTGGATCCTTTGGCCCAAAGGCAAACAGGGGTCTGCTTCCTGGAACAATTTGCAAAGGGGGAAACACATCTTTTGAGGTTCAGGCCGGTCAATCATTGGGCACTAGAGGAAAACAGACTCAAGAGAGTGGAAGGGCTGGGTACCACAAGGTGACCAGCAGGAGCGACCACACTGACTCGGCGCTGGTCATGACTTCTCAACTGAGGCCAATGGGTTGCTCCCAGTTGAGCTGCATCCCACCACTATTCCTGCCTCCCACACCTGCGCAGTATCTTTCCCTATCCCTAGCCACACCTCATGGGCTACCAGATATTGCGGCTGTCTTTGGAGGCTCACTCCTAGCATGAGTTTACCAGCAGAGGGGCATGATACTGCCATTAGAGAGCGCCTGGAGAGGGTATTTTCCAAAGGGGGAATCCACAGTGTCAAGGTGGACATTTATTTGCTCTTCTAGCTCTGTCGGGAGATCGAACGCCAATAAGATACTAAAGTGGGGAACAGGGAGAGCCTTGTTTTCCATATGGAACCCCCAGCATCTGCTGAGACCATGGATTCTCAGGCCCAGCAAAAGCCGGGAAGGGCTGCACCTCCGATACCTTCATCGAGCTCTGCTTCCTATGTTGCCCTGTCTTGAGGTCATGGGGCGACCGTTTCCACGAGGCTCTTCTTGGGAGTGTAGGTACCAAGTTACCCTGCCTTCCCTGCCTGCCTGGGGACTCCCTGTGACTCTGTCAGACTGTCCTAGTGGTCCTGGTGTCAGTAGACATTTCTGGAAGCTACCCAACATTTAATGTCTGCCACTCCCATTCACAGAGGGTCACAGCTTGTCTGGTGTCATATTGGCACTTTGTTCTCTCCTGCAGCATGTCATGGCCCTCTGGGGCAATGATCTGGGGCCTGCCTTCTGCCCCTCCGCAACCTCCACCCCTGACTCCTGCTCCTGCTCTGGCTCCCCTCTTTCTCCCTGCCCCTTGTCTGCCCTGCCAGTTCTCACCTCCTCTAGACCAAGGGCACACTGGAGGTGCTGGGGTCTGGCCTTAACCACTTCACTGGGGTAGTGCTGTCTCCACTGGACGAGTGGCAGTGCCACCCAGCTGCCTTGATATCTGCCAACTCCTCCTGGGCACCATGTGCCACTGCTTGGGTGTTGCTCTTTTTCCTTTTGGTCTTGTCTTGCTTTCTCCCCTGCTTGGTAGTGAGTTTTGTTGTTTCACAAATGAGAATTGTAGCACTAATATAACTTTGAATTTTCAACGACTATGAACTCATACGAACTTTTCCAAAATTTCTGCCTGAAGCTAACTAAAAAGCAAGCAGCAGGGACTGGAGTGATAGCACAGTGAGTAGGGTGTTTGCCTTGCACACGGCTGACCTGGATTTGATTCCCAGAATCCTATATGGTTCCCTGAGTACCACCAGGAGTAATTCCTGAGTGCATGAGCCAGGAATAACCCCTGTGCATCGCTGGGTGTGACCCGTAAAGGAAAAAAAAGCACATTTTGGAATGTGGGAGAACATGATGAGATAATAGTGCTAATGGAATGAATAGTTCCAAAGTCTGAACACCGCACAAGGCGAGAGATCAGTTTTACAGCAGATCTGATGGACGACGGGGTATTAGTATGGAACAAGAAATGACCAAGCTTTCTTGGTGCAGAGAAGGATCTGGAGCATATCAATAACGTAGGAAAATTCGGGGGATTTTCCCAGGTTTCTACGTTGAACAGTGTGACAGACCACCTCTGGGCCATCCCGGGTGATTTCAGTGCCTGTCTCGTCTCTCCCAGACCCGGTGCCTCATTGCAGATCCTGCTCCCCAGGGTAGCCTGTCTGAAATTAGCCTGCGAGAAATGTGGGTAGAGGTGCACTCTCCTCTACAGCAGGGCTCAGGAGATCCTAGTATCAGGACTTGAACAGGGCTGGGTCGCATCAAGGCAAGCACCTTAAACCCTGCAATATCCCTGGGGCCCATTCTTGAAAAGTCTGAAAGTGCTCGGGAGTGGAAGCCTCGGGTTCCACGGGGCTGTCTCCCTGGGCATGGTGCCGTACAGAAGGGGGAGTGAGGCATCTTTAAGGGAGCCCAACTCTACAGGAAGGAGATTTAGGTGGGAAGCAGCTGAAAAAAAAAATACCGCTTGGAGCAGGGCATTAGTCCAGCAGATAAAGTGATCGTCCTGCACACTGCTGACGTTGGATCAATGGGCCCCACTAGTTCCACTAGGTATGGTCCCTGAGCTAAGTCAGGGGTAAAGCCTGAGCATGTCTGGGTGTGGTGCTAACACCCAAAGAAAAGTGCTGCAAGCAGACAGGGCCGGCCTTTTCCCAGTGCCCTAAGGAAGGACTGCTCAAATTCTTAGAGGCCATAAGAGGGATTTCCCTGTTAGGTGGTAGGGGTGAGGGAGGGGAAGGAGGTGACAGCACTGGGTCTCCAGTCGTGACTCTGCCTGAGCAGTGACAGTCCACTTGGACAGTCCATAGTGGCCTGACTCAGGGCAGGACTTGGCTGCTGCTTTGACAGAAAAGTGTCCTGAAAATGTGTGTCAGAGTCCTCAGCAGGAAGAAGCCCACAGTGGGGGTCAAGAGGCAGGACACCCGGGGGGGCAGAACCAGGCGGACCCTGCTCCCGAGCCCTCCACCTCCCTTGGTTGGCTGAGAGCCTGGGGCTGCCCCGCAGTCTATCCAGTTTCAGTCAATCCAAGGGCACTGAAGTGGAGGCGAACACAGTGGAGATCATAAAGCCTGAGGAGCTGGAGGTGGTAACAGTCAAGAAGGACAAGCTGGCGGTGTGGGGAAGACCGTGCATCTGGAGGCAGAAATGTCCCCCAACACTGGGCAATGGGGATGTGAGGGGCAGAAATGTCCCCTAGTAATAGACACTAGTGGTCTGGGAGGCAAAAACAGGCCCCAAGCAGTAGGCACCAGTGACATGGGGTGCAGAGGTTTCCCCTAACAATAGACAGCAGGGTTCCGAGGACAGAAATGTTCACAATTACTCGACACCAGGAATGAGCAGAGCTGAAATTTCCTCCAAAAAAAACACACCAGGGATGTTGGGGAAAATTGTTTTCCAAACTAGACACAAGAGCCCTGGGGTAAGAAATATCCCACAACAGAGAACAGAGCTCAGATAGGAGACATGTCCTCCAACACTACACAATAAGGAGTCCCAGGAGCAGAAATACTCACCCCCATAAAAATAGTTCAAAGAGTAGCAATAATAAATGACCACCTCCCCACCCCCCACCTTAGACTATATCCCAGGAGAGAGGAGTGGAGAATGACACCTCACCCCTGCTTTCCCACCTAAATGTTGAGATATTTCCGGTTTGTGGGTTGTCCTTGCACGGTCCAGGGCATTTTCCACCTTTTGAGTAAAAATTCTGTCCAGAAGGCCAGAGAGAAGTCTCAGGAGACTCAGTACAGGCTTGGGATGCATGAGGTCAAGAACGTTCCCTGGCACCACAGGGTCTCCTGATCACAAAGGCTGGAGCAAATAGAGATCCCCACAAACCCCAAACCTCTCAGGTATGTACACAGGCCATGAGGGTCAATGAAGCAGTACTTGGAAGGATCTCAGTGCTTAGAGGAAACACTCATTCAGAGCATCCGATTTTCAAAACGGCACTTGGCTACAACCATCTACCCGTCCTGGCCCAGGGAAAACGAGGCAACACTCAAACCTTCGGTTCATGGGCTACAGACCAAGCAAAAGTCTGAGCCGAGAGCTCCCCCTCCTCCAGTGCACTGTTTCTATTCTGGGAAAGGAAGTCCTGAAAAGGATGGAGGCTGGAACAGTCAGCAACTGAGTTCTAGGCACTACCTGGGACAGTTTCGGGAATCATGAATTGGTGGCAGAGGAGATAGAGGGGAGAGGGCTGAATCAGTCTCCCTGACAGCCACTGTCCTGTTTCCGAGATTGTTTCTACAAATGGATGCATCCCAGCCTGTGTGGGTGTGTGGCATTGGGTGGGTGGGTCCTGCCAGGGAACGGCTCATGCTTCTTGATGAAGCATGAGCTGTCCTGTGGGGGTCTCCCCATGGATCAGAACCTGACATGACATGCCCATGCCCATGGTGCCTGTTCCGTCTACACCTCCTCTGTAGTGCCCACCGGGAAGAGCCCCCACCTTGCCCCCAATGCTTCCTGGGTGCCAGGCCCCCTAGTGGCCAGATCATGTCTCAGGTAAAGGACCTGCAAACCTCCAGGTATTTCCCAAACCTCTCAAGGACTGGATGGACTTTCTCTGCCCAGAGCCTCACCCCAGTGTGGAACCCTTCACTGCCCACAGGCTCCCCAGACAGCACAATCCCACAGTGACCCTGTGCCCCACCATCAGAGATAAATTTGATTCTCAGCCCAGCGAAAGTGAGAGGGGGAGATGTCAGAGCTACAGGAGACAGCCGCAGACCACTGGGGCTCAGGGCAGGGAGGACAGGTGCATTCGTGGATGCCATAGTGGGCACGGGCGATATGGGGGAGTTGGGGTTCCTTTCAGGCTGCAGGACTCGTGATGGCAGCGTGGCCAGGCTGAGTGGCCCTAGTTGGGAGTGTGTGTATTGAGAGGGATTTCCAGAGCACGCCGGGATCAACACCAGAGAAGCATCAAGGTTCCCCAAGGCCAAGTCTGGTGTCCAGCTCCCAGTAGGATGGACTGAGTCTCAGAGAAAGGGGCAGAGCTGGGGTGGGGAGGTTCTATGGGGTCATTAAGAGCCCTCCAGGACTCAGAAAGGGAAGTCTCTGAGCAACAGGGGGAATTGGTCAGGGACTGACTGGGTCTGGAGGCTCATGGCCCCACAAACTGGCTGCTGCCAGTCTGGGAGGAAGCAGTGAGAGGACAGAGAGAACGTGGACACAGGATAAGGTGGGAGCAAGAACTCTGCGGGCTTCAGGAGAGGAGAGGGGCAGGGCAGGGGGCAGGGGCTCCAAGAAGATAAAGGAGAGGGGCTGGAGTGAGGGGCAGTTGGGACAGCGACCAGGACAGCCCCTCTGCCAGGCTCGCTGGGCTCCCACAGCAGCAGCCAGGCCAGACCTAGGGGTGCTCAGGGGCGAATCCTGGCAGCTGCAGCCCAGCCTGGGCATGGGGGGACGTGATTTCTGGGAATGAGAAAGTCGTGGACTGAGCTACGGGAGACCGAAAGGGTCAGTGCTCCTGGCCCACCGTGGGGCCCACAGAGTTCCAAGCCACCATCGTCGGTAGGGGGCAGTGCCCGAGGGTCCGGGTGGGGGTGGGGAGGCCCGTCCGGCCCACCAGGGCAGAGGCTGGTGCAGCCTTCATTGTGAGGTTACCCCTGGGAGCTCTAGATTTCTCCCTGGCCAATGGGGTTGCAGCCCCGAGGCCACGCCCCCTTCCCTGCCTATAAAAAAGCTCGTGGCCCCGCCCCTCGGGGACCCTCTCTCAAGGATGCTTGAGGGAGAAGTGGCCCCATCACACCTTCCCCCTGTTGACCCTTCGAGGGGTCATCTAGGGGTCACCTCCAGATGGTGACCCTTCCACGGGTCATCTACGGGTCACCTCTAGGTGTCATCTCTAGGAGATCGTTGGAAATTCGCAGAGCGCAACGGACGGTAAGAAAAGGCCCTGCGTTGGCCCTGCACTGGTCAGTGTATGGCCCCGAGGCCACAGGATCAATCCCGGGCCCATTTCCAGCAAGACTTCCGGCAGTTTTGTCCCCAGCAGCCTCTGTCCTCGTCAGGGTCTCCCGGGACTCTGGGATGGGAGTCCCCAGAGAGCCCCTCTCCAGGACCTGTCCGTTCCTGTCCCCAGAATAGGACCTCCTGGGCTCCTGCTGTCCAAAGACCTGGGTGGCTGGACACTGGCTCCCCAGCTCAGGAAACAATGGGGGTGGGAACTCAGGGAAATGCTGAGGAGCTGCCTCAGTGGCGCTGGGGAGTCAAAGCAGGGTCCCCGGGTGCGCAGACCCCTCACCACAGACCCTCCTGCCAAAAACCTCTTACCGTGCGACCACACCCTTCCCGTCTAATTTAGGACAGAAAGAGATGGAAGAACAGAATTTTAGAACATCAGATATATCTTGTAAAGGCGGAGAGTCACATGGCAGCGCCTCATCCGTTAGGGGTGAATGATTTGGGCTGGTGCTTGGCACCAGGAGTTTGAAGCCTGTGATGTCTGAGGAGGGCAAGGCAGGGAGGAATCACCCAGAGTGTCCTGAGGCCACGGCCACATCCCTGCCTATAGAAATGCTCGTGGCCCCGCCCCTCGGGACACCCTCTCTCAAGGAGGCTTAAGGGAGAAGTGGCCCCAATGCACCTTCTGCATGTTGACCCTTTCCCTAGGGGATCATTGGAAATTGGCAGAGCATGAAAAGATGGGAAGAAAAAGTGCTAGGTCGGTGCTAACCCGCCAACACTGGGCCATGCGCTGGTTCTGCACTGGTCAGTGTGTGGCCAGGAGGCCCAGGATAAAGCCTCCGCCCATTGACAGCCACGTTTTCAGGCAGTCTTGTCCTCCAGCAACTTCTGTCCTCGCCAGGGTCTCCCGGGACTCTGGGATGGGAGTCCCCAGAGACACTCTCTCCAGGCCCTGTTTCCTCCTGCCACCAGAATAGGATCTCCTGGGCTCCCGCTGACCAAAGACCTGGGTGGCTGGACACTGGCCCACCCAACTCAGGAAACAATGGGGGTGGGAGCTCAGGGCATCACTGAGGAGCTGGGGAGTCAAAGCAGGGTCCCTGACTCCCAGAAACCTCACCACAGACCCTCCTGGCAGTGGGTTTAACTGTGCAAAAACACGCTTGCCCTCTTGTTTGGGACAGAAAGAGCTGAAAGAACAGAATTTTAAAACATCAAGTGTATCTGATAAAGGCAGAAGTTTGCAATTTAGAGCGTCATCCTTAAGGGTTGAGTGATTTGGGCTGGTGCACAGCACCAGGAGCTTGAAGTCTGTGATGTCCGAGGAGGGCAAGTCGGGGAGGACTGACTTCGAGTTTCCAGGGAGGGGTCCTGTGAATGGGGCATTGTGACACGGGAGACCGGCTGGGAGCAGGAGCTGGGCGAGTCTCCCTGTCCCTCCACACCTGTGTCCTGCCCTGGGGGCAGCCAGAGGAAATGGGGTCAGCTGTCCACTCCCCAGAATGTTACGACCCTGAAAATGCAGAGAGCTCTAGGGCCGGGACATACAACGCTTGTTTCTAGTTGTCCCTCGTGTCCCTGCCAGCACTGCCAGGAGGGCTCCAGTGGGTCCAAAGCAGGAAAGAATCTACTTAGTAAGGTGCCCGGAGCAGCAGATGGCGGTGAGAAATGAGCAGCCCCCGAGATGAGCAGGAGGAACCAAGAGTCGGGGCTGTTGACCATGAAGTTTGGGTGGGGTTGAAGGTCTGGGGTCCTTGACTGTCTGCTTCCTCTCAGGTTTACCGGCCTCTGGGTGCCCCCGAAACAGCCACATCGTTGAAAACATTTCGAAGGACAGGTGGAGGCAGGAGGTTCCAGGAACAACGGGTGAACCCGGAGAACAACTGCGGATGCGAGTGGGGGCCGAGGGGACTGAGCTGGGGTGAGAGAAGCGGGCGCAGCGCCGCCTGGAGTCTGAGGGCTGTGGGGTGGCCGGCCGGGAGCCCGGCCAGGCTCGAGTTGTGTCTCTGTAACAGTGGAAGGGGTCTGGGTAACATTCCGCAGTCTTGGAGCTGAACGAGTCTCCTATCATCTCCAATTATAACCTATCATTCCAACATGTCTTCACTGCGAGCCCACGAAAAGTTGCCGTACTCGAAGAGTTTTGAGAGAGGGGGCAGGGGTTTGCTGGCCATCAGCTCCCCTCCACCCTGGGGTATTCTTGGGGCATAACCATTCAGTCTTCTGGGCTGTGACTTTCCTGGTCTGTGAAATGGGCTGGTGAGACCCCCTGTGAGGCCAAGAGCCTGCCTTGGGTGATGGCAGGAAGGACAGGTCAGAATGCCCTGAGGGCTGTACTGGCACTGACTGGCCCACACTACACAGAGGGGTCTGGAGTTGGCAGTTGCCAGGTAGGAGTCAGGGTCCGAGGCAGAGGGAGACCCAACTCCTAGGCTCTGGGACAAAGACGCCATGGGGGCCTGTGGCTGAGGGTCTGAGCCCTGCATCTCCTGGCTGGGATGTAGTCGGTCCTCCTGCCTGTCCTCACAGACACTGTCCTACCTCCCACAGATGCCAGGGCAGGACGAAAAGGTGCAGTGCCAGTGGCCTCCCTGGGGCCGATTCTGCTGGTACCTGGAAATGCACATAGCTGCCGACAAGAGCACCTGGATGCCCGCTGTCACCTGGGCTCCAAGGAGGAGCAGCTGAACCAGCAGATGCTGCGGCAGAAGCAGCCCATAGACCAGCTGCTGCAGGTGCCACCAAGGCAGCAGGCCCTGCTGGAGGCCGCCATCAGGGAGCTGAGGGAGACCAGGTGAGAGAGGGGCCACGGGCTCTGGGGCAGGAAGGCCCTAGACCTGCCTCCTCAGCTAGTGCCTTCACCCCAGGTGCTCTTCTGTGGGACTCAGCAGCAGAAACAGCAGCTGCAGAACCTGGTAAAGTGGAAAGGAGTCCCGGAAAAGGGTGAGTGACAGGGAGAAGCCCCTGTGGGTCAGAGGGCGGGGCTACTGGGGAGGGGAGCCAGGCGGCCCCACCCCCAGCCCCCCACCTCCCTTCCTTGGTTGAGACCCTTATGCTGCCCGACATCCCATCCACTCCAAAGGGATTGGCGTGGAGACAAACAACACACAGGTGCTCCTGGACACAAAACGTGAGGAGCTGGAGGCCACAGACAAGGAGGAGGCACAGGAGGCCAGGCAGGAGGAGTGCCAGAGTCCAGGAGCTGGAAGAGACAGTCAAGTCCCAGGGGGCAGGGACCATGGCTTGTGTGAGATCCAGAGACGCTCCTGTTGCTGTCCTTAAGGAAGAGGAGTCCACCGTCATCGGACCCAGGTCCTGTAATGACCCGCCGAAAATCCAGAAAACGCAGCTGGTCAGCAAGAGCTCCACTGGCAGCCTGACACCCAGCTGACACCTCGATTTTACTGCACCGACGCACCCTGCCGCTCTCACCCAATTGATCTAGCCCAGCCCCGTCCTCCCCACGCCACCCGAGTTCTGCCTTCTTCCTCTGCCCTTTGCTCTTCTCCCTCCACTAGAACCAGGGATATCCCTCACTGCAAGACCAGGGATCAGGGCAAAGCCACAACTATTCTCCATCTCAAGAAACAGGAAATCAGGGGGACAGTAAAGTCTCCATCCACTAGACCCCGAGATGTGGGGTAAGAAATGTCCCCACCCCTAGACACCCCAGGGATCAGGGGGCACAGTTTCCCCCTCCAATAGACCCCAGGAAATGGGGGTACCAGAGATGCCCCCCCACTAGACGCCAGGATTCGGGGGGGCAGAGATGCCTCCCCACCACTAGACGCCAGGGATGGGGGGGGCAGAGATTCCCCCCCACTAGAGGGCAAGGATTAAGGGGGGGCAGAGATGCTCCCCCCACTAGACGCCAGGGATCGGGGGGGGCCAGAGATTCCCCCCTCCACTAGAGGGCAAGTATTAAGGGGGGCAGAGATGCCCCCCCACCACTAGACGCCAGGGATCAGGGGGGGCCAGAGATTCCCCCCCCACTAGATGGGAAGGATCAAGGCGGGGCCAGAGATTCCCCCCCCACTAGAGGGCAAGGATCAAGGGGGGGCCAGAGATTCCCCCCCCCAGTAGAGGGCAAGGATCAAGGGGGGGCCAGAGATTTCCCCCCCCTCTAGATGGCAAGGGTTAACGGGGGGGCAGAGATGCCTCCCCACCACTACACGCCAAGGATCGGGGGAGCCAGAGATTCCCCCCCACTAGAGGGCAAGGATCAAGGGGGGGCCAGAGATGCCCCCCCACCACTAGACGGCAGGGATTGGGGGGGCCAGAGATTCCCCCCCCACTAGATGGCAAGGATTAACAGGGGGGCAGAGATGCCCCTCCCACTGCACGCCAGGGATCGGGGGGGGCAGAGATTCCCCCCCACTAGAGGGCAAGGATCAAGGGGGGGCCAGAGATGCCCCCCCCACTAGACGCCAGGGATTGGGGGGGGCCAGAGATTCCCCCCCCACTAGATGGCAAGGATTAACGGGGGGGCAGAGATGCCCCCCCACCACTAGACGCCAGGGATGGGGGGGCCATATATGCCCCCCCCACTAGACGCCAGGGATGGGGGGGGCCAGAGATGCCCCCCCAACCACTAGACGCCAGTTATTGGGGTGGCCAGAGATACCCCCTCACCACGAGATGCCAGGGATTGGGGGGCCAGAGATACCCCCCAACCACTAGACGCCAGGGATCGGGGGCGTCCAGAGATGCCCCCCCACCAATAGAAGCCATGGATTGGGGGGGCTAGAGATGCCCCCCAATTACTAGACGCCAGGGATGGGGGGGGCCAGAAATGCCCCCCCACCACTAGACGCCAGGGATCGGGGTGCCGAGATGTCCCCCTCCGCAAGGTCCGAGGGATCAGAGGGGCCGAGATGTCCCCCTCCACAAGGTCCGAGGGATCGGAGGGAAGAAATGTCCCCCTCCACAAGGTCCAAGGGATCAGGATGGCAGATATATCCCCCAAGCACTAGCAAACAATGATTTGGAGGTCAGAAGTTACAACTCAGCTCTCCCCTCCCCATTGTGGGGTCCTGTTTCTGCGCATGACAGCCCTGAAGCTTGGCCGCTGGTACCATCCAGTCACCGGATTCTACACACTCTTTGGGGCTGTTTGGGGACTTTGTATTGCTGGCTGAGAAGAGGGAAGGAGGAAGGTGGGCTTTCTCCCTGACCGCCACTGTCTGATTTTCACGATTGTAGCAATAAATGGATCTATCCCAGGCCTGTGTGGGTGTGTGTGTCACTGGGCGGGGCAGGTCTGGCCAGTAGTTGACAATTGCTTCTAGATTGTGGGAAGCCTCGGCCATGTCACCATGCCAAGACGCGTCACCTGCCTGCCCCTGTGTGAAGCCTGTCAATGACCCCAGGAGAGTCCACCCCAAGGGTTGAAGGTCTCAATCACGGATGCGTCCCCAGGAGGGAGGGCAGGATGCAGCACCCAGAGCCCTGCCTTCCACTGCAGCACCTCCATGGCCTCCCCTGCCCCTGGTGCCTGTTTCCCCATTCCCCTCTGCAGTGCACCAGGGACAGACCCCACTTTGCCCCCTAGTGGCCACATCAGGTTTCTCAGGATGAGCACTTGAAAGTGTTCCTGCAGCAGGTGGGTCCAAGGTGCTGTCCCCTCAGCCAGGCTCCCCCTGGATGGCACCCACCCTAGCAGGAAGACAGTGTGTTATCAGTGGAGCAGGATGGGGCCGTGGATGGAACATGTTTCTAGTGTCCCCGAGTCTGTACGGAGCTGATCCCTGATAATAGCGCCCCACCTCTTTGTGGACCATCAGATTCCCTAATACAAGTCCCACTGCCACCATCACAGCACGGTCAGACCCCATGTAATAGAGAACCAGGCCCTGACTCCTCTTTGCTCCTGCACACCTGGACCTGTTGGGAAAGCCTTGGCTGAGTGACACTCTACTGGTGACAAGAAGTGTGTCCAGATTCATGTATCAGACCAGATGGCAAAGCCTCAGAAGGCAGAGCCATCCTGTTCCAGTAATTTCCAGGAATTTGGTCAGCCATGCCCCTTCCTGCCTGTCACATTCCTACTTGGATTGGAACCAGGGTTCGGGGAGGCACCAGGGATCAGCCTGGTATGGCTGTTCAGGGCAGGCACAGGCTGGTCCCGGTTTACCCCTCGGTGCCCAGTTCATAGCCCTTCCCCTCTAACTGCACCATGGGCCTGGGGCCGCCCGTTCACTCTCATGGATCTTCACACCTCACACATATCCTGCACACCCTCTCGAAGCTTCTACTGGGGCTCTGGGCTTAGTTCTCTGTGTCCTGCCTCTGGGCCCCTGGGCTCTGGAAACACCAAGTCCAGGTTTTCCTAGAGGTTTGGGGAGCTGGGAGACTGTGGGGATCAGGGGCTTGAGCCCTCTCACCCCTTGCCAGTGGTGAGAGCTGTTCTCCCATTGAACGACTGTCTTTGGAGTTTTTCCTTTTAGGATCATACAGAGTATCACCAAGACAGGTGGCACCCAAGAATTTGCTGGAAGCATCCTAGTGTATTCCATGTTTGCAGGCTCTACCCAGCTATCCCCCAAACGGGCAGTAGCAGGTCACAGCCTAATTATGTAGGTTGTTTACAGGCTACCTTGATTCTGCGGTAACAACTTTCATCTAACATGCAGTGGTGCCTAGTGCTCTCAGGTGCTCCCACAGTGGTGATTCCCGTTTCTACGCTCAGTGTTCGAGCGTTCCTGTGAGCCCCTTCCATCCCTGCTCGGGTAACCTGCTTTCCCTTAGTCTCTTGCTCGGTGAGAGATTTGGGAACCCCATCCGGGTCAGACAGAAGGACAGAGATATATAAATAAAGTTAAGGAAATAGGAGTAGCTTACTGGGGGCGCTCCCGGGCGGACTCTCCGAACCTCAGGTGAGGCAATGGTACACCCGCGCCCTGGGTTAGACTAAGGGGGCTATGAAGTTGTCTTGGTCTGGTCCTAGTCAACTGTTCGTGGGTCAATGGTAAGGAACATGGAATGAAGCCTGGTGGCTTCCTGTCACCAAGTGGGCATTAAGTCTTGTCTTCCTCACCTGGGACAAGGTGATCTCTGACTCCAGGAATGTTGCTGTCCACTCAGCCGGTTGCCATTTGGTTCTGGTCACCATTTTGTCAGAGCAAACCTCACATTTGATTCTTGTCAAATTTGGTGATTCCTGACCCATCCATCTTGTCCACCTCCTAGAGCGGGTCTCTCAGAGGTCCTGCCTAGTTTTTCGCTTCTGCCTCTTGTTGCCTCCTTGGTTCCCTCCCCTTAGGCTTGGCAGACAGAATCATTTGCGAGCCCCCCTTAGCTGACCCCGCTGCGGCTGATCCTGACAAACTAGCACCTGCAGGTTAATCTTCTGGCGATGCTCAGTGATGAGTTTGTCTGGGATTGTTTCCCATTTCTCTCCTGACTCTGAGAGATGTCCAATCTACAGTGAGGCCCTCAGGAGTGGCCAAACCTGACCACGGCTGGGCCTGACCAGCCTCCAGCTCACTGGCCCTTCTCGAGTTCATTCTTTCAACTGGCTCAAAGCCCCCTCCCCCTCCTGACTGGTTTGAGTAGAGCAGTGTTCAGTCATTGAAGAAAACACCTTTTCCTCCCTACTGGACACTGAGCAGGCCCAGGGCCCATAGATTTGAAAGACAACTAAGGCCAGGGAGTCAGTTTGGTTCTGGACCCTTACTGCCCATGGCATTCTGGACCTTAAGGAGTTTTTCCACCTGGGTTGCTACTTGAGTCAGAGACCCTCTGCCTGTTCCCAGTCACCACAGCCCCCATCTCCCATAGTGAGGAGACCAGAATCAGCCGTGGGGGTGGGGTGATGTGTTTTCACCTCTGGGCTGCTCAGGTAAATGAGCAAAGCACAGTTAGCAGGTATATCCCCCCTGCCCCCCCCCCCCACCCTCGTCAGGATCCCACCATCCAGGGTATATTCTCAATGACACCATACTCATCAAGGGTCACTGTCAATCAAGATGAAACTAGCGCCCAGGTCAGCACTTCCTGATCACCTTTGTCAGGATTCCTGCCCTGCATCCCGCCACCCACCCAGACTCTGTCTCCTTCCCCTGCCTGGTCTCTGTGGGCACCTGCAGAGTTTGCATCTGCTTTGGCAGCCTCAGGCAATCCATGGTGTTTGCTCAGTGCACCAGAGAGTCGACCCTGCGGGCTCAGCACAACTCCCCATTTCTATTATTGTTAGTATTTGTGACCAAAGAGACCAGGGCTAGTCTAGGTACTGGCAGCAGTGCCGTTGGGGCAGACCCTCAGTGCCCAAGCGTTTCCTGCCCTGCTCACACCCAGCATGCCTCCAGCTCTCCCTGCCAGAAGACCCACGGTTCAACAGTTGGACACGGTAACAAGTTGCCGATGCAGATGTTTCTGTTTCCTCACCTCTTTAAGTTAAACGTTTACAGCAATGGTGAAATTTGCTTCTCATCAATGTTGCCTGTCATCTTGCGTAAGCTCAGTAAGAGAATTACAGATTCCTTTAATCTGTCGCTTCAAATTTAGCTCAACGTAAAGTCAGGCATGAAAGGTCAGATCTGTTGGCTTTTCCTGGCCCATGTCATCTGCTCCTACTCCCCAGACTCCAGTCCTGGGGCCAGTTTTATTTTGTCTATCCCAGACCCAAGGGGTCTGTGACCATTCTTTTGGCCAGAGACTGTCCCATGCTGTACTCTGGACCATATCACATGTTGGATCTTCGGCCTTCCCTTGTCCAAATAAGGGTCACCTGGCGCCTGTCCGAGGTCCATCCAAGGCCCTCCATGCGATGCACATTTGAGAATGTTTGAATCATGGACAATCACTGGGAAACTAAAGCTTTCGTAAGATGAATGTCCAGGATGAGATCAGGACCCACCTGTGACTCCTGCATCAAGCATCAAGCAGTGTCTGTGCAAGGGTCTCTTTGCCAGGAGCCCAAGAGCATACCAAGGCCATCAAGGAGAGAAAAACTAACATTTCCCTGATAGTCTGGTCTGGGAAATAACGCCCTTCGTTCTACATAGTTTCACACCAGAAAATTCCCAACATCCTCACTGAGCCGCATGCCGAAAACCAAAGGAAACTTATGGGCTTTACCTGGAATTTGGGAGTCAACATCCTAGACCAATCAATGCCCTCAACCCCACATAAAAAGGTCAATTCCAGAGTCAGTTTGGCGGGGACCCCACATTGTAGATGTAAGAGAGAAATATTCACAGGCTAGGAAACAGCAGAGACCCAATGAGGCCCGCGTGGGATCCTCATGCTCCCGCACTGCACTGACAGGCAGCTCCTGGGACACGGCCAGGGCGAGGCTGACTGCTCAGTGGGATACCAAGCAGGTCCCCTCTTCTGCCAACACTCTCTGGGACCCCTGTGTCTTCCTGAGTGTGGTGAGTCTAGGGCATGATACCTGCCGCTGTGAGAGCCGTGGGGTTCAGGGACCTTGCAAAAGGGTCCGTTCCTGTGGCAGGGGAGGGGGCATGTGGAGGGCTTCTACCTTCCAGTCCTTACCCAACACTAGCCCACAGTTGGAAATTTGGTGCCCGAGTCCCCAGGGTCACAAGGTACTTCCCCAGAGGCTAGGAAATACATGTCATCTTGCACTTCCTGAAAGTCAGGGGGTAGGTGGAAGGCTCCTCTTAGGGCAGAAAGGTGGCAGGGTGAGGGGAGTGCTGGACATGTGCCAGCCCTGCCCTCCGGCAGCTAATGAAAGTAGCGGCCCTTGAGCGCAGTTCCTGACCTCCCAAAGAACACCAGACTCCCACTCTGTTCTTCCAAGACTGTGGTGAGCCACCCAGGAGATACACGTATAATACTATGAGTATTTTACCTGTCATGTCATGTCACGGATACCCAGGCCTGGCCATTTTGAAGATGAGAAACCAGGCCAGTTTAGTGAACCCACGTGGCCTGAGGCCTTCATCTTCTTTAGGAGTTCCTGGCAGGCAGGTGTCCATCCCATCCCTATCTGGCGTTTGGAGACCTCCCGGTCTTCAGGACTTGTCTGGACACTGAGAGCAGGGCCCAGGCTGTGGTCAGTCATTGCAGATCTGCAGATCCCTGATTGTCCATAGCAGAGACCATTTCCAGTTCTCCCTTTGGCCAAAGTGCCTGAAACAACAATTCTATTTTTTGTCCAAATTTGAAATCCTTGAGTGTTAAAAGTAGGTAAAGGGATATTCCTGATACCCTTTCAGTATCTGTATTGTAAACCACAAAAATGGAGACAGAGAGCGAGAGACAGAGACAGAGACAGAGAAAGAGGAGAGAGAGAGAGAAAAGGCAGAGACAGAGACAGACAGAGACAGAAACAAACAGAGAGAAAGATAGATAATAAAAACATCTTCCAAAAAGGCTGACCTGAATATCTGGAGAAAACCCAAGTACCTGAGAACGGATGACTGGTTAAAAAACTTTGGTATATCTACACAATGGAATACAATGCTGCTGTTAGAAAGGATGAATTCATGAAATTTGCATACAAATGATACTACATGGAAAGTACCATGCTAAGTGAAATGAGTCAGAAAGAGAGGGACAGACATAGAAAGATTGCATTCATCTGTAGAATATCAAGAAACAAAATAGGAGACTAAAACCCAAGAATAGTCGCGATAAGTACCAGGAGGTTTGCTCCATGGCTTGGAGGCCAGCCACACATGCTGGAGGAAAAGGCAGCTCAGATAGAGAAGGGAGCACCAAGTAAAGGGTGTTGGGAGGATCCTCCCAGGATGGGAGATACATGCTGAAAGTAGACTATAGACCGAACATGATTAACACTCAATGCCTCTTTTGCAAACCACAACACCCAATAAGAGAGAACAAAAGTGAATGCCCTGCCACAGAGCCAGGGTGGGGTGGGGGGAAGGGGGGTGGGAGGGATACTGGGATCTGTGGTGGTGTAAAATGGGCACTGATGGAGGGATGGGTCTCGGTCATTGTATAACTGAAATCCAAACAAAAAATTTGTAAGTATATAACTGTACCTTATGGTGTTTTACGAATAAACATAAAAAAAAAGGCAGGCCTGGGTGGAGAGGTGGGGGGGGGTTGGGTGTTGGGAGGAAACTGGAAACATTGGAGGTGGGAAATGTACACTGGTGGAGGGATGGGTGAACAATGATGACTGGAGCCTAATCATGATCAGCTTTGTAAGGTTCTATCTCACATCGATTTAATAAAAATAAATTTTAAGAGGAGAACGGCTTATATTTGGATTTATAGAATTAGATGTGTAGTACATTTTCTGAGGTAAAGTCCAGAGCTCAGCTGAGGTGCTAGGATCATTAACGAATTGGGGAGATATGATGCTGACTTGAGTTTGGAAAGAGTCCATGACGGGTAGATCAGTGGTTCAAATGTGTCCTGCGTTGAGCACCATTCAACATGTCATTACTTAATTTCTTTTGTAAAAATGATTATTTCATTTACTTTAAGGGGAAAATGTGTATGGGCATTTATAAATGGCAAACAAATTTCATTTGCATTAGATATGGAAGTGGGAAAATGCTGCAGGGAACCTGCAGAGGCCTCTCAGGGTACAGAGATGGGGGTGGGGGACAGGTCCAAGGGACCTTCCCTAGTGGCAGTTTGTGATGGAAAGGTACAGGCAGTTACTGGCCATTAGAAGTTAGGGGGAGTGGTCAGCTCTTTCAGCTCACATTCGCTTTTGAACATGTCCTCCCTTCACATCTTACTGAGTAAATTTCTTTCAAGAAAAGTATCTTGCAGGATTGGAGAGGTAGTCCAGAGGGTAGGGCATTTGCCTTGTGGACCAGCCAATTCAGATGTGACCCCGGGCACCGCATATGATCCCGTAGCCCCACCAGGAGTCGTCCCTGAGTATAGAGCCAGGAGTGAGGCCTGAGCAACACTGGGTATATCCCTCCAAAAATGTCCAAGTATAGCAAAAAGAGGAGGGGGGAGAGTGGGAGGGGCGGTTCTGATTGCAGTGGGACTCACTGGAGCATTTGGGAATTTCACACGCACCATTGTAAACTGGTATTCCTTTTGGGATGCAATATAGCAAAATCAATGGAAAGTTAAAATTTTTATTTGAAAAAGATCAAAGAGGCAGGGAGATAGTAGAGCGGGAAGGGCACTTGGGCTATCTGACTTCAATCTCTGGCGTCCCATAGAGGCCCTTGAGCATGGCTGGGACTGATCCCTGCTGTGGTTCCAAAACCAAAGAAGCACACAAACAAGGAAATGTAATATATCAAAAGCTAGAACAGCTGGTAAGGGGTCTGCTTTGCATACTTCCATCCTGGGTTGATCCCTGGCACCTCCTATGGATCCTTGAGCACCATTAGGGGTGATCCCTGAGCACAGGACAGAAGACAGGGTCCCCAGTCAAGGGAGGTCTCATCTCTTAGGCCGCTGGAGCAAGACCATGGGGGCCTGTGCAGGGGACAGATTGCCCAGGCGCTGCCCGCCTTGGGCCTGGGAGCCGGTGCTTGACATCCACATCCCTCGACTCAGAGCAGGATGCCCTGGCTGCCTGTCCTCACTCCCAGCTTTGCTGTGGTGAGAGCTGTTCTCCCATTGAACGACTGTCTTTGGAGTTTTTCCTTTTAGGATCATACAGAGTCTCACCAAGACAGGTGGCACCCAAGAATTTGCTGGAAGCATCCTAGTGTATTCCATGTGTGCAGGCTCTACCCAGCTATCCCCCAAAGGGGCAGTAGCAGGTCACAGCCTAATTATGTAGGTTGTTTACAGGGTACCTCGATTCTGCGGTAACAACTTTCATCTAACATGCAGTGGTGCCTAGTGCTCTCAGGTGCTCCCACAGTGGTGATTCCCATTTCTACGCTCAGTGTTCGAGCGTTCCTGTGAGCCCCTTCCATCCCTGCTCGGGTAACCTGCTCTCCCTTAGTCTCTTGCTCGGTGAGAGATTTGGGAACCCCATCCGGGTCAGACAGAAGGACAGAGACATATAAATAAAGTTAAGGAAATAGGAGTAGCTTACTGGGGCGCTCCCGGGCAGACTCTCTGAACCTCAGGTGAGGCAGTGGTACACCCGCGCCCTGGGTTAGACGAAGGGGGCTTTTAAGTTGTCTTGGTCTGGTCCTAGTCATCTGTTCGTGGGTCAATGTTAAGGAACCTGGAATGAAGCCTGGTGGCTTCCTGTCACCAAGTGGGCATTAAGTCTTGTCTTCCTCACCTGGGACAAGGTGATCTCTGACTCCAGGAATGTTGCTGTCCACTCAGCCGGTTGCCATTTGGTTCTGGTCACCATTTTGTCAGAGCAAACCTCACATTTGATTCTTGTCAAATTTGGTGATTCCTGACTCATCCATCTTCTCCACCTCCTAGAGTGGGTCTCTCAGAGGTCCTGCCTTGTTTATGCTTCTGCCTCTTGTTTCCTCCTTGGTTCCCTCCCCTTAGGCTTGGCAGACAGAATCATTTGCGAGCCCCCCTTAGCTGACCCCGCTGCGGCTGATCATGACAAACTAGCACCTGCAGGTTAATCTTCTGGCGATGCTTAGTGATGAGTGACTCTCTGGGATTGTTTCTCATTTCTGGCCTGACTCTGAGAGATGTCCATTCTACAGTGAGGCCCTCAGGAGTGGACAAACCTGACCACGGCTGGGCCTGACCAGGCTCCAGCTCCCTGGCCTTCTGGAGTTCATTCTTTCAACTGGCTCAAAGCCCCCTCCCCCTCCTGACTGGTTTGAGTAGAGCAGCTTTCAGTCCTCATTGGAGAAAACACCTTTCCCTCCCTGCTGTGCACTGAGCAGGCCCAGGGCCCATTGATTGAAGAGACAACTGCAGCCAGGGAGTCAGTTTTGTTCTGGACCCTTACTGCCCATGGCATTCTGGACCTGTAAGGTGTTTTTCTACCTGGGTGGCCAGTTGAGTCAGAGATCCTCTTCCTGTTCCCAATCACCACAGCCCCCATGTGGCCTCTGGGGCAAACAGAGCAGTGAGGAGACCAGAATTAGCCCTGGGGATGGGGTGATGTTTTTTTCACCTCTGGGCTGCTCAGGCAAATGAGCAGAGCACAGTTAGCAGGCTCATCCTCCCCCCTGCCCCCCACCCCCGTCATGATCCCACCATCCAGGGTATATTCTCAATGACTCCATGCTCATCAAGGGTCAACTGTCAATCAAGATGAAACTAGCACCCAGGTCTGCACTTGCTGTTGACCTTCGTCAGGATTCCTGCCCCGCACCGGGCCTCCCCACCCAGACTCTGTCTCCTTCCCCTGTCTGGTCTCTACAGGCATCTGCAGAGTTTGCATCTGCTTTGGCAGCCTCAGGCAATCCATGGTGTTAGCTCAGTTCACCAGAGAGTCGACCCTGGGGGCTCAGCACAACTCCCCATTTCTATTATTGTTAGTATTTGTGACCAAGGAGACCAGGGCTAGTCTAGGTTCTGGCAGCAGTGCCATTGGGGCAGACCCTCAGTGCCCGAGCGTTTCCTGCCCTGCTCACACCCAACATGCCTCCAGCTCTCCCTGCTAGAAGACCCACGGTTGTACACTTGGACACGGTAACAAGTTGCTGATGCAGATGTTTCTGTTTCCTCACCTCTTTAAGTTAAAAGTTTACAGCAATGGTGAAATTTGCTTCTCATCAATGTTGCCTGTCATCTTGCATAAGCTCAGTAAGAGAATTACAGATTCCTTTAATCTGCCGCTTCAAATTTAGTTCAATGTAAACTCAGGCATGAAAGGTCAGATCTGTTGGCTTTTCCTGGCCCATGTCATCTGCTCCTACTCCCCAGACTCCAGTCCTGGGGCCAGTTTTATTTTGTCTATCCCAGTCCCAAGGGGTCTGTGACCATTCTTTTGGCCAGAGACTGTCCCATGCTTTACTCTGGACCATATCACATGTGGGACCTTAGGCCTTCCCTTGTCCAAATCAGGGTCACCTGGCGCCTGTCCGAGGTCCATCCAAGGCCCTCCACGTGATCCACTTTTGAGAATGTTTGAATCAAGGATAATCCCTGGGAAAGTGAAGCTTTAGTAAGATGAATGTCCAGGATGAGATCAGGACCCACCTGTGACTGCATCAAGCATCAAGCAGTGTCTGTGTGGGGGTCTCTTTGCCAGGAGCCCAAGAGAATACCAAGGCCATCAAGGAGAGAAAAACTAACATTTCACTGGTGGTCTGGTCTGGGAAATGACGCCCTTCGTTCTACAGTGTTTCACACCAGAAAATTCCGAACATCCTCACTGAACCACATGCCAAATACCAAAGGAAACATATGGGCTTTTCCTGGAACTTGGGAGTCAACATCCTAGACCAATCAATGCCCTCAACCCCACATAAAAATTCCAGAGTCAGTTTGGCGGGGACCCCACATTGTAGATGCAAGAGAGAAATACTCACAGGCTAGGAAACAGCAGAGACCCGATGAGGCTCGCATGGGATCCTCACACTCCGCACTGCGCTGACAGGCAGCTCCTGGGACACGGCCAGGGTAAGGCTGACTGCTCAGTGGGATACCAAGCAGGTTCCCTCCTCTTCCAACACTCTCTGGGTCCCCTGTGTCTTCCTGAGTGTGGTGAGTCTAGGGCATGACACCTGCCGCTGTGAGAGCCGTGGGGTTCAGGGACCTTGCAAAAGGGTCTGTTCCTGGGGCAGGGGAGGGAGCACGTGGAGGGCTTCTTCCTTCTAGTCCTCACCCAACACTAGCCAACAGTTGGAAATTTGGTGCCTGAGCCCCCAGGGTCACAAGGTACTTCCCCAGGGGCTAGGAAATACATGTCATCTTGCACTTCCTGAAAGTCACGGGGTAGGTGGAAGACTCCTCTTAGGGCATAAAGGTGGCAGGGTGAGGGGAGTGCTGGACATGTGCCTGCTCTGACCTCCGGCAGCTTAGAAAAAGTAGCGTCCCTTGAGCACAGTTCCTGACCTCCCAAAGAACACCAGACCCCCACTCTGTTCTTCCAAGACTGTGGTGAGCCACCCAGGAGACACACATATAATACTATGAGTATTTTACCTGTCATGTCATGTCACGGTTACCCAGGCCTGGCCATTGTGAAGATGAGAAACCAGGCCAGCTTAGTGTTCCCAGGTGGCCTCGGACCTTCATCTTCTGTACGAGTGTCCTGGCAGGCATGTGTCCATCCCATCACTATCTGGGGTTGGGAGACCTCCCGGTCTTCCTGAAAGCAGGGCCCAGGCTGTGGTCAGTCATTGCAGATCTGCAGTTCCCTGGTTATCCATAGCAGAGACCATTTCCAGTTCTCCCTTTGGCCAACGTGCCTGGAAGAACAATTCTATTTTTTGTCCAAATTTGAAATCCTTGAGTGTTAAAAGTAGGTAAAGGGATATTCCTGATACCCTTTCAGTATCTATATTGTAAACCACAAAAAGTGAGACAGAGAAAGATAAACAGAGACAGAGAAAGAGAGAGAGAGAGAAAAGGCAGAGACAGGGACAGACAGAGACAGAAACAAACAGAGAGAAAGATAGATAATAAAAACATCTTCCAAAAAGGCTGACCTGAATGTCTGGAAAAAAACCCAAGTGCCTGAGAACGGATGACTGGTTAAATGTCGCGTCCCGCGCTGTGGTGCCGAGCCAGAGTGGGCCGTCAGGGTGAAATCAGTACTCGAGTCACACAGGGTTCCGTCTTTCAGGAGATGGCATGAATGCGTGCGTTTATTCAGAGCACAGGTACAGACTTAAGTATGTTTCCACAACCCACCCAAAAGAAAGGAAAGGGGATGGGACGTGGAAAAGTGGATGGGACGATGAATAGAGCCATGCATCGTTGGTCAGCCACCTGCTGACCCTTTCGACCTAACGCTACCGGTCGGAGAGGCCTGCTTTGTTACAGTTTTGACATATCCATAGAGACTGCTGTTCCTCGTACATCATTTACAAATCATTTACGAGGGTGCATTTTCCCCAAACTGAAACGTCATGTACTGGGAAGCTGCCCAGCTTTGTCCCCCAAACTGAAACCTCCTATACTGGGAAGTTGCCCAGCTTTGAGCAGGACAAAGGGGGAATGAAAAATCAAGCATTCTTTTACTTGGTCAGTAGGCAACCTCTCACCCCTTTTTTCCAATCATGGCATGCCAGGACCCCTGTCTTAGGTCGTCCGTCGCCCCGCTGTGGTACCCGTCATTGGGGAGAATGCTTTAGCTCCTGTGTTAGGTGTGCGCGGCGGTGACAGAAGTTGCCCGTCATTGGGTATCCTGGGCAAGGGCATACTTCCTTAACCACGAGGAGGCACAGGGGAGGATTGATGACATTTCTGCCAAACCAGGCAGGACCCAGTGTGGCTTGACCAGAATGGAGCATGGCTCAGAAAAGAGGGGCAGAGGTAGGGTAGAGGGGTGATGGGGATCTCTTCGTTCAGTGATGGGGGGTTCTGTACAGGTCCGGTCCGCACTCCTTCTCCTCCTGCGTTTTCCGGTACCGGCCACGGGATCAGGTCACTGAAACAGATAAAGGGAGAGGCTTCCCAGGCCCATTAGAAATACCTTTCTGAATAGGGCTGCTCTTTGCTAGTTTCTCTCAGTTGCATAAAGTGAATTTGAGTGATTTGCCGATCAACCCTGCCAATCTGGTCTCTGACAAATGAGACAAGTCGACTAAGGATGCAGGGCCCGAATGTAAGCATCAGTAATAGCATGATCAGAGGGCCTGCTATAGTAGATATCAGGGTGGTAAACCAGGGGGATTGATTAAACCATGACTCAAACCACCCTTCCTGAGCCTCTCTCTCCTTCTTACGCCGTTCCAGGCCTTCTCTCAGCTTAGCCATGGAATCTCGGACTACCCCCGTGTGGTCGGCGTAAAAGCAGCACTCTTCTCCTAGCGCTGCACACAGCCCTCCGTTTTTAAGGAAGAGCAAGTCGAGCCCCCTCCTATTTTGCAAGACTACTTCTGACAGGGAGGTCAAGGACTTTTCAAGATGGCTAATAGATTTTTCTATTCGGTCCAGGTCCTCATCAATAGCTGCTCTTAGAGAAGATAGACCAGAATGTTGGGTTACCAGAGCAGCGATGCCAGTGCCGGCACCTGCCAGGCCTATGCCAAACAGAGTGGTGATGGTTAGTGCGGATATGGGTTCCCTGCGGTTCCTACGCAGGACATCAGGGGAATTGGACCAATAGTCAAGGAGTACCTCAGCAGGGTGGTATATAATTTTTGGGACAACAATAACCATAAGACAAAATTCTTGGGAGGCATTAAATACTGAGCCTGCCAAGTGGGGAGTTAATCCTGAACGTGAACAGGCCCACCAAGCTCCCACTTTTGGTGAGATCCAGGTGGAGTTACTCCATCCCGGGGACTCCACATTCTGTGCACACAACTCCTTCTTGTTTTGAGGGACTGTACCTACACATGTCCCTTGACCGCTAATTTGGGTCATGGTTAGTCCCTGGGGGTGGGCCTTCACTCTCCAGGGGCTCTGTAATTAACATTGTATGAGGCGTTAATACCCATAGCCTCATAAAACGGTGGCGTGGGGCTATAGCACAGCCAGCAGGCTTCAGTCAGGTTTGGGGCAGTAGCATTCAGAGTCTGATATGTGGCTTCGATAAGACTCCTGAGGGGGTTAATGATTGGGCCAAAACTGGGTTTTGGGATGGATAGGCCGGCTGTAACAGGAAGTGGTGTCGTCTTAGGGCCAGCCATGGTAGTAATGGTGGGCTTAAGAGGGGGTTTTGGAGCCTCAAGTGCCTGGTTAGGGCCTAGCGGAACCTGCTGCACGGGTTCGATTTTTAAGAGGATCTGCAGGATAACCCCATGCCATGGCCTGCTATACCACATAAGTCCCCAATTCAGGCGGTTGACCCATCGGGTCTCCGACCTTCCCTTATCAGTGAAGGAGATTTTGACCAGAAGCATTTGGGGGTGGTATTGTACAGAATATGAGCCATATCTCAGTGGCACAGCATAAGAAATATTAACCAGGTCGTGGTCAACCGACCATTTCCAATAGCCATCGTTAGAATCTACGCAAGACCAGCTGGCACAATAGTAAGATTCAGGGCCACCGCAGGTTCTCCTCCATTGGCCTGTCCGGAACCCGGGGCAGGTGAAAAAGCCATTGCGTCTCATAGAGGCTCTGGCCCCGGGCCTTTCAAAACCATCCTGAAAGGGGTAGGCGTCTTCCAGGGAAAAATATAAGTCAGGGAAGCACTGATTAAGGGGTGCTGCCAAACCAGGCAGGACCCAGTGTGGCCTGACCAGAATGGAACATGGCTCAGAAAAGAGGGGCACTTGTGGTACTCCAAACCTCATAATCCTCTCCACTCCTTATGACCCAGGTCTGCTTGAATGGTTGGTGTCGATTGGCATGAGTTTCGGTAGGGTCCTTCATTAATAATATAGCGAGGGTCCAGGCGACAAGCATCGTTGTGGTCATTTTGTTCCTGTGGAAAAAAGAGAAGGAAATTCGTCTCAGGGCTAAGTACCCTGGAGGTGAGTTTCATTATTTTTCCCAGCTGTGGGGGACAAATGATCGGGGGGCTCGTGTATTGGCCTGACCAGGCGTTCCGGCACCCAAATGGGTTTTTCTGTATTAGTTGGATATACACAGACTGCGCCTCTGACTCTGGCAAGGATTGCTGCCGGTGGTTGCCAGGTTCCTGAGGACAGATCCTTCCATTTCACCATTGCTTTAAGGGGAGCCAGAGTAGCAAAGTGACGTTGGGCTGCACTGCGGCCTGAGTCATCGAGGAGCAAAAAATTTAAAATGAATAAGGTTGTGGATAGGAGCGCTTGTGGCCCTTGACAGCCTTGGTAGATCTCACCCTCTTTTGTTTTAGAAATGTAAGTTTTGAGATGTCAGTGCGCTCGCTCTATGATAGCCTGTCCTTGGGGGTTATAGGGAATGCCTGTTGTATGTGTAATATCCCAGGTTTCACAAAAGGAATGAAAAGCGCGGCTTGTATAGGCCGGTCCATTGTCAGTTTTAATTTGCCTGGGATTTCCCATATATGAGAAAGCAGCAGTAAGGTGATCTATAACATGTTTCGTTTTTTCCCCGGCATGTAGTGAGGCAAAAATCATGCCCGAGTGTGTGTCTATCGAGACATGGAGATAATGCCGGTTACCCAATGAGTTAGTGTGGGTCACATTCATTTGCCAAATATCATTTGCTCTCAGTCCTCTAGGATTGACTCCTAGGGACGGGGAATATATATATGGAGCACAAGCGGGACAGACAGTGGTTATGGAGAGAGCCTCAGCTTTGGAACAACCCGTATGAAAACGAAGAGACTGGGCATTAAGGTGGAATTTTTTATGTAGCTGCATGACCTTATCACATTCTAGGGATGTCATTATTAAGCGGGTAGCTTTATCTGCTCGTTCATTGCCTTCTGCAAGGCGTCCCGGGAGGCCAGAGTGTCCTCTAATATGACCCACACAGAGGGGGTCCTTTCTGGCCCAAATCAACAGTTGCAATGTTTGTAATTGAGATAAAATTTTCAAGCCCTCACCTATGTGGGGTGCTGTTTCTAATCGGGGGAAGATATTAGCAACATACACACTATCAGTGTAAATATTGTGGGGCTCATTAGGGAATGTCTGCAAGGCCAATAATACAGCAGTTACTTCTGCAAATTGCGCCGAGGTCTCAGCAAGCTGTATGGCGTGAACATCCTGCCCATCAACCACTACGGCTCGACCGCTCTTACAGCCATCAGTGAAGAGGGTCCGTGCACCCGGAAGGGGGGTGGTCTTTATGATTCGAGGGAAGATAATAGGGCAAATCCTGAAGCTTTGCAGGAGTTTATGTTTGGGATATGCCTGTGTAATTTGGCCTTTAAAGGAGCAGACAAAAAGGCACCAGGAATCATCATATTGCATCAGATTATTAATCATGTCTTTGGAATAGGGAACGACCAATATGTCCATATCCTTAGCAAAGAGTGCACACCTTATGGTTCTGGCCTTCCAGAGTAATTGAGAAACTAAGGTGGGATAGGGAATCACCGTTCGGGTGGGGGAAGCTGAGAGGTGGACCCAATATAATGGACCAATCTGCCAGAAAACTCCAGTTGGGGCAAACTCTGAAGCAAGCACTATAAATTGTAGTGGTAGATTGTAATCAATATGGTGTATTTGCATTTCTTCTAAGGCATGCTCTGCTTTTCTAAGAGCCAATTGTGCCTCTGGGGTCAATTGACAAGGTGAGGAGGGGTCAGAATCCCCCTTCAATAGTTCAAAAAGAGGTTTGAGCTCTCCCGTGGGCAGGGAGAAGGGTGGTCGAGCCATTGGAGTTCTCCCAAAAACTGTTGCCACTGGTGTAGAGTCTTTAAATGAGAGGTGGTAAACTGTATTTTTTGAGGCACTATTCCCACCTTGTTTATGGTGTATCCTAAATATCTGTATGGGTGGGAGAGCTGTACCTTGTCCGGGGAGATTACAAGGCCTGTTGATTCCAGGGCGACCCGGACATGATGATAGAGTTGAAGTAACAGGTCTTTGGTGGGGCAGGCGGCTAAGATGTCATCCATATAATGAATCAAAAGTGCACTGGGGAAACGAGCCCGGACTGGCGCTAAAACCGCTGCGACATATATCTGACACATAGTGGGACTATTAGTCATGCCCTGGGGAAGGACTACCCATTGCTAGTGCTGATAGGGCTCCTGAAAATTGGGGGAAGGTAGAGAGAAGGCAAATCTTTGACAATCTTTAGGAGCTAATGGAATATTGAAAAAACAATCTTTAAGATCTATCACTAACAATTGCCAGGACTTTGGTATAGCGGAGGGATGGGGGAGCCCTGGCTGCAAGGCCCCCATTGGATGCATGGTGGCATTGACTGCTCTGAGATCTTGCAATAATCTCCACCCGCCTGTCCTTTTCCTTATAACAAAGATTGGGGTATTCCAGGGAGATGTGGATGGGGTAATGTGCCCCTTTTCTAATTGCTCAGACACTAGGGCATGTGCGGCCTGTAATTTCTCTTTAGGTAGGGGCCACTGCTCCACCCAGACTGGATCATCTGATTTCCAGGTAATTGGGGTGGGAGGCCGCTCGAGAGTGGCCCCGATTAAAAAGGGCTAGTTTCTTTCAGTTCCTCAATGGGCATTAAAGTCACGGGATTTTCCTGCCCGGAGGATGGGCAGTCACTAGTGATATGGGCTATGGTCTTAAAGGAGACTGGCGATGTCTGCGAGCGACTGGGTGATGTAACCAGAACCGCGCCCATAGCTGAGAGTATATCTCGTCCCCAAAGATTGGTGGAGAGGTCTGGGACAATATAAGGCTGGAACTGGCCCTTATGGCCCTCGGCGTCCTCCCAGGTCAATACTTGGGTGCTACGGCTGGGTCGGACTTGGCCAAGTCCTTGCAAAACAGCTGTAGCCATTGTGGCAGGCCAGTTGGCAGGCCAATATTTACTGGATATCACTGAGACATCCGCCCCAGTATCTAATAGTCCAGAGAATTCCTTTGAGTTGATTCTTAGCGCATAGCGTGGTCGGGAAGCCATATGGGCAATCCAAAATATTTGGGCTGGATTATCTGAGCAGCCTCCGTTTGTCTGACCCTGGACCGAGAGCGTCGAGGTGGGGCCTTGCCACGTTGGGAGGAGGAGCAGGCGTGCAATCAGCTGTCCCTTTTCTATCGTCACAATGCCATGGGGGGAATCTGCCAAGACATGAATTTGTCCTATGTAGCTCTCTGTGATAGATCCTGGGTATATCTGCAATCCTTGCAGGAGAGCCTTTTCTGACCCTAGAATGAGGCCAGTGGTTCCGGGTGGGAGGGGGCCATAGACCCCCGTCTCCAAACTTTCAATTCCCATAGATGGTGTTAGTACCGCCCAGACAGAGGCATAAAGGTCTAGACCTGAGCTGGGAATTGAGGAGCCCCTGACAGAGGGAGGGAAGCTATAGGGAGTGGGCTTGTACTTTGACCCGATGTCTGATAGGCCTCATGCCTGAAGGCTTGCAGGCCCAGAGGCAGGCCCCTCCCTCCGCCTTTCCCTGCAGCAGTGGATTGCCTAAGTTATCCAGTCTGGAGCGACACTCAGCTGCCCAGTGATTGCCTCTCTTGCATCTGGGACATAGCCCGGGTGATCCCCCCTTCTTCCTCAAGGGGTTGTTGGGACATTCCTTTTTGAAGTGGCCTGGCTGTCCGCATTGATAGCAGCCTTGCTTGGGTTTTTGTGGGGAATCCCTGAAAGCCTGGAAACCTGGGAAGTTGCCCAGCTTTGAGCAGGACAAAGGGGGAATGAAAAATCAAGCATTCTTTTACTTGGTCAGTAGGCAACAGTTAAAGAAACTTTGGTACATCTACACAATGGAATACTAAGCAGCTGTTAGAAAGGATGAATTCATGAAATGTACATACAAGTGGTACTACATGGAAAGTACCATGCTAAGTGAAATGAGTCAGAAAGAGAGGGACAGACATAGAAATATTGCATTCATCTGTAGAATATAAAGTAACAAAATAGGAGACTAACACCCAAGAATAGTCTCGATAACTACCAGGAGGTTTGCTCCATGGCTTGGAGGCCAGCCACACATGCTGGGGGAAATGGCAGCTCAGATAGGGAAGGGAGCACCAAGTAAAGGGTGTTGGGAGGGTCCTGCCTGGATGGGAGAAGCATAGTAGACTATAGACCAAACATGAATGCCACTCAATGCCTCTTTTGCAAACCACAGCACCCAAAAGGAGAGAGAGAACAAAAGGGAATGCCCTGCCACAGAGCCAGTGTGGGATGGGGGGAATGGGGGGTGGGAAGGATACTGGGATCCGTGGTGGTGGAGAATGGGCACTGGTGGAGGGATGGGTACTCGATCATTGTGTAACTGAAATCCAAACACAAAAATTTGTAAGTCTATAACTGTACCTTATGGTGTTTCACTAATAAAAATTTTTTAAAAAAAAGGCTGGCCTGGGTGGAGAGGTGGGTGGGCGGGTGATGGGAGGGAAACTGGAAACTTTGGAGGTGGGATATGTACACTGGTGGAGGGATGGGTGAACAATGATGACTGAAGCCTAATCATGAACAGGTTTGTAAGGGTCTATCTCACATCGATTCAATAAAAAAAAATTTAATAGGAGAATGCCTTATATTTGGATTTATAGAATTAGATGTGTAGTACATTTTCTGAGGTAAAATCCAGAGCTCAGCTGAGGCGCTGGGATCATTATAGAATTGGGTTAATGTGATGCTAGACTTGAGTTTGGAAAGAGTCCATGACGAGTAGATCAGTGGTTCAAATGTTTCCTGCTTTGAGCACCATTCAACATGTCATTACTTAATTTCTTTTTTAAAAATAATTATTTCATTTACTTTAAGGGGAAACTCTGTATGGGCATTTATAAATGGCAAACAAAATTCATTTGCATTAGATATGGAAGTGGGAAAATGCTGCAGGGGACCTGCAGAGACCTCTCGGGGTACAGAGATGGGGGTGAGGGACAGGCCCAAGGGACCTTCCCGAGTGGCAGTTTGTGATTGACAGGTACAGGCCGTTACTGGCCTTTAGAAGTTAGGGGGAGTCGTCAGCTCTTTCAGCCCACATGCTCTTTTGAACACGTCCTCCCTTCACATCTCACTGAGTAAGTTTTTTTCAAGAAAACTATCTTGCAGGATTGGAGAGGTGGTCCAGAGGGAAGGGCATTTGCCTTGTGGACCAGCCAATTCAGATGTGACCCCGGGCACCGCATATGATCCCTGAAACCCCACCAGGAGTCGTCCCTGAGTACAGAGCTAGGAGTAAGGCCTGAGCAACACTGAGTATGTCCCTCCAAAAATGTCCAAGTATAGCAAAAAGAGAGCGGGGGAGAGTTAGAGGGGTGGTTCTGATTGCAGTGGGACTCACTGGAGCATTTGGGAATTTCATACGCACCATTGTAAACTGGTATTCTTTTCGGGATCCAGTGTAGAAAAATCAACGGAAAGTTAAAATTTTTATTTTGAAAAAGATAAAACAGGCCAGGAGATAGTAGAGCAGGAAGGGCACTTGGGTTATCTGACTTCAATCTCTGGCGTCCCATAGAATCCCTTGAGCATGGCTGGGACTGATCCCTGCTGTGGTTCCAAAACCAAACAAGCAAAAAAACAAGGAAATGTAATATATCAAAAGCTAGAACAGGTGGTGAGGAGTCTGCTTGCATACTTCTATCCTGGGCTGATTCCTGGCACCTAGTATGGATCCTTGAGCACCATTAGGGGTGATCCCTGAGCACAGGACAGGAGACAGGGTCCCCAGTCAAGGGAAGTCTCATCTCTTAGGGCCCTGGAGCAAGACCATGGGGGCCTGTGCAGGGCACAGATTGCCCAGGCGCTGCCAGCCTTGGGCCTGGGAGTCGGTGCTTGACCTCCACATCCCTGGACCAAGAGTAGGATGCCCTGGCTGCCTGTCCTCACTCCCAGCCTTGCGCCCACAGGTGGGACTACAGACAAACAGGTGAGTGTCTGCGGCAGCAACAGGACTAGGATCTCGGCCTCCCGCAGTAGGATGTGGCCTCTGACCAGTGTCGGTCTCTGAGAATGAGCAGGTGGAGAAGCAGGTACTACTGCAGAGCCAGCTCCGGATCGGCTGCAAGGGGAGTGAATCAGGACAAGGTGGATATGGAGAAATGACAGAAGGTGCCGGGGGAGACCCACTGTGAGGGTAGGAGCCTGCCAGGGGTGGTGGGAGGAAGGACAGGCCAGAACGTCACCCACTATAATATATCAAAATTTAGAAGAGGCTAGAGGGGTTTTGGGGGTGCGGATTGGCCCTCACTGCACAGAGAGGGTCCTAGTAGCGGGGAGGCTGGTGGGTCGAGGTAGGGGTAGGCCCCATCTCTTAGGACTTTGGAGAAAGACCCCCAGGGGAATGTGCAGGGGACAGGTTACCTGATGTGCAGTTTTCCTTGGACCTGTGTGTGAGTGTCTGGGCCCTGAATGTTGTGGTGGGATCTGGAGAGCCTTTGGCCCTGTCTCATGACAGAGATGTGCATGCAAGACCAGAAGGTGCAGTGCCTGCAGCCTGGAATGCTTCTGCTGTTATCAAAAGCAGCACACAGCTGGAACCCCACACCTGGATGTCCCACTCACCTGGGCTCCAAGGTCGAGCAGGTTCTGAGGCACAAGCCGCTCATGGACCAGCTGCAGCAGGTGCTAACCAAGCAGCAGGCCCTGCTGGAGGCCACCTTCAGGGAGCTGAGGGAAACCCAGGTGAGGGGGTGGGCAGGGGCTCAGGGACAGGAAGGCGCATCAGGCCCTAGACCTGCCTACTCACCTGGTGCCTTCATCTTTAGGGGATTCTCAGTCCTGAAATCAGGAGCAACTGAGCCCCATGCCTTGCTGGAATTCCAAGGGTACCCTGAAGAGGGTGAGTGGTGCGGTGGGTCTCCAGGAGGGAGAAGTTCCTGATGGGGATCTGGAGGTGGGGCTATATGGGAGGTGGAGCCAGGCGGGACCCCTGAGATGCCTCCACCTTCCTTGCTTGGCTGAGACTCGGGAGTGCCCCATAGTCAATCCAGTGTCGAAGAACACGGAGTTGGAGGTGAACATAGTGGAGGTTTGTGAGACCATGACCTCTATGGAACTCGAGGTGATGGTCATGAAGGACAGGCTGGTGGCGTGTGAGAAGACTAAGGATCTGGATGACTAAGGTCTGAGACTAAGGTCTGGTGTCCAGACCTGGGGAGCGGGATGATGGATTGTGTGAAGAACGCAGAGAGACCCTCCTGTTCCTGTCTGTGAGGAACAGGAGGCCGCAGACCTCAGATCCGGATCCTGTAATGACCTGCCCCCAAAAAACCAGAATCCAGCTCGTCCGCTTGAGTTCAGCTGGCAAGCTTGTTCACCATTAATCCACTTTTTCTACCCTGATGATGTACCCTGTGTTCTTCAATTCCAACTAATCTAGCCCTGATCCAGTTCTTCCCACTCTCCTCCTTCCTCCCTCCTCCCCGCTCTTCCACTTTCCCTCAGCACTAGACCCTAGGGATCAAGGGGACAGAAAGGTCCCCCAACACTAGACCGCAGGGATCAGTGGGACAAAAATGTCTCCTACCTCTAGGCACCAGGGATGTTGGGAGCAGAAATTTAAACTGGGCCACACTCCAACCTCAGTCATGATAGCTCCAAAAGCCAAACAAAGGTTTGAGGTGGGAGCTCTCCCTCCCCAGTACACAGTCCCGTTTCTCCATATGGCAGCCCTGAAGCTAATGGGGGCTAGAAACATCAGAGCAACCAGTTCTAGACACTCTTTGGGGGCTGGTTGGGCACTAATGAATTGAGGAGAAGAGAGAGGAAGGAGGCATGCTGGGTCACTCTCTGACAGTCACTGTCCTATTTCCAAGCTTGTTTCAATACATGGATCCATCCTAGGCCGTGTGGGTATGTGTCTTGGGCGAGGTGTGTCCTGCCAGCAGTTGGCAGTTGCTTCTAGATTGTGGGTGGCCCTTGCCATGGGATTCACCATGTCTAGAGCCTGTCATCTGCATGCCCCTCAGTACGATGTCAATGACCCCAGGAGAGTACCTCTAAGATTTGGAGTGGTAACATTCAAAATATGGTGGTTGGAAGGTACGATGGTGGTGGAATTGGTGTCTGAATATTAAATGTAATAAATTATTGTAAACAACTTTATAAAAACAAAATAAAAATTTGCAAAAAAGTCAGCAAAATATAAAGCATGAAAAGAGAACAGAAAAATCAAAGATACACCAATCTAATGCTTTTTTTTTTAAAAACAAAAAAGGCAATGGCGTCTAAGCTACAAAGAGAGCTCTCAGAATGGGAAAAATTATTTACCCAATACCTACCTGATGAAAGGCTAATATCCAAGTTATATAGCACATTGGTAGAACTTTAAAAAAAATATCTCCCAACCCCATCAAACAAATACAGAGAGGAATAATGAACAGAAACTTACGCCAAGAAGAAATTCAAGGGCTGGAGCGATAGTACAGTGGTAGGTTGTTGCTTTGCACGTGGCTGATCTGGGTTTGATCCCCGCCATCCTACGGGCTACACCCGCCTTGGAACCCCAAGTGTTCTGTGAGAACCAGAAGGCAGTGCCCTTCCTAAAGACTACCATGCACACCCCATACTCCCTCTCACCTAGAGGTGGAAGTCACACCCAGATCCAAGACAGACCTGAGCCAACAACCCGTCAAAGACAAATTGTGTTGGCAGAAGATCAGACAGACTGTGATGCCCGTGAGGTAAGGAGGCTGCAGACACCCATCCCAGGGCACAATGTGACCTGCCTGAAAGTGATGTGTTCCCCCCAAGAGTCAGAAATGGTTCAACAGAATTCTTACTCACCTGTAGTTCCGTCTTTTACCTACCCTGTCAAAATCATATTCCTCTACCCCAACCTTGTCTTTCTTCCCTCTTCCTTCCCGCCCTTCCCCTCTTCCCCCCTCCTCCTTCCTGCCCCCTCCCTACTCCCCTCCTCTGCCCTTTCCCATTGAGGAATGGGGCTATGGGGCTATGAGTCTATGGGGCTACACAAAGCAATTGCAGACGTGCCCCCATGGCAGGGATGCTGCGTACTAGGAGTGGCGAGATGACCCAAACAGAACAACATTGAGACTCGTACTCTGCAAGTAAAGAAGTTACACAGTCTCCAAGGAAGCTCAGCTAGAGAAGAGGGCACCAAATCAAGGGTGCTGGGAGGATCCTCCCAGGGTGGGAGAAGCATGCTGAAAGTAGACTATAGACCAAACATGACTACCACTCAGTGCCTCTCTTGCAAACCACAGCACCCAAATGGAGAAAGAGAACAAGGGGGAATCCCCTGCCATAGAGGTAGGGTGGGAAAGGAGGGGGAAGGGAGGTGGGAGGGATGCTGGGACCCGTGGTGGTGGAGGATGGGCGCTGGTGGAGGATGGGTACTTGATCATTGTCTGACTGAAACTCAAGCAAAAAATTTATAAGTCTACAACTGTACCTCATTGTGTTTCACTAATAAAAAAATAATAAAAAAATTCTTGAATAAAAAAATAGTTACACAGACTCCAACACATCCATATGTGCAGGAACAAACTCAAAACATAAAATAAAGAACCAGTAAAAAATCCAAAGAAATAAATTTCAATATTTAATATGAAAATTAAGTGATCATGGGGTCTCACCATGTTTCGCGCTTGTCCCTATCCCTCCCCGAGCGCACCCCTCCCCCCCAGCCTTTCCAGAGGGATTCAGGGCTTCTTTATTATGATCTTGACCCAGATGCCACTCAGGTTGGAAACTGTTCCTGAGCTGTTCAGTGGTTCTGAGCAAGAGATGTAATCCACTGCTTCTTGCAAGTCAGAGGATGGGGTCCCATCTGATAGGCAGAAAGGCTAGGGAATTAATCTAGAGTTGCAAAAGTTAGATGTGGGTTTTCACATCATAATCCCAGGGACTGTGCCATCTGGGCAATTGGTAGCCACTGGGGCCCTTTGTTAGTCATCAGTGTCACCCCTGAATGGGGACCTGGAGGTAGGTAGATTGTTTACCTCGGTGGCACAGCGAGAGATCAGAGCCCCCTGCCTCAGAGACAGGTATACCCAGACCTCTGCCAATGGCCCCATCCTGGGTCAGGGCACCTCAAACCTGGTGCCCTTTCTCAAGCACTAAGAGGATCAACCTCTGTGCCTCTGGGCCCTACTGCTGATTTGAAAGTGGTTTTTTTTTTGGGTTATTTTTCTTTTTTTCACTTCTCAATGCTCATTCTTCCAGGAGGTCTGGTGCCGAGCCTCAACCAAGAGCTGGAGCAGAGCCTCTGAGGCTCTCTTTCAGTCCTCTTGGCTTCTGACACTAGGACCGAATCATCTACAGACTACAGGATGGTGCATTCCAGGGCTCCAACAAGGATTTCCTTAAGTCCAGAGGCAGGGTCTTCCTGAAGAAGGTGGCCGAGTTTTTGAATTCTTGGGCAATGGGTCCACAGTAACTGAGGTTTCCTCCTGTCTCTGGATCCTTTGGCCCAAAGGCAAACAGGGGTCTGCTTCCTGGAACAATTTCCAAAGGGGGAAACACATCTGTTGAGGTTCAGGCCGGTCAATCATTGGGCACTAGAGGAAAACAGACTCAAGAGAGTGGAAGGGCTGGGTACCACAAGGTGACCAGCAGGAGCGACCACACTGACTCGACGCAGGTCATGACTTCTCAACTGAGGCCAATGGGTTGCTCCCAGTTGAGCTGCATCCCACCACTATTCCTGCCTCCCAGACCTGCGCAGTATCTTTCCCTATCCCTAGCCACACCTCACGGGCTACCAGACATTGCGGCTGTCTCTGGAGGCTCACTCTTAGCATGAATTTACCAGCAGAGGGGCATGATACTGCCATTAGAGGGCGCCTGGAGAGGGTATTTTCCAAAGGGGGAATCCACAGTGTCCAGGTGGACATTTATTTGCTCTTCTAGCTCTGTCGGGAGATCGAACGCCAATAAGATACTAAAGTGGGGAACAGGGAGAGTCTTGTTTTCCATATGGAACCCCCAGCATCTGCTGAGACCATGGATTCTCGGGCCCAACCAAAGGAGGGAAGGGCTGCACCTCCGATACCTTCATCGAACTCTGCTTCCTATGTTGCCCTGTCTTGAGGTCATGGGGCGACCGTTTCCACGAGACTTTTCTTGGGAGTGTAGGTACCAACTCCTGCTCCCCAGGGTAGCCTGTCTGAAATTAGCCTGCGAGAAATGTGGGTAGAGGTGCACTCTCCTCTACAGCAGGGCTCAGGAGATCCTAGTATCAGGACTTGAACAGGGCTGGGCCGCATCAAGGCAAGCACCTTCACCCCTGCAATATCCCTGGGGCCCATTCTTGAAAATTCTGAAAGTGCTGGGGAGTGGAAGCCTCGGGTTCCACGGGGCTGTCTCCCTGGGCACTGTGCCGTACAGAAGGGGGAGTGAGGCATCTTTAAGGGAGCCCAACTCTACAGGAAGGAGATTTAGGTGGGAAGCAGCTGAAAAAAAAAAATACCGCTTGGAGCAGGGCATTAGTCCAGCAGATAAAGTGATTGTCTTGGACACTGCTGATGTTGGATCAATGGGCCCCCCTAGTTCCACTAGGTATGGTCCCTGAGCTAAGTCAGGAGTAAAGCCTGAGCATGTCTGGGTGTGGTGCTAACACCCAAAGAAAAGTGCTGCAAGCAGACAGGGCCGGCCTTTTCCCAGTGCCCTAAGGAAGGATTGCTCAAGTTCTTAGAGGCCATAAGAGGGATTTCCCTGCTAGTGGGAAGGGGTGAGGGAGGGAAAGGGGGTGACAGCACTGGCCCTCCACTTGTGACTCTGCCTGAGCAGTGACAGTCCACTTGGACATTCCACAGTGGCCTGACTCAGGCCAGGACTTGGCTGCTGCTTTGACACAAAAGTGTCCTGAAAATGTGTGTCAGGGTCCTAAGGAGGGAGAAGCCCCCAATGGGGGTCAGGAGGCAGGACACCCTGGGGGTCGGAACCAGGCTGACTCTGCCCCCGAGCTCTCCACCTCCCTTGGTTGGGTGAGAGCCTGGGGCTGACCCGCAGTCTATCCAGTTTCAGTCAATCTAAGGGCACTGAAGTGGAGGCGAACACAGTGGAGATCATAAAGCCCGAGGAGCTGGAGGTGGTAACAGTCAAGAAGGACAAGCTGGTAGTGTGGGCAAGACTGTGTATCTGGAGGCAGAAATGTCCCCGAACACTGGGCAATGGGGATGTGGGGGGCAGAAATGTCCCCCAATAATAGACACTAGTGGTCTGGGAGGCAAAAAAAGGCCCCAAGCAGTAGGCACCAGTGACATGGGGTGCAGATGTTTCCCCTAACAATAGACAGCATGGTTCCGAGGACAGAAATGTTCACAATTACTCGGCACCAGGAATGAGCAGAGCTGAAATTTCCTCCAAAAAAAAAAAACACTAGGGATGTTGGGGAAAATTGTTTTCCAAACTAGACACAGGAGCTCTGGGGTAAGAAATATCCCACAACAGAGAACAGAGCTCAGATAGGAGACATGTCCTCCAACACTACACAATAAGGAGTCCCAGGAGCAGAAATACTCACCCCCATAGAAATAGTCCAAAGAGTAGCAATAATAAATGACCACCTCCCCACCCCCACCTTAGACTATATCCCAGGAGAGAGGAGTGGAGAATGCCTCTCACCCCTGCTTTCCCACCTAAATGTTCAGATATGTCCGGTTTGTGGGCTGTCCTTGCATGGTCCAGGGCATTTTCCCCTTTTTGAGTTAAAATTCTGTCCAGAAGGCCAGAGAGAAGTCTCAGGAGACTCAGTACAGGCTTGGGATGCATGAGGTCAAGAACGTTCCCTGGCACCACAGGGTCTCCTGATCACAAGGGCTGGAGCAAATAGAGATCCCCACAAACCCCAAACCTCTCAGGTATGTACACAGGCCATGAGGGTCAATGAAGCAGTACTTGGAAAGATCTCAGTGCTTAGAGGAAACACTCATTCAGAGCATCTGATTTTCAAAACGGCTCTTGGTTACAACCATCTCCCCTTCCTTGGACCAGGGAAAATGAGGCAACACTCAAACCTTTGGTTCATGGGCTACAGACCAAGCAAAAGTCTGAGCCGAGAGCTCCCCGTCCTCCAGTGCACTTTTTCTATTCTGGCAAAGGAAGTCCTGAAAAGGATGGAGGCTGGAACAGTCAGCAACTGAGTTCTAGGCACTACCTGGGACAGTTTCGGGGATCATGAATTGGTGGCAGAGGAGAGAGAGGGGAGAGGGCTGAATCAGTCTCCCTGACAGCCACTGTCCTGTTTCCAAGATTGTTTCTACAAATGGATGCATCTCAGCCTGTGTGGGTGTGTGGCATTGGGTGTGTGGGTTCTGCTAGGGAACGGCTCATGCTTCTTGATGAAGCATGAGCTGTCCTGTGGGGGTCTCACCATGGATCAGAACCTGAAGTGACATGCCCATGCCATGGTGCCTGTTGCGTCTACACCCCCTCTGCAGTGCCCACCGGGAAGAGCCCCTACCTTGCCCCCAATGCTTCCTGGGGGCCAGGCCCCTTAGTGGCCATATCATGCCTCAGGAAAAGAACCTGCAAACCTCCAGGTATTTCCCAAACGTCTCAAGGACTGGATGGACTTTCTCTGCCCAAAGCCTAACCCCAGTGTGGAACCCTTCACTGCCCACAGGGTCCCCAGACAGCACAAGCCCACAGTGACCCTATACCCCACCATCAGAGATGGATTTGATTCTCAGACCAGCGAAAGTGAGAGGGGGAGATGTCAGAGCTACAGGAGGCAGCCGCAGACCACTGGGGCCTGAATGTGCTCAGGGCAGGGAGGACAGGGGCACTCTGGGGTGCCATAGTGGGCACGGGCGATATGGGGGAGTTGGGGTTCCTTTCAGGCTGCAGGACTCGTGAGGGCAGCGTGGCCAGGCTGAGTGGCCAGGTCTGGTGTCCAGCTCCCAGTGGGTTGGACTGAATCTCAGAGAAAGGGGCAGAGCTGGGATAGGGAGGTTCTGTGGGGTCATTAAGAGCCCTCCAGGGCTCAGAAAGGGAAGTCTCTGTGCAACATGGGGAACTGGTCAGGGACTGACTGGGTCTGCGGGCTCAAAAGCCCCACAAAGTGGCTGCTGCGAGTCTGGGAAGAAGCAGAGACAGAACAGAGAGAACGTGGACACCGGATAAGGCGGGAGCAAGAACTCTGTGGGCCTGAGGAGAGGAGAGAGGAAGGGCAGGGAGGGCAGGGGCTCCAAGGAGAGAAAGGAGAGGGGCCTGGGGAGTGAGGGGCGGTGGGGACAGCCACCAGGACAGCCCCTCTGCCAGGCTCGCTGGGCTCCCACAGCAGCAGCCAGGCCAGACCTAGGGGTGCTCAGGGGCGAATCCTGGCAGCTGCAGCCCAGCCTGGGCATGGGGGGACGTGATCTCTGGGAATGAGAACGTCGTGGACTGAGCTACGGGAGACCGAAAGGGTCAGTGCTCCTGGCCCACCGTGGGGCCCACAGAGTTCCAAGCCACCATCGTCGGTAGGGGGCAGTGCCCGAGGGTCCGGGTGGGGGTGGGGAGGCCCGTCAGGCCCACCAGGGCAGAGGCTGGTGCAGCCTTCATTGTGAGGTTACCCCTGGGAGCTCTAGATTTCTCCCTGGCCAATGGGGTTGCAGCCCCGAGGCCACGCCCCCTTCCCTGCCTATAAAAAAGCTCGTGGCCCCGCCCCTCGGGGACCCTCTCTCAAGGATGCTTGAGGGAGAAGTGGCCCCATCACACCTTCCCCCTGTTGACCCTTCGAGGGGTCATCTAGGGGTCACCTCCAGATGGTGACCCTTCCACGGATCATCTATGGGTCACCTCTAGGTGTCATCTCTAGGAGATCGTTGGAAATTCGCAGAGCGCAACGGACGGTAAGAAAAGGTCCTGCGTTGGCCCTGCACTGGTCAGTGTATGGCCCCGAGGCCACAGGATCAAGCCTGGGCCCAATTCCAGCAAGTCTTCCGGCAGTTTTGTCCCCAGCAGCCTCTGTCCTCGTCAGGGTCTCCGGGACTCTGGGATGGGAGTCCCCAGAGAGCCCCTCCGGAAAGAACAGAATTTTAAAACATCAACTGTATCTTATAAAGGCGGAAGATTGCTTGGCAGAGCGTCATCTTTTAGGGGAGAGTGATTTGGGCTGGTACACAGCACCAGGAGCTTGAAGCCTGTGATGTCTGAGGATTGCAAGGCGGGGAGTACTGACTTCGAGTGTTCAGGGAGGGGCCCTGTGAATGGGGCACTGTGACAGGGGAGAAAGGCTGGGAGCAGGAGCTGGGCGAGTCTCCCCGTCCCTCCGCACCTGTGTCCTGCTCTTCAGGCAGCCAGAGGAGATGGGGTCAGCTCTCCACTCCCCAGAATGTTACGACCCTGAAAATGCAGAGAGGTCTAGGGCCGGGACATAGAACGCTTGTTTCTAGTTGTCCCTCGTGTCCCTGCCAGCACTGCCAGGAGGGCTCCAGTGGGTCCAAAGCAGGAAATAATCTACTTAGCAAGGGGCCCGAAGCAGCAGATGGCGGTGAGAAATGAGCAGCCCCCGAGATGAGCAGGAGGAACCAAGAGTCGGGGATGTGGACCATGAAGTTTGGGTGGGGTTGAAGGTCTGGGGTCCTTGACTGTCTGCTTCCTCTCAGGTTTACCGGCCTCTGGGTGCCCCTGAAACAGCCACATCGTTGACAACATTTCCAAGGACAGTTGGAGGCAGGAGGTTCCAGGAACAACGGGTGAACCCGGAGAACAACTGCGGATGCGAGTGGGGGCTGAGGGGACTGAGCTGGGGTGAGAGAAGCGGGCACAGTGCCGCCTGGAGTCTGAGGGCTCTGGGGTGGCTGGCCGGGAGCCCGGCCAGGCTCGAGTTGTGTCTCTGTAACAGTGGAAGGGGTCTGGGTAACATTCCCCAGTCTTGGAGCTGAGCGAGTCTCCTATCATCTCCAATTATCACCTATCATTAAAACTTGTCTTCACTGCGAGCCCACTAAAAGTTGCCGAACACGAAGAGTTTTGAGAGAGGGTGCAGGGGTTTGCTGGCCATCAGCTCCCCTCCACCCTGGGGTATTCTTGGGGCATAACCATTCAGTCTTCTGGGCTGTGACTTTCCTGGTCTGTGAAATGGGCTGGTGAGACCCCCTGTGAGGCCAAGAGCCTGCCTTGGGTGATGGCAGGAAGGACAGGTCAGAATGCCCTAACTGAGGGCTGTGGTGACACTGACTGGCCCACACTACACAGAGGGGTCTGGAGTTGGCAGTTGCCAGGTAGGAGTTAGGGTCTGAGGCAGAGGGAGACCCAACTCATAGGCTCTGGGACAAAGACGCCATGGGGGCCTGTGGCTGAGGGTCTGAGCCCTGCATCTCCTGGCTGGGAAGTAGTCGGCCCTCCTGCCTGTCCTCACAGACACTGTCCTACCTCCCACAGATGCCGGTGCACGACGAAAAGGTGCAGTGCCAGTGGCTTCCCGGGGGAATTTTCTGCTGGTACCTGGAAATGCACATAGCTGCCGACAAGAGCACCTGGATGCCCGCAGTCACCTGGGCTCCAAGGAGGAGCAGCTGTACCAGCGGATGCTGCGGCAAAAACAGCCCGTAGACCAGCTGCTGCAGGTGCCACCAAGGCAGCAGGCCCTGCTGGAGGCCGCCATCAGGGAGCTGAGGGAGACCAGGTGAGAGAGGGGCCACGGGCTCTGGGGCAGGAAGGCCCTAGACCTGCCTCCTCAGCTAGTGCCTTCACCCCAGGTGCTCTTCTGTGGGACTCAGCAGCAGAAACAGCAGCTGCAGAACCTGGTAAAATGAAAAGGAGTCCCGGAAAAGGGTGAGTGACAGGGAGAAGCCCCTGTGGGTCAGAGGGCGGGGCTACTGGGGAGGGGAGCCAGGCGGCCCCACCCCCAGTCCCCCACCTCCCTTCCTTGGTTGAGACCCTTATGCTGCCCCACATCCCATCCACTCCAAAGGGATTGGCGTGGAGACGAACAACACACAGGTGCTCCTGGACACAAAACGTGAGGAGCTGGAGGCCACAGGCAAGGAGGAGGCACAGGAGGCCAGGCAGGAGGAGTGCCAGAGTCCAGAAGCTGGAGGAGTCAGTCAAGTCCCAGGGGGCAGGGACCATGGCCTGTGTGAGATCCAGAGACGCTCCTGTTGCTGTCCTTAAGGAAGAGGAGTCCACCCACATCGGACCCAGGTCCTGTAATGACCCGCCGAAAATCCAGAAAACGCAGCTGGTCAGCAAGAACTGCACTGGCAGCCTGACACCCCGCTGACACCTCGATTTTATTGCACCGACGCACGCTGCCGCTCTCACCCAATTGATCTAGCCCAGACCCGTCCTCCCCACGCCACCGGAGTTCTACCTTCTCCCTTGGCCCTTTGCTCTTCTCCCTCCACTAGCACCAGGGATATCCCTCACTGCAAGACCAGGGATCAGGGCAAAGCCACAACTATTCTCCATCTCAAGAAACGGGAGATCAGGGGGACACTAAAGTCTCCATCCACTAGACCCCGAGATGTGGGGTAAGAAATGTCCCCACCCCAAGGCACCCCAGGGATCAGGGGGCACAGTTTCCCCCTCCACTAGACCCCAGGAAATGGGGGTGCCAGAGATGCCCCCCCACTAGACGCCAGGGAAAGGGGGGGCCAGAGATTCCCCCCCCCACTAGAGGGAAAGGATCAAAGGGGGGCCAGAGATGCCCCCCAGCACTAGATGCCAGGGATGGGGGGGCCAGAGATTTCCCCCCCCACTAGAGGGCAAGGATCAAGGGGGGGCCAGAGATGCCCCCCCACTAGACGCCAGGGATCGGGGGGTGCCAGAGATTCCCCCCCCCACTAGAGAGCAAGGATCAAGGGGGGGCCAGAGATGCCCCCCCACCACTAGACGCCAGGGATTGGGGGGGCCAGAGATTCCCCCCCACTAGAGGGCAAGGATCAAGGGGGGGCCAGAGATGCCCCCCCACCACTAGACACCAGGGATTGGGGGGGCCAGATATTCCCCCCCCACTAGAGGGCAAGGATCAAGGGGGGGCCAGAGATGCCCCCCCACTAGACGCCAGGGATCGGGGGGGCCAGAGATTCCCCCCCCACTAGAGGGCAAGGATCAAGGGGGGCCAGAGATGCCCCCCCACTAGACGCCAGGGATCGGGGGGGGCCAGAGATTCCCCCCTCACTAGAGGGCAAGGATCAAGGGGGGCCAGAGATGCCCCCCCACCACTAGACGCCAGGGATTGGGGGGGCCAGAGATTCCCCCCCACTAGAGGGCAAGGATCAAGGGTGGGCCAGAGATGCCCCCCCACCACTAGACACCAGGGATTGGGGGGGCCAGAGATTCCCCCCCACTAGAGGGCAAGGATCAAGGGGGGGCCAGAGATGTCCCCCCCACTAGACGCCAGGGATCGGGGGGGGGCAGAGATTCCTCCCCCACTAGAGGGCAAGGATCAAGGGGGGGCCAGAGATGCCCCCCCACCACTAGACGCCAGGGATTGGGGGGGCCATAGATTTCCCCCCCCCACTAGAGGGCAAGGATCAAGGGGGGACCAGAGATGCCCCCCCACTAGACGCCAGGGATCAGGGGGGGCAGAGATTTCCCCCCCCACTAGAGGGCAAGGATCAAGGGGGGGCCAGAGATGCCCCCCCACTAGACGCCAGGGATCGGGGGGGGCCAGAGATTCCTCCCCCACTAGAGGGCAAGGATCAAGGGTGGGCCAGAGATGCCCCCCCACCACTAGACGCCAGGGATCGGGGGGGGCCAGAGACTCCCCCCCCCACTAGAGGGCAAGGATCAAGGGGGGCCAGAGATTCCCCCCCCACTAGAGGGCAAGGATCAAGGGGGGGCCAGAGATGCCCCCCCACCACTAGACACCAGGGATCGCGGGGGGCCAGAGACTCCCCCCTGCACTAGAGGGCAAGGATCAAGGGGGGCCATAGATTCCCCCCCCACTAGAGGGCAAGGATCAAGGGGGGACCAGAGATGCCCCCCCACCACTAGACACCAGGGATCGGGGGGGGGGCAGAGACTCCCCCCCCCACTAGAGGGCAAGGATCAAGGGGGGCCAGAGATTCCCCCCCCACTAGAGGGCAAGGATCAAGGGGGGGCCATAGATTCCCCCCCCACTAGAGGGCAAGGATCAAGGGGGGGCCATAGATTCCCCCCCCCACTAGAGGGCAAGGATCAAGGGGGGGCCAGAGATGCCCCCCCACCACTAGACACCAGGGATCGGGGGGGGCCAGAGACTCCCCCCCCACTAGAGGGCAAGGATCAAGGGGGGCCAGAGATTCCCCCCCCACTAGAGGGCAAGGATCAAGGGGGTGCCAGAGATGCCCCCCCACCACTAGACACCAGGGATCGGGGGGGCCAGAGATGCCCCCCCCACTAGACACCAGGTATGGGGGGTCCAGTGATGCCTCCGCACCACTAGACACCAGGGATCGGCGGGGCCAGAGATGCCCCCCCACCACTAGACGCCAGGGGTCGGGGGGCCAGTGATGCCTCCCCACCACTAGACGCCAGGGATCGGGGGGGCCAGAGATGCCTCCCCACCACTAGACGCCTGGGATCGGGGGGGCCAGAGATGCCCCCCACCACTAGACGCCAGGATCGGGGGGTGCCGATGTGTCCCCCCACACTAGACCCCAGGTATTGGAGGGGCCGAGATGTCCCCCTCCACAAGATCGGAGGGATCAGGATGGCAGTTATATCCCGCCAGCACTAGCAAACAATGATTTGGAGGTCAGAAGTTACAACTCAGCTCTCCCCTCCCCATTGTGGGGTCCTGTTTCTGCGCATGACAGCCCTGAAGTTGGCCGCTGGTACCATACAGTGACCGGATTCTACACACTCTTTGGGGCTGTTTGGGGACTTTGTATTGCTGGCTGAGAAGAGGGGAAGGAGGAAGGCGGGCTTTCTCCCTGACTGTCACTGTCTGATTTTCACGATTGTTGCAATAAATGGATCTATCCCAGGCCTGTGTGGGTGTGTGTGTCACTGGGCGGGGCAGGTCTGGCCAGTAGTTGACAATTGCTTCTAGATTGTGGGAAGCCTCGGCCATGTCACCATGCCAAGACGCGTCACCTGCCTGCCCCTGTGTGAAGCCTGTCAATGACCCCAGGAGAGTCCACCCCAAGGGTTGAAGGTCTCAATCACGGATGCGTCCCCAGGAGGGAGGGCAGGATGCAGCACCCAGAGCCCTGCCTTCCACTGCAGCACCTCCATGGCCTCCCCTGCCCCTGGTGCCCGTTTCCCCATTCCCCTCTGCAGTGGCACCAGGGACAGACCCCACTTTGCCCCCTAGTGGCCACATCAGGTTTCTCAGGATGGCCCTCCCCTTGATCATCCATTTGCTCCAGCAGGCCCAGTAATGTCTCCATTGGAGACTGTTGTTAGTGTGTTTGGCATATCGAATACGTCATGGGGAGCTTGCCAGGCTCTGCCGTGCGGGCGAGATACTCTCGGTAGCTTGCCGGACTCTCAGAGAGGGGCGGAGGAATCGAACTCGGGTCGGCCATGTTGGCTGCGTGCAAGGCAAAAGACTTGAAATTGCTCCTGCAACAGGTGGGTCCAAGGTGCTGTCCCCTCAGCCAGGCTCCCCCTGGATGGCACCCACCCCAGCAGAAAGACAGTGTGTTATCAGTGGAGCAGGATGGGGCCGTGGATGGAACATGTTTCTAGTGTCCCCGAGTCTGTACGGAGCTGATCCCTGATAATAGCGCCCCACTTCTTTGTGGACCATCATGTTCCGTTATACAAGTCCCACTGCCACCATCACAGCACGGTCAGACCCCATGTAATAGAGAACCAGGCCTTGACTCCTCTTTGCTCCTGCACGCCTGGACCTGGTGGGACAGCCTTGGCTGAGTGACACTCTACTGGTGACAAGAAGTGTGTCCAGATTCATGTGTCAGACCAGATGGCAAAGCCTCAGAAGGCAGAGCCATCCTGTTCCAGTCATTTGCAGGAATTTGGTCAGCCATGCCCCTTCCTGCCAGTCACATTTCTACTGGGAGTCACCCTCCTGGTAAGGCTGGCCAGGGCAGGCACAGGCAGCTCCTGGTTTACCCCTCGGTGCCCAGTTCATAGCCCTGCCCCTCTACCTGCACCATGGACCTGGGGCCGCCCATTCACTCTCACGGTTCTGCACACCTCACACATGTCCTGCACACCCTCTCGCAGCCTCTACTGGGGCTCTGGGCTTAGCTCCCCGTGTCCGGCCTCTGGGTCCCTGGGCTCTGGAAACACCAAGTCTAGGTTTGCCTTGAGGTTTGGGGAGCTGGGAGAGTGTGGGGATCAGCAGCTTGACCCCTCTCACCCCTTGCCGGTGGGAGAGCTGTTCTCCCATTGAATGACTCTCTTGGGAGTTTTTCCTCTTAGGATCTTACAGAGTCTCACCCAGACACAGGTGGCACCCAAGAGTTTGCCGGAAGCATCCCAGTGTATTCCACGTGTGCAGGCTCTATCCAGCTACCCCCAAACGGGCATTAGCAGGTCACAGCATAATTATGTAGGTTGTTTACAGGCTACCTCGATTCTGTGGTAACAACTTTCATCTAACATACAGTGGTGCCTAGTGCTCTCAGGTGCTCCCACAGCGGTGAATCCAGTTTCTAAGCTCCAGAGTTCGAGCGTTCCCGTGAGCCTCTTACATCCCTGCTCGGGCAAACTGCTCTCCCTTACTGTCTTGCTCGGTGAGAGATTTAAGAAGCCCATCCAGGCCAGACAGAGGGAAGGAGACAGATAAAGCTAAGGAAATAGAAGTAGCTTACTGGGGGCCCTCCTGGGCGGACCTCAGGTGAGGCAGTGGTACACCCGTGCCCTGGGTTAGACCAAAGGGGCTTTTAAGTTGTCTTGGTCTGGTCCTAGTCATCTGTTCGTGAGTCAATGGTGAGGAACCTGGAATGCAGCCTGGTGGCTTCCTGTCACCAGGTGGGCGATAAGTCTTTCTTCCTCACCTGGGACAAGGTGATCTCTGACTCCAGGAATGTGGCTGTCCACTCAGCCGGTTGCCATTTGGTTTTGGTCACCATTTTGTCAGAGCAAACCTCACATTTGTTTCTTGTCAAATTTAGTCATTCCCGCCACTGGCCAAGCAATTGAAAGCGGAGATAGACAAATGGGACTATCTTAAACTAAGAAACTTCTGCACCTCAAAAGAAACAGTGACCAAAATACAAAGACAGCCTACAGAATGGGAAAGGATATTTGCCAAATACGCATCCGATAAGGGGTTGATTTATCAAGGATATACAAAGTACTGGTTGAACTCCACAAGAAGAAAACATCCAACCCCATTTAAAAAAATGGGCAGATTAAATGAATAGAAACTTTCACAAAGAAGAAATCCAAATGGCTAAACGGCACATGAGAAAATACTCCACATCATTAATCATCAGGGAGATGCAGATCAAAACCACAATGAGATATCATTTCACACCACAAAGCCTGGCCCATATCCACAAGAATAAAAGCAACCGGTGCTGGCACGGATGTGGCGAGAAAGGGACCCTCCTTCACTGCTGTTGGGAATGCCGACTGGTTCAGCCCTTTTGGAAAACAGTATGGACGATTCTCAAAAAATTAGAAATTGAGTTTCCATTTGACCCAGCAATACCACTCCTGGGAATATATCCCAGAGAGGCAATAAAGTATAGTCGAAATGACATCTGCACTTGTTTGTTCACTGCAGCACTCTACAATAGCCAGAAACTGGAAGAAACCTGAGTGCCCAGGAACAGATGACTGGTTAAAGAAACTTTGGTACATCTACACAATGGAGTACTATGTAGCTGTTAGAAAAGATGAAGTCATGAAATTTACATACAAGTGGTACTACATGAAAAGTATCACGCTAAGTGAAATGAGTCAGAAAGAGAGGGATAGACATAGAAAGATTGCATTCATCTGGGGAACATAAAGCAACAAAATAGTAGACTAACACCCAAGATTGGCCAAGATTAGTACCAGGAATTTTACTCCATGGCTTGGAGGCCAGCCACACATGCTAGGGGGAAAGGGAGCTCAGATAGAGAAGGGAACACCAAATAAAGGGTGTTGGGAGGATCCTCCCAGGATGAGAGAAGCAGGCTAAAAGTAGATAGACCGAACATGATTGTCACCCATTGCCTTTTTTGCAAACCACAACACCCAATAAGAGAGAGAGAACCAAAGGGAATGCCCTGCCACAGAGGCAGGGTGGGATGTGGGGGATGAGGGGTAGGGGGAATACTGGGATCCGTGTTGGTGGGAAATGGGAACTGGTGGAGGGATGGGTATTTGATCATTGTATAATTGAAACCCAAACACAAAAGTTTGTAAGTTTACAACTGTACCTCAGGATGCCTCTCTAATAAAAATAAAAAAAAATTAAAAATATAAATTACACACACACACACACACACACACAAGAAACAGTGATGAGGGGTACAGGCAGTTACTGGCTGTTAGAAGTTAGGGGGAGTGGTCAGCTCTTTTAGCCCAGATTCTGTTTTGAACACGTGCTCCCTTCATATCTTACTGAGTAAGTTTCTTTCAAGAAAACTATCTTGCAGGATTAAAGAGGTAGTCCAGAGGGTAGGGCATTTGCCCTGTGGACCAGCCAATCCAGATGTGACCCAGGGCACCCCATATGATCCCGAAACCCCACCAGGAGTCGTCCCTGAGTACAGAGCCAGGAGTAAGGCCTGAGCAACACTGGGTATGTCCCTCCAAAAATCTCCAAGTATGCGAAAAAGAGGAGGGGGAAGATGGGAGGGACGGTTCTTATTGCAGTGGGACGCGCTGGAGAATTTGGGAATTTCACATGCACCATTGTAAACTGGTATTCCTTTCGGGATGCAATGTAGAAAAATCAACGGTAAGTTAAAATTTTAATTTTGAAAAAGATACAAGAGGTCGGCAGATAGTAGAGCGGGAAGGGCACTTGGGCTCTCTGACTTCAATCTCTGGCATCCCATAGAGTCCCTTGAGCATGGCTGGGACTGATCCCTGCTGTGATTCCAAAACCAAATAAGCAAACAAACAAGGAAATGTAATATATCAAAAGCTAGAACAGGTGGTGAGGTGTCTGCTTTGCATATTTCTATCCTGGGTTGATTCCTGGCACCTCCTATGGATCCTTGAGCAACATTAAGGGTGATCCCTGAACACAGGACAGGAGACAGGGTCCCCAGTCAAGGGAGGTCTCATCTTTTAGGCCACTGGAGCAATACCATGGGGGCCTGCACAGGGGACAGATTGCCCAAGTGCTGTCAGCCTTGGGCCTGGCAGTCGGTACTTGACCTCCACATCCCTGGACCCAGAGCAGGATGCCCTGGCTGCCTGTCCTCACTCCCAGCCTTGCGCCCACAGGTGGGACAGCAGGACAAACAGGTGAGTGTCTGCGGCAGCAACAGGACTGGGATCTCGGCCTCCCGCAGTAGGACATGGCCTCTGACCAGTGTCGGTCTCTGAGAATGAGCAGGAGGAGGAGCAGGTGCTACTGCAGAGCCAACTCCAGATCAGCTGCAAGGGGAGTGAATCAGGACAAGGTGGATATGGAGAAATGACAGAAGGTGCTGGGGGAGACCCACTGTGAGGGTAGGAGCCCGCCTGGGGTGGTGGGAGGAAGGACCGGCCAGGACGCCACTCACTATAATGTATCAAAATCTAGAAGAGGCTAGAGGGGTTGTGGGGGTGCGGACTGGCCCTCACTGCACAGAGAGGGTCCTAGTAGCGGGGAGGCTGCTGGGTCGAGGTAGGGGTAGGCCCCATCTCTAAGGCCTTGGGAGAAAGGCCCCCAGGGGAATGTGCAGGGCACAGGTTACCCGATGTGCTGTTTTCCTTGGGCCTGTGTGTGAGTGTCTGGGCCCTGAATGTTGTGGCTGGGATTTGGACAGCCTTTGACCTTTTTCATGACATAGATGTGCATGCAAGACCAGAAGGTGCAGTGCCTGCAGCTTGGAATGCTTCTGCTGGTACCAAAAGCAGCACACAGCGGCAACCCCACACCTTGATGTCCCACTCACCTGGGCTCCAAGGTTGAGCAGGTGCTGAGGCACAAGCAGATCATGGACCAGCTGCAACAGGTGCTAACAAGGCAGCAGGCCCTGATGGAGGCCACCTTCAGGGAGCTGAGGGAAACCCAGGTGAGGGGGTGGGCAGGGGCTCAGGGACAGGAAGGCACATCCGGTCCTAGACCTGCCTACTCACCAGGTGCCTTCATATTTAGGGGATCCTCAGTCCTGAAATCAGGAGCAACTGAGCCCCAGGCCTTGCTGGAATCCCAAGGGTACCCTGAAGAGGGTGAGTGGTGGGGTCAGTCTCCAGGAGGGAGAAGTGCCTGTTGGGGATCTGGAGGTGGGGCTATATGGGAGGTGGAGCCATGCGGGACCCCTGAGATGCCTCCACCTTCCTTGCTTGGCTGAGACCCTGGAGTGCCCCACATTCAATCCAGTGTCGAAGAACACGGAGTTGGAGGTGAACATAGTGGAGGTTTGTGAGACCATGACCTCTATGGAACTCGAGGTGATGGTCATGAAGGACAGGCTGGTGGCGTGTGAGAAGACTAAGCATCTGAGACTAAGGTCTGGCATCCAGACCCGGGGAGCGGGATCATGGATTGTGTGAAGAACCCAGAGAGGCCCTCCTGTTCCTGTCTGTGAGGAACAGGAGGCCGCAGACCTCAGATCCGGATCCTGTAATGACCTGCCCCCAAATAACCAGAATCTATTTCGTCCACTCGAGTTCTGCTGGACAACTTGTTCACCATTAATCCACTTTTTCTACCCTGATGATGTACCCTGTGTTCTTCAATTCCAACTAATCTAGCCCTGATCCAGTTGTTCCCACTCTCCTCCTTCCTCCCTCCTCCACACTCTTCCACTTTCCCTCAGCACTAGACCCTAGGGATCAAGGGGGCAGAAAGGTCCCCCAACACTAGACCGCAGGGATCAGTGGGACAAAAATGTCTCCTACCTCTAGGCACCAGGGATGTTGGGAGCAGAAATTTAAACTGGGCCACACTCCAACCTCAGTCATGATAGCTTCAAAAGCCAAACAAGGGCTGAGGTCGAGCTCTCCCTCCCCAGTACACAGCCCCGTTTCTGCATATGGCAGCCCTGAAGCTAACGGGAGCTGGAAACATCGAGCAACCAGTTCTAGACACTCTTTGGGGGCTGTTTGGGCACTAATGAATTGAGGAGAGGAGAGAGGAAGGAGGCATGCTGGATCACTCTCTGACAGTCACTGTCCTATTTCCAAGCCTGTTTCAATAAATGGATCCATCCCAGGCCGTGTGGGTATGTGTATTGGGCGAGGTGGGTCCTGTCGGCAGTTGGCAGTTGCTTCTAGATTGTGGGTGGCCCTTGACATGAGATTCACCATGTCTAGAGCCTGTCACCTGCATGCCCCTGTAAAGGGTCAAACAGAATTCTTACTCACCTGTAATTCCGTCTTTTACCTACCTTGTCAAAATCATATTCATCTACCCCAATCTTGTCTTTCTTCCCTCTTCCTTCCCGCCCTTCTCCTCTCCCCCTCCTCCTTCCTGCCCCCTCCCTTCTCCCCTCCTCTGCCCCTTCCCATTGAGGAATGGGGCTATGGGACTATGAGGCTCTGCGGCTACACAAAGCAATTGCAGACGTGCCCCCATGGCAGGGATACTGCGTACTAGGAGTGGCGAGATGACCCAAACAGAACAACATTGAGACTCGTACTCTGCATGTAAAAAAGTTACACAGCCTCCAAGGAGGCTCAGATAGAGCAGAGAGCACCAAATAAAGGGTGTTGGGAGGATCCTCCCAGGGTGGGACAAGCATGCTGAAAGTAGACTATAGACCAAGCATGATTGCCACTCAGTGCCTCTCTTGCAAACCACAGCACCCAAAAGGAGAAAGAGAACAAGGGGGAATGCCCTTCCACAGAGGCAGGGTGGGGAGGGGGGATGGGGGGGTGGGAGGGATGCTGGGACCCGTGGTGGTGGAGGATGGGCGCTGGTGGAGGGATGGTTACTTGATCGTTGTGTGACTGAATACCAAGCAGAAAAATTTGTAAGTCTATAACTGTACCTCATGGTGTTTCACTAATAAAAAAATTTAAAAAAATACTTGGATAAAAAAAGTTACACAGCCGCCAACACATCCATATATGCAGAAATAAACTCAAAACATGAAATAAAAACCCAATCAAAAAATAAATCCAAAGAAATAATTTTCAATTTTTAATATGAATTATAGAGATCGTGGGGTCTCACCATGTTTCGCGCTTGTCCCTATCCCTCCCCGAGCGCGCCCCTCTTAGCCTTTCCAGAGGGTTCAGGGCTTCTTTCTTATGGTCTTTATCCGGATGCCACTCAGCTTGGAAACTGCTCCTGAACTGTTCAGTGGTTCTGAGCAAGAGCTTTAATCCACTGCTTCTTGCAAGTCAGAGGATGTGGTCCCATCCGATAGGCAGAAAGGCTGGGGTCGCGAACGTTAGAGTGGGTTTTCACACCAAAATCTAGAGTCGCAAAAGTTAGACGTGGATTTTCACATAATCCCAGGGACTGTGCCATCTGGGCAATTGGTAGCCACTGGGGCCCTTTGTTAGTCATCAGTGTCACCCCTGAATGGGGACCTGGAGGTAGATAGTTTGTTTACCTCTGTGGCACAGCGAGAGATCAGAGCCCCCTGCCTCAGAGACAGGTATGCCCAGACCTCTGCCAATGGCCCTACCCTGGGTCAGGGCACCTAGAACCTGGTGCCCTTTCTCAGGCACTAAGAGGATCAACCTCTTTGCCTCTGGGCCCTACTGCTGATTAGAAAGGGTTTTTTGGGGTTATTTTTCTTTTTTTCACTTCTAAATGCTCATTCTTCCAGGAGGTCTGGTGCCAGCCTCAACCAAGAGCTGGAGCAGAGCCTCTGAGGCTCTCTTTCAGTCCTCTTGGCTTCTGACACTAGGACCGAATCATCTACAGACTGCAGGATGGTGCATTCCAGGGCTCCAACAAGGATTTCCTTAAGTCCAGAGCCAGGGTCTTCCTGAAGAAGGTGGCCAAGTTTTTGAATCCTTGGGCAATGGGTCCACAGTAACTGAGGTTTCCTCCTGTCTCTGGATCCTTTGGCCCAAAGGCAAACGGAGGTCTGCTTCCTGGAACAATTTGCAAAGGGAGAAACACATCTTTTGAGGTTCAAGCCTGTCAATCATTGGGCACTAGAGGAAAACAGACTCAAGAGAGTGGAAGGGCTGGGTACCACAAGGTGACCAGCAGGACCGACCACACTGACTCGGCGCAGGTCATGACTTCTCAACTGAGGCCAATGGGTTGCTCCCAGTTGAGCTGCATCCCACCACTATTCCTGCCTCCCACACCTGCGCAGTATTTTTCCCTATCCCTAGCCACACCTCACGGTCTACCTGACATTGTCGCTGTCTCTGGAGGCTCACTCCTAGCATGAGTTTACCAGCAGAGGGGCATGATACTGCCATTAGAGGGTGCCTGGAGAGGGTATTTTCCAAAGTGGGAATACACAGTGTCAAGGTGGACATTTATTTGTGCTTCTAGCTCTGTCGGGAGATCGAACGCCAATAAGATACTAAAGTGGGGAACAGGGAGAACCTTGTTTTCCATATGGAACCCCCAGCATCTGCTGAGACCATGGATTCTCGGGCCCAGCAAAAGCAGGGAAGGGATGCACCTCCGATACCTTCATCGAGCTCTGCTTCCTATGTTGCCCTGTCTTGGAGGTCATGGGGCGACCGTTTCCACGAGGCTTTTCTTAGGAGTGTAGGTACCAAGTTACCCTGCCTTCCCTGCCTGCCTGGGGACTCCCTGTGACTCTGTCAGACTGTCCAAGTGGTCCTGGTGTCAGTAGACATTTCTGGAAGCTACCCAACTTTGAATGTCTGCCACTCCCATTCACAGAGGGTCACAGCTTGTCTGCTGTCATATAGGCACTTTGTTCTCTCCTGCAGTTTGGCATGGCCCTCTGGGCCAATGATCTGGGGCCTGCCTTCTGCCCCTTCCCATCCTCCACCCCTGACTCCTGCTCCTGCTCCGGCTCCCCTCTTTCTCCCTGCCCCTTGTCTGCCCTGCCAGTTCTCGCCTCCTCTAGACCAAGGGCACACTGGAGGTGCTGGGGTCTGGCCTTAACCTCTCCACTGGGGTAGTGCTGTCTCCACTGGAGGTGCTGGGGCCTGGCCTTAACAACTCTATTGGGGTAGTGCTGTCTCCACTGGACGAGTGGCAGTGCCACCCAGCCTCCATGCTCTCTGCCAAATCCTCCTGTGCACCAGGTGCCACTGCTTGGGTGTTGCTCTTTTTCCTTTTGGTCTTGTCTTGCTTTCTCCCCTGCTTGGTAGTGAGTTTTGTTGTTTCACAAATGAGAATTGCAGCACTAATATAATCTTGAGTTTTCAACGACTATGAACACATACGTACTTTGCCAAAATTTCTGCCTAAAGCTAACTAAAAACCAAGCAGCAGGGACTGGAGTGATAGCACAGTGAGTAGGGTGTTTGCCTTGCACGGGGCTGACCTGGATTTGATTCCCAGAATCCCATATGGTTTCCTGAGTACCACCAGGAGTAATTCCTGAGTGCATGAGCCAGGAGTAACCCCTGTGCATCGCTGGGTGTGACCCATAAAGGAAAAAAAAAAAGCACATTTTGGCAAGTGGGAGAACATGATGAGATAATAGTGCTAATGGAATGAACAGCTCCAAAGTCTGAACACCGCACAAGGCGAGAGATCAGTTTTACAGCAGATCTGATGGGCGATGGGGTATTACAGAGCAGCTGACCGGAGAGTATGGAACAAGAAATGACCAAGCTTTCTTGGTGCAGATAAGGATCTGGAGCATATGAATAACGTAGGAAAATTTGGGGGATTTTCCCAGGTTTCTAAGTTGAACAGTGTGACAGACCACCTCTGGAACATCCCGGGTGATTTCCGTGGCTGTCTCGTCTCTCCCAGACCCTGTGCCTCATGGCAGCTCCTGCTCTCCAGGATAGCCTGTCTGAAGTTAGCCTGCAGGAAATGTGGGCAGAGGTCCCTTCTCCTCTTCAGCAGGGCTCAGGAGATCCTAGTATCAGGACTTGAACAGGGCTGGGCTGCATCAAGGCAAGCACCTTAAACCCTGCAATATCCCTGGGGCCCATTCTTGAAAAGTCTGAAAGTGCTTGGGAGTGGAAGCTTCGGGTTCCACGGGGGTATCTCCCTGGGCACTGTGCCGGACAGATGGGGGAGTGGGGCATCTTTAAGGGAGCCCAACTCTACAGGAAGGAGATTTAGGTGGGAAGCAGCTGAATGAAAAGTACTGCTTGGAGCAGGGTATTAGTACAGCAGGTAAAGTGATAGTCTTGCACACTGCTGATGTTGGATCAATGGGCCCCCCTAGGTCCACTAGGTATGGTCCCTGAACTAAGTCAGGAGTAAAGCCTGGGTGTGGTGCCAGCACCCAAAGAAAAGTGCTGCAAGCAGACAGGGCCGGCCTTTTCCCAGTGCCCTAAGGAAGGATTGCTCAAGTTCTTAGAGGCCATAAGAGGGATTTCCCTGCTAGTGGGAAGGGGTGAGGGAGGGAAAGGGGGTGACAGCACTGGCCCTCCACTTGTGACTCTGCCTGAGCAGTGACAGTCCACTTGGACATTCCACAGTGGCCTGACTCAGGCCAGGACTTGGCTGCTGCTTTGACACAAAAGTGTCCTGAAAATGTGTGTCAGGGTCCTCAGGAGGGAGAAGCCCCCAATGGGGGTCAGGAGGCAGGACACCCGGGGGGTCGGAACCAGGCTGACTCTGCCCCCGAGCCCTCCACCTCCCTTGGTTGGCTGAGAGCCTGGGGCTGCCCCGCAGTCTATCCAGTTTCAGTCAATCTAAGGACACTGAAGTGGAGGCAAACACAGTGGAGATCATAAAGCCTGAGGAGCTGGAGGTGGTAACAGTCAAGAAGGACAAGCTGGTAGTGTGGGCAAGACTGTGCATCTGGAGGCAGAAATCTCCCCCAACACTGGGCACCGGGGATGTGGGGGGCAGAAATGTCCCCCAATAATAGACACTAGTGGTCTGGGAGGCAAAAACAGGCCCCAAGCAGTAGGCACCAGTGACATGGGGTGCAGAGGTTTCCCCTAACAATAGACAGCAGGGTTCCGAGGACAGAACTGTTCACAATTACTCGGCACCAGGGATGAGCAGAGCTGAAATTTCCTCCAGAAAATAACACTAGGGATGTTGGGGAAAATTGTTTTCCAATACTAGACACAAGAGCTCTGGGGGGAGAAATGTCCCACAACAGAGAACAGAGCTCAGATAGGAGACATGTCCTCCAACACTACACAATTAGAAGTCCCCAGAGCAGAAAGTAGAAATAGTCCAAAGAGTAGCAATAAGAAATGAACACCTCCCCACCCCCTACCTTAGACTATATTCCAGGAGAGAGGAGTGGAGAATGCCTCCTCACCCCTGCTTTCCCACCTAAATGTTCAGATATTTCCGGTTTGTGCGCTGTCCTTGCATGGTCCAGGGCATTTTCCACTTTTTTGAGTTAAAATTCTGTCCAGAAGGCCAGAGAGAAATCTCAGGAGACTCAGTACAGGCTTGGGATGCATGAGGTCAAGAACGTTCCCTGGCACCACAGAGTCTCCTGATCACAAAGGCTGGAGCAAATAGAGATCCCCACTAACCCCAAACCTCTCAGGTATGTACACAGGCCATGAGGGTCAATGAAGCAATACTTGGAAGGATCTCAGTGCTTAGAGGAAACACTCATTCAGAGCATCCGATTTTCAAAACAGCACTTGGGTACAACCATCTACCCCTACTTGACCCAGGGAAAACGAGGCCACACTCAAACCTTTGGTTCATGGGCTACAGACCAAGCAAAAGTCTGAGCCGAGAGCTCCCCGTTCTCCTGTGCACTTTTTCTATTCTGGGAAAGGAAGTCCTGAAAAGGATGGAGGCTGGAACAGTCAGCAACTGAGTTCTAGGCACTACCTGGGACAGTTTAGGGGATCATTAATTGGTGGCAGAGGAGAGAGAGGGGAGAGGGCTGAATCAGTCTCCCTGACAGCCACTGTCCTGTTTCCAAGATTGTTTCTACAAATAGATGCATTCCAGCCTGTGTGGGTGTGTGGCATTGGGTGGGGCGGGTCCTGCCAGGGAACGACTCATGCTTCTTGATGAAGCATGAGCTGTCCTGTGGGGGTCTCCCCATGGATCAGAACCTGACATGACATGCCCATGGTGCCTGTTGCGTCTACACCCCCGCTGCAGTGTCCACCGGGAAGAGCCCCCACCTTGCCCCCAATGCTTCGTGGGTGCCAGGCCCCCTAGTGGCCAGATCATGCCTCAGGTAAAGGACCTGCAAACCTCCAGGTATTTCCCAAACCTCTCAAGGACTGGATGGACTTTCTCTGCCCAGAGCCTCACCCCAGTGTGGAACCCTTCACTGCCCACAGGCTCCCCAGACAGCACAAGCCCACAGTGACCCTGTGCCCCACCATCAGAGATGGATTTGATTCTCAGCCAGGCATACGTGTTCCCGAACCTCCTCTCCCCACAAGGCTGCCCCGTGGTGTCCACCAGTGTCCCTATCATTCTTGTGCCCCAGCCCCAAGCCTCGCATGAGTCAAACGTGTCTGTGAGGAGACTTGGGGCGTGGGAGGAGGGGATGAGTGGAGGGTACATGAGTTTGTGGTATGCAGGAACGGGAGACGGTCGGAGGGAACGGACACCCCAGACAGGTGTTCTCCACACAGGGATTTTTCCAAGTGGTTCTGGAAGGAGGGCAGGGAGAGTGCCAGGCAGAGGAGGAGAGAGCTGAGTAGAAGCTGGGCAGTGGGGTTGAAGTGGGAGTGGACAGAGGTGAAACCTGCACAGCCTGAGGATGGAACCGTCTTCCTGTCTTTGGAGCCTGCCTAGGTTTTGGGTGGCAAAACTGTGAACGTTGCTGCCCAGCTTAAATACACAACCTCAGAGCAGGGAGAGAGCTCAGGGTCAGGGGACCGTGTGAAAAGACCCAAGTGCCTCCTTGGACACTGCCTGCCTCCTGGGCACCATCAAGTTTGGCTCTGGGGGATCCCATCCCGGCCCAGGGATGGCCCTGTAGCATTGGATCTGAGCCAGGTTCATCATTGGGCCATCTGTCCCTGGAGGCCATGTCAACAGTACGACTTCGTGGGTGACCCAGCCTGCCCTTACCAGAGTGACTTCAGGCTTTTTGGGTGTCGTTGTACAACCTTTCTTGGGAGCTACCGAGGCTTCCAGGAGGCTCCAGGGCAAAGCATTTCTAGAAGATGCGACCAAATTCTATGGCAGGTCTCAACCATGACTGACGTTCCCTTCAGAGGTCCTTCGAAGCACCGTGCCAGGCCTGGGATGCCCCGGTGCAGGGTGTTCCCCGTCCCTGAGGCTGTGTTGCTTCTGCAGGTGCAGAGAGCAGAAGTACAATTATGAAAGTCTGCCAACGACGTCCGTGATCATCGCGTTTTATAACGAAGCTTGGTCAACCCTAATTCGCAACGTTTACTGTGTCCTTGAGACGTCCCCAGACATCCTGCTGGAGGAGGTCATCCTGGTGGATGACTACAGCGATAGAGGTGCCCGGCCTCCCCTCTTCCCTCCCCTGGCCTCCCCTCCCCCCACCCCGCCCTCCCTTGACCCCCATCCTCCCCTCCCCTGCTCTTGCCTCTGAGCTCTGTCTGGTTCTCGCTGTGGACGGGTTCTGATTGAAGGCTGTGCTGGGCTGTTCTCTGTGAGGCTCTAGATAACAGTGATTTACAGGAGATAACAGGGAACGTCTCCCTGCAGTTGGGGTATGGCTGTAGAGGGCATGTGTGGGAGCAGGTGTGGGGGACAGGTGTGGGGGATAGGTATGGGCTATAGGCATGGGGAAACAGGTGTAGAGGGCAGGTGTTGGGGGGTGGGTGTGAGAGAGAGGTCTTGGGGACAGAGGTGGGGGAGAGGTGTTGGGGGCCAACTGTGAGGGAGGGTGTGAGGGCAGGTGTTGAGGCAGGTGTGGGGGCCAGGGGTGGGGACAGGGGTGAACACTCGCCTTCTTTGGGGTGCTGTGCTCCCTGGCCTTCCCCAGCCTTGCCCCTCCCCCCTCTCTCTCACTCCCACCTGTACTGAAGGGTGTCCAGGGGACTCGGGCAGCACCTAGTAGGGGGTCTCACCTCCCACCCTGCAGAAGAACAGTCACCTGGCCACACCTGGCTGCAGGGGGCGCTCAGGACTGTAGTCTCGCTTGTTTGTTCTGGGGGCCGCTGGGCGGTTCTCCGGGCTTGCTCCTGGCACTGTGCTCAGGGCTCACTCCTGGTGTGCTCAGAGGACCAGGTGGGGCGTTGGGATCACACATCTTAACCTGGGGGACTGATGTCTTTTGGGTGGTGGCCATGTACTCGGCTGGAAATCGTGGAGAGAGTATTCGGGGTCATTCAGCGTTGCCCATGACAGAGTGCAGGGCAGGTGAGCGTGAGGCGATGCCGATAGAGCCAGCTGGCACCAAGCCCTGACAGTCCTGAGACCTGGGCGTCTGGGTCCAAGGGGGGCACGTGGGAACGTTGCTGGTGGTTCTAGAGTTCTCCATCCCAGCCTTCCCTTGCCCGGGCAGGGCGGGAGTGAGCCGGCTGCCCCATTCTCCTCCCCAGAGCACCTGAAGGAGCGCCTGGAAGCCCACCTGCCCAAGGTGCACCTAATCCGCGCCACCAAGAGGGAGGGCCTGGTGTGCGCCCGGTTGCCCGGGGCTTCGGGGGCCAAGGGCGACATCCTCACCTTCCTGGACTGCCACTGCGAGTGCCACGAGGGCTGGCTGGAGCCGCTGCTGCAGAGGTGCGTTGGCGGTGCCCAGTGGGAACACGGGAGACCCAGCTCCGTGGGCCTCGGGCTCGGCCTGGGTGCCCCGTCCCCCAGTCTCAGGCCACGGCTCCATCCCTGGTCACATGATCAGGGACCCTGGTCTGGGAGCCTTCGAGGGCATTAGGCGCTGCTGTACCCACGGCTTACTTGTGCAGGGGAGTTGCTTTTACTGCTGCTGGTCAGGTGCCTGAGTCGAAAAGTGCTGCCTTGGGCAGAGAGGCCAAGAACAGAATGGTGTGGATCTTATCAGATCACAGCCCTAGGCAGCACATTTTGGTCGTCTTTCCTTCATGCTGGGCTGACTTTCCCAGGTCATCCAGTACCTGTGTTGCCTGGGGCTCCTCAAGCCTGAAGGGACCCACAGAAATGGTGATTCACAGTAATTTCTCTTATGTATTTATTTATTATTTATTTTTTGCTTTTTTGGGTCGCACCCGGCAATGCACAGGGAGTCACTCCTGGCTCATGCACTCAGGAATTATTCCTGGTGGTGCTCAGGGTATTATATGGGATTCTGGGAATCAAACCCGGGTCAGCTGCGTGGAAGACAAATGCCCTACCCACTGTGTTATGGCTCCAGCCCCTGCATTTTATTTTGGGGGGGGGATTTGTGTGTGTGAAGGGGCTTACCCGTGAGTGCTCAGGGCTTACTCTTGGCTCTGCTCAGGGATCACTCCTGGTGGTGTTCAGGGGACCACATGGGGTGCCGGGGATTGAACCAGGGCAGCCACCTGTCGGGCAGGCACCTTCCCTGGGGTCCTGTGTCTCTGGCCCCCACCTTCCTTAGCATCACTAGGAAACCATGAGCAGAATCATGGACAGGAAGCAGATGGCCCTCGCCTGGGTTATTTTTTATCTTCTTACCCCTGTAGTCTTAAACCAAGCTTTTAAGTATCATTCTTTGAAAGGGTTTTAAATGCAGGGGGGAGGGGAACCACTCCAGGCTGCCCTTCCCCCAGACCCACCTTACTCCCTCCACTTCCTCCCTCCTGATGCTGCATCACTATTGTCAGCTACCCCCAGATTCCTCCGGGTGGGCTGTGCCCCCATATGGCGTGGACAAGGATGCGGGGGGAGGGGTTCAGGGTCTGCGCAGCTGGCCTCTGGAGCACACGCACCCACTGTCTCCTCTCCCAGGCGTGGGTGTCCATCATCTGGCCCCCAGCCTCACCCTGCTGCTCTCTGCCCTCCCCATCTCTGTCCTCACCCACTCTGGCTCCCTTCATGGCTTCTTTCTCTTCCTCAGCTTCAAAGAGGGTCCCGGCAGCTGGACTCCCAGGGGCCCAGGCCAGTGCCAGGGGCTGAGAGCAGAGCCATCATCGTGTCTCGCTCTCCCTCTGAATCCCAGGCTGGAGGGTGGCATTGGGGACTGATGCCATGCAGGGTCCAGAAGCAGGGGACCTGAGGGCACACACTGGCCCTGAGTGGAGTGGGAGCGAGCACGGCTTGGATGGGGGGGCTGTTCCTGGTCACCCCGGTCCTGGCCACATCTGGGTGGTGTGCGTATGTGTGCGTGTGTGTGCGTGTGTGTGCGTGTGTGTGTGTGTGTGTGGTCACTGCAGGATCGGGGAGGAGGAGACGGCGGTGGTGTGCCCCGTGATCGACGTTATTGACTGGAACACTTTTGAGTACCTGGGCAACTCCGGAGAGCCTCAGATCGGTGGCTTTGACTGGCGGCTGGTGTTCACGTGGCACGTGGTCCCTGAGCGGGAGCGGAAGCGGATGCGGTCCCCCATTGATGTCATCAGGTCAGGACTGGCTGGGAGCGTAACACCCCCCCCCCCCAACAACTGCAGCAGACGCCCGGGAGGAGGGCAGGGATGCTTCGCTGGGGCCCCACCTGGTTTTGTTCTAAAGCATCTGCTGATTATTTTTTTACTCTACACCCACCCCGCTCTAAGTGTGGGGTTCATATTCATTGGCCTATTTTGTTTATTTAAAAACAAAGGTGAGGGGGCTGGAGAGAGAGTTCAGTGGGTAGGGCGCTTGCCTTGCAGGAGTTTGCCCTGGGTTCGATCCCCCAGGCACCCTGTTATGGTTTCCCGAGCACCGCCAGGAGTGATTCCTGAGTGCAGAGCCAGAAGTTGCCCCCGAGCATTGCCGGGTGTGGTCCCAAAGCCAAAGCCAAAACAAGATAAATAAAAATAGGTTGAAGTATGTATCCTAAAATGTACTGCTCTGACCGTTCTTAAATATATAACTTGGGAGACTCAAGCGCGCTTTTCCCTCGACCTCGCAGAATCTCTCCAACCGTCAGGCGGTGTGTGTCAACCCCAGCCCCTAACGGCTCCATGGCCTCTAACACACCCCCACAAAAACTTTCCCCCTTCCAGACGCCTCACGCGAATGAGGCCACCACGCTTTGTCCCTTCGCGTTTGCCTTCTTGCCGGTCCCGAGATGTTTGCCTTGGGAACCCATAATTCTGCCTTGTGTCAACGTGGCCGGTTTTGTTGGCCCCTTCACCTCCGGTGGGTGTGTCCGCCGTCCAGGAGTTGTGTGCCATGCCCCGGGGAGGACTGATATCACAGGTGCCCTGCCCCCTGGACTGGTGCCAGTCTCCAGGGCCCGAGGTGGCTGGCTGCCACTTCCGGCTGTCCAAGTGGGCGTGGGGTTCTGGGTCAGGTGGCGACTCCATGGTGACGACTCTGAGCACTTAGTGGCAGGCCTCTGTGGGACTGACGCCAGTTAGGGGATGGGTGAGGGCGCAGGGTGAGGGCGGCCGAGAGCCAGCGTTGGTCAGTGGGTGAGCCTGGGTCTGAGCCCGGCTGCTCGCGTTCTGTTTCATTTGTTTGGCTTAGTTTTCGGGCCACACTTGCTGAGGCTCGGGGTTACTCCTGGCTCTGCACTCAGGAATTACTCCTGGTGCCTCGTGGTGAGGGAGCTGGTGGGCACAGGATGGGGTGCAGGGACCAGGCATGTGTTAGGAGGCTCTGCAGACTTCCCCGTCAGAAATGCGGGCGAAGGAGAAGACGGAGGCTGAGACTGGGGGGTGGGGGGACCTCAGGGGCGGTGGGGGGATTTGGAGAAGCTGATTGACATCTGGGAAAAAGGACGGATTGAGGGTGACACCCGGATTGCTGGAGTGGCCACTGGGGGGCCGCTGGCATTGCCCCTCACACAGCAGATTTAGAGACTGAGGCAGAGGAGGAGGGATCATGTGTCAGGTCACAGATGCAGCCTGTGATGTCGAGACATACTCCCTCCCCCCCAACTCCCTCCTCCAGTGCACACATATGAAGACATTTGCACAAACCCACACACATGCACACATGCAGCAGCTTCATGGTCAGTTGCCTGCCCCTCCCACAATCTCATCTCAGTTTTTTTTAAATGTAGGAGTACTGCTATTTATTCAGCCACTGATTAGCTGATTGAATTGTGCATGAACTCCACACATCATCTCAGCTTTCTTGCATGTTTCAGTCACCATGTTCCCTAATCTTATACCCTAAAGCCATGTGAATGTGCTCTCATGCTGGCACCCCTCCCTCCATCCCTTTTCCCTCCTTCCCTCCCCCACTCCTTCCTTCCTTCCTTCCTTCCTTCCTTCCTTCCTTCCTTCCCTCCCTCCCTCCCTCACTCCCTCCCTTTTTTCTTATCCTCCCTCCCTCCCTCCTTCCTTCCTTCCTTCCTTCCTTCCTTCCTTCCTTCCTTCCTCCGTCTCTCTCTCCCTCCCTCCTTCTCTCCCTCCCTCCTTCTCTCCCTCCCTCCTTCTCTCCCTCCCTTTTCTCTCTCTTCTCTCCCTTCCTTGGTCTTCCCTCCCTCCTGTTCTTCCATCCCCCACCAAGGAGTCCCACTGACCTTTCCCGTGTACTCTGAGCCTGCAGTGCTGGGAGGGCCCCCCAGTGCCACCACAGGGACCCGGCTGCCACCAGTTTCCCACACCCACATCTGCACTCTGGGGTGCTTCCCTTCCAGCTTTCGACCTGAGCCACCTCTGGGGGCCGGGGAAGATGCCATGCCTGCTCAGTGGGGTTGGGGGAATCGAGGGCTTCAGGAAAATGTGCTAGAATCATCTTTCTTGGCCTCCAGCAGACCCCAGCTGCATCTGTGAGTGCCTGGGCTCTGCTGTGAGACCACCACCAACGCCCACCCCGCCACCCTCCCAGCCATGTGCTCTCTCCGCCCTCTCTCCGGGTCCATCTGCAGCTGCCGGGGTCCTCTCATGCTTAGACTTTGCCCATGCTGAGGCCTTCCCAGCACCGTTCATTCCTCTGTACTGGACACGCCCCGGGCCTGTACCCTCTCCGCCCTGGAAACAGCTGTCCCTGCCCTTGACCCCTCGAGAGCACATGCATCACACCAGTTCTGTGATTATTTGGAGGGGTCTGGGAGCTTCCCCAGCTAGGACTCCCAGCAGAGCCCCCCCACCACCAGTGCTCCCAGACTGATGAAGGCAGATCAGGCCTGGGTAAGGGTTCCTGCGGCTGGCACTGAGACGCAGGTGTTGCAACTCTTCCAGGTCCCCGACAATGGCTGGTGGGCTGTTTGCTGTGAGTAAGAAATATTTTCAGTATCTGGGGTCTTATGATACAGGAATGGAAGTTTGGGGCGGAGAAAACCTCGAATTCTCCTTTTGGGTCTGTCTCTCTTTCTGTAGCCGTGCTTGTCTGTCTCTCTCTCTCTTTCTCTCTCTCTCTCTCTCTCTCTCTCTCTCTCTCTCTCTCTCTCTCTCTCTCTCTCTCTCTCTCCATGCCTCTGTCTCTCTGGATTTCATGAAAACCTGTTGGACTTTCCCCCGCCTTGGCCTTTTGTCCAGTGTCCTGAGAGTGGACACGTGGACAGCCTATATATGTGCTTCTCTCATCTGACCTTCTCACAGAACGTGCTTTTAACTAGAAAAGCAGGAGGCAGGGAAGGAACCTCCTAGGTCCCCTGATTCTTTTCTTTCCCTCTGCTGCCCTGGGCCGAGGTTGGCCCCAGACACAGCATCCTGCCTCCTGGTCCACCTTTGGTCGCCGGGCTTGCCGAGCTCTTTAGGAAGTCGCCTCTGTATGTAGATAGCAGGGTGACATTCAGAGTTTGACACCGAGAAGAATTCTCTGGAGAGCTTGTTAAAGGGGTCAGGTTCAGTGGCTGGACGTGCAGGCAGGAGCAAGAGTCACATTCTAAACGAGTGAACCCCCTGAGGCCGCCCTCTGCCCTCAGAATCCCCGAGTGACAGTTCTGTGAGAACCCCCGCCATTTCCGTGGGATTCCCAATGAACTTGTGTCTGGCATATTACATTTCAACACCATATGCCATTGGTCATGCTTTTTGATGATGTTAAAATTTTCTGTTTAATTTTTTTTTTTGGCTTTTTGGATCACACCCTGCGATGCTCAGGAGTTCCTCCTGTCTCTGTGCTCAGAAATTACTCCTGGCGGTGCTTGGGGGACCATATGGGATGCTGGGAATCAAACTTGGGTCAGCCTCGTGCAAGGCAAACGCCCTACCCACTGTGCTATCGCTCCAGCCCCTCTGTTTAATTTTTGTGAGAATTTTTTCATCTTTTCTGCTTGCTTGTTTTGTTTTGGGGCCACACACAGTGGGGCTCAGGGGATACACCGGGCTCTACCCTCAGAGATGACTCCTGTCTGTGCTCGAGGGACCCTATGGGATGTCGGGGATTGAACCTGGGTTGGCCCCATGCCAGGCAGTATGCTCTACTCGCTGTACTAGTGTTCTGGCCCCTGGAATTTTTTTTTAAGTAACAGAACATCCCAGCTTTGCATAAAGAGTGAACCAAATAGAAATTTTATCTTCCACGCAGGGCTTTCCTTCTCCCATCGTAAGGTACTGTCCTTTTGGGTCTTATTTTTCAAAAAAAATTTTCTTTTTGAATTTGGTTGAAACCCAAACTCAGGGCTCACTCCTGGCGGTGCTCAGGGGACCGTCGGAGCTGCCAGAAACTGAACCTGGGTCAGGTACATGCAAGGCAGGTGCCCAACCCCATTGTACTGTGTCTCCAGCCCTTCAGCTGCTTTTCTGGATGGTTCATCCTGGGGGCCAGTGGTGGGGTGTGGTGGTTCACACCCCTCTGCCCTTGCATGAGTCTACCTCGTTGGGTTTTGAGGTGTGCTTTTAATGGTCTTTCTGCCTCTCCTCCAGGTGCCAGGCTGCTCTTCCTGTGTCTGGCAGTTCCTCTTTCTCCCTTCCCAACTTCTCTCCTTCCTAGCTGCTTTCCTCTCTTCTCTGGCTAGGAGATCAGGTAATCCGCCCGTGTGGACTGTCACCCACCCACGAGCTCCTGGCCGGGCCCACTCTGGGCCCTGTGAGCCCCACGCATGAACAAACAGTGCATGGGCTTGTGGTCTTGGTTCTGGTGGCTAGACCTTGGGCCGCTCCCTTGTTCTTTGGCTGCGCTCTGGAGCCCGTGTGTGCATGGGGGTGGGTGAGGCAGGGATGGGCGGTGGGGTGAGGAGTGGGGTGGAGGGGGCCGCCTGTTTCATGCCCTGGAGGGTGCGGTCTCGGCAGTGTCTCTTTGGGTGATGCTTGGTGCCCGGCCTCTGTACTCAAGGGACAGCCGTGCTGATGGACCCGCTCCCCTCACCCAGCCACTCCTCTGCCCTGCAGATCTGGCAGTGCGGCGGGACCCTGGAAACGCACCCCTGCTCACACGTCGGCCACGTCTTCCCCAAGCAAGCTCCCTACTCACGCAAAAAGGCTCTGGCCAACAGTGTCCGCGCTGCCGAAGTGTGGCTGGATGAGTTCAAGGAGCTCTTCTACCACCGCAACCCCCACGCACGCCTGGTGAGCTCCTCCCACCCGCCCCGTCTGCCTTCACCCCTGCAGGCCTCCTCAGAACCAACCCCCCCTTCCTCCTCCCTCCTCCCTCTACCCTCCGTGCCCGCACATCCACTTCCGGAGGGAGAAGCTGCGGTGGGCCTTGGTGAGGCCAGTGGGGGACTACTTGATTCCTCCATGGTTGTGATGACCCTCTGCTGATGTCTCTTGATGCCCACCCGGCCTTGAGAATCACAGCCAGCAGCTCATGCTGCCCACCCCAGGTTGGGGGACCCTGAGCTTGTTGCTTCTAGGAAAATCAGGGCTGGGTTTCAGCTACCTCCAGCCACTGCATGATCTTCAGATCGTGGGTATTTCTGTCGTGGAGGGGAGGTCAGGCCCCATGCCATGGTCGCCAGGGCCTCTTCCTGGCTCTGCACTCAGGGATCATGCCTGGTGATTTTTTTTCTGGGAACCAAATGAGGTGGCAGGGACCAGGGCAGGGTGGCTACCTGCCAGGCAAGCGCCCTGCCCTTTGCACGAGCTCTCTGGTTCCTGTTTACTTATGACCCCCACCTGGAGGTGCTTGGGTTCTACCCTTGACTCAGTGCTGGGGGTTCCCTGCCGTGCCGGGACTCGGACCTGGGCCTCCTGTATGTGCTCTTGACCATTGAGCTATCTCTTCAACACAGAGTATGTATGTGTGTGTGAGTGTGTGTGTGTGAGTGTGTGTGTGTGTGTGTGTGTGGTGCCGGGGATGGGTCATGCATATGTGCGCTATCTCATCTCATCCCAGCCCCGTCTCTTGGCTTTGCATGCGTGTCTACCTCAGCCAGCCTTCCTCAATCTGTCCCATTGAAGAAGTGCTGTGTGTCCAGGGATGCCCACAGGGCTGGGGTTTGGGGCTCCCATCATGTCCTAGGCGCTTCATGACCATCGAGGTGCACTGGGTCTCCCCAGGCTGGAGCTGGGCAACGGGGAACCCTGTGTGTGTGTGCGCGCGCATGTGTGTGTGTGTGGGGGGGTGGTACCCCGGCTGCCACAGCTCTCTCCCTAGGCACCCACCCACACCTGCACAGCTAGGGCTTGGGGGCATCGTCACGCCCCAGGACTGGGGTGGGGTGGAGTGGGGGACTGTGGAGGACCTTCAGGCTGACCGCATGGACCCCCCTCAGGAGTTCTTTGGCGACGTGACCGAGAGGCGGCAGCTCCGTGAGAAGCTCAAGTGTAAGGACTTCAGGTGGTTCCTGGAGAACGTGTATCCTGAGCTGCACATGCCCGAGGACCGGCCCGGCTGCTTCGGGATGGTGAGAGGGCTGCGCCCGGGGGGGCTGCCGGCAGGGTCCCCACCCCCTGCATGAGGCAGGTCCTCGATGGGGTCCCTTGGGCTCCCCAGCCCCGGCCCTCTCCCCGGATCTTCCCCTCCCCCGGCTGGGTTTGGCTCTCAGCTCGCTCACGTGGGAGCATGTGAACGAGAGTCAGGTTCTGCCTGTGATTTTGTGCATGAGGAGACTGAGGCTTGCCTGGACTCTCCACACCACCTCTACCCATCACATCACTTCACACTCGAGTCTCAGTGTCTGGGCCAGTTAGTCATTCCCACCGCAGGGGTCCTTGGGGACCAGTGGGGGGGTACAGGAGGATGGGGCAGGAAAAGGAGAGTCACTTCTGTTGTTCACCAAAAGAAAGAGAAAAGAAATCTTTGGGGGGGGGGCAGAGAGATAGTCCCGGGGTTAAGTTTAAGCTTTGCCCTCTGTGTGGCCAACCCTAGTTTGATCCCCGGTGCCAGACGTGGTCCCCTGAACACCGTCAGGAGTGGCCGTTGAGTACCTCGAAGTATGGCCTAAACACCCGTTCCGCTCCCCCCCAAGCCCCTGCACACAAATGGGAAGTATTTGGGCTGTGGGGGTTGGGGTTGGGCTTCACCCGGTGGTGCTCAGTGGTGACTCATGATGGTTCTGGCATCAGACTGGGGCTTGGTTGCCTGCCTGGCAAGTGCCCTCACCCCCCAGACCCTCTCCGGCCCCAGTGCCATTCACTCTGGAGAGAAATCACGCCAAGGTAGAGACTCCCCTCTCCTGGGCTGCACGGCTGGGCGACGCTGCTTCCCCCATTCTGGAAGCCCTTTGGTCAGCACCCAGCGGGCTCTGAACACGTTTGAATCCTTGGCCACTGTGAAGTGTCCAGGTCTCCCGAGGTGCCGAGAGGATCAGGAGGCCGTCGTGGGCTGCCTGCCCCAGGGAGTGTGTCACTCTTGCTCGCCCTGCCTCTGTCTCCTGCATCCCCACCCCACCCCGTCCCACTGCATTTCTCTTTTGTCCAAGCGCAGCCCTGGAGGGGATGATGGGGCATGATGCTCTTCAGGCCTTTGCACGTGACCAAACTGGGCACTATCCCCAGCACCCCATAGGATTCCCCACCAAGCACCACCAGGTGTGATCTCTGAGCACAGAGCCAGAAGTAAGCCCTGAGCATTGCTAGATGTGATACTCCCCTCCTTCAATCCCCCCCAAAAAATCCAAAATGAATAAATTAAGGAAGCTCTTATTTATTTATTTGTTTACTTTTGGTGTGGGGTCCATGCCTTGCGGTGCTCAGGGATTTACTCCTGGCTCTGTGCTCAGGGATCACTCTTGGCGGTGCTCAGGAGGTCCTGTGGGTTGCTGGGGTTTGTCCATGTGCAAGGCCAGCCATCTGACCTTCTGTACTATCGCTCAGGTCCCAGAAGCTCTTACTTTTGGGCCTGGCTCTTGTGCCGGGCCCTCCTCACTCGCTGTTTCTCCTCCCACAGCATCCTGGGTTGACTCAGTTGTGTGTAAACCTGAATTGGAAACTCCCCTTATGTTTCTTGGTAGCTCCAGAATAAAGGATTGCAAGGACTCTGCTTTGACTATAATCCTCCTGATGAAAACCAGATTGTGGGGCACCAGGTCATTTTGTACACCTGTCATGGCCTGGGCCAGAACCAGGTAGGTGACGCTTCTCTCTGGAAAAAGGCAGCAGGGGCCCCTGGATTCAAGGTCTTGGGAGCCTCTTAAAGAGGGAAATTGGGGAAAATCTATGTGTGTTGTTGTTTTTTAATTTTTTTTTATTGAATCACTGTGGTATACAGTTACAGGGCTTTCATGATTGAGTTTCAGTCATACAATGATCAGACACCCATCCCTCCACCAGTGCTCATTTTCCACCACCAATGTTCCCAGTGTCCCTCCTGCCACCCCCATCCCCTGCCTCTACGGCAGACAATTTCTTTCTTACTCTCTCTCTACTTTTGGGCATTATGGTTTGCAATACAGATACTGAGAGGCCATTATGTTTGGTCCTTTATCTACTTTCAGCACCTCTATGTGTGTTTTTTAAAAAGTGAATATTTGACCTCTTCAATTTGTAAAGGTAATAGAGACTCATTGTAAAATATTTGAGAACTAGAAAGTGAAGCAAGTGTGCCCGAGAGGACCTGGAGAAACCGCCTTAGGATGAAGGTGAGTTTCTTGTCCCTCTTTCCTCTATGCACAGACTCTGGATTCTGTGTTTTAACTTAATCACTTAATCACTTAACTTCCCGTTAGTCGTCGATTTGCTCGAGCGGGCGCCAGTAACGTCTCCATTTGTCCCTGTCGCGTGCTAGTGTAGCCCAATGGCATCTGTTCGCTCCAGGAACATGAAGGGCTTCAAACCGATTGTTCATGATCTTGACGAAGAAGTCTGACCATCTGGTAGGTGGGCGGCCACGCGGTCTTTTGACATCCTGTGGAATCCAGTCGGTAACAGCTCTAGTCCAGTGGTCGTCTTTAAACCTCATTACGTGACCAGCCCATCTGATTTTTGACACCTTGGCAAATGAGACAGTGTCCCTGATTCTTGATCGTCGACGGATGTCGGAACTCCGGATTCTTTCTCTCATTTGAGTGAAACGTGATATTCCAAGCATAGCTCTTTCTATTCTTCTTTGGGAGACCTGAATAGAGTTCTCATCCTGTTTGCGTAGGGCCCAGGTCTCTGAGGCATATGTTAATGCAGGAAGAACAGTGGAATCAAAGAGATGTGCCCAGAGCTGGAGGTTCTTCATCCTCTTAGCTATTTCTTCGACGTTCTTGAAGGCGTTCCAAGCCGCTCTCTTCCTCCTGCGCAGCTCGGGTGCCAGGTCATTTGTCATGTTGATCTCTCGACCTAGGTACACATAGCTGTTGCATTCGGAGATGGTCGTTCCATTGAGAGCGATTAGGGCATCAGGTACGAGGCTGTTTCTCATAAACATTGTCTTCGTAAGATTCAGCTGTAGTCCTACCTTTCCACACTCACGGTCAAAGTCAGCCAGCATTTGTGCTGCTTGGCTGATGTTTGGTGTTATTAAAACAATGTCATCAGCACAGCGGAGGTGGTGTAGTTGCCGACCATCTATCTTCACTCCCATTCCTTCGCATTCCAGTCGTCGCATGATGTTCTCGAGGGTGGCACTGAAGAGTTTCGGTGAAATGGTATCACCCTGCCGCACCCCTCTCTTGACATCAACGATCACTTCTTTGTAGAATGGTGAGATCCTGGTAGTGAATCCGCAATACAGCTCATGGAGGATCCTGATGTATTGGGCTTGAATGCCCTGATTGGCTAGGGCTTCAATGACTGCTTCCGTCTCAACAGAATCAAAGGTCTTCTTTAAATCAATGAACGTTAAACAAAGCGGCATCTTGAACTCCCGAGAAACCTCAATGAGCTTGGTTATCGTGTGGATATGGTCGATGGTGCTGAATCCTTTGCGGAACCCGGCTTGCTCGCATGGTTGTCCTTCATCTAGTGTTCTGCCAATCCTATTTAGGATGACTCGAGTGAACAACTTGTAGATGACAGACAATAGGCAGATCGGGCGATAGTTGCCAATGTCATGGATGTCTCCCTTCTTGAACAGTAGTACGGTCCTGCTGGTTTTCCATTGGGACGGAACCTTGCATTCAGACAGGTAGCGAGTGAAGAGCCGAGCCAGTGTATTGATGAGTACTGACGGCAGGTTTTTCAGGTGTTCAGGTCTGACCTTGTCTGGGCCGGGTGCTGTTTGTTTCTTTACCGACGAAATGGTGTGTCGGATTTCGGAAGGGAGAACATTGGGAACGACATATCCATCCTGTAGAATTTGGTATGTTGGCAAGTGGACATGGCTGTCGAAGAGATTTGAGTAGAAGTCATAGATAATCTTCTCCATTGCCGTTTTGGAGGATGTGATGGATCCATCAGGACATTGGAGGGCAGTCATCTTGGTCTTGTAGTTGGCGAAGGACAGGCGGGCGTTATGAATACTTTTCCCGGCTTCTGCCGCATCTCCCAGTACTTCTGCTCTTTTCTCTTTGAGGTCTTCCTTGATTGCATCTCTGCACTGCTTTGGGAGCTTGGACGTTAGCTTGCGGTTGCCTGAGGCACGCGCCAAACCACGCTGGCGAATTAGCTCAAGAGTTTTTGAAGATAGGTGATTTTTTGTGGCTATCTCTCTCTTGGCGTTCCTCGCACATTCATGGAGGTGCTGAACCAGTCGATCGTATTCCTTGTCAATGTTGTCAACAATGGCATCTTCCCATGTTGCCGCAATAGTACCAAAGAGTTCCCAGTTGGTGGTCATTCTGGGAGTTCTCTTTTTGAACTTTGCAGCCCTTTCTCCCCGCTCTGTGAAGTAGAATTTTGCACGAAGGAGACGGTGGTCCAATCCCGTTCGAAATTTTGGGACAACAGCGACATCAGTCAGGCAAAACCGTCGATTGAATATGATGTGGTCTATTTCGTTGTGGAATCATCCACCGGGAGACTCCCATGTCCATCGTTTAGATTCTGCCTTCTGGAACTGTGAGTTACCATGAATGGTCTTGGTCGACATGATGAACTCAGACAGTCTCTCACCCTGTTCGTTCCATTCTAGGCCATGGGTCCCGATGTGAAGTTCTTCAGCTGATCTTCTCGGTCCTATCTTGGCATTAAAATCACCCACAATGATCTTGTAGAAGGTGTGGTCTTCTTTATAGAACTTCTCTAGCTCCATGTAGAACTTCTCGATTTCTCTTTCATCATAATGAGATGTTGGTGCATAGACAACAAAGATAGAAACTGCAGGCAGTGAGCCACATCATTCAAATGTAAACGTCCAATTCCGGTTGTTAGGCATTCGAATGAATCAATGCTCTTGGCCAAGTTTGTGTTGACAAGTTAAAATTAGTTTTAACTAATTGTCATCATTGTATGTTTATGGTTTATATTTGATTGTTTCCTCTTGCATGATCCATACATGCTCAGATGTCTTCTTTGGGAATATTGTGCCTTTTGACCTCCTGGTGGTTCACATCATGTAGTTCTTTTTTTGTTTTTATTTTTGTTTTTGAGTCATACCTGGGGTTACTCAGGGGTTACTCCTGGCTCTGTACTCAGGAATCAATCCTGGCAGTGCTCAGGGGACCATATGGGATGCCAGGGATTGAACTCAGGTCAGCAAGGCTAACACCCTCTCCACTGTATTATCCCTCTGGCCCTGCACCATGTAATTCTGGAGCGGTGAGATGAACTGATTCTCTGCCTGCAAAGGTAATACAGACTCATTGTAGCTCACTGTCACGGTCCTCCCGTTGTTCATCGATTTGCTCAAGCGGGCCCAGTAACGTCTCCATTGGAGACTTTATTGTTACTGTGTTTGGCATATGGAATACATCACGGGCAGCTTGCCAGGCTCTCCCGTGCAGGCAAGACATTGTAGAACATCTGGGAAATAGAAAATGAAGCAAGCAGTGCCCGATAGGACTCAGAGAAACCCGCTTGTGCAGTTATGACTAACTGTGCACCAATACCTACAGTTAGAGGAAGAAAAAGGAAAACCCTGCAGATCTGGGTCGGCTCAGGAGGGCACCTACTTGGCCGGAGAAGCTGGATTCCAGCACCCTGTCTCCCTGTGTGACCCAGGCCTGCCCTCTCCCTGGCAGTGCAATTCCTGCCTGCAAAGGACATTTTAGTGATTCCACAGTGCCATTGCTTTGGATCAAACTCCCTCAAGTTTGCCGGGAAGAGGCAGAAAAGCCCAGAGAAGAGAAAGGGCAGCTCAGGCCTCAGAGTTGCCCACTCAGCTACTGAGACCGTCCATTTTCTGGCCAGCTCAAGGGTAGGGACAGCGTGGGGTCTCAAACACTCAGGGAAGAAGCAGAGCATGAGAAGGGGGCCTTGGGGAACTCTGGCCAGACACTCACAGACCCTCAAAACTGGACACTCAGGCTCTCTGCCTGGCCCCTGCGCTCTGATCCCGCCTGGTGTCTGTCCATTTCTCCATGGCCGACAGTAACCGTTGCCCACGGACGGCTCCTTTGCAGTTCTTCGAGTATACATCCCAGAAGGAGATCCTCTACAACACCCACCAGCCCGAGGGGTGCTTGGCGGTGGAGGCGGACGGGGAGAGCCTGGTCATAGAGCTCTGCCAGAACCCGGTCCCCGAGAACCACTACTTCCTCCTGCACTAGGTGAGTGGGCAGTGTCATCTGTGCTGTCAATCTTGGGGCTGAAGTAGACCCCGGGAGTCTCAGGGAGGAGCAGGCCCCAGGCATGCTGTGATAAGGGACATGCTGGGAATGGGGGTGGGGTGGGATGGGGAACTGTTGGCGCCTTTGTCTTGCAGGATCCCTAATGCTTGGCCTGTCTTCTCTAGTTCACTTGGAGTTGCTGGGGGCTGGGCGGGGCTTGGGACCGGCCTGGGGGCTGCTGCTGCTGCTGCTGCTGCTTGAATGTGGTCTCCTTAAAGCAGATGTGAGGGCAGATCCTGCGGGGGGAGGGTTGGGGTGGTGGGGAAACTGTTTTACTTCTGTAAACCTCACCCCCATTTTCCCCAGCTCTGGAATCAGGGGGAGCGGAAGGGGAGATGGTCACAGGGGTCACCAAAGCACACACCCAGCCCTGGATTTATCCCACGTGGCCCCTCCTGAACTTCACCATTTACAGCCCTGGAGGTCCCAAGCATCACTGGGATGGCCCTGGTGGCCCCCAGCACCAGTGAGAACATACGTCTGACTTTTATGTTCGTGTGTAGACGTGAGGATGGCACTGTATGTACATGGTGTGTGTATGCATGTGTATAGATGTGTGGATTGTACTGTATGTGCATGTGTAAAAGTGTGCATTTTTATGTGTGTGCACATGTATGTAAAAGTGAAGATGGACTATGTGTATGCATGTATGTGTGCACACTTTTGTTCACATATGTGTAGAAATAAGGGTAGCACTTTGTGTGAGCACCAGGCCTGGCTTCTTAAACTGTAGATCAAGACTACACACGGGGTTTGCATAACTTAAAAGATACTTGTTTTACTTTAAATTTATTTATGACGTAGGGATCTGGAGCGATAGCACAGCAGGTACGGTGTTTGCCTTTCAGGCGGCCAACCCAGGTTCAATTCCCAGCATCCCATATGGTCCCTCGAGCATTGCCAGGAGTAATTCCTAAGTGCAGAGCCAGGAGTAACCCCTGTGCATCGCTGGATGTGACCCAAAAAGAAAGAAAAAATCAAATAAATTTATTTATGATTTATCAAATAAATATTTGTATCCTTATTTTACATACCTCAAAATCAGGGACCACGGAAAAAATTTCCTAACAAAAAGAGGTTGCTAATGGAAAACTTTAAGAAGCTCATAGAGAGAGAGAGAGAGAGAGAGAGAGAGAGAGAGAGAGAGAGACAGAGAGACAGAGAGAGAGAGAGAAAGAGTGGGAGAGGAAGAAGGAGGAGAAAGAGAAACTTTATTATACATAATAGAGATTGAATAATAACAGTAAAACCTGAAAAATTGCCAGAAACAAGGACTAATAAGTTACTGTAGCATCAGACAGTAGAAGTCAGAGCAACTGAGTGGTAGGCATGTCTTGGGGAAGTTTAGGAAATCATAAATTGGTGGCAGAGGAGAGAGAGGAGGAGGACTGGGCCACTCTCCCTGACAACCACCATCCTGTTACCACGACTATTTCAATAAGTGGATCCATCATAGTCTGTGTGGGTGTGTGCCATTGGGCGGGGCGGGTCCTGCCAGGAATGGCTCGTGCTTCTGGATGATGAGGAATCCGTGCCATGGGGTCTCACCATGTCCAGAGCCTGTCACTGCCCACCCATGGTGCCTATCCCATCTAAACCCCCTCTGCAGTGTCCCCCAGGAAGAGCCCGCCACCTTGCCCCAATGCTATGTGAGTTCCCACCCCTAGTGGCCAGTCGATGTTTCAGGATAAGGACCTACAAACCTCCAGGTATTTTCTAAGCCTCTCAAGGACTGGATGGACCTTTTCTGCCCAGAGCCTCACCCCAGTGTGGAACCCTTCACTGCCCACAAGCTCCCCAGACAGCACAAGCCCACAGTGACCCTGTGCCCCACCATCAGAGATGGATTTGATTCTCAGCCCAGCGAATGTGAGAGGGGGAGATGTCAGAGCTACAGGAGACAGCCGCAGACCACTGGGGCCTGAATGTGCTCAGGGAAGGGAGGACAGGGGCACTCGGGGGTGCCATAGTGGGCACGGGCGATACGGGGGAGTTGGGGTTCCTTTCAGGTTGCAGGACTCGTGAGGGCAGCGTGGCCAGGCTGAGTGGCCCTAGTTGGGAGTGTGTGTATTGAGAGGGATTTCCAGAACAGGCTGGGAGCAACATGAGAGAAGCGTCCAGCTTCCCCAAGGCCAAGTCTGGTGTCCAGCTCCCAATAGGATGGACTGAGTCTCAGAGAAAGGGGCAGAGCTGGGATGGGGAGATTCTGTGGGGTCATTAAGAGCCCTCCAGGGCTCAGAAAGGGAAGTCTCTGTGCAACACGGGGAACTGGTCAGGGACTGGCTGGGTCTGGGGGCTCAAAGGCCCCACAAACTGGCTGCTGCCAGTCTGGGAGGAAGCAGAGACAGAAGGACAGAGTGAACGTGGACAACGGATATGGCGGGAGCAAGAACTCTGCGGGCCTGAGGAGAGGAGAGGGGAAGGGCAGGGAAGGCAGGGGCTCCAAGGACAGAAAGGAGAGGGGCCTGGGGAGGGAGGGGCGGTGAGGACAGCAACCAGGACAGCCCCTCTGCCAGGCTCGCTGGGCTCCCACAGCAGCAGCCAGGCCAGACCTAGGGGTGCTCAGGGGCTAATCCTGGCAGCTGCAGCTCAGCCTGGGCACGGGGGGACGTGATCTCAGGGAATGAGAAAGTCGTGGACTGAGCTATGGGAGACCGAAAGGGTCAGTGCTCCTGGCCCACCGTGGGGTCCACAGAGTTCCAAGCCACCATCGTCGGTAGGGGGCAGTGCCCGAGGGTCCGGGTGGGGGTGGGGAGGCCCGTCAGGCCCACCAGGGCAGAGGCTGGTGCAGCCTTCATCCTGAGGTTGCCCCGGGAGCTCTAGGTTTCCCCCTGGCCAATGGGGTTGCAGCCCCGAGGCCACGCCCCCATCCCTACCTATAAAAAAAGCTCGTGGCCCCGCCCCTCGGGGCACCCTCTCTCAAGGATGCTTGAGAGGGAAGTGGCCCCAACACACCTTCCCCCTGTTGACTGTTCGAGGGGTCATCTAGGGGTCACCTCCAGATGGTGACCCTTCTACGGGTCATCTACGGGTCACCTCTAGGGGTCATCTCTAGGGGATCTTTGGAAATTGGCAGATCACAACGGACGGTAAGAAAAGGCCCTGCGTTGGCCCTGCACTGGTCACTGTATGGCCCCGAGGCCACAGGATCAAGCCTGGGCCCATTTCCAGCAAGTCTTCCGGCAGTTTTGTCCCCAGCAGCCTCTGTCCTCGTCAGGGTCTCCCGGGACTCTGGGATGGGAGTCCCCAGAGAGCCCCTCTCCAGGACCTGTCCGTTCCTTTCCCCAGAATAGCACCTCCTGGGCTCCTGCTGTCCAAAGACCTGGGTGGCTGGACACTGGCTCCCCAGCTCAGGAAACAATGGGGGTGGGAGCTCAGGGGAATGCTGAGGAGCTGCCTCAGTGGCGCTGGGGAGTCAAAGTAGGGTCCCCGGGTGCGCAGACCCCTCACCACAGACCCTCCTGCCAAAAACCTCTTAGCGTGCGACCACACTCTTCCCCCTAAGTTAGGACTGAAAGAGATGGAAGAACAGAATTTTAAAACATCAGATATGTCTTGTAAAGGCGGAGAGTCACATGACACCGCATCATCTGTTAGGGGTGAATGATTTGGGCTGGTGCTTGGCACCAGGAGTTTGAAGCCTGTGATGTCTGAGGAGGGCAAGGCAGGGAGGAATCACCCAGAGTGTCCTGAGGCCACGGCCACATCCCTGCCTATAGAAATGCTCATGTCCCCGCCCCTCGGGACACCCTCTCTCAAGGAGGCTTAAGGGAGAAGTGGCCCCAATGCACCTTCCGCATGTTGACTCTTTCCCTAGGGGATCATTGGAAATTGGCAGAGCATGAAAAAATGGGAAGAAAAAGTGCTAGGTCGGTGCTAACCCGCCAACACTGGGCCATGCGCTGGTTCTGCACTGGTCAGTGTGTGGTCAGGAGGCCCAGGATAAAGCCCCCGGCCATTTCCAGCCAAGTTTTCAGGCATTCTTGTCCTCCAGTAACTTCTGCCCTCGACAGGGTCTCTCGGGACTCTGGGATGGGAGTCCCCAGAGACCCTCTCTCCAGGCCCAGTTTCCTCCTGCCACCAGAATAGGATCTCCTGGGTTCCCACTGATCAAAGAACTGGGTGGCTGTACACTGGCCCACCCAGCTCAGGAAATGATGGGGGTGGGATCTCAGGGCAGCACTGAGGAACTGGGGAGTCAAAGCAGGGTCCCCGACTCCCAGACCCCTCATCACAGTCCCTCCTAGCAGTGGGTCTAACTGTGCGAAAACACCCCTTCCCTCTTGTTTGGGACAGAAAGAGCTGAAAGAACAGAATTTTAAAACATCAAGTGTATCTTATAAAGACGGAAGATTGCTTGGCAGAGCGTCATCCTTTATGGGAGAGTGATTTGGGCTGGTGCACAGCACCAGGAGCTTGAAGCCTGTGATGTCTGAGGAGGGCAAGTCGGGGAGGAGTGACTTCGAGTGTTGAGGGAGGGGCCCTGTGAATGGGGCACTGTGACAGGGGAGACAGGCTGGGAGCAGGAGCTGGGCGAGTCACCCCGTCCCTCCGCACCTGTGTCCTGCTCTGCGGGCAGCCAGAGGAAATGGGGTCAGCTGTCCACTCCCCAGAATTTTACGACCATGAAAATGCAGAGAGCTCTAGGGCCGGGACATAGAACGCTTGTTTCTAGTTGTCCCTCGTGTCCCTGCCAGCACTGCCAGGAGGGCTCCAGTGGGTCCAAACCAGGAAAGAATCCAATTTCTAAGGGGCCCAGAGCAACAGATGGCGGTGAGAAATGAGCAGCCCCCGAGATGAGCAGGAGGAACCAAGAGTCGGGGCTGTGGACCATGAAGTTTGGGTGCGGTTGAAGGTCTGGGGTCCTTGACTGTCTGCTTCCTCTCAGGTTTACCGGCCTCTGGGTGCCCCCGAAACAGTCACATCGTTGACAACATTTCCAAGGACAGGTGGAGGCAGGAGGTTCCAGGAACAACGGGTGAACCCAGAAAACAACTGCGGATGCGAGTGGGGGCCGAGGGTGAGAGAAGCGGGCGCAGCACCGCCTGGAGTCTGAGGGCTGAGGGGTGGCCAGCCGGGAGCCCGGCCAGGATTGAGTTGTGTCTCAGCAACAGTGGAAGGGGTCTGGGTAACATTTCCCAGTCTTGGAGCTGGGCGAGTCTCCTATCATCTCCAATTATCACCTATCATTCCAACATGTCTTCACTGCGAGCCGACGAAAAGTTGCTGTACACCAAGAGTTTTGTGAGAGGGTGCAGGATTTGCTGGCCATCAGCTCTCCTCCACCCTAGGGTATTTTTGGGGCATAACCCTTCAGCCTTCTGGGCTGTGACTTTCCTGGTCTGTGAAATGGGCTGGTGAGACCCCCTGTGAGGCCAAGAGCCTGCCTTGGGTGATGGGAGGAAGGACAGGTGAGAATGCCCTAACTGAGGGCTGTGGTGGCACTGACTGGCCCACACTACACAGAGGGGTCTGGAGTTGGCAGTTGCCAGGTAGGAGTCAGGGTCCGAGGCATAGGGAGACCCAACTCCTAGGCTCTGGGACAAAGATGCCATGGGGGCCTGTGGCTGAGGGTCTGAGCCCTGCATCTCCTGGCTGGGATCTAGTCGGCCCTCCTGCCTGTCCTCACAGACACTGTCCTACCTCCCCCAGATGCCAGGGCAGGACGAATAGGTGCAGTGCCAGTGGCTTCCCTGGGGCCGATCTGCTGGTACCTGGACATGCACATAGCTGCCGACAAGAGCACCTGGATGCCCGCTGTCACCTGGGCTCCAAGGAGGAGCAGCTGAACCAGCGGATGCTGCGGCAGAAGCAGCCCATAGACCAGCTGCTGCAGGTGCCACCAAGGCAGCAGGCCCTGCTGGAGGCCGCCATCAGGGAGCTGAGGGAGACCAGGTGAGAGAGGGGCCACGGGCTCTGGGGCAGGAAGGCCCTAGACCTGCCTCCTCACCTAGTGCCTTCACCCCAGGTGCTCTTCTGTGGGACTCAGCAGGAGAAACAGCAGCTGCAGAACCTGGTGAAAGGAAAGGAGACCCGGAAAAGGGTGAGTGACAGGGAGAAGCCCCTGTGGGTCAGAGGGCGGGGCTACTGGAGAGGGGAGCCAGGCGGCCCCACCCCCAGCCCCCCACCTCCACTGCTTGGCTGAGACCCTAATGCTGCCCCACATCCCATCCACTCCAAAGGGATTGGCGTGGAGACGAACAACACACAGGTGCTCCTGGACACAAAACGTGAGGAGCTGGAGGCCACAGAGAAGGAGGAGGCGCAGGGGGTCAGGCAGGAGGAGTGCCAGAGTCCAGGAGCTGGAGGAGACAGTCCAGTCCCAGGGGGCAGGGACCATGACCTGTGTGAGATACGGAGACGCTCCTGTTGCTGTCCTTAAGGAAGAGGAGTCCACCGACATCGGACCCAGGTACCGTAATGACCCGCCTAAAATCCAGAAAACGCAGCTGGTCAGCAAGAGCTCCACTGGCAGCCTGACACCCAGCTGACACCTCGATTTTACTGCACCTAAGCACCCTGCCTCTCTCACCCAATTGATCTCGCCCAGCCCCGTCCTCCCCACGCCACCCGAGTTCTGCCTTCCGCCTTGGCCCTTTGCTCTTCTCCCTCCACTAGAACCAGGGATATCCCTCACTGCAAGACCAGGGATCGGGGCAAAGGCACAACTATTCTCCATCTCAAGACACAGGATATCAGGGGGACAGTAAAATCTCCTTCCACTAGACCCAGAGATGTCGGGGAAAAAATGTCCCCACCCCTGGGTCCCCCAGGGATCAGGGGGCACAGTTTCCCCTCCACTAGACCCCGGGAGCAGGGGGACAGAAATGTCTCACCCCCTAGACCCCAGGGATCGGGGGCTAGAGATGTCCCCCCCACTAGACGCCAGGGATCAGGGGGGCCAGAGACCCCCCCTCACTAGACACCAGGGATGGGGGGCCAGAGATGTCTCCCCCAAAACTGGACACCAGGGAACGGGGGGGCCAGAGATGTCCCCCCACCACTGGACGCCAGGGGTCGGGGGGCCAGAGAGGTCCCCCCACCACTGGACGCCAGGGATCGGGGGCGCAGAGAGGCACCCCCAGCACGGGACGCCAGGGATCGGGGTGGGGGCCAGAAAGGCCCCCACCAAACTGCACGCCAGGGATCAGGGGGGCCAGAGAGAGAGACCCCCCCACTCTACGCCAGGGATTGGGGAGGGCCAGAGAGAGAGGCCCCTCCACTAGATGCCAGGGATCGGGGGGGCAGAGAGAGAGGCACCCCCCCCACTGGACGCCAGGGATCTGGGGGAGCCAGAGAGAGAGGCCCCCACACTGGACGCCAGGGATCTGGGGGGCCAGAGAGAGAGGCACCCCCACCACTGGACGCCAGGGATCGGGGGGGCAGAGAGAGAGGCACCCCCACCACTGGACGCCAGGGATCGGGGGGGCAGAGAGAGGCCCCCCACCACTGGACGCCAGGGATCGGGGGGGTGCCATTAAGAGAGGCCCCCCACCACTGGACGCCAGGGATCGGGGGACGCCAGAGAGAGGACCCCCCCACCACTGGACGCCAGGGATTGGGAGGATACAGATAGAGACTCCGCCCCCAATGGACGCCAGGGATCGGGGGGGCAGAGAGAGGCCCCCCCACCACTGGATGCCAGGGATCGGGGGAGCCAGAGAGAGAGGCACCCCCACCACTGGACGCCAGGGATCGGGGGGAGCCAGAGAGAGGCCCCCCCACCACTGGACGCCAGGGATCGGGGGGTGCCATTAAGAGAGGCCCCCCCACCACTGGACGCCAGGGATTGGGAGGAGACAGATAGAGACTCCCCCCACACGACCACTGGACGCCAGGGATGGGGGGGGCAGAGAGAGAGGCCCCCTCACTGGACGCCAGGGATCGGGGGAGCAGAGAGAGAGGTCCCCCCCACTGGGCGCCAGGGATCGGGGGGCCAGAGAGAGAGGCCCCCCCACCACTGGACGCCAGGGATCGGAGGGGCCAGAGACAGAGGCCCCCCACCAGTGGACGCTTGAGATCGGGGGGGGGGGCCACAGAGAGAGGCCCCCCCATGAGTGGACGCCAGGGATCGTGGGGGCCAGAGAGAGAGGCCCCCCCACCACTGGAAGCCAGGGATCCGGGGGGCCGAGATGTCCCCCCCAATAGGCCCCAGGGACCGGAAGGGCCGAGATGTCCCCCTCCACACTAGGCCCCAGGAAACAGTGGGGAAGAAATGTCCCCCTCCACAAGATCCGAGGGATCAGGATGGCAGATATATCCCCCCAGCACTAGCAAACAATGATTTGGAGGTCAGAAGTCACAACTCAGCTCTCCCCTCCCCATTGTGGGGTCCTGTTTCTGCGCATGACAGCCCTGAAGCTTGGCCGCTGGTACCATCCAGTGACCGGATTCTACACACTCTTTGGGGCTGTTTGGGGACTTTGTATTGCTGGCTGAGAAGAGGGAAGGAGGAAGGCAGGCTTTCTCCCTGACTGCCACTGTCTGATTTTCACGATTGTTGCAATAAATGGATCTATCCCAGGCCTGTGTGGGTGTGTGTGTCACTGGGCGGGGCAGGTCTGGCCAGTAGTTGACAATTGCTTCTAGATTGTGGGAAGCCTCGGCCATGTCACCATGCCAAGACGCGTCACCTGCCTGCCCCTGTGTGAAGCCTGTCAATGACCCCAGGAGAGTTCACCCCAAGGGTTGAAGGTCTCAATCACGAAAACGTCCCCAGGAGGGAGGGCAAGATGCAGCACCCAGAACCCTGCCTTCCACTGCAGCACCTCCGTGGCCTCCCCTGCCCCTGGTGCCTGTTTCCCCATTCCCCTCTGCAGTGGCACCAGGGACAGACCCCACTTTGCCCCCTAGTGGCCACATCAGTTTTCTCAGGATGAGCACTTGAAAGTGCTCCTGCAGCAGGTGGGTCCAAGGTGCTGTCCCCTCAGACAGGCTCCCCCGGAATGGCACCCACCCCAGCAGGAAGAAAGTGTGTTATCAGTGGAGCAGGATGGGACCGTGAATGGAACATGTTTCTAGTGTCCCCGAGTCTGTACGGAGCTGATCCCTGATAATAGCGCCCCACTTCTTTGTGGACCATCAGATTCCCTAATACAAGTCCCACTGCCAACATCACAGCACGGTTAGACCCCATGTAGTAGAGAACCAGGCCCTGACTCCTCTTTGCTCCTACACACCTGGACCTGTTGGGACAGCCTTGGCTGAGTGACACTCTACTGGTGACAAGAAGTGTGTCCAGATTCATGTATCAGACCAGATGGCAAAGCCTCAGAAGGCAGAGCCATCCTGTTCCAGTAATTTCCAGGAAATTGGTCAGCCATGCTCCTTCCTGCCTATCACATTCCTACTTGGATGGGAACCAGGGATCGGGGAGGCACCAGGGATCAGCCTGGTAGGGCTGTTCAGGGCAGGCACAGGCAGGTCCCGGTTTACCCCTCGGTGCCCAGTTCATAACCCTTCCCCTCTAACTGCACCATGGGCCTGGGGCCGCCCGTTCACTCTCATGGATCTTCACACCTCACACATATCCTGCACACCCTCTCGAAGCTTCTACTGGGGCTCTGGGCTTAGTTCTCTGTGTCCTGCCTCTGGGCCCCTGGGCTCTGGAAACACCAAGTCCAGGTTTTCCTAGAGGTTTGGGGAGCTGGGAGACTGTGGGGATCAGGGGCTTGAGCCCTCTCACCCCTTGCCAGTGGTGAGAGCTGTTCTCCCATTGAACGACTGTCTTTGGAGTTTTTCCTTTTAGGATCATACAGAGTCTCACCAAGACAGGTGGCACCCAAGAATTTGCTGGAAGCATCCTAGTGTATTCCATGTGTGCAGGCTCTACCCAGCTATCCCCCAAACGGGCAGTAGCAGGTCACAGCATAATTATGTAGGTTGTTTACAGGCTACCTTGATTCTGTGGTAACAACTTTCATCTAACATGCAGTGGTGCCTAGTGCTCTCAGGTGCTCCCACAGTGGTGATTCCCGTTTCTACGCTCAGTGTTCGAGCGTTCCTGTGAGCCCCTTCCATCCCTGCTCGGGTAACCTGCTTTCCCTTAGTCTCTTGCTCGGTGAGAGATTTGGGAACCCCATCCGGGTCAGACAGAAGGACAGAGATATATAAATAAAGTTAAGGAAATAGGAGTAGCTTACTGGGGGCGCTCCCGGGTGGACTCTCCGAACCTCAGGTGAGGCAATGGTACACCCGCGCCCTGGGTTAGACTAAGGGGGCTATGAAGTTGTCTTGGTCTGGTCCTAGTCATCTGTTCGTGGGTCAATGTTAAGGAACATGGAATGAAGCCTGGTGGCTTCCTGTCACCAAGTGGGCATTAAGTCTTGTCTTCCTCACCTGGGACAAGGTGTTCTATGACTCCAGGAATGTTGCTGTCCACTCAGCCGGTTGCCATTTGGTTCTGGTCACCATTTTGTCAGAGCAAACCTCACATTGGATTCTTGTCAAATTTGGTGATTCCTGACCCATCCATCTTGTCCACCTCCTAGAGCGGGTCTCTCAGAGGTCCTGCCTAGTTTTTCGCTTCTGCCTCTTGTTGCCTCCTTGGTTCCCTCCCCTTAGGCTTGGCAGACAGAATCATTTGCGAGCCCCCCTTAGCTCACCCCGCTGCGGCTGATCCTGACAAACTATCACCTGCAGGTTAATCTTCTGGCGATGCTCAGTGATGAGTTTGTCTGGGATTGTTTCCCATTTCTCTCCTGACTCTGAGAGATGTCCATTCTACAGTGAGGCCCTCAGGAGTGGCCAAACCTGACCACGGCTGGGCCTGACCAGCCTCCAGCTCACTGGCCCTTCTCGAGTTCATTCTTTCAACTGGCTCAAAGCCCCCTCCCCCTCCTGACTGGTTTGAGTAGAGCAGTGTTCAGTCATTGAAGAAAACACCTTTTCCTCCCTACTGGACACTGAGCAGGCCCAGGGCCCATTGATTGAAAAGACAACTGCAGCCAGGGAGTCAGTTTGGTTCTGGACCCTTACTGCCCATGGCATTCTGGACCTTAAGGAGTTTTTCCACCTGGGTTGCTACTTGAGTTAGAGACCCTCTGCCTTTCCCAGTCACCACAGCCCCCATCTGGCCTCTGGGGCACACAGAGTAGTGAGGAGACCAGAATCAGCCGTGGGGGTGGGGTGATGTGTTTTCACCTCTGGGCTGCTCAGGTAAATGAGCAAAGCACAGTTAGCAGGTATATCCCCCCAGCCCCCCCCCCACCCTCGTCAGGATCCCACCATCCAGGGTATATTCTCAATGACACCATACTCATCAAGGGTCACTGTCAATCAAGATGAAACTAGCGCCCAGGTCAGCACTTCCTGATCACCTTTGTCAGGATTCCTGCCCTGCATCCCGCCACCCACCCAGACTCTGTCTCCTTCCCCTGCCTGGTCTCTGTGGGCACCTGCAGAGTTTGCATCTGCTTTGGCAGCCTCAGGCAATCCATGGTGTTTGCTCAGTGCACCAGAGAGTCGACCCTGCGGGCTCAGCACAACTCCCCATTTCTATTATTGTTAGTATTTGTGACCAAAGAGACCAGGGCTAGTCTAGGTACTGGCAGCAGTGCCGTTGGGGCAGACCCTCAGTGCCCAAGCGTTTCCTGCCCTGCTCACACCCAGCATGCCTCCAGCTCTCCCTGCCAGAAGACCCACGGTTCAACAGTTGGACACGGTAACAAGTTGCCGATGCAGATGTTTCTGTTTCCTCACCTCTTTAAGTTAAACGTTTACAGCAATGGTGAAATTTGCTTCTCATCAATGTTGCCTGTCATCTTGCGTAAGCTCAGTAAGAGAATTACAGATTCCTTTAATCTGTCGCTTCAAATTTAGCTCAACGTAAAGTCAGGCATGAAAGGTCAGATCTGTTGGCTTTTCCTGGCCCATGTCATCTGCTCCTACTCCCCAGACTCCAGTCCTGGGGCCAGTTTTATTTTGCCTATCCCAGACCCAAGGGGTCCTTGACCATTCTTTTGGCCAGAGACTGTCCCATGCTGTACTCTGGACCATATCACATGTTGGATCTTCGGCCTTCCCTTGTCCAAATAAGGGTCACCTGGCGCCTGTCCGAGGTCCATCCAAGGCCCTCCACGCGATGCACATTTGAGAATGTTTGAATCATGGACAATCACTGGGAAACTGAAGCTTTAGTAAGATGAATGTCCAGGATGAGATCAGGACCCACCTGTGACTCCTGCATCAAGCATCAAGCAGTGTCCGTGTAGGGGTCTCTTTGCCAGGAGCCCAAGAGCATACCAAGGCCATCAAGGAGAGAAAAACTAACATTTCCCTGATAGTCTGGTCTGGGAAATAACGCCCTTCGTTCTACATAGTTTCACACCAGAAAATTCCCAACATCCTCACTGAGCCGCATGCCGAAAACCAAAGGAAACTTATGGGCTTTACCTGGAATTTGGGAGTCAACATCCTAGACCAAACAATGCCCTCAACCCCACATTAAAAGATCAATTCCAGAGTCAGTTTGGCGGGGACCCCACATTGTAGATGCAAGAGAGAAATTGTCACAGCCTAGGAAACAGCAGAGACCCGAGGAGGCCCGTGTTGGATCCTCACACTCCGCACTACGCTGACAGGCAGCTCCTGGGACACGGCCAGGGCAAGGCTGACTTCTCAGTGGGATACCAAGCAGGTCCCCTCTTCTGCCAACACTCTCTGGGACCCCTGTGTCTTCCTGAGTGTGGTGAGTCTAGGGCATGATACCTGCCGCTGTGAGAGCCGTGGGGTTCAGGGACCTTGCAAAAGGGTCCGTTCCTGGGGCAGGTGAGGGGGCACGTGGAGGGCTTCATCCTTCCAGTCCTCACCCAACACTAGCCCACAGTTGGAAATTTGGTGCCTGAGCCCCGAAGGTCACATGGTATTTCCCCAGGGCTAGGAAATACATGTCATCTTGCACTTCCTGAAAGTCACGGGGTAGGTGGAAGGCTCCTCTTAGGGCAGAAAGGTGGCAGGGTGAGGGGGGTGCTGGACATGTGCCAGCCCTGACGTCCGGCAGCTAAGAAAAAGTAGCGGCCCTTGAGCACAGTTCCTGACCTCCCAAAGAACACCAGACCCCCACTCTGTTCTTCCAAGACTGTGGTGAGCCACCCTGGAGATACACGTCTAATACTATGAGTATTTTACCTGTCATGTCATGTCACGGTTACCCAGGCTGGGCTATTGTGAAGATGAGAATCCAGGCCAGTTTAGTGAGCCCAGGTGGCCTGAGGACTTCATCCTCTGTAGGAGTGTCCTGGCAGGCAGGTGTCCATCCCATTCCGATCTGGGGTAGGGAGACCTCCCGGACTTCAGGACTTGTCTGGACACTGAGAGCAGGGCCCAGGGTGTGGTCAGTCATTGCAGATCTGCAGATCCCTGGTTGTCCATAGCAGAGACATTTCCAGTTCTCCCTTGGCCAACGTGCCTGAAACAACAATTTTATTTTTTGTCCAAATTTGAAATCCTTGAATGTTAAAAGTAGGTAAAGGGATATTCCCGATACCCTTTCAGTATCTATATTGTAAACCACAAAAAGGAAGACAGAGAGAGAGAGAGAGAGAGAGAGAGAGAGAGAGAGAGACAGAGAAGGCAGAGACAGAGACAGACAAAGACAGGAACAAACAGAGAGAAAGATAGATAATAAAAACATCTTCCAAAAAGGCTGAACTGAATATCTGGAAAAAAACCCAAGTGCCTGAGAACGGATGACTGGTTAAAAAACTTTGGTATATCTACACAATGGAATACAATGCAGCTATTAGAAAGGATGAATTCATGAAATTTGCATACAAGTGATACTACATGGAAAGTACCATGCTAAGTGAAATGAGTCAGAAAGAGAGGGACAGACATAGAAAGACTGCATTCATCTGTAGAATATCAAGTAACAAAATAGGAGACTAACACCCAAGAATAGTCATGATAAGTACCAGGAGGTTTGCTCCATGGCTTGGAGGCCAGCCACACATGGTGGGGGAAAAGGCAGCTCAGATAGGGAAGGGAGCACCAAGTAAAGGGCATTGGGAAGATCCTCCCAGGATGGGAGATGCATGCTGGAAATAAACTATAGACCAAACTTGATTGCCACTCAATGCCTCTTTTGCAAACTTCAGCACCCAAAAGGAGAGAGAGAACAAAAGGGAATGCCCTGCCACAGAGGCAGGGTGAGATGAGGGGAAGGGGGGTGGGAAGGATACTGGGATCCGTGGTGGTGGAGAATGGGCACTGGTGGAGGGATGGGTACTCGATCATTGTATAACTGAAATCCAAACACAAAAATTTGTAAGTCTATAACTGTACCTTATGGTGTTTCACTAATAAATTTTTTTAAAAAAAGGCTGGCCTAGGTGGAGAGGTGGAGGGTGTTGGGAGGGAAACTGGAAACATTGGAGGTGGGAAATGTACACTGGTGGAGGGATGGGTGAACAACGATGACTGAAGCCTAATCATGAACAGCTTTGTAAGGGTCTATCTTACATCGATTCAATAAAAAATTTTTAAGAGGAGAATGGATTATATTTGGATTTATAGAATTAGACGTGTAGTACATTTTCTGAGGTAAAATCTAGAGCTCAGCTGAGTCGCTGCGATCATTATAGAATTGGGGAAGTGTGATGCTGAACTTGACTTTAGAGACATTCCATGATGAGTAGATCAGTGGTTCAAATGTGTCCTGCTTTGAGCACCATTCAACATGTCATTACTTAATTTCTTTTTTAAAAATAATTATTTCATTTACTTTAAGGGGAAACTCTATATGGGCACTTATAAATGGCAAACAAATTATATTTGCATTAGATATGGAAGTGGGACTTCAGTCTATCTGACTTCAATCTCTGGCGTCCCATAGAGTCCCTTGAGCATGGCTGGGAATGATCCCTGCTGTGGTTCCAAAACCAAAGAAGCAAACAAACAAGGAAATGTAATATATCAAAAGCTAGAACAGGTGGTGAGGTGTCTGCTTTGCATACTGCTATCCTGGGCTGATTCCTGGCACCTCCTATGGATCCTTGAGCACCATTAGGGGTGATCCCTGAGCACAGGACAGGAGACAGGGTCCCCAGTCAAGGGAGGTCTCATCTCTTAGGCCCCTGGAGCAAGACCATGGGGGCCTGTGCAGGGCACAGATTGCCCAGGCACTGCCAGCCTTGGGCCTGGGAGTCGGTGCTTGACCTCCACATCCCTGGACCCAGAGCAGGATACCCTGGCTGCCTGTCCTCACTCCCAGCCTTGTGCCCACAGGTGGGACTGCAGGACAAACAGGTGAGTGTCTGCGGCAGCAACAAGACTGGGATCTCGGCCTCCCGCAGTAGGACGTGGCCTCTGACCAGTGTCGGTCTCTGAGAATAAGCAGGAGGAGGAGCAGGTGCTACTGCAGAGTCAGCTCCGGATCAGCTGCAAGGGGAGTGAATCAGGACAAGGTGGATATGGAGAAATGACAGAAGGTGCCGGGGGAGACCCACTGTGAGGGTAGGAGCCCGCCTGGGTTGGTGGGAGGAAGGACAGGCCAGGACGCCACCCACTATAATATATCAAAATCTAGAAAAGGCTAGAGGGGTTGTGGGGGTGTGGATTGGCCCTCACTGAACAGAGAGGGTCCTAGTAGCAGGGAGGCTGCGGGGTCGAGGTATAGGGAGGCCCCCTCTCTTAGGTCTTGGGAGAAAGACCCCCAGGGGAATGTGCAGGGGACAGGTAACCCCATGTGCTGTTTTCCTTGGGCCTGTGTGTGTGTGTCTGGGCCCTGAATGTTGTGGTGGGATCTGGACAGCCTTCGACCCTGTCTCATGACAGAGATGTGCATGCAAGACCAGAAGGTGCAGTGCCTGCAGCCTGGAATGCTTCTGCTGGTGCCAAAAGCAGCACACAGCTGCAACCCCACACCCGAATGGCCCACTCACATGGGCTCCAAGGTCGAGCAGGTTCTGAGGCACAAGGAGCTCATGGACCAGCTGCAGCAGGTGCTAACAAGGCAGCAGGCCCTGCTGGAGGCCACCTTCAGGGAGCTGAGGGAAACCCAGGTGAGGGGATGGGCAGGGGCTCAGGGACAGGAAGGCGCATCAGGACCTAGACCTGCCTACTCACCTGGTGCCTTCATCTTTAGGGGTCCTCAGTCCTGAAATCAGGAGCAACTGAGCCCCAGGCCTTGCTGGAATTCCAAGGGTACCCTGAAGAGGGTGAGTGGTGCGGTGGGTCTCCAGGAGGGAGAAGTTCCTGATGGGGATTTGGAGGTGGGGCTATATGGGAGGTGGAGCCATGCGGGACCCCTGAGATGCCTCCACCTTCCTTGCTTGGCTGAGACACTGGAGTGCCCCATAGTCAATCCAGTGTCGAAGAACACGGAGTTGGAGGTGAACATAGTGGAGGTTTGTGAGACCATGACCTCTATGGAACTCGAGGTGATGGTCATGAAGGACAGACTGGTGGCGTGTGAGAAGACTAAGGATCTGGATGACTAAGGTCTGAGACTAAGGTCTTGTGTCCAGACCTGGTGAGCGGGATGATGGATTGTGTGAAGAACCCAGAGAGACCCTCCTGTTACTGTCTGTGAGGAACAGGAGGCCGCAGACCTCAGATCCGGATCCTGTAATGACCTGCCCACAAATAACCAGAATCCAGCTCGTCTGCTTGAGTTCAGCTGGCAAGCTTGTTCACCATTAATCCACTTTTTCTACCCTGATGATGTACTCTGTGTTCTTCAATTCCAACTAATCTAGCCCTGATCCAGTTCTTCCCACCCTCATCCTTCCTCCCTCCTCCCCACTCTTCCACTTTCCCTCAGCACTAGACCCTAGGGATCAAGGGGGCAGAAAGGTCCCCCAACACTAGACCGCAGGGATCAGTGGGACAAAAATGTCTCCTACCTCTAGGCACCAGGGATGTTGGGAGCAGAAATTTAAACTGGGCCACACTCCAACCTCAGTCATGATAGCTCCAAAAGCCAAACAAGGGCTTGAGGTGGGTGCTCTCCCTCCCCAGTACACAGTCCCGTTTCTCCATATGGCAGCCCTGAAGCTAATGGGGGCTGGAAACATCAGAGCAACCAGTTCTAGACACTCTTTGGGGGCTGGTTGGGCACTAATGAATTGAGGAGAAGAGAGAGGAAGGAGGCATGCTGGGTCACTCTCTGACAGTCACTGTCCTATTTCCAAGCTTGTTTCAATAAATGGATCCATCCCAGGCCGTGTGGGTATGTGTCTCCGGCGAGGTGTGTCCTGCCAGCAGTTGGCAGTTGCTTCTAGATTGTGGGTGGCCCTTGCCATGGGATTCACCATGTCTAGAGCCTGTCATCTGCATGCCCCTGAGTACAATGTCAATGACCCCAGGAGAGTACCTCTAAGATTTGGAGTGGTAACATTCAAAATACTGTGGTGGGAAGGTACGATGGTGGTGGAATTGGTGTTTGCATATTAAATGTAATAAATTATTGTAAACAACTTTATAAAGACAAAATAAAAATTTGCAAATAAGTCAGCAAAATATAAAGCATGTAAAGAGAACAGAAAAATCAAAGATACACCAATATAAAACTTTTATTTAAAAAAAAAAAGCAATGGCGTCTAAGCTACTAAGATAGCCCACAGAATGGGAAAAATTATTTACCCAATACCTAGCTGATGAAAGGCTAATATCCAAGTTATATAGCACATTGGTAGAACTTTACCAAAAAAAAATCTCCCAACCCCATCAAACAAATGCAGAGAGGAATAATGAACAGAAACTTCCTCCAAGAAGAAATTCAAGGGCTGGAGCGATAGTACAGTGGTAGGTTGTTGCTTTGCACGTGGCTGATCTGGGTTTGATCCCTGCCATCCTACGGGCTACACCCGCCTTGGAACCCCAAGTGTTCTGTGAGAACCAGAAGGCAGTGTTCTTCCTAAAGACACCCCATGCACACCCCATCCTCCCTTTCACCTAGAGGTGGAAATCACACCCAGATCCAAGACAGACCTGAGCCAACAACCCGTCAAAGACAAATTGTGTTGGCAGAAGATCAGACAGACTGTGATGCCCGTGAGGGAAGGAGGCTGCAGACACCCATCCCAGGGCACAAAGTGACCTGCCTGAAAGTGATGTGTTCCCCCCAAGAGTCAGAAATGGTTCAACAGAATTCTTACTCACCTGTAATTCCGTCTTTTACCTACCCTGTCAAAATCATATTCATTTACCCCAACCTTGTCTTTCTTCCCTCTTCCTTCCCGCCCTTCTCCTCTCCCCCTCCTCCTTCCTGCCCCCTCCCTTCTCCCCTCCTCTGCCCCTTCCCATTGAGGAATGGGGCTATGGGACTATGAGGCTATGCGGCTACACAAAGCAATTGCAGACGTGCCCCCATGGCAGGGATGCTGCGTACTAGGAGTGGCGAGATGACCCAAACAGAACAACATTGAGACTCGTACTCTGCAATTAAAGAAGTTACACAGTCTCCAAGGAAGCTCAGCTAGAGAAGAGGGCACCAAATCAAGGGTGCTGGGAGGATCCTCCCAGGGTGGGAGAAGCATGCTGAAAGTAGACTATAGACCAAACATGACTACCACTCAGTTTCTCTCTTGCAAACCACAGCACCCAAAAGGAGAGAGAGAACAAGGGGGAATCCCCTGCCACAGAGGTAGGGTGGGAAAGGAGGGGGAAGGGAGGTGGGAGGGATGCTGGGACCCGTGGTGGTGGAGGATGGGTACTTGATCATTGTGTGACTGAAACCCAAGCAAAAAATTTATGTCTACAACTGTACCTCATGGTGTTTCACTAATAAAAAAATAATTTAAAAATTATTGAATAAAAAAATAGTTACACAGCCTCCAACACATCCATATGTGCAGGAACAAACTCAAACATAAAATAAAGTACCAGTAAAAAATCCAAAGAAATAAATTTCAATTTTTAATATGAAAATTAAGAGATCATGGGGTCTCACCATGTTTCACGCTTGTCCCTATCCCTCCCCGAGCGCACCCCTCCCCCCCAGCCTTTCCAGAGGGATTCAGGGCTTCTTTATTATGGTCTTTACCCAGATGCCACTCAGGTTGGAAACTGTTCCTGAACTGTTCAGTGGTTCTGAGCAAGAGATGTAATCCACTGCTTCTTGCAAGTCAGAGGATGGGGTCCCATCCGACAGGCAGAAAGGCTAGGGGATTAATCTAGAGTTGCAAAAGTTAGATGTGGGTTTTCACATCATAATCACAGGGACTGTGCCATCTGGGCAATTGGTAGCCACTGGGGCCCTTTGTTAGTCATGAGTGTCACCCCTGAATGGGGACCTGGAGGTAGATAGTTTGTTTACCTCTGTGGCACAGCGAGAGATCAGAGCCCCCTGCCTCAGACACAGGTATGCCCAGACCTCTGCCAATGGCCCTACCCTGGGTCAGGGCACCTAGAACCTGGTGCCCTTTCTCAGGCACTAAGAGGATCAACCTCTTTGCCTCTGGGCCCTACTGCTGATTAGAAAGGGTTTTTTGGGGTTATTTTTCTTTTTTCCACTTCTAAATGCTCATTCTTCCAGGAGGTCTGGTGCCCAGCCTCAACCAAGAGCTGGAGCAGTGCCTCTGAGGCTCTCTTTCAGTCCTCTTGGGCTTCTGACACTAAGACCTTATCATCTACAGATTGCAGGATGGTCCATTCCAGGGCCCCAACGAGGATTTTCTTAAGTCCAGAGCCAGGGTCTTCCTGAAGAAGGTGGTCGAGTTTTTGAATCCTTGGGCAATGGGTCCACAGTAACTGAGGTTTCCTCCTGTCTCTGGATCCTTTGGCCCAAACGCAAACAGGGGTCTGCTTCCTGGAACAATTTGCAAAGGGGGAAACACATCTTTTGAGGTTCAGGCCGGTCAATCATTGGGCACTAGAGGAAAACAGACTCAAGAGAGTGGAAGGGCTGGGTACCACAAGGTGACCAGCAGGAGCGACCACACTGACTCGGCGCTGGTCATGACTTCTCAACTGAGGCCAATGGGTTGCTCCCAGTTGAGCTGCATCCCACCACTATTCCTGCCTCCCAGACCTGCGCAGTATCTTTCCCTATCCCTAGCCACACCTCATGGGCTACCAGATATTGCGGCTGTCTTTGGAGGCTCACTCCTAGCATGAGTTTACCAGCAGAGGGGCATGATACTGCCATTAGAGAGCGCCTGGAGAGGGTATTTTCCAAAGGGGGAATACACAGTGTCAAGGTGGACATTTATTTGCTCTTCTAGCTCTGTCGGGAGATCGAACGCCAATAAGATACTAAAGTGGGGAACAGGGAGAGCCTTGTTTTCCATATGGAACCCCCAGCATCTGCTGAGACCATGGATTCTCAGGCCCAGCAAAAGCCGGGAAGGGCTGCACCTCCGATACCTTCATCGAGCTCTGCTTCCTATGTTGCCCTGTCTTGAGGTCATGGGGCGACCGTTTCCACGAGGCTCTTCTTGGGAGTGTAGGTACCAAGTTACCCTGCCTTCCCTGCCTGCCTGGGGACTCCCTGTGACTCTGTCAGACTGTCCTAGTGGTCCTGGTGTCAGTAGACATTTCTGGAAGCTACCCAACATTTAATGTCTGCCACTCCCATTCACAGAGGGTCACAGCTTGTCTGGTGTCATATTGGCACTTTGTTCTCTCCTGCAGCATGTCATGGCCCTCTGGGGCAATGATCTGGGGCCTGCCTTCTGCCCCTCCGCATCCTCCACCCCTGACTCCTGCTCCTGCTCTGGCTCCCCTCTTTCTTCCTGCCCCGTGTCTGCCCTGCCAGTTCTCACCTCCTCTAGACCAAGGGCACACTGGAGGTGCTGGGGTCTGGCCTTAACCACTTCACTGGGGTAGTGCTGTCTCCACTGGACGAGTGGCAGTGCCACCCAGCTGCCCTGATCTCTGCCAACTCCTCCTGGGCACCAGGTGCCACTGCTTGGGTGTTGCTCTTTTTCCTTTTGGTCTTGTCTTGCTTTCTCCCCTGCTTGGTAGTGAGTTTTATTGTTTCACAAATGAGAATTGTAGCACTAATATAACTTTGAATTTTCAACGACTATGAACTCATACGAACTTTTCCAAAATTTCTGCCTGAAGCTAACTAAAAACCAAGCAGCAGGGACTGGAGTGATAGCACAGTGAGTAGGGTGTTTGCCTTGCACACGGCTGACCTGGATTTGATTCCCAGAATCCTATATGGTTCCCTGAGTATCACCAGGAGTAATTCCTGAGTGCATGAGCCAGGAGTAACCCCTGTGCATCGCTGGGTGTGACCCGTAAAGGAAAAAAAAGCACATTTTGATATGTGGGAGAACATGATGAGATAATAGTGCTAATGGAATGAACAGCTCCAAAGTCTGAACACCGCACAAGGCGAGAGATCAGTTTTACCGCAGATCTGATGGGCGACGGGGTATTAGCAAGCAGCTGACAGGAGAGTATGGAACAAGAAATGACCAAGCTTTCTTGGTGCAGAGAAGGATCTGGAGCATATCAATAACGTAGGAAAATTCGGGGGATTTTCCCAGGTTTCTACGTTGAACAGTGTGACAGACCACCTCTGGGCCATCCCGGGTGATTTCAGTGCCTGTCTCGTCTCTCCCAGACCCTGTGCCTCATTGCAGATCCTGCTCCCCAGGGTAGCCTGTCTGAAATTAGCCTGCGAGAAATGTGGGTAGAGGTGCACTCTCCTCTACAGCAGGGCTCAGGAGATCCTAGTATCAGGACTTGAACAGGGCTGGGCCGCATCAAGGCAAGCACCTTAAACCCTGCAATATCCCTGGGGCCCATTCTTGAAAAGTCTGAAAGTGCTCGGGAGTGGAAGCCTCGGGTTCCACGGGGCTGTCTCCCTGGGCACGGTGCCGTACAGAAGGGGGAGTGAGGCATCTTTAAGGGAGCCCAACTCTACAGGAAGGAGATTTAGGTGGGAAGCAGCTGAAAAAAAAAATACCGCTCGGAGCAGGGCATTAGTCCAGCAGATAAAGTGATCGTCTTGCACACTGCTGACGTTGGATCAATGGGCCCCCCTAGTTCCACTAGGTATGGTCCCTGAGCTAAGTCGGGGTAAAGCCTGAGCATGTCTGGGTGTGGTGCTAACACCCAAAGAAAAGTGCTGCAAGCAGACAGGGCCGGCCTTTTCCCAGTGCCCTAAGGAAGGACTGCTCAAATTCTTAGAGGCCATAAGAGGAATTTCCCTGTTAGGTGGTAGGGGTGAGGGAGGGGAAGGAGGTGACAGCACTGGGTCTCCAGTCGTGACTCTGCCTGAGCAGTGACAGTCCACTTGGACAGTCCATAGTGGCCTGACTCAGGGCAGGACTTGGCTGCTGCTTTGACAGAAAAGTGTCCTGAAAATGTGTGTCAGAGTCCTCAGGAGGAAGAAGCCCACAGTGGGGGTCAAGAGGCAGGACACCCGGGGGGGCAGAACCAGGTGGACCCTGCTCCCGAGCCCTCCACCTCCCTTGGTTGGCTGAGAGCCTGGGGCTGCCCCGCAGTCTATCCAGTTTCAGTCAATCCAAGGGCACTGAAGTGGAGGCGAACACAGTGGAGATCATAAAGCCTGAGGAGCTGGAGGTGGTAACAGTCAAGAAGGACAAGCTGGCGGTGTGGGGAAGACCGTGCATCTGGAGGCAGAAATGTCCCCCAACACTGGGCAATGGGGATGTGGGGGGCAGAAATGTCCCCTAGTAATAGACACTAGTGGTCTGGGAGGCAAAAACAGGCCCCAAGCAGTAGGCACCAGTGACATGGGGTGCAGAGGTTTCCCCTAACAATAGACAGCAGGGTTCCGAGGACAGAAATGTTCACAATTACTCGACACCAGGAATGAGCAGAGCTGAAATTTCCTCCAAAAAAAACACACCAGGGATGTTGGGGAAAATTGTTTTCCAAACTAGACACAAGAGCTCTGGGGTAAGAAATATCCCACAAGAGAGAACAGAGCTCAGATAGGAGACATGTCCTCCAACACTACACAATAAGGAGTCCCAGGAGCAGAAATACTCACCCCCATAGAAATAGTTCAAAGAGTAGCAATAATAAATGACCACCTCCCCACCCCCCACCTTAGACTATATCCCAGGAGAGAGGATTGGAGAATGCCTCTCACCCCTGCTTTCCCACCTAAATGTTGAGATATTTCCGGTTTGTGGGCTGTCCTTGCATGGTCCAGGGCATTTTCCACTTTTTGAGTAAAAATTCTGTCCAGAAGGCCAGAGAGAAGTCTCAGGAGACTCAGTACAGGCTTGGGATGCATGAGGTCAAGAACGTTCCCTGGCACCACAGGGTCTCCTGATCACAAAGGCTGGAGCAAGTAGAGATCCCCACAAACCCCAAACCTCTAAGGTATGTACACAGGCCATGAGGGTCAATGAAGCAGTACTTGGAAGGATCTCAGTGCTTAGAGGAAACACTCATTCAGAGCATCCGATTTTCAAATCGGCACTTGGCTACAACCATCTACCCGTCCTGGCCCACGGAAAACGAGGCAACACTCAAACCTTCGGTTCATGGGCTACAGACCAAGCAAAAGTCTGAGCCGAGAGCTCCCCCTCCTCCAGTGCACTGTTTCTATTCTGGGAAAGGAAGTCCTGAAAAGGATGGAGGCTGGAACAGTCAGCAACTGAGTTCTAGGCACTACCTGGGACAGTTTAGGGGATCATGAATTGGTGGCAGAGGAGAGAGAGGGGAGAGGGCTGAATCAGTCTCCCTGACAGCCACTGTCCTGTTTCCAAGATTGTTTCTACAAATGGATGCATCCCAGCCTGTGTGGGTGTGTGGCATTGGGTGGGTGGGTCCTGCCAGGGAACGGCTCATGCTTCTTGATGAAGCATGAGCTGTCCTGTGGGGTCTCCCCATGGATCAGAACCTGACATGACATGCCCATGCCCATGGTGCCTGTTCCGTCTACACCTCCTCTGTAGTGCCCACCGGGAAGAGCCCCCACCTTGCCCCCAATGCTTCGTGGGTGCCAGGCCCCCTAGTGGCCAGATCATGTCTCAGGTAAAGGACCTGCAAACCTCCAGGTATTTCCCAAACCTCTCAAGGACTGGATGGAATTTCTCTGCCCAGAGCCTCACCCCAGTGTGGAACCCTTCACTGCCCACAGGCTCCCCAGACAGCACAAGCCCACAGTGACCCTGTGCCCCACCATCAGAGATAAATTTGATTCTCAGCCCAGCGAAAGTGAGAGGGGGAGATGTCAGAGCTACAGGAGACAGCCGGAGACCACTGGGGCCTGAATGTGCTCAGGGCAGGGAGGACAGGTGCATTCGTGGATGCCATAGTGGGCACGGGCGATATGGGGGAGTTGGGGTTGCTTTCAGGCTGCAGGACTCGTGAGGGCAGCGTGGCCAGGCTTAGTGGCCCTAGTTGGGAGTGTGTGTATTGAGAGGGATTTCCAGAGCACGCCGGGATCAACACCAGAGAAGCATCAAGGTTCCCCAAGGCCCAGTCTGGTGTCCAGCTCCCAGTAGCATAGACTGAGTCTCAGAGAAAGGGGCAGAGCTGGGGTGGGGAGGTTCTATGGGGTCATTAAGAGCCCTCCAGGACTCAGAAAGGGAAGTCTCTGAGCAACAGGGGGAATTGGTCAGGGACTGACTGGGTCTGGAGGCTCATGGCCCCACAAACTGGCTGCTGCCAGTCTGGGAGGAAGCAGTGAGAGGACAGAGAGAACGTGGACACAGGATAAGGTGGGAGCAAGAACTCTGCGGGCTTCAGGAGAGGAGAGGGGCAGGGCAGGGGGCAGGGGCTCCAAGAAGATAAAGGAGAGGGGCTGGAGTGAGGGGCAGTTGGGACAGCGACCAGGACAGCCCCTCTGCCAGGCTCGCTGGGCTCCCACAGCAGCAGCCAGGCCAGACCTAGGGGTGCTCAGGGGCGAATCCTGGCAGCTGCAGCCCAGCCTGGGCATGGGGGGACGTGATCTCTGGGAATGAGAAAGTCGTGGACTGAGCTACGGGAGACCGAAAGGGTCAGTGCTCCTGGCCCACCGTGGGGCCCACAGAGTTCCAAGCCACCATCGTCGGTAGGGGGCAGTGCCCGAGGGTCCGGGTGGGGGTGGGGAGGCCCGTCAGGCCCACCAGGGCAGAGGCTGGTGCAGCCTTCATTGTGAGGTTGCCCCTGGGAGCTCTAGATTTCTCCCTGGCCAATGGGGTTGCAGCCCCGAGGCCACGCCCCCTTCCCTGCCTATAAAAAAAGCTCGTGGCCCCGCCCCTCGGGGACCCTCTCTCAAGGATGCTTGAGGGAGAAGTGGCCCCATCACACCTTCCCCCTGTTGACCCTTCGAGGGGTCATCTAGGGGTCACCTCCAGATGGTGACCCTTCCACGGGTCATCTACGGGTCACCTCTAGGTGTCATCTCTAGGAGATCGTTGGAAATTGGCAGAGCGCAACGGACGGTAAGAAAAGGCCCTGCGTTGGCCCTGCACTGGTCAGCGTATGGCCCCGAGGCCACAGGATCAAGCCCGGGCCCATTTCCAGCAAGACTTCCGGCAGTTTTGTCCCCAGCAGCCTCTGTCCTCGTCAGGGTCTCCAGGACTCTGGGATGGGAGTCCCCAGAGAGCCCCTCTCCAGGACCTGTCCGTTCCTGTTCCCAGAATAGGACCTCCTGGGCTCCTGCTGTCCAAAGACCTGGGTGGCTGGACACTGGCTCCCCAGCTCAGGAAACAATGGGGGTGGGAGCTCAGGGAAATGCTGAGGAGCTGCCTCAGTGGCGCTGGGGAGTCAAAGCAGGGTCCCCGGGTGCGCAGACCCCTCACCACAGACCCTCCTGCCAAAAACCTCTTACCGTGCGACCACACCCTTCCCGTCTAATTTAGGACAGAAAGAGATGGAAGAACAGAATTTTAAAACATCAGATATATCTTGTAAAGGCGGAGAGTCACATGGCAGCGCCTCATCCGTTAGGGGTGAATGATTTGGGCTGGTGCTTGGCACCAGGAGTTTGAAGCCTGTGATGTCTGAGGAGGGCAAGGCAGGGAGGAATCACCCAGAGTGTCCTGAGGCCACGGCCACATCCCTGCCTATAGAAATGCTCGTGGCCCCGCCCCTCGGGACACCCTCTCTCAAGGAGGCTTAAGGGAGAAGTGGCCCCAATGCACCTTCTGCATGTTGACCCTTTCCCTAGGGGATCATTGGAAATTGGCAGAGCATGAAAAGATGGGAAGAAAAAGTGCTAGGTCGGTGCTAACCCGCCAACACTGGGCCATGCGCTGGTTCTGCACTGGTCAGTGTGTGGCCAGGAGGCCCAGGAGAAAGCCTCCGCCCATTGACAGCCACGTTTTCAGGCAGTCTTGTCCTCCAGCAACTTCTGTCCTCGCCAGGGTCTCCCGGGACTCTGGGATGGGAGTCCCCAGAGACACTCTCTCCAGGCCCTGTTTCCTCCTGCCACCAGAATAGGATCTCCTGGGCTCCCGCTGACCAAAGACCTGGGTGGCTGGACACTGGCCCACCCAACTCAGGAAACAATGGGGGTGGGAGCTCAGGGCATCACTGAGGAGCTGGGGAGTCAAAGCAGGGTCCCTGACTTCCAGAAACCTCACCACAGACCCTCCTGGCAGTGGGTTTAACTGTGCAAAAACACGCTTGCCCTCTTGTTTGGGACAGAAAGAGCTGAAAGAACAGAATTTTAAAACATCAAGTGTATCTGATAAAGGCAGAAGTTTGCAATTTAGAGCGTCATCCTTAAGGGTTGAGTGATTTGGGCTGGTGCACAGCACCAGGAGCTTGAAGTCTGTGATGTCCGAGGAGGGCAAGTCGGGGAGGACTGACTTCGAGTTTCCAGGGAGGGGTCCTGTGAATGGGGCATTGTGACACGGGAGACCGGCTGGGAGCAGGAGCTGGGCGAGTCTCCCTGTCCCTCCACACCTGTGTCCTGCTCTGCGGGCAGCCAGAGGAAATGGGGTCAGCTGTCCACTCCCCAGAATGTTACGACCCTGAAAATGCAGAGAGCTCTAGGGCCGGGACATACAACGCTTGTTTCTAGTTGTCTGGGGTCCTTGACTGTCTGCTTCCTCTCAGGTTTACCGGCCTCTGGGTGCCCCCGAAACAGCCACATCGTTGAAAACATTTCAAAGTACAGGTGGAGGCAGGAGGTTCCAGGAACAACGGGTGAACCCGGAGAACAACTGCGGATGTGAGTGGGGGCCGAGGGGACTGAGCTGGGGTGAGAGAAGCGGGTGCAGCGCCGCCTGGAGTCTGAGGGCTGTGGGGTGGCCGTCCGGGAGCCCGGCCAGGCTCGAGTTGTGTCTCTGTAACAGTGGAAGGGGTCTGGGTAACATTCCCCAGTCTTGGAGCTGAGCGAGTCTCCTATCATCTCCAATTATCACCTATCATTCCAACATGTCTTCACTGCGAGCCCACGAAAAGTTGCCGTACTCGAAGAGTTTTGAGAGAGGGGGCAGGGGTTTGCTGGCCATCAGCTCCCCTCCACCCTGGGGTATTCTTGGGGCATAACCATTCAGTCTTCTGGGCTGTGACTTTCCTGGTCTGTGAAATGGGCTGGTGAGACCCCCTGTGAGGCCAAGAGCCTGCCTTGGGTGATGGCAGGAAGGACAGGTCAGAATGCCCTGAGGGCTGTGGTGGCACTGACTGGCCCACACTACACAGAGGGGTCTGGAGTTGGCAGTTGCCAGGTAGGAGTCAGGGTCCGAGGCAGAGGGAGACCCAACTCCTAGGCTCTGGGACAAAGACGCCATGGGGGCCTGTGGCTGAGGGTCTGAGCCCTGCATCTCCTGGCTGGGATGTAGTCGGTCCTCCTGCCTGTCCTCACAGACACTGTCCTACCTCCCACAGATGCCAGGGCAGGACGAAAAGGTGCAGTGCCAGTGGCCTCCCTGGGGCCGATTCTGCTGGTACCTGGAAATGCACATAGCTGCCGACAAGAGCACCTGGATGCCCGCTGTCACCTGGGCTCCAAGGAGGAGCAGCTGAACCAGCAGATGCTGCGGCAGAAGCAGCCCATAGACCAGCTGCTGCAGGTGCCACCAAGGCAGCAGGCCCTGCTGGAGGCCGCCATCAGGGAGCTGAGGGAGACCAGGTGAGAGAGGGTCCATGGGCTCTGGGGCAGGAAGGCCCTAGACCTGCCTCCTCAGCTAGTGCCTTCACCCCAGGTGCTCTTCTGTGGGACTCAGCAGCAGAAACAGCAGCTGCAGAACCTGGTAAAGTGAAAAGGAGTCCCGGAAAAGGGTGAGTGACAGGGAGAAGCCCCTGTGGGTCAGAGGGCGGGGCTACTGGGGAGGGGAGCCAGGCGGCCCCACCCCCAGCCCCCCACCTCCCTTCCTTGCTTGAGACCCTTATGCTGCCCCACATCCCATCCACTCCAAAGGGATTGGCGTGGAGACGAACAACACACAGGTGCTCCTGGACACAAAACGTGAGGAGCTAGAGGCCACAGACAAGGAGGAGGCACAGGAGGCCAGGCAGGAGGAGTGCCAGAGTCCAGGAGCTGGAGGAGTCAGTCAAGTCCCAGGGGGCAGGGACCATGGCCTGTGTGAGATCCAGAGACGCTCCTGTTGCTGTCCTTAAGGAAGAGGAGTCCACCGTCATCGGACCCAGGTCCTGTAATGACCCGCCGAAAATCCAGAAAACGCAGCTGGTCAGCAAGAGCTCCACTGGCAGCCTGACACCCAGCTGACACCTCGATTTTACTGCACCGACGCACCCTGCCGCTCTCACCCAATTGATCTAGCCCAGCCCCGTCCTCCCCATGCCACCCGAGTTCTGCCTTCTTCCTCTGCCCTTTGCTCTTCTCCCTCCACTAGAACCAGGGATATCCCTCACTGCAAGACCAGGGATCAGGGCAAAGCCACAACTATTCTCCATCTCAAGAAACGGGAAATCAGGGGGACAGTAAAGTCTCCATCCACTAGACCCCGAGATGTGGGGTAAGAAATGTCCCCACCCCTAGACACCCCAGGGATCAGGGGGCACAGTTTCCCCCTCCAATAGACCCCAGGAAATGGGGGTGCCAGAGATGCCCCCCCACTAGGCGCCAGGATTCGGGGGGGGCAGAGATGCCTCCCCACCACTAGACGCCAGGGATCGGGGGGGCAGAGATTCCCCCCCACTAGAGGGCATGGATTAAGGGGGGGCAGAGATGCTCCCCCCACTAGACGCCAGGGATCGGGGGGGGGCCAGAGATTCCCCCCCCACTAGAGGGCAAGTATTAAGGGGGGGCAGATATGCCCCCCCACCACTAGACGCCAGGGATCAGGGGGGTCCAGAGATTCCCCCCCCACTAGAGGGCAAGGATCAAGGGGGGGCCAGCGATTCCCCCCCCCACTAGATGGGAAGGATCAAGGGGGGGCCAGAGATTCCCCCCCCACTAGAGGGCAAGGATCAAGGGGGGGCCAGAGATGCCCCCCCACCACTAGACGGCAGGGATGGGGGGGGGCAGAGATTCCCCCCCAATAGAGGGCAAGGATCAAGGGGGGGCCAGAGATTCCCCCCCCACTAGATGGGAAGGATCAAGGGGGGGCCAGAGATGCCCCCCCACCACTAGACGGCAGGGATTGGGGGGGCCAGAGATTCCCCCCCACTAGAGGGCAAGGATCAAGGGGGGGCCAGAGATTCCCCCCCCACTAGATGGCAAGGATTAACGGGGAGGGAGAGATGCCCGCCCACCACTAGACGCCAGGGATGGGGTGGCCATATATGTCCCCCCACTAGACGCCAGGGATGGGGGGCAAGAGATGCCCCCCCAACCACTAGACGCCAGTTATTGGGGTGGCCAGAGATACCCCCTCACCACGAGACGCCAGGGATCGGGGGGCCAGAGATACCCCCCAACCACTAGACGCCAGGGATCGGGGGCGGCCAGAGATGCCCCCCCACCAATAGAAGCCATGGATTGGGGGGGCCAGAGATGCCCCCCAATTACTAGACGCCAGGGATGGGGGGGCCAGAAATGCCCCCCCCACCACTTGACGCGATTGATCGGGGAGGCCAGAGATGCCCTCCCCACCACTAGACGCCAGGGATCGGGGTGCCGAGATGTCCCCCTCCGCAAGGTCCGAGGGATCAGAGGGGCCGAGATGTCCCCCTCCACAAGGTCCGAGGGATCGGAGGGAAGAAATGTCCCCCTCCACAAGGTCCAAGGGATCAGGATGGCAGATATATCCCCCAAGCACTAGCAAACAATGATTTGGAGGTCAGAAGTTACAACTCAGCTCTCCCCTCCCCATTGTGGGGTCCTGTTTCTGCGCATGACAGCCCTGAAGCTTGGCCGCTGGTACCATTCAGTGACCGGATTCTACACACTCTTTGGGGCTGTTTGGGGACTTTGTATTGCTGGCTGAGAAGAGGGAAGGAGGAAGGCGGGCTTTCTCCCTGACCGCCACTGTCTGATTTTCACAATTGTTGCAATAAATGGATCTATCCCAGGCCCGTGTGGGTGTGTGTGTCACTGGGCGGGGCAGGTCTGGCCAGTAGTTGACAATTGCTTCTAGATTGTGGGAAGCCTCGGCCATGTCACCATGCCAAGACGCGTCACCTGCCTGCCCCTGTGTGAAGCCTGTCAATGACCCCAGGAGAGTCCACCCCAAGGGTTGAAGGTCTCAATCACGGATGCGTCCCCAGGAGGGAGGGCAGGATGCAGCACCCAGAGCCCTGCCTTCCACTGCAGCACCTCCATGGGCTACCCTGCCCCTGGTGCCTGTTTCCCCATTCGCCTCTGCAGTGCACCAGGGACAGACCCCACTTTGCCCCCTAGTGGCCACATCAGGTTTCTCAGGATGAGCACTTGAAAGTGCTCCTGCAGCAGGTGGGTCCAAGGTGCTGTCCCCTCAGCCAGGCTCCCCCTGGATGGCACCCACCCTAGCAGGAAGACAGTGTGTTATCAGTGGAACAGGATGGGGCCGTGTATGGAACATGTTTCTAGTGTCCCCGAGTCTGTACGGAGCTGATCCCTGATAATAGCGCCCCACTTCTTTGTGGACCATCAGATTCCCTAATACAAGTCCCACTGCCACCATCACAGCACGGTCAGACCCCATATAATAGAGAACCAGGCCCCGACTCCTCTTTGCTCCTGCACACCTGGACCTGTTGGGACAGCCTTGGCTGAGTGACACTCTACTGGTGACAAGAAGTGTGTCCAGATCCATGTGTCAGACCAGATGGCAAAGCCTCAGAAGGCAGAGCCATCCTGTTCCAGTCATTTCCAGGAATTTGGTCAGCCATGCCCCTTCCTGCCTGTCACATTCCTACTTGGATGGGAACCAGGGATCAGGGAGGCACCAGGGATCAGCCTGGTAGGGCTGTTCAGGGCAGGCACAGGCAGGTCCCGGTTTACCCCTGGGTGCCCAGTTCATAGCCCTTCCCCTCTAACTGCACTATGGGCCTGGGGCCGCCCGTTCACTCTCATGGATCTTCACACCTCACACATATCCTGCACACCCTCTCGAAGCTTCTACTGGGGCTCTGGGCTTAGTTCTCTGTGTCCTGCCTCTGGGCCCCTGGGCTCTGGAAACACCAAGTCCAGGTTTGCCTTGAGGTATGGGGAGCTGGGAGACTGTGGGAATCAGCGGCTTGAGCCCTCTCACCCCTTGCCGGTGGTGAGAGCTGTTCTCCCATTGAACGACTGTCTTTGGAGTTTTTCCTTTTAGGATCATACAGAGTCTCACCAAGACAGGTGGCACCCAAGAATTTGCTGGAAGCATCCTAGTGTATTCCATGTGTGCAGGCTCTACCCAGCTATCCCCCAAAGGGGCAGTAGCAGGCCACAGCATGATTATGTAGGTTGTTTACAGGCTACCTTGATTCTGCGGTACCAACTTTCATCTAACATGCAGTGGTGCCTAGTGCTCTCATGTGCTCCCACAGTGGTGACTCCAGTTTCTACGCTCAATGTTCGAGCGTTCCCGTGAGCCCCTTCCATCCCTGCTCGGGTAACCTGCTTCCCCTTAGTCTCTTGCTCGGTGAGAGCTTTGGGAACCCCATCTGGGTCAGACAGAGGGACAGAGACATATAAATAAAGTTAAGGAAATAGGAGTAGCTTACTGGGGGGCTCCCGGGCGGACTCTCCGAACCTCAGGTGAGGCAATGGTACACCTGCGCCCTGGGTTAGACTCAGGGGGCTTTTAAGTTGTCTTGGTATGGTCCTAGTCATCTGTTCGTGGGTCAATGGTAAGGAACCTGAAATGAAGCCTGGTGGCTTCCTGTCACCAAGTGGGCATTAAGTCTTGTCTTCCTCACCTGGGACAAGGTGATCTCTGACTCCAGGAATGTTGCTGTCCACTCAGCCGGTTGCCATTTGGTTCTGGTCACCATTTTGTCAGAGCAAACCTCACATTGGATTCTTGTCAAATTCGGTGATTCCTGACTCATCCATCTTCTCCACCTCCTAGAGTGGGTCTCTCAGAGGTCCTGCCTAGTTTTTCGCTTCTGCCTCTTGCTTCCTGCTTGGTTCTCTCCCTTAGGCTTGGCAGACAGAGTCATTTGCGAGTCCCTTAGCTCACCCAGCTGCGGCTGATCCTGACAAACTAGCACCTGCAGGTTAATCTTCTGGCGATGCTTAGTGATGAGTGACTCTCTGGGATTGTTTCTCATTTCTGGCCTGACTCTGAGAGATGTCCATTCTACAGTGAGGCCCTCAGGAGTGGCCAAACCTGACCACGGCTGGGCCTGACCAGCCTCCAGCTCCCTGGCCTTTCTCGAGTTCATTCTTTCAACTGGCTCAAAGCCCCCTCCCCCTCCTGACTGGTTTCAGTAGAGCAGCGTTCAGTCCTCATTGGAGAAAACACCTTTTCCTCCCTGCTGGGCACTGAGCAGGCCCAGGGCCCATTGATTGAAGAGACAACTGCTGCCAGGGAGTCTGTTTGGTTCTGGACCCTTACTGCCCATGGCATTCTGGACCTGTAAGGTGTTTTTCTACCTGGGTGGCCAGTTGAGTCAGAGACCCTCTTCCTGTTCCCAATCACCACAGCCCCCATCTGGCCTCTGGGGCACACAGAGCAGTGAGGAGACCAGAATCAGCCCTGGGGATGGGGTGATGTTTTTTCACCTCTGGGCTGCTCAGGCAAAGGAGCAGAGCACTGTTAGCAGGCACATCCCACCCCCTGCCCCCTCACCCCTGTCATGATCCTACCATCCAGGGTATATTCTCAATGACTCCATGCTCATCAAGGGTCAACTGTCAATCAAGATGAAACTAGCACCCTGGTCTGCACTTGCTGGTGACCTTTGTCAGGATTCCTGCCCCGCACCCCGCCTCCCCACCCAGACTCTGTCTCCTTCCCCTGTCTGGTCTCTACAGGTACCTTCAGAGTTTACATCTGCTTTGGCAGCCTCAGGCAATCCATGGTGTTAGCTCAGTGCACCAGAGAGTCGACCCTGGGGGCTCAGCACTACTCCCCATTTCTATTACTGTTAGTATTTGTGACCAAGGAGACCAGGGCTAGTCTAGGTGCTGGCAGCAGTGCCGTTGGGGCAGACCCTCAGTACCCGAGCGTTTCTTGCCCTGCTCACACACAGCATGCCTCCAGCTCTCCCTGCCAGAAGACCCACGGTACTACACTTGGACACGGTAACAAGTTGCTGATGCAGATGTTTCTGTTTCCTCACCTCTTTAAGTTAAACGTTTACAGCAATGGTGAAATTTGCTTCTCATCAATGTTGCCTGTCATCTTGCATAAGCTCAGTAAGAGAATTACAGATTCCTTCAATCTGCTGCTTCAAATTTAGTTCAATGTAAAGTCAGGCATGAAAGGTCAGATCTGTTGGCTTTTCCTGGCCCTTGTCATCTGCTCCTACTCCCCAGACTACAAAACTGGGGCCAGTTTTATTTTGTCTATCCCAGACTCAAGGGTTCCTTGACAATTCTTTTGGCCAGAGACTCTCCCATGCTGTACTCTGGACCATATCACATGTGGGACCTTAGGCCTTCCCTTGTCCAAATCAGGGTCACCTGGCGCCTGTCCGAGGTCCAACCAAGGCCCTCCACGTGATGCACATTTGAGAATGTTTGAATCAAGGACAATCACTGGGAAACTGAAGCTTTAGTAAGATGAATGTCCAGGATGAGATCAAGACCCACCTGTGACTGCATCAAGCATCAAGCAGTGTCTGTGTGGGGGTCTCTTTGCCAGGAGCCCAAGAGAATACCAAGGCCATCAAGGAGAGAAAAACTAACATTTCACTGGTAGTCTGGTCTGGAAAATGATGCCCTTTTGTCTACATAGTTTCACAGTAGAAAATTCCCAACATCCTCACTGAACCACATGCCAAATACCAAAGGAAACTTATGGGCTTTACCTGGAACTTGGGAGTCCACATCCTAGACCAATCAATGCCCTCAACCCCACATAAAAATTCTAGAGTCATTTTGGCGGGGACCCCACATTGTAGATGCAAGAGAGAAATAGTCACAGGCTAGGAAACAGCAGAGACCCGATGAGGCGTGCATGGGATCCTCACACTCTGCACTGCATTTACAGGCAGCTCCTGGGACACGGCCAGGGCAAGGCTGACTGCTCAGTGGGATACCAAGCAGGTCCCCTCTTCTGCCAACACTCTCTGGGACCCCTGTGTCTTCCTGAGTGTGGTGAGTCTAGGGCATGATACCTGCCGCTGTGAGAGCCGTGGGGTTCAGGGACCTTGCAAAAGGGTCCGTTCCTGGGGCAGGGAGGGGGCACTTGGAGGGCTTCTTCCTTCCAGTCCTTACCCAACACTAGCCCACAGTTGGAAATTTGGTGCCTGAGCCCACAGGGTCACAAGGTACTTCCCCATGGGCTAGGAAATACATGTCATCTTGCACTTCCTGAAAGTCACGGGGTAAGTGGAAGGCTCCTCTTAGGGCATAAAGGTGGCAGGGTGAGGGGAGTGCTGGACATGTGCCAGCTCTGACCTCCGGCAGCTTAGAAATGTAGTGGCCCTCGAGCGCAGTTCCTGACCTCCCAAAGAACACCAGACCCCCACTCTGTTCTTCCAAGACTGTGGTGAGCCACCCAGGAGACACACATATAATACTATGAGTATTTTACCTGTCATGTCATGTCACGGTTACCCAGGCCTGGCCATTCTGAAGATGAGAAACCAGGCCAGCTTAGTGTTCCCAGGTGGCCTCGGACCTTCATCTTCTGTAGGAGTGTCCTGGCAGGCAGTTGTCCATCCCATCCCTATCTGGGGTTGGGAGACCTCCTGGTCTTCAGGATTTGTCTGGAACCTGAGAGCAGGGGCCAGGCTGTGGTCAGTCATTGCAGATCTGCAGATCCCTGGTTGTCCATAGCAGAGACCATTTCCAGTTCTCCCTTTGGCCAACGTGCCTGAAACAACAATTCTATTTTTTGTCCAAATTTGAAATCCTTGAGTGTTAAAAGTAGGTAAAGGGATATTCCTAATACCCTTTCAGTATCTATATTGTAAACCACAAAAAGGGAGACAAAGAGAGAGAGACAGAGACAGAGAAAAAGAGAGAGAGAGAAAAGGCAGAGACAGGGACAGACAGAGACAGAAACAAACAGAGAGAAAGAGAGATAATAAAAACATCTTCCAAAAAGGCTGACCTGAATATCTGGAAAAAACCCAAGTGCCTGAGAACGGATGACTGGTTAAATGTCACGTCCGGCACTGCGGGGCCGAGCCAGGGTGGGCCGTCAGGGTGAAATCAGCACTCGAGTCACACAGGGTTCCGTCTTTCAGGAGATGGCATGAATGCGTGCGTTTATTCAGAGCACAGGTACAGACTTAAGTATGTTTCCACAACCCACCCAAAAGAAAGGAAAGGGGATGGGACGTGGGAAAGTGGATGGGACGATGAATAGAGCCATGCACCGTTGGTCAGTCACAGTGGGCAGAGCCATGCACCGTTGGTCAGCCACCTGGTGACCCTTTCGACCTAACGCTACCGGTCGGAGCGGCCTGCTTTGTTGCAGTTTTGACATATCCATAGAGACTGCTGTTCCTCGTACATCATTAAAAATCATTTACGAGGGTGCATTTTCCCCAAACTGAAACGTCATGTACTGGGAAGCTGCCCAGCTTTGTCCCCCAAACTGAAACCTCCTATACTGGGAAGTTGCCCAGCTTTGAGCAGGACAAAGGGGGAATGAAAAATCAAGCATTCTTTTACTTGGTCAGTAGGCAACATCTCACCCCTTTTTCCAATTATGGCACGCCAGGACCCCTGTCTTAGGTCGTCCGTCGCCTCGCCGTGGTACCCGTCATTGGGGAGAATGCTTTAGCCCCTGTGTTAGGTGTGCGCGGCGGTGACAGAAGTTGCCCGTCATTGGGTATCCTGGGCAAGGGCATACTTCCTTAACCACGAGGAGGCACAGGGGAGGATTGATGACATTTCTGCCAAACCAGGCAGGACCCAGTGTGGCTTGACCAGAATGGAGCATGGCTCAGAAAAGAGGGGCAGGGGTAGGGTAGAGGGGTGATGGGGATCTCTTCGTTCAGTGATCGGGGGGGTTCTGCACAGGTCCGGTCCGCACTCCTTCTCCTCCTGCGTTTTCCGGTACCGGCCACGGGATCAGGTCACTGCAACAGATAAAGGAACAGGCTTCCCAGGCCCATTAGAAATACCTTTCTGAATAGGGCTGCTCTTTGCTAGTTTCTCTCAGTTGCATAAAGTGAATTTGAGTGATTTGCCGATCAACCCTGCCAATCTGGTCTCTGACAAATGAGACAAGTCGACTCAGGATGCAGGGCCCAAATGTAAGCATCAGTAATAGTATGATCAGAGGGCCTGCTATAGTAGATATCAGGGTGGTGAACCAGGGGGATTGATTAAACCAGGATTCAAACCACCCTTCCTGAGCCTCTCTCTCCTTCTTACGCCGTTCCAGGTCTTCTCTCAGCTTAGCCATGGAATCTCGACTACCCCCGTGTGGTCGGCGTAAAAGCAGCACTCTTCTCCCAGCGCTGCACACAGCCCTCCATTTTTAAGGAAGAGCAAGTCGAGCCCCCTCCTATTTTGCAAGACTACTTCCGACAGGGAGGTCGAGGACTTTTCAAGATGGCTAATAGATTTTTCTATTCGGTCCAGGTCCTCATCAATAGCTGCTCTTAGAGAAGATAGACCAGAATGTTGGGTTACCAGAGCAGCAATGCCAGTGCCGGCACCTGCCAGGCCTATGCCAGAGTGGCGATGGTTAGTGCGGATATGGGTTCCCTGCGGTACCTACGCAGGACATCAGGGTAATTGGACCAATAGTCAAGGAGTACCTCAGCAGGGTGGTATATAATTTTTGGGACAACAATAACCATAAGACAAAATTCTTGGGAGGCATTAAATACTGAGCCTGCCAAGTGGGGAGTTAATCCTGAACGTGAACAGGCCCACCAAGCTCCCATTTTTGGTGAGATCCAGGCGGAGTTACTCCATCCCGGGGACTCCACATTCTGTGCACACAACTCCTTCTTGTTTTGAGGGACTGTACCTACACATGTTCCTTGACCGCTAATTTGGGTCATGGTTAGTCCCTGGGGGTGGGCCTTCCACTCTCCAGGGGCTCTGTAATTAACATTGTATGAGGCGTTAATACCCATAGCCTCATAAAACGGTGGCGTGGGGCTTCAGTCAGGTTTGGGGCAGTAGCATTCAGAGTCTGATATGTGGCTTCGATAAGACTCCTGAGGGGGTTAATGATTGGGCCAAAACTGGGTTTTGGGATGGATAGGCCGGCCGTAACAGGAGGTGGTGTCGTCTTAGGGCCAGCCATGGTAGTAATGGTGGGCTTAAGAGGGGGTTTTGGAGCCTCAAGTGCCTGGTTAGGGCCTAGCGGAATCTGCTGCACGGGTTCGATTTTTAAGAGGATCTGCAGGATAACCCCATGCCATGGCCTGCTATACCACATAAGTCCCCAATTCAGGCGGTTGGCCCATCGGGTCTCAAACCTTCCCTTATCAGTGAAGGAGATTTTGACCAGAAGCATTTGGGGGTGGTATTGTACAGAATATGAGCCATATCTCAGTGGCACAGCATAAGAAATATTAACCAGGTCGTGGTCAACCGACCACTTCCAATAGCCATCATTAGAATCTATGCAAGACCAGCTGGCACAATAGTAAGATTCAGGGCCACCGCAGGTTCTCCTCCATTGGCCTGTCCGGAACCCGGGGCAGGTGAAAAAGCCATTGCGTCTCATTTAGGCTCTGGCCGGGGGCCTTTCAAAACCATCCTGAAAGGGGTAGGCGTCTTCCAGGGAAAAATATAAGTCAGGGAAGCACTGATTAAGGGGTGCTGCCAAACCAGGCAGGACCCAGTGTGGCTTGACCAGAATGGAGCATGGCTCAGAAAAGAGGGGCACTTGTGGTACTCCAAACCTCATAGTCCTCTCCACTCCTTATGACCAAGGTCTGCTTGAATGGTTGGTGTCGATTGGCATGAGTTTCGGTAGGGTCCTTCATTAATAATATAGCGAGGGTCCAGGCGACAAGCGTCGTTGTGGTCATTTTGTTCCTGTGGAAAAAAGAGAAGGAAATTCGTCTCAGGGCTAAGTACCCTGGAGGTGAGTTTCATTATTTTTCCCAGCTGTGGGGGACAAATGATCGGGGGGCTCGTGTATTGGCCTGACCAGGCATTCCGGCACCCAAATGGGTTTTTCTGTATTAGTTGGATATACACAGACTGCGCCTCTGACTCTGGCAAGGATTGCTGCCGGTGGTTGCCAGGTTCCTGAGGACAGATCCTTCCATTTCACCATTGCTTTAAGGGGAGCCGGAGTAGCAAAGTGACGTTGGGCTGCACTGCGGCCTGAATCATCGAGGAGCAAAAAATTTAAAATGAATAAGGTTGCGGATAGGAGCGTTTGTGGCCCTTGACAGCCTTGGTAGATCTCACCCTCTTTTGTTTTAGAAATGTAAGTTTTGAGATGTCAGTGCACTCGCTCTATGATAGCCTGTCCTTGGGGGTTATAGGGAATGCCTGTTGTATGTGTAATATCCCAGGTTTCACAAAAGGAATGAAAAGCGCGGCTTGTATAGGCCAGTCCATTGTCAGTTTTAATTTGCCTGGGATTTCCCATATATGAGAAAGCAGCAGTAAGGTGATCTATAACATGTTTCGTTTTTTCCCCGGCATGTAGTGAGGCAAAAATCATGCCCGAGTGTGTGTCTATCGAGACATGGAGATAATGCCGGTTACCCAATGAGTTAGTGTGGGTCACATCCATTTGCCAAATATCATTTGCTCTCAGTCCTCTAGGATTGACTCCCAGGGATGGGGAATGTATATAAGGAGCGCAAGTGGGACAGACAGTGGTTATGGAGAGAGCCTCAGCTTTGGAACAACCCGAATGAAAACGAAGAGACTGGGCATTAAGGTGGAATTTTTTATGTAGCTGCATGGCCTTATCACATTCTAGGGATGTCATTATTAAGCGGGTAGCTTTATCTGCTCGTTCATTGCCTTCTGCAAGGGGTCCCGGGAGGCCAGAGTGTCCTCTAATATGACCCACAAAGAGGGGGTCCTTTCTGGCCCAAATCAACAGTTGCAATGTTTGTAATTGAGATAAAATTTTCGAGCCCTCACCTATGTGGGGTGCTGTTTCTAATCGGGGGAAGATATTAGCAACATACACACTATCAGTGTAAATATTGAGGGGCTCATTAGGGAATGTCTGCAAGGCCAATAATACAGCAGATACTTCTTCAAATTGTGCCGAGGTCTCAGCAAGCTGTATGGCGTGAACATCCTGCCCATCAACCACTAAGGCTCGACCGCTCTTAGAGCCATCAGTAAAGAGGGTCCGTGCACCCGGAAGGGGGGTGGTCTTTATGATTCGAGGGAAGATAATAGGGCAAATCCTGAAGCTTTGCAGGAGTTTATGTTTTGGATATGCCTGTGTAATTTGGCCTTTAAAGGAGCAGACAAAAAGGCACCAGGAATCATCATATTGCATCAGATTATTAATCATGTCTTTGGAATAGGGAACGACCAATATGTCCATATCCTTAGCAAAGAGTGCACACCCTATGGTTCTAGCCTTCCAGAGTAATTGAGAAACTAAGGTGGGATAGGGAATCACCGTTCAGGTGGGGGAAGCTGAGAGGTGGACCCAGTATAATGGACCAATCTGCCAGAAAACTCCAGTTGGGGCAAACTCTGAAGCAAGCACTATAAATTGTAGTGGTAGATTGTAATCAATATGGTGTATTTGCATTTCTTCTAAGGCATGTTCTGCTTTTCTAAGAGACAATTGTGCCTTAGGGGTCAATTGACAAGGTGAGGAGGGGTGAGAATCCCCCTTCAATAGTTCAAAAAGAGGTTTGAGCTCTCCCGTGGGCAGGGAGAAGGATGGTCGGAGCCATTGGAGTTCTCCCAAAAACTGTTGCCACTGGCGTAGAGTCTTTAAATGAGAGGTGGCAAACTGTATTTTTTGAGGCACTATTCCCACCTTGTTAATGGTGTATCCTAAATATCTGTATGGGTGGGAGAGCTGTACCTTGTCCGGGGAGATTACAAGGCCTGCTGATTCCAGGGCGACCCGGACATGATCATAGAGTTGAAGTAACAGGTCTTTGGTGGGGCAGGCGGCTAAGATGTCATCCATATAATGAATCAAAAGTGCACTGGGGAAACGAGCCCGGACTGGCGCTAAAACCGCTGCAACATATATCTGACACATAGTGGGACTATTAGTCATGCCCTGGGGAAGGACTACCCATTGCTAGCGCTGATAGGGCTCCTGAAAATTGGGGGAAGGTAGAGAGAAGGCAAATCTTTGACAATCTTTAGGAGCTAATGGAATATTGAAAAAACAATCTTTAAGATCTATCACTAACAATTGCCAGGACTTTGGTATAGCGGAGGGATGGGGGAGCCCTGGCTGCAGGGCCCCCATTGGATGCATGGTGGCATTGACTGCTCTGAGATCTTGCAATAATCTCCACCCGCCTGTCCTTTTCCTTATAACAAAGATTGGGGTATTCCAGGGAGATGTGGATGGGGTAATGTGCCCCTTTTCTAATTGCTCAGACACTAGGGCATGTGCGGCCTGTAATTTCTCTTTAGGTAGGGGCCACTGCTCCACCCAGACTGGATCATCTGATTTCCAGGTAATTGGGGTGGGAGGCCGCTCGACAATGGCCCCGATTAAAAAGGGCTAGTTTCTTCCAGTTCCTCAATGGGCATTAAAGTCACGGGATTTTCCTGCCCGGAGGATGGGCAGTCACTAGTGATATGGGCTATGGTCTTAAAGGAGACTGGCGATGTCTGCGAGCGACTGGGTGATGTAACCAGAACCGCGCCCATAGCTGAGAGTATATCTTGTCCCCAAAGATTGGTGGGGAGGTCTGGGACAATATAAGGCTGGAACTGGCCCTTATGGCCCTCGGCGTCCTCCCAGGTCAATACTTGGGCGCTACGGCTGGGTCGGACTTGGCCACGTCCTTGCAAAACGGCTGTAGCCATTGTGGCAGGCCAGTTGGCAGGCCAATATTTACTGGATATGACTGAGACATCCGCCCCAGTATCTAATAGCCCAGAGAATTCCTTTGAGTTGATTCTTAGCGCATAGCGTGGTCGGGAAGCCATATGGGCAATCCAAAATATTTGGGCTGGATTATTTGAGCAGTCTCCGTTTGTCTGACCCTGGACCGAGAGCGTCGTGGTGGGGCCTTGCCACGTCGGGAGGAGGAGCAGGCGTGCAATCAGCTGTCCCTTTTCTATCGTCACAATGCCACGGGGGGAATCTGCCAAGACATGAATTTGTCCTATGTAGCTCTCTGTGATAGATCCTGGGTATATCTGCAATCCTTGCAGGAGAGCCTTTTCTGACCCTAGAATGAGGCCAGTGGTTCCGGGCGGTAGGGGGCCATAGACCCCCGTCTCCAAACTTTCAATTCCCATAGTTGGTGTTAGTACCGCCCGGACAGAGGCATAAAGGTCTAGACCTGAGCTGGGAATTGAGGAGCCCCTGACAGAGGGAGGGAAGCTATCTGGAGCGGGCTGATACTTTGACTGGATGTCTGATAGGCCTCCTGCCTGAAGGCTTACAGGGCCCGAGGCAGGCCCCTCCCGCCGTTTCCATGCGGCAGTGGATTGCCTAAGTTATTCGGTCGGGAGCGACACTCGGCTGCCCAGTGATTGCCTCTCTTGCATCTGGGACATAGCCCGGGTGATCCCCCCTTCTTCCTCAAGGGGTTGTTGGGACATTCCTTTTTGAAATGGCCTGGCTGTCCGCGTTGATAGCAGCCTTGCTTGTGTTTTTGTGGGGAATCCCTGAAAACCCGGAAACCTGGGAAGTTGCCCAGCTTTGAGCAGGACAAAGGGGGAATGAAAAATCAAGCATTCTTTTACTTGGTCAGTAGGCAACAGTTAAAGAAACTTTGGTATATCTACACAATGGAATACTAAGCAGCTGTTAGAAAGGATGAATTCATGAAATTTACATACAAGTGGTACTACATGGAAAGTACCATGCTAAGTGAAATGAGTTGGAAAGAGAGGGACAGACATAGAAAGACTGTATTCATCTGTAGAATATAAAGTAACAAAATAGGAGACTAACACCCAAGAATAGTCGAGATAAGTACCAGGAGGTTTGCTCCATGGCTTGGAGGTCAGCCACACATGCTGGAAGAAAAGGCAGCTCAGATAGGGAAGGGAGCACCAAGTAAAGGATGTTGGGAGGGTCCTGCCTGGATGGGAGAAGCATGCTGAAAATAGACTATAGACCAAACATGAATGCCACTCAATGCCTCTTTTGCAAACCACAGCACCCAAAAGGAGAGAGAGAACAAAAGGGAATGCCCTGCCACAGAGCCAGAGTGGGATGGGGGGAATGGGGGGTGGGAAGGATACTGGGATCCGTGGTGGTGGAGAATGGACACTGGTGGAGGGATGGGTCTCGATCGTTGTATAACTGAAATCCAAACACAAAAATTTGTAAGTCTATAACTGTACCTTATGGTGTTTCACTAATAAAAATTTTTTAAAAAAGGCTGGCCTGGGTGGAGAGGTGGGTGGGCGGGTGTTGGGAGGGAAACTGGAAACATTGGAGGTGGGAAATGTACACTGGTGGAGGGATGGGTGAACAATGATGACTGAAGCCTAATCATGAACAGCTTTGTAAGGGTCTATCTCAGATCCATTCAATGAAAAAAAGTTTAATAGGAGAATGGCTTATATTTGGATTTATAGAATTAGATGTGTAGTACATTTTCTGAGGTAAAGTCCAGAGCTCAGCTGAGGCACAGGGATCGTTATAGAATTGGGGAGATGTGATGCTAGACTTGAGTTTGGAAAGAGTCCATGACAGGTAGATCAGTGGTTCAAATGTGTCCTGCTTTGAGCACCATTCAACATGTCATTACTTAATTTCTTTTTTAAAAATGATTATTTCATTGACTTTAAGGGGAAACTCTGTATGGGCATTTATAAATGGCAAACAAATTTCATTTGCATTAGATATGGAAGTGGGAAAATGCTGCAGGGAACCTGCAGAGGCCTCTCAGGGTACAGAGATGGGGGTGGGGGACAGGTCCAAGGGAACTTCCCTAGTGGCAGTTTGTGATTGAAAGGTACAGGCAGTTACTGGCCATTAGAAGTAAGGGGGAGTGGTCAGCTCTTTCAGCTCACATTCTGTTTTGAACACGTCCTCCCTTCACACCTTACTGTGTGAGTTTCTTTCAAGAAAACTATCTTGCAGGATTGGAAAGGTAGTCCAGAGGGTAGGGCATTTGCCTTGTGGACAGCCAATTCAGATGTGACCCCGGGCACAGCATATGATCCCGAAGCCCCAGCAGGAGTCGTCCCTGACTACAGAGCCAGGAGTGAGGCCTGAGCAACACTGGGTATGTCCCTCCATAAATGTCCAAGTATAGCAAAAAGAGGAGAGGGAAGAGTGGGACGGGCGGTTCTGATTGCAGTGGGACTCACTGGACCATTTGGGAATTTCACATGCCGCATTGTAAACTGGTATTCCTTTTGGGATGCAATATAGCAAAATCAATGGAAAGTTAAAATTTGTATTTTGAAAAAGATCAAAGAGGTTGGGAGATAGTAGAGCGGGAAGGGCACTTGGGCTATCTGACTTCAATCTGTGGCATCCCATAGAGTCCTTTGAGCATGGCTGGGACTGATCCCTGCTGTGATTCCAAAACCAAAGAAGCAAACAAACAAGGAAATGTAATATATCAAAAGCTAGAACAGGTGGCAAGGTGTCTGCTTTGCATAATTCTATCCTGGATTGATTCCTGGCACCTCCTATGCATCCTTGAGCACCATTAGGGGTGATCCCTGAGCACAGGACAGGAGACAGGGTCCCCAGTCAAGGGAGGTCTCAGCTCTTAGGCCGCTGGAGCAAGACCATGGGGGCCTGTGCAGGGGACAGATTGCCCAGGCGCTGCCAGCCTTGGGCCTGGGAGTCGGTGCTTGACCTCCACATCCCTGGACCCAGAGCAGGATGCCCTGGCTGCCTGTCCTCACTCCCAGCCTTGTGCCCACAGGTGGGACTGCAGGACAAACAGGTGAGTGTCTGCGGCAGCAACAGGACTGGGATCTCGGCTTCCCGCAGTAGGACGTGGCCTCTGACCAGTGTCGGTCTCTCAGAATGAGCAGGAGGAGGAGCAGGTGCTACTGCAGAGCCAGCTCCGGATCGGCTGCAAGGGGAGTGAATCAGGACAAGGTGGATATGGAGAAATGACAGAAGGTGCCGGGGGAGACCCACTGTGAGGGTAGGAGCCCGCCTGCGGTGGTGGGAGGAAGGACAGGCCAGGACGCCACCCTCTATAATATAACAAAATCTAAAACAGGCTAGACGGGTTGTGGGTGTGTGGACTGGCCCTCACTACACACAGAGGGTCCTAGTAGCGGGGAAGCTGCCGGGTCGAGGTAGGGGTGCCTGCAGCCTAGAATGCTTCTGCTGGTACCAAAAGTAGCACACAGCTGCAACCCCACACCTGAATGCCCCACTCACATGGGCTCCAAGGTCGAGCAGGTGCTGAGGCACAATTCGCTCATGGAACCGCTGCAGCAGGTGCTAACAAGGCAGCAGGCCCTGCTGGAGGCCACCTTCAGGGAGCTGAGGGAAACCCAGGTGAGGGGGTGGCCAGGGGCTCAGGGACAGGAAGGCGCATCAGGCCCTAGACATGCCTACTCACCTGGTGCCTTCATCTTTAGGGGATCCTCAGTCCTGAAATCAGGAGCAACTGAGCCCCAGGCCTTACTGGAATCCCAAGGGTACCCTGAAGAGGGTGAGTAGTGGGGTAGGTCTCCAGGAGGGAGAAGTTCCTGATGGGGATCTGGAGGTGGGGCTATATGGGAGGTGGAGCCATGCGGGACCCCTGAGTTGCCTCCACTTTCCTTGCTTGGCTGAGACCCTGGAGTGCCCAATAGTCAATCCAGTGTCGAAGAACACGGAGTTGGAGGTGAACATAGTGGAGGTTTGTGAGACCATGACCTCTATGGAACTCGAGGTGATGGTCACGAAGGACAGGCTGGTGGCATGGGAGAAGTCTAAGTATCTGGATGACTAAGGTTTGAGACTAAGGTCTGGTGTCCAGACCTGGGGAGCGGGATGATGGATTGTGTGAAGAACCCAGAGAGACCCTCCTGTTCCTGTCTGTGAGGAACAGGAGGCCGCAGATCTCAGATCTGGATCCTGTAATGACCTGTCCCCAAATAACCAGAATCCAGCTCTTCCGCTCGATTTCAGCTGGCAAGCTTGTTCACCATTAATCCACATTTTCTACCCTGATGATGTACCCTGTGTTCTTCAATTCCAACTAATCTAGCCCTGATACAGTTCTTCCCACCCTCCTCCTTCCTCCCTCCTCCCCACTCTTCCACTTTCCCTCAGCACTAGACCCTAGGGATCAAGGGGGCAGAAAGGTCCCCCAACACTAGACCGCAGGGATCAGTGGGACAAAAATGTCTCCTACCTCTAGGCACCAGGGATGTTGGGAGCAGAAATTTAAACTGGGCCACACTCCAACCTCAGTCATGATAGCTCCAAAAGCCAAACAAGGGCTTGAGGTGGGTGCTCTCCCTCCCCAGTACACAGTCCCGTTTCTCCATATGGCAGCCCTGAAGCTAATGGGGGCTGGAAACATCAGAGTAACCAGTTCTAGACACTCTTTGGGGGCTGGTTGGGCACTAATGAATTGAGGAGAAGAGAGAGGAAGGAGGCATGCTGGGTCACTCTCTGACAGTCACTGTCCTATTTCCAAGCTTGTTTCAATAAATGGATCCATCCCAGGCCATGTGGGTATGTGTCTTGGGCGAGGTGTGTCCTGCCAGCAGTTGGCAGTTGCTTCTAGATTGTGGGTGGCCCTTGCCATGAGATTCACCATGTCTAGAGCCTGTCATCTGCATGCCCCTGAGTACAATGTTAATGACCCCAGGAGAGTACCTCTAAGATTTGGAGTGGTAACATTCAAAATATGGTGGTGGGAAGGTACGATGGTGGTGGAATTGGTGTTTGAATATTAAATGTAATAAATTATTGTAAACAACTTTATAAAAACAAAATAAAAATTTGCAAAAATGTCAGCAAAATTTAAAGCATGAAAAGAGAACAGAAAAATCAAAGATACACCAATCTAATACTTTTTTTTAATAAAAAAAAGCAGTGGCGTCTAAGCTATAAAGATAACCCACAGAATGGGAAAAATTATTTACCCAATACCTAGCTGATAAAATGTTAATATCCAAGTTATATAGCACATTGGTAGAACTTTACAAAAAAAAATATCTCCCAACCCCATCAAACAAATGCAGAGAGGAATAATGAACAGAAACTTCCTCCAAGAAGAAATTCAAGGGCTGGAGCGATAGTACAGTGGTAGGTTGTTGCTTTGCACGTGGCTGATCTGGGTTTGATCCCCGCCATCCTACGGGCTACACCCGCCTTGGAACCCCAAGTGTTCTGTGAGAACCAGAAGGGAGTGTCCTTCCTAAAGACACCCCATGCACACCCCATCCTCCCTCTCACCTAGAGGTGGAAATCACACCCAGATCCAAGACAGACCTGAGCCAACAACCCGTCAAAGACAAATTGTGTTGGCAGAAGATCAGACAGACTGTGATGCCTGTGAGGTAAGGAGGCTGCAGACACCCAGCCCAGGGCACAAAGTGACCTGCCTGAAAGTGATGTGTTCCCCCCAGGAGTCAGAAATGGTTCAACAGAGTTTTTACTCACCTGTAATTCTGTCATTTACCTACCCTGTCAAAATCATATTCATCTACCCCAACCTTGTCTTTCTTCCCTCTTCCTTCCCGCCCTTCTCCTCTCCGCCTCCTCCTTCCTGCCCCCTCCCTTCTCCCCTCCTCTGCCCCTTCCCATTGAGGAATGGGCTATGGGGCTATGACGCTATGCGGCTACACAAAGCAATTCCAGATGTGCCCCCATGGCAGGGATGCTGCGTACTAGGAGTGGCGAGTTGACCCAAACAGAACAACATTGAGACTCACTCTGCATGTAAAGAAGTTACACAGTCTCCAAGGAAACTCAGCTAGAGAAGAGGGCAACAAATAAAGGGTGTTGGGTGGATCCTCCCAGGGTGGGAGATGCATGCTGAAAGTAGACTATAGACCAAACATGACTACTACTCAGTGCCTCTCTTGCAAACCACAGCACCCAAATGGAGAGAGAGAGAGAGAGAGAAAATGGGGGAATGCACTGCCAAAAAGGCAGGGTGGGAAGGGGGTTGGGGGGTGGGAGGGATGCTGGGACCCGTGGTGGTCGAGGATGGCTGCTGGTAGAGGAATGGGTACTTGATCATTGTGTGACTGAAACCAAGGCACAAAAATTTATAAGTCTACAATTGCACCTCACGGTGTTTCACTAATAAAAAAATAAAAAGAAAATTCTTGGATTAAAAAGAAAAGGTACACAGCCTCCAACACATCCATATGTGCAGGAACAAACTCAAAACATAAAATAAAAACCCAATCAAAAATATATCCAAAGAAATAAATTTCAATTTTCAATATGAAAATTAAGGGATCATGGGATCTAACCATGTTTCACGCTTGTCCGTATCCCTCTGCGAGCGCACCCCCCTCCAGCCTTTCCAGAGGGATTCAGGGCTTCTTTCTTATGGTCTTTACCTGGATGCCACTCAAGTTGGATACTGCTCCTGAACTGTTCAGTGGTTCTGAGCAAGAGATTTCATCCACTGCTTCTTGCAAGTCAGAGGATGGGGTCCCATCGGATTAGCAAAAAGGCTGGGGTCGCGAAAGTTAGAGTGGGTTTTCACATCAAAATCTAGAGTTGCAAAAGTTAGATGTGGGTTATCACATCATAATCCCAGGGACTGTGCCATCTGGGCAATTGGTAGCCACTGGGGCCCTTTGTTAGTCATCAGTGTCACCCCTGAATGGGGACCTGGAGGTAGATAGTTTGTTTACCTCTGTGGCACAGCGAGAGATCTGAGCCCACTGTCTCAGAGACAGGTATGCCCAGAACTATGCCAATGGCCCTACTCTGGGTCAGGGCACCTAGAACCTGATGCCCTTTCACATGCACAAAGAGGATCAACCTCTTAGCCTCTGGAGCCCTACTGCTGATTTCTTTAGGTTATTTGTTTTTCTTTTTCTCACTTCTAAATGCTCATTCTTCCAGGAGGTCTGGTGCCCAGTCTCAACCAAGAGCTGGAGCAGAGCCTCTGAGGCTCTCTTTCAGTCCTCTTAGGCTTCTGACACAAGGACCTTATCATCTACAGACTGCAGGATGGTCCATTCCAGGGCTCCAAGGAGGATTTTCTTAAGTCCAGAGCCAGGGTCTTCCTGAAGAAGGTGGCCGAGTTTTTGAATCCTTGGGCAACGGGTCCACAGTGACTGAGGTTTCCTCCTGTCTCTGGATCCTTTGGCCCAAAGGCAAACAGGGGTGTGCTTCCTGGAACAATTTGCAAAGGGAGAAACACATCTTTTGAGGTTCAGGCCGGTCAATCATTGGGCACTAGAGGAAAACAGACTCAAGAGAGTGGAAGGGCTGGGTACCACAAGGTGACCAGCAGGAGCGACCACACTGACTCGGCGCAGGTCATGACTTCTCAACTGAGGCCAATGGGTTGCTCCCAGTTGAGCTGCATCTCACCACTATTCCTGCCTCCCAGACCTGCGCAGTATCTTTCCCTATCCCTAGCCACACCTCATGGGCTACCAGATATTGCGGCTGTCTTTGGAGGCTCACTCCTAGCATGAGTTTACCAGCAGAGGGGTATGATACTGCCATTAGAGGGCGCCTGGAGAGGGTATTTTCCAAAGGGGGAATCCACATGTCAAGGTGGACATTTATTTGCGCTTCTAGCTCTGTCAGGAGATCTAATGCCAATAAGGTACTAAAGTTGGGAACAGGGAGAACCTTGTTTCCCATGTGGAACCCCCAGAATCTGCTGAGACCATGGATTCTCAGGCCCAGCAAAAGCAGGGAAGGGCTGCACCTCCGATACCTTCATCGAGATCTGCTTCCTATGTTGCCCTGTCTTGGGTGTCATAGGGCGACCGTTTCCACAAGGCTTTTCTTGGGAGTGTAGGTACAAAGATACCCTGCCTTCCCTGCCTGCCTGGAGACTCCCTGTGACTCTGTCAGACTGTCCAAGTGGTCCTGGTGTCGGTAGACATTTCTGGAAGCTACCCAACTTTGAATGTCTGCCACTCCCATTCACAGAGGGTCACAGCTGGTCTGGTGTCATATTGGCACTTTGTTATCTCCTGCAGCATGTCATGGCTCTCTGGGGCAATGATCTGGGGCCTGCCCTCTGCCCCTCCTCATCCTCCAACCCTGACCTCTGATCTTGCTCTGGCTCCCTTCTTTCTCCCTGGCCCTTGTCTTCCCTGCCTGTTCTCGCCTCCTCTAGACCAAGGGCACACTAGAGATACTGGGGTCTGGCCTTAACCACTCCACTGGGGTAGAGCTATCTCCACTGTACGAGTGGCAGTGCCACCCAGCTGCCATGCTCTCTGCCAACTCCTCCTGTACCCCTGGTGCCACTGCTTGAGTGTCGCTCTTTTTACTTTTGGTCTTGTCTTGCTGCTTTCTCCCCTGCTTGGTAGTGAGTTTTGTTGTTTCACAAATGAGAATTGCAGCACTAATATAACTTTGAGTTTTCAACGACTATGAACTCATACGAACTTTGCCAAAATTTCTGCCTAAAGCTAACTAAAAACCAAGCAGCAGGGACGGGAGTGATAGCACAGTGAGTAGGGTGTTTGCCTTGCACACGGCTGACCTGAATTTGATTCCCAGAATCCCACATGGTTCCCTAAGCACCACCAGGAGTAATTCCTGAGTGCATGAGCCAGGAGTAACCCCTGTGCATCGCTGGGTGTGACCCATAAAGGAAAAAAAGGCACATTTTGGAATGTGGGAGAACATGAGGAGATAATAGTGCTAATGTTATGAACAGCTCCAAAGTCTGAACACCGCACAAGGCAAGAGATCAGTTTTACAGCAGATCTGATGGGCGACGGGGTATTAGCAAGCAGCTGACAGGAAGTATGGAACAAGAAATAACCAAGCTTTCTGGGTGCAAAGAAGGATCTGGAGCATATCAATAACGTAGGAAAATTTGGGGGATTTTCCAAGCTTTCTAAGTTGAACAGTGTTACAGACCACCTCTGGGACATCTCAGGTGATTTCCGTGCTGTCTCATCTCTCCCAGACCCTGTGCCTCATGGCAGCTCCTGCTCTCCAGGGTAGTCTGTCTGAAGTTAGCTTGCGGGAAATGTGGGCAGAGGTCCCCTCTCCTCTTCAGCAGGGCTCAGGAGATCCTAGTAACAGGACTTGAACAGGGTTGGGCCACATCATGGCAAGCACTTTAACCCCAGCAATATCCCTGGGGCCCATTCTTGAAAAGTCTGAAAGTGCTCGGGAGTGGAAGCCTCGGGTTCCACGGGGCTGTCTCCCTGGGCACTGTGCCGTACAGAAGGGGGAGTGAGGCATCTTTAAGGGAGCCCAACTCTACAGGAAGGAGAGTTAGGTTTGGAAGCAGCTGAAAGAAAAGTACTGCTTTGAGCAGGCATTAGTCCAGCAGATAAAGTGATCTTCTTGCACACTGCTGACGTTGGATCAATGGGCCCCTCTAGTTCCACTAGGTATGGTCCCTGAGCTAAGTCAGGAATAAAGCCTGAGCATGTCTGGGTGTGATGCCAACACCCAAAGAAAAGTACTGCAAGCAGACAGGGCCAGCCTTTTCCCAGTGCCCTAAGGACAGATTGCTCAAGTTCTTAGTGGACATAAGAGGGATTTCCCTGTTAGGTGGAAGGGGTGAGGGAGGGGAAGGGGGTGACAGTACTGGCCCTCCACTGGTGACTCTGCCTGAGCAGTGACAGTCCACTTGGACAGTCCACAGTGGCCTGACTCAGGCCAGGACTTGGGTGCTGCTTTGACACAAAGGTGTCCTGAAAATGTGAGTGTCAGGGTCCTTAAGAGGGAGAAGCCCCCAATGGGGGTCAGGAGGCAGGATACCCGGGGGGGCAGAACCAGGGGGACACTGCCCCCGAGCCCTCCACCTCCCTTGGTTGGCTGAGAGCCTGGGGCTGATCCTCAGTCTATCCATTTTCAGTCAATCTAAGGGCACTGAAGTGGAGGCGAACACAGTGGAGATCATAAAGCCCGAGGAACTAGAGGTGGTAACAGTCAAGAAGGACAAGCTGGCGGTGTGGGGAAGAGTGTGCATCTGGAGGCAGAAATGTCCCCCAACACTGGGCACCGGGGATGTGGGGGGCAGAAATGTCCCCCAATAATAGACACTAGTGGTCTGGGAGGCAAAAACAGGCCCCAAGCAGTAGGCACCAGTGACATGCAGTGCAGAGGTTACCCCTAACGATAGAGAGCAGGGTTCCGAGGACAGAAATGTTCACAATTACTCGGCACCAGGAATGAGCAGAGCTGAAATTTCCTCCAGAAAAAAACACCAGAGATGTTGGGGAAAATTGTTTTCCAATACTAGACACACTAGCTCTGGGGGGAGAAATGTCCCACAACAGAGAACAGAGCTCAGATAGGAGATATGTTCTCCAACACTACACAATAAGGAGTCCCAGGAGCAGAAATACTCACCCCCATAGACATAGTCCAAAGAGTAGCGATAAGAAATGATCACCTCCGCACCCCCCACCTTAGATGATACCCCAGGAGAGAGGAGTGGAGAATGCCTGCTCACCCCCGCTTTTCTACCTAAATGTTGAGATATTTCCGGTTTGTGGGCTGTCCTTGCACGGTCCAGGGCATTTTCCACTTTTTGAGTTAAAATTCTGTCCAGAAGGCCAGAAAGAAGTCTCAGGAGACTCAGTACAGGCTTGGGATGCATGAGGTCAAGAACGTTCCCTGGCACTACAGGGTCTCCTGATCACAAAGACTGGAGAAAATAGAGATCCCGACAAGCCCCAAACCTCTCAGGTATGTACACATGCCATGAAGGTCAATGAAGCAGTACTTGGAAGGATCTCAGTGCTTAGAGGAAACACTGATTCAGAGCATCCGATTTTCAAAACGGCACTTGGCTACAACCATCTACCCGTCCTGGCCCAGGGAAAACGAGGCAACACTCAAACCTTCGGTTCATGGGCTACAGACCAAGCAAAAGTCTGAGCCGAGAGCTCCCCCTCCTCCAGTGCACTGTTTCTATTCTGGGAAAGGAAGTCCTGAAAAGGATGGAGGCTGGAACAGTCAGCAACTGAGTTCTAGGCACTACCTGGGACAGTTTCGGGGATCATGAATTGGTGGCAGAGGAGAGAGAGGGGAGAGGGCTGAATCAGTCTCCCTGACAGCCACTGTCCTGTTTCCAAGATTGTTTCTACAAATGGATGCATCCCAGCCTGTGTGGGTGTGTGGCATTGGGTGGGTGGGTCCTGCCAGGGAACGGCTCATGCTTCTTGAGGAAGCATGAGCTATCCTCTGGGGGTCTCCCCATGGATCAGAACCTGACATGACATGCCCATGCCCATGGTGCCTGTTCCGTCTACACCTCCTCTGTAGTGCCCACCGGGAAGAGCCCCCACCTTGCCCCCAATGCTTAGTGGGTGCCAGGCCCGAGGGTCCGGGTGGGGGTGGGGAGGCCCGTCAGGCCCACCCTGACAGAAGGTGCCGGGGGAGACCCACTGTGAGGGTAGGAGCCCGCCTGCGGTGGTGGGAGGAAGGACAGGCCAGGACGCCACCCACTATAATGTATCAAAATCTAGAAGAGGCTAGAGGGGTTGTGGGGGTGCGGACTGGCCCTCACTGCACACAGAGGGTCCTAGTACCGGGGAGGCTGCCGGATCGAGGTATGGGGAGGCCCCCTCTTTTAGGTCTTGGGAGAAAGACCCCCTGAGGAATGTGCAGGGGACAGGTTACCCCATGTGCTGTTTTCCTTGGGCCTGTATGTGAATGTCTGGTCCCTGAATGTTGTGGTGGGATCTGAACAGCCTTCGGCCCTGTCTCATGACAGAGATGTGCACGCAAGACCAGAAGGTGCAGTGCCTGCAGCCTGGAATGCTTCTGCTGGTACCAAAAGCAGCACACAGCTGCAACCCCACACCTGAATGACCCCCGCATGTGGGCTTCAAGGTTGAGCAGGTGCTGAGGCACAAGGAGCTCATGGACCAGCTGCAACAGGTGCTAACAAGGCAGCAGGCCCTGCTGGAGGCCACCTTCAGGGAGCTGAGGGAAACCCAGGTGAGGGGGTGGCCAGGGGCTCAGGGACAGGTAGGCGCATCCGGCTCTAGACCTGCCTACTCACCTGGTGCCTTCATCTTTAGGGGTCCTCAGTCCTGAAATCAGGAGCAACTGAGCCCCAGACCTTGCTGGAATTCCAAGGGTACCCTGAAGAGGGTGAGTGGTGCGGTGGGTCTCCAGGAGGGAGAAGTTCCTGATGGGGATCTGGAGGTGGGGCTATATGGGAGGTGGAGCCAGGCGGGACCCCTGAGATGCCTCCACCTTCCTTGCTTGGCTGAGACCCTGGAGTGCCCCATAGTCAATCCAGTGTCGAAGAACACGGAGTTGGAGGTGAACATAGTGGAGGTTTGTGAGACCATGACCTCTATGGAACTCGAGGTGATGGTCATGAAGGACAGGCTGGTGGCGTGTGAGAAGACTAAGGATCTGGATGACTAAGGTCTGAGACTAAGGTCTGGGGTCCAGACCCGGGGAGCGGGATCATGGATTGTGTGAATAACCCAGAGAGACCCTCCTGTTCCTGTCTGTGAGGAACAGGAGGCCGCAGACCTCAGATCCGGATCCTGTAATGACCTGCCCACAAATAACCAGAATCCAGCTCGTCCGCTTGAGTTCAGCTGGCAAGCTTGTTCACCATTAATCCACTTTTTCTACCCTGATGATGTACCCTGTGTTCTTCAATTCCAACTAATCTAGCCCTGATCCAGTTCTTCCCACCCTGCTCCTTCCTCCCTCTTCCCCGCTCTTGCACTTTCCCTCAGCACTAGACCCTAGGGATCAAGGGGGCAGAAAGGTCCCCCAACACTAGACCGCAGGGATCAGTGGGACAAAAATGTCTCCTACCTCTAGGCACCAGGGATGTTGGGAGCAGAAATTTAAACTGGGCCACACTCCAACCTCAGTCATGATAGCTCCAAAAGCCAAACAAGGGCTTGAGGTGGGAGCTCTCCCTCCCCAGTACACAGTCCCGTTTCTCCATATGGCAGCCCTGAAGCTAATGGGGGCTGGAAACATCAGAGCAACCAGTTCTAGACACTCTTTGACGTCTGTTTGGGCACTAATGAATTGAGGAGAGGAGAGAGGAAGGAGGCATGCTGGATCAATCTCTGACAGTCACTGTCCTATTTCCAAGCTTGTTTCAATAAATGGATCCATCCCAGGCCATGTGGGTATGTGTCTTGGGCGAGGTGTGTCCTGCCAGCAGTTGGCAGTTGCTTCGAGATTGTGGGTGTCCCTTGCCATGGGATTCACCATGTCTAGAGCCTGTCATCTGCATACCCCTGAGTACGATGTCAATGACCCCAGGAGAGTACCTCTAAGATTTGGAGTGGTAACATTCAAAATATGGTGGTGGGAAGGTACGATGTTGGTGGTATTGGTGTTTGAATATTAAATGTAATAAATTATTGTCAACAACTTTATTAAAACAAAATAAAAATTTGCAAAAAATTCAATAAAATGTGAAGCATGAAAAGAGAACAGAAAAATCAAAGATACACCAATCTAATGCGTTTTTTTCCCTAGACATGTTTTTTTTTATTTTATTTTTTTTTACAGTTGTAGATTTACAATTTTTTGTGCTTTGGTTTCAATTATACAATGATCAGATACCCATCCCTCCACCAGTGCCCATTTTCCTCCACCATGGATAATATCCCTCCCACCCCCATCCCCCCATCCCCCTGTCTCTGTGGCAGGGCAATCCCCTGTGTTCTCTCTCTCCTTTTGGGTGTTGTGGTCTGCAAAAGAGGCATTGAGTGGCAAACATGTTCAGTCCATAGTCTACTTTCAACATGCATCTCTCCTCCTGGGAGGATCCTCCAAACATCCTTTATTTGGTGCTCTCTTCTCTATCTGAACTGCCCTTTCCTCTAGGATACCCGGCTGGCCTCTACGTTATGGAGTAACCCTCCTGGTGCTGATCTCACCTATTCTTGGGTATTAATCTCATACTTTGTTACTTCATATCCCCCAGATGAATGCAATCTTTCTATGTCTATCCCTCTCTTTCTGACTCATTTCACTTAGCATGATACTTTCCATATTGTACCACTTGTATGTAAATTTCATGACTTCATCTTTTCTAACAGCTACATAGTACTCCATTGCGTAGATGTACCAAAGTTTCTTTAACCAGTCATCTGTTCGTGGGCATTCAGGTTTCTTCCAGTTTCTGGCTATTGTAAAGAGTGCTGCAATGAACAAACAAGTGCAGATGTCACTTCGACGATACATTTTTGCCTCTCTGGGATATATTCTCAGGAGTGGTATTGCTGGGTCAAATGGGAGCTCAATTTCTAATTTTTTGAGCATCATCCATACTGTTTTCCAGAAGGGCTGAACCAGTGGACATTCCCACCAACAGTGAAGGAGTGTCCCTTTCTCGCCACATCCACGCCAGCATCAGTTGCTTTTGTTCGTTTGAATGTGGGCCAGTCTCTGAGGTGTGAGATGGTATCTCATTGTGGTTTTGATCTGCATCTCCCTGATGATTAATGATGTAGAGCATTTTCTCGTGTGCTTTTTTGCCATTCGGATTTTTTCTTTGAGAAAGTTTCTGTTCATTTCATTGCCCCATTTTTGGATGGGGTTGAATGTTTTCTTCTTGTGGAGTTTAACCAGTATTTTGTATATCCTGGATATCAACCCCTTGTCAGATGTGTATTCGGTGAATATCCTTTCCCATTCTGTAGACTGTCTTTGTATTTGTTTCTTTGGAGGTGCAGAAGCTTCTTAGTTTAAGATAGTCCCATTTATCTATCTCTGTTTTCACTTGCTCGGCCAGTGGCGTGGCATCTTTGAAGATACCATTAGCTTCAATGTCATGGAGGGTTTTGCCAACGTTATCTTCAATGCACCTTATGGTTTCTGGTCTGATGTTGAGGTCTTTAATCCATTTTGATCTTACTTTTGTACATAGTGTTAGGCAGAGTTCTGAGCCTACTTTTTTGCATGTTGCCGTCCAGTGATGCCAACACAATTTATTAAACAGGCTTTCCTTACTCCACTTCACATTACTTGCACCTTTATCAAAGATTAGATGATCATATGATTGAGGGGAGATGTCAGTGTATTCAGCCCTCTTCCATTGGTCTGCAGTTCTGCCTTTGTTCCAGTACCATGCTGTTTTAATTATTACTGCTTTGTAGTACAGTTTGAAGTTAGGGAGGTTGATTCCTCCCATTTTATTTTTCCCAAGAATTGCTTTAGCTATTCGTGGGGGCTTATTGTTCCATATAAATTTCAGGAGTGTTTGCTCCATTTCTTTGAAGAATGTCATGGGTATCCTTATAGAGATTGCATTGAATTTATACAATGCTTTCGGTAGTATTGCCATTTTGACAATGTTAAGTCTCCCGACCCATGAGCAGGGGATATCTTTCCATTTCCTCATGTCCTCTTTTATTTCCTGAAGTAGCATTTTGTAGTTTTCTTTGTACAGGTCCTTTACTTCCTTAGTTAAGCTGATTCCTAGGTACTTGATTTTCTGGGGCACAATTGTGAACGGGATTGTTTTTTTCATGTTGCTTTCTTCTCTCTCACTGTTTGCGTATAGGAAAGCCATGGACTTTTGGGTATTGATTTTATAACCTGCAACTTTACTATACAGGTCTATTGTTTCTAGGAGTTTTTTGGTGGAGGTTATTGGGTTCTCTAAGTAGAGTATCATATAATCTGCGAATAGTGAGAGCTTGATTTCTTCCTTTCCTACCTGAATGCCCTTAATATCTTTTTCCTGCCTAATCGCTATTGCAAGTACTTCCAGTACTATATTGAACAGCAGTTGAGAGAGTGGGCATCCCTGTCTCGTCCCTGATCTTAGAGGGAAGGCTCTCAGTTTTTCCCCATTGAGGATGATGCTTGCTGTAGGCTTGTGGTAGATGTCTTTAATTATGTTGAGGAAAGTCCCCTCTATACCCATTTTGGCTAGGGTTTTCATCATAAAGCGGTGCTGGATCTTATCAAATGCTTTCTCTGCATCTATTGATATGATCATATGCTTTTTATCTTTTCTTTTGTTGATATGGTGGATTATGTTGATTGATTTCCGAATGTTAAACCATCCTTGCATCCCTGGGATGAATCCTACTTGGTCATGGTGTATGATCTTTTTGATGAGTAGTTGGATTCTATTTGCTAGTAGTTTGTTGAGGATCTTTGCATCTGTGTTCATCAGGGATATCGGCCTGTAATTCTCTTTCTTTGTGGTATCTCTGTCTGCTTTTGGTATCAGTGTGACATTTGCTTCGTAGAAACTGTTCGGAAGTGTTTTTGATATTCCAATTTCGTAGAAAAGCTTAAAGAGCATTGGGAGTAAGTCCTCTTTAAAGATTTGGAAGAATTCACTAGTGAATCCATCCGGGCCAGGACTTTTGTGCTTGGGGGAGACTTTTTATTACCATTTCAATTTCCTTGACGGTGATAGGTCTGTTCAGGTATTCCAGGTCTTCTTGGTTCAGCCTTGGGAGTCTGTAGGAGTCTAGGAATTTATCCATTTCCTCGAGGTTTTGATGTTCCGTGGCATAAAGCTTCTCAAAGTACTCCCTGAGGATTCTCTGAATTTCTCTGGTTTCTGTTGTAATGACCCCCTTTTCATTTCTGATTCGATTTATTAGGGTTTACTCTCTCCCTTTCTTTGTGAGTTTTGCTAGAGGCTTATCGATCTTGTTAATTTTCTCAAAGAACCAGCTTTTGGTTTCATTGATCTTTCGGATTGTTTTTTGTGTTTCCATCTCGTTAATCTCTGCTCTGAGTTTTATTATTTCCTTTCTCCTGTTCGGGTTGTGCTCCTTTTTTTGGTCCTTCTCCAAGCTCTTAAGCTGTGAGGTTAGGTTACTTATGTGTGCTCGCTCCTCCTTTCTGAGGAATGCTTGTAGAGCTATAAACTTTCCTCTTAACACAGCCGTTTCTATGTCCCATAAGTTTTGGTAACCCGTGTTCTCATTTTCATTCGTTTCTAGGAATCTTTTGATTTCCTCTTTGATTTCCTGTCTAATCCACTCATTGTTCAATAGTGCACTGTTTAATTTCCAGGTGTTTGATATAGTTTTCTGTTTTTGTGTGTGATTTACTTCTAATTTCAGCGCATTATGGTCTGAGAAGATTGTTGATACAATCTCTACCTTCTTAATTTTATGGAGGCATGTTTTGTGGCTCAGCATATGGTCTATCTTGGAGAATGTTCCATGTACGCTTGAGAAGAATGTGTATTCAGCTTTTTGTGGATGAAGTGTCCTGTATATATCTACTAAGCCCCTTTCTTCCATTGTTTCCCTCAAATGAAGTATGTCCTTGCTAAGCTTGAGTCTGGTTGATCGATCAAGAGGTGACAAAGCAGTTCTAATGCGTTGTTTTTTTTTTTTTAAAAAAAAGCAATGGCGTCTAAGCTACTAAGATAGCCCACAGAATGGGAAAAATTATTTACCCAATATCTAGCTGATGAAAGGCTAATATCCAAGTTATATAGCACATTGGTAGAACTTTAAAAAAAAATATCTCCCAACCCCATCAAACAAATGCAGAGAGGAATAATGAACAGAAACTTCGTCAAAGAAGAAATTCAAGGGCTGGAGCGATAGTATAGTGGTAGGTTGTTGCTTTGCACGTGGCTGATCTGGGTTTGATCCCCGCCATCCTACGGGCTACACCCGCCTTGGAACCCCAAGTGTTCTGTGAGAACCAGAAGGGAGTGTCCTTCCTAAAGACACCCCATGCACACCCCATCCTCCCTTTCACCTAGAGGTGGAAATCACACCCAGATCCAAGACAGACCTGAGCCAACAACCCGTCAAAGACAAATTGTGTTGGCAGAAGATCAGACAGACTGTGATGCCCGTGAGGTAAGGAGGCTGCAGACACCCATCCCAGGGCACGAAGTGACCTGCCTGAAAGTGATGTGTTCCCCCCAGGAGTCAGAAATGTTTAAACAGAATTCTTACTCACCTGTAATTCCATCTTTTACCTACCCTGTCAAAATCATATTCATTTACCCCAACCTTGTCTTTCTTCCCTCTTCCTTCCCGCCCTTCTCCTCTCCCCCTCCTCCTTCCTGCCCCCTCCCTTCTCCCCTCCTCTGCCCCTTACCATTGAGGAATGGGGCTATGGGACTATGAGGCTCTGCGGCTACACAAAGCAATTGCAGACGTGCCCCCATGACAGGGATGCTGCGCACTAGGAGTGGCGAGATGACCCAAACAGAACAACATTGAGACTCGTACTCTGCAAGTAAAGAAGTTACACAGTCTCCAAGGAAGCTCAGCTAGAGAAGAGGGCACCAAATCAAGGGTGCTGGGAGGATCCTCCCAGGGTGGGAGATGCATGTGAAAGTAGACTATAGACCAAACATGACTACCACTCAGTGCCTCTATTGCAAACCACAGCACCCAAATGGGGAGAGAGAGAACAAGGGGGAATGCACTGCCAAAGAGGCAGGGTGGGAAAGGGGGTTGGTGGGGTAGGAGGGATGCTGGGACCCGTGGTGGTGCAGGATGGGTGCTGGTAGAGGAATGGGTACTTGATCATTGTGTGACTGAAACCCAAGCACAAAAATTTATAAGTCTACAATTGTACCTCATGGGGTTTCACTAATAAAAAAATAATAAAAAGAAAATTCTTGGATTAAAAAAAAAAGGTACACAGCCTCCAACACATCCATATGTGCAGGAGCAAACTCAAAACATAAAATAATAACCCAATTAAAAAATAAATCCAAATAAATAAATTTCAATTTTTAATATGAACAGATACTACACTTGATCTTAGCCAAAAGGCCGAGAAGCTCAGGGGGATGGAGTGATAGCACAGTGGTAGGGCGTTCGCCTTACAAGCGGCCAACATGGCCGACCCGAGTTCAATTCCTCCGCCCCTCTTGGAGAGCCCGACAAGCTACCGAGAGTATTCGATATGCCAGACACAGTAACAACAAAGTCTCCAATGGAGACGTTACTGGGCCCGCTTGAGCAAATCGACGATCAACGGGAGTGCCTTTACCTTTTACCTTTACCTTTTAATATGAAAATTAAGAGATCGTGGGGTCTCACCATGTTTCGTGCTTGTCCCTATCCCTCGCCGAGCGCACCCGCCCCTACCCAGTCTTTCCAGAGGGATTCAGGGCTTCATTCTTATGGTGTTTATCCGGATGCCACTCAGGTTGGAAACTGCTCCTGAACTGTTCAGTGGTTCTGAGCAAGAGATTTAGTCCACTGCTTCTTGCAAGTCAGAGGATGGGGTCCCATCCGATAAGCAGAAAGGCTGGGGTCGTGAAAGTTAGAGTGGGTTTTCACATCAAAATCTAGAGTCGCAAAACTTAGATGTGGGTTTTCACATCATAATCCCAGGGACTGTGCCATCTGGGCAATTGGTAGCCACTGGGGCCCTTTGTTAGTCATCACTGTCACCCCTGAATGGGGACCTGGAGGTAGTTTGTTTACCTTTGTGGCACAGCGAGAGATCAGAGCCCCCTACCTCAGATACAGGTATGCCCAGACCTCTGCCAATGGCCCTACCCTGGGTCAGGGCACCTAGAGCCTGGTGCCCTTTCTCAGGCACTAAGAGGATCAACCTCTATGCCTCTGGAGCCCTACTGCTGATTTTTTTAGGTTATTTGTTATTCTTTTTTTCACTTCTAAATGCTCATTCTTCCAGGAGGTCTGGTGCCCAGCCTCAACCAAGAGCTGGAGCAGAGCCTCTGAGGCTCTCTTTCAGTCCTCTTAGGCTTCTGACACTAGGACCTTATCATCTACAGACTGCAGGATGGTCCATTCAAGGGCTCCAACGAGGATTTTCTTAAGTCCAGAGCCAGGGTCTTCCTGAAGAAGGTGGCCGAGTTTTTGAATCCTTGGGCAACGGGTCCACAGTGACTGAGGTTTCCTCCTGTCTCTGGATCCTTTGGCCCAAAGGCAAACGGGTCTGCTTCCTGGAACAATTTACAAAGGGGGAAGCATATGTTTTGAGGTTCAGGCCAGTCAATCATTGGGCACTAGAGGAAAACAGACTCAAGAGAGTGGAAGGGCTGGGTACCACAAGGTGACCAGCAGGACCGACCACACTGACTTGGCGCAGATCATGAGTTCACAACTGAGGCCAATGGGTTGCTCCCAGTTGAGCTGCATCCCACCACTATTCCTGCCTCCCAGACCTGCGCAGTATCATTCCCTATCCCTAGCCACACCTCAAGGTCTACCTGACATTGTGGATGTTTCTGGAGGCTCACTCCTAGCATGAGTTTACCAGCAGAGGGGCATGATACTGCCATTAGAGGGCGCCTGGAGAGGGTATTTTCCAAAGTGGGAATACACAGTGTCAAGGTGGACATTTATTAGCGCTTCTAGCTCTGTCTGGAGATCTAAGGCCAATAAGATACTAAAGTGAGGAACAGGGAGAACCTTGTTTTCCATATGGAACCCCCAGCATCTGCTGAGACCATGGATTCTCGTGTCCAGCAAAAGCAGGGAAGGGCTGCACCTCCGGTACCTTCAACGAGCTCTGCTTCCTATGTTGCCCTATCTTGGGGGTCATGGGGCCCACTGTTTCCACGAGGCTTTTCTTGGGAGTGTAGGTACCAAGTTACCCTGCCTTCCCTGCCTGCCTGGGGACTCCCTGTGACTCTGTCAGACTGTCCAAGTGGTCCTGATGTCAGTAGACATTTCTGGAAGCTACCCAACTTTGAATGTCTGCCACTCCCATTCACAGAGGGTCACAGCTTGTCTGGTGTGATATTGGCACTTTGTTCTCTCCTGCAGCATGTCATGGCTCTCTGGGGCAATGATCTGGGGCCTGCCCTCTGCCCCTCCTCATCCTCCAACCCTGACCCCTGCTCCTGCTCTGGCTCCCTTCTTTCTCCCTGGCCCTTGTCTTCCCTGCCTGTTCTCGCCTCCTCTAGACCAAGGGCACACTAGAGATACTGGTGTCTGGCCTTAACCACTCCACTGGGGTAGAGCTATCTCCACTGTACGAGTGGCAGTGCCACCCAGCTGCCATGCTCTCTGCCAACTCCTCCTGTACCCCTGGTGCCACTGCTTGAGTGTCGCTCTTTTTACTTTTGGTCTTGTCTTGCTGCTTTTTCCCCTGCTTGGTAGTGAGTTTTGTTGTTTCACAAATGAGAATTGCAGCACTAATATAACTTTGAGTTTTCAACGACTATGAACTCATACGAACTTTGCCAAAATTTCTGCCTAAAGCTAACTAAAAACCAAGCAGCAGGGACGGGAGTGATAGCACAGTGAGTAGGGTGTTTGCCTTGCACACGGCTGACCTGAATTTGATTCCCAGAATCCCACATGGTTCCCTAAGCACCACCAGGAGTAATTCCTGAGTGCATGAGCCAGGAGTAACCCCTGTGCATCGCTGGGTGTGACCCATAAAGGAAAAAAAGGCACATTTTGGAATGTGGGAGAACATGAGGAGATAATAGTGCTAATGTTATGAACAGCTCCAAAGTCTGAACACCGCACAAGGCAAGAGATCAGTTTTACAGCAGATGTGATGGGCGACGGGGTATCAGCAAGCAGCTGACCGGAGAGTATGGAACAAGAAATGACCAAGCTTTCTTGGTGCAGATAAGGATCTGGAGCATATCAATAACGTAGGAAAATTTGGGGGATTTTCCCAGGTTTCTAAGTTGAACAGTGTGACAGACCACCACTGGGCCATCCCGGGTGATTTCACTCCCTGTCTCGTCTCTCCCAGACCCTGTGCCTCATGGCAGCTCCTGCTCTCCAGGGTAACCTGTCTGAAATTAGCCTGAGAGAAATGTGGGTAGAGGTGCACTCTCTGCTTCAGCAGGGCTCAGGAGATCCTAGTATCAGGACTTGAACAGGGCTGGGCCGCATCAAGGCAAGCACCTTCACCCCTGCAATATCCCAGGGGCCCATTCTTGAAAAGTCTGAAAGTGCTTGGGAGTGGAAGCTTCGGGTTCCACGGGGCTGTCTCCCTGGGCACTGTGCCGTGCAGAAGGGGGAGTGGGGAATCTTTAAGGGAGCCCAACTCTACAGGAAGGAGATTTAGGTGGGAAGCAGCTGAAAAAAATACCGCTTGGAGCAGGGCATTAGTCCAGCAGATAAAGTGATCGTCTTGCACACTGCTGACGTTGGATCAATGGGCCCCCGTAGTTCCACTAGGAATGGTCCCTGAGCTAAGTCAGGGGTAAAGCCTGAGTATGTCTGGGTGTGGTGCTAACACCCAAAGAAAAGTGCTGCAAGCAGACAGGTCCGGCCTTTTCCTAGTGCCCTAAGGAAGGACTGCTCAAATTCTTAGAGGCCATAAGAGGGATTTCCCTGTTAGGTGGAAGGGGTGAGGGAGGGGTAGGGGGTGACAGCAGTGGCTCTCCAGTTGTGACTCTGCCTGAGCAGTGACAGTCCACTTGGACAGTCCACAGTGGCCTGACTCAGGCCAGGACTTGGCTGCTGCTTTGACACAAAAGTGTCCTGAAAATGTGTGTCAGGGTCCTCAGGAGGAAGAAGCCCCCAGTGGGGGTCAAGAGGCAGGACACCCGGGGGCAGAACCAGGCGGACCCTGCTCCCGAGGCCTCCACCTCCCTTGGTTGGCTGAGAGCCTGGGGCTGCCCCTCAGTCTATCCATTTTCAGTTTATCTAAGGGCACTGAAGTGGAGGCGAACACAGTGGAGATCATAAAGCCTGAGGAGCTGGAGGTGGTAACAGTCAAGAAGGAAAAGCTGGCGGTGTGGGGAAGACCGTGCATCTGGAGGCAGAAATGTCCCCCAACACTGGGCAATGGGGATGTGGGGGGCAGAAATGTCCCCTAGTAATAGACACTAGTGGTCTGGGAGGCAAAAACAGGCCCCAAGCAGTAGGCACCAGTGACATGGGGTGCAGAGGTTTCCCCTAACAATAGACAGCAGGGTTCCGAGGACAGAAATGTTCACAATTACTCGGCACCAGGAATGAGCAGAGCTGAAATTTCCTCCAAAAAAGAAAAGCACTAGGAATGTGGGGGGAAATTGTTTTCCAAACTAGACACAAGAGCTCTGGGGTAAGAAATATCCCACAACAGAGAACAGAGCTCAGATAGCAGACATGTCCTCCAACACTACACAATAAGGAGTCCCAGGAGCAGAAATACTCACCCCCATAGAAATAGTTCAAAGAGTAGCAATAATAAATGACCACCACCCACCCCCAACCTTAGACTATATCCCAGGAGAGAGGAGTGGAGAATGACTCTCACCCCTGCTTTCCAACCTAAATGTTGAGATATTTCCGGTTTGTGGGTTGTCCTTGCATGGTCCAGGGCATTTTCCACTTTTTGAGTAAAAATTCTGTCCAGAAGGCCAGAGAGAAGTCTCAGGAGACTCAGTACAGGCTTGGGATGCATGAGGTCAAGAACGTTCCCTGGCACCACAGGGTCTCCTGATCACAAAGGCTGGAGCAAATAGAGATCCCCACAAACCCCAAACCTCTCAGGTATGTACACAGGCCATGAGGGTCAATGAAGCAGTACTTGGAAGGATCTCAGTGCTTAGAGGAAACACTCATTCAGAGCATCTGATTTTCAAAACGTCACTTGGGTACAACCATCTACCCATCCTGGCCCAGGGAAAACGAGGCAACACTCAAACCTTCGGTTCATGGGCTACAGACCAAGCAAAAGTCTGAGCCGAGAGCTCCCCCTCCTCCAGTGCACTTTTTCTATTCTGGGAAAGGAAGTCCTGAAAAGGATGGAGGCTGGAACAGTCAGCAACTGAGTTCTAGGCACTACCTGGGACAGTTTCAGGGATCATGAATTGGTGGCAGAGGAGAGAGAGGGGAGAGGGCTGAATCAGTCTCCCTGACAGCCACTGTCCTGTTTCCAAGATTGTTTCTACAAATGGATGCATCCCAGCCTGTGTGGGTGTGTGGCATTGGGTGGGGCGGGTCCTGCCAGGGAACAGCTCATGCTTCTTGATGAAGCATGAGCTGTCCTGTGGGGGTCTCACCATGGATCAGAACCTAACATGAGATGCCCATGACCATGGTGCCTGTTCCGTCTACACCCCCTCTGCAGTGCCCACCGGGAAGAGCCCCCATCTTGCCCCAATGCTTCATGGGTGCCAGGCCCCCTAGTGGTCAGATCATGCCTCAGGAAAAGGACCTGCAAACCTCCAGGTATTTCCCAAACCTCTCAAGGACTGGATGGACTTTCTCTGCCCAGAGCCTCACCCCAGTGTGGAACCCTTCATTGCCCACAGGCTCCCCAGACAGCACAAGCCCACAGTGACCCTGTGCCCCACCATCAGAGATGGATTTGATTCTCAGCCCAGGAAAAGTGAGAGGGGGAGATGTCAGAGCTACAGGAGATAGCCGCAGACCACTGGGGCCTGAATATGCTCAGGGCAGGGAGGACAGGGGCACTCTGGGGTGCCATAGTGGGCACGGGCGATATGGGGGAGTTGGGGTTCCTTTCAGGCTGCAGGACTCGTGAGGGCGGCGTGGCCAGGCTTAGTGGCCCTAGTTGGGAGTGTGTGTATTGAGAGGGATTTCCAGAACAGGCCGGGAGCAACACCAGGAAGCGTTCAGCTTCACCAAGGCCAAGTCTGGTGTCCAGCTCCCAGTAGGATGGACTGAGTCTCAGAGAAAGGGGCAGAGCTGGGATAGGGAGGTTCTGTGGGGTCATTAAGAGCCCTCCATGGCTCAGAAAGGGAAGTCTCTTTACAACAGGGGGAACTGGTCAGGGACTGACTGGGTCTGGGGGCTCAAAAGCCCCACAAAGTGGCTGCTGCGAGTCTGGGAAGAAGCATAGACAGGACAGAGAGAACGTGGACACCGGATAAGGCGGGAGCAAGAACTCTGTGGGCCTGAGGAGAGGAGAGAGGAAGGGCAGGGAGGACAGGGGCTCCAAGGAGAGAAAGGAGAGGGGCCTGGGGAGTGAGGGGCGGTGGGGACAGCGACCAGGAAAGCCCCTCTGCCAGGCTCACTGGGCTCCCACAGCAGCAGCCAGGCCAGACCTAGGGGTGCTCAGGGGCGAATCCTGGCAGCTTCAGTCCAGTCTGGGCATGGGGGAACGTGATCTCTGGGAATGAGAAAGTCGTGGACTTAGCTACGGGAGACCGAAAGGGTCAGTGCTCCTGGCCCACCGTGGGGCCCACAGAGTTCCAAGCCACAATCGTCGGTAGGGGACAGTGCCCGAGGGTCCGGGTGGGGGTGGGGAGGCCCATCAGGCCCACCAGGGCAGAGGCTGGTGCAGCCTTCATTGTGAGGTTACCCCTGGGGGCTGTAGATTTCTCCCTGGCCAATGGGGTTGTAGCCACGAGGCCAAGCCCCCATCCCTGCCTATAAAAAAGCTCGTGGCCCCGCCCCTCGGGGCACCCTCTCTCAAGGATGCTTGAGAGGGAAGTGGCCCCAACACACCTTTCCCCTGTCGATCCTTCGAGGGGTCATCTAGGGGTCACCTCCAGATGATGACCCTTCTACGGGTCATCTATGGGTCAGCTCTAGGGGTCATCTCTAGGGGATCGTTCGAAATTGGCAGAGCGCAACAGACGGTAAGAAAAGGCCCTGCGTTGGCCCTGCACTGGTCAGCGTATGGCCCCGAGGCCACAGGATCAAGCCCGGGCCCATTTCCAGCAAGTTTTCCGGCAGTTTTGTCCCCAGCAGGCTCTGTCCTCGTCAGGGTCTCCCGGGACTCTGGGATGGGAGTCCCCAGAGAGCCCCTCTCCAGGACCTGTCCGTTCCTGTCCCCAGAAGAGGACCTCCTGGGCTCCTGCTCTCTAAGACCTGGGTGGCTGGACACTGGCTCCCCAGCTCAGGAAACAATGGGGGTGGGAGCTCAGGGCAATGCAGAGGAGCTGCCTCAGTGGCGCTGCGGAGTCAAAGCAGGGTCCCCGGGTACACAGACCCCTCACCACAGACCCTCCTGCCAAAAACCTCTTACCGTGCGACCACACCCTTCCCGTCTAATTTAGGACAGAAAGAGATAGAAGAACAGAATTTTAAAACATCAGATATATCTTGTAAAGGCGGAGAGTCACATGGCAGCGCCTCATCCGTTAGGGGTGAATGATTTGGGCTGGTGCTTGGCACCAGGAGTTTGAAGCCTGTGATGTCTGAGGAGGGCAAGGCAGGGAGGAATTACTCAGAGTGTCCTGAGGCCACGGCCACATCCCTGCCTATAGAAATGCTCGTGGCCCCATCCCTCGGGACACCCTCTCTCAAGGAGGCTTAAGGGAGAAGTGGCCCCAATGTACCTTCTGCATGTTGACCCTTTCCCTAGGGGATCATTGGAAATTGGCAGAGCATGAAAAGATGGGAAGAAAAAGTGCTAGGTCGGTGCTAACCCGCCAACCCTGGGCCATGCGCTGGTTCTGCACTGGTCAGTGTGAGGCCAGGAGGCCCAGGATAAAGTCTCTGGCCATTGACAGCCACGTTTTCAGGCAGTCTTGTCCTCCAGCAACTTCTGTCCTCGCCAGGGTCTCCCGGGACTCTGGGATGAGAGTCCCCAGAGACCCTCTCTCCAGGCCCTGTTTCCTCCTGCCACCAGAATAGGATCTCATGGGCTCCCGCTGACCAAAGACCTGGGTGGCTGGACACTGGCCCACCCAACTCAGGAAACAATGGGGGTAGGAGCTCAGGGCATCACTGAGGAGCTGGGGAGTCAAAGCAGGGTCCCTGACTCCCAGAAACCTCACCACAGACCCTCCTGGCAGTGGGTTTAACTGTGCAAAAACACCCTTCCCCTCTTGCTTGGGACAGAAAGAGCTGAAAGAACAGAATTTTAAAACATCAAGTGTATCTGATAAAGGCAGAAGTTTGCAATTTAGAGCGTCATCCTTAAGGGTTGAGTGATTTGGGCTGGTGCACAGCACCAGGAGCTTGAAGTCTGTGATGTCTGAGGAGGGCAAGTCGGGGAGGACTGACTTCGAGTTTCCAGGGAGGGGCCCTGTGAATGGGGCATTGTGACACGGGAGACTGGCTGGGAGCAGGAGCTGGGCGAGTCTCCCTGTCCCTTCACACCTGTGTCCTGCTCTGCGGGCAGCCAGAGGAAATGGGGTCAGCTGTCCACTCCCCAGAATGTTACGACCCTGAAAATGCAGAGAGCTCTAGGGCCGGGACATAGAACGCTTGTTTCTAGTTGTCCCTCGTGTCCCTGCCAGCACTGCCAGGAGGGCTCCAGTGGGTCCAAAGCAGGAAAGAATCCACTTTTTAAGGGGCCCGGAGCAGCAGATGGCGGTGAGAAATGAGCAGCCCCCGAGATGAGCAGGAGGAACCAGAGTCGGGGCTGTGGACCATGAAGTTTGGGTGGGGTTGAAGGTCTGGGGTCCTTGACTGTCTGCTTCCTCTCAGGTTTACCGGCCTCTGGGTGCCCCCGAAACAGCCACATCGTTGAAAACATTTCGAAGGACAGGTGGAGGCAGGAGGTTCCAGGAACAACAGGTGAACCCGGAGAACAACTGCGGATGCGAGTGGGGGCCGAGGGGACTGAGCTGGGGTGAGAGAAGCGGGCGCAGTGACGCCTGGAGTCTGAGGGCTGTGGGGTGGCCGGCCGGGAGCCCGGCCAGGCTCGAGTTTTGTCTCTGTAACAGTGGAAGGGGTCTGGGTAACATTCCCCAGTCTTGGAGCTGAGCGAGTCTCCTATCATCTCCAATTATCACCTATCATTCCAACATGTCTTCACTGCGAGCCCAGGAAAAGTTGCCGAACACGAAGAGTTTTGAGAGAGGGTGCAGGGGTTTGTTGGCCATCAGCTCCCCTCCACCCTGGGGTATTCTTGGGGCATAACAATTCAGTCTTCTGGGCTCTGACTTTCCTGCTCTGTGAAATGGGCTGGTGAGACCCCCTGTGAGGCCAAGAGCCTGCCTTGGGTGATGGCAGGAAGGACAGGTCAGAATGCCCTGAGGGCTGTGGTGACACTGACTGGCCCACACTACACAGAGGGGTCTGGAGTTGGCAGTTGCCAGGTAGGAGTCAGGGTCCGAGGCAGAGGGAGACCCAACTCCTAGGCTCTGAGACAAAGACGCCATGGGGGCCTGTGGCTGAGGGTCTGAGCCCTGCATCTCCTGGCTGGGATGTAGTCGGTCCTCCTGCCTGTCCTCACAGACACTCCTCCTACCTCCCACAGATGCCAGGGCAGGACTAAAAGGTGCAGTGCCAGTGGCCTCCCTGGGGCCGATTCTGCTGGTACCTGGAAATGCACATAGCTGCCGACAAGAGCACCTGGATGCCCGCTGTCACCTGGGCTCCAAGGAGGAGCAGCTGTACCAGCGGATGCTGCGGCAAAAACAGCCCGTAGACCAGCTGCTGCAGGTGCCACCAAGGCAGCAGGCCCTGCTGGAGGCCGCCATCAGGGAGCTGAGGGAGACCAGGTGAGAGAGGGGCCACGGGCTCTGGGGCAGGAAGGCCCTAGACCTGCCTCCTCAGCTAGTGCCTTCACCCCAGGTGCTCTTCTGTGGGACTCAGCAGCAGAAACAGCAGCTGCAGAACCTGGTAAAGTGAAAAGGAGTCCCGGAAAAGGGTGAGTGACAGGGAGAAGCCCCTGTGGGTCAGAGGGCGGGGCTACTGGGGAGGGGAGCCAGGCGGCCCCACCCCCAGCCTCCCACCTCCCCTGCTTGGCTGAGACCCTTATGCTGCCCCACATCCCATCCACTCCAAAGGGATTGGCATGGAGACAAACAACACACAGGTGCTCCTGGACACAAAACGTGAGGAGCTGGAGGCCACAGACAAGGAGGAGGCACAGGAGGCCAGGCAGGAGGAGTGCCAGAGTCCAGGAGCTGGAGGAGTCAGTCAAGTCCCAGGGGGCAGGGACCATGGCCTGTGTGAGATCCAGAGACGCTCCTGTTGCTGTCCTTAAGGAAGAGGAGTCCACCGTCATCGGACCCAGGTCCTGTAATGACCCGCCGAAAATCCAGAAAACGCAGCTGGTCAGCAAGAGCTCCACTGGCAGCCTGAAACCCAGCTGACACCTTGATTTTACTGCACCGACGCACCCTGCCGCTCTCACCCAATTGATCTAGCCCAGCCCTGTCCTCCGCAGGCCACCCGAGTTCTGCCTTCTTCCTCTGCCCTTTGCTCTTCTCCCTCCACTAGAACCAGGGATATCCCTCACTGCAAGACCAGGGATCAGGGTAAAGCCAGAGCTATTCTGCATCTCAAGAAATGGGAGATCAGGGGGTCAGTAAAGTCTCCATTCACTAGACCCCGAGATGTGGGGTAAGAAATGTCCCCACCCCTAGACACCATAGGGATCAGGGGGCACAGTTTCCCCCTCCACTAGACCCCAGGAAATGGGGGTGCCAGAGATGCCCCCCCACTAGACGCCAGGATTCGGGAGGGGCAGAGATGCCTCCCCACCACTAGACGTCAGGGATCGGGGGGCCAGAGATTCCCCCCCCCACTAGAGGGCAGGGATTAAGGGGGGCATAGATGCGCCCCCAACACTAGACGCCAGGGATCGGGGGGGGCCAGAGATTTCCCCCCCACTAGATGGCAAGGATTAAGGGGGGGGCAGAGATGCCCCCCCCCACTAGACGCCGGGGATCGGGGGGGCCAGAGATTCCCCCCCATTTGAATGCAAGGATTAAGGGGGGGGCAGAAATGCGCCCCACCACTAGACGCCTGGGATCGGGGGGGGCCAGAGATTTCCCCCCCACTAGATGGCAAGGATTAATGGGGGGGCAGAGATGCCCCCCCAACACTAGAGGCCAGGGATCAGGGCGGCGAGAGATTCCCCCCCCACTAGAGGGCAAGTATTAAGGGGGGGCATAGATTCCCCACCAGCACTAGACGCCAGGGATCGGGGGGGCCAGAGATTCCCCCCCCACAGAGGGCAAGGATCAAGGGGGGGCCAGAGATGCTCCCCACCACTAGATGCCAGGGATCGGGTTGGGGGGCCAGAGATTCCCCCCCCACTAGAGGGCAAGAATCAAGGGGGGGCCAGAGATGCCCCCCCACCGCTAGACGCCAGGGATCGGGGGGGCCAGAGATTCCCCCCCCACTAGAGGGCAAGGATCAAGGGGGGCCCAGAGATGCCCCCTCACCACTAGACACCAGGGATCGGGGGGGCCAGAGATTACCCCCCCTCTAGAGGGCAAGGATCAAGGGGGGGCCAGAGATGCCCCAACAACACTAGACGCCAGGGATTGGGGGGGGGCCAGAGATTCCCGCCCACTAGAGGGCAAGGATCAAGGGGGGGCCAGAGATGCCCCCCCACCATTTGACGCCAGGGATGGGGGGGGCCATATATGTCCCCCCCACTAGACGCCAGGGATGGGGGGGCCAGAGATGACCCCCTCCCACTAGATGCCAGGGATCGGGGGGGCGAGAGATGCCCCCCAACCACTAGACACCAGGGATCGGGGGGGGCGCCAGAGATGCCCCCTCAACACTAGACGCCAGGGATCAGGGGCGGCCAGAGATGCCCCCCCACCACTAGACGCCAGGGATGGGGGTGCCAGAGATGCCTCCACCACCACTGGACGCCAGGGATGGGGGGGGCCAGAAATGCCCCCCCCACCACTTGACGCGATTGATCGGGGAGGCCAGAGATACCCCCCCACCACTAGACGCCCGGATGGGGGGGTGACGAGATGTCCCCCACACCACTAGACGCCAGGGATCGGGGGGGCCGAGATGTCCCCCTCCGCAAGGTCCGAGGGATCAAAGGGGCCGAGATGTCCCCCTCCACAAGGTCCGAGGGATCGGAGGGAAGAAATGTCCCCCTCCACAAGGTCCAAGGGATCAGGATGGCAGATATATCCCCCCAGCACTAGCAAACAATGATTTGGAGGTCAGAAGTCACAACTCAGCTCTCCCCTCCCCATTGTGGGGTCCTGTTTCTGCGCATGACAGCCCTGAAGCTTGGCCGCTAGTACCATAGAGTGACCGGATTCTACACACTCTTTGGGGCTGTTTGGGGACTTTGTATTGCTGGCTGAGAAGAGGGGAAGGAGGAAGGCGGGCTTTGTCCCTGACCGCCACTGTCTGATTTTCATGATTGTTGCAATAAATGGATCTATCCCAGGCCTGTGTGGGTGTGTGTGTCACTGGGCGGGGCAGGTCTGGCCAGTAGTTGACAATTGCTTCTAGATTGTGGGAAGCCTTGGCCATGTCACCATGCCAAGACGTGTCAACTGCCTGCCCCTGTGTGAAGCCTGTCAATGACCCCAGGAGAGTCCACCCCAAGGGTTGAAGGTCTCAATCACGGATGCGTCCCCAGGAGGGAGGGCAGGATACAGCACCCAGAGCCCTGCCTTCCACTGCAGCACCTCCATGGCCTCCCCTGCCCCTGGTGCCTGTTTCCCCATTCCCCTCTGCAGTGCACCAGGGACAGACCCCAATTTGCACCCTAGTGGCCACATCAGTTTTCTCAGGATGAGCACTTGAAAGTGCTCCTGCAGCAGATGGGTCCAAGGTGCTGTCCCCTCAGCCAGGCTCCCCCTTGATGGCACCCACCCTAGCAGGAAGACAGTGTGTTATCAGTGGAGCAGGATGGGGTTGTGAATGGAACATGTTTCTAGTGTCCCCGAGTCTGTACGGAGCTGATCCCTGATAATAGCGCCCCACTTCTTTGTGGACCATCAGATTCCCTAATACAAGTCCCACTGCCAACATCACAGCACTGTCAGACCCCATGTAATAGAGAACCAGGCACTGACTCCTCTTTGCTCCTGCACACCTGGACCTGTTGGGACAGCCTTGGCTGAGTGACACTCTACTGGTGACAAGAAGTGTGTCCAGATTCATGTATCAGACCAGATGGCAAAGCCTCAGAAGGCAGAGCCATCCTGTTCCAGTAATTTCCAGGAATTTGGTCAGCCATGCCCCTTCCTGCCTGTCACATTCCTACTTGGATGGGAATCAGGGATCGGGGAGGCACCAGGGATCAGCCTGGTAGGGCTGTTCAGGGCAGGCACAGGCAGGTCCCGGTTTACCCCTCGGTGCCCAGTTCATAGCCCTTCCCCTCTAACTGCACCATGGGCCTGGGGCTGCCCGTGCACTCTCATGGATCTTCACACCTCACACATATCCTGCACACCATCTCGAAGCTTCTACTGGGGCTCTGGGCTTAGTTCTCTGTGTCCTGCCTCTGGGCCCCTGGGCTCTGGAAACACCAAGTCCAGGTTTGCCTTGAGGTTTGGGGACCTGGGAGATTGTGGGGATCAGCGGATTGAGCCCTCTCACCCCTTGCCAGTGGTGAGAGCTGTTCTCCCATTGAACAACTGTCTTTGGAGTTTTTCCTTTTAGGATCATACAGAGTCTCACCAAGACAGGTGGCACCAAGAATTGCTGGAAGCATCCTAGTGTATTCCATGTGTGCAGGCTCTACCCAGCTATCCCCCAAACGGGCAGTAGCAGGTCACAGCATAATTATGTAGGTTGTTTACAGGCTACCTTGATTCTGTGGTAACAACTTTCATCTAACATGCAGTGGTGCCTAGTGCTCTCAGGTGCTCCCACAGTGGTGATTCCCGTTTCTACACTCAGTGTTCGAGCGTTCCCGTGAGCCCCTTCCATCCTTGCTCGGGTAACCTGCTCTCCCTTAGTCTCTTGCTAGGTGAGAGATTTGGGAACCCCATCCGGGTCAGACAGAAGGACAGAGACATATAAATAAAGTTAAGGAAATAGGAGTAGCTTAATGGGGGCGCTCCCGGGGGACTCTCTGAACCTCAGGTGAGGCAGTGGTACACCCGCGCCCTGGTTAGACTAAGGGGGCTATGAAGTTGTCTTGGTCTGGTCCTAGTCATCTGTTCGTGGGTCAATGGTAAGGAACCTGGAATAAAGCCTGGTGGCTTGCTGTCACCGGGTGCGCGATAAGTCTTGTCTTCCTCACCTGGAACAAGGTGATCTCTGACTCCAGGAATGTTGTTGTCCACTCAGCCGGTTGCCATTTGGTTCTGGTCACCATTTTTTCAGAGCAAACCTCACATTTGATTCTTGTCAAATTTGGTGATTCCTGACTCATTCATCTTCTCCACCTCCTAGAGTGGGTCTCTCAGAGGTCCTGCCTAGTTTTTCGCTTCTGCCCCTTGTTGCCTGCTTGGTTCCCTTGCCTGAGGCTTGGCAGACAGAATCATTTGCCAGCCCCCCTTAGCTCACCCCGCTGCGGCTGATCCTGACTAACTAGCACCTGCAGGTTAATCTTCTGGCGATGCTTAGTGATGAGTGACTCTCTGGGATTTTTTCTCATTTCTGGTCTGACTCTGAGAGATGTCCATTCTACAGTGAGGCCCTCAGGAGTGGCCAAACCTGACCACGGCTGGGCCTGACCAGCCTTCAGCTCCCTGGCCCTTCTCGAGTTCATTCTTTCAACTGGCTCAAAGCCCCCTCCCCCTCCTGACTGGTTTGAGTAGAGCAGCGTTCAGTCTTCATTGGAGAAAACACCTTTTCCTCCCTGCTAGGCACTGAGCAGGCCCAGGGCCCATTGATTGAAGAGACAACTGCAGCCAGGGAGTCTGTTTGGTTCTGGACCCTTACTGCCCATGGCATTCTGGACCTGTAAGGTGTTTTTCTACCTGGGTGGCCAGTTGAGTCAGAGACCCTCTTCCTGTTCCCAATCACCACAGCCCCCATCTGGCCTCTGGGGCACACAGAGCAGTGAGGAGACCAGAATCAGCCCTGGGGATGGGGTGATGTTTTTTCACCTCTGGGCTGCTCAGGCAAAGGAGCAGAGCACAGTTAGCAGGCACATCCTCCCTCTGCCCCCTCACCCCTGTCATGATCCTACCATCCAGGGTATATTCTCAATGACTCCATGCTCATCAAGGGTCAACTGTCAATCAAGTTGAAACTAGCACCCTGGTCTGCACTTGCTGGTGACCTTTGTCAGGATTCCTGCCCCGCACACCGCCACCCACCCAGGCTCTGTCTCCTTCCCCTGTCTGGTCTCTACAGGTACCTGCAGAGTTTGCACTCTGCTTTGGCAGCCTCAGGCAATCCATGGTGTTAGCTCAGTGCACCAGAGAGTCGACCCTGGGGGCCCAGCACCACTCCCCATTTCTATTACTGTTAGTATTTGTGACCAAGGAGACCAGGGCTAGTCTAGGTGCTGGCAGCAGTGCCGTTGGGGCAGACCCTCAGTGCCCGAGCGTTACTTGCCCTGCTCACACCCAGCCTGCCTCCAGCTCTCCCTGCCAGAAGACCCACGGTTCTATACTTGGACACGGTAACAAGTTGCTGATGCAGATGTTTCTGTTTCCTCGCCTCTTTAAGTTAAACGTTTACAACAATGGTGAAATTTGCTTCTCATCAATGTTGCCTGTCATCTTGCATAAGCTCAGTAAGAGAATTACACATTCCTTTAATCTGCCGCTTCAAATTTAGCTCAACGTAAAGTCAGGCATGAAAGGTCAGATCTGTTGGCTTTTCCTGGCCCATGTCATCTGCTCCTACTCCCCAGACTCCAGTCCTGGGGCCAGTTTTATTTTGCCTATCCCAGACCCAAGGGGTCCTTGACCATTCTTTTGGCCAGAGACTGTCCCATGCTGTACTCTGGACCATATCACATGTGGGACCTTAGACCTTCCCTTGTCCAAATCAGGGTCACCTGGCACATGTCTGAGGTCCATCCAAGGCCCTCCACGTGATGCACATTTGAGAATGTTTGAATTAAGGACAATCACTGGGAAACTGAAACTTTAGTAAGATGAATGTCCAGGATGAGATCAGGACCCACCTGTGACTGCATCAAGCATCAATCAGTGTCTGTGTGGGGGTCTCTTTGCCAGGAGCCCAAGAGAATACCAAGGCCATCAAGGAGAGAAAAACTAACATTTCACTGGTAGTCTGGTCTGGAAAATGATGCCCTTTTGTCTACATAGTTTCACAGTAGAAAATTCCCAACATCCTCACTGAATCACATGCCAAATACCAAAGGAAACATATGGGCTTTACCTGGAACTTGGGAGTCAACATCCTAGACCAATCAATGCCCTCAACCCCACATAAAAATTCCAGAGTCAGTTTGGCGGGGACCCCACATTGTAGATGCAAGAGAGAAATAGTCACAGGCTAGGAAACAGCAGAGACCCGATGAGGCCCGCATGGGATCCTCACACTCCGCACTGCATTGACAGGCAGCTCCTGGGACACGGCCAGGGCAAGGCTGACTGCTCAGTGTGATACCAAGCAGGTCCCCTCTTCTGACAACACTCTCTGGGACCCCTGTGTCTTCCTGAGTGTGGTGAGTCTAGGGCATGATACCTGCCGCTGTGAGAGCCGTGGGGTTCAGGGACCTTGCAAAAGGGTCCGTTCCTGGGGTGGGGAGGGGGCACTTGGAGGGCTTCTTCCTTCCAGTCCTCACCCAACACTAGCCCACAGTTGGAAATTTGGTGCCTGAGCCCACAGGGTCACAAGGTACTTCCCCATGGGCTAGGAAATACATGTCATCTTGCACTTCCTGAAAGTCACGGGGTAAGTGGAAGTCTCCTCTTAGGGCAGAAATGTGGCAGGGTGAGGGGAGTGCTGGACATGTGCCAGCTCTGACCTCCGGCAGCTTAGAAAATGTAGCGGCCCTTGAGCACAGTTCCTGACCTCCCAAAGAACACCAGACCCCCACTCTGTTCTTCTAAGACTGTGGTGAGCCACCCAGGAGACACACATATAATACTATGAGTATTTTACCTGTCATGTCATGTCATGTTTACCCAGGCCTGGCCATTTTGAAGATGAGAAACCAGGCCAGCTTAGTGTTCCCAGTTGGCCTCGGACCTTCATCTTCTGTAGGAGTGTCCTGACAGGCATGTGTCCATCCCATCCCTATCTGAGGTTGGGAGACCTCCTGGTCTTCAGGATTTGTCTGGACCCTGAGAGCAGAGCCCAGGCTGTGGTCAGTCATTGCAGATCTGCAGTTCCCTGGTTATCCATAGCAGAGACCATTTCCAGTTCTCACTTTGGCCAACGTGCCTGAAACAACAAATCTATTTTTTGTCCAAATTTGAAATCCTTGAGTGTTAAAAGTAGGTAAAGGGATATTCCTGATACCCTTTCAGTATCTATATTGTAAACCACAAAACGGGAGACAAAGAGAGAGAGACAGAGACAGAGAAAAGAGAGAGAGAGAGAAAAGGCAGAGACAGGGACAGACAGAGACAGAAACAAACAGAGAGAAAGAGAGATAATAAAAACATCTTCCAAAAAGGCTGACCTGAATATCTGGAAAAAACCCAAGTGCCTGAGAACGGATGACTGGTTAAATGTCGCGTCCGGCGCTGGGGGGCCGAGCCAGGGTGGGCCGTCAGGGTGAAATCAGCACTCGAGTCACACAGGGTTCCATCTTTCAGGAGATGGCATGAATGCGTGCGTTTATTCAGAGCACAGGTACAGACTTAAGTATGTTTCCACAACCCACCCAAAAGAAAGGAAAGGGGATGGGACGTGGGAAAGTGGATGGGACGATGAATAGAGCCATGCACCGTTGGTCAGTCACAGTGGGCAGAGCCATGCACCGTTGGTCAGCCACCTGGTGACCCTTTCGACTTAACGCTACCGGTCGGAGCGGCCTGCTTTGTTACAGTTTTGACATATCCATAGAGACTGCTGTTCCTCGTACATCATTTACAAATCATTTACGAGGGTGCATTTTCCCCAAACTGAAACGTCATGTACTGGGAAGCTGCCCAGCTTTGTCCCCCAAACTGAAACCTCCTATACTGGGAAGTTGCCCAGCTTTGAGCAGGACAAAGGGGGAATGAAAAATCAAGCATTCTTTTACTTGGTCAGTAGGCAACATCTCACCCCTTTTTCCAATTATGGCACGCCAGGACCCCTGTCTTAGGTCGTCCGTCGCCCCGCCGTGGTACCCGTCATTGGGGAGAATGCTTTAGCCCCTGTCTTAGGTGTGCGTGGCGGTGACAGAAGTTGCCCGTCATTGGGTATCCTGGGCAAGGGCATACTTCCTTAACCACGAGGAGGCACAGGGGAGGATTGATGACATTTCTACCAAACCAGGCAGGACCCAGTGTGGCTTGACCAGAATGGAGGATGGCTCAGAAAAGAGGGGCAGGGGTAGGGTAGAGGGGTGATGGGGATCTCTTCGTTCAGTGATTGGGGGGTTCTGTACAGGTCCGGTCCGCACTCCTTCTCCTCCTGCGTTTTCCGGTACCGGCCACGGGATCAGGTCACTGCAACAGATAAAGGAAGAGGCTTCCCAGGCCCATTAGAAATACCTTTCTGAATAAGGCTGCTCTTTGCTAGTTTCTCTCAGTTGCATAAAGTGAATTTGAGTGATTTGCCGATCAACCCTGCCAATCTGGTCTCTGACAAATGAGACAAGTCGACTCAGGATGCAGGGCCCAAATGTAAGCATCAGTAATAGTTTGATCGGAGGGCCTGCTATAGTAGATATCAGGGTGGTGAACCAGGGGGATTGATTAAACCATGACTCAAACCACCCTTCGTGAGCCTCTCTCTCCTTCTTACGCCGTTCCAGGTCTTCTCTCAGCTTAGCCATGGAATCTCGACTACCCCCAGTGTGGTCGGCGTAAAAGCAGCACTCTTCTCCCAGCGCTTCACACAGCCCTCCATTTTTAAGGAAGAGCAAGTTGAGCCCCCTCCTATTTTGCAAGACTACTTCCGACAGGGAGGTCAAGGACTTTTCAAGATGGCTAATAGATTTTTCTATTCGGTCCAGGTCCTCATCAATAGCTGCTCTTAGAGAAGTTAGACCAGAATGTTGGGTTACCAGAGCAGCGATGCCAGTGCCGGCACCTGCCAGGCCTATGCCAAACAGAGTGGCGATGGTTAGTGCGGATATGGGTTCCCTGCGGTTCCTACGCAGGACATCAGGGGAATTGCACCAATAGTCAAGGAGTACCTCAGCAGGGTGGTATATAATTTTTGGGACAACAATAACCATAAGACAAAATTCTTGGGAGGCATTAAATACTGAGCCTGCCAAGTGGGGAGTTAATCCTGAACGTGAACAGTCCCACCAAGCTCCCATTTTTGGTGAGATCCAGGCGGAGTTACTCCATCCCGGGGACTCCACATTCTGTGCACACAACTCCTTCTTGTTTTGAGGGACTGTACCTACACATGTCCCTTGACCGCTAATTTGGGTCATGGTTAGTCCTGGGGGTGGGCCTTCCACTCTCCAGGGGCTCTGTAATTAACATTGTATGAGGCGTTAATACCCATAGCCTCATAAAACGGTGGTGTGGGGCTATAGCACAGCCAGCAGGCTTCAGTCAGGTTTTGGGCAGTAGCATTCAGAGTCTGATATGTGGCTTCGATAAGACTCCTGAGGGGGTTAATGATTGGGCCAAAACTGGGTTTTGGGATGGATAGGCCGGCTGTACAAGGAGGTGGTGTCGTCTTAGGGCCAGCCATGGTAGTAATGGTGGGCTTAAGAGGGGGTTTTGGAGCCTCAAGTGCCTGGTTAGGGCCTAGCGGAACCTGCTGCACGGGTTCGATTTTTAAGAGAATCTGCAGGATAACCCCATGCCATGGTCTGCTATACCACATAAGTCCCCAATTCAGTCCGTTGACCCATCGGGTCTCCGACCTTCCCTTATCAGTGAAGGAGATTTTGACCAGAAGCATTTGGGGGTGGTATTGTACAGAATATGAGCCATATCTCAGTGGCACAGCATAAGAAATATTAACCAGGTCGTGGTCAACCGACCATTTCCAATAGCCATCATTAGAATCTACGCAAGACCAGCTGGCACAATAGTAAGATTCAGGGCCACCGCAGGTTCTCCTCCATTGGCCTGTCCGGAACCCGGGGCAGGTGAAAAAGCCATTGCGTCTCATAGAGGCTCTGGCCCCGGGCCTTTCAAAACCATCCTGAAAGGGGTAGGCGTCTTCCAGGGAAAAATATAAGTCAGGGAAGCACTGATTAAGGGGTGCTGCGTCACAGCTTGTGGTACTCCAAACCTCATAGTCCTCTCCACTCCTTCTGACCCAGGTCTGCCTGAATGGTTGGTGTCGATTGCCATGAGTTTTGGTAGGGTCCTTCATTAATAATATAGCGAGGGTCCAGGCGACAAGCGTCGTTGTGGTCATTGTTCCTGTGGAAAAAAGAGAAAGAAATTCGTCTCAGGGCTAAGTACCCTGGAGGTGAGTTTCATTATTTTTCCCAGCTGTGGGGGACAAATGATTGGGGGGCTCATGTATTGGCCTGACCAGGCGTTCCGGCACCAAAATGGGTTTTTGTGTATTAGTTGGATATACACAGACTGCGCCTCTGACTCTGGCAAGGATTGCTGCCGGTGGTTGCCAGGTTCCTGAGGACAGATCCTTCCATTTCACCACTGCTTTAAGGGGAGCCGGAGTAGCAAAGTGACGTTGGGCTGCACTGCGGCCTGAATCATCGAGGAGCAAAAAATTTAAAATGAATAAGGTTGTGGATAGGAGCGCTTGTGGCCCTTGACAGCCTTGGTAGATCTCACCCTCTTTTGTTTTAGAAATGTAAGTTTTGAGATGTCAGTGCGCTCGCTCTATGATAGCCTGTCCTTGGGGGTTATAGGGAATGCCTGTTGTATGTGTAATATCCCAGGTTTCACAAAAGGAATGAAAAGCGCGGCTTGTATAGGCCAGTCCATTGTCAGTTTTAATTTGCCTGGGATTTCCCATATATGAGAAAGCAGCAGTAAGGTGATCTATAACATGTTTCGTTTTTTCCCCGGCATGTAGTGCGGCAAAAATCATGCCCAAGTGTGTGTCTATCGAGACATGGAGATAATGCCGGTTACCCAATGAGTTAGTGTGGGTCACATTCATTTGCCAAATACCATTTGCTCTCAGTCCTCTAGGATTGACTCCTAGGGATGGGGAATGTATATAAGGAGCACAAGCAGGACAGACAGTGGTTATGGAGAGAGCCTCAGCTTTGGAACAACCCGTATGAAAACGAAGAGACTGGGCATTAAGGTGGAATTTTTTATGTAGCTGCATGGCCTTATCATATTCTAGGGATGTCATTATAAAGCGGGTAGCTTTATCTGCTCGTTCATTGCCTTCTGCAAGGGGTCCCGGGAGGGCAGAGTGTCCTCTAATATGACCCACACAGAGGGGGTCCTTTCTGGCCCAAATCAACAGTTGCAATGTTTGTAATTGAGATAAAATTTTCAAGCCCTCACCTATATGGGGTGCTCTTTCTAATCGGGGGAAGATATTAGCAACATACACAGTATCGGTGTAAATATTGAGGGGCTCATTATGGAATGTCTGCAAGGCCAATAATACAGCAGTTACTTCTGCAAATTGCGCCGAGGTCTCAGCAAGCTGTATGGCGTGAACATCCTGCCCATCAACCACTACGGCTCGACCGCTCTTAGAGCCATCAGTGAAGAGGGTCCGTGCACCCAGAAGGGGGGTGGTCTTTATGATTCGAGGGAAGATAATAGGGCAAATCCTGAAGCTTTGCAGGAGTTTATGTTTGGGATATGCCTGTGTAATTTGGCCTTTAAAGGAGCAGACAAAAAGGCACCAGGAATCATCATATTGCATCAGATTATTAATCATGTCTTTGGAATAGGGAACGACCAATATGTCCATATCCTTAGCAAAGAGTGCACACCCTATGGTTCTGGCCTTCCAGAGTAAGTGAGAAACTAAGGTGGGATAGGGAATCACCGTTCGGGTGGGGGAAGCTGAGAGGTGGACCCAATATAATGGACCAATCTGCCAGAAAACTCCAGTTGGGGCAAACTCTGAAGCAAGCACTATAAATTGTAGTGGTAGATTGTAATCAATATGGTGTATTTGCATTTCTTCTAAGGCATGCTCTGCTTTTCTAAGAGCCAATTGTGCCTCTGGGGTCAATTGACAAGGCGAGGATGGGTCAGAATCCCCCTTCAATAGTTCAAAAAGAGGTTTGAGCTCTCCCGTGGGCAGGGAGAAGGATGGTCGGAGCCATTAGAGTTCTCCCAAAAACTGTTGCCAGTGGTGTAGAGTCTTTAAATGAGAGGTGGCAAACTGTATTTTTTGACGCACTATTCCCACCTTGTTTATGGTGTATCCTAAATATCTGTATGGGTGGGAGAGCTGTACCTTTTCCGGGGAGATTACAAGGCCTGCTGATTCCAGGGCGACCCGGACATGATCATAGAGTTGAAGTAACAGGTCTTTGGTGGGGCAGGCGGCTAAGATGTCATCCATATAATGAATCAAAAGTGCACTGGGGAAACGAGCCCGGACTGGCGCTAAAACCGCTGCAACATATATCTGACACATAGTGGGACTATTAGTCATGCCCTGGGGTAGGACTACCCATTGCTAGCGCTGATAGGGCTCCTGAAAATTGGGGGAAGGTAGAGAGAAGGCAAATCTTTGACAATCTTTAGGAGCTAATGGAATATTGAAAAAACAATCTTTAAGATCTATCACTAACAATTACCAGGACTTTGGTATAGCGGAGGGATGGGGGAGCCCTGGCTGCAGGGCCCCCATTGGATGCATGGTGGCATTGACTGCTCTGAGATCTTGCAATAATCTCCACCCGCCTGTCCTTTTCCTTATAACAAAGATTGGGGTATTCCAGGGAGATGTGGATGGGGTAATGTGCCCCTTTTCTAATTGCTCAGACACTAGGGCATGTGCGGCCTGTAATTTCTCTTTAGGTAGGGGCCACTGCTCCACCCAGACTGGATCATCTGATTTCCAGGTAATTGGGGTGGGAGGCCGCTCGAGAGTGGCCCCGATTAAAAAGGGCTAGTTTCTTCCAGTTCCTCAACGGGCATTAAAGTCACGGGATTTTCCTGCCCGGAGGATGGGCAGTCACTAGTGATATGGACTATGGTCTTAAAGGAGACTGGCGATGTCTGCGAGCGACTGGGTGATGTAACCAGAACCGCGCCCATAGCTGAGAGTATATCTCGTCCCCAAAGATTGGTGGAGAGGTCTGGGACAATATAAGGCTGGAACTGGCCCTTATGGCCCTCGGCGTCCTCCCAGGTCAATACTTGGGTGCTACGGCTGGGTCGGACTTGGCCAAGTCCTTGCAAAACGGCTGTAGCCATTGTGGCAGGCCAGTTGGCAGGCCAATATTTACTGGATATCACTGAGACATCCGCCCCAGTATCTAATAGCCCAGAGAATTCCTTTGAGTTGATTCTTAGCGCATAGCGTGGTCAGGAAGCCATATGGGCAATCCAAAATATTTGGGCTGGATTATCTGAGCAGCCTCCGTTTGTCTGACCCTGGACCGAGAGCGTCGAGGTGGGGCCTTGCCACGTCGGGAGGAGGAGCAGGCATGCAATCAGCTGTCCCTTTTCTATAGTCACAATGCCACGGGGGGAATCTGCCAAGACATGAATTTGTCCTATGTAGCTCTCTGTGATAGATCCTGGGTATATCTGCAATCCTTGCAGGAGAGCCTTTTCTGACCCTAGAATGAGGCCAGTGGTTCCGGGCGGTAGGGGGCCATAGACCCCCGTCTCCAAACTTTCAATTCCCATAGTTGGTGTTAGTACCGCCCGGACAGAGGCATAAAGGTCTAGACCTGAGCTGGGAATTGAGGAGCCCCTGACAGAGGGAGGGAAGCTATCTGGAGCGGGCTGATACTTTGACCGGATGTCTGATAGGCCTCCTGCCTGAAGGCTTACAGGGCCCGAGGCAGGCCCCTCCCGCCGTTTCCATGCGGCAGTGGATTGCCTAAGTTATTCGGTCGGGAGCGACACTCGGCTGCCCAGTGATTGCCTCTCTTGCATCTGGGACATAGCCCGGGTGATCACCCCTTCTTCCTCAAGGGGTTGTTGGGACATTCCTTTTTGAAATGGCCTGGCTGTCCGCATTGATAGCAGCCTTGCTTGTGTTTTTGTGGGGAATCCCTGAAAACCCGGAAACCTGGGAAGTTGCCCAGCTTTGAGCAGGACAAAGGGGGAATGAAAAATCAAGCATTCTTTTACTTGGTCAGTAGGCAACAGTTAAAGAAACCTTGGTACATCTACACAATGGAATACTAAGCAGCTGTTAGAAAGGTTGAATTCATGAAATTTACATACAAGTGGTACTACATGGAAAGTACCATGCTAAGTGAAATGAGTCAGAAAGAGAGGGACAGACATAGAAATATTGCATTCATCTGTAGAATATAAAGTAACAAAATAGGAGACTAACACCCAAGAATAGTCGAGATAAGTACCAGGAGGTTTGCTCCATGGCTTGGAGGCCAGCCACACATGCTGGGGGAAAAGGCAGCTCAGATAGGGAAGGGAGCACCAAGTAAAGGGTGTTGGGAGGGTCCTGCCTGGATGGGTGAAGCATGCTGAAAGTAGACTATAGACCAAACATGAATGCCACTCAATGCCTCTTTTGCAAACCACAGCACCCAAAAGGAGAGAGAGAACAAAAGGGAATGCCCTGCCACAGAGCCAGAGAGGGATGGAGGGAATGGGGTGTGGAAGGGATACTGGGATCCGTGGTGGTGGAGAATGGGCACTGGTGGAGGGATGGGTACTCGATCATCGTGTAACTGAAATCCAAACACAAAAATTTGTAAGTCTATAACTGTACCTTATGGTGTTTCACTAATAAAAATTTAAAAAAAAAGGCTGGCCGGGGTGGAGAGGTGGGTGGGCGGGTGATGGGAGGGAAACTGGAAACTTTGGAGGTGGGATATGTACACTGGTGGAGGGATGGGTGAACAATGATGACTGAAGCCTAATCATGAACAGGTTTATAATGGTCTATCTCACATCGATTCAATAAAAAAAAATTTAATAGGAGAATGCCTTATATTTGGATTTATAGAATTAGATGTGTAGTACATTTTCTGAGGTTAAATCCAGAGCTCAGCTGAGGCACTGGGATCTTTATAGAATTGTGGAAATGTGATGCTGGACTTGAGTTTGGAGACAGTGCATGATGAGTAGATCAGTGGTTCAAATGTGTCCTGCTTTGAGCACCATTCAACATGTCATTACTTAATCTCTTTTTTACAAATGATTATTTCATTGACTTTAAGGGGAAACTCTGTATGGGCATTTATAAATGGCAAACAAATTTCATTTGCATTAGATATGGAAGTGGGAAAATGCTGCAGGGGACCTGCAGAGGCCTCTCGGGGTACAGAGATGGGGGTGAGGGACAGGCCCAAGGGACCTTCCCGAGTGGCAGTTTGTGATTGACAGGTACAGGCAGTTACTGGCCTTTAGAAGTTAGGGGGAGTGGTCAGCTCTTTCAGCCCACATGCTCTTTTGAACACGTCCTCCCTTCACATCTCACTGAGTAAGTTTTTTTCAAGAAAACTATCTTGCAGGATTGGAGGGGTGGTCCAGAGGGAAGGGCATTTGCCTTGTGGACCAGCCAATTCAGATGTGACCCCGGGCACCGCATTTGATCCCCGAAACCCCACCAGGAGTCGTCCCTGAGTACAGAGCTAGGAGTAAGGCCTGAGCAACACTGGGTATGTCCCTCCAAAAATGTCCAAGTATAGCAAAAAGAGAGCAGGGGAGAGTTAGAGGGGTGGTTCTGATTGCAGTGGGACTCACTGGAGCATTTGGGAATTTCACACGCACCATTGTAAACTGGTATTCCTTTCGGGATGCAGTGTAGAAAAATCAACGGAAAGTTAAAATTTTTATTTTGAAAAAGATAAAAGAGGCCAGGAGATAGTAGAGCAGGAAGGGCACTTGAGTTATCTGACTTCAATCTCTGGCGTCCCATAGAATCCCTTGAGCATGGCTGGGACTGATCCCTGTTGTGGTTCCAAAACCAAAGAAGCAAACAAACAAGGAAATGTAATATATCAAAAGCTAGAACAGGTGGTGAGGAGTCTGCTTGCATACTTCTATCCTGGGCTGATTCCTGGCACCTCGTATGGATCCTTGAGCACCATTAGGGGTGATCCCTGAGCACAGGACAGGAGACAGGGTCCCCAGTCAAGGGAGGTCTCAGCTCTTAGGCTCCTGGAACAAGACCATGGGGGCCTGTGCAGGGCACAGATTGCCCAGGCGCTGCCAGCCTTGGGCCTGGGAGTCGGTGCTTGACCTCCACATCCCTGGACCCAGAGCACGATACCCTGGCTGCCTGTCCTCACTCCCAGCCTTGCGCCCACAGGTGGGACTGCAGGACAAACAGGTGAGTGTCTGCAGCAGCAAAAGGAGTAGGTTCTTGGCCTCCCGCAGTAGGACGTGGCCTCTGATCAGTGTTGGTCTCTGAGAATGAGCAGGAGGAGGAGCAGGTGCTACTGCAGAGCCACCTCCGGATCGGCTGCAAGGGGAGTGAACCAGGACAAGGTGGATATGGAGAAATGACAGAAGGTGCCGGGGGAGACCCACTGTGAGGGTAGGAGCCCGCCTGGGGTGGTGGGAGGAAGGACAGGCCAGGACGCCACCCACTATAATATATCAAAATCTAGAAGAGGCTAGAGGGGTTTTGGGGGTGCGGATTTGCCCTCACTGCACAGAGAGGGTCCTAGAAGCGGGGAGGCTGCTGGGTCGAGTTAGGGGTAGGCCCCATCTCTTAGGACTTTGGAGAAAGACCCCCAGGGGAATGTGCAGGGGACAGGTTACCTGATGTGCTGTTTTCCTTGGGCCTGTGTGTGAGTGTCTGGGCCCTGAATGTTGTGGTGGGATCTGGACAGCCTTCGGCCCTGTCTCATGACAGAGATGTGCATGCAAGATCAGAAGGTGCAGTGCCTGCAGCCTGGAATGCTTCTGCTGGTATCAAAAGCAGCACACAGGTGTAACCCCACACATGGATGTCCCACTCACCTGGGCTCCAAGGTCGAGCAGGTTCTGAGGCACAAGCCGCTCATGGACCAGCTGCAGCAGGTGCTAACCAAGCAGCAGGCCCTGCTGGAGGCCACCTTCAGGGAGCTGAGGGAAACCCAGGTAAGGGGGTGGGCAGGGGCTCAGGGACAGGAAGGAAGGCGCATCAGGCCCTAGACCTGCCTACTCACATGGTGCCTTCATCTTTAGGGGATTCTCAGTCCTGAAATCAGGAGCATCTGAGCCCCAGGCCTTGCTGGAATTCCAAGGGTACCCTGAAGAGGGTGAGTGGTGCGGTGGGTCTCCAGGAGGGAGAAGTTCCTGATGGGGATCTGGAGGTGGGGCTATATGGGAGGTGGAGCCAGGGGGGACCCCTGAGATGCCTCCACTTTCCTTGCTTGGCTGAGACACTGGAGTGCCCCATAGTCAATCCAGTGTCGAAGAACACGGAGTTGGAGGTGAACAGAGTGGAGGTTTGTGAGACCATGACCTCTATGGAACTCGAGGTGATGGTCATGAAGGACAGGCTGGTGGCGTGTGAGAAGACTAAGGATCTGGATGACTAAGGTCTGAGACTAAGGTCTGGTGTCCAGACCTGGGGAGCGGGATGATGGATTGTGTGAAGAACCCAGAGAGACCCTCCTGTTCCTGTCTGTGAGGAACAGGAGGCCGCAGACCTCAGATCCGGATCCTGTAATGACCTGCCCCCAAATAACCAGAATCCAGCTCGTCCACTTGAGTTCAGCTGGCAAGCTTGTTCACCATTAATCCACTTTTTCTACTCTGATGATGTACCCTGTGTTCTTCAATTCCAACTAATCTAGCCCTGATCCAGTTCTTCCCACTCTCCTCCTTCCTCCCTCCTTCCCGATCTTCCACTTTCCCTCAGCACTAGACCCTAGGGATCAAGGGGACAGAAAGGTCCCCCAACACTAGACCGCAGGGATCAGTGGGACAAAAATGTCTCCTACCTCTAGGCACCAGGGATGTTGGGAGCAGAAATTTAAACTGGGCCACACTCAAACTTCAGTCATGATAGCTCCAAAAGCCAAACAAGGGCTTGAGGTGGGAGCTCTCCCTCCCCAGTACACAGTCCCGTTTCTCCATATGGCAGCCCTGAAGCTAATGGGGGCTGGAAACATCAGAGCAACCAGTTCTAGACACTCTTTGGGGGCTGGTTGGGCACTAATGAATTGAGGAGAAGAGAGAGGAAGGAGGCATGCTGGGTCACTCTCTGACAGTCACTGTCCTATTTCCAAGCTTGTTTCAATAAATGGATCCATCCCAGGCCGTGTGGGTATGTGTCTTGGGCGAGGTGTGTCCTGCTAGCAGTTGGCAGTTGCTTCTAGATTGTGGGTGGCCCTTGCCATGGGATTCACCATGTCTAGAGCCTGTCATCTGCATGCCCCTGAGTACAATGTCAATGACCCCAGGAGAGTACCTCTAAGATTTGGAGTGGTAACATTCAAAATATGGTGGTTGGAAGGTACGATGGTGGTGGAATTGGTGTCTGAATATTAAATGTAATAAATTATTGTAAACAACTTTATAAAAACAAAATAAAAATTTGCAAAAAAGTCAGCAAAATATAAAGCATGAAAAGAGAACAGAAAAATCAAAGATACACCAATCTAATGCTTTTTTTTTAAAAAACAAAAAAGGCAATGGCGTCTAAGCTACAAAGAGAGCTCTCAGAATGGGAAAAATTATTTACCCAATTCCTAGCTGATGAAAGGCTAATATCCAAGTTATATAGCACATTGGTAGAACTTTACAAAAACAATATCTCCCAACCCCATCAAACAAATGCAGAGAGGAATAATGAACAGAAACTTCCTCCAAGAAGAAATTCAAGGGCTGGAGCTACAGTGGTAGGTTGTTGCTTTGCATGTGGCTGATCTGGGTTTGATCCCCACCATCCTACGGGCTACACCCGCCTTGGAACCCCAAGTGTTCTGTGAGAACCAGAAGGCAGTGTCCTTCCTAAAGACACCCCATGCACACCCCATCCTCCCTCTCACCTAGAGGTGGAAATCACACCCAGATCCAAGACAGACCTGAGCCAACAACCCGTCAAAGACAAATTGTGTTGGCAGAAGATCAGACAGACTGTGATGCCCGTGAGGTAAGGAGGCTGCAGACACCCATCCCAGGGCACGAAGTGACCTGCCTGAACGTGATGTGTTCCCCCCAATAGTCAGAAATGGCTAAACAGAATTCTTACTCAACTGTAATTCGTCTGTTTCTACCCTGTCAAAATCATATTCCTCTACCCCAACCTTGTCTTTCTTCCCTCTTCCTTCCCGCCCTTCCCCTTTTCCCTCCTCCTCCTTCCTGCCCCCTCCCTTCTCCCCTCCTCTGCCCCTTCCCATTGAGGAATGGGGCTATGGGACTGTGAGGCTATGGGGCTACACAAAGCAATTTCAGACATGCCCCCATGGCAGGGATGCTGCGTACTAGGAGTGGCGAGATGACCCAAACAGAACAACATTGAGACTTGTACTCTGCAAGTAAAGAAGTTACACAGTCTCCAAGGAAGCTCAGCTAGAGAAGAGTGCACTAAATCACGGGTGCTGGGAGGATCCTCCCAGGGTGGGAGAAGCATGCTGAAAGTAGACTATAGACCAAACATGACTACCACTCAGTGCCTCTCTTGCAAACCACAGCACCCAAAGGGAGAAAGAGAACAAGGGGGAATCCCCTGCCACAGAGGTAGGGTGGGAAAGGAGGGGGAAGGGAGGTGGGAGGGATGCTGGGACCCGTGGTGGTGGAGGATGGGCGCTGGTGGAGGATGGGTACTTGATCATTGTGTGACTGAAACCCAAGCAAAAAATTTATAAGTCTAAAACTGTACCTCATGGTGTTTCACTAATAAAAAAATAATAAAAAAATTCTTGAATAAAAAAATAGTTACACAGCCTCCAACACATCCATATGTGCAGGAACAAACTCAAAACATAAAATAAAGAACCAGTAAAAAATCCAAAGAAATAAATTTCAATTTTTAATATGAAAATTAAGAGATCATGGGGTCTCACCATGTTTCGCGCTTGTCCCTATCCCTCCCCGAGCGCACCCCTCCCCCCCAAGCCTTTCCAGAGGGAATCAGGGCTTCTTTATTATTATGTTGACCCAGATGCCACTCAGGTTGGAAACTGTTCCTGAACTGTTCAGTGGTTCTGAGCAAGAGATGTAATCCACTGCTTCTTGCAAGTCAGAGGATGGGGTCCCATCCGATAGGCAGAAAGGCTAGGGAATTAATCTAGAGTTACAAAAGTTAGATGTGGGTTTTCACATCATAATCCCAGGGACTGTGCCATCTGGGAAATTGGTAGACACTGGGGCCCTTTGTTAGTCCTCAGTGTCAACCCTGAATGGGGACCTGGAGATAGGTAGATTGTTTACCTCGGTGGCACAGTGAGAGATCAGAGCCCCCTGCCTCAGAGACAGGTATACCCAGACCTCTTCCAATGGCCCCATCCTGGGTCAGGCCACCTAGAACCTGGTGCCCTTTCTCAAGCACTAAGAGGATCAACCTCTGTGCCTCTGGAGCCCTACTGCTGATTTGAAAGGGGTTTTTTGGGTTATTTTTCTTTTTTTCACTTCTCAACTCTCATTCTTCCAGGAGGTCTGGTGCCCAGCCTCAACCAAGAGCTGGAGCAGTGCGTCTGAGGCTCTCTTTCAGTCCTCTTGGGCTTCTGACACTAAGACCTTATCATCTACAGATTGCAGGATGGTCCATTCCAGGGCTCCAACGAGGATTTTCTTAAGTCCAGAGCCAGGGTCTTCCTGAAGAAGGTGGCCAAGTTTTTGAATTCTTGGGCAATGGGTCCACAGTAACTGAGGTTTCCTCCTGTCTCTGGATCCTTTGGCCCAAAGGCAAACAGGGGTCTGCTTCCTGGAACAATTTGCAAAGGGGGAAACACATCTTTTGAGGTTAAGGCCGGTCAATCATTGGTCACTAGAGGAAAACAGACTCAAGAGAGTGGAAGGGCTGGGTACCACAAGGTGACCAGCAGGAGCGACCACACTGACTCGACGCAGGTCATGACTTCTCAACTGAGGCCAATGGGTTGCTCCCAGTTGAGCTGCACCCCAACACTATTCCTGCCTCCCACACCTGCGCAGTATCTTTCCCTATCCCTAGCCACACCTCACGAGTTACCTGACATTGAGGCTGTCTCTGGAGGCTCACTCCTAGCATGAGATTACCAGCAGAGGGGCATGATACTGCCATTAGAGGGCGCCTGGAGAGGGTATTTTCCAAAGGGGGAATCCACAGTGTCAAGGTGGACATTTATTTGCTCTTCTAGCTCTGTCGGGAGATCGAACGCCAATAAATTACTAAAGTGGGGAACAGGGAGAGCCTTGTTTTCCATATGGAACCCCCAGCATCTGCTGAGACCATGGATTCTCAGGCCCAGCAAAAGCCGGGAAGGGCTGCACCTCCGATACCTTCATCGAACTCTGCTTCCTATGTTGCCCTGTCTTGAGGTCATGCGGCGACAGTTTCCACGAGGCTTTTCTTGGGAGTGTAGGTACCAACTCCTGCTCCCCAGGGTAGCCTGTCTGAAATTAGCCTGCGAGAAATGTGGGTAGAGGTGCACTCTCCTCTTCAGCAAGGCTCAGGAGATCCTAGTATCAGCACTTGAACAGGGCTGGGCCGCATCAAGGCAAGCACCTTCACCCCTGCAATATCCCTGGGGCCCATTCTTGAAAATTCTGAAAGTGCTGGGGAGTGGAAGCCTCGGGTTCCACGGGGCTGTCTCCCTGGGCACTGTGCCGTACAGAAGGGGGAGTGAGGTATCTTTAAGGGAGCCCAACTCTACAGGAAGGAGATTTAGGTGGGAAGCAGCTGAAAAAAAAAATACCACTTGGAGCAGGGCATTAGTCCAGCAGATAAAGTGATTGTCTTGCGCACTGCTGATGTTGGATCAATGGGCCCCCCTAGTTCCACTAGGTATGGTCCCTGAGCTAAGTCAGGAGTAAAGCCTGTGCATGTCTTGGTGTCGTGCTAACACCCAAAGAAAAGTGCTGCAAGCAGACAGGGCCGGCCTTTTCCCAGTGCCCTAAAGAAGGATTGCTCAAATTCTTAGAGGCCATAAGAGGGACTTCCCTGTTAGGTGGAAGGGGTGAGGGAGGGGAAGGGGGTGACAGCACTGGCTCTCCAGTTGTGACTTTGCCTGAGCAGTGACAGTCCACTTGGACAGTCCACAGTGGCCTGACTCAGGCCAGGACTTGGCTGCTGATTTGACACAAAAGTGTCCTGAAAATGTGTGTCAGGGTCCTCAGGAGGAAGAAGCCCCCAGTGGGGGTCAAGAGGCAGGACACCTGGGGGGCAGAACCTGGTGGACCCTGCTCCCGAGCCCTCCACCTCCCTTGGTTGGCTGAGAGCCTGGGGCTGCCCCGCAGTCTATCCAGTTTCAGACAATCTAAGGGCACTGAACTGGAGGCGAACATAGTGGAGATCATAAAGCCAGAGGAGCTGGAGGTGGTAACAGTCAAGAAGGACAAGCTGACGGTGTGGGGAAGACCGTGCATCTGGAGGCAGAAATGTCCCCGAACACTGGGCAATGGGGATGTGGGGGGCAGAAATGTCCCCCAATAATAGACACTAGTGGTCTGGGAGGCAAAAAAAGGCCCCAAGCAGTAGGCACCAGTGACATGGGGTGCAGATGTTTCCCCTAACAATAGACAGCATGGTTCCGAGGACAGAAATGTTCACAATTACTCGGCACCAGGAATGAGCAGAGCTGAAATTTCCTCCAAAAAAAAAAAAACACTAGGGATGTTGGGGAAAATTGTTTTCCAAACTAGACACAAGAGCTCTGGGATAAGAAATATCCCACAACAGAGAACAGAGCTCAGATAGGAGACATGTCCTCCAACACTACACAATAAGGAGTCCCAGGAGCAGATATACTCACCCCCATAGAAATAGTTCAAAGAGTAGCAATAATAAATGACCACCTCCCCACCCTCCACCTCAGACTATATCCCAGGAGAGAGGAGTGGAGAATGCCTCCTCACCCCTGCTTTCCCACCTAAATATTCAGATATGTCCGGTTTGTGGGCTGTCCTTGCATGGTCCAGGGCATTTTCCACTTTTTGAGTAAAAATTCTGTTCAGAAGGCCAGAGAGAAGTCTCAGGAGACTCAGTACAGGCTTGGGATGCATGAGGTTAAGAACGTTCCCTGGCACCACAGGGTCTCCTGATCACAAGGGCTGGAGCAAATAGAGATCCCCACAAACCCCAAACCTCTCAGGTATGTACACAGGCCCTGAGGGTCAATGAAGCAGTACGTGGAAGGATCTCAGTGCTTAGCGGAAACACTCATTCAGAGCATCCGATTTTCAAAACGGCACTTGGGTACAACCATCTACCCCTCCTTAACCCAGGGAAACCGAGGCCACACTCAAACCTTTGGTTCATGGGCTACAGACCAAGCAAAAGTCTGAGCCGAGAGCTCCCCGTCCTCCAGTGCACTGTTTCTATTCTGGGAAAGGAAGTCCTGAAAAGGATGGAGGCTGGAACAGTCAGCAACTGAGTTCTAGGCACTACCTGGGACAGTTTAGGGGATCATGAATTGGTGGCAGAAGAGAGAGAGGGGAGAGGGCTGAATCAGTCTCCCTGACATCCACTGTCCTGTTTCCAAGATTGTTTCTACAAATGGATGCATCCCAGCCTGTGTGGGTGTGTGGCATTGGGTGGGTGGGTCCTGCCAGGGAACGGCTCATGCTTCTTGATGAAGCATGAGCTGTCCTGTGGGGGTCTCACCATGGATCAGAACCTGACATGACATGCCCATGCCATGGTGCCTGTTGCGTCTACACCCCCTCTGCAGTGCCCACCGGGAAGAGCCCCTACCTTGCCCCCAATGCTTCATGGGTGCCAGGCCCCTTAGTGGCCATATCATGCCTCAGGAAAAGACCCTGCAAACCTCCAGGTATTTCCCAAACGTCTCAAGGACTGGATGGACTTTCTCTGCCCAGAGCCTCACCCCAGTGTGGAACCCTTCACTGCCCACAGGGTCCCCAGACAGCACAAGCCCACAGTGACCCTATGCCCCACCATCAGAGATGGATTTGATTCTCAGACCATTGAAAGTGAGAGGGGGAGATGTCAGAGCTACAGGAGACAACCGCAGACCACTGGGGCCTGAATGTGCTCAGGGCAGGGAGGACAGGGGCACTCTGGGGTGCCATAGTGGGCACGGGCGATATGGGGGAGTTGGGGTTCCTTTCAGGCTGCAGGACTCGTGAGGGCAGCGTGGCCAGGCTGAGTGGCCCTAGTTGGGAGTGTGTGTATTGAGAGGGATTTCCAGAACAGGCCGGGAGCAACATGAGAGAAGCGTCCAGCTTCCCCAAGGCCAAGTCTGGTGTCCAGCTCCCAATAGGATGGACTGAGTGTCAGAGAAAGGGGAGAGCTGGGATAGGGAGGTTCTGTGGGGTCATTAAGAGCCCTTCAGGGCTCAGAAAGGGAAGTCTTTGTGCAACATGGGAAACTGGTCAGGGACTGACTGGGTCTGCGGGCTCAAAAGCCCCACAAAGTGGCTGCTGCGAGTCTGGGAAGAAGCAGAGACAGGACAGAGAGAACGTGGACACCGGATAAGGCGGGAGCAAGAACTCTGCGGGCCTGAGGAGAGGAGAGAGGAAGGGCAGGGAGGGCAGGGGCTCCAAGGAGAGAAAGGAGAGGGGCCTGGGGAGTGAGGGGCGGTGGGGACAGCGACCAGAACAGCCCCTCTGCCAGGCTCGCTGGGCTCCCACAGCAGCAGCCAGGCCAGACCTAGGGGTGCTCAGGGGCGAATCCTGGCAGCTGCAGCCCAGCCTGGGCGTGGGGGGACGTGGTCTCTGGGAATGAGAAAGTCGTGGACTGAGCTACGGGAGACCGAAAGGGTCAGTGCTCCTGGCCCACCGTGAGGCCCACAGAGTTCCAAGCCACCATCGTCGGTAGGGGGCAGTGCCCGAGGGTCCGGGTGGGGGTGGGGAGGCCCGTCAGGCCCACCAGGGCAGAGGCTGGTGCAGCCTTCATCCTGAGGTTGCCCCGGGAGCTCTAGATTTCTCCCTGGCCAATGGGGTTGCAGCCCCGAGGCCACGCCCCCTTCCCTGCCTATAAAAAAAGCTCGTGGCCCCGCCCCTCGGGGACCCTCTCTCAAGGATGCTTGAGGGAGAAGTGGCCCCATCACACCTTCCCCTGTTGACCCTTCGAGGGGTCATCTAGGGGTCACGTCCGGATGTTGACCTTTCTACAGGTCATCTACGGGTCACCTCTAGGGGTCATCTCTAGGGGATCTTTCGAAATTCGCAGAGCACAACGGACGGTAAGAAAAGGCCCTGCGTTGGCCCTGCACTGGTCAGCGTATGGCCCCTAGGCCACAGGATCAAGCCCGGGCCCATTTCCAGCAAGACTTCCGGCAGTTTTGTCCCCAGCAGCCTCTGTCCTCGTCAGGGTCTCCAGGACTCTGGGATGGGAGTCCCCAGAGAGCCCCTCCGGAAAGAACAGAATTTTAAAACATCAAGTGTATCTTATAAAGGCGGAAGATTGCTTGGCAGAGCGTCATTTTTTAGGGGACAGTGATTTGGGCTGGTGCACAGCACCAGGAGCTTGAAGCCTGTGATGTCTGAGGATTGCAAGACGGGGAGGAGTGACTTCGAGTGTTGAGGGAGGGGCCCTGTGAATGGGGCACTGTGACAGGGGAGATAGGCTGGGAGCAGGAGCTGGGCGAGTCTCCCCGTCCCTCCACACCTGTGTCCTGCTCTGTGGGCAGCCATAGGAAATGGGGTCTGCTGTCCACTCCCCAGAATGTTACGACCATGAAAATGCAGAGAGCTCTAGGGCCGGGACATAGAACGCTTGTTTCTAGTTGTCCCTCGTGTCCCTGCCAGCACTGCCAGGAGGGCTCCAGTGGGTCCAAAGCAGGAAAGAATCTACTTAGCAAGGGGCCCAGAGCAGCAGATGGCGGTGAGAAATGAGCAGCCCCCGAGATGAGCAGGAGGAACCAAGAGTCGGGGCTGTGGACCATGAAGTTTGGGTGGGGTTGAAGGTCTGGGGTCCTTGACTGTCTGCTTCCTCTCAGGTTTACCGGCCTCTGGGTGCCCCCGAAACAGCCACATCGTTACAACATTTCCAAGGACAGGTGGATGCAGGAGGTTCCAGGAACAACAGGTGAACCCGGAGAACAACTGCGGATGCGAGTGGGGGCTGAGGGGACTGAGCTGGGGTGAGAGAAGCGGGCGCAGTGACGCCTGGAGTCTGAGGGCTGTGGGGTGGCCGGCCGGGAGCCCGGCCAGGCTCGAGTTGTGTCTCTGTAACAGTGGAAGGGGTCTGGGTAACATTCCCCAGTCTTGGAGCTGAGCGAGTCTCCTATCATCTCCAATTATCACCTATCATTCCAACTTGTCTTCACTGCGAGCCCACGAAAAGTTGCCGAACACAAAGAGTTTGGAGAGAGGGTGCAGGGGTTTGCTGGCCATCAGCTCCCCTCCACCCTGGGGTATTCTTGGGGCATAATAATCCAGTCTTCTTGGCTGTGACTTTCCTGCTCTGTGAAATGGGCTGGTGAGACCCCCTGTGAGACCAAGAGCCTGCCTTGGCTGATGGCAGGAAGGACAGGTCAGAATGCCCTGAGGGCTGTGGTGGCACTGACTGGCCCACACTACACAGAGGGGTCTGGAGTTGGCAGTTGCCAGGTAGGAGTCAGGGTCCGAGGCAGAGGGAGACCCAACTCCTAGGCTCTGGGACAAAGACGCCATGGGGGCCTGTGGGTGAGGGTCTGAGCCCTGCATCTCCTGGCTGGGATGTAATCGGCCCTCCTGCCTGTCCTCACAGACACTGTCCTACCTCCCACAGATGCCGGTGCAGGACGAAAACGTGCAGTGCCAGTGGCCTCACTGGGGCCGATTCTTCTGGTACCTGGAAATGCACATAGCTGCCGACAAGAGCACCTGGATGCCCGCTGTCACCTGGGCTCCAAGGAGGAGCAGCTGAACCAGCGGATGCTGCGGCAAAAACAGCCCGTAGACCAGCTGCTGCAGGTGCCACCAAGGCAGCAGGCCCTGCTGGAGGCCGCCATCAGGGAGCTGAGGGAGACCAGGTGAGAGAGGGTCCATGGGCTCTGGGGCAGGAAGGCCCTAGACCTGCCTCCTCAACTAGTGCCTTCACCCCAGGTGCTCTTCTGTGGGACTCAGCAGCAGAAACAGCAGCTGCAGAACCTGGTAAAGTGAAAAGGAGTCCCGGAAAAGGGTGAGTGACAGGGAGAAGCCCCTGTGGGTCAGAGGGCGGGGCTACTGGGGAGGGGAGCCAGGTGGCCCCACCCCCAGCCCCCCACCTCCCCTGCTTGGCTGAGACCCTTAAGCTACCCCACATCCCATCCACTCCAAAGGGATTGGCGTGGAGACAAACAACACACAGGTGCTCCTGGACACAAAACGTGAGGAGCTGGAGGCCACAGAGAAGGAGGAGGCACAGGAGGCCAGGCAGGAGGAGTGCCAGAGTCCAGGAACTGGAGGAGTCAGTCAAGTCCCAGGGGGCAGGGACCATGGCCTGTGTGAGATCCAGAGACGCTCCTGTTGCTGTCCTTAAGGAAGAGGAGTCCACCCACATTGGACCCAGGTCCTGTAATGACCTGCCGAAAATCCAGAAAACGCAGCTGGTCAGCAAGAACTGCACTGGCAGCCTGACACCCCGCTGACACCTCGATTTTACTGCACCGACGCACGCTGCCGCTCTCACCCAATTGATCTAGCCCAGACCCGTCCTCCCCACGCCACCTGAGTTCTGCCTTCCGCCTTGGCCCTTTGCTCTTCTCCCTCCACTAGAACCAGGGATATCCCTCACTGCAAGACCAGGGATCAGGGCAAAGGCACAACTATTCTCCATCTCAAGAAACGGGAGATCAGGGGGACAGTAAAGTCTCCATCCACTAGACCCCGAGATGTGGGGTAAGAAATGTCCCCACCCCAAGGCACCCCAGGGATCAGGGGGCACAGTTTCCCCCTCCACTAGACCCCAGGAAATGGGGGTGCCAGAGATGCCCCCCACTAGACGCCAGGGAACGGGGGGGCCAGAGATTCCCTCCCCCACTAGAGGGAAAGGATCAAAGGGGGGCCAGAGATGCCCCCCAGCACTAGACGCCAGGATCGGGGGGGGCAGAGATCCCCCCCCACTAGAGGGCAAGGATCAAGGGGGGGCCAGAGATGCCCGCCCCACTAGACGCCAGGGATTGGGGAGGCCAGAGATTCCCCCCCCACTAGAGGGCAAGGATCAAGGGGGGGCCAGAGATGCCCCCCCACTAGACGCCAGGGATCAGGTGGGGCCAGAGTTTCCCCCCCCCACTAGAGGGCAAGGATCAAGGGGGGGCCAGAGATGACCCCCACCACTAGACGCCAGGGATTGGGGGGGCCAGAGATTCCCTCCCCCACTAGAGGGCAAGGATCAAGGGGGGGCCAGAGATGCCCCCCACCTAGACGCCAGGGATCGGGGGGGGCCAGAGATTCCCCCCGCACTAGAGGGCAAGGATCAAGGGGGGGCCAGAGATGCCCCCCCACCACTAGACGCCAGGGATTGGGGGGGGCTAGAGATTCCCTCCCCCACTAGAGAGCAAGGATCAAGGGGGGGCCAGAGATGCCCCCCCTCCACTAGACACCAGGGATCGGGGGGGGGGCCAGAGATTCCCCCCCCCACTAGAGGGCATGGATCAAGGGGGGGCCAGAGATGCCCTCCCACTAGACGCCAGGGATCGGGAGGGGCCAGAGATTCCCCCCCACTAGAGGGCAAGGATCAAGGGGGGGCCAGAGATGTCCCCCCACTAGACGCCAGGGATCGGGGGGGGCCAGAGATTCCCCCCCACTAGAGGGCAAGGATCAAGGGGGGGCCAGAGATGCCCCCCCCACTAGACGCCAGGGATGGGGGGTCCAGTGATGCCTCCGCACCACTAGACACCAGGGATCGGGGGGGCCAGAGATGCCCCCCCAGCACTAGACGCCAGGGGTGGGGAGGCCAGTGATGCCTCCCCACCACTAGACGCCAGGGATCGGGGGGGCCAGAGATACCTCCCCACCACTAGACGCCTGGGATCGGGGGGGCCAGAGATGCCCCCCACCACTAGACGCCAGGATCGGGGAGAGCCGATGTGTCCCCCCACACTAGACCCCAGGTATTGGAGGGGCCGAGATGTCCCCCTCCACAAGATCGGAGGGATCAGGATGGCAGTTATATCCCGCCAGCACTAGCAAACAATGATTTGGAGGTCAGAAGTCACAACTCAGCTCTCCCCTCCCCATTGTGGGGTCCTGTTTCTGCGCATGACAGACCTGAAGCTTGGGCACTGGTTCCATACAGTGACCGGATTCTACACACTCTTTGGGGCTGTTTGGGGACTTTGTATTGCTGGCTGAGAAGAGGGGAAGGAGGAAGGCGGGCTTTCTCCCTGACTGCCACTGTCTGATTTTCACGATTGTTGCAATAAATGGATCTATCCCAGGCCTGTGTGGGTGTGTGTGTCACTGGGCGGGGCAGGTCTGGCCAGTAGTTGACAATTGCTTCTAGATTGTGGGAAGCCTTGGCCATGTCACCATGCCAAGACGCTTCACCTGCCTGCCCCTGTGTGAAGCCTGTCAATGACCCCAGGAGAGTCCACCCCAAGGGTTGAAGGTCTCAATCACGGATGCGTCCCCAGGAGGGAGGGCAGGATGCAGCACCCAGAGCCCTGCCTTCCACTGCAGCACCTCCGTGGCCTCCCCTGCCCCTGGTGCCTGTTTCCCCTTTCCCCTCTGCAGTGGCACCAGGGACAGACCCCACTTTGCCCCCTTGTGGCCACATCAGGTTTCTCAGGATGGCCCTCCCCTTGATCATCCATTTGCTGCAGCAGGCCCAGTAATGTCTCCGTTGGAGACTGTTGTTACTGTGTTTGGCATATCGAATACGTCACGGGGAGCTTGCCAGGCTCTGCCTTGCGGGCGAGATACTCCCGGTAGCTTGCCGGGCTCTCAGAGAGGGGCGGAGGAATCGAACTCGGGTCGGCCATGTTGGCTGCGTGCAAGGCAACAGACTTGAAATTGCTCCTGCAGCAGGTGGGTCCAAGGTGCTGTCCCCTCAGCCAGGCTCCCCTGGATGGCACCCACCCCAGCAGAAAGACAGTGTGTTATCAGTGGAGCAGGATGGGGCCGTGGATGGAACATGTTTCTAGTGTCCCCGAGTCTGTACGGAGCTGATTCCTGATAATAGCGCCCCACTTCTTTGTGGACCATCATGTTCCGTTATACAAGTCCCACTGCCACCATCACAGCACGGTCAGACCCCATGTAATAGAGAACCAGGCCCTGACTCCTCTTTGTTCCTGCACGCCTGGACCTGGTGGGACAGCCTTGGCTGAGTGACACGCTACTGGTGACAAGAAGTGCATCCAGGTCCATGTGTCAGACCAGATGGCAAAGCCTCAAAAGGAAGAGCCATCCTGTTCCAGTCATTTGCAGGAATTTGGTCAGCCATGCCCCTTCCTGCCAGTCACACTGCTACTGGTAGTCACACTCCTGGTAAGGCTGGCCAGGGCAGGCACAGGCAGGTCCTGGTTTACCCCTCGGTGCCCAGTTCATAGCCCTGCCCCTCTACCTGCACCATGGACCTGGGGCTGCCCATTCACTCTCACGGTTCTGCACACCTCACACATGTCCTGCACACCCTCTCGCAGCCTCTACTGGGGCTCTGGGCTTAGCTCCCCGTGTCCGGCCTCTGGGTCCCTGGGCTCTGGAAACACCAAGTCCAGGTTTGCCTTGAGGTTTGGGGAGCTGGGAGAGTGTGGGGATCAGCAGCTTGACCCCTCTCACCCCTTGCCGGTGGGGAGAGCTGTTCTCCCATTGAACGACTCTCTTGGGAGTTTTTCCTCTTAGGATCTTACAGAGTCTCACCCAGACACAGGTGGCACCCAAGAGTTTGCCGGAAGCATCCCAGTGTATTCCACGTGTGCAGGCTCTATCCAGCTACCCTCAAACAGGCTTTAGCAGGTCACAGCATAATTATGTAGGTTGTTTACAGGCTACCTCGATTCTGTGGTAACAACTTTCATCTAACATACAGTGGTGCCTAGTGCTCTCAGGTGCTCCCATAGCGGTGACTCCAGTTTCTAAGCTCCAGAGTTCGAGCGTTCCCGTGAGACTCTTCCATCCCTGCTCGGGCAAACTGCTATCCCTTACTCTCTTGCTCGGTGAGAGATTTGGGAAGCCCATCCAGGCCAGACAGAGGGACGGAGACAGATAAAGCTAAGGAAATAGAAGTAGCTTACTGGGGGCCCTCCTGGGCGGACCTCAGGTGAGGCAGTGGTACACCCGTGCCCTGGGTTAGACCAAAGGGGCTTTTAAGTTGTCTTGGTCTGGTCCTAGTCATCTGTTCGTGAGTCAATGGTGAGGAACCTGGAATGCAGCCTGGTGGCTTCCTGTCATCAGGTGGGCGATAAGTCTTTCTTCCTCACCTGGGACAAGGTGATCTCTGACTCCAGGAATGTGGCTGTCCACTCAGCCGGTTGCCATTTGGTTTTGGTCACCATTTTGTCAGAGCAAACCTCACATTTGTTTCTTGTCAAATTTAGTCATTCCCGCCACTGGCCAAGCAATTGAAAGCGGAGATAGACAAATGGGACTATCTTAAACTAAGAAACTTCTGCACCTCAAAAGAAACAGTGACCAAAATACAGCCTACAGAATGGGAAAGGATATTTGCCAAATACGCATCCGATAAGGGGTTGATTTATCAAGGATATACAAAGTACTGGTTGAACTCCACAAGAAGAAAACATCCAACCCCATTAAAAAAAATGGGCAGATTAAATGAATAGAAACTTTCACAAAGAAGAAATCCAAATGGCTAAACGGCACATGAGAAAATACTCCACATCATTAATCATCAGGGAGATGCAGATCAAAACCACAATGAGATATCATTTCACACCACAAAGCCTGGCCCATATCCACAAGAATAAAAGCAACCGGTGCTGGCACGGATGTGGCGAGAAAGGGACCCTCCTTCACTGCTGTTGGGAATGCCGACTGGTTCAGCCCTTTTGGAAAACAGTATGGACGATTCTCAAAAAATTAGAAATTGAGTTTCCATTTGACCCAGCAATACCACTCCTGGGAATATATCCCAGAGAGGCAATAAAGTATAGTCGAAATGACATCTGCACTTGTTTGTTCACTGCAGCACTCTACAATAGCCAGAAACTGGAAGAAACCTGAGTGCCCAGGAACAGATGACTGGTTAAAGAAACTTTGGTACATCTACACAATGGAGTACTATGTAGCTGTTAGAAAAGATGAAGTCATGAAATTTACATACAAGTGGTACTACATGAAAAGTATCACGCTAAGTGAAATGAGTCAGAAAGAGAGGGATAGACATAGAAAGATTGCATTCATCTGGGGAACATAAAGCAACAAAATAGTAGACTAACACCCAAGATTGGCCAAGATTAGTACCAGGAATTTTACTCCATGGCTTGGAGGCCAGCCACACATGCTAGGGGCAAAGGGAGCTCAGATAGAGAAGGGAACACCAAATAAAGGGTGTTGGGAGGATCCTCCCAGGATGAGAGAAGCAGGCTAAAAGTAGATAGACCGAACATGATTGTCACCCATTGCCTTTTTTGCAAACCACAACACCCAATAAGAGAGAGAGAACCAAAGGGAATGCCCTGCCACAGAGGCAGGGTGGGATGTGGGGGATGAGGGGTAGGGGGAATACTGGGATCCGTGTTGGTGGGAAATGGGAACTGGTGGAGGGATGGGTATTTGATCATTGTATAATTGAAACCCAAACACAAAAGTTTGTAAGTTTACAACTGTACCTCAGGATGCCTCTCTAATAAAAATTAAAAAAAATTAAAAATATAAATTACACACACACACACACACACACACACAAGAAACAGTGATGAGGGGTACAGGCAGTTACTGGCTGTTAGAAGTTAGGGGGAGTGGTCAGCTCTTTTAGCCCAGATTCTGTTTTGAACACGTGCTCCCTTCATATCTTACTGAGTAAGTTTCTTTCAAGAAAACTATCTTGCAGGATTAAAGAGGTAGTCCAGAGGGTAGGGCATTTGCCCTGTGGACCAGCCAATCCAGATGTGACCCAGGGCACCCCATATGATCCCGAAACCCCACCAGGAGTCGTCCCTGAGTACAGAGCCAGGAGTGAGGCCTGAGCAACACTGGGTATGTCCCTCCAAAAATCTCCAAGTATGCGAAAAAGAGGAGGGGGAAGATGGGAGGGACGGTTCTTATTGCAGTGGGACTCGCTGGAGAATTTGGGAATTTCACATGCACCATTGTGAACTGGTATTCCTTTCGGGATGCAATGTAGAAAAATCAACGGTAAGTTAAAATTTTAATTTTGAAAAAGATACAAGAGGTCGGCAGATAGTAGAGCGGGAAGGGCACTTGGGCTCTCTGACTTCAATCTCTGGCATCCCATAGAGTCCCTTGAGCATGGCTGGGACTGATCCCAGCTGTGGTTCCAAAACCAAAGAAGCAAACAAACAAGGAAATGTAATATATCAAAAGCTAGAACAGGTGGTGAGGTGTCTGCTTTGCATATTTCTATCCTGGGTTGATTCCTGGCACCTCCTATGGATCCTTGAGCAACAATAAGGGTGATCCCTGAACACAGGACAGGAGACAGGGTCCCCAGTCAAGGGAGGTCTCATCTTTTAGGCCCCTGGAGCAATACCATGGGGGCCTGCACAGGGGACAGATTGCCCAAGTGCTGTCAGCCTTGGGCCTGGCAGTCGGTACTTGACCTCCACATCCCTGGACCCAGAGCAGGATGCCCTGTCTGCCTGTCCTCACTCCCAGCCTTGCGCCCACAGGTGGGACTGCAGGACAAACAGGTGAGTGTCTGCGGCAGTAACAGGACTGGGATCTCGGCCTCCCGCAGTAGGACGTGGCCTCTGACCAGTGTCGGTCTCTGAGAATGAGCAGGAGGAGGAGCAGGTGCTACTGCAGAGCCAACTCCAGATCAGCTGCAAGGGGAGTGAATCAGGACAAGGTGGATATGGAGAAATGACAGAAGGTGCCGGGGGAGACCCACTGTGAGGGTAGGAGCCCGCCTGGGGTGGTGGGAGGAAGGACCGGCCAGGACGCCACTCACAATAATGTATCAAAATCTAGAAGAGGCTAGAGGGGTTGTGGGGGTGCGGACTGGCCCTCACTGCACAGAGAGGGTCCTAGTAGCGGGGAGGCTGCTGGGTTGAGGTAGGGATAGGCCCCATTTCTAAGGCCTTGGGAGAAAGGCCCCCAGGGGAATGTGCAGGGCACAGGTTACCCCATGTGCTGTTTTCCTTGGGCCTGTGTGTGAGTGTCTGGGCCCTGAATGTTGTGGCTGGGATTTGGACAGCCTTCGACCTTTTTCATGACATAGATGTGCATGCAAGACCAGAAGGTGCAGTGCCTGCAGCTTGGAATGCTTCTGCTGGTACCAAAAGCAGCACACAGCGGCAACCCCACACCTTGATGTCCCACTCACCTGGGCTCCAAGGTTGAGCAGGTGCTGAGGCACAAGCAGATCATGGACCAGCTGCAGCAGGTGCTAACAAGGCAGCAGGCCCTGATGGAGGACACCTTCAGGGAGCTGAGGGAAACCCAGGTGAGGGGGTGGGCAGGGGCTCAGGGACAGGAAGGCACATCCGGTCCTAGACCTGCCTACTCACCAGGTGCCTTCATCTTTAGGGGATCCTCAGTCCTGAAATCAGGAGCAACTGAGCCCCAGGCCTTGCTGGAATCCCAAGGGTACCCTGAAGAGGGTGAGTGGTGGGGTCAGTCTCCAGGAGGGAGAAGTGCCTGTTGGGGATCTGGAGGTGGGGCTATATGGGAGGTGGAGCCAGGCGGGACCCCTGAGATGCCTCCACCTTCCTTGCTTGGCTGAGACCCTGGAGTGCCCCATAGTCAATCCAGTGTCGAAGAACACGGAGTTGGAGGTGAACATAGTGGAGGTTTGTGAGACCATGACCTCTATGGAACTCGAGGTGATGGTCATGAAGGACAGGCTGGTGGCGTGTGAGAAGACTAAGCATCTGAGACTAAGGTCTGGCGTCCAGACCCGGGGAGCGGGATCATGGATTGTGTGAAGAACCCAGAGAGGCCCTCCTGTTCCTGTCTGTGAGGAACAGGAGGCCGCAGACCTCAGATCCGGATCCTGTAATGACCTGCCCCCAAATAACCAGAATCTATTTCGTCCACTCGAGTTCTGCTGGACAACTTGTTCACCATTAATCCACTTTTTCTACCCTGATGATGTACCCTGTGTTCTTCAATTCCAACTAATCTAGCCCTGATCCAGTTCTTCCCACTCTCCTCCTTCCTCCCTCCTCCACACTCTTCCACTTTCCCTCAGCACTAGACCCTAGGGATCAAGGGGGCAGAAAGGTCCCCCAACACTAGACCGCAGGGATCAGTGGGACAAAAATGTCTCCTACCTCTAGGCACCAGGGATGTTGGGAGCAGAAATTTAAACTGGGCCACACTCCAACCTCAGTCATGATAGCTTCAAAAGCCAAACAAGGGCTGAGGTCGAGCTCTCCCTCCCTAGTACACAGTCCCGTTTCTGCATATGGCAGCCCTGAAGCTAATGGGGGCTGGAAACATCAGAGCAACCAGTTCTAGACACTCTTTGGGGGCTGTTTGGGCACTAATGAATTGAGGAGAGGAGAGAGGAAGGAGGCATGCTGGATCACTCTCTGACAGTCACTGTCCTATTTCCAAGCCTGTTTCAATAAATGGATCCATCCCAGGCCGTGTGGGTATGTGTATTGGGCGAGATGGGTCCTGCCGGCAGTTGGCAGTTGCTTCTAGATTGTGGGTGGCCCTTGACATGAGATTCACCATGTCTAGAGCCTGTCACCTGCATGCCCCTGAAAAGGGTCAAAGAGAATTCTTACTCACCTGTAATTCCGTCTTTTACCTACCCTGTCAAAATCATATTCATCTACCCCAATCTTGTCTTTCTTCCCTCTTCCTTCCCGCCCTTCTCCTCTCCCCCTCCTCCTTCCTGCCCCCTCCCTTCTCCCCTCCTCTGCCCCTTCCCATTGAGGAATGGGGCTATGGGACTATGAGGCTCTACGGCTACACAAAGCAATTGCAGACGTGCCCCCATGGCAGGGATACTGCGTACTAGGAGTGGCGAGATGACCCAAACAGAACAACATTGAGACTCGTACTCTGCATGTAAAAAAGTTACACAGCCTCCAAGGAGGCTCAGATAGAGCAGAGAGCACCAAATAAAGGGTGTTGGGAGGATCCTCCCAGGGTGGGACAAGCATGCTGAAAGTAGACTATAGACCAAGCATGATTGCCACTCAGTGCCTCTCTTGCAAACCACAGCACCCAAAAGGAGAAAGAGAACAAGGGGGAATGCCCTTCCACAGAGGCAGGGAGGGGAGGGGGGATGGGGGGGGTGGGAGGGATGCTGGGACCCGTGGTGGTGGAGGATGGGCGCTGGTGGAGGGATGGTTACTTGATCGTTGTGTGACTGAATACCAAGCAGAAAAATTTGTAAGTCTATAACTGTACCTCATGGTGTTTCACTAATAAAAAAATTTTTAAAAATACTTGGATAAAAAAAGTTACACCGCCGCCAACACATCCATATATGCAGAAACAAACTCAAAACATGAAATAAAAACCCAATCAAAAAATAAATCCAAAGAAATAAATTTCAATTTTCAATATGAAATATAGAGATCGTGGGGTCTCACCATGTTTCGTGCTTGTCCCTATCCCTCCCCGAGCGCGCCCCTCTTAGCCTTTCCAGAGGGTTCAGGGCTTCTTTCTTATGGTCTTTATCCGGATGCCACTCAGCTTGGAAACTGCTCCTGAACTGTTCAGTGGTTCTGAGCAAGAGATTTAATCCACTGCTCCTTGCAAGTCAGAGGATGTGGTCCCATCCGATAGGCAGAAAGGCTGGGGTCGCGAACGTTAGAGTGGGTTTTCACACCAAAATCTAGAGTCGCAAAAGTTAGACGTGGATTTTCACATAATCCCAGGGACTGTGCCATCTGGGCAATTGGTAGCCACTGGGGCCCTTTGTTAGTCATCAGTGTCACCCCTGAATGGGGACCTGGAGGTAGATAGTTTGTTTACCTCTGTGGCACAGGGAGAGATCAGAGCCCCCTGCCTCAGAGACAGGTATGCCCAGACCTCTGCCAATGGCCCCACCTTGGGTCAGGGCACCTAGAACCTGGTGCCCTTTCTCAGGCACTAAGAGGATCAACCTCTTTGCCTCTGGGCCCTACTGCTGATTAGAAAGGGTTTTTTGGGGTTATTTTTCTTTTTTTCACTTCTAAATGCTCATTCTTCCAGGAGGTGTGGTGCCCAGCCTCAACCAAGAGCTGGAGCAGAGCCTCTGAGGCTCTCTTTCAGTCCTCTTGGCTTCTGACACTAGGACTGAATCATCTACAGACTGCAGGATGGTGCATTCTAGGGCTCCAACAAGGATTTCCTTAAGTCCAGAGCCAGGGTCTTCCTGAAGAAGGTGGCCGAGTTTTTGAATCCTTGGGCAACGGGTCCACACTAACTGAGGATTCCTCCTGTCTCTGGATCCTTTGGCCCAAAGGCAAACGGGGGTCTGCTTCCTGGAACAATTTGAAAGGGAGAAACACATCTTTTGAGGTTCAAGCCTGTCAATCATTGGGCACTAGAGGAAAACAGACTCAAGAGAGTGGAAGCGCTGGGTACAACAAGGTGACCAGCAGGACCGACCACACTGACTCGGCGCAGGTCATGACTTCTCAACTGAGGCCAATGGGTTGCTCCCAGTTGAGCTGCATCCCACCACTATTCCTGCCTCCCACACCTGCGCAGTATCTTTCCCTATCCCTAGGCACACCTCACGGGCTACCGGACATTGCGGCTGTCTCTGGAGGCTCACTCCTAGCATGAGTTTACCAGCAGAGGGGCATGATACTGCCATTAGAGGGCGCCTGGAGAGGGTATTTTCCAAAGTGGGAATACACAGTGTCAAGGTGGACATTTATTTGTGCTTCTAGCTCTGTCGGAAGCTCTAACACCAATAAGATACTAAAGTGGGGAAAAGGGAGAACCTTGTTTTCCATATGGAACCCCCAGCATCTGCTGAGACCATGGATTCTCAGGCCCAGCAAAAGCAGGGAAGGGCTGCACATCCGATACCTTCATTGAGCTCTGCTTCCTATGTTGCCCTGTCTTGGAGGTCATGGGGCGACCGTTTCCACGAGGCTTTTCTTGGGAGTGTAGGTACCAAGTTACCCTGCCTTCCCTGCCTGCCTGGGGACTCCCTGTGACTCTGTCAGACTGTCCAAGTGGTCCTGATGTCAGTAGACATTTCTGGAAGCTACCCAACTTTGAATGTCTGCCACTCCCATTCACAGAGGGTCACAGCTTGTCTGCTGTCATATAGGCACTTTGTTCTCTCCTGCAGTTTGGCATGGCCCTCTGGGCCAATGATCTGGGGCCTGCCTTCTGCCCCTCCCCATCCTCCACCCCTGACTCCTGCTCCTGCTCCGGCTCCCCTCTTTCTCCCTGCCCCTTGTCTGCCCTGCCAGTTCTCGCCTCCTCTAGACCAAGGGCACACTGGAGGTGCTGGGGTATGGCCTTAATCTCTCCACTGGGGTAGTGCTGTCTCCACTGGAGGTGCTGGGGCCTGGCCTTAACAACTCTATTGGGGTAATGCTGTCTCCACTGGACGAGTGGCAGTGCCACCCAGCTGCCATGCTCTCTGCCAACTCCTCCTGTGCACCAGGTGCCACTGCTTGGGTGTTGCTCTTTTTCCTTTTGGTCTTGTCTTGCTTTCTCCCCTGCTTGGTAGTGAGTTTTGTTGTTTCACAAATGAGAATTGCAGCACTAATATAATCTTGAGTTTTCAACGACTATGAACACATACGTACTTTGCTAAAATTTCTGCCTAAAGCTAAATAAAAACCAAGCAGCAGGGACTGGAGTGATAGCACAGTGAGTAGGGTGTTTGCCTTGCACACGGCTGACCTGGATTTGATTCGCAAAATCCTATATGGTTCGCTGAGTACCACCAGGAGTAATTCCTGAGTGCATGAGCCAGGAGTAACCGCTGTGCATCGCTAGGTGTGACCCATAAAGGAAAAAAAAAGCACATTTTGGCAAGTGGGAGAACATGATGAGATAATAGTGCTAATGGAATGAACAGCTCCAAAGTCTGAACACCGCACAAGGCGAGAGATCAGTTTTACAGCAGATCTGATGGGCGACGGGGTATTACCGTGCAGCTGACCGGAGAGTATGGAACAAGAAATGACCAAGCTTTCTTGGTGCAGATAAGGATCTGGAGCATATGAATAACGTAGGAAAATTTGGGGGATTTTCCCAGGTTTCTAAGTTGAACAGTGTGACAGACCACCTCTGGGACATCCCGGGTGATTTCCGTGGCTGTCTCGTCTCCCCCAGACCCTGTGCCTCATGGCAGCTCCTGCTCTCCAGGATAGCCTGTCTGAAGTTAGCCTGCAGGAAATGTGGGCAGAGGTCCCCTCTCCTCTTCAGCAGGGCTCAGGAGATCCTAGTATCAGGACTTGAACAGGGCTGGGCTGCATCAAGGCAAGCACCTTAAACCCTGCAATATCCCTGGGGCCCATTCTTGAAAAGTCTGAAAGTGCTTGGGAGTGGAAGCTTCGGGTTCCACGGGGCTATCTCCCTGGGCACTGTGCCGGACAGATGGGGGAGTGGGGCATCTTTAAGGGAGCCCAACTCTACAGGAAGGAGATTTAGGTGGGAAGCAGCTGAAAGAAAAGTACTGCTTGGAGCAGGGTATTAGTCCAGCAGATAAAGTGATCGTCTTGCACACTGCTGACGTTGGATCAATGGGCCCCCCTAGGTCCACTAGGTATGGTCCCTGAACTAAGTCAGGAGTAAAGCCTGGGTGTGGTGCCAGCACCCAAAGAAAAGTGCTGCAAGCAGACAGGGCCGGCCTTTTCCCAGTGCCCTAAGGAAGGATTGCTCAAGTTCTTAGAGGCCATAAGAGGGATTTCCCTGCTAGTGGGAGGGGGTGAGGGAGGGAAAGGGGGTGACAGCACTGGCCCTCCACTTGTGACTCTGCCTGAGCAGTGACAGTCCACTTGGACATTCCACAGTGGCCTGACTCAGGCCAGGACTTGGCCAGGACTTGGCCAGGACTTGACCCCAGTGGGGGTCAAGAGGCAGGACACTCTGGGGGCAGAACCAGGCAGACCCTGCTCCCGAGCCCTCCACCTCCCTTGGTTGGCTGAGAGCCTGGGGCTGCCCCGCAGTCTATCCAGTTTCAGTCAATCCAAGGGCACTGAAGTGGAGGCGAACACAGTGGAGATCATAAAGCCCTAGGAGCTGGAGGTGGTAACAGTCAAGAAGGACAAGCTGGTAGTGTGGGCAAGACTGTGCATCTGGAGGCAGAAATCTCCCCCAACACTGGGCACCGGGGATGTGGGGGGCACAAATGTCCCCCAATAATAGACACTAGTGGTCTGGGAGGCAAAAACAGGCCCCAAGCAGTAGGCACCAGTGACATGGGGTGCAGAGGTTTCCCCTAACAATAGACAGCAGGGTTCCGGGGAGAGAAATGTTCACAATTACTTGGCACCAGGGATGAGCAGAGCTGAAATTTCCTCCAGAAAATAACACTAGGGATGTTGGGGAAAATTGTTTTCCAATACTAGACACAAGAGCTCTGGGGTAAGAAATATCCCACAACAGAGAACAGAGCTCAGATAGGAGACATGTCCTCCAACACTACACAATAAGGAGTCCCAGGAGCAGAAATACTCACCCCCATAGAAATAGTTCAAAGAGTAGCAATAATAAATGACCACCTCCCCACCCCCCACCTTAGACTATATCCCAGGAGAGAGGAGTGGAGAATGACACCTCACCCCTGCTTTCCCACCTAAATGTTGAGATATTTCCGGTTTGTGGGCTGTCCTTGCATGGTCCAGGTCATTTTCCACTTTTTTGAGTTAAAATTCTGTCCAGAAGGCCAGAGAGAAATCTCAGGAGACTCAGTACAGGCTTGGGATGCATGAGGTCAAGAACGTTCCCTGGCACCACAGGGTCTCCTGATCACAAAGGCTGGAGCAAATAGAGATCCCCACTAACCCCAAACCTCTCAGGTATGTACACAGGCCATGAGGGTCAATGAAGCAGTACTTGGAAGGATCTCAGTGCTTAGAGGAAACACTCATTCAGAGCATCCGACTTTCAAAACGGCACTTGGGTACAACCATCTACCCCTCCTTGACCCAGGGAAAACGAGGCCACACTCAAACCTTTGGTTCATGGGCTACAGACCAAGCAAAAGTCTGAGCCGAGAGCTCCCCCTCCTCCAGTCCACTTTTTCTATTCTGGGAAAGGAAGTCCTGAAAAGGATGGAGGCTGGAACAGTCAGCAACTGAGTTCTAGGCACTACCTGGGACAGTTTAGGGGATCATGAATTGGTGGCAGAGGAGAGAGAGGGGAGAGGGCTGAATCAGTCTCCCTGACAGCCACTGTCCTGTTTCCAAGATTGTTTCTACAAATGGATGCATCCCAGCCTGTGTGGGTGTGTGGCATTGGGTGTGTGGGTCCTGCCAGGGAACGGCTCATGCTTCTTGATGAAGCATGAGCTGTCCTGTGGGGGTCTCACCATGGATCAGAACCTGACATGACATGCCCATGCCATGGGGCCTATTCCGTGTACACCCCCTCTGCAGTGCCCACCGGGAAGAGCCCCTACCTTGCCCCCAATGCTTCCTGGGGGCCAGGCCCCTTAGTGGCCATATCATGCCTCAGGAAAAGAACCTGCAAACCTCCAGGTATTTCCCAAACGTCTCAAGGACTGGATGGACTTTCTCTGCCCAGAGCCTAAGCCCAGTGTGGAACCCTTCACTGCCCACGGGGTCCCCAGACATCACAAGCCCACAGTGACCCTATGCCCCACCATCAGGGATGGATTTGATTCTCAGACCAGCGAAAGTGAGAGGGGGAGATGTCAGAGCTACAGGAGACAGCCGCAGACCACTGGGGCCTGAATGTGCTCAGGGCAGGGAGAACAGGGGCACTCAGGGGTGCCATAGTGGGCACGGGCGATATGGGGGAGTTGGGGTTCCTTTCAGGATGCAGGACTCGTTAGGGCAGCGTGGCCAGGCTGAGTGGCACTAGTTGGGAGTGTGTGTATTGAGAGGGATTTCCAGAACAGGCCGGGAGCAACATGAGAGAAGCGTCCAGCTTCCCCAAGGCCAACTCTGGTGTCCAGCTCCCAATAGGATGGACTGTGTCTCAGAGAAAGGGGCAGAGCTGGGATAGGGAGGTTCTGTGGGGTCATTAAGAGCCCTCCAGGGCTCAGAAAGGGACGTCTCTGTGCAACATGGGGAACTGGTCAGGGACTAACTGGGTCTGTGGGCTCAAAAGCCCCACAAAGTGGCTGCTGCGAGTCTGGGAAGAAGCAGAGACAGGACAGAGAGAACGTGGACACCGGATAAGGCGGGAGCAAGAACTCTGCGGGCCTGAGGAGAGGAGAGAGGAAGGGCAGGGAGGGCAGGGGCTCCAAGGAGAGAAAGGAGAGGGGCCTGGGGAGTGAGGGGCGGTGGGGACAGCGACCAGGAAAGCCCCTCTGCCAGGCTCACTGGGCTCCCACAGCAGCAGCCAGGCCAGACCTAGGGGTGCTCAGGGGCGAATCCTGGCAGCTGCACCCCAGCCTGGGCAGGGGGGAACGTGGTCTCTGGGAATGAGAACGTCGTGGACTGAGCTACGGGAGACCGAAAAGGTCAGTGCTCCTGGCCCACCGTGGGGCCCACAGAGTTCCAAGCCACCATCGTCAGTAGGGGACAGTGCCAGAGGGTCTGGCTGGGGGCGGGGAGGCCCGTCAGGCCCACCAGGGCAGAGGCTGGTGCAGCCTTCATTGTGAGGTTACCCCTGGAGCTCTAGATTTCTCCCTGGCCAATGGGGTTGCAGCCCCGAGGCCACACCCCCATTCCTGCCTGTAAAAAAAGCTCGTGGCCCCGACCCTCGGGGCACCCTTTCTCAAGGATGCTTGAGGGAGAAGTGGCCCCATCACACCTTTGCCCTGTTGACCCTTCGAGGGGTCATCTAGGGGTCAGCTCCAGATGGTGACCCTTCTACGGGTCATCTACGGGTCACCTCTAGGGGTCATCTCTCGGGGAACGTTGGAAATTGGCAGAGCGCAACGGACGGTAAGAAAAGGCCCTGCGTTGGTCCTGCACTGGTCAGTGTATGGCCCCGAGGGCACAGGATCAAGCCCGGGCCCATTTCCAGCAAGACTTCCGGCAGTTTTGTCCCCAGCAGCCTCTGTCCTCGTCAGGGTCTCCCGGGACTCTGGGATGGGAGTCCCCAGAGAGCCCCTCTCCAGGACCTGTCCATTCCTGTCGCCAGAATAGGAACTCCTGGGCTCCTGCTGTCCAAAGACCTGGGTGGCTGGACACTGGCTCCCCAGCTCAGGAAACAATGGGGGTGGGAACTCAGGGCAGCACTGAGGAGCTGGGGAGTCAAAGCAGGGTCCCCGACTCCCAGACCCCTCATCACAGACCCTCCTGTCAGTGGGTCTAACTGTGCGAAAACACCCCTTCCCTCTTGTTTGGGACAGAAAGAGCTGAAAGAACATAATTTTAAAACATCAAGTGTATCTTATAAAGGCGGAAGATTGCTTGGCAGAGCGTCATCCTTTAGGGGAGAGTGATTTGGGCTGGTGCACAGCACCAGGAGCTTGAAGCGTGCGATGTCTGAGGAGGGCAAGGCGGGGAGGACTGACTTCGAGTGTTGAGGGAGGGGCCCTGTGAATGGGGCACTGTGACAGGGGAGACAGGCTGGGAGCAGGAGCTGGGCGAGTCTCCCCGTCCCTCCACACCTGTGTCCTGCTCTGTGGGCAGCCATAGGAAATGGGGTCTGCTGTCCACTCCCCAGAATGTTACGACCATGAAAATGCAGAGAGCTCTAGGGCCGGGACATAGAACGCTTGTTTCTAGTTGTCCCTCGTGTCCCTGCCAGCACTGCCAGGAGGGCTCCAGTGGGTCCAAACCAGGAAAGAATCCAATTTGTAAGGGGTCCAGAGGAGCAGATGGCGGTGAGAAATGAGCAGCCCCCGAGATGAGCAGGAGGAACCAAGAGTCGGGGCTGTGGACCATGAAGTTTGGGTGGGGTTGAAGTTCTGGGGTCCTTGACTGTCTGCTTCCTCTCAGATTTACCGGCCTCTGGGTGCCCCTGGAACAGCCACATTGTTGACAACATTTCCAAGGACAGGTGGAGGCAGAAGGTTCCAGGAACAACGGGTGAACCCGGAGAACAACTGCGGATGCGAGTGGGGGCTGAGGGGACTGAACTGGGGTGAGAGAAGCGGGCACAGTGCCGCCTGGAGTCTGAGGGCTGTGTGGTGGCCGACCGGGAGCCCGGCCAGGCTCGAGTTGTGTCTCTGTAACAGTCTGGGTCTGGGAAGGGGTCTGGGTAACATTCCCCAGTCTTGGAGCTGAGCGAGTCTCCTATCATCTCCAATTATCACCTATCATTCCAACATGTCTTCACTGCGAGCCCAGGAAAAGTTGCCAAACACGAAGAGTTTTGAGAGAGGGGGCAGGGGTTTGCTGGCCATCAGCTCCCCTCCACCCTGGGGTATTCTTGGGGCATAACAATTCAGTCTTCTGGGCTGTGACTTTCCTGGTCTGTGAAATGGGCTGGTGAGACCCCCTGTGAGGCCAAGAGCCTGTCTTGGGTGATGGCAGGAAGGACAGGTCAGAATGCCCTAACTGAGGGCTGTGGTGGCACTGACTGGCCCACACAACACAGAGGGGTCTGGAGTTGGCAGTTGCCAGGTAGGAGTCAGGGTCCGAGGCAGAGGGAGACCCAACTCCTAGGCTCTGGGACAAAGACCCCATGGGGGCCTGTGTTTGAGGGTCTGAGCCCTGCATCTCCTGGCTGGGAAGTAGTCGGCCCTCCTGCCTGTCCTCACAGACACTGTCCTACCTCCCACAGATGCCGGTGCACGACGAAAAGGTGCAGTGTCAGTGGCTTCCCGGGGGAATTTTCTGCTGGTACCTGGAAATGCACATAGCTGCCGACAAGAGCACCTGGATGCCCGCCGTCACCTGGGCTCCAAGGAGGAGCAGCTGTACCAGCGGATGCTGCGGCAAAAACAACCCATAGACCAGCTGCTGCAGGTGCCACCAAGGCAGCAGGCCCTGAGGAGGCCGCCATCAGGGAGCTGAGGGAGACCAGGTGAGAGAGGGGCCATGGGCTCTGGGGCAGGAAGGCCCTAGACCTGCCTCCTCAGCTAGTGCCTTCACCCCAGGTGCTCTTCTGTGGGACTCAGCAGCAGAAACAGCAGCTGCAGAACCTGGTAAAGTGGAGAGGAGTCCCGGAAAAGGGTGAGTGACAAGGAGAAGCCCCTGTGGGTCAGAGGGCGGGGCTACTGGGGAGGGGAGCCAGGCGGCCCCACCCCCAGCCTCCCACCTCCCCTGCTTGGCTGAGACCCTTATGCTGCCCCACATCCCATCCACTCCAAAGGGATTGGCATGGAGACAAACAACACACAGGTGCTCCTGGACACAAAACGTGAGGAGCTGGAGGCCACAGACAAGGAGGAGGCACAGGAGGCCAGGCAGGAGGAGTGCCAGAGTCCAGGAGCTGGAGGAGTCAGTCAAGTCCTAGGGGGCAGGGACCATGGCCTGTGTGAGATCCAGAGACGCTCCTGTTGCTGTCCTTAAGGAAGAGGAGTCCACCCACATCGGACCCAGGTCCTGTAATGACCCGCCGAAAATACAGAAAACGCAGCTGGTCAGCAAGAACAGCACTGGCAGCCTGACACCCCGCTGACACCTCGATTTTATTGCACCGATGCACGCTGCCGCTCTCACCCAATTGATCTAGCCCAGACCCGTCCTCCCAACGCCACCGGAGTTCTGCCTTCTGCCTTGGCCCTTTGCTCTTCTCCCTCCACTAGAACCAGGGATATCCCTCACTGCAAGACCAGGGATCAGGGCAAAGCCACAACTATTCTCCATCTCAAGAAACGGGAGACCAGGGGGACAGTAAAGTCTCCATCCACTAGACCCCGAGATGTGGGGTAAGAAATGTCCCCACCCCAAGGCACCCCAGGGATCAGGGGGCACAGTTTCCCCCTCCACTAGACCCCAGGAAATGGGGGTGCCAGAGATGGCCCCCCACCACTAGACGCCAGGGATCGGGGGGGCCAGAGATTCCGCCCCCCACTAGAGGGCAAGGATCAAGGGGGGGCCAGAGATCCCCCCCAGCACTGGACGCCAGGAATCGGGGGGGGCAGAGATTTCCCCCCCCACTAGAGGGCAAGGATCAAGGGGGAGCCAGAGATGCCCCTCCACCACTAGACGCCAGGGATCGGGGGGGCCAGAGATTTCCCCCCCCACTAGAGGGCAAGGATCAAGGGGGGGCCAGAGATGCCCCCCCACTAGTTTCCAGGGATCGGGGGGGCAGAGATTCCCCCCCACTAGAGGGCAAGGATCAAGGGGGGTCAGAGATGCCCCCCCCACCACTAGACACCAGGGATCAGGGGGCCAGTGATGCCCCCCCACCACTAGACACCGGGGATCGTGGGGGCCAGAGATGCCCCCCCACCACTAGATGCCAGGGATGGGGGGGCCAGTGATGCCTCCCCACCACTAGACACCAGGGATCGGAAGGGCTAGAGATGCCCCCCCACCACTAGACGCCAGGGATGGGGGGGCCAATGATGCCTCCCCACCACTAGACACCAGGGATCGGGGGGGCCAGAGATGCCCCCCCACAACTAGACGCCAGGGGTGGGGGGGCCAGTGATGCCTCCCCACCACTAGACACCAGGGATCGGGGGGTCCAGTGATGCCCCCCCACCACTAGACGCCAGGGATGGGGGGGCCAGTGATGCCTCCACACCACTAGACGCCAGGGATCGTGGGGACCAGAGATGCCACCCCAACCACTAGATGCCAGGGATGGGGGGTCAGAGATGCCCCCCCACCACTAGACACGAGGGATTGGGGGGGCCAGAGTTACCCCCCCTACCACTAGACGCCAGGGATCTGGGGGGCCAGAGATGCCTCCCCCTACCACTAGACGCCATTGATCGAGGGGGGGCCAGACATGCCCCCCCACCACTAGACGCCATTGATCAGGGGGGCAGATATGCCCCTCACCACTAGACGCCAGGGATCGGTGGGGCCAGAGATGACCCCCAATCACTAGATGCCAGGGATGGGGGAGCAGAGATGCCTCCCCCTACCAGTAGACGCCATTGATCGAGGGGGGGCCAGAGATGCCCCCCACCACTAGACGCCAGGATCGGGGGGTGCCGATGTGTCCCCCCACACTAGACCCCAGGTATTGGAGGGGCCGAGATGTCCCCCTCCACAAGGTCCGAGGGATCAGAGGGGCCGAGATGTCCCCCTCCACAAATTCCCACGGATCGGAGGGAAGAAATGTCCCCCTCCACAAGGTCCAAGGGATCAGGATGGCAGTTATATCCCGCCAGCACTAGCAAACAATGATTTGGAGGTCAGAAGTTACAACTCAGCTCTCCCCTCCCCATTGTGGGGTCCTGTTTCTGCGCATGACAGCCCTGAAGCTTGGGCACTGGTTCCATACAGTGACCGGATTCTACACACTCTTTGGGGCTGTTTGGGGACTTTGTATTGCTGGCTGAGAAGAGGGGAAGGAGGAAGGCGGGCTTTGTCCCTGACTGCCACTGTCTGATTTTCACGATTGTTGCAATAAATGGATCTATCCAAGGCATGTGTGTGTGTCACTGGGCGGGGCAGGTCTGGCCAGTAGTTGACAATTGCTTCTAGATTGTGGGAAGCCTTGGCCATGTCACCATGCCAAGACGCGTCACCTGCCTGCCCCTGTGCGAACCCTGTCAATGACCCCAGGAGAGTCCACCCCAAGGGTTGAAGGTCTCAATCACGGATGCGTCCCCAGGAGGGAGGGCAGGATGCAGCACCCAGAGCCCTGCCTTCCACTGCAGCACCTCCATGGCCTCCCCTGCCCCTGGTGCCTGTTTCCCCATTCCCCTCTGCAGTGCACCAGGGACAGACCCCACTTTGCCCCCTAGTGGCCACATCAGGTTTCTCAGGATGAGCACTTGAAAGTGCTCCTGCAGCAGGTGGGTCCAAGGTGCTGTCCCCTCAGCCAGGGTCCCTCTCCATGGCACCTGCCCTGGCAGGAAGACAGTTTGTCATCAGTGGAGCAGGATGGGGCCGTGGATGGAACATGTTTCTAGTGTCCCCGAGTCTGTACAGAGCTGATCCCTGAGAATAGCGCCCCACTTCTGTGTGGACCATCAGGTTCCCTAATACAAGTCCCACTGCCACCATCACAGCACGGTCAGACCCCATGAAATAGAGAACCAGACCCTGACTCCTCTTTGTTCCTGCACGCCTGGACCTGGTGGGACAGCCTTGGCTGAGTGACACTCTACTGGTGACAAGAATTGTGTCCAGATCCGTGTGTCAGACCAGATGGCAAAGCCTCAGAAGGAAGAGCGTCCCTGTTCCAGTCATTTCCAGGAATTTGGTCAGCCATGCCCCTTCCTGCCAGTCACACTGCTACTGGGAGTCACACTCCTGGTAAGGCTGGCCAGGGCAGGCACAGGCAGCTCCTGGTTTACCCCTTGGTGCCCAGTTCATAGCCCTGCCCCTCTACCTGCACCATGGGCCTGGGGTCGCCCATTCACTCTCACGGTTCTGCACACCTCACACATGTCCTGCACACCCTCTCGCAGCCTCTACTGGGGCTCTGGGCTTAGCTCCCCGTGTCCGGCCTCTGGGTCCCTGGGCTCTGGAAACACCAAGTCCAGGTTTGCCTTGAGGTTTGGGGAGCTGGGAGACTGTGGGGATCAGCAGCTTGACCCCTCTCACCTCTTGCCGGTGGGGAGAGCTGTTCTCCCATTGAACGACTGTCTTGGGAGTTTTTTCTCTTAGGATCTTGCAGAGTCTCACCCAGACACAGGTGGCACCCAAGAGTTTGCCGGAAGCATCCCAGTGTATTCCATGTGTGCAGGCTCTATCCAGCTACCCCCAAACGGGCATTAGCAGGTCAGAGCATAATTATGTAGGTTGTTTACAGGCTACCTCGATTCTGCGGTAACAACTTTCATCTAACATACAGTGGTGCCTACTGCTCTCAGGTGCTCCCACAGTAGTGACTCCGGTTTCTAAGCTCCATTGTTTGAGCGTTCCTGTGAGCCTCTTCCATTCCTGCTCGGGCAAACTGCTCTCACTCTCTTGCTCGGTGAGAGATTTGGGAACCCCGTCCGGGTCATACAGAGGGACAGAGACATATAAATAAAGTTATGGAAATAGGAGTAGCTTACTGGGGGCGCTCCCGCGCGGACTCTCGGAACCTCAGGTGAGGCAATGGTACACCCGCCCCCTGGGTTAGATGAAGGGGCCTTTGGAGTTGTCTTGGTCTGCTCCTAGTCATCTGTTCGTGGGTCAATGGTAAGGAACCTGGAATGAAGCCTGGTGGCTTCCTGTCACCAGGTGGGCATTAAGTCTTGTCTTCCTCACCTGGAACAAGGTGATCTCTGACTCCAGGAATGTTGGTGTCCACTCAGCCGGTTGCCATTTGGTTCTGGTCACCATTTTGTCAGAGCAAACCTCACATTTGATTCTTGTCAAATTTGGTGATTCCTGACCTATCTATTTTGTCCACCTCCTAGAGTGGGTCTCTCAGAGGTCCTGCCTAGTTTTTCTCTTCTGCCTCTTGTTGCCTGCTTGGTTCCCTCCCCTTAGGCTTGGCAGACAGAATCATGGGCTACAGACCAAGCAAAAGTCTGAGCCGAGAGCTCCCCCTCCTCCAGTGCACTTTTTCTATTCTGGCAAAGGAAGTCCTGAAAAGGATGGAGGCTGGAACAGTCAGCAACTGAGTTCTAGGCACTACCTGGGACGGTTTAGGGGATCATGAATTGGTGGCAGAGGAGAGACAGGGGAGAGGGCTGAATCATTCTCTCTGACAGCCACTGTCCTGTTTCCAAGATTGTTTCTACAAATGGATGCATCCCAGCCTGTGTGGGTGTGTGGCATTGGGTGTGGCGGGTCCTGCGAGGGAGCGGCTCATACTTCTTAATGAAGCATGAGCTGTCCTGTGGGGTCTCACCATGGATCAGAACCTGATATGTCATGCCCATGCCCATGGTGCCTGTTGTGTCTACACCCCCTCTGCAGTGTCCACCAGGAAGAGCCCCAACCTTGCCCCCAATGCTTCCTGGGTGCCAGGCCCCCTAGTGGCCAGATCATGCCTCAGGTAAAGGACCTGCAAACCTCCAGGTATTTCCCAAACCTCTCAAGGACTGGATGGACTTTCTCTGCCCAGAGCCTCACCCCAGTGTGGAACCCTTCACTGCCCACAGGCTCCCCAGACAGCACAAGCCCACAGTGAGCCTGTGCCCCACCATCAGAGGTGGATTTGATTCTCAGTCAGACATACATGTTCCCGAACCTCCTCTCCCCACAAGGCTGCCCCGTGGTGTCCACCAGTGTCCCTAGCATTCCTGTGCCCCAGCCCCAAGCCTCGCATGAGTCAAACATGTCTGTGAGGAGACTTGGGCAATGGGAGGAGGGGATGAGTGGAGGGGACATGAGTTTTTGATATGCAGGAACGGGCGACGGCCGGAGGGAGCGGCCACCCCAGACAGGTGTTCTCCACACAAGGCTTTTTCCAGGTGGTTCTGGAAGGAGGGCAGGGAGGGTGCCAGGCAGAGGAGGAGAAAGCTGAGTAGAAGCTGGGCAGTGGGGTTGAAGTGGGAGTGGACAGAGGTGAAACCTGCACAGCCTGAGGATGGAACCGTCTTCCTGTCTTTGGAGCCTGCCTAGGTTTTGGGTGGCAAAACTGTGAACGTTGCTGCCCAGCTTAAATACACAACCTCAGACCAGGGAGAGAGCTCAGTGTCAGGGGACCGTGTGAAAAGACCCAAGTGCCTCCCTGGACACTGCCTGCCCCCTGGGCACCATCAGGTTTGGCTCTGGAGGATCCCATCCCGGCCCAGGGATGGCCCTGTAGCATTGGATCTGAGCCAGGTTCATCATTGGGCCATCTGTCCCTAGAGGCCATGTCAACAGTACGACTTCGTGGGTGACCCAGCCTGCCCTTACCAGAGTGACTTCAGGCTTTTTGGGTGTCGTTGTACAACCTTTCTTGGGAGCTACCGAGGCTTCCAGGAGGCTCCAGGGCAATGCATTTCTAGAAGATGCGACCAAATTCTATGGCAGGTCTCAACCATGACTGACGTTCCCTTCAGAGGTCCTTCGAAGCACCGTGCCAGGCCTGGGATGCCCCGGTGCAGGATGTTCTCCGTCCCTGAGGCTGTGTTGCTTCTGCAGGTGCAGAGAGCAGAAGTACAATTATGAAAGTCTGCCAACGACGTCCGTGATCATCGCGTTTTATAACGAAGCTTGGTCAACCCTAATTCGCAACGTTTACTGTGTCCTTGAGACGTCCCCAGACATCCTGCTGGAGGAGGTCATCCTGGTGGATGACTACAGCGATAGAGGTGCCCGGCCTCCCCTCTTCCCTCCCCTGGCCTCCCCTCCCCCCACCCCGCCCTCCCTTGACCCCCATCCTCCCCTCCCCTGCTCTTGCCTCTGAGCTCTGTCTGGTTCTCGCTGTGGACGGGTTCTGATTGAAGGCTGTGCTGGGCTGTTCTCTGCGAGGCTCTAGATAACAGTGATTTACAGGAGATAACAGGGAACGTCTCCTCGCAGTTGGGGTATGGCTGTAGAGGGCAGGTGTGGGAGCAGGTGTGGGGGACAGGTGTGGGGGATAGGTATGGGCTATAGGCATGGGGGAACAGGTGTAGAGGGCAGGTGTTGGGGGGTGGGTGTGAGAGAGAGGTCTTGGGGACAGAGGTGGGGGAGAGGTGTTGGGGGCCAACTGTGAGGGAGGGTGTGAGGGCAGGTGTGGAGGCAGGTGTGGGGGCCAGGGGTGGGGACAGGGGTGAACACTCGCCTTCTTTGGGGTGCTGTGCTCCCTGGGATGCCCCAGCCTTGCCCCTCCCCTCTCTCTCTCACTCCCACCTGTACTGAAGGGTGTCCAGGGGACTTGGGCAGCACCTAGTAGGGGGTCTCACCTCCCACCCTGCAGAAGAACAGTCACCTAGCCACACCTGGCTGCAGGGGGCGCTCAGGACTGTAGTCTCGCTTGTTTGTTCTGGGGGCCGCTGGGCGGTTCTCCGGGCTTGCTCCTGGCACTGTGCTCAGGGCTCACTCCTGGTGTGCTCAGAGGACCAGGTGGGGCGTTGGGATCACACATCTTAACCTGGGGGACTGATGTCTTTTGGGTGGTGGCCATGTACTCGGCTGGAAATCGTGGAGAGAGTATTCGGGGTCATTCAGCGTTGCCCATGACAGAGTGCAGGGCAGGTGAGCGTGAGGCAATGCCGATAGAGCCAGCTGGCACCAAGTCCTGACAGTCCTGAGACCTGGGCGTCTGGGTCCAAGGGGGGCACGTGGGAATGTTGCTGGTGGTTCTAGAGTTCTCCATCCCAGCCTTCCCTTGCCCGGGCAGGGCGGGAGTGAGCCGGCTGCCCCATTCTCCTCCCCAGAGCACCTGAAGGAGCGCCTGGAAGCCCACCTGCCCAAGGTGCACCTAATCCGCGCCACCAAGAGGGAGGGCCTGGTGTGCGCCCAGTTGCCCAGGGCTTCGGGGGCCAAGGGCGACATCCTCACCTTCCTGGACTGCCACTGCGAGTGCCACGAGGGCTGGCTGGAGCCGCTGCTGCAGAGGTGCGTGGGCGGTGCCCAGTGGGAACACGGGAGACCCAGCTCCGTGGGCCTCGGGCTCGGCCTGGGTGCCCCGTCCCCCAGTCTCAGGCCACGGCTCCATCCCTGGTCACATGATCAGGGACCCTGGTCTGGGAGCCTTCGAGGGCATCAGGCGCTGCTGTACCCACGGCTTACTGGTGCAGGGGAGTTGCTTTTACTGCCGCTGGTCAGGTGCCTGAGTCGAAAAGTGCTGCCTTGGGCAGAGAGGCCAAGAACAGGATGGTGTGGATCTTATCAGATCACAGCCCTAGGCAGCACATTTTGGTCGTCTTTCCTTCATGCTGGGCTGACTTTCCCAGGTCATCCAGTACCTGTGTTGCCTGGGGCTCCTCAAGTCTGAAGGGACCCACAGAAATGGTGATTCACAGTAATTTCCCTTGTGTATTTATTTATTATTTATTTTTTGCTTTTTTGGGTCGCACCCGGCAATGCACAGGGAGTCACTCCTGGCTCATGCACTCAGGAATTATTCCTGGTGGTGCTCAGGGTATTATATGGGATTCTGGGAATCAAACCCGGGTCAGCCGCGTGGAAGGCAAATGCCCTACCCACTGTGTTATGGCTCCAGCCCCTGCATTTTATTTTGGGGGGGGGGGATTTGTGTGTGTGAAGGGGCTTACCCGTGAGTGCTCAGGGCTTACTCTTGGCTCTGCTCAGGGATCACTCCTGGTGGTGTTCAGGGGACCACATGGGGTGCCGGGGATTGAACCAGGGCAGCCACCTGTCGGGCAGGCACCTTCCCTGGGGTCCTGTGTCTCTGGCCCCCACCTTCCTTAGCGTCACTAGGAAACCATGAGCAGAATCATGGACAGGAAGCAGATGGCCCTCGCCTGGGTTATTTTTTATCTTCTTACCCCTGTAGTCTTAAACTACGCTTTTAAGTATCATTCTTTGAAAGGGTTTTAAATGCAGGGGGGAGGGGAACCACTCCAGGCTGCCCTTCCCCCAGACCCACCTTACTCCCTCCACTTCCTCCCTCCTGATGCTGCATCACTATTGTCAGCTACCCCCAGATTCCTCTGGGTGGGCTGTGCCCCCATATGGCGTGGACAAGGATGCGGGGGGAGGGGTTCAGGGTCTGCGCAGCTGGCCTCTGGAGCACACGCACCCACTGTCTCCTCTCCCAGGCGTGGGTGTCCATCATCTGGCCCCCAGCCTCACCCTGCTGCTCTCTGCCCTCCCCATCTCTGTCCTCACCCACTCTGGCTCCCTTCATGGCTTCTTTCTCTTCCTCAGCTTCAAAGAGGGTCCCGGCAGCTGGACTCCCAGGGGCCCAGGCCAGTGCCAGGGGCTGAGAGCAGAGCCATCATCGTGTCTCGCTCTCCCTCTGAATCCCAGGCTGGAGGGTGGCATTGGGGACTGATGCCATGCAGGGTCCAGAAGCAGGGGACCTGAGGGCACACACTGGCCCTGAGTGGAGTGGGAGCGAGCACGGCTTGGATGGGGGGGCTGTTCCTGGTCACCCCGGTCCTGGCCACATCTGGGTGGTGTGCGTATGTGTGCGTGTGTGTGCGTGTGTGTGTGTGTGTGTGTGTGTGTGTGGTCACTGCAGGATCGGGGAGGAGGAGACGGTGGTGGTGTGCCCCGTGATCGACGTTATTGACTGGAACACTTTTGAGTACCTGGGCAACTCCGGAGAGCCTCAGATCGGTGGCTTTGACTGGCGGCTGGTGTTCACGTGGCACGTGGTCCCTGAGCGGGAGCGGAAGCGGATGCGGTCCCCCATTGATGTCATCAGGTCAGGACTGGCTGGGAGCGTAACACCCCCCCCCCCAACAACTGCAGCAGACGCCCGGGAGGAGGGCAGGGATGCTTCGCTGGGGCCCCACCTGGTTTTGTTCTAAAGCATCTGCTGATTATTTTTTTACTCTACACCCACCCCGCTCTAAGTGTGGGGTTCATATTCATTGGCCTATTTTGTTTATTTAAAAACAAAGGTGAGGGGGCTGGAGAGAGAGTTCAGTGGGTAGGGCGCTTGCCTTGCAGGAGTTTGCCCTGGGTTCGATCCCCCAGGCACCCTGTTATGGTTTCCCGAGCACCGCCAGGAGTGATTCCTGAGTGCAGAGCCAGAAGTTGCCCCCGAGCATTGCCGGGTGTGGTCCCAAAGCCAAAGCCAAAACAAGATAAATAAAAATAGGGTGAAGTATGTATCCTAAAATGTACTGCTCTGACCGTTCTTAAATATATAACTTGGGAGACTCAAGCACGCTTTTCCCTCGACCTCGCAGAATCTCTCCAACCGTCAGGCGGTGTGTGTCAACCCCAGCCCCTAACGGCTCCATGGCCTCTAACACACCCCCACAAAAACTTTCCCCCTTCCAGACGCCTCACGCGAATGAGGCCACCACGCTTTGTCCCTTCGCGTTTGCCTTCTTGCCGGTCCCGAGATGTTTGCCTTGGGAACCCATAATTCTGACTTGTGTCAACGTGGCCGGTTTTGTTGGCCCCTTCACCTCCGGTGGGTGTGTCCGCCTTCCAGGAGTTGTGTGCCATGCCCCGGGGAGGACTGATATCACAGGTGCCCTGCCCCCTGGACTGGTGCCAGTCTCCAGGGCCCGAGGTGGCTGGCTGCCACTTCCGGCTGTCCAAGTGGGCGTGGGGTTCTGGGTCAGGTGGCGACTCCATGGTGACGACTCTGAGCACTTAGTGGCAGGCCTCTGTGGGACTGAAGCCAGTTAGGGGATGGGTGAGGGCGCAGGGTGAGGGCGGCCGAGAGCCAGCGTTGGTCAGTGGGTGAGCCTGGGTCTGAGCCCGGCTGCTCGCGTTCTGTTTCATTTGTTTGGCTTAGTTTTCGGGCCACACTTGCTGAGGCTCGGGGTTACTCCTGGCTCTGCACTCAGGAATTACTCCTGGTGCCTCGTGGTGAGGGAGCTGGTGGGCACAGGATGGGGTGCAGGGACCAGGCATGTGTTAGGAGGCTCTGCAGACTTCCCCGTCAGAAATGCGGGCAAAGGAGAAGACGGAGGCTGAGACTGGGGGGTGGGGGGACCTCCGGGGCGGTGGGGGGATTTGGAGAACCTGATTGACATCTGGGAAAAAGGACGGATTGAGGGTGACACCCGGATTGCTGGAGTGGCCACTGGGGGGCCGCTGGCATTGCCCCTCACACAGCAGATTTAGAGACTGAGGCAGAGGAGGAGGGATCATGTGTCAGGTCACAGATGCAGCCTGTGATGTCGAGACATACTCCCTCCCCCCCAACTCCCTCCTCCAGTGCACACATATGAAGACATTTGCACAAACCCACACACATGCACACATGCAGCAGCTTCATGGTCAGTTGCCTGCCCCTCCCACAGTCTCATCTCAGTTTTTTTTAAATGTAGGAGTACTGCTATTTATTCAGCCACTGATTAGCTGATTGAATTGTGCATGAACTCCACACATCATCTCAGCTTTCTTGCATGTTTCAGTCACCATGTTCCCTAATCTTATACCCTAAAGCCATGTGAATGTGCTCTCATGCTGGCACCCCTCCCTCCCTCCCTTTTCCCTCCTTCCCTCCCCCACTCCTTCCTTCCTTCCTTCCTTCCTTCCTTCCTTCCTTCCTTCCTTCCTTCCCTCCCTCCCTCCCTCACTCCCTCCCTTTTTTCTTACCCTCCCTCCCTCCCTCTTTCCTTCCTTCCTTCCTTCCTTCCTTCCTTCCTTCCTTCCTTCCTTCCTTCCTTCCTCCGTCTCTCTCTCCCTCCCTCTTTCTCTCCCTCCCTCCTTCTCTCCCTCCCTCCTTCTCTCCCTCCCTTTTCTCTCTCTTCTCTCCCTTCCTTGGTCTTCCCTCCCTCCTGTTCTTCCATCCCCCACCAAGGAGTCCCACTGACCTTTCCCGTGTACTCTGAGCCTGCAGTGCTGGGAGGGCCCCCCAGTGCCACCACAGGGACCCGGCTGCCACCAGTTTCCCACACCCACATCTGCACTCTGGGGTGCTTCCCTTCCAGCTTTCGACCTGAGCCACCTCTGGGGGCCGGGGAAGATGCCATGCCTGCTCAGTGGGGTTGGGGGAATCGAGGGCTTCAGGAAAATGTGCTAGAATCATCTTTCTTGGCCTCCAGCAGACCCCAGCTGCATCTGTGAGTGCCTGGGCTCTGCTGTGGGACCACCACCAACGCCCACCCCGCCACCCTCCCAGCCATGTGCTCTCTCCGCCCTCTCTCCGGGTCCATCTGCAGCTGCCGGGGTCCTCTCATGCTTAGACTTTGCCCATGCTGAGGCCTTCCCAGCACCGTTCATTCCTCTGTACTGGACACGCCCCGGGCCTGTACCCTCTCCGCCCTGGAAAAAGCTGTCCCTGCCCTTGACCCCTCGAGAGCACATGCACCACACCAGTTCTGTGATTATTTGGAGGGGTCTGGGAGCTTCCCCAGCTAGGACTCCCAGCAGAGCCCCTTCACCACCAGTGCTCCCAGACTGATGAAGGCAGATCAGGCCTGGGTAAGGGTTCCTGCGGCCGGCACTGAGACGCAGGTGTTGCAACTCTTCCAGGTCCCCGACAATGGCTGGTGGGCTGTTTGCTGTGAGTAAGAAATATTTTCAGTATCTGGGGTCTTATGATACAGGAATGGAAGTTTGGGGCGGAGAAAACCTCGAATTCTCCTTTTGGGTCTGTCTCTCTTTCTGTAGCCGTGCTTGTCTGTCTCTCTCTCTCTCTTTCTCTCTCTCTCTCTCTCTCTCTCTCTCTCTCTCTCTCTCTCTCTCTCTCTCTCTCTCTCTCTCTCTCTCTCCATGCCTCTGTCTCTCTGGATTTCATGAAAACCTGTTGGGCTTTCCCCCGCCTTGGCCTTTTGTCCAGTGTCCTGAGAGTGGACACGTGGACAGCCTATATATGTGCTTCTCTCATCTGACCTTCTCACAGAACGTGCTTTTAACTAGAAAAGCAGGAGGCAGGGAAGGAACCTCCTAGGTCCCCTGGTTCTTTTCTTTCCCTCTGCTGCCCTGGGCCGAGGTTGGCCCCAGACACAGCATCCTGCCTCCTGGTCCACCTTTGGTCGCCAGGCTTGCTGAGTCTTTAGGAAGTCACCTCTATATGTATGTAGCAGGGTGACTTTCAGAGTCTGACACCGAGAAGGATTCTCTGGAGAGCTTGTTAAAGGGGTCAGGTTCAGTGGCTGGACGTGCAGGCAGGAGCAAGAGTCACATTCTAAACGAGTGAACCCCCTGAGGCCGCCCTCTGCCCTCAGAATCCCCGAGTGACAGTTCTGTGAGAACCCCCGCCATTTCCGTGGGATTCCCAATGAACTTGTGTCTGGCATATTACATTTCAAGACCATATGCCATTGGTCATGCTTTTTGATGATGTTAAAATTTTCTGTTTAATTTTTTTTTTGGCTTTTTGGGTCACACCCTGCGATGCTCAGGAGTTCCTCCTGTCTCTGTGCTCAGAAATTACTCCTGGCGGTGCTTGGGGGACCATATGGGATGCTGGGAATCAAACTTGGGTCAGCCGCGTGCAAGGCAAACGCCCTACCCACTGTGCTATCGCTCTAGCCCCTCTGTTTAATTTTTGTGAGAAATTTTTTCATCTTTTCTGCTTGCTTGTTTTGTTTTGGAGCCACACACGGTGGTGCTCAGGGGATACACCGGGCTCTACCCTCAGAGATGACTCCTATTTGTGCTCGGGGGACCATATGGGATGCCGCGGATTGAATCTGGGTTGGCCGCATGCCAGGCAGTATGCTCTTCTCGCTGTACTAGTGTTCTGGCCCCTGGAATTTTTTTTTTTAAGTAATAGAACATCCCAGCTTTGCATAAAGAGTGAACCAAATAGAAATTTTATCTTCCACCAGGGCTTTCCTTCTCCCATCGTAAGGTACTCTCCTTTTGGGTCTTTTTTTTCAAAAAAATTTTTCTTTTTGAATTTGGTTGAAACCCAAACTCAGGGCTCATTCCTGGCGGTGCTCAGGGGACGGTCGGAGCTGCCAGAAACTGAACCTGGGTCAGGTACATGCAAGGCAGGTGCCCAACCCCATTGTACTCTGTCTCCAGCGCTTCAGCTGCTTTTCTGGATGGTTCATCCTGGGGGCCAGTGGTGGGGTGTGGTGGTTCACACCCCTCTGCCCTTGCATGAGTCTACCTTGTTGGGTTTTGAGGTGCGCTTTTAATGGTCTTTCTGCCTCTCCTCCAGGTGCCAGGCTGCTCTTCCTGTGTCTGGCAGTTCCTCTTTCTCCCTTCCCAACTTCTCTCCTTCCTAGCTGCTTTCCTCTCTTCTCTGGCTAGGAGATCAGGTAATCCGCCCGTGTGGACTGTCACCCACCCACGGGCTCCTGGCCGGGCCCACTCTGGGCCCTGTGAGCCCCGCGCATGAGCAAGCAGTGCATGGGCTTGTGGTCTTGGTTCTGGTGGCTAGACCTTGGGGCCGCTCCCTTGTTCTTTGGCTGCGCTCTGGAGCCCGCGTGTGCATGGGGGTGGGTGAGGCGGGGATGGGCGGTGGGGTGAGGAGTGGGGTGGGGGGGGGTCGCCTGTTTCATGGCCTGGAGGGTGGGGTCTCGGCAGTGTCTCTTTGGGTGATGCTTGGTGCCCGGCCTCTGTACTCAAGGGACAGCCGTGCTGATGGACCCACTCCCCTCACCCAGCCACTCCGCTGCCCTGCAGATCTGGCAGTGCGGCGGGACCCTGGAGACGCACCCCTGCTCACACGTCGGCCACGTCTTCCCCAAGCAAGCTCCCTACTCACGCAAAAAGGCTCTGGCCAACAGTGTCCGCGCTGCCGAAGTGTGGCTGGATGAGTTCAAGGAGCTCTTCTACCACCGCAACCCCCACGCACGCCTGGTGAGCTCCTCCCGCCCGCCCCGTCTGCCTTCACCCCTGCAGGCCTCCTCAGTACCAACCCCCCCTTCCTCCTCCCTCCTCCCTGCACCCTCCATGCCCGCACATCCACTTCTGGAGGGAGAAGCTGCGGTGGGCCTTGGTGAGGCCAGTGGGGGACTGCTTGATTCCTCCATGGTTGTGATAACCCTCTGCTGATGTCTCTTGATGCCCACCCGGCCTTGAGGATCACAGCCAGCAGCTCATGCTGCCCACCCCAGGTTGGGGGACCCTGAGCTTGTTGCTTCTAGGAAAATCAGGGCTGGGTTTCAGCTACCTTCAGCCACTGCATGTTCTTCAGATCGTGGGTATTTCTGTCGTGGAGGGGAGGTCAGGCCCCATGCCATGGTCGCCAGGGCCTCTTCCTGGCTGTGCACTCAGGGATCATGCCTGGTGATTTTTTTTCTGGGAACCAAATGAGGTGGCAGGGACCAGGGCAGGGTGGCCAACTGCCAGGCAAGCGCCCTGCCCTTTGCACGAGCTCTCTGGTTCCTGTTTACTTTTGACCCCCACCTGGAGGTGCTTGGCGTCTACCCTTGACTCAGTGCTGGGGGTTCCCTGCCGTGCCGGGACTTGGACCTGGGCCTCCTGTATGTGCTCTTCACCATTGAGCTATCTCTTCAACACAGAGTATGTGTGTGTGTGTGTGTGTGTGTGTGTGTGTGTGTGTGTGTGTGGTGCCGGGGATGGGTCATGCATATGTGCGCTATCTCATCTCATCCCAGCCCCGTCTCTTGGCTTTGCATGCGTGTCTACCTCAGCCAGCCTTCCTCAATCTGTCCCATTGAAGAAGTGCTGTGTGTCCAGGGATGCCCACAGGGCCGGGGCTTTGGGGCTCCCGTCATGTCCTAGGTGCTTCATGACCATCGAGGTGCACTGGGTCTCCCCATGCTGGAGCTGGGCAACAGGGAACCCTGTGTGTGTGTGTGCGCGCGCATGTGTGTGTGTGGGGACGGGGGGTGGTACCCAGGCTGCCACAGCTCTCTCCCTGGGCACCCACCCACATCTGCACAGCTAGGGCTTGGGGGCATCATCACGCCCCAGGACTGGGGTGGGGTGGAGTGGGGGACTGTGGAGGACCTTCAGGCTGACCGCATGGACCCCCCTTAGGAGTCCTTTGGCGACGTGACCGAGAGGCAGCAGCTCCGTGAGAAGCTCAAGTGTAAGGACTTCAGGTGGTTCCTGGAGAACGTGTATCCTGAGCTGCACGTGCCCGAGGACCGGCCCGGCTGCTTCGGGATGGTGAGAGGGCTGCGCCTGGGGGGGCTGCCGGAAGGGTCCCCGGGCCCTGCATGGGGCAGGTCCTCGATGGGGTCCCTTGGGCTCCCCAGCCCCGGCTCTCCCCTGTTGTATCCCCTGCTCTTCCCTCCCCCGGCTGGGTTTGGCTCTCAGCTTGCTCACGTGGGAGCATGTGAACGAGAGTCAGGTTCTGCCTGTGATTTTGTGCAAGAGGAGACTGAGGCTTGCCTGGACTCTCCACACCACCTCTACCCATCACATCACTTCACACCCGAGTCTCAGTGTCTGGGCCAGTCAGTCATTCCCACCTCAGGGGTCCTTGGGGACCGGAGGGGGGGGGGGGATAGAGGAGGATGGGGCAGGAAAAGGAGAGTCACTTCTATTGTTCACCAAAAGAAAGAGAAAATAAATCTTTGGGAGGGGGGTGCAGAGAGATAGTCCCGGGGTTAAGGTTAAGCTTTGCCCTCTGTGTGGCCAACACTAGTTTGATCCCCGGTGCCAGACGTGGTCCCCTGAACACCGTCAGGAGTGGCCCTTGAGTACCTCGAAGTATGGCCTAAATACCTGTTTCCCACCCCCCCAACCCCTGCACACAAATGGGAAGTATTTGGGCTGTGGGGGTTGGGGTTGGGCTTCACCCGGTGGTGCTCAGGGGTCTCTCATGATGGTGTTGGCGTCAGACTGGGGCTTGGTTGCCTGCCTGGAAAGTGCCCTCACCCCCCAGACCCTCTCCAGCCCCAGTGCGATTCACTCTGGAGAGAAAATACGCCAAGGTAGAGACGCCCCTCTCCTGGGCTGCACGGCTGGGCGACGCTGCTTCCCCCATTCTGGAAGCCCTTTGGTCAGCGCCCAGCAGGCTCTGAATACGTTCAAATCCTTGGCCACTGTGAAGTGTCCAGGTCTCCCGAGGTGCCGAGAGGATCAGGAGGCCGTCGTGGGCTGCCTGCCCCAGGGAGTGTGTCACTCTTGCTCGCCCTGCCTCTGTCTCCTGCATCCCCACCCCACCCCGTCCCACTGCATTTCTCTTTTGTCCAAGCGCAGCCCTGGAGGGGATGATGGGGCATGATGCTCTTCAGGCCTTTGCACGTGACCAAACTGGACACTATCCCCAGCACCCCATAGGATTCCCCACCAAGCACCACCAGGTGTGATCTCTGAGCACAGAGCCAGAAGTAAGCCCTGAGCATTGCTAGATGTTATGGTTCCCTCCTTCCCCCCCAAAAAAAAATCCAAAATGAATAAATTAATAATAGGTAAAAATATCAGAAGCTCTTATTTATTTGTTTCTTTTTGGTGTGGGGGCCATGCCTGGCAGTGCTCAGGGATTTACTCCAGGCTCTGCGCTCAGTGATCACTCTTGGCGGTGCTCAGGAGGTCCTGTGGGGTGCTGGGGTTTGTCCATGTGCAAGGCCAGCCATCTGACCTGCTGTACTATTGCTCAGGTCCCAGAAGCTCTTACTTTTGGGCCTGGTTCTTGTGCCGGGCCCTCCTCACTCCCTGTTTCTCCTCCCAGAGCATCCTGGGTTGACTCAGTTGTGTGTAAACCTGAACTGGAAACTCCCCTTATGTTTCTTGGTAGCTCCAGAATAAAGGACTGCAAGGACTCTGCTTTGACTATAATCCTCCTGATGAAAACCAGATTGTGGGGCACCAGGTCATTCTGTACACCTGTCACGGCCTGGGCCAGAACCAGGTAGGTGACGCTTCTCTCTGGAAAAAGGAAGCAGGGGGCCCTGGATTCAAGGTCTTGGGAGCCTCTTAAAGAGGGAAATTGGAGAAAATCTATGTGTGTTATTGTTTTTTAATTTTTTTTTGTTTATTGAATCACTGTGGTATACAGTTACAGGCTTTCATGATTGAGTTTCAGTCATACAATGATCAAACACCCATCCCTCCGCCAGTGCTCACTTTCCACCACCAATGTTCCCAGTGTCCCTCCTGCCTCCCCCATCCCCTGCCTCTATGGCAGACAATTTCCTTCTTACTCTCTCTCTGCTTTTGGGCATTATGGTTTGCAGTACAGATACTGAGAGGCCATTATGTTTGGTCCTTTATCTACTTTCAGCACATCTGTGTGTGTTTTTTAAAAAGTGAATATTTGACCTCTTCAATTTATAAAGGTAATAGAGACTCATTGTAAAATATTTGAGAAATAGAAAGTGAAGCAAGTGTGCCCGAGAGGAACTGGAGAAACGCCTTAGGATGAAGATGAGTTTCTTGTCCCTCTTTCTCCTATGCACAGACTCTGGCTTCTGTTTTTTAACTAATTGTCATCATTGTATGTTTATGGTTTATATTTGATGATTTCCTCTTGCATGATCCATGCATGCTCAGATGTCTTTTTTGGGAATATTGTGCCTTTTGGCCTCTTGGTGGTTCACATCATGTAGTTTTTTGTTTGTTTTTGAGTCATACCTGGGGTTACTCAGGGGTTACTCCTGGCTCTGTACTCAGGAATCACTCCTGGCAGTGCTCAGGGGACCATATGGGATGCCAGGGATTGAACTCAGGTCAGCAAGGCTAACACCCTCTCCACTGTATTATCCCTCTGGCCCTGCACCATGTAATTCTGGAGCGGTGAGATGAACTGATTCTCTGCCTGCAAAGGTAATACAGACTCATTGTAGAACATCTGGGAAATAGAAAACAGATCAAGCAGTGCCCGATAGGACCCAGAGAAACCCGTTTGTGCAGTTATGACTAACCGTGCACCAATACCTACAGTTAGAGGAAGAAAAAGGAAAACCCTGCAGATCTGGGTCGGCTCAGGAGGGCACCTACTTGGCCGGAGAGGCTCGATTCCAGCACCCTGTCTCCCTGTGTGACCCAGGCCTGCCCTCTCCCTGGCAGTGCAGTTCCTGCCTGCACAGGACATTTTAGTGATTCCACGGTACCATTGCCTTGGATTAAACTCCCTCAAGTTTGCCGGGAAGAGGCAGAAAAGCCCAGAGAAGAGAAAGGGCAGCTCAGGCCTCAGAGTTGCCCACTCGGCTACTGAAACCGTCCATTTTCTGGCCAGCTCAAGGGTAGGGACAGCGTGGGGTCTCAAACACCCAGGGAAGAAGCAGAGCATGAGAAGGGGGCCTTGGGGAACTCTGGCCAGGCACTCACAGACCCTCAAGACTGGACACTCAGGCTCTCTGCCTGGCCCCTGCTCTCTGATGCCGCCTGGTGTCTGTCCATTCCTCCATGGCCGACAGTAACCGCTGCCCACGGACGGCTCCTTTGCAGTTCTTCGAGTATACATCCCAGAAGGAGATCCGCTAGAACACCCACCAACCTGAGGGGTGCGTGGAGGTGGAGGCGGGCGGGGAGAGCCTGGTCATGGAGCTCTGCCAGGACCCGGTCCCCGAGAACCACTACTTCCTCCTGCGCCCGGTGAGTGGGCAGTGTCATCTGTGCTGTCAGTCTTGGAGCTGTAGTAGACCCCGGGAGTCTCAGGGAGGAGCCGGCCCCAGGCATGCTGGGATAAGGGACATGCTGGGAATGGGGGTGGGGTGGGATGGGGAACTGTTGGGGCCTTTGTCTTGCAGGATCCCTAATGCTTGGCCTGTCTTCTCTTGTTCACTTGGAGTTGCTGGGTTCTGGGCGGGGCTTGGGACTGACCTGGTGGCTGCTGCTGCTGCTGCTGGAATGGGGTCTCCTTAGAGCAGCTGTGAGGGCAGATCCTGTGGGGGGAGAGTTGGGGTGGTGGGGAAACTTTTACTTCTGTAAATCTCACCCCAATCTTCCCCAGCTCTGGAATCAGGGGGAGCGGAAGGGGAGATGGTTACAGGGGTCACCAAAGCACACACCCAGCCCTGGATTTATCCCACGTGGCCCCTCCTGAGCTTCACCATTTGCAGCCCTGGAGGTCCCGACCATCACTGGGATGGCCCTGGTGGCCCCCAGCATTGCAGGACCTAAGCATCACCTCCTCAGTTCTTAGCATTCAAGCAGATGGCCTGCTTGGCCCAAATCCCCAGGGTTTTCTATCCCAAGAGTGCTCTGGAGGACCCCCTCCAGTAAATAAATAACTTAAGAGGTGAACCAAATAAAACGAGGGCAGTACCCATAGCTTTGTCCAACTCTAGGAAGGACTCGGTGGATAGCCGGCAGCTTCCTTGGAAGCTGTCAAGCCCAGGCAGGGGCGCTGAGTGGTCACTTGTAGCACAGGGCCAGGCAGGGATTTACTAAGGTGCTTGTCCTGTGGGCAGCCATCCCTGGTTCAATCCCTGGCACCACCTCTGGTACCCAGGCCCCTGTAGAAGTGACCCCTGAGGACCCGAGCATCCCACCCCCCATAGAAATGTTCCTTGCAGTGTACACTACTCCTGCTGGGGTCTGTTCTCCATCACCGTGGATTTGGAGCGGGCAGTGGATGCAGGCCCAAGAGGCACTAGGTCCCTCATGCTGTGACCCCCTCTGCTGTGGACCCTGAGGAGATTTGTAATTCGGCTGTAGCTTTGGCTCATTCAAGCACGGTTTGAGCACTGAAGAGGAGACAAGTAATAACAATATAAAAGGAAAAAAAAAACCAAAAAAAAACAAAAAACCTGTCCTCTTTCCTTGGATTCATTCTCAGCCTGGCCCCAGGGATGGGAAGATTCTTCTGTCATACTTACAAAGGGTTCATTCTATGTATGAGAAGAAAGTAGAGGACCTTTTCTGGTAGAAAAATGTTACAGTTAGGAATGAGAGGTGGAGTCTGGAAGGATGATGATTCTTGGGTCAGAGGGAGACTGTATGACAGGCTGTACCTCTGTGCCCCAGACCTTCTGGGTTTCTTCACCCAGTGCAGACATTTCTATATATATATTTCTGAAAGGACAAAAAAAAAAAAAGATCCACAGGCTCAAGAACACATTTTTTAAAAAATAATTTTCAAATTTTATTTTTATTGTTTGGGGGCCACACCTGGCGATGCTCAGGGGTTACTCCTGGCTCTGCAATCAGGAACGACTCCTGGCAGTGCTTGGGGGACCATATGGGATGCCAGGGATCGAACCCGGTTCAGCCGTGTGCAAGGCAAATGCCCTACCTGCTGTACTATTGCTCCAGCCCTGCAAGAACACATTTTCAGGAAAAATTCTTTGAGCAATCACTTGTCATTCTCTGAAATTGCCTGTGATCTTTCCTAGGATGGTTCTTTGTTTCACGAACAGTCGAAGGAATGTGTTCAGGCCGAGAAGGAATCCAACGACAAGTTTCTCCCACTCTTATGGGACTGCACCCTCTCAAGCCGTCAGCAGTGGTTCTTCCAGGAACAGATGCTATGACCATGCGGGAGCACACCGGAAGTGAGGGCCCTAGCCCCTGGGCCCAGCAGAGAGGGGCCGGGCTCCCGGACAGAGCGCCCACTCAGCTGCCTGCCTCCGATGCTGAAGGTTAAGGTGGGGTGGGATTCGGTGCATAATGTGAATGCACTTGGTACTGGTTTGGAAACATTTGCCATCGTTCCCAATTACCCCCGTTTTCAAAGGGTAACCATCAAATGTTCACTTGTGGTTTTCAGGGAATTAAAATTTTCAAATATTTTTCTATTATTTTTTTCCTATTGTGTTGTTTTATTTCCTCTAGAAAAGAGGTATATAATTCAAGTTGGTATTTGCAGTAGTTCCCAGGGCACATCTGCATGAGTTCCCAGGAAATCAGACTCACGGCATGTACTTTGCATCCCTTGGTACTACCTCACACGCTGGGTTGGGTGTTTCCTCCCTGTAGATAGATAAAATCTAGGAATCTGGCATTGGTTCCTTCTGGGCATTTAGAGATTACTCACGTATTTACATATTTAATAAAAAGGCTATTTAGTGGGGGCTGGAGCGATAGCACAGAGGGTAAGGCGTTTGCCTTGCACAAGGCCGATCCGGGTTCGATTCCCAGCATCCCATATGGTCTCCTGAGCACCGCCAGGGGTAATTCCTGAGTGCCGAGCCAGTAGTAACCACTGTGCATTGCCAGGTGTGACCCGAAACGAAAAAAATAAAGGCTATTTAGTTATTTATTTTGGTGGAGGCCACACCCACTTCTTTGTCAGCCTCGTGGAGAAGAGAATGTTTTCTGTGGATTTCATAGCCGTGTTTTTCAGGGGTTCCCATAATATGCTTTCTGAACTTATCACACTCTTTTCAACTTCTTCCTGTTATTTCCAGTAAAAGACAGCACATTTGCATCAGTAGAATTGTAACCCTCCCGCCCCCACTGTGATATCATGGAATATTTTTTTTATTTTGCTTACTTTTTTTTTTGTTGTTTTGCGCCACTTCCTGCAGTTCTTAGGGCTCACTCCTGGCAGTACCCAGTGCTCTGTACTCAGGAATCACTCCTGGCAGTGCCCAGGCGACAATATGGGGTGCCAGGGATTGAACCCAGGTTGGCTACATGCAAGGCAAATGCTCTACCTACCATGCTATCACTCCAGCCCCACATTCTCTTATATTACCCATATATGTACCATTTGCCTATATGTAGCGAGTCATTTTTCTCTTGCTGCTTTGAGATTTCTCTCTCTCTCTCTCTCTCTCTCTCTCTCTCTCTCTCTCTCTCTCTCTCTCTCTCTCTGTGTGTGTTTTAACAGTTTAGGATGTCTCTTGGTGTAAACATAGAGTGATAGCACAGCGGGAAGGGCACTGCCTTGCACACAGGCGACCTGGGTTCATCTCCTGACATCCTAGATGGTCCCCCAGGCCCCACCGAGAGTGATTGATTCCTAAGTACAGAACCAGAAATAACCCCTGAGCATCTCTTGATGTGGCCCCAAAACTTAATCACTTAATCACTTATCTTCCCGTTAGTCGTTGATTTGCTCAAATGGGCGCCAGTAACGTCTCCATTTGTCCCTGTTGCCTGCTAGTGTAGCCCAATGGCATCTGTTCGCTCTGGGAATATGAAGAGCCTCAAACTGATCGTTCATGACCTTGATGAAGTCTGACCATCTGGTAGGTGGGTGGCCACGCGGTCTTTTGACATCCCGTGGAATCCAGTTGGCAACAGCTCTAGTCCAGTGGTCGTCTTTAAATCTCATTACATGACCAGCCCATCTGATTTTTGACACCTTGGCAAATGAGACAGTGTCCCTGATCCTTGATCGTCGACGGATGTCAGAACTCCGGATGCGTTCTCTCATTTGAGTGAAACGTGATATTCCAAGCATAGCTCTTTCTATTCTTCTTTGGGAGACCTGAATAGCGTTCTCATCATGTTTGCGTAGGGTCCAGGTCTCTGAGGCATATGTTAATGCAGGAAGAACAGTAGAATCAAAGAGATGTGCCCGGAGCCGGAGGTTCTTCGTCCTCTTAGCTATTTCTTCGACGTTCTTGAAGGCGTTCCAAGCCGCTCTCTTCCTCCTGCGCAGCTCGGGTGCCAGGTCATTTGTCATGTTGACTTCTCGACCTAGGTACACATAGCTGTTGCATTCGGAGATGGTCGTTCCGTTGAGAATGAATGGGGCATCAGGAATGAGGCTGTTTCTCATAAACATTGTCTTCGTAAGATTCAGCTGTAGACCCACCTTTCCACACTCATGGTCAAAGTCAGCCAGAATTTGTGCCGCTTGGCTGATATTTGGTGTTATTAAAACAATGTCATCAGCAAACCTGAGGTGGTGTAGCTGCCGACCATCTATCTTCACTCCAAAACAACAAAACAAAAAAAGAATAGATGTCTAGGTGTAGTGGATTTGTGTTTATCATCCTTGGGATTCACTGAGATTTTGAGAAAAAGAGCTTTAAAAAGTCAATATGGGATGGTCTTCATCTTAGCTTTTGCTGCTCCTTTCTCTGTTCTTTAAGTTAGATAATGTCTAATGAGTAATCTTTTCATTTCACATCTTCTGCCATCTCAAACCTGTTGACATCATGAAGCTTTGTGAGTTTTTTTGGTCTTAAATTTCAGTTACAGTACTTTCGACTCCAAATATCTCTCTGGTTCTTCAAACATCTGATGATGTCTGTTTCTCTGCTGAGATACCCAATATATTGATTTAATGTTAACACATGTTCCATTAATCCTTTGAACAGATTTCCTTAGTTCTCAGAATATATTAATAACAGCTTTGAAAGATTTTATGATTCAGCAACTTAAAACAACTCTAAAAGGCCATTGGTTGTTTTTCACCCCTCTCCATTAGCATGAGTTTGCTGCTAATTCAGCCAGTAGGAGAGGGTCTGTTGCTAAATTATATTATTTCTTTTTAGGGTTCACTGAATTAAATCAGGTCTACCCAGTATAATTTCCTTTGTTGAAAAAGATTTAAGTTTTAAGTTAAAAGTTAAATTGAGATTTAAGTTCAGAGTCAGCTGATGAGGTTAAAAAGTCAACTTCATTTGACATTAAAAAAAGTTAAAAGTTAACTGATTAGGGGGCTTAATGCCATCCTACAAAATTCGTGTTTTTAAAATGTTATCCCATTATCTTCCAGGTTCTGTTCACTCTCGAGGGGAGGGGACTATGGGGGCCAGGAAACAAGAATTCTGCAGAGTGGCCTGGAATTTTGCTTTCCCTGGTCCAGTGGGTTATTTGACTAATATTGTAAATGAAGCAGGTGCGTTTGGAACTGGTTTCAGAGGTGCCCCTCTCTCTGGAAGATGCCTGCTTCCCAGGTGAAAAGATTCCCTTTTAAAAACCTGTAACAATTCCCGGGGGCCGGAGTGATAGCACAGTGGGCAGGACGTTTGCCTTGCACGTGGTCGACCCGGGTTCGATCCCCAGCATCCCATATGGTCCCCCAAGCACCGCCAGGAATAGTTTCTGAGTGCAAAGCCAGGAGTAACCCCTGAGAATTTCTGGGTATGACCCAAAAAGAAAAAAAAACTTTATCAATTCCCAAGAACATTTTTGGGGACTGAGGGTAGGGAACCATTCCCGGTAGTGCTTGGGGGTTACTCCCAACTCTTTATTGAGGGGTTGCTCCCAGGGATGTTGGGACCAACCTTCATGCAAAGCAGGTGCTCAGTCTCCCAGGAAACTGAACCTTTGTCGCTGGACAAGCCCCTTTGTGTCAGCTGGGCAGGATTCATTTTATTTAAATGGGCTACTTGCATGTTTCTTGCTGGTCGAATATGGATGAAACATAACATTCCCAATTCATTGGCTTCCTTTTTCTCCTTCGGCAAAGCAGTTATTTTCAGGCTTATTACGATGTGCACAGACTTACCTGTACCTTGTGAAGAGGCAGGATCCGGCCCAGGAGGGGAGATGCTGCCACCTCACAAGCTCCAGGTGGTGCCAATCTCATGGACCAGGGATGGTGTTTGAGGAACAGCATATTCCTGTGGGACTAAGGGAGAGGCATCAACCCTGGGTCTGACCAGTCCCTACTGTATTACTCTGACGTGCCCACGAGATGGTGCTGTCCACCTAGGAAACCTAATCCCCTTTGCCATCAAATCTGTAGCACTGTAGCACTGTCCTCCCATTGTTCATTGATTTGCTGGAGTGGGCACCAGTAACGTCTCCATTGTGAGACTTGCTGTTACTGTTTTTGGCATATTGAATATGCCATGGTAGCTTGCCAGGCTCTGCCGTGCGGGCGGGATACTCTCGGTAGCTTGCCAGGCTCTCCGAGAGGGATAGAGGAATTGAACCCGGGTCGGCCACTTGCAAGGCAAACACCCTACCCGCTGTGCTATCTCTCTGGCCCCTCAAACCTATTGGCAGAAAATCATTCCAAATCCTAGGCCCAGGGATTCAGATCCAGAAGGCACCTGAAACCTGTGCTGGTGTAGCCGGCGGGATCAGCGGGAGGCCAGCGAGGGAAGTGAGTTGGCCTGAAATATCATAGCAAGGTTGAGAGAGCTTCCTCCTACTTAGCATCCTCCACATGGGTTAGGGACCTGGATTCTAAAATAGCCAGCGTGTTCTCTACTTAAAGTGTGCCGTCAGCTGTCTCCATGGGAAATCCCCCTTTCCTCTATGGCACTGGACTAGACTTTAAAGTCAAGCTACTCACCTCAGGGCCAGAGAGACAGTCCAGTGGGTAAGGTTTTTGCCTTGCATGCGGTTGATGAGTGTTTGATCTCCATACCCCATTTGATCCCTGGAGCCTCCAGGAGAGAACCCTTGAGTGCAGAGTCAGCTGTGAGTCCTCAGCAGCCCCTGGTGAAGTAAAAGGAGAAACAAATAGAGTAAATGACCCTCTTGAGAAAAAGTCTCTAAAGGCTTTGCCACTTGCCTTGTTGTGTCTGAGTCACAGTGTATACTGGGCCCAGGGCTGGACACTGCCCTGCTCCAGTCTGCTGAGGAGTGACTTCTCATGCAGCATTCTGTGTAAACTCAAAAAGGGCACAGGTTCGGCTATTAACCGAAAGGTTGGTGGTTCGGGCCCACCCAGAGACGCCAGATGTGTACACTCAAAAAGGGCACAGCTGCGATGGTAGCTCTGTCTCTCCCACCACCCGGGTTTGATAGTCTCACCCTGCTTCCCCCACCCCAGGGAGGTCGATGGCGATGGGCAGGTGAAGGAAGGAAATGAGGGCCAGGCTGGTTGGTCTTAGTTATAGTTTATTCCAATCCTCTCTCCACCCACTCTGGTCTCTCTCTCCTCTGCCTCCCCTTGCCCATTCTACAGTCTCATTATATCTCCCAGGATGAGGGATTGGGGTAACAATTACACATAGGTGTGGTCACAATCAATAGGGGTAGAATTCTTTCCCTCAGGGAAAGCCGCTCCTAGGACAGATCCTCTCTCAGCAGGACGACCCTCCCTCCAGCGGAATCCCATGGGTGTGTTTCTCCTCTCCTTGTCCAACAAGCATATTAGGATATATAATATAAATCATTTTGTATGGATACAGTGAGAAATACCTTAAACTTATAGAATTGCCGTCCTAGGGCCATCTCGATCTCAGACTACAGTGCTCAGGCCAGATAATCTTTCCCTCCCCTACCAGGATCCTAATCTCGTTGTTTACTTTTGGATCATGACAGCATTTGTCTATGATCAAACTCTTAACTTTTAGTTAAGAATCGTGGCACTTTGGCCTGGCCCATTTCGATACCAGGGTAGCTCACCGCTTCCCCTGGGTCCATTCAGTTCCTCGTCAGGACCCTGCTTTTGGGGTGTTAGGAACTAAGGGCAACTGAGGCTTAAGTCGAGAAAGCAGATGCCTGGCAGTGAATAATATTCAAAGCCAATTAAATCCTAAATTACAACGCATAATGTTAACGGTCTTCCTGTATCTATACAAAAGGGCATTGCTTTAAAGTAAACTATTCATAAGGCACAAGGAGGGGAGAAAGGCAATATTAATTTACAGTACAATTTCAGTGTCTAGAAGGATCTGACCTTACAAAGGAAAAGATACTGATTAGGAGTGAAAAGCTGATTGACTGGTTGGGGAGGAGAGCATAGGGAAGAATTTATAGATAAACACAACGGAATGGAAGTGCCTTACGAGCACTGTAATAAACCGGAGTTCCTCGTGACAAAGGGGAAAGGGCAAACCAATGTTAAGCCTAAAATATTTGGAGCTATATTCCACCAGCATTCTATCAAACTTGCAATTTTCCCTTCAGTACGGGGGATTGAATCTAGGGTGTCACACCTGGAAGGTAACGGCCCATCCCTGACCTGCGTTTCCTGCCCGAAGTCTCAATCTTATGTTCGTGTGTAGATGTGAGGATGGCACTGTATGTACATGGTGTGTGTGTGCATGTGTATAGATGTGTGGATTGTACTGTATGTGCATGTGTATAAGTGGGCATGTTTATGTGTGTGCACGTGTATGTAAAAGTGAAGATGGACTATGTGTATGCATGTATGTGTGCACACTTTTGTTCACAATGTGTAGAAATAAGGGTAGCACTTTGTGTTTGCACCAGGCCTGGCTTCTTAAACTGTAGATCAAGACTACACACGGGGTTTGCATAACTTAAAAGATACTTGTTTTACTTTAAATTTATTTATGATGTAGGTGTCTGGAGCGATAGCACAGCAGGTAGGGTGTTTGCCTTGCAGGCGGCCAACCCAGGTTCAATTCCCAGCATCGCATATGGTCCCCCGAGCACTGCCAGGAGTAATTCCTAAGTGCAGAGCCAGGAGCAACCCCTGTGCATCGCTGGATGTGACCCAAAAAGAAAGAAAAAATCAAATAAATTTATTTATGATTTATCAAATAAATATTTGTATCCTTATTTTATATACCTCAAAATCAGGGGCCACGGAAAAAATTTCCTAACAAAAAGGGGTTGTTAATGGAAAACTTTAAGAAGCTCAGAGAGAGAGAGAGAGAGAGAGAGGGAGAGGAAGAAGGAGGAGAAAGAGAAACTTTATTATACATAATAGAGATTGAATAATAACAGTAAAACCTGAAAAATTGCCAGAAACAAGGACTAATAAGTTACTGTAGCAGCAGACATTAGAAGTCAGAGCAACTGAGTGGTAGGCATGTCTCGGGCAGTTTAGGAAATCATAAATTGGTGGCAGAGGAGAGAGAGGAGGGGAATGGGCCACTCTCCCTGACAACCACCGTCCTGTTACCACGACTATTTCAATAAGTGGATCCATCCTAGGCTGCGTGGGTGTGTGGCATTGGGCGGGGCGGGTCCTGCCAGGAAATGGCTCCTGCTTCTGGATGATGAGGAATCCGTGCCGTGGGGTCTCACCATGTCCAGAGCCTGTCACTGCCCACCCATGGTGCCTATCCTGTCTATACCCCCTCTGCAGTGCCCCCCAGGGAGAGCCGCCCATCTTGCCCCAATGCTACGTGGGTTCCCACCCCTAGTGGCCAGACCATGTCTCAGGATAAGGACCTACAAACCTCCAGGTATTTTCTAAGCCTCTCAAGGACTGGATGGATCTTCTCTGCCCAGAACCTCACCCCAGTGTGGAACCCTTCACTGCCCACAGGATCCCCAGACAGCACAAGTCCACAGTGACCCTGTGCCCCACCATCAGAGATGGATTTGATTCTAAGCCCAGCGAAAGTGATAGGGGGAGATGTCAGAGCTACAGGAGACAGCCGCAGACCACTGGGGCCTGAATGTGCTCAGGGCAGGGAGGACAGGGGCACTCGGGGGTGCCATAGTGGGCACGGGCGATATGGGGGAGCTGGGGTTCCTTTCAGGCTGCAGGACTCGTGAAGGCAGCGTGGCCAGGCTGAGTGGTCCTAGTTGGGAGTGTGTGTATTGAGAGGGATTTCCAGAACAGGCCGGGAGCAACACCAGAGAAGCGTCCAGCTCCCCCAAGGCCAGGTCTGGTGTCCAGCTCCCAGTAGGATGGACTGAGTCTCAGAGAAAGGGGCAGAGCTGGGATGGGGAGATTCTGTGGGGTCATTAAGAGCCCTCCAGGACTCAGAAAGGGAAGTCTCTATGCAACATGGGGAACTGGTCAGGGACTGACTGGGTCTGGGGGCTCAAAGGCCCCACAAACTGGCTGTTGCCAGTCTGGGAGGAAGCAGAGACAGAAGGACAGAGAGAAGGTGGACACCGGATAAGGTGGGAGCAAGAACTCTGCGGGCCTGAGGAGAGGAGAGGGGATGGGCAGGGAGGGCAGGGGCTCCAAGGACAGAAAGGAGAGAGAGGGGCCAGCGGAATGAGGGGCGGTGGGGACAGCGACCAGGACAGCCCCTCTACCAGGCTCGCTGGGCTCCCACAGCAGCAGCCAGGCCAGACCTAGGGGTGATCAGTGGCTAATCTTGGCAGTTGCAGCCCAGCCTGGGCATGGGGGGACGTGATCTCTGGGAATGAGAAAGTCGTGGACTGAGCTACGGGAGACCGAAAGGGTCAGTGCTCCTGGCCCACGGTGGAGCCCACAGAGTTCCAAGCCACCATCGTCGGTAGGAGGCAGTGCCCGAGGGACCGGGTGGGGGTGGGGAGACCCTTCAGGCCCACCAGGGCAGAGGCTGGTGCAGCCTTCATTGTGAGGTTACCCTGGGAGCTCTAGATTTCTCCCTGACCAATGGGGTTGCAGCCCCGAGGCCACGGCCCCATCCCTGCCTATAAAAAAAGCTAGTGGCCCCGCGCCTCAGGGCACCCTCTTTCAAGGATGCTTGAGAGAGAAGTGGCCCCAACACACCTTTCCCCTGTTAACCCTTCGAGGGGTCATATAGGGGTCACCTCCAGGTGGTGACCCTTCTACGGGTCATCTATGGGTCACCTCTAGGGGTCATCTCTAGGGGATCTTTGGAAATTGGCAGAGCGCAACGGACAGTAAGAAAAGGCACTCCGCCCTGCACTGGTCAGTTTATGGCCCCAAGGCCACAGGATCAAGCCCAGGCCCATTTCTAGTAAGTCTTCCGGCAGTTTTGTCCCCAGCAGCCTCTGTCCTCGTCAGGGTCTCCTGGGACACAGAACGCTTGCTTCTAGTTGTCCCTCGTGTCCCTGCTGGCACTGCCAGGGGGGCTCCAGTGGGTCCAAACCAGGAAAGAATCCACTTTGTAAGGGGTCCAGAGCAGCAGATGGCGGTGAGAAATGAGCAGTCCCCGAGATGAGCAGGAGGAACCAAGAGTCGGGGCTGTGGACCATTAAGTTTGGGTGGGGTTGAAGGTCTGGGGTCCTTGACTGTCTGCTTCCTCTCAGGTTTACCGGCCTCTGGGTGCCCCTGAAACAGTCACATCGTTGACAACATTTCCAAGGACAGGTAGAGGAAGGTGTTCCAGGAACAACGGGTGAACCCAGAGAACAACTGCGGATGCGAGTGGGGGCCGAGGGGACTGAGCTGGGGTGAGAGAAGCGGGTGCAGCGCCGCCTGGAGTCTGAGGGCTGAGGGGTGGCCAGCCGGGAGCCCGACCAGGATTGAGTTGTGTCTCAGCAACAGTGGAAGGGGTCTGGGTAACATTCCCCAGTCTTGGAGCTGAGCGAGTCTCCTATCATCTCCAATTATCACCTATCTTTCCAACATGTCTTCACTGCGAGCCCACGAAAAGTTCTGTACACCAAGAGTTTTGTGAGAGGGTGCAGGGTTTGCCAGCCATCAGCTCCCCTCCACCCTGGGGTATTTTTGGGGCATAACACTTCAGCTTTCTGGGCTGTGACTTTCCTGGTATGTGAAATGGGCTGATGAGACCCCCTGTGAGGCCAAGAGCCTGCCTTGGCTGATGGCAGGAAGGACAGGTCAGAATGCCCTAACTGAGGGCTGTGGTGGTACTGACTGGCCCACACTACACAGAGGGGTCTGGAGTTGGCAGTTGCCAGGTAGGAGTCAGGGTCCGAGGCAGAGTGGACCCAACTCCTAGGCACTGGGACAAAGACCCCATGGGGGCCTGTGGGTGAGGGTCTCAGCCCTGCATCTCCTGGCTGGGATCTAGTCGGCCCTCCTGCCTGTCCTCACAGACACTGTCCTACCTCCCCCAGATGCCAGGGCAGGACGAAAAGGTGCAGTGCCAGTGGCCTCAGTGGGGCCGATCTGCTGGTACCTGGACATGCACATAGCTGCCGACAAGAGCACCTGGATGCCCGCAGTCACCTAGGCTCCAAGGAGGAGCAGCTGTACCAGCGGATGCTGCGGCAGAAGCAGCCCATAAACCAGCTGCTGCAGGTGCCACCAAGGCAGCAGGCCCTGCTGGAGGCTGCCATCAGGGAGTTGAGGGATACCAGGTGAGAGAGGGGCCAGGACCTCTGGGGCCAGGAGAAACACCTGTGGGTCAGAGGGTGGGGTTACTGGGGAGGGGAGCCAGGCGGCCCCCTCCCCCGGCCCCCCACCCCCCTTGCTTGGCTGAGACCCTAATGCTGCCCCACATTCCATCCAATCCACAGGGATTGGTGTGGAGACGAACAACACACAGGTGCTCCTGGACACAAAACGTGAGGAGCTGGAGGCCACAGAGAAGGAGGAGGCGCAGGGGGCCAGGCCGGAGGAGTGCCAGAGTCCAGGAGCTGGAGGAGACAGTCAAGTCCCAGGGGGCAGGGACCATGGCCTGTGTGAGATCCGGAGACACTCCTGTTGCTGTCCTTAAGGAAGAGGAGTCCACCGTCATCGGACCCAGGTCCTGTAATAACCCGCTTAAAATCCAGAAAACGCAGCTGGTCAGCAAGAGCTCCACTGGCAGCCTGACACCCCGCTGATACCTCGATTTTACTGTACCTAAGCACCCTGCCTCTCTCACCCAATTGATCTAGCCCAGCCCCGTCCTCCCCACGCCACCCGAGTTCTGCCTTCTGCCTTGGCCCTTTGCTCTTCTCCCTCCACTAGAACCAGGGATATCCCTCACTGCAAGACCAGGGATCGGGGCAAAGGCACAACTATTGTCCATTTGAAGACATGAGATCAGGGGGACCGTAAAGTCTCCCTCCACTAGATCCAGAGATGTGGGGGAAGAAATGTCCCCACCCTTGGGCCCCCCAGGGATCAGGGGTCACAGTTTCCCCCTCCATAGACCCAGGGATCAGGGGAGCAGAAATGTCTCCCTCCCTAGACCCCAGGGATCGTGAGGCCAGAAATGTCCTACCCCTCTAGACGCCAGGGATGGGGGGACCAGAGATGTCCTGCCACCACTGGACGCGAGGGATCGGGGGGGGCCAGAGAGAGGCCCCCCACCACTGGACGCCAGGGATCGGGGGGGAGCCAGAGAGAGAGCCCCCGCACCATTGGACGCCAGGGATCGGGGGTGCCAGAGAGAGAGAGCCCCCCCCCACTGTATGCTAGGGATCGGGGGGGGCAGAGAGAGGTCCCCCCGTCCACTGTACGCCAGTGATCGGGGAGGGGCAGAGAGAGCCCCCCCACCACTGGACGCCAGGGATCGGGGGGCCGAGATGTCCCCCCCACTAGGCCCCAGGAAACAGTGGGGAAGAAATGTCCCTCGCCACAAGATTCGAGGGATCAGATGCCAGATATATCCCCCCAGCACTAGCAAACAATGCTTTGGAGGTCAGAAGTCACAACTCAGCTCTCCCCTCCCCATTGTGGGGTCCTGTTTCTTCACATGACAGCCCTGAAGCTTGGCCGCTGGTACCATACAGTGACCGGATTCTACACACTCTTTGGGGCTGTTTGGGGACTTTGTATTGCTGACTGAGAAGAGGGGAAGGAGGAAGGCGGGCTTTGTCCCTGACTGCCACTGTCTGATTTTCACGATTGTTGCAATAAATGGATCTATCCCAGGCCTGTGTGGGTGTGTGTGTCACTGGGCGGGGCAGGTCTGGCCAGTAGTTGACAATTGCTTCTAGATTGTGGGAAGCCTTGGCCATGTCACCATGCCAAGACGCTTCACCTGCCTGCCCCTGTGTGAAGCCTGTCAATGACCCCAGGAGAGTCCACCCCAAGGGTTGAAGGTCTCAATCACGGATGCGTCCCCAGGAGGGAGGGCAGGATGCAGCACCCAGAGCCCTGCCTTCCACTGCAGCAACTCCATGGCCTCCCCTGGCCTCTGGTGCCTGTTCCCCCATTCCCCTCTGCAGTGGCACCAGGAACAGACCCCACTTTGCCCCCTAGTGGCCACATCAGGTTTCTCAGGATGAGGACTTGAAAGTGCTCCTGCAGCAGGTGGGTCCAAGGTGCTGTCCCCTCAGTCAGGGTCCCTCTCCATGGTACCTGCCCCAGCAGGAAGACAGTGTGTTATCAGTGGAGCAGGATGGGGCCGTGGATGGAACATGTTTCTAGTGTCCCCGAGTCTGTACAGAGCTGATCCCTGAGAATAGCGCCCCACTTCTGTCTGGACCACATGGTTCCCTAATACAAGTCCCACTGCCACCATCACAGCACGGTCAGACCCCATGAAATAGAGAACCAGGCCCTGACTCCTCTTTGTTCCTGCACGCCTGGACCTGGTGGGACAGCCTTGGCTGAGTGACACGCTACTGGTGACAAGAAGTGTGTCCAGATGCATGTGCCAGACCAGATGCAAAGCCTCAGAAGGAAGAGTCATCCTGTTCTAGTCATTTGCAGGAATTTGGTCAGCCATGCCCCTTCCTGCCAGTCACACTGCTACTGGGAGTCACACTCCTGGTAAGGCAGCCCAGGGCAGGCACAGGCAGCTCCTGGTTTACCCCTCGGTGCCCAGTTCATAGCCCTGCCCTGCACCATGGACCTGGGGCTGCCCATTCACTCTCACACTTCTGCACACCTTACACATGTCCTGCACACCCTCTCGCAGCGTCTACTGGGGCTCTGGGCTTAGCTCCCCGTGTCCTGCCTCTGGGTCCCTGGGCTCTGGAAACACCAAGTCCAGGTTTGCCTTGAGGTTTGGGGAGCTGAGAGACTGTGGGGATCAGAGGCTCACCCCTATCCACCCTTGCCGGTGGGGAGAGCTGTTCTCCCTGGACATTGAAAGACTGTCTTGGGAGATTTTCCTCTTAGGATCTTACAGAGTCTCACCAAGACACAGGTGGCACCCAAGAGTTTGCCGGAAGCATCCCAGTGTATTCCATGTGTTCAGGCTCTATCCAGCTACCCCCAAACGGGCATTAGCAGGTCACAGCATAATTATGTAGGTTGTTTACAGGCTACCTCGATTCTGCGGTAACAACTTTCATCTAACATACAGTGTTGCCTACTGCTCTCAGGTGCTCCTACAGTGGTGACTCCAGTTTCTAAGCTCCATTGTTTGAGCGTTCCCGTGAGCCTCTTCCATCCCTGCTCGGGCAAACTGCTCTCACTCTCTTGCTCGGTGAGAGATTTGGGAACCCCATCTAGGTCGTACAGAGGGACAGAGACATATAAATAAAGTTAAGGAAATAGGAGTAGCTTACTGGGGGCGCTCCCGGGCGGACTCTCCGAACCTCAGGTGAGGCAATGGTACACCCGCGCCCTGGGTTAGACTAAGGGGGCTATGAAGTTGTCTTGGTCTGGTCCTAGTCATCTGTTTGTGGGTCAATGGTAAGGAACCTGGAATGAAGCCTGGTGGCTTCCTGTCACCAGGTGGACGATAAGTCTTGTCTTCCTCACCTGGGACAAGGTGATCTCTGACTCCAGGAATGTTGCTGTCCACTCAGCCTGTTGCCATTTGGTTTTGGTCACCATTTTGTCAGAGCAAACCTCACATTTGATTCTTGTCAAATTTGGTGATTCCTGACTCATCCATCTTCTCCACCTCCTAGAGTGGGTCTCTCAGAGGTCCTGCCTAGTTTTTCGCTTCTGCCTCTTGTTGCCTCCTTGGTTCCCTCCCCTTAGGCTTGGCAGACAGAATCATTTGCGAGCCCCCCTTAGCTCACCCCGCTGCGGCTGATCCTGACAAAGTAGCACCTGCAGGTTAATCTTCTGGCGATGCTCAGTCATGAGTGACTCTCTGGGATTGTTTCTCATTTCTGACCTGACTCTGAGAGATGTCCATTCTACAGTGAGGCCCTCTGGAGTGGCCAAATCTGACCAAAGTTGGGCCTGACCAGCCTCCAGCTCCCTCCCCCATCTTGAATTCATTGTTTCAACTGGCTCAACCCCCCACCTTCCGCCCCATGATTGATTGGAATAGAGCAGCGTTCAGTCCTCATTGGAGAAAACACCTTTTCCTCCATGCTGGGCACAGAGCAGGCCCAGGGCCCATAGATTGGAAGACAACTAAGGCCAGGGAGTCAGTTTGGTTCTGGACCCTTAGTGACCATGGCATTCTGGACCTTAAGGAGTTTTTCTACCTGTGTGGTCAGTTGAGTTAGAGACCCTCTGCCTGTTCCCAGTCACCACAGCCCCCATCTGGCCTCTGGGGCACACAGAGCAGCGAGGAGACCAGAATCAGCCCTGGGGGTGGGGTGATATGTTTTCACCTCTGGGCTGCTCAGACAAATGAGCAAAGCACAGTTAGCAGGCACATCTCCCCCTACCCCCCCCCCCCCTTCAGGATCCCACTGTCCAGGGTATATTCTCAATGACACCATGCTCATCAAGGGTCACTGTCAATCAAGATGAAACTAGCGCCCAGGTCAGCACTTCCTGATCACCTTTGTCAGGATTCTTGCCCTGCATCCCGCCACCCACCCAGACTCTGTCTCCTTCCCCTGCCTGGTCTCTGCGGGCCCCTGCAGAGTTTGCATCTGCTTTGGCAGCCTCAGGCAGTCCATGGTGTTTGCTCAGTGCACCAGAGAGTCGACCCTGGGGGCTCAGCACAACTCCCCAATTCTATTACTGTTAGTATTTGTGACCAAGGAGACCAGGGCTAGTCTAGGTACTGGCAGCAGTGCCATTGGGGCAGACCCTCAGTGCCCGAGCGTTTCCTGCCCTGCTCACACCCAGCATGCCTCCAGCTCTCACTGCCAGAAGACCCACGGTTCTACAGTTGGACACCGTGACAAGTTGCTGATGCAGATGTTTCTGTTTCCTCACCTCCTTTATGTTAAACGTTTACAGCAATGGTGAAAGTTGCTTCTCATCAATGTTGCCTGTCATCTTGCGTAAGCTCAGCAAGAGAATTACAGATTCCTTTAATCTGTCACTTCAAGTTGTGTTCAATGACTCCTGTAAAGTCAGGCATGAAAGGTCAGATCTGTTGGCTTTTCCTGGGCACACGTCATCTGCTCCTACTCCCCAGACTCCACTCCTGGGGCCAGTTTTATTTTGCCTATCCCAGACCCAAGGGGTCCTTGACCATTCTTTTGGCCAGAGACTGTCCCATGCTGTACTCTGGAACATATCACATGTGGGACCTTAGGCCTTCCCTTGTCCAAATCAGGGTGGCCTGGCGCCTGTCTGAGGTCCATCCAAGGCCCTCTACGTGATGCACATTTGGGAATGTTTGAATCAAGGACAATCACTGGGAAACTGAAGCTTTAGTAAGATGAATGTCCAGGATGAGATCAGGACCCACCTGTGACTGCATCAAGCATCAAGCAGTGTCTGTGTAGGGGTCTCTTTGCCAGGAGCCCCAGAGCATACCAACGCAATCAAGGAGAGAAAAACTAACATTTCCCTGGTAGTCTGGTCTGGGAAATGACACCCTTCTGTCTACATAGTTTCACACCAGAAAATTCCCAACATCCTCACTGAGCCACATGCCAAAAACCAAAGGAAACATATGGGCTTTACCTGGAACTTGGGAGTCATCTTGCACTTCCTGAAAGTCACGGGGTAGGTGGAAGGCTCCTCTTAGGGAAGAAAGGTGGCAGGGTGAGGGGGGTGCTGGACATGTGCCAGCCCTGACGTCCGGCAGCTAAGAAAAAGTAGCGACCCTTGAGCACAGTTCCTGACCTCCCAAAGAACACCAGACCCCCACTCTGTTCTTCCAAGACTGTGGTGAGCCACCCTGGAGATACACGTATAATACTATGAGTATTTTACCTGTCATGTCATGTCACGGTTACCCAGGCCGGGCTATTGTGAAGATGAGAATCCAGGCCAGTTTAGTGAGCCCAGGTGGCCTGAGGACTTCATCCTCTGTAGGAGTATCCTGGCAGGCAGGTGTCCATCCCATTCCGATCTGGGGTAGGGAGACCTCCCGGACTTCAGGACTTGTCTGGACACTGAGAGCAGGGCCCAGGGTGTGGTCAGTCATTGCAGATCTGCAGATCCCTGGTTGTCCATAGCAGAGACATTTCCAGTTCTCCCTTGGCCAATGTGCCTGAAACAACAATTTTATTTTTTGTCCAAATTTGAAATCCTTGAATGTTAAAAGTAGGTAAAGGGATATTCCCGATACCCTTTCAGTATCTATATTGTAAACCACAAAAAGGAAGACGAGAGAGAGAGAGAGAGAGAGAGAGAGAGAGAGAGAGCGAGAGAGAGAGAGAGAGAGAGAAGGCAGAGACAGAGACAGACAAAGACAGGAACAAACAGAGAGAAAGATAGATAATAAAAACATCTTCCAAAAAGGCTGAACTGAATATCTGGGAAAAAAACCCAAGTGCCTGAGAACGGATGACTGGTTAAAAAACTTTGGTATATCTACACAATGGAATACAATGCAGCTGTTAGAAAGGATGAATTCATGAAATTTGCATACAAGTGATACTACATGGAAAGTACCATGCTAAGTGAAATGAGTCAGAAAGAGAGGGACAGACATAGAAAGACTGCATTCATCTGTAGAATATCAAGTAACAAAATAGGAGACTAACACCCAAGAATAGTCACGATAAGTACCAGGAGGTTTGCTCCATGGCTTGGAGGCCAGCCACACATGGTGGGGGAAAAGGCAGCTCAGATAGGGAAGGGAGCACCAAGTAAAGGGTATTGGGAAGATCCTCCCAGGATGGGAGATGCATGCTGGAAATAAACTATAGACCAAACTTGATTGCCACTCAATGCCTCTTTTGCAAACTTCAGCACCCAAAAGGAGAGAGAGAACAAAAGGGAATGCCCTGCCACAGAGGCAGGGTGAGATGAGGGGAAGGGGGGTGGGAAGGATACTGGGATCCGTGGTGGTGGAGAATGGGCACTGGTGGAGGGATGGGTACTCGATCATTGTATAACTGAAATCCAAACACAAAAATTTGTAAGTCTATAACTGTACCTTATGGTGTTTCACTAATAAATTTTTTTAAAAAAAGGCTGGCCTAGGTGGAGAGGTGGAGGGTGTTGGGAGGGAAACTGGAAACATTGGAGGTGGGAAATGTACACTGGTGGAGGGATGGGTGAACAACGATGACTGAAGCCTAATCATGAACAGTTTTGTAAGGGTCTATCTTACATCGATTCAATAAAAAATTTTTAAGAGGAGAATGGATTATATTTGGATTTATAGAATTAGACATGTAGTACATTTTCTGAGGTAAAATCTAGAGCTCAGCTGAGTCGCTGCGATCATTATAGAATTGGGGAAGTGTGATGCTGAACTTGACTTTAGAGACATTCCATGATGAGTGGATCAGTGGTTCAAATGTGTCCTGCTTTGAGCACCATTCAACATGTCATTACTTAATTTCTTTTTTAAAAATAATTATTTCATTTACTTTAAGGGGAAACTCTATATGGGCACTTATAAATGGCAAACAAATTATATTTGCATTAGATATGGAAGTGGGACTTCAGTCTATCTGACTTCAATCTCTGGCGTCCCATAGAGGCCCTTGAGCATGGCTGGGAATGATCCCTGCTGTGGTTCCAAAACCAAAGAAGCAAACAAACAAGGAAATGTAATATATCAAAAGCTAGAACAGGTGGTGAGGTGTCTGCTTTGCATACTGCTATCCTGGGCTGATTCCTGGCACCTCCTATGGATCCTTGAGCACCATTAGGGGTGATCCCTGAGCACAGGACAGGAGACAGGGTCCCCAGTCAAGGGAGGTCTCATCTCTTAGGCCCCTGGAGCAAGACCATGGGGGCCTGTGCAGGGCACAGATTGCCCAGGCGCTGCCAGCCTTGGGCCTGGGAGTCGGTGCTTGACCTCCACATCCCTGGACCCAGAGCAGGATGCCCTGGCTGCCTGTCCTCACTCCCAGCCTTGTGCCCACAGGTGGGACTGCAGGACAAACAGGTGAGTGTCTGCGGCAGCACAAGACTGGGATCTCGGCCTCCCGCAGTAGGACGTGGCCTCTGACCAGTGTCGGTCTCTGAGAATAAGCAGGAGGAGGAGCAGGTGCTACTGCAGAGTCAGCTCCGGATCAGCTGCAAGGGGAGTGAATCAGGACAAGGTGGATATGGAGAAATGACAGAAGGTGCCGGGGGAGACCCACTGTGAGGGTAGGAGCCCGCCTGGGTTGGTGGGAGGAAGGACAGGCCAGGACGCCACCCACTATAATATATCAAAATCTAGAAAAGGCTAGAGGGGTTGTGGGGGTGTGGATTGGCCCTCACTGAACAGAGAGGGTCCTAGTAGCAGGGAGGCTGCGGGGTCGAGGTATAGGGAGGCCCCCTCTCTTAGGTCTTGGGAGAAAGACCCCCAGGGGAATGTGCAGGGGACAGGTAACCCCATGTGCTGTTTTCCTTGGGCCTGTGTGTGTGTGTCTGGGCCCTGAATGTTGTGGTGGGATCTGGACAGCCTTCGACCCTGTCTCATGACAGAGATGTGCATGCAAGACCAGAAGGTGCAGTGCCTGCAGCCTGGAATGCTTCTGCTGGTGCCAAAAGCAGCACACAGCTGCAACCCCACACCTGAATGGCCCACTCACATGGGCTCCAAGGTCGAGCAGGTTCTGAGGCACAAGGAGCTCATGGACCAGCTGCAGCAGGTGCTAACAAGGCAGCAGGCCCTGCTGGAGGCCACCTTCAGGGAGCTGAGGGAAACCCAGGTGAGCGGATGGGCAGGGGCTCAGGGACAGGAAGGCGCATCAGGACCTAGACCTGCCTACTCACCTGGTGCCTTCATCTTTAGGGGTCCTCAGTCCTGAAATCAGGAGCAACTGAGCCCCAGGCCTTGCTGGAATTCCAAGGGTACCCTGAAGAGGGTGAGTGGTGCGGTGGGTCTCCAGGAGGGAGAAGTTCCTGATGGGGATCTGGAGGTGGGGCTATATGGGAGGTGGAGCCATGCGGGACCCCTGAGATGCCTCCACCTTCCTTGCTTGGCTGAGACACTGGAGTGCCCCATAGTCAATCCAGTGTCGAAGAACACGGAGTTGGAGGTGAACATAGTGGAGGTTTGTGAGACCATGACCTCTATGGAACTCGAGGTGATGGTCATGAAGGACAGACTGGTGGCGTGTGAGAAGACTAAGGATCTGGATGACTAAGGTCTGAGACTAAGGTCTGGTGTCCAGACCTGGGGAGTGGGATGATGGATTGTGTGAAGAACCCAGAGAGACCCTCCTGTTCCTGTCTGTGAGGAACAGGAGGCCGCAGACCTCAGATCCGGATCCTGTAATGACCTGCCCACAAATAACCAGAATCCAGCTCGTCCACTTGAGTTCAGCTGGCAAGCTTGTTCACCATTAATCCACTTTTTCTACCCTGATGATGTACTCTGTGTTCTTCAATTCCAACTAATCTAGCCCTGATCCAGTTCTTCCCACCCTCCTCCTTCCTCCCTCCTCCCCACTCTTCCACTTTCCCTCAGCACTAGACCCTAGGGATCAAGGGGGCAGAAAGGTCCCCCAACACTAGACCGCAGGGATCAGTGGGACAAAAATGTCTCCTACCTCTAGGCACCAGGGATGTTGGGAGCAGAAATTTAAACTGGGCCACACTCAAACTTCAGTCATGATAGCTCCAAAAGCCAAACAAGGGCTTGAGGTGGGAGCTCTCCCTCCCCAGTACACAGTCCCGTTTCACCATATGGCAGCCCTGAAGCTAATGGGCGCAGGAAACATCAGAGCAACCAGTTCTAGACACTCTTTGGGGGCTGGTTGGGCACTAATGAATTGAGGAGAAGAGAGAGGAAGGAGGCATGCTGGGTCACTCTCTGACAGTCACTGTCCTATTTCCAAGCTTGTTTCAATAAATGGATCCATCCCAGGCCGTGTGGGTATGTGTCTCGGGCGAGGTGTGTCCTGCCAGCAGTTGGCAGTTGCTTCTAGATTGTGGGTGGCCCTTACCATGGGATTCACCATGTCTAGAGCCTGCCATCTGCATGCCCCTGAGAACAATGTCAATGACCCCAGGAGAGTACCTCTAAGATTTGGAGTGGTAACATTCAAAATACTGTGGTGGGAAGGTACGATGGTGGTGGAATTGGTGTTTGCATATTAAATGTAATAAATTACTGTAAACAACTTTATAAAGACAAAATAAAAATTTGCAAAAAAGTCAGCAAAATATAAAGCATGAAAAGAGAACAGAAAAATCAAAGATACACCAATATAAAACTTTTATTTAAAAAAAAAAAAAGCAATGGCGTCTAAGCTACTAAGATAGCCCACAGAATGGGAAAAATTATTTACCCAATACCTAGCTGATGAAAGGCTAATATCCAAGTTATATAGCACATTGGTAGAACTTTACCAAAAAAATATCTCCCAACCCCATCAAACAAATGCAGAGAGGAATAATGAACAGAAACTTCCTCCAAGAAGAAATTCAAGGGCTGGAGCGATAGTACAGTGGTAGGTTGTTGCTTTGCACGTGGCTGATCTGGGTTTGATCCCCGCCATCCTACGGGCTACACCCGCCTTGGAACCCCAAGTGTTCTGTGAGAACCAGAAGGCAGTGTCCTTCCTAAAGACACCCCATGCACACCCCATCCTCCCTTTCACCTAGAGGTGGAAATCACACCCAGATCCAAGACAGACCTGAGCCAACAACCCGTCAAAGACAAATTGTGTTGGCAGAAGATCAGACAGACTGTGATGCCCGTGAGGTAAGGAGGCTGCAGACACCCATCCCAGGGCACAAAGTGACCTGCCTGAAAGTGATGTGTTCCCCCCAAGAGTCAGAAATGGTTCAACAGAATTCTTACTCACCTGTGATTCCGTCTTTTACCTACCCTGTCAAAATCATATTCATTTACCCCAACCTTGTCTTTCTACCCTCTTCCTTCCCGCCCTTCTCCTCTCCCCCTCCTCCTTCCTGCCCCCTCCCTTCTCCCCTCCTCTGCCCCTTCCCATTGAGGAATGGGGCTATGGGACTATGAGGCTATGCGGCTACACAAAGCAATTGCAGACGTGCCCCCATGGCAGGGATGCTGCGTACTAGGAGTGGCGAGATGACCCAAACAGAACAACATTGAGACTCGTACTCTGCAATTAAAGAAGTTACACAGTCTCCAAGGAAGCTCAGCTAGAGAAGAGGGCACCAAATAAAGGGTGCTGGGAGGATCCTCCCAGGGTGGGAGAAGCATGCTGAAAGTAGACTATAGACCAAACATGACTACCACTCAGTTCCTCTCTTGCAAACCACAGCACCCAAAAGGAGAGAGAGAACAAGGGGGAATCCCCTGCCACAGAGGTAGGGTGGGAAAGGAGGGGGAAGGGAGGTGGGAGGGATGCTGGGACCCGTGGTGGTGGAGGATGGGTACTTGATCATTGTGTGACTGAAACCCAAGCAAAAAATTTATGTCTACAACTGTACCTCATGGTGTTTCACTAATAAAAAAATAATTAAAAAATTATTGAATAAAAAAATAGTTACACAGCCTCCAACACATCCATATGTGCAGGAACAAACTCAAACATAAAATAAAGAACCAGTAAAAAATCCAAAGAAATAAATTTCAATTTTTAATATGAAAATTAAGAGATCATGGGGTCTCACCATGTTTCACGCTTGTCCCTATCCCTCCCCGAGCGCACCCCTCCCCCCCAGCCTTTCCAGAGGGATTCAGGGCTTCTTTATTATGGTCTTTACCCAGATGCCACTCAGGTTGGAAACTGTTCCTGAACTGTTCAGTGGTTCTGAGCAAGAGATGTAATCCACTGCTTCTTGCAAGTCAGAGGATGGGGTCCCATCCGACAGGCAGAAAGGCTAGGGGATTAACCTAGAGTTGCAAAAGTTAGATGTGGGTTTTCACATCATAATCCCAGGGACTGTGCCATCTGGGCAATTGGTAGCCACTGGGGCCCTTTGTTAGTCATGAGTGTCACCCCTGAATGGGGACCTGGAGGTAGATAGTTTGTTTACCTCTGTGGCACAGCGAGAGATCAGAGCCCCCTGCCTCAGAGACAGGTATGCCCAGACCTCTGCCAATGGCCTTACCCTGGGTCAGGGCACCTAGAACCTGGTGCCCTTTCTCAGGCACTAAGAGGATCAACCTCTTTGCCTCTGGGCCCTACTGCTGATTAGAAAGGGTTTTTTGGGGTTATTTTTCTTTTTTTCACTTCTAAATGCTCATTCTTCCAGGAGGTCTGGTGCCCAGCCTCAACCAAGAGCTGGAGCAGTGCCTCTGAGGCTCTCTTTCAGTCCTCTTGGGCTTCTGACACTAAGACCTTATCATCTACAGATTGCAGGATGGTCCATTCCAGGGCCCCAACGAGGATTTTCTTAAGTCCAGAGCCAGGGTCTTCCTGAAGAAGGTGGTCGAGTTTTTGAATCCTTGGGCAATGGGTCCACAGTAACTGAGGTTTCCTCCTGTCTCTGGATCCTTTGGCCCAAACGCAAACAGGGGTCTGCTTCCTGGAACAATTTGCAAAGGGGGAAACACATCTTTTGAGGTTCAGGCCGGTCAATCATTGGGCACTAGAGGAAAACAGACTCAAGAGAGTGGAAGGGCTGGGTACCACAAGGTGACCAGCAGGAGCGACCACACTGACTCGGCGCTGGTCATGACTTCTCAACTGAGGCCAATGGGTTGCTCCCAGTTGAGCTGCATCCCACCACTATTCCTGCCTCCCACACCTGCGCAGTATCTTTCCCTATCCCTAACCACACCTCATGGGCTACCAGATATTGCGGCTGTCTTTGGAGGCTCACTCCTAGCATGAGTTTACCAGCAGAGGGGCATGATACTGCCATTAGAGAGCGCCTGGAGAGGGTATTTTCCAAAGGGGGAATCCACAGTGTCAAGGTGGACATTTATTTGCTCTTCTAGCTCTGTCGGGAGATCGAACGCCAATAAGATACTAAAGTGGGGAACAGGGAGAGCCTTGTTTTCCATATGGAACCCCCAGCATCTGCTTAGACCATGGATTCTCAGGCCCAGCAAAAGCCGGGAAGGGCTGCACCTCCGATACCTTCATCGAGCTCTGCTTCCTATGTTGCACTGTCTTGAGGTCATGGGGCGACTGTTTCCACGAGGCTCTCCTTGGGAGTGTAGGTACCAAGTTACCCTGTCTTCCCTGCCTGCCTGGGGACTCCCTGTGACTCTGTCAGACTGTCCTAGTGGTCCTGGTGTCAGTAGACATTTCTGGAAGCTACCCAACATTTAATGTCTGCCACTCCCATTCACAGAGGGTCACAGCTTGTCTGGTGTCATATTGGCACTTTGTTCTCTCCTGCAGCATGTCATGGCCCTCTGGGGCAATGATCTGGGGCCTGCCTTCTGCCCCTCCGCATCCTCCACCCCTGACTCCTGCTCCTGCTCTGGCTCCCCTCTTTCTCCCTGCCCCTTGTCTGCCCTGCCAGTTCTCACCTCCTCTAGACCAAGGGCACACTGGAGGTGCTGGGGTCTGGCCTTAACCACTTCACTGGGGTAGTGCTGTCTCCACTGGACGAGTGGCAGTGCCACCCAGCTGCCCTGATCTCTGCCAACTCCTCCTGGGCACCAGGTGCCACTGCTTGGGTGTTGCTCTTTTTCCTTTTGGTCTTGTCTTGCTTTCTCCCCTGCTTGGTAGTGAGTTTTATTGTTTCACAAATGAGAATTGTAGCACTAATATAACTTTGAATTTTCAACGACTATGAACTCATACGAACTTTGCCAAAATTTCTGCCTGAAGCTAACTAAAAACCAAGCAGCAGGGACTGGAGTGATAGCACAGTGAGTAGGGTGTTTGCCTTGCACACGGCTGACCTGGATTTGATTCCCAGAATCCTATATGGTTCCCTGAGTACCACCAGGAGTAATTCCTGAGTGCATGAGCCAGGAGTAACCCCTGTGCATCGCTGGGTGTGACCCGTAAAGGAAAAAAAAGCACATTTTGGAATGTGGGAGAACATGATGAGATAATAGTGCTAATGGAATGAACAGCTCCAAAGTCTGAACACCGCACAAGGCGAGAGATCAGTTTTACAGCAGATCTGATGGGCGACGGGGTATTAGCAAGCAGCTGACAGGAGAGTATGGAACAAGAAATGACCAAGCTTTCTTGGTGCAGAGAAGGATCTGGAGCATATCAATAACGTAGGAAAATTCGGGGGATTTTCCCAGGTTTCTACGTTGAACAGTGTGACAGACCACCTCTGGGCCATCCCGGGTGATTTCAGTGCCTGTCTCGTCTCTCCCAGACCCTGTGCCTCATTGCAGATCCTTCTCCCCAGGGTAGCCTGTCTGAAATTAGCCTGCGAGAAATGTGGGTAGAGGTGCACTCTCCTCTACAGCAGGGCTCAGGAGATCCTAGTATCAGGACTTGAACAGGGCTGGGCCGCATCAAGGCAAGCACCTTAAACCCTGCAATATCCCTGGGGCCCATTCTTGAAAAGTCTGAAAGTGCTCGGGAGTGGAAGCCTCGGGTTCCACGGGGCTGTCTCCCTGGGCACGGTGCTGTACAGAAGGGGGAGTGAGGCATCTTTAAGGGAGCCCAACTCTACAGGAAGGAGATTTAGGTGGGAAGCAGATGAAAAAAAAAAATACCGCTCGGAGCAGGGCATTAGTCCAGCAGATAAAGTGATCGTCTTGCACACTGCTGACGTTGGATCAATGGGCCCCCCTAGTTCCACTAGGTATGGTCCCTGAGCTAAGTCAGGGGTAAAGCCTGAGCATGTCTGGGTGTGGTGCTAACACCCAAAGAAAAGTGCTGCAAGCAGACAGGGCCGGCCTTTTCCCAGTGCCCTAAGGAAGGACTGCTCAAATTCTTAGAGGCCATAAGAGGAATTTCCCTGTTAGGTGGTAGGGGTGAGGGAGGGGAAGGAGGTGACAGCACTGGGTCTCCAGTCGTGACTCTGCCTGAGCAGTGACAGTCCACTTGGACAGTCCATAGTGGCCTGACTCAGGGCAGGACTTGGCTGCTGCTTTGACAGAAAAGTGTCCTGAAAATGTGTGTCAGAGTCCTCAGGAGGAAGAAGCCCACAGTGGGGGTCAAGAGGCAGGACACCCGGGGGGGGGGGCAGAACCAGGCGGACCCTGCTCCCGAGCCCTCCACCTCCCTTGGTTGGCTGAGAGCCTGGGGCTGCCCCGCAGTCTATCCAGTTTCAGTCAATCCAAGGGCACTGAAGTGGAGGCGAACACAGTGGAGATCATAAAGCCTGAGGAGCTGGAGGTGGTAACAGTCAAGAAGGACAAGCTGGCGGTGTGGGGAAGACCGTGCATCTGGAGGCAGAAATGTCCCCCAACACTGGGCACCGGGGATGTGGGGGGCAGAAATGTCCCCTAGTAATAGACACTAGTGGTCTGGGAGGCAAAAACAGGCCCCAAGCAGTAGGCACCAGTGACATGGGGTGCAGAGGTTTCCCCTAACAATAGACAGCAGGGTTCCGAGGACAGAAATGTTCACAATTACTCGACACCAGGAATGAGCAGAGCTGAAATTTCCTCCAAAAAAAACACACCAGGGATGTTGGGGAAAATTGTTTTCCAAACTAGACACAAGAGCTCTGGGGTAAGAAATATCCCACAAGAGAGAACAGAGCTCAGATAGGAGACATGTCCTCCAACACTACACAATAAAGAGTCCCAGGAGCAGAAATACTCACCCCCATAGAAATAGTTCAAAGAGTAGCAATAATAAATGACCACCTCCCCACCCCCCAACTTAGACTATATCCCAGGAGAGAGGAGTGGATAATGACTCCTCACCCCTGCTTTCCCACCTAAATGTTGAGACATTTCCGGTTTGTGGGCTGTCCTTGCATGGTCCAGGGCATTTTCCACTTTTTGAGTAAAAATTCTGTCCAGAAGGCCAGAGAGAAGTCTCAGGAGACTCAGTACAGGCTTGGGATGCATGAGGTCAAGAACGTTCCCTGGCACCACAGGGTCTCCTGATCACAAAGGCTGGAGCAAGTAGAGATCCCCACAAACCCCAAACCTCTCAGGTATGTACACAGGCCATGAGGGTCAATGAAGCAGTACTTGGAAGGATCTCAGTGCTTAGAGGAAACACTCATTCAGAGCATCCGATTTTCAAAACGGCACTTGGCTACAACCATCTACCCGTCCTGGCCCACGGAAAACGAGGCAACACTCAAACCTTCGGTTCATGGGCTACAGACCAAGCAAAAGTCTGAGCCGAGAGCTCCCCCTCCTCCAGTGCACTGTTTCTATTCTGGGAAAGGAAGTCCTGAAAAGGATGGAGGCTGGAACAGTCAGCAACTGAGTTCTAGGCACTACCTGGGACAGTTTAGGGGATCATGAATTGGTGGCAGAGGAGAGAGAGGGGAGAGGGCTGAATCAGTCTCCCTGACAGCCACTGTCCTGTTTCCAAGATTGTTTCTACAAATGGATGCATCCCAGCCTGTGTGGGTGTGTGGCATTGGGTGGGTGGGTCCTGCCAGGGAACGGCTCATGCTTCTTGATGAAGCATGAGCTGTCCTGTGGGGTCTCCCCATGGATCAGAACCTGACATGACATGCCCATGCCCATGGTGCCTGTTCCGTCTACACCTCCTCTGTAGTGCCCACCGGGAAGAGCCCCCACCTTGCCCCCAATGCTTCTTGGGTGCCAGGCCCCCTAGTGGCCAGATCATGTCTCAGGTAAAGGACCTGCAAACCTCCAGGTATTTCCCAAACCTCTCAAGGACTGGATGGAATTTCTCTGCCCAGAGCCTCACCCCAGTGTGGAACCCTTCACTGCCCACAGGCTCCCCAGACAGCACAAGCCCACAGTGACCCTGTGCCCCACCATCAGAGATAAATTTGATTCTCAGCCCAGCGAAAGTGAGAGGGGGAGATGTCAGAGCTACAGGAGACAGCCGGAGACCACTGGGGCCTGAATGTGCTCAGGGCAGGGAGGACAGGTGCATTCGTGGATGCCATAGTGGGCACGGGCGATATGGGGGAGTTGGGGTTGCTTTCAGGCTGCAGGACTCGTGAGGGCAGCGTGGCCAGGCTTAGTGGCCCTAGTTGGGAGTGTGTGTATTGAGAGGGATTTCCAGAGCACGCCGGGATCAACACCAGAGAAGCATCAAGGTTCCCCAAGGCCACGTCTGGTGTCCAGCTCCCAGTAGCATAGACTGAGTCTCAGAGAAAGGGGCAGAGCTGGGGTGGGGAGGTTCTATGGGGTCATTAAGAGCCCTCCAGGACTCAGAAAGGGAAGTCTCTGAGCAACAGGGGGAATTGGTCAGGGACTGACTGGGTCTGGAGGCTCATGGCCCCACAAACTGGCTGCTGCCAGTCTGGGAGGAAGCAGTGAGAGGACAGAGAGAACGTGGACACAGGATGAGGTGGGAGCAAGAACTCTGCGGGCTTCAGGAGAGGAGAGGGGCAGGGCAGGGGGCAGGGGCTCCAAGAAGATAAAGGAAAGGGGCTGGAGTGAGGGGCAGTTGGGACAGCGACCAGGACAGCCCCTCTGCCAGGCTCGCTGGGCTCCCACAGCAGCAGCCAGGCCAGACCTAGGGGTGCTCAGGGGCGAATCCTGGCAGCTGCAGCCCACCCTGGGCATGGGGGGACGTGATCTCTGGGAATGAGAAAGTCGTGGACTGAGCTACGGGAGACCGAAAGGGTCAGTGCTACTGGCCCACCGTGAGGCCCACAGAGTTCCAAGCCACCATCGTCGGTAGGGGGCAGTGCCCGAGGATCCGGGTGGGGGTGGGGAGGCCCGTCAGGCCCACCAGGGCAGAGGCTGGTGCAGCCTTCATTGTGAGGTTGCCCCTGGGAGCTCTAGATTTCTCCCTGGCCAATGGGGTTGCAGCCCCGAGGCCACGCCCCCTTCCCTGCCTATAAAAAACGCTCGTGGCCCCGCCCCTCGGGGACCCTCTCTCAAGGATGCTTGAGGGAGAAGTGGCCCCATCACACCTTCCCCCTGTTGACCCTTCGAGGGGTCATCTAGGGGTCACCTCCAGATGGTGACCCTTCCACGGGTCATCTACGGGTCACCTCTAGGTGTCATCTCTAGGAGATCGTTGGAAATTCGCAGAGCGCAACGGACGGTAAGAAAAGGCCCTGCGTTGGCCCTGCACTGGTCAGTGTATGGCCCTGAGGCCACAGGATCAAGCCCGGGCCCATTTCCAGCAAGACTTCCGGCAGTTTTGTCCCCAGCAGCCTCTGTCCTCGTCCGGGTCTCCCGGGACTCTGGGATGGGAGTCCCCAGAGAGCCCCTCTCCAGGACCTGTCCGTTCCTGTCCCCAGAATAGGACCTCCTGGGCTCCTGCTGTCCAAAGACCTGGGTGGCTGGACACTGGCTCCCCAGCTCAGGAAACAATGGGGGTGGGAGCTCAGGGAAATGCTGAGGAGCTGCCTCAGTGGCGCTGGGGAGTCAAAGCAGGGTCCCCGGGTGCGCAGACCCCTCACCACAGACCCTCCTGCCAAAAACCTCTTACCGTGCGACCACACCCTTCCCGTCTAATTTAGGACAGAAAGAGATGGAAGAACAGAATTTTAAAACATCAGATATATCTTGTAAAGGCGGAGAGTCACATGGCAGCGCCTCATCCGTTAGGGGTGAATGATTTGGGCTGGTGCTTGGCACCAGGAGTTTGAAGCCTGTGATGTCTGAGGAGGGCAAGGCAGGGAGGAATCACTCAGAGTGTCCTGAGGCCACGGCCACATCCCTGCTTATAGAAATGCTCGTGGCCCCGCCCCTCGGGACACCCTCTCTCAAGGAGGCTTAAGGGAGAAGTGGCCCCAATGTACCTTCTGCATGTTGACCCTTTCCCTAGGGGATCATTGGAAATTGGCAGAGCATGAAAAGATGGGAAGAAAAAGTGCTAGGTCGGTGGTAACCCGCCAACCCTGGGCCATGCGCTGGTTCTGCACTGGTCAGTGTGTGGCCAGGAGGCCCAGGATAAAGCCTCCGCCCATTGACAGCCACGTTTTCAGGCAGTCTTGTCCTCCAGCAACTTCTGTCCTCCCCAGGGTCTCCCGGGACTCTGGGATGGGAGTCCCCAGAGACACTCTCTCCAGGCCCTGTTTCCTCCTGCCACCAGAATAGGATCTCCTGGGCTCCCGCTGACCAAAGACCTGGGTGGCTGGACACTGGCCCACCCAACTCAGGAAACAATGGGGGTGGGAGCTCAGGGCATCACTGAGGAGCTGGGGAGTCAAAGCAGGGTCCCTGACTCCCAGAAACCTCACCACAGACCCTCCTGGCAGTGGGTTTAACTGTGCAAAAACACGCTTGCCCTCTTGTTTGGGACAGAAAGAGCTGAAAGAACAGAATTTTAAAACATCAAGTGTATCTGATAAAGGCAGAAGTTTGCAATTTAGAGCGTCATCCTTAAGGGTTGAGTGATTTGGGCTGGTGCACAGCACCAGGAGCTTGAAGTCTGTGATGTCCGAGGAGGGCAAGTCGGGGAGGACTGACTTCGAGTTTCCAGGGAGGGGTCCTGTGAATGGGGCATTGTGACACGGGAGACCGGCTGGGAGCAGGAGCTGGGCGAGTCTCCCTGTCCCTCCACACCTGTGTCCTGCTCTGCGGGCAGCCAGAGGAAATGGGGTCAGCTGTCCACTCCCCAGAATGTTACGACCCTGAAAATGCAGAGAGCTCTAGGGCCGGGACATACAACGCTTGTTTCTAGTTGTCTGGGGTCCTTGACTGTCTGCTTCCTCTCAGGTTTACCGGCCTCTGGGTGCCCCCGAAACAGCCACATCGTTGAAAACATTTCGAAGGACAGGTGGAGGCAGGAGGTTCCAGGAACAACGGGTGAACCCGGAGAACAACTGCGGATGTGAGTGGGGGCCGAGGGGACTGAGCTGGGGTGAGAGAAGCGGGTGCAGCGCCGCCTGGAGTCTGAGGGCTGTGGGGTGGCCGGCCGGGAGCCCGGTCAGGCTCGAGTTGTGTCTCTGTAACAGTGGAAGGGGTCTGGGTAACATTCCGCAGTCTTGGAGCTGAACGAGTCTCCTATCATCTCCAATTATCACCTATCATTCCAACATGTCTTCACTGCGAGCCCAAGAAAAGTTGCCGTACTCGAAGAGTTTTGAGAGAGGGGGCAGGGGTTTGCTGGCCATCAGCTCCCCTCCACCCTGGGGTATTCTTGGGGCATAACCATTCAGTCTTCTGGGCTGTGACTTTCCTGGTCTGTGAAATGGGCTGGTGAGACCCCCTGAGAGGCCAAGAGCCTGCCTTGGGTGATGGCAGGAAGGACAGGTCAGAATGCCCTGAGGGCTGTGGTGGCACTGACTGGCCCACACTACACAGAGGGGTCTGGAGTTGGCAGTTGCCAGGTAGGAGTCAGGGTCCGAGGCAGAGGGAGACCCAACTCCTAGGCTCTGGGACAAAGACGCCATGGGGGCCTGTGGCTGAGGGTCTGAGCCCTGCATCTCCTGGCTGGGATGTAGTCGGTCCTCCTGCCTGTCCTCACAGACACTGTCCTACCTCCCACAGATGCCAGGGCAGGACGAAAAGGTGCAGTGCCAGTGGCCTCCCTGGGGCCGATTCTGCTGGTACCTGGAAATGCACATAGCTGCCGACAAGAGCACCTGGATGCCCGCTGTCACCTGGGCTCCAAGGAGGAGCAGCTGAACCAGCGGATGCTGCGGCAGAAGCAGCCCATAGACCAGCTGCTGCAGGTGCCACCAAGGCAGCAGGCCCTGCTGGAGGCCGCCATCAGGGAGCTGAGGGAGACCAGGTGAGAGAGGGGCCACGGGCTCTGGGGCAGGAAGGCCCTAGACCTGCCTCCTCAGCTAGTGCCTTCACCCCAGGTGCTCTTCTGTGGGACTCAGCAGCAGAAACAGCAGCTGCAGAACCTGGTAAAGTGAAAAGCAGTCCCGGAAAAGGGTGAGTGACAGGGAGAAGCCCCTGTGGGTCAGACGGCGGGGCTACTGGGGAGGGGAGCCAGGCGGCCCCACCCCCAGCCCCCCACCTCCCTTCCTTGCTTGAGACCCTTATGCTGCCCCACATCCCATCCACTCCAAAGGGATTGGTGTGGAGACGAACAACACACAGGTGCTCCTGGACACAAAACGTGAGGAGCTGGAGGCCACAGACAAGGAGGAGGCACAGGAGGCCAGGCAGGAGGAGTGCCAGAGTCCAGGAGCTGGAGGAGTCAGTCAAGTCCCAGGGGGCAGGGACCATGGCCTGTGTGAGATCCAGAGACGCTCCTGTTGCTGTCCTTAAGGAAGAGGAGTCCACCGTCATCGGACCCAGGTCCTGTAATGACCCGCCGAAAATCCAGAAAACGCAGCTGGTCAGCAAGAGCTCCACTGGCAGCCTGACACCCAGCTGACACCTCGATTTTACTGCACCGACGCACCCTGCCGCTCTCACCCAATTGATCTAGCCCAGCCCCGTCCTCCCCATGCCACCCGAGTTCTGCCTTCTTCCTCTGCCCTTTGCTCTTCTCCCTCCACTAGAACCAGGGATATCCCTCACTGCAAGACCAGGGATCAGGGCAAAGCCACAACTATTCTCCATCTCAAGAAACGGGAAATCAGGGGGACAGTAAAGTCTCCATCCACTAGACCCCGAGATGTGGGGTAAGAAATGTCCCCACCCCTAGACACCCCAGGGATCAGGGGGCACAGTTTCCCCCTCCAATAGACCCCAGGAAATGGGGGTGCCAGAGATGCCCCCCCCACTAGACGCCAGGATTCGGGGGGGCAGAGATGCCTCCCCACCACTAGACGCCAGGGATCGGGGGGGCAGAGATTCCCCCCCACTAGAGGGCATGGATTAAGGGGGGGCAGAGATGCTCCCCCCCACTAGACGCCAGGGATCGGGGGGGGCCAGAGATTCCCCCCCCACTAGAGGGCAAGTATTAAGGGGGGGCAGAGATGCCCCCCACCACTAGACGCCAGGGATCAGGGGGGGCCAGAGATTCCCCCCCCACTAGAGGGCAAGGATCAAGGGGGGGCCAGAGATCCCCCCCCCACTAGATGGGAAGGATCAAGGGGGGGGCCAGAGATTCCCCCCCCACTAGAGGGCAAGGATCAAGGGGGGGCCAGAGATGCCCCCCACCACTAGACGGCAGGGATTGGGGGGGGCCAGAGATTCCCCCCCACTAGAGGGCAAGGATCAAGGGGGGGCCAGAGATTCCCCCCCCACTAGATGGGAAGGATCAAGGGGGGGCCAGAGATGCCCCCCCACCACTAGACGGCAGGGATTGGGGGGGGCCAGAGATTCCCCCCCCACTTGAGGGCAAGGATCAAGGGGGGGCCAGAGATTCCCCCCCCACTAGATGGGAAGGATCAAGGGGGGGCCAGAGATTCCCCCCCCAGTAGAGGCCAAGGATCAAGGGGGGGCCAGAGATTCCCCCCCCCTCTAGATGGCAAAGGTTAACGGGGCGGCAGAGATGCCTCCCCACCACTACACGCCAGGGATCGGGGGGGCCAGAGATTTCCCCCCACTAGAGGGCAAGGATCAAGGGGGGGCCAGAGATGCCCCCCCACCACTAGAAGGCAGGGATTGGGGGGGGCCAGAGATTCCCCCCCCACTAGATGGCAAGGATTAACAGGGGGGCAGTTATGCCCCCCCCACTACACGCCAGGGATCGGGGGGGGGGCAGAGATTCCCCCCCACTAGAGGGCAACGATCAAGGGGGGGCCAGAGACGCCCCCCCCACTAGACGCCAGGGATTGGGGGGGCCAGAGATTCCCCCCCCACTAGATGGCAAGGATTAACGGGGGGGCAGAGATGCCCGCCCACCACTAGACGCCAGCGATGGGGTGGCCATATATGTCCCCCCACTAGACGCCAGGGATGGGGGGCAAGAGATGCCCCCCCAACCACTAGACGCCAGTTATTGGGGTGGCCAGAGATACCCCCTCACCACGAGACGCCAGGGATCGGGGGGCCAGAGATACCCCCCAACCACTAGATGCCAGGGATCAGGGGCGGCCAGAGATGCCCCCCCACCAATAGAAGCCATGGATTGGGGGGGCCAGAGATGCCCCCCAATTACTAGACGCCAGGGATGGGGGGGGCCAGAAATGCCCCCCCCACCACTTGACGCGATTGATCGGGGAGGCCAGAGATGCCCTCCCCACCACTAGACGCCAGGGATCGGGGTGCCGAGATGTCCCCCTCCGCAAGGTCCGAGGGATCAAAGGGGCCGAGATGTCCCCCTCCACAACTTCCGAGGGATCGGAGGGAAGAAATGTCCCCCTCCACAAGGTCCAAGGGATCAGGATGGCAGATATATCCCCCAAGCACTAGCAAACAATGATTTGGAGGTCAGAAGTTACAACTCAGCTCTCCCCTCCCCATTGTGGGGTCCTGTTTCTGCGCATGACAGCCCTGAAGCTTGGCCGCTGGTACCATCCAGTGACCGGATTCTACACACTCTTTGGGGCTGTTTGGGGACTTTGTATTGCTGGCTGAGAAGAGGGAAGGAGGAAGGCGGGCTTTCTCCCTGACTGCCACTGTCTGATTTTCACGATTGTTGCAATAAATGGATCTATCCCAGGCCCGTGTGGGTGTGTGTGTCACTGGGCGGGGCAGGTCTGGCCAGTAGTTGACAATTGCTTCTAGATTGTGGGAAGCCTCGGCCATGTCACCATGCCAAGACGCGTCACCTGCCTGCCCCTGTGTGAAGCCTGTCAATGACCCCAGGAGAGTCCACCCCAAGGGTTGAAGGTCTCAATCACGGATGCGTCCCCAGGAGGGAGGGCAGGATGCAGCACCCAGAGCCCTGCCTTCCACTGCAGCACCTCCATGGGCTACCCTGCCCCTGGTGCCTGTTTCCCCATTCGCCTCTGCAGTGCACCAGGGACAGACCCCACTTTGCCCCCTAGTGGCCACATCAGGTTTCTCAGGATGAGCACTTGAAAGTGCTCCTGCAGCAGGTGGGTCCAAGGTGCTGTCCCCTCAGCCAGGCTCCCCCTGGATGGCACCCACCCTAGCAGGAAGACAGTGTGTTATCAGTGGAACAGGATGGGGCCGTGTATGGAACATGTTTCTAGTGTCCCCGAGTCTGTACGGAGCTGATCCCTGATAATAGCGCCCCACTTCTTTGTGGACCATCAGATTCCCTAATACAAGTCCCACTGCCACCATCACAGCACGGTCAGACCCCATATAATAGAGAACCAGGCCCCGACTCCTCTTTGCTCCTGCACACCTGGACCTGTTGGGACAGCCTTGGCTGAGTGACACTCTACTGGTGACAAGAAGTGTGTCCAGATCCATGTGTCAGACCAGATGGCAAAGCCTCAGAAGGCAGAGCCATCCTGTTCCAGTCATTTCCAGGAATTTGGTCAGCCATGCCCCTTCCTGCCTGTCACATTCCTACTTGGATGGGAACCAGGGATCAGGGAGGCACCAGGGATCAGCCTGGTAGGGCTGTTCAGGGCAGGCACAGGCAGGTCCCGGTTTACCCCTGGGTGCCCAGTTCATAGCCCTTCCCCTCTAAATGCACTATGGGCCTGGGGCCGCCCGTTCACTCTCATGGATCTTCACACCTCACACATATCCTGCACACCCTCTCGAAGCTTCTACTGGGGCTCTGGGCTTAGTTCTCTGTGTCCTGCCTCTGGGCCCCTGGGCTCTGGAAACACCAAGTCCAGGTTTGCCTTGAGGTTTGGGGAGCTGGGAGACTGTGGGGATCAGCGGCTTGAGCCCTCTCACCCCTTGCCGGTGGTGAGAGCTGTTCTCCCATTGAACGACTGTCTTTGGAGTTTTTCCTTTTAGGATCATAAAGAGTCTCACCAAGACAGGTGGCACCCAAGAATTTGCTGGAAGCATCCTAGTGTATTCCATGTGTGCAGGCTCTACCCAGCTATCCCCCAAAGGGGCAGTAGCAGGCCACAGCATGATTATGTAGGTTGTTTACAGGCTACCTTGATTCTGCGGTACCAACTTTCATCTAACATGCAGTGGTGCCTAGTGCTCTCATGTGCTCCTACAGTGGTGACTCCAGTTTCTACGCTCAATGTTCGAGCGTTCCCGTGAGCCCCTTCCATCCTACTCGGGTAACCTGCTCTCCCTTAGTCTCTTGCTCGGTGAGAGATTTGGGAACCCCATCTGGGTCAGACAGAGGGACAGAGACATATAAATAAAGTTAAGGAAATAGGAGTAGCTTACTGGGGGGCTCCCAGGCGGACTCTCCGAACCTCAGGTGAGGCAATGGTACACCTGCGCCCTGGGTTAGTCTCAGGGGGCTTTTTAGTTGTCTTGGTCTGGTCCTAGTCATCTGTTCGTGGGTCAATGGTAAGGAACCTGGAATGAAGCCTGGTGGCTTCCTGTCACCAAGTGGGCATTAAGTCTTGTCTTCCTCACCTGGGACAAGGTGATCTCTGACTCCAGGAATGTTGCTGTCCACTCAGCCGGTTGCCATTTGGTTCTGGTCACCATTTTGTCAGAGCAAACCTCACATTGGATTCTTGTCAAATTCGGTGATTCCTGACTCATCCATCTTCTCCACCTCCTAGAGTGGGACTCTCAGAGGTCCTGCCTAGTTTTTCGCTTCTGCCTCTTGCTTCCTGCTTGGTTCTCTCCCTTAGGCTTGGCAGACAGAGTCATTTGCGAGTCCCTTAGCTCACCCCGCTGCGGCTGATCCTGACAAACTAGCACCTGCAGGTTAATCTTCTGGCGATGCTTAGTGATGAGTGACTCTCTGGGATTGTTTCTCATTTCTGGCCTGACTCTGAGAGATGTCCATTCTACAGTGAGGCCCTCAGGAGTGGCCAAACCTGACCACGGCTGGGCCTGACCAGCCTCCAGCTCCCTGGCCTTTCTCGAGTTCATTCTTTCAACTGGCTCAAAGCCCCCTCCCCCTCCTGACTGGTTTCAGTAGAGCAGCGTTCAGTCCTCATTGGAGAAAACACCTTTTCCTCCCTGCTGGGCACTGAGCAGGCCCAGGGCCCATTGATTGAAGAGACAACTGCTGCCAGGGAGTCTGTTTGGTTCTGGACCCTTACTGCCCATGGCATTCTGGACCTGTAAGGTGTTTTTCTACCTGGGTGGCCAGTTGAGTCAGAGACCCTCTTCCTGTTCCCAATCACCACAGCCCCCATCTGGCCTCTGGGGCACACAGAGCAGTGAGGAGACCAGAATCAGCCCTGGGGATGGGGTGATGTTTTTTCACCTCTGGGCTGCTCAGGCAAAGGAGCAGAGCACAGTTAGCAGGCACATCCCACCCCCTGCCCCCTCACCCCTGTCATGATCCTACCATCCAGGGTATATTCTCAATGACTCCATGCTCATCAAGGGTCAACTGTCAATCAAGATGAAATTAGCACCCTGGTCTGCACTTGCTGGTGACCTTTGTCAGGATTCCTGCCCCGCACCCCGCCTCCCCACCCAGACTCTGTCTCCTTTCCCTGTCTGGTCTCTACAGGTACCTTCAGAGTTTACATCTGCTTTGGCAGCCTCAGGCAATCCATGGTGTTAGCTCAGTGCACCAGAGAGTCGACCCTGGGGGCTCAGCACTACTCCCCATTTCTATTACTGTTAGTATTTGTGACCAAGGAGACCAGGGCTAGTCTAGGTGCTGGCAGCAGTGCCGTTGGGGCAGACCCTCAGTGCCCGAGCGTTTCCTGCCCTGCTCACACACAGCATGCCTCCAGCTCTCCCTGCCAGAAGACCCACGGTTCTACACTTGGACACGGTAACAAGTTGCTGATGCAGATGTTTCTGTTTCCTCACCTCTTTAAGTTAAACGTTTACAGCAATGGTGAAATTTGCTTCTCTTCAATGTTGCCTGTCATCTTGCATAAGCTCAGTAAGAGAATTACAGATTCCTTCAATCTGCTGCTTCAAATTTAGTTCAATGTAAAGTCAGGCATGAAAGGTCAGATCTGTTGGCTTTTCCTGGCCCTTGTCATCTGCTCCTACTCCCCAGACTCCAAATCTGGGGCCAGTTTTATTTTGTCTATCCCAGACTCAAGGGTTCCTTGACAATTCTTTTGGCCAGAGACTCTCCCATGCTGTACTCTGGACCATATCACATGTGGGACCTTAGGCCTTCCCTTGTCCAAATCAGGGTCACCTGGCGCCTGTCCGAGGTCCAACCAAGGCCCTCCACGTGATGCACATTTGAGAATGTTTGAATCAAGGACAATCACTGGGAAACTGAAGCTTTAGTAAGATGAATGTCCAGGATGAGATCAAGACCCACCTGTGACTGCATCAAGCATCAAGCAGTGTCTGTGTGGGGGTCTCTTTGCCAGGAGCCCAAGAGAATACCAAGGCCATCAAGGAGAGAAAAACTAACATTTCACTGGTAGTCTGGTCTGGAAAATGATGCCCTTTTGTCTACATAGTTTCACAGTAGAAAATTCCCAACATCCTCACTGAACCACATGCCAAATACCAAAGGAAACATATGGGCTTTACCTGGAACTTGGGAGTCCACATCCTAGACCAATCAATGCCCTCAACCCCACATAAAAATTCTAGAGTCATTTTGGCGGGGACCCCACATTGTAGATGCAAGAGAGAAATAGTCACAGGCTAGGAAACAGCAGAGACCCGATGAGGCGCGCATGGGATCCTCACACTCTGCACTGCATTTACAGGCAGCTCCTGGGACACGGCCAGGGCAAGGCTGACTGCTCAGTGGGATACCAAGCAGGTCCCCTCTTCTGCCAACACTCTCTGGGACCCCTGTGTCTTCCTGAGTGTGGTGAGTCTAGGGCATGATACCTGCCGCTGTGAGAGCCGTGGGGTTCAGGGACCTTGCAAAAGGGTCCGTTCCTGGGGCAGGGAGGGGGCACTTGGAGGGCTTCTTCCTTCCAGTCCTTACCCAACACTAGCCCACAGTTGGAAATTTGGTGCCTGAGCCCCCAGGGTCACAAGGTACTTCCCCAGGGGCTAGGAAATACATGTCATCTTGCACTTCCTGAAAGTCACGGGGTAAGTGGAAGGCTCCTCTTAGGGCATAAAGGTGGCAGGGTGAGGGGCGTGCTGGACATGTGCCAGCTCTGACCTCCGGCAGCTTAGAAATGTAGTGGCCCTCGAGAGCAGTTCCTGACCTCCCAAAGAACACCAGACCCCCACTCTGTTCTTCCAAGACTGTGGTGAGCCACCCAGGAGACACACATATAATACTATGAGTATTTTACCTGTCATGTCATGTCATGGTTACCCAGGCCTGGCCATTCTGAAGATGAGAAACCAGGCCAGCTTAGTGTTCCCAGGTGGCCTCGGACCTTCATCTTCTGTAGGAGTGTCCTGGCAGGCAGTTGTCCATCCCATCCCTATCTGGGGTTGGGAGACCTCCTGGTCTTCAGGATTTGTCTGTAACCTGAGAGCAGGGGCCAGGCTGTGGTCAGTCATTGCAGATCTGCAGATCCCTGGTTGTCCATAGCAGAGACCATTTCCAGTTCTCCCTTTGGCCAACGTGCCTGAAACAACAATTCTATTTTTTGTCCAAATTTGAAATCCTTGAGTGTTAAAAGTAGGTAAAGGGATATTCCTGATACCCTTTCAGTATCTATATTGTAAACCACAAAAAGGGAGACAAAGAGAGAGAGACAGAGACAGAGAAAAAGAGAGAGAGAGAAAAGGCAGAGACAGGGACAGACAGAGACAGAAACAAACAGAGAGAAAGAGAGATAATAAAAACATCTTCCAAAAAGGCTGACCTGAATATCTGGAAAAAACCCAAGTGCCTGAGAACGGATGACTGGTTAAATGTCACGTCCGGCACTGCGGGGCCGAGCCAGGGTGGGCCGTCAGGGTGAAATCAGCACTCGAGTCACACAGGGTTCCGTCTTTCAGGAGATGGCATGAATGCGTGCGTTTATTCAGAGCACAGGTACAGACTTAAGTATGTTTCCACAACCCACCCAAAAGAAAGGAAAGGGGATGGGACGTGGGAAAGTGGATGGGACGATGAATAGAGCCATGCACCGTTGGTCAGTCACAGTGGGCAGAGCCATGCACCGTTGGTCAGCCACCTGGTGACCCTTTCGACCTAACGCTACCGGTGGGAGCGGCCTGCTTTGTTGCAGTTTTGACATATCCATAGAGACTGCTGTTCCTCGTACATCATTTACAAATCATTTACGAGGGTGCATTTTCCCCAAACTGAAACGTCATGTACTGGGAAGCTGCCCAGCTTTGTCCCCCAAACTGAAACCTCCTATACTGGGAAGTTGCCCAGCTTTGAGCAGGACAAAGGGGGAATGAAAAATCAAGCATTCTTTTACTTGGTCAGTAGGCAACATCTCACCCCTTTTTCCAATTATGGCACGCCAGGACCCCTGTCTTAGGTCGTCCGTCGCCCCGCCGTGGTACCCGTCATTGGGGAGAAAGCTTTAGCCCCTGTCTTAGGTGTGCGCGGCGGTGACAGAAGTTGCCCGTCATTGGGTATCCTGGGCAAGGGCATACTTCCTTAACCACGAGGAGGCACAGGGGAGGATTGATGACATTTCTGCCAAACCAGGCAGGACCCAGTGTGGCTTGACCAGAATGGAGCATGGCTCAGAAAAGAGGGGCAGGGGTAGGGTAGAGGGGTGATGGGGATCTCTTCGTTCAGTGATCGGGGGGGTTCTGTACAGGTCCGGTCCGCACTCCTTCTCCTCCTGCGTTTTCCGGTACCGGCCACGGGATCAGGTCACTGCAACAGATGAAGGAAGAGGCTTCCCAGGCCCATTAGAAATACCTTTCTGAAAGCAAATCACTTCACAATGCTTTTTCAGCATGTCTGATTTGGGGGGGGGGTAAACTCTAAATAATAGTGGTGAATCTTTTATTGAAACAATGAATCTAATCAAAGCAGATAGAGTGTTAACTAGAATGCATCTGCCTCACAGGGACGGGGAGGGGTGGGGGGTGGGGTTTTATTGGGGTTCTTCATGGTAAAAATAAGTATTGGTAAAGGGAAATGTGTTTGATATTCGCATGACTGAGACATAAACCTGAATGCTTTGTAACCTTTCCCACAGTGATTCAATAAATAAAAAAAAAAAAAAAAAAAAAAAAAAAAAAAAAAAAAAAAAAAAAAAAGAAATACCTTTCTGAATAGGGCTGCTCTTTGCTAGTTTCTCTCAGTTGCATAAAGTGAATTTGAGTGATTTGCCGATCAACCCTGCCAATCTGGTCTCTGACAAATGAGACAAGTCGACTCAGGATGCAGGGCCCGAATGTAAGCATCAGTAATAGTATGATCAGAGGGCCTGCTATAGTAGATATCAGGGTGGTGAACCAGGGGGATTGATTAAACCATGACTCAAACCACCCTTCGTGAGCCTCTCTCTCCTTCTTACGCCGTTCCAGGTCTTCTCTCAGCTTAGCCATGGAATCTCGACTACCCCCCGTGTGGTCGGCGTAAAAGCAGCACTCTTCTCCCAGCGCTGCACACAGACCTCCATTTTTAAGGAAGAGCAAGTCGAGCCCCCTCCTATTTTGCAAGACTACTTCCGACAGGGAGGTCAAGGACTTTTCAAGATGGCTAATAGATTTTTCTATTCGGTCCAGGTCCTCATCAATAGCTGCTCTTAGAGAAGTTAGACCAGAATATTGGGTTACCAGAGCAGCGATGCCAGTGCCGGCACCTGCCAGGCCTATGCCAAACAGAGTGGCGATGGTTAGTGCGGATATGGGTTCCCTACGGTTCCTACGCAGGACATCAGGGGAATTGCACCAATAGTCAAGGAGTACCTCAGCAGGGTGGTATATAATTTTTGGGACAACAATAACCATAAGACAAAATTCTTGGGAGGCATTAAATACTGAGCCTGCCAAGTGGGGAGTTAATCCTGAACGTGAACAGTCCCACCAAGCTCCCATTTTTGGTGAGATCCAGGCGGAGTTACTCCATCCCGGGGACTCCACATTCTGTGCACACAACTCCTTCTTGTTTTGAGGGACTGTACCTACACATGTCCCTTGACCGCTAATTTGGGTCATGGTTAGTCCCTGGGGGTGGGCCTTCCACTCTCCTGGGGCTCTGTAATTAACATTATATGAGGCGTTAATACCCATAGCCTCATAAAACGGTGGCGTGGGGCTTCAGTCAGGTTTGGGGCAGTAGCATTCAGAGTCTGATATGTGGCTTCGATAACACTCCTGAGGGGGTTAATGATTGGGCCAAAACTGGGTTTTGGGATGGATAGGCCGGCTGTAACAGGAGGTGGTGTCGTCTTAGGGCCAGCCATGGTAGTAATGGTGGGCTTAAGAGGGGGTTTTGGAGCCTCAAGTGCCTGGTTAGGGCCTAGCAGAATCTGCTGCACGGGTTCGATTTTTAAGAGGATCTGCAGGATAACCCCATGCCATGGCCTGCTATACCACATAAGTCCCCAATTCAGGCGGTTGACCCATCGGGTCTCAAACCTTCCCTTATCAGTGAAGGAGATTTTGACCAGAAGCATTTGGGGGTGGTATTGTACAGAATATGAGCCATATCTCAGTGGCACAGCATAAGAAATATTAACCAGGTCGTGGTCAACCGACCACTTCCAATAGCCATCATTAGAATCTACGCAAGACCAGCTGGCACAATATTAAGATTCAGGGCCACCGCAGGTTCTCCTCCATTGGCCTGTCCGGAACCCGGGGCAGGTGAAAAAGCCATTGCGTCTCATAGAGGCTCGGGCCCCGGGCCTTTCAAAACCATCCTGAAAGGGGTAGGCGTCTTCCAGGGAAAAATATAAGTCAGGGAAGCACTGATTAAGGGGTGCTGCCAAACCAGGCAGGACCCAGTGTGGCTTGACCAGAATGGAGCATGGCTCAGAAAAGAGGGGCACTTGTGGTACTCCAAACCTCATAGTCCTCTCCACTCCTTATGACCAAGGTCTGCTTGAATGGTTGGTGTCGATTGGCATGAGTTTCGGTAGGGTCCTTCATTAATAATATAGCGAGGGTCCAGGCCACAAGCGTCGTTGTGGTCATTTTGTTCCTGTGGCAAAAAGAGAAGGAAATTCGTCTCAGGGCTAAGTACCCTGGAGGTGAGTTTCATTATTTTTCCCAGCTGTGGGGGACAAATGATCGGGGGGCTCGTGTATTGGCCTGACCAGGCATTCCGGCACCCAAATGGGTTTTTCTGTATTAGTTGGATATACACAGACTGCGCCTCTGACTCTGGCAAGGATTGCTGCCGTTGGTTGCCAGGTTCCTGAGGACAGATCCTTCCATTTCACCATTGCTTTAAGGGGAGCCGGAGTAGCAAAGTGACGTTGGGCTGCACTGCGGCCTGAATCATCGAGGAGCAAAAAATTCAAAATGAATAAGGTTGCAGATAGGAGCGCTTGTGGCCCTTGACAGCCTTGGTAGATCTCACCCTCTTTTGTTTTAGAAATGTAAGTTTTGAGATGTCAGTGCGCTCGCTCTATGATAGCCTGTCCTTGGGGGTTATAGGGAATGCCTGTTGTATATGTAATATCCCACGTTTCACAAAAGGAATGAAAAGCGCGGCTTGTATAGGCCAGTCCATTGTCAGTTTTAATTTGCCTGGGATTTCCCATATATGAGAAAGCAGCAGTAAGGTGATCTATAACATGTTTCGTTTTTTCCCCGGCATGTAGTGAGGCAAAAATCATGCCCGAGTGTGTGTCTATCGAGACATGGAGATAATGCCGGTTTCCCAATGAGTTAGTGTGGGTCACATCCATTTGCCAAATACCATTTGCTCTCAGTCCTCTAGGATTGACTCCCAGGGATGGGGAATGTATATAAGGAGCGCAAGTGGGACAGACAGTGGTTATGGAGAGAGCCTCAGCTTTGGAACAACCCGTATGAAAACGAAGAGACTGGGAATTAAGGTGGAATTTTTTATGTAGCTGCATGGCCTTATCACATTCTAGGGATGTCATTATTAAGCGGGTAGCTTTATCTGCTCGTTCATTGCCTTCTGCAAGGGGTCCCGGGAGGCCAGAGTGTCCTCTAATATGACCCACAAAGAGGGGGTCCTTTCTGGCCCAAATCAACAGTTTGTAATTGAGATAAAATTACAATGTTTGTAATTGAGATAAAATTTTCGAGCCCTCACCTATGTGGGGTGCTGTTTCTAATCGGGGGAAGATATTAGCAACATACACACTATCAGTGTAAATATTGAGGGGCTCATTAGGGAATGTCTGCAAGGCCAATAATACAGCAGATACTTCTGCAAATTGTGCCGAGGTCTCAGCAAGCTGTATGGCGTGAACATCCTGCCCATCAACCACTAAGGCTCGACCGCTCTTAGAGCCATCAGTGAAGAGGGTCCGTGCACCCGGAAGGGGGGTGGTCTTTATGATTCGAGGGAAGATAATAGGGCAAATCCTGAAGCTTTGCAGGAGTTTATGTTTGGGATATGCCTGTGTAATTTGGCCTTTAAAGGAGCAGACAAAAAGGCACCAGGAATCATCATATTGCATCAGATTATTAATCATGTCTTTGGAATAGGGAACGACCAATATGTCCATATCCTTAGCAAAGAGTGCACACCCTATGGTTCTGGCCTTCCAGAGTAATTGAGAAACTAAGGTGGGATAGGGAATCACCGTTCGGGTGGGGGAAGCTGAGAGGTGGACCCAATATAATGGACCAATCTGCCAGAAAACTCCAGTTGGGGCAAACTCTGAAGCAAGCACTATAAATTGTAGTGGTAGATTGTAATCAATATGGTGTATTTGCATTTCTTCTAAGGCATGCTCTGCTTTTCTAAGAGCCAATTGTGCCTCTGGGGTCAATTGACAAGGCGAGGATGGGTCAGAATCCCCCTTCAATAGTTCAAAAAGAGGTTTGAGCTCTCCCGTGGGCAGGGAGAAGGATGGTCGGAGCCATTGGAGTTCTCCCAAAAACTGTTGCCACTGGTGTAGAGTCTTTAAATGAGAGGTGGCAAACTGTATTTTTTGAGGCACTATTCCCACCTTGTTAATGGTGTATCCTAAATATCTGTATGGGTGGGAGAGCTGTACCTTGTCCGGGGAGATTACAAGGCCTGCTGATTCCAGGGCGACCCGGACATGATCATAGAGTTGAAGTAACAGGTCTTTGGTGGGGCAGGCGGCTAAGATGCCATCCATATAATGAATCAAAAGTGCACTGGGGAAACGAGCCCGGACTGGCGCTAAAACCGCTGCAACATATATCTGACACATAGTGGGACTATTAGTCATGCCCTGGGGAAGGACTACCCATTGCTAGCGCTGATAGGGCTCCTGAAAATTGGGGGAAGGTAGAGAGAAGGCAAATCTTTGACAATCTTTAGGAGCTAATGGAATATTGAAAAAACAATCTTTAAGATCTATCACTAACAATTACCAGGACTTTGGTATAGCGGAGGGATGGGGGAGCCCTGGCTGCAGGGCCCCCATTGGATGCATGGTGGCATTGACTGCTCTGAGATCTTGCAATAATCTCCACCCGCCTGTCCTTTTCCTTATAACAAAGATTGGGGTATTCCAGGGGGATGTGGATGGGGTAATGTGCCCCTTTTCTAATTGCTCGGGCACTAGGGCATGTGCGGCCTGTAATTTCTCTTTAGGTAGGGGCCACTGCTCCACCTAGACTGGATCATCTGATTTCCAGGTAAATGGGGTGGGAGGCCGCTCGACAGTGGCCCCGATTAAAAAGGGCTAGTTTCTTCCAGTTCCTCAATGGGCATTAAAGTCACGGGATTTTCCTGCCCGGAGGATGGGCAGTCACTAGTGATATGGGCTATGGTCTTAAAGGACACTGGCGATATCTGCGAGCGACTGGGTGATGTAACCAGAACCGTGCCCATAGCTGAGAGTATATCTTGTCCCTAAAGATTGGTGGGGAGGTCTGGGACAATATAAGGCTGGAACTGGCCCTTATGGCCCTCGGCGTCCTCCCAGGTCAATACTTGGGCGCTACGGCTGGGTTGGACTTGGCCAAGTACTTGCAAAACGGCTGTAGCCATTGTGGCAGGCCAGTTGGCAGGCCAATATTTACTGGATATCACTGAGACATCCGCCCCAGTATCTAATAGCCCAGAGAATTCCTTTGAGTTGATTCTTAGCGCATAGCGTGGTCTGGAAGCCATATGGGCAATCCAAAATATTTGGGCTGGATTATCTGAGCAGTCTTCGTTTGTCTGACCCTGGACTGAGAGCGTCGAGGTGGGGCCTTGCCACGTCGGGAGGAGGAGCAGGCGTGCAATCAGCTGTCCCTTTTCTATCGTCACAATGCCACGGGGGGAATCTGCCAAGACATGAATTTGTCCTATGTAGCTCTCTGTGATAGATCCTGGGTATATCTGCAATCCTTGCAGGAGAGCCTTTTCTGACCCTAGAATGAGGCCAGTGGTTCCGGGCGGTAGGGGGCCATAGACCCCCGTCTCCAAACTTTCAATTCCCATAGGTGGTGTTAGTACCGCCCGGACAGAGGCATAAAGGTCTAGACCTGAGCTGGGAATTGAGGAGCCCCTGACAGAGGGAGGGAAGCTATCGGGAGCGGGCTGATACTTTGACCTGATGTCTGATAGGCCTCCTGCCTGAAGGCTTGCAGTGCCCGAGGCAGGCCCCTCCCGCCGTTTCCATGAGGCAGTGGATTGCCTAAGTTATGGTCGGGAGTGACACTCGGCTGCCCAGTGATTGCCTCTCTTGCATCTGGGACATAGCCCGGGTGATCCCCCCTTCTTCCTCAAGGGGTTGTTGGGACATTCCTTTTTGAAATGGCCTGGCTGTCCGCATAGATAGCAGCCTTGCTTGGGTTTTTGTGGGGAATCCCTGAAAGCCCGGAAACCTGGGAAGTTGCCCAGCTTTGAGCAGGACAAAGGGGGAATGAAAAATCAAGCATTCTTTTACTTGGTCAGTAGGCAACAGTTAAAGAAACTTTGGTATATCTACACAATGGAATACTAAGCAGCTGTTAGAAAGGATGAATTCATGAAATTTACATACAAGTGGTACTACATGGAAAGTACCATGCTAAGTGAAATGAGTCGGAAAGAGAGGGACAGACATAGAAAGACTGCATTCATCTGTAGAATATAAAGTAACAAAATAGGAGACTAACACCCAAGAATAGTCGAGATAAGTACCAGGAGGTTTGCTCCATGGCTTGGAGGTCAGCCACACATGCTGGAAGAAAAGGCAGCTCAGATAGGGAAGGGAGCACCAAGTAAAGGGTGTTGGGAGGGTCCTGCCTAGATGGGAGAAGCATGCTGAAAGTAGACTATAGACCAAACATGAATGCCACTCAATGCCTCTTTTGCAAACCACAGCACCCAAAAGGAGAGAGAGAACAAAAGGGAATGCCCTGCCACAGAGCCAGAGTGGGATGGAGGGAATGGGGGTGGGAGGGATACTGGGATCCGTGGTGGTGGAAAATGGACACTGGTGGAGGGATGGGTCTCGATCACTGTATAACTGAAATCCAAACACAAAAATTTGTAAGTCTATAACTGTACCTTATGGTGTTTCACTAATAAAAATTTTATAAAAAAGGCTGGCCTGGGTGGAGAGGTGGGTGGGCGGGTGTTGGGAGGGAAACTGGAAACATTGGAGGTGGGCAATGTACACTGGTGGAGGGATGGGTGAACAATGATGACTGAAGCCTAATCATGAACAGCTTTGTAAGGGTCTATCTCAGATCCATTCAATGAAAAAAAAGTTTAATAGGAGAATGGCTTATATTTGGATTTATAGAATTAGATGTGTAGTACATTTTCTGAGGTAAAGTCCAGAGCTCAGCTGAGGCGCAGGGATCGTTATAGAATTGGGGAGATGTGATGCTAGACTTGAGTTTGGAAAGAGTCCATGACAGGTAGATCAGTGGTTCAAATGTGTCCTGCTTTGAGCACCATTCAACATGTCATTACTTAATTTCTTTTTTAAAAATGATTATTTCATTGACTTTAAGGGGAAACTCTGTATGGGCATTTATAAATGGCAAACAAATTTCATTTGCATTAGATATGGAAGTGGGAAAATGCTGCAGGGAACCTGCAGAGGCCTCTCAGGGTACAGAGATGGGGATGGGGGACAGGTCCAAGGGAACTTCCCTAGTGGCAGTTTGTGATTGAAAGGTACAGGCAGTTACTGGCCATTAGAAGTTAGGGGGAGTGGTCAGCTCTTTCAGCTCACATTCTGTTTTGAACACGTCCTCCCTTCACATCTTACTGTGTAAGTTTCTTTCAAGAAAAGTATCTTGCAGGATTGGAAAGGTAGTCCAGAGGGTAGGGCATTTGCCTTGTGGACAGCCAATTCAGATGTGACCCCGGGCACCGCATATGATCGCGAAGCCCCAGCAGGAGTCGTCCCTGAGTACAGAGCCAGGAGTGAGGCCTGAGCAACACTGGGTATGTCCCTCCATAAATGTCCAAGTACAGCAAAAAGAGGAGAGGGAAGAGTGGGACGGGCGGTTCTGATTGCAGTGGGACTCACAGGAGCATTTGGGAATTTCACACGCCCCATTGTAAACTGGTATTCCTTTTGGGATGCAATATAGCAAAATCAATGGAAAGTTAAAATTTGTATTTTGAAAAAGATCAAAGAGGTTGGGAGATAGTAGAGCGGGAAGGGCACTTGGGCTATCTGACTTCAATCTGTGGCATCCCATAGAGTCCTTTGAGCATGGCTGGGACTGATCCCTGCTGTGGTTCCAAAACCAAAGAAGCAAACAAACAAGGAAATGTAATATATCAAAAGCTAGAACAGGTGGTAAGGTGTCTGCTTTGCATAATTCTAACCTGGATTGATTCCTGGCACCTCCTATGGATCCTTGAGCACCTTTAGGGGTGATCCCTGAGCACAGGACAGGAGACAGGGTCCCCAGTCAAGGGAGGTCTCATCTCTTAGGCCGCTGGAGCAAGACCATGGGGGCCTGTGCAGGGGACAGATTGCCCAGGCGCTGCCAGCCTTGGGCCTGGGAGTCGGTGCTTGACCTCCACATCCCTCGACCCAGAGCAGGATGCCCTGGCTGCCTGTCCTCACTCCCAGCCTTGTGCCCACAGGTGGGACTGCAGGACAAACAGGTGAGTGTCTGCGGCAGCAACAGGACTGGGATCTCGGCTTCCCGCAGTAGGACGTGGCCTCTGACCAGTGTCGGTCTCTCAGAATGAGCAGGAGGAGGAGCAGGTGCTACGCAGAGTCAGCTCCGGATCAGCTGCAAGGGGAGTGAATCAGGACAAGGTGGATATGGAGAAATGACAGAAGGTGCCGGGGGAGACCCACTGTGAGGGTAGGAGCCCGCCTGCGGTGGTGGGAGGAAGGACAGGCCAGGACGCCACCCTCTATAATATAACAAAATCTAAAACAGGCTAGAGGGGTTGTGGGTGTGTGGACTGGCCCTCACTACACACAGAGGGTCCTAGTAGCGGGGAAGCTGCCGGGTCGAGGTAGGGGTGCCTGCAGCCTAGAATGCTTCTGCTGGTACCAAAAGTAGCACACAGCTGCAACCCCACACCTGAATGCCCCACTCACGTGGGCTCCAAGGTCGAGCAGGTGCTGAGGCACAATTCGCTCATGGAACCGCTGCAGCAGGTGCTAACAAAGCAGCAGGCCATACTGGAGGCCACCTTCAGGGAGCTGAGGGAAACCCAGGTGAGGGGGTGGCCAGGGGCTCAGGGACAGGAAGGCGCATCAGGCCCTAGACCTGCCTACTCACCTGGTGCCTTCATCTTTAGGGGATCCTCAGTCCTGAAATCAGGAGCAACTGAGACCCAGGCCTTACTGGAATCCCAAGGGTACCCTGAAGAGGGTGAGTAGTGGGGTAGGTCTCCAGGAGAGAGAAGTGCCTGATGGGGATCTGGAGGTGGGGCTATATGGGAGGTGTAGTCAGGCGGGACCCCTGAGATGCCTCCACTTTCCTTGCTTGGCTGAGACCCTGGAGTGCCCAATAGTCAATCCAGTGTCGAAGAACACGGAGTTGGAGGTGAACATAGTGGAGGTTTGTGAGACCATGACCTCTATGGAACTCCAGGTGATGGTCACGAAGGACAGGCTGGTGGCATGGAAGAAGTCTAAGTATCTGGATGACTAAGGTTTGAGACTAAGGTCTGGTGTCCAGACCTGGGGAGCGGGATGATGGATTGTGTGAAGAACCCAGAGAGACCCTCCTGTTCCTGTCTGTGAGGAACAGGAGGCCGCAGACCTCAGATCTGGATCCTGTAATGACCTGTCCCCAAATAACCAGAATCCAGCTCTTCCGCTCGATTTCAGCTGGCAAGCTTGTTCACCATTAATCCACATTTTCTACCCTGATGATGTACCCTGTGTTCTTCAATTCCAACTAATCTAGCCCTGATCCAGTTCTTCCCACCCTCCTCCTTCCTCCCTCCTCCCCACTCTTCCACTTTCCCTCAGCACTAGACCCTAGGGATCAAGGGGGCAGAAAGGTCCCCCAACACTAGACCGCAGGGATCAGTGGGACAAAAATGTCTCCTACCTCTAGGCACCAGGGATGTTGGGAGCAGAAATTTAAACTGGGCCACACTCAAACCTCAGTTATGATAGCTCCAAAAGCAAAACAATGGCTTGAGGTGGGAGCTCTCCCTCCCCAGTACACAGTCCCGTTTCTCCATATGGCCGCCCTGAAGCTAATGGGGGCTGGAAACATCAGAGCAACCAGTTCTAGACACTCTTTGGGGGCTGGTTGGGCACTAATGAATTGAGGAGAAGAGAGAGGAAGGAGGCATGCTGGGTCACTCTCTGACAGTCACTGTCCTATTTCCAAGCTTGTTTCAATAAATGGATCCATCCCAGGCCGTGTGGGTATGTGTCTTGGGCGAGGTGTGTCCTGCCAGCAGTTGGCAGTTGCTTCTAGATTGTGGGTGGCCCTTGCCATGAGATTCACCATGTCTAGAGCCTGTCATCTGCATGCCCCTGAGTACGATGTTAATGACCCCAGGAGAGTACCTCTAAGATTTGGAGTGGTAACATTCAAAATATGGTGGTGGGAAGGTACGATGGTGGTGGAATTGGTGTTTGAATATTAAATGTAATAAATTATTGTAAACAACTTTATAAAAACAAAATAAAAATTTGCAAAAATGTCAGCAAAATTTAAAGCATGAAAAGAGAACAGAAAAATCAAAGATACACCAATCTAATACTTTTTTTTAATAAAAAAAGCAGTGGCGTCTAAGCTATAAAGATAACCCACAGAATGGGAAAAATTATTTACCCAATACCTAGCTGATAAAATGTTAATATCCAAGTTATATAGCACATTGGTAGAACTTTACAAAAAAAAATATCTCCCAACCCCATCAAACAAATGCAGAGAGGAATAATGAACAGAAACTTCCTCCAAGAAGAAATTCAAGGGCTGGAGCGATAGTACAGTGGTAGGTTGTTGCTTTGCATGTGGCTGATCTGGGTTTGATCCCCGCCATCCTACGGGCTACACCCGCCTTGGAACCCCAAGTGTTCTGTGAGAGCCAGAAGGGAGTGTCCTTCCTAAAGACACCCCATGCACACCCCATCCTCCCTTTCACCTAGAGGTGGAAATCACACCCAGATCCAAGACAGACCTGAGCCAACAACCCGTCAAAGACAAATGTGTTGGCAGAAGATCAGACAGACTGTGATGCCTGTGAGGTAAGGAGGCTGCAGACACCCATCCCAGGGCACAAAGTGACCTGCCTGAAAGTGATGTGTTCCCCCCAGGAGTCAGAAATGGTTCAACAGAATTTTTACTCACCTGTAATTCTGTCATTTACCTATCCTGTCAAAATCATATTCATCTACCCCAACCTTGTCTTTCTTCCCTCTTCCTTCCCGCCCTTCTCCTCTCCCCCTCCTCCTTCCTGCCCCCTCCCTTCTCCCCTCCTCTGCCCCTTCCCATTGAGGAATGGGCTATGGGGCTATGAGGCTATGGGGCTACGCAAAGCAATTGCAGACGTGCCCCCATGGCAGGGATGCTGCGTACTAGGAGTGGCGAGTTGACCCAAACAGAACAACATTGAGACTCACTCTGCATGTAAAGAAGTTACACAGTCTCCAAGGAAACTCAGCTAGAGAAGAGGGCAACAAATAAAGGGTGTTGGGTGGATCCTCCCAGGGTGGGAGATGCATGCTGAAAGTAGACTATAGACCAAACATGACTACCACTCAGTGCCTCTCTTGCAAACCACAGCACCCAAATGGAGAGAGAGAGAGAGAGAAAATGGGGGAATGCACTGCCAAAGAGGCAGGGTGGGAAGGGTTTGGGGGGTGGGAGGGATGCTGGGACCCATGGTGGTCGAGGATGGCTGCTGGTAGAGGAATGGGTACTTGATCATTGTGTGACTGAAACCATGGCACAAAAATTTATAAGTCTACAATTGCACCTCATGGTGTTTCACTAATAAAAAAATAAAAAGAAAATTCTTGGATAAAAAAAAAAGGTACACAGCCTCCAACACATCCATATGTGCAGGAACAAACTCAAAATATAAAATAAAAACCCAATCAAAAAATATATCCAAAGAAATAAATTTCAATTTTCAATATGAAAATTAAGGGATCATGGGATCTAACCATGTTTCACGCTTGTCCGTATCCCTCTGCGAGCGCACCCCCCTCCAGCCTTTCCAGAGGGATTCAGGGCTTCTTTCTTATGGTCTTTACCTGGATGCCACTCAAGTTGGATACTGCTCCTGAACTGTTCAGTGGTTCTGAGCAAGAGATTTCATCCACTGCTTCTTGCAAGTCAGAGGATGGGGTCCCATCGGATTAGCAAAAAGGCTGGGGTCGCGAAAGTTAGAGTGGGTTTTCACATCAAAATCTAGAGTTGCAAAAGTTAGATGTGGGTTATCACATCATAATCCCAGGGACTGTGCCATCTGGGCAATTGGTAGCCACTGGGGCCCTTTGTTAGTCATGAGTGTCACCCCTGAATGGGGACCTGGAGGTAGATAGTTTGTTTACCTCTGTGGCACAGCGAGAGATCTGAGCCCCCTGTCTCAGAGACAGGTATGCCCAGAACTATGCCAATGGCCCTACTCTGGGTCAGGGCACCTAGAACCTGATGCCCTTTCACATGCACAAAGAGGATCAACCTGTTAGCCTCTGGAGCCCTACTGCTGATTTCTTTAGGTTATTTGTTTTTCTTTTTCTCACTTCTAAATGCTCATTCTTCCAGGAGGTCTGGTGCCCAGTCTCAACCAAGAGCTGGAGCAGAGCCTCTGAGGCTCTCTTTCAGTCCTCTTAGGCTTCTGACACAAGGACCTTATCATCTACAGACTGCAGGATGGTCCATTCCAGGGCTCCAAGGAGGATTTTCTTAAGTCCAGAGCCAGGGTCTTCCTGAAGAAGGTGGCCGAGTTTTTGAATCCTTGGGCAACGGGTCCACAGTGACTGAGGTTTCCTCCTGTCTCTGGATCCTTTGGCCCAAACGCAAACAGGGGTGTGCTTCTTGGAACAATTTGCAAAGGGAGAAACACATCTTTTGAGGTTCAGGCCGGTCAATCATTGGGCACTAGAGCAAAACAGACTCAAGAGAGTGGAAGGGCTGGGTACCACAAGGTGACCAGCAGGAGCGACCACACTGACCCGGCGCAGGTCATGACTTCTCAACTGAGGCCAATGGGTTGCTCCCAGTTGAGCTGCATCCCACCACTATTCCTGCCTCCCAGACCTGCGCAGTATCTTTCCCTATCCCTAGCCACACCTCATGGGCTACCAGATATTGCGGCTGTCTTTGGAGGCTCACTCCTAGCATGAGTTTACCAGGAGAGGGGCATGATACTGCCATTAGAGGGCGCCTGGAGAGGGTATTTTCCAAAGGGGGAATCCACAGTGTCAAGGTGGACATTTATTTGCGCTTCTAGCTCTGTCAGGAGATCTAATGCCAATAAGATACTAAAGTTAGGAACAGGGAGAACCTTGTTTCCCATGTGGAACCCCCAGAATCTGCTGAGACCATGGATTCTCGGGCCCAGAAAAGCAGGGAAGGGCTGCACCTCCGATACCTTCATCGAGATCTCCTTCCTATGTTGCCCTGTCTTGGGGGTCATAGGGCGACCGTTTCCACGAGGCTTTTCTTGGGAGTGTAGGTACAAAGATACCCTGCCTTCCCTGCCTGCCTGGAGACTCCCTGTGACTCTGTCAGACTGTCCAAGTGGTCCTGGTGTCGGTAGACATTTCTGGAAGCTACCCAACTTTGAATGTCTGCCACTCCCATTCACAGAGGGTCACAGCTGGTCTGGTGTCATATTGGCACTTTGTTATCTCCTGCAGCATGTCATGGCTCTCTGGGGCAATGATCTGGGGCCTGCCCTCTGCCCCTCCTCATCCTCCAACCCTGACCCCTGCTCCTGCTCTGGCTCCCTTCTTTCTCCCTGGCCCTTGTCTTCCCTGCCTGTTCTCGCCTCCTCTAGACCAAGGGCACACTAGAGATACTGGGGTCTGGCCTTAACCACTCCACTGGGGTAGAGCTATCTCCACTGTACGAGTGGCAGTGCCACCCAGCTGCCATGCTCTCTGCCAACTCCTCCTGTACCCCTGGTGCCACTGCTTGAGTGTCGCTCTTTTTACTTTTGGTCTTGTCTTGCTGCTTTCTCCCCTGCTTGGTAGTGAGTTTTGTTGTTTCACAAATGAGAATTGCAGCACTAATATAACTTTGAGTTTTCAACGACTATGAACTCATACGAACTTTGCCAAAATTTCTGCCTAAAGCTAACTAAAAACCAAGCAGCAGGGACGGGAGTGATAGCACAGTGAGTAGGGTGTTTGCCTTGCACACGGCTGACCTGGATTTGATTCCCAGAGTCCCATATGGTTCCCTGAGCACCACCAGGAGTAATTCCTGAGTGCATCAGCCAAGAGTAACCCCTGGGCATCGCTGGGTGTGACCCATAAAGGAAAAAAGGGCGGCCATCTTGACAGCATTTAGCCTAAGAGAAGGACAACATGGAGGGCGGGATCCACAGATCCCGAAGGAAAAAAAAAAAAAACAGGTTCCAAAAAGAGCCGAGATCATCGGGAAGTCCCAGATGGGGTAGGTACCGCATCCCGCCTCCCCCAGATGGAACCCCGGTGACCAGAAACCTCTACAAGCACAGCTCGAGTATGCGGGAACTAGGACTTTTCCTCAAAAATGCCGGGACTACACCTCCCAGGTAACCTCAGATTCCGGAAGTCACGCCCACAGCCCGCCCCCCAGCGCCATCTTGACAGCATTTAGCTGAAGAGAAGGACAACATGGAGGGTGGGATCCACAGATCCCGAAGGAAAAAAAAAAAAAAAACAGGTTCCAAAAAGAGCCGAGATCATCGGGAAGTCCCAGATGGAGTAGGTACCGCATTCCGCCTCCCCCAGATGGAACCCCAGTGACCAGAAACCTCTACAAGCACAGCTCGAGTATGCGGGAACTAGGACTTTTCCTCAAAACCGCGCGGCCGCTTATGCGGCCGCGTGACATCTCTCTATATACAAAGTGATCCATGGGAAGTAAACCACCTAACGTTTCTCTCTGAAAATCATAGTTAAGCTTTGAGCACGGCCACAGCCCCAGAAACACAAGTACTTAATGCATAACCCAGTAGCTTGGAGCAGAAAAGTGAACGGGTTATGTGTTAACCCAGGCCATCAAGTCTGCCAGAGGGGAAAGGGTGTTGGTCCCTTCCGCCCTCCCCCCTCTGGAAAGAAAGGTGGCGGCCACATGGGAGCCTTGTGGACAGCAGGTATGAGCCGGGGGTGTGGGGGCGACTAAAACCTCATGGGAAGGGGGGCGTTCCGGTCCTTCCTTCATGCCCTACCGAGGCCACCAGTTGCCCCCCACGAGCAACTCTCCAGCACGGCCACAGCCCCAGAAGCACAAGGACTTAATGCAGAACCCAACAGCTTGGAGCAGAAAAGTGAACGGACTATGCGTTAATCCAGGCCATCAAATCTGCTGGAGGGGAAAGGGTGTTGCCCCATTCGCCCTCTCCTCTCTGGAAAGAAAGATGGCGGCCACATGGGAGCCTTGTGGACAGCAGGCATGAGCCGGGGGAGCGGGGGCGACTAAAACCTCATGGGAAGGGGGGCGTTCCGGTCCGTCCTTCACGCCCTACCGAGGCCACCAGTTGCCCCCCACGAGCGGCTCTCCAGCACGGCCACAGCCCCAGAAGCACAAGGATTTAATGCAGAACCCAACAGCTTGGAGCAGAAAAGTGAACGGACTATGCGTTAATCCAGGCCATTAAATCTGCTGGAGGGGAAAGGGTGTTGCCCCATTCGCCCTCTCCTCTCTGGAAAGAAAGATGGCGGCCACATGGGAGCCTTGTGGACAGCAGGCATGAGCCGGGGGAGCGGGGGCGACTAAAACCTCATGGGAAGGGGGGCGTTCCGGTCCGTCCTTCACACTCTACCGAGGCCACCAGTTGCCCCCCACGAGCGGCTCTCCAGCACGGCCACAGCCCCAGAAGCACAAGGACTTAATGCAGAACCCAGCAGCTTGGAGCAGAAAAGTGAACGGACTATGCGTTAATCCAGGCCATCAAGTCTGCCAGAGGGGAAAGGGTGTTGCCTCATTCGCCCTCTCTTCTCTGGAAAGAAGGATGGCGGCCGCATGGGAGCCTTGTGGACAGCAGGTATGAGCCGGGGGTGTGGGGGCGACTAAAACCTCATGGGAAGGGGGGCGTTCCGGTCCGTCCTTCACGCCCTACCGAGGTCACCAGTTGCCCCCCATGACCGGCTCTCCAGCACGGCCACAGCCCCAGAAGCACAAGGACTTAATGCAGAACCCAGCAGCTTGGAGCAGAAAAGTGAACGGACTATGCGTTAATCCAGGCCATCAAGTCTGCCAGAGGGGAAAGGGTGTTGCCCCATTCGCCCTCTCTTCTCTGGAAAGAAGGATGGCGGCCGCATGGGAGCCTTGTGGACAGCAGGTATGAGCCGGGGGTGTGGGGGCGAATAAAACCTCATGGGAAGGGGGGCGTTCCGGTCCATCCTTCACGCCCTACCGAGGTCACCAGTTGCCCCCCCGCGAGCGGCTCTCCAGCACGGCCACAGCCCCAGAAGCACAGGGACTTAATGCAGAACCCGGCAGCTTGGAGCAGAAAAGTGAACGGACTATGCGTTAATCCAGGCCATCATGTCTGTCCGGAAGGGAAAGGGTGTTGCCCCAGTCGCCTTCTCCTCTCTGGAAAGAAAGATGGCGGCCGCATGGGAGCCTTGTGGACAGCAGGTATGAGCCGGGGGAGTGGCGGGGCGACTAAAACCTCATGGGAAGGGGGCGTTTCGGTCCGCCCTTCACGCCCTTCCGAGGCCACCAGTTGCCCCCCACTAGCGGCTCTCCAGCACGGCCACGACTCCAGAGCACAGAAACCAATTTCTTAACTATCTGACTTTCAGTATAAATACTTCCAGGGTCAATAAGTAAAATAGCAGAAATCCAAAACCAACATTTAATTCTTGAACCCAGCTGTAGAAAGCAAATCACGTCACAATGCTTTTTCAGCATGTCTGATTTGGGGGGGGGGGTAAACTCAAAATTATAGTGGTGAATCTTTTATTGAAACAATGAATCTAATCAAAGCAGATAGAGTGTTAACTAGAATTCATCTGCCCCACAGGGACTGGGAGGGGTGGAGGGTGGGGTTTTATTGGGGTTCTTCATGGTAAAAAAAAAAGTATTGGTAAAGGGAAATGTGTTTGATATTTGCATGACTGAGACCTAAACCTGAAAGCTTTGTAACCTTTCCCAAGGTGATTCAATAAATAAAAAAAAAATTGAAAAAAAAAAAAAAAGAAAAAAGGGCACATTTTGGAATGAGGGAGAACATGATGAGATAACAGTGCTAATGGAATGAACAGCTCCAAAGTCTGAACACCGCACAAGGCAAGAGATCCGTTTTACAGCAGATCTGATGGGCGACGGGGTATTAGCAAGCAGCTGACAGGAAGTATGGAACAAGAAATAACCAAGCTTTCTGGGTGCAAAGAAGGATCTGGAGCATATCAATAACGTAGGAAAATTTGGGGGATTTTCCAAGCTTTCTAAGTTGAACAGTGTTACAGACCACCTCTGGGACATCTCAGGTGATTTCCGTGCTGTCTCATCTCTCCCAGACCCTGTGCCTTATGGCAGCTCCTGCTCTCCAGGGTAGTCTGTCTGAAGTTAGCTTGCGGGAAATGTGGGCAGAGGTCCCCTCTCCTCTTCAGCAGGGCTCAGGAGATCCTAGTAACAGGACTTGAACAGGGTTGGGCCACATCATGGCAAGCACTTTAACCCCAGCAATATCCCTGGGGCCCATTCTTGAAAAGTCTGAAAGTGCTCGGGAGTGGAAGCCTCGGGTTCCACGGGGCTGTCTCCCTGGGCACTGTGCCGTACAGAAGGGGGAGTGAGGCATCTTTAAGGGAGCCCAACTCTACAGGAAGGAGAGTTAGGTTTGGAAGCAGCTGAAAGAAAAGTACTGCTTTGAGCAGGCATTAGTCCAGCAGATAAAGTGATCTTCTTGCACACTGCTGACGTTGGATCAATGGGCCCCTCTAGTTCCACTAGGTATGGTCCCAGAGCTAAGTCAGGAATAAAGCCTGAGCATGTCTGGGTGTGATGCCAACACCCAAAGAAAAGTACTGCAAGCAGACAGGGCCAGCCTTTTCCCAGTGCCCTAAGGACAGATTGCTCAAGTTCTTAGTGGACATAAGAGGGATTTCCCTGTTAGGTGGAGGGGTGAGGGAGGGGAAGGGGGTGACAGTACTGGCCCTCCACTGGTGACTCTGCCTGAGCAGTGACAGTCCACTTGGACAGTCCACAGTGGCCTGACTCAGGCCAGGACTTGGCTGCTGCTTTGGCAGAAAGGTGTCCTGAAAATGTGAGTGTCAGGGTCCTTAAGAGGGAGAAGCCCCCAATGGGGGTCAGGAGGCAGGATACCCGGGGGGGCAGAACCAGGCGGACTCTGCCCCCGAGCCCTCCACCTCCCTTGATTGGCTGAGAGCCTGGGGCTGATCCTCAGTCTATCCATTTTCAGTCAATCTAAGGGCACTGAAGTGGAGGCGAACACAGTGGAGATCATAAAGCCCGAGGAACTAGAGCTGGTAACAGTCAAGAAGGACAAGCTGGCGGTGTGGGGAAGACTGTGCATCTGGAGGCAGAAATGTCCCCCAACACTGGGCACCGGGGATGTGGGGGGCAGAAATGTCCCCCAATAATAGACACTAGTGGTCTGGGAGGCAAAAACAGGCCCCAAGCAGTAGGCACCAGTGACATGCAGTGCAGAGGTTACCCCTAACTATAGAGAGCAGGGTTCCGAGGACAGAAATGTTCACAATTACTCGGCACCAGGGATGAGCAGAGCTGAAATTTCCTCCAGAAAAAAACACTAGGGATGTTGGGGAAAATTGTTTTCCAATACTAGACACACTAGCTCTGGGGGGAGAAATGTCCCACAACAGAGAACAGAGCTCAGATAGGAGATATGTTCTCCAAAACTACACAATAAGGAGTCCCAGGAGCAGAAATACTCACCCCCATAGAAATAGTCCAAAGAGTAGCAATAAGAAATGACCACCTCCCAACCCCCCACCATAGACTATATCCCAGGAGAGAGGAGTGGAGAATGCCTGCTCACCCCTGCTTTCCCACCTAAATGTTGACATATTTCCGGTTTGTGGGCTGTCCTTGCACGGTCCAGGGCATTTTCCACTTTTTGAGTTAAAATTCTGTCCAGAAGGCCAGAAAGAAGTCTCAGGAGACTCAGTACAGGCTTGGGATGCATGAGGTCAAGAACGTTCCCTGGCACTACAGGGTCTCCTGATCACAAAGGCTGGAGAAAATAGAGATCCCCACAAACCCCAAACCTCTCAGGTATGTACATAGGCCATGAGGGTCAATGAAGCAGTACTTGGAAGGATCTCAGTGCTTAGAGGAAACACTCATTCAGAGCATCCGATTTTCAAAACAGCACTTGGGTACAACCATCTACCCCTCCTTGACCCAGGGAAAACGAGGCCACACTCAAACCTTTGGTTCATGGGCTACAGACCAAGCAAAAGTCTGAGCCGAGAGCTCCCCCTCCTCCAGTGCACTTTTTCTATTCTGGGAAAGGAAGTCCTGAAAAGGATGGAGGCTGGAAAAGTCAGCAACTGAGTTCTAGGCACTACCTGGGACAGTTTAGGGGATCATGAATTGGTGGCAGAGGAGAGAGAGGGGAGAGGGCTGAATCAGTCTCCCTGACAGCCACTGTTCTGTTTCCAAGATTGTTTCTACAAATGGATGCATCCCAGCCTGTGTGGGTGTGTGGCATTGGGTGGGTGGGTCCTGCCAGGGAACGGCTCATGCTTCTTGATGAAGCATGAGCTATCCTCTGGGGGTCTCCCCATGGATCAGAACCTGACATGACATGCCCATGCCCATGGTGCCTGTTCCGTCTACACCTCCTCTGTAGTGCCCACCGGGAAGAGCCCCCACCTTGCCCCCAATGCTTAGTGGGTGCCAGGCCCGAGGGTCCGGGTGGGGGTGGGGAGGCCCGTCAGGCCCACCCTGACAGAAGGTGCCGGGGGAGACCCACTGTGAGGGTAGGAGCCCGCCTGCGGTGGTGGGAGGAAGGACAGGCCAGGACGCCACCCACTATAATGTGTCAAAATCTAGAAGAGGCTAGAGGGGTTGTGGGGGTGCGGACTGGCCCTCACTGCACACAGAGGGTCCTAGTACCGGGGAGGCTGCCGGGTCGAGGTATGGGGAGGCACCCTCCTTTAGGTCTTGGGAGAAAGACCCCCTGAGGAATGTGCAGGGGACAGGTTACCCCATGTGCTGTTTTCCTTGGGCCTGTGTGTGAATGTCTGGGCCCTGAATGTTGTGGTGGGATCTGAACAGCCTTCGGCCCTGTCTCATGATAGAGATGTGCACGCAAGACCAGAAGGTGCAGTGTCTGTAGCCTGGAATGCTTCTGCTGGTGCCAAAAGCAGCACACAGCTGCAACCCCACACCTGAATGACCCCCTCATGTGGGCTTCAAGGTTGAGCAGGTGCTGAGGCACAAGGAGCTCATGGACCAGCTGCAACAGGTGCTAACAAGGCAGCAGGCCCTCCTGGAGGCCACCTTCAGGGAGCTGAGGGAAACCCAGGTGAGGGGGTGGCCAGGAGCTCAGGATAAGGAAGGCGCATCCGGCTCTAGACCTGCCTACTCACCTGGTGCCTTCATCTTTAGGGGTCCTCAGTCCTGAAATCAGGAGCAACTGAGCCCCAGACCTTGCTGGAATTCCAAGGGTACCCTGAAGAGGGTGAGTGGTGCGGTGGGTCTCCAGGAGGGAGAAGTTCCTGATGGGGATCTGGAGGTGGGGCTATATGGGAGGTGGAGCCAGGCGGGACCCCTGAGATGCCTCCACCTTCCTTGCTTGGCTGAGACCCTGGAGTGCCCCATAGTCAATCCAGTGTCGAAGAACACGGAGTTGGAGGTGAACATAGTGGAGGTTTGTGAGACCATGACCTCTATGGAACTCGAGGTGATGGTCATGAAGGACAGGCTGGTGGCGTGTGAGAAGACTAAGGATCTGGATGACTAAGGACTGAGACTAAGGTCTGGGGTCCAGACCCGGGGAGCGGGATCATGGATTGTGTGAATAACCCAGAGAGACCCTCCTGTTCCTGTCTGTGAGGAACAGGAGGCCGCAGACCTCAGATCTGGATCCTGTAATGACCTGCCCCCAAAAAACCAGAATCCAGCTCGTCCGCTTGAGTTCAGCTGGCAAGCTTGTTCACCATTAATCCACTTTTTCTACCCTGATGATGTACCCTGTGTTCTTCAATTCCAACTAATCTAGCCCTGATCCAGTTCTTCCCACCCTGCTCCTTCCTCCCTCTTCACCGCTCTTCCACTTTCCCTCAGCACTAGACCCTAGGGATCAAGGGGGCAGAAAGGTCCCCCAACACCAGACCGCAGGGATCAGTGGGACAAAAATGTCTCCTACCTCTAGGCACCAGGCATGTTGGGAGCAGAAATTTAAACTGGGCCACACTCCAACCTCAGTCATGATAGCTCCAAAAGCCAAACAAGGGCTTGAGGTGGGAGCTCTCCCTCCCCAGTACACAGTCCCGTTTCTCCATATGGCAGCCCTGAAGCTAATGGGGGCTAGAAACATCAGAGCAACCAGTTCTAGACACTCTTTGGGGGCTGGTTGGGCACTAATGAATTGAGGAGAAGAGAGAGGAAGGAGGCATGCTGGGTCACTCTCTGACAGTCACTGTCCTATTTCCAAGCTTGTTTCAATAAATGGATCCATCCCAGGCCGTGTGGGTATGTGTCTTGGGCGAGGTGTGTCCTGCCAGCAGTTGGCAGTTGCTTCTAGATTGTGGGTGGCCCTTGCCATGGGATTCACCATGTTTAGAGCCTGTCATCTGCATACCCCTGAGTACGATGTCAATGACCCCAGGAGAGTACCTCTAAGATTTGGAGTGGTAACATTCAAAATATGGTGGTGGGAAGGTACGATGGTGGTGGAATTGGTGTTTGAATATTAAATGTAATAAATTATTGTCAACAACTTTATGAAAACAAAATAAAAATTTGCAAAAAATTCAATAAAATGTGAAGCATGAAAAGAGAACAGAAAAATCAAAGATACACCAATCTAATGCGTTTTTTTTTCCCTAGACGTGTTTTTTTTATTTTATTTTTTTTTACAGTTGTAGATTTACAATTTTTTGTGCTTTGGTTTCAATTATACAATGATCAGATACCCATCCCTCCACCAGTGCCCATTTTCCTCCACCATGGATAATATCCCTCCCACCCCCATCCCCCCATCCCCCTGTCTCTGTGGCAGGGCAATCCCCTGTGTTCTCTCTCTCCTTTTGGGTGTTGTGGTCTGCAAAAGAGGCATTGAGTGGCAAACATGTTCAGTCCATAGTCTACTTTCAACATGCATCTCCCCTCCTGGGAGGATCCTCCAAACATCCTTTATTTGGTGCTCCCTTCTCTATCTGAACTGCCCTTTCCTCTAGGATACCCGGCTGGCCTCTACGTTATGGAGTAATCCTCCTGGTGCTGATCTCACCTATTCTTGGGTATTAATCTCATACTTTGTTACTTCATATCCCCCAGATGAATGCAATCTTTCTATGTCTATCCCTCTCTTTCTGACTCATTTCACTTAGCATGATACTTTCCATATTGTACCACTTGTATGTAAATTTCATGACTTCATCTTTTCTAACAGCTACATAGTACTCCATTGTGTAGATGTACCAAAGTTTCTTTAACCAGTCATCTGTTCGTGGGCATTCAGGTTTCTTCCAGTTTCTGGCTATTGTCAAGAGTGCTGCAATGAACAAACAAGTGCAGATGTCACTTCGACGATACATTTTTGCCTCTCTGGGATATATTCTCAGGAGTGGTATTGCTGGGTCAAATGGGAGCTCAATTTCTAATTTTTTGAGCATCATCCATACTGTTTTCCAGAAGGGCTGAACCAGTGGACATTCCCACCAACAGTGAAGGAGTGTCCCTTTCTCGCCACATCCACGCCAGCATCAGTTGCTTTTGTTCTTTTGAATGTGGGCCAGTCTCTGAGGTGTGAGATGGTATCTCATTGTGGTTTTGATCTGCATCTCCCTGATGATTAATGATGTAGAGCATTTTCTCATGTGCTTTTTTGCCATTCGGATTTTTTCTTTGAGAAAGTTTCTGTTCATTTCATTGCCCCATTTTTGGATGGGGTTGAATGTTTTCTTCTTGTGGAGTTTAACCAGTATTTTGTATATCCTGGATATCAACCCCTTGTCAGATGTGTATTCGGTGAATATCCTTTCCCATTCTGTAGACTGTCTTTGTATTTGTTTCTTTGGAGGTGCAGAAGCTTCTTAGTTTAAGATAGTCCCATTTATCTATCTCTGTTTTCACTTGCTCGGCCAGTGGCGTGGCATCTTTGAAGATACCATTAGCTTCAATGTCATGGAGGGTGTTGCCAACGTTATCTTCAATGCACCTTATGGTTTCTGGTCTGATGTTGAGGTCTTTAATCCATTTTGATCTTACTTTTGTACATAGTGTTAGGCAGAGTTCTGAGCCTACTTATTTGCATGTTGCCGTCCAGTGATGCCAACACAATTTATTAAACAGGCTTTCCTTACTCCACTTCACATTACTTGCACCTTTATCAAAGATTAGATGAGCATATGATTGAGGGGAGATGTCAGTGTATTCAGCCCTCTTCCATTGGTCTGCAGTTCTGCCTTTGTTCCAGTACCATGCTGCTTTAATTATTACTGCTTTGTAGTACAGTTTGAAGTTAGGGAGGTTGATTCCTCCCATTTTATTTTTCCTAAGAATTGCTTTAGCTATTCGTGGGGGCTTATTGTTCCATATAAATTTCAGGAGTGTTTGCTCCATTTCTTTGAAGAATGTCATGGGTATCCTTATAGAGATTGCATTGAATTTATACAATGCTTTCGGTAGTATTGCCATTTTGACAATGTTAAGTCTCCCGACCCATGAGCAGGGGATATCTTTCCATTTCCTCATGTCCTCTTTTATTTCCTGAAGTAGCATTTTGTAGTTTTCTTTGTACAGTTCCTTTACTTCCTTAGTTAAGCTGATTCCTAGGTACTTGATTTTCTGGGGCACAATTGTGAACGGGATTGTTTTTTTCATGTTGCTTTCTTCTCTCTCACTGTTTGCGTATAGGAAAGCCATGGACTTTTGGGTATTGATTTTATAACCTGCAACTTTACTATACAGGTCTATTGTTTCTAGGAGTTTTTTGGTGGAGGTTATTGGGTTCTCTAAGTAGAGTATCATATAATCTGCGAATAGTGAGAGCTTGATTTCTTCCTTTCCTACCTGAATGCCCTTAATATCTTTTTCCTGCCTAATCGCTATTGCAAGTACTTCCAGTACTATATTGAACAGCAGTGGAGAGAGTGGGCATCCCTGTCTCGTCCCTGATCTTAGAGGGAAGGCTCTCAGTTTTTCCCCATTGAGGATGATGCTTGCTGTAGGCTTGTGGTAGATGTCTTTAATTATGTTGAGGAAAGTCCCCTCTATACCCATTTTGGCTAGGGTTTTCATCATAAAGCGGTGCTGGATCTTATCAAATGCTTTCTCTGCATCTATTGATATGATCATATGCTTTTTATCTTTTCTTTTGTTGATATGGTGGATTATGTTGATTGATTTCCGAATGTTAAACCATCCTTGCATCCCTGGGATGAATCCTACTTGGTCATGGTGTATGATCTTTTTGATGAGTAGTTGGATTCTATTTGCTAGTAGTTTGTTGAGGATCTTTGCATCTGTGTTCATCAGGGATATCGGCCTGTAATTCTCTTTCTTTGTGGTATCTCTGTCTGCTTTTGGTATCAGTGTGACATTTGCTTCGTAGAAACTGTTCGGAAGTGTTTTTGATATTCCAATTTCGTAGAAAAGCTTAAAGAGCATTGGGAGTAAGTCCTCTTTAAAGATTTGGAAGAATTCACTAGTGAATCCATCCGGGCCAGGACTTTTGTGCTTGGGGGAGACTTTTTATTACCATTTCAATTTCCTTGACGGTGATAGGTCTGTTCAGGTATTCCAGGTCTTCTTGGTTCAGCCTTGGGAGTCTGTAGGAGTCTAGGAATTTATCCATTTCCTCGAGGTTTTGATGTTCCGTGGCATAAAGCTTCTCAAAGTACTCCCTGAGGATTCTCTGAATTTCTCTGGTTTCTGTTGTAATGACCCCCTTTTCATTTCTGATTCGATTTATTAGGGTTTACTCTCTCCCTTTCTTTGTGAGTTTTGCTTGAGGCTTATCGATCTTGTTAATTTTCTCAAAGAACCAGCTTTTGGTTTCATTGATCTTTCGGATTGTTTTTTGTGTTTCCATCTCGTTAATCTCTGCTCTGAGTTTTATTATTTCCTTTCTCCTGTTCGGGTTGTGCTCCTTTTTTTGGTCCTTCTCCAAGCTCTTAAGCTGTGAGGTTAGGTTACTTATGTGTGCTCGCTCCTCCTTTCTGAGGAATGCTTGTAGAGCTATAAACTTTCCTCTTAACACAGCCGTTTCTATGTCCCATAAGTTTTGGTAACCCGTGTTCTCATTTTCATTCGTTTCTAGGAATCTTTTGATTTCCTCTTTGATTTCCTGTCTAATCCACTCATTGTTCAATAGTGCACTGTTTAATTTCCAGGTGTTTGATATAGTTTTCTGTTTTTGTGTGTGATTTACTTCTAATTTCAGCGCATTATGGTCTGAGAAGATTGTTGATACAATCTCTACCTTCTTAATTTTATGGAGGCATGTTTTGTGGCTCAGCATATGGTCTATCTTGGAGAATGTTCCATGTACGCTTGAGAAGAATGTGTATTCAGCTTTTTGTGGATGAAGTGTCCTGTATATATCTACTAAGCCCCTTTCTTCCATTGTTTCCCTCAAATGAAGTATGTCCTTGCTAAGCTTGAGTCTGGTTGATCGATCAAGAGGTGACAAAGCAGTTCTAATGCGTTGTTTTAAAAAAAAAAAAAAAGAAATGGCGTCTAAGCTACTAAGATAGCCCACAGAATGGAAAAAATTATTTACCCAATATCTAGCTGATGAAAGGCTAATATCCAAGTTATATAGCACATTGGTAGAACTTTAAAAAAAAATATCTCCCAACCCCATCAAACAAATGCAGAGAGGAATAATGAACAGAAACTTCGTCAAAGAAGAAATTCAAGGGCTGGAGCGATACTACAGTGCTAGGTTGTTGCTTTGCACGTGGCTGATCTGGGTTTGATCCCCGCCATCCTACGGGCTACACGCGCCTTGGAACCCCAAGTGTTCTGTGAGAACCAGAAGGGAGTGTCCTTCCTAAAGACACCCCATGCACACCCCATCCTCCCTTTCACTTAGAGGTGGAAATCACACCCAGATCCAAGACAGACCTGAGCCAACAACCCGTCAAAGACAAATTATGTTGGCAGAAGATCAGACAGACTGTGATGCCCGTGAGGTAAGGAGGCTGCAGACACCCATCCCAGGGCACGAAGTGACCTGCCTGAAAGTGATGTGTTCCCCCCAGGAGTCAGAAATGTTTAAACAGAATTCTTACTCACCTGTAATTCCATCTTTTACCTACCCTGTCAAAATCATATTCATTTACCCCAACCTTGTCTTTCTTCCCTCTTCCATCCCGCCCTTCTCCTCTCCCCCTCCTCCTTCCTGCCCCCTCCCTTCTCCCCTCCTCTGCCCCTTCCCATTGAGGAATGGGGCTATGGGACTATGAGGCTCTGTGGCTACACAAAGCAATTGCAGACGTGCCCCCATGACAGGGATGCTACGCACTAGGAGTGGCGAGATGACCCAAACAGAACAACATTGAGACTCGTACTCTGCAAGTAAAGAAGTTACACAGTCTCCAAGTAAGCTCAGGTAGAGAAGAGGGCACCAAATCAAGGGTGCTGGGAGGATCCTCCCAGGGTGGGAGATGCATGCTGAAAGTAGACTATAGACCAAACATGACTACCACTCAGTTTCTCTCTTGCAAACCACAGCACCCAAATGGGGAGAGAGAGAACAAGGGGGAATGCACTGCCAAAGAGACAGGGTGGGAAAGGGGGTTGGTGGGGTAGGAGGGATGCTGGGACCCGTGGTGGTGCAGGATGGGTGCTGGTAGAGGAATGGGTACTTGATCATTGTGTGACTGAAACCCAAGCACAAAAATTTATAAGTCTACAATTGTACCTCATGGGGTTTAACTAATAAAAAAATAATAAAAAGAAAATTCTTGGATTAAAAAAAAGGTACACAGCCTCCAACACATCCATATGTGCAGGAGCAAACTCAAAACATAAAATAATAACCCAATTAAAAAATAAATCCAAATAAATAAATTTAAATTTTTAATATGAACAGATACTACACTTGATCTTAGCCAAAAGGCCGAGAAGCTCCGGGGGATGGAGTGATAGCACAGTGGTAGGGCGTTCGCCTTACAAGCGGCCAACATGGCCGACCCGAGTTCAATTCCTCCGCCCCTCTTGGAGAGCCCGGCAAGCTACCGAGAGTATTCGATATGCCAAACATAGTAACAACAAAGTCTCCAATGGAGACGTTACTGGGCCCGCTTGAGCAAATCGACGATCAACGGGAGTGCCTTTACCTTTTACCTTTACCTTTTAATATGAAAATTAAGAGATCGTGGGGTCTCACCATGTTTCGTGCTTGTCTCTATCCCTCGCCGAGCGCACCCGCCCCTACCCAGTCTTTCCAGAGGGATTCAGGGCTTCATTCTTATGGTGTTTATCCGGATGCCACTCAGGTTGGAAACTGCTCCTGAACTGTTCAGTGGTTCTGAGCAAGAGATTTAGTCCACTGCTTCTTGCAAGTCAGAGGATGGGGTCCCATCCGATAAGCAGAAAGACTGGGGTCGCGAAAGTTAGAGTGGGTTTTCACATCATAATCCCAGGGACTGTGCCATCTGGGCAATTGGTAGCCACTGGGGCCCTTAGTTAGTCATCACTATCACCCCTGAATGGGGACCTGGAGGTAGTTTGTTTACCTTTGTGGCACAGCGAGAGATCAGAGCCCCCTACCTCAGATACAGGTATGCCCAGACCTCTGCCAATGGCCCTACCCTGGGTCAGGGCACCTAGAGCCTGGTGCCCTTTCTCAGGCACTAAGAGGATCAACCTCTATGCCTCTGGAGCCCTACTGCTGATTTTTTTAGGTTATTTGTTTTTCTTTTTCTCACTTCTAAATGCTCATTCTTCCAGGAAGTCTGGTGCCCAGCCTCAACCAAGAGCTGGAGCAGAGCCTCTGAGGCTCTCTTTCAGTCCTCTTAGGCTTCTGACACTAGGACCTTATCATCTACAGACTGCAGGATGGTCCATTCAAGGGCTCCAACGAGGATTTGCTTAAGTCCAGAGCCAGGGTCTTCCTGAAGAAGGTGGCCGAGTTTTTGAATCCTTGGGCAACGGGTCCACAGTGACTGAGGTTTCCTCCTGTCTCTGGATCCTTTGGCCCAAACGCAAACGGGTCTGCTTCCTGGAACAATTTCCAAAGGGAGAAACACATCTTTTGAGGTTCAGGCCGGTCAATCATTGGTCACTAGAGGAAAACAGACTCAAGAGAGTGGAAGGGCTGGGTACCACAAGGTGACCAGCAGGAGCGACCACACTGACTCGGCGCAGATCATGACTTCTCAACTGAGGCCAATGGGTTGCTCCCAGTTGAGCTGCATCTCACCACTATTCCTGCCTCTCAGACCTGCGCAGTATCTTTCCCTATCCCTAACCACACCTCACGGGTTACCTGACATTGTGGCTGTCTCTGGAGGCTCACTCCTAGCATGAGTTTACCAGGAGAGGGGCATGATACTGCCATTAGAGGGCGCCTGGAGAGGGTATTTTCCAAAGGGGGAATATACAGTGTCAAGGTGGACATTTATTTGCGCTTCTAGCTCTGTCTGGAGATCGAACGCCAATAAGATACTAAAGTGGGGAACAGGGAGAGCCTTGTTTTCCATATGGAACCCCCAGCATCTGCTGACACCATGGATTCTCAGGCCCAGCAAAAGCCGGGAAGGGCTGCACCTCCGATACCTTCATTGAGCTCTCTTCCTATGTTGCCCTGTCTTGAGGTCATGGGGCGACCATTTACACGAGGCTTTTCTTGGGAGTGTAGGTACCAAGTTACCCTGCCTTCCCTGCCTGCCTGGGGACTCCCTGCGACTCTGTCAGACTGTCCAAGTGGTCCTGGTGTCAGTAGACGTTTCTGGAAGCTACCCAACTTTGAATGTCTGCCACTCCCTTTCACAGAGGGTCACAGCTTGTCTGGTGTCATATTGGCACTTTGTTCTCTCCTGCAGCATGTCATGGCCCTCTGGGGCAATGATCTGGGGCCTGCCTTCTGCCCCTCCGCATCCTCCACCCCTGACTCCTGCTCCTGCTCTGGCTCCCCTCTTTCTCCCTGCCCCTTGTCTGCCCTGCCAGTTCTCGCCGCCTCTAGACCAAGGGCACACTGGAGGTGCTGGCGCCTGCCCTTAACCACACGACTGGTGTCGTGCTGTCTCCACTGGACGAATGGCAGTGCCACCCAGCTGCCATGCTCTCTGCCAACTCCTCCTGTGCACCAGGTGCCACTGCTTGGGTGTTGCTCTTTTTCCTTTTGGTCTTGTCTTGCTTTCTCCCCTGCTTGGTAGTGAGTTTTGTTGTTTCACAAATGAGAATTGCAGCACGAATATCACTTCGAGTTTTCAACGACTATGAACTCATACGAACTTTGCCAAAATTTCTGCCTAAAGCTAACTAAAAACCAAGCATCAGGGACTGGAGTGATAGCACAGTGAGTAGGGTGTTTGCCTTGCACACGGCTGACCTGGATTTGATTCCCAGAATCCCATATGGTTCCCTGAGCACCACCAGGAGTAATTCCTGAGTGCATGAGCCAGGAGTAATCCCTGGGCATCGCTTGGTGTGACCCATAAAAGGAAAAAAAAGCACATTTTGGAATGTGGGAGAACATGATGAGATAACAGTGCTAATGGAATGAACAGCTCCAAAGACTGAACACCGCACAAGGCGAGAGATCAGTTTTACAGCGGATCTGATGGGCGACGGGGTATTAGCAAGCAGCTGACAGGAAGTATGGAACAAGAAATGACCAAGCTTTCTTGGTGCCAAGAAGGATCGGGAGCATATCAATAATGTAGGAATATTTGGGGGATTTTCCCAGGTTTCTAAGTTGAACAGTGTGACAGACCACCTCTGGGACATCTCGGGTGATTTCCGTGCTGTCTGGTCTCTCCCAGACCCTGTGCCTCATGGCAGCTCCTGCTCTCCAGGGTAGCCTGTCTGAAATTAGCCTGCGAGAAATGTGGGTAGAGGTGCACTCTCCTCTTCAGCAGGGCTCAGGAGATCCTAGTATCAGGACTTGAACAGGGCTGGGCTGCATCAGGGCAAGCACCTTCACCCCAGCAATATCCCTGGGGCCCATTCTTGAAAAGTCTGAAAGTGCTTGGATTGGAAGCTTCGGGTTCCACGGGGCTGTCTCCCTGGGCACGGTGCCGTACAGAAGGGGGAGTGAGGCATCTTTAAGGGAGCCCAACTCTACAGGAAGGAGATTTAGGTGGGAAGCAGCTGAAAAAAAATACTGCTTGGAGCAGGGCATTAGTTCAGCAGATAAAGTGATCATCTTGCACACTGCTGACGTTGGATCAATGGGCCCCCTAGTTCTACTGGGTATGGTCCCTGAGCTAAGTCGGGGTAAAGCCTGAGCATGTCTGGGTGTGGTGCTAACACCCAAAGAAAAGTGCTGCAAGCAGACAGGGCCGGCCTTTTCCCAGTGCCCTAAGGAAGGATTGCTCAAATTCTTAGAGGCCATAAGAGGGATTTCCCTGTTAGATGGAAGGGGTGAGGGAGGGGAAGGGGGTGACAGCACTGGCTCTCCAGTTGTGACTCTGCCTGAGCAGTGACAGTCCACTTGGACAGTCCACAGTGGCCTGACTCAGGGCAGGACTTGGCTGCTGCTTTGACACAAAAGTGTCCTGAAAATGTGTGTCAGGGTCCTCAGGAGGAAGAAGCCCCCAGTGGGGGTCAAGAGGTAGGACACCTGGGGGCAGAAATAGGCGGACACTGCCCCCGACCCCTCCAGCTCCCTTGGTTGGCAGAGAGCCTGGGGCTGCCCCTCAGTCTATCCAGTTTCAGTCAATCTAAGGGCACTGAAGTGGAGGCGAACACAGTGGAGATCATAAAGCCTGAGGAGCTGGAGGTGGTAACAGTCAAGAAGGACAAGCTGGCGGTGTGGGGAAGACCGTACATCTGGAGGCAGAAATGTCCCCCAACACTGGGCACCGGGGATGTGGGGGGCAGAAATGTCCCCTAGTAATAGACACTAGTGGTCTGGGAGGCAAAAACAGGCCCCAAGCAGTAGGCACCAGTGACATGGGGTGCAGAGGTTTCCCCTAACAATAGACAGCAGGGTTCCGAGGACAGAAATGTTCACAATTATTAGGCACCAGGAATGAGCAGAGATGAAATTTCCTCCAAAAAAAAAAACACTAGGGATGTTGGGGAAAATTGTTTTCCAAACTAGACACTAGAGCTCTGGGGCAAGAAATATCCCACAATAGAGAACAGAGCTTAGATAGGAGACATGTCCTCCAGCACTACACAATAAGGAGTCCCAGGAGCAGAAATACTCACCCCCGTAGAAATAGTCCAAATAGTAGCAATAATAAATGACCACCTCCGCACCCCCCACCTTAGACTATATCCCAGGAGAGAGGAGTGGAGAATGCCTCTCACCCCTGCTTTCCCACCTAAATATTGAGATATTTCCGGTTTGTGGGTTATCCTTGCATGGTCCAGGGCATTTTCCACTTTTTGAGTTAAAATTCTGCCCAGAAGGCCAGAGAGAAGTCTCAGGAGACTCAGTACAGGCTTGGGATGCATGAGGTCAAGAACGTTCCCTGGCACCGCAGGGTCTCCTGATCACAAAGGCTGGAGCAAATAGAGATCCCCACAAACCCCAAACCTCTCAGGTATGTACACAGGCCATGAGGGTCAATGAAGCAGTACCTGGAAGGATCTCAGTGCTTAGAGGAAACACTCATTCAGAGCATCCGATTTTCAAAACGGCACTTGGCTACAACCATCTACCCCTCCTTGGCCGAGGGAAAACGAGGCAACACTCAAACCTTCGGTTCATGGGCTACAGACCAAGCAAAAGTCTGAGCCGAGAGCTCCCCCTCCTCCAGTGCACTGTTTCTATTCTAGGAAAGGAAGTCCTGAAAAGGATGGAGGCTGGAAAAGTCAGCAACTGAGTTCTAGGCACTACCTGGGACAGTTTAGGGGATCATGAATTGGTGGCAGAGGAGAGAGAGGGGAGAGGGCTGAATCAGTCTCCCTGACAGCCACTGTCCTGTTTCCAAGATTGTTTCTACAAATGGATGCATCCCAGCCTGTGTGGGTGTGTGGCATTGGGTGGGTGGGTCCTGCCAGGGAACGGCTCATGCTTCTTGATGAAGCATGAGCTGTCCTGTGGGGGTCTCCCCATGGATCAGAACCTGACATGACATGCCCATGCCCATGGTGCCTGTTCCGTCTACACCTCCTCTGTAGTGCCCACCGGGAAGAGCCCCCACCTTGCCCCCAATGCTTCGTGGGTGCCAGGCCCCCTAGTGGCCAGATCATGTCTCAGGTAAAGGACCTGCAAACCTCCAGGTATTTCCCAAACCTCTCAAGGACTGGATGGAATTTCTCTGCCCAGAGCCTCACCCCAGTGTGGAACCCTTCACTGCCCACAGGCTCCCCAGACAGCACAAGCCCACAGTGACCCTGTGCCCCACCATCAGAGATAAATTTGATTCTCAGCCCAGCGAAAGTGAGAGGGGGAGATGTCAGAGCTACAGGAGACAGCCGGAGACCACTGGGGCCTGAATGTGCTCAGGGCAGGGAGGACAGGTGCATTCGTGGATGCCATAGTGGGCACGGGCGATATGGGGGAGTTGGGGTTGCTTTCAGGCTGCAGGACTCGTGAGGGCAGCGTGGCCAGGCTTAGTGGCCCTAGTTGGGAGTGTGTGTATTGAGAGGGATTTCCAGAGCACGCCGGGATCAACACCAGAGAAGCATCAAGGTTCCCCAAGGCCAAGTCTGGTGTCCAGCTCCCAGTAGCATAGACTGAGTCTCAGAGAAAGGGGCAGAGCTGGAGTGGGGAGGTTCTATGGGGTCATTAAGAGCCCTCCAGGACTCAGAAAGGGAAGTCTCTGAGCAACAGGGGGAATTGGTCAGGGACTGACTGGGTCTGGGGGCTCATGGCCCCACAAACTGGCTGCTGCACGTCAGGGAGGAAGCAGAGACAGAAGGACAGAGAGAACGTGGACACAGGATAAGGTGGGAGCAAGAACTCTGCGGGCTTCAGGAGAGGAGAGGGGCAGGGCAGGGGGCAGGGGCTCCAAGAAGATAAAGGAGAGGGGCTGGAGTGAGGGGCAGTTGGGACAGCGACCAGGACAGCCCCTCTGCCAGGCTCGCTGGGCTCCCACAGCAGCAGCCAGGCCAGACCTAGGGGTGCTCAGGGGCGAATCCTGGCAGCTGCAGCCCAGCCTGGGCATGGGGGGACGTGATCTCTGGGAATGAGAAAGTCGTGGACTGAGCTACGGGAGACCGAAAGGGTCAGTGCTCCTGGCCCACCGTGAGGCCCACAGAGTTCCAAGCCACCATCGTCGGTAGGGGGCAGTGCCCGAGGGTCCGGGTAGGGGTGGGGAGGCCCGTCAGGCCCACCAGGGCAGAGGCTGGTGCAGCCTTCATTGTGAGGTTGCCCCTGGGAGCTCTAGATTTCTCCCTGGCCAATGGGGTTGCAGCCCCGAGGCCACGCCCCCTTCCCTGCCTATAAAAAAGCTCGTGGCCCCGCCCCTCGGGCACCCTCTCTCAAGGATGCTTGAGGGAGAAGTGGCCCCATCACACCTTCCCCCTGTTGACCCTTCGAGGGGTCATCTAGGGGTCACCTCCAGATGGTGACCCTTCCACGGGTCATCTACGGGTCACCTCTAGGTGTCATCTCTAGGAGATCGTTGGAAATTCGCAGAGCGCAACGGACGGTAAGAAAAGGCCCTGCGTTAGCCCTGCACTGGTCAGCGTATGGCCCCGAGGCCACAGGATCAAGCCCGGGCCCATTTCCAGCAAGACTTCCGGCAGTTTTGTCCCCAGCAGCCTCTGTCCTCGTCCGGGTCTCCCGGGACTCTGGGATGGGAGTCCCCAGAGAGCCCCTCTCCAGGACCTGTCCGTTCCTGTCCCCAGAATAGGACCTCCTGGGCTCCTGCTGTCCAAAGACCTGGGTGGCTGGACACTGGCTCCCCAGCTCAGGAGCTCAGGGAAATGCTGAGGAGCTGCCTCAGTGGCGCTGGGGAGTCAAAGCAGGGTCCCCGGGTACACAGACCCCTCACCACAGACCCTCCTGCCAAAAACCTCTTACCGTGCGACCACACCCTTCCCGTCTAATTTAGGACAGAAAGAGATGGAAGAACAGAATTTTAAAACATCAGATATATCTTGTAAAGGCGGAGAGTCACATGGCAGTGCCTCATCCGTTAGGGTGAATGATTTGGGCTGGTGCTTGGCACCAGGAGTTTGAAGCCTGTGATGTCTGAGGAGGGCAAGGCAGGGAGGAATCACCCAGAGTGTCCTGAGGCCACGGCCACATCCCTGCCTATAGAAATGCTCGTGGCCCCGCCCCTCGGGACACCCTCTCTCAAGGAGGCTTAAGGGAGAAGTGGCCCCAATGCACCTTCTGCATGTTGACCCTTTCCCTAGGGGATCATTGGAAAATGGCAGAGCATGAAAAGATGGGAAGAAAAAGTGCTAGGTCGGTGCTAACCCGCCAGCCCTGGGCCATGCGCTGGTTCTGCACTGGTCAGTGTGTGGCCAGGAGGCCCAGGATAAAGCCTCCGCCCATTGACAGCCACGTTTTCAGGCAGTCTTGTCCTCCAGCAACTTCTGTCCTCGCCAGGGTCTCCCGGGACTCTGGGATGGGAGTCCCCAGAGACACTCTCTCCAGGCCCTGTTTCCTCCTGCCACCAGAATAGGATCTCCTGGGCTCCCGCTGACCAAAGACCTGGGTGGCTGGACGCTGGCCCACCCAACTCAGGAAACAATGGGGGTGGGAGCTCAGGGCATCACTGAGGAGCTGGGGAGTCAAAGCAGGGTCCCTGACTCCCAGAAACCTCACCACAGACCCACCTGGCAGTGGGTTTAACTGTGCAAAAACACCCTTCCCCTCTTGTTTGGGACAGAAAGAGCTGAAAGTACAGAATTTTAAAACATCAAGTGTATCTGATAAAGGCAGAAGTTTGCAATTTAGAGCGTCATCCTTAAGGGTTGAGTGATTTGGGCTGGTGCACAGCACCAGGAGCTTGAAATCTGTGATGTCCGAGGAGGGCAAGTCGGGGAGGACTGACTTCGAGTTTCCAGGGAGGGGTCCTGTGAATGGGGCATTGTGACACGGGAGACCGGCTGGGAGCAGGAGCTGGGCGAGTCTCCCTGTCCCTTCACACCTGTGTCCTGCTCTGCGGGCAGCCAGAGGAAATGGGGTCAGCTGTCCACTCCCCAGAATGTTACAACCCTGAAAATGCAGAGAGCTCTAGGGCCGGGACATAGAACGCTTGTTTCTAGTTGTCCCTCGTGTCCCTGCCAGCACTGCCAGGAGGGCTCCAGTGGGTCCAAAGCAGGAAAGAATCTACTTAGTAAGGTGCCCGGAGCAGCAGATGGCGGTGAGAAATGAGCAGCCCCCGAGATGAGCAGGAGGAACCAAGAGTCGGGGCTGTGGACCATGAAGTTTGGGTGGGGTTGAAGGTCTGGGGTCCTTGACTGTCTGCTTCCTCTCAGGTTTACGGGCCTCTGGGTGCCCCCGAAACAGCCACATCGTTGAAAACATTTCGAAGGACAGGTGGAGGCAGGAGGTTCCAGGAACAACAGGTGAACCCGGAGAACAACTGCGGATGCGACTGGGGGCCGAGGGGACTGAGCTGGGGTGAGAGAAGCGGGCGCAGCGCCGCCTGGAGTCTGAGGGCTGTGGGGTGGCCGGCCGGGAGCCCGGCCAGGCTCGAGTTGTGTCTCTGTAACAGTGGAAGGGGTCTGGGTAACATTCCCCAGTCTTGGAGCTGAGCGAGTCTCCTATCATCTCCAATTATCACCTATCATTCCAACATGTCTTCACTGTGAGCCCACGAAAAGTTGCCGTACTCGAAGAGTTTTGAGAGAGGGGGCAGGGGTTTGCTGGCCATCAGCTCCCCTCCACCCTGGGGTATTCTTGGGGCATAACCATTCAGTCTTCTGGGCTGTGACTTTCCTGGTCTGTGAAATGGGCTGGTGAGACCACCAGTGAGGCCAAGAGCCTGCCTTGGGTGATGGCAGGAAGGACAGGTCAGAATGCCCTGAGGGCTGTGGTGGCACTGACTGGCCCACACTACACAGAGGGGTCTGGAGTTGGCAGTTGCCAGGTAGGAGTCAGGGTCCGAGGCAGAGGGAGACCCAACTCCTAGGCTCTGGGACAAAGACACCATGGGGGCCTGTGGCTGAGGGTCTGAGCCCTGCATCTCCTGGCTGGGAAGTAGTCGGCCCTCCTGCCTGTCCTCACAGACACTGTCCTACCTCCCACAGATCCCGGTGCACGACCAAAAGGTGCAGTGCCAATGTCCTCCCTGGGGCCGATTCTGCTGGTACCTGGAAATGCACACAGCTGCCGACAAGAGCACCTGGATGCCCGCTGTCACCTGGGCTCCAAGGAGGAGCAGCTGAACCAGCGGATGCTGCGGCAGAAGCAGCCCATAGACCAGCTGCTGCAGGTGCCACCAAGGCAGCAGGCCCTGCTGGAGGCCGCCATCAGGGAGCTGAGGGAGACCAGTAGAGAGAGGGGCCACGGGCTCTGGGGCAGGAAGGCCCTAGACCTGCCTCCTCAGCTAGTGCCTTCACCCCAGGTGCTCTTCTGTGGGACTCAGCAGCAGAAACAGCAGCTGCAGAACCTGGTAAAGTGAAAAGGAGTCCCGGAAAAGGGTGAGTGACAGGAAGAAGCCCCTGTGGGTCAGAGGGCGGGGCTACTGGGGAGGGGAGACAGGCGGCCCCACCCCCAGCCCCCCACCTCCCTTCCTTGGTTGAGACCCTTATGCTGCCCCACATCCCATTCACTCCAAAGGGATTGGCGTGGAGACGAACAACACACAGGTGCTTCTGGACACAAAACGTGAGGAGCTGGAGGCCACAGACAAGGAGGAGGCACAGGAGGCCAGGCAGGAGGAGTGCCAGAGTCCAGGAGCTGGAGGAGTCAGTCAAGTCCCAGGGGGCAGGGACCATGGCCTGTGTGAGATCCAGAGACGCTCCTGTTGCTGTCCTTAAGGAAGAGGAGTCCACCGTCATCGGACCCAGGTCCTGTAATGACCCGCCGAAAATCCAGAAAACGCAGCTGGTCAGCAAGAGCTCCACTGGCAGCCTGACACCCAGCTGACACCTCGATTTTACTGCACCGACGCACCCTGCCGCTCTCACCCAATTGATCTAGCCCAGGCCCGTCCTCCCCACGCCACCCGAGTTCTGCCTTCTTCCTCTGCCCTTTGCTCTTCTCCCTCCACTAGAACCAGGGATATCCCTCACTGCAAGACCAGGGATCAGGGCAAAGCCACAACTATTCTCCATCTCAAGAAACGGGAGATCAGGGGGACAGTAAAGTCTCCATCCACTAGACCCCGAGATGTGGGGTAAGAAATGTCCCCACCCCTAGACACCCCAGGGATCAAGGGGCACAGTTTCCCCCTCCAATAGACCCCAGGAAATGGGGGTGCCAGAGATGCCCCCCACTAGACGCCAGGATTCGGGGGGGGCAGAGATTCCCCCCCACTAGAGGGCAAGGATTATGGGGGGGCAGAGATGCTCCCCCCACTAGACGCCAGGGATCGGGGGGGGCAGAGATTCCCCCCCCTCTAGGGGGCAAGTATTAAGGGGGGGCAGAGATGCCCCCCCACCACTAGACGCCAGGGATCAGGAGGGGCCAGAGATTACCCCCCCACTAGAGGGCAAGGATCAAGGGGGGGCCAGAGATTCCCCCCCACTAGATGGGAAGGATCAAGGGGGGGCCATAGATTCCCCCCCCCACTAGATGGGAAGGATCAAGGGGGGGCCAGAGATTCCCCCCCCACTAGAGGGCAAGGATCAAGGTGGGGCCAGAGATTCCCCCCCACTAGATGGCAAGGATTAACGGGGGGGCAGAGATGCCCCCCCACCACTAAACTCCAGGGATCGGGGGGGGGGCCAGAGATTCCCCCCCCCAGTAGAGGGCAAGGATCAAGGGGAGGCCAGAGATTCCCCCCCTCTAGATGGCAAGGGTTAACGGGGGGGCAGAGATGCCCCCCCACCACTACACGCCAGGGATCGGTGGGGCCAGAGATTCCCCCCCACTAGATGGCAAGGATTAACGGGGGGGCAGAGATGCCCCCCACCACTAAACTCCAGGGATCGGGGGGGGCAGAGATTCCCCCCCCAGTAGAGGGCAAGGATCAAGGGGGGGCCAGAGATGCCCCCCCACCACTAGACGGCAGCGATTGGGGGGGGCAGAGATCCCCCCCCACTAGATGGCAAGGATTAACAGGGGGGCAGAGATGCCCCCCCCACTACACGCCAGGGATCGGGGGGGGCAGAGATTCCCCCCCACTAGAGGGCAAGGATCAAGGGGGGCCAGAGATGCCCCCCCACTAGACGCCAGGGATTGGGGGGGCCAGAGATTCCCCCCCCACTAGATGGCAAGGATTAACGGGGGGGCAGAGATGCCCCCCCACCGCTAGACGCCAGGGATGGGGGGGCCATATATGCCCCCCCACTAGACGCCAGGGATGGGGGGCCAGAGATGCCCCCCCAACCACTAGATGCCAGTTATTGGGGTGGCCAGAGATACCCCTCACCACGAGACGCCAGGGATCGGGGGGCCAGAGATACCCCCCAACCACTAGACGCCAGGGATCGGGGGCGGCAAGAGATGCCCCCCCACCAATAGAAGCCATGGATTGGGGGGGCCAGAGATGCCCCCCAATTACTAGACGCCAGGGATGGGGGGCCAGAAATGCCCCCCCACCACTTGACACGATTGATCGGGGAGGCCAGAGATGCCCCCCCACCACGAGACGCCAGGGATCGGGGTGCCGAGATGTCCCCCTCTGCAAGGTCCGAGGGATCAGAGGGAAGAAATGTCCCCCTCCACAAGGTCCAAGGATCAGGATGGCAGATATATCCCCCAAGCACTAGCAAACAATGATTTGGAGGTCAGAAGTTACAACTCAGCTCTCCCCTCCCCATTGTGGGATCCTGTTTCTGCGCATGACAGCCCTGAAGCTTGGCCGCTGGTACCATCCAGTCACCGGATTCTACACACTCTTTGGGGCTGTTTGGGGACTTTGTATTGCTGGCTGAGAAGAGGGAAGGAGGAAGGCGGGCTTTCTCCCTGACCGCCACTGTCTGATTTTCACGATTGTTGCAATAAATGGATCTATCCGAGGCCTGTGTGGGTGTGTGTGTCACTGGGCAGGGCAGGTCTGGCCAGTAGTTGACAATTGCTTCTAGATTGTGGGAAGCCTCGGCCATGTCACCATGCCAAGACGCGTCACCTGCCTGCCCCTGTGTGAAGCCTGTCAATGACCCCAGGAGAGTCCACCCCAAGGGTTGAAGGTCTCAATCACGGATGCGTCCCCAGGAGGGAGGGCAGGATGCAGCACCCAGAGCCCTGCCTTCCACTGCAGCACCTCCATGGCCTCCCCTGCCCCTGGTGCCTGTTTCCCCATTCCCCTCTGCAGTGCACCAGGGACAGACCCCACTTTGCCCCCTAGTGGCCACATCAGGTTTCTCAGGATGAGCACTTGAAAGTGCTCCTGCAGCAGGTGGGTCCAAGGTGCTGTCCCCTCAGCCAGGCTCCCCCTGGATGGCACCCACCCTAGCAGGAAGACAGTGTGTTATCAGTGGAGCAGGATGGGGCCGTGGATGGAACATGTTTCTAGTGTCCCCGAGTCTGTACGGAGCTGATCCCTGATAATAGCGCCCCACTTCTTTGTGGACCATCAGATTCCCTAATACAAGTCCCACTGCCACCATCACAGCACGGTCAGACCCCACGTAATAGAGAACCAGGCCCCGACTCTCTTTGCTCCTGCACACCTGGACCTGTTGGGACAGCCTTGGCTGAGTGACACTCTACTGGTGACAAGAAGTGTGTCCAGATTCATGTATCAGACCAGATGGCAAAGCCTCAGAAGGCAGAGCCATCCTGTTCCAGTAATTTCCAGGAATTTGGTCAGCCATGCCCCTTCCTGCCTGTCACATTCCTACTTGGATTGGAACCAGGGTTCGGGGAGGCACCAGGGATCAGCCTGGTAGGGCTGTTCAGGGCAGGCACAGGCTGGTCCCGGTTTACCCCTCTGTGCCCAGTTCATAGCCCTTCCCCTCTAACTGCACCACGGGCCTGGGGCCACCCGTTCACTCTCATGGATCTTCACACCTCACAAATATCCTGCACACCCTCTCGAAGCTTCTACTGGGGCTCTGGGCTTAGTTCTCTGTGTCCTGCCTCTGGGCCCCTGGGCTCTGGAAACACCAAGTCCAGGTTTGCCTTGAGGTTTGGGGAGCTGGGAGACTGTGGGGATCAGCGGCTTGAGCCCTCTCACCCCTTGCCGGTGGTGAGAGCTGTTCTCCCATTGAACGACTGTCTTTGGAGTTTTTCCTTTTAGGATCATACAGAGTCTCACCAAGACAGGTGGCACCCAAGTATTTGCTGGAAGCATCCAAGTGTATTCCATGTGCGCAGGCTCTACCCAGCTATCCCCCAAAGGGGCAGTAGCAGGCCACAGCATGATTATGTAGGTTGTTTACAGGCTACCTTGATTCTGCGGTAACAACTTTCATCTAACATGCAGTGGTGCCTACTGCTCTCTGGTGCTCCCACAGTGGTGACTCCAGTTTCTACGCTCAATGTTCGAGCGTTCCCGTGAGCCCCTTCCATCCTACTCGGGTAACCTGCTCTCCCTTAGTCTCTTGCTCGGTGAGAGATTTGGGAACCCCATCTGGGTCAGACAGAGGGACAGAGACATATAAATAAAGTTAAGGAAATAGGAGTAGCTTACTGGGGGCCTCCCAGGCGGACTCTCCGAACCTCAGGTGAGGCAATGGTACACCCGCGCCCTGGGTTAGACTCAGGGGGCTTTGAAGTTGTCTTGGTCTGGTCCTAGTCATCTGTTCGTGGGTCAATGGTAAGGAACATGGAATGAAGCCTGGTGGCTTCCTGTCACCAAGTGGGCATTAAGTCTTGTCTTCCTCACCTGGGACAAGGTGATCTCTGACACCAGGAATGTTGCTGTCCACTCAGCCGGTTGCCATTTGGTTCTGGTCACCATTTTGTCAGAGCAAACCTCACATTTGATTCTTGTCAAATTCGGTGATTCCTGACTCATCCATCTTCTCCACCTCCTAGAGTGGGTCTCTCAGAGGTCCTGCCTAGTTTTTCGCTTCTGCCTCTTGCTTCCTGCTTGGTTCCCTCCCTTAGGCTTGGCAGACAGAATCATTTGCGAGTCCCTTAGCTCACCCCGCTGCGGCTGATCCTGACAAACTAGCACCTGCAGGTTAATCTTCTGGCGATGCTTAGTGATGAGTGACTCTCTGGGATTGTTTCTCATTTCTGGCCTGACTCTGAGAGATGTCCATTCTACAGTGAGGCCCTCAGGAGTGGCCAAATCTGACCAAAGTTGGGCCTGACCAGCCTCCAGCTCCCTGGCCCTTCTCGAGTTCATTCTTTCAACTGGCTCAAAGCCCCCTCCCCCTCCTGACTGGTTTGAGTAGAGCAGCGTTCATTCCTCATTGGAGAAAACAGCTTTTCCTCCCTGCTGGGCACTGAGCAGGCCCAGGGCCCATTGATAGAAAAGGCAACTGCAGCCAGGGAGTCATTTTAGTTCTGAACCCTTAATGCCCATTGCATTCTGGACCTGTAAGGCGTTTTTCTACCTGGGTGGCCAGTTGAGTCAGAGACCCTCTTCCTGTTCGCAATCACCACAGCCCCCATCTGGCCTCTGGGGCACACAGAGCAGTGAGGAGACCAGAATCAGCCCTGGGGATGGGGTGATGTTTTTTCACCTCTGGGCTGCTCAGGCAAAGGAGCAGAGCACAGTTATCAGGCACATCCTCCCCCTGCCCCCCCCCCCGCCATGATCCTACCATCCAGGGTATATTCTCAATGACTCCATGCTCATCAAGGGTCAACTGTCAATCAAGATGAAACTAGAACCCAGGTCTGCACTTGCTGGTGACCTTTGTCAGGATTCCTGCCCCGCACACCGCCTCCCCAACCAGACTCTGTCTCCTTCCCCTGTCTGGTCTCTACAGGTACCAGCAGAGTTTGCATCTGCTTTGGCAGCCTCAGGCAATCCATGGTGTTAGCTCAGTGCACCAGAGAGTCGAACCTGGGGGCTCAGCACAACTCCCCATTTCTATTACTGTTAGTATTTGTGATCAAGGAGACCAAGGCTAGTCTAGGTGCTGGCAACAGTGCCGTTGGGGCAGACCCTCAGTACCCGAGCGTTTCTTGCCCTGCTCACACCCAGCATGCCTCCAGCTCTCCCTGCCAGAAGACCCACGGTTCTACATTTGGACACGGTTAGAAGTTGCTGATGCAGATGTTTCTGTTTCCTCACCTCTTTAAGTTAAACGTTTACAGCAATGGTGAAATTTTCTTCTCATCAATGTTGCCTGTCGTCTTGCATAAGCTCAGTAAGAGAATTACAGATTCCTTTAATCTGCCCCTTCAAATTTAGTTCAATGTAAAGTCAGGCATGTAAGGTCAGATCTGTTGGCTTTTCCTGGCCCATGTCATCTGCTCCTACTCCCCAGACTCCAAACCAGGGGCCAGTTTTATTTTGTCTATCCCAGACTCAAGGGGTCTGTGACCATTCTTTTGGCCAGAGACTGTCCCATGATGTAATCTGGACCATATCTCATGTGGGACCTTAGGCCTTCCCTTGTCCAAATCAGGGTCACCTGGCGCCTGTCCGAGGTCCATCCAAGGCCCTCCACGTGATGCACATTTGAGAATGTTTGAATCAAGGACAACCACTGGGAAACTGAAGCTTTAGTAAGATGAATGTCCAGGATGAGATCAGGACCCACCTCTGACTGCATCAAGCATCAAGCAGTGTCTGTGTGGGGGTCTCTTTGCCAGGAGCCCAAGAGCATACCAAGGCCATCAAGGAGAGAAAAACTAACATTTCACTGGTAGTCTGGTCTGGGAAATGATGCCCTTCTGTCTACATAGTTTCACAGTAGAAAATTCCCAACATCCTCACTGAACCACATGCCAAATACCAAAGGAAACATATGGGCTTTACCTGGAACTTGGGAGTCCACATCCTAGACCAATCAATGCCCTCAACCCCACATAAAAATTCTAGAGTCATTTTGGCGGGGACCCCACATTGTAGATGCAAGAGAGAAATAGTCACAGGCTAGGAAACAGCAGAGACCCGATGAGGCCCGCATGGGATCCTCACACTCCGCACTGCATTTACAGGCAGCTCCTGGGACACGGCCAGGGCAAGGCTGACTGCTCAGTGGGATACCAAGCAGGTCCCCTCTTCTGCCAACACTCTCTGGGTCCCCTGTGTCTTCCTGAGTGTGGTGAGTCTAGGGCATGACACCTGCCGCTGTGAGAGCCATGGGATTCAGGTACCTTGCAAAAGGGTCTGTTCCTGGGGCAGGGGAGGGAGCACGTGGAGGGCTTCTTCCTTCTAGTCCTCACACAACACTAGCCCACAGTTGGAAATTTGGTGCCTGAGCCCCCAGGGTCACAAGGTACTTCCCCAGGGGCTAGGAAATACATGTCATCTTGTAATTCCTGAAAGTCACGGGGTAGGTGGAAGACTCCTCTTAGGGCATAAAGGTGGCAGGGTGAGGGGAGTGCTGGACATGTGCCAGCTCTGACCTCCGGCAGCTTAGAAAAAGTAGCGGCCCTTGAGCACAGTTCCTGACCTCCCAAAGAACACCAGACCCCCATTCTGTTCTTCCAAGACTGTGGTGAGCCACCCAGGAGACACACATATAATACTATGAGTATTTTACCTGTCATGTCATGTCACGGTTACCCAGGCCTGGCCATTGTGAAGATGAGAAACCAGGCCAGCTTAGTGACCCCAGGTGGCCTCGGACCTTCATCTTCCGTAGGAGTGTCCTGGCAGGCAGGTGTCCATCCCATCCCTATCTGGGGTTGGGAGACCTCCCGATCTTCAGGACTTGTCTGGACCCTGAGAGCAGGGCCCAGGCTGTGGTCAGTCATTGCAGTTTTGCAGTTCCCTGGTTATCCATAGCAGAGACCATTTCCAGTTCTCCCTCTGGCCAACGTGCCTGAAACAACAATTCTGTTTTTTGTCCAAATTTGAAATCCTTGAGTGTTAAAATTAGGTAAAGGGATATTCCTGATACCCTTTCAGTATCTATATTGTAAACCACAAAAAGGGAGACAAAGAGAGAGAGAGAGATAAAGACAGAGAAAGAGAGAGAGAGAGAGAGAGAGAGAGAGAGAGAGAGAGAGAGACAGAGAGAAAAGGCAGAGACAGGGACAGACAGAGACAGAAACAAACAGAGAGAAAGATAGATAATAAAAACCTCTTCCAAAAAGGCTGACCTGAATATCTGGAAAAAACCCAAGTGCCTGAGAACGGATGACTGGTTAAATGTCGCGTCCGGCGCTGCGGGGCCGAGCCAGGGTGGGCCATCAGGGTGAAATCAACACTCGAGTCACACAGGGTTCCGTCTTTCAGGAGATGGCATGAATGCGTGCGTTTATTCAGAGCACAGGTACAGACTTAAGTATGTTTCCACAACCCACCCAAAAGAAAGGAAAGGGGATGGGACGTGGGAAAGTGGATGGGACGATGAATAGAGCCATGCACCGTTGGTCAGTCACAGTGGGCAGAGCCATGCACCGTTGGTCAGCCACCTGGTGACCCTTTCGACCTAACGCTACCGGTCGGAGCGGACTGCTTTGTTACAGTTTTGACATATCCATAGAGACTGCTGTTCCTCGTACATCATTTACAAATCATTTACGAGGGTGCATTTTCCCCAAACTGAAACGTCATGTACTGGGAAGCTGCCCAGCTTTGTCCCCCAAATTGAAACCTCCTATACTGGGAAGTTGCCCAGCTTTGAGCAGGACAAAGGGGGAATGAAAAATCAAGCATTCTTTTACTTGGTCAGTAGGCAACATCTCACCCCTTTTTCCAATTATGGCACGCCAGGACCCCTGTCTTAGGTCGTCCGTCGCCTCGCCGTGGTACCCGTCATTGGGGAGAATGCTTTAGCCCCTGTCTTAGGTGTGCGCGGCGGTGACAGAAGTTGGCCGTCATTGGGTATCCTGGGCAAGGGCATACTTCCTTAACCACGAGGAGGCACAGGGGAGGATTGATGACATTTCTGCCAAACCAGGCAGGACCCAGTATGGCTTGACCAGAATGGAGCATGGCTCAGAAAAGAGGGGCAGGGGTAGGGTAGAGGGGTGATGGGGATCTCTTCGTTCAGTGATCGGGGGGGTTCTGTACAGGTCCGGTCCGCACTCCTTCTCCTCCTGCGTTTTCCGGTACCGGCCACGGGATCAGGTCACTGCAACAGATAAAGGAAGAGGCTTCCCAGGCCCATTAGAAATACCTTTCTGAATAGGGCTGCTCTTTGCTAGTTTCTCTCAGTTGCATAAAGTGAATTTGAGTGATTTGCCGATCAACCCTGCCAATCTGGTCTCTGACAAATGAGACAAGTCGACTCAGGATGCAGGGCCCGAATGTAAGCATCAGTAATAGTATGATCAGAGGGCCTGCTATAGTAGATATCAGGGTGGTGAACCAGGGGGATTGATTAAACCATGACTCAAACCACCCTTCCTGAGCCTCTCTCTCCTTCTTACGCCGTTCCAGGTCTTCTCTCAGCTTAGCCATGGAATCTCGACTACCCCCGTGTGGTCGGCGTAAAAGCAGCACTCTTCTCCCAGCACACGGGTTCGATTTTTAAGAGGATCTGCAGGATAACCCCATGCCATGGCCTGCTATACCACATAAGTCCCCAATTCAGGCGGTTAACCCATCGGGTCTCCGACCTTCCCTTATCAGTGAAGGAGATTTTGACCAGAAGCATTTGGGGGTGGTATTGTACAGAATATGAGCCATATCTCAGTGGCACAGCATAAGAAATATTAACCAGGTCGTGGTCAACCGACCATTTCCAATAGCCATCGTTAGAATCTACGCAAGACCAGCTGGCACAATAGTAAGATTCAGGTCCACCGCAGGTTCTCCTCCCTTGGCCTGTCCGGAACCCGGGGCAGGTGAAAAAGCCATTGCGTCTCATAGAGGCTCTGGCCCCGGACCTTTCAAAACCATCCTGAAAGGGGTAGGCGTCTTCCAGGGAAAAATATAAGTCAGGGAAGCACTGATTAAGGGGTGCTGCCAAACCAGGCAGGACCCAGTGTGGCTTGACCAGAATGGAGCATGGCTCAGAAAAGAGGGGCACTTGTGGTACTCCAAACCTCATAGTCCTCTCCACTCCTTATGACCCAGGTCTGCCTGAATGGTTGGTGTCGATTGCCATGAGTTTCGGTAGGGTCCTTCATTAATAATATAGCGAGGGTCCAGGCGACAAGCGTCATTGTGGTCATTTTGTTCCTGTGGAAAAAAGAGAAGGAAATTCGTCTCAGGGCTAAGTACCCTGGAGGTGAGTTTCATTATTTTTCCCAGCTGTGGGGGACAAATGATCGGGGGGCTCATGTATTGGCCTGACCAGGCGTTCCGGCACCAAAATGGGTTTTTGTGTATTAGTTGGATATACACAGACTGCGCCTCTGACTCTGGCAAGGATTGCTGCCGGTGGTTGCCAGGTTCCTGAGGACAGATCCTTCCATTTCACCACTGCTTTAAGGGGAGCCGGAGTAGCAAAGTGACGTTGGGCTGCACTGCGGCCTGAATCATCGAGGAGCAAAAAATTTAAAATGAATAAGGTTGTGGATAGGAGCGCTTGTGGCCCTTGACAGCCTTGGTAGATCTCACCCTCTTTTGTTTTAGAAATGTAAGTTTTGAGATGTCAGTGCGCTCGCTCTATGATAGCCTGTCCTTGGGGGTTATAGGGAATGCCTGTTGTATGTGTAATATCCCAGGTTTCACAAAAGGAATGAAAAGCGCGGCTTGTATAGGCCAGTCCATTGTCAGTTTTAATTTGCCTGGGATTTCCCATATATGAGAAAGCAGCAGTAAGGTGATCTATAACATGTTTCGTTTTTTCCCCGGCATGTAGTGCGGCAAAAATCATGCCCGAGTGTGTGTCTATCGAGACATGGAGATAATGCCGGTTACCCAATGAGTTAGTGTGGGTCACATCCATTTGCCAAATACCATTTGCTCTCAGTCCTCTAGGATTGACTCCTAGGGATGGGGAATGTATATAAGGAGCGCAAGCGGGACAGACAGTGGTTATGGAGAGAGCCTCAGCTTTGGAACAACCCGTATGAAAACGAAGAGACTGGGCATTAAGGTGGAATTTTTTATGTAGCTGCATGGCCTTATCACATTCTAGGGATGTCATTATAAAGCGGGTAGCTTTATCTGCTCGTTCATTGCCTTCTGCAAGGGGTCCCGGGAGGCCAGAGTGTCCTCTAATATGACCCACACAGAGGGGGTCCTTTCTGGCCCAAATCAACAGTTGCAATGTTTGTAATTGAGATAAAATTTTCAAGCCCTCACCTATATGGGGTGCTCTTTCTAATCGGGGGAAGATATTAGCAACATACACACTATCAGTGTAAATATTGAGGGGCTCATTATGGAATGTCTGCAAGGCCAATAATACAGCAGTTACTTCTGCAAATTGCGCCGAGGTCTCAGCAAGCTGTATGGCGTGAACATCCTGCCCATCAACCACTACGGCTCGACCGCTCTTAGAGCCATCAGTGAAGAGGGTCCGTGCACCCGGAAGGGGGGTGGTCTTTATGATTCGAGGGAAGATAATAGGGCAAATCCTGAAGCTTTGCAGGAGTTTATGTTTGGGATATGCCTGTGTAATTTGGCCTTTAAAGGAGCAGACAAAAAGGCACCAGGAATCATCATATTGCATCAGATTATTAATCATGTCTTTGGAATAGGGAACGACCAATATGTCCATATCCTTAGCAAAGAGTGCACACCCTATGGTTCTGGCCTTCCAGAGTAATTGAGAAACTAAGGTGGGATAGGGAATCACCGTTCGGGTGGGGGAAGCTGAGAGGTGGACCCAATATAATGGACCAATCTGCCAGAAAACTCCAGTTGGGGCAAACTCTGAAGCAAGCACTATAAATTGTAGTGGTAGATTGTAATCAATATGGTGTATTTGCATTTCTTCTAAGGCATGTTCTGCTTTTCTAAGAGCCAATTGTGCCTCTGGGGTCAATTGACAAGGTGAGGAGGGGTCAGAATCCCCCTTCAATAGTTCAAAAAGAGGTTTGAGCTCTCCCGTGGGCAGGGAGAAGGATGGTCGGAGCCATTGGAGTTCTCCCAAAAACTGTTGCCACTGGTGTAGAGTCTTTAAATGAGAGGTGGCAAACTGTATTTTTTGACGCACTATTCCCACCTTGTTTATGGTGTATCCTAAATATCTGTATGGGTGGGAGAGCTGTACCTTGTCCGGGGAGATTACAAGGCCTGCTGATTCCAGGGCGACCCGGACATGATCATAGAGTTGAAGTAACAGGTCTTTGGTGGGGCAGGCGGCTAAGATGCCATCCATATAATGAATCAAAAGTGCACTGGGGAAACGAGCCCGGACTGGCGCTAAAACCGCTGCAACATATATCTGACACATAGTGGGACTATTAGTCATGCCCTGGGGAAGGACTACCCATTGCTAGCGCTGATAGGGCTCCTGAAAATTGGGGGAAGGTAGAGAGAAGGCAAATCTTTGACAATCTTTAGGAGCTAATGGAATATTGAAAAAACAATCTTTAAGATCTATCACTAACAATTGCCAGGACTTTGGTATAGCGGAGGGATGGGGGAGCCCTGGCTGCAGGGCCCCCATTGGATGCATGGTGGCATTGACTGCTCTGAGATCTTGCAATAATCTCCACCCGCCTGTCCTTTTCCTTATAACAAAGATTGGGGTATTCCAGGGAGATGTGGATGGGGTAATGTGCCCCTTTTCTAATTGCTCAGACACTAGGGCATGTGCGGCCTGTAATTTCTCTTTAGGTGTGGGCCACTGCTCCACCCAGACTGGATCATCTGATTTCCAGGTAATTGGAGTGGGAGGCCGCTCGACAGTGGCCCCGATTAAAAAGGGCTAGTTTCTTCCAGTTCCTCAACGGGCATTAAAGTCACTGGATTTCCCTGCCCGGAGGATGGGCAGTCACTAGTGATATGGACTATGGTCTTAAAGGAGACTGGCGATGTCTGCGAGCGACTGGGTGATGTAACCAGAACCGCGCCCATAGCTGAGAGTATATCTCGTCCCCAAAGATTGGTGGAGAGGTCTGGGACAATATAAGGCTGGAACTGGCCCTTATGGCCCTCCGCGTCGTCCCAGGTCAATACTTGGGTGCTACGGCTGGGTCGGACTTGGCCAAGTCCTTGCAAAACGGCTGTAGCCATTGTGGCAGGCCAGTTGGCAGGCCAATATTTACTGGATATCACTGAGACATCCGCCCCAGTATCTAATAGCCCAGAGAATTCCTTTGAGTTGTTTCTTAGCGCATAGCATGGTCAGGAAGCCATATGGGCAATCCAAAATATTTGGGCTGGATTATCTGAGCAGCCTCCGTTTGTCTGACCCTGGACCGAGAGCGTCGAGGTGGGGCCTTGCCACGTTGGGAGGAGGAGCAGGCGTGCAATCAGCTGTCCCTTTTCTATCGTCACAATGCCACGGGGGGAATCTGCCAAGACATGAATTTGTCCTATGTAGCTCTCTGTGATAGATCCTGGGTATATCTGCAATCCTTGCAGGAGAGCCTTTTCTGACCCTAGAATGAGGCCAGTGGTTCCGGGCGGTAGGGGGCCATAGACCTCCGTCTCCAAACTTTCAATTCCCATAGATGGTGTTAGTACCGCCCGGACAGAGGCATAAAGGTCTAGACCTGAGCTGGGAATTGAGGAGCCCCTGACAGAGGGAGGGAAGCTATAGGGAGCAGGCTGATACTTTGACCTGATGTCTGATAGGCCTCCTGCCTGAAGGCTTGCAGGGCCCGAGGCAGGCCCCTCCCGCCGTTTCCATGCGGCAGTGGATTGCCTAAGTTATCCCGTCTGGAGCGACACTCGGCTGCCCAGTGATTGCCTCTCTTGCATCTGGGACATACCCCGGGTGATCCCCCCTTCTTCTGCAAGGGGTTGTTGGGACATTCCTTTTTGAAATGGCCTGGCTGTCCGCATTGATAGCAGCTTTGCTTGGGTTTTTGTGGAGAATCCCTGAAAGCCTGGAAACCTGGGAAGTTGCCCAGCTTTGAGCAGGACAAAGGGGGAATGAAAAATCAAGCATTCTTTTACTTGGTCAGTAGGCAACAGTTAAAGAAACTTTGGTACATCTACACAATGGAATACTAAGCAGCTGTTAGAAAGGATGAATTCATGAAATTTACATACAAGTGGTACTACATGGAAAGTACCATGCTAAGTGAAATGAGTAAGAAAGAGAGGGACAGACATAGAAATATTGCATTCATCTGTAGAATATAAAGTAACAAAATAGGAGACTAACACCCAAGAATAGTCGAGATAAGTACCAGGAGGTTTGCTCCATGGCTTGGAGGCCAGCCACACATGGTGGGGGAAAAGGCAGCTCAGATAGGGAAGGGAGCACCAAGTAAAGGGTGTTGGGAGGGTCCTGCCTGGATGGGTGAAGCATGCTGAAAGTAGACTATAGACCAAACATGAATGCCACTCAATGCCTCTTTTGCAAACCACAGCACCCAAAAGGAGAGAGAGAACAAAAGGGAATGCCCTGCCACAGAGCCAGAGAGGGATGGAGGGAATGGGGTGTGGAAGGGATACTGGGATCCGTGGTGGTGGAGAATGGGCACTGGTGGAGGGATGGGTACTCGATCATCGTGTAACTGAAATCCAAACACAAAAATTTGTAAGTCTATAACTGTACCTTATGGTGTTTCACTAATAAAAATTTTTAAAAAAAGGCTGGCCGGGGTGGAGAGGTGGGTGGGCGGGTGATGGGAGGGAAACTGGAAACTTTGGAGGTGGGATATGTACACTGGTGGAGGGATGGGTGAACAATGATGACTGAAGCCTAATCATGAACAGGTTTGTAATGGTCTATCTCACATCGATTCAATAAAAAAAAATTTAATAGGAGAATGCCTTATATTTGGATTTATAGAATTAGATGTGTAGTACATTTTCTGAGGTTAAATCCAGAGCTCAGCTGAGGCACTGGGATCTTTATAGAATTGTGGAAATGTGATGCTGGACTTGAGTTTGGAGACAGTGCATGATGAGTAGATCAGTGGTTCAAATGTGTCCTGCTTTGAGCACCATTCAACATGTCATTACTTAATCTCTTTTTGACAAATGATTATTTCATTGACTTTAAGGGGAAACTCTGTATGGGCATTTATAAATGGCAAACAAATTTCATTTGCATTAGATATGGAAGTGGGAAAATGCTGCAGGGGACCTGCAGAGGCCTCTCGGGGTACAGAGATGGGGGTGAGGGACAGGCCCAAGGGACCTTCCCGAGTGGCAGTTTGTGATTGACAGGTACAGGCAGTTACTGGCCTTTAGAAGTTAGGGGGAGTGGTCAGCTCTTTCAGCCCACATGCTCTTTTGAACACGTCCTCCCTTCACATCTCACTGAGTAAGTTTTTTTCAAGAAAACTATCTTGCAGGATTGGAGGGGTGGTCCAGAGGGAAGGGCATTTGCCTTGTGGACCAGCCAATTCAGATGTGACCCCGGGCACCGCATTTGATCCCCGAAACCCCACCAGGAGTCGTCCCTGAGTACAGAGCTAGGAGTAAGGCCTGAGCAACACTGGGTATGTCCCTCCAAAAATCTCCAAGTATAGCAAAAAGAGAGCAGGGGAGAGTTAGAGGGGTGGTTCTGATTGCAGTGGGACTCACTGGAGCATTTGGGAATTTCACACGCACCATTGTAAACTGGTATTCCTTTCGGGATGCAGTGTAGAAAAATCAACGGAAAGTTAAAATTTTTATTTTGAAAAAGATAAAAGAGGCCAGGAGATAGTAGAGCAGGAAGGGCACTTGAGTTATCTGACTTCAATCTCTGGCGTCCCATAGAATCCCTTGAGCATGGCTGGGACTGATCCCTGCTGTGGTTCCAAAACCAAATAAGGAAAAAAACAAGGAAATGTAATATATCAAAAGCTAGAACAGGTGGTGAGGAGTCTGCTTGCATACTTCTATCCTGGGCTGATTCCTGGCACCTCGTATGGATCCTTGAGCACCATTAGGGGTGATCCCTGAGCACAGGACAGGAGACAGGGTCCCCAGTCAAGGGAGGTCTCAGCTCTTAGGCTCCTGGAACAAGACCATGGGGGCCTGTGCAGGGCACAGATTGCCCAGGCGCTGCCAGCCTTGGGCCTGGGAGTCGGTGCTTGACCTCCACATCCCTGGACCCAGAGCACGATACCCTGGCTGCCTGTCCTCACTCCCAGCCTTGCGCCCACAGGTGGGACTGCAGGACAAACAGGTGAGTGTCTGCAGCAGCAAAAGGAGTAGGTTCTTGGCCTCCCGCAGTAGGACGTGGCCTCTGATCAGTGTCGGTCTCTGAGAATGAGCAGGAGGAGGAGCACGTGCTACTGCAGAGCCACCTCCGGATCGGCTGCAAGGGGAGTGAACCAGGACAAGGTGGATATGGAGAAATGACAGAAGGTGCCGGGGGAGACCCACTGTGAGGGTAGGAGCCCGCCTGGGGTGGTGGGAGGAAGGACAGGCCAGGACGCCACCCACTATAATGTATCAAAATCTAGAAGAGGCTACAGGGGTTTTGGGGGTGCGGACTGGCCCTCACTGCACAGAGAGGGTCCTAGAAGCGGGGAGGCTGCTGGGTCGAGTTAGGGGTAGGCCCCATCTCTTAGAACTTTGGAGAAAGACCCCCAGGGGAATGTGCAGGGGACAGGTTACCTGATGTGCTGTTTTCCTTGGGCCTGTGTGTGAGTGTCTGGGCCCTGAATGTTGTGGTGGGATCTGGACAGCCTTCGGCCCTGTCTCATGACAGAGATGTGCATGCAAGATCAGAAGGTGCAGTGCCTGCAGCCTGGAATGCTTCTGCTGGTATCAAAAGCAGCACACAGGTGTAACCCCACACATGGATGTCCCACTCACCTGGGCTCCAAGGTCGAGCAGGTTCTGAGGCACAAGCCGCTCATGGACCAGCTGCAGCAGGTGCTAACCAAGCAGCAGGCCCTGCTGGAGGCCACCTTCAGGGAGCTGAGGGAAACCCAGGTGAGGGGGTGGGCAGGGGCTCAGGGACAGGAAGGAAGGCGCATCAGGCCCTAGACCTGCCTACTCACATGGTGCCTTCATCTTTAGGGGATTCTCAGTCCTGAAATCAGGAGCATCTGAGCCCCAGGCCTTGCTGGAATTCCAAGGGTACCCTGAAGAGGGTGAGTGGTGCGGTGGGTCTCCAGGAGGGAGAAGTTCCTGATGGGGATCTGGAGGTGGGGCTATATGGGAGGTGGAGCCAGGCGGGACCCCTGAGATGCCTCCACTTTCCTTGCTTGGCTGAGACACTGGAGTGCCCCATAGTCAATCCAGTGTCGAAGAACACGGAGTTGGAGGTGAACATAGTGGAGGTTTGTGAGACCATGACCTCTATGGAACTCGAGGTGATGGTCATGAAGGACAGGCTGGTGGCGTGTGAGAAGACTAAGCATCTGGATGTCTAAGGTCTGAGACTAAGGTCTGGTGTCCAGACCTGGGGAGCGGGATGATGGATTGTGTGAAGAACCCAGAGAGACCCTCCTGTTCCTGTCTGTGAGGAACAGGAGGCCGCAGACCTCAGATCCGGATCCTGTAATGACCTGCCCCCAAATAACCAGAATCCAGCTCGTCCGCTTGAGTTCAGCTGGCAAGCTTGTTCGCCATTAATCCACTTTTTCTACTCTGATGATGTACCCTGTGTTCTTCAATTCCAACTAATCTAGCCCTGATCCAGTTCTTCCCACTCTCCTCCTTCCTCCCTCCTTCCCGCTCTTCCACTTTCCCTCAGCACTAGACCCTAGGGATCAAGGGGACAGAAAGGTCCCCCAACACTAGACCGCAGGGATCAGTGGGACAAAAATGTCTCCTACCTCTAGGCACCAGGGATGTTGGGAGCAGAAATTTAAACTGGGCCACACTCAAACTTCAGTCATGATAGCTCCAAAAGCCAAACAAGGGCTTGAGGTGGGAGCTCTCCCTCCCCAGTACACAGTCCCGTTTCTCCATATGGCAGCCCTGAAGCTAATGGGGGCTGGAAACATCAGAGCAACCAGTTCTAGACACTCTTTGGGGGCTGGTTGGGCACTAATGAATTGAGGAGAAGAGAGAGGAAGGAGGCATGCTGGGTCACTCTCTGACAGTCACTGTCCTATTTCCAAGCTTGTTTCAATAAATGGATCCATCCCAGGCCGTGTGGGTATGTGTCTTGGGCGAGGTGTGTCCTGCTAGCAGTTGGCAGTTGCTTCTAGATTGTGGGTGGCCCTTGCCATGGGATTCACCATGTCTAGAGCCTGTCATCTGCATGCCCCTGAGTACAATGTCAATGACCCCAGGAGAGTACCTCTAAGATTTGGAGTGGTAACATTCAAAATATGGTGGTTGGATGGTACGATGGTGGTGGAATTGGTGTCTGAATATTAAATGTAATAAATTATTGTAAACAACTTTATAAAAACAAAATAAAAATTTGCAAAAAAGTCAGCAAAATATAAAGCATGAAAAGAGAACAGAAAAATCAAAGATACACCAATCTAATGTTTTTTTTTTAAAAAACAAAAAAGGCAATGGCGTCTAAGCTACAAAGAGAGCTCTCAGAATGGGAAAAATTATTTACCCAATACCTAGCTGATGAAAGGCTAATATCCAAGTTATATAGCACATTGGTAGAACTTTACAAAAACAATATCTCCCAACCCCATCAAACAAATGCAGAGAGGAATAATGAACAGAAACTTCCTCCAAGAAGAAATTCAAGGGCTGGAGCTACAGTGGTAGGTTGTTGCTTTGCATGTGGCTGATCTGGGTTTGATCCCCACCATCCTACGGGCTACACCCGCCTTGGAACCCCAAGTGTTCTGTGAGAACCAGAAGGCAGTGTCCTTCCTAAAGACACCCCATGCACACCCCATCCTCCCTCTCACCTAGAGGTGGAAATCACACCCAGATCCAAGACAGACCTGAGCCAACAACCCGTCAAAGACAAATTGTGTTGGCAGAAGATCAGACAGACTGTGATGCCCGTGAGGTAAGGAGGCTGCAGACACCCATCCCAGGGCACGAAGTGACCTGCCTGAAAGTGATGTGTTCCCCCCAATAGTCAGAAATGGCTAAACAGAATTCTTACTCAACTGTAATTCGTCTTTTTCTACCCTGTCAAAATCATATTCCTCTACCCCAACCTTGTCTATCTTCCCTCTTCCTTCCCGCCCTTCCCCTCTTCCCCCCTCCTCCTTCCTGCCCCCTCCCTTCTCCCCTCCTCTGCCCCTTCCCATTGAGGAATGGGGCTATGGGGCTGTGAGGCTATGGGGCTACACAAAGCAATTTCAGACATGCCCCCATGGCAGGGATGCTGCGTACTAGGAGTGGCGAGATGACCCAAACAGAACAACATTGAGACTTGTACTCTGCAAGTAAAGAAGTTACACAGTCTCCAAGGAAGCTCAGCTAGAGAAGAGGGCACTAAATCACGGGTGCTGGGAGGATCCTCCCAGGGTGGGAGAAGCATGCTGAAAGTAGACTATAGACCAAACATGACTACCACTCAGTGCCTCTCTTGCAAATCACAGCACCCAAAGGGAGAAAGAGAACAAGGGGGAATCCCCTGCCACAGAGGTAGGGTGGGAAAGGAGGGGGAAGGGAGGTGGGAGGGATGCTGGGACCCGTGGTGGTGGAGGATGGGCGCTGGTGGAGGATGGGTACTTGATCATTGTGTGACTGAAACCCAAGCAAAAAATTTATAAGTCTAAAACTGTACCTCATGGTGTTTCACTAATAAAAAAATAATAAAAAAATTCTTGAATAAAAAAATAGTTACACAGCCTCCAACACATCCATATGTGCAGGAACAAACTCAAAACATAAAATAAAGAACCAGTAAAAAATCCAAAGAAATAAATTTCAATTTTTAATATGAAAATTAAGAGATCATGGGGTCTCACCATGTTTCGCGCTTGTCCCTATCCCTCCCCGAGCGCACCCCTCCCCCCCAAGCCTTTCCAGAGGGAATCAGGGCTTCTTTATTATTATGTTGACCCAGATGCCACTCAGGTTGGAAACTGTTCCTGAACTGTTCAGTGGTTCTGAGCAAGAGATGTAATCCACTGCTTCTTGCAAGTCAGAGGATGGGGTCCCATCCGATAGGCAGAAAGGCTAGGGAATTAATCTAGAGTTACAAAAGTTAGATGTGGGTTTTCACATCATAATCCCAGGGACTGTGCCATCTGGGAAATTGGTAGACACTGGGGCCCTTTGTTAGTCCTCAGTGTCAACCCTGAATGGGGACCTGCAGATAGGTAGATTGTTTACCTCGGTGGCACAGTGAGAGATCAGAGCCCACTGCCTCAGAGACAGGTATACCCAGACCTCTTCCAATGGCCCCATCCTGGGTCAGGCCACCTAGAACCTGGTGCCCTTTCTCAAGCACTAAGAGGATCAACCTCTGTGCCTCTGGAGCCCTACTGCTGATTTGAAAGGGTTTTTTTGGGTTATTTTTCTTTTTTTCACTTCTCAACTCTCATTCTTCCAGGAGGTCTGGTGCCCAGCCTCAACCAAGAGCTGGAGCAGTGCGTCTGAGGCTCTCTTTCAGTCCTCTTGGGCTTCTGACACTAAGACCTTATCATCTACAGATTGCAGGATGGTCCATTCCAGGGCTCCAACGAGGATTTTCTTAAGTCCAGAGCCAGGGTCTTCCTGAAGAAGGTGGCCGAGTTTTTGAATTCTTGGGCAATGGGTCCACAGTAACTGAGGTTTCCTCCTGTCTCTGGATCCTTTGGCCCAAAGGCAAACAGGGGTCTGCTTCCTGGAACAATTTGCAAAGGGGGAAACACATCTTTTGAGGTTCAGGCCGGTCAATCATTGGGCACTAGAGGAAAACAGACTCAAGAGAGTGGAAGGGCTGGGTACCACAAGGTGACCAGCAGGAGCGACCACACTGACTCGACGCAGGTCATGACTTCTCAACTGAGGCCAATGGGTTGCTCCCAGTTGAGCTGCACCCCATCACTATTCCTGCCTCCCACACCTGCGCAGTATCTTTCCCTATCCCTAGCCACACCTCACGAGTTACCTGACATTGAGGCTGTCTCTGGAGGCTCACTCCTAGCATGAGATTACCAGCAGAGGGGCATGATACTGCCATTAGAGGGCGCCTGGAGAGGGTATTTTCCAAAGGGGGAATCCACAGTGTCAAGGTGGACATTTATTTGCTCTTCTAGCTCTGTCGGGAGATCGAACGCCAATAAATTACTAAAGTGGGGAACAGGGAGAGCCTTGTTTTCCATATGGAACCCCCAGCATCTGCTGAGACCATGGATTCTCAGGCCCAGCAAAAGCCGGGAAGGGCTGCACCTCCGATACCTTCATCGAGCTCTGCTTCCTATGTTGCCCTGTCTTGAGGTCATGGGGCGACAGTTTCCACGAGGCTTTTCTTGGGAGTGTAGGTACCAACTCCTGCTCCCCAGGGTAGCCTGTCTGAAATTAGCCTGCGAGAAATGTGGGTAGAGGTGCACTCTCCTCTTCAGCAAGGCTCAGGAGATCCTAGTATCAGCACTTGAACAGGGCTGGGTCGCATCAAGGCAAGCACCTTAAACCCTGCAATATCCCTGGGGCCCATTCTTGAAAATTCTGAAAGTGCTGGGGAGTGGAAGCCTCGGGTTCCACGGGGCTGTCTCCCTGGGCACTGTGCCGTACAGAAGGGGGAGTGAGGTATCTTTAAGGGAGCCCAACTCTACAGGAAGGAGATTTAGGTGGGAAGGAGCTGAAAAAAAAATACCACTTGGAGCAGGGCATTAGTCCAGCAGATAAAGTGATTGTCTTGCACACTGCTGATGTTGGATCAATGGGCCCCCCTAGTTCCACTAGGTATGGTCCCTGAGCTAAGTCAGGAGTAAAGCCTGTGCATGTCTTGGTGTCGTGCTAACACCCAAAGAAAAGTGCTGCAAGCAGACAGGGCCGGCCTTTTCCCAGTGCCCTAAGGAAGGATTGCTCAAATTCTTAGAGGCCATAAGAGGGATTTCCCTGTTAGGTGGAAGGGGTGAGGGAGGGGAAGGGGGTGACAGCACTGGCTCTCCAGTTGTGACTCTGCCTGAGCAGTGACAGTCCACTTGGACAGTCCACAGTGGCCTGACTCAGGCCAGGACTTGGCTGCTGATTTGACACAAAAGTGTCCTGAAAATGTGTGTCAGAGTCCTCAGGAGGAAGAAGCCCACAGTGGGGGTCAAGAGGCAGGACACCCGGGGGGGGGGGGGGGCAGAACCAGGCGGACCCTGCTCCCGAGCCCTCCACCTCCCTTGGTTGGCTGAGAGCCTGGGGCTGCCCCTCAGTCTATCCATTTTCAGTCAATCCAAGGGCACTGAAGTGGAGGCGAACACAGTGGAGATCATAAAGCCTGAGGAGCTGGAGGTGGTAACAGTCAAGAAGGACAAGCTGGCGGTGTGGGGAAGACCGTGCATCTGGAGGCAGAAATGTCCCCGAACACTGGGCAATGGGGATGTGGGGGGCAGAAATGTCCCCCAATAATAGACACTAGTGGTCTGGGAGGCAAAAAAAGGCCCCAAGCAGTAGGCACCAGTGACATGGGGTGCAGATGTTTCCCCTAACAATAGACAGCATGGTTCCGAGGACAGAAATGTTCACAATTACTCGGCACCAGGAATGAGCAGAGCTGAAATTTCCTCCAAAAAAAAAAAACACTAGGGATGTTGGGGAAAATTGTTTTCCAAACTAGACACAAGAGCTCTGGGATAAGAAATATCCCACAACAGAGAACAGAGCTCAGATAGGAGACATGTCCTCCAACACTACACAATAAGGAGTCCCAGGAGCAGATATACTCACCCCCATAGAAATAGTTCAAAGAGTAGCAATAATAAATGACCACCTCCCCACCCTCCACCTTAGACTATATCCCAGGAGAGAGGAGTGGAGAATGCCTCCTCACCCCTGCTTTCCCACCTAAATATTCAGATATGTCCGGTTTGTGGGCTGTCCTTGCATGGTCCAGGGCATTTTCCACTTTTTGAGTAAAAATTCTGTTCAGAAGGCCAGAGAGAAGTCTCAGGAGACTCAGTACAGGCTTGGGATGCATGAGGTCAAGAACATTCCCTGGCACCACAGGGTCTCCTGATCACAAGGGCTGGAGCAAATAGAGATCCCCACAAACCCCAAACCTCTCAGGTATGTACACAGGCCATGAGGGTCAATGAAGCAGTACCTGGAAGGATCTCAGTGCTTAGCGGAAACACTCATTCAGAGCATCCGATTTTCAAAACGGCACTTGGGTACAACCATCTACCCCTCCTTAACCCAGGGAAACCGAGGCCACACTCAAACCTTTGGTTCATGGGCTACAGACCAAGCAAAAGTCTGAGCCGAGAGCTCCCCGTCCTCCTGTGCACTTTTTCTATTCTGGGAAAGGAAGTCCTGAAAAGGATGGAGGCTGGAACAGTCAGCAACTGAGTTCTAGGCACTACCTGGGACAGTTTAGGGGATCATGAATTGGTGGCAGAAGAGAGAGAGGGGAGAGGGCTGAATCAGTCTCCCTGACAGCCACTGTCCTTTTTCCAAGATTGTTTCTACAAATGGATGCATCCCAGCCTGTGTGGGTGTGTGGCATTGGGTGGGTGGGTCCTGCCAGGGAACGGCTCATGCTTCTTGATGAAGCATGAGCTGTCCTGTGGGGGTCTCCCCATGGATCAGAACCTGACATGACATGCCCATGCCATGGTGCCTGTTGCGTCTACACCCCCTCTGCAGTGCCCACCGGGAAGAGCCCCTACCTTGCCCCCAATGCTTCCTGGGTGCTAGGCCCCTTAGTGGCCATATCATGCCTCAGGAAAAGACCCTGCAAACCTCCAGGTATTTCCCAAACGTCTCAAGGACTGGATGGACTTTCTCTGCCCAGAGCCTCACCCCAGTGTGGAACCCTTCACTGCCCACAGGGTCCCCAGACAGCACAAGGCCACAGTGACCCTATGCCCCACCATCAGAGATGGATTTGATTCTCAGACCATTTAAAGTGAGAGGGGGAGATGTCAGAGCTACAGGAGGCAGCCGCAGACCACTGGGGCCTGAATGTGCTCAGGGCAGGGAGGACAGGGGCACTCTGGGGTGCCATAGTGGGCACGGGCGATATGGGGGAGTTGGGGTTCCTTTCAGGCTGCAGGACTCGTGAGGGCAGCGTGGCCAGGCTGAGTGGCCCTCGTTGGGAGTGTGTGTATTGAGAGGGATTTCCAGAACAGGCCGGGAGCAACATGAGAGAAGCGTCCAGCTTCCCCAAGGCCAAGTCTGGTGTCCAGCTCCCAATAGGATGGACTGAGTGTCAGAGAAAGGGGCAGAGCTGGGATAGGGAGGTTCTGTGGGGTCATTAAGAGCCCTTCAGGGCTCAGAAAGGGAAGTCTTTGTGCAACATGGGAAACTGGTCAGGGACTGACTGGGTCTGCGGGCTCAAAAGCCCCACAAAGTGGCTGCTGCGAGTCTGGGAAGAAGCAGAGACAGGACAGAGAGAACGTGGACACCGGATAAGGCGGGAGCAAGAACTCTGTGGGTCTGAGGAGAGGAGAGAGGAAGGGCAGGGAGGGCAGGGGCTCCAAGGAGAGAAAGGAGAGGGGCCTGGGGAGTGAGGGGCGGTGGGGACAGCGACCAGAACAGCCCCTCTGCCAGGCTCGGTGGGCTCCCACAGCAGCAGCCAGGCCAGACCTAGGGGTGCTCAGGGGCTAATCCTGGCAGCTGCAGCCCAGCCTGGGCATGGGGGGACGTGATCTCTGGGAATGAGAAAGTCGTGGACTGAGCTACGGGAGACCGAAAGGGTCAGTGCTCCTGGCCCACCGTGGGGCCCACAGAGTTCCAAGCCACCATCGTCGGTAGGGGGCAGTGCCCGAGGGTCCGGGTGGGGGTGGGGAGGCCCGTCAGGCCCACCAGGGCAGAGGCTGGTGCAGCCTTCATTGTGAGGTTACCCCTGGGAGCTCTAGATTTCTCCCTGGCCAATGGGGTTGCAGCCCCGAGGCCACGCCCCCTTCCCTGCCTATAAAAAAGCTCGTGGCCCCGCCCCTCGGGGACCCTCTCTCAGGGATGCTTGAGGGAGAAGTGGGCCCAACACACCTTCCCCCTGTTGACCCTTGGAGGGGTCATCAAGGGGTCACGTCCTGATGTTTACCCTTATACGGGCCATCTACGGGTCACCTCTAGGGGTCATCTCTAGGAGATCGTTGGAAATTCGCAGAGCGCAAGGCACGGTAAGAAAAGGCCCTGCGTTGGCCCTGCACTGGTCAGTGTATGGCCCCGAGGCCACAGGATCAAGCCCGGGCCCATTTCCAGCAAGACTTCCGGCAGTTTTGTCCCCAGCAGCCTCTGTCCTCGTCAGGGTCTCCGGGGACTCTGGGATGGGAGTCCCCAGAGAGCCCCTCCGGAAAGAACAGAATTTTAAAACATCAAGTGTATCTTATAAAGGCGGAAGATTGCTTGGCAGAGCGTCATTTTTTAGGGGAGAGTGATTTGGGCTGGTGCACAGCACCAGGATCTTGAAGCCTGTGATGTCTGAGGATTGCAAGGCGGGGAGGAGTGACTTCGAGTGTTGAGGGAGGGGCCCTGTGAATGGGGCACTGTGACAGGGGAGAAAGGCTGGGAGCAGGAGCAGGGCGAGTCTCCCCGTCCCTCCGCACCTGTGTCCTGCTCTGCGGGCAGCCAGAGGAGATGGGGTCTGCTGTCCACTCCCCAGAATGTTACGACCATGAAAATGCAGAGAGCTCTAGGGCCGGGACATAGAACGCTTGTTTCTAGTTTCCCTCGTGTCCCTGCCAGCACTGCCAGGAGGGCTCCAGTGGGTCCAAAGCAGGAAAGAATCCACTTTGTAAGGGGCCCGGAGCAGCAGATGGCGGTGAGAAATGAGCAGCCCCCGAGATGAGCAGGAGGAACCAAGAGTCAGGGCTGTGGACCATGAAGTTTGGGTGGGGTTGAAGGTCTGGGGTTCTTGACTGTCTGCTTCCTCTCAGGTTTACGGGCCTCTGGGTGCCCCCGAAACAGCCACATCGTTGAAAACATTTCGAAGGACAGGTGGAGGCAGGAGGTTCCAGGAACAACGGGTGAACCCAGAGAACAACTGCGGATGCGAGTGGGGGATGAGGGGACTGAGCTGGGGTGAGAGAAGCGGGCACAGTGCTGCCCGGAGTCTGAGGGCTGTGGGGTGGCTGGCCGGGAGCCCGGCCAGGCTCGAGTTGTGTCTCTGTAACAGTGGAAGGAGTCTGGGTAACATTTCCCTGTCTTGGAGCTGGGCGAGTATCATCTCCAATTATCACCTATCATTCCAACTTGTCTTCACTGCGAGCCCACGAAAAGTTGCCGAACACGAAGAGTTTTGAGAGAGGGTGCAGGGGTTTGCTGGCCATCAGCTCCCCTCCACCCTGGGGTATTCTTGGGGCATAACAATTCAGTCTTCTGGGCTGTGACTTTCCTGGTCTGTGAAATGGGCTGGTGAGACCCCCTGTGAGGCCAAGAGCCTGCCTTGGGTGATGGCAGGAAGGACAGGTCAGAATGCCCTGAGGGCTGTGGTGGCACTGACTGGCCCACACTACACAGAGGGGTCTGGAGTTGGCAGTTGCCAGGTAGGAGTCAGTGTCCGAGGCAGAGGGAGACCCAACTCCTAGGCTCTGGGACAAAGACCCCATGGGGGTCTGTGGCTGAGGGTCTGAGTCCTGCATCTCCTGGCTGGGAAGTAGTTGGCCCTCCTGCCTGTCCTCACAGACACTGTCCTACCTCCCACAGATGCCGGTGCACGACGAAAAGGTGCAGTGTCAGTGGCTTCCCGGGGGAATTTTCTGCTGGTACCTGGAAATGCACATAGCTGCCGACAAGAACACCTGGATGCCCGCTGTCACCTGGGCTCCAAGGAGGAGCAGCTGTACCAGCGGATGCTTCGGCAAAAACAGCCCGTAGACCAGCTGCTGCAGGTGACACCAAGGCAGCAGGCCCTGCTGGAGGCCGCCATCAGGGAGCTGAGGGAGACCAGGTGAGAGAGGGGCCACGGGCTCTGGGGCAGGAAGGCCCTAGACCTGCCTCCTCAGCTAGTACCTTCACCCCAGGTGCTCTTCTGTGGGACTCAGCAGCAGAAACAGCAGCTGCAGAACCTGGTAAAGTGGAGAGGAGTCCCGGAAAAGGGTGAGTGACAGGGAGAAGCCCCTGTGGGTCAGAGGGCGGGGCTACTGGGGAGGGGAGTCAGGCGGCCCCACCCCCAGCCCCCCACCTCCCTTCCTTGGTTGAGACCCTTATGCTGCCCCACATCCCATCCACTCCAAAGGGATTGGCGTGGAGACGAACAACACACAGGTGCTCCTGGACACAAAACGTGAGGAGCTAGAGGCCACAGAGAAGGAGGAGGCGCAGGGGGCCAGGCAGGAGGAGTGCCAGAGTCCAGGAGCTGGAGGAGTCAGTCAAGTCCCAGGGGGCAGGGACCATGGCCTGTGTGAGATCCAGAGACGCTCCTGTTGCTGTCCTTAAGGAAGAGGAGTCCACCGTCATCGGACCCAGGTCCTGTAATGACCCGCCGAAAATCCAGAAAACGCAGCTGGTCAGCAAGAGCTCCACTGGCAGCCTGACACCCAGCTGACACCTCGATTTTACTGCACCTAAGCACCCTGCCTCTCTCACCCAATTGATCTCGCCCAGCCCCATCCTCCCCACGCCACCCGAGTTCTGCCTTCTTCCTCTGCCCTTTGCTCTTCTCCCTCCACTAGAACCAGGGATATCCCTCCCTGCAAGACCAGGGATCAGGGCAAAGGCACAACTATTCTCCATCTCAAGAAACGGGAGATCAGGGGGACAGTAAATTCTCCATCCACTAGACCCCGAGATGTGGGGTAAGAAATGTCCCCACCCCAAGGCACCCCAGGGATACGGGGGCACAGTTTCCCCCTCCACTAGACCCCAGGAAATGGGGGTGCCAGAGATGCCCCCCCCACTAGACGCCAGGGAAGGGGGGGCCAGAGATTCCCTCCCCCACTAGAGGGAAAGGATCAAAGGGGGGCCAGAGATGCCCCCCCCACTAGACGCCAGGGATCGGGGGGGCCAGAGATTCCCCCCCCACTAGAGGGCAAGGATCAAGGGGGGGCCAGAGATGCCCCCCCATTAGACGCCAGGGATCGGGGGGGCCAGAGATTCCCCCCCACTAGAGGGCAAGGATCAAGGGGGGGCCAGAGATGCCCCCCCACTAGACGCCAGCGATCGGGGGGGGCCAGAGATTCCCACCCCACTAGAGGGCAAGGATCAAGGGGGGGCCAGAGATGCCCCCCCACCACTAGACACCAGGGATCGGGGGGGGCCAGAGATTCTCCCCCCCACTAGAGGGCAAGGATCAAGGGGGGACCAGAGATGCCCCCCCACCACGAGACGCCAGGGATTGGGGGGCCAGAGATTCCCCCCCACTAGAGGGCAAGTATCAAGGGGGGGCCAGAGATGCCCCCCCACCACTAGACACCAGGGATCGGGGGGGGCCAGAGATTCCCCCCCCATTAGAGGGCAAGGATCAAGGGGGGGCTAGAGATGCCCCCCCACCACTAGACACCAGGGATCGGGGGGGGCCAGAGATTCCCCCCCCACTATAGGGCAAGGATCAAGGGGGGGGCCAGAGATGCCCCCCTACCACTAGACGCCAGGGATTGGGGGGGCCAGAGATTCCCCCCCCACTAGAGGGCAAGGATCAAGGGGGGGCCAGAGATGCCCCCCTACCACTAGACGCCAGGGATCGGGGGGGCCAGAGATTCCCCCCCCCCACTAGAGGGCAAGGATCAAGGGGGGGCCAGAGATGCCCCTCCCACTAGACGCCAGGGATCGGGGGGGCCAGAGATTCCCCCCCCCCACTAGAGGGCAAGGATCAAGGGGGGGCCAGAGATGCCCCTCCCACTAGACGCCAGGGATCGGGGGGGGCCAGAGATTCCCCCCCAGAGGGCAAGTATCAAGGTGGGGCCAGAGATGCCCCCCGACCACTAGACACCAGGGATCGGGGGGGCCAGAGATTCCCCCCCCACTAGAGGGCAAGGATCAAGGGGGGGGCCAGAGATGCCCCCCACCACTAGACGCCAGGGATTGGGGGGGCCAGAGATTCCCCCCCACTAGAGGGCAAGGATCAAGGGGGGGCCAGAGATGCCCCCCCACCACTAGACTCCAGGGATTGGGGGGGCCAGAGATTCCCCCCCACTAGAGGGCAAGGATCAACGGGGGTCCAGAGATGCCCCCCCACCACTAGACGCCAGGGATTGGGGGGGCCAGTGATGCCTCCCCACCACTAGACACCAGGGATCGGGGGGGCCAGAGATGCCCCCCCCACTAGACGCCAGGGATGGGGGGTCCAGTGATGCCTCCGCACCACTAGACACCAGGGATCGGGGGGGCCAGAGATGCCCCCCCACCACTAGACGCCAGTGGTGGGGGGGCCAGTGATGCCTCCCCACCACTAGACGCCAGGGATCCGGGGGGCCAGAGATGCCCCCCACCACTAGACGCCAGGATCGGGGGGTACCGATGTGTCCCCCCACACTAGACCCCAGGTATTGGAGGGGCCGAGATGTCCCCCTCCACAAGATTCGAGGGATCAGGACGGCAGTTATATCCCGCCAGCACTAGCAAACAATGATTTGGAGGTCAGAAGTTACAACTCAGCTCTCCCCTCCCCATTGTGGGGTCCTGTTTCTGCGCATGACAGCCCTGAAGTTGGCCGCTGGTACCATACAGTGACCGGATTCTACACACTCTTTGGGGCTGTTTGGGGACTTTGTATTGCTGGCTGAGAAGAGGGGAAGGAGGAAGGCGGGCTTTCTCCCTGACTGCCACTGTCTGATTTTCACGATTGTTGCAATAAATGGATCTATCCCAGGCCTGTGTGGGTGTGGGTGTCACTGGGCGGGGCAGGTCTGGCCAGTAGTTGACAATTGCTTCTAGATTGTGAGAAGCCTCTGCCATGTCACCATGCCAAGACGCGTCACCTGCCTGCCCCTGAGTGAAGCCTGTCAATGACCCCAGGAGAGTCCACCCCAAGGGTTGAAGGTCTCAATCACGGATGCGTCCCCAGGAGGGAGGGCAGGATGCAGCACCCAGGGCCCTGCCTTCCACTGCAGCACCTCCGTGGCCTCCCCTGCCCCTGGTGCCTGTTTCCCCTTTCCCCTCTGCAGTGGCACCAGGGACAGACCCCACTTTGCCCCCTAGTGGCCACATCAGGTTTCTCAGGATGGCCCTCCCCTTGATCATCCATTTGCTGCAGCAGGCCCAGTAATGTCTCCATTGGAGACTGTTGTTACTGTGTTTGGCATATCGAATACGTCATGGGGAGCTTGCCAGGCTCTGCCGTGCGGGCGAGATACTCTCGGTAGCTTGCCGGGCTCTCAGATAGGGGCGGAGGAATCGAACTCGGGTCGGCCATGTTGGCTGCGTGCAAGGCAAAAGACTTGAAATTGCTCCTGCAGCAGGTGGGTCCAAGGTGCTGTCCCCTCAACCAGGGTCCCTCTCCATGGCACCCACCCCAGCAGGAAGACAGTGTGTTATCAGTGGAGCAGGATGGGGCCGTGGATGGAACATGTTTCTAGTGTCCCCGAGTCTGTACGGAGCTGATCCCTGATAATAGCTCCCCACTTCTTTGTGGACCATCATGTTCCGTAATACAAGTCCCACTGCCACCATCACAGCACGGTCAGACCCCATGTAGTAGAGAACCAGGCCCTGACTCCTCTTTGTTCCTGCACGCCTGGACCTGGTGGGACAGCCTTGGCTGGGTGACACGCTACTGGTGACAAGAAGTGCGTCCAGGTCCATGTGTCAGACCAGATGGCAAAGCCTCAAAAGGAAGAGCCATCCTGTTCCAGTCATTTGCAGGAATTTGGTCAGCCATGCCCCTTCCTGCCAGTCACATTTCTACTGGGAGTCACACTCCTGGTAAGGCTGGCCAGGGCAGGCACAGGCAGCTCCTGGTTTACCCCTCGGTGCCCAGTTCATGGCCCTGCCCCTCTACCTGCACCATGGACCTGGGGCCGCCCATTCACTCTCACGGTTCTGCACACCTCACACATGTCCTGCACACCCTCTCGCAGCCTCTACTGGGGCTCTGGGCTTAGCTCCCCGTGTCCGGCCTCTGGGTCCCAGGGCTCTGGAAACACCAAGTCTAGGTTTGCCTTGAGGTTTGGGGAGCTGGGAGAGTGTGGGGATCAGCAGCTTGACCCCTCTCACCCCTTGCCGGTGGGAGAGCTGTTCTCCCATTGAATGACTCTCTTGGGAGTTTTTCCTCTTAGGATCTTACAGAGTCTCACCCAGACACAGGTGCCACCCAAGAATTTGCTGGAAGCATCCTAGTGTATTCCATGTATGCAGGCTCTATCCAACTACCCCCAAACGGGCATTAGCAGGTCACAGCATAATTATGTAGGTTGTTTTCAGGTTACCTCGATTCTGCGGTAACAACTTTCATCTAACATACAGTGGTGCCTAGTGCTCTCAGGTGCTCCCACAGCGGTGACTCCAGTTTCTAAGCTCCAGTGTTCGAGCGTTCCCGTGAGCCTCTTCCATCCCTGCTCGGGCAAACTGCTCTCCCTTACTCTCTTGCTCGGTGAGAGATTTGGGAAGCCCATCCAGGCCAGACAGAGCGAAGGAGACAGATAAAGCTACGGAAATAGAAGTAGCTTACTGGGGGCCCTCCTGGGCGGACCTCAGGTGAGGCAGTGGTACACCCGTGCCCTGGGTTAGACCAAAGGGGTTTTTAAGTTGTCTTGGTCTGGTCCTAGTCATCTGTTCGTGAGTCAATGGTGAGGAACCTGGAATGCAGCCTGGTGGCTTCCTGTCACCAGGTGGGCGATAAGTCTTTCTTCCTCACCTGGGACAAGGTGATCTCTGACTCCAGGAATGTGGCTGTCCACTCAGCCGGTTGCCATTTGATTTTGGTCACCATTTTGTCAGAGCAAACCTCACATTTGTTTCTTGTCAAATTTAGTCATTCCCGCCACTGGCCAAGCAATTGAAAGCGGAGATAGACAAATGGGACTATCTTAAACTAAGAAACTTCTGCACCTCAAAAGAAACAGTGACCAAAATACAAAGACAGCCTACAGAATGGGAAAGGATATTTGCCAAATACGCATCCGATAAGGGGTTGATTTATCAAGGATGTACAAAGTACTGGTTGAACTCCACAAGAAGAAAACATCCAACCCCATTAAAAAAAAATGGGCAGATTAAATGAATAGAAACTTTCACAAAGAAGAAATCCAAATGGCTAAAAGGCACATGAGAAAATACTCCACATCATTAATCATCAGGGAGATGCAGATCAAAACCACAATGAGATATCATTTCACACCACAAAGCCTGGCCCATATCCACAAGAATAAAAGCAACCGGTGCTGGCACGGATGTGGCGAGAAAGGGACCCTCCTTCACTGCTGTTGGGAATGCCGACTGGTTCAGCCCTTTTGGAAAACAGTATGGACGATTCTCAAAAAATTAGAAATTGAGTTTCCATTTGACCCAGCAATACCACTCCTGGGAATATATCCCAGAGAGGCAATAAAGTATAGTCGAAATGACATCTGCACTTGTTTGTTCACTGCAGCACTCTACAATAGCCAGAAACTGGAAGAAACCTGAGTGCCCAGGAACAGATGACTGGTTAAAGAAACTTTGGTACATCTACATAATGGAGTACTATGTAGCTGTTAAAAAGATGAAGTCATGAAATTTACATACAAGTGGTACTACATGAAAAGTATCACGCTAAGTGAAATGAGTCAGAAAGAGAGGGATAGACATAGAAAGATTGCATTCATCTGAGGAACATAAAGCAACAAAATAGTAGACTAACACCCAAGATTGGCCAAGATTAGTACCAGGAATTTTACTTCATGGCTTGGAGGCCAGCCACACATGCTAGGGGGAAAGGGAGCTCAGATAGAGAAGGGAACACCAAATAAAGGGTGTTGGGAGAATCCTCCCAGGATGAGAGAAGCAGGCTAAAAGTAGATAGACCGAACATGATTGTCACCCATTGCCTTTTTTGCAAACCACAACACCCAATAAGAGAGAGAGAACCAAAGGGAATGCCCTGCCACAGAGGCAGGGTGGGATGTGGGGGATGAAGGGTAGGGGGAATACTGGGATCCGTGTTGGTGGGAAATGGGAACTGGTGGAGGGATGGGTATTTGATCATTGTATAATTGAAACCCAAACACAAAAGTTTGTAAGTTTACAACTGTACCTCAGGATGCCTCTCTAATAAAAATAAAAAAAATTAAAAATATAAATTACACACACACACACACACACACACAAGAAACAGTGATGAGGGGTACAGGCAGTTACTGGCTGTTAGAAGTTAGGGGGAGTGGTCAGCTCTTTCAGCCCAGATTCTGTTTTGAACACGTGCTCCCTTCATATCTTACTGAGTAAGTTTCTTTCAAGAAAACTATCTTGCAGGATTAAAGAGGTAGTCCAGAGGGTAGGGCATTTGCCCTGTGGACCAGCCAATCCAGATGTGACCCAGGGCACCCCATATGATCCCGAAACCCCACCAGGAGTCGTCCCTGAGTACAGAGCCAGGAGTGAGGCCTGAGCAACACTGGGTATGTCCCTCCAAAAATGTCCAAGTATAGCAAAAAGAGAGCAGGGGAGAGTTAGAGGGGTGGTTCTGATTGCAGTGGGACTCTCTGGAGCATTTGGGAATTTCACACGCACCATTGTAAACTGGTATTCCTTTCGGGATGCAATGTAGAAAAATCAACGGTAAGTTAAAATTTTAATTTTGAAAAAGATACAAGAGGTCGGCAGATAGTAGAGCGGGAAGGGCACTTGGGCTCTCTGACTTCAATATCTGGCATCCCATAGAGTCCCTTGAGCATGGCTGGGACTGATCCCTGCTGTGGTTCCAAAACCAAATAAGGAAACAAACAAGGAAATGTAATATATCAAAAGCTAGAACAGGTGGTGAGGTGTCTGCTTTGCATATTTCTATCCTGGGTTGATTCCTGGCACCTCCTATGGATCCTTGAGCAACATTAGGGGTGATCCCTGAACACAGGACAGGAGACAGGGTCCCCAGTCAAGGGAGGTCTCATCTTTTAGGCCCCTGGAGCAATACCATGGGGGCCTGCACAGGGGACAGATTGCCCAAGTGCTGTCAGCCTTGGGCCTGGCAGTCGGTACTTGACCTCCACATCCCTGGACCCAGAGCAGGATGCCCTGGCTGCCTGTCCTCACTCCCAGCCTTGCGCCCACAGGTGGGACTGCAGGACAAACAGGTGAGTGTCTGCGGCAGCAACAGGACTGGGATCTCGGTCTCCCGCAGTAGGACGTGGCCTCTGACCAGTGTCGGTCTCTGAGAATGAGCAGGAGGAGGAGCAGGTGCTACTGCAGAGCCAACTCCAGATCAGCTGCAAGGGGAGTGAATCAGGACAAGGTGGATATGGAGAAATGACAGAAGGTGCCGGGGGAGACCCACTGTGAGGGTAGGAGCCCGCCTGGGGTGGTGGGAGGAAGGACCGGCCAGGACGCCACTCACTATAATGTATCAAAATCTAGAAGAGGCTAGAGGGGTTGTGGGGGTGCGGACTGGCCCTCACTGCACAGAGAGGGTCCTAGTAGCGGGGAGGCTGCTGGGTCGAGGTAGGGGTAGGCCCCATCTCTAAGGCCTTGGGAGAAAGGCCCCCAGGGGAATGTGCAGGGCACAGGTTACCCGATGTGCTGTTTTCCTTGGGCCTGTGTGTGAGTGTCTGGGCCCTGAATGTTGTGGCTGGGATTTGGACAGGCTTCGACCTTTTTCATGACATAGATGTGCATGCAAGACCAGAAGGTGCAGTGCCTGCAGCTTGGAATGCTTCTGCTGGTACCAAAAGCAGCACACAGCGGCAACCCCACACCTTGATGTCCCACTCACCTGGGCTCCAAGGTTGAGCAGGTGCTGATGCACAAGCAGATCATGGACCAGCTGCAGCAGGTGCTAACAAGGCAGCAGGCCCTGCTGGAGGCCACCTTCAGGGAGCTGAGGGAATCCCAGGTGAGGGGGTGGGCAGGGGCTCAGGGACAGGAAGGCACATCCGGTCCTAGACCTGCCTACTCACCAGGTGCCTTCATCTTTAGGGGATCCTCAGTCCTGAAATCAGGAGCAACTGAGCCCCAGGCCTTGCTGGAATCCCAAGGGTACCCTGAAGAGGGTGAGTGGTGGGGTCAGTCTCCAGGAGGGAGAAGTGCCTGTTGGGGATCTGGAGGTGGGGCTATAGGGAGGTGGAGCCAGGCGGGACCCCAGAGATGCATCCACCTTCCTTGCTTGGCTGAGACCCTGGAGTGCCCCATAGTCAATCCAGTGTCGAAGAACACGGAGTTGGAGGTGAACATAGTGGAGGTTTGTGAGACCATGACCTCTATGGAACTCGAGGTGATGGTCATGAAGGACAGGCTGGTGGCGTGTGAGAAGACTAAGTATCTGGATGACTAAGGTTTGAGACTAAGGTCTGGCGTCCAGACCCGGGGAGCGGGATCATGGATTGTGTGAAGAACCCAGAGAGGCCCTCCTGTTCCTGTCTGTGAGGAACAGGAGGCCGCAGACCTCAGATCCGGGTCCTGTAATGACCTGCCCCCAAATAACCAGAATCCAGTTCGTCCACTCGAGTTCTGCTGGACAACTTGTTCACCATTAATCTACTTTTTCTACCCTGATGATGTACCCTGTGTTCTTCAATTCCAACTAATCTAGCCCTGATCCAGTTCTTCCCACCCTCCTCCTTCCTCCCTCCTCCCCACTCTTCCACTTTCCCTCAGCACTAGACCCTAGGGATCAAGGGGGCAGAAAGGTCCCCCAACACTAGACCGCAGGGATCAGTGGGACAAAAATGTCTCCTACCTCTAGGCACCAGGGATGTTGGGAGCAGAAATTTAAACTGGGCCACACTCCAACCTCAGTCATGATAGCTTCAAAAGCCAAACAAGGGCTTGAGGTGGGAGCTCTCCCTCCCCAGTACACAGCCCCGTTTCTGCATATGGCAGCCCTGAAGCTAACGGGAGCTGGAAACATCGAGCAACCAGTTCTAGACACTCTTTGGGGGCTGGTTGGGCACTAATGAATTGAGGAGAAGAGAGAGGAAGGAGGCATGCTGGGTCACTCTCTGACAGTCACTGTCCTATTTCCAAGCTTGTTTCAATAAATGGATCCATCCCAGGCCGTGTGGGTATGTGTCTTGGGCGAGGTGGGTCCTGCCGGCAGTTGGCAGTTGCTTCTAGATTGTGGGTGGCCCTTGCCATGAGATTCACCATGTCTAGAGCCTGTCACCTGCATGCCCCTGAAAAGGGTCAAACAGAATTCTTACTCACCTGTAATTCCGTCTTTTACCTACCCTGTCAAAATCATATTCCTCTACCCCAATCTTGTCTTTCTTCCCTCTTCCTTCCCGCCCTTCTCCTCTCCCTCTCCTCCTTCCTGCCCCCTCCCTTCTCTCCTCCTCTGCCCCTTCCCATTGAGGAATGGGGCTATGGGACTATGAGGCTCTGCGGCTACACAAAGCAATTGCAGACGTTCCCCCATGGCAGGGATACTGCGTACTAGGAGTGGCGAGGTGACCCAAACAGAACAACATTGAGACACGTACTCTGCATGTAAAAAAGTTACACAGCCTCCAAGGAGGCTCAGATAGAGCAGAGAGCACCAAATAAAGGGTGTTGGGAGGATCCTCCCAGGTTGGGAGAAGCATGCTGAAAGTAGACTATAGACCAAGCATGATTGCCACTCAGTGCCTCTCTTGCAAACCACAGCACCCAAAAGGAGAAAGAGAACTAGGGGGAATGCCCTTCCACAGAGGCAGGGTGGGGAGGGGGGATGGGGGGGTGGGAGGGATGCTGGGACCCGTGGTGGTGGAGGATGGGCGCTGGTGGAGGTATGGTTACTTGATCGTTGTGTGACTGAATACCAAGCAGAAAAATTTGTAAGTCTATAACTGTACCACATGGTGTTTCACTAATAAAAAAATTTAAAAAAATACTTGGATAAAAAAGTTACACAGCCGCCAACACATCCATATATGCAGAAACAAACTCAAAACATGAAATAAAAACCCAATCAAAAAATAAATCCAAAGAAATAAATTTCAATTTTTAATATGAAATATAGAGATCGTGGGGTCTCACCATGTTTCGCGCTTGTCCCTATCCCTCCCCGAGCGCGCCCCTCTTAGCCTTTCCAGAGGGTTCAGGGCTTCTTTCTTATGGTCTTTATCCGGATGCCACGCAGCTTGGAAACTGCTCCTGAACTGTTCAGTGGTTCTGAGCAAGAGATTTAATCCACTGCTTCTTGCAAGTCAGAGGATGGGGTCCCATCCGATAGGCAGAAAGGCTGGGGTCGCGAACGTTAGAGTGGGTTTTCACACCAAAATCTAGAGTCGCAAAAGTTAGACGTGGATTTTCACATAATCCCAGGGACTGTGCCATCTGGGCAATTGGTAGCCACTGGGGCCCTTTGTTAGTCATCAGTGTCACCGCTGAATGGGGACCTGGAGGTAGATAGTTTGTTTACCTCTGTGGCACAGCGAGAGATCAGAGCCCCCTGCCTCAGAGACAGGTATGCCCAGACCTCTGCCAATGGCCCTACCCTGGGTCAGGGCACCTAGAGCCTGGTGGCCTTTCTCAGGCACTAAGAGGATCAACCTCAATGCCTCTGGAGCCCTACTGCTGATTTGAGAGGGCTTCTTTTAGGTTATTTGTTTTTCTTTTTTTCACTTCTAAATGCTCATTCTTCCAGGAGGTCTGGTGCCCAGCCTCAACCAAGAGCTGGAGCAGAGCCTCTGAGGCTCTCTTTCAGTCCTCTTGGCTTCTGACACTAGGACCGAATCATCTACAGACTTCAGGATGGTGCATTCCAGGGCTCCAACAAGGATTTCCTTAAGTCCAGAGCCAGGGTCTTCCTGAAGAAGGTGGCCAAGTTTTTGAATCCTTGGGCAATGGGTCCACACTAACTGAGGATTCCTCCTGTCTCTGGATCCTTTGGCCCAAAGGCAAACGGAGGTCTGCTTCCTGGAACAATTTCCAAAGGGAGAAACACATCTTTTGAGGTTCAAGCCTGTCAATCATTGGGCACTAGAGGAAAACAGACTCAAGAGAGTGGAAGGGCTGGGTACCACAAGGTGACCAGCAGGAGCGACCACACTGACTCGACGCAGGTCATGACTTCTCAACTGAGGCCAATGGGTTGCTCCCAGTTGAGCTGCACCCCACCACTATTCCTGCCTCCCACACCTGCGCAGTATCTTTCCCTATCCCTAGCCACACCTCACGAGTTACCTGACATTGAGGCTATCTCTGGAGGCTCACTCCTAGCATGAGTTTACCAGTAGAGGGGCATGATACTGCCATTAGAGGGCGCCTGGAGAGGGTATTTTCCAAAGGGGGAATACACAGTGTCAAGGTGGACATTTATTTGTGCTTCTAGCTCTGTCGGAAGCTCTAAATCCAATAAGATACTAAAGTGGGGAACAGGGAGAACCTTGTTTTCCATATGGAACCCCCAGCATCTGCTGAGACCATGGATTCTCGGGCCCAGCAAAAGCAGGGAAGGGCTGCACCTCCGATACCTTCATCGAGCTCTGCTTCCTATGTTGCCCTGTCTTGGAGGTCATGGGGCGACCGTTTCCACGAGGCTTTTCTTGGAAGTGTAGGTACCAAGTTACCCTGCCTTCCCTGCCTGCCTGGGGACTCCCTGTGACTCTGTCAGACTATCCAGGTGGTCCTGGTGTCAGTAGACATTTCTGGAAGCTACCCAACTTTGAATGTCTGCCACTCCCATTCACAGAGGGTCACAGCTTGTCTGCTGTCATATTGGCACTTTGTTCTCTCCTGCAGTTTGGCATGGCCCTCTGGGCCAATGATCTGGGGCCTGCCTTCTGCCCCTCCCCATCCTCCACCCCTGAGTCCTGCTCCTGCTCCAGCTCCCCTCTTTCTCCCTGCCCCTTGTCTGCCCTGCCAGTTCTCGCCTCCTCTAGACCAAGGGCACACTGAAGGTTCTGGGGTCTGACCTTAACCTCTCCACTGGGGTAGTGCTGTCTCCACTGGAGGTGCTGGGGCCTGGCCTTAACAACTCTATTGGGGTAGTGCTGTCTCCACTGGACGAGTGGCAGTGCCACCCAGTTGCCATGCTCTCTGCCAACTCCTCCTGTGCATCAGGTGCCACTGCTTGGGTGTTGCTCTTTTTCCTTTTGGTCTTGTCTTGCTTTCTCCCCTGCTTGGTAGTGAGTTTTGTTGTTTCACAAATGAGAATTGCAGCACTAATATAATCTTGAGTTTTCAACGACTATGAACACATACGTACTTTGCCAAAATTTCTGCTTAAAGCTAACTAAAAACCAAGCAGCAGGGACTGGAGTGATAGCACAGTGAGTAGGGTGTTTGTCTTGCACGGGGCTGACCTGGATTTGATTCCCAGAATCCCATATGGTTTCCTGAGTACCACCAGGAGTAATTCCTGAGTGCATGAGCCAGGAGTAACCCATGTGCATCGCTGGGTGTGACCCATAAAGGGAAAGAAAAAGCACATTTTGGCAAGTGGGAGAACATGATGAGATAATAGTGCTAATGGAATGAACAGCTCCAAAGTCTGAACACCGCACAAGGCGAGAGATCAGTTTTACAGCAGATCTGATGGGCGACGGGGTATTACCGAGCAGCTGACCGGAGAGTATGGAACAAGAAATGACCAAGCTTTCTTGGTGCAGATAAGGATCTGGAGCATATGAATAACGTAGGAAAATTTGGGGGATTTTCCCAGGTTTCTAAGTTGAACAGTGTGACAGACCACCTCTGGAACATCCCGGGTGATTTCCGTGGCTGTCTCGTCTCTCCCAGACCCTGTGCCTCATGGCAGCTCCTGCTCTCCAGGATAGCCTGTCTGAAGTTAGCCTGCAGGAAATGTGGGCAGAGGTCCCCTCTCCTCTTCAGCAGGGCTCAGGAGATCCTAGTATCAGGACTTGAACAGGGCTGGGCTGCATCAAGGCAAGCACCTTAAACCCTGCAATATCCCTGGGGCCCATTCTTGAAAAGTCTGAAAGTGCTTGGGAGTGGAAGCTTCGGGTTCCACGGGGCAATCTCCCTGGGCACTGTGCCGGACAGATGGGGGAGTGGGGCATCTTTAAGGGAGCCCAACTCTACAGGAAGGAGATTTAGGTGGGAAGCAGCTGAATGAAAAGTACTGCTTGGAGCAGGGTATTAGTACAGCAGGTAAAGTGACAGTCTTGCACACTGCTGACGTTGGATCAATGGGCCCCCCTAGGTCCACTAGGTATGGTCCCTGAACTAAGTCAGGAGTAAAGCCTGGGTGTGGTGCCAGCACCCAAAGAAAAGTGCTGCAAGCAGACAGGGCCGGCCTTTTCCCAGTGCCCTAAGGAAGGATTGCTCAAGTTCTTAGAGGCCATAAGAGGGATTTCCCTGCTAGTGGGAAGGGGTGAGGGAGGGAAAGGGGGTGACTGCACTGGCCCTCCACTTGTGACTCTGCCTGAGCAGTGACAGTCCACTTGGACATTCCACAGTGGCCTGACTCAGGCCAGGACTTGGCTGCTGCTTTGACACAAAAGTGTCCTGAAAATGTGTGTCAGGGTCCTCAGGAGGGAGAAGCCCCCAATGGGGGTCAGGAGGCAGGACACCCGGGGGGTCGGAACCAGGCTGACTCTGCCCCCGAGCCCTCCACCTCCCTTGGTTGGGTGAGAGCCTGGGGCTGCCCCGCAGTCTATCCAGTTTCAGTCAATCTAAGGACACTGAAGTGGAGGCAAACACAGTGGAGATCATAAAACCTGAGGAGCTGGAGGTGGTAACAGTCAAGAAGGACAAGCTGGTAGTGTGGGCAAGACTGTGCATCTGGAGGCAGAAATCTCCCCCAACACTGGGCACCGGGGATATGGGGGGCAGAAATGTCCCCCAGTAATAGACACTAGTGGTCTGGGAGGCAAAAACAGGCACCAAGCATTAGGCACCAGTGACATGGGGTGCAGAGGTTTCCCCTAACAATAGACAGCAGGGTTCCAGGGACAGAAATGTTCACAATTACTTGGCACCAGGGATGAGCAGAGCTGAAATTTCCTCCAGAAAAAAACACTAGGGATGTTGGGGAAAATTGTTTTCCAATACTAGACACAAGAGCTCTGGGGGGAGAAATGTCCCACAACAGAGAACAGAGCTCAGATAGGAGACATGTCCTCCAACACTACACAATTAGAAGTCCCCAGAGCAGAAAGTAGAAATAGTTCAAAGAGTAGCAATAAGAAATGAACACCTCCCCACCCCCCACCTTAGACGATACCCCAGGAGAGAGGAGTGGAGAATGCCTCTCACCCCTGCTTTAGTACCTAAATGTTGAGATATTTCCGGTTTGTGGGCTGTCCTTGCATGGTCCAGGGCATTTTCCACTTTTTTGAGTTAAAATTCTGTCCAGAAGGCCAGAGAGAAATCTCAGGAGACTCAGTACAGGCTTGGGATGCATGAGGTCAAGAACGTTCCCTGGCACCACAGGGTCTCCTGATCACAAAGGCTGGAGCAAATAGAGATCCCCACAAACCCCAAACCTCTCAGGTATGTACACAGGCCATGAGGGTCAATGAAGCAGTACTTGGAAGGATCTCAGTGCTTAGAGGAAACACTCATTCAGAGCATCCGATTTTCAAAACAGCACTTGGGTACAACCATATACCCCTACTTGACCCAGGGAAAACGAGGCCACACTCAAACCTTTGGTTCATGGGCTACAGACCAAGCAAAAGTCTGAGCCGAGAGCTCCCCCTCCTCCAGTGCACTTTTTCTATTCTGGAAAAGGAAGTCCTGAAAAGGATGGAGGCTGGAACAGTCAGCAACTGAGTTCTAGGCACTACCTGGGACAGTTTAGGGGATCATGAATTGGTGGCAGAGGAGAGAGAGGGGAGAGGGCTGAATCAGTCTCCCTGACAGCCACTGTCCTGTTTCCAAGATTGTTTCTACAAATGGATGCATCCCAGCCTGTGTGGGTGTGTGGCATTGGGTGGGGCGGGTCCTGCCAGGGAACGGCTCATGCTTCTTGATGAAGCATGAGCTGTCCTGTGGGGATCTCACCATGGATCAGAACCTGACATGACATGCCCATGCCATGGGGCCTATTCCGTGTACACCCCCTCTGCAGTGCCCACCGGGAAGAGCCCCTACCTTGCCCCCAATGCTTCCTGGGTGCTAGGCCCCTTAGTGGCCATATCATGCCTCAGGAAAAGAACCTGCAAACCTCCAGGTATTTCCCAAACGTCTCAAGGACTGGATGGACTTTCTCTGCCCAGAGCTCACCCCAGTGTGGAACCCTTCACTGCCCACAGGGTCCCCAGACAGCACAAGCCCACAGTGACACTATGCCCCACCATCAGAGATGGATTTGATTCTCAGACCATTGAAAGTGAGAGGGGGAGATGTCAGAGCTACAGGAGACAGCCGCAGACCACTGGGGCCTGAATGTGCTCAGGGCAGGGAGAACAGGGGCACTCTGGGGTGCCATAGTGGGCACGGGCGATATGGGGGAGTTGGGGTTCCTTTCAGGCTGCAGGACTCGTGAGGGCAGTGTGGCCAGGCTGAGTGGCCCTAGTTGGGAGTGTGTGTATTGAGAGGGATTTCCAGAACAGGCCGGGAGCAACATGAGAGAAGCGTCCAGCTTCCCCAAGGCCAAGTCTGGTGTCCAGCTCCCAATAGAATGGACTGAGTCTCAGAGAAAGGGGCAGAGCTGGGATAGGGAGGTTCTGTGGGGTCCTTAAGAGCCCTCCAGGGCTCAGAAAGGGAAGTCTCTGTGCAACATGGGGAACTGGTCAGGGACTGACTGGGTCTGCGGGCTCAAAAGCCCCACAAAGTGGCTGTTGCGAGTCTGGGAAGAAGCAGAGACAGGACAGAGAGAACGTGGACACCGGATAAGGCGGGAGTATGAACTCTGCGGGCCTGAGGAGAGGAGAGAGGAAGGGCAGGGAGGGCAGGGGATCCAAGGAGAGAAAGGAGAGGGGCCTGGGAAGTGAGGGGCGGTGGGGACAGCCACCAGGACAGCCCCTCTGCCAGGCTCGCTGGGCTCCCACAGCAGCAGCCAGGCCAGACCTAGGGGTGCTCAGGGGCGAATCCTGGCAGCTGCACCCCATCCTGGGCAGGGGGGGACGTGGTCTCTGGGAATGAGAACGTCGTGGACTGAGCTACGGGAGACCGAAAAGGTCAGTGCTCCTGGCCCACCATGGGGCCCACAGAGTTCCAAGCCACCATCGTCGGTAGGGGGCAGTGCCCGAGGGTCCGGCTGGGGGTGGGGAGGCCCGTCAGGCCCACCAGGGCAGAGGCTGGTGCAGCCTTCACTGTGAGGTTACCCCTGGAGCTCTAGATTTCTCCCTGGCCAATGGGGTTGCAGCCCCGAGGCCACACCCCCATTCCTGCCTATAAAAAAAGCCTGTGGCCCTGACCCTCGGGGCACCATTTATCAAGGATGCTTGAGGGAGAAGTGGCCCCATCACACCTTCCCCCTGTTGACCCTTCGAGGGGTCATCTAGGGGTCACCTCCAGATGGTGACCATTCTACGGGTCATCTATGGGTCACCTCTAGGGGTCATCTCTAGGGGAACGTTGGAAATTGGCAGAGCGCAACGGACGGTAAGAAAAGGCCCTGCGTTGGTCCTGCACTGGTCAGTGTATGGCCCCGAGGCCACAGGATCAAGCACGGGCCCATTTCCAGCAAGTCTTCCGGCAGTTTTGTCCCCAGCAGCCTCTGTCCTCGTCAGGGTCTCCCGGGACTCTGGGATGGGAGTCCCCAGAGAGCCCCTCTCCAGGACCTGTCCGTTCCTGTCCCCAGAATAGGACCGCCTGGGCTCCTGCTGTCCAAAGACCTGAGTGGCTGGACACTGGTCCACCCAGCTCAGGAAACAATGGGGGTGGGAGCTCAGGGCAGCACTGAGGAGCTGGGGAGTCAAAGCAGGGTCCCCGACTCCCAGACCCCTCATCACAGACCCTCCTGGCAGTGGGTCTAACTGTGCGAAAACACCCCTCCCCTCTTGTTTGGGACAGAAAGAGCTGAAAGAACATAATTTTAAAACATCAAGTGTATCTTATAAAGGCGGAAGATTGCTTGGCAGAGCGTCATCCTTTAGGGGAGAGTGATATGGGCTGGTGCACAGTACCAGGAGCTTGAAGCCTGTGATGTCCGAGGAGGGCAAGTCGGGGAGGACTGACTTCGAGTTTCCAGGGAGGGGCCCTGTGAATGGGGCACTGTGACAGGGGAGACAGGCTGGGAGCAGGAGCTGGGCGAGTCTCCCCGTCCCTCCGCACCTGTGTCCTGCTCTGCGGGCAGCCAGAGGAAATGGGGTCAGCTGTCCACTCCCCAGAATTTTACGACCATGAAAATGCAGAGAGCTCTAGGGCCGGGACATAGAACGCTTGTTTCTAGTTGTCCCTCGTGTCCCTGCCAGCACTGCCAGGAGGGCTCCAGTGGGTCCAAACCAGGAAAGAATCTACTTAGCAAGGGGCCCGGAGCAGCAGATGGCGGTGAGAAATGAGCAGCCCCCGAGATGAGCAGGAGGAACCAAGAGTCAGGGCTGTGGACCATGAAGTTTGGGTGGGGTTGAAGGTCTGGGGTCCTTGACTGTCTGCTTCCTCTCAGGTTTACCGGCCTCTGGGTGCCCTTGAAACAGCCAGATCGTTGACAACATTTCCAAGGACAAGTGGAGGCAGGAGGTTCCAGGAACAACGGGTGAACCCGGAGAACATCTGCGGATGCGAGTGGGGGCTGAGGGGACTGAGCTGGGGTGAGAGAAGCGGGCACAGTGCCGCCTGGAGTCTGAGGGCTGTGGGGTGGCCGGCCGGGAGCCCGGCCAGGCTCAAGTTGTGTCTCTGTAACAGTGGAAGGGGTCTGGGTAACATTCCCCAGTCTTGGAGCTGAGCGAGTCTCCTATCATCTCCAATTATCACCTATCATTCCAACTTGTCTTCACTGTGAGCCCACGAAAAGTTGCCGAACACGAAGAGTTTTGAGAGAGGGTGCAGGGGTTTGCTGGCCATCAGCTCCCCTCCACCCTGGGGTATTCTTGGGGCATAACCATTCAGTCTTCTGGGCTGTGACTTTCCTGGTCTCTGAAATGGGCTGGTGAGACCCCCTGTGAGGCCAAGAGCCTGCCTTGGGTGATGGCAGGAAGGACAGGTGAGAATGCCCTAACTGAGGGCTGTGGTGGCACTGACTGGCCCACACTACACGGAGGGGTCTGGAGTTGGCAGTTGCCAGGTAGGAGTCAGGGTTCGAGGCAGAGGAAGACCCAACTCCTAGGCTCTGGGACAAAGACCCCATGGGGGCCTGTGGCTGAGGGTCTGAGCCCTGCATCTCCTGGCTGGGAAGTAGTCGGCCCTCCTGCCTGTCCTCACAGACACTGTCCTACCTCCCACAGATGTCGGTGCATGACGAAAAGGTGCAGTGCCAGTGGCTTCCCGGGGGAATTTTCTGCTGGTACCTGGAAATGCACATAGCTGCCGACAAGAGCACCTGGATGCCCGCAGTCACCTGGGCTCCAAGGAGGAGCAGCTGTACCAGCGGATGCTGCGGCAAAAACAGCCCATAGACCAGCTGCTGCAGGTGCCACCAAGGCAGCAGGCCCTGAGGAGGCCACCATCAGGGAGCTGAGGGAGACCAGGTGAGAGAGGGGCCATGGGCTCTGGGGCAGGAAGGCCCTAGACCTGCCTCCTCAGCTAGTGCCTTCACCCCAGGTGCTCTTCTGTGGGACTCAGCAGCAGAAACAGCAGCTGCAGAACCTGGTGAAAGGGAAAGGAGACCCGGAAAAGGGTGAGTGACAGGGAGAAGCCCCTGTGGGTCAGAGGGCGGGGCTACTGGGGAGGGGAGCCAGGCGGCCCCACCCCCAGCCCCCCACCTCCCTTGCTTGGTTGAGACCCTAATGCTGCCCCACATCCCATCCAGTCCAAAGGGATTGGCGTGGAGACGAACAACACACAGGTGCTCCTGGACACAAAACGTGAGGAGCTGGAGGCCACAGAGGAGGACGCGCAGGGGGCCAGGCAGGAGGAGTGCCAGAGTCCAGGAGCTGGAGGAGTCAGTCAAGTCCCAGGGGGCAGGGACCATGGCCTGTGTGAGATCCAGAGACGCTCCTGTTGCTGTCCTTAAGGAAGAGGAGTCCACCCACATCGGACCCAGGTCCTGTAACGACCCGCCAAAAATCCAGAAAACGCAGCTGGTCAGCAAGAACTGCACTGGCAGCCTGACACCCCGCTGACACCTCGATTTTACTGCACCGACGCACGCTGCCACTCTCACCCAATTGATCTAGCCCAGACCCGTCCTCCCCACGCCACCCGAGTTCTGCCTTCCGCCTTGGCCCTTTGCTCTTCTCCCTCCACTAGAACCACGGATATCCCTCACTGCAAGAGCAGGGATCAGGGCAAAGGCACAACTATTCTCCATCTCAAGAAACGGGAGATCAGGGGGACAGTAAAGTCTCCATCCACTAGACCCCGAGATGTGGGGTAAGAAATGTCCCCATCCCAAGGCACCCCAGGGATCAGGGGGCACAGTTTCCCCCTCCACTAGACCCCAGGAAATGGGGGTGCCAGAGATGGCCCCCCACCACTAGACGCCAGGGATCAGGTGGGGGGGCAGAGATTCTGCCCCCACTAGAGGGCAAGGATCAAGGGGGGGGCAGAGATGCCCCCCACCACTAGACGCCAGGGATCGGGGGAGGCCAGAGATTTCCCCCCCACACTAGAGGGCAAGGATCAAGGGGGGGCCAGATATGCCCCCCCACTAGATTCCAGGGATCGGGGGGGGCCAGAGATTCCCCCCCCACTAGAGGGCAAGGATCAAGGGGGGGCCAGAGATGCCCCCCCACCACTAGACGCCATGGATCGGGGGGGCCAGAGATGCCCCCCCACCACTAGACGCCAGGGGTGGGGGGGCCAGTGATGCCTCCCCACCACTAGACACCAGGGATCGGGGGGTCCAGAGATGCCCCCCCCACTAGACGCCAGGGATGGGGGGGCAAGTGATGCCTCCCCACCACTAGACGCCAGGGATCGGGGGGGGGGCAGTGATGGCTCCACACCACTAGATGCCAGGGATTGTGGGGACCAGAGATGCCCCCCCAACCACTAGATGCCAGGGATGGGGGGGTCAGAGATGTCCCCCCACCACTAGACACGAGGGATTGGGGGGGCCAGATTTGCCCCCCCAACCACTAGACGCCAGGGATCGGGGGGGCCAGAGATGCCTCCCCCCACCACTAGAGCTATTGATCGAGGGGAGCCAGACATGCTCCCCACCTCTAGACGCCATTGATCAGGGGGGCAGATATGCCCCCCACCACTAGACGCCAGGGATCAGTGGGGCCAGAGATGCTCCCCCAATCACTAGACGCCAGGGATGGGGGAGCAGAGATCCCTCCCCCTACCAGTAGACGCCATTGATCGAGGGGGGGGCCAGAGATGCCCCCCACCACTAGACGCCAGGATCGGGGGGTGCCGATGTGTCCCCTTACACTAGACCCCAGGTATTAGAGGGGCCGAGATGTCCCCCTCCACAAGGTCAGAGGGATCAGGATGGCAGTTATATCCCGCCAGCACTAGCAAACAATGATTTGGAGGTCAGAAGTTACAACTCAGCTCTCCCCTCCCCATTGTGGGGTCCTGTTTCTGCGCACGACAGCCCTGAAGCTTGGGCACTGGTTCCATACAGTGACCGGATTCTACACACTCTTTGGGGCTGTTTGGGGACTTTGTATTGCTGGCTGAGAAGAGGGGAAGGAGGAAGGCGGGCTTTCTCCCTGACTGCCACTGTCTGATTTTCACGATTGTTACAATAAATGGATCTATCCCAGGCCTGTGTGGGTGTGTGTGTCACTGGGTGGGGCAGGTCTGGCCAGTAGTTGACAGTTGCTTCTAGATTGTGGGAAGCCTTGGCCATGTCACCATGCCAAGACGCTTCACCTGCCTGCCCCTGTCAATGACCCCAGGAGAGTCCACCCCAAGGGTTGAAGGTCTCAATCACGGATGCATCCCCAGGAGGGAGGGCAGGATGCAGCACCCAGAGCCCTGCCTTCCACTGCAGCACCTCCAAGGCCTCCCCTGCCCCTGGTGCCTGTTTCCCCATTCCCCTCTGCAGTGGCACCAGGGACAGACCCCACTTTGCCCCCTAGTGGCCACATCAAGTTTCTCAGGATGAGAACTTGAAAGTGCTCCTGCAGCAGGTGGGTCCAAGGTGCTGTCCCCTCAGCCAGGGTCCCTCTCCATGGCACCTGCCCTGGCAGGAAGACAGTGTGTTATCAGTGGAGCATGATGGGGCCGTGGATGAAACATGTTTCTAGTGTCCCCGAGTCTGTACAGAGCTGATCCAGGAGAATAGCGCCTCACTTCTGTGTGGACCATCAGGTTCCCTAATACAAGTCCCACTGCCACCATCACAGCACGGTCAGACCCCATGAAATAGAGAACCAGACCCTGACTCCTCTTTGTTCCTGCACGCCTGAACCTGGTGGGACAGCCTTGGCTGAGTGACACTCTACTGGTGACAAGAATTGTGTCCAGATCCATGTGTCAGACCAGATGGCAAAGCCTCAGAAGGAAGAGCCATCCTGTTCCAGTCATTTCCAGGAATTTGGTCAGCCATGCCCCTTCCTGACAGTCACATTTCTACTGGGAGTCACACTCCTGGTAAGGCAGCCCAGGGCAGGCACAGGCAGCTCCTGGTTTACCCCCTCGGTGCCCAGTTCATAGCCCTGCCCCTCTACCTGCACCATGGGCCTGGGGTCGCCCATTCACTCTCACGGTTCTGCACACCTCACACATGTCCTGCACACCCTCTCGCAGCCTCTATGGGGCTCTGGGCTTAGCTCCCCGTGTCCTGCCTCTGGGTCCCTGGGCTCTGGAAACACCAAGTCAGGTTTGCCTTGAGGTTTGGGGAGCTGAGAGACTGTGGGGATCAGAGGCTCTCCCCTATCCACGCTTGCCGGTGGGGAGACCTGTTCTCCCATTGAATGACTGTCTTGGGAGTTTTTCCTCTTAGAATCTGACAGAGTCTCACCCAGACACAGGTGGCACCCAAGAGTTTGCCAGAAGCATCCCAGTGTATTCCATGTGTGCAGGCTCTATCCAGCTACCCCCAAACGGGCATTAGCAGGTCAGAGCATAATTATGTAGGTTGTTAACAGGCTACCTCGATTCTGCAGTAACAACTTTCATCTAACATACATTGGTGCCTACTGCTTTCAGGTGCTCCCACAGGGATGACTCCAGTTTCTAAGCTCCATTGTTTGAGCGTTCCCGTGAGCCTCTTCCATTCCTGCTCGGGCAAACTGCTCTCACTCTCTTCCTCGGTGAGAGATTTGGGAACCCCGTCCGGGTCATACAGAGGGACAGAGACATATAAATAAAGTTAAGGAAATAGGAGTAGCTTACTGGGGGGCTCCCGGGCGGACTCTCCGAACCTCAGGTGAGGCAATGGTACACCCGCGCCCTGGGTTAGATGAAGGGGCCTTTGGAGTTGTCTTGGTCTGTTCCTAGTCATCTCTTCGTGGGTCAATGGTAAGGATCCTGGAATGAAGCTGGTGGCTTCCTGTCACCAGGTGGGCGATATGTCTTGTCTTCCTCACCTGGAACAAGGTGATCTCTGACTCCAGGAATGTTGCTGTCCACTCAGCCGGTTGCCATTTGGTTCTGGTCACCATTTTGTCAGAGCAAACCTCACATTGGATTCTTGTCAAATTTGGTGATTCCTGACTCATCCATCGTGTCCACCTCCTAGACTGGGTGTCTCAGAGGTCCTGCCTAGTTTTTCGCTTCTGCCTCTTGTTGCCTACTTGGTTCCCTCCCCTTAGGCTTGGCAGACAGAATCATGGGCTACAGACCAAGCAAAAGTCTGAGCCGAGAGCTCCCCCTCCTCCAGTGCATTTTTTCTATTCTGGGAAAGGAAGTCCTGAAAAGGATGGAGGCTGGAACAGTCAGCAACTGAGTTCTAGGCACTACCTGGGACGGTTTAGGGGATCATGAATTGGTGGCAGAGGAGAGAGAGGGTAGAGGGCTGAATCAGTCTCCCTGACAGCCACTGTCCTGTTTCCAAGATTGTTTCTACAAATGGATGCATCCCAGCCTGTGTGGGTGTGTGGCATTGGGTGGGGCGGGTCCTGCCAGGGAACGGCTCATGCTTCTTGATGAAGCATGAGCTGTCCTGTGGGGGTCTCACCATGGATCAGAACATGGCATGACATGCCCATGGTGCCTGTTGCGTCTACACCCCCGCTGCAGTGTCCACCGGGAAGAGCCCCAACCTTGCCCCCAATGCTTCGTGGGTGCCAGGCCCCCTAGTGGCCAGATCATGCCTCAGGTAAAGGACCTGCAAGCCTCCAGGTATTTCCCAAACCTCTCAAGGACTGGATGGAATTTCTCTGCCCAGAGCCTCACCCCAGAATGGAACCCTTCACTGCCCACAGGCTCCCCAGACAGCACAAGCCCACAGTGACCCTGTGCCCCACCATCAGAGATGGATTTGATTCTCAGCCAGGCATACGTGTTCCCGAACCTCCTCTCCCCACAAGGTTGCCCCGTGGTGTCCACCAGTGTCCCTAGCATTCTTGTGCCCCAGCCCCAAGCCTCGCATGAGTCAAACGTGTCTGTGAGGAGACTTGGGGCGTGGGAGGAGGGGATGAGTGGAGGGTACATGAGTTTGTGGTATGCAGGAACGGGAGACGGTCGGAGGGAGTGGACACCCCAGACAGGTGTTCTCCACACAGGGATTTTTCCAAGTGGTTCTGGAAGGAGGGCAGGGAGAGTGCCAGGCAGAGGAGGAGAGAGCTGAGTAGAAGCTGGGCAGTGCGGTTGAAGTGGGAGTGGACAGAGGTGAAACCTGCACAGCCTGAGGATGGAACCGTCTTCCTGTCTTTGGAGCCAGCCTAGGTTTTGGGTGGCAAAACTGTGAACGTTGCTGCCCAGCTTAAATACACAACCTCAGAGCAGGGAGAGAGCTCAGAGTCAGGGGACCGTGTGAAAAGACCCAAGTGCCTCCTTGGACACTGCCTGCCTCCTGGGCACCATCAAGTTTGGCTCTGGGGGATCCCATCCCGGCCCAGGGATGGCCCTGTAGCATTGGATCTGAGCCAGGTTCATCATTGGGCAATCTGGCCCTGGAGGCCATGTCAACAGTACGACTTATAGGGAGACCCAGCCTGCCCTTACCAGAGTGACTTCAGGCTTTTTGGGTGTCGTTGTACAACCTTTCTTGGGAGCTACCGAGGCTTCCAGGAGGCTCCAGGGCAAAGCATTTCTAGAAGATGCGACCAAATTCTATGGCAGGTCTCAACCATGATTGACGTTCCCTTCAGAGGTCCTTCGAAGCACCGTGCCAGGCCTGGGATGCCCCTGTGCAGGGTGTTCCCCGTCCCTGAGGCTGTGTTGCTTCTGCAGGTGCAGAGAGCAGAAGTACAATTATGAAAGTCTGCCAACGACGTCCGTGATCATCGCGTTTTATAACGAAGCTTGGTCAACCCTAATTCGCAACGTTTACTGTGTCCTTGAGACGTCCCCAGACATCCTGCTGGAGGAGGTCATCCTGGTGGATGATTTCAGCGATAGAGGTACCTGGCCTCCCCTCTACCCTGCCCTGGCCTCCCCTCTTCCCTGCCCTGACCTCCCCTCCCCCCACCCCGCCCTCCCTTGACCCCCATCCTCCCCTCCCCTGCTCTTGCCTCTGAGCTCTGTCTGGTTCTCGCTGTGGACGGGTTCTGATTGAAAGCTGTGCTGGGCTGTTCTCTGTGAGGCTCTAGATAACAGTGATTTACAGGAGATAACAGGGAACGTCTCCGTGCAGTTGGGGTATGGCTGTAGAGGGCAGGTGTGGGAGCAGGTGTGGGGGACAGGTGTGGGGGATAGGTATGGGCTATAGGCATGGGGGAACAGGTGTAGAGGGCAGGTGTTGGGGGGTGGGTGTGAGAGAGAGGTCTTGGGGACAGAGGTGGGGGAGAGGTGTTGGGGGCCAACTGTGAGGGAGGGTGTGAGGGCAGGTGTGGAGGCAGGTGTGGGGGCCAGGGGTGGGGGCAGGGGTGAACACTCGCCTTCTTTGGGGTGCTGTGCTCCCTGGGCTGCCCCAGCCTGGCCCCTCCCCTCTCTCTCTCACTCCCACCTGTCCTGCAGGGTGTCCAGGGGACTTGGGGAGCACCTAGTAGGGGTCTCACCTCCCACCCTGCAGAAGAATAGTCACCTGGCCACACCTGGCTGCAGGGGACGCTCAGGACTGTAGTCTCGCTTGTTTGTTCTGGGGCCTGCTGGGCGGTTCTCCGGGCTTGCTCCTGGCACTGTGCTCAGGGCTCACTCCTGGTGTGCTCAGAGGACCAGGTGGGGCGTTGGGATCACACATCTTAACCTGGGGGACTGATGTCTTTGGGGTGGTGGCCATGTACTCGGCTGGAAATCGTGGGAAGAGTATTCGGGGTCATTTAGCGTTGCCCATGACAGAGTGCAGGGCAGGTGAGCGTGAGGCGATGCCGATAGAGCCAGCTGGGCACCAAGTCCTGACAGTCCTGAGACCTGGGCGTCTGGGTCCAAGGGGGGCACGTGGGAACGTTGCTGGTGGTTCTAGATTTCTCCATCCCAGCCTTCCCTTGCCCGGGCAGGGCGGGAGTGAGCCAGCTGCCCCATTCTCCTCCCCAGAGCACCTGAAGGAGCGCCTGGAAGCCCACCTGCCCAAGGTGCACCTCATCCGCGCCACCAAGAGGGAGGGCCTGGTGCGCGCCCGGTTACTCAGGGCTTCGGGGGCCAAGGGCGACATCCTCACCTTCCTGGACTGCCACTGCGAGTGCCACGAGGGCTGGCTGGAGCCGCTGCTGCAGAGGTGCGTGGGCGGTGCCCAGTGGGAACACGGGAGACCAAGCTCCGTGGGCCTCGGGCTCGGCCTGGGTGCCCCGTCCCCCAGTCTCAGGCCACGGCTCCATCCCTGGTCACATGATCAGGGACCCTGGGCTGGGAGCCTTCGAGGGCATCAGGCGCTGCTGTACCCACGGCTTACTTGTGCAGGGGAGTTGCTTTTACTGCCGCTGGTCAGGTGCCTGAGTCGAAAAGTGCTGCCATGGGCAGAGAGGCCAAGAACAGATTAGTGTGGATCTTATCAGATCACAGCCCTAGGCAGCACATTTTGGTCGTCTTTCCTTCATGCTGGGCTGACTTTCCCAGGTCATCCAGTACCTGTGTTGCCTGGGGCTCCTCAAGTCTGAAGGGACCCACAGAAATGGTGATTCACAGTAATTTCTCTTATGTATTTATTTATTATTTATTTTTTGCTTTTTTGGGTCGCACCCGGCAATGCACAGGGAGTCACTCCTGGCTCATGCACTCAGGAATTATTCCTGGTGGTGCTCAGGGTATTATATGGGATTCTGGGAATCAAACCCGGGTCAGCCGCGTGGAAGGCAAATGCCCTACCCACTGTGTTATGGCTCCAGCCCCTGCATTTTATTTTGGGGGGGGGTTATGTGTGTGTGAAGGGGCTTACCCGTGAGTGCTCAGGGCTTACTCTTGGCTCTGCTCAGGGATCACTCCTGGTGGTGTTCAGGGGACCACATGGGGTGCCGGGGATTGAACCAGGGCAGCCACCTGTCGGGCAGGCACCTTCCCTGGGGTCCTGTGTCTCTGGCCCCCACCTTCCTTAGCGTCACTAGGAAACCATGAGCAGAATCATGGACAGGAAGCAGATGGCCCTCGCCTGGGTTATTTTTATCTTCTTACCCCTGTAGTCTTAAACTATGCTTTTAAGTATCATTGTTTGAAAGGGTTTTAAATGCAGGGGGGAGGGGAACCACTCCAGGCTGCCCTTCCCCCAGACCCACCTTACTCCCTCCACTTCCTCCCTCCTGATGCTGCATCACTATTGTCAGCTACCCCCAGATTCCTCCGGGTGGGCTGTGCCCCCATGTGGCGTGGACAAGGATGCGGGGGGAGGGGTTCAGGGTCTGCGCAGCTGGCCTCTGGAGCACACGCACCCACTGTCTCCTCTCCCAGGCGTGGGTGTCCATCATCTGGCCCCCAGCCTCACCCTGCTGCTCTCTGCCCTCCCCATCTCTGTCCTCACCCACTCTGGCTCCCTTCATGGCTTCTTTCTCTTCCCCAGCTTCAAAGAGGGTCCCGGCAGCTGGACTCCCAGGGGCCCAGGCCAGTGCCAGGGGCTGAGAGCAGAGCCATCATCGTGTCTCGCTCTCCCTCAGAATCCCAGGCTGGAGGGTGGCATTGGGGACCGATGCCAGGCAGGGTCCAGAAGCAGGGGACCTGAGGGCACACACTGGCCCTGAGTGGAGTGGGAGCGAGCACGGCTTGGATGGGGGGCTGTTCCTGGTCACCCCGGTCCTGGCCACATCTGGGTGGTGTGCGTATGTGTGCGTGTGTGTGCGTGTGTGTGTGTGTGTGTGTGTGTGTGTGTGTGTGTGTGTGTGTGGTCACTGCAGGATCGGGGAGGAGGAACCGGCGGTGGTGTGCCCCGTGATCGACGTTATTGACTGGAACACTTTTGAGTACCTGGGCAACTCCGGAGAGCCTCAGATCGGTGGCTTTGACTGGCGGCTGGTGTTCATGTGGCACGTGGTCCCTGAGCGGGAGCGGAAGCGGATGCGGTCCCCCATCGTTGTCATCAGGTCAGGACTGGCTGGGAGCGTAACAACCCCCCCAACAACTGCAGCAGACGCCCGGGGGGAGGGCAGGGATGCTTCGCTGGGGCCCCACCTGGTTTTGTTCTAAAGCATCTGCTGATTATTTTTTTACTCTACACCCACCCCGCTCTAAGTGTGGGGTTCATATTCATTGGCCTATTTTGTTTATTTAAAAACAAAGGTGAGGGGGCTGGAGAGAGAGTTCAGTGGGTAGGGCGCTTGCCTTGCAGGAGTTTGCCCTGGGATCGATCCCCCAGGCACCCTGTTATGGTTTCCCGAGCACCCCCAGGAGTGATTCCTGAGTGCAGAGCCAGAAGTTGCCCCCGAGCATTGCCGGGTGTGGTCCCAAAGCCAAAGCCAAAACAAGATAAATAAAAATAGGGTGAAGTATGTATCCTAAAATGTACTGCTCTGACCGTTCTTAAATATATAACTTGGGAGACTCAAGCGCGCTTTTCCCTCGACCTCGCAGAATCTCTCCAACCGTCAGGCGGTGTGTGTCAACCCCAGCCCCTAACGGCTCCATGGCCTCTAACACACCCCCAGAAAAACTTTCCCCCTTCCAGACGCCTCACGCGAATGAGGCCACCACGCTTTGTCCCTTCGCGTTTGCCTTCTTGCCGGTCCGGAGATGTTTGCCTTGGGAACCCATAATTCTGCCTTGTGTCAACGTGGCCGGTTTTGTTGGCCCCTTCACCTCCGGTGGGTGTGTCCGCCTTTCAGGAGTTGTGTGCCATGCCCCGGGGAGGACTGATATCACAGGTGCCCTGCCCCCTGGACTGGTGCCAGTCTCCAGGGCCCGAGGTGGCTGGCTGCCACTTCCGGCTGTCCAAGTGGGCGTGGGGTTCTGGGTCAGGTGGCGACTCCATGGTGACGACTCTGAGCACTTAGTGGCAGGCCTCTGTGGGACTGAAGCCAGTTAGGGGATGGGTGAGGGCGCAGGGTGAGGGCGGCCGAGAGCCAGCGTTGGTCAGTGGGTGAGCCTGGGTCTGAGCCCGGCTGCTCGCGTTCTGTTTCATTTGTTTGGCTTAGTTTTCGGGCCACACTTGCTGAGGCTCGGGGTTACTCCTGGCTCTGCACTCAGGAATTACTCCTGGTGCCTCGTGGTGAGGGAGCTGGTGGGCACAGGATGGGGTGCAGGGACCAGGCATGTGTTAGGAGGCTCTGCAGACTTCCCCGTCAGAAATGCGGGCGCAGGAGAAGACGGAGGCTGAGACTGGGAGGTGGGGGGACCTCAGGGGCGGTGGGGGGATTTGGAGAAGCTGATTGACATCTGGGAAAAAGGACGGATTGAGGGTGGCACCCGGATTGCTGGAGTGGCCACTGGGGGGCCGCTGGCATTGCCCCTCACACAGCAGATTTAGAGACTGAGGCAGAGGAGGAGGGATCATGTGTCAGGTCACAGATGCAGCCTGTGATGTCGAGACATACTCCCTCCCCCCCAACCCCCTCCCCCAGTACACACATATGAAGACATTTGCACAAACCCACACACATGCACACATGCAGCAGCTTCATGGTCAGTTGCCTGCCCCTCCCACAGTCTCATCTCAGTTTTTTTTAAATGTAGGAGTACTGCTATTTATTCAGCCACTGATTAGCTGATTGAACTGTGCATGAACTCCACACATCATCTCAGCTTTCTTGCGTGTTTCAGTCACCCTGTTCCCTAGACTTATACCCTAAAGCCATGTGAATGTGCTCTCATGCTGGCACCCCTCCCTCCCTCCCTTTTTTCTCCTTCCCTCCCCCACTCCTTCCTTCCTTCCTTCCTACCTTCCTTCCTTCCTTCCTTCCTTCCTTCCTTCCTTCCTTCCCTCCCTCCCTCCCTCACTCCCTCCCTTTTTTCTTTCCCTCCCTCCCTCCCTCTTTCCTTCCTTCCTTCCTTCCTTCCTTCCTTCCTTCCTCCGTCTCTCTCTCCCTCCCTCTCTCTCTCCCTCCCTCCTTCTCTCCCTCCCTCCTTCTCTCCCTCCCTTTTCTCCCTCTTCTCTCCCTTCCTTGGTCTTCCCTCCCTCCTGTTCTTCCATCCCCCACCAAGGAGTCCCACTGACCTTTCCCGTGTACTCTGAGCCTGCAGTGCTGGGAGGGCCCCCCAGTGCCACCACAGGGACCCGGCTGCCACCAGTTTCCCACACCCACATCTGCACTCTGGGGTGCTTCCCTTCCAGCTTTCGACCTGAGCCACCTCTGGGGGCCGGGGAAGATGCCATGCCTGCTCAGTGGGGTTGGGGGAATCGAGGGCTTCAGGAAAATGTGCTAGAATCATCTTTCATGGCCTCCAGCAGACCCCAGCTGCATCTGTGAGTGCCTGGGCTCTGCTGTGAGACCACCACCAACGCCCACCCCGCCACCCTCCCAGCCATGTGCTCTCTCCGCCCTCTCTCCGGGTCCATCTGCAGCTGCCGGGGTCCTCTCATGCTTAGACTTTGCCCATGCTGAGGCCTTCCCAGCACCGTTCATTCCTCTATACTGGACACGCCCCGGGCCTGTACCCTCTCCGCCCTGGAAACAGCTGTCCCTGCCCTTGACCCCTTGAGAGCACATGCATCACAGGCAGTTCTGTGATTATTTGGAGGGGTCTGGGAGCTTCCCCAGCTAGGACTCCCAGCAGAGCCCCCCCACCACCAGTGCTCCCAGACTGATGAAGGCAGATCAGGCCTGGGTAAGGGTTCCTGCGGCTGGCACTGAGACGCAGGTGTTGCAACTCTTCCAGGTCCCCGACAATGGCTGGTGGGCTGTTTGCTGTGAGTAAGAAATATTTTCAGTATCTGGGGTCTTATGATACAGGAATGGAAGTTTGGGGCGGAGAAAACCTCGAATTCTCCTTTCGGGTCTGTCTCTCTTTCTGTAGCCGTGCTTGTCTGTCTGTCTGTCTCTCTCTCTCTCTCTTTCTCTCTCTCTCTCTCTCTCTCTCTCTCTCTCTCTCTCTCTCTCTCTCTCTCTATGCCTCTGTCTCTCTGGATTTCATGAAAACCTGTTGGGCTTTCCCCCGCCTTGGCCTTTTGTCCAGTGTCCTGAGAGTGGACACGTGGACAGCCTATATATGTGCTTCTCTCATCTGACCTTCTCACAGAACGTGCTTTTAACTAGAAAAGCAGGAGGCAGGGAAGGAACCTCCTAGGTCCCCTGATTCTTTTCTTTCCCTCTGCTGCCCTGGGCCGAGGTTGGCCCCAGACACAGCATCCTGCCTCCTGGTCCACCTTTGGTCGCCGGGCTTGCTGAGCTCTTTAGGAAGTCATCTCTGTATGTAGATAGCAGGGTGACATTCAGAGTTTGACACCGAGAAGAATTCTCGGGAGAGCTTGTTAAAGGGTCAGGTTCAGTGGCTGGACGTGCAGGCAGGAGCAAGAGTCACATTCTAAACGAGTGAACCCCCTGAGGCCGCCCTCTGCCCTCAGAATCCCCGAGTGACAGTTCTGTGAGAACCCCCGCCATTTCCGTGGGATTCCCAATGAACTTGTGTCTGGCATATTACATTTCAAGACCATATGCCATTGGTCATGCTTTTTGATGATGTTAAAATTTTCTGTTTAATTTTTTTTTTTGGCTTTTTGGGTCACACCCTGCGATGCTCAGGAGTTCCTCCTGGCTCTGTGCTCAGAAATTACTCCTGGCGGTGCTTGGGGGACCAAATGGGAGGCTGGGAATCAAACTTGGGTCAGCCTCGTGCAAGGCAAACGCCCTACCCACTGTGCTATCGCTCCAGCCCCTCTGATTAATTTTTGTGAGAATTTTTTTCATCTTTTCTGATTGCTTGTTTTGTTTTGGGGCCACACACAGTGGGGCTCAGGGGATACACCGGGCTCTACCCTCAGAGATGACTCCTGTCTGTGCTCGAGGGACCCTATGGGATGTCGGGGATTGAACCTGGGTTGGCCCCATGCCAGGCAGTATGCTCTACTCGCTGTACTAGTGTTCTGGCCCCTGGAATTTTTTTTTAAGTAACAGAACATCCCAGCTTTGCATAAAGAGTGAACCAAATAGAAATTTTATCTTCCACGCAGGGCTTTCCTTCTCCATCGTAAGCTACTGTCCTTTTGGGTCTTATTTTTCAAAAAAAATTTTCTTTTTGAATTTGGTTGAAACCCAAACTCAGGGCTCACTCCTGGCGGTGCTCAGGGGACCGTCGGAGCTGCCAGAAACTGAACCTGGGTCAGGTACATGCAAGGCAGGTGCCCAACCCCATTGTACTGTGTCTCCAGCCCTTCAGCTGCTTTTCTGGATGGTTCATCCTGGGGGCCAGTGGTGGGGTGTGGTGGTTCACACCCCTCTGCCCTTGCATGAGTCTACCTTGTTGGGTTTTGAGGTGTGCTTTTAATGGTCTTTCTGCCTCTCCTCCAGGTGCCAGGCTGCTCTTCCTGTGTCTGGCAGTTCCTCTTTCTCCCTTCCCAACTTCTCTCCTTCCTAGCTGCTTTCCTCTCTTCTCTGGCTAGGAGATCAGGTAATCCGCCCATGTGGACTGTCACCCACCCACAAGCTCCTGGCCGGGCCCACTCTGGGCCCTGTGAGCCCCACGCATGAACAAACAGTGCATGGGCTTGTGGTCTTGGTTCTGGTGGCTAGACCTTGGGCCGCTCCCTTGTTCTTTGGCTGTGCTCTGGAGCCCGTGTGTGCATGGGGGTGGGTGAGGCAGGGATGGGCGGTGGGGTGAGGAGTGGGGTGGAGGGGGCCGCCTTTTTCATGCCCTGGAGGGTGCGGTCTCCGCAGTGTCTCTTTGGGTGATGCTTGGTGCCCGGCCTCTGTACTCAAGGGACAGCCGTGCCGATGGACCCGCTCCCCTCACCCAGCCACTCCTCTGCCCTGCAGATCTGGCAGTGCGGCGGGACACTGGAAACGCACCCCTGCTCACACGTCGGCCACGTCTTCCCCAAGCAAGCTCCCTACTCACGCAAAAAGGCTCTGGCCAACAGTGTCCGCGCTGCCGAAGTGTGGCTGGATGAGTTCAAGGAACTCTTCTACCACCGCAACCCCCACGCACGCCTGGTGAGCTCCTCCCACCCGCCCCGTCTGCCTTCACCCCTGCAGGCCTCCTCAGAACCAACCCCCCCTTCCTCCTCCGTCCTCCCTCTACCCTCCGTGCCCGCACATCCACTTCCGGAGGGAGAAGCTGCGGTGGGCCTTGGTGAGGCCAGTGGGGGACTACTTGATTCCTCCATGGTTGTGATGACCCTTTGCTGATGTCTCTTGATGCCCACCCGGCCTTGAGAATCACAGCCAGCAGCTCATGCTGCCCACCCCAGGTTGGGGGACCCTGAGCTTGTTGCTTCTAGGAAAATCAGGGCTGGGTTTCAGCTACCTCCAGCCATTGCATGTTCTTCAGATCGTGGGTATTTCTGTCGTGGAGGGGAGGTCAGGCCCCATGCCATGGTCGCCAGGGCCTCTTCCTGGCTCTGCACTCAGGGATCATGCCTGGTGATTTTTTTTCTGGGAACCAAATGAGGTGGCAGGGACCAGGGCAGGGTGGCCACCTGCCAGGCAAGCGCCCTGCCCTTTGCACGAGCTCTCTGGTTCCTGTTTACTTATGACCCCCACCTGGAGGTGCTTGGGTTCTACCCTTGACTCAGTGCTGGGGGTTCCCTGCCGTGCCGGGACTCGGACCTGGGCCTCCTGTATGTGCTCTTGACCATTGAGCTATCTCTTCAACACAGAGTATGTATGTGTGTGTGAGTGTGTGTGTGTGTGTGTGTGTGTGTGTGTGTGTGTGTGTGTGTGGTGCCGGGGATGGGTCATGCATATGTGCGCTATCTCATCTCATCCTAGCCCTGTCTCTTGGCTTTGCATGCGTGTCTACCTCAGCCAGCCTTCCTCAATCTGTCCCATTGAAGAAGTGCTGTGTGTCCAGGGATGCCCACAGGGCTGGAGTTTGGGGCTCCCATCATGTCCTAGGCGCTTCATGACCATCGAGGTGCACTGGGTCTCCCCAGGCTGGAGCTGGGCAACGGGGAACCCTGTGTGTGTGTGCGCGCGCATGTGTGTGTGTGTGGGGGGGGGTGGTACCCCGGCTGCCACAGCTCTCTCCCTGGGCACCCACCCACACCTGCACAGCTAGGGCTTGGGGGCATCATCACGCCCCAGGACTGGGGTGGGGTGGAGTGTGGGACTGTGGAGGACCTTCAGGCTGACCGCATGGACCCCCCTTAGGAGTCCTTTGGAGACGTGACCGAGAGGCAGCAGCTCTGTGAGAAGCTCAAGTGTAAGGACTTCAGGTGGTTCCTGGAGAACGTGTATCCTGAGCTGCACGTGCCCGAGGACCGGCCCGGCTGCTTCGGGATGGTGAGAGGGCTGCGCCCGGGGGGGCTGCCAGCAGGGTCCCCACGCCCTGCATGAGGCAGGTCCTCGATGGGGTCCCTTGGGCTCCCCAGCCCCGGCCCTCTCCCCGGCTCTTCCCCTCCCCCGGCTGGGTTTGGCTCTCAGCTCGCTCACGTGGGAGCATGTGAACGAGAGTCAGGTTCTGCCTGTGATTTTGTGCATGAGGAGACTGAGGTTTGCCTGGACTCTCCACACCACCTCTACCCATCACATCACTTCACACCCGAGTCTCAGTGTCTGGGCCAGTCAGTCATTCCCACCTCAGGGGTCCTTGGGGACCGGAGGGGGGGGTAGAGGAGGATGGGGCAGGAAAAGGAGAGTCACTTCTGTTGTTCACCAAAAGAAAGAGAAAAGAAATCTTTGGGGGGGGGGCAGAGAGATAGTCCCGGGGTTAAGTTTAAGCTTTGCCCTCTGTGTGGCCAACCCTAGTTTGATCCCCGGTGCCAGACGTGGTCCCCTGAACACCGTCAGGAGTGGCCGTTGAGTACCTCGAAGTATGGCCTAAACACCCGTTCCGCTCCCCCCCAAACCCCTGCACACAAATGGGAAGTATTTGGGCTGTGGGGGTTGGGGTTGGGCTTCACCCGGTGGTGCTCAGTGGTGACTCATGATGGTGCTGGCATCAGACTGGGGCTTGGTTGCCTGCCTGGCAAGTGCCCTCACCCCCCAGACCCTCTCCGGCCCCAGTGCCATTCACTCTGGAGAGAAATCACGCCAAGGTAGAGACTCCCCTCTCCTGGGCTGCACGGCTGGGCGACGCTGCTTCCCCCATTCTGGAAGCCCTTTGGTCAGCACCCAGCGGGCTCTGAACACGTTTGAATCCTTGGCCACTGTGAAGTGTCCAGGTCTCCCGAGGTGCCGAGAGGATCAGGAGGCCGTCGTGGGCTGCCTGCCCCAGGGAGTGTGTCACTCTTGCTCGCCCTGCCTTTGTCTCCTGCGTCCCCACCCCACCCCGTCCCACTGCATTTCTCTTTTGTCCAAGCGCAGCCCTGGAGGGGATGATGGGGCATGATGCTCTTCAGGCCTTTGCACGTGACCAAACTGGGCACTATCCCCAGCACCCCATAGGATTCCCCACCAAGCACCACCAGGTGTGATCTCTGAGCACAGAGCCAGAAGTAAGCCCTGAGCATTGCTAGATGTGATACTCCCCTCCTTCAATCCCCCCCAAAAAATCCAAAATGAATAAATTAAGGAAGCTCTTATTTATTTATTTGTTTACTTTTGGTGTGGGGTCCATGCCTTGCGGTGCTCAGGGATTTACTCCTGGCTCTGTGCTCAGGGATCACTCTTGGCGGTGCTCAGGAGGTCCTGTGGGTTGCTGGGGTTTGTCCATGTGCAAGGCCAGCCATCTGACCTTCTGTACTATCGCTCAGGTCCCAGAAGCTCTTACTTTTGGGCCTGGCTCTTGTGCCGGGCCCTCCTCACTCGCTGTTTCTCCTCCCACAGCATCCTGGGTTGACTCAGTTGTGTGTAAACCTGAACTGGAAACTCCCGTTATGTTTCTTGGTAGCTCCAGAATAAAGGACTGCAAGGACTCTGCTTTGACTATAATCCTCCTGATGAAAACCAGATTGTGGGGCACCAGGTCATTTTGTACACCTGTCATGGCCTGGGCCAGAACCAGGTAGGTGACGCTTCTCTCTGGAAAAAGGCAGCAGGGGCCCCTGGGTTCAAGGTCTTGGGAGCCTCTTAAAGAGGAAAATTGGGGAAGATCTATGTGTGTTGTTGTTTTTTAATTTTAATTTTTTTTTGTTGAATCACTGTGGTATTCAGTTACAGGGCTTTCATGATTGAGTTTCAGTCATACAATGATCAGACACCCATCCCTCCACCAGTGCTCATTTTCCACCACCAATGTTCCCAGTGTCCCTCCTGCCACCCCCATCCCCTGCCTCTATGGCAGACAATTTCCTTCTTACTCTCGCTCTACTTTCGGGCATTATGGTTTGCAATACAGATACTGAGAGGCCATTATGTTTGGTCCTTTATCTACTTTCAGCACCTCTATGTGTGTTTTTTAAAAAGTGAATATTTGACCTCTTCAATTTGTAAAGGTAATAGAGACTCATTGTAAAATATTTGAGAACTAGAAAGTGAAGCAAGTGTGCCCGAGAGGACCTGGAGAAACCGCCTTAGGATGAAGGTGAGTTTCTTGTCCCTCTTTCCTCTATGCACAGACTCTGGATTCTGTGTTTTAACTTAATCACTTAATCACTTAACTTCCCGTTAGTCGTCGATTTGCTCGAGCGGGCGCCAGTAACGTCTCCATTTGTCCCTGTCGCGTGCTAGTGTAGCCCAATGGCATCTGTTCGCTCCAGGAACATGAAGGGCTTCAAACCGATTGTTCATGATCTTGACGAAGAAGTCTGACCATCTGGTAGGTGGGCGGCCACGCGGTCTTTTGACATCCTGTGGAATCCAGTCGGTAACAGCTCTAGTCCAGTGGTCGTCTTTAAACCTCATTACGTGACCAGCCCATCTGATTTTTGACACCTTGGCAAATGAGACAGTGTCCCTGATTCTTGATCGTCGACGGATGTCGGAACTCCGGATTCTTTCTCTCATTTGAGTGAAACGTGATATTCCAAGCATAGCTCTTTCTATTCTTCTTTGAGAGACCTGAATAGAGTTCTCATCCTGTTTGCGTAGGGCCCAGGTCTCTGAGGCATATGTTAATGCAGGAAGAACAGTGGAATCAAAGAGATGTGCCCAGAGCTGGAGGTTCTTCATCCTCTTAGCTATTTCTTCGACGTTCTTGAAGGCGTTCCAAGCCGCTCTCTTGCTCCTGCGCAGCTCGGGTGCCAGGTCATTTGTCATGTTGATCTCTCGACCTAGGTACACATAGCTGTTGCATTCGGAGATGGTCGTTCCATTGAGAGCGATTAGGGCATCAGGTACGAGGCTGTTTCTCATAAACATTGTCTTCGTAAGATTCAGCTGTAGTCCTAACTTTCCACACTCACGGTCAAAGTCAGCCAGCATTTGTGCTGCTTGGCTGATGTTTGGTGTTACTAAAACAATGTCATCAGCAAAGCGGAGGTGGTGTAGTTGCCGACCATCTATCTTCACTCCCATTCCTTCCCATTCCAGTCGTCGCATGATGTTCTCGAGGGTGGCACTGAAGAGTTTCGGTGAAATGGTATCAGCCTGCCGCACCCCTCTCTTGACATCAACGATCACTTCTTTGTAGAATGGTGAGATCCTGGTAGTGAATCCGCAATACAGCTCATGGAGGATCCTGATGTATTGGGCTTGAATGCCCTGATTGGCTAGGGCTTCAATGACTGCTTCCGTATCAACAGAATCAAAGGTCTTCTTTAAATCAATGAACGTTAAACAAAGCGGCATCTTGAACTCCCGAGAAACCTCAATGAGCTTGGTTATCGTGTGGATATGGTCGATGGTGCTGAATCCTTTGCGGAACCCGGCTTGCTCGCATGGTTGTCCTTCATCTAGTGTTCTGCCAATCCTATTTAGGATGACTCGAGTGAACAACTTGTAGATGACAGACAATAGGCAGATCGGGCGATAGTTGCCAATGTCATGGATGTCTCCCTTCTTGAACAGTAGTACGGTCCTGCTGGTTTTCCATTGGGACGGAACCTTGCATTCAGACAGGTAGCGAGTGAAGAGCCGAGCCAGTGTATTGATGAGTACTGACGGCAGGTTTTTCAGGTGTTCAGGTCTGACCTTGTCTGGGCCGGGTGCTGTTTGTTTCTTTACCGACGAAATGGTGTGTCGGATTTCGGAAGGGAGAACATTGGGAACGACATATCCATCCTGTAGAATTTGGTATGTTGGCAAGTGGACATGGCTGTCGAAGAGATTTGAGTAGAAGTCATAGATAATCTTCTCCATTGCCGTTTTGGAGGATGTGATGGATCCATCAGGACATTGGAGGGCAGTCATCTTGGTCTTGTAGTTGGCGAAGGACAGGCGGGCGTTATGAATACTTTTCCCGGCTTCTGCCGCATCTCCCAGTACTTCTGCTCTTTTCTCTTTGAGGTCTTCCTTGATTGCATCTCTGCACTGCTTTGGGAGCTTGGACGTTAGCTTGCGGTTGCCTGAGGCACGCGCCAAACCACGCTGGCGAATTAGCTCAAGAGTTTTTGAAGATAGGTGATTTTTTGTGGCTATCTCTCTCTTGGCGTTCCTCGCACATTCATGGAGGTGCTGAACCAGTCGATCGTATTCCTCGTCAATGTTGTCAACAATGGCATCTTCCCATGTTGCCGCAATAGTACCAAAGAGTTCCCAGTTGGTGGTCATTCTGGGAGTTCTCTTTTTGAACTTTGCAGCCCTTTCTCCCCGCTCTGTGAAGTAGAATTTTGCACGAAGGAGACGGTGGTCCAATCCCGTTCGAAATTTTGGGACAACAGCGACATCAGTCAGGCAAAACCGTCGATTGAATATGATGTGGTCTATTTCGTTGTGGAATCGTCCACCGGGAGACTCCCATGTCCATCGTTTAGATTCTGCCTTCTGGAACTGTGAGTTACCATGAATGGTCTTGGTCGACATGATGAACTCAGACAGTCTCTCACCCTGTTCGTTCCATTCTAGGCCATGGGTCCCGATGTGAAGTTCTTCAGCTGATCTTCTCGGTCCTATCTTGGCATTAAAATCACCCACAATGATCTTGTAGAAGGTGTGGTCTTCTTTATAGAACTTCTCTAGCTCCATGTAGAACTTCTCGATTTCTCTTTCATCATAATGAGATGTTGGTGCATAGACAACAAAGATAGAAACTGCAGGCAGTGAGCCACATCATTCAAATGTAAACGTCCAATTCCGGTTGTTAGGCATTCGAATGAATCAATGCTCTTGGCCAAGTTTGTGTTGACAAGTTAAAATTAGTTTTAACTAATTGTCATCATTGTATGTTTATGGTTTATATTTGATTGTTTCCTCTTGCATGATCCATACATGCTCAGATGTCTTCTTTGGGAATATTGTGCCTTTTGACCTCCTGGTGGTTCACATCATGTAGTTCTTTTTTTGTTTTTATTTTTGTTTTTGAGTCATACCTGGGGTTACTCAGGGGTTACTCCTGGCTCTGTACTCAGGAATCACTCCTGGCAGTGCTCAGGGGACCATATGGGATGCCAGGGATTGAACTCAGGTCAGCAAGGCTAACACCCTCTCCACTGTATTATCCCTCTGGCCCTGCACCATGTAATCTGGAGCGGTGAGATGAACTGATTCTCTGCCTGCAAAGGTAATACAGACTCATTGTAGCTCACGGTCACTGTCCTCCCGTTGTTCATTGATTTGCTCAAGTGGGCCCAGTAACGTCTCCATTGGAGACTTTATTGTTACTGTGTTTGGCATATGGAATACATCACGGGCAGCTTGCCAGGCTCTCCCGTGCAGGCAAGACATTGTAGAACATCTGGGAAATAGAAAATGAAGCAAGCAGTGCCCGATAGGACTCAGAGAAACCCGTTTGTGCAGTTATGACTAACTGTGCACCAATACCTACAGTTAGAGGAAGAAAAAGGAAAACCCTGCAGATCTGGGTCGGCTCAGGAGGGCACCTACTTGGCCGGAGAGGCTGGATTCCAGCACCCTGTCTCCCTGTGTGACCCAGGCCTGCCCTCTCCCTGGCAGTGCAATTCCTGCCTGCAAAGGACATTTTAGTGATTCCACAGTGCCATTGCTTTGGATCAAACTCCCTCAAGTTTGCCGGGAAGAGGCAGAAAAGCCCAGAGAAGAGAAAGGGCAGCTCAGGCCTCAGAGTTGCCCACTCGGCTACTGAGACCGTCCATTTTCTGGCCAGCTCAAGGGTAGGGACAGCGTGGGGTCTCAAACACTCAGGGAAGAAGCAGAGCATGAGAAGGGGGCCTTGGGGAACTCTGGCCAGACACTCACAGACCCTCAAAACTGGACACTCAGGCTCTCTGCCTGGCCCCTGCGCTCTGATCCCGCCTGGTGTCCGTCCATTCCTCCATGGCCGACAGTAACCGTTGCCCACGGACGGCTCCTTTGCAGTTCTTCGAGTATACATCCCAGAAGGAGATCCGCTACAACACCCACCAGCCCGAGGGGTGCTTGGCAGTGGAGGCGGACGGGGAGAGCCTGGTCATAGAGCTCTGCCAGAACCCGGTCCCCGAGAACCACTACTTCCTCCTGCACTAGGTGAGTGGGCAGTGTCATCTGTGCTGTCAATCTTGGGGCTGAAGTAGACCCCGGGAGTCTCAGGGAGGAGCAGGCCCCAGGCATGCTGTGATAAGGGACATGCTGGGAATGGGGGTGGGGTGGGATGGGGAACTGTTGGCGCCTTTGTCTTGCAGGATCCCTAATGCTTGGCCTGTCTTCTCTGGTTCACTTGGAGTTGCTGGGAGCTGGGCGGGGCTTGGGACAGGCCTGGGGGCTGCTGCTGCTGCTGCTTGAATGTGGTCTCCTTAAAGCAGATGTGAGGGCAGATCCTGCGGGGGGAGGGTTGGGGTGGTGGGGAAACTGTTTTACTTCTGTAAACCTCACCCCCATTTTCCCCAGCTCTGGAATCAGGGGGAGCGGAAGGGGAGATGGTCACAGGGGTCACCAAAGCACACACCCAGCCCTGGATTTATCCCACGTGGCCCCTCCTGAACTTCACCATTTACAGCCCTGGAGGTCCCAAGCATCACTGGGATGGCCCTGGTGGCCCCCAGCACCAGTGAGAACATACGTCTGACTTTTATGTTCGTGTGTAGACGTGAGGATGGCACTGTATGTACATGGTGTGTGTATGCATGTGTATAGATGTGTGGATTGTACTGTATGTGCATGTGTAAAAGTGTGCATTTTTATGTGTGTGCACGTGTATGTAAAAGTGAAGATGGACTATGTGTATGCATGTATGTGTGCACACTTTTGTTCACATATGTGTAGAAATAAGGGTAGCACTTTGTGTGAGCACCAGGCCTGGCTTCTTAAACTGTAGATCAAGACTACACACGGGGTTTGCATAACTTAAAAGATACTTGTTTTACTTTAAATTTATTTATGACGTAGGGGTCTGGAGCGATAGCACAGCAGGTAGGGTGTTTGCCTTTCAGGCGGCCAACCCAGGTTCAATTCCCAGCATCCCATATGGTCCCTCGAGCATTGCCAGGAGTAATTCCTAAGTGCAGAGCCAGGAGTAACCCCTGTGCATCGCTGGATGTGACCCAAAAAGAAAGAAAAAATCAAATAAATTTATTTATGATTTATCAAATAAATATTTGTATCCTTATTTTACATACCTCAAAATCAGGGACCACGGAAAAAATTTCCTAACAAAAAGAGGTTGCTAATGGAAAACTTTAAGAAGCTCATAGAGAGAGAGAGAGAGAGAGAGAGAGAGAGACAGAGAGAGAGAGAGAAAGAGTGGGAGAGGAAGAAGGAGGAGAAAGAGAAACTTTATTATACATAATAGAGATTGAATAATAACAGTAAAACCTGAAAAATTGCCAGAAACAAGGACTAATAAGTTACTGTAGCATCAGACAGTAGAAGTCAGAGCAACTGAGTGGTAGGCATGTCTTGGGGAAGTTTAGGAAATCATAAATTGGTGGCAGAGGAGAGAGAGGAGGAGGACTGGGCCACTCTCCCTGACAACGACCATCCTGTTACCATGACTATTTCAATAAGTGGATCCATCATAGTCTGTGTGGGTGTGTGCCATTGGGCGGGGCAGGTCCTGCCAGGAATGGCTCGTGCTTCTGGATGATGAGGAATCCGTGCCATGGGGTCTCACCATGTCCAGAGCCTGTCACTGCCCACCCATGGTGCCTATCCCATCTATACCCCCTCTGCAGTGCCCCCCAGGATGAGCCCCCCACCTTGCCCCAATGCTATGTGAGTTCCCACCCCTAGTGGCCAGTCGATGTTTCAGGATAAGGACCTACAAACCTCCAGGTATTTTCTAAGCCTCTCAAGGACTGGATGGACCTTTTCTGCCCAGAGCCTCACCCCAGTGTGGAACCCTTCACTGCCCACAAGCTCCCCAGACAGCACAAGCCCACAGTGACCCTGTGCCCCACCATCAGAGATGGATTTGATTCTCAGCCCAGCGAATGTGAGAGGGGGAGATGTCAGAGCTACAGGAGACAGCCGCAGACCACTGGAGCCTGAATGTGCTCAGGGAAGGGAGGACAGGGGCACTCGGGGGTGCCATAGTGGGCACGGGCGATATGGGGGAGTTGGGGTTCCTTTCAGGCTGCAGGACTCGTGAGGGCAGCGTGGCCAGGCTGAGTGGCCCTAGTCGGGAGTGTGTGTATTGAGAGGGATTTCCAGAACAGGCTGGGAGCAACATGAGAGAAGCGTCCAGCTTCCGCAAGGCCAAGTCTGGTGTCCAGCTCCCAATAGGATGGACTGAGTCTCAGAGAAAGGGGCAGAGCTGGGATGGGGAGATTCTGTGGGGTCATTAAGAGCCCTCCAGGGCTCAGAAAGGGAAGTCTCTGTGCAACACGGGGAACTGGTCAGGGACTGACTGGGTCTGGAGGCTCAAAGGCCCCACAAACTGGCTGCTGCCAGTCTGGGAGGAAGCAGAGACAGAAGGACAGAGCGAACGTGGACAACGGATATGGCGGGAGCAAGAACTCTGCGGGCCCGAGGAGAGGAGAGGGGAAGGGCAGGGAGGGCAGGGGCTCCAACGACAGAAAGGAGAGGGGCCTGGGGAGGGAGGGGCGGTGAGGACAGCAACCAGGACAGCCCCTCTGCCAGGCTCGCTGGGCTCCCACAGCAGCAGCCAGGCCAGACCTAGGGGTGCTCAGGGGCTAATCCTGGCAGCTGCAGCTCAGCCTGGGCACAGGGGGACGTGATCTCTGGGAATGAGAAAGGCGTGGACTGAGCTATGGGAGACCGAAAGGGTCAGTGCTCCTGGCCCACCATGGGGCCCACAGAGTTCCAAGCCACCATCGTCGGTAGGGGGCAGTGCCCGAGGGTCCGGGTGGGGGTGGGGAGGCCCGTCAGGCCCACCAGGTCAGAGGCTGGTGCAGCCTTCATCCTGAGGTTGCCCCGGGAGCTCTAGGTTTCCCCCTGGCCAGTGGGGTTGCAGCCCCGAGGCCACGCCCCCATCCCTACCTATAAAAAAAGCTCGTGGCCCCGCCCCTCGGGGCACCCTCTCTCAAGGATGCTTGAGAGGGAAGTGGTCCCAACACACCTTCCCCCTGTTGACCGTTCGAGGGGTCATCTAGGGGTCACCTCCAGATGGTGACCCTTCCACGGGTCATCTACGGGTCACCTCTAGGGGTCATCTCTAGGGGATCTTTGGAAATTGGCAGAGCACAACGGACGGTAAGAAAAGGCCCTGCGTTGGCCCTGCACTGGTAAGTGTATGGCCCCGAGGCCACAGGATCAAGCCCGGGCCCATTTCCAGCAAGTCTTCCGGCAGTTTTGTCCCCAGCAGCCTCTGTCCTCGTCAGGGTCTCCCGGGACTCTGGGATGGGAGTCCCCAGAGAGCCCCTCTCCAGGACCTGTCCGTTCCTGTCCCCAGAATAGCACCTCCTGGGCTTCTGCTGTCCAAAGACCTGGGTGGCTGAACACTGGCTCCCCAGCTCAGGAAACAATGGGGGTGGGAGCTCAGGGGAATGCTGAGGAGCTGCCTCAGTGGCGCTGGGGAGTCAAAGCAGGGTCCCCGGGTGCGCAGACCCCTCACCACAGACCCTCCTGCCAAAAACCTCTTAGCGTGCGACCACACTCTTCCCCCTAAGTTAGGACTGAAAGAGATGGAAGAACAGAATTTTAAAACATCAGATATATCTTGTAAAGGCGGAGAGTCACATGACACCGCGTCATCTGTTAGGGGTGAATGATTTGGGCTGGTGCTTGGCACCAGGAGTTTGAAGCCTGTGATGTCTGAGGAGGGCAAGGCAGGGAGGAATCACCCAGAGTGTCCTGAGGCCACGGCCACATCCCTGCCTATAGAAATGCTCGTGGCCCCGCCCCTCGGGACACCCTCTCTCAAGGAGGCTTAAGGGAGAAGTGGCCCCAATGCACCTTCCGCATGTTGACCCTTTCCCTAGGGGATCATTGGAAATCGGCAGAGCATGAAAAGATGGGAAGAAAAAGTGCTAGGTCGGTGCTAACCCGCCAGCCCTGGGCCATGCGCTGGTTCTGCACTGGTCAGTGTGTGGCCAGGAGGCCCATGATAAAGCCGCCGGCCATTTCCAGCCAAGTTTTCAGGCATTCTTGTCCTCCAGCAACTTCTGCCCTCGACAGGGTCTCTCGGGACTCTGGGATGGGAGTCCCCAGAGACCCTCTCTCCAGGCCCAGTTTCCTCCTGCCACCAGAATAGGATCTCCTGGGTTCCCACTGATCAAAGAACTGGGTGGCTGTACACTGGCCCACCCAGCTCAGCAAATGATGGGGGTGGGATCTCAGGGCAGCACTGAGGAACTGGAGAGTCAAAGCAGGGTCCCCGACTCCCAGACCCCTCATCACAGTCCCTCCTAGCAGTGGGTCTAACTGTGCGAAAACACCCCTTCCCTCTTGTTTGGGACAGAAAGAGCTGAAAGAACAGAATTTTAAAACATCAAGTGTATCTTATAAAGACGGAAGATTGCTTGGCAGAGCGTCATCCTTTAGGGGAGAGTGATTTGGGCTGGTGCACAGCACCAGGAGCTTGAAGCCTGTGATGTCTGAGGAGGGCAAGGCGGGGAGGAGTGACTTCGAGTGTTGAGGGAGGGGCCCTGTGAATGGGGCACTGTGACAGGGGAGACAGGCTGGGAGCAGGAGCTGGGCGATTCTCCCCGTCCCTCCGCACCTGTGTCCTGCTCTGCGGGCAGCCAGAGGAAATGGGGTCAGCTGTCCACTCCCCAGAATTTTACGACCATGAAAATGCAGAGAGCTCTAGGGGCGGGACATAGAACGCTTATTTCTAGTTGTCCCTCGTGTCCCTGCCAGCACTGCCAGGAGGGCTCCAGTGGGTCCAAACCAGGAAAGAATCCAATTTGTAAGGGGCCCAGAGCAACAGATGGTGGTGAGAAATGAGCTGCCCCCGAGATGAGCAGGAGGAACCAAGAGTCGGGGCTGTGGACCATGAAGTTTGGGTGCGGTTGAAGGTCTGGGGTCCTTGACTGTCTGCTTCCTCTCAGGTTTACCAGCCTCTGGGTGCCCCCGAAACAGTCACATCGTTGACAACATTTCCAAGGACAGGTGGAGGCAGGAGGTTCCAGGAACAACGGGTGAACCCAGAGAACAACTGCGGATGCGAGTGGGGGCCGAGGGTGAGAGAAGCGGGCGCAGCACCGCCTGGAGTCTGAGGGCTGAGGGGTGGCCAGCCGGGAGCCCTGCCAGGATTGAGTTGTGTCTCAGCAACAGTGGAAGGGGTCTGGGTAACATTTCCCAGTCTTGGAGCTGGGCGAGTCTCCTATCATCTCCAATTATCACCTATCATTCCAACATGTCTTCATTGCGAGCCGACGAAAAGTTGCTGTACACCAAGAGTTTTGTGAGAGGGTGCAGGATTTGCTGGCCATCAGCTCCCCTCCACCCTAAGGTATTTTTGGGGCATAACACTTCAGCCTTCTGGGCTGTGACTTTCCTGGTCTCTGAAATGGGCTGGTGAGACCCCCTGTGAGGCCAAGAGCCTGCCTTGGGTGATGGCAGGAAGGACAGGTCAGAATGCCCTAACTGAAGGCTGTGGTGGCACTGACTGGCCCACACTACACAGAGGGGTCTGGAGTTGGCAGTTGCCAGGTAGGAGTCAGGGTCCGAGGCATAGGGAGACCCAACTCCTAGGCTCTGGGACAAAGATGCCATGGGGGCCTGTGGCTGAGGGTCTGAGCCCTGCATCTCCTGGCCGGGATCTAGTCGGCCCTCCTGCCTGTCCTCACAGACACTGTCCTACCTCCCACAGATGCCAGGGCAGGACGAAAAGGTGCAGTGCCAGTGGCTTCCCTGGGGACGATCTGCTGGTACCTGGACATGCACATAGCTGCCGACAAGAGCACCTGGATGCCCGCAGTCACCTGGGCTCCAAGGAGGAGCAGCTGTACCAGCGGATGCTGCGGCAGAAGCAGCCCATAGACCAGCTGCTGCAGGTGCCACCAAGGCAGCAGGCCCTGCTGGAGGCTGCCATCAGGGAGCTGAGGTAGACCAGGTGAGAGAGGGGCCACGGGCTCTGGGGCAGGAAGGCCCTAGACCTGCCTCCTCATCTAGTGCCTTCACCCCAGGTGCTCTTCTGTGGGACTCAGCAGGAGAAACAGCAGCTGCAGAACCTGGTGAAAGGGAAAGGAGACCCGGAAAAGGGTGAGTGACAGGGAGAAGCCCCTGTGGGTCAGAGGGCGGGGCTACTGGAGAGGGGAGCCAGGCGGCCCCACCCCCAGCCCCCCACCTCCCTTGCTTGGCTGAGACCCTAATGCTGCCCCACATCCCATCCACTCCAAAGGGATTGGCGTGGAGACAAACAACACACAGGTGCTCCTGGACACAAAACGTGAGGAGCTGGAGGCCACAGAGAAGGAGGAGGCGCAGGGGGCCAGGCAGGAGGAGTGCCAGAGTCCAGGAGCTGGAGGAGACAGTCCAGTCCCAGGGGCCAGGGACCATGACCTGTGTGAGATACGGAGACGCTCCTGTTGCTGTCCTTAAGGAAGAGGAGTCCACCGACATCGGACCCAGGTACCGTAATGACCCGCCTAAAATCCAGAAAACGCAGCTGGTCAGCAAGAGCCCCACTGGCAGCCTGACACCCAGCTGACACCTCGATTTTACTGCACCTAAGCACCCTGCCTCTCTCACCCAATTGATCTCGCCCAGCCCATCCTCCCCACACCACCCGAGTTCTGCCTTCTTCCTCTGCCCTTTGCTCTTCTCCCTCCACTAGAACCAGGGATATCCCTCCCTGCAAGACCAGGGATCAGGGCAAAGGCACAACTATTCTCCATCTCAAGACACAGGATATCAGGGGGACAGTAAAATCTCCTTCCACTAGACCCAGAGATGTCGGGGAAAAAATGTCCCCACCCCTGGTCCCCCAGGGATCAGGGGGCACAGTTTCCCCTCCACTAGACCCCGGGAGCAGGGGGACAGAAATGTCTCACCCCCTAGACCCCAGGGATCGGGGGCTAGAGATGTCCCCCCCACTAGACGCCAGGGATCAGGGGGGCCAGAGACCCCCCTCACTAGACACCAGGGATGGGGGGCCAGAGATGTCTCCCCCAAAACTGGACGCCAGGGAACGGGGGGGCCAGAGATGTCCCCCACCACTGGACGCCAGGGGTCGGGGGGGCCAGAGAGGTCCCCCCACCACTGGACGCCAGGGATCGGGGGCGCAGAGAGGCACCCCCAGCACGGGACGCCAGGGATCGGGGTGGGGGCCAGAAAGGCCCCCACCAAACTGGACGCCAGGGATCAGGGGGGCCAGAGAGAGAGACCCCCCCACTCTATGCCAGGGATTGGGGAGGGCCAGAGAGAGAGGCCCCCCCACTAGATGCCAGGGATCGGGGGGGCAGAGAGAGAGGCACCCCCCCCACTGGACGCCAGGGATCTGGGGGGCCAGAGAGAGAGGCACCCCCACCACTGCACGCCAGGGATCGGGGGGGCAGAGAGGCACCCCCACCACTGGACGCCAGGGATCGGGGGGGGCAGAGAGAGAGGCCCCTCACCACTGGACGCCAGGGATTGGGAGGATACAGATAGAGACTCCCCCCCCCAAATGGACGCCAGGGATCGGGGGGGCAGAGAGAGGCACCCCCACCACTGGATGCCAGGGATCGGGGGGAGCCAGAGAGAGAGGCCCCCCCACCACTGGACGCCAGGGATCGGGGGGTGCCATTAAGAGAGGCCCCCCACCACTGGACGCCAGGGATTGGGGGACGCCAGAGAGAGGACCCCCCCACCACTGGACGCCAGGGATTGGGAGGATACAGATAGAGACTCCCCCCCCAATGGACGCCAGGGATCGGGGGGGCAGAGAGAGGCCCCCACACCACTGGACGCCAGGGATCGGGGGAGCCAGAGAGAGAGGCACCCCCACCACTGGACGCCAGGGATCGGGGGGAGCCAGAGAGAGAGGCCCCCCCCACTGGACGCCAGGGATCGGGGGGTGCCATTAAGAGAGGCCCCCCCCACCACTGGACGCCAGAGATCGGGGGACGCCAGAGAGAGGACCCCCCACCACTGGACGCCAGGGATTGGGAGGAGACAGATAGAGACTCCCCCCCCACGACCACTGGACGCCAGGGATGGGGGGGCAGAGAGAGAGGCCCCCCCACTGGACGCCAGGGATCGGGGGAGCAGAGACAGAGGTCCTCCCCACTGGGCGCCAGGGATCGCGGGGCCAGAGAGAGAGGCCCCCCACCACTGGACGCCAGGGATCAGAGGGGCCAGAGAGAGAGGCCCCCCCACCAGTGGACGCCTGAGATCGGGGGGGGGGCCACAGAGAGAGGCCCCCCCATGAGTGGACGCCAGGGATCGTGGGGGCCAGAGAGAGAGGCCCCCCCACCACTGGAAGCCAGGGATCGGGGGGGCCGAGATGTCCCCCCCACTAGGCCCCAGGGACCGGAAGGGCCGAGATGTCCCCCTCCACACTAGGCCCCAGGAAAAAGTGGGGAAGAAATGTCCCCCTCCACAAGATCCGGGGGATCAGGATGGCAGATATATCCCCCCAGCACTAGCAAACAATGATTTGGAGGTCAGAAGTCACAACTCAGCTCTCCCCTCCCCATTGTGGGGTCCTGTTTCTGCGCATGACAGCCCTGAAGCTTGGCCGCTGGTACCATCCAGTGACCGGATTCTACACACTCTTTGGGGCTGTTTGGGGACTTTGTATTGCTGGCTGAGAAGAGGGGAAGGAGGAAGGCGGGCTTTCTCCCTGACTGCCACTGTCTGATTTTCACGATTGTTGCAATAAATGGATCTATCCCAGGCCTGTGTGGGTGTGTGTGTCACTGGGCGGGGCAGGTCTGGCCAGTAGTTGACAATTGCTTCTAGATTGTGGGAAGCCTCGGCCATGTCACCATGCCAAGACGCGTCACCTGCCTGCCCCTGTGTGAAGCCTGTCAATGACCCCAGGAGAGTTCACCCCAAGGGTTGAAGGTCTCAATCACGGATGCGTCCCCAGGAGGGAGGGCAGGATGCAGCACCCAGAGCCCTGCCTTCCACTGCAGCACCTCCGTGGCCTCCCCTGCCCATGGTGCCTGTTTCCCCATTCCCCTCTGCAGTGCACCAGGGACAGACCCCACTTTGCCCCCTAGTGGCCACATCAGGTTTCTCAGGATGAGGACTTGAAAGTGCTCCTGCAGCAGGTGGGTCCAAGGTGCTGTCCCCTCAGCCAGGCTCCCCCGGAATGGCACCCACCCCAGCAGGAAGACAGTGTGTTATCAGTGGAGCAGGATGGGGCCGTGAATGGAACATGTTTCTAGTGTCCCCGAGCTGTACGGAGCTGATCCCTGATAATAGCGCCCCACTTCTTTGTGGACCATCAGATTCCCTAATACAAGTCCCACTGCCAACATCACAGCACGGTCAGACCCCATGTAATAGAGAACCAGGCCCTGACTGCTCTTTGCTCCTGCACACCTGGACCTGTTGGGACAGCCTTGGCTGAGTGACACTCTACTGGTGACAAGAAGTGTGTCCAGATTGATGTGTCAGACCAGATGGCAAAGCCTCAGAAGGCAGAGCCATCCTGTTCCAGTAATTTCCAGGAAATTGGTCAGCCATGCTCCTTCCTGCCTGTCACATTCCTACTTGGATGGGAACCAGGGATCGGGGAGGCACCAGGGATCAGCCTGGTAGGGCTGTTCAGGGCAGGCACAGGCAGGTCCCGGTTTACCCCTGGGTGCCCAGTTCATAGCCCTTCCCCTCTAACTGCACCATGGGCCTGGGGCCGCCCGTTCACTCTCATGGATCTTCACACCTCACACATATCCTGCACACCCTCTCGAAGCTTCTACTGGGGCTCTGGGCTTAGTTCTCTGTGTCCTGCCTCTGGGCCCCTGGGCTCTGGAAACACCAAGTCCAGGTTTTCCTAGAGGTTTGGGGAGCTGGGAGACTGTGGGGATCAGCGGATTGAGCCCTCTCACCCCTTGCCAGTGGTGAGAGCTGTTCTCCCATTGAACGACTGTCTTTGGAGTTTTTCCTTTTAGGATCATACAGAGTATCACCAAGACAGGTGGCACCCAAGAATTTGCTGGAAGCATCCTAGTGTATTCCATGTGTGCAGGCTCTACCCAGCTATCCCCCAAACGGGCAGTAGCAATTCACAGCATAATTATGTAGGTTGTTTACAGGCTACCTTGATTCTGCGGTAACAACTTTCGTCTAACATGCAGTGGTGCCTAGTGCTCTCAGGTGCTCCCACAGTGGTGATTCCCGTTTCTACGCTCAGTGTTCGAGCGTTCCTGTGAGCCCCTTCCATTCCTGCTCGGGTAACCTGCTTTCCCTTAGTCTCTTGCTCGGTGAGAGATTTGGGAACCCCATCCGGGTCAGACAGAAGATCAGAGATATATAAATAAAGTTAAGGAAATAGGAGTAGCTTACTGGGGGCGCTCCCGGGCGGACTCTCCGAACCTCAGGTGAGGCAATGGTACACCCGCGCCCTGGGTTAGACTAAGGGGGCTATGAAGTTGTCTTGGTCTGGTCCTAGTCATCTGTTCGTGGGTCAATGTTAAGGAACATGGAATGAAGCCTGGTGGCTTCCTGTCACCAAGTGGGCATTAAGTCTTGTCTTCCTCACCTGGGACAAGGTGATCTCTGACTCCAGGAATGTTGCTGTCCACTCAGCCGGTTGCCATTTGGTTCTGGTCACCATGTTGTCAGAGCAAACCTCACATTTGATTCTTGTCAAATTCGGTGATTCCTGACCCATCCATCTTGTCCACCTCCTAGAGCGGGTCTCTCAGAGGTCCTGCCTAGTTTTTCGCTTCTGCCTCTTGTTGCCTCCTTGGTTCCCTCCCCTTAGGCTTGGCAGACAGAATCATTTGCGAGCCCCCCTTAGCTCACCCCGCTGCGGCTGATCCTGACAAACTATCACCTGCAGGTTAATCTTCTGGCGATGCTCAGTGATGAGTTTGTCTGGGATTGTTTCCCATTTCTCTCCTGACTCTGAGAGATGTCCATTCTACAGTGAGGCCCTCAGGAGTGGCCAAACCTGACCACGGCTGGGCCTGACCAGCCTCCAGCTCACTGGCCCTTCTCGAGTTCATTCTTTCAACTGGCTCAAAGCCCCCTCCCCCTCCTGACTGGTTTGAGTAGAGCAGTGTTCAGTCATTGAAGAAAACACCTTTTCCTCCCTACTGGACACTGAGCAGGCCCAGGGCCCATTGATTGAAAAGACAACTGCAGCCAGGGAGTCAGTTTGGTTCTGGACCCTTACTGCCCATGGCATTCTGGACCTTAAGGAGTTTTTCCACCTGGGTTGCTACTTGAGTTAGAGACCCTCTGCCTGTTCCCAGTCACCACAGCCCCCATCTGGCCTCTGGGGCACACAGAGTAGTGAGGAGACCAGAATCAGCCGTGGGGGTGGGGTGATGTGTTTTCACCTCTGGGCTGCTCAGGTAAATGAGCAAAGCACAGTTAGCAGGTATATCCCCCCTGCCCCCCCCCCAACCCTCGTCAGGATCCCACCATCCAGGGTATATTCTCAATGACACCATACTCATCAAGGGTCACTGTCAATCAAGATGAAACTAGCGCCCAGGTCAGCACTTCCTGATCACCTTTGTCAGGATTCCTGCCCTGCATCCCGCCACCCACCCAGACTCTGTCTCCTTCCCCTGCCTGGTCTCTGTGGGCACCTGCAGAGTTTGCATCTGCTTTGGCAGCCTCAGGCAATCCATGGTGTTTGCTCAGTGCACCAGAGAGTCGACCCTGCGGGCTCAGCACAACTCCCCATTTCTATTATTGTTAGTATTTGTGCCCAAAGAGACCAGGGCTAGTCTAGGTACTGGCAGCAGTGCCGTTGGGGCAGACCCTCAGTGCCCGAGCGTTTCCTGCCCTGCTCACACCCAGCATGCCTCCAGCTCTCCCTGCCAGAAGACCCACGGTTCAACAGTTGGACACGGTAACAAGTTGCCGATGCAGATGTTTCTGTTTCCTCACCTCTTTAAGTTAAACGTTTACAGCAATGGTGAAATTTGCTTCTCATCAATGTTGACTGTCATCTTGCATAAGCTCAGTAAGAGAATTACAGATTCCTTTAATCTGTCACTTCAAATTTAGCTCAACGTAAAGTCAGGCATGAAAGGTCAGATCTGTTGGCTTTTCCTGGCCCATGTCATCTGCTCCTACTCCCCAGACTCCAGTCCTGGGGTCAGTTTTATTTTGCCTATCCCAGACCCAAGGGGTCCTTGACCATTCTTTTGGCCAGAGACTGTCCCATGCTGTACTCTGGACCATATCACATGTTGGATCTTCGGCCTTCCCTTGTCCAAATAAGGGTCACCTGGCGCCTGTCCGAGGTCCATCCAAGGCCCTCCACGCGATGCACATTTGAGAATGTTTGAATCATGGACAATCACTGGGAAACTGAAGCTTTCGTAAGATGAATGTCCAGGATGAGATCAGGACCCACCTGTGACTCCTGCATCAAGCATCAAGCAGTGTCCGTGTAGGGGTCTCTTTGCCAGGAGCCCAAGAGCATACCAAGGCCATCAAGGAGAGAAAAACTAACATTTCCCTGATAGTCTGGTCTGGGAAATAACGCTCTTCGTTCTACATAGTTTCACACCAGAAAATTCCCAACATCCTCACTGAGCCGCATGCCGAAAACCAAAGGAAACTTATGGGCTTTACCTGGAATTTGGGAGTCAACATCCTAGACCAAACAATGCCCTCAACCCCACATTAAAAGATCAATTCCAGAGTCAGTTTGGCGGGGACCCCACATTGTAGATGCAAGAGAGAAATTGTCACAGGCTAGGAAACAGCAGAGACCCGAGGAGGCCCGTGTTGGATCCTCACACTCCGCACTACGCTGACAGGCAGCTCCTGGGACACGGCCAGGGCAAGGCTGACTTCTCAGTGGGATACCAAGCAGGTCCCCTCTTCTGCCAACACTCTCTGGGACCCCTGTGTCTTCCTGAGTGTGGTGAGTCTAGGTCATGATACCTGCCGCTGTGAGAGCCGTGGGGTTCAGGGACCTTGCAAAAGGGTCCGTTCCTGGGGCAGGTGAGGGGGCACGTGGAGGGCTTCATCCTTCCAGTCCTCACCCAACACTAGCCCACAGTTGGAAATTTGGTGCCTGAGCCCCGAAGGTCACATGGTATTTCCCCAGGGCTAGGAAATACATGTCATCTTGCACTTCCTGAAAGTCACGGGGTAGGTGGAAGGCTCCTCTTAGGGCAGAAAGGTGGCAGGGTGAGGGGGGTGCTGGACATGTGCCAGCCCTGATGTCCGGCAGCTAAGAAAAAGTAGCGGCCCTTGAGCACAGTTCCTGACCTCCCAAAGAACACCAGACCCCCACTCTGTTCTTCCAAGACTGTGGTGAGCCACCCTGGAGATACACGTATAATACTATGAGTATTTTACCTGTCATGTCATGTCACGGTTACCCAGGCCGGGCTATTGTGAAGATGAGAATCCAGGCCAGTTTAGTGAGCCCAGGTGGCCTGAGGACTTCATCCTCTGTAGGAGTGTCCTGGCAGGCAGGTGTCCATCCCATTCCGATCTGGGGTAGGGAGACCTCCCGGACTTCAGGACTTGTCTGGACACTGAGAGCAGGGCCCAGGGTGTGGTCAGTCATTGCAGATCTGCAGATCCCTGGTTGTCCATAGCAGAGACATTTCCAGTTCTCCCTTGGCCAACGTGCCTGAAACAACAATTTTATTTTTTGTCCAAATTTGAAATCCTTGAATGTTAAAAGTAGGTAAAGGGATATTCCTGATACCCTTTCAGTATCTATATTGTAAACCACAAAAAGGAAGACAGAGAGAGAGAGAGAGAGAGAGAGAGAGAGAGAGAAGGCAGAGACAGAGACAGACAAAGACAGGAACAAACAGAGAGAAAGATAGATAATAAAAACATCTTCCAAAAAGGCTGAACTGAATATCTGGAAAAAAACCCAAGTGCCTGAGAACGGATGACTGGTTAAAAAACTTTGGTATATCTACACAATGGAATACAATGCAGCTGTTAGAAAGGATGAATTCATGAAATTTGCATACAAGTGATACTACATGGAAAGTACCATGCTAAGTGAAATGAGTCAGAAAGAGAGGGACAGACATAGAAAGACTGCATTCATCTGTAGAATATCAAGTAACAAAATAGGAGACTAACACCCAAGAATAGTCGCGATAAGTACCAGGAGGTTTGCTCCATGGCTTGGAGGCCAGCCACACATGGTGGGGGAAAAGGCAGCTCAGATAGGGAAGGGAGCACCAAGTAAAGGGTATTGGGAACATTCTCCCAGGATGGGAGATGCATGCTGGAAATAAACTATAGACCAAACTTGATTGCCACTCAATGCCTCTTTTGCAAACTTCAGCACCCAAAAGGAGAGAGAGAACAAAAGGGAATGCCCTGCCACAGAGGCAGGGTGAGATGAGGGGAAGGGGGGTGGGAAGGATACTGGGATCCGTGGCGGTGGAGAATGGGCACTGGTGGAGGGATGGGTACTCGATCATTGTATAACTGAAATCCAAACACAAAAATTTGTAAGTCTATAACTGTACCTTATGGTGTTTCACTAATAAATTTTTTTAAAAAAAGGCTGGCCTAGGTGGAGAGGTGGAGGGTGTTGGGAGGGAAACTGGAAACATTGGAGGTGGGAAATGTACACTGGTGGAGGGATGGGTGAACAACGAAGACTGAAGCCTAATCATGAACAGCTTTGTAAGGGTCTATCTTACATCGATTCAATAAAAAATTTTTTAGAGGAGAATGGATTATATTTGGATTTATAGAATTAGACGTGTAGTACATTTTCTGAGGTAAAATCTAGAGCTCAGCTGAGTCGCTGCGATCGTTATAGAATTGGGGAAGTGTGATGCTGAACTTGACTTTAGAGACATTCCATGATGAGTAGATCAGTGGTTCAAATGTGTCCTGCTTTGAGCACCATTCAACATGTCATTACTTAATTTCTTTTTTAAAAATAATTATTTCATTTACTTTAAGGGGAAACTCTATATGGGCACTTATAAATGGCAAACAAATTATATTTGCATTAGATATGGAAGTGGGACTTCAGTCTATCTGACTTCAATCTCTGGCGTCCCATAGAGGCCCTCGAGCATGGCTGGGAATGATCCCTGCTGTGGTTCCAAAACCAAAGAAGCAAACAAACAAGGAAATGTAATATATCAAAAGCTCGAACAGGTGGTGAGGTGTCTGCTTTGCATACTGCTATCCTGGGCTGATTCCTGGCACCTCGTATGGATCCTTGAGCACCATTAGGGGTGATCCCTGAGCACAGGACAGGAGACAGGGTCCCCAGTCAAGGGAGGTCTCATCTCTTAGGCCCCTGGAGCAAGACCATGGGGGCCTGTGCAGGGCACAGATTGCCCAGGCGTTGCCAGCCTTGGGCCTGGGAGTCGGTGCTTGACCTCCACATCCCTGGACCCAGAGCAGGATGCCCTGGCTGCCTGTCCTCACTCCCAGCCTTGTGCCCACAGGTGGGACTGCAGGACAAACAGGTGAGTGTCTGCGGCAGCAACAAGACTGGGATCTCGGCCTCCCGCAGTAGGACGTGGCCTCTGACCAGTGTCGGTCTCTGAGAATAAGCAGGAGGAGGAGCAGGTGCTGCTGCAGAGTCAGCTCCGGATCAGCTGCAAGGGGAGTGAATCAGGACAAGGTGGATATGGAGAAATGACAGAAGGTGCCGGGGGAGACCCACTGTGAGGGTAGGAGCCCGCCTGGGTTGGTTGGAGGAAGGACAGGCCAGGACGCCACCCACTATAATATATCAAAATCTAGAAAAGGCTAGAGGGGTTGTGGGGGTGTGGATTGGCCCTCACTGAACAGAGAGGGTCCTAGTAGCAGGGAGCCTGCGGGGTCCAGGTATAGGGAGGCCCCCTCTCTTAGGTCTTGGGAGAAAGACCCCCAGGGGAATGTGCAGGGGACAGGTAACCCCATGAGCTGTTTTCCTTGGGCCTGTGTGTGTGTGTCTGGGCCCTGAATGTTGTGGTGGGATCTGGACAGCCTTCGGCCCTGTCTCATGACAGAGATGAGCATGCAAGATCAGAAGGTGCAGTGCCTGCAGCCTGGAATGCTTCTGCTGGTATAAAAAGCAGCACACAGCTGGAAACCCCTCACCTGGATGTCCCACTCACCTGGGCTCCAAGGTCGAGCAGGTTCTGAGGCACAAGCCCCTCATGGACCAGCTGCAGCAGGTGCTAACCAAGCAGCAGGCCCTGCTGGAGGCCACCTTAAGGGAGCTGAGGGAAACCCAGGTGAAGGGGGTGGGCAAGGGCTCAGGGACAGGAAGGAAGGCACATCAGGCCCTAGACCTGCCTACTCACCTGGTGCCTTCATCTTTAGGGGACTCTCAGTCCTGAAATCAGGAGCAACTGAGCCCCAGGCCTTGCTGGAATTCCAAGGGTACCCTGAAGAGGGTGAGTGGTGCGGTGGGTCTCCAGGAGGGAGAAGTGCCTGATGGGGATCTGGAGGTGGGGCTATATGGGAGGTGGAGCCAGGCGGGACCCCTGAGATGCCTCCACCTTCCTTGCTTGGCTGAGACCCTGGAGTGCCCCATAGTCAATCCAGTGTCGAAGAACACGGAGTTGGAGGTGAACATAGTGGAGGTTTGTGAGACCATGACCTCTATGGAACTCGAGGTGATGGTCATGAAGGACAGGCTGGTGGCGTGTGAGAAGACTAAGGATCTGGATGACTAAGATCTGAGACTAAGGTCTGGTGTCCAGACCTGGGGAGCGGGATGATGGATTGTGTGAAGAACCCAGAGAGACCCTCCCGTTCCTGTCTGTGAGGAACAGGAGGCCGCAGACCTCAGATCCGGATCCTGTAATGACCTGCCCACAAATAACCAGAATCCAGCTCGTCCGCTTGAGTTCAGCTGGCAAGCTTGTTCACCATTAATCCACTTTTTCTACCCTGATGATGTACTCTGTGTTCTTCAATTCCAACTAATCTAGCCCTGATCCAGTTCTTCCCACCCTCCTCCTTCCTCCCTCCTCCCCACTCTTCCACTTTCCCTCAGCACTAGACCCTAGGGATTAAGGGGGCAGAAAGGTCCCCCAACACTAGACCGCAGGGATCAGTGGGACAAAAATGTCTCCTACCTCTAGGCACCAGGGATGTTGGGAGCAGAAATTTAAACTGGGCCACACTCCAACCTCAGTCATGATAGCTCCAAAAGCCAAACAAGGGCTTGAGGTGGGAGCTCTCCCTCCCCAGTACACAGTCCCGTTTCTCCATATGGCCGCCCTGAAGCTAATGGGGGCTGGAAACATCAGAGCAACCAGTTCTGGACACTCTTTGGGGGCTGGTTGGGCACTAATGAATTGAGGAGAAGAGAGAGGAAGGAGGCATGCTGGGTCACTCTCTGACAGTCACTGTCCTATTTCCAAGCTTGTTTCAAGAAATGGATCCATCCCAGGCCGTGTGGGTATGTGTCTCGGGCGAGGTGTGTCCTGCCAGCAGTTGGCAGTTGCTTCTAGATTGTGGGTGGCCCTTGCCATGGGATTCACCATGTCTAGAGCCTGTCATCTGCATGCCCCTGAGTACAATGTCAATGACCCCAGGAGAGTACCTCTAAGATTTGGAGTGGTAACATTCAAAATACTGTGGTGGGAAGGTACGATGGTGGTGGAATTGGTGTTTGCATATTAAATGTAATAAATTATTGTAAACAACTTTATAAAAACAAAATAAAAATTTGCAAAAAAGTCAGCAAAATATAAAGCATGAAAAGAGAACAGAAAAATCAAAGATACACCAATATAAAACTTTTATTTAAAAAAAAAAGCAATGGCGTCTAAGCTACTAAGATAGCCCACAGAATGGGAAAAATTATTTACCCAATACCTAGCTGATGAAAGGCTAATATCCAAGTTATATAGCACATTGGTAGAACTTTACCAAAAAAATATCTCCCAACCCCATCAAACAAATGCAGAGAGGAATAATGAACAGAAACTTCCTCCAAGAAGAAATTCAAGGGCTGGAGCAATAGTACAGTGGTAGGTTGTTGCTTTGCACGTGGCTGATCTGGGTTTGATCCCCGCCATCCTACGGGCTACACCTGCCTTGGAACCCCAAGTGTTCTGTGAGAACCAGAAGGCAGTGTCCTTCCTAAAGACACCCCATGCACACCCCATTCTCCCTCTCACCTAGAGGTGGAAATCACACCCAGATCCAAGACAGACCTGAGCCAACAACCCGTCAAAGACAAATTGTGTTGGCAGAAGATCAGACAGACTGTGATGCCCGTGAGGTAAGGAGGCTGCAGACACCCATCCCAGGGCACAAAGTGACCTGCCTGAAAGTGATGTGTTCCCCCCAAGAGTCAGAAATGGTTCAACAGAATTCTTACTCACCTGTAATTCCGTCTTTTACCTACCCTGTCAAAATCATATTCATTTACCCCAACCTTGTCTTTCTTCCCTCTTCCTTCCCGCCCTTCTCCTCTCCCCCTCCTCCTTCCTGCCCCCTCCCTTCTCCCCTCCTCTGCCCCTTCCCATTGAGGAATGGGGCTATGGGACTATGAGACTCTGCGGCTACAAAAAGCAATTGCAGACGTGCCCCCATGGCAGGGATACTGCGTACTAGGAGTGGCGAGATGACCCAAACAGAACAACATTGAGACTCGTACTCTGCAATTAAAGAAGTTACACAGTCTCCAAGGAAGTTCAGCTCGAGAAGAGGGCACCAAATAAAGGGTGCTGGGAGGATCCTCCCAGGGTGGGAGAAGCATGCTGAAAGTAGACTATACACCAAACATGACTACCACTCAGTTCCTCTCTTGCAAACCACAGCACCCAAAAGGAGAGAGAGAACAAGGGGGAATCCCCTGCCACAGAGGTAGGGTGGGAAAGGAGGGGGAAGGGAGGTGGGAGGGATGTTGGGACCCGTGGTGGTGGAGGATGGGTACTTGATCATTGTGTGACTGAAACCCAAGCAAAAAATTTATGTCTACAACTGTACCTCATGGTGTTTCACTAATAAAAAAATAATTAAAAAATTATTGAATAAAAAAATAGTTACACAGCCTCCAACACATCCATATGTGCAGGAACAAACTCAAACATAAAATAAAGAACCAGTAAAAAATCCAAAGAAAAAAATTTCAATTTTTAATATGAAAATTAAGAGATCCTGGGGTCTCACCATGTTTCGCGCTTGTCCCTATCCCTCCCCGAGCGCACCCCTCCCCCAGCCTTTCCAGAGGGATTCAGGGCTTCTTTATTATGGTCTTTACCCAGATGCCACTCAGGTTGGAAACTGTTCCTGAACTGTTCAGTGGTTCTGAGCAAGAGATGTAATCCACTGCTTCTTGCAAGTCAGAGGATGGGGTCCCATCCGACAGGCAGAAAGGCTAGGGGATTAATCTAGAGTTGCAAAAGTTAGATGTGGGTTTTCACATCATAATCCCAGGGACTGTGCCATCTGGGCAATTGGTAGCCACTGGGGCCCTTTGTTAGTCATGAGTGTCACCCCTGAATGGGGACCTGGAGGTAGATAGTTTGTTTACCTCTGTGGCACAGCGAGAGATCAGAGCCCCCTGCCTCAGAGACAGGTATGCCCAGACCTCTGCCAATGGCCCTACCCTGGGTCAGGGCACCTAGAACCTGGTGCCCTTTCTCAGGCACTAAGAGGATCAACCTCTTTGCCTCTGGGCCCTACTGCTGATTAGAAAGGGTTTTTTGGGGTTATTTTTCTTTTTTTCACTTCTAAATGCTCATTCTTCCAGGAGGTCTGGTGCCCAGCCTCAACCAAGAGCTGGAGCAGTGCCTCTGAGGCTCTCTTTCAGTCCTCTTGGGCTTCTGACACTAAGACCTTATCATCTACAGACTGCAGGATGGTCCATTCCAGGGCTCCAACGAGGATTTTCTTAAGTCCAGAGCCAGGGTCTTCCTGAAGAAGGTGGTCGAGTTTTTGAATCCTTGGGCAATGGGTCCACAGTAACTGAGGTTTCCTCCTGTCTCTGGATCCTTTGGCCCAAACGCAAATAGGGGTCTGCTTCCTGGAACAATTTGCAAAGGGAGAAACACATCTTTTGAGGTTCAGGCCCGTCAATCTTTGGGCACTAGAGGAAAACAGACTCGAGAGTGGAAGGGCTGGGTACCACAAGGTGACCAGCAGGAGCGACCACACTGACTCGGCGCAGGTCATGACTTCTCAACTGAGGCCAATGGGTTGCTCCCAGTTGAGCTGCATCCCACCACTATTCCTGCCTCCCAGACCTGCGCAGTATCTTTCCCTATCCCTAGCCACACCTCACGAGTTACCTGACATTGAGGCTGTCTCTGGAGGCTCACTCCTAGCATGAGTTTACCAGCAGAGGGGCATGATACTGCCATTAGAGGGCGCCTGGAGAGGGTATTTTCCAAAGGGGGAATCCACAGTGTCAAGGTGGACATTTATTTGCTCTTCTAGCTCTGTCGGGAGATCGAACGCCAATAAGATACTAAAGTGGGGAACAGGGAGAGCCTTGTTTTCCATATGGAACCCCCAGCATCTGCTGAGACCATGGATTATCAGGCCCAGCAAAAGCCGGGAAGGGCTGCACCTCCGATACCTTCATCAAACTCTGCTTCCTATGTTGCCCTGTCTTGAGGTCATGGGGCGACCGTTTCCACGAGGCTTTTCTTGGGAGTAGGTACCAAGTTACCCTGCCTTCCCTGCCTGCCTGGGAACTCCCTGCGACTCTGTCAGACTGTCCAAGTGGTCCTGGTGTCAGTAGACATTTCTGGAAGCTACCCAACTTTGAATGTCTGCCACTCCCATTCACAGAGGGTCACAGCTTGTCTGGTGTCATATTGGCACTTTGTTCTCTCCTGCAGCATGTCATGGCCCTCTGGGGCAATAATCTGGGGCCTTCCTTCTACCCCTCCGCATCCTCCACAACTGACTCCTGCTCCTGCTCTGGCTCCCCTCTTTCTCCCTGCCCCTTGTCTGCCCTGCCAGTTCTCGCCGCCTCTAGACCAAGGGCACACTGGAGGTGCTGGGTCTGGCCTTAACCACTCGACTGGGGTAGTGCTGTCTCCACTGGACGAGTGTTAGTGCCACCCAGCTGCCATGCTCTCTGCCAACTCCTCCTGTGCACCAGGTGCCACTGCTTGGGTGTTGCTCTTTTTCCTTTTGGTCTTGTCTTGCTTTCTCCCCTGCTTGGTAGTGAGTTTTGTTGTTTCACAAATGAGAATTGCAGCACTAATATAACTTTGAGTTTTCAACGATTATGAACTCATACTTACTTTGCCAAAATTTCTGCCTAAAGCTAACTAAAAACCAAGCATCAGGGACTGGAGTGATAGCACAGTGAGTAGGGTGTTTGCCTTGCACACGGCTGACCTGGATTTGATTCCCAGTATCCCATATGGTTCCCTGAGCACCACCAGGAGTAATTCCTGAGAGCATGAGCCAGGAGTAACCCCTGGGCATCACTGGGTGTGACCCATAAAGGAAAAAAATGCACATTTTTGAATGCGGGAGAACATGATGAGTTAATAGTGCTAATGGAATGAACAGCTCCAAAGTCTGGACACCGCACAAAGTGAGAGATCAGTTTTACAGCAGATCTGATGGGCGTCGGGGTATTAGCAAGCAGCTGACAGGAGAGTAAGGAACAAGAAATGACCAAGCTTTCTTGGTGCAGAGAAGGATCTGGAGCATATCAATAACGTTGGAAAATTTGGGGGATTTTCCAAGGTTTCTAAGTTGAACAGTGTTTCAGACCACCTCTGGGACATCTCAGGTGATTTCCGTCCTGTCTCGTCTCTCCCAGACCCTGTGCCTCATGGCAGCTCCTGCTCTCCAGGGTAGTCTGTCTGAAGTTAGCTTGCGGGAAATGTGGGCAGAGGTCCCCTGTCCTCTTCAGCAGGGCTCAGGAGATCCTAGTATCAGGACTTGAACAGGGCTGGGCCATATCATGGCAAGCACCTTCACCCCAGCAATATACCTGGAGCCGATTCTTGAAAAGTCTGAAAGTGCTCGGGAGTGGAAGCCTCGGGTTCCACGGGGCTGTCTCCCTGGGCACTGTGCCGTACAGAAGGGGGAGTGAGGCATCTTTAAGGGAGCCCAACTCTACAGGAAGGAGAGTTAGGTGGGAAGCAGCTGAAAGAAAAGTACTGCTTGCAGCAGGGCATTAGTCCAGCAGATAAAGTGATCTTCTTGCACACTGCTGACGTTGGATCAATGGGCCCCCCTAGTTCCACTAGGTATGGTCCCTGAGCTAAGTCAGGAGTAAAGCCTGAGCATGTCTGGGTGTGGGGCCAACACCCAAAGAAAAGTGCTGCAAGCAGACAGGGCCGACCTTTTCCCAGTGCCCTAAGGAAGGATTCCTCAAATTCTTAGAGGGCATAAGAGAGATTTCCCTGTTAGGTGGAAGGGGTGAGGGAGGGGAAGAGAGTGACAGTACTGGCCATCCACTTGTGACTCTGCCTGAGCAGTGACAGTCCACTTGGACAGTCCACAGTGGCCTGACTCAGGCCAGGACTTGGATGCTGCTGTGACACAAAGGTGTCCTGAAATTGTGAATGTCAGTGTCCTTAGGAGGGAGAAGCCCCCAATGAGGGTCAGGAGGCACGATACCCGGGGCAGGGGGGCAGAACCAGGCTGACTCTGCCCCCAAGCCCTCCACCTCCCTTGGTTGGCTGAGAGCCTGGGGCTGCCCCTCAGTCTATCCAGTTTCAGTCAATCTAAGGGCACTGAAGTGGAGGTAAACACAGTGGGAATCATAAAGCCCGAGGAGCTGGAGGTGGTAACACTCAAGAAGGACAAGCTGGTGGTGTGGGGAAGACCGTGCATCTGGAGGCAGAAATCTCCCCCAACATTGGGCACCGGGGATGTGGGGTGCAGAAATGTCCCCTAGTAATAGACACTAGTGGTCTGGGAGGCAAATAAAGGCCCTCAGCAGTAGGCACCAGTAACATGGGGTGCAGAGGTTTCCCATAACAATAGACAGCAGGGTTCCAGGGACAGAAATGTTCACAATAACTCGGCACCAGGTATGAGCAAAGCTGAAATTTCCTCCAGAAAAAAACACTAGGGATGTTGGGGAAAATTCTTTTCCAATACTAGACACAAGAGCTCTGGGGGGAGAAATGTCCCACAACAGAGAACAGAGCTCAGATAGGAGACATGTCCTCCAACACTACACAATAAAGAGTCCCAGGAGCAGAAATACTCACCCCCATAGAAATAGTTCAAAGAGTAGCAATAAGAAATGACCACCTCCCCACCCTCCACCTTAGACTATACCCCCGGAGAGAGGAGTGGAGAATGCCTGCTCACCCCCGCTTTCCTACCTAAATGTTGAGATATTTCCGGTTTGTGGGCTGTCCTTGCACGGTCCAGGGCATTTTCCACTTTTTGAGTAAAAATTCTGTCCAGAAGGCCAGAGAGAAGTCTCAGGAGACTCAGTACAGGCTTGGGATGCATGAGGTCAAGAACGTTCCCTGGCACCACAGGGTCTCCTGATCACAAAGGCTGGAGCAAATAGAGATCCCCACAAACCCCAAACCTCTCAGGTATGTACACAGGCCATGAGGGTCAATGAAGCAGTACTTGGAAGGATCTCAGTGCTTAGAGGAAACACTCATTCAGAGCACCCAATTTTCAAAACGGCACTTGGCTACAACCATCTACCCCTCCTTGGCCGAGGGAAAACGAGGCAACACTCAAACCTTCGGTTCATGGGCTACAGACCAAGCAAAAGTCTGAGCCGAGAGCTCCCCCTCCTCCAGTGCACTTTTTCTATTCTGGGAAAGGAAGTCCTGAAAAGGATGGAGGCTGGAACAGTCAGCAACTGAGTTCTAGGCACTACCTGGGACAGTTTCGGGGACCATGAATTGGTGGCAGAGGAGAGAGAGGGGAGAGGGCTGAATCAGTCTCCGTGACAGCCACTGTCCTGTTTCCAAGATTGTTTCTACAAATGGATGCATCACAGCCTGTGTGGGTGTGTGGCATTGGGTGGGTGGGTCCTGCCAGGGAACGGCTCATGATTCTTGATGAAGCATGAGCTATCATCTGGGGGTCTCACCATGGATCAGAACCTGACATGACATGCCCATGCCCATGGTGCCTGTTCCGTCTACACCCCCTCTGTAGTGCCCACCCGGAAGAGCCCCCACCTTGCCCCCAATGCTTCGTGGGTGCCAGGCCCCTTAGTGGCCAGATCATGCCTCAGGTAAAGGACCTGCAAACCTCCAGGTATTTCCCAAACCTCTCAAGGACTGGATGGACTTTCTCTGTCCAGAGCCTCACCCCAGAGTGGAACCCTTCACTGCCCACAGGCTCCCCAGACAGCACAAGCCCACAGTGACCCTGTTCCCCACCATCAGAGATAAATTTGATTCTCAGCCCAGTGAAAGTGAGAGGGAGAGATGTCAGAGCTACAGGAGACAGCCGGAGACCACTGGGGCCTGAATGTGCTCAGGGCAGGGAGGACAGGTGCATTCGTGGATGCCATAGTGGGCACGGGCGATATGGGGGAGTTGGGGTTGCTTTCAGGCTGCAGGACTCGTGAGGGCAGCGTGACCAGGCTTAGTGGCCCTAGTTGGGAGTGTGTGTGTTGAGAGGGATTTCCAGAGCAGGCCGGGATCAACACCAGAGAAGCATCAAGGTTCCCCAAGGCTAATTCTGGTGTCCAGCTCGCAGTAGGATGGACTGAGCCTCAGAGAAAGGGGCAGAGCTGGGGTGCGGAGGTTCTATGGGGTCATTAAGAGCCCTCCAGGACTCAGAAAGGGAAGTCTCTGAGCAACAGGGGGAATTGGTCAGGGACTGACTGGGTCTGAGGGCTCGAAGGCCCCACAAACTGGCTGCTGCCAGTCTGGGAGGAAGCAGAGACAGAAGGACAGAGAGAAGGTGGACACCGGTAAGGCAGGAGCAAGAACTCTGAGGGCTTCAGAAGAGGAGAGGGGCAGGGCAGGGGGGCAGGGGCTCCAAGGAGTCAAAGGAGAGGGGCAGGGAGTGAGGGGCGGTTGGGACAGCGACCAGGACAGCCCCTCTGCCAGGCTCATTGGGCTCCCACAGCAGCAGCCAGGGAAGACCTAGGGGTGCTCAGGGGCGAATCCTGGCAGCTGCACCCCAGCCTGGGCATGGGGGACGTGATCTCTGGGAATGAGAAAGTCGTGGACTGAGCTACGGGAGACCGAAAGGGTCAGTGCTCCTGGCCAACCGTGGGGCCCAGAGTTCCAAGCCACCATCGTCGGTAGGGGGCAGTGCCCGAGGTTCCGGGTGGGGTTGGGGAGGCCCGTCAGGCCCACCAGGGCAGAGGCTGGTGCAGCCTTCATTGTGAGGTTACACCTGGGAGCTCTAGATTTCTCCCTGGCCAATGGGGTTGCAGCCCCGAGTCCACGCCCCCTTCCCTGCCTATAAAAAAAGCTCGTGGCCCCGCCACTCGGGGCACCCTTTCTCAAGGATGCTTGAGGGAGAAGTGGCCCCATCACACCTTCCCCCTGTTGACCCTTCGAGGGGTCATCTAGGGGTCACCTCCAGATGGTGACCCTTCCACGGGTCATCTACGGGTAAGCTCTAGGGGTCATCTCTAGGGGATCGTTCGAAATTGGCAGAGCGCAACGGACGGTAAGAAAAGGCCCTGCGTTGGCCCTGCACTGGTCAGTGTATGGCCCTGAGGCCACAGGATCAAGCCCGGCCCATTTCCAGCAAGTCTTCCGGCAGTTTTGTCCCCAGCAGCCTCTGTCCTCGTCAGGGTCTCCCGGGACTCTGGGATGGGAGTCCCCAGAGAGCCCCTCTCCAGGACCTGTCCGTTCCTGTCCCCAGAAGAGGACCTCCTGGGCTCCTGCTGTCTAAGACCTGGGTGGCTGGACACTGGCTCCCCAGCTCAGGAAACAATGGGGGTGGGAGCTCAGGGCAATGGTGAGGAGCTGCCTCAGTGGCGCTGAGGATTCAAAGCAAGGTCCCCGGGTACACAGACCCCTCACCACAGACCCTCCTGCCAAAAACCTCCTACCATGCAACCACACCCTTCCCGTCTAATTTAGGACAGAAAGAGATGGAAGAACAGAATTTTAAAACATCAGGTATATCTTGTAAAGGCGGAGAGTCACATGGCAGCGCCTCATCCGTTAGGGGTGAATGATTTGGGCTGGTGCTTGGCACCAGGAGTTTGAAGCCTGTGATGTCTGAGCAGGGCAAGGCAGGGAGGAATCACCCAAAGTGTCCTGAGGCCACGGCCACATCCCTGCCTATAGAAATGCTCGTGGCCCCGCCCCTCGGGACACCCTCTCTCAAGGAGGCTTAAGGGAGAAGTGGCCCCAATGCACCTTCTGCATGTTGACCCTTTCCCTAGGGGATCATTGGAAATTGGCAGAGCATGAAAAGATGGGAAGAAAAAGTGCTAGGTCGGTGCTAACCCGCCAACCCTGGGCCATGCGCTGGTTCTGCACTGGTCAGTGTGTGGCCTGGAGTCCCAGGATAAAGCCTCCGCCCATTGACAGCCACGTTTTCAGGCAGTCTTGTCCTCCAGCAACTTCTGTCCTCGCCAGGGTCTCCCGGGACTCTGGGATGGAAGTCCCCAGAGACACTCTCTCGAGGCCCTGTTTCCTCCTGCCACCAGAATAGGATCTCCTGGGCTCCCGCTGACCAAAGACCTGGGTGGCTGGACACTGGCCCACCCAGCTCAGGAAACAATGGGGGTGGGAGCTCAGGACAGCACTGAGAAGTTGGGGAGTCAAAGCAGGGTCCCCGACTCCCAGAAACCTCACCACAGACCCTCCTGGCAGTGGGTTAACTGTGCAAAAACACCGTTCCCCTCTTGCTTGGGACAGAAAGAGCTGAAAGAACAGAATTTTAAAACATCAAGTGTATCTGATAAAGGCAGAAGTTTGCAATGCAGAGCGTCATCCTTAAGGGTTGAGTGATTTGGGCTGGTGCACAGCACCAGGAGCTTGAAGTCTGTGATGTCCGAGGAGGGCAAGTCGGGGAGGACTGACTTTCCAGGGAGGGGTCCTGTGAATGGGGCATTGTGACACGGGAGACCGGCTGGGAGCAGGAGCTGGGCGAGTCTCCCTGTCCCTCCACACCTGTGTCCTGCTCTGTGGGCAGCCAGAGGAAATGGGGTCAGCTGTCCACTCCCCAGAATATTACGACCCTGAAAATGCAGAGAGCTCTAGGGCCGGGACATAGAACGCTTGTTTCTCGTTGTCCCTCATGTCCCTGCCAGCACTGCCAGGTGGGCTCCAGTGGGTCCAAAGCAGGAAAGAATCCACTTTTTAAGGGGCCCGGAGCAGCAGATGGCGGTGAGAAATGAGCAGCCCCCGAGATGAGCAGGAGGAACCAAGAGTCGGGGCTGTGGACCATGAAGTTTGGGTGGGGTTGAAGGTCTGGAGTCCTTGACTGTCTGCTTCCTCTCAGGTTTACCGGCCTCTGGGTGCCCCCGAAACAGCCACATCGTTGAAAACATTTCGAAGGACAGGTGGAGGCAGGAGTTTCCAGGAACAATGGGTGAACCCGGAGAACAACTGCGGATGCGAGTGGGGGCCGAGGGGACTGAGCTGGGGTGAGAGAAGCGGGCACAGCACCGCCTGGAGTCTGAGGGCTGTGGGGTGGCCGGCCGGGAGCCCGGCCAGGCTCGAGTTGTATCTCTGTAACAGTGGAAGGGGTCTGGGTAACATTCCCCAGTCTTGGAGCTGAGCGAGTCTCCTATCATCTCCAATTATCACCTATCATTCCAAGTTGTCTTCACTGCGAGCCCACGAAAAGTTGCCGTACACGAAGAGTTTTGAGAGAGGGTGCAGGGGTCTGCTGGCCATCAGCTCCCCTCCACCCTGGGGTATTCTTGGGGCATAACAGTTCAGTCTTCTGGGCTGTGACTTTCCTGCTCTGTGAAATGGGCTGGTGAGACCCCCTGTGAGGCCAAGAGTCTGCCTTGGGTGATGGCCGGATGGACAGGTCAGAATGCCCTGAGGGCTGTTGTGGCACTGACTGGCCCACACTACATAGAGGGGTCTGGAGTTGGCAGTTGCCAGGTAGGAGTCAGGGTCCGAGGCAGAGGGAGACCCAACTCCTAGGCTCTGGGACAAAGACCCCATGGGGGCCTGTGGCTGAGGGTCTGAGCCCTGCATCTCCTGGCTGGGATGTAGTCGGTCCTCCTGCCTGTCCTCACAGACACTGTCCTACCTCCCACAGATTCCGGGGCAGGACGAAAAGGTGCAGTGCCAGTGGCCTCCCTGGGGCCGATTCTGCTGGTACCTGGAAATGCACATAGCTGCCGACAAGAACACCTGGATGCCCGCAGTCACCTGGGGTCCAAGGAGGAGCAGCTGTACCAGCGGATGCTGCGGCAGAAGCAGCCCATAGACCAGCTGCTGCAGGTGCCACCAAGGCAGCAGGCCCTGCTGGAGGCTGCCATCAGGGAGCTGAGGGAGACCAGGTGAGAGAGGGGCCACGGGCTCTTGGGCAGGAAGGCCCTAGACCTGCCTCCTCAGCTAGTGCCTTCACCCCAGGTGCTCTTCTGTGGGACTCAGCAGCAGAAACAGCAGCTGCGGAACCTGGTAAATTGGAAAGAAGTCCCGGAAAAGGCTGAGTGACAGGGAGAAGCCCCTGTGGGTCAGAGGGCGGGGCTACTGGGGAGGAGAGCCTGGCGGCCCCACCCCCAGCCCCCCACCTCCCTTGCTTGGCTGAGACCCTAATGCTGCCCCACATCCCATCCACTCCAAAGGGATTGGCATGGAGACGAACAACACACAGGTGCTCCTGGACACAAAACGTGAGGAGCTGGAGGCCACAGAGAAGGAGGAGGCACAGGAGACCAGGCAGGAGGAGTGCCAGAGTCCAGGAGCTGGAGGAGTCAGTCAAGTCCCAGGGGGCAGGGACCATGGCCTGTGTGAGATCCAGAGACGCTCCCGTTGCTGTCCTTAAGGAAGAGGAGTCCACTGACATCAGACCCAGGTCTTGTAATGACCCGCCGAAAATCCAGAAAACGCAGCTGCTCAGTAAGAGCTCCACTGGCAGCCTGACACCCAGCTGACACCTCGATTTTACTGCACCTACGCACCCATCCGCTCTCACCCAATTGATCTAGCCCAGCCCTGTCCTCCCCAGGCCACCCGAGTTCTGCCTTCTTCCTCTGCCCTTTGCTCTTCTCCCTCCACTAGAACCAGGGAGATCCCTCACTGCAAGACCAGGGATCCAGGCAAAGGCACTACTAATCTCCATCTCAATACACAGGATATCATGGGGACAGTAAAATCTCCTTCCACTAGACCCAGAGATGTGGGGGAAGAAATGTCCCCACCCCTGGACCCCTCAGGTATCAGGGGGCACAGTTTCCCCCTCCACTAGACCCCGGGATCAGGGGGGCAGAAATGTCTACCCCACTAGACCCCACGGTTCGGGGGGGCCAAAGATGCCCCCCACCACTGGACCCCAGGGATGGGGGGGCCAGAGATGCCCCCCCATCACTAGAAACCAGGGATCGGAGGGGGGACAGAGATTCCCCCCCACAAGCCGGCAAGTATCAAGGGGGGGCAGAGATGCCCCCCACCACTAGACACCAGGGATCGGGGGGGCCAGAGATGCCCCCCCCACTAGATGCCAGGAATGGGGGGGCCAGAGATGCCCCCCCATCACTAGAAACCAGGGATCGGGGGGGCCGAGATTCCCCCCCCACCAGACGGCAAGGATCAAGGGGGGGCAGAGATGCCCCCCACCACTAGACACCAGGGATCGGGGGGGCCAGAGATGCCCCCCCACCACTAGACGCCAGGGATGGGGGGCCAGAGATGCCCCCCATCACTAGAAACCAGGAATCGGGGGGGCCGAGATTCCCCCCCCACAAGACGGCAAGGATCAAAGGGGGGCAGAGATGCCCCCCACCACTAGACACCAGGGATCGGGGGGACAGAGATGCCCCCCCACCACTAGACGCCAGGGATGGGGGGCCAGAGATGCCCCCCATCACTAGAAACCAGGAATCGGGGGGGCCGAGATTCCCCCCCCACAAGACGGCAAGGATCAAAGGGGGGCAGAGATGCCCCCCACCACTAGACACCAGGGATCGGGGGGACAGAGATGCCCCCCACCACTAGACACCAGGGATCGGGGGGCCAGAGATGCCCCCCCACTAGATGCCAGGGATGGGGGGGACAGAGATGCCCCCCACCACTAGACACCAGGGATCGGGGGGCCAGAGATGCCCCCCCACTAGATGCCAGGGATGGGGGGGCCAGAGATGCCCCCCATCACTAGAAACCAGGGATCGGGGGGGCCGAGATTCCCCCCCCCACCAGACGGCAAGGATCAAAGGGGGCCAGAGATGCCCCCCACCACTAGACACCAGGGATCGGGGGGACAGAGATGCCCCCCACCACTAGACACCAGGGATCGGGGGGACAGAGATGCCCCCCCACTAGATGCCAGGGATGGGGGGGCCAGAGATGCCCCCCATCACTAGAAACCAGGGATCGGGGGGGCCGAGATTCCCCCCCCCACCAGACGGCAAGGATCAAAGGGGGCCAGAGATGCCCCCCACCACTAGACACCAGGGATCGGGGGGACAGAGATGCCCCCCACCACTAGACACCAGGGATCGCGGGGCCAGAGATGCCCCCCCACTAGATGCCAGGGATGGGGGGGCCAGAGATGCCCCCCATCACTAGAAACCAGGGATCGGGGGGGGCCGAGATTCCCCCCCCCACCAGACGGCAAGGATCAAGGGGGGGCAGAGATGCCCCCCACCACTAGACACCAGGGATCGGGGGGGCCAGAGATGCCCCCCACCACTAGACACCAGGGATCGGGGGGCCAGAGATGCCCCCCACCACTAGACACCAGGGATCGGGGGGACAGAGATGCCCCCCACCACTAGACACCAGGGATCGGGGGGACAGAGATGCCCCCCCACTAGATGCCAGGGATGGGGGGGCCAGAGATGCCCCCCATCACTAGAAACCAGGGATCGGGGGGGGCCGAGATTCCCCCCCCCACCAGACGGCAAGGATCAAGGGGGGGCAGAGATGCCCCCCACCACTAGACACCAGGGATCGGGGGGGCCAGAGATGCCCCCCCACCACTAGACGCCAGGGATGGGGGGCCAGAGATGCCCCCCATCACTAGAAACCAGGAATCGGGGGGGGCCGAGATTCCCCCCCCACAAGACGGCAAGGATCAAAGGGGGGCAGAGATGCCCCCCACCACTAGACACCAGGGATCGGGGGGGCCAGAGATGTCCCCCCACCACTAGATACCAGGGATGGGGGCGCCAGAGATGCCCCCCCACCACTAGACGCCAGGGATGGGGGTGCCAGAGATGCCGCCCCTCCACTAGACGCCAGGGATGGGGGGCCAGTGATGCCTCCCCACCACTAGACGCCAGGGATCAGGGGGGCCAGAGATGCCCCCCACCACTAGACACCAGGGATTGGGGGGGCCAGAGATGCCCCCCACCACTAGACGCCAGGGATGGGGGGCCAGTGATGCCTCCCCACCACTAGACGCCAGGGATCAGGGGGGCCAGAGATGCCCCCCCCACTAGACACCAGGGATCGGGGGGGCCAGAGATGCCCCCCACCACTAGACGCCAGGGATGGGGGGCCAGTGATGCCTCCCCACCACTAGACGCCAGGGATCAGGGGGGCCAGAGATGCCCCCCACCACTAGACACCAGGGATTGGGGGGGCCAGAGTTGCCCCCCCAACCACTAGATGCCAGGGATGGGGGGGCCAGAGATGCTCCCCCCCACTAGACGCCAGGGATCGGGGGGGGTCAGAGATGCCTCCCCCCACCACTAGACGCCATTTATCGAGGGAGGGGCCAGACATGCCCCCCCACCACTAGACGCCATTGATCGGGGGGGGGCAGAGATGCCCCCCACCACTTGACGCGATTGATGGGGGGGGCCAGAGATGCCCCCCCCCACTAGACGCCAGTATTGGGGGGTGACGAGATGTCCCCCTCCACAAGGTCCGAGGGATCAGAGGGGCCGAGATATCCCCCTCCACAAGGTCCGAGGGATCAGAGGGGCCGAGATGTCCCCCTCCACAAAGTCCGAGGGATCAGAGGGAAGAAATGTCCCCCTCCACAAGGTCCAAGGGATCAGGATGGCAGATATATCCCCCCAGCACTAGCAAACAATGATTTGGAGGTCAGAAGTCACAACTCAGCTCTCCCCTCCCCATTGTGGGGTCCTGTTTCTGCGCATGACAGCCCTGAAGCTTGGCCGCTGGTACCATACAGTCACCGGATTCTACACACTCTTTGGGGCTGTTTGGGGACTTTGTATTCCTGGCTGAGAAGAGGGGAAGGAGGAAGGCGGGCTTTCTCCCTGACCGCCACTGTCTGATTTTCACGATTGTTGCAATAAATGGATCTATCCCAGGCCTGTGTGGGTGTGTGTGTCACTGGGCGGGGCAGGTCTGGCCAGTAGGTGACAGTTGCTTCTAGATTGTGGGAAGCCTTGGCCATGTCACCATGCCAAGACGCGTCACCTGCCTGCCCCTGTGTGAAGCCTGTCAATGACCCCAGGAGAGTCCACCCCAAGGGTTGAAGGTCTAAATCACGGATGCATCCCCAGGAGGGAGGGCAGGATGCAGCACCCAGAGCCCTGCCTTCCACTGCAGCACCTCCATGGCCTCCCCTGCCCCTGGTGCCTATTTCCCCATTCCCCTCTGCAGTGGCACCAGGGACAGACCCCACTTTGCCCCCTAGTGGCCACATCAGGTTTCTCAGGATGAGCACTTGAAAGTGCTCCTGCAGCAGGTGGGTCCAAGGTGCTGTCCCCTCAGCCAGGCTCCCCCTGGATGGCACCCACCCCAGCAGGAAGACAGTGTGTTATCAGTGGAGCAGGATGGGGCTGTGAGATGGAACATGTTTCTAGTATCCCCGAGCTGTACAGAGCTGATCCCTGATAATAGCGCCCCACTTCTGTGTGGACCATCAGGTTCCCTAATACAAGTCCCATTGCCACCATCACAGCACCTTCAGACCCCGTGTAATAGAGAACCAGGCCCCGACTCCTCTTTGTTCCTGCACGCCTGGACCTGGTGGGACAGCCTTGGCTGAGTGACACGCTACTGGTGACAAGAACTGTGTCCGGATCCATGTGTCAGACCAGATGGCAAAGCCTCAGAAGGAAGAGTCATCCTGTTCTAGTCATTTGCAGGAATTTGGTCAGCCATGCCCCTTCCTGCCAGTCACACTGCTACTGGGAGTCACACTCCTGGTAAGGCTGGCCAGGCCAGGCAAAGGCAGCTCCTGGTTTACCCCTCAGTGCCCAGTTCATAGCCCTGCCCCTCTACCTGCACCATGGGCCTGGGGCCGCCCATTCACTCTCACGGTTCTGCACACCTCACACATGTCCTGCACACCCTCTCGCAGCCTCTACTGGGGCTCTGGGCTTAGCTCCCCGTGTCCGGCCTCTGGGTCCCTTGGCTCTGGAAACCCCAAGTCCATGTTTGCCTTGAGGTTTGGGGAGCTGGGAGACTGTGGGGATCAGCAGCTTGACCCCTCTCACCCCTTGCCAGTGGGGAGAGCTGTTCTCCCATTGAACGACTGTCTTGGGAGTTTTTTCTCTGAGAATCTTACAGAGTCTCACCCAGACACAGGTGGCACCCAAGAGTTTGCCGGAAGCATCCCAGTGTATTCCATGTGTGCAGGCTCTATCCAGCTACCCCCAAACGGGCATTAGCAGGTCACAGCATAATAATGTAGGTTGTTTGCAGGCTACCTCAATTCTGTGGTAACAGCTTTCATCTAACATACATTGGTGCCTACTGCTCTCAGGTGCTCCCACAGTGGTGACTCCAGTTTCTAAGCTCCATTGTTTGAGCGTTCCCGTGAGCCTCTTCCATCCCTGCTCGGGCAAACTGCTCTCACTCTCTTCCTCGGTGAGAGATTTGGGAACCCCATCTGGGTCGTACAGAGGGACAGAGACATATAAATAAAGTTAAGGAAATAGGAGGAACTTACTGGGGGCGCTCCCGGGCGGACTCTCCGAACCTCAGGTGAGGCAATGGTACACCCGCGCCCTGGGTTAGATGAAGGGGGCTTTGAAGTTGTCTTGGTCTGGTCCTAGTCATCTGTTCGTGGGTCAATGGTAAGGAACCTGGAATGAAGCCTGGTGGCTTCCTTTCACCAGGTGGGCGATAAGTCTTGTCTTCCTCACGTGGGATAAGGTGATCTCTGACTCCAGGAATGTTGCTGTCCACTCAGCCTGTTGCCATTTGGTTTTGGGCACCATTTTGTCAGAGCAAACCTCACATTTGATTCTTGTCAAATTTGGTGATTCCTGACCCATCCATCTTGTCCACCTCCTAGAGTGGGTCTCTCAGAGGTCCTGCCTAGTATTTCGCTTCTGGCTCTTGTTGCCTGCTTGGTTCCCTCCCCTTAGGATTGGCAGACAGAATCATGGGCTACAGACCAAGCAAAAGTCTGAGCCGAGAGCTCCCCCTCCTCCAGTGCACTTTTTCTATTCTGGCAAAGGAAGTCCTGAAAAGGATGGAGGCTGGAACAGTCAGCAACTGAGTTCTAGGCACTACCTGGGACGGTTTAGGGGATCATGAATTGGTGGCAGAGGAGAGACAGGGGAGAGGGCTAAATCATTCTCTCTGACAGCCACTGTCCTGTTTCCAAGATTGTTTCTACAAATGGATGTATCCCAGCCTGTGTGGGTGTGTGGCATTGGGTGTGGCGGGTCCTGCCAGGGAACGGCTCATACTTCTTGATGAAGCATGAGCTGTCCTGTGGGGTCTCACCATGGATCAGAACCTGACATGTCATGCCCATGCCCATGGTGCCTGTTGTGTCTACACCCCCTCTGCAGTGTCCACTGGGAAGAGCCCCAACCTTGCCCCCAATGCTTCCTGGGTGCCAGGCCCCCTAGTGACCAGATCATGCCTCAGGTAAAGGATCTGCAAACCTCCAGGTATTTCCCAAACCTCTCAAGGACTGGATGGAATTTCTCTGCCCAGAGCCTCACCCCAGTGTTGAACCCTTCAATGCCCACAGGCTCCCCAGACAGCACAAGCCCACAGTGACCCTGTACCCCACCATCAGAGATGGATTTGATTCTCAGCCAGACATACGTGTTCCCGAACCTCCTCTCCCCACAAGGCTGCCCCGTGGTGTCCACCAGTGTCCCTAGCATTCCTGTGCCCCAGCCCCAAGCCTCGCATGAGTCAAACATGTCTGTGAGGAGACGTGGGCCATGGGAGGAGGGGATGAGTGGAGGGGACATGAGTTTTTGGTATGCAGGAACGGGCGACGGCCGGAGGGAGCGGCCACCCCAGACAGGTGTTCTCCACACAGGGCTTTTTCCAGGTGGTTCTGGAAGGAGGGCTGGGAGGGTGCCAGGCAGAGGAGGAGAGAGCTGAGTAGAAGCTGGGCAGTGGGGTTGAAGTGGGAGTGGACAAAGGTGAAACCTGCTCAGCCTAAGGATGGAACCGTCTTCCTGTCTTTGGAGACAGCCTAGGTTTTGGGTGGCACAACTGTGAGCGTTGCTGCCCAGCTTAAATACACAACCTCAGAGCAGGGAGAGAGCTCAGGGTCAGGGGACCGTGTGAAAAGACCCAAGTGCCTTCCTGGACACTGCCTGCCCCCTGGGCACCATCAAGTTTGGCTCTGGAGGATCCCATCCCAGCCCAGGGATGGCCCTGTAGCATTGGATCTGAGCCAGGTTCATCATTGGCCCATCTGTCCCTGGAGGCCATGTCAACAGTACGACTTCGTGGGTGACCCAGCCTGCCCTTACCAGAGTGACTTCAGGCTTTTTGGGTGTCGTTGTACAACCTTTCTTGGGAGCTACCGAGGCTTCCAGGAGGCTCCAGGGCAAAGCATTTCTAGAAGATGCGACCAAATTCTATGGCAGGTCTCAACCATGATTGACGTTCCCTTCAGAGGTCCTTCGAAGCACCGTGCCAGGCCTGGGATGCCCCTGTGCCGGGTGTTCCCCGTCCCTGAGGATGTGTTGCTTCTGCAGGTGCAGAGAGCAGAAGTACAATTATGAAAGTCTGCCAACGACGTCCGTGATCATCGCGTTTTATAACGAAGCTTGGTCAACCCTCCTTCGCACCGTTTACAGTGTCCTCGAGATGTCCCCAGACATCCTGCTGGAGGAGGTCATCCTGGTCGATGATTTCAGCGATAGAGGTACCTGGCCTCCCCTCTACCCTGCCCTGACCTCCCCTCCCCCCACCCCGCCCTCCCTTGACCCCCATCCTCCCCTCCCCTGCTCTTGCCTCTGAGCTCTGTCTGGTTCTCGCTGTGGACGGGTTCTGATTGAAGGCTGTGCTGGGCTGTTCTCTGTGAGGCTCTAGATAACAGTGATTTACAGGAGACAACAGGAAACGTCTCCGTGCAGTTGGGGTATGGCTGTAGAGGGCAGGTGTGGGAGCAGGTGTGGGGGACAGGTGTTGGGGTTAGGTATGGGCTATAGGCATGGGGAAACAGGTGTAGAGGGCAGGTGTTGGGGGGTGGGTGTGAGAGAGAGGTCTTGGGGACAGAGGTGGGGGAGAGGTGTTGGGGGCCAACTGTGAGGGAGGGTGTGGGGGCAGGTGTGGAGGCAGGTGTGGGGGCCAGGGGTGGGGGCAGGGGTGAACACTCGCCTTCTTTGGGGTGCTGTCCTCCCTGGGCTGCCCCAGCCTGGCCCCTCCCCTCTCTCTCTCACTCCCACCTGTCCTGAAGGGTGTCCAGGGGCCTCGGGCAGCACCTAGTAGGGGTCTCACCTCCCACCCTGCAGAAGAACAGTCACCTGGCCACACCTGGCTGCAGGGCACGCTCAGGACTGTAGTCTCGCTTGTTTGTTCTGGGGCCTGCTGGGCGGTTCTCCGGGCTTGCTCCTGGCACTGTTCTCAGGGCTCACTCCTGGTGTGCTCAGAGGACCAGGTGGGGCGTTGGGGATCACACATCTTAACCTGGGTGACTGATGTCTTTGGGGTGGTGGCCATGTGCTCGGCTGGAAATCGTGGGAAGAGTATTCGGGGTCATTCAGCGTTGCCCATGACAGCGTTGCCCATGACAGAGTGCAGGGCAGGTGAGCGTGAGGCGATGCCGATAGAGCCAGCTGGGCACCAAGTCCTGACAGTCCTGAGACCTGGGGGTCTGGGTCCAAGGGGGGCACGTGGGAACGTTGCTGGTTGTTCTAGAGTTCTCCATCCCAGCCTTCCCTTGCCCGGGCAGGGCGGGAGTGAGCCGGCTGCCCCATTCTCCTCCCCAGAGCACCTGAAGGAGCGCCTGGAAGCCGAGCTGGCCCACCTGCCCAAGGTGCGCCTCATCCGCGCCACCAAGAGGGAGGGCCTGGTGCGCGCCCTGTTGCTCGGGGCTTCGGGGGCCAAGGGCGACGTCCTCACCTTCCTGGACTGCCACTGCGAGTGCCACGAGGGCTGGCTGGAGCCACTGCTGCAGAGTTGCGTGGGCGGTGCCCAGTGGGAACACGGGAGACCCAGCTCCATGGGTCTCGGGCTCGGCCTGGCTGCCCCGTCCCCCAGTCTCAGGCCACGGCTCCATCCCTGGTCACATGATCAGGGACCCTGGGCTGGGAGCCTTCGAGGGCATCAGGAGCTGCTGTACCCACGGCTTACTGGTGCAGGGGAGTTGCTTTTACTGCCGCTGGTCAGGTGCCTGAGTCGAAAACTGCTGCCGTGGGCAGAGAGGCCAAGAACAGGATGGTGTGGATCTTATCAGATCACAGCCCTAGGCAGCACATTTTGGTCTTCTTTCCTTCATGCTGGGCTGACTTTCCCAGGTCATCCAGTACCTGTGTTGCCTGGGGCTCCTCAAGCCTGAAGGGACCCACAGAAATGGTGATTCACAGTAATTTCTCTTATGTATTTATTTATTATTTATTTTTTGCTTTTATGGGTCGCACCCGGCAATGCACAGGGGGTCACTCCTGGCTCATGCACTTAGGAATTATTCCTGGTGGTGCTCAGGGGATTATATGGGCTGCTGGGAATCAAACCCGGGTCAGCCCCGTGGAAGGCAAAAGCCCTACCCACTGTGTTATGGCTCCAGCCCCTGTATTTTTTGGGGGGGGGAGTTGTGTGTGTGAAGGGGCTTACCCGTGAGTGCTCAGGGCTTACTCTTGGCTCTGCTCAGGGATCACTCCTGGTGGTGTTCAGGGGACCACATGGGGTCCCGGGGATTGAACCAGGGCAGCCACCTGTCGGGCAGGCACCTTCCCTGGGGTCCTGTGTCTCTGGCGTCCACCTTCCTTAGCGTCACTAGGAAACCATGAGCAGAATCATGGACAGGAAGCAGATGGCCCTCGCCTGGGTTATTTTTATCTTCTTACCCCTGTAGTCTTAAACTATGCTTTTAAGTATCATTCTTTGAAAGGGTTTTAAATGCAGGGGGGAGGGGAACCACTCCAGGCTGCCCTTCCCCCAGACCCACTTTACTCCCTCCACTTCCTCCCTCCTGATGCTGCATCACTGTTGTAGGCCACCCCCAGACTTCTCCAGGTGGGCTGTGCCCCCATGTGGCGTGGACAAGGATGCGGGGGGGTTCAGGGTCTGCGCAGCTGGCCTCTGGAAGCACATGCACCCACTGTCTCCTCTCCCAGGTGTCGGTGTCCATCATCCGGCCCCCAGCCTCACCTTGCTGCTCTCTGCCCTCCCCATCCCTGTCCTCACCCACTCTGGCTCCCTTCATGGCTTCTTTCTCTTCCCCAGCTTCAAAGAGGGTCCCGGCAGCTGGACTCCCAGGGGCCCAGGCCAGTGCCAGGGGCTGAGAGCAGAGCCATCATCGTGTCTCGCTTTCCCTCTGAATCCCAGGCTGGAGGGTGGCATTGGGGACCGATGCCATGCAGGGTCCAGAAGCAGGGGACCTGAGGGCACACACTGGGCCTCAGTGGGAGCGAGCATGGCTTGGAAGGGGCGCGGGTGTTCCCGGTCACTCCGGTCCTGGCCATATCTGGGTGGTGTGTGTGTGTGTGTGTGTGTGTGTGTGTGTGTGTGTGTGTGTGGTCACTGCAGGATCGGGGAGGAGGAGACGGCGGTGGTGTGCCCCGTGATCGACGTGATTGACTGGAACACTTTTGAGTACCTGGGCAACTCCGGAGAGCCTCAGAGTGGTGGCTTTGACTGGTGGCTGTTGTTCACGTGGCACGTGGTCCCTGAGCGGGAGCGGAAGCGGATGCGGTCCCCCATCGATGTCATCAGGTCAGGACTGGCTGGGAGCGTAACCCCCCCCACCAACTGCAGCAGACGCCCCGGGGGAGGGCACGGATGCTTCGCTGGGGCCCCACCTGGTTTTGTTCTAAAGCATCTGCTGATTATTTTTTTACTCTACACCCACCCCGCTCTAAGTGTGGGGTTCATATTCATTGGCCTATTTTGTTTATTTAAAAACAAAGGTGAGGGGGCTGGAGAGATAGTTCAGTGGGTAGGGCGCTTGCCTTGCAGGAGTTTGCCCTGGGTTCGATCCCCCAGGCACCCTGTTATGGTTTCCCGAGCACCGCCAGGAGTGATTCCTGAGTGCAGAGCCAGAAGTTGCTCCCGAGCATTGCCGGGTGTGGTCCCAAAGCCAAAGCCAAAACAAGATAAATAAAAATAGGGTGAAGTATGTATCCTAAAATGTACTGCTCTGACCGTTCTTAAATATATAACTTGGGAGACTCAAGCGCGCTTTTCCCTCGACCTCGCAGAATCTCTCCAACCGTCAGGCGGTGTGTGTCAACCCCAGCCCCTAACGGCTCCATGGCCTCTAACACACCCCCACAAAAACTTTCCCCCTTCCAGACGCCTCACGTGAATGAGGCCACCACGCTTTGTCCCTTCGCGTTTGCCTTCTTGCCGGTCCCGAGATGTTTGCCTTGGGAACCCATAATTCTGCCTTGTGTCAATGTGGCCGGTTTTGTTGGCCCCTTCACCTCCGGTGGGTGTGTCCGCCTTTCAGGAGTTGTGTGCCATGCCCCGGGGAGGACTGATATCACAGGTGCCCTGCCCCCTGGACTGGTGCCAGTCTCCAGGGCCCGAGGTGGCTGGCTGCCACTTCCGGCTGTCCACGTGGGCGTGGGGTTCTGGGTCAGGTGGCGACTCCATGGTGACGACTCTGAGCACTTAGTGGCAGGCCTCTGTGGGACTGAAGCCAGTTAGGGGATGGGTGAGGGTGCAGGGTGAGGGCGGCCGAGAGCCAGCGTTGGTCAGTGGGTGAGCCTGGGTCTGAGCCCGGCTGCTCGCGTTCTGTTTCATTTGTTTGGCTTAGTTTTCGGGCCACACTTGCTGAGGCTCGGGGTTACTCCTGGCTCTGCACTCAGGAATTACTCCTGGTGCCTCGTGGTGAGGGAGCTGGTGGGCACAGAATGGGGTGCAGGGACCAGGCATGTGTTAGGAGGCTCTGCAGACTTCCCCGTCAGAAATGCGGGCGCAGGAGAAGACGGAGGCTGAGACTGGGGGGTGGGAGGACCTCCGGGGCGGTGGGGGGATTTGGAGAACCTGATTGACATCTGGGGAAAAGGACGGATTGAGGGTGACACCCGGATTGCTGGAGTGGCCACTGGGGGGCCGCTGGCATTGCCCCTCACACAGCAGATTTAGAGACTGAGGCAGAGGAGGAGGGATCATGTGTCAGGTCATAGATGCAGCCTATGATGTGGAGACATACTCCCTCCCTCCAACCCCTCCCCCAGTGCACACATATGAAGACATGTGCACACACCCACACACATGGACAAATGCAGCAGCTTCATGGTCAGTTGCCTGCCCCTCCCAAAGTCTCATCTCAGTTTTTTTTTTTAATGTAGGAGTACTGCTATTTATTCAGCCACTGATTAGCTGATTGAATTGTGCATGAACTCCACACATCATCTCAGCTTTCTTGCGTGTTTCAGTCACCCTGTTCCCTAATCTTATACCCTAAAGCCATGTGAAAGTGCTCTCATGCTGACACCCCTCCCTCCCTCCCTCCCTCCCTTTTCCCTACTTCCCTCCCCCACTCCTTCCTTCCTTCCTTCCTTCCTTCCTTCCTTCCTTCCTTCCTTCCCTCCCTCCCTCCCTCACTCCCTCCCTTTTTTCTTTCCCTCCCTCCTTCCTTCCTTCCTTCCTTCCTTCTTTCCCTCCCTCCTTCTGTCCCTCCTTCCTTCCTTCCTTCCTTCCTTCCTTCCTTCCTTCTTTCCCTCCCTCCTTCTGTCCCTCCTTCCTTCCTTCCTTCCTTCCTTCCTCCGTCTCTCTCTGCCTCCCTCTCTCTCTCCCTCCATCCTTCTCTCCCTCCCTTTTCTCTCTCTTCTCTCCCTTCCTTGGTCTTCCCTCCCTCCTGTTCTTCCATCCCCCACCAAGGAGTCCCACTGACCTTTCCCCGTGTACTCTGAGCCTGCAGTGCTGGGAGGACTCCCAGTGCCACCACAGGGACCCGGCTGCCACCAGTTTCCCACACCCACATCTGCACTCTGGGGTGCTTCCCTTCCAGCTTTCGACCTGAGCCACCTCTGGGGGCCGGGGAAGATGCCATGCCTGCTCAGTGGGGTTGGCGGAATCGAGGGCTTCAGGAAAATGTGCTAGAATCATCTTTCATGGCCTCCAGCAGCCCCCAGCTACATCTGTGAGTGCCTGGGCTCTGCTGTGAGACCACCACCACCGCCCACCCCGCCACCCTCCCAGCCATGTGCTCTCTCCGCCCTCTCTCCGGGTCCATCTGCAGCTGCCGGGGTCCTCTCATGCTTAGACTTTGCCCATGCTGAGGCCTTCCCAGCACCGTTCATTCCTCTGTACTGGACACGCCCCGGACCTGTACCCTCTCCTCCCTGGAAACAGCTGTCCCTGCCCTTGACCCCTCGAGAGCACATGCATCACACGCAGTTCTGTGATTATTTGGAGGGGTCTGGGAGCTTCCCCAGCTAGGACTCCCAGCAGAGCCCCCCCACCACCAGTGCTCCCAGACTGATGAAGGCAGATCAGGCCTGGGTAAGGGTTCCTGCGGCTGGCACTGAGACGCATGTGTTGCAACTCTTCCAGGTCCCCGACAATGGCTGGTGGGCTGTTTGCTGTGAGTAAGAAATATTTTCAGTATCTGGGGTCTTATGATACAGGAATGGAAGTTTGGGGCGGAGAAAACCTCGAATTCTCCTTTCGGGTAAGTGTTCTAGTCTCCCCTTGTGCGTGTTTAGCCTCTCCTGTACTCTCTTGTGGCTCTGTGTCTGTCTCTGTCTCTTTCTGTAGCCGTGCATGGCTGTCTGTCTGTCTGTCTGTCTGTCTGTCTGTCTCTCTCTCTCTCTCTCTCTCTCTCTCTCTCTCTCTCTCTCTCTCCATGCCTCTGTCTCTCTGGATTTCATGAAAACCTGTTGGACTTTTCCCCGCCTTGGCCTTTTGTCCAGTGTCCTGAGAGTGGACACGTGGACAGCCTATATATGTGCTTCTCTCATCTGACCTTCTCACAGAACGTGCTTTTAACTAGAAAAGCAGGAGGCAGGGAAGGAACCTCCTAGGTCCCCTGGTTCTTTTCTTTCCCTCTGCTGCCCTGGGCCGAGGTTGGCCCCAGACACAGCATCCTGCCTCCTGGTCCACCTTTGGTCGCCAGGCTTGCTGAGCTCTTTAGGAAGTCGCCTCTGTATGTATGTAGCAGGGTGACTTTCAGAGTCTGACACCGAGAAGGATTCTCGGGAGAGCTTGTTAAAGGGGTCAGGTTCAGTGGCTGGACGTGCAGGCCGGAGCAAGAGTCACATTCTAAACGAGTGAACCCCCTGAGGCCGCCCTCTGCCCTCAGAATCCCCGAGGGACAGTTCTGTGAGAACCCCCGCCATTTCCGTGGGATTCCCAATGAACTTGTGTCTGGCATATTACATTTCAAGACCATATGCCATTGGTCATGCTTTTTGATGATGTTAAAAATTTCTGTTTAATTTTTTTTTCGGCTTTTTGGGTCACACCCTGCGATGCTCAGGAGTTCCTCCTGGCTCTGTGCTCAGAAATTACTCCTGGCGGTGCTTGGGGGACCATATGGGATGCTGGGAATCAAACTTGGGTCAGCCGCGTGCAAGGCAAACGCCCTACCCACTGTGCTATCGCTCCAGCCCCTCTGTTTAATTTTTGTGAGGTATTTTTTCATCTTTTCTGCTTGCTTGTTTTGTTTTGGGGCCACACACAGTGGTGCTCAGGGGTTGCACTGGGCTCTACCCTCAGAGATGACTCCTATCTGTGCTCGGGGTCCATATGGGATGCCGCGGATTGAACCTGGGTTGGCCCCATGCCAGGCAGTATGCTCTTCTCGCTGTACTAGTGTTCTGGCCCCTGGAATTTTTTTTTTAAGTAATAGAACATCCCAGCTTTGCATAAAGAGTGAACCAAATAGAAATTTTATCTTCCACGCAGGGCTTTCCTTCTCCCTTCATAAGGTACTCTCCTTTTGGGTCTTTTTTTTCAAAAAAATTTTCTTTTTGAATTTGGTTGAAACCCAAACTCAGGGCTCATTCCTGGCGGTGCTCAGGGGACGGTCGGAGCTGCCAGAATCTGAACCTGGGTCAGGTACATGCAAGGCAGGTGCCCAACCCCATTGTACTGTGTCTCCAGCGCTTCAGCTGCTTTTCTGGATGGTTCATCCTGGGGGCCAGTGGTGGGGTGTGGTGGTTCACACCCCTCTGCCCTTGCATGAGTCTACCTCGTTGGGTTTTGAGGTGCGCTTTTAATGGTCTTTCTGCCTCTCCTCCAGGTGCCAGGCTGCTCTTCCTGTGTCTGGCAGTTTCTCTTTCTCCCTTCCCAACTTCTCTCCTTCCTAGCTGCTTTCCTCTCTTCTCTGGCTAGGAGATCAGGTAATCAGCCCGTGTGGACTGTCACCCACCCACGGGCTCCTGGCCGGACGCACTCTGGTCCCTGTGAGCCCCGCGCATGAGCAAGCAGTGCATGGGCTTGTGGTCTTGGTTCTGGTTTCTAGACCTTGGGGCCGCTCCCTTGTTCTTTGGCTGCGCTCTGGAGCCCGCGTGTGCATGGGGGTGGGTGAGGCAGGGATGGGTGGTGGGGTGAGGAGTGGGGTGGGGGGGGGTCGCCTGTTTCATGCCCTGGAGGGTGGGGTCTCGGCAGTGTCTCTTTGGGTGATGCTTGGTGCCCGGCCTCTGTACTCAAGGGACAGCGGTGCCGATTTTTTTTCTGGGAACCAAATAAGGTGGCAGGGACCAGGGCAGGGTGGCCACCTGCCAGGCAAGCGCCCTGCCCTTTGCACGAGCTCTCTGGTTCCTTTTTACTTTGGACCCCCACCTGGAGGTGCTTGGCGTCTACCCTTGACTCAGTGCTGGGGGTTCCCTGCCGTGCCGGGACTCGGACCTGGGCCTCCTGTTTGTGCTCTTGACCATTGAGCTATCTCTTCAACACAGAGTATGTATGTGTGTGTGAGTGTGTGTGTGTGTTTGTGTGTGTGTGTGTGTGTGTGTGTGGTGCCGGGGATGGGTCATGCATATGTGCGCTATCTCATCTCATCCCAGCCCCATCTCTTGGCTTTGCATGCGTGTCTACCTCAGCCAGCCTTCCTCAATCTGTCCCATTGAAGAAGTGCTGCGTGTCCAGGGATGCCCACAGGGCTGGGGTTTGGGGCTCCCATCATGTCCTAGGTGCTTCATGACCATCGAGGTGCACAGGGTCTCCCCATGCTGGAGCTGGGCAACAGGGAACCCTGTGTGTGTGTGTGTGTGTGTGTGTGTGTGTGTGTGTGTGCGCGTGTATGTGTGTGGGGGGGGTGGTACCCAGGCTGCCACAGCTCTCTGCCTGGGCACCCACCCACATCTGCACAGCTGGGGCTTGGGGGCATCGTCACGCCCCAGGACTGGGGTGGGGTGGAGTGGGGGACTGTGGAGGACCTTCAGGCTGACCGCATGGACCCCCCTTAGGAGTCCTTTGGCGACGTGACCGAGAGGCAGCAGCTCCGTGAGAAGCTCAAGTGTAAGGACTTCAGGTGGTTCCTGGAGAACGTGTATCCTGAGCTGCACGTGCCCGAGGACCGGCCCGGCTGCTTCGGGATGGTGAGAGGGCTGCGCCCGGGGGGGCTGCCGGCAGGGTCCCCACGCCCTGCATGGGGCAGGTCCTCGATGGGGTCCCTTGGGCTCCCCAGCCCCGGCCCTCTCCCCGACTCTTCCCCTCCCCCGGCTGGGTTTGGCTCTCAGCTCGCTCACGTGGGAGCATGTGAACGAGAGTCAGGTTCTGCCTGTGATTTTGTGCATGAGGAGACTGAGGCTTGCCTGGACTCTCCACACCACCTCTACCCATCACATCACTTCACACCCGAGTCTCAGTGTCTGGACCAGTCAGTCACTCCCACCTCAGGGGTCCTTAGGGACCGGAGGGGGGGTAGAGGAGGATGGGGCAGGAAAAGGAGAGTCACTTCTGTTGTTCACCAAAAGAAAGAGAAAAGAAATCTTTGGGGGGGGGGGTGCAGAGAGATAGTCCCGGGGTTAAGGTTAAGCTTTGCCCTCTGTGTGGCCAACCCTAGTTTGATCCCCGGTGCCAGACGTGGGCCCCTGAACACCGTCAGGAGTGGCCCTTGAGTACCTCGAAGTATGGCCTAAACACCCGTTCCCCCCCTCCCCAACCCCTGCACACAAATGGGAAGTATTTGGGCTGTGGGGGTTGGGGTTGGGCTTCACCCGGTGGTGCTCAGGGGTCACTCATGATGGTGCTGGCATCAGACTGGGGCTTGGTTGCCTGCCTGGCAAGTGCCCTCACCCCCCAGACCCTCTCCGGCCCCAGTGCGCCATTCACTCTGGAGAGAAATCACACCAAGGTAGAGACTCCCCTCTCCTGGGCTGCACGGCTGGGCGACGCTGCTTCCCCCATTCTGGAAGCCCTTTGGTCAGAGCCCAGCGGGCTTTGAATACGATCAAATCCTTGGCCACTGTGAAGTGTCCAGGTCTCCGAGGTGCCGAGAGTATCAGGAGGCCGTCGTGGGCTGCCTGCCCCAGGGAGTGTGTTACTCTTGCTCGCCCTGCCTCTGTCTCCTGCATCCCCACCCCACCCCATCCCACTGCATTTCTCTTTTGTCCAAGCGCAGCCCTGGAGAGGATGATGGGGCATGATGCTCTTCAGGCCTTTGCACGTGACCAAACTGGGCACTATCCCCAGCACCCCATAGGATTCCCCACCAAGCACCACCAGGTGTGATCTCTGAGCACAGAGCCAGAAGTAAGCCCTGAGCATTGCTAGATGTGATGCTCCCCTCCTTCCCCCCCAAAAAAATCCAAAATGAATAAATTAAGGAAGCTCTTATTTACTTATTTGTTTATTTTTGGTGTGGGGGCCATGCCTGGCGGTGCTCAGGGATTTACTCCTGGCTCTGCGCTCAGGGATCACTCTTGGCGGTGCTCAGGAGGTCCTGTGGGGTGCTGGGGTTTGTCCATGTGCAAGGCCAGCCATCTGACCTGCTGTACTATCGCTCAGGTCCCAGAAGCTCTTACTTTTGGGCCTGGTTCTTGTGCCGTCCCCTCCTCACTCCCTGTTTCTCCTCCCGCAGCATCCTGGGTTGACTCAGTTGTGTGTAAACCTGAACTGGAAACTCCCCTTATGTTTCTTGGTAGCTCCAGAATAAAGGACTGCAAGGACTCTGCTTTGACTATAATCCTCCTGATGAAAACCAGATTGTGGGGCACCAGGTTCATTCTGTACACCTGTCACGGCCTGGGCCAGAACCAGGTAGGTGACGCTTCTCTCTGGAAAAAGGCAGCAGGGGGCCCTGGATTCAAGGTCTTGGGAGCCTCTTAAAGAGGGAAATTGGGGAAAATCTATGTGTGTTGTTGTTTTTTAATTTTTATTATTTTTTTATTGAATCACTGTGGTATACAGTTACAGGCTTTCATGATTGAGTTTCAGTCATACAATGATCAAACACCCATCCCTCCGCCAGTGCTCATTTTCCAACACCAATGTTCCCAGTGTCCCTCCTGCCACCCCCTTCCCCTGCCTCTATGGCAGACAATTTCCTTCTTACTCTCGCTCTACTTTTGGGCATTATGGTTTGCAGTACAGATACTGAGAGGCCATTATGTTTGGTCCTTTATCTTTCAGCACATCTATGTGTGTTTTTTTAAAAAGTGAATATTTGACCTCTTCAATTTATAAAGGTAATAGAGACTCATTGTAAAATATTTGAGAAATAGAAAGTGAAGCAAGTGTGCCCGAGAGGACCTAGAGAAACGCCTTAGGATGAAGATGGGTTTCTTGTCCCTCTTTCTCCTATGCACAGACTCTGGCTTCTGTGTTTTAACTAATTGTCATCATTGTATGTTTATGGTTTATATTTGATGATTTCCTCTTGCATGATCCATGCATGCTCAGATGTCTTTTTTGGGAATATTGTGCCTTTTGGCCTCTTGGTGGTTCACATCATGTAGTTCTTTGTTTGTTTTTATTTTTGTTTTTGAGTCACACCTGGCAATACTCAGGGGTTCCTCCTGGCTCTGCACTCAGGAATCACTCCTGGCAGTGCTAAAGGGACCATATGGGATGCCAGGGATTGAACTCAGGTCAGCAAGGCTAACACCCTCTTCACTGTATTATCCCTCTGGCCCTGCACCATGTAATTCTGGAGCGGTGAGATGAACTGATTCTCTGCGTGCAAAGGTAATACAGACTCATTGTAGAACATCTGGGAAATAGAAAACGGAGCAAGCAGTGCCTGATAGGACCCAGAGAAACCCGTTTGTGAAGTTATGACTAACCGTGCACCAATACCTACAGTTAGAGGAAGAAAAAGGAAAACCCTGCAGATCTGGGTCGGCTCAGGAGGGCACCTACTTGGCCGGAGAGGCTGGATTCCAGCACCCTGTCTCCCTGTGTGACCCAGGCCTACCTTCTCCCTGGCAGTGCAGTTCCTGCCTGCACAGGACATTTTAGTGATTCCACGGTGCCATTGCCTTGGATCAAACTCCCTCAAGTTTTCCGGGAAGAGGCAGAAAAGCCCAGAGAAGAGAAAGGGCAGCTCAGGCCTCAGAGTTGCCCACTTGGCTACTGAGACCGTCCGTTTTCTGGCCAGCTCAAGGGTAGGGACTGTGTGGGGTCTCAAACACCCAGGGAAGAAGCAGAGCATGAGAAGGGGACCTTGGGGAACTCTGGCCAGGCACTCCCAGACCCTCAAGACTGGACACTCAGGCTCTCTGCCTGGCCCCTGCGCTCTGATCCCGCCTGGTGTCTGTCCATTTCTCCATGGCCGACAGTAACCGTTGCCCACAGACGGCTCCTTTGCAGTTCTTCGAGTATACATCCCGGAAGGAGATCCGGTACAACACCCACCAGCCCGAGGGGTGCTTGGCGGTGGAGGCGGGCGGGGAGAGCCTGGTCATGGAGCTCTGCCAGGACCTGGTCCCCGAGAACCACTACTTCCTCCTGCGCCCGGTGAGTGGTGAGTGGGCAGTGTCATCCATGCTGTCAGTCTTGGGGCTGTAGTAGACCCTGGAAGTCTCAGGGAGGAGCGGGCTCCAGGCATGCTGGGATAAGGGACATACTGGGAATGGGGGTGGGGTGGGATGGGGAACTGTTGTGGCCTTTGTCTTGCAGGATCCCTAATGCTTGGTCTGTCTTCTCTTGTTCACTTGGAGTTGCTGGGGGCTGGGCGGGGCTTGGGACTCACCTGGGGGCTGCTGCTGCTGCTGCTGGAATGGGGTCTCCTTAAAGCAGATGTGAGGGCAGATCCTGTGGGGGGAGAGTTGGGGTGGTGGGGAAACTTTTACTTCTGTAAATCTCACCCCCATCTTCCCCAGCTCTGGAATCAGGGGGAGCGGCAGGGAGATGGTTACAGGGGTCACCAAAGCACACACCCAGCCCTGGATTTATCCCACGTGGCCCCTCCTGAGCTTCACCATTTGCAGCCCTGGAGGTCCTGAGCATCACTGGGATGGCCCTGGTGGCCCCAGCACTGTAGGACCTAAGCATCACCTCCTCAGGTCTTAGCATTCAAGAAGATGGTCTGCTTGGCCCAAATCTCCACGGTTTTCTATCCCAAGAGTGCTCTAGAGGACCCCCTCCAGTAAATAAATAACTTAAGAGGTGAACCAAATAAAACGAGGGCAGTACCCATAGCTTTGGCCAACTCTAGGAAGGACTCGGTGGATAGCCGGCAGCTTCCTTGGAAGCTGTCAAGCCCAGGCAGGGGCGCTGAGTGGTCACTTGTAGCACAGGGCCAGGCAGGGGTTTACTAAGGTGCTTGTCCTGTGGGCAGCCATCCCTGGTTCAATCCCTGGCACCACCTCTGATACCCAGGCCCCTCTAGAAGTGACCCCTGAGGACCTGAGCATCCCACCCCCCACAGAAATGTTCCTTGCAGTGTACATTACCCCCGCTGGGGTCTGTTCTCCATCACCGTGGATTTGGAGCAGGCAGTGGATGCAGGCCCAAGAGGCAGTAGGTCCCTCATGCTGTGACCCCCTCTGCTGTGGACCCTGAGGAGATTTGTAATTCGGCTGTAGCTTTGGCTCATTCAAGCACGGTTGAGCACTGAAGAGGAGACAAATAAGAATGAAAAATGAAAAAAAAACCCCAAAAAACAAAAAACCTGTCCTCTTTCCTTGGATTCATTCTCAGCCTGGCCCCAGGGATGGGAAGATTCTTCTGTCATACTTACAAAGGGTTCATTCTATGTATGAGAAGAAAGTAGAGGACATTTTCTGGTAGAAAAATGTTACAGTTAGGAATGAGAAGTGGAGTCTGGAAGGGTGATGATTCTTGGGTCAGAGGGAGGCTGTATGACAGGCTGTACCTCCGTGCCCCAGACCTTCTGGGTTCCTTCACCCAGTGCAGACATTTTATATATATATATATATATATATATATATATATATATATATTTCTGAAAGGACAAAAAAAAGATCCACAGGCTTAAGAACACATTTTTAAAAAAATTATTTTCAAATTTTATTTATTTTTTTTTGTTTGGGGGCCACACCTGGCGACGCTCAGGGGTTACTCCTGGCTCTGCAATCAGGAACGACTCCTGGCAGTGCTTGGGGGACCTTATGGGATGCCGGGGATCGAACCCGGTTCAGCGGTGTGCAAGGCAAATGCTCTACCTGCTGTACTATTGATCCAGCCCTGCAAGAACACATTTTCAGGAAAAATCCTGTGAGCAATCACTTGTCATTCTCTGAAATTGCCTGTGATCTTTCCTAGGATGGTTCTTTGTTTCACGAACAGTCGAAGGAATGTGTTCAGGCCGAGAAGGAATCCAACGACAAGTTTGTGCCACTCTTATGGGACTGCACCCTCTCAAGCCGTCAGCAGTGGTTCTTTTTTTTTTTTTCCCTTTTTTTTTATTATTTTTTTCCCCTTTATTTTATTTTATTTTTTTTTACAGTTGTAGATTTACAATTTTTTGTGCTTTGGTTTAAATTATACAATGATCAGATACCCATCCCTCCACCAGTGCCCATTTTCCACCACCATGAACGCCCACTCAGCTGCCTTCCTCCGATGCCAAGGTTAAGGTGGGGTGGGATTCGGTGCATAATGTGAATGCACTTGGTACTGGTTTGGAAACATTTGCCACCGTTCCCAATTACCCCCGTTTTCAAAGGGTAACCATCAAATGTTCACTTGTGGTTTTCAGGGAATTAAAATTTTCAAATATTTTTCTATTATTTTTTTCCTATTGTGTTGTTTTATTTCCTCTTGAAAAGAGGTATATAATTCAAGTTGGTACTTGCAGTAGTTCCCAGGGCATGTCTGCATGAGTTCCCAGGAAATCAGACTCACGGCATGTACTTTGCATCCCTTGGTACTACCTCACACGCTGGGTTGGGTGTTTCCTCCCTGTAGATAGATAAAATCTAGGAATCTGGCATTGGTTCCTTCTGGGCATTTAGAGATTACTGACGTATTTACATATTTAATAAAAAGGCTATTTAGTTGGGGCTGGAGCGATAGCACAGAGGGTAAGGCGTTTGCCTTGCACGTGGCCAACCCGGGTTCGATTTCCAGCATCCCATATGGTCTCCTGAGCACCGCCAGGGGTAATTCCTGAGTGCAGAGCCAGTAGTAACCCCTGTGCATTGCCAGGTGTGACCCGAAACGAAAAAAATAAAGGCTATTTAGTTATTTATTTTGGTGGAGGCCACACCCACTTCTTTGTCAGCCTCGTGGAGAAGAGAATGTTTTCTGTGGATTTCATAGCCGTGTTTTTCAGGGGTTCCCATAATATGCTTTCTGAACTTATCACACTCTTTTCAACTTCTTCCTGTTATTTCCAGTAAAAGACAGCACATTTGCATCAGTAGAATTGTAACCCTCCCGCCCCCACTGTGATATCATGGACTATCTTTTTTATTTTGCTTACTTTTTTTGTTGTTGTTTTGGGGCCACTTCCCGCAGTTCTTAGGACTCACTCCTGGCTCTGTACTCAGGAATCACTCCTGGCAGTGCCCAGGCGACCATATGGGGTGCCAGGGATTGAACCCAGGTTGGCTACATGCAAGGCAAATGCTCTACCTACCATGCTATCGCTCCAGCCCCACATTCTCTTATATTACCCATATATGTGCCATTTGCCTATATGTAGCGAGTCATTTTTCTCTTGCTGCTTTACGATTTTTCTGTGTGTGTGTGTGTGTGTGCGTGTGCGTGTGTGTGTTTTAACAGTTTAGGATGTCTCTTGGTGTAAACATAGAGTGATAGCACAGCGGGAAGGGCACTGCCTTGCACACAGGCGACCTGGGTTCATCTCCTGACATCCTAGATGGTCCCCCAAGCCCCACCGAGAGTGATTGATTCCTAAGTACAGAACCAGAAATAACCCCTGAGCATCTCTTGATGTGGCCCCAAAACTTAATCACTTAATCACTTATCTTCCCGTTAGTCGTTGATTTGCTCGAGTGGGCACCAGTAACGTCTCCATTTGTCCCTGTTGCCTGCTAGTGTAGCCCAATGGCATCTGTTCGCTCTGGGAACATGAAGAACCTCAAACCGATCGTTCAGGACCTTGATGAAGTCTGACCATCTGGTAGGTGGGCAGGACGCGGTCTTTTGACATCCCGTGGAATCCAGTTGGTAACAGCTCTAGTCCAGTGGTCATCTTTAAATCTCATTACATGACCAGCCCATCTGATTTTTGACACCTTGGCAAATGAGACAGTGTCCCTGATTCTTGATCGTCTATGGATGTCGGAACTCCGGATTCTTTGTCTCATTTGAGTGAAACGTGATATTCCAAGCATAGCTCTTTCAATTCTTCTTTGGGAGACCTGAATAGCGTTCTCATCCTGTTTGCGTAGGGTCCAGGTCTCTGAGGCATATGTTAATGCAGGAAGAACAGTAGAATCAAAGAGATATGCCCGGAGCCAGAGGTTCTTCGTCCTCTTAGCTATTTCTTCGACGTTCTTGAAGGTGTTCCAAGCCGCTCTCTTCCTCCTGCGCAGCTCGGGTGCCAGGTCATTTGTCATGTTGACTTCTTGACCTAGGTACACATAGCTGTTGCATTCGGAGATGGTCATTCCGTTGAGAGCGAATGGGGCATCAGGAACAAGGCTGTTTCTCATAAACATTGTCTTCGTAAGATTCAGCTGTAGTCCGACCTTTCCACATTCACGGTTAAAGTCGTTCAGCATTTGTGCCGCTTGGCTGATGTTTGGTGTTATTAGAACGATGTCATCAGCAAAGCGGAGGTGGTGTAGTTACCGACCATCTATCTTCACTCCAAAACAACAAAACAAAAAAAGAATAGATGTCTAGGTGTAGTGGATTTGTGTTTATCATCCTTGGGATTCACTGAGATTTTGAGAAAAAGAGCTTTAAAAAGTCAATATGGGATGGTCTTCGTCTTAGGTTTTGCTGCTCCTTTCTCTGTTCTTTAAGTTAGATAATGTCTAATGAGTAATCTTTTCATTTCACATCATCTGCCATCTCAAACCTGTTGACATCATGAAGCTTTGTGAGTTTTTTGGACTTAAATTTCAGTTACAGTACTTTCAACTCCAAATATCTCTCTGGTTTTTCAAACATCTGATGATGTCTGTTTCTCTGCTGAGATCCCCAATATATTGATTTAATGTTAACACATGTTCCATTAATCCTTTGAACAGATTTCCTTAGTTCTCAGAATATATTAATAACAGCTTTGAAAGATTTTATGATTCAGCAACTTAAAACAACTCTAAGAGGCCATTGGTTGTTTTTAACCCCTCTCCATTAGCATGAGTTTGCTGCTGATTCAGCCAGTAGGAGAGGGTCTGTTGCTAAATGATATTATTTCTTTTTAGGGTTCACTGAATTAAATCAGGTCTACCCAGTATAATTTCCTTTGTTGAAAAAGATTTAAGTTTTAAGTTAAAAGTTAAATTGAGATTGAAGTTCAGAGTCAGCTGATGAGGTTAAAAAGTCAACTTCATTTGACATTAAAAAAAAGTAAAAAGTTAACTGATTAGGGGCCTTAATGCCATCCTACAAAATTCGTGTTTTTAAAATGTTATCCCATTATCTTCCAGGTTCTGCTCACTCTCGAGGGGAGGGGACTATGGGGGCCAGAAAACAAGATTTCTGCAGAGTGGCCTGGAATTTTGCTTTCCCTGGTCCAGTGGGTTATTTGACTAATATTGTAAATGATGCAGGTGCGTTTGGAACTGGTTTCAGAGGTGACCCTCTCTCTGGAAGATGTCTGCTTACCAGGTGAAAAGATTCCCTTTTAAAAACCTGTAACAATTCCCGGGGCCGGAGTGATAGCACAGTGGGCAGGACGTTTGCCTTGCACGTGGTCGACCCGGGTTCGATCCCCAGCATCCCATATGGTCCCCCAAGCACCGCCAGGAATAGTTTCTGAGTGCAAAGCCAGGAGTAACCCCTGAGAATTTCTGGGTATGACCCAAAAAGAAAAAAAACCTTTATCAATTCCCAAGAACATTTTCGGGGACTGAGGGTAGGGAACCATTCCCAGTAGTGCTTGGGGGTTACTCCCATCTCTGTATTGAGGGGTTGCTCCCAGGGGTGTTGGAACCAACCTTCATGCAAAGCAGGTGCTCAGTCTCCCAGGAAACTGAACCTTTGTCGCTGGACAAGCCCCTTTGTGTCAGCTGGGTAGGATTCATTTTATTTAAATGGGCTACTTGCATGTTTCTTGCTGGTCGAATACGGATGAAACATAACATTCCCAATTCATTGGCTTCCTTTTTCTCTTTCGGAAAAGCAGTTATTTTCAGGCTTATTATGATGTGCACAGACTTACCTGTACCTTGTGAAGAGGCAGGATCCGGCCCAGGAGGGGAGATGCTGCCACCTCACAAGCTCCAGGTGGTGCCAATCTCATGGACCAGGGATGGTGTTTGAGGAACAGCATATTCCTGTGGGACTAAGGGAGAGGCATCAACCCTGGGTCTGACCAGTCCCTACTGTATTACTCTGACGTGCCCACGAGATGGTGTTGTCCACCTAGGAAACCTAATCGCCTTAGCCATCAAATCTGTAGCACTGTAGCACTGTCCTCCCATTGTTCATTGATTTGCTGGAGTGGGCACCAGTAACGTCTCCATTGTGAGACTTGCTGTTACTGTTTTTGGCATATTGAATATGCCATGGTAGCTTGCCAGGCTCTGCCGTGCGGGCGGGATACTCTCGGTAGCTTGCCAGGCTCTCCGAGAGGGACAGAGGAATTGAACCCGGGTCGGCCACTTGCAAGGCAAACACCCTACCCGCTGTGCTATCGCTCTGGCCCCGCAAACCTATTGGCAGAAAATCACTCCAAATCCTAGGCCCAGGGATTCAGATCTGGAAGGCACCAGAAACCTGTGCTGATGTAGCCGGCGGGATCAGCAGGAGGCCAGCGAGGGAAGGGAGTTGGCCTGAAATATCATAGCAAGGTTGAGACAGCTTCCTCCTACTTAGCATCCTCCACATGGGTTAGGGACCTGGATTCTAAAATAGCCAGCGTGTTCTCTACTTAAAGGGTGCTGTCAGCTGTCTCCATGGGAAATCCCCCTTTCCTCTATGGCACTGGACTAGACTTTAAAGTCAAGCTACTCACCTCAGGGCCAGAGAGACAGTCCAGTGGGTAAGGTTTTTGCCTTGCATGCGGTAGATGAGTGTTTGATCTCCATACCCCATTTGATCCCTGGAGCCACCAGGAGAGAACCCTTGAGTGCAGAGTCAGCTGTGAGTCCTCAGCACCCCCTGGTGAAACAAAAGGAGAAACAAATAGAGTAAATGACCCCTCTTGAGAAAAAGCCTCTAAAGGCTTTGCCACTTGCCTTGTTGTGTCTGAGTCACAGTGTATACTGGGCCCAGGGCTGGACACTGCCCTGCTCCAGTCTGCTGAGGAGTGAGTTCTCATGCAGCATTCTGTGTAAACTCAAAAAGGGCACAGCTTCGGCTATTAACCGAAAGGTTGGTGGTTCGGGCCCACCCAGAGACGCCAGATGTGTAAACTCAAAAAGGGCACAGCTGCGATGGTGGCTCTGTCTCTCCCACCACCCGCGTTTGATAGTCTCACCCTGCTTCCCCCACCCCGGGGAGGTCGATGGCGATGGGCAGGCGAAGGAAGGAAACGAGGGCCAGGCTGGTTGGTCTTAGTTGCAGTTTATTCCAATCCTCTCTCCATCCACTCAGGTCTCTCTCTCCTCTGCCTCCCCTTGCCCATTCTACAGTCTCATTATATCACCCAGGATGAGGGATTGGGGGAACAATTACACATAGGTGTGGTCACAATCAATAGAGGTAGAATTCTTTCCCTCAGGGAAAGACACTCCTAGGACAGATCCTCTCTCAGCAGGACGACCCACCCTCGAGCGGAATCCCATGGGTGTGTTTCTCCTCTCCTTGTCCAACAAGCATATTAGCATATATAATATAAATCATTTTGTATGGATACAGTGAGAAATACCTTAAACTTATAGAATTGCCCTCCTAGGGCCATCTCGATCTCAGACTACAGTGCTCAGGCCAGATAGTCTTTCCCTCCCCTACCAGGATCCTAATCTCATTGTTTACTTTTGGATCATGATAGCATTTGTCTATGATCAAACTCTTAACTTTTAGTTAAGAATCGTGGCACTTTGACCTGGCCCATTTCGATACCAGGGTAGCTTACCACTTCCCCTGGGTCCATTCAGTTCCTCGTCGGGACCCTGCTTTTGGGGTATTAGGAACTAAGGGCAACTGAGGCTTAAGTCGAGAAAGCAGATGCCTGGCAGTGAATAATATTCAAAGCCAATTAAATCCTAAGTTACAAAGCATAGTGTTAACAGTCTTCTTGTATCTATACAAAAAGGGCATTGCTTTAAAGTAAACTATTTATAAGGCATAAGGAGAGGAGAAAGGCAATATTAATTTACAGTACAATTTCAGTGTCTAGAAGGATCTGACCTTACAAAGGAAAAGATACTGATTAGGAGTGAAAAGCTGATTGACTGGTTGGGGAGGAGAGCATAGGGAAGAATTTATAGATAAACACAACGGAATGGAAGTGCCTTACGAGCACTGTAATAAACCGGAGTTCCTCGTGGCAAAGGGGAAAGGGCAAACCAATGTTAAGCCTAAAATATTTGGAGCTATATTCCAACAGCATTCTATCAAACTTGCAATTTTCCCTTCAGTACGGGGGATCGAATCTAGGGTGTCACACCTGGAAGGTAACGGCCCATCCCTGACCTGCGTTTCCTGCCCGAAGTCTCAATCTTATGTTCATGTGTAGATGTGAGGATGGCACTGTATGTACATGGTGTGTGTGTGCATGTGTATAGATGTGTGGATTGTACTGTATGTGCATGTGTATAAGTGTGCAAGTTTATGTGTGTGCACGTGTATGTAAAAGATGGAATATGTGTATGCATGTATGTGTGCACACTTTTGTTCACATATGTGTAGAAATAAGGGTAGCACTTTGTGTGAGCACCAGGCCTGGCTTCTTAAACTGTAGATCAAGACTACACATGGGGTTTGCATAACTTAAAAGATACTTGTTTTACTTTAAATTTATTTATGATGTAGGGGTCTGGAGCGATAGCACAGCAGGTAGGGTGTTTGCCTTGCAGGCGGCCAACCCAGGTTCAATTCCCAGCATCCCATATGGTCCCCCGAGCACTGCCAGGAGTAATTCCTAAGTGCAGAGCCAGGAGAAACCCCTGTGCATCGCTGGATGTGACCCAAAAAGAAAGAAAAAATCAAATAAATTTATTTATGATTTATCAAATAAATATTTGTATCCTTATTTTACATACCTCAAAATCAGGGGCCACAGAAAAAATTTCCTAACAAAAAGGGGTTGCTAATGGAAAACTTTAAGAAGCAGAGAGAGAGAGAGAGAGAGAGAGAGAGAGAGAGAGAGAGAGAGAAACAGAGGGAGAGGAAGAAGGAGGAGAAAGAGAAACTTTATGATACATAAAAGAGATTGAATAATAACAGTAAAACCTGAAAAATTGCCAGAAACAAGGACTAATAAGTTATTGTAGCAGCAGACATTAGAAGTCAGAGCAACTGAGTGGTAGGCATGTCTCGGGCAGTTTAGGAAATCATAAATTGGTGGCAGAGGAGAGAGAGGAGGGGAATGGGCCACTCTCCCTGACAACCACCGTCCTGTTACCACGACTATTTCAATAAGTGGATCCATCCTAGGCTGTGTGGGTGTGTGGCATTGGGCGGGGCGGGTCCTGCCGGGAAATGGCTCCTGCTTCTGGATGATGAGGAATCCGTGCCGTGGGGTCTCACCATGTCCAGAGCCTGTCACTGCCCACCCATGGTGCCTATCCTGTCTATACCCCCTCTGCAGTGCCCCCCAGGGAGAGCCCCCCACCTTGCCCCAATGCTACTTGGGTTCCCACCCCTAGTGGCCAGACCATGTCTCAGGATAAGGACCTACAAACCTCCAGGTATTTTCTAAGCCTCTCAAGGACTGGATGGATCTTTTTTGCCCAGAACCTCACCCCAGTGTGGAACCCTTCAATGCCCACAGGCTCCCCAGACAGCACAAGCCCACAGTGACCCTGTGCCCCACCATCAGAGATGGATTTGATTCTCAGCCCAGCGAAAGTGAGAGGGGGAGATGTCAGAGCTACAGGAGACAGCCGCAGACCACTGGGGCCTGAATGTGCTCAGGGCAGGGAGGACAGGGGCACTCGGGGGTGCCATAGTGGGCACGGGCGATATGGGGGAGCTGGGGTTCCTTTCAGGCTGCAGGACTCGTGAGGGCAGCGTGGCCAGGCTGAGTGGCCAGGTACCCAGGTACCGTAATGACCCGCCTAAAATCCGGAAAATGCAGCTGGTCAGCAAGAGCTCCACTGGCAGCCTGACACCCCGCTGATACCTCGATTTTACTGCACCTAAGCACCCTGCCTCTCTCACCCAATTGATCTAGCCCAGCCCCGTCCTCCCCACGCCACCCGAGTTCTGCCTTCTTCCTCCGCCCTTTGCTCTTCTCCCTCCACTACAACCAGGGATATCCCTCCCTGCAAGACCAGGGATCAGGGCGAAGGCACAACTATTCTCCATCTCAAGAAACGGGAGATCAGGGGGACAGTAAAGTCTCCTTCCACTAGACCCAGAGATGTCGGGGAAAAAATGTCCCCACCCCTGGGCCCCCCAGGGATCAGGGGGCACAGTTTCCCCCTCCACTAGACCCCGGGAGCAGGGGGACAGAAATGTCTCCACCCCTAGACCCCAGGGATCGGGGGGCTAGAGATGTCCCCCCCACTAGATGCCAGGGATCAGGGGGGCCAGAGACACCCCCTCCACTAGACACCAGGGATGGGGGGCCAGAGATGTCTCCCCCAAAACTGGATGCCAGGGAACGGGGGGGCCATAGATGTCCCCCCACCACTGGATGCCAGGGATCGGGGGGGCCAGAGAGGTCCCCCCACCACTGGACGCCAGGGATTGGGGGGGCAGAGAGGCACCCCCAGCACGGGACGCCAGGGATCGGGGGGGGCCAGAAAGGCCCCCACCACAACTGGACGCCAGGGATCCGGGGGGCCAGAGAGAGAGACCCCCCCACCACTGGACGCCAGGGATTGGGGAGGGCCAGAGAGAGAGCCCCCCCACTAGATGCCAGGGATCGGGGGGGCAGAGAGAGAGGCAACCCCACCACTGGACGCCAGGGTTGGGGGGAGCCAGAGAGAGCCCCCCCACTGGACGCCAGGGATCGGGGGGTGCCATTAAGAGAGGCCCCCCCCACCACTGGATGCCAAGGATTGGGAGGAGACAGATAGAGACTCCCCCCCCACCACTGGACGCCAGGGATCGGGGGGGCAGAGAGAGGCCCCCCCACTGGACGCCAGGGATCGGGGGAGCCAAAGAGAGAGGCCCCCCCACCACTGGACGCCAGGGATCGGGGGGGCAGAGAGAGAGGCCCCCCACTGGACGCCAGGGATCGGGGGAGCAGAGGGAGAGGCCTCCCACCACTGGACGCCAGGGATCGGGGGGCCAGAGAGAGAGACCCCCCCACCAATGGACGCCTGAGATTGAGGGGGGGGCCAGAGAGAGAGGCCGCACCACCACTGGACGCCAGGGATGGGGGGTGCCATTAAGAGAGGCCCCCCCCCACTGGACGCCAGGGATCGGGGGAGCCAAAGAGAGAGGCCCCCCCACCACTGGACGCCAGGGATCGGGGGGGCAGAGAGAGAGGCCCCCCACTGGACGCCAGGGATCGGGGGAGCAGAGGGAGAGGCCTCCCACCACTGGACGCCAGGGATCGGGGGGCCAGAGAGAGAGACCCCCCCACCAATGGACGCCTGAGATTGAGGGGGGGCCAGAGAGAGAGGCCGCACCACCACTGGACGCCAGGGATGGGGGGTGCCATTAAGAGAGGCCCCCCCCACTGGACGCCAGGGATCGGGGGATGCCAGAGAGAGGCCCCCTCACACTGGACGCCAGGAATCGGGGGGGCAGAGAGAGGCCCCCCCACTGGACGCCAGTGATGGGGGGGCAGAGAGAGTCCCCCCACTGGACGCCAGGGATTGGGGGGGCCAGAGTGAGGCCCCCCACCACTGGACACCAGGGATCGGGGAGGCCGAGATGTCCCCCCCTACTAGGCCACAGGAAACAGTGGGGAAGAAATGTCCCTCTCCACAAGATCCGAGGGATCAGGATGGCAGATATATCCCCCCAGCACTAGCAAACAATGATTTGGAGGTCAGAAGTCACAACTCAGCTCTCCCCTCCCCATTGTGGGGTCCTGTTTCTGAGCATGACAGCCCTGAAGCTTGGCCGCTGGTACCATACAGTGACCGGATTCTACACACTCTTTGGGGCTGTTTGGGGACTTTGTATTGCTGGCTGAGAAGAGGGGAAGGAGGAAGGCGGGCTTTCTCCCTGACTGCCACTGTCTGATTTTCATGATTGTTGCAATAAATGGATCTATCCCAGGCCTGTGTGGGTGTGTGTGTCACTGGGCGGGGCAGGTGTGGCCAGTAGTTGACAATTGCTTCTAGATTGTGGGAAGCCTTGGCCATGTCACCATGCCAAGACGCTTCACCTGCCTGCCCCTGTGTGAAGCCTGTCAATGACCCCAGGAGAGTCCACCCCAAGGGTTGAAGGTCTCAATCACGGATGCGTCCCCAGGAGGGAGGGCAGGATGCAGCACCCAGAGCCCTGCCTTCCACTGCAGCACCTCCATGGCCTCCCCTGCCCCTGGTGCCTGTTTCCCCTTTCCCCTCTGCAGTGGCACCAGGGACAGACCCCACTTTGCCCCCTAGTGGCCACATCAGGTTTCTCAGGATGAGGACTTGAAAGTGCTCCTGCAGCAGGTGGGTCCAAGGTGCTGACCCCTCAGCCAGGGTCCCCCTCCATGGCACCTGCCCTGGCAGGAAGACAGTGTGTTATCAGTGGAGCAGGATGGGGCTGTGAGATGGAACATGTTTCTAGTGTCCCCGAGCTGTACAGAGCTGATCCCTGATAATAGCGCCCCACTTCTGTGTGGACCATCAGGTTCCCTAATACAAGTCCCACTGCCACCATCACAGCACCTTCAGACCCCATGTAATAGAGAACCAGGCCCTGACTCCTCTTTGTTCCTGCACGCCTGGACCTGGTGGGACAGCCTTGGCTGAGTGACACGCTACTGGTGACCAGATCCATGTGTCAGACCAGATGGCAAAGCCTCAGAAGAAAGAGTCTTCCTGTTCTAGTCATTTGCAGGAATTTGGTCAGCCATGCCCCTTCCTGCCAGTCACACTGCTACTGGGAGTCACAATCCTGGTAAGGCTGGCCAGGGCAGGCACAGGCAGCTCCTGGTTTACCCCTTGGTGCCCAGTTCATAGCCCTGCCCCTCTACCTGCACCATGGGCCTGGGGCCGCCCATTCACTCTCACGGTTCTGCACACCTCACACATGTCCTGCACACCCTCTCGCAGCCTCTACTGGGGCTCTGGGCTTAGCTCCCCGTGTCCTGCCTCTGGGTCCCTGGACTCTGGAAACACCAGGTCCAGGTTTGCCTTGAGGTTTGGGAGCTGGGAGACTGTGGGGATCAGCAGCTTGACCCCTCTCACCCCTTGCCGGTGGGGAGAGCTGTTCTCCCATTGAACGACTGTCTTGGGAGTTTTTCCTCTTAGAATCTTACAGAGTCTCACCCAGACACAGGTGGCACCCAAGAGTTTGCCGGAAGCATCCCAGAGTATTCCATGTGTGCAGGCTCTATCCAGCTACCCCCAAACGGGCATTAGCAGGTCACAGCATAATTATGTAGGTTGTTTACAGGCTACCTCGATTCTGTGGTAACAACTTTCATCTAACATACATTGGTGCCTACTGCTCTCAGGTGCTCCCACAGTGGTAACTCCAGTTTCTAAGCTCCATTGTTTGAGCGTTCCCGTGAGCCTCTTCCATCCCCGCTCAGGCAAACTGCTCTCACTCTCTTGCTCGGTGAGAGATTTGGGAACCCCATCCGGGTCAGACAGAAGGACAGAGACATAGAAATAAAGTTAAGGAAATAGGAGTAGCTTGCTGGGGGCGCTCCCGGGCGGACTCTCCGAACCTCAGGTGAGGCAATGGTACACCCGCGCCCTGGGTTAGACTAAGGGGGCTTTTAAGTTGTCTTGGTCTGTTCCTACTCATCTGTTCGTGGGTCAATGGTAAGGACCCTGGAATGAAGCCTGGTGGCTTCCTGTCACCAGGTGGGCGATAAGTCTTGTCTTTCTCATCTGGGACAAGGTGATCTCTGACTCCAGGAATGTTGCTGTCCACTCAGCCGGTTGCCATTTGGTTTTGGTCACCATTTTGTCAGAGCAAACCTCACATTTGATTCTTGTCAAATTTGGTGATTCCTGACCCAATCATCTTTTCTACCTCCTAGAGTGGGTCTCTCAGAGGTCCTGCCTAGTTTTTCGCTTCTGCCTCTTGTTGCCTGCTTGGTTCCCTCCCCTTAGGCTTGGCAGACAGAATCATTTGCGAGCCCCCCTTAGCTCATCCCGCTGCGGCTGATCCTGACAAACTAGCACCTGCAGGTTAATCTTCTGGCGATGCTCAGTGATGAGTGACATTCTGGGCTTGTTTCTCATGTCTGGCCTGACTCTTAGAGATGTCCATTCTACAGTGAGGCCCTCAGGAGTGGCCAAACCTGACCACAGCTGGGCCTGATCAGCCTCCAGCTCCTTCCCCCATCTTGAATTCATTTTTTCAACTGGCTCAAACCCCCCTCCCCCCATGACTGATTGGAGTAGAGTAGCGTTCAGTCCTCATTGGAGAAAACACCTTTTCCTCCCTGCTGGGCACTGAGCAGGCCCAGGGCCCATTGATTGAAGAGACAACTGCAGCCAGGGAGTCAGTTTGGTTCTGGACCCTTAGTGCCCATGGCATTCTGGACCTTAAGGAGTTTTTCTACCTGGGTGGTCAGTTGAGTTAGAGACCCTCTGCCTGTTCCCAGTCACCACAGCCCCCATCTGGCCTCTGGGGCACACAGAGCAGGGAGGAGACCAGAATCAGCCCTGGGGATGGGGTGATATGTTTTCACCTCTGGGCTGCTCAGAAAAATGAGCAGAGCACAGTTAGCAGGCACATCCCCCCCAGCCCCCGCCCTCAGGATCCCACCGTCCAGGGTATATTCTCAATGACTCCATGCTCATCAAGGGTCACTGTCAATCAAGATGAAACTAGTGCCCGGGTCTGCACTTGCTGGGGACCTTTGTCAGGATTCCTGCCCCGCACCCTGCCTCCCCACCCAGACTCTGTCTCCTTCCCCTGCCTGGTCTCTGTGGGCCCCTGCAGAGTTTGCATCTGCTTTGGCAGCCTCAGGCAGTCCATGTTGTTTGCTCATTGCACCATAGATTCGACCCTGGGGGCTCAGCACAACTCCCCATTTCTATTACTGTTAGTATTTGTGACCAAGGAGGCCAGGGCTAGTCTGGGTGCTGGGAGCAGTGCCATTGGGGCAGACCCTCAGTGCCCGAGCATTTCCTGCCCTGCTCACACCCAGCATGCTTCCAGCTCTCCCTGCCAGAAGACCCACGGTTCTACAGTTGGACACGGTGACAAGTTGCTGATGCAGATGTTTCTGTTTCCTCACCTCCTTTATGATAAACGTTTACAGCAATGGTGAAATTTGCTTCTCATCAATGTTGCCTGTCATCTTGCATAAGCTCAGCAAGAGAATTACAGATTCCTTTAATCTGTCAATTCAAATTGAGTTCAATGGCTCCTGTAAAGTCAGGCAAGAAAGGTCAGATCTGTTGGCTTTTCCTGGGCACACGTCATCTGCTCCTACTGCCCAGACTCCAGTCCTGGGGCCAGTTTTATTTTGCCTATCCCAGAGTCAAGGGGTCCTTGACCATTCTTTTGGCCAGAGACTGTCCCATGCTGTACTCTGGATCATATCACATGTGGGACCATAGGCCTTCCCTTGTCCAAATCAGGGTCGCCTGGCACCTGTCTGAGGTCCATCCAAGACCCTCCACGTGATGCACATTTGGGAATGTTTGAATCAAGGATAATGACTGGGAAACTGAAGCTTTAGTAAGATGAATGTCTAGGATGAGATCAGGACCCACCTGTGACTGCATCAAGCATCAAGCAGTGTCCGTGTAGGGGTCTCTTTGCCAGGAGCCCAAGAGCATACCAAGGCCATCAAGGAGAGAAAAACTAACATTTCACTGGTAGTCTGGTCTGGGAAATGACGCCCTTCTGTCTACATAGTTTCACACCAGAAAATTCCCAACATCCTCACTGAGCCACATGCCAAAAACCAAAGGAAACATGGGCTTTACCTGGAACTTGGGAGTCAACGTCCTAGACCAATGAATGCCTCAACCCCACATCAAAAGATCAATTCCAGAATCAGTTTAGCGGGGACCCCACATTGTAAATGCAAGAGAGAAATACTCACAGGCTAGGAAACAGCAGACACCCGATGAGGCCCATGTGGGATCCTCACGCTCCCGCACTGCGCTGACAGGCAGCTCCTGGGACACGGCCAGGGCGAGGCTGACTGCTCAGTGGGATACCAAGCAGGTCCCCTCTTCTGCCAACACTCTCTGGGACCCCTGTGTCTTCCTGAGTGTGGTGAGTCTAGAGCATGATACCTGCCGCTGTGAGAGCCGTGGGGTTCAGGGACCTTGCAAAAGGGTCTGTTCCTGGGGCAGGAGAGGGGGCACTTGGAGGGCTTCTTCCTTCCAGTCCTCACCCAACACTAGCCCACAGTTGGAAATTTGGTGCTTGAGCCCCCAGGGTCACAAGGTACTTCCCCATGGGCTAGGAAATACATGTCATCTTGCACTTCCTGAAAGTCACGGGGTAGGTGGAAGGCTCCTCTTAGGGCAGAAAGGTGGCAGGGTGAGGGGGGTGCTGGACATGTGCCAGCCCTGACTTCCGGAAGCTTAGGAGAAGTAGTGGCCCCTGAGCACAGTTCCTGACCTCCCGAAGAACACCAGACACCCACTCTGTTCTTCCAAGACTGTGGTGAGCCACCCAGGAGATACACGTATAATACTATGAATATTTTACCTGTCATGTCATGTCACGGTTACCCAGGCCTGGCCATTGTGAAGATGAGAAAACAGGCCAATTTAGTGAGCCCTGGTGGCCTCGGGCTTTCATCTTCTGTAGGAATGTCCTCGCAGGCAGGTGTTCATCCCATCCCTATCTGGGGTTGGGAGACCTCCCGATCTTCAGGACTTGTCTGGACCCTGAGAGCAGGGCCCAGGGTCTGGTCAGTCATTGCAGATCTGCAGATCCCTGGTTGTCCATAGCAGAGACCATTTCCAGTTCTCCCTTTGGCCAATGTGCCTGAAACAACAATTCTAATTTTTGTCCAAATTTGAAATCCTTGAATGTTAAAAGTAGGTAAAGGGATATTCCTGATACCCTTTCGGTATCTATATTGTAAACCACAAAAAGGGAGACAGAGAGAGACAGAGAGAGAGAGAAAGAGAGAGAGAGAAAAACAAGGCAGAGACAGAGACAGACAGAGACAGAAACAAACAGAGAGAAAGATAGATAATAAAAATATCTTCCAAAAAGGCTGACCTGAATATCTGGAAAAAACCCAAGTGCCTGAGAACGGATGACTGGTTAAAGAAACTTTGGTACATCTACACAATGGAATACAATGCAGCTGTTAGAAAGGATGAAGTCATGAAATTTACATACAAATGGTACTATATGGAAAGTACCATGCTAAGTGAAATGAGTCGGAAAGAGAGGGACAGACATAGAAAGACTGCATTCATCTGTAGAATATAAAGTAACAAAATAGGAGATTAACACCCAAGAATAGTCGCGATAAGTACCAGGAGGTTTGCTCCATGGCTTGGAGGCCAGCCACACATGCTGGGGGAAAAGGCAGCTCAGATAGGGAAGGGAGCACCAAGTAAAGGGTGTCGGGAGGGTCCTGCCTGGATGGGAGAAGCATGTTGAAAGTAGATTATAGATCAAACATGATTGCCACTCAATGCCTCTTTTGCAAACCACAGCACCCAAAAGGAGAGAGACAACAAAAGGGAATGCCTTGCCACAGAGCCAGGGTGGAGTGGGGGGAAGGGGGGTTGGGAGGGATACTGGGATCCGTGGTGGTGGAGAATGGGCACTGGTGGAGGGATGGGTTTCGATCATTGTATAACTGAAATTCAAACACAAAAATGTGTAAGTCTATAACTGTACCTTATGATGTTTCACTAATAAATTCTTTTTTTAAAAGGCTGGCCTGGGTAGAGAGGTGCGGGTTGATGGCAAGGAAACTGGAAACATTGAAGGTGGGAAATGTACACTGGTGGAGGGATGGGTGAACAACGATGACTGAAGCCTGAGCATGAACAGCTTTGTAAGGGTCTATCTCACATCAATTCAATAAAAATTTAAGAGGACAATGGCTTATATTTGGATGTATACAATGAGATGTGTAGTACAATTTCTGAGGTAAAATCCAGAGCTCAGCTGAGTCGCTGGGATCATTATAGAATTGGAGAACTGTGATGCTGGACTTGAGTTTGGAGACAGTCCATGATGAGTGGTTCAAATGGGTCCTGCTTTGAGCACCATTCAACATGCCATTACTTAATTTCTTTTTAAAAAATGATTATTTCATTGACTTTAAGGGGAAACTCTGTATGGGCATTTATAAATGGCAAACAAATTTCATTTGCATTAGATGTGGAAGTGGGAAAATGCTGCAGGGGACCTGCAGAGGCCTCTCGGGGTACAGAGATGGGGGTGGGGGACAGGCCCAAGGTACCTTCCCTAGTGGCAGTTTGTGATTGACAGGTACAGGCAGTTACTGGCCGTTAGAAGTTAGGGGGAGTGGTCAGCTCTTTCAGCCCACATTCTCTTTTGAACACGTCCTCCCTTCACATCTTACTGAGTAAGTTTTTTTCAAGAAAACTATCTTGCAGGATTGGAGGGGTAGTCCAGAGGGTAGGGCATTTGCCTTGTGGATCAGCCAATCCAGATGTGACCCCGGGCACCACATATGATCCCCGAAACCCCACCAGGAGTCGTCGATGAATACAGAGCCAGGAGTGAGGCCTGAGCAACACTGGGTATGTCCCTCCAAAAATGTCCAAGTATGCCAAAAAGAGAAGGGGGAAGAGTTAGAGGAGTGGTTCTGACTGCAGTGGGACCCGCTGGAGCATTTGGGACTTTCACACACACCATTGTAAACTGGTGTTCCTTTCGGGATGCAGTGTAGAAAAATCAACGGTAAGTTAAAATTTTTATTTTGAAAAAGATCAAAGAGGCCGGGAGATAGTAGAGCGGGAAGGGCACTTGGGCTATCTGACTTCAATCTCTGGCGTCCCATAGAGGCCCTTGAGCATGACTGGGACTGATTCCTGCTGTGGTTCCAAAACCAAAGAAGCAAACAAACAAAGAAATGTAATATATCAAAAGCTAGAACAGGTGGTAAGGTGTCTGCTTTGCATACTTCTATCCTGGGTGGATTCCTGGCACCTCCTATGGATCCTTGAGCACCATTAGGGGTGATCCCTGAGCACAGGACAGGAGACAGGGTCCTCAGTCAAGGGAGGTCTTATCTCTGAGGGCCCTGGAGCAAGACCATGGGGACCTGTGCAGGGGACAGATTGCCCAGGCGCTGCCAGCCTTGGGCCTGGGAGTCGGTGCTTGACCTCCACATCCCTGGACCCAGAGCAGGATGCCCTGGCTGCCTGTCCTCACTCCCAGCCTTGTGCCCACAGGTGGGACTGCAGGACAAACAGGTGAGTGTCTGCGGCAGCAACAGGTCTAGGATATCGGCCCCCCGCAGTAGGACGTGGCCTCTGACCAGTGTCGGTCTCTGAGAATGAGCAGGAGGAGGAGCAGGTGCTATTGCAGAGCCAGCTCCATCAGCTGCAAGGGGAGTGAATCAGGACACGGTGGATATGTAGAAATGACAGAAGGTGCCGGGGGAGACCCACTGTGAGGGTAGGAGCCCCCTGGGGTGGTGGGAGGAAGGACAGGCCAGGACGCCACCCTCTATAATGTATCAAAATCTAGAAGAGGCTAGAGGGGTTGTGGGGGTGCAGACTGGCCCTCACTGCACAGAGAGGGTCCTAGGAGAGGGGAGGTTGCTGGGTCGAGGTAGGGGTAGGCCCCATCTCTTAGGCCTTGGGAGAAAGACCCCCAGGGGTATGTGCAGGGGACAGGTTACCCGATGTGCTGTTTTTCTTGGGCCTGTGTGTGAGTGTCTGGGCCCTGAATGTTGTGGCTGGGATTTGGACAGCCTTCGGCCCTTTTTCATGACATGCAAGATGTGCATGCAAGACCAGAAGGTGCAGTGCCTGCAGCCTGGAATGCTTCTGCTGGTACAAAAAGCAGCACACAGCGGCAACCCCACACCTGTATGTCCCACTTACCTGGGCTCCAAGGCTGAGCAGGTGCTGAGGCACAAGCAGATCATGGACCAGCTGCAGCAGGTTCTAAGAAGGCAGCAGGCCCTGCTGGAGGCCACCTTCAGGTTGCTGAGGGAAACCCAGGTGAGGGGGTGGGCAGGGGCTCAGGGACAGGAAGGCGCATCCGGCCCTAGACCTGCTTACTCACCAGGTGCCTTCATCTTTAGGGGATCCTCAGTCCTGAAATCAGGAGCAACTGAGCCCCAGGCCTTGCTGGAATCCCAAGGGTACCCTGAAGAGGGTGAGTGTTGGGAATCCCAAGGGTACCCTGAAGAGGGTGAGTGGTGGGGTCGGTCTCCAGGAGGGAGAAGTGCCTGATAGGGATCTGGAGGTGGGGTATACTGGAGGTGGAGCCAGTCGGGACCCCTGAGATGCCTCCACCTTCCTTGCTTGGCTGAGACCCTGGAGTGCCCCACAGTCAATCCAGTGTCGAAGCCCACGGAGTTGGAGGTGAACATAGTGGAGGTTTGTGAAACCAGGACGTCTATGGAACTCGAGATGATGGTCATGTAGGACAGGCTGGTGGCGTGTGAGAAGACTAAGGACCTGGATGACTAAGGTCTGAGACTAAGGTCTGGCGTCCAGACCTGGGGAGAGGGATCATGGATTGTGTGAAGAACCCAGAGAGAACCTCCCGTTCCTGTCTGTGAGGACCAGGAGGCCGCAGACCTCAGATCCGGGTCCTGTAATGACCTGCCCACAAATAACCAGAATCCAGCTCGTCCACTTGAGTTCTGCTGGACAGCTTGTTCACCATTAACCCACTTTTTCTACCCTGATGATATACCCTGTGTTCTTCAATTCCAACTAATCTAGCCCTGATCCAGTTCTTCCCACCCTCCTCCTTCCTCCCTCCTCCCCACTCTTCCACTTTCCCTCAGCACTAGACCCTAGGGATCAAGGGGGCAGAAAGGTCCCCCAACACTAGACCGCAGGGATCAGTGGGACAAAAATGTCCCTTACTTCTAGGCACCAGGGATGTTGGGAGCAGAAATTTAAACTGGGCCACACTCCAACCTCAGTCATGATAGTTTCAAAAGCCAAACAAGGGCTTGAGGTGGGAGCTCTCCCTCCCCAGTACACAGCACCGTTTCTGCATATGGCAGCCCTGAAGCTAGTGGGAGCTGGAAACATCGAGCAACCAGTTCTAGACATTCTTTGGGGGCTGTTTGGGCACGAATGCCTCTCTTGCAAACCACAGCACCCAAAAGGAGAGAGAGAGAAGAAGGGGAGAATGCCCTGCCACAGAGGGAGGGTGGGAAGAGGGGGATGGAGGGTGGGAGGGATGCTGGGTCCCGTGGTGGTGGAGGATGGGCGCTGGTGGAGGGATGGGTACTTGATCATTGTGTGACTGAATCTCAAGCAGAAAAATTTGTAAGTCTATAACTGTATCTCATGGTGTTTCACTAATAAAAAAATTTTAAAAAATACTTGGATAAAAAAAAGTTACACAGCCTCCAACACATCCATATATGCAGAAACAAACTCAAAACATAAAATAAAAACCCAATCAAAAATAAATCCAAATTAATGAATTTCAATTTTTAATATGAAAATGAAGAGATCGTGGGGTCTCAGCATGTTTCACGCTTGTCCCTATCCCTCCCCGAGCGCGCCCCCCTCAGCCTTTCCAGAGGGATTCAGGGTTTCTTTCTTATGGTCTTTATCCGGATGCCACTCAGCTTGGAAACTGCTCCTGAACTGTTCAGTGGTTCTGAACAAGAGATTTAATCCACTGCTTCTTGCAAGTCAGAGGATGGGGTCCCATCCGATAGGCAGAAAGGCTGCGGTCGCGAAAGTTAGAGTGGGTTTTCACACCAAAATCTAGAGTCACAAAAGTTAGATGTGGGTTTTCACGTAATCCCAGGGACTGTGCCATCTGGGCAATTGGTAGCCACTGGGGCCCTTTGATAGTCATCAGTGTCAACCCTGAATGGGGACCTGGAGGTAGATAGTTTGTTTACCTCTGTGGCACAGCGAGAGATCAGAGCCCCCTGCCTCAGAGACAGGTATGCCCAGACCTCTGCCAATGGCCCTACTCAGGGTCAGGGTACCTAGATCCTGGTGCCCTTTTTCATGCACTAAGACGATCAACCTCTTTGCCTCTGGAGCCTTACAATTGCTTTGAGAGGGCTTTTTTTAGGTTATTTGTTTTTCTTTTTTTCACTTCTAAATGCTCATTCTTCCAGGAGGTCTGGTGCCCAGCCTCAACCAAGAGCTGGAGCAGAGCCTCTGAGGCTCACTTTCAGTCCTCTTGGCTTCTGACACTAGGACCGAATCATCTACAGACTGCAGGATGGTGCATTCCAGGGCTCCAACAAGGATTTCCTTAAGTTCAGAGCCAGGGTCTTCCTGAAGAAGGTGGCTGAGTTTTTGAATCCTTGGGCAACGGGTCCACAGTAACTGAGGTTTCCTCCTGTCTCTAGATCCTTTGGCCAAAAGACAAACGGGGGTCTGCTTCCTGGAACAATTTGCAAAGGGAGAAACACATGTTTTGAGGTTCGGGCCTGTCAATCATTAGGCACTAGAGGAAAATAGACTCAAGAGAGTGGAAGGGCTGGGTACCATAAGGTGACCAGAAGGAGCGACCACACTGACTCGGCGCAGGTCTGACTTCTCAACTGAGGCCAATGGGTTGCTCCCAGTTGAGCTGCATCCCACCACTATTCCTGCCTCCCAGACCTGCGCAGTATCTTTCCCTATCCCTAGCCACACCTCATGGGCTACCGACATTGTGGCTGTCTCTGGAGGCTCACTCCTAGCATGAGTTTATCAGCAGAGGGGCATGATACTGCCATTAGAGGGCGCCTGGAGAGGGTATTTTCCAAAGGGGCAATACACAGTGTCAAGGTGGACATTTATTTGCTCTTCTAGCTCTGTCGGGAGATCGAACGCCAATAAGATACTAAAGTGGGGAACAGGGAGAGCCTTGTTTTCCATATGGAACCCCCAGCATCTGCTGAGACCATGGATTCTCAGACCCAGCAAAAGCCGGGAAGGGCTGCACCTCCGATACCTTCATCGAGCTCTGCTTCCTATATTGCCCTGTCTTGGAGGTCATGGGGCGATCGTTTCCACGAGGCTTTTCTTGGGAGTGTAGGTACCAAGTTACCCTGCCTTCCCTGCCTGCCTGGGGACTCCCTGTGACTCTGTCAGACTGTCCAAGTGGTCCTGGTGTCAGTAGACATTTCTGGAAGCTGCCCAACTTTGATTGTCTGCCACTCCCATTCACAGAGGGTCACAGCTTTTCTGGTGTCATATTGGCTCTTTGTTCTCTCCTGCAGTATGGCATGGCCCTCTGGGCCAATGATCTGGGGCCTGCCTTCTGCCCCTCCCCATCCTCCACCCCTGACTCCTGCTCCTGCTCTGGCTCCCCTCTTTCTCCCTGCCCCTTGTCTGCCCTGCCAGTTCTCGCCTCCTCTAGACCAAGGGCACACTGGAGGTGCTGGGGCCTGGCCTTAACCACTCCACTGGGGTAGTGCTGTCTCTACTGGATGAGTGGCAGTGCCATCCAGCTGCCATGCTCTCTGCCAACTCCTCCTGTACACTAGGTGCCACTGCTTGGGTGTTGCTCTTTTTCCTTTTGGTCTTGTCTTACTTTCTTCCCTGCTTGGTAGTGAGTTTTGTTGTTTCACAAATGAGAATTGCAGCACTAATATAAGTTTGAGTTTTCAACAACTATGAACACATACGTACTTTGCCAAAATTTCTGCCTAAGGCTAACTAAAAACCAAGCAGCAGGGACTGGAGTGATAGCCTTGCACGCGGGTGTTTGCCTTGCACGCGGCTGACCTGGATTTGATTCCCAGAATCCCATATGGTTCCCTGAGTACCACCAGGAGTAATTCCTGAGTGCATGAGCCAGGAGTAACCCCTGTGCATCGCTGGGTGTGACCCATAAAGGAAAAAAAAGCACATTTTGGCAAGTGGGAGAACATGATGAGATAATAGTGGTAATGGAATGAACAGCTCCAAAGTCTGAACACCGCACAAGGCAAGAGATCAGTTTTACAGCAGATCTGATGGGCGACGGGGTATTAGCAAGCAGCTGACAGGAGAGTATGGAACAAGAAATGACCAAGCTTTCTTGGTGCAGAGAAGATCTGGAGCATATCAATAACGTAGGAAAATTTGGGGGATTTTCCCAGGTTTCTAAGTTGAACAGTGTGACAGACCACCTCTGGGACATCCCGGGTGATTTCCGTGGCTGTCTCGTCTCTCCCAGACCCTATGCCTCATGGCAGCTCCTGCTCTCCAGGGTAGCCTGTCTGAAGTTAGCCTGCGGGAAGTGTGGGCAGAGGTCCCCTCTCCTCTTCAGCAGGGCTCAGGAGATCCTAGTATCAGGACTTGAACAGGGCTGGGCCGCATCAAGGCAAGCACCTTAACCCCTGCAATATCCCTGGGGCCCATTCTTGAAAAGTCTGAGAGTGCTTGGGAGTGGAAGCCTCGGGTTCCACGGGGCTGTCTCCCTGGGCACTGTGCCGTACAGAAGGGGGAGTGAGGCATCTTTAAGGGAGCCCAACTCTACAGGAAGGAGAGTTAGGTGGGAAGCAGCTGAAAGAAAAGTACTGCTTGGAGCAGGGCATTAGTCCAGCAGATAAAGTGATCGTCTTGCGCACTGCTGACGTTGGATCAATGGGCCCCCGTAGTTCCACTAGGTATGGTCCCTGAGCTAAGTCAGAAGTAAAGCCTGAGCATGTCTGGGTGTGGTGCTAACACCCAAAGAAAAGTGCTGCAAGCAGACAGGGCCGGCCTTTTCCCAGTGCCCTAAGGAAGGACTGCTCAAATTCTTAGAGGCCATAAGAGGAATTTCCCTGTTAGGTGGTAGGGGTGAGGGAGGGGAAGGAGGTGACAGCACTGGGTCTCCAGTCGTGACTCTGCCTGAGCAGTGACAGTCCACTTGGACAGTCCATAGTGGCCTGACTCAGGGCAGGACTTGGCTGCTGCTTTGACAGAAAAGTGTCCTGAAAATGTGTGTCAGAGTCCTCAGGAGGAAGAAGCCCAAAACCCCAAACCTCTCAGGTATGTACACAGGCCATGAGGGTCAATGAAGCAGTACTTGGAAGGATCTCAGTGCTTAGGGGAAACACTCATTCAGAGCATCTGATTTTCAAAACGGCACTTGGGTACAACCATCTACCCCTCCTTGGCCCAGGTAGAATGAGGCAACATTCAAACCTTCAGTTCATGGGCTACAGACCAAGCAAAAGTCTGAGCCGAGAGCTCCCCCTCCTCCAGTGCACTTTTTCTATTCTGGGAAAGGAAGTCCTGAAAAGGATGGAGGCTGGAACAGTCAGCAACTGCGTTCTAGGCACTCCCTGGGACAGTTTCGGGATCATGAATTGGTGGCAGAGGAGAGAGAGGGGAGAGGGCTGAATCAGTCTCCCTGACAGCCACTGTCCTGTTTCCAAGATTGTTTCTACAAATGGATGCATCCCAGCCTGTGTGGGTGTGTGGCATTGGGTGGAGCAGGTCCTGCCAGGGAACGGCTCATGCTTCTTGATGAAGCATGAGCTGTCCTGTGGGGGTCTCACCATGGATGAGAACCTGACATGACATGCCCATGCCCATGGTGCCTGTTGCGTCCACACCCCCTCTGCAGTGCCCACCTGGAAGAGCCCCCACATTGCCCCCAATGCTTCGTGGGTGCCAGGCCCCCTAGTGGCCAGATCATGCCTCAGGTAAAGGACCTTCAAACCTCCAGGTATTTCCCAAACCTCTCAAGGACTGGATGGACTTTCTCTGCCCAGAGCCTCCCCCCAGTGTGGAACCCTTCACTGCCCACACGCTCCCCAGACAGCAAAGTCCACAGTGACCCTGTGCCCCACCATCAGAGATGGATTTGATTCTCAGCCAGACATACGTGTTCCCGAACCTCCTCTCCCCACAAGGCTGCCCCGTGGTGTCCACCTGTGTCCGACCATTCCTGTGCCCCAGCTCTGGAACAAAGACCCCATGGGGGCCTGTGGGTGAGGGTCTGAGCCCTGCATGTCCTGGCTGGGATCTAGTCGGTCCTCCTGCCTGTCCTCACAGACACTGTCCTGTGTAAACACACAAAAAATAAAAGGGCCGGCGGTCTGGCCGCTTCCCCACTCCAGGGAGGTCGATGGCGATGGTCAGGCGAAGGAAGGAAACGAGGCCAAGCTGGTTGATCTTAGCAGCCGTTTATTACATGGAAGAGCTGTATGTCGTGGAGGCCTCAGGAATCCTCAAGCATGTGCTCCTTTGTTCTCTCATCTTCTGTCCTCAGCCCCATCTTCCCAGGTTCTCTGATGCAAGTGTCCCCCCAGAGAGCCCTGAAATCTCCCTTATATAGATCATAGTACCTCTAAAGGGCGCAATATAATGATGTCATCAAAAGGAGTTACAGAAAGAACATTGAGGCTGCAAACATACATTGTTTCCTTACATCTGCAGGCCAGTAATCCTGGCCTCACCTTTTCACAAGCTACAAGCACTTAGATTAGCACAACAAAGACCAGTCTGCTAGAGCTTGGAATCTACATCTCCAAAAAAGCAGTCTCATCCAAGCTAGTCAGGACACACAGGAAACTGCTTCTAGGACGTGTTTCTCCTCTCCTTGTCCAACCAACATAAGCATACATAATATTAATCATTTTGTATGGACACAGCAAGAAATACTTTGAGCTTATAGAATTGCTCTCCTAGGGCCATCTCAATCTCAGACTGCAGTGCTCAGGCCAGACATCTTTCCTATTCCTAGCAGCAGGGCCCTAGTCTTGTCGTTACTTTTGGATCATGACATCATTTGCCTATGATCAAACTCTTAACTTATAGTTAAGAATCGTGGCACCTTGGCCTGGCCCATCGCGATGCCAGGGTAGCACATAACTTACCGGCTTGCCCTGGTTCCATCCAGTCCCACGCCGGGACCCTGCCCTTGGGGTGCTAGGAAGTAGGGCAACTGAGGCTTAAGTTGAGAAGGCAGATGCCCAGGAGTAAATAACATTCAAAGCCAATCAATTCCTAAGTTACGGAGCATATTAATTAATTGTCTTCCTGTATCTATACAAAAGGACATTGCATTAAAGTAAACTGCTCAAAAGACATAAGGAGAGGAGAAAGACAATATTAACTTACAGTACAGCTTCAGTGTCTAAGAAGGATGAGACCTTACAAATTGGTTGGGGAAGAGAGCATAGAAGAGGTTACAGAGAGACAAAGTAATGGGAGTGACTCGGGAGCACTGTGATGGGTACAATCTGATAAACCCAAGCTCCGTGTACTCCAACATCTCACCCTTTTCTGTTTACAAAAACACAAAAATTTGAAATAGACAAAGGAACAATTCCAATCACAAAACATATGTAGTAGTAGTAAAACTTCAGTTCGCCCCAGAACCCAGAGCAGTGCTTGTTGTAAAGTGTCCAATAGTCCTGCACTGTTCAAGTGTAATCAGAGTCATTTAGTCGCCTTTTGAAGAAATGAGGTGTCCAGATCACAATTTGAAGAGTTGTTTTTGCAACATCAGTAGTAGTGGTCACAGCAATGAGTTCCAGCAATGAGTCCCAGAGAAACAACTGTCAAAGAGTCCTATGAACTTCAGGAAGCACTGGATCAGGCAGGGAGCACTGGAACAGGAGCATCACAACTTCTGTCAGGAGCTCTTCAGCAGGGGAATGCAGCCATTCTCTGTTCAGGTTCACGGCAGTCATAGATGTACAACCTAGCTTATGTCTGGAAAAAACACTTTTTAAAAGTTATCAGAGGCTTTGAGCATTGGGGTTTGGTTCATCTCCATGTCTGGGGGTAGAGAAAGAGGCAGGGGGAAACTCCGAGAGAAACAGTTACCCTAGAGAGAAATTAAAAGGTTTTCCTATTAAAAGTCATTCCTTCCTCCTTCAGGAGATGAGGCACCTGTGAATTCCAAGGAGAGGGTAAAAGTAAAGAATTGTTAATCCAAAATATGGGGTCCAGGCGTTGTCCAATCCACAACATATAAGAGAAGGGTATAAGGAATGCTCTTAATTTGATCTCATGATACGTTAAAGGCCATTGCTTCAGGCCTTCTGATGCTGGCTCTTCTGATTTCCTTGTGAATTCCAAGTGAAATCAGCTTGGCGATGGCTTGGAGCTTTAGAGAGTTGTAAGACTGCAAAGGTCTGAAAATTAATGCAGGTAGATGAATTCGGCTCCTGATGAAATACAATGGGACCCAAAGCTTCTTAGTGGAGTTATCTGTTGAAAGAAAAATATAGCCTTTTCCTCAAATGAGGTGTCTCCCTGCTAACCAGTCTTTGTCAATTTTTAATCAAATTAGGAGAAAGTTAATAATTTTCTGAGTCTGTGCATCTTCCTGAAAATGCTTTTCAGCTGCTGTATATGGCTCCCCTTGAGGTAAATTCAAAATTTTAAAGAAAACAATGTCAAAGAATAGTTGACTCAAACGGGGCATTCCTCCTTATTTATTTATTTGTTTATTTATTTATTATTAACTATGCCCGATTCATAGGTCCAGGAAGACCAGAATGAGATCTGATAACAGTAATAAAAACAAGTTCAGAGCACTTTTGTAAAAGAGCCTGTTGCTGCTGAAGCAATTGTTGAGCTATATAGCATTTGATGATGTACTTAGAAACTCAGTTACAATACCAGGGAAGAGACCAACATAAACTGAATCTGAGATGATATTAGTAGGCCCTGGCACATGGGCGAGTGAAAAAAAAAAACCAATGTGGCAAGTTATAGCCTTCATTGGAAGCTCTTTCCTGATATCAAAAATAACCTGCTTATTTATAACCACAGATGCAGGAGCAGGACGAAAAGGTGCAGTGCCAGTGGCTTCCCTGGGGCCGATTCTGCTTGTACCTGGAATGCACATAGCTGCCGACAAGAGCACCTGGATGCTCATAGTCACCTGGGCTCCAAGGAGGAGCAGCTGTACCAGCGGATGCTGCGGCAGAAGCAGCCCATAGACCAGCTGCTGCAGGTGCCACCAAGGCAGCAGGCCCTGCTGGAGGCCGCCATCAGGGAGCTGAGGGAGACCAGGTGAGAGAGGGGCCATGGGCTCTGGGGCAGGAAGGCCCTAGACCTGCCTCCTCAGCTAGTGCCTTCACCCCAGGTGCTCTTCTGTGGGACTCAGCAGGAGAAACAGCAGCTGCAGAACCTGGTGAAATGGAAAGGAGACCCGAAAAAGAGTGAGTGACAGGGAGAAGCCCCTGTGGGTCAGAGGGTGGGGCTACTGGGGAGGGGAGCCAGGCGGCCCCACCCCCAGCCCCCCACCTCCCTTGCTTGGCTGAGACCCTAATGCTGCCCCACATCCCATCCAGTCCAAAGGCTTTGGCATGGATACGAACAACACACAGGTGCTCCTGGGCACAAAACGTGAGGAGCTGGAGGCCACAGAGAAGGAGGAGGCGCAGGGGGCCAGGCAGGAGGAGTGCCAGAGTCCAGGAGCTGGAGGAGTCAGTCAAGTCCCAGGGGGCAGGGACCATGACCTGTGTGAGATCCGGAGACGCTCCTGTTGCTGTCCTTAAGGAAGAGGAGTCCACTGACATCGGACCCAGGTCCTGTAATGACCCGCCGAAAATCCAGAAAACGCAGCTGGTCAGCAAGAGCTCCACTGGCAGCCTGACACCCCGCTGATACCTCGATTTTACTGCACCTAAGCACCCTGCCTCTCTCACCCAATTGATCTAGCCCAGCCCCGTCCTCCCCACGCCACCCGAGTTCTGCCTTCTTCCTCTGCCCTTTGCTCTTCTCCCTCCACTAGAACCAGGGATATCCCTCACTGCAAGACCAGGGATCAGGGCAAAGCCACAACTATTCTCCACCTCAAGACATGAGATCAGGGGGACAGTAAAGTCTCCCTTCACGAGACCCAGAGATGTGGGGGAAGAAATGCCCCCACCCCTGGGCCCCCCAGGTATCAGGGGGCACAGTTTCCCCCTCCACTAGACCGCGGGATCAGGGGGGCAGAAATGTCTCCCCCCGTAGACCCCAGGGATCGGGGGGCCAGAGATGTCCCCCCCCACTAGACGCCAGGGACGGGGGGGCAGAGATGCCCCTCCACCACTACATTCCAGGATTCGGGGGGACAGGGATGCCCCCAACACTAGAGGCCAGGGATCAGAGGGGGGCCAGAGATGCCCCCCTACCACTAACGCCAGGGATCGAGGGCGGCCAGAGATGTCCCCCCCCACTAGACGCCAGGGATCGAGGGGGGGGGCAGAGATTGCCCCCCCCCCACTGGACGCCAGGGATGGGGGGGCCAGAGATGCCCCCCCACTTGACGCCAGGGATCGGGGGGGCCAGAGATGCCTCCCCCCACCACTGGACGCCAGGGATCGGGGGAGGCCAGAAATGCACCCCCCACCACTATACACCAGGGATTGGGGGTTCAGAGATGCCCTCCGCCATTAGACGCCAGGATTGGTGGGGGCCGAGATGTCCCCCCCACCACTAGACGCCAGGGATCGGGGGGCCCGAGATGTCCCCCTCCACAAGGTCCGAGGGATCGGAGGGAAGTAATGTCCCCTCCACAAGGTCCGAGGGATCAGGATGGCAGATATATCCCCCCAGCACTAGCAAACAATGATTTGGAGGTCAGAAGTCACAACTCAGCTCTCCCCTCCCCATTGTGGGGTCCTGTTTCTGCGCATGACAGCCCTGAAGCTTGGCCGCTGGTACCATACAGTGACCGGATTCTACACACTCTTTGGGGCTGTTTGGGGACTTTGTATTGCTGGCTGAGAAGGGGGAAGGAGGAAGGCGGGCTTTCTCCCTGACTGCCACTGTCTGATTTTCACGATTGTTGCAATAAATGGATCTATCCCAGGCCTGTGTGGGTGTGTGTGTCACTGGGCGGGGCAGGTCTGGCCAGTAGTTGACAATTGCTTCTAGATTGTGGGAAGCCTCGGCCATGTCACCATGCCAAGACGCGTCACCTGCCTGCCCCTGTGTGAAGCCTGTCAATGACCCCAGGAGAGTCCACCCCAAGGGTTGAAGGTCTCAATCACGGATGCGTCCCCAGGAGGGAGGGCAGGATGCAGCACCCAGAGCCCTGCCTTCCACTGCAGCACCTCCTTGGCCTCCCCTTGCCCCTGGTCCTGTTCCCCCATCCCCTCACTGCAGTGGCACCAGGGACAGACCCCACTTTGCCCCCTAGTGGCCATATCAGGTTTCTCAGGATGAGGACTTGAAAGTGCTCCTGCAGCAGGTGGGTCCAAGGTGCTGTCCCCTCAGCCAGGGTCCCTCTCCATGGCACCTGCCCTGGCAGGAAGACAGTGTGTTATCAGTGGAGCAGGATGGGGCTGTGAGATGGAACATGTTTCTAGTGTCCCCGAGTCTGTACGGAGCTGATCCCTGATAGTAGCGCCCCACTTCTGTGTGGACCATCAGGTTCCCTAATACAAGTCCCATTGCCACCATCACAGCACGGTCAGACCCCATGTAATAGAGAACCAGGCCCTGACTCCTCTTTGCTCCTGCACACATGGACCTGTTGGAACAGCGTTGGCTGAGTGACACTCTACTGATGACAAGAAGTGTGTCCAGATCCATGTGTCAGACCAGATGGCACAGCCTCAGAAGGAAGAGCCATCCTGTTCCAGTCATTTCCAGGAATTTGGTCAGCCATGCCCCTTCCTGCCAGTCACACTGCTACTGGGAGTCACACTCCTGGTAAAGCTGGCCAGGGCAGGCACAGGCAGCTCCTGGTTTACCCCTCGGTGCTCAGTTCATAGCCCTGCCCCTCTACCTGCACCATGGGCCTGGGGCCGCCCATTCACTCTCACGGTTCTGCACACCTCACATATGTCCTGCACACCCTCTCGCAGCCTCTACTGGGGCTCTGGGCTTAGCTCCCCCTGTCCTGCCTCTGGGTCCCTGGGCTCTGGAAACACCAAGACCAGGTTTGCCTTGAGGTTTGGGGAGCTGAGAGACTGTGGGGGATCAGCAGCTCACCCCTATCCACCCTTGCCAGTGGGGAGAGCTGTTCTCCCTGGACATTGAAAGACTGTCTTGGGAGTTTTTCCTCTTAGGATCTTACAGAGTCTCACCAAGACATAGGTGGAACCCAAGAGTTTGCTAGAAGCACCCCAGTGTATTCCATGTGTGCGGGCTCTATCCAGCTATCCCCCAAACGGGCATTAGCAGGTCACAGCATAATTCTGTAGGTTGTTTACAGTTTACCTCGATTCTGCGGTAACAACTTTCATCTAACATACAGTGGTGCCTAGTGCTCTCAGGTGCTCCCACAGTGGTGACTCCAGTTTCTAAACTCCATTGTTTGAGCGTTCCCGTGAGCCTCTTCCATCCCTGCTCGGGTAACCTGCTCTCACTCTCTTGCTCGGTGAGAGATTTGGGAACCCCATCTGGGTCAGACAGAGGGACAGAGACATAGAAATAAAGGTAAAGGTAAAGGTAAAGGCCCTCCCGTTGATCGTCGATTTGCTCGAGCGGGCCCAGTAACGTCTCCATTGGAGACTTTGTTGTTACTGTGTCTGGCATATCGAATACTCTCGGTAGCTTGCCGGGCTCTCCGAGAGGGGCGGAGGAATCGAACTCGGGTCGGCCATGTTGGCCGCGTGTAAGGCGAACGCCCTACCGCTGTGCTATCGCTCCATAGAAATAAAGTTAAGGAAATAGGAGTAGCTTGCTGGGGGCGCTCCCGGGCGGACTCTCCGAACCTCAGGTGAGGCAATGGTACACCCGCGCCCTGGGTTAGACTAAGGGGGCTTTTAAGTTGTCTTGGTCTGTTCCTACTCATCTGTTCGTGGGTCATTGGTAAGGACCCTGGAATGAGGCCTGGTGGCTTCCTGTCACCACATGGGCGATAAGTCTTGTCTTCCTCACCTGGGACAAGGTGATCTCTGACTCCAGGAATGTTGCTGTCCACTCAGCCGGTTGCCATTTGGTTTTGGTCACCATTTTGTCAGAGCAAACCTCACATTTGATTCTTGTCAAATTTGGTGATTCCTGACCCAATCATCTTTTCCACCTCCTAGAGTGGGTCTCTCAGAGGTCCTGCCTAGTTTTTCGCTTCTGCCTCTTGTTGCCTGCTTGGTTCCCTCCCCTTAGGCTTGGCAGACAGAATCATTTGTGAGCCCCCTTAGCTCACCCCGCTGCGGCTGATCCTGACAAACTAGCATCTGCAAGTTAATCTTCTGGCGATGCTCAGTGATGAGTGACTCTCTGGGACAGTTTCTCATTTCTGGCCTGACCTTGATAGTTGCCCATTCTACAGTGAGGCCCTCAGGAGTGGCCAAATCTGACCAAAGTTGGGCCTGACCAGCCTCCAGCTCCCTCCCCCATCAGGAATTCATTCTTTCAACTGGCTCAAAGCCCCCCCCCCCCCAATGACTGATTGGAGCAGAGCAGTGTTCAGTCCTCATTGGAGAAAACACCTTTTCCTCCTTGCTGGGCACTGAGCAGGCCCAGGGCCCATAGATTGGAAAGACAGCTAAGGCCAGGGAGTCAGTTTTGTTCTGGTCCCTTAGTGCCCATGGCATTCTGGACCTTAAGGAGTTTTTCTACCTGGGTGGCCAGTTGAGTTAGAGACCCTCTGCCTGTTCCCAGTCACCACAGCCCCCATCTGGCCTCTGGGGCACACAGAGCAGGGAGGAGACCAGAATCAGCCCTGGGGATGGGGTGATGTGTTTTCACCTCTGGGCTGCTCAGGCAAATGAGCAGAGCACAGTTAGCAGGCACATCCCCCCCTGCCCCCCCCCTCAGGATCCTACCTCCAGGGTGTATTCTCAATGACACCATGCTCATCAAGGGTCACTGTCAATCAAGATGAAACTAGCGCCCAGGTCAGCACTTACTGATCACCTTTGTCAGGATTCCTGCCCTGCACCCCGCCTCCCCACCCAGACTCTGTCTCCTTCCCCTGTCTGGTCTCTGCGGGCGCCTGCAGAGTTTGCATCTGCTTTGGCAGCCTCAGGAAATCCATGGTGTTTGCTCAGTGCACCAGAGAGTCGACCCTGGGGGCTCAGCACAACTCCCCATTTCTATTACTGTTTGTATTTGTGACCAAAGAGACCAGGGCTAGTCTGGGTGCTGGGAGCAGTGCCATTGGGGCAGACCCTCAGTACCTGAGCATTTCCTGCCCTGCTCACACCCTGCCTGCCTCTAGGTCTCCCTGCCAGAAGATCCACGGTTCTACAGTTGGACACGGTGACAAGTTGCTGATGCAGATGTTTCTGTTTCTTCACCTCCTTGTTGTTGAATGTTTACAGCAATGGTGAAATTTGTTTCTCATCAATGTTGCCTGTCATCTTGCATAAGCTCAGCAAGAGATTCACAGATTCCTTTAATCTGTGACTTAAGATTGAGTTCAATGGCTCCTGTAAAGTCAGGCATGAAAGTTAATATCTGTTGGCTTTTCCTGGGCACATGTCATCTGCTCCTACTCCCCAGACTCCAGGCCTGGGGCCAGTTTTATTTTGCCTATCCCAGACCCAAGGGGTCCTTGACCATTCTTTTGGCCAGAGACTGTCCCATGCTGTACTCTGGACCATATCACATGTGGGACCTTAGGCCTTCCCTTGTCCAAATCAGGGTCACCTGGCGCCTGTCCGAGGTTCATCCAAGGCCCTCCACGTGATGCACATTTGGGAATGATTGAACCAAGGACAATCACTGAGAAAATGAAGTTTTAGTAAGATGAATGTCCAGGATGAGATCAGGACCCACCTGTGACTGCATCAAGCATCAAGCAGTGTCTGTGTAGGGGTCTCTTTGCCAGGAGCCCAAGAGCGTAACAAGGCCATCAAGGAGAGAAAAACTAACATTTCCCTGATAGTCTGGTCTGGGAAATGATGCCCGTATGTCTACATAGTTTCACAGTAGAAAATTCCCAACATCCTCACTGAACCACATGCCAAATACCAAAGGAAACATATGGGCTTTACCTGGAACTTGGGAGTCAACATCCTAGAGCAATCAATGCCTCAAACCCACATAAAAAGATCAATTCCAGAGTCAGTTTATCGGGGACCCCACATTACAGATGTAAGAGACAAATAGTCACAGGCTAGGAAGCAGCAGAGACCCGATGAGGCCCGTGTGGGATCCTCACACTCCCGCACTGCGCTGACAGGCAGCTCCTGGGACACGGCCAGGGCAAGGCTGACTGCTCAGTGGAATACCAAGCAGGTCCCCTCTTCTGCCAACACTCTCTGGGACCCCTGTGTCTTCCTGAGTGTGGTGAGTCTAGGGCAAGATACCTGCCGCTGTGAGAGCCGTGGGGTTCAGGGACCTTGCAAAAGGGTCCGTTCCTGGGGCAGGGGAGGGGGCACGTGGAGGGCTTCATCCTTCCAGTCCTCACCCAACACTAGCCCACAGTTGGAAATTTTGTGCCTGAGCCCCGAAGGTCACATGGTATTTCCCCAGGGCTAGGAAATACATGTCATCTTGCACTTCCTGAAAGTCACGGGGTAGGTGGAAGGCTCTTCTTAGGGCAGAAAAGTGGCAGCGTGAGGGGAGTGCTGGACATGTGCCAGCCCTGACCTCCGGCAGATTAGGAGAAGTAGCGGCCCCTGAGCACAGTTCCTGACCTCCCAAAGAACACCAGACACCCACTCTGTTCTTCCAAGACTGTGGTGACCCACCCAGGAGACACATGTATAATACTATGAGTATTTTACCTGTCATGTCATGTCATGTCATGTCATGTCATGTCATGGTTACCCAGGCCTGGCCATTGTGGAGATGAGAAACCAGGCCAGTTTAGTGAGCCCAGTGGCCTCGGGCCTTCATCTTCTGTAGGAGTGTCCTGGCAGGAAGGTGTCCATCCCATCCCTATCTGGGGTTGGGAGACCTCCCGGTCTTCAGGAGTTGTCTGGACCCTGAGAGCAGGGCCCAGGCTGTGGTCAGTCATTGCAGATATGCAGATCCCTGGTTGTCCATAGCAGAGACTATTTCCAGTTCTGCCTTTGGCCAACGTGCCTGAAACAACAATTCTATTTTTTGTCCAAATTCGAAATCCTTGAGTGTTAAAAGTAGGTAAAGGGATATTCCTGATGCCCTTTCAATATCTGTATCTTCCCACCATCCTCCTTCCTCCCTCCTCCCCACTCTTCCACTTTCACTCAGCACTAGAACCTAGGGATCAAGGGGCCAGAATGGTCCCCAACACTAAACCGCAGGGATCAGTGGGACAAAAATGTCTCCTACCTCTAGTCACCAGGGATGTTGGGAGAAGAAATTTAAACTGGGCCACACTCAAACCTCAGTCATGATAGCTCCAAAAGCCAAATAAGGGCTTGAGGTGGGAGCTCTCCCTCCCCAGTACACAGTCCCGTTTCTGCATATGGCAGCCCTGAAGCTAATGGGGGCTGGAAACATCAGAGCAACCAGTTCTAGATACTCTTTGGGGGCTATTTGGGCACTCATGAATTGAGGGGAGGAGAGAGGAAGGAGGCATGCTGGGTCACTCTCTGACAGTCACTGTCCTATTTCCAAGTTTGTTTCAATAAATGGATCCATCCCAGGCCATGTGGGTATGTGTCTTGGGCGAGGTGTGTCCTGCCAGCAGTTGGCAGTTGCTTCTAGATTGTGGGTGGCCCTTGCCATGGGATTCACCATGTCTAGAGCCTGTCATCTGCATGCCCCTGAGTACAATGTCAATGACCCCAGGAGAGTACCTCTAAGATTTGGAGTGTTAACATTTAAAATATGGTGGTGGGAAGGTACGATGGTGGTGGAATTGGTGTTTGAATATTAAATGTAATAAATTATTGTAAACAACTTTATAAAAACAAAATAAAAATGTGCAAAAAAGTCAGCGAAATATAAAGCATGAAAAGAGAGCAGAAAAATCAAAGATACACCAATATAATATTTTTATTTAAAAAAAAGAAATGGTGTCTAAGCTACAAAGATATGGGAAAGCCCACAGAATGGGAAAAATTATTTACCCAATACCTATCTGATTAAAAGTTAATATCCAAGTTATATAGCACATTGGTAGAACTTTACAAGAAAATATCACCCAACTATATCAAACAAATGCAGAGAGGAATAATGAACAGAAACTTCCTCAAAAAAGAAATTCAAGGGCTGGAGCGATAGTACAGTGGGAGGTTGTTGCTTTGCACGTGGCTGATCTGAGTTTGATCCCCGCCATCCTATGGCCACACCTACCTTGGAACCCCAAGTGTTCTTAGAGAACCAGAAGGGAGTGTCCTTCCTAAAGACACCCCCATGCACACCCCATCCTCCCTCTCACCCAGAGGCGGAAATCACACCCAGATCCAACACAGACCTGCACCAACAACCCGACAAAGACAAACTGTGTTGGCAGAAGATCAGACAGACTGTGATGCCCATGAGGTAAGGAGGCTGCAGACACCCAGCCCAGGGCACGAAGTGACCTGCCTGAAAGTGATGTGTTCCCCCCAAGAGTCAGAAATGGTTCAACAGAATTCTTACTCACCTGTAATTCCGTCTTTTACCTACCCTGTCAAAATCATATTCATCTACCCCAACCTTGTCTTTCTTCCCTCTTCCTTCCCGCCCTTATCCTCTCCCCCTCCTCCTTCCTGCCCCCTCCCTTCTCCCCTCCTCTGCCCCTTCCCATCGAGGAATGGGGCTATGGGGCTTTGAGGCTATGGGGCTACACAAAGCAATTGCAGATGTGCCCCCGTGGCAGGGATGCTGCGTACTAGGAGTGGCGAGATGACCCAAACAGAACAACACTGAGACTCGTGCTCTGCATGTAAAGAAGTTACACAGCCTCCAAGGAACCTCAGCTAGAGAAGAGAGCACCAAATGAAGGGCGTTGGGAGGATCCTCCCAGGGTGGGAGAAGCATGCTGAAAGTAGACTATAGACCAAACATGATTGCCACTCAATGCCTCTCTTGCAAAACACAGGACCCAAAAGAAGAGAGAGAGAACAAGGGGGAATGCCCTTCCACAGAGGCAGGGTGGGAAGGGGGGGGATGGGGGCGTGGGAGGGATGCTGGGACCCGTGGTGGTGGAGGATGGGCACTGGTGGAGGGATGGGTACTTGATCATTGTGTGACTGAATCCCAAGCAGAAAAATTTATAAGTCTATAACTGTACCTCATGGTGTTTCACTAATAAAAAAATTAAAAAAATACTTGGATAAAAAAAAGTTACACAGTCTCCAACACATCCATATATGCAGAAACAAACTCAAAACATAAAATGAAAACCCAATCAAAAATAAATCCAAAGAAATAAATTTCAATTTTTAATATGAAAATTAAGGGATCATGGGATCTCACCATGTTTCACGCTTGTCCCTATCCCTCCCCGAGCGCCCCCCCCCCCCCCCCCCAGCCTTTCCAGAGAGATTCAGGGCTTCTTTCTTATGGTCTTTACCCGGATGCCCCTCAGGTTGGAAACTGCTCCTGAACTGTTCAGTCGTTCTCAGCAAGAGATTCAATCCACTGCTTCTTGCAAGTCAGAGGATGGGGTCCCATCCAATAAGCAGAAAGGCTGGGGTCGCGAAAGTTAGAGTGGGTTTTCACACCAAAATCTAGAGTCGCAAAAGTTAGATGTGGGTTTTCACATAATCCCAGGGACTGTGCCATCTGGGCAATTGGTAGCCACTGGGGCCCTTTGTTACTCATCAGTGTCACCCCTGAATGGGGACCTGGAGGTAGATAGTTTGTTTACCTCTGTGGCACAGCGAGAGATCAGAGCCCCCTGCCTCAGAGACAGGTATGCCCAGACCTCTGCCAATGGCCCTACTCAGGGTCGGGGCACCTAGAGCCTGGTGCCCTTTCTCAGGCACTAAGAGGATCAACCTCTATGCCTCTGGAGCCCTACTGCTGCTTTGAGAGGGCTTTTTTTAGGTTATTTGTTTTTCTTTTTTTCACTTCTAAATGCTCATTCTTCCAGGAGGTCTGGTGCCCAGCCTCAACCAAGAGGTGGAGCAGAGCCTCTGAGGCTCTCTTTCAGTCCTCTTGGCTTCTGACACTAGGACTGAATCATCTACAGACTGCAGGATGGTGCATTCCAGGGCTCCAACGAGGATTTTCTTAAGTCCAGAGCCAGGGTCTTCCTGAAGAAGGTGGCCGAGTTTTTGAATCCTTGGGCAATGGGTCCACGGTAACTGAGGTTTCCTCCTGTCTCTGGATACTGCCATTAGAGGGCGCCTGGAGAGGGTATTTTCCAAAGGGGGAATACACAGTGTCAAGGTGGACATTTATTTGTGCTTCTAGTTCTGTCGGGAGATCTAACGCCAATAAGATACTAAAGTTGGGAACAGGGAGAAGCTTGTTTCCCATGTGGAACCCTCAGCATCTGCTGAGACCATGGATTCTCGGGCCCAGCAAAAGCAGGGAAGGGCTGCACCTCTGATACCCTCATCGAGTTCTCCTTCCTATGTTGCCCTGTCTTGGGGGTCATGGGGCCCACCCTTTCCATGAGGCTTCCCTGAGAGTGTAGGTACAATGTTACCCTGTCTTCCCTGCATGCCTGGGGACTTCCTGTGACTCTGTCAGACTGTCCAAGTGGTCCTGATGTCAGTAGTCAGTAGACATTTCTGGAACCTTCCCAACTTTGAATGTCTGCCACTCCCATTCACAGAGGGTCACAGCTTGTCTGGTGTCATATTGGCACTTTGTTTTCTCCTGCAGCATGTCAGGGCCCTCTGGGGCAATGATCTGGGGCCTGCCCTCTGCCCCTCCCCATCCTCCACCCCTGACCCCTGCTCCTGCTCTGGCTCCCCTCTTTCTCCCTTGCCCTCGTCTGCCATGCCCGTCTCGCCTCCTCTAGACGAAGGGCACACTGGAGGTGCTGGGGTCTGACATTAACCACCTCAGTGCGGTAGTGCTGTCTCCACTGGAAGAGTGGCAGTGCCACCTAGCTGCCATGCTCTCTGCTAACTCCTCCTGTGCCCCAGGTGCCACTGCTTGAGTGTCACTCTTTTTCCTTTTGGTCTTGTCTTGCTTTCTCCCCTGCTTGGTAGTGAGGCTGGTGAACTCCCCTCGTGACTTAGGTGAAACCTCAAGAAGGATCTGTTGCTTTGTCCCGATCCACCGCTGCCTCCCTGGGGGCGACTGGGAAGTCTAGGACTGATGGAGTCTGCAGTGAGACTCTACGCAGCACAGACCTCACGTCCTGGCAGTGCCACTAGGCAGCCATCAAGCCACACCTGATGTTGTTCTTTGTGGCATGGGAGTTAATCCCCACCACCCAATTTCTCAGGAGCTATGGACTCAGGCTGGAGTGAGGAATTGCTCTTTGCAGGAAAGGAAAGTCAGTCCTAGGCTTTATCCAGGTGTTCACAAGATGGGCTTTCACAGCTTTGGGCTATTGGTTTTATTACTTCCCAGAAATTCATTGCCTTGGAGGGCCCTTCCCTCTGTACCTGACTGCCTCCTATTCCCCACTAGAGATTTCATCATCTTCAATATTTCAGAAGAAAGTGAGTGAAGGTCCATCTTCTGTAACTTCTTCATGCTGACAAAAGGACTGTCGACCCTGCCCCCACCCATAAGGGATGGAATCTCACACAACCTTCATTTTAATGGGATCCAGGCAATGAACTGGTTGGGTTTCTGAAGCTATCAACATCTAAAAGAACAAATCAATTAGGGTAGAGGAATGCCACTTTTAAATGATTAGATCCCAGAAGAGTAAAGGACCCTCTCTGACCTGGTAAGGGCAGTGTGGTTTGCTGTCTGGGATGGTAAGACAAAAATTGATTCAATCCAGTTCCATCAACTTGGAGAGGAGTCCTCAAAAGACTGTCCCTGTACTTTCACACCATCTAGAATGTAGACCCATGTGCAGTATTGTCTGGCATGTGCCTGCAGCACTCAGTCTTTGTGAGTTTCACATAAGAAAAGCGTGGGGAGCACGGGACTCAAGTGTTCAGTGGCTGAGAGCTGCCTCCCCAGGCTGGATGACGGCAATGGACAGACAAAGGACCAGGGGAAGAAGAAACAGGAGCTGGGACCCAGGTTGGTCAATAGTCAGTTTCTCTCTCCTCCCCAGTGTAGTCTGATCTCTGCCCATATAGCACAACCATAGTCGTAGTTTTGGTCGTAGTCCCAGTCATCATAGCTCCATCATCCTTGTCCTCATCTTTGCCCTCTTCTTCCTTATCTTCTTCCTCCTTCTAGGCCTCAAAGTCCTCTACCCCTCTTACCCCTTAGTTATATAGAAATCATGAAAGATGGGGCTACACATGGGTGGAGTTGAACATTGTCATAGCAAAATGAGACAAAAGCCACACCTTCAGGGGAAATTCTAGGGGATTAACTCGAGGACAAAAAAATTTCATCTGAGGGTTCAGCACTCCAGATTACTAGGAAATCCACTCAAGGGCGAGATTCCATCTAGGGTATATTGCTTTCTTATTTCCTCAGCTAGTAATCCATTTAACCAATCATAGTAAATTCACTTCTTATATTTCTAGTCATTTTGTAAGAACACAGTAAGATATATAATAAGCCTAAGTGTTGGCTCTGCCTGGGGACATCTCGCTATATATCCCAGACCACAGTTGTCAGCCAGGTTAGGCTTTCCTAACCCTAGCAGTGTCCTTATTCAGTTACCTCTTTTTGGGTCATGACAGAGTTTGTCCATGACCATGCTCTTAACTTATTATACTTAAGGTGCTTAGCTTGTCCCTTTTCGATGCCAGGGTAGCTTACAACTTGCCCTGGATCCATCCAGTTGGGACCCTTTTTTGGAGGGTGTTAGGATGTAAGGAAAATTGAGGCTTAAGTCAGGTAAATATGCTGGGTGTCCAGGAGTAAATATTATCTGGAGTCAATTAACTCCCATGTTACTAAAGCATAGCATCAACTGTCTTCCTGTGTCTATACAAAAAAGACCATTGCTAAACCATGCAAATGACACAAAGGAAAAAGAAAAGCAATATAGGATTATTAGAGCTTGGTGGAATTGGGTGTGTCTCAGGGGCACTATTATGTCTCTTGACCACATATTTCTCTCTGCTTTTTTCCACTCTGGAGAAGCCTATGTTCTCTGTTGAACAAGTATTCTTTTTACTCTCCAGTCACATCTTGCTAGGTAAATGTCTTTTAATGAAAACTATCTTACTTAAGAAGAAAGAGAAAGAAAGGAGACGGGGGGAGAGGGAGTGAGAGAGAGAGAGAAAGCAGAGATAAATATGTGTTCAACAGACATAACATGGAGTGGGGATGAGATGGAGAAATACATATGATGGGTAGGGCATTTGCCTTGCACATGGCTGGCCTAGATTCAATCATTGGCACCCGATATATTCCCCTGAGCACCACCAGGAATAACTCCTGAGAACAAGGCTAGCAGTAACCCATAAGCAATGCCATTTGTCACCCCCCCAAAAATAATAATAATAATAAACAAGCAAACGTGAAAAAAAAAAGCAAACAAACAAAAATAAAGAGACAAGGGAGCAGAAAGATAGTATAGCGAGTATGGCATATGCCTTGTACACTACAGCCCCGGGTTTGATCCTTGGCATTACACATGGTCCCGTGAGACCTGCCAGGAGTGATTCCTGAGCGCAGAGCCAGGAGTAACCCCTGAGCATTGCTGGGTGTGACCCCTGAAATATAGCATAACAAAAAAAAAAACCACAGGAGACAACAGGGACTTGTAAACCACCAACTGTAACTTCTAACTGCCTGTAACTGACAGGAAGTAACTGCCTGGGCTAAGGTTCCCTTAAGCCCTCCTCACCCCCATCTTTGGACCCTTTGAGGCCACTGCAGGATGCCAGTGTCAGCTGCTCCCCAGCCCCTGCCCAGCATTGGCAGGAGAGTGCTGTCATCCCATGCCGGGCTCGTCTGCTGCCCCACCCTCCAGACTGGCCCCAGCTGACTCCTAGCTGCTTTGCCAGGTAGGAGTTGGCCCATTTTGCTCCCTTAGGGCTCATCTCTCATTATTCAAGGGTTAGAGAAGTCTCTGGATGGAGGCTGAAAGGGCACGGGGAGGAGAGAGCCAGGCTGGGACCAGCCCTAACCAAAGGCAGCTTTGCAGACAGGATGGGGGGAGCGGCCACTGAGGAAATGTCTGACCACCCCCGTCCATCACTCCAGGCACCCTTCTGGGGCTCCCTGCGCTTAGTCACAAAGAGCAGCCCCTGCAGCTGCCAGGCTTGCCCAGTTCTTTGCTGGAACTCGGTTCAGGTCCCTGGTCCATCCAGCCAACTCTGGCCCTGGTCTAGAGTAACCGAGACCTGAAGGGGGTGCTGACAGAGGGAGGGAGGGAGTGGGGTGCCATGGAGCAAATGTAGAAGCTGATGGTGGTGGGGGCATGGACAGGGCATTGGAGTCGTCAGCCTTGGTCAGGCAGAGAGGGCTCGGCCGGCCAGAGCAGGCAACTGTGAGGCTGGGCTGGGGCTACAGGCCTTACGGTATGGGTTTCCACCCAATAAAGTCCATTAGTAGTCACCTGCCATCTCCCCTCAACAGGAGACGCCAACACCGCCCGCCTGCCTGCCCGTCACGATTCAGGCTCATTGGCTGGTTCTTTTCATTCACCTAGTGAAAAAAAGGTATGAGGAAAAGCAAATGTGGAACGGAGCCTCGGCCAGGCTTCATCCTCCCGGGGATCCGCCACTCAGCCCTCACGAGAATCAGTACTGCATCCAGTCAGGCCTGGGCCTACTACTTTTCCTCTTGATGTTTTTTTTGGGAGTTTCTAAGCATCGGGCTGGAGCAACAGCATAGTGGGTAGGGCATTTGCCTTGTACGCGGCCGACCCAGGTTTGGTTCCACCGTCCCTCTTGAGAGCCTGGCAAGCTACCGAGACTGTCCTGCCAGCACGGCAGAGCCTGGCAAGCTCCCCGTGGCGTATTCAATATGCCAAACACAGTAACAACAAGTCTCACAATGGAGACGTTACTGGTGCCCGCTTGAGCAAATTGATGAACAATGGGAGGACAGTGCTACAGTGCTTCTAAGTGTCAGGGAAGAAGGTAGGAGGCAGGACAGGAGCCAGCTGCAGGCTTCCCTGCCCAGAAGTCCTCAGCTGCTGCTCTCCTCTGCTGCTGCTGGACTGTCCACAAGAGGCCCCTTCTCGAGCTCCTCCTATTCCCAGGGAAACGTGCTACGGCCAGGAACCATGGTCTAGGTAAAACTGGGGCTGCAGTGAGTGAGCCTCTCTCTCCTGCACCTGCAGCTGAGGGCAGGATGCTGGGAAAGCAGACAGCCGGCGGGCCGTTTTGGTCCCAGCCAGGAGTTGCGGGAGCAGACATGGATGCTCAGGTCCGGGCAGGCAGCACGTGGGCAATCTGTCCCTGATCAGGAGTTCTAGCTGGGAGGACAAAAGGGATGGGGCCTCCCTGTGCCTGGAGCCCCCAGCCTAATTACTGCAGCCTCCCAACTCCTAGGAGACCCCCCCCCCCCAGTTCAGTGTCAGGTCACAGCCCCTGGCCCAGTTCCTGTCCCCACCCCCAATTCCCCATGCCTGGGACTCTTTCTTGTCCCTCAGGCCTTATCCATGACCCCTGGGCCCTCGCTGTCAAGAGACTCCACTGCCCTCTCTGGCTCCCTCAGGCAGGTGCCTCTCCCAACTGAAACAGGGTGCCCTCTCTCTCCTCTCTCTCTCTCTCTCTCTCTCTCTCTCTCTCTCTCTCTCTCTCTCTCTCTCTCTCTTCTCTCTCTTTCTCTCTCTCTGCTCATACCCCCTGCAGAAGTCCCAGTGGTTCCTGGACATGCTCTTTACACTGTGGTGCACCTGTGTGCTGGTCAGTGCCACCCTAGCCCCTCACTGGGTGGCCTCCTGTCCCTCTTCCCCATCATCTGAGTAGGGCTCTCAGCCTCACAGGGCACCTTCCATAAGCCTCACCAGCCCATTTCACAGACAGAAAAATCAAGGTCCTGAGGGGTGAAACATCTTGTCCCACAGGAGAGCTAAGAAGGCATATGTGGGGGAGGGGGTCATAAAGGGGAGTAGGGGGGAGTGGGTCTATAAGCTATCCAGGCAGGGGGCTTGCAAATTTGTCCTGGACTTTCTGCTTTGGGAATAGGGCTCAGGTAATGGTTATACCATTATTCTTCATTGTTCTTCGTTCTGAAATAGAGCTCCAAGCCTCAGCCGGAAGGTCTCTGCCTGCTTCTGCTGCTTTTGGTTCAGTGAACTGGAAGGAGAGTGAGGAGGTGGGAAGACCAGGATGCTTCCCTACAGGGTCTGGGCTGGGCCAGGATGAGCCCTAGAGACCCTGGCCCAGTTGATAGGGTGCAGACCCTAGGACCCCGGCCCCTCACCTGCTGCATTAGTAGTTTTGCCAGCTCTGATTCTCTCTGGGTCCCCCACAGGGTGGAAACCTGCAAAAAGGTTTGGAGGGGCTGGGTAGGGGCCTTCAACCAACGAGTTCCTGAACCCTTAGCCCAGACTGCTGAATCAAAAGCAGGGATCTGACAGCCCCTAACTCCACATCAGGGGACTAAGGACCCAGCCTCTGTGGTGCTGAGTGGGACCAGCCCTTCACTTCCTGGACTTGGTGAAGGTGGGAGATAGCAGAGAGTGTGAGGGAGACCCATGCCCGGGGCTCCTTCAGCACATAGGGGCCCCCGACTTTATCTTCTCCCTCGACATACTTTGGATTCTCAGAGGAAGACGGGGCCTGGTCTGGCACTGTGGGCTCTCAAGGGAGCTGACCTGATTCTTCCCAATTTGAGTATCTTGGTAGTAAGTTCCTTTTTCTTCATGTTGTTCTCTGTAGCATGCGAATTTTCCCTTTTTCTATATCCGGCAGTACTCGGGACTTATTCCTGGCTTTGCACTCAGAGATCAGTCCTGGCATGACTCGGGGGAACTTAGCAGATCAGCGCTGTACAAGGCAAGTGTCCTACCCACTTTATTTCCCATATCTCCGCAGCCCCTGCTCCCTGATTGTAAAGGAGGAAAAGGGAAAAGTGAAAAAAAAAAAGATAGGGAAGGGCATCTCCATGGCAATGAATTCTGGAAAGTAATAAAACCACAATAGCCCCTTGGCTGCGAAAGCCCACTTTATGGACACCGGAACTAAGGACTGCATAAGGTTTGGAACTAATTCTCCTTTCCTGCAGAGAGCCATTCCTCACTCCAGCCACAGTTCACAGCTCCCCGAGAAATTGGGTGGCAGGTATTAACTCCCGTTCCATGCAGAACATGTAGCTGTTCAGTTGATGACTGCCTAATAGGGCTGGGGGACATGAGGTCTGTGCAGCAGGAGTCTCATTGCAGAATTATCAGTCCTAGATTTCCTGGTCGTTCCCATGATGGTAGAGATGGATTGGAAGAAAGTGGAAGATCCCCTTCTCAAGGCTGCCATCTCTCCTTTACATTTCCTAGAAGTGACCTGGGGACCTCCTGGGCATTGTCAAGTGGTGTCCATGAAAGGAATGCACTGAAGAACTCCAAGAGGAAAGAAGCAATGGGTGAAAATCTGCTGTGGAGGTACACTTCCTTAGCAATCTCTAGGCGGCATGGGGCAGGAATGGAATAACCTCTGTATGAAAGTGTACGTACATACACACCCTAACAGGTCCTCCTCTCAGGCGTGATTCTGTAGCTCCATGACTTAGCACTCTTAGGTCACAGAGCTTTAAAGGGCTACTTGAGATTCCACAGCAGAACATATCGTCAAGGGTGGCACTGGCATAGACACTGGCATAAATCAAAGTGCTGAATCAGTAAGGCTTAGTTCACCATGACCAGACTGAATCTGCATGGTCTCGGGGAGGAGGCAGCTGCACCCTCTGTATGTCTTGGGCACCTCAGCCCACTGTGGGATGGATAGGACAAAACTTACTAGTGAAAGATGCTGGGACACTAGGGCAGGAGATTAACTCCCAAGGCAAAGCCCTATCCTGATCCCTGCTCTCTCTCTCTCTGTTTAACAAAGAGGATTGACCAGAGATCTGCAGGAGGTAACTGAAAAGGTCATGCAGCCTGCAGACAATTAATGAATGGTTCACCAAACAAGGAAAAGCGCTTATTCCTGGACCAATGCAGTGGAAAATTATCAAGGGATTCCCTGAAGCTTCCTGCCTAGGAAGAGATGCTTTAACAACATTAGTGAAAACTATCTTCCACGGGAAGGGGCTGACCAGAAGAGTAATAGAAGTAGTCAGAGCTGTGCTTGATGTGCCGTTAATGAACTTAGTGGGAGCCACGGCCGCCTCTCTTGCTCTCTCTCCTAACACTACCTGTCCAGCATTAAAGAACTTATCCAGGGGAGGATTGGCAGCTTGACTCCACACAGATGCCTAACTGTTCAGGCGACAAATATCTCTTGGCTCTTACTGACAGCATCACAGGATGGGTAGAAGCATTTCTAAACCATATCGAGAAAGCCAGAGAAGTGTCTAAGGTATTTCTTAAGGAAATAATCCCTACACTTGGATTGCCCAGGTTACTACTGAGTGACAATGGAACTTCTTTCACTTCTAAAACCACACAGGATGCAGCGTCTGCTCAAAAAATGATTAACTCCACACAACTTGGCATCCCCGATCATCAGGAAAGGTGGAGGAATTCAGTCACACCCTTGGAAGGATATTAGTGAAGTTGTGTCAGGAAACCTCTGAGTCATAGCTTTCCCCTCTTGCCTCTGGCCATCCTCAGACACAGAGTAGGCACGGAGAGCCCAACTTCAACTTAGTCCCTTTGACTTTCTATATGGCAGGCTCCTTTTAACTGTAGATTTCTAACTAGACTCGAAAAGTTTAGAAGTAAGAAAGTACATTTTTAATCTGCAACAAGTGCAGGAGGCAATTCAGGAATATGGGAATGCTGCTTTGCCTGAGCCTGAACAAAGAACTATGTCCAGGGGCTAGAGCGATAGCACAACAGATAGGGGCATTTGCCTTGCACGTAGCTGACTTGTGTTTGGTTCCCAGCATCCCATATGGTCTCCTGAGCACCGCCAGGAGTAATTCCTGAGTACAGAGTCAGGAATAACCCCTGTGCATCACCGGGTTATAAAAAAGCAAAAACAAACAAGCAAACAAATAACTGTGTCCAAACAAATTGTAGCCTGGAAGTTGGATCTTACTAAAACCTTGGAATACTGACTTACCTTCAGATCAACGGTTGCCTAAGTGGAAGGGGTCTTACCAAGTTTGTCTGAGCTCTCCCATGGCTGTGAAACTTAATGGAATTTCTAGTCGGGTTCTTCTTTCCAGAATAAAATCAGTTCAATCTGCACCAAGCAAAGATGAGATTCTGACAGTGAACAAGGTGATCTACTCCTGTGAATCCACTGAGACTTAAAACTTGCTTAAAGACAAGCTAGAAAAGACTTCTCCCATCAGAGAATGTCTATTTATTTGAAACTATTCCTAAAAATGATTGATATGCACCTGGCAGAAACAGGGCCTAACATATTCCTACAGAGGGACCAGCAGTATGCCAAAGAAAGAAATTAGAGTCCATGCTGGATATGTGGGTGTCTGCCCCTATTAGCACCTCGGGGCTGCCCAAGTAGGGGTCTCAATTTCAAGGAACTGACTGGGAAGCTCTTCAGGAACTCATAAATCTTTATAAGTAACTATTTCTTTCTTTAAACATCTCTATAACCAGGTCCAATGTAAAGGAATGGCCTGGTGTCTCTATGTCCAGAGGAGAACCTGGACACAGGAAGTTATTTTCTATTTACCAGACTCATCTAGTGGCCAATGACCATCTTAAACAGCAACCAACTTCATCAAAACTTTAAACTTCAGACACCAGAGTGATAGTACAGCAGGTAGAACGTTTGCCTTGCACGCCGCCAACCCAGGTTCAATTTCCAGAATCCCATATGGTCCCCTGAGCACCGCCAGGAGTAATTCCTGAGTGCATGAGCCAGGAGTAACCCCTGTGCATATCCAGGTGTGACACAAAAAGCAAAAAAACAAAAACAAAAACAAACAAAAAACCACCAAAAACCTTTAAACTCCATCCAAGAGAATTAGATCGATGAAGAAGAACTTTCTTCATCTGGGATCAGTACATGTGGATGACTCCTTCTACCGGGACCCTAAGTAAAATAGCTACAGTATGTTGGGAACAAAATTTGCCCATCAACTTCCAAATACTATGACTATTTTCTAAACATGGGGAGGCTCTAGTCCTTGATGTATGAACAAATTCAAGATCTAAAGTCACTGACTGGTTTGCAAGAGATTGGACAAGGAGGCCAAGAAGTAGATGGTTAGCACCAAATGATTCCAACTGGTTGTGTAGACATAACCTCTGGCACTGGATGGAAGTCACAGATGGACTTTAAGCTTTACCTGGACAGGGAAGACATGCACTGATAGGCCAGTCCCATAAAACAGCCAATTTCCAGCAAATGGTCCACCACTGGACAAGGTCAGTTTTTTAGAGTATTATCCTTTGGGTTTTTCCTTTCTCCATAAATACTTGAAGTAGAAGAGGTTGCTGAGCATATTGAGATCTTGACGAAGTATATGAAAAAGGCATTGAATGACACCCATAATAGTCTCTCATTAATTCAGAAATGTGTCAAATGAGGAAAGCAATCCTTTAAACCCAAATGACCTTAGCTATACTCACAGCCCCTCAGGGAGAAGCTGTGCTATCATAAGGACTGAGTGCTGCATGTACATTCCAGACAATACTGTCAATGAGTCTAACATTCTAGATGGTGTGAAAGTACAGGGACAGTCTTTTGAGAACTCCTTTCCAAGTTGATGGAACTGGATTGAATCAACTTTAGTCTTACCATCCAAGAGAGAGTGTTTTCTAAAGCAGCAAACCACACTGCCCTTACCAGGTCAGAGAGGGTCCTTTACTCCTCCAGGATATAATCATTTTAAAGTGGCATTCCTCTGCCTTATTTGATCTGATATTTTACTTTCACATATTGATAGCTTCGAAAACTCATTCAATTCATTGCCTGGGTTCCATTAAAATGAAGGTTGCGTGAGATTCCATCCCTTATGCAGGCAGGGTCAATAGTCCTTTTGTCAGCATGAAGAAGTTACAGAAGATGGACCTTCACCCACTTTCCTCTGAAATATTGAAGACGATGAAATCTCTAGTGGGGAATAGGAGGCAGGCAGGTACAGAGGGAAGGGCCCTCCAAGGCAATGGATTTCTGGGAAGTAGTAAAATCAATAGCCCAAAGCTGTGAAAACCCATCTTGTGAACACCTGGATAAAGCCCAGGACTGACTTTCCTTTCCTGCAAAGAGCAATTCCTCACTCCAGCCTCAGTCCACAGCTCCTGAGAAATTGGGTGGTGGGGATTAACTCCCATGCCACAAAGAACAACATCAGGTGTGGCTTGATGGCTGCCTAGTGGCACTGCCAGGACGTGAGGTCTGTGCTGCGTAGAGTCTCACTGCGGACTCCATCAGTCCTAGACTTCCCAGTTGCCCCCAGGGAGGCAGCGGTGGATCGGGACAAAGCAACAGATCCTTCTTGAGGTTTCACCTAAGTCACGAGGGGAGTTCACCAGCCTCACTACCAAGCAGGGGAGAAAGCAAGACAAGACCAAAAGGAAAAAGAGTGACACTCAAGCAGTGGCACCTGGGGCACAGGAGGAGTTGGCAGAGAGCATGGCAGCTGGGTGGCACTGCCACTCTTCCAATGGAGACAGCACTACTGCACTGAGGTGGTTAATGTCAGACCCCAGCACCTCCAGTGTGCCCTTCGTCTAGAGGAGGCGAGACGGGCATGGCAGACGAGGGCCAGGGAGAAAGAGGGGAGCCAGAGCAGGAGCAGGGGTCAGGGGTGGAGGATGGGGAGGGGCAGAGGGTAGGTTCCAGCTCATTGCCCCAGAGGACCCTTACATGCTGCAGGAAAGAACAAAGGGTCATCCCGAACAGGCCCATGGCCACTGTCCCTGAAGTGTCCCCTTCTCAAGGCGACACTCTTCTCACTGTGACTGGAGTCCCTCTCATCAGGTCCAGGAAGAGGGGAGGAACCGAGCATGGCTCCATAATCCTCCTCTGCCCCCCCCAACCAGAGCCATACTTCCAATTAAGGGGTCGCTTCAACAGAGGAGCCACAGTTGAATGGTAAGCGAAAGGTCTAATCTGTCTGCCCATGGCATGAGACAGGAGAAAGGACACAGGAGCTTGGCTTCTGAGGTCCCTACCATGTTGGTGGCCAAAGGAAAACTCCTCCCCTAATCTCCTAACTTTGTATCAAAGGCCAAACTTGCCCAGGAGAGTGACCCCACCCCCCCACCCCTCAGACCCCGCGCTGAGGCCTTGCGAACCATAGCAGATAGGGCAGGGTCCTGGCACTTTAACAACCAGAACCACCAGAGATTGTGGTGGTCGCACCCCCTCCTTCCATAACCCTATCCACTCCGCCATGGTCTTGAGTAACCTCTCCCAGGGATGCTGCCCAGGGCAGGAGTTACTCCCTTGGACAAGTGATAGCTCTCAACTAACAGTGTCACGGCTGCTGTCTCACTGCTTTTGCTCTCTTGTGGGAATGAGTTCATTTTTTTTTTCCTCACACTCCCAGAGCTGCTGCAAAGCAAAGGCATGTGTGCTTCTAGCGTCATCTTCACCACCAACCAAAGCAAACAAACTCAGAAGGTGACACGTACGAGGAAGGGCAAGTGACTCTCACCTCCATCCCACCCCATCTCTGGTGTCAAAGCAAGTCACTATCGGGGCACTGAGGCCAAAGCTGACTTGCATTAAGCTCTCCACCCCTTCTGGAAAGGCCGGACCCCAGGTGCTTGGCACCCCTACAAGTTCCTAAAGTTGCAGACTTAATGCCCCAGATCGTCACACATGTTAAAGCATCAGCCGACCCAGATGACAGCTCTGTTTGACAACTTCCCTCCGGGAAGCTGGCCAGACAGCACATGCCTGGACTCTCCCCAGTTTCTGCTGGCCTGTAGCGGTGCACTTGGAGGGCCCCCACTGAGCTAGGGGCAAGGTGGGGACTTTCCCTGGGCGGCACTGCGGAGAGGGACAGGGGGAACAGGCACGGGAAGGGGGGCGGTGAGGTGGGACCATGGAGGGGCTGCACTGGAAGGCAGCATTGTGTGGTGCTACCATCCTGCCCTCCCTCCTGAAGACAGCGGTCTATGAGACTTATGTCCCTTAGAGTGGACCCCTGGGGTCTCCTGACAGGCTCCTCCCAGGAGGCAGGGAGATAACAGGTACAGGCTCAAAACATGGTGAGACCCCATGGGACGGGCTCCTCACAATCCAAAAGCAAGCACCCTCCTTTGCAGGACCCGCCCCGCCCAGAGACACACACCCACACAGCCCAGTATGGATCCACATCCACTGACTTTAACAAGAGTGAAACAAGACAGTAGCTGTCAGGGAGAGTGGAACCAGCACCTCCTCCCTACTCTCTCCTCTGCCACCAATTCGTTAGTACCCCAAACAGCCCCAACAGTGCCTCGAACTCTGATGATTCCAGCCCCCATTAGCTACAGGCGGGCCTTTCAAAGAATAGAGACTGTGCAACCATGGAGGGGGAATTTTCAGCTCAGACTTTGGTTTGGCTGTGGGAGCCCTTAGACTAAGGTTTGAGCATAGTCTAGTTTTAATATGGTCATGAGGGGGTGTTTTTGCCCTAAAAGTGCCTTATTCGGAGAGGATGAGACCCTCAGAACAAGGGTTTCCTCTAAGGCACGGAGCTGGTCCACACGCCTTCCCAGTAGCTGTGGTATTGAGTTTCATTTACTGGATATATTCCTCCACATGACCTCCCAATAACTGCTTTATTGAGCTTCATTGCCCAAAATATGTATTTGAGTTGCTCTTGTTGGAGGCGGGGGGAGGGGTTCTCAGGTTACTTCCAGCTTTGCGCTTGGGAGACCATGTGGTACCAGGGAATGGACTAGAACCTCCAGCTCTCAAAGTCTGCATTGAGTCACCTGAGCCTTCTCTCTGGCCCCTTCTGCACATAAATTTAAGTCAAAATGGGGGGAAATGTCCTGGCCCACTGCAAGGGCATCTCACAACCTGCTATTACTTCGGCTTTTCCCACAATTCTAAATTTCAGAAGTAAAAGGAGGTGGGGAAGCATTTAGCACCAAAGTCTGTTGCATCAGGCCTGCTCAGGGCAAGGGGGTGATCATTTCCTGTCTCAATCTTCTCTGACTGGGTTAGAGGGTTGAGGGGGCATGGGCATTTCTGACCCTGAAACTTGGTGTTCAGGGGTGGGAGACAGTTCTGACGTTTGGATCCGTGATGTCTAGCACTAACATTTCTGCATCCAGGAGTTATTCCCTGTGTCTAGTTTTGGGTGGCTTATGTGTAACCCTTAACACAGACTGTAGAGTTGGTGGACAATTCTGTCCCAGTGATCAAGGATCCTAGGGATAGGACACATCTAACCCCAGATACTTGGTGCCCATTTTGGGAAGCATTTCTGTTCCTCCATATCAAGGTGCTAACACAGGGAGACATCTCTGTCCTCTGGATCAAGATGACTGCAGGGGAGGACATGTCTGTCCCCTGAACCAAGTACATACATTGAGGTTCGTGTATGTACTCCAGATTGAGGTGCTACACTAGGGACATCTCTGTCCCTCAGAACACATTGCCTACACTAGGGGACAGCTCTGTCCCCCAGGTCAGGTGCCTACAATGGGGGCTATGTCTGTCACTTGTTTGAGATGCCTCCAGGGGGTATGTCTGTCCCCCAAAACAAAGTGCCTAGGTTGACGACATTCTAGCCCCCTGCAACTCCACAGAGTCTGTTGTAGGTGACAGTGTCTCCCAAATGCCTGGGGTATTATGGGAGGCTCATTCCTGCCCCTTCTAGTGATCATGTGTCCATCGCAGCACACATGTTCCTTCTTCCTAAGCTGATGATGGGCATTTGATAGAACCATTTGTGTTTGTGGGCAAGAGCATTGCCATGCTCTACGGTGCCCATTGGTGTTCCTCTCTCACTTCCATCTTTTTTCTTCGGGAAAAGTACTCCCCTGCTGCCAAGTGTGGTGGGGGTTTGACTAACTTCAGGGAGACTTTTGAGTCCCAATTTTGGATAAATTTTGGATGTTTAAATTCTTTTCTTGGATTTACTACTATTATTATTACGATTTATGGTTTCAGTTTCTTCCTGCACATATGGATGTGTTGGAGGATGTCTGTCTTGTTTACATGCAGGGTCTGAGGCCCAATGTTATTCTGTTTGGGTCATCTAGCTACTCCTAGCACGCAGCATCCCTACCATGGGGGCAAGTCTGCAACTGCTTTGTTTAGCCCCTTATCGAAATATGTGTCCCTCCCTCAATGGGAAGGGACAAAGGAGGGGAGAAGGGAGGGGGCGGGAAGGAGGAGGGTGGAGAGAAGAAGGGTGGGAAGGAAGAGGGAGGAAGGACAGGGTTGGGGTAGGTGAATAAGATTTTGACAGGGTTGATGAAAAATGGAATTCCAGGTCAGTAAGAATCCCAGTTTAACTATTGCTGATGCTAGGGGACAACATGGTTTCCAGGCAGGTCACTTGGGGCCCTGGGCCGGGTGTCTGCGGGTTCCTTATCTCATGGGCATCACAGTCTGATTGATCTTCTGCCGACACAGGTTTTCTGTGTATTGGCTCACATTGCCCTTTTATCTAGGTGTGATTTCCATCTCTGGGTAACAGGGAGGATGGGGTGTGCATGAGGGTGTCTTTAGGAAGTCCCTTCTGACTGTCACAGGACACTTGGGGTTCCAAGGAAGGTGTGGCTGTCCATTGGTTCCTGAGCGGGATGTTGGGGGTTGAGAGAACTCTGAGGAGGGAGACCAAGCGTTAGGAGGGGCAGTCACAGGGGTCTCCGAGCAGGTGTCATGCTTACCATGGCCTCTTGGGTGATCCGTTTGCATGCCAAACTCAGGGTTTTTGCTTTTTGTTCCTTTGACTCGGTGCTCCCTTCCTCTTCCTTCACGATTGCACCAGCCTCCTTATCTCATGGGCATCACAATCTGATTGATCTTCCTCAGTCTTCATGGTCTATTTCCCATGATTGACATCCTGGTTCTGTTGGGCTGTGGAGCAGCCCTGTGGTCTTAACCAACCAAGGGGAGGTGAAGTGGCATGGGGCAGGGCCCACCTGGCTCCACCTCCCCCGTAGCCCTGCCTCCTGACCCCCGTAGGTGGCTTCTCCCTCCTGGGACCCTGCTACTCACCCTTTTCAGGGTATCTGCCATTTCAGGGGTGGATAACTGCCGCTTCCAGTTCACCTACAGGGCTGACTGAGCAACCCCTGAAGGTGAAGAGAGTAGGTGAGGAGCAGGAGGAGCCGGCTGCCGCCTTCCTGCCCAGAGCCCACGGCCCTTCTCACCCGCGTCCCCATCAGCCCACGCCTTGTTGTCTCTAAATCTTCCTTTTCTTCATCTTTCTTGTGAGGCAGCTACTCCTTCCCAGAGCCCAGGTGCTGTTGGGCGGTGGCCCAGTGCTGCTGGAAAGAGCTGTCGCTGCAGGTGCACTGCGCCTGCACCTGTGACAACCCTGGGAGTGCCTGTCGCCCAATCCCTGCCAGGAGAGGCAGGCTCAGACTCCCAGGCCCAGGCAGGCAGCACCTGGTGCAACCAGCCCTGATGTTCTTGCTCCCGGGGCCTAAGACATGGGGCCTCCCCGGGCAACTAGCCCTTGTCTCTTTCCCTGCTGCCACCCACATCCTCAGAACCATTTGGAGCAGGATGGGCCAGTCAACATCACTGGGAGGCCTCCTGCCCTGTCCTTTCCCCCGGCCCCATAATCCAAGTAGGTCTCTTGTCCTCCCAGGGGAACTTCTGGACAGGAAAGTCCAGACCCAAACATCAGAAGCCTCTCACGCCAAGAAAGGCTTCGGGCGGAGGGTAGCAGGCTTTCCAGAAGGGCCGTGCCCCAGTCTCAACAATCTGCCCCAGAGCTCAGCCAGCTGCTGGAGGGCTCATGGGGTGGGCAAAGGGCGTGGGAACGGTTCCCGACTCATGTTCCATTCCGTCTAAGATGCAGCTCTGAACCTAGCCCTGCTCACCCCACACCACAGCCCCCTCCGGGGATGCTGCCCCTGCTCCTGTAGACTCAGGTCAGTGTCCTCGTACCTCAGACGAACCTGCATCTTGCCTGGATCTGGTGGAAACTTCCTGACCTCCACTGTAGCTGTTCTTTCATATTCCGTAGCCCAGATGGAAGAGCTGGGGGCACCACGGGGCTAATGCACCTGAGAGAGGGTAGGCAGTCAAGGCCCCCAGAGCCTTCACCCCACCACCAACTTCCTGGGCCCCCATCCTCGGACTTGGGGTTCCTCCTGCTCATCTTGGGGGGCTGCTCTCTCTCACAGCCTTCTGCTGCTTTGGGTTCCTCACAAAATCAATTCTTTTCTTGTTTGGAACCATTTGTGCCCGCCTGGCACTGCTGGAAGGGGGCACCAGGACAGGGCAGAAAGGAGGGTTCCAGGCCCGGGCCCTACTTTTCTCTTCACGTTCATGCTCATGACATTCTGGAGGAGTGGATCCCCACCTGCTGCCCCACGCAGGGGAACACCGAGGTGCAGAGGGTCAGGGAGACTCGCCCAGCTCCTGCTCCCAGCCTGTCTCCCCATTCACAATGCCCCGTTCACAGGGCCTCTCCCTGGACACTCTAAGCCACCCCTCTGCCTTGCCCGCCCTCTACGTCACAGACTTGAAAGCTCTGATCTCGTGACTCCAGCCCCCACACTCACTCATCCAATCATACATGAAGCTCTGCAATGTGGGCTTCCATATTTTTAAAAATAGGTTTTATGTTGTTTTAATTCCTGTCTCCAGCTTGTTTCTCTGAGACTGGCCTCTTGAAATGGTAGGACAGCTGGAGAGTGGTTTAGGCATTCAGGGACCCTGCTTTGATTTCCCAGCACCACAAGGGAAGCCCTGAGCACTTGCCGGGCCTCACTCCTGAGTACGGAGCCAGGAAAAGCTCCTGACCACAGGAGCTCTGGCTCAACGCCCTGCCCCCCAATAAAAGAACACCATGGGATTGGACATGTTGGGTGGGCATGGCCATGGCACCATGCCCCCTGCACAATCCCTGAATCTGGAGGTGGGGGGGACGTGTTCCCGCAAGGAACCTCCTGGAAGGAATACCTCACTCTTTCCTTCCACCTATCAGTTTGAACATCCACCTGCTTCTTAGAATTGTCTGTCTCAGCCTGCGCCTGTCTCGACTATTGTTGAGCTCAGAGAATTGGGTCTCTCGCATCCCTCACTTCACACAGGGGTGCTTCTGGTATCCCCATCTCTCCCTCTCCCACACCTCATGTTTCTCAATTCTTCTTTTGCACGCAGCTTTTCAGCAGCCTGGGGGTCGCTGCCCTGTTGCCCTGTTGGGTCTGTGAACTAGAGGGTAGGCGAGGAGGCCGTTACATGGTGGAAGGCAGAGTCAGGCCACAGGGAGTTCCCCCCTACCCCCCCAAAAAGTTATTAGGACTGAATCATTAGAAATCATTAGGACTGGGATTTGAGTTGGCCCAGTTTTCATTTCTGCATCCCCTCTCCACACATTCCAGGTTTCTAGTAGTGGAAGATATTTGTCCCCCTAATCCTTGGAATCCAGTAGTGGGGGACACCTCTATTCCACTGATCCCTGGGTTCTAGTGGTGGGGGACATTTTTGTCCCTCACAACTCAAGTCTAGTGGTGTGGGATAATTCTGTCCCCCCAATCCATGGGGTCTAGTGATGGGGGACTTTCTGCCTCCCTGAACTCTTGTGTCTTTAGGTGGCGGTCATTTCTGCCCACCTAATAATACCTTGTGTCTTTAGGGGGTCTGCCCCCCCACACCCTGGTGTCTAGTACTGAGTGCAGTGGGGGGGGGTGGAAAGAGAAGGGAGGGAAGAGGGTGGGACAGAGCATTGAGGGAAGGAGCAGGGCGGGAAGGACGGATGGGGCTGAATTATTTGGATTTGGAGAGGGTAGAGTTCATGTGTGCAGCAAAATAAGGGGATTAATGGTGAATAAGGTTGTCAGCTGAACTTGTGCTTACGAGCTGGATTTGTGTGATTTGTAGTCGGGTCACTCTGGGTCCCGGGTCAGGGGTCTGTGGCCTCCTGTTCCTCAGACAGAAATAGAGTCTCTTGGGATCCTCACACACTCTACTGTCCCCGCAAGCCTAGATATGGACCGCAGCCTCCAGCTCCAAAGTCTTCTCACACTCCTCCAGCCGGTCTCCTCGTACGTAGCCTCCAGCTAAACAGACTTCAGGGTCTCACAAACCTCCACTATGTTCGAAGGCCAAAGGGCTCCTCCTCCATGCTTCTGGCACAGGACGTACTTTGGAAGCATGTGTCCAAGGTCTCAGACAACCAAGGGAGGTCAACAGGCCTCACCAAGAGGAAGCTCTGCTTCCTCTGCAGCCCCGCCTCCTGACCTCCAAGGCCGGGGGGGGGGGGGGGTGGTCTCCCACCTGAGGAACCTGTCACTCACTTTTCTCGGGGTATCCTTATGATTCCAGAGGGCCTGGAGCTGCTTTTCTCCTGTTATGTCTGACTGAGGAACCCTTGAAGGTGAAGGTACTAGGTGAGCCGGCAGGGTGGGAGCCGGCTGCCCCCTTTTTGTCTGGGAGCCTGTGACCCCTATCTCACTTGGGTCTCCCTCGGCCCCCTGAAGGCTGCCTCCAGCAGGGCCTGCTGCCTTGTTAGCACCTGCTGCAGCTGGTTCATGAACTGCTTCTGCTAAAGCACCAGCTTGTGCAGCTGCTCCACTTTGGAACACAGGTGATTGCTGGCATCCAGGTGCTCTTGGATTGCAGTTTGTGATGCTCTAGGTAGCAGCAGAAGCTAAGCAATAAGGCCATGGGCATTGCACCGTCTCGTCCTGCACCTGCATCTGTGGGTAGGACTTTGGCTGTGAGGACAGGCAGGAGGGCCGACCAGATCCCAGCCAGAAGATGCAGGAATCCGACACCCCCCCCCCCAGACCCCCATGGGGTCTTTCTCCCAGGGCCTAAGAGATAGGGCCTCCCTCTGCCTTGAGCCCTTAATCCTACCTGGCAGCCTCCCCTCTATGAGGACCCTCTCTGTACAGTAAGGGCCAGATTACACCCCTCCTATCCCGCAGTGGATGGCATCCTGCCCTGTCCTTCCTCCCCTCACCCAAGGCAGGCTCTTGGCCTCACAGTGGGTCTTTCACAGCTCCTCCTGTCATTTCTCCTTATTCACCTTGTCCTGATTCATTCTCGCTGCAGTCGATCCAGGAGCTGACTTTGCAGTAGCACCTGCTGGTCAAGTCGCTCATTCTCAGAGACTGATACTGGTCAGAGGCCACCTACCATTGCAGGAAATAGGGGATAGTTGTCCCGTTGCTGCCGCCAACACTCACCTGTTTGTCCTGCAATCCCACCTGTGGGCACAATGGTGAAAGTGAGGACAGGCAGCTGGGGCGTCCTGCTCTGGGCCCAGGGATGTGGAGGTCAGCACTGACTCCCAGGTCCAAGGCTGGCAGCACCTGGGCAATCTGTCCCCTGCACAAGCACCCAGGGTCTTGCTCCCGGGGCCGAAGCGGAAGCCCCTGGGTGTCCCCATCCTGGAGAACCAGGAATCTTGGACCTAGAAGTGGGGTCTGGAGTTCATCCTGCAGCTTCTGGACAACACTCTGTCCATGGTGGCCCATTTGCAGGGCCTTGGGATGGCCAGGGAGCCCCATCCAAGCACTTTGCTCTTATTGTCTTCTCTATTCCTATGAGCTGCATTTTCTGTTCATCAAAGAGTCCACACCAGGCAGAGGTGTGGACCACATCTTGTGATTGTGGGTGTTCACAATGATTGTTCCACAGTAAACTGGGTCACTGTGGGGGGGGAGGCATGGGTTGGAGCTTATATTCAATCTTCTGCACTGCGTGATCACCCCAGCACCATGGGAGGAGGGCCGCTCAAACAAATAAACGCAGACTGAGTTCCAGTACTAGTCTTTATAGAACTAAAAAATAATAAAATAAATGGGGCCAGAGAGGTAGTACAGGCCTTGCACGTGTCTAACTCCACCTGGATCCCCAAAACCGCGTGGTCCCCTGAGCTCTATCAGGAGTGACTCCTAGGACTCAAGGTCACCAGTAGTGAGCCCTCGTGCACCCCAGGACTGACCACAAGCACGGAGCCCAGAGTAGAGCCCATGATCCACTGAATATGGCCCCCCACAATGGGGAAAATATTTAAGTAGAAATTTAGTCAAAGAAGATAGACAAATGGCTATTAGAAGCATGTAAAGAGGCTCAACACTACTCATCAGTAGGGAAACACCAATTTCAACCACAGTAAAAAAAATGCTTTATCCCCACTTATTGCAGTCCTGGGGCACATCCCTGAACTGAGTAACCCGTGTGATCACTCCAGGGTTCCTAGAGGCAATGGCTGCTGGAACTAAGTCCAGACAATAGCAATGGTTTCAGATTCAAAGTCCAGACAATGGCAGCTGACTGTCACCAGTGGTCCTATAGCTCCTCTTGGAATGGTTCAGATTAGTAATTCCCCTTTGGCTGGACTCAGGGATGTGTCTTGCCTGAAACCTTCATGGCTGCCTTTAGAAACCTTGAAGGAGATTAAGCTTTGTTTCTGTTTCGGGGAGATTGGAGATGCAGAGTCTGTGTCCACCTGAATCTATTTGTTACTGCCAAACCTTTTTCCATTCCATCTACCTTTATCACATTCCTGCTTTTGCCTTTATTCACTGATTGTCCTGAATAAACTTGTCGATGAACCACCAGTCATTCGCCTGATCCATTGCTTTCCCGTCAATAGTCTGCGTCCGTGTCTATGAACTATCAGCCTTAGACCATGTTCGAATAGTCCATCCCTCCCAGGTACTGTGTCACCATGGGATGGTGACAAAGTGGCACCTGAATAGGGACCTGAATGGTGTTAAGAGCTAATGATCAGGGAAGCCCCCACATTAACATGGTAAGTGGGAAAATGAAACAAAATGAATACAAAGCTAACACCCTTGATTAAGAGGGCAAAGGACAATGTATACAAGGTTCTGAAACAGTGGGCATTAGTGAATGCCATGATTAGAGTTCTGTATGAGCCTTTATGGAAGAGGAAACTAAAATAAAAACTGAGAAGTTTCTCATACCTCACAGCCTTATATCTGCACTCTAAATGACTAGCACTTAAGTGCTCTTGCACTTAAATGACTCCTCCCTCTGTTTCTCAAATTCCAAAGATTTCAACCCATTAGACCTTGCTCTCCTTAAAAAAGGGGAGGATGAACACCCAGAACTCACTATTGATGAATTTTCCTCTATCAAGTTATTTTTAGACAAAGTGCCTGATGATTCTAACCTGCCAGAGTATTGGCATGGCTGGGGCCTGAAAAAGGGGAGTGTTCTGGCCCCCTCCATGCTCTCACACTCACCAGGGGCCTGTCCACCTGGGTCCTGCTCCCTGCCAGAAGGAGAGGAGGTTAAGCCAGGCTAAGCCATCAGTTCCATCTCTCTCTCAGGTCTGCTGAAGGGACGCCAGCCAGAATTCCCATAGGCTGAGAAGAGAATGGGAATTGTCTACCTCAGACCAGGGATGTTGAAAATGGTCATGTCCACTGCCTTGACTTTATAGTAATTGGCCATGATCTAACATGCCAGCAGAACTCTCTATCTGCTTCTCTGAGAGACAGACTAGGAGCAGAGTGTGAGGGGCGGGAAACACTGGGTGGTCTCACTGGCCTAAAGGGTCCAATTCACCCTGCCATATCATGCAACGTGGTGACCTGGGCTGGACCCCTGGCATGCCCTGGTGTCCCCTGAGCCCTCCATGTCTGCAGAGCCATGGGTGCAGAGCTAGGAGTAAGCCATGAGCACAACTGGCTGTGGCCTCCAAACCAAAGCAAATCAAAGCAAAAATCAAAATCAAACACAAAACCCAAATAACTGAACCACTAGCCATGCTAGGCGTGCACTCTTAGCACTATACCATTTCCCAGCTTCTATGTTAGTTTTGAAGCTCTGTGCTCAGGGATCACCCCTAGTGGTGCTCAAGGGTTCATATGAGGTACCATGAATCACCCCAGGTTAGAATAACACAAAGCAGACACCTTACCACCTGTATGCTAGATTTTGATGTATTACATTTCCTTGCTTGCTTGTCTATTTGGTTTGGGGGCCACATCCAGCGGTGCTCAGGGTTCACTCCTGTTTCTGACTCAGGGATCAGTCCTGGCCATGCTCAAGGGGCATTCTATGGGATGCCAGATATCGAACCCAGATAGCGCAAATGCCCTTCCCACTGTACTATCTCTCGGCCGCTCTTATCTTTTTCAAAATAAAATTTTTAACTGACTGTTGTTTTTCTGTACTGCATCCCAAAAGGAATGCACGTTTACAATGGTGCATGTAAAATTCACAAACATTCCAGCGAGTACCAAGAAGTCACGTGTCAATTAGCACCAACCCCACCTCCCACTTCCCCTCCTCTTTTTGTTATTCTTGGACTTTTTTGAAGGGACACACACAGTGGTGCTCAGGCCTCACTCCTGGCTCTGTATTTGTATGACTCCTGGTGGGGTTTAGGGGAACATTTGTGTTGCCCGGGACTCCGGGTCACATCTGGGTCGTCTGTGTACAAGGCAAATGCCCTACCCTCTGGGCAACCTGTCCTTCCTGCAAGATAGTTTTTCCTGAAAGAAAGTTACTTGGTAAGATGTGAAGGGAGGACATGTTCAAAAGAGAATGTGGGCTGAAAGAACTGACCGCAAACCCTAACTTGTAATGGCCTCTAACTGCCTATACTTGTCAGTCACAACTTGCCAGTAGGGAAGTTCCTTCGGTCTGTCTCCTATCCCCATTTCTATGCCATGAGAAGCTGGCTGGTACCTCAGCGCTCTGCCTGCCACTGCCATGTGAGCCTCTTTCACCTGCGGTTGGGCGGGTCTTTTTTCATACCCAGCCGCCTGGTCCCAGCAGAACGCCCGGCAGCTTTGCCAGGTAGGAAGCAGCCCATTTTGCCACCTTAGACTTTGCCTGTCTCTCACCTACTTGGGATCAGGGAGTCTATGGGAGGCTGGAGGGGCATGGGGAGGGGAGTGCTGGGCAGGTGCCAGCCCTGACTGCCGGCAGCTCAGGAGAAGTATTGGCATCTCAGGACAGTTTCCAATCCCCCAAATCCCACCAGACCTCCACCCTGTTTTTCAAAGGTTGTGGTGACACACTTATAACACTATGAATATTTTACCTGTCATGTCATGGTTACCCAGGCCTGGCCATTGTGAAGATGTGAAACCAGCCAGTTTAGTGAACCCAGGTGGCCTCGGGCCTTCATCTTCTGTAGGAGTGTCCTGGCAGGCAGGAGTTAATCCCATCCCTATTCAGGGTTGGAAGACCTCCCGATCTTCAGGACCTGCCTGGACACTCAGACCAGGGCCCAGGCTGTGGTTAGTCACTGCAGATCTGCAGATCCCTGGTTGTCCATAGCAGAGACCATTCCCAGTTCTTCTGTCAGCAAAACTGCCTGAAATAACAATTCTATTTTTGTCCGAAGTTGAAATCCTTGAGTGTTAAAAGTAGACAAAGAGATATTCCTGATACCCTTTCAGTATCTGTATTGTAAACTGCAAAAAGGGAGACAGAGAGAGAGAAGAAAAGTGTCTTACCATAGAGGAGGGCCTGGGTTGGCTGGGTGAGGAAGGATGTTGAAGGGAGGGAAACTGAGGACACTGGTGCTGTGAAATGTGCACTGGTGGAGGGATGGGTGTTGGAACAAAGGATGACTGAAATCTAATTATGAACAGCTCTGTAAAGGTCTAGCCACAGTGATTTTATGAAAATACATTTTTAAAGAAATGAATGGCTTATATTTGAAGTTTTCAAAGGACATGTGTAGTACATTATCTGCGGTAAAATCCGGAGCTTACCTGAGGCTTTGGGATCATTACAGGAGCAGGGACATTGGGAGCCAGATTTGAGTTTAGAGACAGTCCATGGTGAGCAGAGCAGTGGTTCAAACGTGTCCTGCTTTGAGGATCATTCAACATGTCATTACCTAATTTCTGTTTTTAGATGATATTGCCTTTAGGTTAAAGAGGAACTTTGTAGGGGTATCATAAATCACAAACTAATATCACTTGCTTTAAATATGGAAATGGAAAAACTTAAAGTTGTGAGAACAACGAAAAAGAAGCAGGTGGACCTCAAACTGACATATGAAAATGAAGAGCAAGTCACCCCTGCCAGGAGGTGAATTTTGACCTGTGGGGCACGTGCCCCCCATAAATGTGCTGTGCCAGCAGAGACAGCGGTGGGTGCAGGAAGTGCAGGTGGTGCCCTGGCCATGACTGCCTCCACGTGTCCACTCCTGTGGTGTTCTATTATTGGTAGCTGGGTACGGCGCTGGGCCACAGGCAGCAGTACTCAGGTGCTTTTCCTGGCTCTGTGCTCAGGAGTAAGGCCTGACCCTGCCCGGAACTCTGTGCAGCTGGGGATTCAAAGCAAGACCCTGGGGTCTCAGACCCTGCCCCAGCTGTCCTACCATTCACATCACGCCCTGCTCCATGTTTGGGACAGACCAACAAGCTGAAAGAGAAGAATTTTACAAACATACATATATATATTTTAAAACATCATATATATATATACATATTTTGCTTTTTGGGTCACACCCGGCAGTGCACAGGGGTTACTCCTGGCTCATGCCCTCAGGAATTACTCCTGGTGGTGCTTTCAGGACCATATGGGATGCTGGGAATCGAACCCGGGTTGGCTGCGTGCAAGGCAAACACCCTCCCTGCTGTGCTATCACTCCAGCCCCATATATTTTTAAAAAATCAGAATGTGGGGCTGGAGCGATAGCACAGCGGGTAGGGCATATGCCTTGCATGTGGCCGACCCAGATTTGATTCCCAACATCCCATATGGTCCCCTGAGCACTGCCAGGAATAATTTCTGAGTGCATGAGCCAGGAGTAATCCCTGTGCCTCAACCGGGTGTGACCCAAAAAGAAAAAAAAAAACAGAATGCTGCACGGGAGAGCCTTATACTTGTTTGGGTTAGTGAGTTTGGGGGTTGGGGTCATGGGATCATGGTTTCAAGTCTGATAGATATGGGGAAGGCAAGGCAGAAAGGGGTGGCTTAGAGTATCCAGGGAAGCGCCCTGTGAATGAGGCATGGGGAAATATGAAGAGACAGGCCGGGAGCAGCAGCTGAGAGAACCTCACCCACCCTCTGCACCTCAGGGTCCCCCTATGTGGGGCAGCTGGAGAGATCGGGGTCGGCTGTCCACTCCCCAGAATGTTATGAGCACAGAAATGCAGAGAGCTCTAGGGGCAGGACATAGAACGCTTGTTTCTAGTTGTCCCTAGTATCCCTTCCAGCACTGCCAGGAGGGCTCCAGTGGGTCCAAACCAGGAAAGAATCCACTTTGTAAGGGGCCCAGAGCAGCAGATGGCGGTGAGAAATGAGCAGCCCCCGAGATGAGCAGGAGGAACCAAGAGTCGGGGCTGTGGACCATGAAGTTTGGGTGGGGCTGAGGGTCTGGGGTCCTTGACTGTCTGCTCCCTCTCAGGTGCACCGACCCTGGGGCACCCACAACTCAGCCACCTGAGGTCCTGCTTATGACAAGCCCCCAAGTCCATTTGGGGGCCAAGAGGTTCCAGGAACAACGGGTGGGCTTAGAGAAGAACTGCAGATGCGAGTGGGGACTGAGGGGACTGAGCTGGGGCGACAGGAGCCGGGGGCAGCGCCTCCTGCAGGCTGAGGACTGAAGGGTGGCCTGAGTCAGGCGAGGCTCGATCTGTGTCTCAGCAACAGTGGAAGGGGTCTGGGCAATATTTCCCGCATCTTCACTGCGAGCCCACGAACAGCTGCCGAACACCAAGAGTTTTGTGAGAGGGTACAGGGGTCTGCCGGCCATCAGCTCCCCTCCACCCAAGGCTCTTCTTGGGGCATGACATTGCAGCCTTCTAGGCTGTGACTTTCCTGGTCTGTGAAATGGGCTGGTAAGGTCAAGAGCCCGCGTTGAGTTCTTGGGAGGTAGGACAGGCCAGGATGCCAGCCACTGAAGGGTTGTGGGGGTGCGGACTGGCCCACACTGCACAGAGAGGGGTCCTGGAGGTGGGAGGCTGTGGGGTAGGATAAGGGATGTAGGCAGGGAGAGATCCCATGTCTAGGCAGGTGCTGTCTAGGCATTGGACCCGGGAGTAAGAAACTGAGCCCTGCATCTCCTGGCTGGGATCTGGACGGTCCTCGCGCCTGTCCTCACTGCCAATGTCCTGCCCCCAGGTGCAGGACGATACAATGCAGCAGACAACTGCAATCCAACAGGATGTGCATGCCCACCGTCACCTGGGTTCCAAGGCTGAGCAGCTGCACCAGGCGGTTCTGCAGGAGAAGCTGCTCCTGGTCCAGCTGCTGCAGCAGCTGTCAACGGAGCAGGCCCAGGTAGAGGCAGACAGTGGAGAGGGCGGGGAGGCCCAGGGGTAAGAGGGGCACCGGAACAGGGAGTCCCGCAGCCTCCCTGCCTCCTCCTCTAGTACCTTCACCTACAGGGGCCCTAGGTCCGGGACTTCCTGTCTCAGGCCCTGCTGAATTCACACAGGAGCCCTGGAAAACCGTGAGGGTTGGGGTTCCTAGGAGGGAGAAACCAGGTTTGGGAGTCAGGGGGTGGGGCTGCCTGGGAGGCGGGGCCAGGCGGGCCCCACCCCTGGTCACTGCACCCTCCGCGGTTGGCTGAGACCCAGCGGCCGCCTGACAACCCATCAAGAGGAAAAACACACTGGGGTGGAGAGGGAGATGCTGGAGGTGTGTGAGACCACGAAGACTGCAGCTGGAGGCGATGGTGAAGGAGGGGAAAAGCCGACCCTGAAGTCAGTGAAGGAAAAATTTAAAACTCGGAGGGGTTCAGGTGAGCCAGACCCAGGTCTCATCCCAGGGCCCTTCCCCAGCCCATCTGACGCTCTTCCCTACACCCTTGGCCTTACCCATGACCTCCAGGCCCTCCGTGTCAGAGACCCTGGCCTCATGGCCCCCTGCCTTTGGGCGGGGCCTGTCTTGCTTCTTCTCTGGCCCCGCCCCCAGCAGCACCTCCCCCACCCAGGAAGGTGCACCCCACCCAGCTGCAGCTCCTGCTGCATTTCTTCCGAGTTTTCATGCACTGCCCCATGCTCTCGAGGCCAGGGCTCTCTGGATGTGCCCAGCTCACTGGAACACATCAATGTCTGCATTGTATGCGCTATTCCGCAGAGGGGCCAGCAACCACCCCCAGCCCCTCACTGGGCAGCCTCCGTGCCTCCCTCCCCAACCCCTCCCCCCCAACTCCCATTGTCCAAATAGGGCTCACAGGCTCACATGGGACCTTCCACTGGCCTCACCAGTCCATTTCCCCGGCAGGCTGGAAAATCCAGCCTTAGAGGGGTGGAACGGCTTTACCCTTGGACTTCAGCCCTACCCCCCCGCCCTACCCCCCGCCCCCGCAGTCGCAGATCTGCCAGTTTTGCTTTTTCTCCACGTTTCTCAACCGGACCCTTCAGGCTTGGGATAAAAAAAACCCACCGAAGGGTTTTGGGAAGGCTGGGGAGGACGCTCAGTTCAGAGAATTCCTGAGCCTCAACCCCAGCTGGCAAGCAAAAAGTGGGCTCTGACATTCACTAACTCGACCAAGCCCTCCCTTCAGAGGAAGAGAGGTGACCAGTGTGGAGGCATGGAAGAGGCGTGTCTGGGGGAGAGCATGCCCCCGGGTTCCTTCCCGTGCAGAAGAGGCTTCCAGGGTTCCCCTTCACATTCTCTACAAACCCCTTTTCCAAAGGACACCCCACCCAGATGGGGGCTGTCTTGGCAGCATGGACTCAGGGCACCCTACTGTCTCTTTTATTTTCCTCCGTGTTGCTCTTCTCCACAATGAATGATTTTGTCGTTGTTGTTGTCTCCAAATGAATGATATTTTTTGTTGCTGTTAATTTTTTTAAATTTCTGGGGCACACTCAGCAGTGCTCAGTGGTTGCTCCTGCCTCTGAACTCCGGGATCTATCTCCCTTGGAGGGCTCAGGAGACTAGTTGAGGTGTCAGGGTGCATTGGGAGTGTGAGCATCAGGTGTGTGAGGCGTGCGCAGGAGGAAGAGTGAACAGGCAGCCCCTTGAGCAAGGCACAGGTGGCAGGGCAGAGCTAAGGGCTGGGAGCTGAGGCTAAACCGAGGACCTTCTCGTTCCTGCAGTGGTCAGCATGGCCATGACCGCTGGCCCCATGTGCTCCCCAGGCCTTCCACTCACTGGGTCTGCTACCCTCCTCCTGCCCAACAATTTACCTGCCTGGACCCCAAAGATGTGTTTTTCTGTTTGCAAACTGCACCAGGAACCAAGCCCTGTTTGCCTTGAAATGGGCAGATCTAGAGACAGGCAGGGAAGCTTGGTCACTGTGGACCGTTTTCTCCAGGGTGCAAGAATGCAGCTCCCTTGTTCAGGGAGGTCCTGGCTATGGACTCAGAAAGATTCCCTTGGGCAGCCCTATAGTGTCCTGTCTTGCAGTGCATTGGGGATGCAGTCCTGGCAGCAGAAACCCAAGGGCCTAATGCACGTCTCTACTCCTACTCTTGGAAGAAAGCACATTTAGAAATAAGGACTCACCAGTGTACCCCCAAAAAATCCCCCTCTTCCCACAACAACCAAACAGCACTGAATTCAGCCTCAAAATTGGACTCCACAGAAAGAAAGGGACAGACATAGAAAGATTGCATTCATCTGGGGAACATAAAGTAATAAAATAGGAGACTAACACCCAAGAATAGCTGAGATAGGTACCAGGAGGTTTAGGTACCAGCCACACACGTTAGGGGAAAAGGCAGCTCAGATAGAGAAGGGAGCACCAAATAAAGGGTGTTGGGAGGATCCTCCCAGGATGGGAGATGCATGCTGAAAGTAGACTATAGACCGAACATGATTGCCACTCAATGCCTCTTTTGCAAACCACAGCACCCAAAAGGAGAGAGAGACCAAGAGGGAATGCCCTGCCACAGAGGCAGGGTGGGATGGGGGAGATGGGGGGTGGGAGGGATACTGGGATCAGTGGTGGTGGAGAATGGGCACTGGTGGAGGGATGGGTGTTCGCTCAATGTATAACTGAAACCCAGCACAAAAATTTGTAACTCTACAACTGTACCTCATGGTGTTTCACTAATAAAAAATTTTAAAAAATTAATTCCACAACAACAACCCAAAAAAAAAAACAAAAAATTGGACTCTGGGGAAGAGGAAGGAGTTGAACCTCTTTGTTCCTGAGAAAGGGCCCCAGGCTCCAGGAGTCCTGAAAGAGACACTTGGGCTCGTGGCACAGACTGGGGACAAAGATCTCTCTCTGAGGCCTGTGAATGGTCACTGTGCCTCTGACCTCCAGCTGCTGCTGTCCTGCTGGTCAGGCTGAAAACAATTCACCCCAAGCTTCCCCATTCAGCGATAACAACAATGAGTTTCAGTGGGCATGCGTGGCTACGAAATGCCTGGATGGCACAATATCGTGGACTCTTATATAAAACCCCATCAAACATTTGCAGCTGGACAGATCATGCACGCTGCCACCTTTCTGCCCTGAGAAGAGTCCACACCCCCTCCCACCATGTCTTTCAGGAAGTGCAGGATGACATCTATGACTGTCCATGGGCAGTCTCCTGTGACTATGGAGGCTCAGGCACAAAATTTCCAACTGTGGGCTAGTGTTGGGTAAGGACTGGAAGGAAGAAGCCCTCCACATGCCCCCTCCCCTGCCCCAGGAACGGACCCTTTTGCAAGGTCCCTGAACCCCACGGCTCTCACAGCGGCAGGTATCATGCCCTAGACTCACCACACTCAGGAAGACACAGGGGTCCCAGAGAGTGTTGGCAGAAAAGGGGACCTGCTTGGTATCCCACTGAGCAGTCAGCCTTGCCCTGGCCGTGTCCCAGGAGCTGCCTGTCAGTGCAGTGCGGAAATGTGAGGATCCCACGCGGGCCTCATCGGGTCTCTGCTGTTTCCTAGCCTGTGACTATTTCTCTCTTGCGTTTACAATGTGGGGTCCCCGCTAAACTGACTCTGGAATTGATCTTTTGATGTGGGGTTGAGGCATTGATTGGTCTAGGACGTTGACTCCCAAGTTCCAGGTAAAGCCCATATGTTTCCTTTGGTTTTCAGCATGTGGCTCAGAGAGGTTGTTGGGAATTTTCTGGTGTGAAACTATGTAGACAGAAGGGCATCATTTCCCAGACCAGACTACCAGTGAAATGTTAGTTTTTCTCTCCTTGATGGCCTTGATATGCTCTTTGGCTCCTGGCAAAGAGACCCCTACACGGACACTGCTTGATGCTTGATGCAGGAGTCACAGGTGGGTCCTGATCTCATCCTGGACATTCATCTTACTAAAGCTTCAGTTTCCCAGTGATTGTCCTTGATTCAATCATTCCCAAATGTGCATCACGTGGAGGACCTTGGATGGACAGGCACCAGGCGACCCTGATTTGGAAAAGGGAAGGCCTAAGGTTCCACATGTGATATGATCCAGAGTACAGCATGGGACAGTCTCTGGCCAAAAGAATGGTCAAGGACCCCTTGGGCCTGGAATAGGCAAAATAAAACTGGCCCCAGGAGTGGAGTCTGGGGAGTAGGAGCAGATGACATGTGCCCAGGAAAAGCCAGAGAGTCACTCATCACTAAGCATCGCCAGAAGATTAACCTGCAGGTGCTAGTTTGTCAGGATCAGCCGCAGCGGGGTGAGCTAAGGGGGGCTCGCAAATGATTCTGTCTGCCAAGCCTAAGGGGAGGGAACCAAGCAGGCAACAAGAGGCAGAAGCGAAAAACTAGGCAGGACCTCTGAGAGACCCACTCTCGGAGGTGGACAAGATGGATGGGTCAGGAATCACCAAATTTGACAAGAATCAAATGTGAGGTTTGCTCTGACAAAATGGTGACCAAAACCAAATGTCAACCAGCTGAGTGGACAGCAACATTCCTGGAGTCAGAGATCACCTTGTCCCAGGTGAGGAAGACAAGACTTATCGCCCACCTGGTGACAGGAAGCCACCAGGTTTCATTCCAGGATCCTTATCATTGACCCACGAACAGATGAGTAGGAACAGACCAAGACAACTTAAAAGCCCCCTTAGTCTAACCCAGGGCGCGGGTGTACCATTGCCTCACCTGAGGTTCGGAGAGTCCGCCCGGGAGCCCCCCAGTAAGTTACTCCTATTTCCTTAACTTTATTTCTATGTCTCTGTCCCTCTGTCTGACCCGGATGGGGTTCCCAAATCTCTAACCTAGGAAGAGACTAAGGGAAAGCAGGTTACCCGAGCAGGGATGGAAGAAGCTCACGGGAACGCTCAAACCACGGAGCTTAGAAACTGGAGTCACCACTGTGGGAGCACCTGAGAGCAGTAGGCAACAATGTACGTTAGATGAAAGTTGTTACCACAGAATCGAGGTAACCAGTAAACAACCTACATAATTATGCTGTGACCTGCTAATGCCTGTTTGGGGGTAGCTGGATAGAGCCTGCACACATGGAATACACTGGGATGCTTCTGGCAATCTCTTGGGTGCCACCTATGTCTTGGTGAGACTCTGTAAGATCCTAAGAGGAAAAACTCCCAAGACAGTCTTTCAATGTCCAGGGAGAACAGCTCTCCCCACCGGCAAGGGTGGATAGGGGAGAGCCTCTGATCCCCACAGTCTCTCAGCTCCCCAAACCTCAAGGCAAACCTGGACTTGTTGAGTCCAGAGCCCAGGGACCCAGAGGCAGGACACGGGGAGCTAAGGCCAGAGCCCCCGTAGAGGCTGCGAGAGGGTGTGCAGGACATGTGTGAGGTGTGCAGAACCATGAGAGTGAATGGGCGGACCCAGGCCCATGGTGCAGGTAGAGGGGCAGGGCTATGAACTGGGCACCGAGGGGTAAACCAGGAGCTGCCTGTGCCTGCCCTGGCCAGCATTACCAGGAGTGTGACTCCAAGTGGAAATGTGACTGGCAGGAAGGGGCGTGGCTGAACAAATTCCTGGAAATGACTGGAACAGGATGGCTCTTCCTTCTGAGGCTTTGCCATCTGGTCTGACACATGGATCTGGACACACTTCTTGTCACCAGTAGAGTGTCACTCAGCCAAGGCTGTCCCAACAGGTCCAGGCGTGCAGGAACAAAGAGGAGTCAGGGCCTGGTTCTCTACTTCATGGGGTCTGACCGTGCTGTGGTGGTGGCAGTGGGACTTGTATTAGGGAACCTGATGGTGCACACAGAAGTGGGGCGCTATTATCAGGGATCAGCTCCGTACAGACTCGGGGACACTAGAAACATGTTCCATCCATGGCCCCATCCTGCTCCACTGATAACACACTGTCTTCCTGCCAGGGCAGGTGCCATGGAGAGGAACCCTGGCTGAGGGGTCAGCACCTTGGACCCACCTGCTGCAGGAGCACTTTCAAGTGCTCATCCTGAGAAACCTGATGTGGCCACTAGGGGGCAAAGTGGGGTCGGTTCCTGGTGCACTGCAGAGGGGAATGGGGAAACAGGCACCAGGGGCAGGGGAGGCCATGGAGGTGCTGCAGTGGAAGGCAGGGCTCTGGGTGCTGCATCCTGCCCTCCCTCCTGGGAACGCATCCGTGATTGAGACCTTCAACCCTTGGGGTGGACTCTCCTGGGGTCATTGACAGGGTTCACACAGGGGCAGGCAGGTGAAGCGTCTTGGCATGGTGACATGGCCAAGGCTTCCCACAATCTGGAAGCAATTGTCAACTACTGGCCACACCTGCCCCGCCCAGTGACACACACACCCACACAGGCCTGGGATAGATCCATTTATTGCAACAATCATGAAAATCAGACAGTGGCAGTCAGGGAGAAAGCCCGCCTTCCTCCTTCCCCTCTTCTCAGCCAGCAATACAAAGTCCCCAAACAGCCCCAAAGAGTTTGTAGAATCCGGTCACTGTATGGTACCAGCGGCCAAGCTTCAGGGCTGTCATGCGCAGAAACAGGACCCCACAATGGGGAGGGGAGAGCTGAGTTGTGACTTCTGACCTCCAAATCATTGTTTGCTAGTGCTGGGGGGATATATCTGCCATCCTGATCCCTCGGATCTTGTGGAGAAGGACATTTCTTCCCCACTGTTTCCTGGGGCCTAGTGGGGGGGGGGGGGCGGACATCTCCGCCCTTGTGATCCCTGGGGCCTAGTGCGGGGGACATCTCGGCCATCCCCGATCCCTGGCGTCCAGTGGTGGGGGGCCTCTCTCTAGCCCCCCCGATCCCTGGCGTCCAGTGGTGGGGGGAACTCTCTCTGGCCCCCCCGATCCCTGGTGTCCAGTGGTGGGGGGATCTCTCTCTGGCCCCCCCGATCCCTGGCGTCCAGTGGTGGGGGGTGCCTCTCTCTGGCACCCCCGATCCCTGGCGTCCAGTGGGGGGGGCCTCTCTCTCTGGCCCCCGCGATCCCTGGCAACCAGTGGTGGGGGGGCCTCACTCTGGCCCCACCCGATACCTGGCATCCAGTGGGAGGGGCTCTATCTGCCCCCCCCCATCCCTGGCATCCAGTGGGGGGGCCTCTCTCTCTCTCTGGCCCCCCCTATCCCTGGCGTCCAGTGGTGGGGGGGCCTCTCTCTCTGGCCCCCCCCGATCCCTGGCGTCCAGCGGTGGGGGGGCCTGTCTCTATGGTCCTCCTCAATCCCTGGCGTCCAGTGGTGGGGGGGCCTCTCTCTCTGGCCCCACGGATACCTGGCGTCCAGTGGTGGGGGGCCTCTCTCTCTGGCCCCCCGATCCCTGGGGTCTAGTGGGGGGGCATCTCTGGCCCCCCCCATCCGTGGGTTCTAGTGGGGGAGACATTTCTGCCCCCCTGATCCCACGGTCTAGTGCAGGGGGAAACTGTGCCCCCTGATACCTGAGGGGTCCAGGGGTGGGGACATTTCTTCTCCCACATCTCTGGGTCTAGTGGAGGGAGACTTTACTGTCCCCCTGGTATCCTGTGTCTTGAGATGGAGAATAGTTGTGCCTTTGCCCCGATCCCTGGTCTTGCAGTGAGGGATATCCCTGGTTCTAGTGGAGGGAGAAGACCAAAGGGCAGAGGCAGAAGGCAGAACTCGGGTGGTGTGGGGAGGACGGGGCTGGGCTAGATCAATTGGGTGAGAGAGGCAGGGTGCTTAGGTGCAGTAAAATCGAGGTATCAGCGGGGTGTCAGGCTGCCAGTGGAGCTCTTGCTAACCAGCTGTGTTTTCTGGATTTTCGGCGGGTCATTACAGGACCTGGGTCCGATGTGGGTGGACTCCTCTTCCTTAAGGACAGCAACAGGAGCGTCTCTGGATCTCACACAGGCCATGGCCCCTGCCCCCTGGGACTTGACTGACTCCTCCAGCTCCTGGACTCTGGCACTCCTCCTGCCTGGCCTCCTGTGCCTCCTCCTTGTCTGTGGCCTCCAGCTCCTCACGTTTTGTGTCCAGGAGCACCTGTGTGTTGTTCGTCTCCACGCCAATCCCTTTGGAGTGGATGGGATGTTGGGCAGCATAAGGGTCTCAGCCAAGCAAGGGAGGTGGGGGGCTGGGGGTGGGGCCGCCTGGCTCCCCTCCCCAGTAGCCCCGCCCTCTGACCCACAGGGGCTTCTCCTGGCTCCAGAGCTCCTGGCCCCCCCGCTCACCTGGTCTCCCTCAGCTCCCTGATGGCGGCCTCCAGCAGGGCCTGCTGCCTTGGTGGCACCTGCAGCAGCTGGTCTATGGGCTGCTTCTGCCGCAGCATCCGCTGGTACAGCTGCTCCTCCTTGGAGCCCAGGTGACTGCGGGCATCCAGGTGCTCTTGTCGGCAGCTATGTGTATGTCCAGATACCAGCAGATCGGCCCCAGGGAAGCCATTGGCACTGCACCTTTTCGTCCTGCCCTGGCATCTGGGGGAGGTAGGACAGTGTCTGTGAGGACAGGCAGGAGGGCCGACTAGATCCCAGCCAGGAGATGCTGGGCTCAGACCCTCACCCACAGGCCCCCATGGGGTCTTTGTCCCAGAGCCTAGGAGTTGGGTCTCCCTCTGCCTCGGATCCTGACTCCTACCTGGCAACTGCCAACTCCAGACCCCTCTGTGTAATGTGGGCCAGTCAGTGCCACCACAGCCCTCATTTAGGGGATTCTCACCTGTCCTTCCTCCCATCACCCAAGGCAGACTCTTGGCCTCACAGGGGGTCTCACCAGCCCATTTCACAGACCAGGAAAGTCACAGCCCAGAAGGCTCAAGTGTTATGCCCCAAGAATACCCCAGGGTGGACGGGAGCTGATGGCCAGCAAACCCTGCACCCTCTCACCGATCTCTTGGTGTACAGCAACTTTTCGTGGGCTCGCAGTGAAGACATGTTGGAATGATAGGTGATAATTGGAGATGATAGGAGACTCGCCCAGCTCCAAGACTGGGGAATGTTACCCAGACCCCTTCCACTGTTGCTGAGACACAACTCAATCCTGGCAGGGCTCCCGGCTGGCCACCCCTCAGCCCTCAGACTCCAGGCGGCGCTGCGCCCGCTTCTCTCACCCCAGCTCAGTCCCCTCGGCCCCCACTCGCATCCGCAGCAGCTCCTGGACTCTGGCACTCCTCCTGCCTGGCCTCCTGTGCCTCCTCCTTGTCTGTGGCCTCCAGCTCCTCACGTTTTGTGTCCAGGAGCACCTGTGTGTTGTTCGTCTCCACGCCAATCCCTTTGGAGTGGATGGGATGTGGGGCAGCATAAGGGTCTCAGCCAAGCAGGGGAGGTGGGGGACTGGGGGTGGGGCCGCCTGTCTCCCCTCCCCAGTAGCCCCGCCCTCTGACCCACAGGGGCTTCTCCCTGTCACTCACCCTTTTCCAGGACTCCTCTCCACTTTACCAGGTTCTGCAGCTGCTGTTTCTGCTGCTGAGTCCCACAGAAGAGCACCTGGGGTGAAGGCACTAGGTGAGGAGGCAGGTCTAGGGCCTTCCTGCCCCAGAGCCCGTGGCCCCTCTCTCACCTGGTCTCCCTCAGCTCCCTGATGGCGGCCTCCAGCAGGGCCTGCTGCCTTGGTGGCACCTGCAGCAGCTGGTCTATGGGCTGCTTCTGCCGCAGCATCCGCTGGTTCAGCTGCTCCTCCTTGGAGCCCAGGTGACAGCGGGCATCCAGGTGCTCTTGTCGGCAGCTATGTGCATGTCCAGGTACCAGCAGAAAAGTCCCCAGGGAAGCCACTGGCACTGTACCTTTTCGTTGTGCACCGGCATCTGTGGGAGGTAGGACAGTGTCTGTGAGGACAGGCAGGAGGGCCGACTACTTCCCAGCCAGGAGATGCAGGGCTCAGACCCTCAGCCACAGGCCCCCATGGGGTCTTTGTCCCAGAGCCTAGGAGTTGGGTCTCCCTCTGACTCGGACCCTGACTCCTACCTGGCAACTGCCAACTCCAGACCCCTCTGTGTAGTGTGGGCCAGTCAGTGCCACCACAGCCCTCAGGGCATTCTGACCTGTCCTTCCTGCCATCACCCAAGGCAAGCTCTTGGCCTCACAGGGGGTCTCACCAGCCCATTTCACAGACCAGGAAAGTCACAGCCCAGAAGACTGAATTGTTATGCCCCAAGAATACCCCAGGGTGGAGGGGAGCTGATGGCCAGCAAACCCCTGCACCCTCTCACAAAACTCTTGGTGTACAGCAACTTTTCGTGGGCTCACAGTGAAGACAAGTTGGAATGATATGTGATAATTGGAGATGATAGGAGACTCGCCCAGCTGCAAGACTGGGGAATGTTACCCAGACCCCTTCCACTGTTACAGAGACACAACTCGAGCCTGGCAGGGCTCCCGCCCGGCCACCCCACAGCCCTCAGACTCGAGGTGGCACTGTGCCCGCTTCTCTCACCCCAGCTCAGTCCCCTCAGCCCCCACTCACATCCGCAGTTGTTCTCCGCATTCACCCGTTGTTCCTGGAACCTCCTGCCTCCACCTGTCCTTGGAAATGTTGTAACGATGTGGCTGTTTCGGGGGCACCCAGAGGCCGGTAAACCTGAGAGGAAGCAGACAGTCAAGGACCCCAGACCGTCAACCCCACCCAAACTTCATGGTCCACAGCCCCGACTCTTGGTTCCTCCTGCTCATCTCGGGGGCTGCTCATTTCTCACCGCCATCTGTTGCTCTGGGCCCCTTATAAATTGGATTCTTTCCTGGTTTGGACCTACTGGAGCCCTCCTGGCAGTGCTGGCAGGGACACGAGGGACAACTAGAAACAAGCGTTCTATGTCCCGGCCCTAGAGCTCTCTGCATTTTCATGGTCGTAACATTCTGGGGAGTGGACAGCTGACCCCATTTCCTCTGGCTGCCCGCAGAGCAGGACACAGGTGCGGAGGGACGGGGAGACTCGCCCAGCTCCTGCTCCCAGCCTGTCTCCCCTGTCACAGTGCCCCATTCACAGGGCCCCTCCCTCAACACTCGAAGTCACTCCTCCCCGCTTTGCCCTCCTCAGACATCACAGGCTTCAGGCTCCTGGTGCTCTGCACCAGCCCAAATCACTCTCCACTAAAAAATGACGCTCTGCCAAGCAATCTTCCGCCTTTATAAGATACACTTGATGTTTTAAAATTCTGTTCTTTCAGGAGGGGCTCTCTGGGGACTCCCATCCCAGAGTCCTGGAGACCCTGAGGAGGACAGAGGCTGCTGGGGACAAAACTGCCGGACGACTTGCTGGAAATGGGCCCGGGCTTGATCCTGTGGCCTCGGGGCCATACACTGACCAGTGCAGGGCCAACGCAGGGCCTTTTCTTACCGTCCGTTGCGCTCTGCCAATTTCGAACGATTCCCTAGAGATGACACCTAGAGGTGACCCGTAGATGACCCGTGGAAGGGTCACCATCTGGAGGTGACCCCTAGATGACCCCTCGAACGGTCAACAGGGGGAAGGTGTGATGGGGCCACTTCTCCCTCAAGCATCCTTGAGAGAGGGTCCCCGAGGGGCGGGGCCACGAGCTTTTTTTATAGGCAGGGAAGGGGGCGTGGCCTCGGGGCTGCAACCCCATTGGCCAGGGAGAAATCTAGAGCTCCCAGGGGTAACCTCACAATGAAGGCTGCACCAGCCTCTGCCCTGGTGGACCTGACGGGCCTCCCCGCCCCCACCCGGACCCTCGGGCACTGCCCCCTACCGACGATGGTGGCTTGGAACTCTGTGGGCCCCACGGTGGGCCAGGAGCACTGACCCTTTTCGGTCTCCCGTAGCTCAGTCCACGACGTTCTCATTCCCAGAGACCACGTCCCCCCCTGCCCAGGCTGGGGTGCAGCTGCCAGGATTCGCCTCTGAGCACCCCTAGGTCTGGCCTGGCTGCTGTTGTGGAAGCCCAGCGAGCCTGGCAAAGGGGCTGTCCTGGTCGCTGTCCCAACCGCCCCTCCCTCCCCAGGCCCCTCTCCTTTCTGTCCTTGGAGCCCCTACCTTCCCTGCCCTTCCCCTCTCCTCTCCTCAGGCCCGCAGAGTTCTTGCTCCCGTCTTATCCAGTGTCCACGTTCTCTCTGTCCTTCTGTCTCTGCTTCCTCCCAGACTGACAGCAGCCAGTCTGTGAGGCCTTTGAGCCCCCAGACCCAGTCATTCCTGACCAGTTCCCCCTGTTGCACAGAGATTTCCCTTTCTGAGTCCTGGAGGGCTCTTAATGACCCCATAGAACCTCCCCACCCCAGCTCTGCCCCTTTCTCTGAGACTCAGTACATCCTACTGGGAGGTGGACACCAGACTTGGCCTTGGGGAAGCTGGACGCTTCTCTGGTGTTGCTCCCGGCCTGTTCTGGAAATCCCTCTCAATACACACACTCCCAACTAGGGCCATTCAGCCTGGCCACGCTGCCCTCACGAGTCCTGCAGCGTGAAAGGAACCCCAACTCCCCCATATCGCCCGTGCCCACTATGGCATCCCCGAGTGCCCCTGTCCTCCCTTCCCTGAGCACATTCAGGTCCCAGTGGTCTGCGGCTGTCTCCTGTAGTTCTGACATCTCCCCCTCTCACTTTTGCTGGTCTGAGAATCAAATCCATCTCTGATCGTGGGGCATCGGGTCACTGTGGGTTTGTGCTGTCTGGGGACCCTGTGGGCAGTGAAGGGTTCCACACTGGGGTGAGGCTCTGGGCAGAGCAATTCCATCCAGTCCTTGAGAGGTTTGGGAAATACCTGGAGGTTTGCAGGTCCTTTTCCTGAGGCATGATATGGCCACTAAGGGGCCTGGCACCCATGAAGCATTGGGGGCAAGGTAGGGGCTCTTCCTGGTGGGCACTGCAGAGGGGGTGTACACGGAACAGGCCCTATGGCATGGGCATGTCATGTCAGGTTCTGATCCATGGTGAGACCCCCACAGGACAGCTCATGCTTCATCAAGAAGCATGAGCCGTTCCCTGGCAGGACCCACACACCCAATGCCACACACCCACACAGGCTGGGATGCATCCATTTGTAGAAACAATCTTGGAAACAGGACAGTGGCTGTCAGGGAGACTGATTCAGCCCTCTCCCCTCCCTCTCCTCTGCCACCAATTCATGATCCCCTAAACTGTCCCAGGTAGTGCCTAGAACTCAGTTGCTGACTGTTCCAGCCTCCATCCTTTTCAGGACTTCCTTTCCCAGAATAGAAAAAGTGCACTGGAGGAGGGGGAGCTCTCGGCTCAGACTTTTGCTTGGTCTGTAGCCCATGAACCAAAGGTTTGAGAGTGGCCTCGTTTTCCCTGGGTCAAGGAGGGGTAGATGGTTGTACCCAAGTGCCGTTTTGAAAGTCGGATGCTCTGAATGAGTGTTTCCTCTAAGCACTGAGATCCTTCCAAGTACTGCTTCATTGACCCTCATGGCCTGTGTACATACCTGAGAGGTTTGGGGTTAGTGGGGATCTCTATTTGCTCCAGCCTTTGTGATCAGGAGACCCTGTGGTGCCAGGGAACGTTCTTGACCTCATGCATCCCAAGCCTGTACTGAGTCTCCTGAGACTTCTCTCTGGCCTTCTGGACAGAATTTTAACTCAAAAAGTGGAAAATGCCCTGGACCATGCAAGGACAGCCCACAAACCGGACATATCTGAACATTTAGGTGGGAAAACAGGGGTGAGAGGCATTCTCCACTCCTCTCTCCTGGGGTATCGTCTACGGTGGGGGGTGGGGAGGTGTTCATTTCTTATTGCTATTCTTTGGACTACTTCTATGGGGGTGAGTATTTCTGCTCTGGGGACTTCTAATTGTGTAGTGTTGGAGGACATGTCTCCTATCTGAGCTCCGTTCTCTGTTGTGGGATATTTCTCCCCCCAGAGCTCTTGTGTCTAGTATTGGAAAACAATTTTCCCCAACATCCCTGGTGTGTTTTTTTCTGGAGGAAATTTCAGCTCTGCTCATCCCTGGTGCCGAGTAATTGTGAACAGTTCTGTCCCCGGAACCCTGCTGTCTATTGTTAGGGGAAACATCTGCACCCCATGTCACTGGTGCCTACTGCTTGGGGCCTTTTTTTGCCTCCCAGACCACTAGTGTCTATTATTGGGGGACATTTCTGCCCCCCACATCCCCGGTGCCCAGTGTTGGCGGAGAATTCTGCCTCCAGATGCACAGTCTTCCCCACACCACCAGCTTGTCCTTCTTGACTGTTACCACCTCCAGCTCCTCGGGCTTTATGATCTCCACTGTGTTCGCCTCCACTTCAGTGCCCTTAGATGGACTGAAACTGGATAGACTGCGGGGCAGCCCCAGGCTCTCAGCAAACAAGGGAGGTGGAGGGCTCGGGGGCAGAGTCCGCCTGGTTCTGCCCCCCCGGGTGTCCTGCCTCCTGACCCCCATTGGGGGCTTCTCCCTCCTGAGGACCCTGACACACATTTTCAGGACACTTTTGTGTCAAAGCAGCAGCCAAGTCCTGGCCTGAGTCAGGCCACTGTGGACTGTCCAAGTGCGCTGTCACTGCTCAGGCAGAGTCACAAGTGGAGGGCCAGTGCTGTCACCCCCTTCCACTCCCTCACCCCTTCCACCTAACAGGGAAATCCCTCTTATGGCCTCTAAGAATTTGAGCAATCCTTCCTTAGGGCACTGGGAAAAGGCCGGCCCTGTTTGCTTGCAGCTCATTTCTTTGGGTGTTGGAACCACACCCAGACATGCTCAGGCTTTACTCCTGACTTAGCTCAGGGACCACACCTAGTGAAACTAGGGTTGCCCATTGATCCAACGTCAGCAGTGCGCAAGACGATCACTTTATCTGCTGGACTAATGACCTGCTCCAAGCAGTACTTTTCTTTCAGCTGCTTCCCACCTAAATCTCCTTCCTGTAGAGTTGGGCTCCCTTAAAGATGCCTCACTCCCCCTTCTGTACGGCACAGTGTCCGGAAGACAGCCCCATGGAACCCGAAGCTTCCACTCCCAAGCACTTTCAGACTTTTCAAGAATGGGCCCCAGGGATATTGCAGGGGTGAAGGTGCTTGCCTTGATGCGGCCCAGCCCTGTTCAAGTCCTGATACTAGGATCTCCTGAGCCCTGCTGAAGTGGAGAGGGGACCTCTGCCCACATTTCTCGCAGGCTAACTTCAGACAGGCTACCCTGGGGAGCAGGAGCTGCCATGAGCCACAGGGTCTGGGAGAGACGAGACAGCCACGGAAATCACCCGGGATGTCCCAGAGGTGGTCTGTCACACTGTTCAACTTAGAAACCTGGGAAAATCCCCCAAATTTTCCTACGTTATTGATATGCTCCAGATCCTTCTCTGCACCAAGAAAGCTTGGTCATTTCTTGTTCCATACTCTCCTGTCAGCTGCTTGCTAATACCCCGTCGCCCATCAGATCTGCTGTAAAACTGATCTCTCGCCTTGTGCGGTGTTCAGACTTTGGAGCTGTTCATTCCATTACCACTATTATCTCATCATGTTCTCCCACATTCCAAAATGTGCTTTTTTTTCCTTTATTGGTCACACCGAGCGATACACAGGGGTTACTCCTGGCTCATGCACTCAGGAATTACCCCTGGTGGTGCTCGGGGAACCATATGGGATTCTGGGAATCAAATCCAGGTCAGCCGTGTGCAAGGCAAACACCCTACTCACTGTGCTATCACTCCAGTCCCTGCTGCTTGGTTTTTAGTTAGCTTTAGGCAGAAATTTTGGCAAAGTACGTATGTTTTCATAGTTGTTGAAAACTCAAAGTTATATTAGTGCTGCAATTCTCATTTGTGAAACAACAAAACTCACTACAAAGCAGGGGAGAAAGCAAGACAAGACCAAAAGGAAAAAGAACAACACCCAAGCAGTGGCACCTGGTGCACAGGAGAAGTTGGCAGAGACCATGGCAACTGGGTGGCACTGCCACTCGTCCAGTGCAGACAGCACTACCCCAGTGGAGTGGTTAAGGCCAGACCCCAGCACCTCCAGTGTGCCCTTGGTCTAGAGGAGGCGAGAACTGGCAGGGCAGACAAGGGGCAGGGAGAAAGAGGAGAGTCAGAGCAGGAGCAGGACTCAGGGGTGGAGGATGGGGAGGGGCAGAAGGCAGGCCCCAGATCATTGGCCCAGAGGGTCATGCCATACTGCAGGAGAGACCAAAGTGCCAATATGACACCAGAAAAGCTGTGACCCTCTGTGAATGGGAGTGGCAGACAATCAAAGTTGGGCAGCTTCCAGAAATGTCTACTGACACCAGGACCACTAGGACAGTCTGACAGAGTCACAGGGAGTCCCCAGGCGGGCTGAGAAGGCAGGGTAACTTGGTACCTACACTCCCAAGAAAAGTCTCGTGGAAATGATTGCCCCATGACCGCCAAGACAGGGCAACATAGGAAGCAGAGCTCGATGAAGGTATCGGAGGTGCAGCCCTTCCCTGCTTTGGCTGGACCCGAGAATCCATGGTCTCAGCAAATTCTGGGGGTTCCATATGGAAAACAAGGTTCTCCCTGTTCCCCACTTTAGTATCTTATTGGCGTTCGATCTCCCGACAGAGCTAGAAGCACAAATAAATGTCCACCTTGACACTGTGTATTCCCCCTTTGGAAAATACCCTCTCCAGGCGCCCTCTAATGGCAGTATCATGCCCCTCTGCTGATAAACTCATGCTAGGAGTGAGCCTCCATAGACAGCCACAATATAGGTAGCCCATGATGTGTGGCTAGGGATAGGAAAAGATACTGCGCAGGTCTGGGAGGCAGGAATAGTGGTGGGATGCAGCTCAACTGGGAGCAACCCAATGGCCTCAGTTGAGAAGTCATGACCTGCGCCAAGTCAGTGTGGTCGGTCCTGCTGGTCACCTTGTGGTACCCAGCCCTTCCACTCTCTTGAGTCTGTTTTCCTCTAGTGCCCAATGATTGACAGGCCTGAACCTCAAAAGATGTGTTTCTCCCTTTGCAAATTGTTCCAGGAAGCAGACCCCTGTTTGCCTTTGGGCCAAAGGATCCAGAGACAGGAGGAAACCTCAGTTACTGTGGACCCGTTGCCCAAGGACTCAAAAACTCGGCCACCTTCTTCAGGAAGACCCTGGCTCTGGACTTAAGGAAATCCTTGTTGGAGCCCTGGAATGCACCATCCTGCAGTCTGTAGATGATTCGGTCCTAGTGTCAGAAGCCAAGAGGACTGAAAGAGAGCCTCAGAGGCTCTGCTCCAGCTCTTGGTTGAGGCTGGGCACCAGACCTCCTGGAAGAATGAACATTTAGAAATGAAAAAAAGAAAAACAAATAACCTAATAAAACCCTCTCAAATCAGCAGTAGGGCTCCAGAGGCAAAGAGGTTGATCCTCTTAGTTCATGAGAAAGGGCACCAGGCTCTAGGTGCCCTGACCCTGAGTAGAGCCAATGGCAGAGGTCTGGGCATACCTGTCTCTGAGGCAGGGGGCTCTGATCTCTCACTGTGCCACAGAGGTAAACAAACTATCTACCTCCAGGTCCCCATTCAGGGGTGACACTGATGACTATCAAAGGGCCCCAGTGGCTACCAATTGCCCAGATGGCACAGTCCCTGGGATTATGTGAAAACCCACATCTAACTTTTGTGACTCTAGATTTTGGTGTGAAAACCCACTCTAACTTTCGCGACCGCAGCCTTTCTGCCTATCGGATGGGACCCCATCCTCTGACTTGCAAGAAGCAGTGGACTAAATCTCTTGCTCAGAACCACTGAACAGTTCAGGAGCAGTTTCCAAGCTGAGTGGCATCCGGATAAAGACCATAAGAAAGAAACCCTGAATCCCTCTGGAAAGGGTGAGGGGGGCGCGCTCGGGGAGGGATAGGGACAAGCGTGAAACATGCTGAGACCCCACGATCTCTTCATTTTCATATTAAAAATTTAAATTTATTTCTTTGGATTTATTTTTGATTGGGTTTTTATTTTATGTTTTGAGTTTGTTTCTGCATATATGGATGTGTTGGAGGCTGTGTAACTTTTTTTTTATCCAAGTATTTTTTAAAATTTTTTTATTAGTGAAACGCCATGAGGTACAGTTATAGACTTACAAATTTTTCTGCTTGGGATTCAGTCACACAATGATCAAGTACCCATCCCTCCACCAGCGCCCATCCTCCACCACCACGGATCCCAGCATCCCTCCCACCCCCATCCCCCTCTTCCCACCCTCCCTCTGTGGCAGGGCATTCTCCCCTTCTTCTCTCTCTCTCCTTTTGGGTGCTGTGGTTTGCAAGAGAGGCATTCGTGCCCAAACAGCCCCCAAAGAGTGTCTAGAACTGGTTGCTCGATGTTTCCAGCTCCCATTTGCTTCAGGGCTGCCATATGCAGAAACGGTGCTGTGTACTGGGGAGGGAGAGCTCCCACCTCAAGCCCTTGTTTGGCTTTTGAAACTATCATGACTGAGGTTGGAGTGTGGCCCAGTTTAAATTTCTGCTCCCAACATCCCTGGTGCCTAGAAGTAAGGGACATTTTTGTCCCACTGATCCCTGCGATCTAGTGTTGGGGGACCTTTCTGCCCCCTTGATCCCTAGGGTCTAGTGCTGAGGGAAAGTGGAAGAGTGGGGAGGAGGGAGGAAGGTGGAGGGTGGGAAGAACTGGATCAGGGCTAGATTAGTTGGAATTGAAGAACACAGAGTACATCATCAGGGTAGAAAAAGTGGATTAATGGTGAAGAAGCTGTCCAGCAGAACTCAAGTGGACGAGCTGTATTCTGGTTATTTGGGGGCAGGTCATTACAGGATCCGGATCTGAGGTCTGCGGCCTCCTGTTCCTCACAGACAGGAACAGGAGGGTCTCTCTGGGTTCTTCACACAATCCATGATTACGCTCCCCGGGTCTGGACGCCAGACCTTAGTCTCAGACCTTAGTCATCCAGATCCTTAGTCTTCTCACATGCCACCAGCCTGTCCTTCATGATCATCATCTCGAGTTCCATAGACGTCCTGGTCTCACAAACCTCCACTATGTTCACCTCCAACTCCGTGTGCTTCGACACTGGATTGACTGTGGGGCACTCCAGGGTCTCAGCCAAGCAAGGAAGGTGGAGGCATCTCAGGGGTCCCGCCTGGCTCCACCTCCCGTATAGCCCCACCTCCAGATCCCCATCAGGCACTTCTCCCTCCTGGAGACCAACCCCACCACTCACCCTCTTCAGGGTACCCTCGGGATTCCCAACACTCACCTTCTTCAGGGTACCCTTGGAATTCCAGCAAGGCCTGGGGCTCAGTTGCTCCTGATTTCAGGACTGAGGATCCCCTAAAGATGAAGGCACCAGGTGAGTAGGCAGGTCTAGGGCCGGATGCGCCTTCCTGTCTCTGAGCCTCTGCCCACCCCCTCACCTGGGTTTCCCTCAGCTCCCTGAAGGTGGCCTCCAGCAGGGCCTGCTGCCTTGTTAGCACCTGCTGCAGCTGTTCCATGAGCTGCTTGTGCCTCAGCACCTGCTCAACCTTGGAGCCCAGGTGAGTGGGACATCCAGGTGTGGGGTTGCCGCTGTGTGCTGCTTTTTGTACCAGCAGAAGCATTCCAGGCTGCAGGCACTGCACCTTCTGGTCTTGCATGCACATCTTGCATGTCATGAAAAAGGGCCGAAGTCTGTTCAAATCCCAGCCACAACATTCAGGGCCCAGACACTCACAAACAGGCCCAAGGAAAACAGCACATCGGGTAACCTGTCCCCTGCACATTCCCCTGGGTGTCTTTCTCCCAAGGCCTAAGAGATGGGGCCTACCCCTACCTCGACCCAGCAACCTCTCCGCTCCTAGGACCCTCTCTGTTCAGTGAGGGCCAGTCCACACCCCCACAACCCCTCTAGCCTCTTCTAGATTTTGATACATTATAGAGGGTGGCGTCCTGGCCTGTCCTTCCTCCCACCACCCCAGGCGGGCTCCTACCCTCACAGTGGGTCTCCCCCGGCACCTTCTGTCATTTCTCCATATCCACCTTGTCCTGATTCACTCCCCTTTGCAGCCGATCCGGAGCTGGCTCTGCAGTAGCACCTGCTCCTCCTCCTGCTCATTCTCAGAGATCGACACTGGTCAGAGGTCAAGTCCTACTGCGGGAGGCCGAGATCCCAGTCCTGTTGCTGCCGCAGACACTCACCTGTTTGTCCTGCAGTCCCACCTGTGGGCACAAGGCTGGGAGTGAAGACAGGCAGCCAGGGCATCCTTCTCTGGGTCCAGGGATGTGGAGGTCAAGCACCGACTACCAGGCCCAAGGCTGGCAGCGCCTGGGCAATCTGTGCCCTGCACAGACCCCCATGGTCTTGCTCCAGGGGCCTAGGAGATGAGATCTCCCTTGCCTGGGGTCCCTGTCTCCTGTCCTGCGCTCAGGGATCACCCCTAATGGTGCTCAAGGATCCATAGGAGGTGCCAGGAATCAACCCAGGATAGAAGTATGCAAAGCAGACACCTCACCACCTGTTCGAGCTTTTGATATATAACATTTCCTTGTTTGTTTGCTTGTTTGGTTTTGGAACCACAGCAGGAATCAGTCCCAGCCATGCTCAAGGGCCTCTATGGGACGCCAGAGATTGAAGTCAGATAGCCCAAGTGCCCTTCCCGCTCTACTATCTCCCGGCCTCTTTGATCTTTTTCAAAATAAAAATTTTAACTTACCGTTGATTTTTCTACACTGCATCCCGAAAGGAATACCAGTTTACAATGGTGTGTGTGAAAGTCCCAAATGCTCCAGCGGATCCCACTGCAGTCAGAACCACCCCTCTAACTCTTCCCCCTTCTCTTTTTGGCATACTTGGACATTTTTGGAGGGACATACCCAGTGTTGCTCAGGCCTCACTCCTGGCTCTGTTCATCGACGACTCCTGGTGGGGTTTCGGGGATCATATGTGGTGCCCGGGGTCACATCTGGATTGGCTGATCCACAAGGCAAATGCCCTACCCTCTGGACTACCCCTCCAATCCTGCAAGATAGTTTTCTTGAAAAAAACTTACTCAGTAAGATGTGAAGGGAGGATGTGTTCAAAAGAGAATGTGGGCTGAAAGAGCTGACTACTCACCCTAACTTCTAACGGCCAGTAACTGCCTGTACCTGTCAATCACAAACTGCCACTAGGGAAGGTCCTTTGGGCCTGTCCCCCAGCCCCATCTCTGTACCTCGAGAGGCCTCTGCAGGTCCCCTGCAGCATTTTCCCACTTCCATATCTAATGCAAATGAAATTTGTTTGCCATTTATAAATGCCCATACAGAGTTTCCCCTTAAAGTAAATGAAATAATCATTTTTTAAAAAGAAATTAAGTAATGGCATGTTGAATGGTGCTCAAAGCAGGACCCATTTGAACCACTCATCATGGACTGTCTCTAAACTCAAGTCCAGCATCACACTTCTCCAATTCTATAATGATCCCAGCGCCTCAGCTGAGCTCTGGATTTTACCTCAGAAAATGTACTACACATCTAATTCTATAAACCCAAATATAAGCCATTCTCCTCTTAAAATTTATTTTTATTGAATCGATGTGAAATAGACCCTTACAAAGCTGTTCATGATTAGGCTTCAGTCATCGTTGTTCACCCATCCCTCCACCAGTGTACATTTCCCACCTCCAATGTTTCCAGTTTCCTTCCCATCAACCCGCACCTCTCTACCCAGGCCAGCCTTTTAAAAAAGAATTTATTACTGAAACATCATAAGGTACAGTTATAGACTTACACATTTTTGTGTTTGAATTTCAGTTATACAATGATCGAGACCCATCCCTCCACCAGTGCCCATTCTCCACCACCACGGATCCCAGTATCCCTCCCACCCCCCCCCTTCCCCCCACTCCACCCTGGCTCTGTGGCAAGGCATTCCCTTTTGTTGTCTCTCTCCTTTTGGGTGCTGTGGTTTGCAAAAGAGGCATTGAGTGGCAATCATGTTTGGTCTATAATCTACTTTTAACATGCTTCTCCCATCCAGGCAGGACCCTCCCAACACCCTTTACTTGGTGCTCCCTTCTCTATCTGAGCTGCCTTTTCCCCAGCATGTGTGGCTGGCCTCCAAGCCATGGAGCAAAACTCCTGGTACTTATCGTGACTATTCTTGGGTGTTAGTCTCCTATTTTGTTACTTGATATTCTACAGATGAATGCAGTCTTTCTATGTCTGTCCCTCTCTTTCTGACTCATTTCACTTAGCATGGTACTTTCCATGTAGTACCACTTGTATGTAAATTTCATGACTTCATCCTTTCTAACAGCTGCATTGTATTCCATTGTGTAGATGTACCAAAGTTTCTTTAACCAGTCATCCGTTCTCAGGCACTTGGGTTTTTTCCAGATATTCAGGTCAGCCTTTTTAGAAGATGTTTTTATTATCTATCTTTCTCTCTGTTTATTTCTGTCTCTGTCTGTCTCTGCCCTCTCTCTCTCTCTCTCTCTCTCTCTCTCTCTCTCTCTCTCTCTCTCTGTATCCCTTTTTGTGGTTTACAATATAGATACTGAAAGGGTATCAGGAATATCCCTTTACCTACTTTTAACATTCAAGGATTTCAAATTTGGACAAAAATTAGAATTGTTGTTTCAGGCACGTTGGCCAAAGGGAGAACTGGAAATGTCTCTGCTATGGACAACCAGGGATCTGCAGATCTGCAATGCTTTCAGTGTCCAGACAACTCCTGGGTGGCTCACAACGGTCTTGGAAGAACAGAGTGGGTGTCTGGTGTTCTTTGGGAGGTCAGGAACTGTGCTCAGGGGCCGCTACTTCTCCTAAGCTGCCGGAGGTCAGGGCTGGCACATGTCTAGCACTCCCCTCACCCTGCCACCTTTCTGCCCTAACAGGGGCCTTCCACCTACCCCGTGACTTTCAGGAAGTGCAAGATGACATGTATTTCCTAGCCCAGGGGGAAGTACCTTGTGACCCTGGGGGCTCAGGCACCAAATTTCCAACTGTGGGCTAGTGTTGGGTGAGGACTGGAAGGAAGAAGCCCTCCAAGTGCCCCCTCCCCGCCCCAGGAACGGACCCTTTTGCAAGGTTCCTGAACCCCACGGCTCTCACAGCGGCAGGTATCATGCCCTAGACTCACCACACTCAGGAAGACACAGGGGTCCCAGATAGTGTTGGCAGAAGAGGGGACCTGCTTGTTATCCCACTGAGCAGTCAGCTTGCCCTGGTTGTGTCCCAGGAGCTGCCTGTCAGCGTAGTGCGGGAGCGTGAGGATCCCACGCGGGCCTCATCGGGTCTCTGCTGTTTCCTAGCCTGTGACTATTTCTCTCTTGCATTTACAATGTGGGGTCCCGGCTAAACTGACTCTGGAATTGATCTTTTGATGTGGGGTTGAGGCATTGATTGGTCTAGGACGTTGACTCCCAAGTTCCAGGTAAAGCCCATATGTTTCCTTTGGTTTCAGACACACAACAATCAAGTACCCATCCTCCACCAGCGGCCATCCTCCACCACCACGGGTCCCGGCATCCCTCCCACTTCCCTTTCGCCTCCTTTCCCACCCTACCTCTGTGGCAGGGGATTCCCCCTTGTTCTCTTTCTCCTTTTGGGTGCTGTGGTTTGCAAGAGAGGCACTGAGTGGTAGTCATGTTTGGTCTATAGTCTACTTTCAGCATGCTTCTCTCACCCTGGGAGGATCCTCCCAGCACCCTTTATTTGGTGCCCTCTTCTCTAGCTGAGCTTCCTTGGAGACTGTGTAACTTCTTTACTTGCAGAGTACGAGTCTCAATGTTGTACTGTTTGGGTCATCTCGCCACTCCTAGTACGCAGCATCCCTGCCATGGGGGCACATCTGCAATTGCTTTGTGTAGTCGCATACCCTCATAGTCCCATAGCCCCATTCCTCAATGGGAAGGGGCAGAGGAGGGGAGAAGGGAGGGGGCAGGAAGGTGGAGGGGGGAAGAGGGGAAGGGCGGGAAGGAAGAGGGGAGAGGAGAAGGGCGGGAAGGAAGAGGGAAGAAAGACAAGGTTGGGGTAGATGAATATGATTTTGACAGGGTAGGTAGAAGACGGAATTATAGGTGAGTAAGAATTCTGTTTAACCATTTCTGACTCTTGGGGGAAACACATCACTTTCAGGCAGGTCACTTTGTGCCCTGGGCTGGGTGTCTGCAGCCTCCTTACCTCACGGGCATCACAGTCTGTCTGATCTTCTGCCAACACAATTTGTCTTTGATGGGTTGTTGGCTCAGGTCTGTCTTGGATCTGGGTGTGATTTCCACCTCTAGGTGAAAGGGAGGATGGGGTGTGCATGGGGTGTCTTTAGGAAGGACACTGCCTTCTGGTTCTCACAGAACACTTGGGGTTCCAAGGCAGGTGTAGCCCATAGGATGGCGGGGATCAAACCCCGATCAGCCACGTGCAAAGCAACAACCTACCACTGTACTATCGCTCCAGCCCTTGAATTTCTTCTTGGAGGAAGTTTCTGTTCATTATTCCTCTCTGCATTTGTTTGATGGGGTTGGGAGATTTTTTTTTGTAAAGTTCTACCAATGTGCAATATAACTTGGATATTAACATTTTATCAGCTAGTTACTGGGTAAATAATTTTTCCCATTCTGTGGGCTATCTTTGTAGCTTAGACGCCATTGCTTTTATTTTTAAATAAAAGTTTTATGTTGGTGTATCTTTGATTTTTCTGTTCTCTTTTCATGCTTTATATTTGGCTGACTTTTTTGCAAATTTTTATTTTGTTTTTATAAAGTTGTTTACAATAATTTATTACATTTAATATGCAAACACCAATTCCACCTCCATTGTACCTTCCCACCACCATATTTTGAATGTTACCACTCTAAATCTTAGAGGTACTCTCCTGGGGTCATTGACATTGTACTCAGGGGCATGCAGATGACAGGCTCTAGACATGGTGAATCCCATGGCAAGGGCCACCCACAATCTAGAAGCAACTGCCAACTGCTGGCAGGACACATACCCACACGGCCTGGGATGGATCCATTTATTGAAACAAGCTTGGAAATAGGACAGTGACTGTCAGAGAGTGACCCAGCATGCCTCCTTCCTCTCTCTTCTCAATTCATTAGTGCCCAACCAGCCCCCAAAGAGTGTCTAGAACTGGTTGCTCTGATGTCTCCAGCCCCCATTAGCTTCAGGGCTGCCATATGGAGAAACGGGACTGTGTACTGGGAGGGAGAGCTCCCACCTCAAGCCCTTGTTTGGCTTTTGGAGCTATCATGACTGAGGTTTGAGTGTGGCCCAGTTTAAATTTCTGCTCCCAACATGCCTGGTGCCTAGAGGTAGGAGACATTTTTGTCCCATTGATCCCTGCGGTCTAGTGTTGGGGGACCTTTCTGCCCCCTTGATCCCTAGGGTCTAGTGCTGAGGGAAAGTGGAAGAGTGGGGAGGAGGGAGGAAGGAGGAGGGTGGGAAGAACTGGATCAGGGCTAGATTAGTTGGAATTGAAGAACACAGAGTACATCATCAGGGTAGAAAAAGTGGATTAATGGTGAACAAGCTTGGCAGCTGAACTCAAGCGGACGAGCTGGATTCTGGTTTTTTTGGGGCAGGTCATTACAGGATCCGGATCTGAGGTCTGCGGCCTCCTGTTCCTCACAGACAGGAACAGGAGGGTCTCTCTGGGTTCTTCACACAATCCATCATCCCGCTCCCCAGGTCTGGACACCAGACCTTAGTCTCAGACCTTAGTCATCCAGATCCTTAGTCTTCTCACACGCCACCAGCCTGTCCTTCATTACCATCACCTCGAGTTCCATAGAGGTCATGGTCTCACAAACCTCCACTATGTTCACCTCCAACTCCGTGTTCTTCGATACTGGATTGACTGTGGGGCACTCCAGGGTCTCAGCCAAGCAAGGAAGGTGGAGGCATCTCAGGGGTCCCGCCTGGCTCCCCCTCCCATATAGCCCCACCTCCAGATCCCCATCAGGCACTTCTCCCTCCTGGAGACCCACCGCACCACTCACCCTCTTCAGGGTACCCTTGGAATTCCAGCAAGGCCTGGGGCTCAGTTACTCCTGATTTCAGGACTGCGGATCCCCTAAAGATGAAGGCACCAGGTGAGTAGGCAGGTCTAGAGACTGATGCGCCTTCCTGTCCCTGAGCCCCTGCCCACCCCCTCACCTGGGTTTCCCTCAACTCCCTGAAGGTGGCCTCCAGCAGGGCCTGCTGCACTGTTAGCATCTGCTGCAGCTGGTCCATGAGCTCCTTGTGCCTCAGCACCTGCTCAACCTTGGAGCCCACGTGAGTGGGGCATTCAGGTGTGGGGTTGCAGCTGTGTGCTGCTTTTGGTACCAGCAGAAGCATTCCAGGCTGCAGGCACTGCACCTTCTGGTCTTGCATGCACATCTCTGTCATGAGACAGGGCCGAAGGCTGTCCAGATCCCACCACAACATTCAGGGCCCAGACACACACACACAGGCCCAAGGAAAACAGCACATGGGGTAACCTGTCCCATGCACATTCCCCTGGGGGTCTCTCTCCCAAGACCTAAGAGAAGGGGCCTCCCCATACCTCGACCCCATAGCCTCCCTGCTACTAGGACCCTCTCTGTTTAGTGAGGGCCAATCCACACCCCCACAACCCCTCTAGCCTTTTCTAGATTTTGATATATTATAGTGGGTGGCGTCCTGGCCTGTCCTTCCTCCCACCACCCCAGGCGGGCTCCTACCCACACAGTGGGTCTCCCCCGGCACCTTCTGTCATTTCTCCATATGCACCTTGTCCTGATTCACTCCCCTTGCAGCTGATCCGGAGCTGACTCTGCAGTAGCACCTGCTCCTCCTCCTGCTCATTCTCAGAGACCGACACTGGTCAGAGGCCACGTCCTACTGCGGGAGGCCGAGAACCTACTCCTGTTGCTGCCGCAGACACTCACTTGTTTGTCCTGCAGTCCCACCTGTGGGCGCAAGGCTGGGAGTGAAGACAGGCAGCCAGGGCATCCTTCTCTGGTTCCAGGGATGTGGAGGTCAAGCACCGACTACCAGGCCCAAGGCTGGCAGCGCCTGGGCAATCTGTGCCCTGCACAGGCCCCCATGGTCTTGCTCCAGGGGCCTAGGAGATGAGATCTCCCTTGCCTGGGGTCCCTGTCTCCTGTCCTGCGCTCAGGGATCACCCCTAATGGTGCTCAAGGATCCATAGGAGGTGCCAGGAATCAACCCAGGATAGAAGTATGCAAAGCAGACACCTCACCACCTGTTCGAGCTTTTGATATATAACATTTCCTTGTTTGTTTGCTTGTTTGGTTTTGGAACCACAGCAGGAATCAGTCCCAGCCATGCTCAAGGGCCTCTATGGGACGCCAGAGATTGAAGTCAGATAGACTGAAGTCCCACTTCCATATCTAATGCAAATATAATTTGTTTGCCATTTATAAATCCCCATATAGATTTTCCCCTTAAAGTCAATGAAATAATCATTTGTAAAAAAGAGATTAAGTAATGACATGTTGAATGGTGCTCAAAGCAGGACACATTTGAACCACTGATCTACTCATCATGGACTGTCTCTAAAGTCAAGTTCAGCATCACACTTCCCCAATTCTATAATGATCGCAGCGCCTCAGCTGAGCTCTAGATTTTACCTCAGAAAATGTACTACACATCTAATTCTATAAATCCAAATATAATCCATTCTCCTCTTAAAATTTTTTTTATTGAATCGATGTAAGATAGACCCTTACAAAGCTGTTCATGATTAGGCTTCAGTCATCCTTGTTCACCCATCCCTCCACCAGTGTACATTTCCCACCTCCAATGTTTCCAGTTTCCCTCCCAACACCCTCCACCCCTCCACCTAGGCCAGGCTTTTTTTAAAAAAATTTTATTAGTGAAACACCGTGTACAGTTATAGACTTACAAATTTTTGTGTTTGGATTTCAGTTATACAATTATCGAGTACCCATCCCTCCACCAGTGCCCATTCTCCACCACCACTGATCTCAGTATCCTTCCCAAACCCCTTCCCCTCATCTCACCCTGCCTCTGTGGCAGGGCATTCCCTTTTGTTCTCTCTCTCCTTTTGGGTGCTGAAGTTTGCAAAAGAGGCATTGAGTGGCAATCATGTTTGGTCTATAGTTTATTTTCAGCATGCATCTCCCATCCTGGGAGGATCTTCCCAATACCCTTTACTTGGTGTTCCATTCTCTATCTGAGCTGCCTTTTCCCCCACCATGTGTGGTTGGCCTCCAAGCCATGGAGCAAACCTCCTGGTACTTATCGTGACTATTCTTGGGTGTTAGTCTCCTATTTTGTTACTTGATATTCTACAGATGAATGCAGTCTTTCTATGTCTGTCCCTCTCTTTCTGACTCATTTCACTTAGCATGGTACTTTCCATGTAGTATCACTTGTATGCAAATTTCATGAATTCATCCTTTCTAACAGCTGCATTGTATTCCATTATGTAGATATACCAAAGTTTTTTAACCAGTCATCCATTCTCAGGCACTTGGGTTTTTTCCAGATATTCAGGTCAGCCTTTTTGGAAGATGTTTTTATTATCTATCTTTCTCTCTGATTGTTCCTTTCTTTGTCTGTCTCTGTCTCTGCCTTCTCTCTCTCTCTCTCTCTCTCTCTCTCTCTCGCTCTCTCTCTCTCTCTCTCGCTCTCTCTCTCTCTCTGTCTGTCTCTCTCTCTCTCTGTCTTCCTTTTTGTGGTTTACAATATAGATACTGAAAGGGTATCAGGAATATCCCTTTACCTACTTTTAACATTCAAGGATTTCAAATTTGGACAAAAAATAAAATTGTTGTTTCAGGCACGTTGGCCAAGGGAGAACTGGAAATGGTCTCTGCTATGGACAACCAGGGATCTGCAGATCTGCAATGACTGACCACAGCCTGGGCCCTGCTCTCAGTGTCCAGACAAGTCCTGAAGTCCGGGAGGTCTCCCTACCCCAGATCGGAATGGGATGGACACCTGCCTGCCAGGACACTCCTACAGAGGATGAAGTCCTCAGGCCACCTGGGCTCACTAAACTGGCCTGGGTTCTCATCTTCACAATAGCCCGGCCTGGGTAACCGTGACATGACATGACAGGTAAAATACTCATAGTATTATACGTGTATCTCCTGGGTGGCTCACCACAGTCTTGGAAGAACAGAGTGGGTGTCTGGTGTTCTTTGGGAGGTCAGGAACTGTGCTCAAGGGCCGCTACTTTTTCTTAGCTGCCGGACGTCAGGGCTGGCACATGTCCAGCACCCCCCTCACCCTGCCACCTTTCTGCCCTAAGAGGAGCCTTCCACCTACCCCGTGACTTTCAGGAAGTGCAAGATGACATGTATTTCCTAGCCCTGGGGAAATACCATGTGACCTTCGGGGCTCAGGCACAAAATTTCCAACTGTGGGCTAGTGTTGGGTGAGGACTGGAAGGATGAAGCCCTCCACGTGCCCCCTCCCCTGCCCCAGGAACGGACCCTTTTGCAAGGTCCCTGAACCCCACGGCTCTCACAGCGGCAGGTATCTTGCCCTAGACTCACCACACTCAGGAAAACACAGGGGTCCCAGAGAGTGTTGGCAGAAGAGGGGACCTGCTTGGTATCCCACTGAGAAGTCAGCCTTGCCCTGGCCGTGTCCCAGGAGCTGCCTGTCAGCGTAGTGCGGAGTGTGAGGATCCCACACAGGCCTCATCGGGTCTCTGCTGTTTCCTAGCCTGTGACAATTTCTCTCTTGCATCTACAATGTGGGGTCCCCGCCAAACTGACTCTGGAATTGATCTTTTAATGTGGGGTTAAGGGCATTGATTGGTCTAGGATGTTGACTCCCAAGTTCCAGGTAAAGCCCATAAGTTTCCTTTGGTTTTCGGCATGCGGCTCAGTGAGGATGTTGGGAATTTTCTGGTGTGAAACTATGTAAAACGAAGGGCGTCATTTCCCAGACCAGACTATCAGGGAAATGTTAGTTTTTCTCTCCTTGAAGGCCTTGGTATGCTCTTGGGCTCCTGGCAAAGAGACCCTTGCACAGACTCTGCTTGATGCTTGATGCAGGAGTCACAGGTGGGTCCTGATTTCATCCTGGACATTCATCTTACTAAAGCTTCAGTTTCCCAGTGATTGTCCATGATTCAAACATTCTCAAATGTGCATCGCGTGGAGGGCCTTGGATGGACCTCGGACAGGCGCCAGGTGACCCTTATTTGGACAAGGGAAGGCCGAAGATCCAACATGTGATATGGTCCAGAGTACAGCATGGGACAGTCTCTGGCCAAAAGAATGGTCAAGGACCCCTTGGGTCTGAGATAGGCAAAATAAAAGTGGCCCCAGGAGTGGAGTCTGGGGAGTAGGAGCAGATGACATGGGCCAGGAAAAGCCAACAGATCTGACCTTTCATGCCTGACTTTACGTTGAGCTAAATTTGAAGCGACAGATTAAAGGAATCTGTAATTCTCTTACTGAGCTTACGCAAGATGACAGGCAACATTGATGAGAAGCAAATTTCACCATTGCTGTAAACGTTTAACTTAAAGAGGTGAGGAAACAGAAACATCTGCATCAGCAACTTGTTACCGTGTCCAACTGTTGAACCGTGGGTCTTCTGGCAGGGAGAGCTGGAGGCATGCTGGGTGGGAGCAGGGCAAGAAACGCTTGGGCACTGAGGGTCTGCCCCAATGGCACTGCTGCCAGCACCTAGACTAGCCCTGGTCTCCTTGGTCACAAATACTAACAGTAATAGAAATGGGGAGTTGTGCTGAGCCCGCAGGGTCGACTCTCTGGTGCACTGAGCAGACACCATGGATTGCCTGAGGCTGCCAAAGCAGATGCAAACGCTGCAGGTGCCCACAGAGACCAGGCAGGGGAAGGAGACAGAGTCTGGGTGGGTGGCGGGATGCAGGGCAGGAATCCTGACAAAGGTGATCAGGAAGTGCTGACCTGGGTGCTAGTTTCATCTTGATTGACAGTGACCCTTGATGAGTATGGTGTCATTGAGAATATACCCTGGATGGTGGGATCCTGACGAGGGTGGGGTGGGGGCAGGGGGGATATACCTGCTAACTGTGCTTTGCTCATTTGCCTGAGCAGCCCAGAGGTGAAAACACATCACCCCACCCCCACGGCTGATTCTGGTCTCCTCACTACTCTGTGTGCCCCAGAGGCCAGATGGGGGCTGTGGTGACTGGGAAGAGGCAGAGGGTCTCTAACTCAAGTAGCAACCCAGGTGGAAAAACTCCTTAAGGTCCCTAATGCCATGGGCAGTTAGGGTCCAGAACCAAACTGACTCCCTGGCTGCAGTTGTCTCTTCAATCAATGGGCCCTGGGCCTGCTCAGTGCCCAGCAGGGAGGAAAAGGTGTTTTCTTCAATGACTGAACACTGCTCTACTCAAACCAGTCAGGACGGGGAGGGGGCTTTGAGCCAGTTGAAAGAATGAACTCGAAAGGGCCAGTGAGCTGGAGGCTGGTCAGGCCCAGCCGTGGTCAGGTTTGGCCACTCCTGAGGGCCTCACTGTAGAATGGACATCTCTCAGAGTCAGGAGAGAAATGGGAAACAATCCCAGACAAACTCATCACTGAGCATCGCCAGAAGATTAACCTGCAGGTGATAGTTTGTCAGATCAGCTGCAGCGGGGTGACCTAAGGGGGGCTCGCAAATGATTCTGTCTGCCAAGCCTAAGGGGAGGGAACCAAGGAGGCAACAAGAGGCAGAAGCGAAAAACTAGGCAGGACCTCTGAGAGACCCGCTCTAGGAGGTGGACAAGATGGATGGGTCAGGAATCACCAAATTTGACAAGAATCAAATGTGAGGTTTGCTCTGACAAAATGGTGACCAAAACCAAATGTCAACCGGCTGAGTGGACAGCAACATTCCTGGGGTCAGAGATCACCTTGTCCCAGGTGAGGAAGACAAGACTTAATGCCCACTTGGTGACAGGAAGCCACCAGGCTTCATTCCATGTTCCTTAACATTGACCCACGAACAGATGAGTAGGACCAGACCAAGACAACTTAAAAGCCCCCTTAGTCTAACCCAGGGCGCGGGTGTACGTTTGCCTCACCTGAGGTTCGGAGAGTCTGCCCGGGAGCGCCCCCAGTAAGCTACTCCTATTTCCTTAACTTTATTTATATGTTTCTGTCCTTCTGTCTGACCCGGATGGGGTTCCCAAATCTCTCACCGAGCAAGAGACTAAGGGAAAGCAGGTTACCCGAGCAGGGATGGAAGGGGCTCACGGGAATGCTCGAACACTGAGCGTAGAAATGGGAATCACCACTGTGGGAGCACCTGAGAGCACTAGGCACCACTGCATGTTAGATGAAAGTTGTTACCACAGAATCAAGGTAGCCTGTAAACAACCTACATAATTATGCTGTGACCTGCTACTGCCCCTTTGGGGGATAGCTGGGTAGAGCCTGCACACATGGAATACACTAGGATGCTTCCAGCAATTCTTGGTGCCACCTGTCTTGGTGAGACTCTGTATGATCCTAAAAGGAAAAACTCCAAAGACAGTCGTTCAATGGGAGAACAGCTCTCACCACTGGCAAGGGGTGAGAGGGCTCAATCCGCTGATCCCCACAGTCTCCCAGCTCCCCAAACCTCAAGGAAAACCTGGACTTGGTGTTTCCAGAGCCCAGGGGCCCAGAGGCAGGACACAGAGAACTAAGCCCAGAGCCCCAGTAGAAGCTTCAAGAGGGTGTGCAGGATATGTGTGAGGTGTGAAGATCCATGAGAATGAACGGGCGGCCCCAGGCCCATGGTGCAGGTAGAGGGGAAGGGCTATGAACTGGGCACCGAGGGGTAAACCAGGAGCTGCCTGTGCCTGCCCTGGCCAGCCTTACCAGGAGTGTGACTCCCAGTAGCAGTGTGACTGGCAGGAAGGGGCATGGCTGACCAAATTCCTGCAAATGACTAGAACAGGATGACTCTTCCTTCTGAGGCTTTGCCATCTGGTCTGACACATGGTTCTGGACACACTTCTTGTCACCAGTAGAGTGTCACTCAGCCAAGGCTGTCCCACCAGGTCCAGGCGTGCAGGAACAAAGAGGAGTCAGGGCCTGGTTCTCTATTTCATGGGGTCTGACCGTGCTGTGATGGTGGCAGAGGGACTTGTATTAGGGAACCTGATGTTCCACACAGAAGTGGGGCGCTATTATCAGGGATCAGCTCTGTACAGCTCGGGGACACTAGAAACATGTTCCATCTCACAGCCCCATCCTGCTCCACTGATAACACACTGTCTTCCTGCTGGGGTGGGTGCCATGGAGAGGAACCCTGGCTGAGGGGTCAGCACCTTGGACCCACCTGCTGCAGGAGCACTTTCAAGTCCTCATCCTGAGAAACCTGATGTGGCCACTAGGGGGCAAAGTGGGGTCTGTCCTTGGTGCCACTGCAGAGGGGAATGGGGGAACAGGCACCAGGGGCAGGGGAGGCCATGGAGGTGCTGCAGTGGAAGGCAGGGCTCTGGGTGCTGCATCCTGCCCTCCCTCCTGGGGACGCATCCGTGATTGAGACCTTCAACCCTTGGGGTGGACTCTCCTGGGGTCATTGACAGGCTTCACACAGGGGCAGGCAGGTGACGCGTCTTGGCATGGTGACATGGCCAAGGCTTCCCACAATCTGGAAGCAATTGTCAACTACTGGCCAGACCTGCCCCGCCCAGTGACACACACACCCACACAGGCCTGGGATAGATCCATTTATTGCAACAATCGTGAAAATCAGACAGTGGCAGTCAGGGAGAAGCCCGCCTTCCTCCTTCCCCTCTTCTCAGCCAGCAATACAAAGTCCCCAAACAGCCCCAAAGAGTGTGTAGAATCTGGTCACTGTATGGTACCAGCGGCCAAGCTTCAGGGCTGTCATGCGCAGAAACAGGACCCCACAATGGGGAGGGGAGAGCTGAGTTGTGACTTCTGACCTCCAAATCATTGTTTGCTAGTGCTGGGGGCATATATCTGCCATCCTGATGCCTCCGATCTTGTGGAGGGGGACATTTCTTCCCCACTGTTTCCTGGGGCCTAGTGTGGAGGGGGACACCTCGGCCCTTCCGGTCCCTGGGGCCTAGTGGGGGGGACATCTCGGCCCCCCCGGTCCCTGGCGTCCAGTGGTGGGGGGCCTCTCTCTGGCCTCCCCCGATCCCTGGCGTCCAGTGGGGGGGCCTCTCTTAATGGCACCCCCTGATCCCTGGCATCCAGTGGTGGGGGGGCCTCTCTCTGGCCCCCACGATCCCTGGCGTCCACTCGTGGGGGGGGCTCTCTCTCTGGCCCCCCCCCGATCTCAGGCGTCCACTGGTGGGGGGCCTCTCTCTCTGGTCCCCCCGATCCCTGGCGTCCAGTGGTGGTGGGGCCTCTCTCTCTGGCTCCCCCCGATCCCTGGCGTCCAGTGGGGGGGGGACCTCTCTCTCTGCTCCCCCGATCCCTGGCGTCCAGTGGGGGGGGGCCTCTCTCTCTGCCCCCCCGATCCCTGGCGTCCAGTGGTGGGGGGGCCTCTCTCTCTGGCTCCCCCGATCCCTGGCGTCCAGTGGTGGGGGGTCCTCTCTCTGGCGTCCCCCGATCCCTGGCGTCCAGTGGTGGGGGGGCCTCTCTTAATGGCACCCCCCGATCCCTGGCGTCCAGTGGTGGGGGTGCCTCTCTCTCTGGCTCCCCCGATCCCTGGCGTCCAGTGTTGGGGGTCCTCTCTCTGCCCCCCCCGATCCCTGGCGTCCAGTGGGGGGGGGAGTCTCTATCTGTCTCCTCCCAATCCCTGGCGTCCAGTGGAGGGGGGGTCCTCTCTCTGGCGTCCCCCGATCCCTGGCGTCCAGTGGTGGGGGGCCTCTCTCTCTGAACCCCCCCGATCCCTGGCGTCCAGTGGTGGGGGTGCCTCTCTCTCTCTGCCCCCCCGATCCCTGGCATCTAGTGGGGGGGCCTCTCTCTCTGGCCCTCCCCAATCCCTGGCGTCCAGTGGGGGGGGGGTCTCTCTCTCTGGCCCCCCGGATCGCTGGCGTCCAGTTGTGGTGGGGGCCTTTCTGGCCCTCCCGATCCCTGGTGTCCCGTGCTGGGGGTGCCTCTCTGCGCCCCCGATCCCTGGCGTCCAGTGGTAGGGGGACCTCTTTGGCCCCCCCGATCCCTGGCGTCCAGTGGTGGGGGGACATCTCTGCCCCCCCCGTTCCCTGGCGTCCAGTTTTGGGGGAGACATCTCTGGCCCCCCATCCCTGGTGTCTAGTGAGGGGGGGTCTCTGGCCCCCCTGATCCCTGGCGTCTAGTGGGGGGACATCTCTAGCCCCCGATCCCTGGGGTCTAGGGGGGGAGACATTTCTGTCCCCCTGCTCCCGGGGTCTAGTGGAGGGGAAACTGTGCCCCCTGATCCCTGGGGGGCCCAGGGGTGGGGACATTTTTTCCCCGACATCTCTGGGTCTAGTGGAAGGAGAATTTACTGTCCCCCTGATTTCCCGTTTCTTGAGATGGAGAATAGTTGTGCCTTTGCCCTGATCCCTGGTCTTGCAGGGAGGGATATCCCTGGTTCTAGTGGAGGGAGAAGAGCAAAGGGCAGAGGAAGAAGGCAGAACTCGGGTGGCGTGGGGAGGACGGGGCTGGGCTAGATCAATTCGGTGAGAGAGGCAGGGTGCTTAGGTGCAGTAAAATCGAGGTATCAGCGGGGTGTCAGGCTGCCAGTGGAGCTCTTGCTGACCAGCTGCGTTTTTTGGATTTTCGGCGGGTCATTACAGGACCTGGGTCTGATGTCGGTGGACGCCTCTCCCTTAAGGACAGCAACAGGAGCGTCTCTGGATCTCACACAGGCCATGGTCCCTGCCCCCTGGGACTTGACTGTCTCCTCCAGCTCCTGGACTCTGGCACTCCTCCTGCCTGGCCCCCTGTGCCTCCTCCTTCTCTGTGGCCTCCAGCTCCTCACGTTTTGTGTCCAGGAGCACCTGTGTGTTGTTCGTCTCCACGCCAATCCCTTTGGAGTGGATGGGATGTGGGGCAGCATTAGGGTCTCAGCCAAGCAGGGGAGGTGGGGGGCTGGGGGTGGGGCCGCCTGGCTCCCCTCCCCAGTAGCCCCGCCCTCTGACCCACAGGGGCTTCTCCCTGTCACTCAGCCTTTTCCGGGACTTCTTTCCAATTTACCAGGTTCTGCATCTGCTGTTTCTGCTGCTGAGTCCCACAGAAGAGCACCTGGGGTGAAGGCACTAGCTGAGGAGGCAGGTCTAGGGCCTTCCTGCCCCTGAGCCTGTGGCCCCTCTCTCACCTGGTCTCCCTCAGCTCCCTGATGGCGGCCTCCAGCAGGGCCTGCTGCCTTGGTGGCACCTGCAGCAGCTGGTCTATGGGCTGCTTCTGCCGCAGCATCCGCTGGTACAGCTGCTCCTCCTTGCAGCCCAGGTGACTGCGGGTGTCCAGGTGCTCTTGTCGGCAGCTATGTGCATGTCCAGGTACCAGCAGATCGGCCCCAGGAAAGCCATTGGCACTGCACCTTTTCGTCCTGCCCTGGCATCTGGGGGAGGTAGGACAGTGTCTGAGAGGACAGGCAGGAGGGCCGACTAGATCCCAGCCAGGAGATGCAGGGCTCAGACCCTCACCCACAGGCCCCCATGGGGTCTTTGTCCCAGAGCCTAGGAGTTGGGTCTCCCTCTGCCTCGGACCCTGACTCCTACCTGACAACTGCCAACTCCAGACCCCTCTGTGTAGTGTGGGCCAGTCAGTGCCACCACAGCCCTCAGGGCATTCTGACCTGTCCTTCCTGCCATCACCCAAGGCAGGCTCTTGGCCTCACAGGGGGTCTCACCAGCCCATTTCACAGACCAGGAAAGTCACAGCCCAGAAGGCTAAAGTGTTATGCCCCAAGAATACCCCAGGGTGGAGGGGAGCTGATGGCCGGCAAAACCTGCACACTCTCACAAAACTCTTGGTGGGCAATTTTTCGTGGGCTCGCAGTGAAGACGTGTTGGAATGATAGGTTATAATTGGAGATGATAGGAGACTCGCCCAGCTCCAAGACTGGGGAATGTTACCCAGACCCCTTCCTGTTGCTGAGATACAACTCAATCCTGGCCGGGCTCCCGGCTGGCCACCCCTCAGCCCTCAGACTCCAGGCGGCGCTGCGCCCGCTTCTCTCACCCCAGCTCAGTCCCCTCGGCCCCCACTCGCATCCGCAGTTGTTCTCCGGGTTCACCCATTGTTCCTGGAAACTCCTGCCTCCACCTGTCCTTCGAAATGTTTTCAACGATGTGGCTGTTTCGGGGGCACCCAGAGGCCGGTAAACCTGAGAGGAAGCAGACAGTCAAGGACCCCAGACCTTCAACCCCACCCAAACTTCATGGTCCACAGCCCCGACTCTTGGTTCCTCCTGCTCATCTCGGGGGCTGCTCATTTCTCACCGCCATCTGCTGCTCCGGGCCCCTTACAAAGTGGATTCTTTCCTGCTTTGGACCCACTGGAGCCCTCCTGGCAGGGCCGGCAGGGACACGAGGGACAACTAGAAGCAAGCGTTCTGTGTCCCGGGAGACCCTGACGAGGAGAGAGGCTGCTGGGGACAAAACTGCCGGAAGACTTGCTGGAAATGGGCCCGGGCTTGATCCTGTGGCCTCGGGGCCATACACTGACCAGTGTAGGGCCAACGCAGGGCCTTTTCTTACCGTCCGTTGCGCTCTGCCGATTTCCAAAGATCCCCTAGAGATGACCCCTAGAGGTGACCCGTAGATGACCCGTAGAAGGGTCACAATCTGGAGGTGACCCCTACATGACCCCTCGAAGGGTCAACAGGGGGAAGGTGCGATGGGGCCACTTCTCCCTCAAGCATCCTTGAGAGAGGGTGCCCCGAGGGGCGGGGCCACGAGCCTTTTTTATAGGGAGGGAAGGGGCGTGGCCTCAGGGCTGCAACCCCATTGACCAGGGAGAAATCTAGAGCTCCCAGGGGTAACCTCACAATGAAGGCTGCACCAGCCTCTGCCCTGGTGGGCCTGACGGGTCTCCCAACTCCCACCTGGACCCTCGGGCACTGCCCCCTACCGACGATGGTGGCTTGGAACTCTGTGGGCCCCACGGTGGGCCAGGAGCACTGACCCTTTCGGTCTCCCGTAGCTCAGTCCACGACTTTCTCATTCCCAGAGATCACGTCCCCCCATGCCCAGGCTGGGCTGCAGCTGCCAGGATTCGCCCCTGAGCACCCCTAGGTCTGGCCTGGCTGCTGCTGTGGGAGCCCAGCGAGCCTGGCAGAGGGGCTGTCCTGGTTGCTGTCCTCACCGCCCCTCCCTCCCCAGGCCCCTCTCCTTTCTGTCCTTGGAGCCCCTGCCCTCCCTGCCCTTCCCCTCTCCTCTCCTCAGGCCCGCAGAGTTCTTGCTCCCGCCTTATCCGGTGTCCACGTTCTCTCTGTCCTTCTGTCTCTGCTTCCTCCCAGACTGGCAGCAGCCAGTTTGTTGGGCCTTTGAGCCCCCAGACCCAGTGAGTCCCTGACTAGTTCCTCGTGTTGCACAGAGACTTCCCTTTCTGAGCCCTGAAGGACTCTTAATGACCACACAGAGTCTCCCCATCCCAGCTCTGCCCCTTTCTCTGAGACTTAATCCATCCTACTGGGATCTGGACATGAGACTTGACCTTGGGGGAGCTAGACGCTTCTCTGGTGTTGCTCCCGGCCTGTTCTGGAAATCCCTCTCAATAAACACACTCCCACCTAGGGCCGCTCAGCCTGGTCACGCTGCCCACACGGGTCCTGTGGCCTGAAAGGGACCCCAACTCCCCCATATCGCCCCTGCCCACTATGGCACCCCTGAGTGCCCCTGTCCTCCCTGCCCTGAGCACATTTAGGCCCCAGTAGTCTGCGGCTGTCTCCTGTAGCTCTGACATCTCCCCCTCTCACTTTCGCTGCGCTGAGAATCAAATCCATCTCTGATGGTGGGGCACAGGGTCACTGTGGGCTTTTGCTGTCTGGGGAGCCTGTGGGCAGTGAAGGGTTCCACACTGGGGTGAGGCTCTGGGCAGAAAAGGTCCATCCAGTCCTTGAGAGGCTTAGAAAATACCTGGAGGTTTGTAGGTCCTTATCCTGAGACATGGTCTGGCCACTAGGGGTGGGGACCCACGTAGCATTGGGGCAAGGTGGGGGGCTCTCCCTGGGGGGCACTGCAGAGGGGGTATAGACAGGATAGGCACCATGGGTGGGCAGTGACAGGCTCTGGACATTGTGAGACCCCACGGCACTGATTCCTCATCATCCAGAAGCAGGAGCCATTTCCCGGCAGGACCCGCCCCGCCCAATGCCACACACCCACACAGCCTAGGATGGATCCACTTATTGAAATAGTCGTGGTAACAGGACAGTGGTTGTCAGGGAGAGTGGCCCAGTCCTCCTCCTCTCTCTCCTCTGCCACCAATTTATGATTTCCTAAACTGCCCGAGACATGCCTACCACTCAGTTGCTCTGACTTCTAATGTCTGCTGCTACAGTAACTTATTAGTCCTTGTTTCTGGCAATTTTTCAGGTTTTACTGTTATTATTCAATCTCTATTATGTATAATAAAGTTTCTCTTTCTCCTCCTTCTTCCTCTCCCTCTCTCTCTCTCTCTCTCTCTCTCTCTGAGCTTCTTAAAGTTTTCCATTAGCAACCCCTTTTTGTTAGGAAATTTTTTCCGTGGCCCCTGATTTTGTGGTATATAAAATAAGGATACAAATATTTATTTGATAAATCATAAATAAATTTATTTGATTTTTTCTTTCTTTTTGGGTCACATCCAGCGATGCACAGGGGTTACTCCTGGCTCTGCACTTAGGAATTACTCCTGGCAGTGCTCGATGGACCATATGGGATGCTGGGAATTGAACCTGGGTTGGCCGCCTGCAAGGCAAACACCCTACCTGCTGTGCTATCGCTCCAGACCCCTACATCATAAATAAATTTAAAATAAAATAAGTATCTTTTAAGTTATGCAAACCCCGTGTGTAGTCTTGATCTGCAGTTTAAGAAGCCAGGCCTGGTGCACACACAAAGTGCTACCCTTATTTCTACACATATGTGAACAAAAGTGTGCACACATACATGCATACACATATTCCATCTTTTACATACACGTGCACACACATAAACATGCACACTTATACACATGCACATACAGTACAATCCACACATCTATACACATGCACACACACACCATGTACATACAGTGCCATCCTCACATCTACACACGAACATAAGATTGAGACTTCGGGCAGGAAACGCAGGTCAGGGATGGGGCCGTTACCTTCCAGGTGTGACACCCTAGATTCGATCCCCCGTACTGAAGGGAAAATTGCAAGTTTGATAGAATGCTGTTGGAATATAGCTCCAAATATTTTAGGCTTAACATTGGTTTGCCCTTTCCCCTTTGCCACGAGGAACTCCGGTTTATTACAGTGCTCGTAAGGCACTTCCATTCCGTTGTGTTTATCTATAAATTCTTCCCTATGCTCTCCTCTCCAACCAGTCAATCAGCTTTTCCCTCCTAATCAGTATCTGTTCCTTTGTAAGGTCAGATCCTTCTAAACACTGAAATTGTATTGTAAATTAATATTGCCTTTCTCCTCTCCTTATGCCTTATAAATAGTTTACTTTAAAGCAATGCCCTTTTTGTATAGATACAAGAAGACTGTTAACACTATGCTTTGTAACTTAGGATTTAATTGGCTTTGAATATTATTCACTGCCAGGCATCTGCTTTCTCGACTTAAGACTCAGTTGCCCTTAGTTCCTAATACCCCAAAAGCAGGGTCCCGATGAGGAACTGAATGGTCCCAGGGGAAGTGGTGAGCTACCCTGGTATCGAAATGGGCCAGGCCAAAGTGCCACGATTCTTAACTAAAAGTTAAGAGTTTGATCATAGACAAATGCTATCATGATCCAAAAGTAAACAACGAGATTAGGATCCTGGTAGGGGAGGGAAAGACTATCTGGCCTGAGCACTGTAGTCTGAGATCGAGATGGCCCTAGGAGGGCAATTCTATAAGTTTAAGGTATTTCTCACTGTATCCATACAGAATGATTTATATTGTATATGCTAATATGCTTGTTGGACAAGGAGAGGAGAGACACACCCATGGGATTCCGCTCGAGGGTGGGTCGTCCTGCTGAGAGAGGATCTGTCCTAGGAGTATCTTTCCCTGAGGGAAAGAATTCTACCCCTATTGATTGTGACCACACCTATGTGTATTTGTTCCCCCAATCCCTCATCCTGGGTGATATAATGAGACTGTAGAATGGGCAAGGGGAGGCAGAGGAGAGAGAGACCGGAGTGGATAGAGAGAGGATTGGAATAAACTATAACTAAGACCAACCAGCCTGGCCCTCGTTTCCTTCCTTCGCCTGCCCATCGCCATCGACCTCCCTGGGGTGGGGGAAGCAGGGTTAGACTGTCAAACCCGGGTTGTGGGAGAGACAGAGCCACCATCGCAGCTGTGCCCTTTTTGAGTTTACACATCTGGCGTCTCTGGGTGGGCCCGAACCACCAACCTTTCGGTTAATAGCCGAAGCTGTGCCCTTTTTGAGTTTACACAGAATGCTGCATGAGAACTCACTCCTCAGCAGACTGGAGCAGGGCAGTGTCCAGCCCTGGGCCCAGTATACACTGTGACTCAGACACAACAAGGCAAGTGGCAAAGCCTTTAGAGGCTTTTTCTCAAGAGGGGTCATTTACTCTATTTGTTTCTCCTTTTGTTTCACCAGGGGGTGCTGAGGACTCACAGCTGACTCTGCACTCAAGCATTCTCTCCTGGAGGCTCCAGGGATCAAATGGGGTATGGAGATCAAACACTCATCAACCGGATGCAAGGCAAAAACCTTACCCACTGGACTGTCTCTCTGGCCCTGAGGTGAGTAGCTTGACTTTAAAGTCTAGTCCAGTGCCATAGAGGAAAGGGGGATTTCCCATGGAGACAGCTGACGGCACACTTTAAGTAGAGAACACGCTGGCTATTTTAGAATCCAGGTCCCTAACCCATGTGGAGGATGCTAACTAGGAGGAAGCTGTCTCAACCTTGCTCTGGTATTTCAGGCCAACTCCCTTCCCTCGCTGGCCTCCCGCTGATCCCGCCAGCTACACCAGCACAGGTTTCTGGTGCCTTCCAGATCTGAATCCCTGGGCCTAGGATTCAGAGGAATTTTCTGCCAATAGGTTTGAGGGGCCAGAGCGTTAGCACAGCGGGTAGGGTGTTTGCCTTGCAAGTGGCTGACCCGGCTTCAATTCCTCTGTCCCTCTCGAGAGCCTAGCAAGCTACCGAGAGTATCCCTCCCGCACGGCAGAGTCTGGCAAGCTACCATGGCATATTCAATATGCCAAAAACAGTAACAGCAAGTCTCACAATGGAGATGTTACTGGTGCCCACTCCAGCAAATCAATGAACAATGGGAGGACAGTGCTACAGTGCTACAGATTTGATGGCTAAGGCGATTAGGTTTCCTAGGTGGACAGCACCATCTCGTGGGCACGTCAGAGTAATACAGTAGGGACTGGTCAGACCCAGGGTTGATGCTTCTCCCTTAGTCCCACAGGAATATGCTGTTCCTCAAACACCATCCCTGGTCCATGAGATTGGCACCAGCTGGAGCTTGTGAGGTGGCAGCATCTCCCCTCCTGGGCCTGATCCTGCCTCTTCACAAGGTACAGGTAAGTCTGTGCACATTGTAATAAGCCTGAAAATAACTGCTTTGCCGAAGGAGAAAAAGGACCCCAATGAATTGGGAATGTAATGTTTCATCCATATTTGACCATCAAGAAACATGCAAGTAGCCCATTTAAATAAAATGAATCCTGCCCAGCTGACACAAAGGGGCTTGTCCAGCAACAAAGGTTCAGTTTCCTGGGAGACTGAGCACCTGCTTTGCATGAAGGTTGGTCCCAACACCCCTGGGAGCAACCCCTCAATACAGAGATGGGAGTAACCCCCAAGCACTACCGGGAATGGTTCTGTACCCTCAGTCTCCGAAAATGTTCTTGGGAATTGATAGTTTTTTTTCTTTTTGGGTCACACCCAGGAATGCTCAGGGGTTACTCCTGGCTTTGCACTCAGAAATTATTCCTGGCGGTGCTTGGGGGACCATATGGGATGCTGGGGATCGAACCCGGGTTGGCCACGTGCAAGGCAAACATCCTACCCACTGTGCTATCACTCCGGCCCCGGGAATTGTTACAGGTTTTTAAAAGGGAATCTTTTAAAAGCAGGTAAGCAGGCATCTTCCAGAGAGAGGGGCACCTCTGAAATCAGTTCCAAACGCACCTGCATCATTTACAATATTAGTCAAATAACCCACTGGACCAGGGAAAGCAAAATTCCAGGCCAATCTGCATAATTTTTGTGTCCTGGCCCCCATAGTCCCCTCCCCTCGAGAGTGAGCAGAACCTGGAAGATAGTGGGATAACATTTTAAAAAAACAAATTTTGTAGGATGGCATTAAGGCCGCTAATCAGTTAACTTTTAACTTTTTAAATGTCAAATGAAGTTGACTTTTTAACCTCATCAGCTGACTCTCAACTTAAGTCTCAGTTTAACTTTTAACTTAAAACTTAAATCTTTTTCAACAAAGGAAATTATACTGGGTAGACCTCATTTAATTCAGTGAACACTAAAAAAGAAATAATATCATTTAGCAACAGACCCTCTCCTACTGGCTGAATCAGCAGCAAACTCATGCTAATGGAGAGGGGTGAAAAACAACCAATGGCCTTTTAGAGTTGTTTTAAGTTGCTGAATCATAAAATCTTTCAAAGCTGTTATTAATATATTCTGAGAACTAAGGAAATCTGTTCAAAGGATTAATGGAACATGTGTTAACATTAAATCGATATATTGGGGATCTCAGCAGAGAAACAGACATCATCAGATGTTTGAAGAACCAGAGAGATATTTGGAGTTGAAAGTACTGTAAATGAAATTTAAGACCAAAAAAACTCACAAAGCTTCATGATGTCAACAGGTTTGAGATGGCAGAAGATGTGAAATGAAAAGATTACTCATTAGACATTATCTAACTTAAAGAACAGAGAAAGGAGCAGCAAAAGCTAAGACGAAGACCATCCCATATTGACTTTTTAAAGCTCTTTTTCTCAAAATCTCAGTGAATCCCAAGGATGATAAACACAAATCCACTACACCTAGACATCTATTCTTTTTTGTTTTGTTGTTTTGGGGCCACATCAAGAGATGCTCAGGGGTTATTTCTGGTTCTGCACTTAGGAATCAATCACTCTCGGTGGGGCCTGGGGGACCATCTAGGATGTCAGGAGATGAACCCAGGTCGACTGTGTGCAAGGCAGTGCCCTTCCCGCTGTGCTATCACTCTATGTTTACACCAAGAGACATCCTAAACTGTTAACACACACACACACACACACACACACAGAAAAATCTCAAAGCAGCAAGAGAAAAATGACTCGCTACATATAGGCAAATGGCACATATATGGGTAATATAAGAGAATGTGGGGCTGGAGTGATAGCATGGTAGGTAGAGCATTTGCCTTGCATGTAGCCAACCTGGGTTCAATCCCTGGCACCCCATATGGTCCCCTGAGCACTGCCAGGAGTGATTCCTGAGTACAGAGCCAGGAGTAAGTCCTAAGAACTGCGGGAAGTGGCCCCAAAACAAAAAAAAAAAGTAAGCAAAATAAAAAAGATAGTCCATGATATCACAGTGGGGGCGGTAGGGTTACAATTCTACTGATGCAAATGTGCTGTCTTTTACTGGAAATAACAGGAAGAAGTTGAAAAGAGTGTGATAAGTTCAGAAAGCATATTATGGGAACCCCTGCAAAACACGGCTATGAAATCCACAGAAAACATTCTCTTCTCCACGAGACTGACAAAGTAGTGGGTGTGGCCTCCCCCAAAATAAATAACTAAATAGCCTTTTTTTTTTCTCTTCGGGTCACACCTGGCACAGGGGTTACTACTGGCTCTGCACTCAGAAATTACCCCTGGCGGTGCTCAGGAGACCATATGGGATGCTGGGAATCGAACCCGGATTGGCCGCGTGCAAGGCAAAAGCCCTACCCTTTGTGCTATCGCTTCAGCCCCACTAAATAGCCTTTTTATTAAATACGTAAATACGTCAGTAATCTCTCAATGCCCAGAAGGAACCAATGCCAGATTCCTAGATTTTACCTATCTACAGGGAGGAAACACCCAACCCAGCGTGTGAGGTAGTACCAAGGGATGCAAAGTACAAGCCGTGAGTCTGATTTCCTGGGAACTCATGCAGACATGCCCTGGGAACTACTGCAAATACCAACTTGAATTATATACCTCTTTTCTAGAGGAAATAAAACAACACAATAAGAAAAAATAATAGAAAAATATTTGAAAATTTTAATTCCCTGAAAACCACGAGTGAACATTTGATGGTTACCCTTTGAAAACGGGGGTATTTGGGAACGGTGGCAAGTGTTTCCAAACCAGTACCAAGTGCATTCATATTATGCACCGAATCCCACCCCACCTTAACCTACGGCATCGGAGGCAGGCAGCTGAGTGGGCGCTCTGTCGGGGAGCCCGGCCCCTCTCTGCTGGGCCCAGGGGCTAGGGCCCTCACTTCCGGTGTGCTCCCACCTGGTCATAGCATCTGTTCCTGGAAGAACCACTGCTGACGGCTTGAGAGGGTGCAGTCCCATAAGAGTGGGACAAACTTGTCGTTGGATTTCTTCTCGGCCTGAACACATTTCTTTGACTGTTCGTGAAACAAAGAACCATCCTAGGAAAGATCACAGGCAATTTCAGAGAATGACAAGTGATTGCTCACAGGATTTTTCCTGAAAATGTGTTCTTGCAGGGCTGGATCAATAGTACAGCAGGTAGGGCATTTGCCTTGCACACAGCTGAAGCGGGTTCGATCCCTGGCATCCCATATGGTCCCCCAAGCACTGCCAGGAGTCATTCCTGATTGCAGAGCCAGGAGTAACCACTGAGCATCGCCAGGTGTGGCCCCCAAACAAAAAAAAAATAAAATTTGAAAATAATTTTTTTAAAAATGTGTTCTTAAGCCTGTGGATCTTTTTTTTTGTCCTTTCAGAAATATATATATAGAAATGTCTGCACTGGGTGAAGGAACCCAGAAGGTCTGGGGCACGGAGGTACAGCCTGTCATACAGCCTCCCTCTGACCCAAGAATCATCACCCTTCCAGACTCCACTTCTCATTCCTAACTGTAACATTTTTCTACCAGAAAATGTCCTCTACTTTCTTCTCATACATAGAATGAACCCTATGTAAGTATGACAGAAGAATCTTCCCATCCCTGGGGCCAGGCTGAGAACGAATCCAAGGAAAGAGGACAGGTTTTTTGTTTTTTTGGGTTTTTTTTTTTTTTTTACCTTTTTCATTCTTATTATTTGTCTCCTCTTCAGTGCTTAAACCGTGCTTGAATGAGCCAAAGCTACAGCCGAATTACAAATCTCCTCAAGGGTCCACAGCAGAGTGGGTCACAGCATGAGGGACCTAGTGCCTCTTGGGCCTGCATCCACTGCCCGCTCCAAATCCACGGTGATGGAAAACAGACCCCAGCGGGGGTAGTGTACACTGCAAGGAACATTTCTGTGGGGGGTGGGATGCTCAGGTCCTCAGGGGTCACTTCTAGAGGGGCCTGGGTACCAGAGGTGGTGCCAGGGATTGAACCAGGGATGGCTGCCCACAGGACAAGCACCTTAGTAAACCCCTGCCTGGCCCTGTGCTACAAGTGACCACTCAGCGCCCCTGCCTGGGCTTGACAGCTTCCAAGGAAGCTGCCGGCTATCCACCGAGTCCTTCCTAGAGTTGGCCAAAGCTATGGGTACTGCCCTCGTTTTATTTGGTTCAATTCTTAAGTTATTTATTTACTGGAGGGGGTCCTCCAGACCACTCTTGGGATAGAAAACCCTGGGGATTTGGGCCAAGCAGGCCATCTGCTTGAATGCTAAGACCTGAGGAGGTGATGCTTAGGTCCTGCAGTGCTGGGGGCCACCAGGGCCATCCCAGTGATGCTCAGGACCTCCAGGGCTGCAAATGGTGAAGCTCAGGAGGGGCCACGTGGGATAAATCCAGGGCTGGGTGCGTGCTTTGGTGACCCCTGTAACCATCTCCCTGCCGCTCCCCCTGATTCCAGAGCTGGGGAAAATGGGGGTGAGGGTTACAGAAGTAGAACAGTTTCCCCACCACCCCAACCCTCCCCCTGCAGGATCTGCCCTCACATCTGCTTTAAGGAGACCTCATTCCCGCAGCAGCAGCAGCAGCCCCCAGGCTGGTCTCAAGCCCCGCGCAGCCCCCAGCAACTTCAAGTGAACAAGAGAAGACAGGCCAAGCATTAGGGATCCTGCAAGACGAAGGCCCCAACAGTTCCCCATCCCACACCACCCCCATTCCCAGCGTGTCCCTTATCCCAGCATGCCTGGGGCCGGCTCCTCCCTGAGACTCCCGGGGTCTACTACAGCTCCAAGACTGACAGCACAGATGACACTGCCCACTCACCACTCACTGAGAGCAGGAGGAAGTAGTGGTTCTCGGGGACCAGGTCCTGGCAGAGCTCCATGACCAGGCTCTCCCCGCCCGCCTCCACCGCCAAGCACCCCTCGGGCTGGTGGGTGTTGTAGCGGATCTCCTTCCGGGATGTATACTCGAAGAACTGCAAAGGAGCCGTTTGTGGGCAACGGTTACTGTCGGCCATGGAGAAATGGACGGACACCAGGCGGGATCAGAGCGCAGGGGCCAGGCAGAGAGCCTGAGTGTCCAGTCTTGAGGGTCTGTGAGTGCCTGGCCAGAGTTCCCCAAGGCCCCCTTCTCATGCTCTGCTTCTTCCCTGGGTGTTTGAGACCCCACGCTGTCCCTACCCTTGAGCTGGCCAGAAAATGTACGGTCTCAGTAGCCGAGTGGGCTACTCTGAGGTCTGAGCTGCCCTTTCTCTTCTCTGGGCTTTTCGGCCTCTTCCCGGAAAACTCGAGGGAGTTTGATCCAAGGCAATGGCACCGTGGAATCACTAAAATGTCCTGTGCAGGCAGGAACTGCACTGCCAGGGAGAGGGCAGGCCTGGGTCACACAGGGAGACAGGGTGCTGGAATCCAGCCTCTCCGGCCAAGTAGGTGCCCTCCTGAGCCGACCCAGATCTGCAGGGTTTTCCTTTTTCTTCCTCTAACTGTAGGTATTGGTGCACGGTTAGTCATAACTGCACAAACGGGTTTCTCTGGGTCCTATCAGGCACTGCTTGCTCCGTTTTCTATTTCCCAGATGTTCTACAATGAGTCTGTATTACCTTTGCAGGCAGAGAATCAGTTCATCTCACCGCTCCAGAATTACATGGTGCAGGGCCAGAGGGATAATACAGTGGAGAGGGTGTTAGCCTTGCTGACCTGAGTTCAATCCCTGGCATCCCATATGGTCCCCTGAGCACTGCCAGGAGTGATTCCTGAGTGCAGAGCCAGGAGTAACCCCTGAATATTGCCAGGTGTGACTCAAAAACAAAAATAAAAACAAACAAAGAACTACATGATGTGAACCACCAAGAGGCCAAACGGCACAATATTCCCAAAAAAGACATCGGAGCATGCATGGATCATGCAAGAGGAAATCATCAAGTATAAACCATAAACATTCAATGATGACAATTAATTAAAACACAGAAGCCAGAGTCTGTGCATAGGAGAAAGAGGGACAAGAAACTCATCTTCATCCTAAGGCGTTTCTCCAGGTCCTCTCGGGCACACTTGCTTCACTTTCTATTTCTCAAATATTTTACAATGAGTCTCTATTACCTTTATAAATTGAAGAGGTCAAATATTCACTTTTTAAAAAACACACATAGATGTGCTGAAAGTAGATAAAGGACCAAACATAATGGCCTCTCAGTACTGTACTGCAAACCATAATGCCCAAAAGCAGAGAGAGAGTAAGAAGGAAATTGTCTGCCATAGAGGCAGGGGATGGGGGTGGCAGGAGGGACACTGGGAACATTGGTGGTGGAAAATGAGCACTGGCGGAGGGATGGGTGTTTGATCATTGTATGACTGAAACTCAATCATGAAAGCCCTGTAACTGTATACCACAGTGATTCAATAAACAAAAAAAAAATTAAAAAACAACACACATAGATTTTCCCCAATTTCCTTCTTTAAGAGGCTCCCATGACCTTGAACCCAGGGCCCCCTGCTGCCTTTTTCCAGGGAGAAGCGTCACCTACCTGGTTCTGGCCCAGGCCGTGACAGGTGTACAGAATGACCTGGTGCCCCACGATCTGGTTTTCATCAGGAGGATTATAGTCAAAGCAGAGTCCTTGCAGTCCTTTATTCTGGAGCTACCAAGGAACATAAGGGGAGTTTCCAGTTCAGGTTTAAACACAACTGAGTCAACCCAGGATGCTGCGGGAGGAGAAACAGCAAGTGAGGAGGGCCCGGGACAAGAACCAGGCCCAAAAGTAAGAGCTTCTGGGACCTGAGCGATAGTACAGAAGGTCAGATGGCTGGCCTTGGACATGGACAAACCCCGGCACCCCACAGGACCTCCTGAGCACCGCCAAGAGTGATCCCTGAGCACAGAGCCAGGAGTAAATCCCTGAGCACCGCCAGGCATGGCCCCCACACCTAAAATAAACAAATAAATAAGAGCTTCTGATATTTTTACCTATTATTAATTTATTCATTTTGGATTTTTTTTTGGGGGGGGAAGGAGGGGACCATCACATCTAGCAATGCTCAGGGCTTACTTCTGGCTCTGTGCTCAGAGATCACACCTGGTAGTGCTTGGTGGGGAATCCTATGGGGTGCTGGGGATAGTGCCCAGTTTGGTCACGTGCAAAGGCCTGGAGAGCATCATGCCCCATCATCCCCTCCAGGGCTGCGCTTGGACAAAAGAGAAATGCAGTGGGACGGGGTGGGGTGGGGATGCAGGAGACAAAGGCAGGGCGAGCAAGAGTGACACACTCCCTGGGGCAGGCAGCCCACGACGGCCTCCTGATCCTCTCGGCACCTCGGGAGACCTGGACACTTCACAGTGGCCAAGGATTTGAACGTGTTCAGAGCCCGCTGGGCTCTGACCAAAGGGCTTCCAGAATGGGGGAAGCAGCGTCGCCCAGCCGTGCAGCCCAGGAGAGGGGAGTCTCTACCTTGGCGTGATTTCTCTCCAGAATGAATGGCGCACTGGGGCCAGAGAGACAGTCTGGGGAGGCGGGCGGTGAGAGCACTTGCCAGGCAGGCAACCAAGCCCCAGTCTGAGGCCAACACCAACATGAGTGACCCCTGAGCACTGCCGGTTGAAGCCCAGCCCCAACCCCCACAGCCCAAATATTTCCCATTTGTGTGCAGGGGTGGGGACGGGGGGGACGGGTGTTTAGGCCATACTTCGAGGTACTCAAGGGCCACTCCTGACGGTGTTCAGGGGACCACGTCTGGCACCGGGGATCAAACTAGGGTTGGCCACACAAAGGGCAAAGCTTAACCTTAACCCAGGAACTATCTCTCTGGGCCCCCCTCCAAACATTCCTTTTCTCTTTCTTTTGGTGAACAACAGAAGTGACTCTCCTTTTCCTGCCCCATCCCCCTCAACTCCCCCCTCTGGTCCCCAAGGACCCCTGAGGTGGGAATGACTGACTGGCCCAGACACTGAAACTCGGGCGTGAAGTGATGTGATGGGTAGAGGTGGTATGGAGAGTCCAGGCAAGCCTCAGTCTCCTCATGCACAAAATCACAGGCAGAACCTGACTCTCGTTCACATGCTCCCACGTGAGCGAGCTGAGAGCCAAACCCAGCCGGGGGAGGGGAAGAGCCAGGGGATACAACAGGGGAGGGCCGGGGCTGGGGAGCCCAAGGGACCCCATCGAGGACCTGCCTCATGCAGGGGGTGGGGACCCTGCCGGCAGCCCCGCCGGGCGCAGCCCTCTCACCATCCCGAAGCAGCCGGGCCGGTCCTCGGGCACGTGCAGCTCAGGATACACGTTCTCCAGGAACCACCTGAAGTCCTTACACTTGAGCTTCTCACGGAGCTGCTGCCTCTCGGTCACGTCGCCAAAGGACTCCTGAGGGGGGTCCATGCGGTCAGCCTGAAGGTCCTCCACTGCCCCCCAATCCACCCCACCCCACCCCAGTCCTGGGATGTGATGATGCCCCCAAGCCTCAGCTGTGCAGGTGCGGGTGGGTGCCCAGGGACGGAGCTGTAGCAGCCTGGGTACCACACACACACACACACACACACACACACACACACACACACACACACACACACACACAGGGTTCCCCGTTGCCCAGCTCCAGCCTGGGGAGACCCAGTGCACCTCGATGGTCATGAAGCACCTAGGACATGACAGGAGCCCCAAACCCCCGGCCCTGTGGGCATCCCTGGACACGCAGCACTTCTTCAATGGGACAGATTGAGGAAGGCTGGCTAAGGTAGACACGCATGCAAAGCCAAGAGACGGGGCTGGGATGAGATGAGATAACACACACATGCATCATACATGACCCATTTCTGGCACCACACACATACACACACACACTCACACACACAGACATACTCTGGGTTGAAGAGATAGCTCAATGGTCAAGAGCACATACAGGAGGCCCAGGTCTGAGTCCCAGCACGTCAGGGAACCCCCAGCACTGAGTCAGGGGTAGACCCCAAGCACCTCCAGGTGGGGGTCAAAAGTAAACAGGAACCAGAGAGCTCGTGCAGAGGGCAGGGTGCTTGCCTGGCAGGTGGTCACCCTGCCCTGGTCCCTGGCACCTCATTTGGTTCCCAGAAAAAATCACCAGGCGTGATCCCTGAACCAAGTACATACATTGAGGTTCGTGTATGTCCTCCAGATTGAGGTGCTACACTAGGGACACCTCTGTCCCTCAGAACACGTTGCCTATACTAGGGGACAGCTCTGTCCCCCAGGGCAGGTGCCTACAATGGGGGCTATGTCTGTCACTTGTTTGAGATGCCTCCAATGGGGGTGTGTCTGTCCCCCAAAACAAAGTGCCTAGGTTGGCGACATTCTAGCCCCCTGAAACGCCACAGAGTCTGTTGTAGGTGACAGTATCTCCCAAATGCCTGGGGTATTATGGGAGGCTCATTCCTGCCCCTTCCAGTGATCATGTGTCCATGGCGGCACACATGTTCCTTCTTCCTAAGCTGATGATGGGCATTTGATAGAACCATTTGTGTTTGTGGGCAAGAGTATTGCCATGCTCTACGGTGCCCATTGGTGTTCCTCTCTCACTTCCATCTTTTTTCTTTGGGAAAAGTACTCCCCTGCTGCCAAGTGCGGTGGGGGTTTGACTAACTTCAGGGAGACTTTTGAGTCCCAATTTTGGAGAAACTTTCGATGTTTAAATTCTTTTCTTGGATTTACTACTATTATTATTACGATTTATGGTTTCAGTTTCTTCCTGCACATATGGATGTGTTGGAGGATGTCTGCCTTGTTTACATGCAGGGTCTGAGGCTCAATGTTATTCTGTTTGGGTCATCTAGCTACTCCTAGCACGCAGCATCCCTACCATGGGGGCGAGTCTGCAACTGCTTTGTTTAGCCCCTTATCATAATATGTGTCCTTCCTCACTGGGGAGGGACAAAGGAGGGGAGAAGGGAGGGGGCGGGAAGGAGGAGGGTGGAGAGAAGAAGGGCGGGAAGGAAGAGGGAGGAAGGACAGGGTTGGGGTAGCTGAATAAGATTTTGACAGGGTTGATGAAAAATGGAATTCCAGGTCAGTAAGAATCCCAGTTTAACCATTGCTGATGCTAGGGGACAACATGATTTCCTGGCAGGTCACTTGGGGCCCTGGGCCGGGTTTCTGTGGGTTCCTTATCTCATGGGCATCACAGTCTGATTGATCTTCTGCGGACACAGGTTTTCTGTGTATTGGCTCACATTGCCCTTTGATCTAGGTGTGATTTCCATCTCTGGGTAACAGGGAGGATGGGGTGTGCATGAGGGTGTCTTTAGGAAGTCCCTTCTGACTGTCACAGGACACTTGGGGTTCCAAGGAAGGTGTGGCTGTCCGTTGGTTCCCGAGCAGGATGTTGGGGGTTGAGAGAACGCTGAGGAGGGAGACCAAGCGTTAGGAGGGGCAGTCACAGGGGTCTCCGAGCAGGTGTCATGCTTACCATGGCCTCTTGGGTGATCCGTTTGCATGCCAGACTCAGGGTTTTTACTTTTTGTTCCTTTGACTCGGTGCTCCCTTCACCATTGCACCAGCCTCCTTATCTCATGGGCATCACAGTCTGATTGATCTTCCTCAGTCTTCATGGTCTATTTCCCATGATTGACATCCTGGTTCTGTTGGGCTGTGGAGCAGCCCTGTGGTCTTAGCCAACTAAGGGGAGGTGAAGTGGCATGGGGCAGGGCCCACCTGGCTCCACCTCCCCCGTAGCCCTTCCTCCTGACCCCGTAGGTGGCTTCTCCCTCCTGGGACCCTGCTACTCACCCTTTTCAGGGTCTCTGCCATTTCAGGGGTGGAGAACTGCCGCTTCCAGTTCTCCTGCAGGGCTGACTGAGCAACCCCTGAAGGTGAAGAGAGTAGGTGAGGAGCAGGAGGAGCCGGCTGCCGCCTTCCTGCCCAGAGCCCACGGCCCTTCTCACCCGCGTCCCCATCAGCCCACGCCTTGTTGTCTCTAAATCTTCCTTTTCTTCATCTTTCTTGTGAGGCAGCTACTCCTTCCCAGAGCCCAGGTGCTGTTGGGCGGTGGCCCAGTGCTGCTGGAAAGAGCTGTCGCTGCAGGTGCACTGCACCTGCACCTGTGACAACCCTGGGAGTGCCTGTCGCCCAATCCCTGCCAGGAGAGGCAGGCTCAGACTCCCAGGCCCAGGCAGGCAGCACCTGGTGCAACCAGCCCTGATGTTCTTGCTCCCGGGGCCTAAGACATAGGGCCTCCCCGGGCAACTAGCCCTTGTCTCTTTCCCTGCTGCCACCCACATCCTCAGAACCATTTGGAGCAGGATGGGCCAGTCAACATCACTGGGAGGCCTCCTGCCCTGTCCTTTCCCCCTGCCCCATAATCCAAGTAGGTCTCTTGTCCTCCCAGGGGAACTTCTGGACAGGAAAGTCCAGACCCAAACATCAGAAGCCTCTCACGCCAAGAAAGGCTTCGGGCGGAGGGTAGCAGGCTTTCCAGAAGGGCCGTGCCCCAGTCTCAACAATCTGCCCCAGAGCTCAGCCAGCTGCTGGAGGGCTCATGGGGTGGGCAAAGGGCGTGGGAACGGTTCCCGACTCATGTTCCATTCCGTCTAAGATGCAGCTCTGAACCTAGCCCTGCTCACCCCACACCACAGCCCCCTCCGGGGATGCTGCCCCTGCTCCTGTAGACTCAGGTCAGTGTCCTCGTACCTCAGACGAACCTGCATCTTGCCTGGATCTGGTGGAAACTTCCTGACCTCCATTGTAGCTGTTCTTTCATATTCCGTAGCCCAGATGGAAGAGCTGGGGGCACCACGGGGCTAATGCACCTGAGAGAGGGTAGACAGTCAAGGCCCCCAGAGCCTTCACCCCACCACCAACTTCCTGGGCCCCCATCCTCGGACTTGGGGTTCCTCCTGCTCATCTTGGGGGGCTGCTCATCTCTCACAGCCTTCTGCTGCTTTGGGTTCCTCACAAAATCAATTCTTTTCTTGTTTGGAACCATTTGTGCCCGCCTGGCACTGCTGGAAGGGGGCACCAGGACAGGGCAGAAAGGAGGGTTCCAGACCCGGGCCCTACTTTTCTCTTCACGTTCATGCTCACGACATTCTGGAGGAGTGGATCCCCACCTGCTGCCCCACGCAGGGGGACACCAAGGTGTAGAGGGTCAGGGAGACTCGCCCAGCTCCTGCTCCCAGCCTGTCTCCCCATTCACAATGCCCCGTTCACAGGGCCTCTCCCTGGACACTCTAAGCCACCCCTCTGCCTTGCCCGCCCTCTACGTCACAGACTTGAAAGCTCTGATCCCGTGACTCCAGCCCCCACACTCACTCATCCAATCATACATGAAGCTCTGCAATGTGGGCTTCCATATTTTTAAAAATAGGTTTTATGTTGTTTTAATTCCTGTCTCCAGCTTGTTTCTCTGAGACTGGCCTGTTGAAATGGTAGGACAGCTGGAGAGTGGTTTAGGCATTCAGGGACCCTGCTTTGATTTCCCAGCACCACAAGGGAAGCCCTGAGCACTTGCCGGGCCTCACTCCTGAGTACGGAGCCAGGAAAAGCTCCTGAGCACAGGAGCTCTGGCTCAACGCCCTGCCCCCCAATAAAAGAACACCATGGGATTGGACACGTTGCGTGGGCATGGCCATGGCACCATGCCCCCTGCACAATCCCTGAATCTGAAGGTGGGGGGACGTGTTCCCGCAAGAACCTCCTGGAAGGAATACCTCACTCTTTCCTTCCATCTATCAGTTTGAACATCCACCTGCTTCTTAGAATTGTCTGTCTCAGCCTGCGCCTGTCTCGACTATTGTTGAGCTCAGAGAATTGGGTCTCTCGAATCCCTCACTTCCCACAGGGGTGCATCTGGTATCCCCATCTCTCCCTCTCCCACACCTCATGTTTCTCAATTCTTCTTTTGCACGCAGCTTTTCAGCAGCCTGGGGGTCGCTGCCCTGTTGCCCTGTTGGGTCTGTGAACTAGAGGGTAGGAGAGGAGGCCGTTACATGGGGAAGGCAGAGTCAGGCCACAGGGAGTTCCCCCCTACCCCCCAAAAAAGTTATTAGGACTGAATCATTAGAAATCATTAGGACTGGGATTTGAGTTGGCCCAGTTTTCATTTCTGCATCCCCTCTCCACACATTCCAGGTTTCTAGTAGTGGAAGATATTTGTCCCCCTAATCCTTGGGATCCAGTAGTGGGGGACACCTCTGTTCCACTGATCCCTGGGTTCTAGTGGTGGGGGACATTTCTGTCCCCCACAACTCAAGTCTAGTGGTGTGGGATAATTCTGTCCCCCTAATCCATGGGGTCTGGTGATGGGGGAGTTTCTGCCTCCCTGATCTCTTGTGTCTTTAGGTGGCGGTCATTTCTGCCCACCTAATAATACCTTGTGTCGTTAGGGGGTCTGCCCCCCCCCACACCCTGGTGTCTAGTACTGAGTGAAGTGGGGGGGTGGAAGGAGAAGGGAGGAGGGAAGAGGGTGGGAAGGAGCAGGTCGGGAAGGACGGATGGGGCTGAATTAGTCGGATTCGGAGAGGGTAGAGTTCATGTGTGCAGTAAAATAAGGGGATTAATGGTGAGTAAGGTTGTCAGCTGAACTTGTGCTTACGAGCTGGATTTGTGTGATTTGTAGTCGGGTCACTCTGGGTCCCGGGTCAGGGGTCTGTGGCCTCCTGTTCCTCAGACAGAAATAGAGTCTCTTGGGATCCTCACACACTCTACTGTCCAGCAAGCCTAGATATGGACCGCAGCCTCCAGCTCCAAAGTCTTCTCACACTCCTCCAGCCGGTCTCCTTGTACGTAGCCTCCAGCTAAACAGACTTCAGGGTCTCAAAAACCTCCACTATGTTCGAAGGCCAAAGGGCTCCTCCTCCATGCTTCTGGCACAGGACGTACTTTGGAAGCATGTGTCCAAGGTCTCAGACAGCCAAGGGAGGTCAACAGGCCTCACCAAGAGGAAGCTCTGCTTCCTCTGCATCCCCGCCTCCTGAGCTCCATGGGGGTTGGGGGTTGTCTCCCACGTGAGGAACCTGTCACTCACTTTTCTCGGGGTATCCTTATGATTCCAGAGGGCCTGGAGCTGCTTTTCTCCTGTTATGTCTGACTGAGGAACCCTTGAAGGTGAAGGTACTAGGTGAACCAGCAGGGTGGGAGCCGGCTGCCCCCTTTGTGTCTGGGAGCCTGTGACCCCTATCTCACTTGGGTCTCCCTCGGCCCCCTGAAGGCTGCCTCCAGCAGAGCCTTCTGCCTTGTTAGCACCTGCTGCAGCTCGTTCATGAACTGCTTCTGCTAAAGCACCAGCTTGTGCAGCTGCTCCACCTTGGAACACAGGTGATTGCTGGCATCCAGGTGCTCTTGGATTGCAGTTTGTGATGCTCTAGGTAGCAGCAGAAGCTAAGCAATAAGGCCGCGGGCATTGCACCGTCTCGTCCTGAACCTGCATCTGTGGTTAGGACCTTGGCTGTGAGGACAGGCAGGAGGGCCGACCAGATCCCAGCCAGAAGATGCAGGAATCCGACACCCCCCCCCCCCCACAGACCCCCGTGGGGTCTTTCTCCCAGGGCCTAAGAGATAGGGCCTCCCTCTGCCTTGAGCCCTTAATCCTACCTGGCAGCCTCCCCTCTACGAGGACCCTCTCTGTACAGTTAGGGCCAGTTTACACCCCCTCCCACCCTGCAGTGGGTGGCGTCCTGTCCTGTTCTTCCTCCCCTCACCCAAGGCGGGCTCTTGGCCTCACAGAGGGTCTTTCACAGCTCCTCCTGTCATTTCTCCTTATTCACCTTGTCCTGATTCATTCTCGCTGCAGTTGATCCAGGAGCTGATTTTGCAGTAGCACCTGCTGGTCAAATCGCTCATTCTCAGAGACTGATACTGGTCAGAGGCCACCTACCATTGCAGGAAATAGGGGATAGTTTTCCCGTTGCTCCCGCTAACACTCACCTGTTTGTCCTGCAATCCCACCTGTGGGCACAATGGTGAAAGTGAGGACAGGCAGCCGGGGTGTCCTGCTCTGGGTCCAGGGATGTGGAGGTCAGCACTGACTCCCAGGTCCAAGGCTGGCAGCACCTGGGCAATCTGTCCCCTGTACAAGCACCCAGGGTCTTTCCCCCGGGGCCTAATCGGAAGCCCCTGGGTGTCCCCATCCTGGAGAACCAGGAATCTTGGACCTAGAAGTGGGGTCTGGAGTTCATCTTGCAGCTTCTGGACAACACTCTGTCCATGGTGGCCCATTTGAAGGGCCTTGGGATGGCCAGGGAGCCCCATCCAAGCACTTTGCTCTTATCGTCTTCTCTATTCCTACAAACTACAATTTCTGTTCATCTTAAAGAGTCCACACCAGGCAGAGGTGTGGACCACATCTTGTGATTGTGGGTGTTCACAAAGATTGTTCCACAGTAAACTGGGTCACTGTGGGGGAGGGAGGCATGGGTTGGAGCTTATATTCAATCTTCTGCACTGCGTGATCACCCCAGCACCACGGGAGGAGGGCCGCTCAAACAAATAAACGCAGACTGAGTTCCAGTACTAGTCTTTATAGAACTAAAAAATAATAATAAAATAAATGGGGCCAGAGAGGTAGTACAGGCCTTGCACGTGTCTAACTCCACCTGGATCCCCAAAACCACGTGGTCCCCTGAGCTCTATCAGGAGTGACTCCTAGGACTCAAGGTCACCAGTAGTGAGCCCTCGTGCACCCCAGGACTGACCACAAGCACGGAGCCCAGAGTAGAGCCCATGATCCACTGAATATGGCCCCCCACAATGGGGAAAATATTTAAGTAGAAATTTAGTCAAAGAAGATAGACAAATGGCTATTAGAAGCATGTAAAGAGGCTCAACACTACTCATCAGTAGGGAAACACCAATTTCAACCACAGTAAAAAAAATGCTTTATCCCCACTTATTGCAGTCCTGGGGCACATCCCTGAACTGAGTAACCCGTGTGATCACTCCAGGGTTCCTAGAGGCAATGGCTGCTGGAACTAAGTCCAGACAATAGCAATGGTTTCAGATTCAAAGTCCAGACAATGGCAGCTGACTGTCACCAGTGGTCCTATAGCTCCTCTTGGAATGGTTCAGATTAGTAATTCCCCTTTGGCTGGACTCAGGGATGTGTCTTGCCTGAAACCTTCATGGCTGCCTTTAGAAACCTTGAAGGAGATTAAGCTTTGTTTCTGTTTGGGGGAGATTGGAGATGCAGAGTCTGTGTCCACCTGAATCTATTTGTTACTGCCAAACCTTTTTCCATTCCATCTACCTTTATCACATTCCTGCTTTTGCCTTTATTCACTGATTGTCCTGAATAAACTTGTCGATGAACCACCAGTCATTTGCCTGATCCATTGCTTTCCCATCAATAGTCCGCGTCCGTGTCTATGAACTATCAGCCTTAGACCATGTTCGAATAGTCCATCCCTCCCAGGTACTGTGTCACCATGGGATGGTGACAAAGTGGCACCTGAATAGGGACCTGAATGGTGTTAAGAGCTAATGATCAGGGAAGCCCCCACATTAACATGGTAAGTGGGAAAATGAAACAAAATGAATACAAAGCTAACACCCTTGATTAAGAGGGCAAAGGACAATGTATACAAGGTTCTGAAACAGTGGGCATTAGTGAATGCCATGATTAGAGTTCTGTATGAACCTTTATGGAAGAGGAAACTAAAATAAAAACTGAGAAGTTTCTCATACCTCACAGGCTTACATCTACACTCTAAATGACTAGCACTTAAGTGCTCTTGCACTTAAATGACTCCTCCCTCTGTTTCTCAAATTTCAAAGATTTCAACCCATTAGACCTTGGTCTCCATAAAAAAGGGGAGGATGAACACCCAGAACTCACTATTGATGAAGTTTCCTCTATCAAGTTATTTTTAGACAAAGTGCCTGATGATTCTAACCTGCCAGAGGTATTGGCATGGCTGGGGCCTGAAAAAGGGGAGTGTTCTGACCCCCTCCATGCTCTCACACTCACCAGGGGCCTGTCCACCTGGGTCCTGCTCCCTGCCAGCAGGAGAGGAGGTTAAGCCAGGCTAAGCCATCAGTTCCATCTCTCTCTCAGGCCTGCTGAAGGGACGCCAGCCAGAAGCCCCATAGGCTGAGAAGCGAATGGGAATTGTCTACCTCAGACCAGGGATGTTGAAAATGGTCATGTCCACTGCCTTGACTTTATAGTAATTGGCCATGATCTAACATGCCAGCAGAACTCTCTATCTGCTTCTCTGAGAGACAGACTAGGAGCAGAGTGTGAGGGGCGGGAAACACTGGGTGGTCTCAACAGCCGAAAGGGTCCAATTCACCCTGCCATATCACGCAACGTGGTGACCTGGGTTGGACCCCTGGCATGCCCTGGTGTCCCCTGAGCCCTCCATGTCTGCAGAGCCATGGGTGCAGAGCTAGGAGTAAGCCGTGAGCACAACTGGCTGTGGCCTCCAAACCAAAGCAAATCAAAGCAAAAATCAAAATCAAACACAAAACCCAAATAACTGAACCACTAGCCATGCTAGGTGTGCACTCTTAGCACTATACTATTTCCCAGCTTCTATGTTAGTTTTGAAGCTCTGTGCTCAGGTATCACCCCTAGTGGTGCTCAAGGGTTCATATGAGGTACCATGAATCACCCCAGATTAGAATAACACAAAGCAGACACCTTACCACCTGTATGCTAGATTTTGATATATTACATTTCCTTGCTTGCTTGTCTATTTGGTTTGGGGGCCACATCCAGCGGTGCTCAGGGTTCACTCCTGTTTCTGACTCAGGGATCAGCCCTGGCCATGCTCAAGGGGCATTCTATGGGATGCCAGAGATCGAACCCAGATAGCGCAAATGCCCTTCCCACTGTACTATCTCTCGGCCGCTCTTATCTTTTTCAAAATTAAATTTTTAACTGACTGTTGTTTTTCTGTACTGCATCCCAAAAGGAATGCACGTTTACAATGGTGCATGTAAAATTCACAAACATTCCAGCGAGTACCAAGAAGTCATGTATCAATTAGCACCAACCCCACCTCCCACTTCCCCTCCTCTTTTTGTTATTCTTGGACTTTTTTGAAGGGACACACCCAGTGGTGCTCAGGCCTCACTCCTGGCTCTGTATTTGTATGACTCCTGGTGGGGTTTAGGGGAACAGTTGTGTTGCCTGCGACTCTGGGTCACATCTGGGTCGTCTGTGTACAAGGCAAATGCCCTACCCTCTGGGCTACCTGTCCAATCCTGCAAGAGAGTTTTTCCTGAAAGAAAGTTACTTGGTAAGATGTGAAGGGAGGACATGTTCAAAAGAGAACGTGGGCTGAAAGAACTGACCGCAAACCCTAACTTGTAATGGCCTCTAACTGCCTATACTTGTCAGTCACAACTTGCCAGTAGGGAAGTTCCTTCGGTCTGTCTCCTATCCCCATTTCTATGCCATGAGAAGCTGACTGGTACCTCAGCGCTCTGCCTGCCACTGCCATGTGAGCCTCTTTCACCTGCGGTTGGGCGGGTCTTTTTTCATACCCAGCCGCCTGGTCCCAGCAGAACGCCAGGCAGCTTTGCCAGGTAGGAAGCAGCCCATTTTGCCACCTTAGGCTTTGCCTGTCTCTCACCTACTTGGGATCAGGGAGTCTATGGGAGGCTGGAGGGGCATGGGGAGGGGAGTGCTGGGCAGGTGCCAGCCCTGACTGGCGGCAGCTCAGGAGAAGTATTGGCATCTCAGGACAGTTTCCAATCCCCCAAATCCCACCAGACCTCCACCCTGTTTTTCAAAGTTTGTGGTGACACACTTATAACACTATGGATATTTTACCTGTCATGTCATGGTTACCCAGGCCTGGCCATTGTGAAGATGTGAAACCAGGCCAGTTTAGTGAACCCAGGTGGCCTCAGGCCTTCATCTTCTGTAGGAGTGTCCTGGCAGGCAGGAGTTAATCCCATCCCTATTCAGGGTTGGAAGACCTCCCGATCTTCAGGACCTGCCTGGACACTCAGACTGTGGTCAGTCACTGCAGATCTGCAGATCCCTGGTTGTCCATAGCAGAGACCATTCCCAGTTCTTCTGTCAGCAAAACTGCCTGAAATAACAATTCTATTTTTGTCCGAAGTTGAAATCCTTGAGTGTTAAAAGTAGACAAAGAGATATTCCTGATACCCTTTCAGTATCTGTATTGTAAACTGCAAAAAGGGGGACAGAGAGAGAGAGAAGAAAAGTGTCTTACCATAGAGGAGGGCCTGGGTTGGCTGGGTGAGGAAGGATGTTGAAGGGAGGGAAACTGAGGACACTGGTGCTGCGAAATGTGCACTGGTGGAGGGATGGGTGTTGGAACAAAGGATGACTGAAATCTAATTATGAACAGCTCTGTAAAGGTCTAGCCACAGTGATTTTATGAAAATACAATTTTAAAGAAATGAATGGCTTATATTTGAAGTTTTCAAAGGACATGTGTAGTACATTATCTGCGGTAAAATCCGGAGCTTAGCTGAGGCTTTGGGATCATTACAGGAGCAGGGACATTGGGAGCCAGATTTGAGTTTAGAGACAGTCCATGGTGAGCAGAGCAGTGGTTCAAACGTGTCCTGCTTTGAGGATCATTCAACATGTCATTACCTGATTTCTGTTTTTAGATGATATTGCCTTTAGGTTAAAGAGGAACTTTGTAGGGGTATCATAAATCACAAACTAATATCACTTGCTTTAAATATGGAAATGGAAAAACTTAAAGTTGTGAGAACAATGAAAAAGAAGCAGGTGGACCTCAAACTGATATATGGAAATGAAGAGCAAGTCACGCCTGCCAGGAGGTGAATTTTGACCTGTGGGGCACGTGCCCCCCACAAATGTGCTGTGCCAGCAGAGACAGTGGTGGGTGCAAGAAGTGCAGGTGGTGCCCTGGCCATGACTGCCTCCACGTGTCCACTCCCGTGGTGTTCTATTATTGGTAGCTGGGTACGGAGCTGGGCCACAGGCAGCAGTACTCAGGTGCTTTTCCTGGCTCTGTGCTCAGGAGTGAGGCCTGACCCTGCCCGGAACTCTGTGCAGCTGGGGATTCAAAGCAAGATCCTGGGGTCTCAGACCCTGCCCCAGCTGTACTACCATTCACATCACGCCCTGCCCCATGTTTGGGACAGACCAACAAGCTGAAAGAGAAGAATTTTACAAACATACATATATATATTTTAAAACATCATATATATATACATATTTTGCTTTTTGGGTCACACCCGGCAGTGCACAGGGGTTACTCCTGGCTCATGCCCTCAGGAATTACTCCTGGTGGTGCTCGCAGGACCATATGGGATGCTGGGAATCGAACCCGGGTTGGCTGCGTGCAAGGCAAACACCCTCCCTGCTGTGCTATCACTCCAGCCCCACATATTTTTAAAAAATCAGAATGTGGGGCTGGAGCGATAGCACAGCGGGTAGGGCATATGCCTTGCATGTGGCCGACCCAGATTTGATTCCCAACATCCCATATGGTCCCCTGAGCACTGCCAGGAATAATTTCTGAGTGCATGAGCCAGGAGTAATCCCTGTGCCTCAACCGGGTGTGACCCAAAAAGAAAAAAAAAAACAGAATGCTGCACGGGAGAGCCTCATACTTGTTTGGGTTAGTGAGTTTGGGGGTTGGGGTCATGGGATCTTGGTTTCAAGTCTGATATATATGGGGAGGGGCAAGGCAGAAAGGGGTGGCTTAGAGTATCCAGGGAAGCGCCCTGCGAATGAGGCATGGGGAAATATGAAGAGACAGGCCGGGAGCAGCAGCTGAGAGAACCTCACCCACCCTCTGCACCTCAGGGTCCCCCTATGTGGGGCAGCTGGAGGGATCGGGGTCTGCTGTCCACTCCCCAGAATGTTATGAGCACAGAAATGCAGAGAGCTCTAGGGGCAGGACATAGAACGCTTGTTTCTAGTTGTCCCTAGTATCCCTTCCAGCACTGCCAGGAGGGCTCCAATGGGTCCAAACCAGGAAAGAATCCACTTTGTAAGGGGCACGGAGCAGCAGATGGCGGTGAGAAATGAGCAGCCCCCGAGATGAGCAGGAGGAACCAAGAGTCGGGGCTGTGGACCATGAAGTTTGGGTGGGGCTGAGGGTCTGGGGTCCTTGACTGTCTGCTCCCTCTCAGGTGCACCGACCCTGGGGCACCCACAACTCAGCCACCTGAGGTCCTGCTTATGACAAGCCCCCAAGTCCATTTGGGGGCCAAGAGGTTCCAGGAACAACGGGTAGGGAAGAACTGCAGATGCGAGTGGGGACTGAGGGGACTGAGCTGGGGCGACAGGAGCTGGGGGCAGCGCCTCCTGCAGGATGAGGACTGAAGCGTGGCCTGAGTCGGGCGAGGCTCGATCTGTGTCTCAGCAACAGTGGGCAATATTTCCCGCATCTTCACTGCGAGCCCACGAACAGCTGCCGAACGCCAAGAGTTTTGTGAGAGGGACAGGGGTCTGCTGGCCATCAGCTCCCCTCCACACAAGGCTCTTCTTGGGGCATGACATTGCAGCCTTCTGGGCTGTGACTTTCCTGGTCTGTGAAATGGGCTGGTAAGGTCAAGAGCCCGCGTTGAGTTCTTGGGAGGTAGGACAGGCCAGGATGCCAGCCACTGAAGGGTTGTGGGGGTGCGGACTGGCACACACTGCACAGAGAGGGGTCCTGGAGGTGGGAGGCTGTGGGGTAGGATAAGGGATGGAGGCAGGGAGAGATCCCATGTCTAGGCAGGTGCTGTCTAGGCATTGGACCCGGGAGTAAGTAACTGAGCCCTGCATCTCCTGGCTGGGATCTGGACGGTCCTCGCGCCTGTCCTCACTGCCAATGTCCTGCCCCCAGGACGATACAATGCAGTAGACAACTGCAATCCAACAGGATGTGCATGCCCACCGCCACCTGGGTTCCAAGGCTGAGCAGCTGCACCAGGCGGTTCTGCAGGAGAAGCTGCTCCTGGTCCAGCTGCTGCAGCACCTGTCAACGGAGCAGGCCCAGGTAGAGGCAGACCGTGGAGAGGGCGGGGAGGCCCAGGGGTAAGAGGGGCACCGGAACAGGGAGTCCCGCAGCCTCCCTGCCTCCTCCCCTAGTACCTTCACCTACAGGGGCCCTAGGTCCGGGACTTCCTGTCTCAGGCCCTGCTGAATTCACACAGGAGCCCTGGAAAACCGTGAGGGTTGGGGTTCCTAGGAGGGAGAAACCAGGTTTGGGAGTCAGGGGGTGGGGCTGCCTGGGAGGCGGGGCCAGGCGGGCCCCACCCCTGGTCACTGCACCCTCCGCGGTTGGCTGAGACCCAGCGGCCGCCTGACAACCCATCAAGAGGGAAAACACACTGGGGTGGAGAGGGAGATGCTGGAGGTGTGTGAGACCACGAAGACTGCAGCTGGAGGCGATGGTGAAGGAGGGGAAAAGCCGACCCTGAAGTCAGTGAAGGAAAAATTTAAAACTCGGAGGGGTTCAGGTGAGCCAGACCCAGGTCTCATCCCAGGGCCCTTCCCCAGCCCATCTGACGCTCTTCCCTACACCCTTGGCCTTACCCATGACCTCCGGGCCCTCCGTGTCACAGAGACCCTGGCCTCATGGCCCCCTGCCCCTGGGCGGGGCCTGTCTTGCTTCTTCTCTGGCCCCGCCCCCAGCAGCACCTCCCCCACCCAGGAAGATGCCCCCCCCCCCACCCAGCTGCAGCTCCTGCTGCATTTCTTCCGAGTTTTCATGCACTGCCCCATGCTCTCGAGGCCAGGGCTCTCTGGATGTGCCCAGCTCACTGGAACACATCAATGTCTGCATTGTATGCGCTGTTCCGCAGAGGGGCCAGCAAGCACCCCCAGCCCCTCACTGGGCAGCCTCCGTGCCTCCCTCCCCAACCCCTCCCCCCCACCTCCCATTGTCCAAATAGGGCTCACAGGCTCACATGGGACCTTCCACTGACCTCACCAGCCCATTTCCCTGGCAGGCTGGAAAATCCAGCCTTAGAGGGGTGGAACGGCTTTACCCTTGGAATTCAGCCCTACCCCCCCTCCCCCCCAGCCCCCGCAGTCGCAGATCTGCCAGTTTTGCTTTTTCTCCACATTTCTCCACGGACCCTTCAGGCTTGGGATAAAAAACCCCACCGAAGGGGTTTGGGAGGGCTGGGGAGGACGTTCAGTTCAGAGAATTCCTGAGCCTCAACCCCAGCTGGCAAGCAAAAAGTGGGCTCTGACATTCACTAACTCGACCAAGCCCTCCCTTCAGAGGAAGAGAGGTGACCAGTGTGGAGGTATGGAAGAGGCATGTCTGGGGGACAGCATGCCCCCGGGTTCCTTCCCGCACAGAAGAGGCTTCGAGGGTTCCCCTTCACATTCTCTACCAACCCCTTTTCCAAAGGACACCCCACCCAGATGGGGGCTGTCTTGGCAGCATGGACTCAGGGCACCCTACTCTCTCTTTTTTTTTCCTCCATGTTGCTCTTCTCCAGAATGAATGATTTTGTTGTTGTTGTTGTTGTCTCCAAATGAATGATTATTTTTGTTGCTGTTAATTTTTTTTTAAATTTCTGGGGCACACTCAGCAGTGCTCAGTGGTTGCTCCTGCCTCTGAACTCAGGGATCTATCTCTCTTGGAGGGCTCAGGAGACTAGTTGAGGTGTCAGGGTGCATTGGGAGTGTGAGCATCAGGTGTGTGAGGCGTGTGCAGGAAGAAGAGTGAACAGGCAGCCCCTTGAGCAAGGCACAGGTGGCAGGGCAGAGCTAAGGGCTGGGAGCTGAGGCTAAGCCGAGAACCTTCTCATTCTTGCAGTGGTCAGCGTGGCCATGACCGCTGGCCCCATGTGCTCCCCAGGCCTTCCACTCACTGGGTCTGCTACCCTCCTCCAGCCCAACGCTTTACCTGCCTGGACCCCAAAGATGTGTTTTTCTGTTTGTAAACTGCACCAGGAAGGAACCAAGCCCTGTTTGCCTTGAAATGGGCAGATCTAGAGACAGGCAGGGAAGCTTGGTCACTGTGGACCGTTTTCTCCAGGTGCAAGAATGCAGCTCCCTTGTTCAGGGAGGTCCTGGCTATGCCCTGGGCAGCCCTATAGTGTCCTGTCCTGCAGTGCATTGAGGATGCAGTCCTGGCAGCAGAAACCCAAGGGCCTGATGCACATCTCTACTCCTACTCTTGGAAGAAAGCACATTTAGAAATAAGGACTCACCAATGTACCCCCCCAAAATCCCGCTCTTCCCACAACAACCAAACAGCACTGAATTCAGCCTCAAAATTGGACTCCACAGAAAGAAAGGGACAGACATAGAAAGATTGCATTCATCTGGGGAACATAAAGTACAAAATAGGAGACTAACACCCAAGAATAGCTGAGATAGGTACCAGGAGGTTTAGGTACCAGCCACACATGTTAGGGGAAAAGGCAGCTCAGATAGAGAAGGGAGCACCAAATAAAGGGTGTTGGGAGGATCCTCCCAGGATGGGAGATGCATGCTGAAAGTAGACTATAGACCGAACATGATTGCCACTCAATGCCTCTTTTGCAAACCACAGCACCCAAAAGGAGAGAGAGACCAAAATGGAATGCCCTGCCACAGAGGCAGGGTGGGATGGGGGAGATGGGGGGTGGGAGGGATACTGGGATCAGTGGTGGTGGAGAATGGACACTGGTGGAGGGATGGGTGTTCGCTCAATGTATAACTGAAACCCAGCACAAAAATTTGTAACTCTACAACTGTACCTCATGGTGTTTCACTAATAAAAATTAAAAAAAATAATAATTCCACAACAACAACCAAAAAAAAAAAAAACAAAATTGGACTCTGGGGAAGAGGAAGGAGTTGAACCTCTTTGTTCCTGAGAAAGGGCCCCAGGCTCCAGGAGTCCTGAAAGAGACACTTGGGCTCCTGGCACAGACTGGGGACAAAGATCTCTCTCTGAGGCCTGTGAATGGTCACTGTGCCTCTGACCTCCAGCTGCTGCTGTCCTGCTGGTCATACTGAAAACAATTCACCCCAAACTTCCCCATTCAGCGATGACAGCAATGAATTTCAGTGGGCATGAGCGGCTACCAAATGCCTGGATGGCACAATATCGTGGACTGTTATATAAAACCCCATCAAACTTTTGCAGCTGGACAGATCATGCACGCTGCCACCTTTCTGCCCTGAGAAGAGTTCTCACCCCCTCCCACCTTGTCTTTCAGGAAGTGCAGGATGACATCTATGACTGTCCATGGGCAGTCTCCTGTGACTGTGGAGGCTCAGGCACAAAATTTCCAACTGTGGGCTAGTGTTGGGTGAGGACTGGAAGGAAGAAGCCCTCCAAGTGCCCCCTCCCTGCCCCAGGAACGGACCCTTTTGCAAGGTCCCTGAACCCCACGGCTCTCACAGCGGCAGGTATCATGCCCTAGACTCACCACACTCAGGAAGACACAGGGGTCCCAGAGAGTGTTGGCAGAAGAGGGGACCTGCTTGGTATCCCACTGAGCAGTCAGCCTCGCCCTGGCCGTGTCCCAGGAGCTGCCTGTCAGCGCAGTGCGGGAGCATGAGGATCCCACGCGGGCCTCATCGGGTCTCTGCTGTTTCCTAGCCTGTGACAATTTCTCTCTTGCATCTACATTGTGGGGTCCCGCCAAAATGACTCTGGAATTGATCTTTTTATGTGGGGTTGAGGGCATTGATTGGTCTAGGATGTTGACTCCCAAGTTCCAGGTAAAGCCCATATGTTTCCTTTGGTTTTCGGCATGTGGCTCAGTGAGGATGTTGGGAATTTTCTGGTGTGAAACTATGTAGACAGAAGGGCATCATTTCCCAGACCAGACTACCAGTGAAATGTTAGTTTTTCTCTCCTTGATGGCCTTGATATGCTCTTGGGCTCCTGGCAAAGAGACCCCTACACGGACACTGCTTGATGCTTGATGCAGGAGTCACAGGTGGGTCCTGATCTCATCCTGGACATTCATCTTACTAAAGCTTCAGTTTCCCAGTGATTGTCCTTGATTCAATCATTCCCAAATGTGCATTACGTGGAGGACCTTGGATGGACCTCGGACAGGCGCCAGGCCACCCTGATTTGGATAAGGGAAGGCCTAAGGTTCCACATGTGATATGGTCCAGAGTACAGCATGGGACAGTCTCTGGCCAAAAGAATGGTCAAGGACCCCTTGGGCCTGGGATTGGCAAAATAAAACTGGCCCCAGGAGTGGAGTCTGGGGAGTAGGAGCAGATGACATGTGCCCAGGAAAAGCCAACATATTGGACCTTTCATGCCTGACTTTACAGGAGCCATTGAACTCAATTTGAAGCGACAGATTAAAGGAATCTGTAATTCTCTTGCTGAGCGTATGCAAGATGACAGGCAACATTGATGAGAAGCAAATTTCACCATTGCTGTAAACGTTTAACACAAAGGAGGTGAGGAAACAGAAACATCTGCATCAGCAACTTGTCACCGTGTCCAATTGTAGAACCGTGGGTCTTCTGGCAGGGAGAGCTGGAGGCATGCTGGGTGTGAGCAGGGCAGGAAACGCTCGGGCACTGAGGGTCTGCCCCAATGGCACTGCTGCCAGCACCTAGACTAGCCCTGGTCTCCTTGGTCACAAATACTAACAGTAATAGAAATGGGGAGTTGTGCTGAGCCCCAGGGTCGACTCTGGTGCACTGAGCAAACACCATGGATTGCCTGAGGCTGCCAAAGCAGATGCAAACTCTGCAGGGGCCCACAGAGACCAGGCAGGGGAAGGAGACAGAGTCTGGGTGGGGAGGCGGGGTGCGGGGCAGGAATCCTGACAAAGGTCCCCAGCAAGTGCAGACCTGGGCGCTAGTTTCATCTTGATTGACAGTGACCCTTGATGAGCATGGTGTCATTGAGAATATACCCTGGACGGTGGGATCCTGAAGTGGGGGTGGGGCAGGGGGTGGGATGTGCCTGCTAACTGTGCTTTTCTCATTTGTCTGAGCAGCCCAGAGGTGAAAACACATCACCCCACCCCCAGGGCTGATTCTGGTCTCCTCGCTGCTCTGGGTGCCCCAGAGGCCAGATGGGGGCTGTGGTGACTGGGAACAGGCAGAGGGTCTCTAACTCAACTGGCCACCCAGGTAGAAAAACTCCTTAAGGTCCAGAATGCCATGGGCAGTAAGGGTCCAGAACAAAACTGACTCCCTGGCCTTAGTTGTCTTTCCAATCTATGGGCCCTGGGCCTGCTCAGTGCCCAGCAGGGAGGAAAAGGTGTTTCTCCAATGAGGACTGAACGCTGCTCTACTCCAATCAGTCATGGGGGGGGGGGGGGTTTGAGCCATTTGAAAGAATGAATTCAAGATGGGGGAGGGAGCTGGAGGCTGGTCAGGCCCAACTTTGGTCAGATTTGGCCACTGCTGAGGGCCTCACTGTAGAATGGACATCTCTCAGAGTCAGGCCAGAAATGAGAAACAATCCCAGAGAGTCACTCATCACTGAGCATCGCCAGAAGATTAACCTGCAGGTGCTAGTTTGTCAGGATCAGCCGCAGCGGGGTGAGCTAAGGGGGGCTCGCAAATGATTCTGTCTGCCAAGCCTAAGGGGATGGAACCAAGGAGACCACAAGAGGCAGAAGCGAAAAACTAGGCAGGACCTCTGAGAGACCCACTCTAGGAGGTGGACAAGATGGATGGGTCAGGAATCACCAAATTTGACAAGAATCAAATATGAAGTTTGCTCTGACAAAATGGTGACCAAAACCAAATGGCAACTGGCTGAGTGGACAGCAACATTCCTGGAGTCAGAGATCACCTTGTCCCAGGTGAGGAAGACAAGATTTATCGCCCATGTGGTGACAGGAAGCCACCAGGCTTCATTCCAGGTTCCTTACTATTGACCCACGAACAGATGCCTAGGACCAGACCAAGACAACTTCAAAGCCCCCTTATTCTAACCCAGGGCACGGGTGTACCATTGCCTCACCTGAGGTTCGGAGAGTCCGCCCGGGAGCGCCCCCAGTAAGTTACTCCTATTTCCTTAATTTTATTTCTATGTCTCTGTCCCTCTGTCTGACCCGGATGCGGTTCCTAAATCTCTCACCGAGTAAGAGAGTGAGAGCAGTTTGCCCGAGCAGTGATGGAAGAGGCTCACGGGAACGCTCAAACAATGGAGCTAGAAACTGGAGTCACCACTGTGGGAGCACCTGAGAGCACTAGGCACCACTGCATGTTAGATGAAAGTTGTTACCGCAGAATCGAGGTAGCCTGAAAACAACCGACATAATTATGCTCTGACCTGCTAATGCCCGTTTGGGGGTAGCTGGATAGAGCCTGCACACATGGAATACACTGGGGTGCTTCTGGTAATCTCTTGGGTGCCACCTGTGTCTTGGTGAGACTCTGTAAGATCCTAAGAGGAAAAACTCCCAAGACAGTCTTTCAATGTCCAGGGAGAACAGCTCTCCCCACCGGCAAGGGTGGATAGGGGTGAGCCGCTGATCCCCACAGTCTCTCAGCTCCCCAAACCTCAAGGCAAACCTGGACTTGGTGTTTCCAGAGCCCAGGGACCCAGAGGCAGGACACGGGGAGCTAAGCCCAGAGCCCCAGTAGTCGCTGCGAGAGGGTGTGCAGGACATGTGTGAGGTGTGCAGAACCGTGAGAGTGAATGGGCGGCCCCAGGCCCATGGTGCAGGTAGAGGGGCAGGGCTATGAACTGGGCACCGAAGGGTAAACCAGGAGCTGCCTGTGGCTGCCCTGGCCAGCCTTACCAGGAGTGTGACTCCCAGTAGCAGTGTGACTGGCAGGAAGGGGCATGGCTGACCAAATTCCTGGAAATGACTGGAACAGGATTGCTCTTCCTTCTGAGGCTTTGCCATCTGGTCTGACACATGGATCTGGACACACTTCTTCTCACCAGTAGAGTGTCACTCAGCCAAGGCTGTACAACAGGTCCGGGTGTGCAAGAGCAAAGAGGAGTCAGGGCCTGATGCTTTCTTCCATGGGGTCTGGCCGGACTGCTGACAGGTGACAGTGGGACTTGTATTAGGGAACCTGATGGTCCACACAGAAGTGGGGCGCTATTATCAGGGATCAGTTCTGTACAGCTCGGGGACACTAGAAACATGTTCCATCTCATAGCCCCATCCTGCTCCACTGATAACACACTGTCTTCCTGCCAGGGCAGGTGCCATGGAGAGGGACCCTGGCTGAGGGAACAGCACCTTGGACCCACCTGCTGCAGGAGCACTTTCAAGTCCTCATTCTGAGAAACCTGATGTGGCCACTAGGGGGCAAAGTGGGGTCTGTCCCTGGTGCCACTGCAGAGGGGAATGGGGGAACAGGCACCAGGGGCAGGGGAGGCCACCGAGGTGCTGCAGTGGAAGGCAGGGCCCTGGGTGCTGCATCCTGCCCTCCCTCCTGGGGACGCATCCGTGATTGAGACCTTCAACCCTTGGGGTGGACTCTCCTGGGGTCATTGACAGGCTTCACACAGGGGCAGGCAGGTGACGCGTCTTGGCATGGTGACATGGCCGAGGCTTCCCACAATCTAGAAGCAATTGTCAACTACTGGCCAGACCTGCCCCGCCCAGTGACACACACACCCACACAGGCCTGGGATAGATCCATTTATTGCAACAATCGTGAAAATCAGACAGTGGCAGTCAGGGAGAAAGCCCGCCTTCCTCCTTCCCCTCTTCTCAGCCAGCAATACAAAGTCCCCAAACAGCCCCAAAGAGTGTGTAGAATCCGGTCACTGTATGGTACCAGCGGCCAAGCTTCAGGGCTGTCATGCGAAGAAACAGGACCCCACAATGGGGAGATGAGAGCGGAGTTGTAACTTCTGACCTCCAAATCATTGTTTGCTAGTGCTGGGGGGATATATCTGCCATCCTGATCCCTCCGATCTTGTGGAGAGGGACATTTCTTCCCCACTGTTTCCTGGGGCCTAGTGGGCGGGGGGGACATCTCAGCCCTTCCGATCCATGGGGCCTAGTCGGGGGGACATCTCGGCCCCCCATCTGATCCCTGGCGTCCAGTGGGGGGGCCTCTCTCTGCCCCCCCCAATCCCTGGCGTCCAGAGGGGGGCCTCTCTCTGGCCCCCCCGGTCCCTGGCATCCAGTGGTGGGGGGCCTCTCTCTCTGGCCCCCCCGATCCCTGGCGTCTAGTCGTGGGGGGGGGCCTCTCTCTCTGGCCCCCCCGATCCCTGGCGTCCCGTGGGGGGGGCCTCTCTCTCTGCCCCCCCCCGTTCCCTGGCGTCCAGTGGGGGGGGGGCCTCTCTCTCTGGCCCCCCCGGTCCCTGGCATCCAGTGTGGTGGGGCCTCTCTCTCTGGCCCCCCCGATCCCTGGCGTCCAGTGGGGGGCCTCTCTCTCTGGCCCCCCCGATCCCTGGTGTCCAGTGGGGGGGCCTCTCTCTCTGGCCCCCCCGATCCCTGTCGTCCAGTGGTGGGGGCGCCTCTCTCTCTGGCCCCCCCGATCCCTGGCATCCAGTGGTGGGGGGGCCTCTCTCTCTGCCCCCCCGAACCCTCGCATCCAGTGGGGGGGGCCTCTCCTCTGGCCCCCCGATCCCTGGCGTCCAGTGGTGGGGGGTCCTCTCTGTCTGGCCCCCCGATCCCTGGTGTCCAGTGGGGGGGCCTCTCTCTCTGGCCCCCCTGATCCCTGGCATCCAGTGGGGGAGCCTCTCTCTCTGCCCCCCCCCAATCCCTAGCGTCCAGTGGTGGGGGGACCTCTCTCTGCCCCCCCCGATCTCTGGCGCAGAGTGGTGGGGGGGCCTCTATCTCTGGCCCCCCCCGATCCCTGGCGTCCAGTGGTACGGGGGGGCCTCTCTCTCTGGCCCCCCGATCCCTGGCGTCCAGTGGTGAGGGGGCCTCTCTGGCCCCCCCAATCCCTGGTGTACCGTGCTGGAGGGGGCCTCTCTGCACCCCCTGATCCCTGGCGTCCAGTGGTGGGGGAACATCTCTGGCCTCCCCCGATCCCTGGCGTCCAGTTTTGGGGGGGACATCTCTGGCCCCCCCATCCCTGGCGTCTAGTTGGGGGGACATCTCTGGCCCCCCCGATCCCTGGGGTCTAGGGCGGGAGACATTTCTGCCCCCCTGATCCCGGGGTCTAGTGGAGGGGGAAACTGTGCCTCCTGATCCCTGGGGGGCCCGGGGGAAGGCACATTTCTTCCCCCACATCTCTGGGTCTAGTGGAAGGAGTCTTTACTGTCCCCCTGATATCATGTGTCTTGAGATGGAGAATAGTTGTGGCTTTGCCCTGATCCCTGGACTTGCAGTGAGGGATATCCCTGGTTCTAGTGGAGGGAGAAGAGCAAAGGGCAGAGGAAGAAGGCAGAACTTGGATGGTGTGGGGAGGATGGGGCTGGGCTAGATCAAATGGGTGAGAGAGGCAGGGTGCTTAGGTGCAGTAAAATCGAGGTGTCAGCGAGGTGTCAGGCTGCCAGTGGAGCTCTTGCTGACCAGCTGCGTTTTCTGGATTTTTGGCGGGTCATTACAGGACCTGGGTCCGATGTCAGTGGACTCCTCTTCCTTAAGGACAGCAACAGGAGCATCTCCAGCTCTCACACAGGTCATGGTCCCTGCCCCCTGGGACTTGACTGACTCCTGCAGCTCCTGGACTCTGGCACTCCTCCTGCCTGGCCTCCTGTGCCTCCTCCTTCTCTGTGGCCTCCAGCTCCTCACGTTTTGTGTCCAGGAGCACCTGTGTGTTGTTCGTCTCCACGCCAATCCCTTTGGAGTGGATGGGATGTGGGGCAGCATAAGGGTCTCAACCAAGGAAGGGAGGTGGGGGGCTGGGGGTGGGGCCGCCTGGCTCCCCTCCCCAGTAGCCCCGCCCTCTGACCCACAGGGGCTTCTCCCTGTCACTCACCCTTTTCCGGGACTCCTTTTCACTTTACCAGGTTCTGCAGCTGCTGTTTCTGCTGCTGAGTCCCACAGAAGAGCACCTGGGGTGAAGGCACTAGCTGAGGAGGCAGTTCTAGGGCCTTCCTGCCCCAGAGCCCGTGGCCCCTCTCTCACCTGGTCTCCCTCAGCTCCCTGATGGCGGCCTCCAGCAGGGCCTGCTGCCTTGGTGGCACCTGCAGCAGCTGGTCTATGGGCTGCTTCTGCCGCAGCATCCGCTGGTACAGCTGCTCCTCCTTTGAGCCCAGGTGACTGCGGGCGTCCAGGTGCTCTTGTTGGCAGCTATGTGCATTTCCAGGTACCAGCAGATCGGCCCCAGGGAAGCCATTGGCACTGCACCTTTTCGTCCTGCCCTGGCATCTGGGGGAGGTAGGACAGTGTCTGTGAGTACAGGCAGGAGGACCGACTACATCCCAACCAGGAGATGCAGGGCTCAGACCCTCAACCACAGGCCCCCATGGCGTCTTTGTCCCAGAGCCTAGGAGTTGGGTCTCCCTCTGCCTCGGACCCTGACTCCTACCTGGCAACTGCCAACTCCAGACCCCTCTGTGTAGTGTGGGCCAGTCAGTGCCACCACAGCCCTCAGTTAGGACATTCTCACCTGTCCTTCCTGCCATCACCCAAGGCAGGCTCTTGGCCTCACAGGGGGTCTCACCAGCCCATTTCACAGACCAGGAAAGTCACAGCCCAGAAGGCTCAAGTATTATGCCCAAAGAATCCCCCAGGGTGGAGGGGAGCTGATGGCCAGCAAACCCTGCACCCTCTAAGAAAACTCTTGGTGTACAGCAACTTTTCGTGGGCTCGCAGTGAAGACATGTTGGAATGATAGGTGATAATTGGAGATGATAGGAGACTCGCTCAGCGCCAAGACTGCGGAATGTTACCCAGACCCCTTCCACTGTTGCTGAGACACAACTCAATCCTGGCCGGGCTCCCGGCCGGCCACCCCACAGCCCTCAGACTCCAGGCGGCGCTGCGCCCGCTTCTCTCACCCCAGCTCAGTCCCCTCGGCCCCCACTCGCATCCGCAGTTGTTCTCCGGGTTCACCCGTTGTTCCTGGAACCTCCTGCCTCCACCTGTCCTTCGAAATGTTTTCAACGATGTGGCTGTTTCGGGGGCACCCAGAGGCCGGTAAACCTGAGAGGAAGCAGACAGTCAAGGACCCCAGACCTTCAACCCCACCCAAACTTCATGGTCCACAGCCCCGACTCTTGGTTTCTCCTGCTCATCTCGGGGGCTGCTCATTTCTCACCGCCATCTGCTGCTCCGGGCACCTTACTAAGTAGATTCTTTCCTGCTTTGGACCCACTGGAGCCCTCCTGGCAGTGCTGGCAGGGACACGAGGGACAAATAGAAACAAGCGTTCTATGTCCCGGCCCTAGAGCTCTCTGCATTTTCAGGGTCGTAACATTCTGGGGAGTGGACAGCTGACCCCATTTCCTCTGGCTGCCCGCAGAGCAGGACACAGGTGTGGAGGGACAGGGAGACTCGCCCAGCTCCTGCTCCCAGCCTGTCTCCCGTGTCACAATGCCCCATTCACAGGGCCCCTCCCTGGAAACTCGAAGTCAGTCCTCCCCGACTTGCCCTCATCAGACATCACAGGCTTCAAGCTCCTGGTGCTGTGCACCAGCCCAAATCATTCACCCCTAAAGGATGACGCTCTGCCAAGCAATCTTCCGCCTTTATAAGATACACTCGATGTTTTAAAATTATGTTCTTTCAGCTCTTTCTGTCCCAAACAAGAGGGGAGGGGTGTTTTCGCACAGTTAGATCCACTGCCAGGAGGGTCTGTGATGAGGTGTCTGGGAGTCGGGAACCCTGCTTTGACTCCCCAGCTCCTCAGTGCTGCCCTGAGCTCCCACCCCCATTGTTTCCTGAGTTGGGTGGGCCAGTGTCCAGCCACCCAGGTGTTTGGTCAGCGGGAGCCCAGGAGATCCTATTCTGGTGGCAGGAGGAAACAGGGCCTGGAGAGAGGGTCTCTGGGGACTCCCATCCCAGAGTCCTGGGAGACCCTGGCGAGGACAGAAGTTGCTGGAGGACTAGACTGCCTGAAAACGTGTCTGTCAATGGGCGGAGGCTTTATCCCGGGCCTCCTGGCCACACACTGACCAGTGCAGAACCAGCGCATGGCCCAGGGCTCCTGGGTTAGCACCGACCTAGCACTTTTTCTTCCCATCTTTTCATGCTCTGCCAATTTCCAATGATCCCCTAGGGAAAGGGTCAACATGCAGAAGGTGCATTGGGGCCACTTCTCCCTTAAGCCTCCTTGAGAGAGGGTGTCCCGAGGGGCGGGGCCACGAGCATTTCTATAGGCAGGGATGTGGCCGTGGCCTCAGGACACTCTGAGTGATTCCTCCCCGCCTTGCTCTCCTCAGACATCACAGGCTTCAAACTCCTGGTGCCAAGCACCAGCCCAAATCATTCACCCCTAACGGATGAGGCGCTGCCATGTGACCCTCCGCCTTCACAAGATATATCTGATGTTTTAAAATTCTGTTCTTCCATCTCTTTCTGTCCTAAATTAGACGGGAAGGGTGTGGTCGCACAGTAAGAGGTTTTTGGCAGGAGGGTCTGTGGTGAGGGGTCTGCGTACCCGGGGACTCTGCTTTGACACCCCAGCGCCACTGAGGCAGCTCCTCAGCATTGCCCTGAGCACCCACCCCCATTGTTTCCTGAGCTGGGTGGGCCAGTGTCCAGCCACCCAGGTCTTTGGACAGCAGGAGCCCAGGAGGTCCTATTCTGGGGACAGGAACGGACAGGTCCTGGAGAGGGGCTCTCTGGGGACTCCCATCCCAGAGTCCCGGGAGACCCTGACCAGGACAGTGGCTGCTGGGGACAAAACTGCCGGAAGACTTGCTGGAAATGGGCCCGGGCTTGATCCTGTGGCCTCGGGGCCATACACTGACCAGTGCAGGGCCAACGCAGGGCCTTTTCTTACCGTCCATTGCGCTCTGCGAATTTCCAACGATCTCCTAGAGATGACACCTAGAGGTGACCCGTATATGACCCGTGGAAGGGTAAATATCTGGAGGTGACCCCTAGATGACCCCTCGAAGGGTCAACAGGGAGAAGGTGTGATGGGGCCACTTCTCCCTCAAGCATCCTTGAGAGAGGGTCCCCGAGGGGCGGGGCCACGAGCTTTTTTATAGGCAGGGAAGGGGCGTGGCCTCGGGGCTGCAACCCCATTGGCCAGGGAGAAATCTAGAGCTCCCAGGGGTAACCTCACAATGAAGGCTGCACCAGCCTCTGCCCTGGTGGGCCTGACGGGCCTCCCCGCCCCCACCCGGACCCTCGGGCACTGCCCCCTACCGACGATGGTGGGTTGGAACTCTGTGGGCCCCATGGTGGGCCAGGAGCACTGACCCTTTCGGTCTCCCATAGCTCAGTCCACGACTTTCTCATTCCCAGAGACCACGTCCCCTCATGCCCAGGCTGGGCTGCAGCTGCCAGGATTAGCCCCTGAGCACCCCTAGGTCTGGCCTGGCTGCTGCTGTGGGAGCCCAGCGAGCCTGACAGAGGCGCCGTCCTGGACGCTGTCCCAACTGCTCCTCACTCCAGCCCCTCTCCTTTATCTTCTTGGAGCCCCTGCCCCCTGCCCTGCCCCTCTCCTCTCCTGAAGCCCGCAGAGTTCTTGCTCCCACCTTATCCTGTGTCCACGTTCTCTCTGTCCTCTAACTGCTTCCTCCCAGACTGGCAGCAGCCAGTTTGTGGGGCCATGAGCCCCCAGACCCAGTCAGTCCCTGACCAATTCCCCCTGTTGCTCAGAGACTTCCCTTTCTAGGTCCTGGAGGGCTCTTAATGACCCCATAGAACCTCCCCACCCCAGCTCTGCCCCTTTCTCTGAGACTCAGTCCATCCTACTGGGAGCTGGACACCAGTCTTGGCCTTGGGGAACCTTGATGCTTCTCTGGTGTTGATCCCGGCGTGCTCTGGAAATCCCTCTCAAAACACACACTCCCAACTAGGGCCACTAAGCCTGGCCACGCTGACCTCACGAGTCCTACAGCCTGAAAGGAACCCCAACTCCCCCATATCGCCCGTGCCCACTATGGCATCCACGAATGCACCTGTCCTCCCTGCCCTGAGCACATTCAGGCCCCAGTGGTCTCCGGCTGTCTCCTTTAGCTCTGACATCTCCCCCTCTCACATTCGCTGGGCTGAGAATCAAATTAATCTCTGATGGTGGGGCACAGGGTCACTGTGGGCTTGTGCTGTCTGGGGAGCCTGTGGGCAGTGAAGGGTTCCACACTGGGGTGAGGCTCTGGGCAGAGAAAGTCCATCTAGTCCTTGAGAGGTTTGGGAAATACCAGGTTTGCAGGTCCTTTACCTGAGACATGATCTGGCCACTAGGGGGCCTGGCACCCACGAAGCATTGGGGGCAAGGTGGGGGCTCTTCCCGGTGGGAACTACAGAGGAGGTGTAGACGGAACAGGCACCATGGGCATGGGCATGTCATGTCAGGTTCTGATCCATGGTGAGACCCCCAGAGGATAGCTCATGCTTCATTAAGAAGCATGAGCCGTTCCCTGGCAGGACCCACCCACCCAATGCCACTCACCCACACAGGCTGGGATGCATCCATTTGTAGAAACAATCTTGGAAACAGGACAGTGGCTGTCAGGGAGACTGATTCAGCCCTCTCCCCTCTCTCTCCTCTGCCACCAATTCATGATCCCTGAAACTGTCCCAGGTAGTGCCTAGAACTCAGTTGATGACTGTTCCAGCCTCCATCCTTTTCAGGACTTCCTTTCCCAGAATAGAAATAGTGCACTGGAGGAGGGGGAGCTCTCGGCTCAGACTTTTGCTTGGCCTGTAGCCCATGAACCGAAGGTTTGAGTGTTGCCTCGTTTTCCCTCGGCCAGGACGGGTAGATGGTTGTACCCAAGTGCCGTTTTTAAAATCGGATGCTCTGAATGAGTGTTTCCTCTAAGCACTGAGATCCTTCCAAGTACTGCCTCATTGACCCTCATGGCCTGTGTACATACCTGAGAGGTTTGGGGTTTGTTGGGATCTCTATTTGCTCCATTCTTTGTGATCAGGAGACCCTGTGGTGCCAGGGAACGTTCTTGCTCTCATGTATCCCAAGCCTGTACTGGGTCTCCTGAGACTTCTTTCTGGCCTTCTGGACAGAATTTTTACTCAAAAAGTGGAAAATGCCCTGGACCATGCAAGGACAGCCCACAAACTGGAAATATCTCAACATTTAGGTAGGAAAGCGGGGGTGAGCAGGCATTCTCCACTCCTCTCTCCTGGGGTATAATCTAAGGTGGAGGGTGGGGAGGTGGTCATTTCTTATTGCTACTCTTTGGACTATTTCTATGGGGGTGAGTATTTCTGCTCCTGGGACTCCTTACTGTGTAGTGTTGGAGGACATGTCTCCTATCTGAGCTCTGTTCTCTGTTGTGGGACATTTCTCCCCCTAGAGCTCTTGTGTCTAGTATTGGAAAACAATTTTCCCCAAAATCCCTAGTGTTTTTTTCTGGAGGAAATTTCAGCTTTGCTCATACCTGGTGCCGAGTTATTGTAAACATTTCTGTCCCTGGAACCCTGCTGTCTATTGTTACGGGAAACCTCTGCACCCCATGTTACTGGTGCCTACTACTTAGGGCCTTTATTTGCCTCCCAGACCACTAGTGTTTATTAGTAGGGGACATTTCTGCCCCCCACATCCCCGGTGCCCAATGTTGGGGGAGATTTCTGCCTCCAGATGCACAGTCTTCCCCACACCGCCAGCTTGTCCTTCTTGACTCTTACCACCTCCAGCTCCTCGGGCTTTATGATCTCCACTGTATTTGCCTCCACTTCAGTGCCCTTAGATTGACTAAAACTGGATAGACTGAGGGGCAGCCCCAGGCTCTCAGCCAACCAAGGGAGGGGGAGGGCTCGGGGGGAGAGTCAGCCTGGTTCTGCCCCCCCGCCCCGGGTATCCTGCCTCCTGACCCTCATTGGGGGCTTCTCCCTCCTAAGGACACTGACATTCACAATTTCAGGACACCTTTGTGTCACAGCAGCAGCCAAGTCCTGGCCTGAGTCAGGCCACTGTGGACTGTCCAAGTGGACTGTCACTGCTCAGGCAGAGTCACAAGTGGAGGGCCAGTACTGTCACCCCCTTCCCCTCCCTCACCCCTTCCACCTAACAGGGAAATCTCTCTTATGCCCTCTAAGAATTTGAGGAATCCTTCCTTAGGGCACTGGGAAAAGGTTGGCCCTGTCTGCTTGCAGCACTTTTCTTTGGGTGTTGGCACCACACCCAGACATGCTCAGGCTTTACCCCTGACTTAGCTCAGGGACCATACCTAGTGGAACTAGGGGGGCCCATTGATCCAACATCAGCAGTGTGCAAGACGATCACTTTATCTGCTGGACTAATGCCCTGCTCCAAGCGGTATTTTTTTTTTCAGCTGCTTCCCACCTAAATCTCCTTCCTGTAGAGTTGGGCTCCCTTAAAGATGCCTCACTCCCCCTTCTGTACGGCACAGTGCCCAGGGAGACAGCCCCGTGGAACCCGAGGCTTCCACTCCCGAGCACTTTCAGACTTTTCAAGAATGGGCCCCAGGGATATTGCTGGGGTGAAGGTGCTTGCCTTGATGCGGCCCAGCCCTGTTCAAGTCCTGATACTAGGATCTCCATAGCCCTGCTGAAGAGGAGAGGGGACCTCTGCCCACATTTCCCGCAGGCTAACTTCAGACTGGCTACCCTGGAGAGCAGGAGCTGCCATGAGGCACAGGGTCTGGGAAAGACGAAGACAGGCACGGAAATCACCCGGGATGGCCCAGAGGTGGTCTGTCACTCTGTTCAACTTAGAAACCAGGGAAAATCTCCCAAATTTTCCTACATTATTGATATGCTCCAGATCCTTCTCTGCACCAAGAAACCTTGGTCATTTCTTGTTCCATACTCTCCTGTCAGCTGCTTGCTAATACCCCGTCGCCCATCAGATCTGCTGTAAAACTGATCTCTCGCCTTGTGCGGTGTTCAGACTTAGGAACTATTCATTCCATTAGCACTATTATCTCATCATGTTCTCCCACTTGCCAAAATGTGCCTTTTTTTCCTTTATGGGTCACACCCCGCGATGCCCAGGGGTTACTCCTGGCTCATGCACTCAGGAATTACTCCTGGTGGTACTCAGGAAACCATATGGGATTCTGGGAATCAAATCCAGGTCAGTCGTATGCAAGGCAAACACCCTACTCACTGTGCTATCACTCCAGTCCCAGCTTCTTGGTTTTTAGTTAGTTTTAGGCAGAAATTTTGGCAAAATATGTATGTGATCATAGTCGTTCAAAACTCAAAGTTATATTAGTGCTGCAATTCTCATTTGTGAAACAATAAAACTCACTACCAAGCAGGGGAGAAAGCAAGACAAGACCAAAAGGAAAAAGAGCAACACCCAAGCAGTGGCACCTGGTGCACTGGAGGAGTTGTCAGAGAGCATGGCAGCTGGATGGCACTGCCACTCATCCAGTAGAGACAGCACTACCCCAGTGGAGTGGTTAACGCCAGGCCCCAGCACCTCCAGTGGAGACAGCACTACCCCAGTGGAGTGGTTAAGGCCAGGCCCCAGCACCTCCAGTGGAGACAGCACTACCCCGGTGGAGTGGTTAAGGCCAGACCCCAGCACCTCCAGTGTGCCCTTGGTCTAGAGGAGGTGCGAACTGGCAGGGCAGACAAGGGGCGGGGAGTAAGAGGGGAGCCAGAGCAGGAGCAGGAGTCAGGGGTGGAGGATGCGGAGGGGCAGAAGGCAGGCCCCAGATCATTGCCCCAGGGGGCCATGACATGCTGCAGGAGAGAACAAAGTGCCAATAAGACACCAGACATGTTGTGACCCTCTATGAATGGGAGTGGTAGACATTCAAAGTTGGTTAGCTTCCAGAAATGGCTACTGACATCAGGACCACTTGGACAGTCTGACAGAGTCACAGGGAGTCCCCAGGCAGGCAGGGAAGGCAGGGTAACTTGGTACCTACACTCCCAAGAAAAGCCTCGTGGAAACAGTGGGCCCCATGACCCCCAAGACAGGGCAACATAGGAAGCAGAGCTCGTTGAAGGTATCGGAGGTGCAGCCCTTCCCTGCTTTTGCTGGACACGAGAATCCATGGTCTCAGCAGATGCTGGGGGTTCCATATGGAAAACAAGGTTCTCTCTGTTCCTCACTTTAGTATCTTATTGGCATTAGATCTCCAGACAGAGCTAGAAGCGCAAATAAATGTCCACCTTGACACTGTGGATTCCCCCTTTGGAAAATACCCTCTCCAGGCGCTCTCTAATGGCAGTATCATGCCCCTCTGCTGGTAAACTCATGCTAGGAGTGAGCCTCCAGAGACAGCGATAATATCAGGTAGACCGTGAGGTGTGGCTAGGGATAGGGAAAGATACTGCGCAGGTGTGGGAGGCAGGAATAGTGGTGGGATGCAGCTCAACTGGGAGCAACCCATTGCCCTCAGTTCAGAAGTCATGACCTGCGCCGAGTAGTGTGGTCGGTCCTGCTGGTCACCTTGTGGTACCCAGCCCTTCCACTCTCTTGAGTCTGTTTTCCTCTAGTGCCCAATGATTGACTGGCCTGAACCTCAAAAGATATGCTTCCCCCTTTGCAAATTGTTCCAGGAAGCAGACCCGTTTGCCTTTGGGCCAAAGGATCCAGAGACAGAAGGAAACCTCAGTCACTGTGGACCCGTTGCCCAAGGATTCAAAAACTCGGCCACCTTCTTCAGGAAGACCCTGGCTCTGGACTTAAGAAAATCCTCGTTGGAGCCCTGGAATGTACCATCCTGCAGTCTGTAAATGATAAGGTCCTAGTGTAAGAAGCCTAAGAGGACTGAAAGAGAGCCTCAGAGGCTCTGCTCCAGCTCTTGGTTGAGGCTGGGCACCAGACCTCCTGGAAGAATGAGCATTTAGAAGTGAAAAAAAGAAAAACAAATAACCTAAAAAAATCAGCAGTAGGGCTCCAGAGGCATAGAGGTTGATCCTCTTAGTGCCTGAGAAATGGCACCAGGCTCTAGGTGCCCTGACCCAGGGTAGGGACATTGGCAGAGGTCTGGGCATACCTGTCTCTGAGGCAGGGGGCTCTGATCTCTCGCTGTGCCACAGAGGTAAACAAACTATCTACCTCCAGGTCCCCATTCAGGGGTGACACTCATGACTAACAAAGGGTCCCAGTGGCTACCAATTGCCCAGATGGCACAGTCCCTGGGATTATGATGTGAAAACCCACATCTAACTTTTGTGACTCTAGATTTTGATGTGAAAACCCACTCTAACTTTCGCGACCCCAGCCTTTCTGCTTATTCGATGGGACCCCATCCTCTGACTTGCAAGAAGCAGTGGACTAAATCTCTTGCTCAGAACCACTGAACAGTTCAGGAGCAGTTTCCAACCTGAGTGGCATCCGGATAAAGACCATAAGAATGAACCCCTGAATCCCTCTGGAAAAACTGGGTAGGGGCGCGTGCGCTCGGGGAAGGATAGGGACAAGCACGAAGCATGGTGAGACTCCATGATCTCTTAATTTTCATATTAAAAGGGAAAGGTAAAAATTAAAGGCACTCGCGGTGATCGTCGATTTGCTCAAGCGGGCCCAGTAACGTCTCCATTGGAGATTTTGTTGTTACTGTGTCTGGCATATCGAATACGTCACGGGGAGCTTGCCAGGCTCTGCCGTGCGGGCAAGTCACTCTCAGTAGCTTGCCGGGCTCTCCCAGAGGGGTGGAGGAATCGAACTTGGGTCGGCCATGTTGGCCGCTTGTAAGGTGACCACCCTACCACTGTGCTATCACTCCATCCCCCGGAGCTTCTCGGCCTTTTGGCTAAGATCAAGTGTAGTATCTGTTCATATTAAAAATTGAAATTTATTTATTCGGATTTATTTTTTAATTGGGTTATTATTTTATGTTTTGAGTTTGCTCCTGCACATATGGATGTGCTGGAGGCTGTGTACCTTTTTTTTTAATCCAAGAATTTTCTTTTTATTAATTTTTATTAGTGAAACTCCATGAGGTAAAATTGTAGACTTATAAATTTTTGTGCTTGGGTTTCAGTCACACAATGATCAAGTACCCATTCCTGTACCAGCACCCATCCTGCACCACCACGGGTCCCAGCATCCCTCCCACCCCCCCAACTGCCTTTCCCACCCTGCCTCTTTGGCAGTGCATTCCCCCTTGTTCTCTCTCTCCCCATTTGTGCGCTGTGGTTTGCAATAGAGGCACTGAGTGGTAGTCATGTTTGGTCTATAGTCTACTTTCAGCATGCTTCTCCCACCCTGGGAGGATCCTCCCAGCACCCTTGATTTGGTGCGCTCTTCTCTAGCTGAGCTTCCTTGGAGACTGTGTAACTTCTTTACTTGCAGAGTACGAGTCTCAATGTTGTTCTGTTTGGGTCATCTCGCCACTCCTAGTGGGCAGCATCCCTGTCATGGGGGCACGTTTGCAATTGCTTTATGTAGCCGCAGAGCCTCATAGTCCCATAGCCCCATTCCTCAGTGGGAAGGGGCAGAGGAGGGGAGAAGGGAGGGGGCAGGAAGGAGGAGGGGGAGAGGAGAAGGGCGGGAAGGAAGAGGGAAGAAAGACAAGGTTGGGGTAAATGAATATGATTTTGACAGGGTAGGTAAAAGACGTATTACAGATGAGTAAGAATTCTGTTGAACCATTTCTGACTCTTGGGGGGAACACATCACTTTCAGGCAGGTCACTTCGTGCCCTGGGATGGGTGTCTGCAGCCTCCTTACCTCACGGGCATCACAGTCTGTCTGATCTTCTGCCAACACAATTTGTCTTTGACGGGTTGTTGGCTCAGGTCTCTCTTGGATCTGGGTGTGATTTCCACCTCTAGGTGAAAGGGAGGATGGGGTGTGCATGGGGTGTCTTTAGGAAGGACACTGCCTTCTGGTTCTCACAGAACACTTGGGGTTCCAAGGCGGGTGTAGCCCGTAGGATGGCGGGGATCAAACCCAGATCAGCCACGTGCAAAACAACAACCTACCACTGTACTATTGCTCCAGTCCTTGAATTTCTTCTTTGACGAAGTTTCTGTTCATTATTCCTCTCTGCATTTCTTTGATGGGGTTGGGAGATATTTTTTTGTAAAGTTCTACCAATGTGCTATATAACTTGGATATTAGCCTTTCATCACCTAGGTATTGGGTAAATAATTTTTCCCATTCGGTGGGCTATCTTAGTAGCTTAGACGCCATTGCTTTTTTTTTTTTTAAAAAAAAACAAATTAGAACTACTTTGTCACCTCTTGATAGATCAACCAGACTCAATCTTAGCAAGGATATACTTCATTTGAGGGAAACAATGGAAGAAAGGGACTTAGTAGATATATACAGGACACTTCATCCACAAAAAGCTGAATATACATTCTTCTCAAGCGTACATGGAACATTCTCCAAGATAGACCACATGCTGAGCCACAAAACATGCCTCCATAAAATTAAGAAGGTAGAGATTGTATCAACAATCTTCTCAGACCATAATGCGCTGAAATTAGAAGTAAATCACACACAAAAACAGAAAACTAAATCAAACACCTGGAAATTAAACAGTGCACTATTGAACAACGAGTGGATTAGACAGGAAATCAAAGAGGAAATCAAAAGATTCCTAGAAACGAATGAAAATGAGAACACGAGTTACCAAAACTTATGGGACACAGCAAAGGCTGTGTTAAGAGGAAAGTTTATAGCTCTACAAGCATTCCCTCAGGAAGGAGGAGCGAGCACACATAAGTAACCTAACCTCACAGCTTAAGAGCTTGGAGAAGGACCAAAAAAAGGAGCACAACCCGAACAGGAGAAAGGAAATAATAAAACTCAGAGCAGAGATTAACGAGATGGAAACCCAAAAAACAATCCGAAAGATCAATGAAACCAAGAGCTGGTTCTTTGAGAAAATTAACAAGATCGATAAGCCTCTAGCAAAACTCACAAAGAAAGGGAGAGAGAAAACCCTAATAAACCGAATCAGAAATGAAAAGGGGGTCATTACAACAGAAACCACAGAAATTCAGAGGATCCTCAGGGAGTACTTTGAGAAGCTTTATGCCACGGAACATCAAAACCTCGAGGAAATGGATAAATTCCTAGACTCCTACAGACTCCCAAGGCTGAACCAAGAAGACCTGGAATACCTGAACAGACCTATCACCATCAAGGAAATTGAAATGGTAATAAAAAGTCTCCCCAAGCACAAAAGTCCTGGCCCGGATGGATTCACTAGTGAATTCTTCCAAATCTTTAAAGAGGACTTACTCCCAATACTCTTTAAGCTTTTCCACGAAATTGAAATATCAAAAACACTTCCAAACAGTTTCTACGAAGCAAATATCACACTGATACCAAAAGCAGACAGAGATACCACAAAGAAAGAGAATTACAGGCCGATATCCCTGATGAACACAGATGCAAAGATCCTCAACAAACTACTAGCAAATAGAATCCAACTACTCATCAAAAAGATCATACACCATGACCAAGTAGGATTCATCCCAGGGATGCAAGGATGGTTTAACATTCGGAAATCAATCAACATAATCCACCATATCAACAAAAGAAAAGATAAAACACATACGATCACATCAATAGATGCAGAGAAAGCATTTGATAAGATCCAGCACCCCTTTATGATGAAAACCCTAGCCAAAATGGGTATAGAGGGGACCTTCCTCAACATAATTAAAGCCATCTACCACAAGCCTACAGCAAGCATCATCCTCAATGGGAAAAAACTGAGAGCCTTCCCTCTAAGATCAGGGACGAGACAGGGATGCCCACTCTCTCCACTGCTGTTCAATATAGTACTGGAAGTATTTGCAATAGCGATTAGGCAGGAAAAAGATATTAAGGGCATTCAGGTAGGAAAGGAAGAAATCAAGCTCTCACTATTCGCAGATGATATGATACTCTACTTAGAGAACCCAATAACTTCCACCAAAAAACTCTTAGAAACAATAGACTCGTATAGTAAAGTTGCAGGTTATAAAATCAATACGCAAAAGTCCATGGCTTTCCTATACGCAAACAGTGAGAGAGAAGAAAGCAACATGAAAAAAACAATCCCATTCACAATTGTGCCCCAGAAAATCAAGTACCTAGGAATCAGCTTAACTAAGGAAGTAAAGGACCTGTACAAAGAAAACTACAAAACGCTACTTCAGGAAATAAAAGAGGACATGAGGAAATGGAAAGATATCCCCTGCTCATGGGTCGGGAGACTTAACATTGTCAAAATGGCAATACTACCGAAAGCATTGTATAAATTCAATGCAATCCCTATAAGGATACCCATGACATTCTTCAAAGAAATGGAGCAAACACTCTTGAAATTTATATGGAACAATAAGCCCCCACGAATAGCTAAAGCAATTCTTGGGAAAAAGAAAATGGGAGGAATCAACCTCCCGAACTTCAAACTGTACTACAAAGCAGTAATAATTAAAACAGCATGGTACTGGAACAAAGGCAGAACTGCAGACCAATGGAACAGGGTTGAATACACTGACATCTCTCCTCAATCATATGCTCATCTAATCTTTGATAAAGGTGCAAGTAATGTGAAGTGGAGTAAGGAAAGCCTCTTTAATAAATTGTGTTGGCATCACTGGACGGCTACATGCAAAAAAATAGGCTCAGAACTCTGCCTAACACCATGTACAAAAGTAAGATCAAAATGGATTAAAGACCTCAACATCAGACCAGAAACCATAAGGTACATTGAAGATAAAGTTGGCAAAACCCTCCATGACATTGAAGCTAATGGTATCTTCAAAGATGCCACGCCACTGGCCGAGCAAGTGAAAACAGAGATAGATAAATGGGACTATCTTAAACTAAGAAGCTTCTGCACCTCCAAAGAAACAGTGACCAAAATACAAAGACAGTCTACAGAATGGGAAAGGATATTCACCGAATACACATCTGACAAGGGGTTGATATCCAGGATATACAAAATACTGGTTAAACTCCACAAGAAGAAAACATCCAACCCCATCCAAAAATGGGGCAATGAAATGAACAGAAACTTTCTCAAAGAAGAAATCCGAATGGCAAAAAAGCACATGAGAAAATGCTCTACATCATTAATCATCAGGGAGATGCAGATCAAAACCACAATGAGATACCATCTCACACCTCAGAGACTGGCCCACATTCAAAAGAACAAAAGCAACCGATGCTGGCGTGGATGTGGCGAGAAAGGGACACTCCTTCACTGTTGGTGGGAATGTCCACTGGTTCAGCCCTTCTGGAAAACAGTATGGACGATTCTCAAAAAATTAGAAATTGAGCTCCCATTTGACCCAGCAATACCACTCCTGGGAATATATCCCAGAGAGGCAAAAATGTATAGTCGAAGTGACATCTGCACTTGTTTGTTCATTGCAGCCCTCTTTACAATAGCCAGAAACTGGAAGAAACCTGAATGCCCAAGAACAGATGACTGGTTAAAGAAACTTTGGTACATCTACACAATGGAGTACTATGTAGCTCTTAGAAAAGATGAAGTCATGAAATTTACATACAAGTGGTACAATATGGAAAGTATCATGCTAAGCGAAATGAGTCAGAAAGAGAGGGATAGACATAGAAAGATTGCATTCATCTGGGGGATATAAAGTAACAAAGTATGAGATTAATACCCAAGAATAGCTGAGATCAGCACCAGGAGGATTACTCCATAACTTAGAGGCCAGCTGGGTATCCTAGAGGAAAGGGCAGCTCAGATAGAGAAGGGAGCACCAAATAAAGGGTGTTTGGAGGATCCTCCCAGGAGGGGAGATGCATGTCGAAAGTAGACTATGGACTGAACATGTTTGCCACTCAATGCCTCTTTTGCAGACCACAACACCCAAAAGGAGAGAGAGAACACAGGGGATTGCCCTGCCACAGAGACGGGGGGATGGGGGGATGGGGGTGGGAGGGATATTATCCATGGTGGTGGAAAATGGGCACTGGTGGAGGGATGGGTATCTGATCATTGTATAATTGAAACCAAAGCACAAAAAATTGTAAATCTACAACTTTAAAAAAAATAAAATAAAATAAAGGGAAAAAAAAAAAAAAGTAACCTAACCTCACAGCTTAAGAGCTTGGAGAAGGACCAAAAAAAGGAGCACAACCCGAACAGGAGAAAGGAAATAATAAAACTCAGAGAAGAGATTAACGAGATGGAAACACAAAAAACAATCCGAAAGATCAATGAAACCAAAAGCTGGTTCTTTGAGAAAATTAACAAGATCGATAAGCCTCTAGCAAAACTCACAAAGAAAGGGAGAGAGAAAACCCTAATAAATCGAATCAGAGATGAAAAGGGGGTCATTACAACAGAAACCACAGAAATTCAGAGGATCCTCAGGGAGTACTTTGAGAAGCTTTATGCCACGGAACATCAAAACCTCGAGGAAATGGATAAATTCCTAGACTCCTACAGACTCCCAAGGCTGAACCAAGCAGACCTGGAATACCTGAACAGACCTATCACCATCAAGGAAATTGAAATGGTAATAAAAAGTCTCCCCAAGCACAAAAGTCCTGGCCCGGATGGATTCACTAGTGAATTCTTCCAAATCTTTAAAGAGGACTTACTCCCAATACTCTTTAAGCTTTTCCACGAAATTGAAATATCAAAAACACTTCCAAACAGTTTCTACGAAGCAAATATCACACTGATACCAAAAGCAGACAGAGATACCACAAAGAAAGAGAATTACAGGCCGATATCCCTGATGAACACAGATGCAAAGATCCTCAACAAACTACTAGCAAATAGAATCCAACTACTCATCAAAAAGATCATACACCATGACCAAGTAGGATTCATCCCAGGGATGCAAGGATGGTTTAACATTCGGAAATCAATCAACATAATCCACCATATCAACAAAAGAAAAGATAAAACACATACGATCACATCAATAGATGCAGAGAAAGCATTTGATAAGATCCAGCACCCCTTTATGATGAAAACCCTAGCCAAAATGGGTATAGAGGGGACCTTCCTCAACATAATTAAAGCCATCTACCACAAGCCTACAGCAAGCATCATCCTCAATGGGAAAAAACTGAGAGCCTTCCCTCTAAGATCAGGGACGAGACAGGGATGCCCACTCTCTCCACTGCTGTTCAATATAGTACTGGAAGTATTTGCAATAGCGATTAGGCAGGAAAAAGATATTAAGGGCATTCAGGTAGGAAAGGAAGAAATCAAGCTCTCACTATTCGCAGATGATATGATACTCTACTTAGAGAACCCAATAACTTCCACCAAAAAACTCTTAGAAACAATAGACTCGTATAGTAAAGTTGCAGGTTATAAAATCAATACGCAAAAGTCCATGGCTTTCCTATACGCAAACAGTGAGAGAGAAGAAAGCAACATGAAAAAAACAATCCCATTCACAATTGTGCCCCAGAAAATCAAGTACCTAGGAATCAGCTTAACTAAGGAAGTAAAGGACCTGTACAAAGAAAACTACAAAACGCTACTTCAGGAAATAAAAGAGGACATGAGGAAATGGAAAGATATCCCCTGCTCATGGGTCGGGAGACTTAACATTGTCAAAATGGCAATACTACCGAAAGCATTGTATAAATTCAATGCAATCCCTATAAGGATACCCATGACATTCTTCAAAGAAATGGAGCAAACACTCTTGAAATTTATATGGAACAATAAGCCCCCACGAATAGCTAAAGCAATTCTTGGGAAAAAGAAAATGGGAGGAATCAACCTCCCGAACTTCAAACTGTACTACAAAGCAGTAATAATTAAAACAGCATGGTACTGGAACAAAGGCAGAACTGCAGACCAATGGAACAGGGTTGAATACACTGACATCTCTCCTCAATCATATGCTCATCTAATCTTTGATAAAGGTGCAAGTAATGTGAAGTGGAGTAAGGAAAGCCTCTTTAATAAATTGTGTTGGCATCACTGGACGGCTACATGCAAAAAAATAGGCTCAGAACTCTGCCTAACACCATGTACAAAAGTAAGATCAAAATGGATTAAAGACCTCAACATCAGACCAGAAACCATAAGGTACATTGAAGATAAAGTTGGCAAAACCCTCCATGACATTGAAGCTAATGGTATCTTCAAAGATGCCACGCCACTGGCCGAGCAAGTGAAAACAGAGATAGATAAATGGGACTATCTTAAACTAAGAAGCTTCTGCACCTCCAAAGAAACAGTGACCAAAATACAAAGACAGTCTACAGAATGGGAAAGGATATTCACCGAATACACATCTGACAAGGGGTTGATATCCAGGATATACAAAATACTGGTTAAACTCCACAAGAAGAAAACATCCAACCCCATCCAAAAATGGGGCAATGAAATGAACAGAAACTTTCTCAAAGAAGAAATCCGAATGGCAAAAAAGCACATGAGAAAATGCTCTACATCATTAATCATCAGGGAGATGCAGATCAAAACCACAATGAGATACCATCTCACACCTCAGAGACTGGCCCACATTCAAAAGAACAAAAGCAACCGATGCTGGCGTGGATGTGGCGAGAAAGGGACACTCCTTCACTGTTGGTGGGAATGTCCACTGGTTCAGCCCTTCTGGAAAACAGTATGGACGATTCTCAAAAAATTAGAAATTGAGCTCCCATTTGACCCAGCAATACCACTCCTGGGAATATATCCCAGAGAGGCAAAAATGTATAGTCGAAGTGACATCTGCACTTGTTTGTTCATTGCAGCCCTCTTTACAATAGCCAGAAACTGGAAGAAACCTGAATGCCCAAGAACAGATGACTGGTTAAAGAAACTTTGGTACATCTACACAATGGAGTACTATGTAGCTCTTAGAAAAGATGAAGTCATGAAATTTACATACAAGTGGTACAATATGGAAAGTATCATGCTAAGCGAAATGAGTCAGAAAGAGAGGGATAGACATAGAAAGATTGCATTCATCTGGGGGATATAAAGTAACAAAGTATGAGATTAATACCCAAGAATAGCTGAGATCAGCACCAGGAGGATTACTCCATAACTTAGAGGCCAGCTGGGTATCCTAGAGGAAAGGGCAGCTCAGATAGAGAAGGGAGCACCAAATAAAGGGTGTTTGGAGGATCCTCCCAGGAGGGGAGATGCATGTCGAAAGTAGACTATGGACTGAACATGTTTGCCACTCAATGCCTCTTTTGCAGACCACAACACCCAAAAGGAGAGAGAGAACACAGGGGATTGCCCTGCCACAGAGACGGGGGGATGGGGGGATGGGGGTGGGAGGGATATTATCCATGGTGGTGGAAAATGGGCACTGGTGGAGGGATGGGTATCTGATCATTGTATAATTGAAACCAAAGCACAAAAAATTGTAAATCTACAACTTTAAAAAAAATAAAATAAAATAAAGGGAAAAAAAAAAAAGTAACCTAACCTCACAGCTTAAGAGCTTGGAGAAGGACCAAAAAAAGGAGCACAACCCGAACAGGAGAAAGGAAATAATAAAACTCAGAGAAGAGATTAACGAGATGGAAACACAAAAAACAATCCGAAAGATCAATGAAACCAAAAGCTGGTTCTTTGAGAAAATTAACAAGATCGATAAGCCTCTAGCAAAACTCACAAAGAAAGGGAGAGAGAAAACCCTAATAAATCGAATCAGAGATGAAAAGGGGGTCATTACAACAGAAACCACAGAAATTCAGAGGATCCTCAGGGAGTACTTTGAGAAGCTTTATGCCACGGAACATCAAAACCTCGAGGAAATGGATAAATTCCTAGACTCCTACAGACTCCCAAGGCTGAACCAAGCAGACCTGGAATACCTGAACAGACCTATCACCATCAAGGAAATTGAAATGGTAATAAAAAGTCTCCCCAAGCACAAAAGTCCTGGCCCGGATGGATTCACTAGTGAATTCTTCCAAATCTTTAAAGAGGACTTACTCCCAATACTCTTTAAGCTTTTCCACGAAATTGAAATATCAAAAACACTTCCAAACAGTTTCTACGAAGCAAATATCACACTGATACCAAAAGCAGACAGAGATACCACAAAGAAAGAGAATTACAGGCCGATATCCCTGATGAACACAGATGCAAAGATCCTCAACAAACTACTAGCAAATAGAATCCAACTACTCATCAAAAAGATCATACACCATGACCAAGTAGGATTCATCCCAGGGATGCAAGGATGGTTTAACATTCGGAAATCAATCAACATAATCCACCATATCAACAAAAGAAAAGATAAAACACATACGATCACATCAATAGATGCAGAGAAAGCATTTGATAAGATCCAGCACCCCTTTATGATGAAAACCCTAGCCAAAATGGGTATAGAGGGGACCTTCCTCAACATAATTAAAGCCATCTACCACAAGCCTACAGCAAGCATCATCCTCAATGGGAAAAAACTGAGAGCCTTCCCTCTAAGATCAGGGACGAGACAGGGATGCCCACTCTCTCCACTGCTGTTCAATATAGTACTGGAAGTATTTGCAATAGCGATTAGGCAGGAAAAAGATATTAAGGGCATTCAGGTAGGAAAGGAAGAAATCAAGCTCTCACTATTCGCAGATGATATGATACTCTACTTAGAGAACCCAATAACTTCCACCAAAAAACTCTTAGAAACAATAGACTCGTATAGTAAAGTTGCAGGTTATAAAATCAATACGCAAAAGTCCATGGCTTTCCTATACGCAAACAGTGAGAGAGAAGAAAGCAACATGAAAAAAACAATCCCATTCACAATTGTGCCCCAGAAAATCAAGTACCTAGGAATCAGCTTAACTAAGGAAGTAAAGGACCTGTACAAAGAAAACTACAAAACGCTACTTCAGGAAATAAAAGAGGACATGAGGAAATGGAAAGATATCCCCTGCTCATGGGTCGGGAGACTTAACATTGTCAAAATGGCAATACTACCGAAAGCATTGTATAAATTCAATGCAATCCCTATAAGGATACCCATGACATTCTTCAAAGAAATGGAGCAAACACTCTTGAAATTTATATGGAACAATAAGCCCCCACGAATAGCTAAAGCAATTCTTGGGAAAAAGAAAATGGGAGGAATCAACCTCCCGAACTTCAAACTGTACTACAAAGCAGTAATAATTAAAACAGCATGGTACTGGAACAAAGGCAGAACTGCAGACCAATGGAACAGGGTTGAATACACTGACATCTCTCCTCAATCATATGCTCATCTAATCTTTGATAAAGGTGCAAGTAATGTGAAGTGGAGTAAGGAAAGCCTCTTTAATAAATTGTGTTGGCATCACTGGACGGCTACATGCAAAAAAATAGGCTCAGAACTCTGCCTAACACCATGTACAAAAGTAAGATCAAAATGGATTAAAGACCTCAACATCAGACCAGAAACCATAAGGTACATTGAAGATAAAGTTGGCAAAACCCTCCATGACATTGAAGCTAATGGTATCTTCAAAGATGCCACGCCACTGGCCGAGCAAGTGAAAACAGAGATAGATAAATGGGACTATCTTAAACTAAGAAGCTTCTGCACCTCCAAAGAAACAGTGACCAAAATACAAAGACAGTCTACAGAATGGGAAAGGATATTCACCGAATACACATCTGACAAGGGGTTGATATCCAGGATATACAAAATACTGGTTAAACTCCACAAGAAGAAAACATCCAACCCCATCCAAAAATGGGGCAATGAAATGAACAGAAACTTTCTCAAAGAAGAAATCCGAATGGCAAAAAAGCACATGAGAAAATGCTCTACATCATTAATCATCAGGGAGATGCAGATCAAAACCACAATGAGATACCATCTCACACCTCAGAGACTGGCCCACATTCAAAAGAACAAAAGCAACCGATGCTGGCGTGGATGTGGCGAGAAAGGGACACTCTTTCACTATTGGTGGGAATGTCCACTGGTTCAGCCCTTCTGGAAAACAGTATGGACGATTCTCAAAAAATTAGAAATTGAGCTCCCATTTGACCCAGCAATACCACTCCTGGGAATATATCCCAGAGAGGCAAAAATGTATAGTCGAAGTGACATCTGCACTTGTTTGTTCATTGCAGCCCTCTTTACAATAGCCAGAAACTGGAAGAAACCTGAATGCCCAAGAACAGATGACTGGTTAAAGAAACTTTGGTACATCTACACAATGGAGTACTATGTAGCTCTTAGAAAAGATGAAGTCATGAAATTTACATACAAGTGGTACAATATGGAAAGTATCATGCTAAGCGAAATGAGTCAGAAAGAGAGGGATAGACATAGAAAGATTGCATTCATCTGGGGGATATAAAGTAACAAAGTATGAGATTAATACCCAAGAATAGCTGAGATCAGCACCAGGAGGATTACTCCATAACTTAGAGGCCAGCTGGGTATCCTAGAGGAAAGGGCAGCTCAGATAGAGAAGGGAGCACCAAATAAAGGGTGTTTGGAGGATCCTCCCAGGAGGGGAGATGCATGTCGAAAGTAGACTATGGACTGAACATGTTTGCCACTCAATGCCTCTTTTGCAGACCACAACACCCAAAAGGAGAGAGAGAACACAGGGGATTGCCCTGCCACAGAGACGGGGGGATGGGGGGATGGGGGTGGGAGGGATATTATCCATGGTGGTGGAAAATGGGCACTGGTGGAGGGATGGGTATCTGATCATTGTATAATTGAAACCAAAGCACAAAAAATTGTAAATCTACAACTTTAAAAAAAATAAAATAAAATAAAGGGAAAAAAAAAAAGTAACCTAACCTCACAGCTTAAGAGCTTGGAGAAGGACCAAAAAAAGGAGCACAACCCGAACAGGAGAAAGGAAATAATAAAACTCAGAGAAGAGATTAACGAGATGGAAACACAAAAAACAATCCGAAAGATCAATGAAACCAAAAGCTGGTTCTTTGAGAAAATTAACAAGATCGATAAGCCTCTAGCAAAACTCACAAAGAAAGGGAGAGAGAAAACCCTAATAAATCGAATCAGAGATGAAAAGGGGGTCATTACAACAGAAACCACAGAAATTCAGAGGATCCTCAGGGAGTACTTTGAGAAGCTTTATGCCACGGAACATCAAAACCTCGAGGAAATGGATAAATTCCTAGACTCCTACAGACTCCCAAGGCTGAACCAAGCAGACCTGGAATACCTGAACAGACCTATCACCATCAAGGAAATTGAAATGGTAATAAAAAGTCTCCCCAAGCACAAAAGTCCTGGCCCGGATGGATTCACTAGTGAATTCTTCCAAATCTTTAAAGAGGACTTACTCCCAAGCTTTTTAAGCTTTTCCACGAAATTGAAATATCAAAAACACTTCCGAACAGTTTCTACGAAGCAAATATCACACTGATACCAAAAGCAGACAGAGATACCACAAAGAAAGAGAATTACAGGCCGATATCCCTGATGAACACAGATGCAAAGATCCTCAACAAACTACTAGCAAATAGAATCCAACTACTCATCAAAAAGATCATACACCATGACCAAGTAGGATTCATCCCAGGGATGCAAGGATGGTTTAACATTCGGAAATCAATCAACATAATCCACCATATCAACAAAAGAAAAGATAAAACACATACGATCACATCAATAGATGCAGAGAAAGCATTTGATAAGATCCAGCACCCCTTTATGATGAAAACCCTAGCCAAAATGGGTATAGAGGGGACCTTCCTCAACATAATTAAAGCCATCTACCACAAGCCTACAGCAAGCATCATCCTCAATGGGAAAAAACTGAGAGCCTTCCCTCTAAGATCAGGGACGAGACAGGGATGCCCACTCTCTCCACTGCTGTTCAATATAGTACTGGAAGTATTTGCAATAGCGATTAGGCAGGAAAAAGATATTAAGGGCATTCAGGTAGGAAAGGAAGAAATCAAGCTCTCACTATTCGCAGATGATATGATACTCTACTTAGAGAACCCAATAACCTCCACCAAAAAACTCCTAGAAACAATAGGCTCGTATAGTAAATTTGCAGGTTATAAAATCAATACGCAAAAGTCCATGGGTTTCCTATACGCAAACAGTGAGAGAGAAGAAAGCAACATGAAAAAAACAATCCCGTTCACAATTGTGCCCCAGAAAATCAAGTACCTAGGAATCAGCTTAACTAAGGAAGTAAAGGACCTGTACAAAGAAACTACAAAACGCTACTTCAGGAAATAAAAGAGGACATGAGGAAATGGAAAGATATCCCCTGCTCATGGGTCGGGAGACTTAACATTGTCAAAATGGCAATACTACCGAAAGCACTGTATAAATTCAATGCAATCCCTATAAGGATACCCATGACATTCTTCATAGAAATGGAGCAAACACTCCTGAAATTTATATGGAACAATAAGCCCCCACGAATAGCTAAAGCAATTCTTGGGAAAAAGAAAATGGGAGGAATCAACCTCCCGAACTTCAAACTCTACTACAAAGCAGTAATAATTAAAACAGCATGGTACTGGAACAAAGGCAGAACTGCAGACCAATGGAACAGGGTTGAATACACTGACATCTCTCCTCAATCATATGCTCATCTAATCTTTGATAAAGGTGCAAGTAATGTGAAGTGGAGTAAGGAAAGCCTGTTTAATAAATTGTGTTGGCATCACTGGACGGCTACATGCAAAAAAATAGGCTCAGAACTCTGCCTAACACCATGTACGAAAGTAAGATCAAAATGGATTAAAGACCTCAACATCAGACCAGAAACCATAAGGTGCATTGAAGATAACGTTGGCAAAACCCTCCATGACATTGAAGCTAATGGTATCTTCAAAGATGCCACGCCACTGGCCGAGCAAGTGAAAACAGAGATAGATAAATGGGACTATCTTAAACTAAGAAGCTTCTGCACCTCCAAAGAAACAGTGACCAAAATACAAAGACAGTCTACAGAATGGGAAAGGATATTCACCGAATACACATCTGACAAGGGGTTGATATCCAGGATATACAAAATACTGGTTAAACTCCACAAGAAGAAAACATCCAACCCCATCCAAAAATGGGGCAATGAAATGAACAGAAACTTTCTCAAAGAAGAAATCCGAATGGCAAAAAAGCACATGAGAAAATGCTCTACATCATTAATCATCAGGGAGATGCAGATCAAAACCACAATGAGATACCATCTCACACCTCAGAGACTGGCCCACATTCAAAAGAACAAAAGCAACCGATGCTGGCGTGGATGTGGCGAGAAAGGGACACTCTTTCACTATTGGTGGGAATGTCCACTGGTTCAGCCCTTCTGGAAAACAGTATGGACGATTCTCAAAAAATTAGAAATTGAGCTCCCATTTGACCCAGCAATACCACTCCTGGGAATATATCCCAGAGAGGCAAAAATGTATAGTCGAAGTGACATCTGCACTTGTTTGTTCATTGCAGCACTCTTTACAATAGCCAGAAACTGGAAGAAACCTGAATGCCCAAGAACAGATGACTGGTTAAAGAAACTTTGGTACATCTACACAATGGAGTACTATGTAGCTCTTAGAAAAGATGAAGTCATGAAATTTACATACAAGTGGTACAATATGGAAAGAATCATGCTAAGCGAAATGAGTCAGAAAGAGAGGGATAGACATAGAAAGATTGCATTCATCTGGCGGATATAAAGTAACAAAGTATGAGATTAATATCCAAGAATATCTGAGATCAGCACCAGGAGGATTACTCCATAACTTAGAGGCCAGCCAGGTATCCTAGAGGAAAGGGCAGTTCAGATAGAGAAGGGAGCACCAAATAAAGGATGTTTGGAGGATCCTCCCAGGAGGGGACATGCATGTCGAAAGTAGACTATGGACTGAACATGTTTGCCACTCAATGCCTCTTTTGCAGACCACAACACCCAAAAGGAGAGAGAGAACACAGGCAATTGCCCTGCCACAGAGACAGGGGAGATGGGAGGATGGGGGTGGGAGGGATATTATCCATGGTGGTGGAAAATGGGCACTGGTGGAGGGATGGGTATCTGATCATTGTATAATTGAAACCAAAGTACAAAAAATTGTAAATCTACTACTGTAAAAAAAATAAAATAAAAAAATACCTCTAGGAAAAAAAATGCATTAGATTGGTGTATCTTTGATTTTTCTGTTCTCTTTTCATGCTTTATATTTTATTGAATTTTTTGCAAATCTTATTTTGTTTTCATAAAGTTGTTGACAATAATTTATTACATTTAATATGCAAACACCAATTCCACCACCATCGTACCTTCCCACCACCATATTTTGAATGTTACCACTCCAAATCTTAGAGGTACTCTCCTGGGGTCATTGACATCGTACTCAGGGGCATGCAGATTGCAGGCTCTAGACATGGTGAATCCCATGGCAAGGGCCACCCACAATCTAGAAGCAACTGCCAACTGCTGGCAGGACACACCTCGCCGAGACACATACCCACACGGCCTGGGATGGATCCATTCATTGAAACAAGCTTGGAAATAGGACAGTGACTGTCAGAGAGTGACCCAGCATGCCTCCTTCCTCTCTCTTCTCCTCAAATAATTAGTGCCCAACCAGCCCCCAAAGAGTGTCTAGAACTGGTTGCTCTGATGTTTCTAGCCCCCATTAGCTTCAGGGCTGCCATATGGAGAAACAGGACTGTGTACTGGGGAGGGAGAGCTCCCACCTCAAGCCCTTGTTTGGCTTTTGGAGCTATCATGACTGAGATTGGAGTGTGGCCCAGTTTAAATTTCTGCTCCCAACATGCCTGGTGCCTAGAGGTAGGAGACATTTTTGTCCCACTGATCCCTGCGGTCTAGTGTTGGGGGACCTTTCTGTCCCCTTGATTCCTAGGGTCTAGTGCTGAGGGAAAGTGGAAGAGCGCAGAGGAGAGAGGAAGGTGGAGGGTGGGAAGAACTGGATCAGGGCTAGATTAGTTGGAATTGAAGAACACAGGGTACATCATCAGGGTAGAAAATGTGGATTAATGGTGAACAAGCTTGCCAGCTGAACTCAAGCTGACGAGCTGGATTCTGGTTATTTGGGGGCAGGTCATTACAGGATCCTGATCTGAGGTCTGCGGCCTCCTGTTCCTCACAGACAGGAACAGGAGGGTCTCTCTGGGTTATTCACACAAACCATGATCCCACTCCCCGGGTCTGGACCCCAGACCTTAGTCTCAGACCTTAGTCATCCAGATCCTTAGTCTTCTCACATGCCACCAGCTTGTCCTTCATGACCATCACCTCGAGTTCCATAGAGGTAATGGTCTCACAAACCTCCACTATGTTCACCTCCAACTCCGTGTTCTTCGACACTGGATTGACTATGGGGTACTCCAGGGTCTCAGCCAAGCAAGGAAGGTGGAGGCATCTCATGGGTACTGCCTGGCTCCACCTCCAATATAGCCACACCTCCAGATCCCCATCAGGAACTTCTCCCTCCTGGAGACTCACCGCACCAATCACCCTCTTCAGGGTACCCTTGGAATTCCAGCAAGGCCTGGGGCTCAGTTGCTCCTGATTTCAGGACTGAGGATCCCCTAAAGATGAAGGCACCAGGTGAGTAGGCAGGTCTAGGGCCTGATGCGCCTTCCTGTCCCTGAGCCCCTGCCCACCCCCTCACCTGGGTTTCCCTCAGCTCCCTGAAGTTGGCCTCCAGCAGGGCCTGCTGCCTTGTTAGCACCTGTTGCAGCTGGTCCATGAGCTCCTTGTGCCTCAGCACATGCTCAAACTTGGAGCCCACATGAGGGGGTCATTCAGGTGTGGGGTTGCAGCTGTGTGCTGCTTTTGGTACCAGCAGAAGCATTCCAGGCTACAGACACTGAACCTTCTGGTCTTGCATGCACATCTATGTCATGTGACTGGGCCGAAGGCTGTCCAAATCCCAGCCACAACATTCAGGGCCCAGACACTCACACACAGGCCCAAGGAAAACAGTACATGGGGTAACCTGTCCCCTGCACATCCCCCTGGGGGTGTTTCTACCAAGGCCTAAGAGATGGGCCTCCCCCTACCTCGACCCGGCAGCCTCCCCGGTACTAGGACCCTCTGTGTGCAGTGAGGGCCAGTCCGCACCCCCACAACCCCTCTAGCCTCTTCTAGATTTTGATACATTATAGTGGGTGGCGTCCTGGCCTGTCCTTCCTCCCACCACCCCTGGCGGGCTCCTCCCCTCACAGTGGGTCTCCCCCGGCACCTTCTGTCATTTCTCCATATCCATCTTGTCCTGGTTCACTCCCCTTGCAGCCGATCCGGCGCTGGCTCTGCAGTAGCACCTGCTCCTCCTCCTGCTCATTCTCAGAGACCGACGCTGGTCAGAGGCCACGTCCTACTGCGGGAGGCCGAGAACCTACTCCTCTTGCTGCCGCAGACACTCACCTGTTTGTCCTGCAGTCCCACCTGTGGGCGCAAAGCTGGGAGTGAGGACAGGCAGCCAGGGCATCCTGCTCTGGGTCGAGGGATGTGGATGTCAAGCACCGACTCCCAGGCCCAAGGCTGGCAGCGCCTGGGCAATCTGTCCCCTGCACAGGCCCCCATGGTCTTGCTCCAGCGGCCTGAGAGATGAGACCTCCCTTGACTGGGGACCCTGTCTCCTGTCCTGTGCTCAGGGATCACCCCTAATGGTGCTCAAGGATCCATAGGAGGTACCAGGAATCCACCCAGGATAGAAGTATGCAAAGCAGACACCTCACCACCTGTTCTAGCTTTTGATATATTACATTTCCTTGTTTGTTTGCTTCTTTGGTTTTGGAACCACAGCAGGGATTATTCCCAGCCATGCTCAAGGGCCTCTATGGGACGCCAGAGACTGAAGTCAGATAGCCCAAGTGCCCTTCCCGCTCTACTATCTCCCGGCCTCTTTTATGTTTTTCAAAATAAAATTTTAACTTACCGTTGATTTTGCTATATTGCGTCCCAAAAGGAATACCACTTTACAATGGTGCGTGTGAAATTCCCAAATGCTCCAGTGAGTCCCACTACAATCAGAACCGCCCCTCCCACTCTTCCCCCTCCTCTTTTTGCTATACTTGGACATTTTTGGAGGGACATACCCAGTGTTGCTCAGGCCTCACTCCTGGCTCTGTACTCAGGGACGACTCCTGCTGGTGCTTCGGGGTCATATGGGGTGCCCGGGGTCACATCTGAATTGGCTGGTCCACAAGGCAAATGCCCTACCCTCTGGACTACCTCTCTAATCCTGCAAGATAGTTTTCTTGAAAGAAACTTACTCAGTAAGATGTGACGGGAGGACGTGTTCAAAACAGAATGTGAGCTGAAAGAGCTGAGCTGACCACTCCCCCTACCTTCTAATGGCCAGTAACTGCCTGTACCTTTCAATCACAAACTGCCACTAGGGAAGGTCCCTTGGACCTGTCCCCCACCCCCATCTCTGTACCCTGAGAGGCCTCTGCAGGTTCCCTGCAGCATTTTCCCACTTCCATATCTAATGCAAATGAAATTTGTTTGCCATTTATAAATGCCCATACAGAGTTTCCCCTTAAAGTCAATGAAATAATCATTTTTTTTAAAAAATTGAGTAATGACATGTTGAATGGTGCTCAAAGCAGGACACATTTGAACCACTGATCTACCCATCATGGACTCTTTCCAAACTCAAGTCTAGCATCACATCTCCCCAATTCTATAATGATCCTAGCGCCTCAGCTGAGCTCTGGACTTTACCTCAGAAAATGTACTACACATCTAATTCTATAAATCCAAATATAAGCCGTTCTCCTCTTAAAATTTATTTTTATTAAATCGATGTGAGATAGAACCTTACAAAGCTGTTCATGATTAGGCTCCAGTCATCGTTGTTCACCCCTCCCTCCACCAGTGTACATTTCCCACCTCCAATGTTTCCAGTTTCCTCCCAACACCCCCCCCCCCACCTCTCCACCCAGGCCAGCCTTTTTTTTTAATGTTTATTCGTAAAACTCCATAAAGTACAGTTATAGACTTACAATTTTTTTGTTTGGATTTCAGTTATACAATGACTGAGACCCATCCCTCCACCAGTGCCCATTTTACACCACCACAGATCCCAGTATCCCTCCCACCCCCCTTCCCCCCACCCCACCCTGGCTCCGTGGCAGGGCATTCACTTTTGTTCTCTCTTATTGGGTGTTGTGGTTTGCAAAAGAGGCATTGATTGTTAATCATGTTCGGTCTATAGTCTACTTTCTGCATGTATCTCCCATCCTGGGAGGATCCTCCCAACACCCTTTACTTGGTGCTCCCTTCTCTATCTGAGCTACCTTTTCCTCCAGCATGTGTGGCTGGCCTCCAAGTCATGGAGCAAACTTCCTGGTACTTATCGCGACTATTCTTGGGTGTTAGTCTCCTATTTTGTTTCTAGATAATCTACAGATGAATGCAATCTTTCTATGTCTGTCCCTCTCTTTCTGACTCATTTCACTTAGCATGGTACTTTACATGTAGTATCATTTGTATGCAAATTTCATGAATTCATCCTTTCTAACAGCAGCATTGTATTCAATTGTGTAGATATACCAAAGTTTTTTAACCAGTCATCCATTCTCAGGCACTTGGGTTTTCTCCAGATATTCAGGTCAGTCTTTTTGGAAGATGTTTTTTGTTATCTATCTTTCTCTCTGTTTGTTTCTGTCTCTGTCTCTGTCTCTGCCTTTCTTTTCTCTCTCTCTCTTTCTCTCTCTCTCTGTCTCTCTCTGTCTCCCTTTTTAAGGTTTACAATATAGATACTGAAAGGTTATCAGGAATATCCCTTTACCGACTTTTAACATTCAAGGATTTCAAATTTGGACAAAAAATAAAATTGTTGTTTCAGGCACGTTGGCCAAGGGAGAACTGGAAATGGTCTCTGCTATGGACAACCAGGGATCTGCAGATCTGCAATGACTGACCACAGCCTGGGCCCTGCTCTCAGTGTCCAGACAAGTCCTGAAGACCGGGAGGTCTCCCTACCCCAGATCGGAATGGGATGGACACCTGCCTGCCAGGAACTCCTAAAGAAGATGAAGGCCTCAGGCCACGTGGGCTCACTAAACTGGCCTGGTTTCTCATCTTCAAAATGGCCAGGCCTGGGTATCCGTGACATGATATGACAGGTAAAATACTCATAGTATTATACGTGTATCTCCTGGGTGGCTCACCACAGTCTTGGAAGAACAGAGTGGGAGTCTGGTGTTCTTTGGGAGGTCAGGAACTGCGCTCAAGGGCCGATACTTTCATTAGCTGCCGGAGGGCAGGGCTGGCACATGTCCAGCACTCCCCTCACCCTGCCACCTTTCTGCCCTAAGAGGAGCCTTCCACCTACCCTGTGACTTTCAGGAAGTGCAAGATGACATGTATTTACTAGCCTCTGGGGAAGTACCTTGTGACCCTGGGGGCTCAGGCACCAAATTTCCAACTGTGGGCTAGTGTTGGGTGGGGACTGGAAGGAAGAAGCCCTCCACATGCCCCCTCCCCTGCCCCAGGAACGGACCCTTTTGCAAGGTCCCTGAACCCCACGACTCTCACAGCTGCAGGTATCATGCCCTAGACTCACCACACTCAGGAAGACACAGGGGTCCCAGAGAGTGTTGGCAGAAGAGAGGACCTGCTTGGTATCCCACTGAGCAGTCAGCCTTGCCTTGGACGTGTTCCAGGAGCTTCCTGTCAGCGCAGTGCGGAGTGTGAGGATCCCATGCGGGCCTCATCGGGTCTCTGCTGTTTCCTAGCCTGTGACTATTTCTCTCTTGCATCTACAATGTGCGGTCCCCGCCAAACTGACTCTGGAATTGATCTTTTTATGTGGGGTTGAGGGCATTGATTGGTCTAGGATGTTGACTCCCAAGTTCCAGGTAAAGCCCATATGTCTCCTTTGGTTTTCGCCATGTGGCTCAGTGAAGATGTTGGGAATTTTCTGGTGTGAAACTCTGTAGAACGAAGGGCGTCATTTCCCAGACCAGACTATCAGGGAAATGTTAGTTTTTCTCTCCTTGATGGCCTTGTTACGCTCTTGGGCTCCTGGCAAAGAGACCCCCACACAGACACTGCTTGATGCTTGATGCAGTCACAGGTGGGTCCTGACCTCATCCTGGACATTCATCTTACTAAAGCTTCAGTTTCCCAGTGATTGTCCTTGATTCAAACATTCTCAAATGTGCATCACGTGGAGGGCCTTGCATGGACCTCGGACAGGCGCAAGGCGACCCTGATTTGGACAAGGGAAGGCCTAAGGTCCCACATGTGATATGGTCCAGAGTACAGCATGGGACAGTCTCTGGCCAAAAGTAGAGTAGCCCTGGTCTCCTTGGTCACAAATACTAACAGTAATAGAAATGGGGAGTTGTGCTGACCCCCAGAGTCGACTCTCTGGTGCACTGAGCAAACACCATGGATTGCCTGAGGCTGCCAAAGCAGATGCAAACTCTGCAGACGCCCGCAGAGAACAGACAGGGGAAGGAGACAGAGTCTGGGTGGGTGGCGGGGTGTGGTGCAGGAATCCTGACAAAGGTCACCAGCAAGTGCAGACCTGGGTGCTAGTTTCATCTTGATTGACATTTGACCCTTGATGAACATGGAGTCATTGAGAATATACCCTGGATGGTGGGATTATGACGCGGGGGGCGGGGGGCAGGGGGTGGGATGTGCCTGCTAACTGTGCTCTGCTCATTTGCCTGAGCAGCCCAGAGGTGAAAAAACATCACCCCATCCCCAGGGCTGATTCTGGTCTCCTCACTGCTCTGTGTGCCCCAGAGGCCAGATGGGGGCTGTGGTGATTGGGAACAGGAAGAGGGTCTCTGACTCAACTGGCCACCCAGGTAGAAAAACACCTTACAGGTCCAGAATGCCATGGGCAGTAAGGGTCCAGAACCAAACTGACTCCCTGGCTGCAGTTGTCTTTTCAATCAATGGGCCCTGGGCCTGCTCAGTGCCCAGCAGGGAGGAAAAGGTGTTTTCTTCAATGACTGAACACTGCTCTACTCAAACCAGTCAGGAGGGGGAGGGGGCTTTGAGCCAGTTGAAAGAATGAACTCGAGAAAGGCCAGGGAGCTGGAGGCAGGTCAGGCCCAGCCGTGGTCAGGTTTGGCCACTCCTGAGGGCCTCACTGTAGAATGGACATCTCTCAGAGTCAGGCCAGAAATGAGAAACAATCCCAGAGAGTCACTCATCACTAAGCATCGCCAGAAGATTAACCTGCAGGTGCTAGTTTGTCAGGATCAGCCGCAGCGGGGTGAGCTAAGGGGGGCTCACAAATGATTCTGTCTGCCAAGCCTAAGGGAGGGAACCAAGCAGGAAGCAAGAGGCAGAAGTGAAAAACTAGGCAGGACCTCTGAGAGACCCGCTCTAGGAGGTGGAGAAGATGGATGGGTCAGGAATCACCGAATTTGACAAGAATCCAATGTGAGGTTTGCTCTGACAAAATGGTGACCAGAACCAAATGGCAACCGGCTGAGTGGACAGCAACATTCCTGGAGTCAGAGATCAACTTGTCCCAGTTGAGGAAGACAAGACTTAATGCCCACTTGGTGACAGGAAGCCACCAGGCTTCATTCCATGTTCCTTATCATTGTCCCACGAACAGATGACTAGGACCAGACCAAGACAACTTCATAGCCCCCTGAGTCTAACCCAGGGCGCGGGTGTACCACTGCCTCACCTGAGGTTCGGAGAGTCCACCCGGGAGCGCCCCCATTAAGCTACTCCTATTTCCTTAACTTTATTTATATGTCTCTGTCCTTCTGTCTGACCCGGATGGGGTTCCCAAATCTCTCACCGAGCAAGAGACTAAGGGAGAGCAGGTTACCCGAGCAGGGATGGAAGGGGCTCCGGGAACGCTCGAACACTGAGCGTAGAAACGAGAATCACCACTGTGGGAGCACCTGAGAGCAGTAGGCACCACTGCATGTTAGATGAAAGTTGTTACCACAGAATCAAGGTAGCCTGTAAACAACCTACATAATCATGCTGTGACCTGCTACTGCCCGTTTGGGGGATAGCTGGGTAGAGACTGCACACATGGAATACACTAGGATGCTTCCAGCAAATTCTTGGGTGCCACCTGTCTTGGTGAGACTCTGTATGATCCTAAAAGGAAAAACTCCAAAGACAGTTGTTCAATGGGAGAACAGCTCTCACCACTGGCAAGGGGTGAGAGGGCTCAAGCCGCTGATCCCCACAGTCTCCCAGCTCCCCAAACCTCAAGGCAAACCTGGACTTGGTGTTTCCAGAGCCCAGGGGCCCAGAGGCAGGACACAGAGAACTAAGCCCAGAGCCCCAGTAGAAGCTTCGAGAGGGTGTGCAGGATATGTGTGAGGTGTGAAGATCCATGAGAGTGAACGGGCGGCCCCAGGCCCATGGTGCAGTTAGAGGGGAAGGGCTATGAACTGGGCACCGAGGGGTAAACCGGGACCTGCCTGTGCCTGCCCTGAACAGCCCTACCAGGCTGATCCCTGGTGCCTCCCCGATCCCTGGTTCCCATCCAAGTAGGAATGTGACAGGCAGGAAGGGGCATGGCTGACCAAATTCCTGGAAATGACTGGAACAGGATGGCTCTGCCTTCTGAGGCTTTGCCATCTGGTCTGACACATGAATCTGGACACACTTCTTGTCACCAGTAGAGTGTCACTCAGCCAAGGCTGTCCCACCAGGTCCAGGCGTGCAGGAGCAAAGAGGAGTCAAGGCCTGGTTCTCTATTACATGGGGTCTGACCGTGCTGTAATGGTGGCAGTGGGACTTGTATTAGGGAATCTGATGGTCCACAAAGAAGTGGGGTGCTATTATCAGGGATCAGCTCCGTACAGACTCGGGGACACTAGAAACATGTTCCATCCACGGCCCCATCCTGCTCCACTGATAACACACTGTCTTCCTGCTGGGGTGGGTGCCATCCAGGGGGAGCCTGGCTGAGGGGACAGCACCTTGGACCCACCTGCTGTAGGAGCACTTTTAAGTGCTCATCCTGCGAAACCTGATGTGGCCACTAGGGGGCAAAGTGGGGTCTGTCCCTGGTGCACTGCAGAGGGGAATGGGGAAACAGGCACCAGGGGCAGGGGAGGCCATGGAGGTGCTGCAGTGGAAGGCAGGGCTCTGGGTGCTGCATCCTGCCCTCCCTCCTGGGGACGCATCCGTGATTGAGACCTTCAACCCTTGGGGTGAACTCTCCTGGGGTCATTGACAGGGTTCGCACAGGGGCAGGCAGGTGACGCGTCTTGGCATGGTGACATGGCCGAGGCTTCCCACAATCTAGAAGCAATTGTCAACTACTGGCCAGACCTGCCCCGCCCAGTGACACACACACCCACACAGGCCTGGGATAGATCCATTTATTGCAACAATCGTGAAAATCAGACAGTGGCAGTCAGGGAGAAAGCCCGCCTTCCTCCTTCCCCTCTTCTCAGCCAGCAATACAAAGTCCCCAAACAGCCCCAAAGAGTGTGTAGAATCCGGTCACTGCATGGTACCAGTGGCCAAGGTTCAGGGCTGTCATGCGCAGAAACAGGACCCCACAATGGGGAGGGGAGAGCTGAGTTGTGACTTCTGACCTCCAAATCATTGTTTGCTAGTGCTGGGGGGATATATCTGCCATCCTGATCCCTTGGACCTTGTGGACAGGGACATTTCTTCCCTCCGATCCCTCTGACCTTGTGGAGGGGGACATCTCGACCCCTCTGATCCCTCGAACCTTGCGGATGGGGACATCTCGGCCCCCCCGATCCCTGGCGTCTAGTGGTGTGGGGGACATCTCGTCACCCCCCCATCCTAGCGTCTAGTGGTGGGGGGGCATCTCTGCCCTCCCCGATCAATCGCGTCAAGTGGTGGGGGGGGCATTTCTGCCCCCCCCCCATCCCTGGCGTCCAGTGGTGGTGGAGGCATCTCTGGCTCCCCCATCCCTGGCGTCTAGTGTTTGGGGGGCATCTCTAGCCCCCCAATCCATGGCGTCTAGTGGTGAGGGGGCATCTCTGGCCGCCCCCGATCCCTGGCGTCTAGTGGTGAGGGGGCATCTCTGGCCCCCCCGATCCCTGGTGTCTAGTGGTTGGGGGGCATCTCAAGCCCCCCCTGATCCCTGGCGTCTAGTGGTAGGGGTTCATCTCTGGCCCCCCCATCCCTGGCGTCTAGTGGGGGGGACATATATGGCCCCCCCATCCCTGGCGTCAAATGGTGGGGGGGCATCTCTGGCCCCCCCTTGATCCTTGCCCTCTAGTGGGCGGGAATCTCTGGCCCCCCAATCCCTGACGTCTAGTGTTGTGGGGGCATCTCTGGCCCCCCCTTGATCCTTGCCCTCTAGTGGGGGGGAATCTCTGGGCCCCCGATCCCTGGCGTCTAGTGGGGGGGGCATCTCTGGCCCCCCCTTGATCCTTGTCCTCTAGTGGGGGGCGAATCTCTGGCCCCCCAACCCGATCCCTGGCGTCTAGTGTTGGGGAGCATCTCTGGCCCCCCCTTGATCCTTGCCCTCTGTGGGGGGGGAATCTCTGGCCCCCCCAATCCCTGGCGTCTAGTGGTGGTGGGGAATCTCTGCCCCCCCTTAATAGGTGCCCTCTAGTAGGGGGGGGTATCTCTGGCCCCCCCGATCCCAGGCGTCTAGTGGTGGGGGGGCATCTCTGCCCCCCCTTAATCCTTGCACTCAAATGGGGGGGAATCTCTGGCCCCCCCGATCCCTGGCGTCTAGTGGTGGGGGGGCATCTCTGCCCCCCCCCTTAATCCTTGCCATCTAGTGGGGTGGGAAATCTCTGGCCCCCCCCGATCCCTGGCGTCTAGTGGTGGGGGCGCATCTATGCCCCCCTTAATCTCTGCCCTCTAGTGGGGGGGGGAATCTCTGGCCCCCCCGATCCCTGACGTCTAGTGGTGGGGAGGCATCTCTGCCCCTCCCGAATCCTGGCGTCTAGTGGGGGGGCATCTCTGGCACCCCCATTTCCTGGGGTCTAGTGGAGGGGGAAACTGTGCCCCCTGATCCCTGTGGTGTCTAGGGGTGGGGACATTTCTTACCCCACATCTCGGGGTCTAGTGAATGGAGACTTTACTGACCCCCTGATCTCCCTTTTCTTGAGATGCAAAATAGCTGTGGCTTTACCCTGATCCCTGGTCTTGCAGTGAGGGATATCCCTGGTTCTAGTGGAGGGAGAAGAGCAAAGGGCAGAGGAAGAAGGCAGAACTCGGGTGGCCTGCGGAGGACGGGGCTGGGCTAGATCAATTGGGTGAGAGAGGCAGGGTGCGTCGGTGCAATAAAATCGAGGTGTCAGCTGGGTGTCAGGCTGCCATTGGAGCTCTTGCTGACCAGCTGCGTTTTCTGGATTTTCGGCGGGTCATTACAGGACCTGGGTCCGATGATGGTGGACTCCTCTTCCTTAAGGACAGCAACAGGAGCGTCTCTGGATCTCACACAGGCCATGGTCCCTGCCCCCTGGGACTTGACTGACTCCTCCAGCTCCTGGACTCTGGCACTCCTCCTGCCTGGCCTCCTGTGCCTCCTCCTTCTCTGTGGCCTCCAGCTCCTCACGTTTTGTGTCCAGGAGCACCTGTGTGTTGTTCGTCTCCACGCCAATCCCTTTGGAATGGATGGGATGTGGGGCAGCATTAGGGTCTATGCCAACCAAGGGAGGTGGGGGGCGGGGGTGGGGCCGCCTGGCTCCCCTCCCAGTAGCCCCGCCCTCTGACCCACAGGGGCTTCTCCCTGTCACTCACCCTTTTCCGGGTCTCCTCTCCACTTTACCAGGTTCTGCAGCTGCTGTTTCTGCTGCTGAGTCCCACAGAAGAGCACCTGGGGTGAAGGCACTAGGTGAGGAGGCAGGTCTAGGGCCTTCCTGCCCCAGAGCCCGTGGCCCCTCTCTCACCTGGTCTCCCTAGCTCCCTGATGGCGGCCTCCAGCAGGGCCTGCTGCCTTGGTGGCACCTGCTGCAGCTGGTCTATGGGCTGCTTCTGCCGCAGCATCCGCTGGTTCAGCTGCTCCTCCTTGGAGCCCAGGTGACTGCAGGCATCCAGGTGCTCTTGTCGGCAGCTTTGTGCATTTCCAGGTACCAGCAGAATCGGCCCCAGGGAGGCCACTGGCACTGCACCTTTTAGTCCTGCCCTGGCATCTGTGGGAGGTAGGAGGAGTGTCTGTGAGGACAGGCAGGAGGGCCAACTACATCCCAGCCAGGAGATGCAGGGCTCAGACCCTCAGCCACAGGCCCCCATGTCGTCTTTGTCCCAGAGCCTAGGAGTTGGGTCTCCCTCTGCCTCAGACCCTGACTCCCACCGGGTAACTGCCAACTCCAGACCCCTCTGTGTAGTGTGGGCCAGTCAGTGCCACCACAGCCCTCAGGGCATTCTGACCTGTCCTTCCTGCCATCACCCAAGGCAGGCTCTTGGCCTCACAGGGGGTCTCACCAGCCCATTTCACAGAGCAAGAAAGTCAGAGCCCAGAAGACTGAATTGTTATGCCCCAAGAATACCCCAGGGTGGAGGGGAGCTGATGGCCAGCAAACCCCTGCACCCTCTCTCAAAACTCTTCGTGTTCGGCAACTTTTCGTGGGCTCGCAGTGAGGACATGTTGGAATGATAGGTGATAATTGGAGATGATAGGAGACTCGTTCAGCTCCAAGACTGCGGAATGTTACCCAGACCTCTTCCACTGTTACAGAGACACAACTCGAGCCTGGCCCGGCTCCCGGCCGGCCACCCCACAGCCCTCAGACTCCAGGCGGCGCTGCGCCCGCTTCTCTCACCCCAGCTCAGTCCCCTCAGCCCCCACTCGCATCCGCAGTTGTTCTCCGGGTTCACCCGTTGTTCCTGGAACCTCCTGCCTCCACCTGTCCTTCGAAATGTTTTCAACGATGTGGCTGTTTCGGGGGCACCCAGAGGCCGGTAAACCTGAGAGGAAGCAGACAGTCAAGGACCCCAGACCTTCAACCCCACCCAAACTTCATGGTCCACAGCCCCGACTCTTGGTTCCTCCTGCTCATCTCGGGGGCTGCTCATTTCTCACCGCCATCTGGGCTCCGGGCCCCTTAAAAAGTGGATTCTTTCCTGCTTTGGACCCACTGGAGCCCTCCTGGCAGTGCTGGCAGGGACACGAGGGACAACGAGAAACAAGCGTTCTATGTCCCGGCCCTAGACCTCTCTGCATTTTCAGGGTCGTAACATTCTGGGGAGTGGACAGCTGACTCCATTTCCTCTGGCTGCCCGCAGAGCAGGACACAGGTGTGGAGGGACAGGGAGACTCGCCCAGCTCCTGCTCCCAGCCTGTCTCCCGTGTCACAATGCCCCATTCACAGGGCCCCTCCCTGGAAACTCGAAGTCAGTCCTCCCCGACTTGCCCTCCTCAGACATCACAGACTTCAAGCTCCTGGTGCTGTGCACCAGCCCAAATCACTCAACCCTTGAGGATGACGCTCTGCATTGCAAACTTCTGCCTTTATCAGATACACTTGGTGTTTTAAAATTCTGTTCTTTCAGCTCTTTCTGTCCCAAACAAGAGGGGAAGGTTGTTTTTGCACAGTTAAACCCACTGCCAGGAGGGTCTGTGGTGAGGTTTCTGGGAGCCGGGGACCCTGCTTTGACTCCCCAGCTCCTCAGTGATGCCCTGAGCTCCCACCCCCATTGTTTCCTGAGTTGGGTGGGCCAGTGTCCAGCCACCCAGGTCTTAGAGAGCAGGAGCCCAGGAGGTCCGATTCTGGGGACAGGAACGGACAGGTCCTGGAGAGGGGCTCTCTGGGGACTACCATCCCAGAGTCCCGGGAGAACCTGACCAGGACAGAGGCTGCTGGGGACAAAACTGCCGGAAGACTTGCTGGAAATGGGCCCGGGCTTGATCCTGTGCCCTCGGGGCCATACACTGACCAGTGCAGGGCCAACAAAGGGCCTTTTCTTACCGTCCGTTGCGCTCTGCCAATTTCGAACGATCCCCTAGAGATGACCCCTAGAGGTGACCCGTAGATGACCCGTAGAAGGGTCACCATCTGGAAGTGACCCCTAGATGACCCCTCGAAGGGTCAACAGGGAGAAGGTGTGATGGGGCCACTTCTCCCTCAAGCATCCTTGAGAGAGGGTCCCCGAGGGGCGGGGCCACGAGCCTTTTTTATAGGCAGGGATGGGGGCGTGGCCTCGGGGCTGCAACCCCATTGGCCAGGGAGAAGTCTAGAGCTCCCAGGGGTAACCTCACTATGAAGGCTGCACCAGCCTCTGCCCTGCTGGGCCTGACGGGCCTCCCCACACCCACCCGGACCCTCGGGCACTGCCCCCTACCGACGATGGTGGCTTGGAACTCTGTGGGCCCCACGGTGGGCCAGGAGCACTGACCCTTTCGGTCTCCTGTAGCTCAGTCCACGACTTTCTCATTCCCAGAGATCACGTCCCCCCATGCCCAGGCTGGGGTGCAGCTGCCAGGATTAGCCCCTGAGCAACCCTAGGTCTTGCCTGGCTGCTGCTGTGGGAGCCCAGTGAGCCTGGCAGAGGGGCTGTCCTGGTCGCTGTCCCAACTGCCCCTCACTCCCTGCCCCTCTCCTTTGACTCCTTGGAACCCCTGCCCCGCTGCCCTGCCCCTCTCCTCTCCTGAAGCCCGCAGAGTTCTTGCTCCCGCCTTATCCGGTGTCCACGTTCTCTCTGTCCTTCTGTCTCTGCTTCCTCCCAGACTGGCAGCAGCGAGTTTGTGGGGCCTTTGAGCCCCCAGACCCAGTCAGTCCCTGACCAATTCCCCCTGTTGCTCAGAGACTTCCCTTTCTGAGTCCTGGAGGACTCTTAATGACCCCACAGAACCTCCCCACCCCAGCTCTGCCCCTTTCTCTGAGACTCGGTCCATCCTACTGGGAGCTGTACACCAGAATTGGCCTTGGGGTACCTTGATGCTTCTCTGGTGTTGATCCCGGCCTGCTCTGGAAATCCCTCTCAATACACACACTCCCAACTAGGGCCACTAAGCCTGGCCACGCTGCCCTCACGAGTCCTGCAGCCTGAAAGGAACCCCAACTCCCCCATATTGCCCGTGCCCACTATGGCATCCACGAATGCACCTGTCCTCCCTGCCCTGACCACATTCAGGCCCCAGTGGTCTGCGGCTGTCTCCTGTAGCTCTGACATCTCCCCCTCTCACTTTCGTTGGGCTGAGAATCAAATTTATCTCTGATGGTGGGGCACAGGGTCACTGTGGGCTTGTGCTGTCTGGGGAGCCTGTGGGCAGTGAAGGGTTCCACACTGGGGTGAGGCTCTGGGCAGAGAAATGCCATCCAGTCCTTGAGAGGTTTGGGAAATACCAGGAGGTTTGCAGGTCCTTTACCTGAGACATGATATGGCCACTAGGGGGCCTGGCACCCACGAAGCATTGGGGGCAAGGTGGGGGCTCTTCCCGGTGGGCACTACAGAGGAGGTGTAGACGGAACAGGCACCATGGGCATGGGCATGTCATGTCAGGTTCTGATCCATGGGGAGACCCCCACAGGACAACTCATGCTTCATCAAGAAGCATGAGCCGTTCCCTGGCAGGACCCACCCACCCAATGCCACACACCCACACAGGCTGGGATCCATCCATTTGTAGAAACAATCTTGGAAACAGGACAGTGGCTGTCAGCGAGACTGAATCAGCCCTCTCCCCTCTCTCTCCTCTGCCACCAATTCATGATCCCCGAAACTGTCCCAGGTAGTGCCTAGAACTCAGTTGCTGACTGTTCCAGCCTCCATCCTTTTCAGGGCTTCCTTTCCCAGAATAGAAAAAGTGCACTGGAGGAGGGGGAGCTCTCGGCTCAGACTTTTGCTTGGTCTGTAGCCCATGAACCGAAGGTTTGAGTGTTGCCTCGTTTTCCCTGGGCCAGGATGGGTAGATGGTTGTAGCCAAGTGCCGTTTTGAAAATCGGATGCTCTGAATCAGTGTTTCCTCTAAGCACTGAGATCCTTCCAAGTACTGCTTCATTGACCTTCATGGCCTGTGTACATATCTGAGAGGTTTGGGGCTTGTGGGGACCTCTATTTGCTCCAGCCTTTGTGATCAGGAGACCCTGTAGTGCCAGGGAACGTTCTTGACCTCATGCATCCCAAGCCTGTACTGAGTCTCCTGAGACTTCTTTCTGGCCTTCTGGACAGAATTTTAACTCAAAAAGTGGAAAATGCCCTGGACCGTGCAAGGACAGCCCACAAACCGGAAATATCTCAACATTTAGGTAGAAAAGCGGGGGTGAGCAGGCATTTTCCACTCCTCTCTCCTGGGGTATAGTCTAAGGTGGAGGGTGGGGAGGTGGTCATTTCTTATTGCTACTCTTTGGACTATTTCTATGGGGGTGAGTATTTCTGCTCCTGGGACTCCTTATTGTGTAGTGTTGGAGGACATATCTCCTATCTGAGCTCTGTTCTCTGTTGTGGGACATTTCTCCCCCCAGAGCTCGTGTGTCTAGTATTGGAAAACAATTTTCCCCAACATCCCTAGTGTTTTTTTCTGGAGGAAATTTCAGCTCTGCTCATCCCTGGTGCCGAGTAATTGTGAACATTTCTGTCCTCGGTACCCTGCTCTCTATAGTTAGGGGTAACCTCTGCACTGCATGTCACTGGTGCCTACTGCTTGGTGCCTGTTTTTGCCTCCCAGACCACTAGTGTCTATTATTGGGGGACATTTCTGCCCCCCACATCCCCGGTGCCCAGTGATGGGGGACATTTCTGCCTCCAGATGCACAGTCTTCCCCACACCGCCAGCTTGTCCTTCTTGACTGTTACCACCTCTAGTACCTCGGGCTTTATGAACTCCACTGTGTTCGCCTCCACTTCAGTGCCCTTAGATTGACTGAAAATGGATAGACTGAGGATCAGCCCCAGGCTCTCAGCCAACCAAGGGAGGTGGAGGGCTCGGGGGCAGAGTCCGCCTGGTTCTGCCCCCCCGGGTATCCTGCCTCCTGACCCCCATTGGGGGCTTCTCCCTCTTAAGGACCCTGACACTCACATTTTTAGGACACCTTTGTGTCAAAGCAGCAGCCAAGTCCTGGCCTGAGTCAGGCCACTGTGGACTGTCCAAGTGGACTGTCACTGCTCAGGCAGAGTCACCAGTGGAGGGCCAGTGCTGTCACCCCCTTCCCCTCCCTCACCCCTCCACCTAACAGGGAAATCCCTCTTATGTCCACTAAGAACTTGAGCAATCTGTCCTTAGGGCACTGGGAAAAGGCTGGCCCTGTCTGCTTGCAGTACTTTTCTTTGGGTGTTGGCATCACACCCAGACATGCTCAGGCTTTATTCCTGACTTAGCTCAGGGACCATACCTAGTGGAACTAGAGGGGCCCATTGATCCAACGTCAGCAGTGTGCAAGAAGATCACTTTATCTGCTGGACTAATGCCTGCTCAAAGCAGTACTTTTCTTTCAGCTGCTTCCAAACCTAACTCTCCTTCCTGTAGAGTTGGGCTCCCTTAAAGATGCCTCACTCCCCCTTCTGTACGGCACAGTGCCCAGGGAGACGGCCCCGTGGAACCCGAGGCTTCCACTCCCGAGCACTTTCAGACTTTTCAAGAATGGGCCCCAGGGATATTGCTGGGGTTAAAGTGCTTGCCATGATGTGGCCCAACCCTGTTCAAGTCCTGTTACTAGGATCTCCTGAGCCCTGCTGAAGAGGAGAGGGGACCTCTGCCCACATTTCCCGCAAGCTAACTTCAGACAGACTACCCTGGAGAGCAGGAGCTGCCATGAGGCACAGGGTCTGGGAGAGATGAGACAGCACGGAAATCACCTGAGATGTCCCAGAGGTGGTCTGTAACACTGTTCAACTTAGAAAGCTTGGAAAATCCCCCAAATTTTCCTACGCTATTGATATGCTCCAGATCCTTCTTTGCACCCAGAAAGCTTGGTTATTTCTTGTTCCATACTTCCTGTCAGCTGCTTGCTAATACCCCGTCGCCCATCAGATCTGCTGTAAAACTGATCTCTTGCCTTGTGCAGTGTTCAGACTTTGGAGGTGTTCATTCCATTAGCACTGTTATCTCATCATGTTCTCCCTCATTCCAAAATGTGCCCTTTTTTCCTTTATGGGTCACACCCAGCGATGCACAGGGGTTACTCCTGGCTGATGCACTCAGGAATTACTCCTGGTGATGCTCAGGGAACCATGTGGGAATCTGGGAATCAAATCCAGGTCAGCCGTGTGCAAGGCAAACACCCTACTCACTGTACTATCACTCCCGTCCCTGCTGCTTGGTTTTTAGTTAGCTTTAGGCAGAAATTTTGGCAAAGTTCGTATGAGTTCATAGTCGTTGAAAACTCAAAGTTATATTAGTGCTGCAATTCTCATTTGTGAAACAACAAAACTCACTACCAAGCAGGGGAGAAAGCAGCAAGACAAGACCAAAAGTAAAAAGAGCGACACTCAAGCAGTGGCACCAGGGGTACAGGAGGAGTTGGCAGAGAGCATGGCAGCTGGGTGGCACTGCCACTCGTACAGTGGAGATAGCTCTACCCCAGTGGAGTGGTTAAGGCCAGACCCCAGTATCTCTAGTGTGCCCTTGGTCTAGAGGAGGCGAGAACAGGCAGGGAAGACAAGGGCCAGGGAGAAAGAAGGGAGCCAGAGCAGGAGCAGGGGTCAGGGTTGGAGGATGAGGAGGGGCAGAGGGCAGGCCCCAGATCATTGCCCCAGAGAGCCATGACATGCTGCAGGAGATAACAAAGTGCCAATATGACACCAGACCAGCTGTGACCCTCTGTGAATGGGAGTGGCAGACATTCAAAGTTGGGTAGCTTCCAGAAATGTCTACCGACACCAGGACCACTTGGACAGTCTGACAGAGTCACAGGGAGTCTCCAGGCAGGCAGGGAAGGCAGGGTATCTTTGTACCTACACTCCCAAGAAAAGCCTCGTGGAAACGGTCGCCCTATGACCCCCAAGACAGGGCAACATAGGAAGCAGATCTCGATGAAGGTATCGGAGGTGCAGCCCTTCCCTGCTTTTGCTGGGCCCGAGAATCCATGGTCTCAGCAGATTCTGGGGGTTCCACATGGGAAACAAGGTTCTCCCTGTTCCCAACTTTAGTATCTTATTGGCATTAGATCTCCTGACAGAGCTAGAAGCGCAAATAAATGTCCACCTTGACACTGTGGATTCCCACTTTGGAAAATACCCTCTCCAGGCGCCCTCTAATGGCAGTATCATGCCCCTCTGCTGGTAAACTCATGCTAGGAGTGAGCCTCCAATGACAGCCGCAATATCTGGTAGCCCATGAGGTGTGGCTAGGGATAGGGAAAGATACTGCGCAGGTGTGGGAGGCAGGAATAGTGGTGGGATGCAGCTCAACTGGGAGCAACCCATTGGCCTCAGTTGAGAAGTCATGACCTGCGCCGGGTCAGTGTGGTCGCTCCTGCTGGTCACCTTGTGGTACCCAGCCCTTCCACTTTCTTGAGTCTGTTTTGCTCTAGTGCCCAATGATTGACCGGCCTGAACCTCAAAAGATGTGTTTCTCCCTTTGCAAATTGTTCCAGGAAGCACACCCCTGTTTGCCTTTGGGCCAAAGGATCCAGAGACAGGAGGAAACCTCAGTCACTGTGGACCCGTTGCCCAAGGATTCAAAAACTCGGCCACCTTCTTCAGGAAGACCCTGGCTCTGGACTTAAGAAAATCCTCGTTGGAGCCCTGGAATGGACCATCCTGCAGTCTGTAGATGATAAGGTCCTTGTGTCAGAAGCCTAAGAGGACTGAAGGAGAGCCTCAGAGGCTCTGCTCCAGCTCTTGGTTGAGACTGGGCACCAGACCTCCTGGAAGAATGAGCATTTAGAAGTGAGAAAAAGAAAAACAAATAACCTAAAGAAATCAGCAGTAGGGCTCCAGAGGCTAACAGGTTGATCCTCTTTGTGCATGTGAAAGGGCATCAGGTTCTAGGTGCCCTGACCCAGAGTAGGGCCATTGGCATAGTTCTGGGCATACCTGTCTCTGAGATAGGGGGCTCAGATCTCTCGCTGTGCCACAGAGGTAAACAAACTATCTACCTCCAGGTCCCCATTCAGGGGTGACACTGATGACTAACAAAGGGCCCCAGTGGCTACCAATTGCCCAGATGGCACAGTTCCTGGGATTATGATGTGATAACCCACATCTAACTTTTGCAACTCTAGATTTTGATGTGAAAACCCACTCGAACTTTCGCGACCCCAGCCTTTTTGCTAATCCGATGGGACCCCATCCTCTGACTTGCAAGAAGCAGTGGATGAAATCTCTTGCTCAGAACCACTGAACAGTTCAGGAGCAGTATCCAACTTGAGTGGCATCCAGGTAAAGACCATAAGAAAGAAGCCCTGAATCCCTCTGGAAAGGCTGGAGGGGGGTGCGCTCGCAGAGGGATACGGACAAGCGTGAAACATGGTTAGATCCCATGATCCCTTAATTTTCATATTGAAAATTGAAATTTATTTCTTTGGATATATTTTTTGATTAGGTTTTTATTTTATGTTTTGAGTTTGTTCCTGCACATATGGATGTGTTGGAGGCTGTGTACCTTTTTTTTTAATCCAAGAATTTTCTTTTTATTATTTTTTTATTAGTGAAACACCATGAGGTGCAATTGTAGACTTATAAATTTTTGTGCCATGGTTTCAGTCACACAATGATCAAGTACCCATTCCTCTACCAGCAGCCATCCTCGACCACCACGGGTCCCAGCATCCCTCCCACCCCCCAACCCCCTTCCCACCCTGCCTCTTTGGCAGTGCATTCCCCCATTTTCTCTCTCTCTCCATTTGGGTGCTGTGGTTTGCAAGAGAGGCACTGAGTGGTAGTCATGTTTGGTCTATAGTCTACTTTCAGCATGCTTCTCCCACCCTGGGAGGATCCTCCCAGCACCCTTTATTTGTTGCCCTCTTCTCTAGCTGAGTTTCCTTGGAGACTGTGTAACTTCTTTACATGCAGAGTGAGTCTCAATGTTGTTCTGTTTGGGTCAACTCGCCACTCCTAGTACGCAGCATCCCTGCCATGGGGGCACGTCTGCAGTTGCTTTGTGTAGCCCCATAGCCTCATAGCCCCATAGCCCATTCCTCAATGGGAAGGGGCAGAGGAGGGGAGAAGGGAGGGTGCAGGAAGGAGGAGGGGGAGAGGAGAAGGGCGGGAAGGAAGAGGGTAGAAAGACAAGGTTGGGGTAGATGAATATGATTTTGACAGGGTAGGTAAATGACAGAATTACAGGTGAGTAAAAATTCTGTTGAACCATTTCTGACTCCTGGGGGGAACACATCACTTTCAGGCAGGTCACTTTGTGCCCTGGGCTGGGTGTCTGCAGCCTCCTTACCTCACAGGCATCACAGTCTGTCTGATCTTCTGCCAACACAATTTGTCTTTGACGGGTTGTTGGCTCAGGTCTGTCTTGGATCTGGGTGTGATTTCCACCTCTAGGTGAGAGGGAGGATGGGGTGTGCCTGGGGTGTCTTTAGGAAGGACACTCCCTTCTGGTTCTCACAGAACACTTGGGGTTCCAAGGCGGGTGTAGCCCGTAGGATGGCGGGGATCAAACCCAGATCAGCCACGTGCAAAGCAACAACCTACCACTGTACTATTGCTCCAGCCCTTGAATTTCTTCTTGGAGGAAGTTTCTGTTCATTATTCCTCTCTGCATTTGTTTGATGGGGTTGGGAGATATTTTTTTTTGTAAAGTTCTACCAATGTGCTATATAACTTGGATATTAACATTTTATCAGCTAGGTATTGGGTAAATAATTTTTCCCATTCTGTGGGTTATCTTTATAGCTTAGACGCCACTGCTTTTTTTATTAAAAAATAGTATTAGATTGGTGTATCTTTGATTTTTCTGTTCTCTTTTCATGCTTTAAATTTTGCTGACATTTTTGCAAATTTTTATTTTGTTTTTATAAAGTTGTTTACAATAATTTATTACATTTAATATGCAAACACCAATTCCACCACCATCGTACCTTCCCACCACCATATTTTGAATGTTACCACTCCAAATCTTAGAGGTACTCTCCTGGGGTCATTAACATCGTACTCAGGGGCATGCAGATGACAGGCTCTAGACATGGTGAATCTCATGGCAAGGGCCACCCACAATCTAGAAGCAACTGCCAACTGCTGGCAGGACACACCTCGCCCAAGACACATACCCACATGGCCTGGGATGGATCCATTTATTGAAACAAGCTTGGAAATAGGACAGTGACTGTCAGAGAGTGACCCAGCATGCCTCCTTCCTCTCTCTTCTCCTCAATTCATTAGTGCCCAACCAGCCCCCAAAGAGTGTCTAGAACTGGTTGCTCTGATGTTTCCAGCCCCCATTAGCTTCAGGGCTGCCATATGGAGAAACGGGACTGTGTACTGGGGAGGGAGAGCTCCCACCTCAAGCCCTTGTTTGGCTTTTGGAGCTATCATAACTGAGGTTTGAGTGTGGCCCAGTTTAAATTTCTGCTCCCAACATCCCTGGTGCCTAGAGGTAGGAGACATTTTTGTCCCACTGATCCCTGCGGTCTAGTGTTGGGGGACCTTTCTGCCCCCTTGATCCCTAGGGTCTAGTGCTGAGGGAAAGTGGAAGAGTGGGGAGGAGGGAGGAAGGAGGAGGGTGGGAAGAACTGTATCAGGGCTAGATTAGTTGGAATTGAAGAACACAGGGTACATCATCAGGGTAGAAAATGTGGATTAATGGTGAACAAGCTTGCCAGCTGAAATCGAGCGGAAGAGCTGGATTCTGGTTATTTGGGGACAGGTCATTACAGGATCCAGATCTGAGGTCTGCGGCCTCCTGTTCCTCACAGACAGGAACAGGAGGGTCTCTCTGGGTTCTTCACACAATCCATCATCCCGCTCCCCAGGTCTGGACACCAGACCTTAGTCTCAAACCTTAGTCATTCAGATACTTAGACTTCTCCCATGCCACCAGCCTGTCCTTCGTTACCATCACCTCGAGTTCCATAGAGGTCATGGTCTCACAAACCTCCACTATGTTCACCTCCAACTCCGTGTTCTTCGACACTGGATTGACTATTGGGCACTCCAGGGTCTCAGCCAAGCAAGGAAAGTGGAGGCATCTCAGGGGTCCCGCCTGACTACACCTCCCATATAGCCCCACCTCCAGATCCCCATCAGGCACTTCTCCCTCCTGGAGACCTACCCCACTACTCACCCTGTTCAGGGTACCCTTGGGATTCCAGTAAGGCCTGGGGCTCAGTTGCTCCTGATTTCAGGACTGAGGATCCCCTAAAGATGAAGGCACCAGGTGAGTAGGTAGGTCTAGGGCCTGATACGCCTTCCTGTCCCTGAGCCCCTGGCCACCCCCTCACCCGGGTTTCCCTCAGCTCCCTGAAGGTGGCCTCCAGTATGGCCTGCTGCTTTGTTAGCACCTGCTGCAGCTGGTCCATGAGCTCCTTGTGCCTCAGCACCTGCTCGACCTTGGAGCCCACGTGAGTGGGGCATTCAGGTGTGGGGTTGCAGCTGTGTGCTACTTTTGGTACCAGCAGAAGCATTCTAGGCTGCAGGCACCCCTACCTCGACCCGGCAGCTTCCCCGCTACTAGGACCCTCTGTGTGTAGTGAGGGCCAGTCCACACACCCACAACCCCTCTAGCCTGTTTTAGATTTTGTTATATTATAGAGGGTGGCGTCCTGGCCTGTCCTTCCTCCCACCACCGCAGGCGGGCTCCTACCCTCACAGTGGGTCTCCCCCGGCAACTTCTGTCATTTCTCCATATCCACCTTGTCCTGATTCACTCCCCTTTTTCAGCTGATCCGGAGCTGACTCTGCAGTAGCACCTGCTCCTCCTCCTGCTCATTCTGAGAGACCGACACTGTTCAGAGGCCACGTCCTATTGCGGGAAGCCGAGATCCCAGTCTTGTTGCTGCCGCAGACACTCACCTGTTTGTCCTGCAGTCCCACCTGTGGGCACAAGGCTGGGAGTGAGGACAGGCAGCCAGGGCATCCTGCTCTGGGTCGAGGGATGTGGAGGTCAAGCACTGACTCCCAGGCCCAAGGCTGGCAGCGCCTGGGCAATCTGTCCCCTGCACAGGCCCCCATGGTCTTGCTCCAGCGGCCTAAGAGATGAGACCTCCCTTGACTGGGGACCCTGTCTCCTGTCCTGTGCTCAGGGATCACCCCTAATGGTGCTCAACGATCCATAGGAGGTGCCAGGAATCAATCCAGGATAGAATTATGCAAAGCAGACACCTTACCACCTGCTCTAGCTTTTGATATATTACATTTCCTTGTTTGTTTGCTTCTTTGGTTTTGGAACCACAGCAGGGATCAGTCCCAGCCATGCTCAAAGGACTCTATTGGATGCCACAGATTGAAGTCAGATAGCCCAAGTGCCCTTCCTGCTCTACTATCTCCCAACCTCTTTGATCTTTGTCAAAATACAAATTTTAACTTTCCATTGATTTTGCTATATTGCATCCCAAAAGGAATACCAGTTTACAATGGGGCGTGTGAAATTCCCAAATGCTCCAGTGAGTCCCACTGCAATCAGAACTGCCCGTCCCACGCTTCCCTCTCCTCTTTTTGCTGTACTTGGACATTTATGGAGGGACATACCCAGTGTTGCTCAGGCCTCACTCCTGGCTCTGTACTCAGGGACGACTCCTGCTGGGGCTTCGGGATCATATGCGGTGCCCGGGGTCACATCTGAATTGGCTGTCCACAAGGCAAATGCCCTACCCTCTGGACTACCTTTCCAATCCTGCAAGATAGTTTTCTTGAAAGAAACTTACACAGTAAGATGTGAAGGGAGGACGTGTTCAAAACAGAATGTGAGCTGAAAGAGCTGACCACTCCCCCTAACTTCTAATGGCCAGTAACTGCCTGTACCTTTCAATCACAAACTGCCACTAGGGAAGTTCCCTTGGACCTGTCCCCGACCCCCATCTCTGTACCCTGAGAGGCCTCTGCAGGTCCCCTGCAGCATTTTCCCACTTCCATATCTAATGCAAATGAAATTTGTTTGCCATTTATAAATGCCCATACAGAGTTTCCCCTTAAAGTCAATGAAATAATCATTTTTAAAAAAGAAATTAAGTAATGACATGTTGAATGGTGCTCAAAGCAGGACACATTTGAACCACTGATCTACCTGTCATGGACTCTTTCCAAACTCAAGTCTAGCATCACATCTCCCCAATTCTATAACGATCCCTGCGCCTCAGCTGAGCTCTGGACTTTACCTCAGAAAATGTACTACACATCTAATTCTATAAATCCAAATATAAGCCATTCTCCTGTTAAACTTTTTTATCATTGAATGGATCTGAGAAAGACCCTTACAAAGCTGTTCATGATTAGGCTTCAGTCATCATTGTTCACCCATCCCTCCACCAGTGTACATTTCCCACCTCCAATGTTTCCAGTTTCCCTCCCAACACCCGCCCACCCACCTCTCCACCCAGGCCAGCCTTTTTAAAAAAATTTTTATTAGTGAAACACCATAAGGTACAGTTATAGACTTACAAATTTTTGTGTTTGGATTTCAGTTATACAATGATCGAGACCCATCCCTCCACTAGTGCCCATTCTCCACCACCACGGATCCCAGTATCCTTCCCACCCCCCATTCCCCCCATCCCACTCTGGCTCTGTGGCAGGGCATTCCCTTTTGTTCTCTCTCTCCTTTTGGGTGCTGTGGTTTGCAAAAGAGGCATTGAGTGGCATTCATGTTTGGTCTATAGTCTACTTTCAGCATGCTTCTCCCATCTAGGCAGGACCCTCCCAACACCCTTTACTTGGTGCTCCCTTCTCTATCTGAGCTGCCTTTTCTTCCAGCATGTGTGGCTGACCTCCAAACCATGGAGCAAACCTCCTGGTACTTATGGCGACTATTCTTGGGTGTTAGTCTCCTATTTTGTTACTTTATATTCTACAGATGAATGCAGTCTTTCTATGTCTGTCCCTCTCTTTCCGACTCATTTCACTTAGCATGGTACTTTCCATGTAGTACCACTTGTATGTAAATTTCATGAATTCATCCTTTCTAACAGCTGCTTAGTATTCCATTGTGTAGATATACCAAAGTTTCTTTAACTGTTGCCTACTGACCAAGTAAAAGAATGCTTGATTTTTCATTCCCCCTTTGTCCTGCTCAAAGCTGGGCAACTTCCCAGGTTTCCGGGCTTTCAGGGATTCCCCACAAAAACCCAAGCAAGGCTGCTATCAATGCGGACAGCCAGGCCATTTCAAAAAGGAATGTCCCAACAGCCCCTTGAGGAAGAAGGGGGGAATCACCCGGGGTATGTCCCAGATGCAAGAGAGGCAATCACTGGGCAGCCGAGTGTCGCTCCCGACCGAATAACTTAGGCAATCCACTGCCGCAGGGAAACGGCGGGAGGGGCCTGCCTCGGGCCCTGCAAGCCTTCAGGCAGGAGGACTATCAGACATCCGGTCAAAGTATCAGCCCACTCCAGATAGCTTCCCTCCCTCTGTCAGGGGCTCCTCAATTCCCAGCTCAGGTCTAGACTTTTATGCCTCTGTCCGGGCGGTACTAACACCACCTATGGGAATTGAAAGTTTGGAGATGGGGGTCTATGGCCCCCTACCGCCCGGAACCACTGGCCTCATTCTAGGGTCAGAAAAGGCTCTCCTGCAAGGATTGCAGATATACCCAGGATCTATCACAGAGAGCTACATAGGACAAATTCATGTCTTGGCAGATTCCCCCCGTGGCATTGTGACGATAGAAAAGGGACAGCTGATTGCACGCCTGCTCCTCCTCCCGAGGTGGCAAGGCCCCACCTCGACGCTCTCGGTCCAGAGTCAGACAAACGAAGACTGCTCAGATAATCCAGCCCAAATATTTTGGATTGCCCATATGGCTTCCAGACCACGCTATGCGCTAAGAATCAACTCAAAGGAATTCTCTGGGCTATTAGATACTGGGGCGGATGTCTCAGTCATATCCAGTAAATATTGGCCTGCCAACTGGCCTGCCACAATGGCTACAGCCGTTTTGCAAGGACTTGGCCAAGTCCGACCCAGCCGTAGCGCCCAAGTATTGACCTGGGAGGACGCCGAGGGCCATAAGGGCCAGTTCCAGCCTTATATTGTCCCAGACCTCCCCACCAATCTTTGGGGACAAGATATACTCTCAGCTATGGGCACGGTTCTGGTTACATCACCCAGTCGCTCGCAGATATCGCCAGTCTCCTTTAAGACCATAGCCCATATCACTAGTGACTGCCCATCCTCCGGGCAGGAAAATCCCGTGACTTTAATGCCCATTGAGGAACTGGAAGAAACTAGCCCTTTTTAATCGGGGCCACTGTCCAGCGGCCTCCCACCCCATTTACCTGGAAATCAGATGATCCAGTCTGGGTGGAGCAGTGGCCCCTGCCTAAAGAGAAATTACAGGCCGCACATGCCCTAGTGCCCGAGCAATTAGAAAAGGGGCACATTACCCCATCCACATCTCCCTGGAATACCCCAATCTTTGTTATAAGGAAAAGGACAGGCGGGTGGAGATTATTGCAAGATCTCAGAGCAGTCAATGCCACCATGCATCCAATGGGGGCCCTGCAGCCAGGGCTCCCCCATCCCTCCGCTATACCAAAGTCCTGGTAATTGTTAGTGATAGATCTTAAAGATTGTTTTTTCGATATTCCATTAGCTCCTAAAGATTGTCAAAGATTTGCCTTCTCTCTACCTTCCCCCAATTTTCAGGAGCCCTATCAGCGCTAGCAATGGGTAGTCCTTCCCCAGGGCATGACTAATAGTCCCACTATGTGTCAGATATATGTTTCAGCGGTTTTAGCGCCAGTCCGGGCTCGTTTCCCCAGTGCACTTTTGATTCATTATATGGATGGCATCTTAGCCGCCTGCCCCACCAAAGACCTGTTACTTCAACTCTATGATCATGTCCGGGTCGCCCTGGAATCAGCAGGCCTTGTAATCTCCCCAGACAAGGTACAGCTCTCCCACCCATACAGATATTTAGGATACACCATTAACAAGGTGGGAATAGTGCCTCAAAAAATATAGTTTGCCACCTCTCATTTAAAGACTCTACACCAGTGGCAACAGTTTTTGGGAGAACTCCAATGGCTCCGACCATCCTTCTCCCTGCCCACGGGAGAGCTCAAACCTCTTTTTGAACTATTGAAGGGGGATTCTGACCCCTCCTCACCTTGTCAATTGACCCCAGAGGCACAATTGGCTCTTAGAAAAGCAGAACATGCCTTAGAAGAAATGCAAATACGCCATATTGATTACAATCTACCACTACAATTTATAGTGCTTGCTTCAGAGTTTGCCCCAACTGGAGTTTTCTGGCAGATTGGTCCATTATACTGGGTCCACCTCTCAGCTTCCCCCACCTGAACGGTGATTCCCTATCCCACCTTAGTTTCTCAATTACTCTGGAAGGCTAGAACCATAGGGTGTGCACTCTTTGCTAAGAATATGGGCATATTGGTCGTTCCCTATTCCAAAGACATGATTAATAATCTGATGCAATATGATGATTCCTGGTGCCTTTTTGTCTGCTCCTTTAAAGGCCAAATTACACAGGCATATCCCAAACATAAACTCCTGCAAAGCTTCAGGATTTGCCCTATTATCTTCCCTCGAATCATAAAGACCACCCCCCTTCCGGGTGCACGGACCCTCTTTACTGATGGCTCTAAGAGCGGTCGAGCCTTAGTGGTTGATGGGCAGGATGTTCACGCCATACAGCTTGCTGAGACCTCGGCACAATTTGCAGAAGTATCTGCTGTATTATTGGCCTTGCAGACATTCCCTAATGAGCCCCTCAGTCATATTAGAGGACACTCTGGCCTCCCGGGACCCCTTGCAGAAGGCAATGAACGAGCAGATAAAGCTACCCGCTTAATAATGACATCCCTAGAATGTGATAAGGCCATGCAGCTACATAAAAAATTCCACCTTAGTTCCCAGTCTCTTCGTTTTCATACGGGTTGTTCCAAAGCTGAGGCTCTCTCCATTAACCACTGTCTGTCCCGCTTGCGCTCCTTATATACATTCCCCATCCCTGGGAGTCAATCCTAGAGGACTGAGAGCAAATGATATTTGGCAAATGGATGTGACCCACACTAACTCATTGGGTAACCGGCATTATCTCCATGTCTCGATAGACACACACTCGGGCATGATTTTTGCCTCACTGCATGCCGGGGAAAAAACGAAACATGTTATAGATCACCTTACTGCTGCTTTCTCATATATGGGAAATCCCAGGCAAATTAAAACTGACAATGGACTGGCCTATACAAGCCGTGCTTTTCATTCCTTTTGTGAAACCTGGGATATTACACATACAACAGGCATTCCCTATAACCCCCAAGGACAGGCTATCATAGAGCGAGCGCACTGACATCTCAAAACTTACATTTCTAAAACAAAAGAGGGTGAGATCTACCAAGGCTGTCAAGGGCCACAAGCGCTCCTATCCGCAACCTTATTCATTTTAAATTTTTTGCTCCTCGATGATTCAGGCCGCAGTGCAGCCCAATGTCACTTTGCTACTCCGACTCCCCTTAAAGCAATGGTGAAATGGAAGGATCTGTCCTCAGGAACCTGGCAACCAACGGCAGCAATCCTTGCCAGAGTCAGAGGCGCAGTCTGTGTATATCCAACTAATACAGAAAAACCCATTTGGGTGCCGGAATGCCTGGTCAGGCCAATACACGAGCCCCCCGATCATTTGTCCCCCACAGCTGGGAAAAATAATGAAAGTCACCTCCAGGGTACTTAGCCCTGAGACGAAATTCCTTCTCTTTTTTCCACAGGAACAAAATGACCACAACGACGCTTGTGGCCTGGACCCTCGCTATATTATTAATGAAGGACCCTACCAAAACTCATGCCAATCGACACCAACCATTCAAGCAGACCTGGGTCATAAGGAGTGGAGAGGACTATGAGGTTTGGAGTACCACAAGTGCCCCTCTTTTCTGAGCCATGCTCCATTCTGGTCAAGCCACACTGGGTCCTGCCTGGTTTGGCAGCACCCCTTAATCAGTGCTTCCCTGACTTATATTTTTCCCTGGAAGACGCCTACCCCTTTCAGGATGGTTTTGAAAGGGCCCCGGCCAGAGCCTAAATGAGACGCAATGGCTTTTTCACCTGCCCCGGGTTCCGGACAGGCCAATGGAGGAGAACCTGCGGTGGCCCTGAATCTTACTATTCTGCCAGCTGGTTGGTCTTGCGTAGATTCTAATGATGGCTATTGGAAGTGGTCGGTTGACCACGACCTGGTGCCACTGAGATATGGCTCATATTCTGTACAATACCACCCCCAAATGCTTCTGGTCAAAATCTCCTTCACTGATAAGGGAAGGTTTGAGACCCGATGGGTCAACCGCCTGAATTGGGGACTTATGTGGTATAGCAGGCCATGGCATGGGGTTATCCTGCAGATCCTCTTAAAAATCGAACCCGTGCAGCAGATTCCGCTAGGCCCTAACCAGGCACTTGAGGCTCCAAAACCCCCTCTTAAGCCCACCATTACTACCATGGCTGGCCCTAAGACGACACCACCTCCTGTTACAGCCGGCCTATCCATCCCAAAACCCAGTTTTGGCCCAATCATTAACCCCCTCAGGAGTCTTATCGAAGCCACATATCAGACTCTGAATGCTACTGCCCCAAACCTGACTGAAGCCCCACGCCACCGTTTTATGAGGCTATGGGTATTAACGCCTCATACAATGTTAATTACAGAGCCCCAGGAGAGTGGAAGGCCCACCCCCAGGGACTAACCATGACCCAAATTAGCGGTCAAGGGACATGTGTAGGTACAGTCCCTCAAAACAAGAAGGAGTTGTGTGCACAGAATGTGGAGTCCCCGGGATGGAGTAACTCCCCCTGGATCTCACCAAAAATGGGAGCTTGGTGGGCCTGTTCACGTTCAGGATTAACTCCCCACTTGGCAGGCTCAGTATTTAATGCCTCCCAAGAATTTTGTCTTATGGTTATTGTTGTCCCAAAAATTATATACCACCCTGCTGAGGTACTCCTTGACTATTGGTCCAATTACCCTGATGTCCTGCGTAGGAACCGCAGGGAACCCATATCCGCACTAACCATCGCCACTCTGGCATAGGCCTGGCAGGTGCCGGCACTGGCATTGCTGCTCTGGTAACCCAACATTCTGGTCTATCTTCTCTAAGAGCAGCTATTGATGAGGACCTGGACCGAATAGAAAAATCTATTAGCCATCTTGAAAAGTCCTTGACCTCCCTGTCGGAAGTAGTCTTGCAAAATAGGAGGGGGCTGGACTTGCGCTTCCTTAAAAACGGAGGGCTGTGTGCAGCGCTGGGAGAAGAGTGCTGCTTTTACGCCGACCACACGGGGGTAGTCGAGATTCCATGGCTAAGCTGAGAGAAGACCTGGAATGGCGTAAGAAGGAGAGAGAGGCTCAGGAAGGGTGGTTTGAATCATGGTTTAATCAATCCCCCTGGTTCACCACCCTGATATCTACTATAGCAGGCCCTCTGATCATACTATTACTGATGCTTACATTTGGGCCCTGCATCCTGAGTCGACTTGTCTCATTTGTCAGAGACCAGATTGGCAGGGTTGATCGGCAAATCACTCAAATTCACTTTATGCAACTGAGAGAAACTAGCAAAGAGCAGCCCTATTCAGAAAGGTATTTCTAATGGGCCTGGGAAGCCTCTTCCTTTATCTGTTGCAGTGACCTGATCCCGTGGCCGGTACCGGAAAACGCAGGAGGAGAAGGAGTGCGGACCGGACCTGTACAGAACCCCCCCGATCACTGAACGAAGAGATCCCCATCACCCCTCTACCCTACCCCTGCCCCTCTTTTCTGAGCCATGCTCCATTCTGGTCAAGCCACACTGGGTCCTGCCTGGTTTGGTAGAAATGTCATCAATCCTCCCCTGTGCCTCCTCGTGGTTAAGGAAGTATGCCCTTGCCCAGGATACCCAATGACGGGCAACTTCTGTCACCGCCGCGCACACCTAAGACAGGGGCTAAAGCATTCTCCCCAATGACGGGTACCACGGCGGGGCGACGGACAACCTAAGACAGGGGTCCTGGCGTGCCATAATTGGAAAAAAGGGGTGAGATGTTGCCTACTGACCAAGTAAAAGAATGCTTGATTTTTCATTCCCCCTTTGTCCTGCTCAAAGCTGGGCAACTTCCCAGTATAGGAGGTTTCAGTTTGGGGGACAAAGCTGGGCAGCTTCCCAGTACATGACGTTTCAGTTTGGGGAAAATGCACCCTCGTAAATGATTTGTAAATGATGTACGAGGAACAGCAGTCTCTATGGATATGTCAAAACTGCAACAAAGCAGGCCACTCCGACCGGTAGCGTTAGCTCGAAAGGGTCACCAGGTGGCTGACCAACAGTGCATGGCTCTGCCCACTGTGACTGACCAACGGTGCATGGCTCTATTCATCGTCCCATCCACTTTCCCACGTCCCATCCCCTTTCCTTTCTTTTGGGTGGGTTGTGGAAACATACTTAAGTCTGTACCTGTGCTCTGAATAAACGCACGCATTCATGCCATCGCCTGAAAGACGGAACCCTGTGTGACTCGAGTGCTGATTTCACCGTGATGGCCCACCCTGGCTCGGCCCCGAAGTGCCGGACGTGACATTTAACCAGTCATCCGTTCTCAGGCACTTGGGTTTTTTCCAGATATTCAGGTCAGCCTTTTTGGAAGATGTTTTTATTATCTCTCTTTCTCTCTGTTTGTTTCTGTCTCTGTCTGTCCCTGTCTCTGCCTTTTCTCTCTCTCTCTCTTTTTCTCTGTCTCTGTCTCTCTCTCTTTGTCTCCCTTTTTGTGGTTTACAATATAGATACTGAAAGGGTATCAGGAATATCCCTTTACCTACTTTTAACACTCAAGGATTTCAAATTTGGACAAAAAATAGAATTGTTGTTTCAGGCACGTTGACCAAAGGGAGAACTGGAAATGGTCTCTGCTATGGACAACCAGGGATCTGCAGATCTGCAATGACTGACCACAGCCTGGCCCCTGCTCTCAAGGTCCAGACAAATCCTGAAGACCAGGAGGTCTCACAAACCCCAGATAGGGATGGGATGGACAACTGCCTGCCAGGACACTCCTACAGAAGATGAAGGTCCGAGGCCACCTGGGAACACTAAGCTGGCCTGGTTTCTCATCTTCAGAATGGCCAGGCCTGGGTAACCGTGACATGACATGACAGGTAAAATACTCATAGTATTATATGTGTGTCTCCTGGGTGGCTCACCACAGTCTTGGAAGAACAGAGTGGGGGTCTGGTGTTCTTTGGGAGGTCAGGAACTGCGCTCAAGGGCCACTACATTTCTAAGCTGCCGGAGGTCAAAGCTGGCACATGTCCAGCACGCCCCTCACCCTGCCACCTTTATGCCCTAAGAGGAGCCTTCCACTTACCCCGTGACTTTCAGGAAGTGCAAGATGACATGTATTTCCTAGCCCATGGGGAAGTACCTTGTGACCCTGGGGGCTCAGGCACCAAATTTCCAACTGTGGGCTAGTGTTGGGTAAGGACTGGAAGGAAGAAGCCCTCCAAGTGCCCCCTCCCCGCCCCAGGAACGGACCCTTTTGCAAGGTCCCTGAACCCCACAGCTCTCACAGCGGCAGGTATCATGCCCTAGACTCACCACACTCAGAAAGACACAGGGGTCCCAGAGAGTGTTGGCAGAAGAGGGGACCTGCTTGGTATCCCACTGAGCAGTCAGCCTTGCCCTGGCCGTGTCCCAGGAGCTGCCTGTAAATGCAGTGCGGAGTGTGAGGATCCCATGCGGGCCTCATAGGGTCTCTGCTGTTTCCTAGCCTGTGATTATTTCTCTCTTGCATCTACAATGTGGGGTCCCCGCCAAAATGACTCTGGAATTTTTATGTGGGGTTGAGGGCATTGATTGGTCTAGGATGTTGACTCCCAAGTTCCAGGTAAAGCCCATATGTTTCCTTTGGTATTTGGCATGTGATTCAGTGAGGATGTTGGGAATTTTCTACTGTGAAACTATGTAGACAAAAGAGCATCATTTCCCAGACCAGAATACTAGTGAAATGTTAGTTTTTCTCTCCTTGATGGCCTTGGTATTCTCTTGGGCTCCTGGCAAAGAGACCCCCACACAGACACTGCTTGATGCTTGATGCAGTCACAGGTGGGTCCTGATCTCATCCTGGATATTCGTCTTACTAAAGTTTCAGTTTCCCAGTGATTGTCCTTAATTCAAACATTCTCAAATGTGCAACACGTGGAGGGCCTTGGATGGACCTCAGACATGCGCCAGGTGACCCTGATTTGGACAAGGGAAGGCCTAAGGTCCCACATGTGATATGGTCCAGAGTACAGCATGGGACAGTCTCTGGCCAAAAGAATTGTCAAGGAACCCTTGAGTCTGGGATAGACAAAATAAAACTGGCCCCAGATTTGGAGTCTGGGGAGTAGGAGCAGATGACATGGGCCAGGAAAAGCCAACAGATCTGACCTTTCATGCCTGATTTTACATTGAACTAAATTTGAAGCGGCAGATTAAAGGAATCTGTAATTGTCTTACTGAGCTTATGCAAGATGACAGGCAACATTGATGAGAAGCAAATTTCACCATTCTTGTAAAGGTTTAACTTAAAGAGGCGAGGAAACAGAAACATCTGCATCAGCAACTTGTTACCATGTCCAAGTGTAGAACCGTGGGTCTTCTGGCAGGGAGAGCTGGAGGCAGACTGGGTGTGAGCAGGGCAAGAAACGCTCGGGCACTGAGGGTCTGCCCCAACGGCACTGCTGCCAGCACCTAGACTAGCCCTGGTCTCCTTGGTCACAAATACTAACAGTAATAGAAATGGGGAGTTGTGCTGAGCCCCCAGGGTCGACTCTCTGGTGCACTGAGCTAACACCATGGATTGCCTGAGGCTGCCAAAGCAGATGCAAACTCTGCAGGTACCAGTAGAGACCAGACAGGGGAAGGAGACAGAGTCTGGGTGGGTGGCGGTGTGCGGGCAGGAATCCTGAGAAAGGTCACCAGCAAGTGCAGACCAGGGTGCTAGTTTCAACTTGATTGACAGTTGACCCTTGATGAGCATGGAGTCATTGAGAATATACCCTGGATGGTAGGACCATGACAGGGGTGAGGGGGCAGCGGGAGGATGTGCCTGCTAACTGTGCTCTGCTCCTTTGCCTGAGCAGCCCAGAGGTGAAAAAACATCACCCCATCCCCAGGGCTGATTCTGGTCTCCTCACTGCTCTGTGTGCCCCAGAGGCCAGATGGGGGCTGTGGTGATTGGGAACAGGAAGAGGGTCTCTGACTCAACTGGCCACCCAGGTAGAAAAACACCTTACAGGTCCAGAATGCCATGGGCAGTAAGGGTCCAGAACCAAACAGACTCCCTGGCAGCAGTTGTCTCTTCAATTAATGGGCCCTGGGCCTGCTCAGTGCCTAGCAGGGAGGAAAAGGTGTTTTCTCCAATGAGGACTGAACGCTACTCTACTCAAACCAGTCAGGAGGGGGAGGGGGCTTTGAGCCAGTTGAAAGAATGAACTCGAGAAAGGCCAGGGAGCTGGAGGCTGGTCAGGCCCAGCTGTGGTCAGGTTTGGCCACTCCTGAGGGCCTCACTGTAGAATGGACATCTCTCAGAGTCAGGCCAGAAATGAGAAAAAATCCCAGAGAGTCACTCATCACTAAGCATCGCCAGAAGATTAACATGCAGGTGCTAGTTAGTCAGGATCAGCCGCAATGGGGTGAGCTAAGGGGAGCTGGCAAATGATTCTGTCTGCCAAGCCTCAGGCAAGGGAACCAAGCAGACAACAAGGGGCAGAAGCGAAAAACTAGGCAGGACCACTGAGAGACCCACTCTAGGAGGTGGAGAAGATGAATGAGTCAGGAATCACCAAATTTGACAAGAATCAAATGTGAGGTTTGCTCTGAAAAAATGGTGACCAGAACCAAATGGCAACCGGCTGAGTGGACAGCAACATTCCTGGAGTCAGAGACCACCTTGTTCCAGGTGAGGAAGACAAAACTTATCGCCCACCCGGTGACAGCAAGCCACCAGGCTTTATTCCAGGTTCCTTACCATTGACCCACGAACAGATGACTAGGACCAGACCAAGACAACTTCATAGCCCCCTTAGTCTAACCAGGGCGCGGGTGTACCACTGCCTCACCTGAGGTTCAGAGAGTCCCCCGGGAGCGCCCCCATTAAGCTACTCCTATTTCCTTAACTTTATTTATATGTCTCTGTCCTTCTGTCTGACCCGGATGGGGTTCCCAAATCTCTCACCTAGCAAGAGACTAAGGGAGAGCAGGTTACCCGAGCAAGGATGGAAGGGGCTCACAGGAACGCTCGAACACTGAGCGTAGAAACGGGAATCACCACTGTGGGAGCACCTGAGAGCACTAGGCACCACTGCATGTTAGATGAAAGTTGTTACCGCAGAATCAAGGTAGCCTGTAAACAACCTACATAATTATGCTGTGACCTGCTACTGCCCGTTTGGGGGATAGCTGGGTAGAGCCTGCACACATGGAATACACTAGGATGCTTCCAGCAAATTCTTGGGTGCCACCTGTCTTGGTGAGACTCTGTATGATCCTAAAAGGAAAAACTCCAAAGACAGTCGTTCAATGGGAGAACAGCTCTCACCACCGGCAAGGGGTGAGAGGGCTCAAGCCGCTGATTCCCACAGTCTCCCAGCTCCCCAAACCTCTAGGAAAACCTGGACTTGGTGTTTCCAGAGCCCAGGGGCCCAGAGGCAGGACACAGAGTACTAAGCCCAGAGCCCCAGTAGAAGCTTCGAGAGGGTGTGCAGGATATGTGTGAGGTGTGAAGATCCATGAGAGTGAACGTGCGGCCCCAGGCCCATGGTGCAGTTAGAGGGGAAGGGCTATGAACTGGGCACCCAGGGGTAAACCGGGACCTGCCTGTGCCTGCCCTGAACAGCCCTACCAGGCTGATCCCTGGTGCCTCCCTGATCCCTGGTTCCCATCCAAGTAGGAATGTGACAGGCAGGAAGGGGCATGGCTGACCAAATTCCTGGAAATGACTGGAACAGGATGGCTCTGCCTTCTGAGGCTTTGCCATCTGGTCTGACACATGGATCTGGACACACTTCTTGTCACCAGTAGAGTGTCACTCAGCCAAGGCTGTCCCAACAGGTCCAGGTGTGCAGGAGCAAAGAGGAGTCGGGGCCTGGTTCTCTATTACATGGGGTCTGACCGTGCTGTGATGGTGGCAGTGGGACTTGTATTAGGGAACCTGATGGTCCACAAAGAAGTGGGGCGCTATTATCAGGGATCAGCTCCGTACAGACTCGGGGACACTAGAAACATGTTCCATCCACGGCCCCATCCTGCTCCACTGAAAAACACTGTCTTCCTGCTAGGGTGGGTGCCATCCAGGGGGAGCCTGGCTGAGGGGACAGCACCTTGGACCCACCTGCTGCAGGAGCACTTTCAAGTGCTCATCCTGAGAAACCTGATGTGGCCACTAGGGGGCAAAGTGGGGTCTGTCCCTGGTGCCACTGCAGAGGGGAATGGGGAAACAGGCACCAGGGGCAGGGGAGGCCATGGAGGTGCTGCAGTGGAAGGCAGGGCTCTGGGTGCTGCATCCTGCCCTCCCTCCTGGGGACGCATCCGTGATTGAGACCTTCAACCCTTGGGGTGGACTCTCCTGGGGTCATTGACAGGCTTCACACAGGGGCAGGCAGGTGACGCGTCTTGGCATGGTGACATGGCCGAGGCTTCCCACAATCTAGAAGCAATTGTCAACTACTGGCCAGACCTGCCCTGCCCAGTGACACACACACCCACACAGGCCTGGGATAGATCCATTTATTGCAACAATCGTGAAAATCAGACAGTGGCGGTCAGGGAGAAAGCCCGCCTTCCTCCTTCCCTCTTCTCAGCCAGCAATACAAAGTCCCCAAACAGCCCCAAAGAGTTTGAAGAATCCGGTGACTGGATGGTACCAGCGGCCAAGCTTCAGGGCTGTCATGCGCAGAAACAGGACCCCACAATGGGGAGGGGAGAGCTGAATTGTAACTTCTGACCTCCAAATCATTGTTTGCTAGTGCTGGGGGGATATATCTGCCATCCTGATCCCTTGGACCTTGTGGAGGGGGACATTTCTTCCCTCCGATCCCTCAGACCTTGTGGAGGGGGACATCTCGGCCCCTCTGATCCCTCGGACCTTGCGGAGGGGGACATCTCGGCACCCCGATCCCTGGCGTCTAGTGGTGGGGAGGGCATCACTGGCCTCCCCGATCAATCGCGTCAAGTGGTGGGGGGGGCATTTCTGGCCCCCCCATCCCTGGCGTCTAGTAATTGGGGGGCATCTCTGGCCCCCCCAATCCATGGCTTCTATTGGTGGGGGGCATCTCTGGCCGCCCCCGATCCCTGGCGTCTAGTGGTTGGGGGCTATCTCTGGCCCCCCGATCCCTGGCGTCTCGTGTTGAGGGGGTATCTCTGGCCACCCTAATAACTGGCGTAGGTGGTTGGAGGGGCATCTCTGGCCCCACCATCCCTGGCGTCTAGTGAGGGGGGCATATATGGCCCCCCCATCCCTGGCGTCTAGTGGTGGGGGTGCATCTTTGTCCCCCCGTTAATCCTTGCCATCTTGTGGGGGGGGAATCTCTGGCCCCCCCCAATCCCTGGCGTCTAGTGGGGGGGCATCTCTGGCCCCCCCTTGATCCTTGCCCTCTAGTGGGGGGGAATCTCTGCCCCCCCCCCGATCCCTGGCGTGTAGTGGGGGGGGCATCTCTACCCTCCTGTTAATCCTTGCCATCTAGTGGGGGGGGAATCTCTGGCCCCCCCCAATCCCTGCCGTCTAGTGGTGGGGGGGCATCTCTGGCCCCCCCTTGATGCTTGCCCTCTAGTGGGGGGGAATCTCTGGCCCCCCCGATCCCTGGCGTGTAGTGGTGGGGAGGCATCTCTCCCCCCCGTTAACCCTTGCCATCTAGAGGGGGGGTAATCTCTGGCCCCCCCTTGATCCTTGGCCTCTACTGGGGGGGGGAATCTCTGCCCCCCCCGATCCCTGGCGTTTAGTGGTGGGGGGGCATCTCTGCCCCCCCGTTAATCCTTGCCATCTAGTGGGGGGAAATCTCTGGCCCCCCCTTGATCCTTGCCCTCTAGTGGGGGGGGAAATCTCTGGCCCCCCCTTGATCCTTCCCATCTAGTGGGGGGGAAATCTCTGGCCCCCCCCTTGATCCTTCCCATCTAGTGGGGGGGGGAATCTCTGGCCCCCCCTTGATCCTTGCCCTCTAGTGGGGGGGGAATCTCTGGCCCCCCCTGATCCCTGGCGTCTAGTGGTGGGGGGCATCTCTGCCCCCCCTTAATACTTGCCCTCTAGTGGGGGGGGAATCTCTGGCCCCCCCCGATCCCTGGCGTCTAGTGGGGGGAGCATCTCTGCCCCCCCTTAATCCTTGCCCTCTAGTGGGGGGGAATCTCTGCCCCCCCGATCCCTGGCGTCTAGTGGTGGGGAGGCATCTCTGCCCCCCCCAAATCCTGGCGTCTAGTGGGGGTGCATCTCTGGCACCCCCATTTCCTGGGGTCTATTGGAGGGGGAAACTGTGCCCCCTGATCCCTGGGGTGTCTAGGGGTGGGGACATTTCTTACCCCACATCTCGGGGTCTAGTGGATGGAGACTTTACTGTCCCCCTGATTTCCCATTTCTTGAGATGGAGAATAGTTGTGGCTTTGCCCTGATCCCTGGTCTTGCAGTGAGGGATATCCCTGGTTCTAGTGGAGGGAGAAGAGCAAAGGGCAGAGGAAGAAGGCAGAACTCGGGTGGCGTGGGGAGGACGGGGCTGGGCTAGATCAATTGGGTGAGAGCGGAAGGGTGCGTCGGTGCAGTAAAATCGAGGTGTCAGCTGGGTGTCAGGCTGCCAGTGGAGCTCTTGCTGACCAGCTGCGTTTTCTGGATTTTCGGCGGGTCATTACAGGACCTGGGTCCGATGACGGTGGACTCCTCTTCCTTAAGGACAGCAACAGGAGCGTCTCTGGATCTCACACAGGCCATGGTCCCTGCCCCCTGGGACTTGACTGACTCCTCCAGCTCCTGGACTCTGGCACTCCTCCTGCCTGGCCTCCTGTGCCTCCTCCTTGTCTGTGGCCTCCAGCTCCTCACGTTTTGTGTCCAGGAGCACCTGTGTGTTGTTCGTCTCCACGCCAATCCCTTTGGAGTGGATGGGATGTGGGGCAGCATAAGGGTCTCAACCAAGGAAGGGAGGAGGGGGGCTGCGGGTGGGGCCGCCTGGCTCCCCTCCCCAGTAGCCCCGCCCTCTGACCCACAGGGGCTTCTCCCTGTCACTCACCCTTTTCCGGGACTCCTCTTCACTTTACCAGGTTCTGCAGCTGCTGTTTCTGCTGCTGAGTCCCACAGAAGAGCACCTGGGGTGAAGGCACTAGCTGAGGAGGCAGGTCTAGGGCCTTCCTGCCCCAGAGCCCGTGGCTCCTCTCTCACCTGGTCTCCCTCAGCTCCCTGATGGCGGCCTCCAGCAGGGCCTGCTGCCTTGGTGGCATCTGCAGAAGCTGGTCTATGGGCTGCTTCTGCCGCAGCAACCGCTGGTTCAGCTGCTCCTCCTTGGAGCCCAGGTGACAGCGGGCATCCAGGTGCTCTTGTCGGCAGCTATGTGCATTTCCAGGTACCAGCAGAATCGGCCCCAGGGAGGCCACTGGCACTGCACCTTTTCGTCCTGCCCTGGCATCTGTGGGAGGTAGGACAGTGTCTGTGAGGACAGGCAGGAGGACCGACTCCATCCCAGCCAGGAGATGCAGGGCTCAGACCCTCAGCCACAGGCCCCCATGGCGTCTTTGTCCCAGAGCCTAGGAGTTGGGTCTCCCTCTGCCTTGGACCCTGACTCCTACCTGGCAACTGCCAACTCCAGACCCCTCTGTGTAGTGTGGGCCAGTCAGTGCCACCACAGCCCTCAGGGCATTCTGACCTGTCCTTCCTGCCATCACCCAAGGCAGGCTCTTGGCCTCACAGGGGGTCTCACCAGCCCATTTCACAGACCAGGAAAGTCACAGCCCAGAAGACTGAATGGTTATGCCCCACGAATACCCCAGGGTGGAGGGGAGCTGATGGCCAGCAAACCCCTGCCCCCTCTCTCAAAACTCTTCGAGTACGGCAACTTTTCGTGGGCTCGCAGTGAAGACATGTTGGAATGATAGGTGATAATTGGAGATGATAGGAGACTCGTTCAGCTCCAAGACTGCGGAATGTTACCCAGACCCCTTCCACTGTTACAGAGACACAACTCGAGCCTGGCCGGGCTCCCGGCCGGCCACCCCACAGCCCTCAGACTCCAGGTGGTGCTGCGCCCGCTTCTCTCACCCCAGCTCAGTCCCCTCGGCCCCCACTCGCATCCGCAGTTGTTCTCCGGGTTCACCCGTTGTTCTTGGAACCTCCTGCCTCCACCTGTCCTTCGAAATGTTTTCAACGATGTGGCTGTTTCGGGGGCACCCAGAGACCGGTAAACCTGAGAGGAAGCAGACAGTCAAGGACCCCAGACCTTCAACCCCACCCAAACTTCATGGTCCACAGCCCCGACTCTTGGTTCCTCCTGCTCATCTCGGGGGCTGCTCATTTCTCACCGCCATCTGCTGCTCCGGGCACCTTACTAAGTAGATTCTTTCCTGCTTTGGACCCACTGGAGCCCTCCTGGCAGTGCTGGCAGGGACACGAGGGACAACGAGAAACAAGCGTTCTATGTCCCGGCCCTAGAGCTCTCTGCATTTTCAGGGTCGTAACATTCTGGGGAGTGGACAGCTGACCCCATTTCCTCTGGCTGCCCGCAGAGCAGGACACAGGTGTGGAGGGACAGGGAGACTTGCCCAGCTCCTGCTCCCAGCCTGTCTCCCGTGTCACAATGCCCCATTCACAGGACCCCTCCCTGGAAACTCGAACTCAGTCCTCCCCGACTTGCCCTCCTCGGACATCACAGACTTCAAGCTCCTGGTGCTGTGCACCAGCCCAAATCACTCAACCCTTAAGGATGACGCTCAAAATGGCAAACTTCTGCCTTTATCAGATACACTTGATGTTTTAAAATTCTGTTCTTTCAGCTCTTTCTGTCCCAAACAAGAGGGGAAGCGTGTTTTTGCACAGTTAAACCCACTGCCAGGAGGGTCTGTGGTGAGATTTCTGGGAGTCAGGGACCCTGCTTTGACTCCCCAGCTCCTCAGTGATGCCCTGAGCTCCCACCCCCATTGTTTCCTGAGCTGGGTGGGCCAGTGTCCAGCCACCCAGCTCTTTGGTCAGTGCGAGCCCAGGAGATCCTATTCTGGTGGCAGGAGGAAACAGGGCCTGGAGAGAGGGTCTCTGGGGACTCCCATCCCAGAGTCCCGGGAGACCCTGGCGAGGACAGAAGTTGCTGGAGGACAAGACTGCCTGAAAACGTGGCTGTCAATGGGCGGAGGCTTTATCCTGGGCCTCCTGGCCACACACTGACCAGTGCAGAACCAGCGCATGGCCCAGTGTTGGCGGGTTAGCACCGACCTAGCACTTTTTCTTCCCATCTTTTCATGCTCTGCCAATTTCCAATGATCCCCTAGGGAAAGGGTCAACATGCAGAAGGTGCATTGGGGCCACTTCTCCCTTAAGCCTCCTTAAGAGAGGGTGTCCCGAGGGGCGGGGCCACGAGCATTTCTATAGGCAGGGATGTGGCCGTAGTCTCAGGACACTCTGGGTGATTCCTCCCTGCCTTGCCCTCCTCAGACATCACAGGCTTCAAACTCCTGGTGCCAAGCACCAGCCCAAATCATTCACCCCTAACGGATGAGGCGCTGCCATGTGACTCTCCGCCTTTACAAGATATATCTGATGTTTTAAAATTCTGTTCTTCCATCTCTTTCTGTCGTAAATTAGACGGGAAGGGTGTGGTCGCACGGTAAGAGGTTTTTGGCAGGAGGGTCTGTGGTGAGGGGTCTGCTCACCCGGGGACCCTGCTTTGACTCCCCAGCGCCACTGAGGCAGCTCCTCAGCATTTCCCTGAGCTCCCACCCCCATTGTTTCCTGAGCTGGGGAGCCAGTGTCCAGCCACCCAGGTCTTTGGACAGCAGGAGCCCAGGAGGTCCTATTCTGGGGACAGGAACGGACAGGTCCTGGAGAGGGGCTCTCTGGGGACTCCCATCCCAGAGTCCCGGGAGACCCGGACGAGGACAGAGGCTGCTGGGGACAAAACTGCCGGAAGTCTTGCTGGAAATGGGCCCGGGCTTGATCCTGTGGCCTCGGGGCCATACACTGACCAGTGCAGGGCCAACGGAGGGCCTTTTCTTACCGTCCGTTGCGCTCTGGGAATTTCCAACGATCTCCTAGAGATGACACCTAGAGGTGACCCGTAGATGACCTGTGGAAGGGTCACCATCTGGAGGTGACCCCTAGATGACCCCTCGAAGGGTCAACAGGGGGAAGGTGTGATGGGGCCACTTCTCCCTCAAGCATCCTTGAGAGAGGGTCCCCGAGGGGCGGGGCCACGAGCTTTTTTTATAGGCAGGGAAGGGGGCGTGGCCTCGGGGATGCAACCCCATTGGCCAGGGAGAAATCTAGAGCTCCCAGGGGTAACCTCACAATGAAGGCTGCACCAGCCTCTGCCCTGGTGGGCCTGACGGGCCTCCACACCCCCACCCGGACCCTCGGGCACTGCCCCCTACCGACGATGGTGGCTTGGAACTCTGTGGGCCCCACGGTGGGCCGGGAGCACTGACCCTTTCGGTCTCCCGTAGCTCAGTCCACGACTTTCTCATTCCCAGAGATCACGTCCCCCCATGCCCAGGCTGGGCTGCAGCTGCCAGGATTCGCCCCTGAGCACCCCTAGGTCTGGCCTGGCTGCTGCTGTGGGAGCCCAGCGAGCCTGGCAGAGGGGCTGTCCTGGTCGCTGTCCCAACTGCCCCTCACTCCAGCCCCTCTCCTTTATCTTCTTGGAGCCCCTGCCCCCTGCCCTGCCCCTCTCCTCTCCTGAAGCCCGCAGAGTTCTTGCTCCCACCTTATCCTGTGTCCACGTTCTCTCTGTCCTCTCACTGCTTCCTCCCAGACTGGCAGCAGCCAGTTTGTGGGGCCATGAGCCTCCAGACCCAGTCAGTCCCTGACCAATTCCCACTGTTGCTCAGAGACTTACCTTTCTGAGTCCTGGAGGGCTCTTAATGACCCCATAGAACCTTCCCACCCCAGCTCTGCCCCTTTCTCTGAGACTCAGTCTATGCTACTGGGAGCTGGACACCAGACTTGGCCTTGGGGAACCTTGATGCTTCTCTGGTGTTGATCCCGGCATGCTCTGGAAATCCCTCTCAATACACACACTCCCAACTAGGGCCACTCAGCCTGGCCACGCTGCCCTCACGAGTCCTGCAGCCTGAAAGCAACCCCAACTCCCCCATATCGCCCGTGCCCAATATGGCATCCACGAATGCACCTGTCCTCCCTGCCCTGAGCACATTCAGGCCCCAGTGGTCTGCGGCTGTCTCCTGTAGCTCTGACATCTCCCCCTCTCACTTTCGCTGGGCTGAGAATCAAATTTATCTCTGATGGTGGGGCACAGGGTCACTGTGGGCTTGTGCTGTCTGGGGAGCCTGTGGGCAGTGAAGGGTTCCACACTGGGGTGAGGCTCTGGGCAGAGAAATTCCATCCAGTCCTTGAGAGGTTTGGGAAATACCTGCAGGTTTGCAGGTCCTTTACCTGAGACATGATCTGGCCACTAGGGGGCCTGGCACCCAGGAAGCATTGGGGGCAAGGTGGGGGCTCTTCCCGGTGGGCACTACAGAGGAGGTGTAGACGGAACAGGCACCATGGGCATGGACATGTCATGTCAGGTTCTGATCCATGGGGAGACCCCCACAGGACAGCTCATGCTTCATCAAGAAGCATGAGCCGTTCCCTGGCAGGACCCACCAACCCAATGCCACACACCCACACAGGCTGGGATGCATCCATTTGTAGAAACAATCTTGGAAACAGGACAGTGGCTGTCAGGGAGACTGATTCAGCCCTCTCCCCTCTCTCTCCTCTGCCACCAATTCATGATCCCCGAAACTGTCCCAGGTAGTGCCTAGAACTCAGTTGCTGACTGTTCCAGCCTCCATCCTTTTCAGGACTTCCTTTCCCAGAAGAGAAACAGTGCACTGGAGGAGGGGGTGCTCTCGGCTCAGACTTTTGCTTGGCCTGTAGCCCATGAACCGAAGGTTTGAGTGTTGCCTCGTATTCCTTCGGACAAGGAGGGGTAGATGGTTGTAGCCAAGTGCCATTTTGAAAATCGGATGCTCTGAATGAGTGTTTCCTCTAAGCACTGAGATCCTTCCAAGTACTGCTTCATTGACCCTCATGCCCTGTGTACATACCTGAGAGGTTTGGGGTTTGTGGGGATCTCTATTTGCTCCAGCCTTTGTGATCAGGAGACCCTGTGGTGCCAGGGAACGTTCTTGACCTCATGCATCCCAAGCCTGTACTGAGTCTCCTGAGACTTCTCTCTGGCCTTCTGGACAGAATTTTTACTCAAAAAGTGGAAAATGCCCTGGACCATGCAAGGACAACCCACAAACCGGAAATATCTCAACATTTAGGTTGGAAAGCAGGGGTGAGAGGCATTCTCCACTCCTCTCTCCTGGGATATAGTCTAAGGTGGGGAGTTGGGAGGTGGTCATTTATTATTGCTACTCTTTGAACTATTTCTATGGGGGTGAGTATTTCTGCTCCTGGGACTCCTTATTGTGTAGTGCTGGAGGACATGTCTCCTATCTGAGCTCTGTTCTTTGTTGTGGGATATTTCTTACCCCAGAGCTCTTGTGTCTAGTTTGGAAAACTATTTTCCCCAACATCCCTGGTGTGTTTTTTTTGGAGGAAATTTCAGCTTTGCTCATTCCTGGTGTCGAGTAATTGTGAACATTTCTGTCCTCGGAACCCTGCTGTCTATTGTTAGGGGAAACCTCTACACCCCATGTCACTGGTGCCTACTGCTTGGGGCCTGTTTTTGCCTCCCAGACCACTAGTGTCTATTACTAGGGGACATTTCTGCCCCCCACATCCCCTTTGCCCAGTGTTGGGGGACATTTCTGCCTCCAGATGCACAGTCTTCCCCACACCGCCAGCTTGTCCTTCTTGACTGATACCACCTCCAGCTCCTCAGGCTTTATGATCTCCACTGTGTTCGCCTCCACTTCATTGCCCTTGGATTGACTGAAACTGGATAGACTGCGGGACAGCCCCAGGCTCTCAGCCAACCAAGGGAGGTGGAGGTCTCGGAGCAGGGTCCGCCTGGTTCTGCCCCCCCAGGTGTCCTGCCTCTTGACCCTCACTGTGGGCTTCTTCCTCCTGAGGACTCTGACACACATTTTAGGGACACTTTTCTGTCAAAGCAGCAGCCAAGTCCTGCCCTGAGTCAGGCCACTATGGACTGTCCAAGTGGACTGTCACTGCTCAGGCAGAGTCATGACTGGAGACCCAGTGCTGTCACCTCCTTCCCCTCCCGTACCCCTACCACCTAACAGGGAAATCCCTCTTATGGCCTCTAAGAATTTGAGCAGTCCTTCCTTAGGGCACTGGGAAAAGGCTGGTCCTATATGCTTGCAGTACTTTTCTTTGGGTGTTGGCATCACACCCAGACATGCTCAGGCTTTACCCCTGACTTAGCTCAGGGACCATACCTAGTGAAACTAGGGGGGCCCATTGATCCAACGTCAGCAGTGTGCAAGACGATCACTTTATCTGCTGGACTAATGCCCTACTCCAAGCGGTATTTTTTTTTTCAGCTGCTTCCCACCTAAATCTCCTTCCTGTAGAGTTGGGCTCCCTTAAAGATGCCTCACTCCCCCTTCTGTACGGCACCGTGCCCAGGGAGACAGCCCCGTGGAACCCGAGGCTTCCACTCCCGAGCACTTTCAGACTTTTCAAGAATGGGCCCCAGGGATATTGCAGGGTTTAAGGTGCTTGCCTTGATGCGGCCCAGCCCTGTTCAAGTCCTGATACTAGGATCTCCTGAGCCCTGCTGTAGAGGAGAGTGCACCTCTACCCACATTTCTCGCAGGCTAATTTCAGACAGGCTACCCTGGGGAGCAGGATCTGCAATGAGGCACAGGGTCTGGGAGAGACGAGACAGGCACTGAAATCACCCGGGATGGCCCAGAGGTGGTCTGTCACACTGTTCAACGTAGAAACCTGGGAAAATCCCCCGAATTTTCCTACGTTATTGATATGCTCCAGATCCTTCTCTGCACCAAGAAAGCTTGGTCATTTCTTGTTCCATACTCTCCTGTCAGCTGCTTGCTGATACCCCGTCGCCCATCAGATCTGCTGTAAAACTGATCTCTCGCCTTGTGCGGTGTTCAGACTTTGGAGCTGTTCATTCCATTAGCACTATTATCTCATCATGTTCTCCCACATTCCAAAATGTGCTTTTTTTTCCTTTACGGGTCACACCCAGCGATGCACAGGGGTTACTCCTGGCTCATGCACTCAGGAATTACTCCTGGTGGTACTCAGGGAACCATATAGGATTCTGGGAATCAAATCCAGGTCAGCCGTGTGCAAGGCAAACACCCTACTCACTGTGCTATCACTCCCGTCCCTGCTGCTTGGTTTTTAGTTAGCTTCAGGTAGAAATTTTGGCAAAGTTCGTATGAGTTCATAGTCGTTGAAAACTCAAAGTTATATTAGTGCTACAATTCTCATTTGTGAAACAACAAAACTCACTACCAAGCAGGGGAGAAAGCAAGACAAGACCAAAAGGAAAAAGAGCAACACCCAAGCAGTGGCACCTGGTGCCCAGGAGGAGTTGGCTGAGATCAGGGCAGCTGGGTGGCACTGCCACTCATCCAGTGGAGACAGCACTACCCCAGTGAAGTGGTTAAGGCCAGACCCCAGCACCTCCAGTGTGCCCTTGGTCTAGAGGAGGTGAGAACTGGCCGGGCAGACAAGGGGCAGGGAGAAAGAGGGGAGCCAGAGCAGGAGCAGGAGTCAGGGGTGGAGGATGCGGAGGGGCAGAAGGCAGGCCCCAGATCATTGCCCCAGAGGGCCATGACATGCTGCAGGAGAGAACAAAGTGCCAATATGACACCAGACAAGCTGTGACCCTCTGTGAATGGGAGTGGCAGACATTAAATGTTGGGTAGCTTCCAGAAATGTCTACTGACACCAGGACCACTAGGACAGTCTGACAGAGTCACAGGGAGTCCCCAGGCAGGCAGGGAAGGCAGGGTAACTTGGTACCTACACTCCCAAGAAGAGCCTCGTGGAAACGGTCGCCCCATGACCTCAAGACAGGGCAACATAGGAAGCAGAGCTCGATGAAGGTATCGGAGGTGCAGCCCTTCCCGGCTTTTGCTGGGCCTGAGAATCCATGGTCTCAGCAGATGCTGGGGGTTCCATATGGAAAACAAGGCTCTCCCTGTTCCCCACTTTAGTATCTTATTGGCGTTCGATCTCCCGACAGAGCTAGAAGAGCAAATAAATGTCCACCTTGACACTGTGGATTCCACCTTTGGAAAATACCCTCTCCAGGCGCTCTCTAATGGCAGTATCATGCCCCTCTGCTGGTAAACTCATGCTAGGAGTGAGCCTCCAAAGACAGCCGCAATATCTGGTAGCGCATGAGGTGTGGCTAGGGATAGGGAAAGATACTGCGCAGGTCTGGGAGGCAGGAATAGTGGTGGGATGCAGCTCAACTGGGAGCAACCCATTGCCCTCAGTTGAGAAGTCATGACCAGCGCCGAGTCAGTGTGGTCGCTCCTGCTGGTCACCTTGTGGTACCCAGCCCTTCCACTCTCTTGAATCTGTTTTCCTCTAGTGCCCAATGATTGACCGGCCTGAACCTCAAAAGATGTGTTTCCCCCTTTGCAAATTGTTCCAGGAAGCAGACCCCTGTTTGCCTTTGGGCCAAAGGATCCAGAGACAGAAGGAAACCTCAGTCACTGTGGACCCATTGCCCAAGGATTCAAAAACTCGACCACCTTCTTCAGGAAGACCCTGGCTCTGGACTTAAGAAAATCCTCGTTGGAGCCCTGGAATGGACCATCCTGCACTCTGTAGATGATAAGGTCTTAGTGTCAGAAGCCCAAGAGGACTGAAAGAGAGCCTCCGAGGCACTGCTCCAGCTCTTGGTTGAGGCTGGGCACCAGACCTCCTGGAAGAATGAGCATTTAGAAGTGAAAAAAAGAAAAATAACCCCAAAAAACCCTTTCTAATCAGCAGTAGGGCCCAGAGGCAAAGAGGTTGATCCTCTTAGTGCCTGAGAAAGGGCACCAGGTTCTAGGTGCCCTGACCCAGGGTAGGGCCATTGGCAGAGGTCTGGGCATACCTGTCTCTGAGGCAGGGGGCTCTGATCTCTCGCTGTGCCACAGAGGTAAACAAACTATCTACCTCCAGGTCCCCATTCAGGGGTGACACTCATGACTAACAAAGGGCCCCAGTGGCTACCAATTGCCCAGATGGCACAGTCCCTGGGATTATGATGTAAAAACCCACATCTAACTTTTGCAACTCTAGATTAATCCCCTAGCCTTTCTGCCTGTCGGATGGGACCCCATCCTCTGACTTGCAAGAAGCAGTGGATTACATCTCTTGCTCAGAACCACTGAACAGTTCAGGAACAGTTTCCAACCTGAGTGGCATCTGGGTAAAGACCATAATAAAGAAGCCCTGAATCCCTCTGGAAAGGCTGGGGGGGAGGGGTGCGCTCGGGGTGGGATAGGGACAAGCGGGAAACATGGTGAGACCCCATGATCTCTTAATTTTCATATTAAAAATTGAAATTTATTTCTTTGGATTTTTTACTGGTTCTTTATTTTATATTTGAGTTTGTTCCTGCACATATGGATGTGTTGGAGGCTGTGTAACTATTTTTTTATTCAAGAATTTTTTTATTATTTTTTTATTAGTGAAACACCATGAGGTACAGTTGTAGACATAAATTTTTTGCTTGGGTTTCAGTCACACAATGATCAAGTACCCATCCTCCACCACCACGGGTCCCAGCATCCCTCCCACCTCCCTTCCCCCTCCTTTCCCACCCTACCTCTGTGGCAGGGGATTCCCCCTTGTTCTCTCTCTCCTTTTGGGCGCTGTGGTTTGCAAGAGAGGAACTGAGTGGTAGTCATGTTTGGTCTATAGTCTACTTTCAGCATGCTTCTCCCACCCTGGGAGGATCCTCCCAGCACCCTTTATTTGGTTCCCTCTTCTCCAGCTGAGCTTCCTTGGAGACTGTGTAACTTCTTTAATTGCAGAGTACGAGTCTCAATGTTGTTCTGTTTGGGTCATCTCGCCACTCCTAGTACGCAGCATCCCTGCCATGGGGGCACGTCTGCAATTGCTTTGTGTAGCCGCATAGCCTCATAGTCCCATAGCCCCATTCCTCAATGGGAAGGGGCAGAGGAGGGGAGAAGGGAGGGGGCAGGAAGGAGGAGGGGGAGAGGAGAAGGGCGGGAAGGAAGAGGGAAGAAAGACAAGGTTGGGGTAAATGAATATGATTTTGACAGGGTAGGTAAAAGATGGAATTACAGGTGAGTAAGAATTCTGTTGAACCATTTCTGACTCTTGGGGGGAACACATCACTTTCAGGCAGGTCACTTCGTGCCCTGGGATGGGTGTCTGCAGCCTCCTTACCTCACGGGCATCACAGTCTGTCTGATCTTCTGCCAACACAATTTGTCTTTGACGGGTTGTTGGCTCAGGTCTGTCTTGGATCTGGGTGTGATTTCCACCTCTAGGTGAAAGGGAGGATGGGGTGTGCATGGGGTGTCTTTAGGAAGGACATTGCCTTCTGGTTCTCACAGAACACTTGGGGTTCCAAGGCGGGTGTAGTCAAACCCAGATCAGCCACGTGCAAAGCAACAACCTACCACTGTACTATCGCTCCAGCCCTTGAATTTCTTCTTGGAGGAAGTTTCTGTTCATTATTCCTCTCTGCATTTGTTTGATGGGGTTGGGAGATATTTTTTTGGTAAAGTTCTACCAATGTGCTATATAACTTGGATATTAGCCTTTCATCAGCTAGGTATTGGGTAAATAATTTTTCCCATTCTGTGGGCTATCTTAGTAGCTTAGACGCCATTGCTTTTTTTTTTTAAATAAAAGTTTTATATTGGTGTATCTTTGATTTTTCTGTTCTCTTTTCATGCTTTATATTTTGCTGACTTTTTTGCAAATTTTTATTTTGTTTTTATAAAGTTGTTTACAATAATTTATTACATTTAATATGCAAACACCAATTCCACCACCATCGTACCTTCCCACCACCATATTTTGAATGTTACCACTCCAAATCTTAGAGGTACTCTCCTGGGGTCATTGACATCGTACTCAGGGGCATGCAGATTGCAGGCTCTAGACATGGTGAATCCCATGGCAAGGGCCACCCACAATCTAGAAGCAACTGCCAACTGCTGGCAGGACACACTTCGCCCGAGACACATACCCACACGGCCTGGGATGGATCCATTTATTGAAACAAGCTTGGAAATAGGACAGTGACTGTCAGAGAGTGACCCAGCATGCCTCCTTCCTCTCTCTTCTCCTCAATTCATTAGTGCCCAACCAGCCCCCAAAGAGTGTCTAGAACTGGTTGCTCTGATGTTTCCAGCCCCCATTAGCTTCAGGGCTGCCATATGGAGAAACGGGACTGTGTACTGGGGAGGGAGAGCTCCCACCTCAAGCCCTTGTTTGGCTTTTGGAGCTATCATGACTGAGATTGGAGTGTGGCCCAGTTTAAATTTCTGCTCCCAACATCCCTGGTGCCTAGAGGTAGGAGACATTTTTGTCCCACTGATCCCTGCGGTCTAGTGTTGGGGGACCTTTCTGCCCCCTTGATCCCTAGGGTCTAGTGCTGAGGGAAAGTGGAAGAGTGGGGAGGAGGGAGGAAGGAGGAGGGTGGGAAGAACTGGATCAGGGCTAGATTAGTTGGAATTGAAGAACACAGAGTACATCATCAGGGTAGAAAAAGTGGATTAATGGTGAACAAGCTTGCCAGCTGAACTCAAGCGGACGAGCTGGATTCTGGTTATTTGTGGGCAGGTCATTACAGGATCCGGATCTGAGGTCTGCGGCCTCCTGTTCCTCACAGACAGGAACAGGAGGGTCTCTCTGGGTTCTTCACACAATCCATCATCCCGCTCCCCAGGTCTGGACACCAGACCTTAGTCTCAGACCTTAGTCATCCAGATCCTTAGTCTTCTCACACGCCACCAGCCTGTCCTTCATGACCATCACCTCGAGTTCCATAGAGGTCATGGTCTCACAAACCTCCACTATGTTCACCTCCAACTCCGTGTTCTTCGACACTGGATTGACTATGGGGCACTCCAGGGTCTCAGCCAAGCAAGGAAGGTGGAGGCATCTCAGGGGTCCTGCCTGACTACACCTCCCATATAGCCCCACCTCCAGATCCCCATCAGGAACTTCTCCCTCCTGGAGACCCACCGCACCACTCACCCTCTTCAGGGTACCCTTGGAATTCCAGCAAGGCCTGGGGCTCAGTTGCTCCTGATTTCAGGACTGAGGATCCCCTAAAGATGAAGGCACCAGGTGAGTAGGCAGGTCTAGGGCCTGATGCGCCTTCCTGTCCCTGAGCCCCTGCCCATCCCCTCACCTGGGTTTCCCTCAGCTCCCTGAAGGTGGCCTCCAGCAGGGCCTGCTGCCTTGTTAGCACCTGCTGCAGCTGGTCCATGAGCTCCTTGTGCCTCAGCACCTGCTCAACCTTGGAGCCCATGTGAGTGGGCCATTCAGGTGTGGGGTTGCAGCTGTGTGCTGCTTTTGGTACCAGCAGAAGCATTCCAGGCTGCAGGCACTGCACCTTCTGGTCTTGCATGCACATCTCTGTCATGAGACAGGGTCGAAGGCTGTCCAGATCCCACCACAACATTCAGGGCCCAGACACACACACACAGGCCCAAGGAAAACAGCACATGGGGTTACCTGTCCCCTGCACATTCCTCAGGGGGTCTTTCTCACAAGACCTAAGAGAGGGGGCCTCCCTATACCTCGACCCCGCTGCCTCCCTGCTACTAGGACCCTCTCTGTTCAGTGAGGGCCAATCCACACCCCCACAACCCCTCTAGCCTTTTCTATATTTTGATATATTATAGTGGGTGGCGTCCTGGCCTGTCCTTCCTCCCACCAACCCAGGCGGTCTCCTACACTCACAGTGGGTCTCCCCCGGCACCTTCTGTCATTTCTCCATATCCACCTTGTCCTGATTCACTCCCCTTGCAGCTGATCCGGAGCTGACTCTGCAGTAGCACCTGCTCCTCCTCCTGCTTATTCTCAGAGACCGACACTGGTCAGAGGCCACGTCCTACTGCGGGAGGCCGAGATCCCAGTCTTGTTGCTGCCGCAGACACTCACCTGTTTGTCCTGCAGTCCCACCTGTGGGCACAAGGCTGGGAGTGAGGACAGGCAGCCAGGGCATCCTGCTCTGGGTCCAGGGATGTGGAGGTCAAGCACCGACTCCCAGGCCCAAGGCTGGCAGCGCCTGGGCAATCTGTGCCCTGCACTGGCCCCCATGGTCTTGCTCCAGGGGCCTAAGAGATGAGACCTCCCTTGACTGGGGACCCTGTCTCCTGTCCGGTGCTCAGGGATCACCCCTAATGGTGCTCAAGGATCCATACGAGGTGCCAGGAATCAGCCCAGGATAGAAGTATGCAAAGCAGACACCTCACCACCTGTTCTAGCTTTTGATATATTACATTTCCTTGTTTGTTTGCTTCTTTAGTTTTGGAACCACAGCAGGGATCATTCCCAGCCATGCTCAAGGGCCTCTATGGGACGCCAGAGATTGAAGTCAGATAGACTGAAGTCCCACTTCCATATCTAATGCAAATATAATTTGTTTGCCATTTATAAGTGCCCATATAGAGTTTCCCCTTAAAGTAAATGAAATAATTATTTTTAAAAAAGAAATTAAGTAATGACATGTTGAATGGTGCTCAAAGCAGGACACATTTGAACCACTGATCTACTCATCATGGAATGTCTCTAAAGTCAAGTTCAGCATCACACTTCCCCAATTCTATAATGATCGCAGCGACTCAGCTGAGCTCTAGATTTTACCTCAGAAAATGTACTACACGTCTAATTCTATAAATCCAAATATAATCCATTCTCCTCTTAATATTTTTTTATTGAATCGATGTAAGATAGACCCTTACAAAGCTGTTCATGATTAGGCTTCAGTCATCGTTGTTCACCCATCCCTCCACCAGTGTACATTTCCCACCTCCAATGTTTCCAGTTTCCCTCCCAACACCCTCCACCTCTCCACCTAGGCCAGCCTTTTTTTAAAAAAATTTATTAGTGAAACACCATAAGGTACAGTTATAGACTTTCAAATTTTTGTGTTTGGATTTCAGTTATACAATGATCGAATACCCATCCCTCCACCAGTGCCCATTCTCCACCACCACGGATCCCAGTATCCTTCCTACCCCCCTTCCCCTCATCTCACCCTGCCTCTGTGGCAGGGCATTCCCTTTTGTTCTCTCTCTCCTTTTGGGTGCTGAAGTTTGCAAAAGAGGCATTGAGTGGCAATCAAGTTTGGTCTATAGTTTATTTCCAGCATGCATCTCCCATCCTGGGAGGATCTTCCCAATACCCTTTACTTGGTGCTCCCTTCCCTATCTGAGCTGCCTTTTCCCCCACCATGTGTGGCTGGCCTCCAAGCCATGGAGCAAACCTCCTGGTACTTATCGTGACTATTCTTGGGTGTTAGTCTCCTATTTTGTTACTTGATATTCTACAGATGAATGCAGTCTTTCTATGTCTGTCCCTCTCTTTCTGACTCATTTCACTTAGCATGGTACTTTCCATGTAGTATCACTTGTATGCAAATTTCATGAATTCATCCTTTCTAACAGCTACATTGTATTCCATTGTGTAGATATACCAAAGTTTTTTAACCAGTCATCCGTTTCAGGCACTTGGGTTTTTTTCCAGATATTCAGTTCAGCCTTTTTGGAAGATGTTTTTATTATCTATCTTTCTCTCTGTTTGTTCCTGTCTTTGTCTGTCTCTGTCTCTGCCTTCTCTTTCTCTCTCTCTCTCTCTCTCTCTCTCTCTCTCTCTGTATGTCTTCCTTTTGGTGGTTTACAATATAGATACTGAAAGGGTATCAGGAATATCCCTTTACCTACTTTTAACATTCAAGGATTTCAAATTTGGACAAAAAATAAGATTGTTGTTTCAGGCACGTTGGCCAAGGGAGAACTGGAAATGTCTCTGCTATGGACAACCAGGGATCTGCAGATCTGCAATGACTGACCACACCCTGGGCCCTGCTCTCAGTGTCCAGACAAGTCCTGAAGTCCGGGAGGTCTCCCTACCCCAGATCGGAATGGGATGGACACCTGCCTGCCAGGACACTCCTACAGAGGATGAAGTCCTCAGGCCACCTGGGCTCACTAAACTGGCCTGGATTCTCATCTTCACAATAGCCCGGCCTGGGTAACCGTGACATGACATGACAGGTAAAATACTCATAGTATTATACGTGTATCTCCAGGGTGGCTCACCACAGTCTTGGAAGAACAGAGTGGGGGTCTGGTGTTCTTTGGGAGGTCAGGAACTGTGCTCAAGGGCCGCTACTTTTTCTTAGCTGCCGGACGTCAGGGCTGGCACATGTCCAGCACCCCCCTCACCCTGCCACCTTTCTGCCCTAAGAGGAGCCTTCCACCTACCCCGTGACTTTCAGGAAGTGCAAGATGACATGTATTTCCTAGCCCTGGGGAAATACCATGTGACCTTCGGGGCTCAGGCACCAAATTTCCAACTGTGGGCTAGTGTTGGGTGAGGACTGGAAGGATGAAGCCCTCCACGTGCCCCCTCACCTGCCCCAGGAACGGACCCTTTTGCAAGGTCCCTGAACCCCACGGCTCTCACAGCGGCAGGTATCATGCCCTAGACTCACCACACTCAGGAAGACACAGGGGTCCCAGAGAGTGTTGGCAGAAGAGGGGACCTGCTTGGTATCCCACTGAGAAGTCAGCCTTGCCCTGGCCGTGTCCCAGGAGCTGCCTGCCAGCGTAGTGCGGAGTGTGAGGATCCAACACGGGCCTCCTCGGGTCTCTGCTGTTTCCTAGCCTGTGACAATTTCTCTCTTGCATCTACAATGTGGGGTCCCCGCCAAACTGACTCTGGAATTGATCTTTTAATGTGGGGTTGAGGGCATTGTTTGGTCTAGGATGTTGACTCCCAAATTCCAGGTAAAGCCCATAAGTTTCCTTTGGTTTTCGGCATGCGGCTCAGTGAGGATGTTGGGAATTTTCTGGTGTGAAACTATGTAGAACGAAGGGCATTATTTCCCAGACCAGACTATCAGGGAAATGTTAGTTTTTCTCTCCTTGATGGCCTTGGTATGCTCTTGGGCTCCTGGCAAAGAGACCCCTACACGAACACTGCTTGATGCTTGATGCAGGAGTCACAGGTGGGTCCTGATCTCATCCTGGACATTCATCTTACTAAAGCTTCAGTTTCCCAGTGATTGTCCATGATTCAAACATTCTCAAATGTGCATCGCGTGGAGGGCCTTGGATGGACCTCGGACAGGCGCCAGTTGACCCTTATTTGGACAAGGGAAGGCCGAAGATCCAACATGTGATATGGTCCAGAGTACAGCATGGGACAGTCTCTGGCCAAAAGAATGGTCAAGGACCCCTTGGGTCTGGGATAGGCCAAATAAAACTGGCCCCAGTACTGGAGTCTGGGGAGTAGGAGCAGATGACATGGACCAGGAAAAGCCAACAGATCTGACCTTTCATGCCTGACTTTACGTTGAGCTAAATTTGAAGCGACAGATTAAAGGAATCTGTAATTCTCTTACTGAGCTTACGCAAGATGACAGGCAACATTGATGAGAAGCAAATTTCACCATTGCTGTAAACGTTTAACTTAAAGAGGTGAGGAAACAGAAACATCTGCATCGGCAACTTGTTACCGTGTCCAACTGTAGAACCGTGGGTCTTCTGGCAGGGAGAGCTGGAGGCATGCTGGGTGTGAGCAGGGCAGGAAACGCTCGGGCACTGAGGGTCTGCCCCAACGGCACTGCTGCCAGTACCTAGACTAGCCCTGGTCTCTTTGGTCACAAATACTAACAATAATAGAAATGGGGAGTTGTGCTGAGCCCCCAGGGTCGACTCTCTGGTGCACTGAGCAAACACCATGGATTGCCTGAGGCTGCCAAAGCAGATGCAAACTCTGCAGGTGCCCACAGAGACCAGGCAGGGGAAGGAGACAGAGTCTGGGTGGGTGGCGGGATGCAGGGCAGGAATCCTGACAAAGGTGATCAGGAAGTGCTGACCTGGGCGCTAGTTTCATCTTGATTGACAGTGACCCTTGATGAGTATGGTGTCATTGAGAATATACCCTGGATGGTGGGATCCTGACGAGGGTGGGGGGGGGGGGCCAGGGGGGATATACCTGCTAACTGTGCTTTGCTCATTTACCTGAGCAGCCCAGAGGTGAAAACACATCACCCCACCCCCACGGCTGATTCTGGTCTCCTCACTACTCTGTGTGCCCCAGAGGCCAGATGGGGGCTGTGGTGACTGGGAACAGGCAGAGGGTCTCTAACTCAAGTAGCAACCCAGGTGGAAAAACTCCTTAAGGTCCAGAATGCCATGGGCAGTAAGGGTCCAGAACCAAACTGACTCCCTGGCTGCAGTTGTCTTTTCAATCAATGGGCCCTGGGCCTGCTCAGTGTCCAGTAGGGAGGAAAAGGTGTTTTCTTCAATGACTGAACACTGCTCTACTCAAACCAGTCAGGAGGGGGAGGGGGCTTTGAGCCAGTTGAAAGAATGAACTCGAGAAGGGCCAGTGAGCTGGAGGCTGGTCAGGCCCAGCCGTGGTCAGGTTTGGCCACTCCTGAGGGCCTCACTGTAGAATGGACATCTCTCAGAGTCAGGAGAGAAATGGGAAACAATCCCAGACAAACTCATCACTGAGCATCGCCAGAAGATTAACCTGCAGGTGATAGTTTGTCAGGATCAGCCGCAGCGGGGTGAGCTAAGGGGGGCTCGCAAATGATTCTGTCTGCCAAGCCTAAGGGGAGGGAACCAAGGAGGCAACAAGAGGCAGAAGCGAAAAACTAGGCAGGACCTCTGAGAGACCCGCTCTAGGAGGTGGACAAGATGGATGGGTCAGGAATCACCAAATTTGACAAGAATCAAATGTTAGGTTTGCTCTGACAAAATGGTGACCAGAACCAAATGGCAACCGGCTGAGTGGACAGCAACATTCCTGGAGTCAGAGATCACCTTGTCCCAGGTGAGGAAGACAAGACTTAATGCCCACTTGGTGACAGGAAGCCACCAGGCTTCATTCCATGTTCCTTAACATTGACCCACGAACAGATGACTAGGACCAGACCAAGACAACTTCATAGCCCCCTGAGTCTAACCCAGGGCGCGGGTGTACCATTGCCTCATCTGAGGTTCGGAGAGTCCGCCCGGGAGCGCCCCCAGTAAGCTACTCCTATTTCCTTAACTTTATTTATATATCTCTGTCCTTCTGTCTGACCCGGATGGGGTTCCCAAATCTCTCACCGAGCAAGAGAATAAGGGAAAGCAGGTTACCCGAGCAGGGATGGAAGGGGCTCACAGGAACGCTCGAACACTGAGCGTAGAAACGGGAATCACCACTGTGGGAGCACCTGAGAGCACTAGGCACCACTGCATGTTAGATGAAAGTTGTTACCGCAGAATCAAGGTAGCCTGTAAACAACCTACATAATTATGCTGTGACCTGCTACTGCCCGTTTGGGGGATAGCTGGGTAGAGCCTGCACACATGGAATACACTAGGATGCTTCCAGCAAATTCTTGGGTGCCACCTGTCTTGGTGAGACTCTGTATGATCCTAAAAGGAAAAACTCCAAAGACAGTCGTTCAATGGGAGAACAGCTCTCACCACTGGCAAGGGGTGAGAGGGCTCAAGCCCCTGATTCCCACAGTCTCCCAGCTCCCCAAACCTCTAGGAAAACCTGGACTTGGTGTTTCCAGAGCCCAGGGGCCCAGAGGCAGGACACAGAGAACTAAGCCCAGAGCCCCAGTAGAAGCTTCGAGAGGGTGTGCAGGATATGTGTGAGGTGTGAAGATCCATGAGAGTGAACGGGCGGCCCCAGGCCCATGGTGCAGTTAGAGGGGAAGGGCTATGAACTGGGCACCGAGGGGTAAACCGGGACCAGCCTGTGCCTGCCCTGAACAGCCCTACCAGGCTGATCCCTGGTGCCTCCCCGAACCCTGGTTCCAATCCAAGTAGGAATGTGACAGGCAGGAAGGGGCATGGCTGACCAAATTCCTGGAAATGACTGGAACAGGATGGCTCTGCCTTCTGAGGCTTTACCATCTGTCTGATACATGAATCTGGACACACTTCTTGTCACCAGTAGAGTGTCACTCAGCCAAGGCTGTCCCAACAGGTCCAGGTGTGCAGGAGCAAAGAGGAGTCGGGGCCTGGTTCTCTATTACATGGGGTCTGACCGTGCTGTGATGGTGGCAGTGGGACTTGTATTAGGGAATCTGATGGTCCACAAAGAAGTGGGGCGCTATTATCAGGGATCAGCTCCGTACAGACTCGGGGACACTAGAAACATGTTCCATCCACGGCCCCATCCTGCTCCACTGAAAAACACTGTCTTCCTGCTAGGGTGGGTGCCATCCAGGGGGAGCCTGGCTGAGGGGACAGCACCTTGGACCCACCTGCTGCAGGAGCACTTTCAAGTGCTCATCCTGAGAAACCTGATGTGGCCACTAGGGGGCAAAGTGGGGTCTGTCCCTGGAGCACTGCAGAGGGGAATGGGGAAACAGGCACCAGGGGCAGGGGAGGCCATGGAGGTGCTGCAGTGGAAGGCAGAGCTCTGGGTGCTGCATCCTGCCCTCCCTCCTGGGGACGCATCCGTGATTGAGACCTTCAACCCTTGGGGTGGACTCTCCTGGGGTCATTGACAGGCTTCACACAGGGGCAGGCAGGTGACGCATCTTGGCATGGTGACATGGCCGAGGCTTCCCACAATCTAGAAGCAATTGTCAACTATTGGCCAGACCTGCCCCGCCCAGTGACACACACACCCACACAGGCCTGGGATAGATCCATTTATTGCAACAATCGTGAAAATCAGACAGTGGCGGTCAGGGAGAAAGCCCGCCTTCCTCCTTCCCTCTTCTCAGCCAGCAATACAAAGTCCCCAAACAGCCCCAAAGAGTGTGTAGAATCCGGTGACTGGATGGTACCAGCGGCCAAGCTTCAGGGCTGTCATGCGCAGAAACAGGACCCCACAATGGGGAGGGGAGAGCTGAGTTGTAACTTCTGACCTCCAAATCATTGTTTGCTAGTGCTTCGGGGATATATCTGCCATCCTGATCCCTTGGACCTTGTGGAGGGGGACATTTCTTCCCTCCGATCCCTCGGACCTTGTGGAGGGGGACATCTCGGCCCCTCTGATGCCTCGGACCTTGCGGAGGGGGACATCTCGGCACCCCGATCCCTGGCGTCTAGTGGTTGGGGGGGCATCTCTGGCTTCCCCGATCAATCGCGTCAAGTGGTGGGGGGGGCATTTCTGGCCCCCCCCATCCCTGGCGTCTAGTAATTGGGGGGCATCTCTGGCCCCCCCAATCCATGGCTTCTATTGGTGGGGGGGCATCTCTGGCCGCCCCCGATCCCTGGCGTCTAGTGGTTGGGGGGTATCTCTGGCCCCCCAATCCCTGGCGTCTCGTGGTGAGGGGGTATCTCTGGCCACCCCAATAACCGGCGTCTAGTGGTTGGGGGGGCATCTCTGGCCCCCCCATCCCTGGCGTGTAGTGGGGGGGGCATATATGGCCCCCCCATCCCTGGCGTCTAGTGGTGGGGGGGCATCTCTGCCCCCGCGTTAATCCTTGCCATCTAGTGGGGGGGGGAATCTCTGGCCCCCCCAATCCCTGGCGTCTAGTGGGGGGCATCTCTGGCCCCCCCCTTGATCCTTGCCCTCTAGTGGGGGGGAATCTCTGCCCCCCCCGATCCCTGGCGTGTAGTGGGGGGGGCATCTCTGCCCCCCTGTTAATCCTTGCCATCTAGTGGGGGGGAATCTCTGGCCCCCCCCAATCCCTGCCGTCTAGTGGTGGGGGGGCATCTCTGGCCCCCCCTTGATCCTTGCCCTCTAGTGGGGGGGGAATCTCTGGCCCCCCCTTGATCCTTCCCATCTAGTGGGGGGGAATCTCTGGCCCCCCCCTTGATCCTTCCCATCTAGTGGGGGGGGAATCTCTGGCCTCTCCTTGATCCTTGCCCTCTCGTGGGGGGGAATCTCTGGCCCTCCCTGATCCCTGGCGTCTAGTGGTGGGGGGGCATCTCTGCCCCCCCTTAATACTTGCCCTCTAGTGGGGGGGAATCTCTGGCCCCCCCGATCCCTGGCGTCTACTGGGGGGAGCATTTCTGACCCCCTTAATCCTTGCCCTCTAGTGGGGGGGAATCTCTGCCCCCCGATCCCTGGCGTGTAGTGGTGGGGAGGCATCTCTCCCCCCCGTTAACCCTTGCCATCTAGAGGGGGGGGAATCTCTGGCCCCCCCTTGATCCTTGGCCTCTACTGGGGGGGGGAATCTCTGGTCCTCCCCGATCCCTGGCGTTTAGTGGTGGGGGGGCATCTCTGCCCCCCCGTTAATCCTTGCCATCTAGTGGGGGGGAATCTCTGGCCCCCCCCTTGATCCTTGCCCTCTAGTGGGGGGGAATCTCTGGCCCCCCCTTGATCCTTCCCATCTAGTGGGGGGCGAATCTCTGGCCCCTCCTTGATCCTTGCCCTCTAGTGGGGGGGGAATCTCTGGCCTCCCCCTGATCCCTGGCGTCTAGTGGTGGTGGGGCATCTCTGCCCCCCCTTAATACTTGCCCTCTAGTGGGGGGGGAATCTCTGGCCCCCCCCCGATCCCTGGCGTCTAGTGGGGGGAGCATCTCTGCCCCCCTTAATCCTTGCCCTCTAGTGGGGGGGAATCTCTGCCCCCCCGATCCCTGGCGTCTAGTGGTGGGGAGGCATCTATGCCCCCCCCGAATCCTGGTGTCTAGTGGGGGGGGCATCTCTGGCACCCCCATTTCCTGGGGTCTATTGGAGGGGGAAACTGTGCCCCCTGATCCCTGGGGTGTCTAGGGGTGGGGACATTTCTTACCCCACATCTCGGTGTCTAGTGGATGGAGACTTTACTGTCCCCCTGATTTCCCGTTTCTTGAGATGGAGAATAGTTGTGGCTTTGCCCTGATCCCTGGTCTTGCAGTGAGGGATATCCCTGGTTCTAGTGGAGGGAGAAGAGCAAAGGGCAGAGGAAGGCGGCAGAACTCGGGTGGCGTGGGGAGGACGGGGCTGGGCTAGATCAATTGGGTGAGAGCGGCAGGGTGCGTCGGTGCAGTAAAATCGAGGTGTCAGCTGGGTGTCAGGCTGCCAGTGGAGCTCTTGCTGACCAGCTGCGTTTTCTGGATTTTCGGCGGGTCATTACAGGACCTGGGTCCGATGACGGTGGACTCCTCTTCCTTAAGGACAGCAACAGGAGCGTCTCTGGATCTCACACAGGCCATGGTCCCTGCCCCCTGGGACTTGACTGACTCCTCCACCTCCTGGACTCTGGCACTCCTCCTGCCTGGCCTCCTGTGCCTCCTCCTTCTCTGTGGCCTCCAGCTCCTCACGTTTTGTGTCCAGGAGCACCTGTGTGTTGTTCGTCTCCACGCCAATCCCTTTGGAGTGGATGGGATGTGGGGCAGCATGAGGGTCTCAACCAAGGAAGGGAGGTGGGGGGCTGGGGGTGGGGCCGCCTGGCTCCCCTCCCCAGTAGCCCCGCCCTCTGACCCACAGGGGCTTCTCCCTGTCACTCACCCTTTTCCGGGACTCCTTTTCACTTTACCAGGTTCTGCAGCTGCTGTTTCTGCTGCTGAGTCCCACAGAAGAGCACCTGGGGTGAAGGCACTAGCTGAGGAGGCAGGTCTAGGGCCTTCCTGCCCCAGAGCCCGTGGCCCCTCTCTCACCTGGTCTCCCTCAGCTCCCTGATGGCGGCCTCCAGCAGGGCCTGCTGCCTTGGTGGAACCTGCAGCAGCTGGTCTATGGGCTGCTTCTGCTGCAGCATCCGCTGGTTCAGCTGCTCCTCCTTGGAGCCCAGGTGACAGCGGGCATCCAGGTGCTCTTGTCGGCAGCTATGTGCATTTCCAGGTACCAGCAGAATCGGCCCCAGGGAGGCCACTGGCACTGCACCTTTTCGTCCTGCCCTGGCATCTGTGGGAGGTAGGACAGTGTCTGTGAGGACAGGCAGGAGGACCGACTACATCCCAGCCAGGAGATGCAGGGCTCAGACCCTCAGCCACAGGCCCCCAGAGCCTAGGAGTTGGGTCTCCCTCTGCCTCAGACCCTGACTCCTACCTGGCAACTGCCAACTCCAGACCCCTCTGTGTAGTGTGGGCCAGTCAGTGCCACCACAGCCCTCAGGGCATTCTGACCTGTCCTTCCTGCCATCACCCAAGGCAGGCTCTTGGCCTCACAGGGGGTCTCACCAGCCCATTTCATAGACCAGGAAAGTCACAGCCCAGAAGACTGAATGGTTATGCCCCCAAAATACCCCAGGATGGAGGGGAGCTGATGGCCAGCAAACCCCTGCCCCCTCTCTCAAAACTCTTCGAGTACGGCAACTTTTCGTGGGCTCGCAGTGAAGACATGTTGGAATGATAGGTGATAATTGGAGATGATAGGAGACTCGTTCAGCTCCAAGACTGCGGAATGTTACCCAGACCCCTTCCACTGTTACAGAGACACAACTCGAGCCTGGCCGGGCTCCCGGCCGGCCACCCCACAGCCCTCAGACTCCAGGCGGCGCTGCGCCCGCTTCTCTCACCCCAGCTCAGTCCCCTCGGCCCCCACTCGCATCCGCAGTTGTTCTACGGGTTCACCCGTTGTTCCTGGAACCTCCTGCCTCCACCTGTCCTTCGAAATGTTTTCAACGATGTGGCTGTTTCGGGGGCACCCAGAGGCCGGTAAACCTAAGAGGAAGCAGACAGTCAAGGACCCCAGACCTTCAACCCCACCCAAACTTCATGGTCCACAGCCCCGACTCTTGGTTCCTCCTGCTCATCTCGGGGGCTGCTCATTTCTCACCGCCATCTGCTGCTCCGGGCACCTTACTAAGTAGATTCTTTCCTGCATTGGACCCACTGGAGCTCTCCTGGCAGTGCTGGCAGGGACACGAGGGACAACGAGAAACAAGCGTTCTATGTCCCGGCCCTAGAGCTCTCTGCATTTTCAGGGTCGTAACATTCTGGGGAGTGGACAGCTGACCCCATTTCCTCTGGCTGCCCGCAGAGCAGGACACAGGTGTGGAGGGACAGGGAGACTCGCCCAGCTCCTGCTCCCAGCCTGTCTCCCGTGTCACAATGCCCCATTCACAGGACCCCTCCCTGGAAACTCGAACTCAGTCCTCCCCGACTTGCCCTCCTCGGACATCACAGACTTCAAGCTCCTGGTGCTGTGCACCAGCCCAAATCACTCAACCCTTAAGGATGACGCTCTAAATGGCAAACTTCTGCCTTTATCAGATACACTTGATGTTTTAAAATTCTGTTCTTTCAGCTCTTTCTGTCCCAAACAAGAGGGGAAGCGTGTTTTTGCACAGTTAAACCCACTGCCAGGAGGGTCTGTGGTGAGGTTTCTGGGAGTCAGGGACCCTGCTTTGACTCCCCAGCTCCTCAGTGATGCCCTGAGCTCCCACCCCCATTGTTTCCTGAGTTGGGTGGGCCAGTGTCCAGCCACCCAGGTCTTTGGTCAGCGGGAGCCCAGGAGATCCTATTCTGGTGGCAGGAGGAAACAGGGCCTGGAGAGAGGGTCTCTGGGGACTCCCATCCCAGAGTCTCGGGAGACCCTGGCGAGGACAGAAGTTGCTGGAGGACAAGACTGCCTGAAAACGTGGCTGTCAATGGGCGGAGGCTTTATCCTGGGCCTCCTGGCCACACACTGACCAGTGCAGAACCAGCGCATGGCCCAGGGCTGGCGGGTTAGCACCGACCTAGCACTTTTTCTTCCCATCTTTTCATGCTCTGCCAATTTCCAATGATCCCCTAGGGAAAGGGTCAACATGCAGAAGGTGCATTGGGGCCACTTCTCCCTTAAGCCTCCTTGAGAGAGGGTGTCCCGAGGGGCGGGGCCACGAGCATTTCTATAGGCAGGGATGTGGCCGTAGCCTCAGGACATTCTGGGTGATTCCTCCCTGCCTTGCCCTCCTCAGACATCACAGGCTTCAAACTCCTGCAGCCAAGCACCAGCCCAAATCATTCACCCCTAATGGATGAGGCGCTGCCATGTGACCCTCCGCCTTTACAAGATATATCTGATGTTTTAAAATTCTGTTCTTCCATCTCTTTCTGTCCTAAATTAGACGGGAAGGGTGTGGTCGCACGGTAAGAGGTTTTTGGCAGGAGGGTCTGTGGTGAGGGGTCTGCGCGCCCGGGGACCCTGCTTTGACTCCCCAGCGCCACTGAGGCAGCTCCTCAGCATTTCCCTGAGCTCCCACCCCCATTGTTTCCTGAGCTGGGGAGCCAGTGTCCAGCCACCCAGGTCTTTGGACAGCAGGAGCCCAGGAGGTCCTATTCTGGGGACAGGAACGGACAGGTCCTGGAGAGGGGCTCTCTGGGGACTCCCATCCCAGAGTCCCAGGAGACCCGGACGAGGACAGAGGCTGCTGGGGACAAAACTGCCGGAAGTCTTGCTGGAAATGGGCCCGGGCTTGATCCTGTGGCCTCGGGGCCATACACTGACCAGTGCAGGGCCAACGCAGGGCCTTTTCTTACCGTCTGTTGCGCTCTGCGAATTTCCAAGGATCTCCTAGAGATGACACCAGAGGTGACCCGTAAATGACCCGTGGAAGGGTCACCATCTGGAGGTGACCTCTAGATGACCCCTCGAAGGGTCAACAGGGAGAAGGTGTGATGGGGCCACTTCTCCCTCAAGCATCCTTGAGAGAGGGTCCCCAAGGGGCGGGGCCACGAGCTTTTTTTATAGGCAGGGAAGGGGGCGTGGCCTCGGGGATGCAACCCCATTGGCCAGGGAGAAATCTAGAGCTCCCAGGGGTAACCTCACAATGAAGGCTGCACCAGCCTCTGCCCTGGTGGGCCTGACGGGCCTCCCCACCCCCACCCGGACCCTTGGGCACTGCCCCCTACCGACGATGGTGGCTTGGAACTCTGTGGGCCCCACGGTGGGCCAGGAGCACTGACCCTTTCGGTCTCCCGTAGCTCAGTCCACGACTTTCTCATTCCCAGAGATCACGTCCCCCCATGCCCAGGCTGGGCTGCAGCTGCCAGGATTCGCCCCTGAGCACCCCTAGGTCTGGCCTGGCTGCTGCTGTGGGAGCCCAGCGAGCCTGGCAGAGGGGCTGTCCTGGTCGCTGTCCCAACTGCCCCTCACTCCAGCCCCTCTCCTTTATCTCCTTGGAGCCCATGCCCCCTGCCCTGCCCCTTTCCTCTCCTGAAGCCCGCAGAGTTCTTGCTCCCACCTTATCCTGTGTCCACGTTCTCTCTGTCCTCTCACTGCTTCCTCCCAGACTGGCAGCAGCCAGTTTGTGGGGCCATGAGCCCCCAGACCCAGTCAGTCCCTGAACAATTCCCCCTGTTGCTCAGAGACTTCCCTTTCTGAGTCCTGGAGGGCTCTTAATGACCCCATAGAACCTCCCCACCCCAGCTCTGCCCCTTTCTCTGAGACTCAGTCTATGCTACTGGGAGCTGGACACCAGACTTGGCCTTGGGGAACCTTGATGCTTCTCTGGTGTTGATCCCGGCCTGCTCTGGAAATCCCTCTCAATACACACACTCCCAACTAGGGCCACTAAGCCTGGCCACGCTGCCCTCACGAGTCCTGCAGCCTGAAAGCAACCCCAACTCCCCCATATCGCCCGTGCCCACTATGGCATCCACGAATGCACCTGTCCTCCCTGCCCTGAGCACATTCAGGCCCCAGTGGTCTGCGGCTGTCTCCTGTAGCTCTGACATCTCCCCCTCTCACTTTCGCTGGGCTGAGAATCAAATTTATCTCTGATGGTGGGGCACAGGGTCACTGTGGGCTTGTGCTGTCTGGGGAGCCTGTGGGCAGTGAAGGGTTCCACACTGGGGTGAGGCTCTGGGCAGAGAAATTCCATCCAGTACTTGAGAGGTTTGGGAAATACCTGGAGGTTTGCAGGTCCTTTACCTGAGACATGATCTGGCCACTAGGGGGCCTGGCACCCACGAAGCATTGGGGGCAAGGTGGGGGCTCTTCCCGGTGGGCACTACAGAGGAGGTGTAGACAGAACAGGCACCATGGGCATGGGCATGTCATGTCAGGTTCTGATCCATGGGGAGACCCCCACAGGACAGCTCATGCTTCATCAAGAAGCATGAGCCGTTCCCTGGCAGGACCCACCCACCCAATGCCACACACCCACACAGGCTGGGATGCATCCATTTGTAGAAACAATCTTGGAAACAGGACAGTGGCTGTCAGGGAGACTGATTCAGCCCTCTCCCCTCTCTCTCCTCTGCCACCAATTCATGATCCCCGAAACTGTCCCAGGTAGTGCCTAGAACTCAGTTGCTGACTGTTCCAGCCTCCATCCTTTTCAGGACTTCCTTTTCCAGAATAGAAAAAGTGCACTGGAGGAGGGGGAGCTCTCGGCTCAGACTTTTGCTTGGTCTGTAGCCCATGAACCGAAGGTTTGAGTGTTGCCTCGTTTTCCCTGGGCCAGGACGGGTAGATGGTTGTAGCCAAGTGCCGTTTTGAAAATCGGATGCTCTGAATGAGTGTTTCCTCTAAGCACTGAGATCCTTCCAAGTACTGCTTCATTGACCCTCATGCTCTCTGTACATACCTGAGAGGTTTGGGGTTTGTGGGGATCTCTATTTTCTCCAGCCTTTGTGATCAGGTGACCCTGTGGCGCCAGGGAACGTTCTTGACCTCATGCATCCCAAGCCTGTACTGAGTCTCCTGAGACTTCTCTCTGCCCTTCTGGACAGAATTTTTACTCAAAAAGTGGAAAATGCCCTGGACCATGCAAGGACAACCCACAAACCGGAAATATCTCAACATTTAGGTGGGAAAGCAGGGGTGAGAGTCATTCTCCACTCCTCTCTCCTGGGATATAGTCTAAGGTGGGGGGTGGGGAGGTGGTCATTTATTATTGCTACTCTTTGAACTATTTCTATGGGGGTGAGTATTTCTGCTCCTGGGACTCCTTATTGTGTAGTGTTGGAGGACATGTCTCCTATCTGAGCTCTGTTCTCTGTTGTGGGATATTTCTTACCCCACAGCTCTTGTGTCTAGTTTGGTAAACAATTTTCCCCAACATCCCTGGTGTGTTTTTTTTGGAGGAAATTTCAGCTTTGCTCATTCCTGGTGTCGAGTAATTGTGAACATTTCTGTCCTCGGAACCCTGCTGTCTATTGTTAGGGGAAACCTCTGCACCCCATGTCACTGGTGCCTACTTCTTGGGGCCTGTTTTTGCCTCCCAGACCACTAGTGTCTATTACTATGGGACATTTCTGCCCCCCACATCCCCATTTCCCAGTGTTGGGGGACATTTCTGCCTCCAGATGCATGGTCTTCCCCACACCACCAGCTTGTCCTTCTTGACTGTTACCACCTCCAGCTCCTCAGGCTTTACGATCTCCACTGTGTTCGCCTCCACTTCAGTGCCCTTGGATTGACTGAAACTGGATAGACTGCGGGGCAGCCCCAGGCTCTCAGCCAATCAAGGGAGGTGGAGGGCTCGGGAGCAGGGTCTGCCTGGTTCTGCCCCCAGAGTGTCCTGCCTCTTGACCCCCACTGGGGGCTTCTTCCTCCTGAGGACCCTGACACACATTTTCAGGACACTTTTCTGTCAAAGCAGCAGCCAAGTCCTGCCCTGAGTCAGGCCACTATGGACTGTCCAAGTGGACTGTCACTGCTCAGGCAGAGTCACGACTGGAGACCCAGTGCTGTCACCTCCTTCCCCTCCCTCACCCCTACCACCTAACAGGGAAATCCCTCTTATGGCCTCTAAGAATTTGAGCAGTCCTTCCTTAGGGCACTGGGAAAAGGCCGGCCCTGTCTGCTTGCAGCACTTTTCTTTGGGTGTTAGCACCACACCCAGACATGCTCAGGCTTTACCCCTGACTTAGCTCAGGGACCATACCTAGTGAAACTAGGGGGGCCCATTGATCCAACGTCAGCAGTGTGCAAGACGATCACTTTATCTGCTGGAGTAATGCCCTGCTCCAAGCGGTATTTTTTTTTTTCAGCTGCTTCCCACCTAAATCTCCTTCCTGTAGAGTTGGGCTCCCTTAAAGATGCCTCACTCCCCCTTCTGTACGGCACCGTGCCCAGGGAGACAGCCCCGTGGAACCCGAGGCTTCCACTCCCGAGCACTTTCAGACTTTTCAAGAATGGGCCCCAGGGATATTGCAGGGTTTAAGGTGCTTGCCTTGATGCAGCCCAGCCCTGTTCAATTCCTGATACTAGGATCTCCTGAGCCCTGCTGTAGAGGAGAGTGCACCTCTACCCACATTACTAGCAGGCTAATTTCAGACAGGCTACCCTGGGGAGCAGGATCTGCAATGAGGCACAGGGTCTGGGAGAGACGAGAGAGGCACTGAAATCACCCGGGATGGCCCAGAGGTGGTCTGTCACACTGTTCAACGTAGAAACCTGGGAAAATCCCCCGAATTTTCCTACGTTATTGATATGCTCCAGATCCTTCTCTGCACCAAGAAAGCTTGGTCATTTCTTGTTCCATACTCTCCTGTCAGCTGCTTGCTAATACCCCGTCGCCCATCAGATCTGCTGTAAAACTGATCTCTTGCCTTGTGCGGTGTTCAGACTTTGGAGCTGCTCATAACATTAGCACTATTATCTCCTCATGTTCTCCCACATTCCAAAATGTGCCTTTTTTTCCTTTATGGGTCACACCCAGCGATGCACAGGGGTTACTCCTGGCTCATGCACTCAGGAATTACTCCTGGTGGTGCTTAGGGAACCATATGGGATTCTGGGAATCAAATCCAGGTCAGCCGTGTGCAAGGCAAACACCCTACTCACTGTGCTATCACTCCCGTCCCTGCTGCTTGGTTTTTAGTTAGCTTCAGGCAGAAATTTTGGCAAAGTTCGTATGAGTTCATAGTCGTTGAAAACTCAAAGTTATATTAGTGCTGCAATTCTCATTTGTGAAACAACAAAACTCACTACCAAGCAGGGGAGAAAGCAAGACAAGACCAAAAGGAAAAAGAGCAACACCCAAGCAGTGGCACCTGGTGCTCAGGAGGAGTTGGCAGAGATCATGGCAGCTGGGTGGCACTGCCACTCGTCCAGTGGAGACAGCACTACCCCAGTGGAGTGGTTAAGGCCAGACCCCAGCACCTCCAGTGTGCCCTTGGTCTAGAGGAGGTGAGAACTGGCAGGGCAGACAAGGGGCAGGGAGAAAGAGGGGAGCCAGAGCAGGAGCAGGAGTCAGGGGTGGAGGATGCGGAGGGGCAGAAGGCAGGCCCCAGATCATTGCCCCAGAGGGCCATGACATGCTGCAGGAGAGAACAAAGTGCCAATATGACACCAGACAAGCTGTGACCCTCTGTGAATGGGAGTGGCAGACATTAAATGTTGGGTAGCTTCCAGAAATGTCTACTGACACCAGGACCACTAGGACAGTCTGACAGAGTCACAGGGAGTCCCCAGGCAGGCAGGGAAGGCAGGGTAACTTGGTACCTACACTCCCAAGAAGAGCCTCGTGGAAACGGTCGCCCCATGACCTCAAGACAGGGCAACATAGGAAGCAGAGCTCGATGAAGGTATCGGAGGTGCAGCCCTTCCCGGCTTTTGCTGGGCCTGAGAATCCATGGTCTCAGCAGATGCTGGGGGTTCCATATGGAAAACAAGGCTCTCCCTGTTCCCCACTTTAGTATCTTATTGGCGTTCGATCTCCCGACAGAGCTAGAAGAGCAAATAAATGTCCACCTTGTCACTGTGGATTCCCACTTTGGAAAATACCCTCTCCAGGCGCCCTCTAATGGCAGTATTATGCCCCTCTGCTGGTAAACTCATGCTAGGAGTGAGCCTCCAAAGACAGCCGCAATATCTGGTAGCCCGTGAGGGTTGGCTAGGGATAGGGAAAGATACTGCGCAGGTCTGGGAGGCAGGAATAGTGGTGGGATGCAGCTCATCTGGGAGCAACCCATTGGCCTCAGTTGAGAAGTCATGACCTGCGCCGAGTCAGTGTGGTCGCTCCTGCTGGTCACCTTGTGGTACCCAGCCCTTCCACTCTTTTGAGTCTGTTTTCCTTTGGTGCCCAATGATTGACCGGCCTGAACCTCAAAAGATGTGTTTCCCCCTTTGCAAATTGTTCCAGGAAGCAGACCCCTGTTTGCGTTTGGGCCAAAGGATCCAGAGACAGGAGGAAACCTCAGTTACTGTGGACCCATTGCCCAAGGATTCAAAAACTCGGCCACCTTCTTCAGGATGACCCTGGCTCTGGACTTAAGAAAATCCTCGTTGAAGCCCTGGAATGGACCATCCTGCAATCTGTAGATGATAAGGTCTTAGTGTCAGAAGCCCAAGAGGACTGAAAGAGAGCCTCAGAGGCTCTGCTCCAGCTCTTGGTTGAGGCTGGGCACCAGACCTCCTGGAAGAATGAGCATTCAGAAGTGAAAAAAAGAAAAATAACACAAAAAAAAACCCTTTCAAATCAGCAGTAGGACTCCAGAGGCACAGAGGTTGATCCTCTTAGTGCTTGAGAAAGGGCACCAGGTTCTAGGGGCCCTGACCCAGGTTAGGGGCATTGGCAGAGGTCTGGGCATACCTGTCGCTGAGGCAGGGGGCTCTGATCTCTCGCTGTGCCACAGAGGTAAACAAACTATCTACCTCCAGGTCACCATTCAGGGGTGACACTGATGACTAACAAAGGGCCCCAGTGGCTACCAATTGCCCAGATGGCACAGTCCCTGGGATTATGATGTGAAAACCCACATCTAACTTTTGCAACTCTAGAATAATCCCCTAGCCTTTCTGCCTATCGGATGGGACCCCATCCTCTGACTTGCAAGAAGCAGTGGATTACATCTCTTGCTCAGAACCACTGAACAGTTCAGGAACAGTTTCCAACCTGAGTGGCATCTGGGTAAAGACCATAATAAAGAAGCCCTTAATCCCTCTGGAAAGGCTGGCGGGGAGGGGTGCACTCGGGGAGGGATAGGGACAAGCGCGAAACATGGTGAGTCCCCATGATCTCTTAATTTTCATATTAAAAATTGAAATTTATTTCTTTGGATTTTTTTACTGGTTCTTTATTTTATGTTTGAGTTTGTTCCTGCACATATGGATGTGTTGGAGGCTGTGTTACTAATTTTTAATTCAAGAATTTTTTTATTATTTTTTTATTAGTGAAACACCATGAGGTACAGTTGTAGACTTATAAATTTTTTGCTTGGGTTTCAGTCACACAATGATCAAGTACCCATACTCCACCAGCACCCATCCTCCACCACCACGGGTCCCAGCATCCCTCCCACCTCCCTTCCCCCTCCTTTCCCACCCTACCTCTGTGGCAGGGGATTCCCCCTTGTTCTCTTTCTCCTTTTGGGTGCTGTGGTTTGCAAGAGAGGCACTGAGTGGTAGTCATGTTTGGTCTATAGTCTACTTTCAGCATGCTTCTCCCACCCTGGGAGGATCCTCCCAGCACCCTTTATTTAGTGCCCTCTTCTCTAGCTGAGCTTCCTTGGAGACTGTGTAACTTCTTTACATCCAGAGTACGAGTCTCAATGTTGTTCTGTTTGGGTCATCTCGCTACTCCTAGTACGCAGCATCCCTGCCATGGGGGCACGTCTGCAATTGCTTTGTGTACCCCATAGCCTCATAGCCCCATAGCCCCATTCCTCAATGGGAAGGGGCAGAGGAGGGGAGAAGGAAGGGGGCAGGAAGGTGGAGGGGGGAAGAGGGGAAGGGGGGAAGGAAGAGGGAAGTAAGACAAGGTTGGGGTAGATGAATATGATTTTGACAGGGTAGGTAAAAGACGGAATTACAGGTGAGTAAGAATTCTGTTGAACCATTTCTGACTCTTGGGGGGAACACATCACTTTCAGGCAGGTCAATTTGTGCCCTGGGCTGGGTGTCTGCAGCCTCCTTACCTCATGGGCATCACAGTCTGTCTGATCTTCTGCCAACACAATTTGTCTTTGACGGTTTGTTGGCTCAGGTCTGTCTTGGATCTGGGTGTGATTTCCACCTCTAGGTGAAAGGGAGGATGGGGTGTGCATGGGAGTCTTTAGGAAGGACACTGCCTTCTGGTTCTCACAGAACACTTGGGGTTCCAAGGCGGGCGTAACCCGTAGGATGGCAGGGATCAAACCCAGATCAGCCACATGCAAAGCAACAACCTACCACTGTACTATCGCTCCAACCCTTGAATTTCTTCTTGGAGGAAGTTTCTGTTCATTATTCCTCTCTGCATTTGTTTGATGGTGTTGGGAGATATTTTTTTTGTAAAGTTCTACCAATGTGCTATATAACTTGGATATTAGCCTTTTCTCAGCTAGGTATTGGGTAAATAATTTTTCCCATTCTGTGAGCTATCTTTGGAGCTTAGACGGCATTGCATTTTTTTAAAAAAAAATTATTAGATTGGTGTATCTTTGATTTTTCTGTTCTCTTTTCATGCTTGATGTTTTGCTGACTTTTTTGAAACTTTTTATTTTGTTTTTATAAATTTCTTTACAATAATTTATTACATTTAATATTCAAACACCAATTATACCACCATCGTACCTTCCCACCACCATATTTTGAATGTTACCACTCCAAATCTTAAAGGTACTCTCCTGTGGTCATTGACATCGTACTCAGGGGCATGCAGATGACAGGCTCTAGACATGGTGAATCCCATGGCAAGAGCCATCCACAATCTAGAAGCAACTGCCAACTGCTGGCAGGGCACAACTCGCCCAAGACACATACCCACATGGCCTGGGATGGATCCATTTATTAAAACAAGCTTGGAAATAGGACACTGACTGTCAGAGAGTGACCCAGCATGCCTCCTTCCTCTCTCTTCTCCTCAATTCATTAGTGCCCAACCAGCCCCCAAAGAGTGTCTAGAACTGGTTGCTCTGATGTATCCAGCCCCCGTGAGCTTCAGGGCTGCCATATGGAGAAACGGGACTGTGTACTGGGGAGGGAGAGCTCCCACCTCAAGCCCTTGTTTGGCTTTTGGAGCTATCATGACTGAGGTTGGAGTGTGGTCCAGTTTAAATTTCTGCTCCCAACATCCCTGGTGCCTAGAGGTAGGAGACATTTTTGTCCCACTGATCCCTGCGGTCTAGTGTTGGGGGACCTTTCTGTCCCCTTGATCCCTAGGGTCTAGTGCTGAGGGAAAGTGGAAGAGCGCGGAGGAGGGAGGAAGGAGGAGGGTGGGAAGAACTGGATCAGGGCTAGATTAGTTGGAATTGAAGAACACAGAGTACATCATCAGGGTAGAAAAAGTGGATTAATGGTGAACAAGCTTGCCAGCTGAACTCAAGTGGACGAGCTGGATTCTGGTTATTTGGGGGCAGGTCATTACAGGATCCGGATCTGAGGTCTGCAGCCTCCTGTTCCTCACAGACAGGAACAGGAGGGTCCCTCTGGGTTCTTCACACAATCCATCATCCTGCTCCCCAGGTCTGGACACCAGACCTTAGTCTCAGACCTTAGTCATCCAGATCCTTAGTCTTCTCACACGCCAACAGCCTGTCCTTCATGACCATCATCTCGAGTTCCATAGAGGTCATGGTCTCACAAACCTCCACTATGTTCACCTCCAACTCCGTGTTCTTCGACACTGGATTGACTATGGGGCACTCCAGGGTCTCAGCCAAGCAAGGAAGGTGGAGGCATCTCAGGGGTCCCGCCTGGCGCCCCCTCCCATATAGCCCCACCTCCACATCCCCATCAGGAACTTCTCCCTCCTGGAGACCCACCGCACCACTCACCTTCTTAAGGGTACCCTTGGAATTCCAGCAAGGCCTGGGGCTCAGTTGCTCCTGATTTCAGAACTGAGGATCCCCTAAAGATGAAGGCACCAGGTGAGTAGGCAGGTCTAGTGCCTGATGCACCTTCCTGTCCCTGAGCCCCTGCCCACCCCCTCACCTGGGTTTCCCTCAGCTCCCTGAAGTTGGCCTCCAGCAGGGCCTGCTGCTTGGTTAACACCTGCTGCAGCTGGTCCATGAGCTCCTTGTGCCTCAGAACCTGCTCGACCTTGGAGCCCAAGTGAGTGGGACATCCAGGTGTGGGGTTGCAGCTGAGTGCTGCTTTTGATACCAGCAGAAGATTTCCAGGCTGCAGGCACTGCACGTTCTTGTCTTGCATGCACATCTCTGTCATGAGACAGGGCCGAAGGCTCTCCAGATCCCACCACAACATTCAGGGCCCAGACACTCACACACAGGCCCAAGGAAAACAGCACATTGGGTAACCTGTCCCCTGCACATTCCCTGGGGGCCTTTCTCCAAAGGCCTAAGAGATGGGGCCTCCCCCTACCTCGACCCAGCAGCCTCCCCGGTACTAGGACCCTCTCTGTGCAGTGAGGGCCAATTCGCACCCCCAAAACCCCTCTAGCCTCTTCTAGATTTTGATACATTATAGTGGGTGGCGTCCTGGCCTGTCCTTCCTCCCACCACCCCTGGCGGGCTCCTACCCTCACAGTGGGTCTCCCCCGGCACCTTCTGTCATTTCTCCATATCCACCTTGTCCTGATTCACTCCCCTTGCAGCCGATCCGGAGGTGGCTCTGCAGTAGCACCTGCTCCTCCTCCTGCTCATTCTCAGAGACCGACCCTGGTCAGAGGCCACGTCCAACTGCGGGAGGCCAAGAACCTACTCCTTTTGCTGCCGCAGACACTCACCTGTTTGTCCTGCAGTCCCACCTGTGGGCACAAGGCTGGGAGTGAGGACAGGCAGCCAGGGCATCCTGCTCTGGGTCCAGGGATGTGGAGGTCAAGCACCGACTCCCAGGCCCAAGGCTGGCAGCGCCTGGGCAATCTGTGCCCTGCACAGGCCCCCATGGTCTTGCTCCAGGGGCCTAAGACATGAGACCTCCCTTGACTGGGGACCCTGTCTCCAGTCCTGTGCTCAGGGATCACCCCTAATGGTGCTCAAGGATCCATACGAGGTGCCAGGAATCAGCCCAGGATAGAAGTATGCAAAGCAGACACCTCACCACGTGTTCTAGCTTTTAATATATTACATTTCCTTGTTTGCTTATTTGGTTTTGGAACCACAGCAGGGATTAGTCCCAGCCATGCTCAAGGGCCTCTATGGGACGCCAGAGATTGAAGTCAGATAGCCCAAGTGCCCTTCCTGCTCTACTATCTCCCGGTCTCTTTTATCTTTTTCAAAATAAAAATTTTAAGTTTCCGTTGATTTTTCTACACTGCATCCCGAAAGGAATACCAGTTTACAATGGTGCGTGTGAAATTCCCAAATGCTCCAGCGAGTCCCACTGCAATCAGAACCACCCCTCTAACTCTCCCCCGCTCTCTTTTTGCTATACTTGGACATTTTTGGAGGGACATACCCAGTGTTGCTCAGGCCTTACTCCTGGCTCTGTACTCAGGGACGACTCCTGGTGGGGTTTCAGGGATCATATGCGGTGCCCGGGGTCACATCTGAATTGGCTGGTTCACAAGGCAAATGCCCTTCCCTCTGGACCACCCCTCCAATCCTGCAAGATAGTTTTCTTGAAAAAAACTTACTCAGTAAGATGTGAAGGGAGGACGTGTTCAAAAGAGCATGTGGGCTGAAAGAGCTGACCACTTCCCCTAACTTCTAAAGGCCAGTAACTGCCTGTACCTGTCAATCACAAACTGCCACTCTGGAAGGTCCCTTGGGCCTGTCCCCCACCCCCATCTCTGTACCCCGAGAGTCCTCTGCAGGTCCCCTGCAGCATTTTCCCACTTCCATATCTAATGCAAATGAAATTTGTTTGCAATTTATAAATGCCCATACAGAGTTTCCCCTTAAAGTCAATAAAATAATCATTTTTACAAAAGAGATTAAGTAATGACATGTTGAATGGTGCTCAAAGCAGAACACATTTGAACCACTGATCTACTCATCATGCACTGTCTCCAAACTCAAGTCCAGCATCACATTTCCACAATTCTATAAAGATCCCAGTGCCTCAGCTGAGCTCTGGATTTCACCTCAGAAATTCATCTCATCTAATCTATAAATCCAAATATAAGCCATTCTCCTATTCAACTTTTTTTTTCATTGAATGGATGTGAGATAGACCCTTACAAAGCTGTTCATGATTAGGCTTCAGTCATCGTTGTTCACCCATCCCTCCACCAGTGTACATTTCCCACCTCCAATGTTTCCAGTTTCCCTCTCATCACCCGCCCACCCACCTCTTCACCCAGGCCAGCCTTTTTAAAAAAATTTTTATTAGTGAAACACCATAAGGTACAGTTATAGACTTACAAATTTTTGTGTTTGGATTTCAGTTATACAATGATCGAGACCCATCCCTCCACCAGTGTCCATTCTCCACCACCACAGATCCCAATATCCCTCCCACCCCCCACTCCCCCCATCCCACTCTGGCTCTGTGGCAGGGCATTCCCTTTTGTTCTCTCTCTCCTTTTGGGTGCTGTGGTTTGCAAAAGAGGCATTGAGTGGCATTCATGTTTGGTCTATAGTCTACTTTCAGCATGCTTCTCCCATCCAGGCAGGACCCTTCCAACATCCTTTACTTGGTGCTCCCTTCCCTATCTGAGCTGCCTTTTCCTCCAGCATGTGTGGCTGACCTCCAAGCCATGGAGCAAACCTCCTGGTACTTATGGCGACTATTCTTGGGTGTTAGTCTCCTATTTTGTTACTTTATATTCTACAGATGAATGCAGTCTTTCTATGTCTGTCCCTCTCTTTCCGACTCATTTCACTTAGCATGGTACTTTCCATGTAGTACCACTTGTATGTAAATTTCATGAATTCATCCTTTCTAACAGCTGCATTGTATTCCATTGTGTAGATGTACCAAAGTTTCTTTAACTGTTGCCTACTGACCAAGTAAAAGAATGCTTGATTTTTCATTCCCCCTTTGTCCTGCTCAAAGCTGGGCAACTTCCCAGGTTTCCAGGCTTTCAGGGATTCCCCACAAAAACCCAAGCAAGGCTGCTATCAATGCGGACAGCCAGGCCATTTCAAAAAGGAATGTCCCAACAACCCCTTGCGGAAGAAGAGGGGATCACCCGGGCTATGTCCCAGATGCAAGAGAGGCAATCACTGGGCAGCCGAGTGTCGCTCCCAACTGGATAATTTAGGCAATCCACTGCCTCAGGGAAAAGGCGGGAGGGGCCTGCCTCGGGCCCTGCAAGCCTTCAGGGAGGAGGCCTATCAGACATCCGGTCAAAGTATCAGCCCGCTCCCGAGAGCTTCCCTCCCTCTGTCAGGGGCTCCTCAATTCCCAACTCAGGTCTAGACCTTTATGCCTCTGTCCGGGCGGTACTAACACCACCTATGGGAATTGAAAGTTTGGAGATGGGGGTCTATGGCCCCCTACCGCCCGGAACCACTGGCCTCATTCTAGGGTCAGAAAAGGCTCTCCTGCAAGGATTGCAGATATACCCAGGATCTATCACAGAGAGCTACATAGGACAAATTCATGTCTTGGCAGATTCCCCCCGTGGCATTGTGACGATAGAAAAGGGACAGCTGATTGCACGCCTGCTCCTCCTCCCGACGTGGCAAGGCCCCACCTCGACGCTCTCGTTCCAGGGTCACACAAACTTAGACTGCTCAGATAATCCAGCCCAAATATTTTGGATTGCCCATATGGCTTCCCGACCACGCTATGAGCTAAGAATCAACTCAAAGGAATTCTCTGGTCTATTAGATACTGGGGCGGATGTCTCAGTGATATCCAGTAAATATTGGCCTGCCAACTGGCCTGCCACAATGGCTACAGCTGTTTTGCAAGGACTTGGCCAAGTAGCGCCCAAGTATTGATCTGGGAGGACACCGAGGGCCATAAGGGCCAGTTCCAGCCTTATATTGTCCCAGACCTCCCCACCAATCTTTGGGGACGAGATATACTCTCAGCTATGGGCGCGGTTCTGGTTACATCACCCAGTCGCTCGCAGACATGCCAGTCTCCTTTAAGACCATAGCCCATATCACTAGTGACTGCCCATCCTCCGGGCAGGAAAATCCCGTGACTTTAATGCCCATTGAGGAACTGGAAGAAACTATCCCTTTTTAATCGTGGCCACTGTCGAGCGGCCTCCCACCCCAATTACCTGGAAATCAGATGATCCAGTCTGGGTGGAGCAGTGGCCCCTACCTAAAGAGAAATTACAGGCCGCACATGCCCTAGTGTCTGAGCAATTAGAAAAGGGGCACATTACCCCATCCACATCTCCCTGGAATACCCCAATCTTTGTTATAAGAAAAAGGACAGGCGGGTGGAGATTATTGCAAGATCTCAGAGCAGTCAATGCCACCATGCATCCAATGGGGGCCCTGCAGCCAGGGCTCCCCCATCCCTCCGCTATACCAAAATCCTGGCAATTGTTAGTGATAGATCTTAAAGATTGTTTTTTCGATATTCCATTAGCTCCTAAAGATTGTCAAAGATTTGCCTTCTCTCTACCTTCCCCCAATTTTCAGGAACCCTATCAGCGCTACCAATGGGTAGTCCTTCCCCAGGGCATGACTAATAGTCCCACTATGTGTCAGATATATGTTGCAGCGGTTTTAGCGTCAGTCCGGGCTCATTTCCCCAATGCACTTTTGATCCATTATATGGATGACATCTTAGCCGCCTGCCCCACCAAAGACCTGTTACTTCAACTCTATGATCATGTCCGGGTCGCCCTGGAATCAGCAGGCCTTGTAATCTCCCCGGACAAGGTACAGCTCTCCCACCCATACAGATATTTAGGATACACCATAAACAAGTTGGGAATAGTGCCTCAAAAAATACAGTTTGCCACCTCTCATTTAAAGACTCTACACAAGTGGCAACAGTTTTTGGGAGAACTCCAATGGCTCCGAACATCCTTCTCCCTGCCCACGGGAGAGCTCAAACCTCTTTTTGAACTATTGAAGGGGGATTCTGACCCCTCCTTGCCTTGTCAATTGACCCCAGAGGCACAATTGGCTCTTAGAAAAGCAGAGCATGCCTTAGAAGAAATGCAAATACACCATATTGATTACAATCTACCACTACAATTTATAGTGCTTGCTTCAGAGTTTGCCCCAACTGGAGTTTTCTGGCAGATTGGTCCATTATATTTGGTCCACCTCTCAGCTTCCCCCACCCGAACGGTGATTCCCTATCCCACCTTAGTTTCTCAATTACTCTGGAAGGCTAGAACCATAGGGTGTGCACTCTTTGCTAAGGATATGGACATATTGGTCGTTCCCTATTCCAAAGACATGATTAATAATCTGATGCAATATGATGATTCCTGGTGCCTTTTTGTCTGCTCCTTTAAAGGCCAAATTACACAGGCATATCCCAAACATAAACTCCTGCAAAGCTTCAGGATTTGCCCTATTATCTTCCCTCGAATCATAAAGACCACCCCCCTTCCGGGTGCACGGACCCTCTTCACTGATGGCTCTAAGAGCGGTCGAGCCGTAGTGGTTGATGGGCAGGATGTTCACGCCATACAGCTTGCTGAGACCTCGGCGCAATTTGCAGAAGTAACTGCTGTATTATTGGCCTTGCAGACATTCCATAATGAGCCCCTCAATATTTACACTGATAGTGTGTATGTTGCTAATATCTTCCCCCGATTAGAAACAGCACCCCACATAGGTGAGGGCTCGAAAATTTTATCTCAATTACAAACATTGCAACTGTTGATTTGGGCCAGAAAGGACCCCCTCTTTGTGGGTCATATTAGAGGACACTCTGGCCTCCCGGGACCCCTTGCAGAAGGCAATGAACGAGCAGACAAAGCTACCCGCTTAATAATGACATCCCTAGAATGTGATAAGGCCATGCAGCTACATAAAAAATTCCACCTTAATTCCCAGTCTCTTCGTTTTCATACGGGATGTTCCAAAGCTGAGGCTCTCTCCATAAGCACTGTCTGTCCCGCTTGCGCTCCTTATATACATTCCCCATCCCTGGGAGTCAATCCTAGAGGACTGAGAGCAAATGATATTTGGCAAATGGATGTGACCCACACTAAGTCATTGGGTAACCGGCATTATCTCCATGTCTCGATAGATACACACTCGGGCATGATTTTTGCCTCACTGCATGCCGGGGAAAAAACGAAACATGTTATAGATCACCTTACTGCTGCTTTCTCATATATGGGAAATCCCAGGCAAATTAAAACTGACAATGGACTGGCCTATAGAAGCCGCGCTTTTCATTCCTTTTGTGAAACCTGGGATATTACACATACAACAGGCATTCCCTATAACCCCCAAGGACAGGCTATCATAGAGCGAGCGCACTGACATCTCAAAACTTACATTTCTAAAACAAAAGAGGGTGAGATCTACCAAGGCTGTCAAGGGCCACAAGCGCTCCTATCCGCAACCTTATTCATTTTAAATTTTTTGCTCCTCGTTGATTCAGGCCGCAGTGCAGCCCAACGTCACTTTGCTACTCCGGCTCCCCTTAAAGCAATGGTTAAATGGAAGGATCTGTCCTCAGGAACCTGGCAACCACCGGCAGCAATCCTTGCCAGAGTCAGAGGCGCAGTCTGTGTATATCCAACTAATACAGAAAAACCCATTTGGGTGCCGGAATTCCTGGTCAGGCCAATACACGAGCCCCCCGATCATTTGTCCCCCACAGCTGGGAAAAATAATGAAACTCACCTCCAGGGTACTTAGCCCTGATACGAATTTCCTTCTCTTTTTTCCACAGGAACAAAATGACCACAACGACGCTTGTGGCCTGGACCCTCGCTATATTATTAATGAAGGACCCTACCGAAACTCATGCCAATCGACACCAACCATTCAAGCAGACCTGGGTCATAAGGAGTGGAGAGGACTATGAGGTTTGGAGTACCACAAGTGCCCCTCTTTTCTGAGCCATGCTCCATTCTGGTCAAGCCACACTGGGTCCTGCCTGGTTTGGCAGCACCCCTTAATCAGTGCTTCCCTGACTTATATTTTTCCCTGGAAGACGCCTACCCCTTTCAGGATGGTTTTGAAAGGCCCCCGGCCAGAGCCTCTATGAGACGCAATGGCTTTTTCACCTGCCCCGGGTTCCGGACAGGCCAATGGAGGAGAACTTGCGGTGGCCCTGAATCTTACTATTGTGCCAGCTGGTCTTGCGTAGATTCTAATGATGGCTATTGGAAGTGGTCGGTTGACCACGACCTGGTTAATATTTCTTATGCTGTGCCACTGAGATATGGCTCATATTCTGTACAATACCACCCCCAAATGCTTCTGGTCAAAATCTCCTTCACTGATAAGGGAAGGTTTGAGACCCGATGGGTCAACTGCCTGAATTGGGGACTTATGTGGTATAGCAGGCCATGGCATGGGGTTATCCTGCAGATCCTCTTAAAAATCGAACCCGTGCAGCAGATTCCGCTAGGCCCTAACCAGGCACTTGAGGCTCCAAAACCCCCTCTTAAGCCCACCATTACTACCATGGCTGGCCCTAAGAGGACACCACCTCCTGTTACAGCCGGCCTATCCATCCCAAAACCCAGTTTTGGCCCAATCATTAACCCCCTCAGGAGTCTTATCGAAGCCACATATCAGACTCTGAATGCTACTGCCCCAAACCTGACTGAAGCCCCACGCCACCGTTTTATGAGGCTATGGGTATTAACGCCTCATACAATGTTAATTACAGAGCCCCTGGAGAGTGGAAGGCCCACCCCCAGGGACTAACCATGACCCAAATTAGCGGTCAAGGGACATGTGTAGGTACAGTCCCTCAAAACAAGAAGGAGTTGTGTGCACAGAATGTGGAGTCCCCGGGATGGAGTAACTCCGCCTGGATCTCACCAAAAATGGGAGCTTGGTGGGCCTGTTCACGTTCAGGATTAACTCCCCACTTGGCAGTCTCAGTATTTAATGCCTCCCAAGAATTTTGTCTTATGGTTATTGTTGTCCCAAAAATTATATACCACCCTGCTGAGGTACTCCTTGACTATTGGTCCAATTCCCCTGATGTCCTGCGTAGGAACCGCAGGGAACCCATATCCGCACTAACCATCGCCACTCTGTTTGGCATAGGCCTGGCAGGTGCCGGCACTGGCATTGCTGCTCTGGTAACCCAACATTCTGGTCTATCTTCTCTAAGAGCAGCTATTGATGAGGACCTGGACCGTATAGAAAAATCTATTAGCCATCTTGAAAACTCCTTGACCTCCCTGTCGGAAGTAGTCTTGCAAAATAGGAGGGGGCTCGACTTGCTCTTCCTTAAAAACGGAGGGCTGTGTGCAGCGCTGGGAGAAGAGTGCTGCTTTTACGCCGACCACACGGGGGTAGTCGAGATTCCATGGCTAAGCTGAGAGAAGACCTGGAACGGCGTAAGAAGGAGAGAGAGGCTCAGGAAGGGTGGTTTGAGTCATGGTTTAATCAATACCCCTGGTTCACCACCCTGATATCTACTATAGCAGGCCTTCTGATCATACTATTACTGATGCTTACATTTGGGCCCTGCATCCTGAGTCGACTTGTCTCATTTGTCAGAGACCAGATTGGCAGGGTTGATCGGCAAATCACTCAAATTCACTTTATGCAACTGAGAGAAACTAGCAAAGAGCAGCCCTATTCAGAAAGGTATTTCTAATGGGCCTGGGAAGCCTCTTCCTTTATCTGTTGCAGTGACCTGATCCCGTGGCCGGTACCGGAAAACGCAGGAGGAGAAGGAGTGCGGACCGGACCTGTACAGAACCCCCCCCCCCCCGATCACTGAACGAAGAGATCCCCATCACCCCTCTACCCTACCCCTGCCCCTCTTTTCTGAGCCATGCTCCATTCTGGTCAAGCCACACTGGGTCCTGCCTGGTTTGGCAGAAATGTCATCAATCCTCCCCTGTGCCTCCTCGTGGTTAAGGAAGTATGCCCTTGCCCAGGATACCCAATGACGGGCAACTTCTGTCACCGCCGCGCACACCTAAGACAGGGGCTAAAGCATTCTCCCCAATGACGGGTACCACGGCGGGGCGACGGACGACCTAAGACAGGGGTCCTGGCGTGCCATAATTAGAAAAAAGGGGTAAGATGTTGCCTACTGACCAAGTAAAAGAATGCTTGATTTTTCATTCCCCCTTTGTCCTGCTCAAAGCTGGGCAACTTCCCAGTATAGGAGGTTTCAGTTTGGGGGACAAAGCTGGGCAGCTTCCCAGTACATGACGTTTCAGTTTGGGGAAAATGCACCCTCGTAAATGATTTGTAAATGATGTACGAGGAACAGCAGTCTCTATGGATATGTCAAAACTGCAACAAAGCAGGCCGCTCCGACCGGTAGCGTTAGGTCGAAAGGGTCACCAGGTGGCTGACCAACGGTGCATGGCTCTGCCCACTGTGACTGACCAACGGTGCATGGCTCTATTCATCGTCCCATCCACTTTCCCACGTCCCATCCCCTTTCCTTTCTTTTGGGTGGGTTGTGGAAACATACTTAAGTCTGTACCTGTGCTCTGAATAAACGCACGCATTCATGCCATCTCCTGAAAGACGGAACCCTGTGTGACTCGAGTGCTGATTTCACCCTGACGGCCCACCCTGGCTCGGCCCCGCAGTGCCGGACGTGACATTTAACCAGTCATCCGTTCTCAGGCACTTGGGTTTTTTCCAGATATTCAGGTCAGCCTTTTTGGAAGATGTTTTTATTATCTCTCTTTCTCTCTGTTTGTTTCTGTCTCTGTCTGTCCCTGTCTCTGCCTTTTCTCTCTCTCTCTCTTTTTCTCTGTCTCTGTCTCTCTCTCTTTGTCTCCCTTTTTGTGGTTTACAATATAGATACTGAAAGGGTATCAGGAATATCCCTTTACCTACTTTTAACACTCAAGGATTTCAAATTTGGACAAAAAATAGAATTGTTGTTTCAGGCACGTTGGCCAAAGGGAGAACTGGAAATGGTCTCTGCTATGGATTTCCAGGGAACTGCAGATCTGCAATGACTGACCACAGCCTGGCCCCTGCTCTCAGGGTCCAGACAAATCCTGAAGACCAGGAGGTCTCCCAACCCCAGATAGGGATGGGATGGACAACTGCCTGCCAGGACACTCCTACAGAAGATGAAGGTCCGAGGCCACCTGGGAACACTAAGCTGGCCTGGTTTCTCATCTTCAGAATGGCCAGGCCTGGGTAACCGTGACATGACATGACAGGTAAAATACTCATAGTATTATATGTGTGTCTCCTGGGTGGCTCACCACAGTCTTGGAAGAACAGAGTGGGGGTCTGGTGTTCTTTGGGAGGTCAGGAACTGCGCTCAAGGGCCACTACATTTCTAAGCTGCCGGAGGTCAGAGCTGGCACATGTCCAGCATGCCCCTCACCCTGCCACCTTTATGCCCTAAGAGGAGTCTTCCACCTACCCCGTGACTTTCAGGAAGTGCAAGATGATATGTATTTCCTAGCCCATGGGGAAGTACCTTGTGACCCTGTGGGCTCAGGCACCAAATTTCCAACTCTGGGCTAGTGTTGGGTAAGGACTGGAAGGAAGAAGCCCTCCACGTGCCCCCTCCCCGCCCCAGGAACGGACCCTTTTGCAAGGTCCCTGAACCCCACGGCTCTCACAGCGGCAGGTATCATGCCCTAGACTCACCACACTCAGGAAGTCACACGGGTCCCAGAGAGTGTTGGCAGAAGAGGGGACCTGCTTGGTATCCCACTGAGCAGTCAGCCTTGCCCTGGCCGTGTCCCAGGAGCTGCCTGTAAATGCAGTGCGGAGTGTGAGGATCCCATGCGGGCCTCATCGGGTCTCTGCTGTTTCCTAGCCTGTGAGTATTTCTCTCTTGCATCTACAATGTGGGGTCCCCGCCAAAATGACTCTAGAATTTTTATGTGGGGTTGAGGGCATTGATTGGTCTAGGATGTGGACTCCCAAGTTCCAGGTAAAGCCCATATGTTTCCTTTGGTATTTGGCATGTGGTTCAGTGAGGATGTTGGGAATTTTCTACTGTGAAACTATGTAGACAAAAGGGCATCATCTTCCAGACCAGACTACCAGTGAAATGTTAGTTTTTCTCTCCTTGATGGCCTTGGTATTCTCTTGGGCTCCTGGCAAAGAGACCCCCACACAGACACTGCTTGATGCTTGATGCAGTCACAGGTGGGTCTTGATCTCATCCTGAACATTCATCTTACTAAAGCTTCAGTTTCCCAGTGATTGTCCTTGATTCAAACATTCTCAAATGTGGATCACGTGGAGGGCCTTGGTTGGACCTCGGACAGGCGCCAGGTGACCCTGATTTGGACAAGGGAAGGCCTAAGGTCCCACATGTGATATGGTCCAGAGTACAGCATGGGACAGTCTCTGGCCAAAAGAATTGTCAAGGAACCCTTGAGTCTGGGATAGACAAAATAAAACTGGCCCCAGATTTGGAGTCTAGGGAGTAGGAGCAGATGACATGGGCCAGGAAAAGCCAACAGATCTGACCTTTCATGCCTGACTTTACATTGAACTAAATTTGAAGCAGCAGATTGAAGGAATCTGTAATTCTCTTACTGAGCTTATGCAAGATGACAGGCAACATTGATGAGAAGCAAATTTCACCATTGCTGTAAACGTTTAACTTAAAGAGGTGAGGAAACAGAAACATCTGCATCAGCAACTTGTTACCGTGTCCAAGTGTAGAACCGTGGGTCTTCTGGCAGGGAGAGCTGGAGGCATGCTGGGTGTGAGCAGGGCAGGAAACGCTCGGGCACTGAGGGTCTGCCCCAACGGCACTGCTGCCAGCACCTAGACTAGCCCTGGTCTCCTTGGTCACAAATACTAACAGTAATAGAAATGGGGAGTAGTGCTGAGCCCCCAGGGTCGACTCTCTGGTGCACTGAGCTAACACCATGGATTGCCTGAGGCTGCCAAAGCAGATGCAAACTCTGAAGGTACCTGTAGAGACCCAGACAGGGGAAGGAGACAGAGTCTGGTGGGGAGGCGGGGTGCGGGGCAGGAATCCTGACAAAGGTCACCAGCAAGTGCAGACCAGGGTGCTAGTTTCATCTTGATTGACAGTTGACCCTTGATGAGCATGGAGTCATTGAGAATATACCCTGGATGGTAGGATCATGACAGGGGTGAGGGGGCAGGGTGTGGGATGTGCCTGCTAACTGTGCTCTGCTCCTTTGCCTGAGCAGCCCAGAGGTGAAAAAACATCACCCCATCCCCAGGGCTGATTCTGGTCTCCTCACTGCTCTGTGTGCCCCAGAGGCCAGATGGGGGCTGTGGTGATTGGGAACAGGAAGAGGGTCTCTGACTCAACTGGCCACCCAGGTAGAAAAACACCTTACAGGTCCAGAATGCCATGGGCAGTAAGGGTCCAGAACCAAACAGACTCCCTGGCAGCAGTTGTCTCTTCAATCAATGGGCCCTGGGCCTGCTCAGTGCCTAGCAGGGAGGAAAAGGTGTTTTCTCCAATGAGGACTGAACGCTACTCTACTCAAACCAGTCAGGAGGGGGAGGGGGCTTTGAGTCAGTTGAAAGAATGAACTCGAGAAAGGCCAGGGAGCTGGAGGCAGGTCAGGCCCAGCCGTGGTCAGGTTTGGCCACTCCTGAGGGCCTCACTGTAGAATGGACATCTCTCAGAGTCAGGCCAGAAATGAGAAACAATCCCAGAGAGTCACTCATCACTAAGCATCGCCAGAAGATTAACCTGCAGATGCTAGTTTGTCAGGATCAGCCGCAGCGGAGTGAGCTAAGGGACTCGCAAATGACTCTGTCTGCCAAGCCTAAGGGAGGGAACCAAGCAGGAAGCAAGAGGCAGAAGCGAAAAACTAGGCAGGACCTCTGAGAGACCCAATCTAGGAGGTGGAGAAGATGGATGAGTCAGGAATCACCAAATTTGACAAGAATGAAATGTGAGGTTTGCTCTGACAAAATGGTGACCAGAACCAAATGGCAACCGGCTGAGTGGACAGCAACATTCCTGGAGTCAGAGATCACCTTGTCCCAGGTGAGGAAGACAAGACTTAATGCCCACTTGGTGACAGGAAGCCACCAGGCTTCATTCCAGGTTCCTTACCATTGACCCACGAACAGATGACTAGGACCAGACCAAGACAACTTAAAAGCCCCCTGAGTCTAACCCAGGGCGCGGGTGTACCATTGCCTCACCTGAGGTTCGGAGAGTCCGCCCGGGAGCGCCCCCAGTAAGCTACTCCTATTTCCTTAACTTTATTTATATGTCTCTGTCCCTCTCTCTGACCCAGATGGGGTTCCCAAATCTCTCACCGAGCAAGAGACTAAGGGAGAGCAGGTTACCCGAGTAGGATGGAAGGGGCTCACGGGAACGCTCGAACATTGAGCGTAGAAACTGGAGTCACCACTGTGGGAGCACATGAGAGCACTAGGCACCACTGCATGTTAGATGAAAGTTGTTACCGCAGAATCAAGGTAGCCTGTAAACAACCTACATAATCATGCTGTGGCCTGCTACTGCCCCTTTGGGGGATAGCTGGGTAGAGCCTGCACACATGGAATACACTAGGATGCTTCCAGCAAATTCTTGGGTGCCACCTGTCTTGGTGAGACTCTGTATGATCCTAAAAGGAAAAACTCCAAAGACAGTCGTTCAATGGGAGAACAGCTCTCACCACCGGCAAGGGGTGAGAGGGCTCAAGCCGCTGATTCCCACAGTCTCCCAGCTCCCCAAACCTCAAGGCAAACCTGGACTTGGTGTTTCCAGAGCCCAGGGGCCCAGAGGCAGGACACAGAGAACTAAGCCCAGAGCCCCAGTAGAAGCTTCGAGAGGGTGTGCAGGATATGTGTGAGGTGTGAAGATCCATGAGAGTGAACGGGCGGCCCCAGGCCCATGGTGCAGTTAGAGGGGAAGGGCTATGAACTGGGCACCGAGGGGTAAACCGGGACCTGCCTGTGCCTGCCCTGAACAGCCCTACCAGGCTGATCCCTGGTGCCTCCCTGATCCCTGGTTCCCATCCAAGTAGGAATGTGACAGGCAGGAAGGGGCATGGCTGACCAAATTCCTGGAAATGACTGGAACAGGATGGCTCTGCCTTCTGAGGCTTTGCCATCTGGTCTGACACATGGATCTGGACACACTTCTTGTCACCAGTAGAGTGTCACTCAGCCAAGGCTGTCCCAACAGGTCCAGGTGTGCAGGAGCAAAGAGGAGTCGGGGCCTGGTTCTCTATTACATGGGGTCTGACCGTGCTGTGATGGTGGCAGTGGGACTTGTATTAGGGAATCTGATGGTCCACAAAGAAGTGTGGCGCTATTATCAGGGATCAGCTCCGTACAGACTCGGGGACACTAGAAACATGTTCCATCCACGGCCCCATCCTGCTCCACTGAAAAACACTGTCTTCCTGCTAGGGTGGGTGCCATCCAGGGGGAGCCTGGCTGAGGGGACAGCACCTTGGACCCACCTGCTGCAGGAGCACTTTCAAGTGCTCATCCTGAGAAACCTAATGTGGCCACTAGGGGGCAAAGTGGGGTCTGTCCCTGGTGCACTGCAGAGGGGAATGGGGAAACAGGCACCAGGGGCAGGGGAGGCCATGGAGGTGCTGCAGTGGAAGGCAGGGCTCTGGGTGCTGCATCCTGCCCTCCCTCCTGGGGACGCATCCGTGATTGAGACCTTCAACCCTTGGGGTGGACTCTCCTGGGGTCATTGACAGGCTTCACACAGGGGCAGGCAGGTGAAGCGTCTTGGCATGGTGACATGGCCGAGGCTTCCCACAATCTAGGAGCAATTGTCAACTACTGGCCAGACCTGCCCCGCCCAGTGACACACACACCCACACAGGCCTGGGATAGATCCATTTATTGCAACAATCGTGAAAATCAGACAGTGGCGGTCAGGGAGAAAGCCCGCCTTCCTCCTTCCCTCTTCTCAGCCAGCAATACAAAGTCCCCAAACAGCCCCAAAGAGTGTGTAGAATCCGGTGCCTGGATGGTACCATCGGCCAAGCTTCAGGGCTGTCATGCGCAGAAACAGGACCCCACAATGGGGAGGGGAGAGCTGAGTTGTAACTTCTGACGTCCAAATCATTGTTTGCTAGTGCTTCGGGGATATATCTGCCATCCTGATCCCTTGGACCTTGTGGAGGGGGACATTTCTTCCCTCCGATCCCTCGGACCTTGTGGAGGGGGACATCTCGGCCCCTCTGATCCGTCGGACCTTGCGGAGGGGGACATCCCGGCACCCCGATCCCTGGCGTCTAGTGGTGGGGGGGGGGGCATCTCTGGCTTCCCCGATCAATCCCTTCAAGTGGTGGGGGGGGGGCATTTCTGGCCCCCCCATCCCTGGCGTCTAGTAATTGGGGGGCATCTCTGGCCCCCCCAATCCATGGCTTCTATTGGTGGGGGGGCATCTCTGGCCGTCCCCGATCCCTGGCGTCTAGTGGTTGGGGGCTATCTCTGGCCCCCCGATCCCTGGCGTCTCGTGGTGAGGGGGTATCTCTGGCCACCCCAATAACTGGCGTCTAGTGGTTGGGGGGGCATCTCTGGCCCCCCCCATCCCTGGCGCCTAGTGGGGGGGCATATATGGCCCCCCCATCCCTGGCGTCTTGTGGTGGGGGGGCATCTCTGCCCCCCCCCGTTAATCCTTGCCATCTAGTGGGGGGGGAATCTCTGGCCCCCCCAATCCCTGGCGTCTAGTGGGGGGGCATCTCTGGCCCCCGCTTGATCGTTGCCCTCTAGTGGGGGGGAATCTCTGCCCCCCCCGATCCCTGGCGTGTAGTGGGGGGGGCATCTCTGCCCCCTGTTAATCCTTGCCATCTAGTGGGGGGGGAATCTCTGGCCCCCCCCCAATCCCTGCCGTCTAGTGGTGGGGGGCATCTCTGGCCCCCCCTTGATCCTTGCCCTCTACTGGGGGGGAATCTCTGGCCCCCCCGATCCTGGCGTGTAGTGGTGGGGAGGCATCTCTGCCCCCCCGTTAACCCTTGCCATCTAGAGGGGGCGGAATCTCTGGCCCCCCCTTGATCCTTGGCCTCTACTGGGGGGGGGGAATCTCTGGCCCCCCCCCGATCCCTGGCGTTTAGTGGTGGGGGGCATCTCTGCCCCCCCGTTAATCCTTGCCATCTAGTGGGGGGGAATCTCTGGCCCCCCCTTGATCCTTCCCATCTAGTGGGGGGGGAATCTCTGCCCCCCCCTTGATCCTTCCCATCTAGTGGGGGTGGGAATCTCCGGCCCCCCCTTGATCCTTGCCCTCTAGTGGGGGGGGAATCTCTGGCCTCCCCTGATCCCTGGCGTCTAGTGGTGGGGAGGCATCTCTGCCCCCCCTTATTACTTGCCCTCTAGTGGGGGGGGAATCTCTGGCCCCCCCGATCCCTGGCGTCTAGTGGGGGGAGCATCTCTGCCCCTCCTTAATCCTTGCCCTCTAGTGGGGGTGAATCTCTGCCCCCCCGATCCCTGGCGTCTAGTGGTGGGGAGGCATCTCTGCCCCCCCGAATCCTGGCGTCTAGTGGGGGGGCATCTCTGGCACCCCCATTTCCTGGGGTCTATTGGAGGGGGAAACTGTGCCCCCTGATCCCTGGGGTGTCTAGGGGTGGGGACATTTCTTACCCCACATCTCGGGGTCTAGTGGATGGAGACTTTACTGTCCCCCTGATTTCCCGTTTCTTGAGATGCAGAATAGTTGTGGCTTTGCCCTGATCCCTGGTCTTGCAGTGAGGGATATCCCTGGTTCTAGTGGAGGGAGAAGAGCAAAGGGCAGAGGAAGAAGGCAGAACTCGGGTGGCGTGGGGAGGACGGGGCTGGGCTAGATCAATTGGGTGAGAGCGGCAGGGTGCGTCGGTGCAGTAAAATCGAGGTGTCAGCTGGGTGTCAGGCTGCCAGTGGAGCTCTTGCTGACCAGCTGCGTTTTCTGGATTTTCGGCGGGTCATTACAGGACCTGGGTCCGATGACGGTGGACTCCTCTTCCTTAAGGACAGCAACAGGAGCGTCTCTGGATCTCATACAGGCCATGTTCCCTGCCCCCTGGGACTTGACTGACTCCTCCAGCTCCTGGACTCTGGCACTCCTCCTGCCTGGCCTCCTGTGCCTCCTCCTTCTCTGTGGCCTCCAGCTCCTCACGTTTTGTGTCCAGGAGCACCTGTGTGTTGTTCGTCTCCACGCCAATCCCTTTGGAGTGGATGGGATGTGGGGCAGCATAAGGGTCTCAACCAAGGAAGGGAGGTGGGGGGCTGGGGGTGGGGCCGCCTGGCTCCCCTCCCCAGTAGCCCCGCCCTCTGACCCACAGGGGCTTCTCCCTGTCACTCAGCCTTTTCCGGGACTCCTTTCCACTTTACCAGGTTCTGCAGCTGCTGTTTCTGCTGCTGAGTCCCACAGAAGAGCACCTGGGGTGAAGGCACTAGCTGAGGAGGCAGGTCTAGGGCCTTCCTGCCCCAGAGCCCGTGGCCCCTCTCTCACCTGGTCTCCCTCAGCTCCCTGATGGCGGCCTCCAGCAGGGCCTGCTGCCTTCGTGGCACCTGCAGCAGCTGGTCTATGGGCTGCTTCTGCCGCAGCATCCGCTGGTTCAGCTGCTCCTCCTTGGAGCCCAGGTGACAGCGGGCATCCAGGTGCTCTTGTCGGCAGCTATGTGCATTTCCAGGTACCAGCAGAATCGGCCCCAGGGAGGCCACTGGCACTGCACCTTTTCGTCCTGCCCTGGCATCTGGGGGAGGTAGGACAGTGTCTGTGAGGACAGGCAGGAGGACCGACTACATCCCTGCCAGGAGATGCAGGGCTCAGACCATCAGCCACAGGCCCCCATGGCGTCTTTGTCCCAGAGCCTAGGAGTTGGGTCTCCCTCTGCCTCGGACCCTGACTCCTACCTGGCAACTGCCAACTCCAGACCCCTCTGTGTAGTGTGGGCCAGTCAGTGCCACCACAGCCCTCAGGGCATTCTGACCTGTCCTTCCTGCCATCACCCAAGGCAGGCTCTTGGCCTCACTGGTGGTCTCACCAGCCCATTTCACAGACCAGGAAAGTCACAGCCCAGAAGACTGAATGGTTATGCCCCAAGAATACCCCAGGGTGGAGGGGAGCTGATGACCAGCAAACCCCTGCCCCCTCTCTCAAAACTCTTCGAGTACGGCAACTTTTCGTGGGCTCGCAGTGAAGACATGTTGGAATGATAGGTGATAATTGGAGATGATAGGAGACTCGTTCAGCTCCAAGACTGCGGAATGTTACCCAGACCCCTTCCACTGTTACAGAGACACAACTCGAGCCTGGCCGGGCTCCCGGCTGGCCTCCCCTGAGCCCTCAGACTCCAGGCGGTGCTGCGCCCGCTTCTCTCACCCCAGCTCAGTCCCTTCAGCCCCCACTCGCATCCGCAGTTGTTCTCCGGGTTCACCCGTTGTTCCTGGATCCTCCTGCCTCCACCTGTCCTTCGAAATGTTTTCAACGATGTGGCTGTTTCGGGGGCACCCAGAGGCCCGTAAACCTGAGAGGAAGCAGACAGTCAAGGACCCCAGACCTTCAACCCCACCCAAACTTCATGGTCCACAGCCCCGACTCTTGGTTCCTCCTGCTCATCTCGGGGGCTGCTCATTTCTCACCGCCATCTGCTGCTCCGGGCCCCTTAAAAAGTGCATTCTTTCCTGCTTTGGACCCACTGGAGCCCTCCTGGCAGTGCTGGCAGGGACACGAGGGACAACTAGAAACAAGCGTTGTATGTCCCGGCCCTAGAGCTCTCTGCATTTTCAGGGTCGTAACATTCTGGGGAGTGGACAGCTGACCCCATTTCCTCTGGCTGCCCGCAGAGCAGGACACAGGTGTGGAGGGACAGGGAGACTCGCCCAGCTCCTGCTCCCAGCCGGTCTCCCGTGTCACAATGCCCCATTCACAGGACCCCTCCCTGGAAACACGAAGTCAGTCCTCCCCGACTTGCCCTCCTCGGACATCATAGACTTCAAGCTCCTGGTGCTGTGCACCAGCCCAAATCACTCAACCCTTAAGGATGACGCTCTGCATTGCAAACTTCTGCCTTTATCAGATACACTTGATGTTTTAATATTCTGTTCTTTCAGCTCTTTCTGTCCCAAACAAGAGGGGAAGCGTGTTTTTGCACAGTTAAACCCACTGCCAGGAGGGTCTGTGGTGAGATTTCTGGGAGTCGGGGACCCTGCTTTGACTCCCCAGCTCCTCAGTGATGCCCTGAGCTCCCGCCCACATTGTTTCCTGAGTTGGGTGGGCCAGTGTCCAGCCACCCAGGTCTTTGGTCAGCGGGAGCCCAGGAGATCCTATTCTGGTGGCAGGAGGAAACAGGGCCTGGAGAGAGGGTCTCTGGGGACTCCCATCCCAGAGTCCCGGGAGACCCTGGCGAGGACAGAAGTTGCTGGAGGACAAGACTGCCTGAAAACGTGGCTGTCAATGGGCGGAGGCTTTATCCTGGGCCTCCTGGCCACACACTGACCAGTGCAGAACCAGCGCATGGCCCAGTGTTGGCGGGTTAGCACCGACCTAGTACTTTTTCTTCCCATCTTTTCATGCTCTGCCAATTTCCAATGATCCCCTAGGGAAAGGGTCAACATGCAGAAGGTGCATTAGGGCCACTTCTCCCTTAAGCCTCCTTGAGAGAGGGTGTCCCGAGGGGCGGGGCCACGAGCATTTCTATAGGCAGGGATGTGGCCGTGGCCTCAGGACACTCTGGGTGATTCCTCCCTGCCTTGCCCTCCTCAGACATCACAGGCTTCAAACTCCTGGTGCCAAGCACCAGCCCAAATCATTCACCCCTAACGGATGAGGCGCTGCCATGTGACTCTCCGCCTTTACAAGATATATCTGATGTTTTAAAATTCTGTTCTTCCATCTCTTTCTGTCCTAAATTAGACGGGAAGGGTGTGGTCGCACGGTAAGAGGTTTTTGGCAGGAGGGTCTGTGGTGAGGGTTCTGCTCACCCGGGGACCCTGCTTTGACTCCCCAGCGCCACTGAGGCAGCTCCTCAGCATTTCCCTGAGCTCCCACCCCCATTGTTTCCTGAGCTGGGGAGCCAGTGTCCAGCCACCCAGGTCTTTGGACAGCAGGAGCCCAGGAGGTCCTATTCTGGGGACAGGAACGGACAGGTCCTGGAGAGGGGCTCTCTGGGGACTCCCATCCCAGAGTCCCGGGAGACCCGGACGAGGACAGAGGCTGCTGGGGACAAAACTGCCGGAAGTCTTGCTGGAAATGGGCCCGGGCTTGATCCTGTGGCCTCGGGGCCATACACTGACCAGTGCAGGGCCAACGCAGGGCCTTTTCTTACCGTCCGTTGCGCTCTGGGAATTTCCAACAATCTCCTAGAGATGACACCTAGAGGTGACCCGTAGATGACCTGTGGAAGGGTCACCATCTGGAGGTGACCCCTAGATGACCCCTCGAAGGGTCAACAGGGGGAAGGTGTGATGGGGCCACTTCTCCCTCAAGCATCCTTGAGAGAGGGTCCCCGAGGGGCGGGGCCACGAGCTTTTTTTATAGGCAGGGAAGGGGGCGTGGCCTCGGGGCTGCAACCCCATTGGCCAGGGAGAAATCTAGAGCTCCCAGGGGTAACCTCACAATGAAGGCTGCACCAGCCTCTGCCCTGGTGGGCCTGACGGGCCTCCCCACCCCCACCCGGACCCTTGGGCACTGCCCCCTACCGACGATGGTGGCTTGGAACTCTGTGGGCCTCACGGTGGGCCAGGAGCACTGACGCTTTCGGTCTCCCGTAGCTCAGTCCACGACTTTCTCATTCCCAGAGATCACGTCCCCCCATGCCCAGGCTGGGCTGCAGCTGCCAGGATTCGCCCCTGAGCACCCCTAGGTCTGGCCTGGCTGCTGCTGTGGGAGCCCAGCGAGCCTGGCAGAGGGGCTGTCCTGGTCGCTGTCCCAACTGCCCCTCACTCCAGCCCCTCTCCTTTATCTTCTTGGAGCCCCTGCCCCCTGCCCTGCCCCTCTCCTCTCCTGAAGCCCGCAGAGTTCTTGCTCCCACCTTATCCTGTGTCCACGTTCTCTCTGTCCTCTCACTGCTTCCTCCCAGACTGGCAGCAGCCAGTTTGTGGGGCCATGAGCCTCCAGACCCAGTCAGTCCCTGACCAATTCCCCCTGTTGCTCAGAGACTTCCCTTTCTGAGTCCTGGAGGGCTCTTAATGACCCCATAGAACCTCCCCACCCCAGCTCTGCCCCTTTCTCTGAGACTCAGTCTATGCTACTGGGAGCTGGACACCAGACTTGATGCTTCTCTGGTGTTGATCCCGGCGTGTTCTGGAAATCCCTCTCAATACACACACTCCCAACTAGGGCCACTCAGCCTGGCCACGCTGCCCTCACGAGTCCTGCAGCCTGAAAGCAACCCCAACTCCCCCATATCGCCCGTGCCCACTATGGCATCCACGAATGCACCTGTCCTCCCTGCCCTGAGCACATTCAGGCCCCAGTGGTCTCCGGCTGTCTCCTGTAGCTCTGACATCTCCCCCTCTCACTTTCGCTGGGCTGAGAATCAAATTTATCTCTGATGGTGGGTCACAGGGTCACTGTGGGCTTGTGCTGTCTGGGGAGCCTGTGGGCAGTGAAGGGTTCCACACTGGGGTGAGGCTCTGGGCAGAGAAATTCCATCCAGTCCTTGAGAGGTTTGGGAAATACCAGGAGGTTTGCAGGTCCTTTACCTGAGACATGATCTGGCCACTAGGGGGCCTGGCACCCATGAAGCATTGGGGGCAAGGTGGGGGCTCTTCCCGGTGGGCACTACAGAGGAGGTGTAGACGGAACAGGCACCATGGGCATGGGCATGTCATGTCAGGTTCTGATCCATGGGGAGACCCCCACAGGACAGCTCATGCTTCATCAAGAAGCATGAGCCGTTCCCTGGCAGGACCCACCCACCCAATGCCACACACCCACACAGGCTGGGATGCATCCATTTGTAGAAACAATCTTGGAAACAGGACAGTGGCTGTCAGGGAGACTGATTCAGCCCTCTCCCCTCTCTCTCCTCTGCCACCAATTCATGATCCCCTAAACTGTCCCAGGTAGTGCCTAGAACTCAGTTGCTGACTGTTCCAGCCTCCATCCTTTTCAGGACTTCCTTTCCCAGAATAGAAACAGTGCACTGGAGGAGGGGGAGCTCTCGGCTCAGACTTTTGCTTGGTCTGTAGCCCATGAACCGAAGGTTTGAGTATTGCCTCGTTTTCCCTGGGCCAACGAGGGGTAGATGGTTGTACCCAAGTGCCGTGTTGAAAATCGGATGCTCTGAATGAGTGTTTCCTCTAAGCACTGAGATCCTTCCAGGTACTGCTTCATTGACCCTCATGCCCTGTGTACATACCTGAGAGGTTTGGGGTTAGTGGGGATCTCTATTTGCTCCAGCCTTTGTGATCAGGAGACCCTGTGGTGCCAGGGAACGTTCTTGACCTCATGGATCCCAAGCCTGTACTGAGTCTCCTGAGACTTCTCTCTGGCCTTCTGGACAGAATTTTAACTCAAAAAGTGGAAAATGCCCTGGACCGTGCAAGGACAGCCCACAAACCGGAAATGTCTCAACATTTAGGTGGGAAAGCAGGGGTGAGGAGTCATTCTCCACTCCTCTCTCCTGGGATATAGTCTAAGGTGGGGGGTGGGGAGGTGGTCATTTATTATTGCTACTCTTTGAACTATTTCTACGGGGGTGAGTATTTCTGCTCCTGGGACTCCTTATTGTGTAGTGTTGGAGGACATGTCTCCTATCTGAGCTCTGTTCTCTGTTGTGGGATATTTCTTACCCCAGAGCTCTTGTGTCTAGTTTGGAAAACAATTTTCCCCAACATCCCTGGTGTGTTTTTTTTGGAGGAAATTTCAGCTCTGCTCATTCCTGGTGTCGAGTAATTGTGAACATTTCTGTCCTCGGAACCCTGCTGTCTATTGTTAGGGGAAACCTCTGCACCCAATGTCACTGGTGCCTACTGCTTGGGGCCTGTTTTTGCCTCCCAGACCACTAGTGTCTATTACTAGGGGACATTTCTGCTCCACACATCCCCATTGCCCAGTGTTGGGGGACATTTCTGCCTCCAGATGCACGGTCTTCCCCACACCGCCAGCTTGTCCTTCTTGACTGTTACCACCTCCAGCTCCTCAGGCTTTATGATCTCCACTGTGTTCGCCTCCAGTTCAGTGCCCTTGGATTGACTAAAACTGGATAGACTGCGTGGCAGCCCCAGGCTCTCAGCCAACCAAGGGAGGTGGAGGGCTCGGGAGCAGGGTCCGCCTGGTTCTGCCCCCCCCCCCCGGGTGTCCTGCCTCTTGACCCCCACTGTGGGCTTCTTCCTCCTGAGGACTCTGACACACATTTTCAGGACACTTTTCTGTCAAAGCAGCAGCCAAGTCCTGCCCTGAGTCAGGCCACTATGGACTGTCCAAGTGGACTGTCACTGCTCAGGCAGAGTCACGACTGGAGACCCAGTGCTGTCACCTCCTTCCCCTCCCTCACCCCTACCACCTAACAGGGAAATCCCTCTTTTGGCCTCTAAGAATTTGAGCAGTCCTTCCTTAGGGCACTGGGAAAAGGCCGGCCCTGTCTGCTTGCAGCACTTTTCTTTGGGTGTTAGCACCACACCCAGACATGCTCAGGCTTTACCCCTGACTTAGCTCAGGGACCATACCTAGTGGAACTAGGGGGGCCCATTGATCCAAAGTCAGCAGTGTGCAAGACGATCACTTTATCTGCTGGAGTAATGCCCTGCTCCAAGCGGTATTTTTTTTTCAGCTGCTTCCCACCTAAATCTCCTTCCTGTAGAGTTGGGCTCCCTTAAAGATGCCTCACTCCCCCTTCTGTACGGCACCGTACCCAGGGAGACAGCTCCGTGGAACCCGAGGCTTCCACTCCCGAGCACTTTCAGACTTTTCAAGAATGGGCCCCAGGGATATTGCAGGGTTTAAGGTGCTTGCCTTGATGCGGCCCAGCCCTGTTCAAGTCCTGATACTAGCATCTCCTGAGCCCTGCTGTAGAGGAGAGTGCACCTCTACCCACATTTCTCGCAGGCTAATTTCAGACAGGCTACCCTGGGGAGCAGGATCTGCAATGAGGCACAGGGTCTGGGAGAGACGAGACAGGCACTGAAATCACCCGGGATGGCCCAGAGGTGGTCTGTCACACTGTTCAACGTAGAAACCTGGGAAAATCCCCCGAATTTTCCTACGTTATTGATATGCTCCAGATCGTTCTCTGCACCAAGAAAGCTTGGTCATTTCTTGTTCCATACTCTCCTGTCAGCTGCTTGCTAATACCCCGTCGCCCATCAGATCTGCTGTAAAACTGATCTCTTGCCTTGTGCGGTGTTCAGACTTTGGAGCTGTTCATTCCATTAGCACTATTATCTCATCATGTTCTCCCACATTCCAAAATGTGCTTTTTTTTCCTTTACGGGTCACACCCAGCGATGCACAGGGGTTACTCCTGGCTCATGCACTCAGGAATTACTGTTCCTGCACATATGGATGTGTTGGAGGCTGTGTAACTATTTTTTTATTCAATAATTTTTTTATTATTTTTTTTATTAGTGAAACACCATGAGGTACAGTTGTAGACATAAATTTTTTGCTTGGGTTTCAGTCACACAATGATCAAGTACCCATCCTCCACCACCACGGGTCCCAGCATCCCTCCCACTTCCCTTCCCCCTCCTTTCCCACCCTACCTCTGTGGCAGGGGATTCCCCCTTGTTCTCTCTCTCCTTTTGGGTGCTGTGGTTTGCAAGAGAGGAACTGAGTGGTAGTCATGTTTGGTCTATAGTCTACTTTCAGCATGCTTCTCGCACCCTGGGAGGATCCTCCCAGCACCCTTTATTTGGTACCCTCTTCTCTAGCTGAGCTTCCTTGGAGACTGTGTAACTTCTTTACTTGCAGAGTACGAGTCTCAATGTTGTTCTGTTTGGGTCATCTCGCCACTCCTGGTACGCAGCATCCCTGCCATGGGGGCACGTCTGCAATTGCTTTGTGTAGCCGCATAGCCTCATAGTCCCATAGCCCCATTCCTCAATGGGAAGGGGCAGAGGAGGGGAGAAGGGAGGGGGCAGGAAGGAGGAGGGGGAGAGGAGAAGGGCGGGAAGGAAGAGGGAAGAAAGACAAGGTTGGGGTAAATGAATATGATTTTGACAGGGTAGGTAAAAGACGGAATTACAGGTGAGTAAGAATTCTGTTGAACCATTTCTGACTCTTGGGGGGAACACATCACTTTCAGGCAGGTCACTTTGTGCCCTGGGATGGGTGTCTGCAGCCTCCTTACCTCACGGGCATCACAGTCTGTCTGATCTTCTGCCAACACAATTTGTCTTTGACGGGTTGTTGGCTCAGGTCTGTCTTGGATCTGGGTGTGATTTCCACCTCTAGGTGAGAGGGAGGATGGGGTGTGCATGGGGTGTCTTTAGGAAGGACACTCCCTTCTGGTTCTCACAGAACACTTGCAGTATCTTTGTAGCTTAGACGCCATTGCCTTTTCTGTTTTTTAAAAAAGAGCATTAGATTGGTGTATCTTTGATTTTTCTGTTCTCTTTTCATGCTTTATATTTTGCTGACTTTTTTGCAAATTTTTATTTTGTTTTTATAAAGTTGTTTACAATAATTTATTACATTTAATATGCAAACACCAATTCCACCACCATCGTACCTTCCCACCACAGTATTTTGAATGTTACCACTCCAAATCTTAGAGGTACTCTCCTGGGGTCATTGACATTGTACTCAGGGGCATGCAGATGACAGGCTCTAGACACGGTGAATCCCATGGCAAGGGCCACCCACAATCTAGAAGCAACTGCCAACTGCTGGCAGGACACACCTCGCCCGAGACACATAACCACACGGCCTGGGATGGATCCATTTATTGAAACAAGCTTGGAAATAGGACAGTGACTGTCAGAGAGTGACCCAGCATGCCTCCTTCCTCTCTCTTCTCCTCAAATCATTAGTGCCCAACCAGACCCCAAAAAGTGTCTAGAACTGGTTGCTCTGATGTTTCCAGCCCCCATTAGCTTCAGGGCTGCCATATGGAGAAATGGGACTGTGTACTGGGGAGGGAGAGCTCCCACCTCAAGCCCTTGTTTGGCTTTTGGAGCTATCATGACTGAGATTGGAGTGTGGCCCAGTTTAAATTTCTGCTCCCAACATCCCTGGTGCCTAGAGGTAGGAGACATTTTTGTCCCACTGATCCCTGCGGTCTAGCGTTGGGGGACCTTTCTGCCCCCTTGATCCCTAGGGTCTAGTGCTGAGGGAAAGTGGAAGAGTGGGGAGGAGGGAGGAAGGAGGAGGGTGGGAAGAACTGTATCAGGGCTAGATTAGTTGGAATTGAAGAACACAGAGTACATCATCAGGGTAGAAAAAGTGGATTAATGGTGAACAAGCTTGCCAGCTGAACTCAAGCGGACGAGCTGGATTCTGGTTATTTGTGGGCAGGTCATTACAGGATCCGGATCTGAGGTCTGAGGCCTCCTGTTCCTCACAGACAGGAACAGGAGGGTCTCTCTGGGTTCTTCACACAATCCATCATCCTGCTCCCCAGGTCGGGACACCAGACCTTAGTCTCAGACCTTAGTCATCCAGATCCTTAGTCTTCTCACACGCCACCAGCCTGTACTTCAGGACCATCACCTCGAGTTCCATAGAGGTCATGGTCTCACAAACCTCCACTATGTTCACCTCCAACTCCGTGTTCTTCGACACTGGATTGACTATGGGGGCACTCCAGGGTCTCAGCCAAGCAAGGAAGGTGGAGGCATCTCAGGGGTCCCGCATGGCTCCACCACCCATATAGCCCCACCTCCAGATCCCCATCAGGAACTTCTCCCTCCTGGAGACCCACCGCACCAATCACCCTCTTCAGGGTACCCTTGGAATTCCAGCAAGGCCTGGGGCTCAGTTGCTCCTGATTTCAGGACTGAGGATCCCCTAAAGATGAAGGCACCAGGTGAGTAGGCAGGTCTAGGGCCTGATGCGCCTTCCTGTCCCTGAGCCCCTGCCCATCCCCTCACCTGGGTTTCCCTCAGCTCCCTGAAGGTGGCCTCCAGCAGGGCCTGCTGCCTTGTTAGCACCTGCTGCAGCTGGTCCATGAGCTCCTTGTGCCTCAGCACCTGCTCAACCTTGGAGCCCATGTGAGTGGGCCATTCAGGTGTTGGGTTGCAGCTGTGTGCTGCTTTTGGTACCAGCAGAAGCATTCCAGGCTGCAGGCACTGCACCTTCTGGTCTTGCATGCACATCTCTGTCATGAGACAGGGTCGAAGGCTGTCCAGATCCCACCGCAACATTCAGGGCCCAGACACACCACACAGGCCCAAGGAAAACAGCACATGGGGTTACCTGTCCCCTGCACATTCCCCTGGGGGTCTTTCTCCCAAGACCTAAGAGAGGGGGCCTCCCTATACCTCGACCCCACAGCCTCCCTGCTACTAGGACCCTCTCTGTTCAGTGAGGGCCAATCCACACCCCCACAACCCCTCTAGCCTTTTCTAGATTTTGATATATTATAGTGGCTGGCGTCCTGGCCTGTCCTTCCTCCCACCAACCCAGGCGGGCTCCTACCCTCACAGTGGGTCTCCCCCGGCACCTTCTGTCATTTCTCCATATCCACCTTGTCCTGATTCACTCCCCTTGCAGCTGATCCGGAGCTGACTCTGCAGTAGCACCTGCTCCTCCTCCTGCTTATTCTCAGAGACCGACACTGGTCAGAGGCCACGTCCTACTGCGGGAGGCCGAGATCCCAGTCTTGTTGCTGCCGCAGACACTCACCTGTTTGTCCTGCAGTCCCACCTGTGGGCACAAGGCTGGGAGTGAGGACAGGCAGCCAGGGCATCCTGCTCTGGGTCCAGGGATGTGGAGGTCAAGCACCGACTCCCAGGCCCAAGGCTGGCAGCGCCTGGGCAATCTGTGCCCTGCACAGGCCCCCATGGTCTTGCTCCAGGGGCCTAAGAGGTGAGACCTCCCTTGACTGGGGACCCTGTCTCCTATCCTGTGCTCAGGGATCACCCCTAATGGTGCTCAAGGATCCATACGAGGTGCCAGGAATCAGCCCAGGATAGAAGTATGCAAAGCAGACACCTCACCACCTGTTCTAGCTTTTGATATATTACATTTCCTTGTTTGTTTGCTTCTTTGGTTTTGGAACCACAGCAGGGATCATTCCCAGCCATGCTCAAGGGCCTCTATGGGACGCCAGAGATTGAAGTCAGATAGACTGAAGTCCCACTTCCATATCTAATGCAAATATAATTTGTTTGCCATTTATAAGTGCCCATATAGAGTTTCCCCTTAAAGTAAATGAAATAATTATTTTTAAAAAAGAAATTAAGTAATGACATGTTGAATGGTGCTCAAAGCAGGACACATTTGAACCACTGATCTACTCATCATGGAATGTCTCTAAAGTCAAGTTCAGCATCACACTTCCCCAATTCTATAATGATCGCAGCGACTCAGCTGAGCTCTAGATTTTACCTCAGAAAATGTACTGCACGTCTAATTCTATAAATCCAAATATAATCCATTCTCCTCTTAAAAATTTTTTATTGAATCGATGTAAGATAGACCCTTACAAAGCTGTTCATGATTAGGCTTCAGTCATCGTTGTTCACCCATCCCTCCACCAGTGTACATTTCCCACCTCCAATGTTTCCAGTTTCCCTCCCAACACCCTCCACCTCTCCACCTAGGCCAGCCTTTTTTTAAAAAAATTTATTAGTGAAACACCATAAGGTACAGTTATAGACTTACAAATTTTTGTGTTTGGATTTCAGTTATACAATGATCGAATACCCATCCCTCCACCAGTGCCCATTCTCCACCACCACGGATCCCAGTATCCTTCCCACCCCCCTTCCCCTCATCTCACCCTGCCTCTTTGGCAGGGCATTCCCTTTTGTTCTCTCTCTCCTTTTGGGTGCTGAAGTTTGCAAAAGAGGCATTGAGTGGCAATCAAGTTTGGTCTATAGTTTATTTCCAGCATGCATCTCCCATCCTGGGAGGATCTTCCCAATACCCTTTACTTGGTGCTCCCTTCCCTATCTGAGCTGCCTTTTCCCCCACCATGTGTGGCTGGCCTCCAAGCCATGGAGCAAACCTCCTGGTACTTATCGTGACTATTCTTGGGTGTTAGTCTCCTATTTTGTTACTTGATATTCTACAGATGAATGCAGTCTTTCTATGTCTGTCCCTCTCTTTCTGACTCATTTCACTTAGCATGGTACTTTCCATGTAGTATCACTTGTATGCAAATTTCATGAATTCATCCTTTCTAACAGCTGCATTGTATTCCATTGTGTAGATATACCAAAGTTTTTTAACCAGTCATCCGTTCTCAGGCACTTGGGTTTTTTTCCAGATATTCAGTTCAGCCTTTTTGGAAGATGTTTTTATTATCTATCTTTCTCTCTGTTTGTTCCTGTCTTTGTCTGTCTCTGTCTCTGCCTTCTCTCTCTCTCTCTCTCTCTCTCTCTCTCTCTCTCTCTCTCTCTCTCTCTCTGTCTTCCTTTTTGTGGTTTACAATATAGATACTGAAAGGGTATCAGGAATATCCCTTTACCTACTTTTAACATTCAAGGATTTCAAATTTGGACAAAAAATAAAATTGTTGTTTCAGGCACGTTGGCCAAGGGAGAACTGGAAATGTCTCTGCTATGGACAACCAGGGATCTGCAGATCTGCAATGACTGACCACAGCCTGGGCCCTGCTCTCAGTGTCCAGACAAGTCCTGAAGTCCGGGAGGTCTCCCTACCCCAGATCGGAATGGGATGGACACCTGCCTGCCAGGACACTCCTACAGAGGATGAAGTCCTCAGGCCACCTGGGCTCACTAAACTGGCCTGGATTCTCATCTTCACAATAGCCCGGCCTGGGTAACCGTGACATGACATGACAGGTAAAATACTCATAGTATTATACGTGTATCTCCAGGGTGGCTCACCACAGTCTTGGAAGAACAGAGTGGGGGTCAGGTGTTCTTTGGGAGGTCAGGAACTGTGCTCAAGGGCCGCTACTTTTTCTTAGCTGCCGGACGTCAGGGCTGGCACATGTCCAGCACCCCCCTCACCCTGCCACCTTTCTGCCCTAAGAGGAGCCTTCCACCTACCCCGTGACTTTCAGGAAGTGCAAGATGACATGTATTTCCTAGCCCTGGGGAAATACCATGTGACCTTCGGGGCTCAGGCACCAAATTTCCAACTGTGGGCTAGTGTTGGGTGAGGACTGGAAGGATGAAGCCCTCCACGTGCCCCCTCACCTGCCCCAGGAACGGACCCTTTTGCAAGGTCCCTGAACCCCACGGCTCTCACAGCGGCAGGTATCATGCCCTAGACTCACCACACTCAGGAAGACACAGGGGTCCCAGAGAGTGTTGGCAGAAGAGGGGACCTGCTTGGTATCCCACTGAGAAGTCAGCCTTGCCCTGGCCGTGTCCCAGGAGCTGCCTGTCAGCGTAGTGCGGAGTGTGAGGATCCAACACGGGCCTCCTCGGGTCTCTGCTGTTTCCTAGCCTGTGACAATTTCTCTCTTGCATCTACAATGTGGGGTCCCCGCCAAACTGACTCTGGAATTGATCTTTTAATGTGGGGTTGAGGGCATTGTTTGGTCTAGGATGTTGACTCCCAAATTCCAGGTAAAGCCCATAAGTTTCCTTTGGTTTTCGGCATGCGGCTCAGTGAGGATGTTGGGAATTTTCTGGTGTGAAACTATGTAGAACGAAGGGCGTTATTTCCCAGACCAGACTATCAGGGAAATGTTAGTTTTTCTCTCCTTGATGGCCTTGGTATGCTCTTGGGCTCCTGGCAAAGAGACCCCTGCACGAACACTGCTTGATGCTTGATGCAGGAGTCACAGGTGGGTCCTGATCTCATCCTGGACATTCATCTTACTAAAGCTTCAGTTTCCCAGTGATTGTCCATGATTCAAACATTCTCAAATGTGCATCGCGTGGAGGGCCTTGGATGGACCTCGGACAGGCGCCAGGTGACCCTTATTTGGACAAGGGAAGGCCGAAGATCCAACATGTGATATGGTCCAGAGTACAGCATGGGACAGTCTCTGGCCAAAAGAATGGTCAAGGACCCCTTGGGTCTGGGATAGGCAAAATAAAACTGGCCCCAGGACTGGAGTCTGGGGAGTAGGAGCAGATGACATGGGCCAGGAAAAGCCAACAGATCTGACCTTTCATGCCTGACTTTACGTTGAGCTAAATTTGAAGCGACAGATTAAAGGAATCTGTAATTCTCTTACTGAGCTTACGCAAGATGACAGGCAACATTGATGAGAAGCAAATTTCACCATTGCTGTAAACGTTTAACTTAAAGAGGTGAGGAAACAGAAACATCTGCATCGGCAACTTGTTACCGTGTCCAACTGTTGAACCGTGGGTCTTCTGGCAGGGAGAGCTGGAGGCATGCTGGGTGTGAGCAGGGCAGGAAACGCTCGGGCACTGAGGGTCTGCCCCAACGGCACTGCTGCCAGTACCTAGACTAGCCCTGGTCTCTTTGGTCACAAATACTAACAATAATAGAAATGGGGAGTTGTGCTGAGCCCGCAGGGTCGACTCTCTGGTGCGCTGAGCAAACACCATGGATTGCCTGAGGCTGCCAAAGCAGATGCAAACTCTGTAGGTGTCCACAGAGACCAGGCAGGGGAAGGAGACAGAGTCTGGGTGGGTGGCGGGATGCAGGGCAGGAATCCTGACAAAGGTGATCAGGAAGTGCTGACCTGGGCGCTAGTTTCATCTTGATTGACAGTGACCCTTGATGAGTATGGTGTCATTGAGAATATACCCTGGATGGTGGGATCCTGACGAGGGTGGGGGGGGCCAGGGGGGATATACCTGCTAACTGTGCTTTGCTCATTTACCTGAGCAGCCCAGAGGTGAAAACACATCACCCCACCCCCACGGCTGATTCTGGTCTCCTCACTACTCTGTGTGCCCCAGAGGCCAGATGGGGGCTGTGGTGACTGGGAACAGGCAGAGGGTCTCTAACTCAAGTAGCAACCCAGGTGGAAAAACTCCTTAAGGTCCAGAATGCCATGGGCAGTAAGGGTCCAGAACCAAACTGACTCCCTGGCTGCAGTTGTCTTTTCAATCAATGGGCCCTGGGCCTGCTCAGTGTCCAGTAGGGAGGAAAAGGTGTTTTCTTCAATGACTGAACACTGCTCTACTCAAACCAGTCAGGAGGGGGAGGGGGCTTTGAGCCAGTTGAAAGAATGAACTCGAGAAGGGCCAGTGAGCTGGAGGCTGGTCAGGCCCAGCCGTGGTCAGGTTTGGCCACTCCTGAGGGCCTCACTGTCGAATGGACATCTCTCAGAGTCAGGAGAGAAATGGGAAACAATCCCAGACAAACTCATCACTGAGCATCGCCAGAAGATTAACCTGCAGGTGATAGTTTGTCAGGATCAGCCACAGCGAGGTGAGCTAAGGGGGGCTCGCAAATGATTCTGTCTGCCAAGCCTAAGGGGAGGGAACCAAGGAGGCAACAAGAGGCAGAAGCGAAAAACTAGGCAGGACCTCTGAGAGACCCGCTCTAGGAGGTGGACAAGATGGATGGGTCAGGAATCACCAAATTTGACAAGAATCAAATGTGAGGTTTGCTCTGACAAAATGGTGACCAGAACCAAATGGCAACCGGCTGAGTGGACAGCAACATTCCTGGAGTTAGAGATCACCTTGTCCCAGGTGAGGAAGACAAGACTTAATGCCCACTTGGTGACAGGAAGCCACCAGGCTTCATTCCATGTTCCTTAACATTGACCCACGAACAGATGACTAGGACCAGACCAAGACAACTTCATAGCCCCCTTAGTCTAACCCAGGGCGCGGGTGTACCATTGCCTCACCTGAGGTTCGGAGAGTCCGCCCGGGAGCGCCCCCAGTAAGCTACTCCTATTTCCTTAACTTTATTTATATATCTCCGTCCTTCTGTCTGACCCGGATGGGGTTCCCAAATCTCTCACCGAGCAAGAGACTAAGGGGAAGCAGGTTACCCGAGCAGGGATGGAAGGGGCTCACAGGAACGCTCGAACACTGAGCGTAGAAACGGGAATCACCACTGTGGGAGCACCTGAGAGCACTAGGCACCACTGCATGTTAGATGAAAGTTGTTACCGCAGAATCAAGGTAGCCTGTAAACAACCTACATAATTATACTGTGACCTGCTACTGCCCGTTTGGGGGATAGCTGGGTAGAGCCTGCACACATGGAATACACTAGGATGCTTCCAGCAAATTCTTGGGTGCCACCTGTCTTGGTGATACTCTGTATGATCCTAAAAGGAAAAACTCCAAAGACAGTCGTTCAATGGGAGAACAGCTCTCACCACTGGCAAGGGGTGAGAGGGCTCAAGCCCCTGATCCCCATAGTCTCCCAGCTCCCCAAACCTCAAGGCATACCTGGACTTGGTGTTTCCAGAGCCCAGGGGTCCAGAGGGAGGACACAGAGAACTAAGCCCAGAGCCCCAGTAGAAGCTTCGAGAGGGTGTGCAGGATATGTGTGAGGTGTGAAGATCCATGAGAGTGAACGGGCGGCCCCAGGCCCATGGTGCAGTTAGAGGGGAAGGGCTATGAACTGGGCACCGAGGGGTAAACCGGGACCTGCCTGTGCCTGCCCTGAACAGCCCTACCAGGCTGATCCCTGGTGCCTCCCCGATCCCTGGTTCCCATCCAAGTAGGAATGTGATAGGCAGGAAGGGGCATGGCTGACCAATTTCCTGGAAATTACTGGAACAGGATGGCTCTGCCTTCTGAGGCATTGCCATCTGGTCTGATACATGAATCTGGACACACTTCTTGTCACCAGTAGAGTGTCACTCAGCCAAGGCTGTCCCAACAGGTCCAGGTGTGCAGGAGCAAAGAGGAGTCAGGGCCTGGTTCTCTATTACATGGGGTCTGACCGTGCTGTGATGTTGGCAGTGGGACTTGTATTAGGGAATCTGATGGCCCACAAAGAAGTGGGTCGCTATTATCAGGGATCAGCTCCGTACAGACTCGGGGAAACTAGAAACATGTTCCATTCACGGCCCTATCCTGCTCCACTGATAACACACTGTCTTCCTGCTGGGGTGGGTGCCATTCCGGGGGAGCCTGGCTGAGGGGACAGCACCTTGGACCCACCTGCTGCAGGAGCACTTTCAAGTGCTCATCCTGAGAAACCTGATGTGGCCACTAGGGGGCAAAGTGGGGTCTGTCCCTGGTGCCACTGCAGAGGGGAATGGGGAAACAGGCACCAGGGGCAGGGGAGGCCATGGAGGTGCTGCAGTGGAAGGCAGGGCTCTGGGTGCTGCATCCTGCCCTCCCTCCTGGGGACGCATCCGTGATTGAGACCTTCAACCCTTGGGGTGGACTCTCCTGGGGTCATTGACAGGCTTCACACAGGGGCAGGCAGGTGACTCGTCTTGGCATGGTGACATGGCTAAGGCTTCCCACAATCTAGAAGCAATTGTCAACTACTGGCCAGACCTGCCCCGCCCAGTGACACACACACCCACACAGGCCTGGGATAGATCCATTTATTGCAACAATCGTGAAAATCAGACAGTGGCAGTCAGGGAGAAAGCCTGCCTTCCTCCTTCCCCTCTTCTCAGCCAGCAATACAAAGTCCCCAAACAGCCCCAAAGAGTGTGTAGAATCCGGTCACTGTATGGTACCAGCGGCCAAGCTTCAGGGCTGTCATGCGCAGAAACAGGACCCCACAATGGGGAGGGGAGAGCTGAGTTGTGACTTCTGACCTCCAAATCATTGTTTGCTAGTGCTGGGGGGATATATCTGCCATCCTGATCCCTCGGATCTTGTGGAGGGGGACATTTCTTCCCCACTGTTTCCTGGGGCCTAGAGTGGAGGGGGACATCTCGGCCCTTCCGGTCCCTGGGGCCTAGTGGGGGGGACATCTCGGCCCCCCCGATCCCTGGCTTCCAGTGGTGGGGGGGCCTCTCTCTCTGGCCCCCACGATCCCTGGCGTCCACTCATGGGGGGGCCTCTCTCTGTGGCCCCCCCCGATCTCAGGCGTCCACTGGTGGGGGGGCCTCTCTCTCTGGCCCCTCCGATCCCTGGCGTCCAGTGGTGGGGGGGCCTCTCTCTCTGGCCCCCTGATCCCTGGCGCCCAGTGGGGGGGACCTCTCTCTCTGCTCCCCCGATCCCTGGCGTCCAGTGGGGGGGCCTCTCTCTCTGCCCCCCCATCCCTGGCGTCCAGTGGTCGTGGGGGGGGATTCTCTATCTGTCTCCTCCCAGTCCCTGGCGTCCAGTGGTGGGGGGTCCTCTCTCTGGCGTCCCCCGATCTCTGGCGTGCAGTGGTGGGGGGGCCTCTCTCTGGCTCCCCCCGATCCCTGGCGTCCAGTGGTGGGGGTGCCTCTCTCTCTGGCTCCCCCGATCCCTGGCGTCCAGTGGTGGGGGGGCCTCTCTCTGCCCCCCCGATCCCTGGCGTCCATTGGGGGGGGGAGTCTCTATCTGTATCCTCCCAATCCCTGGCGTCCAGTGGTGGGGGGGTCCTCTCTCTGGCGTCCCCCGATTCCTGGCGTCCAGTGGTGGGGGGCCTCTCTTAATGGCACCCCCCCGATCCCTGGCATCCAGTGGTGGGGGGCCTCTCTCTCTGCCCCCCCCCCGATCCCTGGCGTCCAGTGGTGGGGGTGCCTCTCTCTCTGCCCCCCCGATCCCTGGCGTCCAGTGGTGGGGGTGCCTCTCTCTCTGGCCCCCCAGATCCCTGGCGTCCAGTGTCGGGGCCTCTCTCTCTGGCTCCCCCAGATCCCTGGCGTCCAGTGGGGGGGTGCCTCTCTCTCTGCCCCCCGATCCCTGGCATCTAGTGGGGGGGCCTCTCTCTCTGGCCCTCCCCAATCCCTGGCGTAGAGTGGGGGGGGGTCTCTCTCTCTTGCCCCCCGATCCCTGGCGTCCAGTTTGGTGGGGGCCTTTCTGGCCCCCACCCCGATCCCTGGCGTCCCGTGCTGGGGGTGCCTCTCTGCGCCCCCGATCCCTGGCGTCCAGTGGTGGGGGGACCTCTCTGGCCTCCCCGACCCCTGGCATCCAGTGGTGGGGGGACATCTCTGGCCCCCCTGTTCCCTGGCGTCCAGTTTTGGGGGAGACATCTCTGGCCCCCCATCCCTGGTGTCTAGTGAGGGGGGTCTCTGGCCCCCCTGATCCCTGGCGTCTAGTGGGGGGGACATCTCTAGCCCCCGATCCCTGGGGTCTAGGGGGTGAGACATTTCTGTCCCCCTGCTCCCGGGGTCTAGTGGAGGGGAAACTGTGCCCCCTGATCCCTGGGGGACCCAGGGGTGGGGACATTTTTTCCCCGACATCACTGGGTCTAGTGGAAGGAGATTTTACTGTCCCCCTGATCTCCCGTTTCTTGAGATGGAGAATAGTTGTGCCTTTGCCCTGATCCCTGGTCTTGCAGGGAGGGATATCCCTGGTTCTAGTGGAGGGAGAAGAGCAAAGGGCAGAGGAAGAAGGCAGAACTCGGGTGGCGTGGGGAGGATGGGGCTGGACGAGATCAATTGGGTGAGAGAGGCAGGGTGCTTAGGTGCAGTAAAATCCAGGTGTCAGCTGGATGTCAGGCTGCCAATGGGGCTCTTGCTGACCAGCTGCGTTTTCTGGATTTTAGGCGGGTCATTACGGTACCTGGGTCCGATGTCGGTGGACTCCTCTTCCTTAAGGACAGCAACAGGAGCGTCTCCATATCTCACACAGGCCATGGTCCCTGCCCCCTGGGACTGGACTGTCTCCTCCAGCTCCTGGACTCTGGCACTCCTCCTGCCTGGCCTCCTGTGCCTCCTCCTTCTCTGTGGCCTCCAGCTCCTCACGTTTTGTGTCCAGGAGCACCTGTGTGTTGTTCGTCTCCACGCCAATCCCTTTGGAGTGGATGGGATGTGGGGCAGCATTAGGGTCTCAGCCAAGCAAGGGAGGTGGGGGGCTGGGGGTGGGGCCGCCTGGCTCCCCTCTCCAGTAGCCCCGCCCTCTGACCCACAGGGGCTTCTCCCTGTCACTCACCCTTTTCCGGGTCTCCTTTCCCTTTCACCAGGTTCTGCAGCTGCTGTTTCTGCTGCTGAGTCCCACAGAAGAGCACCTGGGGTGAAGGCACTAGCTGAGGAGGCAGGTCTAGGGCCTTCCTGCCCCAGAGCCCGTGGCCCCTCTCTCACCTGGTCTCCCTCAGCTCCCTGATGGCGGCCTCCAGCAGGGCCTGCTGCCTTGGTGGCACCTGCAGCAGCTGGTCTATGGGCTGCTTCTGCCGCAGCATCCGCTGGTTCAGCTGCTCCTCCTTGGAGCCCAGGTGACAGCGGGCATCCAGGTGCTCTTGTCGGCAGCTATGTGCATTTCCAGGTACCAGCAGAATCGGCCCCAGGGAGGCCACTGGCACTGCACATTTTCGTCCTGCCCTGGCATCTGGGGGAGGTAGGACAGTGTCTGTGAGGACAGGCAGGAGGTCCGACTAGATCCCAGCCAGGAGATGCAGGGCTCAGACCCTCAGCCACAGGCCCCCATGGCATCTTTGTCCCAGAGCCTAGGAGTTGGGTCTCCCTATGCCTCGGACCCTGACTCCTACCTGGCAACTGCCAACTTCAGACCCCTCTGTGTAGTGTGGGCCAGTCAGTGCCACCACAGCCCTCAGGGCATTCTGACCTGTCCTTCCTGCCATCACCCAAGGCAGGCTCTTGGCCTCACAGGGGGTCTCACCAGCCCATTTCACAGACCAGGAAAGTCACAGCCCAGAAGGCTCAAGTGTTATGCCCAAAGAATACCCCAGGGTGGAGGGGAGCTGATGGCCGGCAAACCCCTGCACCCTCTCACAAAACTCTTCGAGTACGGCAACTTTTCGTCGGCTCGCAGTGAAGACATGTTGGAATGATAGGTGATAATTGGAGATGATAGGAGACTCGCCCAGCTCCAAGACTGGGAAATGTTACCCAGACCCCTTCCACTGTTACAGAGACACAACTCGAGCCTGGCCGGGCTCCCGGCCGGCCACCCCACAGCCCTCAGACTCCAGGCGGTGCTGCGCCCGCGTCTCTCACCCTCGGCCCCCACTCACATCCGCAGTTGTTCTCCGGGTTCACCCGTTGTTCCTGGAACCTCCTGCCTCCACCTGTCCTTGGAAATGTTGTCAACGATGTGACTGTTTCGGGGGCACCCAGAGGCCGGTAAACCTGAGAGGAAGCAGACAGTCAAGGACCCCAGACCTTCAACCCCACCCAAACTTCATGGTCCACAGCCCCGACTCTTGGTTCCTCCTGCTCATCTCGGGGGCTGCTCATTTCTCACCGCCAACTGCTGCTTCGGGCCACTTAAAAAGTGGATTCTTTCCTGCTTTGGACCCACTGGAGCCCTCCTGGCTGTGCTGGCAGGGACACGAGGGACAACTAGAAACAAGCGTTCTATGTCCCGGCCCTAGAGCTCTCTGCATTTTCATGGTCGTAAAATTTTGGGGAGTGGACAGCTGACCCCATTTCCTCTGGCTGCCCGCAGAGCAGGACACAGGTGCGGAGGGACGGGGAGACTCGCCCAGCTCCTGCTCCCAGCCTGTCTCCCCTGTTACAGTGCCCCATTCACAGGGCCCCTCCCTCAACACTCGAAGTCACTCCTCCCCGCCTTGCCCTCCTCAGACATCACAGGCTTCAAGCTCCTGGTGCTGTGCACCAGCCCAAATCACTCTCCCCTAAAGGATGACGCTCTGCCAAGCAATCTTCCGACTTTATAAGATATACTTGATGTTTTAAAATTCTGTTCTTTCAGCTCTTTCTGTCCAAAACAAGAGGGAAGGGGTGTTTTCGCACAGTTAGACCCACTGCTAGGAGGGATTGTGATGAGGGGTCTGGGAGTCGGGGACCCTGCTTTGACTCCCCAGTTCCTCAGTGCTGCCCTGAGATCCCACCCCCATCATTTCCTGAGCTGGGTGGGCCAGTGTACAGCCACCCAGTTCTTTGGTCAGTGGGAACCCAGGAGATCCTATTCTGGTGGCAGGAGGAAACTGGGCCTGGAGAGAGGGTCTCTGGGGACTCCCATCCCAGAGTCCCGAGAGACCCTGTCGAGGGCAGAAGTTGCTGGAGGACAAGAATGCCTGAAAACTTGGCTGGAAATGGCCGGGGGCTTTATCCTGGGCCTCCTGGCCACACACTGACCAGTGCAGAAACAGCGCATGGCCCAGTGTTGGCGGGTTAGCACCGACCTAGCACTTTTTCTTCCCATCTTTTCATGCTCTGCCAATTTCCAATGATCCCCTAGGGAAAGGGTCAACATGCAGAAGGTGCATTGGGGCCACTTCTCCCTTAAGCCTCCTTGAGAGAGGGTGTCCCGAGGGGCGGGGCCACGAGCATTTCTATAGGCAGGGATGTGGCCGTGGCCTCAGGACACTCTGGGTGATTCCTCCCTGCCTTGCCCTCCTCAGACATCACAGGCTTCAAACTCCTGGTGCCAAGCACCAGCCCAAATCATTCACCCCTAACGGATGAGGCGCTGCCATGTGACTCTCCGCCTTTACAAGATATATCTGATGTTTTAAAATTCTGTTCTTCCATCTCTTTCAGTCCTAACTTAGGGGGAAGAGTGTGGTCGCACGCTAAGAGGTTTTTGGCAGGAGGGTCTGTGGTGAGGGGTCTGCGCACCCGGGGACCCTACTTTGACTCCCCAGCGCCACTGAGGCAGCTCCTCAGCATTCCCCTGAGCTCCCACCCCCATTGTTTCCTGAGCTGGGGAGCCAGTGTCCAGCCACCCAGGTCTTTGGACAGCAGGAGCCCAGGAGGTGCTATTCTGGGGACAGGAACGGACAGGTCCTGGAGAGGGGCTCTCTGCGGACTCCCATCCCAGAGTCCCGGGAGACCCTGACGAGGACAAAGGCTGCTGGGGACTAAACTGCCGGAAGACTTGCTGGAAATGGGCCCGGGCTTGATCCTGTGGCCTCGGGGCCATACACTGACCAGTGCAGGGCCAACGCAGGGCCTTTTCTTACCGTCCGTTGTGCTCTGCCAATTTCCAAAGATCCCCTAGAGATGACCCCTAGAGGTGACCCGTAGATGACCCGTAGAAGGGTCACCATCTGGAGGTGACCCCTAGATGACCCCTGGAACAGTCAACAGGGGGAAGGTGTGTTGGGGCCACTTCCCTCTCAAGCATCCTTGAGAGAGGGTGCCCCGAGGGGCGGGGCCACGAGCTTTTTTTATAGGTAGGGATGGGGGCGTGGCCTCGGGGCTGCAACCCCATTGGCCAGGGGGAAACCTAGAGCTCCAGGGGCAACCTCAGGATGAAGGCTGCACCAGCCTCTGCCCTGGTGGGCCTGACGGGCCTCCCCACCCCCACCCGGACCCTCGGGCACTGCCCCCTACCGACGATGGTGGCTTGGAACTCTGTGGGCCCCATGGTGGGCCAGGAGCACTGACCCTTTCGGTCTCCCATAGTTCAGTCCACGACTTTCTCATTCCCAGACATCACGTCCCCCCCTGCCCAGGCTGGGCTGCAGCTGCCAGGATTAGCCCCTGAGCACCCCAAGGTCTGGCCTGGCTGCTGCTGTGGGAGCCTAGCGAGCCTGGCAGAGGGGCTGTCCTGATCGCTGTCCCCACCGCCCCTCCCTCCCTAGGCCCCTCTCCTTTCTGTCCTTGGAGCCCCTGCCCTCCCTGTCCTTCCCCTCTCCTCTCATCAGGCCCGTAGAGTTCTTGCTCCCGCCTTATCCGGTGTCCACGTTCTCTCTGTCCTTCTATCTCTGCTTCCTCCCAGACTGGCAGCAGCCAGTTTGTGGGGCCTTTGAGCCCCCAGACCCAGTCAGTCCCTGACCAGTTCCCCGTGTTGCACAGAGACTTCCCTTTCTGAGCCCTGGAGGGCTCTTAATGACCCCACAGAATCTCCCCATCCCAGCTCTGCCCCTTTCTCTGAGACTCAGTCCATCCTATTGGGAGCTGGACACCAGACTTGGCCTTGGGGAAGCTGGACGCTTCTCTCATGTTGCTCCCAGCCTGTTCTGGAAATCCCTCTCAATACACACACTCCCAACTAGGGCCACTCAGCCTGGCCACGCTGCCCTCACGAGTCCTGCAACCTGAAAGGAACCCCAACTCCCCCATATCGCCCGTGCCCACTATGGCACCCCCGAGTGCCCCTGTCCTCCCTGCCCTGAGCACATTCAGGCCCCAGTTGTCTGCGGCTGTCTCCTGTAGCTCTGACATCTCCCCCTCTCACATTCGCTGGGCTGAGAATCAAATCCATCTCTGATGGTGGGGCACAGGGTCACTGTGGGCTTGTGCTGTCTGGGGAGCTTGTGGGCAGTGAAGGGTTCCACACTGGGGTGAGGCTCTGGGCAGAAAAGGTCCATCCAGTCCTTGAGAGGCTTAGAAAATACCTGGAGGTTTGTAGGTCCTTATCCTGAAACATCGACTGGCCACTAGGGGTGGGAACTCACATAGCATTGGGGCAAGGTGGGGGGCTCTTCCTGGGGGGCACTGCAGAGGGGGTATAGATGGGATAGGCACCATGGGTGGGCAGTGACAGGCTCTGGACATGGTGAGACCCCATGGCACGGATTCCTCATCATCCAGAAGCACGAGCCATTCCTGGCAGGACCCGCCCCGCCCAATGGCACACACCCACACAGACTATGATGGATCCACTTATTGAAATAGTCGTGGTAACAGGATGGTGGTTGTCAGGGAGAGTGGCCCAGTCCTCCTCCTCTCTCTCCTCTGCCACCAATTTATGATTTCCTAAACTTCCCCAAGACATGCCTACCACTCAGTTGCTCTGACTTCTACTGTCTGATGCTACAGTAACTTATTAGTCCTTGTTTCTGGCAATTTTTCAGATTTTACTGTTATTATTCAATCTCTATTATGTATAATAAAGTTTCTCTTTCTCCTCCTTCTTCCTCTCCCACTCTTCCTCTCTCTCTCTCTCTCTGTCTCTCTGTCTCTCTCTCTCTCTCTCTCTCTCTCTCTCTCTCTATGAGCTTCTTAAAGTTTTCCATTAGCAACCTCTTTTTGTTAGGAAATTTTTTCCGTGGTCCCTGATTTTGAGGTATGTAAAATAAGGATACAAATATTTATTTGATAAATCATAAATAAATTTATTTGATTTTTTCTTTCTTTTTGGGTCACATCCAGCGATGCACAGGGGTTACTCCTGGCTCTGCACTTAGGAATTACTCCTGGCAATGCTCGAGGGACCATATGGGATGTTGGGAATTGAACCTGGGTTGGCCGCCTGAAAGGCAAACACCCTACCTGCTGTGCTATCGCTCCAGACCCCTACGTCATAAATAAATTTAAAGTAAAACAAGTATCTTTTAAGTTATGCAAACCCCGTGTGTAGTCTTGATCTACAGTTTAAGAAGCCAGGCCTGGTGCTCACACAAAGTGCTACCCTTATTTCTACACATATGTGAACAAAAGTGTGCACACATACATGCATACACATAGTCCATCTTCACTTTTACATACACGTGCACACACATAAAAATGCACACTTTTACACATGCACATACAGTACAATCCACACATCTATACACATGCATACACACACCATGTACATACAGTGCCATCCTCACGTCTACACACGAACATAAAAGTCAGACGTATGTTCTCACTGGTGCTGGGGGCCACCAGGGCCATCCCAGTGATGCTTGGGACCTCCAGGGCTGTAAATGGTGAAGTTCAGGAGGGGCCACGTGGGATAAATCCAGGGCTGGGTGTGTGCTTTGGTGACCCCTGTGACCATCTTCCCTTCCGCTCCCCCTGATTCCAGAGCTGGGGAAAATGGGGGTGAGGTTTACAGAAGTAAAACAGTTTCCCCACTACCCCAACCCTCCCCCCGCAGGATCTGCCCTCACATCTGCTTTAAGGAGAACACATTCAAGCAGCAGCAGCAGCAGCCCCCAGGCCGGTCCCAAGCCCCGCCCAGCCCCCAGCAACTCCAAGTGAACTAGAGAAGACAGGCCAAGCATTAGGGATCCTGCAAGACAAAGGCGCCAACAGTTCCCCATCCCACCCCACCCCCATTCCCAGCATGTCCCTTATCACAGCATGCCTGGGGCCTGCTCCTCCCTGAGACTCCCGGGGTCTACTTCAGCCCCAAGATTGACAGCACAGATGACACTGCCCACTCACCTAGTGCAGGAGGAAGTAGTGGTTCTCGGGGACCGGGTTCTGGCAGAGCTCTATGACCAGGCTCTCCCCGCCCGCCTCCACCGCCAAGCACCCCTCGGGCTGGTGAGTGTTGTAGCGGATCTCCTTCCGGGATGTATACTCGAAGAACTGCAAAGGAGCCGTCCGTGGGCAGCGGTTACTGTCGGCCATGGAGGAATGGACGGACACCAGGCAGGATCAGAGCACAGAGGCCAGGCAGAGAGCCTGAGTGTCCAGTTTTGAGGGTCTGTGAGTGCCTGGCCAGAGTTCCCCAAGGCCCCCTTCTCATGCTCTGCTTCTTCCCTGCGTGTTTGAGACCCCATGCTGTCCCTACCCTTGAGCTGGCCAGAAAATGGACGGTCTCAGTAGCTGAGTGGGCAACTCTGAGGCCTGAGCTGCCCTTTCTCTTCTCTGGGCTTTTCTGCCTCTTCCCGGCAAACTTGAGGGAGTTTGATCCAAAGCAATGGCACTGTGGAATCACTAAAATGTCCTTTGCAGGCAGGAATTGCACTGCCAGGGAGAGGGCAGGCCTGGGTCACACAGGGAGACAGGGTGCTGGAATCCAGCTTCTCCGGCCAAGTAGGTGCCCTCCTGAGCCGACCCAGATCTGCAGGGTTTTCCTTTTTCTTCCTCTAACTGTAGGTATTGGTGCACAGTTAGTCATAACTGCACAAACGGGTTTCTCTGAGTCCTATCGGGCACTGCTTGCTTCATTTTCTATTTCCCAGATGTTCTACAATGTCTTGCCTGCACGGCAGAGCCTGGCAAGAGGCCCGTGATGTATTCCATATGCCAAACACAGTAACAATAAAGTCTCCAATGGAGACGTTACTGGACCCGCTTGAGCAAATCGATGAACAACGGGAGGACCGTGACCGTGAGCTACAATGAGTCTGTATTACCTTTGCAGGCAGAGAATCAGTTCATCTCACCGCTCCAGAATTACATGGTGCAGGGCCAGAGGGATAATACAGTGGAGAGGGTGTTAGCCTTGCTGACCTGAGTTCAATCCCTGGCCTCCCATATGGTCCCCTGAGCACTGCCAGGAGTGATTCCTGAGTACAGAGCCAGGAGTAACCCCTGAGTAACCCCAGGTATGACTCAAAAACAAAAATAAAAACAAAAAAGAACTACATGATGTGAACCACCAGGAGGTCAAAAGGCACAATATTCCCAAAGAAGACATCTGAGCATGTATGGATCATGCAAGAGGAAACAATCAAATATAAACCATAAACATACAATGATGACAATTAGTTAAAACTAATTTTAACTTGTCAACACAAACTTGGCCAAGAGCATTGCCTAACAATTCGAATGCCTAACAACCGGAATTGGACGTTTACATTTGAATGATGTGGCTCACTGCCTGCAGTTTCTATCTTTGTTGTCTATGCACCAACATCTCATTATGATGAAAGAGAAATCGAGAAGTTCTACATGGAGCTAGAGAAGTTCTATAAAGAAGACCACACCTTCTACAAGATCATTGTGGGTGATTTTAATGCCAAGATAGGACCGAGAAGATCAGCTGAAGAACTTCACATCGGGACCCATGGCCTAGAATGGAACGAACAGGGTGAGAGACTGTCTGAGTTCATCATGTCGACCAAGACCATTCATGGTAACTCACAGTTCCAGAAGGCAGAATCTAAACGATGGACATGGGAGTCTCCCGGTGCATGATTCCACAACGAAATAGACCACATCATATTCAATCGACGGTTTTGCCTGACTGATGTCGCTGTTGTCCCAAAATTTCGAACGGGATTGGACCACCGTCTCCTTCGTGCAAAATTCTACTTCACAGAGCGGGGAGAAAGGGCTGCAAAGTTCAAAAAGACAACTCCCAGAATGACCACCAACTGGGAACTCTTTGGTACTATTGCGGCAACATGGGAAGATGCCATTGTTGACAACATTGACGAGGAATACGATCGACTGGTTCAGCACCTCCATGAATGTGCGAGGAACGCCAAGAGAGAGATAGCCACAAAAAATCACCTATCTTCAAAAACTCTTGAGCTAATTCGCCAGCGTGGTTTGGCGCGTGCCTCAGGCAACCGCAAGCTAACGTCCAAGCTCCCAAAGCATTGCAGAGATGCAATCAAGGAAGACCTCAAAGAGAAAAGAGCAGAAGTACTGGGAGATGCGGCAGAAGCCGGGAAAAGTATTCATAACGCCCGCCTGTCCTTCGCCAACTATAAGACCAAGATGACTGCCCTCCAATGTCCTGATGGATCCATCACATCCTCCAAAACGGCAATGGAGAAGATTATCTATGACTTCTACTCAAATCTCTTCGACAGCCATGTCCACTTGCCAACATACCAAATTCTACAGGATGGATATGTCGTTCCCAATGTTCTCCCTTCCGAAATCCGACACACCATTTCGTCGGTAAAGAAACAAACAGCACCCGGCCCAGACAAGGTCAGACCTGAACACCTGAAAAACCTGCCGTCAGTACTCATCAATACACTGGCTCGGCTCTTCACTCGCTACCTGTCTGAATGCAAGGTTCCGTCCCAATGGAAAACCAGCAGGACCGTACTACTGTTCAAGAAGGGAGACATCCATGACATTGGCAACTATCGCCCGATCTGCCTATTGTCTGTCATCTACAAGTTGTTCACTCGAGTCATCCTAAATAGGATTGGCAGAACACTAGATGAAGGACAACCATGCGAGCAAGTCGGGTTCCGCAAAGGATTCAGCACCATTGACCATATCCACACGATAACCAAGCTCATTGAGGTTTCTCGGGAGTTCAAGATGCCGCTTTGTTTAACGTTCATTGATTTAAAGAAGACCTTTGATTCTGTTGAGACGGAAGCAGTCATTGAAGCCCTAGCCAATCAGGGCATTCAAGCCCAATACATCAGGATCCTCCATGAGCTGTATTGCGGATTCACTACCAGGATCTCACCATTCTACAAAGAAGTGATCGTTGATGTCAAGAGAGGGGTGCGGCAGGGTGATACCATTTCACCGAAACTCTTCAGTGCCACCCTCGAGAACATCATGCGACGACTGGAATGGGAAGGAATGGGAGTGAAGATAGATGGTCGGCAACTACACCACCTCCGCTTTGCTGATGACATTGTTTTAGTAACACCAAACATCAGCCAAGCAGCACAAATGCTGGCTGACTTTGACCGTGAGTGTGGAAAGGTAGGACTACAGCTGAATCTTACGAAGACAATGTTTATGAGAAACAGCCTCGTACCTGATGCCCTAATCGCTCTCAATGGAACGACCATCTCCGAATGCAACAGCTATGTGTACCTAGGTCGAGAGATCAACATGACAAATGACCTGGCACCCGAGCTGCGCAGGAGGAAGAGAGCGGCTTGGAACGCCTTCAAGAACGTCGAAGAAATAGCTAAGAGGATGAAGAACCTCCAGCTCTGGGCACATCTCTTTGATTCCACTGTTCTTCCTGCATTAACATATGCCTCAGAGACCTGGGCCCTACGCAAACAGGATGAGAACTCTATTCAGGTCTCCCAAAGAAGAATAGAAAGAGCTATGCTTGGAATATCACGTTTCACTCAAATGAGAGAAAGAATCCGGAGTTCCTACATCCGTCGACGATCAAGAATCAGGGACACTGTCTCATTTGCCAAGGTGTCAAAAATCAGATGGGCTGGTCACGTAATGAGGTTTAAAGACGACCACTGGACTAGAGCTGTTACCGACTGGATTCCACAGGATGTCAAAAGACCGCGTGGCCACCCACCTACCAGATGGTCAGACTTCTTCGTCAAGATCATGAACAATCGGTTTGAAGCCCTTCATGTTCCTGGAGCGAACAGATGCCATTGGGCTACACTAGCACGCGACAGGGACAAATGGAGACGTTACTGGCGCCCGCTCGAGCAAATCGACGACTAACGGGAAGTTAAGTGATTAAGTGATTAAGTTAAAACACAGAATCCAGAGTCTGTGCATAGAGGAAAGAGGGACAAGAAACTCACCTTCATCCTAAGGCGGTTTCTCCAGGTCCTCTCGGGCACACTTGCTTCACTTTCTAGTTCTCAAATATTTTACAATGAGTCTCTATTACCTTTACAAATTGAAGAGGTCAAATATTCACTTTTAAAAAAACACACATAGAGGTGCTGAAAGTAGATAAAGGACCAAACATAATGGCCTCTCAGTATCTGTATTGCAAACCATAATGCCCAAAAGTAGAGAGAGAGTAAGAAAGAAATTGTCTGCCGTAGAGGCAGGGGATGGGGTTGGCAGGAGGGACACTGGGAACATTGGTGGTGGAAAATGAGCACTGGTGGAGGGATGGGTGTCTGATCATTGTATGACTGAAACTCAATCATGAAAGCCCTGTAACTGAATACCACAGTGATTCAAGAAAAAAAAATTAAAATTAAAAAACAACAACACACATAGATCTTCCCCAATTTTCCTCTTTAAGAGGCTCCCAAGACCTTGAACCCAGGGGCCCCTGCTGCCTTTTTCCAGAGAGAAGCGTCACCTACCTGGTTCTGGCCCAGGCCATGACAGGTGTACAAAATGACCTGGTGCCCCACAATCTGGTTTTCATCAGGAGGATTATAGTCAAAGCAGAGTCCTTGCAATCCTTTATTCTGGAGCTACCAAGAAACATAACGGGAGTTTCCAGTTCAGGTTTACACACAACTGAGTCAACCCAGGATGCTGCGGGAGGAGAAACAGCGAGTGAGGAGGGCCCGGCACAAGAGCCAGGCCCAAAAGTAAGAGCTTCTGGGACCTGAGCGATAGTACAGAAGGTCAGATGGCTGGCCTTGCACATGGACAAACCCCAGCAACCCACAGGACCTCCTGAGCACCGCCAAGAGTGATCCCTGAGCACAGAGCCAGGAGTAAATCCCTGAGCACCGCAAGGCATGGACCCCACACCAAAAATAAACAAATAAATAAATAAGAGCTTCCTTAAATTATTCATTTTGGATTTTTGGGGGGGGATTGAAGGAGGGGAGTATCACATCTAGCAATGCTCAGGGCTTACTTCTGGCTCTGTGCTCAGAGATCACACCTGGTGGTGCTTGGTGGGGAATCCTATGGGGTGCTGGGGATAGTGCCCAGTTTGGTCACGTGCAAAGGCCTGGAGAGCATCATGCCCCATCATCCCCTCCAGGGCTGCGCTTGGACAAAAGAGAAATGCAGTGGGACGGGGTGGGGTGGGGATGCAGGAGACAAAGGCAGGGCGAGCAAGAGTGACACACTCCCTGGGGCAGGCAGCCCACGACGGCCTCCTGATCCTCTCGGCACCTCGGGAGACCTGGACACTTCACAGTGGCCAAGGATTCAAACGTGTTCAGAGCCCGCTGGATGCTGACCAAAGGGCTTCCAGAATGGGGGAAGCAGCGTCGCCCAGCCGTGCAGCCCAGGAGAGGGGAGTCTCTACCTTGGCGTGATTTCTCTCCAGAGTGAATGGCACTGGGGCCGGAGAGGGTCTGGGGGGTGAGGGCACTTGCCAGGCAGGCAACCAAGCCCCAGTCTGATGCCAGCACCATCATGAGTCACCACTGAGCACCACCGGGTGAAGCCCAACCCCAACCCCCACAGCCCAAATACTTCCCATTTGTGTGCAGGGGTTTGGGGGGGAGCGGAACGGGTGTTTAGGCCATACTTCGAGGTACTCAACGGCCACTCCTGACGGTGTTCAGGGGACCACGTCTGGCACCGGGGATCAAACTAGGGTTGGCCACACAGAGGGCAAAGCTTAAACTTAACCCCGGGACTATCTCTCTGCCCCCCCCCAAAGATTTCTTTTCTCTTTCTTTTGGTGAACAACAGAAGTGACTCTCCTTTTCCTGCCCCATCCTCCTGTACCCCCCCACTGGTCCCCAAGGACCCCTGCGGTGGGAATGACTACCTGGCCCAGACACTGAGACTCGGGTGTGAAGTGATGTGATGGGTAGAGGTGGTGTGGAGAGTCCAGGCAAGCCTCAGTCTCCTCATGCACAAAATCACAGGCAGAACCTGACTCTCGTTCACATGCTCCCACGTGAGCGAGCTGAGAGCCAAACCCAGCCGGGGGAGGGGAAGAGCCAGGGGATACAACAGGGGAGGGCCGGGGCTGGGGAGCCCAGGGGACCCCACCGAGGACCTGCCTCATGCAGGGCGTGGGGACCCTGCCGGCAGACCCCCCGGGCGCAGCCCTCTCACCATCCCGAAGCAGCCTGGCCGGTCCTCGGGCACGTGCAGCTCAGGATACACGTTCTCCAGGAACCACCTGAAGTCCTTACACTTGAGCTTCTCACGGAGCTGCTGCCTCTCGGTCACGTCACCAAAGGACTCCTAAGGGGGGTCCATGCGGTCAGCCTGACGGTCCTCCACAGTCCCCCACTCCACCCCACCCCAGTCCTGGTGCGTGACGATGCCCCCAAGCCCCAGCTGTGCAGGTGTGGGTGGGTGCCTAGGGAGAGAGCTGTGGCAGCCGGGGTACCACCCCCACCACACACACACACATGCGCGCGCGCACACACACACACACACACACACACACACATGGTTCCCCGTTGCCCAGCTCCAGCCTGGGGAGACCCAGTGCACCTCGATGGTCATGAAGCACCTAGGACATGACGGGAGCCCCAAACCCCCAGCCCTGTGGGCATCCCTGGACACACAGCACTTCTTCAATGGGACAGATTGAGGAAGGCTGGCTGAGGTAGACACGCATGCAAAGCCAAGAGATGGGGCTGGGATGAGATGAGATAGCGCACATATGCATGACCCATTCCCGGCACCACACACACACACACACACACACACACACACACACACACACACAGGGTTCCCCGTTGCCCAGCTCCAGCCTGGGGAAACCCAGTGCACCTCGATGGTCATGAAGCACCTAGGACATGACGGGAGCCCCAAACCCCCGGCCCTGTGGGCATCCCTGGACACACAGCACTTCTTCAATGGGACAGATTGAGGAAGGCTGGCTGAGGTAGACAGTCATGCAAAGCCAAAAGACGGGGCTGGGATGAGATGAGTTAGCACACATATGCATGACCCATCCCCGGCACCACACACACACACACACACACACACACACACACACACACACATACTCTGTGTTGAAGAGATAGCTCAATGGTCAAGAGCATATACAGGAGGCCCAGGTCCGAGTCCCGGCACGGCAGGGAACCCCCAGCACTGAGTCAAGGGTAGAACCCAAGCACCTCCAGGTGGGGGTCAAAAGTAAAAGGGAACCAGAGAGCTCGTGCAAAGGGCAGGGCGCTTGCCTGGCAGGTGGCCACCCTGCCCTGGTCCCTGCCACCTCATTTGGTTCCCAGAAAAAAATCACCAGGCATGATCCCTGAGTGCAGAGCCAGGAAGAGGCCCTGGCGACCATGGCATGGGGCCTGACCTCCCCTCCACGACAGAAATACCCACGATCTGAAGAACATGCAGTGGCTGGAGGTAGCCGAAACCCAGCCCTGATTTTCCTAGAAGCAACAAGCTCAGGGTCCTCCAACCTGGGGTGGGCAGCATGAGCTGCTGGGTGTGATTCTCAAGGCCGGGTGGGCATCAAGAGACATCAGCAGAGGGTCATCACAACCATGGAGGAATCAAGCAGTCCCCCACTGGCCTCACCAAGGCCCACCGCAGCTTCTGCCTCCGGAAGTGGATGTGCGGGCATGGAGGGTGGAGGGAGGAGGGAGGAGGAAGGGGGGGGTTGGTTCTGAGGAGGCCTGCAGGGGTGAAGGCAGACGGGGCGGGCGGGAGGAGCTCACCAGGCGTGCGTGGGGGTTGCGGTGGTAGAAGAGCTCCTTGAACTCATCCAGCCACACTTGGGCAGCGCGGACACTGTTGGCCAGAGCCTTTTTGCGTGAGTAGGGAGCTTGCTTGGGGAAGACGTGGCCGACGTGTGAGCAGGGGTGCGTCTCCAGGGTCCCACCGCACTGCCAGATCTGCAGGGCAGCGGAGTGGCTGGGTGAGGGGAGCGGTTCCATCGGCACGGCTGTCCCTTGAGGACAGAGGCCGGGCACCAAGCATCACCCAAAGAGACACTGCCGAGACTGCACCCTCCAGGGCATGAAACAGGCGACCCCCCCCACCCCACTCCTCACCCCACCGCCCATCCCCACCTCACCCACCCCCATGCACACGCGGGCTCCAGAACGCAGCCAAAGAACAAGGGAGCGGCCCCAAGGTCTAGCCACCAGAACCAAGACCACAAGCCCATGCACTGCTTGCTCATGCGCGGGGCTCACAGGGCCCAGAGTGGGCCCAGCCAGGAGCCCGTGGGTGGGTGACAGTCCACACGGGCGGATTACCTGATCTCCTAGCCAGAGAAGAGAGGAAAGCAGCTAGGAAGGAGAGAAGTTGGGAAGGGAGAAAGAGGAACTGCCAGACACAGGAAGAGCAGGCTGGCACCTGGAGGAGAGGCAGAAAGACCATTAAAAGCGCACCTCAAAACCCAACGAGGTAGACTCATGCAAGGGCAGAGGGGTGTGAACCACCACACCCCACCACTGGCCCCAGGATGAACCATCCAGAAAAGCAGCTGAAGCGCTGGAGATACAGTACAATGGGGTTGGGCACCTGCCTTGCATGTACCTGACCCAGGTTCAGTTTCTGGCAGCTCCGACCGTCCCCTGAGCACCGCCAGGAATGAGCCCTGAGTTTGGGTTTCAACCAAATTCAAAAAGAAAATTTTTTTCGAAAAAAAAAAAGACCCAAAAGGAGAGTACCTTATGATGGGAGAAGGAAAGCCCTGGTGGAAGATAAAATTTCTATTTGGTTCACTCTTTATGCAAAGCTGGGATGTTCTATTACTTAAAAAAAAAAAATTCCATGGGCCAGAACACTAGTACAGCGAGAAGAGCATACTGCCTGGCATGGGGCCAACCCAGGTTCAATCCGCGGCATCCCATATGGTCCCCCGAGCACAGATAGGAGTCATCTCTGAGGGTAGAGCCCGGTGTATCCCCTGAGCACGACTGTGTGTGGCCCCAAAACAAAACAAGCAAGCAGAAAAGATGAAAAAATTTCTCACAAAAATTAAACAGAGGGGCTGGTGCGATAGCACAGTGGGTAGGGCGTTTGCCTTGCACGCGGCTGACCCAAGTTTGATTCCCAGCATCCCATATGGTCCCCCAAGCACCGCCAGGAGTAATTTCTGAGCACAGAGACAGGAGGAACTCCTGAGCATCGCAGGGTGCGACCCAAATAGCCCAAAAAAAAAAAAAACTTAAACAGAAATTTTTAACATCATCAAAAAGCATGACCAATGGCATATGGTCTTGAAATGTAATATGCCAGACACAAGTTCATTGGGAATCCCACGGAAATGGCGGGGGTTCTCACAGAACTGTCACTCGGGGATTCTGAGGGCAGAGGGCGGCCTCAGGGGGTTCACTCGTTTAGAATGTGACTCTTGCTCCGGCCTGCACGTCCAGCCACTGAACCTGACCCCTTTAACAAGCTCTCCCGAGAATCCTCAGTGTCAGACTCTGAAAGTCACCCTGCTACATACATACAGAGGCGACTTCCTAAAGACTCAGCAAGCCTGGCGACCAAAGGTGGACCAGGAGGCAGGATGCTGTGTCTGGGGCCAACCTCGGCCCAGGGCAGCAGAGGGGAAGAAAAGAACCAGGGGACCTAGGAGGTTCCTTCCCTGCCTCCTGCTTTTCTACTTAAAAGCACGTTCTGTGAGAAGGTCAGATGAGAGAAGCACATATATAGGCTGTCCACGTGTCAACTCTCAGGACACTGGACAAAAGGCCAAGGCGGGGGAAAGACCAACAGGTTTTCATGAAATCCAGAGAGACAGAGGCATGGGGAGAGAGAGAGAGAGAGAGAGAGAGAGAGAGAGAGAGAGAGAGAGAGAGAGAGAGAAAGAGAGACAGACAGACAGACAGACAGACAGACAGACAAGCATGGCTACAGAAAGAGACAGAGACAGACACAGAGCCACAAGAGAGCGACAGGAGAGGCTAAACACGCACAAGGGGAGACTAGAACACTTACCCGAAAGGAGACTTCGAGGTTTTCTCCGCCCCAAACTTCCATTCCTGTATCATAAGACCCCAGATACTGAAAATATTTCTTACTCACAGCAAACAGCCCACCAGCCATTGTCGGGGACCTGGAAGAGTTGCAACACATGGGTCTCAGTGCCCGCCGCAGGAACCCTTACCCAGGCCTGATCTGCCTTCATCAGTCTGGGAGCACTGGTGGTGGGGGGGCTCTGCTGGGAGTCCTAGCTGGGGAAGCTCCCAGACCCCTCCAAATAATCAGAGAACTGCATGTGATGCATGTGCTCACGAGGGGTCAAGGGCAGGGACAGCTGTTTCCAGGGCGGAGAGGGTACAGGACCGGGGCGTGTCCAGTATAGAGGAATGAACGGTGCTGGGAAGGCCTCAGCATGGGCAAAGTCTAAGCATGAGAGGACCCCGGCAGCTGCAGATGAACCCGGAGAGAGCACATGGCTGGGAGGGTGGCGGGGTGGGCGTTGGTGGTGGTCTCACAGCAGAGCCCAGGCACTCACAGATGCAGCTGGGGTCTGCTGGAGGCCATGAAAGATGATTCTAGCACATTTCCCTGAAGCCCTCGATTCTGGCGTCTTCCCCGGCCCCCAGAGGTGGCTCAGGTCGAAAGCTGGAAGGGAAGCACCCCAGAGTGCAGATGTGGGTGTGGGAAACTGGTGGCAGCCGGGTCCCTGTGGTGGCACTGGGGGGTCCTCCCAGCACTGCAGGCTCAGAGTACACGGGGAAAGGCCAGTGGGACTCCTTGGTGGGGGATGGAAGAACAGGAGGGAGGGAAGACCAAGGAAGGGAGAGAAGAGAGAGAAAAGGGAGAGAGAGAAGGAGGGAAGGAGAGAAGGAGGGAAGGAGATGGAGAGGGAGGGAGAAGGAGAGGGAGGGAGAGAGAGACGAAGGAAGGAAGGTAGGAAGGAAGGAAGGAAGGAAGGAAGGAAGGAAGGAAGGAAGGAAGGAAGGGAGGGAGGGAGGAAGGGGAAGGAAGGAAGGAAGGAAGGAAGGAAGGAAGGAAGGAAGGAAGGAAGGAAGGGGAAGGAAGGAAGGAAGGAAGGGGAAGGAAGGAAGGAGGGAAGGAGGGAAAGAAGGAGGGAGGGAAAGAAGGAAGGAAGGAAAGAAGGAAGGAAGGAAGGAAGGAAGGAAGGAAGGAAGGAAGGAAGGAAGGAAAGAAGGAAGAAGGGAGGGAGGGAGGGAGGGAGGAAAGAAGGGAGGGAGGGAGGGAGGGGTGCCAGCATGAGAGCACTTTCACATGGCTTTAGGGTATAAGATTAGGGAACAGGGTGACTGAAACACGCAAGAAAGCTGAGATGATGTGTGGAGTTCATGCACAATTCAATCAGCTAATCAGTGGCTGAATAAATAGCAGTACTCCTACATTTAAAAAAAACTGAGATGAGACTTTGGGAGGGGCAGGCAACTGACCATGAAGCTGCTGCATGTGTGCATGTGTGTGGGTTTGTGCAAATGTCTTCATATGTGTGCACTGGAGAAGGGAGTTGGGGGGAGGGAGTATGTCTCGACATCACAGGCTGCATCTGTGACCTGACACATGATCCCTCCTCCTCTGCCTCAGTCTCTAAATCTGCTGTGTGAGGGGCAATGCCAGCGGCCCCCCAGTGGCCACTCCAGCAATCCGGGTGCCACCCTCAATCCGTCCTTTTTCCCAGATGTCAATCAGCTTCTCCAAATCCCCCCACCGCCCCGGAGGTCCCACCACACCCCAGTCTCAGCCTCCGTCTTCTCCTGCGCCCGCATTTCTGACGGGGAAGTCTGCAGAGCCTCCTAACACATGCCTGGTCCCTGCACCCCATCCTGTGCCCACCAGCTCCCTCACCACGAGGCACCAGGAGTAATTCCTGAGTGCAGAGCCAGGAGTAACCCCGAGCCTCAGCAAGTGTGGCCCGAAAACTAAGCCAAACAAATGAAACAGAACGTGAGCAGCCGGGCTCAGACCCAGGCTCACCCACTGACCAACGCTGGCTCTCGGCCGCCCTCACCCTGCGCCCTCACCCATCCCCTAACTGGCTTCAGTCCCACAGAGGCCTGCCACTAAGTGCTCAGAGTCGTCACCATGGAGTTGCCACCTGACCCAGAACCCCACGCCCACTTGGACAGCCGGAAGTGGCAGCCAGCCACCTCGGGCCCTGGAGACTGGCACCAGTCTAGGGGGCAGGGCACCTGTGATATCAGTCCTCCCCGGGGCATGGCACACAACTCCTGAAAGGCGGACACACCCACCAGAGGTGAAGGGGCCAACAAAAATGGCCACTTTGACACAAGGCAGAATTATGGGTTCCCAAGGCAAACATCTCGGGACAGGCAAGAAGGCAAACGCGAAGGGACAAAGCGTGGTGGCCTCATTCGCGTGAGGCGTCTGGAAGGGGGAAAGTTTTTGTGGGGGTGTGTTAGAGGCCATGGAGCCGTTAGGGGCTGGGGTTGACACACACCGCCTGACGGTTGGAGAGATTCTGCGAGGTCGAGGGGAAAGCGCGCTTGAGTCTCCCAAGTTATATCCTTAAGAACGGTCAGAGCAGTACATTTTAGGATACATACTTCACCCTATTTTTATTTATCTTGTTTTGACTTTGGCTTTGGCTTTGGGACCACACCCGGCAATGCTCGGGAGCAACTTCTGGCTCTGCACTCAGGAATCACTCCTGGCAGTGCTCGGGAAACCATAACAGGGTGCCTGGGGGATCGAACCCAGGGCAAACTCCTGCAAGGCAAGCGCCCTACCCATGAACTATCTCTCCAGCCCCCTCACCTTTGTTTTTAAATAAACAAAATAGGTCAATGAATATGAACCCCACACTTAGAGCGGGGTGGGTGTAGAGTAAAAAAATAATCAGCAGATGCTTTAGAACAAAACCAGGTGGGGCCCCAGCAAAGCATCCCTGCCCTCCCCCGGGGTGTCTGCTGCAGTTGGGGGTGGGTGTTACGCTCCCAGCCAGTCCTGACCTGATGACATCGATGGGGGACCGCATCCGCTTCCGCTCCCGCTCAGGGACCACGTGCCACGTGAACACCAGCCGCCAGTCAAAGCCACCGATCTGAGGCTCTCCGGAGTTGCCCAGGTACTCAAAAGTGTTCCAGTCAATCATGTCGATCACGGGGCACACCACCGCCGTCTCCTCGTCCCCGATCCTGCAGTGACCACACACACACACACACACACACACACACATACACACACACACACACCCTAGATATGGCCAGGGCCGGAGAGACCAGGAACGCCCCCCCTTCCAAGCCATGCTCGCTCCCACTCCACTGAGGGCCAGTGTGTGCCCTCAGGTCCCCTGCTTCTGGACCCTGCATGGCATCGGTCCCCAATGCCACCCTCCAGCCTGGGATTCAGAGGGAGAGCGAGAAACGATGATGGCTCTGCTCTCAGCCCCTGGCACTGGCCTGGGCCCCTGGGTGTCCAGCTGCCGGGACCCTCTTTGAAGCTGGGGAAGAGAAAGAAGCCATGAAGGGAGCCAGAGTGGGTGAGGACAGGGATGGGGAGGGCAGAGAGCAGCAGGGTGAGGCTGGGGGCCGGATGATGGACACCCACACCTGCTTCCAGAGGCCAGCTGCGCAGACCCTGAACCCCCCCGCATCCTTGTCCACGCCCCATGGGGGCACAGCCCACCTGGAGAAGTCTGGGGGTGGCAGCATCAGGAGGGAGGAAGTGGAGGGAGTAAGGTGGGTCTGGGGGAAGGGCAGCCTGGAGTGGTTCCCCTCCCCCCTGGATTTAAAACCCTGTCAAAGAATGATACTTAAAAGCGTAGTTTAAGACTACAGGGGTAAGAAGATAAAAATAACCCAGGCGAGGGCCATCTGCTTCCTGTCCATGATTCTGCTCATGGTTTCCTAGTGAGGCTAAGGAAGGTGGGGGCCAGAGACACAGGACCCCAGGGAAGGTGCCTGCCCGACAGGTGGCTGCCCTGGTTCAATCCCCGGCACCCCATGTGGTCCCCTGAACACCACCAGGAGTGATCCCTAATCAGAGCCAAGAGTAAGCCCTGAGCACTCACGGGTAAGCCCCTTCACACACACAACTCCCCCCTCCAAAAAAAACATACAGGGGCTGGAGCCATAACACAGTGGGTAGGGCTTTTGCCTTCCACGCGGCTGACCTGGGTTTGATTCCCAGCATCCCATATAATCCCCCTGAGCACCACCAGGAATAATTACTGAGTGAATGAGCCAGGAGTGACCCCCTGTGCATTGCCGGGTGCGACCCATAAAAGCAAAAAATAAATAATAAATAAATACATAAGAGAAATTACTGTGAATCACCATTTCTGTGGGTCCCTTCAGGCTTGAGGAGCCCCAGGCAACACAGGTACTGTGAAGGACGACCAAAATGTGCTGCCTAGGGCTGTGATCTGATAAGATCAACACCATCCTGTTCTTGGCCTCTCTGCCCACGGCAGCACTTTTCGACTCAGGCACCTGACCAGCGGCAGTAAAAGCAACTCCCCTGTACCAGCAAGCCGTGGGTACAGCAGCGCCTGATGCCCTCGAAGGCGCCCAGCCCAGGGTCCCTGATCATGTGACCAGGGATGGAGCCGTGGCCTGAGACTGGGGGACGGGGCAGCCAGGCCGAGCCCGAGGCCCACGGAGCTGGGTCTCCCGTGTTCCCACTGGGCACCGCCCACGCACCTCTGCAGCAGTGGCTCCAGCCAGCCCTCGTGGCACTCGCAGTGGCAGTCCAGGAAGGTGAGGACATCGCCCTTGGCCCCCGAAGCCCCGAGCAACCGGGCGCGCACCAGGCCCTCCCTCTTGGTGGCGTGGATGAGGCGCACCTTGGGCAGGTGGGCCAGCTCGGCTTCCAGGCGCTCCTTCAGGTGCTCTGGGGAGGAGAATGGGGCAGCCGGCTCACTCCCGCCCTGCCCGGGCAAGGGAAGGCTGGGATGGAGAACTCTAGAACCACCAGCAACGTTCCCACGTGCCCCTCTTGGACCCAGACGCCCAGGTCTCAGGACTGTCAGGACTTGGTGCCCAGCTGGCTCTATCAGCATCGCCTCACGCTCACCTGCCCTGCACTCTGTCATGGGCAACGCTGAATGACCCCGAATACTCTCTCCACGATTTCCAGCCGAGTACATGGCCACCACCCCAAAGACATCAGTCCCCCAGGTTAAGATGTTTGATCCCAACGCCCCACCTGGTCCTCTGAGCACACCAGGAGTGAGTCCTGAGCACAGTGCCAGGAGCAAGCCCGGAGAACCGCCCAGCAGGCCCCAGAACAAACAAGCGAGACTACAGTCCTGAGCGTCCCCTGCAGCCAGGTGTGGCCAGGTGACTGTTCTTCTGCAGGGTAGGAGGTGAGACCCCCTACTAGGTGCTGCCCAAGTCCCCTGGACACCCTTCAGGACAGGTGGGAGTGAGAGAGAGAGGGGAGGGGCAAGGCTGGGGAAGGCCAGGGAGCACAGCACCCCAAAGAAGGCGAGTGTTCACCCCTGCCCCCACCCCTGGCCCCCACACCTGCCTCCACACCTGGCCCCCACACCCTCCCTCACAGTTGGCCCCCAACACCTCTCCCCCACCTCTGTCCCCAAGACCTCTCTCTCACACCCACCCCCCAACACCTGCCCTCTACACCTGTGCCCCCATGCCTAGAGCCCTTACCTATCCCCCACACCTGTCCCCCACACCTGCTCCCACACCTGCCCTCTACAGCCATACCCCAACTGCGAGGAGACGTTCCCTGTTGTCTCCTGTAAATCACTGTTATCTAGAGCCTCGCAGAGAACAGCCCAGCACAGCCTTCAATCAGAACCCGTCCACAGCGAGAACCAGACAGAGCTCAGAGGCAAGAGCAGGGGAGGGGAGGATGGGGGTCAAGGGAGGGCGGGGTGGGGGGAGGGGAGGTCAGGGCAGGGTAGAGGGGAGGCCGGGTACCTCTATCGCTGTAATCATCCACCAGGATGACCTCCTCCAGCAGGATGTCTGGGGACATCTCGAGGACACTGTAAACGGTGCGAAGGAGGGTTGACCAAGCTTCGTTATAAAACGCGATGATCACGGACGTCGTTGGCAGACTTTCATAATTGTACTTCTGCTCTCTGCACCTGCAGAAGCAACACAGCCTCAGGGACGGGAAACACCCTGCACCAGGGCATCCCAGGCCTGGCACGGTGCTTCGAAGGACCTCTGAAGGGAACGTCAGTCATGGTTGAGACCTGTCATAGAATTTGTCCGCATCTTCTAGAAATGCTTTGCCCTGGAGCCTCCTGGAAGCCTCGGTAGCTCCCAAGAAAGGTTGTACAACGACACCCAAAAAGCCTGAAGTCATTCTGGTAAGGGCAGGCTGGGTCACCCACGAAGTCGTACTGTTGACATGGCCTCTAGGGACAGATGGCCCAATGATGAACCTGGCTCAGATCCAATGCTACAGGGCCATCCCTGGGCCGGGATGGGATCCTCCAGAGCCAAACCTGATGGTGCCCAGGGGGCAGGCAGTGTCCAGGGAGGCACTTGGGTCTTTTCACACGGTCCCCTGACACTGAGCTCTCTCCCTGGTCTGAGGTTGTGTATTTAAGCTGGGCAGCAACGTTCACAGTTTTGCCACCCAAAACCTAGGCAGGCTCCAAGGACAGGAAGACGGTTCCATCCTCAGGCTGTGCAGGTTTCACCTCTGTCCACTCCCACTTCAACCCCACTGCCCAGCTTCTACTCAGCTTTCTCCTCCTCTGCCTGGCACCCTCCCTGCCCTCCTTCCAGAACCACCTGGAAAAAGCCCTGTGTGGAGAACACCTGTCTGGGGTGGCCGCTCCCTCCGGCCGTCGCCCGTTCCTGCATACCAAAAACTCATGTCCCCTCCACTCATCCCCTCCTCCCATTGCCCAAGTCTCCTCACAGACATGTTTGACTCATGCGAGGCTTGGGGCTGGGGCACAGGAATGCTAGGGACACTGGTGGACACCACGGGGCAGCCTTGTGGGGAGAGGAGGTTCGGGAACATGTATGTCTGACTGAGAATCAAATCCATCTCTGATGGTGGGGCACAGGGTCACTGTGGGCTTGTGCTGTCTGGGGAGCCTGTGGGCAGTGAAGGGTTCCACACTGGGGTGAGGCTCTGGGCAGAGAAAGTCCATCCAGTCCTTGAGAGGTTTGGGAAATACCTGGAGGTTTGCAGGTCCTTTACCTGAGGCATGATCTGGCCACTAGGGGGCCTGGCACCCAGGAAGCATTGGGGGCAAGGTTGGGGCTCTTCCCGGTGGACACTGCAGAGGGGGTGTAGACACAACAGGCACCATGGGCATGGGCATGACATATCAGGTTCTGATCCATGGTGAGACCCCACAGGACAGCTCATGCTTCATTAAGAAGTATGAGCCGTTCCCTGGCAGGACCCGCCACACCCAATGCCACACACCCACACAGGCTGGGATGCATCCATTTGTAGAAACAATCTTGGAAACAGGACAGTGGCTGTCAGAGAGAATGATTCAGCCCTCTCCCCTCTCTCTCCTCTGCCACCAATTCATGATCCCCTAAACTGTCCCAGGTAGTGCCTAGAACTCAGTTGCTGACTGTTCCAGCCTCCATCCTTTTCAGGACTTCCTTTGCCAGAATAGAAAAAGTGCACTGGAGGAGGGGGAGCTCTCGGCTCAGACTTTTGCTTGGTCTGTAGCCCATGATTCTGTCTGCCAAGCCTAAGGGGAGGGAACCAAGCAGGCAACAAGAGGCAGAAGCGAAAAACTAGGCAGGACCTCTGAGAGACCCACTCTAGGATGTAGACAAGATGGATGGGTCAGGAATCACCAAATTTGACAAGAATCAAATGTGAGGTTTGCTCTGACAAAATGGTGACCAGAACCAAATGGCAACCGGCTGAGTGGACAGCAACATTCCTGGAGTCAGAGATCACCTTGTTCCAGGTGAGGAAGACAAGACTTAATGCCCACCTGGTGACAGGAAGCCACCAGGCTTCATTCCAGGTTCCTTACCATTGACCCACGAACAGATGACTAGGAGCAGACCAAGACAACTCAAAAGGCCCCTTCATCTAACCCAGGGGGCGGGTGTACCATTGCCTCACCTGAGGTTCCGAGAGTCCGCGCGGGAGCGCCCCCAGTAAGCTACTCCTATTTCCATAACTTTATTTATATGTCTCTGTCCCTCTGTATGACCCGGACGGGGTTCCCAAATCTCTCACCGAGCAAGAGAGTAAGGGATAGCAGTTTGCCCGAGCAGGAATGGAAGAGGCTCACAGGAACGCTCAAACAATGGAGCTTAGAAACTGGAGTCACTACTGTGGGAGCACCTGAGAGCAGTAGGCACCAATGTATGTTAGATGAAAGTTGTTACCGCAGAATCGAGGTAGCCTGTAAACAACCTACATAATTATGCTCTGACCTGCTAATGCCCGTTTGGGGGTAGCTGGATAGAGCCTGCACACATGGAATACACTGGGATGCTTCCGGCAAACTCTTGGGTGCCACCTGTGTCTGGGTGAGACTCTGCAAGATCCTAAGAGAAAAAACTCCCAAGACAGTCGTTCAATGGGAGAACAGCTCTCCCCACCGGCAAGGGGTGAGAGGGGTCAAGCTGCTGATCCCCACAGTCTCCCAGCTCCCCAAACCTCAAGGCAAACCTGGACTTGGTGTTTCCAGAGCCCAGGGACCCAGAGGCCGGACACGGGGAGCTAAGCCCAGAGCCCCAGTAGAGGCTGCGAGAGGGTGTGCAGAACATGTGTGAGGTGTGCAGAACCGTGAGAGTGAATGGGCGACCCCAGGCCCATGGTGCAGGTAGAGGGGCAGGGCTATGAACTGGGCACCGAGGGGTAAACCAGGAGCTGCCTGTGACTGCCCTGGGCTGCCTTACTAGGAGTGTGACTCCCAGTAGAAATGTGACTGGCAGGAAGGGGCATGGCTGACCAAATTCCTGGAAATGACTGGAACAGGATGGCTCTTCCTTCTGAGGCTTTGCCATCTGGTCTGACACACGGATCTGGACACAATTCTTGTCACCAGTAGAGTGTCACTCAGCCAAGGCTGTCCCACCAGGTCCAGGCGTGCAGGAACAAAGAGGAGTCAGGGTCTGGTTCTCTATTTCATGGGGTCTGACCGTGCTGTGATGGTGGCAGTGGGACTTGTATTAGGGAACCTGATGGTCCACACAGAAGTGGGGCGCTATTATCAGGGATCAGCTCTGTACAGACTCGGGGACACTAGAAACATGTTCCATCCACGGCCCCATCCTGCTCCACTGATAACACACTGTCTTCCTGCCAGGGCAGTTGCCATGGAGAGGGACCCTGGCTGAGGGGACAGCACCTTGGACCCACCTGCTGCAGGAGCACTTTCAAGTCCTCATCCTGAGAAACCTGATGTGGCCACTAGGGGGCAAAGTGGGGTCTGTCCCTGGTGCCACTGCAGAGGGGAATGGGGAAACAGGCACCAGGGGCAGGGGAGGCCATGGAGGTGCTGCAGTGGAAGGCAGGGCTCTGGGTGCTGCATCCTGCCCTCCCTCCTGGGGACGCATCCGTGATTGAGACCTTCAACCCTTGGGGTGGACTCTCCTGGGGTCATTGACAGGCTTCACACAGGGGCAGGCAGGTGAAGCGTCTTGGCATGGTGACATGGCCAAGGCTTCCCACAATCTAGAAGCAACTGTCAACTACTGGCCAGACCTGCCCCGCCCAGTGACACACACACCCACAAAGGCCTGGGATAGATCCATTTATTGCAACAATCGTGAAAATCAGACAGTGGCAGTCAGGGACAAAGCCCGCCTTCCTCCTTCCCCTCTTCTCAGCCAGCAATACAAAGTCCCCAAACAGCCCCAAAGAGTGTGTTGAATCCGGTGACTGTATGGTACCAGCGGCCAAGCTTCAGGGCTGTCATGCGCAGAAACAGGACCCCACAATGGGGAGGGGAGAGCTGAGTTGTGACTTCTGACCTCCAAATCATTGTTTGCTAGTGCTGGCGGGATATAACTGCCATCCTGATCCCTCTGAGCTTGTGGAGGGGGACATCTCGGCCCCTCCAATACCTGGGGTCTAGTGTGGGGGGACACATCGGCACCCCCCGATCCTGGCGTCTAGTGGTGGGGGGCATCTCTGGCCCCCCCTCGATCAATGGCGTCTACTGGTAGGGGGAGGCATCTCTGCTCTCCCATCCCTGGCATCTAGTGATTGGGGGTCATCTCTGGCCCCACCGATCCCTGGCGTCTAGTGGTGAGGGGCATATCTGCCCCCCTGATCAATGGCGTCTAGTGGTGGGGGGGCATGTCTGGCCCCCCCTCGATCAATGGCGTCTAGTGGTGGGGGGAGGCATCTCTGGCCCCCCAGATCCCTGGCGTCTAGTGGTAGGGGGGGTAACTCTGGCCCCCCCAATCCCTCGTGTCTAGTGGTGGGGGGACATCTCTGACCCCCCATCCCTGGCATCTAGTGGTTGGGGTGGCATCTCTGGTCCCCACGATCCCTGGCGTCTAGTGGTGGGGGGGCATCACTGGCCACCCCGATCCCTGGCGTCTAGTGGTGGGGGGGCATCTCTGGCCCCCCAGATCCCTGGCGTCTAGTGGTAGGGGGGGTAACTCTGGCCCCCCCAATCCCTCGTGTCTAGTGGTGGGGGGACATCTCTGACCCCCCATCCCTGGCATCTAGTGGTTGGGGTGGCATCTCTGGTCCCCACGATCCCTGGCGTCTAGTGGTGTGGAGGCATCACTGGCCCCCCCGATCCCTGGCGTCTAGTGGTGGGGGGGCATCTCTGGCCCCCCGATCCCTGGCGTCTAGTGGTGGGGGGGCATCACTGGACCCCCCGATCCCTGGTGTCTAGTGGTGGGGAGGCATCATTGGCCCCCCCATCCCTGGCGTCTAGTGGTGGGGAGGCATCACTGCCCCCCCCCACCCCTGGTGTCTAGTGGTGGGGGGGCATCTCTGGCCCCCCCGATCCCTGGCGTCTAGTGGTGGGGAGGCATCATTGGCCCCCCCATCCCTGGCGTCTAGAGGTGGGGGGGCATCACTGGCCCCCCCGATCCCTGGCGTCTAGTGGTGGGGAGGCATCACTGGCCCCCCCACCCCTGGCGTCTAGTGGTGGGGGGGCATCTCTGGCCCCCCCGATCCCTGGTGTCTAGTGGTGGGGAGGCATCATTGGCCCCCCCATCCCTGGCGTCTAGTGGTGGGGGGGCATCACTGGCCCCCCCGATCCCTGGCGTCTAGTGGTGGGGAGGCATCACTGGCCCCCCCCACCCCTGGCGTCTAGTGGTGGGGGGGCATCACTGGCCCCCCCGATCCCTGGTGTCTAGTGGTGGGGAGGCATCATTGGCCCCCCCATCCCTGGCGTCTAGTGGTGGGGGGGCATCACTGGCCCCCCCGATCCCTGGCGTCTAGTGGTGGGGAGGCATCACTGGCCCCCCCCACCCCTGGTGTCTAGTGGTGGGGAGGCATCACTGGCCCCCCCCACCCCTGGCGTCTAGTGGTGGGGGGGCATCTCTGGCCCCCCCGATCCCTGGTGTCTAGTGGTGGGGAGGCATCATTGGCCCCCCCATCCCTGGCGTCTAGTGGTGGGGGGGCATCACTGGCCCCCCCGATCCCTGGCGTCTAGTGGTGGGGAGGCATCACTGGCCCCCCCCACCCCTGGCGTCTAGTGGTGGGGGGGCATCTCTGGCCCCCCCGATCCCTGGTGTCTAGTGGTGGGGAGGCATCATTGGCCCCCCCATCCCTGGCGTCTAGTGGTGGGGGGGCATCACTGGCCCCCCCGATCCCTGGCGTCTAGTGGTGGGGAGGCATCACTGGCCCCCCCACCCCTGGCGTCTAGTGGTGGGGGGGCATCTCTGGCCCCCCCGATCCCTGGCGTCTAGTGGTGGGGAGGCATCACTGGCCCCCCCCACCCCTGGTGTCTAGTGGTGGGGAGGCATCACTGGCCCCCCCCACCCCTGGCGTCTAGTGGTGGGGGGGCATCACTGGCCCCCCCGATCCCTGGCGTCTAGTGGTGGGGAGGCATCACTGGCCCCCCCCACCCCTGGTGTCTAGTGGTGGGGAGGCATCACTGGCCCCCCCCACCCCTGGCGTCTAGTGGTGGGGGGGCATCTCTGGCCCCCCCGATCCCTGGTGTCTAGTGGTGGGGGGGCATCACTGGCCCCCCCATCCCTGGCATCTAGTGGTGGGGGGGCATCTCTGGCCCCCACGATCCCCGGTGTCTAGTGGTGGGGGGGCATCACTGGCCCCCTGATCCCTGGTGTCTATTGGTGGGGGGGCATCTCTGGCCCCCCCTTGATCCTTGCCCTCTAGTGGGGGGGGGAATCTCTGCCTCCCCCGATCCCTGGCGTCTAGTGATGGCTTGATCCTTGCCCTCTAGTGGGGGGGGAATCTCTGGCCCCCCCTGATCCCTGGTGTCTAGTGGTGGGGGGGGCATCTCTGGCTCCCCCTTGATCCTTGCCCTCTAGTGGGAGCGGAATCTCTGACCCCCACCCGATCCCTGGCGTCTAGTCCTGGGGGGGATCTCTGGCCCCCCCTTGATCCTTGCCCTCTAGTGGGGGGCGGAATCTCTGGCCCCCCCGATCCCTGGCGTCTAGTGGTGGGGGGCCATCTCTGGCACCCCCATTTCCTGGGGTCTAGTGGAGGGGGAAACTGTGCCCCCTGATCCCTGGGGTGCCTTGGGGTGGGGACATTTCTTACCCCACATCTCGGGGTCTAGTGGATGGAGACTTTACTGTCCCCCTGGTCTCCCGTTTCTTGAGATGGAGAATAGTTGTGCCTTTGCCCTGATCCCTGGTCTTGCAGTGAGGGATATCCCTGGTTCTAGTGGAGGGAGAAGAGCAAAGGGCCAAGGCAGAAGGCAGAATTCCGGTGGCGTTGGGAGGACGGGTCTGGGCTAGATCAATTGGGTGAGAGCGGCAGCGTGCGTCGGTGCAATAAAATCGAGGTGTCAGCGGGGTGTCAGGCTGCCAGTGCTGTTCTTGCTGACCAGCTGCGTTTTCTGGATTTTCGGCGGGTCATTACAGGACCTGGGTCCGATGTGGGTGGACTCCTCTTCCTTAAGGACAGCAACAGGAGCGTCTCTGGATCTCACACAGGCCATGGTCCCTGCCCCCTGGGACTTGACTGACTCCTCCAGCTCCTGGACTCTGGCACTCCTCCTGCCTGGCCTCCTGTGCCTCCTCCTTGTCTGTGGCCTCCAGCTCCTCACGTTTTGTGTCCAGGAGCACCTGTGTGATGTTGGTCTCCATGCCAATCCCTTTGGAGTGGATGGGATGTGGGGCAGCATAAGGGTCTCAGCCAAGCAGGGGAGGTGGGGGGCTGGGGGTGGGGCCTCCTGGCTCAGCTCCCCAGTAGCCCCGCCCTCTGACCCACAGGGGCTTCTCCCTGTCACTCACCCTTTTCCGGGACTCCTTTTCACTTTACCAGGTTCTGCAGCTGCTGTTTCTGCTGCTGAGTCCCACAGAAGAGCACCTGGGGTGAAGGCACTAGCTGAGGAGGCAGGTCTAGGGCCTACCTGCCCCAGAGCCCGTGGCCCCTCTCTCACCTGGTCTCCCTCAGCTCCCTGATGGCGGCCTCCTCAGGGCCTGCTGCCTTGGTGGCACCTGCAGCAGCTGGTCTATGGGTTGTTTTTGCCGCAGCATCCGCTGGTACAGCTGCTCCTCCTTGGAGCCCAGGTGACGGGGGGCATCCAGGTGCTCTTGTCGGCAGCTATGTGCATTTCCAAGTACCAGCAGAAAATTCCCCCGGGAAGCCACTGACACTGCACCTTTTCGTCGTGCACTGGCATCTGTGGGAGGTAGGACAGTGTCTGTGAGGACAGGCAGGAGGGCCGACTACATCCCAGCCAGGAGATGCAGGGCTCAGACCCTCAGCCACAGGCCCCCATGGGGTCTTTGTCCCAGAGCCTAGGAGTTGGGTCTCCCTCTGCCTCGGACCCTGACTCCTACCTGGCAACTGCCAACTCCAGACCCCTCTGTGTAGTGTGGGCCAGTCAGTGCCACCACAGCCCTCAGTTAGGGCATTCTGACCTGTCCTTCCTGCCATCACCCAAGACAGGCTCTTGGCCTCACAGGGGGTCTCACCAGCCCATTTCACAGACCAGGAAAGTCACAGCCCAGAAGACTGAATGGTTATGCCCCAAGAATACCCCAGGGTGGAGGGGAGCTGATGGCCAGCAAACCCCTGCACCCTCTCTCAAAACTCTTCGTGTTCGGCAACTTTTCCTGGGCTCGCCGTGAAGACATGTTGGAATGATAGGTGATAATTGGAGATGATAGGAGACTCGCTCAGCTCCAAGACTGGGGAATGTTACCCAGACCCCTTCCCAGACCCAGACTGTTACAGAGACACAACTCGAGCCTGGCCGGGCTCCCGGTCGGCCACCACACAGCCCTCAGACTCCAGGCGGCACTGTGCCCGCTTCTCTCACCCCAGCTCAGTCCCCTCGGCCCCCACTCGCATCCGCAGTTATTCTCCGGGTTCACCCGTTGTTCCTGGAACCTCCTGCCTCCACCTGTCCTTGGAAATGTTGTCAACGATGTGGCTGTTTCAGGGGCACCCAGAGGCCGGTAAACCTGAGAGGAATCAGACAGTCAAGGACCCCAGACCTTCAACCCCACCCAAACTTCATGGTCCACAGCCCCGACTCTTGGTTCCTCCTGCTCATCTCGGGGGCTGCTCATTTCTCACCGCCATCTGCTGCTCCGGGCACCTTACTAAGTAGATTATTTCCTGCTTTGGACCCACTGGAGCCCTCCTGGCAGTGCTGGCAGGGACACGAGGGACAACTAGAAACAAGCGTTCTATGTCCCGGCCCTAGAGCTCTCTGCATTTTCATGGTCGTAACATTCTGGGGAGTGGACAGCTGACCCCATCTCCTCTGGCTGCCCGCGGAGCAGGACACAGGTGCGGAGGGACGGGGAGACTCGCCCAGCTCCTGCTCCCAGCCTGTCTCCCCTGTCACAGTGCCCCATTCACAGGGCCCCTCCCTCAACACTCGAAGTCACTCCTCCCCGCCTTGCCCTCCTCAGACATCACAGGCTTCAAGCTCCTGGTGCTGTGCACCAGCCCATATCACTCTCCCCTAAAGGATGACGCTCTGCCAAGCAATCTTCCGCCTTTATAAGATACACTTGATGTTTTAAAATTATGTTCTTTCAGCTCTTTCTGTCCCAAACAAGAGGGAAGGGGTGTTTTCGCACAGTTAGACCCACTGCCAGGAGGGTCTGTGATGAGGGGTCTGGGAGTCGGGGACCCTGCTTTGACTCCCCAGCTCCTCAGTGCTGCCCTGAGTTCCCACCCCCATTGTTTCCTGAGCTGGGGAGCCAGTGTCCAGCCACCCAGGTCTTTGGACAGCAGGAGCCCAGGAGTTCCTATTCTGGCGACAGGAACGGACAGGTCCTGGAGAGGGGCTCTCTGGGGACTCCCATCCCAGAGTCCCGGGAGACCCTGACGAGGACAGAGGCTGCTGGGGACAAAACTGCCGGAAGACTTGCTGGAAATGGGCCCGGGCTTGATCCTGTGGCCTCGGGGCCATACACTGACCAGTGCAGGACCAACGCAGGGCCTTTTCTTACCGTCCGTTGCGCTCTGCCAATTTCCAACGTTCCCCTAGAGATGACCCCTAGAGGTGACCCGTAGATGACCCGTAGAAGGGTCACCATCTGGAGCTGACCCCTAGATGACCCCTCGAAGGGTCAACAGGGCAAAGGTGTGATGGGGCCACTTCTCCCTCAAGCATCCTTGAGAAAGGGTGCCCCGAGCTTTTTTACAGGCAGGGATGGGGGTGTGGCCTCGGGTCTACAACCCCATTGGCCAGGGAGAAATCTAGAGCTCCAGGGGTAACCTCACAATGAAGGCTGCACCAGCCTCTGCCCTGGTGGGCCTGACGGGCCTCCCCGCCCCCAGCCAGACCCTCTGGCACTGTCCCCTACCGACGATGGTGGCTTGGAACTCTGTGGGCCCCACGGTGGGCCAGGAGCACTGACCCTTTCGGTCTCCCGTAGCTCAGTCCACGACTTTCTCATTCCCAGAGATCACGTCCCCCCATGCCCAGGCTGGGCTGCAGCTGCCAGGATTCGCCCCTGAGCACCCCTAGGTCTGGCCTGGCTGCTGCTGTGGGAGCCCAGCGAGCCTGGCAGAGGGGCTGTCCTGGTGGCTGTCCCCACCGCCCTTCACTCCCCAGGCCCCTCTCCTTTCTCTCCTTGGAGCCCCTGCCCTCCCTGCCCTTCCTCTCTCCTCTCCTCAGGCCCGCAGAGTTCTTGCTCCCTTATCCGGTGTCCACGTTCTCTCTGTCCTGTCTCTGCTTCTTCCCAGACTCGCAGCAGCCACTTTGTGGGGCTTTTGAGCCCGCAGACCCAGTTAGTCCCTGACCAGTTCCCCATGTTGCACAGAGACTTCCCTTTCTGAGCCCTGGAGGGCTCTTAATGACCCCACAGAACCTCCCTATCCCAGCTCTGCCCCTTTCTCTGAGGCTCAGTCTATCCTACTGGGAGCTGGACACCAGACTTGGCCTTGGGGAAGCTGGACACTTCTCTGGTGTTGCTCCGGGCCTGTTCTGGAAATCTCTCTCAATACACACACTCCCACCTAGGGCCGCTCAGCCTGGCCACGCTGCCTTCAGGTGTCCTGCGGCCTGAAAGTGACCCCAACCCCCCCATATCGCCTGTGCCCACTATGGCACCCCGAGTGCCCCTGTTCTCCCTGCCCTGAGCACATTCAGGCCCCAGTGGTCTGCGGCTGTCTCCTGTAGCTCTGACATCTCCCCCTCTCACTTTCGCTGGTCTGAGAATCAAATCCATCCCTGATGGTGGGTCATAGGGTCACTGTGGGCTTGTGCTGTCTGGGGACCCCGTGGGCAGTGAAGGGTTCCACACTGGGCTTAGGCTCTGGGCAGAGAAAGTCCATCCAGTCCTTGAGACGTTTGGGAAATACCTGGAGGTTTGCAGGTTCTTTTCCTGAGGCATGATATGGCCACTAAGGGGACTGGCCCCCAGGAAGCATTGGGGGCAAGGTAGGGGCTCTTCCCGGTGGGCACTGCAGAGGGGGTGTACACGGAATAGGCCCCATGGCATGGGCATGTCATGTCAGGTTCTGATCCATGGGGAGACCCCCACAGGACAGCTCATGCTTCATCAAGAAGCATGAGCCGTTCCCTGGCAGGACCCACACACCCAATGCCACACACCCACACAGGCTGGGATGCATCCATTTGTAGAAACAATCTTGGAAACAGGACAGTGGCTGTCAGGGAGACTGATTCAGTCCTCTCCCCTCTCTCTCCTCTGCCACCAATTCATGATCCCCTAAACCGTCCCAGGTAGTGCCTAGAAATCAGTTGCTGACTGTTCCAGCCTCCATCCTTTTCAGGACTTCCTTTTCCAGAATAGAAAAAGTGCACTGGAGGAGGGGGAGCTCTCGGCTCAGACTTTTGCTTGGTCTGTAGCCCATGAACCAAAGGTTTGAGTGTGGCCTCGTTTTCCCTGGGTCAAGGAGGGGTAGATGGTTGTACCCAAGTGCCGTTTTGAAAATCGGATGCTCTGAATGAGTGTTTCCTCTAAGCACTGAGATCCTTCCAAGTACTGCTTCATTGACCCTCATGGCCTGTGTACATACCTGAGAGGTTTGGGGTTTGTGGGGATCTCTATTTGCTCCAGCCTTTGTGATCAGGAGACCCTGTGGTGCCAGGGAACGTTCTTGACCTCATGCATCCCAAGCCTGTACTGAGTCTCCTGAGATTTCTCTCTGGACTTCTGGACAGAATTTTAACTCAAAAAAGTGGAAAATGCCCTGGACCATGCAAAGACAGCCCACAAACCGGAAATATCTCAACATTTAGGTGGGAAAGCAGGGGTGAGGTGTCATTCTCCACTCCTCTCTCCTGGGATATAGTCTAAGGTGGGGGGTGGGGAGGTGGTCATTTATTATTGCTACTCTTTGAACTATTTCTATGGGGGTGAGTATTTCTGCTCCTGGGACTCCTTATTGTGTAGTGTTGGAGGACATGTCTCCTATCTGAGCTCTGTTCTCTGTTGTGGGATATTTCTTACCCCAGAGCTCTTGTGTCTAGTATTGGAAAACAATTTTCCCCAACATCCCTAGTGTTATTTTCTGGAGGAAATTTCAGCTCTGCTCATCCCTGGTGCCAAGTAATTGTGAACATTTCTCTCCCCGGAACCCTGCTGTCTATTGTTAGGGGAAACCTCTGCACCCCATGTCACTGGTGCCTACTGCTTGGGGCCTGTTTTTGCCTCCCAGACCACTAGTGTCTATTATTGGGGGACATTTGTGCCCCCCACATCCCCGGTGCCCAGTGTTGGGGTAGATTTCTGCCTCCAGATGCACAGTCTTGCCCACACTACCAGCTTGTCCTTCTTGACTGTTACCACCTCCAGCTCCTAGGGCTTTATGATCTCCACTGTGTTCGCCTCCACTTCAGTGCCCTTGGATTGACTGAAACTGGATAGACTGCGGGGCAGCCCCAGGCTCTCAGCCAACCAAGGGAGGTGGAGGGCTCGGGAGCAGGGTCTGCCTGGTTCTGCCCCCAGAGTGTCCTGCCTCTTGACCCCCACTGGGGTCAAGTCCTGGCCAAGTCCTGGCCAAGTCCTGGCCTGAGTCAGGCCACTGTGGAATGTCCAAGTGGACTGTCACTGCTCAGGCAGAGTCACAAGTGGAGGGCCAGTGCTGTCACCCCCTTTCCCTCCCTCACCCCTTCCCACTAGCAGGGAAATCCCTCTTATGGCCTCTAAGAACTTGAGCAATCCTTCCTTAGGGCACTGGGAAAAGGCCGGCCCTGTCTGCTTGCAGCACTTTTCTTTGGGTGCTGGCACCACACCCAGGCTTTACTCCTGACTTAGTTCAGGGACCATACCTATTGGACCTAGGGGGGCCCATTGATCCAACGTCAGCAGTGTGCAAGACGATCACTTTATCTGCTGGACTAATACCCTGCTCCAAGCAGTACTTTTCTTTCAGCTGCTTCCCACCTAAATCTCCTTCCTGTAGAGTTGGGCTCCCTTAAAGATGCCCCACTCCCCCATCTGTCCGGCACAGTGCCCAGGGAGATAGCCCCGTGGAACCCGAAGCTTCCACTCCCAAGCACTTTCAGACTTTTCAAGAATGGGCCCCAGGGATATTGCAGGGTTTAAGGTGCTTGCCTTGATGCAGCCCAGCCCTGTTCAAGTCCTGATACTAGGATCTCCTGAGCCCTGCTGAAGAGGAGAGGGGACCTCTGCCCACATTTCCTGCAGGCTAACTTCAGACAGGCTATCCTGGAGAGCAGGAGCTGCCATGAGGCACAGGGTCTGGGGGAGACGAGACAGCCACGGAAATCACCCGGGATATCCCAGAGGTGGTCTGTCACACTGTTCAACTTAGAAACCTGGGAAAATCCCCCAAATTTTCCTACGTTATTCATATGCTCCAGATCCTTATCTGCACCAAGAAAGCTTGGTCATTTCTTGTTCCATACTCTCCGGTCAGCTGCACGGTAATACCCCGTCGCCCATCAGATCTGCTGTAAAACTGATCTCTCGCCTTGTGCGGTGTTCAGACTTTGGAGCTGTTCATTCCATTAGCACTATTATCTCATCATGTTCTCCCACATTCCAAAATGTGCTTTTTTTTCCTTTACGGGTCACACCCAGCGATGCACAGGGGTTACTCCTGGCTCATGCACTCAGGAATTACTCCTGGTGGTACTCAGGGAACCATATAGGATTCTGGGAATCAAATCCAGGTCAGCCGTGTGCAAGGCAAACACCCTACTCACTGTGCTATCACTCCCGTCCCTGCTGCTTGGTTTTTATTTAGCTTTAGGCAGAAATTTTAGCAAAGTACGTATGTGTTCATAGTCGTTGAAAACTCAAGATTATATTAGTGCTGCAATTCTCATTTGTGAAACAACAAAACTCACTACCAAGCAGGGGAGAAAGGAAGACAAGACCAAAAGGAAAAAGAGCAACACCCAAGCAGTGGCACCTGGTGCACAGGAGGATTTGGCAGAGAGCATGGAGGCTGGGTGGCACTGCCACTCGTCCAGTGGAGACAGCACTACCCCAATAGAGTTGTTAAGGCCAGGCCCCAGCACCTCCAGTGGAGACAGCCCTACCCCAGTGGAGAGTTTAAGGCCATACCCCAGCACCTCCAGTGTGCCCTTGGTCTAGAGGAGGCGAGAACTGGCAGGGCAGACAAGGGGCAGGGAGAAAGAGGGGAGCCGGAGCAGGAGCAGGAGTCAGGGGTGGAGGATGGGGAGGGGCAGAAGGCAGGCCCCAGATCATTGGCCCAGAGGGCCATGCCAAACTGCAGGAGAGAACAAAGTGCCTATATGACAGCAGACAAGCTGTGACCCTCTGTGAATGGGAGTGGCAGACATTCAAAGTTGGGTAGCTTCCAGAAATGTCTACTGACATCAGGACCACTTGGACAGTCTGACAGAGTCACAGGGAGTCCCCAGGCAGGCAGGGAAGGCAGGGTAACTTGGTACCTACACTCCCAAGAAAAGCCTCGTGGAAACGGTCGCCCCATGACCTCCAAGACAGGGCAACATAGGAAGCAGAGCTCGATGAAGGTATCGGATGTGCAGCCCTTCCCTGCTTTTGCTGGGCCTGAGAATCCATGGTCTCAGCAGATGCTGGGGGTTCCATATGGAAAACAAGGTTCTCCCTGTTCCCCACTTTAGTATCTTATTGGTGTTAGAGCTTCCGACAGAGCTAGAAGAGCAAATAAATGTCCACCTTGACACTGTGGATTCCCACTTTGGAAAATACCCTCTCCAGGCGCCCTCTAATGGCAGTATCATGCCCCTCTGCTGGTAAACTCATGCTAGGAGTGAGCCTCCAGAGACAGTGACAATGTCAGGTAGACCGTGAGGTGTGGCTAGGGATAGGGAAAGATACTGCGCAGGTGTGGGAGGCAGGAATAGTGGTGGGATGCAGCTCAACTGGGAGCAACCCATTGGCCTCAGTTGAGAAGTCATGACCTGCGCCGAGTCAGTGTGGTCGGTCCTGCTGGTCACCTTGTGGTACCCAGCCCTTCCACTTTCTTGAGTCTGTTTTCCTCTAGTGCCCAATGATTGACAGGCTTGAACCTCAAAAGATGTGTTTCTCCCTTTGCAAATTGTTCCAGGAAGCAGACCCCCGTTTGCCTTTGGGCCAAAGGATCCAGAGACAGGAGGAATCCTCAGTTAGTGTGGACCCGTTGCCCAAGGATTCAAAAACTCGGCCACCTTCTTCAGGAAGACCCTGGCTCTGGACTTAAGGAAATCCTTGTTGGAGCCCTAGAATGCACCATCCTGCAGTCTGTAGATGATTCAGTCCTAGTGTCAGAAGCCAAGAGGACTGAAAGAGAGCCTCAGAGGCTCTGCTCCAGCTCTTGGTTGAGGCTTGGCACCACACCTCCTGGAAGAATGAGCATTTAGAAGTGAAAAAAAGAAAAATAACCCCAAAAAACCCTTTCTAATCAGCAGTAGGGCCCAGAGGCAAAGAGGTTGATCCTCTTAGTGCCTGAGAAAGGGCACCAGGTTCTAGGTGCCCTGACCCAGAGTAGGGCCATTGGCAGAGGTCTGGGCATACCTGTCTCTGAGGCAGGGGGCTCTGATCTCTCCCTGTGCCACAGAGGTAAACAAACTATCTACCTCCAGGTCCCCATTCAGGAGTGACACTGATGACTAACAAAGGGCCCCAGTGGCTACCAATTGCCCAGATGGCACAGTCCCTGGGATTATGTGAAAATCCACGTCTAACTTTTGCGACTCTAGATTTTGGTGTGAAAACCCACTCTAACGTTCGCGACCCCAGCCTTTCTGCCTATCGGATGGGACCACATCCTCTGACTTGCAAGGAGCAGTGGATTAAATCTCTTGCTCAGAACCACTGAACAGTTCAGGAGCAGTTTCCAAGCTGAGTGGCATCCGGATAAAGACCATAAGAAAGAAGCCCTGAACCCTCTGGAAAGGCTAAGAGGGGCGCGCTCGGGGAGGGATAGGGACAAGCACGAAACATGGTGAGACCCCACGATCTCTATATTTCATATTAAAAATTGAAATTTATTTCTTTGGATTTATTTTTTGATTGGGTTTTTATTTCATGTTTTGAGTTTGTTTCTGCATATATGGATGTGTTGGCGGCGGTGTAACTTTTTTTATCCAAGTATTTTTAAAAATTTTTTTATTAGTGAAACACCATGAGGTACAGTTATAGACTTACAAATTTTTCTGCTTGGTATTCAGTCACACAATGATCAAGTAACCATCCCTCCACCAGCGCCCATCCTCCACCACCACGGGTCCCAGCAACCCTCCCACCCCCCCCATCCCCCCTCCCCACCCTGCCTCTGTGGAAGGGCATTCCCCCTTGTTCTCTTTCTCCTTTTGGGTGCTGTGGTTTGCAAGAGAGGCACTGAGTGGCAATCATGCTTGGTCTATAGTCTACTTTCAGCATGCTTGTCCCACCCTGGGAGGATCCTCCCAACACCCTTTATTTGGTGCTCTCTGCTCTATCTGAGCCTACTTGGAGGCTGTGTAACTTTTTTACATGCAGAGTACGAGTCTCAATGTTGTTCTGTTTGGGTCATCTCGCCACTCCTAGTACGCAGTATTCCTGCCATGGGGGCACGTCTGCAATTGCTTTGTGTAGCCGTAGAGCCTCATAGTCCCATAGCCCCATTCCTCAATGGGAAGGGGCAGAGGAGGGGAGAAGGGAGGGTGCAGGAAGGAGGAGGGGGAGAGGAGAAGGGCGGGAAGGAAGAGGGAAGAAAGACAAGATTGGGGTAGATGAATATGATTTTGACAGGGTAGGTAAAAGACGGAATTACAGGTGAGTAAGAATTCTCTTTGACCCTTTTCAGGGGCATGCAGGTGACAGGCTCTAGACATGGTGAATCTCATGTCAAGGGCCACCCACAATCTAGAAGCAACTGCCAACTGCCGGCAGGACCCACCTCGCCCAATACACATACCCACACGGCCTGGGATGGATCCATTTATTGAAACAGGCTTGGAAATAGGACAGTGACTGTCAGAGAGTGATCCAGCATGCCTCCTTCCTCTCTCCTCTCCTCAATTCATTAGTGCCCAAACAGCCCCCAAAGAGTGTCTAGAACTGGTTGCTCGATGTTTCCAGCTCTCGTTAGCTTCAGGGCTGCCATATGCAGAAACAGGGCTGTGTACTGGGGAGGGAGAGCTCGACCTCAGCCCTTGTTTGGCTTTTGAAGCTATCATGACTGAGGTTGGAGTGTGGCCCAGTTTAAATTTCTGCTCCCAACATCCCTGGTGCCTAGAGGTAGGAGACATTTTTGTCCCACTGATCCCTGCGGTCTAGTGTTGGGGGACCTTTCTGCCCCCTTGATCCCTAGGGTCTAGTGCTGAGGGAAAGTGGAAGAGTGTGGAGGAGGGAGGAAGGAGGAGAGTGGGAAGAACTGGATAAGGGCTAGATTAGTTGGAATTGAAGAACACAGGGTACATCATCAGGGTAGAAAAAGTGGATTAATGGTGAACAAGTTGTCCAGCAGAACTCGAGTGGACGAAATAGATTCTGGTTATTTGGGGGCAGGTCATTACAGTATCCTGATCTGAGGTCTGCGGCCTCCTGTTCCTCACAGACAGGAACAGGAGGGCCTCTCTGGGTTCTTTACACAATCCATGATCCCGCTCCCCGGGTCTGGACGCCAGACCTTAGTCTCAGATGCTTAGTCTTCTCACACGCCACCAGCCTGTCCTTCATGACCATCACCTCGAGTTCCATAGAGGTCATGGTCTCACAAACCTCCACTATGTTCACCTCCAACTCCGTGTTCTTCGACACTGGATTGAATGTGGGGCACTCCAGGGTCTCAGCCAAGCAAGGAAGTTGGATGCATCTCAGGGGTCCCGCCTGGCTCCACCTCCCATATAGCCCCACCTCCAGATCCCCAACAGGCACTTCTCCCTCCTGGAGACTGACCCCACCACTCACCCTCTTCAGGGTACCCTTGGGATTCCAGCAAGGCCTGGGGCTCAGTTGCTCCTGATTTCAGGACTGAGGATCCCCTAAAGATGAAGGCACCTGGTGAGTAGGCAGGTCTAGGACCGGATGTGCCTTCCTGTCCCTGAGCCCCTGCCCACCCCCTCACCTGGGTTTCCCTCAGCTCCCTGAAGGTGTCCTCCATCAGGGCCTGCTGCCTTGTTAGCACCTGCTGCAGCTGGTCCATGATCTGCTTGTGCCTCAGCACCTGCTCAACCTTGGAGCCCAGGTGAGTGGGACATCAAGGTGTGGGGTTGCCGCTGTGTGCTGCTTTTGGTACCAGCAGAAGCATTCCAAGCTGCAGGCACTGCACCTTCTGGTCTTGCATGCACATCTATGTCATGAAAAAGGTCGAAGGCTGTCCAAATCCCAGCCACAACATTCAGGGCCCAGACACTCACACACAGGCCCAAGGAAAACAGCACATCGGGTAACCTGTGCCCTGCACATTCCCCTGGGGGCCTTTCTCCCAAGGCCTTAGAAATGGGGCCTATCCCTACCTCAACCCAGCAGCCTCCCCGCTACTAGGACCCTCTCTGTGCAGTGAGGGCCAGTCCGCACCCCCACAACCCCTCTAGCCTCTTCTAGATTTTGATACATTATAGTGAGTGGCGTCCTGGCCGGTCCTTCCTCCCACCACCCCAGGCGGGCTCCTACCCTCACAGTGGGTCTCCCCCGGCACCTTCTGTCATTTCTCCATATCCACCTTGTCCTGATTCACTCCCCTTGCAGCTGATCTGGAGTTGGCTCTGCAGTAGCACCTGCTCCTCCTCCTGCTCATTCTCAGAGACCGACACTGGTCAGAGGCCACGTCCTACTGCGGGAGGCCGAGATCCCAGTCCTGTTGCTGCCGCAGACACTCACCTGTTTGTCTTGCAGTCCCACCTGTGGGCGCAAGGCTGGGAGTGAGGACAGGCAGCCAGGGCATCCTGCTCTGGGTCCAGGGATGTGGAGGTCAAGTACCGACTGCCAGGCCCAAGGCTGATAGCACTTGGGCAATCTGTCCCCTGTGCAGGCCCCCATGGTATTGCTCCAGGGGCCTAAAAGATGAGATCTCCCTTGACTGGGGACCCTGTCTCCTGTCCTGTGTTCAGGGATCACCCCTAATATTGCTCAAGGATCCATAGGAGGTGCCAGGAATCAACCCAGGATAGAAATATGCAAAGCAGACACCTCACCACCTGTTCTAGCTTTTGATATATTACATTTCCTTGTTTGTTTGCTTATTTGGTTTTGGAACCACAGCAGGGATCAGTCCCAGCCATGCTCAAGGGACTCTATGGGATGCCAGAGATTGAAGTCAGAGAGCCCAAGTGCCCTTCCCGCTCTACTATCTGCCGACCTCTTGTATCTTTTTCAAAATTAAAATTTTAACTTACCGTTGATTTTTCTACATTGCATCCCGAAAGGAATACCAGTTTACAATGGTGCGTGTGAAATTCCCAAATTCTCCAGCGAGTCCCACTGCAATAAGAACCGTCCCTCCCATCTTCCCCCTCCTCTTTTTCGCATACTTGGAGATTTTTGGAGGGACATACCCAGTGTTGCTCAGGCCTCACTCCTGGCTCTGTACTCAGGGACGACTCCTGGTGGGGTTTCGGGATCATATGGGGTGCCCTGGGTCACATCTGGATTGGCTGGTCCACAGGGCAAATGCCCTACCCTCTGGACTACCTCTTTAATCCTGCAAGATAGTTTTCTTGAAAGAAACTTACTCAGTAAGATATGAAGGGAGCACGTGTTCAAAACAGAATCTGGGCTAAAAGAGCTGACCACTCCCCCTAACTTCTAACAGCCAGTAACTGCCTGTACCCCTCATCACTGTTTTGTGTGTGTGTGTGTGTGTGTGTGTGTGTGTGTGTGTAATTTATATTTTTAATTTTTTTTTAATTTTTATTAGAGAGGCATCCTGAGGTACAGTTGTAAACTTACAAACTTTTGTGTTTGGGTTTCAATTATACAATGATCAAATACCCATCCCTCCACCAGTTCCCATTTCCCACCAACACGGATCCCAGTATTCCCCCTACCCCTCATCCCCCACATCCCACCCTGCCTCTGTGGCAGGGCATTCCCTTTGGTTCTCTCTCTCTTATTGGGTGTTGTGGTTTGCAAAAAAGGCAATGGGTGACAATCATGTTCGGTCTATCTACTTTTAGCCTGCTTCTCTCATCCTGGGAGGATCCTCCCAACACCCTTTATTTGGTGTTCCCTTCTCTATCTGAGCTCCCTTTGCCCCTAGCATGTGTGGCTGGCCTCCAAGCCATGGAGTAAAATTCCTGGTACTAATCTTGGCCAATCTTGGATGTTAATCACTTAATCACTTAACTTCCCGTTAGTCGTCGATTTGCTCGAGCGGGCGCCAGTAACGTCTCCATTTGTCCCTGTCGCGTGCTAGTGTAGCCCAATGGCATCTCTTCGCTCCGGGAACATGGAGGGCCTCAAACCGATCGTTCATGACCTTTACAAAGAAGTCTGACCATCTGGTAGGTGGGGGGCCACGCGGTCTCTTGACATCCCGTGGAATCCAATCAGTAACAGCTCTAGTCCAACGGTCGTCTTTAAATCTCATTACGTGACCAGCCCATCTGATTTTCGACACCTTGGCAAATGAGACAGCGTCCCTGATCCTTGATCGTCGACGGATGTCAGAACTCCGGATTCGTTCTCTCATTTGAGTGAAACGTGATATTCCAAGCATAGCTCTTTCTATTCTTCTTTGGGAGACCTGAATGGCGTTCTCATCTTGTTTGCGTAGGGCCCAGGTCTCTGAGGCATATGTTAATGCAGGAAGAACAGTGGAATCAAAGAGATGTGCCCGGAGCCGGAGGTTCTTCGTCCTCTTAGCTATTTCTTCGACGTTCTTGAAGGCGTTCCAAGCCGCTCTCTTCCTCCTGCGCAGCTCGGGTGCCAGGTCATTTGTCATGTTGACCTCTCGACCTAGGTACACATAGCTGTTGCATTCGGAGATGGTCGTTCCATTGAGAGCGAATGGGGTGTCAGGAACAAGGCTGTTTCTCATAAACATTGTCTTCGTAAGATTCAGCTGTAGTCCTACCTTTCCACACTCACGGTCAAAGTCGTCCAGCATTTGTGCCGCTTGGCTGATGTTTGGTGTTATTAAAACAATGTCATCAGCAAAGCGGAGGTGGTGTAGTTGCCGACCATCTATCTTCACTCCCATTCCTTCCCATTCCAGTCGTCGCATGATGTTCTCGAGGGTGGCACTGAAGAGTTTTGGTGAAATGGTATCACCCTGCCGCACCCCTCTCTTGACATCAACGATCACTTCTTTGTAAGAATGGTGAGATCCTGGTAGTGAATCCGCAATACAGCTCACAGAGGATCCTGATGTATTGGGCTTGAATGCCCTGATTGGCTAGGGCTTCAATGACCGCTTCCGTCTCAACAGAATCAAAGGCCTTCTTTAAATCAATGCGGCAGAAGCCGGGAAAAGTATTCGTAACGCCCGCCTGTCCTTCGCCAACTATAAGACCAAGATGACTGCCCTCCGACGTCCTGATCGATCCATCACATCCTCCAGAACGGCAATGGAGAAGATTATCCATGACTTCTACTCAAATCTCTTCGATAGCCATGTCCACTTGCCGACATACCAAATTCCACAGGATGGGTATGTCGTTCCCAACGTTCTCCCTTCCGAAATCCGACACGCCATTTCGTCAGTAAAGAAGCAAACAGCACCCGACCCAGACAAGGTCAGACCTGAACACCTGAAGAACCTGCCGTCAGTACTCATCAATACACTGGCTCGGCTCTTCACTCGCTACCTGTCTGAATGCAAGGTTCCATCTCAATGGAAAACCAGCAGGACCATACTACTGTTCAAGAAGGGAGACATCCATGACATTGGCAACTATCGCCCGATCTGCCTATTGTCTGTCATCTACAAGTTGTTCACTCGAGTCATCCTGAATAGGATTGGCAGAACACTAGATGAAGGACAACCATGTGAGCAAGCAGGGTTCCGCAAAGGATTCAGCACCATCGACCATATCCACACGATAACCAAACTCATTGAGGTTTCTCGGGAGTTCAAGATGCCGCTCTGCTTAACGTTCATTGACTTGGGTGTTAGTCTACTATTTTGTTGCTTTATGTTCCCCAGATGAATGCAATCTTTCTATGTCTATCCCTCTCTTTCTGACTCATTTCACTTAGCGTGATACTTTTCATGTAGTACCACTTGTATGTAAATTTCATGACTTCATCTTTTCTAACAGCTACATAGTACTCCATTGTGTAGATGTACCAAAGTTTCTTTAACCAGTCATCTGTTCCTGGGCACTCAGGTTTCTTCCAGTTTCTGGCTATTGTAGAGTGCTGCAGTGAACAAACAAGTGCAGATGTCATTTCGACTATACTTTATTGCCTCTCTGGGATATATTCCCAGGAGTGGTATTGCTGGGTCAAATGGAAACTCAATTTCTAATTTTTTGAGAATCGTCCATACTGTTTTCCAAAAGGGCTGAACCAGTCGGCATTCCCAACAGCAGTGAAGGAGGGTCCCTTTCTCGCCACATCCGTGCCAGCACCGGTTGCTTTTATTCTTGTGGATATGGGCCAGGCTTTGTGGTGTGAAATGATATCTCATTGTGGTTTTGATCTGCATCTCCCTGATGATTAATGATGTGGAGTATTTTCTCATGTGCCGTTTAGCCATTTGGATTTCTTCTTTGTGAAAGTTTCTATTCATTTAATCTGCCCATTTTTTTTAATGGGGTTGGATGTTTTCTTCTTGTGGAGTTCAACCAGTACTTTGTATATCCTTGATAAATCAACCCCTTATCGGATGCGTATTTGGCAAATATCCTTTCCCATTCTGTAGGCTGTCTTTGTATTTTGGTCACTGTTTCTTTTGAGGTGCAGAAGTTTCTTAGTTTAAGATAGTCCCATTTGTCTATCTCCGCTTTCAATTGCTTGGCCAGTGGCGGGAATGACTAAATTTGACAAGAAACAAATGTGAGGTTTGCTCTGACAAAATGGTGACCAAAACCAAATGGCAACCGGCTGAGTGGACAGCCACATTCCTGGAGTCAGAGATCACCTTGTCCCAGGTGAGGAAGAAAGACTTATCGCCCACCTGATGACAGGAAGCCACCAGGCTGCATTCCAGGTTCCTCACCATTGACTCACGAACAGATGACTAGGACCAGACCAAGACAACTTAAAAGCCCCTTTGGTCTAACCCAGGGCACGGGTGTACCACTGCCTCACCTGAGGTCTGCCCAGGAGGGCCCCCAGTAAGCTACTTCTATTTCCTTAGCTTTATCTGTCTCCGTCCCTCTGTCTGGCCTGGATGGGCTTCCCAAATCTCTCACCGAGCAAGAGAGTAAGGGATAGCAGTTTGCCCGAGCAGGGAGGGATGGAAGAGTCTCACGGGAACGCTCGAACTCTGGAGCTTAGAAACTGGAGTCACCGCTATGGGAGCACCTGAGAGCACTAGGCACCACTGTATGTTAGATGAAAGTTGTTACCACAGAATCGAGGTAGCCTGTAAACAACCTACATAATTATGCTGTGACCTGCTAAAGCCTGTTTGAGGGTAGCTGGATAGAGCCTGCACACGTGGAATACACTGGGATGCTTCCGGCAAACTCTTGGGTGCCACCTGTGTCTGGGTGAGACTCTGTAAGATCCTAAGAGGAAAAACTCCCAAGAGAGTCGTTCAATGGGAGAACAGCTCTCCCCACCGGCAAGGGGTGAGAGGGGTCAAGCTGCTGATCCCCACACTCTCCCAGCTCCCCAAACCTCAAGGCAAACCTGGACTTGGTGTTTCCAGAGCCCAGGGACCCAGAGGCCGGACACGGGGAGCTAAGCCCAGAGCCCCAGTAGAGGCTGCGAGAGGGTGTGCAGGACATGTGTGAGGTGTGCAGAACCGTGAGAGTGAATGGGCGGCCCCAGGTCCATGGTGCAGGTAGAGGGGCAGGGCTATGAACTGGGCACCGAGGGGTAAACCAGGACCTGCCTGTGCCTGCCCTGGCCAGCCTTACCAGGAGTGTGACTCCCAGTAGCAGTGGCAGGAAGGGGCATGGCTGACCAAATTCCTGCAAATGACTGGAACAGGATGGCTCTTCCTTTTGAGGCTTTGCCATCTGATCTGACACATGGACCTGGACGCACGTCTTGTCACCAGTAGCTTGTCACTCAGCCAAGGCTGTCCCACCAGGTCCAGGCGTGCAGGAACAAAGAGGAGTCAGGGCCTGGTTCTCTATTACATGGGGTCTGACCGTGCTGTGATGGTGGCAGTGGGACTTGTATTACGGAACATGATGGTCCACAAAGAAGTGGGGCGCTATTATCAGGGATCAGCTCCGTACAGACTCGGGGACACTAGAAACATGTTCCATCCACGGCCCCATCCTGCTCCACTGATAACACACTGTCTTTCTGCTGGGGTGGGTGCCATCCAGGGGGAGCCTGGCTGAGGGGACAGCATCTTGGACCCACCTGCTGCAGGAGCAATTTCAAGTCTTTTGCCTTGCACGCAGCCAACATGGCCGACCCGAGTTCGATTCCTCCGCCCCTCTCTGAGAGCCCGGCAAGCTACCGAGAGTATCTCGCCCGCACGGCAGAGCCTGGCAAGCTCCCCATGACGTATTCGATATGCCAAACACACTAACAACAGTCTCCAATGGAGACATTACTGGGCCTGCTGGAGCAAATGGATGATCAAGGGGAGGGCCATCCTGAGAAACCTGATGTGGCCACAAGGGGGCAAAGTGGGGTCTGTCCCTGGTGCCACTGCAGAGGGGAATGGGGAAACAGGCTCCAGGGGCAGGGGAGGCCACGGAGGTGCTGCAGTGGAAGGCAGGGCTCTGGGTGCTGCATCCTGCCCTCCCTCCTGGGGACCCATCCGTGATTGAGACCTTCAACCCTTGGGGTGGACTCTCCTGGGGTCATTGACAGGCTTCACACAGGGGCAGGCAGGTGAAGCGTCTTGGCATGGTGACATGGCCAAGGCTTCCCACAATCTAGAAGCAATTGTCAACTACTGGCCAGACCTGCCCCGCCCAGTGACACACACACCCACACAGGCCTGGGATAGATCCATTTATTGCAACAATCGTGAAAATCAGACAGTGGCGGTCAGGGAGAAAGCCCGCCTTCCTCCTTCCCTCTTCTCAGCCAGCAATACAAAGTCCCCAAACAGCCCCAAAGAGTGTGTAGAATCCGGTGACTGTATGGTACCAGCGGCCAAGCTTCAGGGTTGTCATGCACAGAAACAGGACCCCACAATGGGGAGGGGAGAGCTGAGTTGTGACTTCTGACCTCCAAATCATTGTTTGCTAGTGCTGGCGGGATATAACTGCCATCCTGATCCCTCGGATCTTGTGGAGGGGGACATCTCGGCCCCTCCAATACCTGGGGTCTAGTGTGGGGGGACACATCGACACCCCCCGATCCTGGCGTCTAGTGGTGGGGGGCATCTCTGGCCCCCCCGATCCCTGGCATCTAGTGGTGGGGAGGCATCTATGGCCCCCCCGATCCCTGGCGTCTAGTGGTGGGGAGGCATCACTGGCCCCCCCACCCCTGACGTCTAGTGGTGGGGGGGCATCTCTGACCCCCCCATCCCTGGTGTCTAGTGGTGCGGAGGCATCACTGGACCCCCCATCCCTGGCGTCTAATGGGGTGGGGCATCTCTGGCCCCCCAGATCCCTGGTGTCTAGTGGTGGGGAGGCATCACTGGCCCCCCCATCCCTGGCGTCAAGTGGTGGGGGGGCATCTCTGGCCCCCCCGATCCCTGGTGTCTAGTGGTGGGGGGGCATCTATGGACCCCCCTTGATCCTTGCCCTCTAGTGGGGGGGAATCTCTGCCCCCCCGATCCCTGGCGTCTAGTGGGGGGGCATCTCTGGCCTCCCCTTGATCCTTGCCCTCTAGTGGGGGGGGAACTCTGGCCCCCCCCGATTCCTGGCGTCTAGTGGGGGGGCATCTCTGGCCCCCCCCTTGATCCTTGCCCTCTAGTGGTGGGGGGAATCTCTGGCCCCCCCGATACCTGGCGTCTAGTGGGGGGGCATCTCTGGCCCCCCCTTGATCCTTGCCCTCTAGTGGGGGGGGAATCTCTGCCCCCCCGATCCCTGGCGTATAGTGGGGGGGCATATCTGGCCCCCCCTTGATCCTTGCCCTCTAGTGGGGGGGGAATCTCTGCCCCCCCGATCCCTGGCGTATAGTGGGGGGGCATCTCTGGCCCCCCCTTGATCCTTGCCCTCTAGTGGGGGGGGAGTCTCTGGCTCCCCCCAATCCCTGGTGTCTAGTGGTGGGGGGGCATCTCTGGCCCCCCCTTGATCCTTGCCCTCTAGTGGGGGGGGAATCTCTGGCCCCCCCAATCCCTGGCGTCTAGTGGTTGGGGGGCATCTCTGCCCCCCCTTGATCCTTGCCCTCTATTGGGGGGGGAATCTCTGCCCCCCCCGATCCCTGGCGTCTAGTGGGGGGGCATCTCTGGCCCCCCCTTGATCCTTGCCCTGTAGTGGGGGGGAAATCTCTGCCCCCCCCGATCCCTGGTGTCTAGTGGTGGGGGGGCATCTCTGGCCCCCCCTTGATCCTTGCCCTCTAGTGGGGGGGAATCTCTGCCCCCCCGATCCCTGGCGTCTAGTGTGGGGGGCATCTCTGCCCCCCTTGATACTTGCCCTCTAGTGGGGGGGAATCTCTGGCCCCCCCCCCGATCCCTGGCGTCTAGTGCGGGGGGCATCTCTGGCCCCCCCCTTGAAACTTGCCCTCTAGTGGGGGGGGGAATCTCTGGCCCCCCCGATCCCTGGCGTCTAGTGGGGGGGCATCTCTGGCCCCCCCTTGACCCTAGCCCTCTAGTGGGGGGGGAATCTCTGGCCCCCCCCCGATCCCTGGCGTCTAGTGCGGGGGGCATCTCTGGCCCCCCCTTTATCCTTGCCCTCTAGCGGGGGGGGAATCTCTGCCCCCCCGATCCCTGGCGTCTAGTGGGGGGGCATCTCTGGCCCCCCCCTTGATCCTTTCCCTCTAGTGGGGGTAATCTCTGGCCCCCCCCGATCCCTGGCTTCTAGTGGTGGGGAGGCATCACTGCCCCCCCGAATCCTGGCGTCTAGTTGGGGGGCATCTCTGGCACCCCCATTTCCTGGGGTCTAGTCGAGGGGGAAACTGTGCCCCCTGATCCCTGGGGTGCCTTGGGGTGGGGACATTTCTTATCCCACATCTCGGGGTCTAGTGGATGGAGACTTTACTGTCCCCCTGATCTCCCGTTTCTTCAGATGGAGAATAGTTTTGCCTTTGCCCTGATCCCTGCTCTTGCAGGGAGGGATATCCCTGGTTCTAGTGGAGGGAGAAGAGCAAAGGGCAGAGGCAGAAAGCAGAACTCCGGTGGCGTGGGGAGGACGGGGCTGGGCTAGATCAATTGGGTGAGAGCGGCAGGGTGCGTCGGTGCAGTAAAATCGAGGTGTCAGCGGGGTGTCAGGCTGCCAGTGGAGCTCTTGCTGACCAGCTGCATTTTCTGGATTTCCTGCGGGTCATTACAGGACCTGGGTCCGATGTGGGTGGACTCCTCTTCCTTAAGGACAGCAACAGGAGCGTCTCTGGATCTCACACAGGCCATGGTCCCTGCCCCCTAGGACTTGACTGACTCCTCCAGCTCCTGGACTCTGGCACTCCTCCTGCCTGGCCCCCTGCGCGTCCTCCTTCTCCGTGGCCTCCAGCTCCTCACGTTTTGTGTCCAGGAGCACCTGTGTGATGTTCGTCTCCATGCCAATCCCTTTGGAGTGGATGGGATGTGGGGCAGCATAAGGGTCTCAGCCAAGCAGTGGAGGTGGGGGGCTGGGGGTGGGGCCGCCTGGCTCCCCTCCCCAGTAGCCCCGCCCTCTGACCCACAGGGGCTTCTCCCTGTCACTCACCCTTTTCCGGGACTCCTTTTCACTTTACCAGGTTCTGCAGCTGCTGTTTCTGCTGCTGAGTCCCACAGAAGAGCACCTGGGGTGAAGGCACTAGCTGAGGAGGCAGGTCTAGGGCCTTCCTGCCCCAGAGCCCATGGCCCCTCTCTCACCTGGTCTCCCTCAGCTCCCTGATGGCGGCCTCCAGCAGGGCCTGCTGCCTTGGTGGCACCTGCAGCAGCTGGTCTATGGGCTGCTTCTGCCGCAGCATCCGCTGGTTCAGCTGCTCCTCCTTGGAGCCCAGGTGACAGCGGGCATCCAGGTGCTCTTGTCGGCAGCTATGTGCATTTCCAGGTAGCAGCAGAAAATTCCCCCGGGAAGTCACTGGCACTGCACCTTTTCGTCGTGCACTGGCATCTGTGGGAGGTAGCACTGTGTCTGTGAGGACAGGCAGGAGGGCCAACTACTTCCCATCCAGGAGATGCAGGACTCAGACCCTCAGCCACAGGCCCCCTTGGGGTCTTTGTCCCAGAGCCTAGGAGTTGGGTCTCCCTCTGCCTAGGACCCTGACTCCTACCTGGCAACTGCCAACTCCAGACCCCTCTGTGTAGTGTGGGCCAGTCAGTGCCACCACAGCCCTCAGTTAGGGCATTCTGACCTGTCCTTCCTCCCATCACCCAAGGCAGGCTCTTGGCCTCACAGGGGGTCTCACCAGCCCATTTCACAGACCAGGAAAGTCACAGCCCAGAAGACTGAATTGTTATGCCCCAAGAATACCCCAGGGTGGAGGGGAGCTGATGGCCAGCAAACCCCTGCACCCTCTCTCAAAACTCTTCGTGTTCGGCAACTTTTCGTGGGCTCACAGTGAAGACATGTTGGAATGATAGCTGATAATTGGAGATGATAGGAGACTCGTTCAGCTCCAAGACTGGGGAAGGTTACCCAGACCCCTTCCACTGTTACAGAGACACAACTCGAGCCTGGCCGTGCTCCCGGCCAGCCACCCCACAGTCCTCAGACTCCAGGCGGCACTGTGCCCGCTTCTCTCACCCCAGCTCAGTCCCCTCAGCCCCCACTCGCATCCGCAGTTATTCTCCGGGTTCACCCGTTGTTCCTGGAACCTCCTGCCTCCACCTGTCCTTGGAAATGTTGTGAACGATGTGGCTGTTTCAGGGGCACCCAGAGGCCGGTAAACCTGAGAGGAAGCAGACAGTCAAGGACCCCAAACCTTCAACCCCACCCAAACTTCATGGTCCAGAGCCCCGACTCTTGGTTCCTCCTGCTCATCTCGGGGGCTGCTCATTTCTCACCACCATCTGCTGCTTCAGGCCCCTTGCTAAGTAGATTATTTCCTGGTTTGGACCCACTGGAGCCCTCCTGGCAGTGCTGGCAGGGACATGAGGGACAACTAGAAACAAGCGTTCTATGTCCCGGCCCTAGAGCTCTCTGCATTTTCATGGTCGTAACATTCCGGGGAGTGGAGAGCTGACCCCATCTCCTCTGGCTGCCTGCAGAGCAGGACACAGGTGCGGAGGGACGGGGAGACTCGCCCTGCTCCTGCTCCCAGCCTTTCTCCCCTGTCACAGTGCCCCATTCACAGGGCCCCTCCCTCAACACTGGAAGTCACTCCTCCCCACCTTGCAATCCTCAGACATCACAGGCTTCAAGCTCCTGGTGCTGTGCACCAGCCCAAATCACTCTCCCCTAAAGGATGACGCTCTGCCAAGCAATCTTCTGCCTGTATAAGATACACTTGATGTTTTAAAATTCTGTTCTTTCCGGAGGGGCTCTCTTGGGACTCCCATCCCAGAGTCCCGGAGACCCTGACGAGGACAGAGGCTGCTGGGGACAAAACTGTCGGAAGACTTGCTGGAAATGGGCCCAGGCTTGATCCTGTGGCCTCGGGGCCATACACTGACCAGTGGAGGGCCAACGCAGGGCCTTTTCTTACCGTCCGTTGCGCTCTGCCAATTTCCAACGATCCCCTAGAGATGACTCCTAGAGGTGACCAGTAGATGGCCCGTAGAAGGGTAAACATCCGGACGTGACCCCTAGATGACCGCTCCAAGGGTCAACAGGGAGAAGGTGTGTTGGGCCCACTTCTCCCTCAAGCATCCTTGAGAGAGGGTGCCCCGAGGGGCGGGGCCACGAGCTTTTTTTATAGGCAGGGAAGGGCGCGTGCCCTCGGGGTTGCAACCCCATTGGCCAGCGAGAAATCTAGAGCTCCCAGGGGTAACCTCACAATGAAGGCAGCACCAGCCTCTGCCCTGGTGGGCCTGATGGGCCTCCCCACCCCCACCCGGACCCTCGGGCACTGCCCCCTACCAACGATGGTGGCTTGGAACTCTGTGGCCCCACGGTGGGCCAGGAGCACTGACCCTTTCGGTCTCCCATAGCTCAGTCTACGACTTTCTCATTCCCAGAGACCATGTCCCCCCCTGCCCAGGCTGGGGTGCAGCTGCCAGGATTAGCCCCTGAGCACCCCTAGGTCTGGCCTGGCTGCTGCTGTGGGAGCCCAGCGAGCCTGGCAGAGGGGCTGTCCTGGTGGCTGTCCCCACCGCCCCTCACTCCCCAGGCCCCTCTCCTTTCTCTCCTTGGAGCCCCTGCCCTCCCTGCCCTTCCTCTCTCCTCTCCTCAGGCCCGCAGAGTTCTTGCTCCTGCCTTATCCGGTGTCCACGTTCTCTCTGTTTTGTCTCTGCTTCTTCCCAGACTCTCAGCAGCCACTTTGTGGGGCTTTTGAGCCCGCAGACCAGGTCAGTCCCTGACCAGTTCCCCATGTTGCACAGAGACTTCCCTTTCTGAGTCCTGGAGGGCTCTTAATGACCCCACAGAACCTCCCTATCCCAGCTCTGCCCCTTTCTCTGACACTCAGTCCATCCTACTGGGAGCTGGACACCAGACCTGGCCACTCAGCCTGGACACGCTGCCCTCACGAGTCCTGCAGCCTGAAAGGAACCCCAACTCCCCCATATCGCCCGTGCCCACTATGGCACACCAGAGTGCCCCTGTCCTCCCTGCCCTGAGCACATTCAGGCCCCAGTGGTCTGCGGCTGCCTCCTGTAGCTCTGACATCTCCCTCTCTCACTTTCAATGGTCTGAGAATCAAATCTATCTCTGATGGTGGGGCACAGGGTCACTGTGGGCTTGTGCTGTCTGGGGAGCCTGTGGGCAGTGAAGGGTTCCACACTGGGGTGAGGCTCTGGGCAGAGAAAGTCCATCCAGTCCTTGAGAGGTTTGGGAAATACCTGGAGGTTTGCAGGTCCTTTTCCTGAGGCATGATATGGCCACTAAGGGGCCTGGCACCCATGAAGCATTGGGGGCAAGGTAGGGGCTCTTCCCGGTGGGCACTGCAGAGGAGGTGTAGACGCAACAGGCACCATGGCATGGGCATGTCATGTCAGGTTCTGATCCATGGTGAGACCCCACAGGACAGCTCATGCTTCATCAAGAAGCATGAGCCGTTCCCTGGCAGGACCCACCCCACCCGATGCCACACACCCACACAGGCTGGGATGCATCCATTTGTAGAAACAATCTTGGAAACAGGACAGTGGCTGTCAGGGAGACTGATTCAGCCCTCTCCCCTCTCTCTCCTCTGCCACCAATTCATGATCCCCGAAACTGTCCCAGGTAGTGCCTAGAAATCAGTTGCTGACTGTTCCAGCCTCCATCCTTTTCAGGACTTCCTTTTCCAGAATAGAAAAAGTGCACTGGAGGAGGGGGAGCTCTCGGCTCAGACGTTTGCTTGGTCTGTAGCCCATGAACCAAAGGTTTGAGTGTGGCCTCGTTTTCCCTGGGTCAAGGAGGGGTAGATGGTTGTACCCAAGTGCCGTTTTGAAAATCGGATGCTCTGAATGAGTGTTTCCTCTAAGCACTGAGATCCTTCCAAGTACTGCTTCATTGACCCTCATGGCCTGTGTACATACCTGAGAGGTTTGAGGTTTGTGGGGATCTCTATTTGCTCCAGCCTTTGTGATCAGGAGACCCTGTGGTGCCAGGGAACGTTCTTGACCTCATGCATCCCAAGCCTGTACTGAGTCTCCTGAGACTTCTCTCTGGCCTTCTGGACAGATTTTTAACTCAAAAAGTGGAAAATGCCCTGGACCATGCAAGGACAGCCCACAAACCGGAAATATCTGAACATTTAGGTGGGAAAGCAGGGGTGAGAGGCATTCTCCACTCCTCTCTCCTGGGGTATAGTCTAATGTGGGGGGTGGGGAGGTGTTCATTTCTTATTGCTACTCTTTGAACTGTTTCTATGGGGGTGAGTATTTCTGCTCCTGGGACTCCTTATTGTGTAGTGTTGGAGGACACGTCTCCTATCTGAGCTCTGTTCTCTGTTGTGGGATATTTCTTATCCCAGAGCTCTTGTGTCTAGTTTGGAAAACAATTTTCCCCAACATCCCTAGTGTTTTTTTTTTTTTGGAGGAAATTTCAGCTCTGCTCATTCCTGGTGCCGAGTAATTGTGAACATTTCTGTCCTCGGAACCATGCTGTCTATTGTTAGGGGAAACATCTGCACCCCATGTCACTGGTGCCTACTGCTTGGGGCCTTTTTTTGCCTCCCAGACCACTAGTGTCTATTATTGGGGGACATTTCTGCCCCCCCACATCCCCATTGCCCAGTGTTCGGGGACATTTCTGCCTCCAGATGCACGGTCTTCCCCACACCGTCAGCTTGTCCTTCTTGACTGTTACCACCTCCAGCTCCTCTGGCTTTATGATCTCCACTATGTTCGCCTCCAGTTCAGTGCCCTTAGATTGACTGAAACTGGATAGACTGCGGGGCAGCCCCAGGCTCTCAGCCAACCAAGGGAGGTGGAGGGCTCGGGAGCAGGGTCCGCCTGGTTCTGCCCCCCCGGGTGTCCTACCTCTTGACCCCCATGTGGGCTTCTTCCTCCTGAGGACTCTGACACACATTTTCAGGACACTTTTGTGTCAAACCAGCAGCCAAGTCCTGGCCTGAGTCAGGCCACTGTGGACTGTCCAAGTGGACTGTCACTGCTCAGGCAGAGTCACAACTGGAGAGCCAGTGCTGTCACCCCCTTCCCCTCCCTCACCCCTTCCACCTAACAGGGAAATCCCTCTTATGGCCTCTAAGAATTTGAGAAATCCTTCCTTAGGGCACTGGGAAAAGGCCGGCCCTGTCTGCTTGCAGCACTTTTCTTTGGGTGTTAGCACGACACCAAGACATGCACAGGCTTTACTCCTGACTTAGCTCAGGGACCATACCTAGTGGAACTAGGGGGGCCCATTGATCCAACATCAGCAGTGTGCAATACGATCACTTTATCTGCTGGACTAATGCCCTGCTCCAAGCGGTATTTTTTTTTTCAGCTGCTTCCCACCTACATCTCCTTCCTGTAGAGTTGGGCTCCCTTAAAGATGCCTCACTCCCCCTTCTGTACGGCACCGTGCCCAGGGAGACAGCCCCGTGGAACCCGAGGCTTCCACTCCCCAGCACTTTCAGAATTTTCAAGAATGGGCCCCAGGGATATTGCAGGGGAGAAGGTGCTTGCCTTGATGCGGCCCAGCCCTGTTCAAGTCCTGATACTAGGATTTCCTGAGCCCTGCTTTAGAGGAGAGTGCACCTCTACCCACATTTCTCGCAGGCTAATTTCAGACAGGCTACCCTGGGGAGCAGGAGTTGGTACCTACACTCCCAAGAAAAGCCTCGTGGAAACTGTCGCCCCATGACCTCAAGACAGGGCAACATAGGAAGCAGAGTTCGATGAAGGTATCGGAGGTGCAGCCCTTCCCGGCTTTTGCTGGGCCTGAGAATCCATGGTCTCAGCAGATGCTGGGGGTTCCATATGGAAAACAAGGCTCTCCCTGGTCCCCACTTTAGTATCTTATTGGCGTTCGATCTCCCGACAGAGCTAGAAGAGCAAATAAATGTCCACCTTGACACTGTGGATTCCCTCTTTGGAAAATACCCTCTCCAGGCGCCCTCTAATGGCAGTATCATACCCCTCTGCTGGTAAACTCATGCTAGGAGTGAGCCTCCAGAGACAGCCTCAATGTCAGGTAACTCCTGAGGTGTGGGTAGGGATAGGGAAAAATACTGAGCAGGTCTGGGAGGCAGGAATAGTGGTGGGATGCAGCTCAACTGGGAGCAACCCATTGGCCTCAGTTGAGAAGTCATGACCTGCGCCGAGTCAGTGTGGTCGCTCCTGCTGGTCACCTTGTGGTACCCAGCCCTTCCACTCTCTTGAGTCTGTTTTCCTCTAGTGCCCAATGATTGACCGGCCTGAACCTCAAAACATATGCTTCCCCCTTTGTAAATTGTTCCAGGAAGAAGACCCCTGTTTGCCTTTGGGCCAAAGGATCCAGAGACAGGAGGAAACCTCAGTTACTGTGGACCCATTGCCCAAGAATTCAAAAACTCGGCCACCTTCTTCAGGAAGACCCTGGCTCTGGACTTAAGAAAATCCTCGTTGGAGCCCTTGAATGGACCATCCTGCAATCTGTAGATGATAAGGTCTTAGTGTCAGAAGCCCAAGAGGACTGAAAGAGAGCCTCAGACGCACTGCTCCAGCTCTTGGTTGAGGCTGGGCACCAGACCTCCTGGAAGAATGAGCATAGAGAAGTGAAAAAAAGAAAAATAACCCAAAAAAACCCTTTCAAATCAGCAGTAGGGCTCCAGAGGCACAGAGGTTGATCCTCTTAGTGCTTGAGAAAGGGCACCAGGTTCTAGGTGGCCTGACCCAGGATGGGGCCATTGGAAGAGGTCTGAGTATACCTGTCTCTGAGGCAGCGGGCTCTGATCTCTCGCTGTGCCACCGAGGTAAACAATCTACCTACCTCCAGGTCCCCATTCAGGGGTGACACTGATGACTAACAAAGGGCCCCAGTGTCTACCAATTGCCCAGATGGCACAGTCCCTGGGATTATGATGTGAAAACCCACATCTAACTTTTGCAACTCTAGATTAATTCACTAGCCTTTCTGCCTATCGGATGGGACCCCATCCTCTGACTTGCAAGAAGCAGTGGATTACATCTCTTGCTCAGAACTACTGAACAGTTCCGGAACAGTTTCCAACCTGAGTGGCATCTGGGTCAAGATCATAATAAAGAAGCCCTGAATCCCTCTGGAAAGGCTTGGGGGGGAGGGGTGCGCTCGGGGAGGGATAGGGACAAGCGCGAAACATGGTGAGACCCCATGATCTCTTAATTTTCATATTAAAAATTGAAATTTATTTCTTTGGATTTTTTACTGGTTCTTTATTTTAGGTTTTGAGTTTGTTCCTGCACATATGGATGTGTTGGAGGCTGTGTAACTATTTTTTTATTCAATAATTTTTTATTATTTTTTTATTAGTGAAACACCATGAGGTACAGTTGTAGACTTATAAATTTTTTGCTTGGGTTTCAGTCAGACAATGATCAAGTACCCATCCTCCACCAGCGCCCATCCTCCACCACCACGGGTCCCAGCATCCCTCCCACCTCCCTTCCCCCTCCTTTCCCACCCTACCTCTGTGGCAGGGGATTCCCCCTTGTTCTCTTTCTCCCTTTGCGTGCTGTGGTTTGCAAGAGAGGCACTGAGTGGTAGTCATGTTTGGTCTATAGTCTACTTTCAGCATGCTTCTCCCACCCTGGGAGGATCCTCCCAGCACCCTTGATTTGGTGCCCTCTTCTCTAGCTGAGCTTCCTTGGAGACTGTGTAACTTCTTTACTTGCAGAGTACGAGTCTCAATGTTGTTCTGTTTGGGTCATCTTGCCACTCCTAGTATGCAGCATCCCTGCCATGGGGGCACGTCTGCAATTGCTTTGTGTAGCCCCATAGCCTCATAGCCCCATAGCCCCATTCCTCAATGGGAAGGGGCAGAGGAGGGGAGAAGGGAGGGGGCAGGAAGGTGGAAGGGGTAAGAGGGGAAGGGCGGGAAGGAAGAGGCAAGAAAGACAAGGTTGGGGTAGAGGAATATGATTTTAACAGGGTAGGTAAAAGACGGAATTACAGGTGAGTAAGAATTCTGTTTAACCATTTTTGACTCTTGGGGGGAACACATCACTTTCAGGCAGGTCCCTTCGTGCCCTTGGATGGGTGTCTGCAGCCTACTTACCTCACGGGCATCACAGTCTGTCTGATTTTCTGCCAACACAATTTTGTCTTTGACGGGTTGTTGGCTCAGGTCTGTCTTGGATCTGGGTGTGATTTCCACCTCTAGGTGAGAGGGAGGATGGGGTGTGCATGGGGTGTCTTTAGGAAGGACACTGCCTTCTGGTTCTCACAGAACACTTGGGGTTCCGAGGCGGGTGTAGCCCGTAGGATGGCGGGGATCAAACCCAGATCAGCCACGTGCAAAGCAACAACCTACCACTGTACTATCGCTCCAGCCCTTGAATTTCTTCTTGGAGTAAGTTTCTGTTCATTATTCCTCTCTGCATTTGTTTGATGGGGTTGGGAGATAATGTTTTTGTAAAGTTCTACCAATGTGCTATATAACTTGGATATTAGCCTTTCATCAGCTAGGTATTGGGTAAATAATTTTTCCCATTCTGTGAGCTATCTTTGTAGCTTAGACGCCATTGCCTTTTCTGTTTTTTAAAAAAGAGCATTAGATTGGTGTATCTTTGATTTTTCTGTTCTCTTTTCATGCTTTATATTTTGCTGACTTTTTTGCAAATTTTTATATTGTTTTTATAAAGTTGTTTACAATAATTTATTACATTTAATATGCAAACACCAATTCCACCACCATCGTACCTTCCCACCACAGTATTTTGAATGTTACCACTCCAAATCTTAGAGGTACTCTCCTGGGGTCATTGACATTGTACTCAGGGGCATGCAGATGACAGGCTCTAGACATGGTGAATCCCATGGCAAGGGCCACCCACAATCTAGAAGCAACTGCCAACTGCTGGCAGGACACACCTCGCCCGAGACACATACCCACACGGCCTGGGATGGATCCATTTATTGAAACAAGCTTGGAAATAGGACAGTGACTGTCAGAGAGTGACCCAGCATGCCTCCTTCCTCTCTCTTCTCCTCAATTCATTAGTGCCCAACCAGCCCCCAAAGAGTGTCTAGAACTGGTTGCTCTGATGTTTCCAGCCCCCATTAGCTTCAGGGCTGCCATATGGAGAAACGGGACTGTGTACTGGGGAGGGAGAGCTCCCACCTCAAGCCCTTGTTTGGCTTTTGGAGCTATCATGACTGAAGTTTGAGTGTGGCCCAGTTTAAATTTCTGCTCCCAACATCCCTGGTGCCTAGAGGTAGGAGACATTTTTGTCCCACTGATCCCTGCGATCTAGTGTTGGGGGACCTTTCTGCCCCCTTGATCCCTAGGGTCTAGTGCTGAGGGAAAGTGGAAGAGCGGGGAGGAGGGAGGAAGGAGGAGAGTGGGAAGAACTGGATCAGGGCTAGATTAGTTGGAATTGAAGAACACAGGGTACATCATCAGGATAGAAAAAGTGGATTAATGGTGAACAAGCTTGCCAGCTGAACTCAAGCGGAAGAGCTGGATTCTGGTTATTTGGGGGCAGGTCATTACAGGATCCGGATCTGAGGTCTGCGGCCTCCTGTTCCTCACAGACAGGAAAAGGAGGGTCTCTCTGGGTTCTTCACACAATCCATCATCCCGCTCCCCAGGTCTGGACACCAGACCTTAGTCTCAGACCTTAGTCATCCAGATCCTTAGTCTTCTCACACGCCACCAGCCTGTCCTTCATGACCATCACCTCGAGTTCCATAGAGGTCATGGTCTCACAAACCTCCACTATGTTCACCTCCAACTCCGTGTTCTTCGACACTGGATTGACTATGGGGCACTCCAGGGTCTCAGCCAAGCAAGGAAGGTGGAGGCATCTCAGGGGTCCCGCCTGGCTCCACCTCCCATATAGCCCCACCTCCAGATCCCCATCAGGAACTTCTCCCTCCTGGTGACCCACCGCACCACTCACCCTCTTCAGGGTACCCTTGGAATTCCAGAAAGGCCTGGGGCTCAGTTGCTCCTCATTTCAGGACTGAGGATCCCCTAAAGATGAAGGCACCAGGTGAGTAGGCAGGTCTAGGGCCTGATGCGCCTTCCTGTCCCTGAGCCCCTGCCCATCCCCTCACCTGGGTTTCCCTCAGCTCCCGGAAGGTGGCCTCTAGCAGGGCCTGCTGCTTGGTTAGCACCTGCTGCAGCTGGTCCATGAGCGGCTTGTGCCTCAGAACCTGCTCGACCTTGGAGCCCAGGTGAGTGGGACATCCAGGTGTGGGGTTCCAGCTGTGTGCTGCTTTTGATACCGGCAGAAGCATTCCAGGCTGCAGGCACTGCACCTTCTGGTCTTGCATGCACATCTCTGTCATGAGACAGGGCCGAAGGCTGTCCAGATCCCACCACAACATTCAGGGCCCAGACACTCACACACAGGCCCAAGGAAAACAGCACATCAGGTAACCTGTCCCCTGCACATTCCCCTGGGGGTCTTTCTCCAAAGTCCTAAGAGATGGGGCCTACCCCTACCTCGACCCAGCAGCCTTCCCGCTACTAGGACCCTCTCTGTGCAGTGAGGGCCAATCCGCACCCCCAAAACCCCTCTAGCCTCTTCTAGATTTTGATATATTATAGTGGGTGGCGTCCTGGCCTGTCCTTCCTCCCACCACCCCTGACAGGCTCCTACCCTCACAGTGGGTCTCCCCCGGCACCTTCTGTCATTTCTCCATATCCACCTTGTCCTGATTCACTCCCCTTGCAGCCGATCCGGAGCTGGCTCTGCAGTAGCACCTGCTCCTCCTCCTGCTCATTCTCAGAGACCGACACTGGTAAGAGGCCACGTCCTACTGCGGGAGGCCGAGATCCTAGTCCTGTTGCTGCCGCGGACACTCACCTGTTTGTCCTGCAGTCCCACCTTTGGGCGCAAGGCTGGGAGTGAGGACAGGCAGCCAGGGCATCCTACTCTTGGTCCAGGGATGTGGAGGTCAAGCACTGACTCCCAGGCCCAAGGCTGGCAGCGCCTGGGCAATCTGTGCCCTGCACAGGCCCCCATGGTCTTGCTCCAGGGGCCTAAGAGATGAGACCTCCCTTGACTGGGGACCCTGTCTCCTGTCCTGTGCTCAGGGATCACCCCTAATGGTGCTCAAGGATCCATACGAGGTGCCAGGAATCAGCCCAGGATAGAAGTATGCAAGCAGACTCCTCACCACCTGTTCTAGCTTTTGATATATTACATTTCCTTGTTTTTTTGCTTATTTGGTTTTGGAACCACAGCAGGGATCAGTCCCAGCCATGCTCAAGGGATTCTATGGGACGCCAGAAATTGAAGTCAGATAACCCAAGTGCCCTTCCTGCTCTACTATTTCCTGGCCTCTTTGATCTTTTTCAAAATAAAAATTTTAACTTTCCGTTGATTTTTCTACACTGCATCCCGAAAGGAATACCGGTTTACATTGGTGCGTGTGAATTTCCCAAATGCTTCAGTGAGTCCCACTGCAATCAGAACCACCCCTCTAACTCTCCCCCGCTCTCTTTTTGCTATACTTGGACATTTTTGGAGGGACATACCCAGTGTTGCTCAGGCCTTACTCCTAGCTCTGTACTCAGGGACGACTCCTGGTGGGGTTTCAGGGATCATATGCGGTGCCCGGGGTCACATCTGAATTGGCTGGTCCACAAGGCAAATGCCCTTCCCTCTGGACCACCCCTCCAATCCTGCAAGATAGTTTTCTTGAAAAAAACTTACTCAGTGAGATGTGAAGGGAGGACGTGTTCAAAAGAGCATGTGGGCTGAAAGAGCTGACCACTCACCCTAACTTCTAAAGGCCAGTAACTGCCTGTACCTGTCAATCACAAACTGCCACTCAGGAAGGTCCCTTGGGCCTGTCCCTCACCCCCATCTCTGTACCCGAGAGGCCTCTGCAGGTTCCCTGCAGCATTTTCCCACTTCCATATCTAATGCAAATGAAATTTGTTTGCCATTTATAAATGCCCATACAGAGTTTCCCCTTAAAGTAAATGAAATAATCATTTTTAAAAAAGAGATTAAGTAATGACATGTTGAATGGTGCTCAAAGCAGGACACATTTAAATCAACGATCTACTCATCATGCACTGTCTCCAAACTCAAGTCCAGCATCACATCTCCCCAATTCTATAAAGATCCCAGTGCCTCAGCTGAGCTCTGGATTTCACCTCAGAAAATGTACTACACATCTAATTCTATAAATCCAAATATAAGGCATTCTCCTATTAAATTTTTTTTATTAAATCGATGTGAGATAGACCCTTACAAACCTGTTCATGATTAGGCTTCAGTCATCATTGTTCACCCATCCCTCCATCAGTGTACATATCCCACCTCCAAAGTTTCCAGTTTCCCTCCCATCACCCGCCCACCCACCTCTCCACCCAGGCCAGTCTTTTTAAAAAAATTTTTATTAGTGAAACACCATAAGGTACAGTTATAGACTTACAAATTTTTGTGTTTGGATTTCAGTTACACAATGATCGAGTACCCATCCCTCCACCAGTGCCCATTCTCCACCACCACGGATCCCAGTATCCCTCCCACCCCCCATTCCCTCCATCCCACTCTGGCTCTGTGGCAGGGCATTCCCTTTTGTTCTCTCTCTCCTTTTGGGTGCTGTGGTTTGCAAAAGAGGCATTGAGTGGCATTCATGTTTGGTCTATAATCTACTTTCAGCATGCTTCTCCCATCCAGACAGGACCCTCCCAACACCCTTTACTTGGTGCTCCCTTCCCTATCTGAGCTGCCGTTTCCCCCAGCATGTGTGGCTGGCCTCCAAGTCATGGAGCAAACCTCCTGGTACTTACCGAGACTATTCTTGGGTGTTAGTCTCCTATTTTGTTACTTTATATTCTACAGATGAATGCAGTCTTTCTATGTCTGTCCCTCTCTTTCCGACTCATTTCACTTAGCATGGTACTTTCCATGTAGTACCACTTGTATGTACATTTCATGAATTCATCCTTTCTAACAGCTGCTTAGTATTCCATTGTGTAGATGTACCAAAGTTTCTTTAACTGTTGCCTACTGACCAAGTAAAAGAATGCTTGATTTTTCATTCCCCCTTTGTCCTGCTCAAAGCTGGGCAACTTCCCAGGTTTCCAGGCTTTCAGGGATTCCCCACAAAACCCCAAGCAAGGCTGCTATCAATGCGGACAGCCAGGCCATTTCAAAAAGGAATGTCCCAACAACCCCTTGAGGAAGAAGGGGGGATCACCCGGGCTATGTCCCAGATGCAAGTGAGGCAATCACTGGGCAGCCGAGTGTCCCTCCGACCGGATAATTTAGGCAATACACTGCCACAGGGAAACGGCGGGAGGGGCCTGCCTCGGGCCCTGCAAGCCTTCAGGCAGGAGGCCTATCAGACATCCGGTCAAAGTATCAGCCCGCTCCCGATAGCTTCCCTCCCTCTGTCAGGGGCTCCTCAATTCCCAGCTCAGGTCTAGACCTTTATGCCTCTGTCTGGGCGGTACTAACACCATCTATGGGAATTGAAAGTTTGGAGACGGGGGTCTATGGCCCCCTACCACCCGGAACCACTGGCCTCATTCTAGGGTCAGAAAAGGCTCTCCTGCAAGGATTGCAGATATACCCAGGATCTATCACAGAGAGCTACATAGGACAAATTCATGTCTTGGCAGATTCCCCCCGTGGCATTGTGACGATAGAAAAGGGACAGCTGATTGCACGCCTGCTCCTCCTCCCGACATGGCAAGGCCCCACCTCGACGCTCTCGGTCCAGGGTCAGACAAACGGAGACTTCTCAGATAATCCAGCCCAAATATTTTGGATTGCCCATATGGCTTCCCGACCACGCTATGCGCTAAGAATCAACTCAAAGGAATTCTCTGGGCTATTAGATACTGGGGCGGATATCTCAGTGATATCCAGTAAATATTGGCCTGCCAACTGGCCTGCCACAATGGCTACAGCCGTTTTGCAAGGACTTGGCCAAGTCCGACCCAGCCGTAGCACCCAAGTATTGACCTGGGAGGACGCCGAGGGCCATAAGGGCCAGTTCCAGCCTTATATTGTCCCAGACCTCCCCACCAATCTTTGGGGATAAAATATACTCTCAGCTATGGGCGCGGTTCTGGTTACATCACCCAGTCGCTCGCAGACATCGCCAGTCTCCTTTAAGACCATAGCCCATATCACTAGTGACTGCCCATCCTCCAGCATCACATTTCCCGGGCAGGAAAATCCCGTGACTTTAATGCACATTGAGGAACTGGAAGAAACTAGCCCTTTTTAATCGGGGCCACTGTCGAGCGGCCTCCCACCCCAATTACCTGGAAATCAGATGATCCAGTCTGGGTGGAGCAGTGGCCCCTACCTAAAGAGAAATTACAGGCCGCACATGCCCTAGTGTCTGAGCAATTAGAAAAGGGGCACATTACCCCATCCACATCTCCCTGGAATACCCCAATCTTTGTTATAAGGAAAAGGACAGGCGGGTGGAGATTATTGCAAGATCTCAGAGCAGTCAATGCCACCATGCATCCAATGGGGGCCCTGCAGCCAGGGCTCCCCCATCCCTCCGCTATACCAAAGTCCTGGTAATTGTTAGTGATAGATCTTAAAGATTGTTTTTTCAATATTCCATTAGCTCCTAAAGATTGTCAAAGATTTGCCTTCTCTCTACCTTCCCCCAATTTTCAGGAGCCCTATCAGCGCTAGCAATGGGTAGTCCTTCCCCAGGGCATGACTAATAGTCCCACTATGTGTCAGATATATGTTGCAGCGGTTTTAGCGCCAGTCCGGGCTCGTTTCCCCAGTGCACTTTTGATTCATTATATGGATGGCATCTTAGCCGCCTGCCCCACCAAAGACCTGTTACTTCAACTCTATGATCATGTCCGGGTCGCCCTGGAATCAGCAGGCCTTGTAATCTCCCCGGACAAGGTACAGCTCTCCCACCCATACAGATATTTAGGATACACCATTAACAAGGTGGGAATAGTGCCTCAAAAAATATAGTTTGCCACGTCTCATTTAAAGACTCTACACCACTGGCAACAGTTTTTGGGAGAACTCCAATGGCTCCGACCATCCTTCTCCCTGCCCACGGGAGAGCTCAAACCTCTTTTTGAACTATTGAAGGGGGATTCTGACCCCTCCTCACCTTGTCAATTGACCCCAGAGGCACAATTGGCTCTTAGAAAAGCAGAACATGCCTTAGAAGAAATGCAAATACACCATATTGATTACAATCTACCACTACAATTTATAGTGCTTGCTTCAGAGTTTGCCCCAACTGGAGTTTTCTGGCAGATTGGTCCATTATATTGGGTCCACCTCTCAGCTTCCCCCACCCGAACGGTGATTCCCTATCCCACCTTAGTTTCTCAATTACTCTGGAAGGCTAGAACCATAGGGTGTGCACTCTTTGCTAAGGATATGGACATATTGGTCGTTCCCTATTCCAAAGACATGATTAATAATCTGATGCAATATGATGATTCCTGGTGCCTTTTTGTCTGCTCCTTTAAAGGCCAAATTACACAGGCATATCCCAAACATAAACTCCTGCAAAGCTTCAGGATTTGCCCTATTATCTTCCCTCGAATCATAAAGACCACCCCCCTTCCGGGTGCACGGACCCTCTTCACTGATGGCTCTAAGCGCGGTCGAGCCTTAGTGGTTGATGGGCAGGATGTTCACGCCATACAGCTTGCTGAGACCTCGGCACAATTTGCAGAAGTATCTGCTGTATTATTGGCCTTGCAGACATTCCCTAATGAGCCCCTCAATATTTACACTGATAGTGTGTATGTTGCTAATATCTTCCCCCGATTAGAAACAGCACCCCACATAGGTGAGGGTTCGAAAATTTTATCTCAATTACAAACATTGTAATTTTATCTCAATTACAAACTGTTGATTTGGGCCAGAAAGGACCCCCTCTTTGTGGGTCATATTAGAGGACACTCTGGCCTCCCGGGACCCCTTGCAGAAGGCAATGAACGAGCAGATAAAGCTACCCGCTTAATAATGACATCCCTAGAATGTGATAAGGCCATGCAGCTACATAAAAAATTCCACCTTAATTCCCAGTCTCTTCGTTTTCATACGGGTTGTTCCAAAGCTGAGGCTCTCTCCATAACCACTGTCTGTCCCACTTGCGCTCCTTATATACATTCCCCATCCCTGGGAGTCAATCCTAGAGGACTGAGAGCAAATGGTATTTGGCAAATGGATGTGACCCACACTAACTCATTGGGAAACCGGCATTATCTCCATGTCTCGATAGACACACACTCGGGCATGATTTTTGCCTCACTACATGCCGGGGAAAAAACAAAACATGTTATAGATCACCTTACTGCTGCTTTCTCATATATGGGAAATCCCAGGCAAATTAAAACTGACAATGGACTGGCCTATACAAGCCGCGCTTTTCATTCCTTTTGTGAAACGTGGGATATTACATATACAACAGGCATTCCCTATAACCCCCAAGGACAGGCTATCATAGAGCGAGCGCACTGACATCTCAAAACTTACATTTCTAAAACAAAAGAGGGTGAGATCTACCAAGGCTGTCAAGGGCCACAAGCGCTCCTATTTGCAACCTTATTCATTTTGAATTTTTTGCTCCTCGATGATTCAGGCCGCAGTGCAGCCCAACGTCACTTTGCTACTCCGGCTCCCCTTAAAGCAATGGTGAAATGGAAGGATCTGTCCTCAGGAACCTGGCAACCACCGGCAGCAATCCTTGCCAGAGTCAGAGGCGCAGTCTGTGTATATCCAACTAATACAGAAAAACCCATTTCGGTGCCGGAACGCCTGGGCAGGCCAGTACATGAGCCCCCCGATCATTTGTCCCCCACAGCTGGGAAAAATAATGAAACTCACCTCCTGGGTACTTAGCCCTGAGACGAATTTCCTTCTCTTTTTTCCACAGGAACAAAATGACCACAACGACGCTTGTCGCCTGGACCCTCGCTATATTATTAATGAAGGACCCAACTGAAACTCATGCCAATCGACACCAACCATTCAGGCAGACCTGGGTCATAAGGAGTGGAGAGGACTATGAGGTTTGGAGTACCACAAGCTGCGACGCAGCACCCCTTAATCAGTGCTTCCCTGACTTATATTTTTCCCTGGAAGACGCCTACCCCTTTCAGGATGGTTTTGAAAGGTCCGGGGCCAGAGCCTCTATGAGACGCAATGGCTTTTTCACCTGCCCCGGGTTCCGGACAGGCCAATGGAGGAGAACTTGTGGTGGCCCTGAATCTTACTATTGTGCCAGCTGGTCTTGCGTAGATTCTAACGATGGCTATTGGAAATGGTCGGTTGACCACGACCTGGTTAATATTTCTTATGCTGTGCCACTGAGATATGGCTCATATTCTGTACATTACCACCCCCAAATGCTTCTGGTCAAAATCTCCTTCACTGATAAGGGAAGGTCGGAGACCTGATGGGTCAACCGCCTGAATTGGGGACTTATGTGGTATAGCAGGCCATGGCATGGGGTTATCCTGCAGATCCTCTTAAAAATCGAACCCGTGCAGCAGGTTCCTCTAGGCCCTAACCAGGCACTTTAGGCTCCAAAACCCCCTCTTAAGCCCACCATTACTACCATGGCTGGCCCTAAGACGACACAACCTCCTGTTACAGCCGGCCTATCCATCCCAAAACCCAGATTTGGCCCAATCATTAACTCCCTCAGGAGTCTTATCGAAGCCACATATCAGACTCTGAATGCTACTGCCCCAAACCTGACTGAAGCCTGCTGGCTGTGCTATAGCCCCACGCCACCGTTTTATGAGGCTATGGGTATTAACGCCTCATACAATGTTAATTACAGAGCCCCTGGAGAGTGGAAGGCCCGCCCCCTGGGACTAACCATGACCCAAATTAGCGGTCAAGGGACATGTGTAGGTACAGTCCCTCAAAACAAGGAGGAGTTGTGTGCACAGAGTGTGGAGTCCCCGGGATGGAGTAACTCCGCCTGGATCTCACCAAAAATGGGAGCTTGGTGGGCCTGTTCACGTTCAGGATTAACTCCCCACTTGGCAGGCTCAGTATTTAATGTCTCCCAAGAATTTTGTCTTATGGTTATTGTTTTCTCCAAAATTATATACCACCCTGCTGAGGTACTCCTTGACTATTGGTCCAATTCCCCTGATGTCATGCGTAGGAACCGCAGGGAACCCATATCCGCACTAACCATCTCCACTCTGTTTGGCATAGGCCTGGCAGGTGCCAGCACTGACATCGCTGCTCTGGTAACCCAACATTCTGGTCTATCTTCTCTAAGACCAGCTATTGATGAGGACCTGGACCGAATAGAAAAATCTATTAGCCATCTTGAAAAGTCCTTGACCTCCCTGTCGGAAGTAGTCTTGCAAAATAGGAGGGGGCTCGACTTGCTCTTCCTTAAAAATGGAGGGCTGTGTGCAGCGCTGGGAGAAGAGTGCTGCTTTTACGCCGACCACACGGGGGTAGTCGAGATTCCATGGCTAAGCTGAGAGAAGACCTGGACCGGCGTAAGAAGGAGAGAGAGGCTCACGAAGGGTGGTTTGAGTCATGGTTTAATCAATCCCCCTGGTTCACCACCCTGATATCTACTATAGCAGGCCCTCCGATCATACTATTACTGATGCTTACATTCAGGCCCTGCATCCTGAGTCGACTTGTCTCATTTGTCAGAGACCAGATTGGCAGGGTTGATCGGCAAATCACTCAAATTCACTTTATGCAACTGAGAGAAACTAGCAAAGAGCAGCCCTATTCAGAAAGGTATTTCTAATGGGCCTGGGAAGCCTCTTCCTTTCTCTGTTGCAGTGACCTGATCCCGTGGCCGGTACCGGAAAACGCAGGAGGAGAAGGAGTGCGGACCGGACCTGTACAGAACCCCCCCGATCACTGAACGAAGAGATCCCCATCACCCCTCTACCCTACCCCTGCCCCTCTTTTCTGAGCCATGCTCCATTCTGGTCAAGCCACACTGGGTCCTGCCTGGTTTGGTAGAAATGTCATCAATCCTCCCCTGTGCCTCCTCGTGGTTAAGGAAGTATGCCCTTGCCCAGGATACCCAATGACGGGCAACTTCTGTCACCGCCGCGCACACCTAAGACAGGGGCTAAAGCATTCTCCCCAATGACGGGTACCACGGCGGGACGACGGACGACCTAAGACAGGGGTCCGGGCGTGCCATAATTGGAAAAAGGGGTGAGATGTTGCCTACTGACCAAGTAAAAGAATGCTTGATTTTTCATTCCCCCTTTGTCCTGCTCAAAGCTGGGCAACTTCTCAGTATAGGAGGTTTCAGTTTGGGGGACAAAGCTGGGCAGCTTCCCAGTACATGACGTTTCAGTTTGGGGAAAATGCACCCTCGTAAATGATTTGTAAATGATGTACGAGGAACAGCAGTCTCTATGGATATGTCAAAACTGTAACAAAGCAGGCCGCTCCGACCGGTAGCGTTAGGTCGAAAGGGTCACCAGGTGGCTGACCAACGGTGCATGGCTCTGCCCACTGTGACTGACCAACGGTGCATGGCTCTATTCATCGTCCCATCCACTTTCCCACGTCCCATCCCCTTTCCTTTCTTTTGGGTGGGTTGTGGAAACATACTTAAGTCTGTACCTGTGCTCTGAATAAACGCACGCATTCATGCCATCTCCTGAAAGACGGAACCCTGAGTGACTCGAGTGCTGATTTCACCCTGACGGCCCACCCTGGCTCGGCCCCACAGCGCCGGACGCGACATTTAACCAGTCATCCGTTCTCAGGCACTTGGGTTTTTTCCAGATATTTCAGGTCAGCCTTTTTGGAAGATGTTTTTATTATCTCTCTTTCTCTCTGTTTGTTTCTGTCTCTGTCTGTCCCTGTCTCTGCCTTTTCTCTCTCTCTTTTCTCTGTCTCTGTCTCTCTCTCTTTGTCTCCCTTTTTGGGGTTTACAATATAGATACTGAAAGGGTATCAGGAATATCCCTTTACCTACTTTTAACACTCAAGGATTTCAAATTTGGACAAAAAATAGAATTGTTGTTTCAGGCACGTTGGCCAAAGGGAGAACTGGAAATGGTCTCTGCTATGGATTTCCAGGGAACTGCAGATCTGCAATGACTGACCACAGCCTGGGCCCTGCTCTCAGGGTCCAGACAAATCCTGAAGACCAGGAGGTCTCCCAACCTCAGATAGGGATGTGATGGACACATGCCTGCCAGGACACTCCTACAGAAGATGAAGGTCCGAGGCCAACTGGGAACACTAAGCTGGCCTGGTTTCTCATCTTCACAATGGCCAGGCCTGGGTAACCATGACATGACATGACAGGTAAAATACTCATAGTATTATATGTGTGTCTCCTGGGTGGCTCACCACAGTCTTAGAAGAACAGAGTGGGGGTCTGGTGTTCTTTGGGAGGTCAGGAACTGTGCTCAAGGGCCGCTACTTTTTCTAAGCTGCCGGAGGTCAGAGCTGGCACATGTCCAGCACTCCCCTCACCCTGCCACCTTTATGCCCTAAGAGGAGACTTCCACTTACCCCGTGACCTTCAGGAAGTGCAAGATGACATGTATTTCCTAGCCCATGGGGATGTACCTTGTGACCCTGTGGGCTCAGGCACCAAATTTCCAACTGTGGGCTAGTGTTGGGTGAGGACTGGAAGGAAGAAGCCCTCCAAGTGCCCCCTCCCCACCCCAGGAACGGACCCTTTTGCAAGGTCCCTGAACCCCACGGCTCTCACAGCGGCAGGTATCATGCCCTAGACTCACCACACTCAGGAAGACACAGGGGTCCCAGAGAGTGTTGTCAGAAGAGGGGACCTGCTTGGTATCACACTGAGTAGTCAGCCTTGCCCTGGCCGTGTCCCAGGAGCTGCCTGTCAATGCAGTGCAGAGTGTGAGGATCCCATGCGGGCCTCATCGGGTCTCTGCTGTTTCCTAGCCTGTGACTATTTCTCTCTTGCATCTACAATGTGGGGTCCCCGCCAAACTGACTCTGGAATTTTTATGTGGGGTTGAGGGCATTGATTGGTCTAGGATGTTGACTCCCAAGTTCCAGGTAAAGCCCATATGTTTCCTTTGGTATTTGGCATGTGATTCAGTGAGGATGTTGGGAATTTTCTACTGTGAAACTATGTAGACAAAAGAGCATCATTTCCCAGACCAGAATACCAGTGAAATGTTAGTTTTTCTCTCCTTGATGGCCTTGGTATTCTCTTGGGCTCCTGGCAAAGAGACCCCCACACAGACACTGCTTGATGCTTGATGCAGTCACAGGTGGGTTCTGATCTCATCCTGGATATTCGTCTTACTAAAGTTTCAGTTTCCCAGTGATTGTCCTTAATTCAAACATTCTCAAATGTGCATCACGTGGAGGGCCTTGGATGGACCTCAGACATGCGCCAGGTGACCCTGATTTGGACAAGGGAAGGCCTAAGGTCCCACATGTGATATGGTCCAGAGTACAGCATGGGACAGTCTCTGGCCAAAAGAATTGTCAAGGAACCCTTGAGTCTGGGATAGACAAAATAAAACTGGCCCCAGATTTGGAGTCTGGGGAGTAGGAGCAGATGACATGGGCCAGGAAAAGCCAACAGATCTGACCATTCATGCCTGATTTTACATTGAACTAAATTTGAAGCGGCAGATTAAAGGAATCTGTAATTCTCTTACTGAGCTTATGCAAGATGACAGGCAACATTGATGAGAAGCAAATTTCACCATTGTTGTAAACGTTTAACTTAAAGAGGCGAGGAAACAGAAACATCTGCATCAGCAACTTGTTACCATGTCCAAGTGTAGAACCGTGGGTCTTCTGGCAGGGAGAGCTGGAGGCAGACTGGGTGTGAGCAGGGCAAGAAACGCTCGGGCACTGAGGGTCTGCCCCAACGGCACTGCTGCCAGCACCTAGACTAGCCCTGGTCTCCTTGGTCACAAATACTAACAGTAATAGAAATGGGGAGTTGTGCTGAGCCCCCAGGGTCGACTCTCTGGTGCACCGAGCTAACACCATGGATTGCCTGAGGCTGCCAAAGCAGATGCAAACTCTGCAGGTACCTGTAGAGACCAGAGAGGGGAAGGAGACAGTGTCTGGGTGGGTGGCGGTGTGCGGGGCAGGAATCCTGACAAAGGTCACCAGCAAGTGCAGACCAGGGTGCTAGTTTCAACTTGATTGACAGTTGACCCTTGATGAGCATGGAGTCATTGAGAATATACCCTGGTTGGTAGGATCATGACAGGGGTGAGGGGGCAGGGGGAGGATGTGCCTGCTAACTGTGCTCTGCTCTCTTGCCTGAGCAGCCCAGAGGTGAAAAAACATCACCCCATCCCCAGGGCTGATTCTGGTCTCCTCACTGCTCTGTGTGCCCCAGAGGCCAGATGGGGGCTGTGGTGATTGGGAACAGGAAGAGGGTCTCTGACTCAACTAGCCATCCAGGTAGAAAAACACCTTACAGGTCCAGAATGCCATGGGCAGTAAGGGTCCAGAACAAAACAGACTCCCTGGCTGCAGTTGTCTCTTCAATCAATGGGCCCTGGGCCTGCTCAGTGCCTAGCAGGGAGGAAAAGGTGTTTTCTCCAATGAAGACTGAACGCTGCTCTACTCAAACCAGCCAGGAGGGGGAGGGGGCTTTGAGCCAGTTGAAAGAATGAACTTGAGAAGGGCCAGGGAGCTGAAGGCTGGTCAGGCCCAGCCGTGGTCAGGTTTGGCCACTCCTGAGGGCCTCACTGTAGAATGGACATCTCTCAGAGTCAGGCCAGAAATGAGAAAAAATCCCAGAGAGTCACTCATCACTAAGCATCGCCAGAAGATTAACCTGCAGGTGCTAGTTTGTCAGGATCAGCCCAGCGGGGTGAGCTAAGGGACTCGCAAATGACTCTGTCTGCCAAGCCTAAGGGAGAGAACCAAGCAGGAAGCAAGAGGCAGAAGCGAAAAACTAGGCAGGACCTCTGAGAGACCCACTCTAGGAGGTGGAGAAGATGGATGAGTCAGGAATCACCGAATTTGACAAGAATCCAATGTGAGGTTTGCTCTGAAAAAATGGTGACCAGAACCAAATGGCAACCGGCTGAGTGGACAGCAACATTCCTGGAGTCAGAGATCACCTTGTTCCAGGTGAGGAAGACAAGACTTATCGCCCACCCGGTGACAGCAAGCCACCAGGCTTTATTCCAGGTTCCTTACCATTGACCCACGAACAGATGACTAGGACCAGACCAAGACAACTTCATAGCCCCCTTAGTCTAACCAGGGCGCGGGTGTACCACTGCCTCACCTGAGGTTCAGAGAGTCCCCCGGGAGCTCCCCCATTAAGCTACTCCTATTTCCTTAACTTTATTTATATGTCTCTGTCCTTCTGTCTGAACCGGATGGGGTTCCCAAATCTCTCACCTAGCAAGAGAATAAGGGAGAGCAGGTTACCCGAGCAAGGATGGAAGGGGCTCAAGGGAACGCTCGAACACTGAGCGTAGAAACGGGAATCACCACTGTGGGAGCACCTGAGAGCACTAGGCACCACTGCATGTTAGATGAAAGTTGTTACCGCAGAATCAAGGTAGCCTGTAAACAAGTTACATAATTATGCTGTGACCAGCTACTGCCCGTTTGGGGGATAGCTGGGTAGAGCCTGCACACATGGAATACACTAGGATGCTTCCAGCAATTCTTGGTGCCACCTGTCTTGGTGAGACTCTGTATGATCCTAAAAGGAAAAACTCCAAAGACAGTCGTTCAATGGGAGAACAGCTCTCACCACTGGCAAGGGGTGAGAGGGCTCAATCCGCTGATCTCCACAATCTCCCAGGTCCCCAAACCTCAAGGCAAACCTGGACTTGGTGTTTCCAGAGCCCAGGGACGCAGAGGCAGGACTCAGAGAACTAAGCCCAGAGTCCCAGTAGAAGCTTCGAGAGGGTGTGCAGGATATGTGTGAGGTGTGAAGATCCATGAGAGTGCACGGGCAGCCCCAGGTCCATGGTGCAGTTAGAGGGGAAGGGCTATGAACTGGGCACCGATGGGTAAACCGGGACCTGCCTGTGCCTGCCCTGAACAGCCCTACCAGGCTGATCCCTGGTGCCTCCCCGATCCCTGGCTCCCATCCAAGTAGGAATGTGACAGGCAGGAAGGGGCATGGCTGACCAAATTCCTGGAAATGACTGGAACAGGATGGCTCTGCCTTCTGAGGCTTTGCCATCTGGTCTGATACATGAATTTGGACACACTTCTTGTCACCAGTAGAGTGTCACTCAGCCAAGGCTGTCCCAACAGGTCCAGGTGTGCAGGAGCAAAGAGGAGTCGGGGCCTGGTTCTCTATTACATGGGGTCTGACCGTGCTGTGATGGTGGCAGTGGGACTTGTATTAGGGAATCTGATGGTCCACAAAGAAGTGGGGCGCTATTATCAGGGATCAGCTCCGTACAGACTCGGGGACACTAGAAACATGTTCCATTCACAACCCCATCCTGCTCCACTGATAACACACTGTCTTCCTGCTAGGGTGGGTGCCATCAAGGGGGAGCCTGGCTGCGGGGACAGCACCTTGGACCCACCTGCTGCAGGAGCACTTTCAAGTGCTCATCCTGAGAAACCTGATGTGGCCACTAGGGTGCAAATTGGGGTCTGTCCCTGGTGCACTGCAGAGGGGAATGGGGAAACAGGCACCAGGGGCAGGGGAGGCCATGGAGGTGCTGCAGTGGAAGGCAGGGCTCTGGGTGCTGCATCCTGCCCTCCCTCCTGGGGACGCATCCGTGATTGAGACCTTCAACCCTTGGGGTGGACTCTCCTGGGGTCATTGACAGGCTTCACACAGGGGCAGGCAGGTGACGCGTCTTGTTATGGTGACATGGCCAAGGCTTCCCACAATCTAGAAGCAATTGTCAACTACTGGCCAGACCTGCCCCGCCCAGTGACACACACACCCACACAGGCCTGGGATAGATCCATTTATTGCAACAATCGTGAAAATCAGACAGTGGCGGTCAGGGAGAAAGCCCGCCTTCCTCCTTCCCTCTTCTCAGCCAGCAATACAAAGTCCCCAAACAGCCCCAAAGAGTGTGTAGAATCTAGTCACTGTATGGTACCAGCGGCCAAGCTTCAGGGCTGTCATGCGCAGAAACAGGACCCCACAATGGGGAGGGGAGAGCTGAGTTGTGACTTCTGACCTCCAAATCATTGTTTGCTAGTGCTGGGGGGATATATCTGCCATCCTGATCTCTGGGACCTTGTGGAGGGGGACATTTCTTCCCGCCGATCCCTCGGACCATGTGGAGGGGGACATCTCGGCCCCTCTGATCCCTTGGACGTTGTGGAGGGGGAAATCTCGGCCCCCCCCCCGATCCCTGGCGTCTAGTGGTGGAGGGGACATCTCGTCACCTCTGCCCTGGTGGGCCTGACGGGCCTCCCCACCCCCACCCGGACCCTCGGGCACTGCCCCCACCGATGATGGTGGCTTGGAACTCTGTGGGCCCCACGGTGGGCCAGGAGCACTGACCCTTTCGGTCTCCCGTAGCTCAGTCCACGACTTTCTCATTCCCAGAGACCACGTCCCCCCACGCCCAGGCCGGGCTGCAGCTGCCAGGATTAGCCACTGAGCACCCCTAGGTCTGGCCTGGCTGTTGCTGTGGGAGCCCAGCGAGCCTGGCAGAGGGGCTGTCCTGGTCGCTGTCCCCACAGCCCGTCACTCCCCAGGCCCCTCTCCTTTCTCTCCTTGGAGCCCCTACCCTCCCTGCCCTTCCTCTATCCTCTCCTCAGGTCCGCAGAGTTCTTGCTCCCGCCTGATCCGGTGTCCACGTTCTCTCTGTCCTCTCACTGCTTCCTCCCAGACTGGCAGCAGCCAGTTTCTGGGGCCATGAGCCCCCAGACCCAGTCAGTCCCTGAACAATTCCCCCTGTTGCTCAGAGACTTCCCTTTCTGAGTCCTGGAGGGCTCTTAATGACCCCACAGAACCTCCCTATCCCAGCTCTGCCCCTTTCTCTGAGACTCAGTGCATCCTACTGCCAGCTGGACACCAGACTTGGCCTTGGGGAACCTTGATGCTTCTCTGGTGTTGATCCCGGCCTGCTCTGGAAATCCCTCTCAATACACACACTCCCAACTAGGGCCACTAAGCCTGGCCACGCTGCCCTCACGAGTACTGCAGCCTGAAAGGAACCCCAACTCCCCCATAACGCCCGTGCCCACTATGGCATCCACGAATGCACCTGTCCTCCCTGCCTTGAGCACATTCAGGCCCCAGTGGTCTCCGGCTGTCTCCTGTAGCTCTGACATATCCCCCTCCACTTTCACTGGGCTGAGAATCAAATTTATCTCTGATGGTGGGTCACAGGGTCACTGTGGGCTTGTGCTGTCTGGGGAGCCTGTGGGCAGTGAAGGGTTCCACACTGGGGTGAGGCTCTGGGCAGAGAAAGTCCATCCAGTCCTTGAGAGGTTTGGGAAATACAGGAGGTTTGCAGGTCCTTTACCTGAGGTCCTTTACATGATCTGGCCACTAGGGGGCCTGTCACCCAGGAAGCATTGGGGGCAAGGTGGGGGCTCTTCCCGGTGGGCACTACAGAGAGGGTGTAGACGGAACAGGCACCATGGGCATGGGCATGTCATGTCAGGTTCTGATCCATGGGGAGACCCCCACAGGACAGCTCATGCTTCATCAAGAAGCATGAGCCGTTCCCTGGCAGGACCCACCCACCCAATGCCACACACCCACACAGGCTGGGATGCATCCATTTGTAGAAACAATCTTGGAAACAGGACAGTGGCTGTCAGGGAGACTGATTCAGCCCTCTCTCCTCTCTCTCCTCTGCCACCAATTCATGATCCCCGAAACTGTCCCAGGTAGTGCCTAGAACTCAGTTGCTGACTGTTCCAGCCTCCATCCTTTTCAGGACTTCCTTTCCCAGAATAGAAACAGTGCACTGGAGGAGGGGGAGCTCTCGGCTCAGACTTTTGCTTGGTCTGTAGCCCATGAAGCGAAGGTTTGAGTGTTGCCTCGTTTTCCCTCGGCCAAGGAGGGGTAGATGGTTGTAGCCAAGTGCCGTTTTGAAAATCGGATGCTCTGAATGAGTGTTTCCTCTAAGCACGGAGATCCTTCCAGGTACTGCTTCATTGACCCTCATGGCCTGTGTACATACCTGAGAGGTTTGGGGTTTGTGGGGATCTCTATTTGCTCCAGCCTTTGTGTTCAGGAGACCCTGTGGTGCCAGGGAACGTTCTTGACCTCATGCATCCCAAGCCTGTACTGAGTCTCCTGAGACTTCTTTCTGGCCTTCTGCACCGAATTTTAACTCAAAAAGTGGAAAATGCCCTGGACCATGCAAGGACAGCCCACAAACCGGAAATATCTGAACATTTAGGTGGGAAAGCAGGGGTGAGGAGGCATTCTCCACTCCTCTCTCCTGGGATATAGTCTAAGGTGGGGGGTGTGGAGGTGGTCATTTATTATTGCTACTCTTTGGACTATTTCTATGGGGGTGAGTATTTCTGCTCCTGGGACTCCTTATTGTGTAGTGCTGGAGGACATGTCTCCTATCTGAGCTCTGTTCTCTGTTGTGGGATATTTCTTGCCCCAGAGCTCTTGTGTCTAGTTTGGAAAACAATTTTCCCCAACATCCCTAGTGTTTTTTTTTTTTGGAGGAAATTTCAGCTCTGCTCATTCCAGGTGCCTAATAATTGTGAACATTTCTGTTCTCGGAACCCTGCTGTCAATTGTGAGGGTTAACCTCTGCACTCCATGTCACTGGTGCCTACTGCTTGGGGCCTGTTTTTGCCTCCCAGACCACTAGTGTCTATTACTAGGGGACATTTCTGCCCCCCATATCCCCGGTGCCCAGTGTTGGGGGACATTTCTGCCTCCAGATGCACGGTCTTCCCCACACCGCCAGCTTGTCCTTCTTGACTGTTACCACCTCCAGCTCCTCAGGCTTTATGATCTCCACTGTGTTCGCCTCCACTTCAGTGCCCTTAGATTGACTGAAACTGGATAGACTGAGGGGCAGCCCCAGGCTCTCAGCCAACCAAGGGAGCTGGAGGGCTCGAGGGCAGTGTCCGCCTATTTCTGCCCCCAGGTGTCCTACCTCTTGACCCCCACTGGGGGCTTCTTCCTCCTGAGGACCCTGACACACATTTTCAGGACACTTTTGTGTCAAAGCAGCAGCCAAGTCCTGGCCTGAGTCAGGCCACTGTGGACTGTCCAAGTGGACTGTCACTGCTCAGGCAGAGTCACAACTGGAGAGCCACTGCTGTCACCCCCTTCCCCTCCCTCACCCCTTCCACCTAACAGGGAGATCCCTCTTATGGCCTCTAAGAATTTGAGCAATCCTTCCTTAGGGCACTGGGAAAAGGCCGGCCCTGTCTGCTTGCAGCACTTTTCTTTGGGTGTTAGCACCACACCCAGACATGCTCAGGCTTTACCCCGACTTAGCTCAGGGACCATTACTAGTAGAACTAGGGGGGCCCATTGATCCAACGTCAGCAGTGTGCAAGATGATCACTTTATCTGCTGGACTAATGCCCTGCTCCAAGCGGTATTTTTTTTTCAGCTGCTTCCCACCTAAATCTCCTTCCTGTAGAGTTGGGCTCCCTTAAAGATGCCTCACTCCCCCTTCTGTACGGCACCGTGCCCAGGGAGACAGCCCCGTGGAACCCGAAGCTTCCAATCCAAGCACTTTCAGACTTTTCAAGAATGGGCCCCAGGGATATTGCAGGGTTTAAGGTGCTTGCCTTGATGCGGCCCAGCCCTGTTCAAGTCCTGATACTAGGATCTCCTGAGCCCTGCTGAAGAGGAGAGTGCACCTCTACCCACATTTCTCGCAGGCTAATTTCAGACAGGCTACCCTGGAGAGCAGGAGCTGCCATGAGGCACAGGGTCTGGGAGAGACCAGACAGCACGGAAATCACCCGAGATGTCCCAGAGGTGGTCTGTCACACTGTTCAACTTAGAAACCTGGGAAAATCCCCCAAATATTCCTACATTATTGATATGCTCCCGATCCTTCTTGGCACCAAGAAAGCTTGGTCATTTCTTGTTCCATACTTCCTGTCAGCTGCTTGCTAATACCCCGTCGCCCATCAGATCCGCTGTAAAACTGATCTCTCGCCTTGTGCGGTGTTCAGTCTTTGGAGCTGTTCATTCCATTAGCACTATTATCTCATCATGTTCTCCCTCATTCCAAAATGTGCTTTTTTTTCCTTTTATGGGTCACACCAAGCGATGCCCAGTGATTACTCCTGGCTCATGCACTCAGGAATTACTCCAGGTGGTGCTCAGGGAACCATATGAGACTCTGGGAATCAAATCCAGGTCAGCCGTGTGCAAGGCAAACACCCTACTCACTGTGCTATCACTCCCGTCCCTGCTGCTTGGTTTTTAGTTAGCTTTAGGCAGAAATTTTGGCAAAGTTCGTATGAGTTCATAGTCGTTGAAAACTCAAAGTTATATTAGTGCTGCAATTCTCATTTGTGAAATAACAAAACTCACTACCAAGCAGGGGAGAAAGCAAGACAAGACCAAAAGGAAAAAGAGCAACACCCAAGCAGTGGCACCTGGTGCCCAGGAGGAGTTGGCAGAGAGCATGGCAGCTGGGTGGCACTGCCATTCGTCCAGTGGAGACAGCACGACACCAGTCGTGTGGTTAAGGGCAGGCGCCAGCACCTCCAGTGTGCCCTTGGTCTAGAGGCGGCGAGAACTGGCAGGGCAGACAAGGGGCAGGGAGAAAGAGGGGAGCCAGAGCAGGAGCAGGAGTCAGGGGTGGAGGATGCGGAGGGGCAGAAGGCAGGCCCCAGATCATTGCCCCAGAGGGCCATGACATGCTGCAGGAGAGAACAAAGTGCCAATATGACACCAGACAAGCTGTGACCCTCTGTGAAAGGGAGTGGCAGACATTCAAAGTTGGGTAGCTTCCAGAAACGTCTACTGTCACCAGGACCACTAGGACAGTCTGACAGAGTCGCAGGGAGTCCCCAGGCAGGCAGGGAAGGCAGGGTAACTTGGTACCTACACTCCCAAGAAAAGCCTCGTGGAAACGGTCGCCCCATGACCTCAAGACAGGGCAACATAGGAAGAGAGCTCAATGAAGGTATCGGAGGTGCAGCCCTTCCCGGCTTTTGCTGGGCCTGAGAATCCATGGTCTCAGCAGATGCTGGGGGTTCCATATGGAAAACAAGGTTCTCCCTGTTCCCCACTTTAGTATCTTATTGGCGTTCGATCTCCCGACAGAGCTAGAAGAGCAAATAAATGTCCACCTTGACACTGTGGATTCCCCCTTTGGAAAATACCCTCTCCAGGCGCCCTCTAATGGCAGTATCATGCCCCTCTGCTGGTAAACTCATGCTAGGAGTGAGCCTCCAGAGACAGCCACAATGTCAGGTAACCCGTGAGGTGTGGTTAGGGATAGGGAAAGATACTGAGCAGGTCTGAGAGGCAGGAATAGTGGTGAGATGCAGCTCAACTGGGAGCAACCCATTGGCCTCAGTTGAGAAGTCATGATCTGCGCCGAGTCAGTGTGTTCGCTCCTGCTGGTTACCTTGTGGTACCCAGCCCTTCCACCCTCTTGAGTCTGTTTTCCTCTAGTGCCCAATGATTGACCGGCCTGAACCTCAAAAGATGTGTTTCTCCCTTTGCAAATTGTTCCAGGAAGCAGACCCGTTTGCGTTTGGGCCAAAGGATCCAGAGACAGGAGGAAACCTCAGTCACTGTGGACCCGTTGCCCAAGGATTCAAAAAATCGGCCACCTTCTTCAGGAAGACCCTGGCTCTGGACTTAAGAAAATCCTCGTTGGAGCCCTTGAATGGACCATCCTGCACTCTGTAGATGATAAGGTCCTAGTGTCAGAAGCCTAAGAGAACTGAAAGAGAGCCTCAGAGGCTCTGCTCCTGCTCTTGGTTGAGGCTGGGCACCAGACCTCCTGGAAGAATGAGCATTTAGAAGTGAAAAAAAGAAAAACAAATAACCTAAAAAAATCAGCAGTAGGGCTCCAGAGTCATAGAGGTTGATCCACTTAGTGCCTGAGAAAGGGTACCAGGCTCTAGGTGCCCTGACCCAGGGTAGGGCCATTGGCAGAGGTCTGGGCATACCTGTATCTGAGGTAGGGGGCTCTGATCTCTTGCTGTGCCACAAAGGTAAACAAACTATCTCCAGGTCCCCATTCAGGGGTGACAGTGATGAATAACAAAGGGCCCCAGTGGCTACCAATTCCCCAGATGGCACAGTCCCTGGGATTATGATGTGAAAACCCACATCTAAGTTTTGCGACTCTAGATTTTGATGTGAAAACCCACTCTAACTTTCACGACCCGAGCCTTTCTGCTTATCGGATGGGACCCCATCCTCTGACTTGCAAGAAGCAGTGGATGAAATCTCTTGCTCAGAACCACTGAACAGTTCAGGAGCAGTTTCCAACCTGAGTGGCATCCGGATAAACACCATAAGAATGAAGCCCTGAATCCCTCTGGAAAGACTGGGTAGGGGCGGGTGCGCTCGGCGAGGGATAGGGACAAGCACGAAACATGGTGAGACCCCACGATCTCTTAATTTTCATATTAAAAGGTAAAGGTAAAAGGTAAAGGCACTCCCGTTGATCGTCCATTTGCTCAAGCGGGCCCAGTAACGTCTCCATTGGAGACTTTGTTGTTACTATGTTTGGCATATCGAATACTCTCGGTAGCTTGTCGGGCTCTCCAAGAGGGGCGGAGGAATTGAACTCGGGTCGGCCATGTTGGCCGCTTGTAAGGCGAACGCCCTACCACTGTGCTATCACTCCATCCCCCTGAGCTTCTCGGCCTTTTGGCTAAGATCAAGTGTAGTATCTGTTCATATTAAAAATTGAAATTTATTTATTTGGATTTATTTTTTAATTGGGTTATTATTTTATGTTTTGAGTTTGCTCCTGCACATATGGATGTGTTGGAGGCTGTGTACCTTTTTTTTTAATCCAAGAATTTTCTTTTTATTATTTTTTTATTAGTGAAACCCCATGAGGTACAATTGTAGACTTATAAATTTTTGTGCTTGGGTTTCAGTCACACAACGATCAAGTACCCATTCCTCTACCAGCACCCATCCTGCACCACCACGGGTCCCAGCATCCCTCCTACCCCACCAACCCCCTTTCCCACCCTGCCTCTTTGGCAGTGCATTCCCCCTTGTTCTCTCTCTCCCCATTTGGGTGCTGTGGTTTGCAATAGAGGCACTGAGTGGTAGTCATGTTTGGTCTATAGTCTACTTTCAGCATGCTTCTCCCACCCTGGGAGGATCCTCCCAGCACCCTTTATTTGGTGCCCTCTTCTCTACCTGAGCTTCCTTGGAGACTGTGTAACTTCTTTACTTGCAGAGTACGAGTCTCAATGTTGTTCTGTTTGGGTCATCTCGCCACTCCTAGTGTGCAGCATCCCTGTCATGGGGGCACGTCTGCAATTGCTTTGTGTAGCCGCAGAGCCTCATAGTCCCATAGCCCCATTCCTCAATGGTAAGGGGCAGAGGAGGGGAGAAGGGAGGGGGCAGGAAGGAGGAGGGGGAGAGGAGAAGGGCGGGAAGGAAGAGGGAAGAAAGACAAGGTTGGGGTAAATGAATATGATTTTGACAGGGTAGGTAAAAGATGGAATTACAGGTGAGTAAGAATTCTGTTTAAACATTTCTGACTCCTGGGGGGAACACATCACTTTCAGGCAGGTCACTTCATGCCCTGGGCTGGGTGTCTGCAGCCTCCTTACCTCACGGGCATCACAGTCTGTCTGATCTTCTGCCAACACAATTTGTCTTTGACGGGTTGTTGGCTCAGGTCTGTCTTGGATCTGGGTGTGATTTCCACCTCTAGGTGAAAGGGAGGATGGGGTGTGCATGGGGTGCCTTTATGAAGGACACTCCCTTCTGGTTCTCACAGAACACTTGGGGTTCCAAGGCGGGTGTAGCCCGTAGGATGGCGGGGATCAAACCCAGATCAGCCACGTGCAAAGCAACAACCTACCACTGTACTATCGCTCCAGCCCTTGAATTTCTTCTTTGACGAAGTTTCTGTTCATTATTCCTCTCTGCATTTGTTTGATGGGGTTGGGAGTTATTTTTTTTAAAGTTCTACCAATGTGCTATATAACTTGGATATTAGCCTTTCATCAGCTAGATATTGGGTAAATAATTTTTCCCATTCTGTGGGCTATCTTAGTAGCTTAGACACCATTGCTTTTTTTTTTAAAAAAAAACAACGCATTAGAACTGCTTTGTCACCTCTTGATCGATCAACCAGACTCAAGCTTAGCAAGGACATACTTCATTTGAGGGAAACAATGGAAGAAAGGGACTTAGTAGATATATACAGAACACTTCATCCACAAAAAGCTGAATACACATTCTTCTCAAGCGTACATGGAACATTCTCCAAGATAGACCATATGCTGAGCCACAAAACATGCCTCCATAAAATTAAGAAGGTAGAGATTGTATCAACAATCTTCTCAGACCATAATGCGCTGAAATTAGAGGTAAATCACACACAAAAACAGAAAACTATATCAAACACCTGGAAATTAAACAGTGCACTATTGAACAATGAGTGGATTAGACAGGAAATCAAAGAGGAAATCAAAAGATTCCTAGAAACGAATGAAAATGAGAACACGAGTTACCAAAACTTATGGGACATAGCAACGGCTGTGTTAAGAGGAAAGTTTATAGCTCTACAAGCATTCCTCAGAAAGGAGGAGCGAGCACACATAAGTAACCTAACCTCACAGCTTAAGAGCTTGGAGAAGGACCAAAAAAAGGAGCACAACCCGAACAGGAGAAAGGAAATAATAAAACTCAGAGCAGAGATTAATGAGATGGAAACACAAAAAACAATCCGAAAGATCAATGAAACCAAAAGCTGGTTCTTTGAGAAAATTAACAAGATCGATAAGCCTCTAGCAAAACTCACAAAGAAAGGGAGAGAGAAAACCCTAATAAATCGAATCAGAAATGAAAAGGGGGTCATTACAACAGAAACCACAGAAATTCAGAGAATCCTCAGGGAGTACTTTGAGAAGCTTTATGCCACGGAACATCAAAACCTCGAGGAAATGGATAAATTCCTAGACTCCTACAGACTCCCAAGGCTGAACCAAGAAGACCTGGAATACCTGAACAGACCTATCACCGTCAAGGAAATTGAAATGGTAATAAAAAGTCTCCCCCAAGCACAAAAGTCCTGGCCCGGATGGATTCACTAGTGAATTCTTCCAAATCTTTAAAGAGGACTTACTCCCAATGCTCTTTAAGCTTTTCTACGAAATTGGAATATCAAAAACACTTCCGAACAGTTTCTACGAAGCAAATATCACACTGATACCAAAAGCAGACAGAGATACCACAAAGAAAGAGAATTACAGGCCGATATCCCTGATGAACACAGATGCAAAGATCCTCAACAAACTACTAGCAAATAGAATCCAACTACTCATCAAAAAGATCATACACCATGACCAAGTAGGATTCATCCCAGGGATGCAAGGATGGTTTAACATTCGGAAATCAATCAACATAATCCACCATATCAACAAAAGAAAAGATAAAAAGCATATGATCATATCAATAGATGCAGAGAAAGCATTTGATAAGATCCAGCACCGCTTTATGATGAAAACCCTAGCCAAAATGGGTATAGAGGGGACTTTCCTCAACATAATTAAAGACATCTACCACAAGCCTACAGCAAGCATCATCCTCAATGGGGAAAAACTGAGAGCCTTCCCTCTAAGATCAGGGACGAGACAGGGATGCCCACTCTCTCCACTGCTGTTCAATATAGTACTGGAAGTACTTGCAATAGCGATTAGGCAGGAAAAAGATATTAAGGGCATTCAGGTAGGAAAGGAAGAAATCAAGCTCTCACTATTCGCAGATTATATGATACTCTACTTAGAGAACCCAATAACCTCCACCAAAAAACTCCTAGAAACAATAGACCTGTATAGTAAAGTTGCAGGTTATAAAATCAATACCCAAAAGTCCATGGCTTTCCTATACGCAAACAGTGAGAGAGAAGAAAGCAACATGAAAAAAACAATCCCGTTCACAATTGTGCCCCAGAAAATCAAGTACCTAGGAATCAGCTTAACTAAGGAAGTAAAGGAACTGTACAAAGAAAACTACAAAATGCTACTTCAGGAAATAAAAGAGGACATGAGGAAATGGAAAGATATCCCCTGCTCATGGGTCGGGAGACTTAACATTGTCAAAATGGCAATACTACCGAAAGCATTGTATAAATTCAATGCAATCTCTATAAGGATACCCATGACATTCTTCAAAGAAATGGAGCAAACACTCCTGAAATTTATATGGAACAATAAGCCCCCACGAATAGCTAAAGCAATTCTTAGGAAAAATAAAATGGGAGGAATCAACCTCCCTAACTTCAAACTGTACTACAAAGCAGTAATAATTAAAACAGCATGGTACTGGAACAAAGGCAGAACTGCAGACCAATGGAAGAGGGCTGAATACACTGACATCTCCCCTCAATCATATGCTCATCTAATCTTTGATAAAGGTGCAAGTAATGTGAAGTGGAGTAAGGAAAGCCTGTTTAATAAATTGTGTTGGCATCACTGGACGGCAACATGCAAAAAAGTTGGCTCAGAACTCTGCCTAACACTATGTACAAAAGTAAGATCAAAATGGATTAAAGACCTCAACATCAGACCAGAAACCATAAGGTGCATTGAAGATAACGTTGGCAACACCCTCCATGACATTGAAGCTAATGGTATCTTCAAAGATGCCACGCCACTGGCCGAGCAAGTGAAAACAGAGATAGATAAATGGGACTATCTTAAACTAAGAAGCTTCTGCACCTCCAAAGAAACAAATACAAAGACAGTCTACAGAATGGGAAAGGATATTCACCGAATACACATCTGACAAGGGGTTGATATCCAGGATATACAAAATACTGGTTAATCTCCACAAGAAGAAAACATTCAACCCCATCCAAAAATGGGGCAATGAAATGAACAGAAACTTTCTCAAAGAAAAAATCCGAATGGCAAAAAAGCACATGAGAAAATGCTCTACATCATTAATCATCAGGGAGATGCAGATCAAAACCACAATGAGATACCATCTCACACCTCAGAGACTGGCCCACATTCAAAAGAACAAAAGCAACTGATGCTGGCGTGGATGTGGCGAGAAAGGGACACTCCTTCACTGTTGGTGGGAATGTCCACTGGTTCAGCCCTTCTGGAAAACAGTATGGATGATGCTCAAAAAATTAGAAATTGAGCTCCCATTTGACCCAGCAATACCACTCCTGAGAATATATCCCAGAGAGGCAAAAATGTATCGTCGAAGTGACATCTGCACTTGTTTGTTCATTGCAGCACTCTTTACAATAGCCAGAAACTGGAAGAAACCTGAATGCCCACGAACAGATGACTGGTTAAAGAAACTTTGGTACATCTACACAATGGAGTACTATGTAGCTGTTAGAAAAGATGAAGTCATGAAATTTACATACAAGTGGTACAATATGGAAAGTATCATGCTAAGTGAAATGAGTCAGAAAGAGAGGGATAGACATAGAAAGATTGCATTCATCTGGGGGATATGAAGTAACAAAGTATGAGATTAATACCCAAGAATAGGTGAGATCAGCACCAGGAGGATTACTCCATAACGTAAAGGCCAGCCGGGTATCCTAGAGGAAAGGGCAGTTCAGATAGAGAAGGGAGCACCAAATAAAGGATGTTTGGAGGATCCTCCCAGGAGGGGAGATGCATGTTGAAAGTAGACTATGGACTGAACATGTTTGCCAATCAATGCCTCTTTTGCAGACCACAACACCCAAAAGGAGAGAGAGAACACAGGGGATTGCCCTGCCACAGAGACAGGGGGATGGGGGGATGGGGGTGGGAGGGATATTATCCATGGTGGAGGAAAATGGGCACTGGTGGAGGGATGGGTATCTGATCATTGTATAATTGAAACCAAAGCACAAAAAATTGTAAATCTACAACTGTAAAAAAAAATAAAATAAAAAAAACACGTCTAGGGAAAAAAAAACGCATTAGATTGGTGTATCTTTGATTTTTCTGTTCTCTTTTCATGCTTCACATTTTATTGAATTTTTTTGCAAATTTTTATTTTGTTTTCATAAAGTTGTTGACAATAATTTATTACATTTAATATTCAAACACCAATTCCACCACCATCGTACCTTCCCACCACCATATTTTGAATGTTACCACTCCAAATCTTAGAGGTACTCTCCTGGGGTCATTGACATCGTACTCAGGGGTATGCAGATGACAGGCTCTAGACATGGTGAATCCCATGGCAAGGGCCACCCACAATCTAGAAGCAACTGCCAACTGCTGGCAGGACACACCTCGCCCAAGACACATACCCACATGGCCTGGGATGGATCCATTTATTGAAACAAGCTTGGAAATAGGACAGTGACTGTCAGAGAGTGACCCAGCATGCCGCCTTCCTCTCTCTTCTCCTCAATTCATTAGTGCCCAACCAGCCCCCAAAGAGTGTCTAGAACTGGTTGCTCTGATGTTTCTAGCCCCCATTAGCTTCAGGGCTGCCATATGGAGAAACGGGACTGTGTACTGGGGAGGGAGAGCTCCCACCTCAAGCCCTTGTTTGGCTTTTGGAGCTATCATGACTGAGGTTGGAGTGTGGCCCAGTTTAAATTTCTGCTCCCAACATCCCTGGTGCCTAGAGGTAGGAGATATTTTTGTCCCACTGATCCCTGCGGTCTAGTGTTGGGGGACCTTTCTGCCCCCTTGATCCCTAGGGTCTAGTGCTGAGGGAAAGTGGAAGAGCGGGGAAGAGGGAGGAAGGAGGAGGGTGGGAAGAACTGGATCAGGGCTAGATTAGTTGGAATTGAAGAACACAGGGTACATCATCAGGGTAGAAAAGTGGATTAATGGTGAAAAAGCTTGCCAGCTGAACTCAAGCTGACGAGCTGGATTCTGGTTTTTTGGGGGCAGGTCATTACAGGATCCGGATCTGAGGTCTGCGGCCTCCTGTTCCTCACAGACAGGAACAGGAGGGTCTCTCTGGGTTATTCACACAATCCATGATCCCGCTCCCCGGGTCTGGACCCCAGACCGTAGTCTCAGACCTTAGTCATCCAGATCCTTAGTCTTCTCACACGCCACCAGCCTGTCCTTCATGACCATCACTTCGAGTTCCATAGAGGTCATGGTCTCACAAACCTCCACTATGTTCACCTCCAACTCCGTGTTCTTCGACAATGGATTGACTATGGGGCACTCCAGGGTCTCAGCCAAGCAAGGAAGGTGGAGGCATCTCAGGGGTCCCGCCTGGCTCCACCTCCCATATAGCCCCACCTCCAGATCCCCATCAGGAACTTCTCCCTCCTGGAGACCCACCGCACCACTCACCCTCCTCAGGGTACCCTTGGAAATCCAGCAAGGCCTGGGGCTCAGTTGCTCCTGATTTCAGGACTGAGGACCCCTAAAGATGAAGGCACCAGGTGAGTAGGCAGGTCTAGAGCCGGATGCGCCTTCCTGTCACTGAGCCCCTGGCCACCCCCTCACCTGGGTTTCCCTCAGCTCCCTGAAGGTGGCCTCCAGCAGGGCCTGCTGCCTTGTTAGCACCTTTTGCAGCTGGTCCATGAGCTCCTTGTGCCTCAGCACCTGCTCAACCTTGAAGCCCACATGCGGGGGTCATTCAGGTGTGGGGTTGCAGCTGTGTGCTGCTTTTGGTACCAGCAGATGCATTCCAGGCTACAGACACTGCACCTTCTGGTCTTGCGTGCACATCTCTATCATGAGGCAGGGCCGAAGGCTGTCCAGATCCCACCACAACATTCAGGGCCCAGACATTCACACACAGGCCCAAGGAAAACAGCACATGGGGTAACCTGTCCCCTGCACATTCCTCAGGGGGTCATTCTCCCAAGACCTAAAAGAGGGGGCCTCCCCATACCTCGACCCGGCAGCCTCCCCGGTACTAGGACCCTCTGTGTGCAGTGAGGGCCAGTCCGCACCCCCACAACCCCTCTAGCCTCTTCTAGATTTTGATACATTATAGTGGGTGGCGTCCTGGCCTGTCCTTCCTCCCACCACCGCAGGCGGGCTCCAACCCTCACACTGGGTCTCCCCCGGCACCTTCTGTCAGGGTGGGCCTGACGGGCCTCCCTACCCCCACCCGGACCCTCGGGCCTGGCACCCACTAAGCATTGGGGGCAAGGTGGGGGCTCTTCCCGGTGGGCACACAGAGGGGGTGTAGACGCAACAGGCACCATGGGCATGGGCATGTCATGTCAGGTTCTGGTCCTTGGTGAGACCCCCACAGGACAGCTCATGCTTCATCAAGAAGCATGAGCCGTTCCCTGGCAGGACCCACCCACCCAATGCCACACACCCACACAGGCTGGGATGCATCCATTTGTAGAAACAATCTTGGAAACAGGACAGTGGCTGTCAGGGAGACTGATTCAGCCCTCTCCCCTCTCTCTCCTCTGCCACCAATTCATGATCCCCGAAACTGTCCCAGGTAGTGCCTAGAACTCAGTTGCTGACTGTTCCAGCCTCCATCCTTTTCAGGACTTCCTTTCCCAGAATAGAAAATGTGCACTGGAGGAGGGGGAGCTCTCGGCTCAGACTTTTGCTTGGTCTGTAGCCCATGAACCGAAGGTTTGAGTGTTGCCTCGTTTTCCCTGGGCCAGGACGGGTAGATGGTTGTAGCCAAGTGCCGTTTTGAAAATCGGATGCTCTGAATCAGTGTTTCCTCTAAGCACTGAGATCCTTCCAAGTACTGCTTCATTGACCCTCATGGCCTGTGTACATACCTGAGAGGTTTGGGGTTTGTGGGGATCTCTATTTTCTCCAGCCTTTGTGATCAGGAGACCCTGTAGTGCCAGGGAATGTTCTTGACCTCATGCATCCCAAGCCTGTACTGAGTCTCCTGAGACTTCTTTCTGGCCTTCTGGACAGAATTTTAACTCAAAAAGTGGAAAATGCCCTGGACCGTGCAAGGACAGCCCACAAACCGGAAATATCTCAACATTTAGGTAGAAAAGCGGGGGTGAGCAGGCATTCTCCACTCCTCTCTCCTGGGATATAGTCTATGGTGGGGGGTTGGGAGGTGGTCATTTCTTATTGCTACTCTTTGGACTATTTCTATGGGGGTGAGTATTTCTGCTCCTGGGACTCCTTATTGTGTAGTTTTGGAGAACATATCTCCTATCTGAGCTCTGTTCTCTGTTGTGGGACATTTCTCCCCCCAGAGCTAGTGTGTCTAGTATTGGAAAACAATTTTCCCCAACCTCCCTAGTGTTTTTTTCTGGAGGAAATTTCAGCTCTGCTCATCCCTGGTGCCGAGTAATTGTGAACATTTCTGTCCTCGGAACCCTGCTCTCTATAGTTAGGGGTAACCTCTGCACTGCTTGTCACTGGTGCCTACTGCTTGGGGCCTGTTTTTGCCTCCCAGACCACTAGTGTCTATTATTGGGGGACATTTCTGCCCCCCACATCCCCGGTGCCCAGTGATGGGGGACATTTCTGCCTCCAGATGCACAGTCTTCCCCACACCGCCAGCTTGTCCTTCTTGACTGTTACCAGCTCTAGTTCCTCGGGCTTTATGATCTCCACTGTGTTCGCCTCCACTTCAGTGCCCTTAGATTGACTGAAAATGGATAGACTGAGGATCAGCCCCAGGCTCTCAGCCAACCAAGGGAGGTGGATGGCTCGGGGGCAGAGTCCGCCTGGTTCTGCCCCCCGGGTATCCTGCCTCCTGACCCCCATTGGGGGCTTCTCCCTCTTAAGGACCCTGACACTCACATTTTCAGGACACCTTTGTGTCAAAGCAGCAGCCAAGTCCTGGCCTGAGTCAGGCCACTGTGGACTGTCCAAGTGGACTGTCACTGCTCAGGCAGAGTCACCAGTGGAGGGCCAGTGCTGTCACCCCCTTCCCCTCCCTCACCCCTCCACCTAACAGGGAAATCCCTCTTATGTCCACTAAGAACTTGAGCAATCTGTCCTTAGGGCACTGGGAAAAGGCTGGCCCTGTCTGCTTGCAGTACTTTTCTTTGGGTGTTGGCATCACACCCAGACATGCTCAGGCTTTATTCCTGACTTAGCTCAGGGACCATACCTAGTGGAACTAGAGGGGCCCATTGATCCAACGTCAGCAGTGTGCAAGAAGATCACTTTATCTGCTGGACTAATGCCTGCTCAAAGCAGTACTTTTCTTTCAGCTGCTTCCAAACCTAACTCTCCTTCCTGTAGAGTTGGGCTCCCTTAAAGATGCCTCACTCCCCCTTCTGTACGGCACAGTGCCCAGGGAGACAGCCCCGTGGAACCCGAGGCTTCCACTCCCGAGCACTTTCAGACTTTTCAAGAATGGGCCCCAGGGATATTGCTGGGGTTAAAGTGCTTGCCATGATGTGGCTCAACCCTGTTCAAGTCCTGTTACTAGGATCTCCTGAGCCCTGCTGAAGAGGAGAGGGGACCTCTGCCCACATTTCCCGCAAGCTAACTTCAGACAGACTACCCTGGAGAGCAGGAGCTGCCATAAGGCACAGGGTCTGGGAGAGATGAGACAGCACGGAAATCACCTGAGATGTCCCAGAGGTGGTCTGTAACACTGTTCAACTTAGAAAGCTTGGAAAATCCCCCAAATTTTCCTACGTTATTGATATGCTCCAGATCCTTCTTTGCACCCAGAAAGCTTGGTTATTTCTTGTTCCATACTTCCTGTCAGCTGCTTGCTAATACCCCGTCGCCCATCAGATCTGCTGTAAAACTGATCTCTTGCCTTGTGCGGTGTTCAGACTTTGGAGCTGTTCATAACATTAGCACTATTATCTCCTCATGTTCTCCCACATTCCAAAATGTGCCTTTTTTTCCTTTATGGGTCACACCCAGCGATGCACAGGGGTTACTCCTGGCTCATGCACTCAGGAATTACTCCTGGTGGTGCTTAGGGAACCATGTGGGATTCTGGGAATCAAATCCAGGTCAGCCGTGTGCAAGGCAAACACCCTACTCACTGTGCTATCACTCCCGTCCCTGCTGCTTGGTTTTTAGTTAGCTTTAGGCAGAAATTTTGGCAAAGTTCGTATGAGTTCATAGTCGTTGAAAACTCAAAGTTATATTAGTGCTGCAATTCTCATTTGTGAAACAACAAAACTCACTACCAAGCAGGGGAGAAAGCAGCAAGACAAGACCAAAAGTAAAAAGAGCGACACTCAAGCAGTGGCACCAGGGGTACAGGAGGAGTTGGCAGAGAGCATGGCAGCTGGGTGGCACTGCCACTCGTACAGAGGAGATAGCTCTACCCCAGTGGAGTGGTTAGGGCCAGACCCCAGTATCTCTAGTGTGCCCTTGGTCTAGAGGAGGCGAGAACAGGCAGGGAAGACAAGGGCCAGGGAGAAAGAAGGGAGCCAGAGCAGGAGCAGAGGTCAGGGTTGGAGGATGAGGAGGGGCAAAGGGCAGGCCCCAGATCATTGCCCCAGAGAGCCATGACATGCTGCAGGAGATAACAAAGTGCCAATATGACACCAGACCAGCTGTGACCCTCTGTGAATGGGAGTGGCAGACATTCAAAGTTGGGTAGCTTCCAGAAATGTCTACCGACACCAGGACCACTTGGACAGTCTGACAGAGTTACAGGGAGTCTCCAGGCAGGCAGGGAAGGCAGGGTAACTTGGTACCTACACTCCCAAGAAAAGCCTCGTGGAAACGGTCGCCCCATGACCTCCAAGACAGGGCAACATAGGAAGCAGAGCTCGATGAAGGTATCGGATGTGCAGCCCTTCCCTGCTTTTGCTGGGCCCGAGAATCCATGGTCTCAGCAGATTCTGGGGGTTCCACATGGGAAACAAGGTTCTCCCTGTTCCCAACTTTAGTACCTTATTGGCATTAGATCTCCTGACAGAGCTAGAAGCGCAAATAAATGTCCACCTTGACACTGTGGATTCCCCCTTTGGAAAATACCCTCTCCAGGCGCCCTCTAATGGCAGTATCATGCCCCTCTCCTGGTAAACTCATGCTAGGAGTGAGCCTCCAAAGACAGCCTCAATATCTGGTAGCCCATGAGGTGTGGCTAGGGATAGGGAAAGATACTGTGCAGGTCTGGGAGGCAGGAATAGTGGTGGGATGCAGCTCAACTGGGAGCAACCCATTGGCCTCAGTTGAGAAGTCATGACCTGCGCCGAGTCAGTGTGTCGCTCCTGCTGGTCACCTTGTGGTACCCAGCCCTTCCACTCTCTTGAGTCTGTTTTCCTCTAGTGCCCAATGATTGACAGGCCTGAACCTCAAAAGATGTGTTTCTCCCTTTGCAAATTGTTCCAGGAAGCACACCCCTGTTTGCCTTTGGGCCAAAGGATCCAGAGACAGGAGGAAACCTCAGTCACTGTGGACCCGTTGCCCAAGGATTCAAAAACTCGGCCACCTTCTTCAGGAAGACCCTGGCTCTGGACTTAAGAAAATCCTCCTTGGAGCCCTGGAATGGACCATCCTGCAGTCTGTAGATGATAAGGTCCTTGTGTCAGAAGCCTAAGAGGACTGAAGGAGAGCCTCAGAGGCTCTGCTCCAGCTCTTGGTTGAGGCTGGGCACCAGACCTCCTGGAAGAATGAGCATTTAGAAGTGAGAAAAAGAAAAACAAATAACCTAAAGAAATCAGCAGTAGGGCTCCAGAGGCTAACAGGTTGATCCTCTTTGTGCATGTGAAAGGGCATCAGGTTCTAGGTGCCCTGACCCTGAGTAGGGCCATTGGCAGAGGTCTGGGCATACCTGTCTCTGAGGCAGGGGGCTCTGATCTCTCGCTGTGCCACAGAGGTAAACAAACTATCTACCTCCAGGTCCCCATTCAGGGGTGACACTGATGACTAACAAAGGGCCCCAGTGGCTACCAATTGCCCAGATGGCACAGTCCCTGGGATTATGATGTGATAACCCACATCTAACTTTTGCAACTCTAGATTTTGATGTGAAAACCCACTCTAACTTTCGCGACCCCAGCCTTTTTGCTAATCCGATGGGACCCCATCCTCTGACTTGCAAGAAGCAGTGGATGAAATCTCTTGCTCAGAACCACTGAACAGTTCAGGAGCAGTATCCAACTTGAGTGGCATCCAGGTAAAGACCATAAGAAAGAAGCCCTGAATCCCTCTGGAAAGGCTGGAGGGGGGTGCGCTCGCAGAGGGATACGGACAAGCGTGAAACATGGTTAGATCCCATGATCCCTTAATTTTCATATTGAAAATTGAAATTTATTTCTTTGGATATATTTTTTGATTGGGTTTTTATTTTATATTTTGAGTTTGTTCCTGCACATATGGATGTGTTGGAGGCTGTGTACCTTTTTTTTTTAATCCAAGAATTTTCTTTTTATTTTTTTATTAGTGAAACACCATGAGGTGCAATTGTAGACTTATAAATTTTTGTGCCATGGTTTCAGTCACACAATGATCAAGTACCCATTCCTCTACCAGCAGCCATCCTCGACCACCACGGGTCCCAGCATTCCTCCCACCCCCCAACCCCCTTCCCACCCTGCCTTTTTGGCAGTGCATTCCCCCATTTTCTCTCTCTCTCTCTCCATTTGGGTGTTGTGGTTTGCAAGAGAGGCACTGAGTAGTAGTCATGTTTGGTCTATAGTCTACTTTCAGCATGCATCTCCCAACCTGGGAGGATCCACCCAACACCCTTTATTTGTTGCCCTCTTCTCTAGCTGAGTTTCCTTGGAGACTGTGTAACTTCTTTACATGCAGAGTGAGTCTCAATGTTGTTCTGTTTGGGTCAACTCGCCACTCCTAGTACGCAGCATCCCTGCCATGGGGGCACGTCTGCAATTGCTTTGTGTAGCCCCATAGCCTCATAGCCCCATAGCCCATTCCTCAATGGGAAGGGGCAGAGGAGGGGAGAAGGGAGGGTGCAGGAAGGAGGAGGGGGAGAGGAGAAGGGCGGGAAGGAAGAGGGAAGAAAGACAAGGTTGGGGTAGATGAATATGATTTTGACAGGGTAGGTAAATGACAGAATTACAGGTGAGTAAAAATTCTGTTGAACCATTTCTGACTCCTGGGGGGAACACATCACTTTCAGGCAGGTCACTTTGTGCCCTGGGCTGGGTGTCTGCAGCCTCCTTACCTCACGGGCATCACAGTCTGTCTGATCTTCTGCCAACACAAGTTGTCTTTGACGGGTTGTTGGCTCAGGTCTGTCTTGGATCTGGGTGTGATTTCCACCTCTAGGTGAGAGGGAGGATGGGGTGTGCATGGGGTGTCTTTAGGAAGGACACTCCCTTCTGTTTCTCACAGAACACTTGGGGTTCCAAGGCGGGTGTAGCCCGTAGGATGGCGGGGATCAAACCCAGATCAGCCACGTGCAAAGCAACAACCTACCACTGTAGTATCGCTCCAGCCCTTGAATTTCTTCTTGGAGGAAGTTTCTGTTCATTATTCCTCTCTGCATTTGTTTGATGGGGTTGGGAGATATTTTTTTTTGTAAAGTTCTACCAATGTGCTATATAACTTGGATATTAACATTTTATCAGCTAGGTATTGGGTAAATAAATTTTCCCATTCTGTGGGTTATCTTTATAGCTTAGACGCCACTGCTTTTTTTTATTAAAAAAAAGTATTAGATTGGTGTATCTTTGATTTTTCTGTTCTCTTTTCATGCTTTAAATTTTGCTGACATTTTTGCAAATTTTTATTTTGTTTTTATAAAGTTGTTTACAATAATTTATTACATTTAATATTCAAACACCAATTCCACCACCATCGTACCTTCCCACCACCATATTTTGAATGTTACCACTCCAAATCTTAGAGGTACTCTCCTGGGGTCATTAACATCGTACTCAGGGGCATGCAGATGACAGGCTCTAGACATGGTGAATCTCATGGCAAGGGCCACCCACAATCTAGAAGCAACTGCCAACTGCTGGCAGGACACACCTCGCCCAAGACACATACCCACATGGCCTGGGATGGATCCATTTATTGAAACAAGCTTGGAAATAGGACAGTGACTGTCAGAGAGTGACCCAGCATGCCTCCTTCCTCTCTCTTCTCCTCAATTCATTAGTGCCCAACCAGCCCCCAAAGAGTGTCTAGAACTGGTTGCTCTGATGTTTCCAGCCCCCATTAGCTTCAGGGCTGCCATATGGAGAAACGGGACTGTGTACTGGGGAGGGAGAGCACCCACCTCAAGCCCTTGTTTCGCTTTTGGAGCTATCATGTCTGAGGTTGGAGTGTGGCCCAGTTTAAATTTCTGCTCCCAACATCCCTGGTGCCTAGAGGTAGGAGACATTTTTGTCCCACTGATCCCTGCGGTCTAGTGTTGGGGGACCTTTCTGCCCCCTTGATCCCTAGGGTCTAGTGCTGAGGGAAAGTGGAAGAGTGGGGAGGAGGGAGGAAGGAGGAGGGTGGGAAGAACTGTATCAGGGCTAGATTAGTTGAAATTGAAGAACACAGGGTACATCATCAGGGTAGAAAATGTGGATTAATGGTGAACAAGCTTGCCAGCTGAAATCGAGCGGAAGAGCTGGATTCTGGTTATTTGGGGACAGGTCATTACAGGATCCAGATCTGAGATCTGCGGCCTCCTATTCCTCACAGACAGGAACAGGAGGGTCTCTCTGGGTTCTTCACACAATCCATCATCCCGCTCCCCAGGTCTGGACACCAGACCTTAGTCTCAAACCTTAGTCATCCAGATACTTAGACTTCTCCCATGCCACCAGCCTGTCCTTCGTGACCATCACCTCGAGTTCCATAGAGGTCATGGTCTCACAAACCTCCACTATGTTCACCTCCAACTCCGTGTTCTTCGACACTGGATTGACTATTGGGCACTCCAGGGTCTCAGCCAAGCAAGGAAAGTGGAGGCATCTCAGGGGTCCCGCATGGCTCCACCTCCCATATAGCCCCACCTCCAGATCCCCATCAGGAACTTCTCCCTCCTGGAGACCTACCCCACTACTCACCCTCTTCAGGGTACCCTTGGGATTCCAGTAAGGCCTGGGGCTCAGTTGCTCCTGATTTCAGGACTGAGGATCCCCTAAAGATGAAGGCACCAGGTGAGTAGGCAGGTCTAGGGCCTGATGCGCCTTCCTGTCCCTGAGCCCCTGGCCACCCCCTCACCTGGGTTTCCCTCAGCTCCCTGAAGGTGGCCTCCAGCAGGGCCTGCTGCCTTGTTAGCACCTGCTGCAGCGGTTCCATGAGCGAATTGTGCCTCAGCACCTGCTCGACCTTGGAGCCCATGTGAGTGGGGCATTCAGGTGTGGGGTTGCAGCTGTGTGCTACTTTTGGTACCAGCAGAAGCATTCTAGGCTGCAGGCACCCCTACCTCGACCCGGCAGCTTCCCCGCTACTAGGACCCTCTGTGTGTAGTGAGGGCCAGTCCACACACCCACAACCCCTCTAGCCTTTTCTAGATTTTGATATATTATAGTGGGTGGCGTCCTGGCCTGTCCTTCCTCCCACCACCGCAGGCGGGCTCCAACCCTCACAGTGGGTCTCCCCCGGCACCTTCTGTCATTTCTCCATATCCACCTTGTCCTGGTTCACTCCCCTTGCAGCTGATCCGGAGCTGACTCTGCAGTAGCACCTGCTCCTCCTCCTGCTCATTCTGAGAGACCGACACTGGTCAGAGGCCACGTCCTACTGCGGGAAGCCGAGATCCCAGTCCTGTTGCTGCCGCAGACACTCACCTGTTTGTCCTGCAGTCCCACCTGTGGGCACAAGGCTGGGAGTGAGGACAGGCAGCCAGGGCATCCTGCTCTGGGTCGAGGGATGTGGAGGTCAAGCACCGACTCCCAGGCCCAAGGCTGGCAGCGCCTGGGCAATCTGTCCCCTGCACAGGCCCCCATGCTCTTGCTCCAGCGGCCTAAGAGATGAGACCTCCCTTGACTGGGGACCCTGTCTCCTGTCCTGTGCTCAGGGATCACCCCTAATGGTGCTCAAGGATCCATAGTAGGTGCCAGGAATCAATCCAGGATAGAATTATGCAAAGCAGACACCTTACCACCTGTTCTAGCTTTTGATATATTACATTTCTTTGTTTGTTTGCTTCTTTGGTTTTGGAACCACAGCAGGGATCAGTCCCAGCCATGCTCAAAGGACTCTATGGGATGCCACAGATTGAAGTCAGATAGCCCAAGTGCCCTTCCCGCTCTACTATCTCCCAACCTCTTTGATCTTTTTCAAAATACAAATTTTAACTTTCCATTGATTTTGCTATATTGCATCCCAAAAGGAATACCAGTTTACAATGGGGCGTGTGAAATTCCCAAATGCTCCAGTGAGTCCCACTGCAATCAGAACCGCCCGTCCCACTCTTCCCTCTCCTCTTTTTGCTGTACTTGGACATTTATGGAGGGACATACCCAGTGTTGCTCAGGCCTCACTCCTGGCTCTGTACTCAGGGACGACTCCTGGTGGGGCTTCGGGATCATATGCGGTGCCCGGGGTCACATCTGAATTGGCTGTCCACAAGGCAAATGCCCTACCCTCTGGACTACCTTTCCAATCCTGCAAGATAGTTTTCTTGAAAGAAACTTACACAGTAAGATGTGAAGGGAGGACGTGTTCAAAACAGAATGTGAGCTGAAAGAGCTGACCACTCCCCCTAACATCTAATGGCCAGTAACTGCCTGTACCTTTCAATCACAAACTGCCACTAGGGAAGTTCCCTTGGACCTGTCCCCCACCCCCATCTCTGTACCCTGAGAGGCCTCTGCAGGTTCCCTGCAGCATTTTCCCACTTCCACATCTAATGCAAATGAAATTTGTTTGCCATTTATAAATGCCCATACAGAGTTTCCCCTTAAAGTCAATGAAATAATCATTTTTAAAAAAGAAATTAAGTAATGACATGTTGAGTGGTGCTCAAAGCAGGACACATTTGAACCACTGATCTACCTGTCATGGACTCTTTCCAAACTCAAGTCTAGCATCACATCTCCCCAATTCTATAACGATCCCTGCGCCTCAGCTGAGCTCTGGACTTTACCTCAGAAAATGTACTACACATCTAATTCTATAAATCCAAATATAAGCCATTCTCCTATTAAACTTTTTTTTCATTGAATGGATCTGAGATAGACCCTTACAAAGCTGTTCATGATTAGGCTTCAGTCATCATTGTTCACCCATCCCTCCACCAGTGTACATTGCCCACCTCCAATGTTTCCAGTTTCCCTCCCAACACCCGCCCACCCACCTCTCCACCCAGGCCAGCCTTTTTTAAAAAATTTTTATTAGTTTTCTTTGTACAGGTCCTTTACTTCCTTAGTTAAGCTGATTCCTAGGTACTTGATTTTCTGGGGCACAATTGTGAATGGGATTGTTTTTTTCATGTTGCTTTCTTCTCTCTCACTGTTTGCGTATAGGAAAGCCATGGACTTTTGGGTATTGATTTTATAACCTGCAACTTTACTATACGAGTCTATTGTTTCTAAGAGTTTTTTGGTGGAAGTTATTGGGTTCTCTAAGTAGAGTATCATATCATCTGCGAATAGTGAGAGCTTGATTTCTTCCTTTCCTACCTGAATGCCCTTAATATCTTTTTCCTGCCTAATCGCTATTGCAAGTACTTCCAGTACTATATTGAACAGCAGTGGAGAGAGTGGGCATCCCTGTCTCGTCCCTGATCTTAGAGGGAAGGCTCTCAGTTTTTCCCCATTGAGGATGATGCTTGCTGTAGGCTTGTGGTAGATGGCTTTAATTATGTTGAGGAAGGTCCCCTCTATACCCATTTTGGCTAGGGTTTTCATCATAAAGGGGTGCTGGATCTTATCAAATGCTTTCTCTGCATCTATTGATATGATCATATGCTTTTTATCTCCTGGGAATATATCCCAGAGAGGCAAAAATGTATAGTCGAAGTGACATCTGCACTTGTTTGTTCATTGCAGCCCTCTTTACAATAGCCAGAAACTGGAAGAAACCTGAATGCCCAAGAACAGATGACTGGTTAAAGAAACTTTGGTACATCTACACAATGGAGTACTATGTAGCTCTTAGAAAAGATGAAGTCATGAAATTTACATACAAGTGGTACAATATGGAAAGTATCATGCTAAGCGAAATGAGTCAGAAAGAGAGGGATAGACATAGAAAGATTGCATTCATCTGGGGGATATAAAGTAACAAAGTATGAGATTAATACCCAAGAATAGCTGAGATCAGCACCAGGAGGATTACTCCATAACTTAGAGGCCAGCCGGGTATCCTAGAGGAAAGGGCTATTCAGATAGAGAAGGGAGCACCAAATAAAGGATGTTTGGAGGATCCTCCCAGGAGGGGAGATGCATGTCGAAAGTAGACTATGGACTGAACATGTTTGCCACTCAATTCCTCTTTTGCAGACCACAACACCCAAAAGGAGAGAGAGAACACAGGGGATTGCCCTGCCACAGAGACGGGGGGATGGGGGGATGGGGGTGGGAGGGATATTATCCATGGTGGTGGAAAATGGGCACTGGTGGAGGGATGGGTATCTGATCATTGTATAATTGAAACCAAAGCACAAAAAATTGTAAATCTACAACTTTAAAAAAAATAAAATAAAATAAAGGGGAAAAAAAAAAAAAAAAAAAAAAAAAAAAAAAAATTTTTATTAGTGAAACACCATAAGGTACAGTTATAGACTTACAAATTTTTGTGTTTGGATTTCAGTTATACAATGATCGAGACCCATCCCTCCACTAGTGCCCATTCTCCACCACCACGGATCCCAGTATCCTTCCCACCCCCCATTCCCCCCATCCCACTCTGGCTCTGTGGCAGGGCATTCCCTTTTGTTCTCTCTCTCCTTTTGGGTGCTGTGGTTTGCAAAAGAGGCATTGAGTGGCATTCATGTTTGGTCTATAGTCTACTTTCAGCATGCTTCTCCCATCTAGGCAGGACCCTCCCAACACCCTTTACTTGGTGCTCCCTTCCCTATCTGAGCTGCCTTTTCTTCCAGCATGTGTGGCTGACCTCCAAGCCATGGAGCAAACCTCCTGGTACTTATCTCGACTATTCTTGGGTGTTAGTCTCCTATTTTGTTACTTTATATTCTACAGATGAATGCAGTCTTTCTATGTCTGTCCCTCTCTTTCCGACTCATTTCACTTAGCATGGTACTTTCCATGTAGTACCACTTGTATGTAAATTTCATGAATCCATCATCCCGCTCCCCAGGTCTGGACACCAGACCTTAGTCTCAGACCTTAGTCATCCAGATCCTTAGTCTTCTCACACGCCACCAGCCTGTCCTCCATGACCATCACCTCGAGTTCCATAAAGGTCATGGTCTCACAAACCTCCACTATGTTCACCTCCAACTCCGTGTTCTTCGACACTGGATTGACTATGGGGCACTCCAGGGTCTCAGCCAAGCAAGGAAGGTGGAGGCATCTCAGGGGTCCCGCCTGGCTCTACCTCCCATATAGCCCTACCTCCAGATCCCCATCAGGAACTTCTCCCTCCTGGTGACCCACCACACCACTCACCCTCTTCAGGGTACCCTTGGATTTCCAGAAAGGCCTGGGGCTCAGTTGCTCCTGATTTCAGGACTGAGGATCCCCTAAAGATGAAGACCCAGGTGAGTAGGCAGGTCTAGGGCCTGATGCGCCTTCCTGTCCCTGAGCCCCTGCCCATCCCCTCACCTGGGTTTCCCTCAGCTCCCGGAAGGTGGCCTCTAGCAGGGCCTGCTGCTTGGTTAGCACCTGCTGCAGCTGGTCCATGAGCGGCTTGTGCCTCAGAACCTGCTCGACCTTGGAGCCCAGGTGAGTGGGACATCCAGGTGTGGGGTTCCAGCTGTGTGCTGCTTTTGATACCAGCAGAAGCATTCCAGGCTGCAGGCACTGCACCTTCTGTTCTTGCATGCACATTTCTGTCATGAGACAGGGCCGAAGGCTGTCTAGATCCCACCACAACATTCAGGGCCCAGACACTCACACACAGGCCCAAGGAAAACAGCACATCAGGTAACCTGTCCCCTGCACATTCCCCTGGGGGTCTTTCTCCAAAGTCCTAAGAGATGGGGCCTACCCCTACCTCGACCCAGCAGCCTTCCCGCTACTAGGACCCTCTCTGTGCAGTGAGGGCCAATCCGCACCCCCAAAACCCCTCTAGCCTCTTCTAGATTTTGATATATTATAGTAGGTGGCGTCCTGGCCTGTCCTTCCTCCCACCACCCCTGGCAGGCTCCTACCCTCACAGTGGGTCTCCCCCGGCACCTTCTGTCATTTCTCCATATCCACCTTGTCCTGATTCACTCCCCTTGCAGCCGATCTGGAGCTGGCTCTGCAGTAGCACCTGCTCCTCCTCCTGCTCATTCTCAGAGACCGACACTGGTCAGAGGCCACGTCCTACTGCGGGAGGCCGAGATCCTAGTCCTGTTGCTGCCGCGGACACTCACCTGTTTGTCCTGCAGTCCCACCTGTGGGCGCAAGGCTGGGAGTGAGGACAGGCAGCCAGGGCATCCTACTCTTGGTCCAGGGATGTGGAGGTCAAGCACCGACTCCCAGGCCCAAGGCTGGCAGCGCCTGGGCAATCTGTGCCCTGCACAGGCCCCCATGGTCTTGCTCCAGGGGCCTAAGAGATGAGACCTCCCTTGACTGGGGACCCTGTCTCCTGTCCTGTGCTCAGGGATCACCCCTAATGGAGCTCAAGGATCCATACGAGGTGCCAGGAATCAGCCCAGGATAGAAGTATGCAAGCAGACTCCTCACCACCTGTTCTAGCTTTTGATATATTACATTTCCTTGTTTTTTTGCTTATTTGGTTTTGGAACCACAGCAGGGATCAGTCCCAGCCATGCTCAAGGGATTCTATGGGGCGCCAGAGATTGAAGTCAGATAACCCAAGTGCCCTTCCTGCTCTACTATTTCCTGGCCTCTTTGATCTTTTTCAAAATAAAAATTTTAACTTTCCGTTGATTTTTCTACACTGCATCCCGAAAGGAATACCGGTTTACAATGGTGCGTGTGAATTTCCCAAATGCTTCAGTGAGTTCCACTGCAATCAGAACCACCCCTCTAACTCTCCCCCGCTCTCTTTTTGCTATACTTGGACATTTTTGGAGGGACATACCCAGTGTTGCTCAGGCCTTACTCCTAGCTCTGTACTCAGGGACGACTCCTGGTGGGGTTTCAGGGGTCATATGCGGTGCCCGGGGTCACATCTGAATTGGCTGGTCCACAAGGCAAAAGCCCTTCCCTCTGGACCACCCCTCCAATCCTGCAAGATAGTTTTCTTGAAAAAAACTTACTCAGTGAGATGTGAAGGGAGGACGTGTTCAAAAGAGCATGTGGGCTGAAAGAGCTGACCACTCCCCCTAACTTCTAAAGGCCAGTAACTGCCTGTACCTGTCAATCACAAACTGCCACTCGGGAAGGTCCCTTGGGCCTGTCCCTCACCCCCATCTCTGTACCCCGAGAGGCCTCTGCAGGTTCCCTGCAGCATTTTCCCACTTCCATATCTAATGCAAATGAAATTTGTTTGCCATTTATAAATGCCCATACAGAGTTTCCCCTTAAAGTAAATGAAATAATCATTTTTAAAAAAGAGATTAAGTAATGACATGTTGAATGGTGCTCAAAGCAGGACACATTTAAATCAACGATCTACTCATCATGCACTGTCTCCAAACTCAAGTCCAGCATCACATCTCCCCAATTCTATAAAGATCCCAGTGCCTCAGCTGAGCTCTGGATTTCACCTCAGAAAATGTACTACACATCTAATTCTATAAATCCAAATATAAGCCATTCTCCTATTAAACTTTTTTTTCATTGAATGGATCTGAGATAGACCCTTACAAAGCTGTTCATGATTAGGCTTCAGTCATCATTGTTCACCCATCCCTCCACCAATGTACATTTCCCACCTCCAATGTTTCCAGTTTCCCTCCCAACACCCGCCCACCCACCTCTCCACCCAGGCCAGCCTTTTTTAAAAAATTTTTATTAGTGAAACACCATAAGGTACAGTTATAGACTTACAAATTTTTGTGTTTGGATTTCAGTTATACAATGATCGAGACCCATCCCTCCACTAGTGCCCATTCTCCACCACCACGGATCCCAGTATCCTTCCCACCCCCCATTCCCCCCATCCCACTCTGGCTCTGTGGCAGGGCATTCCCTTTTGTTCTCTCTCTCCTTTTGGGTGCTGTGGTTTGCAAAAGAGGCATTGAGTGGCATTCATGTTTGGTCTATAGTCTACTTTCAGCATGCTTCTCCCATCTAGGCAGGACCCTCCCAACACCCTTCCCTATCTGAGCTGCCTTTTCTTCCAGCATGTGTGGCTGACCTCCAAGCCATGGAGCAAACCTCCTGGTACTTATCTCGACTATTCTTGGGTGTTAGTCTCCTATTTTGTTACTTTATATTCTACAGATGAATGCAGTCTTTCTATGTCTGTCCCTCTCTTTCCGACTCATTTCACTTAGCATGGTACTTTCCATGTAGTACCACTTGTATGTAAATTTCATGAATTCATCCTTTCTAACAGCTGCTTAGTATTCCATTGTGTAGATATACCAAAGTTTCTTTAACTGTTGCCTACTGACCAAGTAAAAGAATGCTTGATTTTTCATTCCCCCTTTGTCCTGCTCAAAGCTGGGCAACTTCCCAGGTTTCTGGGCTTTCAGGGATTCCCCACAAAACCCCAAGCAAGGCTGCTATCAATGCGGACAGCCAGGCCATTTCAAAAAGGAATGTCCCAACAACCCCTTGAGGAAGAAGGGGGGATCACCCGGGCTATGTCCCAGATGCAAGAGAGGCAATCACTGGGCAGCCGAGTGTAGCTCCCGACCGAATAACTTAGGCAATCCACTGCCACAGGGAAACGGCGGGAGGGGCCTGCCTCGGGCCCTGCAAGCCTTCAGGCAGGAGGCCTATCAGACATCCGGTCAAAGTATCAGCCCACTCCAGATAGCTTCCCTCCCTCTGTCAGGGGCTCCTCAATTCCCAGCTCAGGTCTAGACCTTTATGCCTCTGTCCGGGCGGTACTAACACCATCTATGGGAATTGAAAGTTTGGAGACGGGGGTCTATGGCCCCCTACCACCCGGAACCACTGGCCTCATTCTAGGGTCAGAAAAGGCTCTCCTGCAAGGATTGCAGATATACCCAGGATCTATCACAGAGAGCTACATAGGACAAATTCATGTCTTGGCAGATTCCCCCCGTGGCATTGTGACGATAGAAAAGGGACAGCTGATTGCACGCCTACTCCTCCTCCCGATGTGGCAAGACCCCACCTCGACGCTCTCGGTCCAGGGTCAGACAAACGAAGACTGCTCAGATAATCCAGCCCAAATATTTTGGATTGCCCATATGGCTTCCAGACCACGCTATGCGCTAAGAATCAACTCAAAGGAATTCTCTGGGCTATTAGATACTGGGGCGGATGTCTCAGTCATATCCAGTAAATATTGGCCTGCCAACTGGCCTGCCACAATGGCTACAGCCGTTTTGCAAGGACTTGGCCAAGTCCGACCCAGCCGTAGCGCCCAAGTATTGACCTGGGAGGACGCCGAGGGCCATAAGGGCCAGTTCCAGCCTTATATTGTCCCAGACCTCCCCACCAATCTTTGGGGACAAGATATACTCTCAGCTATGGGCATGGTTCTGGTTACATCACCCAGTCGCTCGCAGATATCGCCAGTCTCCTTTAAGACCATAGCCCATATCACTAGTGACTGCCCATCCTCCGGGCAGGAAAATCCCGTGACTTTAATGCACATTGAGGAACTGGAAGAAACTAGCCCTTTTTAATCAGGGCCACTGTCGAGCAGCCTCCCACCCCATTTACCTGGAAATCAGATGATCCAGTCTGGGTGGAGCAGTGGCCCCTACCTAAAGAGAAATTACAGGCCGCACATGCCCTAGTGTCTGAGCAATTAGAAAAGGGGCACATTACCCCATCCACATCTCCCTGGAATACCCCAATCTTTGTTATAAGGAAAAGGACAGGCGGGTGGAGATTATTGCAAGATCTCAGAGCAGTCAATGCCACCATGCATCCAATGGGGGCCCTGCAGCCAGGGCTCCCCCATCCCTCCGCTATACCAAAGTCCTGGTAATTGTTAGTGATAGATCTTAAAGATTGTTTTTTCAATATTCCATTAGCTCCTAAAGATTGTCAAAGATTTGCCTTCTCTCTACCTTCCCCCAATTTTCAGGAGCCCTATCAGTGCTAGCAATGGGTAGTCCTTCCCCAGGGCATGACTAATAGTCCCACTATGTGTCAGATATATGTTTCAGCGGTTTTAGCGCCAGTCCGGGCTCGTTTCCCCAGTGCACTTTGGATTCATTATATGGATGGCATCTTAGCCGCCTGCCCCACCAAAGACCTGTTACTTCAACTCTATGATCATGTCCGGGTCGCCCTGGAATCAGCAGGCCTTGTAATCTCCCCGGACAAGGTACAGCTCTCCCACCCATACAGATATTTAGGATACACCATTAACACGGTGGGAATAGTGCCTCAAAAAATATAGTTTGCCACCTCTCATTTAAAGACTCTACACCAGTGGCAACAGTTTTTGGGAGAACTCCAATGGCTCCGACCATCCTTCTCCCTGCCCACGGGAGAGCTCAAGCCTCTTTTTGAACTATTGAAGGGGGATTCTGACCCCTCCTCACCTTGTCAATTGACCCCAGAGGCACAATTGGCTCTTAGAAAAGCAGAGCATGCCTTAGAAGAAATGCAAATACACCATATTGATTACAATCTACCACTACAATTTATAGTGCTTGCTTCAGAGTTTGCCCCAACTGGAGTTTTCTGGCAGATTGGTCCATTATACTGGGTCCACCTCTCAGCTTCCCCCACCTGAACGGTGATTCCCTATCCCACCTTAGTTTCTCAATTACTCTGGAAGGCTAGAACCACAGGGTGTGCACTCTTTGCTAAGGATATGGACATATTGGTCGTTCCCTATTCCAAAGACATGATTAATAATCTGATGCAATATGATGATTCCTGGTGCCTTTTTGTCTGCTCCTTTAAAGGCCAAATTACACAGGCATATCCCAAACATAAACTCCTGCAAAGCTTCAGGATTTGCCCTATTATCTTCCCTCGAATCATAAAGACCACCCCCCTTCCGGGTGCACGGACCCTCTTCACTGATGGCTCTAAGCGCGGTCGAGCCTTAGTGGTTGATGGGCAGGATGTTCACGCCATACAGCTTGCTGAGACCTCGGCACAATTTGCAGAAGTATCTGCTGTATTATTGGCCTTGCAGACATTCCCTAATGAGCCCCTCAATATTTACACTGATAGTGTGTATGTTGCTAATATCTTCCCCCGATTAGAAACAGCACCCCACATAGGTGAGGGCTCGAAAATTTTATCTCAATTACAAACATTGTAATTTTATCTCAATTACAAACTGTTGATTTGGGCCAGAAAGGACCCCCTCTTTGTGGGTCATATTAGAGGACACTCTGGCCTCCCGGGACCCCTTGCAGAAGGCAATGAACGAGCAGATAAAGCTACCCGCTTAATAATGACATCCCTAGAATGTGATAAGGCCATGCAGCTACATAAAAAATTCCACCTTAATTCCCAGTCTCTTCGTTTTCATACGGGTTGTTCCAAAGCTGAGGCTCTCTCCATAACCACTGTCTGTCCCACTTGCGCTCCTTATATACATTCCCCATCCCTGGGAGTCAATCCTAGAGGACTGAGAGCAAATGGTATTTGGCAAATGGATGTGACCCACACTAACTCATTGGGAAACCGGCATTATCTCCATGTCTCGATAGACACACACTCGGGCATGATTTTTGCCTCACTACATGCCGGGGAAAAAACGAAACATGTTATAGATCACCTTACTGCTGCTTTCTCATATATGGGAAATCCCAGGCAAATTAAAACTGACAATGGACCGGCCTATACAAGCCGCGCTTTTCATTCCTTTTGTGAAACCTGGGATATTACACATACAACAGGCATTCCCTATAACCCCCAAGGACAGGCTATCTTAGAGCGAGCGCACTGACATCTCAAAACTTACATTTCTAAAACAAAAGAGGGTGAGATCTACCAAGGCTGTCAAGGGCCACAAGCGCTCCTATCCGCAACCTTATTCATTTTAAATTTTTTGCTCCTCGATGATTCAGGCCGCAGTGCAGCCCAACGTCACTTTGCTACTCCGGCTCCCCTTAAAGCAACGGTGAAATGGAAGGATCTGTCCTCAGGAACCTGGCAACCAATGGCAGCAATCCTTGCCAGAGTCAGAGGCGCAGTCTGTGTATATCCAACTAATACAGAAAAACCCATTTGGGTGCCGGAACGCCTGGTCAGGCCAATACACGAGCCCCCCGATCATTTGTCCCCCACAGCTGGGAAAAATAATGAAACTCACCTCCAGGGTACTTAGCCCTGAGACGAATTTCCTTCTCTTTTTTCCACAGGAACAAAATGACCACAACGACGCTTGTGGCCTGGACCCTCGCTATATTATTAATGAAGGACCCTACCGAAACTCATGCCAATCGACACCAACCATTCAAGCAGACCTGGGTCATAAGGAGTGGAGAGGACTATGAGGTTTGGAGTACCACAAGTGCCCCTCTTTTCTGAGCCATGCTCCATTCTGGTCAAGCCACACTGGGTCCTGCCTGGTTTGGCAGCACCCCTTAATCAGTGCTTCCCTGACTTATATTTTTCCCTGGAAGACGCCTACCCCTTTCAGGATGGTTTTGAAAGGCCCCCGGCCAGAGCCTAAATGAGACGCAATGGCTTTTTCACCTGCCCCGGGTTCCGGACAGGCCAATGGAGGAGAACCTGCGGTGGCCCTGAATCTTACTATTGTGCCAGCTGGTCTTGCGTAGATTCTAATGATGGCTATTGGAAGTGGTCGGTTGACCACGACCTGGTTAATATTTCTTATGCTGTGCCACTGAGATATGGCTCATATTCTGTACAATACCAACCCCAAATGCTTCTGGTCAAAATCTCCTTCACTGATAAGGGAAGGTCGGAGACCCGATGGGTCAACCGCCTGAATTGGGGACTTATGTGGTATAGCATGCCATGGCATGGGGTTATCCTGCAGATCCTCTTAAAAATCGAACCCGTGCAGCAGATTCCGCTAGGCCCTAACCAGGCACTTGAGGCTCCAAAACCCCCTCTTAAGCCCACCATTACTACCATGGCTGGCCCTAAGACGACACCACCTCCTGTTACAGCCGGCCTATCCATCCCAAAACCCAGTTTTGGCCCAATCATTAACCCCCTCAGGAGTCTTATCGAAGCCACATATCAGACTCTGAATGCTACTGCCCCAAACCTGACTGAAGCCTGCTGGCTGTGCTATAGCCCCACGCCACCGTTTTATGAGGCTATGGGTATTAACGCCTCATACAATGTTAATTACAGAGCCCCAGGAGAGTGGAAGGCCCACCCCCAGGGACTAACCATGACCCAAATTAGCGGTCAAGGGACATGTGTAGGTACAGTCCCTCAAAACAAGAAGGAGTTGTGTGCACAGAATGTGGAGTCCCCGGGATGGAGTAACTCCGCCTGGATCTCACCAAAAATGGGAGCTTGGTGGGCCTGTTCACGTTCAGGATTAACTCCCCACTTGGCAGGCTCAGTATTTAATGCCTCCCAAGAATTTTGTCTTATGGTTATAGTTGTCCCAAAAATTATATACCACCCTGCTGAGGTACTCCTTGACTATTGGTCCAATTACCCTGATGTCCTGCGTAGGAACCGCAGGGAACCCATATCCGCACTAACCATCTCCACTCTGGCATAGGCCTGGCAGGTGCCGGCACTGGCATTGCTGCTCTGGTAACCCAACATTCTGGTCTATCTTCTCTAAGAGCAGGTATTGATGAGGACCTGGACCGAATAGAAAAATCTATTGGCCATATTGAAAAGTCCTTGACCTCCATGTAGGAAGTAGTCTTGCAAAATAGGAGGGGGCTCGACTTGCTCTTCCTTAAAAACGGAGGGCTGTGTGCAGTGCTGGGAGAAGAGTGCTGCTTTTACGCTGACCACACGGGGGTAGTCGAGATTCCATGGCTAAGCTGAGAGAAGACCTGGAACGGCGTAAGAAGGACAGAGAGGCTCACGAAGGGTGGTTTGAGTCATGGTTTAATCAATCCCCCTGGTTCACCACCCTGATATCTACTATAGCAGGCCCTCTGATCATACTATTACTGATGCTTACATTCAGGCCCTGCATCCTGAGTCGACTTGTCTCATTTGTCAGAGACCAGATTGGCAGGGTTGATCGGCAAATCACTCAAATTCACTTTATGCAACTGAGAGAAACTAGCAAAGAGCAGCCCTATTCAGAAAGGTATTTCTAATGGGCCTGGGAAGCCTCTTCCTTTCTCTGTTGCAGTGACCTGATCCCGTGGCCGGTACCGGAAAACGCAGGAGGAGAAGGAGTGCGGACCGGACCTGTACAGAACCCCCCCGATCACTGAACGAAGAGATCCCCATCACCCCTCTACCCTACCCCTGCCCCTCTTTTCTGAGCCATGCTCCATTCTGGTCAAGCCACACTGGGTCCTGCCTGGTTTGGTAGAAATGTCATCAATCCTCCCCTGTGCCTCCTCGTGGTTAAGGAAGTATGCCCTTGCCCAGGATACCCAATGACGGGCAACTTCTGTCACCGCTGCGCACACCTAAGACAGGGGCTAAAGCATTCTCCCCAATGACGGGTACCACGGCGGGGCGACGGACGACCTAAGACAGGGGTCCTGGCGTGCCATAATTGGAAAAAGGGGTGAGATGTTGCCTACTGACCAAGTAAAAGAATGCTTGATTTTTCATTCCCCCTTTGTCCTGCTCAAAGCTGGGCAACTTCCCAGTATAGGAGGTTTCAATTTGGGGGACAAAGCTGGGCAGCTTCCCAGTACATGACGTTTCAGTTTGGGGAAAATGCACCCTCGTAAATGATTTGTAAATGATGTACGAGGAACAGCAGTCTCTATGGATATGTCAAAACTGCAACAAAGCAGGCCGCTCCGACCGGTAGCGTTAGGTCGAAAGGGTCACCAGGTGGCTGACCAACGGTGCATGGCTCTGCCCACTGTGACTGACCAACGGTGCATGGCTCTATTCATCGTCCCATCCACTTTCCCACGTCCCATCCCCTTTCCTTTCTTTTGGGTGGCTTGTGGAAACATACTTAAGTCTGTACCTGTGCTCTGAATAAACGCACGCATTCATGCCATCTCCTGAAAGACGGAACCCTGTGTGATTCGAGTGCTGATTTCACCCTGACGGCCCACTCTGGCTCGGCCCCGCAGTGCCTGACGTGACATTTAACCAGTCATCCGTTCTCAGGCACTTGGGTTTTTTCCAGATATTCAGGTCAGCCTTTTTGGAAGATGTTTTTATTATCTCTCTTTCTCTCTGTTTGTTTCTGTCTCTGTCTGTCCCTGTCTCTGCCTTTTCTCTCTCTCTCTTTTTCTCTGTCTCTGTCTCTCTCTCTTTGTCTCCCTTTTTGTGGTTTACAATATAGATACTGAAAGGGTATCAGGAATATCCCTTTACCTACTTTTAACACTCAAGGATTTCAAATTTGGACAAAAAATAGAATTGTTGTTTCAGGCACGTTGGCCAAAGGGAGAACTGGAAATGGTCTCTGCTATGGACAACCAGGGATCTGCAGATCTGCAATGACTGACCACAGCCTGGCCCCTGCTCTCAGGGTCCAGACAAATCCTGAAGACCAGGAGGTCTCCCAACCTCAGATAGGGATGGGATGGACAACTGCCTGCCAGGACACTCCTACAGAAGATGAAGGTCCGAGGCCACCTGGGAACACTAAGCTGGCCTGGTTTCTCATCTTCAGAATGGCCAGGCCTGGGTAACCGTGACATGACATGACAGGTAAAATACTCATAGTATTATATGTGTGTCTCCTGGGTGGCTCACCACAGTCTTGGAAGAACAGAGTGGGGGTCTGGTGTTCTTTGGGAGGTCAGGAACTGCGCTCAAGGGCCACTACATTTCTAAGCTGCCGGAGGTCAGAGCTGGCACATGTCCAGCACGCCCCTCACCCTGCCACCTTTATGCCCTAAGAGGAGCCTTCCACTTACCCCGTGACTTTCAGGAAGTGCAAGATGACATGTATTTCCTAGCCCATGGGGAAGTACCTTGTGACCCTGTGGGCTCAGGCACCAAATTTCCAACTGTGGGCTAGTGTTGGGTGAGGACTGGAAGGAAGAAGCCCTCCAAGTGCCCCCTCCCCCCCACAGGAACGGACCCTTTTGCAAGGTCCCTGAACCCCACGGCTCTCACAGCGGCAGGTATCATGCCCTAGACTCACCACACTCAGGAAGACACAGGGGTCCCAGAGAGTGTTGGCAGAAGAGGGGACCTGCTTGGTATCCCACTGAGCAGTCAGCCTTGCCCTGGCCGTGTCCCAGGAGCTGCCTGTAAATGCAGTGCGGATGTGTGAGGATCCCATGCGGGCCTCATCGGGTCTCTGCTGTTTCCTAGCCTGTGACTATTTCTCTCTTGCATCTACAATGTGGGGTCCCCGCCAAAATGACTCTAGAATTTTTATGTGGGGTTGAGGGCATTGATTGGTCTAGGATGTGGACTCCCAAGTTCCAGGTAAAGCCCATATGTTTCCTTTGGTATTTGGCATGTGGTTCAGTGAGGATGTTGGGAATTTTCTGGTGTGAAACTATGTAGAACGAAGGGCGTTATTTCCCAGACTAGAATATCAGGGAAATGTTAGTTTTTCTCTCCTTGATGGCCTTGGTATTCTCTTGGGCTCCTGGCAAAGAGACCCCCACACAGACACTGCTTGATGCTTGATGCAGTCACAGGTGGGTCTTGATCTCATCCTGGACATTCATCTTACTAAAGCTTCAGTTTCCCCGTGATTGTCCTTCATTCAAACATTCTCAAATGTGCATCACGTGGAGGGCCTTGGATGGACCTCGGACAGGCGCCAGGTGACCCTGATTTGGACAAGGGAAGGCCTCAGGTCCCACATGTGATATGGTCCAGAGTACAGCATGGGACAGTCTCTGGCCAAAAGAATTGTCAAGGAACCCTTGAGTCTGGGATAGACAAAATAAAACTGGCCCCAGATTTGGAGTCTGGGGAGTAGGAGCAGATGACATGGGCCAGGAAAAGCCAACAGATCTGACCTTTCATGCCTGACTTTACATTGAACTAAATTTGAAACAGCAGATTGAAGGAATCTGTAATTCTCTTACTGAGCTTATGCAAGATGACAGGCAACATTGATGAGAAGCAAATTTCACCATTGCTGTAAACGTTTAACTTAAAGAGGTGAGGAAACAGAAACATCTGCATCAGCAACTTGTTACCGTGTCCAAGTGTGGAACCGTGGGTCTTCTGGCAGGGAGAGCTGGAGGCATGCTGGGTGTGAGCAGGGCAAGAAACGCTCGGGCACTGAGGGTCTGCCCCAACGGCACTGCTGCCAGCACCTAGACTAGCCCTGGTCTCCTTGGTCACAAATACTAACAGTAATAGAAATGGGGAGTAGTGCTGAGCCCCCAGGGTCGACTCTCTGGTGCACTGAGCTAACACCATGGATTGCCTGAGGCTGCCAAAGCAGATGCAAACTCTGAAGGTACCTGTAGAGACCAGACAGGGGAAGGAGACAGAGTCTGGGTGGGGAGGCGGGGTGCGGCGCAGGAATCCTGACAAAAGTCACCAGCAAGTGCAGACCAGTTTGCTAGTTTCATCTTGATTGACAGTTGACCCTTGATGAGCATGGAGTCATTGAGAATATACCCTGGATGGTGGGATCCTGACGAGGGTGCGGGGGGGCCAGGGGGGATATACCTGCTAACTGTGCTTTGCTCATTTACCTGAGCAGCCCAGAGGTGAAAACACATCACCCCACCCCCACGGCTGATTCTGGTCTCCTCACTGCTCTGTGTGCCCCAGAGGCCAGATGGGGGCTGTGGTGACTGGGAACAGGCAGAGGGTCTCTAACTCAAGTAGCAACCCAGGTGGAAAAACTCCTTAAGGTCCAGAATGCCATGGGCAGTAAGGGTCCAGAACCAAACTGACTCCCTGGCTGCAGTTGTCTTTTCAATCAATGGGCCCTGGGCCTGCTCAGTGTCCAGTAGGGAGGAAAAGGTGTTTTCTTCAATGACTGAACACTGCTCTACTCAAACCAGTCAGGAGGGGGAGGGGGCTTTGAGCCAGTTGAAAGAATGAACTCGAGAAGGGCCAGTGAGCTGGAGGCTGGTCAGGCCCAGCCGTGGTCAGGTTTGACCACTCCTGAGGGCCTCACTGTAGAATGGACATCTCTCAGAGTCAGGAGAGAAATGGGAAACAATCCCAGACAAACTCATCACTGAGCATCGCCAGAAGATTAACCTGCAGGTGCTAGTTTGTCAGGATCAGCCGCAGCGGGGTGAGCTAAGGGGGGCTCGCAAATGATTCTGTCTGCCAAGCCTAAGGGGAGGGAACCAAGGAGGCAACAAGAGGCAGAAGCGAAAAACTAGGCAGGACCTCTGAGAGACCCGCTCTAGTAGGTGGACAAGATGGATGGGTCAGGAATCACCAAATTTGACAAGAATCCAATGTGAGGTTTGCTCTGACAAAATGGTGACCAGAACCAAATGGCAACCGGCTGAGTGGACAGCAACATTCCTGGAGTCAGAGATCACCTTGTCCCAGGTGAGGAAGACAAGACTTAATGCCCATTTGGTGACAGGAAGCCACCAGGCTTCATTCCAGGTTCCTTACCATTGACCCACGAACAGATGACTAGGACCAGACCAAGACAACTTAAAAGCCCCCTGAGTCTAACCCAGGGCGCAGGTGTACCATTGCCTCACCTGAGGTTCGGAGAGTCCGCCCGGGAGCCCCCCAGTAAGCTACTCCTATTTCCTTAACTTTATTTATATGTCTCTGTCCCTCTGTCTGACCCAGATGGGGTTCCCAAATCTCTCACCGAGCAAGAGACTAAGGGAGAGCAGGTTACCCGAGTAGGATGGAAGGGGCTCACGGGAACGCTCGAACATTGAGCCTAGAAACTGGAGTCACCACTGTGGGAGCACATGAGAGCACTAGGCACCACTGCATGTTAGATGAAAGTTGTTACCACAGAATCAAGGTAGCCTGTAAACAACCTACATAATCATGCTGTTGCCTGCTACTGCCCCTTTGGGGGACAGCTGGGTAGAGCCTGCACACATGGAATACACTAGGATGCTTCCAGCAAATTCTTGGGTGCCACCTGTCTTGGTGAGACTCTGTGTGATCCTAAAAGGAAAAACTCCAAAGACAGTCGTTCAATGGGAGAACAGCTCTCACCACCGGCAAGGGGTGAGAGGGCTCAAGCCGCTGATTCCCACAGTCTCCCAGCTCCCCAAACCTCAAGGCAAACCTGGACTTGGTGTTTCCAGAGCCCAGGGGCCCAGAGGCAGGACACAGAGAACTAAGCCCAGAGCCCCAGTAGAAGCTTCGAGAGGGTGTGCAGGATATGTGTGAGGTGTGAAGATCCATGAGAGTGAACGGGCGGCCCCAGGCCCATGGTGCAGTTAGAGGGGAAGGGCTATGAACTGGGCACCGAGGGGTAAAACGGGACCAGCCTGTGCCTGCCCTGAACAGCCCTACCAGGCTGATCCCTGGTGCCTCCCCGAACCCTGGTTCCAATCCAAGTAGGAATGTGACAGGCAGGAAGGGGCATGGGTGACCAAATTCCTGGAAATGACTGGAACAGTATGGCTCTGCCTTCTGAGGATTTACCATCTGGTCTGATACATGAATCTGGACACACTTCTTGTCACCAGTAGAGTGTCACTCAGCCAAGGCTGTCCCAACAGGTCCAGGTGTGCAGGAGCAAAGAGGAGTCGGGGCCTGGTTCTCTATTACAAGGGGTCTGACCGTGCTGTGATGGTGGCAGTGGGACTTGTATTAGGGAATCTGATGGTCCACAAAGAAGTGTGGCGCTATTATCAGGGATCAGCTCCGTACAGACTCGGGGACACTAGAAACATGTTCCATCCACGGCCCCATCCTGCTCCACTGAAAAACACTGTCTTCCTGCTAGGGTGGATGCCATCCAGGGGGAGCCTGGCTGAGGGGACAGCACCTTGGACCCACCTGCTGCAGGAGCACTTTCAAGTGCTCATCCTGAGAAACCTGATGTGGCCACTAGGGTGCAAATTGGGGTCTGTCCCTGGTGCACTGCAGAGGGGAATGGGGAAACAGGCACCAGGGGCAGGGGAGGCCATGGAGGTGCTGCAGTGGAAGGCAGGGCTCTGGGTGCTGCATCCTGCCCTCCCTCCTGGGGACGCATCCGTGATTGAGACCTTCAACCCTTGGGGTGGACTCTCCTGGGGTCATTGACAGGCTTCACACAGGGGCAGACAGGTGACGCGTCTTGGCATGGTGACATGGCCGAGGCTTCCCACAATCTAGAAGCAATTGTCAACTATTGGCCAGACCTGCCCCGCCCAGTGACACACACACCCACACAGGCCTGGGATAGATCCATTTATTGCAACAATCGTGAAAATCAGACAGTGGCGGTCAGGGAGAAAGCCCGCCTTCCTCCTTCCCTCTTCTCAGCCAGCAATACAAAGTCCCCAAACAGCCCCAAAGAGTGTGTAGAATCCGGTCACTGGATGGTACCAGCGGCCAAGCTTCAGGGCTGTCATGCGCAGAAACAGGACCCCACAATGGGGAGGGGAGAGCTGAATTGTAACTTCTGACCTCCAAATCATTGTTTGCTAGTGCTGGGGGGATATATCTGCCATCCTGATCCCTTGGACCTTGTGGAGGGGGACATTTCTTCCCTCTGATCCCTCGGACCTTGCGGAGGGGGACATCTCGGCACCCCGATCCCTGGCGTCTAGTGGTGGGGAGGGCATCTATGGCCTCCCCGATCAATTGCGTCAAGTGGTGGGGGGGGGCATTTCTGGCCCCCCCATCCCTGGCGTCTAGTAATTGGGGGGCATCTCTGGCCCCCCCAATCCATGGCTTCTATTGGTGGGGGGGCATCTCTGGCCCCCCGATCCCTGGCGTCTCGTGGTGAGGGGGTATCTCTGGCCGACCCAATAACTGGCGTCTAGAGGTTGGGGGGGCATCTCTGGCCCCCCCATCCCTGGCGTCTAGTGGGGGGGGCATATATGGCCCCCCCATCCCTGGCGAATAGTGCTGGGGGGGCATCTCTGCCCCCCCGTTAATCCTTGCCATCTAGTGGGGGGGGAATCTCTGCCCCCCCCAATCCCTGGCGTCTAGTGGGGGGGGCATCTCTGGGCCCCCCTTGATCCATGCCCTCTAGTGGGGGGGAATCTCTGGCCCCCCCTGATCCCTGGCGTGTAGTGGGGGGGGCATCTCTGCCCCCCTGTTAATCCTTGCCATCTAGTGGGGGGGAATCTCTGGCCCCCCCCAATCCCTGCCGTCTAGTGGTGGGGGGGCATCTCTGGCCCCCCCTTTATCCTTGCCCTCTAGTGGGGGGGAATCTCTGGCCCCCCCTGATCCCTGGCGTGTAGTGGTGGGGGGGCATCTCTGCCCCCCGTTAACCCTTGCCATCTAGAGGGGGGGAATCTCTGGCCCCCCCTTGATCCTTGCCCTCTAGTTGGGGGGGAATCCCTGGCCCCACCTGATCCCTGGCGTCTAGTGGTGGGGGGCCATCTCTGCCCCCCCATTAATCCTTGCCATCTAGTGGGGGGGAATCTCTGGCCCCCACTTTTTCCTTGCCCTCTAGTGGGGGGGGGAATCTCTGCCCCCCCCTTGATCCTTCCCATCTAGTTGGGGGGGAATCTCTGGCCCCCCCTTGATCCCTGGCATCTAGTGGGGGGGGGAATCTCTGGCCCCCCCGATCCCTGGCATCTAGTGGTGGGGGGGCATCTCTCCCCCCCTTAATCCTTGCCCTCTAGTGGGGGGGGAATCTCTGGCCCCCCCTTGATGCCTGGCGTCTAGTGGGGGGAGCATCTCTCCCCCCTTAATCCTTGCCATCTAGTGGGGGGGAATCTCTGGCCCCCCCTTGATCCTTGCCCTCTAGTGGGGGGGGGAAATCTCTGGCCCCCCCCTTGATCCTTCCCATCTAGTGGGGGGGGAATCTCTGGCCCCCCCTTGATCCTTCCCATCTAGTGGGGGGGGGAATTTCTGGCCCCCCCTTGATCCTTCCCATCTAGTGGGGGGGGAATCTCTGGCCCCCCCTGATCCCTGGCGTCTAGTGGTGGGGGGGCATCTCTGCCCCCCCTTAATACTTGCCCTCTAGTGGGGGGGGAATCTCTGACCCCCCCGATCCCTGGCGTCTAGTGGGGGGAGCATCTCTGCCCCCCCTTAATCCTTGCCCTCTAGTGGGGGGGAATCTCTGGCCCCCCCTGATCCCTGGCGTCTAGTGGTGGGGGGGCATCTCTGCCCCCCCTTAATTCTTGCCCTCTAGTGGGGGGGGGAATCTCTGGCCCCCCCGATCCCTGGCGTCTAGTGGTGGGGAGGCATCTCTGCCCCCCCCGAATCCTGGCGTCTAGTGGGGGGGGCATCTCTGGCACCCCCATTTCCTGGGGTCTATTGGAGGGGGAAACTGTGCCCCCTGATCCCTGGGGTGTCTAGGGGTGGGGACATTTCTTACCCCACATCTCGGGGTCTAGTGGATGGAGACTTTACTGTCCCCCTGATTTCCCGTTTCTTGAGATGGAGAATAGTTGTGGCTTTGCCCTGATCCCTGGTCTTGCAGTGAGGGATATCCCTGGTTCTAGTGGAGGGAGAAGAGCAAAGGGCAGAGGAAGAAGGCAGAACTCGGGTGGCGTGGGGAGGACGGGGCTGGGCTAGATCAATTGGGTGAGAGCGGCAGGGTGCGTCGGTGCAGTAAAATCGAGGTGTCAGCTGGGTGTCAGGCTGCCAGTGGAGCTCTTGCTGACCAGCTGCGTTTTCTGGATTTTCGGCGGGTCATTACAGGACCTGGGTCCGATGTGGGTGAACTCCTCTTCCTTAAGGACAGCAACAGGAGCGTCTCTGGATCTCACACAGGCCATGGTCCCTGCCCCCTGGGACTTGACTGACTCCTCCAGCTCCTGGACTCTGGCACTCCTCCTGCCTGGCCTCCTGTGCCTCCTCCTTGTCTGTGGCCTCCAGCTCCTCACGTTTTGTGTCCAGGAGCACCTGTGTGTTGCTTGTCTCCACGCCAATCCCTTTGGAGTGGATGGGATGTGGGGCAGCATTAGGGTCTCAGCCAAGCAGGGGAGGTGGGGGGCTGCGGGTGGGGCCGCCTGGCTCCCCTCCCCAGTAGCCCCGCCCTCTGACCCACAGGGGCTTCTCCCTGTCACTCACCCTTTTCCGGGACTCCTCTTCACTTTACCAGGTTCTGCAGCTGCTGTTTCTGCTGCTGAGTCCCACAGAAGAGCACCTGGGGTGAAGGCACTAGCTGAGGAGGCAGGTCTAGGGCCTTCCTGCCCCAGAGCCCGTGGCCCCTCTCTCACCTGGTCTCCCTCAGCTCCCTGATGGCGGCCTCCAGCAGGGCCTGCAGCCTTGGTGGCACCTGCAGCAGCTGGTCTATGGGCTGCTTCTGCCGCAGCATCCGCTGGTACAGCTGCTCCTCCTTGGAGCCCAGGTGACAGCGGGCATCCAGGTGCTCTTGTCGGCAGCTATGTGCATTTCCAGGTACCAGCAGAATCGGCCCCAGGGAGGCCACTGGCACTGCACCTTTTAGTCCTGCCCCGGCATCTGTGGGAGGTAGGACAGTGTCTGTGAGGACAGGCAGGAGGGCCGACTACATCCCAGCCAGGAGATGCAGGGCTCAGACCCTCAGCCACAGGCCCCCATGGCGTCTTTGTCCCAGAGCCTAGGAGTTGGGTCTCCCTCTGCCTCGGACCCTGACTCCTACCTGGCAACTGCCAACTCCAGACCCCTCTGTGTAGTGTGGGCCAGTCAGTGCCACCACAGCCCTCAGGGCATTCTGACCTGTCCTTCCTGCCATCACCCAAGGCAGGCTCTTGGCCTCACAGGGGGTCTCACCAGCCCATTTCACAGACCAGGAAAGTCACAGCCCAGAAGACTGAATGGTTATGCCCCAAGAATACCCCGGGGTGGAGGGGAGCTGATGGCCAGCAAACCCCTGCCCCCTCTCTCAAAACTCTTCGAGTACGGCAACTTTTCGTGGGCTCTCAGTGAAGACATGTTGGAATGATAGGTGATAATTGGAGATGATAGGAGGCTCGTTCAGCTCCAAGACTGCGGAATGTTACCCAGACCCCTTCCACTGTTACAGAGACACAACTCGAGCCTGGCCGGGCTCCCGGCCGGACACCCCACAGCCCTCCGACTCCAGGCGGCGCTGCGCCCGCTTCTCTCACCCCAGCTCAGTCCCCTCGGCCCCCACTCGCATCCGCAGTTGTTCTACGGGTTCACCCGTTGTTCCTGGAACCTCCTGCCTCCACCTGTCCTTCGAAATGTTTTCAACGATGTGGCTGTTTCGGGGGCACCCAGAGGCCGGTAAACCTGAGAGGAAGCAGACAGTCAAGGACCCCAAACCTTCAACCCCACCCAAACTTCATGGTCCACAGCCCCGACTCTTGGTTCCTCCTGCTCATCTCGGGGGCTGCTCATTTCTCACCGCCAGCTGCTGCTCCGGGCACCTTACTAAGTAGATCCTTTCCTGCTTGGACCCACTGGAGCCCTCCTGGCAGTGCTGGCAGGGACACGAGGGACAACTAGAAACAAGCGTTGTATGTTCCGGCCCTAGAGCTCTCTGCATTTTCAGGGTCGTAACATTCTGGGGAGTGGACAGCTGACCCCATTTCCTCTGGCTGCCCCCAGGGCAGGACACAGGTGTGGAGGGACAGGGAGACTCGCCCAGCTCCTGCTCCCAGCCTGTCTCCCCTGTCACAGTGACCCATTCACAGGGCCCCTCCCTCAACACTCGAAGTCACTCCTCCCCGCCTTGCCCTCCTCAGACATCACATGCTTCAAGCTCCTGGTTCTGTGCACCAGCCCGTATCACTCTCCCCTAAAGGATGACGCTCTGCCAAGCAATCTCCCGCCTTTATAAGATACACTTGATGTTTTAAAATTCTGTTATTTCAGCTCTTTCTGTCCCAAACAAGAGGGGAGGGGTGTTTTCGCACAGTTAGACCCACTGCCAGGAGTGTCTGTGATGAGGGGTCTGGGAGTCAGGGACCCTGCTTTGACTCCCCAGCTCCTCAGTGCTGCCCAGAGCTCCCACCCCCATTGTTTCCTGAGCTGGGTGGACCAGTGTCCAGCCACTCAGGTCTTTGGACAGCAGGAGCCCAGGAGATCCTATTCTGGTGGCAGGAGGAAACAGGGCCTGGAGAGAGGGTCTCTGGGGACTCCCATCCCAGAGTTCGGGGAGACCCTGTTGAGGACAGAAGTTGCTGGAGGACAAGACTGCCTGAAAACGTGGCTGTCAATGGGCGGAGGCTTTATCCTGGGCTTCCTGGCCACACACTGACCAGTGCAGAACCAGCGCATGGCCCAGTGTTGGCGGGTTAGCACCGACCTAGCACTTTTTCTTCCCATCTTTTCATGCTCTGCCAATTTCCAATGATCCCCTAGGGAAAGGGTCAACATGCAGAAGGTGCATTGGGGCCACTTCTCCCTTAAGCCTCCTTGAGAGAGGGTGTCCCGAGGGGCGGGGCCACGAGCATTTCTATAGGCAGGGATGTGGCCATGGCCTCAGGACACTCTGGGTGATTCCTCCCTGCCTTGCCCTCCTCAGACATCACAGGCTTCAAACTCCTGGTGCCAAGCACCAGCCCAAATCATTCACCCCTAACGGATGAGGCGCTGCCATGTGACTCTCCGCCTTTACAAGATATATCTGATGTTTTAAAATTCTGTTCTTCCATCTCTTTCTGTCCTAAATGAGACGGGAAGGGTGTGGTCGCACGGTAAGAGGTTTTTGGCAGGAGGGTCTGTGGTGAGGGGTCTGCGCACCCGGGGACCCTGCTTTGACTCCCCAGCGCCACTGAGGCAGCTCCTCAGCATTTCCCTGAGCTCCCACCCCCATTGTTTCCTGAGCTGGGGAGCCAGTGTCCAGCCACCCAGGTCTTTGGACAGCAGGAGCCCAGGAGGTCCTATTCTGGGGACAGGAACGGACAGGTCCTGGAGAGGGGCTCTCTGGGGACTCCCATCCCAGAGTCCCGGGAGACCCTGACGAGGACAGAGGCTGCTGGGGACAAAACTGCCGGAAGTCTCGCTGGAAATGGGCCCGGGCTTGATCCTGTGGCCTCGGGGCCATACACTGACCAGTGCAGGGCCAACGCAGGGCCTTATCTTACCGTCAGTTGCGCTCTGCGAATTTCCAACGATCTCCTAGAGATTACACCTAGAGGTGACCCGTACATGACCCGTGGAAGGGTCACCATCTGGAGGTGACCCCTAGATGACCCCTCGAAGGGTCAACAGGGGGAAGGTGTGATGGGGCCACTTCTCCCTCAAGCATCCTTGAGAGAGGGTGCCCCGAGGGGCGGGGCCACGAGCCTTTTTTATAGGCAGGGATGGGGGCGTGGCCTCGGGGCTGCAACCCCATTGGCCAGGGAGAAATCTAAAGCTCCCAGGGGTAACCTCACAATGAAGGCTGCACCAGCCTCTGCCCTGGTGGGCCTGACGGGCCTCCCCACCCCCACCCGGACCCTTGGGCACTGCCCCCTACCGACGATGGTGGCTTGGAACTCTGTGGGCCCCACGGTGGGCCAGGAGCACTGACCCTTTCGGTCTCCCGTAGCTCAGTCCACGATTTTCTCATTCCCAGAGATCACGTCCCCCCATGCCCAGGCTGGGCTGCAGCTGCCAGGATTCGCCCCTGAGCACCCCTAGGTCTGGCCTGGCTGCTGCTGTGGGAGCCCAGCGAGCCTGGCAGAGGGGCTGTCCTGGTCGCTGTCCCAACTGCCCCTCACTCCAGCCACTCTCCTTTATCTCCTTGGAGCCCCTGCCCCCTGCCCTGCCCCTCTCCTCTCCTGAAGCCCGCAGAGTTCTTGCTCCCACCTTATCCTGTGTCCACGTTCTCTCTGTCCTCTCACTGCTTCCTCCCAGACTGGCAGCAGCCAGTTTCTGGGGCCATGAGCCCCCAGACCCTGTTGGTCCCTGACCAATTCCCCCTGTTGCTCAGAGACTTCCCTTTCTGAGTCCTGGAGGGCTCTTAATGACCCCATAGAACCTCCCCACCCCAGCTCTGCCCCTTTCTCTGAGACTCAGTCTATGCTACTGGGAGCTGGACACCAGACTTGGCCTTGGGGAACCTTGATGCTTCTCTGGTGTTGATCCCGGCCTGCTCTGGAAATCCCTCTCAATACACACACTCCCAACTAGGGCCACTAAGCCTGGCCACGCTGCCCTCACGAGTCCTGCAGCCTGAAAGCAACCCCAAATCCCCCATATCGCCCGTGCCCACTATGGCATCCACGAATGCACCTGTCCTCCCTGCCCTGAGCACATTCAGGCCCCAGTGGTCTCCGGCTGTCTCATGTAGCTCTGACATCTCCCCCTCTCACTTTCGCTGGGCTGAGAATCAAATTTATCTCTGATGGTGGGGCACAGGGTCACTGTGGGCTTGTGCTGTCTGGGGAGCCTGTGGGCAGTGAAGGGTTCCACACTGGGGTGAGGCTCTGGGCAGAGAAATTCCATCCAGTCCTTGAGAGGTTTGGGAAATACCTGGAGGTTTGCAGGTCCTTTACCTGAGACATGATCTGGCCACTAGGGGGCCTGGCACCCACGAAGCATTGGGGGCAAGGTGGGGGCTCTTCCCGGTGGGCACTACAGAGGAGATGTAGACGGAACAGGCACCATGGGCATGGGCATGTCATGTCAGGTTCTGATCCATGGGGAGACCCCCACAGGACAGCTCATGCTTCATCAAGAAGCATGAGCCGTTCCCTGGCAGGACCCACCCACCCAATGCCACACACCCACACAGGCTGGGATGCATCCATTTGTAGAAACAATCTTGGAAACAGGACAGTGGCTGTCAGGGAGACTGATTCAGCCCTCTCCCCTCTCTCTCCTCTGCCACCAATTCATGATCCCCGAAACTGTCCCAGGTAGTGCCTAGAACTCAGTTGCTGACTGTTCCAGCCTCCATCCTTTTCAGGACTTCCTTTTCCAGAATAGAAAAAGTGCACTGGAGGAGGGGGAGCTCTCGGCTCAGACTTTTGCTTGGTCTGTAGCCCATGAACCGAAGGTTTGAGTGTTGCCTCGTTTTCCCTGGGGCAGGACGGGTAGATGGTTGTAGCCAAGTGCCGTTTTGAAAATCGGATGCTCTGAATGAGTGTTTCCTCTAAGCACTGAGATCCTTCCAAGTACTGCTTCATTGACCCTCATGCCCGGTGTACATACCTGAGAGGTTTGGGGTTTGTGGGGATCTCTATTTTCTCCAGCCTTTGTGAACAGGAGACCCTGTGGCGCCAGGGAACGTTCTTGACCTCATGCATCCCAAGCCTGTACTGAGTCTCCTGAGACTTCTCTCTGCCCTTCTGGACAGAATTTTTATTCAAAAAGTGGAAAATGCCCTGGACCATGCAGGGACAACCCACAAACCGGAAATATCTGAACATTTAGGTGGGAAAGCAGGGGTGAGAGGCATTCTCCACTCCTCTCTCCTGGGATATAGTCTAAGGTGGGTGGTGGGGAGGTGGTCATTTCTTATTGCTACTCTTTGAACTATTTCTATGGGGATGAGTATTTCTGCTCCTGGGACTCCTTATTGTGTAGTGTTGGAGGACATGTCTCCTATCTGAGCTCTGTTCTCTGTTGTGGGATATTTCTTACCCCAGAGCTCTTGTGTCTAGTTTGGAAAACAATTTTCCCCAACATCCCTGGTGTGTTTTTTTTGGAGGAAATTTCAGCTTTGCTCATTCCTGGTGTCGAGTAATTGTGAACATTTCTGTCCTCGGAACCCTGCTGTCTATTGTTAGGGGAAACCTCTGCACCCCATGTCACTGGTGCCTACTGCTTGGGGCCTGTTTTTGCCTCCCAGACCACTAGTGTCTATTAGTAGGGGACATTTCTGCCCCCCACATCCCCATTGCCCAGTGTTGGGGGACATTTCTGCCTCCAGATGCACGGTCTTCCCCACACCGCCAGCTTGTCCTTCTTGACTGTTACCACCTCCAGCTCCTCAGGCTTTATGATCTCCACTGTGTTCGCCTCCACTTCAGTGCCCTTGGATTGACTGAAACTGGATAGACTGCGGGGCAGCCCCAGGCTCTCAGCCAACCAAGGGAGGTGGAGGGCTCGGGAGCAGGGTCTGCCTGGTTCTGCCCCCAGAGTGTCCTGCCTCTTGACCCCCACTGGGGGCTTCTTCCTCCTGAGGACCCTGACACACATTTTCAGGACACTTTTCTGTCAAAGCAGCAGCCATGTCCTGCCCTGAGTCAGGCCACTATGGACTGTCCAAGTGGACTGTCACTGCTCAGGCAGAATCACGACTGGAGACCCAGTGCTGTCACCTCCTTCCCCTCCCTCACCCCTAACACCTAACAGGGAAATCCCTCTTATGGCCTCTAAGAATTTGAGCAATCCTTCCTTAGGGCACTGGGAAAAGGCCGGCCCTGTCTGCTTGCAGCACTTTTCTTTGGGTGTTAGTACCACACCCAGACATGCTCAGGCTTTACCCCTGACTTAGCTCAGGGACCATACCTAGTGGAACTAGGGGGGCCCATTGATCCAAAGTCAGCAGTGTGCAAGACGATCATTTTATCTGCTGGACTAATGCCCTGCTCCAAGCGGTATTTTTTTTTCAGTTGCTTCCCACCTAAATCTCCTTCCTGTAGAGTTGGGCTCCCTTAAAGATGCCTCACTTCCCCTTCTGTACGGCACCGTGCCCAGGGAGACAGCCCCGTGGAACCCGAGGCTTCCACTCCCGAGCACTTTCAGACTTTTCAAGAATGGGCCCCAGGGATATTGCAGGGTTTAAGGTGCTTGCCTTGATGCAGCCCAGCCCTGTTCAAGTCCTGATACTAGGATCTCCTGAGCCCTGCTGTAGAGGAGAGTGCACCTCTACCCACATTTCTCGCAGGCTAATTTCAGACAGGCTACCCTGGGGAGCAGGATCTGCAATGAGGCACAGGGTCTGGGAGAGACGAGACAGGCACTGAAATCACCCGGGATGGCCCAGAGGTGGTCTGTCACACTGTTCAACGTAGAAACCTGTGAAAATCCCCCGAATTTTCCTACGTTATTGATATGCTCTAGATCCTTCTCTGCACCAAGAAACCTTGGTCATTTCTTGTTCCATACTCTCCTGTCAGCTGCTTGCTAATACCCCGTCACCCATCAGATCTGCTGTAAAACTGATCTCTTGCCTTGTGCGGTGTTCAGACTTTGGAGCTGTTAATAACATTAGCACTATTATCTCCTCATGTTCTCCCACATTCCAAAATGTGCCGTTTTTTCCTTTATGGGTCACACCCAGCGATGCACAGGGGTTACTCCTGGCTCATGCACTCAGGAATTACTCCTGGTGGTGCTTAGGGAACCATATGGGATTCTGGGAATCAAATCCACGTCAGCCGTGTGCAAGGCAAACACCCTACTCACTGTGCTATCACTCCCGTCCCTGCTGCTTGGTTTTTAGTTAGCTTTAGGCAGAAATTTTGGCAAAGTTCGTATGAGTTCATAGTCGTTGAAAACTCAAAGTTATGTTAGTGCTGAAATTCTCATTTGTGAAACAACAAACTCACTACCAAGCAGGGGAGAAAGCAAGACAAGACCAAAAGGAAAAAGAGCAACACCCAAGCAGTGGCACCTGGTGCCCAGGAGGAGTTGGCAGGTATCATGGCAGCTGGGTGGCACTGCCACTCGTCCAGTGGAGACAGCACTACCCCAGTGAAGTGGTTAAGGCCAGACCCCAGCACCTCCAGTGTGCCCTTGGTCTAGAGGAGGTGAGAACTGGCAGGGCAGACAAGGGGCAGGGAGAAAGAGGGGAGCCAGAGCAGGAGCAGGAGTCAGGGGTGGAGGATGCGGAGGGGCAGAAGGCAGGCCCCAGATCAGACACTCATCTGTTTGTCCTGCAGTCCCACCTGTGGGCGCAAAGCTGGGAGTGAGGACAGGCAGCCAGGGCATCCTGCTCTGGGTCCAGGGATGTGGAGGTCAAGCACCGACTCCCAGGCCCAAGGCTGGCAGCGCCTGGGCAATCTGTGCCCTGCACAGGCCCCCATGGTCTTGCTCCAGGGGCCTAAGAGCTGAGACCTCCCTTGACTGGGGACCCTGTCTCCTGTCCTGCGCTCAGGGATCACCCCTAATGGTGCTCAAGGATCCATACGAGGTGCCAGGAATCAGCCCAGGATAGAAGTATGCAAAGCAGACACCTCACCACCTGTTCTAGCTTTTGATATATTACATTTCCTTGTTTGTTTGCTTCTTTGGTTTTGGAACCACAGCAGGGATCATTCCCAGCCATGCTCAAGGGCCTCTATGGGACGCCAGAGATTGAAGTCAGATAGACTGAAGTCCCACTTCCATATCTAATGCAAATATAATTTGTTTGCCATTTATAAGTGCCCATATAGAGTTTCCCCTTAAAGTAAATGAAATAATTATTTTTAAAAAAGAAATTAAGTAATGACATGTTGAATGGTGCTCAAAGCAGGACACATTTGAACCACTGATCTACTCATCATGGAATGTCTCTAAAGTCAAGTTCAGCATCACACTTCCCCAATTCTATAATGATCGCAGCGACTCAGCTGAGCTCTAGATTTTACCTCAGAAAATGTACTACACGTCTAATTCTATAAATCCAAATATAATCCATTCTCCTCTTAAAAATTTTTTATTGAATCGATGTAAGATAGACCCTTACAAAGCTGTTCATGATTAGGCTTCAGTCATCGTTGTTCACCCATCCCTCCACCAGTGTACATTTCCCACCTCCAATGTTTCCAGTTTCCCTCCCAACACCCTCCACCTCTCCACCTAGGCCAGCCTTTTTTTAAAAAAATTTATTAGTGAAACACCATAAGGTACAGTTATAGACTTACAAATTTTTGTGTTTGGATTTCAGTTATACAATGATCGAGTACCCATCCCTCCACCAGTGCCCATTCTCCAGCACCACGGATCCCAGTATCCTTCCCACCCCCCTTCCCCTCATCTCACCCTGCCTCTGTGGCAGGGCATTCCCTTTTGTTCTCTCTCTCCTTTTGGGTGCTGAAGTTTGCAAAAGAGGCATTGAGTGGCAATCAAGTTTGGTCTATAGTTTATTTCCAGCATGCATCTCCCATCCTGGGAGGATCTTCCCAATACCCTTTACTTGGTGCTCCCTTCCCTATCTGAGCTGCCTTTTCCCCCACCATGTGTGGCTGGCCTCCAAGCCATGGAGCAAACCTCCTGGTACTTATCGTGACTATTCTTGGGTGTTAGTCTCCTATTTTGTTACTTGATATTCTACAGATGAATGCAGTCTTTCTATGTCTGTCCCTCTCTTTCTGACTCATTTCACTTAGCATGGTACTTTCCATGTAGTATCACTTGTATGCAAATTTCATGAATTCATCCTTTCTAACAGCTGCATTGTATTCCATTGTGTAGATATACCAAAGTTTTTTAACCAGTCATCCGTTCTCAGGCACTTGGGTTTTTTTCCAGATATTCAGTTCAGCCTTTTTGGAAGATGTTTTTATTATCTATCTTTCTCTCTGTTTGTTCCTGTCTTTGTCTGTCTCTGTCTCTGCCTTCTCTCTCTCTCTCTCTCTCTCTCTCTCTCTCTCTCTCTCTCTGTCTTCCTTTTTGTGGTTTACAATATAGATACTGAAAGGGTATCGGGAATATCCCTTTACCTACTTTTAACATTCAAGGATTTCAAATTTGGACAAAAAATAAAATTGTTGTTTCAGGCACGTTGGCCAAGGGAGAACTGGAAATGTCTCTGCTATGGACAACCAGGGATCTGCAGATCTGCAATGACTGACCACACCCTGGGCCCTGCTCTCAGTGTCCAGACAAGTCCTGAAGTCCGGGAGGTCTCCCTACCCCAGATCGGAATGGGATGGACACCTGCCTGCCAGGACACTCCTACAGAGGATGAAGTCCTCAGGCCACCTGGGCTCACTAAACTGGCCTGGATTCTCATGTTCACAATAGTCCGGCCTGGGTAACCGTGACATGACATGACAGGTAAAATACTCATAGTATTAGACGTGTATCTCCAGGGTGGCTCACCACAGTCTTGGAAGAACAGAGTGGGGGTCTGGTGTTCTTTGGGAGGTCAGGAACTGTGCTCAAGGGCCGCTACTTTTTCTTAGCTGCCGGACGTCAGGGCTGGCACATGTCCAGCACCCCCCTCACCCTGCCACCTTTCTGCCCTAAGAGGAGCCTTCCACCTACCCCGTGACTTTCAGGAAGTGCAAGATGACATGTATTTCCTAGCCCATGGGGAAGTACCTTGTGACCCTGTGGGCTCAGGCACCAAATTTCCAACTGTGGGCTAGTGTTGGGTGAGGACTGGAAGGATGAAGCCCTCCACGTGCCCCCTCACCTGCCCCAGGAACGGACCCTTTTGCAAGGTCCCTGAACCCCACGGCTCTCACAGCGGCAGGTATCATGCCCTAGACTCACCACACTCAGGAAGACACAGGGGTCCCAGAGAGTGTTGGCAGAAGAGGGGACCTGCTTGGTATCCCACTGAGAAGTCAGCCTTGCCCTGGCCCTGTCCCAGGAGCTGCCTGTCAGCGTAGTGCGGAGTGTGAGGATCCAACACGGGCCTCCTCGGGTCTCTGCTGTTTCCTAGCCTGTGACAATTTCTCTCTTGCATCTACAATGTGGGGTCCCCGCCAAACTGACTCTGGAATTGATCTTTTAATGTGGGGTTGAGGGCATTGTTTGGTCTAGGATGTTGACTCCCAAATTCCAGGTAAAGCCCATAAGTTTCCTTTGGTTTTCGGCATGCGGCTCAGTGAGGATGTTGGGAATTTTCTGGTGTGAAACTATGTAGAACGAAGGGCGTTATTTCCCAGACCAGACTATCAGGGAAATGTTAGTTTTTCTCTCCTTGATGGCCTTGGTATGCTCTTGGGCTCCTGGCAAAGAGACCCCTACACGGACACTGCTTGATGCTTGATGCAGGAGTCACAGGTGGGTCCTGATCTCATCCTGGACATTCATCTTACTAAAGCTTCAGTTTCCCAGTGATTGTCCATGATTCAAACATTCTCAAATGTGCATCGCGTGGAGGGCCTTGGATGGACCTCGAACAGGCGCCAGGTGACCCTTATTTGGACAAGGGAAGGCCGAAGATCCAACATGTGATATGGTCCAGAGTACAGCATGGGACAGTCTCTGGCCAAAAGAATGGTCAAGGACCCCTTGGGTCTGGGATAGGCAAAATAAAACTGGCCCCAGGACTGGAGTCTGGGGAGTAGGAGCAGATGACATGGGCCAGGAAAAGCCAACAGATCTGACCTTTCATGCCTGACTTTACGTTGAGCTAAATTTGAAGCGACAGATTAAAGGAATCTGTAATTCTCTTACTGAGCTTACGCAAGATGACAGGCAACATTGATGAGAAGCAAATTTCACCATTGCTGTAAACGTTTAACTTAAAGAGGTGAGGAAACAGAAACATCTGCATCGGCAACTTGTTACCGTGTCCAACTGTTGAACCGTGGGTCTTCTGGCAGGGAGAGCTGGAGGCATGCTGGGTGTAAGCAGGGCAGGAAACGCTCGGGCACTGAGGGTCTGCCCCAACGACACTGCTGCCAGTACCTAGACTCGCCCTGGTCTCTTTGGTCACAAATACTAACAATAATAGAAATGGGGAGTTGTGCTGAGCCCGCAGGGTCGACTCTCTGGTGCACTGAGCAAACACCATGGATTGCCTGAGGCTGCCAAAGCAGATGCAAACTCTGCAGGTGCCCACAGAGACCAGGCAGGGGAAGGAGACAGAGTCTGGGTGGGTGGCGGGATGCAGGGCAGGAATCCTGACAAAGGTGATCAGGAAGTGCTGACCTGGGCGCTAGTTTCATCTTGATTGACAGTGACCCTTGATGAGTATGGTGTCATTGAGAATATACCCTGGATGGTGGGATCCTGACGAGGGTGGGGGGGGGGGGCCAGGGGGGATATACCTGCTAACTGTGCTTTGCTCATTTACCTGAGCAGCCCAGAGGTGAAAACACATCACCCCACCCCCACGGCTGATTCTGGTCTCCTCACTACTCTGTGTGCCCCAGAGGCCAGATGGGGGCTGTGGTGACTGGGAACAGGCAGAGGGTCTCTAACTCAAGTAGCAACCCAGGTGGAAAAACTCCTTAAGGTCCAGAATGCCATGGGCAGTAAGGGTCCAGAACCAAACTGACTCCCTGGCAGCAGTTGTCTCTTCAATCAATGGGCCCTGGGCCTGCTCAGTGTCCAGCAGGGAGGAAAAGGTGTTTTCTTCAATGACTGAACACTGCTCTACTCAAACCAGTCAGGAGTGGGAGGGGGCTTTGAGCCAGTTGAAAGAATGAACTCGAGAAGGGCCAGTGAGCTGGAGGCTGGTCAGGCCCAGCCGTGGTCAGGTTTGGCCACTCCTGAGGGCCTCACTGTAGAATGGACATCTCTCAGAGTCAGGAGAGAAATGGGAAACAATCCCAGACAAACTCATCACTGAGCATCGCCAGAAGATTAACCTGCAGGTGATAGTTTGTCAGGATCAGCCGCAGCGGGGTGAGCTAAGGGGGGCTCGCAAATGATTCTGTCTGCCAAGCCTAAGGGGAGGGAACCAAGGAGGCAACAAGAGGCAGAAGCGAAAAACTAGGCAGGACCTCTGAGAGACCCGCTCTAGGAGGTGGAAAAGATGGATGGGTCAGGAATCACCAAATTTGACAACAATCAAATGTGAGGTTTGCTCTGACAAAATGGTGACAAGAACCAAATGGCAACTGGCTGAGTGGACAGCAACATTCCTGGAGTCAGAGATCACCTTGTCCCAGGTGAGGAAGACAAGACTTAATGCCCACTTGGTGACAGGAAGCCACCAGGCTTCATTCCATGTTCCTTACCATTGACCCACGAACAGATGACTAGGACCAGACCAAGACAACTTCATAGCCCCCTTAGTCTAACCCAGGGCGCGGGTGTACCATTGCCTCACCTGAGGTTCGGAGAGTCCGCCCGGGAGCACCCCAGTAAGCTACTCCTATTTCCTTAACTTTATTTATATATCTCTGTCCTTCTGTCTGACCCGGATGGGGTTCCCAAATCTCTCACCGAGCAAGAGACTAAGGGAAAGCAGGTTACCCGAGCAGGGATGGAAGGGGCTCACAGGAACGCTCGAACACTGAGCGTAGAAACGGGAATCACCACTGTGGGAGCACCTGAGAGCACTAGGCACCACTGCATGTTAGATGAAAGTTGTTACCGCAGAATCAAGGTAGCCTGTAAACAACCTACATAATTAGGCTGTGACCTGCTACTGCCCGTTTGGGGGATAGCTGGGTAGAGCCTGCACACATGGAATACACTAGGATGCTTCCAGCAAATTCTTGGGTGCCACCTGTCTTGGTGATACTCTGTATGATCCTAAAAGGAAAAACTCCAAAGACAGTCATTCAATGGGAGAACAGCTCTCACCACTGGCAAGGGGTGAGAGGGCTCAAGCTCCTGATCCCCACAGTCTCCCAGCTCCCCAAACCTCTAGGAAAACCTGGACTTGGTGTTTCCAGAGCCCAGGGGCCCAGAGGCAGGACACAGAGAACTAAGCCCAGAGCCCCAGTAGAAGCTTCGAGAGGGTGTGCAGGATATGTGTGAGGTGTGAAGATCCATGAGAGTGAACGGGTGGCCCCAGGCCCATGGTGCAGTTAGAGGGGAAGGGCTATGAACTGGGCACCGAGGGGTAAACCGGGACCTGCCTGTGCCGGCCCTGACCAGCCCTACCAGGCTGATCCCTGGTGCCTCCCCGATCCCTGGTTCCCATCCAAGTAGGAATGTGACAGGCAGGAAGGGGCATGGCTGACCAAATTCCTGGAAATTACTGGAACAGGATGGCTCTGCCTTCTGAGGCTTTGCCATCTGGTCTGATACATGAATCTGGACACACTTCTTGTCACCAGTAGAGTGTCACTCAGCCAAGGCTGTCCCACCAGGTCCAGGCGTGCAGGAACAAAGAGGAGTCAGGGTCTGGTTCTCTATTTCATGGGGTCTGACCGTGCTGTGATGTTGGCAGTGGGACTTGTATTAGGGAATCTGATGGTCCACAAAGAAGTGGGGCGCTATTATCAGGTATCAGCTCCGTACAGACTCGGGGACACTAGAAACATGTTCCATTCACAACCCCATCCTGCTCCACTGATAACACACTGTCTTCCTGCTAGGGTGGGTGCCATCAAGGGGGAGCCTGGCTGAGGGGTCAGCACCTTGGACCCACCTGCTGCAGGAGCACTTTCAAGTCCTCATCCTGAGAAACCTGATGTGGCCACTAGGGGCAAAGTGGGGTCTGTCCCTGGTGCCACTGCAGAGGGGAATGGGGAAACAGGCACCAGGGGCAGGGGAGGCCATGGAGGTGCTGCAGTGGAAGGCAGGGCTCTGGGTGCTGCATCCTGCCCTCCCTCCTGGGGACGCATCCGTGATTGAGACCTTCAACCCTTGGGGTGGACTCTCCTGGGGTCATTGACAGGCTTCACACAGGGGCAGGCAGGTGACGCGTCTTGGCATGGTGACATGTCCAAGGCTTCCCACAATCTAGAAGCAATTGTCAACTACTGGCCAGAACTGCCCCGCCCAGTGACACACACACCCACACAGGCCTGGGATAGATCCATTTATTGCAACAATCGTGAAAATCAGACAGTGGCATTCAGGGAGAAAGCCCGCCTTCCTCCTTCCCCTCTTCTCAGCCAGCAATACAAAGTCCCCAAACAGCCCCAAAGAGTGTGTAGAATCCGGTCACTGGATGGTACCAGCGGCCAAGCTTCAGGGCTGTCATGCGCAGAAACAGGACCCCACAATGGGGAGGGGAGAGCTGAGTTGTGACTTCTGACCTCCAAATCATTGTTTGTTAGTGCTGGGGGGATATATCTGCCATCCTGATCCCTAGGATCTTGTGGAGGGGGACATTTCTTCCCCACTGTTTCCTGGGGCCTAGTGTGGAGGGGGACATCTCGGCCCTTCCGGTCCCTGGGTCCTAGTGGGGGGGACATCTCGGCCCCCCGATCCCTGGCTTCCAGTGGTGGGGGGGCCTCTCTCTCTGGCCCCCACGATCCCTGGCGTCCACTCATGGGGGGGCCTCTCTCTGTGGCCCCCCCCTCCGATCTCAGGCGTCCACTGGTGGGGGGGCCTCTCTCTCTGGCCCCTCCGATCCCTGGCGTCCAGTGGAGGGGGCCTCTCTCTCTGGCCCCCCGATCCCTGGCGCCCAGTGAGGGGGACCTCTGTCTCTGCTCCCCCGATCCCTGGCGTCCAGTGGGGGGGCCTCTCTCTCTGCCCCCCCCCCATCCCTGGCGTCCAGTGGTCGTGGGGGGGGAGTCTCTATCTGTCTCCTCCCAATCCCTGGCGTCCAGCGGTGGGGGGTCCTCTCTCTGGCGTCCCCCGATCTCTGGCGTCCAGTGGGGGTGGGGGGGCCTCTCTTAATGGCACCCCCCAATCCCTGGCTTCCAGTGGTGGGGAGGCCTCTCTCTCTGGCTCCCCCCGATCCCTGGCGTCCAGTGGTGGGGGTGCCTCTCTCTCTGGCTCCCCCGATCCCTGGCGTCCATTGGGGGGGGAGTCTCTATCTGTATCCTCCCAATCCCTGGCGTCCAGTGGTGGGGGGGTCCTCTCTCTGGCGTCCCCCGATCCCTGGCGTCCAGTGGTGGGGGGCCTCTCTTAACGGCACCCCCCCGATCCCTGGCGTCCAGTGGTGGGGGGCCTCTCTCTCTGCCCCCCCGACCCCTGGCGTCCAGTGGTGGGGGTGCCTCTCTCTCTGCCCCCCCGATCCCTGGCGTCCAGTGGTGGGGGTGCCTCTCTCTCTGGCCCCCCAGATCCCTGGCGTCCAGTGTGGGGGCCTCTCTCTCTGGCTCCCCCAGATCCCTGGCGTCCAGTGGGGGCGGGTGCCTCTCTCTCTGCCCCCCCGATCCCTGGCATCTGGTGGGGGGGCCTCTCTCTCTGGCCCTCCCCAATCCCTGGCGTAGAGTGGTGGGGTCTCTCTCTCTGGCCCCCCTGATCCCTGGCGTCCAGTTTGGTGGGGGCCTTTCTGGCCCCCACCCCGATCCCTGGCGTCCCGTGCTGGGGGTGCCTCTCTGCGCCCCCGATCCCTGGCGTCCAGTGGTGGGGGGACCTCTCTGGCCCCCCCGACCCCTGGCGTCCAGTGGTGGGAGGACATCTCTGGCCCCCCCGTTCCCTGCGTCCAGTTTTTGGGGAGACATCTCTGGCCCCCCATCCCTGGTGTCTAGTGAGGGGGGGTCTCTGGCCCCCCTGATCCCTGGCGTCTAGTGGGGGGACATCTCTAGCCCCCGATCCCTGGGGTCTAGGGGGTGAGACATTTCTGTCCCCCTGCTCCCGGGGTCTAGTGGAGGGGAAACTGTGCCCCCTGATCCCTGGGGGACCCAGGGGTGGGGACATTTTTTCCCCGACATCTCTGGGTCTAGTGGAAGGAGATTTTACTGTCCCCCTGATATCCTGTGTCTTGAGATGGAGAATAGTTGTGCCTTTGCCCTGATCCCTGGTCTTGCAGGGAGGGATATCCCTGGTGCTAGTGGAGGGAGAAGAGCAAAGGGCAGAGGAAGAAGGCAGAACTCGGGTGGCGTGGGGAGGATGGGGCTGGGCTAGATCAATTGGGTGAGAGAGGCAGGGTGCTTAGGTGCAGTAAAATCGAGGTGTCAGCTGGGTGTCAGGCTGCCAGTGGAGCTCTTGCTGACCAGCTGCGTTTTCTGGATTTTAAGCGGGTCATTACGGTACCTGGGTCCGATGTGGGTGGACTCCTCTTCCTTAAGGACAGCAACAGGAGCGTCTCCGTATCTCACACAGGTCATGGTCCCTGCCCCCTGGGACTGGACTGTCTCCTCCAGCTCCTGGACTCTGGCACTCCTCCTGCCTGGCCCCCTGCGCCTCCTCCTTCTCTGTGGCCTCCAGCTCCTCACGTTTTGTGTCCAGGAGCACCTGTGTGTTGTTCGTCTCCACGCCAATCCCTTTGGAGTGGATGGGATGTGGGGCAGCATTAGGGTCTCAGCCAAGCAAGGGAGGTGGGGGGCTGGGGGTGGGGCCGCCTGGCTCCCCTCTCCAGTAGCCCCGCCCTCTGACCCACAGGGGCTTCTCCCTGTCACTCACCCTTTTCCGGGTCTCCTTTCCCTTTCACCAGGTTCTGCAGCTGCTGTTTCTCCTGCTGAGTCCCACAGAAGAGCACCTGGGGTGAAGGCACTAGGTGAGGAGGCAGGTCTAGGGCCTTCCTGCCCCAGAGCCCGTGGCCCCTGTCTCACCTGGTCTCCCTCAGCTCCCTGATGGCGGCCTCCAGCAGGGCCTGCTGCCTTGGTGGCACCACAGCAGCTGGTCTATGGGCTGCTTCTGCCGCAGCATACGCTGGTACAGCTGCTCCTCCTTGGAGCCCAGGTGACTGCGGGCATCCAGGTGATCTTGTCGGCAGCTATGTGCATGTCCAGGTACCAGCAGATCGGCCCCAGGGAAGCCACTGGCACTGCACCTATTCGTCCTGCCCTGGCATCTGGGGGAGGTAGGACAGTGTCTGTGAGGACAGGCAGGAGGGCCGACTACATCCCAGCCAGGAGATGCAGGGCTCAGACCCTCAGCCACAGGCCCCCATGGCATCTTTGTCCCAGAGCCTAGGAGTTGGGTCTCCCTATGCCTCGGACCCTGACTCCTACCTGGCAACTGCCAACTCCAGACCCCTCTGTGTAGTGTGGGCCAGTCAGTGCCACCACAGCCCTCAGTTAGGGCATTCTGACCTGTCCTTCCTGCCATCACCCAAGGCAGGCTCTTGGCCTCACAGGGGATCTCACCAGCCCATTTCACAGACCAGGAAAGTCACAGCCCAGAAGACTGAATTGTTATGCCCCAAGAATACCCCAGAGTGGAGGGGAGCTGATGGCCAGCAAACCCCTGCACCCTCTCTCAAAACTCTTCATGTTCGGCAACTTTTCGTGGGCTCGCAGTGAAGACAAGTTGGAATGATAGGTGATAATTGGAGATGATACTCGCCCAGCTCCAAGACTGGGAAATGTTACCCAGACCCCTTCCACTGTTACAGAGACACAACTCGAGCCTGGCCGGGCTCCCGGCCAGCCACCCCACAGCCCTCAGACTCCGGGCAGCACTGTGCCCGCTTCTCTCACCCCAGCTCAGTCCCCTCATCCCCCACTCGCATCCGCAGTTGTTCTCTGGGTTCACCCGTTGTTCCTGGAACCTCCTGCCTCCACCTGTCCTTGGAAATGTTGTCAACGATGTGACTGTTTCGGGGGCACCCAGAGGCCGGTAAACCTGAGAGGAAGCAGACAGTCAAGGACCCCAGACCTTCAACCCCACCCAAACTTCATGGTCCACAGCCCCGACTCTTGGTTCCTCCTGCTCATCTCGGGGTCTGCTCATTTCTCACCGCCATCTGCTCCTCTGGACCCCTTACTAATTGGATTCTTTCCTGGTTTGGACCCACTGGAGCCCTCCTGGCAGTGCTGGCAGGGACACGAGGGACAACTAGAAACAAGCGTTCTATGTCCCGGCCCTAGAGCTCTCTGCATTTTCATGGTCGTAAAATTCTGGGGAGTGGACAGCTGACCCCATTTCCTCTGGCTGCCCGCAGAGCAGGACACAGGTGCGGAGGGACGGGGAGACTCGCCCAGCTCCTGCTCCCAGCCTTTCTCCCCTGTCACAGTGCCCCATTCACAGGGCCCCTCCCTCAACACTCGAAGTCACTCCTCCCCGCCTTGCCCTCCTCAGACATCACAGGCTTCAAGCTCCTGGTGCTGTGCACCAGCCCAAATCACTCTCCCCTAAAGGATGACGCTCTGCCAAGCAATCTTCCGTCTTTATAAGATACACTTGATGTTTTAAAATTCTGTTCTTTCAGCTCTTTCTGTCCCAAACAAGAGGGAAGGGGTGTTTTCGCACAGTTAGACCCACTGCTAGGAGGGACTGTGATGAGGGGTCTGGGAGTCGGGGACCCTGCTTTGACTCCCCAGTTCCTCAGTGCTGCCCTGAGATCCCACCCCCATCATTTCCTGAGCTGGGTGGGCCAGTGTACAGCCACCCAGTTCTTTGATCAGTGGGAACCCAGGAGATCCTATTCTGGTGGCAGGAGGAAACTGGGCCTGGAGAGAGGGTCTCTGGGGACTCCCATCCCAGAGTCCCGAAAGACCCTGTCGAGGGCAGAAGTTGCTGGAGGACAAGAATGCCTGAAAACTTGGCTGGAAATGGCCGGGGGCTTTATCCTGGGCCTCCTGGCCACACACTGACCAGTGCAGAACCAGCGCATGGCCCAGGGCTGGCGGGTTAGCACCGACCTAGCACTTTTTCTTCCCATCTTTTCATGCTCTGCCGATTTCCAATGATCCCCTAGGGAAAGGGTCAACATGCAGAAGGTGCATTGGGGCCACTTCTCCCTTAAGCCTCCTTGAGAGAGGGTGTCCCGAGGGGCGGGGCCACGAGCATTTCTATAGGCAGGGATGTGGCCGTGGCCTCAGGACACTCTGGGTGATTCCCCCCTGCCTTGCCCTCCTCGGACATCACAGGCTTCAAACTCCTGGTGCCAAGCACCAGCCCAAATCATTCACCCCTAACGGATGAGGCGCTGCCATGTGACTCTCCGCCTTTACAAGATATATCTGATGTTTTAAAATTCTGTTCTTCCATCTCTTTCAGTCCTAACTTAGGGGGAAGAGTGTGGTCGCACACTAAGTGGTTTTTGGCAGGAGGGTCTGTGGTGAGGGGTCTGCGCACCCGGGGACCCTACTTTGACTCCCCAGCGCCACTGAGGCAGCTCCTCGGCATTGCCCTGAGCTCCCACCCCCATTGTTTCCTGAGCTGGGGAGCCAGTGTTCAGCCACCCAGGTCTTTGGACAGCAGAAGACCAGGAGGTGCTATTCTGGGGACAGGAACGGACAGGTCCTGGAGAGGGGCTCTCTGGGGACTCCCATCCCAGAGTCCCGGCAGACCCTGACGAGGACAGAGGCTGCTGGGGACAAAACTGCCGGAAGACTTGCTGGAAATGGGCCCGGGCTTGATCCTGTGGCCTCGGGGCCATACAGTGACCAGTGCAGGGCCAACGCAGGGCCTTTTCTTACCGTCCGTTGTGCTCTGCCAATTTCCAAAGATCCCCTAGAGATGACCCCTAGAGGTGACCCGTAGATGACCCGTGGAAGGGTCACCATCTGGAGGTGACCCCTAGATGACCCCTCGAACGGTCAACAGGGGAAGGTGTGTTGGGGCCACTTCCCTCTCAAGCATCCTTGAGAGAGGGTGCCCCGAGGGGCGGGGCCACGAGCTTTTTTTATAGGTAGGGATGGGGGCGTGGCCTCGGGGCTGCAACCCCATTGGCCAGGGGGAAACCTAGAGCTCCCGGGGCAACGTCAGGATGAAGGCTGCACCAGCCTCTGCCCTGGTGGGCCTTACGGGCCTCCCCACCCCCACCCGGACCTTCGGGCACTGCCCCCTACCGACGATGGTGGCTTGGAACTCTGTGGGCCCCATGGTGGGCCAGGAGCACTGACCCTTTCGGTCTCCCATAGCTCAGTCCACGACTTTCTCATTCCCAGAGATCACGTCCCCCCATGCCCAGGCTGGGCTGCAGCTGCCAGGATTAGCCCCTGAGCACCCGTAGGTCTGGCCTGGCTGCTGCTGTGGGAGCCCAGCGAGCCTGGCAGAGGGGCTGTCCTGGTTGCTGTCCTCACCGCCCCTCCCTCCCCAGGCCCCTCTCCTTTCTGTCCTTGGAGCCCCTGCCCTCCCTGCCCTTCCCCTCTCCTCTCCTCAGGCCCGCAGAGTTCTTGCTCCCGCCATATCCGTTGTCCACGTTCGCTCTGTCCTTCTGTCTCTGCTTCCTCCCAGACTGGCAGCAGCCACTTTGTGGGGCCTTTGAGCCCCCAGACCCAATCAGTCCCTGACCAGTTCCCCGTGTTGCACAGAGACTTCCCTTTCTGAGCCCTGGAGGGCTCTTAATGACCCCACAGAATCTCCCCATCCCAGCTCTGCCCCTTTCTCTGAGACTCAGTTCATCCTACTGGGAACTGGACACCAGACTTGGCCTTGGGGAAGCTGGACGCTTCTCTCATGTTGCTCCCGGCCTGTTCTGGAAATCCCGCTCAATACACACACTCCCAACTAGGGCCACTCAGCCTGGCCACGCTGCCCTCACGAGTCCTGCAGCCTGAAAGGAACCCCAACTCCCCCATATCGCCCGTGCCCACTATGGCACCCCCGAGTGCCCCTGTCCTCCCTTCCCTGAGCACATTCAGGCCCCAGTGGTCTGCGGCTGTCTCCTGTAGCTCTGACATCTCCCCCTCTCCCTTTCGCTGGGCGGAGAATCAAATCCATCTCTGATGGTGGGGCACAGGGTCACTGTGGGCTTGTGCTGTCTGGGGAGCTTGTGGGCAGTGAAGGGTTCCACACTGGGGTGAGGCTCTGGGCAGGAAAGGTCCATCCAGTCCTTGAGAGGCTTAGAAAATACCTGGAGGTTTGTAGGTCCTTATCCTGAAACATCGACTGGCCTCTAGGGGTGGGAACTCACATAGCATTGGGGCAAGGTGGGGGGCTCTTCCTGGGGGGCACTGCAGAGGGGGTATAGATGGGATAGGCACCATGGGTGGGCAGTGACAGGCTCTGGACATGGTGAGACCCCATGGCACGGATTCCTCATCATCCAGAAGCACGAGCCATTCCTGGCAGGACCCGCCCCGCCCAATGGCACACACCCACACAGACTATGATGGATCCACTTATTGAAATAGTCGTGGTAACAGGATGGTGGTTGTCATGGAGAGTGGCCCAGTCCTCCTCCTCTCTCTCCTCTGCCACCAATTTATGATTTCCTAAACTTCCCCAAGACATGCCTACCACTCAGTTGCTCTGACTTCTACTGTCTGATGCTACAGTAACTTATTAGTCCTTGTTTCCGGCAATTTTTCAGGTTTTACTGTTATTATTCAATCTCTATTATGTATAATAAAGTTTCTCTTTCTCCTCCTTTTTCCTCTCCCACTCTTTCTCTCTCTCTCTCTGTCTCTCTGTCTCTGTCTCTGTCTCTCTCTCTCTCTCTCTCTCTCTCTCTCTCTCTCTCTCTCTCTATGAGCTTCTTAAAGTTTTCCATTAGCAACCTCTTTTTGTTAGGAAATTTTTTCCGTGGTCCCTGATTTTGAGGTATGTAAAATAAGGATACAAATATTTATTTGATAAATCATAAATAAATTTATTTGATTTTTTCTTTCTTTTTGGGTCACATCCAGCGATGCACAGGGGTTACTCCTGGCTCTGCACTTAGGAATTACTCCTGGCAGTGCTCGATGGACCATATGGGATGCTGGGAATTGAACCTGGGTTGGCCGCCTGAAAGGCAAACACCCTACCTGCTGTGCTATCGCTCCAGACCCCTACGTCATAAATAAATTTAAAGTAAAACAAGTATCTTTTAAGTTATGCAAACCCCGTGTGTAGTCTTGATCTACAGTTTAAGAAGCCAGGCCTGGTGCTCACACAAAGTGCTACCCTTATTTCTACACATATGTGAACAAAAGTGTGCACACATACATGCATACACATAGTCCATCTTCACTTTTACATACACGTGCACACACATAAAAATGCACACTTTTACACATGCACATACAGTACAATCCACACATCTATACACATGCATACACACACCATGTACATACAGTGCCATCCTCACGTCTACACACGAACATAAAAGTCAGACGTATGTTCTCACTGGTGCTGGGGGCCACCAGGGCCATCCCAGTGATGCTTGGGACCTCCAGGGCTGTAAATGGTGAAGTTCAGGAGGGGCCACGTGGGATAAATCCAGGGCTGGGTGTGTGCTTTGGTGACCCCTGTGACCATCTCCCCTTCCGCTCCCCCTGATTCCAGAGCTGGGGAAAATGGGGGTGAGGTTTACAGAAGTAAAACAGTTTCCCCACCACCCCAACCCTCCCCCCGCAGGATCTGCCCTCACATCTGCTTTAAGGAGACCACATTCAAGCAGCAGCAGCAGCAGCAGCAGCCCCCAGGCCGGTCCCAAGCCCCGCCCAGCCCCCAGCAACTCCAAGTGAACAAGAGAAGACAGGCCAAGCATTAGGGATCCTGCAAGACAAAGGCGCCAACAGTTCCCCATCCCACCCCACCCCCATTCCCAGCATGTCCCTTATCACAGCATGCCTGGGGCCTGCTCCTCCCTGAGACTCCCAGGGTCTACTTCAGCCCCAAGATTGACAGCACAGATAACACTGCCCACTCACCTAGCGCAGGAGGAAGTAGTGGTTCTCGGGGACCGGGTTCTGGCAGAGCTCTATGACCAGGCTCTCCCCGCCCGCCTCCACCGCCAAGCACCCCTCGGGCTGGTGGGTGTTGTAGAGGATCTCCTTCTGGGATGTATACTCGAAGAACTGCAAAGGAGCCGTCCGTGGGCAACGGTTACTGTCGGCCATGGAGGAATGGACGGACACCAGGCAGGATCAGAGCACAGAGGCCAGGCAGAGAGCCTGAGTGTCCAGTTTTGAGGGTCTGTGAGTGTCCTGCCAGAGTTCCCCAAGGCCCCCTTCTCATGCTCTGCTTCTTCCCTGAGTGTTTGAGACCCCACGCTGTCCCTACCCTTGAGCTGGCCAGAAAATGGACGGTCTCAGTAGCTGAGTGGGCAACTCTGAGGCCTGAGCTGCCCTTTCTCTTCTCTGGGCTTTTCTGCCTCTTCCCGGCAAACTTGAGGGAGTTTGATCCAAAGCAATGGCACTGTGGAATCACTAAAATGTCCTTTGCAGGCAGGAATTGCACTGCCAGGGAGAGGGCAGGCCTGGGTCACACAGGGAGACAGGGTGCTGGAATCCAGCTTCTCCGGCCAAGTAGGTGCCCTCCTGAGCCGACCCAGATCTGCAGGGTTTTCCTTTTTCTTCCTCTAACTGTAGGTATTGGTGCACAGTTAGTCATAACTGCACAAGCGGGTTTCTCTGAGTCCTATCAGGCACTGCTTGCTTCATTTTCTATTTCCCAGATGTTCTACAATGTCTTGCCTGCACGGGAGAGCCTGGCAAGCTGCCCGTGATGTATTCCATATGCCAAACACAGTAACAATAAAGTCTCCAATGGAGACGTTACTGGGCCCGCTTGAGCAAATCGATGAACAACGGGAGGACCGTGACAGTGAGCTACAATGAGTCTGTATTACCTTTGCAGGCAGAGAATCAGTTCATCTCACCGCTCCAGAATTACATGGTGCAGGGCCAGAGGGATAATACAGTGGAGAGGGTGTTAGCCTTGCTGACCTGAGTTCAATCCCTGGCCTCCCATATGGTCCCCTGAGCACTGCCAGGAGTGATTCCTGAGTACAGAGCCAGGAGTAACCCCTGAGTAACCCCAGGTATGACTCAAAAACAAAAATAAAAACAAAAAAGAACTACATGATGTGAACCACCAGGAGGTCAAAAGGCACAATATTCCCAAAGAAGACATCTGAGCATGTATGGATCATGCAAGAGGAAACAATCAAATATAAACCATAAACATACAATGATGACAATTAGTTAAAACTAATTTTAACTTGTCAACACAAACTTGGCCAAGAGCATTGATTCATTCGAATGCCTAACAACCGGAATTGGACGTTTACATTTGAATGATGTGGCTCACTGCCTGCAGTTTCTATCTTTGTTGTCTATACACCAACATCTCATTATGATGAAAGAGAAATCTAGAAGTTCTACATGGAGCTAGACAAGTTCTATAAAGAAGACCACACCTTCTACAAGATCATTGTGGGTGATTTTAATGCCAAGATAGGACCGAGAAGATCAGCTGAAGAACTTCACATCGGGACCCATGGCCTAGAATGGAACGAACAGGGTGAGAGACTGTCTGAGTTCATCATGTCGACCAAGACCATTCATGGTAACTCACAGTTCCAGAAGGCAGAATCTAAACGATGGACATGGGAGTCTCCCGGTGGACGATTCCACAACGAAATAGACCACATCATATTCAATCGACGGTTTTGCCTGACTGATGTCGCTGTTGTCCCAAAATTTCGAACGGGATTGGACCACCGTCTCCTTCGTGCAAAATTCTACTTCACAGAGCGGGGAGAAAGGGCTGAAAAGTTCAAAAAGAGAACTCCCAGAACGACCACCAACTGGGAACTCTTTGGTACTATTGCGGCAACATGGGAAGATGCCATTGTTGACAACATTGACGAGGAATACGATCGACTGGTTCAGCACCTCCATGAATGTGCGAGGAACGCCAAGAGAGAGATAGCCACAAAAAATCACCTATCTTCAAAAACTCTTGAGCTAATTCGCCAGCGTGGTTTGGCGCGTGCCTCAGGCAACCGCAAGCTAACATCCAAGCTCCCAAAGCAGTGCAGAGATGCAATCAAGGAAGACCTCAAAGAGAAAAGAGCAGAAGTACTGGGAGATGCGGCAGAAGCCGGGAAAAGTATTCATAACGCCCGCCTGTCCTTCGCCAACTACAAGACCAAGATGACTGCCCTCCAATGTCCTGATGGATCCATCACATCCTCCAAAACGGCAATGGAGAAGATTATCTATGACTTCTACTCAAATCTCTTCGACAGCCATGTCCACTTGCCAACATACCAAATTCTACAGGATGGATATGTCGTTCCCAATGTTCTCCCTTCCGAAATCCGACACACCATTTCGTCGGTAAAGAAACAAACAGCACCCGGCCCAGACAAGATCAGACCTGAACACCTGAAAAACCTGCCGTCAGTACTCATCAATACACTGGCTCGGCTCTTCACTCGCTACCTGTCTGAATGCAAGGTTCCGTCCCAATGGAAAACCAGCAGGACCGTACTACTGTTCAAGAAGGGAGACATCCATGACATTGGCAACTATCGCCCAATCTGCCTATTGTCTGTCATCTACAAGTTGTTCACTCGAGTCATCCTAAATAGGATTGGCAGAACACTAGATGAAGGACAACCATGCGAGCAAGCCGGGTTCTGCAAAGGATTCAGCACCATCGACCATATCCACACGATAACCAAGCTCATTGAGGTTTCTCGGGAGTTCAAGATGCCGCTTTGTTTAACATTCATTGATTTAAAGAAGACCTTTGATTCTGTTGAGACGGAAGCAGTCATTGAAGCCCTAGCCAATCAGGGCATTCAAGCCCAATACATCAGGATCCTCCATGAGCTGTATTGCGGATTCACTACCAGGATCTCACCATTCTACAAAGAAGTGATCGTTGATGTCAAGAGAGGGGTGCGGCAGGGTGATACCATTTCACCGAAACTCTTCAGTGCCACCCTCGAGAACATCATGCGACGACTGGAATGGGAAGGAATGGGAGTGAAGATAGATGGTCGGCAACTACACCACCTCCGCTTTGCTGATGACATTGTTTTAGTAACACCAAACATCAGCCAAGCAGCACAAATGCTGGCTGACTTTGACCGTGAGTGTGGAAAGGTAGGACTACAGCTGAATCTTACGAAGACAATGTTTATGAGAAACAGCCTCGTACCTGATGCCCTAATCGCTCTCAATGGAACGACCATCTCCGAATGCAACAGCTATGTGTACCTAGGTCGAGAGATCAACATGACAAATGACCTGGCACCCGAGCTGCGCAGGAGGAAGAGAGCGGCTTGGAACGCCTTCAAGAACGTCGAAGAAATAGCTAAGAGGATGAAGAACCTCCGGCTCCAGGCACATCTCTTTGATTCCACTGTTCTTGCTGCATTAACATATGCCTCAGAGACCTGGGCCCTACGCAAACAGGATGAGAACTCTATTCAGGTCTCCCAAAGAAGAATAGAAAGAGCTATGCTTGGAATATCACGTTTCACTCAAATGAGAGAAAGAATCCGGAGTTCCGACATCCGTCGACGATCAAGAATCAGGGACACTGTCTCATTTGCCAAGGTGTCAAAAATCAGATGGGCTGGTCACGTAATGAGGTTTAAAGACGACCACTGGACTAGAGCTGTTACCGACTGGATTCCACAGGATGTCAAAAGACCGCGTGGCCGCCCACCTACCAGATGGTCAGACTTCTTCGTCAAGATCATGAACAATCGGTTTGAAGCCCTTCATGTTCCTGGAGCGAACAGATGCCATTGGGCTACACTAGCACGCGACAGGGACAAATGGAGACGTTACTGGCGCCCGCTCGAGCAAATCGACGACTAACGGGAAGTTAAGTGATTAAGTGATTAAGTTAAAACACAGAATCCAGAGTCTGTGCATAGAGGAAAGAGGGACAAGAAACTCACCTTCATCCTAAGGCGGTTTCTCCAGGTCCTCTCGGGCACACTTGCTTCACTTTCTAGTTCTCAAATATTTTACAATGAGTCTCTATTACCTTTACAAATTGAAGAGGTCAAATATTCACTTTTTAAAAAACACACATAGAGGTGCTGAAAGTAGATAAAGGACCAAACATAATGGCCTCTCAGTATCTGTATTGCAAACCATAATGCCCAAAAGTAGAGAGAGAGTAAGAAAGAAATTGTCTGCCATAGAGGCAGGGGATGGGGGTGGCAGGAGGGACACTGGGAACATTGGTGGTGGAAAATGAGCACTGGTGGAGGGATGGGTGTCTGATCATTGTATGACTGAAACTCAATCATGAAAGCCCTGTAACTGAATACCACAGTGATTCAACAAAAAAAAAATTAAAATTAAAAAACAACAACACACATAGATCTTCCCCAATTTTCCTCTTTAAGAGGCTCCCAAGACCTTGAACCCAGGGGCCCCTGCTGCCTTTTTCCAGAGAGAAGCGTCACCTACCTGGTTCTGGCCCAGGCCATGACAGGTGTACAAAATGACCTGGTGCCCCACAATCTGGTTTTCATCAGGAGGATTATAGTCAAAGCAGAGTCCTTGCAATCCTTTATTCTGGAGCTACCAAGAAACATAACGGGAGTTTCCAGTTCAGGTTTACACACAACTGAGTCAACCCAGGATGCTGTGGGAGGAGAAACAGGGAGTGAGGAGGGCCCGGCACAAGAGCCAGGCCCAAAAGTAAGAGCTTCTGGGACCTGAGCGATAGTACAGAAGGTCAGATGGCTGGCCTTGCACATGGACAAACCCCAGCAACCCACAGGACCTCCTGAGCACCGCCAAGAGTGATCCCTGAGCACAGAGCCAGGAGTAAATCCCTGAGCACCGCAAGGCATAGACCCCACACCAAAAGTAAACAAATAAATAAATAAGAGCTTCCTTAATTTATTCATTTTGGATTTTTTGGGGGGGATTGAAGGAGGGGAGTATCACATCTAGCAATGCTCAGGGCTTACTTCTGGCTCTGTGCTCAGAGATCACACCTGGTGGTGCTTGGTGGGGAATCCTATGGGGTGCTGGGGATAGTGCCCAGTTTGGTCACGTGCAAAGGCCTGAAGAGCATCATGCCCCATCATCCCCTCCAGGGCTGCACTTGGACAAAAGAGAAATGCAGTGGGACGGGGTGGGGTGGGGATGCAGGAGACAAAGGCAGGGCGAGCAAGAGTGACACACTCCCTGGGGCAGGCAGCCCACGACGGCCTCCTGATCCTCTCGGCACCTCGGGAGACCTGGACACTTCACAGTGGCCAAGGATTCAAACGTGTTCAGAGCCCGCTGGGTGCTGACCAAAGGGCTTCCAGAATGGGGGAAGCAGCGTCGCCCAGCCGTGCAGCCCAGGAGAGGGGAGTCTCTACCTTGGCGTGATTTCTCTCCGGAGTGAATGGCACTGGGGCCGGAGAGGGTCTGGGGGGTGAGGGCACTTGCCAGGCAGGCAACCAAGCCCCAGTCTGATGCCAGCACCATCATGAGTCACCACTGAGCACCACCGGGTGAAGCCCAACCCCAACCCCCACAGCGCAAATACTTCCCATTTGTGTGCAGGGGTTTGGGGGGGAGCAGAACGGGTGTTTAGGCCATACTTCGAGGTACTCAACGGCCACTCCTGACGGTGTTCAGGGGACCACGTCTGGCACCGGGGATCAAACTAGGGTTGGCCACACAGAGGGCAAAGCTTAAACTTAACCCCGGGACTATCTCTCTGCCCCCCCCCCCAAAGATTTCTTTTCTCTTTCTTTTGGTGAACAACAGAAGTGACTCTCCTTTTCCTGCCCCATCCTCCTGTACCCCCCCACTGGTCCCCAAGGACCCCTGCGGTGGGAATGACTAACTGGCCCAGACACTGAGACTCGGGTGTGAAGTGATGTGATGGGTAGAGGTGGTGTGGAGAGTCCAGGCAAGCCTCAGTCTCCTCATGCAGAAAATCACAGGCAGAACCTGACTCTCGTTCACATGCTCCCACGTGAGCGAGCTGAGAGCCAAAGCCAGCCGGGGGAGGGGAAGAGCCGGGGAGAGGGCCGGGGCTGGGGAGCCCAAGGGACCCCATCGAGGACCTGCCTCATGCAGGGCGTGGGGACCCTGCTGGCAGCCCCCCCGGGCGCAGCCCTCTCACCATCCCGAAGCAGCCGGGCCGGTCCTCGGGCACGTGCAGCTCAGGATACACGTTCTCCAGGAACCACCTGAAGTCCTTACACTTGAGCTTCTCACGGAGCTGCCGCCTCTCGGTCACGTCTCCAAAGAACTCCTGAGGGGGTCCATGCGGTCAGCCTGAAGGTCCTCCACAGTCCCCCACTCCACCCCACCCCAGTCCTGGGGCGTGACGATGCCCCCAAGCCCTAGCTGTGCAGGTGTGGGTGGGTGCCTAGGGAGAGAGCTGTGGCAGCCGGGGTACCACGCCCCCCCCACACACACATGCGCGCGCACACACACACAGGGTTCCCCGTTGCCCAGCTCCAGCCTGGGGAGACCCAGTGCACCTCGATGGTCATGAAGCGCCTAGGACATGATGGGAGCCCCAAACCCCAGCCCTGTGGGCATCCCTGGACACACAGCACTTCTTCAATGGGACAGATTGAGGAAGGGTGGCTGAGGTAGACACGCATGCAAAGCCAAGAGACGGGGCTGGGATGAGATGAGATAGCGCACATATGCATGACCCATCCCCGGCACCACACACACACACACACACACACACACACACACACACACACACATACTCTGTGTTGAAGAGATAGCTCAATGGTCAAGAGCACATACAGGAGGCCCAGGTCCGAGTCCCGGCACGGCAGGGAACCCCCAGCACTGAGTCAAGGGTAGAACCCAAGCACCTCCAGGTGGGGGTCATAAGTAAACAGGAACCAGAGAGCTCGTGCAAAGGGCAGGGCGCTTGCCTGGCAGGTGGCCACCCTGCCCTGGTCCCTGCCACCTCATTTGGTTCCCAGAAAAAAAATCACCAGGCATGATCCCTGAGTGCAGAGCCAGGAAGAGGCCCTGGCGACCATGGCATGGGGCCTGACCTCCCCTCCACGACAGAAATACCCACGATCTGAAGATCATGCAGTGGCTGGAGGTAGCTGAAACCCAGCCCTGATTTTCCTAGAAGCAACAAGCTCAGGGTACCCCAACCTGGGGTGGGCAGCATGAGCTGCTTGGTGTGATTCTCAAGGCCGGGTGGGCATCAAGAGACATCAGCAAAGGGTCATCACAACCATGGAGGAATCAAGTAGTTCCCCACTGGCCTCACCAAGGCCCACCGCAGCTTCTCCCTCCGGAAGTGGATGTGCGGGCACGGAGGGTAGAGGGAGGACGGAGGAGGAAGGGGGGGTTAGTTCTGAGGAGGCCTGCAGGGGTGAAGGCAGACGGGGCGGGTGGGAGGAGCTCACCAGGCGTGCGTGGGGGTTGCGGTGGTAGAAGAGCTCCTTGAACTCATCCAGCCACACTTCGGCAGCGCGGACACTGTTGGCCAGAGCCTTTTTGCGTGAGTAGGGAGCTTGCTTGGGGAAGACGTGACCGACGTGTGAGCAGGGGTGCGTTTCCAGGGTCCCGCCGCACTGCCAGATCTGCAGGGCAGAGGAGTGGCTGGGTGAGGGGAGCGGGTCCATCGGCACGGCTGTCCCTTGAGTACAGAGGCCGGGCACCAAGCATCACCCAAAGAGACACTGCCGAGACCACACCCTCCAGGGCATGAAACAGGCGGCCCCCTCCACCCCACTCCTCACCCCACCGCCCATCCCTGCCTCACCCACCCCCATGCACACACGGGCTCCAGAGCGCAGCCAAAGAACAAGGGAGCGGCCCAAGGTCTAGCCACCAGAACCAAGACCACAAGCCCATGCACTGTTTGTTCATGCGTGGGGCTCACCTGGCCCAGAGTGGGCCCGGCCAGGAGCTCGTGGGTGGGTGACAGTCCACACGGGCGGATTACCTGATCTCCTAGCCAGAGAAGAGAGGAAAGCAGCTAGGAAGGAGAGAAGTTGGGAAGGGAGAAAGAGGAACTGCCAGACACAGGAGAAGCAGCCTGGCACCTGGAGGAGAGGCAGAAAGACCATTAAAAGCACACCTCAAAACCCAACGAGGTAGACTCATGCAAGGGCAGAGGGGTGTGAACCACCACACCCCACCACTGGCCCCCAGGATGAACCATCCAGAAAAGCAGCTGAAGGGCTGGAGACACAGTACAATGGGGTTGGGCACCTGCCTTGCATATACCTGACCCAGGTTCAGTTTCTGGCAGCTCCGACGGTCCCCTGAGCACCGCCAGGAGTGAGCCCTGAGTTTGGGTTTCAACCAAATTCAAAAAGAAAATTTTTTTTGAAAAATAAGACCCAAAAGGACAGTACCTTACGATGGGAGAAGGAAAGCCCTGCGTGGAAGATAAAATTTCTATTTGGTTCACTCTTTATGCAAAGCTGGGATGTTCTGTTACTTAAAAAAAAATTCCAGGGGCCAGAACACTAGTACAGCGAGTAGAGCATACTGCCTGGCATGGGGCCAACCCAGGTTCAATCCCCGACATCCCATAGGGTCCCTCGAGCACAGACAGGAGTCATCTCTGAGGGTAGAGCCCAGTGTATCCCCTGAGCCCCACTGTGTGTGGCCCCAAAACAAAACAAGCAATCAGAAAAGATGAAAAAAATTCTCACAAAAATTAAACAGAGGGGCTGGAGCGATAGCACAGTGGGTAGGGCGTTTGCCTTGCACGAGGCTGACCCAAGTTTGATTCCCAGCATCCCATATGGTCCCCCAAGCACCGCCAGGAGTAATTTCTGAGCACAGAGACAGGAGGAACTCCTGAGCATCGCAGGGTGTGACCCAAAAAGCCAAAAAAAAATTAAACAGAAAATTTTAACATCATCAAAAAGCATGACCAATGGCATATGGTCTTGAAATGTAATATGCCAGACACAAGTTCATTGGGAATCCCACGGAAATGGCGGGGGTTCTCACAGAACTGTCACTCAGGGATTCTGAGGGCAGAGGGCGGCCTCAGGGGGTGCGCTCGTTAATGTGACTCTTGCTCCGGCCTGCACGTCCAGCTACTGAACCTGACCCCTTTAACAAGCTCTCCCGAGAATCCTTCTCGGTGTCAGACTCTGAATGTCACCCTGCTACATACATATAGAGGCGACTTCCTAAAGTGCTTAGCAAGCCTGGCGACCAAAGGTGGACCAGGAGGCAGGATGCTGTGTCTGGGGCCAACCTCGGCCCAGGGCAGCAGAGGGGAAGAAAAGAATCAGGGGACCTAGGAGGTTCCTTCCCTGCCTCCTGCTTTTCTAGTTAAAAGCACGTTCTGTGAGAAGGTCAGATGAGAGAAGCACATATATAGGCTGTCCACGTGTCCACTCTCAGGACACTGGACAAAAGGCCAAGGCGGGGAAAAGTCCAACAGGTTTTCATGAAATCCAGAGAGACAGAGGCATGGAGAGAGAGAGAGAGAGAGAGAGAGAGAGAGAGAGAGAGACAAGCACGGCTACAGAAAGAGAGACAGACCCGAAAGGAGAATTCGAGGTTTTCTCCGCCCCAAACTTCCATTCCTGTATCATAAGACCCCAGATACTGAAAATATTTCTTACTCACAGCAAACAGCCCACCAGCCATTGTCGGGGACCTGGAAGAGTTGCAACACCTGCGTCTCAGTGCCAGCCGCAGGAACCCTTACCCAGGCCTGATCTGCCTTCATCAGTCTGGGAGCACTGGTGGTGGGGGGGCTCTGCTGGGAGTCCTAGCTGGGGAAGCTCCCAGACCCCTCCAAATAATCACAGAACTGCGTGTGATGCATGTGCTCTCGAGGGGTCAAGGGCAGGGACAGCTGTTTCCAGGGCGGAGAGGGTACAGGCCCGGGGCGTGTCCAGTATAGAGGAATGAACGGTGCTGGGAAGGCCTCAGCATGGGCAAAGTCTAAGCATGAGAGGACCCCGGCAGCTGCAGATGGACCCGGAGAGAGGGCGGAGAGAGCACATGGCTGGGAGGGTGGCGGGGTGGGCGGTGGTGGTGGTCTCACAGCAGAGCCCAGGCACTCACAGATGCAGCTGGGGTCTGCTGGAGGCCATGAAAGATGATTCTAGCACATTTTCCTGAAGCCCTCGATTCCCCCAACCCCACTGAGCAGGCATGGCATCTTCCCCGGCCCCCAGAGGTGGCTCAGGTCGAAAGCTGGAAGGGAAGCACCCCAGAGTGCAGATGTGGGTGTGGGAAACTGGTGGCAGCCGGGTCCCTGTGGTGGCACTGGGGGGCCCTCCCAGCACTGCAGGCTCAGAGTACACGGGAAAGGTCAGTGGGACTCCTTGGTGGGGGATGGAAGAACAGGAGGGAGGGAAGACCAAGGAAGGGGGAGAAGAGAGAGAAAAGGGAGGGAGAGAAGGAGGGAGGGAGAGAAGGAGGGAGGGAGAGAGAGAGGGAGGGAGAGAGAGACGGAGGAAGGAAGGAAGGAAGGAAGGAAGGAAAGAGGGAGGGAGGGAAAGAAAAAAGGGAGGGAGTGAGGGAGGGAGGGAGGGAAGGAAGGAAGGAAGGAAGGAAGGAAGGAAGGTAGGAAGGAAGGAAGGAGTGGGGGAGGGAAGGAGGGAAAAGGGAGGGAGGGAGGGGTGCCAGCATGAGAGCACATTCACATGGCTTTAGGGTATAAGATTAGGGAACATGGTGACTGAAACATGCAAGAAAGCTGAGATGATGTGTGGAGTTCATGCACAATTCAATCAGCTAATCAGTGGCTGAATAAATAGCAGTACTCCTACATTTAAAAAAAACTGAGATGAGACTGTGGGAGGGGCAGGCAACTGACCATGAAGCTGCTGCATGTGTGCATGTGTGTGGGTTTGTGCAAATGTCTTCATATGTGTGCACTGGAGGAGGGAGTTGGGGGGGAGGGAGTATGTCTCGACATCACAGGCTGCATCTGTGACCTGACACATGATCCCTCCTCCTCTGCCTCAGTCTCTAAATCTGCTGTGTGAGCTGCAATGCCAGCGGCTCCCCAGTGGCCACTCCAGCAATCCGGGTGCCACTCTCAATCCGTCCTTTTTCCCAGATGTCAATCAGCTTCTCCAAATCCCCCCACCGCCCCGGAGGTCCCCCCACCCCCCAGTCTCAGCCTCCGTCTTCTCCTGCGCCCGCATTTCTGACGGGGAAGTCTGCAGAGCCTCCTAACACATGCCTGGTCCCTGCACCCCATCCTGTGCCCACCAGCTCCCTCACCACGAGGCACCAGGAGTAATTCCTGAGTGCAGAGCCAGGAGTAACCCCGAGCCTCAGCAAGTGTGGCCCGAAAACTAAGCCAAACAAATGAAACAGAACGCGAGCAGCCGGGCTCAGACCCAGGCTCACCCACTGACCAACGCTGGCTCTCGGCCGCCCTCACCCTGCACCCTCACCCATCCCCTAACTGGCTTCAGTCCCACAGAGGCCTGCCACTAAGTGCTCAGAGTCGTCACCATGGAGTCCCCACCTGACCCAGAACCCCACGCCCATTTGGACAGCCGGAAGTGGCAGCCAGCCACCTCGGGCCCTGGAGACTGGCACCAGTCCAGGGGGCAGGGCACCTGTGATATCAGTCCTCCCCGGGGCATGGCACACAACTCCTGGAAGGCGGACACACCCACCGGAGGTGAAGGGGCCAACAAAACCGGCCACGTTGACACAAGGCAGAATTATGGGTTCCCAAGGCAAACATCTCGGGACCGGCAAGAAGGCAAACGCGAAGGGACAAAGCGTGGTGGCCTCATTCGCGTGAGGCGTCTGGAAGGGGGAAAGTTTTTGTGGGGGTGTGTTAGAGGCCATGGAGCCGTTAGGGGCTGGGGTTGACACACACCGCCTGACGGTTGGAGAGATTCTGCGTGGTCGAGGGAAAAGCGCGCTTGAGTCTCCCAAGTTATATATTTAAGAACGGTCAGAGCAGTACATTTTAGGATACATACTTCACCCTATTTTTATTTATCTTGTTTTGGCTTTGGCTTTGGGACCACACCCGGCAATGCTCGGGGGCAACTTCTGGCTCTGCACTCAGGAATCACTCCTGGCGGTGCTCGGGAAACCATAACAGGGTGCCTGGGGGATCGAACCCAGGGCAAACTCCTGCAAGGCAAGCGCCCTACCCACTGAACTCTCTCTCCAGCCCCCTCACCTTTGTTTTTAAATAAACAAAATAGGCCAATGAATATGAACCCCACACTTAGAGCGGGGTGGGTGTAGAGTAAAAAAATAATCAGCAGATGCTTTAGAACAAAACCAGGTGGGGCCCCAGCGAAGCATCCCTGCCCTCCCCCCGGGCGTCTGCTGCAGTTGTTGGGGGGGTTGTTACGCTCCCAGCCAGTCCTGACCTGATGACAATGATGGGGGACCGCATCCGCTTCCGCTCCCGCTCAGGGACCACGTGCCACGTGAACACCAGCCACCAGTCAAAGCCACCGATCTGAGGCTCTCCGGAGTTGCCCAGGTACTCAAAAGTGTTCCAGTCAATAACGTCGATCACGGGGCACACCACCGCCGGCTCCTCCTCCCCGATCCTGCAGTGACCACACACACACACACACACACACACACACACACACACACACGCACACACACGCACACATACGCACACCACCCAGATGTGGCCAGGACCGGGGTGACCAGGAACAGCCCCCCCCCTTCCAAGCCATGCTCGCTCCCACTCCACTCAGGGCCAGTGTGTGCCCTCAGGTCCCCTGCTTCTGGACCCTGCATGGCATCGGTCCCCAATGCCACCCTCCAGCCTGGGATTCAGAGGGAGAGCGAGACACGATGATGGCTCTGCTCTCAGCCCCTGGCACTGGCCTGGGCCCCTGGGAGTCCAGCTGCTGGGACCCTCTTTGAAGCTGGGGAAAAGAAAGAAGCCATGAAGGGAGCCAGAGTGGGTGAGGACAGAGATGGGGAGGGCAGAGAGCAGCAGGGTGAGGCTGGGGGCCAGATGATGGACACCCACGCCTGGGAGAGGAGACAGTGGGTGCGTGTGCTCCAGAGGCCAGCTGCGCAGACCCTGAACCCCTCCCCCCGCATCCTTGTCCACGCCACATGGGGGCACAGCCCACCCGGAGGAATCTGGGGGTAGCTGACAATAGTGATGCAGCATCAGGAGGGAGGAAGTGGAGGGAGTAAGGTGGGTCTGGGGGAAGGGCAGCCTGGAGTGGTTCCCCTCCCCCCTGCATTTAAAACCCTTTCAAACAATGATACTTAAAAGCATAGTTTAAGACTACAGGGGTAAGAAGATAAAAAATAACCCAGGCGAGGGCCATCTGCTTCCTGTCCATGATTCTGCTCATGGTTTCCTAGTGACGCTAAGGAAGGTGGGGGCCAGAGACACAGGACCCCAGGGAAGGTGCCTGCCCGACAGGTGGCTGCCCTGGTTCAATCCCCGGCACCCCATGTGGTCCCCTGAACACCACCAGGAGTGATCCCTGAGCAGAGCCAAGAGTAAGCCCTGAGCACTCACGGGTAAGCCCCTTCACACACACAAATCCCCCCCCCCAAAATAAAATGCAGGGGCTGGAGCCATAACACAGTGGGTAGGGCATTTGCCTTCCATGCGGCTGACCCGGGTTTGATTCCCAGAATCCCATATAATACCCTGAGCACCACCAGGAATAATTCCTGAGTGCATGAGCCAGGAGTGACTCCCTGTGCATTGCCGGGTGCGACCCAAAAAAGCAAAAAATAAATAATAAATAAATACATAAGAGAAATTACTGTGAATCACCATTTCTGTGGGTCCCTTCAGGCTTGAGGAGCCCCAGGCAACACAGGTACTGGCTGACCTGGGAAAGTCAGCCCAGCATGAAGGAAAGATGACCAAAATGTGCTGCCTAGGGCTGTGATCTGATAAGATCCACACCATCCTGTTCTTGGCCTCTCTGCCCATGGCAGCACTTTTCGACTCAGGCACCTGACCAGCAGCAGTAAAAGCAAGTCCCCTGCACCAGTAAGCCGTGGGTACAGCAGCGCCTGATGCCCTCGAAGGCTCCCAGACCAGGGTCCCTGATCATGTGACCAGGGATGGAGCCGTGGCCTGAGACTGGGGGACGGGGCACCCAGGCCGAGCCCGAGGCCCACGGAGCTGGGTCTCCCGTGTTCCCACTGGGCACCGCCCACGCACCTCTGCAGCAGCGGCTCCAGCCAGCCCTCGTGGCACTCGCAGTGGCAGTCCAGGAAGGTGAGGATGTCGCCCTTGGCCCCCGAAGCCCTGAGTAACCGGGCGCGCACCAGGCCCTCCTTCTTGGTGGCGCGGATGAGGTGCACCTTGGGCAGGTGGGCTTCCAGGCGCTCCTTCAGGTGCTCTGGGGAGGAGAATGGGGCAGCCGGCTCACTCCCGCCCTGCCCGGGCAAGGGAAGGCTGGGATGGAGAACTCTAGAACCACCAGCAACGTTCCCACGTGCCCCCCTTGGACCCAGACGCCCAGGTCTCAGGACTGTCAGGACTTGGTGCCCAGCTGGCTCTATCGGCATCGCCTCACACTCACCTGCCCTGCACTCTGTCATGGGCAACGCTGAATGACCCCGAATACTCTCTCCACGATTTCCAGCCGAGTACATGGCCACCACCCCAAAGACATCAGTCCCCCAGGTTAAGATGTGTGATCCCAACGCCCCACCTGGTCCTCTGAGCACACCAGGAGTGAGCCCTGAGCACAGTGCCAGGAGCAAGCCCGGAGAACCGCCCAGCGGCCCCCAGAACAAACAAGCGAGACTACAGTCCTGAGCGTCCCCTGTAGCCAGGTGTGGCCAGGTGACTGTTCTTCTGCAGGGTGGGAGGTGAGACCCCCTACTAGGTGCTGCCCAAGTCCCCTGGACACCCTTCAGTACAGGTGGGAGTGAGAGAGAGGGGAGGGGCAAGGCTGGGGCATCCCAGGGAGCACAGCACCCCAAAGAAGGCGAGTGTTCACCCCTGCCCCCACCCCTGGCCCCCACACCTGCCTCCACACCTGCCCTCACACCCTCCCTCACAGTTGGCCCCCAACACCTCTCCCCCACCTCTGTCCCCAAGACCTCTCTCTCACACCCACCCCCCAACACCTGCCCTCTACACCTGTTCCCCCATGCCTATAGCCCATACCTATCCCCCACACCTGTCCCCCACACCTGCTCCCACACCTGCCCTCTACAGCCATACCCCAACTGCAGGGAGACGTTCCCTGTTATCTCCTGTAAATCACTGTTATCTAGAGCCTCACAGAGAACAGCCCAGCACAGCCTTCAATCAGAACCCGTCCACAGCGAGAACCAGACAGAGCTCAGAGGCAAGAGCAGGGGAGGGGAGGGTGGGGGTCAAGGGAGGGCGGGGTGGGGGGAGGGGAGGTCAGGGCAGGGTAGAGGGGAGGCCGGGTACCTCTATCGCTGTAATCATCCACCAGGATGACCTCCTCCAGCAGGATGTCTGGGGACATCTCGAGGACACTGTAAACGGTGCGAAGGAGGGTTGACCAAGCTTCGTTATAAAACGCGATGATCACGGACGTCGTTGGCAGACCTTCATAATTGTACTTCTGCTCTCTGCACCTGCAGAAGCAACACAGCCTCAGGGACGGGGAACACCCTGCACCAGGGCATCCCAGGCCTGGCACGGTGCTTCGAAGGACCTCTGAAGGGAACGTCAGTCATGGTTGAGACCTGCCATAGAATTTGGTCGCATCTTCTAGAAATGCATTGCCCTGGAGCCTCCTGGAAGCCTCGGTAGCTCCCAAGAAAGGTTGTACAACGACACCCAAAAAGCCTGAAGTCACTCTGGTAAGGGCAGGCTGGGTCACCCACGAAGTCGTACTGTTGACATGGCCTCCAGGGACAGATGGCCCAATGATGAACCTGGCTCAGACCCAATGCGACAGGGCCATCCTGGGCCGGGATGGGATCCCCCAGAGCCAAACTTGATGGTGCCCAGGAGGCAGGCAGTGTCCAAGGAGGCACTTGGGTCTTTTCACACGGTCCCCTGACCCTGAGCTCTCTCCCTGCTCTGAGGTTGTGTATTTAAGCTGGGCAGCAACGTTCACAGTTTTGCCACCCAAAACCTAGGCAGGCTCCAAAGACAGGAAGACGGTTCCATCCTCAGGCTGTGCAGGTTTCACCTCTGTCCACTCCCACTTGAACCCCACTGCCCAGCTTCTACTCAGCTCTCTCCTCCTCTGCCTGGCACCCTCCCTGCCCTCCTTCCAGAACCACTTGGAAAAATCCCTGTGTGGAGAACACCTGTCTGGGGTGTCCGCTCCCTCCGACCGTCTCCCGTTCCTGCATACCACAAACTCATGTACCCTCCACTCATCCCCTCCTCCCACGCCCCAAGTCTCCTCACAGACACGTTTGACTCATGCGAGGCTTGGGGCTGGGGCACAAGAATGCTAGGGACACTGGTGGACACCACGGGGCAGCCTTGTGGGGAGAGGAGGTTCGGGAACACGTATGTCTGGCTGAGAATCAAATCCATCTCTGATGGAGGGTCACAGGGTCACTGTGGGCTTGTGCTGTCTGGGGAGCCTGTGGGCAGTGAAGGGTTCCACACTGGGGTGAGGCTCTGGGCAGAGAAATTCCATCCAGTCCTTGAGAGGTTTGGGAAATACCTGGAGGTTTGCAGGTCCTTTACCTGAGGCATGATCTGGCCACTAGGGGGCCTGGCACCCAGGAAGCATTGGGGGCAAGGTTGGGGCTCTTCCCGGTGGACACTGCAGCGGGGGTGTAGACGCAACAGGCACCATGGGCATGTCATGTCAGGTTCTGATCCATGGGGAGACCCCCACAGGACAGCTCATGCTTCATCAAGAAGCATGAGCCGTTCCCTGGCAGGACCCGCCCCACCCAATGCCACACACCCACACAGGCTGGGATGCATCCATTTGTAGAAACAATCTTGGAAACAGGACAGTGGCTGTCAGGGAGAGTGATTCAGCCCTCTCCCCTCTCTCTCTCCTCTGCCACCAATTCATGATCCCCTAAACCGTCCCAGGTAGTGCCTAGAACTCAGTTGCTGACTGTTTCAGCCTCCATCCTTTTCAGGACTTCCTTTCCCAGAATAGAAAAAGTGCACTGGAGGAGGGGGAGCTCTCGGCTCAGACTTTTGCTTGGTCTGTAGCCCATGATTCTGTCTGCCAAGCCTAAGGGGAGGGAACCAAGCAGGCAACAAAAGGCAGAAGCGAAAAACTAGGCAGGACCTCTGAGAGACCCACTCTAGGAGGTGGAGAAGATGGATGAGTCAGGAATCACCGAATTTGACAAGAATCAAATGTGAGGTTTGCTCTGACAAAATGGTGACCAGAACCAAATGGCAACCGGCTGAGTGGACAGCAACATTCCTGGAGTCAGAGATCACCTTGTTCCAGGTGAGGAAGACAAGACTATCGCCCACCTGGTGACAGGAAGCCACCAGCTTCATTCCAGGATCCTTACCATTGACCCACGAAGAGATGACTCGGAGCAGACCAAGACAACTCCAAAGGCCCCTTCATCTAACCCAGGGGGCGGGTGTACCATTGCCTCACCTGAGGTTCGGAGGGTCCACCCGGGAGCGCCCCCAGCAAGCTACTCCTATTTCCTTAACTTTATTTATATGTCTCTGTCCCTCTGTATGACCCGGACGGGGTTCCCAAATCTCTCACCGAGGAATAGAGTGAGAGCAGTTTGCCCGAGCAGGAATGGAAGAGGCTCACGGGAACGCTCAAACAATGGAGCTTAGAAACTGGAGTCACTACTGTGGGAGCACCTGAGAGCAGTAGGCACCACTGTTTGTTAGATGAAAGTTGTTACTGCAGAATCGAGGTAGCCTGTTAACAACCTACATAATTATGCTCTGACCTGCTAATGCCCGTTTGGGGGTAGCTGGATAGAGCCTGCACACATGGAATACACTGGGATGCTTCTGGCAAACTCTTGGGTGCCACCTGCGTCTGGGTGAGACTCTGTCAGATTCTAAGAGGAAAAACTCCCAAGACAGTCGTTCAATGGGAGAACAGCTCTCCCCACCGGCAAGCGTGGATAGGGGAGAGCCTCTGATCCCCACAGTCTCTCAGCTCCCCAAACCTCAAGGCAAACCTGACTTGGTGTTTCCAGAGCCCAGGGACCCAGAGGCAGGACACGGGGAGCTAAGCCCAGAGCCCCATAGAGGCTGCGAGAGGGTGTGCAGGACATGTGTGAGGTGTGCAGAACTGTGAGAGTGAATGGGCGACCCCAGGCCCATGGTGCAGGTAGAGGGGCAGGGCTATGAACTGGGCACCGAGGGGTAAACAAGGAGCTGCCTGTGCCTGCCCTGGGCTGCCTTACCAGGAGTGTGACTCCCAGTAGAAATGTGACTGGCAGGAAGGGGCATGGCTGACCAAATTCCTGGAAATGACTGGAAAAGGATGGCTCTTCCTTCTGAGGCTTTGCCATCTGGTCTGACACATGGATCTGGACACAATTCTTGTCACCAGTAGAGTGTCACTCAGCCAAGGCTGTCCCATCAGGTCCAGGCGTGCAGGAACAAAGAGGAGTCAGGGTCTGGTTCTCTATTTCATGGGGTCTGACCGTGCTGTGATGGTGGCAGTGGGACTTGTATTAGGGAACCTGATGGTCCACACAGAAGTGGGGCGCTATTATCAGGGATCAGCTCTGTACAGACTCGGGGACACTAGAAACATGTTCCATCCACGGCCCCATCCTGCTCCACTGATAACACACTGTCTTCCTGCCAGGGCAGTTGCCATGGAGAGGGACCCTGGCTGAGGGGACAGCACCTTGGACCCACCTGCTGCAGGAGCACTTTCAAGTCCTCATCCTGAGAAACCTGATGTGGCCACTAGGGGGCAAAGTGGGGTCTGTCCCTGGTGCCACTGCAGAGGGGAATGGGGAAACAGGCACCAGGGGCAGGGGAGGCCATGGAGGTGCTGCAGTGGAAGGCAGGGCTCTGGGTGCTGCATCCTGCCCTCCCTCCTGGGGACTCATCCGTGATTGAGACCTTCAACCCTTGGGGTGGACTCTCCTGGCGTCATTGACAGGCTTCACACAGGGGCAGGCAGGTGAAGCGTCTTGGCATGGTGACATGGCCAAGGCTTCCCACGATCTAGAAGCAATTGTCAACTACTGGCCAGACCTGCCCCACCCAGTGACACACACACCCACACAGGTATGGGATAGATCCATTTATTGTAACAATCGTGAAAATCAGACAGTGGCAGTCAGGGAGAAAGCCCGCCTTCCTCCTTCCCCTCTTCTCAGCCAGCAATACAAAGTCCCCAAACAGCCCCAAAGAGTGTGTAGAATCCGGTGACTGGATGGTACCAGTGCCCAAGCTTCAGGGCTGTCATGCGCAGAAACAGGACCCCACAATGGGGAGGGGAGAGCTGAGTTGTAACTTCTGACCTCCAAATCATTGTTTGCTAGTGCTGGCGGGATATAACTGCCATCCTGATCCCTCTGACCTTGTGGAGGGTGACATCTCGGCCCCTCTAATACCTGGGGTCTAGTGTAAGGGGACACATCGGCACCCCCGATCCTGGCGTCTAGTGGTGGGGGGCATCTCTGGCCCCACTGATCCCTGGCGTCTAGTGGTGGGGGGCATATCTGCCCCCCGATCAATGGCGTCTAGAGGTGGGGGGCATGTCTGGCCCCCCTCGATCAATAGCTCTAGTGGTGGGGGGAGGCATCTCTGGCCCCCCCGATCCCTGGCGTCTAGTGGTTGGGGGGGCAACTCTGGCCCCCCCAATCCCTCGTGTCTAGTGGTGGGGGGCATCTCTGACCCCCCCATCCCTGGCATCTAGTGGTTGGGGGGGCATCTCTGGTCCCCACGATCCCTGGCATCTAGTGGTGTGGAGCCATCACTGGCCCCCCCGATCCCTGGCGTCTAGTGGTGGGGGGCATCTCTAGCCCCCCGATCCCTGGCGTCTAGTGGTGGGGAGGCATCACTTGCCCCCCCATCCCTGGCGTCTAGTGGTGGGGGGGCATCTCTGGACCCCCCGATCCCTGGTGTCTATTGGTGGGAAGGCATCACTGCCCCCCCCATCCCTGGCGTCTAGTGGTGGGGAGGCATCTCTGGCCCCCCCATCCCTGGCGTCTAGTGGTGGGGGGGCATCTCTGCCCCCCCGATCCCTGGTGTCTAGTGGGGGGGGGCATCACTGGCCCCCCGATCCCTGGTGTCTAGTGGTGGGGGGGCATCTCTGGCCCCCCCTTGATCCTTGCCCTCTAGTGGGGGGGGGAATCTCTGCCTCCCCCGATCCCTTGCGTCTAGTGATGGGGGCATATTTGCCCCCCCTTGATCCTTGCCCTCTAGTGGGGGGGGAATCTCTGGCCCTCCCGATCCATGGCGTCTAGTGGTGGGGGGGCATCTCTGGCTCCCCCTTGATCCTTGCCCTCTTGTGGGGGGGAATCTCTGGCCCCCCCCCGATCCCTGGACTCTAGTGGGGGGGCATATCTGGCCCCCCCTTGATCCTTGCCCTCTAGTGGGGGGGGGAAATCTCTGGCCTCCCCCGATCCCTGGCGTCTAGTGGTGGGGGGCACCTCTGGCCCCCCCTTGAACCTTGCCCTCTAGTGGGGGCAGAATCTCTGCCCCCCCACCCGATCCCTGGCGTCTAGTGCTTGGGGGGATCTCTGGCCCCCCCTTGATCCTTGCCCTCTAGTGGGGGGGAATCTCTGGCCCCCCCGATCCCTGGCGTCTAGTGGTGGGGGGCCATCTCTGGCACCCCCATTTTCTGGCGTCTAGTGGAGGGGGAAACTGTGCCCCCTGATCCCTGGGGTGCCTTGGGATGGGGACATTTCTTACCCCACATCTCGGGGTCTAGTGGATGGAGACTTTACTGTCCCCCTGATCTCCCGTTTCTTGAGATGGAGAATAGTTTTGCCTTTGCCCTGATCCCTGGTCTTGCAGTGAGGGATATCCCTGGTTCTAGTGGAGGGAGAAGAGCAAAGGGCCAAGGCGGAAGGCAGAACTCAGGTGGCGTGGGGAGGACGGGTATGGGCTAGATCAATTGGGTGAGAGCGGCAGCGTGCGTCGGTGCAGTAAAATCGAGGTGTCAGCGGGGTGTCAGGCTGCCAGTGCAGTTCTTGCTGACGAGCTGCATTTTCTGGATTTTTGGCGGGTCGTTACAGGACCTGGGTCCGATGTGGGTGGACTCCTCTTCCTTAAGGACAGCAACAGGAGCGTCTCTGGATCTCACACAGGCCATGGTCCCTGCCCCCTGGGACTTTGACTCCTCCAGCTCCTGGACTCTGGCACTCCTCCTGCCTGGCCTCCTGTGCCTCCTCCTTCTCTGTGGCCGCCAGCTCCTCACGTTTTGTGTCCAGGAGCACCTGTGTGTTGTTCGTCTCCACACCAATCCCTTTGGAGTGGATGGGATGTGGGGCAGCATAAGGGTCTCAGCCAAGCAGGGGAGGTGGGGGGCTGGGGGTGGGGCCGCCTGGCTCCCCTCCCCAGTAGCCCCGCCCTCTGACCCACAGGGGCTTCTCCCTGTCACTCACCCTTTTCCGGGACTCCTTTTCACTTTACCAGGTTCTGCAGCTGCTGTTTCTGCTGCTGAGTCCCACAGAAGAGCACCTGGGGTGAAGGCACTAGCTGAGGAGGCAGGTCTAGGCTCTTCCTGCCCCAGAGCCCGTGGCCCCTCTCTCACCTGGTCTCCCTCAGCTCCCTGATGGCGGCCTCCTCAGGGCCTGCTGCCTTGGTGGCACCTGCAGCAGCTGGTCTATGGGCTGTTTTTGCCGCAGCATCCGCTGGTACAGTTGCTCCTCCTTGGAGCCCAGGTGACAGCGGGCATCCAGGTGCTCTTGTCGGCAGCTATGTGCATTTCCAGGTATCAGCAGAAAATTCCCCCGGGAAGCCACTGGCACTGCACCTTTTCGTCGTGCACCGGCATCTGTGGGAGGTAGGACAGTGTCTGTGAGGACAGGCAGCAGGGCCGACTACATCCCAGCCAGGAGATGCAGGGCTCAGACCCTCAGCCACAGGCCCCCATGGGGTCTTTGTCCCAGAGCCTAGGAGTTGGGTCTCCCTCTGCCTCGGACCCTGACTCCTACCTGGCAACTGCCAACTCCAGACCGCTCTGTGTAGTGTGGGCCAGTCAGTGCCACCACAGCCCTCAGTTAGGGCATTCTGACCTGTCCTTCCTGCCATCACCCAAGGCAGGCTCTTGGCCTCACAGGGGGTCTCACCAGCCCATTTCACAGAGCAGGAAAGTGACAGCCCAGAAGACTGAATTGTTATGCCCCAAGAATACCCCAGGGTGGAGGGGAGCTGATGGCCAGCAAACCCCTGCACCCTCTCTCAAAACTCTTCGTGTACGGCAACTTTTCGTGGGCTCACAGTGAAGACATGTTGGAATGATAGGTGATAATTGGAGATGATAGGAGACTCGCTCAGCTCCAAGACTGGGGAATGTTACCCAGACCCCTTCCACTGTTACAGAGACACAACTCGAGCCTGGCCGGGCTCCCGGCCAGCCACCCCACAGCCCTCAGACTCCAGGTGGCGCTGCGCCCGCTTCTCTCACCCCAGCTCAGTCCCCTCAGCCCCCACTCGCATCCGCAGTTGTTCTCCGGGTTCACCTGTTGTTTCTGGAACCTCCTGCCTCCACCTGTCCTTGGAAATGTTTTCAAGGATGTGGCTGTTTCAGGGGCACCCAGAGGCCGGTAAACCTAAGAGGAAGCAGACAGTCAAGGACCCCAGACCTTCAACCCCACCCAAACTTCATGGTCCACAGCCCCGACTCTTGGTTCCTCCTGCTCATCTCGGGGGCTGCTCATTTCTCACCGCCATCTGCTGCTCCGGGCCGCTTGCTAAGTAGATTCTTTCCTGCTTTGGACCCACTGGAGCCCTCCTGGCAGTGCTGGCAGGGACACGAGGGACAACTAGAAACAAGCGTTCTATGTCCCGGCCCTAGAGCTCTCTGCATTTTCATGGTCGTAACATTCTGGGGAGTGGACAGCAGACCCCATCTCCTCTGGCTGCCCGCAGAGCAGGACACAGGTGCGAAGGGACGGGGAGACTCGCCCAGCTCCTGCTCCCAGCCTGTCTCCCCTGTCACAGTGACCCATTCACAGGGCCCCTCCCTCAACACTCGAAGTCACTCCTCCCCGCCTTGCCCTCCTCAGACATCACATGCTTCAAGCTCCTGGTGCTGTGCACCAGCCCAAATCACTCTCCCCTAAAAGATGACGCTTTGCCAAGCAATCTTCCGCCTTTATAAGATACACTTGATGTTTTAAAATTATGTTCTTTCAGCTCTTTCTGTCCCAAAAAAGAGGGGAGGGGTGTTTTCGCACAGTTAGACCCACTGCCAGGAGGGTCTGTGATGAGGGGTCTGGGAGTCGGGGACCCTGCTTTGACTCCCCAGCTCCTCAGTGCTGCCCTGAGCTCCCACCCCCATTGTTTCCTGAGCTGGGTGGACCAGTGTCCAGCCACTCAGGTCTTTGGACAGCAGGAGCCCAGGAGGTCCTATTCTGGGGACAGGAACGGACAGGTCCTGGAGAGGGGCTCTCTGGGGACTCCCATCCCAGAGTCCCGGGAGACCCTGACGAAGACAGAGGCTGCTGGGGACAAAACTGCCGGAAGTCTTGCTGGAAATGGGCCCGGGCTTGATCCTGTGCCCTCGGGGCCATACACTGACCAGTGCAGGACCAACGCAGGGCCTTTTCTTACCGTCCGTTGTGCTCTGCCAATTTCCAACGTTCCCCTAGAGATGACCCCTAGAAGTGACCCATAGATGACCCGTAGAAGGGTCACCATCTAGAGGTGACCCCTAGATGACCCCTCGAAGGGTCAACGGCAAAGGTGTGATGGGGCCACTCCTCCCTCAAGCATCCTTGATAAATGGTGCCCCGAGGGTCAGGGCCAGGAGCTTTTTTTATAGGCAGGGATGGGGGTGTGGCCTCGGGGCTGCAACCCCATTGGCCAGGGAGAAATCTAGAGCTCCAGGGGTAACCTCACAGTGAAGGCTGCACCAGCCTCTGCCCTGGTGGGCCTGACGGGCCTCCCCACCCCCAGCCGGACCCTCGGGCACTGCCCCCTACCGACGATGGTGGCTTGGAACTCTGTGGGCCCCACGGTGGGCCAGGAGCACTGACCTTTTCGGTCTCCCGTAGCTCAGTCCACGACGTTCTCATTCCCAGAGACCACGTCCCCCCATGCCCAGGCTGGGCTGCAGCTGCCAGGATTCGCCCCTGAACACCCCTAGGTCTGGCCTGGCTGCTGCTGTGGGAGCCCAGCGAGCCTGGCAGAGGGGCTGTCCTGGTCGCTGTCCCCACCGCCCTTCACTCCCCAGGCCCCTCTCCTTTCTCTCCTTGGAGCCCCTGCCCTCCCTGCCCTTCCTCTCTCCTCTCCTCAGGCCCGCAGAGTTCTTGCTCCCGCCTTATCCGGTGTCCACGTTCTCTCTGTCCTGTCTCTGCTTCTTCCCAGACTCGCAGCAGCCACTTTGTGGGGCTTCTGAGCCCGCAGACCCAGTCAGTCCCTGACCAGTTCCCCATGTTGCACAGAGACTTCCCTTTCTGAGCCCTGGAGGGCTCTTAATGACCCCACAGAACCTCCCTATCCCAGCTCTGCCCCTTTCTCTGACACTCAGTCCATCCTATTGGGAGCTGGACACCAGACTTGGCCTTGGGGAAGCTGGACGCTTCTCTGGTGTTGCTCCCGGCCTGTTCTGGAAATCCCTCTCAATACACACACTCCCAACTAGGGCCACTCAGCCTGGCCACGCTGCCCTCACGAGTCCTGCAGCCTAAAATGAACCCCAACTCCCCCATATCGCCCGTGCCCACTATGGCACCCCAGAGTGCCACTGTTCTCCCTGCCCTGAGCACATTCAGGCCCCAGTGGTCTCCAGCTGTCTCCTGTAGCTCTGACATCTCCCCCTCTCACTTTCAATGGTCTGAGAATCAAATCCATCTCTGATGGTGGGGCATAGGGTCACTGTGGGCTTGTGCTGTCTGGGGACCCTGTGGGCAGTGAAGGGTTCCACACTGGGGTGAGCTCTGGGCAGAGAAAGTCCATCCAGTCCTTGAGACGATTGGGAAATACCTGGAGGTTTGCAGGTTCTTTTCCTGAGGCATGATATGGCCACTAAGGGGCCTGGCCCCCAGGAAGCATTGGGGGCAAGGTAGGGGCTCTTCCCGGTGGGCACTGCAGAGGGGGTGTACACGGAATAGGCCCCATGGCATGGGCATGTCATGTCAGGTTCTGATCCATGGTGAGACCCCCACAGGACAGCTCATGCTTCAGCAAGAAGCATGAGCCGTTCCCTGACAGGACCCGCCCCACCCAATGCCACACACCCACACAGGTTGGGATGCATCCATTTGTAGAAACAATCTTGGAAACAGGACAGTGGCTGTCAGGGAGACTGATTCAGCCCTCTCCCCTCTCTCTCCTCTGCCACCAATTCATGATCCCCTAAACTGTCCCAGGTAGTGCCTAGAACTCAGTTGCTGACTGTTCCAGCCTCCATCCTTTTCAGGACTTCCTTTTCCAGAATAGAAAAAGTGCACAGGAGGACGGTGAGCTCTCGGCTCAGACTTTTGCTTGGTCTGTAGCCCATGAACCAAAGGTTTGAGTGTGGCCTCGTTTTCCCTGGGTCAAGTAGGGGTAGATGGTTGTACCCAAGTGCTGTTTTGAAAATCAGATGCTCTGAATGAGTGTTTCCTCTAAGCACCGAGATCCTTCCAAGTACTGCTTCATTGACCCTCATGGCCTGTGTACATACCTGAGAGGTTTGGGGTTAGTGGGGATCTCTATTTGCTCCAGCCTTTGTGATCAGGAGACCCTGTGGTGCCAGGGAACGTTCTTGACCTCATGCATCCCAAGCCTGTACTGAGTCTCCTGAGATTTCTCTCTGGCCTTCTGGACAGAATTTTAACTCAAAAAAGTGGAAAATGCCCTGGACCATGCAAGGACAGCGCACAAACCGGAAATATCTGAACATTTAGGTGGGAAAGCAGGGGTGAGGAGGCATTCTCCACTCCTCTCTCCTGGGATATAGTCTAAGGTAGAGGGTGGGGAGGTGTTCATTTCTTTTTGCTATTCTTTGGACTACTTCTATGGGGGTGAGTATTTCTGCTCTGGGGACTTCTAATTGTGTAGTGTTGGAGGACATGTCTCCTATCTGAGCTCTGTTCTCTGTTGTGGGACATTTCTCCCCCCAGAGCTCTTGTGTCTAGTATTGGAAAACAATTTTCCCCAACATCCCTAGTGTTATTTTCTGGAGGAAATTTCAGCTCTGCTCATCCCTGGTGCCAAGTAATTGTGAACATTTCTGTCCCTGGAACCCTGCTGTCTATTGTTAGGGGAAACCTCTGCACCCCATGTCACTGGTGCCTACTGCTTCGTGCCTGTTTTTGCCTCCCAGACCACTAGTGTCTATTATTGGGGGACATTTCTGCCCCCCACATCCCCGGTGCCCAGTGTTGGGGGAGATTTCTGCCTCCAGATGCACAGTCTTGCCCACACTACCAGCTTGTCCTTCTTGACTGTTACCACCTCCAGCTCCTCAGGCTTTATGATCTCCACTGTGTTTGCCTCCACTTCAGTGTCCTTAGATTGACTGAAACTGGATAGACTGCGGGGCAGCCCCAGGCTCTCAGCCAACCAAGGGAGGTGGAGGGCTCGGGGGCAGAGTCAGCCTGGTTCCGACCCCCCGGGTGTCCTGCCTCCTGACCCCATTGGGGGCTTCTCCCTCCTGAGGACCCTGACACACATTTTCAGGACACTTTTGTGTCAAAGCAGCAGCCAAGTCCTGGCCTGAGTCAGGCCACTGTGGAATGTCCAAGTGGACTGTCACTGCTCAGGCAGAGTCACAAGTGGAGGGCCAGTGCTGTCACCCCCTTTCCCTCCCTCACCCCTTCCCACTAGCAAGGAAATCCCTCTTATGGCCTCTAAGAACTTGAGCAATCCTTCCTTAGGGCACTGGGAAAAGGCCGGCCCTGTCTGCTTGCAGCACTTTTCTTTGGGTGCTGGCACCACACCCAGGCTTTACTCCTGACTTAGTTCAGGGACCATACCTAGTGGACCTAGGGGGGCTCATTGATCCAACGTCAGCAGTGTGCAAGACTATCACTTTACCTGCTGTACTAATACCCTGCTCCAAGCAGTACTTTTCATTCAGCTGCTTCCCACCTAAATCTCCTTCCTGTAGAGTTGGGCTCCCTTAAAGATGCCCCACTCCCCCATCTGTCCGGCACAGTGCCCAGGGAGATAGCCCCGTGGAACCCGAAGCTTCCACTCCCAAGCACTTTCAGACTTTTCAAGAATGGGCCCCAGGGATATTGCAGGGTTTAAGGTGCTTGCCTTGATGCAGCCCAGCCCTGTTCAAGTCCTGATACTAGGATCTCCTGAGCCCTGCTGAAGAGGAGAGGGGACCTCTGCCCACATTTCCTGCAGGCTAACTTCAGACAGGCTATCCTGGAGAGCAGGAGCTGCCATGAGGCACAGGGTCTGGGAGAGACGAGACAGCCACGAAAATCACCCGGGATGTTCCAGAGGTGGTCTGTCACACTGTTCAACTTAGAAACCTGGGAAAATCCCCCAAATTTTCCTACGTTATTGATATGCTCCAGATCCTTATCTGCACCAAGAAAGCTTGGTCATTTCTTGTTCCATACTCTCCGGTCAGCTGCTCGGTAATACCCCGTCGCCCATCAGATCTGCTGTAAAACTGATCTCTCGCCTTGTGCGGTGTTCAGACTTTGGAGCTGTTCATTCCATTACCACTATTATCTCATCATGTTCTCCCACTTGCCAAAATGTGCTTTTTTTTTTCCCTTTATGGGTCACACCCAGCGATGCACAGGGGTTACTCCTGGCTCATGCACTCAGGAATTACTCCTGGTGGTACTCAGGAAACCATATGGGATTCTGGGAATCAAATCCAGGTCAGCCCCGTGCAAGGCAAACACCCTACTCACTGTGCTATCACTGCAGTCCCTGCTGCTTGGTTTTTAGTTAGCTTTATGCAGAAATTTTGGCAAAGTTCGTATGTGTTCATACTCGTTGAAAACTCAAGGTTATATTAGTGCTGCAATTCTCACTTGTGAAACAACAAAACTCACTACCAAGCAGGGGAGAAAGCAAGACAAGACCAAAAGGAAAAAGAGCAACACCTAAGCAGTGGCACCTAGTGCACAGGAGGAGTTGGCAGAGAGCATGGCAGCTGGGTGGCACTGCCACTCGTCCAATGGAGACAGCACTACCCCAGTAGAGTTGTTAAGGCCAGACCCGAGCACCTCCAGTGTGCCCTTGGTCTAGAGGCGGCGAGAACTGGCAGGGCAGACAAGGGGCAAGGAGAAAGAGGGGAGCCAGAGCAGGAGCCGGACTCAGGGGTGGAGCATGGGGAGGGGCAGAAGGCAGGCCCCAGATCATTGGCCCAGAGGGCCATGCCAAACTGCAGGAGAGAACAAAGTGCCAATATGACAGCAGACAAGCTGTGACCCTCTGTGAATGGGAGTGGCAGACATTCAAAGTTGGGTAGCTTCCAGAAATGTTTACTGACACCAGGACCACTTGGACAGTCTGACAGAGTCACAGGGAGTCCCAAGGCAGGCAGGGAAGGCAGGGTAACTTGGTACCTACACTCCCAAGAAAAGCCTCGTGAAAACGTTCGACCCATGACCCCCAAGACAGGGCAACATAGGAAGCAGAGGTCGTTGAAGGTATCGGAGGTGCAGCCCTTCCCTGCTTTTGCTGGACACGAGAATCCATGGTCTCAGCAGATGCTGGGGGTTCCATATGGAAAACAAGGTTCTCCCTGTTCCCCACTTTAGTATCTTATTGGTGTTAGAGCTTCCGACAGAGCTAGAAGCACAAATAAATGTCCACCTTGACACTGTGTATTCCCACTTTGGAAAATACCCTCTCCAGGCGCCCTCTAATGGCAGTATCATGCCCCTCTGCTGGTAAACTCATGGTAGGAGTGAGCCTCTAGAGACAGCCTCAATGTCAGGTAACTCATGAGGTGTGGCTAGGGATAGGGAAAGATACTGCGCAGGTCTGGGAGGCAGGAATAGTGGTGGGATGCAGCTCAACTGGGAGCAACCCATTGGCCTCAGTTGAGAAGTCATGACCTGCGCCGAGTCAGTGTGGTCGGTCCTGCTGGTCACCTTGTGGTACCCATACCTTGCACTCTCTCAAGTCTGTTTTCCTCTAGTGCCCAATGACTGACAGGCTTGAACCTCAAAAGATGTGTTTCTCCCTTTGCAAATTGTTCCAGGAAGCAGACCCCCGTTTGCCTTTGGGCCAAAGGATCCAGAGACAGGAGGAATCCTCAGTTAGTGTGGACCCGTTGCCCAAGGATTCAAAAACTTGGCCACCTTCTTCAGGAAGACCCTGGCTCTGGACTTAAGGAAATCCTTGTTGGAGGCCTGGAATGCACCATCCTGCAGTCTGTAGATGATTCGGTCCTAGTGTCAGAAGCCAAGAGGACTGAAAGAGAGCCTCAGAGGCTCTGCTCCAGCTCTTGGTTGAGGCTGGGCACCAGACCTCCTGGAAGAATGAGCATTTAGAAGTGAAAAAAAGAAAAACAAATAACCTAAAAGAAGCCCTCTCAAATCAGCAGTAGGGCTCCAGAGGCATTGAGGTTGATCCTCTTAGTGCCTGAGAAAGGGCACCAGGCTCTAGGTGCCCTGACCCTGAGTAGGGCCATTGGCAGAGGTCTGGGCATACCTGTCTCTGAGGCAGGGGGCTCTGATCTCTCGCTGTGCCACAGAGGTAAACAAACTATCTACCTCCAGGTCCCCATTCAGGGGTGAAACTGATGACTAACAAAGGGCCCCAGTGGCTACCAATTGCCCAGATGGCACAGTCCCTGGGATTATGTGAAAATCCACATCTAACTTTTGCGACTCTAGATTTTGGTGTGAAAACCCACTGTAACGTTCGCGACCCCAGCCTTTCTGCCTATCGGATGGGACCCCATCCTCTGACTTGCAAGAAGCAGTGGATTAAATCTCTTGCTCAGAACCACTGAACAGTTCAGGAGCAGTTTCCAAGCTGAGTGGCATCCGTATAAAGACCATAAGAAAGAAGCCCTGAACCCTCTGGAAAGGCTAAGAGGGGCGCGCTCGGGGAGGGATAGGGAAAAGCGCGAAACATGGTGAGACCCCACGATCTCTATATTTCATATTAAAAATTGAAATTTATTTCTTTGGATTTATTTTTTGATTGGGTTTTTATTTCATGTTTTGAGTTTGTTTCTGCATATATGGATGTGTTGGCGGCTGTGTAACTTTTTTTATCCAAGTATTTTTTTAAATTTTTTTATTAGTGAAACACCATGAGGTACAGTTATAGACTTACAAATTTTTCTGCTTGGTATTCAGTCACACAACGATCAAGTAACCATCCCTCCACCAGCACCCATCCTCCACCACCACGGGTCCCAGCATCCCTCCCACCCCCCACCCCCCCTCCCCACCCTGCCTCTGTGGAAGGGCATTCCCACTTGTTCTCTTTCTCCTTTTGCGTGCTGTGGTTTGCAAGAGAGTCACTGAGTGGCAATCATGCTTGGTCTATAGTCTACTTTCAGCATGCTTCTCCCACCCTGGGAGGATCCTCCCAACACCCTTTATTTGGTGCTCTCTGCTCTATCTGAGCCTCTTTGGAGGCTGTGTAACTTTTTTACATGCAGAGTACGAGTCTCAATGTTGTTCTGTTTGGGTCATCTCGCCACTCCTAGTACGCAGCATCCCTGCCATGGGGGCACGTCTGCAATTGCTTTGTGTAGCCGCAGAGCCTCATAGTCCCATAGCCCCATTCCTCAATGGGAAGGGGCAGAGGAGGGGAGAAGGGAGGGGGCAGGAAGGAGGAGGGGGAGAGGAGAATGGCGGGAAGGAAGAGGGAAGAAAGACAAGATTGGGGTAGATGAATATGATTTTGACAGGGTAGGTAAAAGACGGAGTTACAGGTGAGTAAGAATTCTGTTTGACCCTTTTCAGGGGCATGCAGGTGACAGGCTCTAGACATGGTGAATCTCATGACAAGGGAAACCCACAATCTAGAAGCAACTGCCAACTGCCGGCAGGACCCATCTCGCCCAAGACACATACCCACACGGCCTAGGATGGATCCATTTATTGAAACAAGCTTGGAAATAGGACAGTGACTGTCAGAGAGTGATCCAGCATGCCTCCTTCCTCTCTCCTCTCCTCAATTCATTAGTGCCCAAACAGCCCCCAAAGAGTGTCTAGAACTGGTTGCTCGATGTTTCCAGCTCCCATTAGCTTCAGGGCTGCCATATGCAGAAACGGGGCTGTGTACTGGGGAGGGAGAGCTCCCACCTCAGCCCTTGTTTGGCTTTTGAAGCTATCATGACTGAGGTTGGAGTGTGGCCCAGTTTAAATTTCTGCTCCCAACATCCCTGGTGCCTAGAGGTAGGAGACATTTTTGTCCCACTGATCCCTGCGGTCTAGTGTTGGGGGACCTTTCTGCCCCCTTGATCCCTAGGGTCTAGTGCTGAGGGAAAGTGGAAGAGTGGGGAGGAGGGAGGAAGGAGGAGGGTGGGAAGAACTGGATCAGGGCTAGATTAGTTGGAATTGAAGAACACAGGGTACATCATCAGGGTAGAAAAAGTGGATTAATGGTGAACAAGTTGTCCAGCAGAACTCGAGTGGACGAACTGGATTCTGGTTATTTGGGGGCAGGTCATTACAGGACCCGGGTCTGAGGTCTGCGGCCTCCTGTTCCTCACAGACAGGAACAGGAGGGCCTCTCTGGGTTCTTCACACAATCCATGATCCTGCTCCCCGGGTCTGGACGCCAGACCTTAATCTCAGACCTTAGTCATCCAGATGCTTAGTCTTCTCACACGCCACCAGCCTGTCCTTCATGACCATCACCTCGAGTTCCATAGAGGTCATGGTCTCACAAACCTCCACTATGTTCACCTCCAACTCCGTGTTCTTCGACACTGGATTGAATGTGGGGCACTCCAGGGTCTCAGCCAAGCAAGGAAGTTGGATGCATCTCAGGGGTCCCGCCTGGCTCCACCTCCCTATAGCCCCACCTCCAGATCCCCAACAGGCACTTCTCCCTCCTGCAGACTGACCCCACCACTCACCCTCTTCAGGGTACCCTTGGGATTCCAGCAAGGCCTGGGGCTCAGTTGCTCCTGATTTCAGGACTGAGGATCCCCTAAAGATGAAGGCACCTGGTGAGTAGGCAGGTCTAGGACCGGATGTGCCTTCTTGTCCCTGAGCCCCTGCCCACCCCCTCACCAGGGATTCCCTCAGCTCCCTGAAGGTGGCCTCCAGCAGGGCCTGCTGCCTTGTTAGCACCTGCTACAGCTGGTCCATGATCTGCTTGTGCCTCAGCACCTGCTCAACCTTGGAGCCCTGTTGAGTGGGACATCAAGGTGTGGGGTTGCCGCTGTGTGCTGCTTTTGGTACCAGCAGAAGCATTCCAGGCTGCAGGCACTGCACCTTCTGGTCTTGCATGCACATCTATGTCATGAAAAAGGTCGAAGCCTGTCCAAATCCCAGCCACAACATTCAGGGCCCAGACACTCACACACAGGCCCAAGGAAAACAGCACATCGGGTAACCTGTGCCCTGCACATTCCCCTGGGGGCCTTTCTCCCAAGGCTTTAGAGATGGGGCCTACCCCTACCTCGACCCAGCAGCCTTCCCGCTACTAGGACCCTCTCTGTGCAGTGAGGGCCAGTCCGCACCCCCACAACCCCTCTAGCCTCTTCTAGATTTTGATACATTATAGTGGGCGGCGTCCTGGCCTGTCCTTCCTCCCACCACCCCAGGCGGGCTCCTACCCTCACAGTGGGTCTCCCCCGGCACCTTCTGTCATTTCTCCATATCCACCTTGTCCTGATTCACTCCCCTTGCAGCTGATCTGGAGTTGGCTCTGCAGTCGCACCTGCTCCTCCTCCTGCTCATTCTCAGAGACCAACACTGGTCAGAGGCCACGTCCTACTGCGGGAGGCCGAGAACCTACTCCTGTTGCTGCCGCAGACACTCACCTGTTTGTCCTGCAGTCCCACCTGTGGGCGCAAGGCTGGAAGTGAGGACAGGCAGCCAGGACATCCTGCTCTGGGTCCAGGGATGTGGAGGTCAAGTACCGACTGCCAGGCCCAAGGCTGACAGCACTTGGGCAATCTGTCCCCTGTGCAGGCCCCCATGGTATTGCTCCAGTGGCCTAAAAGATGAGACCTCCCTTGACTGGGGACCCTGTCTCCTGTCCTGTGTTCAGGGATCACCCCTAATGGTGCTCAAGGATCCATAGGAGGTGCCAGGAATCAACCCAGGATAGAAATATGCAAAGCAGACACCTCACCACCTGTTCTAGCTTTTGATATATTACATTTCCTTGTTTGTTTGCTTCTTTGGTTTTGGAACCACAGCAGGGATCAGTCCCAGCCATGCTCAAGGGACTCTATGGGATGCCAGAGATTGAAGTCAGAGAGCCCAAGTGCCCTTCCCGCTCTACTATCTGCCGACCTCTTGTATCTTTTTCAAAATTAAAATTTTAACTTACCGTTGATTTTTCTACATTGCATCCCGAAAGGAATACCAGTTTACAATGGTGCGTGTGAAATTCCCAAATTCTCCAGCGAGTCCCACTGCAATAAGAACCGTCCCTCCCATCTTCCCCCTCCTCTTTTTCGCATACTTGGAGATTTTTGGAGGGACATACCCAGTGTTGCTCAGGCCTCACTCCTGGCTCTGTACTCAGGGACGACTCCTGGTGGGGTTTCGGGATCATATGGGGTGCCCTGGGTCACATCTGGATTGGCTGGTCCACAGGGCAAATGCCCTACCCTCTGGACTACCTCTCTAATCCTGCAAGATAGTTTTCTTGAAAGAAACTTACTCAGTAAGATATGAAGGGATCACGTGTTCAAAACAGAATCTGGGCTGAAAGAGCTGACCACTCCCCCTAACTTCTAACAGCCAGTAACTGCCTGTACCCCTCATCACTGTTTCTTGTGTGTGTGTGTGTGTGTGTGTGTGTGTGTGTAATTTATATTTTTAATTTTTTTTTATTTTTATTAGAGAGGCATCCTGAGGTACAGTTGTAAACTTACAAACTTTTGTGTTTGGGTTTCAATTTTACAATGATCAAATACCCATCCCTCCACCAGTTCCCATTTCCCACCAACACGGATCCCAGTATTCCCCCTACCCCTCATCCCCCACATCCCACCCTGCCTCTGTGGCAGGGCATTCCCTTTGGTTCTCTCTCTCTTATTGGGTGTTGTGGTTTGCAAAAAAGGCAATGGGTGACAATCATGTTCGGTCTATCTACTTTTAGCCTGCTTCTCTCATCCTGGGAGGATCCTCCCAACACCCTTTATTTGGTGTTCCCTTCTCTATCTGAGCTCCCTTTGCCCCTAGCATGTGTGGCTGGCCTCCAAGCCATGGAGTAAAATTCCTGGTACTAATCTTGGCCAATCTTGGGTGTTAGTCTACTATTTTGTTGCTTTATGTTCCCCAGATGAATGCAATCTTTCTATGTCTATCCCTCTCTTTCTGACTCATTTCACTTAGCGTGATACTTTTCATGTAGTACCACTTGTATGTAAATTTCATGACTTCATCTTTTCTAACAGCTACATGGTACTCCATTGTGTAGATGTACCAAAGTTTCTTTAACCAGTCATCTGTTCCTGGGCACTCAGGTTTCTTCCAGTTTCTGGCTATTGTAGAGTGCTGCAGTGAACAAACAAGTGCAGATGTCATTTCGACTATACTTTATTGCCTCTCTGGGATATATTCCCAGGAGTGGTATTGCTGGGTCAAATGGAAACTCAATTTCTAATTTTTTGAGAATCGTCCATACTGTTTTCCAAAAGGGCTGAACCAGTCGGCATTCCCAACAGCAGTGAAGGAGGGTCCCTTTCTCGCCACATCCGTGCCAGCACCGGTTGCTTTTATTCTTGTGGATATGGGCCAGGCTTTGTGGTGTGAAATGATATCTCATTGTGGTTTTGATCTGCATCTCCCTGATGATTAATGATGTGGAGTATTTTCTCATGTGCCGTTTAGCCATTTGGATTTCTTCTTTGTGAAAGTTTCTATTCATTTAATCTGCCCATTTTTTTTAATGGGGTTGGATGTTTTCTTCTTGTGGAGTTCAACCAGTACTTTGTATATCCTTGATAAATCAACCCCTTATCGGATGCGTATTTGGCAAATATCCTTTCCCATTCTGTAGGCTGTCTTTGTATTTTGGTCACTGTTTCTTTTGAGGTGCAGAAGTTTCTTAGTTTAAGATAGTCCCATTTGTCTATCTCCGCTTTCAATTGCTTGGCCAGTGGCAGGAATGACTAAATTTGACAAGAAACAAATGTGAGGTTTGCTCTGACAAAATGGTGACCAAAACCAAATAGCAACCAGCTGAGTGGACAGCCACATTCCTGGAGTCAGAGATCACCTTGTCCCAGGTGAGGAAGAAAGACTTATCGCCCACCTGGTGACAGGAAGCCACCAGGCTGCATTCCAGGTTCCTCACCATTGACTCATGAACAGATGACTAGGACCAGACCAAGACAACTTAAAAGCCCCTTTGGTCTAACCCAGGGCACGGGTGTACCACTGCCTCACCTGAGGTCCGCCAAGGAGGGCCCCCAGTAAGCTACTTCTATTTCCGTAGCTTTATCTGTCTCCTTCGCTCTGTCTGGCCTGGATGGGCTTCCCAAATCTCTCACCGAGCAAGAGTGTAAGGGAGAGCAGTTTGCCCGAGCAGGGATGGAAGAGGCTCACGGGAACGCTCGAACACTGGAGCTTAGAAACTGGAGTCACCGCTGTGGGAGCACCTGAGAGCACTAGGCACCACTGTATGTTAGATGAAAGTTGTTACCACAGAATCGAGGTAGCCTGTAAACAACCTACATAATTATGCTGTGACCTGCTAATGCCCGTTTGGGGGTAGCTGGATAGAGCCTGCACACATGGAATACACTAGGATGCTTCCAGCAAATTCTTGGGTGGCACCTGTGTCTGGGTGAGACTCTGTAAGATCCTAAGTGGAAAAACTCCCAAGAGAGTCATTCAATGGGAGAACAGCTCTCCCACCGGCAAGGGGTGAGAGGGGTCAAGCTGCTGATCCCCACACTCTCCCAGCTCCCCAAACCTCAAGGCAAACCTAGACTTGGTGTTTCCAGAGCCCAGGGACCCAGAGGCCGGACACGGGGAGCTAAGCCCAGAGCCCCAGTAGAGGCTGCGAGAGGGTGTGCAGGACATGTGTGAGGTGTGCAGAACCGTGAGAGTGAATGGGCGGCCCCAGGTCCATGGTGCAGGTAGAGGGGCAGGGCTATGAACTGGGCACCGAGGGGTAAACAAGGAGCTGCCTGTGCCTGCCCTGGCCAGCCTTACCAGGAGTGTGACTCCCAGTAGAAATGTGACTGTCAGGAAGGGGCATGGCTGACCAAATTCGTGGAAATGATTGAAACAGGATGGCTCTTCCCTTTGAGTCTTTGCCATCTGGTCTGACACATGGACCTGGACGCACTTCTTGTCACCAGTAGCGTGTCACTCAGCCAAGGCTGTCCCACCAGGTCCAGGCGTGCAGGAACAAAGAGGAGTCAGGGCCTGGTTCTCTATTACATGGGGTCTGACCGTGCTGTGATGGTGGCAGTGGGACTTGTATTACGGAACATGATGGTCCACAAAGAAGTGGGGCGCTATTATCAGGGATCAGCTCCGTACAGACTCGGGGACACTAGAAACATGTTCCATCCATGGCCCCATTCTGCTCCACTGATAACACACTGTCTTTCTGCTGGGGTGGATGCCATCCAGGGGGAGCCTGGCTGAGGGGACAGCATCTTGGACCCACCTGCTGCAGGAGCAATTTCAAGTCTTTTGCCTTGCACGCAGCCAACATGGCCGACCCGAGTTCGATTCCTCCGTCCCTCTCTGAGAGCCCGGCAAGCTACCGAGGTATCTCGCCCGCACGGCAGAGCCTGGCAAGCTCCCCATGACGTATTCGATATGCCAAACACAGTAACAACAGTCTCCAATGGAGACATTACTGGGCTTGCTGGAGCAAATGGATGATCAAGGGGAGGGCCATCCTGAGAAACCTGATGTGGCCACTAGGGGGCAAAGTGGGGTCTGTCCCTGGTGCCACTGCAGAGGGGAATGGGGAAACAGGCTCCAGGGGCAGGGGAGGCCACGGAGGTGCTGCAGTGGAAGGCAGGGCTCTGGGTGCTGCATCCTGCCCTCCCTCCTGGGGACGCATCCGTGATTGAGACCTTCAACCCTTGGGGTGGACTCTCCTGGGGTCATTGACAGGCTTCACACAGGGGCAGGCAGGTGAAGTGTCTTGGCATGGTGACATGGCAGAGGCTTCCCACAATCTAGAAGCAATTGTCAACTACTGGCCAGACCTGCCCCGCCCAGTGACACACACACCCACACAGGCCTGGGATAGATCCATTTATTGCAACAATCGTGAAAATCAGACAGTGGCAGTCAGGGAGAAAGCCCGCCTTCCTCCTTCCCCTCTTCTCAGCCAGCAATACAAAGTCCCCAAACAGCCCCAAAGAGTGTGTAGAATCCGGTCACTGTATGGAACCAGTGCCCAAGCTTCAGGGCTGTCATGCGCAGAAACAGGACCCCACAATGGGGAGGGGAGAGCTGAGTTGTGACTTCTGACCTCCAAATCATTGTTTGCTAGTGCTGGCGGGATATAACTGCCATCCTGATCCCTCAGATCTTGTGGAGGGGGACATCTCGGCCCCTCCAATACCTGGGGTCTAGTGTGAGGGGACACATCGGCACCCCCCGATCCTGGCGTCTAGTGGTGGGGGGCATCTCTGGCCCCCCCGATCCCAGGCGTCTAGTGGTGGGGAGGTATCTCTGGCCCCCCCGATCCCTGGCGTCTAGTGGTGGGGAGGCATCACTGGCCTCCCCACCCCTGGCGTCTAGTGCTGGGGGGGCATCTCTGGCCCCCCCGATCCCTGGTGTCTAGTGGTGCGGAGGCATCACTGGACCCCCCATCCCGGGCGTCTAGTGGGGGGGCATCTCTGGCCCCCCCTTGATCCTTGCCCTCTAGTGGGGGGGAATCTCTGGCCCACCCCCGATCCCTGGCGTCTAGTGGGGGGACATCTCTGGCCCCCCCTTGATCCTTGCCCTCTAGTGGGGGGGGAATCTCTGGCCCCTCCCGATCCCTGGCGTCTAGTGGGGGGGCATCTCTGGCCCCCCGTTGATCCATGCCCTCTAGTGGGGGGGGGAATCTCTGGCCCCCCCCGATCCCTGGTGTCTAGTGGAGGGGGGGCATCTCTGGCCCCCCCTTGATCCTTGCCCTCTAGTGGGGGAGGGAATCTCTGGCCCCCCCCAATCCCTGGCGTCTAGTGGTGGGGGGGCATCTCTGGCCCCCCCTTGATCCTTGCCCTCTAGTGCGGGGGGAATCTCTGGCCCCCCCCGATCCCTGGCGTCTAGTGGGGGGGCATCTCTGGCCCTCCCTTGATCCTTGCCCTCTAGTGCGGGGGGAATCTCTGGCCCCCCCGATCCCTGGCGTCTAGTGGGGGGGCATCTCTGGCCCCCCCTTGATCCTTGCCCGCTAGTGGGGGAGGGAATCTCTGGCCCCCCCAATCCCTGGCGTCTAGTGGTGGGGGGGCATCTCTGGCCCCCCCTTGATCCTTGCCCTCTAGTGCGGGGGGAATCTCTGGCCCCCCCCGATCCCTGGCGTCTAGTGGGGGGGCATCTCTGGCCCTCCCTTGATCCTTGCCCTCTAGTGGGGGGGGGGGAAACTCTGGCCCCACCTGATCCCTGGCGTCTAGTGGGGGGGCATCTCTGGCCCCCCCTTGATCCTTGCCCTCTAGTGGGGGAGGGAATCTCTGGCCCCCCCGTTCCCTGGCGTCTAGTGGGGGGGCATCTTTGGCACCCCCATTTCCTGGGGTCTAGTGGAGGGGGAAAATGTGCCCCCTGATCCCTGGGGTGCCTTGGGGTGGGGACATTTCTTACCCCACATCTCGGGGTCTAGTGGATGGAGACTTTACTGTCCCCCTGATCTCCAGTTTCTTGAGATGGAGAATAGTTGTGCCTTTGCCCTGATCCCTGGTCTTGCAGTGAGGGATATCCCTGGTTCTAGTGGAGGGAGAAGAGCAAAGGGCCAAGGCGGAAGGCAGAACTCGGGTGGCATGGGGAGGACGGGGCTGGGCTAGATCAATTGGGTGAGAGCGGCAGGGTGCGTCGGTGCAGTAAAATCGAGGTGTCAGCTGGGTGTCAGGCTGCCAGTGGAGCTCTTGCTGACCAGCTGCGTTTTCTGGATTTTCGGCGGGTCATTACAGGACCTGGGTCCGATGACGGTGGACTCCTCTTCCTTAAGGACAGCAACAGGAGTGTCTCTGGATCTCACACAGGCCATGGTCCCTGCCCCCTGGGACTTGACTGACTCCTCCAGTTCCTGGACTCTGGCACTCCTCCTGCCTGGCCTCCTGTGCCTCCTCCTTGTCTGTGGCCTCCAGCTCCTCACGTTTTGTGTCCAGGAGCACCTGTGTGTTGTTCGTCTCCACGCCAATCCCTTTGGAGTGGATGGGATGTGGGGCAGCATAAGGGTCTCAGCCAAGCAGGGGAGGTGGGGGGCTGGGGGTGGGGCCACCTGGCTCCCCTCCCCAGTAGCCCCGCCCTCTGACCCACAGGGGCTTCTCCCTGTCACTCACCCTTTTCCGGGACTCCTTTCTAGTTTACCAGGTTCCGCAGCTGCTGTTTCTGCTGCTGAGTCCCACAGAAGAGCACCTGGGGTGAAGGCACTAGTTGAGGAGGCAGGTCTAGGGCCTTGCTGCCCCAGAGCCCATGGACCCTCTCTCACCTGGTCTCCCTCAGCTCCCTGATGGTGGCCTCCAGCAGGGCCTGCTGCCTTGGTGGCACCTGCAGCAGCTGGTCTACGGGCTGTTTTTGCCGCAGCATCTGCTGGTACAGTTGCTTCTCCTTGGAGCCCAGGTGACAGCGGGCATCCAGGTGCTCTTTTCGGCAGCTATGTGCATTTCCAGGTACCAGAAGAATCGGCCCCAGTGAGGCCACTGGCACTGCACCTTTTCGTCGTGCACCGGCATCTGTGGGAGGTAGGACAGTGTCTGTGAGGACAGGCAGGAGGACCGACTACATCCCAGCCAGGAGATGCAGGGCTCAGACCCTCACCCACAGGCCCCCATGGCGTCTTTGTCCCAGAGCCTAGGAGTTGGGTCTCCCTCTGCCTCGGACCCTGACTCCTACCTGGCAACTGCCAACTCCAGACCCCTCTGTGTAGTGTGGGCCAGTCAGTGCCACCACAGCCATCAGGGCATTCTGACCTGTCCTTCCTGCCATCACCCAAGGCAGGCTCTTGGCCTCACAGGGGGTCTCACCAGCCCATTTCACAGAGCAGGAAAGTCACAGCCAAGAAGACTGGATTATTATGCCCCAAGAATACCCCAGGGTGGAGGGGAGCTGATGGCCAGCAAACCCCTGCACCCTCTCTCCAAACTCTTCGTGTTCGGCAACTTTTCGTGGGCTCGCAGTGAAGACAAGTTGGAATGATAGGTGATAATTGGAGATGATAGGAGACTCGCTCAGCTCCAAGACTGGGGAATGTTACCCAGACCCCTTCCACTGTTACAGAGACACAACTCGAGCCTGGCCGGGCTCCCGGCCGGACACCCCACAGCCCTCAGACTCCAGGCGGCGCTGCGCCCGCTTCTCTCACCCCAGCTCAGTCCCCTCAGCCCCCACTCGCATCCGCAGTTGTTCTCTGGGTTCACCTGTTGTTCCTGGAACCTCCTGCCTCCACCTGTCCTTGGAAATGTTGTAACGATGTGGCTGTTTCGGGGGCACCCAGAGGCCGGTAAACCTGAGAGGAAGCAGACAGTCAAGGACCCCAGACCTTCAACCCCACCCAAACTTCATGGTCCACAGCCCCGACTCTTGGTTCCTCCTGCTCATCTCGGGGGCTGCTCATTTCTCACCGCCATCTGCTGCTCCGGGCACCTTACTAAGTAGATTCTTTCCTGCTTTGGACCCACTGGAGCCCTCCTGGCAGTGCTGGCAGGGACACGAGGGACAACTAGAAACAAGCGTTCTATGTCCCGGCCCTAGAGCTCTCTGCATTTTCATGGTCGTAACATTCTGGGGAGTGGACAGCAGACCCCATTTCCTATGGCTGCCCACAGAGCAGGACACAGGTGTGGAGGGACGGGGAGACTCGCCCAGCTCCTGCTCCCTGCCTGTCTCCCCTGTCACAGTGCCCCATTCACAGGGCCCCTCCCTCAACACTCGAAGTCACTCCTCCCCGCCTTGCAATCCTCAGACATCACAGGCTTCAAGCTCCTGGTGCTGTGCACCAGCCCAAATCACTGTCCCCTAAAAAATGACGCTTTGCCAAGCAATCTTCCGCCTTTATAAGATACACTTGATGTTTTAAAATTCTGTTCTTTCCGGAGGGGCTCTCTGAGGACTCCCATCCCAGAGTCCTGGAGACCCTGACGAGGACAGAGGCTGCTGGGGACAAAACTGCCGGAAGACTTGCTGGAAATGGGCCCGGGCTTGATCCTGTGGCCTAGGGGCCATACGCTGACCAGTGCAGGGCCAACGCAGGGCCTTTTCTTACCGTCCGTTGCGCTCTGCGAATTTCGAACGATCCCCTAGAGATGACCCCTAGAGGTGACCCGTAGATGGCCTGTAGAAAGGTCAACATCCGGACGTGACCCCTAGATGACCCCTCGAAGGGTCAACAGGGGAAGGTGTGATGGGGCCACTTCTCCCTCAAGCATCCTTGAGAGAGGGTCCCCGAGGGGCGGGGCCACGAGCTTTTTTTATAGGCAGGGAAGGGGGCGTGGCCTCGGGGCTGCAACCCCATTGGCCAGGGAAATCTAGAGCTCCCGGGGCAACCTCAGGATGAAGGCTGCACCAGCCTCTGCCCTGGTGGGCCTGACGGGCCTCCCCACCCCCACCCGGACCCTCGGGCACTGCCCCCTACCGACGATGGTGGCTTGGAACTCTGTGGGCCTCACGGTGGGCCAGGAGCACTGACCCTTTTCGGTCTCCCGTAGCTCAGTCCACGACTTTCTCATTCCCAGAGACCACGTCCCCCCACGCCCAGGCTGGGCTGCAGCTGCCAGGATTAGCCCCTGAGCACCCCTAGGTCTGGCCTGGCTGCTGCTGTGGGAGCCCAGCGAGCCTGGCAGAGGGGCTGTTCTGGTCGCTGTCCCCACCGCCCCTCACTTCCCAGGCCCCTCTCCTTTCTCTCCTTGGAGCCCCTGCCCTCCCTGCCCTTCCTCTCTCCTCTCCTCAGGCCCGCAGAGTTCTTGCTCCCGCCTTATCCGGTGTCCACGTTCTCTCTGTCCTGTCTCTGCTTCTTCCCAGACTCGCAGCAGCCACTTTGTGGGGCTTTTGAGCCCGCAGACCCAGTCAGTCCCTGACCAGTTTCCCATGTTGCACAAAGACTTCCCTTTCTGAGCCCTGAAGGGCTCTTAATGACCCCACAGAACCTCCCCATCCCAGCTCTGCCCCTTTCTCTGACACTCAGTCCATCCTATTGGGAGCTGGACACCAGACTTGGCCTTGGGGAAGCTGGACGCTTCTCTCATGTTGCTCCCGGCCTGTTCTGGAAATACCTCTCAATACACACACTCCCAACTAGGGCCACTCAGCCTGGCCACGCTGCCCTCACGAGTCCTGCAGCCTGAAAGGAACCCCAACTCCCCCATATCGCCCGTGCCCACTATGGCACCCCAGAGTGCCCCTGTCCTCCCTGCCCTGAGCACATTCAGGCCCCAGTGGTCTGCCTCCTGTAGCTCTGACATCTCCCCCTCTCACTTTCAATGGTCTGAGAATCAAATCCATCTCTGATGGTGGGGCATAGGGTCACTGTGGGCTTGTGCTGTCTGGGGACCCTGTGGGCAGTGAAGGGTTCCACACTGGGGTGAGGCTCTGGGCAGCAAAGTCCATCCAGTCCTTGAGACGTTTGGGAAATACCTGGAGGTTTGCAGGGTCTTTTCCTGAGGCATGATATGGCCACTAAGGGGCCTGGCACCCATGAAGCATTGGGGGCAAGGTAGGGGCTCTTCCCGGTGGGCACTGCAGAGGGGGTGTAGACACAACAGGCACCATGGCATGGGCATGTCATGTCAGGTTCTGATCCATGGTGAGACCCCCACAGGACAGCTCATGCTTCATCAAGAAGCATGAGCCGTTCCCTGGCAGGACCCACCCACCCAATGCCACACACCCACACAGGCTGGGATGCATCCATTTGTAGAAACAATCTTGGAAACAGGACAGTGGCTGTCAGGGAGACTGATTCAGCCCTCTCCCCTCTCTCTCTTCTGCCACCAATTCATGATCCCCTAAACTGTCCCAGGTAGTGCCTAGAACTCAGTTGCTGACTGTTCCAGCCTCCATCCTTTTCAGGACTTCCTTTCCCAGAATAGAAAAAGTGCACAGGAGGACGGGGAGCTCTCGGCTCAGACTTTTGCTTGGTCTGTAGCCCATGAACCAAAGGTTTGAGTGTGGCCTCGGTTTCCCTGGGTTAAGGAGGGGTAGATGGTTGTACCCAAGTGCCGTTTTGAAAATCGGATGCTCTGAATGAGTGTTTCCACTAAGCACTGAGATCCTTCCACGTACTGCTTCATTGACCCTCATGGCCTGTGTACATACCTGAGAGGTTTGGGGTTTGTGGGGATCTCTATTTGCTCCAGCCCTTGTGATCAGGAGACCCTGTGGTGCCAGGGAACGTTCTTGACCTCATGCATCCCAAGCCTGTACTGAGTCTCCTGAGACTTCTCTCTGGCCTTCTGAACAGAATTTTTACTCAAAAAGTGGAAAATGCCCTGGACCATGCAAGGACAGCGCACAAACCGGACATATCTGAATATTTAGGTGGGAAAGCAGGGGTGAGGAGGCATTCTCCACTCCTCTCTCCTGGGATATAGTCTAAGGTGGAGGGTGGGGAGGTGGTCATTTATTATTGCTACTCTTTGAACTATTTCTATGGGGGTGAGTATATCTGCTCCTGGGACTCCTTATTGTGTAGTGTTGGAGGACATGTCTCCTATCTGAGCTCTGTTCTCTGTTGTGGGATATTTCTTATCCCAGAGCTCTTGTGTCTAGTTTGGAAAACAATTTTCCCCAACATCCGTAGTGTTTTTTTTTTTTTGGAGGAAATTTCAGCTCTGCTCATTCCTGGTGCCGAGTAATTGTGAACATTTCTGTCCTCGGAACCATGCTGTCTATTGTTAGGGGAAACATCTGCACCCCATGTCACTGGTGCCTACTGCTTGGGGCCTTTTTTTGCCTCCCATACCAGTAGTGTCTATTATTGGGGGACATTTCTGCCCCCCACATCCCCATTGCCCAGTGTTCGGGGACATTTCTGCCTCCAGATGCATGGTCTTCCCCAAACCGTCAGCTTGTCCTTCTTGACTGTTACCACCTCCAGCTCCTCTGGCTTTATGATCTCCACTATGTTCGCCTCCAGTTCAGTGCCCTTAGATTGACTGAAACTGGATAGACTGCGGGGCAGCCCCAGGCTCTCAGCCAACCAAGGGAGGTGGAGGGCTCGGGAGCAGGGTCCGCCTGGTTCTGCCCCCCCCCCCCCCGGGTGTCCTGCCTCTTGACCCCCACTGTGGGCTTCTTCCTCCTGAGGACTCTGACACACATTTTCAGGACACTTTTGTGTCAAATCAGCAGCCAAGTCCTGGCCTGAGTCAGGCCACTGTGGACTGTCCAAGTGGACTGTCACTGCTCAGGCAGAGTCACAACTGGAGAGCCAGTGCTGTCACCCCCTTCCCCTCCCTCACCCCTTCCACCTAACAGGGAAATCCCTCTTATGGCCTCTAAGAATTTGAGCAATCCTTCCTTAGGGCACTGGGAAAAGGCCGGCCCTGTCTGCTTGCAGCACTTTTCTTTGAGTGTTAGCACGACACCAAGACATGCACAGGCTTTACTCCTGACTTAGCTCAGGGACCATACCTAGTGGAACTAGGGGGGCCCATTGATCCAACATCAGCAGTGTGCAAGACAATCACTTTATCTGCTGGACTAATGCCCTGCTCCAAGTGGTATTTTTTTTTCAGCTGCTTCCTACCTAAATCTCCTTCCTGTAGAGTTGGGCTCCCTTAAAGATACCTCACTCCCCCTTCTGTACGGCACAGTGCCCACGGAGACAGCCCCGTGGAACCCGAGGCTTCCACTCCCCAGCACTTTCAGAATTTTCAAGAATGGGCCCCAGGGATATTGCAGGGGTGAAGGTGCTTGCCTTGATGCGGCCCAGCCCTGTTCAAGTGCTGATACTAGGATCTCCTGAGCCTTGCTGAAGAGGAGAGTGCACCTCTACCCACATTTCTCGCAGGCTAATTTCAGACAGGCTACCCTGGGGAGCAGGAGTTGGTACCTACACTCCCAAGAAAAGCCTCGTGGAAACTGTCGCCCCATGACCTCAAGACAGGGCAACATAGGAAGCAGAGTTCGATGAAGGTATCGGAGGTGCAGCCCTTCCCGGCTTTTGCTGGGCCTGAGAATCCATGGTCTCAGCAGATGCTGGGGGTTCCATATGGAAAACAAGGCTCTCCCTGTTCCCCACTTTAGTAATTTATTGGCGTTCGATCTCCCGACAGAGCTAGAAGAGCAAATAAATGTCCACCTTGACACTGTGGATTCCCCCTTTGGAAAATACCCTCTCCAGGCGCCCTCTAATGGCAGTATCATGCCCCTCTGCTGGTAAACTCATGCTAGGAGTGAGCCTCCAGAGACAGCCGCAATGTCTGGTAGCCCGTGAGGTGTGGCTAGGGATAGGGAAAGATACTGCGCAGGTGTGGGAGGCAGGAATAGTGTTGGGGTGCAGCTCAACTGGGAGCAACCCATTGGCCTCAGTTGAGAAGTCATGACCTGCGTCGAGTCAGTGTGGTCGCTCCTGCTGGTCAACTTGTGGTACCCAGCCCTTCCACTCTCTTGAGTCTGTTTTCCTCTAGTGCCCAATGATTGACCGGCCTGAACCTCAAAAGATGTGTTTCCCCCTTTGCAAATTGTTCCAGGAAGCAGACCCCTGTTTGCCTTTGGGCCAAAGGATCCAGAGACAGGAGGAAACCTCAGTTACTGTGGACTCATTGCCCAAGAATTCAAAAACTCGGCCACCTTCTTCAGGAAGACCCTGGCTCTGGACTTAAGAAAATCCTCGTTGGAGCCCTGGAATGGACCATCCTGCAATCTGTAGATGATAAGGTCTTAGTGTCAGAAGCCCAAGAGGACTGAAAGAGAGCCTCAGACGCACTGCTCCAGCTCTTGGTTGAGGCTGGGCACCAGACCTCCTGGAAGAGGTCTGGGTATACCTGTCTCTGAGGCAGGGGGCTCTGATCTCTCACTGTGCCACCGAGGTAAACAATCTACCTTTCTCCAGGTCCCCATTCAGGGTTGACACTGATGACTAACTAAGGGCCCCAGTGTCTACCAATTTCCCAGATGGCACAGTCCCTGGGATTATGATGTGAAAACCCACATCTAACTCTTGTAACTCTAGATTAATCCCCTAGTGTTTCTGCCTATCGGATGGGACCCCATCCTCTGACTTGCAAGAAGCAGTGGATTACATCTCTTGCTCAGAACCACTGAACAGTTCAGGAACAGTTTCCAACCTGAGTGGCATCTGGGTCAACATAATAATAAAGAAGCCCTGATTCCCTCTGGAAAGGCTTGGGGGGGAGGGGTGCGCTCGGGGAGGGATAGGGACAAGCGCGAAACATGGTGAGACCCCATGATCTCTTAATTTTCATATTAAAAATTGAAATTTATTTCTTTGGATTTTTTACTGGTTCTTTATTTTATGTTTTGAGTTTGTTCCTGCACATATGGATGTGTTGGAGGCTGTGTAACTATTTTTTTATTCAAGAATTTTTTTATTATTTTTTTATTAGTGAAACACCATGAGGTACAGTTTTAGACTTATAAATTTTTTGTTTGGGTTTCAGTCACACAATGATCAAGTACCCATCCTCCAACAGCGCCCATCCTCCACCACCACGGGTCCCAGCATCCCTCCCACCTCCCTTCCCCCTCCTTTCCCACCCTACCTCTGTGGCAGGGGATTCCCCCTTGTTATCTTTCTCCCTTTGGGTGCTGTGGTTTGCAAGAGAGGCACTGAGTGGTAGTCATGTTTGGTCTATAGTCTACTTTCAGCATGCTTCTCCCACCCTGGGAGGATCCTCCCAGCACCCGTGATTTAGTGCCCTCTTCTCTAGCTGAGCTTCCTTGGAGACTGTGTAACTTCTTTACTTGCAGAGTACAAGTCTCAATGTTGTTCTGTTTGGGTCATCTCGCCACTCCTAGTACGCAGCATCCCTGCCATGGGGGCATGTCTGAAATTGCTTTGTGTAGCCCCATAGCCTCACAGCCCCATAGCCCCATTCCTCAATGGGAAGGGGCAGAGGAGGGGAGAAGGGAGGGGGCAGGAAGGAGGAGGGGGGAAGAGGGGAAGGGCGGGAAGGAAGAGGGAAGAAAGACAAGGTTGGGGTAGAGGAATATGATTTTGACTGGGTAGAAAAAGACGAATTACAGTTGAGTAAGAATTCTGTTTAGCCATTTCTGACTATTGGGGGGAACACATCACTTTCAGGCAGGTCACTTCGTGCCCTGGGATGGGTGTCTGCAGCCTCCTTACCTCACGGGCATCACAGTCTGTCTGATCTTCTGCCAACACAATTTGTCTTTGACGGGTTGTTGGCTCAGGTCTGTCTTGGATCTGGGTGTGATTTCCACCTCTAGGTGAGAGGGAGGATGGGGTGTGCATGGGGTGTCTTTAGGAAGGACACTGCCTTCTGGTTCTCACAGAACACTTGGGGTTCCAAGGCGGGTGTAGCCCGTAGGATGGTGGGGATCAAACCCAGATCAGCCACATGCAAAGCAACAACCTACCACTGTAGCTCCAGCCCTTGAATTTCTTCTTGGAGGAAGTTTCTGTTCATTATTCCTCTCTGCATTTGTTTGATGGGGTTGGGAGATATTGTTTTTGTAAAGTTCTACCAATGTGCTATATAACTTGGATATTAGCCTTTCATCAGCTAGGTATTGGGTAAATAATTTTTCCCATTCTGAGAGCTCTCTTTGTAGCTTAGACGCCATTGCCTTTTTTGTTTTTTAAAAAAAAAGCATTAGATTGGTGTATCTTTGATTTCTCTGTTCTCTTTTCATGCTTTATATTTTGCTGACTTTTTTGCAAATTTTTATTTTGTTTTTATAAAGTTGTTTACAATAATTTATTACATTTAATATTCAGACACCAATTCCACCACCATCGTACCTTCCCACCACAGTATTTTGAATGTTACCACTCCAAATCTTAGAGGTACTCTCCTGGGGTCATTGACATTGTACTCAGGGGCATGCAGATGACAGGCTCTAGACATGGTGAATCCCATGGCAAGGGCCACCCACAATCTAGAAGCAACTGCCAACTGCTAGCAGGACACACCTCGCCCAAGACACATACCCACACGGCCTGGGATGGATCCATTCATTGAAACAAGCTTGGAAATAGGACAGTGACTGTCAGAGAGTGACCCAGCATGCCTTCTTCCTCTCTCTTCTCCTCAATTCATTAGTGCCCAACCAGCCCCCAAAGAGTGTCTAGAACTGGTTGCTCTGATGTTTCCAGCCCCCATTAGCTTCAGGGCTGCCATATGGAGAAATGGGACTGTGTACTGGGGAGGGAGAGCTCCCACCTCAAGCCCTTGTTTGGCTTTTGGAGCTATCATGACTGAAGTTTGAGTGTGGCCCAGTTTAAATTTCTGCTCCCAACATCCCTGGTGCCTAGAGGTAGGAGACATTTTTGTCCCACTGATCCCTGCGGTCTAGTGTTGGGGGACCTTTCTGTCCCCTTGATCCCTAGGGTCTAGTGCTGAGGGAAAGTGGAAGATCGGGAAGGAGGGAGGAAGGAGGAGAGTGGGAAGAACTGGATCAGGGCTAGATTAGTTGGAATTGAAGAACACAGGGTACATCATCAGAGTAGAAAAAGTGGATTAATGGTGAACAGGCTTGCCAGCTGAACTCAAGCGGACGAGCTGGATTCTGGTTATTTGGGGGCAGGTCATTACAGGATCCGGATCTGAGGTCTGCGGCCTCCTGTTCCTCACAGACAGGAACAGGAGGGTCTCTCTGGGTTCTTCACACAATCCATCATCCCGCTCCCCAGGTCTGGACACCAGACCTTAGTCTCAGACCTTAGTCATCCAGATCCTTAGTCTTCTCACACGCCACCAGCCTGTCCTTCATGACCATCACCTCGAGTTCCATAGAGGTCATGGTCTCACAAACCTCCACTATGTTCACCTCCAACTCCGTGTTCTTCGACACTGGATTGACTATGGGGCACTCCAGTGTCTCAGCCAAGCAAGGAAGGTGGAGGCACCTCAGGGGTCCCGCCTGGCTCCACCTCCCATATAGCCCCACCTCCAGATCCCCATCAGGAACTTCTCCCTCCTGGAGACCCACCGCACCACTCACCCTCTTCAGGGTACCCTTGGAATTCCAGCAAGGCCTGGGGCTCAGATGCTCCTGATTTTAGGACTGAGAATCCCCTAACGATGAAGGCACCATGTGAGTAGGCAGGTCTAGAGCCTGATGCGCCTTCCTTCCTGTCCCTGAGCCCCTGGCCACCCCCTCACCTGGGTTTCCCTCAGCTCCCTGAAGGTGGCCTCCAGCAGGGCCTGCTGCTTGGTTAGCACCTGCTGCAGCTGGTCCATGAGCGGCTTGTGCCTCAGAACCTGCTCGACCTTGGAGCCCAGGTGAGTGGGACATCCATGTGTGGGGTTACACCTGTGTGCTGCTTTTGATACCAGCAGAAGCATTCCAGGCTGCAGGCACTGCACCTTCTGATCTTGCATGCACATCTCTGTCATGAGACAGGGCCGAAGGCTGTCCAGATCCCACCACAACATTCAGGGCCCAGACACTCACACACAGGCCCAAGGAAAACAGCACATCAGGTATCCTGTCCCCTGCACATTCCCCTGGGGGTCTTTCTCCAAAGTCCTAAGAGATGGGGCCTACCCCTAACTCGACCCAGCAGCCTCCCCGCTTCTAGGACCCTCTCTGTGCAGTGAGGGCAAATCCGCACCCCCAAAACCCCTCTAGCCTCTTCTAGATTTTGATATATTATAGTGGGTGGCGTCCTGGCCTGTCCTTCCTCCCACCACCCCAGGCGGGCTCCTACCCTCACAGTGGGTCTCCCCCGGCACCTTCTGTCATTTCTCCATATCCACCTTGTCCTGGTTCACTCCCCTTGCAGCCAATCCGGAGGTGGCTCTGCAGTAGCACCTGCTCCTCCTCCTGCTCATTCTCAGAGACCGACACTGATCAGAGGCCACGTCCTACTGCGGGAGGCCAAGAACCTACTCCTTTTGCTGCTGCAGACACTCACCTGTTTGTCCTGCAGTCCCACCTGTGGGCGCAAGGCTGGGAGTGAGGACAGGCAGCCAGGGTATCCTGCTCTGGGTCCAGGGATGTGGAGGTCAAGCACCGACTCCCAGGCCCAAGGCTGGCAGCGCCTGGGCAATCTGTGCCCTGCACAGGCCCCCATGGTCTTGTTCCAGGAGCCTAAGAGCTGAGACCTCCCTTGACTGGGGACCCTGTCTCCTGTCCTGTGCTCAGGGATCACCCCTAATGGTGCTCAAAGATCCATACGAGGTGCCAGGAATCAGCACAGGATAGAAGTATGCAAGCAGACTCCTCACCACCTGTTCTAGCTTTTGATATATTACATTTCCTTGTTTGTTTGCTTCTTTGGTTTTGGAACCACAGCAGGGATCAGTCCCAGCCATGCTCAAGGGATTCTATGGGACGCCAGAGATTGAAGTCAGATAACTCCAGTGCCCTTCCTGCTCTACTATCTCCTGGCCTCTTTTATCTTTTTCAAAATAAAAATTTTAACTTTCCGTTGATTTTTCTACACTGCATCCCGAAAGGAATACCAGTTTACAATGGTGCGTGTGAAATTCCCAAATGCTCCAGTGAGTCCCACTGCAATCAGAACCACCCCTCTAACTCTCCCCTGCTCTCTTTTTGCTATACTTGGACATTTTTGGAGGGACATACCCAGTGTTGCTCAGGCCTTACTCCTAGCTCTGTACTCAGGGACGACTCCTGGTGGGGTTTCGGGGATCAAATGCGGTGCCCGGGGTCACATCTGAATTGGCTGGTCCACAAGGCAAATGCCCTTCCCTCTGGACCACCCCTCCAATCCTGCAAGATAGTTTTCTTGAAAAAAACTTACTCAGTGAGATGTGAAGGGAGGACGTGTTCAAAAGAGCATGTGGGCTGAAAGAGCTGACCACTCCCCCTAACTTCTAAAGGCCAGTAACTGCCTGTACCTGTCAATCACAAACTGCCACTCGGGAAGGTCCCTTGGGCCTGTCCCTCACCCCCATCTCTGTACCCCGAGAGGCCTCTGCAGGTCCCCTGCAGCATTTTCCCACTTCCATATCTAATGCAAATGAAATTTGTTTGCCATTTATAAATGCCCATACAGAGTTTCCCCTTAAAGTAAATGAAATAATCATTTGTAAAAAAGAGATTAAGTAATGACATGTTGAATGGTGCTCAAAGCAGGACACATTTGAACCACTGATCTACTCATCATGCACTGTCTCCAAACTCAAGTCCAGCATCACATTTCCACAATTCTATAAAGATCCCAGTGCCTCAGCTGAGCTCTGGATTTAACCTCAGAAAATGTACTACACATCTAATTCTATAAATCCAAATATAAGGCATTCTCCTATTAAATTTTTTTTATTGAATCGATGTGAGATAGACCATTACAAACCTGTTCATGATTAGGCTTCAGTCATCATTGTTCACCCATCCCTCCACCAGTGTACATATCCCACCTCCAAAGTTTCCAGTTTCCCTCCCATCACCCGCCCACCCACCTCTCCACCCCGGCCAGCCTTTTTTTAAAAATTTTTATTAGTGAAACACCATAAGGTACAGTTATAGACTTACAAATTTTTGTGTTTGGATTTCAGTTACACGATGATCGAGTACCCATCCCTCCACCAGTGCCCATTCTCCACCACCACGGATCCCAGTATCCCTTCCACACCCCATTCCCTCCATCCCTCTCTGGCTCTGTGGCAGGGCATTCCCTTTTGTTCTCTCTCTCCTTTTGGGTGCTGTGGTTTGCAAAAGAGGCATTGAGTGGCATTCATGTTTGGTCTATAGTCTACTTTCAGCATGCTTCACCCATCCAGGCAGGACCCTCCCAACACCCTTTACTTGGTGCTCCCTTCCCTATCTGAGCTGCCTTTTCCCCCAGCATGTGTGGCTGGCCTCCAAGCCATGGAGCAAACCTCCTGGTACTTATCGAGACTATTCTTGGGTGTTAGTCTCCTATTTTGTTACTTTATATTCTACAGATGAATGCAATATTTCTATGTCTGTCCCTCTCTTTCTGACTCATTTCACTTAGCATGGTACTTTCCATGTAGTACCACTTGTATGTACATTTCATGAATTCATCCTTTCTAACAGCTGCTTAGTATTCCATTGTGTAGATGTACCAAAGTTTCTTTAACTGTTGCCTACTGACCAAGTAAAAGAATGCTTGATTTTTCATTCCCCCTTTGTCCTGCTCAAAGCTGGGCAACTTCCCAGGTTTCCAGGCTTTCAGGGATTCCCCACAAAAACCCAAGCAAAGCTGCTATCAATGCGGACAGCCAGGCCATTTCAAAAAGGAATGTCCCAACAACCCCTTGCGGAAGAAGGGGGGATCACCCGGGGTATGTCCCAGATGCAAGAGAGGCAATCACTGGGCAGCCGAGTGTCGCTCCAGACGGGATAACTTAGGCAATCCACTGCCGCAGGGAAACGGCGGGAGGGGCCTGCCTCGGGCCCTGCAAGCCTTCAGGCAGGAGGCCTATCAGAAATTAGGTCAAAGTATCAGCCTGCTCCCTATAGCTTCCCTCCCTCTGTCAGGGGCTCCTCAATTCCCAGCTCAGGTCTAGACCTTTATGCCTCTGTCCGGGCGGTACTAACACCATCTATGGGAATTGAAAGTTTGGAGACGGGGGTCTATGGCCCCCTACCGCCCGGAACCACTGGCCTCATTCTAGGGTCAGAAAAGGCTCTCCTGCAAGGATTGCAGATATACCCAGGATCTATCACAGAGAGCTACATAGGACAAATTCATGTCTTGGCAGATTCCCCCCGTGGCATTGTGACGATAGAAAAGGGACAGCTGATTGCACGCCTGCTCCTCCTCCCAACGTGGCAAGGCCCCACCTAGATGCTCTCGGTCCAGGGTCAGACAAACGGAGGCTGCTCAGATAATCCAGCCCAAATATTTTGGATTACCCATATGGCTTCCTGACCACGCTATGCGCTAAGAATCAACTCAAAGGAATTCTCTGGGCTATTAGATACTGGGGCGGATGTCTCAGTGATATCCAGTAAATATTGGCCTGCCAACTGGCCTGCCACAATGGCTACAGCCGTTTTGCAAGGACTTGGCCAAGTCCGACCCAGCCGTAGCACCCAAGTATTGACCTGGGAGGACGCCGAGGGCCATAAGGGCCAGTTCCAGCCTTATATTGTCCCAGACCTCTCCACCAATCTTTGGGGACGAGATATACTCTCAGCTATGGGCGCGGTTCTGGTTACATCACCCAGTCGCTCGCAGACATCGCCAGTCTCCTTTAAGACCATAGTCCATATCACTAGTGACTGCCCATCCTCCGGGCAGGAAAATCCCGTGACTTTAATGCCCGTTGAGGAACTGGAAGAAACTAGCCCTTTTTAATCGGGGCCACTGTCGAGCGGCCTCCCACCCCAATTACCTGGAAATCAGATGATCCAGTCTGGGTGGAGCAGTGGCCCCTACCTAAAGAGAAATTACAGGCCGCACATGCCCTAGTGTCTGAGCAATTAGAAAAGGGGCACATTACCCCATCCACATCTCCCTGGAATACCCCAATCTTTGTTATAAGGAAAAGGACAGGCGGGTGGAGATTATTGCAAGATCTCAGAGCAGTCAATGCCACCATGCATCCAATGGGGGCCCTGCAGCCAGGGCTCCCCCATCCCTCCGCTATACCAAAGTCCTGGTAATTGTTAGTGATAGATCTTAAAGATTGTTTTTTCAATATTCCATTAGCTCCTAAAGATTGTCAAAGATTTGCCTTCTCTCTACCTTCCCCCAATTTTCAGGAGCCCTATCAGCGCTAGCAATGGGTAGTCCTTCCCCAGGGCATGACTAATAGTCCCACTATGTGTCAGATATATGTTGCAGCGGTTTTAGCGCCAGTCCGGGCTCGTTTCCCCAGTGCACTTTTGATTCATTATATGGATGGCATCTTAGCCGCCTGCCCCACCAAAGACCTGTTACTTCAACTCTATGATCATGTCCGGGTCGCCCTGGAATCAGCAGGCCTTGTAATCTCCCCGGACAAGGTACAGCTCTCCCACCCATACAGATATTTAGGATACACCATTAACAAGGTGGGAATAGTGCCTCAAAAAATATAGTTTGCCACGTCTCATTTAAAGACTCTACACCACTGGCAACAGTTTTTGGGAGAACTCCAATGGCTCCGACCATCCTTCTCCCTGCCCACGGGAGAGCTCAAACCTCTTTTTGAACTATTGAAGGGGGATTCTGACCCCTCCTCACCTTGTCAATTGACCCCAGAGGCACAATTGGCTCTTAGAAAAGCAGAACATGCCTTAGAAGAAATGCAAATACACCATATTGATTACAATCTACCACTACAATTTATAGTGCTTGCTTCAGAGTTTGCCCCAACTGGAGTTTTCTGGCAGATTGGTCCATTATATTGGGTCCACCTCTCAGCTTCCCCCACCCGAACGGTGATTCCCTATCCCACCTTAGTTTCTCAATTACTCTGGAAGGCTAGAACCATAGGGTGTGCACTCTTTGCTAAGGATATGGACATATTGGTCGTTCCCTATTCCAAAGACATGATTAATAATCTGATGCAATATGATGATTCCTGGTGCCTTTTTGTCTGCTCCTTTAAAGGCCAAATTACACAGGCATATCCCAAACATAAACTCCTGCAAAGCTTCAGGATTTGCCCTATTATCTTCCCTCGAATCATAAAGACCACCCTCCTTCCGGGTGCACGGACCCTCTTCACTGATGGCTCTAAGCGCGGTCGAGCCTTAGTGGTTGATGGGCAGGATGTTCACGCCATACAGCTTGCTGAGACCTCGGCACAATTTGCAGAAGTATCTGCTGTATTATTGGCCTTGCAGACATTCCCTAATGAGCCCCTCAATATTTACACTGATAGTGTGTATGTTGCTAATATCTTCCCCCGATTAGAAACAGCACCCCACATAGGTGAGGGCTCGAAAATTTTATCTCAATTACAAACATTGTAATTTTATCTCAATTACAAACTGTTGATTTGGGCCAGAAAGGACCCCCTCTTTGTGGGTCATATTAGAGGACACTCTGGCCTCCCGGGACCCCTTGCAGAAGGCAATGAACGAGCAGATAAAGCTACCCGCTTAATAATGACATCCCTAGAATGTGATAAGGCCATGCAGCTACATAAAAAATTCCACCTTAATTCCCAGTCTCTTCGTTTTCATACGGGTTGTTCCAAAGCTGAGGCTCTCTCCATAACCACTGTCTGTCCCACTTGCGCTCCTTATATACATTCCCCATCCCTGGGAGTCAATCCTAGAGGACTGAGAGCAAATGGTATTTGGCAAATGGATGTGACCCACACTAACTCATTGGGAAACCGGCATTATCTCCATGTCTCGATAGACACACACTCGGGCATGATTTTTGCCTCACTACATGCCGGGGAAAAAACGAAACATGTTATAGATCACCTTACTGCTGCTTTCTCATATATGGGAAATCCCAGGCAAATTAAAACTGACAATGGACTGGCCTATACAAGCCGCGCTTTTCATTCCTTTTGTGAAACGTGGGATATTACATATACAACAGGCATTCCCTATAACCCCCAAGGACAGGCTATCATAGAGCGAGCGCACTGACATCTCAAAACTTACATTTCTAAAACAAAAGAGGGTGAGATCTACCAAGGCTGTCAAGGGCCACAAGCGCTCCTATTTGCAACCTTATTCATTTTGAATTTTTTGCTCCTCGATGATTCAGGCCGCAGTGCAGCCCAACGTCACTTTGCTACTCCGGCTCCCCTTAAAGCAATGGTGAAATGGAAGGATCTGTCCTCAGGAACCTGGCAACCAACGGCAGCAATCCTTGCCAGAGTCAGAGGCGCAGTCTGTGTATATCCAACTAATACAGAAAAACCCATTTGGGTGCCGGAATGCCTGGTCAGGCCAATACACGAGCCCCCCGATCATTTGTCCCCCACAGCTGGGAAAAATAATGAAACTCACCTCCAGGGTACTTAGCCCTGAGACGAATTTCCTTCTCTTTTTGCCACAGGAACAAAATGACCACAACGACGCTTGTGGCCTGGACCCTCGCTATATTATTAATGAAGGACCCTACCGAAACTCATGCCAATCGACACCAACCATTCAATCAGACCTTGGTCATAAGGAGTGGAGAGGACTATGAGGTTGGGAGTACCACAAGTGCCCCTCTTTTCTGAGCCATGCTCCATTCTGGTCAAGCCACACTGGGTCCTGCCTGGTTTGGCAGCACCCCTTAATCAGTGCTTCCCTGACTTATATTTTTCCCTGGAAGACGCCTACCCCTTTCAGGATGGTTTTGAAAGGCCCCCGGCCAGAGCCTAAATGAGACGCAATGGCTTTTTCACCTGCCCCGGGTTCCGGACAGGCCAATGGAGGAGAACCTGCGGTGGCCCTGAATCTTACTATTGTGCCAGCTGGTCTTGCGTAGATTCTAATGATGGCTATTGGAAGTGGTCGGTTGACCACGACCTGGTTAATATTTCTTATGCTGTGCCACTGAGATATGGCTCATATTCTGTACAATACCACCCCCAAATGCTTCTGGTCAAAATCTCCTTCACTGATAAGGGAAGGTTTGAGACCCGATGGGTCAACCGCCTGAATTGGGGACTTATGTGGTATAGCAGGCCATGGCATGGGGTTATCCTGCAGATCCTCTTAAAAATCGAACCCGTGCAGCAGATTCTGCTAGGCCCTAACCAGGCACTTGAGGCTCTAAAACCCCCTCTTAAGCCCACCATTACTACCATGGCTGGCCCTAAGAGGACACCACCTCCTGTTACAGCCGGCCTATCCATCCCAAAACCCAGTTTTGGCCCAATCATTAACCCCCTCAGGAGTCTTATCGAAGCCACATATCAGACTCTGAATGCTACTGCCCCAAACCTGACTGAAGCCCCACGCCACCGTTTTATGAGGCTATGGGTATTAACGCCTCATACAATGTTAATTACAGAGCCCCAGGAGAGTGGAAGGCCCACCCCCAGGGACTAACCATGACCCAAATTAGCGGTCAAGGGACATGTGTAGGTACAGTCACTCAAAACAAGAAGGAGTTGTGTGCACAGAATGTGGAGTCCCCGGGATGGAGTAACTCCGCCTGGATCTCACCAAAAATGGGAGCTTGGTGGGCCTGTTCATGTTCAGGATTAACTCCCCACTTGGCAGGCTCAGTATTTAATGCCTCCCAAGAATTTTGTCTTATGGTTATTGTTGTCCCAAAAATTATATACCACCCTGCTGAGGTACTCCTTGACTATTGGTGCAATTCCCCTGATGTCCTGCGTAGGAACCGCAGGGAACCCATATCCGCACTAACCATCGCCACTCTGTTTGGCATAGGCCTGGCAGGTGCCGGCACTGGCATCGCTGCTCTGGTAACCCAATATTCTGGTCTAACTTCTCTAAGAGCAGCTATTGATGAGGACCTGGACCGAATAGAAAAATCTATTAGCCATCTTGAAAACTCCTTGACCTCCCTGTCGGAAGTAGTCTTGCAAAATAGGAGGGGGCTCGACTTGCTCTTCCTTAAAAACGGAGGGCTGTGTGCAGCGCTGGGAGAAGAGTGCTGCTTTTACGCCGACCACACGGGGGTAGTCGAGATTCCATGGCTAAGCTGAGAGAAGACCTGGAACGGCGTAAGAAGGAGAGAGAGGCTCACGAAGGGTGGTTTGAGTCATGGTTTAATCAATCCCCCTGGTTCACCACCCTGATATCTACTATAGCAGGCCCTCTGATCATACTATTACTGATGCTTACATTCGGGCCCTGCATCCTGAGTCGACTTGTCTCATTTGTCAGAGACCAGATTGGCAGGGTTGATCGGCAAATCACTCAAATTCACTTTATGCAACTGAGAGAAACTAGCAAAGAGCAGCCCTATTCAGAAAGGTATTTCTAATGGGCCTGGGAAGCCTCTTCCTTTATCTGTTGCAGTGACCTGATCCCGTGGCCGGTACCGGAAAACGCAGGAGGAGAAGGAGTGCGGACCGGACCTGTACAGAACCCCCCCGATCACTGAACGAAGAGATCCCCATCACCCCTCTACCCTACCCCTGCCCCTCTTTTCTGAGCCATGCTCCATTCTGGTCAAGCCACACTGGGTCCTGCCTGGTTTGGTAGAAATGTCATCAATTCTCCCCTGTGCCTCCTCGTGGTTAAGGAAGTATGCCCTTGCCCAGGATACCCAATGACGGGCAACTTCTGTCACCGCCGCGCACACCTAAGACAGGGGCTAAAGCATTCTCCCCAATGACGGGTACCACGGCGGGGCGACGGACGACCTAAGACAGGGGTCCTGGCGTGCCATAATTGGAAAAAGGGGTGAGATGTTGCCTACTGACCAAGTAAAAGAATGCTTGATTTTTCATTCCCCCTTTGTCCTGCTCAAAGCTGGGCAACTTCCCAGTATAGGAGGTTTCAGTTTGGGGGACAAAGCTGGGCAGCTTCCCAGTACATGACGTTTCAGTTTGGGGAAAATGCACCCTCGTAAATGATTTGTAAATGTACGAGGAACAGCAGTCTCTATGGATATGTCAAAACTGCAACAAAGCAGGCCGCTCCGACCGGTAGCGTTAGGTCGAAAGGGTCACCAGGTGGCTGACCAACGGTGCATGGCTCTGCCCACTGTGACTGACCAACGGTGCATGGCTCTATTCATCGTCCCATCCACTTTCCCACGTCCCATCCCCTTTCCTTTCTTTTGGGTGGGTTGTGGAAACATACTTAAGTCTGTACCTGTGCTCTGAATAAACGCACGCATTCATGCCATCTCCTGAAAGACGGAACCCTGTGTGACTCGAGTGCTGATTTCACCCTGACGGCCCACCCTGGCTCGGCCCCGCAGTGCCGGACGTGACATTTAACCAGTCATCCGTTCTCAGGCACTTGGGTTTTTTCCAGATATTCAGGTCAGCCTTTTTGGAAGATGTTTTTATTATCTCTCTTTCTCTCTGTTTGTTTCTGTCTCTGTCTGTCCCTGTCTCTGCCTTTTCTCTCTCTCTCTTTTTCTCTGTCTCTGTCTCTCTCTCTTTGTCTCCCTTTTTGTGGTTTACAATATAGATACTGAAAGGGTATCAGGAATATCCCTTTACCTACTTTTAACACTCAAGGATTTCAAATTTGGACAAAAAATAGAATTGTTGTTTCAGGCACATTGGCCAAAGGGAGAACTGGAAATGGTCTCTGCTATGGACAACCAGGGATCTGCAGATCTGCAATGACTGACCACAGCCTGGCCCCTGCTCTCAGGTTCCAGACAAATCCTGAAGACCAGGAGGTCTCCCAACCCCAGATAGGGATGGGATGGACAACTGCCTGCCAGGACACTCCTACAGAAGATGAAGGTCCGAGGCCACCTGGGAACACTAAGCTGGCCTGGTTTCTCATCTTCAGAATGGCCAGGCCTGGGTAACCGTGACATGACATGACAGGTAAAATACTCATAGTATTATATGTGTGTCTCCTGGGTGGCTCACCACAGTCTGGGAAGAACAGAGTGGGGGTCTGGTGTTCTTTGGGAGGTCAGGAACTGCGCTCGAGGGCCACTATATTTCTAAGCTGCCGGAGGTCAGAGCTGGCACATGTCCAGCACGCCCCTCACCCTGCCACCTTTATGCCCTAAGAGGAGCCTTCCACTTACCCCGTGACTTTCAGGAAGTGCAAGATGACATGTATTTCCTAGCCCACGGGGAAGTACCTTGTGACCCTGTGGGCTCAGGCACCAAATTTCCAACTGTGGGCTAGTGTTGGGTAAGGACTGGAAGGAAGAAGCCCTCCAAGTGCCCCCTCCCTGCCCCAGGAACGGACCCTTTTGCAAGGTCCCTGAACCCCACGGCTCTCACAGCGGCAGGTATCATGCCCTAGACTCACCACACTCAGGAAGACACAGGGGTCCCAGAGAGTGTTGGCAGAAGAGGGGACCTGCTTGGTATCCCACTGAGCAGTCAGCCTTGCCCTGGCCGTGTCCCAGGAGCTGCCTGTAAATGCAGTGCAGAGTGTGAGGATCCCATGCGCGCCTCATCGGGTCTCTGCTGTTTCCTAGCCTGTGACTATTTCTCTCTTGCATCTACAATGTGGGGTCCCCGCCAAAATGACTCTAGAATTTATATGTGGGGTTGAGGGCATTGATTGGTCTAGGATGTGGACTCCCAAGTTCCAGGTAAAGCCCATATGTTTCCTTTGGTATTTGGCATGTGGTTCAGTGAGGATGTTGGGAATTTTCTACTGTGAAACTATGTAGACAAAAGGGCATCATTTTCCAGACCAGACTACCAGTGAAATGTTAGTTTTTCTCTCCTTGATGGCCTTGGTATTCTCTTGGGCTCCTGGCAAAGAGACCCCCACACAGACACTGCTTGATGCTTGATGCAGTCACAGGTGGGTCTTGATCTCATCCTGGACATTCATCTTACTAAAGCTTCAGTTTCCCAGTGATTGTCCTTGATTCAAACATTCTCAAATGTGCATCACGTGGAGGGCCTTGGTTGGACCTCGGACAGGCGCCAGGTGACCCTGATTTGGACAAGGGAAGGCCTAAGGTCCCACATGTGATATGGTCCAGAGTACAGCATGGGAGAGTCTCTGGCCAAAAGAATTGTCAAGGAACCCTTGAGTCTGGGATAGACAAAATAAAACTGGCCCCAGATTTGGAGTCTGGGGAGTAGGAGCAGATGACAAGGGCCAGGAAAAGCCAACAGATCTGACCTTTCATGCCTGACTTTACATTGAACTAAATTTGAAGCAGCAGATTGAAGGAATCTGTAATTCTCTTACTGAGCTTATGGAAGATGACAGGCAACATTGATGAGAAGCAAATTTCACCATTGCTGTAAACGTTTAACTTAAAGAGGTGAGGAAACAGAAACATCTGCATCAGCAAATGTTACCGTGTCCAAGTGTAGAACCGTGGGTCTTCTGGCAGGGAGAGCTGGAGGCATGCTGTGTGTGAGCAGGGCAGGAAACGCTCGGGCACTGAGGGTCTGCCCCAATGGCACTGCTGCCAGCACCTAGACTAGCCCTGGTCTCCTTGGTCACAAATACTAACAGTAATAGAAATGGGGAGTAGTGCTGAGCCCCCAGGGTCGACTCTCTGGTGCACTGAGCTAACACCATGGATTGCCTGAGGCTGCCAAAGCAGATGTAAACTCTGAAGGTACCTGTAGAGACCAGACAGGGGAAGGAGACAGAGTCTGGGTGGGGAGGCGGGGTGCGGGGCAGGAATCCTGACAAAGGTCACCAGCAAGTGCAGACCAGGGTGCTAGTTTCATCTTGATTGACAGTTGACCCTTGATGAGCATGGAGTCATTGAGAATATACCCTGGATGGTAGGATCATGACAGGGGTGAGGGGGCAGGGGGTGGGATGTGCCTGCTAACTGTGCTCTGCTCCTTTGCCTGAGCAGCCCAGAGGTGAAAAAACATCACCCCATCCCCAGGGCTGATTCTGGTCTCCTCACTGCTCTGTGTGCCCCAGAGGCCAGATGGGGGCTGTGGTGATTGGGAACAGGAAGAGGGTCTCTGACTCAACTGGCCACCCAGGTAGAAAAACACCTTACAGGTCCAGAATGCCATGGGCAGTAAGGGTCCAGAACCAAACAGACTCCCTGGCAGCAGTTGTCTCTTCAATCAATGGGCCCTGGGCCTGCTCAGTGCCCAGCAGGGAGGAAAAGCTGTTTTCTCCAATGAGGACTGAACGCTGCTCTACTGAAACCAGTCAGGAGGGGGAGGGGGCTTTGAGCCAGTTGAAAGAATGAACTCGAGAAAGGCCAGGGAGCTGGAGGCTGGTCAGGCCCAGCCGTGGTCAGGTTTGGCCACTCCTGAGGGCCTCACTGTAGAATGGACATCTCTCAGAGTCAGGCCAGAAATGAGAAACAATCCCAGAGAGTCACTCATCACTAAGCATCGCCAGAAGATTAACCTGCAGGTGCTAGTTTGTCAGGATCAGCCGCAGCGGGGTGAGCTAAGGGACTCGCAAATGACTCTGTCTGCCAAGCCTAAGGGAGAGAACCAAGCACGAAGCAAGAGGCAGAAGCGAAAAACTAGGCAGGACCTCTGAGAGACCCACTCTAGGAGGTGGAGAAGATGGATGAGTCAGGAATCACCGAATTTGACAAGAATCCAATGTGAGGTTTGCTCTGACAAAATGGTGACCAGAACCAAATGGCAACCGGCTGAGTGGACAGCAACATTCCTGGAGTCAGAGATCACCTTGTCCCAGGTGAGGAAGACAAGACTTAATGCCCACTTGGTGACAGGAAGCCACCAGGCTTCATTCCAGGTTCCTTACCATTGACCCACGAACAGATGACTAGGACCAGACCAAGACAACTTAAAAGCCCCCTGAGTCTAACCCAGGGCGCAGGTGTACCATTGCCTCACCTGAGGTTCGGAGAGTCCGCCCGGGAGCCCCCCAGTAAGCTACTCCTATTTCCTTAACTTTATTTATATGTCTCTGTCCCTCTGTCTGACCCAGATGGGGTTCCCAAATCTCTCACCGAGCAAGAGACTAAGGGGAAGCAGGTTACCCGAGTAGGATGGAAGGGGCTCACGGGAACGCTCGAACATTGAGTGTAGAAACTGGAGTCACCACTGTGGGAGCACATGAGAGCACTAGGCACCACTGCATGTTAGATGAAAGTTGGTACCGCAGAATCAAGGTAGCCTGTATACAACCTACATAATCATGCTGTGGCCTGCTACTGCCCCTTTGGGGGATAGCTGGGTAGAGCCTGCACACATGGAATACACTAGGATGCTTCCAGCAAATTCTTGGGTGCCACCTGTCTTGGTGAGACTCTGTATGATCCTAAAAGGAAAAACTCCAAAGACAGTCGTTCAATGGGAGAACAGCTTTCACCACCGGCAAGGGGTGAGAGGGCTCAAGCCGCTGATTCCCACAGTCTCCCAGCTCCCCAAACCTCAAGGCAAACCTGGACTTGGTGTTTCCAGAGCCCAGGGGCCCAGAGGCAGGACACAGAGAACTAAGCCCAGAGCCCCAGTAGAAGCTTCGAGAGGGTGTGCAGGATATGTGTGAGGTGTGAAGATCCATGAGAGTGAACGGGCGGCCCCAGGCCCATAGTGCAGTTAGAGGGGAAGGGCTATGAACTGGGCACCCAGGGGTAAACCGGGACCTGCCTGTGCCTGCCCTGAACAGCCCTACCAGGCTGATCCCTGTTGCCTCCCTGATCCCTGGTTCCCATCCAAGTAGGAATGTGACAGGCAGGAAGGGGCATGGCTGACCAAATTCCTGGAAATGACTGGAACAGGATGGCTGTGCCTTCTGAGGCTTTGCCATCTGGTCTGACACATGGATCTGGACACACTTCTTGTCACCAGTAGAGTGTCACTCAGCCAAGGCTGTCCCAACAGGTCCAGGTGTGCAGGAGCAAAGAGGAGTCGGGGCCTGGTTCTCTATTATATGGGGTCTGACCGTGCTGTGATGGTGGCAGTGGGACTTGTATTAGGGAATCTGATGGTCCACAAAGAAGTGGGGCGCTATTATCAGGGATCAGCTCCGTACAGACTCGGGGACACTAGAAACATGTTCCATCCACGGCCCCATCCTGCTCCACTGAAAAACACTGTCTTCCTGCTAGGGTGGGTGCCATCCAGGGGGAGCCTGGCTGTGGGGACAGCACCTTGGACCCACCTGCTGCAGGAGCACTTTCAAGTGCTCATCCTGAGAAACCTGATGTGGCCACTAGGGGGCAAAGTGGGGTCTGTCCCTGGTGCACTGCAGAGGGGAATGGGGAAACAGGCACCAGGGGCAGGGGAGGCCATGGAGGTGCTGCAGTGGAAGGCAGGGCTCTGGGTGCTGCATCCTGCCCTCCCTCCTGGGGACGCATCCGTGATTGAGACCTTCAACCCTTGGGGTGGACTCTCCTGGGGTCATTGACAGGCTTCACACAGGGGCAGGCAGGTGACGCGTCTTGGCATGGTGACATGGCCGAGGCTTCCCACAATCTAGAAGCAATTGTCAACTACTGGCCAGACCTGCCCCGCCCAGTGACACACACACCCACACAGGCCTGGGATAGATCCATTTATTGCAACAATCGTGAAAATCAGACAGTGGCGGTCAGGGACAAAGTCCGCCTTCCTCCTTCCCTCTTCTCAGCCAGCAATACAAAGTCCCCAAACAGCCCCAAAGAGTGTGTAGAATCCGGTGACTGGATGGTACCAGCGGCCAAGCTTCAGGGCTGTCATGCGCAGAAACAGGACCCCACAATGGGGAGGGGAGAGCTGAGTTGTAACTTCTGACCTCCAAATCATTGTTTGCTAGTGCTTGGGGGATATATCTGCCATCCTGATCCCTTGGACCTTGTGGAGGGGGACATTTCTTCCCGCCGATCCCTCGGACCTTGTGGAAGGGGACATCTCGGCCCCTCTGATCCCTCGGACCTTGCGGCGGGGGACATCTCGGCACCCCGATCCCTGGCGTCTAGTGGTGGGGAGGGCATCTCTGGCCTCCCCGATCAATCGCGTCAAGTGGTGGGGGGGCATTTCTGGCCCCCCCCATCCCTGGCGTCTAGTAATTGGGGGGCATCTCTGGCCCCCCCAATCCATGGCTTCTACTGGTGGGGGGGCATCTCTGGCCGCCCCCGATCCCTGGCGTCTAGTGGTTGGGGGGTATCTCTGGCCCCCCGATCCCTGGCGTCTCGTGGTGAGGGGGTATCTCTGGCCACCCCAATAACTGGCGTCTAGTGGTTGGGGGGGCATCTCTTGCCCCCCATCCCTGGCATCTAGTGGGGGGACATATATGGCCACCCCATCCCTGGCGTCTAGTGGTGGGCGGGCATCTCTGCCCCCCCGTTAATCCTTGCCATCTAGTGGGGGGGAATCTCTGGCCCCCCCAATCCCTGGCGTCTAGTGGGGGGGCGTTCCTGGCCCCCCCTTGATCCTTGCCCTCTAGTGGGGGGGAATCTCTGCCCCCCCCGATCCCTGGCGTGTAGTGGGGGGGGCATAACTGCCCCCCTGTTAATACTTGCCATCTAGTGGGGGGGGAATCTCTGGCCCCCCCCAATCCCTGCCGTCTAGTGGTGGGGGGGCATCTCTGGCCCCCCCTTGATCCTTGCCCTCTAGTGGGGGGAAATCTCTGGCCCCCCCGATCCCCGGCGTGTAGTGGTCGGGAGGCATCTCTGCCCCCCCGTTAACCCTTGCCATCTAGAGGGGGGGGGAATCTCTGGCCGCCCCTTGATCCTTGACCTCTACTGGGGGGGGGAATCTCTGGCCCCCCCCCGAACCCTGGGGTTTAGTGGTGGGGGGGCATCAATGCCCCCCCGTTAATCCTTGCCATCTAGTGGGGGGGAATCTCTGGCCCCCCCTTGATCCTTGCCCTCTAGTGGGGGGGGAATCTCTGGCCCCCCCTTGATCCTTCCCATCTAGTGGGGGGGGAATCTCTGGCCCCCCCTTGATCCTTGCCCTCTAGTGGGGGGGGAATCTCCCCCCCCCCAATCCCTGCCGTCTAGTGGTGGGGGGGCATCTCTGGCCCCCCCTTGATCCTTCCCATCTAGTGGGGGGGGGAAATCTCTGGCCCCCCCTTGATCCTTGCCCTCTAGTGGGGGGGAATCTCTGGCCCCCCCCAATCCCTGCCGTCTAGTGGTGGGGGAGCATCTCTGGCCCCCCCTTGATCCTTGCCCTCTAGTGGGGGGGGAATCTCTGGCCCCCCCCTTGATCCTTCCCATCTAGTGGGGGGGGGAATCTCTGGCCCCCCCTTGATCCTTGCCCTCTAGTGGGGGGGAATCTCTGGCCCCCCCTGATCCCTGGCGTCTAGTGGTGGGGGGGCATCTCTGCCCCCCCTTAATACTTGCCCTCTAGTGGGGGGGGAATCTCTGGCCCCCCCCGATCCCTGGCGTCTAGTGGGGGGGAGCATCTCTGCCCCCCCTTAATCCATGCCCTCTAGTGGGGGGGAATCTCTGCCCCCCCGATCCCTGGCGTCTAGTGGTGGGGAGGCATCTCTGCCCCCCCGAATCCTGGCGTCTAGTGGGGGGGGCATCTCTGGCACCCCCATTTCCTGGGGTCTATTTGAGGGGGAAACTGTGACCCCTGATCCCTGGGGTGTCTAGGGGTGGGGACATTTCTTACCCCACATCTCGGGGTCTAGTGGATGGAGACTTTACTGTCCCCCTGATTTCCCGTTTCTTGAGATGGAGAATAGTTGTGGCTTTGCCCTGATCCCTGGTCTTGCAGTGAGGGATATCCCTGGTTCTAGTGGAGGGAGAAGGGCAAAGGGCAGAGGAAGAAGGCAGAACTCGGGTGGCATGGGGAGGACGGGGCTGGGCTAGGTCAATTGGGTGAGAGCGGCAGGGTGCGTCGGTGCAGTAAAATCGAGGTGTCAGCTGGGTGTCAGGCTGCCAGTGGAGCTCTTGCTGACCAGCTGCGTTTTCTGGATTTTCGGCGGGTCATTACAGGACCTGGGTCCGATGACGGTGGACTCCTCTTCCTTAAGGACAGCAACAGGAGCGTCTCTGGATCTCACAAAGGCCATGGTCCCTGCCCCCTCGGACTTGACTGACTCCTCCAGCTCCTGGACTCTGGCACTCCTCCTGCCTGGCCTCCTGTGCCTCCTCCTTCTCTGTGGCTTCCAGCTCCTCACGTTTTGTGTCCAGGAGCACCTGTGTCTTGTTCGTCTCCACGCCAATCCCTTTGGAGTGGATGGGATGTGGGGCAGCATAAGGGTCTCAACCAAGGAAGGGAGGTGGGGGGCTGGGGGTGGGGCCGCCTGGCTCCCCTCCCCAGTAGCCCCGCCCTCTGACCCACAGGGGCTTCTCCCTGTCACTCACCCTTTTCCGGGACTCCTTTTCACTTTACCAGGTTCTGCAGCTGCTGTTTCTGCTGCTGAGTCCCACAGAAGAGCACCTGGGGTGAAGGCACTTGCTGAGGAGGCAGGTCTAGGGCCTTCCTGCCCCAGAGCCCATGGACCCTCTCTCACCTGGTCTCCCTCAGCTCCCTGATGGCGGCCTCCAGCAGGGCCTGCTGCCTTGGTGGCACCTGCAGCAGCTGGTCTATGGGCTGCTTCTGCCGCAGCATCCGCTGGTTCAGCTGCTCCTCCTTGGAGCCCAGGTGACAGCGGGCATCCAGGTTCTCTTGTCGGCAGCTATGTGCATTTCCAGGTACCAGCAGAATCGGCCCCAGGAGGCCACTGGCACTGCACCTTTTCGTCCTGCCCTGGCATCTGTGGGAGGTAGGACAGTGTCTGTGAGGACAGGCAGGAGGACCGACTACATCCCAGCCAGGAGATGCAGGGCTCAGACCCTCAGCCACAGGCCCCCATGGCGTCTTTGTCCCAGAGCCTAGGAGTTGGGTCTCCCTCTGCCTCGGACCCTGACTCCTACCTGGCAACTGCCAACTCCAGACCCCTCTGTGTAGTGTGGGCCGGTCAGTGCCACCACAGCCCTCAGGGCATTCTGACCTGTCCTTCCTGCCATCACCCAAGGCAGGCTCTTGGCCTCACAGGGGGTCTCACCAGCCCATTTCACAGACCAGGAAAGTCACAGCCCAGAAGACTGAATGGCTATGCCCCAAGAATACCCTAGGGTGGAGGGGAGCTGATGGCCAGCAAACCCCTGCCCCCTCTCTCAAAACTCTTCGAGTACGGCAACTTTTCGTGGGCTCGCAGTGAAGACATGTTGGAATGATAGGTGATAATTGGAGATGATAGGAGACTCGTTCAGCTCCAAGACTGGGGAATGTTACCCAGACCCCTTCCACTGTTACAGAGACACAACTCGAGCCTGGCCGGGCTCCCGGCCGGCCACCCCACAGCCCTCAGACTCCAGGCGACGCTGCACCCGCTTCTCTCACCCCAGCTCAGTCCCCTCGGCCCCCACTCACATCCGCAGTTGTTCTCCGGGTTCACCCGTTGTTCCTGGAACCTCCTGCCTCCACCTGTCCTTCGAAATGTTTTCAACGATGTGGCTGTTTCGGGGGCACCCAGAGGCCGGTAAACCTGAGAGGAAGCAGACAGTCAAGGACCCCAGACAACTAGAAACAAGCGTTGTATGTCCCGGCCCTAGAGCTCTCTGCATTTTCAGGGTCGTAACATTCTGGGGAGTGGACAGCTGACCCCATTTCCTCTGGCTGCCCGCAGAGCAGGACACAGGTGTGGAGGGACAGGGAGACTCGCCCAGCTCCTGCTCCCAGCCGGTCTCCCGTGTCACAATGCCCCATTCACAGGACCCCTCCCTGGAAACTCGAAGTCAGTCCTCCCCGACTTGCCCTCCTCGGACATCACAGACTTCAAGCTCCTGGTGCTGTGCACCAGCCCAAATCACTCAACCCTTAAGGATGACGCTCTAAATTGCAAACTTCTGCCTTTATCAGATACACTTGATGTTTTAAAATTCTTTTCTTTCAGCTCTTTCTGTCCCAAACAAGAGGGGAAGCGTGTTTTTGCACAGTTAAACCCACTGCCAGGAGGGTCTGTGGTGAGGTTTCTGGGAGTCAGGGACCCTGCTTTGACTCCCCAGCTCCTCAGTGATGCCCTGAGCTCCCACCCCCATTGTTTCCTGAGTCGGGTGGGCCAGTGTCCAGCCACCCAGGTCTTTGGTCAGCGGGAGCCCAGGAGATCCTATTCTGGTGGCAGGAGGAAACAGGGCCTGGAGAGAGTGTCTCTGGGGACTCCCATCCCAGAGTCCCGGGAGACCCTGGCGAGGACAGAAGTTGCTGGAGGACAAGACTGCCTGAAAACGTGGCTGTCAATGGGCGGAGGCTTTATCCTGGGCCTCCTGGCCACACACTGACCAGTGCAGAACCAGCGCATGGCCCAGTGTTGGCGGGTTAGCACCGACCTAGCACTTTTTCTTCCCATCTTTTCATGCTCTGCCAATTTCCAATGATCCCCTAGGGAAAGGGTCAACATGCAGAAGGTGCATTGGGGCCACTTCTCCCTTAAGCCTCCTTGAGAGAGGGTGTCCCGAGGGGCGGGGCCACGAGCATTTCTATAGGCAGGGATGTGGCCGTGGCCTCAGGACACTCTGGGTGATTCCTCCCTGCCTTGCCCTCCTCAGACATCACAGGCTTCAAACTCCTGGTGCCAAGCACCAGCCCAAATCATTCACCCCTAACGGATGAGGCGCTGCCATGTGACCCTCCGCCTTTACAAGATATATCTGATGTTTTAAAATTCTGTTCTTCCATCTCTTTCTGTCCTAAATGAGACGGGAAGGGTGTGGTCGCACGGTAAGAGGTTTTTGGCAGGAGGGTCTGTGGTGAGGGGTCTGCGCACCCGGGGACCCTGCTTTGACTCCCCAGCGCCACTGAGGCAGCTCCTCAGCATTTCCCTGAGCTCCCACCCCCATTGTTTCCTGAGCTGGGGAGCCAGTGTCCAGCCACCCAGGTCTTTGGACAGCAGGAGCCCAGGAGGTCCTATTCTGGGGACAGGAACAGACAGGTCCTGGAGAGGGGCTCTCTGGGGACTCCCATCCCAGAGTCCCGGGAGACCCGGACGAGTACAGAGGCTGCTGGGGACAAAACTGCCGGAAGTCTTGCTGGAAATGGGCCCGGGCTTGATCCTGTGGCCTCGGGGCCATACGCTGACCAGTGCAGGGCCAACGCAGGGCCTTTTCTTACCGTCCGTTGCGCTCTGCGAATTTCCAACGATCTCCTAGAGATGACACCTAGAGGTGACCCGTAGATGACCCGTGGAAGGGTCACCATCTGGAGGTGACCCCTAGATGACCCCTCGAAGGGTCAACAGGGGGAAGGTGTGATGGGGCCACTTCTCCCTCAAGCATCCTTGAGAGAGGGTCCCCGAGGGGCGGGGCCACGAGCTTTTTTTATAGGCAGGTAAGGGGGCGTGGCCTCGGGGCTGCAACCCCATTGGCCAGGGAGAAATCTAGAGCTCCCAGGGGCAACCTCACAATGAAAGCTGCACCAGCCTCTGCCCTGGTGGGCCTGACGGGCCTCCCCACCCCACCCGGACCCTCGGGCACTGCCCCCTACCGACGATGGTGGCTTGGAACTCTGTGGGCCTCACGGTGGGCCAGGAGCACTGACCCTTTCGGTCTCCCGTAGCTCAGTCCACGACTTTCTCATTCCCAGAGATCACGTCCCCCCATGCCCAGGCTGGGCTGCAGCTGCCAGGATTCGCCCCTGAGCACCCCTAGGTCTGGCCTGGCTGCTGCTGTGGGAGCCCAGCGAGCCTGGCAGAGGGGCTGTCCTGGTCGCTGTCCCAACTGCCCCTCACTCCAGCCCCTCTCCTTTATCTTCTTGGAGCCCCTGCCCCCTGCCCTGCCCCTCTCCTCTCCTGAAGCCCGCAGAGTTCTTGCTCCCACCTTATCCTGTGTCCACGTTCTCTCTGTCCTTCTGTCTCTGCTTCCTCCCTGACGTGCAGCAGCCAGTTTGTGGGGCCATGAGCCTCCAGACCCAGTCAGTCCCTGACCAATTCCCCCTGTTGCTCAGAGACTTCCCTTTCTGAGTCCTGGAGGGCTCTTAATGACCCCATAGAACCTCCCCACCCCAGCTCTGCCCCTTTCTCTGAGACTCAGTCTATGCTACTGGGAGCTGGACACCAGACTGGGCCTTGGGGAACCTTGATGCTTCTCTGGTGTTGATCCCGGCGTGCTCTGGAAATCCCTCTCAATACACACACTCCCAACTAGGGCCACTAAGCCTGGCCACGCTGCCCTCACGAGTCCTGCAGCCTGAAAGCAACCCCAACTCCCCCATATCGCCCGTGCCCACTATGGCATCCACGAATGCACCTGTCCTCCCTGCCCTGAGCACATTCAGGCCCCAGTGGTCTCCGGCTGTCTCCTGTAGCTCTGACATCTCCCCCTCTCACTTTCGCTGGGCTGAGAATCAAATTTATCTCTGATGGTGGGGCACAGGGTCACTGTGGGCTTGTGCTGTCTGGGGAGCCTGTGGGCAGTGAAGGGTTCCACACTGGGGTGAGGCTCTGGGCAGAGAAATTCCATCCAGTCCTTGAGAGGTTTGGGAAATACCTGGAGGTTTGCAGGTCCTTTACCTGAGACATGATCTGGCCACTAGGGGGCCTGGCACCCACGAAGCATTGGGGGCAAGGTGGGGGCTCTTCCCGGTGGGCACTACAGAGGAGGTGTAGACGGAACAGGCACCATGGGCATGGGCATGTCATGTCAGGTTCTGATCCATGGGGAGACCCCACAGGACAGCTCATGCTTCATCAAGAAGCATGAGCCGTTCCCTGGCAGGACCCACCCACCCAATGCCACACACCCACACAGGCTGGGATGCATCCATTTGTAGAAACAATCTTGGAAACAGGACAGTGGCTGTCAGGGAGACTGATTCAGCCCTCTCCCCTCTCTCTCCTCTGCCACCAATTCATGATCCCCTAAACTGTCCCAGGTAGTGCCTAGAACTCAGTTGCTGACTGTTCCAGCCTCCATCCTTTTCAGGACTTCCTTTCCCAGAATAGAAACAGTGCACTGGAGGAGGGGGAGCTCTCGGCTCAGACTTTTGCTTGGTCTGTAGCCCATGAACCGAAGGTTTGAGTGTTGCCTCGTTTTCCGTGGGCCAGGACGGGTAGATGGTTGTAGCCAAGTGCCGTTTTGAAAATCGGATGCTCTGAATGAGTGTTTCCTCTAAGCACTGAGATCCTTCCAAGTACTGCTTCATTGACCCTCATGGCCTGTGTACATACCTGAGAGGTTTGGGGTTTGTGGGGATCTCTACTTGCTCCAGCCTTTGTGATCAGGAGACCCTGTGGTGCCAGGGAACGTTCTTGACCTCATGCATCCCAAGCCTGTACTGAGTCTCCTGAGACTTCTCTCTGGCCTTCTGGACAGAATTTTTACTCAAAAAGTGGAAAATGCCCTGGACCATGCAAGGACAGCCCACAAACCGGAAATATCTCAACATTTAGGTGGGAAAGCAGGGGTGAGGAGTCATTCTCCACTCCTCTCTCCTGGGATATAGTCTAAGGTGGGGGGTGGGGAGGTGGTCATTTATTATTGCTACTCTTTGAACTATTTCTATGGGGGTGAGTATTTCTGCTCCTGGGACTCCTTATTGTGTAGTGTTGGAGGACATGTCTCCTATCTGAGCTCTGTTCTCTCTTGTGGGATATTTCTTACCCCAGAGCTCTTGTGTCTAGTTTGGAAAACAATTTTCCCCAACATCCCTGGTGTGTTTTTTTTGGAGGAAATTTCAGCTCTGCTCATTCCTGGTGTCGAGTAATTGTGAACATTTCTGTCCTCGGAACCCTGCTGTCTATTGTTAGGGGAAACCTCTGCACCCCATGTCACTGGTGCCTACTGCTTGGGGCCTGTTTTTGCCTCCCAGACCACTAGAGTCTATTACTAGGGGACATTTCTGCCCCCCACATCCCCATTGCCCAGTGTTGGGGGACATTTCTGCCTCCAGATGCACGGTCTTCCCCACACCGCCAGCTTGTCCTTCTTGACTGTTACCACCTCCAGCTCCTCAGGCTTTATGATCTCCACTGTGTTCGCCTCCACTTCAGTGCCCTTGGATTGACTGAAACTGGATAGACTGCTGGGCAGCCCCAGGCTCTCAGCCAACCAAGGGAGGTGGAGGGCTCGGGAGCAGGGTCTGCCTGGTTCTGCCCCCCCCCCCCCCGGGTGTCCTGCCTCTTGACCCCCACTGTGGGCTTCTTCCTCCTGAGGACTCTGACACACATTTTCAGGACACTTTTCTGTCAAAGCAGCAGCCAAGTCCTGCCCTGAGTCAGGCCACTATGGACTGTCCAAGTGGACTGTCACTGCTCAGGCAGAGTCACGACTGGAGACCCAGTGCTGTCACCTCCTTCCCCTCCCTCACCCCTACCACCTAACAGGGAAATCCCTCTTATGGCCTCTAAGAATTTGAGCAGTCCTTCCTTAGGACACTGGGAAAAGGCCGGCCCTGTCTGCTTGCAGCACTTTTCTTTGGGTGTTAGCACCACACCCAGACATGCTCAGGCTTTACCCCTGACTTAGCTCAGGGACCATACCTAGTGGAACTAGGGGGGCCCATTGATCCAACGTCAGCAGTGTGCAAGACGATCACTTTATCTGCTGGACTAATGCCCTGCTCCGAGCGGTATTTTTTTTTCAGCTGCTTCCCACCTAAATCTCCTTCCTGTAGAGTTGGGCTCCCTTAAAGATGCCTCACTCCCCCTTCTGTACGGCACCGTGCCCAGGGAGACAGCCCCGTGGAACCCGAGGCTTCCACTCCCGAGCACTTTCAGACTTTTCAAGAATGGGCCCCAGGGATATTGCAGGGTTTAAGGTGCTTGCCTTGATGCGGCCCAGCCCTGTTCAAGTCCTGATACTAGGATCTCCTGAGCCCTGCTGTAGAGGAGAGTGCACCTCTACCCACATTTCTCGCAGGCTAATTTCAGACAGGCTACCCTGGGGAGCAGGATCTGCAATGATTCACAGGGTCTGGGAGAGACGAGACAGGCACTGAAATCACCCGGGATGGCCCAGAGGTGGTCTGTCACACTGTTCAACGTAGAAACCTGGGAAAATCCCCCGAATTTTCCTACGTTATTGATATGCTCCAGATCCTTCTCTGCACCAAGAAAGCTTGGTCATTTCTTGTTCCATACTCTCCTGTCAGCTGCTTGCTAATACCCCGTCGCCCATCAGATCTGCTGTAAAACTGATCTCTCGCCTTGTGCGGTGTTCAGACTTTGGAGCTGTTCATTCTATTAGCACTATTATCTCATCATGTTCTCCCACATTCCAAAATGTGCTTTTTTTTCCTTTACGGGTCACACCCAGCGATGCACAGGGGTTACTCCTGGCTCATGCACTCAGGAATTACTCCTGGTGGTACTCAGGGAACCATATAGGATTCTGGGAATCAAATCCAGGTCAGCCGTGTGCAAGGCAAACACCCTACTCACTGTGCTATCACTCCAGTCCCTGCTGCTTGGTTTTTAGTTAGCTTCAGGCAGAAATTTTGGCAAAGTTCGTATGAGTTCATAGTCGTTGAAAATTCAAAGTTATATTAGTGCTACAATTCTCATTTGTGAAACAATAAAACTCACTACCAAGCAGGGGAGAAAGCAAGACAAGACCAAAAGGAAAAAGAGCAACACCCAAGCAGTGGCACCTGGTGCCCAGGAGGAGTTGGCAGAGATCAGGGCAGCTGGGTGGCACTGCCACTCGTCCAGTGGAGACAGCACTACCCCAGTGAAGTGGTTAAGGCCAGACCCCAGCACCTCCAGTGTGCCCTTGGTCTAGAGGAGGTGAGAACTGGCAGGGCAGACAAGGGGCAGGGAGAAAGAGGGGAGCCAGAGCAGGAGCAGGAGTCAGGGGTGGAGGATGCGGAGGGGCAGAAGGCAGGCCCCAGATCATTGCCCCAGAGGGCCATGACATGCTGCAGGAGAGAACAAAGTGCCAATATGACACCAGACAAGCTGTGACCCTCTGTGAATGGGAGTGGCAGACATTAAATGTTGGGTAGCTTCCAGAAATGTCTACTGACACCAGGACCACTAGGACAGTCTGACAGAGTCACAGGGAGTCCCCAGGCAGGCAGGGAAGGCAGGGTAACTTGGTACCTACACTCCCAAGAAGAGCCTCGTGGAAACGGTCGCCCCATGACCTCAAGACAGGGCAACATAGGAAGCAGAGCTCGATGAAGGTATCGGAGGTGCAGCCCTTCCCGGCTTTTGCTGGGCCTGAGAATCCATGGTCTCAGCAGATGCTGGGGGTTCCATATGGAAAACAAGGCTCTCCCGGTTCCCCACTTTAGTATCTTATTGGCGTTCGATCTCCCGGCAGAGCTAGAAGAGCAAATAAATGTCCACCTTGACACTGTGGATTCCCCCTTTGGAAAATACCCTCTCCAGGCGCTCTCTAATGGCAGTATCATGCCCCTCTGCTGGTAAACTCATGCTAGGAGTGAGCCTCCAAAGACAGCCGCAATATCTGGTAGCCCATGAGGTGTGGCTAGGGATAGGGAAAGATACTGCGCAGGTCTGGGAGGCAGGAATAGTGGTGGGATGCAGCTCAACTGGGAGCAACCCATTGGCCTCAGTTGAGAAGTCATGACCAGCGCCGAGTCAGTGTGGTCGCTCCTGCTGGTCACCTTGTGGTACCCAGCCCTTCCACTCTCTTGAGTCTGTTTTCCTCTAGTGCCCAATGATTGACCGGCCTGAACCTCAAAAGATGTGTTTCCCCCTTTGCAAATTGTTCCAGGAAGCAGACCCCTGTTTGCGTTTGGGCCAAAGGATCCAGAGACAGGAGGAAACCTCAGTTACTGTGGACCCATTGCCCAAGGATTCAAAAACTCGACCACCTTCTTCAGGAAGACCCTGGCTCTGGACTTAAGAAAATCTTCGTTGGGGCCCTGGAATGGACCATCCTGCAATCTGTAGATGATAAGGTCTTAGTGTCAGAAGCCCAAGAAGACTGAAAGAGAGCCTCAGAGGCACTGCTCCAGCTCTTGGTTGAGGCTGGGCACCAGACCTCCTGGAAGAATGAGCATTTAGAAGTGAAAAAAAGAAAAATAACCCCAAAAAACCCTTTCTAATCAGCAGTAGGGCCCAGAGGCAAAGAGGTTGATCCTCTTAGTGCCTGAGAAAGGGCACCAGGTTCTAGGTGCCCTGACCCAGGGTAGGGCCATTGGCAGAGGTCTGGGCATACCTGTCTCTGAGGCAGGGGGCTCTGTTCTCTCGCTGTGCCACAGAGGTAAACAAACTATCTACCTCCAGGTCCCCATTCAGGGGTGACACTCATGACTAACAAAGGGCCCCAGTGGCTACCAATTGCCCAGATGGCACAGTCCTTGGGATTATGATGTGAAAACCCACATCTAACTTTTGCAACTCTAGATTAATCCCCTAGCCTTTCTGCCTGTCGGATGGGACCCCATCCTCTGACTTGCAAGAAGCAGTTGATTACATCTCTTGCTCAGAACCACTGATCAGTTCAGGAACAGTTTCCAACCTGAGTGGCATCTGGGTAAAGACCATAATAAAGAAGCCCTGAATCCCTCTGGAAAGGCTGGGGGGGAGGGGTGCGCTCGGGGAGGGATAGGGACAAGCGTGAAACATGGTGAGACCCCATGATCTCTTAATTTTCATATTAAAAATTGAAATTTATTTCTTTGGATTTTTTACTGGTTCTTTATTTTATGTTTGAGTTTGTTCCTGCACATATGGATGTGTTGGAGGCTGTGTAACTATTTTTTTATTCAATAATTTTTTAATTATTTTTTTATTAGTGAAACACCATGAGGTACAGTTGTAGACATAAATTTTTTGCTTGGGTTTCAGTCACACAATGATCAAGTACCCATCCTCCACCACCACGGGTCCCAGCATCCCTCCCACCTCCCTTCCCCCTCCTTTCCCACCCTACCTCTGTGGCAGGGGATTCCCCCTTGTTCTCTCTCTCCTTTTGGGTGCTGTGGTTTGCAAGAGAGAAACTGAGTGGTAGTCATGTTTGGTCTATAGTCTACTTTCAGCATGCTTCTCCCACCCTGGGAGGATCCTCCCAGCATCCTTTATTTGGTGCCCTCTTCTCTAGCTGAGCTTCCTTGGAGACTGTGTAACTTCTTTAATTGCAGAGTACGAGTCTCAATGTTGTTCTGTTTGGGTCATCTCGCCACTCCTAGCACGCAGCATCCCTGCCATGGGGGCACGTCTGCAATTGCTTTGTGTAGCCGCATAGCCTCATAGTCCCATAGCCCCATTCCTCAATGGGAAGGGGCAGAGGAGGGGAGAAGGGAGGGGGCAGGAAGGAGGAGGGGGAGAGGAGAAGGGCGGGAAGGAAGAGGGAAGAAAGACAAGGTTGGGGTAAATGAATATGATTTTGACAGGGTAGGTAAAAGACGGAATTACAGGTGAGTAAGAATTCTGTTGAACCATTTCTGACTCTTGGGGGGAACACATCACTTTCAGGCAGGTCACTTTGTGCCCTGGGCTGGGTGTCTGCAGCCTCCTTACCTCACGGGCATCACAGTCTGTCTGATCTTCTGCCAACACCATTTGTCTTTGACGGGTTGTTGGCTCAGGTCTGTCTTGGATCTGGGTGTGATTTCCACCTCTAGGTGAAAGGGAGGATGGGGTGTGCATGGGGTGTCTTTAGGAAGGACACTGCCTTCTGGTTCTCACAGAACACTTGGGGTTCCAAGGCGGGTGTAGCCCGTAGGATGGCGGGGATCAAACCCAGATCAGCCACGTGCAAAGCAACAACCTACCACTGTACTATCGCTCCAGCCCTTGAATTTCTTCTTGGAGGAAGTTTCTGTTCATTATTCCTCTCTGCATTTGTTTGATGGGGTTGGGAGATATTTTTTTGGTAAAGTTCTACCAATGTGCTATATAACTTGGATATTAGCCTTTCATCAGCTAGGTATTGGGTAAATAATTTTTCCCATTCTGTGGGCTATCTTAGTAGCTTAGACGCCATTGCTTTTTTTTTTTAAATAAAAGTTTTATATTGGTGCATCTTTGATTTTTCTGTTCTCTTTTCATGCTTTATATTTTGCTGACTTTTTTGCAAATTTTTATTTTGTCTTTATAAAGTTGTTTACAATAATTTATTACATTTAATATGCAAACACCAATTCCACCACCATCGTACCTTCCCACCACAGTATTTTGAATGTTACCACTCCAAATCTTAGAGGTACTCTCCTGGGGTCATTGACATTGTACTCAGGGGCATGCAGATGACAGGCTCTAGACATGGTGAATCCCATGGCAAGGGCCACCCACAATCTAGAAGCAACTGCCAACTGCTGGCAGGACACACCTCGCCCGAGACACATACCCACACGGCCTGGGATGGATCCATTTATTGAAACAAGCTTGGAAATAGGACAGTGACTGTCAGAGAGTGACCCAGCATGCCTCCTTCCTCTCTCTTCTCCTCAATTCATTAGTGCCCAACCAGCCCCCAAAGAGTGTCTAGAACTGGTTGCTCTGATGTTTCCAGCCCCCATTAGCTTCAGGGCTGCCATATGGAGAAACGGGACTGTGTACTGGGGAGGGAGAGCTCCCACCTCAAGCCCTTGTTTGGCTTTTGGAGCTATCATGACTGAAGTTTGAGTGTGGCCCAGTTTAAATTTCTGCTCCCAACATCCCTGGTGCCTAGAGGTAGGAGACATTTTTGTCCCACTGATCCCTGCGGTCTAGTGTTGGGGGACCTTTCTGCCCCCTTGATCCCTAGGGTCTAGTGCTGAGGGAAAGTGGAAGAGTGGGGAGGAGGGAGGAAGGAGGAGGGTGGGAAGAACTGGATCAGGGCTAGATTAGTTGGAATTGAAGAACACAGAGTACATCATCAGGGTAGAAAAAGTGGATTAATGGTGAACAAGCTTGCCAGCTGAACTCAAGCGGACGAGCTGGATTCTGGTTATTTGGGGGCAGGTCATTACAGGATCCGGATCTGAGGTCTGCGGCTGGGTTCTTCACACAATCCATCATCCCGCTCCCCAGGTCTGGACACCAGACCTTAGTCTCAGACCTTAGTCATCCAGATCCTTAGTCTTCTCACACGCCACCAGTCTGTCCTTCATGACCATCACCTCGAGTTCCATAGAGGTCATGGTCTCACAAACCTCCACTATGTTCACCTCCAACTCCGTGTTCTTCGACACTGGATTGACTATGGGGCACTCCAGTGTCTCAGCCAAGCAAGGAAGGTGGAGGCATCTCAGGGGTCCCGCCTGGCTCCACCTCCCATATAGCCCCACCTCCAGATCCCCATCAGGAACTTCTCCCTCCTGGAGACCCACCGCACCACTCACCCTCTTCAGGGTACCCTTGGAATTCCAGCAAGGCCTGGGGCTCAGTTGCTCCTGATTTCAGGACTGAGGACCCCTAAAGATGAAGGCACCAGGTGAGTAGGCAGGTCTAGGTCCTGATGCGCCTTCCTGTCCCTGAGCCCCTGGCCACCCCCTCACCTGGGTTTCCCTCAGCTCCCTGAAGGTGGCCTCCAGCAGGGCCTGCTGCCTTGTTAGCACCTGCTGCAGCTGGTCCATGAGCTCCTTGTGCCTCAGAACCTGCTCGACCTTGGAGCCCATGTGAGTGGGCCATTCAGGTGTGGGGTTGCAGCTGTGTGCTGCTTTTGGCACCAGCAGAAGCATTCCAGGCTGCAGGCACTGCACCTTCTGGTCTTGCATGCACATCTCTGTCATGAGACAGGGTCGAAGGCTTTCCAGATCCCAGCCACAACATTCAGGGCCCAGACACACACACACAGGCCCAAGGAAAACAGCACATGGGGTTACCTGTCCCCTGCACATTCCGCTGGGGGTCTTTCTCCCAAGACCTAAGAGAGGGGGCCTCCCTATACCTCGACCCCGCAGCCTCCCTGCTACTAGGACCCTCTCTGTTCAGTGAGGGCCAATCCACACCCCCACAACCCCTCTAGCCTTTTCTAGATTTTGATATATTATAGTGGGTGGCGTCCTGGCCTGTCCTTCCTCCCACCAACCCAGGCGGGCTCCTACCCTCACAGTGGGTCTCCCCCGGCACCTTCTGTCATTTCTCCATATCCACCTTGTCCTGATTCACTCCCCTTGCAGCTGATCCGGAGCTGACTCTGCAGTAGCACCTGCTCCTCCTCCTGCTTATTCTCAGAGACCGACACTGGTCAGAGGCCACGTCCTACTGCGGGAGGCCGAGATCCCAGTCTTGTTGCTGCCGCAGACACTCACCTGTTTGTCCTGCAGTCCCACCTGTGGGCACAAGGCTGGGAGTGAGGACAGGCAGCCAGGGCATCCTGCTCTGGGTCCAGGGATGTGGAGGTCAAGCACCGACTCCCAGGCCCAAGGCTGGCAGCGCCTGGGCAATCTGTGCCCTGCACAGGCCCCCATGGTCTTGCTCCAGGGGCCTAAGAGATGAGACCTCCCTTGACTGGGGACCCTGTCTCCTGTCCTGTGCTCAGGGATCACCCCTAATGGTGCTCAAGGATCCATACGAGGTGCCAGAAATCAGCCCAGGATAGAAGTATGCAAAGCAGACACCTCACCACCTGTTCTAGCTTTTGATATATTACATTTCCTTGTTTGTTTGCTTCTTTGGTTTTGGAACCACAGCAGGGATCATTCCCAGCCATGCTCAAGGGCCTCTATGGGACGCCAGAGATTGAAGTCAGATAGACTGAAGTCACTTCCATATCTAATGCAAATATAATTTGTTTGCCATTTATAAGTGCCCATATAGAGTTTCCCCTTAAAGTAAATGAAATAATTATTTTTAAAAAAGAAATTAAGTAATGACATGTTGAATGGTGCTCAAAGCAGGACACATTTGAACCACTGATCTACTCATCATGGAATGTCTCTAAAGTCAAGTTCAGCATCACACTTCCCCAATTCTATAATGATCGCAGCGACTCAGCTGAGCTCTAGATTTTACCTCAGAAAATGTACTACACGTCTAATTCTATAAATCCAAATATAACCCATTCTCCTCTTAAAATTTTTTTATTGAATCGATGTAAGATAGACCCTTACAAAGCTGTTCATGATTAGGCTTCAGTCATCGTTGTTCACCCATCCCTCCACCAGTGTACATTTCCCACCTCCAATGTTTCCAGTTTCCCTCCCAACACCCTCCACCTCTCCACCTAGGCCAGCCTTTTTTTAAAAAAATTTATTAGTGAAACACCATAAGGTACAGTTATAGACTTACAAATTTTTGTGTTTGGATTTCAGTTATACAATGATCGAGTACCCAGTTTTTTAACCAGTCATCCGTTCTCAGGCACTTGGGTTTTTTTCCAGATACTCAGTTCAGCCTTTTTGGAAGATGTTTTTATTATCTATCTTTCTCTCTGTTTGTTCCTGTCTTTGTCTGTCTCTGTCTCTGCCTTCTCTCTCTCTCTCTCTCTCTCTCTCTCTCTCTCTCTCTCTCTCTCTCTGTCTTCCTTTTTGTGGTTTACAATATAGATACTGAAAGGGTATCAGGAATATCCCTTTACCTACTTTTAACATTCAAGGATTTCAAATTTGGCCAAAAAATAAAATTGTTGTTTCAGGCACGTTGGCCAAGGGAGAACTGGAAATGTCTCTGCTATGGACAACCAGGGATCTGCAGATCTGCAATGACTGACCACACCCTGGGCCCTGCTCTCAGTGTCCAGACAAGTCCTGAAGTCCGGGAGGTCTCCCTACCCCAGATCGGAATGGGATGGACACCTGCCTGCCAGGACACTCCTACAGAGGATGAAGTCCTCAGGCCACCTGGGCTCACTAAACTGGCCTGGATTCTCATCTTCACAATAGCCCGGCCTGGGTAACTGTGACATGACATGACAGGTAAAACACTCATAGTATTAGACGTGTATCTCCAGGGTGGCTCACCACAGTCTTGGAAGAACAGAGTGGGGGTCTGGTGTTCTTTGGGAGGTCAGGAACTGTGCTCAAGGGCCGCTACTTTTTCTTAGCTGCCGGACGTCAGGGCTGGCACATGTCCAGCACCCCCCTCACCCTGCCACCTTTCTGCCCTAAGAGGAGCCTTCCACCTACCCCGTGACTTTCAGGAAGTGCAAGATGACATGTATTTCCTAGCCCTGGGGAAATACCATGTGACCTTCGGGGCTCAGGCACCAAATTTCCAACTGTGGGCTAGTGTTGGGTGAGGACTGGAAGGATGAAGCCCTCCAAGTGCCCCCTCCCCACCCCAGGAACGGACCCTTTTGCAAGGTCCCTGAACCCCACGGCTCTCACAGCGGCAGGTATCATGCCCTAGACTCACCACACTCAGGAAGACACAGGGGTCCCAGAGAGTGTTGGCAGAAGAGGGGACCTGCTTGGTATCCCACTGAGAAGTCAGCCTTGCCCTGGCCGTGTCCCAGGAGCTGCCTGTCAGCGTAGTGCGGAGTGTGAGGATCCAACACGGGCCTCCTCGGGTCTCTGCTGTTTCCTAGCCTGTGACAATTTCTCTCTTGCATCTACAATGTGGGGTCCCCGCCAAACTGACTCTGGAATTGATCTTTTAATGTGGGGTTGAGGGCATTGTTTGGTCTAGGATGTTGACTCCCAAATTCCAGGTAAAGCCCATAAGTTTCCTTTGGTTTTCGGCATGCGGCTCAGTGAGGATGTTGGGAATTTTCTGGTGTGAAACTATGTAGAACGAAGGGCGTTATTTCCCAGACCAGACTATCAGGGAAATGTTAGTTTTTCTCTCCTTGATGGCCTTGGTATGCTCTTGGGCTCCTGGCAAAGAGACCCTTGCACAGACACTGCTTGATGCTTGATGCAGGAGTCACAGGTGGGTCCTGATCTCATCCTGGACATTCATCTTACGAAAGCTTCAGTTTCCCAGTGATTGTCCATGATTCAAACATTCTCAAATGTGCATCGTGTGGAGGGCCTTGGATGGACTTCGGACAGGCGCCAGGTGACCCTTATTTGGACAAGGGAAGGCCGAAGATCCAACATGTGATATCGTCCAGAGTACAGCATGGGACAGTCTCTGGCCAAAAGAATGGTCAAGGACCCCTTGGGTCTGGGATAGGCAAAATAAAACTGGCCCCAGGACTGGAGTCTGGGGAGTAGGAGCAGATGACATGGGCCAGGAAAAGCCAACAGATCTGACCTTTCATGCCTGACTTTACGTTGAGCTAAATTTGAAGCGACAGATTAAAGGAATCTGTAATTCTCTTACTGAGCTTACGCAAGATGACAGGCAACATTGATGAGAAGCAAATTTCACCATTGCTGTAAACGTTTAACTTAAAGAGGTGAGGAAACAGAAACATCTGCATCGGCAACTTGTTACCGTGTCCAACTGTTGAACCGTGGGTCTTCTGGCAGGGAGAGCTGGAGGCATGCTGGGTGTGAGCAGGGCAGGAAACGCTCGGGCACTGAGGGTCTGCCCCAATGGCACTGCTGCCAGTACCTAGACTAGCCCTGGTCTCTTTGGTCACAAATACTAACAATAATAGAAATGGGGAGTTGTGCTGAGCCCGCAGGGTCGACTCTCTGGTGCACTGAGCAAACACCATGGATTGCCTGAGGCTGCCAAAGCAGATGCAAACTCTGCAGGTGCCCACAGAGACCAGGCAGGGGAAGGAGACAGAGTCTGGGTGGGTGGCGGGATGCAGGGCAGGAATCCTGACAAAGGTGGTCAGGAAGTGCTGACCTGGGCGCTAGTTTCATCTTGATTGACAGTGACCCTTGATGAGTATGGTGTCATTGAGAATATACCCTGGATGGTGGGATCCTGACGAGGGTGGGGGGGGGGGGGCCAGGGGGGATATACCTGCTAACTGTGCTTTGCTCATTTACCTGAGCAGCCCAGAGGTGAAAACACATCACCCCACCCCCACGGCTGATTCTGGTCTCCTCACTACTCTGTGTGCCCCAGAGGCCAGATGGGGGCTGTGGTGACTGGGAACAGGCAGAGGGTCTCTAACTCAAGTAGCAACCCAGGTGGAAAAACTCCTTAAGGTCCAGAATGCCATGGGCAGTAAGGGTCCAGAACCAAACTGACTCCCTGGCTGCAGTTGTCTTTTCAATCAATGGGCCCTGGGCCTGCTCAGTGTCCAGTAGGGAGGAAAAGGTGTTTTCTTCAATGACTGAACACTGCTCTACTCAAACCAGTCAGGAGGGGGAGGGGGCTTTGAGCCAGTTGAAAGAATGAACTCGAGAAGGGCCAGTGAGCTGGAGGCTGGTCAGGCCCAGCCGTGGTCAGGTTTGGCCACTCCTGAGGGCCTCACTGTAGAATGGACATCTCTCAGAGTCAGGAGAGAAAAGGGAAACAATCCCAGACAAACTCATCACTGAGCATCGCCAGAAGATTAACCTGCAGGTGATAGTTTGTCAGGATCAGCCGCAGCGGGGTGAGCTAAGGGGGGCTCGCAAATGATTCTGTCTGCCAAGCCTAAGGGGAGAGAACCAAGGAGGCAACAAGAGGCAGAAGCGAAAAACTAGGCAGGACCTCTGAGAGACCCGCTCTAGGAGGTGGACAAGATGGATGGGTCAGGAATCACCAAATTTGACAAGAATCAAATGTGAGGTTTGCTCTGACAAAATGGTGACTAGAACCAAATGGCAACCGGCTGAGTGGACAGCAACATTCCTGGAGTCAGAGATCACCTTGTCCCAGGTGAGGAAGACAAGACTTAATGCCCACTTGGTGACAGGAAGCCACCAGGCTTCATTCCATGTTCCTTAACATTGACCCACGAACAGATGACTAGGACCAGACCAAGACAACTTCATAGCCCCCTTAGTCTAACCCAGGGCGCGGGTGTACCATTGCCTCACCTGAGGTTCGGAGAGTCCGCCCGGGAGCGCCCCCAGTAAGCTACTCCTATTTCCTTAACTTTATTTATATATCTCTGTCCTTCTGTCTGACCCGGATGGGGTTCCCAAATCTCTCACCGAGCAAGAGACTAAGGGGAAGCAGGTTACCCGAGCAGGGATGGAAGGGGCTCACAGGAACGCTCGAACACTGAGCGTAGAAACGGGAATCACCACTGTGGGAGCACCTGAGAGCACTAGGCACCACTGCATGTTAGATGAAAGTTGTTACCGCAGAATCAAGGTAGCCTGTAAACAACCTACATAATTATGCTGTGACCTGCTACTGCCCGTTTGGGGGATAGCTGGGTAGAGCCTGCACATATGGAATACACTAGGATGCTTCCAGCAAATTCTTGGGTGCCACCTGTCTTGGTGATACTCTGTATGATCCTAAAAGGAAAAACTCCAAAGACAGTCGTTCAATGGGAGAACAGCTCTCACCACTGGCAAGGGGTGAGAGGGCTCAAGCCCCTGATCCCCACAGTCTCCCAGCTCCCCAAACCTCTAGGAAAACCTGGACTTGGTGTTTCCAGAGCCCAGGGGCCCAGAGGCAGGACACAGAGAACTAAGCCCAGAGCCCCAGTAGAAGCTTCGAGAGGGTGTGCAGGATATGTGTGAGGTGTGAAGATCCATGAGAGTGAACGGGCGGCCCCAGGCCCATGGTGCAGTTAGAGGGGAAGGGCTATGAACTGGGCACCGAGGGGTAAACCGGGACCAGCCTGTGCCTGCCCTGAACAGCCCTACCAGGCTGATCCCTGGTGGCTCCCCGAACCCTGGTTCCAATCCAAGTAGGAATGTAACAGGCAGGAAGGGGCATGGCTGACCAAATTCCTGGAAATTACTGGAACAGGATGGCTCTGCCTTCTGAGGATTTACCATCTGGTCTGATACATGAATCTGGACACACTTCTTGTCACCAGTAGAGTGTCACTCAGCCAAGGCTGTCCCAACAGGTCCAGGTGTGCAGGAGCAAAGAGGAGTCGGGGCCTGGTTCTCTATTACATGGGGTCTGACCGTGCTGTGATGGTGGCAGTGGGACTTGTATTAGGGAATCTGATGGTCCACAAAGAAGTAGGGCACTATTATCAGGGATCAGCTCCGTACAGACTCGGGGACACTAGAAACATGTTCCATCCACGGCCCCATCCTGCTCCACTGATAACACACTGTCTTCCTGCTAGGGTGGGTGCCATCCAGGGGGAGCCTGGCTGAGGGGACAGCACCTTGGACCCACCTGCTGCAGGAGCACTTTCAAGTGCTCATCCTGAGAAAACTGATGTGGCCACTAGGGGGCAAAGTGGGGTCTGTCCCTGGTGCACTGCAGAGGGGAATGAGGAAACAGGCACCAGGGGCAGGGGAGGCCATGGAGGTGCTGCAGTGGAAGGCAGGGCTCTGGGTGCTGCATCCTGCCCTCCCTCCTGGGGACGCATCCGTGATTGAGACCTTCAACCCTTGGGGTGGACTCTCCTGGGGTCATTGACAGGCTTCACACAGGGGCAGGCAGGTGACGCGTCTTGGCATGGTGACATGGCCGAGGCTTCCCACAATCTAGAAGCAATTGTCAACTACTGGCCAGACCTGCCCCGCCCAGTGACACACACACCCACACAGGCCTGGGATAGATCCATTTATTGCAACAATCGTGAAAATCAGACAGTGGCGGTCAGGGACAAAGCCCGCCTTCCTCCTTCCCCTCTTCTCAGGCAGCAATACAAAGTCCCCAAACAGCCCCAAAGAGTGTGTAGAATCCGGTGACTGGATGGTACCAGCGGCCAAGCTTCAGGGCTGTCATGCGCAGAAACAGGACCCCACAATGGGGAGGGGAGAGCTGAGTTGTGACTTCTGACCTCCAAATCATTGTTTGCTAGTGCTTGGGGGATATATCTGCCATCCTGATCCCTTGGACCTTGTGGAGGGGGACATTTCTTCCCGCCGATCCCTCGGACCTTGTGGAGGGGGACATCTCGGCCCCTCTGATCCCTCGGACCTTGCGGAGGGGGACATCTCGGCACCCCGATCCCTGGCGTCTAGTGGTGGGGGGGCATCTCTGGCTTCCCCGATCAATCGCGTCAAGTGGGGGGGGGCATTTCTGGCCCCCCCATCCCTGGCGTCTAGTAATTGGGGGGCATCTCTGGCCCCCCCAATTCATGGCTTCTATTGGTGGGGGGGCATCTCTGGCCGCCCCCGATCCCTGGCGTCTAGTGGTTGGGGGGTATCTCTGGCCCCCCGATCCCTGGCGTCTCGTGGTGAGGGAGTATCTCTGGCCACCCCAATAACTGGCGTCTAGTGGTTGGGGGAGCATCTCTGGCCCCCCCATCCCTGGCGTCTAGTGATGGGGGGCATATCTCCCAGCCCTGTTCAAGTCCTGATGCTAGGATCTCCTGAGCCCTGCTGTAGAGGAGAGTGCACCTCTACCCACATTTCTCGCAGGCTAATTTCAGACAGGCTACCCTGGGGAGCAGGATCTGCAATGAGGCACAGGGTCTGGGAGAGACGAGACAGGCACTGAAATCACCCGGGATGGCCCAGAGGTGGTCTGTCACACTGTTCAACGTAGAAACCTGGGAAAATCCCCCGAATTTTCCTACGTTATTGATATGCTCCAGATCCTTCTCTGCAACAAGAAAGCTTGGTCATTTCTTGTTCCATACTCTCCGGTCAGCTGCTTGCTGATACCCCATCGCCCATCAGATCTGCTGTAAAACTGATCTCTCGCCTTGTGCGGTGTTCAGACTTTGGAGCTGTTCATTCCATTAGCACTATTATCTCATCATGTTCTACCACATTCCAAAATGTGCTTTTTTTTTTCTTTATGGGTCACACCCAGCGATGCACAGGGGTTACTCCTGGATCATGCACTCAGAAATTACTCCTGGTGGTACTCAGGAAAACATATGGGGTTCTGGGAATCAAATCCAGGTCAGCCGTGTGCAAGGCAAACACCCTACTCACTGTGCTATCACTCCCGTCCCTGCTGCTTGGTTTTTAGTTAGCTTTAGGCAGAAATTTTGGCAAAGTTCGTATGAGTTCATAGTCGTTGAAAACTCAAAGTTATATTAGTGCTGCAATTCTCATTTGTGAAACAACAAAACTCACTACCAAGCAGGGGAGAAAGCAGCAAGACAAGACCAAAAGTAAAAAGAGCGACACTCAAGCAGTGGCACCAGGGGTACAGGAGGAGTTGGCAGAGAGCATGGCAGCTGGGTGGCACTGCCACTCGTACAGAGGAGATAGCTCTACCCCAGTGGAGTGGTTAAGGCCAAACCCCAGTATCTCTAGTTTGCCCTTGGTCTAGAGGAGGCGAGACCTGGCATGGCAGACACGGGGCAGGGAGAAAGAGGGGAGCCAGAGCAGGAGCAGGAGTCAGGGGTGGAGGATGCGGAGGGGCAGAAGCCAGGCCCCAGATCATTGCCCCAGGGGGCCATGACATGCTGCAGGAGAGAACAAAGTGCCAATATCACACCAGACAAGCTGTGACCCTCTGTGAATGGGAGTGGCAGACATTCAAAGTTGGGTAGCTTCCAGAAATGTCTACTGACATCAGGACCACTTGGAAAGTCTGACAGAGTCACAGGGAGTCCCCAGGCAGGCAGGGAAGGCAGGGTAACTTGGTATCTACACTCCCAAGAAAAGCCTCGTGGAAACAGTGGGCCCCATGACCCCCAAGATAGGGCAACATAGGAAGCAGAGCTCGTTGAAGGTACCGGAGGTGCAGCCCTTCCCTGCTTTTGCTGGACACGAGAATCCATGGTCTCAGCAGATGCTGGGGGTTCCATATGGAAAACAAGGTTCTCCCTGTTCCTCACTTTAGTATCTTATTGGCATTAGATCTCCAGACAGAGCTAGAAGCGCTAATAAATGTCCACCTTGACACTGTGTATTCCCACTTTGGAAAATACACTCTCCAGGCGCCCTCTAATGGCAGTATCATGCCCCTCTGCTGGTAAACTCATGCTAGGAGTGAGCCTCCAGAAACATCCACAATGTCAGGTAGACCTTGAGGTGTGGCTAGGGATAGGGAATGATACTGCGCAGGTCTGGGAGGCAGGAATAGTGGTGGGATGCAGCTCAACTGGGAGCAACCCATTGGCCTCAGTTGTGAACTCATGATCTGCGCCGAGTCAGTGTGGTCGCTCCTGCTGGTCACCTTGTGGTACCCAGCCCTTCCACTCTCTTGAGTCTGTTTTCCTCTAGTGCCCAATGATTGACTGGCCTGAACCTCAAAACATATGCTTCCCCCTTTGTAAATTGTTCCAGGAAGCAGACCCGTTTGCCTTTGGGCCAAAGGATCCAGAGACAGGAGGAAACCTCAGTCACTGTGGACCCGTTGCCCAAGGATTCAAAAACTCGGCCACCTTCTTCAGGAAGACCCTGGCTCTGGACTTAAGAAAATCCTCGTTGGAGCCCTTGAATGGACCATCCTGCAGTCTGTAGATGATAAGGTCCTAGTGTCAGAAGCCTAAGAGAACTGAAAGAGAGCCTCAGAGGCACTGCTCCAGCTCTTGGTTGAGGCTGGGCACCAGACCTCCTGGAAGAATGAGCATTTAGAAGTGAGAAAAAGAAAAACAAATAACCTAAAAAAATCAGCAGTAGGGCTCCAGAGGCATAGAGGTTGATCCTCTTAGTGCCTGAGAAAGGGCACCAGGCTCTAGGTGCCCTGACCCAGGGTAGGGCCATTGGCAGAGGTCTGGGCATACCTGTCTCTGAGGCAGGGGGCTCAGATCTCTCGCTGTGCCACAGAGGTAAACAAACTATCTACCTCCAGGTCCCCATTCAGGGGTGACAGTGATGACTAACAAAGGGCCCCAGTGGCTACCAATTGCCCAGATGGCACAGTCCCTGGGATTATGATGTGAAAACCCACATCTAAGTTTTGCGACTCTAGATTTTGATGTGAAAACCCACTCTAACTTTCACGACCCCAGCCTTTCTGCTTATCGGATGGGACCCCATCCGCTGACTTGCAAGAAGCAGTGGACTAAATCTCTTGCTCAGAACCACTGAACAGTTCAGGAGCAGTTTCCAACCTGAGTGGCATCCGGATAAACACCATAAGAATGAAGCCCTGAATCCCTCTGGAAAGACTGGGTAGGGGCGGGTGCGCTCGGCGAGGGATAGGGACAAGCACGAAACATGGTGAGACCCCATGATCTCTTAATTTTCATATTAAAAGGTAAAGATAAAAGGTAAAGGCACTCCCGTTGATCGTCGATTTGCTCAAGCGGGCCCAGTAACGTCTCCATTGGAGACTTTGTTGTTACTATGTTTGGCATATCGAATACTCTCGGTAGCTTGTCGGGCTCTCCAAGAGGGGAGGAGGAATTGAACTCGGGTTGGCCATGTTGGCCGCTTGTAAGGCGAACGCCCTACCACTGTGCTATCACTCCATCCCCCTGAGCTTCTCGGCCTTTTGGCTAATATCAAGTGTAGTATCTGTTCATATTAAAAATTGAAATTTATTTATTTGGATTTATTTTTTAATTGGGTTATTATTTTATGTTTTGAGTTTGCTCCTGCACATATGGATGTGTTGGAGGCTGTGTACCTTTTTTTTTAATCCAAGAATTTTCTTTTTATTATTTTTTATTAGTGAAACCCCATGAGGTACAATTGTAGACTTATAAATTTTTGTGCTTGGGTTTCAGTCACACAATGATCAAGTACCCATTCCTCTACCAGCACCCATCCTGCACCACCACGGGTCCCAGCATCCCTCCTACCCCACCAACCCCCTTTCCCACCCTGCCTCTTTGGCAGTGCATTCCCCCTTGTTCTCTCTCTCCCCATTTGGGTGCTGTGGTTTGCAATAGAGGCACTGAGTGGTAGTCATGTTTGGTCTATAGTCTACTTTCAGCATGCATCTCCCACCCTGGGAGGATCCTCCCAGCACCCTTGATTTGGTGCCCTCTTCTCTAGCTGAGCTTCCCTGGAGACTGTGTAACTTCTTTACTTGCAGAGTACGAGTCTCAATGTTGTTCTGTTTGGGTCATCTCGCCACTCCTAGTACGCAGCATCCCTGCCATGGGGGCACATCTGCAATTGCTTTGTGTAGCCGCATAGCCTCATAGTCCCATAGCCCCATTCCTCAATGGGAAGGGGCAGAGGAGGGGAGAAGGGAGGGGGCAGGAAGGTGGAGGGGGGAAGAGGGGAAGGGCGGGAAGGAAGAGGGAAGAAAGACAAGGTTGGGGTAGATGAATATGATTTTAACAGGGTAGGTAAAAGACGGAATTACAGGTGAGTAAGAATTCTGTTTAAACATTTCTGACTCCTGGGGGGAACACATCACTTTCAGGCAGGTCACTTCGTGCCCTGGGCTGGGTGTCTGCAGCCTCCTTACCTCACGGGCATCACAGTCTGTCTGATCTTCTGCCAACATAATTTGTCTTTGACGGGTTGTTGGCTCAGGTCTGTCTTGGATCTGGGTGTGATTTCCACCTCTAGGTGAGAGGGAGGATGGGGTGTGCATGGGGTGTCTTTAGGAAGGACACTCCCTTCTGGTTCTCACAGAACACTTGGGGTTCCAAGGCGGGTGTAGCCCGTCGGATGGCGGGATCAAACCCAGATCAGCCACGTGCAAAGCAACAACCTACCACTGTACTATCGCTCCAGCCCTTGAATTTCTTCTTTGACGAAGTTTCTGTTCATTATTCCTCTCTGCATTTGTTTGATGGGGTTGGGAGATATTTTTTTTAAAGTTCTACCAATGTGTTATATAACTTGGATATTAGCCTTTCATCAGCTAGATATTGGGTAAATAATTTTTCCCATTCTGTGGGCTATCTTAGTAGCTTAGACGCCATTGCTTTTTTTTTTTTTATAAAAACAACGCATTAGAACTGCTTTGTCACCTCTTGATCGATCAACCAGACTCAAGCTTAGCAAGGACATACTTCATTTGAGGGAAACAATGGAAGAAAGGGACTTAGTAGATATATACAGGACACTTCATCCACAAAAAGCTGAATACACATTCTTCTCAAGCGTACATGGAACATTCTCCAAGATAGACCATATGCTGAGCCACAAAACATGCCTCCATAAAATTAAGAAGGTAGAGATTGTATCAACAATCTTCTCAGACCATAATGCGCTGAAATTAGAAGTAAATCACACACAAAAACAGAAAACTATATCAAACACCTGGAAATTAAACAGTGCACTATTGAACAACGAGTGGATTAGACAGGAAATCAAAGAGGAAATCAAAAGATTCCTAGAAACGAATGAAAATGAGAACACGAGTTACCAAAACTTATGGGACATAGCAACGGCTGTGTTAAGAGGAAAGTTTATAGCTCTACAAGCATTCCTCAGAAAGGAGGAGCGAGCACACATAAGTAACCTAACCTCACAGCTTAAGAGCTTGGAGAAGGACCAAAAAAAGGAGCACAACCCGAACAGGAGAAAGGAAATAATAAAACTCAGAGCAGAGATTAATGAGATGGAAACACAAAAAACAATCTGAAAGATCAATGAAACCAAAAGCTGGTTCTTTGAGAAAATTAACAAGATCGATAAGCCTCTAGCAAAACTCACAAAGAAAGGGAGAGAGAAAACCCTAATAAATCGAATCAGAAATGAAAAGGGGGTCATTACAACAGAAACCAGAGAAATTCAGAGAATCCTCAGGGAGTACTTTGAGAAGCTTTATGCCACGGAACATCAAAACCTCGAGGAAATGGATAAATTCCTAGACTCCTACAGACTCCCAAGGCTGAACCAAGAAGACCTGGAATACCTGAACAGACCTATCACCGTCAAGGAAATTGAAATGGTAATAAAAAGTCTCCCCCAAGCACAAAAGTCCTGGCCCGGATGGATTCACTAGTGAATTCTTCCAAATCTTTAAAGAGGACTTACTCCCAATGCTCTTTAAGCTTTTCTACGAAATTGGAATATCAAAAACACTTCCGAACAGTTTCTACGAAGCAAATGTCACACTGATACCAAAAGCAGACAGAGATACCACAAAGAAAGAGAATTACAGGCCGATATCCCTGATGAACACAGATGCAAAGATCCTCAACAAACTACTAGCAAATAGAATCCAACTACTCATCAAAAAGATCATACACCATGACCAAGTAGGATTCATCCCAGGGATGCAAGGATGGTTTAACATTCGGAAATCAATCAACATAATCCACCATATCAACAAAAGAAAAGATAAAAAGCATATGATCATATCAATAGATGCAGAGAAAGCATTTGATAAGATCCAGCACCCCTTTATGATGAAAACCCTAGCCAAAATGGGTATAGAGGGGACTTTCCTCAACATAATTAAAGACATCTACCACAAGCCTACAGCAAGCATCATCCTCAATGGGGAAAAACTGAGAGCCTTCCCTCTAAGATCAGGGACGAGACAGGGATGCCCACTCTCTCCACTGCTGTTCAATATAGTACTGGAAGTACTTGCAATAGCGATTAGGCAGGAAAAAGATATTAAGGGCATTCAGGTAGGAAAGGAAGAAATCAAGCTCTCACTATTCGCAGATTATATGATACTCTACTTAGAGAACTCAATAACCTCCACCAAAAAACTCCTAGAAACAATAGACCTGTATAGTAAAGTTGCAGGTTATAAAATCAATACCCAAAAGTCCATGGCTTTCCTATACGCAAACAGTGAGAGAGAAGAAAGCAACATGAAAAAAACAATCCCGTTCACAATTGTGCCCCAGAAAATCAAGTACCTAGGAATCAGCTTAACTAAGGAAGTAAAGGACCTGTACAAAGAAAACTACAAAACGCTACTTCAGGAAATAAAAGAGGACATGAGGAAATGGAAAGATATCCCCTGCTCATGGGTTGGGAGACTTAACATTGTCAAAATGGCAATACTACCGAAAGCATTGCATAAATTCAATGCAATCCCTATAAGAATACCCATGACATTCTTCAAAGAAATGGAGCAAACACTCTTGAAATTTATATGGAACAATAAGCCCCCACGAATAGCTAAAGCAATTCTTGGGAAAAAGAAAATGGGAGGAATCAACCTCCCGAACTTCAAACTGTACTACAAAGCAGTAATAATTAAAACAGCATGGTACTGGAACAAAGGCAGAACTGCAGACCAATGGAACAGGGTTGAATACACTGACATCTCTCCTCAATCATATGCTCATCTAATCTTTGATAAAGGTGCAAGTAATGTGAAGTGGAGTAAGGAAAGCCTCTTTAATAAATTGTGTTGGCATCACTGGACGGCTACATGCAAAAAAATAGGCTCAGAACTCTGCCTAACACCATGTACAAAAGTAAGATCAAAATGGATTAAAGACCTCAACATCAGACCAGAAACCATAAGGTACATTGAAGATAAAGTTGGCAAAACCCTCCATGACATTGAAGCTAATGGTATCTTCAAAGATGCCACGCCACTGGCCGAGCAAGTGAAAACAGAGATAGATAAATGGGACTATCTTAAACTAAGAAGCTTCTGCACCTCCAAAGAAACAGTGACCAAAATACAAAGACAGTCTACAGAATGGGAAAGGATATTCACCGAATACACATCTGACAAGGGGTTGATAACAAGGATATACAAAATACTGGTGGAACTCCACAGGAAGGAAACATCCAACCCCATCCAAAAATGGGGCAATGAAATGAACAGAAATTTTCTCAAAGAAGAAATCCGAATGGCAAAAAAGCACATGAGAAAATGCTCTACATCATTAATCATCAGGGAGATGCAGATCAAAACCACAATGAGATACCATCTCACACCTCAGAGACTGGCCCAAATTCAAAAGAACAAAAGCAACCGATGCTGGCGTGGATGTGGCGAGAAAGGGACACTCCTTCACTGTTGGTGGGAATGTCCACTGGTTCAGCCCTTCTGGAAAGCAGTATGGACGATTCTCAAAAAATTAGAAATTGAGCTCCCGTTTGACCCAGCAATACCACTCCTGGGAATATATCCCAGAGAGGCAAAAGTGTATAGTCGAAGTGACATCTGCACTTGTTTGTTCATTGCAGCCCTCTTTACAATAGCCAGAAACTGGAAGAAACCTGAATGCCCAAGAACAGATGACTGGTTAAAGAAACTTTGGTACATCTACACAATGGAGTACTATGTAGCTCTTAGAAAAGATGAAGTCATGAAATTTACATACAAGTGGTACAATATGGAAAGTATCATGCTAAGCGAAATGAGTCAGAAAGAGAGGGATAGACATAGAAAGATTGCATTCATCTGGGGGATATAAAGTAACAAAGTATGAGATTAATACCCAAGAATAGCTGAGATCAGCACCAGGAGGATTACTCCATAACTTAGAGGCCAGCCGGGTATCCTAGAGGAAAGGGCTATTCAGATAGAGAAGGGAGCACCAAATAAAGGATGTTTGGAGGATCCTCCCAGGAGGGGAGATGCATGTCGAAAGTAGACTATGGACTGAACATGTTTGCCACTCAATGCCTCTTTTGCAGACCACAACACCCAAAAGGAGAGAGAGGACACAGGGGATTGCCCTGCCACAGAGACGGGGGGATGGGGGGATGGGGGTGGGAGGGATATTATCCATGGTGGTGGAAAATGGGCACTGGTGGAGGGATGGGTATCTGATCATTGTATAATTGAAACCAAAGCACAAAAAATTGTAAATCTACAACTTTAAAAAAAATAAAATAAAATAAAGGGGGAAAAAAAAAAAAAAAAAAAACAGCATGGTACTGGAACAAAGGCAGAACTGCAGACCAATGGAAGAGGGCTGAATACACTGACATCTCCCCTCAATCATATGATCATCTAATCTTTGATAAAGGTGCAAGTAATGTGAAGTGGAGTAAGGAAAGCCTGTTTAATAAATTGTGTTGGCATCACTGGACGGCAACATGCAAAAAAATAGGCTCAGAACTCTGCCTAACACTATGTACAAAAGTAAGATCAAAATGGATTAAAGACCTCAACATCAGACCAGAAACCATAAATAAGGTGCATTGAAGATAACGTTGGCAAAACCCTCCATGACATTGAAGCTAATGGTATCTTCAAAGATGCCACGCCACTGGCCAAGCAAGTGAAAACAGAGATAGATAAATGGGACTATCTTAAACTAAGAAGCTTCTGCACCTCCAAAGAAACAAATACAAAGACAGTCTACAGAATGGGAAAGGATATTCACCAAATACACATCTGACAAGGGGTTGATATCCAGGATATACAAAATACTGGTTAAACTCCACAAGAAGAAAACATTCAACCCCATCCAAAAATGGGGCAATGAAATGAACAGAAACTTTCTCAAAGAAAAAATCCGAATGGCAAAAAAGCACATGAGAAAATGCTCTACATCATTAATCATCAGGGAGATGCAGATCAAAACCACAATGAGATACCATCTCACACCTCAGAGACTGGCCCACATTCAAAAGAACAAAAGCAACTGATGCTGGCGTGGATGTGGCGAGAAAGGGACACTCCTTCACTGTTGGTGGGAATGTCCACTGGTTCAGCCCTTCTGGAAAACAGTATGGATGATGCTCAAAAAATTAGAAATTGAGCTCCCATTTGACCCAGCAATACCACTCCTGGGAATATATCCCAGAGAGGCAAAAATGTATCGTCGAAGTGACATCTGCACTTGTTTGTTCATTGCAGCACTCTTGACAATAGCCAGAAACTGGAAGAAACCTGAATGCCCACGAACAGATGACTGGTTAAAGAAACTTTGGTACATCTACACAATGGAGTACTATGTAGCTGTTAGAAAAGATGAAATCATGAAATTTACATACAAGTGGTACAATATGGAAAGTATCATGCTAAGTGAAATGAGTCAGAAAGAGAGGGATAGACATAGAAAGATTGCATTCATCTGGGGGATATGAAGTAACAAAGTATGAGATTAATACCCAAGAATAGGTGAGATCAGCACCAGGAGGATTACTCCATAACGTAGAGGCCAGCCGGGTATCCTAGAGGAAAGGGCAGTTCAGATAGAGAAGGGAGCACCAAATAAAGGATGTTTGGAGGATCCTCCCAGGAGGGGAGATGCATGTTGAAAGTAGACTATGGACTGAACATGTTTGCCACTCAATGCCTCTTTTGCAGACCACAACACCCAAAAGGAGAGAGAGAACACAGGGGATTGCCCTGCCACAGAGACAGGGGGATGGGGGGATGGGGGTGGGAGGGATATTATCCATGGTGGTGGAAAATGGGCACTGGTGGAGGGATGAGTATCTGATCATTGTATAATTGAAACCAAAGCACAAAAAATTGTAAATCTACAACTGTAAAAAAAAATAAAATAAAAAAAAACACGTCTAGGGAAAAAAAAACGCATTAGATTGGTGTATCTTTGATTTTTCTGTTCTCTTTTCATGCTTCACATTTTATTGAATTTTTTTCAAATTTTTATTTTGTTTTCATAAAGTTGTTGACAATAATTTATTACATTTAATATTCAAACACCAATTCCACCACCATCGTACCTTCCCACCACCATATTTTGAATGTTACCACTCCAAATCTTAGAGGTACTCTCCTGGGGTCATTAACATCGTACTCAGGGGCATGCAGATGACAGGCTCTAAACATGGTGAATCCCATGGAAAGGGCCACCCACAATCTAGAAGCAACTGCCAACTGCTGGCAGGACACACCTCGCCCAAGACACATACCCACACGGCCTGGGATGGATCCATTTATTGAAACAAGCTTGGAAATAGGACAGTGACTGTCAGAGAGTGACCCAGCATGCCTCCTTCCTCTCTCTTCTCCTCAAATCATCAGTGCCCAACCAGCCCCCAAAGAGTGTCTAGAACTGGTTGCTCTGATGTTTCCAGACCCCATTAGCTTCAGGGCTGCCATATGGAGAATCGGGACTGTATACTGGGGAGGGAGAGCTCCCACCACAAGCCCTTGTTTGGCTTTTGGAGCTATCATGACTGAGGTTGGAGTGTGGCCCAGTTTAAATTTCTGCTCCCAACATGCCTGGTGCCTAGAGGTAGGAGACATTTTTGTCCCACTGATCCCTGCGGTCTAGTGTTGGGGGACCTTTCTGTCCCCTTGACCCCTAGGATCTAGTGCTGAGGGAAAGTGGATGAGCGCGAAGGAGGGAGGAAGGAGGAGGGTGGGAAGAACTGGATCAGGGCTAGATTAGTTGGAATTGAAGAACACAGGGTACATCATCAGGGTAGAAAAAGTGGATTAATGGTGAACAAGCTTGCCAGCTGAACTCAAGCGGACGAGCTGGATTCTGGTTATTTGGGGGCAGGTCATTACAGGATCCGGATCTGAGGTCTGCAGCCTCCTGTTCCTCACAGACAGGAACAGGAGGGTCCCTCTGGGTTCTTCACACAATCCATCATCCCGCTGCCCAGGTCTGGACACCAGACCTTAGTCTCAGACCTTAGTCATCCAGATCCTTAGTCTTCTCACATGCCACCAGCCTGTCTTTCATGAACATCATCTCGAGTTCCATAGAGGTCATGGTCTCACAAACTCCACTATGTTCACCTCCAACTCCGTGTTCTTCGACACTGGATTGACTATTGGGAACTCCAGGGTCTCAGCCAAGCAAGGAAGGTGGAGGCATCTCAGGGGTCCCGCCTGGCTCTACCTCCCATATAGCCCCACCTCCAGATCCCCATCAGGAACTTCTCCCTCCTGGAGACCCACCACACTCTCACCCTCTTCAGGGTACCCTTGGAATTCCAGCAAGGCCTGGGGCTCAGTTGCTCCTGATTTCAGGACTGAGGATTCCCTAAAGATGAAGGCACCAGGTCAGTAGGCAGGTCTAGGGCCGGATGCGCCTTCCTGTCCCTGAGTCCCTGCCCATCCACTCACCTGGGTTTCCCTCAGCTCCCTGAAGGTGGCCTCCAGCAGTGCCTGCTGCCTTGTTAGCACCTTCTGCAGCTGGTCCATGAGCGGCTTGTGCCTCAGAACCTGCTCGACCTTGGAGCCCAGGTGAGTGGGACATCCAGGTATGGGGTTGCAGCTGTGTGCTGCTTTTGATACCATTAGGAGCATTCCAGGCTGCAGGCACTGCACCTTCTAGTCTTGCATGCACATCTCTGTCATGAGACAGGGCCGAAGTCTGTCCAGATCCCACCACAACATTCAGGGCCCAGACACTCACACACAGGCCCAAGCAAAACAGCACATGGGGTAACCTGTCCCCTGCACATTCCCCTGGGGGTCTTTCTCCAAAGGCCTAAGAGATGGGGCCTCCCCCTACCTCGACCCAGCAGCCTCCCTGCTACTAGTACCCTCTCTGTGCAGTGAGGGCCAATCCGCACCCCCAAAATCCCTCTAGTCTCTTCTAGATTTTGATACATTATAGTGGGTGGCGTCCTGGCCTGTCCTTCCTCCCACCACCCCAGGCGGGCTCCTACCCTCACAGTGGGTCTCCCCCGGCACCTTCTGTCATTTCTCCATATCCACCTTGTCCTGATTCACTCCCCTTGCAGCTGATCTGGAGCTGGCTCTGCAGTAGCACCTGCTCCTCCTCCTGCTCATTCTCAGAGACCGACACTGGTCAGAGGCCACGTCCTACTGCGGGAGGCCAAGAACCTACTCCTTTTGCTGCTGCAGACACTCACCTGTTTGTCCTGCAGTCCCACCTGTGGGCGCAAGGCTGGGAGTGAGGACAGGCAGCCAGGGTATCCTGCTCTGGGTCCAGGGATGTGGAGGTCAAGCACCGACTCCCAGGCCCAAGGCTTGCAGCGCCTGGGCAATCTGTCCCCTGCACAGGCCCCCATGGTCTTGCTCCAGGGGCCTAAGAGCTGAGACCTCCCTTGACTGGGGACCCTGTCACCTGTCCTGTGCTCAGGGATCACCCCTAATGGTGCTCAAGGATCCATAGGAGGTGCCAGGAATCATCAGCCCAGGATAGAAGTATGCAAATCAGACACCTCACCACCTGTTCTAGCTTTTAATATATTACATTTCCTTGTTTGCTTATGTGGTTTTGGAACCACAGCAGGGATTAGTCCCAGCCATGCTCAAGGGACTCTATGGGACGCCAGAGATTGAAGTCAGATAACCCAAGTGCCCTTCCCGCTCTACTATCTCCCGGCCTCTTTTATCTTTTTCAAAATAAAAATTTTAATTTTCCGTTGATTTTTCTACACTGCATCCCGAAAGGAATACCAGTTTACAATGGTGCGTGTGAAATTCCCAAATGATCCAGTGAGTTCCACTGCAATCAGAACCACCCCTCTAACTCTCCCCTGCTCTCTTTTTGCTATACTTGGACATTTTTGGAGGGACATACCCAGTGTTGCTCAGGCCTCACTCCTGGCTCTGTACTCAGGGACGACTCCTGGTGGGGTTTCAGGGATCAAATGCGGTGCCCGGGGTCACATCTGAATTGGATGGTCCACAAGGCAAATGCCCTTCCCTCTGGACCACCCCTCCAATCCTGCAAGATAGTTTTCTTGAAAAAAAAACTTACTCAGTAAGATGTGAAGGGAGGACGTGTTCAAAAGAGCATGTGGGCTGAAAGAGCTGACCACTCACCCTAACTTCTAAAGGCCAGTAACTGCCTGTACCTGTCAATCACAAACTGCCACTCGGGAAGGTCCCTTGGGCCTGTCCCCCATCCCCATCTCTGTACCCCGAGAGGCCTCTGAAGGTCCCCTGCAGCATTTTCCCACTTCCATATCTAATGCAAATGAAATTTGTTTGCCATTCATAAATGCCCATACAGAGTTTCCTCTTAAAGTAAATGAAATAATCATTTTTTAAAAAGAGATTAAGTAATGACATGTTGAATGGTGCTCAAAGCAGGACACATTTGAACCACTGATCTACTCATCATGCACTGTCTCCAAACTCAAGTCCAGCATCACATTTCCACAATTCTATAAAGACCCCAGTGCCTCAGCTGAGCTCTGGATTTCACCTCAGAAAATGTACTACACATCTAATTCTATAAATCCAAATATAAGCTATTCTCCTATTAAATTCTATTTTCATTGAATCGATGTGAGATAGACCCTTACAAACCTGTTCATGATTAGGATTCAGTCATCGTTGTTCACCCATCCTTCCACCAGTGTACATTTCCCACCTCCAATGTTTCCAGTTTCCCTCCCATCACCGCCCACCCACCTCTGCACCCAGGCCAGCCTTTTTTTAAAATTTTTATTAGTGAAACACCATAAGGTACAGTTATAGACTTACAAATTTTTGTGTTTGGATTTCAGTTATACAGTGATCGAGACCCATCCCTCCACCAGTGTCCATTTTCCACCACCACGGATCCCAGTATCCCTCCCACCCCCATTCCCTCCATCCCACTCTGGCTCTGTGGCAGGGCATTCCCTTTTGTTCTCTCTCTCCTTTTGGGTGCTGTGGTTTGCAAAAGAGGCATTGAGTGGCATTCATGTTTGGTCTATAGTCTACTTTCAGCATGCTTCTCCCATCCAGGCAGGACCCTCCCAACACCCTTTACTTGGTGCTCCCTTCCCTATCTGAGCTGCCTTTTCCCCCAGCATGTGTGGCTGGCCTCCAAGCCATGGAGCAAACCTCCTGGTACTTATCGCGACTATTCTTGGTTGTTAGTCTCCTATTTTGTTACTTTATACTCTACAGATGAATGCAGTCTTTCTATGTCTGTCCCTCTCTTTCCGACTCATTTCACTTAGCATGGTACTTTCCATGTAGTACCACTTGTATGTAAATTTCATGAATTCATCCTTTCTAACAGCTGCTTAGTATTCCATTGTGTAGATGTACCAAAGTTTCTTTAACTGTTGCCTACTGACCAAGTAAAAGAATGCTTGATTTTTCATTCCCCCTTTGTCCTGCTCAAAGCTGGGCAACTTCCCAGGTTTCCGGGCTTTCAGGGATTCCCCACAAAAACCCAAGCAAGGCTGCTATCAATGCGGACAGCCAGGCCATTTCAAAAAGGAATGTCCCAACAACCCCTTGAGGAAGAAGGGGGGATCACCCGGGCTATGTCCCAGATGCAAGAGAGGCAATCACTGGGCAGCCGAGTGTCGCTCCAGACCGGATAACTTAGGCAATCCACTGCCGCAGGGAAACGGCGGGAGGGGCCTGCCTCGGACCCTGCAAGCCTTCAGGCAGGAGGCCGATCAGACATCGGGTCAAAGTATCAGCCCGCTCCCGATAGCTTCCCTCCCTCTCTCAGGGGTTCCTCAATTCCCAGCTCAGGTCTAGACCTTTATGCCTCTGTCCGGGCGGTACTAACACCATCTATGGGAATTGAAAGTTTGGAGACGGGGGTCTATGGCCCCCTACCGCCCGGAACCACTGGCCTCATTCTAGGGTCAGAAAAGGCTCTCCTGCAAGGATTGCAGATATACCCAGGATCTATCACAGAGAGCTACATAGGACAAATTCATGTCTTGGCAGATTCCCCCCGTGGCATTGTGACGATAGAAAAGGGACAGCTGATTGCACGCCTGCTCCTCCCACCGACGTGGCAAGGCCCCACCTCGACGCTCTCGTTCCAGGGTCAGACAAACGGAGACTGCTCAGATAATCCAGCCCAAATATTTTGGATTGCCCATATGGCTTCCCGACCACGCTATGTGCTAAGAATCAACTCAAAGGAATTCTCTGGGCTATTAGATACTGGAATCAAAGAGATGTGCCTGGAGCTGGAGGTTCTTTGTCCTCTTAACTATTTCTTCGATGTTCTTGAAGGCGTTCCAAGCCGCTTTCTTCCTCCTGCGCAGCTCGGGTGCCAGGTCATTTGTTATGTTGACCTCTCGACCTAGGTACACATAGCTGTTGCATTCGGAGATGGTCGTTCCATTGAGAGCGAATGGGGCGTCAGGAACAAGGCTGTTTCTCATAAACATTGTTCTTCCTGCATTAACATATGCCTCAGAGACCTGGGCCCTACGCAAACAAGATGAGAACGCTATTCAGGTCTCCCAAAGAAGAATAGAAAGAGCTATGCTTGGAATATCACGTTTCACTCAAATGAGAGAAAGAATCCGGAGTTCTGACATTCATTGAGGATCAAGGATCAGGGACGCTGTCTCATTTGCCAAGGTGTCGAAAATCAGATGGGCTGGTCACGTAATGAGATTTAAAGACGACCGTTGGACTAGAGCTGTTACTGATTGGATTCCACGGGATGTCAAGAGACCGCGTGGCCGCTCACCTACCAGATGGTCAGACTTCTTCGTCAAGATCATGAACGATCGGTTTGAGGCCCTTCATGTTCCCGGAGCGAACAGATGCCATTGGGCTACACTAGCACGCGACAGGGACAAATGGAGACGTTACTGGCGCCCGCTCGAGCAAATCGAGGACTAACGGGAAGTTAAGTGATTAAGTGATTAGATACTGGGGCAGATGTCTCAGTGATATCCAGTAAATATTGGCCTGCCAACTGGCCTGCCACAATGGCTACAGCCGTTTTGCAAGGACTTGGCCAAGTCCGACCCAGCCGTAGCGCCCAAGTATTGACCTGGGAGGACGCCGAGGGCCATAAGGGCCAGTTCCAGCCTTATATTGTCCCAGACCTCCCCACCAATCTTTGGGGACAAGATATACTCTCAGCTATGGGTGCGGTTCTGGTTACATCACCCAGTCGCTCGCAGACATCGCCAGTCTCCTTTAAGACCATAGCCCATATCACTAGTGACTGCCCATCCTCCGGGCAGGAAAATCCCGTGACTTTAATGCCCGTTGAGGAACTGGAAGAAACTAGCCCTTTTTAATCGGGGCCACTGTCGAGCGGCCTCCCACCCCAATTACCTGGAAATCAGATGATCCAGTCTGGGTGGAGCAGTGGCCCCTACCTAAAGAGAAATTACAGGCCGCACATGCCCTAGTGTCTGAGCAATTAGAAAAGGGGCACATTACCCCATCCACATCTCCCTGGAATACCCCAATCTTTGTTATAAGGAAAAGGACAGGCGGGTGGGGATTATTGCAAGATCTCAGAGCAGTCAATGCCACCATGCATCCAATGGGGGCCCTGCAGCCAAGGCTCCCCCATCCCTCCACTATACCAAAGTCCTGGCAATTGTTAGTGATAGATCTTAAAGATTGTTTTTTCAATATTCCATTAGCTCCTAAAGATTGTCAAAGATTTGCCTTCTCTCTACCTTCCCCCAATTTTCAGGAACCCTATCAGCGCTACCAATGGGTAGTCCTTCCCCAGGGCATGACTAATAGTCCCACTATGTGTCAGGTATATGTTGCAGCGGTTTTAGCGCCAGTCCGGGATCGTTTCCCCAACGCACTTTTGATCCATTATATGGATGACATCTTAGCCGCCTGCCCCACCAAAGACCTGTTACTTCAACTCTATGATCATGTCCGGGTCGCCCTGGAATCAGCAGGCCTTGTAATCTCCCCGGACAAGGTACAGCTCTCCCACCCATACAGATATTTAGGATACACCATAAACAAGGTGGGAATAGTGCGTCAAAAAATACAGTTTGCCACCTCCCATTTAAAGACTCTACACCAATGGCAACAGTTTTTGGGAGAACTCCAATGGCTCCGACCATCCTTCTCCCTGCCCACGGGAGAGCTCAAACCTCTTTTTGAACTATTGAAGGGGGATTCTGACCCCTCCTCACCTTGTCAATTGACCCCAGAGGCACAATTGCCTCTTAGAAAAGCAGAACATGCCTTAGAAGAAATGCAAATACACCATATTGATTACAATCTACCACTACAATTTATAGTGCTTGCTTCAGAGTTTGCCCCAACTGGAGTTTTCTGGCAGATTGGTCCATTATATTGGGTCCACCTCTCAGCTTCCCCCACCCGAACGGTGATTCCCTATCCCACCTTAGTTTCTCAATTACTCTGGAAGGCCAGAACCATAGGGTGTGCACTCTTTGCTAAGGATATGGACATATTGGTCGTTCCCTATTCCAAAGACATGATTAATAATCTGATGCAATATGATGATTCCTGGTGCCTTTTTGTCTGCTCCTTTAAAGGCCAAATTACACAGGCATATCCCAAACATAAACTCCTGCAAAGCTTCAGGATTTGCCCTATTATCTTCCCTCGAATCATAAAGACCACCCCCCTTCCGGGTGCACGGACCCTCTTCACTGATGGCTCTAAGAGCGGTCGAGCCGTAGTGGTTGATGGGCAGGATGTTCACGCCATACAGCTTGCTGAGACCTCGGCGCAATTTGCAGAAGTAACTGCTGTATTATTGGCCTTGCAGACATTCCATAATGAGCCCCTCAATATTTACACTGATAGTGTGTATTCTGCTAATATCTTCCCCCGATTAGAAACAGCACCCCACATAGGTGAGGGCTCGAAAATTTTATCTCAATTACAAACATTGCAACTGTTGATTTGGGCCAGAAAGGACCCCCTCTTTGTGGGTCATATTAGAGGACACTCTGGCCTCCCGGGACCCCTTGCAGAAGGCAATGAACGAGCAGATAAAGCTACCCGCTTTATAATGACATCCCTAGAATGTGATAAGGCCATGCAGCTACATAAAAAATTCCACCTTAATGCCCAGTCTCTTCGTTTTCATACGGGTTGTTCCAAAGCTGAGGCTCTCTCCATAACCACTGTCTGTCCCGCTTGCGCTCCTTATATACATTCCCCATCCCTGGGAGTCAATCCTAGAGGACTGAGAGCAAATGATATTTGGCAAATGGATGTGACCCACACTAACTCATTGGGTAACCGGCATTATCTCCATGTCTCGATAGACACACACTCGGGCATGATTTTTGCCTCACTACATGCCGGGGAAAAAACGAAACATGTTATAGATCACCTTACTGCTGCTTTCTCATATATGGGAAATCCCAGGCAAATTAAAACTGACAATGGACTGGCCTATACAAGCCGCGCTTTTCATTCCTTTTGTGAAACCTGGGATATTACACATACAACAGGCATTCCCTATAACCCCCAAGGATAGGCTATCATAGAGCGAGCGCACTGACATCTCAAAACTTACATTTCTAAAACAAAAGAGGGTGAGATCTACCAAGGCTGTCAAGGGCCACAAGCGCTCCTATCCGCAACCTTATTCATTTTAAATTTTTTGCTCCTCGATGATTCAGGCCGCAGTGCAGCCCAACGTCACTTTGCTACTCCGGCTCCCCTTAAAGCAATGGTGAAATGGAAGGATCTGTCCTCAGGAACCTGGCAACCACCGGCAGCAATCCTTGCCAGAGTCAGAGGCGCAGTCTGTGTATATCCAACTAATACAGAAAAACCCATTTGGGTGCCGGAACGCCTGGTCAGGCCAATACATGAGCCCCCCGATCATTTGTCCCCCACAGCTGGGAAAAATAATGAAACTCACCTCCAGGGTACTTAGCCCTGAGACGAATTTCCTTCTCTTTTTTTCCACAGGAACAAAATGACCACAATGACGCTTGTCGCCTGGACCCTCGCTATATTATTAATGAAGGACCCTACCGAAACTCATGGCAATCGACAACAACCATTCAGGCAGACCTGGGTCATAAGGAGTGGAGAGGACTATGAGGTTTGGAGTACCACAAGTGCCCCTCTTTTCTGAGCCATGCCCCATTCTGGTCAAGCCACACTGGGTCCTGCCTGGTTTGGCAGCACCCCTTAATCAGTGCTTCCCTGACTTATATTTTTCCCTGGAAGATGCCTACCCCTTTCAGGATGGTTTTGAAAGGTCCGGGGCCAGAGCCTCTATGAGACGCAATGGCTTTTTCACCTGCCCCGGGTTCCGGACAGGCCAAGGGAGGAGAACCTGCGGTGGACCTGAATCTTACTATTGTGCCAGCTGGTCTTGCGTAGATTCTAACGATGGCTATTGGAAATGGTCGGTTGACCACGACCTGCTTAATATTTCTTATGCTGTGCCACTGAGATATGGCTCATATTCTGTACAATACCACCCCCAAATGCTTCTGGTCAAAATCTCCTTCACTGATAAGGGAAGGTCGGAGACCCGATGGGTCAACCGCCTGAATTGGGGACTTATGTGGTATAGCAGGCCATGGCATGGGGTTATCCTGCAGATCCTCTTAAAAATCGAACCCGTGTGCTGGGAGAAGAGTGCTGCTTTACGCCGACCACACGGGGGTTGTCGAGATTCCATGGCTAAGCTGAGAGAAGACCTGGAACGGCGTACGAAGGAGAGAGAGGCTCAGGAAGGGTGGTTTGAGTCATGATTTAATCAATCCCCCTGGTTCACCACCCTGATATCTACTATAGCAGGCCCTCTGATCATACTATTACTGATGCTTACATTCGGGCCCTGCATCCTGAGTCGACTTGTCTCATTTGTCAGAGACCAGATTGGCAGGGTTGATCGGCAAATCACTCAAATTCACTTTATGCAACTGAGAGAAACTAGCAAAGAGCAGCCCTATTCAGAAAGGTATTTCTAATGGGCCTGGGAAGCCTCTTCCTTTATCTGTTGCAGTGACCTGATCCCGTGGCCGGTACCGGAAAACGCAGGAGGAGAAGGAGTGCGGACCGGACCTGTACAGAACCCCCCCGATCACTGAACGAAGACATCCCCATCACCCCTCTACCCTACCCCTGCCCCTCTTTTCTGAGCCATGCTCCATTCTGGTCAAGCCACACTGGGTCCTGCCTGGTTTGGCAGAAATGTCATCAATCCTCCCCTGTGCCTCCTCGTGGTTAAGGAAGGATGCCCTTGCCCAGGATACCCAATGACGGGCAACTTCTGTCACCGCCGCGCACACCTAAGACAGGGGCTAAAGCATTCTCCCCAATGACGGGTACCACGGCGGGGCGACGGACGACCTAAGACAGGGGTCCTGGCGTGCCATAATTGGAAAAATGGGGTGAGATTGTTGCCTACTGACCAAGTAAAAGAATGCTTGATTTTTCATTCCCCCTTTGTCCTGCTCAAAGCTGGGCAACTTCCCAGTATAGGAGGTTTCAGTTTGGGGGACAAAGCTGGGCAGCTTCCCAGTACATGACGTTTCAGTTTGGGGAAAATGCACCCTCATAAATGATTTGTAAATGATGTACGAGGAACAGCAGTCTCTATGGATATGTCAAAACTGCAACAAAGCAGGCCGCTCCGACCGGTAGCGTTAGGTCGAAAGGGTCACCAGGTGGCTGACCAACGGTACATGGCTCTGCCCACTGTGACTGACCAACGGTGCATGGCTCTATTCATCGTCCCATCCACTTTCCCACGTCCCATCCCCTTTCCTTTCTTTTGGGTGGGTTGTGGAAACATACTTAAGTCTGTACCTGTGCTCTGAATAAACGCACGCATTCATGCCATCTCCTGAAAGACGGAACCCTGTGTGACTCGAGTGCTGATTTCACCCTGATGGCCCACCCTGGCTCGGCCCCGCAGCGCCGGACGCGACATTTAACCAGTCATCCGTTCTCAGGCACTTGGGTTTTTTCCAGATATTCAGGTCAGCCTTTTTGGAAGAGGTTTTTATTATCTATCTTTCTCTCTGTTTGTTCCTGTCTTTGTCTGTCTCTATTTCTGCCTTCTCTCTCTCTCTCTCTCTCTCTCTCTCTCTCTCTCTGTCTCTCTCTCTTTGTCTCCCTTTTTGTGGTTTACAATATAGATACTGAAAGGGTATCAGGAATATCCCTTTACCTAATTTTAACACTCAAGGATTTCAAATTTGGACAAAAAACAGAATTGTTGTTTCAGGCACGTTGGCCAGAGGGAGAACTGGAAATGGTCTCTGCTATGGATAACCAGGGAACTGCAGAAATGCAATGACTGACCACAGCCTGGGCCCTGCTCTCAGGGTCCAGACAAGTCCTGAAGATCGGGAGGTCTCCCAACCCCAGATAGGGATGGGCTGGACACCTGCCTGCCAGGACACTCCTACGGAAGATGAAGGTCCGAGGCCACCTGGGGTCACTAAGCTGGCCTGGTTTCTCATCTTCACAATGGCCAGGCCTGGGTAACCGTGACATGACATGACAGGTAAAATACTCATAGTATTATATGTGTGTCTCCTGGGTGGCTCACCACAGTCTTGGAAGAACAGAGTGGGGGTCTGGTGTTCTTTGGGAGGTCAGGAACTGTGCTCAAGGGCCGCTACTTTTTCTAAGCTGCCGGAGGTCAGAGCTGGCACATGTCCAGCACTCCCCTCACCCTGCCACCTTTATGCCCTAAGAGGAGTCTTCCACCTACCCCGTGACTTTCAGGAATTACAAGATGACATGTATTTCCTAGCCCCTGGGGAAGTACCTTGTGACCCTGGGGGCTCAGGCACCAAATTTCCAACTGTGGGCTAGTGTTGGGTGAGGACTAGAAGGAAGAAGCCCTCCACGTGCTCCCTCCCCTGCCCCAGGAACAGACCCTTTTGCAAGGTACCTGAATCCCATGGCTCTCACAGCGGCAGGTGTCATGCCCTAGACTCAACACACTCAGGAAGACACAGGGGACCCAGAGAGTGTTGGCAGAAGAGGGGACCTGCTTGGTATCCCACTGAGCAGTCAGCCTTGCCCTGGCCGTGTCCCAGGAGCTGCCTGTCAGCGTAGTGCGGAGTGTGAGGATCCAACACGGGCCTCCTCGGGTCTCTGCTGTTTCCTAGCCTGTGAGTATTTCTCTCTTGCATCTACAATGTGGGGTCCCCGCCAAACTGACTCTGGAATTGATCTTTTAATGTGGGGTTGAGGGCATTGATTGGTCTAGGATGTTGACTCCCAAGTTCCAGGTAAAGCCCATATGTTTCCTTTGGTATTTGGCATGTGGTTCAGTGAGGATGTTGGGAATTTTCTACTGTGAAACTATGTAGACAGAAGGGCATCATTTCCCAGACCAGACTACCAGTGAAATGTTAGTTTTTCTCTCCTTGATGGCCTTGGTATTCTCTTGGGCTCCTGGCAAAGAGACCCCCACACAGACACTGCTTGATGCTTGATGCAGTCACAGGTGGGTCCTGATCTCATCCTGGACATTCATCTTACTAAAGCTTCAGTTTCCCAGTGATTGTCCTTGATTCAAACATTCTCAAATGTGCATCACGTGGAGGGCCTTGGTTGGACCTAGGACAGGCGCCAGGTGACCCTGATTTGGACAAGGGAAGGCCTAAGGTCCCACATGAGATATGGTCCAGAGTACATCATGGGACAGTCTCTGGCCAAAAGAATGGTCACAGACCCCTTGAGTCTGGGATAGACAAAATAAAACTGGCCCCAGGTTTGGAGTCTGGGGAGTAGGAGCAGATGACATGGGCCAGGAAAAGCCAACAGATCTGACCTTACATGCCTGACTTTACATTGAACTAAATTTGAAGGGGCAGATTAAAGGAATCTGTAATTCTCTTACCGAGCTTATGCAAGACGACAGGCAACATTGATGAGAAGAAAATTTCACCATTGCTGTAAACGTTTAACTTAAAGAGGTGAGGAAACAGAAACATCTGCATCAGCAACTTCTAACCGTGTCCAAATGTAGAACCGTGGGTCTTCTGGCAGGGAGAGCTGGAGGCATGCTGGGTGTGAGCAGGGCAAGAAACGCTCGGGTACTGAGGGTCTGCCCCAACGGCACTGTTGCCAGCACCTAGACTAGCCTTGGTCTCCTTGGTCACAAATACTAACAGTAATAGAAATGGGGAGTTGTGCTGAGCCCCCAGGGTCGACTCTCTGGTGCACTGAGCTAAGACCATGCATTGCCTGAGGCTGCCAAAGCAGATGCAAACTCTGCTGGTACCTGTAGAGACCAGACAGGGGAAGGAGACAGAGTCTGGTTGGGGAGGCGGGGCACGGGGCAGGAATCCTGACAAAGGTCACCAGCAAGAGCAGACCTGGGTGCTAGTTTCATCTTGATTGACAGTTGACCCTTGATGAGCATGGAGTCATTGAGAATATACCCTGGATGGTAGGATCATGGCGGGGGGGGGGGGGCAGGGGGAGGATGTGCCTGCTAACTGTGCTCTGCTCCTTTGCCTGAGCAGCCCAGAGGTGAAGAAACATCACCCCATCCCCAGGGCTGATTCTGGTCTCCTCACTGCTCTGTGTGCCCCAGAGGCCAGATGGGGGCTGTGGTGATTGAGAACAGGAAGAGGGTCTCTGAATCAACTGGCCACCCAGGTAGAAAAACGCCTTACAGGTCCAGAATGCAATGGGCATTAAGGGTCCAGAACTAAAATGACTCCCTGGCTGCAGTTGCCTTTTCAATCAATGGGCCCTGGGCCTGCTCAGTGCCCAGCAGGGAGGAAAAGCTGTTTTCTCCAATGAGGAATGAACGCTGCTCTACTCAAACCAGTCAGGAGGGGGAGGGGGCTTTGAGCCAGTTGAAAGAATGAACTCGAGAAGGGCCAGGGAGCTGGAGGCTGGTCAGGCCCAGCCGTGGTCAGATTTGGCCACTGCTGAGGGCCTCACTGTAGAATGGACATCTCTCAGAGTCAGGCCATTAATGAGAAACAATCCCAGAGAGTCACTCATCACTAAGCATCGCCAGAAGATTAACCGGCAGGTGCTAGTTTGTCAGGATCAGCCGCAGCGGGGTGAGCTAAGGGACTCGCAAATGATTCTGTCTGCCATGCCTAAGGGAGGGACCCAAGCAGGAAGCAAGAGGCAGAAGCGAAAAACTAGGCAGGACCTCTGAGAGACCCACTCTAGGAGGTGGAGAAGATGGATGAGTCAGGAATCACCGAATTTGACAAGAATCAAATGTGAGGTTTGCTCTGACAAAATGGTGACCAGAACCAAATGGCAACCGGCTGAGTGGACAGCAACATTCCTGGTGTCAGAGATCACCTTGTCCCAGGTGAGGAAGACAAGACTTAATGCCCACTTGGTGACAGGAAGCCACCAGGCTTCATTCCATGTTCCTTACCATTGACCCACGAACAGATGACTAGGACCAGACCAAGACAACTTAAAAGCCCCCTGAGTCTAACCCAGGGCGCGGGTGTACCATTGCCTCACCTGAGGTTCGGAGAGTCCGCCCGGGAGCCCCCCAGTAAGCTACTCCTATTTCCTTAACTTTATTTATATGTCTCTGTGCCTCTGTCTGACCCAGATGGGGTTCCCAAATCTCTCACCGAGCAAGAGACTAAGGGAGAGCAGGTTACCCGAGTAGGATGGAAGGGGCTCACGGCAACGCTCGAACATTGAGCGTAGAAACTGGAGTCACCACTGTGGGAGCACCAGAGAGCAGTAGGCACCACTGCATGTTAGATGAAAGTTGTTACCGCAAAATCAAGGTAGCCTGTAAACAACCTACATAATCATGCTGTGGCCTGCTACTGCCCCTTTGGGGGATAGCTGGGTAGAGCCTGCACACATGGAATACACTAGGATGCTTCCAGCAAATTCTTAGGTGCCACCTGTCTTGGTGAGACTCTGTATGATCCTAAAAGGAAAAACTCCAAAGACAGTCGTTCAATGGGAGAACAGCTCTCACCACCGGCAAGGGGTGAGAGGGCTCAAGCCGCTGATTCCCACAGTCTCCCAGCTCCCCAAACCTCAAGGCAAACCTGGACTTGGTGTTTCCAGAGCCCAGGGGCCCAGAGGCAGGACAAAGAGAACTAAGCCCAGAGCCCCAGTAGAAGCTTCGAGAGGGTGTGCAGGATATGTGTGAGGTGTGAAGATCCATTAGAGTGAACAGGCGGACCCAGGCCCATGGTGCAGTTAGAGGGGAAGGGCTATGAACTGGGCACAGAGGGGTAAACCGGGACCAGCCTGTGCCTGCCCTGAATAGCCCTACCAGGCTGATCCCTGGTGCCTCCCCGAACCAGGGTTCCAGGGTTCCAATCCAAGTAGGAATGTGACAGGCAGGAAGGGGCATGGCTGACCAAATTCCTGGAAATTACTGGAACAGGATGGCTCTGCCTTCTGAGGCTTTACCATCTGGTCTGATACATGAATCTGGACACACTTCTTGTCACCAGTAGAGTGTCACTCAGCCAAGGCTGTCCCAACAGGTCCAGGTGTGCAGGAGCAAAGAGGAGTCGGGGCCTGGTTCTCTATTACATGGGGTCTGACCGTGCTGTGATGGTGGCAGTGGGACTTGTATTAGGGAATCTGATGGTCCACAAAGAAGTGGGGCGCTATTATCAGGGATCAGCTCCGTACAGACTCGGGGACACTAGAAACATGTTCCATCCACGGCCCCATCCTGCTCCACTGATAACACACTGTCTTCCTGCTGGGGTGGGTGCCATCCAGGGGGAGCATGGCTGAGGGGACAGCACCTTGGACCCACCTGTTGCATGAGCACTTTCAAGTGCTCATCCTGAGAAACCTGATGTGGCCACTAGGAGGCAAAGTGGGGTCTGTCCCTGGTGCACTGCAGAGGGGAATGGGGAAACAGGCACCAGGGGCAGGGGAGGCCATGGAGGTGCTGCAGTGGAAGGCAGGGCTCTGGGTGCTGCATCCTGCCCTCCCTCCTGGGGACGCATCCGTGATTGAGACCTTCAACCCTTGGGGTGGACTCTCCTGGGGTCATTGACAGGCTTCACACAGGGGCAGGCAGGTGACGCGTCTTGGCATGGTGACATGTCCAAGGCTTCCCACAATCTAGAAGCAATTGTCAACTACTGGCCAGACCTGCCCCGCCCAGTGACACACACACCCACACAGGCCTGGGATAGATCCATTTATTGCAACAATCGTGAAAATCAGACAGTGGCAGTCAGGGAGAAAGCCCACCTTCCTCCTTCCCTCTTCTCAGCCAGCAATACAAAGTCCCCAAACAGCCCCAAAGAGTGTGTAGAATCCGGTCACTGTATGGTATCAGCGGCCAAGCTTCAGGGCTGTCATGCGCAGAAACAGGACCCCACCATGGGGAGGGGAGAGCTGAGTTGTGACTTCTGACCTCCAAATCATTGTTTGCTAGTGCTGGGGGGATATATCTGCCATCCTGATCCCTTGGACCTTGTGGAGGGGGACATTTCTTCCCTCCGATCCCTCGGACCTTGTGGAGGGGGACATCTCGGCCCCTCTGATCCCTCGGACCTTGCGGAGGGGGACATCTCGGCACCCCGATCCCTGGCGTCTAGTGGTGGGGGGGCATCTCTGGCTTCCCCGATCAATCGTGTCAAGTGGTGGGGGGGGGCATTTCTGGCCCCCCCCATCCCTGGCGTCTAGTAATTGGGGGGCATCTCTGGCCCCCCCAATCCATGGCTTCTATTGGTGGGGGGGGCATCTCTGGCCGCCCCCGATCCCTGGCGTCTAGTGGTTGGGGGGTATCTCTGGCCACCCCAATAACTGGCGTCTAGTGGTTGGGGGGGCATCTCTGGCCCCCCCATCCCTGGTGTCTAGTGGGGGGGCATATATGGCCCCCCATCCCTTTCGTCTAGTGGTGGGGGGGCATCTCTGCCCCGCCGTTAATCCTTGCCATCTAGTGGGGGGGGAATCTCTGGCCCCCCCAATCCCTGGCGTCTAGTGGGGGGGCATATCTGGCCCCCCCTTGATCCTTGCCCTCTAGTGGGGGGGAATCTCTGCCCCCCCGATCCCTGGCGTGTAGTGGGGGGAGCATCTCTGCCCCCCTGTTAATCCTTGCCATCTAGTGGGGGGGGAATCTCTGCCCCCCCCAATCCCTGCCGTCTAGTGGTGGGGGGGCATCTCTGGCCCCCCCTTGATCCTTTCCCTCTACTGGGGGGGGGAAATCTCTGGCACCCCCCGATCCCTGGAGTTTAGTGGTGGGGGGGCATCTCTGCCCCCCCGTTAATCCTTGCCATCTAGTGGGGGGGAATCTTTGGCCCCCCCCGATCCCTTGCGTGTAGTGGTGGGGGGGCATCTCTGCCCCCCCATTAACCCTTGCCATCTAGAGGGGGGGAATCTCTGGCCCCCCCTTGATCCTTGCCCTCTACTGGGGGGGAAATCTCTGCCCCCCCCCCCGATCCCTGGAGTTTAGTGGTGGGGGGGCATCTCTGCCCCCCCGTTAATCCTTGCCATCTAGTGGGGAGGAATCTCTGGCCCCCCCTTGATCCTTGCCCTCTAGTGGGGGGGGAATCTCTGGCCCCCCCTTGATCCTTCCCATCTAGTGGGGGGGGAATCTCTGGCCCCCCCTTGATCCTTGCCCTCTAGTGGGGGGGAATCTCTGGCCCCCCCTTATCCCTGGCGTCTAGTGGTGGGGGGCATCTCTGCCCCCCCTGAATACTTGCCCTCTAGTGGGGGGGGAATCTCTGGCCCCCCCGATCCCTGGCGTCTAGTGGGGGGAGAATCTCTGCCCCCACTTAATCCTTGCCCTCTAGTGGGGGGGAATCTCTGCCCCCCCCGATCCCTGGCGTCTAGTGGTGGGGAGGCATCTCTGCCCACCCCGAATCCTGGCGTCTAGTGGGGGGGCATCTCTGGCACCCCCATTTCCTGGGGTCTATTGGAGGGGGAAACTGTGCCCCCTGATCCCTGGGGTGTCTAGGGGTGGGGACATTTCTTACCCCACATCTCGGGGTCTAGTGGATGGAGACTTTACTGTCCCCCTGATTTCCCGTTTCTTGAGATGGAGAATAGTTGTGGCTTTGCCCTGATCCCTGGTCTTGCAGTGAGGGATATCCCTGGTTCTAGTGGAGGGAGAAGAGCAAAGGGCAGAGGAAGAAGGCAGAACTCGGGTGGCGTGGGGAGGACGGGGCTGGGCTAGATCAATTGGGTGAGAGCGGCAGGGTGCGTCGGTGCAGTAAAATCGAGGTGTCAGCGGGGTGTCAGGCTGCCAGTGGAGCTCTTGCTGACCAGCTGCGTTTTTTGGATTTTCGGCGGGTCATTACAGGACCTGGGTCCGATGACGGTGGACTCCTCTTCCTTAAGGACAGCAACAGGAGCGTCTCTGGATCTCACACAGGCCATGGTCCCTGCCCCCTGGGACTTGACTGACTCCTCCAGCTCCTGGACTCTGGCACTCCTCCTGCCTGGCCTCCTGTGCCTCCTCCTTCTCTGTGGCCTCCAGCTCCTCACGTTTTGTGTCCAGGAGCACCTGTGTGTTGTTCGTCTCCACGCCAATCCCATTGGAGTGGATGGGATGTGGGGCAGCATAAGGGTCTCAACCAAGGAAGGGAGGTGGGGGGCTGGGGGTGGGGCCGCCTGGCTCCCCTCCCCAGTAGCCCCGCCCTCTGACCCACAGGGGCTTCTCCCTGTCACTCACCCTTTTCCGGGACTCCTCTCCACTTTACCAGGTTCTGCAGCTGCTGTTTCTGCTGCTGAGTCCCACAGAAGAGCACCTGGGGTGAAGGCACTAGCTGAGGAGGCAGGTCTAGGGCCCTCCTGCCCCAGAGCCCATGGCCCCTCCCTCACCTGGTCTCCCTCAGCTCCCTGATGGCGGCCTCCAGCAGGGCCTGCTGCCTTGGTGGCACCTGCAGCAGCTGGTCTATGGGCTGCTTCTGCCGCAGCATCCGCTGGTTCAGCTGCTCCTCCTTGGAGCCCAAGTGACAGCGGGCATCCAGGTGCTCTTGTCGGCAGCTATTGTGCATTTCCAGGTACCAGCAGAATCGGCCCCAGGGAGGCCACTGGCACTGCACCTTTTCGTCCTGCCCTGGCATCTGTGGGAGGTAGGACAGTGTCTGTGAGGACAGGCAGGAGGACCGACTACATCCCAGCCAGGAGATGCAGGGCTCAGACCCTCAGCCACAGGCCCCCATGGCGTCTTTGTCCTAGAGCCTAGGAGTTGGGTCTCCCTCTGCCTCGGACCCTGACTCCTACCTGGCAACTGCCAACTCCAGACCCCTCTGTGTAGTGTGGGCCAGTCAGTGCCACCACAGCCCTCAGGGCATTCTGACCTGTCCTTCCTGCCATCACCCAAGGCAGGCTCTTGGCCTCACTGGTGGTCTCACCAGCCCATTTCACAGACCAGGAAAGTCACAGCCCAGAAGACTGAATGGTTATGCCCCAAGAATACCCCAGGGTGGAGGGGAGCTGATGGCCAGCAAACCCCTGCCCCCTCTCTCAAAACTCTTCGAGTACGGCAACTTTTCGTGGGCTCGCAGTGAAGACATGTTGGAATGATAGGTGATAATTGGAGATGATAGGAGACTCGTTCAGCTCCAAGACTGCGGAATGTTACCCAGACCCCTTCCACTGTTACAGAGACACAACTCGAGCCTGGCCGGGCTCCCGGCCGGCCACCACACAGCCCTCAGACTCCAGGCGGCGCTGCGCCCGCTGCTCTCACCCCAGCTCAGTCCCCTCGGCCCCCACTCGCATCCGCAGTTGTTCTCCGGGTTCACCCGTTGTTCCTGGAACCTCCTGCCTCCACCTGTCCTTCGAAATGTTTTCAACGATGTGGCTGTTTCGGGGGCACCGAGAGGCCGGTAAACCTGAGAGGAAGCAGACAGTCAAGGACCCCAGACCTTCAACCCCACCCAAACTTCATGGTCCACAGCCCCGACTCTTGGTTCCTCCTGCTCATCTCGGGGGCTGCTCATTTCTCACCGCCATCTGCTGCTCCGGGCACCTTACTAAGTAGATTCTTTCCTGCTTTGGACCCACTGGAGCCCTCCTGGCAGTGCTGGCAGGGACACGAGGGACAACTAGAAACAAGCGTTCTATGTCCCGGCCCTAGAGCTCTCTGCATTTTCAGGGTTGTAACATTCTGGGGAGTGGACAGCTGACCCCATTTCCTCTGGCTGCCCGCAGAGCAGGACACAGGTGTGAAGGGACAGAGAGACTCGCCCAGCTCCTGCTCCCAGCCGGTCTCCCGTGTCACAATGCCCCATTCACAGGACCCCTCCCTGGAATCTCGAAGTCAGTCCTCCCCGACTTGCCCTCCTCGGACATCACAGATTTCAAGCTCCTGGTGCTGTGCACCAGCCCAAATCATTCAACCCTTAAGGATGACGCTCTGCATTGCAAAATTCTGCCTTTATCAGATACACTTGATGTTTTAAAATTCTGTTCCTTCAGCTCTTTCTGTCCCAAACAATAGGGGAAGGGTGTTTTTGCACAGTTAAACCCACTGCCAGGAGGGTCTGTGGTGAGGTTTCTGGGAGTCGGGACCCTGCTTTGACTCCCCAGCTCCTCAGTGATGCCCTGAGCTCCCACCCCCATTGTTTCCTGAGCTGGGTGGGCCAGCGTCCAGCCACCCAGGTCTTTGGTCAGCAGGAGCCCAGGAGATCCTATTCTGGTGGCAGGAGGAAACAGGGCCTGGAGAGAGGGTCTCTGGGGACTCCCATCCCAGAGTCCCGGGAGACCCTGGCGAGGACAGAAGTTGCTGGAGGACAAGACTGCCTGAAAACGTGGCTGTCAATGGGCGGAGGCTTTATCCTGGGCCTCCTGGCCACACACTGACCAGTGCAGAACCAGCGCATGGCCCAGGGCTGGCGGGTTAGCACCGACCTAGCACTTTTTCTTACCATCTTTTCATGCTCTGCCAATTTCCAATGATCCCCTAGGGAAAGGGTCAACATGCAGAAGGTGCATTGGGGCCACTTCTCCCTTAAGCCTCCTTGAGAGAGTGTGTCCCGAGGGGCGGGGCCACGAGCATTTCTATAGGCAGGGATGTGGCCGTGGCCTCAGGACACTCTGGGTGATTCCTCCCTGCCTTGCCCTCCTCAGACATCACAGGCTTCAAACTCCTGGTGCCAAGCACCAGCCCAAATCATTCACCCTAACGGATGAGGCACTGCCACGTGACTCTCCGCCTTTACAAGATATATCTGATGTTTTAAAATTCTGTTCTTCCATCTCTTTCTGTCCTAAATGAGACGGGAAGGGTGTGGTCGCACGGTAAGAGGTTTTTGGCAGGAGGGTCTGTGGTGAGGGGTCTGTGTACCCGGTGACCCTGCTTTGACTCCCCAGCGCCACTGAGGCAGCTCCTCAGCATTTCCCTGAGCTCCCACCGCCATTGTTTCCTGAGCTGGGGAGCCAGTGTCCAGCCACCCAGGTCTTTGGACAGCAGGAGCCCAGGAGGTCCTATTCTGGGGACAGGAACGGACAGGTCCTGGAGAGGGGCTCTCTGGGGACTCCCATCCCAGAGTCCCGGGAGACCCTGACCAGGACAGAGGCTGCTGGGGACAAAACTGCCGGAAGACTTGCTGGAAATGGGCCCGGGCTTGATCCTGTGGCCTCGGGGCCATACGCTGACCAGTGCAGGGCCAATGCAGGGCCTTTTCTTACCGTCCGTTGCGCTCTGCGAATTTCCAACGATCTCCTAGAGATGACACCTAGAGGTGACCCGTAGATGACCCGTGGAAGGGTCAACATCTGGAGGTGAACCCTAGATGACCCCTCGAAGGGTCAACAGGGGGAAGGTGTGATGGGGCCACTCCCCTCTCAAGCATCCTTGAGAGAGGGTCCCCGAGGGGCGGGGTCACGAGCTTTTTTATAGGCAGGGAAGGGGCGTGGCCTCGGGGCTGCAACCCCATTGGCCAGGGAGAAATCTAGAGCTCCCAGGGGCAACCTCACAATGAAGGCTGCACCAGCCTCTGCCCTGGTGGGCCTGACGGGCCTCCCCACCCCCACCCGGACCCTCGGGCACTGCCCTCTACCGACGATGGTGGCTTGGAACTCTGTGGGCCCCACGGTGGGCCAGGAGCACTGACCCTTTCGGTCTCCCGTAGCTCAGTCCACGACTTTCTCATTCCCAGAGATCACGTCCCCCCATGCCCAGGCTGGGGTGCAGCTGCCAGGATTAGCCCCTGAGCAACCCTAGGTCTGGCCTGGCTGCTGCTGTGGGAGCCCAGTTAGCCTGGCAGAGGGGCTGTCCTGGTTGCTGTCCCAACCGCCCCTCACTCCCTGCCCCTCTCCTTTAACTGCTTGGAGCCCCTGCCCCCTGCCCTGCCCCTCTCCTCTCCTGAAGCCCGCAGAGTTCTTGCTCCCGCCTTATCCGGTGTCCATGTTCTCTCTGTCCTTCTGTCTCTGCTTCCTCCCAGACTGGCAGCAGCGAGTTTGTGGGGCCTTTGAGCCCCCAGACCCAGTCAGTCCCTGACCAATTCACCCTGTTGCTCAGAGACTTCCCTTTCTGAGTCCTGGAGGACTTTTAATGACCCCATAGAACCTCCCCACCCCAGCTCTGCCCCTTTCTCTGAGACTCAGTCCATCCTACTGGGAGCTGGACACCAGACTTGGCCTTGGGGAACCTTGATGCTTCTCTGCTGTTGATCCCGGCCTGCTCTGGAAATCCCTCTCAATACACACACTCCCAACTAGGGCCACTAAGTCTGGCCACGCTGCCCTCACGAGTCCTGCAGCCTGAAAGCAACCCCAACTCCCCCATATCGCCCGTGCCCACTATGTCATCCACGAATGCACCTGTCCTCCCTGCCCTGACCACATTCAGGCCCCAGTGGTCTCCGGCTGTGTCCTGTAGCTCTGACATCTCCCCCTCTCACTTTCACTGGGCTGAGAATCAAATTTATCTCTGATGGTGTGTCACAGGGTCACTGTGGGCTTGTGCTGTCTGGGGAGCCTGTGGGAAGTGAAGGGTTCCACACTGGGGTGAGGCTCTGGGCAGAGAAAGTCCATCCAGTCCTTGAGAGGTTTGGGAAATACCTGGAGGTTTGCAGGTCCTTTACCAGAGGCATGATCTGGCCACTAGGGGGCCAAGCACCCAGGAAGCATTGGGGGCAAGGTGGGGGCTCTTCCCGGTGGGCACTGCAGAGGGGCTGTAGACGGAACAGGCACCATGGGCATGGGCATGTCATGTCAGGTTCTGATCCATGGGGAGACCCCCACAGGACAGCTCATGCTTCATCAAGAAGCATGAGCCGTTCACTGGCAGGACCCACCCACCCAATGCCACACACCCACACAGGCTGGGATGCATCCATTTGTAGAAACAATCTTGGAAACAGGACAGTGGCTGTCAGGGAGACTGATTCAGCCCTCTCCCCTCTCTCTCCTCTGCCACCAATTCATGATCCCCGAAACTGTCCCAGGTAGTGCCTAGAACTCAGTTGCTGACTGTTCCAGCCTCTATCCTTTTCAGGGCTTCCTTTCCCAGAATAGAAAACGTGCACTGGAGGAGGGGGAGCTCTCGGCTCAGACTTTTGCTTGGTCTGTAGCCCGTGAACCGAAGGTTTGAGTGTTGCCTCATTTTCCCTTGGCCAAGGAGGGGTAGATGGTTGTAGCCAAGTGCCGTTTTGAAAATCGGATGCTCTGAATGAGTGTTTCCTCTAAGCACTGAGATCCTTCCAAGTACTGCTTCATTGACCCTCATGGCCTGTGTACATACCTGAGAGGTTTGGGGTTTGTGGGGATCTCTATTTGCTCCAGCCTTTGTGATCAGGAGACCCTGCAGTGCCAGGGAACATTCTTGACCTCATGCATCCCAAGCCTGTACTGAGTCTCCTGAGACTTCTCTCTGGCCTTCTGGACAGAATTTTAACTCAAAAAGTGGAAAATGCCATGGACCATGCAAGGACAGCCCACAAACCGGAAATATCTCAACATTTAGGTGGGAAAGCAGGGGTGAGGAGGCATTCTCCACTCCTCTCTCCGGGGGTATAGTCTAAGGTGGAGGGTGGGGAGGTGGTCATTTCTTATTGCTACTCTTTGGACTATTTCTATGGGGGCGAGTATTTCTGCTCCTGGGACTCCTTATTGTGTAGTGTTGGAGGACATGTCTCCTATCTGAGCTCTGTTCTCTGTTGTGGGACATTTCTCCCCCCAGAGCTCTTGTTTCTAGTTTGGAAAACAATTTTCTCCAACATCCCTAGTGTTTTTTTCTGGAGGAAATTTCAGCTCTGCTCATCCCTGGTGCCGAGTAATTGTGAACATTTCTGTCCTCGGAACCCTGCTGTCTATTGTGAGGGGTAACCTCTGCACTCCATGTCACTGGTGCCTACTGCTTGGGGCCTTTTTTACCTCCCAGACCACTAGTGTCTATTATTGGGGGATATTTCTGCCCCCCACATCCCCGGTGCCCAGTGTTGGGGGACATTTCTGCCTCCAGATGCACACTCTTCCCCACACCGCCAGCTTGTCCTTCTTGACTGTTACCACCTCCAGCTCCTCAGGCTTTATGATCTCCACTGTGTTCGCCTCCACTTCAGTGCCCTTGGATTGACTGAAACTGGATAGACTGCGGGGCAGCCCCAGGCTCTCAGCCAACCAAGGGAGGTGGAGGGCTCGGGAGCAGGGTCCGCCTGGTTCTGCCCCCCCGGGTGTCCTGCCTCTTGACCCCCACTGTGGGCTTCTTCCTCCTGAGGACTCTGACACACATTTTCAGGACACTTTTCTGTCAAAGCAGCAGCCAAGTCCTGCCCTGAGTCAGGCCACTGTGGACTGTCCAAGTGGACTGTCACTGCTCAGGCAGAGTCACGACTGGAGACCCAGTGCTGTCACCTCCTTCCCCTCCCTCACCCCTACCACCTAACAGGGAAATCCCTCTTATGGCCTCTAAGAATTTGAGCAGTCCTTCCTTAGGGCACTGGGAAAAGGCCGGCCCTGTCTGCTTGCAGCACTTTTCTTTGGGTGTTAGCACCACACCCAGACATGCTCAGGCTTTACCCCTGACTTAGCTCAGGGACCATACCTAGTGGAACTAGGGGGGCCCATTGATCCAACGTCAGCAGTGTGCAAGACGATCACTTTATCTGCTGGACTAATGCCCTGCTCCAAGAGGTATTTTTTTTTTCAGCTGCTTCCCACCTAAATCTCCTTCCTGTAGAGTTGGGCTCCCTTAAAGATGCCTCACTCCCCCTTCTGTACGGCACCGTGCCCAGGGAGACAGCCCCGTGGAACCCGAGGCTTCCACTCCCGAGCACTTTCAGACTTTTCAAGAATGGGCCCCAGGGATATTGCAGGGTTTAAGGTGCTTGCCTTGATGCGGCCCAGCCCTGTTCAAGTCCTGATACTAGGATCTCCTGAGCCCTGCTGTAGAGGAGAGTGCACCTCTACCCACATTTCTCGCAGGCTAATTTCAGACAGGCTACCCTGGGGAGCAGGATCTGCAATGAGGCACAGGGTCTGGGAGAGACGAGACAGGCACTGAAATCACCCGGGATGGCCCAGAGGTGGTCTGTCACACTGTTCAACGTAGAAACCTGGGAAAATCCCCCGAATTTTCCTACGTTATTGATATGCTCCAGATCGTTCTCTGCACCAAGAAAGCTTGGTCATTTCTTGTTCCATACTCTCCTGTCAGCTGCTTGCTAATACCCCGTCGCCCATCAGATCTGCTGTAAAACTGATCCCTCGCCTTGTGCGGTGTTCAGACTTTGGAGCTGTTCATTCCATTACCACTATTATCTCATCATGTTCTCCCACATTCCAAAATGTGCTTTTTTTTCCTTTATGGGTCACACCCAGCGATGCACAGGGGTTACTCCTGGCTCATGCACTCAGGAATTACTCCTGGTGGTACTCAGGGAACTATATAGGATTCTGGGAATCAAATCCAGGTCAGCCGTGTGCAAGGCAAACACCCTACTCACTGTGCTATCACTCCAGTCCCTGCTGCTTGGTTTTTAGTTAGCTTCAGGCAGAAATTTTGGCAAAGTTCGTATGAGTTCATAGTCGTTGAAAATTCAAAGTTATATTAGTGCTACAATTCTCATTTGTGAAACAACAAAACTCACTACCAAGCAGGGGAGAAAGCAAGACAAGACCAAAAGGAAAAAGAGCAACACCCAAGCAGTGGCACCTGGTGCCCAGGAGGAGTTGGCAGAGATCAGGGCAGCTGGGTGGCACTGCCACTCGTCCAGTGGAGACAGCACTACCCCAGTGAAGTGGTTAAGGCCAGACCCAAGCACCTCCAGTGTGCCCTTGGTCTAGAGGAGGTGAGAACTGGCAGGGCAGACAAGGGGCAGGGAGAAAGAGGGGAGCCAGAGCAGGAGCAGGAGTCAGGGGTGGAGGATGCGGAGGGGCAGAAGGCAGGCCCCAGATCATTGCCCCAGAGGGCCATGACATGCTGCAGGAGAGAACAAAGTGCCAATATGACACCAGACAAACTGTGCCCCTCTGTGAATGGGAGTGGCAGACATTAAATGTTGGGTAGCTTCCAGAAATGTCTACTGACACCAGGACCACTAGGACAGTCTGACAGAGTCACAGGAAGTCCCCAGGCAGGCAGGGAAGGCAGAGTAACTTGGTACCTACACTCCCAAGAAGAGCCTCGTGGAAACGGTCGCCCCATGACCTCAAGACAGGGAAACATAGGAAGCAGAGCTCGATGAAGGTATCGGAGGTGCAGCCCTTCCCGGCTTTTGCTGGGCCTGAGAATCCACGGTCTCAGGAGATGCTGGGGGTTCCATATGGAAAACAAGGCTCTCCCTGTTCCCCACTTTAGTATCTCATTGGCGTTCGATCTCCCGACAGAGCTAGAAGAGCAAATAAATGTCCACCTTGACACTGTGGATTCCCCCTTTGGAAAATACCCTCTCCAGGCGCTCTCTAATTGCAGTATCATGCCCCTCTGCTGGTAAACTCATGCTAGGAGTGAGCCTCCAAAGACAGCCGCAATATCTGGTAGCCCATGAGTTGTGGCTAGGGATAGGGAAAGATACTGCGCAGGTCTGGGAGGCAGGAATAGTGGTGGGATGCAGCTCAACTGGGAGCAACCCATTGGCCTCAGTTGAGAAGTCATGACCAGCGCCGAGTCAGTGTGTTCGCTCCTGCTGGTCACCTTGTGGTACCCAGCCCTTCCACTCTCTTGAGTCTGTTTTCCTCTAGTGCCCAATGATTGACCGGCCTGAACCTCAAAAGATGTGTTTCCCCCTTTGCAAATTGTTCCAGGAAGCAGACCCCTGTTTGCGTTTGGGCCAAAGGATCCAGAGACAGGAGGAAACCTCAGTTACTGTGGACCCATTGCCCAAGGATTCAAAAACTCGACCACCTTCTTCAGGAAGACCCTAGCTCTGGACTTAAGAAAATCCTCGTTGGGGCCCTGGAATGGACCATCCTGCAATCTGTAGATGATAAGGTCTTAGTGTCAGAAGCCCAAGAGGACTGAAAGAGAGCCTCAGAGGCACTGCTCCAGCTCTTGGTTGAGGCTGGGCACCAGACCTCCTGGAAGAATGAGCATTTAGAAGTGAAAAAAAGAAAAATAACCCCAAAAAACCCTTTCTAATCAGCAGTAGGGCCCAGAGGCAAAGAGGTTGATCCTCTTAGTGCCTGAGAAAGGGCACCAGGTTCTAGGTGCCCTGACCCAGGGTAGGGCCATTGGCAGAGGTCTGGGAATACCTGTCTCTGAGGCAGGGGGCTCTGATCTCTCGCTGTGCCACAGAGGTAAACAAACTATCTACCTCCAGGTCCCCATTCAGGGGTGACACTCATGACTAACAAAGGGCCCCAGTGGCTACCAATTGCCCAGATGGCACAGTCCCTGGGATTATGATGTGAAAACCCACATCTAACTTTTGCAACTCTAGATTAATCCCCTAGCCTTTCTGCCTACCGGATGGGACCCCATCCTCTGACTTGCAAGAAGCAGTGGATTACATCTCTTGCTCAGAACCACTGAACAGTTCAGGAACAGTTTCCAACCTGAGTGGCATCTGGGTAAAGACCATAATAAAGAAGCCCTGAATCCCTCTGGAAAGGCTGGGGGGGAGGGGTGCGCTCCGAGAGGGATAGGGACAAGCGCGAAACATGGTGAGACCCCATGATCTCTTAATTTTCATATTAAAAATTGAAATTTATTTCTTTGGATTTTTTACTGGTTCTTTATTTTATGTTTGAGTTTGTTCCTGCACATATGGATGTGTTGGAGGCTGTGTAACTATTTTTTTATTAAAGAATTTTTTTTATTATTTTTTTATTAGTGAAACACCATGAGGTACAGTTGTAGACATAAATTTTTTGCTTGGGTTTCAGTCACACAATGATCAAGTACCCATCCTCCACCACCACGGGTCCCAGCATCCCTCCCACCTCCCTTCCCCCTCCTTTCCCAACCTACCTCTGTGGCAGGGGATTCCCCCTTGTTCTCTCTCTCCTTTTGGGTGCTGTGGTTTGCAAGAGAGGAACTGAGTGGTAGTCATGTTTGGTCTACAGTCTACTTTCAGCATGCTTCTCCCACCCTGGGAGGATCCTCCCAGCACCCTTGATTTGGTGCCCTCTTCTCTAGCTGAGCTTCCTTGGAGACTGTGTAACTTCTTTACTTGCAGAGTACGAGTCTCAATGTTGTTCTGTTTGGGTCATCTCGCCACTCCTAGTACGCAGCATCCCTGCCATGGGGGCACATCTGCAATTGCATTGTGTAGCCCCATAGCCTCATAGTCCCGTAGTCCCATTCCTCAATGGGAAGGGGCAGAGGAGGGGAGAAGGGAGGGGGCAGGAAGGAGGAGGGGGAGAGGAGAAGAGCGGGAAGGAAGAGGGAAGAAAGATAAGGTTGGGGTAGATGAATATGATTTTGACAGGGTAGGTAAAAGACGGAATTACAGGTGAGTAAGAATTCTGTTGAAACATTTCTGACTCTTGGGGGGAACACATCACTTTCAGGCAGGTCACTTCGAGCCCTGGGATGGGTGTCTGCAGCCTCCTTACCTCACGGGCATCACAGTCTGTCTGATCTTCTGCCAACACAATTTGTCTTTGACGGGTTGTTGGCTCAGGTCTGTCTTGGATCTGGGTGTGATTTCCACCTCTAGTTGAGAGGGAGGATGGGGTGTGCATGGGGTGTCTTTAGGAAGGACACTGCCTTCTGGTTCTCACAGAACACTTGGGGTTCCAAGGCGGGTGTAGCCCGTAGGATGGCGGGGATCAAACCCAGATCAGCCACGTGCAAAGCAACAACCTACCACTGTACTATCGCTCAAGCCCTTGAATTTCTTCTTGGAGGAAGTTTCTGTTCATTATTCCTCTCTGCATTTGTTTGATGGGGTTGGGAGATATTTTTTTTGTAAAGTTCTACCAATGTGCTATATAACTTGTATATTAGCCTTTTCTCAGCTAGGTATTGGGTAAATAAATTTTCCCATTCTGTGAGCTATCTTTGTAGCTTAGACGCCATTGCTTTTTATTTTTTTTTAAAAAAAGCATTAGATTGGTGTATCTTTGATTTTTCTGTTCTCTTTTCATGCTTGATGTTTTGCTGACTTTTTTCAAAATTTTTATTTTATTTTTATAAAGTTGTTTACAATAATTTATTACATTTAATATTCAAACACCAATTCCACCAGCATCGTACCTTCCCACCACCATATTTTGAATGTTACCACTCCAAATCTTAGAGGTACTCTCCTGGGGTCATTAACATCGTACTCAGGGGCATGCAGATGACAGGCTCTAGACATGGTGAATCCCATGGAAAGGGCCACCCACAATCTAGAAGCAACTGCCAACTGCTGGCAGGACACACCTCGCCCAAGACACATACCCACACGGCCTGGGATGGATCCATTCATTGAAACAAGCTTGGAAATAGGACAGTGACTGTCAGAGAGTGACCCAGCATGCCTCCTTCCTCTCTCTTCTCCTCAAATCATCAGTGCCCAACCAGCCCCCAAAGAGTGTCTAGAACTGGTTGCTCTGATGTTTCCAGCCCCCATTAGCTTCAGGGCTGCCATATGGAGAAACGGGACTGTGTACTGGGGAGGGAGAGCTCTCACCTCAAGCCCTTGTTTGGCTTTTGGAGCTATCATGACTGAGGTTGGAGTGTGGCCCAGTTTAAATTTCTGCTCCCAACATGCCTGGTGCCTAGAGGTAGGAGACATTTTTGTCCCACTGATCCCTGCGGTCTAGTGTTGGGGGACCTTTCTGCCCCCTTGATCCCTAGGGTCTAGTGCTGAGGGAAAGTGGAAGAGTGGGGAGGAGGGAGGAAGGAGGAGGGTGGGAAGAACTGGATCAGGGCTAGATTAGTTGGAATTGAAGAACACAGGGTACATCATCAGGGTAGAAAAAGTGGATTAATGGTGAACAAGCTTGCCAGCTGAACTCAAGCGGACGAGCTGGATTCTGGTTATTTGGGGGCAGGTCATTACAGGATCCGGATCTGAGGTCTGCAGCCTCCTGTTCCTCACAGACAGGAACAGGAGGGTCCCTCTGGGTTCTTCACACAATCCATCATCCCGCTCCCCAGGTCTGGACACCAGACCTTAGTCTCAGACCTTAGTCATCCAGATCCTTAGTCTTCTCACATGCCACCAGCCTGTCTTTCATGAACATCATCTCGAGTTCCATAGAGGTCATGGTCTCACAAACTCCACTATGTTCACCTCCAACTCCGTGTTCTTCGACACTGGATTGACTATTGGGAACTCCAGGGTCTCAGCCAAGCAAGGAAGGTGGATGCATCTCAGTGGTCCCGCCTGGCTCCACCTCCCATATAGCCCCACCTCCAGATCCCCATCAGGAACTTCTCCCTCCTGGAGACCCACCACACTCTCACCCTCTTCAGGGTACCCTTGGAATTCCAGCAAGGCCTGGGGCTCAGTTGCTCCTGATTTCAGGACTGAGGATTCCCTAAAGATGAAGGCACCAGGTGAGTATGCAGGTCTAGGGCCGGATGCGCCTTCCTGTCCCTGAGCCCCTGCCCACCCCCTCACCTTGGTTTCCCTCAGCTCCCTGAAGGTGGCCTCCAGCAGGGCCTGCTGCTTGGTTAGCACCTTCTGCAGCTGGTCCATGAGCGGCTGGTGCCTCAGAACCTGCTCGACCTTGGAGCCCAGGTGAGTGGGACATCCAGGTATGGGGTTGCAGCTGTGTGCTGCTTTTGATACCATTAGGAGCATTCCAGGCTGCAGGCACTGCACCTTCTAGTCTTGCATGCACATCTCTGTCATGAGACAGGGCCGAAGGCTGTCCAGATCCCACCACAACATTCAGGGCCCAGACAATCACACACAGGCCCAAGGAAAACAGCACATGGGGTAACCTGTCCCCTGCACATTCCCCTGGGGGTCTTTCTCCAAAGGCCTAAGAGATGGGGCCTCCCCCTACCTCGACCCAGCAGCCTCCCCGCTACTAGTACCCTCTCTGTGCAGTGAGGGCCAATCCGCACCCCCAAAATCCCTCTAGCCTCTTCTAGATTTTGATACATTATAGTGGGTGGCGTCCTGGCCTGTCCTTCCTCCCACCACCGCAGGCGGGCTCCAACCCTCACAGTGGGTTTCCCCCGGCACCTTCTGTCATTTCTCCATATCCACCTTGTCCTGGTTCACTCCCCTTGCAGCCGATCCGGAGGTGGCTCTGCAGTAGCACCTGCTCCTCCTCCTGCTCATTCTCAGAGACCGACACTGGTCAGAGGCCACGTCCTACTGCGGGAGGCCAAGAACCTACTCCTTTTGCTGCTGCAGACACTCACCTGTTTGTCCTGCAGTCCCACCTGTGGGCGCAAGGCTGGGAGTGAGGACAGGCAGCCAGGGTATCCTGCTCTGGGTCCAGGGATGTGGAGGTCAAGCACCGACTCCCAGGCCCAAGGCTGGCAGCGCCTGGGCAATCTGTGCCCTGCACAGGCCCCCATGGTCTTGCTCCAGGGGCCTAAGAGATGAGACCTCCCTTGACTGGGGACCCTGTCACCTGTCCTGTGCTCAGGGATCACCCCTAATGGTGCTCCAGGATCCATAGGAGGTGCCAGGAATCATCAGCCCAGGATAGAAGTATGCAAATCAGACACCTCACCACCTGTTCTAGCTTTTAATATATTACATTTCCTTGTTTCCTTTTTGGTTTTGGAACCACAGCAGGGATTAGTCCCAGCCATGCTCAAGGGACTCTATGGGACGCCAGAGATTGAAGTCAGATAACCCAAGTGCCCTTCCTGCTCTACTATCTCCCGGCCTCTTTTATCTTTTTCAAAATAAAAATTTTAACTTTCCGTTGATTTTTCTACACTGCATCCCGAAAGGAATACCAGTTTACAATGGTGCGTGTGAAATTCCCAAATGCTCCAGTGAGTCCCACTGCAATCAGAACCACCCCTCTAACTCTCCCACGCTCTCTTTTTGCTATACTTGGACATTTTTGGAGGGACATACCCAGTGTTGCTCAGGCCTCACTCCTGGCTCTGTACTCAGGGACGACTCCTGGTGGGGTTTCGGGGATCAAATGCGGTGCCCGGGGTCACATCTGAATTGGATGGTCCACAAGGCAAATGCCCTTCCCTCTGGACCACCCCTCCAATCCTGCAAGATAGTTTTCTTGAAAAAAAAACTTACTCAGTAAGATGTGAAGGGAGGACGTGTTCAAAAGAGCATGTGGGCTGAAAGAGCTGACCACTCACCCTAACTTCTAAAGGCCAGTAACTGCCTGTACCTGTCAATCACAAACTGCCACTCGGGAAGTTCCCTTGGGCCTGTCCCCCACCCCCATCTCTGTACCCCGAGAGGCCTCTGAAGGTCCCCTGCAGCATTTTCCCACTTCCATATCTAATGCAAATGAAATTTGTTTGCCATTCATAAATGCCCATACAGAGTTTCCTCTTAAAGTAAATGAAACAATCATTTTTAAAAAAGAGATTAAGTAATGACATGTTGAATGGTGCTCAAAGCAGGACACATTTGAACCACTGATCTACTCATCATGCACTGTCTCCAAACTCAAGTCCAGCATCACATTTCCACAATTCTATAAAGATCCCAGTGCCTCAGCTGAGCTCTGGATTTCAACTCAGAAAATGTACTACACATCTAATTCTATAAATCCAAATATAAGCCATTCTCCTATTAAATTCTATTTTCATTGAATCGATGTGAGATAGACCCTTACAAACCTGTTCATGATTAGGATTCAGTCATCGTTGTTCACCCATCCCTCCACCAGTGTACATTTCCCACCTCCAATGTTTCCAGTTTCCCTCCCATCACCGCCCACCCACCTCTTGCACCCAGGCCAGCCTTTTTTTAAAATTTTTATTAGTGAAACACCATAAGGTACAGTTATAGACTTACAAATTTTTGTGTTTGGATTTCAGTTATACAGTGATCGAGACCCATCCCTCCACCAGTGTCCATTTTCCACCACCACGGATCCCAGTATCCCTCCCACCCCCATTCCCTCCATCCCACTCTGGCTCTGTGGCAGGGCATTCCCTTTTGTTCTCTCTCTCCTTTTGGGTGCTGTGGTTTGCAAAAGAGGCATTGAGTGGCATTCATGTTTGGTCTATAGTCTACTTTCAGCATGCTTCTCCCATCCAGGCAGGACCCTCCCAACACCCTTTACTTGGTGCTCCCTTCCCTATCTGAGCTGCCTTTTCCCCCAGCATGTGTGGCTGGCCTCCAAGCCATGGAGCAAACCTCCTGGTACTTATCGCGACTATTCTTGGTTGTTAGTCTCCTATTTTGTTACTTTATATTCTACAGATGAATGCAGTCTTTCTATGTCTGTCCCTCTCTTTCCGACTCATTTCACTTAGCATGGTACTTTCCATGTAGTACCACTTGTATGTAAATTTCATGAATTCATCCTTTCTAACAGCTGCTTAGTATTCCATTGTGTAGATGTACCAAAGTTTCTTTAACTGTTGCCTACTGACCAGGTAAAAGAATGCTTGATTTTTCATTCCCCCTTTGTCCTGCTCAAAGCTGGGCAACTTCCCAGGTTTCCGGGCTTTCAGGGATTCCCCACAAAAACCCAAGCAAGGCTGCTATCAATGCGGACAGCCAGGCCATTTCAAAAAGGAATGTCCCAACAACCCCTTGAGGAAGAAGGGGGGATCACCCGGGCTATGTCCCAGATGCAAGAGAGGCAATCACTGGGCAGCCGAGTGTCGCTCCAGACCGGATAACTTAGGCAATCCACTGCTGCAGGGAAACGGCGGGAGGGGCCTGCCTCGGACCCTGCAAGCCTTCAGGCAGGAGGCCGATCAGACATCGGGTCAAAGTATCAGCCCGCTCCCGATAGCTTCCCTCCCTCTCTCAGGGGTTCCTCAATTCCCAGCTCAGGTCTAGACCTTTATGCCTCTGTCCGGGCGGTACTAACACCATCTATGGGAATTGAAAGTTTGGAGACGGGGGTCTATGGCCCCCTACCGCCCGGAACCACTGGCCTCATTCTAGGGTCAGAAAAGGCTCTCCTGCAAGGATTGCAGATATACCCAGGATCTATCACAGAGAGCTACATAGGACAAATTCATGTCTTGGCAGATTCCCCCCGTGGCATTGTGATGATAGAAAAGGGACAGCTGATTGCACGCCTGCTCCTCCCACCGACGTGGCAAGGCCCCACCTCGACGCTCTCGTTCCAGGGTCAGACAAACGGAGACTGCTCAGATAATCCAGCCCAAATATTTTGGATTGCCCATATATCTTCCCGACCACGCTATGTGCTAAGAATCAACTCAAAGGAATTCTCTGGGCTATTAGATACTGGAATCAAAGAGATGTGCCTGGAGCTGGAGGTTCTTCGTCCTCTTAACTATTTCTTCGACGTTCTTGAAGGAGTTCCAAGCCGCTTTCTTCCTCCTGCGCAGCTCGGGTGCCAGGTCATTTGTCATGTTGACCTCTCGACCTAGGTACACATAGCTGTTGCATTCGGAGATGGTCGTTCCATTGAGAGCGAATGGGGCGTCAGGAACAAGGCTGTTTCTCATAAACATTGTACTTCCTGCATTAACATATGCCTCAGAGACCTGTGCCCTACGCAAACAAGATGAGAACGCTATTCAGGTCTCCCAAAGAAGAATAGAAAGAGCTATGCTTGGAATATCACGTTTCACTCAAATGAGAGAACCAATCCGGAGTTCTGACATTCATCGAGGATCAAGGATCAGGGACGCTGTCTCATTTGCCAAGGTGTCGAAAATCAGATGGGCTGGTCACGTAATGAGATTTAAAGACGACCGTTGGACTAGAGCTGTTACTGATTGGATTCCACGGGATGTCAAGAGACCGCGTGGCCGCTCACCTACCAGATGGTCAGACTTCTTCGTCAAGATCATGAACGATCGTTTTGAGGCCCTTCATGTTCCCGGAGCGAACAGATGCCATTGGGCTACACTAGCACGCGACAGGGACAAATGGAGACGTTACTGGCGCCCGCTCGAGCAAATCGAGGACTAACGGGAAGTTAAGTGATTAAGTGATTAGATACTGGGGCAGATGTCTCAGTGATATCCAGTAAATATTGGCCTGCCAACTGGCCTGCCACAATGGCTACAGCCGTTTTGCAAGGACTTGGCCAAGTCCGACCCAGCCGTAGCGCCCAAGTATTGACCTGGGAGGACGCCGAGGGCCATAAGGGCCAGTTCCAGCCTTGCATTGTCCCAGACCTCCCCACCAATCTTTGGGGACAAGATATACTCTCAGCTATGGGCGCGGTTCTGGTTACATCACCCAGTCGCTCGCAGACATCGCCAGTCTCCTTTAAGACCATAGCCCATATCACTAGTGACTGCCCATCCTCCGGGCAGGAAAATCCCGTGACTTTAATGCCCGTTGAGGAACTGGAAGAAACTAGCCCTTTTTAATCGGGGCCACTGTCGAGCGGCCTCCCACCCCAATTACCTGGAAATCAGATGATCCAGTCTGGGTGGAGCAGTGGCCCCTACCTAAAGAGAAATTACAGGCCGCACATGGCCTAGTGTCTGAGCAATTAGAAAAGGGGCACATTACCCCATCCACATCTCCCTGGAATACCCCAATCTTTGTTATAAGGAAAAGGACCGGCGGGTGGAGATTATTGCAAGATCTCAGAGCAGTCAATGCCACCATGCATCCAATGGGGGCCCTGCAGCCAAGGCTCCCCCAACCCTCCACTATACCAAAGTCCTGGCAATTGTTAGTGATAGATCTTAAAGATTGTTTTTTCAATATTCCATTAGCTCCTAAAGATTGTCAAAGATTTGCCTTCTCTCTACCCTCCCCCAATTTTCAGGAACCCTATCAGCGCTACCAAAGGGTAGTCCTTCCCCAGGGCATGACTAATAGTCCCACTATGTGTCAGATATATGTTTCAGCGGTTTTAGCGCCAGTCCGGGATCGTTTCCCCAACGCACTTTTGATCCATTATATGGATGACATCTTAGCCGCCTGCCCCACCAAAGACCTGTTACTTCAACTCTATGATCATGTCCGGGTCGCCCTGGAATCAGCAGGCCTTGTAATCTCCCCGGACAAGGTACAGCTCTCCCACCCATACAGATATTTAGGATACACCATAAACAAGGTGGGAATAGTGCGTCAAAAAATACAGTTTGCCACCTCCCATTTAAAGACTCTACACCAATGGCAACAGTTTTTGGGAGAACTCCAATGGCTCCGACCATCCTTCTCCCTGCCCACGGGAGAGCTCAAACCTCTTTTTGAACTATTGAAGGGGGATTCTGACCCCTCCTCGCCTTGTCAATTGACCCCAGAGGAACAATTGGCTCTTAGAAAAGCAGAGCATGCCTTAGAAGAAATGCAAATACACCATATTGATTACAATCTACCACTACAATTTATAGTGCTTGCTTCAGAGTTTGCCCCAACTGGAGTTTTCTGGCAGATTGGTCCATTATATTGGGTCCACCTCTCAGCTTCCCCCACCCGAACGGTGATTCCCTATCCCACCTTAGTTTCTCAATTACTCTGGAAGGCCAGAACCATAGGGTGTGCACTCTTTGCTAAGGATATGGACATATTGGTCGTTCCCTATTCCAAAGACATGATTAATAATCTGATGCAATATGATGATTCCTGGTGCCTTTTTGTCTGCTCCTTTAAAGGCCAAATTACACAGGCATATCCCAAACATAAACTCCTGCAAAGCTTCAGGATTTGCCCTATTATCTTCCCTCGAATCATAAAGACCACCCCCCTTCCGGGTGCACGGACCCTCTTCACTGATGGCTCTAAGAGCGGTCGAGCCGTAGTGGTTGATGGGCAGGATGTTCACGCCATACAGCTTGCTGAGACCTCGGCGCGATTTGCAGAAGTAACTGCTGTATTATTGGCCTTGCAGACATTCCATAATGAGCCCCTCAATATTTACACTGATAGTGTGTATGTTGCTAATATCTTCCCCCGATTAGAAACAGCACCCCACATAGGTGAGGGCTCGAAAATTTTATCTCAATTACAAACATTGCAACTGTTGATTTGGGCCAGAAAGGACCCCCTCTGTGTGGGTCATATTAGAGGACACTCTGGCCTCCCGGGACCCCTTGCAGAAGGCAATGAACGAGCAGATAAAGCTACCCGCTTTATAATGACATCCCTAGAATGTGATAAGGCCATGCAGCTACATAAAAAATTCCACCTTAATGCCCAGTCTCTTCGTTTTCATACGGGTTGTTCCAAAGCTGAGGCTCTCTCCATAACCACTGTCTGTCCCGCTTGCGCTCCTTATATACATTCCCCATCCCTGGGAGTCAATCCTAGAGGACTGAGAGCAAATGCTATTTGGCAAATGGATGTGACCCACACTAACTCATTGGGTAACCGGCATTATCTCCATGTCTCGATAGACACACACTCGGGCATGATTTTTGCCTCACTACATGCCGGGGAAAAAACGAAACATGTTATAGATCACCTTAATGCTGCTTTCTCATATATGGGAAATCCCAGGCAAATTAAAACTGACAATGGACCGGCCTATACAAGCCGCGCTTTTCATTCCTTTTGTGAAACCTGGGATATTACACATACAACAGGCATTCCCTATAACCCCCAAGGACAGGCTATCATAGAGCGAGCGCACTGACATCTCAAAACTTACATTTCTAAAACAAAAGAGGGTGAGATCTACCAAGGCTGTCAAGGGCCACAAGCGCTCCTATCCACAACCTTATTCATTTTAAATTTTTTGCTCCTCGATGATTCAGGCCGCAGTGCAGCCCAACGTCACTTTGCTACTCCGGCTCCCCTTAAAGCAATGGTGAAATGGAAGGATCTGTCCTCAGGAACCTGGCAACCACCGGCAGCAATCCTTGCCAGAGTCAGAGGCACAGTCTGTGTATATCCAACTAATACAGAAAAACCCATTTGGGTGCCGGAACGCCTGGTCAGGCCAATACATGAGCCCCCCGATCATTTGTCCCCCACAGCTGGGAAAAATAATGAAACTCACCTCCAGGGTACTTAGCCCTGAGACGAATTTCCTTCTCTTTTTTCCACAGGAACAAAATGACCACAATGACGCTTGTCGCCTGGACCCTCGCTATATTATTAATGAAGGACCCTACCGAAACTCATGGCAATCGACACCAACCATTCAGGCAGACCTGGGTCATAAGGAGTGGAGAGGACTATGAGGTTTGGAGTACCACAAGTGCCCCTCTTTTCTGAGCCATGCTCCATTCTGGTCAAGCCACACTGGGTCCTGCCTGGTTTGGCAGCACCCCTTAATCATTGCTTCCCTGACTTATATTTTTCCCTGGAAGACGCCTACCCCTTTCAGGATGGTTTTGAAAGGTCCGGGGCCAGAGCCTCTATGAGACGCAATGGCTTTTTCACCTGCCCCGGGTTCCGGACAGGCCAAGGGAGGAGAACCTGCGGTGGACCTGAATCTTACTATTGTGCCAGCTGGTCTTGCGTAGATTCTAACGATGGCTATTGGAAATGGTCGGTTGACCACGACCTGGTTAATATTTCTTATGCTGTGCCACTGAGATATGGCTCATATTCTGTACAATACCACCCCCAAATGCTTCTGGTCAAAATCTCCTTCACTGATAAGGGAAGGTCGGAGACCCAATGGGTTAACCGCCTGAATTGAGGACTTATGTGGTATAGCAGGCCATGGCATGGGGTTATCCTGCAGATCCTCTTAAAAATCGAACCCGTGTGCTGGGAGAAGAGTGCTGCTTTTACGCCGACCACACGGGGGTAGTCGAGATTCCATGGCTAAGCTGAGAGAAGACCTGGAACGGCGTAAGAAGGAGAGAGAGGCTCAGGAAGGGTGGTTTGAGTCATGGTTTAATCAATCCCCCTGGTTCACCACCCTGATATCTACTATAGCAGGCCCTCTGATCATACTATTACTGATGCTTACATTCGGGCCCTGCATCCTGAGTCGACTTGTCTCATTTGTCAGAGACCAGATTGGCAGGGTTGATCGGCAAATCACTCAAATTCACTTTATGCAACTGAGAGAAACTAGCAAAGAGCAGCCCTATTCAGAAAGGTATTTCTAATGGGCCTGGGAAGCCTCTTCCTTTATCTGTTGCAGTGACCTGATCCCGTGGCCGGTACCGGAAAACGCAGGAGGAGAAGGAGTGCGGACCGGACCTGTACAGAACCCCCCCGATCACTGAACGAAGAGATCCCCATCACCCCTCTACCCTACCCCTGCCCCTCTTTTCTGAGCCATGCTCCATTCTGGTCAAGCCACACTGGGTCCTGCCTGGTTTGGCAGAAATGTCATCAATCCTCCCCTGTGCCTCCTCGTGGTTAAGGAAGTATGCCCTTGCCCAGGATACCCAATGACGGGCAACTTCTGTCACCGCCGCGCACACCTAAGACAGGGGCTAAAGCATTCTCCCCAATGACGGGTACCACGGCGGGGCGACGGACGACCTAAGACAGGGGTCCTGGCGTGCCATAATTGGAAAAAAGGGGTGAGATGTTGCCTACTGACCAAGTAAAAGAATGCTTGATTTTTCATTCCCCCTTTGTCCTGCTCAAAGCTGGGCAACTTCCCAGTATAGGAGGTTTCAGTTTGGGGGACAAAGCTGGGCAGCTTCCCAGTACATGACGTTTCAGTTTGGGGAAAATGCACCCTCGTAAATGATTTGTAAATGATGTACGAGGAACAGCAGTCTCTATGGATATGTCAAAACTGTAACAAAGCAGGCCGCTCCGACCGGTAGCGTTAGGTCGAAAGGGTCACCAGGTGGCTGACCAACGGTGCATGGCTCTGCCCACTGTGACTGACCAACGGTGCATGGCTCTATTCATCGTCCCATTCCCTTTCCCACGTCCCATCCCCTTTCCTTTCTTTTGGGTGGGTTGTGGAAACATACTTAAGTCTGTACCTGTGCTCTGAATAAACGCACGCATTCATGCCATCTCCTGAAAGACGGAACCCTGTGTGACTCTAGTGTTGATTTCACCCTGATGGCCCACCCTGGCTCGGCCCCACAGCGCCGGACGCGACATTTAACCAGTCATCCGTTCTCAGGCACTTGGGTTTTTTCCAGATATTCAGGTCAGCCTTTTTGGAAGAGGTTTTTATTATCTATCTTTCTCTCTGTTTGTTTCTGTCTCTGTCTGTCCCTGTCTCTGCCTTTTCTCTCTCTCTCTCTCTCTCTCTCTCTCTCTCTCTCTCTCTCTTTCTCTGTCTCTATCTCTCTCTCTCTCTTTGTCTCCCTTTTTGTGGTTTACAATATAGATACTGAAAGGGTATCAGGAATATCCCTTTACCTAATTTTAACACTCAAGGATTTCAAATTTGGACAAAAAACAGAATTGTTTTTTCAGGCACGTTGGCCAGAGGGAGAACTGGAAATGGTCTCTGCTATGGATAACCAGGGAACTGCAGAAATGCAATGACTGACCACAGCCTGGGCCCTGCTCTCAGGGTCCAGACAAGTCCTGAAGATCGGGAGGTCTCCCAACCCCAGATAGGGATGGGATGGACACCTGCCTGCCAGGACACTCCTACGGAAGATGAAGGTCCGAGGCCACCTGGGGTCACTAAGCTGGCCTGGTTTCTCATCTTCACAATGGCCAGGCCTGGGTAACCGTGACATGACATGACAGGTAAAATACTCATAGTATTATATGTGTGTCTCCTGGGTGGCTCACCACAGTCTTGGAAGAACAGAATGGGGGTCTGGTGTTCTTTGGGAGGTCAGGAACTGTGCTCAAGGGCCGATACTTTTTCTAAGCTGCCGGAGGTCAGAGCTGGCACATGTCCAGCACTCCCCTCACCCTGCCACCTTTATGCCCTAAGAGGAGTCTTCCACCTACCCCGTGACTTTCAGGAATTACAAGATGACATGTATTTCCTAGCCCCTGGGGAAGTACCTTGTGACCCTGGGGGCTCAGGCACCAAATTTCCAACTGTGGGCTAGTGTTGGGTAAGGACTGGAAGGAAGAAGCCCTCCAAGTGCCCCCTCCCCTGCCCCAGGAACAGACCCTTTTGCAAGGTACCTGAATCCCATGGCTCTCACAGCGGCAGGTGTCATGCCCTAGACTCACCACACTCAGGAAGACACAGGGGACCCAGAGAGTGTTGGCAGAAGAGGGGACCTGCTTGGTATCCCACTGAGCAGTCAGCCTTGCCCTGGCCGTGTCCCAGGAGCTGCCTGTCAGCGTAGTGCGGAGTGTGAGGATCCAACACGGGCCTCCTCGGGTCTCTGCTGTTTCCTAGCCTGTGAGTATTTCTCTCTTGCATCTACAATGTGGGGTCCCCGCCAAACTGACTCTGGAATTGATCTTTTAATGTGGGGTTGAGGGCATTGATTGGTCTAGGATGTTGACTCCCAAGTTCCAGGTAAAGCCCATATGTTTCCTTTGGTATTTGGCATGTGGTTCAGTGAGGATGTTGGGAATTTTCTACTGTGAAACTATGTAGACAGAAGGGCATCATTTCCCAGACCAGACTACCAGTGAAATGTTAGTTTTTCTCTCCTTGATGGCCTTGGTATTCTCTTGGGCTCCTGGCAAAGAGACCCCCACACAGACACTGCTTGATGCTTGATGCAGTCACAGGTGGGTCCTGATCTCATCCTGGACATTCATCTTACTAAAGCTTCAGTTTCCCAGTGATTGTCCTTGATTCAAACATTCTCAAATGTGCATCACGTGGAGGGCCTTGGATGGACCTCGGACAGGCGCCAGGTGACCCTGATTTGGACAAGGGAAGGCCTAAGGTCCCACATGAGATATGGTCCAGATTACATCATGGGACAGTCTCTGGCCAAAAGAATGGTCACAGACCCCTTGAGTCTGGGATAGACAAAATAAAACTGGCCCCTGGTTTGGAGTCTGGGGAGTAGGAGCAGATGACATGGGCCAGGAAAAGCCAACAGATCTGACCTTACATGCCTGACTTTACATTGAACTAAATTTGAAGGGGCAGATTAAAGGAATCTGTAATTCTCTTACTGAGCTTATGCAAGACGACAGGCAACATTGATGAGAAGAAAATTTCACCATTGCTGTAAACGTTTAACTTAAAGAGGTGAGGAAACAGAAACATCTGCATCAGCAACTTGTTACCGTGTCCAAATGTAGAACCGTGGGTCTTCTGGCAGGGAGAGCTGGAGGCATGCTGGGTGTGAGCAGGGCAAGAAACGCTCGGGTACTGAGGGTCTGCCCCAACGGCACTGTTGCCAGCACCTAGACTAGCCTTGGTCTCCTTGATCACAAATACTAACAGTAATAGAAATGGGGAGTTGTGCTGAGCCCCCAGGGTCCACTCTCTGGTGCACTGAGCTAACACCATGGATTGCCTGAGGCTGCCAAAGCAGATGCAAACTCTGCTGGTACCTGTAGAGACCAGACAGGGGAAGGAGACAGAGTCTGGTTGGGGAGGCGGTGTGCGGGGCAGGAATCCTGACAAAGGTCACCAGCAAGTGCAGACCTGGGTTCTAGTTTCATCTTGATTGACAGTTGACCCTTGATGAGCATGGAGTCATTGTGAATATACCCTGGATGGTAGGATCATGGCGGGGGGGGGGGGCAGGGGGAGGATGTGCCTGCTAACTGTGCTCTGCTCCTTTGCCTGAGCAGCCCAGAGGTGAAAAAACATCACCCCATCCCCAGGGCTGATTCTGGTCTCCTCACTGCTCTGTGTGCCCCAGAGGCCAGATGGGGGCTGTGGTGATTGCGAACAGGAAGAGGGTCTCTGACTCAACTGGCCACCCAGGTAGAAAAACGCCTTACAGGTCCAGAATGCAATGGGCATTAAGGGTCCAGAACTAAAATGACTCCCTGGCTGCAGTTGCCTTTTCAATCAATGGGCCCTGGGCCTGCTCAGTGCCCAGCAGGGAGGAAAAGCTGTTTTCTCCAATGAGGAATGAACGCTGCTCTACTCAAACCAGTCAGGAGGGGGAGGGGGCTTTGAGCCAGTTGAAAGAATGAACTCGAGAAGGGCCAGGGAGCTGGAGGCTGGTCAGGCCCAACTTTGGTCAGATTTGGCCACTCCTGAGGGCCTCACTGTAGAATGGACATCTCTCAGAGTCAGGCCAGAAATGAGAAACAATCCCAGAGAGTCACTCATCACTAAGCATCGCCAGAAGATTAACCTGCAGGTGCTAGTTTGTCAGGATCAGCCGCAGCGGGGTGAGCTAAGGGACTCGCAAATGATTCTGTCTGCCAAGCCTAAGGGAGGGAAACAAGCAGGAAGCAAGAGGCAGAAGCGAAAAACTAGGCAGGACCTCTGAGAGACCCACTCTAGGAGGTGGAGAAGATGGATGAGTCAGGAATCACCGAATTTGACAAGAATCAAATGTGAGGTTTGCTCTGACAAAATGGTGACCAGAACCAAATGGCAACCGGCTGAGTGGACAGCAACATTCCTGGTGTCAGAGATCACCTTGTCCCAGGTGAGGAAGACAAGACTTAATGCCCACTTGGTGACAGGAAGCCACCAGGCTTCATTCCATGTTCCTTACCATTGACCCACGAACAGATGACTAGGACCAGACCAAGACAACTTAAAAGCCCCCTTCATCTAACCCAGGGCGCGGGTGTACCATTGCCTCACCTGAGGTTCGGAGAGTCCGCCTGGGAGCCCCCCAGTAAGCTACTCCTATTTCCTTAACTTTATTTATATGTCTCTGTCCCTCTGTCTGACCCAGATGGGGTTCCCAAATCTCTCACCGAGCAAGAGACTAATGGAGAGCAGGTTACCCGAGTAGGATGGAAGGGGCTCACGGCAACGCTCGAACATTGAGCGTAGAAACTGGAGTCACCACTGTGGGAGCACCAGAGAGCAGTAGGCACCACTGCATGTTAGATGAAAGTTGGTACCGCAGAATCAAGGTAGCCTGTAAACAACCTACATAATCATGCTGTGGCCTGCTACTGCCCCTTTGGGGGATAGCTGGTTAGAGCCTGCACACATGGAATACACTAGGATGCTTCCAGCAAATTCTTGGGTGCCACCTGTCTTGGTGAGACTCTGTATGATCCTAAAAGGAAAAACTCCAAAGACAGTCGTTCAATGGGAGAACAGCTCTCACCACCGGCAAGGGGTGAGAGGGCTCAAGCCCCTGATCCCCACAGTCTCCCAGCTCCCCAAACCTCTAGGAAAACCTGGACTTGGTGTTTCCAGAGCCCAGGGGCCCAGAGGCAGGACACAGAGAACTAAGCCCAGAGCCCCAGTAGAAGCTTCGAGAGGGTGTGCAGGATATGTGTGAGGTGTGAAGATCCATGAGAGTGAACGGGCAGCCCCAGGCCCATGGTGCAGTTAGAGGGGAAGGGCTATGAACTGGGCACAGAGGGGTAAACCGGGACCAGCCTGTGCCTGCCCTGAACAGCCCTACCAGGCTGATCCCTGGTGCCTCCCCGAACCCTGGTTCCAATCCAAGTAGGAATGTGACAGGCAGGAAGGGGCATGGCTGACCAAATTCCTGGAAATTACTGGAACAGGATGGCTCTGCCTTCTGAGGCTTTGCCATCTGGTCTGATACATGAATCTGGACACACTTCTTGTCACCAGTAGAGTGTCACTCAGCCAAGGCTGTCCCAACAGGTCCAGGTGTGCAGGAGCAAAGAGAGTCGGGGCCTGGTTCTCTATTACGTGGGGTCTGACCGTGCTGTGATGGTGGCAGTGGGACTTGTATTAGGGAATCTGATGGTCCACAAAGAAGTGGGGCGCTATTATCAGGGATCAGCTCCGTACAGACTCGGGGACACTAGAAACATGTTCCATCCACGGCCCCATCCTGCTCCACTGATAACACACTGTCTTCCTGCTAGGGTGGGTGCCATCCAGGGGGAGCCTGGCTGAGGGGACAGCACCTTGGACCCACCTGCTGCAGGAGCACTTTCAAGTGCTCATCCTGAGAAACCTGATGTGGCCACTAGGGGGCAAAGTGGGGTCTGTCCCTGCTGCCACTGCAGAGAGGAATGGGGCACCAGGCACCGGGGGTGAGGGGAGGCCACGGAGGTGCTGCAGTGGAAGGCAGGGCTCTGGGTGCTGCATCCTGCCCTCCCTCCTGGGGACGCATCCGTGATTGAGACCTTCAACCCTTGGGGTGGACTCTCCTGGGGTCATTGACAGGCTTCACACAGGGGCAGGCAGGTGACGCGTCTTGGCATGGTGACATGGCCGAGGCTTCCCACAATCTAGAAGCAATTGTCAACTACTGGCCAGACCTGCCCGGTCCAGTGACACACACACCCACACAGGCCTGGGATAGATCCATTTATTGCAACAATCGTGAAAATCAGACAGTGGCGGTCAGGGAGAAAGCCCGCCTTCGTCCTTCCCTCTTCTCAGCCAGCAATACAAAGTCCCCAAACAGCCCCAAAGAGTGTGTAGAATCCGGTGACTGGATGGTACCAGCGGCCAAGCTTCAGGGCTGTCATGCGCAGAAACAGGACCCCACAATGGGGAGGGGAGAGCTGAGTTGTAACTTCTGACCTCCAAATCATTGTTTGCTAGTGCTTGGGGGATATATCTGCCATCCTGATCCCTTGGACCTTGTGGAGGGGGACATTTCTTCCCTCTGATCCCTCGGACCTTGCAGAGGGGGACATCTCGGCACCCCGATCCCTGGCGTCTCGTGGTGGGGGGGCATCTCTGGCCTCCCCGATCAATCGCGTCAAGTGGTGGGGGGGCATTTCTGGCCCCCCATCCCTGGCGTCTAGTAATTGGGGGGCATCTCTGGCCCCCCCAATCCATGGCTTCTATTGGTGGGGGGGCATCTCTTGCCGCCCCCGATCCCTGGCGTCTAGTGGTTGGGGGGTATCTCTGGCCCCCCGATCCCTGGCGTCTCGTGGTGAGGGGTATCTCTGGCCACCCCAATAACTGGCATCTAGTGGTTGGGGGGGCATCTCTGGCCCCCCATCCCTGGCGTCTAGTGGGGGGGCATATATGGCCCCCCCATCCCTGGCGTCTAGCGGTGGGGGGGCATCTCTGCCCCCCCCTTGATCCTTGCCCTCTAGTGGGGGGGAATCTCTGCCCCCCCCGATCCCTGGCGTGTAGTGGGGGGGGCATCTCTGCCCCCCTGTTAATCCTTGCCATCTAGTGGGGGGGGGATCTCTGCCCCCCCCCAATCCCTGCCGTCTAGTGGTGGGGGGGCATCTCTGGCCCCCCCTTGATCCTTGCCCTCTACTGGGGGGGGAATCTCTGCCCCCCCCGATCCCTGGAGTTTAGTGGTGGGGGGGCATCTCTGCCCCCCCGTTAATCCTTGCCATCTAGTGGGGGGAATCTCTGGCCCTACCGATCCCTGGCGTGTAGTGGTGGGGGGGCATCTCTGCCCCCCCGTTAACCCTTGCCATCTAGAGGGGGGGAATCTCTGGCCCCCCCTTGATCCTTGCCCTCTACTGGGGGGGGAATCTCTGGCCCCCCCCCCGATCCCTGGAGTTTAGTGGTGGGGGGGCATCTCTGCCCCCCCGTTAATCCTTGCCATCTAGTGGGGGGGAATCTCTGGCCCCACCTTGATCCTTGCCCTCTAGTGGGGGGGGAATCTCTGGCCCCCCCTTGATCCTTCCCATCTAGTGGGGGGGAATCTCTGGCCCCCCCTTGATCCTTCCCATCTAGTGGGGGGGAATCTCTGGCCCCCCCTTGATCCTTGCCCTCTAGTGGGGGGGTAATCTCTGGCCCCTCCTGATCCCTGGCGTCTAGTGGTGGGGGGGCATCTCTGCCCCCCCTTAATACTTGCCCTCTAGAGGGGGGGGAATCTCTGCCCCCCCCGATCCCTGGCGTCTAGTGGGGGGAGCATCTCTGCCCCCCCCATAATCCTTGCCCTCTAGTGGGGGGGAATCTCTGCCCCCCCGAATCCTGGCGTCTAGTGGGGGGGCATCTCTGGCACCCCCATTTCCTGGGGTCTATTGGAGGGGGAAACAGTGCCCCTTGATCCCTGGGGTGTCTAGGGGTGGGGACATTTCTTACCCCACATCTCGGGGTCTAGTGGATGGAGACTTTACTGTCCCCCTGATCTCCCGTTTCTTAAGATGGAGAATAGTTGTGGCTTTGCCCTGATCCCTGGTCTTGCAGTGAGGGATATCCCTGGTTCTAGTGGAGGGAGAAGAGCAAAGGGCAGAGGAAGAAGGCAGAACTCGGGTGGCGTGGGGAGGACGGGCCTGGGCTAGATCAATTGGGTGAGAGCGGCAGGGTGCGTCGGTGCAGTAAAATCGAGGTGTCAGCTGGGTGTCAGGCTGCCAGTGGAGCTCTTGCTGACCAGCTGCGTTTTCTGGATTTTCGGCGGGTCATTACAGGACCTGGGTCCGATGACGGTGGACTCCTCTTCCTTAAGGACAGCAACAGGAGCGTCTCTGGATCTCACACAGGCCATGGTCCCTGCCCCCTGGGACTTGACTGACTCCTCCAGCTCCTGGACTCTGGCACTCCTCCTGCCTGGCCTCCTGTGCCTCCTCCTTGTCTGTGGCCTCCAGCTCCTCACGTTTTGTGTCCAGAAGCACCTGTGTGTTGTTTGTCTCCACGCCAATCCCTTTGGAGTGGATGGGATGTGGGGCAGCATAAGGGTCTCAACCACGGAAGGGAGGTGGGGGGCTGGGGGTGGGGCCGCCTGTCTCCCCTCCCCAGTAGCCCCGCCCTCTGACCCACAGGGGCTTCTTCCTGTCACTCACCCTTTTCCGGGACTCCTTTTCACTTTACCAGGTTCTGCAGCTGCTGTTTCTGCTGCTGAGTCCCACAGAAGAGCACCTGGGGTGAAGGCACTAGCTGAGGAGGCAGGTCTAGGGCCTTCCTGCCCCAGAGCCCGTGGCCCCTCTCTCACCTGGTCTCCCTCAGCTCCCTGATGGCGGCCTCCAGCAGGGCCTGCTGCCTTGGTGGCACCTGCAGCAGCTGGTCTATGGGCTGCTTCTGCCGCAGCATCCGCTGGTTCAGCTGCTCCTCCTTGGAGCCCAGGTGACAGCGGGCATCCAGGTGCTCTTGTCGGCAGCTGTGTGCATTTCCAGGTACCAGCAGAATCGGCCCCAGGGAGGCCATTGGCACTGCACCTTTTGGTCGTGCACCGGGATCTGTGGGAGGTAGGACAGTGTCTGTGAGGACAGGCAGGAGGGCCGACTACTTCCCAGCCAGGAGATGCAGGGCTCAGACCCTTAGCCACTGGCCCCCATGGTGTCTTTGTCCCAGAGCCTAGGAGTTGGGTCTCCCTCTGCCTCGGACCCTGACTCCTACCTGGCAACTGCCAACTCCAGACCCCTCTGTGTAGTGTGGGCTAGTCAGTGCCACCACAGCCCTCAGGGCATTCTGACCTGTCCTTCCTGCCATCACCCAAGGCAGGCTCTTGGCCTCACTGGTGGTCTCACCAGCCCATTTCACAGACCAGGAAAGTCACAGCCCAGAAGACTGAATGGTTATGCCCCAAGAATACCCCAGGGTGGAGGGGAGCTGATGGCCAGCAAACCCCTGCCCCCTCTCTCAAAACTCTTCGAGTACGGCAACTTTTCGTGGGCTCGCAGTGAAGACATGTTGGAATGATAGGTGATAATTGGAGATGATAGGAGACTCGTTCAGCTCCAAGACTGCGGAATGTTACCCAGACCTCTTCCACTGTTACAGGGACACAACTCGAGCCTGGCCCGGCTCCCGGCCGGCCACCCCACAGCCCTCAGACTCCAGGCGGCGCTGCGCCCGCTGCTCTCACCCCAGCTCAGTCCCCTCGGCCCCCAGTCGCATCCGCAGTTGTTCTCCGGGTTCACCTGTTGTTCCTGGAACCTCCTGCCTCCACCTGTCCTTCGAAATGTTTTCAACGATGTGGCTGTTTCGGGGGCACCCAGAGGCCCGTAAACCTGAGAGGAAGCAGACAGTCAAGGACCCCAGACCTTCAACCCCACCCAAACTTCATGGTCCACAGCCCCGACTCTTGGTTCCTCCTGCTCATCTCGGGGGCTGCTCATTTCTCACCGCCATCTGCTGCTCCGGGCACCTTACTAAGTAGATTCTTTCCTGCTTTGGACCCACTGGAGCCCTCCTGGCAGTGCTGGCAGGGACACGAGGGACAACTAGAAACAAGCGTTCTATGTCCCGGCCCTAGAGCTCTCTGCATTTTCAGGGTTGTAACATTCTGGGGAGTGGACAGCTGACCCCATTTCCTCTGGCTGCCCGCAGAGCAGGACACAGGTGTGAAGGGACAGGGAGACTCGCCCAGCTCCTGCTCCCAGCCGGTCTCCCGTGTCACAATGCCCCATTCACAGGACCCCTCCCTGGAAACTCGAAGTCAGTCCTCCCCGACTTGCCCTCCTCGGACATCACAGATTTCAAGCTCCTGGTGCTGTGCACCAGCCCAAATCATTCAACCCTTAAGGATGACGCTCTGCATTGCAAAATTCTGCCTTTATCAGATACACTTGATGTTTTAAAATTCTGTACTTTCAGCTCTTTCTGTCCCAAACAAGAGGGGAAGGGTGTTTTTGCACAGTTAAACCCACTGCCAGGTGGGTCTGTGGTGAGGTTTCTGGGAGTCAGGGACCCTGCTTTGACTCCCCAGCTCCTCAGTGATGCCCTGAGCTCCCACCCCCATTGTTTCCTGAGTTGGGTGGGCCAGCGTCCAGCCACCCAGGTCTTTGGTCAGCGGGAGGCCAGGAGATCCTATTCTGGTGGCAGGAGGAAACAGGGCCTGGAGAGAGGGTCTCTGGGGACTCCCATCCCAGAGTCCCGGGAGACCCTGGCGAGGACAGAAGTTGCTGGAGGACAAGACTGCCTGAAAACGTGGCTGTCAATGGGCGGAGGCTTTCTCCTGGGCCTCCTGGCCACACACTGACCAGTGCAGAACCAGCGCATGGCCCAGGGCTGGCGGGTTAGCACCGACCTAGCACTTTTTCTTACCATCTTTTCATGCTCTGCCAATTTCCAATGATCCCCTAGGGAACGGGTCAACATGCAGAAGGTGCATTGGGGCCACTTCTCCCTTAAGCCTCCTTGAGAGAGGGTGTCCCGAGGGGCGGGGCCACGAGCATTTCTATAGGCAGGGATGTGGCCGTGGCCTCAGGACACTCTGGGTGATTCCTCTCTGCCTTGCCCTCCTCAGACATCACAGGCTTCAAACTCCTGGTGCCAAGCACCAGCCCAAATCATTCACCCTAACGGATGAGGCACTGCCACGTGACTCTCCGCCTTTACAAGATATATCTGATGTTTTAAAATTCTGTTCTTCCATCTCTTTCTGTCCTAAATTAGACGGGAAGGGTGTGGTCGCACGGTAAGAGGTTTTTGGCAGGAGGGTCTGTGGTGAGGGGTCTGTGTACCCGGGGACCCTGCTTTGACTCCCCAGCGCCACTGAGGCAGCTCCTCAGCATTTCCCTGAGCTCCTGAGCTGGGGAGCCAGTGTCCAGCCACCCAGGTCTTTGGACAGCAGGAGCCCAGGAGGTCCTATTCTGGGGACAGGAACGGACAGGTCCTGGAGAGGGGCTCTCTGGGGACTCCCATCCCAGAGTCCCGGGAGACCCGGACGAGGACAGAGGCTGCTGGGGACAAAACTGCCGGAAGTCTTGCTGGAAATGGGCCCGGGCTTGATCCTGTGGCCTCGGGGCCATACGCTGACCAGTGCAGGGCCAACGCAGGGCCTTTTCTTACCGTCCGTTGCGCTCTGCGAATTTCCAACGATCTCCTAGAGATGACACCTAGAGGTGACCCGTAGATGACCCGTGGAAGGGTCACCATCTGGAGGTGACCCCTAGATGACCCCTCGAAGGGTCAACAGGGGGAAGGTGTGATGGGGCCACTTCTCCCTCAAGCATCCTTGAGAGAGGGTCCCCGAGTGGCGGGGCCACGAGCTTTTTTTATAGGCAGGGAAGGGGGCGTGGCCTCGGGGCTGCAACCCCATTGGCCAGGGAGAAATCTAGAGCTCCCAGGGGTAACCTCACAAAGAAGGCTGCACCAGCCTCTGCCCTGGTGGGCCTGACGGGCCTCCCCACCCCCACCCGGACCCTCGGGCACTGCCCCCTACCGACGATGGTGGCTTGGAACTCTGTGGGCCTCACGGTGGGCCAGGAGCACTGACCCTTTCGGTCTCCCGTAGCTCAGTCCACGACTTTCTCATTCCCAGAGATCACGTCCCCCCATGCCCAGGCTGGGCTGCAGCTGCCAGGATTCGCCCCTGAGCACCCCTAGGTCTGGCCTGGCTGCTGCTGTGGGAGCCCAGCGAGCCTGGCAGAGGGGCTGTCCTGGTCGCTGTCCCAACTGCCCCTCACTCCAGCCCCTCTCCTTTATCTTCTTGGAGCCCCTGCCCCCTGCCCTGCCCCTCTCCTCTCCTGAAGCCCGCAGAGTTCTTGCTCCCACCTTATCCTGTGTCCACGTTCTCTCTGTCCTTCTGTCTCTGCTTCCTCCCTGACGTGCAGCAGCCAGTTTGTGGGGCCATGAGCCCGCAGACCCAGTCAGTCCCTGACCAATTCCCCCTGTTGCTCAGAGACTTCCCTTTCTGAGTCCTGGAGGGCTCTTAATGACCCCATAGAACCTCCCCACCCCAGCTCTGCCCCTTTCTCTGAGACTCAGTCTATGCTACTGGGAGCTGGACACCAGACTTGGCCTTGGGGAACCTTGATGCTTCTCTGGTGTTGATCCCGGCGAGCTCTGGAAATCCCTCTCAATACACACACTCCCAACTAGGGCCACTAAGCCTGGCCACGCTGCCCTCACGAGTCCTGCAGCCTGAAAGCAACCCCAACTCCCCCATATCGCCCGTGCCCACTATGGCATCCACGAATGCACCTGTCCTCCCTGCCCTGAGCACATTCAGGCCCCAGTGGTCTCCGGCTGTCTCCTGTAGCTCTGACATCTCCCCCTCTCACTTTCGCTGGGCTGAGAATCAAATTTATCTCTGATGGTGGGGCACAGGGTCACTGTGGGCTTGTGCTGTCTGGGGAGCCTGTGGGCAGTGAAGGGTTCCACACTGGGGTGAGGCTCTGGGCAGAGAAATTCCATCCAGTCCTTGAGAGGTTTGGGAAATACCTGGAGGTTTGCAGGTCCTTTACCTGAGACATGATCTGGCCACTAGGGGGCCTGGCACCCACGAAGCATTGGGGGCAAGGTGGGGGCTCTTCCCGGTGGGCACTACAGAGGAGGTGTAGACGGAACAGGCACCATGGGCATGGGCATGTCATGTCAGGTTCTGATCCATGGGGAGACCCCCACAGGACAGCTCATGCTTCATCAAGAAGCATGAGCCGTTCCCTGGCAGGACCCACCCACCCAATGCCACACACCCACACAGGCTGGGATGCATCCATTTGTAGAAACAATCTTGGAAACAGGACAGTGGCTGTCAGGGAGACTGATTCAGCCCTCTCCCCTCTCTCTCCTCTGCCACCAATTCATGATCCCCTAAAATGTCCCAGGTAGTGCCTAGAACTCAGTTGCTGACTTTTCCAGCCTCCATCCTTTTCAGGACTTCCTTTCCCAGAATAGAAACAGTGCACTGGAGGAGGGGGAGCTCTCGGCTCAGACTTTTGCTTGGTCTGTAGCCCATGAACCGAAGGTTTGAGTGTTGCCTCGTTTTCCCTCGGCCAAGGAGGGGTAGATGGTTGTAGCCAAGTGCTGTTTTGAAAATCGGATGCTCTGAATGAGTGTTTCCTCTAAGCACTGAGATCCTTCCAAGTACTGCTTCATTGACCCTCATGGCCTGTGTACATACCTGAGAGGTTTGGGGTTTGTGGGGATCTCTATTTGCTCCAGCCTTTTTGATCAGGAGACCCTGTGGTGCCAGGGAACATTCTTGACCTCATGCATCCCAAGCCTGTACTGAGTCTCCTGAGACTTCTCTCTGGCCTTCTGCACCGAATTTTAACTCAGAAAGTGGAAAATGCCCTGGACCATGCAAGGACAGCCCACAAACCGGAAATATCTGAACATTTAGGTGGGAAAGCAGGGGTGAGGAGGCATTCTCCACTCCTCTCTCCTGGGATATAGTCTAAGGTGGGGGGTGCGGAGGTGGTCATTTATTATTGCTACTATTTGGACTATTTCTATGGGGGTGAGTATTTCTGCTCCTGGGACTCCTTATTGTGTAGTGCTGGAGGACATGTCTCCTATCTGAGCTCTGTTCTCTATTGTGGGATATTTCTTGCCCCAGAGCTCTAGTGTGTAGTTTGGAAAACAATTTTCCCCAACATCCCTAGTGTTTTTTTTTTTTTTGGAGGAAATTTCAGCTCTGCTCATTCCTGGTGCCTAATAATTTTGAACATTTCTGTCCTCGGAACCCTGCTGTCTATTGTTAGGGGAAACCTTTGCACCCCATGTCACTGGTGCCTACTGCTTGGGGCCTGTTTTTGCCTCCCAGACCAGTAGTGTCTATTACTAGGGGACATTTCTGCCCCCCACATCCCCGGTGCCCAGTGTTGGGGGACATTTCTGCCTCCAGATGTACGGTCTTCCCCACACCGCCAGCTTGTCCTTCTTGACTGTTACCACCTCCAGCTCCTCAGGCTTTATGATCTCCACTGTGTTCGGCTCCACTTCAGTGCCCTTAGATTGACTGAAACTGGATAGACTGAGGGGCAGCCCCAGGCTCTCAGCCAACCAAGGGAGCTGGAGGGCTCGGGGGCAGTTTCCGCCTATTTCTGCCCCCAGGTGTCCTACCTCTTGACCCCCACTGGGGGCTTCTTCCTCCTGAGGACCCTGACACACATTTTCAGGACACTTTTGTGTCAAAGCAGCAGCCAAGTCCTGGCCTGAGTCAGGCCACTGTGGACTGTCCAAGTGGACTGTCACTGCTCAGGCAGAGTCACAACTGGAGAGCCAGTGCTGTCACCCCCTTCCCCTCCCTCACCCCTTCCACCTAACAGGGAAATCCCTCTTATGGCCTCTAAGAATTTGAGCAATCCTTCCTTAGGGCACTGGGAAAAGGCCGGCCCTGTCTGCTTGCAGCACTTTTCTTTGGGTGTTAGCACCACACCCAGACATGCTCAGGCTTTACCCCGACTTAGCTCAGGGACCATTCCCAGTAGAACTAGGGGGCCCATTGATCCAACGTCAGCAGTGTGCAAGATGATCACTTTATCTGCTGAACTAATGCCCTGCTCCAAGCAGTATTTTTTTTCAGCTGCTTCCCACCTAAATCTCCTTCCTGTAGAGTTGGGCTCCCTTAAAGATGCCTCACTCCCCCTTCTGTACGGCACCGTGCCCAGGGAGACAGCCCCGTGGAACCCGAAGCTTCCAATCCAAGCACTTTCAGACTTTTCAAGAATGGGCCCCAGGGATATTGCTGGGGTGAAGGTGCTTGCCCTGATGCAGCCCAGCCCTGTTCAAGTCCTGATACTAGGATCTCCTGAGCCCTGCTGAAGAGGAGAGTGCACCTCTACCCACATTTCTTGCAGGCTAATTTCAGACAGGCTACCCTGGAGAGCAGGAGCTGCCATGAGGCACAGGGTCTGGGAGAGACCAGACAGCACGGAAATCACCCGAGATGTCCCAGAGTTGGTCTGTCACACTGTTCAACTTAGAAACCTGGGAAAATCCCCCAAATATTCCTACATTATTGATATGCTCCCGATCCTTCTTGGCACCAAGAAAGCTTGGTCATTTCTTGTTCCATACTTCCTGTCAGCTGCTTGCTAATACCCCGTCGCCCATCAGATCCGCTGTAAAACTGATCTCTCGCCTTGTGCGGTGTTCAGTCTTTGGAGCTGTTCATTCCATTAGCACTGTTATCTCATCATGTTCTCCCACATTCCAAAATGTGCTTTTTTTTCCTTTTATGGGTCACACCAAGCGATGCCCAGGGATTACTCCTGGATCATGCACTCAGGAATTACTCCTGGTGGTGCTCAGGGAACCATATGGGATTCTGGGAATCAAATCCAGGTCAGCCGTGTGCAAGGCAAACACCCTACTAACTGTGCTATCACTCCAGTCCCTGATGCTTGGTTTTTAGTTAGCTTTAGGCAGAAATTTTGGCAAAGTTCGTATGAGTTCATAGTCGTTGAAAACTCAAAGTTATATTAGTGCTGCAATTCTCATTTGTGAAACAACAAAACTCACTACCAAGCAGGGGAGAAAGCAAGACAAGACCAAAAGGAAAAAGAGCAACACCCAAGCAGTGGCACCTGGTGCCCAGGAGGAGTTGGCAGAGAGCATGGCAGCTGGGTGGCACTGCCATTCGTCCAGTGGAGACAGCACGACACCAGTCGTGTGGTTAAGGGCAGGCGCCAGCACCTCCAGTGTGCCCTTGGTCTAGAGGCGGCGAGAACTGGCAGGGCAGACAAGGGGCAGGGAGAAAGAGGGGAGCCAGAGCAGGAGCAGGAGTCAGGGGTGGAGGATGCGGAGGGGCAGAAGGCAGGCCCCAGATCATTGCCCCAGAGGGCCATGACATGCTGCAGGAGAGAACAAAGTGCCAATATGACACCAGACAAGCTGTGACCCTCTGTGAAAGGGAGTGGCAGACATTCAAAGTTGGGTAGCTTCCAGAAACGTCTACTGACACCAGGACCACTTGGACAGTCTGACAGAGTCGCAGGGAGTCCCCAGGCAGGCAGGGAAGGCAGGGTAACTTGGTACCTACACTCCCAAGAAAAGCCTCGTGGAAATGGTTGCCCCATGACCTCAAGACAGGGCAACATAGGAAGAGAGCTCAATGAAGGTATCGGAGGTGCAGCCCTTCCCGGCTTTTGCTGGGCCTGAGAATCTATGGTCTCAGCAGATGCTGGGGGTTCCATATGGAAAACAAGGCTCTCCCTGTTCCCCACTTTAGTATCTTATTGGCGTTCGATCTCCAGACAGAGCTAGAAGCGCAAATAAATGTCCACCTTGACACTGTATATTCCCCCTTTGGAAAATACCCTCTCCAGGCGCCCTCTAATGGCAGTATCATGCCCCTCTCCTGGTAAACTCATGCTAGGAGTGAGCCTCCAGAGACAGCCACAATGTCAGGTAACCCGTGAGGTGTGGTTCGGGATAGGGAAAGATACTGCGCAGGTCTGAGAGGCAGGAATACTGGTGAGATGCAGCTCAACTGGGAGCAACCCATTGGCCTCAGTTGAGAAGTCATGATCTGCGCCGAGTCAGTGTGGTCGCTCCTGCTGGTCACCTTGTGGTACCCAGCCCTTCCACTCTCTTGAGTCTGTTTTCCTCTAGTGCCCAATGATTGACCGGCCTGAACCTCAAAACATATGCTTCCCCCTTTGTAAATTGTTCCAGGAAGCAGACCCGTTTGCCTTTGGGCCAAAGGATCCAGAGACAGGAGGAAACCTCAGTCACTGTGGACCCGTTGCCCAAGGATTCAAAAACTCGGCCACCTTCTTCAGGAAGACCCTGGCTCTGGACTTAAGAAAATCCTCGTTGGAGCCCTTGAATGGACCATCCTGCAGTCTGTAGATGATAAGGTCCTAGTGTCAGAAGCCTAAGAGAACTGAAAGAGAGCCTCAGAGGCTCTGCTCCAGCTCTTGGTTGAGGCTGGGCACCAGACCTCCTGGAAGAATGAGCATTTAGAAGTGAGAAAAAGAAAAACAAATAACCTAAAAAAATCAGCAGTAGGGCTCCAGAGGCATAGAGGTTGATCCTCTTAGTGCCTGAGAAAGGGCACCAGGCTCTAGGTGCCCTGACCCAGGGTAGGGCCATTGGCAGAGGTCTGGGCATACCTGTATCTGAGGTAGGGGGCTCTGATCTCTCGCTGTGCCACAAAGGTAAACAAACTACCTCCAGGTCCCCATTCAGGGGTGATAGTGATGACTAACAAAGGGCCCCAGTGGCTACCAATTGCCCAGATGGCACAGTCCCTGGGATTATGATGTGAAAACCCACATCTAAGTTTTGCGACTCTAGATTTTGATGTGAAAACCCACTCTAACTTTCGCGACCCCAGCCTTTCTGCTTATCGGATGGGACCCCATCCTCTGACTTGCAAGAAGCAGTGGACTAAATCTCTTGCTCAGAACCACTGAACAGTTCAGGAGCAGTTTCCAACCTGAGTGGCATCCGGATAAAAACCATAAGAATGAAGCCCTGAATCCCTCTGGAAAGACTGGGTAGGGGCGGGTGCGCTCGGCGAGGGATAGTGACAAGCACGAAACATGGTGAGACCCCACGATCTCTTAATTTTCATATTAAAAGGTAAAGGTAAAAGGTAAAGGCACTCCCGTTGATCGTCGATTTGCTCAAGCGTGCCCAGTAACGTCTCCATTGGAGACTTTGTTGTTACTATGTTTGGCATATCGAATACTCTCGGTAGCTTGCCGGGCTCTCCAAGAGGGGCGGAAGAATTGAACTCGGGTCGGCCATGTTGGCCGCTTGTAAGGCGAACGCCCTACCACTGTGCTATCACTCCATCCCCCGGAGCTTCTCGGCCTTTTGGCTAAGATCAAGTGTAGTATCTGTTCATATTAAAAATTGAAATTTATTTATTTGGATTTATTTTTTAATTGGGTTATTATTTTATGTTTTGAGTTTGCTCCTGCACATATGGATGTGTTGGAGGCTGTGTACCTTTTTTTTAATCCAAGAATTTTCTTTTTATTATTTTTTTATTAGTTAAACCCCATGAGGTACAATTGTAGACTTATAAATTTTTGTGCTTGGGTTTCAGTCACACAATGATCAAGTACCCATTCCTCTACCAGCACCCATCCTGCACCACCACGGGTCCCAGCATCCCTCCTACCCCACCAACCCCCTTTCCCACCCTGTCTCTTTGGCAGTGCATTCCCCCTTGTTCTCTCTCTCCCCATTTGGGTGCTGTGGTTTGCAAGAGAGAAACTGAGTGGTAGTCATGTTTGGTCTATAGTCTACTTTCAGCATGCATCTCCCACCCTGGGAGGATCCTCCCAGCACCCTTGATTTGGTGCCCTCTTCTCTACCTGAGCTTACTTGGAGACTGTGTAACTTCTTTACTTGCAGAGTACGAGTCTCAATGTTGTTCTGTTTGGGTCATCTCGCCACTCCTAGTGCGTAGCATCCCTGTCATGGGGGCACGTCTGCAATTGCTTTGTGTAGCCGCAGAGCCTCATAGTCCCATAGCCCCATTCCTCAATGGGAAGGGGCAGAGGAGGGGAGAAGGGAGGGGGCAGGAAGGAGGAGGGGGAGAGGAGAAGGGCGGGAAGGAAGAGGGAAGAAAGACAAGGTTGGGGTAAATGAATATGATTTTGACAGGGTAGGTAAAAGATGGAATTACAGGTGAGTAAGAATTCTGTTTAAACATTTCTGACTCCTGGGGGGAACACATCACTTTCAGGCAGGTCACTTCGTGCCCTGGGATGGGTGTCTGCAGCCTCCTTACCTCACGGGCATCACAGTCTGTCTGATCTTCTGCCAACACAATTTGTCTTTGACGGGTTGTTGGCTCAGGTCTGTCTTGGATCTGGGTGTGATTTCCACCTCTAGGTGAAAGGGAGGATGGGGTGTGCATGGGGTGTCTTTAGGAAGGACACTCCCTTCTGGTTCTCACAGAACACTTGGGGTTCCAAGGCGGGTGTAGCCCGTAGGATGGCGGGGATCAAACCCAGATCAGCCACGTGCAAAGCAACAACCTACCACTGTACTATCGCTCCAGCCCTTGAATTTCTTCTTTGACGAAGTTTCTGTTCATTATTCCTCTCTGCATTTGTTTGATGGGGTTGGGAGATATTTTTTTTTAAAGTTCTACCAATGTGCTATATAACTTGGATATTAGCCTTTCATCAGCTAGATATTGGGTAAATAATTTTTTCCATTCTGTGGGCTATCTTAGTAGCTTAGACGCCATTTCTTTTTTTTTTTTTAAAAAAACAACGCATTAGAACTGCTTTGTCACCTCTTGATCGATCAACCAGACTCAAGCTTAGCAAGGACATACTTCATTTGAGGGAAACAATGGAAGAAAGGGGCTTAGTAGATATATACAGGACACTTCATCCACAAAAAGCTGAATACACATTCTTCTCAAGCGTACATGGAACATTCTCCAAGATAGACCATATGCTGAGCCACAAAACATGCCTCCATAAAATAAAGAAGGTAGAGATTGTATCAACAATCTTCTCAGACCATAATGCGCTGAAATTAGAAGTAAATCACACACAAAAACAGAAAACTATATCAAACACCTGGAAATTAAACAGTGCACTATTGAACAATGAGTGGATTAGACAGGAAATCAAAGAGGAAATCAAAAGATTCCTAGAAACGAATGAAAATGAGAACACGGGTTACCAAAACTTATGGGACATAGAAACGGCTGTGTTAAGAGGAAAGTTTATAGCTCTACAAGCATTCCTCAGAAAGGAGGAGCGAGCACATATAAGTAACCTAACCTCACAGCTTAAGAGCTTGGAGAAGGACCAAAAAAAGGAGCACAACCCGAACAGGAGAAAGGAAATAATAAAACTCAGAGCAGAGATTAACGAGATGGAAACACAAAAAACAATCTGAAAGATCAATGAAACCAAAAGCTGGTTCTTTGAGAAAATTAACAAGATCGATAAGCCTCTAGCAAAACTCACAATGAAAGGGAGAGAGAAAACCCTAATAAATCGAATCAGAAATGAAAAGGGGGTCATTACAACAGAAACCACAGAAATTCAGAGAATCCTCAGGGAGTACTTTGAGAAGCTTTATGCCACGGAACATCAAAACCTCGAGGAAATGGATAAATTCCTAGACTCCTACAGACTCCCAAGGCTGAACCAAGAAGACCTGGAATACCTGAACAGACCTATCACCGTCAAGGAAATTGAAATGGTAATAAAAAGTCTCCCCCAAGCACAAAAGTCCTGGCCCGGATGGATTCACTAGTGAATTCTTCCAAATCTTTAAAGAGGACTTACTCCCAATGCTCTTTAAGCTTTTCTACGAAATTGGAATATCAAAAACACTTCCGAACAGTTTCTACGAAGCAAATGTCACACTGATACCAAAAGCAGACAGAGATACCACAAAGAAAGAGAATTACAGGCCGATATCCCTGATGAACACAGATGCAAAGATCCTCAACAAACTACTAGCAAATAGAATCCAACTACTCATCAAAAAGATCATACACCATGACCAAGTAGGATTCATCCCAGGGATGCAAGGATGGTTTAACATTCGGAAATCAATCAACATAATCCACCATATCAACAAAAGAAAAGATAAAAAGCATATGATCATATCAATAGATGCAGAGAAAGCATTTGATAAGATCCAGCACCGCTTTATGATGAAAACCCTAGCCAAAATGGGTATAGAGGGGACTTTCCTCAACATAATTAAAGACATCTACCACAAGCCTACAGCAAGCATCATCCTCAATGGGGAAAAACTGAGAGCCTTCGCTCTAAGATCAGGGACGAGACAGGGATGCCCACTCTCTCCACTGCTGTTCAATATAGTACTGGAAGTACTTGCAATAGCGATTAGGCAGGAAAAAGATATTAAGGGCATTCAGGTAGGAAAGGAAGAAATCAAGCTCTCACTATTCGCAGATTATATGATACTCTACTTAGAGAACCCAATAACCTCCACCAAAAAACTCCTAGAAACAATAGACCTGTATAGTAAAGTTGCAGGTTATAAAATCAATACCCAAAAGTCCATGGCTTTCCTATACGCAAACAGTGAGAGAGAAGAAAGCAACATGAAAAAAACAATCCCGTTCACAATTGTGCCCCAGAAAATCAAGTACCTAGGAATCAGCATAACTAAGGAAGTAAAGGAACTGTACAAAGAAAACTACAAAATGCTACTTCAGGAAATAAAAGAGGACATGAGGAAATGGAAAGATATCCCCTGCTCATGGGTCGGGAGACTTAACATTGTCAAAATGGCAATACTACCGAAAGCATTGTATAAATTCAATGCAATCTCTATAAGGATACCCATGACATTCTTCAAAGAAATGGAGCAAACACTCCTGAAATTTATATGGAACAATAAGCCCCCACGAATAGCTAAAGCAATTCTTAGGAAAAATAAAATGGGAGGAATCAACCTCCCTAACTTCAAACTGTACTACAAAGCAGTAATAATTAAAACAGCATGGTACTGGAACAAAGGCAGAACTGCAGACCAATGGAAGAGGGCTGAATACACTGACATCTCCCCTCAATCATATGCTCATCTAATCTTTGATAAAGGTGCAAGTAATGTGAAGTGGAGTAAGGAAAGCCTGTTTAATAAATTGTGTTGGCATCACTGGACGGCAACATGCAAATAAGTAGGCTCAGAACTCTGCCTAACACTATGTACAAAAGTAAGATCAAAATGGATTAAAGACCTCAACATCAGACCAGAAACCATAAGGTGCATTGAAGATAACGTTGGCAACACCCTCCATGACATTGAAGCTAATGGTATCTTCAAAGATGCCACGCCACTGGCCGAGCAAGTGAAAACAGAGATAGATAAATGGGACTATCTTAAACTAAGAAGCTTCTGCACCTCCAAAGAAACAAATACAAAGACAGTCTACAGAATGGGAAAGGATATTCACTGAATACACATCTGACAAGGGGTTGATATCCAGGATATACAAAATACTGGTTAAACTCCACAAGAAGAAAACATTCAACCCCATCCAAAAATGGGGCAATGAAATGAACAGAAACTTTCTCAAAGAAAAAATCCGAATGGCAAAAAAGCACATGAGAAAATGCTCTACATCATTAATCATCAGGGAGATGCAGATCAAAACCACAATGAGATACCATCTCACACCTCAGAGACTGGCCCACATTCAAAAGAACAAAAGCAACTGATGCTGGCGTGGATGTGGCGAGAAAGGGACACTCCTTCACTGTTGGTGGGAATGTCCACTGGTTCAGCCCTTCTGGAAAACAGTATGGATGATGCTCAAAAAATTAGAAATTGAGCTCCCATTTGACCCAGCAATACCACTCCTGGGAATATATCCCAGAGAGGCAAAAATGTATCGTCGAAGTGACATCTGCACTTGTTTGTTCATTGCAGCACTCTTGACAATAGCCAGAAACTGGAAGAAACCTGAATGCCCACGAACAGATGACTGGTTAAAGAAACTTTGGTACATCTACACAATGGAGTACTATGTAGCTGTTAGAAAAGATGAAGTCATGAAATTTACATACAAGTGGTACAATATGGAAAGTATCATGCTAAGTGAAATGAGTCAGAAAGAGAGGGATAGACATAGAAAGATTGCATTCATCTGGGGGATATGAAGTAACAAAGTATGAGATTAATACCCAAGAATAGGTGAGATCAGCACCAGGAGGATTACTCCATAACGTAGAGGCCAGCCGGGTATCCTAGAGGAAAGGGCAGTTCAGATAGAGAAGGGAGCACCAAATAAAGGATGTTTGGAGGATCCTCCCAGGAGGGGAGATGCATGTTGAAAGTAGACTATGGACTGAACATGTTTGCCACTCAATGCCTCTTTTGCAGACCACAACACCCAAAAGGAGAGAGAGAACACAGGGGATTGCCCTGCCACAGAGACAGGGGGATGGGGGGATGGGGGTGGGAGGGATATTATCCATGGTGGTGGAAAATGGGCACTGGTGGAGGGATGGGTATCTGATCATTGTATAATTGAAACCAAAGCACAAAAAATTGTAAATCTACAACTGTAAAAAAAAATAAAATAAAAAAAACACGTCTAGGGAAAATTTTTCTGTTCTCTTTTCATGCTTCACATTTTATTGAATTTTTTGCAAATTTTTATTTTGTTTTCATAAAGTTGTTGACAATAATTTATTACATTTAATATTCAAACACCAATTCCACCACCATCGTACCTTCCCACCACCATATTTTGAATGTTACCACTCCAAATCTTAGAGGTACTCTCCTGGGGTCATTGACATCGTACTCAGGGGTATCCAGATGACAGGCTCTAAACATGGTGAATCCCATGGCAAGGGCCACCCACAATCTAGAAGCAACTGCCAACTGCTGGCAGGACACACCTCGCCCAAGACACATACCCACACGGCCTGGGATGGATCCATTTATTGAAACAAGCTTGGAAATAGGACAGTGACTGTCAGAGAGTGACCCAGCATGCCTCCTTCCTCTCTCTTCTCCTCAATTCATTAGTGCCCAACCAGCCCCCAAAGAGTGTCTAGAACTGGTTGCTCTGATGTTTCTAGCCCCCATTAGCTTCAGGGCTGCCATATGGAGAAACGGCACTGTGTACTGGGGAGGGAGAGCTCCCACCTCAAGCCCTTGTTTGGCTTTTGGAGCTATCATGACTGAGGTTGGAGTGTGGCCCAGTTTAAATTTCTGCTCCCAACATCCCTGGTGCCTAGAGGTAGGAGACATTTTTGTCCCACTGATCCCTGCGGTCTGGTGTTGGGGGACCTTTCTGCCCCCTTGGTCCCTAGGGTCTAGTGCTGAGGGAAAGTGGAAGAGCGGTGAAGAGGGAGGAAGGAGCAGGGTGGGAAGAACTGGATCAGGGCTAGATTAGATGGAATTGAAGAACACAGGGTACATCATCAGGGTAGAAAAAGTGGATTAATGGTGAACAAGCTTGCCAGCTGAACTCAAGCGGACGAGCTGGATTCTGGTTTTTTGGGGGCAGGTCATTACAGGATCCAGATCTGAGGTCTGCGGCCTCCTGTTCCTCACAGACAGGAACAGGAGGGTCTCTCTGGGTTATTCACACAATCCATGATCCCGCTCCCCGGGTCTGGACCCCAGACCTTAGTCTAAGACCTTAGTCATCCAGATCCTTAGTCTTCTCACACGCCACCAGCCTGTCCTTCATGACCATCACCTGGAGTTCCATAGAGGTCATGGTCTCACAAACCTCCACTATGTTCACCTCCAACTCCGTGTTCTTCGACACTGGATTGACTATGGGGCACTCCAGGGTCTCAGCCAAGCAAGGAAGGTGGAGGCATCTCAGGGGTCCCGCATGGCTCCACCTCCCATATAGCCCCACCTCCAGATCCCCATCAGGAACTTCTCCCTCCTGGAGACCCACCGCACCACTCACCCTCTTCAGGGTACCCTTGGAATTCCAGCAAGGTCTGGGGCTCAGTTGCTCCTGATTTCAGGACTGAGGACCCCTAAAGATGAAGGCACCAGGTGAGTAGGCAGGTCTAGAGCCGGATGCGCCTTCCTGTCCCTGAGCCCCTGGCCACCCCCTCACCTGGGTTTCCCTCAGCTCCCTGAAGGTGGCCTCCAGCAGGGCCTGCTGCCTTGTTAGCACCTGTTGCAGCTGGTCCATGAGCTCCTTGTGCCTCAGCACCTGCTCAACCTTGAAGCCCACATGAGGGGGTCATTCAGGTGTGGGGTTGCACCTGTGTGCTGCTTTTGGTACCAGCAGAAGCATTCCAGGCTAGAGACACTGCACCTTCTGGTCTTGCGTGCACATCTCTATCATGAGACAGGGCCTAAGGCTGTTCAGATCCCACCACAACATTCAGGGCCCAGACATTCACACACAGGCCCAAGGAAAACAGCACATGGGGTAACCTGTCCCCTGCACATTCCTCAGGGGGTCTTTCTCCCAAGACCTAAAAGAGGGTGCCTCCTCATACCTCGACCCGGCAGCCTCCCCGGTACTAGGACCCTCTGTGTGCAGTGAGGGCCAGTCCGCACCCCCACAACCCCTCTAGCCTCTTCTAGATTTTGACACATTATAATGGGTGGCGTCCTGGCCTGTCCTTCCTCCCACCACCACAGGCGGGCTCCTACCCTCACAGTGGGTCTCCCCCGGCACCTTCTGTCAGGGTGGGCCTGACGGGCCTCCCCACCCCCACCCGGACCCTCGGGCCTGGCACCCACTAAGCATTGGGGGCAAGGTGGGGGCTCTTCCCGGTGGGCACTACAGAGGAGGTGTAGACGGAACAGGCACCATGGGCATGGGCATGTCATGTCAGGTTCTGATCCATGGGGAGACCCCCACAGGACAGCTCATGCTTCATCAAGAAGCATGAGCCGTTCCCTGGCAGGACCCACACACCCAATGCCACACACCCACACAGGCTGGGATGCATCCATTTGTAGAAACAATCTTGGAAACAGGACAGTGGCTGTCAGGGAGACTGATTCAGCCCTCTCCCCTCTCTCTCCTCTGCCACCAATTCATGATCCCCGAAACTGTCCCAGGTAGTGCCTAGAACTCAGTTGCTGACTGTTCCAGCCTCCATCCTTTTCAGGACTTCCTTTCCCAGAATAGAAAAAGTGCACTGGAGGAGGGGGAGCTCTCGGCTCAGACTTTTGCTTGGTCTGTAGCCCATGAACCAAAGGTTTGAGTGTGGCCTCGTTTTCCCTGGGTCAAGGAGGGGTAGATGGTTGTACCCAAGTGCTGTTTTGAAAATCGGATGCTCTGAATGAGTGTTTCCTCTAAGCACTGAGATTCTTCCAAGTACTGCTTCATTGACCCTCATGGCCTATGTACATACCTGAGAGGTTTGGGGTTTGTGGGGATCTCTATTTTCTCCAGCCTTTGTGATCAGGAGACCCTGTAGTGCCAGGGAACGTTCTTGACCTCATGCATCCCAAGCCTGTACTGAGTCTCCTGAGACTTCTTTCTGGCCTTCTGGACAGAATTTTAACTCAAAAAGTGGAAAATGCCCTGGACCGTGCAAGGACAGCCCACAAACCGGAAATATGTCAACATTTAGGTGGGAAAGCAGGGGTGAGCAGGCATTCTCCACTCCTCTCTCCTGGGATATAGTCTAAGTTGGGGGGTGGGGAGGTGGTCATTTCTTATTGCTACTCTTTGGACTATTTCTATGGGGGTGAGTATTTCTGCTCCTGGGACTCCCTATTGTGTAGTGTTGGAGAACATATCTCCTATCTGAGCTCTGTTCTCTGTTGTGGGACATTTCTCCCCCCAGAGCTAGTGTGTCTAGTATTGGAAAACAATTTTCCCCAACATCCCTAGTGTTTTTTTCTGGAGGAAATTTCAGCTCTGCTCATCCCTGGTGCCGAGTAATTGTGAACATTTCTGTCCTCGGAACCCTGCTCTCTATAGTTAGGGGTAACCTCTGTACCCCATGTCACTGGTGCCTACTGCTTGGGGCCTGTTTTTGCCTCCCAGACCACTAGTGTCTATTATTGGGGGACATTTCTGCCCCCCACTTCCCCGGTGCCCAGTGTTGGGGGACATTTCTGCCTCCAGATGCACAGTCTTCCCCACACCGCCAGCTTGTCCTTCTTGACTGTTACCACCTCCATCTCCTAGGGCTTTATGATCTCCACTGTGTTCGCCTCCACTTCAGTGCCCTTAGATTGACTGAAAATGGATAGACTGAGGATCAGCCCCAGGCTCTCAGCCAATCAAGGGAGGTGGAGGGCTCGGGGGCAGAGTTCGCCTGGTTCTGCCCCCCCCGGGTATCCTGCCTCCTGACCCCCATTGGGGGCTTCTCCCTCTTAAGGACCCTGACACTCACATTTTCAGGACACCTTTCTGCCAAAGCAGCAGCCAAGTCCTGGCCTGAGTCAGGCCACTGTGGACTGTCCAAGTGGACTGTCACTGCTCAGGCAGAGTCACCAGTGGAGGGCCAGTACTGTCACCCCCTTCCCCTCCCTCACCCCTCCACCTAACAGGGAAATCCCTCTTATGTCCACTAAGAACTTGAGCAATCTGTCCTTAGGGCACTGGGAAAAGGCTGGCCCTGTCTGCTTGCAGTACTTTTCTTTGGGTGTTGGCATCACACCCAGACATGCTCAGGCTTTATTCCTGACTTAGCTCAGGGACCATACCTAGTGGAACTAGAGGGGCCCATTGATCCAACGTCAGCAGTGTGCAAGAAGATCACTTTATCTGCTGGACTAATGCCTGCTCAAAGCAGTACTTTTCTTTCAGCTGCTTCCAAACCTAACTCTCCTTCCTGTAGAGTTGGGCTCCCTTAAAGATGCCTCACTCCCCCTTCTGTACGGCACAGTGCCCAGGGAGACAGCCCCGTGGAACCCAAGGCTTCCACTCCCGAGCACTTTCAGACTTTTCAAGAATGGGCCCCAGGGATATTGCTGGGGTTAAAGTGCTTGCCATGATGTGGCCCAACCCTGTTCAAGTCCTGTTACTAGGATCTCCTGAGCCCTGCTGAAGAGGAGAGGGGACCTCTGCCCACATTTCCCGCAAGCTAACTTCAGACAGACTACCCTGGAGAGCAGGAGCTGCCATGAGGCACAGAGTCTGGGAGAGATGAGACAGCACGGAAATCACCTGAGATGTCCCAGAGGTGGTCTGTAACACTGTTCAACTTAGAAAGCTTGGAAAATCCCCCAAATTTTCCTACGTTATTGATATGCTCCAGATCCTTCTTTGCACCCAGAAAGCTTGGTTATTTCTTGTTCCATACTTCCTGTCAGCTGCTTGCTAATACCCCGTCGCCCATCAGATCTGCTGTAAAACTGATCTCTTGCCTTGTGCGGTGTTCAGACTTTGGAGCTGTTCATTCCATTAGCACTGTTATCTCATCATGTTCTCCCTCATTCCAAAATGTGCCCTTTTTTCTTTTTTTTTTTTTTCAATTTTTTTTTTTATTTATTGAATCACCTTGGGAAAGGTTACAAAGCTTTCAGGTTTAGGTCTCAGTCATGCAAATATCAAACACATTTCCCTTTACCAATACTTTTTTTTTTACCATGAAGAACCCCAATAAAACCCCACCCTCCACCCCTCCCAGTCCCTGTGGGGCAGATGAATTCTAGTTAACACTCTATCTGCTTTGATTAGATTCATTGTTTCAATAAAAGATTCACCACTATAATTTAGAGTTTACCCCCCCCCCCCAAATCAGACATGCTGAAAAAGCATTGTGACGTGATTTGCTTTCTACAGCTGGGTTCAAGAATTAAATGTTGGTTTTGGATTTCTGCTATTTTACTTATTGACCCTGGAAGTATTTATACTGAAAGTCAGATAGTTAAGAAATTGGTTTCTGTGTTCTGGAGTCGTGGCCGTGCTGGAGAGCCGCTAGTGGGGGGCAACTGGTGGCCTCGGTAGGGCGTGAAGGGCGGACCGAAACGCCCCCTTCCCATGAGGTTTTAGTCGCCCCGCCACTCCCCCGGCTCATACCTGCTGTCCACAAGGCTCCCATGCGGCCGCCATCTTTCTTTCCAGAGAGGAGAAGGCGACTGGGGCAACACCCTTTCCCTTCCGGACAGACATGATGGCCTGGATTAACGCATAGTCCGTTCACTTTTCTGCTCCAAGCTGCCGGGTTCTGCATTAAGTCCCTGTGCTTCTGGGGCTGTGGCCGTGCTGGAGAGCCGCTCGCGGGGGGCAACTGGTGACCTCAGTAGGGCGTGAAGGATGGACCGGAACGCCCCCCTTCCCATGAGGTTTTAGTCGCCCCCACACCCCCGGCTCATACCTGCTGTCCACAAGGCTCCCATGCGGCCGCCATCCTTCTTTCCAGAGAAGAGAGGGCGAATGGGGCAACACCCTTTCCCCTCTGGCAGACTTGATGGCCTGGATTAACGCATAGTCCGTTCACTTTTCTGCTCCAAGCTGCTGGGTTCTGCATTAAGTCATTGTGCTTCTGGGGCTGTGGCCGTGCTGGAGAGCCGCTCGTGGGGGGCAACTGGTGACCTCGGTAGGGCGTGAAGGACGGACCGGAACGCCCCCCTTCCCATGAGGTTTTAGTCGCCCCCACACCCCCGGCTCATACCTGCTGTCCACAAGGCTCCCATGCGGCCGCCATCCTTCTTTCCAGAGAAGAGAGGGCGAATGGGGCAACACCCTTTCCCCTCTGGCAGACTTGATGGCCTGGATTAACGCATAGTCCGTTCACTTTTCTGCTCCAAGCTGCTGGGTTCTGCATTAAGTCCTTGTGCTTCTGGGGCTGTGGCCGTGCTGGAGAGCCGCTCGTGGGGGGCAACTGGTGGCCTCGGTAGGGTGTGAAGGACGGACCGGAACGCCCCCCTTCCCATGAGGTTTTAGTCACCCCCGCTCCCCCGGCTCATGCCTGCTGTCCACAAGGCTCCCATGTGGCCGCCATCTTTCTTTCCAGAGAGGAGAGGGCGAATGGGGCAACACCCTTTCCCCTCCAGCAGATTTGATGGCCTGGATTAACGCATAGTCCGTTCACTTTTCTGCTCCAAGCTGTTGGGTTCTGCATTAAATCCTTGTGCTTCTGGGGCTGTGGCCGTGCTGGAGAGCCGCTCGTGGGGGGCAACTGGTGGCCTCGGTAGGGCGTGAAGGAAGGACCGGAACGCCCCCCTTCCCATGAGGTTTTAGTCGCCCCCACACCCCTGGCTCATACCTGCTGTCCACAAGGCTCCCATGTGGCCGCCACCTTTCTTTCCAGAGGGAGGAGGGCGGAAGGGACCAACACCCTTTCCCCTCCGGGCAGACATGATGGCCTGGATTAACGCATAGTCCTTTCACTTTTCTGCTCCAAGCTGCTGGGTTCTGCATTAAGTCCTTGTGCTTCTGGGGCTGTGGCCGTGCTGGAGAGCCGCTCGTGGTGGCCTCGGTAGGGCGTGAAGGACGGACCGGAACGCCCCCCTTCCCATGAGGTTTTAGTCGCCCCCGCTCCCCCGGCTCATGCCTGCTGTCCACAAGGCTCCCATGTGGCCGCCATCTTTCTTTCCAGAGAGGAGAGGGCGAATGGGGCAACACCCTTTCCCCTCCAGCAGATTTGATGGCCTGGATTAACGCATAGTCCGTTCACTTTTCTGCTCCAAGCTGTTGGGTTCTGCATTAAGTCCTTGTGCTTCTGGGGCTGTGGCCGTGCTGGAGAGCTGCTCGTGGGGGGCAACTGGTGGCCTCGGTAGGGCATGAAGGAAGGACCGGAACGCCCCCCTTCCCATGAGGTTTTAGTCGCCCCCACACCCCCGGCTCATACCTGCTGTCCACAAGGCTCCCATGTGGCCGCCACCTTTCTTTCCAGAGGGGGGAGGGCGGAAGGGACCAACACCCTTTCCCCTCTGGCAGACTTGATGGCCTGGGTTAACACATAACCCGTTCACTTTTCTGCTCCAAGCTACTGGGTTATGCATTAAGTACTTGTGTTTCTGGGGCTGTGGCCGTGCTCAAAGCTTAACTATGATTTTCAGAGAGAAACGTTAGGTGGTTTACTTCCCATGGATCACTTTGTATATAGAGAGATGTCACGCGGCCGCATAAGCGGCCGCGCGGTTTTGAGGAAAAGTCCTAGTTCCCGCATACTCGAGCTGTGCTTGTAGAGGTTTCTGGTCACCGGGGTTCCATCTGGGGGAGGCGGAATGCGGTACCTACTCCATCTGGGACTTCCCGATGATCTCGGCTCTTTTTGGAACCTGTTTTTTTTTTTTTTTTCCTTCGGGATCTGTGGATCCCGCCCTCCATGTTGTCCTTCTCTTCGGCTAAATGCTGTCAAGATGGCGCTGGGGGGCGGGCTGTGGGCGTGACTTCCGGAATCTGAGGTTACCTGGGAGGTGTAGTCCCGGCATTTTTGAGGAAAAGTCCTAGTTCCCGCATACTCGAGCTGTGCTTGTAGAGGTTTCTGGTCACCGGGGTTCCATGTGGGGGAGGCGGGATGCGGTACCTACCCCATCTGGGACTTCCCGATGATCTCGGCTCTTTTTGGAACCTGTTTTTTTTTTTTTTCCTTCGGGATCTGTGGATCCCGCCCTCCATGTTGTCCTTCTCTTCGGCTAAATGCTGTCAAGATGGCCGCCCTTTTTTCCTTTATGGGTCACACCCAGCGATGCCCAGGGGTTACTCTTGGCTGATGCACTCAGGAATTACTCCTGGTGGTGCTCAGGGAACCATATGGGACTCTGGGAATCAAATCCAGGTCAGCCGTGTGCAAGGCAAACACCCTACTCACTGTGCTATCACTCCCGTCCCTGCTGCTTGGTTTTTAGTTAGCTTTAGGCAGAAATTTTGGCAAAGTTCGTATGAGTTCATAGTCGTTGAAAACTCAAAGTTATATTAGTGCTGCAATTCTCATTTGTGAAACAACAAAACTCACTACCAAGCAGGGGAGAAAGCAGCAAGACAAGACCAAAAGTAAAAAGAGCAACACTCAAGCAGTGGCACCAGGGGTACAGGAGGAGTTGGCAGAGAGCATGGCAGCTGGGTGGCACTGCCACTCGTACAGTGGAGATAGCTCTACCCCAGTGGAGTGGTTAAGGCCAGACCCCAGTATCTCTAGTGTGCCCTTGGTCTAGAGGAGGCGAGAACAGGCAGGGAAGACAAGGGCCAGGGAGAAAGAAGGGAGCCAGAGCAGGAGCAGGGGTCAGGGTTGGAAGATGAGGAGGGGCAGAGGGCAGGCCCCAGATCATTGCCCCAGAGAGCCATGACATGCTGCAGGAGATAACAAAGTGCCAATATGACACCAGACCAGCTGTGACCCTCTGTGAATGGGAGTGGCAGACATTCAAAGTTGGGTAGCTTCCAGAAATGTCTACCGACACCAGGACCACTTGGACAGTCTGACAGAGTCACAGGAAGTCTCCAGGCAGGCAGGGAAGGCAGGGTAGCTTTGTACCTACACTCCCAAGAAAAGCCTCGTGGAAACGGTCGCCCTATGACCCCCAAGACAGGGCAACATAGGAAGGAGATCTCGATGAAGGTATCGGAGGTGCAGCCCTTCCCTGCTTTTGCTGGGCCCGAGAATCCATGGTCTCAGCAGATTCTGGGGGTTCCACATGGGAAACAAGGTTCTCCCTGTTCCCAACTTTAGTATCTTATTGGCATTAGATCTCCTGACAGAGCTAGAAGCGCAAATAAATGTCCACCTTGACACTGTGGATTCCCCCTTTGGAAAATACCCTCTCCAGGCGCCCTCTAATGGCAGTATCATGCCCCTCTGCTGGTAATCTCATGCTAGGAGTGAGCCTCCAAAGACAGCCGCAATATCTGGTAGCCCATGAGGTGTGGCTAGGGATAGGGAAAGATACTGCGCAGGTCTGGGAGGCAGGAATAGTGGTGGGATGCAGCTCAACTGGGAGCAACCCATTGGCCTCAGTTGAGAAGTCATGACCTGTGCCGGGTCAGTGTGGTCGCTCCTGCTGGTCACATTGTGGTACCCAGCCCTTCCACTCTCTTGAGTCTGTTTTGCTCTAGTGCCCAATGATTGACCGGCCTGAACCTCAAAAGATGTGTTTCTCCCTTTGCAAATTGTTCCAGGAAGCACACCCCTGTTTGCGTTTGGGCTAAAGGATCCAGAGACAGGAGGAAACCTCAGTCACTGTGGACCCGTTGCCCAAGGATTCAAAAACTCGGCCACCTTCTTCAGGAAGACCCTGGCTCTGGACTTAAGAAAATCCTCCTTGGAGCCCTGGAATGGACCATCCTGCAGTCTGTAGATGATAAGGTCCTTGTGTCAGAAGCCTAAGAGGACTGAAAGAGAGCCTCAGAGGCTCTGCTCCAGCTCTTGGTTGAGACTGGGCACCAGACCTCCTGGAAGAATGAGCATTTAGAAGTGAGAAAAAGAAAAACAAATAACCTAAAGAAATCAGCAGTAGGGCTCCAGAGGCTAACAGGTTGATCCTCTTTGTGCATGTGAAAGGGCATCAGGTTCTAGGTGCCCTGACCCAGAGTAGGGCCATTGGCATAGTTCTGGGCATACCTGTCTCTGAGACAGGGGGCTCAGATCTCTCGCTGTGCCACAGAGGTAAACAAACTATCTACCTCCAGGTCCCCATTCAGGGGTGACACTCATGACTAACAAAGGGCCCCAGTGGCTACCAATTGCCCAGATGGCACAGTCCCTGGGATTATGATGTGATAACCCACATCTAACTTTTGCAACTCTAGATTTTGATGTGAAAACCCACTCTAACTTTCGCGACCCCAGCCTTTTTGCTAATCCGATGGGACCCCATCCTCTGACTTGCAAGAAGCAGTGGATGAAATCTCTTGCTCAGAACCACTGAACAGTTCAGGAGCAGTATCCAACTTGAGTGGCATCCAGGTAAAGACCATAAGAAAGAAGCCCTGAATCCCTCTGGAAAGGCTGGAGGGGGGTGCGCTCGCAGAGGGATACGGACAAGCGTGAAACATGGTTAGATCCCATGATCCCTTAATTTTCATATTGAAAATTGAAATTTATTTCTTTGGATATATTTTTTGATTAGGTTTTTATTTTATGTTTTGAGTTTGTTCCTGCACATATGGATGTGTTGGAGGCTGTGTACCTTTTTTTTTTATCCAAGAATTTTCTTTTTATTTTTTTATTAGTGAAACACCATGAGGTGCAATTGTAGACTTATAAATTTTTGTGCCATGGTTTCAGTCACACAATGATCAAGTACCCATTCCTCTACCAGCAGCCATCCTCGACCACCACGGGTCCCAGCATCCCTCCCACCCCCCAAACCCTTCCCACCCTGCCTCTTTGGCAGTGCATTCCCCCATTTTCTCTCTCTCTCTCTCCATTTGGGTGCTGTGGTTTGCAAGAGAGGCACTGAGTGGTAGTCATGTTTGGTCTATAGTCTACTTTCAGCATGCATCTCCCACCCTGGGAGGATCCACCCAACACCCTTTATTTGTTGCCCTCTTCTCTAGCTGAGTTTCCTTGGAGACTGTGTAACTTCTTTACATGCAGAGTGAGTCTCAATGTTGTTCTGTTTGGGTCAACTCGCCACTCCTAGTACGCAGCATCCCTGCCATGGGGGCACGTCTGCAATTGCTTTGCGTAGCCCCATAGCCTCATAGCCCCATAGCCCATTCCTCAATGGGAAGGGGCAGAGGAGGGGAGAAGGGAGGGGGCAGGAAGGAGGAGGGGGAGAGGAGAATGGCGGGAAGGAAGAGGGAAGAAAGACAAGGTTGGGGTAGATGAATATGATTTTGACAGGATAGGTAAATGACAGAATTACAGGTGAGTAAAAATTCTGTTGAACCATTTCTGACTCCTGGGGGGAACACATCACTTTCAGGCAGGTCACTTTGTGCCCTGGGATGGGTGTCTGCAGCCTCCTTACCTCACGGGCATCACAGTCTGTCTGATCTTCTGCCAACACCATTTGTCTTTGACGGGTTGTTGGCTCAGGTCTGTCTTGGATCTGGGTGTGATTTCCACCTCTAGGTGAAAGGGAGGATGGGGTGTGCATGGGGTGTCTTTAGGAAGGACACTCCCTTCTGGTTCTCACAGAACACTTGGGGTTCCAAGGCGGGTGTAGCCCGTAGGATGGCGGGGATCAAACCCAGATCAGCCACGTGCAAAGCAACAACCTACCACTGTACTATCGCTCCAGCCCTTGAATTTCTTCTTGGAGGAAGTTTCTGTTCATTATTCCTCTCTGCATTTGTTTGATGGGGTTGGGAGATATTTTTTTTTGTAAAGTTCTACCAATGTGCTATATAACTTGGATATTAACATTTTATCAGCTAGGTATTGGGTAAATAATTTTTCCCATTCTGTGGGTTATCTTTATAGCTTAGACGCCACTGCTTTTTTTATTAAAAAAAAGTATTAGATTGGTGTATCTTTGATTTTTCTGTTCTCTTTTCATGCTTTAAATTTTGCTGACATTTTTGCAAATTTTTATTTTGTTTTTATAAAGTTGTTTACAATAATTTATTACATTTAATATTCAAACACCAATTCCACCACCATCGTACCTTCCCACCACCATATTTTGAATGTTACCACTCCAAATCTTAGAGGTACTCTCCTGGGGTCATTAACATCGTACTCAGGGGCATGCAGATGACAGGCTCTAGACATGGTGAATCTCATGGCAAGGGCCACCCACAATCTAGAAGCAACTGCCAACTGCTGGCAGGACACACCTCGCCCAAGACACATACCCACACGGCCTGGGATGGATCCATTTATTGAAACAAGCTTGGAAATAGGACAGTGACTGTCAGAGAGTGACCCAGCATGCCTCCTTCCTCTCTCTTCTCCTCAATTCATTAGTGCCCAACCAGCCCCCAAAGAGTGTCTAGAACTGGTTGCTCTGATGTTTCCAGCCCCCATTAGCTTCAGGGCGGCCATATGGAGAAACGGGACTGTGTACTGGGGAGGGAGAGCTCCCACCTCAAGCCATTGTTTTGCTTTTGGAGCTATCATAACTGAGGTTTGAGTGTGGCCCAGTTTAAATTTCTGCTCCCAACATGCCTGGTGCCTAGAGGTAGGAGACATTTTTGTCCCACTGATCCCTGCGGTCTAGTGTTGGGGGACCTTTCTGCCCCCTTGATCCCTAGGGTCTAGTGCTGAGGGAAAGTGGAAGAGTGGGGAGGAGGGAGGAAGGAGGAGGGTGGGAAGAACTGTATCAGGGCTAGATTAGTTGGAATTGAAGAACACAGGGTACATCATCAGGGTAGAAAATGTGGATTAATGGTGAACAAGCTTGCCAGCTGAAATCGAGCGGAAGAGCTGGATTCTGGTTATTTGGGGACAGGTCATTACAGGATCCAGATCTGAGGTCTGCGGCCTCCTGTTCCTCACAGACAGGAACAGGAGGGTCTCTCTGGGTTCTTCACACAATCCATCATCCCGCTCCCCAGGTCTGGACACCAGACCTTAGTCTCAAACCTTAGTCATCCAGATACTTAGACTTCTTCCATGCCACCAGCCTGTCCTTCGTGACAATCACCTGGAGTTCCATAGAGGTCATGGTCTCACAAACCTCCACTATGTTCACCTCCAACTCAATGTTCTTCGACACTGGATTGACTATTGGGCACTCCAGGGTCTCAGCCAAGCAAGGAAAGTGGAGGCATCTCAGGGGTCCCGCCTGACTACACCTCCCATATAGCCCCACCTCCAGATCCCCATCAGGCACTTCTCTCTCCTGGAGACCTACCCCACTATTCACCCTCTTCAGGGTACCCTTGGGATTCCAGTAAGGCCTGGGTCTCAGTTGCTCCTGATTTCAGGACTGAGGATCCCCTAAAGATGAAGGCACCAGGTGAGTAGGCAGGTCTAGGGCCTGATGCGCCTTCCTGTCCCTGAGCCCCTGGCCACCCCCTCACCTGGGTTTCCCTCAGCTCCCTGAAGGTGGCCTCCAGTATGGCCTGCTGCTTTGTTAGCACCTGCTGCAGCGGTTCCATGAGCTCCTTGTGCCTCAGCACCTGCTCGACCTTGGAGCCCACGTGAGTGGGGCATTCAGGTGTGGGGTTGCAGCTGTGTGCTACTTTTGGTACCAGCAGAAGCATTCTAGGCTGCAGGCACCCCTACCTCGACCCGGCAGCTTCCCCGCTACTAGGACCCTCTGTGTGTAGTGAGGGCCAGTCCACACACCCACAACCCCTCTAGCCTGTTTTAGATTTTGTTATATTATAGAGGGTGGCGTCCTGGCCTGTCCTTCCTCCCACCACCACAGGCGGGCTCCTACCCTCACAGTGGGTCTCCCCCGGCACCTTCTGTCATTTCTCCATATCCACCTTGTCCTGATTCACTCCCCTTGCAGCTGATCCGGAGCTGACTCTGCGTAGCACCTGCTCCTCCTCCTGCTCATTCTGAGAGACCGACACTGGTCAGAGGCCACGTCCTACTGCGGGAAGCCGAGATCCCAGTCCTGTTGCTGCCGCAGACACTCACCTGTTTGTCCTGCAGTCCCACCTGTGGGCACAAGGCTGGGAGTGAGGACAGGCAGCCAGGGCATCCTGCTCTGGGTCGAGGGATGTGGAGGTCAAGCACCGACACCCAGGCCCAAGGCTGGCAGCGCCTGGGCAATCTGTCCCCTGCACAGGCCCCCATGGTCTTGCTCCAGCGGCCTAAGAGATGAGACCTCCCTTGACTGGGGACCCTGTCTCCTGTCCTGTGCTCAGGGATCACCCCTAATGGTGCTCACGGATCCATAGGAGGTGCCAGGAATCAATCCAGGTTAGAATTATGCAAAGCAGACACCTTACCACCTGTTCTAGCTTTTGATATATTACATTTCCTTGTTTGTTTGCTTCTTTGGTTTTGGAACCACAGCAGGGATCAGTCCCAGCCATGCTCAAAGGACTCTATGGGATGCCACAGATTGAAGTCAGATAGCCCAAGTGCCCTTCCCGCTCTACTATCTCCCAACCTCTTTGATCTTTTTCAAAATACAAATTTTAACTTTCCATTGATTTTGCTATATTGCATCCCAAAAGGAATACCAGTTTACAATGGGGCGTGTGAAATTCCCAAATGCTCCAGTGAGTCCCACTGCAATCAGAACCGCCCGTCCCACTCTTCCCTCTCCTCTTTTTGCTGTACTTGGACATTTATGGAGGGACATACCCAGTGTTGCTCAGGCCTCACTCCTGGCTCTGTACTCAGGGACGACTCCTGCTGGGGCTTTGCGATCATATGCGGTGCCCGGGGTCACATCTGAATTGGCTGTCCACAAGGCAAATGCCCTACCCTCTGGACTACCTTTCCAATCCTGCAAGATACTTTTCTTGAAAGAAACTCACACAGTAAGATGTGAAGGGAGGACGTGTTCAAAACAGAATGTGAGCTGAAAGAGCTGACCACTCCCCCTAACTTCTAATGGCCAGTAACTGCCTGTACCTTTCAATCACAAACTGCCACTAGGGAAGTTCCCTTGGACCTGTCCCCCACCCCCATCTCTGTACTCTGAGAGGCCTCTGCAGGTTCCCTGCAGCATTTTCCCACTTCCATATCTAATGCAAATGAAATTTGTTTGCCATTTATAAATGCCCATACAGAGTTTCCCCTTAAAGTCAATGAAATAATCATTTTTAAAAAAGAAATTAAGTAATGACATGTTGAATGGTGCTCAAAGCAGGACACATTTGAACCACTGATCTACCTGTCATGGACTCTTTCCAAACTCAAGTCTAGCATCACATCTCCCCAATTCTATAACGATCCCTGCGCCTCAGCTGAGCTCTGGACTTTACCTCAGAAAATGTACTACACATCTAATTCTATAAATCCAAATATAAGCCATTCTCCTATTAAACTTTTTTTTCATTGAATGGATCTGAGATAGACCCTTACAAAGCTGTTCATGATTAGGCTTCAGTCATCATTGTTCACCCATCCCTCCACCAGTGTACATTTCCCACCTCCAATGTTTCCAGTTTCCCTCCCAACACCCGCCCACCCACCTCTCCACCCAGGCCAGCCTTTTTTAAAAAATTTTTATTAGTGAAACACCATAAGGTACAGTTATAGACTTACAAATTTTTGTGTTTGGATTTCAGTTATACAGTGATCGAGACCCATCCCTCCACCAGTGTCCATTTTCCACCACCACGGATCCCAGTATCCCTCCCACCCCCATTCCCTCCATCCCACTCTGGCTCTGTGGCAGGGCATTCCCTTTTGTTCTCTCTCTCCTTTTGGGTGCTGTGGTTTGCAAAAGAGGCATTGAGTGGCATTCATGTTTGGTCTATAGTCTACTTTCAGCATGCTTCTCCCATCTAGGCAGGACCCTCCCAACACCCTTTACTTGGTGCTCCCTTCCCTATCTGAGCTGCCTTTTCTTCCAGCATGTGTGGCTGACCTCCAAGCCATGGAGCAAACCTCCTGGTACTTATCGAGACTATTCTTGGGTGTTAGTCTCCTATTTTGTTACTTTATACTCTACAGATGAATGCAGTCTTTCTATGTCTGTCCCTCTCTTTCCGACTCATTTCACTTAGCATGGTACTTTCCATGTAGTACCACTTGTATGTAAATTTCATGAATTCATCCTTTCTAACAGCTGCTTAGTATTCCATTGTGTAGATATACCAAAGTTTCTTTAACTGTTGCCTACTGACCAAGTAAAAGAATGCTTGATTTTTCATTCCCCCTTTGTCCTGCTCAAAGCTGGGCAACTTCCCAGGTTTCCGGGCTTTCAGGGATTCCCCACAAAACCCCAAGCAAGGCTGCTATCAATGCGGACAGCCAGGCCATTTCAAAAAGGAATGTCCCAACAACCCCTTGAGGAAGAAGGGGGGATCACCCGGGCTATGTCCCAGATGCAAGAGAGGCAATCACTGGGCAGCCGAGTGTCACTCCCGACCGAATAACTTAGGCAATCCACTGCCGCATGGAAACGGTGGGAGGGGCCTGCCTCAGGCCCTGCAAGCCTTCAGGCAGGAGGCCTATCAGACATCAGGTCAAAGTATCAGCCTGCTCCGGATAGCTTCCCTCCCTCTCTCAGGGGCTCCTCAATTCCCAGCTCAGGTCTAGACCTTTATGCCTCTGTCCGGGCGGTACTAACACCACCTATGGGAATTGAAAGTTTGGAGACGGGGGTCTATGGCCCCCTACCGCCCGGAACCACTGGCCTCATTCTAGGGTCAGAAAAGGCTCTCCTGCAAGGATTGCAGATATACCCAGGATCTATCACAGAGAGCTACATAGGACAAATTCATGTCTTGGCAGATTCCCCCCGTGGCATTGTGACGATAGAAAAGGGACAGCTGATTGCACGCCTGCTCCTCCTCCCGACGTGGCAAGACCCCACCTCGACGCTCTCGGTCCAGGGTCAGACAAACGGAGACTTCTCAGATAATCCAGCCCAAATATTTTGGATTGCCCATATGGCTTCCAGACCACGCTATGCGCTAAGAATCAACTCAAAGGAATTCTCTGGGCTATTAGATACTGGGGCGGATGTCTCAGTCATATCCAGTAAATATTGGCCTGCCAACTGGCCTGCCACAATGGCTACAGCCGTTTTGCAAGGACTTGGCCAAGTCCGACCCAGCCGTAGCGCCCAAGTATTGACCTGGGAGGACGCCGAGGGCCATAAGGGCCAGTTCCAGCCTTATATTGTCCCAGACCTCCCCACCAATCTTTGGGGACAAGATATACTCTCAGCTATGGGCACGGTTCTGGTTACATCACCCAGTCGCTCGCAGATATCGCCAGTCTCCTTTAAGACCATAGCCCATATCACTAGTGACTGCCCATCCTCCGGGCAGGAAAATCCCATGACTTTAATGCCCATTGAGGAACTGGAAGAAACTAGCCCTTTTTAATCGGGGCCACTGTCGAGCGGTCTCCCACCCCATTTACCTGGAAATCAGATGATCCAGTCTAGGTGGAGCAGTGGCCCCTACCTAAAGAGAAATTACAGGCCGCACATGCCCTAGTGCCCGAGCAATTAGAAAAGGGGCACATTACCCCATCCACATCTCCCTGGAATACCCCAATCTTTGTTATAAGGAAAAGGACAGGCGGGTGGAGATTATTGCAAGATCTCAGAGCAGTCAATGCCACCATGCATCCAATGGGGGCCCTGCAGCCAGGGCTCCCCCATCCCTCCGCTATACCAAAGTCCTGGTAATTGTTAGTGATAGATCTTTAAGATTGTTTTTTCAATATTCCATTAGCTCCTAAAGATTGTCAAAGATTTGCCTTCTCTCTACCTTCCCCCAATTTTCAGGAGCCCTATCAGCGCTAGCAATGGGTAGTCCTTCCCCAGGGCATGACTAATAGTCCCACTATGTGTCAGATATATGTTTCAGCGGTTTTAGCACCAGTCCGGGCTCGTTTCCCCAATGCACTTTTGATTCATGGATGGCATCTTAGCCGCCTGCCCCACCAAAGACCTGTTACTTCAACTCTATGATCATGTCCGGGTCGCCCTGGAATCAGCAGGCCTTGTAATCTCCCCGGACAAGGTACAGCTCTCCCACCCATACAGATATTTAGGATACACCATTAACAAGGTGGGAATAGTGCCTCAAAAAATATAGTTTGCCACCTCTCATTTAAAGACTCTACACCACTGGCAACAGTTTTTGGGAGAACTCCAATGGCTCCGACCATCCTTCTCCCTGCCCACGGGAGAGCTCAAACCTCTTTTTGAACTATTGAAGGGGGATTCTGACCCCTCCTCACCTTGTCAATTGACCCCAGAGGCACAATTGGCTCTTAGAAAAGCAGAACATGCCTTAGAAGAAATGCAAATACACCATATTGATTACAATCTACCACTACAATTTATAGTGCTTGCTTCAGAGTTTGCCCCAACTGGAGTTTTCTGGCAGATTGGTCCATTATACTGGGTCCACCTCTCAGCTTCCCCCACCTGAACGGTGATTCCCTATCCCACCTTAGTTTCTCAATTACTATGGAAGGCTAGAACCACAGGGTGTGCACTCTTTGCTAAGGATATGGACATATTGGTCGTTCCCTATTCCAAAGACATGATTAATAATCTGATGCAATATGATGATTCCTGGTGCCTTTCTGTCTGCTCCTTTAAAGGCCAAATTACACAGGCATATCCCAAACATAAACTCCTGCAAAGCTTCAGGATTTGCCCTATTATCTTCCCTCGAATCATAAAGACCACCCCCCTTCCGGGTGCACGGACCCTCTTCACTGATGGCTCTAAGAGCGGTCGAGCCTTAGTGGTTGATGGGCAGGATGTTCACGCCATACAGCCTGCTGAGACCTCGGCACAATTTGCAGAAGTATCTGCTGTATTATTGGCCTTGCAGACATTCCCTAATGAGCCCCTCAATATTTACACTGATAGTGTGTATGTTGCTAATATCTTCCCCCGATTAGAAACAGCACCCCACATAGGTGAGGGCTCGAAAATTTTATCTCAATTACAAACATTGTAATTTTATCTCAATTACAAACTGTTGATTTGGGCCAGAAAGGACCCCCTCTTTGTGGGTCATATTAGAGGACACTCTGGCCTCCCGGGACCCCTTGCAGAAGGCAATGAACGAGCAGATAAAGCTACCCGCTTAATAATGACATCCCTAGAATGTGATAAGGCCATGCAGCTACATAAAAAATTCCACCTTAATTCCCAGTCTCTTCGTTTTCATACGGGTTGTTCCAAAGCTGAGGCTCTCTCCATAACCACTGTCTGTCCCACTTGCGCTCCTTATATACATTCCCCATCCCTGGGAGTCAATCCTAGAGGACTGAGAGCAAATGGTATTTGGCAAATGGATGTGACCCACACTAACTCATTGGGAAACCGGCATTATCTCCATGTCTCGATAGACACACACTCGGGCATGATTTTTGCCTCACTACATGCCGGGGAAAAAACGAAACATGTTATAGATCACCTTACTGCTGCTTTCTCATATATGGGAAATCCTAGGCAAATTAAAACTGACAATGGACCGGCCTATACAAGCCGCGCTTTTCATTCCTTTTGTGAAACCTGGGATATTACACATACAACAGGCATTCCCTATAACCCCCAAGGACAGGCTATCAAAGAGCGAGCGCACTGACATCTCAAAACTTACATTTCTAAAACAAAAGAGGGTGAGATCTACCAAGGCTGTCAAGGGCCACAAGCGCTCCTATTTGCAACCTTATTCATTTTGAATTTTTTGCTCCTCGATGATTCAGGCCGCAGTGCAGCCCAACGTCACTTTGCTACTCCGGCTCCCCTTAAAGCAATGGTGAAATGGAAGGATCTGTCCTCAGGAACCTGGCAACCACCGGCAGCAATCCTTGCCAGAGTCAGAGGCGCAGTCTGTGTATATCCAACTAATACAGAAAAACCCATTTGGGTGCCTGAATGCCTGGTCAGGCCAATACACGAGCCCCCCGATCATTTGTCCCCCACAGCTGGGAAAAATAATGAAACTCACCTCCAGGGTACTTAGCCCTGAGACGAATTTCCTTCTCTTTTTTCCACAGGAACAAAATGACCACAACGACGCTTGTGGCCTGGACCCTCGCTATATTATTAATGAAGGACCCTACCGAAACTCATGCCAATCGACACCAACCGTTCAAGCAGACCTGGGTCATAAGGAGTGGAGAGGACTATGAGGTTTGGAGTACCACAAGTGCCCCTCTTTTCTGAGCCATGCTCCATTCTGGTCAAGCCACACTGGGTCCTGCCTGGTTTGGCAGCACCCCTTAATCAGTGCTTCCCTGACTTATATTTTTCCCTGGAAGACGCCTACCCCTTTCAGGATGGTTTTGAAAGGCCCCCGGCCAGAGCCTAAATGAGACGCAATGGCTTTTTCACCTGCCCCGGGTTCCGGACAGGCCAATGGAGGAGAACCTGCGGTGGCCCTGAATCTTACTATTGTGCCAGCTGGTCTTGCGTAGATTCTAATGATGGCTATTGGAAGTGGTCGGTTGACCACGACCTGGTTAATATTTCTTATGCTGTGCCACTGAGATATGGCTCATATTCTGTACAATACCACCCCCAAATGCTTCTGGTCAAAATCTCCTTCACTGATAAGGGAAGGTTTGAGACCCGATGGGTCAACCGCCTGAATTGGGGACTTATGTGGTATAGCAGGCCATGGCATGGGGTTATCCTGCAGATCCTCTTAAAAATCGAACCCGTGCAGCAGATTCTGCTAGGCCCTAACCAGGCACTTGAGGCTCCAAAACCCCCTCTTAAGCCCACCATTACTACCATGGCTGGCCCTAAGAGGACACCACCTCCTGTTACAGCCGGCCTATCCATCCCAAAACCCAGTTTTGGCCCAATCATTAACCCCCTCAGGAGTCTTATCGAAGCCACATATCAGACTCTGAATGCTACTGCCCCAAACCTGACTGAAGCCCCACGCCACCGTTTTATGAGGCTATGGGTATTAACGCCTCATACAATGTTAATTACAGAGCCCCAGGAGAGTGGAAGGCCCACCCCCAGGGACTAACCATGACCCAAATTAGCGGTCAAGGGACATGTGTAGGTACAGTCCCTCAAAACAAGAAGGAGTTGTGTGCACAGAATGTGGAGTCCCCGGGATGGAGTAACTCCGCCTGGATCTCACCAAAAATGGGAGCTTGGTGGGACTGTTCACGTTCAGGATTAACTCCCCACTTGGCAGGCTCAGTATTTAATGCCTCCCAAGAATTTTGTCTTATGGTTATTGTTGTCCCAAAAATTATATACCACCCTGCTGAGGTACTCCTTGACTATTGGTGCAATTCCCCTGATGTCCTGCGTAGGAACCGCAGGGAACCCATATCCGCACTAACCATCGCCACTCTGTTTGGCATAGGCCTGGCAGGTGCCGGCACTGGCATCGCTGCTCTGGTAACCCAATATTCTGGTCTAACTTCTCTAAGAGCAGCTATTGATGAGGACCTGGACCGAATAGAAAAATCTATTAGCCATCTTGAAAAGTCCTTGACCTCCCTGTCGGAAGTAGTCTTGCAAAATAGGAGGGGGCTCGACTTGCTCTTCCTTAAAAATGGAGGGCTGTGTGCAGCGCTGGGAGAAGAGTGCTGCTTTTACGCCGACCACACGGGGGTAGTCGAGATTCCATGGCTAAGCTGAGAGAAGACCTGGAACGGCGTAAGAAGGAGAGAGAGGCTCACGAAGGGTGGTTTGAGTCATGGTTTAATCAATCCCCCTGGTTCACCACCCTGATATCTACTATAGCAGGCCCTCTGATCATACTATTACTGATGCTTACATTCGGGCCCTGCATCCTGAGTCGACTTGTCTCATTTGTCAGAGACCAGATTGGCAGGGTTGATCGGCAAATCACTCAAATTCACTTTATGCAACTGAGAGAAACTAGCAAAGAGCAGCCCTATTCAGAAAGGTATTTCTAATGGGCCTGGGAAGCCTCTTCCTTTATCTGTTGCAGTGACCTGATCCCGTGGCCGGTACCGGAAAACGCAGGAGGAGAAGGAGTGCGGACCGGACCTGTACAGAACCCCCCCGATCACTGAACGAAGAGATCCCCATCACCCCTCTACCCTACCCCTGCCCCTCTTTTCTGAGCCATGCTCCATTCTGGTCAAGCCACACTGGGTCCTGCCTGGTTTGGCAGAAATGTCATCAATCCTCCCCTGTGCCTCCTCGTGGTTAAGGAAGTATGCCCTTGCCCAGGATACCCAATGACGGGCAACTTCTGTCACCGCCGCGCACACCTAAGACAGGGGCTAAAGCATTCTCCCCAATGACGGGTACCACGGCGAGGCGACGGACGACCTAAGACAGGGGTCCTGGCGTGCCATAAATGGAAAAAGGGGTGAGATGTGGCCTACTGACCAAGTAAAAGAATGCTTGATTTTTCATTCCCCCTTTGTCCTGCTCAAAGCTGGGCAACTTCCCAGTATAGGAGGTTTCAGTTTGGGGGACAAAGCTGGGCAGCTTCCCAGTACATGACGTTTCAGTTTGGGGAAAATGCACCCTCGTAAATGATTTGTAAATGATGTACGAGGAACAGCAGTCTCTATGGATATGTCAAAACTGCAACAAAGCAGGCCGCTCCGACCGGTAGCGTTAGGTCGAAAGGGTCACCAGGTGGCTGACCAACGGTGCATGGCTCTGCCCACTGTGACTGACCAACGGTGCATGGCTCTATTCATCGTCCCATCCACTTTCCCACTTCCCATCCCCTTTCCTTTCTTTTGGGTGGCTTGTGGAAACATACTTAAGTCTGTACCTGTGCTCTGAATAAACGCACGCATTCATGCCATCTCCTGAAAGACGGAACCCTGTGTGACTCGAGTGCTGATTTCACCCTGACGGCCCACCCTGGCTCGGCCCCGCAGTGCCGGACGTGACATTTAACCAGTCATCCGTTCTCAGGCACTTGGGTTTTTTCCAGATATTCAGGTCAGCCTTTTTGGAAGATGTTTTTATTATCTCTCTTTCTCTCTGTTTGTTTCTGTCTCTGTCTGTCCCTGTCTCTGCCTTTTCTCTCTCTCTCTTTTTCTCTGTCTCTGTCTCTCTCTCTTTGTCTCCCTTTTTGTGGTTTACAATATAGATACTGAAAGGGTATCAGGAATATCCCTTTACCTACTTTTAACACTCAAGGATTTCAAATTTGGACAAAAAATAGAATTGTTGTTTCAGGCACGTTGGCCAAAGGGAGAACTGGAAATGGTCTCTGCTATGGACAACCAGGGATCTGCAGATCTGCAATGACTGACCACAGCCTGGCCCCTGCTCTCAGGTTCCAGACAAATCCTGAAGACCAGGAGGTCTCCCAACCCCAGATAGGGATGGGATGGACAACTGCCTGCCAGGACACTCCTACAGAAGATGAAGGTCCGAGGCCACCTGGGAACACTAAGCTGGCCTGGTTTCTCATCTTCAGAATGGCCAGGCCTGGGTAACCGTGACATGACATGACAGGTAAAATACTCATAGTATTATATGTGTGTCTCCTGGGTGGCTCACCACAGTCTGGGAAGAACAGAGTGGGGGTCTGGTGTTCTTTGGGAGGTCAGGAACTGCGCTCGAGGGCCACTATATTTCTAAGCTGCCGGAGGTCAGAGCTGGCACATGTCCAGCACGCCCCTCACCCTGCCACCTTTATGCCCTAAGAGGAGCCTTCCACTTACCCCGTGACTTTCAGGAAGTGCAAGATGACATGTATTTCCTAGCCCACGGGGAAGTACCTTGTGACCCTGTGGGCTCAGGCACCAAATTTCCAACTGTGGGCTAGTGTTGGGTAAGGACTGGAAGGAAGAAGCCCTCCAAGTGCCCCCTCCCTGCCCCAGGAACGGACCCTTTTGCAAGGTCCCTGAACCCCACGGCTCTCACAGCGGCAGGTATCATGCCCTAGACTCACCACACTCAGGAAGACACAGGGGTCCCAGAGAGTGTTGGCAGAAGAGGGGACCTGCTTGGTATCCCACTGAGCAGTCAGCCTTGCCCTGGCCGTGTCCCAGGAGCTGCCTGTAAATGCAGTGCAGAGTGTGAGGATCCCATGCGCGCCTCATCGGGTCTCTGCTGTTTCCTAGCCTGTGACTATTTCTCTCTTGCATCTACAATGTGGGGTCCCCGCCAAAATGACTCTAGAATTTTTATGTGGGGTTGAGGGCATTGATTGGTCTAGGATGTGGACTCCCAAGTTCCAGGTAAAGCCCATATGTTTCCTTTGGTATTTGGCATGTGGTTCAGTGAGGATGTTGGGAATTTTCTACTGTGAAACTATGTAGACAAAAGGGCATCATTTTCCAGACCAGACTACCAGTGAAATGTTAGTTTTTCTCTCCTTGATGGCCTTGGTATTCTCTTGGGCTCCTGGCAAAGAGACCCCCACTGCTTGATGCTTGATGCAGTCACAGGTGGGTCTTGATCTCATCCTGGACATTCATCTTACTAAAGCTTCATTTTCCCAGTGATTGTCCTTGATTCAAACATTCTCAAATGTGCATCACGTGGAGGGCCTTGGTTGGACCTCGGACAGGCGCCAGGTGACCCTGATTTGGACAAGGGAAGGCCTAAGGTCCCACATGTGATATGGTCCAGAGTACAGCATGGGAGAGTCTCTGGCCAAAAGAATTGTCAAGGAACCCTTGAGTCTGGGATAGACAAAATAAAACTGGCCCCAGATTTGGAGTCTGGGGAGTAGGAGCAGATGACAAGGGCCAGGAAAAGCCAACAGATCTGACCTTTCATGCCTGACTTTACATTGAACTAAATTTGAAGCAGCAGATTGAAGGAATCTGTAATTCTCTTACTGAGCTTATGCAAGATGACAGGCAACATTGATGAGAAGCAAATTTCACCATTGCTGTAAACGTTTAACTTAAAGAGGTGAGGAAACAGAAACATCTGCATCAGCAACTTGTTACCGTGTCCAAGTGTAGAACCGTGGGTCTTCTGGCAGGGAGAGCTGGAGGCATGCTGTGTGTGAGCAGGGCAGGAAACGCTCGGGCACTGAGGGTCTGCCCCAACGGCACTGCTGCCAGCACCTAGACTAGCCCTGGTCTCCTTGGTCACAAATACTAACAGTAATAGAAATGGGGAGTAGTGCTGAGCCCCCAGGGTCGACTCTCTGGTGCACTGAGCTAACACCATGGATTGCCTGAGGCTGCCAAAGCAGATGTAAACTCTGAAGGTACCTGTAGAGACCAGACAGGGGAAGGAGACAGAGTCTGGGTGGGGAGGCGGGGTGCGGGGCAGGAATCCTGACAAAGGTCACCAGCAAGTGCAGACCAGGGTGCTAGTTTCATCTTGATTGACAGTTGACCCTTGATGAGCATGGAGTCATTGAGAATATACCCTGGATGGTAGGATCATGACAGGGGTGAGGGGGCAGGGGGTGGGATGTGCCTGCTAACTGTGCTCTGCTCCTTTGCCTGAGCAGCCCAGAGGTGAAAAAACATCACCCCATCCCCAGGGCTGATTCTGGTCTCCTCACTGCTCTGTGTGCCCCAGAGGCCAGATGGGGGCTGTGGTGATTGGGAACAGGAAGAGGGTCTCTGACTCAACTGGCCACCCAGGTAGAAAAACACCTTACAGGTCCAGAATGCCATGGGCAGTAAGGGTCCAGAACCAAACAGACTCCCTGGCAGCAGTTGTCTCTTCAATCAATGGGCCCTGGGCCTGCTCAGTGCCCAGCAGGGAGGAAAAGGTGTTTTCTCCAATGAGGACTGAACGCTGCTCTACTGAAACCAGTCAGGAGGGGGAGGGGGCTTTGAGCCAGTTGAAAGAATGAACTCGAGAAAGGCCAGGGAGCTGGAGGCTGGTCAGGCCCAGCCGTGGTCAGGTTTGGCCACTCCTGAGGGCCTCACTGTAGAATGGACATCTCTCAGAGTCAGGCCAGAAATGAGAAACAATCCCAGAGAGTCACTCATCACTAAGCATCGCCAGAAGATTAACCTGCAGGTGCTAGTTTGTCAGGATCAGCCGCAACGGGGTGAGCTAAGGGACTCGCAAATGACTCTGTCTGCCAAGCCTAAGGGAGAGAACCAAGCAGGAAGCAAGAGGCAGAAGCGAAAAACTAGGCAGGACCTCTGAGAGACCCACTCTAGGAGGTGGAGAAGATGGATGAGTCAGGAATCACCGAATTTGACAAGAATCCAATGTGAGGTTTGCTCTGACAAAATGGTGACCAGAACCAAATGGCAACCGGCTGAGTGGACAGCAACATTCCTGGAGTCAGAGATCACCTTGTCCTAGGTGAGGAAGACAAGACTTAATGCCCACTTGGTGACAGGAAGCCACCAGGCTTCATTCCAGGTTCCTTACCATTGACCCACGAACAGATGACTAGGACCAGACCAAGACAACTTAAAAGCCCCCTGAGTCTAACCCAGGGCGCAGGTGTACCATTGCCTCACCTGAGGTTCAGAGAGTCCGCCTGGGAGCCCCCCAGTAAGCTACTCCTATTTCCTTAACTTTATTTATATGTCTCTGTCCCTCTGTCTGACCCAGATGGGGTTCCCAAATCTCTCACCGAGCAAGAGACTAAGGGGAAGCAGGTTACCCGAGTAGGATGGAAGGGGCTCACGGGAACGCTCGAACATTGAGCGTAGAAACTGGAGTCACCACTGTGGGATCACCAGAGAGCACTAGGCACCACTGCATGTTAGATGAAAGTTGTTACCGCAGAATCAAGGTAGCCTGTAAACAACCTACATAATTAGGCTGTGACCTGCTACTGCCCCTTTGGGGGATAGCTGGGTAGAGCCTGCACACATGGAATACACTAGGATGCTTCCAGCAAATTCTTGGGTGCCACCTGTCTTGGTGAGACTCTGTATGATCCTAAAAGGAAAAACTCCAAAGACAGTCGTTCAATGGGAGAACAGCTCTCACCACCGGCAAGGGGTGAGAGGGCTCAAGCCGCTGATTCCCACAGTCTCCCAGCTCCCCAAACCTCAAGGCAAACCTGGACTTGGTGTTTCCAGAGCCCAGGGGCCCAGAGGCAGGACACAGAGAACTAAGCCCAGAGCCCCAGTAGAAGCTTCGAGAGGGTGTGCAGGATATGTGTGAGGTGCGAAGATCCATGAGAGTGAACGGGCGGCCCCAGGCCCATAGTGCAGTTAGAGGGGAAGGGCTATGAACTGGGCACCCAGGGGTAAACCGGGACCTGCCTGTGCCTGCCCTGAACAGCCCTACCAGGCTGATCCCTGGTGCCTCCCTGATCCCTGGTTCCCATCCAAGTAGGAATGTGACAGGCAGGAAGGGGCATGGCTGACCAAATTCCTGGAAATGACTGGAACAGGATGGCTCTGCCTTCTGAGGCTTTGCCATCTGGTCTGACACATGGATCTGGACACACTTCTTGTCACCAGTAGAGTGTCACTCAGCCAAGGCTGTCCCAACAGGTCCAGGTTTGCAGGAGCAAAGAGGAGTCGGGGCCTGGTTCTCTATTATATGGGGTCTGACCGTGCTGTGATGGTGGCAGTGGGACTTGTATTAGGGAATCTGATGGTCCACAAAGAAGTGGGGCGCTATTATCAGGGATCAGCTCCGTACAGACTCGGGGACACTAGAAACATGTTCCATCCACGGCCCCATCCTGCTCCACTGAAAAACACTGTCTTCCTGCTAGGGTGGGTGCCATCCAGGGGGAGCCTGGCTGAGGGGACAGCACCTTGGACCCACCTGCTGCAGGAGCACTTTCAAGTTCTCATCCTGAGAAACCTGATGTGGCCACTAGGGAGCAAAGTGGGGTCTGTCCCTGGTGCCACTGCAGAGCGGAATGGGGAAACAGGCACCAGGGGCAGGGGAGGCCATGGAGGTGCTGCAGTGGAAGGCAGGGCTCTGGGTGCTGCATCCTGCCCTCCCTCCTGGGGACGCATCCGTGATTGAGACCTTCAACCCTTGGGGTGGACTCTCCTGGGGTCATTGACAGGCTTCACACAGGGGCAGGCAGGTGACGCGTCTTGGCATGGTGACATGGCAGAGGCTTCTCACAATCTAGAAGCAATTGTCAACTACTGGCCAGACCTGCCCCGCCCAGTGACACACACACCCACACAGGCCTGGGATAGATCCATTTATTGCAACAATCGTGAAAATCAGACAGTGGCAGTCAGGGAGAAAGCCCACCTTCCTCCTTCCCTCTTCTCAGCCAGCAATACAAAGTCCCCAAACAGCCCCAAAGAGTGTGTAGAATCCGGTCACTGTATGGTATCAGCGGCCAAGCTTCAGGGCTGTCATGCGCAGAAACAGGACCCCACCATGGGGAGGGGAGAGCTGAGTTGTGACTTCTGACCTCCAAATCATTGTTTGCTAGTGCTGGGGGGATATATCTGCCATCCTGATCCCTTGGACCTTGTGGAGGGGGACATTTCTTCCCTCCGATCCCTCGGACCTTGTGGAGGGGGACATCTCGGCCCCTCTGATCCCTCGGACCTTGCGGAGGGGGACATCTCGGCACCCCGATCCCTGGCGTCTAGTGGTGGGGGGGCATCTCTGGCTTCCCCGATCAATCGTGTCAAGTGGTGGGGGGGGCATTTCTGGCCCCCCCCATCCCTGGCGTCTAGTAATTGGGGGGCATCTCTGGCCCCCCCAATCCATGGCTTCTATTGGTGGGGGGGGCATCTCTGGCCGCCCCCGATCCCTGGCGTCTAGTGGTTGGGGGGTATCTCTGGCCACCCCAATAACTGGCGTCTAGTGGTTGGGGGGGCATCTCTGGCCCCCCCATCCCTGGTGTCTAGTGGGGGGGCATATATGGCCCCCCATCCCTTTCGTCTAGTGGTGGGGGGGCATCTCTGCCCCGCCGTTAATCCTTGCCATCTAGTGGGGGGGGAATCTCTGGCCCCCCCAATCCCTGGCGTCTAGTGGGGGGGCATATCTGGCCCCCCCTTGATCCTTGCCCTCTAGTGGGGGGGAATCTCTGCCCCCCCGATCCCTGGCGTGTAGTGGGGGGAGCATCTCTGCCCCCCTGTTAATCCTTGCCATCTAGTGGGGGGGGAATCTCTGCCCCCCCCAATCCCTGCCGTCTAGTGGTGGGGGGGCATCTCTGGCCCCCCCTTGATCCTTTCCCTCTACTGGGGGGGGGAAATCTCTGGCACCCCCCGATCCCTGGAGTTTAGTGGTGGGGGGGCATCTCTGCCCCCCCGTTAATCCTTGCCATCTAGTGGGGGGGAATCTTTGGCCCCCCCCGATCCCTTGCGTGTAGTGGTGGGGGGGCATCTCTGCCCCCCCATTAACCCTTGCCATCTAGAGGGGGGGAATCTCTGGCCCCCCCTTGATCCTTGCCCTCTACTGGGGGGGAAATCTCTGGCCCCCCCCCCCGATCCCTGGAGTTTAGTGGTGGGGGGGCATCTCTGCCCCCCCGTTAATCCTTGCCATCTAGTGGGGAGGAATCTCTGGCCCCCCCTTGATCCTTGCCCTCTAGTGGGGGGGGAATCTCTGGCCCCCCCTTGATCCTTCCCATCTAGTGGGGGGGGAATCTCTGGCCCCCCCTTGATCCTTGCCCTCTAGTGGGGGGGAATCTCTGGCCCCCCCTTATCCCTGGCGTCTAGTGGTGGGGGGCATCTCTGCCCCCCCTGAATACTTGCCCTCTAGTGGGGGGGGAATCTCTGGCCCCCCCGATCCCTGGCGTCTAGTGGGGGGAGAATCTCTGCCCCCACTTAATCCTTGCCCTCTAGTGGGGGGGAATCTCTGCCCCCCCCGATCCCTGGCGTCTAGTGGTGGGGAGGCATCTCTGCCCACCCCGAATCCTGGCGTCTAGTGGGGGGGCATCTCTGGCACCCCCATTTCCTGGGGTCTATTGGAGGGGGAAACTGTGCCCCCTGATCCCTGGGGTGTCTAGGGGTGGGGACATTTCTTACCCCACATCTCGGGGTCTAGTGGATGGAGACTTTACTGTCCCCCTGATTTCCCGTTTCTTGAGATGGAGAATAGTTGTGGCTTTGCCCTGATCCCTGGTCTTGCAGTGAGGGATATCCCTGGTTCTAGTGGAGGGAGAAGAGCAAAGGGCAGAGGAAGAAGGCAGAACTCGGGTGGCGTGGGGAGGACGGGGCTGGGCTAGATCAATTGGGTGAGAGCGGCAGGGTGCGTCGGTGCAGTAAAATCGAGGTGTCAGCGGGGTGTCAGGCTGCCAGTGGAGCTCTTGCTGACCAGCTGCGTTTTTTGGATTTTCGGCGGGTCATTACAGGACCTGGGTCCGATGACGGTGGACTCCTCTTCCTTAAGGACAGCAACAGGAGCGTCTCTGGATCTCACACAGGCCATGGTCCCTGCCCCCTGGGACTTGACTGACTCCTCCAGCTCCTGGACTCTGGCACTCCTCCTGCCTGGCCTCCTGTGCCTCCTCCTTCTCTGTGGCCTCCAGCTCCTCACGTTTTGTGTCCAGGAGCACCTGTGTGTTGTTCGTCTCCACGCCAATCCCATTGGAGTGGATGGGATGTGGGGCAGCATAAGGGTCTCAACCAAGGAAGGGAGGTGGGGGGCTGGGGGTGGGGCCGCCTGGCTCCCCTCCCCAGTAGCCCCGCCCTCTGACCCACAGGGGCTTCTCCCTGTCACTCACCCTTTTCCGGGACTCCTCTCCACTTTACCAGGTTCTGCAGCTGCTGTTTCTGCTGCTGAGTCCCACAGAAGAGCACCTGGGGTGAAGGCACTAGCTGAGGAGGCAGGTCTAGGGCCCTCCTGCCCCAGAGCCCATGGCCCCTCCCTCACCTGGTCTCCCTCAGCTCCCTGATGGCGGCCTCCAGCAGGGCCTGCTGCCTTGGTGGCACCTGCAGCAGCTGGTCTATGGGCTGCTTCTGCCGCAGCATCCGCTGGTTCAGCTGCTCCTCCTTGGAGCCCAAGTGACAGCGGGCATCCAGGTGCTCTTGTCGGCAGCTATTGTGCATTTCCAGGTACCAGCAGAATCGGCCCCAGGGAGGCCACTGGCACTGCACCTTTTCGTCCTGCCCTGGCATCTGTGGGAGGTAGGACAGTGTCTGTGAGGACAGGCAGGAGGACCGACTACATCCCAGCCAGGAGATGCAGGGCTCAGACCCTCAGCCACAGGCCCCCATGGCGTCTTTGTCCTAGAGCCTAGGAGTTGGGTCTCCCTCTGCCTCGGACCCTGACTCCTACCTGGCAACTGCCAACTCCAGACCCCTCTGTGTAGTGTGGGCCAGTCAGTGCCACCACAGCCCTCAGGGCATTCTGACCTGTCCTTCCTGCCATCACCCAAGGCAGGCTCTTGGCCTCACTGGTGGTCTCACCAGCCCATTTCACAGACCAGGAAAGTCACAGCCCAGAAGACTGAATGGTTATGCCCCAAGAATACCCCAGGGTGGAGGGGAGCTGATGGCCAGCAAACCCCTGCCCCCTCTCTCAAAACTCTTCGAGTACGGCAACTTTTCGTGGGCTCGCAGTGAAGACATGTTGGAATGATAGGTGATAATTGGAGATGATAGGAGACTCGTTCAGCTCCAAGACTGCGGAATGTTACCCAGACCCCTTCCACTGTTACAGAGACACAACTCGAGCCTGGCCGGGCTCCCGGCCGGCCACCACACAGCCCTCAGACTCCAGGCGGCGCTGCGCCCGCTGCTCTCACCCCAGCTCAGTCCCCTCGGCCCCCACTCGCATCCGCAGTTGTTCTCCGGGTTCACCCGTTGTTCCTGGAACCTCCTGCCTCCACCTGTCCTTCGAAATGTTTTCAACGATGTGGCTGTTTCGGGGGCACCGAGAGGCCGGTAAACCTGAGAGGAAGCAGACAGTCAAGGACCCCAGACCTTCAACCCCACCCAAACTTCATGGTCCACAGCCCCGACTCTTGGTTCCTCCTGCTCATCTCGGGGGCTGCTCATTTCTCACCGCCATCTGCTGCTCCGGGCACCTTACTAAGTAGATTCTTTCCTGCTTTGGACCCACTGGAGCCCTCCTGGCAGTGCTGGCAGGGACACGAGGGACAACTAGAAACAAGCGTTCTATGTCCCGGCCCTAGAGCTCTCTGCATTTTCAGGGTTGTAACATTCTGGGGAGTGGACAGCTGACCCCATTTCCTCTGGCTGCCCGCAGAGCAGGACACAGGTGTGAAGGGACAGAGAGACTCGCCCAGCTCCTGCTCCCAGCCGGTCTCCCGTGTCACAATGCCCCATTCACAGGACCCCTCCCTGGAATCTCGAAGTCAGTCCTCCCCGACTTGCCCTCCTCGGACATCACAGATTTCAAGCTCCTGGTGCTGTGCACCAGCCCAAATCATTCAACCCTTAAGGATGACGCTCTGCATTGCAAAATTCTGCCTTTATCAGATACACTTGATGTTTTAAAATTCTGTTCCTTCAGCTCTTTCTGTCCCAAACAATAGGGGAAGGGTGTTTTTGCACAGTTAAACCCACTGCCAGGAGGGTCTGTGGTGAGGTTTCTGGGAGTCGGGACCCTGCTTTGACTCCCCAGCTCCTCAGTGATGCCCTGAGCTCCCACCCCCATTGTTTCCTGAGCTGGGTGGGCCAGCGTCCAGCCACCCAGGTCTTTGGTCAGCAGGAGCCCAGGAGATCCTATTCTGGTGGCAGGAGGAAACAGGGCCTGGAGAGAGGGTCTCTGGGGACTCCCATCCCAGAGTCCCGGGAGACCCTGGCGAGGACAGAAGTTGCTGGAGGACAAGACTGCCTGAAAACGTGGCTGTCAATGGGCGGAGGCTTTATCCTGGGCCTCCTGGCCACACACTGACCAGTGCAGAACCAGCGCATGGCCCAGGGCTGGCGGGTTAGCACCGACCTAGCACTTTTTCTTACCATCTTTTCATGCTCTGCCAATTTCCAATGATCCCCTAGGGAAAGGGTCAACATGCAGAAGGTGCATTGGGGCCACTTCTCCCTTAAGCCTCCTTGAGAGAGTGTGTCCCGAGGGGCGGGGCCACGAGCATTTCTATAGGCAGGGATGTGGCCGTGGCCTCAGGACACTCTGGGTGATTCCTCCCTGCCTTGCCCTCCTCAGACATCACAGGCTTCAAACTCCTGGTGCCAAGCACCAGCCCAAATCATTCACCCTAACGGATGAGGCACTGCCACGTGACTCTCCGCCTTTACAAGATATATCTGATGTTTTAAAATTCTGTTCTTCCATCTCTTTCTGTCCTAAATGAGACGGGAAGGGTGTGGTCGCACGGTAAGAGGTTTTTGGCAGGAGGGTCTGTGGTGAGGGGTCTGTGTACCCGGTGACCCTGCTTTGACTCCCCAGCGCCACTGAGGCAGCTCCTCAGCATTTCCCTGAGCTCCCACCGCCATTGTTTCCTGAGCTGGGGAGCCAGTGTCCAGCCACCCAGGTCTTTGGACAGCAGGAGCCCAGGAGGTCCTATTCTGGGGACAGGAACGGACAGGTCCTGGAGAGGGGCTCTCTGGGGACTCCCATCCCAGAGTCCCGGGAGACCCTGACCAGGACAGAGGCTGCTGGGGACAAAACTGCCGGAAGACTTGCTGGAAATGGGCCCGGGCTTGATCCTGTGGCCTCGGGGCCATACGCTGACCAGTGCAGGGCCAATGCAGGGCCTTTTCTTACCGTCCGTTGCGCTCTGCGAATTTCCAACGATCTCCTAGAGATGACACCTAGAGGTGACCCGTAGATGACCCGTGGAAGGGTCAACATCTGGAGGTGAACCCTAGATGACCCCTCGAAGGGTCAACAGGGGGAAGGTGTGATGGGGCCACTCCCCTCTCAAGCATCCTTGAGAGAGGGTCCCCGAGGGGCGGGGTCACGAGCTTTTTTATAGGCAGGGAAGGGGCGTGGCCTCGGGGCTGCAACCCCATTGGCCAGGGAGAAATCTAGAGCTCCCAGGGGCAACCTCACAATGAAGGCTGCACCAGCCTCTGCCCTGGTGGGCCTGACGGGCCTCCCCACCCCCACCCGGACCCTCGGGCACTGCCCTCTACCGACGATGGTGGCTTGGAACTCTGTGGGCCCCACGGTGGGCCAGGAGCACTGACCCTTTCGGTCTCCCGTAGCTCAGTCCACGACTTTCTCATTCCCAGAGATCACGTCCCCCCATGCCCAGGCTGGGGTGCAGCTGCCAGGATTAGCCCCTGAGCAACCCTAGGTCTGGCCTGGCTGCTGCTGTGGGAGCCCAGTTAGCCTGGCAGAGGGGCTGTCCTGGTTGCTGTCCCAACCGCCCCTCACTCCCTGCCCCTCTCCTTTAACTGCTTGGAGCCCCTGCCCCCTGCCCTGCCCCTCTCCTCTCCTGAAGCCCGCAGAGTTCTTGCTCCCGCCTTATCCGGTGTCCATGTTCTCTCTGTCCTTCTGTCTCTGCTTCCTCCCAGACTGGCAGCAGCGAGTTTGTGGGGCCTTTGAGCCCCCAGACCCAGTCAGTCCCTGACCAATTCACCCTGTTGCTCAGAGACTTCCCTTTCTGAGTCCTGGAGGACTTTTAATGACCCCATAGAACCTCCCCACCCCAGCTCTGCCCCTTTCTCTGAGACTCAGTCCATCCTACTGGGAGCTGGACACCAGACTTGGCCTTGGGGAACCTTGATGCTTCTCTGCTGTTGATCCCGGCCTGCTCTGGAAATCCCTCTCAATACACACACTCCCAACTAGGGCCACTAAGTCTGGCCACGCTGCCCTCACGAGTCCTGCAGCCTGAAAGCAACCCCAACTCCCCCATATCGCCCGTGCCCACTATGTCATCCACGAATGCACCTGTCCTCCCTGCCCTGACCACATTCAGGCCCCAGTGGTCTCCGGCTGTGTCCTGTAGCTCTGACATCTCCCCCTCTCACTTTCACTGGGCTGAGAATCAAATTTATCTCTGATGGTGTGTCACAGGGTCACTGTGGGCTTGTGCTGTCTGGGGAGCCTGTGGGAAGTGAAGGGTTCCACACTGGGGTGAGGCTCTGGGCAGAGAAAGTCCATCCAGTCCTTGAGAGGTTTGGGAAATACCTGGAGGTTTGCAGGTCCTTTACCAGAGGCATGATCTGGCCACTAGGGGGCCAAGCACCCAGGAAGCATTGGGGGCAAGGTGGGGGCTCTTCCCGGTGGGCACTGCAGAGGGGCTGTAGACGGAACAGGCACCATGGGCATGGGCATGTCATGTCAGGTTCTGATCCATGGGGAGACCCCCACAGGACAGCTCATGCTTCATCAAGAAGCATGAGCCGTTCACTGGCAGGACCCACCCACCCAATGCCACACACCCACACAGGCTGGGATGCATCCATTTGTAGAAACAATCTTGGAAACAGGACAGTGGCTGTCAGGGAGACTGATTCAGCCCTCTCCCCTCTCTCTCCTCTGCCACCAATTCATGATCCCCGAAACTGTCCCAGGTAGTGCCTAGAACTCAGTTGCTGACTGTTCCAGCCTCTATCCTTTTCAGGGCTTCCTTTCCCAGAATAGAAAACGTGCACTGGAGGAGGGGGAGCTCTCGGCTCAGACTTTTGCTTGGTCTGTAGCCCGTGAACCGAAGGTTTGAGTGTTGCCTCATTTTCCCTTGGCCAAGGAGGGGTAGATGGTTGTAGCCAAGTGCCGTTTTGAAAATCGGATGCTCTGAATGAGTGTTTCCTCTAAGCACTGAGATCCTTCCAAGTACTGCTTCATTGACCCTCATGGCCTGTGTACATACCTGAGAGGTTTGGGGTTTGTGGGGATCTCTATTTGCTCCAGCCTTTGTGATCAGGAGACCCTGCAGTGCCAGGGAACATTCTTGACCTCATGCATCCCAAGCCTGTACTGAGTCTCCTGAGACTTCTCTCTGGCCTTCTGGACAGAATTTTAACTCAAAAAGTGGAAAATGCCATGGACCATGCAAGGACAGCCCACAAACCGGAAATATCTCAACATTTAGGTGGGAAAGCAGGGGTGAGGAGGCATTCTCCACTCCTCTCTCCGGGGGTATAGTCTAAGGTGGAGGGTGGGGAGGTGGTCATTTCTTATTGCTACTCTTTGGACTATTTCTATGGGGGCGAGTATTTCTGCTCCTGGGACTCCTTATTGTGTAGTGTTGGAGGACATGTCTCCTATCTGAGCTCTGTTCTCTGTTGTGGGACATTTCTCCCCCCAGAGCTCTTGTTTCTAGTTTGGAAAACAATTTTCTCCAACATCCCTAGTGTTTTTTTCTGGAGGAAATTTCAGCTCTGCTCATCCCTGGTGCCGAGTAATTGTGAACATTTCTGTCCTCGGAACCCTGCTGTCTATTGTGAGGGGTAACCTCTGCACTCCATGTCACTGGTGCCTACTGCTTGGGGCCTTTTTTACCTCCCAGACCACTAGTGTCTATTATTGGGGGATATTTCTGCCCCCCACATCCCCGGTGCCCAGTGTTGGGGGACATTTCTGCCTCCAGATGCACACTCTTCCCCACACCGCCAGCTTGTCCTTCTTGAGTGTTACCACCTCTAGCTCCTCGGGCTTTATGATCTCCACTATGTTCGCCTCCACTTCAGTGCCCTTGGATTGACTGAAACTGGATAGACTGCGGGGCAGCCCCAGGCTCTCAGCCAACCAAGGGAGGTGGAGGGCTCGGGAGCAGGGTCCGCCTGGTTCTGCCCCCCCGGGTGTCCTGCCTCTTGACCCCCACTGTGGGCTTCTTCCTCCTGAGGACTCTGACACACATTTTCAGGACACTTTTCTGTCAAAGCAGCAGCCAAGTCCTGCCCTGAGTCAGGCCACTATGGACTGTCCAAGTGGACTGTCACTGCTCAGGCAGAGTCACGACTGGAGACCCAGTGCTGTCACCTCCTTCCCCTCCCTCACCCCTACCACCTAACAGGGAAATCCCTCTTATGGCCTCTAAGAATTTGAGCAGTCCTTCCTTAGGGCACTGGGAAAAGGCCGGCCCTGTCTGCTTGCAGCACTTTTCTTTGGGTGTTAGCACCACACCCAGACATGCTCAGGCTTTACCCCTGACTTAGCTCAGGGACCATACCTAGTGGAACTAGGGGGGCCCATTGATCCAACGTCAGCAGTGTGCAAGACGATCACTTTATCTGCTGGACTAATGCCCTGCTCCGAGCGGTATTTTTTTTTTCAGCTGCTTCCCACCTAAATCTCCTTCCTGTAGAGTTGGGCTCCCTTAAAGATCGCTCACTCCCCCTTCTGTACGGCACCGTGCCCAGGGAGACAGCCCCGTGGAACCCGAGGCTTCCACTCCCGAGCACTTTCAGACTTTTCAAGAATGGGCCCCAGGGATATTGCAGGGTTTAAGGTGCTTGCCTTGATGCGGCCCAGCCCTGTTCAAGTCCTGATACTAGGATCTCCTGAGCCCTGCTGTAGAGGAGAGTGCACCTCTACCCACATTTCTCGCAGGCTAATTTCAGACAGGCTACCCTGGGGAGCAGGATCTGCAATGAGGCACAGGGTCTGGGAGAGACGAGACAGGCACTGAAATCACCCGGGATGGCCCAGAGGTGGTCTGTCACACTGTTCAACGTAGAAACCTGGGAAAATCCCCCGAATTTTCCTACGTTATTGATATGCTCCAGATCCTTCTCTGCACCAAGAAAGCTTGGTCATTTCCTGTTCCATACTCTCCTGTCAGCTGCTTGCTAATACCCCGTCGCCCATCAGATCTGCTGTAAAACTGATCCCTCGCCTTGTGCGGTGTTCAGACTTTGGAGCTGTTCATTCCATTACCACTATTATCTCATCATGTTCTCCCACATTCCAAAATGTGCTTTTTTTTCCTTTATGGGTCACACCCAGCGATGCACAGGGGTTACTCCTGGCTCATGCACTCAGGAATTACTCCTGGTGGTACTCAGGGAACCATATAGGATTCTGGGAATCAAATCCAGGTCAGCCGTGTGCAAGGCAAACACCCTACTCACTGTGCTATCACTCCAGTCCCTGCTGCTTGGTTTTTAGTTAGCTTCAGGCAGAAATTTTGGCAAAGTTCGTATGAGTTCATAGTCGTTGAAAATTCAAAGTTATATTAGTGCTACAATTCTCATTTGTGAAACAATAAAACTCACTACCAAGCAGGGGAGAAAGCAAGACAAGACCAAAAGGAAAAAGAGCAACACCCAAGCAGTGGCACCTGGTGCCCAGGAGGAGTTGGCAGAGATTAGGGCAGCTGGGTGGCACTGCCACTCGTCCAGTGGAGACAGCACTACCCCAGTGAAGTGGTTAAGGCCAGACCCCAGCACCTCCAGTGTGCCCTTGGTCTAGAGGAGGTGAGAACTGGCAGGGCAGACAAGGGGCAGGGAGAAAGAGGGGAGCCAGAGCAGGAGCAGGAGTCAGGGGTGGAGGATGCGGAGGGGCAGAAGGCAGGCCCCAGATCATTGCCCCAGAGGGCCATGACATGCTGCAGGAGAGAACAAAGTGCCAATATGACACCAGACAAGCTGTGACCCTCTGTGAATGGGAGTGGCAGACATTAAATGTTGGGTAGCTTCCAGAAATGTCTACTGACACCAGGACCACTAGGACAGTCTGACAGAGTCACAGGGAGTCCCCAGGCAGGCAGGGAAGGCAGGGTAACTTGGTACCTACACTCCCAAGAAGAGCCTCGTGGAAACGGTCGCCCCATGACCTCAAGACAGGGCAACATAGGAAGCAGAGCTCGATGAAGGTATCGGAGGTGCAGCCTTTCCCGGCTTTTGCTGGGCCTGAGATTCCATGGTCTAAGCAGATGCTGGGGGTTCCATATGGAAAACAAGGCTCTCCCTGTTCCCCACTTTAGTATCTTATTGTCGTTCGATCTCCCGACAGAGCTAGAAGAGCAAATAAATGTCCACCTTGACACTGTGGATTCCCCCTTTGGAAAATACCCTCTCCAGGCGCCCTCTAATGGCAGTATCATGCCCCTCTGCTGGTAAACTCATGCTAGGAGTGAGCCTCCAAAGACAGCCGCAATATCTGGTAGCCCATGAGGTGTGGCTAGGGATAGGGAAAGATACTGCGCAGGTCTGGGAGGCAGGAATAGTGGTGGGATGCAGCTCAACTGGGAGCAACCCATTGGCCTCAGTTGAGAAGTCATGACCAGCGCCGAGTCAGTGTGGTCGCTCCTGCTGGTCACCTTGTGGTACTCAGCCCTTCCACTCTCTTGAGTCTGTTTTCCTCTAGTGCCCAATGATTGACCGGCCTGAACCTCAAAAGATGTGTTTCCCCCTTTGCAAATTGTTCCAGGAAGCAGACCCCTGTTTGCGTTTGGGCCAAAGGATCCAGAGACAGGAGGAAACCTCAGTTACTGTGGACCCATTGCCCAAGGATTCAAAAACTCGACCACCTTCTTCAGGAAGACCCTGGCTCTGGACTTAAGAAAATCCTCGTTGGGGCCCTGGAATGGACCATCCTGCAATCTGTAGATGATAAGGTCTTAGTGTCAGAAGCCCAAGAGGACTGAAAGAGAGCCTCAGAGGCACTGCTCCAGCTCTTGGTTGAGGCTGGGCACCAGACCTCCTGGAAGAATGAGCATTTAGAAGTGAAAAAAAGAAAAATAACCCCAAAAAACCCTTTCTAATCAGCAGTAGGGCCCAGAGGCAAAGAGGTTGATCCTCTTAGTGCCTGAGAAAGGGCACCAGGTTCTAGGTGCCCTGACCCAGGTTAGGGCCATTGGCAGAGGTCTGGGCATACCTGTCTCTGAGGCAGGGGGCTCTGATCTCTCGCTGTGCCACAGAGGTAAACAAACTATCTACATCCAGGTCCCCATTCAGGGGTGACACTCATGACTAACAAAGGGCCCCAGTGGCTACCAATTGCCCAGATGGCACAGTCCCTGGGATTATGATGTGAAAACCCACATCTAACTTTTGCAACTCTAGATTAATCCCCTAGCCTTTCTGCCTGTCGGATGGGACCCCATCCTCTGACTTGCAAGAAGCAGTGGATTACATCTCTTGCTCAGAACCACTGAACGTTTCAGGAACAGTTTCCAACCTGAGTGGCATCTGGGTAAAGACCATAATAAAGAAGCCCTGAATCACTCTGGAAAGGCTGGGGGGGAGGGGTGCGCTCAGGGAGGGATAGGGACAAGCGTGAAACATGGTGAGACCCCATGATCTCTTAATTTTCATATTAAAATTGAAATTTATTTCTTTGGATTTTTTACTGGTTCTTTATTTTATGTTTGAGTTTGTTCCTGCACATATGGATGTGTTGGAGGCTGTGTAACTATTTTTTTATTCAATAATTTTTTTATTATTTTCTTATTAGTGAAACACCATGAGGTACAGTTGTAGACATAAATTTTTTGCTTGGGTTTCAGTCACACAATGATCAAGTACCCATCCTCCACCACCATGGGTCCCAGCATCCCTCCCACCTCCCTTCCCCCTCCTTTCCCACCCTACCTCTGTGGCAGGGGATTCCCCCTTGTTCTCTCTCTCCTTTTGGGTGCTGTGGTTTGCAAGAGAGAAACTGAGTGGTAGTCATGTTTGGTCTATAGTCTACTTTCAGCATGCTTCTCCCACCCTGGGAGGATCCTCCCAGCACCCTTTATTTGGTGCCCTCTTCTCTAGCTGAGCTTCCTTGGAGACAGTGTAACTTCTTTAATTGCAGAGTACGAGTCTCAATGTTGTTCTGTTTGGGTCATCTCGCCACTCCTAGTACGCAGCATCCCTGCCATGGGGGCACATCTGCAATTGCTTTGTGTAGCCGCATAGCCTCATAGTCCCATAGCCCCATTCCTCAATGGGAAGGGGCAGAGGAGGGGAGAAGGGAGGGGGCAGGAAGGAGGAGGGGGAGAGGAGAAGGGCGGGAAGGAAGAGGGAAGAAAGACAAGGTTGGGGTAAATGAATATGATTTTGACAGGGTAGGTAAAAGACGGAATTACAGGTGAGTAAGAATTCTGTTGAACCATTTCTGACTCTTGGGGGGAACACATCACTTTCAGGCAGGTCACTTTGTTCCCTGGGATGGGTGTCTGCAGCCTCCTTACCTCACGGGCATCACAGTCTGTCTGATCTTCTGCCAACACAATTTGTCTTTGACGGGTTGTTGGCTCAGGTCTGTCTTGGATCTGGGTGTGATTTCCACCTCTAGGTGAAAGGGAGGATGGGGTGTGCATGGGGTGTCTTTAGGAAGGACACTGCCTTCTGGTTCTCACAGAACACTTGGGGTTCCAAGGCGGGTGTAGCCCGTAGGATGGCGGGGATCAAACCCAGATCAGCCACGTGCAAAGCAACAACCTACCACTGTATTATCGCTCCAGCCCTTGAATTTCTTCTTGGAGGAAGTTTCTGTTCATTATTCCTCTCTGCATTTGTTTGATGGGGTTGGGAGATATTTTTTTGGTAAAGTTCTACCAATGTGCTATATAACTTGGATATTAGCCTTTCATCAGCTAGGTATTGGGTAAATAATTTTTCCCATTCTGTGGGCTATCTTAGTAGCTTAGACGCCATTGCTTTTTTTTTTTAAATAAAAGTTTTATATTGGTGTATCTTTGATTTTTCTGTTCTCTTTTCATGCTTCACATTTTATTGAATTTTTTGCAAATTTTTATTTTGTTTTCATAAAGTTGTTGACAATAATTTATTACATTTAATATGCAAACACCAATTCCACCACCATCGTACCTTCCCACCACAGTATTTTGAATGGTACCACTCCAAATCTTAGAGGTACTCTCCTGGGGTCATTGACATTGTACTCAGGGGCATGCAGATGACAGGCTCTAGACATGGTGAATCCCATGGCAAGGGCCACCCACAATCTAGAAGCAACTGCCAACTGCTGGCAGGACACACCTCGCCCGAGACACATACCCACACGGCCTGGGATGGATCCATTTATTGAAACAAGCTTGGAAATAGGACAGTGACTGTCAGAGAGTGACCCAGCATGCCTCCTTCCTCTCTCTTCTCCTCAATTCATTAGTGCCCAACCAGCCCCCAAAGAGTGTCTAGAACTGGTTGCTCTGATGTTTCCAGCCCCCATTAGCTTCAGGGCTGCCATATGGAGAAACGGGACTGTGTACTGGGGAGGGAGAGCTCCCACCTCAAGCCCTTGTTTGGCTTTTAGAGCTATCATGACTGAAGTTTGAGTGTGGCCCAGTTTAAATTTCTGCTCCCAACATCCCTGGTGCCCAGAGGTAGGAGACATTTTTGTCCCACTGATCCCTGCGGTCTAGTGTTGGGGGACCTTTCTGCCCCCTTGATCCCTAGGGTCTAGTGCTGAGGGAAAGTGGAAGAGTGGGGAGGAGGGAGGAAGGAGGAGGGTGGGAAGAACTGGATCAGGGCTAGATTAGTTGGAATTGAAGAACACAGAGTACATCATCAGGGTAGAAAAAGTGGATTAATGGTGAACAAGCTTGCCAGCTGAACTCAAGCGGACAAGCTGGATTCTGGTTATTTGTGGGCAGGTCATTACAGGATCCGGATCTGAGGTCTGCGGCCTCCTGTTCCTCACAGACAGGAACAGGAGGGTCTCTCTGGGTTCTTCACACAATCCATCATCCCGCTCCCCAGGTCTGGACACCAGACCTTAGTCTCAGACCTTAGTCATCCAGATCCTTAGTCTTCTCACACGCCACCAGTCTGTCCTTCATGACCATCACCTCGAGTTCCATAGAGGTCATGGTCTCACAAACCTCCACTATGTTCACCTCCAACTCCGTGTTCTTCGACACTGGATTGACTATGGGGCACTCCAGTGTCTCAGCCAAGCAAGGAAGGTGGAGGCATCTCAGGGGTCCCGCATGGCTCCACCTCCCATATAGCCCCACCTCCAGATCCCCATCAGGAACTTCTCCCTCCTGGAGACCCACCGCACCACTCACCCTCTTCAGGGTACCCTTGGAATTCCAGCAAGGCCTGGGGCTCAGTTGCTCCTGATTTCAGGACTGAGGACCCCTAAAGATGAAGGCACCAGGTGAGTAGGCAGGTCTAGGTCCTGATGCGCCTTCCTGTCCCTGAGCCCCTTCCCATCCCCTCACCTGGGTTTCCCTCAGCTCCCTGAAGGTGGCCTCCAGCAGGGCCTGCTGCCTTGTTAGCACCTGCTGCAGCTGGTCCATGAGCTCCTTGTGCCTCAGAACCTGCTCGACCTTGGAGCCCATGTGAGTGGGCCATTCAGGTGTGGGGTTGCAGCTGTGTGCTGCTTTTGGCACCAGCAGAAGCATTCCAGGCTGCAGGCACTGCACCTTCTCGTCTTGCATGCACATCTCTGTCATGAGACAGGGTCGAAGGCTGTCCAGATCCCACCACAACATTCAGGGCCCAGACACACACACACAGGCCCAAGGAAAACAGCACATGGGGTTACCTGTCCCCTGCACATTCCCCTGGGGGTCTTTCTCCCAAGACCTAAGAGAGGGGGCCTCCCTATACCTCGACCCCGCAGCCTCCCTGCTACTAGGACCCTCTCTGTTCAGTGAGGGCCAATCCACACCCCCACAACCCCTCTAGCCTTTTCTAGATTTTGATATATTATAGTGGGTGGTGTCCTGGCCTGTCCTTCCTCCCACCAACCCAGGCGGGCTCCTACCCTCACAGTGGGTCTCCCCCGGCACCTTCTGTCATTTCTCCATATCCACCTTGTCCTGATTCACTCCCCTTGCAGCTGATCCGGAGCTGACTCTGCAGTAGCACCTGCTCCTCCTCCTGCTTATTCTCAGAGACCGACACTGGTCAGAGGCCACGTCCTACTGCGGGAGGCCGAGATCCAGGCTTGTTGCTGCCGCAGACACTCACCTGTTTGTCCTGCAGTCCCACCTGTGGGCACAAGGCTGGGAGTGAGGACAGGCAGCCAGGGCATCCTGCTCTGGGTCCAGGGATGTGGAGGTCTAGCACCGACTCCCAGGCCCAAGGCTGGCAGCGCCTGGGCAATCTTTGCCCTGCACAGGCCCCCATGGTCTTGCTCCAGGGGCCTAAGAGATGAGACCTCCCTTGACTGGGGACCCTGTCTCCTGTCCTGTGCTCAGGGATCACCCCTAATGGTGCTCAAGGATCCATAGGAGGTGCCAGGAATCAGCCCAGGATAGCAGTATGCAAAGCAGACACCTCACCACCTGTTCTAGCTTTTGATATATTACATTTCCTTGTTTGTTTGCTTCTTTGGTTTTGGAACCACAGCAGGGATCATTCCCAGCCATGCTCAAGGGCCTCTATGGGACGCCAGAGATTGAAGTCAGATAGACTGAAGTCCCACTTCCATATCTAATGCAAATATAATTTGTTTGCCATTTATAAGTGCCCATATAGAGTTTCCCCTTAAAGTAAATGAAATAATTATTTTTAAAAAAGAAATTAAGTAATGACATGTTGAATGGTGCTCAAAGCAGGACACATTTGAACCACTGATCTACTCATCATGGAATGTCTCTAAAGTCAAGTTCAGCATCACACTTCCCCAATTCTATAATGATCGCAGCGACTCAGCTGAGCTCTAGATTTTACCTCAGAAAATGTACTACACGTCTAATTCTATAAATCCAAATATAACCCATTCTCCTCTTAAATATTTTTTATTGAATCGATGTAAGATAGACCCTTACAAAGCTGTTCATGATTAGGCTTCAGTCATCGTTGTTCACCCATCCCTCCACCAGTGTACATTTCCCACCTCCAATGTTTCCAGTTTCCCTCCCAACACCCTCCACCTCTCCACCTAGGCCAGCCTTTTTTTAAAAAAATTTATTAGTGAAACACCATAAGGTACAGTTATAGACTTACAAATTTTTGTGTTTGGATTTCAGTTATACAATGATCGAGTACCCATCCCTCCACCAGTGCCCATTCTCCAGCACCACGGATCCCAGTATCCTTCCCACCCCCCTTCCCCTCATCTCACCCTGCCTCTGTGGCAGGGCATTCCCTTTTGTTCTCTCTCTCCTTTTGGGTGCTGAAGTTTGCAAAAGAGGCATTGGGTGGCAATCAAGTTTGGTCTATAGTTTATTTCCAGCATGCATCTCCCATCCTGGGAGGATCTTCCCAATACCCTTTACTTGGTGCTCCCTTCCCTATCTGAGCTGCCTTTTCCCCCACCATGTGTGGCTGGCCTCCAAGCCATGGAGCAAACCTCCTGGTACTTATCGTGACTATTCTTGGGTGTTAGTCTCCTATTTTGTTACTTGATAGTCTACAGATGAATGCAGTCTTTCTATGTCTGTCCCTCTCTTTCTGACTCATTTCACTTAGCATGGTACTTTCCATGTAGTATCACTTGTATGCAAATTTCATGATTTCATCCTTTCTAACAGCTGCATTGTATTCCATTGTGTAGATATACCAAAGTTTTTTAACCAGTCATCCGTTCTCAGGCACTTGGGTTTTTTTCCAGATATTCAGTTCAGCCTTTTTGGAAGATGTTTTTATTATCTATCTTTCTCTCTGTTTGTTCCTGTCTTTGTCTGTCTCTGTCTCTGCCTTCTCTCTCTCTCTCTCTCTCTCTCTCTCTCTCTCTCTCTCTCTCTCTGTCTTCCTTTTTGTGGTTTACAATATAGATACTGAAAGGGTATCAGGAATATCCCTTTACCTACTTTTAACATTCAAGGATTTCAAATTTGGCCAAAAAATAAAATTGTTGTTTCAGGCACGTTGGCCAAGGGAGAACTGGAAATGTCTCTGCTATGGACAACCAGGGATCTGCAGATCTGCAATGACTGACCACACCCTGGGCCCTGCTCTCAGTGTCCAGACAAGTCCTGAAGTCCGGGAGGTCTCCCTACCCCAGATCGGAATGGGATGGACACCTGCCTGCCAGGACACTCCTACAGAGGATGAAGTCCTCAGGCCACCTGGGCTCACTAAACTGGCCTGGATTCTCATCTTCAGAATAGCCCGGCCTGCGTAACCGTGACATGACATGACAGGTAAAATACTCATAGTATTATACATGTATCTCCAGGGTGGCTCACCACAGTCTTGGAAGAACAGAGTGGGGGTCTGGTGTTCTTTGGGAGGTCAGGAACTGTGCTCAAGGGCCGCTACTTTTTCTTAGCTGCCGGACGTCAGGGCTGGCACATGTCCAGCACCCCCCTCACCCTGCCACCTTTCTGCCCTAAGAGGAGCCTTCCACCTACCCCGTGACTTTCAGGAAGTGCAAGATGACATGTATTTCCTAGCCCTGGGGAAATACCATGTGACCTTCGGGGCTCAGGCACCAAATTTCCAACTGTGGGCTAGTGTTGGGTGAGGACTGGAAGGATGAAGCCCTCCAAGTGCCCCCTCCCCACCCCAGGAACGGACCCTTTTGCAAGGTCCCTGAACCCCACGGCTCTCACAGCGGCAGGTATCATGCCCTAGACTCACCACACTCAGGAAGACACAGGGGTCCCAGAGAGTGTTGGCAGAAGAGGGGACCTGCTTGGTATCCCACTGAGAAGTCAGCCTTGCCCTGGCCGTGTCCCAGGAGCTGCCTGTCAGCGTAGTGCGGAGTGTGAGGATCCAACACGGGCCTCCTCGGGTCTCTGCTGTTTCCTAGCCTGTGAGTATTTCTCTCTTGCATCTACAATGTGGGGTCCCCGCCAAACTGACTCTGGAATTGATCTTTTAATGTGGGGTTGAGGGCATTGTTTGGTCTAGGATGTTGACTCCCAAATTCCAGGTAAAGCCCATAAGTTTCCTTTGGTTTTCGGCATGCGGCTCAGTGAGGATGTTGGGAATTTTCTGGTGTGAAACTATGTAGAACGAAGGGCGTTATTTCCCAGACCAGACTATCAGGGAAATGTTAGTTTTTCTCTCCTTGATGGCCTTGGTATGCTCTTGGGCTCCTGGCAAAGAGACCCTTGCACAGACACTGCTTGATGCTTGATGCAGGAGTCACAGGTGGGTCCTGATCTCATCCTGGACATTCATCTTACGAAAGCTTCAGTTTCCCAGTGATTGTCCATGATTCAAACATTCTCAAATGTGCATCGCGTGGAGGGCCTTGGATGGACCTCGGACAGGCGCCAGGTGACCCTTATTTGGACAAGGGAAGGCCGAAGATCCAACATGTGATATGGTCCAGAGTACAGCATGGGACAGTCTCTGGCCAAAAGAATGGTCAAGGACCCCTTGGGTCTGGGATAGGCAAAATAAAACTGGCCCCAGGACTGGAGTCTGGGGAGTAGGAGCAGATGACATGGGCCAGGAAAAGCCAACAGATCTGACCTTTCATGCCTGACTTTACGTTGAGCTAAATTTGAAGCGACAGATTAAAGGAATCTGTAATTCTCTTACTGAGCTTACGCAAGATGACAGGCAACATTGATGAGAAGCAAATTTCACCATTGCTGTAAACGTTTAACTTAAAGAGGTGAGGAAACAGAAACATCTGCATCGGCAACTTGTTACCGTGTCCAACTGTTGAACCGTGGGTCTTCTGGCAGGGAGAGCTGGAGGCATGCTGGGTGTGAGCAGGGCAGGAAACGCTCGGGCACTGAGGGTCTGCCCCAACGGCACTGCTGCCAGTACCTAGACTAGCCCTGGTCTCTTTGGTCACAAATACTAACAATAATAGAAATGGGGAGTTGTGCAGAGCCCGCAGGGTCGACTCTCTGGTGCACTGAGCAAACACCATGGATTGCCTGAGGCTGCCAAAGCAGATGCAAACTCTGCAGGTGCCCACAGAGACCAGGCAGGGGAAGGAGACAGAGTCTGGGTGGGTGGCGGGATGCAGGGCAGGAATCCTGACAAAGGTGGTCAGGAAGTGCTGACCTGGGCGCTAGTTTCATCTTGATTGACAGTGACCCTTGATGAGTATGGTGTCATTGAGAATATACCCTGGATGGTGGGATCCTGACGAGGGGGGGGGGCGCCAGGGGGGATATACCTGCTAACTGTGCTTTGCTCATTTACCTGAGCAGCCCAGAGGTGAAAACACATCACCCCACCCCCACGGCTGATTCTGGTCTCCTCACTACTCTGTGTGCCCCAGAGGCCAGATGGGGGCTGTGGTGACTGGGAACAGGCAGAGGGTCTCTAACTCAAGTAGCAACCCAGGTGGAAAAACTCCTTAAGGTCCAGAATGCCATGGGCAGTAAGGGTCCAGAACCAAACTGACTCCCTGGCTGCAGTTGTCTTTTCAATCAATGGGCCCTGGGCCTGCTCAGTGTCCAGTAGGGAGGAAAAGGTGTTTTCTTCAATGACTGAACACTGCTCTACTCAAACCAGTCAGGAGGGGGAGGGGGCTTTGAGCCAGTTGAAAGAATGAACTCGAGAAGGGCCAGTGAGCTGGAGGCTGGTCAGGCCCAGCCGTGGTCAGGTTTGGCCACTCCTGAGGGCCTCACTGTAGAATGGACATCTCTCAGAGTCAGGAGAGAAATGGGAAACAATCCCAGACAAACTCATCACTGAGCATCGCCAGAAGATTAACCTGCAGGTGATAGTTTGTCAGGATCAGCCGCACCGGGGTGAGCTAAGGGGGGCTCGCAAATGATTCTGTCTGCCAAGCCTCAGGGGAGGGAACCAAGGAGGCAACAAGAGGCAGAAGCGAAAAACTAGGCAGGACCTCTGAGAGACCCGCTCTAGGAGGTGGACAAGATGGATGGGTCAGGAATCACCAAATTTGACAAGAATCAAATGTGAGGTTTGCTCTGACAAAATGGTGACCAGAACCAAATGGCAACCGGCTGAGTGGACAGCAACATTCCTGGAGTCATAGAACACCTTGTCCCAGGTGAGGAAGACAAGACTTAATGCCCACTTGGTGACAGGAAGCCACCAGGCTTCATTCCATGTTCCTTAACATTGACCCACGAACAGATGACTAGGACCAGACCAAGACCACTTCATAGCCCCCTTAGTCTAACCCAGGGCGCGGGTGTACCATTGCCTCACCTGAGGTTCGGAGAGTCCGCCCGGGAGCGCCCCCAGTAAGCTACTCCTATTTCCTTAACTTTATTTATATATCTCTGTCCTTCTGTCTGACCCGCATGGGGTTCCCAAATCTCTCACCGAGCAAGAGACTAAGGGAAAGCAGGTTACCCGAGCAGGGATGGAAGGGGCTCACAGGAACGCTCGAACACTGAGCGTAGAAACGGGAATCACCACTGTGGGAGCACCTGAGAGCACTAGGCACCACTGCATGTTAGATGAAAGTTGTTACCGCAGAATCAAGGTAGCAGGTAAACAACCTACATAATTATGCTGTGACCTGCTACTGCCCGTTTGGGGGATAGCTGGGTAGAGCCTGCACACATGGAATACACTAGGATGCTTCCAGCAAATTCTTGGGTGCCACCTGTCTTGGTGATACTCTGTATGATCCTAAAAGGAAAAACTCCAAAGACAGTCGTTCAATGGGAGAACAGCTCTCACCACTGGCAAGGGGTGAGAGGGCTCAAGCCCCTGATCCCCACAGTCTCCCAGCTCCCCAAACCTCTAGGAAAACCTGGACTTGGTGTTTCCAGAGCCCAGGGGCCCAGAGGCAGGACACAGAGAACTAAGCCCAGAGCCCCAGTAGAAGCTTCGAGAGTGTGTGCAGGATATGTGTGAGGTGTGAAGATCCATGAGAGTGAACGGGCGGCCCCAGGCCCATAGTGCAGTTAGAGGGGAAGGGCTATGAACTGGGCACCGAGGGGTAAACCGGGACCTGCCTGTGCCTGCCCTGAACAGCCCTACCAGGCTGATCCCTGGTGCCTCCCCGATCCCTGGTTCCCATCCAAGTAGGAATGTGATAGGCAGGAAGGAGCATGGCTGACCAATTTCCTGGAAATTACTGGAACAGGATGGCTCTGCCTTCTGAGGCTTTGCCATCTGGTCTGATACATGAATCTGGACACACTTCTTGTCACCAGTAGAGTGTCACTCAGCCAAGGGTGTCCCAACAGGTCCAGGTGTGCAGGAGCAAAGAGGAGTCGGGGCCTGGTTCTCTATTACATGGGGTCTGACCGTGCTGTGATGTTGGCAGTGGGACTTGTATTAGGGAATCTGATGGTCCACAAAGAAGTGGGGCGCTATTATCAGGGATCAGCTCCGTACAGACTCGGGGACACTAGAAACATGTTCCATTCACGGCCCCATCCTGCTCCACTGATAACACACTGTCTTCCTGCTGGGGTGGGTGCCATTCCAGGGGAGCCTGGCTGAGGGGACAGCACCTTGGACCCACCTGCTGCAGGAGCACTTTCAAGTCCTCATCCTGAGAAACCTGATGTGGCCACTAGGGGGCAAAGTGGGGTCTGTCCCTGGTGCCACTGCAGAGGGGAATGGGGAAACAGGCACCAGGGGCAGGGGAGGCCACGGAGGTGCTGCAGTGGAAGGCAGGGTTCTGGGTGCTGCATCCTGCCCTCCCTCCTGGGGACGCATCCGTGATTGAGACCTTCAACCCTTGGGGTGAACTCTCCTGGGGTCATTGACAGGCTTCACACAGGGGCAGGCAGGTGACGCGTCTTGGCATGGTGACATGGCCGAGGCTTCCCACAATCTAGAAGCAATTGTCAACTACTGGCCAGACCTGCCCCGCCCAGTGACACACACACCCACACAGGCCTGGGATAGATCCATTTATTGCAACAATCGTGAAAATCAGACAGTGGCGGTCAGGGAGAAAGCCTGCCTTCCTCCTTCCCTCTTCTCAGCCAGCAATACAAAGTCCCCAAACAGCCCCAAAGAGTGTGTAGAATCCGGTCACTGGATGGTACCAGCGGCCAAGCTTCAGGGCTGTCATGCGCAGAAACAGGACCCCACAATGGGGAGGGGAGAGCTGAGTTGTGACTTCTGACCTCCAAATCATTGTTTGCTAGTGCTGGGGGGATATATCTGCCATCCTGATCCCTCGGATCTTGTGGAGGGGGACATTTCTTCCCCACTGTTTCCTGGGGCCTAGTGTGGAGGGGGACATCTCGGCCCTTCCGGTCCCTGGGGCCTAGTAGGGGGGACATCTCGGCCCCCACGATCCCTGGCTTCCAGTGGTGGGGGGGCCTCTCTCTCTGGCCCCCACGATCCCTGGCGTCCACTCATGGGGGGGCCTCTCTCTGTGGCCCCCCCCCGATCTCAGGCGTCCACTGGTGGGGGGGCCTCTGTCTCTGGCCCCTCCGATCCCTGGCGTCCAGTGGTGGGGGGGCCTCTCTCTCTGGCCCCCCGATCCCTGGCGCCCAGTGGGGGGGACTTCTCTCTCTGCTCCCCCGATCCCTGGCGTCCAGTGAGGGGGCCTCTCTCTCTGCACCCCCCATCCCTGGCGTCCAGTGGTCGTGTGGGGGGAGTCTCTATCTGTCTCCTCCCAATCCCTGGCGTCCAGTGGTGGGGGGGCCTCTCTTAATGGCACCCCCCGATCCCTGGCGTCCAGTGGTGGGGGGGCCTCTCTCTCTGGCTCCCCCGATCCCTGGCATCCAGTGGTGGGGGGGCCTCTCTCTGCCCCCCCGATCCCTGGCGTCCATTGGGGGCGGAGTCTCTATCTGTATCCTCCCAATCCCTGGCGTCCAGTGGTGGGGGGGTCCTCTCTCTGGCGTTCCCCGATCCCTGGCGTCCAGTGGTGGGGGGCCTCTCTTAATGGCACCCCCCCCGATCCCTGGCGTCCAGTGGTGGGGGGCCTCTCTCTGCCCCCCCCGATCCCTGGCGTCCAGTGGTGGGGGTGCCTCTCTCTCTGCCCCCCCGATCCCTGGCGTCCAGTGGTGGGGGTGCCTCTCTCTCTGGCCCCCCAGATCCCTGGCGTCCAGTGTGGGGGCCTCTCTCTCTGGCTCCCCCAGATCCCTGGCGTCCAGTGGGGGGGGTGCCTCTCTCTCTGCCCCCCCGATCCCTGGCATCTAGTGGGGGGGCCTCTCTCTCTGGCCCTCCCCAATCCCTGGCGTAGAGTGGGGGGGTCTCTCTCTCTGGCCCCCCTGATCCCTGGCGTCCAGTTTGGTGGGGGCCTTTCTGGCCCCCACCCCGATCCCTGGCGTCCTGTGCTGGGGGTGCCTCTCTGCGCCCCCGATCCCTGGCGTCCAGTGGTGGGGGGACCTCTCTGGCCCCCCCGACCCCTGGCGTCCAGTGGTGGGGGGACATCTCTGGCCCCCCCGTTCCCTGGTGTCCAGTTTTGGGGAGACATCTCTGGCCCCCCATCCCTGGTGTCTAGTGAGGGGGGGTCTCTGGCCCCCCTGATCCCTGGCGTCTAGTGGGGGGGACATCTCTAGCCCCCGATCCCTGGGGTCTAGGGGGGGAGACATTTCTGTCCCCCTGCTCCCGGGGTCTAGTGGAGGGGAAACTGTGCCCCCTGATCCCTGGGGGACCCAGGGGTGGGGACATTTTTTCCCCGACATCTCTGGGTCTAGTGGAAGGAGATTTTACTGTCCCCCTGATATCCTGTGTCTTGAGATGGAGAATAGTTGTGCCTTTGCCCTGATCCCTGGTCTTGCAGGGAGGGATATCCCTGGTTCTAGTGGAGGGAGAAGAGCAAAGGGCCAAGGCGGAAGGCAGAACTCGGGTGGCGTGGGGAGGACAGGGCTGGGCTAGATCAATTGGGTGAGAGCGGCAGCGTGCGTCGGTGCAGTAAAATCGAGGTGTCAGCGGGGTGTCAGGCTGCCAGTGGAGCTCTTGCTGACCAGCTGCGTTTTCTGGATTTTAGGCGGGTCATTACGGTACCTGGGTCCGATGTCGGTGGACTCCTCTTCCTTAAGGACAGCAACAGGAGCGTCTCTGGATCTCACACAGGCCATGGTCCCTGCCCCCTGGGACTTGACTGACTCCTCCAGCTCCTGGACTCTGGCACTCCTCCTGCCTGGCCCCCTGCGCCTCCTCCTTCTCTGTGGCCTCCAGCTCCTCACGTTTTGTGTCCAGGAGCACCTGTGTGTTGTTCGTCTCCACGCCAATCCCTTTGGAGTGGATGGGATGTGGGGCAGCATTAGGGTCTCAGCCAAGCAAGGGAGGTGGGGGGCTGGGGGTGGGGCCGCCTGGCTCCCCTCTCCAGTAGCCCCGCCCTCTGACCCACAGGGGCTTCTCCCTGTCACTCACCCTTTTCCGGGTCTCCTTTCCCTTTCACCAGGTTCTGCAGCTGCTGTTTCTGCTGCTGAGTCCCACAGAAGAGCACCTGGGGTGAAGGCACTAGCTGAGGAGGCAGGTCTAGGGCCTTCCTGCCCCAGAGCCCGTGGCCCCTCTCTCACCTGATCTCCCTCAGCTCCCTGATGGCGGCCTCCAGCAGGGCCTGCTGCCTTGGTGGCACCTGCAGCAGCTGGTCTATGGGCTGCTTCTGCCGCAGCATCCGCTGGTTCAGCTGCTCCTCCTTGGAGCCCAGGTGACAGCGGGCATCCAGGTGCTCTTGTCGGCAGCTATGTGCATGTCCAGGTACCAGCAGATCGGCCCCAGGGAAGCCACTGGCACTGCACCTATTCGTCCTGCCCTGGCATCTGGGGGAGGTAGGACAGTGTCTGTGAGGACAGCCAGGAGGGCCGACTAGATCCCAGCCAGGAGATGCAGGGCTCAGACCCTCAGCCACAGGCCCCCATGGCATCTTTGTCCCAGAGCCTAGGACTTGGGTCTCCCTATGCCTCGGACCCTGACTCCTACCTGGCAACTGCCAACTCCAGACCCCTCTGTGTAGTGTGGGCCAGTCAGTGCCACCACAGCCCTCAGTTAGGGCATTCTGACCTGTCCTTCCTCCCATCACCCAAGGCAGGCTCTTGGCCTCACAGGGGGTCTCACCAGCCCATTTCACAGACCAGGAAAGTCACAGCCCAGAAGGCTGAAGGGTTATGCCCAAAAAATACCCTAGGGTGGAGGAGAGCTGATGGCCAGCAAATCCTGCACCCTCTCACAAAACTCTTGGTGTACAGCAACTTTTCGTCGGCTCGCAGTGAAGACATGTTGGAATGATAGGTGATAATTGGAGATGATAGGAGACTCGCCCAGCTCCAAGACTGGGGAATGTTACCCAGACCCCTTCCACTGTTGCTGAGACACAACTCAATCCTGGCCGGGCTCCCGGCTGGCCACCCCTCAGCCCTCAGACTCCAGGCGGTGCTGCGCCCGCTTCTCTCACCCTCGGCCCCCACTCGCATCCGCAGTTGTTTACTGGGTTCACCCGTTGTTCCTGGAACCTCCTGCCTCCACCTGTCCTTGGAAATGTTGTCAACGATGTGACTGTTTCGGGGGCACCCAGAGGCCGGTAAACCTGAGAGGAAGCAGACAGTCAAGGACCCCAGACCTTCAACCGCACCCAAACTTCATGGTCCACAGCCCCGACTCTTGGTTCCTCCTGCTCATCTCGGGGGCTGCTCATTTCTCACCGCCATCTGTTGCTCTGGGCCCCTTACAAATTGGATTCTTTCCTGGTTTGGACCCACTGGAGCCCTCCTGGCAGTGCTGGCAGGGACACGAGGGACAACTAGAAACAAGCGTTCTATGTCCCGGCCCTAGAGCTCTCTGCATTTTCATGGTCGTAACATTCTGGGGAGTGGACAGCTGACCCCATTTCCTCTGGCTGCCCGCAGAGCAGGACACAGGTGCGGAGGGACGGGGAGACTCGCCCAGCTCCTGCTCCCAGCCTGTCTCCCCTGTCACAGTGCCCCATTCACAGGGCCCCTCCCTCAACACTCGAAGTCACTCCTCCCCGCCTTGCCCTCCTCAGACATCACAGGCTTCAAGCTCCTGGTGCTGTGCACCAGCCCAAATCACTCTCCCCTAAAGGATGACGCTCTGCCAAGCAATCTTCCGTCTTTATAAGATACACTTGATGTTTTAAAATTCTGTTCTTTCAGCTCTTTCTGTCCCAAACAAGAGGGAAGGGGTGTTTTCGCACAGTTAGACCCACTGCTAGGAGGGACTGTGATGAGGGGTCTGGGAGTCGGGGACCCTGCTTTGACTCCCCAGTTCCTCAGTGCTGCCCTGAGATCCCACCCCCATCATTTCCTGAGCTGGGTGGGCCAGTGTACAGCCACCCAGTTCTTTGATCAGTGGGAACCCAGGAGATCCTATTCTGGTGGCAGGAGGAAACTGGGCCTGGAGAGAGGGTCTCTGGGGACTCCCATCCCAGAGTCCCGAGAGACCCTGTCGAGGGCAGAAGTTACTGGAGGACAAGAATGCCTGAAAACTTGGCTGGAAATGGCCGGGGGCTTTATCCTGGGCCTCCTGGCCACACACTGACCAGTGCAGAACCAGCGCATGGCCCAGTGTTGGCGGGTTAGCACCGACCTAGCACTTTTTCTTCCCATCTTTTCATGCTCTGCCGATTTCCAATGATCCCCTAGGGAAAGGGTCAACATGCGGAAGGTGCATTGGGGCCACTTCTCCCTTAAGCCTCCTTGAGAGAGGGTGTCCCGAGGGGCGGGGACATGAGCATTTCTATAGGCAGGGATGTGGCCGTGGCCTCAGGACACTCTGGGTGATTCCTCCCTGCCTTGCCCTCCTCAGACATCACAGGCTTCAAACTCCTGGTGCCAAGCACCAGCCCAAATCATTCACCCCTAACGGATGAGGCGCTGCCATGTGACTCTCCGCCTTTACAAGATATATCTGATGTTTTAAAATTCTGTTCTTCCATCTCTTTCTGTCCTAAATTAGACGGGAAGGGTGTGGTCGCACGGTAGGAGATTTTTGGCAGGAGGGTCTGTGGTGAGGGGTCTGTGTACCCGGGGACCCTGCTTTGACTCCCCAGCGCCACTGAGGCAGCTCCTCAGCATTGCCCTGAGCTCCCACCCCCATTGTTTCCTGAGCTGGGGAGCCAGTGTCCAGCCACCCAGGTCTTTGGACAGCAGGAGCCCAGGAGGTCCTATTCTGGGGACAGGAACGGACAGGTCCTGGAGAGGGGCTCTCTGGGGACTCCCATCCCAGAGTCCCGGGAGACCCTGACGAGGACAGAGGCTGCTGGGGACAAAACTGCCGGAAGACTTGCTGGAAATGGGCCCGGGCTTGATCCTGTGGCCTCGGGGCCATACAGTGACCAGTGCAGGGCCAACGCAGGGCCTTTTCTTACCGTCCGTTGTGCTCTGCCAATTTCCTAAGATCCCCTAGAGATGACCCCTAGAGGTGACCCGTAGATGACCCGTAGAAGGGTCACCATCTGGAGGTGACCCCTAGATGACCCCTCGAACGGTCAACAGGGGGAAGGTGTGTTGGGGCCACTTCCCTCTCAAGCATCCTTGAGAGAGGGTGCCCCGAGGGGCGGGGCCACGAGCTTTTTTTATAGGTAGGGATGGGGGCGTGGCCTCGGGGCTGCAACCCCATTGGCCAGGGGGAAACCTAGAGCTCCCGGGGCAACCTCAGGATGAAGGCTGCACCAGCCTCTGCCCTGGTGGGCCTGACGGGCCTCCCCACCCCCACCCGGACCCTCGGGCACTGCCCCCTACCGACGATGGTGGCTTGGAACTCTGTGGACCCCACGGTGGGCCAGGAGCACTGACCCTTTCGGTCTCCCGTAGCTCAGTCCACGACTTTCTCATTCCCAGAGATCACGTCCCCCCGTGCCCAGGCTGAGCTGCAGCTGCCAGGATTAGCCCCTGAGCACCCCTAGGTCTGGCCTGGCTGCTGCTGTGGGAGCCCAGCGAGCCTGGCAGAGGGGCTGTCCTGGTTGCTGTCCTCACCGCCCCTCCCTCCCCAGGCCCCTCTCCTTTCTGTCCTTGGAGCCCCTGCCCTCCCTGCCCTTCCCCTCTCCTCTCCTCAGGCCCGCAGAGTTCTTGCTCCCGCCATATCCGTTGTCCACGTTCGCTCTGTCCTTCTGTCTCTGCTTCCTCCCAGACTGGCAGCAGCCAGTTTGTGGGGCCTTTGAGCCCCCAGACCCAGTCAGTCCCTGACCAGTTCCCCGTGTTGCACAGAGACTTCCCTTTCTGAGCCCTGGAGGGCTCTTAATGACCCCACAGAATCTCCCCATCCCAGCTCTGCCCCTTTCTCTGAGACTCAGTCCATCCTATTGGGAGCTGGACACCAGACTTGGCCTTGCGGAAGCTGGACGCTTCTCTCATGTTGCTCCCAGCCTGTTCTGGAAATCCCTCTCAATACACACACTCCCAACTAGGGCCACTCAGCCTGGCCACGCTGCCCTCACGAGTCCTGCAACCTGAAAGGAACCCCAACTCCCCCATATCGCCCGTGCCCACTATGGCACCCCCGAGTGCCCCTGTCCTCCCTTCCCTGAGCACATTCAGGCCCCAGTGGTCTGCGGCTGTCTCCTGTAGCTCTGACATCTCCCCCTCTCACTTTCGCTGGGCTGAGAATCAAATCCATCTCTGATGGTGGGGCACAGGGTCACTGTGGGCTTGTGCTGTCTGGGGAGCTTGTGGGCAGTGAAGGGTTCCACACTGGGGTGAGGCTCTGGGCAGAAAATGTCCATCCAGTCCTTGAGAGGCTTAGAAAATACCTGGAGGTTTGTAGGTCCTTATCCTGAAACATCGACTGGCCACTAGGGGTGGGAACTCACATAGCATTGGGGCAAGGTGGGGGGCTCTTCCTGGGGGGCACTGCAGAGGGGGTATAGATGGGATAGGCACCATGGGTGGGCAGTGACAGGCTCTGGACATGGTGAGACCCCATGGCACGGATTCCTCATCATCCAGAAGCACGAGCCATTCCTGGCAGGACCCGCCCCGCCCAATGGCACACACCCACACAGACTATGATGGATCCACTTATTGAAATAGTCGTGGTAACAGGATGGTGGTTGTCAGGGAGAGTGGCCCAGTCCTCCTCCTCTCTCTCCTCTGCCACCAATTTATGATTTCCTAAACTTCCCCAAGACATGCCTACCACTCAGTTGCTCTGACTTCTACTGTCTGATGCTACAGTAACTTATTAGTCCTTGTTTCTGGCAATTTTTCAGGTTTTACTGTCATTATTTAATCTCTATTATGTATAATAAAGTTTCTCTTTCTCCTCCTTCTTCCTCTCCCACTCTTTCTCTCTCTCTCTCTCTGTCTCTCTGTCTCTCTCTCTCTCTCTCTCTCTCTCTATGAGCTTCTTAAAGTTTTCCATTAGCAACCTCTTTTTGTTAGGAAATTTTTTCTGTGATCCCTGATTTTGAGGTATGTAAAATAAGGATACAAATATTTATTTGATAAATCATAAATAAATTTATTTGATTTTTTCTTTCTTTTTGGGTCACATCCAGCGATGCACAGGGGTTACTCCTGGCTCTGCACTTAGGAATTACTCCTGGCAATGCTCGAGGGACCATATGGGATGCTGGGAATTGAACCTGGGTTGGCCGCCTGAAAGGCAAACACCCTACCTGCTGTGCTATCGCTCCAGATCCCTACGTCATAAATAAATTTAAAGTAAAACAAGTATCTTTTAAGTTATGCAAACCCCGTGTGTAGTCTTGATCTACAGTTTAAGAAGCCAGGCCTGGTGCTCACACAAAGTGCTACCCTTATTTCTACACATATGTGAACAAAAGTGTGCACACATACATGCATACACATAGTCCATCTTCACTTTTACATACACGTGCACACACATAAAAATGCACACTTTTACACATGCACATACAGTACAATCCACACATCTATACACATGCATACACACACCATGTACATACAGTGCCATCCTCACGTCTACACACGAACATAAATGTCAGACGTATGTTCTCACTGGTGCTGGGGGCCACCAGGGCCATCCCAGTGATGCTTGGGACCTCCAGGGCTGTAAATGGTGAAGTTCAGGAGGGGCCACGTGGGATAAATCCAGGGCTGGGTGTGTGCTTTGGTGACCCCTGTGACCATCTCCCCTTCCGCTCCCCCTGATTCCAGAGCTGGGGAAAATGGGGGTGAGGTTTACAGAAGTAAAACAGTTTCCCCACCACCCCAACCCTCCCCCCGCAGGATCTGCCCTCACATCTGCTTTAAGGAGACCACATTCAAGCAGCAGCAGCAGCAGCCCCCAGGCCGGTCCCAAGCCCCGCCCAGCCCCCAGCAACTCCAAGTGAACTAGAGAAGACAGGCCAAGCATTAGGGATCCTGCAAGACAAAGGCGCCAACAGTTCCCCATCCCACCCCACCCCCATTCCCAGCATGTCCCTTATCACAGCATGCCTGGGGCCTGCTCCTCCCTGAGACTCCCGGGGTCTACTTCAGCCCCAAGATTGACAGCACAGATGACACTGCGCACTCACCTAGTGCAGGAGGAAGTAGTGGTTCTCGGGGACCGGGTTCTGGCAGAGCTCTATGACCAGGCTCTCCCCGTCCGCCTCCACCGCCAAGCACCCCTCGGGCTGGTGGGTGTTGTAGCGGATCTCCTTCCGGGATGTATACTCGAAGAACTGCAAAGGAGCCGTCCGTGGGCAACGGTTACTGTCGGCCATGGAGAAATGGACAGACACCAGGCGGGATCAGAGCGCAGGGGCCAGGCAGAGAGCCTGAGTGTCCAGTTTTGAGGGTCTGTGAGTGTCTGGCCAGAGTTCCCCAAGGCCCCCTTCTCATGCTCTGCTTCTTCCCTGAGTGTTTGAGACCCCACGCTGTCCCTACCCTTGAGCTGGCCAGAAAATGGACGGTCTCAGTAGCTGAGTGGGCAACTCTGAGGCCTGAGCTGCCCTTTCTCTTCTCTGGGCTTTTCTGCCTCTTCCCGGCAAACTTGAGGGAGTTTGATCCAAAGCAATGGCACTGTGGAATCACTAAAATGTCCTTTGCAGGCAGGAATTGCACTGCCAGGGAGAGGGCAGGCCTGGGTCACACAGGGAGACAGGGTGCTGGAATCCAGCTTCTCCGGCCAAGTAGGTGCCCTCCTGAGCCGACCCAGATCTGCAGGGTTTTCCTTTTTCTTCCTCTAACTGTAGGTATTGGTGCACAGTTAGTCATAACTGCACAAACGGGTTTCTCTGAGTCCTATCGGGCACTGCTTGCTTCATTTTCTATTTCCCAGATGTTCTACAATGTCTTGCCTGCACGGGAGAGCCTGGCAAGCTCCCCGTGACGTATTCGATATGCCAGACACAGTAACAATAAAGTCTCCAATGGAGACGTTACTGGGCCCGCTTGAGCAAATCGATGAACAACGGGAGGACCGTGACCGTGAGCTACAATGAGTCTGTATTACCTTTGCAGGCAGAGAATCAGTTCATCTCACCGCTCCAGAATTACATGGTGCAGGGCCAGAGGGATAATACAGTGGAGAGGGTGTTAGCCTTGCTGACCTGAGTTCAATCCCTGGCCTCCCATATGGTCCCCTGAGCACTGCCAGGAGTGATTCCTGAGTACAGAGCCAGGAGTAACCCCTGAGTAACCCCAGGTATGACTCAAAAACAAAAATAAAAACAAAAAAAGAACTACATGATGTGAACCACCAGGAGGTCAAAAGGCACAATATTCCCAAAGAAGACATCTGAGCATGTATGGATCATGCAAGAGGAAACAATCAAATATAAACCATAAACTTACAATGATGACAATTAGTTAAAACTAATTTTAACTTGTCAACACAAACTTGGCCAAGAGCATTGATTCATTCGAATGCCTAACAACCGGAATTGGACGTTTACATTTGAATGATGTGGCTCACTGCCTGCAGTTTCTATCTTTGTTGTCTATGCACCAACATCTCATTATGATGAAAGAGAAATCGAGAAGTTCTACATGGAGCTAGAGAAGTTCTATAAAGAAGACCACACCTTCTACAAGATCATTGTGGGTGATTTTAATGCCAAGATAGGACCGAGAAGATCAGCTGAAGAACTTCACATCGGGACCCATGGCCTAGAATGGAACGAACAGGGTGAGAGACTGTCTGAGTTCATCATGTCGACCAAGACCATTCATGGTAACTCACAGTTCCAGAAGGCAGAATCTAAACGATGGACATGGGAGTCTCCCGGTGGATGATTCCACAACGAAATAGACCACATCATATTCAATCGACGGTTTTGCCTGACTGATGTCGCTGTTGTCCCAAAATTTCGAACGGGATTGGACCACCGTCTCCTTCGTGCAAAATTCTACTTCACAGAGCGGGGAGAAAGGGCTGCAAAGTTCAAAAAGAGAACTCCCAGAATGACCACCAACTGGGAACTCTTTGGTACTATTGCGGCAACATGGGAAGATGCCATTGTTGACAACATTGACGAGGAATACGATCGACTGGTTCAGCACCTCCATGAATGTGCGAGGAACGCCAAGAGAGAGATAGCCACAAAAAATCACCTATCTTCAAAAACTCTTGAGCTAATTCGCCAGCGTGGTTTGGCGCGTGCCTCAGGCAACCGCAAGCTAACGTCCAAGCTCCCAAAGCAGTGCAGAGATGCAATCAAGGAAGACCTCAAAGAGAAAAGAGCAGAAGTACTGGGAGATGCGGCAGAAGCCGGGAAAAGTATTCATAACGCCCGCCTGTCCTTCGCCAACTACAAGACCAAGATGACTGCCCTCCAATGTCCTGATGGATCCATCACATCCTCCAAAACGGCAATGGAGAAGATTATCTATGACTTCTACTCAAATCTCTTCGACAGCCATGTCCACTTGCCAACATACCAAATTCTACAGGATGGATATGTCGTTCCCAATGTTCTCCCTTCCGAAATCCGACACACCATTTCGTCGGTAAAGAAACAAACAGCACCCGGCCCAGACAAGGTCAGACCTGAACACCTGAAAAACCTGCCGTCAGTACTCATCAATACACTGGCTCGGCTCTTCACTCACTACCTGTCTGAATGCAAGGTTCCGTCCCAATGGAAAACCAGCAGGACCGTACTACTGTTCAAGAAGGGAGACATCCATGACATTGGCAACTATCGCCCGATCTGCCTATTGTCTGTCATCTACAAGTTGTTCACTCGAGTCATCCTAAATAGGATTGGCAGAACACTAGATGAAGGACAACCATGCGAGCAAGCCGGGTTCCGCAAAGGATTCAGCACCATCGACCATATCCACACGATAACCAAGCTCATTGAGGTTTCTCGGGAGTTCAAGATGCCGCTTTGTTTAACGTTCATTGATTTAAAGAAGACCTTTGATTCTGTTGAGACGGAAGCAGTCATTGAAGCCCTAGCCAATCAGGGCATTCAAGCCCAATACATCAGGATCCTCCATGAGCTGTATTGCGGATTCACTACCAGGATCTCACCATTCTACAAAGAAGTGATCGTTGATGTCAAGAGAGGGGTGCGGCAGGCTGATACCATTTCACCGAAACTCTTCAGTGCCACCCTCGAGAACATCATGCGACGACTGGAATGGGAAGGAATGGGAGTGAAGATAGATGGTCGGCAACTACACCACCTCCGCTGTGCTGATGACATTGTTTTAGTAACACCAAACATCAGCCAAGCAGCACAAATGCTGGCTGACTTTGACCGTGAGTGTGGAAAGGTAGGACTACAGCTGAATCTTACGAAGACAATGTTTATGAGAAACAGCCTCGTACCTGATGCCCTAATCGCTCTCAATGGAACGACCATCTCCGAATGCAACAGCTATGTGTACCTAGGTCGAGAGATCAACATGACAAATGACCTGGCACCCGAGCTGCGCAGGAGGAAGAGAGCGGCTTGGAACGCCTTCAAGAACGTCGAAGAAATAGCTAAGAGGATGAAGAACCTCCGGCTCCAGGCACATCTCTTTGATTCCACTGTTCTTCCTGCATTAACATATGCCTCAGAGACCTGGGCCCTACGCAAACAGGATGAGAACTCTATTCAGGTCTCCCAAAGAAGAATAGAAAGAGCTATGCTTGGAATATCACGTTTCACTCAAATGAGAGAAAGAATCCGGAGTTCCGACATCCGTCGACGATCAAGAATCAGGGACACTGTCTCATTTGCCAAGGTGTCAAAAATCAGATGGGCTGGTCACGTAATGAGGTTTAAAGACGACCACTGGACTAGAGCTGTTACCGACTGGATTCCACAGGATGTCAAAAGACCGCGTGGCCGCCCACCTACCAGATGGTCAGACTTCTTCGTCAAGATCATGAACAATCGGTTTGAAGCCCTTCATGTTCCTGGAGCGAACAGATGCCATTGGGCTACACTAGCACGCGACAGGGACAAATGGAGACGTTACTGGCGCCCGCTCGAGCAAATCGACGACTAACGGGAAGTTAAGTGATTAAGTGATTAAGTTAAAACACAGAATCCAGAGTCTGTGCATAGAGGAAAGAGGGACAAGAAACTCACCTTCATCCTAAGGCGGTTTCTCCAGGTCCTCTCGGGCACACTTGCTTCACTTTCTAGTTCTCAAATATTTTACAATGAGTCTCTATTACCTTTACAAATTGAAGAGGTCAAATATTCACTTTTTAAAAAACACACATAGAGGTGCTGAAAGTAGATAAAGGACCAAACATAATGGCCTCTCAGTATCTGTATTGCAAACCATAATGCCCAAAAGTAGAGAGAGAGTAAGAAAGAAATTGTCTGCCGTAGAGGCAGGGGATGGGGGTGGCAGGAGGGACACTGGGAACATTGGTGGTGGAAAATGAGCACTGGTGGAGGGATGGGTGTCTGATCATTGTATGACTGAAACTCAATCATGAAAGCCCTGTAACTGTATACCACAGTGATTCAATAAAAAAAAATTAAAAAACAACAACACACATAGATTTTCCCCAATTTCCCTCTTTAAGAGGCTCCCAAGACCTTGAATCCAGGGGCCCCTGCTGCCTTTTTCCAGAGAGAAGCGTCACCTACCTGGCTCTGGCCCAGGCCATGACAGGTGTACAAAATGACCTGGTGCCCCACAATCTGGTTTTCATCAGGAGGATTATAGTCAAAGCAGAGTCCTTGCAATCCTTTATTCTGGAGCTACCAAGAAACATAACGGGAGTTTCCAGTTCAGGTTTACACACAACTGAGTCAACCCAGGATGCTGTGGGAGGAGAAACAGCGAGTGAGGAGGGCCCGGCACAAGAGCCAGGCCCAAAAGTAAGAGCTTCTGGGACCTGAGCGATAGTACAGAAGGTCAGATGGCTGGCCTTGCACATGGACAAACCCCAGCAACCCACAGGACCTCCTGAGCACCGCCAAGAGTGATCCCTGAGCACAGAGCCAGGAGTAAATCCCTGAGCACCGCAAGGCATGGACCCCACACCAAAAGTAAACAAATAAATAAATAAGAGCTTCCTTAATTTATTCATTTTGGATTTTTTGGGGGGGATTGAAGGAGGGGAGTATCACATCTAGCAATGCTCAGGGCTTACTTCTGGCTCTGTGCTCAGAGATCACACCTGGTGGTGCTTGGTGGGGAATCCTATGGGGTGCTGGGGATAGTGCCCAGTTTGGTCACGTGCAAAGGCCTGAAGAGCATCATGCCCCATCATCCCCTCCAGGGCTGCACTTGGACAAAAGAGAAATGCAGTGGGACGGGGTGGGGTGGGGATGCAGGAGACAAAGGCAGGGCGAGCAAGAGTGACACACTCCCTGGGGCAGGCAGCCCACGACGGCCTCCTGATCCTCTCCGCACCTCGGGAGACCTGGACACTTCACAGTGGCCAAGGATTCAAACGTGTTCAGAGCCCGCTGGGTGCTGACCAAAGGGCTTCCAGAATGGGGGAAGCAGCGTCGCCCAGCCGTGCAGCCCAGGAGAGGGGAGTCTCTACCTTGGCGTGATTTCTCTCCAGAGTGAATGGCACTGGGGCCAGAGAGGGTCTGGGGGGTGAGGGCACTTGCCAGGCAGGCAACCAAGCCCCAGTCTGATGCCAGCACCATCATGAGTCACCACTGAGCACCACCGGGTGAAGCCCAACCCCAACCCCCACAGCCCAAATACTTCCCATTTGTGTGCAGGGGTTTGGAGGGGGTGCGGAACGGGTGTTTAGGCCATACTTCGAGGTACTCAAGGGCCACTCCTGACGGTGTTCAGGGGACCACGTCTGGCACCGGGGATCAAACTAGGGTTGGCCACACAGAGGGCAAAGCTTAAACTTAACCCCGGGACTATCTCTCTGCCCCCCCCCCCAAAGATTTCTTTTCTCTTTCTTTTGGTGAACAACAGAAGTGACTCTCCTTTTCCTGCCCCATCCTCCTGTACCCCCCCACTGGTCCCCAAGGACCCCTGCGGTGGGAATGACTAACTGGCCCAGACACTGAGACTCGGGTGTGAAGTGATGTGATGGGTAGAGGTGGTGTGGAGAGTCCAGGCAAGCCTCAGTCTCCTCATGCACAAAATCACAGGCAGAACCTGACTCTCGTTCACATGCTCCCACGTGAGCGAGCTGAGAGCCAAAGCCAGCCGGGGGAGGGGAAGAGCCGGGGAGAGGGCCGGGGCTGGGGAGCCCAAGGGACCCCATCGAGGACCTGCCTCATGCAGGGCGTGGGGACCCTGCTGGCAGCCCCCCCGGGCGCAGCCCTCTCACCATCCCGAAGCAGCCGGGCCGGTCCTCGGGCACGTGCAGCTCAGGATACACGTTCTCCAGGAACCACCTGAAGTCCTTACACTTGAGCTTCTCACGGAGCTGCCGCCTCTCGGTCACGTCTCCAAAGGACTCCTAAGGGGGGTCCATGCGGTCAGCCTGAAGGTCCTCCACAGTCCCCCACTCCACCCCACCCCAGTCCTGGGGCGTGATGATGCCCCCAAGCCCTAGCTGTGCAGGTGTGGGTGGGTGCCTAGGGAGAGAGCTGTGGCAGCCGGGGTACCACCCCCCCCCCACACACACACATGCGCGCGCACACACACACAGGGTTCCCCATTGCCCAGCTCCAGCCTGGGGAGACCCAGTGCACCTCGATGGTCATGAAGCGCCTAGGACATGATGGGAGCCCCAAACCCCAGCCCTGTGGGCATCCCTGGACACACAGCACTTCTTCAATGGGACAGATTGAGGAAGGCTGGCTGAGGTAGACACGCATGCAAAGCCAAGAGACGGGGCTGGGATGAGATGAGATAGCGCACATATGCATGACCCATCCCCGGCACCACACACACACACACACACACACACACACACACATACTCTGCGTTGAAGATATAGCTCAATGGTCAAGAGCACATACAGGAGGCCCAGGTCCGAGTCCCGGCACGGCAGGGAACCCCCAGCACTGAGTCAAGGGTAGAACCCAAGCACCTCCAGGTGGGGGTCATAAGTAAACAGGAACCAGAGAGCTCGTGCAAAGGGCAGGGCGCTTGCCTGGCAGGTAGCCACCCTGCCCTGGTCCCTGCCACCTCATTTGGTTCCCAGAAAAAAAATCACCAGGCATGATCCCTGAGTGCAGAGCCAGGAAGAGGCCCTGGCGACCATGGCATGGGGCCTGACCTCCCCTCCACGACAGAAATACCCACGATCTGAAGAACATGCAGTGGCTGGAGGTAGCTGAAACCCAGCCCTGATTTTCCTAGAAGCAACAAGCTCAGGGTCCCCCAACCTGGGGTGGGCAGCATGAGCGGCTGGCTGTGATTCTCAAGGCCGGGTGGGCATCAAGAGACATCAGCAGAGGGTCATCACAACCATGGAGGAATCAAGCAGTCCCCCACTGGCCTCACCAAGGCCCACCTCAGCTTCTCCCTCCGGAAGTGGATGTGCGGGCACGGAGGGTGGAGGGAGGAGGGAGGAGGAAGGGGGGGGTTGGTTCTGAGGCGGCCTGCAGGGGTGAAGGCAGACAGGGCGGGTGGGAGGAGCTCACCAGGCTTGCGTGGGGGTTGCGGTGGTAGAAGAGCTCCTTGAACTCATCCAGCCACACTTCGGCAGCGCGGACACTGTTGGCCAGAGCCTTTTTGCGTGAGTAGGGAGCTTGCTTGGGGAAGACGTGGCCGACGTGTGAGCAGGGGTGCGTTTCCAGGGTCCCGCCGCACTGCCAGATCTGCAGGGCAGAGGAGTGGCTGGGTGAGGGGAGCGGGTCCATCGGCACGGCTGTCCCTTGAGTACAGAGGCCGGGCACCAAGCATCACCCAAAGAGACACTGCCGAGACCGCACCCTCCAGGGCATGAAACAGGCGGCCCCCTCCACCCCACTCCTCACCCCACCGCCCATCCCTGCCTCACCCACCCCCATGCACACACGGGCTCCAGAGCGCAGCCAAAGAACAAGGGAGCGGCCCAAGGTCTAGCCACCAGAACCAAGACCACAAGCCCATGCACTGTTTGTTCATGCGTGGGGCTCACAGGGCCCAGAGTGGGCCCGGCCAGGAGCTCGTGGGTGGGTGACAGTCCACACGGGCGGATTACCTGATCTCCTAGCCAGAGAAGAGAGGAAAGCAGCTAGGAAGGAGAGAAGTTGGGAAGGGAGAAAGAGGAACTGCCAGACACAGGAAGAGCAGCCTGGCACCTGGAGGAGAGGCAGAAAGACCATTAAAAGCACACCTCAAAACCCAACGAGGTAGACTCATGCAAGGGCAGAGGGGTGTGAACCACCACACCCCACCACTGGCCCCCAGGATGAACCATCCAGAAAAGCAGCTGAAGGGCTGGAGACACAGTACAATGGGGTTGGGCACCTGCCTTGCATGTACCTGACCCAGGTTCAGTTTCTGGCAGCTCCGACGGTCCCCTGAGCACCGCCAGGAGTGAGCCCTGAGTTTGGGTTTCAACCAAATTCAAAAAGAAAATTTTTTTTGAAAAATAAGACCCAAAAGGACAGTACCTTACGATGGGAGAAGGAAAGCCCTGCGTGGAAGATAAAATTTCTATTTGGTTCACTCTTTATGCAAAGCTGGGATGTTCTGTTACTTAAAAAAAAATTCCAGGGGCCAGAACACTAGTACAGCGAGTAGAGCATACTGCCTGGCATGGGGCCAACCCAGGTTCAATCCCCGACATCCCATAGGGTCCCTCGAGCACAGACAGGAGTCATCTCTGAGGGTAGAGCCCGGTGTATCCCCTGAGCCCCACTGTGTGTGGCCCCAAAACAAAACAAGCAATCAGAAAAGATGAAAAAATTCTCACAAAAATTAAACAGAGGGGCTGGAGCGATAGCACAGTGGGTAGGGCGTTTGCCTTGCACGAGGCTGACCCAAGTTTGATTCCCAGCATCCCATATGGTCCCCCAAGCACCGCCAGGAGTAATTTCTGAGCACAGAGACAGGAGGAACTCCTGAGCATCGCAGGGTGTGACCCAAAAAGCCAAAAAAAAAAATTAAACAGAAAATTTTAACATCATCAAAAAGCATGACCAATGGCATATGGTCTTGAAATGTAATATGCCAGACACAAGTTCATTGGGAATCCCACGGAAATGGCGGGGGTTCTCACAGAACTGTCACTCGGGGATTCTGAGGGCAGAGGGCGGCCTCAGGGGGTTCACTCGTTTAGAATGTGACTCTTGCTCCTGCCTGCACGTCCAGCCACTGAACCTGACCCCTTTAACAAGCTCTCCCGAGAATTCTTCTCGGTGTCAAACTCTGAATGTCACCCTGCTATCTACATACAGAGACGACTTCCTAAAGAGATCAGCAAGCCTGGCGACCAAAGGTGGACCAGGAGGCAGGATGCTGTGTCTGGGGCCAACCTCGGCCCAGGGCAGCAGAGGGAAAGAAAAGAATCAGGGGACCTAGGAGGTTCCTTCCCTGCCTCCTGCTTTTCTAGTTAAAAGCACGTTCTGTGAGAAGGTCAGATGAGAGAAGCACATATATAGGCTGTCCACGTGTCCACTCTCAGGACACTGGACAAAAGGCCAAGGCGGGGAAAAGTCCAACAGGTTTTCATGAAATCCAGAGAGACAGAGGCATGGAGAGAGAGAGAGAGAGAGAGAGAGAGAGAGAGAGAGAGAGAGAGAGAGAGAGAGAGAGAGAGAGAGAAGAGAGAGAGAGAGACAGACAAGCACGGCTACAGAAAGAGAGACAGACCCAAAAGGAGAATTCGAGGTTTTCTCCGCCCCAAACTTCCATTCCTGTATCATAAGACCCCGGATACTGAAAATATTTCTTACTCACAGCAAACAGCCCACCAGCCATTGTCGGGGACCTGGAAGAGTTGCAACACCTACGTCTCAGTGCCAGCCGCAGGAACCCTTACCCAGGCCTGATCTGCCTTCATCAGTCTGGGAGCACTGGTGGTGGGGGGGCTCTGCTGGGAGTCCTAGCTGGGGAAGCTCCCAGACCCCTCCAAATAATCACAGAACTGGTGTGATGCATGTGCTCTCGAGGGGTCAAGGGCAGGGACAGCTGTTTCCAGGGCGGAGAGGGTACAGGCCCGGGGCGTGTCCAGTACAGAGGAATGAACGGTGCTGGGAAGGCCTCAGCATGGGCAAAGTCTAAGCATGAGAGGACCCCGGCAGCTGCAGATGGACCCGGAGAGAGGGCGGAGAGAGCACATGGCTGGGAGGGTGGCGGGGTGGGCGTTGGTGGTGGTCTCACAGCAGAGCCCAGGCACTCACAGATGCAGCTGGGGTCTGCTGGAGGCCAAGAAAGATGATTCTAGCACATTTTCCTGAAGCCCTCGATTCCCCCAACCCCACTGAGCAGGCATGGCATCTTCCCCGGCCCCCAGAGGTGGCTCAGGTCGAAAGCTGGAAGGGAAACACCCCAGAGTGCAGATGTGGGTGTGGGAAACTGGTGGCAGCCGGGTCCCTGTGGTGGCACTGGGGGGCCCTCCCAGCACTGCAGGCTCAGAGTACACGGTAAAGGTCAGTGGGACTCCTTGGTAGGGGATGGAAGAACAGGAGGGAGGGAAGACCAAGGAAGGGAGAGAAGAGAGAGAAAAGGGAGGGAGAGAAGGAGGGAGGGAGAGAAGGAGGGAGGGAGAGAGAGAGGGAGGGAGAGAGAGACGGAGGAAGGAAGGAAGGAAGGAAGGAAGGAAGGAAGGAAGGAAGGAAAGAGGGAGGGAGGGAGGGTAAGAAAAAAGGGAGGGAGTGAGGGAGGGAGGGAGGGAAGTAAGGAAGGAAGGAAGGAAGGAAGGAAGGAAGGAAGGAAGGAAGGAAGGAGTGGGGGAGGGAAAGAGGGAAAAGGGAGGGAGGGAGGGGTGCCAGCATGAGAGCACATTCACATGGCTTTAGGGTATAAGATTAGGGAACATGGTGACTGAAACATGCAAGAAAGCTGAGATGATGTGTGGAGTTCATGCACAATTCAATCAGCTAATCAGTGGCTGAATAAATAGCAGTACTCCTACATTTAAAAAAAACTGAGATGAGACTGTGGGAGGGGCAGGCAACTGACCATGAAGCTGCTGCATGTGTGCATGTGTGTGGGTTTGTGCAAATGTCTTCATATGTGTGCACTGGAGGAGGGAGTTGGGGGGGAGGGAGTATGTCTCAACATCACAGGCTGCATCTGTGACCTGACACATGATCCCTCCTCCTCTGCCTCAGTCTCTAAATCTGCTGTGTGAGGGGCAATGCCAGCGGCCCCCCAGTGGCCACTCCAGCAATCCGGGTGTCACCCTCAATCCGTCCTTTTTCCCAGATGTCAATCAGGTTCTCCAAATCCCCCCACCGCCCCTGAGGTCCCCCCACCCCCCAGTCTCAGCCTCCGTCTTCTCCTTCGCCCGCATTTCTGACGGGGAAGTCTGCAGAGCCTCCTAACACATGCCTGGTCCCTGCACCCCATCCTGTGCCCACCAGCTCCCTCACCAGGAGGCACCAGGAGTAATTCCTGAGTGCAGAGCCAGGAGTAACCCCGAGCCTCAGCAAGTGTGGCCCGAAAACTAAGCCAAACAAATGAAACAGAACGCGAGCAGCCGGGCTCAGACCCAGGCTCACCCACTGACCAACGCTGGCTCTCGGCCGCCCTCACCCTGCGCCCTCACCCATCCCCTAACTGGCTTCAGTCCCACAGAGGCCTGCCACTAAGGGCTCAGAGTCGTCACCATGGAGTCGCCACCTGACCCAGAACCCCACGCCCACTTGGACAGCCGGAAGTGGCAGCCAGCCACCTCGGGCCCTGGAGACTGGCACCAGTCCAGGGGGCAGGGCACCTGTGATATCAGTCCTCCCCGGGGCATGGCACACAACTCCTGGACGGCGGACACACCCACCGGAGGTGAAGGGGCCAACAAAACCGGCCACGTTGACACAAGGCAGAATTATGGGTTCCCAAGGCAAACATCTCGGGACCGGCAAGAAGGCAAACGCGAAGGGACAAAGCGTGGTGGCCTCATTCGCGTGAGGCGTCTGGAAGGGGGAAAGTTTTTGTGGGGGTGTGTTAGAGGCCATGGAGCCATTAGGGGCTGGGGTTGACACACACCGCCTGACGGTTGGAGAGATTCTGCGAGGTCGAGGGAAAAGCGCGCTTGAGTCTCCCAAGTTATATATTTAAGAACGGTCAGAGCAGTACATTTTAGGATACATACTTCACCCTATTTTTATTTATCTTGTTTTGGCTTTGGCTTTGGGACCACACCCGGCAATGCTCGGGGGCAACTTCTGGCTCTGCACTCAGGAATCACTCCTGGCGGTGCTCGGGAAACCATAACAGGGTGCCTGGGGGATCGAACCCAGGGCAAACTCCTGCAAGGCAAGCGCCCTACCCACTGAACTCTCTCTCCAGCCCCCTCACCTTTGTTTTTAAATAAACAAAATAGGCCAATGAATATGAACCCCACACTTAGAGCGGGGTGGGTGTAGAGTAAAAAAATAATCAGCAGATGCTTTAGAACAAAACCAGGTGGGGCCCCAGCGAAGCATCCCTGCCCTCCTCCCGGGCGTCTGCTGCAGTTGTTGGGGGGGGGGTGTTACGCTCCCAGCCAGTCCTGACCTGATGACATCAATGGGGGACCGCATCCGCTTCCGCTCCCGCTCAGGGACCACGTGCCACGTGAACACCAGCCGCCAGTGAAAGCCACCGATCTGAGGCTCTCCGGAGTTGCCCAGGTACTCAAAAGTGTTCCAGTCAATAACGTCGATCACGGGGCACACCACCGCCGTCTCCTCCTCCCCGATCCTGCAGTGACCACACACACACACACACACACACACACACACACGCACACACACGCACACATACGCACACCACCCAGATGTGGCCAGGACCGGGGTGACCAGGAACAGCCCCCCCATCCAAGCCGTGCTCGCTCCCACTCCACTCAGGGCCAGTGTGTGCCCTCAGGTCCCCTGCTTCTGGACCCTGCATGGCATCAGTCCCCAATGCCACCCTCCAGCCTGGGATTCAGAGGGAGAGCGAGACACGATGATGGCTCTGCTCTCAGCCCCTGGCACTGGCCTGGGCCCCTGGGAGTCCAGCTGCCGGGACCCTCTTTGAAGCTGAGGAAGAGAAAGAAGCCATGAAGGGAGCCAGAGTGGGTGAGGACAGAGATGGGGAGGGCAGAGAGCAGCAGGGTGAGGCTGGGGGCCAGATGATGGACACCCACGCCTGGGAGAGGAGACAGTGGGTGCCTGTGCTCCAGAGGCCAGCTGCGCAGACCCTGAACCCCTCCCCCCGCATCCTTGTCCACGCCATATGGGGGCACAGCCCACCCGGAGGAATCTGGGGGTAGCTGACAATAGTGATGCAGCATCAGGAGGGAGGAAGTGGAGGGAGTAAGGTGGGTCTGGGGGAAGGGCAGCCTGGAGTGGTTCCCCTTCCCCCTGCATTTAAAACCCTTTCAAAGAATGATACTTAAAAGCGTAGTTTAAGACTACAGGTGTAAGAAGATAAAAAATAACCCAGGCGAGGGCCATCTGCTTCCTGTCCATGATTCTGCTCATGGTTTCCTAGTGACGCTAAGGAAGGTGGGGGCCAGAGACACAGGACCCCAGGGAAGGTGCCTGCCCGACAGGTGGCTGCCCTGGTTCAATCCCCGGCACCCCATGTGGTCCCCTGAACACCACCAGGAGTGATCCCTGAGCAGAGCCAAGAGTAAGCCCTGAGCACTCACGGGTAAGCCCCTTCACACACACAAATCCCCCCCCCCAAAATAAAATGCAGGGGCTGGAGCCATAACACAGTGGGTAGGGCATTTGCCTTCCACGCGGCTGACCCGGGTTTGATTCCCAGAATCCCATATAATACCCTGAGCACCACCAGGAATAATTCCTGAGTGCATGAGCCAGGAGTGACTCCCTGTGCATTGCCGGGTGCGACCCAAAAAAGCAAAAAATAAATAATAAATAAATACATAAGAGAAATTACTGTGAATCACCATTTCTGTGGGTCCCTTCAGACTTGAGGAGCCCCAGGCAACACAGGTACTGGATGACCTGGGAAAGTCAGCCCAGCATGAAGGAAAGACGACCAAAATGTGCTGCCTAGGGCTGTGATCTGATAAGATCCACACCATCCTGTTCTTGGCCTCTCTGCCCAAGGCAGCACTTTTCGACTCAGGCACCTGACCAGCGGCAGTAAAAGCAACTCCCCTGCACAAGTAAGCCGTGGGTACAGCAGCGCCTGATGCCCTCGAAGGCTCCCAGACCAGGGTCCCTGATCATGTGACCAGGGATGGAGCCGTGGCCTGAGACTGGGGGACGGGGCACCCAGGCCGAGCCCGAGGCCCACGGAGCTGGGTCTCCCGTGTTCCCACTGGGCACCGCCCACGCACCTCTGCAGCAGCGGCTCCAGCCAGCCCTCGTGGCACTCGCAGTGGCAGTCCAGGAAGGTGAGGATGTCGCCCTTGGCCCCCGAAGCCCCGGGCAACCGGGCGCACACCAGGCCCTCCCTCTTGGTGGTGTGGATTAGGTGCACCTTGGGCAGGTGGGCTTCCAGGCGCTCCTTCAGGTGCTCTGGGGAGGAGAATGGGGCAGCCGGCTCACTCCCGCCCTGCCCGGGCAAGGGAAGGCTGGGATGGAGAACTCTAGAACCACCAGCAACGTTCCCACGTGCCCCTCTTGGACCCAGACGCCCAGGTCTCAGGACTGTCAGGACTTGGTGCCCAGCTGGCTCTATCAGCATCGCCTCACGCTCACCTGCCCTGCACTCTGTCATGGGCAACACTGAATGACCCCGAATACTCTCTCCACGATTTCCAGCCGAGTACATGGCCACCACCCCAAAGACATCAGTCCCCCAGGTTAAGATGTTTGATCCCAACGCCCCACCTGGTCCTCTGAGCACACCAGGAGTGAGCCCTGAGCACAGTGCCAGGAGCAAGCCCGGAGAACCGCCCAGCAGGCCCCAGAACAAACAAGCGAGACTACAGTCCTGAGCGCCCCCTGCAGCCAGGTGTGGCCAGGTGACTGTTCTTCTGCAGGGTAGGAGGTGAGACCCCCTACTAGGTGCTGCCCAAGTACCCTGGACAACCTTCAGGACAGGTGGGAGTGAGAGAGAGAGGGGAGGGGCAAGGCTGGGGAAGGCAAGGAGCACAGCACCCCAAAGAAGGCGAGTGTTCACCCCTGCCCCCACCCCTGGCCCCCACACCTGCCTCCACACCTGCCCTCACACCCTCCCTCACAGTTGGCCCCCAACACCTCTCCCCCACCTCTGTCCCCAAGACCTCTCTCTCACACCCACCCCCCAACACCTGCCCTCTACACCTGTGCCCCCATGCCTATAGCCCATACCTATCCCCCACACCTGTCCCCCACACCTGCTCCCACACCTGCCCTCTACAGCCATACCCCAACTGCGAGGAGACGTTCCCTGTTGTCTCCTGTAAATCACTGTTATCTAGAGCCTCGCAGAGAACAGCCCAGCACAGCCTTCAATCAGAACCCGTCCACAGCGAGAACCAGACAGAGCTCAGAGGCAAGAGCAGGGGAGGGGAGGATGGGGGTCAAGGGAGGGCGGGGTGGGGGGAGGGGAGGCCAGGGGAGGGAAGAGGGGAGGCCGGGCACCTCTATCGCTGTAGTCATCCACCAGGATGACCTCCTCCAGCAGGATGTCTGGGGACGTCTCAAGGACACAGTAAATGTTGCGAATTAGGGTTGACCAGGCTTCGTTATAAAACGCGATGATCACGGACGTCGTTGGCAGACTTTCATAATTGTACTTCTGCTCTCTGCACCTGCAGAAGCAACACAGCCTCAGGGACGGGGAACACCCTGCACCGGGGCATCCCAGGCCTGGCACGGTGCTTCGAAGGACCTCTGAAGGGAACGTCAATCATGGTTGAGACCTGCCATACAATTTGGCCGCATCTTCTAGAAATGCTTTGCCCTGGAGCCTCCTGGAAGCCTCGGTAGCTCCCAAGAAAGGTTGTACAACGACACCCAAAAAGCCTGAAGTCACTCTGGTAAGGGCAGGCTGGGTCACCCACGAAGTCGTACTGTTGACATGGCCTCCAGGGCCAGATGGCCCAATGATGAACCTGGCTCAGATCCAATGCTTCAGGGCCATCCCTGGGTCGGGATGGGATCCTCCAGAGCCAAACTTGATGGTGCCCAGGGGGCAGGCAGTGTCCAGGGAGGCACTTGGGTCTTTTCACACGGTCCCCTGACCCTGAGCTCTCTCCCTGCTCTGAGGTTGTGTATTTAAGCTGGGCAGCAACGTTCACAGTTTTGCCACCCAAAACCTAGGCTGGCTCCAAAGACAGGAAGACGGTTCCATCCTCAGGCTGTGCAGGTTTCACCTCTGTCCACTCCCACTTCAACCCCACTGCCCAGCTTCTACTCAGCTCTCTCCTCCTCTGCCTGGCACCCTCCCTGCCCTCCTTCCAGAACCACCTGGAAAAAGCCCTGTGTGGAGAACACCTGTCTGGGGTGGCCGCTCCCTCTGGCCGTCGCCCGTTCCTGCATACCAAAAACTCATGTCCCCTCCACTCATCCCCTCCTCCCGTGGCCCAAGTTTCCTCACAGACATGTTTGACTCATGCGAGGCTTGGGGCTGGGGCACAGGAATGCTAGGGACACTGGTGGACACCACGGGGCAGCCTTGTGGGGAGAGGAGGTTCGGGAACATGTATGTCTGACTGACAATCAAATCCATCTCTGATGGTGGGGCACAGGGTCACTGTGGGCTTGTGCTGTCTGGGGAGCCTGTGGGCAGTGAAGGGTTCCACACTGGGGTGAGGCTCTGGGCAGAGAAAGTCCATCCAGTCCTTGAGAGGTTTGGGAAATACCTGGAGGTTTGCAGGTCCTTTACCTGAGGCATGATCTGGCCACTAGGGGGCCTGGCACCCAGGAAGCATTGGGGGCAAGGTTGGGGCTCTTCCCGGTGGACACTGCAGAGGGGGTGTAGACACAACAGGCACCATGGGCATGGGCATGACATGTCAGGTTCTGATCCATGGTGAGACCCCACAGGACAGCTCATGCTTCATCAAGAAGTATGAGCTGTTCCCTGGCAGGACCCGCCACACCCAATGCCACACACCCACACAGGCTGGGATGCATCCATTTGTAGAAACAATCTTGGAAACAGGACAGTGGCTGTCAGAGAGAATGATTCAGCCCTCTCCCCTGTCTCTCCTCTGCCACCAATTCATGATCCCTTAAACCGTCCCAGGTAGTGCCTAGAACTCAGTTGCTGACTGTTCCAGCCTCCATCCTTTTCAGGACTTCCTTTGCCAGAATAGAAAAAGTGCACTGGAGGAGGGGGAGCTCTCGGCTCAGACTTTTGCTTGGTCTGTAGCCCATGATTCTGTCTGCCAAGCCTAAGGGGAGGGAACCAAGCAGGCAACAAGAGCCAGAAGCGAAATACTAGGCAGGACCTCTGAGAGACCCAGGTCTAGGAGGTGGACAAGATGGATGGGTCAGGAATCACCAAATTTGACAAGAATCAAATGTGAGGTTTGCTCTGACAAAATGGTGCCCAAAACCAAATGGCAACCGGCTGAGTGGACAGCCACATTCCTGGAGTCAGAGATCACCTTGTCCCAGGTGAGGAAGACAAGACTTATCGCCCACCTGGTGACAGGAAGCCACCAGGCTTCATTCCAGGTTCCTTACCATTGACCCACGAACAGATGACTAGGACCAGACCAAGACAACTTCAAAGCCCCCTTCATCTAACCCAGGGCGCGGGTGTACCATTGCCTCACCTGAGGTTCGGAGAGTCCGCCCGGGAGCGCCCCCAGTAAGTTACTCCTATTTCCTTAACTTTATTTATATGTCTCTGTCCCTCTGTACGACCCAGATGGGGTTCCCAAATCTCTCACCGAGGAAGAGAGTGAGAGCAGTTTGCCCGAGCAGGGATGGAAGAGGCTCACGGGAACCCTCAAACAATGGAGCTTAGAAACTGGAGTCACCACTGTGGGAGCACCTGAGAGCAGTAGGCACCAATGTATGTTAGATGAAAGCTGTTACCACAGAATTGAGGTAGCCTGTAAACAACCTACATTATTATGCTGTCACCTGCTAATGCCCGTTTGGGGGTAGCTGGATAGAGCCTGCACACATGGAATACACTGGGATGCTTCCGGCAAACTCTTGGGTGCCACCTGTGTCTGGGTGAGACTCTGTAAGATTCTCAGAGAAAAAACTCCCAAGACAGTCGTTCAATGGGAGAACAGCTCTCCCCACCGGCAAGGGGTGAGCGGGGTCAAGCTGCTGATCCCCACAGTCTCCCAGCTCCCCAAACCTCAAGGCAAACCTGGACTGGGTGTTTCCAGAGTCCAGGGACCCAGAGGCCGGACACGGGGAGCTAAGCCCAGAGCCCCAGTAGAGGCTGCGAGAGGGTGTGCAGGACATGTGTGAGGTGTGCAGAACCGTGAGAGTGAATGGGCGACCCCAGGCCCATGGTGCAGGTAGAGGGGCAGGGCTATGAACTGGGCACTGAGGGGTAAACCAGGAGCTGCCTGTTCCTGCCCTGGCCAGCCTTACCAGGAGTGTGACTCCCAGTAGCAGTGTGACTGGCAGGAAGGGGCATGGCTGACCAAATTCCTGCAAATGACTAGAACAGGATGACTCTTCCTTCTGAGGCTTTGCCATCTGGTCTGACACATGGATCCGGACACACTTCCTGTCACCAGTAGCATGTCACTCAGCCAAGGCTGTCCCACCAGGTCCAGGTGTGCAGGAACAAAGAGGAGTCAGGGCCTGGTTCTCAATTACACGGGGTCTGAAGGTGCTGTGATGGTGGCAGTGGGACTTGTATTAGGGAACCTGATCGTCCACACAGAAGTGGGGCGCTATTATCAGGGATCAGCTCTGTACAGCTCGGGGACACTAGAAACATGTACCATCTCACAGCCCCATCCTGCTCCACTGACAACACACTGTCTTCCTGCCAGGGCAGGTGCCATGGAGAGGAACCCTGGCTGAGGGGTCAGCACCTTGGACCCACCTGCTGCAGGAGCACTTTCAAGTCCTCATCCTGAGAAACCTGATGTGGCCACTAGGGGGCAAAGTGGGGTCTGTCCCTGGTGCCACTGCAGAGGGGAATGGGGAAACAGGCACCAGGGGCAGGGGAGGCCATGGATGTGCTGCCGTGGAAGGCAGGGCTCTGGGTGCTGCATCCTGCCCTCCCTCCTGGGGACGCATCCGTGATTGAGACCTTCAACCCTTGGGGTGGACTCTCCTGGGGTCATTGACAGGCTTCACACAGGGGCAGGCAGGTGACGCGTCTTGCCATGGTGACATGGCAGAGGCTTCTCACAATCTAGAAGCAATTGTCAACTACTGGCCAGACCTGACCCGCCCAGTGACACACACACCCACACAGGCCTGGGATAGATCCATTTATTGCAACAATCGTGAAAATCAGACAGTGACAGTCAGGGAGAAAGCCCGCCTTCCTCCTTCCCCTCTTCTCAGCCAGCAATACAAAGTCCCCAAACAGCCCCAAAGAGTGTGTAGAATCCGGTCACTGTATGGTACCAGGGGCCAAGCTTCAGGGCTGTCATGCGCAGAAACAGGACCCCACAATGGGGAGGGGAGAGCTGAGTTGTGACTTCTGACCTCGTAATCATTGTTTGCTAGTGCTGGGGGGATATATCTGCCATCATGAGAGGTTTGGGGTTTGTGGGGATCTCTATTTGCTCCAGCCTTTGTGTTCAGGAGACCCTGTGGCGCCAGGGAACGTTCTTGACCTCATGCACCCCAAGCCTGTACTGAGTTTCCTGAGACTTCTCTCTGGCCTTCTGGACAGAATTTTTACTCAAAAAGTGGAAAATGCCCTGGACCATGGAAGGACAACCCACAAACCGGAAATATCTCAACATTTAGGTGGGAAAGCAGGGGTGAGAGGCATTCTCCACTCCTCTCTCCTGGGATATAGTCTAAGGTGGGGGGTGGGGAGGTGGTCATTTATTATTGCTACTCTTTGAACTATTTCTATGGGGGTGAGTATTTCTGCTCCTGGGACTCCTTATTGTGTAGTGTTGGAGGACATGTCTCCCATCTGAGCTCTGTTCTCTGTTGTGGGATATTTCCTACCCCAGAGCTCTTGTGTCTAGTTTGGAAAACAATTTTCCCCAACATCCCTGGTGTGTTTTTTTTGGAGGAAATTTCAGCTTTGCTCATTCCTGGTGTCGAGTAATTGTGACATTTCTGTCCTCGGAACCCTGCTGTCTATTGTTAGGGGAAACCTCTGCACCCCATGTCACTGGTGCCTACTGCTTGGGGCCTGTTTTTGCCTCCCAGACCACTAGAGTCTATTACTAGGGGACATTTCTGCCCCCCACATCCCCATAGCCCAGTGTTGGGGGACATTTATGCCTCCAGATGCACAGTCTTCCCCACACCACCAGCTTGTCTTTCTTGACTGTTACCACCTCCAGCTCCTCTGGCTTTATGATCTCCACTGTGTTCGCCTCCACTTCAGTGCCTTTGGATTGACTGAAACTGGATAGACTGCGGGGCAGCCCCAGGCTCTCAGCCAACCAAGGGAGGTGGAGGGCTCGGGAGCAGGGTCCGCCTGGTTCTGCCCCCAGGGTATCCTGCCTCTTGACCCCCACTGTGGGCTTCTTCCTCCTGAGGACCCTGACACACATTTTCAGGACACTTTTCTGTCAAAGCAGCAGCCAAGTCCTGCCCTGAGTCAGGCCACTATGGACTATCCAAGTGGACTGTCACTGCTCAGGCAGAGTCACGACTGGAGACCCAGTGCTGTCACCTCCTTCCCCTCCCTCACCCCTACCACCTAACAGGGAAATCCCTCTTATGGCCTCTAAGAATTTGAGCAGTCCTTCCTTAGGGCACTGGGAAAAGGCCGGCCCTGTCTGCTTGCAGCACTTTTCTTTGGGTGTTAGCACCACACCCAGACATGCTCAGGCTTTACCCCTGACTTAGCTCAGGGACCATACCTAGTGGAACTAGGGGGGCCCATTGATCCAACGTCAGCAGTGCGCAAGACGATCACTTTATCTGCTGGACTAATGTCCTGCTCCAAGCAGTACATTTCTTTCAGCTGCTTCCCACCTAACTCTCCTTCCTGTAGAGTTGGGCTCCCTTAAAGATGCCTCACTCCCCCTTCTGTACGGCACCGTGCCCAGGGAGACAGCCCCGTGGAACCCGAGGCTTCCACTCCCGAGCACTTTCAGACTTTTCAAGAATGGGCCCCAGGGATATTGCAGGGTTTAAGGTGCTTGCCTTGATGCGGCCCAGCCCTGTTCAAGTCCTGATACTAGGATCTCCTGAGCCCTGCTGTAGAGGAGAGTGCACCTCTACCCACATTTCTCGCAGGCTAATTTCAGACAGGCTACCCTGGGGAGCAGGATCTGCAATGAGGCACAGGGTCTGGGAGAGACGAGACAGGCACTGAAATCACCCGGGATGGCCCAGAGGTGGTCTGTCACACTGTTCAACTTAGAAACCTGGGAAAATCCCCCGAATTTTCCTACATTATTGATATGCTCCAGATCCTAATCTGCACCAAGAAAGCTTGGTCATTTCTTGTTCCATACTCTCCTGTCAGCTGCTTGCTGATACCCCGTCGCCCATCAGATCTGCTGTAAAACTGATCTCTCGCCTTGTGCGGTGTTCAGACTTTGGAGCTGTTCATTCCATTAGCACTATTATCTCATCATGTTCTCCCACATTCCAAAATGTGCTTTTTTTTCCTTTACGGGTCACACCCAGCGATGCACAGGGGTTACTCCTGGCTCATGCACTCAGGAATTACTCCTGGTGGTACTCAGGGAACCATATAGGATTCTGGGAATCAAATCCAGGTCAGCCGTGTGCAAGGCAAACACCCTACTCACTGTGCTATCACTCCAGTCCCTGCTGCTTGGTTTTTAGTTAGCTTCAGGCAGAAATTTTGGCAAAGTTCGCATGAGTTCATAGTCGTTGAAAATTCAAAGTAATATTAGTGCTACAATTCTCATTTGTGAAACAACAAAACTCACTACCAAGCAGGGGAGAAAGCAAGACAAGACCAAAAGGAAAAAGAGCAACACCCAAGCAGTGGCACCTGGTGCACAGGAGGAGTTGGCAGAGATCATGGCAGCTGGATGGCACTGCCACTCATCCAGTAGAGACAGCACTACCCCAGTGGAGTGGTTAAGGCCAGACCCCAGCACCTCCAGTGTGCCCTTGGTCTAGAGGAGGTGAGAACTGGCAGGGCAGACAAGGGGCAGGGAGAAAGAGGGGAGCCAGAGCAGGAGCAGGGGTCAGGGGTGGAGGATGCGGAGGGGCAGAAGGCAGGCCCCAGATCATTGCCCCAGAGGGCCATGACATGCTGCAGGAGAGAACAAAGTTCCAATATGACACCAGACAAGCTGTGACCCTCTGTGAATGGGAGTGGCAGACATTAAATGTTGCGTAGTTTCCAGAAATGTCTACTGACACCAGGACCACTAGGACAGTCTGACAGAGTCACAGGGAGTCCCCAGGCAGGCAGGGAAGGCAGGGTAACTTGGTACCTACACTCCCAAGAAGAGCCTCGTGGAAACGGTCGCCCCATGACCTCAAGACAGGGCAACATAGGAAGCAGAGTTTGATGAAGGTATCGGAGGTGCAGCCCTTCCCAGCTTTTGCTGGGCCTGAGAATCCATGGTCTCAGCAGATGCTGGGGGTTCCATATGGAAAACAAGGCTCTCCCTGTTCCCCACTTTAGTATCTTATTGGCGTTCGATCTCCCGACAGAGCTAGAAGAGCAAATAAATGTCCACCTTGACACTGTGTATTCCCCCTTTGGAAAATACCCTCTCCAGGCGCCCTCTAATGGCAGTATCATGCCCCTCTGCTGGTAAACTCATGCTAGGAGTGAGCCTCCAGAGACAGCCTCAATGTCAGGTAACTTGTGAGGTGTGGCTAGGGATAGGGAAAGATACTGCGCAGGTCTGGGAGGCAGGAATAGTGGTGGGATGTAGCTCAACTGGGAGCAACCCATTGGCCTCAGTTGAGAAGTCATGACCAGCGCCGAGTCAGTGTGGTCGCTCCTGCTGGTCACCTTGTGGTACCCAGCCCTTCCACTCTCTTGAGTCTGTTTTCCTCTAGTGCCCAATGATTGACCGGCCTGAACCTCAAAAGACGTGTTTCCCCCTTTGCAAATTGTTCCAGGAAGCAGACCCCTGTTTGCGTTTGGGCCAAAGGATCCAGAGACAGGAGGAAACCTCAGTTACTGTGGACCCATTGCCCAAGGATTCAAAAACTCGGCCACCTTCTTCAGGAAGACCCTGGCTCTGGACTTAAGAAAATCCTCGTTGGGGCCCTGGAATGGACCATCCTGCAATCTGTAGATGATAAGGTCTTAGTGTCAGAAGCCCAAGAGGACTGAAAGAGAGCCTCAGAGGCACTGCTCCAGCTCTTGGTTGAGGCTGGGCACCAGACCTTCTGGAAGAATGAGCATTTAGAAGTGAAAAAAAGAAAAATAACACAAAAAAACCCTTTCAAATCAGCAGTAGGGCTCCAGAGGCACAGAGGTTGATCCTCTTAGTGCTTGAGAAAGGGCACCAGGTTCTAGGGGCCCTGACCCAGGTTAGGGCCATTGGCAGAGGTCTGGGCATACCTGTCTCTGAGGCAGGGGGCTCTGATCTCTCGCTGTGCCACAGAGGTAAACAATCTACCTACCTCCAGGTCCCCATTCAGGGGTGACACTGATGACTAACAAAGGACCCCAGTGGCTACAAATTGCCCAGATGGCACAGTCTCTGGGATTATGATGTGAAAACCCACATCTAACTTTTGCAACTCTAGATTAATTCCCTAGCCTTTCTGCCTATCGGATGGGACCCCATCCTCTGACTTGCAAGAAGCAGTGGATTACATCTCTTGCTCAGAACCACTGAACAGTTCCGGAACAGTTTCCAACCTGAGTGGCATCTGGGTCAAGATCATAATAAAGAAGCCCTGAATCCCTCTGGAAAGGCTGGGGGGGAGGGGTGCGCTCGGGGAGGGATAGGGACAAGCGCGAAACATGGTGAGACCCCATGATCTCTTAATTTTCATATAAAAAATTGAAATTTATTTCTTTGGGTTTTTTACTGGTTCTTTATTTTATGTTTTGAGTTTGTTCCTGCACATATGGATGTGTTGGAGGCTGTGTAACTATTTTTTTATTCAAGAATTTTTTTATTATTTTTTTATTAGTGAAACACCATGAGGTACAGTTGTAGACTTATAAATTTTTTCCTTGGGTTTCAGTCACACAATGATCAAATACCCATCCTCCACCAGCGCCCATCCTCCACCACCACGGGTCCCAGCATCCCTCCCACCTCCCTTCCCCCTCCTTTCCCACCCTACCTCTGTGGCAGGGGATTCCCCCTTGTTCTCTTTCTCCATTTGGGTGCTGTGGTTTGCAAGAGAGGCCCTGAGTGGTAGTCATGTTTGGTCTATAGTCTACTTTCAGCATGCTTCTCCCACCCTGGGAGGATCCTCCCAGCACCCTTTATTTGGTGCCCTCTTCACTAGCTGAGCTTCCTTGGAGACTGTGTAACTTCTTTACATGCAGAGTGAGTCTCAATGTTGTTCTGTTTGGGTCAACTCACCACTCCTAGTACGCAGCATCCCTGCCATGGGGGCACGTCTGCAATTGCTTTGTGTAGCCCCATAGCCTCATAGCCCCATAGCCCCATTCCTCAATGAAAAAGGGGCAGAGGAGGGGAGAAGGAAGGGGGCAGGAAGGTGGAGGGGGGAAGAGGGGAAGGGGGGGAAGGAAGAGGGAAGTAAGACAAGGTTGGGGTAGATGAATATGATTTTGACAGGGTAGGTAAAAGACGGAATTACAGGTGAGTAAGAATTCTGTTGAACCATTTCTGACTCTTGGGGGGAACACATCACTTTCAGGCAGGTCACTTTGTGCCCTGGGCTGGATGTCTGCAGCCTCCTTACCTCATGGGCATCACAGTCTGTCTGATCTTCTGCCAACACCATTTGTCTTTGACGGGTTGTTGGCTCAGGTCTGTCTTGGATCTGGGTGTGATTTCCACCTCTAGGTGAAAGGGAGGATGGGGTGTGCATGGGGTGTCTTTAGGAAGGACACTGCCTTCTGGTTCTCACAGAACACTTGGGGTTCCAAGGCGGGTGTAGCCCGTAGGATGGCGGGGATCAAACCCAGATGAGCCATGTGCAAAGCAACAACCTACCACTGTCCTATCGGTCCAGCCCTTGAATTTCTTCTTGGAGGAAGTTTCTGTTCATTATTCCTCTCTGCATTTGTTTAATGGGGTTGGGAGATATTTTTTTTGTAAAGTTCTACCAATGTGCTATATAACTTGGATATTAGCCTTTTCTAAGCTAGTTATTGGGTAAATAATTTTTCCCATTCTGTGGGCTATCTTAGTAGCTTAGACACCATTGCTTTTTTTTTTTTTTTAAGATTGGTGTATCTTTGATTTTTCTGTTTTCTTTCCATGCTTTATAATTTGCTGACTACTTTGCAAATTTTTATTTTGTTTTTATAGAATTCTTTACAATAATTTATCACATTTAATATACAAACACAAATTCCACCACCATCGTGCCTTCCCACCACCATATTTTGAATGTTAACACTCCAAATCTTAGAGGTACTCTCCTGGGGTCATTAACAGCATACTCAGGGGCATGCAGATGACAGGCTCTAGACATGGTGAATCCCATGGCAAGGGCCACCCACAATCTAGAAGCAACTGCCAACTGCTGGCAGGACACACCTCGCCCAAGACACATACCCACATGGCCTGGGATGGATCCATTTATTGAAACAAGCTTGGAAATAGGACAGTGACTGTCAGAGAGTGACCCAACTTGCCTCCTTCCTCTCTCTTCTCCTCAATTCATTAGTGCCCAACCAGTCCCCAAAGAGTGTCTAGAACTGGTAGCTCTGATGTTTCCAGCCCCCATTAGCTTCAGGGCTGCCATATGGAGAAACGGGACTGTGTACTGGGGAGGGAGAGCTCCCACCTCAAGCCCTTGTTTGGCTTTTGGAGCTATCATGACTGAGGTTGGAGTGTGGCCCAGTTTAAATTTCTGCTCCCAACATCCCTGGTGCCTAGAGGTAGGAGACATTTTTGTCCCACTGATCCCTGCGGTCTAGTGTTGGGGGAACTTCTGTCCCCTTGATCCCTAGGGTCTAGTGCTGAGGGAAAGTGGAAGAGCGGGGAGGAGGGAGGAAGGAGGAGGGTGGGAAGAACTGGATCAGGGCTAGATTAGTTGGAATTGAAGAACACAGGGTACATCATCAGGGTAGAAAAAGTGGATTAATGGTGAACAAGCTTGCCAGCTGAACTCAAGCGGACAAGCTGGATTCTGGTTATTTGTGGGCAGGTCATTACAGGATCCGGATCTGAGGTCTGCGGCCTCCTGTTCCTCACAGACAGGAACAGGAGGGTCTCTCTGGGTTCTTCACACAATCCATCATCCCGCTCCCCAGTTCTGGACACCAGACCTTAGTCTCAGACCTTAGTCATCCAGATCCTTAGTCTTCTCACACGCCACCAGCCTGTCCTTCATGACCATCACCTCGAGTTCCATAGAGGTCATGGTCTCACAAACCTCCACTATGTTCACCTCCAACTCCGTGTTCTTCGACACTGGATTGACTATGGGGCACTCCAGGGTCTCAGCCAAGCATGGAAGGTGGAGGCATCTCAGGGGTCCCGCCTGGCTCCACCTCCCATGTAGCCCCACCTCCAGATCCCCATCAGGAACTTCTCCCTCCTGGAGACCCACCGCACCACTCACCCTCTTCAGGGTACCCTTGGAATTCCAGCAAGGCCTGGGGCTCAGTTGCTCCTGATTTCAGGACTGAGAATCCCCTAAAGATGAAGCCACCAGGTGAGTAGGCAGGTCTAGGGCCTGATGCGCCTTCCTGTCCCTGAGCCCCTGGCCACCCCCTCACCTGGGTTTCCCTCAGCTCCCTGAAGGTGGCCTCCAGCAGGGCCTGCTGCTTGGTTAGCACCTGCTGCAGCTGGTCCATGAGCGGCTTGTGCCTCAGAACCTGCTCGAACTTGGAGCCCAGGTGAGTGGGACATCCAGGTGTGGGGTTGCAGCTGTGTGCTGCTTTTGATACCATTAGGAGCATTCCAGGCTGCAGGCACTGCACCTTCTCGTCTTGCATGCACATCTCTGTCATGAGACAGGGCCGAAGGCTGTCCAGATCCCACCACAACATTCAGGGCCCAGACACACACACACAGGCCCAAGGAAAACAGCACATGTGGTAACCTGTCCCCTGCACATTCCTCAGGGGGTCTTTCTCCCAAGACCTAAGAGATGGGCCTCCCCCTACCTCGACCCGGCAGCCTCCCCGCTACTAGGACCCTCTGTGTGCAGTGAAGGCCAGTCCGCACCCCCACAACCCCTCTAGCCTCTTCTAGATTTTGATATATTATAGTGGGTGGCGTCCTGGCCTGTCCTTCCTCCCACCAACCCAGGCGGGCTCCTTCCCTCACAGTGGGTCTCCCCCGGCACCTTCTGTCATTTCTCCATATCCACCTTGTCCTGGTTCACTCCCCTTGCAGCCGATCCGGAGCTGGCTCTGCAGTAGCACCTGCTCTTCCTCCTGCTCATTCTCAGAGACCGACACTGGTCAGAGGCCACGTCCTACTGCGGGAGGCCGAGAACCTACTCCTGTTGCTCCCGCAGACACTCACCTGTTTGTCCTGCAGTCCCACCAGTGGGCACAAGGCTGGAGTGAGGACAGGCAGCCAGGGCATCCTGCTCTGGGTCCAGGGATGTGGAGGTCCAGCACCGACTCCCAGGCCCAAGGCGGGCAGCGCCTGGGCAATCTGTCCCCTGCACAGGCCCCCATGGTCTTGCTCCAGGGGCCTAAGAGATGAGACCTCCCTTGACTGGGGACCCTGTCTCCTGTCCTGTGCTCAGGGATCACCCGTAATGGTGCTCAAGGATCCATAGGAGGTGCCAGGGATCAACCCAGGATAGAAGTATGCAAAGCAGACACCTCACCACCTGTTCTAGCTTTTGATATATTACATTTCCTTGTTTGTTTGCTTCTTTGGTTTTGGAACCACAGCAGGGATCAGTCCCAGCCATGCTCAAGGGCCTCTATGGGACGCCAGATATTGAAGTCAGATAGCCCAAGTGCCCTTCCCGCTCTACTATCTCCGGGCCTCTTTCATCAATTTCAAAATAAAATTTTAACTTACCGTTGATTTTTTAATATTGCATCCCAAAAGGAATTCCACTTTACAATGGTGCGTGTGAAATTCCCAAATGCTCCAGTGAGTCCCACTGCAATCAGAACCGCCCCTCCCACTCTCCCCCCTCCTCTTTTTGCCATACTTGGACATTTTTGGAGGGACATACCCAGTGTTGCTCAGGCATCACTCCTGGCTCTGTACTCAGGGACGACTCCTGCTGGGGCTTCGGGATCATATGGGGTGCCCGGGGTCACATCTGGATTGGCTGGTCAACAAGGCAAATGCCCTACCCTTTGGACTACCTCTCCAATCCTGCAAGATACTTTTCTTGAAAGAAATTTACTCAGTAAGATGTGAAGGGAGGACGTGTTCAAAACAGAATGTGAGCTGAAAGAGCTGACCACTCCCCCTAACTTATAATGGCCAGTAACTGCCTGTACCTGTCAATCACAAACTGCCACTAGGGAAGGTCCCTTGGGCCTGTCCCCCACCCCCATCTCTGTACCCCAAAAGGCCTCTGCAGTTTCCCTGCAGCATTTTCCCACTTCCATATCTAATGCAAATGAAATTTTTTTGCCATTTATAAATGCCCATACAGAGTTTCCCCTTAAAGTAAATGAAATAATCATTTTTACAAAAGAGATTAAGTAATGACATGTTGAATGGTGCTCAAAGCAGGACACATTTGAACCACTGATCTACTCGTCATGGACTCTTTCCAAACTCAAGTCTAGCATCACATTTCCCCAATTCTATAATGATGCCAGCGCCTCAGCTGAGCTCTGGATTTTAACTCAGAAAATGTACTACACATCTAATTCTATAAATCGAAATATAAGCCATTCTCCTCTTAAAATTTATTTTTATTGAATCGATGTGAGATAGACCCTTATAAAGCTGTTCATGATTAGGCTTCAGTCATCGTTGTTCACCCATCCCTCCACCAGTGTACATTTCCCACCTCCAATGTTTCCAGTTTCCCTCCCAACACCCGCCCCCCCTCCCACATCTCCACCCAGGCCAGCCTTTTTTTTTAATGTTTATTAGTGAAACACCATAAGGTACAGTTATAGACTTACAAATTTTTTGTTTGGATTTCAGTTATACAATGACCGAGACCCATCCCTCCACCAGTGCCCATTCTCCACCACCACTGATCCCAGTATCCCTCCCACCCCCCTTCCCCCCACCCCACCCTGGCTCTGTGGCAGGGCATTCACTTTTGTTCTCTCTTATTGGGTGTTGTGGTTTGCAAAAGAGGCATTGAGTGTTAATTATGTTCGGTCTATAGTCTACTTTCTGCATGTATCTCCCATCCTGGGAGGACCCTCCCAACAACGTTTACTTAGTGCTCCCTTCTCTATCTGAGCTGCCTTTTCCTCCAGCATGTGTGGCTGGCCTCCAAGTAATGGGGCAAACTTCCTGGTACTTATCGCGACTTGGGTGTTAGTCTCCTATTTTGTTTCTTAATATTCTACAGATGAATGCAATCTTTCTATGTCTGTCCTTCTCTTCCTGACTCATTTCACTTAGCATGGTACTTTCCATGTAGTATCACTTGTATGCAAATTTCATGAATTCATCCTTTCTAACAGCTGCATTGTATTCCATTGTGTAGATATACCAAAGTTTTTTAACCAGTCCTCCGTTCTCAGGAACTTGGGTTTTCTCCAGATATTCAGGTCAGCCTTTTTGGAAGATGTTTTTATTATCTATCTTTCTCTCTGTTTGTTTCTGTCCCTGTCTGTCTCTGTCTCTGCCTTTTTTCTCTCTCTCTCTTTCTCTGTCTCTGTCTCTGTTTATCTTTCTCTGTCTCCCTTTTTGTGGTTTACAATACAGATACTGAAAGGGTATCAGGAATATCCCTTTACCTACTTTTAACACTCAAGGATTTCAAATTTGGACAAAAAATAGAATTGTTCTTCCAGGCACGTTGGCCAAAGGGAGAACTGGAAATGGTCTCTGCTATGGACAACCAGGGATCTGCAGATCTGCAATGACTGACCACAGCCTGGGCCCTGCTCTCAGTGTCCAGACAAGTCCTGAAGACCGGGAGGTCTCCAAACGCCAGATAGGGATGGGATGGACACCTGCCTACCAGGAACTCCTACAGAAGATGAAGGCCTCAGGCCACCTGGGCTCACTAAACTGGCCTGGTTTCTCATCTTCAAAATGGCCAGGCCTGGGTATCCGTGACATGATATACAGGTAAATTACTCATAGTATTATACGTGTATCTCCTGGGTGGCTCACCACAGTCTTGGAAGAACAGAGTGGGAGTCTGGTGTTCTTTGGGAGGTCAGGAACTGCGCTCAAGGGCCGCTACTTTTCCTTAGCTGCCGGAGGGCAGGGCTGGCACACGTCCAGCACTCCCCTCACCCTGCCACCTTTATGCCCTAAGAGAAGCCTTCCACCTACCCCGTGACTTTCAGGAAGTGCAAGATGACATGTATTTACTAGCCTCTGGGAAAGTGCCTTGTGACCCTGGGGGCTCAGGCACCAAATTTCCAACTGTGGGCAAGTGTTGGGTAAGGACTGGAAGGAAGAAGCCCTCCACATGCCCCCTCCCCTGCCCCAGGAACGGACCCTTTTGCAAGGCCCCTGAACCCCACGGCTCTCACAGCGGCAGGTGTCATGCCCTAGACTCACCACACTCAGGAAGACACAGGGGTCCCAGAGAGTGTTGGCAGAAGAGGGGACCTGCTTGGTATCCCACTGAGCAGTCAGCCTCGCCCTGGCCGTGTCCCAGGAGCTGCCTGTCAGTGCAGTGCGGGAGCATGAGGATCCCACGCGGGCCTTATCGGGTCTCTGCTGTTTCCTAGCCTGTGACTATTTCTCTCTTGCATCTACAATGTGGGGTCCCCGCCAAACTGACTTTGGAATTGATCTTTTTATGTGCGGTTGAAGGCATTGATTGGTCTAGGATGTTGACTCCCAAGTTCCAGGTAAAGCCCATATGTTTCCTTTGGTTTTCGGCATGTGGCTCAGTGAGGATGTTGGGAATTTTCTGGTGTGAAACTATGTAGACCGAAGGGCGTCATTTCCCAGACCAGACTATCAGGGAAATGTTAGTTTTTCTCTCCTTGATGGCCTTGGTATGCTCTTGGGCTCCTGGCAAAGAGACCCCCACACAGACACTGCTTGATGCTTGATACAGTCACAGGTGGGTCCTGATCTCATCCTGGACATTCATCTTACTAAAGCTTCAGTTTCCCAGTGATTGTCCTTGATTCAAACATTCCCAAATGTGCATTGCGTGGAGGGCCTTGAATGGACCTCGGACAGGCGCCAGACGACCCTGATTTGGACAAGGGAAGGCCTAAGGTCCCACATGTGAGATGATCCAGAGTACATCATGGGACAGTCTCTGGCCAAAAGAATGGACACAGACCCCTTGGGTCTGGGATAGACAAAATAAAACTGTCCCCAGGACTGGAGTCTGGGGAGTAGGAGAATAAGACATGGGCCAGAAAAAGCCAACAGATCTGACCTTTCATGCCTGACTTTACATTGAACGAAATTTGAAGCGGCAGATTAAAGGAATCTGTAATTCTCTTACTGAGCTTATGAAAGATGACAGGCAACATTGATGAGAAGCAAATTTCACCATTGCTGTAAACGTTTAACATAAAGAGGTGAGGAAACAGAAAGTGTAGAACCGTGGGTCTTCTGGCAGGGAACGCTGGAGGCATGCTGGGGGTGAGCAGGGTAGGAAACGCTCGGGCACTGAGGGTCTGCCCCAACGGCACTGCTGCCAGCACCTAGAGTAGCCCTGGTCTCCTTGGTCACAAATACTAACAGTAATAGAAATGGGGAGTTGTGCTGAGCCCCCAGGGTCGACTCTCTGGTGCACTGAGCAAACACCATGGATTGCCTGAGGCTTCCAAAGCAGATGCAAACTCTGCAGGTGCCCGCAGAGACCAGGCAGGGGAAGGAGACAGAGTCTGGGTGGTTGGTGGGGTGCGGTACAGGAATCCTGACAAAGGTCACCAGCAAGTGCAGACCTGGGTGCTAGTTTCATCTTGATTGACAGTTGACCTTGATGAACATGGAGTCATTGAGAATATACCCTGGATGGTGGGATCATGACGCGGGGGGCGGGGGGCAGGGGGTGGGATGTGCCTGCGAACTGTGCTCTGCTCCTTTGCCTGAGCAGCCCAGAGGTGAAAAAACATCACCCCATCCCCAGGGCTGATTCTGGTCTCCTCACTGCTCTGCCCCAGAGGCCAGATGGGGGCTGTGGTGATTGGGAACAGGAAATGGGTCTCTGACTCAACTGGCCACCCAGGTAGAAAAACACCTTACACGTCCAGAATGCCATGGGCAGTAAGGGTCCAGAACCAAACTGACTCCCTGGCTGCAGTTGTCTTTCCAATCAATGGGCCCTGGGCCTGCTCAGTGCCCAGCAGGTAGGAAAAGGTGTTTTCTCCAATGAGGACTGAACGCTGCTCTACTCAAACCAGTCAGGAGGGGGAGGGGGCTTTGAGCCAGTTGAAAGAATGAACTCGAGAAGGGCCAGGGAGCTGGAGGCTGGTCAGGCCCAGCCGTGGTCGGGTTTGGCCACTCCTGAGGGCCTCACTGTAGAATGGACATCTCTCAGAGTCAGGAGAGAAATGGGAAACAATCCCAGACAAACTCATCACTGAGCATCGCCAGAAGATTAACCTGCAGGTGCTAGTTTGTCAGGATCAGCTGCAGCGGGGTGAGCTAAGGGGGGCTCGCAAATGATTCTGTCTGCCAAGCCTAAGGGGAGGGAACCAAGCAGGCAACAAGAGGCAGAAGCGAAAAACTAGGCAGGACCTCTGAGAGACCCAGTCTAGGAGGTGGAGAAGATGGATGAGTCAGGAATCACCAAATTTGACAAGAATCAAATGTGAGGTTTGCTCTGACAAAATGGTGACCAGAACCAAATGGCAACCGGCTGAGTGGACAGCATCATTCCTGAGTCAGAGATCACCTTGTCCCAGGTGAGGAAGACAAGACTTAATGCCCACTTGGTGACAGGAAGCCACCAGGCTTCATTCCATGTTCCTTACCATTGACCCACGAACAGATGACTAGGACCAGACCAAGACAACTTAAAAGCCCCCTGAGTCTAACCTAGGGCACGGGTGTACCATTGCCTCACCTGAGGTTCAGAGAGTCCGCGCCGGAGCCCCCCAGTAAGCTACTCCTATTTCCTTAACTTTATTTATATGTCTCTGTCCCTCTGTCTGACCCAGATGGGGTTCCCAAATCTCTCACTGAGCAAGAGACTAAGGGAGAGCAGGTTACCCGAGCAGGGATGGAAGGGGCTCACGGGAACGCTCGAACATTGAGCGTAGAAACTGGAGTCACCACTGTGGGATCACCAGAGAGCACTAGGCACCACTGCATGTTAGATGAAAGTTGTTACCGCAGAATCAAGGTAGCCTGTAAACAACCTACATAATTAGGCTGTGACCTGCTACTGCCCCTTTGGGGGATAGCTGGGTAGAGCCTGCACACATGGAATACACTAGGATGCTTCCAGCAAATTCTTGGGTGCCACCTGTCTTGGTGAGACTCTGTATGATCCTAAACGGAAAAACTCCAAAGACAGTCGTTCAATGGGAGAACAGCTCTCACCACTGGCAAGGGGTGAGAGGGCTCAAGCCGCTGATCCCCACAGTCTCCCAGCTCCCCAAACCTCAAGGCAAACCTGGACTTGGCATTTCCAGAGCCCAGGGGCCCAGAGGCAGGACACAGAGAACTAAGCCCAGAGCCCCAGTAGAAGCTTCGAGAGGGTGTACAAGATATGTGTGAGGTGTGAAGATCCATCAGAGTGAATGGGCGGCCCCAGGCCCATGGTGCAGTTAGAGGGGAAGGGCTATGAACTGGGCACCCAGGGGTAAACTGGGACCTGCCTGTGCCTGCCCGGAACAGCCCTACCAGGCTGATCCCTGGTGCCTCCCCGATCCCTGGTTCCCATCCAAGTAGGAATGTGACAGGCAGGAAGGGGCATGGCTGACCAAATTCCTGGAAATTACTGGAACAGGATGGCTCTGCCTTCTGAGGCTTTGCCATCTGGTCTGATACATGAATCTGGACACACTTCTTGTCACCAGTAGAGTGTCACTCAGCCAAGGCTGTCCCACCAGGTCCAGGTGTGCAGGAGCAAAGAGGAGTCAGGGCCTGGTTCTCTATTACATGGGGTGTGACCGTGCTGTGATGGTGGCAGTGGGACTTGTATTAGGGAATCTGATGGTCCACAAAGAAGTGGGGCGCTATTATCAGGTATCAGCTCCGTACAGACTCGGGGACGCTAGAAACATGTTCCATTCACGGCCCCATCCTGTTCCACTGATAACACACTGTCTTCCTGCTGGGGTGGGTGCCATAGAGAGGGACCCTGGTTAAGGGGACAGCACCTTGGACCCACCTGCTGCAGGAGCACTTTCAAGTTCTCATCCTGAGAAACCTGATGTGGCCACTAGGGGGCAAAGTGGGGTCTGTCCCTGGTGCACTGCAGAGGGGAATGGGGAAACAGGCACCAGGGGCAGGGGAGGCCATGGAGGTGCTGCAGTGGAAGGCAGGGCTCTGGGTGCTGCATCCTGCCCTCCCTCCTGGGGACGCATCCGTGATTGAGACCTTCAACCCTTGGGGTGGACTCTCCTGGGGTCATTGACAGGCTTCACACAGGGGCAGGCAGGTGACGCGTCTTGGCATGGTGACATGGCCGAGGCTTCCCACAATCTAGAAGCAATTGTCAACTACTGGCCAGACCTGCCCCGCCCAGTGACACACACATCCACACAGGCCTCGGATAGATCCATTTATTGCAACAATCATGAAAATCAGACAGTGGCAGTCAGGGAGAAAGCCCGCCTTCCTCCTTCCCCCCTTCTCAGCCAGCAATACAAAGTCCCCAAACAGCCCCAAAGAATGTGTAGAATCCGGTCACTGTATGGTACCAGCGGCCAAGCTTCAGGGCCGTCATGCGCAGAAACAGGACCCCACAATGGGGAGGGGAGAACTGAGTTGTGACTTCTGACCTCCGAATCATTGTTTGCTAGTGCTTGGGGGATATATCTGCCATCCTGATCCCTTGGACCTTGTGGAGGGGGACATTTCTTCCCTGCGATCCCTCGGACCTTTTGGACGGGGACACCTTGACCCCTCTGAGACCTCGGACCTTGTGGAGGGGGACATCTCGGCCTCCCCGATCCCTGGCGTCTAGTGGTGGAGGGGACATCTCGTCACCCCCCAATCCTGGCGTCTAGTGGTGGGGGGGCATTTCTGGCCCCCCCATCCCTGGCGTCCAGTGGTGGTGGAGGCATCTCTGGCACCCTCATCCCTGGCGTCTAGTAGTTGGAGGGCATCTCTGGCCCCCCCAATCCATGCCGTCTAGTGGTGGGGGGGCATCTCTGGCTGCCCCCGATCCCTGGCGTCTAGTGGTGAGGGGGCATCTCTGGCACCCCCGATCCCTGGCGTCTAGTGGTTGGGGGACATCTCTGGCCCCCCCGATCCCTGGCGTCTAGTGGTGAGGGGGCATCTCTGGCCCCCCCCGATCCCTGGCGTCTAGTGGGGGGGGGCATCTCTGGCCCCCCGATCCCTGGCGTCTAGTGGTGGGGGGGCATCACTGGCCCCCCCCGATCCCTGGCGTCTAGTGGTAGGGGGGCATCTCTGGCACCCCCATCCCTGGCGTCTAGTGGTTGGGGGGGCATCTCTGGCCCCCCGATCCCTGGTGTATAGTGCTGAGGGGGCATCTCTGTCCCCCCCAATACCTGGCGTCTAGTGGTTGAGGGGGCATCTCTGGCCCCCCCGATCCCTGGCGTCTAGTGGTCGGGGGGCATCAATGGCCCCCCCGATCCCTGGCGTCTAGTGGTGGGGGGGCATCTCTGGCCCCCCCATCCCTGGCGTCTAGTGGGGGAGGGCATATATGGCCTGCCCATCCCTGGCGTCTAGTGGTGGGGGGCATCTCTGGCCCCCCTTGATACTTGCCCTCTAGTGGGGGGGAATCTGTGACCCCCCCCAATCCCGGGCGTCTAGTGGTGTGGGGGCATATCTGGCCCCCCCTTGATCCTTGCCCTCTAGTGTGGGGGGAATCTCTGGCCCCCCCCAGTTCCCTGGCGTCTAGTGGTGGGGGGCATCTCTGGCCCCCCCTTGATCCTTGCCCTCTAGTGGGGGAGGAATCTCTGGCCTCCCCGATCCCTGGCGTCTAGTGGTGGGGGGGCATTTCTGCCCCCCCTTAATCCTTGCCATCTAGTGGGGGGAATCTCTGCCCCCCCCGATCCCTGGCGTCTAGTGGTGGGGGGCATCTCTGCCCCCCCTCAATACTTGCCCTCTAGTGGGGGGGAATCTCTGCCCCCCCCGATCGCTGGCGTCTAGTGGTGGGGGGCATCTCTGCCCCCCCTTAATCCTTGCCCTCTAGTGGGGGGGGAATCTCTGGCACCCCCTGATCCCTGGCGTCTAGTGGAGGGGGAATTGTGCCCCCTGATCCCTGGGGTTCCTAGGGGTGGGGACATTTCTTACCCCACATCTCGGGGTCTAGTGGATCGAGACTTTACTGTCCCCCTGATCTCCCGTTTCTTGAGATGGAGAATAGTTGTGGCTATGCCCTGATCCCTGGTCTTGCAGTGAGGGATATCCCTGGTTCTAGTGGAGGGAGAAGAGCAAAGGGCAGAGGAAGAAGGCAGAACTCGGGTGGCCTGGGGAGGACGGGGCTGGGCTAGATCAATTAGGTGAGAGAGGCAGGTTGCGTCAGTGCAGTAAAATCGAGGTGTCAGCGGGCTGTCAGGCTGCCAGTGGAGCTCTTGCTGACCAGCTGCATTTTGTGGATTTTCGGCAGGTCATTACAGGACCTGGGTCCGATGACGGTGGACTCCTCTTCCTTAAGGACAGCAACAGGAGCGTCTCTGGATCTCACACAGGCCATGGTCCCTGTCCCTTGGGACTTGACTGTCTCTTCCAGCTCCTGGACTCTGGCACTCCTCCTGCCTGGCCTCCTGTGCCTCCTCCTTGTCTGTGGCCTCCAGCTCCTCACGTTTTGTGTCCAGAAGCACCTGTGTGTTGTTCGTCTCCACGCCAATCCCTTTGGAGTGGATGGGATGTGGGGCAGCATTAGGGTCTCAGCCAAGCAAGGGAGGTGGGGGGTTGGGGGTGGGGCCACCTGGCTCCCCTCCCCAGTAGCCCCGCCCTCTGACCCACAGGGGCTTCTCCCTGTTACTCACCCTTTTCCGGGTCTCCTTTCCACTGTACCAGGTTCTGCAGCTGCTGTTTCTGCTGCTGAGTCCCACAGAAGAGCACCTGGGGTGAAGGCACTAGCTGAGGAGGCAGGTCTAGGGCCCTCCTGCCCCAGAGCCCGTGGCCCCTCTCTCACCTGGTCTCCCTCAGCTCCCTGATGGCGGCCTCCAGAAGGGCCTGCTGCCTTGGTGGCACCTGCAGCAGCTGGTCTATGGGCTGCTTCTGCCGCAGCATCCGCTGGTACAGCTGCTCCTCCTTGGAGCCCAGGTGACAGCGGGCATTCAGGTGCTCTTGTCGGCAGCTATGTGCATGTCCAGGTACCAGCAGATCGGCCCCAGGGAAGCCATTGGCACTCCACCTTTTCGTCCTGCCCTTGCATCTGGGGGAGGTAGGACAGTGTCTGTGAGAACAGGCAGGAGGGCCAACTAGATTCCAGCCAGGAGATGCTGGGCTCAGACCCTCACCCACAGGCCTCCATGGGGTCTTTGTCCCAGAGCCTAGGAGTTGGGTCTCCCTCTGCCTCGGATCCTGACTCCTACCTGGCAACTGCCAACTCCAGACCCCTCTGTGTAGTGTGGGCCAGTCAGTGCCACTATAGCCCTCAGGGCATTCTGACCTGTCCTTCCTGCCATCACCCAAGGCAGACTCTTGGCCTCACAGGGGGTCTCACCAGCCCATTTCACAGAGCAAGAAAGTCACAGCCCAGAAGACTGAATTGTTATGCCCCAAGAATACCCCAGGGTGGAGGGGAGCTGATGGCCAGCAAACCCCTGCACCCTCTCTCAAAACTCTTCGAGTACGGTAACTTTTCGTGGGCTCACAGTGAAGTCATGTTGGAATGATAGGTGATAATTGGAGATGATAGGAGACTCGTTCAGCTCCAAGACTGGGGAATGTTACCCAGACCCCTTCCACTGTTACAGAGACACAACTCGAGCCTGGCCAGGCTCCCGGCCTGCCACCCCACAGCCCTCAGACTCCAGGCGGCGCTGCGCCCGCTTCTCTCACCCCAGCTCAGTCCCCTCGGCCCCCACTCGCATCCGCAGTTGTTCTCCGTGTTCACCCATTGTTCCTGGAACCTCCTGCCTCCACCTGTCCTTCGAAATGTTTTCAACGATGTGGCTGTTTCGGGGGCACCCAGAGGCCGGTAGACCTGAGAGGAAGCAGACAGTCTAGGACCCCAGACCTTCAACCCCACCCAAACTTCATGGTCCACAGCCCGGACTCTTGGTTCCTCCTGCTTATCTCGGAGGCTGCTCATTTCTCACCGCCATCTGCTCCTCTGGACCCCTTAAAAAGTGGATTCTTTCCTGCTTTGGACCCACTGGAGCCCTCCTGGCAGTGCTGGCAGGGACACGAGGGACAACGAGAAACAAGCGTTCTATGTCCCGGCCCTAGAGCTCTCTGCATTTTCAGGGTCGTAACATTCTGGGGAGTGGACAGCTGACCCCATTTCCTCTGGCTGCCCGCAGAGCAGGACACAGGTGTGGAGGGACAGGGAGACTCGCCCAGCTCCTGCTCCCAGCCTGTCTCCCGTGTCACAATGCCCCATTCACAGGGCCCCTCCCTGGAAACTCGAAGTCAGTCCTCCCCGACTTGCCCTCCTCAGACATCACAGACTTCAAGCTCCTGGTGCTGTGCACCAGCCCAAATCACTCAACCCTTAAGGATGACGCTCTGCATTGCAAACTTCTGCCTTTATCAGATACACTTGATGTTTTAAAATTCTGTTCTTTCAGCTCTTTCTGTCCCAAGCAAGAGGGGAAGGGTGTTTTTGCACAGTTAAACCCACTGCCAAAAGGGTCTGTGGTGAGGTTTCTGGGAGTCGGGGACCCTGCTTTGACTCCCCAGCTCCTCAGTGATGCCCTGAGCTCCCACCCCCATTGTTTCCTGAGTTGGGTGGGCCAGTGTCCAGCCACCCAGGTCTTTGGTCAGCGGGAGCCCAGGAGATCCTATTCTGGTGGCAGGAGGAAACAGGGCCTGGAGAGAGGGTCTCTCGGGACTCCCATCTCAGAGTCCCGGGAGACCCTGGCGAGGACAGAAGTTGCTGGAGGACAAGACTGCCTGAAAACGTGGCTGTCAATGGGCGGAGGCTTTCTCCTGGGACTCCAGGCCACACACTGACCAGTGCAGAACCAGCGCATGGCCCAGTGTTGGCGGGTTACCACCGACCTAGCACTTTTTCTTCCCATCTTTTCATGCTCTGCCAATTTCCAATGATCCCCTAGGGAAAGGGTCAACATGCAGAAGGTGCATTGCGGCCACTTCTCCCATAAGCCTCCTTGAGAGAGGGTGTCCTGAGGGGCGGGGCCACGAGCATTTCTATAGGCAGGGATGTGGCCGTGGCCTCAGGACACTCTGGGTGATTCCTCCCTGCCTTGCCCTCCTCAGACATCACAGGCTTCAAACTTCTGCTGCCAAGCACCAGCCCAAATCATTCACCCCTAACGGATGAGGCGCTGCCATGTGACTCTCCGCCTTTACAAGATATATCTGATGTTTTAAAATTCTGTTCTTCCATCTCTTTCTGTCCTAAATTAGACGAGAAGGGTGTGGTCGCACGGTAGGAGGTTTTTGGCAGGAGGGTCTGTGGTGAGGGGTCTGTGTACCCGGGGACCTTGCTTTGACTCCTCAGCGCCACTGAGGCAGCTCCTCACCATTGCCCTGAGCTCCCACCCCCATTGTTTCCTGAGCTGGGGAGCCAGTGTCCAGCCACCCAGGTTTTAGACAGCAGGAGCCCAGGAGGTCCTCTTCTGGGGACAGGAACGGACAGGTCCTGGAGAGGGGCTCTCTGGGGACTCCCATCCCAGAGTCCCGGGAGACCCTGACGAGGACAGAGGCTGCTGGGGACAAAACTGCCGGAAGACTTGCTGGAAATGGGCCAGGGCTTGATCCTGTGGCCTCGGGACCATACACCGACCAGTGCAGGGCCAACGCAGGGCCTTTTCTTACCGTCCGTTGCGCTCTGGCAATTTCGAACGATCCCCTAGAGATGACCCCTACAGGTGACCCGTAGATGACCCGTAGAAGGGTCACCATCTGGAGGTGACCCCTAGATGACCCCTCGAAGGGTCAACAGGGGGAAGGTGTGTTGGGGCCACTTCTCCCTCAAGCATCCTTGAGAGAGGGTGCCCCGAGGGTTGGGGCCACGAGCTTTTTTTATAGGCAGGGATGGGGGCGTGGCCTCGGGGCTGCAACCCCATTGGCCAGGGATTAATCTATAACTCCCAGGGGTAACCTCACAATGAAGGCTGCACCAGCCTCTGCCCTGGTGGGCCTGACGGGCCTCCCCACCCCACCCGGACCCTCGGGCACTGCCCCCTACCGACGATGGTCGGTTGGAACTCTGTGGGCCCCACGGTGGGCCAGGAGCACTGACAACCTTTGGGTGTCCTGTAGCTCAGTCCACGACTTTCTCATTCCCAGAGATCACGTCCCCCCATGCCCAGGCTGGGCTGAGGTGCCAGGATTAGCCCTGAGGACCCCTAGGTCTGGCCTGGCTGCCCCTGCCCACCCCCTCACCTTGGTTTCCCTCAGCTCCCTGAAGGTGGCCTCCAGCAGGGCCTGCTGCTTGGTTAGCACCTGGTGCAGCTGGTCCATGAGCTCCTTGTGCCTCAGAACCTGCTCGAACTTGGAGCCCAGGTGAGTGGGACATCCAGGTATGGGGTTGCAGCTGTGTGCTGTTTTTGATACCATTAGGAGCATTCCAGGCTGCAGGCACTGCACCTTCTAGTCTTGCATGCACATCTCTGTCATGAGACAGGGCCGAAGGCTCTCCAGATCCCACCACAACATTCAGGGCCCAGACACTCACACACAGGCCCAAGGAAAACAGCACATGGGGTAACCTGTCCCCTGCACATTCCCCTGGGGGTCTTTCTCCAAAGGCCTAAGAGATGGGACCTACCCCTAACTCGACCCAGCAGCCTCCCCGGTACTAGGACCCTCTCTGTGGAGTGAGGGCCAATTCGCACCCCCAAAACTCCTCTAGCCGCTTCTAGATTTTGATACATTATAGTGGGTGGCGTCCTGGCCTGTCCTTCCTCCCACCACCCCAGGCGGGCTCCTACCCTCACAGTGGGTCTCCCCCGGCACCTTCTGTTATTTCTCCATATCCACCTTGTAATGATTCACTCCCCTTGCAGCCGATCCGGAGCTGGCTCTGCAGTAGCACCTGCTTCTCCTCCTGCTCATTCTCAGAGACCGACACTGGTCAGAGGCCACGTCCTACTGCGGGAAGCCGAGATCCCAGTCCTGTTGCTGCTGCAGACACTCACCTGTTTGTCCTGCAGTCCCACCTGTGGGCACAAGGCTGGGAGTGAGGACAGGCAGCCAGGGCATCCTGCTCTGGTTCCAGGGATGTGGAGGTCAAGCACCGACTCCCAGGCCCAAAGCTGGCAGCGCCTGGGCAATCTGTGCCCTGCACAGGCCCCCATGGTCTTGCTCCAGGGGCCTAAGAGATGAGACCTCCCTTGACTGGGGACCCTGTCACCTGTCCTGTGCTCAGGGATCACCCCTAATGGTGCTCAAGGATCCATACGAGGTGCCAGGAATCAGCCCAGGATAGAAGTATGCAAAGCAGACACCTTACCAGCTGTTCTAGCTTTTGATATATTACATTTCCTTGTTTGTTTGCTTCTTTGGTTTTGGAACCACAGCAGGGATCAGTCCCAGTCATGCTCAAGGGCCTCTATGGGACGCCAGAGATTGAAGTCAGATAGCCCAAGTGCCCTTCCCGCTCTACTATCTCCCGGCCTCTTTTGTCTTTTTCAAAATAAAAATTTTAACTTTACGTTGATTTTTCTACACTGCATCCCGAAAGGAATACCAGTTTACAATGGTGCATGTGAAATTCCCAAATGCTCCAGCGAGTCCCACTGCAATCAGAACCACCCCTCTAACTATCCCCCGCTCTCTTTTTGCTATACTTGGACATTTTTGGAGGGACATACCCAGTGTTGCTCAGGCCTCACTCCTGGCTCTGTACTCAGGGACGACTCCTGGTGGGGTTTCGGGGATCATATGCGGTGCCCGGGGTCACATCTGAATTGGCTGGTCCACAAGACACATGCCCTTCCCTCTGGACCACCCCTCCAATCCTGCAAGATAGTTTTCTTGAAAAAAACTTACTCAGTAAGATGTGAAGGGAGGACGTGTTCAAAAGAGCATGTGGGCTGAAAGAGCTGACCACTCACCCTAACTTCTAAAGGCCAGTAACTGCCTGTACCTGTCAATCACAAACTGCCACTAGGGAAGGTCCCGTGGGCCTGTCCCCCAACCCCATCTATGTACCCCGAGAGGCCTCTGCAGGTCCCCTGCAGCATTTTCCCACTTCCATATCTAATGCAAATGAAATTTGTTTGCCATTTATAAATGCCCATACAGAGTTTCCCCTTAAAGTAAATGAAGTAATCATTTGTAAAAAAGAGATTAAGTAATGACATGTTGAATGGTGCTCAAAGCAGGACACATTTGAACCACTGATCTACTCATCATGCACTGTCTACAAACTCAAGTCCAGCATCACATTTCCACAATTCTATAAAGATCCCAGTGCCTCAGCTGAGCTCTGGATTTTACCTCAGAAAATGTACTACACATCTAATTCTATAAATCCAAATATAAGCCATTCTCCTATTAAATTTTTTTTATTGAATCGATGTGAGATAGACCCTTACAAAGCTGTTCATGATTAGGCTTCAGTCATCATTGTTCACCCATCCCTTCACCAGTGTACATTTCCCACCTCCAATGTCTCCAGTTTCCCTCCCATCACCCGCCCACCCACCTCTCCACCCAGGCCAGTCTTTTTTTAAAAATTTTTATTAGTGAAACACCATAAGGTACAGTTATAGACTTACAAATTTTTGTGTTTGGATTTCAGTTATACAATGATCGAGACCCATCCCTCCTCCAGTGTCCATTCTCCACCACCACGGATCCCAATATCCCTCCCACCCCCACTCCCCCATGCCACTCTGGCTCTGTGGCAGGGCATTCCCTTTTGTTCTCTCTCTCCTTTTGGGTGCTGTGGTTTGCAAAAGAGGCATTGAGTGGCATTCATGTTTGGTCTATAGTCTACTTTCAGCATGCTTCTCCCATCCAGGCAGGACCCTCCCAACACCCTTTACTTGGTGCTCCCTTTCCTATCTGAGCTGCCTTTTCCCCCAGCATGTGTGGCTGGCCTCCAAGCCATGGAGCAAACCTCCTGGTACTTATCGCGACTATTCTTGGGTGTTACTCTCCTATTTTGTTACTTTATATTCTACAGATGAATGCAGTCTTTCTATGTCTGTCCCTCTTTTTCCGACTCATTTCACTTAGCTTGGTACTTTCCATGTAGTACAACTTGTATGTAAATTTCATGAATTCATCCTTTCTAACAGCTGCTTAGTATTCCATTGTGTAGATGTACCAAAGTTTCTTTAACTATTGCCTACTGACCAAGTAAAAGAATGCTTGATTTTTCATTCCCCCTTTGTCCTGCTCAAAGCTGGGCAACTTCCCAGGTTTCCAGGCTTTCAGGGATTCCCCACAAAACCCCAAGCAAGGCTGCTATCAATGCAGAAAGCCAGGCCATTTCAAAAAGGAATGTCCCAACAACCCCTTGCGGAAGAAGGGGGGATCACCCGGGCTATGTCCCAGATGCAAGAGAGGCAATCACTGGGCAGCCAAGTGTCGCTCCCGACCGAATAACTTAGGCAATCCACTGCCACAGGGAAAAGGCGGGAGGGGCCTGCCTCGGGCCCTGCAAGCCTTCAGGCAGGAGGCCTATCAGACATCGGGTCAAAGTATCAGCCAGCTCCCCTGTGGAGCTTCCCTCAGTCTGTCAGGGGTTCCTCAATTCCCAGCTCAGGTCTAGACCTTTATGCCTCTGTCCGGGCGGTACTAACACCACCTAAGGGAATTGAAAGTTTGGAGACGGGGGTCTATGGCCCCCTACCGCCCGGAACCACTGGCCTCATTCTAGGGTCAGAAAAGGCTCTCCTGCAAGGATTGCAGATATACCCAGGATCTATCACAGAGAGCTACATAGGACAAATTCATGTCTTGGCAGATTCCCCCCGTGGCATTGTGACGATAGAAAAGGGACAGCTGATTGCACGCCTGCTCCTCCTCCCGACGTGGCAAGGCCCCACCTCGACGCTCTCGTTCCAGGGTCAGACAAACGGAGACTGCTCAGATAATCCAGCCCAAATATTTTGGATTGCCCATATGGCTTCCCGACCACGCTATGCGCTAAGAATCAACTCAAACGAATTCTCTGGGCTATTAGATACTGGGGCGGATGTCTCAGTCATATCCAGTAAATATTGGCCTGCCAACTGGCCTGCCACAATGGCTACAGCCATTTTGCAAGGACTTGGCCAAGTCCGACCCAGCCGTAGCGCCCAAGTATTGATCTGGGAGGACGCCGAGGGCCATAAGGGCCAGTTCCAGCCTTATATTGTCCCAGAACTCCCCACCAATCTTTGGGGACGAGATATACTCTCAGCTATGGGCGTGGTTCTGGTTACATCACCCAGTCTCTCGCAGACATGCCAGTCTCCTTTAAGACCATAGCCCATATTACTAGTGACTGCCCATCCTCCGGGCAGGAAAATCCCGTGATTTTAATGCCCATTGAGGAACTGGAAGAAACTAGCCCTTTTTAATCAGGGCCACTGTCGAGCAGCCTCCCACCCCAATTACCTGGAAATCAGATGATCCAGTCTGGGTGGAGCAGTGGCCCCTACCTAAAGAGAAATTACAGGCCGCACATGCCCTAGTGTCTGAGCAATTAGAAAAGGGGCACATTACCCCATCCACATCTCCCTGGAATACCCCAATCTTTGTCATAAGGAAAAGGACAGGCGGGTGGAGATTATTGCAAGATCTCAGAGCAGTCAATGCCACCATGCATCCAATGGGGGCCCTGCAGCCAGGGCTCCCCCATCCCTCCGCTATACCAAAATCCTGGCAATTGTTAGTGATAGATCTTAAAGACTGTTTTTTCAATATTCCATTAGCTCCTAAAGATTGTCAAAGATTTGCCTTCTCTCTACCTTCCTCCAATTTTCAGGAACCCTATCAGCGCTACCAATGGGCAGTCCTTCCCCAGGGCATGACTAATAGTCCCACTATGTGTCAGATATATGTTGCAGCGGTTTTAGCATCAGTCCGGGCTCATTTCCCCAATGCACTTTTGATCCATTATATGGATGACATCTTAGCAGCCTGCCCCACCAAAGACCTGTTACTTCAACTCTATGATCATGTCCGGGTCGCCTTGGAATCAGCAGGCCTTGTAATCTCCCCGGAAAAGGTACAGCTCTCCCACCCATACAGATATTTAGGATACACCATAAACAAGGTGGGAATAGTGCCTCAAAAAATACAGTTTGCCACTTCTCATTTAAAGACTCTACACCAGTGGCAACAGTTTTTGGGAGAATTCCAATGGCTCCGACCATCCTTCTCCCTGCCCACAGGAGAGCTCAAACCTCTTTTTGAACTATTGAAGGGGGATTCTGACCCCTCCTCGCCTTGTCAATTGACCCCAGAGGCACAATTGGCTCTTAGAAAAGCAGAGCATGCCTTAGAAGAAATGCAAATACACCATATTGATTACAATCTACCACTACAATTTATAGTGCTTGCTTCAGAGTTTGCCCCAACTGGAGTTTTCTGGCAGATTGGTCCATTATATTGGGTCCACCTCTCAGCTTCCCCCACCTGAACGGTGATTCCCTATCCCACCTTAGTTTCTCAATTACTCTGGAAGGCCAGAACCATAGGGTGTGCACTCTTTGCTAAGGATATGGACATATTGGTCATTCCCTATTCCAAAGACATGATTAATAATCTGATGCAATATGATGATTCCTGGTGCCTTTTTGTCTGCTCCTTTAAAGGCCAAATTACACAGGCATATCCCAAACATAAACTCCTGCAAAGCTTCAGGGTTTGCCCTATTATCTTCCCTCGAATCATAAAGACCACGCCCCTTCCGGGTGCACGGACCCTCTTCACTGATGGCTCTAAGTGCGGTCGAGCCATAGTGGTTGATGGGCAGGATGTTCACGCCATACAGCTTGCTGAGACCTCGGCGCAATTAGCAGAAGTAACTGCTGTATTATTGGCCTTGCAGACATTCCATAATGAGCCCCTCAATATTTACACTGATAGTGTGTATGTTGCTAATATCTTCCCCCAATTAGAAACAGCACCCCACATAGGTGAGGGCTCGAAAATTTTATCTCAATTACAAACATTGCAACTGTTGATTTGGGCCAGAAAGGACCCCCTCTTTGTGGGTCATATTAGAGGACACTCTGGCCTCCCGGGACCCCTTGCAGAAGGCAATGAACGAGCAGATAAAGCTACCCGCTTAATAATGACATCCCTAGAATGTGATAAGGCCATGCAGCTACATAAAAAATTCCACCTTAATGCCCAGTCTCTTCGTTTTCATTCGGGTTGTTCCAAAGCTGAGGCTCTCTCCATAACCACTGTCTGTCCCGCTTGCGCTCCTTATATACATTCCCCGTCCCTGGGAGTCAATCCTAGAGGACTGAGAGCAAATGATATTTGGCAAATGGATGTGACCCACACTAACTCATTGGGTAACAGGCATTATCTCCATGTCTCGATAGACACACACTCGGGCATGATTTTTGCCTCACTACATGCCGGGGAAAAAATGAAACATGTTATAGATCACCTTACTGCTGCTTTCTCATATATGGGAAATCCCAGGCAAATTAAAACTGACAATGGACCGGCCTATACAAGCCGCACTTTTCATTCCTTTTGTGAAACCTGGGATATTACACATACAACAGGCATTCTCTATAACCCCCAAGGACAGGCTATCTTAGAGCGAGCGCAATGACATCTCAAAACTTACATTTCTAAAACAAAAGAGGGTGAGATCTACCAAGGTTGTCAAGGGCCACAAGCGCTCCTATCCACAACCTTATTCATTTTAAATTTTTTGCTCCTCGATGATTCAGGCCGCAGTGCAGCCCAACGTCACTTTGCTACTCCGGCTCCCCTTAAAGCAATGGTGAAATGGAAGGATCTGTCCTCAGGAACCTGGCAACCACCGGCAGCAATCCTTGCCAGAGTCAGAGGCGCAGTCTGTGTATATCCAACTAATACAGAAAAACCCATTTGGGTGCCGGAACGCCTGGTCAGGCCAATACATGAGCCCCACGATCATTTGTCCCCCACAGCTGGGAAAAATAATGAAACTCACCTCCAGGGTACTTAGCCCTGAGACGAATTTCCTTCTCTTTTTCCACAGGAACAAAATCACCACAATGACGCTTGTCGCCTGGACCCTCGCTATATTATTAATGAAGGACCCTACCAAAACTCATGCCAATCGACACCAACCATTCAAGCAGACCTGGGTCATAAGGAGTGGAGAGGACCATGAGGATTGGAGTACCACAAGCTGTGACGCAGCACCCCTTAATCAGTGCTTCCCTGACTTATATTTTTCCCTGGAAGACGCCTACCCCTTTCAGGATGGTTTTGAAAGGTCCGGGGCCAGAGCCTCTATGAGATGCAATGGCTTTTTCACCTGCCCCGGGTTCCAGACAGACCAATGGAGGAGAACTTGCGGTGGCCCTGAATCTTACTATTGTGCCAGCTGGTCTTGCGTAGATTCTAACGATGGCTATTGGAAATAGTCGGTTGACCACGACCTGGTTAATATTTCTTATGCTGTGCCACTGAGGTATGGCTCATATTCTGTACAATACCACCCCCAAATGCTTCTGGTCAAAATCTCCTTCACTGATAAGGGAAGGTCGGAGACCCGATGGGTCAACCGCCTGAATTGGGGACTTATGTGGTATAGCAGGCCATGGCATGGGGTTATCCTGCAGATCCTCTTAAAAATCGAACCCGTGCAGCAGATTCCGCTAGGCCCTAACCAGGCACTTGAGGCTCCAAAACCCCCTCTTAAGCCCACCATTACTACCATGGCTGGCCCTAAGACGACACCACCTCCTGTTACAGCCGGCCTATCCATCCCAAAACCCAGTTTTGGCCCAATCATTAACCCCCTCAGGAGTCTTATCGAAGCCACATATCAGACTCTGAATGCTACTGCCCCAAACCTGACTGAAGCCCCACGCCACCGTTTTATGAGGCTATGGGTATTAACGCCTCATACAATGTTAATTACAGAGCCCCTGGAGAGTGGAAGGCCCACCCCCAGGGACTAACCATGACCCAAATTAGCGGTCAAGGGACATGTGTAGGTACAGTCCCTCAAAACAAGAAGGAGTTGTGTGCACAGAATGTGGAGTCCCCGGGATGGAGTAACTCCGCCTGGATCTCACCAAAAATGGGAGCTTGGTGGGCCTGTTCACGTTCAGGATTAACTCCCCACTTGGCAGGCTCAGTATTTAATGCCTTCCAAGAATTTTGTCTTATGGTTATTGTTGTCCCAAAAATTATATACCACCCTGCTGAGGTACTCCTTGACTATTGGTCCAATTCCCCTGATGTCCTGCGTAGGAACCGCAGGGAACCCATATCCGCACTAACCATCACCACTCTGTTTGGCATAGGCCTGGCAGGTGCCGGCACTGGCATCGCTGCTCTGGTAACCCAACATTCTGGTCTATCTTCTCTAAGAGCAGCTATTGATGAGGACGTGAACCGAATAGAAAAATCTATTAGCCATCTTCAATACTCCTTGACCTCCCTGTCGGAAGTAGTCTTGCAAAATAGGAGGGGGCTCGACTTGCTCTTCCTTAAAAATTGAGGGCTGTGTGCAGCGCTGGGAGAAGAGTGCTGCTTTTACGCCGACCACACGGAGGGTAGTCGAGATTCCATGGCTAAGCTGAGAGAAGACCTGGAATGGCGTAAGAAGGAGAGAGAGGCTCAGGAAGGGTGGTTTGAGTCATGGTTTAATCAATCCCCCTGGTTCACCACCCTGATATCTACTATAGCAGGCCCTCTGATCATACTATTACTGATGCTTACATTCGGGCCCTGCATCCTGAGTCGACTTGTCTCATTTGTCAGAGACCAGATTGGCAGGGTTGATCGGCAAATCACTCAAATTCAATTTATGCAACTGAGAGAAACTAGCAAAGAGTAGCCCTATTCAGAAAGGTATTCCTAATGGGCCTGGGAAGCCTCTTCCTTTATCTGTTGCAGTGACCTGATCCCATGGCCGGTACCGGAAAACGCAGGAGGAGAAGGAGTGCGGACCGGACCTGTACAGAACCCCCCCGATCACTGAACGAAGAGATCCCCATCACCCCTCTACCCTACCCCTGCCCCTCTTTTCTGAGCCATGCTCCATTCTGGTCAAGCCACACTGGGTCCTGCCTGGTTTGGTAGAAATGTCATCAATCCTCCCCTGTGCCTCCTCGTGGTTAAGGAAGTATGCCCTTGCCCAGGATACTCAATGACGGGCAACTTCTGTCACCTCCGCGCACACCTAAGACAGGGGCTAAAGCATTCTCCCCAATGACGGGTACCACAGCGGGGCGAGGTACGACCTAAGACAGGGGTCCTGGCGTGCCATAATTGGAAAAAAGGGGTGAGATGTTGCCTACTGACCAAGTAAAAGAATGCTTGATTTTTCATTCCCCCTTTGTCCTGCTCAAAGCTGGGCAACTTCCCAGTATAGGAGGTTTCAGTTTGGGGGACAAAGCTGGGCAGCTTCCCAGTACATGACGTTTCAGTTTGGGGAAAATGCACCCTCGTAAATGATTTGTAAATGATGTACGAGGAACAGCAGTCTCTATGGATATGTCAAAACTGTAACAAAGCAGGCCGCTCCGACCGGTAGCGTTAGGTCGAAAGGGTCACCAGGTGGCTGACCGACTGTGCATGGCTCTGCCCACTGTGACTGACCAACGGTGCATGGCTCTGTTCATCGTCCCATCCACTTTCCCACGTCCCATCCCCTTTCCTTTCTTTTGGGTGGCTTGTGGAAACATACTTAAGTCTGTACCTGTGCTCTGAATAAACGCACGCATTCATGCCATCTCCTGAAAGACGGAACCCTGTGTGACTTGAGTGCTGATTTCACCCTGACGGCCCACCCTGGCTCGGCCCTGCAGCGCCGGACGTGACATTTAACCAGTCATCCGTTGTCAGGCACTTGGGTTTTTCCCAGATATTCAGGTCAGCCTTTTGGGAAGATGTTTTTATTATCTATCTTTCTCTCTGTTTGTTTCTGTCTCTGTCTGTCCCTGTCTCTGCCTTTTCTCTCTCTCTCTCTTTCTCTGTCTCTGTCTCTCTCTCTTTGTCTCCCTTTTTGTGGTTTACAATATAGATACTGAAAGGGTATCAGGAATATCCCTTTACCTACTTTTAACACTCAAGGATTTCAAATTTGGACAAAAAATAGAATTGTTCTTCCAGGCACGTTGGCCAAAGGGAGAACTGGAAATGGTCTCTGCTATGGATAACCAGGGAACTGCAGATCTGCAATGACTGACCACAGCCTGGGACCTGCTCTCAGGGTCCAGACAAATCCTGAAGACCGGGAGGTCTCCCAACCCCAGATAGGGATGGGATGGACAACTGACGGCCAGGACACTCCTACAGAAGATGAAGGTCCGAGGCCACCTGGGAACACTAAGCTGGCCTGGTTTCTCATCTTCACAATGGCCAGGCCTGGGTAACTGTGACATGACATGACAGGTAAAATACTCATAGTATTATATGTGTGTCTCCTGGGTGGCTCACCACAGTCTCTGAAGAACAGAGTGGGGGTCTGGTGTTCTTTGGGAGGTCAGGAACTGTGCTCAAGGGCCGCTACTTTTTCTAAGCTGCCGGAGGTCAGAGCTGGCACATGTCCAGCACTCCCCTCACCCTGCCACCTTTATGCCCTAAGAGGAGTCTTCCACCTACCCTGTGACTTTCAGGAAGTGCAAGATGACATGTATTTCCTAGCCCCTGGGGAAGTACCTTGTGACCCTGGGGGCTCAGGCACCAAATTTCCAACTGTGGGCTAGTGTTGGGTGAGGACTAGAAGGAAGAAGCCCTCCACGTGCTCCCTCCCCTGCCCCAGGAACAGACCCTTTTGCAAGGTCCCTGAATCCCACGGCTCTCACAGCGGCAGGTGTCATGCCCTAGACTCACCACACTCAGGAAGACACAGGGGTCCCAGAGAGTGTTGGCAGAAGAGGGGACCTGCTTGGTATCCCACTGAGCAGTCAGCCTTGCCCTGGCCATGTCCCAGGAGCTGCCTGTCAGTGCAGTGCGGGAGCATGAGGATCCCACGCGGGCCTTATCGGGTCTCTGCTGTTTCCTAGCCTGTGACTATTTCTCTCTTGCATCTACAATGTGGGGTCCCCGCCAAACTGACTCTGGAATTTTTATGTGGGGTTGAGGGCATTGATTGGTCTAGGATGTTGACTCCCAAGTTCCAGGTAAAGCCCATATGTTTCCTTTGGTATTTGGCATGTGGTTCAGTGAGGATGTTGGGAATTTTCTACTGTGAAACTATGTAGACAGAAGGGCGTCATTTCCCAGACCAGACTGCCAGTGAAATGTTAGTTTTTCTCTCCTTGATGACTTTGGTATTCTCTTGGGCTCCTGGCAAAGAGACCCCCACACAGACACTGCTTGATGCTTCATGCAGTCACAGGTGGGTCCTGATCTCATCCTGGACATTCATTCTTACTAAAGCTTCAGTTTCCCAGTGATTGTCCTTGATTCAAACATTCTCAAATGTGCTTCACGTGGAGGGCCTTGGATGGACCTCGGACAGGCGCCAGGTGACCCTGATTTGGACAAGGGAAGGCCTAAGGTCCCACATGTGATATGGTCCAGAGTACATCATGGGACAGTCTCTGGCCAAAAGAATGGTCACAGACCCCTTGGGTCTGGGATAGACAAAATAAAACTGGACCCAGATTTGGAGTCTGGGGAGTAGGAGCAGAAGACATGGGCCAGGAAAAGCCAACAGATCTGACCTTTCATGCCTTACTTTACATTGAAATAAATTTGAAGCGGCAGATTAAAGGAATCTGTAATTCTCTTACTGAGCTTATGCAAGATGACAGGCAACATTGATGAGAAGCAAATTTCACCATTGCTGTAAACGTTTAACTTAAAGAGGTGAGGAAACAGAAACATCTGCATCAGCAACTTCTAACCGTGTCCAAGTGTAGAACCGTGGGTCTTCTGGCAGGGAGAGCTGGAGGCATGCTGGGTGTGAGCAGGGCAAGGAACGCTCGGGCACTGAGGGTCTGCCCCAACGGCACTGCTGCCAGCACCTAGACTAGCCCTGGTCTCCTTGGTCACAAATACTAACAGTAATAGAAATGGGGAGTTGTGCTGAGCCCCCAGGGTCGACTCTCTGGTGCACTGAGCTAACACCATGGATTGCCTGAGGCTGCCAAAGCAGATGCAAACTCTGCAGGTACCTGTAGAGCCCAGACAGGGGAAGGAGACAGAGTCTGGGTGGGGAGGCGGGGTGTGGGGCAGGAATCCTGACAAAGGTCACCAGCAAGTGCAGACCAGGGTGTTAGTTTCATCTTGATTGAAAGTTGACCCTTGATGACCATGGAGTCATTGAGAATATACCCTGGATGGTGGGATCATGACGCGGGGGGCGAGGGGCAGGGGGTGGGATGTGCCTGCTAACTGTGCTCTGCTCCTTTGCCTGAGCAGCCCAGAGGTGAAAAAACATCACCCCATCCCCAGGACTGATTTTGGTCTCCTCACTGCTCTGTGTGCCCCAGAGGCCAGATGGGGGCTGTGGTGATTGGGAACAGGAAGAGGGTCTCTGACTCAACTGGCCACCCAGGTAGAAAAATACCTTACAGGTCCAGAATGCCATGGACAGTAAGGGTCCAGAACCAAACTGACTCCCTGGCTGCAGTTGTCTCTTCAATCAATGGGCCCTGGGCCTGCTCAGTGCCCAGCAGGGAGGAAAAGCTGTTTTCTCCAATGAGGACTGAACACTGCTCTACTCAAACCAGTCAGGAGGGGGAGGGGGCTTTGAGCGAGTTGAAAGAATGAACTCGAGAAGGGCCAGGGAGCTGGAGGCTGGTCAGGCCCAGCCGTGGTCAGGTTTGGCCACTCCTGAGGGCCTTACTGTAGAATGGACATCTCTCAGAGTCAGGCCAGAAATGAGAAAAAATCCCAGAGAGTCACTCATCATTAAGCATCGCCAGAAGATTAACCTGCAGGTGCTAGTTTGTCAGGATCAGCTGCAGCGGGATGAGCTAAGGAGGGGCTCGCAAATGATTCTGTCTGCCAAGCCTAAGGGGAGGGAACCAAGGAGGCCACAAGAGGCAGAAGCGAAAAACTAGGCAGGACCTCTGAGAGACCCACTCTAGGAGGAGGAGAAGATGAATGAGTCAGGAATCACCAAATTTGACAAGAATCAAATGTGAGGTTTGCTCTGACAAAATGGTGACCAGAACCAAATGGCAACCGGCTGAGTGGACAGCAACATTCCTGGAGTCAGAGATCACCTTGTCCCAGGTGAGGAAGACAAGACTTAATGCCCACTTGGTGACAGGAAGCCACCAGGCTTCATTCCATGTTCCTGCAGCTGCCAGGATTAGCCACTGAGCACCCCTAGGTCTGGCCTGGCTGCTTCTGTGGGAGACCAGCGAGCCTGGCAGAGGGGTTGTCGTGGTCGCTGGCCCCACCGCCCCTCCCTCCCCAGGCCTCTCTCTCTCCTTTCTGTCCTTGGAGCCCCTGCCCTCCCTGCCCATCCCCTCTCCTCTCCTCAGGCCCGCAGAGTTCTTGCTCCCGCCTTATCTGGTGTCCACGTTCTCTCTGTCCTTCTGTCTCTGCTTCCTCCCAGACTGGCAGCAGCCACTTTGTGGGGCCTTTGAGACCGCAGACCCAGTCAGTCCCTGATTAGTTCCCCGTGTTGCACAGAGACTTCCCTTTCTGAGTCCTGGAGGGCTCTTAATGATCCCACAGAATCTCCCCATCCCAGCTCTGCCCCTTTCTCTGAGACTCAGTCCATCCTACTGGGAGCTGGACACAAGACTTGGCCTTGGGGAAGCTGGACGCTTCTCTGGTGTTGATCCCGGCCTGTTCTGGAAATCCCTCTCAATACACACACTCCCAACTCGGGCCACTCAGCTTGGCCACGCTGCCCTCATGAGTCCTGCAGCCTTAAAGGAACCCCAGCTCCCCCATATCGCCCGTGCCCACTATGGCACCCCCGAGTGCCCCTGTCCTCCCTGCCCTGAGCACATTCAGGCCCCAGTGGTCTGCGGCTGTCTCTTGTAGCTCTGACATCTCCCCCTCTCACTTTCGCTGTGCTGAGAATCAAATCCATCTCCGATGCTGGGGCACAGGGTCAGTGTGGGCTTTTGCTGTCTGGGGAGCCTGTGGGAAGTGAAGGGTTCCACACTGGGGTGAGGTTCTGGGCAGCAAAGCTCCATCCAGTCCTTGAGAGGCTTAGAAAATACCTGGAGGTTTGTAGGTCCTTATCCTGAGACATGGTCTGGCCACTATGGGTGGGAACCCACGTAGCATTGGAGCAAGGTGGGGGGCTCTCCCTGGGGGGCACTGCAGAGGGTGTATAGACAGGATAGGCACCATGGGTGGGCAGTGACAGGCTCTGGACATGGTGAGACTCCACGGCACGGATTCCTCATCATCCAGAAGCAGGAGCCATTTCCTTGCAGGACCCGCCCCGCCCAATGCCACACACCCACACAGCCTAGGATGGATCCACTTATTGAATTAGTCGTGGTAACAGGAAGGTGGTTGTCAGGGAGAGTGGCCCAGTCCTCCTCCTCTCTCTCCTCTGCCACCGATTTATGATTTCATAAACTGCCCCGATACATGCCTACCACTCAGTTGCTCTGACTTCTAATGTCTGCTGCTACAGTAACTTATTAGTCCTTGTTTCTGGCAATTTTTCAGGTTTTACTGTTATTATTCAATCTATTATGTATAATAAAGTTTCTCTTTCTCCTCCTTCTTCCTCTCCCTCTCTTTCTCTCTTTCTCTCTCTCTCTCTCTCTCTCTCTCTCTCTCTATCTCTCTCTCTCTGTCTCTCTCTCTCTCTGAGCTTCTTAAAGTTTTCCATTAGCAACCCCTTTTTGTTAGGAAATTTTTTCCGTGGCCCCTGATTTTGAGGTATGTAAAATAAGGATACAAATATTTATTTGATAAATCATAAATAAATTTATTTGATTTTTTCTTTCTTTTTGGGTCACATCCAGCGATGTACAGGGGTTACTCCTGGCTCTGCACTTAGGAATTACTCCTGGCAGTGCTCGAGGGACCCTATGGGATGCTGGAAATTGAACCTGGGTTGGCCGCCTGCAAGGCAAACACCCTACCTGCTGTGCTATCACTCCAGACCCCTACATCATAAATAAATTTAAAGTAAAACGAGTATCTTTTAAGTTATGCAAACCCCGTGTGTAGTCTTCATCTACAGTTTAAGAAGCCAGACCTGGTGCACACATAACCTGCTACCCTTATTTCTACACATATGTGAACAAAAGTGTGCACACATACATGCATACACATAGTCCATCTTCACTTTTACATACAAGTGCACACACATAAACATGCCCACTTATACACATGCACATACAGTACAATCCACACGTCTATACACATGCATACACACACCATGTACATACAGTGCCATCCTCACCTCTACACACGAACGTAAGAGTGAGACTTCGGGCAGGAAATGCAGGTCAGGGATGGGGCCGTTGCCTTCCAGGTGTAACACCCTAGATTCGATCCCCCGTACTGAAGGGAAAATTGCAAGTTTGATAGAATGCTGTTGGAATATAGCTCCAAATATTTTAGGCTTAACATTGGTTTGCCCTTTCCCCTTTGCCATGAGGAACTCCGGTTTATTACAGTGCTCGTAAGGCACTTCCATTCCACTGTTTTTATCTGTAAATTCTCCTTATGCTCTCCTCCCCAACCAGTTAATCAGCTTTTCCCCCCTAATCAGTATCTGTTCCTTTGTAAGTTCAGATCCTTCTAGACACTGAAATTGTATTGTAAGTTAATATTGCCTTTCTCCTCTCCTTATGCCTTATGAACAGTTTACTTTAAAGCAATGCCCTTTTTGTATAGATACAGGAAGACGGTTAACATTATGCTTTGTAATTTAGGATTTAATTGGCTTTGAATATTATTCACTGCCGGGCATCTGCTTTCTTGACTTACGCCTCAGTTGCCCTTAGTTCCTAACACCCCAAAAGCAGGGTCCCGATGAGGGACTGAATGGACCCAGGGCAAGTGGTGAGCTACCCTGGCATCAAAATGGGCCAGGCCAAAGTGCCACGATTCTTAACTATAAGAGTTTGATCATAGACAAATGCTGTCATGATCCAAAAGTAACGATGAGACTAGGATCCTGGTAGAGGTGGGAAAGACTATCTGGGCTGAGCACTGTAGTCTGAGATCGAGATGGTCCTCGGAGGGCAATTCTATAAGTTTAAGGTATTTCTCACTGTATCCATACAAAATTATTTATATTATATATGCTAATATGCTTGTTGGGCAAGGAGAGGAGAAACACACCCATGGGATTCCGCTCGAGGGTGGGTCGTCCTGCTGAGAGAGGATCTGTCCTAAGAGCGGCTTTCCCTGAGGGAAAGAATTCTACCCCTATTGATTGTGACCACACCTATGTGTAATTATTATCCCAATCCCTCATCCTGGGTGATATAATGAGACTGTAGAATGAGCAAGGGGAGGCAGAGGAGAGAGAGACCGGAGTGGATGGAGAGAGGACTGGAATAAACTATAACTAAGACCAACCAGACTGGCCCTTGTTTCCTTCCTTCGCCTGCCCATCGCCATCGACCTCCCCAGGGTGGGGGAAGCAGGGTGAGACTACCGAACGCGGGCGGCGGGAGAGACAGAGCCGCCACCGCAGCTGTGCCCTTTTTGAGTTCACACATCTGGCGTTTCTGGGTGGGCCCGAACCACCAACCTTTCGGTTAATAGCCGAAGCTGTGCCCTTTTTGAGTTTACACAGAATGCTGCATGAGAACTCACTCCTCAGCAGACTGGAGCAGGGCAGTGTCCAGCCCTGGGCCCAGTATACACTGTGACTCAGACACAACAAGGCAAGTGGCAAAGCTTTTAGAGACTTTTTCTCAAGAGGGGTCATTTACTCTATTTGTTTCTCCTTTTACTTCACCAGGGGGTGCTGAGGACTCACAGCTGACTCTGCACTCAAGGGTTCTCTCCTGGTGGCTCCAGGGATCAAATGGGGTATGGAGATCAAACACTCATCAACCGCATGCAAGGCAAAAACCTTACCCACTGGACTGTCTCTCTGGCCCTGAGGTGAGTAGCTTGACTTTAAAGTCTAGTCCAGTGCCATAGAGGAAAGGGGGATTTCCCATGGAGACAGCTGACAGCACCCTTTAAGTAGAGCACATGCTGGTTATTTTAGAATCCAGATCCCTAACCCATGTGGAGGATGCTAACTAGGAGGAAGCTGTCTCAACCTTGCTCTGGTATTTCAGGCCAACTCCCTTCCCTTGCTGGCCTCCCGCTGATCACGCCAGCTACACCAGCACAGGTTTCTGGTGCCTTCCAGATCTGAATCCCTGGGCCTAGGATTCAGAGGAATTTTCTGCCAATAGGTTTGAGGGGCCAGAGCGATAGCACAGCGGGTAGGGTGTTTGCCTTGCAAGTGTCCGACCCGGGTTCAATTCCTCTGTCCCTCTCAAGAGCCTAGCAAGCTACCAAGAGTATCCCTCCTGCACGGCAGAGCCTGGCAAGCTCCCATGGCATATTCAATATGCCAAAAACAGTAACAGCAAGTCTCACAATGGAGACGTTACTGGTGCCCACTCCAGCAAATCAATGAACAATGGGAGGACAGTGCTACAGTGCTACAGATTTGATGGCTAAGGGGATCAGGTTTCCTAGGGGGACAGCACCATCTCGTGGGCACGTCAGAGTAATACAGTAGGGACTGGTCAGACCCAGGGTTGATGCCTCTCCCTTAGTCCCACAGGAATATGCTGTTCCTCAAACACCATCCCTGGTCCATGAGATTGGCACCACCTGGAGCTCGTGAGGTGGCAGCATCTCCCCTCCTGGGCCTGATCCTGCCTCTTCACAAGGTACAGGTAAGTCTGTGCACATTGTAATAAGCCTGAAAATAACTGCTTTGCCGAAGGAGAAAAAGGACGCCAATGAATTGGGAATGTAATGTTTCATCCATATTCGACCATCAAGAAACATGTAAGGTAAAGGTAAAGGCCCTCCCGTTGATCGTCGATTTGCTCGAGCGGGCCCAGTAACGTCTCCATTGGAGACTTTGTTGTTACTGTGTCTGGCATATCGAATACTCTCGGTCGCTTGCCGGGCTCTCCGAGAGGGGCGGAGGAATCGAACTCGGGTCGGCCATGTTGGCCGCGTGTAAGGCAAACGCCCTACTCGCTGTGCTATCGCTCCAGCCCAAGAAACATGTAAGTAGCCCATTTAAATAAAATGAATCCTGCCCAGCTGACACAAAGGGGCTTGTCCAGCAACAAAGGTTCAGTTTCCTGGGAGACTGAGAACCTGCTTTGCATGAAGGTTGGTCCCAACATCCCTGGGAGCAACCCCTCAATAAAGAGATGGGAGCAACCCCCAAGCACTACCGGGAATGGTTCTGTACCCTCAGTCTCCGAAAATGTTCTTGGGAATTGATAGTTTTTTTTCTTTTTGGATCACACCCAGGAATGCTCAGGGGTTACTCCTGGCTTTGCACTCAGAAATTATTCCTGGCGGTGCTTGGGGGACCATATGGGATGCTGGGGATCAACCCGGGTCGGCCACGTGCAAGGCAAACATCCTACCCACTGTGCTATCACTCTGGTTCCGGGAATTGTTACAGGTTTTTAAAAGGGAATCTTTTCACCTGGTAAGCAGGCATCTTTCAGAGAGATGGGCACCTCTGAAACCAGTTCCAAACACACCTGCATCATTTATAATATTAGTCAAATAACCCACTGGACCAGAGAAAGCAAAATAACAGGCTAATCTGCAGAATTCCTGTGTCCTGGCCCCCATAGTCCCCTCCCCTCGAGAGTGAGCAGAACCTGGAAGATAGTGGAATAACATTTTAAAAAAACAAATTTTGTAGGATGGCATTAAGGCCGCTAATCATTTAACTTTTAAGTTTTTTAATGTTAAATGAAGTTGACTTTTTAACCTCATCAGCTGACTCTGAACTTAAGTCTCAATTTAACTTTTAACTTAAAACTTAAATCTTTTTCAACAAAGGAAATTATACTGGGTAGACCTCATTTAATTCAGTGAACACTAAAAAAGAAATAATACCATTTAGCAACAGACCCTCTCCTACTGGCTGAATCAGCAGCAAACTCATGCTAATGGAGAGGGGTGAAAAACAACCAATGGGCTTTTAGAGTTGTTTTAAGTTGCTGAATCATAAAATCTTTCAAAGCTGTTATTAATATATTCTGAGAACTAAGGAAATCTGTTCAAAGGATTAATGGAACATGTGTTAACATTAAATCAATATATTGGGGATCTCAGCAGAGAAACAGACATCATCAGATGTTTGAAGAACCAGAGAGATATTTGGAGTTGAAAGTACTGTAAATGAAATTTAAGACCAAAAAAACTCACAAAGCTTCATGATGTCAACAGGTTTGAGATGGCAGAAGATGTGAAATGAAAAGATTACTCATTAGACATTATCTAACTTAAAGAACAGAGAAAGGAGCAGCAAAAGCTAAGACGAAGACCATCCCATATTGACTTTTTAAAGCTCTTTTTCTCAAAATCTCAGTGAATCCCAAGGATGATAAACACAAATCCACTACACCTAGACATCTATTCTTTTTTGTTTTGTTGTTTTGGGGCCACATCAAGAGATGCTCAGGGGTTATTTCTGGTTCTGCACTTAGGAATCAATCACTCTCGGTGGGGCTTGGGGGACCATCTAGGATGTCAGGAGATGAACCCAGGTCGACTGTGTGCAAGGCAGTGCCCTTCCCGCTGTGCTATCACTCTATGTTTACACCAAGAGACATCCTAAACTGTTAACACACACACACACACACACACACACACAGAAAAATCTCAAAGCAGCAAGAGAAAAATGACTCGCTACATATAGGCAAATGGCACATATATGGGTAATATAAGAGAATGTGGGGCTGGAGTGATAGCATGGTAGGTAGAGCATTTGCCTTGCATGTAGCCAACCTGGGTTCAATCCCTGGCACCCCATATGGTCCCCTGAGCACTGCCAGGAGTGATTCCTGAGTACAGAGCCAGGAGTAAGTCCTAAGAACTGCGGGAAGTGGCCCCAAAACAACAACAAAAAAAGTAAGCAAAATAAAAAAGATAGTCCATGATATCACAGTGGGGGCGGTAGGGTTACAATTCTACTGATGCAAATGTGCTGTCTTTTACTGGAAATAACAGGAAGAAGTTGAAAAGAGTGTGATAAGTTCAGAAAGCATATTATGGGAACCCCTGCAAAACATGGCTATGAAATCCACAGAAAACATTCTCTTCTCCACGAGACTGACAAAGTAGTGGGTGTGGCCTCCACCAAAATAAATAACTAAATAGAATTTTTTTTTCTTTTCGGGTCACACCTGGCAATGTACAGGGGTTACTACTGGCTCTGCACTCAGGAATTACCCCTGGTGGTGCTCAGGAGACCATATGGAATGCTGGGAATCGAACCCGGGTTGGCCGCGTGCAAGGCAAACGCCCTACCCTCTGTGCTATCGCTTCAGCCCCACTAAATAGCCTTTTTATTAAATACGTAAATACATCAGTAATCTCTCAATGCCCAGAAGGAATCAATGCCAGATTCCTAGATTTTACCTATCTACAGGGAGGAAACACCCAACCCAGCCTGTGAGGTAGTACCAAGGGGTGCAAAGTACATGCTGTGAGTCTGATTTCCTGGGAACTCTTGCAGACATGCCCTGGGAACTACTGCAAATACCAACTTGAATTATATACCTCTTTTCTAGAGGAAATAAAACAACACAATAAGAAAAAATAATAGAAAAATATTTGAAAATTTTAATTCCCTGAAAACCACGAGTGATCATTTGATGGTTACCCTTTGAAAACGGGGGTATTTGGGAACGGTGGCAAATGTTTCCAAACCAGTACCAAGTGCATTCACATTATGCACCGAATCCCATCCCACCTTAACCTTCGGCATCGGAGGCAGGCAGCTGAGTGGGCGCTCTGTCGGGGAGCCCGGCCCCTCTCTGCTGGGCCCAGGGGCTAGGGCCCTCACTTCCGGTGTGCTCCCGCCTGTCATAGCATCTGTTCCTGGAAGAACCACTGCTGACGGCTTGAGAGGGTGCAGTCCCGTAAGAGTGGGACAAACTTGTCGTTGGATTCCTTCTCGGCCTGAACACATTTCTTCGACTGTTCGTGAAACAAAGAACCATCCTAGGAAAGATCACAGGCAATTTCAGAGAATGAGAAGTGATTCCTCACAGGATTTTTCCTGAAAATGTGTTCTTGCAGGACTGGATCAATAGTACAGCAGGTAGAGCATTTGCCTTGCACATGGCTGAACCGGGTTCGATCCCTGGCATCCCATATGGTCCCCCAAGCACTGCCAGGAGTCGTTCCTGATTGCAGAGCCAGGAGTAACCCCTGAGCATTGCCAGGTGTGGCCCCCAAACAATAAAAATAAAATTTGAAAATTATTTTTTAAAAAATGTGTTCTTGAGCCTGTGGATCTTTTTTTTGTCCTTTCAGAAATATATATATAGAAATATCTGGACTGGGTGAAGGAACCCAGAAGGTCTGGGGCACGGAGGTACAGCCTGTCATACAGCCTCCCTCTGACCCAAGAATCATCACCCTTCCAGACTCCACTTCTCATTCCTAACTGTAACATATTTCTACCAGAAAATGTCCTCTACTTTCTTCTCATACATAGAATGAACCCTTTGTAAGTATGACAGAAGAATCTTCCCATCCCTGGGGCCAGGCTGAGAATGAATCCAAGGAAAGAGGACAGGTTTTTTGTTTTTTGTTTGGGGTTTTTTTTTTCCTTTTTCATTCTTATTATTTGTCTCCTCTTCAGTGCTCCAACTGTGCTTGAATGAGCCAAAGCTACAGCCGAATTACAAATCTCCTCAAGCGTCCACAGCATAGGGGGTCGCAGCATGAGGAACCTAGTACCTCTTGGGCCTGCATCCACTGCCCGCTCCAAATCCATGGTGATGGAGAACAGACCCCAGTGGGGGTAGTGTACACTGCAAGGAACATTTCTGTGGGGGGTGGGATGCTTGGGTCCTCAGGGGTCACTTCTAGAGGGGCCTGGGTACTAGAGGTGGTGCCAGGGATTGAACCAGGGATGGCTGCCCACAGGACAAGCACCTTAGGAAATCCCTGCCTGGCCCTGTGCTACAAGTGACCACTCAGCGCCCCTGCCTGGGCTTGACAGCTTCCAAGGAAGCTGCCGGCTATCCACCGAGTCCTTCCTAGAGTTGGCCAAAGCTATGGGTACTGCCCTCGTTTTATTTGGTTCACCTCTTAAGTTATTTATTTACTGGAGGGGGTCCTCCAGAGCACTCTTGGGATAGAAAACCCTGGGGATTTGGGCCAAGCAGGCCATCTGCTTGAATGCTAAGACCTGAGGAGGTGATGCTTAGGTCCTGCAGTGCTGGGGGCCACCAGGGCCATCCCAGTGATGCTCGGGACCTCCAGGGCTGGAAATGGTGAAGCTCAGGAGGGGCCACATGGTATAAATCCAGGGCTGGGTGTGTGCTTTGGTGACCCCTGTAACTATCTCCCCTTCCGCTCCCCCTGATTCCAGAGCTGGGGAAAATGCAGGTGAGGTTTACAGAAGTAGAACAGTTTCCCCACCACCCCAACCCTCCCCCTGCAGGATCTGCCCTCACATCTGCTTCAAGGAGACCCCATTCCCACAGCAGCAGCAGCAGCCCCCAGGCTGGTCTCAAGCCCCGCCCAGCCCCTAGCAACTTCAAGTGAACAAGAGAAGACAGACCAAGCATTAGGGATCCTGCAAGAAAAAGGCCCCAACAGTTCCCCATCCCACCCCACCCCCATTCCCAGCATGTCCCTTATCCCAGCATGCCTGGGGCCCGCTCCTCCCTGAGACTTCCAGGGTCTACTACAGCCCCAAGACTGACAGCATGGATGACACTGCCCACTCACCGGGCGCAGGAGGAAGTAGTGGTTCTCGGGGACCGGGTCCTGGCAGAGCTCCATGACCAGGCTCTCCCCGCCCGCCTCCACCGCCACGCACCCCTCGGGCTGGTGGGTGTTGTAGCTGTTGGAGTACACGGAGCTTGGGTTTATCAGATTGTACTCATCACAGTGCTCCCGAGTCACTCCCATTACTTTGTCTGCTTGTAACCACTTCTATCCTCTCTTCCCCTACCAATTTGTAAGGTCTCATCCTTCTTAGACACTGAAGCTGTACTGTAAGTTAATATTGTCTTTCTCCTCTCCTTATGTCTTTTGAGCAGTTTACTTTAATGCAATGTCCTTTTGCATAGATACAGGAAGACAATTAATTAATATGCTCCGTAACTTAGGAATTCATTGGCTTTGAATATTATTCACTCCTGGGCATCTGCCTTCTCAACTTAAGCCTCAGTTGCCCTTACTTCCTAGCACTCCAAGGGCAGGGTCCCGACGTGGGACTGGATGGAACCAGGGCAAGCCGGTAAGTTATGTGCTACCCTGGCATCGTGATGGGCCAGGCCAAGGTGCCACGATTCTTAACTATAAGTTAAGAGTTTGATCATAGGCAAATGATGTCATGATCCAAAAGTAACGACAAGACTAGGGCCCTGCTGCTAGGAATAGGAAAGATATCTGGCCTGAGCACTGCAGTCTGAGATTGAGATGGCCCTAGGAGAGCAATTCTATAAGTTCAAAGTATTTCTTACTGTGTCCATACGAAATGATTAATATTATGTATGCTTATATGTTGGTTGGACAAGGAGAGGAGAAACACGTCCTAGAAGCAGTTTCCTGTGTGTCCTGACTAGCTTGGATGAGACTGCTTTTTTGGAGATGTAGATTCCAAGCTCTAGCAGACTGGTCTTTGTTGTGCTAATCTAAGTGCTTGTAGCTTGTGAAAAGGTGAGGCCAGGATTACTGGCCTGCAGATGTAAGGAAACAATGTATGTTTGCTTCCTCAATGTTCTTTCTGTATCTCCTTTTGATGACATCATTATATTGCGCCCTTTAGAGGTACTATGATCTATATAAGGGAGATTTCAGGGCTCTCTGGGGGGACACATGCATCAGAGAACCTGGGAAGATGGGGCTGAGGACAGAAGCGGAGAGAACAAAGGCGCACGTGCTCGAGGATTCCTGAGGCCTCCATGACATACGTCTCTTCCATGTAATAAACGGCTACTAAGACCAACTAGCTTAGCCTCGTTTCCTTCCTTCGCCTGACCATCGCCATCGACCTCCCTGGAGTGGGGAAACGGCCAGACCGCCGGCCGTTTTATTTTTTGTGTGTTTACACAGTAGCGGATCTCCTTCCGGGATGTATACTCGAAGAACTGCAAAGGAGCCGTTTGTGGGCAACGGTTACTGTCGGCCATGGAGAAATGGACGGACACCAGGCGGGATCAGAGGTCAGGGGCCAGGCAGAGAGCCTGAGTGTCCAGTCTTGAGGGTCTGTGAGTGCCTGGCCAGAGTTCCCCAAGGCCCCCTTCTCATGCTCTGCTTCTTCCCTGGGTGTTTGAGACCCCACACTGTCCCTACCCTTGAGTTGGCCAGAAAATGGACGGTCTCAGTAGCCAAGTGGGCAACTCTGAGGCCTGAGCTGCCCTTTCTCTTCTCTGGGCTTTTCTGCCTCTTCCCGGCAAACTTGAGGGAGTTTGATCCAAGCAATGGCACCGTGGAATCACTAAAATGTCCTGTGCAGGCAGGAACTGCACTTCCAGGGAGAGAGCAGGCCTGGGTCACACAGGGAGACAGGGTGCTGGAATCCAGCCTCTCCGGCCAAGTAGGTGCCCTCCTGAGCCAACCCAGATCTGCAGGGTTTTCCTTTTTCTTCCTCTAACTGTAGGTATTGGTGCACGGTTAGTCATAACTGCACAAACAGGTTTCTCTGGGTCCTATTGGGCACTGCTTGCTCCGTTTTCTATTTCCCAGATGTTCTACAATGAGTCTGTATTACCTTTGCAGGCAGAGAATCAGTTCATCTCACCCCTCGAGAATTACATGGTGCAGGGCCAGAGGGATAATACAGTGGAGAGGGTGTTAGCCTTGCTGACCTGAGTTCAATCCCTGGCATCCCATATGGTCCCCTGAGCACTGCCAGGAGTGATTCCTGAGTGCAGAGCCAGGAGTAACCCCTGAGTATTGCCAGGTGTGACTCAAAAACAAAAATAAAAACAAAGAACTACATGATGTGAACCACCAAGAGGCCAAAAGGCACAATATTCCCAAAAAAGACATCTGAGCATGCATGGATCATGCAAGAGGAAACAATCAAATATAAACCATAAACATACAATGATGACAATTAGTTAAAAAACAGAAGCCAGAGTCTCTGCATAGGAGAAAGAGGGACAAGAAACTCATCTTCATCCTAAGGCGTTTCTCCAGTTCCTCTCGGGCACACTTGCTTCACTTTCTATTTCTCAAATATTTACAATGAGTCTCTATTACCTTCATAAATTGAAGAGGTCAAATATTCACTTTTTAAAAAACACACATAGATGTGCTGAAAGTAGATAAAGGACCAAACATAATGGCCTCTCAGTATCTGTACTGCAAACCACAATGCCCAAAAGTAGAGAGAGAGTAAGAAGGAAATTGTCTGCCATAGAGGCAGGGGATGGGGGTGGCGGGAGGGACACTGGGAACATTGGTGGTGGAAAATGAGCACTGGTGGAGGGATGGGTGTTTGATCATTGTATGACTGAAACTCAATCATGAAAGCCTGTAACTGTATACCACAGTGATTCAATAAAAAAAATAAAAATTAAAAAACAATAACACACATAGATTTTCTCCAATTTCCCTCTTTAAGAGGCTCCCAAGACCTTGAACCCAGGGCCCCCTGCTGCCTTTTTCCAGAGAGAAGCGTCACCTACCTGGTTCTGGCCCAGGCCATGACAGGTGTACAAAATGACCTGGTGCCCCACAATCTGGTTTTCATCAGGAGGATTATAGTCAAAGCAGAGTCCTTGCAGTCCTTTATTCTGGAGCTACCAAGAAACATAAGGGGAGTTTCCAGTTCAGGTTTACACACAACTGAGTCCAACCAGGATGCTGAGGGAGGGGAAACAGGAAGTGAGGAGGGCCTGGCACAAGAACCAGGCCCAAAAGTAAGAGCTTCTGGGACCTGAGCGACAGTACAGCAGGTCAGATGGCTGGCCTTGCACATGGACAAACCCCAGCACCCCACAGGACCTCCTGAGCACCGCCAGGAGTAAATCCCTGAGCACCGCCAGGCATGGCCCCCAAACCAAAAATAAACAAATAAATAAGAGCTTCTGATATTTTTACCTATTATTAACTTATTCATTTTGGATTTTTTTTTGGGGGGGAAGGAGGGGAGCATCACATCTAGCAATGCTCAGGGCTTACTTCTGGCTCTGTGCTCAGAGATCACACCTGGTGGTGCTTGGTGGGGAATCCTATGGGGTGCTGGGGATAGTGCCCAGTTTGGTCACGTGCAAAGGCCTGAAGAGCATCATGCCCCATCATCCCCTCCAGGGCTGCGCTTGGACAAAAGAGAAATGCAGTGGGACGGGGTGGGGTGGGGATGCAGGAGACAGAGGCAGGGCGAGCAAGAGTGACACACTCCCTGGGGCAGGCAGCCCACGACGGCCTCCTGATCCTCTCGGCACCTCGGGAGACCTGGACACTTCACAGTGGCCAAGGATTTGATCGTATTCAAAGCCCGCTGGGCTCTGACCAAAGGGCTTCCAGAATGGGGGAAGCAGCGTCGCCCAGCCGTGCAGCCCAGGAGAGGGGAGTCTCTACCTTGGCGTGATTTCTCTCCAGAGTGAATGGCACTGGGGCCGGAGAGGGTCTGGGGGGTGAGGGCACTTGCCAGGTAGGCAACCAAGCCCCAGTCTGACGCCAACACCATCATGAGTGACCCCTGAGCACCACCGGGTGAAGCCCAACCCCAACCCCCACAGCCCAAATACGTCCCATTTGTGTGCAGGGGTTTGGAGGGGGTGCGGAACGGGTGTTTAGGCCATACTTCGAGGTACTCAAGGGCCACTCCTGACGGTGTTCAGGGGACCACGTCTGGCACCGGGGATCAAACTAGGGTTGGCCACACAGAGGGCAAAGCTTAAACTTAACCCCGGGACTATCTCTCTGCCCCCCCCCCAAAGATTTCTTTTCTCTTTCTTTTGGTGAACAACAGAAGTGACTCTCCTTTTCCTGCCCCATCCTCCTGTACCCCCCACTGGTCCCCAAGGACCCCTGAGGTGGGAATGACTGACTGGCCCAGACACTGAGACTAGGGTGAGAAGTGATGTGATGGGTAGAGGTGGTGTGGAGAGTCCAGGCAAGCCTCAGTCTCCTCATGCACAAAATCACAGGCAGAACCTGACTCTCTTTCACATGCTTCCACGTGAGCGAGCTGAGAGCCAAACCCAGCCGGGGGAGGGGAAGAGCCAGGGGATACAACAGGGGAGGGCCGGGGCTGGGGAGCCCAAGGGACCCCATCGAGGACCTGCCCCATGCAGGGGTTGGGGATCCTGCCGGCAGCCCCCCCGGGCGCAGCCCTCTCACCATCCCGAAGCAGCCGGGCCGGTCCTCGGGCACGTGCAGCTCAGGATACACGTTCTCCAGGAACCACCTGAAGTCCTTACACTTGAGCTTCTCACGGAGCTGCTGCCTCTCGGTCACGTCGCCAAAGGACTCCTGAGGGGGGTCCATGCGGTCAGCCTGAAGGTCCTCCACTGCCCCTCAATCCACCCCACCCCACCCCAGTCCTGGGATGTGATGATGCCCCCAAGCCCCAGCTGTGCAGGTGTGGGTGGGTGCCCAGGGAGAGAGCTGTGGCAGCCTGGGTACCAACCCCCCCGCCCCCCCCCCACACACACACATGCGCGCGCGCACACACACAGGGTTCCCCGTTGCCCAGCTCCAGCCTGGAGAGACCCAGTGCACCTCGATGGTCATGAAGCACCTAGGACATGATGGGAGCCCCAAACCCCAGCCCTGTGGGCATCCCTGGACACACAGCACTTCTTCAATGGGACAGATTGAGGAAGGCTGGGTGAGGTAGACACGCATGCAAAGCCAAGAGACGGGGCTGGGATGAGATGAGATAGCGCACATATGCATGACCCATCCCTGGCACCACACACACACACACACACACACACACACACACACACACACACACACATACTCTGCGTTGAAGAGATAGCTCAATGGTCAAGAGCATATACAGGAGGCCCAGGTCCGAGTCCCGGCACGGCAGGGAACCCCCAGCACTGAGTCAAGGGTAGACCCCAAGCACCTCCAGGTGGGGGTCATAAGTAAACAGGAACCAGAGAGCTCGTGCAAAGGGCAGGGCGCTTGCCTGGCAGGTAGCCACCCTGCCCTGGTCCCTGCCACCTCATTTGGTTCCCAGAAAAAAAATCACCAGGCATGATCCCTGAGTGCAGAGCCAGGAAGAGGCCCTGGCGACCATGGCATGGGGCCTGACCTCCCCTCCACGACAGAAATACCCACGATCTGAAGAACATGCAGTGGCTGGAGGTAGCTGAAACCCAGCCCTGATTTTCCTAGAAGCAACAAGCTCAGGGTCCCCCAACCTGGGGTGGGCAGCATGAGCTGCTGGGTGTGATTCTCAAGGCCGGGTGGGCATCAAGAGACATCAGCAGAGGGTCATCACAACCATGGAGGAATCAAGTAGTCCCCCACTGGCCTCACCAAGGCCCACCGCAGCTTCTCCCTCCGGAAGTGGATGTGCGGGCACGGAGGGTGGAGGGAGGAGGGAGGAGGAAGGGGGGGTTGGTTCTGAGGCGGCCTGCAGGGGTGAAAGCAGACGGGGCGGGCTGGAGGAGCTCACCAGGCGTGCGTGGGGGTTGCGGTGGTAGAAGAGCTCCTTGAACTCATCCAGCCACACTTCAGCAGCGCGGACACTGTTGGCCAGAGCCTTTTTGCGTGAGTAGGGAGCTTGCTTGGGGAAGACGTGGCTGATGTGTGAGCAGGGGTGCGTCTCCAGGGTCCCGCCACACTGCCAGATCTGCAGGGCAGCGGAGTGGCTGGGTGAGGGGAGCGGGTCCATCGGCACGGCTGTCCCTTGAGGACAGAGGCCGGGCACCAAGCATCACCCAAAAAGACACTGCCGAGACCGCACCCTCCAGGCCATGAAACTGGCGACCCCCGCCCACCCCACTCCTCACCCCACCGCCCATCCCTGCCTCACCCACCCCCATGCACACGCGGGCTCCAGAACGCAGCCAAAGAACAAGGGAGCGGCCCCAAGGTCTAGCCACCAGAACCAAGACCACAAGCCCATGCACTGCTTGCTCATGCGTGGGGCTCACAGGGCCCAGAGTGGGCCCGGCCAGGAGCTCGTGGGTGGGTGACAGTCCACACGGGCGGATTACCTGATCTCCTAGCCAGAGAAGAGAGGAAAGCAGCTAGGAAGGAGAGAATTGGGAAGGGAGAAAGAGGAACTGCCAGACACAGGAAGAGCAGGCTGGCACCTGGAGGAGAGGCAGAAAGACCATTAAAAGCACACCTCAAAACCCAACAAGGTAGACTCATGCAAGGGCAAGAGAGGTGTGAACCATCACACCCCACCACTGGTCCCCAGGATGAACCATCCAGAAAAGCAGCTGAAGCGCTGGAGACACAGTACAATGGGGTTGGGCACCTGCCTTGCATGTACCTGACACAGGTTCAGTTTCTGGCAGCTCCCACGGTCCCCTGAGCACCGCCAGGAGTGAGCCCTGAGTTTGGATTTCAACCAAATTCAAAAAGAAAATTTTTTTGAAAAAAAAAGACCCAAAAGGACAGTACCTTACGATGGGAGAAGGAAAGCCCTGCGTGGAAGATAAAATTTCTATTTGGTTCACTCTTTATGCAAAGCTGGGATGTTCTATTACTTAAAAAAAAAATTCCAGGGGCCAGAACACTAGTACAGCGAGTAGAGCATACTGCCTGGCATGGGGCCAACCCAGGTTCAATCCCCGGCATCCCATATGGTCCCCCGAGCACAGATAGGAGTCATCTCTGAGGGTAGAGCCCAGTGTAACCCCTAAGCACCACTGTGTGTGGCCCCAAAACAAAACAAGCAAGCAGAAAAGATGAAAAAATTTCTCACAAAAATTAAACAGAGGGGCTGGAGCGATAGCACAGTGGGTAGGGCGTTTGCCTTGCACGCGACTGACCCAAGTTTGATTCCCAGCATCCCATATGGTCCCCCAAGCACCGCCAGGAGTAATTTCTGAGCACAGAGACAGGAGGAACTCCTGAGCATCGCAGGGTGTGACCCAAAAAGCCAAAAAAAAAAATTAAACAGAAAATTTTAACATCATCAAAAAGCATGACCAATGGCATATGGTCTTGAAATGTAATATGCCAGACACAAGTTCATTGGGAATCCCACGGAAATGGCGGGGGTTCTCACAGAACTGTCACTCGGGGATTCTGAGGGCAGAGGGCGGCCTCAGGGGGTTCACTCGTTTAGAATGTGACTCTTGCTCCTGCCTGCACGTCCAGCCACTGAACCTGACCCCTTTAACAAGCTCTCCCGAGAATTCTTCTCGGTGTCAAACTCTGAATGTCACCCTGCTATCTACATACAGAGATGACTTCCTAAAGAGCTCAGCAAGCCTGGCGACCAAAGGTGGACCTGGAGGCAGGATGCTGTGTCTGGGGCCAACCTCGGCCCAGGGCAGCAGAGGGAAAGAAAAGAATCAGGGGACCTAGGAGGTTCCTTCCCTGCCTCCTGCTTTTCTAGTTAAAAGCACGTTCTGTGAGAAGGTCAGATGAGAGAAGCACATATATAGGCTGTCCACGTGTCCACTCTCAGGACACTGGACAAAAGGCCAAGGCGGGGGAAAGCCCAACAGGTTTTCATGAAATCCAGAGAGACAGAGGCATGGGGAGAGAGAGAGAGAGAGAGAGAGAGAGAGAGAGAGAGAGAGAGAGAGAGAGAGAAAGAGAGAGAGAGAGACAGACAAGCACGGCTACAGAAAGAGAGACAGACCCGAAAGGAGAATTCGAGGTTTTCTCCGCCCCAAACTTCCATTCCTGTATCATAAGACCCCAGATACTGAAAATATTTCTTACTCACAGCAAACAGCCCACCAGCCATTGTCGGGGACCTGGAAGAGTTGCAACACCTGCGTCTCAGTGCCAGCCGCAGGAACCCTTACCCAGGCCTGATCTGCCTTCATCAGTCTGGGAGCACTGGTGGTGGGGGGGCTCTGCTGGGAGTCCTAGCCGGGGAAGCTCCCAGACCCCTCCAAATAATCACAGAACTGCGTGTGATGCATGTGCTCTCGAGGGGTCAAGGGCAGGGACAGCTGTTTCCAGGGCGGAGAGGGTACAGGCCCGGGGCGTGTCCAGTATAGAGGAATGAACGGTGCTGGGAAGGCCTCAGCATGGGCAAAGTCTAAGCATGAGAGGACCCCGGCAGCTGCAGATGGACCCGGAGAGAGGGCGGAGAGAGCACATGGCTGGGAGGGTGGCGGGGTGGGCGGTGGTGGTGGTCTCACAGCAGAGCCCAGGCACTCACAGATGCAGCTGGGGGCTGCTGGAGGGCATGAAAGATGATTCTAGCACATTTCCCTGAAGCCCTCGATTCTGGCGTCTTCCCCGGCCCCCAGAGGTGGCTCAGGTCGAAAGCTGGAAGGGAAGCACCCCAGAGTGCAGATGTGGGTGTAGGAAACTGGTGGCAGCCGGGTCTCTGTGGTGGCACTGGGGGGCCCTCCCAGCACTGCAGGCTCAGAGTACACGGGGAAAGGTCAGTGGGACTCCTTGGTGGGGGATGGAAGAACAGGAGGGAGGGAAGACCAAGGAAGGGAGAGAAGAGAGAGAAAAGGGAGGGAGAGAAGGAGGGAGGGAGAGAAGGAGGGAGGGAGAGAAGGAGGGAGGGAGAGAGAGAGGAAGGGAGGGAGAGACGGAGGAAGGAAGGAAGGAAGGAAGGAAGGAAGGAAGGAAGGAAGGAAAGAGGGAGGGAGGGAAAGAAAAAAGGGAGAGAGTGAGGGAGGGAGGGAAGGAAGGAAGGAAGGAAGGAAGGAAGGAAGGAAGGAAGGAAGGAAGGAGTGGGGGAGGGAAGGAGGGAAAAGGGAGGGAGGGAGGGGTGCCAGCATGAGAGCACATTCACATGGCTTTAGGGTATAAGATTAGGGAACATGGTGACTGAAACATGCAAGAAAGCTGAGATCATGTGTGGAGTTCATGCACAATTCAATCAGCTAATCAGTGACTGAATAAATAGCAGTACTCCTACATTAAAAAAAAACTGAGATGAGACTGTGGGAGGGGCAGGCAACCGACCATGAAGCTGCTGCATGTGTGCATGTGTGTGGGTTTGTGCACATGTCTTCATATGTGTGCACTGGAGGAGGGAGTTGGGGGGGAGGGAGTATGTCTCGACATCACAGGCTGCATCTGTGACCTGACACATGATCCCTCCTCCTCTGCCTCAGTCTCTAAATCTGCTGTGTGAGGGGCAATGCCAGCGGCCCCCCAGTGGCCACTCCAGCAATCCGGGTGCCACCCTCAATCCGTCCTTTTTCCCAGATGTCAATCAGCTTCTCCAAATCCCCCCACCGCCCCGGAGGTCCCCCCACCCCCAGTCTCAGCCTCCGTCTTCTCCTGCGCCCGCATTTCTGACGGGGAAGTCTGCAGAGCCTCCTAACACATGCCTGGTCCCTGCACCCCATCCTGTGCCCACCAGCTCCCTCACCACGAGGCACCAGGAGTAATTCCGGAGTGCAGAGCCAGGAGTAACCCCGAGCCTCAGCAAGTGTGGCCCGAAAACTAAGCCAAACAAATGAAACAGAACACGAGCAGCCGGGCTCAGACCCAGGCTCACCCACTGACCAACGCTGACTCTCGGCCGCCCTCACCCTGCGCCCTCACCCATCCCCTAACTGGCTTCAGTCCCACAGAGGCCTGCCACTAAGTGCTCAGAGTCGTCACCATGGAGTCGCCACCTGACCCAGAACCCCACGCCCACTTGGACAGCCGGAAGTGGCAGCCAGCCACCTCGGGCCCTGGAGACTGGCACCAGTCCAGGGGGCAGGGCACCTGTGATATCAGTCCTCCCCGGGGCATGGCACACAACTCCTGGACGGCGGACACACCCACCGGAGGTGAAGGGGCCAACAAAACCGGCCACGTTGACACAAGGCAGAATTATGGGTTCCCAAGGCAAACATCTCGGGACCGGCAAGAAGGCAAACGCGAAGGGACAAAGCGTGGTGGCCTCATTCGCGTGAGGCGTCTGGAAGGGGGAAAGTTTTTGTGGGGGTGTGTTAGAGGCCATGGAGCCGTTAGGGGCTGGGGTTGACACACACCGCCTGACGGTTGGAGAGATTCTGCGAGGTCGAGGGAGAAGCGCGCTTGAGTCTCCCAAGTTATATATTTAAGAACGGTCAGAGCAGTACATTTTAGGATACATACTTCACCCTATTTTTATTTATCTTGTTTTGACTTTGGCTTTGGCTTTGGGACCACACCCGGCAATGCTCGGGAGCAACTTCTGGCTCTGCACTCAGGAATCACTCCTGGCGGTGCTCGGGAAACCATAACAGGGTGCCTGGGGGATCGAACCCAGGGCAAACTCCTGCAAGGCAAGCGCCCTACCCATGAACTATCTCTCCAGCCCCCTCACCTTTGTTTTTAAATAAACAAAATAGGCCAATGAATATGAACCCCACACTTAGAGCGGGGTGGGTGTAGAGTAAAAAAATAATCAGCAGATGCTTTAGAACAAAACCAGGTGGGGCCCCAGCGAAGCATCCCTGCCCTCCCCCCGGGCGTCTGCTGCAGTTGTTGGGGGGGGGGGGTGTTACGCTCCCAGCCAGTCCTGACCTGATGACATCGATGGGGGACTGCATCCGCTTCCGCTCCCGCTCAGGGACCACGTGCCACGTGAACACCAGCCGCCAGTCAAAGCCACCGATCTGAGGCTCTCCGGAGTTGCCCAGGTACTCAAAAGTGTTCCAGTCAATAACGTCGATCACGGGGCACACCACCGCCGTCTCCTCATCCCCGATCCTGCAGTGACCACACACACACACACACACACACACACACACACACACACACACACACCCAGATATGGCCAGGACCGGAGTGACCGGGAACGCCCGCGCCCCTTCCAAGCCATGCTCGCTCCCACTGAGGCCCAGTGTGTACCCTCAGGTCCCCTGCTTCTGGACCCTGCCTGGCATCGGTCCCCAATGCCACCCTCCAGCCTGGGATTCAGAGGGAGAGCGAGACACGATGATGGCTCTGCTCTCAGCCCCTGGCACTGGCCTGGGCCCCTGGGAGTCCAGCTGCCGGGACCCTCTTTGAAGCTGAGGAAGAGAAAGAAGCCATGAAGGGAGCCAGAGTGGGTGAGGACAGAGATGGGGAGGGTAGAGAGCAGCAGGGTGAGGCTGGGGGCCAGATGATGGACACCCACGCCTGGGAGAGAAGACAGTGGGTGCGTGTGCTCCAGAGGCCAGCTGCGCAGACCCTGAACCCCTCCCCCCGCATCCTTGTCCACGCCACATGGGGGCACAGCCCACCTGGAGAAGTCTGGGGGTGGCCGACAACAGTGATGCAGCATCAGGAGGGAGGAAGTGGAGGGAGTAAGGTGGGTCTGGGGGAAGGGCAGCCTGGAGTGGTTCCCCTCCCACCTGCATTTAAAACCCTTTCAAAGAATGATACTTAAAAGCATAGTTTAAGACTACAGGGGTAAGAAGATAAAAGTAACCCAGGCGAGGGCCATCTGCTTCCTGTCCATGATTCTGCTCATGGTTTCCTAGTGAGGCTAAGGAAGGTGGACGCCAGAGACACAGGACCCCAGGGAAGGTGCCTGCCCGACCGGTGGCTGCCCTGGTTCAATCCCCGGCACCCCATGTGGTCCCCTGAACACCACCAGGAGTGATCCCTGAATACAGAACCAAGAGTAAGCCCTGAGCACTCACGGGTAAGCCCCTTCACACACACAACTCCCCCCCCCCAAAAAATACAGGGGCTGGAGCCATAACACAGTGGGTAGGGCTTTTGCCTTCCACGCGGCTGACCCGGGTTTGATTCCCAGCATCCCACAGAATCCCCTGAGCACCACCAGGAATAATTCCTGAGTGCATGAGCCAGGAGTGACCCCCTGTGATTGCCGGGTGCGACCCATAAAAGCAAAACAGCGGGTAGGGCGTTCGCCTTACAAGCGGCCAACATGGCCGACCCGAGTTCGATTCCTCTGCCCCTCTTGGAGAGGCCGGCAAGCTACCGAGAGTATTGAATATGCCAGACACAGTAACAACAAAGTCTCCAATGGAGACGTTACTGGGCCCGCTCGAGCAAATCGACGATCAACGGGAGGGCCTTTACCTTACCTTACCTAATAAATAAATACATAAGAGAAATTACTGTGAATCACCATTTCTGTGGGTCCCTTCAGACTTGAGGAGCCCCAGGCAACACAGGTACTGGATGACCTGGGAAAGTCAGATCCACACCATCCTGTTCTTGGCCTCTCTGCCCATGGCAGCACTTTTCGACTCAGGCACCTGACCAGCGGCAGTAAAAGCAACTCCCCTATACCAGCAAGCCGTGGGTACAGCAGCGCCTGATACCCTCGAAGGTTCCCAGACCAGGGTCCCTGATCATGTGACCAGGGATGGAGCCGTGGCCTGAGACTGGGGGACAGGGCACCCAGGCCGAGCCCGAGGCCCACGGAGCTGGGTCTCCCGTGTTCCCACTGGGCACCGCCCACGCACCTCTGCAGCAGCGGCTCCAGCCAGCCCTCGTGGCACTCGCAGTGGCAGTCCAGGAAGGTGAGGATGTCGCCCTTGGCCCCCGAAGCCCTGAGCAACCTGGGCGCGCACCAGGCCCTCCCTCTTGGTGGCGCGGATGAGGCGCACCTTGGTCAGGTGGGCCAGCTCGGCTCCCAGGCGCTCCTTCAGGTGCTCTGGGGAGGAGAATGGGGCAGCCGGCTCACTCCCGCCCTGCCCGGGCAAGGGAAGGCTGGGACGGAGAACTCTAGAACCACCAGCAACGTTCCCACGTGCCCCCCTTGGACCCAGGCGCCCAGGTCTCAGGACTGTCAGGACTTGGTGCCCAGGTGGCTCTATCGGCATCGCCTCACGCTCACCTGCCCTGCACTCTGTCATGGGCAACGCTGTCATGGGCAACGCTGAATGACCCCGAATTCTCTCTCCACGATTTCCAGCCGAGTACATGGCCACCACCCAAAAGACATCAGTCCCCCAGGTTAAGATGTGTGATCCCAACGCCCCACCTGGTCCTCTGAGCACACCAGGAGTGAGCCCTGAGCACAGTGCCAGGAGCAAGCCCGGAGAACCGCCCAGCGGCCCCCAGAACAAACAAGCGAGACTACAGTCCTGAGCGTCCCCTGCAGCCAGGTGTGGCCAGGTGACTGTTCTTCTGCAGGGTGGGAGGTGAGACCCCCTACTAGGTGCTGCCCAAGTCCCCTGGACACCCTTCAGTACAGGTGGGAGTGAGAGAGAGAGGGGAGGGGCAAGGCTGGGGCAGCCCAGGGAGCACAGCACCCCAAAGAAGGCGAGTGTTCACCCCTGCCCCCACCCCTGGCCCCCACACCTGCCTCCACACCTGCCCTCACACCCTCCCTCACAGTTGGCCCCCAACACCTCTCCCCCACCTCTGTCCCCAAGACCTCTCTCTCACACCCACCCCCCAACACCTGCCCTCTACACCTGTTCCCCCATGCCTATAGCCCATACCTATCCCCCACACCTGTCCCCCACACCTGCTCCCACACCTGCCCTCTACAGCCATACCACAACTGCAGGGAGACGTTCCCTGTTATCTCCTGTAAATCACTGTTATCTAGAGCCTCGCAGAGAACAGCCCAGCACAGCTTTCAATCAGAACCCGTCCACAGCGAGAACCAGACAGAGCTCAGAGGCAAGAGCAGGGGAGGGGAGGATGGGGGTCAAGGGAGGGCAGGGTGGGGGGAGGGGAGGTCAGGGCAGGGTAGAGGGGAGGCCGGGTACCTCTACCGCTGAAATCATCCACCAGGATGACCTCCTCCAGCAGGATGTCTGGGGACATCTCGAGGACACTGTAAACGGTGCGAAGGAGGGTTGACCAAGCTTCGTTATAAAACGCGATGATCACGGACGTCGTTGGCAGACCTTCATAACTGTACTTCTGCTCTCTGCACCTGCAGAAGCAACACAGCCTCAGGGACGGGGAACACCCTGCACCAGGGCATCCCAGGCCTGGCACGGTGCTTCGAAGGACCTCTGAAGGGAACGTCAATCATGGTTGAGACCTGCCATACAATTTGGCCGCATCTTCTAGAAATGCTTTGCCCTGGAGCCTCCTGGAAGCCTCGGTAGCTCCCAAGAAAGGTTGTACAACGACACCCAAAAAGCCTGAAGTCATTCTGGTAAGGGCAGGCTGGGTCACCCACGAAGTCGTACTGTTGACATGGCCTCTAGGGACAGATGGCCCAGTGATGAACCTGGCTCAGATCCAATGCTACAGGGCCATCCCTGGGCCGGGATGGGATCCTCCAGAGCCAAACCTGATGGTGCCCAGGGGGCAGGCAGTGTCCAGGGAGGCACTTGGGTCTTTTCACACGGTCCCCTGACACTGAGCTCTCTCCCTGGTCTGAGGTTGTGTATTTAAGCTGGGCAGCAACGTTCACAGTTTTGCCACCCAAAACCTAGGCAGGCTCCAAAGACAGGAAGACGGTTCCATCCTCAGGCTGTGCAGGTTTCACCTCTGTCCACTCCCACTTCAACCCCACTGCCCAGCTTCTACTCAGCTCTCTCCTCCTCTGCCTGGCACCCTCCCTGCCCTCCTTCCAGAACCACCTGGAAAAAGCCCTGTGTGGAGAACACCTGTCTGGGGTGGCCGCTCCCTCCGGCCGTCGCCCGTTCCTGCATACCAAAAACTCATGTCCCCTCCACTCATCCCCTCCTCCCATTGCCCAAGTCTCCTCACAGACATGTTTGACTCATGCGAGGCTTGGGGCTGGGGCACAGGAATGCTAGGGACACTGGTGGACACCACGGGGCAGCCTTGTGGGGAGAGGAGGTTCGGGAACATGTATGTCTGACTGACAATCAAATCCATCTCTGATGGTGGGGCACAGGGTCACTGTGGGCTTGTGCTGTCTGGGGAGCCTGTGGGCAGTGAAGGGTTCCACACTGGGGTGAGGCTCTGGGCAGAGAAAGTCCATCCAGTCCTTGAGAGGTTTGGGAAATACCTGGAGGTTTGCAGGTCCTTTACCTGAGGCATGATCTGGCCACTAGGGGGCCTGGCACCCAGGAAGCATTGGGGGCAAGGTTGGGGCTCTTCCCGGTGGACACTGCAGTGGGGGTGTAGACACAACAGGCACCATGGGCATGGGCATGACATATCAGGTTCTGATCCATGGTGAGACCCCACAGGACAGCTCATGCTTCATTAAGAAGTATGAGCAGTTCCCTGGCAGGACCCGCCACACCCAATGCCACACACCCACACAGGCTGGGATGCATCCATTTGTAGAAACAATCTTGGAAACAGGACAGTGGCTGTCAGAGAGAATGATTCAGCCCTCTCCCCTGTCTCTCCTCTGCCACCAATTCATGATCCCCTAAACCGTCCCAGGTAGTGCCTAGAACTCAGTTGCTGACTGTTCCAGCCTCCATCCTTTTCAGGACTTCCTTTGCCAGAATAGAAAAAGTGCACTGGAGGAGGGGGAGCTCTCGGCTCAGACTTTTGCTTGGTCTGTAGCCCATGATTCTGTCTGCCAAGCCTAAGGGGAGGGAACCAAGCAGGCAACAAGAGGCAGAAGCGAAAAACTAGGCAGGACCTCTGAGAGACCCAGTCTAGGAGGTGGAGAAGATGGATGAGTCAGGAATCACCAAATTTGACAAGAATCAAATGTGAGGTTTGCTCTGACAAAATGGTGACCAGAACCAAATGGCAACCGGCTGAGTGGACAGCCACATTCCTGGAGTCAGAGATCACCTTGTTCCAGGTGAGGAAGACAAGACTTAATGCCCACCTGGTGACAGGAAGCCACCAGGCTTCATTCCAGGTTCCTTACCATTGACCCACGAACAGATGACTAGGAGCAGACCAAGACAACTCCAAAGGCCCCTTCATCTAACCCAGGGGGCGGGTGTACCATTGCCTCACCTGAGGTTCCGAGAGTCCGCGCGGGAGCGCCCCCAGTAAGCTACTCCTATTTCCATAACTTTATTTATATGTCTCTGTCCCTCTGTATGACCCGGACGGGGTTCCCAAATCTCTCACCGAGCAAGAGAGTGAGAGCAGTTTTCCCGAGCAGGGATGGAAGAGGCTCACAGGAACGCTCAAACAACGGAGCTTAGAAACTGGAGTCACTACTGTGGGAGCACCTGAGAGCAGTAGGCACCAATGTATGTTAGATGAAAGTTGTTACCGCAGAATCGAGGTAGCCTGTAAACAACCTACATAATTATGCTCTGACCTGCTAATGCCCGTTTGGGGGTAGCTGGGTAGAGCCTGCACACATGGAATACACTGGGATGCTTCCGGCAAACTCTTGGGTGCCACCTGTGTCTGGGTGAGACTCTGCAAGATCCTAAGAGAAAAAACTCCCAAGACAGTCGTTCAATGGGAGAACAGCTCTCCCCACCGGCAAGGGGTGAGAGGGGTCAAGCTGCTGATCCCCACAGTCTCCCAGCTCCCCAAACCTCAAGGCAAACCTGGACTTGGTGTTTCCAGAGCCCAGGGACCCAGAGGCCGGACACGGGGAGCTAAGCCCAGAGCCCCAGTAGAGGCTGCGAGAGGGTGTGCAGAACATGTGTGAGGTGTGCAGAACCGTGAGAGTGAATGGGCGACCCCAGGCCCATGGTGCAGGTAGAGGGGCAGGGCTATGAACTGGGCACCGAGGGGTAAACCAGGAGCTGCCTGTGACTGCCCTGGGCTGCCTTACCAGGAGTGTGACTCCCAGTAGAAATGTGACTGGCAGGAAGGGGCATGGCTGACCAAATTCCTGGAAATGACTGGAACAGGATGGCTCTTCCTTCTGAGGCTTTGCCATCTGGTCTGACACACGGATCTGGACACAATTCTTGTCACCAGTAGAGTGTCACTCAGCCAAGGCTGTCCCACCAGGTCCAGGCGTGCAGGAACAAAGAGGAGTCAGGGTCTGGTTCTCTATTTCATGGGGTCTGACCGTGCTGTGATGGTGGCAGTGGGACTTGTATTAGGGAACCTGATGGTCCACACAGAAGTGGGGCGCTATTCTCAGGGATCAGCTCTGTACAGACTCGGGGACACTAGAAACATGTTCCATCCACGGCCCCATCCTGCTCCACTGATAACAAACTGTCTTCCTGCCAGGGCAGTTGCCATGGAGAGGGACCCTGGCTGAGGGGACAGCACCTTGGACCCACCTGCTGCAGGAGCACTTTCAAGTCCTCATCCTGAGAAACCTGATGTGGCCACTAGGGGGCAAAGTGGGGTCTGTCCCTGGTGCCACTGCAGAGGGGAAAGGGGAAACAGGCACCAGGGACAGGGGAGGCCATGGAGGTGCTGCAGTGGAAGGCAGGGCTCTGGGTGCTGCATCCTGCCCTCCCTCCTGGGGACGCATCCGGGATTGAGACCTTCAACCCTTGGGGTGGACTCTCCTGGGGTCATTGACAGGCTTCACACAGGGGCAGGCAGGTGAAGCGTCTTGGCATGGTGACATGGCCAAGGCTTCCCACAATCTAGAAGCAATTGTCAACTACTGGCCAGACCTGCCCCGCCCAGTGACACACACACATGCCTTGGATAGATCCATTTATTGCAACAATCGTGAAAATCAGACAGTGGCAGTCAGGGAGAAAGCCCGCCTTCCTCCTTCCCCTCTTCTCAGCCAGCAATACAAAGTCCCCAAACAGCCCCAAAGAGTGTGTTGAATCCGGTGACTGTATGGTACCAGCGGCCAAGCTTCAGGGCTGTCATGCGCAGAAACAGGACCCCACAATGGGGAGGGGAGAGCTGAGTTGTAACTTCTGACCTCCAAATCATTGTTTGCTAGTGCTGGCGGGATATAACTGCCATCCTGATCCCTCGGATCTTGTGGAGGGGGACATCTCGGCCCCTCCAATACCTGGGGTCTAGTGTGGGGGGACACATCGGCACCCCCGATCCTGGCGTCTAGTGGTGGGAGGCATCTCTGGCCCCCCCTCGATCAATGGCGTCTACTGGTAGGGGGAGGCATCTCTGCTCCCCCATCCCTGGCATCTAGTGATTGGGGGTCATCTCTGGCCCCACCGATCCCTGGCGTCTAGTGGTGAGGGGCATATCTGCCCCCCTGATCAATGGCGTCTAGTGGTGGGGGGGCATGTCTGGCCCCCCCTCGATCAATGGCGTCTAGTGGTGGGGGGAGGCATCTCTGGCCCCCCAGATCCCTGGCGTCTAGTGGTAGGGGGGGTAACTCTGGCCCCCCCAATCCCTCGTGTCTAGTGGTGGGGGGACATCTCTGACCCCCCATCCCTGGCATCTAGTGGTTGGGGTGGCATCTCTGGTCCCCACGATCCCTGGCGTCTAGTGGTGTGGAGGCATCACTGGCCCCCCCGATCCCTGGCGTCTAGTGGTGGGGGGGCATCTCTGGCCCCCCGATCCCTGGCGTCTAGTGGTGGGGAGGCATCACTGGCCCCCCCATCCCTGGCGTCTAGTGGTGGGGGGGGCATCACTGGACCCCCCGATCCCTGGTGTCTAGTGGTGGGGATGCATCACTGGCCCCCCCATCCCTGGCGTCTAGTGGTGGGGGGGCATCACTGGACCCCCCGATCCCTGGTGTCTAGTGGTGGGGAGGCATCACTGGCCCCCCCACCCCTGGCGTCTAGTGGTGGGGGGGCATCTCTGGCCCCCCCGATCCCTGGTGTCTATTGGTGGGAAGGCATCACTGGCCCTCCCCATCCCTGGCGTCTAGTGGTGGGGGGGCATCTCTGGCCCCCCCGATCCCTGGTGTCTATTGGTGGGAAGGCATCACTGGCCCCCCCCACCCCTGGCATCTAGTGGTGAGGGGGCATCTCTGGCCCCCCCGATCCCTGGTGTCTAGTGGTGGGGAGGCATCATTGGCCCCCCCATCCCTGGCGTCTAGTGGTGGGGGGGCATCACTGGCCCCCCCGATCCCTGGTGTCTAGTGGTGGGGGGGCATCTCTGGCCCCCCGATCCCTGGCGTCTAGTGGTGGGGAGGCATCACTGGCCCCCCCATCCCTGGCATCTAGTGGTGGGGGGGCATCTCTGGCCCCCACGATCCCCGGTGTCTAGTGGTGGGGGGGCATCACTGGCCCCCTGATCCCTGGTGTCTATTGGTGGGGGGCATCTCTGGCCCCCCCTTGATCCTTGCCCTCTAGTGGGGGGGGGGAATCTCTGCCTCCCCCGATCCCTGGCGTCTAGTGATGGCTTGATCCTTGCCCTCTAGTGGGGGGGGAATCTCTGGCCCCCCCTGATCCCTGGTGTCTAGTGGGGGGGGGGCATCTCTGACCCCCCTTGATCCTTGCCCTCTAGTGGGGGGAAATCTCTGCCCCACCGATCCCTGGAAACTAGTGGGGGGGCATCTCTGGCCCCCCCTTGATCCTTGCCCTCTAGTGGGGGGGGAAATCTCTGGCCCCCCGATCCCTGGCGTCTAGTGGTGGAGGGGCATCTCTGGCTCCCCCTTGATCCTTGCCATCTAGTGGGAGCGGAATCTCTGACCCCCACCCGATCCCTGGCGTCTAGTGCTGGGGGGGATCTCTGGCCCCCCCTTGATCCTTGCCCTCTAGTGGGGGGCAGAATCTCTGGCCCCACCGATCCCTGGCGTCTAGTGGTGGGGGGCCATCTCTGGCACCCCCATTTCCTGGGGTCTAGTCGAGGGGGAAACTGTGCCCCCTGATTCCTGGGGTGCCTTGGGGTGGGGACATTTCTTACCCCACATCTCGGGGTCTAGTGGATGGAGACTTTACTGTCCCCCTGATATCCTGTGTATTGAGATGGAGAATAGTTGTGCCTTTGCCCTGATCCCTGGTCTTGCAGTGAGGGATATCCCTGGTTCTAGTGGAGGGAGAAGAGCAAAGGGCCAAGGCAGAAGGCAGAACTCCGGTGGCGTTGGGAGGACGGGTCTGGGCGAGATCAATTGGGTGAGAGCGGCAGGGTGCATAGGTGCAGTAAAATCGAGGTGTCAGCTGGGTGTCAGGCTGCCAGTGCTGTTCTTGCTGACCAGCTGCGTTTTCTGGATTTTAGGCGGGTCATTACAGGACCTGGGTCTGATGTGGGTGGACTCCTCTTCCTTAAGGACAGCAACAGGAGCGTCTCTGGATCTCACACAGGCCATGTTCCCTGCCCCCTGGGACTTGACTGACTCCTCCAGCTCCTGGACTCTGGCACTCCTCCTGCCTGGCCCCCTGTGCCTCCTCCTTGTCTGTGGCCTCCAGCTCCTCACGTTTTGTGTCCAGGAGCACCTGTGTGTTGTTCGTCTCCACGCCAATCCCTTTGGAGTGGATGGGATGTGGCGCAGCATAAGGGTCTCAGCCAAGCAGGGGAGGTGGGGGGCTGGGGGTGGGGCCGCCTGGCTCCCCTCCCCAGTAGCCCCGACCTCTGACCCACAGGGGCTGTCACTCACCCTTTTCCAGGACTCCTCTCCACTTTACCAGGTTCTGCAGCTGCTGTTTCTGCTGCTGAGTCCCACAGAAGAGCACCTGGGGTGAAGGCACTAGCTGAGGAGGCAGGTCTAGGGCCTTCCTGCCCCAGAGCCCATGGCCCCTCTCTCACCTGGTCTCCCTCAGCTCCCTGATGGCGGCCTCCAGCAGGGCCTGCTGTCTTGGTGGCACCTGCAGCAGCTGGTCTATGGGTTGTTTTTGCCGCAGCATCCGCTGGTACAGCTGCTCCTCCTTGGAGCCCAGGTGACGGCGGGCATCCAGGTGCTCTTGTCGGCAGCTGTGTGCATTTCCAGGTACCAGCAGAAAATTCCCCCGGGAAGCCACTGACACTGCACCTTTTCGTCGTGCACCGGCATCTGTGGGAGGTAGGACAGTGTCTGTGAGGACAGGCAGGAGGGCCGACTACTTCCCAGCCAGGAGATGCAGGGCTCAGACCCTCAACCACAGGCCCCCATGGGGTCTTTGTCCCAGAGCCTAGGAGTTGGGTCTCCCTCTGCCTCGGACCCTGACTCCTACCTGGCAACTGCCAACTCCAGACCCCTCTGTGTAGTGTGGGCCAGTCAGTGCCACCACAGCCCTCAGTTAGGGCATTCTGACCTGTCCTTCCTGCCATCACCCAAGACAGGCTCTTGGCCTCACAGGGGGTCTCACCAGCCCATTTCACAGACCAGGAAAGTCACAGCCCAGAAGACTGAATTGTTATGCCCCAAGAATACCCCAGGGTGGAGGGGAGCTGATGGCCAGCAAACCCCTGCACCCTCTCTCAAAACTCTTCGTGTTCGGCAACTTTTCCTGGGCTCGCCGTGAAGACATGTTGGAATGATAGGTGATAATTGGAGATGATAGGAGACTCGCTCAGCTCCAAGACTGGGGAATGTTACCCAGACCCCTTCCCAGACCCAGACTGTTACAGAGACACAGCTCGAGCCTGGCCGGGCTCCCGGTCGGCCACCACACAGCCCTCAGACTCCAGGCGGCACTGTGCCCGCTTCTCTCACCCCAGCTCAGTCCCCTCAGCCCCCACTCGCATCCGCAGTTGTTCTCCGGGTTCACCCGTTGTTCCTGGAACCTCCTGCCTCCACCTGTCCTTGGAAATGTTGTCAACGATGTGGCTGTTTCAGGGGCACCCAGAGGCCGATAAATCTGAGAGGAAGCAGTCAGTCAAGGACCCCAGAACTTCAACCCCACCCAAACTTCATGGTCCACAGCCCCGACTCTTGGTTCCTCCTGCTCATCTCGGGGGCTGCTCATTTCTTACCGCCATCTGCTGCTCCGGGCACCTTACTAAGTAGATTATTTCCTGCTTTGGACCCACTGAAGCCCTCCTGGCAGTGCTGGCAGGGACACGAGGGACAACTAGAAACAAGCGTTCTATGTCCCGGCCCTAGAGCTCTCTGCATTTTCATGGTCGTAACATTCTGGGGAGTGGACAGCAGACCCCATCTCCTCTGGCTGCCCGCGGAGCAGGACACAGGTGCGGAGGGACGGGGAGACTCGCCCAGCTCCTGCTCCCAGCCTGTCTCCCCTGTCACAGTTCCCCATTCACAGGGCCCCTCCCTCAACACTCGAAGTCAGTCCTCCCCGCCTTGCCCTCCTCAGACATCACATGCTTCAAGCTCCTGGTGCTGTGCACCAGACCAAATCACTCTCCCCTAAAGGATGACGCTCTGCCAAGCAATCTTCCGCCTTTATAAGATACACTTGATGTTTTAAAATTCTGTTCTTTCAGCTCTTTCTGTCCCAAACAAGAGGGAAGGGGTGTTTTCGCACAGTTAGACCCACTGCCAGGAGGGTCTGTGATGAGGGGTCTGGGAGTCGGGGACCCTGCTTTGACTCCCCAGCTCCTCAGTGCTGCCCTGAGTTCCCACCCCCATTGTTTCCTGAGCTGGGGAGCCAGTGTCCAGCCACCCAGGTCTTTGGACAGCAGGAGCCCAGGAGTTCCTATTCTGGCGACAGGAACGGACAGGTCCTGGAGAGGGGCTCTCTGGGGACTCCCATCCCAGAGTCCCGGGAGACCCTGAGGAGGACAGAGGCTGCTGGGGACAAAACTGCCGGAAGACTTGCTGGAAATGGGCCCGGGCTTGATCCTGTGCCCTTGGGGCCATACACTGACCAGTGCAGGACCAACGCAGGGCCTTTTCTTACCGTCCGTTGCGCTCTGCCAATTTCCAACGTTCCCCTAGAGATGACCCCTAGAGGTGACCCGTAGATGACCCGTAGAAGGGTCACCATCTGGAGCTGACCCCTAGATGACCCCTCTGAAGGGTCAACAGGGCAAAGGTGTGATGGGGCCACTTCTCCCTCAAGCATCCTTGAGAAAGGGTGCCCCGAGGGTCGGGGCCACGAGCATTTTTTACAGGCAGGGATGGGGGTGTGGCCTCGGGGCTGCAACCCCATTGGCCAGGGAGAAATCTAGAGCTCCAGGGGTAACCTCACAATGAAGGCTGCACCAGCCTCTGCCCTGGTGGGCCTGACGGGCCTCCCCGCCCCCAGTCAGACCCTCTGGCACTGTCCCCTACCGACGATGGTGGCTTGGAACTCTGTGGGCCCCACGGTGGGCCAGGAGCACTGACCTTTTCGGTCTCCCGTAGCTCAGTCCACGACGTTCTCATTCCCAGAGACCACGTTCCCCCCTGCCCAGGCTGGGGTGCAGCTGCCAGGATTCGCCCCTGAGCACCCCTAGGTCTGGCCTGGCTGCTGCTGTGGGAGCCCAGCGAGCCTGGCAGAGGGGCTGTCCTGGTCGCTGTCCCCACCGCCCTTCACTCCCCAGGCCCCTCTCCTTTCTCTCCTTGGAGCCCCTGCCCTCCCTGCCCTTCCTCTCTCCTCTCCTCAGGCCCGCAGAGTTCTTGCTCCCGCCTTATCCGGTGTCCACGTTCTCTCTGTCCTGTCTCTGCTTCTTCCCAGACTCGCAGCAGCCACTTTGTGGGGCTTTTGAGCCCGCAGACCCAGTTAGTCCCTTACCAGTTCCCCATGTTGCACAGAGACTTCCCTTTCTGAGCCCTGGAGGGCTCTTAATGACCCCACAGAACCTCCCTATCCCAGCTCTGCCCCTTTCTCTGAGACACAGTCCATCCTATTGGGAGCTGGACACCAGAGTTGGCCTTGGGGAAGCTGGACGCTTCTCTCATGTTGCTCCCGGCCTGTTCTGGAAATCCCTCTCAATACACACACTCCCACCTAGGGCCGCTCAGCCTGGCCACGCTGCCCTCACGAGTCCTGCATCCTGAAAGGAACCCCAACTCCCCCATATCGCCCGTGCCCACTATGGCACCCCCGAGTGCCCCTGTTCTCCCTGCCCTGAGCACATTCAGGCCCCAGTGGTCTGCGGCTGTCTCCTGTAGCTCTGACATCTCCCCCTCTCACTTTTGCTGGTCTGAGAATCAAATCCATCCCTGATGGTGGGGCATAGGGTCACTGTGGGCTTGTGCTGTCTGGGGACCCCGTGGGCAGTGAAGGGTTCCACACTGGGCTTAGGCTCTGGGCAGAGAAAGTCCATCCAGTCCTTGAGACGTTTGGGAAATACCTGGAGGTTTGCAGGTTCTTTTCCTGAGGCATGATATGGCCACTAAGGGGCCTGGCCCCCAGGAAGCATTGGGGGCAAGGTAGGGGCTCTTCCCGGTGGGCACTGCAGAGGGGGTGTACACGGAATAGGCCCCATGGCATGGGCATGTCATGTCAGGTTCTGATCCATGGTGAGACCCCCACAGGACAGCTCATGCTTCATCAAGAAGCATGAGCCGTTCCCTGGCAGGACCCACACACCCAATGCCACACACCCACACTGGCTGGGATGCATCCATTTGTAGAAACAATCTTGGAAACAGGACAGTGGCTGTCAGGGAGACTGATTCAGCCCTCTCCCCTCTCTCTCCTCTGCCACCAATTCATGATCCCCTAAACTGTCCCAGGTAGTGCCTAGAACTCAGTTGCTGACTGTTCCAGCCTCCATCCTTTTCAGGACTTCCTTTCCCAGAATAGAAAAAGTGGACTGGAGGAGGGGGAGCTCTCGGCTCAGACTTTTGCTTGGTCTGTAGCCCATGAACCAAAGGTTTGAGTGTGGCCTCGTTTTCCCTGGGTCAAGGAGGGGTAGATGGTTGTACCCAAGTGCTGTTTTGAAAATCAGATGCTCTGAATGAGTGTTTCCTCTAAGCACTGAGATCCTTCCAAGTACTGCTTCATTGACCCTCATGGCCTGTGTACATACCTGAGAGGTTTGGGGTTTGTGGGGATCTCTATTTGCTCCAGCCTTTGTGATCAGGAGACCCTGTGGTGCCAGGGAACGTTCTTGACCTCATGCATCCCAAGCCTGTACTGAGTCTCCTGAGATTTCTCTCTGGCCTTCTGGACAGAATTTTAACTCAAAAAAGTGGAAAATGCCCTGGACCATGCAAGGACAGCCCACAAACCGGAAATATCTCAACATTTAGGTGGGAAAGCAGGGGTGAGGTGTCATCCTCCACTCCTCTCTCCTGGGATGTAGTCTAAGGTGGGGGGTGGGGAGGTGGTCATTTATTATTGCTACTCTTTGAACTATTTCTATGGCGGTGAGTATTTCTGCTCCTGGGACTCCTTATTGTGTAGTGTTGGAGGACATGTCTCCTATCTGAGCTCTGTTCTCTGTTGTGGGATATTTCTTACCCCAGAGCTCTTGTGTCTAGTATTGGAAAACAATTTTCCCCAACATCCCTAGTGTTATTTTCTGGAGGAAATTTCAGCTCTGCTCATCCCTGGTGCCAAGTAATTGTGAACATTTCTCTCCCCGGAACCCTGCTGTCTATTGTTAGGGGAAACCTCTGCACCCCATGTCACTGGTGCCTACTGCTTGGGGCCTGTTTTTGCCTCCCAGACCACTAGTGTCTATTATTGGGGGACATTTGTGCCCCCCACATCCCCGGTGCCCAGTGTTGGGGGAGATTTCTGCCTCCAGATGCACAGTCTTGCCCACACTACGAGCTTGTCCTTCTTGACTGTTACCACCTCCATCTCCTAGGGCTTTATGATCTCCACTGTGTTCGCCTCTACTTCAGTGCCCTTGGATTGACTGAAACTGGATAGACTGCGGGGCAGCCCCAGGCTCTCAGCCAACCAAGGGAGGTGGAGGGCTCGGGAGCAGGGTCTGCCTGGTTCTGCCCCCAGAGTGTCCTGCCTCTTGACCCCCACTGGGGTCAAGTCCTGGCCAAGTCCTGGCCAAGTCCTGGTCTGAGTCAGGCCACTGTGGAATGTCCAAGTGGACTGTCACTGCTCAGGCAGAGTCACAAGTGGAGGGCCAGTGCTGTCACCCCCTTTCCCTCCCTCACCCCTTCCCACTAGCAGGGAAATCCCTCTTATGGCCTCTAAGAACTTGAGCAATCCTTCCTTAGGGCACTGGGAAAAGGCCGGCCCTGTCTGCTTGCAGCACTTTTCTTTGGGTGCTGGCACCACACCCAGGCTTTACTCCTGACTTAGTTCAGGGACCATACCTAGTGGACCTAGGGGGGCCCATTGATCCAACGTCAGCAGTGTGCAAGACGATCACTTTATCTGCTGGACTAATACCCTGCTCCAAGCAGTACTTTTCTTTCAGCTGCTTCCCACCTAAATCTCCTTCCTGTAGAGATGGGCTCCCTTAAAGATACCCCACTCCCCCATCTGTCCGGCACAGTGCCCAGGGAGATAGCCCCGTGGAACCCGAAGCTTCCACTCCCAAGCACTTTCAGACTTTTCAAGAATGGGCCCCAGGGATATTGCAGGGTTTAAGGTGCTTGCCTTGATGCAGCCCAGCCCTGTTCAAGTCCTGATACTAGGATCTCCTGAGCCCTGCTGAAGAGGAGAGGGGACCTCTGCCCACATTTCCTGCAGGCTAACTTCAGACAGGCTATCCTGGAGAGCAGGAGCTGCAATGAGGCACAGGGTCTGGGGGAGACGAGACAGCCACGGAAATCACCCGGGATGTCCCAGAGGTGGTCTGTCACACTGTTCAACTTAGAAACCTGGGAAAATCCCCCAAATTTTCCTACGTTATTCATATGCTCCAGATCCTTATCTGCACCAAGAAAGCTTGGTCATTTCTTGTTCCATACTCTCCGGTCAGCTGCTCGGTAATACCCTGTCGCCCATCAGATCTGCTGTAAAACTGATCTCTCGCCTTGTGCGGTGTTCAGACTTTGGAGCTGTTCATTCCATTAGCACTATTATCTCATCATGTTCTCCCACTTGCCAAAATGTGCTTTTTTTTTTCCTTTATGGGTCACACCTAGCGATGCACAGGGGTTACTCCTGGCTCATGCACTTAGGAATTACTCCTGGTGGTACTCAGGAAACCATATGGGATTCTGGGAATCAAATCCAGGTCAGCCCCGTGCAAGACAAACACCCTACTCACTGTGCTATCACTCCAGTCCCTGCTGCTTGGTTTTTAGTTAGCTTTAGGCAGAAATTTTAGCAAAGTACGTATGTGTTCATAGTCGTTGAAAACTCAAGATTATATTAGTGCTGCAATTCTCATTTGTGAAACAACAAAACTCACTACCAAGCAGGGGAGAAAGCAAGACAAGACCAAAAGGAAAAAGAGCAACAACCAAGCAGTGGCACCTGGTGCACAGGAGGATTTGGCAGAGAGCATGGAGGCTGGGTGGCACTGCCACTCGTCCAGTGGAGACAGCACTACCCCAATAGAGTTGTTAAGGCCAGGCCCCAGCACCTCCAGTGGAGACAGCACTACCCCAGTGGAGAGGTTAAGGCCATACCCCAGCACCTCCAGTGTGCCCTTGGTCTAGAGGAGGCGAGAACTGGCAGGGCAGACAAGGGGCAGGGAGAAAGAGGGGAGCCGGAGCAGGAGCAGGAGTCAGGGGTGGAGGATCGGGAGGGGCAGAAGGCAGGCCCCAGATCATTGGCCCAGAGGGCCATGCCAAACTGCAGGAGAGAACAAAGTGCCTATATGACAGCAGACAAGCTGTGACCCTCTGTGAATGGGAGTGGCAGACATTCAAAGTTGGGTAGCTTCCAGAAATGTCTACTGACATCAGGACCACTTGGACAGTCTGACAGAGTCACAGGGAGTCCCCAGGCAGGCAGGGAAGGCAGGGTAACTTGGTACCTACACTCCCAAGAAAAGCCTCGTGGAAACGGTCGCCCCATGACCTCCAAGACAGGGCAACATAGGAAGCAGAGCTCGATGAAGGTATCGGATGTGCAGCCCTTCCCTGCTTTTGCTGGGCCTGAGAATCCATGGTCTCAGCAGATGCTGGGGGTTCCATATGGAAAACAAGGTTCTCCCTGTTCCCCACTTTAGTATCTTACTGGTGTTAGAGCTTCCGACAGAGCTAGAAGCACAAATAAATGTCCACCTTAACACTGTGTATTCCCACTTTGGAAAATACCCTCTCCAGGCGCCCTCTAATGGCAGTATCATGCCCCTCTGCTGGTAAACTCATGCTAGGAGTGAGCCTCCAGAGACAGCTGCAATGTCCGGTAGCCCGTGAGGTGTGCCTAGGGATAGGGAAAGATACTGCGCAGGTGTGGGAGGCAGGAATAGTGGTGGGATGCAGCTCAACTGGGAGCAACCCATTGGCCTCAGTTGAGAAGTCATGACCTGCGCCGAGTCAGTGTGGTCGGTCCTGCTGGTCACCTTGTGGTACCCAGCCCTTCCACTCTCTTGAGTCTGTTTTCCTCTAGTGCCCAATGATTGACAGGCTTGAACCTCAAAAGATGTGTTTCTCCCTTTGCAAATTGTTCCAGGAAGCAGACCCCCGTTTGCCTTTGGGCCAAAGGATCCAGAGACAGGAGGAATCCTCAGTTAGTGTGGACCCGTTGCCCAAGGATTCAAAAACTCGGACACCTTCTTCAGGAAGACCCTGGCTCTGGACTTAAGGAAATCCTTGTTGGAGCCCTAGAATGCACCATCCTGCAGTCTGTAGATGATTCAGTCCTAGTGTCAGAAGCCAAGAGGACTGAAAGAGAGCCTCAGAGGCTCTGCTCCAGCTCTTGGTTGAGGCTGGGCACCACACCTCCTGGAAGAATGAGCATTTAGAAGTGAAAAAAAGAAAAATAACCCCAAAAAACCCTTTCTAATCAGCAGTAGGGCGCAGAGGCAAAGAGGTTGATCCTCTTAGTGCCTGAGAAAGGGCACCAGGTTCTAGGTGCCCTGACCCAGGGTAGGGCCATTGGCAGAGGTCTGGGCATACCTGTCTCTGAGGCAGGGGGCTCTGATCTCTCCCTGTGCCACAGAGGTAAACAAACTATCTACCTCCAGGTCCCCATTCAGGGGTGACACTGATGACTAACAAAGGGCCCCAGTGGCTACCAATTGCCCAGATGGCACAGTCCCTGGGATTATGTGAAAATCCACGTCTAACTTTTGCGACTCTAGATTTTGGTGTGAAAACCCACTCTAACGTTCGCGACCCCAGCCTTTCTGCCTATCGGATGGGACCACATCCTCTGACTTGCAAGGAGCAGTGGATTAAATCTCTTGCTCAGAACCACTGAACAGTTCAGGAGCAGTTTCCAAGCTGAGTGGCATCCGGATAAAGACCATAAGAAAGAAGCCCTGAACCCTCTGGAAAGGCTAAGAGGGGCGCGCTCGGGGAGGGATAGGGACAAGCACGAAACATGGTGAGACCCCACGATCTCTATATTTCATATTAAAAATTGAAATTTATTTCTTTGGATTTATTTTTTGATTGGGTTTTTATTTCATGTTTTGAGTTTGTTTCTGCATATATGGATGTGTTGGCGGCGGTGTAACTTTTTTTATCCAAGTATTTTTAAAAATTTTTTTATTAGTGAAACACCATGAGGTACAGTTATAGACTTACAAATTTTTCTGCTTGGTATTCAGTCACACAACGATCAAGTAACCATCCCTCCACCAGCGCCCATCCTCCACCACCACGGGTCCCAGCATCCCTCCCACCCCCCCCCCATCCCCCCTCCCCACCCTGCCTCTGTGGAAGGGCATTCCCCCTTGTTCTCTTTCTCCTTTTGGGTGCTGTGGTTTGCAAGAGAGGCACTGAGTGGCAATCATGCTTGGTCTATAGTCTACTTTCAGCATGCTTGTCCCACCCTGGGAGGATCCTCCCAACACCCATTATTTGGTGCTCTCTGCTCTATCTGAGCCTCCTTGGAGGCTGTGTAACTTTTTTACATGCAGAGTACGAGTCTCAATGTTGTTCTGTTTGGGTCATCCCGCCACTCCTAGTACGCAGTATCCCTGCCATGGGGGCACGTCTGCAATTGCTTTGTGTAGCCGTAGAGCCTCATAGTCCCATAGCCCCATTCCTCAATGGGAAGGGGCAGAGGAGGGGAGAAGGGAGGGGGCAGGAAGGAGGAGGGGGAGAGGAGAAGGGCGGGAAGGAAGAGGGAAGAAAGACAAGATTGGGGTAGATGAATATGATTTTGACAGGGTAGGTAAAAGACGGAATTACAGGTGAGTAAGAATTCTCTTTGACCCTTTTCAGGGGCATGCAGGTGACAGGCTCTAGACATGGTGAATCTCATGTCAAGGGCCACCCACAATCTAGAAGCAACTGCCAACTGCCGGCAGGACCCACCTCGCCCAATACACATACCCACACGGCCTGGGATGGATCCATTTATTGAAACAGGCTTGGAAATAGGACAGTGACTGTCAGAGAGTGATCCAGCATGCCTCCTTCCTCTCTCCTCTCCTCAATTCATTAGTGCCCAAACAGCCCCCAAAGAGTGTCTAGAACTGGTTGCTCGATGTTTCCAGCTCCCGTTAGCTTCAGGGCTGCCATATGCAGAAACGGGGCTGTGTACTGGGGAGGGAGAGCTCGACCTCAGCCCTTGTTTGGCTTTTGGAGCTATCATGACTGAGGTTGGAGTGTGGCCCAGTTTAAATTTCTGCTCCCAACATCCCTGGTGCCTAGAGGTAGGAGACATTTTTGTCCCACTGATCCCTGCGGTCTAGTGTTGGGGGACCTTTCTGCCCCCTTGATCCCTAGGGTCTAGTGCTGAGGGAAAGTGGAAGAGTGGGGAGGAGGGAGGAAGGAGGAGAGTGGGAAGAACTGGATCAGGGCTAGATTAGTTGGAATTGAAGAACACAGGGTACATCATCAGGGTAGAAAAAGTGGATTAATGGTGAACAAGCTGTCCAGCAGAACTCGAGTGGACGAAATAGATTCTGGTTATTTGGGGGCAGGTCATTACAGGATCCGGATCTGAGGTCTGCGGCCTCCTGTTCCTCACAGACAGGAACAGGAGGGCCTCTCTGGGTTCTTCACACAATCCATGATCCCGCTCCCCGGGTCTGGACGCCAGACCTTAGTCTCAGATGCTTAGTCTTCTCACATGCCACCAGCCTGTCCTTCATGACCATCACCTCGAGTTCCATAGAGGTCATGGTCTCACAAACCTCCACTATGTTCACCTCCAACTCCGTGTTCTTCGACACTGGATTGAATGTGGGGCACTCCAGGGTCTCAGCCAAGCAAGGAAGTTGGATGCATCTCAGGGGTCCCGCCTGGCTCCACCTCCCATATAGCCCCACCTCCAGATCCCCAACAGGCACTTCTCCCTCCTGGAGACTGACCCCCACTCACCCTCTTCAGGGTACCCTTGGGATTCCAGCAAGGCCTGGGGCTCAGTTGCTCCTGATTTCAGGACTGAGGATCCCCTAAAGATGAAGGCACCTGGTGAGTAGGCAGGTCTAGGACCGGATGTGCCTTCCTGTCCCTGAGCCCCTGCCCACCCCCTCACCTGGGTTTCCCTCAGCTCCCTGAAGGTGTCCTCCATCAGGGCCTGCTGCCTTGTTAGCACCTGCTGCAGCTGGTCCATGATCTGCTTGTGCCTCAGCACCTGCTCAACCTTGGAGCCCAGGTGAGTGGGACATCAAGGTGTGGGGTTGCCGCTGTGTGCTGCTTTTGGTACCAGCAGAAGCATTCCAAGCTGCAGGCACTGCACCTTCTGGTCTTGCATGCACATCTATGTCATGAAAAAGGTCGAAGGCTGTCCAAATCCCAGCCACAACATTCAGGGCCCAGACACTCACACACAGGCCCAAGGAAAACAGCACATCGGGTAACCTGTGCCCTGCACATTCCCCTGGGGGCCTTTCTCCCAAGGCCTTAGAAATGGGGCCTATCCCTACCTCAACCCAGCAGCCTCCCCGCTACTAGGACCCTCTCTGTGCAGTGAGGGCCAGTCCGCACCCCCACAACCCCTCTAGCCTCTTCTAGATTTTGATACATTATAGTGAGTGGCGTCCTGGCCGGTCCTTCCTCCCACCACCCCAGGCGGGCTCCTACCCTCACAGTGGGTCTCCCTCGGCACCTTCTGTCATTTCTCCATATCCACCTTGTCCTGATTCACTCCCCTTGCAGCTGATCTGGAGTTGGCTCTGCAGTAGCACCTGCTCCTCCTCCTGCTCATTCTCAGAGACCGACACTGGTCAGAGGCCACGTCCTACTGCGGGAGGCCGAGATCCCAGTCCTGTTGCTGCCGCAGACACTCACCTGTTTGTCCTGCAGTCCCACCTGTGGGCGCAAGGCTGGGAATGAGGACAGGCAGCCAGGGCATCCTGCTCTGGGTCCAGGGATGTGGAGGTCAAGTACCGACTGCCAGGCCCAAGGCTGACAGCACTTGGGCAATCTGTCCCCTGTGCAGGCCCCCATGGTATTGCTCCAGGGGCCTAAAAGATGAGACCTCCCTTGACTGGGGACCCTGTCTCCTGTCCTGTGTTCAGGGATCACCCCTAATGTTGCTCAAGGATCCTTAGGAGGTGCCAGGAATCAACCCAGGATAGAAATATGCAAAGCAGACACCTCACCACCTGTTCTAGCTTTTGATATATTACATTTCCTTGTTTTTTTGCTTATTTGGTTTTGGAACCACAGCAGGGATCAGTCCCAGCCATGCTCAAGGGACTCTATGGGATGCCAGAGATTGAAGTCAGAGAGCCCAAGTGCCCTTCCCGCTCTACTATCTGCCGACCTCTTGTATCTTTTTCAAAATTAAAATTTTAACTTACCGTTGATTTTTCTACATTGCATCCCGAAAGGAATACCAGTTTACAATGGTGCGTGTGAAATTCCCAAATTCTCCAGCGCGTCCCACTGCAATAAGAACCGTCCCTCCCATCTTCCCCCTCCTCTTTTTCGCATACTTGGAGATTTTTGGAGGGACATACCCAGTGTTGCTCAGGCCTCACTCCTGGCTCTGTACTCAGGGACGACTCCTGGTGGGGTTTCGGGATCATATGGGGTGCCCTGGGTCACATGTGGATTGGCTGGTCCACAGGGCAAATGCCCTACCCTCTGGACTACCTCTCTAATCCTGCAAGATAGTTTTCTTGAAAGAAACTTACTCAGTAAGATATGAAGGGAGCACGTGTTCAAAACAGAATCTGGGCTGAAAGAGCTGACCACTCCCCCTAACTTCTAACAGCCAGTAACTGCCTGTACCCCTCATCACTGTTTCTTGTGTGTGTGTGTGTGTGTGTGTGTGTAATTTATATTTTTAATTTTTTTTTATTTTTATTAGAGAGGCATCCTGAGGTACAGTTGTAAACTTACAAACTTTTGTGTTTGGGTTTCAATTATACAATGATCAAATACCCATCCCTCCACCAGTTCCCATTTCCCAGCAACACGGATCCCAGTATTCCCCCTACCCCTGATCCCCCACATCCCACCCTGCCTCTGTGGCAGGGCATTCCCTTTGGTTCTCTCTCTCTTATTGGGTGTTGTGGTTTGCAAAAAAGGCAATGGGTGACAATCATGTTCGGTCTATCTACTTTTAGCCTGCTTCTCTCATCCTGGGAGGATCCTCCCAACACCCTTTATTTGGTGTTCCCTTCTCTATCTGAGCTCCCTTTGCCCCTAGCATGTGTGGCTGGCCTCCAAGCCATGGAGTAAAATTCCTGGTACTAATCTTGGCCAATCTTGGGTGTTAGTCTACTATTTTGTTGCTTTATGTTCCCCAGATGAATGCAATCTTTCTATGTCTATCCCTCTCTTTCTGACTCATTTCACTTAGCGTGATACTTTTCATGTAGTACCACTTGTATGTAAATTTCATGACTTCATCTTTTCTAACAGCTACATAGTACTCCATGGTGTAGATGTACCAAAGTTTCTTTAACCAGTCATCTGTTCCTGGGCACTCAGGTTTCTTCCAGTTTCTGGCTATTGTAGAGTGCTGCAGTGAACAAACAAGTGCAGATGTCATTTCGACTATACTTTATTGCCTCTCTGGGATATATTCCCAGGAGTGGTATTGCTGGGTCAAATGGAAACTCAATTTCTAATTTTTTGAGAATCGTCCATACTGTTTTCCAAAAGGGCTGAACCAGTCGGCATTCCCAACAGCAGTGAAGGAGGGTCCCTTTCTCGCCACATCCGTGCCAGCACCGGTTGCTTTTATTCTTGTGGATATGGGCCAGGCTTTGTGGTGTGAAATGATATCTCATTGTGGTTTTGATCTGCATCTCCCTGATGATTAATGATGTGGAGTATTTTCTCATGTGCCGTTTAGCCATTTGGATTTCTTCTTTGTGAAAGTTTCTATTCATTTAATCTGCCCATTTTTTTTAATGGGGTTGGATGTTTTCTTCTTGTGGAGTTCAACCAGTACTTTGTATATCCTTGATAAATCAACCCCTTATCGGATGCGTATTTGGCAAATATCCTTTCCCATTCTGTAGGCTGTCTTTGTATTTTGGTCACTGTTTCTTTTGAGGTGCAGAAGTTTCTTAGTTTAAGATAGTCCCATTTGTCTATCTCCGCTTTCAATTGCTTGGCCAGTGGCGGGAATGACTAAATTTGACAAGAAACAAATGTGAGGTTTGCTCTGACAAAATGGTGACCAAAACCAAATGGCAACCGGCTGAGTGGACAGCCACATTCCTGGAGTCAGAGATCACCTTGTCCCAGGTGAGGAAGAAAGACTTATCGCCCACCTGATGACAGGAAGCCACCAGGCTGCATTCCAGGTTCCTCACCATTGACTCACGAACAGATGACTAGGACCAGACCAAGACAACTTAAAAGCCCCTTTGGTCTAACCCAGGGCACGGGTGTACCACTGCCTCACCTGAGGTCTGCCCAGGAGGGCCCCCAGTAAGCTACTTCTATTTCCTTAGCTTTATCTGTCTCCGTCCCTCTGTCTGGCCTGGATGGGCTTCCCAAATCTCTCACCGAGCAAGAGAGTAAGGGATAGCAGTTTGCCCGAGCAGGGAGGGATGGAAGAGTCTCACGGGAACGCTCGAACTCTGGAGCTTAGAAACTGGAGTCACCGCTATGGGAGCACCTGAGAGCACTAGGCACCACTGTATGTTAGATGAAAGTTGTTACCACAGAATCGAGGTAGCCTGTAAACAACCTACATAATTATGCTGTGACCTGCTAAAGCCTGTTTGAGGGTAGCTGGATAGAGCCTGCACACGTGGAATACACTGGGATGCTTCCGGCAAACTCTTGGGTGCCACCTGTGTCTGGGTGAGACTCTGTAAGATCCTAAGAGGAAAAACTCCCAAGAGAGTCGTTCAATGGGAGAACAGCTCTCCCCACCGGCAAGGGGTGAGAGGGGTCAAGCTGCTGATCCCCACACTCTCCCAGCTCCCCAAACCTCAAGGCAAACCTGGACTTGGTGTTTCCAGAGCCCAGGGACCCAGAGGCCGGACACGGGGAGCTAAGCCCAGAGCCCCAGTAGAGGCTGCGAGAGGGTGTGCAGGACATGTGTGAGGTGTGCAGAACCGTGAGAGTGAATGGGCGGCCCCAGGTCCATGGTGCAGGTAGAGGGGCAGGGCTATGAACTGGGCACCGAGGGGTAAACCAGGACCTGCCTGTGCCTGCCCTGGCCAGCCTTACCAGGAGTGTGACTCCCAGTAGCAGTGGCAGGAAGGGGCATGGCTGACCAAATTCCTGCAAATGACTGGAACAGGATGGCTCTTCCTTTTGAGGCTTTGCCATCTGATCTGACACATGGACCTGGACGCACGTCTTGTCACCAGTAGCTTGTCACTCAGCCAAGGCTGTCCCACCAGGTCCAGGCGTGCAGGAACAAAGAGGAGTCAGGGCCTGGTTCTCTATTACATGGGGTCTGACCGTGCTGTGATGGTGGCAGTGGGACTTGTATTACGGAACATGATGGTCCACAAAGAAGTGGGGCGCTATTATCAGGGATCAGCTCCGTACAGACTCGGGGACACTAGAAACATGTTCCATCCACGGCCCCATCCTGCTCCACTGATAACACACTGTCTTTCTGCTGGGGTGGGTGCCATCCAGGGGGAGCCTGGCTGAGGGGACAGCATCTTGGACCCACCTGCTGCAGGAGCAATTTCAAGTCTTTTGCCTTGCACGCAGCCAACATGGCCGACCCGAGTTCGATTCCTCCGCCCCTCTCTGAGAGCCCGGCAAGCTACCGAGAGTATCTCGCCCGCACGGCAGAGCCTGGCAAGCTCCCCATGACGTATTCGATATGCCAAACACACTAACAACAGTCTCCAATGGAGACATTACTGGGCCTGCTGGAGCAAATGGATGATCAAGGGGAGGGCCATCCTGAGAAACCTGATGTGGCCACAAGGGGGCAAAGTGGGGTCTGTCCCTGGTGCCACTGCAGAGGGGAATGGGGAAACAGGCTCCAGGGGCAGGGGAGGCCACGGAGGTGCTGCAGTGGAAGGCAGGGCTCTGGGTGCTGCATCCTGCCCTCCCTCCTGGGGACCCATCCGTGATTGAGACCTTCAACCCTTGGGGTGGACTCTCCTGGGGTCATTGACAGGCTTCACACAGGGGCAGGCAGGTGAAGCGTCTTGGCATGGTGACATGGCCAAGGCTTCCCACAATCTAGAAGCAATTGTCAACTACTGGCCAGACCTGCCCCGCCCAGTGACACACACACCCACACAGGCCTGGGATAGATCCATTTATTGCAACAATCGTGAAAATCAGACAGTGGCGGTCAGGGAGAAAGCCCGCCTTCCTCCTTCCCTCTTCTCAGCCAGCAATACAAAGTCCCCAAACAGCCCCAAAGAGTGTGTAGAATCCGGTGACTGTATGGTACCAGCGGCCAAGCTTCAGGGTTGTCATGCACAGAAACAGGACCCCACAATGGGGAGGGGAGAGCTGAGTTGTGACTTCTGACCTCCAAATCATTGTTTGCTAGTGCTGGCGGGATATAACTGCCATCCTGATCCCTCGGATCTTGTGGAGGGGGACATCTCGGCCCCTCCAATACCTGGGGTCTAGTGTGGGGGGACACATCGACACCCCCCGATCCTGGCGTCTAGTGGTGGGGGGCATCTCTGGCCCCCCCGATCCCTGGCATCTAGTGGTGGGGAGGCATCTATGGCCCCCCCGATCCCTGGCGTCTAGTGGTGGGGAGGCATCACTGGCCCCCCCACCCCTGACGTCTAGTGGTGGGGGGGCATCTCTGACCCCCCCATCCCTGGTGTCTAGTGGTGCGGAGGCATCACTGGACCCCCCATCCCTGGCGTCTAATGGGGTGGGGCATCTCTGGCCCCCCAGATCCCTGGTGTCTAGTGGTGGGGAGGCATCACTGGCCCCCCCATCCCTGGCGTCAAGTGGTGGGGGGGCATCTCTGGCCCCCCCGATCCCTGGTGTCTAGTGGTGGGGGGGCATCTATGGACCCCCCTTGATCCTTGCCCTCTAGTGGGGGGGAATCTCTGCCCCCCCGATCCCTGGCGTCTAGTGGGGGGGCATCTCTGGCCTCCCCTTGATCCTTGCCCTCTAGTGGGGGGGGAACTCTGGCCCCCCCCGATTCCTGGCGTCTAGTGGGGGGGCATCTCTGGCCCCCCCCTTGATCCTTGCCCTCTAGTGGTGGGGGGAATCTCTGGCCCCCCTGATACCTGGCGTCTAGTGGGGGGGCATCTCTGGCCCCCCCTTGATCCTTGCCCTCTAGTGGGGGGGGAATCTCTGCCCCCCCGATCCCTGGCGTATAGTGGGGGGGCATATCTGGCCCCCCCTTGATCCTTGCCCTCTAGTGGGGGGGGAATCTCTGCCCCCCCGATCCCTGGCGTATAGTGGGGGGGCATCTCTGGCCCCCCCTTGATCCTTGCCCTCTAGTGGGGGGGGAGTCTCTGGCTCCCCCCAATCCCTGGTGTCTAGTGGTGGGGGGGCATCTCTGGCCCCCCCTTGATCCTTGCCCTCTAGTGGGGGGGGAATCTCTGGCCCCCCCAATCCCTGGCGTCTAGTGGTTGGGGGGCATCTCTGCCCCCCCTTGATCCTTGCCCTCTATTGGGGGGGGAATCTCTGCCCCCCCCGATCCCTGGCGTCTAGTGGGGGGGCATCTCTGGCCCCCCCTTGATCCTTGCCCTGTAGTGGGGGGGAAATCTCTGCCCCCCCCGATCCCTGGTGTCTAGTGGTGGGGGGGCATCTCTGGCCCCCCCTTGATCCTTGCCCTCTAGTGGGGGGGAATCTCTGCCCCCCCGATCCCTGGCGTCTAGTGTGGGGGGCATCTCTGCCCCCCTTGATACTTGCCCTCTAGTGGGGGGGAATCTCTGGCCCCCCCCCCGATCCCTGGCGTCTAGTGCGGGGGGCATCTCTGGCCCCCCCCTTGAAACTTGCCCTCTAGTGGGGGGGGGAATCTCTGGCCCCCCCGATCCCTGGCGTCTAGTGGGGGGGCATCTCTGGCCCCCCCTTGACCCTAGCCCTCTAGTGGGGGGGGAATCTCTGGCCCCCCCCCGATCCCTGGCGTCTAGTGCGGGGGGCATCTCTGGCCCCCCCTTTATCCTTGCCCTCTAGCGGGGGGGGAATCTCTGCCCCCCCGATCCCTGGCGTCTAGTGGGGGGGCATCTCTGGCCCCCCCCTTGATCCTTTCCCTCTAGTGGGGGTAATCTCTGGCCCCCCCCGATCCCTGGCTTCTAGTGGTGGGGAGGCATCACTGCCCCCCCGAATCCTGGCGTCTAGTTGGGGGGCATCTCTGGCACCCCCATTTCCTGGGGTCTAGTCGAGGGGGAAACTGTGCCCCCTGATCCCTGGGGTGCCTTGGGGTGGGGACATTTCTTATCCCACATCTCGGGGTCTAGTGGATGGAGACTTTACTGTCCCCCTGATCTCCCGTTTCTTCAGATGGAGAATAGTTTTGCCTTTGCCCTGATCCCTGCTCTTGCAGGGAGGGATATCCCTGGTTCTAGTGGAGGGAGAAGAGCAAAGGGCAGAGGCAGAAAGCAGAACTCCGGTGGCGTGGGGAGGACGGGGCTGGGCTAGATCAATTGGGTGAGAGCGGCAGGGTGCGTCGGTGCAGTAAAATCGAGGTGTCAGCGGGGTGTCAGGCTGCCAGTGGAGCTCTTGCTGACCAGCTGCATTTTCTGGATTTCCTGCGGGTCATTACAGGACCTGGGTCCGATGTGGGTGGACTCCTCTTCCTTAAGGACAGCAACAGGAGCGTCTCTGGATCTCACACAGGCCATGGTCCCTGCCCCCTAGGACTTGACTGACTCCTCCAGCTCCTGGACTCTGGCACTCCTCCTGCCTGGCCCCCTGCGCGTCCTCCTTCTCCGTGGCCTCCAGCTCCTCACGTTTTGTGTCCAGGAGCACCTGTGTGATGTTCGTCTCCATGCCAATCCCTTTGGAGTGGATGGGATGTGGGGCAGCATAAGGGTCTCAGCCAAGCAGTGGAGGTGGGGGGCTGGGGGTGGGGCCGCCTGGCTCCCCTCCCCAGTAGCCCCGCCCTCTGACCCACAGGGGCTTCTCCCTGTCACTCACCCTTTTCCGGGACTCCTTTTCACTTTACCAGGTTCTGCAGCTGCTGTTTCTGCTGCTGAGTCCCACAGAAGAGCACCTGGGGTGAAGGCACTAGCTGAGGAGGCAGGTCTAGGGCCTTCCTGCCCCAGAGCCCATGGCCCCTCTCTCACCTGGTCTCCCTCAGCTCCCTGATGGCGGCCTCCAGCAGGGCCTGCTGCCTTGGTGGCACCTGCAGCAGCTGGTCTATGGGCTGCTTCTGCCGCAGCATCCGCTGGTTCAGCTGCTCCTCCTTGGAGCCCAGGTGACAGCGGGCATCCAGGTGCTCTTGTCGGCAGCTATGTGCATTTCCAGGTAGCAGCAGAAAATTCCCCCGGGAAGTCACTGGCACTGCACCTTTTCGTCGTGCACTGGCATCTGTGGGAGGTAGCACTGTGTCTGTGAGGACAGGCAGGAGGGCCAACTACTTCCCATCCAGGAGATGCAGGACTCAGACCCTCAGCCACAGGCCCCCTTGGGGTCTTTGTCCCAGAGCCTAGGAGTTGGGTCTCCCTCTGCCTAGGACCCTGACTCCTACCTGGCAACTGCCAACTCCAGACCCCTCTGTGTAGTGTGGGCCAGTCAGTGCCACCACAGCCCTCAGTTAGGGCATTCTGACCTGTCCTTCCTCCCATCACCCAAGGCAGGCTCTTGGCCTCACAGGGGGTCTCACCAGCCCATTTCACAGACCAGGAAAGTCACAGCCCAGAAGACTGAATTGTTATGCCCCAAGAATACCCCAGGGTGGAGGGGAGCTGATGGCCAGCAAACCCCTGCACCCTCTCTCAAAACTCTTCGTGTTCGGCAACTTTTCGTGGGCTCACAGTGAAGACATGTTGGAATGATAGCTGATAATTGGAGATGATAGGAGACTCGTTCAGCTCCAAGACTGGGGAAGGTTACCCAGACCCCTTCCACTGTTACAGAGACACAACTCGAGCCTGGCCGTGCTCCCGGCCAGCCACCCCACAGTCCTCAGACTCCAGGCGGCACTGTGCCCGCTTCTCTCACCCCAGCTCAGTCCCCTCAGCCCCCACTCGCATCCGCAGTTATTCTCCGGGTTCACCCGTTGTTCCTGGAACCTCCTGCCTCCACCTGTCCTTGGAAATGTTGTGAACGATGTGGCTGTTTCAGGGGCACCCAGAGGCCGGTAAACCTGAGAGGAAGCAGACAGTCAAGGACCCCAAACCTTCAACCCCACCCAAACTTCATGGTCCAGAGCCCCGACTCTTGGTTCCTCCTGCTCATCTCGGGGGCTGCTCATTTCTCACCACCATCTGCTGCTTCAGGCCCCTTGCTAAGTAGATTATTTCCTGGTTTGGACCCACTGGAGCCCTCCTGGCAGTGCTGGCAGGGACATGAGGGACAACTAGAAACAAGCGTTCTATGTCCCGGCCCTAGAGCTCTCTGCATTTTCATGGTCGTAACATTCCGGGGAGTGGAGAGCTGACCCCATCTCCTCTGGCTGCCTGCAGAGCAGGACACAGGTGCGGAGGGACGGGGAGACTCGCCCTGCTCCTGCTCCCAGCCTTTCTCCCCTGTCACAGTGCCCCATTCACAGGGCCCCTCCCTCAACACTGGAAGTCACTCCTCCCCACCTTGCAATCCTCAGACATCACAGGCTTCAAGCTCCTGGTGCTGTGCACCAGCCCAAATCACTCTCCCCTAAAGGATGACGCTCTGCCAAGCAATCTTCTGCCTGTATAAGATACACTTGATGTTTTAAAATTCTGTTCTTTCCGGAGGGGCTCTCTTGGGACTCCCATCCCAGAGTCCCGGAGACCCTGACGAGGACAGAGGCTGCTGGGGACAAAACTGTCGGAAGACTTGCTGGAAATGGGCCCAGGCTTGATCCTGTGGCCTCGGGGCCATACACTGACCAGTGGAGGGCCAACGCAGGGCCTTTTCTTACCGTCCGTTGCGCTCTGCCAATTTCCAACGATCCCCTAGAGATGACTCCTAGAGGTGACCAGTAGATGGCCCGTAGAAGGGTAAACATCCGGACGTGACCCCTAGATGACCGCTCCAAGGGTCAACAGGGAGAAGGTGTGTTGGGCCCACTTCTCCCTCAAGCATCCTTGAGAGAGGGTGCCCCGAGGGGCGGGGCCACGAGCTTTTTTTATAGGCAGGGAAGGGCGCGTGCCCTCGGGGTTGCAACCCCATTGGCCAGCGAGAAATCTAGAGCTCCCAGGGGTAACCTCACAATGAAGGCAGCACCAGCCTCTGCCCTGGTGGGCCTGATGGGCCTCCCCACCCCCACCCGGACCCTCGGGCACTGCCCCCTACCAACGATGGTGGCTTGGAACTCTGTGGCCCCACGGTGGGCCAGGAGCACTGACCCTTTCGGTCTCCCATAGCTCAGTCTACGACTTTCTCATTCCCAGAGACCATGTCCCCCCCTGCCCAGGCTGGGGTGCAGCTGCCAGGATTCGCCCCTGAGCACCCCTAGGTCTGGCCTGGCTGCTGCTGTGGGAGCCCAGCGAGCCTGGCAGAGGGGCTGTCCTGGTGGCTGTCCCCACCGCCCCTCACTCCCCAGGCCCCTCTCCTTTCTCTCCTTGGAGCCCCTGCCCTCCCTGCCCTTCCTCTCTCCTCTCCTCAGGCCCGCAGAGTTCTTGCTCCCGCCTTATCCGGTGTCCACGTTCTCTCTGTTTTGTCTCTGCTTCTTCCCAGACTCTCAGCAGCCACTTTGTGGGGCTTTTGAGCCCGCAGACCAGGTCAGTCCCTGACCAGTTCCCCATGTTGCACAGAGACTTCCCTTTCTGAGTCCTGGAGGGCTCTTAATGACCCCACAGAACCTCCCTATCCCAGCTCTGCCCCTTTCTCTGAGACTCAGTCCATCCTACTGGGAGCTGGACACCAGACCTGGCCACTCAGCCTGGACACGCTGCCCTCACGAGTCCTGCAGCCTGAAAGGAACCTCAACTCCCCCATATCGCCCGTGCCCACTATGGCACCCCAGAGTGCCCCTGTCCTCCCTGCCCTGAGCACATTCAGGCCCCAGTGGTCTGCGGCTGCCTCCTGTAGCTCTGACATCTCCCTCTCTCACTTTCAATGGTCTGAGAATCAAATCTATCTCTGATGGTGGGGCACAGGGTCACTGTGGGCTTGTGCTGTCTGGGGAGCCTGTGGGCAGTGAAGGGTTCCACACTGGGGTGAGGCTCTGGGCAGAGAAAGTCCATCCAGTCCTTGAGACGTTTGGGAAATACCTGGAGGTTTGCAGGTCCTTTTCCTGAGGCATGATATGGCCACTAAGGGGCCTGGCACCCATGAAGCATTGGGGGCAAGGTAGGGGCTCTTCCCGGTGGGCACTGCAGAGGGGGTGTAGACGCAACAGGCACCATGGCATGGGCATGTCATGTCAGGTTCTGATCCATGGTGAGACCCCCACAGGACAGCTCATGCTTCATCAAGAAGCATGAGCCGTTCCCTGGCAGGACCCGCCCCACCCGATGCCACACACCCACACAGGCTGGGATGCATCCATTTGTAGAAACAATCTTGGAAACAGGACAGTGGCTGTCAGGGAGACTGATTCAGCCCTCTCCCCTCTCTCTCCTCTGCCACCAATTCATGATCCCTGAAACTGTCCCAGGTAGTGCCTAGAAATCAGTTGCTGACTGTTCCAGCCTCCATCCTTTTCAGGACTTCCTTTTCCAGAATAGAAAAAGTGCACTGGAGGAGGGGGAGCTCTCGGCTCAGACTTTTGCTTGGTCTGTAGCCCATGAACCAAAGGTTTGAGTGTGGCCTCGTTTTCCCTGGGTCAAGGAGGGGTAGATGGTTGTACCCAAGTGCCGTTTTGAAAATCGGATGCTCTGAATGAGTGTTTCCTCTAAGCACTGAGATCCTTCCAAGTACTGCTTCATTGACCCTCATGGCCTGTGTACATACCTGAGAGGTTTGGGGTTTGTGGGGATCTCTATTTGCTCCAGCCTTTGTGATCAGGAGACCCCGTGGTGCCAGGGAACGTTCTTGACCTCATGCATCCCAAGCCTGTACTGAGTCTCCTGAGATTTCTCTCTGGCCTTCTGGACAGATTTTTAACTCAAAAAGTGGAAAATGCCCTGGACCATGCAAGGACAGCCCACAAACCGGAAATATATGAACATTTAGGTGGGAAAGCAGGGGTGAGAGGCATTCTCCACTCCTCTCTCCTGGGATATAGTCTAAGGTGGGGGTGGGGAGGTGGTCATTTCTTATTGCTACTCTTTGAACTGTTTCTATGGGGGTGAGTATTTCTGCTCCTGGGACTCCTTATTGTGTAGTGTTGGAGGACATGTCTCCTATCTGAGCTCTGTTCTCTGTTGTGGGATATTTCTTATCCCAGAGCTCTTGTGTCTAGTTTGGAAAACAATTTTCCCCAACATTCCTAGTGTTTTTTTTTTTGGAGGAAATTTCAGCTCTGCTCATTCCTGGTGCCGAGTAATTGTGAACATTTCTGTCCTCGGAACCATGCTGTCTATTGTTAGGGGAAACATCTGCACCCCATGTCACTGGTGCCTACTGCTTGGGGCCTTTTTTTGCCTCCCAGACCACTAGTGTCTATTATTGGGAGACATTTCTGCCCCCCCACATCCCCATTGCCCAGTGTTCGGGGACATTTCTGCCTCCAGATGCACGGTCTTCCCCACACCGTCAGCTTGTCCTTCTTGACTGTTACCACCTCCAGCTCCTCTGGCTTTATGATCTCCACTATGTTCGCCTCCAGTTCAGTGCCCTTAGATTGACTGAAACTGGATAGACTGCGGGGCAGCCCCAGGCTCTCAGCCAACCAAGGGAGGTGGAGGGCTCGGGAGCAGGGTCCACCTGGTTCTGCCCCCCGGGTGTCCTGCCTCTTGACCCCCACTGGGGGCTTCTTCCTCCTGAGGACCCTGACACACATTTTCAGGACACTTTTGTGTCAAACCAGCAGCCAAGTCCTGGTCTGAGTCAGGCCACTGTGGACTGTCCAAGTGGACTGTCACTGCTCAGGCAGAGTCACAAGTGGAGGGCCAGTGCTGTCACCCCCTTTCCCTCTCTCACCCCTTCCACCTGACAGGGAAATCCCTCTTATGGCCTCTAAGAATTTGAGAAATCCTTCCTTAGGGCACTGGGAAAAGGCCGGCCCTGTCTGCTTGCAGCACTTTTCTTTGGGTGTTAGCACGACACCAAGACATGCACAGGCTTTACTCCTGACTTAGCTCAGGGACCATACCTAGTGGAACTAGGGGGGCCCATTGATCCAACATCAGCAGTGTGCAATACGATCACTTTATCTGCTGGACTAATGCCCTGCTCCAAGCGGTATTTTTTTTTTTCAGCTGCTTCCCACCTAAATCTCCTTCCTGTAGAGTTAGGCTCCCTTAAAGATGCCTCACTCCCCCTTCTGTACGGCACCGTGCCCAGGGAGACAGCCCCGTGGAACCCGAGGCTTCCACTCCCCAGCACTTTCAGAATTTTCAAGAATGGGCCCCAGGGATATTGCAGGGGTGAAGGTGCTTGCCTTGATGCGGCCCAGCCCTGTTCAAGTCCTGATACTAGGATTTCCTGAGCCCTGCTGTAGAGGAGAGTGCACCTCTACCCACATTTCTCGCAGGCTAATTTCAGACAGGCTACCCTGGGGAGCAGGAGTTGGTACCTACACTCCCAAGAAAAGCCTCGTGGAAACTGTCGCCCCATGACCTCAAGACAGGGCAACATAGGAAGCAGAGTTCGATGAAGGTATCGGAGGTGCAGCCCTTCCCGGCTTTTGCTGGGCCTGAGAATCCATGGTCTCAGCAGATGCTGGGGGTTCCATATGGAAAACAAGGCTCTCCCTGTTCCCCACTTTAGTATCTTATTGGCGTTCGATCTCCCGACAGAGCTAGAAGAGCAAATAAATGTCCACCTTGACACTGTGGATTCCCTCTTTGGAAAATACCCTCTCCAGGCGCCCTCTAATGGCAGTATCATACCCCTCTGCTGGTAAACTCATGCTAGGAGTGAGCCTCCAGAGACAGCCTCAATGTCAGGTAACTCCTGAGGTGTGGGTAGGGATAGGGAAAGATACTGCGCAGGTCTGGGAGGCAGGAATAGTGGTGGGATGCAGCTCAACTGGGAGCAACCCATTGGCCTCAGTTGAGAAGTCATGACCAGCGCCGAGTCAGTGTGGTCGCTCCTGCTGGTCACCTTGTGGTACCCAGCCCTTCCACTCTCTTGAGTCTGTTTTCCTCTAGTGCCCAATGATTGACCGGCCTGAACCTCAAAAGATGTGTTTCCCCCTTTGCAAATTGTTCCAGGAAGAAGACCCCTGTTTGCCTTTGGGCCAAAGGATCCAGAGACAGGAGGAAACCTCAGTTACTGTGGACCCATTGCCCAAGAATTCAAAAACTCGGCCACCTTCTTCAGGAAGACCCTGGCTCTGGACTTAAGAAAATCCTCGTTGGAGCCCTTGAATGGACCATCCTGCAATCTGTAGATGATAAGGTCTTAGTGTCAGAAGCCCAAGAGGACTGAAAGAGAGCCTCAGAGGCACTGCTCCAGCTCTTGGTTGAGGCTGGGCACCAGACCTCCTGGAAGAATGAGCATTGAGAAGTGAAAAAAAGAAAAATAACCCAAAAAAACCCTTTCAAATCAGCAGTAGGGCTCCAGAGGCACAGAGGTTGATCCTCTTAGTGCTTGAGAAAGGGCACCAGGTTCTAGGTGGCCTGACCCAGGATGGGGCCATTGGAAGAGGTCTGGGTATACCTGTCTCTGAGGCAGGGGGCTCTGATCTCTCGCTGTGCCACCGAGGTAAACAATCTACCTACCTCCAGGTCCCCATTCAGGGGTGACACTGATGACTAACAAAGGGCCCCAGTGTCTACCAATTTCCCAGATGGCACAGTCCCTGGGATTATGATGTGAAAACCCACATCTAACTTTTGCAACTCTAGATTGATTCCCTAGCCTTTCTGCCTATCGGATGGGACCCCATCCTCTGACTTGCAAGAAGCAGTGGATTACATCTCTTGCTCAGAACCACTGAACAGTTCAGGAACAGTTTCCAACCTGAGTGGCATCTGAGTCAAGATCATAATAAAGAAGCCCTGAATTCCTCTGGAAAGGCTTGGGGGGGAGGGGTGCGCTCGGGGAGGGATAGGGACAAGCGCGAAACATGGTGAGACCCCATGATCTCTTAATTTTCATATTAAAAATTGAAATTTATTTCTTTGGATTTTTTACTGGTTCTTTATTTTAGGTTTTGAGTTTGTTCCTGCACATATGGATGTGTTGGAGGCTGTGTAACTATTTTTTTATTCAATAATTTTTTTATTATTTTTTTATTAGTGAAACACCATGAGGTACAGTTGTAGACTTATAAATTTTTTGCTTGGGTTTCAGTCAGACAATGATCAAGTACCCATCCTCCACCAGCGCCCATCCTCCACCACCACGGGTCCCAGCATCCCTCCCACCTCCCTTCCCCCTCCTTTCCCACCCTACCTCTGTGGCAGGGGATTCCCCCTTGTTCTCTTTCTCCCTTTGCGTGCTGTGGTTTGCAAGAGAGGCACTGAGTGGTAGTCATGTTTGGTCTATAGTCTACTTTCAGCATGCTTCTCCCACCCTGGGAGGATCCTCCCAGCACCCTTTATTTGCTGCCCTCTTCTCTAGCTGAGCTTCCTTGGAGACTGTGTAACTTCTTTACTTGCAGAGTACGAGTCTCAATGTTGTTCTGTTTGGGTCAACTCGCCACTCCTAGTACGCAGCATCCCTGCCATGGGGGCACGTCTGCAATTGCTTTGTGTAGCCCCATAGCCTCATAGCCCCATAGCCCCATTCCTCAATGGGAAGGGGCAGAGGAGGGGAGAAGGGAGGGGGTAGGAAGGTGGAAGGGGGAAGAGGGGAAGGGCGGGAAGGAAGAGGGAAGAAAGACAAGGTTGGGGTAGAGGAATATGATTTTAACAGGGTAGGTAAAAGACGGAATTACAGGTGAGTAAGCATTCTGTTTAACCATTTTTGACTCTTGGGGGGAACACATCACTTTCAGGCAGGTCCCTTCGTGCCCTGGGATGGGTGTCTGCAGCCTCCTTACCTCACGGGCATCACAGTCTGTCTGATCTTCTGCCAACACAATTTGTCTTTGACGGGTTGTTGGCTCAGGTCTGTCTTGGATCTGGGTGTGATTTCCACCTCTAGGTGAGAGGGAGGATGGGGTGTGCATGGGGTGTCTTTAGGAAGGACACTCCCTTCTGGTTCTCACAGAACACTTGGGGTTCCAAGGCGGGTGTAGCCCGTAGGATGGCGGTGATCAAACCCAGATCAGCCACGTGCAAAGCAACAACCTACCACTGTAGTATCGCTCCAGCCCTTGAATTTCTTCTTGGAGTAAGTTTCTGTTCATTATTCCTCTCTGCATTTGTTTGATGGGGTTGGGAGATAATGTTTTTGTAAAGTTCTACCAATGTGCTATATAACTTGGATATTAGCCTTTCATCAGCTAGGTATTGGGTAAATAATTTTTCCCATTCTGTGAGCTATCTTTGTAGCTTAGACGCCATTGCCTTTTCTGTTTTTTAAAAAAAAGCATTAGATTGGTGTATCTTTGATTTTTCTGTTCTCTTTTCATGCTTTATATTTTGCTGACTTTTTTGCAAATTTTTATTTTGTTTTTATAAAGTTGTTTACAATAATTTATTACATTTAATATTCAGACACCAATTCCACCACCATCGTACCTTCAAACCACCATATTTTGAATGTTACCACTCCAAATCTTAGAGGTACTCTCCTGGGCTCATTAACATCGTACTCAGTGGCATGCAGATGACAGGCTCTAGACATGGTGAATCCCATGGCAAGGGCCACCCACAATCTAGAAGCAACTGCCAACTGCTAGCAGGACACACCTCGCCCGAGACACATACCCACATGGCCTGGGATGGATCCATTTATTGAAACAAGCTTGGAAATAGGACAGTGACTGTCAGAGAGTGACCCAGCATGCCTCCTTCCTCTCTCTTCTCCTCAATTCATTAGTGCCCAACCAGCCCCCAAAGAGTGTCTAGAACTGGTTGCTCTGATGTTTCCAGCCCCCATTAGCTTCAGGGCTGCCATATGGAGAAACGGGACTGTGTACTGGGAAGGGAGAGCTCCCACCTCAAGCCCTTGTTTGGCTTTTGGAGCTATCATGACTGAAGTTTGAGTGTGGCCCAGTTTAAATTTCTGCTCCCAACATCCCTGGTGCCTAGAGGTAGGAGACATTTTTGTCCCACTGATCCCTGCGGTCTAGTGTTGGGGGACCTTTCTGCCCCCTTGATCCCTAGGGTCTAGTGCTGAGGGAAAGTGGAAGAGCGGGGAAGAGGGAGGAAGGAGGAGGGTGGGAAGAACTGGATCAGGGCTAGATTAGTTGGAATTGAAGAACACAGGGTACATCATCAGGGTAGAAAAGTGGATTAATGGTGAAAAAGCTTGCCAGCTGAACTTAAGCGGACGAGCTGGATTCTGGTTTTTTGGGGGCAGGTCATTACAGGATCCGGATCTGAGGTCTGCGGCCTCCTGTTCCTCACAGACAGGAACAGGAGGGTCTCTCTGGGTTATTCACACAATCCATGATCCCGCTCCCCGGGTCTGGACCCCAGACCTTAGTCTCAGACCTTAGTCATCCAGATCCTTAGTCTTCTCACACGCCACCAGCCTGTCCTTCATGACCATCACCTCGAGTTCCATAGAGGTCATGGTCTCACAAACCTCCACTATGTTCACCTCCAACTCCGTGTTCTTCGACACTGGATTGACTATGGGGCACTCCAGGGTCTCAGCCAAGCAAGGAAGGTGGAGGCATCTCAGGGGTCCCGCCTGGCTCCACCTCCCATATAGCCCCACCTCCAGATCCCCATCAGGAACTTCTCCCTCCTGGAGACCCACCGCACCACTCACCCTCTTCAGGGTACCCTTGGAAATCCAGCAAGGCCTGGGGCTCAGTTGCTCCTGATTTCAGGACTGAGGACCCCTAAAGATGAAGGCACCAGGTGAGTAGGCAGGTCTAGAGCCGGATGCGCCTTCCTGTCCCTGAGCCCCTGGCCACCCCCTCACCTGGGTTTCCCTCAGCTCCCTGAAGGTGGCCTCCAGCAGGGCCTGCTGCCTTGTTAGCACCTGTTGCAGCTGGTCCATGAGCTCCTTGTGCCTCAGCACCTGCTCAACCTTGAAGCCCACATGCGGGGGTCATTCAGGTGTGGGGTTGCAGCTGTGTGCTGCTTTTGGTACCAGCAGAAGCATTCCAGGCTACAGACACTGCACCTTCTGGTCTTGCGTGCACATCTCTATGATGAGGCAGGGCCGAAGGCTGTCCAGATCCCACCACAACATTCAGGGCCCAGACATTCACACACAGGCCCAAGGAAAACAGCACATGGGGTAACCTGTCCCCTGCACATTCCTCAGGGGGTCTTTCTCCCAAGACCTAAAAGAGGGGGCCTCCCCATACCTCGACCCGGCAGCCTCCCTGGTACTAGGACCCTCTGTGTGCAGTGAGGGCCAGTCCGCACCCCCACAACCCCTCTAGCCTCTTCTAGATTTTGATACATTATAGAGGGTGGCGTCCTGGCCTGTGTTTCCTCCCACCACCGCAGGCGGGCTCCTACCCTCACAGTGGGTCTCCCCCGGCACCTTCTGTCAGGGTGGGCCTGACGGGCCTCCCCACCCCCACCCGAACCCTCGGGCCTGGCACCCACTAAGCATTGGGGGCAAGTTGGGGGCTCTTCCCGGTGGGCACACAGAGGGGGTGTAGACGCAACAGGCACCATGGGCATGGGCATGTCATGTCAGGTTCTGATCCATGGGGAGACCCCCACAGGACAGCTCATGCTTCATCAAGAAGCATGAGCCGTTCCCTGGCAGGACCCACCCACCCAATGCCACACACCCACACAGGCTGGGATGCATCCATTTGTAGAAACAATCTTGGAAACAGGACAGTGGCTGTCAGGGAGACTGATTCAGCCCTCTCCCCTCTCTCTCCTCTGCCACCAATTCATGATCCCTGAAACTGTCCCAGGTAGTGCCTAGAACTCAGTTGCTGACTGTTCCAGCCTCCATCCTTTTCAGGACTTCCTTTCCCAGAATAGAAAATGTGCACTGGAGGAGGGGGAGCTCTCGGCTCAGACTTTTGCTTGGTCTGTAGCCCATGAACCGAAGGTTTGAGTGTTGCCTCGTTTTCCCTGGGCCAGGACGGGTAGATGGTTGTAGCCAAGTGCCGTTTTGAAAATCGGATGCTCTGAATCAGTGTTTCCTCTAAGCACTGAGATCCTTCCAAGTACTGCTTCATTGACCCTCATGGCCTGTGTACATACCTGAGAGGTTTGGGGCTTGTCGGGATCTCTATTTTCTCCAGCCTTTGTGATCAGGAGACCCTGTAGTGCCAGGGAATGTTCTTGACCTCATGCATCCCAAGCCTGTACTGAGTCTCCTTAGACTTCTTTCTGGCCTTCTGGACAGAATTTTAACTCAAAAAGTGGAAAATGCCCTGGACCGTGCAAGGAAAGCCCACAAACCGGAAATATCTCAACATTTAGGTAGAAAAGCGGGGGTGAGCAGCCATTCTCCACTCCTCTCTCCTGGGGTAGAGTCTAAGGTGGAGGGTGGGGAGGTGTTCATTTCTTATTGCTACTCTTTGGACTATTTCTACGGGGGTGAGTATTTCTGCTCCTGGGACTCCTTATTGTGTAGTGTTGGAGAACATATCTCCTATCTGAGCTCTGTTCTCTGTTGTGGGACATTTTTCCCCCCAGAGCTAGTGTGTCTAGTATTGGAAAACAATTTTCCCCAACATCCCTAGTGTTTTTTTCTGCAGGAAATTTCAGCTCTGCTCATCCCTGGTGCCGAGTAATTGTGAACATTTCTGTCCTCGGAACCCTGCTCTCTATAGTTAGGGGTAACCTCTGCACTGCATGTCACTGGTGCCTACTGCTTGGGGCCTGTTTTTGCCTCCCAGACCACTAGTGTCTATTATTGGGGGACATTTCTGCCCCCCACATCCCCGGTGCCCAGTGTTGGGGACATTTCTGCCTCCAGATGCACAGTCTTCCCCACACCGCCAGCTTGTCCTTCTTGACTGTTACCACCTCTAGTTCCTCTGGCTTTATGATCTCCACTGTGTTCGCCTCCACTTCAGTGCCCTTAGATTGACTGAAAATGGATAGACTGAGGATCAGCCCCAGGCTCTCAGCCAACCAAGGGAGGTGGAGGGCTCGGGGGCAGAGTCCGCCTGGTTCTGCCCCCCTGGGTATCCTGCCTCCTGACCCCCATTGGGGGCTTCTCCCTCTTAAGGACACTGACACTCACATTTTCAGGACACCTTTGTTTCAAAGCAGCAGCCAAGTCCTGGCCTGAGTCAGGCCACTGTGGACTGTCCAAGTGGACTGTCACTGCTCAGGCAGAGTCACCAGTGGAGGGCCAGTACTGTCACCCCCTTCCCCTCCCTCACCCCTCCACCTAACAGGGAAATCCCTCTTATGTCCACTAAGAACTTGAGCAATCTGTCCTTAGGGAACTGGGAAAAGGCTGGCCCTGTCTGCTTGCAGTACTTTTCTTTGGGTGTTGGCATCACACCCAGACATGCTCAGGCTTTATTCCTGACTTAGCTCAGGGACCATACCTAGTGGAACTAGAGGGGCCCATTGATCCAACGTCAGCAGTGTGCAAGAAGATCACTTTATCTGCTGGACTAATGCCTGCTCAAAGCAGTACTTTTCTTTCAGCTGCTTCCAAACCTAACTCTCCTTCCTGTAGAGTTGGGCTCCCTTAAAGATGCCTCACTCCCTCTTCTGTACGGCACAGTGCCCAGGGAGACAGCCCCGTGGAACCCGAGGCTTCCACTCCCGAGCACTTTCAGACTTTTCAAGAATGGGCCCCAGGGATATTGCTGGGGTTAAAGTGCTTGCCATGATGTGGCCCAACCCTGTTCAAGTCCTGTTACTAGGATCTCCTGAGCCCTGCTGAAGAGGAGAGGGGACCTCTGCCCACATTTCCCGCAAGCTAACTTCAGACAGACTACCCTGGAGAGCAGGAGCTGCCATGAGGCACAGGGTCTGGGAGAGATGAGACAGCACGGAAATCACCTGAGATGTCCCAGAGGTGGTCTGTAACACTGTTCAACTTAGAAAGCTTGGAAAATCCCCCAAATTTTCCTACGTTATTGATATGCTCCAGATCCTTCTTTGCACCCAGAAAGCTTGGTTATTTCTTGTTCCATACTTCCTGTCAGCTGCTTGCTAATACCCCGTCGCCCATCAGATCTGCTGTAAAACTGATCTCTTGCCTTGTGCGGTGTTCAGACTTTGGAGCTGTTCATAACATTAGCACTATTATCTCCTCATGTTCTCCCACATTCCAAAATGTGCCCTTTTTTCCTTTATGGGTCACACCCAGCGATGCACAGGGGTTACTCCTGGATCATGCACTCAGGAATTACTCCTGGTGGTGCTTAGGGAACCATGTGGGATTCTGGGAATCAAATCCAGGTCAGCCGTGTGCAAGGCAAACACCCTACTCACTGTGCTATCACTCCCGTCCCTGCTGCTTGGTTTTTAGTTAGCTTTAGGCAGAAATTTTGGCAAAGTTCGTATGAGTTCATAGTCGTTGAAAACTCAAAGTTATATTAGTGCTGCAATTCTCATTTGTGAAATAACAAAACTCACTACCAAGCAGGGGAGAAAGCAGCAAGACAAGACCAAAAGTAAAAATATCGACACTCAAGCAGTGGCACCAGGGGTACAGGAGGAGTTGGCAGAGAGCATGGCAGCTGGGTGGCACTGCCACTCGTACAGTGGAGATAGCTCTACCCCAGTGGAGTGGTTAAGGCCAGACCCCAGTATCTCTAGTGTGCCCTTGGTCTAGAGGAGGCGAGAACAGGCAGGGAAGACAAGGGCCAGGGAGAAAGAAGGGAGCCAGAGCAGGAGCAGAGGTCAGGGTTGGAGGATGAGGAGGGGCAGAGGGCAGGCCCCAGATCATTGCCCCAGAGAGCCATGACATGCTGCAGGAGATAACAAAGTGCCAATATGACACCAGACCAGCTGTGACCCTCTGTGAATGGGAGTGGCAGACATTCAAAGTTGGGTAGCTTCCAGAAATGTCTACCGACACCAGGACCACTTGGACAGTCTGACAGAGTTACAGGGAGTCTCCAGGCAGGCAGGGAAGGCAGGGTATCTTTGTACCTACACTCCCAAGAAAAGCCTTGTGGAAACGGTTGCCCTATGACACCCAAGACAGGGCAACATAGGAAGCAGATCTCGATGAAGGTATCGGAGGTGCAGCCCTTCCCTGCTTTTGCTGGGCCCGAGAATCCATGGTCTCAGCAGATTCTGGGGGTTCCACATGGGAAACAAGGTTCTCCCTGTTCCCAACTTTAGTACCTTATTGGCATTAGATCTCCTGACAGAGCTAGAAGCGCAAATAAATGTCCACCTTGACATGTGGATTCCCCCTTTGGAAAATACCCTCTCCAGGCGCCCTCTAATGGCAGTATCATGCCCCTCTCCTGGTAAACTCATGCTAGGAGTGAGCCTCCAAAGACAGCCGCAATATCTGGTAGCCCATGAGGTGTGGCTAGGGATAGGGAAAGATACTGTGCAGGTCTGGGAGGCAGGAATAGTGGTGAGATGCAGCTCAACTGGGAGCAACCCATTGGCCTCAGTTGAGAAGTCATGACCTGCGCCGGGTCAGTGTGGTCGCTCCTGCTGGTCACCTTGTGGTACCCAGCCCTTCCACTCTCTTGAGTCTGTTTTGCTCTAGTGCCCAATGATTGACCGGCCTGAACCTCAAAAGATGTGTTTCTCCCTTTGCAAATTGTTCCAGGAAGCACACCCCTGTTTGCCTTTGGGCCAAAGGATCCAGAGACAGGAGGAAACCTCAGTCACTGTGGACCCGTTGCCCAAGGATTCAAAAACTCGGCACCTTCTTCAGGAAGACCCTGGCTCTGGACTTAAGAAAATCCTCCTTGGAGCCCTGGAATGGACCATCCTGCAGTCTGTAGATGATAAGGTCCTTGTGTCAGAAGCCTAAGAGGACTGAAAGAGAGCCTCAGAGGCTCTGCTCCAGCTCTTGGTTGAGACTGGGCACCAGACCTCCTGGAAGAATGAGCATTTAGAAGTGAGAAAAAGAAAAACAAATAACCTAAAGAAATCAGCAGTAGGGCTCCACAGGCTAAGAGGTTGATCCTCTTTGTGCATGTGAAAGGGCATCAGGTTCTAGGTGCCCTGACCCAGAGTAGGGCCATTGGCAGAGGTCTGGGCATACCTATCTCTGAGACAGGGGGCTCAGATCTCTCACTGTGCCACAGAGGTAAACAAACTATCTACCTCCAGGTCCCCATTCAGGGGTGACACTGATGACTAACAAAGGGCCCCAGTGGCTACCAATTGCCCAGATGGCACAGTCCCTGGGATTATGATGTGATAACCCACATCTAACTTTTGCGACTCTAGATTTTGATGTGAAAACCCACTCTAACTTTCGCGACCCCAGCCTTTTTGCTAATCCGATGGGACCCCATCCTCTGACTTGCAAGAAGCAGTGGATGAAATCTCTTGCTCAGAACCACTGAACAGTTCAGGAGCAGTATCCAACTTGAGTGGTATCCAGGTAAAGACCATAAGAAAGAAGCCCTGAATCCCTCTGGAAAGGCTGGAGGGGGGTGCGCTCGCAGAGGGATACGGACAAGCGTGAAACATGGTTAGATCCCATGATCCCTTAATTTTCATATTGAAAATTGAAATTTATTTCTTTGGATATATTTTTTGATTGGGTTTTTATTTTATATTTTGAGTTTGTTCCTGCACATATGGATGTGTTGGAGGCTGTGTACCTTTTTTTTTTAATCCAAGAATTTTCTTTTTATTTTTTTATTAGTGAAACACCATGAGGTGCAATTGTAGACTTATAAATTTTTGTGCCATGGTTTCAGTCACACAATGATCAAGTACCCATTCCTCTACCAGCAGCCATCCTCGACCACCACGGGTCCCAGCATCCCTCCCACCCCCCAACCCCCTTCCCACCCTGCCTTTTTGGCAGTGCATTCCCCCATTTTCTCTCTCTCTCTCTCCATTTGGGTGCTGTGGTTTGCAAGAGAGGCACTGAGTAGTAGTCATGTTTGGTCTATAGTCTACTTTCAGCATGCATCTCCCACCCTGGGAGGATCCACCCAACACCCTTTATTTGTTGCCCTCTTCTCTAGCTGAGTTTCCTTGGAGACTGTGTAACTTCTTTACATGCAGAGTGAGTCTCAATGTTGTTCTGTTTGGGTCAACTCGCCACTCCTAGTACGCAGCATCCCTGCCATGGGGGCACGTCTGCAATTGCTTTGTGTATCCCCATAGCGTCATAGCCCCATAGCCCATTCCTCAATGGGAAGGGGCAGAGGAGGGGAGAAGGGAGGGGGCAGGAAGGAGGAGGGGGAGAGGAGAAGGGCGGGAAGGAAGAGGGAAGAAAGACAAGGTTGGGGTAGATGAATATGATTTTGACAGGGTAGGTAAATGACAGAATTACAGGTGAGTAAAAATTCTGTTGAACCATTTCTGACTCCTGGGGGGAACACATCACTTTCAGGCAGGTCACTTCGTGCCCTGGGATGGGTGTCTGCAGCCTCCTTACCTCACGGGCATCACAGTCTGTCTGATCTTCTGCCAACACAATTTGTCTTTGACGGGTTGTTGGCTCAGGTCTGTCTTGGATCTGGGTGTGATTTCCACCTCTAGGTGCAAGGGAGGATGGGGTGTGCATGGGGTGTCTTTAGGAAGGACACTCCCTTCTGGTTCTCACAGAACACTTGGGGTTCCAAGGCGGGTGTAGCCCGTAGGATGGCGGGGATCAAACCCAGATCAGCCACGTGCAAAGCAACAACCTACCACTGTAGTATCGCTCCAGCCCTTGAATTTCTTCTTCGAGGAAGTTTCTGTTCAGTATTCCTCTCTGCATTTGTTTGATGGGGTTGGGAGATATTTTTTTTAAAGTTCTACCAATGTGCTATATAACTTGGATATTAACATTTTATCAGCTAGGTATTGGGTAAATAATTTTTCCCATTCTGTGGGTTATCTTTATAGCTTAGACGCCACTGCTTTTTTTATTAAAAAAAAGTATTAGATTGGTGTATCTTTGATTTTTCTGTTCTCTTTTCATGCTTTAAATTTTGCTGACATTTTTGCAAATTTTTATTTTGTTTTTATAAAGTTGTTTACAATAATTTATTACATTTAATATTCAAACACCAATTCCACCACCATCGTACCTTCCCACCACCATATTTTGAATGTTACCACTCCAAATCTTAGAGGTACTCTCCTGGGGTCATTAACATCGTACTCAGGGGCATGCAGATGACAGGCTCTAGACATGGTGAATCTCATGGCAAGGGCCACCCACAATCTAGAAGCAACTGCCAACTGCTGGCAGGACACACTTCGCCCAAGACACATACCCACATGGCCTGGGATGGATCCATTTATTGAAACAAGCTTGGAAATAGGACAGTGACTGTCAGAGAGTGACCCAGCATGCCTCCTTCCTCTCTCTTCTCCTCAATTCATTAGTGCCCAACCAGCCCCCAAAGAGTGTCTAGAACTGGTTGCTCTGATGTTTCCAGCCCCCATTAGCTTCAGGGCTGCCATATGGAGAAACGGGACTGTGTACTGGGGAGGGAGAGCACCCACCTCAAGCCCTTGTTTGGCTTTTGGAGCTATCATGACTGAGGTTGGAGTGTGGCCCAGTTTAAATTTCTGCTCCCAACATCCCTGGTGCCTAGAGGTAGGAGACATTTTTGTCCCACTGATCCCTGCGGTCTAGTGTTGGGGGACCTTTCTGCCCCCTTGATCCCTAGGGTCTAGTGCTGAGGGAAAGTGGAAGAGTGGGGAGGAGGGAGGAAGGAGGAGGGTGGGAAGAACTGTATCAGGGCTAGATTAGTTGGAATTGAAGAACACAGGGTACATCATCAGGGTAGAAAATGTGGATTAATGGTGAACAAGCTTGCCAGCTGAAATCGAGCGGAAGAGCTGGATTCTGGTTATTTGGGGACAGGTCATTACAGGATCCAGATCTGAGATCTGCGGCCTCCTGTTCCTCACAGACAGGAACAGGAGGGTCTCTCTGGGTTCTTCACACAATCCATCATCCCGCTACCCAGGTCTGGACACCAGACCTTAGTCTCAAACCTTAGTCATCCAGATACTTAGACTTCTCCCATGCCACCAGCCTGTCCTTCGTGACCATCACCTCGAGTTCCATAGAGGTCATGGTCTCACAAACCTCCACTATGTTCACCTCCAACTCCGTGTTCTTCGACACTGGATTGACTATTGGGCACTTCAGGGTCTCAAGCAAGCAAGGAAAGTGGAGGCATCTCAGGGGTCCCGCATGGCTCCACCTCCCATATAGCCCCACCTCCAGATCCCCATCAGGAACTTCTCCCTCCTGGAGACCTACCCCACTACTCACCCTCTTCAGGGTACCCTTAGGATTCCAGTAAGGCCTGGGGCTCAGTTGCTCCTGATTTCAGGACTGAGGATCCCCTAAAAATGAAGGCACCAGGTGAGTAGGCAAGTCTAGGGCCTGATGCGCCTTCCTGTCCCTGAGCCCCTGGCCACCCCCTCACCTGGGTTTCCCTCAGCTCCCTGAAGGTGGCCTCCAGCAGGGCCTGCTGCCTTGTTAGCACCTGCTGCAGCGGTTCCATGGGCGAATTGTGCCTCAGCACCTGCTCGACCTTGGAGCCCATGTGAGTGGGGCATTCAGGTGTGGGGTTGCAGCTGTGTGCTACTTTTGGTACCAGCAGAAGCATTCTAGGCTGCAGGCACCCCTACCTCGACCCGGCAGCTTCCCCGCTACTAGGACCCTCTGTGTGTAGTGAGGGACAGTCCACACACCCACAACCCCTCTAGCCTTTTCTAGATTTTGATATATTATAGTGGGTGGCGTCCTGGCCTGTCCTTCCTCCCACCACCGCAGGCGGGCTCCAACCCTCACAGTGGGTCTCCCCCGGCACCTTCTGTCATTTCTCCATATCCACCTTGTCCTGGTTCACTCCCCTTGCAGCTGATCCGGAGCTGACTCTGCAGTAGCACCTGCTCCTATTCCTGCTCATTCTGAGAGACCGACACTGGTCAGAGGCCACGTCCTACTGCGGGAAGCCGAGATCCCAGTCCTGTTGCTGCCGCAGACACTCACCTGTTTGTCCTGCAGTCCCACCTGTGAGCACAAGGCTGGGAGTGAGGACAGGCAGACAGGGCATCCTGCTCTGGGTCGAGGGATGTGGAGGTCAAGCACCGACTCCCAGGCCCAAGGCTGGCAGCGCCTGGGCAATCTGTCCCCTGCACAGGCCCCCATGGTCTTGCTCCAGCGGCCTAAGAGATGAGACCTCCCTTGACTGGGGACCCTGTCTCCTGTCCTGTGCTCAGGGATCACCCCTAATGGTGCTCAAGGATCCATAGTAGGTGCCAGGAATCAATCCAGGATAGAATTATGCAAAGCAGACACCTTACCACCTGTTCTAGCTTTTGATATATTACATTTCCTTGTTTGTTTGCTTCTTTGGTTTTGGAACCACAGCAGGGATCAGTCCCAGCCATGCTCAAAGGACTCTATGGGATGCCACAGATTGAAGTCAGATAGCCCAAGTGCCCTTCCCGCTCTACTATCTCCCAACCTCTTTGATCTTTTTCAAAATACAAATTTTAACTTTCCATTGATTTTGCTATATTGCATCCCAAAAGGAATACCAGTTTACAATGGGGTGTGTGAAATTCCCAAATGCTCCAGTGAGTCCCACTGCAATCAGAACCGCCCGTCCCACTCATCCCTCTCCTCTTTTTGCTGTACTTGGACATTTATGGAGGGACATACCCAGTGTTGCTCAGGCCTCACTCCTGGCTCTGTACTCAGGGACGACTCCTGGTGGGGCTTCGGGATCATATGCGGTGCCCGGGGTCACATCTGAATTGGCTGTCCACAAGGCAAATGCCCTACCCTCTGGACTACCTTTCCAATCCTGCAAGATAGTTTTCTTGAAAGAAACTTACACAGTAAGATGTGAAGGGAGGACGTGTTCAAAACAGAATGTGAGCTGAAAGAGCTGACCACTCCCCCTAACTTCTAATGGCCAGTAACTGCCTGTACCTTTCAATCACAAACTGCCACTAGGGAAGTTCCCTTGGACCTGTCCCCCACCCCAATCTCTGTACCCTGAGAGGCCTCTGCAGGTTCCCTGCAGCATTTTCCCACTTCCACATCTAATGCAAATGAAATTTGTTTGCCATTTATAAATGCCCATACAGAGTTTCCCCTTAAAGTCAATGAAATAATCATTTTTAAAAAAGAAATTAAGTAATGACATGTTGAGTGGTGCTCAAAGCAGGACACATTTGAACCACTGATCTACCTGTCATGGACTCTTTCCAAACTCAAGTCTAGCATCACATCTCCCCAATTCTATAACGATCCCTGCGCCTCAGCTGAGCTCTGGACTTTACCTCAGAAAATGTACTACACATCTAATTCTATAAATCCAAATATAAGCCATTCTCCTATTAAACTTTTTTTTCATTGAATGGATCTGAGATAGACCCTTACAAAGCTGTTCATGATTAGGCTTCAGTCATCATTGTTCACCCATCCCTCCACCAGTGTACATTTCCCACCTCCAAAGTTTCCAGTTTCCCTCCCAACACCCGCCCACCCACCTCTCCACCCAGGCCAGCCTTTTTTAAAAAATTTTTATTAGTGAAACACCATAAGGTACAGTTATAGACTTACAAATTTTTGTGTTTGGATTTCAGTTATACAATGATCGAGACCCATCCCTCCACTAGTGCCCATTCTCCACCACCACGGATCCCAGTATCCTTCCCACCCCCCATTCCCCCCATCCCACTCTGGCTCTGTGGCAGGGCATTCCCTTTTGTTCTCTCTCTCCTTTTGGGTGCTGTGGTTTGCAAAAGAGGCATTGAGTGGCATTCATGTTTGGTCTATAGTCTACTTTCAGCATGCTTCTCCCATCTAGGCAGGACCCTCCCAACACCCTTTACTTGGTGCTCCCTTCCCTATCTGAGCTGCCTTTTCTTCCAGCATGTGTGGCTGACCTCCAAGCCATGGAGCAAACCTCCTGGTACTTATCTCGACTATTCTTGGGTGTTAGTCTCCTATTTTGTTACTTTATATTCTACAGATGAATGCAGTCTTTCTATGTCTGTCCCTCTCTTTCCGACTCATTTCACTTAGCATGGTACTTTCCATGTAGTACCACTTGTATGTAAATTTCATGAATCCATCATCCCGCTCCCCAGGTCTGGACACCAGACCTTAGTCTCAGACCTTAGTCATCCAGATCCTTAGTCTTCTCACACGCCACCAGCCTGTCCTCCATGACCATCACCTCGAGTTCCATAAAGGTCATGGTCTCACAAACCTCCACTATGTTCACCTCCAACTCCGTGTTCTTCGACACTGGATTGACTATGGGGCACTCCAGGGTCTCAGCCAAGCAAGGAAGGTGGAGGCATCTCAGGGGTCCCGCCTGGCTCTACCTCCCATATAGCCCCACCTCCAGATCCCCATCAGGAACTTCTCCCTCCTGGAGACCCACCGCACCACTCACCCTCTTCAGGGTACCCTTGGATTTCCAGAAAGGCCTGGGGCTCAGTTGCTCCTGATTTCAGGACTGAGGATCCCCTAAAGATGAAGACCCAGGTGAGTAGGCAGGTCTAGGGCCTGATGCGCCTTCCTGTCCCTGAGCCCCTGCCCATCCCCTCACCTGGGTTTCCCTCAGCTCCCGGAAGGTGGCCTCTAGCAGGGCCTGCTGCTTGGTTAGCACCTGCTGCAGCTGGTCCATGAGCGGCTTGTGCCTCAGAACCTGCTCGACCTTGGAGCCCAGGTGAGTGGGACATCCAGGTGTGGGGTTCCAGCTGTGTGCTGCTTTTGATACCAGCAGAAGCATTCCAGGCTGCAGGCACTGCACCTTCTGTTCTTGCATGCACATTTCTGTCATGAGACAGGGCCGAAGGCTGTCTAGATCCCACCACAACATTCAGGGCCCAGACACTCACACACAGGCCCAAGGAAAACAGCACATCAGGTAACCTGTCCCCTGCACATTCCCCTGGGGGTCTTTCTCCAAAGTCCTAAGAGATGGGGCCTACCCCTACCTCGACCCAGCAGCCTTCCCGCTACTAGGACCCTCTCTGTGCAGTGAGGGCCAATCCGCACCCCCAAAACCCCTCTAGCCTCTTCTAGATTTTGATATATTATAGTAGGTGGCGTCCTGGCCTGTCCTTCCTCCCACCACCCCTGGCAGGCTCCTACCCTCACAGTGGGTCTCCCCCGGCACCTTCTGTCATTTCTCCATATCCACCTTGTCCTGATTCACTCCCCTTGCAGCCGATCTGGAGCTGGCTCTGCAGTAGCACCTGCTCCTCCTCCTGCTCATTCTCAGAGACCGACACTGGTCAGAGGCCACGTCCTACTGCGGGAGGCCGAGATCCTAGTCCTGTTGCTGCCGCGGACACTCACCTGTTTGTCCTGCAGTCCCACCTGTGGGCGCAAGGCTGGGAGTGAGGACAGGCAGCCAGGGCATCCTACTCTTGGTCCAGGGATGTGGAGGTCAAGCACCGACTCCCAGGCCCAAGGCTGGCAGCGCCTGGGCAATCTGTGCCCTGCACAGGCCCCCATGGTCTTGCTCCAGGGGCCTAAGAGATGAGACCTCCCTTGACTGGGGACCCTGTCTCCTGTCCTGTGCTCAGGGATCACCCCTAATGGAGCTCAAGGATCCATACGAGGTGCCAGGAATCAGCCCAGGATAGAAGTATGCAAGCAGACTCCTCACCACCTGTTCTAGCTTTTGATATATTACATTTCCTTGTTTTTTTGCTTATTTGGTTTTGGAACCACAGCAGGGATCAGTCCCAGCCATGCTCAAGGGATTCTATGGGGCGCCAGAGATTGAAGTCAGATAACCCAAGTGCCCTTCCTGCTCTACTATTTCCTGGCCTCTTTGATCTTTTTCAAAATAAAAATTTTAACTTTCCGTTGATTTTTCTACACTGCATCCCGAAAGGAATACCGGTTTACAATGGTGCGTGTGAATTTCCCAAATGCTTCAGTGAGTTCCACTGCAATCAGAACCACCCCTCTAACTCTCCCCCGCTCTCTTTTTGCTATACTTGGACATTTTTGGAGGGACATACCCAGTGTTGCTCAGGCCTTACTCCTAGCTCTGTACTCAGGGACGACTCCTGGTGGGGTTTCAGGGGTCATATGCGGTGCCCGGGGTCACATCTGAATTGGCTGGTCCACAAGGCAAATGCCCTTCCCTCTGGACCACCCCTCCAATCCTGCAAGATAGTTTTCTTGAAAAAAACTTACTCAGTGAGATGTGAAGGGAGGACGTGTTCAAAAGAGCATGTGGGCTGAAAGAGCTGACCACTCCCCCTAACTTCTAAAGGCCAGTAACTGCCTGTACCTGTCAATCACAAACTGCCACTCGGGAAGGTCCCTTGGGCCTGTCCCTCACCCCCATCTCTGTACCCCGAGAGGCCTCTGCAGGTTCCCTGCAGCATTTTCCCACTTCCATATCTAATGCAAATGAAATTTGTTTGCCATTTATAAATGCCCATACAGAGTTTCCCCTTAAAGTAAATGAAATAATCATTTTTAAAAAAGAGATTAAGTAATGACATGTTGAATGGTGCTCAAAGCAGGACACATTTAAATCAACGATCTACTCATCATGCACTGTCTCCAAACTCAAGTCCAGCATCACATCTCCCCAATTCTATAAAGATCCCAGTGCCTCAGCTGAGCTCTGGATTTCACCTCAGAAAATGTACTACACATCTAATTCTATAAATCCAAATATAAGCCATTCTCCTATTAAACTTTTTTTTCATTGAATGGATCTGAGATAGACCCTTACAAAGCTGTTCATGATTAGGCTTCAGTCATCATTGTTCACCCATCCCTCCACCAATGTACATTTCCCACCTCCAATGTTTCCAGTTTCCCTCCCAACACCCGCCCACCCACCTCTCCACCCAGGCCAGCCTTTTTTAAAAAATTTTTATTAGTGAAACACCATAAGGTACAGTTATAGACTTACAAATTTTTGTGTTTGGATTTCAGTTATACAATGATCGAGACCCATCCCTCCACTAGTGCCCATTCTCCACCACCACGGATCCCAGTATCCTTCCCACCCCCCATTCCCCCCATCCCACTCTGGCTCTGTGGCAGGGCATTCCCTTTTGTTCTCTCTCTCCTTTTGGGTGCTGTGGTTTGCAAAAGAGGCATTGAGTGGCATTCATGTTTGGTCTATAGTCTACTTTCAGCATGCTTCTCCCATCCAGGCAGGACCCTCCCAACACCCTTTACTTGGTGCTCCCTTCCCTATCTGAGCTGCCTTTTCTTCCAGCATGTGTGGCTGACCTCCAAGCCATGGAGCAAACCTCCTGGTACTTATCTCGACTATTCTTGGGTGTTAGTCTCCTATTTTGTTACTTTATATTCTACAGATGAATGCAGTCTTTCTATGTCTGTCCCTCTCTTTCCGACTCATTTCACTTAGCATGGTACTTTCCATGTAGTACCACTTGTATGTAAATTTCATGAATTCATCCTTTCTAACAGCTGCTTAGTATTCCATTGTGTAGATATACCAAAGTTTCTTTAACTGTTGCCTACTGACCAAGTAAAAGAATGCTTGATTTTTCATTCCCCCTTTGTCCTGCTCAAAGCTGGGCAACTTCCCAGGTTTCTGGGCTTTCAGGGATTCCCCACAAAACCCCAAGCAAGGCTGCTATCAATGCGGACAGCCAGGCCATTTCAAAAAGGAATGTCCCAACAACCCCTTGAGGAAGAAGGGGGGATCACCCGGGCTATGTCCCAGATGCAAGAGAGGCAATCACTGGGCAGCTGAGTGTCGCTCCCGACCGAATAACTTAGGCAATCCACTGCCACAGGGAAACGGCGGGAGGGGCCTGCCTCGGGCCCTGCAAGCCTTCAGGCAGGAGGCCTATCAGACATCCGGTCAAAGTATCAGCCCACTCCAGATAGCTTCCCTCCCTCTGTCAGGGGCTCCTCAATTCCCAGCTCAGGTCTAGACCTTTATGCCTCTGTCCGGGCGGTACTAACACCATCTATGGGAATTGAAAGTTTGGAGACGGGGGTCTATGGCCCCCTACCACCCGGAACCACTGGCCTCATTCTAGGGTCAGAAAAGGCTCTCCTGCAAGGATTGCAGATATACCCAGGATCTATCACAGAGAGCTACATAGGACAAATTCATGTCTTGGCAGATTCCCCCCGTGGCATTGTGACGATAGAAAAGGGACAGCTGATTGCACGCCTGCTCCTCCTCCCGACGTGGCAAGACCCCACCTCGACGCTCTCGGTCCAGGGTCAGACAAACGAAGACTGCTCAGATAATCCAGCCCAAATATTTTGGATTGCCCATATGGCTTCCAGACCACGCTATGCGCTAAGAATCAACTCAAAGGAATTCTCTGGGCTATTAGATACTGGGGCGGATGTCTCAGTCATATCCAGTAAATATTGGCCTGCCAACTGGCCTGCCACAATGGCTACAGCCGTTTTGCAAGGACTTGGCCAAGTCCGACCCAGCCGTAGCGCCCAAGTATTGACCTGGGAGGACGCCGAGGGCCATAAGGGCCAGTTCCAGCCTTATATTGTCCCAGACCTCCCCACCAATCTTTGGGGACGAGATATACTCTCAGCTATGGGCATGGTTCTGGTTACATCACCCAGTCGCTCGCAGATATCGCCAGTCTCCTTTAAGACCATAGCCCATATCACTAGTGACTGCCCATCCTCCGGGCAGGAAAATCCCGTGACTTTAATGCCCATTGAGGAACTGGAAGAAACTAGCCCTTTTTAATCGGGGCCACTGTCGAGCGGCCTCCCACCCCATTTACCTGGAAATCAGATGATCCAGTCTGGGTGGAGCAGTGGCCCCTACCTAAAGAGAAATTACAGGCCGCACATGCCCTAGTGTCTGAGCAATTAGAAAAGGGGCACATTACCCCATCCACATCTCCCTGGAATACCCCAATCTTTGTTATAAGGAAAAGGACAGGTGGGTGGAGATTATTGCAAGATCTCAGAGCAGTCAATGCCACCATGCATCCAATGGGGGCCCTGCCGCCAGGGCTCCCCCATCCCTCCGCTATACCAAAGTCCTGGTAATTGTTAGTGATAGATCTTAAAGATTGTTTTTTCAATATTCCATTAGCTCCTAAAGATTGTCAAAGATTTGCCTTCTCTCTACCTTCCCCCAATTTTCAGGAGCCCTATCAGTGCTAGCAATGGGTAGTCCTTCCCCAGGGCATGACTAATAGTCCCACTATGTGTCAGATATATGTTTCAGCGGTTTTAGCGCCAGTCCGGGCTCGTTTCCCCAGTGCACTTTTGATTCATTATATGGATGGCATCTTAGCCGCCTGCCCCACCAAAGACCTGTTACTTCAACTCTATGATCATGTCCGGGTCGCCCTGGAATCAGCAGGCCTTGTAATCTCCCCGGACAAGGTACAGCTCTCCCACCCATACAGATATTTAGGATACACCATTAACAAGGTGGGAATAGTGCCTCAAAAATATAGTTTGCCACCTCTCATTTAAAGACTCTACACCAGTGGCAACAGTTTTTGGGAGAACTCCAATGGCTCCGACCATCCTTCTCCCTGCCCACGGGAGAGCTCAAACCTCTTTTTGAACTATTGAAGGGGGATTCTGACCCCTCCTCACCTTGTCAATTGACCCCAGAGGCACAATTGCCTCTTAGAAAAGCAGAACATGCCTTAGAAGAAATGCAAATACACCATATTGATTACAATCTACCACTACAATTTATAGTGCTTGCTTCAGAGTTTGCCCCAACTGGAGTTTTCTGGCAGATTGGTCCATTATACTGGGTCCACCTCTCAGCTTCCCCCACCTGAACGGTGATTCCCTATCCCACCTTAGTTTCTCAATTACTCTGGAAGGCTAGAACCATAGGGTGTGCACTCTTTGCTAAGGATATGGACATATTGGTCGTTCCCTATTCCAAAGACATGATTAATAATCTGATGCAATATGATGATTCCTGGTGCCTTTTTGTCTGCTCCTTTAAAGGCCAAATTACACAGGCATATCCCAAACATAAACTCCTGCAAAGCTTCAGGATTTTCCCTATTGTCTTCCCTCGAATCATAAAGACCACCCCCCTTCCGGGTGCACGGACCCTCTTTACTGATGGCTCTAAGAGCGGTCGAGCCTTAGTGGTTGATGGGCAGGATGTTCACGCCATACAGCTTGCTGAGACCTCGGCACAATTTGCAGAAGTATCTGCTGTATTATTGGCCTTGCAGACATTCCCTAATGAGCCCCTCAATATTTACACTGATGGTGTGTATGTTGTTAATATCTTCCCCCGATTAGAAACAGCACCCCACATAGGTGAGGGCTCGAAAATTTTATCTCAATTACAAACATTGCAACTGTTGATTTGGGCCAGAAAGGACCCCCTCTTTGTGGGTCATATTAGAGGACACTCTGGCCTCCCGGGACCCCTTGCAGAAGGCAATGAACGAGCAGATAAAGCTACCCGCTTAATAATGACATCCCTAGAATGTGATAAGGCCATGCAGCTACATAAAAAATTCCACCTTAATTCCCAGTCTCTTCGTTTTCATACAGGTTGTTCCAAAGCTGAGGCTCTCTCCATAAGCACTGTCTGTCCCGCTTGCGCTCCTTATATACATTCCCCATCCCTGGGAGTCAATCCTAGAGGACTGAGAGCAAATGATATTTGGCAAATGGATGTGACCCACACTAAGTCATTGGGTAACCGGCATTATCTCCATGTCTCGATAGACACACACTCGGGCATGATTTTTACCTCACTACATGCCGGGGAAAAAACGAAACATGTTATAGATCACCTTACTGCTGCTTTCTCATATATGGGAAATCCCAGGCAAATTAAAACTGACAATGGACTGGCCTATACAAGCCGCGCTTTTCATTCCTTTTGTGAAACCTGGGATATTACACATACAACAGGCATTCCCTATAACCCCCAAGGACAGGCTATCATAGAGCGAGCGCACTGACATCTCAAAACTTACATTTCTAAAACAAAAGAGGGTGAGATCTACCAAGGCTGTCAAGGGCCACAAGCGCTCCTATCCGCAAACTTATTCATTTTAAATTTTTTGCTCCTCGATGATTCAGGCCGCAGTGCAGCCCAACGTCACTTTGCTACTCCGGCTCCCCTTAAAGCAATGGTGAAATGGAAGGATCTGTCCTCAGGAACCTGGCAACCACCGGCAGCAATCCTTGCCAGAGTCAGAGGCGCAGTCTGTGTATATCCAACTAATACAGAAAAACCCATTTGGGTGCCGGAATGCCTGGTAAGGCCAATACACGAGCCCCCCGATCATTTGTCCCCCACAGCTGGGAAAAATAATGAAACTCACCTCCAGGGTACTTAGCCCTGAGACGAATTTCCTTCTCTTTTTGCCACAGGAACAAAATGACCACAACGACGCTTGTGGCCTGGACCCTCGCTATATTATTAATGAAGGACCCTACCGAAACTCATGCCAATCGACACCAACCATTCAAGCAGACCTGGGTCATAAGGAGTGGAGAGGACTATGAGGTTTGGAGTACCACAAGTGCCCCTCTTTTCTGAGCCATGCTCCATTCTGGTCAAGCCACACTGGGTCCTGCCTGGTTTGGCAGCACCCCTTAATCAGTGCTTCCCTGACTTATATTTTTCCCTGGAAGACGCCTACCCCTTTCAGGATGGTTTTGAAAGGCCCCCGGCCAGAGCCTAAATGAGACGCAATGGCTTTTTCACCTGCCCCGGGTTCCGGACAGGCCAATGGAGGAGAACCTGCGGTGGCCCTGAATCTTACTATTGTGCCAGCTGGTCTTGCGTAGATTCTAATGATGGCTATTGGAAGTGGTCGGTTGACCACGACCTGGTTAATATTTCTTATGCTGTGCCACTGAGATATGGCTCATATTCTGTACAATACCACCCCCAAATGCTTCTGGTCAAAATCTCCTTCACTGATAAGGGAAGGTCGGAGACCCGATGGGTCAACCGCCTGAATTGGGGACTTATGTGGTATAGCAGGCCATGGCATGGGGTTATCCTGCAGATCCTCTTAAAAATCGAACCCGTGCAGCAGATTCCGCTAGGCCCTAACCAGGCACTTGAGGCTCCAAAACCCCCTCTTAAGCCCACCATTACTACCATGGCTGGCCCTAAGACGACACCACCTCCTGTTACAGCCGGCCTATCCATCCCAAAACCCAGTTTTGGCCCAATCATTAACCCCCTCAGGAGTCTTATCGAAGCCACATATCAGACTCTGAATGCTACTGCCCCAAACCTGACTGAAGCCCCACGCCACCGTTTTATGAGGCTATGGGTATTAACGCCTCATACAATGTTAATTACAGAGCCCCAGGAGAGTGGAAGGCCCACCCCCAGGGACTAACCATGACCCAAATTAGCGGTCAAGGGACATGTGTAGGTACAGTCCCTCAAAACAAGAAGGAGTTGTGTGCACAGAATGTGGAGTCCCCGGGATGGAGTAACTCTGCCTGGATCTCACCAAAAATGGGAGCTTGGTGGGCCTGTTCACGTTCAGGATTAACTCCCCACTTGGCAGGCTCAGTATTTATTGCCTCCCAAGAATTTTGTCTTATGGTTATAGTTGTCCCAAAAATTATATACCACCCTGCTGAGGTACTCCTTGACTATTGGTCCAATTACCCTGATGTCCTGCGTAGGAACCGCAGGGAACCCATACCCGCACTAACCATCTCCACTCTGGCATAGGCCTGGCAGGTGCCGGCACTGGCATTGCTGCTCTGGTAACCCAACATTCTGGTCTATCTTCTCTAAGAGCAGCTATTGATGAGGACCTGGACCGAATAGAAAAATCTATTAGCCATCTTGAAAAGTCCTTGACCTCCCTGTCAGAAGTAGTCTTGCAAAATAGGAGGGGGCTCGACTTGCTCTTCCTTAAAAATGGAGGGCTGTGTGCAGCGCTGGGAGAAGAGTGCTGCTTTTACGCTGACCACACGGGGGTAGTCGAGATTCCATGGCTAAGCTGAGAGAAGACCTGGAACGGCGTAAGAAGGAGAGAGAGGCTCAGGAAGGGTGGTTTGAGTCATGGTTTAATCAATCCCCCTGGTTCACCACCCTGATATCTACTATAGCAGGCCCTCTGATCATACTATTACTGATGCTTACATTCAGGCCCTGCATCCTGAGTCGACTTGTCTCATTTGTCAGAGACCAGATTGGCAGGGTTGATCGGCAAATCACTCAAATTCACTTTATGCAACTGAGAGAAACTAGCAAAGAGCAGCCCTATTCAGAAAGGTATTTCTAATGGGCCTGGGAAGCCTCTTCCTTTCTCTGTTGCAGTGACCTGATCCCGTGGCCGGTACCGGAAAACGCAGGAGGAGAAGGAGTGCGGACCGGACCTGTACAGAACCCCCCCTGATCACTGAACGAAGAGATCCCCATCACCCCTCTAACCTACCCCTGCCCCTCTTTTCTGAGCCATGCTCCATTCTGGTCAAGCCACACTGGGTCCTGCCTGGTTTGGTAGAAATGTCATCAATCCTCCCCTGTGCCTCCTCGTGGTTAAGGAAGTATGCCCTTGCCCAGGATACCCAATGACGGGCAACTTCTGTCACCGCCGCGCACACCTAAGACAGGGGCTAAAGCATTCTCCCCAATGACGGGTACCACGGCGGGGCGACGGACGACCTAAGACAGGGGTCCTGGCGTGCCATAATTGGAAAAAGGGGTGAGATGTTGCCTACTGACCAAGTAAAAGAATGCTTGATTTTTCATTCCCCCTTTGTCCTGCTCAAAGCTGGGCAACTTCCCAGTATAGGAGGTTTCAGTTTGGGGGACAAAGCTGGGCAGCTTCCCAGTACATGACGTTTCAGTTTGGGGAAAATGCACCCTCGTAAATGATTTGTAAATGATGTACGAGGAACAGCAGTCTCTATGGATATGTCAAAACTGCAACAAAGCAGGCCGCTCCGACCGGTAGCGTTAGGTCGAAAGGGTCACCAGGTGGCTGACCAACGGTGCATGGCTCTGCCCACTGTGACTGACCAACGGTGCATGGCTCTATTCATCGTCCCATCCACTTTCCCACTTCCCATCCCCTTTCCTTTCTTTTGGGTGGCTTGTGGAAACATACTTAAGTCTGTACCTGTGCTCTGAATAAACGCACGCATTCATGCCATCTCCTGAAAGACGGAACCCTGTGTGACTCGAGTGCTGATTTCACCCTGACGGCCCACCCTGGCTCGGCCCCGCAGTGCCGGACGTGACATTTAACCAGTCATCCGTTCTCAGGCACTTGGGTTTTTTCCAGATATTCAGGTCAGCCTTTTTGGAAGATGTTTTTATTATCTCTCTTTCTCTCTGTTTGTTTCTGTCTCTGTCTGTCCCTGTCTCTGCCTTTTCTCTCTCTCTCTTTTTCTCTGTCTCTGTCTCTCTCTCTTTGTCTCCCTTTTTGTGGTTTACAATATAGATACTGAAAGGGTATCAGGAATATCCCTTTACCTACTTTTAACACTCAAGGATTTCAAATTTGGACAAAAAATAGAATTGTTGTTTCAGGCACGTTGGCCAAAGGGAGAACTGGAAATGGTCTCTGCTATGGACAACCAGGGATCTGCAGATCTGCAATGACTGACCACAGCCTGGCCCCTGCTCTCAGGGTCCAGACAAATCCTGAAGACCAGGAGGTCTCCCAACCCCAGATAGGGATGGGATGGACAACTGCCTGCCAGGACACTCCTACAGAAGATGAAGGTCCGAGGCCACCTGGGAACACTAAGCTGGCCTGGTTTCTCATCTTCAGAATGGCCAGGCCTGGGTAACCGTGACATGACATGACAGGTAAAATACTCATAGTATTATATGTGTGTCTCCTGGGTGGCTCACCACAGTCTTGGAAGAACAGAGTGGGGGTCTGGTGTTCTTTGGGAGGTCAGGAACTGTGCTCAAGGGCCACTACATTTCTAAGCTGCCGGAGGTCAGAGCTGGCACATGTCCAGCACTCCCCTCATCCTGCCACCTTTATGCCCTAAGAGGAGCCTTCCACTTACCCCGTGACTTTCAGGAAGTGCAAGATGACATGTATTTCCTAGCCCATGGGGAAGTACCTTGTGACCCTGTGGGCTCAGGCACCAAATTTCCAACTGTGGGCTAGTGTTGGGTGAGGACTGGAAGGAAGAAGCCCTCCAAGTGCCCCCTCCCCGCCACAGGAACGGACCCTTTTGCAAGGTCCCTGAACCCCACGGCTCTCACAGCGGCAGGTATCATGCCCTAGACTCACCACACTCAGGAAGACACAGGGGTCCCAGAGAGTGTTGGCAGAAGAGGGGACCTGCTTGGTATCCCACTGAGCAGTCAGCCTCGCCCTGGCCGTGTCCCAGGAGCTGCCTGTAAATGCAGTGCGGAGTGTGAGGATCCCATGCGGGCCTCATCGGGTCTCTGCTGTTTCCTAGCCTGTGACTATTTCTCTCTTGCATCTACAATGTGGGGTCCCCGCCAAAATGAGTCTAGAATTTTTATGTGGGGTTGAGGGCATTGATTGGTCTAGGATGTGGACTCCCAAGTTCCAGGTAAAGCCCATATGTTTCCTTTGGTATTTGGCATGTGGTTCAGTGAGGATGTTGGGAATTTTCTACTGTGAAACTATGTAGACAAAAGGGCATCATTTTCCAGACCAGACTACCAGTGAAATGTTAGTTTTTCTCTCCTTGATGGCCTTGGTATTCTCTTGGGCTCCTGGCAAAGAGACCCCCACACAGACACTGCTTGATGCTTGATGCAGTCACAGGTGGGTCTTGATCTCATCCTGGACATTCATCTTACTAAAGCTTCAGTTTCCCAGTGATTGTCCTTCATTCAAACATTCTCAAATGTGCATCACGTGGAGGGCCTTGGTTGGACCTCGGACAGGCGCCAGGTGACCCTGATTTGGACAAGGGAAGGCCTCAGGTCCCATATGTGATATGGTCCAGAGTACAGCATGGGGCAGTCTCTGGCCAAAAGAATTGTCAAGGAACCCTTGAGTCTGGGATAGACAAAATAAAACTGGCCCCAGATTTGGAGTCTGGGGAGTAGGAGCAGATGACATGGGCCAGGAAAAGCCCATGATCTGACCTTTCATGCATGACTTTACATTGAACTAAATTTGAAGCAGCAGATTGAAGGAATCTGTAATTCTCTTACTGAGCTTATGCAAGATGACAGGCAACATTGATGAGAAGCAAATTTCACCATTGCTGTAAACGTTTAACTTAAAGAGGTGAGGAAACAGAAACATCTGCATCAGCAACTTGTTACCGTGTCCAAGTGTAGAACCGTGGGTCTTCTGGCAGGGAGAGCTGGAGGCATGCTGGGTGTGAGCAGGGCAAGAAACGCTCGGGCACTGAGGGTCTGCCCCAACGGCACTGCTGCCAGCACCTAGACTAGCCCTGGTCTCCTTGGTCACAAATACTAACAGTAATAGAAATGGGGAGTAGTGCTGAGCCCCCAGGGTCGACTCTCTGGTGCACTGAGCTAACACCATGGATTGCCTGAGGCTGCCAAAGCAGATGCAAACTCTGAAGGTACCTGTAGAGACCAGACAGGGGAAGGAGACAGAGTCTGGGTGGGGAGGCGGGGTGCGGGGCAGGAATCCTGACAAAGGTCACCAGCAAGTGCAGACCAGGGTGCTAGTTTCATCTTGATTGACAGTTGACCCTTGATGAGCATGGAGTCATTGAGAATATACCCTGGATGGTGGGATCCTGACAGGGTGGGGGGGGGGCAGGGGGAATATACCTGCTAACTGTGCTTTGCTCATTTACCTGAGCAGCCCAGAGGTGAAAACACATCACCCCACCCCCACGGCTGATTCTGGTCTCCTCACTACTCTGTGTGCCCCAGAGGCCAGATGGGGGCTGTGGTGACTGGGAACAGGCAGAGGGTCTCTAACTCAAGTAGCAACCCAGGTGGAAAAACTCCTTAAGGTCCAGAATGCCATGGGCAGTAAGGGTCCAGAACCAAACTGACTCCCTGGCTGCAGTTGTCTTTTCAATCAATGGGCCCTGGGCCTGCTCAGTGTCCAGTAGGGAGGAAAAGGTGTTTTCTTCAATGACTGAACACTGCTCTACTCAAACCAGTCAGGAGGGGGAGGGGGCTTTGAGCCAGTTGAAAGAATGAACTCGAGAAGGGCCAGTGAGCTGGAGGCTGGTCAGGCCCAGCCGTGGTCAGGTTTGGCCACTCCTGAGGGCCTCACTGTAGAATGGACATCTCTCAGAGTCAGGAGAGAAATGGGAAACAATCCCAGACAAACTCATCACTGAGCATCGCCAGAAGATTAACCTGCAGGTGATAGTTTGTCAGGATCAGCCGCAGCGGGGTGAGCTAAGGGGGGCTCGCAAATGATTCAGTCTGCCAAGCCTAAGGGGAGGGAACCAAGGAGGCAACAAGAGGCAGAAGCGAAAAACTAGGCAGGACCTCTGAGAGACCCGCTCTAGGAGGTGGACAAGATGGATGGGTCAGGAATCACCAAATTTGACAAGAATCCAATGTGAGGTTTGCTCTGACAAAATGGTGACCAGAACCAAATGGCAACCGGCTGAGTGGACAGCAACATTCCTGGAGTCAGAGATCACCTTGTCCCAGGTGAGGAAGACAAGACTTAATGCCCATTTGGTGACAGGAAGCCACCAGGCTTCATTCCAGGTTCCTTACCATTGACCCACGAACAGATGACTAGGACCAGACCAAGACAACTTAAAAGCCCCCTGAGTCTAACCCAGGGCGCAGGTGTACCATTGCCTCACCTGAGGTTCGGAGAGTCCGCCCGGGAGACCCCAGTAAGCTACTCCTATTTCCTTAACTTTATTTATATGTCTCTGTCCCTCTGTCTGACCCAGATGGGGTTCCCAAATCTCTCACCGAGCAAGAGACTAAGGGAGAGCAGGTTACCCGAGTAGGATGGAAGGGGCTCACGGGAACGCTCGAACATTGAGCGTAGAAACTGGAGTCACCGCTGTGGGAGCACATGAGAGCACTAGGCACCACTGCATGTTAGATGAAATTTGTTACCACAGAATCAAGGTAGCCTGTAAACAACATACATAATCATGCTGTGGCCTGCTACTGCCCCTTTGGGGGATAGCTGGGTAGAGCCTGCACACATGGAATACACTAGGATGCTAACAGCAAATTCTTGGGTGCCACCTGTCTTGGTGAGACTCTGTATGATCCTAAAAGGAAAAACTCCAAAGACAGTCGTTCAATGGGAGAACAGCTCTCACCACCGGCAAGGGGTGAGAGGGCTCAAGCCGCTGATTCCCACAGTCTCCCAGCTCCCCATACCTCAAGGCAAACCTGGACTTGGTGTTTCCAGAGCCCAGGGGCCCAGAGGCAGGACACAGAGAACTAAGCCCAGAGCCCCAGTAGAAGCTTCGAGAGGGTGTGCAGGATATGTGTGAGGTGTGAAGATCCATGAGAGTGAACGGGCGGCCCCAGGCCCATGGTGCAGTTAGAGGGGAAGGGCTATGAACTGGGCACCGAGGGGTAAACCGGGACCAGCCTGTGCCTGCCCTGAACAGCCCTACCAGGCTGATCCCTGGTGCCTCCCCGAACCCTGGTTCCAATCCAAGTAGGAATGTGACAGGCAGGAAGGGGCATGGCTGACCAAATTCCTGGAAATGACTGGAACAGGATGGCTCTGCCTTCTGAGGATTTACCATCTGGTCTGATACATGAATCTGGACACACTTCTTGTCACCAGTAGAGTGTCACTCAGCCAAGGCTGTCCCAACAGGTCCAGGTGTGCAGGAGCAAAGAGGAGTCGGGGCCTGGTTCTCTATTACATGGGGTCTGACCGTGCTCTGATGGTGGCAGTGGGACTTGTATTAGGGAATCTGATGGTTCACAAAGAAGTGGGGCGCTATTCTCAGGGATCAGCTCCGTACAGACTCGGGGACACTAGAAACATGTTCCATCCACGGCCCCATCCTGCTCCACTGAAAAACACTGTCTTCCTGCTAGGGTGGGTGCCATCCAGGGGGAGCCTGGCTGAGGGGACAGCACCTTGGACCCACCTGCTGCAGGAGCACTTTCAAGTGCTCATCCTGAGAAACCTGATGTGGCCACTAGGGGGCAAAGTGGGGTCTGTCCCTGGTGCACTGCAGAGGGGAATGGGGAAACAGGCACCAGGGGCAGGGGAGGCCATGGAGGTGCTGCAGTGGAAGGCAGGGCTCTGGGTGCTGCATCCTGCCCTCCCTCCTGGGGACCCATCCGTGATTGAGACCTTCAACCCTTGGGGTGGACTCTCCTGGGGTCATTGACAGGCTTCACACAGGGGCAGGCAGGTGACGCGTCTTGGCATGGTGACATGGCCGAGGCTTCCCACAATCTAGAAGCAATTGTCAACTACTGGCCAGACCTGCCCCGCCCAGTGACACACACACCCACACAGGCCTGGGATAGATCCATTTATTGCAACAATCGTGAAAATCAGACAGTGGCGGTCAGGGAGAAAGCCCGCCTTCCTCCTTCCCTCTTCTCAGCCAGCAATACAAAGTCCCCAAACAGCCCCAAAGAGTGTGTAGAATCCGGTGACTGTATGGTACCAGCGGCCAAGCTTCAGGGCTGTCATGCGCAGAAACAGGACCCCACAATGGGGAGGGGAGAGCTGAGTTGTAACTTCTGACCTCCAAATCATTGTTTGCTAGTGCTGGGGGGATATATCTGCCATCCTGATCCCTTGGACCTTGTGGAGGGGGACATTTCTTCCCTCTGATCCCTCGGACCTTGCGGAGGGGGACATCTCGGCACCCCGATCCCTGGCGTCTAGTGGTGGGGAGGGCATCTATGGCCTCCCCGATCAATCGCGTCAAGTGGTGGGGGGGCATTTCTGGCCCCCCCATCCCTGGCGTCTAGTAATTGGGGGGCATCTCTGGCCCCCCCAATCCATGGCTTCTATTGGTGGGGGGGCATCTCTGGCCCCCCGATCTCTGGCGTCTCGTGGTGAGGGGGTATCTCTGGCCGCCCCAATAACTGGCATCTAGAGGTTGGGGGGGCATCTCTGGCCCCCCCATCCCTGGCGTCTAGTGGGGGGGGCATATATGGCCCCCCCATCCTGGTGACTAGTGGTGGGGGGGCATCTCTGCCCCCCCGTTAATCCTTGCCATCTAGTGGGGGGGGAATCTCTGCCCCCCCAATCCCTGGCGTCTAGTGGGGGGGGGCATCTCTGGGCCCCCCTTGATCCATGCCCTCTAGTGGGGGGGAATATCTGGCCCCCCCTGATCCCTGGCGTGTAGTGGGGGGGCATCTCTGCCCCCCTGTTAATCCTTGCCATCTAGTGGGGGGGAATCTCTGGCCCCCCCCAATCCCTGCCGTCTAGTGGGGGGGGGGCATCTCTGGCCCCCCCTTTATCCTTGCCCTCTAGTGGGGGGGAATCTCTGGCCCCCCCTGATCCCTGGCGTGTAGTGGTGGTGGGGCATCTCTGCCCCCCCGTTAACCCTTGCCATCTAGAGGGGGGGAATCTCTGGCCCCCCCTTGATCCTTGCCCTCTAGTCGGGGGGAAATCCCTGGCCCCACCCGATCCCTGGCGTCTAGTGGTGGGGGCCCATCTCTGCCCCCCCGTTAATCCTTGCCATCTAGTGGGGGGGAAATCTCTGGCCCCCACTTTTTCCTTGCCCTCTAGTGGGGGGGGGAATCTCTGCCCCCCCCTTGATCCTTCCCATCTAGTTGGGGGGGAATCTCTGGCCCCCCCTTGATCCCTGGCATCTAGTGGGGGGGGGAATCTCTGGCCCCCCCGATCCCTGGCATCTAGTGGTGGGGGGGCATCTCTCCCCCCCCTTAATCCTTGCCCTCTAGTGGGGGGGGAATCTCTGGCCCCCCCTTGATGCCTGGCATCTAGTGGGGGGAGCATCTCTCCCCCCTTAATCCTTGCCATCTAGTGGGGGGGAATCTCTGACCCCCCCTTCATCCTTGCCCTCTAGTGGGGGGGGAATTTCTGGCCCCGCCTTGATCCTTCCCATCTAGTGGGGGGGGAATTTCTGGCCCCCCCTTGATCCTTCCCATCTAGTGGGGGGAGCATCTCTGCCCCCCCTTAATCCTTGCCCTCTAGTGGGGGGGGAATCTCTGGCCCCCCCGATCCCTGGCGTCTAGTGGGGGGAGCATCTCTGCCCCCCCTTAATCCTTGCCCTCTAGTGGGGGGGAATCTCTGCCCCCCCCGATCCCTGGCTTCTAGTGGTGGGGAGGCATCTCTGCCCCCCCCGAATCCTGGCGTCTAGTGGGGGGGCATCTCTGGCACCCCCATTTCCTGGGGTCTAGTGGAGGGGGAAACTGTGCCCCCTGATCCCTGGGGTGCCATGGGATGGGGACATTTCTTACCCCACATCTCGGGGTCTAGTGGATGGAGACTTTACTGTCCCCCTGATCTCCCGTTTCTTGAGATGGAGAATAGTTTTGCCTTTGCCCTGATCCCTGGTCTTGCAGTGAGGGATATCCCTGGTTCTAGTGGAGGGAGAAGAGCAAAGGGCAGAGGAAGAAGGCAGAACTCGGGTGGCGTGGGGAGGACGGGGCTGGGCTAGATCAATTGGGTGAGAGCGGCAGGGTGCTTAGGTGCAGTAAAATCGAGGTGTCAGCTGGGTGTCAGGCTGCCAGTGGAGCTCTTGCTGACCAGCTGCGTTTTCTGGATTTTCGGCGGGTCATTACAGGACCTGGGTCCGATGTGGGTGGACTCCTCTTCCTTAAGGACAGCAACAGGAGCGTCTCTGGATCTCACACAGGCCATGGTCCCTGCCCCCTGGGACTTGACTGACTCCTCCAGCTCCTGGACTCTGGCACTCCTCCTGCCTGGCCTCCTGTGCCTCCTCCTTGTCTGTGTCCTCCAGCTCCTCACGTTTTGTGTCCAGGAGCACCTGTGTGTTGTTTGTCTCCACGCCAATCCCTTTGGAGTGGATGGGATGTGGGGCAGCATAAGGGTCTCAACCAAGGAAGGGAGGTGGGGGGCTGGGGGTGGGGCCGCCTGGCTCCCCTCCCCAGTAGCCCCGCCCTCTGACCCACAGGGGCTTCTCCCTGTCACTCACCCTTTTCCGGGACTCCTTTTCACTTTACCAGGTTCTGCAGCTGCTGTTTCTGCTGCTGAGTCCCACAGAAGAGCACCTGGGGTGAAGGCACTACCTGAGGAGGCAGGTCTAGGGCCTTCCTGCCCCAGAGCCCGTGGCCCCTCTCTCACCTGGTCTCCCTCAGCTCCCTGATGGCGGCCTCCAGCAGGGCCTGCTGCCTTGGTGGCACCTGCAGCAGCTGGTCTATGGGCTGCTTCTGCCGCAGCATCCGCTGGTTCAGCTGCTCCTCCTTGGAGCCCAGGTGACTACGGGCATCCAGGTGCTCTTGTCGGCAGCTATGTGCATTTCCAGGTACCAGCAGAAAATTCCCCCGGGAAGCCACTGGCACTGCACCTTTTCGTCGTGCACCGGCATCTGTGGGAGGTAGGACAGTGTCTGTGAGGACAGGCAGGAGGACCGACTACATCCCAGCCAGGAGATGCAGGGCTCAGACCCTCAGCCACAGGCCCCCATGGCGTCTTTGTCCCAGAGCCTAGGAGTTGGGTCTCCCTCTGCCTCGGACCCTGACTCCTACCTGGCAACTGCCAACTCCAGACCCCTCTGTGTAGTGTGGGCCAGTCAGTGCCACCACAGCCCTCAGGGCATTCTGACCTGTCCTTCCTGCCATCACCCAAGGCAGGCTCTTGGCCTCACAGGGGGTCTCACCAGCCCATTTCACAGACCAGGAAAGTAACAGCCCAGAAGACTGAATGGTTATGCCCCAAGAATACCCCAGGGTGGAGGGGAGCTGATGGCCAGCAAACCCCTGCCCCCTCTCTCAAAACTCTTCGAGTACGGCAACTTTTCGTGGGCTCGCAGTGAAGACATGTTGGAATGATAGGTGATAATTGGAGATGATAGGAGACTCGTTCAGCTCCAAGACTGGGGAATGTTACCCAGACCCCTTCCACTGTTACAGAGACACAACTCGAGCCTGGCCGGGCTCCCGGCCGGCCACCCCACAGCCCTCAGACTCCAGGCGGCGCTGCGCCCGCTTCTCTCACCCTAGCTCAGTCCTGTCGGCCCCCACTCGCATCCGCAGTTGTTCTCCGGGTTCACCCGTTGTTCCTGGAACCTCCTGCCTCCACCTGTCCTTCGAAATGTTTTCAACGATGTGGCTGTTTCGGGGGCACCCAGAGGCCGGTAAACCTGAGAGGAAGCAGACAGTCAAGGACCCCAGACCTTCAACCCCACCCAAACTTCATGGTCCACAGCCCCGACTCTTGGTTCCTCCTGCTCATCTCGGGGGCTGCTCATTTCTCATCGGCATCTGCTGCTCCGGACACCTTACTAAGTAGATCCTTTCCTGCTTTGGACCCACTGGAGCCCTCCTGGCAGTGCTGGCAGGGACACGAGGGACAACTAGAAACAAGCGTTCTATGTCCCGGCCCTAGAGCTCTCTGCATTTTCAGGGTCGTAACATTCTGGGGAGTGGCCAGCTGACCCCATTTCCTTTGGCTGCCCCCAGGGCAGGACACAGGTGTGGAGGGACAGGGAGACTCGCCCAGCTCCTGCTCCCAGCCTGTCTCCCCTGTCACAGTGACCCATTCACAGGGCCCCTCCCTCAACACTCGAAGTCACTCCTCCCCGCCTTGCCCTCCTCAGACATCACATGCTTCAAGCTCCTGGTGCTGTGCACCAGCCCATATCACTCTCTCCTAAAGGATGACGCTCTGCCAAGCAATCTCCCGCCTTTATAAGATACACTTGATGTTTTAAAATTATGTTCTTTCAGCTCTTTCTGTCCCAAAAAAGAGGGGAGGGGTGTTTTCGCACAGTTAGACCCACTGCCAGGAGGGTCTGTGATGAGGGGTCTGGGAGTCAGGGACCCTGCTTTGACTCCCCAGCTCCTCAGTGCTGCCCTGAGCTCCCATCCACATTGTTTCCTGAGTTGGGTGGGCCAGTGTCCAGCCACCCAGTTCTTTGGTCAGCGGGAGCCCAGGAGATCCTATTCTGGTGGCAGGAGGAAACAGGGCCTGGAGAGAGGGTCTCTGGGGACTCCCATCCCAGAGTTCCGGGAGACCCTGGCGAGGACAGAAGTTGCTGGAGGACAAGACTGCCTGAAAACGTGGCTGTCAATGGGCGGAGGCTTTATCCTGGGCCTCCTGGCCACACACTGACCAGTGCAGAACCAGCGCATGGCCCAGTGTTGGCGGGTTAGCACCGACCTAGCACTTTTTCTTCCCATCTTTTCATGCTCTGCCAATTTCCAATGATCCCCTAGGGAAAGGGTCAACATGCAGAAGGTGCATTGGGGCCACTTCTCCATTAAGCCTCCTTGAGAGAGGGTGTCCCGAGGGGCAGGGTCACGAGCATTTCTATAGGCAGGGATGTGGCCGTGGCCTCAGGACACTCTGGGTGATTCCTCCCTGCCTTGCCCTCCTCAGACATCACAGGCTTCAAACTCCTGGTGCCAAGCACCAGCCCAAATCATTCACCCCTAACGGATGAGGCGCTGCCATGTGACTCTCCGCCTTTACAAGATATATCTGATGTTTTAAAATTCTGTTCTTCCATCTCTTTCTGTCTTAAATTAGACGGGAAGGGTGTGGTCGCACGGTAAGAGGTTTTTGGCAGGAGGGTCTGTGGTGAGGGGTCTGCGCACCCGGGGACCCTGCTTTGACTCCCCAGTGCCACTTGGGCAGCTCCTCAGCATTTCCCTGAGCTCCCACCCCCATTCTTTCCTGAGCTGGGGAGCCAGTGTCCAGCCACCCAGGTCTTAGACAGCAGGAGCCCAGGAGGTCCTATTCTGGGGACAGGAACCGACAGGTCCTGGAGAGGGGCTCTCTGAGGACTCCCATCCCAGAGTCCCGGGAGACCCTGACGAGGACAGAGGCTGCTGGGGACAAAACTGCCGGAAGACTTGCTGGAAATGGGCCAGGGCTTGATCCTGTGGCCTCGGGGCCATACAGTGACCAGTGCAGGCCCAACGCAGGGCCTTTTCTTACCGTCCGTTGAGCTCTGCCGATTTCCAAAGATCCCCTAGAGATGACCCCTAGAGGTGACCCGTAGATGACCCGTAGAAGGGTCACCATCTGGAGGTGACCCCTACATGACCCCTCGAAGGGTCAACAGGGGGAAGGTGTGTTGGGGACACTTCTCTCTGAAGCATCCTTGAGAGAGGGTGCCCCGAGGGGCGGGGTCACGAGCTTTTTTTATAGGCAGGGATTGGGGCGTGGCCTCGGGGCTGCAACCCCATTGGCCAGGGGGAAACCTAGAGCTCCCGGGGCAACCTCAGGATGAAGGCTGCACCAGCCTCTGCCCTGGTGGGCCTGACGGGCCTCCCCACCCCCACCCGGACCCTCGGGCACTGCCCCCTACCGACGATGGTGGCTTGGAACTCTGTGAGCCCCACGGTGGGCCAGGAGCACTGACCCTTTCGGTCTCCCATAGCTCAGTCCACGACTTTCTCATTCCCAGAGATCACGTCCCCCCATGCCCAGGCTGGGCTGCAGCTGCCAGGATTAGCCCCTGAGCACCCCTAGGTCTGGCCTGGCTGCTGCTGTGGGAGCCCAGCGAGCCTGGCAGAGGGGCTGTCCTGATCACTGTCCCCACCGCCCCTCCCTCCCTAGGCCCCTCTCCTTTCTGTCCTTGGAGCCCCTGCCCTCCCTGCCCTTCCCCTCTACTCTCATCAGGCCCGCAGAGTTCTTGCTCCCGCCTTATCCGGTGTGCACGTTCTCTCTGTCCTTCTGTCTCTGCTTCCTCCCAGACTGGCAGCAGCCAGTTTGTGGGGCCTTTGAGCCCCCAGACCCAGTCAGTCCCTGACCAGTTCCCCGTGTTGCACAGAGACTTCCTTTTCTGAGTCCTGGAGGGCTCTTAATGACCCCACAGCAACTCCCCACCCCAGCTCTGCCCCTTTCTCTGAGACTCAGTCCATCCTACTGGGAGCTGGACACCAGACTTGGCCTTGCGGAAGCTGGACACTTCTCTGGTGTTGCTCCGGGCCTGTTCTGGAAATCCCTCTCAATACATATACTCCCACCTAGGGCCGCTCAGCCTGGCCACGCTGCCTTCAGGTGTCCTGTGGCCTGAAAGGAACCCCAGCTCCCCCATATCGCCCGTGCCCTCTATGGCACCCCCAAGTGCCCCTGTCCTCCCTGCCCTGAGCACATTCAGGCCCCAGTGGTCTGCGGCTGTCTCCTGTAGCTCTGACATCTCCCCCTCTCACTTTTGCTGGGCGGAGAATCAAATCCATCTCTGATGGTGGGGCACAGGGTCACTGTGGGCTTGTGCTGTCTGGGGAGCTTGTGGGCAGTGAAGGGTTCCACACTGGGGTATGGCTCTGGGCAGGAAAAGTCCATCCAGTCCTTGAGAGGCTTAGAAAATACCTGGAGGTTTGTAGGTCCTTATCCTGAGACATGGCCTGGCCACTAGGGGTGGGAACCCACGTAGCATTGGGGCAAGGTGGGGGGGCTCTCCCTGGGGGGCACTGCAGAGGGGGTATAGACAGGATAGGCACCATAGGTGGGCAGTGACAGGCTGTGGACATGGTGAGACCCCACGGCACGGATTCCTCATCATCCAGAAGCAGGAGCCATTTCCTGGCAGGAACCGCCCCGCCCAATGCCACACACCCACACAACCTAGGATGGATCCACTTATTGAAATAGTCGTGGTAACAGGACGGTGGTTGTCAGGGAGAGTGGCCCAGTCCTCCTCCTCTCTCTCCTCTGCCACCAATTTATGATTTCCTAAACTGCCCCGAGACATGCCTACCACTCAGTTGCTCTGACTTCTACTGTCTGCTGCTACAGTAACTTATTAGTCCTTGTTTCTGGCAATATTTCAGGTTTTACTGTTATTATTCAATCTCTATTATGTATCATAAAGTTTCTCTTTCTCCTCCTTCTTCCTCTCCCTCTCTTTCTCTCTCTCTCTCTTTCTCTCTCTGAGCTTCTTAAAGTTTTCCATTAGCAACCCCTTTTTGTTAGGAAAATTTTTCAGTGGCCCCTAATTTTGAGGTATGTACTATAAGGATACAAATATTTATTTTATAAATCATAAATAAATTTATTTGATTTTTTCTTTCTTTTTGGGTCACATCCAGCGATGCACAGGGGTTACTCCTGGCTCTGCACTTAGGAATTACTCCTGGCAGTGCTCGGGGGACCATATGGGATGCTGGGAATTGAACTTGGGTTGGCCGCCTGCATGGCAAACACCCTACCTGCTGTGCTATCACTCCAGACCCCTACATCATAAATAAATTTAAAGTAAAACAAGTATCTTTTAAGTTATGCAAACCCCGTGTGTAGTCTTGATCTACAGTTTAAGAAGCCAGGCCTCGTGCACACACAAAGTGATACCCTTATTTCTACACATATGTGAACAAAAGTGTGCACACATACATGCATACACATAGTCCATCTTCACTTTTACATACACGTGCACACACATAAACATGCACACTTATACACATGCACACACAGTACAATCCACACGTGTATACACATGCATACACACACCATGTACATACAGTGCCATCCTCACGTCTACACACGAACGTAAGAGTGAGACTTCGGGCAGGAAACGCAGGTCAGGGATGGGGCCGTTGCCTTCCAGGTGTGACACCCTAGATTCGATCCCCCGTACTGAAGGGAAAATTGTAAGTTTGATAGAATGCTGGTGGAATATAGCTCCAAATATTTTAGGCTTAACATTGGTTTGCCCTTTCCCCTTTGCCACGAGGATCTCCGGTTTATTACAGTGCTTGTAAGGCATTTCCATTCCATTGTGTTTATCTATAAATTCTTCCCTATGCTCTCCTCCCCAACCAGTTAATCAGCTTTTCCCCCCTAATCAGTATCTGTTCCTTTGTAAGGTCAGATCCTTCTAGACTCTGAAATTGTATTGTAAGTTAATATTGCCTTTCTCCTCTCCTTATGCCTTATGAACAGTTTACTTTAAAGCAATGCCCTTTTTGTATAGATACAGGAAGACCGTTAACATTATGCTTTGTAATTTAGGATTTAATTGGCTTTGAATATTATTCACTGCCGGGCATCTGCTTTCTTGACTTAAGCCTCAGTTGCCCTTAGTTCCTAACACCCCAAAAGCAGGGTCCCGATGAGGGACTGAATGGACTCAGGGTGAGCTACCCTGGCATCAAAATGGGCCAGGCCAAAGTGCCACGATTCTTAACTATAAGAGTTTGATCATAGACAAATGCTGTCATGATCCAAAAGTAACGACGAGACTAGGATCCTGGTAGAGGTGGGAAAGACTATCTGGGCTGAGCACTGTAGTCTGAGATCGAGATGGTCCTCGGAGGGCAATTCTATAAGTTTAAGGTATTTCTCACTGTATCCATACAAAATTATTTATATTATATATGCTAATATGCTTGTTGGACAAGGAGAGGAGAAACACACCCATGGGATTCCGCTCGAGGGTGGGTCGTCCTGCTGAGAGAGGATCTGTCCTAGGAGCGTCTTTCCCTGAGGGAAAGAATTCTACCCCTATTGATTGTGACCACACCTTTGTGTAATTGTTATCCCAATCCCTCATCCTGGGTGATATAATGAGACTGTAGAATGAGCAAGGGGAGGCAGAGGAGAGAGAGACCGGAGTGGATGGAGAGAGGACTGGAATAAACTATAACTAAGACCAACCAGACTGGCCCTCGTTTCCTTCCTTCGCCTGCCCATCGCCATCGACCTCCCCAGGGTGGGGGAAGCAGGGTGAGACTACCAAACGCGGGCGGCGGAAGAGACAGAGCCGCCACCGCAGCTGTGCCCTTTTTGAGTTACACATCTCGCGTCCCTGGTTGGGCCCGAACCACCAACCTTTCGGTTAATAGCCGAAGCTGTGCCCTTTTTGAGTTTACACAGAATGCTGCATGAGAACTCACTCCTCAGCAGACTGGAGCAGGGCAGTGTCCAGCCCTGGGCCCAGTATACACTGTGACTCAGACACAACAAGGCAAGTGGCAAAGCCTTTAGAGGCTTTTTCTCAAGAGGGGTCATTTACTCTATTTGTTTCTCCTTTTGTTTCACCAGGGGGTGCTGAGGACTCACAGCTGACTCTGCACTCAAGCATTCTCTCCTGGAGGCTCCAGGGATCAAATGGGGTATGGAGATCAAACACTCATCAACCGCATGCAAGGCAAAAACCTTACCCACTGGACTGTCTCTCTGGGCCTGAGGTGAGTAGCTTGACTTTAAAGTCTAGTCCAGTGCCATAGAGGAAAGGGGGATTTCCCATGGAGACAGCTGACGGCACCCTTTAAGTAGAGCACATGCTGGTTATTTTAGAATCCAGGCCCCTAACCCATGTGGAGGATGCTAACTAGGAGGAAGCTGTCTCAACTTTGCTCTGGTATTTCAGGCCAACTCCCTTCCCTCGCTGGCCTCCCGCTGATCACGCCAGCTACACCAGCACAGGTTTCTGGTGCCTTCCAGATCTGAATCCCTGGGCCTAGGATTCAGAGGAATTTTCTGCCAATAGGTTTGAGGGGCCAGAGCGATAGCAGAGCGGGTAGGGTGTTTGCCTTGCAAGTGTCCGACCCGGGTTCAATTCCTCTGTCCCTCTCGAGAGCCTAGCAAGCTACCGAGAGTATCCCTCCCGCACGGCAGAGCCTGGCAAGCTACCATGGCATATTCAATATGCCAAAAACAGTAACAGCAAGTCTCACAATGGAGACGTTACTGGTGCCCACTCCAGCAAATCAATGAACAATGGGAGGACAGTGCTACAGTGCTACAGATTTGATGGTGAAGGGGATTAGGTTTCCTAGGTGGACAGCACCGTCTCGTGGGCACGTCAGAGTAATACAGTAGGGACTGGTCAGACCCAGGGTTGATGCCTCTTCCTTAGTTCCACAGGAATATGCTGTTCCTCAAACACCATCCCTGGTCCATGAGATTGGCACCACCTGGAGCTCGTGAGGTGGCAGCACCTCCCCTCCTGGGCCGGATCCTGCCTCTTCACAAGGTACAGGTAAGTCTGTGCACATCGTAATAAGCCTGAAAATAACTGCTTTGCCGACGGAGAAAAAGGACGCCAATGAATTGGGAATGTAATGTTTCATCCATATTCGATCATCAAGAAACATGTAAGTAAAGGTAAAAGGCCCTCCCGTTGATCGTCGATTTGCTCGAGCGGGGCCCAGTAACGTCTCCATTAGAGACTTTGTTGTTACTGTGTCTGGCATATCGAATACTCTCGGTAGCTTGCGGGGCTCTCCGAGAGGGGCGGAGGAATTGAACTCGGGTCGGCCATGTTGGCTGCTTGCAAGGCAGATGCCCTACCGCTGTGCTATCGCTCCAGTCCAAGAAACATGTAAGTAGCCCATTTAAATAAAATAAATCCTGCCCAGCTGACACAAAGGGGCTTGTCCAGCAACAAAGGTTCAGTTTCCTGGGAGACTGAGCACCTGCTTTGCATGAAGGTTGGTCCCAATATCCCTGGGAGCAACGCCTCAATAAAGAGATGGGAGCAACCCCCAAGCACTACCGGGAATGGTTCCATACCCTCAGTCTCCGAAAATGTTCTTGGGAATTGATAGTTTTTTTTTCTTTTTGGGTCACACTCAGGAATGCTCAGGAGTTACTCCTGGCTTTGCACTCAGAAATTATTCCTGGCGGTGCTTAGGGGACCATATGGGATGCTGGGGATCGAACCCGGGTCGGCCACGTGCAAGGCAAACATCCTACCCACTGTGCTATCACTCTGGCCCCGAGAATTGTTACAGGTTTTTAATAGGGAATCTTTTCACCTGGTAAGCAGGCATCTTCCAGAGAGAGGGGCACCTCTGAAACCAGTTCCAAACGCACCTGCATCATTTACAATATTAGTCAAATAACCCACTGGACCAGGGAAAGTAAAATTCCAGGCCAATCTGCAGAATTCTTGTGTCCTGGCCCCCATAGTCCCCTCCCCTTGAGAGTGAGCAGAACCTGGAAGATAGTGGGATAACATTTTAAAAAAACAAATTTTGTAGGATGGCATTAAGGCCGCTAATCAGTTAACTTTTAAGTTTTTTTAATGTCAAATGAAGTTGACTTTTTAACCTCATCAGCTGACTCTGAACTTAAGTCTCAGTTTAACTTTTAACTTAAAACTTAAATCTTTTTCAACAAAGGAAATTATACTGGGTAGACCTCATTTAATTCAGTGAACCCTAAAAAAGAAATAATATCATTTAGCAACAGACCCTCTCCTACTGGCTGAATCAGCAGCAAACTCATGCTAATGGAGAGGGGTGAAAAACAACCAATGGCCTTTTAGAGTTGTTTTAAGTTGCTGAATCATAAAATCTTTCAAAGCTGTTATTAATATATTCTGAGAACTAATGAAATCTTTTCAAAGGTTTAATGGAACATGTGTTAACATTAAATCAATATATTGGGGATCTCAGCAGAGAAACAGACATCATCAAATGTTTGAAGAACCAGAGAGATATTTGGAGTTGAAAGTACTGTAACTGAAATTTATGACCAAAAAAACTCACAAAGCTTCATGATGTCAACAGGTTTGAGATGGCTGAAGATGTGAAATGAAAAGATTACTCATTAGACATTATCTAACTTAAAGAACAGAGAAAGGAGCAGCAAAAGTTAAGATGAAGACCATCCCATATTGACTTTTTAAAGCTCTTTATCTCAAAATCTCAGTGAATCCCAAGGATGATAAACAAAAATCCACTACACCTAGACATCTATTCTTTTCTGTTTTGTTGTTTTGGGGCCACATCAAGAGATGCCCAGGGGTTATTTCTGGTTCTGCACTTAGGAATCCATCACTCTCGGTGGGGCTTGGGGGACCATCTAGGATGTCAGGAGATGAACCCAGGTCGCCTGTGTGCAAGGCAGTGCCCTTCCCGCTGTGCTATCACTCTATGTTTACACCAAGAGACATCCTAAACTGTTAAAACACACACACACACACACACACACACACACACACACACAGAAAAATCTCAAAGCAGCAAGAGAAAAATGACTCGCTACATATAGGCAAATGGCACATATATGGGTAATATAAGAGAATGTGGGGCTGGAGTGATAGCATGGTAGGTAGAGCATTTGCCTTGCATGTAGCCAACCTGGGTTCAATCCCTGGCACCCCATATGGTCCCCTGAGCACTGCCAGGAGTGATTCCTGAGTACAGAGCCAGGAGTAAGTCCTAAGAACTGCGGGAAGTGGCCCCAAAACAACAAAAAAAAAAAGTAAGCAAAATAAAAAAGATATTCCATGATATCACAGTGGGGGCGGTAGGGTTACAATTCTACTGATGCAAATGTGCTGTCTTTTACTGGAAATAACAGGAAGAAGTTGAAAAGAGTGTGGTAAGTTCAGAAAGCATATTATGGGAACCTCTGAAAAACATGGCAATGAAATCTACAGAAAACATTCTCTTCTCCAGGAGACTGACAAAGAAGTGGGTGTGGCCTCCACCAAAATAAATAACTAAATAGCCTTTTTTTTTTCTTTTCGGGTCACACCTGGCACAGGGGTTACTACTGGCTCTGCACTCAGAAATTACCCCTGGCGGTGCTCAGGAGACCATATAGGATGCTGGGAATCGAACCCGGATCGGCCGCGTGCAAGGCAAACGCCCTACCCTCTGTGCTATCGCTTCAGCCCCACTAAATAGTCTTTTTATTAAATACGTAAATACGTGAGTAATCTCTCAATGCCCAGAAGGAACTAATGCCAGATTCCTAGATTTTACCTATCTACAGGGAGGAAACACCCAACCCAGCGTGTGAGGTAGTACCAAGGGATGCAAAGTACAAGCCGTGAGTCTGATTTCCTGGGAACTCATGCAGACATGCCCTGGGAACTACTGCAAATACCAACTTGAATTATATACCTCTTTTCTAGAGGAAATAAAACACACTATAAGAAAAATAATAGAAAAATATTTGAAAATTTTAATTCCCTGAAAACCACGAGTGAACATTTGATGGTTACTGAAAACGGGGGTATTTGGGAACCGTGGCAAGTGTTTCCAAACCAGTACCAAGTGCATTCACGTTATGCACCGAATCCCACCCCACCTTAACCTACGGCATCGGAGGAAGGCAGGTGAGTGGGCGCTCTGTCGGGGAGCCCGGCCCCTCTCTGCTGGGCACAGGGGCTAGGGCCCTCACTTCCGGTGTGCTCCCGCCTGTCATAGCATCTGTTCCTGGAAGAACCACTGCTGACGGCTTGAGAGGCTGCAGTCCCGTAAGAGTGGGACAAACTTGTCGTTGGATTCCTTCTCGGCCTGAACACATTTCTTCGACTGTTCGTGAAACAAAGAACCATCCTAGGAAAGATCACAGGCAATCTCAGAGAATGACAAGTGATTGCTCACAGGATTTTTCCTGAAAATGTGTTCTTGCAGGGCTGGATCAATAGTACAGCAGGTAGAGCATTTGCCTTGCACACGGCTGAACCGGGTTCGATCTCTGGCATCCCATATGGTCCCCCAAGCACTGCCAGGAGTCGTTCCTGATTGCAGAGCCAGGAGTAACCCCTGAGCATCGCCAGGTGTGGCCCCCAAACAAAAAAAATAAAATTTGAAAATAATTTTTTTAAAAATGTGTTCTTAAGCCTGTAGATCTTTTTTTTGTCCTTTCAGAAATATATATATTTAGAAATGTCTGCACTGGGTGAAGGAACCCAGAAGGTCTGGGGCACGGAGGTACAGCCTGTCATACAGCCTCCCTCTGACCCAAGAATCATCACCCTTCCAGACTCCACTTCTCATTCCTAACTGTAACATTTTTCTACCAGAAAATGTCCTCTACTTTCTTCTCATACATAGAATGAACCCTTTGTAAGTATGACAGAAGAATCTTCCCATCCCTGGGGCCAGGCTGAGAACGAATCCAAGGAAAGAGGACAGGTTTTTTGTTTTTTTTTGTTTTTTTTTTTTCCTTTTTCATTCTTATTATTTGTCTCCTCTTCAGTGCTTAAACCGTGCTTGAATGAGCCAAAGGTACAGCCGAATTACAAATCTCCTCAAGAGTCCATAGCAGAGGGGGTCACAGCCTGAGGGACCTAGTGCCTCTTGGGCCTGCATCCACTGCCCGCTCCAAATCTACGGTGATGGAGAACAGACCCCAGCGGGGGTAGTGTACACTGCAAGGAAAATTTCTGTGGGGGGTGGGATGCTCGGGTCCTCAGGGGTCACTTCTAGAGGGGCCTGGGTACCAGAGGTGGTGCCAGGGATTGAACCAGGGATGGCTGCCCACAGGACAAGCACCTTAGGAAATCCCTGCCTGGCCCTGTGCTACAAGTGACCACTCAGCGCCCCTGCCTGGGCTTGACAGCTTCCAAGGAAGCTGCCGGCTATCCACCGAGTCCTTCCTAGAGTTGGCCAAAGCTATGGGTACTGCCCTTGTTTTATTTGGTTCACCTCTTAAGTTATTTATTTACTGGAGGGTGTCCTCTAGACCACTCTTGGGATAGAAAACCGTGGAGATTTGGGCCAAGCAGGCCATCTTCTTGAATGCTAAGACCTGAGGAGGTGATGCTTAGGTCCTACAGTGCTGGGGCCACCAGGGCCATCCCAGTGATGCTCAGGACCTCCAGGGCTGCAAATGGTGAAGCTCAGGAGGGGCCACGTGGGATAAATCCAGGGCTGGGTGTGTGCTTTGGTGACCCCTGTAACCATCTCCCTGCCGCTCCCCCTGATTCCAGAGCTGGGGAAAATGGGGGTGAGGTTTATAGAAGTAGAACAGTTTCCCCACCACCCCAACCCTCCCCCTGCAGGATCTGCCCTCACATCTGCTTTAAGGAGACCCCATTCCCGCAGCAGCAGCAGCAGCCCCAGGCTGGTCTCAAGCCCCGCCCAGCCCCCAGCAACTTCAAGTGAACAAGAGAAGACAGGCAAAGCATTAGGGATCCTGCAAGTCAAAGGCCCCAACAGTTCCCCATCCCACCCCACCCCCATTCCCAGCGTGTCCCTTATCACAGCATGCCTGGGGCCTGCTCCTCCCTGAGACTCCCGGGGTCTACTACAGCCCCAAGATTGACAGCACAGATGACACTGCCCACTCACCACTCACAGAGCGCAGGAGGAAGTAGTGGTTCTCGGGGACCAGGTCCTGGCAGAGCTCCATGTCCAGGCTCTCCCCGCCCGCCTCCACCGCCACGCACCCCTCGGTCTGGTGGGTGTTGTAGCAGATCTCCTTCTGGGATGTATACTCGAAGAACTGCAAAGGAGCCGTTCGTGGGCAACGGTTACTGTCGGCCATGGAGAAATGGACGGACACCAGGCTGGATCAGAGCGCAGGGGCCAGGCAGAGAGCCTGAGTGTCCAGTCTTGAGGGTCTGTGAGTGCCTGGCCAGAGTTCCCCAAGGCCCCCTTCTCATGCTCTGCTTCTTCCCTGGGTGTTTGAGACCCCACACAGTCCCTACCCTTGAGCTGGCCAGAAAATGGACAGTCTCAGTAGCCGAGTGGGCAACTCTGAGGCCTGAGATGCCCTTTCTCTTCTCTGGGCTTTTCTGCCTCTTCCCGGCAAACTTGAGGGAGTTTGATTCAAGGCAATGGTACCGTGGAATCACTAAAATGTCCTGTGCAGGCAGGAACTGCACTGCCACGGAGAGGGCAGGCCTGGGTCACACAGGGAGACAGGGTGCTGGAATCCAGCCTCTCCGGCCAAGTAGGTGCCCTCCTGAGCCGACCCAGATCTGCAGGGTTTTCCTTTTTCTTCCTCCAACTGTAGGTATTGGTGCACGGTTAGTCATAACTGCACAAACGGGTTTCTCTGGGTCCTATCAGGCACTGCTTGATCCGTTTTCTATTTCCCAGATGTTCTACAATGAGTCTGTATTACCTTTGCAGGCAGAGAATCAGTTCATCTCACCCCTCCAGAATTACATGGTGCAGGGCCAGAGGGATAATACAGTGGAGAGGGTGTTAGCCTTGCTGACCTGAGTTCAATCCCTGGCATCCCATATGGTCCCCTGAGCACTGCCAGGAGTGATGCCTGAGTGCAGAGCCAGGAGGAACCCCTGAGTAACCCCAGGTGTGACTCAAAAACAAAAATAAAAACAAACAAAGAACTACATGATGTGAACCACCAAGAGGCCAAAAGGCACAATATTCCCAAAAAAGACATCGGAGCATGCATGGATCATGCAAGAGGAAATCATCAAATATAAACCATAAACATTCAATGATGACAATTAGTTAAAACACAGAAGCCAGAGTCTGTGCATAGGAGAAAGAGGGACAAGAAACTCATCTTCATCCGAAGGCGGATTCTCCAGATCCTCTCAGGCACATTTGCTTCACTTTCTATTTCTCAAATATTTTACAGTGAGTCTCTATTACCTTTATAAATTGAAGAGGTCAAATATTCACTTTTTTAAAAACACACATAGAGGTGCTGAAAGTAGATAAAGGACCAAACATAATGGACTCTGAGTATCTGTATTGCAAACCATAATGCCCAAAAGCAGAGAGAGAGTAAGAAAGAAATTGTCTGCCATAGAGGCAGGGGATGGGGGTGGCAGGAGGGACACTGGGAACATTGGTGGTGGAAAATGAGCACTGGCGGAGGGATGGGTGTTTGATCATTGTATGACTGAAACTCAATCATGAAAGCCCTGTAACTGAATACCACAGTGATTCAATAAAAAAAAATAAAAATTATAAAACAACAACACACATAGATTTTCCCCAATTTCCCTCTTTAAGAGGCTCCCAAGACCTTGAACCCAGGGGCCCTTGCTGCCTTTTTCCAGAGAGAAGCGTCACCTACCTGGTTCTGGCCCAGGCCGTGACAGGTGTACAGAATGACCTGGTGCCCCACAATCTGGTTTTCATCAGGAGGATTATAGTCAAAGCAGAGTCCTTGCAATCCTTTATTGTGGAGCTACCAAGAAACATAAGGGGAGTTTCCAGTTCAGGTTTACACACAACTGAGTCAACCCAGGATGCTGCGGGAGGAGAAACAGCGAGTGAGGAGGGCCCGGCACAAGAGCCAGGCCCAAAAGTAAGAGCTTCTGGGACCTGAGCGATAGTACAGAAGGTCAGATGGCTGGCCTTGCACATGGACAAACCCCAGCAACCCACAGGACCTCCTAAGCACCGCCAAGAGTGATCCCTGAGCACAGAGCCAGGAGTAAATCCCTGAGCACCGCAAGGCATGGACCCCACACCAAAAGTAAACAAATAAATAAATAAGAGCTTCCTTAATTTATTCATTTTGGATTTTTTGGGGGGGATTGAAGGAGGGGAGTATCACATCTAGCAATGCTCAGGGCTTACTTCTGGCTCTGTGCTCAGAGATCACACCTGGTGGTGCTTGGTGGGGAATCCTATGGGGTGCTGGGGATAGTGCCCAGTTTGGTCACGTGCAAAGGCCTGAAGAGCATCATGTCCCATGATCCCCTCCAGGGCTGCGCTTGGACAAAAGAGAAATGCAGTGGGACGGGGTGGGGTGGGGATGCAGGAGACAGAGGCAGGGCGAGCAAGAGTGACACACTCCCTGGGGCAGGCAGCCCACAACGGCCTCCTGATCCTCTCGGCACCTCGGGAGACCTGGACACTTCACAGTGGCCAAGGATTTGAACGTGTTCAGAGCCCGCTGGGTGCTGACCAAAGGGCTTCCAGATTGGGGGAAGCAGCTTCGCCCAGCCGTGCAGCCCAGGAGAGGGGAGTCTCTACCTTGGCGTGATTTCTCTCCAGAGTGAATGGCGCACTGGGGCCAGAGAGACAGTCTGGGGGGGGGGGGGGTTGGGCGGTGAGAGCACTTGCCAGGCAGGCAACCAAGCCCCAGTCTGACGCCAACACCATCATGAGTGACCCCTGAGCACCACCGGGTGAAGCCCAATCCCAACCCCCACAGCCCAAATACTTCCCATTTGTGTGCAGGGGTTTGGAGGGGGTGCGGAACGGGTTTTTAGGCCATACTTCGAGGTACTCAAGGGCCACTCCTGACGGTGTTCAGGGGACCACGTCTGGCACCGGGGATCAAACTAGGGTTGGCCACACAGAGGGCAAAGATTAACATTAACCCCGGGACTATCTCTCTGCCCCCCACCCCAAAGATTTCTTTTCTCTTTCTTTTGGTGAAAAACAGAAGTGACTCTCCTTTTCCTGCCCCATCCTCCTCTACCCCCCCCTCCGGTCCCCAGGACCCCTGAGGTGGGAATGACTGACTGGCCCAGACACTGAGACTCGGGTGTGAAGTGATGTGATGGGTAGAGGTGGTGTGGAGAGTCCAGGCAAGCCTCAGTCTCCTCATGCACAAAATATCAGGAAGAACCTGAGTCACGTTCACAAGTTCCCACGTGAGCGAGCTGAGAGCCAAACCCAGCCGGGGGAGGGGAAGAGCCAGGGGATACAACAGGGGAGGGCCGGGGCTGGGGAGCCCAAGGGACCGCATCGAGGACCTGCCCCATGCAGGGCGTGGGGACCCTGCCGGCAGCCCCCCCGGGCGCAGCCCTCTCACCATCCCGAAGCAGCCGGGCCGGTCCTCGGGCACGTGCAGCTCAGGATACACGTTCTCCAGGAACCACCTGAAGTCCTTACACTTGAGCTTCTCACGGAGCTGCTGCCTCTCGGTCACGTCGCCAAAGGACTCCTAAGGGGGGTCCATGCGGTCAGCCTGAAGGTCCTCCAGAGCCCCCCCAACTCCACCCCACCCCAGTCCTGGGGCGTGATGATGCCCCCAAGCCTCAGCTATGCGGGTGTGGGTGGGTGCCCAGGGAGAGAGCTGTGGCAGCCGGGGTACCACCCCCCCCACACACTCACACATGCGCGCGCACACACACACAGGGTTCCCCGTTGCCCAGCTCCAGCCTGGGGAGACCCAGTGCACCTCGATGGTCATGAAGCGCCTAGGACATGATGGGAGCCCCAAACCCCAGCCCTGTGGGCATCCCTGGACACACAGCACTTCTTCAATGGGACAGATTGAGGAAGGCTGGCTGAGGTAGACACGCATGCAAAGACAAGAGATGGGGCTGGGATGAGATGAGATAGCGCACATATGCATGACCCATCCCCGGCACCACACACACACACACACACACACACACACACACACACACACACTCACACACACATACATACTCTGTGTTGAAGAGATAGCTCAATGGTCAAGAGCACATACAGGAGGCCCAGGTCCGAGTCCCGGCACGGCAGGGAACCCCCAGCACTGAGTCAAGGGTAGAACCCAAGCACCTCCAGGTGGGGGTCATAAGTAAACAGGAACCAGAGAGCTTGTGCAAAGGGCAGGGCGCTTGCCTGGCAGGTGGCCACCCTGCCCTGGTCCCTGCCACCTCATTTGGTTCCCAGAAAAAAAATCACCAGGCATGATCCCTGAGTGCAGAGCCAGGAAGAGGCCCTGGCGACCATGGCATGGGGCCTGACCTCCCCTCCACGACAGAAATACCCACGATCTGAAGAAAATGCAGTGGCTGGAGGTAGCTGAAACCCAGCCCTGATTTTCCTAGAAGCAACAAGCTCAGGGTCCCCCAACCTGGGGTGGGCAGCATGAGCTGCTGGCTGTGATTCTCAAAGCCGGGTGGGCATCAAGAGACATCAGCAAAGGGTCATCACAACCATGGAGGAATCAAGTAATCCCCCACTGGCCTCACCAAGGCCCACCGCAGCTTCTCCCTCCGGAAGTGGATGTGCGGGCATGGAGGGTGGAGGGAGGAGGGGGGAGGAAGGGGGGGTTGGTTCTGAGGAGGCCTGCAGGGGTGAAGGCAGACGGGGCGGGCAGGAGGAGCTCACCAGGCGTGCGTGGGGGTTGCGGTGGTAGAAGAGCTCCTTGAACTCATCCAGCCACACTTCGGCAGCGCGGACACTGTTGGCCAGAGTCTTTTTGCGTGAGTAGGGAGCTTGCTTGGGGAAGACGTGGCCGACGTGTGAGCAGGGGTGCGTCTCCAGGGTCCCGCCGCACTGGCAGATCTGCAGGGCAGGGGAGTGGCTGGGTGAGGGGAACGGGTCCATCAGCACGGCTGTCCCTTGAGTACAGAGGCCGGGCACCAAGCATCACCCAAAGAGACACTGCCGAGACCGTACCCTCCAGGGCATGAAACAGGCGACCCCCCCCCACCCCACTCCTCACCCCACCGCCCATCCCCACCTCACCCACCCCCATGCACATGCGGGCTCCAGAGCGCAGCCAAAGAACAAGGGAGCGGCCCCAAGGTCTAGAAACCAGAACCAAGACCACAAGCCCATGCACTGCTTGCTCATGCGCGGGGCTCACAGGGCCCAGAGTGGGCCCGGCCAGGAGCCCGTGGGTGGGTGACAGTCCACACGGGCGGATTACCTGATCTCCTAGCCAGAGAAGAGAGGAAAGCAGCTAGGAAGGAGAGAATTGGGAAGGGAGAAAGAGGAACTGCCAGACACAGGAAGAGTAGCCTGGCACCTGGAGGAGAGGCAGAAAGACCATTAAAAGCACACCTCAAAACCCAACGAGGTAGACTCGTGCAAGGGCAAGAGAGGTGTGAACCATCACACACCACCACTGGCCCCCAAGATGAACCATCCAGAAAAGCAGCTGAAGCGCTGGAGACACAGTACAATGGGGTTGGGCACCTGCCTTGCATGTACCTGACCCAGGTTCAGTTTCTGACAGCTCCCACGGTCCCCTGAGCACCGCCAGGAGTGAGCCCTGAGTTTGGGTTTCAACCAAATTCAAAGAGAAAATTTTTTTTGAAAAAAAAGACCCAAAAGGACAGTACCTTACGATGGGAGAAGGAAAGCCCTGCGTGGAAGATAAAATTTCTATTTGGTTCACTCTTTATGCAAAGCTGGGATGTTCTATTACTTAAAAAAAAAAAATTCCAGGGGCCAGAACACTAGTACCGCGAGTAGAGCATACTGCCTGGCATGGGGCCAACCCAGGTTCAATCCCCGGCATCTCATATGGTCCCCCGAGCACAGGAGTCACCTCTGAGGGTAGAGCGCGGCATAACCTCTGAGCCCCACTGTGTGTGGCCCCAAAATAAAACAAGCAATCAGAAAAGATGAAAAAATTTCTCACAAAAATTAAACAGAGGGGCTGGAGCGATAGCAGAGTGGGTAGGGCATTTGCCTTACACTCGGCTGACCCAAGTTTGATTCCCAGCATCCCATATGGTCCCCCAAGCACCGCCAGGAGTAATTTCTGAGCACAGAGCCAGGAGGAACTCCTGAGCATCGCAGGGTGTGACCCAAATAACCCCCCCCCAAAAAAATTAAACAGTAATTTTTAACATCATCAAAAAGCACGACCAATGGCATATGGTCTTGAAATGTAATATGCCAGACACAAGTTCATTGGGAATCCCACGGAAATGGCGGGGGTTCTCACAGAACTGTCCCTCGGGGATTCTGAGGGCAGAGGGCGGCCTCAGGGGGTGACTCTTGCTCCTGCCTGCACGTCAAGCCACTGAACCTGACCCCTTTAACAAGCTCTCCCGAGAATCCTTCTCGGTGTCAGACTCTGAAAGTCACCCTGCTACATACATACAGAGGCGACTTCCTAAAGAGCTCAGCAAGCCTGGCGACCAAAGGTGGACCTGGAGGCAGGATGCTGTGTCTGGGGCCAACCTCAGCCCAGGGCAGCAGAGGGAAAGAAAAGAATCAGGGGACCTAGGAGGTTCCTTCCCTGCCTCCTGCTTTTCTAGTTAAAAGCACGTTCTGTGAGAAGGTCAGATGAGAGAAGCACATATATAGGCTGTCCACGTGTCCACTCTCAGGACACTGGACAAAAGGCCAAGGCGGGGGAAAGTCTAACAGGTTTTCATGAAATCCAGAGAGACAGAGGCATGGAGAGAGAGAGAGAGAGTGAGAGAGAGAGAGAGACAGACAGACAGACAGACAGACAGACAAGCACGGCTACAGAAAGACAGAGACAGACCCGAAAGGAGAATTCGAGGTTTTCTCTGCCCCAAACTTCCATTCCTGTATCATAAGACCCCAGATACTGAAAATAGTTCTTACTCACAGCAAACAGCCCACCAGCCATTGTCGGGGACCTGGAAGAGTTGCAACACCTGCGTCTCAGTGCCAGCCACAGGAACCCTTACCCAGGCCTGATCTGCCTTCACCAGTCTGGGAGCACTGGTGGTGGGGGGGGCTCTGCTGGGAGTCCTAGCTGGGGAAGCTCCCAGACCCCTCCAGATAATCAGAGAACTGCGTGTGATGCATGTGCTCACGAGGGGTCAAGGGCAGGGACAGCTGTTTCCAGGGCGGAGAGGGTACAGGACCGGGGCGTGTCCAGTACAGAGGAATGAAGGGTGCTGGGAAGGCCTCAGCATGGGCAAAGTCTAAGCATGAGAGGACCCCGGCAGCTGCAGATGGACCCGGAGAGAGGGCGGAGAGAGCACATGGCTGGGAGGGTGGTGGGGTGGGCGGTGGTGGTGGTCTCACAGCAGAGCCCAGGCACTCACAGATGCAGCGGGGGGCTGCTGGAGGCCATGAAAGATGATTCTAGCACATTTCCCTGAAGCCCTCGATTCTGGCGTCTTCCCCAGCCCCCAGAGTTGGCTCAGGTCGAAAGCTGGAAGGGAAGCACCCCAGAGTGCAGATGTGGGTGTGGGAAACTGGTGGCAGCCGGGTCCCTCTGGTGGCACGGGGGGGTCCTCCCAGCACTGCTGGCTCAGAGTACACGGGAAAAGGCCAGTGGGACTCCTTGGTGGGGGATGGAAGAACAGGAGGGAGGGAAGACCAAGGAAGGGAGAGAAGAGAGAGAAAAGGGAGGGAGAGAAGGAGGGAGGGAGAGAAAGAGGGAGGGAGAGAGAGACGAAGGAAGGAAGGAAGGAAGGAAGGAAGGAAGGAAGGAAGGAAGGAAGGAAGGACAGAAGGAGGGAGGGAAAGAAGGAGGGAGGGAAAGAAGGAAGGAAGGAAGGAAGGAAGGAAGGACAGAAGGAGGGAGGGAAAGAAGGAGGGAGGGAAAGAAGGAAGGAAGGAAGGAAGGAAGGAAGGAAGGAAGGAAGGAAGGAAGGAGGGAGGGAGGCAAAGAAAAAAGGGAGGAAGGAAGGAAGGAAGGAAGGAAGGAGTGGGGGAGGGAAGGAGGGAAAAGGGAGGGAGGGAGGGAGGGAGGGAGGGAGGGAGGGGTGCCAGCATGAGAGCATTTTCACAAGGCTTTAGGGTATAAGTCTAGGGAACAGGGTGACTGAAACACGCAAGAAAGCTGAGATGATGTGTGGAGTTCATGCACAATTCAATCAGCTAATCAGTGGCTGAATAAATAGCAGTACTCCTACATTTAAAAAAAAATGAGATGAGACTGTGGGAGGGGCAGGCAACTGACCATGAAGCTGCTGCATTTGTCCATGTGTGTGGGTGTGTGCACATGTCTTCATATGTGTGCACTGGGGGAGGGGGTTGGGGGGGAGGGAGTATGTCTCCACATCACAGGCTGCATCTGTGACCTGACACATGATCCCTCCTCCTCTGCCTCAGTCTCTAAATCTGCTGTGTGAGGGGCAATGCCAGCGGCCCCCCAGTGGCCACTCCAGCAATCCGGGTGTCACCCTCAATCCGTCCTTTTCCCCAGATGTCAATCAGCTTCTCCAAATCCCCCCACCGCCCCTGAGGTCCCCCAAACCCCCAGTCTCAGCCTCCATCTTCTCCTGCGCCCGCATTTCTGATGGGGAAGTCTGCAGAGCCTCCTAACACATGCCTGGTCCCTGCACCCCATCCTGTGCCCACCAGCTCCCTCACCACGAGGCACCAGGAGTAATTCCTGAGTGCAGAGCCAGGAGTAACCCCGAGCCTCAGCAAGTGTGGCCCGAAAACTAAGCCAAACAAATGAAACAGAACGCGAGCAGCCGGGCTCAGACCCAGGCTCACCCACTGACCAACGCTGGCTCTCGGCCGCCCTCACCCTGCGCCCTCACCCATCCCCTAACTGGCTTTAGTCCCACAGAGGCCTGCCACTAAGTGCTCAGAGTCGTCACCATGGAGTCGCCACCTGACCCAGAACCCCACGCCCACTTGGACAGCCGGAAGTGGCAGCCAGCCACCTCGGGCCCTGGAGACTGGCATCAGTCCAGGGGGCAGGGCACCTGTGATATCAGTCCTCCCCGGGGCATGGCACACAACTCCTGGACGGCGGACACACCCACCGGAGGTGAAGGGGCCAACAAAACCGGCCACGTTGACACAAGGCAGAATTATGGGTTCCCAAGGCAAACATCTCGGGACCGGCAAGAAGGCAAACGCGAAGGGACAAAGCGTGGTGGCGTCATTCGCGTGAGGCGTCTGGAAGGGGGAAAGTTTTTGTCGGGGTGTGTTAGAGGCCATGGAGCCGTTAGGGGCTGGGGTTGACACACACCGCCTGACGGTTGGAGAGATTCTGCGAGGTCGAGGGAAAAGCGCGCTTCAGTCTCCCAAGTTATATATTTAAGAACGGTCAGAGCAGTACATTTTAGGATACATACTTCACCCTATTTTTATTTATCTTGTTTTGACTTTGGCTTTGGCTTTGGGACCACACCCGGCAATGCTCGGGAGCAACTTCTGGCTCTGCACTCAGGAATCACTCCTGGCGGTGCTCGGGAAACCATAACAGGGTGCCTGGGGGATCGAACCCAGGGCAAACTCCTGCAAGGCAAGCGCCCTACCCACTGAACTATCTCTCCAGCCCCCTCACCTTTGTTTTTAAATAAACAAAATAGGTCAATGAATATGAACCCCACACTTAGAGCGGGGTGGGTGTAGAGTAAAAAAATAATCAGCAGATGCTTTAGAACAAAACCAGGTGGGGCCCCAGCGAAGCATCCCTGCCCTCCCCCCGGGCGTCTGCTACAGTTGGGGGGGGGTGTTATGCTCCCAGCCAGTCCTGACCTGATGACATCGATGGGGGACCGCATCCACTTCCGCTCCCGCTCAGGGACCACGTGCCACGTGAACACCAGCCGCCAGTCAAAGCCACGGATCTGAGGCTCTCCGGAGTTACCCAGGTACTCAAAAGTGTTCCAGTCAATCATGTCGATCACGGGGCACACCACCGCCGTCTCCTCCTCCCCGATCCTGCAGTGACCACACACACACACACACACACACACAAACACACACACACACTCACACACCACCCAGATATGGCCAGGACCGGAGTGACCGGGAACGCCCGCGCCCCTTCCAAGCCGTGCTCGCTCCCACTGAGGCCCAGTGTGTGCCCTCAGGTCCCCTGCTTCTGGACCCTGCATGGCATCGGTCCCCAATGCCACCCTCCAGCCTGGGATTCAGAGGGAGAGCGAGACACGACGATGGCTCTGCTCTCAGCCCCTGGCACTGGCCTGGGCCCCTGGGAGTCCAGCTGCTGGTACCCTCTTTGAAGTTGGGGAAGAGAAAGAAGCCATGAAGGAAGCCAGAGTGGGTGAGGACAGGGATGGGGAGGGCAGAGAGCAGCAGGGTGAGGCTGGGGGCCGGATGATGGACACCCACACCTGGGAGAGGAGACAGTGGGTGCGTGTGCTTCCAGAGGCCAGCTACGCAGACCCTGAACCCCCCCCGCATCCTTGTCCACGCCACATGGGGGCACAGCCCACCTGGAGAAGTCTGGGGGTGGCCGACAACAGTGATGCAGCATCAGGAGGGAGGAAGTAGAGGGAGTAAGTTGGGTCTGGGGGAAGGGCAGCCTGGAGTGGTTCCCCTCCCCCCTGCATTTAAAACCCTTTCAAAGAATGATACTTAAAAGCATAGTTTAAGACTACAGGGGTAAGAAAATAAAAATAACCCAGGCGAGGGCCATCTGCTTCCTGTCCATGATTCTGGTCATGGTTTCCTAGTGACGCTAAGGAAGGTGGACGCCAGAGACACAGGACCCCAGGGAAGGTGCCTGCCCGACAGGTGGCTGCCCTGGTTCAATCCCCGGCACCCCATGTGGTCCCCTGAACACCACCAGAGTGATCCCTGAGCAGAGGCAAGAGTAAGCCCTGAGCACTCACGGGTAAGCCCCTTCACACACACAACTCCCCCCCAAAAAATTCAGGGGCTGGAGCCATAACACAGTGGGTAGGGCTTTTGCCTTCCACGCGGCTGACCCGGGTTTGATTCCCAGCATCCATAGAATCCCCTGAGCACCACCAGGAGTAATTCCTGAGTGCATGAGCCAGGAGTGACCCCCTGTGCATTGCCGGGTGCGACCCATAAAAGCAAAAAATAAATAATAAATAAATACATAAGAGAAATTACTGTGAATCACCATTTCTGTGGGTCCCTTCAGACTTGACGAGCCCCAGGCAACACAGGTACTGGCTGACCTGGGAAAGTCAGCCCAGCATGAAGGAAAGACGACCAAAATGTGCTGCCTAGGGCTGTGATTTGATAAGATCCACACCATCCTGTTCTTGGCCTCTCTGCCCACGGCAGCACTTTTCGATTCAGGCACCTGACCAGCGTCAGTGAAAGCAACTCCCCTGTACCAGCAAGCCGTGGGTACAGCAGCGCCTGATGCCCTCGAAGGCTCCCAGACCAGGGTCCCTGATCATGTGACCAGGGATGGAGCCGTGGCCTGAGACTGGGTGACGGGGCACCCAGGCTGAGCCCGAGGCCCACGGAGCTGGGTCTCCCATGTTCCCACTGGGCACCGCCCACGCACCTCTGCAGCAGCGGCTCCGCCAGCCCTCGTGGCACTCGCAGTGGCAGTCCAGGAAGGTGAGGACGTCGCCCTTGGCCCCCGAAGCCCCGAGCAACCGGGCGCGCACCAGGCCCTCCCTCTTGGTGGCGCGGATGAGGCGCACCTTGGGCAGGTGGGCCAGCTTGGCTTCCAGGCGCTCCTTCAGGTGCTCTGGGGAGGAGAATGGGGCAGCCGGCTCACTCCCGCCCTGCCCGGGCAAGGGAAGGCTGGGATGGAGAACTCTAGAACCACCAGCAACGTTCCCACGTGCCCCCCTTGGACCCAGACGCCCAGGTCTCAGGACTGTCAGGACTTGGTGCCCAGCTGGCTCTATCGGCATCGCCTCATGCTCACCTGCCCTGCACTCTGTCATGGGCAACGCTGTCATGGGCAACGCTAAATGACCCTGAATACTCTTCCCACGATTTCCAGCCGAGCACATGGCCACCACCCCAAAGACATCAGTCCCCCAGGTTAAGATGTGTGATCCCCAACGCCCCACCTGGTCCTCTGAGCACACCAGGAGTGAGCCCTGAGCACAGGGCCAGGAGCAAGCCCGGAGAACCGCCCAGCGGGCCCCAGAACAAACAAGCGAGACTACAGTCCTGAGCATCCCCTGCAGCCAGGTGTGGCCAGGTGACTGTTCTTCTGCAGGGTGGGAGATGAGACCCCTACTAGGTGCTGCCTGAGTCCCCTGGACACCCTTCAGGACAGGTGGGAGTGAGAGAGAGAGGGGAGGGGCCAGGCTGGGGCAGTTCAGGGAGGACAGCACCCCAAAGAAGGCGAGTGTTCACCCCTGCCCCCCCCCCTGGCCCCCACACCTGCCTCCACACCTGCCCTCACACCCTCCCTCACAGTTGGCCCCCAACACCTCTCCCCCACCTCTGTCCCCAAGACCTCTCTCTCACACCCACCCCCCAACACCTGCCCTCTACACCTGTGCCCCCATGCCTAGAGCCCATACCTATCCCCCACACCTGTCCCCCACACGTGCTCCCACACCTGCCCTCTACAGCCATACCCCAACTGCGAGGAGACGTTCCCTGTTGTCTCCTGTAAATCACTGTTATCTAGAGCCTCCCAGAGAACAGCCCAGCACAGCCTTCAATCAGAACCCGTCCACAGCGAGAACCAGACAGAGCTCAGAGGCAAGAGCAGGGGAGGGGAGGATGGGGGTCAAGGGAGGGCGGGGTGGGGAAAGGGGAGGTCAGGGGAGGGTAGAGGGGAGGCCGGGTACCTCTATCGCTGTAATCATCCACCAGGATGACCTCCTCCGGCAGGATGTCTGGGGACATCTCGAGGACACTGTAAACGGTGCGAAGGAGGGTTGACCAAGCTTCGTTATAAAACGCGATGATCACGGACGTCGTGGGCAGACCTTCATAACTGTACTTCTGCTCTCTGCACCTGCAGAAGCAACACAGCCTCAGGGACGGGGAACACCCTGCACCAGGGCATCCCAGGCCTGGCACGGTGCTTCGAAGGACCTCTGAAGGGAACGTCAATCATGGTTGAGACCTGCCATAGAATTTGGCCGCATCTTCTAGAAATGCTTTGCCCTGGAGCCTCCTGGAAGCCTCAGTAGCTCCCAAGAAAGGTTGTACAACGACACCCAAAAAGCCTGAAGTCACTCTGGTAAGGGCAGGCTGGGTCACCCACGAAGTCGTACTGTTGACATGGCCTCCAGGGACAGATGGCCCAATGATGAACCTGGCTCAGACCCAATGCGACAGGGCCATCCCTGGGATGGGATGGGATCCTCCAGAGCTAAAGTTGATGGTGCCCAGGGGGCAGGCAGTGTCCAGGGAGGCACCTGTGTCTTTGCACACGGTCCCCTGACCCTGAGCTCTCTCCCTGGTCTGAGGTTGTGTATTTAAGCTGGGCAGCAACGTTCACAGTTTTGCCACCCAAAACCTAGGCAGGCTCCAAAGACAGGAAGACGGTTCCATCCTCAGGCTGAGCAGGTTTTACCTCTGTCCACTTCCACTTCAACCGCACTGCCCAGCTTCTACTCAGCTCTCTCCCCCTCTGCCTGGCACCCTCCCTACCCTCCTTCCAGAACCACCTGGAAAAAGCCCTGTGTGGAGAACACCTGTCTGGGGTGGCCGCTCCCTCCGACCGTCTCCCGTTCCTGCATACCACAAACTCATGTCCCCTCCACTCATCCCCTCCTCCCACGCCCCAAGTCTCCTCACAGACACGTTTGACTCATGCAAGGCTTGGGGCTGGGGCACAGGAATGCTAGGGACACTGGTGGACACCACAGGGCAGCCTTGTGGGGAGAGGAGGTTCGGGAACACGTATGTCTGGCTGAGAATCAAATCCATCTCTGATGGTGGGGCACAGGGTCACTGTGGGCTTGTGCTGTCTGGGGAGCCTGTGGGCAGTGAAGGGTTCCACACTGGGGTGAGGCTCTGGGCAGAGAAATTCCATCCAGTCCTTGAGAGGTTTGGGAAATACAGGAGGTTTGCAGGTCCTTTACCTGAGACATGATCTGGCCACTAGGGGGCCTGGCACCCAGGAAGCATTGGGGGCAAGGTGGGGGCTCTTCCCGGTGGGCACTACAGAGGGGGTGTAGACTGAACAGGCACCATGGACATGGGCATGTCATGTCAGGTTCTGATCCATGGGGAGACCCCCACAGGACAGCTCATGCTTCATCAAGAAGCATGAGCCGTTCCCTGGCAGGACCCACCCACCCAATGCCACACACCCACACAGGCTGGGATGCATCCATTTGTAGAAACAATCTTGGAAACAGGACAGTGGCTGTCAGGGAGACTGATTCAGCCCTCTCCCCTCTCTCTCCTCTGCCACCAATTCATGATCCCCTAAACTGTCCCAGGTAGTGCCTAGAACTCAGTTGCTGACTGTTCAGCCTCCATCCTTTTCAGGACTTCCTTTGCCAGAATAGAAAAAGTGCACTGGAGGAGGGGGAGCTCTCGGCTCAGACTTTTGCTTGGTCTGTAGCCCATGATTCTGTCTGCCAAGCCTAAGGGGAGGGAACCAAGCAGGCAACAAGAGGCAGAAGTGAAAAACTAGGCAGGACCTCTGAGAGACCCACTCTAGGAGGTGGACAAGATGGATGGGTCAGGAATCACCAAATTTGACAAGAATCAAATGTGAGATTTGCTCTGACAAAATGGTGACCAAAACCAAATGGCAACCGGCTGAGTGGACAGCAACATTCCTGGAGTCAGAGATCACCTTGTTCCAGGTGAGGAAGACAAGACTTATCGCCCACCTGGTGACAGGAAGCCACCAGGCTTCATTCGAGGTTCCTTACCATTGACCCACGAACAGATGAGTAGGAACAGACCAAGACAACTTAAAAGCCCCCTTAGTCTAACCCAGGGAGCGGGTGTACCATTGCCTCACCTGAGGTTTGGAAAGTCCGCCCGAGAGCACCCCCAGTAAGCTACTCCTATTTCTTTAACTTTATTTATATGTCTCTGTCCTTCTGTCTGACCCGGATAGGGTTCCCAAATCTCTCACCGAGGAAGAGAGTGAGAGCAGTTTGCCCGAGCAGTCAGGGAGAAAGCCCGCCTTCCTCCTTCCTCTCTTCTCAGCCAGGAATACAAAGTCCCCAAACAGCCCCAAAGAGTGTGTAGAATCCGGTCACTGTATGGTACCAGCGGCCAAGCTTCAGGGCTGTCATGCGCAGAAACAGGACCCCACAATGGGGAGGGGAGAGCTGAGTTGTAACTTCTGACCTCCAAATCATTGTTTGCTAGTGCTGGCGCGATATATCTGCCATCCTGATCCCTTGGACCTTGTGGAGGGGGACATTTCTTCCCCAATGTTTCCTTGGACCTAGTGGGGGGGCACATCTCGGCCCCCCCGATCCCTGGCATCCAGTGGTAGGAGGGACCTCTCTGGCCCCCCCCGATCCCTGGCGTCCTCTGGTGGGGGGTCATCTCTGTCCCCCATCCCTGGAGTCTAGTTGGGGGGCATCTCTGGCCCCCCTGATCCCTGGCGTCTAGTGGCGGTGGACATCTCTGGCACCCCGATCCTTCGGGTCTAGGGGGGGAGACATTTCTGCAGTTTGCCTGAGCAGGGATGGAAGAGGCTCACGGGAACGCTCAAACAATGGAGCTTAGAAACTGGAGTCACCACTGTGGGAGCACCTGAGAGCAGTAGGCACCACTGTATCTTAGATGAAAGTTGTTACCGCAGAATCGAGGTAGCCTGAAAACAACCTACATAATTAGGCTGTCACCTGCTAATGCCCATTTGGGGGTAGCTGGATAGAGCCTGCACACATGGAATACACTGGGATGCTTCCGGCAAACTCTTGGGTGCCACCTGTGTCTTGGTGAGACTCTGTAAGATTGATTCTAAGAGGAAAAACTCCCAAGAGAGTTGTTCAATGGGAGAACAACTCTCCCCACCGGCAAGAGGGTGAGAGGGGTCAAGCTGCTGATCCCCACAGTCTCCCAGCTCCCCAAACCTCAAGGCAAATCTGGACTTGGTGTTTCCAGAGTCCAGGGACCCAGAGGCAGGACACGGGGAGCTAAGCCCAGAGTCCCAGTAGAGGCTGCGAGAGGGTGTGAAGGACATGTGTGAGGTGTGCAGAACCGTGAGAGTGAATGGGCGACCCCAGGCCCATGGTGCACGTAGAGGGGCAGGGCTATGAACTGGGCACCAAGGGGCAAACCAGGAGCTGCCTGTGCCTGCCCTGGGCTGCCTTACCAGGAGTGTGACTCCCAGAAGAAATGTGACTGGCAGGAAGGGGCGTGGCTGACCAAATTCCTGGAAATGACTGGAACAGGATGGCTCTTCCTTCTGAGGCTTTGCCATCTGGTCTGACACATGGATCTGGACACACTTCTTGTCAGCAGTAGAGTGTCACTCAGCCAAGGCTGTCCCACCAGGTCCAGGCGTGCAGGAACAAAGAGGAGTCAGAGCCTGGTTCTCTACTTCATGGGGTCTGACCGTGCTGTGATGGTGGCAATGGGACTTGTATTAGGTAACCTGATGGTCCACACAGAAGAGGGGCGCTATTATCAGGGATCAGCTCTGTACAGCTCGGGGACACTAGAAACATGTTTCATCCACAGCCCGATCCTGCTCCACTGATAACACACTGTCTTCCTGCCAGGGCAGGTGCCATGGAGAGGGACCCTGAGTGAGGGGTCAGCACCTTGGACCCACCTGCTGCAGGAGCACTTTCAAGTCCTCATCCTGAGAAACCTGATGTGGCCACTAGGGGCAAAGTGGGGTCTGTCCCTGGTGCACTGCAGAGGGGAATGGGGAAACAGGCACCAGGGGCAGGGGAGGCCATGGAGGTGCTGCAGTGGAAGGCAGGGCTCTGGGTGCTGCATCCTGCCCTCCCTCCTGGGGACGCATCCGTGATTGAGACCTTCAACCCTTGGGGTGGACTCTCCTGGGGTCATTGACAGGCTTCACACAGGGGCAGGCAGGTGAAGCATCTTGGCATGGTGACATGGCCGAGGCTTCCCACAATCTAGAAGCAATTGTCAACTACTGGCCAGACCTGCCCCGCCCAGTGACACACACACCCACACAGGCCTGGGATAGATCCATTTATTGCAACAATCGTGAAAATCAGACAGTGGCAGTCAGGGAGAAAGCCCGCCTTCCTCCTTTCCCCCTTCTCAGCCAGCAATACAAAGTCCCCAAACAGCCCCAAAGAGTGTGTAGAATCCGGTTACTGTATGGTACCAGCGGCCAAGCTTCAGGGCTGTCATTTGCAGAAACAGGACCCCACAATGGGGAGGGGAGAGCTGAGTTGTGACTTCTGACCTCCAAATCATTGTTTGCTAGTGCTGGGGGGATATATCTGCCATCCTTATACCTTGGATCTTGTGGAGGGGGACATTACTTCCCCACTGTTTCCTGGGGCCTAGTGGGGGGGGGGGGAATATCTCGGCCCTTCTGATCCCTGGGGCCTAGTGCGGGGGACATCTCGGCCCCCCTGATCCCTGGCGTCCAGTGGTGGGGGGCCTCTATCTGGCCCCCCCGATCCCTGGCGTCCAGTGGTGGGGGGGCCTCTCTCTCTGGCCCCCCCGATCCCTGGCGTCCAGTGGTGGGGGGGCCTCTCTCTCTGCCCCCCCCCGATCCCTGGTGTCCTGTGGTGGGGGTGCCTCTCTCTCTGGCCCCCCCCGATCCCTGGCGTCCTGTGGTGGGGGAGGCCTCTCTTTCTGGCCCCCCCGTTCCCTGGCGTCCAGTGGTAGGGGGGCCTCTCTCTGCCCCCCCGATCCCTGGCGTCCACTGGTGGGGGGGCCTCCCTCTCTGGTCCCCCCGATCCCTGGCGTCCAGTGGTGGGGGGCCTCTCTCTCTGGCCCCTCCCGATCCCTGGCGTCCAGTGGTGGGGGGGCCTCTCTCTCTTGCCCCCTGATCCCTGGCGTCCAGTGGGGGGGGGCCTCTCTCTCTGGCCCCCCTGATCCCTGGCGTCCCGTGGTTGGGGGGTCTCTCTGGCTCCCCCCGATCCCTGGCCTCTAGTGTTGGGGGGAAGGCATCTCTGCCCACCCTGATCCCTGGCGTCTAGTGGTTGGGGGAGGCATCTCTGCCCCCCCCCGATCCCTGGCACTAGTGGTGGGGGGAGGCATCTCTGCCCCCCCCAATCTCTGGCATCTAGTGGGGGGGCTTCTCTGGCCGCCCTCGATCCCTGGCCTCTAGTGGTGGGGGCAGGCATCTCTGGCCCCCCCTATACCTGGGTTCTAGTGGGGGGGCATCTCTGGCGCCCCCGACCCCTGGGGTCCAGTGGTGGGGGGGCCTCTCTCTGGCCCCACCCGATATCTGGCATCCAGTGGGGAGGCTGGGGGGATATATCTGCCATCCTGATCCCTCGGATCTTGTGGAGGGGGACATTTCTTCCCCACTGTTTCCTGGGGCCTAGTGGGGGGGTGGACATCTCCGCCCTTGTGATCCCTGGGGTCTAGTGGGGGGGACATCTCGGCCCCCCCGATCCCTGGGGTCCAGTGGTGGGGGGGCCTCTCTCTGGCCCCCCCGATCCCTGGAGTACAGAGGTGGGGGGGCCTCTCTCTGGCCCCACCCGATACCTGGCATCCAGTGGGGGGGGCCTCTATCTGCCCCCCCTAATCCCTGGCGTCCAGTGGTGGGGGCCTCTCTCTCTCTCTGGCCCCCCCGATCCCTGGCGTCCTGTGGTGGGGGGGCCTCTGTCTCTGGCCCCCCCGATCCCTGGCGTCCAGCGGTGTGGGGGGCCTGTCTCGATGGCCCTCCCCGATCCCTGGCGTCCACTGGTGGGGGGGCCTCTCTCTCTGGCCCCCCCGATCCCTGGCGTCCAGTGGTGGGGGACCTCTCTCTCTGGCCCCCCCCGATCCCTGGCGTCCAGTGGTGGGGGGGCCTCTCTCTCTTGCCCCCTGATCCCTGGCGTCCAGTGGTGTGGGGGCCTCTCTTTCTGGCCCCCCCGATCCCTGGCGTCCCGCGTTGGGGGGGCCTCTCTGCTGCCCCCGATCCCTGGCATCTAGTGGTAAGGGGATGCATCTCTGTCCCCCCCATCCCTGGCGTCTAGTGGGGGGGGACATCTCTGCCCCCTGATCCCGTGGTCTAGTAGAGGGGGAAACTGTGCCCCCTGATCCCTGGGGGGCCCAGGGGTGGGGACATTTCTTCCCGCACATCTCTGGGTCTAGTGGAAGGAGATTTTACTGTCCCCCTGATATCCTGTGTATTGAGATGGAGATTAGTTGTGGCTTTGCCCTGATTCCTGGTCTTGCAGTGAGGGATATCCCTGGTTCTAGTGGAGGGAGAAGAGCAAAGGGCAGAGGAAGAAGGCAGAACTCGGGTGGCGTGGGGAGGACGGGGATGGGCGAGATCAATTGGGTGAGAGAGGCAGGGTGCTTAGGTGCAGTAAAATCGAGGTGTCAGCTGGGTGTCAGGCTGCTAGTGGAGCTCTTGCTGACCAGCTGCATTTTCTGGATTTTCGGCGGGTCATTACAGGACCTGGGTTCGATGTCGGTGGACTCCTCTTCCTTAAGGACAGCAACAGGAGCGTCTCCGGATCTCACACAGGCCATGGTCCCTGCCCCCTGGGACTTGACTGTCTCCTCCAGCTCCTGGACTCTGGCACTCCTCCTGCCTGGCCCCCTGCGCCTCCTCCTTCTCTGTGGCCTCCAGCTCCTCACGTTTTGTGTCCAGGAGCACCTGTGTGTTGTTCGTCTCCACGCCAATCCCTTTGGAGTGGATGGGATGTGGGGCAGCATTAGGGTCTCAACCAAGCAAGGGAGGTGGGGGGCTGGGGGTGGGGCCGCCTGGCTCCCCTCCCCAGTAACCCCGCCCTCTGACCCACAGGGGCTTCTCCCGGCCCCAGAGCTCCTGGCCCCTCTCTCACCTGGTCTCCCTCAGCTCCCTGATGGCGGCCTCCAGCAGGGCCTGCTGCCTTGGTGGCACCTGCAGCAGCTAGTCTATGGGCTGCTTCTGCCACAGCATCTGCTGGTACAGCTGCTCCTCCTTGGAGCCCAGGTGACTGCGGGCATCCAAGTGCTCTTGTCGGCAGCTATGTGCATTTCCAGGTACCAGCAGATCGGCCCAAGGGAAGCCACTGGCACTGCACCTTTTCGTCCTGCCCTGGCAACTGTGGGAGGTAGGACAGTGTCTGTGAGGACAGGCAGGAGGGCCGACTAGATCCCAGCCAGGAGATGCAGGGCTGACACACTCACCCACAGGCCCCCATGGGGTCTTTGTCCCAGAGCCTAGGTGTTGGGTCTCCCTCTGCCTCGGACCCTGACTCCTACCTGGCAACTGCCAACTCCAGACCCCTCTGTGTAGTGTGGGCCAGTCAGTGCCACCACAGCCCTCATTTAGGGCATTCTGACCTGTCCTTCCTCCCATCACCCAAGGCAGGCTCTTGGCCTCACAGGGGGTCTCACCAACCCATTTCACAGACTAGGAAATTCACAGCCCAGAAGTCTGAAGTGTTATGCCCCCAAAATACCCCAGGGTGGAGGGGAGCTGATGGCCGGCAAACCCTGCACCCTCTCACAAAACTCTTGGTGTACAGCAACTTTTCGTGGGCTCGCGGTGAAGACATGTTGGAAAGATAGGTGATAATTGGAGATGATAGGAGACTCGCCCAGCTCCAAGACTGGGGAATGTTACCCAGACCCCTTCCACTGTTGCTGAGACACAACTCAATCCTGGCTGGGCTCCCGGCTGGCCACCCCTCAGCCCTCAGACTCCAGGCGGCGCTGCGCCCGCTTCTCTCACCCCAGCTCAGTCCCCTTGGCCCCCACTCGCATCCGCAGTTGTGCTCTGGGTTCACCCGTTGTTCCTGGAATCTCCTGCCTCCACCTGTCCTTGCAAATGTTGTCAACGATGTGGCTGTTTCGGGCGCACCCAGAGGCCGGTAAACCTGAGAGGAAGCAGACAGTCAAGGACCCCAGACCTTCAACCGCACCCAAACTTCATGGTCCACAGCCCCGACTCTTGGTTCCTCCTGCTCATCTCGGGGGCTGCTCATTTCTCACCGCCATCTGCTGCTCTGGGCCCCTTACAAATTGGATTCTTTCCTGCTTTGGACCCACTGGAGCCCTCCTGGCAGTGCTGGCAGGGACACGAGGGACAACTAGAAACAAGCGTTCTATGTCCCGGCCCTAGAGCTCTCTGCATTTTCATGGTCGTAACATTCTGGGGAGTGGACAGCTGACCCCATTTCCTCTGGCTGCCCGCAGAGCAGGACACAGGTGCGGAGGGACGTGGAGACTCGCCCAGCTCCTGCTCCCAGCCTGTCTCCCCTGTCACAGTGCCCCATTCACAGGGCCCCTCCCTGAACACTCGAAGTCACTCCTCCCCGCCTTGCCCTCCTCAGACATCACAGGTTTCTAGCTCCTGGTGCTATGCACCAGCCCAAATCACTCTCCACTAAAAGATGACGCTCTGCCAAGCAATCTTGCGCCTTTATAAGATACACTTGATGTTTTAAAATTCTGTTCTTTCAGGAGGGGCTCTCTGGGGACTCCCATCCCAGAGTCCTGGGAGACCCTGACGAGGAGAGAGGCTGCTGGGGACAAAACTGCTGGAAGTCTTGCTGGAAATGGGCACGGGCTTGATCCTGTGGCCTCGGGGCCATACACTGACCAGTGCAGGGCCAACGCAGGGCCTTTTCTTACAGTCCATTGCGCTCGGCCAATTTCCAAAGATCCCCTAGAGATGATACCTAGAGGTGACCCGTAGATGTCCCGTAGAAGGGTCACCATCTGGAGGTGACCCCTAGATGAACCCTCGAAGGGTCAACAGGGGGAAGGTGTGATGGGGCCACTTCTCCCTCAAGCATCCTTGAGAGAGGGTGCCCCGAGGGGCGGGGCCACGAGCTTTTTTTATAGGTAGGGAAGGGGGCGTGGCCTCGGGGCTGCAACCCCATTGGCCAGGGAGAAATCTAGAGCTCCCAGGGGTAACCTCACTATGAAGGCTGCACCAGCCTCTGCCCTGGTGGGCCTGACGGTCCTCCCCAACCCCACCCGGACCCTTGGGCACTGCCCCCTACCGACAATGGTGGCTTGGAACTCTGTGGGCCCCACGGTGAGCCAGGAGCACTGACCCATTCAGTCTCCCATAGCTCAGTCCACGACTTTCTCTTTCCCAGAGATCACGCCCAGGCTGGGGTGCAGCTGCCAGGATTAGCCCCTGAGCAACCCTAGGTCTGGCCTGGCTGCTGCTGTGGGAGCTCAGTTAGCCTGGCAGAGGGGCTGTCCTGGTCGCTGTCCCCACCACCCCTCACTGCCCAGGCCTCTCTCTCTCCTTTCTGTCCTTGGAGCCCCTACCCTCCCTGCCCTTCCCCTCTCCTCTCCTCAGACCCGCAGAGTTCTTGCTCCCGCCTTATCCGGTGTCCACGTACTCTCTGTCCTTCTGTCTCTGCTTCCTGCCAGACTGGCAGCAGCCAGTTTGTGAGGCCTTTGAGCCCCCAGACCCAGTCAGTCCTGACCAGTTCCCCCTGTTGCACAGAGACTTCCCTTTCTGAGTCCTGGAGAGCTCTTAATGACCCCATAGAACCTCCCCACCCCAGCTCTGCCCCTTTCTCTGAGGCTCAGTCTATCCTACTGGGAGCTGGACACCAGACTTGGCCTTGGGGAAGCTGGACACTTCTCTGGTGTTGCTCCCGGCCTGTTCTGGAAATCCCTCTCAATACACACACTCCCAACTAGGGCCACTCAGCCTGGCCACGCTGCCCTCACGAGTCCTGCAGCCTGAAAGGAATCCCAACTCCCCCATATCGCCTGTGCCCACTATGGCACCCCAGAGTGCCCCTGTCCTCCCTGCCCTGAGCACATTCAGCCCCAGTGGTCTGTGGCTGTCTCCTGTAGCTCTGACATCTCCCTCTCTCACTTTCGCTGGGCTGAGATTCAAATCCATCTCTGATGGTGGGGCATAGGGTCACTGTGGGCTTGTGCTGTCTGGGGAGCCTGTGGGCAGTGAAGGGTTCCACACTGGGGTGAGGCTCTGGGCAGAGAAAGTCCATCCAGTCCTTGAGAGGTTTGGGAAATACCTGGAAGTTTGCAGGTCCTTTACCTGAGGCATGATCTTGCCACTAGGGGGCCTGGCACCCAGGAAGCATTGGGGGCAAGGTGGGGGCTCTTCCCGGTGGGCACTGCAGAGGGGGTGTAGACGCAACAGGTACCATGGGCATGGGCATGTCATGTCAGGTTCTGATCCATGGGGAGACCCCCACAGGACAGCTCATGCTTCATCAAGAAGCATGAGCCGTTCCCTGGCAGGACCCGCCCCATCCGATGCCACACACCCACACAGGCTGGGATGCATCCATTTGTAGAAACAATCTTGGAAACAGGACAGTGTCTGTCAGGGAGATTGATTCAGCCCTCTCCCCTCTCTCTCCTCTGCCACCAATTCATGATCCCCTAAACTGTCCCAGGTAGTGCCTAGAACTCAGTTGCTGACTATTCAGCCTCCATCCTTTTCAGGACTTCCTTTCCCAGAATAGAAACAGTGCACTGGAGGAGGGGGAGCTCTCGGCTCAGACTTTTGCTTGGTCTGTAGCCCAAGAACCGAAGGTTTGAGTGTTGCCTCGTTTTCTCTGGGCCAAGGAGGAGTAGATGGTTGTACCCAAGTGCCGTTTTGAAAATCAGATGATCTGAATGAGTGTTTGCTCTAAGCACTGAGATACTTCCAAGTACTGCTTCATTGACCCTCATGGCCTGTGTACATACCTGAGAGGTTTGGGGTTTGTGGGGATCTCTATTTGCTCCAGCCTTTGTGATCAGGAGACCCTGTGGTGCCAGGGGACGTTCTTGACCTCATGCATCCCAAGCCTGTACTGAGTCTCCTGAGCCTTCTCTCTGGCCTTCTGGACAGAATTTTAACTCAAAAAGTGGAAAATGCCCTGGACCATGCAAGGACAACCCACAAACCGGAAATATCTCAACATTTAGGTGGGAAAGCAGGGGTGAGAGGCATTCTCCACTCCTCTCTCCTGGGATATAGTCTAAGGTGGGGGTGGGGAGGTGGTCATTTATTATTGCTACTCTTTGAACTATTTCTATGGGGGTGAGTATTTCTGCTCCTGGGACTCCTTATTGTGTAGTGCTGGAGGACATGTCTCCTATCTGAGCTCTGTTCTCTGTTGTGGGTTATTTCTCCCCCCAGAGCTCTTGTGTTTAGTATTGGAAAACAATTTTCCCCAACATCGCTAGTGTTATTTTCTGGAGGAAATTTCAGCTCTGCTCATCCCTGGTGCCAAGTAATTGTGAACATTTCTGTCCCCGGAACCCTGCTGTCTATTGTTAGGGGAAACCTCTGCACCCCATGTCACTGGTGCCTACTGCTTGGGGCCTGTTTTTGCCTCCCAGACCACTAGTGTCTATTATTGGGGGACATTTCTGCCCTCCACATCCCCGGTGCCCAGTGTTGGGGGACATTTCTGCCTCCAGATGCACAGTCTTGCCCACACTACCAGCTTGTCCTTCTTGACTGTTACCACCTCCAGCTCCTCGGGCTTTATGATCTCCACTGTGTTCGCCTCCACTTCAGTGCCCTTAGATTGACTGAAACTGGATAGACTGCGGGGCAGCCCCAGGCTCTCACCCAACCAAGGGAGGTGGAGGGCTCGGGGGCAGAGTCAGCCTGGTTCCGACCCCCAGGGTGTCCTGCCTCCTGACCCCCATTGGGGGCTTCTCCCTCCTGAGGACCCTGACACACATTTTCAGGACACTTTTGTGTCAAAGCAGCAGCCAAGTCCTGGCCTGAATCAGGCCACTGTGGAATGTCCAAGTGGACTGTCACTGCTCAGGCAGAGTCACAAGTGGAGGGCCAGTGCTGTCACCCCCTTTCCCTCCCTCACCCCTTCCCACTAGCAGGGAAATCCCTCTTATGGCCTCTAAGAACTTGAGCAATCCTTCCTTAGGGCACTGCGAAAAGGCCGGCCCTGTCTGCTTGCAGCACTTTTCTTTGGGTGCTGGCACCACACCCAGACATTCTCAGGCTTTACTCCTGACTTAGCTCAGGGACCATACCTAGTGGAACTAGGAGGGCCCATTGATCCAACGTCAGCAGTGTGCAAGACGATCACTTTATCTGCTGGACTAATGCCCTGCTCCAAGCAGTACTTTTCTTTCAGCTGCTTCCCACCTAAATCTCCTTCCTGTAGAGTTGGGCACCATTAAAGATGCCTCACTCCCCCTTCTGTACGGCACAGTGCCCAGGGAGACAGCCCCGTGGAACCCGAGGCTTCCACTCCTGAGCACTTTCAGACTTTTCAAGAATGGGCCCCAGGGATATTGCAGGGGTTAAGGTGCTTGCCATGATACGGCCCAGCACTGTTCAAGTCCTGATACTAGGATCTCCTGAGCCCTGCTGAAGAGGAGAGGGGACCTCTGCCCACACTTCCCGCAGGCTAACGTCAGACAGAGCAGGAGCTGCCATGAGGCACAGGGTCTGGGAGAGACAAAGACAGGCACGGAAATCACTCGGGATGGCCCAGAGGTGGTCTGTCACTCTGTTCAACTTAGAAACCAGGGAAAATCTCCCAAATTTTCCTACGTTATTGATATGCTCCAGATCTTCTCTGCACCAAGAAAGCTTGGTCATTTCTTGTTCCATACTCTCCTGTCAGCTGCTTACTAATACCCCGACGCCCATCAGATCTGCTGTAAAACGGATCTCTCGCCTTGTGCGGTGTTCAGACTTTGGAACTATTCATTCCATTAGCACTATTATCTCATCATGTTCTCCCACTTGCCAAAATGTGCCTTTTTTTCCTTTATGGGTCACACCCAGAGATGCACAGGAGTTACTCATGGCTCATGCACTCAGAATTACTCCTGGTGGTACTCAGGAAACCATATGGGATTCTGGGAATCAAATCCAGGTGAGCCGTGTGCAAGGCAAACACCCTACTCACTGTGCTATCACTCCAGTCCCAGCTTCTTGATTTTTAGTTAGCTTTAGGCAGAAATTTTGGCAAAGTACGTATGTGTTCATAGTCGTTAAAAACTCAAAGTTATATTAGTGCTGCAATTCTCATTTGTGAAACAACAAAACTCACTACCAAGCAGGGGAGAAAGCAAGACAAGACCAAAAGGAAAAAGAGCAACACCCAAGCAGTGGCACCTGGTGCACAGGAGGAGTTGGCAGAGAGCATGGCAGCTGGGTGGCACTGCCACTCATCCAGTGGAGACAGCACTAACACAGTGGAGTGGTTAAGGCCAGGCCCCAGCACCTCCAGTGGAGACAGCACTACCCCAGTGGAGTGGTTAAGGCCAGGCCCCAGCACCTCCATTGGAGACAGCACTACCCCGGTGGAGTGGTTAAGGCCAGACCCCAGCACCTCCAGTATGCCCTTGGTCTAGAGGAGGCGCGAACTGGCAGGGCAGACAAGGGGCGAGGAGTAAGAGGGGAGCCGGAGCAGGAGCAGGGGTCAGGGGTGGAGGATGCGGAAGGGCAGAAGGCAGGCCCCAGATCATTGCCCCAGAGGGCCATGACATGCTGCAGGAGAGAACAAAGTGCCAATATGACACCAGGCAAGTTGTGACCCTCTATGAATGGGAGTGGCAGACATTCAAAGTTGGGTAGCTTCCAGAAATGTCTACTGACATCAGGACCACTTGGACAGTCTGACAGAGTCACAGGGAGTCCCCAGGCAGGCAGGGAAGGCAGGGTAACTTTGTACCTACACTCCCAAGAAAAGCCTCGTGGAAACCGTCGCCCCATGACCCCCAAGACAGGGCAACATAGGAAGCAGAGCTCATTGAAGGTATCGGAGGTGCAGCGCTTCCCTGCTTTTACTGGACACGAGAATCCATGGTCTCAGCAGATGCTGGGGGTTCCATATGGAAAACAAGGTTCTCTCTGTTCCTCATTTTAGTATCTTATTGGCATTAGATCTCCAGACAGAGCTAGAAGCGCAAATAAATGTCCACTTTGACACTGTGTATTCCCACTTTGGATAATACCCTCTCCAGGCGCTCTCTAATGGCAGTATCATGCCCCTCTGCTGGTAAACTCATGCTAGGAGTGAGCCTCCAGAGACAGCGACAATGTCAGGTAGACCGTGAGGTGTGGCTAGGGATAGGGAAAGATACTGCACAGGTGTGGGAGGCAGGAATAGTGGTGGGATGCAGCTCAACTGGGAGCAACCCATTGGCCTCAGTTGAGAAGTCATGACCTGCGCCGAGTAAGTGTGGTCGGTCCTGCTGGTCACATTGTGGTACCCAGCCCTTCCACTCTCTTGAGTCTGTTTTCCTCTAGTGCCCAATGATTGACTGGCCTGAACCTCAAAAGATATGCTTCCCCCTTTGTAAATTGTTCCAGGAAGCAGACCCCTGTTTGCCTTTGGGCCAAAGGATCCAGAGACAGGAGGAAACCTCCGTCACTGTGGACCCGTTGCCCAAGGATTCAAAAACTCAGCCACCTTCTTCAGGAAGACCCTGGCTCTGGACTTAAGAAAATCCTCGTTGGAGCCCTGGAATGGACCATCCTGCAATCTGTAGATGATAAGGTCCTAGTGTCAGAAGCCTAAAAGGACTGAAAGAGAGCCTCAGAGGCTCTGCTGCAGCTCTTGGTTGAGGCTGAGCACCAGACCTCCTGGAAGAATGAGCATTTAGAAGTGAAAAAAAGAAAAACAAATAACCCAAAAAATCCCTTTCAAATCAGCAGTAGGGCTCTAGAGGCATAGAGGTTGATCCTCTTAGTGCCTGAGAAAGGGCACCAGGCTCTAGGTGCCCTGACCCAGGGTAGGGCCATTGGCAGAGGTCTGGGCATACCTGTCTCTGAGGCAGGGGGCTCTGATCTCTCGCTGTGCCACAGAGGTAAACAAACTATCTACCTCCAGGTCCCCATTCAGGGGTGACACTGATGACTAACAAAGGGCCCCAGTGGCTACCAATTGCCCAGATGGCACAGTCCCTGGGATTATGATGTGAAAACCCACATCTAACTTTTGCGACTCTAGATTTTGATGTGAAAACCCACTCTAACTTTCGCGACCCCAGCCTTTCTGCTTATTGGATGGGACCCCATCCTCTGACTTGCAAGAAGCAGTGGACTAAATCTCTTGCTCAGAACCACTGTACAGTTCAGGAGCAGTTTCCAACATGAGTGGCATCCGGATAAAGACCATAAGAATGAAGCCCTGAATCCCTCTGGAAAGACTGGGGGGGGGGGGGGCGCTCGGGGAGGGATAGGGACAAGCACGAAACATGGTGAGACCCCACGATCTCTTAATTTTCATATTAAAAGGTAAAGGTAAAAGGTAAAGGCACTCCCGTTGATCGTCGATTTGCTCAAGCGGGCCCAGTATCGTCTCCATTGGAGACTTTGTTGTTACTGTGACTGGCATATCGAATACTCTCGGAAGCTTGCCGGGCTCTCCGAGAGGGGCGGAGGAATCGAACTCGGGTCGACCATGTTGACCGCTTGTAAGGCGACCGCCCTACCACTGTGCTATCGCTCTAGCCCCCGGAGCTTCTTGGCCTTTTGGCTAAGATCAAGTGTAGTATCTGTTCATATTAAAAATTGAAATTTATTTCTTTGGATTTATTTTTTGATTGGGTTATTATTTTATGTTTTGAGTTTGTTCCTGCACATATGGATGTGTTGGAGGCTGTGTACCTTTTTTTTTAATCCAAGAATTTTCTTTTTATTATTTTTTTATCGATTGTAGCCTGCCCACAGGGCAGAGTCTGGCAAACTCCCGTGGTGTACCAAATATGCCAACTACCAGTAACAATGATGGGTATCATTCTCCTAAGTAGCCTTGAATATAATCTCAGGGCTAGGATGAAAGAGACGTTACTGAGACCTGCTCGAGTCAATCGACAAATAACAGGATGGCCCTCCCGTTGATCGTCGATTTGCTCGAGCGGGCCCAGTAACGTCTCCATTGGAGACTTTGTTGTTACTGTGTCTGGCATATCGCTGGAGCGATAGCACAGCGGGTAGGGCATTTGCCTTGCAATAACAGGATGATGAAATGAAAAATGAAAAATTTTTTTATTAGTGAAACACCATGAGGTACGATTGTAGACTTATAAATTTTTGTGCTTGGGTTTCAGTCACACAATGATCAAGTACCCATTCCTCTACCAGCACCCATCCTCCACCACCACGGGTCCCAGCATCCCTCCCACTCCCCAACCCCCTTACCACCCTGCCTCTTTGGCAGTGCATTCCCCCTTGTTCTCTCTCTCTCCAATTGGGTGCTGTGGTTTGCAATAGAGGCACTGAGTGGTAGTCATGTTTGGTCTATAGTCTACTTTCAGCATGCATCTCCAACCCTGGGAGGATCCTCCCAACACCCTTTATTTGGCGCTCTCTGCTCTATCTGAGCCTCCTTGGAGGCTGTGTAACTTCTTTACATGCAGAGTACGAGTCTCAATGTTGTTCTGTTTGGGTCATCTTGCCACTCCTAGTACGCAGCATCCCTGCCATGGGGGCACGTCTGCAATTGCTTTGTGTAGCCCCATAGCCTCATAGCCCCATAGCCCATTCCTCAATGGGAAGGGGCAGAGGAGGGGAGAAGGGAGGGGGCAGGAAGGAGGAGGGGGAGAGGAGAAGGGCGGGAAGGAAGAGGGAAGAAAGACAAGGTTGGGGTAGATGAATATGATTTTGACAGGGTAGGTAAAAGACGGAATTACAGGTGAGTAAGAATTCTGTTGAACCATTTCTGACTCCTGGGGGGAACACATCACTTTCAGGCAGGTCACTTCGTGCCCTGGGATGGGTGTCTGCAGCCTCCTTACCTCACGGGCATCACAGTCTGTCTGAACTTCTGTCAACACAATTTGTCTTTGACGGGTTGTTGGCTCAGGTCTGTCTTGGATCTGGGTGTGATTTCCACCTCTAGGTGAGAGGGAGCATGGGGTGTGCATGGGGTGTCTTTAGGAAGGACACTGCCTTCTGGTTCTCACAGAACACTTGGGGTTCCAAGGCGGGTGTAGCCCGTAGGATGGCGGGGATCAAACCCAGATCAGCCACGTGCAAAGCAACAACCTACCACTGTAGTATCGCTCCAGCCCTTGAATTTCTTCTTCAAGGAAGTTTCTGTTCAGTATTCCTCTCTGCATTTGTTTGATGGGGTTGGGAGATATTTTTTTGGTAAAGTTCTACCAATGTGCTATATAACTTGGATATTAGCCTTTCATCAGCTAGGTATTGGGTAAATAATTTTTCCCAATCTGTGGGCTAACATAGTAGCTTAGACGCCATTGCGTTTTTTTTTTAGAAAAAGCATTAGATTGGTGTATCTTTGATTTTTCTGTTCTCTTTTCAAGCTTTATATTTTGCTGACATTTTTGCAAATTTTTATTTTGTTTTTATAAAGTTGTTTACAATAATTCATTACATTTATTATTCAAACACCAATTCCACCACCATCTCACCTTCCCACCACCACATTTTGAAGGTTACCACTCCAAATCTTACAGGTACTCTCTTGGGGTCATTGACAGCATACTCAGGGGCATGCAGATGACAGGCTCTAGACATGGTGAATCTCATGGCAAGGGCCACCCACAATCTAGAAGCAACTGCCAACTGCTGGCAGGACACACCTCGCCCAAGACACATACCCACATGGGCTGGGATGGATCCATTTATTGAAACAAGCTTGGAAATAGGACAGTGACTGTCAGAGAGTGACCCAGCATGCCTCCTTCCTCTCTCTTCTCCTCAATTCATTAGTGCCCAACCAGCCCCCAAAGAGTGTCTAGAACTGGTTGCTCTGATGTTTCCAGCCCCCATTAGCTTCAGGGCTGCCATATGGAGAAACGGGACTGTGTACTGGGGAGGGAGAGCTCCCACCTCAAGCCCTTGTTTGGCTTTTGGAGCTATCATGACTGAGGTTGGAGTGTGGCCCAGTTTAAATTTCTGCTCCCAACATCCCTGGGGCCTAGAGGTAGGAGACATTTTTGTCCCACTGATCCCTGCGGTCAAGTGTTGGGGGACCTTTCTGCCCCCTTGATCCCTAGGGTCTAGTGCTGAGGGAAAGTGGAAGAGTGGGGAGGAGGGAGGAAGGAAGAGGTTGGGAAGAACTGAATCAGGGCTAGATTAGTTGGAATTGAAGAACACAGGGTACATAATCAGGGTAGAAAAAGTGGATTAATGGTGAACAAGCTTGCCAGCTGAACTCAAGCGGACGAGCTGGATTCTGGTTATTTGGGGGCAGGTCATTACAGGATCCGGATCTGAGGTCTGCGGCCTCCTGTTCCTCACAGACAGGAACAGGAGGATCCCTCTGGGTTCTTCACAGAATCCATCATCCCGCTCCCCAGGTCTGGACACCAGACCTTAGTCTCAGACCTTAGTCATCGAGATCCTTAGGCTTCTCACACGCCACCAGCCTGTCCTTCATGACCATCACCTCGAGTTCCATAGAGGTCATGGTCTCACAAACCTCCACTATGTTCACCTCCAACTCTGTGTTCTTCGACACTGGATTGACTATGGGGCACTCCAGGGTCTCAGCCAAGCAAGGAAGGTGGATGCATCTCAGGGTTCCCGCCTGGCTCCACCTCCCATAGAGCCCCACCTCCAGATCCCCATCAGGAACTTCTCCCTCCTGGAGACCCACCACACCACTCACCCTCTCCAGGGTACCCTTGGAATTCCAGCAAGGCCTGGGGCACAGTTGCTCCTGATTTCAGGACTGAGAATCCCCTAAAGATGAAGGCACCAGGTGAGTAGGCAGGTCTAGGGCCTGATGCGCCTTCCTGTCCCTGAGCCCCTGCCCACCCCCTCACCTGGGTTTCCCTCAGCTCCCTGAAGGTGGCCTCTAGCAGGGCCTGCTGCCTTGTTAGCACCTGCTGCAGCTGGTCCATGAGCTCCTTGTGCCTCAGCACCTGCTCAACCTTGGAGCCCACGTGAGTGGGGCATTCAGGTGTGGGGTTGCAGCTGTGTGCTACTTTTGGTACCAGCAGAAGCATTCCAGGCTGCAGGCACTGCACCTTCTGGTCTTGCATGCACATCTATGTCATGAGACAGGGCCGAAGGCTGTCCAGATCCCACCACAACATTCAGGGCCCAGACACACACACACAGGCCCAAGGAAAACAGCACATGTGGTAACCTGTCCCGAGCACATTCCTCAGGGGGTCTTTCTCCCAAGACCTAAGAGATGGGCCTCCCCTACCTCAACCCGGCAGCCTCCCCGCTACTAGGACCGTCTGTGTGCAGTGAGGGCCAGTCCGCACCCCCACAACCCCTCTAGCCTGTTCTAGATTTTGTTATATTATAGAGGGTGGCATCCTGGCCTCTCCTTCCTCCCACCAAACCAGACGGGCTCCTACCCTCACAGTGGGTCTCCCCCGGCACCTTCTGTCATTTCTCCATATCCACCTTGTCCTGATTCACTCCCCTTGCAGCTGATCCGGAGCTGACTCTGCAGTAGCACCTGCTCCTCCTCCTGCTCATTCTCAGAGACCGACACTGGTCAGAGGCCATGTCCTACGGCGGGAGGCCGAGATACTAGTCCTGTTGCTGCCGCAGGCACTCACCTGTTTGTCCTGCAGTCCCACCTGTGGGCGCAAGGCTGGGAGTGCGGACAGGCAGCCAGGGCATCCTGCTCTGGGTCCAGGGATGTGGAGGTCAAGCACCGACTCCCAGGCCCAAGGCTGGCAGCGCCTGGGCAATCTGTGCCCTGCACAGGCCCCCATGGTCTTGCTCCAGGGGCCTAAGAGATGAGACCTCCCTTGACTGGGGACCCTGTCTCCTGTCCTGTGCTCAGGGATCACCCCTAATGTTGCTCAAGGATCCATAGGAGGTGCCAGGAATCCACCCAGGATAGAAGTATGCAAAACAGACACCTTACCAGCTGTTCGAGCTTTTGATATATTACATTTCCTTGTTTGTTTGCTTCTTTGTTTTTGGTACCACAGCAGGGATTAGTCCAAGCCATGCTCAAGGGACTCTATGGGACGCCAGAGATTGAAGTCAGATAGCCCAAGTGCTCTTCCTTCTCTACTATATCCCGGCCTCTTTTATCGTTTTCAAAATAAAATTTTAACTTACCGTTGATTTTGCTATATTGCATCCCATTAGGAATACCACTTTACAATGGTGCGTGTGAAATTCCCAAATGCTCCAGTGAGTCCCACTGCAATCAGAACCGCCCGTCCCACTCTTCCCCCTCCTCTTTTTGCTATACTTGGACATTTATGGAGGGACATACCCAGTGTTGCTCAGGCCTCACTCCTGGCTCTGTACTCAGTGACGACTCCTGCTGGGGCTTCGGGATCATATGGGGTGCCCGGGGTCACATCTGGATTGGCTGGTCAACAAGGCAAATGCCCTACCCTTTGGACTACCTCTCCAATCCTGCAAGATACTTTTCTTGAAAGAAACTTACTCAGTAAGATGTGAAGGGATGACGTGTTCAAAAGAGAATGTGAGCTGAAAGAGCTGACCACTCCCCCTAATTTCTAATGGCCAGTAACTGCCGGTACCTTTCAATCACAAACTGCCACTAGGGAAGGTCCCTTGGACCTGTCCCCCACCCCCATCTCTGTACCCTGAGAGGCCTCTGCAGGTTCCCTGCAGCATTTTCCCACTTCCATCTAATGCAAATGAAATTTCGTTGCCACTTATAAATGCCCATACAGATTTTCCTCTTAAAGTAAATGAAATAATCATTTTTACAAAAGAAATTAAGTAATGACATGTTGAATGGTGCTCAAAGCAGGACACATTTGAACCACTGATCTACTCGTCATGGACTCTTTCCAAACTCAAGTCTAGCATCACATCTCCCCAATTCTATAATGTTCCCAGCGCCTCAGCTGAGCTCTGGACTTTACCTCAGAAAATGTACTACACATCTAATTCTATAAATCCAAATATAAGCCATTCTCCTCTTAAAATTTATTTTTATTAAATCGATGTGAGATAGAACCTTACAAAGCTGTTCATGATTAGGCTCCAGTCATCGTTGTTCACCCATCCCTCCACCAGTGTACATTTCCCACCTCCAATGTCTCCAGTGTCCCTCCCAACACCCGACCCCCCCCCCACCTCTCCACCCAGGCCAGCCTTTTTTTTTAATGTTTATTAGTGAAACACCATAAGGTACAGTTATAGACTTACAAATTTTTTGTTTGGATTTCAGTTATACAATGACCGAGACCCATCCCTCCACCAGTGCCCATTTTACACCACCACAGATCCCAGTATCCCTCCCACCCCCCTTCCCCCCACCCCACCCTGGCTCTGTGGCAGGGCATTCACTTTTGTTCTCTCTTATTGGGTGTTGTGGTTTGCAAAAGAGGCATTGAGTGTTAATCATGTTCGGTCTATAGTCTACTTTCTGCATGTATCTCCCATCCTGGGAGGATCCTCCCAACACCCTTTACTTGGTGCTCCCTTCTCTATCTGAGCTGCCTTTTCCTCCAGCATGTGTGGCTGGCCTCCAAGTCATGGAGCAAACTTCCTGGTACTTATCGCGACTATTCTTGGGTGTTAGTCTCCTATTTTGTTTCTTGATATTCTACAGATGAAGGCAATCTTTCTATGTCTGTCCCTCTCTTTCTGACTCATTTCACTTAGCATGGTACTTTCCATGTAGTACCACTTGTATGTAAATTTCATGAATTCATACTTTCTAACAGCTGCTTAGTATTCCATTGTGTAGATGTACCAAAGTTTTTTAATCAGTCATCCGTTCTCAGGCTCTTGGGTTTTCTCCAGATATTCAGGTCAGCCTTTTTGGAAGATGTTTTTATTATCTATCTTTCTCTCTGTTTGTTTCTGTCTCTGTCTGTCTCTGTCTCTGCCTTTTTTCTCTCTCTCTCTCTCTTTCTCTGTCTCTCTCTCTGTTTATCTTTCTCTGTCTCCCTTTTTGTAGTTTACAATACAGATACTGAAAGGGTATCATGAATATCCCTTTACCTACTTTTAACACTCAAGGATTTCAAATTTGGACAAAAAATAGAAATGTTGTTTCAGGCACGTTGGCCAAAGGGAGAACTGGAAATGGTCTCTGCTATGGACAAGCAGGGATCTGTAGATCTGCAATGACTGACCACAGCCTGGGCCCTGCTCTCAGTGTCCAGACAAGTCCTGAAGACCGGGAGGTCTCCAAACGCCAGATAGGGATGGGATGGACACCTGCCTGCCAGGAACTCCTACAGAAGATGAAGGCCTCAGGCCACCTGGGTTCACTAAACTGGCCTGGTTTCTCATCTTCAAAATGGCCAGGCCTGGTTATCCGTGACATGACATGACAGGTAAAATACTCATAGTATTATACGTGTATCTCCTGGGTGGCTCACCACAGTCTTGGAAGAAGAGAGTGGGAGTCTGGTGTTCTTTGGGAGGTCAGGAACTGCGCTCAAGGGCCGCTACTTTTCCTTAGCTGCCGGAGGGCAGGGCTGGCACATGTCCAGCACTCCCCTCACCCTGCCACCTTTCTGCCCTAAGAGGAGTCTTCCACCTACCCCGAGACTTTCAGGAAGTGCAAGATGACATGTATTTCCTAGCCCATGGGGAAGTACCTTGTGACCCTGGGGGCTCAGGCACCAAATTTCCAACTGTGGGCTAGTGTTGGGTAAGGACTGGAAGGAAGAAGCCCTCCACATGCCCCCTCCCCTGCCCCAGGAACGGACCCTTTTGCAAGCTCCCTGAACCCCACGGCTCTCACAGCGGCAGGTATCATGCCCTAGACTCACCACACTCAGGAAGACACAGGGGTCCCAGAGAGTGTTGGCAGAAGAGGGGACCTGCTTGGTATCCCACTGAGCAGTCAGCCTCGCCCTGGCGGTGTCCCAGGAGCTGCCTGTCAGCGCAGTGCGGAGTGTGAGGATCCCATGCGGGCCTCATCGGGTCTCTGCTGTTTCCTAGCCTGTGACTATTTCTCTCTTGCATCTACAATGTGGGGTCCCTCCAAAATGACTCTGGAATTGATCTTTTTATGTGGGGTTGAGGGCATTGATTGGTCTAGGATGTTGACTCCCAAATTCCAGGTAAAGCCCATATGTTTCCTTTGGTTTTCGGCATGTGGCTCAGTGAGGATGTTGGGAATTTTCTGCTGTGAAACTATGTAGACCGAAGGGCGTCATTTCCCAGACCAGACTATCAGGGAAATGTTAGTTTTTCTCTCCTTGATGGCCTTGTTACGCTCTTGAGCTCCTGGCAAAAGGACCCCTAAACAGACACTGCTTGATGCTTGATGCAGTCACAGGTGGGTCCTGATCTCATCCTGGACATTCATCTTACTAAAGCTTCAGTTTCCCAGTAATTGTCCTTGATTCAAACATTCCCAAATGTGCATCACTTGGAGGGACTTGGATGGACCTCGGACAGGCGCCAGGCAACCCTGATTTGGACAAGGGAAGGCCTAAGGTCCCACATGTGAGATGATCCACAGTACATCAAGGGACAGTCTCTGGCCAAAAGAATGGTCACAGACCCCTTGGGTCTGGGATAGACAAAATAAAACTGGCCCCAGGTTTGGAGTCTGGGGAGTAGGAGCAGATGACATGGGCCAGGAAAAGCCAACAGATCTGACCTTTCGTGCCAGACTTTACATTGAACTAAATTTGAAGCAGCAGATTGAAGGAATCTGTAATTCTCTTACTGAGCTTATGCAAGATGACAGGCAACATTGATGAGAAGCAAATTTCACCATTGCTGTAAACGTTTAACTTAAAGAGGTGAGGAAACAGAAAGTGTAGAACCGTGGGTCTTCTGGCAGGGAAATCTGGAAGCATGCTGGGGGTGAGCAGGGTAGGAAACGCTCGGGCACTGAGGGTCTGCCCCAACGGCACTGCTGCCAGCACCTAGAGTAGCCCTGGTCTCCTTGGTCACAAATACTACCAGTAATAGAAATGGGGAGTTGTGCTGAGCCCCCAGGGTCGACTCTCTGGTGCACTGAGCTAACACCATGGATTGCCTGAGGCTGCCAAAGCAGATGCAAACTCTGCAGGCGCCCGCAGAGACCAGACAGGGGAAGGAGACAGAGTCTGGGTGGGTGGCGGGGTGCGGGGCAGGAATCCTGACAAAGGTCACCAGCAAGTGCAGACCTGGGTGCTAGTTTCATCTTGATTGACAGTTGACCCTTGATGAACATGGAGTCATTGAGAATATACCCTGGATGGTGGGATCATGACGAGGGGGGCGGGGGACAGGGGGTGGAATGTGCCTGTTAACTGTGCTCTGCTCATTTGCCTGAGCAGCCCAGAGGTGAAAAAACATCACCCCAAACCCAGGGCTGATACTGGTCTCCTCACTGCTCTGTGTGCCCCAGAGGCCAGATGGGGGCTGTGGTGATTGGGAACAGGAAATGGGTCTCTAACTCAACTGGCCACTCAGGTAGAAAAACACCTTACAGGTCCAGAATGCCATGGGCAGTAAGGGTCCAGAACCAAACTGACTCCCTGGCTGCAGTTGTCTTTCCAATCAATGGGCCCTGGGCCTGCTCAGTGCCCAGCAGGGAGGAAAAGGTGTTTTCTCCAATGAGGACTGAACGCTGCTCTACTCAAACCAGTCAGGAGGGGGAGGGGGCTTTGAGCCAGTTGAAAGAATGAACTCGAGAAGGGCCAGGGAGCTGGAGGCTGGTCAGGCCCAGCCGTGGTCAGGTTTGGCCACTCCTGAGGGCCTCACTGTCGAATGCACATCTCTCAGAGTCAGGCCAGAAATGAGAAACAATCCCAGAGAGTCACTCATCACTAAGCATCGCCAGAAGATTAACCTGCAGGTGCTAGTTAGTCAGGATCAGCCGCAGCGGGGTGAGCTAAGGGGGGCTCACAAATGATTCTGTCTGCCAAGCCTAAGGGAGGGAACCAAGCAGGAAGCAAGAGGCAGAAGTGAAAAACTAGGCAGGACCTCTGAGAGACCCACTCTAGGAGGTGGAGAAGATGGATGGGTCAGGAATCACCGAATTTGACAAGAATCCAATATGAGGTTTGCTCTGACAAAATGGTGACCAGAACCAAATGGCAACCGGCTGAGTGGACAGCAACATTCCTGGAGTCAGAGATCAACTTGTCCCAGGTGAGGAAGAAAAGACTTAATGCCCACTTGGTGACAGGAAGCCACCAGGTTTCATTCCATGTTCCTTATCATTGACCCACGAACAGATGACTAGGACCAGACCAAGACAACTTAAAAGCCCCCTGAGTCTAACCCAGGGCGCGGGTGTACCACTGTCTCACCTGAGGTTCGGAGAGTCTGCCCGGGAGCGCCCCCAGTAAGCTACTTCTATTTCCTTAACTTTATTTATATGTCTCTGTCCTTCTGTCTGACCCGGATGGGGTTCCCAAATCTCTCACCGAGCAAGAGACTAACGGAGAGCAGGTTACCCGAGCAGGGATGGAAGTGGCTCCGGGAACGCTCAAACACTGAGCATAGAAACGGGAATCACCATTGTGGGAGCACCTGAGAGCAGTAGGCACCACTGCATGTTAGATGAAAGTTGTTACCGCAGAATCAAGGTAGCCTGTAAACAACCTACATAATTAGGCTGTGACCTGCTACTGCCTCTTTGGGGGATAGCTGGGTAGAGCCTGCACACATGGAATACACTAGGATGCTTCCAGCAAATTCTTGGGTGCCACCTGTCTTGGTGAGACTCTGTATGATCCTAAAAGGAAAAACTCCAAAGAAAGTCGTTCAATGGGAGAACAGCTCTCACCACCGGCAAGGGGTGAGAGGGCTCAAGCCGCTGATCCCCACAGTCTCTCAGCTCCCCAAACCTCAAGGAAAACCTGGACTTGGTGTTTCCAGAGCCCAGGGGCCCAGAGGCAGGACACAGAGAACTAAGCCCAGAGCCCCAGTAGAAGCTTCGAGAGGGTGTGCAGGATATGTGTGAGGTGTGAAGATCCATGAGAGTGAACGGGCGGCCCCAGGCCCATGGTGCAGTTAGAGGGGAAGGGCTATGAACTGGGCACCCAGGGGTAAACCGGGACCTGCCTGTGCCTGCCCTGAACAGCCCTACCAGGCTGATCCCTGGTGCCTCCCCGATCCCTGGTTCCCATCCAAGTAGGAATGTGACAGGCAGGAAGGGGCATGGCTGACCAAATTCCTGGAAATGACTGGAACAGGATGGCTCTGCCTTCTGAGGCTTTGCCATCTGGTCTGATACATGAATCTGGACACACTTCTTGTCACCAGTAGAGTGTCACTCAGCCAAGGCTGTCCCACCAGGTCCAGGTGTGCAGGAGCAAAGAGGAGTCAGGGCCTGGTTCTCAATTACATGGGGTCTGACCGTGCTGTGATGGTGGCAGTGGGACTTGTATTAGGGAATCTGATGGTCCACAAAGAAGTGGGGTGCTATTATCAGGGATCAGCTCCGTACAGACTCAGGGACACTAGAAACATGTTCCATCCACGGCCCCATCCTGCTCCACTGATAACACACTGTCTTCCTGCTAGGGTGGGTGCCATCCAGGGGGAGCCTGGCTGAGGGGACAGCACCTTGGACCCACCTGCTGCAGGAGCACTTTCAAGTGCTCATCCTGAGAAACCTGATGTGGCCACTAGGGGGCAAAGTGGGGTCTGTCCCTGGTGCCACTGCAGAGGGGAATGGGGAAACAGGCACCAGGGGCAGGGGAGGCCATGGAGGTGCTGCAGTGGAAGGCAGGGCTCTGGGTGCTGCATCCTGCCCTCCCTCCTGGGGACGCATCCGTGATTGAGACCTTCAACCCTTGGGGTGGACTCTCCTGGGGTCATTGACAGGCTTCACACAGGGGCAGGCAGGTGACGCATCTTGGCATGGTGACATGGCCGAGGCTTCCCACAATCTAGAAGCAATTGTCAACTACTGGCCAGACCTGCCCCGCCCAGTGACACACACACCCACACAGGCCTGGGATAGATCCATTTATTGCAACAATCGTGAAAATCAGACAGTGGCAGTCAGGGAGAAAGCCCGCCTTCCTCCTTCCCCTCTTCTCAGCCAGCAATACAAAGTCCCCAAACAGCCCCAAAGAGTGTGTAGAATCCGGTCACTGTATGGTACCAGCGGCCAAGCTTCAGGGCTGTCATGCGCAGAAACAGGACCCCACAATGGGGAGGGGAGAGCTGAGTTGTGACTTCTGACCTCCAAATCATTGTTTGCTAGTGCTGGGGGGATATATCTGCCATCCTGATCCCTGGGACCTTGTGGAGAGGGACATTTCTTCCCTCCGATCCCTCGGACCTTGTGGAGGGGGACATCTCGGCCCCTCTGATCCCTCGGACCTTGCGGATGGGGACATCTCGCCCCCCCCCGATCCCTGGCGTCTAGTGGTGGGGGGGACATCTCGTCACCCCCCAATCCTGGCGTCTAGTGGTGGGGGGGCATCTCTGGCCTCCCTGTCAATCGCGTAAAGTTGTGGGGGGGCATCTCTGGCCGCCCCAATACCTGGTGTCTAGTGGTTGGGGGGGCATCTCTGGCCCCTCGATCCCTGGCGTCTAGTGGTCGGGGGGCATCTCTGGCCCCCCCAATCCCTGCCGTCTAGTGGTGGGGGGGCATGTCTGGCCCCCCCGATCCCTAATGTCTAGTGGTTGGGGGGCATCTCTGGCCCCCCATCCCTGGCGTATAGTGGGGGGGCATTTAAGGCCCCCCCATCCCTGGCGTCTAGTGGTGGGGGGGCATCTCTGGCCCCCCGTTAATCCTTGCCATCTAGTGGGGGGGAATCTCTGCCCCCCCCAATCCCTGGCGTCTCGTGGTGAGGGGGCATCTCTGGCCGCCCCAATACCTGGTGACTAGTGGTTGGGGGTGCATCTCTGGCCCCCTCGATCCCTGGCGTCTAGTGGTCGGGGGGCATCTCTGGCCCCCCCGATCCCTGCCGTCTAGTGGTGGGGGGGCATCTCTGGCCCCCCCGATCCCTAACATCTAGTGGTTGGGGGGCATCTCTGGCCCCCCATCCCTGGCGTCTAGTGGGGGGGGTATCTCTGGCCCCCCGTTAATCCTTGCCATCTAGTGGGGGGGAATCTCTGGAACCCCCCAATCCCTGGCGTCTAGTGGGGGGGAATCTCTGGCCCCCCCAGATCCCTGGCGTCTAGTGGTGGGCGGGCATCTCTGCCCCCCCGTTAATCATTGCCATCTAGTGGGGGGGCAATCTCTGGCCCCCCCGATCCCTGGCGTCTAGTGGGGGGGCCATCTCTGCCCCTCCTTAATCCTTGCCCTCTAGTGGGGGGGGAACTCTGGTCCCCCCGATCCCTGGCGTCTAGTGGTGGGGAGGCATCTCTGCCCCCCCCGAATCCTGGCGTCTAGTTGGGGGGGCATCTCTGGCACCCCAATTTCCTGGGGTCTATTGGAGGGGGAAAATGTGCCCCCTGATCCCTGGGGTGTCTAGGGGTGGGGACATTTCTTACCCCACATCTCGGGGTCTAGTGGATGGAGACTTTACTGTCCCCCTGATCTCCAGTTTCTTGAGATGGAGATTAGTTGTGGCTTTGCCCTGATCCCTGGTCTTGCAGTGAGGGATATCCCTGGTTCTAGTGGAGGGAGAAGAGCAAAGGGCCAAGGTGGAAGGCAGAACTCGGGTGGCGTGGGGAGGACGGGGCTGGGCTAGATCAATTGGGTGAGAGCGGCAGCGTGCGTCGGTGCAGTACAATCGAGGTGTCAGCGGGGTGTCAGGCTGCCAGTGGAGCTCTTGCTGACCAGCTGCGTTTTCTGGATTTTCGGCGGGTCATTACAGGACCTGGGTCCGATGACGGTGGACGCCTCTTCCTTAAGGACAGCAACAGGAGCGTCTCTGGATCTCACACAGGCCATGGTCCCTGCCCCCTGGGACTTGACTGACTCCTCCAGCTCCTGGATTCTGGCACTCCTCCTGCCTGGCCCCCTGTGCCTCCTCCTTCTCTGTGGCCTCCAACTCCTCACGTTTTGTGTCCAGGAGCACCTGTGTGTTGTTCGTCTCCACGCCAATCCCTTTGGAGTGGATGGGATGTGGGGCAGCATTAGGGTCTCAGCCAAGCAAGGGAGGTGGGGGGCTGGGGCCGCCTGGCTCCCCTCCCCAGTAGCCCCGCCCTCTGACCCACAGGGGCTTCTCCCTGTCACTCACCCTTTTCCAGGACTCCTTTTCACTTTACCAGGTTCTGCAGCTGCTGTTTCCGCTGCTGAGTCCCACAGAAGAGCACCTGGGGTGAAGGCACTAGGTGAGGAGGCAGGTCTAGGGCCTTCCTGCCCCAGAGCCCGTGGTCCCTCTCTCACCTGGTCTCCCTCAGCTCCCTGATGGCGGCCTCCAGCAGGGCCTGCTGCCTTGGTGGCACCTGCAGCAGCTGGTCTATGGGCTGCTTCTGCCGCAGCATCCGCTGGTACAGCTGCTCCTCCTTGGAGCCCAGGTGACAGCGGGCATCCAGGTGCTCTTGTCGGCAGCTATGTGCATTTCCAGGTACCAGCAGAATCGGCCCCAGGGAGGCCACTGGCACTGCACCATTTAGTCCTGCCCTGGCATCTGTGGGAGGTAGGACAGTGTCTGTGAGGACAGGCAGAAGGACCGACTACATCCCAGCCAGGAGATGCAGGGCTCAGACCCTCAGCCACAGGCCCCCATGGGGTCTTTGTCCCAGAGCCTAGGAGTTGGGTCTCCCTCTGCCTCAGACCCTGACTCCTACCTGGCAACTGCCAACTCCAGACCCCTCTGTGTAGTGTGGGCCAGTCAGTGCCACCACAGCCCTCAGTTAGGGCATTCTCACCTTTCATTCCTGCCATCACCCAAGGCAGGCTCTTGGCCTCACAGGGGGTATCACCAGCCCATTTCACAGAGCAAGAAAGTCACAGCACAGAAGACTGAATTGTTATGCCCCAAGAATACCCCAGGGTGGAGGGGAGCTGATGGCCAGCAAACCCCTGCACCCTCTCTCAAAACTTTTCGAGTACGGCAACTTTTCGTGGGCTCGCAGTGAAGACATGTTGGAATGATAGGTGATAATTGGAGATGATAGGAGACTCGTTCAGCGCCAAGACTGGGGAATGTTACCCAGACCCCTTCCATTGTTACAGAGACACAACTCGAGCCTGGCCGGGCTCCCGGCCGGCCACCCCACAGCCCTCAGACTCCAGGCAGTGCTGCGCCCCCTTCTCTCACCCCAGCTCAGTCCCCTCGGCCCCCACTCGCATCCGCAGTTGTTCTCAGAGTTCACCCGTTGTTCCTGGAACCTCCTGCCTCCACCTGTCCTTTGAAATGTTTTCAACGATGTGGCTGTTCCGGGGGCACCCAGAGGCAGGTAAACCTGAGAGGAAGCAGACAGTCAAGGACCCCAGACCTTCAACCCCACCCAAACTTCATGGTCCACAGCCCCGACTCTTGGTTCCTCCTGCTCATCTCGGGGGCTGCTCATTTCTCACCGCCATCTGCTGCTCGGGGCCCCTTAAAAAGTGGATTCTTTCCTGCTTTGGACCCACTGGAGCCCTCCTGGCAGTGCTGGCAGGGACACGAGGGACAACTAGAAACAAGCGTTCTATGTCCCGGCCCTAGAGCTCTCTGCATTTTCAGGGTCGTAACATTCTGGGGAGTGGACAGCTGACCCCATTTCCTCTGGCTGCCCGCAGAGCAGGACACAGGTGTGGAGGGACAGGGAGACTCGCCCAGCTCCTGCTCCCAGCCGGTCTCCCGTGTCACAATGCCCCATTCAAAGGACCCCTCCCTGGAAACTCGAAGTCAGTCCTCCCCGACTTGCCCTCCTCAGACATCACAGACTTCAAGCTCCTGGTGCTGTGCACCAACACAAATCACTCAACCCTTAAGGATGACACTCTGCATTGCAAACTTCTGCCTTTATCAGATACACTTGATGTTTTAAAATTCTGTTCTTTCAGCTCTTTCTGTCCCAAACAAGAGGGGAAGGGTGTTTTTGCACAGTTAAACCCACTGCCAGGAGGGTCTGTGGTGAGGTTTCTGGGAGTCGGGGACCCTGCTTTGACTCCCCAGCTCCTCAGTGATGCCCTGAGCTCCCACCCCCATTGTTTCCTGAGTTGGGTGGGCCAGTGTCCAGCCACCCAGGTCTTTGGTCAGCGGGAGCCCAGGAAATCCTATTCTGGTGGCAGGAGGAAACAGGGCCTGGAGAGAGGGTCTCTGGGGACTCCCATCCCAGAGTCCTGGGAGACCCTGGCGAGGACAGAAGTTGCTGGAGGACAAGACTGCCTGAAAACGTGGCTGTCAATGGCCATAGGCTTTATCCTGGGCCTCCTGGCCACACACTGACCAGTGCAGAACCAGCGCATGGCCCAGGCTTGGCGGGTTAGCACCGACCTAGCACTTTTTCTTCCCATCTTTTCATGCTCTGCCAATTTCCAATGATCCCCTAGGGAAAGGGTCAACATGCAGAAGGTGCATTGGGGCCACTTCTCCCTTAAGCCTCCTTGAGAGAGGGTGTCCCGAGGGGCGGGGCCACGAGCATTTCTATAGGCAGGGATGTGGCCGTGGCCTCGGGACACTCTGAGTGATTCACCCTGCCTTGCCCTCCTCAGACATCACAGGCTTCAAACTCCTGGTGCCAAGCACCAGCCCAAATCATTCACCCCTAACGGATGAGGCGCTGCCATGTGACTCTCCGCCTTTACAAGATATATCTGATGTTTTAAAATTCTGTTCTTCCATCTCTTTCTGTCCTAAATTAGACGGGAAGGGTGTGGTCGCACGGTAGGAGATTTTTGGCAGGAGGGTCTGTGGTGAGGGGTCTGTGTACCCGGGGACCCTGCTTTGACTCCCCAGCGCCACTGAGGCAGCTCCTCAGCATTGCCCTGAGCTCCCACCCCCATTGTTTCCTGAGCTGGGGAGCCAGTGTCCAGCCACCCAGGTCTTAGAGAGCAGGAGCCCAGGAGGTCCTATTCTGGGGACAGGAACGGACAGGTCCTGGAGAGGGGCTCTCTGGGTACTACCATCCCAGAGTCCCTGGAGAACCTGACCAGGACAGAGGCTGCTGGGGACAAAACTGCCGGAAGACTTGCTGGAAATGGGCCCGGGCTTGATCCTGTGGCCTCGGGGCCATACACTGACCAGTGCAGGGCCAACGAAGGGCCTTTTCTTACCGTCCGTTGCGCTCTGCCAATTTCGAAAGATGCCCTAGAGATGACCCCTAGAGGTTACCCGTAGATGACCCGTAGAAGGGTCACCATCTGGAAGTGACCCCTAGATGACCCCTCAAAGGGTCAACAGGGGGAAGGTGTGATGGGGCCACTTCTCCCTCAAGCATCCTTGAGAGAGGGTGCCCCGAGGGGCGGGGCCACGAGCCTTTTTTATAGGCAGGGAAGGGGGCGTGGCCTCGGGGCTGCAACCCCATTGGCCAGGGAGAAGTCTAGAGCTCCCAGGGGTAACCTCACAAAGAAGGCTGCACCAGCCTCTGCCCTGCTGGGCCTGACGGGCCTCCCCGACCCCAGCCGGACCCTCGGGCACTGCCTCCTACCGACGATGGTGGCTTGGAACTCTGTGGGCCCCACGGTGGGCCAGGAGCACTGACCCTTTGGGTCTCCCGTAGCTCAGTCCACGACTTTCTCATTCCCAGAGATCACGTCCCCCCATGCCCAGGCTGGGCAGCAGCTGCCAGGATTCGCCCCTGAGCACCCCTACGTCTGGCCTGGCTGCTGCTGTGGGAGCCCAGCGAGCCTGGCAGAGGGGCTGTCCTGGTCGCTGTCCCAACCGCCACTCACTCCCTGCCCCTCTCCTTTGACTCCTTGGAACCCCTGCCCCGCTGCCCTGCCCCTCTCCTCTCCTGAAGCCCGCAGAGTTCTTGCTCCCGCCTTATCCGGTGTCCACGTTCTCTCTGTCCTTCTGTCTCTGCTTCTTCCCAGACTGGCAGCAGCCAGTTTGTGTGGCCTTTGAGCCCCCAGACCCAGTCAGTCCCTGACCAATTCCCCCTGTTGCTCAGAGACTTCCCTTTCTGAGTCCTGGAGGGCTCTTAATGACCCCACAGAACCTCCCCACCCCAGCTCTGCCCCTTTCTCTGAGACTCGGTCCATCCTACTGGGAGCTGGACACCAGAATTGGCCTTGGGGTACCTTGATGCTTCTCTGGTATTGATCCCGGCCTGCTCTGGAAATCCCTCTCAATACACACACTCCCAACTAGGGCCACTAAGCCTGGCCACGCTGCCCTCACGAGTCCTGCAGCCTGAAAGGAACCTCAACTCCCCCATATCGCCCGTGCCCACTATGGCATCTACGAATGCACCTGTCCTCCCTGCCCTGAGCACATTCAGGCCCCAGTGGTCTGCGACTGTCTCCTGTAGCTCTGACATCTCCCCCTCTCACTTTCGCTGGGCTGAGAATCAAATTTATCTCTGATGGTGGGGCACAGGGTCACTGTGGGCTTGTGCTGTCTGGGGAGCCTGTGGGCAGTGAAGGGTTCCACACTGGGGTGAGGCTCTGGGCAGAGAAAGTCCATCCAGTCCTTGAGACGTTTGGGAAATACCTGGAGGTTTGCAGGTCCTTTACCTGAGACATAATCTGGCCACTAGGGGGCCTGGCACCCACTAAGCATTGGGGGAAGATGGGGGCTCTTCCCGGTGGGCACTACAGAGGGGGTGTAGACGGAACAGGCACCATGGGCATGGGCATGTCATGTCAGGTTCTGATCCATGGGGAGACCCCCAGAGGATAGCTCATGCTTCCTCAAGAAGCATGAGCCGTTCCCTGGCAGGACCCACCCACCCAATGCCACACACCCACACAGGCTGGGATGCATCCATTTGTAGAAACAATCTTGGAAACAGGACAGTGGCTGTCAGGGAGACTGATTCAGCCCTCTCCCCTCTCTCTCCTCTGTCACCAATTCATGATCCCCGAAACTGTCCCAGGTAGTGCCTAGAACTCAGTTGCTGACTGTTCCAGCCTCCATCCTTTTCAGGACTTCCTTTCCCAGAATAGAAACAGTGCACTGGAGGAGGGGGAGCTCTCGGCTCAGACTTTTGCTTGGTCTGTAGCCCATGAACCGAAGGTTTGAGTGTTGCCTCGTTTCCCCTGGGCCAGGACGGGTAGATGGTTGTAGCCAAGTGCCGTTTTGAAAATCGGATGCTCTGAATGAGTGTTTCCTCTAAGCACTGATATCCTTCCAAGTACTGCTTCATTGACCTTCATGGCATGTGTACATACCTGAGAGGTTTGGGGCTTGTGGGGATCTCTATTTTCTCCAGCCTTTGTGATCAGGAGACCCTGTAGTGCCAGGGAACGTTCTTGACCTCATGCATCCCAAGCCTGTACTGAGTCTCCTGAGACTTCTTTCTGGCCTTCTGGACAGAATTTTAACTCAAAAAGTGGAAAATGCCCTGGACCATGCAAGGACAGCCCACAAACCGGAAATATCTCTACATTTAGGTAGAAAAGCGGGTGTGAGCAGGCATTTTCCACTCCTCTCTCCTGGGGTATAGTCTAAGGTGGGCGGTGGGGAGGTGGTCATTTCTTATTGCTACTCTTTGGACTATTTCTATGGGGGTGAGTATTTCTGCTCCTGGGACTCCTTATTGTGTAGTGTTGGAGGACATGTCTCCTATCTGAGCTCTGTTCTCTGTTGTGGGACATTTCTCCCCCCAGAGATCGTGTGTCTAGTATTGGAAAACAATTTTCCTCAACATCCCTAGTGTTTTTTTCTGGAGGAAATTTCAGCTCTGCTCATCCCTGGTGCCGAGTAATTGTGAACATTTCTGTCCTCGGAACCCTGCTCTCTATAGTTAGGGGTAACCTCTGCACTGCATGTCACTGGTGCCTACTGCTTGGGGCCTGTTTTTGCCTCCCAGACCACTAGTGTCTATTATTGGGGGACATTTCTGCCCCCCACATCCCCGGTGCCCAGTGTTGGGGGACATTTCTGCCTCCAGATGCACAGTCTTCCCCACACCGCCAGCTTGTCCTTCTTGACTGTTACCACCTCTAGTTCCTCGGGCTTTATGATCTCCACTGTGTTCGCCTCCACTTCAGTGCCCTTAGATTGACTGAAAATGGATAGACTGAGGATCAGCCCCAGGCTCTCAGCCAACCAAGGGAGGTGGAGGGCTCGGGGGCAGAGTCCGCCTGGTTCTGCCCCCCCCGGGTATCCTGCCTCCTGACCCCCATTGGGGGCTTCTCCCTCTTAAGGACGCTGACACTCACATTTTCAGGACACCTTTGTGTCAAATCAGCAGCCAAGTCCTGGCCTGAGGCAGGCCACTGTGGACTGTCCAAGTGGACTGTCACTGCTCAGGCAGAGTCACCAGTGGAGGGCCAGTACTGTCACCCCCTTCCCCTCCCTCACCCCTCCACCTAACAGGGAAATCCCTCTTATGTCCACTAAGAACTTGAGCAATCTGTCCTTAGGGCACTGGGAAAAGGCTGGCCCTGTCTGCTTGCAGTACTTTTCTTTGGGTGTTGGCATCACAGCCAGACATGCTCAGGCTTTATTCCTGACTTAGCTCAGGGACCATACCTAGTGGAACTAGAGGGGCCCATTGATCCAACGTCAGCAGTGTGCAAGAAGATCACTTTATCTGCTGGACTAATGCCTGCTCAAAGCAGTACTTTTCTTTCAGCTGCTTCCAAACCTAACTCTCCTTCCTGTAGAGTTGGGCTCCCTTAAAGATGCCTCACTCCCCCTTCTGTACGGCACAGTGCCCAGGGAGACAGCCCCGTGGAACCCGAGGCTTCCACTCCCGAGCACTTTCAGACTTTTCAAGAATGGGCCCCAGGGATATTGCTGGGGTTAAAGTGCTTGCCATGATGTGGCCCAACCCTGTTCAAGTCCTGTTACTAGGATCTCCTGAGCCCTGCTGAAGAGGAGAGGGGACCTCTGCCCACATTTCCCGCAAGCTAACTTCAGACAGACTACCCTGGAGAGCAGGAGCTGCCATGAGGCACAGGGTCTGGGAGAGACGAGACAGTCACGGAAATCACCCGGTATGTCCCAGAGGTGGTCTGTAACACTGTTCAACTTAGAAAGCTTGGAAAATCCCCCAAATTTTCCTACGTTATTGATATGCTCCAGATCCTTCTTTGCACCAAGAAAGCTTGGTTATTTCTTGTTCCATACTTCCTGTCAGCTGCTTGCTAATACCCCGTCGCCCATCAGATCTGCTGTAAAACTGATCTCTTGCCTTGTGCGGTGTTCAGACTTTGGAGCTGTTCATTCCATTAGCACTGTTAACTCATCATGTTCTCCCTCATTCCAAAATGTGCCTTTTTTTCCTTTATGGGTCACACCCAGCGATGCCAAGGGGTTACTCCTGGCTCATGCACTCAGGAATTACTCCTGGTGGTGCTCAGGGAACCATATGGGATTCTGGGAATCAAATCCAGGTCAGCCGTGTGCAAGGCAAACACCCTACTCACTGTGCTATCACTCCCGTCCCTGCTGCTTGGTTTTTAGTTACCTTTAGGCAGAAATTTTGGCAAAGTTCGTATGAGTTCATAGTCGTTGAAAACTCAAAGTTATATTAGTGCTGCAATTCTCATTTGTGAAACAACAAAACTCACTACCAAGCAGGGGAGAAAGCAGCAAGACAAGACCAAAAGTAAAAAGAGCGACACTCAAGCAGTGGCACCTGGGGTACAGGAGGAGTTGGCAGAGAGCATGGCAGCTGGGTGGCACTGCCACTCGTTCAGTGGAGATAGCTCTACCCCAGTGGAGTGGTTAAGGCCAGACCCCAGTATCTCTAGTGTGCCCTTGGTCTAGAGGAGGCAAGAACAGGCAGGGAAGACAAGGGCCAGGGAGAAAGAAGGGAGCCAGAGCAGGAGCAGGGGTCAGGGTTGGAGGATGAGGAGGGGCAGAGGGCAGGCCCCAGAGCATTGCCCCAGAGAGCCATGACATGCTGCAGGAGAGAACAAAGTGCCAATATGACACCAGACCAGCTGTGACCCTCTGTGAATGGGAGTGGCAGACATTCAAAGTTGGGTAGCTTCCAGAAATGTCTACCGACACCAGGACCACTTGGACAGTCTGACAGAGTCACAGGGAGTCTCCAGGCAGGCAGGGAAGGCAGGGTATCTTTGTACCTACACTCCCAAGAAAAGCCTCGTGGAAACGGTCGCCCTATGACCCCCAAGACAGGGCAACATAGGAAGCAGATCTCGATGAAGGTATCGGATGTGCAGCCCTTACCTGCTTTTGCTGGGCCCGAGAATCCATGGTCTCAGCAGATTCTGGGGGTTCCACATGGGAAACAAGGTTCTCCCTGTTCCCAACTTTAGTATCTTATTGGCATTAGATCTCCTGACAGAGCTAGAAGCGCAAATAAATGTCCACCTTGACATGTGGATTCCCACTTTGGAAAATACCCTCTCCAGGCGCCCTCTAATGGCAGTATCATGCCCCTCTGCTGGTAAACTCATGCTAGGAGTGAGCCTCCAAAGACAGCCGCAATATCTGGTAGCCCATGAGGTGTGGCTAGGGATAGGGAAAGATACTGCGCAGGTCTGGGAGGCAGGAATAGTGGTGGGATGCAGCTCAACTGGGAGCAACCCATTGGCCTCAGTTGAGAAGTCATGACCTGCGCCGAGTCACTGTGGTCGCTCCTGCTGGTCACCTTGTGGTACCCAGCCCTTCCACTCTCTTGAGTCTGTTTTCCTCTAGTGCCCAATGATTGACCGGCCTGAAATTCAAAAGATGTGTTTCTCCCTTTGCAAATTGTTCCAGGAAGCACACCCCTGTTTGCCTTTGGGCCAAAGGATCCAGAGACAGGAGGAAACCTCAGTCACTGTGGACCCGTTGCCCAAGGATTCAAAAACTCGGCCACCTTCTTCAGGAAGACCCTGGCTCTGGACTTAAGAAAATCCTCCTTGGAGCCCTGGAATGGACCATCCTGCAGTCTGTAGATGATAAGGTCCTAGTTTCAGAAGCCTAAGAGGACTGAAAGAGAGCCTCAGAGGCTCTGCTCCAGCTCTTGGTTGAGGCTGGGCACCAGACCTCCTGGAAGAATGAGCATTTAGAAGTGAGAAAAAGAAAAACAAATAACCTAAAGAAATCAGCAGTAGGGCTCCAGAGGCTAAGAGGTTGATCCTCTTTGTGCATGTGAAAGGGCATCAGGTTCTAGGTGCCCTGACCCAGAGTAGGGCCATTGGCATAGTTCTGGGCATACCTATCTCTGAGACAGGGGGCTCAGATCTCTCGCTGTGCCACAGAGGTAAACAAACTATCTACCTCCAGGTCCCCATTCAGGGGTGACACTGATGACTAACAAAGGGCCCCAGTGGCTACCAATTGCCCAGATGGCACAGTCCCTGGGATTATGATGTGATAACCCACATCTAACTTTTGCAACTCTAGATTTTGATGTGAAAACCCACTCTAACTTTCGCGACCCCAGCCTTTTTGCTAATCCGATGGGACCCCATCCTCTGACTTGCAAGAAGCAGTGGATGAAATCTCTTGCTCAGAACCACTGAACAGTTCAGGAGCAGTATCCAACTTGAGTGGCATCCAGGTAAAGACCATAAGAAAGAAGCCCTGAATCCCTCTGGAAAGGCTGGAGGGGGGTGCGCTCGCAGAGGGATACAGACAAGCGTGAAACATGGTTAGATCCCATGATCCCTTAATTTTCATATTGAAAATTGAAATTTATTTCTTTGGATATATTTTTTGATTGGGTTTTTATTTTATATTTTGAGTTTGTTCCTGCACATATGGATGTGTTGGAGGCTGTGTACCTTTTTTTTTTATCCAAGAATTTTCTTTTTATTTTTTTATTAGTGAAACACCATGAGGTGCAATTGTAGACTTATAAATTTTTGTGCCATGGTTTCAGTCACACAATGATCAAGTACCCATTCCTCTACCAGCAGCCATCCTCGACCACCACGGGTCCCAGCATCCCTCCCACCCCCCAACCCCCTTCCCACCCTGCCTCTTTGGCAGTGCATTCCCCCATTTTCTCTCTCTCTCTCTCTCCATTTGGGTGCTGTGGTTTGCAAGAGAGGCACTGAGTGGTAGTCATGTTTGGTCTATAGTCTACTTTCAGCATGCATCTCCCACCCTGGGAGGATCCACCCAACACCCTTTATTTGTTGCCCTCTTCTCTAGCTGAGTTTCCTTGGAGACTGTGTAACTTCTTTACATGCAGAGTGAGTCTCAATGTTGTTCTGTTTGGGTCAACTCGCCACTCCTAGTACGCAGCATCCCTGCCATGGGGGCACGTCTGCAATTGCTTTGTGTAGCCCCATAGCCTCATAGCCCCATAGCCCCATTCCTCAATGGGAAGGGGCAGAGGAGGGGAGAAGGGAGGGGGCAGGAAGGAGGAGGGGGAGAGGAGAAGGGCGGGAAGGAAGAGGGAAGAAAGACAAGGTTGGGGTAGATGAATATGATTTTGACAGGGTAGGTAAATGACAGAATTACAGGTGAGTAAAAATTCTGTTGAACCATTTCTGACTCCTGGGGGGAACACATCACTTTCAGGCAGGTCACTTTGTGCCCTGGGCTGGGTGTCTGCAGCCTCCTTACCTCACGGGCATCACAGTCTGTCTGATCTTCTGCCAACACAATTTGTCTTTGACGGGTTGTTGGCTCAGGTCTGTCTTGGATCTGGGTGTGATTTCCACCTCTAGGTGAGAGGGAGGATGGGGAGTGCATGGGGTGTCTTTAGGAAGGACACTCCCTTCTGGTTCTCACAGAACACTTGGGGTTCCAAGGCGGGTGTAGCCCGTAGGATGGCGGGGATCAAACCCAGATCAGCCACGTGCAAAGCAACAACCTACCACTGTAGTATCGCTCCAGCCCTTGAATTTCTTCTTGGAGGAAGTTTCTGTTCATTATTCCTCTCTGCATTTGTTTGATGGGGTTGGGAGATATTTTTTTTTGTAAAGTTCTACCAATGTGCTATATAACTTGGATATTAACATTTTATCAGCTAGGTATTGGGTAAATAAATTTTCCCATTCTGTGGGTTATCTTTATAGCTTAGACGCCACTGCTTTTTTTAATTAAAAAAAAGTATTAGATTGGTGTATCTTTGATTTTTCTGTTCTCTTTTCATGCTTTAAATTTTGCTGACATTTTTGCAAATTTTTATTTTGTTTTTATAAAGTTGTTTACAATAATTTATTACATTTAATATTCAAACACCAATTCCACCACCATCGTACCTTCCCACCACCATATTTTGAATGTTACCACTCCAAATCTTAGAGGTACTCTCCTGGGGTCATTAACATCGTACTCAGGGGCATGCAGATGACAGGCTCTAGACATGGTGAATCTCATGGCAAGGGCCACCCACAATCTAGAAGCAACTGCCAACTGCTGGCAGGACACACCTCGCCCAAGACACATACCCACATGGCCTGGGATGGATCCATTTATTGAAACAAGCTTGGAAATAGGACAGTGTCTGTCAGAGAGTGACCCAGCATGCCTCCTTCCTCTCTCTTCTCCTCAATTCATTAGTGCCCAACCAGCCCCCAAAGAGTGTCTAGAACTGGTTGCTCTGATGTTTCCAGCCCCCATTAGCTTCAGGGCTGCCATATGGAGAAACGGGACTGTGTACTGGGGAGGGAGAGCTCCCACCTCAAGCCCTTGTTTCGCTTTTGGAGCTATCATGTCTGAGGTTGGAGTGTGGCCCAGTTTAAATTTCTGCTCCCAACATCCCTGGTGCCTAGAGGTAGGAGACATTTTTGTCCCACTGATCCCTGCGGTCTAGTGTTGGGGGACCTTTCTGCCCCCTTGATCCCTAGGGTCTAGTGCTGAGGGAAAGTGGAAGAGTGGGGAGGAGGGAGGAAGGAGGAGGGTGGGAAGAACTGTATCAGGGCTAGATTAGTTGAAATTGAAGAACACAGGGTACATCATCAGGGTAGAAAATGTGGATTAATGGTGAACAAGCTTGCCAGCTGAAATCGAGCGGAAGAGCTGGATTCTGGTTATATGGGGACAGGTCATTACAGGATCCAGATCTGAGATCTGCGGCCTCCTATTCCTCACAGACAGGAACAGGAGGGTCTCTCTGGGTTCTTCACACAATCCATCATCCCGCTCCCCAGGTCTGGACACCAGACCTTAGTCTCAAACCTTAGTCATCCAGATACTTAGACTTCTCCCATGCCACCAGCCTGTCCTTCGTGACCATCACCTCGAGTTCCATAGAGGTCATGGTCTCACAAACCTCCACTATGTTCACCTCCAACTCCGTGTTCTTCGACACTGGATTGACTATTGGGCACTCCAGGGTCTCAGCCAAGCAAGGAAAGTGGAGGCATCTCAGGGGTCCCGCATGGCTCCACCTCCCATATAGCCCCACCTCCAGATCCCCATCAGGAACTTCTCCCTCCTGGAGACCTACCCCACTACTCACCCTCTTCAGGGTACCCTTGGGATTCCAGTAAGGCCTGGGGCTCAGTTGCTCCTGATTTCAGGACTGAGGATCCCCTAAAGATGAAGGCACCAGGTGAGTAGGCAGGTCTAGGGCCTGATGCGCCTTCCTGTCCCTGAGCCCCTGGCCACCCCCTCACCTGGGTTTCCCTCAGCTCCCTGAAGGTGGCCTCCAGCAGGGCCTGCTGCCTTGTTAGCACCTGCTGCAGCGGTTCCATGAGCGAATTGTGCCTCAGCACCTGCTCGACCTTGGAGCCCATGTGAGTGGGGCATTCAGGTGTGGGGTTGCAGCTGTGTGCTACTTTTGGTACCAGCAGAAGCATTCTAGGCTGCAGGCACCCCTACCTTGACCCGGCAGCTTCCCCGCTACTAGGACCCTCTGTGTGTAGTGAGGGCCAGTCCACACACCCACAACCCCTCTAGCCTTTTCTAGATTTTGATATATTATAGTGGGTGGCGTCCTGGCCTGTCCTTCCTCCCACCACCGCAGGCGGGCTCCAACCCTCACAGTGGGTCTCCCCCGGCACCTTCTGTCATTTCTCCATATCCACCTTGTCCTGGTTCACTCCCCTTGCAGCTGATCCGGAGCTGACTCTGCAGTAGCACCTGCTCCTCCTCCTGCTCATTCTGAGAGACCGACACTGGTCAGAGGCCACGTCCTACTGCGGGAAGCCGAGATCCCAGTCCTGTTGCTGCCGCAGACACTCACCTGTTTGTCCTGCAGTCCCACCTGTGGGCACAAGGCTGGGAGTGAGGACAGGCAGCCAGGGCATCCTGCTCTGGGTCGAGGGATGTGGAGGTCAAGCACCGACTCCCAGGCCCAAGGCTGGCAGCGCCTGGGCAATCTGTCCCCTGCACAGGCCCCCATGGTCTTGCTCCAGCGGCCTAAGAGATGAGACCTCCCTTGACTGGGGACCCTGTCTCCTGTCCTGTGCTCAGGGATCACCCCTAATGGTGCTCAAGGATCCATAGTAGGTGCCAGGAATCAATCCAGGATAGAATTATGCAAAGCAGACACCTTACCACCTGTTCTAGCTTTTGATATATTACATTTCTTTGTTTGTTTGCTTCTTTGGTTTTGGAACCACAGCAGGGATCAGTCCCAGCCATGCTCAAAGGACTCTATGGGATGCCACAGATTGAAGTCAGATAGCCCAAGTGCCCTTCCCGCTCTACTATCTCCCAACCTCTTTGATCTTTTTCAAAATACAAATTTTAACTTTCCATTGATTTTGCTATATTGCATCCCAAAAGGAATACCAGTTTACAATGGGGCGTGTGAAATTCCCAAATGCTCCAGTGAGTCCCACTGCAATCAGAACCGCCCGTCCCACTCTTCCCTCTCCTCTTTTTGCTGTACTTGGACATTTATGGAGGGACATACCCAGTGTTGCTCAGGCCTCACTCCTGGCTCTGTACTCAGGGACGACTCCTGGTGGGGCTTCGGGATCATATGCGGTGCCCGGGGTCACATCTGAATTGGCTGTCCACAAGGCAAATGCCCTACCCTCTGGACTACCTTTCCAATCCTGCAAGATAGTTTTCTTGAAAGAAACTTACACAGTAAGATGTGAAGGGAGGACGTGTTCAAAACAGAATGTGAGCTGAAAGAGCTGACCACTCCCCCTAACTTCTAATGGCCAGTAACTGCCTGTACCTTTCAATCACAAACTGCCACTAGGGAAGTTCCCTTGGACCTGTCCCCCACCCCCATCTCTGTACCCTGAGAGGCCTCTGCAGGTTCCCTGCAGCATTTTCCCACTTCCACATCTAATGCAAATGAAATTTGTTTGCCATTTATAAATGCCCATACAGAGTTTCCCCTTAAAGTCAATGAAATAATCATTTTTAAAAAAGAAATTAAGTAATGACATGTTGAGTGGTGCTCAAAGCAGGACACATTTGAACCACTGATCTACCTGTCATGGACTCTTTCCAAACTCAAGTCTAGCATCACATCTCCCCAATTCTATAACGATCCCTGCGCCTCAGCTGAGCTCTGGACTTTACCTCAGAAAATGTACTACACATCTAATTCTATAAATCCAAATATAAGCCATTCTCCTATTAAACTTTTTTTTCATTGAATGGATCTGAGATAGACCCTTACAAAGCTGTTCATGATTAGGCTTCAGTCATCATTGTTCACCCATCCCTCCACCAGTGTACATTTCCCACCTCCAAAGTTTCCAGTTTCCCTCCCAACACCCGCCCACCCACCTCTCCACCCAGGCCAGCCTTTTTTAAAAAATTTTTATTAGTGAAACACCATAAGGTACAGTTATAGACTTACAAATTTTTGTGTTTGGATTTCAGTTATACAATGATCGAGACCCATCCCTCCACTAGTGCCCATTCTCCACCACCACGGATCCCAGTATCCTTCCCACCCCCCATTCCCCCCATCCCACTCTGGCTCTGTGGCAGGGCATTCCCTTTTGTTCTCTCTCTCCTTTTGGGTGCTGTGGTTTGCAAAAGAGGCATTGAGTGGCATTCATGTTTGGTCTATAGTCTACTTTCAGCATGCTTCTCCCATCTAGGCAGGACCCTCCCAACACCCTTTACTTGGTGCTCCCTTCCCTATCTGAGCTGCCTTTTCTTCCAGCATGTGTGGCTGACCTCCAAGCCATGGAGCAAACCTCCTGGTACTTATCTCGACTATTCTTGGGTGTTAGTCTCCTATTTTGTTACTTTATATTCTACAGATGAATGCAGTCTTTCTATGTCTGTCCCTCTCTTTCCGACTCATTTCACTTAGCATGGTACTTTCCATGTAGTACCACTTGTATGTAAATTTCATGAATTCATCCTTTCTAACAGCTGCTTAGTATTCCATTGTGTAGATATACCAAAGTTTCGTTAACTGTTGCCTACTGACCAAGTAAAAGAATGCTTGATTTTTCATTCCCCCTTTGTCCTGCTCAAAGCTGGGCAACTTCCCAGGTTTCTGGGCTTTCAGGGATTCCCCACAAAACCCCAAGCAAGGCTGCTATCAATGCGGACAGCCAGGCCATTTCAAAAAGGAATGTCCCAACAACCCCTTGAGGAAGAAGGGGGGAATCACCCGGGCTATGTCCCAGATGCAAGAGAGGCAATCACTGGGCAGCCGAGTGTAGCTCCCGACCGAATAACTTAGGCAATCCACTGCCACAGGGAAACGGCGGGAGGGGCCTGCCTCGGGCCCTGCAAGCCTTCAGGCAGGAGGCCTATCAGACATCCGGTCAAAGTATCAGCCCACTCCAGATAGCTTCCCTCCCTCTGTCAGGGGCTCCTCAATTCCCAGCTCAGGTCTAGACCTTTATGCCTCTGTCCGGGCGGTACTAACACCATCTATGGGAATTGAAAGTTTGGAGACGGGGGTCTATGGCCCCCTACCACCCGGAACCACTGGCCTCATTCTAGGGTCAGAAAAGGCTCTCCTGCAAGGATTGCAGATATACCCAGGATCTATCACAGAGAGCTACATAGGACAAATTCATGTCTTGGCAGATTCCCCCCGTGGCATTGTGACGATAGAAAAGGGACAGCTGATTGCACGCCTGCTCCTCCTCCCGACGTGGCAAGACCCCACCTCGACGCTCTCGGTCCAGGGTCAGACAAACGAAGACTGCTCAGATAATCCAGCCCAAATATTTTGGATTGCCCATATGGCTTCCAGACCACGCTATGCGCTAAGAATCAACTCAAAGGAATTCTCTGGGCTATTAGATACTGGTGCGGATGTCTCAGTCATATCCAGTAAATATTGGCCTGCCAACTGGCCTGCCACAATGGCTACAGCCGTTTTGCAAGGACTTGGCCAAGTCCGACCCAGCCGTAGCGCCCAAGTATTGACCTGGGAGGACGCCGAGGGCCATAAGGGCCAGTTCCAGCCTTATATTGTCCCAGACCTCCCCACCAATCTTTGGGGACAAGATATACTCTCAGCTATGGGCATGGTTCTGGTTACATCACCCAGTCGCTCGCAGATATCGCCAGTCTCCTTTAAGACCATAGCCCATATCACTAGTGACTGCCCATCCTCCGGGCAGGAAAATCCCGTGACTTTAATGCACATTGAGGAACTGGAAGAAACTAGCCCTTTTTAATCAGGGCCACTGTCGAGCAGCCTCCCACCCCATTTACCTGGAAATCAGATGATCCAGTCTGGGTGGAGCAGTGGCCCCTACCTAAAGAGAAATTACAGGCCGCACATGCCCTAGTGTCTGAGCAATTAGAAAAGGGGCACATTACCCCATCCACATCTCCCTGGAATACCCCAATCTTTGTTATAAGGAAAAGGACAGGCGGGTGGAGATTATTGCAAGATCTCAGAGCAGTCAATGCCACCATGCATCCAATGGGGGCCCTGCAGCCAGGGCTCCCCCATCCCTCCGCTATACCAAAGTCCTGGTAATTGTTAGTGATAGATCTTAAAGATTGTTTTTTCAATATTCCATTAGCTCCTAAAGATTGTCAAAGATTTGCCTTCTCTCTACCTTCCCCCAATTTTCAGGAGCCCTATCAGTGCTAGCAATGGGTAGTCCTTCCCCAGGGCATGACTAATAGTCCCACTATGTGTCAGATATATGTTTCAGCGGTTTTAGCGCCAGTCCGGGCTCGTTTCCCCAGTGCACTTTTGATTCATTATATGGATGGCATCTTAGCCGCCTGCCCCACCAAAGACCTGTTACTTCAACTCTATGATCATGTCCGGGTCGCCCTGGAATCAGCAGGCCTTGTAATCTCCCCGGACAAGGTACAGCTCTCCCACCCATACAGATATTTAGGATACACCATTAACAAGGTGGGAATAGTGCCTCAAAAAATATAGTTTGCCACCTCTCATTTAAAGACTCTACACCAGTGGCAACAGTTTTTGGGAGAACTCCAATGGCTCCGACCATCCTTCTCCCTGCCCACGGGAGAGCTCAAGCCTCTTTTTGAACTATTGAAGGGGGATTCTGACCCCTCCTCACCTTGTCAATTGACCCCAGAGGCACAATTGGCTCTTAGAAAAGCAGAGCATGCCTTAGAAGAAATGCAAATACACCATATTGATTACAATCTACCACTACAATTTATAGTGCTTGCTTCAGAGTTTGCCCCAACTGGAGTTTTCTGGCAGATTGGTCCATTATACTGGGTCCACCTCTCAGCTTCCCCCACCTGAACGGTGATTCCCTATCCCACCTTAGTTTCTCAATTACTCTGGAAGGCTAGAACCATAGGGTGTGCACTCTTTGCTAAGGATATGGACATATTGGTCGTTCCCTATTCCAAAGACATGATTAATAATCTGATGCAATATGATGATTCCTGGTGCCTTTTTGTCTGCTCCTTTAAAGGCCAAATTACACAGGCATATCCCAAACATAAACTCCTGCAAAGCTTCAGGATTTGCCCTATTATCTTCCCTCGAATCATAAAGACCACCCCCCTTCCGGGTGCACGGACCCTCTTCACTGATGGCTCTAAGCGCGGTCGAGCCTTAGTGGTTGATGGGAAGGATGTTCACGCCATACAGCTTGCTGAGACCTCGGCACAATTTGCAGAAGTATCTGCTGTATTATTGGCCTTGCAGACATTCCCTAATGAGCCCCTCAATATTTACACTGATAGTGTGTATGTTGCTAATATCTTCCCCCGATTAGAAACAGCACCCCACATAGGTGAGGGCTCGAAAATTTTATCTCAATTACAAACATTGTAATTTTATCTCAATTACAAACTGTTGATTTGGGCCAGAAAGGACCCCCTCTTTGTGGGTCATATTAGAGGACACTCTGGCCTCCCGGGACCCCTTGCAGAAGGCAATGAACGAGCAGATAAAGCTACCCGCTTAATAATGACATCCCTAGAATGTGATAAGGCCATGCAGCTACATAAAAAATTCCACCTTAATTCCCAGTCTCTTCGTTTTCATACGGGTTGTTCCAAAGCTGAGGCTCTCTCCATAACCACTGTCTGTCCCACTAGCGCTCCTTATATACATTCCCCATCCCTGGGAGTCAATCCTAGAGGACTGAGAGCAAATGGTATTTGGCAAATGGATGTGACCCACACTAACTCATTGGGAAACCGGCATTATCTCCATGTCTCGATAGACACACACTCGGGCATGATTTTTGCCTCACTACATGCCGGGGAAAAAACGAAACATGTTATAGATCACCTTACTGCTGCTTTCTCATATATGGGAAATCCCAGGCAAATTAAAACTGACAATGGACCGGCCTATACAAGCCGCGCTTTTCATTCCTTTTGTGAAACCTGGGATATTACACATACAACAGGCATTCCCTATAACCCCCAAGGACAGGCTATCATAGAGCGAGCGCACTGACATCTCAAAACTTACATTTCTAAAACAAAAGAGGGTGAGATCTACCAAGGCTGTCAAGGGCCACAAGCGCTCCTATCCGCAACCTTATTCATTTTAAATTTTTTGCTCCTCGATGATTCAGGCCGCAGTGCAGCCCAACGTCACTTTGCTACTCCGGCTCCCCTTAAAGCAATGGTGAAATGGAAGGATCTGTCCTCAGGAACCTGGCAACCAATGGCAGCAATCCTTGCCAGAGTCAGAGGCGCAGTCTGTGTATATCCAACTAATACAGAAAAACCCATTTGGGTGCCGGAACGCCTGGTCAGGCCAATACACGAGCCCCCCGATCATTTGTCCCCCACAGCTGGGAAAAATAATGAAACTCACCTCCAGGGTACTTAGCCCTGAGACGAATTTCCTTCTCTTTTTTCCACAGGAACAAAATGACCACAACGACGCTTGTGGCCTGGACCCTCGCTATATTATTAATGAAGGACCCTACCGAAACTCATGCCAATCGACACCAACCATTCAAGCAGACCTGGGTCATAAGGAGTGGAGAGGACTATGAGGTTTGGAGTACCACAAGTGCCCCTCTTTTCTGAGCCATGCTCCATTCTGGTCAAGCCACACTGGGTCCTGCCTGGTTTGGCAGCACCCCTTAATCAGTGCTTCCCTGACTTATATTTTTCCCTGGAAGACGCCTACCCCTTTCAGGATGGTTTTGAAAGGCCCCCGGCCAGAGCCTAAATGAGACGCAATGGCTTTTTCACCTGCCCCGGGTTCCGGACAGGCCAATGGAGGAGAACCTGCGGTGGCCCTGAATCTTACTATTGTGCCAGCTGGTCTTGCGTAGATTCTAATGATGGCTATTGGAAGTGGTCGGTTGACCACGACCTGGTTAATATTTCTTATGCTGTGCCACTGAGATATGGCTCATATTCTGTACAATACCACCCCCAAATGCTTCTGGTCAAAATCTCCTTCACTGATAAGGGAAGGTCGGAGACCCGATGGGTCAACCGCCTGAATTGGGGACTTATGTGGTATAGCAGGCCATGGCATGGGGTTATCCTGCAGATCCTCTTAAAAATCGAACCCGTGCAGCAGATTCCGCTAGGCCCTAACCAGGCACTTGAGGCTCCAAAACCCCCTCTTAAGCCCACCATTACTACCATGGCTGGCCCTAAGACGACACCACCTCCTGTTACAGCCGGCCTATCCATCCCAAAACCCAGTTTTGGCCCAATCATTAACCCCCTCAGGAGTCTTATCGAAGCCACATATCAGACTCTGAATGCTACTGCCCCAAACCTGACTGAAGCCCCACGCCACCGTTTTATGAGGCTATGGGTATTAACGCCTCATACAATGTTAATTACAGAGCCCCTGGAGAGTGGAAGGCCCACCCCCAGGGACTAACCATGACCCAAATTAGCGGTCAAGGGACATGTGTAGGTACAGTCCCTCAAAACAAGAAGGAGTTGTGTGCACAGAATGTGGAGTCCCCGGGATGGAGTAACTCCGCCTGGATCTCACCAAAAATGGGAGCTTGGTGGGCCTGTTCACGTTCAGGATTAACTCCCCACTTGGCAGGCTCAGTATTTAATGCCTCCCAAGAATTTTGTCTTATGGTTATAGTTGTCCCAAAAATTATATACCACCCTGCTGAGGTACTCCTTGACTATTGGTCCAATTACCCTGATGTCCTGCGTAGGAACCGCAGGGAACCCATATCCGCACTAACCATCTCCACTCTGGCATAGGCCTGGCAGGTGCCGGCACTGGCATTGCTGCTCTGGTAACCCAACATTCTGGTCTATCTTCTCTAAGAGCAGCTATTGATGAGGACCTGGACCGAATAGAAAAATCTATTGGCCATCTTGAAAAGTCCTTGACCTCCATGTCGGAAGTAGTCTTGCAAAATAGGAGGGGGCTCGACTTGCTCTTCCTTAAAAACGGAGGGCTGTGTGCAGTGCTGGGAGAAGAGTGCTGCTTTTACGCTGACCACACGGGGGTAGTCGAGATTCCATGGCTAAGCTGAGAGAAGACCTGGAACGGCGTAAGAAGGACAGAGAGGCTCACGAAGGGTGGTTTGAGTCATGGTTTAATCAATCCCCCTGGTTCACCACCCTGATATCTACTATAGCAGGCCCTCTGATCATACTATTACTGATGCTTACATTCAGGCCCTGCATCCTGAGTCGACTTGTCTCATTTGTCAGAGACCAGATTGGCAGGGTTGATCGGCAAATCACTCAAATTCACTTTATGCAACTGAGAGAAACTAGCAAAGAGCAGCCCTATTCAGAAAGGTATTTCTAATGGGCCTGGGAAGCCTCTTCCTTTCTCTGTTGCAGTGACCTGATCCCGTGGCCGGTACCGGAAAACGCAGGAGGAGAAGGAGTGCGGACCGGACCTGTACAGAACCCCCCCGATCACTGAACGAAGAGATCCCCATCACCCCTCTACCCTACCCCTGCCCCTCTTTTCTGAGCCATGCTCCATTCTGGTCAAGCCACACTGGGTCCTGCCTGGTTTGGTAGAAATGTCATCAATCCTCCCCTGTGCCTCCTCGTGGTTAAGGAAGTATGCCCTTGCCCAGGATACCCAATGACGGGCAACTTCTGTCACCGCTGCGCACACCTAAGACAGGGGCTAAAGCATTCTCCCCAATGACGGGTACCACGGCGGGGCGACGGACGACCTACGACAGGGGTCCTGGCGTGCCATAATTGGAAAAAGGGGTGAGATGTTGCCTACTGACCAAGTAAAAGAATGCTTGATTTTTCATTCCCCCTTTGTCCTGCTCAAAGCTGGGCAACTTCCCAGTATAGGAGGTTTCAATTTGGGGGACAAAGCTGGGCAGCTTCCCAGTACATGACGTTTCAGTTTGGGGAAAATGCACCCTCGTAAATGATTTGTAAATGTACGAGGAACAGCAGTCTCTATGGATATGTCAAAACTGCAACAAAGCAGGCCGCTCCGACCGGTAGCGTTAGGTCGAAAGGGTCACCAGGTGGCTGACCAACGGTGCATGGCTCTGCCCACTGTGACTGACCAACGGTGCATGGCTCTATTCATCGTCCCATCCACTTTCCCACGTCCCATCCCCTTTCCTTTCTTTTGGGTGGCTTGTGGAAACATACTTAAGTCTGTACCTGTGCTCTGAATAAACGCACGCATTCATGCCATCTCCTGAAAGACGGAACCCTGTGTGACTCGAGTGCTGATTTCACCCTGATGGCCCACCCTGGCTCGGCCCCGCAGCGCCGGACGAGACATTTAACCAGTCATCCGTTCTCAGGCACTTGGGTTTTTTCCAGATATTCAGGTCAGCCTTTTTGGAAGATGTTTTTATTATCTCTCTTTCTCTCTGTTTGTTTCTGTCTCTGTCTGTCCCTGTCTCTGCCTTTTCTCTCTCTCTCTTTTTCTCTGTCTCTGTCTCTCTCTCTTTGTCTCCCTTTTTGTGGTTTACAATATAGATACTGACAGGCTATCAGGAATATCCCTTTACCTACTTTTAACACTCAAGGATTTCAAATTTGGACAAAAAATAGAATTGTTGTTTCAGGCACGTTGGCCAAAGGGAGAACTGGAAATGGTCTCTGCTATGGACAACCAGGGATCTGCAGATCTGCAATGACTGACCACAGCCTGGCCCCTGCTCTCAGGGTCCAGACAAATCCTGAAGACCAGGAGGTCTCCCAACCTCAGATAGGGATGGGATGGACAACTGCCTGCCAGGACACTCCTACAGAAGATGAAGGTCCGAGGCCACCTGGGAACACTAAGCTGGCCTGGTTTCTCATCTTCAGAATGGCCAGGCCTGGGTAACCGTGACATGACATGACAGGTAAAATATTCATAGTATTATATGTGTGTCTCCTGGGTGGCTCACCACAGTCTTGGAAGAACAGAGTGGGGGTCTGGTGTTCTTTGGGAGATCAGGAACTGCGCTGAAGGGCCACTATATTTCTAAGCTGCCGGAGGTCAGAGCTGGCACATGTCCAGCACGCCCCTCACCCTGCCACCTTTATGCCCTAAGAGGAGCCTTCCACTTACCCCGTGACTTTCAGGAAGTGCAAGATGACATGTATTTCCTAGCCCCTGGGGAAGTACCTTGTGACCCTGTGGGCTCAGGCACCAAATTTCCAACTGTGGGCTAGTGTTGGGTGAGGACTGGAAGGAAGAAGCCCTCCAAGTGCCCCCTCCCCCCCCACAGGAACGGACCCTTTTGCAAGGTCCCTGAACCCCACGGCTCTCACAGCGGCAGGTATCATGCCCTAGACTCACCACACTCAGGAAGACACAGGGGTCCCAGAGAGTGTTGGCAGAAGAGGGGACCTGCTTGGTATCCCACTGAGCAGTCAGCCTTGCCCTGGCCGTGTCCCAGGAGCTGCCTGTAAATGCAGTGCGGATGTGTGAGGATCCCATGCGGGCCTCATCGGGTCTCTGCTGTTTCCTAGCCTGTGACTATTTCTCTCTTGCATCTACAATGTGGGGTCCCCGCCAAAATGACTCTGGAATTGATCTTTTAATGTGGGGTTGAGGGCATTGATTGGTCTAGGAGGTGGACTCCCAAGTTCCAGGTAAAGCCCATATGTTTCCTTTGGTATTTGGCATGTGGTTCAGTGAGGATGTTGGGAATTTTCTGGTGTGAAACTATGTAGAACGAAGGGCGTTATTTCCCAGACTAGAATATCAGGGAAATGTTAGTTTTTCTCTCCTTGATGGCCTTGGTATTCTCTTGGGCTCCTTGCAAAGAGACCCCCACACAGAGACTGCTTGATGCTTGATGCAGTCACAGGTGGGTCTTGATCTCATCCTGGACATTCATCTTACTAAAGCTTCAGTTTCCCCGTGATTGTCCTTCATTCAAACATTCTCAAATGTGCATCACGTGGAGGGCCTTGGATGGACCTCGGACAGGCGCCAGGTGACCCTGATTTGGACAAGGGAAGGCCTCAGGTCCCACATGTGATATGGTCCAGAGTACAGCATGGGACAGTCTCTGGCCAAAAGAATTGTCAAGGAACCCTTGAGTCTGGGATAGACAAAATAAAACTGGCCCCAGATTTGGAGTCTGGGGAGTAGGAGCAGATGACATGGGCCAGGAAAAGCCAACAGATCTGACCTTTCATGCCTGACTTTACATTGAACTAAATTTGAAGCAGCAGATTGAAGGAATCTGTAATTCTCTTACTGAGCTTATGCAAGATGACAGGCAACATTGATGAGAAGCAAATTTCACCATTGCTGTAAACGTTTAACTTAAAGAGGTGAGGAAATAGAAACATCTGCATCAGCAACTTGTTACCGTGTCCAAGTGTAGAACCGTGGGTCTTCTGGCAGGGAGAGCTGGAGGCATGCTGGGTGTGAGCAGGGCAAGAAACGCTCGGGCACTGAGGGTCTGCCCCAACGGCACTGCTGCCAGCACCTAGACTAGCCCTGGTCTCCTTGGTCACAAATACTAACAGTAATAGAAATGGGGAGTAGTGCTGAGCCCCCAGGGTCGACTCTCTGGTGCACTGAGCTAACACCATGGATTGCCTGAGGCTGCCAAAGCAGATGCAAACTCTGAAGGTACCTGTAGAGACCAGACAGGGGAAGGAGACAGAGTCTGGGTGGGGAGGCGGGGTGCGGCGCAGGAATCCTGACAAAAGTCACCAGCAAGTGCAGACCAGTTTGCTAGTTTCATCTTGATTGACAGTTGACCCTTGATGAGCATGGAGTCATTGAGAATATACCCTGGATGGTGGGATCCTGACGAGGGTGCGGGGGGGCCAGGGGGGATATACCTGCTAACTGTGCTTTGCTCATTTACCTGAGCAGCCCAGAGGTGAAAACACATCACCCCACCCCCACGGCTGATTCTGGTCTCCTCACTGCTCTGTGTGCCCCAGAGGCCAGATGGGGGCTGTGGTGACTGGGAACAGGCAGAGGGTCTCTAACTCAAGTAGCAACCCAGGTGGAAAAACTCCTTAAGGTCCAGAATGCCATGGGCAGTAAGGGTCCAGAACCAAACTGACTCCCTGGCTGCAGTTGTCTTTTCAATCAATGGGCCCTGGGCCTGCTCAGTGTCCAGTAGGGAGGAAAAGGTGTTTTCTTCAATGACTGAACACTGCTCTACTCAAACCAGTCAGGAGGGGGAGGGGGCTTTGAGCCAGTTGAAAGAATGAACTCGAGAAGGGCCAGTGAGCTGGAGGCTGGTCAGGCCCAGCCGTGGTCAGGTTTGACCACTCCTGAGGGCCTCACTGTAGAATGGACATCTCTCAGAGTCAGGAGAGAAATGGGAAACAATCCCAGACAAACTCATCACTGAGCATCGCCAGAAGATTAACCTGCAGGTGCTAGTTTGTCAGGATCAGCCGCAGCGGGGTGAGCTAAGGGGGGCTCGCAAATGATTCTGTCTGCCAAGCCTAAGGGGAGGGAACCAAGGAGGCAACAAGAGGCAGAAGCGAAAAACTAGGCAGGACCTCTGAGAGACCCGCTCTAGGAGGTGGACAAGATGGATGGGTCAGGAATCACCAAATTTGACAAGAATCCAATGTGAGGTTTGCTCTGACAAAATGGTGACCAGAACCAAATGGCAACCGGCTGAGTGGACAGCAACATTCCTGGAGTCAGAGATCACCTTGTCCCAGGTGAGGAAGACAAGACTTAATGCCCATTTGGTGACAGGAAGCCACCAGGCTTCATTCCAGGTTCCTTACCATTGACCCACGAACAGATGACTAGGACCAGACCAAGACAACTTAAAAGCCCCCTGAGTCTAACCCAGGGCGCAGGTGTACCATTGCCTCACCTGAGGTTCGGAGAGTCCGCCCGGGAGACCCCAGTAAGCTACTCCTATTTCCTTAACTTTATTTATATGTCTCTGTCCCTCTGTCTGACCCAGATGGGGTTCCCAAATCTCTCACCGAGCAAGAGACTAAGGGAGAGCAGGTTACCCGAGTAGGATGGAAGGGGCTCACGGGAACGCTCGAACATTGAGCGTAGAAACTGGAGTCACCACTGTGGGAGCACATGAGAGCACTAGGCACCACTGCATGTTAGATGAAAGTTGTTACCACAGAATCAAGGTAGCCTGTAAACAACCTACATAATCATGCTGTTGCCTGCTACTGCCCCTTTGGGGGACAGCTGGGTAGAGCCTGCACACATGGAATACACTAGGATGCTTCCAGCAAATTCTTGGGTGCCACCTGTCTTGGTGAGACTCTGTGTGATCCTAAAAGGAAAAACTCCAAAGACAGTCGTTCAATGGGAGAACAGCTCTCACCACTGGCAAGGGGTGAGAGGGCTCAAGCCGCTGATTCCCACAGTCTCCCAGCTCCCCAAACCTCAAGGCAAACCTGGACTTGGTGTTTCCAGAGCCCAGGGGCCCAGAGGCCCAGAGGCAGGACACAGAGAACTAAGCCCAGAGCCCCAGTAGAAGCTTCGAGAGGGTGTGCAGGATATGTGTGAGGTGTGAAGATCCATGAGAGTGAACGGGCAGCCCCAGGCCCATGGTGCAGTTAGAGGGGAAGGGCTATGAACTGGGCACCGAGGGGTAAACCGGGACCAGCCTGTGCCTGCCCTGAACAGCCCTACCAGGCTGATCCCTGGTGCCTCCCCGAACCCTGGTTCCAATCCAAGTAGGAATGTGACAGGCAGGAAGGGGCATGGCTGACCAAATTCCTGGAAATGACTGGAACAGGATGGCTCTGCCTTCTGAGGATTTACCATCTGGTCTGATACATGAATCTGGACACACTTCTTGTCACCAGTAGAGTGTCACTCAGCCAAGGCTGTCCCAACAGGTCCAGGTGTGCAGGAGCAAAGAGGAGTCGGGGCCTGGTTCTCTATTACAAGGGGTCTGACCGTGCTGTGATGGTGGCAGTGGGACTTGTATTAGGGAATCTGATGGTCCACAAAGAAGTGTGGCGCTATTATCAGGGATCAGCTCCGTACAGACTCGGGGACACTAGAAACATGTTCCATCCACGGCCCCATCCTGCTCCACTGAAAAACACTGTCTTCCTGCTAGGGTGGGTGCCATCCAGGGGGAGCCTGGCTGAGGGGACAGCACCTTGGACCCACCTGCTGCAGGAGCACTTTCAAGTGCTCATCCTGAGAAACCTGATGTGGCCACTAGGTTGCAAATTGGGGTCTGTCCCTGGTGCACTGCAGAGGGGAATGGGGAAACAGGCACCAGGGGCAGGGGAGGCCATGGAGGTGCTGCAGTGGAAGGCAGGGCTCTGGGTGCTGCATCCTGCCCTCCCTCCTGGGGACGCATCCGTGATTGAGACCTTCAACCCTTGGGGTGGACTCTCCTGGGGTCATTGACAGGCTTCACACAGGGGCAGACAGGTGACGCGTCTTGGCATGGTGACATGGCCGAGGCTTCCCACAATCTAGAAGCAATTGTCAACTATTGGCCAGACCTGCCCCGCCCAGTGACACACACACCCACACAGGCCTGGGATAGATCCATTTATTGCAACAATCGTGAAAATCAGACAGTGGCGGTCAGGGAGAAAGCCCGCCTTCCTCCTTCCCTCTTCTCAGCCAGCAATACAAAGTCCCCAAACAGCCCCAAAGAGTGTGTAGAATCCGGTCACTGGATGGTACCAGCGGCCAAGCTTCAGGGCTGTCATGCGCAGAAACAGGACCCCACAATGGGGAGGGGAGAGCTGAATTGTAACTTCTGACCTCCAAATCATTGTTTGCTAGTGCTGGGGGGATATATCTGCCATCCTGATCCCTTGGACCTTGTGGAGGGGGACATTTCTTCCCTCTGATCCCTCGGACCTTGCGGAGGGGGACATCTCGGCACCCCGATCCCTGGCGTCTAGTGGTGGGGAGGGCATCTATGGCCTCCCCGATCAATTGCGTCAAGTGGTGGGGGGGGGCATTTCTGGCCCCCCCATCCCTGGCGTCTAGTAATTGGGGGGCATCTCTGGCCCCCCCAATCCATGGCTTCTATTGGTGGGGGGGCATCTCTGGCCCCCCGATCCCTGGCGTCTCGTGGTGAGGGGGTATCTCTGGCCGACCCAATAACTGGCGTCTAGAGGTTGGGGGGGCATCTCTGGCCCCCCCATCCCTGGCGTCTAGTGGGGGGGGCATATATGGCCCCCCCATCCCTGGCGAATAGTGCTGGCGGGGCATCTCTGCCCCCCCGTTAATCCTTGCCATCTAGTGGGGGGGGAATCTCTGCCCCCCCAATCCCTGGCGTCTAGTGGGGGGGGCATCTCTGGGCCCCCCTTGATCCATGCCCTCTAGTGGGGGGGAATCTCTGGCCCCCCCTGATCCCTGGCGTGTAGTGGGGGGGCATCTCTGCCCCCCTGTTAATCCTTGCCATCTAGTGGGGGGGAATCTCTGGCCCCCCCCAATCCCTGCCGTCTAGTGGTGGGGGGGCATCTCTGGCCCCCCCTTTATCCTTGCCCTCTAGTGGGGGGGAATCTCTGGCCCCCCCTGATCCCTGGCGTGTAGTGGTGGGGGGGCATCTCTGCCCCCCGTTAACCCTTGCCATCTAGAGGGGGGGAATCTCTGGCCCCCCCTTGATCCTTGCCCTCTAGTTGGGGGGGAATCCCTGGCCCCACCTGATCCCTGGCGTCTAGTGGTGGGGGGCCATCTCTGCCCCCCCGTTAATCCTTGCCATCTAGTGGGGGGGAATCTCTGGCCCCCACTTTTTCCTTGCCCTCTAGTGGGGGGGGGAATCTCTGCCCCCCCCTTGATCCTTCCCATCTAGTTGGGGGGGAATCTCTGGCCCCCCCTTGATCCCTGGCATCTAGTGGGGGGGGGAATCTCTGGCCCCCCCGATCCCTGGCATCTAGTGGTGGGGGGGCATCTCTCCCCCCCTTAATCCTTGCCCTCTAGTGGGGGGGGAATCTCTGGCCCCCCCTTGATGCCTGGCGTCTAGTGGGGGGAGCATCTCTCCCCCCTTAATCCTTGCCATCTAGTGGGGGGGAATCTCTGGCCCCCCCTTGATCCTTGCCCTCTAGTGGGGGGGGGAAATCTCTGGCCCCCCCCCTTGATCCTTCCCATCTAGTGGGGGGGGAATCTCTGGCCCCCCCTTGATCCTTCCCATCTAGTGTGGGGGGGGGAATTTCTGGCCCCCCCTTGATCCTTCCCATCTAGTGGGGGGGGAATCTCTGACCCCCCCTGATCCCTGGCGTCTAGTGGTGGGGGGGCATCTCTGCCCCCCCTTAATACTTGCCCTCTAGTGGGGGGGGGAATCTCTGGCCTCCCCGATCCCTGGCGTCTAGTGGGGGGAACATCTCTGCCCCCCCCTTAATCCTTGCCCTCTAGTGGGGGGGGAATCTCTGGCCCCCCCTGATCCCTGGCGTCTAGTGGTGGGGGGGCATCTCTGCCCCCCCTTAATTCTTGCCCTCTAGTGGGGGGGGGAATCTCTGGCCCCCCCGATCCCTGGCGTCTAGTGGTGGGGAGGCATCTCTGCCCCCCCCGAATCCTGGCGTCTAGTGGGGGGGGCATCTCTGGCACCCCCATTTCCTGGGGTCTATTGGAGGGGGAAACTGTGCCCCCTGATCCCTGGGGTGTCTAGGGGTGGGGACATTTCTTACCCCACATCTCGGGGTCTAGTGGATGGAGACTTTACTGTCCCCCTGATTTCCCGTTTCTTGAGATGGAGAATAGTTGTGGCTTTGCCCTGATCCCTGGTCTTGCAGTGAGGGATATCCCTGGTTCTAGTGGAGGGAGAAGAGCAAAGGGCAGAGGAAGAAGGCAGAACTCGGGTGGCGTGGGGAGTACGGGGCTGGGCTAGATCAATTGGGTGAGAGCGGCAGGGTGCTTAGGTGCAGTAAAATCGAGGTGTCAGCTGGGTGTCAGGCTGCCAGTGGAGCTCTTGCTGACCAGCTGCGTTTTCTGGATTTTCGGCGGGTCATTACAGGACCTGGGTCCGATGTGGGTGGACTCCTCTTCCTTAAGGACAGCAACAGGAGCGTCTCTGGATCTCACACAGGCCATGGTCCCTGCCCCCTGGGACTTGACTGACTCCTCCAGCTCCTGGACTCTGGCACTCCTCCTGCCTGGCCTCCTGTGCCTCCTCCTTGTCTGTGGCCTCCAGCTCCTCACGTTTTGTGTCCAGGAGCACCTGTGTGTTGCTCGTCTCCACGCCAATCCCTTTGGAGTGGATGGGATGTGGGGCAGCATTAGGGTCTCAGCCAAGCAGGGGAGGTGGGGGGCTGCGGGTGGGGCCGCCTGGCTCCCCTCCCCAGTAGCCCCGCCCTCTGACCCACAGGGGCTTCTCCCTGTCACTCACCCTTTTCCGGGACTCCTCTTCACTTTACCAGGTTCTGCAGCTGCTGTTTCTGCTGCTGAGTCCCACAGAAGAGCACCTGGGGTGAAGGCACTAGCTGAGGAGGCAGGTCTAGGGCCTCTCTGCCCCAGAGCCCGTGGCCCCTCTCTCACCTGGTCTCCCTCAGCTCCCTGATGGCGGCCTCCAGCAGGGCCTGCAGCCTTGGTGGCACCTGCAGCAGCTGGTCTATGGGCTGCTTCTGCCGCAGCATCCGCTGGTACAGCTGCTCCTCCTTGGAGCCCAGGTGACAGCGGGCATCCAGGTGCTCTTGTCGGCAGCTATGTGCATTTCCAGGTACCAGCAGAATCGGCCCCAGGGAGGCCACTGGCACTGCACCTTTTAGTCCTGCCCCGGCATCTGTGGGAGGTAGGACAGTGTCTGTGAGGACAGGCAGGAGGGCCAACTACATCCCAGCCAGGAGATGCAGGGCTCAGACCCTCAGCCACAGGCCCCCATGGCGTCTTTGTCCCAGAGCCTAGGAGTTGGGTCTCCCTCTGCCTCGGACCCTGACTCCTACCTGGCAACTGCCAACTCCAGACCCCTCTGTGTAGTGTGGGCCAGTCAGTGCCACCACAGCCCTCAGGGCATTCTGACCTGTCCTTCCTGCCATCACCCAAGGCAGGCTCTTGGCCTCACAGGGGGTCTCACCAGCCCATTTCACAGACCAGGAAAGTCACAGCCCAGAAGACTGAATGGTTATGCCCCAAGAATACCCCGGGGTGGAGGGGAGCTGATGGCCAGCAAACCCCTGCCCCCTCTCTCAAAACTCTTCGAGTACGGCAACTTTTCGTGGGCTCTCAGTGAAGACATGTTGGAATGATAGGTGATAATTGGAGATGATAGGAGACTCGTTCAGCTCCAAGACTGCGGAATGTTACCCAGACCCCTTCCACTGTTACAGAGACACAACTCGAGCCTGGCCGGGCTCCCGGCCGGCCACCCCACAGCCCTCAGACTCCAGGCGGCGCTGCGCCCGCTTCTCTCACCCCAGCTCAGTGGCCTCGGCCCCCACTCGCATCCGCAGTTGTTCTCCGGGTTCACCCGTTGTTCCTGGAACCTCCTGCCTCCACCTGTCCTTCGAAATGTTTTCAACGATGTGGCTGTTTCGGGGGCACCCAGAGGCCGGTAAACCTGAGAGGAAGCAGACAGTCAAGGACCCCAAACCTTCAACCCCACCCAAACCCCACCGAAACTGTCCCAGGTAGTGCCTAGAACTCAGTTGCTGACTGTTCCAGCCTCCATCCTTTTCAGGACTTCCTTTTCCAGAATAGAAAAAGTGCACTGGAGGAGGGGGAGCTCTCTGCTCAGACTTTTGCTTGGTCTGTAGCCCATGAACCGAAGGTTTGAGTGTTGCCTCGTTTTCCCTGGGGCAGGACGGGTAGATGGTTGTAGCCAAGTGCCGTTTTGAAAATCGGATGCTCTGAATGAGTGTTTCCTCTAAGCACTGAGATCCTTCCAAGTACTGCTTCATTGACCCTCATGCCCGGTGTACATACCTGAGAGGTTTGGGGTTTGTGGGGATCTCTATTTTCTCCAGCCTTTGTGAACAGGAGACCCTGTGGCGCCAGGGAACGTTCTTGACCTCATGCATCCCAAGCCTGTACTGAGTCTCCTGAGACTTCTCTCTGCCCTTCTGGACAGAATTTTTATTCAAAAAGTGGAAAATGCCCTGGACCATGCAGGGACAACCCACAAACCGGAAATATCTGAACATTTAGGTGGGAAAGCAGGGGTGAGAGGCATTCTCCACTCCTCTCTCCTGGGATATAGTCTAAGGTGGGTGGTGGGGAGGTGGTCATTTCTTATTGCTACTCTTTGAACTATTTCTATGGGGATGAGTATTTCTGCTCCTGGGACTCCTTATTGTGTAGTGTTGGAGGACATGTCTCCTATCTGAGCTCTGTTCTCTGTTGTGGGATATTTCTTACCCCAGAGCTCTTGTGTCTAGTTTGGAAAACAATTTTCCCCAACATCCCTGGTGTGTTTTTTTTGGAGGAAATTTCAGCTTTGCTCATTCCTGGTGTCGAGTAATTGTGAACATTTCTGTCCTCGGAACCCTGCTGTCTATTGTTAGGGGAAACCTCTGCACCCCATGTCACTGGTGCCTACTGCTTGGGGCCTGTTTTTGCCTCCCAGACCACTAGTGTCTATTACAAGGGGACATTTCTGCCCCCCACATCCCCATTGCCCAGTGTTGGGGGACATTTCTGCCTCCAGATGCACGGTCTTCCCCACACCGCCAGCTTGTCCTTCTTGACTGTTACCACCTCCAGCTCCTCAGGCTTTATGATCTCCACTGTGTTCGCCTCCACTTCAGTGCCCTTGGATTGACTGAAACTGGATAGACTGCGGGGCAGCCCCAGGCTCTCAGCCAACCAAGGGAGGTGGAGGGCTCGGGAGCAGGGTCTGCCTGGTTCTGCCCCCAGAGTGTCCTGCCTCTTGACCCCCACTGGGGGCTTCTTCCTCCTGAGGACCCTGACACACATTTTCAGGACACTTTTCTGTCAAAGCAGCAGCCAAGTCCTGCCCTGAGTCAGGCCACTATGGACTGTCCAAGTGGACTGTCACTGCTCAGGCAGAATCACGACTGGAGACCCAGTGCTGTCACCTCCTTCCCCTCCCTCACCCCTAACACCTAACAGGGAAATCCCTCTTATGGCCTCTAAGAATTTGAGCAATCCTTCCTTAGGGCACTGGGAAAAGGCCGGCCCTGTCTGCTTGCAGCACTTTTCTTTGGGTGTTAGTACCACACCCAGACATGCTCAGGCTTTACCCCTGACTTAGCTCAGGGACCATACCTAGTGGAACTAGGGGGGCCCATTGATTCAAAGTCAGCAGTGTGCAAGACGATCATTTTATCTGCTGGACTAATGCCCTGCTCCAAGCGGTATTTTTTTTTCAGTTGCTTCCCACCTAAATCTCCTTCCTGTAGAGTTGGGCTCCCTTAAAGATGCCTCACTTCCCCTTCTGTACGGCACCGTGCCCAGGGAGACAGCCCCGTGGAACCCGAGGCTTCCACTCCCGAGCACTTTCAGACTTTTCAAGAATGGGCCCCAGGGATATTGCAGGGTTTAAGGTGCTTGGCTTGATGCAGCCCAGCCCTGTTCAAGTCCTGATACTAGGATCTCCTGAGCCCTGCTGTAGAGGAGAGTGCACCTCTACCCACATTTCTCGCAGGCTAATTTCAGACAGGCTACCCTGGGGAGCAGGATCTGCAATGAGGCACAGGGTCTGGGAGAGACGAGACAGGCACTGAAATCACCCGGGATGGCCCAGAGGTGGTCTGTCACACTGTTCAACGTAGAAACCTGTGAAAATCCCCCGAATTTTCCTACGTTATTGATATGCTCTAGATCCTTCTCTGCACCAAGAAACCTTGGTCATTTCTTGTTCCATACTCTCCTGTCAGCTGCTTGCTAATACCCCGTCACCCATCAGATCTGCTGTAAAACTGATCTCTTGCCTTGTGCGGTGTTCAGACTTTGGAGCTGTTAATAACATTAGCACTATTATCTCCTCATGTTCTCCCACATTCCAAAATGTGCCGTTTTTTCCTTTATGGGTCACACCCAGCGATGCACAGGGGTTACTCCTGGCTCATGCACTCAGGAATTACTCCTGGTGGTGCTTAGGGAACCATATGGGATTCTGGGAATCAAATCCACGTCAGCCGTGTGCAAGGCAAACACCCTACTCACTATGCTATCACTCCCGTCCCTGCTGCTTGGTTTTTAGTTAGCTTTAGGCAGAAATTTTGGCAAAGTTCGTATGAGTTCATAGTCATTGAAAACTCAAAGTTATGTTAGTGCTGCAATTCTCATTTGTGAAACAACAAACTCACTACCAAGCAGGGGAGAAAGCAAGACAAGACCAAAAGGAAAAAGAGCAACACCCAAGCAGTGGCACCTGGTGCCCAGGAGGAGTTGGCAGGTATCATGGCAGCTGGGTGGCACTGCCACTCGTCCAGTGGAGACAGCACTACCCCAGTGAAGTGGTTAAGGCCAGACCCCAGCACCTCCAGTGTGCCCTTGGTCTAGAGGAGGTGAGAACTGGCAGGGCAGACAAGGGGCAGGGAGAAAGAGGGGAGCCAGAGCAGGAGCAGGAGTCAGGGGTGGAGGATGCGGAGGGGCAGAAGGCAGGCCCCAGATCAGACACTCATCTGTTTGTCCTGCAGTCCCACCTGTGGGCGCAAAGCTGGGAGTGAGGACAGGCAGCCAGGGCATCCTGCTCTGGGTCCAGGGATGTGGAGGTCAAGCACCGACTCCCAGGCCCAAGGCTGGCAGCGCCTGGGCAATCTGTGCCCTGCACAGGCCCCCATGGTCTTGCTCCAGGGGCCTAAGAGCTGAGACCTCCCTTGACTGGGGACCCTGTCTCCTGTCCTGCGCTCAGGGATCACCCCTAATGGTGCTCAAGGATCCATACGAGGTGCCAGGAATCAGCCCAGGATAGAAGTATGCAAAGCAGACACCTCACCACCTGTTCTAGCTTTTGATATATTACATTTCCTTGTTTGTTTGCTTCTTTGGTTTTGGAACCACAGCAGGGATCATTCCCAGCCATGCTCAAGGGCCTCTATGGGACGCCAGAGATTGAAGTCAGATAGACTGAAGTCCCACTTCCATATCTAATGCAAATATAATTTGTTTGCCATTTATAAGTGCCCATACAGAGTTTCCCCTTAAAGTAAATGAAATAATTATTTTTAAAAAAGAAATTAAGTAATGACATGTTGAATGGTGCTCAAAGCAGGACACATTTGAACCACTGATCTACTCATCATGGAATTTCTCTAAAGTCAAGTTCAGCATCACACTTCCCCAATTCTATAATGATCGCAGCGACTCAGCTGAGCTCTAGATTTTACCTCAGAAAATGTACTACACGTCTAATTCTATAAATCCAAATATAATCCATTCTCCTCTTAAAAATTTTTTATTGAATCGATGTAAGATAGACCCTTACAAAGCTGTTCATGATTAGGCTTCAGTCATCGTTGTTCACCCATCCCTCCACCAGTGTACATTTCCCACCTCCAATGTTTCCAGTTTCCCTCCCAACACCCTCCACCTCTCCACCTAGGCCAGCCTTTTTTTAAAAAAATTTATTAGTGAAACACCATAAGGTACAGTTATAGACTTACAAATTTTTGTGTTTGGATTTCAGTTATACAATGATCGAGTACCCATCCCTCCACCAGTGCCCATTCTCCAGCACCACGGATCCCAGTATCCTTCCCACCCCCCTTCCCCTCATCTCACCCTGCCTCTGTGGCAGGGCATTCCCTTTTGTTCTCTCTCTCCTTTTGGGTGCTGAAGTTTGCAAAAGAGGCATTGAGTGGCAATCAAGTTTGGTCTATAGTTTATTTCCAGCATGCATCTCCCATCCTGGGAGGATCTTCCCAATACCATTTACTTGGTGCTCCCTTCCCTATCTGAGCTGCCTTTTCCCCCACCATGTGTGGCTGGCCTCCAAGCCATGGAGCAAACCTCCTGGTACTTATCGTGACTATTCTTGGGTGTTAGTCTCCTATTTTGTTACTTGATATTCTACAGATGAATGCAGTCTTTCTATGTCTGTCCCTCTCTTTCTGACTCATTTCACTTAGCATGGTACTTTCCATGTAGTATCACTTGTATGCAAATTTCATGAATTCATCCTTTCTAACAGCTGCATTGTATTCCATTGTGTAGATATACCAAAGTTTTTTAACCAGTCATCCGTTCTCAGGCACTTGGGTTTTTTTCCAGATATTCAGTTCAGCCTTTTTGGAAGATGTTTTTATTATCTATCTTTCTCTCTGTTTGTTCCTGTCTTTGTCTGTCTCTGTCTCTGCCTTCTCTCTCTCTCTCTCTCTCTCTCTCTCTCTCTCTCTCTCTCTCTCTCTCTGTCTTCCTTTTTGTGGTTTACAATATAGATACTGAAAGGGTATCGGGAATATCCCTTTACCTACTTTTAACATTCAAGGATTTCAAATTTGGACAAAAAATAAAATTGTTGTTTCAGGCACGTTGGCCAAGGGAGAACTGGAAATGTCTCTGCTATGGACAACCAGGGATCTGCAGATCTGCAATGACTGACCACACCCTGGGCCCTGCTCTCAGTGTCCAGACAAGTCCTGAAGTCCGGGAGGTCTCCCTACCCCAGATCGGAATGGGATGGACACCTGCCTGCCAGGACACTCCTACAGAGGATGAAGTCCTCAGGCCACCTGGGCTCACTAAACTGGCCTGGATTCTCATCTTCACAATAGCCCGGCCTGGGTAACCGTGACATGACATGACAGGTAAAATACTCATAGTATTAGACGTGTATCTCCAGGGTGGCTCACCACAGTCTTGGAAGAACAGAGTGGGGGTCTGGTGTTCTTTGGGAGGTCAGGAACTGTGCTCAAGGGCCGCTACTTTTTCTTAGCTGCCGGACGTCAGGGCTGGCACATGTCCAGCACCCCCCTCACCCTGCCACCTTTCTGCCCTAAGAGGAGCCTTCCACCTACCCCGTGACTTTCAGGAAGTGCAAGATGACATGTATTTCCTAGCCCATGGGGAAGTACCTTGTGACCCTGTGGGCTCAGGCACCAAATTTCCAACTGTGGGCTAGTGTTGGGTGAGGACTGGAAGGATGAAGCCCTCCACGTGCCCCCTCACCTGCCCCAGGAACGGACCCTTTTGCAAGGTCCCTGAACCCCACGGCTCTCACAGCGGCAGGTATCATGCCCTAGACTCACCACACTCAGGAAGACACAGGGGTCCCAGAGAGTGTTGGCAGAAGAGGGGACCTGCTTGGTATCCCACTGAGAAGTCAGCCTTGCCCTGGCCGTGTCCCAGGAGCTGCCTGTCAGCGTAGTGCGGAGTGTGAGGATCCAACACGGGCCTCCTCGGGTCTCTGCTGTTTCCTAGCCTGTGACAATTTCTCTCTTGCATCTACAATGTGGGGTCCCCGCCAAACTGACTCTGGAATTGATCTTTTAATGTGGGGTTGAGGGCATTGTTTGGTCTAGGATGTTGACTCCCAAATTCCAGGTAAAGCCCATAAGTTTCCTTTGGTTTTCGGCATGCGGCTCAGTGAGGATGTTGGGAATTTTCTGGTGTGAAACTATGTAGAACGAAGGGCGTTATTTCCCAGACCAGACTATCAGGGAAATGTTAGTTTTTCTCTCCTTGATGGCCTTGGTATGCTCTTGGGCTCCTGGCAAAGAGACCCCTACACGGACACTGCTTGATGCTTGATGCAGGAGTCACAGGTGGGTCCTGATCTCATCCTGGACATTCATCTTACTAAAGCTTCAGTTTCCCAGTGATTGTCCATGATTCAAACATTCTCAAATGTGCATCGCGTGGAGGGCCTTGGATGGACCTCGAACAGGCGCCAGGTGACCCTTATTTGGACAAGGGAAGGCCGAAGATCCAACATGTGATATGGTCCAGAGTACAGCATGGGACAGTCTCTGGCCAAAAGAATGGTCAAGGACCCCTTGGGTCTGGGATAGGCAAAATAAAACTGGCCCCAGGACTGGAGTCTGGGGAGTAGGAGCAGATGACATGGGCCAGGAAAAGCCAACAGATCTGACCTTTCATGCCTGACTTTACGTTGAGCTAAATTTGAAGCGACAGATTAAAGGAATCTGTAATTCTCTTACTGAGCTTACGCAAGATGACAGGCAACATTGATGAGAAGCAAATTTCACCATTGCTGTAAACGTTTAACTTAAAGAGGTGAGGAAACAGAAACATCTGCATCGGCAACTTGTTACCGTGTCCAACTGTTGAACCGTGGGTCTTCTGGCAGGGAGAGCTGGAGGCATGCTGGGTGTGAGCAGGGCAGGAAACGCTCGGGCACTGAGGGTCTGCCCCAACGACACTGCTGCCAGTACCTAGACTAGCCCTGGTCTCTTTGGTCACAAATACTAACAATAATAGAAATGGGGAGTTGTGCTGAGCCCGCAGGGTCGACTCTCTGGTGCACTGAGCAAACACCATGGATTGCCTGAGGCTGCCAAAGCAGATGCAAACTCTGCAGGTGCCCACAGAGACCAGGCAGGGGAAGGAGACAGAGTCTGGGTGGGTGGCGGGATGCAGGGCAGGAATCCTGACAAAGGTGATCAGGAAGTGCTGACCTGGGCGCTAGTTTCATCTTGATTGACAGTGACCCTTGATGAGTATGGTGTCATTGAGAATATACCCTGGATGGTGGGATCCTGACGAGGGTGGGGGGGGGGGCCAGGGGGGATATACCTGCTAACTGTGCTTTGCTCATTTACCTGAGCAGCCCAGAGGTGAAAACACATCACCCCACCCCCACGGCTGATTCTGGTCTCCTCACTACTCTGTGTGCCCCAGAGGCCAGATGGGGGCTGTGGTGACTGGGAACAGGCAGAGGGTCTCTAACTCAAGTAGCAACCCAGGTGGAAAAACTCCTTAAGGTCCAGAATGCCATGGGCAGTAAGGGTCCAGAACCAAACTGACTCCCTGGCTGCAGTTGTCTCTTCAATCAATGGGCCCTGGGCCTGCTCAGTGTCCAGCAGGGAGGAAAAGGTGTTTTCTTCAATGACTGAACACTGCTCTACTCAAACCAGTCAGGAGTGGGAGGGGGCTTTGAGCCAGTTGAAAGAATGAACTCGAGAAGGGCCAGTGAGCTGGAGGCTGGTCAGGCCCAGCCGTGGTCAGGTTTGGCCACTCCTGAGGGCCTCACTGTAGAATGGACATCTCTCAGAGTCAGGAGAGAAATGGGAAACAATCCCAGACAAACTCATCACTGAGCATCGCCAGAAGATTAACCTGCAGGTGCTAGTTTGTCAGGATCAGCCGCAGCGGGGTGAGCTAAGGGGGGCTCGCAAATGATTCTGTCTGCCAAGCCTAACGGGAGGGAACCAAGGAGGCAACAAGAGGCAGAAGCGAAAAACTAGGCAGGACCTCTGAGAGACCCACTCTAGGAGGTGGAAAAGATGGATGGGTCAGGAATCACCAAATTTGACAAGAATCAAATGTGAGGTTTGCTCTGACAAAATGGTGACCAGAACCAAATGGCAACCGGCTGAGTGGACAGCAACATTCCTGGAGTCAGAGATCACCTTGTCCCAGGTGAGGAAGACAAGACTTAATGCCCACTTGGTGACAGGAAGCCACCAGGCTTCATTCCATGTTCCTTACCATTGACCCACGAACAGATGACTAGGACCAGACCAAGACAACTTCATAGCCCCCTTAGTCTAACCCAGGGCGCGGGTGTACCATTGCCTCACCTGAGGTTCGGAGAGTCCGCCCGGGAGCCCCCCAGTAAGCTACTCCTATTTCCTTAACTTTATTTATATATCTCTGTCCTTCTGTCTGACCCGGATGGGGTTCCCAAATCTCTCACCGAGCAAGAGACTAAGGGAAAGCAGGTTACCCGAGCAGGGATGGAAGGGGCTCACAGGAACGCTCGAACACTGAGCGTAGAAACGGGAATCACTACTGTGGGAGCACCTGAGAGCACTAGGCACCACTGCATGTTAGATGAAAGTTGTTACCGCAGAATCAAGGTAGCCTGTAAACAACCTACATAATTAGGCTGTGACCTGCTGCTGCCCGTTTGGGGGATAGCTGGGTAGAGCCTGCACACATGGAATACACTAGGATGCTTCCAGCAAATTCTTGGGTGCCACCTGTCTTGGTGATACTCTGTATGATCCTAAAAGGAAAAACTCCAAAGACAGTCATTCAATGGGAGAACAGCTCTCACCACTGGCAAGGGGTGAGAGGGCTCAAGCTCCTGATCCCCACAGTCTCCCAGCTCCCCAAACCTCTAGGAAAACCTGGACTTGGTGTTTCCAGAGCCCAGGGGCCCAGAGGCAGGACACAGAGAACTAAGCCCAGAGCCCCAGTAGAAGCTTCGAGAGGGTGTGCAGGATATGTGTGAGGTGTGAAGATCCATGAGAGTGAACGGGTGGCCCCAGGCCCATGGTGCAGTTAGAGGGGAAGGGCTATGAACTGGGCACCGAGGGGTAAACCGGGACCTGCCTGTGCCGGCCCTGACCAGCCCTACCAGGCTGATCCCTGGTGCCTCCCCGATCCCTGGTTCCCATCCAAGTAGGAATGTGACAGGCAGGAAGGGGCATGGCTGACCAAATTCCTGGAAATTACTGGAACAGGATGGCTCTGCCTTCTGAGGCTTTGCCATCTGGTCTGATACATGAATCTGGACACACTTCTTGTCACCAGTAGAGTGTCACTCAGCCAAGGCTGTCCCACCAGGTCCAGGCGTGCAGGAACAAAGAGGAGTCAGGGTCTGGTTCTCTATTTCATGGGGTCTGACCGTGCTGTGATGTTGGCAGTGGGACTTGTATTAGGGAATCTGATGGTCCACAAAGAAGTGGGGCGCTATTATCAGGGATCAGCTCCGTACAGACTCGGGGACACTAGAAACATGTTCCATTCACGGCCCCATCCTGCTCCACTGATAACACACTGTCTTCCTGCTGGGGTGGGTGCCATTCCGGAGGAGCCTGGCTGAGGGGACAGCACCTTGGACCCACCTGCTGCAGGAGCACTTTCAAGTCCTCATCCTGAGAAACCTGATGTGGCCACTAGGGGGCAAAGTGGGGTCTGTCCCTGGTGCCACTGCAGAGGGGAATGGGGAAACAGGCACCAGGGGCAGGGGAGGCCATGGAGGTGCTGCAGTGGAAAGCAGAGCTCTGGGTGCTGCATCCTGCCCTCCCTCCTGGGGACGCATCCGTGATTGAGACCTTCAACCCTTGGGGTGGACTCTCCTGGGATCATTGACAGGCTTCACACAGGGGCAGGCAGGTGACGCGTCTTGGCATGGTGACATGTCCAAGGCTTCCCACAATCTAGAAGCAATTGTCAACTACTGGCCAGACCTGCCCCGCCCAGTGACACACACACCCACACAGGCCTGGGATAGATCCATTTATTGCAACAATCGTGAAAATCAGACAGTGGCATTCAGGGAGAAAGCCCGCCTTCCTCCTTCCCCTCTTCTCAGCCAGCAATACAAAGTCCCCAAACAGCCCCAAAGAGTGTGTAGAATCCGGTGACTGGATGGTACCAGCGGCCAAGCTTCAGGGCTGTCATGCGCAGAAACAGGACCCCACAATGGGGAGGGGAGAGCTGAGTTGTGACTTCTGACCTCCAAATCATTGTTTGTTAGTGCTGGGGGGATATATCTGCCATCCTGATCCCTAGGATCTTGTGGAGGGGGACATTTCTTCCCCACTGTTTCCTGGGGCCTAGTGTGGAGGGGGACATCTCGGCCCTTCCGGTCCCTGGGTCCTAGTGGGGGGGACATCTCGGCCCCCCGATCCCTGGCTTCCAGTGGTGGGGGGGCCTCTCTCTCTGGCCCCCACGATCCCTGGCGTCCACTCATGGGGGGGCCTCTCTCTGTGGCCCCCCCTCCGATCTCAGGCGTCCACTGGTGGGGGGGCCTCTCTCTCTGGCCCCTCCGATCCCTGGCGTCCAGTGGGGGGGGCCTCTCTCTCTGGCCCCCCGATCCCTGGCGCCCAGTGAGGGGGACCTCTGTCTCTGCTCCCCCGATCCCTGGCGTCCAGTGGGGGGGCCTCTCTCTCTGCCCCCCACATCCCTGGCGTCCAGTGGTCGTGGGGGGGGAGTCTCTATCTGTCTCCTCCCAATCCCTGGCGTCCAGCGGTGGGGGGTCCTCTCTCTGGCGTCCCCCGATCTCTGGCGTCCAGTGGGGGTGGGGGGGCCTCTCTTAATGGCACCCCCCGATCCCTGGCTTCCAGTGGTGGGGAGGCCTCTCTCTCTGGCTCCCCCCGATCCCTGGCGTCCAGTGGTGGGGGTGCCTCTCTCTCTGGCTCCCCCGATCCCTGGCGTCCATTGGGGGGGGAGTCTCTATCTGTATCCTCCCAATCCCTGGCGTCCAGTGGTGGGGGGGGTCCTCTCTCTGGCGTCCCCCGATCCCTGGCGTCCAGTGGTGGGGGGCCTCTCTTAACAGCACCCCCCCCCCGATCCCTGGCGTCCAGTGGTGGGGGGCCTCTCTCTCTGCCCCCCCGACCCCTGGCGTCCAGTGGTGGGGGTGCCTCTCTCTCTGCCCCCCCCGATCCCTGGCGTCCAGTGGTGGGGGTGCCACTCTCTCTGGCCCCCCAGATCCCTGGCGTCCAGTGTGGGGGCCTCTCTCTCTGGCTCCCCCAGATCCCTGGCGTCCAGTGGGGGCGGGTGCCTCTCTCTCTGCCCCCCCGATCCCTGGCATCTGGTGGGGGGGCCTCTCTCTCTGGCCCTCCCCAATCCCTGGCGTAGAGTGGTGGGGTCTCTCTCTCTGGCCCCCCTGATCCCTGGCGTCCAGTTTGGTGGGGGCCTTTCTGGCCCCCACCCCGATCCCTGGCGTCCCGTGCTGGGGGTGCCTCTCTGCGCCCCCGATCCCTGGCGTCCAGTGGTGGGGGGACCTCTCTGGCCCCCCCGACCCCTGGCGTCCAGTGGTGGGAGGACATCTCTGGCCCCCCCGTTCCCTGCGTCCAGTTTTTGGGGAGACATCTCTGGCCCCCCATCCCTGGTGTCTAGTGAGGGGGGGTCTCTGGCCCCCCTGATCCCTGGCGTCTAGTGGGGGGACATCTCTAGCCCCCGATCCCTGGGGTCTAGGGGGTGAGACATTTCTGTCCCCCTGCTCCCGGGGTCTAGTGGAGGGGAAACTGTGCCCCCTGATCCCTGGGGGACCCAGGGGTGGGGACATTTTTTCCCCGACATCACTGGGTCTAGTGGAAGGAGATTTTACTGTCCCCCTGATATCCTGTGTCTTGAGATGGAGAATAGTTGTGCCTTTGCCCTGATCCCTGGTCTTGCAGGGAGGGATATCCCTGGTGCTAGTGGAGGGAGAAGAGCAAAGGGCAGAGGAAGAAGGCAGAACTCGGGTGGCGTGGGGAGGATGGGGCTGGGCTAGATCAATTGGGTGAGAGAGGCAGGGTGCTTAGGTGCAGTAAAATCGAGGTGTCAGCTGGGTGTCAGGCTGCCAGTGGGGCTCTTGCTGACCAGCTGCGTTTTCTGGATTTTAAGCGGGTCATTACGGTACCTGGGTCCGATGTGGGTGGACTCCTCTTCCTTAAGGACAGCAACAGGAGCGTCTCCGTATCTCACACAGGTCATGGTCCCTGCCCCCTGGGACTTGACTGACTCCTCCAGCTCCTGGACTCTGGCACTCCTCCTGCCTGGCCTCCTGTGCCTCCTCCTTGTCTGTGGCCTCCAGCTCCTCACGTTTTGTGTCCAGGAGCACCTGTGTGTTGTTCGTCTCCACGCCAATCCCTTTGGAGTGGATGGGATGTGGGGCAGCATTAGGGTCTCAGCCAAGCAAGGGAGGTGGGGGGCTGGGGGTGGGGCCGCCTGGCTCCCCTCTCCAGTAGCCCCGCCCTCTGACCCACAGGGGCTTCTCCCTGTCACTCACCCTTTTCCGGGTCTCCTTTCCCTTTCATCAGGTTCTGCAGCTGCTGTTTCTCCTGCTGAGTCCCACAGAAGAGCACCTGGGGTGAAGGCACTAGGTGAGGAGGCAGGTCTAGGGCCTTCCTGCCCCAGAGCCCGTGGCCCCTCTCTCACCTGGTCTCCCTCAGCTCCCTGATGGCGGCCTCCAGCAGGGCCTGCTGCCTTGGTGGCACCACAGCAGCTGGTCTATGGGCTGCTTCTGCCGCAGCATACGCTGGTACAGCTGCTCCTCCTTGGAGCCCAGGTGACTGCGGGCATCCAGGTGATCTTGTCGGCAGCTATGTGCATGTCCAGGTACCAGCAGATCGGCCCCAGGGAAGCCACTGGCACTGCACCTATTCGTCCTGCCCTGGCATCTGGGGGAGGTAGGACAGTGTCTGTGAGGACAGGCAGGAGGGCCGACTACATCCCAGCCAGGAGATGCAGGGCTCAGACCCTCAGCCACAGGCCCCCATGGCATCTTTGTCCCAGAGCCTAGGAGTTGGGTCTCCCTATGCCTCGGACCCTGACTCCTACCTGGCAACTGCCAACTCCAGACCCCTCTGTGTAGTGTGGGCCAGTCAGTGCCACCACAGCCCTCAGTTAGGGCATTCTGACCTGTCCTTCCTGCCATCACCCAAGGCAGGCTCTTGGCCTCACAGGGGGTCTCACCAGCCCATTTCACAGACCAGGAAAGTCACAGCCCAGAAGACTGAATTGTTATGCCCCAAGAATACCCCAGAGTGGAGGGGAGCTGATGGCCAGCAAACCCCTGCACCCTCTCTCAAAACTCTTCATGTTAGGCAACTTTTCGTGGGCTCGCAGTGAAGACAAGTTGGAATGATAGGTGATAATTGGAGATGATACTCGCCCAGCTCCAAGACTGGGAAATGTTACCCAGACCCCTTCCACTGTTACAGAGACACAACTCGAGCCTGGCCGGGCTCCCGGCCAGCCACCCCACAGCCCTCAGACTCCGGGCAGCACTGTGCCCGCTTCTCTCACCCCAGCTCAGTCCCCTCATCCCCCACTCGCATCCGCAGTTGTTCTCTGGGTTCACCCGTTGTTCCTGGAACCTCCTGCCTCCACCTGTCCTTGGAAATGTTGTCAACGATGTGACTGTTTCGGGGGCACCCAGAGGCCGGTAAACCTGAGAGGAAGCAGACAGTCAAGGACCCCAGACCTTCAACCCCACCCAAACTTCATGGTCCACAGCCCCGACTCTTGGTTCCTCCTGCTCATCTCGGGGTCTGCTCATTTCTCACCGCCATCTGCTCCTCTGGACCCCTTACTAATTGGATTCTTTCCTGGTTTGGACCCACTGGAGCCCTCCTGGCAGTGCTGGCAGGGACACGAGGGACAACTAGAAACAAGCGTTGTATGTCCCGGCCCTAGAGCTCTCTGCATTTTCATGGTCGTAAAATTCTGGGGAGTGGACAGCTGACCCCATTTCCTCTGGCTGCCCGCAGAGCAGGACACAGGTGCGGAGGGACGGGGAGACTCGCCCAGCTCCTGCTCCCAGCCTTTCTCCCCTGTCACAGTGCCCCATTCACAGGGCCCCTCCCTCAACACTCGAAGTCACTCCTCCCCGCCTTGCCCTCCTCAGACATCACAGGCTTCAAGCTCCTGGTGCTGTGCACCAGCCCAAATCACTCTCCCCTAAAGGATGACGCTCTGCCAAGCAATCTTCCGTCTTTATAAGATACACTTGATGTTTTAAAATTCTGTTCTTTCAGCTCTTTCTGTCCCAAACAAGAGGGAAGGGGTGTTTTCGCACAGTTAGACCCACTGCTAGGAGGGACTGTGATGAGGGGTCTGGGAGTCGGGGACCCTGCTTTGACTCCCCAGTTCCTCAGTGCTGCCCTGAGATCCCACCCCCATCATTTCCTGAGCTGGGTGGGCCAGTGTACAGCCACCCAGTTCTTTGATCAGTGGGAACCCAGGAGATCCTATTCTGGTGGCAGGAGGAAACTGGGCCTGGAGAGAGGGTCTCTGGGGACTCCCATCCCAGAGTCCCGAAAGACCCTGTCGAGGGCAGAAGTTGCTGGAGGACAAGAATGCCTGAAAACTTGGCTGGAAATGGCCGGGGGCTTTATCCTGGGCCTCCTGGCCACACACTGACCAGTGCAGAACCAGCGCATGGCCCAGTGTTGGCGGGTTAGCACCGACCTAGCACTTTTTCTTCCCATCTTTTCATGCTCTGCCGATTTCCAATGATCCCCTAGGGAAAGGGTCAACATGCAGAAGGTGCATTGGGGCCACTTCTCCCTTAAGCCTCCTTGAGAGAGGGTGTCCCGAGGGGCGGGGCCACGAGCATTTCTATAGGCAGGGATGTGGCCGTGGCCTCAGGACACTCTGGGTGATTCCTCCCTGCCTTGCCCTCCTCGGACATCACAGGCTTCAAACTCCTGGTGCCAAGCACCAGCCCAAATCATTCACCCCTAACGGATGAGGTGCTGCCATGTGACTCTCCGCCTTTACAAGATATATCTGATGTTTTAAAATTCGGTTCTTCCATCTCTTTCAGTCCTAACTTAGGGGGAAGAGTGTGGTCGCACACTAAGTGGTTTTTGGCAGGAGGGTCTGTGGTGAGGGGTCTGCGCACCCGGGGACCCTACTTTGACTCCCCAGCGCCACTGAGGCAGCTCCTCGGCATTGCCCTGAGCTCCCACCCCCATTGTTTCCTGAGCTGGGGAGCCAGTGTTCAGCCACCCAGGTCTTTGGACAGCAGAAGCCCAGGAGGTGCTATTCTGGGGACAGGAACGGACAGGTCCTGGAGAGGGGCTCTCTGGGGACTCCCATCCCAGAGTCCCGGCAGACCCTGACGAGGACAGAGGCTGCTGGGGACAAAACTGCCGGAAGACTTGCTGGAAATGGGCCCGGGCTTGATCCTGTGGCCTCGGGGCCATACAGTGACCAGTGCAGGGCCAACGCAGGGCCTTTTCTTACCGTCCGTTGTGCTCTGCCAATTTCCAAAGATCCCCTAGAGATGACCCCTAGAGGTGACCCGTAGATGACCCGTGGAAGGGTCACCATCTGGAGGTGACCCCTAGATGACCCCTCGAACGGTCAACAGGGGAAGGTGTGTTGGGGCCACTTCCCTCTCAAGCATCCTTGAGAGAGGGTGCCCCGAGGGGCGGGGCCACGAGCTTTTTTTATAGGTAGGGATGGGGGCGTGGCCTCGGGGCTGCAACCCCATTGGCCAGGGGGAAACCTAGAGCTCCCGGGGCAACGTCAGGATGAAGGCTGCACCAGCCTCTGCCCTGGTGGGCCTTACAGGCCTCCCCACCCCCACCCGGACCTTCGGGCACTGCCCCCTACCGACGATGGTGGCTTGGAACTCTGTGGGCCCCATGGTGGGCCAGGAGCACTGACCCTTTCGGTCTCCCATAGCTCAGTCCACGACTTTCTCATTCCCAGAGATCACGTCCCCCCGTGCCCAGGCTGAGCTGCAGCTGCCAGGATTAGCCCCTGAGCACCCGTAGGTCTGGCCTGGCTGCTGCTGTGGGAGCCCAGCGAGCCTGGCAGAGGGGCTGTCCTGGTTGCTGTCCTCACCGCCCCTCCCTCCCCAGGCCCCTCTCCTTTCTGTCCTTGGAGCCCCTGCCCTCCCTGCCCTTCCCCTCTCCTCTCCTCAGGCCCGCAGAGTTCTTGCTCCCGCCATATCCGTTGTCCACGTTCGCTCTGTCCTTCTGTCTCTGCTTCCTCCCAGACTGGCAGCAGCCACTTTGTGGGGCCTTTGAGCCCCCAGACCCAATCAGTCCCTGACCAGTTCCCCGTGTTGCACAGAGACTTCCCTTTCTGAGCCCTGGAGGGCTCTTAATGACCCCACAGAATCTCCCCATCCCAGCTCTGCCCCTTTCTCTGAGACTCAGTTCATCCTACTGGGAACTGGACACCAGACTTGGCCTTGGGGAAGCTGGACGCTTCTCTCATGTTGCTCCCGGCCTGTTCTGGAAATCCCTCTCAATACACACACTCCCAACTAGGGCCACTCAGCCTGGCCACGCTGCCCTCACGAGTCCTGCAGCCTGAAAGGAACCCCAACTCCCCCATATCGCCCGTGCCCACTATGGCACCCCCGAGTGCCCCTGTCCTCCCTTCCCTGAGCACATTCAGGCCCCAGTGGTCTGCGGCTGTCTCCTGTAGCTCTGACATCTCCCCCTCTCCCTTTCGCTGGGCGGAGAATCAAATCCATCTCTGATGGTGGGGCACAGGGTCACTGTGGGCTTGTGCTGTCTGGGGAGCTTGTGGGCAGTGAAGGGTTCCACACTGGGGTGAGGCTCTGGGCAGGAAAGGTCCATCCAGTCCTTGAGAGGCTTAGAAAATACCTGGAGGTTTGTAGGTCCTTATCCTGAAACATCGACTGGCCACTAGGGGTGGGAACTCACATAGCATTGGGGCAAGGTGGGGGGCTCTTCCTGGGGGGCACTGCAGAGGGGGTATAGATGGGATAGGCACCATGGGTGGGCAGTGACAGGCTCTGGACATGGTGAGACCCCATGGCACGGATTCCTCATCATCCAGAAGCACGAGCCATTCCTGGCAGGACCCGCCCCGCCCAATGGCACACACCCACACAGACTATGATGGATCCACTTATTGAAATAGTCGTGGTAACAGGATGGTGGTTGTCAGGGAGAGTGGCCCAGTCCTCCTCCTCTCTCTCCTCTGCCACCAATTTATGATTTCCTAAACTTCCCCAAGACATGCCTACCACTCAGTTGCTCTGACTTCTACTGTCTGATGCTACAGTAACTTATTAGTCCTTGTTTCCGGCAATTTTTCAGGTTTTACTGTTATTATTCAATCTCTATTATGTATAATAAAGTTTCTCTTTCTCCTCCTTTTTCCTCTCCCACTCTTTCTCTCTCTCTCTCTGTCTCTCTGTCTCTGTCTCTGTCTCTCTCTCTCTCTCTCTCTCTCTCTATGAGCTTCTTAAAGTTTTCCATTAGCAACCTCTTTTTGTTAGGAAATTTTTTCCGTGGTCCCTGATTTTGAGGTATGTAAAATAAGGATACAAATATTTATTTGATAAATCATAAATAAATTTATTTGATTTTTTCTTTCTTTTTGGGTCACATCCAGCGATGCACAGGGGTTACTCCTGGCTCTGCACTTAGGAATTACTCCTGGCAATGCTCGAGGGACCATATGGGATGCTGGGAATTGAACCTGGGTTGGCCGCCTGAAAGGCAAACACCCTACCTGCTGTGCTATCGCTCCAGACCCCTACGTCATAAATAAATTTAAAGTAAAACAAGTATCTTTTAAGTTATGCAAACCCCGTGTGTAGTCTTGATCTACAGTTTAAGAAGCCAGGCCTGGTGCTCACACAAAGTGCTACCCTTATTTCTACACATATGTGAACAAAAGTGTGCACACATACATGCATACACATAGTCCATCTTCACTTTTACATACACGTGCACACACATAAAAATGCACACTTTTACACATGCACATACAGTACAATCCGCACATCTATACACATGCATACACACACCATGTACATACAGTGCCATCCTCACGTCTACACACGAACATAAAAGTCAGACGTATGTTCTCACTGGTGCTGGGGGCCACCAGGGCCATCCCAGTGATGCTTGGGACCTCCAGGGCTGTAAATGGTGAAGTTCAGGAGGGGCCACGTGGGATAAATCCAGGGCTGGGTGTGTGCTTTGGTGACCCCTGTGACCATCTCCCCTTCCGCTCCCCCTGATTCCAGAGCTGGGGAAAATGGGGGTGAGGTTTACAGAAGTAAAACAGTTTCCCCACCACCCCAACCCTCCCCCCGCAGGATCTGCCCTCACATCCGCTTTAAGGAGACCACATTCAAGCAGCAGCAGCAGCAGCAGCAGCCCCCAGGCCGGTCCCAAGCCCCGCCCAGCCCCCAGCAACTCCAAGTGAACAAGAGAAGACAGGCCAAGCATTAGGGATCCTGCAAGACAAAGGCGCCAACAGTTCCCCATCCCACCCCACCCCCATTCCCAGCATGTCCCTTATCACAGCATGCCTGGGGCCTGCTCCTCCCTGAGACTCCCAGGGTCTACTTCAGCCCCAAGATTGACAGCACAGATAACACTGCCCACTCACCTAGCGCAGGAGGAAGTAGTGGTTCTCGGGGACCGGGTTCTGGCAGAGCTCTATGACCAGGCTCTCCCCGCCCGCCTCCACCGCCAAGCACCCCTCGGGCTGGTGGGTGTTGTAGCGGATCTCCTTCTGGGATGTATACTCGAAGAACTGCAAAGGAGCCGTCCGTGGGCAACGGTTACTGTCGGCCATGGAGGAATGGACGGACACCAGGCAGGATCAGAGCACAGAGGCCAGGCAGAGAGCCTGAGTGTCCAGTTTTGAGGGTCTGTGAGTGTCCTGCCAGAGTTCCCCAAGGCCCCCTTCTCATGCTCTGCTTCTTCCCTGAGTGTTTGAGACCCCACGCTGTCCCTACCCTTGAGCTGGCCAGAAAATGGACGGTCTCAGTAGCTGAGTGGGCAACTCTGAGGCCTGAGCTGCCCTTTCTCTTCTCTGGGCTTTTCTGCCTCTTCCCGGCAAACTTGAGGGTGTTTGATCCAAAGCAATGGCACTGTGGAATCACTAAAATGTCCTTTGCAGGCAGGAATTGCACTGCCAGGGAGAGGGCAGGCCTGGGTCACACAGGGAGACAGGGTGCTGGAATCCAGCTTCTCCGGCCAAGTAGGTGCCCTCCTGAGCCGACCCAGATCTGCAGGGTTTTCCTTTTTCTTCCTCTAACTGTAGGTATTGGTGCACAGTTAGTCATAACTGCACAAGCGGGTTTCTCTGAGTCCTATCGGGCACTGCTTGCTTCATTTTCTATTTCCCAGATGTTCTACAATGTCTTGCCTGCACGGGAGAGCCTGGCAAGCTGCCCGTGATGTATTCCATATGCCAAACACAGTAACAATAAAGTCTCCAATGGAGACGTTACTGGGCCCGCTTGAGCAAATCGATGAACAACGGGAGGACCGTGACAGTGAGCTACAATGAGTCTGTATTACCTTTGCAGGCAGAGAATCAGTTCATCTCACCGCTCCAGAATTACATGGTGCAGGGCCAGAGGGATAATACAGTGGAGAGGGTGTTAGCCTTGCTGACCTGAGTTCAATCCCTGGCATCCCATATGGTCCCCTGAGCACTGCCAGGAGTGATTCCTGAGTACAGAGCCAGGAGTAACCCCTGAGTAACCCCAGGTATGACTCAAAAACAAAAATAAAAACAAAAAAGAACTACATGATGTGAACCACCAGGAGGTCAAAAGGCACAATATTCCCAAAGAAGACATCTGAGCATGTATGGATCATGCAAGAGGAAACAATCAAATATAAACCATAAACATACAATGATGACAATTAGTTAAAACTAATTTTAACTTGTCAACACAAACTTGGCCAAGAGCATTGATTCATTCGAATGCCTAACAACCGGAATTGGACATTTACATTTGAATGATGTGGCTCACTGCCTGCAGTTTCTATCTTTGTTGTCTATGCACCAACATCTCATTATGATGAAAGAGAAATCGAGAAGTTCTACATGGAGCTAGACAAGTTCTATAAAGAAGACCACACCTTCTACAAGATCATTGTGGGTGATTTTAATGCCAAGATAGGACCGAGAAGATCAGCTGAAGAACTTCACATCGGGACCCATGGCCTAGAATGGAACGAACAGGGTGAGAGACTGTCTGAGTTCATCATGTCGACCAAGACCATTCATGGTAACTCACAGTTCCAGAAGGCAGAATCTAAACGATGGACATGGGAGTCTCCCGGTGGACGATTCCACAACGAAATAGACCACATCATATTCAATCGACGGTTTTGCCTGACTGATGTCGCTGTTGTCCCAAAATTTCGAACGGGATTGGACCACCGTCTCCTTCGTGCAAAATTCTACTTCACAGAGCGGGGAGAAAGGGCTGAAAAGTTCAAAAAGAGAACTCCCAGAACGACCACCAACTGGGAACTCTTTGGTACTATTGCGGCAACATGGGAAGATGCCATTGTTGACAACATTGACGAGGAATACGATCGACTGGTTCAGCACCTCCATGAATGTGCGAGGAACGCCAAGAGAGAGATAGCCACAAAAAATCACCTATCTTCAAAAACTCTTGAGCTAATTCGCCAGCATGGTTTGGCGCGTGCCTCAGGCAACCGCAAGCTAACATCCAAGCTCCCAAAGCAGTGCAGAGATGCAATCAAGGAAGACCTCAAAGAGAAAAGAGCAGAAGTACTGGGAGATGCGGCAGAAGCCGGGAAAAGTATTCATAACGCCCGCCTGTCCTTCGCCAACTACAAGACCAAGATGACTGCCCTCCAATGTCCTGATGGATCCATCACATCCTCCAAAACGGCAATGGAGAAGATTATCTATGACTTCTACTCAAATCTCTTCGACAGCCATGTCCACTTGCCAACATACCAAATTCTACAGGATGGATATGTCGTTCCCAATGTTCTCCCTTCCGAAATCCGACACACCATTTCGTCGGTAAAGAAACAAACAGCACCCGGCCCAGACAAGATCAGACCTGAACACCTGAAAAACCTGCCGTCAGTACTCATCAATACACTGGCTCGGCTCTTCACTCGCTACCTGTCTGAATGCAAGGTTCCGTCCCAATGGAAAACCAGCAGGACCGTACTACTGTTCAAGAAGGGAGACATCCATGACATTGGCAACTATCGCCCGATCTGCCTATTGTCTGTCATCTACAAGTTGTTCACTCGAGTCATCCTAAATAGGATTGGCAGAACACTAGATGAAGGACAACCATGCGAGCAAGCCGGGTTCTGCAAAGGATTCAGCACCATCGACCATATCCACACGATAACCAAGCTCATTGAGGTTTCTCGGGAGTTCAAGATGCCGCTTTGTTTAACATTCATTGATTTAAAGAAGACCTTTGATTCTGTTGAGACGGAAGCAGTCATTGAAGCCCTAGCCAATCAGGGCATTCAAGCCCAATACATCAGGATCCTCCATGAGCTGTATTGCGGATTCACTACCAGGATCTCACCATTCTACAAAGAAGTGATCGTTGATGTCAAGAGAGGGGTGCGGCAGGGTGATACCATTTCACCGAAACTCTTCAGTGCCACCCTCGAGAACATCATGCGACGACTGGAATGGGAAGGAATGGGAGTGAAGATAGATGGTCGGCAACTACACCACCTCCGCTTTGCTGATGACATTGTTTTAGTAACACCAAACATCAGCCAAGCAGCACAAATGCTGGCTGACTTTGACCGTGAGTGTGGAAAGGTAGGACTACAGCTGAATCTTACGAAGACAATGTTTATGAGAAACAGCCTCGTACCTGATGCCCTAATCGCTCTCAATGGAACGACCATCTCCGAATGCAACAGCTATGTGTACCTAGGTCGAGAGATCAACATGACAAATGACCTGGCACCCGAGCTGCGCAGGAGGAAGAGAGCGGCTTGGAACGCCTTCAAGAACGTCGAAGAAATAGCTAAGAGGATGAAGAACCTCCGGCTCCAGGCACATCTCTTTGATTCCACTGTTCTTGCTGCATTAACATATGCCTCAGAGACCTGGGCCCTACGCAAACAGGATGAGAACTCTATTCAGGTCTCCCAAAGAAGAATAGAAAGAGCTATGCTTGGAATATCACGTTTCACTCAAATGAGAGAAAGAATCCGGAGTTCCGACATCCGTCGACGATCAAGAATCAGGGACACTGTCTCATTTGCCAAGGTGTCAAAAATCAGATGGGCTGGTCACGTAATGAGGTTTAAAGACGACCACTGGACTAGAGCTGTTACCGACTGGATTCCACAGGATGTCAAAAGACCGCGTGGCCGCCCACCTACCAGATGGTCAGACTTCTTCGTCAAGATCATGAACAATCGGTTTGAAGCCCTTCATGTTCCTGGAGCGAACAGATGCCATTGGGCTACACTAGCACGCGACAGGGACAAATGGAGACGTTACTGGCGCCCGCTCGAGCAAATCGACGACTAACGGGAAGTTAAGTGATTAAGTGATTAAGTTAAAACACAGAATCCAGAGTCTGTGCATAGAGGAAAGAGGGACAAGAAACTCACCTTCATCCTAAGGCGGTTTCTCCAGGTCCTCTCGGGCACACTTGCTTCACTTTCTAGTTCTCAAATATTTTACAATGAGTCTCTATTACCTTTACAAATTGAAGAGGTCAAATATTCACTTTTAAAAAAACACACATAGAGGTGCTGAAAGTAGATAAAGGACCAAACATAATGGCCTCTCAGTATCTGTATTGCAAACCATAATGCCCAAAAGTAGAGAGAGAGTAAGAAAGAAATTGTCTGCCATAGAGGCAGGGGATGGGGGTGGCAGGAGGGACACTGGGAACATTGGTGGTGGAAAATGAGCACTGGTGGAGGGATGGGTGTCTGATCATTGTATGACTGAAACTCAATCATGAAAGCCCTGTAACTGAATACCACAGTGATTCAACAAAAAAAAAATTAAAATTAAAAAACAACAACACACATAGATCTTCCCCAATTTTCCTCTTTAAGAGGCTCCCAAGACCTTGAACCCAGGGGCCCCTGCTGCCTTTTTCCAGAGAGAAGCGTCACCTACCTGGTTCTGGCCCAGGCCATGACAGGTGTACAAAATGACCTGGTGCCCCACAATCTGGTTTTCATCAGGAGGATTATAGTCAAAGCAGAGTCCTTGCAATCCTTTATTCTGGAGCTACCAAGAAACATAACGGGAGTTTCCAGTTCAGGTTTACACACAACTGAGTCAACCCAGGATGCTGTGGGAGGAGAAACAGGGAGTGAGGAGGGCCCGGCACAAGAGCCAGGCCCAAAAGTAAGAGCTTCTGGGACCTGAGCGATAGTACAGAAGGTCAGATGGCTGGCCTTGCACATGGACAAACCCCAGCAACCCACAGGACCTCCTGAGCACCGCCAAGAGTGATCCCTGAGCACAGAGCCAGGAGTAAATCCCTGAGCACCGCAAGGCATGGAACCCACACCAAAAGTAAACAAATAAATAAATAAGAGCTTCCTTAATTTATTCATTTTGGATTTTTGGGGGGGGATTGAAGGAGGGGAGCATCACATCTAGCAATGCTCAGGGCTTACTTCTGGCTCTGTGCTCAGAGATCACACCTGGTGGTGCTTGGTGGGGAATCCTATGGGGTGCTGGGGATAGTGCCCAGTTTGGTCACGTGCAAAGGCCTGAAGAGCATCATGCCCCATCATCCCCTCCAGGGCTGCACTTGGACAAAAGAGAAATGCAGTGGGACGGGGTGGGGTGGGGATGCAGGAGACAAAGGCAGGGCGAGCAAGAGTGACACACTCCCTGGGGCAGGCAGCCCACGACGGCCTCCTGATCCTCTCGGCACCTCGGGAGACCTGGACACTTCACAGTGGCCAAGGATTCAAACGTGTTCAGAGCCCGCTGGGTGCTGACCAAAGGGCTTCCAGAATGGGGGAAGCAGCGTCGCCCAGCCGTGCAGCCCAGGAGATGGGAGTCTCTACCTTGGCGTGATTTCTCTCCAGAGTGAATGGCACTGGGGCCGGAGAGGGTCTGGGGGGTGAGGGCACTTGCCAGGCAGGCAACCAAGCCCCAGTCTGATGCCAGCACCATTATGAGTCACCACTGAGCACCACCGGGTGAAGCCCAACCCCAACCCCCACAGCCCAAATACTTCCCATTTGTGTGCAGGGGTTTGGGGGGGAGCGGAACGGGTGTTTAGGCCATACTTCGAGGTACTCAACGGCCACTCCTGACGGTGTTCAGGGGACCACGTCTGGCACCGGGGATCAAACTAGGGTTGGCCACACAGAGGGCAAAGCTTAAACTTAACCCCGGGACTATCTCTCTGCCCCCCCCCCAAAGATTTCTTTTCTCTTTCTTTTGGTGAACAACAGAAGTGACTCTCCTTTTCCTGCCCCATCCTCCTCTACCCCCCCTCCGGTCCCTAAGGACCCCTGAGGTGGGAGTGACTGACTGGCCCAGACACTGAGACTCGGGTGTGAAGTGATGTGATGGGTAGAGGTGGTGTGGAGAGTCCAGGCAAGCCTCAGTCTCCTCATGCACAAAATCACAGGCAGAACCTGACTCTCGTTCACATGCTCCCACGTGAGCGAGCTGAGAGCCAAAGCCAGCCGGGGGAGGGGAAGAGCCGGGGAGAGGGCCGGGGCTGGGGAGCCCAAGGGACCCCATCGAGGACCTGCCTCATGCAGGGCGTGGGGACCCTGCTGGCAGCCCCCCCCGGGCGCAGCCCTCTCACCATCCCGAAGCAGCCGGGCCGGTCCTCGGGCACATGCAGCTCAGGATACACGTTCTCCAGGAACCACCTGAAGTCCTTACACTTGAGCTTCTCACGGAGCTGCCGCCTCTCGGTCACGTCGCCAAAGAACTCCTGAGGGGGGTCCATGCGGTCAGCCTGAAGGTCCTCCACAGTCCCCCACTCCACCCCACCCCAGTCCTGGGGCGTGACGATGCCCCCAAGCCCTAGCTGTGCAGGTGTGGGTGGGTGCCTAGGGAGAGAGCTGTGGCAGCCGGGGTACCACGCCCCCCACACACACACATGCGCGCGCACACACACACAGGGTTCCCCGTTGCCCAGCTCCAGCCTGGGGAGACCCAGTGCACCTCGATGGTCATGAAGCGCCTAGGACATGATGGGAGCCCCAAACCCCAGCCCTGTGGGCATCCCTGGACACACAGCACTTCTTCAATGGGACAGATTGAGGAAGGGTGGCTGAGGTAGACACGCATGCAAAGCCAAGAGACGGGGCTGGGATGAGATGAGATAGCGCACATATGCATGACCCATCCCCGGCACCACACACACACACACACACACACACACACACACACACACACACATACTCTGTGATGAAGAGATAGCTCAATGGTCAAGAGCATATACAGGAGGCCCAGGTCCGAGTCCCGGCACGGCAGGGAACCCCCAGCACTGAGTCAAGGGTAGAACCCAAGCACCTCCAGGTGGGGGTCATAAGTAAACAGGAACCAGAGAGCTCGTGCAAAGGGCAGGGCGCTTGCCTGGCAGGTGGCCACCCTGCCCTGGTCCCTGCCACCTCATTTGGTTCCCAGAAAAAAAATCACCAGGCATGATCCCTGAGTGCAGAGCCAGGAAGAGGCCCTGGCAACCATGGCATGGGGCCTGACCTCCCCTCCACGACAGAAATACCCACGATCTGAAGATCATGCAGTGGCTGGAGGTAGCTGAAACCCAGCCCTGATTTTCCTAGAAGCAACAAGCTCAGGGTACCCCAACCTGGGGTGGGCAGCATGAGCTGCTTGGTGTGATTCTCAAGGCCGGGTGGGCATCAAGAGACATCAGCAAAGGGTCATCACAACCATGGAGGAATCAAGTAGTTCCCCACTGGCCTCACCAAGGCCCACCGCAGCTTCTCCCTCCGGAAGTGGATGTGCGGGCACGGAGGGTAGAGGGAGGACGGAGGAGGAAGGGGGGGTTGGTTCTGAGGAGGCCTGCAGGGGTGAAGGCAGACGGGGCGGGTGGGAGGAGCTCACCAGGCGTGCGTGGGGGTTGCGGTGGTAGAAGAGCTCCTTGAACTCATCCAGCCACACTTCGGCAGCGCGGACACTGTTGGCCAGAGCCTTTTTGCGTGAGTAGGGAGCTTGCTTGGGGAAGACGTGGCCGACGTGTGAGCAGGGGTGCGTTTCCAGGGTCCCGCCGCACTGCCAGATCTGCAGGGCAGAGGAGTGGCTGGGTGAGGGGAGCGGGTCCATCGGCACGGCTGTCCCTTGAGTACAGAGGCCGGGCACCAAGCATCACCCAAAGAGACACTGCCGAGACCACACCCTCCAGGGCATGAAACAGGCGGCCCCCTCCACCCCACTCCTCACCCCACCGCCCATCCCTGCCTCACCCACCCCCATGCACACACGGGCTCCAGAGCGCAGCCAAAGAACAAGGGAGCGGCCCAAGGTCTAGCCACCAGAACCAAGACCACAAGCCCATGCACTGTTTGTTCATGCGTGGGGCTCACAGGGCCCAGAGTGGGCCCGGCCAGGAGCTCGTGGGTGGGTGACAGTCCACACGGGCGGATTACCTGATCTCCTAGCCAGAGAAGAGAGGAAAGCAGCTAGGAAGGAGAGAAGTTGGGAAGGGAGAAAGAGGAACTGCCAGACACAGGAGAAGCAGCCTGGCACCTGGAGGAGAGGCAGAAAGACCATTAAAAGCACACCTCAAAACCCAACGAGGTAGACTCATGCAAGGGCAGAGGGGTGTGAACCACCACACCCCACCACTGGCCCCCAGGATGAACCATCCAGAAAAGCAGCTGAAGGGCTGGAGACACAGTACAATGGGGTTGGGCACCTGCCTTGCATGTACCTGACCCAGGTTCAGTTTCTGGCAGCTCCGACGGTCCCCTGAGCACCGCCAGGAGTGAGCCCTGAGTTTGGGTTTCAACCAAATTCAAAAAGAAAATTTTTTTTGAAAAATAAGACCCAAAAGGACAGTACCTTACGATGGGAGAAGGAAAGCCCTGCGTGGAAGATAAAATTTCTATTTGGTTCACTCTTTATGCAAAGCTGGGATGTTCTGTTACTTAAAAAAAAATTCCAGGGGCCAGAACACTAGTACAGCGAGTAGAGCATACTGCCTGGCATGGGGCCAACCCAGGTTCAATCCCCGACATCCCATAGGGTCCCTCGAGCACAGACAGGAGTCATCTCTGAGGGTAGAGCCCAGTGTATCCCCTGAGCCCCACTGTGTGTGGCCCCAAAACAAAACAAGCAATCAGAAAAGATGAAAAAAATTCTCACAAAAATTAAACAGAGGGGCTGGAGCGATAGCACAGTGGGTAGGGCGTTTGCCTTGCACGAGGCTGACCCAAGTTTGATTCCCAGCATCCCATATGGTCCCCCAAGCACCGCCAGGAGTAATTTCTGAGCACAGAGACAGGAGGAACTCCTGAGCATCGCAGGGTGTGACCCAAAAAGCCAAAAAAAAATTAAACAGAAAATTTTAACATCATCAAAAAGCATGACCAATGGCATATGGTCTTGAAATGTAATATGCCAGACACAAGTTCATTGGGAATCCCACGGAAATGGCGGGGGTTCTCACAGAACTGTCACTCGGGGATTCTGAGGGCAGAGGGCGGCCTCAGGGGGTGCGCTCGTTAATGTGACTCTTGCTCCGGCCTGCACGTCCAGCTACTGAACCTGACCCCTTTAACAAGCTCTCCCGAGAATCCTTCTCGGTGTCAGACTCTGAATGTCACCCTGCTACATACATATAGAGGCGACTTCCTAAAGTGCTTAGCAAGCCTGGCGACCAAAGGTGGACCAGGAGGCAGGATGCTGTGTCTGGGGCCAACCTCGGCCCAGGGCAGCAGAGGGGAAGAAAAGAATCAGGGGACCTAGGAGGTTCCTTCCCTGCCTCCTGCTTTTCTAGTTAAAAGCACGTTCTGTGAGAAGGTCAGATGAGAGAAGCACATATATAGGCTGTCCACGTGTCCACTCTCAGGACACTGGACAAAAGGCCAAGGCGGGGAAAAGTCCAACAGGTTTTCATGAAATCCAGAGAGACAGAGGCATGGAGAGAGAGAGAGAGAGAGAGAGAGAGAGAGAGAGAGAGAGAGAGAGAGAGAGACAAGCACGGCTACAGAAAGAGAGACAGACCCGAAAGGAGAATTCGAGGTTTTCTCCGCCCCAAACTTCCATTCCTGTATCATAAGACCCCAGATACTGAAAATATTTCTTACTCACAGCAAACAGCCCACCAGCCATTGTCGGGGACCTGGAAGAGTTGCAACACCTGCGTCTCAGTGCCAGCCGCAGGAACCCTTACCCAGGCCTGATCTGCCTTCATCAGTCTGGGAGCACTGGTGGTGGGGGGGCTCTGCTGGGAGTCCTAGCTGGGGAAGCTCCCAGACCCCTCCAAATAATCACAGAACTGCGTGTGATGCATGTGCTCTCGAGGGGTCAAGGGCAGGGACAGCTGTTTCCAGGGCGGAGAGGGTACAGGCCCGGGGCGTGTCCAGTATAGAGGAATGAACGGTGCTGGGAAGGCCTCAGCATGGGCAAAGTCTAAGCATGAGAGGACCCCGGCAGCTGCAGATGGACCCGGAGAGAGGGCGGAGAGAGCACATGGCTGGGAGGGTGGCGGGGTGGGCGGTGGTGGTGGTCTCACAGCAGAGCCCAGGCACTCACAGATGCAGCTGGGGGCTGCTGGAGGCCATGAAAGATGATTCTAGCACATTTTCCTGAAGCCTTCGATTCCCCCAACCCCACTGAGCAGGCATGGCATCTTCCCCGGCCCCCAGAGGTGGCTCAGGTCGAAAGCTGGAAGGGAAGCACCCCAGAGTGCAGATGTGGGTGTGGGAAACTGGTGGCAGCCGGGTCCCTGTGGTGGCACTGGGGGGCCCTCCCAGCACTGTAGGCTCAGAGTACACGGGAAAGGTCAGTGGGACTCCTTGGTGGGGGATGGAAGAACAGGAGGGAGGGAAGACCAAGGAAGGGGGAGAAGAGAGAGAAAAGGGAGGGAGAGAAGGAGGGAGGGAGAGAAGGAGGGAGGGAGAGAGAGAGGGAGGGAGAGAGAGACGGAGGAAGGAAGGAAGGAAGGAAGGAAGGAAGGAGGGAGGGAGGGAAAGAAAAAAGGGAGGGAGTGAGGGAGGGAGGGAGGGAAGGAAGGAAGGAAGGAAGGAAGGAAGGAAGGAAGGAAGGAAGGTAGGAAGGAAGGAAGGAGTGGGGGAGGGAAGGAGGGAAAAGGGAGGGAGGGAGGGGTGCCAGCATGAGAGCACATTCACATGGCTTTAGGGTATAAGATTAGGGAACATGGTGACTGAAACATGCAAGAAAGCTGAGATGATGTGTGGAGTTCATGCACAATTCAATCAGCTAATCAGTGGCTGAATAAATAGCAGTACTCCTACATTTAAAAAAAACTGAGATGAGACTGTGGGAGGGGCAGGCAACTGACCATGAAGCTGCTGCATGTGTGCATGTGTGTGGGTTTGTGCAAATGTCTTCATATGTGTGCACTGGAGGAGGGAGTTGGGGGGGAGGGAGTATGTCTCGACATCACAGGCTGCATCTGTGACCTGACACATGATCCCTCCTCCTCTGCCTCAGTCTCTAAATCTGCTGTGTGAGCTGCAATGCCAGCGGCTCCCCAGTGGCCACTCCAGCAATCCGGGTGCCACCCTCAATCCGTCCTTTTTCCCAGATGTCAATCAGCTTCTCCAAATCCCCCCACCGCCCCGGAGGTCCCCCCACCCCCCAGTCTCAGCCTCCGTCTTCTCCTGCGCCCGCATTTCTGACGGGGAAGTCTGCAGAGCCTCCTAACACATGCCTGGTCCCTGCACCCCATCCTGTGCCCACCAGCTCCCTCACCACGAGGCACCAGGAGTAATTCCTGAGTGCAGAGCCAGGAGTAACCCCGAGCCTCAGCAAGTGTGGCCCGAAAACTAAGCCAAACAAATGAAACAGAACGCGAGCAGCCGGGCTCAGACCCAGGCTCACCCACTGACCAACGCTGGCTCTCGGCCGCCCTCACCCTGCACCCTCACCCATCCCCTAACTGGCTTCAGTCCCACAGAGGCCTGCCACTAAGTGCTCAGAGTCGTCACCATGGAGTCCCCACCTGACCCAGAACCCCACGCCCATTTGGACAGCCGGAAGTGGCAGCCAGCCACCTCGGGCCCTGGAGACTGGCACCAGTCCAGGGGGCAGGGCACCTGTGATATCAGTCCTCCCCGGGGCATGGCACACAACTCCTGGAAGGCGGACACACCCACCGGAGGTGAAGGGGCCAACAAAACCGGCCACGTTGACACAAGGCAGAATTATGGGTTCCCAAGGCAAACATCTCGGGACCGGCAAGAAGGCAAACGCGAAGGGACAAAGCGTGGTGGCCTCATTCGCGTGAGGCGTCTGGAAGGGGGAAAGTTTTTGTGGGGGTGTGTTAGAGGCCATGGAGCCGTTAGGGGCTGGGGTTGACACACACCGCCTGACGGTTGGAGAGATTCTGCGTGGTCGAGGGAAAAGCGCGCTTGAGTCTCCCAAGTTATATATTTAAGAACGGTCAGAGCAGTACATTTTAGGATACATACTTCTTCACCCTATTTTTATTTATCTTGTTTTGGCTTTGGCTTTGGGACCACACCCGGCAATGCTCGGGGGCAACTTCTGGCTCTGCACTCAGGAATCACTCCTGGCGGTGCTCGGGAAACCATAACAGGGTGCCTGGGGGATCGAACCCAGGGCAAACTCCTGCAAGGCAAGCGCCCTACCCACTGAACTCTCTCTCCAGCCCCCTCACCTTTGTTTTTAAATAAACAAAATAGGCCAATGAATATGAACCCCACACTTAGAGCGGGGTGGGTGTAGAGTAAAAAAATAATCAGCAGATGCTTTAGAACAAAACCAGGTGGGGCCCCAGCGAAGCATCCCTGCCCTCCCCCCGGGCGTCTGCTGCAGTTGTTGGGGGGGTTGTTACGCTCCCAGCCAGTCCTGACCTGATGACAATGATGGGGGACCGCATCCGCTTCCGCTCCCGCTCAGGGACCACGTGCCACGTGAACACCAGCCGCCAGTCAAAGCCACCGATCTGAGGCTCTCCGGAGTTGCCCAGGTACTCAAAAGTGTTCCAGTCAATAACGTCGATCACGGGGCACACCACCGCCGGCTCCTCCTCCCCGATCCTGCAGTGACCACACACACACACACACACACACACACACACACACGCACACACACGCACACATACGCACACCACCCAGATGTGGCCAGGACCGGGGTGACCAGGAACAGCCCCCCCCCTTCCAAGCCATGCTCGCTCCCACTCCACTCAGGGCCAGTGTGTGCCCTCAGGTCCCCTGCTTCTGGACCCTGCATGGCATCGGTCCCCAATGCCACCCTCCAGCCTGGGATTCAGAGGGAGAGCGAGACACGATGATGGCTCTGCTCTCAGCCCCTGGCACTGGCCTGGGCCCCTGGGAGTCCAGCTGCTGGGACCCTCTTTGAAGCTGGGGAAAAGAAAGAAGCCATGAAGGGAGCCAGAGTGGGTGAGGACAGAGATGGGGAGGGCAGAGAGCAGCAGGGTGAGGCTGGGGGCCAGATGATGGACACCCACGCCTGGGAGAGGAGACAGTGGGTGCGTGTGCTCCAGAGGCCAGCTGCGCAGACCCTGAACCCCTCCCCCCGCATCCTTGTCCACGCCACATGGGGGCACAGCCCACCCGGAGGAATCTGGGGGTAGCTGACAATAGTGATGCAGCATCAGGAGGGAGGAAGTGGAGGGAGTAAGGTGGGTCTGGGGGAAGGGCAGCCTGGAGTGGTTCCCCTCCCCCCTGCATTTAAAACCCTTTCAAACAATGATACTTAAAAGCATAGTTTAAGACTACAGGGGTAAGAAGATAAAAAATAACCCAGGCGAGGGCCATCTGCTTCCTGTCCATGATTCTGCTCATGGTTTCCTAGTGACGCTAAGGAAGGTGGGGGCCAGAGACACAGGACCCCAGGGAAGGTGCCTGCCCGACAGGTGGCTGCCCTGGTTCAATCCCCGGCACCCCATGTGGTCCCCTGAACACCACCAGGAGTGATCCCTGAGCAGAGCCAAGAGTAAGCCCTGAGCACTCACGGGTAAGCCCCTTCACACACACAAATCCCCCCCCCCAAAATAAAATGCAGGGGCTGGAGCCATAACACAGTGGGTAGGGCATTTGCCTTCCATGCGGCTGACCCGGGTTTGATTCCCAGAATCCCATATAATACCCTGAGCACCACCAGGAATAATTCCTGAGTGCATGAGCCAGGAGTGACTCCCTGTGCATTGCCGGGTGCGACCCAAAAAAGCAAAAAATAAATAATAAATAAATACATAAGAGAAATTACTGTGAATCACCATTTCTGTGGGTCCCTTCAGGCTTGAGGAGCCCCAGGCAACACAGGTACTGGCTGACCTGGGAAAGTCAGCCCAGCATGAAGGAAAGATGACCAAAATGTGCTGCCTAGGGCTGTGATCTGATAAGATCCACACCATCCTGTTCTTGGCCTCTCTGCCCATGGCAGCACTTTTCGACTCAGGCACCTGACCAGCAGCAGTAAAAGCAACTCCCCTGCACCAGTAAGCCGTTGGTACAGCAGCGCCTGATGCCCTCGAAGGCTCCCAGACCAGGGTCCCTGATCATGTGACCAGGGATGGAGCCGTGGCCTGAGACTGGGGGACGGGGCACCCAGGCCGAGCCCGAGGCCCACGGAGCTGGGTCTCCCGTGTTCCCACTGGGCACCGCCCACGCACCTCTGCAGCAGCGGCTCCAGCCAGCCCTCGTGGCACTCGCAGTGGCAGTCCAGGAAGGTGAGGATGTCGCCCTTGGCCCCCGAAGCCCTGAGTAACCGGGCGCGCACCAGGCCCTCCTTCTTGGTGGCGCGGATGAGGTGCACCTTGGGCAGGTGGGCTTCCAGGCGCTCCTTCAGGTGCTCTGGGGAGGAGAATGGGGCAGCCGGCTCACTCCCGCCCTGCCCGGGCAAGGGAAGGCTGGGATGGAGAACTCTAGAACCACCAGCAACGTTCCCACGTGCCCCCCTTGGACCCAGACGCCCAGGTCTCAGGACTGTCAGGACTTGGTGCCCAGCTGGCTCTATCGGCATCGCCTCACACTCACCTGCCCTGCACTCTGTCATGGGCAACGCTGAATGACCCCGAATACTCTCTCCACGATTTCCAGCCGAGTACATGGCCACCACCCCAAAGACATCAGTCCCCCAGGTTAAGATGTGTGATCCCAACGCCCCACCTGGTCCTCTGAGCACACCAGGAGTGAGCCCTGAGCACAGTGCCAGGAGCAAGCCCGGAGAACCGCCCAGCGGCCCCCAGAACAAACAAGCGAGACTACAGTCCTGAGCGTCCCCTGCAGCCAGGTGTGGCCAGGTGACTGTTCTTCTGCAGGGTGGGAGGTGAGACCCCCTACTAGGTGCTGCCCAAGTCCCCTGGACACCCTTCAGTACAGGTGGGAGTGAGAGAGAGGGGAGGGGCAAGGCTGGGGCATCCCAGGGAGCACAGCACCCCAAAGAAGGCGAGTGTTCACCCCTGCCCCCACCCCTGGCCCCCACACCTGCCTCCACACCTGCCCTCACACCCTCCCTCACAGTTGGCCCCCAACACCTCTCCCCCACCTCTGTCCCCAAGACCTCTCTCTCACACCCACCCCCCAACACCTGCCCTCTACACCTGTTCCCCCATGCCTATAGCCCATACCTATCCCCCACACCTGTCCCCCACACCTGCTCCCACACCTGCCCTCTACAGCCATACCCCAACTGCAGGGAGACGTTCCCTGTTATCTCCTGTAAATCACTGTTATCTAGAGCCTCACAGAGAACAGCCCAGCACAGCCTTCAATCAGAACCCGTCCACAGCGAGAACCAGACAGAGCTCAGAGGCAAGAGCAGGGGAGGGGAGGATGGGGGTCAAGGGAGGGCGGGGTGGGGAAAGGGGAGGTCAGGGCAGGGTAGAGGGGAGGCTGGGTACCTCTATCGCTGTAATCATCCACCAGGATGACCTCCTCCAGCAGGATGTCTGGGGACATCTCGAGGACACTGTAAACGGTGCGAAGGAGGGTTGACCAAGCTTCGTTATAAAACGCGATGATCACGGACGTCGTTGGCAGACCTTCATAATTGTACTTCTGCTCTCTGCACCTGCAGAAGCAACACAGCCTCAGGGACGGGGAACACCCTGCACCAGGGCATCCCAGGCCTGGCACGGTGCTTCGAAGGACCTCTGAAGGGAACGTCAGTCATGGTTGAGACCTGCCATAGAATTTGGTCGCATCTTCTAGAAATGCATTGCCCTGGAGCCTCCTGGAAGCCTCGGTAGCTCCCAAGAAAGGTTGTACAACGACACCCAAAAAGCCTGAAGTCACTCTGGTAAGGGCAGGCTGGGTCACCCACGAAGTCGTACTGTTGACATGGCCTCCAGGGACAGATGGCCCAATGATGAACCTGGCTCAGACCCAATGCGACAGGGCCATCCTGGGCCGGGATGGGATCCCCCAGAGCCAAACTTGATGGTGCCCAGGAGGCAGGCAGTGTCCAAGGAGGCACTTGGGTCTTTTCACACGGTCCCCTGACCCTGAGCTCTCTCCCTGCTCTGAGGTTGTGTATTTAAGCTGGGCAGCAACGTTCACAGTTTTGCCACCCAAAACCTAGGCAGGCTCCAAAGACAGGAAGACGGTTCCATCCTCAGGCTGTGCAGGTTTCACCTCTGTCCACTCCCACTTGAACCCCACTGCCCAGCTTCTACTCAGCTCTCTCCTCCTCTGCCTGGCACCCTCCCTGCCCTCCTTCCAGAACCACTTGGAAAAATCCCTGTGTGGAGAACACCTGTCTGGGGTGTCCGCTCCCTCCGACCGTCTCCCGTTCCTGCATACCACAAACTCATGTACCCTCCACTCATCCCCTCCTCCCACGCCCCAAGTCTCCTCACAGACACGTTTGACTCATGCGAGGCTTGGGGCTGGGGCACAAGAATGCTAGGGACACTGGTGGACACCACGGGGCAGCCTTGTGGGGAGAGGAGGTTCGGGAACACGTATGTCTGGCTGAGAATCAAATCCATCTCTGATGGAGGGTCACAGGGTCACTGTGGGCTTGTGCTGTCTGGGGAGCCTGTGGGCAGTGAAGGGTTCCACACTGGGGTGAGGCTCTGGGCAGAGAAATTCCATCCAGTCCTTGAGAGGTTTGGGAAATACCTGGAGGTTTGCAGGTCCTTTACCTGAGGCATGATCTGGCCACTAGGGGGCCTGGCACCCAGGAAGCATTGGGGGCAAGGTTGGGGCTCTTCCCGGTGGACACTGCAGCGGGGGTGTAGACGCAACAGGCACCATGGGCATGTCATGTCAGGTTCTGATCCATGGGGAGACCCCCACAGGACAGCTCATGCTTCATCAAGAAGCATGAGCCGTTCCCTGGCAGGACCCGCCCCACCCAATGCCACACACCCACACAGGCTGGGATGCATCCATTTGTAGAAACAATCTCGGAAACAGGACAGTGGCTGTCAGGGAGAGTGATTCAGCCCTCTCCCCTCTCTCTCTCCTCTGCCACCAATTCATGATCCCCTAAACCGTCCCAGGTAGTGCCTAGAACTCAGTTGCTGACTGTTTCAGCCTCCATCCTTTTCAGGACTTCCTTTCCCAGAATAGAAAAAGTGCACTGGAGGAGGGGGAGCTCTCGGCTCAGACTTTTGCTTGGTCTGTAGCCCATGATTCTGTCTGCCAAGCCTAAGGGGAGGGAACCAAGCAGGCAACAAAAGGCAGAAGCGAAAAACTAGGCAGGACCTCTGAGAGACCCACTCTAGGAGGTGGAGAAGATGGATGAGTCAGGAATCACCGAATTTGACAAGAATCAAATGTGAGGTTTGCTCTGACAAAATGGTGACCAGAACCAAATGGCAACCGGCTGAGTGGACAGCAACATTCCTGGAGTCAGAGATCACCTTGTTCCAGGTGAGGAAGACAAGACTATCGCCCACCTGGTGACAGGAAGCCACCAGCTTCATTCCAGGATCCTTACCATTGACCCACGAAGAGATGACTCGGAGCAGACCAAGACAACTCCAAAGGCCCCTTCATCTAACCCAGGGGGCGGGTGTACCATTGCCTCACCTGAGGTTCGGAGGGTCCACCCGGGAGCGCCCCCAGCAAGCTACTCCTATTTCCTTAACTTTATTTATATGTCTCTGTCCCTCTGTATGACCCGGACGGGGTTCCCAAATCTCTCACCGAGGAAGAGAGTGAGAGCAGTTTGCCCGAGCAGGAATGGAAGAGGCTCACGGGAACGCTCAAACAATGGAGCTTAGAAACTGGAGTCACTACTGTGGGAGCACCTGAGAGCAGTAGGCACCACTGTTTGTTAGATGAAAGTTGTTACTGCAGAATCGAGGTAGCCTGTTAACAACCTACATAATTATGCTCTGACCTGCTAATGCCCGTTTGGGGGTAGCTGGATAGAGCCTGCACACATGGAATACACTGGGATGCTTCTGGCAAACTCTTGGGTGCCACCTGTGTCTGGGTGAGACTCTGTCAGATTCTAAGAGGAAAAACTCCCAAGACAGTCGTTCAATGGGAGAACAGCTCTCCCCACCGGCAAGCGTGGATAGGGGAGAGCCTCTGATCCCCACAGTCTCTCAGCTCCCCAAACCTCAAGGCAAACCTGACTTGGTGTTTCCAGAGCCCAGGGACCCAGAGGCAGGACACGGGGAGCTAAGCCCAGAGCCCCATAGAGGCTGCGAGATGGTGTGCAGGACATGTGTGAGGTGTGCAGAACTGTGAGAGTGAATGGGCGACCCCAGGCCCATGGTGCAGGTAGAGGGGCAGGGCTATGAACTGGGCACCGAGGGGTAAACAAGGAGCTGCCTGTGCCTGCCCTGGGCTGCCTTACCAGGAGTGTGACTCCCAGTAGAAATGTGACTGGCAGGAAGGGGCATGGCTGACCAAATTCCTGGAAATGACTGGAAAAGGATGGCTCTTCCTTCTGAGGCTTTGCCATCTGGTCTGACACATGGATCTGGACACAATTCTTGTCACCAGTAGAGTGTCACTCAGCCAAGGCTGTCCCATCAGGTCCAGGCGTGCAGGAACAAAGAGGAGTCAGGGTCTGGTTCTCTATTTCATGGGGTCTGACCGTGCTGTGATGGTGGCAGTGGGACTTGTATTAGGGAACCTGATGGTCCACACAGAAGTGGGGCGCTATTCTCCTGGATCAGCTCTGTACAGACTCGGGGAAGCTAGAAACATATTTCATCCACGGCCCCATCCTGCTCCACTGATAACACACTGTCTTCCTGCCAGGGCAGGTGCCATGGAGAGGGACCCTGGCTGAGGGGACAGCACCTTGGACCCACCTGCTGCAGGAGCACTTTCAAGTTCTCATCCTGAGAAACCTGATGTGGCCACTAGGGGGCAAAGTGGGGTCTGTCCCTGGTGCCACTGCAGAGGGGAATGGGGAAACAGGCACCAGGGGCAGGGGAGGCCATGGAGGTGCTGCAGTGGAAGGCAGGGCTCTGGGTGCTGCATCCTGCCCTCCCTCCTGGGGACGCATCCGTGATTGAGACCTTCAACCCTTGGGGTGGACTCTCCTGGGGTCATTGACAGGCTTCACACAGGGGCAGGCAGGTGACGCGTCTTGGCATGGTGACATGGCCGAGGCTTCCCACAATCTAGAAGCAATTGTCAACTACTGGCCAGACCTGCCCCGCCCAGTGACACACACACCCACACAGGCCTGGGATAGATCCATTTATTGTAACAATCGTGAAAATCAGACAGTGGCAGTCAGGGAGAAAGCCCGCCTTCCTCCTTCCCCTCTTCTCAGCCAGCAATACAAAGTCCCCAAACAGCCCCAAAGAGTGTGTAGAATCCGGTCACTGTATGGTACCAGCGGCCAAGCTTCAGGGCTGTCATGCGCAGAAAGAGGACCCCACAATGGGGAGGGGAGAGCTGAGTTGTGACTTCTGACCTCCAAATCATTGTTTGCTAGTGCTGGCGGGATATAACTGCCATCCTGATCCCTCTGAGCTTGTGGAGGGTGACATCTCGGCCCCTCTAATACCTGGGGTCTAGTGTAAGGGGACACATCGGCACCCCCGATCCTGGCGTCTAGTGGTGGGGGGCATCTCTGGCCCCACTGATCCCTGGCGTCTAGTGGTGGGGGGCATATCTGCCCCCCGATCAATGGCGTCTAGAGGTGGGGGGCATGTCTGGCCCCCCTCGATCAATAGCTCTAGTGGTGGGGGGAGGCATCTCTGGCCCCCCCGATCCCTGGCGTCTAGTGGTTGGGGGGGCAACTCTGGCCCCCCCAATCCCTCGTGTCTAGTGGTGGGTGGCATCTCTGACCCCCCCATCCCTGGCATCTAGTGGTTGGGGGGGCATCTCTGGTCCCCACGATCCCTGGCATCTAGTGGTGTGGAGCCATCACTGGCCCCCCCGATCCCTGGCGTCTAGTGGTGGGGGGCATCTCTAGCCCCCCGATCCCTGGCGTCTAGTGGTGGGGAGGCATCACTTGCCCCCCCATCCCTGGCGTCTAGTGGTGGGGGGGCATCTCTGGACCCCCCGATCCCTGGTGTCTATTGGTGGGAAGGCATCACTGCCCCCCCCATCCCTGGCGTCTAGTGGTGGGGAGGCATCTCTGGCCCCCCCATCCCTGGCGTCTAGTGGTGGGGGGGCATCTCTGGCCCCCCCGATCCCTGGTGTCTAGTGGGGGGGCATCACTGGCCCCCCGATCCCTGGTGTCTAGTGGTGGGGGGGCATCTCTGGCCCCCCCTTGATCCTTGCCCTCTAGTGGGGGGGGGAATCTCTGCCTCCCCCGATCCCTTGCGTCTAGTGATGGGGGCATATTTGCCCCCCCTTGATCCTTGCCCTCTAGTGGGGGGGGAATCTCTGGCCCTCCCGATCCATGGCGTCTAGTGCTGGGGGGGCATCTCTGGCCCCCCCTTGATCCTTGCCCTCTTGTGGGGGGGAATCTCTGGCCCCCCCCCGATCCCTGGATTCTAGTGGGGGGGCATATCTGGCCCCCCCTTGATCCTTGCCCTCTAGTGGGGGGGGGAATCTCTGGCCTCCCCCGATCCCTGGCGTCTAGTGGTGGGGGGCACCTCTGGCCCCCCCTTGAACCTTGCCCTCTAGTGGGGGCAGAATCTCTGCCCCCCCACCCGATCCCTGGCGTCTAGTGCTTGGGGGGATCTCTGGCCCCCCCTTGATCCTTGCCCTCTAGTGGGGGGGGAATCTCTGGCCCCCCCGATCCCTGGCGTCTAGTGGTGGGGGGCCATCTCTGGCACCCCCATTTCCTGGGGTCTAGTGGAGGGGGAAACTGTGCCCCCTAATCCCTGGGGTGCCTTGGGATGGGGACATTTCTTACCCCACATCTCGGGGTCTAGTGGATGGAGACTTTACTGTCCCCCTGATCTCCCGTTTCTTGAGATGGAGAATAGTTTTGCCTTTGCCCTGATCCCTGGTCTTGCAGTGAGGGATATCCCTGGTTCTAGTGGAGGGAGAAGAGCAAAGGGCCAAGGCGGAAGGCAGAACTCAGGTGGCGTGGGGAGGACGGGTATGGGCTAGATCAATTGGGTGAGAGCGGCAGCGTGCGTCGGTGCAGTAAAATCGAGGTGTCAGCGGGGTGTCAGGCTGCCAGTGCAGTTCTTGCTGACGAGCTGCATTTTCTGGATTTTTGGCGGGTCGTTACAGGACCTGGGTCCGATGTGGGTGGACTCCTCTTCCTTAAGGACAGCAACAGGAGCGTCTCTGGATCTCACACAGGCCATGGTCCCTGCCCCCTGGGACTTTGACTCCTCCAGCTCCTGGACTCTGGCACTCCTCCTGCCTGGCCTCCTGTGCCTCCTCCTTCTCTGTGGCCGCCAGCTCCTCACGTTTTGTGTCCAGGAGCACCTGTGTGTTGTTCGTCTCCACACCAATCCCTTTGGAGTGGATGGGATGTGGGGCAGCATAAGGGTCTCAGCCAAGCAGGGGAGGTGGGGGGCTGGGGGTGGGGCCGCCTGGCTCCCCTCCCCAGTAGCCCCGCCCTCTGACCCACAGGGGCTTCTCCCTGTCACTCAGCCTTTTCCAGGACTCCTCTCCACTTTACCAGGTTCTGCAGCTGCTGTTTCTGCTGCTGAGTCCCACAGAAGAGCACCTGGGGTGAAGGCACTAGCTGAGGAGGCAGGTCTAGGCTCTTCCTGCCCCAGAGCCCGTGGCCCCTCTCTCACCTGGTCTCCCTCAGCTCCCTGATGGCGGCCTCCTCAGGGCCTGCTGCCTTGGTGGCACCTGCAGCAGCTGGTCTATGGGCTGTTTTTGCCGCAGCATCCGCTGGTACAGTTGCTCCTCCTTGGAGCCCAGGTGACAGCGGGCATCCAGGTGCTCTTGTCGGCAGCTATGTGCATTTCCAGGTATCAGCAGAAAATTCCCCCGGGAAGCCACTGGCACTGCACCTTTTCGTCGTGCACCGGCATCTGTGGGAGGTAGGACAGTGTCTGTGAGGACAGGCAGCAGGGCCGACTACATCCCAGCCAGGAGATGCAGGGCTCAGACCCTCAGCCACAGGCCCCCATGGGGTCTTTGTCCCAGAGCCTAGGAGTTGGGTCTCCCTCTGCCTCGGACCCTGACTCCTACCTGGCAACTGCCAACTCCAGACCCCTCTGTGTAGTGTGGGCCAGTCAGTGCCACCACAGCCCTCAGTTAGGGCATTCTGACCTGTCCTTCCTGCCATCACCCAAGGCAGGCTCTTGGCCTCACAGGGGGTCTCACCAGCCCATTTCACAGAGCAGGAAAGTGACAGCCCAGAAGACTGAATTGTTATGCCCCAAGAATACCCCAGGGTGGAGGGGAGCTGATGGCCAGCAAACCCCTGCACCCTCTCTCAAAACTCTTCATGTACGGCAACTTTTCGTGGGCTCACAGTGAAGACATGTTGGAATGATAGGTGATAATTGGAGATGATAGGAGACTCGCTCAGCTCCAAGACTGGGGAATGTTACCCAGACCCCTTCCACTGTTACAGAGACACAACTCGAGCCTGGCCGGGCTCCCGGCCAGCCACCCCACAGCCCTCAGACTCCAGGTGGCGCTGCGCCCGCTTCTCTCACCCCAGCTCAGTCCCCTCAGCCCCCACTCGCATCCGCAGTTGTTCTCCGGGTTCACCTGTTGTTCCTGGAACCTCCTGCCTCCACCTGTCCTTGGAAATGTTGTCAACGATCTGGCTGTTTCAGGGGCACCCAGAGGCCGGTAAACCTAAGAGGAAGCAGACAGTCAAGGACCCCAGACCTTCAACCCCACCCAAACTTCATGGTCCACAGCCCCGACTCTTGGTTCCTCCTGCTCATCTCGGGGGCTGCTCATTTCTCACCGCCATCTGCTGCTCCGGGCCGCTTGCTAAGTAGATTCTTTCCTGCTTTGGACCCACTGGAGCCCTCCTGGCAGTGCTGGCAGGGACACGAGGGACAACTAGAAACAAGCGTTCTATGTCCCGGCCCTAGAGCTCTCTGCATTTTCATGGTCGTAACATTCTGGGGAGTGGACAGCAGACCCCATCTCCTCTGGCTGCCCGCAGAGCAGGACACAGGTGCGAAGGGACGGGGAGACTCGCCCAGCTCCTGCTCCCAGCCTGTCTCCCCTGTCACAGTGACCCATTCACAGGGCCCCTCCCTCAACACTCGAAGTCACTCCTCCCCGCCTTGCCCTCCTCAGACATCACATGCTTCAAGCTCCTGGTGCTGTGCACCAGCCCAAATCACTCTCCCCTAAAAGATGACGCTTTGCCAAGCAATCTTCCGCCTTTATAAGATACACTTGATGTTTTAAAATTATGTTCTTTCAGCTCTTTCTGTCCCAAAAAAGAGGGGAGGGGTGTTTTCGCACAGTTAGACCCACTGCCAGGAGGGTCTGTGATGAGGGGTCTGGGAGTCGGGGACCCTGCTTTGACTCCCCAGCTCCTCAGTGCTGCCCTGAGCTCCCACCCCCATTGTTTCCTGAGCTGGGTGGACCAGTGTCCAGCCACTCAGGTCTTTGGACAGCAGGAGCCCAGGAGGTCCTATTCTGGGGACAGGAACGGACAGGTCCTGGAGAGGGGCTCTCTGGGGACTCCCATCCCAGAGTCCCGGGAGACCCTGACGAAGACAGAGGCTGCTGGGGACAAAACTGCCGGAAGTCTTGCTGGAAATGGGCCCGGGCTTGATCCTGTGCCCTCGGGGCCATACACTGACCAGTGCAGGACCAACGCAGGGCCTTTTCTTACCGTCCGTTGCGCTCTGCCAATTTCCAACGTTCCCCTAGAGATGACCCCTAGAAGTGACCCATAGATGACCCGTAGAAGGGTCACCATCTAGAGGTGACCCCTAGATGACCCCTCGAAGGGTCAACGGCAAAGGTGTGATGGGGCCACTTCTCCCTCAAGCATCCTTGATAAATGGTGCCCCGAGGGTCAGGGCCAGGAGCTTTTTTTATAGGCAGGGATGGGGGTGTGGCCTCGGGGCTGCAACTCCATTGGCCAGGGAGAAATCTAGAGCTCCAGGGGTAACCTCACAGTGAAGGCTGCACCAGCCTCTGCCCTGGTGGGCCTGACGGGCCTCCCCACCCCCAGCCGGACCCTCGGGCACTGCCCCCTACCGACGATGGTGGCTTGGAACTCTGTGGGCCCCACGGTGGGCCAGGAGCACTGACCTTTTCGGTCTCCCGTAGCTCAGTCCACGACGTTCTCATTCCCAGAGACCACGTCCCCCCATGCCCAGGCTGGGCTGCAGCTGCCAGGATTCGCCCCTGAGCACCCCTAGGTCTGGCCTGGCTGCTGCTGTGGGAGCCCAGCGAGCCTGGCAGAGGGGCTGTCCTGGTCGCTGTCCCCACCGCCCTTCACTCCCCAGGCCCCTCTCCTTTCTCTCCTTGGAGCCCCTGCCCTCCCTGCCCTTCCTCTCTCCTCTCCTCAGGCCCGCAGAGTTCTTGCTCCCGCCTTATCCGGTGTCCACGTTCTCTCTGTCCTGTCTCTGCTTCTTCCCAGACTCGCAGCAGCCACTTTGTGGGGCTTCTGAGCCCGCAGACCCAGTCAGTCCCTGACCAGTTCCCCATGTTGCACAGAGACTTCCCTTTCTGAGCCCTGGAGGGCTCTTAATGACCCCACAGAACCTCCCTATCCCAGCTCTGCCCCTTTCTCTGACACTCAGTCCATCCTATTGGGAGCTGGACACCAGACTTGGCCTTGGGGAAGCTGGACGCTTCTCTGGTGTTGCTCCCGGCCTGTTCTGGAAATCCCTCTCAATACACACACTCCCAACTAGGGCCACTCAGCCTGGCCACGCTGCCCTCACGAGTCCTGCAGCCTAAAATGAACCCCAACTCCCCCATATCGCCCGTGCCCACTATGGCACCCCAGAGTGCCACTGTTCTCCCTGCCCTGAGCACATTCAGGCCCCAGTGGTCTCCAGCTGTCTCCTGTAGCTCTGACATCTACCCCTCTCACTTTCAATGGTCTGAGAATCAAATCCATCTCTGATGGTGGGGCATAGGGTCACTGTGGGCTTGTGCTGTCTGGGGACCCTGTGGGCAGTGAAGGGTTCCACACTGGGGTGAGCTCTGGGCAGAGAAAGTCCATCCAGTCCTTGAGACGATTGGGAAATACCTGGAGGTTTGCAGGTTCTTTTCCTGAGGCATGATATGGCCACTAAGGGGCCTGGCCCCCAGGAAGCATTGGGGGCAAGGTAGGGGCTCTTCCCGGTGGGCACTGCAGAGGGGGTGTACACGGAATAGGCCCCATGGCATGGGCATGTCATGTCAGGTTCTGATCCATGGTGAGACCCCCACAGGACAGCTCATGCTTCAGCAAGAAGCATGAGCCGTTCCCTGACAGGACCCGCCCCACCCAATGCCACACACCCACACAGGTTGGGATGCATCCATTTGTAGAAACAATCTTGGAAACAGGACAGTGGCTGTCAGGGAGACTGATTCAGCCCTCTCCCCTCTCTCTCCTCTGCCACCAATTCATGATCCCCTAAACTGTCCCAGGTAGTGCCTAGAACTCAGTTGCTGACTGTTCCAGCCTCCATCCTTTTCAGGACTTCCTTTTCCAGAATAGAAAAAGTGCACAGGAGGACGGTGAGCTCTCGGCTCAGACTTTTGCTTGGTCTGTAGCCCATGAACCAAAGGTTTGAGTGTGGCCTCGTTTTCCCTGGGTCAAGTAGGGGTAGATGGTTGTACCCAAGTGCTGTTTTGAAAATCAGATGCTCTGAATGAGTGTTTCCTCTAAGCACCGAGATCCTTCCAAGTACTGCTTCATTGACCCTCATGGCCTGTGTACATACCTGAGAGGTTTGGGGTTAGTGGGGATCTCTATTTGCTCCAGCCTTTGTGATCAGGAGACCCTGTGGTGCCAGGGAACGTTCTTGACCTCATGCATCCCAAGCCTGTACTGAGTCTCCTGAGATTTCTCTCTGGCCTTCTGGACAGAATTTTAACTCAAAAAAGTGGAAAATGCCCTGGACCATGCAAGGACAGCGCACAAACCGGAAATATCTGAACATTTAGGTGGGAAAGCAGGGGTGAGGAGGCATTCTCCACTCCTCTCTCCTGGGATATAGTCTAAGGTAGAGGGTGGGGAGGTGTTCATTTCTTTTTGCTATTCTTTGGACTACTTCTATGGGGGTGAGTATTTCTGCTCTGGGGACTTCTAATTGTGTAGTGTTGGAGGACATGTCTCCTATCTGAGCTCTGTTCTCTGTTGTGGGACATTTCTCCCCCCAGAGCTCTTGTGTCTAGTATTGGAAAACAATTTTCCCCAACATCCCTAGTGTTATTTTCTGGAGGAAATTTCAGCTCTGCTCATCCCTGGTGCCAAGTAATTGTGAACATTTCTGTCCCTGGAACCCTGCTGTCTATTGTTAGGGGAAACCTCTGCACCCCATGTCACTGGTGCCTACTGCTTCGTGCCTGTTTTTGCCTCCCAGACCACTAGTGTCTATTATTGGGGGACATTTCTGCCCCCCACATCCCCGGTGCCCAGTGTTGGGGGAGATTTCTGCCTCCAGATGCACAGTCTTGCCCACACTACCAGCTTGTCCTTCTTGACTGTTACCACCTCCAGCTCCTCAGGCTTTATGATCTCCACTGTGTTTGCCTCCACTTCAGTGTCCTTAGATTGACTGAAACTGGATAGACTGCGGGGCAGCCCCAGGCTCTCAGCCAACCAAGGGAGGTGGAGGGCTCGGGGGCAGAGTCAGCCTGGTTCCGACCCCCCGGGTGTCCTGCCTCCTGACCCCATTGGGGGCTTCTCCCTCCTGAGGACCCTGACACACATTTTCAGGACACTTTTGTGTCAAAGCAGCAGCCAAGTCCTGGCCTGAGTCAGGCCACTGTGGAATGTCCAAGTGGACTGTCACTGCTCAGGCAGAGTCACAAGTGGAGGGCCAGTGCTGTCACCCCCTTTCCCTCCCTCACCCCTTCCCACTAGCAAGGAAATCCCTCTTATGGCCTCTAAGAACTTGAGCAATCCTTCCTTAGGGCACTGGGAAAAGGCCGGCCCTGTCTGCTTGCAGCACTTTTCTTTGGGTGCTGGCACCACACCCAGGCTTTACTCCTGACTTAGTTCAGGGACCATACCTAGTGGACCTAGGGGGGCTCATTGATCCAACGTCAGCAGTGTGCAAGACTATCACTTTACCTGCTGTACTAATACCCTGCTCCAAGCAGTACTTTTCATTCAGCTGCTTCCCACCTAAATCTCCTTCCTGTAGAGTTGGGCTCCCTTAAAGATGCCCCACTCCCCCATCTGTCCGGCACAGTGCCCAGGGAGATAGCCCCGTGGAACCCGAAGCTTCCACTCCCAAGCACTTTCAGACTTTTCAAGAATGGGCCCCAGGGATATTGCAGGGTTTAAGGTGCTTGCCTTGATGCAGCCCAGCCCTGTTCAAGTCCTGATACTAGGATCTCCTGAGCCCTGCTGAAGAGGAGAGGGGACCTCTGCCCACATTTCCTGCAGGCTAACTTCAGACAGGCTATCCTGGAGAGCAGGAGCTGCCATGAGGCACAGGGTCTGGGAGAGACGAGACAGCCACGAAAATCACCCGGGATGTTCCAGAGGTGGTCTGTCACACTGTTCAACTTAGAAACCTGGGAAAATCCCCCAAATTTTCCTACATTATTGATATGCTCCAGATCCTTATCTGCACCAAGAAAGCTTGGTCATTTCTTGTTCCATACTCTCCGGTCAGCTGCTCGGTAATACCCCGTCGCCCATCAGATCTGCTGTAAAACTGATCTCTCGCCTTGTGCGGTGTTCAGACTTTGGAGCTGTTCATTCCATTACCACTATTATCTCATCATGTTCTCCCACTTGCCAAAATGTGCTTTTTTTTTCCCTTTATGGGTCACACCCAGCGATGCACAGGGGTTACTCCTGGCTCATGCACTCAGGAATTACTCCTGGTGGTACTCAGGAAACCATATGGGATTCTGGGAATCAAATCCAGGTCAGCCCCGTGCAAGGCAAACACCCTACTCACTGTGCTATCACTGCAGTCCCTGCTGCTTGGTTTTTAGTTAGCTTTATGCAGAAATTTTGGCAAAGTTCGTATGTGTTCATACTCGTTGAAAACTCAAGGTTATATTAGTGCTGCAATTCTCACTTGTGAAACAACAAAACTCACTACCAAGCAGGGGAGAAAGCAAGACAAGACCAAAAGGAAAAAGAGCAACACCTAAGCAGTGGCACCTAGTGCACAGGAGGAGTTGGCAGAGAGCATGGCAGCTGTGTGGCACTGCCACTCGTCCAATGGAGACAGCACTACCCCAGTAGAGTTGTTAAGGCCAGACCCGAGCACCTCCAGTGTGCCCTTGGTCTAGAGGCGGCGAGAACTGGCAGGGCAGACAAGGGGCAAGGAGAAAGAGGGGAGCCAGAGCAGGAGCCGGACTCAGGGGTGGAGCATGGGGAGGGGCAGAAGGCAGGCCCCAGATCATTGGCCCAGAGGGCCATGCCAAACTGCAGGAGAGAACAAAGTGCCAATATGACAGCAGACAAGCTGTGACCCTCTGTGAATGGGAGTGGCAGACATTCAAAGTTGGGTAGCTTCCAGAAATGTTTACTGACACCAGGACCACTTGGACACTCTGACAGAGTCACAGGGAGTCCCAAGGCAGGCAGGGAAGGCAGAGTAACTTGGTACCTACACTCCCAAGAAAAGCCTCGTGAAAACGTTCGACCCATGACCCCCAAGACAGGGCAACATAGGAAGCAGAGGTCGTTGAAGGTATCGGAGGTGCAGCCCTTCCCTGCTTTTGCTGGACACGAGAATCCATGGTCTCAGCAGATGCTGGGGGTTCCATATGGAAAACAAGGTTCTCCCTGTTCCCCACTTTAGTATCTTATTGGTGTTAGAGCTTCCGACAGAGCTAGAAGCACAAATAAATGTCCACCTTGACACTGTGTATTCCCACTTTGGAAAATACCCTCTCCAGGCGCCCTCTAATGGCAGTATCATGCCCCTCTGCTGGTAAACTCATGGTAGGAGTGAGCCTCTAGAGACAGCCTCAATGTCAGGTAACTCATGAGGTGTGGCTAGGGATAGGGAAAGATACTGCGCAGGTCTGGGAGGCAGGAATAGTGGTGGGATGCAGCTCAACTGGGAGCAACCCATTGGCCTCAGTTGAGAAGTCATGACCTGCGCCGAGTCAGTGTGGTCGGTCCTGCTGGTCACCTTGTGGTACCCATACCTTACACTCTCTCAAGTCTGTTTTCCTCTAGTGCCCAATGATTGACAGGCTTGAACCTCAAAAGATGTGTTTCTCCCTTTGCAAATTGTTCCAGGAAGCAGACCCCCGTTTGCCTTTGGGCCAAAGGATCCAGAGACAGGAGGAATCCTCAGTTAGTGTGGACCCGTTGCCCAAGGATTCAAAAACTTGGCCACCTTCTTCAGGAAGACCCTGGCTCTGGACTTAAGGAAATCCTTGTTGGAGGCCTGGAATGCACCATCCTGCAGTCTGTAGATGATTCGGTCCTAGTGTCAGAAGCCAAGAGGACTGAAAGAGAGCCTCAGAGGCTCTGCTCCAGCTCTCCAGCTCTTGGTTGAGGCTGGGCACCAGACCTCCTGGAAGAATGAGCATTTAGAAGTGAAAAAAAGAAAAACAAATAACCTAAAAGAAGCCCTCTCAAATCAGCAGTAGGGCTCCAGAGGCATTGAGGTTGATCCTCTTAGTGCCTGAGAAAGGGCACCAGGCTCTAGGTGCCCTGACCCTGAGTAGGGCCATTGGCAGAGGTCTGGGCATACCTGTCTCTGAGGCAGGGGGCTCTGATCTCTCGCTGTGCCACAGAGGTAAACAAACTATCTACCTCCAGGTCCCCATTCAGGGGTGAAACTGATGACTAACAAAGGGCCCCAGTGGCTACCAATTGCCCAGATGGCACAGTCCCTGGGATTATGTGAAAATCCACATCTAACTTTTGCGACTCTAGATTTTGGTGTGAAAACCCACTGTAACGTTCGCGACCCCAGCCTTTCTGCCTATCGGATGGGACCCCATCCTCTGACTTGCAAGAAGCAGTGGATTAAATCTCTTGCTCAGAACCACTGAACAGTTCAGGAGCAGTTTCCAAGCTGAGTGGCATCCGGATAAAGACCATAAGAAAGAAGCCCTGAACCCTCTGGAAAGGCTAAGAGGGGCGCGCTCGGGGAGGGATAGGGAAAAGCGCGAAACATGGTGAGACCCCACGATCTCTATATTTCATATTAAAAATTGAAATTTATTTCTTTGGATTTATTTTTTGATTGGGTTTTTATTTCATGTTTTGAGTTTGTTTCTGCATATATGGATGTGTTGGCGGCTGTGTAACTTTTTTTATCCAAGTATTTTTTTAAATTTTTTTATTAGTGAAACACCATGAGGTACAGTTATAGACTTACAAATTTTTCTGCTTGGTATTCAGTCACACAACGATCAAGTAACCATCCCTCCACCAGCGCCCATCCTCCACCACCACGGGTCCCAGCATCCCTCCCACCCCCCATCCCCCCTCCCCACCCTGCCTCTGTGGAAGGGCATTCCCACTTGTTCTCTTTCTCCTTTTGCGTGCTGTGGTTTGCAAGAGAGTCACTGAGTGGCAATCATGCTTGGTCTATAGTCTACTTTCAGCATGCTTCTCCCACCCTGGGAGGATCCTCCCAACACCCTTTATTTGGTGCTCTCTGCTCTATCTGAGCCTCTTTGGAGGCTGTGTAACTTTTTTACATGCAGAGTACGAGTCTCAATGTTGTTCTGTTTGGGTCATCTCGCCACTCCTAGTACGCAGCATCCCTGCCATGGGGGCACGTCTGCAATTGCTTTGTGTAGCCGCAGAGCCTCATAGTCCCATAGCCCCATTCCTCAATGGGAAGGGGCAGAGGAGGGGAGAAGGGAGGGGGCAGGAAGGAGGAGGGGGAGAGGAGAATGGCGGGAAGGAAGAGGGAAGAAAGACAAGATTGGGGTAGATGAATATGATTTTGACAGGGTAGGTAAAAGACGGAGTTACAGGTGAGTAAGAATTCTGTTTGACCCTTTTCAGGGGCATGCAGGTGACAGGCTCTAGACATGGTGAATCTCATGGCAAGGGAAACCCACAATCTAGAAGCAACTGCCAACTGCCGGCAGGACCCATCTCGCCCAAGACACATACCCACACGGCCTAGGATGGATCCATTTATTGAAACAAGCTTGGAAATAGGACAGTGACTGTCAGAGAGTGATCCAGCATGCCTCCTTCCTCTCTCCTCTCCTCAATTCATTAGTGCCCAAACAGCCCCCAAAGAGTGTCTAGAACTGGTTGCTCGATGTTTCCAGCTCCCATTAGCTTCAGGGCTGCCATATGCAGAAACGGGGCTGTGTACTGGGGAGGGAGAGCTCCCACCTCAGCCCTTGTTTGGCTTTTGAAGCTATCATGACTGAGGTTGGAGTGTGGCCCAGTTTAAATTTCTGCTCCCAACATCCCTGGTGCCTAGAGGTAGGAGACATTTTTGTCCCACTGATCCCTGCGGTCTAGTGTTGGGGGACCTTTCTGCCCCCTTGATCCCTAGGGTCTAGTGCTGAGGGAAAGTGGAAGAGTGGGGAGGAGGGAGGAAGGAGGAGGGTGGGAAGAACTGGATCAGGGCTAGATTAGTTGGAATTGAAGAACACAGGGTACATCATCAGGGTAGAAAAAGTGGATTAATGGTGAACAAGTTGTCCAGCAGAACTCGAGTGGACGAACTGGATTCTGGTTATTTGGGGGCAGGTCATTACAGGACCCGGGTCTGAGGTCTGCGGCCTCCTGTTCCTCACAGACAGGAACAGGAGGGTCTCTCTGGGTTCTTCACACAATCCATGATCCTGCTCCCCGGGTCTGGACGCCAGACCTTAATCTCAGACCTTAGTCATCCAGATGCTTAGTCTTCTCACACGCCACCAGCCTGTCCTTCATGACCATCACCTCGAGTTCCATAGAGGTCATGGTCTCACAAACCTCCACTATGTTCACCTCCAACTCCGTGTTCTTCGACACTGGATTGAATGTGGGGCACTCCAGGGTCTCAGCCAAGCAAGGAAGTTGGATGCATCTCAGGGGTCCCGCCTGGCTCCACCTCCCTATAGCCCCACCTCCAGATCCCCAACAGGCACTTCTCCCTCCTGCAGACTGACCCCACCACTCACCCTCTTCAGGGTACCCTTGGGATTCCAGCAAGGCCTGGGGCTCAGTTGCTCCTGATTTCAGGACTGAGGATCCCCTAAAGATGAAGGCACCTGGTGAGTAGGCAGGTCTAGGACCGGATGTGCCTTCTTGTCCCTGAGCCCCTGCCCACCCCCTCACCAGGGATTCCCTCAGCTCCCTGAAGGTGGCCTCCAGCAGGGCCTGCTGCCTTGTTAGCACCTGCTACAGCTGGTCCATGATCTGCTTGTGCCTCAGCACCTGCTCAACCTTGGAGCCCTGTTGAGTGGGACATCAAGGTGTGGGGTTGCCGCTGTGTGCTGCTTTTGGTACCAGCAGAAGCATTCCAGGCTGCAGGCACTGCACCTTCTGGTCTTGCATGCACATCTATGTCATGAAAAAGGTCGAAGCCTGTCCAAATCCCAGCCACAACATTCAGGGCCCAGACACTCACACACAGGCCCAAGGAAAACAGCACATCGGGTAACCTGTGCCCTGCACATTCCCCTGGGGGCCTTTCTCCCAAGGCTTTAGAGATGGGGCCTACCCCTACCTCGACCCAGCAGCCTTCCCGCTACTAGGACCCTCTCTGTGCAGTGAGGGCCAGTCCGCACCCCCACAACCCCTCTAGCCTCTTCTAGATTTTGATACATTATAGTGGGCGGCGTCCTGGCCTGTCCTTCCTCCCACCACCCCAGGCGGGCTCCTACCCTCACAGTGGGTCTCCCCCGGCACCTTCTGTCATTTCTCCATATCCACCTTGTCCTGATTCACTCCCCTTGCAGCTGATCTGGAGTTGGCTCTGCAGTCGCACCTGCTCCTCCTCCTGCTCATTCTCAGAGACCAACACTGGTCAGAGGCCACGTCCTACTGCGGGAGGCCGAGAACCTACTCCTGTTGCTGCCGCAGACACTCACCTGTTTGTCCTGCAGTCCCACCTGTGGGCGCAAGGCTGGAAGTGAGGACAGGCAGCCAGGACATCCTGCTCTGGGTCCAGGGATGTGGAGGTCAAGTACCGACTGCCAGGCCCAAGGCTGACAGCACTTGGGCAATCTGTCCCCTGTGCAGGCCCCCATGGTATTGCTCCAGTGGCCTAAAAGATGAGACCTCCCTTGACTGGGGACCCTGTCTCCTGTCCTGTGTTCAGGGATCACCCCTAATGGTGCTCAAGGATCCATAGGAGGTGCCAGGAATCAACCCAGGATAGAAATATGCAAAGCAGACACCTCACCACCTGTTCTAGCTTTTGATATATTACATTTCCTTGTTTGTTTGCTTCTTTGGTTTTGGAACCACAGCAGGGATCAGTCCCAGCCATGCTCAAGGGACTCTATGGGATGCCAGAGATTGAAGTCAGAGAGCCCAAGTGCCCTTCCCGCTCTACTATCTGCCGACCTCTTGTATCTTTTTCAAAATTAAAATTTTAACTTACCGTTGATTTTTCTACATTGCATCCCGAAAGGAATACCAGTTTACAATGGTGCGTGTGAAATTCCCAAATTCTCCAGCGAGTCCCACTGCAATAAGAACCGTCCCTCCCATCTTCCCCCTCCTCTTTTTCGCATACTTGGAGATTTTTGGAGGGACATACCCAGTGTTGCTCAGGCCTCACTCCTGGCTCTGTACTCAGGGACGACTCCTGGTGGGGTTTCGGGATCATATGGGGTGCCCTGGGTCACATCTGGATTGGCTGGTCCACAGGGCAAATGCCCTACCCTCTGGACTACCTCTCTAATCCTGCAAGATAGTTTTCTTGAAAGAAACTTACTCAGTGAGATGTGAAGGGAGGACGTGTTCAAAAGAGCATGTGGGCTGAAAGAGCTGACCACTCCCCCTAACTTCTAACAGCCAGTAACTGCCTGTACCCCTCATCACTGTTTCTTGTGTGTGTGTGTGTGTGTAATTTATATTTTTAATTTTTTTTTATTTTTATTAGAGAGGCATCCTGAGGTACAGTTGTAAACTTACAAACTTTTGTGTTTGGGTTTCAATTATACAATGATCAAATACCCATCCCTCCACCAGTTCCCATTTCCCACCAACACGGATCCCAGTATTCCCCCTACCCCTCATCCCCCACATCCCACCCTGCCTCTGTGGCAGGGCATTCCCTTTGGTTCTCTCTCTCTTATTGGGTGTTGTGGTTTGCAAAAAAGGCAATGGGTGACAATCATGTTCGGTCTATCTACTTTTAGCCTGCTTCTCTCATCCTGGGAGGATCCTCCCAACACCCTTTATTTGGTGTTCCCTTCTCTATCTGAGCTCCCTTTCCCCCTAGCATGTGTGGCTGGCCTCCAAGCCATGGAGTAAAATTCCTGGTACTAATCTTGGCCAATCTTGGGTGTTAGTCTACTATTTTGTTGCTTTATGTTCCCCAGATGAATGCAATCTTTCTATGTCTATCCCTCTCTTTCTGACTCATTTCACTTAGCGTGATACTTTTCATGTAGTACCACTTGTATGTAAATTTCATGACTTCATCTTTTCTAACAGCTACATGGTACTCCATTGTGTAGATGTACCAAAGTTTCTTTAACCAGTCATCTGTTCCTGGGCACTCAGGTTTCTTCCAGTTTCTGGCTATTGTAGAGTGCTGCAGTGAACAAACAAGTGCAGATGTCATTTCGACTATACTTTATTGCCTCTCTGGGATATATTCCCAGGAGTGGTATTGCTGGGTCAAATGGAAACTCAATTTCTAATTTTTTGAGAATCGTCCATACTGTTTTCCAAAAGGGCTGAACCAGTCGGCATTCCCAACAGCAGTGAAGGAGGGTCCCTTTCTCGCCACATCCGTGCCAGCACCGGTTGCTTTTATTCTTGTGGATATGGGCCAGGCTTTGTGGTGTGAAATGATATCTCATTGTGGTTTTGATCTGCATCTCCCTGATGATTAATGATGTGGAGTATTTTCTCATGTGCCTTTTAGCCATTTGGATTTCTTCTTTGTGAAAGTTTCTATTCATTTAATCTGCCCATTTTTTTTTAATGGGGTTGGATGTTTTCTTCTTGTGGAGTTCAACCAGTACTTTGTACATCCTTGATAAATCAACCCCTTATCGGATGCGTATTTGGCAAATATCCTTTCCCATTCTGTAGGCTGTCTTTGTATTTTGGTCACTGTTTCTTTTGAGGTGCAGAAGTTTCTTAGTTTAAGATAGTCCCATTTGTCTATCTCCGCTTTCAATTGCTTGGCCAGTGGCAGGAATGACTAAATTTGACAAGAAACAAATGTGAGGTTTGCTCTGACAAAATGGTGACCAAAACCAAATAGCAACCGGCTGAGTGGACAGCCACATTCCTGGAGTCAGAGATCACCTTGTCCCAGGTGAGGAAGAAAGACTTATCGCCCACCTGGTGACAGGAAGCCACCAGGCTGCATTCCAGGTTCCTCACCATTGACTCATGAACAGATGACTAGGACCAGACCAAGACAACTTAAAAGCCCCTTTGGTCTAACCCAGGGCACGGGTGTACCACTGCCTCACCTGAGGTCCGCCAAGGAGGGCCCCCAGTAAGCTACTTCTATTTCCGTAGCTTTATCTGTCTCCTTCGCTCTGTCTGGCCTGGATGGGCTTCCCAAATCTCTCACCGAGCAAGAGAGTAAGGGAGAGCAGTTTGCCCGAGCAGGGATGGAAGAGGCTCACGGGAACGCTCGAACACTGGAGCTTAGAAACTGGAGTCACCGCTGTGGGAGCACCTGAGAGCACTAGGCACCACTGTATGTTAGATGAAAGTTGTTACCACAGAATCGAGGTAGCCTGTAAACAACCTACATAATTATGCTGTGACCTGCTAATGCCCGTTTGGGGGTAGCTGGATAGAGCCTGCACACATGGAATACACTAGGATGCTTCCAGCAAATTCTTGGGTGGCACCTGTGTCTGGGTGAGACTCTGTAAGATCCTAAGTGGAAAAACTCCCAAGAGAGTCATTCAATGGGAGAACAGCTCTCCCACCGGCAAGGGGTGAGAGGGGTCAAGCTGCTGATCCCCACACTCTCCCAGCTCCCCAAACCTCAAGGCAAACCTAGACTTGGTGTTTCCAGAGCCCAGGGACCCAGAGGCCGGACACGGGGAGCTAAGCCCAGAGCCCCAGTAGAGGCTGCGAGAGGGTGTGCAGGACATGTGTGAGGTGTGCAGAACCGTGAGAGTGAATGGGCGGCCCCAGGTCCATGGTGCAGGTAGAGGGGCAGGGCTATGAACTGGGCACCGAGGGGTAAACAAGGAGCTGCCTGTGCCTGCCCTGGCCAGCCTTACCAGGAGTGTGACTCCCAGTAGAAATGTGACTGTCAGGAAGGGGCATGGCTGACCAAATTCCTGGAAATGATTGAAACAGGATGGCTCTTCCTTTTGAGTCTTTGCCATCTGGTCTGACACATGGACCTGGACGCACTTCTTGTCACCAGTAGCGTGTCACTCAGCCAAGGCTGTCCCACCAGGTCCAGGCGTGCAGGAACAAAGAGGAGTCAGGGCCTGGTTCTCTATTACATGGGGTCTGACCGTGCTGTGATGGTGGCAGTGGGACTTGTATTATGGAACATGATGGTCCACAAAGAAGTGGGGCGCTATTATCAGGGATCAGCTCCGTACAGACTCGGGGACACTAGAAACATGTTCCATCCATGGCCCCATTCTGCTCCACTGATAACACACTGTCTTTCTGCTGGGGTGGATGCCATCCAGGGGGAGCCTGGCTGAGGGGACAGCATCTTGGACCCACCTGCTGCAGGAGCAATTTCAAGTCTTTTGCCTTGCACGCAGCCAACATGGCCGACCCGAGTTCGATTCCTCCGTCCCTCTCTGAGAGCCCGGCAAGCTACCGAGGTATCTCGCCCGCACGGCAGAGCCTGGCAAGCTCCCCATGACGTATTCGATATGCCAAACACAGTAACAACAGTCTCCAATGGAGACATTACTGGGCCTGCTGGAGCAAATGGATGATCAAGGGGAGGGCCATCCTGAGAAACCTGATGTGGCCACTAGGGGGCAAAGTGGGGTCTGTCCCTGGTGCCACTGCAGAGGGGAATGGGGAAACAGGCTCCAGGGGCAGGGGAGGCCATGGAGGTGCTGCAGTGGAAGGCAGGGCTCTGGGTGCTGCATCCTGCCCTCCCTCCTGGGGACGCATCCGTGATTGAGACCTTCAACCCTTGGGGTGGACTCTCCTGGGGTCATTGACAGGCTTCACACAGGGGCAGGCAGGTGAAGCGTCTTGGCATGGTGACATGGCCAAGGCTTCCCACAATCTAGAAGCAATTGTCAACTACTGGCCAGACCTGCCCCGCCCAGTGACACACACACCCACACAGGCCTGGGATAGATCCATTTATTGCAACAATCGTGAAAATCAGACAGTGGCAGTCAGGGAGAAAGCCCGCCTTCCTCCTTCCCCTCTTCTCAGCCAGCAATACAAAGTCCCCAAACAGCCCCAAAGAGTGTGTAGAATCCGGTCACTGTATGGAACCAGTGCCCAAGCTTCAGGGCTGTCATGCGCAGAAACAGGACCCCACAATGGGGAGGGGAGAGCTGAGTTGTGACTTCTGACCTCCAAATCATTGTTTGCTAGTGCTGGCGGGATATAACTGCCATCCGGATCCCTCCGATCTTGTGGAGGGGGACATCTCGGCCCCTCCAATACCTGGGGTCTAGTGTGAGGGGACACATCGGCACCCCCCGATCCTGGCGTCTAGTGGTGGGGGGCATCTCTGGCCCCCCCGATCCCAGGCGTCTAGTGGTGGGGAGGTATCTCTGGCCCCCCCGATCCCTGGCGTCTAGTGGTGGGGAGGCATCACTGGCCTCCCCACCCCTGGCGTCTAGTGCTGGGGGGGCATCTCTGGCCCCCCCGATCCCTGGTGTCTAGTGGTGCGGAGGCATCACTGGACCCCCCATCCCTGGCGTCTAGTGGGGGGGCATCTCTGACCCCCCCTTGATCCTTGCCCTCTAGTGGGGGGGAATCTCTGGCCCACCCCCGATCCCTGGCGTCTAGTGGGGGGACATCTCTGGCCCCCCCTTGATCCTTGCCCTCTAGTGGGGGGGGAAATCTCTGGCCCCTCCCGATCCCTGGCGTCTAGTGGGGGGGCATCTCTGGCCCCCCCTTGATCCATGCCCTCTAGTGGGGGGGGGAATCTCTGGCCCCCCCCGATCCCTGGTGTCAAGTGGAGGGGGGCATCTCTGGCCCCCCCTTGATCCTTGCCCTCTAGTGGGGGAGGGAATCTCTGGCCCCCCCCAATCCCTGGCGTCTAGTGGTGGGGGGGCATCTCTGGCCCCCCCTTGATCCTTGCCCTCTAGTGCGGGGGGAATCTCTGGCCCCCCCCGATCCCTGGCGTCTAGTGGGGGGGCATCTCTGGCCCCCCCTTGATCCTTGCCCTCTAGTGGGGGAGGGAATCTCTGGCCCCCCCAATCCCTGGCGTCTAGTGGTGGGGGGGCATCTCTGGCCCCCCCTTGATCCTTGCCCTCTAGTGCGGGGGGAATCTCTGCCCCCCCCCGATCCCTGGCGTCTAGTGGGGGGGCATCTCTGGCCCCCTCTTGATCCTTGCCCGCTAGTGGGGGAGGGAATCTCTGGCCCCCCCAATCCCTGGCGTCTAGTGGTGGGGGGGCATCTCTGGCCCCCCCTTGATCCTTGCCCTCTAGTGCGGGGGGAATCTCTGGCCCCCCCCGATCCCTGGCGTCTAGTGGGGGGGCATCTCTGGCCCTCCCTTGATCCTTGCCCTCTAGTGGGGGGGGGGAAACTCTGGCCCCACCTGATCCCTGGCGTCTAGTGGGGGGGCATCTCTGGCCCCCCCTTGATCCTTGCCCTCTAGTGGGGGAGGGAATCTCTGGCCCCCCCGTTCCCTGGCGTCTAGTGGGGGGGCATCTTTGGCACCCCCATTTCCTGGGGTCTAGTGGAGGGGGAAAATGTGCCCCCTGATCCCTGGGGTGCCTTGGGGTGGGGACATTTCTTACCCCACATCTCGGGGTCTAGTGGATGGAGACTTTACTGTCCCCCTGATCTCCAGTTTCTTGAGATGGAGAATAGTTGTGCCTTTGCCCTGATCCCTGGTCTTGCAGTGAGGGATATCCCTGGTTCTAGTGGAGGGAGAAGAGCAAAGGGCCAAGGCGGAAGGCAGAACTCGGGTGGCATGGGGAGGACGGGGCTGGGCTAGATCAATTGGGTGAGAGCGGCAGGGTGCGTCGGTGCAGTAAAATCGAGGTGTCAGCTGGGTGTCAGGCTGCCAGTGGAGCTCTTGCTGACCAGCTGCGTTTTCTGGATTTTCGGCGGGTCATTACAGGACCTGGGTCCGATGACGGTGGACTCCTCTTCCTTAAGGACAGCAACAGGAGTGTCTCTGGATCTCACACAGGCCATGGTCCCTGCCCCCTGGGACTTGACTGACTCCTCCAGCTCCTGGACTCTGGCACTCCTCCTGCCTGGCCCCCTGTGCCTCCTCCTTCTCTGTGGCCTCCAGCTCCTCACGTTTTGTGTCCAGGAGCACCTGTGTGTTGTTCGTCTCCACGCCAATCCCTTTGGAGTGGATGGGATGTGGGGCAGCATAAGGGTCTCAGCCAAGCAGGGGAGGTGGGGGGCTGGGGGTGGGGCCACCTGGCTCCCCTCCCCAGTAGCCCCGCCCTCTGACCCACAGGGGCTTCACTCACCCTTTTCCGGGACTCCTTTCTAGTTTACCAGGTTCCGCAGCTGCTGTTTCTGCTGCTGAGTCCCACAGAAGAGCACCTGGGGTGAAGGCACTAGTTGAGGAGGCAGGTCTAGGGCCTTGCTGCCCCAGAGCCCATGGACCCTCTCTCACCTGGTCTCCCTCAGCTCCCTGATGGTGGCCTCCAGCAGGGCCTGCTGCCTTGGTGGCACCTGCAGCAGCTGGTCTACGGGCTGTTTTTGCCGCAGCATCTGCTGGTACAGTTGCTTCTCCTTGGAGCCCAGGTGACAGCGGGCATCCAGGTGCTCTTTTCGGCAGCTATGTGCATTTCCAGGTACCAGAAGAATCGGCCCCAGTGAGGCCACTGGCACTGCACCTTTTCGTCCTGCACCGGCATCTGTGGGAGGTAGGACAGTGTCTGTGAGGACAGGCAGGAGGACCGACTACATCCCAGCCAGGAGATGCAGGGCTCAGACCCTCAGCCACAGGCCCCCATGGCGTCTTTGTCCCAGAGCCTAGGAGTTGGGTCTCCCTCTGCCTCGGACCCTGACTCCTACCTGGCAACTGCCAACTCCAGACCCCTCTGTGTAGTGTGGGCCAGTCAGTGCCACCACAGCCATCAGGGCATTCTGACCTGTCCTTCCTGCCATCACCCAAGGCAGGCTCTTGGCCTCACAGGGGGTCTCACCAGCCCATTTCACAGAGCAGGAAAGTCACAGCCAAGAAGACTGGATTATTATGCCCCAAGAATACCCCAGGGTGGAGGGGAGCTGATGGCCAGCAAACCCCTGCACCCTCTCTCCAAACTCTTCGTGTTCGGCAACTTTTCGTGGGCTCGCAGTGAAGACATGTTGGAATGATAGGTGATAATTGGAGATGATAGGAGACTCGCTCAGCTCCAAGACTGGGGAATGTTACCCAGACCCCTTCCACTGTTACAGAGACACAACTCGAGCCTGGCCGGGCTCCCGGCCGGCCACCCCACAGCCCTCAGACTCCAGGCGGCGCTGCGCCCGCTTCTCTCACCCCAGCTCAGTCCCCTCAGCCCCCACTCGCATCCGCAGTTGTTCTCTGGGTTCACCTGTTGTTCCTGGAACCTCCTGCCTCCACCTGTCCTTGGAAATGTTGTAACGATGTGGCTGTTTCGGGGGCACCCAGAGGCCGGTAAACCTGAGAGGAAGCAGACAGTCAAGGACCCCAGACCGTCAACCCCACCCAAACTTCATGGTCCACAGCCCCGACTCTTGGTTCCTCCTGCTCATCTCGGGGGCTGCTCATTTCTCACCGCCATCTGCTGCTCTGGGCCCCTTGCTAAGTAGATTCTTTCCTGCTTTGGACCCACTGGAGCCCTCCTGGCAGTGCTGGCAGGGACACGAGGGACAACTAGAAACAAGCGTTCTATGTCCCGGCCCTAGAGCTCTCTGCATTTTCATGGTCGTAACATTCTGGGGAGTGGACAGCAGACCCCATTTCCTATGGCTGCCCACAGAGCAGGACACAGGTGTGGAGGGACGGGGAGACTCGCCCAGCTCCTGCTCCCTGCCTGTCTCCCCTGTCACAGTGCCCCATTCACAGGGCCCCTCCCTCAACACTCGAAGTCACTCCTCCCCGCCTTGCAATCCTCAGATATCACAGGCTTCAAGCTCCTGGTGCTGTGCACCAGCCCAAATCACTGTCCCCTAAAAAATGACGCTCTGCCAAGCAATCTTCCGCCTTTATAAGATACACTTGATGTTTTAAAATTCTGTTCTTTCCGGAGGGGCTCTCTGGGGACTCCCATCCCAGAGTCCTGGAGACCCTGACGAGGACAGAGGCTGCTGGGGACAAAACTGCCGGAAGACTTGCTGGAAATGGGCCCGGGCTTGATCCTGTGGCCTAGGGGCCATACGCTGACCAGTGCAGGGCCAACGCAGGGCCTTTTCTTACCGTCCGTTGCGCTCTGCGAATTTCGAACGATCCCCTAGAGATGACCCCTAGAGGTGACCCGTAGATGGCCTGTAGAAAGGTCAACATCCGGACGTGACCCCTAGATGACCCCTCGAAGGGTCAACAGGGGAAGGTGTGATGGGGCCACTTCTCCCTCAAGCATCCTTGAGAGAGGGTCCCCGAGGGGCGGGGCCACGAGCTTTTTTTATAGGCAGGGAAGGGGGCGTGGCCTCGGGGCTGCAACCCCATTGGCCAGGGAGAAATCTAGAGCTCCCAGGGGTAACCTCACAATGAAGGCTGCACCAGCCTCTGCCCTGGTGGGCCTGACGGGCCTCCCCACCCCCACCCGGACCCTCGGGCACTGCCCCCTACCGACGATGGTGGCTTGGAACTCTGTGGGCCTCACGGTGGGCCAGGAGCACTGACCCTTTTCGGTCTCCCGTAGCTCAGTCCACGACTTTCTCATTCCCAGAGACCACGTCCCCCCACGCCCAGGCTGGGCTGCAGCTGCCAGGATTCGCCCCTGAGCACCCCTAGGTCTGGCCTGGCTGCTGCTGTGGGAGCCCAGCGAGCCTGGCAGAGGGGCTGTTCTGGTCGCTGTCCCCACCGCCCCTCACTTCCCAGGCCCCTCTCCTTTCTCTCCTTGGAGCCCCTGCCCTCCCTGCCCTTCCTCTCTCCTCTCCTCAGGCCCGCAGAGTTCTTGCTCCCGCCTTATCCGGTGTCCACGTTCTCTCTGTCCTGTCTCTGCTTCTTCCCAGACTCGCAGCAGCCACTTTGTGGGGCTTTTGAGCCCGCAGACCCAGTCAGTCCCTGACCAGTTTCCCATGTTGCACAAAGACTTCCCTTTCTGAGCCCTGAAGGGCTCTTAATGACCCCACAGAACCTCCCTATCCCAGCTCTGCCCCTTTCTCTGACACTCAGTCCATCCTATTGGGAGCTGGACACCAGACTTGGCCTTGGGGAAGCTGGACGCTTCTCTCATGTTGCTCCCGGCCTGTTCTGGAAATCCCTCTCAATACACACACTCCCAACTAGGGCCACTCAGCCTGGCCACGCTGCCCTCACGAGTCCTATAGCCTGAAAGGAACCCCAACTCCCCCATATCGCCCGTGCCCACTATGGCACCCCAGAGTGCCCCTGTCCTCCCTGCCCTGAGCACATTCAGGCCCCAGTGGTCTGCCTCCTGTAGCTCTGACATCTCCCCCTCTCACTTTCAATGGTCTGAGAATCAAATCCATCTCTGATGGTGGGGCATAGGGTCACTGTGGGCTTGTGCTGTCTGGGGACCCTGTGGGCAGTGAAGGGTTCCACACTGGGGTGAGGCTCTGGGCAGAGAAAGTCCATCCAGTCCTTGAGACGTTTGGGAAATACCTGGAGGTTTGCAGGGTCTTTTCCTGAGGCATGATATGGCCACTAAGGGGCCTGGCACCCATGAAGCATTGGGGGCAAGGTAGGGGCTCTTCCCGGTGGGCACTGCAGAGGGGGTGTAGACACAACAGGCACCATGGCATGGGCATGTCATGTCAGGTTCTGATCCATGGTGAGACCCCCACAGGACAGCTCATGCTTCATCAAGAAGCATGAGCCGTTCCCTGGCAGGACCCACCCACCCAATGCCACACACCCACACAGGCTGGGATGCATCCATTTGTAGAAACAATCTTGGAAACAGGACAGTGGCTGTCAGGGAGACTGATTCAGCCCTCTCCCCTCTCTCTCTTCTGCCACCAATTCATGATCCCCTAAACTGTCCCAGGTAGTGCCTAGAACTCAGTTGCTGACTGTTCCAGCCTCCATCCTTTTCAGGACTTCCTTTCCCAGAATAGAAAAAGTGCACAGGAGGACGGTGAGCTCTCGGCTCAGACTTTTGCTTGGTCTGTAGCCCATGAACCAAAGGTTTGAGTGTGGCCTCGGTTTCCCTGGGTTAAGGAGGGGTAGATGGTTGTACCCAAGTGCCGTTTTGAAAATCGGATGCTCTGAATGAGTGTTTCCACTAAGCACTGAGATCCTTCCACGTACTGCTTCATTGACCCTCATGGCCTGTGTACATACCTGAGAGGTTTGGGGTTTGTGGGGATCTCTATTTGCTCCAGCCCTTGTGATCAGGAGACCCTGTGGTGCCAGGGAACGTTCTTGACCTCATGCATCCCAAGCCTGTACTGAGTCTCCTGAGACTTCTCTCTGGCCTTCTGAACAGAATTTTTACTCAAAAAGTGGAAAATGCCCTGGACCATGCAAGGACAGCCCACAAACCGGACATATCTGAATATTTAGGTGGGAAAGCAGGGGTGAGGAGGCATTCTCCACTCCTCTCTCCTGGGATATAGTCTAAGGTGGAGGGTGGGAAGGTGGTCATTTATTATTGCTACTCTTTGAACTATTTCTATGGGGGTGAGTATATCTGCTCCTGGGACTCCTTATTGTGTAGTGTTGGAGGACATGTCTCCTATCTGAGCTCTGTTCTCTGTTGTGGGATATTTCTTATCCCAGAGCTCTTGTGTCTAGTTTGGAAAACAATTTTCCCCATCATCCGTAGTGTTTTTTTTTTTTTGGAGGAAATTTCAGCTCTGCTCATTCCTGGTGCCGAGTAATTGTGAACATTTCTGTCCTCGGAACCATGCTGTCTATTGTTAGGGGAAACATCTGCACCCCATGTCACTGGTGCCTACTGCTTGGGGCCTTTTTTTGCCTCCCAGACCAGTAGTGTCTATTATTGGGGGACATTTCTGCCCTCCACATCCCCATTGCCCAGTGTTCGGGGACATTTCTGCCTCCAGATGCACGGTCTTCCCCAAACCGTCAGCTTGTCCTTCTTGACTGTTACCACCTCCAGCTCCTCTGGCTTTATGATCTCCACTATGTTCGCCTCCAGTTCAGTGCCCTTAGATTGACTGAAACTGGATAGACTGCGGGGCAGCCCCAGGCTCTCAGCCAACCAAGGGAGGTGGAGGGCTCGGGAGCAGGGTCCGCCTGGTTCTGCCCCCCCCCCCGGGTGTCCTGCCTCTTGACCCCCACTGTGGGCTTCTTCCTCCTGAGGACTCTGACACACATTTTCAGGACACTTTTGTGTCAAATCAGCAGCCAAGTCCTGGCCTGAGTCAGGCCACTGTGGACTGTCCAAGTGGACTGTCACTGCTCAGGCAGAGTCACAACTGGAGAGCCAGTGCTGTCACCCCCTTCCCCTCCCTCACCCCTTCCACCTAACAGGGAAATCCTTCTTATGGCCTCTAAGAATTTGAGCAATCCTTCCTTAGGGCACTGGGAAAAGGCCGGCCCTGTCTGCTTGCAGCACTTTTCTTTGAGTGTTAGCACGACACCAAGACAATCACAGGCTTTACTCCTGACTTAGCTCAGGGACCATACCTAGTGGAACTAGGGGGGCCCATTGATCCAACATCAGCAGTGTGCAAGACAATCACTTTATCTGCTGGACTAATGCCCTGCTCCAAGTGGTATTTTTTTTTCAGCTGCTTCCCACCTAAATCTCCTTCCTGTAGAGTTGGGCTCCCTTAAAGATACCTCACTCCCCCTTCTGTACGGCACAGTGCCCACGGAGACAGCCCCGTGGAACCCGAGGCTTCCACTCCCCAGCACTTTCAGAATTTTCAAGAATGGGCCCCAGGGATATTGCAGGGGTGAAGGTGCTTGCCTTGATGCGGCCCAGCCCTGTTCAAGTGCTGATACTAGGATCTCCTGAGCCTTGCTGAAGAGGAGAGTGCACCTCTACCCACATTTCTCGCAGGCTAATTTCAGACAGGCTACCCTGGGGAGCAGGAGTTGGTACCTACACTCCCAAGAAAAGCCTCGTGGAAACTGTCGCCCCATGACCTCAAGACAGGGCAACATAGGAAGCAGAGTTCTATGAAGGTATCGGAGGTGCAGCCCTTCCCGGCTTTTGCTGGGCCTGAGAATCCATGGTCTCAGCAGATGCTGGGGGTTCCATATGGAAAACAAGGCTCTCCCTGTTCCCCACTTTAGTAATTTATTGGCGTTCGATCTCCCGACAGAGCTAGAAGAGCAAATAAATGTCCACCTTGACACTGTGGATTCCCCCTTTGGAAAATACCCTCTCCAGGCGCCCTCTAATGGCAGTATCATGCCCCTCTGCTGGTAAACTCATGCTAGGAGTGAGCCTCCAGAGACAGCCGCAATGTCTGGTAGCCCGTGAGGTGTGGCTAGGGATAGGGAAAGATACTGCGCAGGTGTGGGAGGCAGGAATAGTGTTGGGGTGCAGCTCAACTGGGAGCAACCCATTGGCCTCAGTTGAGAAGTCATGACCTGCGTCGAGTCAGTGTGGTCGCTCCTGCTGGTCAACTTGTGGTACCCAGCCCTTCCACTCTCTTGAGTCTGTTTTCCTCTAGTGCCCAATGATTGACCGGCCTGAACCTCAAAAGATGTGTTTCCCCCTTTGCAAATTGTTCCAGGAAGCAGACCCCTGTTTGCCTTTGGGCCAAAGGATCCAGAGACAGGAGGAAACCTCAGTTACTGTGGACTCATTGCCCAAGAATTCAAAAACTCGGCCACCTTCTTCAGGAAGACCCTGGCTCTGGACTTAAGAAAATCCTCGTTGGAGCCCTGGAATGGACCATCCTGCAATCTGTAGATGATAAGGTCTTAGTGTCAGAAGCCCAAGAGGACTGAAAGAGAGCCTCAGACGCACTGCTCCAGCTCTTGGTTGAGGCTGGGCACCAGACCTCCTGGAAGAGGTCTGGGTATACCTGTCTCTGAGGCAGGGGGCTCTGATCTCTCACTGTGCCACCGAGGTAAACAATCTACCTTTCTCCAGGTCCCCATTCAGGGTTGACACTGATGACTAACTAAGGGCCCCAGTGTCTACCAATTTCCCAGATGGCACAGTCCCTGGGATTATGATGTGAAAACCCACATCTAACTCTTGTAACTCTAGATTAATCCCCTAGTGTTTCTGCCTATCGGATGGGACCCCATCCTCTGACTTGCAAGAAGCAGTGGATTACATCTCTTGCTCAGATCCACTGAACAGTTCAGGAACAGTTTCCAACCTGAGTGGCATCTGGGTCAACATAATAATAAAGAAGCCCTGATTCCCTCTGGAAAGGCTTGGGGGGGAGGGGTGCGCTCGGGGAGGGATAGGGACAAGCGCGAAACATGGTGAGACCCCATGATCTCTTAATTTTCATATTAAAAATTGAAATTTATTTCTTTGGATTTTTTACTGGTTCTTTATTTTAGGTTTTGAGTTTGTTCCTGCACATATGGATGTGTTGGAGGCTGTGTAACTATTTTTTTATTCAAGAATTTTTTTATTATTTTTTTATTAGTGAAACACCATGAGGTACAGTTTTAGACTTATAAATTTTTTGCTTGGGTTTCAGTCACACAATGATCAAGTACCCATCCTCCAACAGCGCCCATCCTCCACCACCACGGGTCCCAGCATCCCTCCCACCTCCCTTCCCCCTCTTTTCCCACCCTACCTCTGTGGCAGGGGATTCCCCCTTGTTCTCTTTCTCCCTTTGGGTGCTGTGGTTTGCAAGAGAGGCACTGAGTGGTAGTCATGTTTGGTCTATAGTCTACTTTCAGCATGCTTCTCCCACCCTGGGAGGATCCTCCCAGCACCCGTGATTTAGTGCCCTCTTCTCTAGCTGAGCTTCCTTGGAGACTGTGTAACTTCTTTACTTGCAGAGTACAAGTCTCAATGTTGTTCTGTTTGGGTCATCTCGCCACTCCTAGTACGCAGCATCCCTGCCATGGGGGCATGTCTGAAATTGCTTTGTGTAGCCCCATAGCCTCACAGCCCCATAGCCCCATTCCTCAATGGGAAGGGGCAGAGGAGGGGAGAAGGGAGGGGGCAGGAAGGAGGAGGGGGGAAGAGGGGAAGGGCGGGAAGGAAGAGGGAAGAAAGACAAGGTTGGGGTAGAGGAATATGATTTTGACAGGGTAGAAAAAGACGAATTACAGTTGAGTAAGAATTCTGTTTAGCCATTTCTGACTATTGGGGGGAACACATCACTTTCAGGCAGGTCACTTCGTGCCCTGGGATGGGTGTCTGCAGCCTCCTTACCTCACGGGCATCACAGTCTGTCTGATCTTCTGCCAACACAATTTGTCTTTGACGGGTTGTTGGCTCAGGTCTGTCTTGGATCTGGGTGTGATTTCCACCTCTAGGTGAGAGGGAGGATGGGGTGTGCATGGGGTGTCTTTAGGAAGGACACTGCCTTCTGGTTCTCACAGAACACTTGGGGTTCCAAGGCGGGTGTAGCCCGTAGGATGGTGGGGATCAAACCCAGATCAGCCACATGCAAAGCAACAACCTACCACTGTAGCTCCAGCCCTTGAATTTCTTCTTGGAGGAAGTTTCTGTTCATTATTCCTCTCTGCATTTGTTTGATGGGGTTGGGAGATATTGTTTTTGTAAAGTTCTACCAATGTGCTATATAACTTGGATATTAGCCTTTCATCAGCTAGGTATTGGGTAAATAATTTTTCCCATTCTGAGAGCTCTCTTTGTAGCTTAGACGCCATTGCCTTTTTTGTTTTTTAAAAAAAAAGCATTAGATTGGTGTATCTTTGATTTCTCTGTTCTCTTTTCATGCTTTATATTTTGCTGACTTTTTTGCAAATTTTTATTTTGTTTTTATAAAGTTGTTTACAATAATTTATTACATTTAATATTCAGACACCAATTCCACCACCATCGTACCTTCCAACCACCATATTTTGAATGTTACCACTCCAAATCTTAGAGGTACTCTCCTGGGGTCATTGACATTGTACTCAGGGGCATGCAGATGACAGGCTCTAGACATGGTGAATCCCATGGCAAGGGCCACCCACAATCTAGAAGCAACTGCCAACTGCTAGCAGGACACACCTCGCCCAAGACACATACCCACACGGCCTGGGATGGATCCATTTATTGAAACAAGCTTGGAAATAGGACAGTGACTGTCAGAGAGTGACCCAGCATGCCTTCTTCCTCTCTCTTCTCCTCAAATCATTAGTGCCCAACCAGCCCCCAAAGAGTGTCTAGAACTGGTTGCTCTGATGTTTCCAGCCCCCATTAGCTTCAGGGCTGCCATATGGAGAAACGGGACTGTGTACTGGGGAGGGAGAGCTCCCACCTCAAGCCCTTGTTTGGCTTTTGGAGCTATCATGACTGAAGTTTGAGTGTGGCCCAGTTTAAATTTCTGCTCCCAACATCCCTGGTGCCTAGAGGTAGGAGACATTTTTGTCCCACTGATCCCTGCGGTCTAGTGTTGGGGGACCTTTCTGTCCCCTTGATCCCTAGGGTCTAGTGCTGAGGGAAAGTGGAAGATCGGGAAGGAGGGAGGAAGGAGGAGAGTGGGAAGAACTGGATCAGGGCTAGATTAGTTGGAATTGAAGAACACAGGGTACATCATCAGAGTAGAAAAAGTGGATTAATGGTGAACAGGCTTGCCAGCTGAACTCAAGCGGACGAGCTGGATTCTGGTTATTTGGGGGCAGGTCATTACAGGATCCGGATCTGAGGTCTGCGGCCTCCTGTTCCTCACAGACAGGAACAGGAGGGTCTCTCTGGGTTCTTCACACAATCCATCATCCCGCTCCCCAGGTCTGGACACCAGACCTTAGTCTCAGACCTTAGTCATCCAGATCCTTAGTCTTCTCACACGCCACCAGCCTGTCCTTCATGACCATCACCTCGAGTTCCATAGAGGTCATGGTCTCACAAACCTCCACTATGTTCACCTCCAACTCCGTGTTCTTCGACACTGGATTGACTATGGGGCACTCCAGTGTCTCAGCCAAGCAAGGAAGGTGGAGGCATCTCAGGGGTCCCGCCTGGCTCCACCTCCCATATAGCCCCACCTCCAGATCCCCATCAGGAACTTCTCCCTCCTGGAGACCCACCGCACCACTCACCCTCTTCAGGGTACCCTTGGAATTCCAGCAAGGCCTGGGGCTCAGATGCTCCTGATTTTAGGACTGAGAATCCCCTAAAGATGAAGGCACCATGTGAGTAGGCAGGTCTAGGGCCTGATGCGCCTTCCTTCCTGTCCCTGAGCCCCTGGCCACCCCCTCACCTGGGTTTCCCTCAGCTCCCTGAAGGTGGCCTCCAGCAGGGCCTGCTGCTTGGTTAGCACCTGCTGCAGCTGGTCCATGAGCGGCTTGTGCCTCAGAACCTGCTCGACCTTGGAGCCCAGGTGAGTGGGACATCCATGTGTGGGTTTACACCTGTGTGCTGCTTTTGATACCAGCAGAAGCATTCCAGGCTGCAGGCACTGCACCTTCTGATCTTGCATGCACATCTCTGTCATGAGACAGGGCCGAAGGCTGTCCAGATCCCACCACAACATTCAGGGCCCAGACACTCACACACAGGCCCAAGGAAAACAGCACATCAGGTATCCTGTCCCCTGCACATTCCCCTGGGGGTCTTTCTCCAAAGTCCTAAGAGATGGGGCCTACCCCTAACTCGACCCAGCAGCCTCCCCGCTTCTAGGACCCTCTCTGTGCAGTGAGGGCAAATCCGCACCCCCAAAACCCCTCTAGCCTCTTCTAGATTTTGATATATTATAGTGGGTGGCGTCCTGGCCTGTCCTTCCTCCCACCACCCCAGGCGGGCTCCTACCCTCACAGTGGGTCTCCCCCGGCACCTTCTGTCATTTCTCCATATCCACCTTGTCCTGGTTCACTCCCGTTGCAGCCAATCCGGAGGTGGCTCTGCAGTAGCACCTGCTCCTCCTCCTGCTCATTCTCAGAGACCGACACTGATCAGAGGCCACGTCCTACTGCGGGAGGCCAAGAACCTACTCCTTTTGCTGCTGCAGACACTCACCTGTTTGTCCTGCAGTCCCACCTGTGGGCGCAAGGCTGGGAGTGAGGACAGGCAGCCAGGGTATCCTGCTCTGGGTCCAGGGATGTGGAGGTCAAGCACCGACTCCCAGGCCCAAGGCTGGCAGCGCCTGGGCAATCTGTGCCCTGCACAGGCCCCCATGGTCTTGTTCCAGGAGCCTAAGAGCTGAGACCTCCCTTGACTGGGGACCCTGTCTCCTGTCCTGTGCTCAGGGATCACCCCTAATGGTGCTCAAAGATCCATACGAGGTGCCAGGAATCAGCCCAGGATAGAAGTATGCAAGCAGACTCCTCACCACCTGTTCTAGCTTTTGATATATTACATTTCCTTGTTTGTTTGCTTCTTTGGTTTTGGAACCACAGCAGGGATCAGTCCCAGCCATGCTCAAGGGATTCTATGGGACGCCAGAGATTGAAGTCAGATAACTCCAGTGCCCTTCCTGCTCTACTATCTCCTGGCCTCTTTTATCTTTTTCAAAATAAAAATTTTAACTTTCCGTTGATTTTTCTACACTGCATCCCGAAAGGAATACCAGTTTACAATGGTGCGTGTGAAATTCCCAAATGCTCCAGTGAGTCCCACTGCAATCAGAACCACCCCTCTAACTCTCCCCTGCTCTCTTTTTGCTATACTTGGACATTTTTGGAGGGACATACCCAGTGTTGCTCAGGCCTTACTCCTAGCTCTGTACTCAGGGACGACTCCTGGTGGGGTTTCGGGGATCAAATGCGGTGCCCGGGGTCACATCTGAATTGGCTGGTCCACAAGGCAAATGCCCTTCCCTCTGGACCACCCCTCCAATCCTGCAAGATAGTTTTCTTGAAAAAAACTTACTCAGTGAGATGTGAAGGGAGGACGTGTTCAAAAGAGCATGTGGGCTGAAAGAGCTGACCACTCCCCCTAACTTCTAAAGGCCAGTAACTGCCTGTACCTGTCAATCACAAACTGCCACTCGGGAAGGTCCCTTGGGCCTGTCCCTCACCCCCATCTCTGTACCCCGAGAGGCCTCTGCAGGTCCCCTGCAGCATTTTCCCACTTCCATATCTAATGCAAATGAAATTTGTTTGCCATTTATAAATGCCCATACAGAGTTTCCCCTTAAAGTAAATGAAATAATCATTTTTTAAAAAGAGATTAAGTAATGACATGTTGAATGGTGCTCAAAGCAGGACACATTTGAACCACTGATCTACTCATCATGCACTGTCTCCAAACTCAAGTCCAGCATCACATTTCCACAATTCTATAAAGATCCCAGTGCCTCAGCTGAGCTCTGGATTTAACCTCAGAAAATGTACTACACATCTAATTCTATAAATCCAAATATAAGGCATTCTCCTATTAAATTTTTTTTTATTGAATCGATGTGAGATAGACCATTACAAACCTGTTCATGATTAGGCTTCAGTCATCATTGTTCACCCATCCCTCCACCAGTGTACATATCCCACCTCCAAAGTTTCCAGTTTCCCTCCCATCACCCGCCCACCCACCTCTCCACCCCGGCCAGCCTTTTTTTAAAAATTTTTATTAGTGAAACACCATAAGGTACAGTTATAGACTTACAAATTTTTGTGTTTGGATTTCAGTTACACGATGATCGAGTACCCATCCCTCCACCAGTGCCCATTCTCCACCACCACGGATCCCAGTATCCCTTCCACACCCCATTCCCTCCATCCCTCTCTGGCTCTGTGGCAGGGCATTCCCTTTTGTTCTCTCTCTCCTTTTGGGTGCTGTGGTTTGCAAAAGAGGCATTGAGTGGCATTCATGTTTGGTCTATAGTCTACTTTCAGCATGCTTCACCCATCCAGGCAGGACCCTCCCAACACCCTTTACTTGGTGCTCCCTTCCCTATCTGAGCTGCCTTTTCCCCCACCATGTGTGGCTGGCCTCCAAGCCATGGAGCAAACCTCCTGGTACTTATCGAGACTATTCTTGGGTGTTAGTCTCCTATTTTGTTACTTTATATTCTACAGATGAATGCAATATTTCTATGTCTGTCCCTCTCTTTCTGACTCATTTCACTTAGCATGGTACTTTCCATGTAGTACCACTTGTATGTACATTTCATGAATTCATCCTTTCTAACAGCTGCTTAGTATTCCATTGTGTAGATGTACCAAAGTTTCTTTAACTGTTGCCTACTGACCAAGTAAAAGAATGCTTGATTTTTCATTCCCCCTTTGTCCTGCTCAAAGCTGGGCAACTTCCCAGGTTTCCAGGCTTTCAGGGATTCCCCACAAAAACCCAAGCAAAGCTGCTATCAATGCAGACAGCCAGGCCATTTCAAAAAGGAATGTCCCAACAACCCCTTGCGGAAGAAGGGGGGATCACCCGGGGTATGTCCCAGATGCAAGAGAGGCAATCACTGGGCAGCCGAGTGTCGCTCCAGACGGGATAACTTAGGCAATCCACTGCCGCATGGAAACGGCGGGAGGGGCCTGCCTCGGGCCCTGCAAGCCTTCAGGCAGGAGGCCTATCAGACATTAGGTCAAAGTATCAGCCTGCTCCCTATAGCTTCCCTCCCTCTGTCAGGGGCTCCTCAATTCCCAGCTCAGGTCTAGACCTTTATGCCTCTGTCCGGGCGGTACTAACACCATCTATGGGAATTGAAAGTTTGGAGACGGGGGTCTATGGCCCCCTACCGCCCGGAACCACTGGCCTCATTCTAGGGTCAGAAAAGGCTCTCCTGCAAGGATTGCAGATATACCCAGGATCTATCACAGAGAGCTACATAGGACAAATTCATGTCTTGGCAGATTCCCCCCGTGGCATTGTGACGATAGAAAAGGGACAGCTGATTGCACGCCTGCTCCTCCTCCCAACGTGGCAAGGCCCCACCTAGATGCTCTCGGTCCAGGGTCAGACAAACGGAGGCTGCTCAGATAATCCAGCCCAAATATTTTGGATTGCCCATATGGCTTCCCGACCACGCTATGCGCTAAGAATCAACTCAAAGGAATTCTCTGGGCTATTAGATACTGGGGCGGATGACTCAGTGATATCCAGTAAATATTGGCCTGCCAACTGGCCTGCCACAATGGCTACAGCCGTTTTGCAAGGACTTGGCCAAGTCCGACCCAGCCGTAGCACCCAAGTATTGACCTGGGAGGACGCCGAGGGCCATAAGGGCCAGTTCCAGCCTTATATTGTCCCAGACCTCTCCACCAATCTTTGGGGACGAGATATACTCTCAGCTATGGGCGCGGTTCTGGTTACATCACCCAGTCGCTCGCAGACATCGCCAGTCTCCTTTAAGACCATAGTCCATATCACTAGTGACTGCCCATCCTCCGGGCAGGAAAATCCCGTGACTTTAATGCCCGTTGAGGAACTGGAAGAAACTAGCCCTTTTTAATCGGGGCCACTGTCGAGCGGCCTCCCACCCCAATTACCTGGAAATCAGATGATCCAGTCTGGGTGGAGCAGTGGCCCCTACCTAAAGAGAAATTACAGGCCGCACATGCCCTAGTGTCTGAGCAATTAGAAAAGGGGCACATTACCCCATCCACATCTCCCTGGAATACCCCAATCTTTGTTATAAGGAAAAGGACAGGCGGGTGGAGATTATTGCAAGATCTCAGAGCAGTCAATGCCACCATGCATCCAATGGGGGCCCTGCAGCCAGGGCTCCCCCATCCCTCCGCTATACCAAAGTCCTGGTAATTGTTAGTGATAGATCTTAAAGATTGTTTTTTCAATATTCCATTAGCTCCTAAAGATTGTCAAAGATTTGCCTTCTCTCTACCTTCCCCCAATTTTCAGGAGCCCTATCAGCGCTAGCAATGGGTAGTCCTTCCCCAGGGCATGACTAATAGTCCCACTATGTGTCAGATATATGTTGCAGCGGTTTTAGCGCCAGTCCGGGCTCGTTTCCCCAGTACACTTTTGATTCATTATATGGATGGCATCTTAGCCGCCTGCCCCACCAAAGACCTGTTACTTCAACTCTATGATCATGTCCGGGTCGCCCTGGAATCAGCAGGCCTTGTAATCTCCCCGGACAAGGTACAGCTCTCCCACCCATACAGATATTTAGGATACACCATTAACAAGGTGGGAATAGTGCCTCAAAAAATATAGTTTGCCACGTCTCATTTAAAGACTCTACACCACTGGCAACAGTTTTTGGGAGAACTCCAATGGCTCCGACCATCCTTCTCCCTGCCCACGGGAGAGCTCAAACCTCTTTTTGAACTATTGAAGGGGGATTCTGACCCCTCCTCACCTTGTCAATTGACCCCAGAGGCACAATTGGCTCTTAGAAAAGCAGAACATGCCTTAGAAGAAATGCAAATACACCATATTGATTACAATCTACCACTACAATTTATAGTGCTTGCTTCAGAGTTTGCCCCAACTGGAGTTTTCTGGCAGATTGGTCCATTATATTGGGTCCACCTCTCAGCTTCCCCCACCCGAACGGTGATTCCCTATCCCACCTTAGTTTCTCAATTACTCTGGAAGGCTAGAACCATAGGGTGTGCACTCTTTGCTAAGGATATGGACATATTGGTCGTTCCCTATTCCAAAGACATGATTAATAATCTGATGCAATATGATGATTCCTGGTGCCTTTTTGTCTGCTCCTTTAAAGGCCAAATTACACAGGCATATCCCAAACATAAACTCCTGCAAAGCTTCAGGATTTGCCCTATTATCTTCCCTCGAATCATAAAGACCACCCCCCTTCCGGGTGCACGGACCCTCTTCACTGATGGCTCTAAGCGCGGTCGAGCCTTAGTGGTTGATGGGCAGGATGTTCACGCCATACAGCTTGCTGAGACCTCGGCACAATTTGCAGAAGTATCTGCTGTATTATTGGCCTTGCAGACATTCCCTAATGAGCCCCTCAATATTTACACTGATAGTGTGTATGTTGCTAATATCTTCCCCCGATTAGAAACAGCACCCCACATAGGTGAGGGCTCGAAAATTTTATCTCAATTACAAACATTGTAATTTTATCTCAATTACAAACTGTTGATTTGGGCCAGAAAGGACCCCCTCTTTGTGGGTAATATTAGAGGACACTCTGGCCTCCCGGGACCCCTTGCAGAAGGCAATGAACGAGCAGATAAAGCTACCCGCTTAATAATGACATCCCTAGAATGTGATAAGGCCATGCAGCTACATAAAAAATTCCACCTTAATTCCCAGTCTCTTCGTTTTCATACGGGTTGTTCCAAAGCTGAGGCTCTCTCCATAACCACTGTCTGTCCCACTTGCGCTCCTTATATACATTCCCCATCCCTGGGAGTCAATCCTAGAGGACTGAGAGCAAATGGTATTTGGCAAATGGATGTGACCCACACTAACTCATTGGGAAACCGGCATTATCTCCATGTCTCGATAGACACACACTCGGGCATGATTTTTGCCTCACTACATGCCGGGGAAAAAACGAAACATGTTATAGATCACCTTACTGCTGCTTTCTCATATATGGGAAATCCCAGGCAAATTAAAACTGACAATGGACTGGCCTATACAAGCCGCGCTTTTCATTCCTTTTGTGAAACCTGGGATATTACATATACAACAGGCATTCCCTATAACCCCCAAGGACAGGCTATCATAGAGCGAGCGCACTGACATCTCAAAACTTACATTTCTAAAACAAAAGAGGGTGAGATCTACCAAGGCTGTCAAGGGCCACAAGCGCTCCTATTTGCAACCTTATTCATTTTGAATTTTTTGCTCCTCGATGATTCAGGCCGCAGTGCAGCCCAACGTCACTTTGCTACTCCGGCTCCCCTTAAAGCAATGGTGAAATGGAAGGATCTGTCCTCAGGAACCTGGCAACCAACGGCAGCAATCCTTGCCAGAGTCAGAGGCGCAGTCTGTGTATATCCAACTAATACAGAAAAACCCATTTGGGTGCCGGAATGCCTGGTCAGGCCAATACACGAGCCCCCCGATCATTTGTCCCCCACAGCTGGGAAAAATAATGAAACTCACCTCCAGGGTACTTAGCCCTGAGACGAATTTCCTTCTCTTTTTGCCACAGGAACAAAATGACCACAACGACGCTTGTGGCCTGGACCCTCGCTATATTATTAATGAAGGACCCTACCGAAACTCATGCCAATCGACACCAACCATTCAATCAGACCTGGGTCATAAGGAGTGGAGAGGACTATGAGGTTTGGAGTACCACAAGTGCCCCTCTTTTCTGAGCCATGCTCCATTCTGGTCAAGCCACACTGGGTCCTGCCTGGTTTGGCAGCACCCCTTAATCAGTGCTTCCCTGACTTATATTTTTCCCTGGAAGACGCCTACCCCTTTCAGGATGGTTTTGAAAGGCCCCCGGCCAGAGCCTAAATGAGACGCAATGGCTTTTTCACCTGCCCCGGGTTCCGGACAGGCCAATGGAGGAGAACCTGCGGTGGCCCTGAATCTTACTATTGTGCCAGCTGGTCTTGCGTAGATTCTAATGATGGCTATTGGAAGTGGTCGGTTGACCACGACCTGGTTAATATTTCTTATGCTGTGCCACTGAGATATGGCTCATATTCTGTACAATACCACCCCCAAATGCTTCTGGTCAAAATCTCCTTCACTGATAAGGGAAGGTTTGAGACCCGATGGGTCAACCGCCTGAATTGGGGACTTATGTGGTATAGCAGGCCATGGCATGGGGTTATCCTGCAGATCCTCTTAAAAATCGAACCCGTGCAGCAGATTCTGCTAGGCCCTAACCAGGCACTTGAGGCTCTAAAACCCCCTCTTAAGCCCACCATTACTACCATGGCTGGCCCTAAGAGGACACCACCTCCTGTTACAGCCGGCCTATCCATCCCAAAACCCAGTTTTGGCCCAATCATTAACCCCCTCAGGAGTCTTATCGAAGCCACATATCAGACTCTGAATGCTACTGCCCCAAACCTGACTGAAGCCCCACGCCACCGTTTTATGAGGCTATGGGTATTAACGCCTCATACAATGTTAATTACAGAGCCCCAGGAGAGTGGAAGGCCCACCCCCAGGGACTAACCATGACCCAAATTAGCGGTCAAGGGACATGTGTAGGTACAGTCCCTCAAAACAAGAAGGAGTTGTGTGCACAGAATGTGGAGTCCCCGGGATGGAGTAACTCCGCCTGGATCTCACCAAAAATGGGAGCTTGGTGGGCCTGTTCATGTTCAGGATTAACTCCCCACTTGGCAGGCTCAGTATTTAATGCCTCCCAAGAATTTTGTCTTATGGTTATTGTTGTCCCAAAAATTATATACCACCCTGCTGAGGTACTCCTTGACTATTGGTCCAATTCCCCTGATGTCCTGCGTAGGAACCGCAGGGAACCCATATCCGCACTAACCATCGCCACTCTGTTTGGCATAGGCCTGGCAGGTGCCGGCACTGGCATCGCTGCTCTGGTAACCCAATATTCTGGTCTAACTTCTCTAAGAGCAGCTATTGATGAGGACCTGGAACGAATAGAAAAATCTATTAGCCATCTTGAAAAGTCCTTGACCTCCCTGTCGGAAGTAGTCTTGCAAAATAGGAGGGGGCTCGACTTGCTCTTCCTTAAAAATGGAGGGCTGTGTGCAGCGCTGGGAGAAGAGTGCTGCTTTTACGCCGACCACACGGGGGGTAGTCGAGATTCCATGGCTAAGCTGAGAGAAGACCTGGAACGGCGTAAGAAGGAGAGAGAGGCTCACGAAGGGTGGTTTGAGTCATGGTTTAATCAATCCCCCTGGTTCACCACCCTGATATCTACTATAGCAGGCCCTCTGATCATACTATTACTGATGCTTACATTCGGGCCCTGCATCCTGAGTCGACTTGTCTCATTTGTCAGAGACCAGATTGGCAGGGTTGATCGGCAAATCACTCAAATTCACTTTATGCAACTGAGAGAAACTAGCAAAGAGCAGCCCTATTCAGAAAGGTATTTCTAATGGGCCTGGGAAGCCTCTTCCTTTATCTGTTGCAGTGACCTGATTCCGTGGCCGGTACCGGAAAACGCAGGAGAAGGAGTGCGGACCGGACCTGTACAGAACCCCCCCGATCACTGAACGAAGAGATCCCCATCACCCCTCTACCCTACCCCTGCCCCTCTTTTCTGAGCCATGCTCCATTCTGGTCAAGCCACACTGGGTCCTGCCTGGTTTGGTAGAAATGTCATCAATCCTCCCCTGTGCCTCCTCGTGGTTAAGGAAGTATGCCCTTGCCCAGGATACCCAATGACGGGCAACTTCTGTCACCGCCGCGCACACCTAAGACAGGGGCTAAAGCATTCTCCCCAATGACGGGTACCACGGCGGGGCGACGGACGACCTAAGACAGGGGTCCTGGCGTGCCATAATTGGAAAAAGGGGTGAGATGTTGCCTACTGACCAAGTAAAAGAATGCTTGATTTTTCATTCCCCCTTTGTCCTGCTCAAAGCTGGGCAACTTCCCAGTATAGGAGGTTTCAGTTTGGGGGACAAAGCTGGGCAGCTTCCCAGTACATGACGTTTCAGTTTGGGGAAAATGCACCCTCGTAAATGATTTGTAAATGATGTACGAGGAACAGCAGTCTCTATGGATATGTCAAAACTGCAACAAAGCAGGCCGCTCCGACCGGTAGCGTTAGGTCGAAAGGGTCACCAGGTGGCTGACCAACGGTGCATGGCTCTGCCCACTGTGACTGACCAACGGTGCATGGCTCTATTCATCGTCCCATCCACTTTCCCACGTCCCATCCCCTTTCCTTTCTTTTGGGTGGCTTGTGGAAACATACTTAAGTCTGTACCTGTGCTCTGAATAAACGCACGCATTCATGCCATCTCCTGAAAGACGGAACCCTGTGTGACTCGAGTGCTGATTTCACCCTGACGGCCCACCCTGGCTCGGCCCCGCAGTGCCGGACGTGACATTTAACCAGTCATCCGTTCTCAGGCACTTGGGTTTTTTCCAGATATTCAGGTCAGCCTTTTTGGAAGATGTTTTTATTATCTCTCTTTCTCTCTGTTTGTTTCTGTCTCTGTCTGTCCCTGTCTCTGCCTTTTCTCTCTCTCTCTTTTTCTCTGTCTCTGTCTCTCTCTCTTTGTCTCCCTTTTTGTGGTTTACAATATAGATACTGAAAGGGTATCAGGAATATCCCTTTACCTACTTTTAACACTCAAGGATTTCAAATTTGGACAAAAAATAGAATTGTTGTTTCAGGCACGTTGGCCAAAGGGAGAACTGGAAATGGTCTCTGCTATGGACAACCAGGGATCTGCAGATCTGCAATGACTGACCACAGCCTGGCCCCTGCTCTCAGGGTCCAGACAAATCCTGAAGACCAGGAGGTCTCCCAACCCCAGATAGGGATGGGATGGACAACTGCCTGCCAGGACACTCCTACAGAAGATGAAGGTCCGAGGCCACCTGGGAACACTAAGCTGGCCTGGTTTCTCATCTTCAGAATGGCCAGGCCTGGGTAACCGTGACATGACATGACAGGTAAAATACTCATAGTATTATATGTGTGTCTCCTGGGTGGCTCACCACAGTCTTGGAAGAACAAAGTGGGGGTCTGGTGTTCTTTGGGAGGTCAGGAACTGCGCTCGAGGGCCACTACATTTCTAAGCTGCCGGAGGTCAGAGCTGGCACATGTCCAGCACGCCCCTCACCCTGCCACCTTTATGCCCTAAGAGGAGCCTTCCACTTACCCCGTGACTTTCAGGAAGTGCAAGATGACATGTATTTCCTAGCCCCTGGGGAAGTACCTTGTGACCCTGTGGGCTCAGGCACCAAATTTCCAACTGTGGGCTAGTGTTGGGTAAGGACTGGAAGGAAGAAGCCCTCCAAGTGCCCCCTCCCTGCCCCAGGAACGGACCCTTTTGCAAGGTCCCTGAACCCCACGGCTCTCACAGCGGCAGGTATCATGCCCTAGACTCACCACACTCAGGAAGACACAGGGGTCCCAGAGAGTGTTGGCAGAAGAGGGGACCTGCTTGGTATCCCACTGAGCAGTCAGCCTTGCCCTGGCCGTGTGCCAGGAGCTGCCTGTAAATGCAGTGCAGAGTGTGAGGATCCCATGCGCGCCTCATCGGGTCTCTGCTGTTTCCTAGCCTGTGACTATTTCTCTCTTGCATCTACAATGTGGGGTCCCCGCCAAAATGACTCTAGAATTTATATGTGGGGTTGAGGGCATTGATTGGTCTAGGATGTGGACTCCCAAGTTCCAGGTAAAGCCCATATGTTTCCTTTGGTATTTGGCATGTGGTTCAGTGAGGATGTTGGGAATTTTCTACTGTGAAACTATGTAGACAAAAGGGCATCATTTTCCAGACCAGACTACCAGTGAAATGTTAGTTTTTCTCTCCTTGATGGCCTTGGTATTCTCTTGGGCTCCTGGCAAAGAGACCCCCACACAGACACTGCTTGATGCTTGATGCAGTCACAGGTGGGTCTTGATCTCATCCTGGACATTCATCTTACTAAAGCTTCAGTTTCCCAGTGATTGTCCTTGATTCAAACATTCTCAAATGTGCATCACGTGGAGGGCCTTGGATGGACCTCGGACAGGCGCCAGGTGACCCTGATTTGGACAAGGGAAGGCCTCAGGTCCCACATGTGATATGGTCCAGAGTACAGCATGGGAGAGTCTCTGGCCAAAAGAATTGTCAAGGAACCCTTGAGTCTGGGATAGACAAAATAAAACTGGCCCCAGATTTGGAGTCTGGGGAGTAGGAGCAGATGACATGGGCCAGGAAAAGCCAACAGATCTGACCTTTCATGCCTGACTTTACATTGAACTAAATTTGAAGCAGCAGATTGAAGGAATCTGTAATTCTCTTACTGAGCTTATGCAAGATGACAGGCAACATTGATGAGAAGCAAATTTCACCATTGCTGTAAACGTTTAACTTAAAGAGGTGAGGAAACAGAAACATCTGCATCAGCAAATGTTACCGTGTCCAAGTGTAGAACCGTGGGTCTTCTGGCAGGGAGAGCTGGAGGCATGCTGTGTGTGAGCAGGGCAGGAAACGCTCGGGCACTGAGGGTCTGCCCCAATGGCACTGCTGCCAGCACCTAGACTAGCCCTGGTCTCCTTGGTCACAAATACTAACAGTAATAGAAATGGGGAGTAGTGCTGAGCCCCCAGGGTCGACTCTCTGGTGCACTGAGCTAACACCATGGATTGCCTGAGGCTGCCAAAGCAGATGTAAACTCTGAAGGTACCTGTAGAGACCAGACAGGGGAAGGAGACAGAGTCTGGGTGGGGAGGCGGGGTGCGGGGCAGGAATCCTGACAAAGGTCACCAGCAAGTGCAGACCAGGGTGCTAGTTTCATCTTGATTGACAGTTGACCCTTGATGAGCATGGAGTCATTGAGAATATACCCTGGATGGTAGGATCATGACAGGGGTGAGGGGGCAGGGGGTGGGATGTGCCTGCTAACTGTGCTCTGCTCCTTTGCCTGAGCAGCCCAGAGGTGAAAAAACATCACCCCATCCCCAGGGCTGATTCTGGTCTCCTCACTGCTCTGTGTGCCCCAGAGGCCAGATGGGGGCTGTGGTGATTGGGAACAGGAAGAGGGTCTCTGACTCAACTGGCCACCCAGGTAGAAAAACACCTTACAGGTCCAGAATGCCATGGGCAGTAAGGGTCCAGAACCAAACAGACTCCCTGGCAGCAGTTGTCTCTTCAATCAATGGGCCCTGGGCCTGCTCAGTGCCCAGCAGGGAGGAAAAGGTGTTTTCTCCAATGAGGACTGAACGCTGCTCTACTGAAACCAGTCAGGAGGGGGAGGGGGCTTTGAGCCAGTTGAAAGAATGAACTCGAGAAAGGCCAGGGAGCTGGAGGCTGGTCAGGCCCAGCCGTGGTCAGGTTTGGCCACTCCTGAGGGCCTCACTGTAGAATGGACATCTCTCAGAGTCAGGCCAGAAATGAGAAACAATCCCAGAGAGTCACTCATCACTAAGCATCGCCAGAAGATTAACCTGCAGGTGCTAGTTTGTCAGGATCAGCCGCAGCGGGGTGAGCTAAGGGACTCGCAAATGACTCTGTCTGCCAAGCCTAAGGGAGAGAACCAAGCACGAAGCAAGAGGCAGAAGCGAAAAACTAGGCAGGACCTCTGAGAGACCCACTCTAGGAGGTGGAGAAGATGGATGAGTCAGGAATCACCGAATTTGACAAGAATCCAATGTGAGGTTTGCTCTGACAAAATGGTGACCAGAACCAAATGGCAACCGGCTGAGTGGACAGCAACATTCCTGGAGTCAGAGATCACCTTGTCCCAGGTGAGGAAGACAAGACTTAATGCCCACTTGGTGACAGGAAGCCACCAGGCTTCATTCCAGGTTCCTTACCATTGACCCACGAACAGATGACTAGGACCAGACCAAGACAACTTAAAAGCCCCCTGAGTCTAACCCAGGGCGCAGGTGTACCATTGCCTCACCTGAGGTTCGGAGAGTCCGCCCGGGAGCCCCCCAGTAAGCTACTCCTATTTCCTTAACTTTATTTATATGTCTCTGTCCCTCTGTCTGACCCAGATGGGGTTCCCAAATCTCTCACCGAGCAAGAGACTAAGGGGAAGCAGGTTACCCGAGTAGGATGGAAGGGGCTCACGGGAACGCTCGAACATTGAGCGTAGAAACTGGAGTCACCACTGTGGGAGCACATGAGAGCACTAGGCACCACTGCATGTTAGATGAAAGTTGGTACCGCAGAATCAAGGTAGCCTGTAAACAACCTACATAATCATGCTGTGGCCTACTACTGCCCCTTTGGGGGATAGCTGGGTAGAGCCTGCACACATGGAATACACTAGGATGCTTCCAGCAAATTCTTGGGTGCCACCTGTCTTGGTGAGACTCTGTATGATCCTAAAAGGAAAAACTCCAAAGACAGTCGTTCAATGGGAGAACAGCTCTCACCACCGGCAAGGGGTGAGAGGGCTCAAGCCGCTGATTCCCACAGTCTCCCAGCTCCCCAAACCTCAAGGCAAACCTGGACTTGGTGTTTCCAGAGCCCAGGGGCCCAGAGGCAGGACACAGAGAACTAAGCCCAGAGCCCCAGTAGAAGCTTCGAGAGGGTGTGCAGGATATGTGTGAGGTGTGAAGATCCATGAGAGTGAACGGGCGGCCCCAGGCCCATAGTGCAGTTAGAGGGGAAGGGCTATGAACTGGGCACCCAGGGGTAAACCAGGACCTGCCTGTGCCTGCCCTGAACAGCCCTACCAGGCTGATCCCTGGTGCCTCCCTGATCCCTGGTTCCCATCCAAGTAGGAATGTGACAGGCAGGAAGGGGCATGGCTGACCAAATTCCTGGAAATTACTGGAACAGGATGGCTCTGCCTTCTGAGGCTTTGCCATCTGGTCTGACACATGGATCTGGACACACTTCTTGTCACCAGTAGAGTGTCACTCAGCCAAGGCTGTCCCAACAGGTCCAGGTGTGCAGGAGCAAAGAGGAGTCGGGGCCTGGTTCTCTATTATATGGGGTCTGACCGTGCTGTGATGGTGGCAGTGGGACTTGTATTAGGGAATCTGATGGTCCACAAAGAAGTGGGGCGCTATTATCAGGGATCAGCTCCGTACAGACTCGGGGACACTAGAAACATGTTCTATCCACGGCCCCATCCTGCTCCACTGAAAAACACTGTCTTCCTGCTAGGGTGGGTGCCATCCAGGGGGAGCCTGGCTGAGGGGACAGCACCTTGGACCCACCTGCTGCAGGAGCACTTTCAAGTGCTCATCCTGAGAAACCTGATGTGGCCACTAGGGGGCAAAGTGGGGTCTGTCCCTGGTGCACTGCAGAGGGGAATGGGGAAACAGGCACCAGGGGCAGGGGAGGCCATGGAGGTGCTGCAGTGGAAGGCAGGGCTCTGGGTGCTGCATCCTGCCCTCCCTCCTGGGGACGCATCCGTGATTGAGACCTTCAACCCTTGGGGTGGACTCTCCTGGGGTCATTGACAGGCTTCACACAGGGGCAGGCAGGTGACGCGTCTTGGCATGGTGACATGGCCGAGGCTTCCCACAATCTAGAAGCAATTGTCAACTACTGGCCAGACCTGCCCCGCCCAGTGACACACACACCCACACAGGCCTGGGATAGATCCATTTATTGCAACAATCGTGAAAATCAGACAGTGGCGGTCAGGGACAAAGTCCGCCTTCCTCCTTCCCTCTTCTCAGCCAGCAATACAAAGTCCCCAAACAGCCCCAAAGAGTGTGTAGAATCCGGTGACTGGATGGTACCAGCGGCCAAGCTTCAGGGCTGTCATGCGCAGAAACAGGACCCCACAATGGGGAGGGGAGAGCTGAGTTGTAACTTCTGACCTCCAAATCATTGTTTGCTAGTGCTGGGGGGATATATCTGCCATCCTGATCCCTTGGACCTTGTGGAGGGGGACATTTCTTCCCTCCGATCCCTCGGACCTTGTGGAGGGGGACATCTCGGCCCCTCTGATCCCTCGGACCTTGCGGCGGGGGACATCTCGGCACCCGGATCCCTGGCGTCTAGTGGTGGGGGGGGCATCTCTGGCTTCCCCGATCAATCGCGTCAAGTGGTGGGGGGGTCATTTCTGGCCCCCAATCCCTGGCGTCTAATAATTGGGGGGCATCTCTGGCCCCCCCAATCCATGGCTTCTATTGGTGGGGGGCATCTCTGCCCCCCCGTTAATCCTTGCCATCTAGTGGGGGGGGGAATCTCTGGCCCCCCCATCCCTGGCGTCTAGTAATTGGGGGGCATCTCTGGCCCCCCCAATCCATGGCTTCTACTGGTGGGGGGGCATCTCTGGCCGCCCCCGATCCCTGGCGTCTAGTGGTTGGGGGGTATCTCTGGCCCCCCGATCCCTGGCGTCTCGTGGTGAGGGGGTATCTCTGGCCACCCCAATAACTGGCGTCTAGTGGTTGGGGGGGCATCTCTTGCCCCCCATCCCTGGCGTCTAGTGGGGGGACATATATGGCCACCCCATCCCTGGCGTCTAGTGGTGGGCGGGCATCTCTGCCCCCCCGTTAATCCTTGCCATCTAGTGGGGGGGAATCTCTGGCCCCCCCAATCCCTGGCGTCTAGTGGGGGGGCGTTCCTGGCCCCCCCTTGATCCTTGCCCTCTAGTGGGGGGGAATCTCTGCCCCCCCCGATCCCTGGCGTGTAGTGGGGGGGGCATAACTGCCCCCCTGTTAATACTTGCCATCTAGTGGGGGGGGAATCTCTGGCCCCCCCCAATCCCTGCCGTCTAGTGGTGGGGGGGCATCTCTGGCCCCCCCTTGATCCTTGCCCTCTAGTGGGGGGAAATCTCTGGCCCCCCCGATCCCCGGCGTGTAGTGGTCGGGAGGCATCTCTGCCCCCCCGTTAACCCTTGCCATCTAGAGGGGGGGGGGAATCTCTGGCCGCCCCTTGATCCTTGACCTCTACTGGGGGGGGGAATCTCTGGCCCCCCCCCGAACCCTGGGGTTTAGTGGTGGGGGGGCATCTCTGCCCCCCCCTTGATCCTTGCCCTCTAGTGGGGGGGGAATCTCTGGCCCCCCCTTGATCCTTCCCATCTAGTGGGGGGGGAATCTCTGGCCCCCCCTTGATCCTTGCCCTCTAGTGGGGGGGGAATCTCCCCCCCCCAATCCCTGCCGTCTAGTGGTGGGGGGGCATCTCTGGCCCCCCCTTGATCCTTCCCATCTAGTGGGGGGGGGAATCTCTGGCCCCCCATTGATCCTTGCCCTCTAGTGGGGGGGAATCTCTGGCCCCCCCCAATCCCTGCCGTCTAGTGGTGGGGGAGCATCTCTGGCCCCCCCTTGATCCTTGCCCTCTAGTGGGGGGGGAATCTCTGGCCCCCCCCTTGATCCTTCCCATCTAGTGGGGGGGGAATCTCTGGCCCCCCCTTGATCCTTGCCCTCTAGTGGGGGGGAATCTCTGGCCCCCCCTGATCCCTGGCGTCTAGTGGTGGGGGGGCATCTCTGCCCCCCCTTAATACTTGCCCTCTAGTGGGGGGGGAATCTCTGGCCCCCCCCGATCCCTGGCGTCTAGTGGGGGGGAGCATCTCTGCCCCCCCTTAATCCATGCCCTCTAGTGGGGGGGAATCTCTGCCCCCCCGATCCCTGGCGTCTAGTGGTGGGGAGGCATCTCTGCCCCCCCGAATCCTGGCGTCTAGTGGGGGGGGCATCTCTGGCACCCCCATTTCCTGGGGTCTATTTGAGCGGGAAACTGTGACCCCTGATCCCTGGGGTGTCTAGGGGTGGGGACATTTCTTACCCCACATCTCGGGGTCTAGTGGATGGAGACTTTACTGTCCCCCTGATTTCCCGTTTCTTGAGATGGAGAATAGTTGTGGCTTTGCCCTGATCCCTGGTCTTGCAGTGAGGGATATCCCTGGTTCTAGTGGAGGGAGAAGAGCAAAGGGCAGAGGAAGAAGGCAGAACTCGGGTGGCATGGGGAGGACGGGGCTGGGCTAGGTCAATTGGGTGAGAGCGGCAGGGTGCGTCGGTGCAGTAAAATCGAGGTGTCAGCTGGGTGTCAGGCTGCCAGTGGAGCTCTTGCTGACCAGCTGCGTTTTCTGGATTTTCAGCGGGTCATTACAGGACCTGGGTCCGATGTGGGTGGACTCCTCTTCCTTAAGAACAGCAACAGGAGCGTCTCTGGATCTCACAAAGGCCATGGTCCCTGCCCCCTCGGACTTGACTGACTCCTCCAGCTCCTGGACTCTGGCACTCCTCCTGCCTGGCCTCCTGTGCCTCCTCCTTCTCTGTGGCTTCCAGCTCCTCACGTTTTGTGTCCAGGAGCACCTGTGTGTTGTTCGTCTCCACGCCAATCCCTTTGGAGTGGATGGGATGTGGGGCAGCATAAGGGTCTCAAGCAAGGAAGGGAGGTGGGGGGCTGGGGGTGGGGCCGCCTGGCTCCCCTCCCCAGTAGCCCCGCCCTCTGACCCACAGGGGCTTCTCCCTGTCACTCACCCTTTTCCGGGACTCCTTTTCACTTTACCAGGTTCTGCAGCTGCTGTTTCTGCTGCTGAGTCCCACAGAAGAGCACCTGGGGTGAAGGCACTTGCTGAGGAGGCAGGTCTAGGGCCTTCCTGCCCCAGAGCCCATGGACCCTCTCTCACCTGGTCTCCCTCAGCTCCCTGATGGCGGCCTCCAGCAGGGCCTGCAGCCTTGGTGGCACCTGCAGCAGCTGGTCTATGGGCTGCTTCTGCCGCAGCATCCGCTGGTTCAGCTGCTCCTCCTTGGAGCCCAGGTGACACCGGGCATCCAGGTGCTCTTGTCGGCAGCTATGTGCATTTCCAGGTACCAGCAGAATCGGCCCCAGTGAGGCCACTGGCACTGCACCTTTTCGTCCTGCCCTGGCATCTGTGGGAGGTAGGACAGTGTCTGTGAGGACAGGCAGGAGGACCGACTACATCCCAGCCAGGAGATGCAGGGCTCAGACCCTCAGCCACAGGCCCCCATGGCGTCTTTGTCCCAGAGCCTAGGAGTTGGGTCTCCCTCTGCCTCGGACCCTGACTCCTACCTGGCAACTGCCAACTCCAGACCCCTCTGTGTAGTGTGGGCCGGTCAGTGCCACCACAGCCCTCAGGGCATTCTGACCTGTCCTTCCTGCCATCACCCAAGGCAGGCTCTTGGCCTCACAGGGGGTCTCACCAGCCCATTTCACAGACCAGGAAAGTCACAGCCCAGAAGACTGAATGGCTATGCCCCAAGAATACCCTAGGGTGGAGGGGAGCTGATGGCCAGCAAACCCCTGCCCCCTCTCTCAAAACTCTTCGAGTACGGCAACTTTTCGTGGGCTCGCAGTGAAGACATGTTGGAATGATAGGTGATAATTGGAGATGATAGGAGACTCGTTCAGCTCCAAGACTGGGCAATGTTACCCAGACCCCTTCCACTGTTACAGAGACACAACTCGAGCCTGGCCGGGCTCCCGGCCGGCCACCCCACAGCCCTCAGACTCCAGGCGACGCTGCACCCGCTTCTCTCACCCCAGCTCAGTCCCCTCGGCCCCCACTCACATCCGCAGTTGTTCTCCGGGTTCACCCGTTGTTCCTGGAACCTCCTGCCTCCACCTGTCCTTCGAAATGTTTTCAACGATGTGGCTGTTTCGGGGGCACCCAGAGGCTGGTAAACCTGAGAGGAAGCAGACAGTCAAGGACCCCAGACAACTAGAAACAAGCGTTGTATGTCCCGGCCCTAGAGCTCTCTGCATTTTCAGGGTCGTAACATTCTGGGGAGTGGACAGCTGACCCCATTTCCTCTGTCTGCCCGCAGAGCAGGACACAGGTGTGGAGGGACAGGGAGACTCGCCCAGCTCCTGCTCCCAGCCGGTCTCCCGTGTCACAATGCCCCATTCACAGGACCCCTCCCTGGAAATTCGAAGTCAGTCCTCCCCGACTTGCCCTCCTCGGACATCACAGACTTCAAGCTCCTGGTGCTGTGCCGGAAGTCTTGCTGGAAATGGGCCCGGGCTTGATCCTGTGGCCTCGGGGCCATACGCTGACCAGTGCAGGGCCAACGCAGGGCCTTTTCTTACCGTCCGTTGCGCTCTGCGAATTTCCAACGATCTCCTAGAGATGACACCTAGAGGTGACCCGTAGATGACCCGTGGAAGGGTCACCATCTGGAGGTGACCCCTAGATGACCCCTCGAAGGGTCAACAGGGGGAAGGTGTGATGGGGCCACTTCTCCCTCAAGCATCCTTGAGAGAGGGTCCCCGAGGGGCGGGGCCACGAGCTTTTTTTATAGGCAGGGAAGGGGGCGTGGCCTCGGGGCTGCAACCCCATTGGCCAGGGAGAAATCTAGAGCTCCCAGGGGCAACCTCACAATGAAAGCTGCACCAGCCTCTGCCCTGGTGGGCCTGACGGGCCTCCCCACCCCCACCCGGACCCTCGGGCACTGCCCCCTACCGACGATGGTGGCTTGGAACTCTGTGGGCCTCACGGTGGGCCAGGAGCACTGACCCTTTCGGTCTCCCGTAGCTCAGTCCACGACTTTCTCATTCCCAGAGATCACGTCCCCCCATGCCCAGGCTGGGCTGCAGCTGCCAGGATTCGCCCCTGAGCACCCCTAGGTCTGGCCTGGCTGCTGCTGTGGGAGCCCAGCGAGCCTGGCAGAGGGGCTGTCCTGGTCGCTGTCCCAACTGCCCCTCACTCCAGCCCCTCTCCTTTATCTTCTTGGAGCCCCTGCCCCCTGCCCTGCCCCTCTCCTCTCCTGAAGCCCGCAGAGTTCTTGCTCCCACCTTATCCTGTGTCCACGTTCTCTCTGTCCTTCTGTCTCTGCTTCCTCCCTGACGTGCAGCAGCCAGTTTGTGGGGCCATGAGCCTCCAGACCCAGTCAGTCCCTGACCAATTCCCCCTGTTGCTCAGAGACTTCCCTTTCTGAGTCCTGGAGGGCTCTTAATGACCCCATAGAACCTCCCCACCCCAGCTTTGCCCCTTTCTCTGAGACTCAGTCTATGCTACTGGGAGCTGGACACCAGACTGGGCCTTGGGGAACCTTGATGCTTCTCTGGTGTTGATCCCGGCGTGCTCTGGAAATCCCTCTCAATACACACACTCCCAACTAGGGCCACTAAGCCTGGCCACGCTGCCCTCACGAGTCCTGCAGCCTGAAAGCAACCCCAACTCCCCCATATCGCCCGTGCCCACTATGGCATCCACGAATGCACCTGTCCTCCCTGCCCTGAGCACATTCAGGCCCCAGTGGTCTCCGGCTGTCTCCTGTAGCTCTGACATCTCCCCCTCTCACTTTCGCTGGGCTGAGAATCAAATTTATCTCTGATGGTGGGGCACAGGGTCACTGTGGGCTTGTGCTGTCTGGGGAGCCTGTGGGCAGTGAAGGGTTCCACACTGGGGTGAGGCTCTGGGCAGAGAAATTCCATCCAGTCCTTGAGAGGTTTGGGAAATACCTGGAGGTTTGCAGGTCCTTTACCTGAGACATGATCTGGCCACTAGGGGGCCTGGCACCCACGAAGCATTGGGGGCAAGGTGGGGGCTCTTCCCGGTGGGCACTACAGAGGAGGTGTAGACGGAACAGGCACCATGGGCATGGGCATGTCATGTCAGGTTCTGATCCATGGGGAGACCCCACAGGACAGCTCATGCTTCATCAAGAAGCATGAGCCGTTCCCTGGCAGGACCCACCCACCCAATGCCACACACCCACACAGGCTGGGATGCATCCATTTGTAGAAACAATCTTGGAAACAGGACAGTGGCTGTCAGGGAGACTGATTCAGCCCTCTCCCCTCTCTCTCCTCTGCCACCAATTCATGATCCCCTAAACTGTCCCAGGTAGTGCCTAGAACTCAGTTGCTGACTGTTCCAGCCTCCATCCTTTTCAGGACTTCCTTTCCCAGAATAGAAACAGTGCACTGGAGGAGGGGGAGCTCTCGGCTCAGACTTTTGCTTGGTCTGTAGCCCATGAACCGAAGGTTTGAGTGTTGCCTCGTTTTCCGTGGGCCAGGACGGGTAGATGGTTGTAGCCAAGTGCCGTTTTGAAAATCGGATGCTCTGAATGAGTGTTTCCTCTAAGCACTGAGATCCTTCCAAGTACTGCTTCATTGACCCTCATGGCCTGTGTACATACCTGAGAGGTTTGGGGTTTGTGGGGATCTCTACTTGCTCCAGCCTTTGTGATCAGGAGACCCTGTGGTGCCAGGGAACGTTCTTGACCTCATGCATCCCAAGCCTGTACTGAGTCTCCTGAGACTTCTCTCTGGCCTTCTGGACAGAATTTTTACTCAAAAAGTGGAAAATGCCCTGGACCATGCAAGGACAGCCCACAAACCGGAAATATCTCAACATTTAGGTGGGAAAGCAGGGGTGAGGAGTCATTCTCCACTCCTCTCTCCTGGGATATAGTCTAAGGTGGGGGGTGGGGAGGTGGTCATTTATTATTGCTACTCTTTGAACTATTTCTATGGGGGTGAGTATTTCTGCTCCTGGGACTCCTTATTGTGTAGTGTTGGAGGACATGTCTCCTATCTGAGCTCTGTTCTCTCTTGTGGGATATTTCTTACCCCAGAGCTCTTGTGTCTAGTTTGGAAAACAATTTTCCCCAACATCCCTGGTGTGTTTTTTTTGGAGGAAATTTCAGCTCTGCTCATTCCTGGTGTCGAGTAATTGTGAACATTTCTGTCCTCGGAACCCTGCTGTCTATTGTTAGGGGAAACCTCTGCACCCCATGTCACTGGTGCCTACTGCTTGGGGCCTGTTTTTGCCTCCCAGACCACTAGTGTCTATTACTAGGGGACATTTCTGCCCCCCACATCCCCATTGCCCAGTGTTGGGGGACATTTCTGCCTCCAGATGCACGGTCTTCCCCACACCGCCAGCTTGTCCTTCTTGACTGTTACCACCTCCAGCTCCTCAGGCTTTATGATCTCCACTGTGTTCGCCTCCACTTCAGTGCCCTTGGATTGACTGAAACTGGATAGACTGCGGGGCAGCCCCAGGCTCTCAGCCAACCAAGGGAGGTGGAGGGCTCGGGAGCAGGGTCCGCCTGGTTCTGCCCCCCCGGGTGTCCTGCCTCTTGACCCCCACTGTGGGCTTCTTCCTCCTGAGGACCCTGACACACATTTTCAGGACACTTTTCTGTCAAAGCAGCAGCCAAGTCCTGCCCTGAGTCAGGCCACTATGGACTGTCCAAGTGGACTGTCACTGCTCAGGCAGAGTCACGACTGGAGACCCAGTGCTGTCACCTCCTTCCCCTCCCTCACCCCTACCACCTAACAGGGAAATCCCTCTTATGGCCTCTAAGAATTTGAGCAGTCCTTCCTTAGGACACTGGGAAAAGGCCGGCCCTGTCTGCTTGCAGCACTTTTCTTTGGGTGTTAGCACCACACCCAGACATGCTCAGGCTTTACCCCTGACTTAGCTCAGGGACCATACCTAGTGGAACTAGGGGGGCCCATTGATCCAACGTCAGCAGTGTGCAAGACGATCACTTTATCTGCTGGACTAATGCCCTGCTCCGAGCGGTATTTTTTTTTCAGCTGCTTCCCACCTAAATCTCCTTCCTGTAGAGTTGGGCTCCCTTAAAGATGCCTCACTCCCCCTTCTGTACGGCACCGTGCCCAGGGAGACAGCCCCGTGGAACCCGAGGCTTCCACTCCCGAGCACTTTCAGACTTTTCAAGAATGGGCCCCAGGGATATTGCAGGGTATAAGGTGCTTGCCTTGATGCGGCCCAGCCCTGTTCAAGTCCTGATACTAGGATCTCCTGAGCCCTGCTGTAGAGGAGAGTGCACCTCTACCCACATTTCTCGCAGGCTAATTTCAGACAGGCTACCCTGGGGAGCAGGATCTGCAATGAGGCACAGGGTCTGGGAGAGACGAGACAGGCACTGAAATCACCCGGGATGGCCCAGAGGTGGTCTGTCACACTGTTCAACGTAGAAACCTGGGAAAATCCCCCGAATTTTCCTACGTTATTGATATGCTCCAGATCCTTCTCTGCAACAAGAAAGCTTGGTCATTTCTTGTTCCATACTCTCCTGTCAGCTGCTTGCTAATACCCCGTCGCCCATCAGATCTGCTGTAAAACTGATCTCTCGCCTTGTGCGGTGTTCAGACTTTGGAGCTGTTCATTCTATTAGCACTATTATCTCATCATGTTCTCCCACATTCCAAAATGTGCTTTTTTTTCCTTTACGGGTCACACCCAGCGATGCACAGGGGTTACTCCTGGCTCATGCACTCAGGAATTACTCCTGGTGGTACTCAGGGAACCATATAGGATTCTGGGAATCAAATCCAGGTCAGCCGTGTGCAAGGCAAACACCCTACTCACTGTGCTATCACTCCAGTCCCTGCTGCTTGGTTTTTAGTTAGCTTCAGGCAGAAATTTTGGCAAAGTTCGTATGAGTTCATAGTCGTTGAAAATTCAAAGTTATATTAGTGCTACAATTCTCATTTGTGAAACAATAAAACTCACTACCAAGCAGGGGAGAAAGCAAGACAAGACCAAAAGGAAAAAGAGCAACACCCAAGCAGTGGCACCTGGTGCCCAGGAGGAGTTGGCAGAGATCAGGGCAGCTGGGTGGCACTGCCACTCGTCCAGTGGAGACAGCACTACCCCAGTGAAGTGGTTAAGGCCAGACCCCAGCACCTCCAGTGTGCCCTTGGTCTAGAGGAGGTGAGAACTGGCAGGGCAGACAAGGGGCAGGGAGAAAGAGGGGAGCCAGAGCAGGAGCAGTAGTCAGGGGTGGAGGATGCGGAGGGGCAGAAGGCAGGCCCCAGATCATTGCCCCAGAGGGCCATGACATGCTGCAGGAGAGAACAAAGTGCCAATATGACACCAGACAAGCTGTGACCCTCTGTGAATGGGAGTGGCAGACATTAAATGTTGGGTAGCTTCCAGAAATGTCTACTGACACCAGGACCACTAGGACAGTCTGACAGAGTCACAGGGAGTCCCCAGGCAGGCAGGGAAGGCAGGGTAACTTGGTACCTACACTCCCAAGAAGAGCCTCGTGGAAACGGTCGCCCCATGACCTCAAGACAGGGCAACATAGGAAGCAGAGCTCGATGAAGGTATCGGAGGTGCAGCCCTTCCTGGCTTTTGCTGGGCCTGAGAATCCATGGTCTCAGCAGATGCTGGGGGTTCCATATGGAAAACAAGGCTCTCCCGGTTCCCCACTTTAGTATCTTATTGGCGTTCGATCTCCCGGCAGAGCTAGAAGAGCAAATAAATGTCCACCTTGACACTGTGGATTCCCCCTTTGGAAAATACCCTCTCCAGGCGCTCTCTAATGGCAGTATCATGCCCCTCTGCTGGTAAACTCATGCTAGGAGTGAGCCTCCAAAGACAGCCGCAATATCTGGTAGCCCATGAGGTGTGGCTAGGGATAGGGAAAGATACTGCGCAGGTCTGGGAGGCAGGAATAGTGGTGGGATGCAGCTCAACTGGGAGCAACCCATTGGCCTCAGTTGAGAAGTCATGACCAGCGCCGAGTCAGTGTGGTCGCTCCTGCTGGTCACCTTGTGGTACCCAGCCCTTCCACTCTCTTGAGTCTGTTTTCCTCTAGTGCCCAATGATTGACCGGCCTGAACCTCAAAAGATGTGTTTCCCCCTTTGCAAATTGTTCCAGGAAGCAGACCCCTGTTTGCGTTTGGGCCAAAGGATCCAGAGACAGGAGGAAACCTCAGTTACTGTGGACCCATTGCCCAAGGATTCAAAAACTCGACCACCTTCTTCAGGAAGACCCTGGCTCTGGACTTAAGAAAATCTTCGTTGGGGCCCTGGAATGGACCATCCTGCAATCTGTAGATGATAAGGTCTTAGTGTCAGAAGCCCAAGAGGACTGAAAGAGAGCCTCAGAGGCACTGCTCCAGCTCTTGGTTGAGGCTGGGCACCAGACCTCCTGGAAGAATGAGCATTTAGAAGTGAAAAAAAGAAAAATAACCCCAAAAAACCCTTTCTAATCAGCAGTAGGGCCCAGAGGCAAAGAGGTTGATCCTCTTAGTGCCTGAGAAAGGGCAACAGGTTCTAGGTGCCCTGACCCAGGGTAGGGCCATTGGCAGAGGTCTGGGCATACCTGTCTCTGAGGCAGGGGGCTCTGTTCTCTCGCTGTGCCACAGAGGTAAACAAACTATCTACCTCCAGGTCCCCATTCAGGGGTGACACTCATGACTAACAAAGGGCCCCAGTGGCTACCAATTGCCCAGATGGCACAGTCCTTGGGATTATGATGTGAAAACCCACATCTAACTTTTGCAACTCTAGATTAATCCCCTAGCCTTTCTGCCTGTCGGATGGGACCCCATCCTCTGACTTGCAAGAAGCAGTTGATTACATCTCTTGCTCAAAACCACTGAACAGTTCAGGAACAGTTTCCAACCTGAGTGGCATCTGGGTAAAGACCATAATAAAGAAGCCCTGAATCCCTCTGGAAAGGCTGGGGGGGAGGGGTGCGCTCGGGGAGGGATAGGGACAAGCGTGAAACATGGTGAGACCCCATGATCTCTTAATTTTCATATTAAAAATTGAAATTTATTTCTTTGGATTTTTTACTGGTTCTTTATTTTATGTTTGAGTTTGTTCCTGCACATATGGATGTGTTGGAGGCTGTGTAACTATTTTTTTATTCAATAATTTTTTAATTATTTTTTTATTAGTGAAACACCATGAGGTACAGTTGTAGACATAAATTTTTTGCTTGGGTTTCAGTCACACAATGATCAAGTACCCATCCTCCACCACCACGGGTCCCAGCATCCCTCCCACCTCCCTTCCCCCTCCTTTCCCACCCTACCTCTGTGGCAGGGGATTCCCCCTTGTTCTCTCTCTCCTTTTGGGTGCTGTGGTTTGCAAGAGAGAAACTGAGTGGTAGTCATGTTTGGTCTATAGTCTACTTTCAGCATGCTTCTCCCACCCTGGGAGGATCCTCCAAGCATCCTTTATTTGGTGCCCTCTTCTCTAGCTGAGCTTCCTTGGAGACTGTGTAACTTCTTTAATTGCAGAGTACGAGTCTCAATGTTGTTCTGTTTGGGTCATCTCGCCACTCCTAGTACGCAGCATCCCTGCCATGGGGGCACGTCTGCAATTGCTTTGTGTAGCCGCATAGCCTCATAGTCCCATAGCCCCATTCCTCAATGGGAAGGGGCAGAGGAGGGGAGAAGGGAGGGGGCAGGAAGGAGGAGGGGGAGAGGAGAAGGGCGGGAAGGAAGAGGGAAGAAAGACAAGGTTGGGGTAAATGAATATGATTTTGACAGGGTAGGTAAAAGACGGAATTACAGGTGAGTAAGAATTCTGTTGAACCATTTCTGACTCTTGGGGGGAACACATCACTTTCAGGCAGGTCACTTTGTGCCCTGGGATGGGTGTCTGCAGCCTCCTTACCTCACGGGCATCACAGTCTGTCTGATCTTCTGCCAACACCATTTGTCTTTGACGGGTTGTTGGCTCAGGTCTGTCTTGGATCTGGGTGTGATTTCCACCTCTAGGTGAAAGGGAGGATGGGGTGTGCATGGGGTGTCTTTAGGAAGGACACTGCCTTCTGGTTCTCACAGAACACTTGGGGTTCCAAGGCGGGTGTAGCCCGTAGGATGGCGGGGATCAAACCCAGATCAGCCACGTGCAAAGCAACAACCTACCACTGTACTATCGCTCCAGCCCTTGAATTACTTCTTGGAGGAAGTTTCTGTTCATTATTCCTCTCTGCATTTGTTTGATGGGGTTGGGAGATATTTTTTTGGTAAAGTTCTACCAATGTGCTATATAACTTGGATATTAGCCTTTCATCAGCTAGGTATTGGGTAAATAATTTTTCCCATTCTGTGGGCTATCTTAGTAGCTTAGACGCCATTGCTTTTTTTTTTTAAATAAAAGTTTTATATTGGTGTATCTTTGATTTTTCTGTTCTCTTTTCATGCTTTATATTTTGCTGACTTTTTTGCAAATTTTTATTTTGTCTTTGTAAAGTTGTTTACAATAATTTATTACATTTAATATGCAAACACCAATTCCACCACCATCGTACCTTCCCACCACAGTATTTTGAATGTTACCACTCCAAATCTTAGAGGTACTCTCCTGGGGTCATTGACATTGTACTCAGGGGCATGCAGATGACAGGCTCTAGACATGGTGAATCCCATGGCAAGGGCCACCCACAATCTAGAAGCAACTGCCAACTGCTGGCAGGACACACCTCGCCCGAGACACATACCCACACGGCCTGGGATGGATCCATTTATTGAAACAAGCTTGGAAATAGGACAGTGACTGTCAGAGAGTGACCCAGCATGCCTCCTTCCTCTCTCTTCTCCTCAATTCATTAGTGCCCAACCAGCCCCCAAAGAGTGTCTAGAACTGGTTGCTCTGATGTTTCCAGCCCCCATTAGCTTCAGGGCTGCCATATGGAGAAACGGGACTGTGTACTGGGGAGGGAGAGCTCCCACCTCAAGCCCTTGTTTGGCTTTTGGAGCTATCATGACTGAAGTTTGAGTGTGGCCCAGTTTAAATTTCTGCTCCCAACATCCCTGGTGCCTAGAGGTAGGAGACATTTTTGTCCCACTGATCCCTGCGGTCTAGTGTTGGGGGACCTTTCTGCCCCCTTGATCCCTAGGGTCTAGTGCTGAGGGAAAGTGGAAGAGTGGGGAGGAGGGAGGAAGGAGGAGGGTGGGAAGAACTGGATCAGGGCTAGATTAGTTGGAATTGAAGAACACAGAGTATATCATCAGGGTAGAAAAAGTGGATTAATGGTGAACAAGCTTGCCAGCTGAACTCAAGCGGACGAGCTGGATTCTGGTTATTTGGGGGCAGGTCATTAAAGGATCCGGATCTGAGGTCTGCGGCTGGGTTCTTCACACAATCCATCATCCCGCTCCCCAGGTCTGGACACCAGACCTTAGTCTCAGACCTTAGTCATCCAGATCCTTATTCTTCTCACACGCCACCAGTCTGTCCTTCATGACCATCACCTCGAGTTCCATAGAGGTCATGGTCTCACAAACCTCCACTATGTTCACCTCCAACTCCGTGTTCTTCGACACTGGATTGACTATGGGGCACTCCAGTGTCTCAGCCAAGCAAGGAAGGTGGAGGCATCTCAGGGGTCCCGACTGGCTCCACCTCCCATATAGCCCCACCTCCAGATCCCCATCAGGAACTTCTCCCTCCTGGAGACCCACCGCACCACTCACCCTCTTCAGGGTACCCTTGGAATTCCAGCAAGGCCTGGGGCTCAGTTGCTCCTGATTTCAGGACTGAGGACCCCTAAAGATGAAGGCACCAGGTGAGTAGGCAGGTCTAGGTCCTGATGCGCCTTCCTGTCCCTGAGCCCCTGGCCACCCCCTCACCTGGGTTTCCCTCAGCTCCCTGAAGGTGGCCTCCAGCAGGGCCTGCTGCCTTGTTAGCACCTGCTGCAGCTGGTCCATGAGCTCCTTGTGCCTCAGAACCTGCTCGACCTTGGAGCCCATGTGAGTGGGCCATTCAGGTGTGGGGTTGCAGCTGTGTGCTGCTTTTGGCACCAGCAGAAGCATTCCAGGCTGCAGGCACTGCACCTTCTGGTCTTGCATGCACATCTCTGTCATGAGACAGGGTCGAAGGCTTTCCAGATCCCAGCCACAACATTCAGGGCCCAGACACACACACACAGGCCCAAGGAAAACAGCACATGGGGTTACCTGTCCCCTGAACATTCCGCTGGGGGTCTTTCTCCCAAGACCTAAGAGAGGGGGGCCTCCCTATACCTCGACCCCGCAGCCTCCCTGCTACTAGGACCCTCTCTGTTCAGTGAGGGCCAATCCACACCCACACAACCCCTCTAGCCTTTTCTAGATTTTGATATATTATAGTGGGTGGCGTCCTGGCCTGTCCTTCCTCCCACCAACCCAGGCGGGCTCCTACCCTCACAGTGGGTCTCCCCCGGCACCTTCTGTCATTTCTCCATATCCACCTTGTCCTGATTCACTCCCCTTGCAGCTGATCCGGAGCTGACTCTGCAGTAGCACCTGCTCCTCCTCCTGCTTATTCTCAGAGACCGACACTGGTCAGAGGCCACGTCCTACTGCGGGAGGCCGAGATCCCAGTCTTGTTGCTGCCGCAGACACTCACCTGTTTGTCCTGCAGTCCCACCTGTGGGCACAAGGCTGGGAGTGAGGACAGGCAGCCAGGGCATCCTGCTCTGGGTCCAGGGATGTGGAGGTCAAGCACCGACTCCCAGGCCCAAGGCTGGCAGCCCCTGGGCAATCTGTGCCCTGCACAGGCCCCCATGGTCTTGCTCCAGGGGCCTAAGAGATGAGACCTCCCTTGACTGGGGACCCTGTCTCCTGTCCTGTGCTCAGGGATCACCCCTAATGGTGCTCAAGGATCCATACGAGGTGCCAGGAATCAGCCCAGGATAGAAGTATGCAAAGCAGACACCTCACCACCTGTTCTAGCTTTTGATATATTACATTTCCTTGTTTGTTTGCTTCTTTGGTTTTGGAACCACAGCAGGGATCATTCCCAGCCATGCTCAAGGGCCTCTATGGGACGCCAGAGATTGAAGTCAGATAGACTGAAGTCACTTCCATATCTAATGCAAATATAATTTGTTTGCCATTTATAAGTGCCCATATAGAGTTTCCCCTTAAAGTAAATGAAATAATTATTTTTAAAAAAGAAATTAAGTAATGACATGTTGAATGGTGCTCAAAGCAGGACACATTTGAACCACTGATCTACTCATCATGGAATGTCTCTAAAGTCAAGTTCAGCATCACACTTCCCCAATTCTATAATGATCGCAGCGACTCAGCTGAGCTCTAGATTTTACCTCAGAAAATGTACTACACGTCTAATTCTATAAATCCAAATATAACCCATTCTCCTCTTAAAATTTTTTTATTGAATCGATGTAAGATAGACCCTTACAAAGCTGTTCATGATTAGGCTTCAGTCATCGTTGTTCACCCATCCCTCCACCAGTGTACATTTCCCACCTCCAATGTTTCCAGTTTCCCTCCCAACACCCTCCACCTCTCCACCTAGGCCAGCCTTTTTTTAAAAAAATTTATTAGTGAAACACCATAAGGTACAGTTATAGACTTACAAATTTTTGTGTTTGGATTTCAGTTATACAATGATCGAGTACCCAGTTTTTTAACCAGTCATCCGTTCTCAGGCACTTGGGTTTTTTTCCAGATATTCAGTTCAGCCTTTTTGGAAGATGTTTTTATTATCTATCTTTCTCTCTGTTTGTTCCTGTCTTTGTCTGTCTCTGTCTCTGCCTTCTCTCTCTCTCTCTCTCTCTCTCTCTCTCTCTCTCTCTCTCTCTCTCTCTGTCTTCCTTTTTGTGGTTTACAATATAGATACTGAAAGGGTATCAGGAATATCCCTTTACCTACTTTTAACATTCAAGGATTTCAAATTTGGCCAAAAAATAAAATTGTTGTTTCAGGCACGTTGGCCAAGGGAGAACTGGAAATGTCTCTGCTATGGACAACCAGGGATCTGCAGATCTGCAATGACTGACCACACCCTGGGCCCTTCTCTCAGTGTCCAGACAAGTCCTGAAGTCCGGGAGGTCTCCCTACCCCAGATCGGAATGGGATGGACACCTGCCTGCCAGGACACTCCTACAGAGGATGAAGTCCTCAGGCCACCTGGGCTCACTAAACTGGCCTGGATTCTCATCTTCACAATAGCCCGGCCTGTGTAACCGTGACATGACATGACAGGTAAAATACTCATAGTATTAGACGTGTATCTCCAGGGTGGCTCACCACAGTCTTGGAAGAACAGAGTGGGGGTCTGGTGTTCTTTGGGAGGTCAGGAACTGTGCTCAAGGGCCGCTACTTTTTCTTAGCTGCCGGACGTCAGGGCTGGCACATGTCCAGCACCCCCCTCACCCTGCCACCTTTCTGCCCTAAGAGGAGCCTTCCACCTACCCCGTGACTTTCAGGAAGTGCAAGATGACATGTATTTCCTAGCCCTGGGGAAATACCATGTGACCTTCGGGGCTCAGGCACCAAATTTCCAACTGTGGGCTAGTGTTGGGTGAGGACTGGAAGGATGAAGCCCTCCACGTGCCCCCTCACCGCCCCAGGAACGGACCCTTTTGCAAGGTCCCTGAACCCCACGGCTCTCACAGCGGCAGGTATCATGCCCTAGACTCACCACACTCAGGAAGACACAGGGGTCCCAGAGAGTGTTGGCAGAAGAGGGGACCTGCTTGGTATCCCACTGAGAAGTCAGCCTTGCCCTGGCCGTGTCCCAGGAGCTGCCTGTCAGCGTAGTGCGGAGTGTGAGGATCCAACACGGGCCTCCTCGGGTCTCTGCTGTTTCCTAGCCTGTGACAATTTCTCTCTTGCATCTACAATGTGGGGTCCCCGCCAAACTGACTCTGGAATTTATCTTTTAATGTGGGGTTGAGGGCATTGTTTGGTCTAGGATGTTGACTCCCAAATTCCAGGTAAAGCCCATAAGTTTCCTTTGGTTTTCGGCATGCGGCTCAGTGAGGATGTTGGGAATTTTCTGGTGTGAAACTATGTAGAACGAAGGGCGTTATTTCCCAGACCAGACTATCAGGGAAATGTTAGTTTTTCTCTCCTTGATGGCCTTGGTATGCTCTTGGGCTCCTGGCAAAGAGACCCTTGCACAGACACTGCTTGATGCTTGATGCAGGAGTCACAGGTGGGTCCTGATCTCATCCTGGACATTCATCTTACGAAAGCTTCAGTTTCCCAGTGATTGTCCATGATTCAAACATTCTCAAATGTGCATCGTGTGGAGGGCCTTGGATGGACCTCGGACAGGCGCCAGGTGACCCTTATTTGGACAAGGGAAGGCCGAAGATCCAACATGTGATATGGTCCAGAGTACAGCATGGGACAGTCTCTGGCCAAAAGAATGGTCAAGGACCCCTTGGGTCTGGGATAGGCAAAATAAAACTGGCCCCAGGACTGGAGTCTGGGGAGTAGGAGCAGATGACATGGGCCAGGAAAAGCCAACAGATCTGACCTTTCATGCCTGACTTTACGTTGAGCTAAATTTGAAGCGACAGATTAAAGGAATCTGTAATTCTCTTACTGAGCTTACGCAAGATGACAGGCAACATTGATGAGAAGCAAATTTCACCATTGCTGTAAACGTTTAACTTAAAGAGGTGAGGAAACAGAAACATCTGCATCGGCAACTTGTTACCGTGTCCAACTGTTGAACCGTGGGTCTTCTGGCAGGGAGAGCTGGAGGCATGCTGGGTGTGAGCAGGGCAGGAAACGCTCGGGCACTGAGGGTCTGCCCCAACGGCACTGCTGCCAGTACCTAGACTAGCCCTGGTCTCTTTGGTCACAAATACTAACAATAATAGAAATGGGGAGTTGTGCTGAGCCCGCAGGGTCGACTCTCTGGTGCACTGAGCAAACACCATGGATTGCCTGAGGCTGCCAAAGCAGATGCAAACTCTGCAGGTGCCCACAGAGACCAGGCAGGGGAAGGAGACAGAGTCTGGGTGGGTGGCGGGATGCAGGGCAGGAATCCTGACAAAGGTGGTCAGGAAGTGCTGACCTGGGCGCTAGTTTCATCTTGATTGACAGTGACCCTTGATGAGTATGGTGTCATTGAGAATATACCCTGGATGGTGGGATCCTGACGAGGGTGGGGGGGGGGGGCCAGGGGGGATATACCTGCTAACTGTGCTTTGCTCATTTACCTGAGCAGCCCAGAGGTGAAAACACATCACCCCACCCCCACGGCTGATTCTGGTCTCCTCAGGACTCTGTGTGCCCCAGAGGCCAGATGGGGGCTGTGGTGACTGGGAACAGGCAGAGGGTCTCTAACTCAAGTAGCAACCCAGGTGGAAAAACTCCTTAAGGTTCAGAATGCCATGGGCAGTAAGGGTCCAGAACCAAACTGACTCCCTGGCTGCAGTTGTCTTTTCAATCAATGGGCCCTGGGCCTGCTCAGTGTCCAGTAGGGAGGAAAAGGTGTTTTCTTCAATGACTGAACACTGCTCTACTCAAACCAGTCAGGAGGGGGAGGGGGCTTTGAGCCAGTTGAAAGAATGAACTCGAGAAGGGCCAGTGAGCTGGAGGCTGGTCAGGCCTAGCCGTGGTCAGGTTTGGCCACTCCTGAGGGCCTCACTGTAGAATGGACATCTCTCAGAGTCAGGAGAGAAATGGGAAACAATCCCAGACAAACTCATCACTGAGCATCGCCAGAAGATTAACCTGCAGGTGATAGTTTGTCAGGATCAGCCGCAGCGGGGTGAGCTAAGGGGGGCTCGCAAATGATTCTGTCTGCCAAGCCTAAGGGGAGAGAACCAAGGAGGCAACAAGAGGCAGAAGCGAAAAACTAGGCAGGACCTCTGAGAGACCCGCTCTAGGAGGTGGACAAGATGGATGGGTCAGGAATCACCAAATTTGACAAGAATCAAATGTGAGGTTTGCTCTGACAAAATGGTGACCAGAACCAAATGGCAACCGGCTGAGTGGACAGCAACATTCCTGGAGTCAGAGATCACCTTGTCCCAGGTGAGGAAGACAAGACTTAATGCCCACTTGGTGACAGGAAGCCACCAGGCTTCATTCCATGTTCCTTAACATTGACCCACGAACAGATGACTAGGACCAGACCAAGACAACTTCATAGCCCCCTTAGTCTAACCCAGGGCGCGGGTGTACCATTGCCTCACCTGAGGTTCGGAGAGTCCGCCCGGGAGCGCCCCCAGTAAGCTACTCCTATTTCCTTAACTTTATTTATATATCTCTGTCCTTCTGTCTGACCCGGATGGGGTTCCCAAATCTCTCACCGAGCAAGAGACTAAGGGGAAGCAGGTTACCCGAGCAGGGATGGAAGGGGCTCACAGGAACGCTCGAACACTGAGCGTAGAAACGGGAATCACCACTGTGGGAGCACCTGAGAGCACTAGGCACCACTGCATGTTAGATGAAAGTTGTTACCGCAGAATCAAGGTAGCCTGTAAACAACCTACATAATTATGCTGTGACCTGCTACTGCCCGTTTGGGGGATAGCTGGGTAGAGCCTGCACATATGGAATACACTAGGATGCTTCCAGTAAATTCTTAGGTGCCACCTGTCTTGGTGAGACTCTGTATGATCCTAAAAGGAAAAACTCCAAAGACAGTCGTTCAATGGGAGAACAGCTCTCACCACTGGCAAGGGGTGAGAGGGCTCAAGCCCCTGATCCCCACAGTCTCCCAGCTCCCCAAACCTCTAGGAAAACCTGGACTTGGTGTTTCCAGAGCCCAGGGGCCCAGAGGCAGGACACAGAGAACTAAGCCCAGAGCCCCAGTAGAAGCTTCGAGAGGGTGTGCAGGATATGTGTGAGGTGTGAAGATCCATGAGAGTGAACGGGCGGCCCCAGGCCCATGGTGCAGTTAGAGGGGAAGGGCTATGAACTGGGCACCGAGGGGTAAACCGGGACCAGCCTGTGCCTGCCCTGAACAGCCCTACCAGGCTGATCCCTGGTGCCTCCCCGAACCCTGGTTCCAATCCAAGTAGGAATGTAACAGGCAGGAAGGGGCATGGCTGACCAAATTCCTGGAAATTACTGGAACAGGATGGCTCTGCCTTCTGAGGATTTACCATCTGGTCTGATACATGAATCTGGACACACTTCTTGTCACCAGTAGAGTGTCACTCAGCCAAGGCTGTCCCAACAGGTCCAGGTGTGCAGGAGCAAAGAGGAGTCGGGGCCTGGTTCTCTATTACATGGGGTCTGACCGTGCTGTGATGGTGGCAGTGGGACTTGTATTAGGGAATCTGATGGTCCACAAAGAAGTGGGGCGCTATTATCAGGGATCAGCTCCGTACAGACTCGGGGACACTAGAAACATGTTCCATCCACGGCCCCATCCTGCTCCACTGATAACACACTGTCTTCCTGCTAGGGTGGGTGCCATCCAGGGGGAGCCTGGCTGAGGGGACAGCACCTTGGACCCACCTGCTGCAGGAGCACTTTCAAGTGCTCATCCTGAGAAACCTGATGTGGCCACTAGGGGGCAAAGTGGGGTCTGTCCCTGGTGCACTGCAGAGGGGAATGAGGAAACAGGCACCAGGGGCAGGGGAGGCCATGGAGGTGCTGCAGTGGAAGGCAGGGCTCTGGGTGCTGCATCCTGCCCTCCCTCCTGGGGACGCATCCGTGATTGAGACCTTCAACCCTTGGGGTGGACTCTCCTGGGGTCATTGACAGGCTTCACACAGGGGCAGGCAGGTGACGCGTCTTGGCATGGTGACATGGCCGAGGCTTCCCACAATCTAGAAGCAATTGTCAACTACTGGCCAGACCTGCCCCGCCCAGTGACACACACACCCACACAGGCTTGGGATAGATCCATTTATTGCAACAATCGTGAAAATCAGACAGTGGCGGTCAGGGACAAAGCCCGCCTTCCTCCTTCCCCTCTTCTCAGGCAGCAATACAAAGTCCCCAAACAGCCCCAAAGAGTGTGTAGAATCCGGTGACTGGATGGTACCAGCGGCCAAGCTTCAGGGCTGTCATGCGCAGAAACAGGACCCCACCATGGGGAGGGGAGAGCTGAGTTGTGACTTCTGACCTCCAAATCATTGTTTGCTAGTGCTTGGGGGATATATCTGCCATCCTGATCCCTTGGACCTTGTGGAGGGGGACATTTCTTCCCTCCGATCCCTCGGACCTTGTGGAGGGGGACATCTCGGCCCCTCTGATCCCTCGGACCTTGCGGAGGGGGACATCTCGGCACCCCGATCCCTGGCGTCTAGTGGTGGGGGGGCATCTCTGGCTTCCCCGATCAATCGCGTCAAGTGGGGGGGGGCATTTCTGGCCCCCCCATCCCTGGCGTCTAGTAATTGGGGGGCATCTCTGGCCCCCCCAATTCATGGCTTCTATTGGTGGGGGGGCATCTCTGGCCGCCCCCGATCCCTGGCGTCTAGTGGTTGGGGGGTATCTCTGGCCCCCCGATCCCTGGCGTCTCGTGGTGAGGGGGTATCTCTGGCCACCCCAATAACTGGCGTCTAGTGGTTGGGGGGGCATCTCTGGCCCCCCCATCCCTGGCGTCTAGTGATGGGGGGCATATATGGCCCCCCCGTTAATCCTTGCCATCTAGTGGGGGGGAATCTCTGGCCCCCCCGAATCCCTGGCGTCTAGTGGGGGGGGCATCTCTGGCCCCCCCTTGATCCTTGCCCTCTAGTGGGGGGGAATCTCTGCCCCCCCCGATCCCTGGCGTGTAGTGGGGGGGGGCATAACTGCCGCCCTGTTAATCCTTGCCATCTAGTGGGGGGGGAATCTCTGGCCCCCCCAATCCCTGCCGTCCAGTGGTGGGGGGCGTCTCTGGCCCCCCCTTGATCCTTGCCCTCTAGTGGGGGGGAATCTCTGGCCCCCCCGATCCCTGGCGTGTAGTGGTGGGGAGGCATCTCTGCCCCCCCGTTAACCCTTGCCATCTAGAGGGGGGGGGAATCTCTGGCCCCCCCTTGATCCTTGCCCTCTAGTGGGGGGGAATCTCTGGCCCCCCCTTGATCCTTCCCATCTAGTGGGGGGGAATCTCTGGCCCCCCCCTTGATCCTTCCCCTCTAGTGGGGGGGGGAATCTCTGGCCCCCCATGATCCCTGGCGTCTAGTGGTGGGGGGGCATCTCTGCCCCCCCTTAATCCTTGCCCTCTAGTGGGGGGGAATCTCTGCCCCCCCGATCCCTGGCGTCTAGTGTTGGGGAGGCATCTCTGCCCCCCTCGAATCCTGGCGTCTAGTGGGGGCGGCATCTCTGGCACCCCCATTTCCTGGGGTCTATTTGAGGGGGAAACTGTGCCCCCTGATCCCTGGGGTGTCTAGGGGTGGGGACATTTCTTACCCCACATCTCGGGGTCTAGTGGATGGAGACTTTACTGTCCCCCTGATTTCCCGTTTCTTGAGATGGAGAATAGTTGTGGCTTTGCCCTGATCCCTGGTCTTGCAGTGAGGGATATCCCTGGTTCTAGTGGAGGGAGAAGAGCAAAGGGCAGAGGAAGAAGGCAGAACTCGGGTGGCATGGGGAGGACGGGGCTGGGCTAGATCAATTGGGTGAGAGCGGCAGGGTGCGTCGGTGCAGTAAAATCGAGGTGTCAGCTGGGTGTCAGGCTGCCAGTGGAGCTCTTGCTGACCAGCTGCGTTTTCTGGATTTTCGGCGGGTCATTACAGGACCTGGGTCCGATGACGGTGGACTCCTCTTCCTTAAGGACAGCAACAGGAGCGTCTCTGGATCTCACACAGGCCATGGTCCCTGCCCCCTGGGACTTGACTGACTCCTCCAGCTCCTGGACTCTGTCACTCCTCCTGCCTGGCCTCCTGTGCCTCCTCCTTCTCTGTGGCCTCCAGCTCCTCACGTTTTGTGTCCAGGAGCACCTGTGTGTTGTTCGTCTCCACACCAATCCCTTTGGAGTGGATGGGATGTGGGGCAGCATAAGGGTCTCAAGCAAGGAAGGGAGGTGGGGGGCTGGGGGTGGGGCCGCCTGGCTCCCCTCCCCAGTAGCCCCGCCCTCTTACCAACAGGGGCTTCTCCCTGTCACTCACCCTTTTCCGGGACTCCTTTTCACTTTACCAGGTTCTGCAGCTGCTGTTTCTGCTGCTGAGTCCCACAGAAGAGCACCTGGGGTGAAGGCACTAGCTGAGGAGTCAGGTCTAGGGCCTTCCTGCCCCAGAGCCCGTGGCCCCTCTCTCACCTGGTCTCCCTCAGCTCCCTGATGGCGGCCTCCAGCAGGGCCTGCTGCCTTGGTGGCACCTGCAGCAGCTGGTCTATGGGCTGCTTCTGCCGCAGCATCCGCTGGTTCAGCTGCTCCTCCTTGGAGCCCAGGTGACAGCGGGCATCCAGGTGCTCTTGTCGGCAGCTATGTGCATTTCCAGGTACCAGCAGAATCGGCCCCAGGGAGGCCACTGGCACTGCACCTTTTCGTGCTGCCCTGGCATCTGTGGGAGGTAGGACAGTGTCTGTGAGGACAGGCAGGAGGACCGACTACATCCCAGCCAGGAGATGCAGGGCTCAGACCCTCAGCCACAGGCCCCCATGGTGTCTTTGTCCCAGAGCCTAGGAGTTGGGTCTCCCTCTGCCTCGGACCCTGACTCCTACCTGGCAACTGCCAACTCCAGACCCCTCTGTGTAGTGTGGGCCGGTCAGTGCCACCACAGCCCTCAGGGCATTCTGACCTGTCCTTCCTGCCATCACCCAAGGCAGGCTCTTGGCCTCACTGGTGTTCTCACCAGCCCATTTCACAGACCAGGAAAGTCACAGCCCAGAAGACTGAATGGTTATGCCCCAAGAATACCCCAGGGTGGAGGGGAGCTGATGGCCAGCAAACCCCTGCCCCCTCTCTCAAAACTCTTCGAGTACGGCAACTTTTCGTGGGCTCGCAGTGAAGACATGTTGGAATGATAGGTGATAATTGGAGATGATAGGAGACTCGTTCAGCTCCAAGACTGCGGAATGTTACCCAGACCCCTTCCACTGTTACAGAGACACAACTCGAGCCTGGCCGGGCTCCCGGCCGGCCACCCCACAGCCCTTAGACTCCAGGCGGCGCTGCACCCGCTTCTCTCACCCCAGCTCAGTCCCCTCGGCCCCCACTCACATCCGCAGTTGTTCTCCGGGTTCACCCGTTGTTCCTGGAACCTCCTGCCTCCACCTGTCCTTCGAAATGTTTTCAACGATGTGGCTGTTTCGGGGGCACCCAGAGGCCGGTAAACCTGAGAGGAAGCAGACAGTCAAGGACCCCAGACAACTAGAAACAAGCGTTGTATGTCCCGGCCCTAGAGCTCTCTGCATTTTCAGGGTCGTAACATTCTGGGGAGTGGACAGCTGACCCCATTTCCTCTGGCTGCCCGCAGAGCAGGACACAGGTGTGGAGGGACAGGGAGACTCGCCCAGCTCCTGCTCCCAGCCGGTCTCCTGTGTCACAATGCCCCATTCACAGGACCCCTCCCTGGAAACTCGAAGTCAGTCCTCCCCGACTTGCCCTCCTCGGACATCACAGACTTCAATCTCCTGGTGCTGTGCACCAGCCCAAATCACTCAACCCTTAAGGATGACGCTCTGCATTGCAAACTTCTGCCTTTATCAGATACACTTGATGTTTTAAAATTCTGTTCTTTCAGCTCTTTCTGTCCCAAACAAGAGGGGAAGCGTGTTTTTGCACAGTTAAACCCACTGCCAGGAGGGTCTGTGGTGAGGTTTCTGGGAGTCAGGGACCCTGCTTTGACTCCCCAGCTCCTCAGTGATGCCCTGAGCTCCCACCCCCATTGTTTCCTGAGTTGGGTGGGCCAGTGTCCAGCCACCCAGGTCTTTGGTCAGCGGGAGCCCAGGAGATCCTATTCTGGTGGCAGGAGGAAACAGGGCCTGGAGAGAGTGTCTCTGGGGACTCCCATCCCAGAGTCCCGGGAGACCCTGGCGAGGACAGAAGTTGCTGGAGGACAAGACTGCCTGAAAACGTGGCTGTCAATGGGCGGAGGCTTTATCCTGGGCCTCCTGGCCACACACTGACCAGTGCAGAACCAGCGCATGGCCCAGTGTTGGCGGGTTAGCACCGACCTAGCACTTTTTCTTCCCATCTTTTCATGCTCTGCCAATTTCCAATGATCCCCTAGGGAAAGGGTCAACATGCAGAAGGTGCATTGGGGCCACTTCTCCCTTAAGCCTCCTTGAGAGAGGGTGTCCCGAGGGGCGGGGCCACGAGCATTTCTATAGGCAGGGATGTGGCCGTGGCCTCAGGACACTCTGGGTGATTCCTCCCTGCCTTGCCCTCCTCAGACATCACAGGCTTCAAACTCCTGGTGCCAAGCACCAGCCCAAATCATTCACCCCTAACGGATGAGGCGCTGCCATGTGACTCTCCGCCTTTACAAGATATATCTGATGTTTTAAAATTCTGTTCTTCCATCTCTTTCTGTCCTAAATTAGACGGGAAGGGTGTGGTCGCACGGTAAGAGGTTTTTGGCAGGAGGGTCTGTGGTGAGGGGTCTGCGCACCCGGGGACCCTGCTTTGACTCCCCAGCGCCACTGAGGCAGCTCCTCAGCATTTCCCTGAGCTCCCACCCCCATTGTTTCCTGAGCTGGGGAGCCAGTGTCCAGCCACCCAGGTCTTTGGACAGCAGGAGCCCAGGAGGTCCTATTCTGGGGACAGGAACGGACAGGTCCTGGAGAGGGGCTCTCTGGGGACTCCCATCCCAGAGTCCCGGGAGACCCGGACGAGGACAGAGGCTGCTGGGGACAAAACTGCCGGAAGTCTTGCTGGAAATGGGCCCGGGCTTGATCCTGTGGCCTCGGGGCCATACGCTGACCAGTGCAGGGCCAACGCAGGGCCTTTTCTTACCGTCCGTTGCGCTCTGCGAATTTCCAACGATCTCCTAGAGATGACACCTAGAGGTGACCCGTAGATGACCCGTGGAAGGGTCACCATCTGGAGGTGACCCCTAGATGACCCCTCGAAGGGTCAACAGGGGGAAGGTGTGATGGGGCCACTTCTCCCTCAAGCATCCTTGAGAGAGGGTCCCCGAGGGGCGGGGCCACGAGCTTTTTTTATAGGCAGGGAAGGGGGCGTGGCCTCGGGGCTGCAACCCCATTGGCCAGGGAGAAATCTAGAGCTCCCAGGGGTAACCTCACAATGAAGGCTGCACCAGCCTCTGCCCTGGTGGGCCTGACGGGACTCCCCACCCCCACCCGGACCCTCGGGCACTGCCCCCTACCGACGATGGTGGCTTGGAACTCTGTGGGCCTCACGGTGGGCCAGGAGCACTGACCCTTTCGGTCTCCCGTAGCTCAGTCCACGACTTTCTCATTCCCAGAGATCACGTCCCCCCATGCCCAGGCTGGGCTGCAGCTGCCAGGATTCGCCCCTGAGCACCCCTAGGTCTGGCCTGGCTGCTGCTGTGGGAGCCCAGCGAGCCTGGCAGAGGGGCTGTCCTGGTCGCTGTCCCAACTGCCCCTCACTCCAGCCCCTCTCCTTTATCTTCTTGGAGCCCCTGCCCCCTGCCCTGCCCCTCTCCTCTCCTGAAGCCCGCAGAGTTCTTGCTCCCACCTTATCCTGTGTCCACGTTCTCTCTGTCCTTCTGTCTCTGCTTCCTCCCTGACGTGCAGCAGCCAGTTTGTGGGGCCATGAGCCTCCAGACCCAGTCAGTCCCTGACCAATTCCCCCTGTTGCTCAGAGACTTCCCTTTCTGAGTCCTGGAGGGCTCTTAATGACCCCATAGAACCTCCCCACCCCAGCTTTGCCCCTTTCTCTGAGACTCAGTCTATGCTACTGGGAGCTGGACACCAGACTGGGCCTTGGGGAACCTTGATGCTTCTCTGGTGTTGATCCCGGCGTGCTCTGGAAATCCCTCTCAATACACACACTCCCAACTAGGGCCACTAAGCCTGGCCACGCTGCCCTCACGAGTCCTGCAGCCTGAAAGCAACCCCAACTCCCCCATATCGCCCGTGCCCACTATGGCATCCACGAATGCACCTGTCCTCCCTGCCCTGAGCACATTCAGGCCCCAGTGGTCTCCGGCTGTCTCCTGTAGCTCTGACATCTCCCCCTCTCACTTTCGCTGGGCTGAGAATCAAATTTATCTCTGATGGTGGGGCACAGGGTCACTGTGGGCTTGTGCTGTCTGGGGAGCCTGTGGGCAGTGAAGGGTTCCACACTGGGGTGAGGCTCTGGGCAGAGAAATTCCATCCAGTCCTTGAGAGGTTTGGGAAATACCTGGAGGTTTGCAGGTCCTTTACCTGAGACATGATCTGGCCACTAGGGGGCCTGGCACCCACGAAGCATTGGGGGCAAGGTGGGGGCTCTTCCCGGTGGGCACTACAGAGGAGGTGTAGACGGAACAGGCACCATGGGCATGGGCATGTCATGTCAGGTTCTGATCCATGGGGAGACCCCACAGGACAGCTCATGCTTCATCAAGAAGCATGAGCCGTTCCCTGGCAGGACCCACCCACCCAATGCCACACACCCACACAGGCTGGGATGCATCCATTTGTAGAAACAATCTTGGAAACAGGACAGTGGCTGTCAGGGAGACTGATTCAGCCCTCTCCCCTCTCTCTCCTCTGCCACCAATTCATGATCCCCTAAACTGTCCCAGGTAGTGCCTAGAACTCAGTTGCTGACTGTTCCAGCCTCCATCCTTTTCAGGACTTCCTTTCCCAGAATAGAAACAGTGCACTGGAGGAGGGGGAGCTCTCGGCTCAGACTTTTGCTTGGTCTGTAGCCCATGAACCGAAGGTTTGAGTGTTGCCTCGTTTTCCGTGGGCCAGGACGGGTAGATGGTTGTAGCCAAGTGCCGTTTTGAAAATCGGATGCTCTGAATGAGTGTTTCCTCTAAGCACTGAGATCCTTCCAAGTACTGCTTCATTGACCCTCATGGCCTGTGTACATACCTGAGAGGTTTGGGGTTTGTGGGGATCTCTACTTGCTCCAGCCTTTGTGATCAGGAGACCCTGTGGTGCCAGGGAACGTTCTTGACCTCATGCATCCCAAGCCTGTACTGAGTCTCCTGAGACTTCTCTCTGGCCTTCTGGACAGAATTTTTACTCAAAAAGTGGAAAATGCCCTGGACCATGCAAGGACAGCCCACAAACCGGAAATATCTCAACATTTAGGTGGGAAAGCAGGGGTGAGGAGTCATTCTCCACTCCTCTCTCCTGGGATATAGTCTAAGGTGGGGGGTGGGGAGGTGGTCATTTATTATTGCTACTCTTTGAACTATTTCTATGGGGGTGAGTATTTCTGCTCCTGGGACTCCTTATTGTGTAGTGTTGGAGGACATGTCTCCTATCTGAGCTCTGTTCTCTCTTGTGGGATATTTCTTACCCCAGAGCTCTTGTGTCTAGTTTGGAAAACAATTTTCCCCAACATCCCTGGTGTGTTTTTTTTGGAGGAAATTTCAGCTCTGCTCATTCCTGGTGTCGAGTAATTGTGAACATTTCTGTCCTCGGAACCCTGCTGTCTATTGTTAGGGGAAACCTCTGCACCCCATGTCACTGGTGCCTACTGCTTGGGGCCTGTTTTTGCCTCCCAGACCACTAGTGTCTATTACTAGGGGACATTTCTGCCCCCCACATCCCCATTGCCCAGTGTTGGGGGACATTTCTGCCTCCAGATGCACGGTCTTCCCCACACCGCCAGCTTGTCCTTCTTGACTGTTACCACCTCCAGCTCCTCAGGCTTTATGATCTCCACTGTGTTCGCCTCCACTTCAGTGCCCTTGGATTGACTGAAACTGGATAGACTGCGGGGCAGCCCCAGGCTCTCAGCCAACCAAGGGAGGTGGAGGGCTCGGGAGCAGGGTCCGCCTGGTTCTGCCCCCCCCCCCCCGGGTGTCCTGCCTCTTGACCCCCACTGTGGGCTTCTTCCTCCTGAGGACTCTGACACACATTTTCAGGACACTTTTCTGTCAAAGCAGCAGCCAAGTCCTGCCCTGAGTCAGGCCACTATGGACTGTCCAAGTGGACTGTCACTGCTCAGGCAGAGTCACGACTGGAGACCCAGTGCTGTCACCTCCTTCCCCTCCCTCACCCCTACCACCTAACAGGGAAATCCCTCTTATGGCCTCTAAGAATTTGAGCAGTCCTTCCTTAGGACACTGGGAAAAGGCCGGCCCTGTCTGCTTGCAGCACTTTTCTTTGGGTGTTAGCACCACACCCAGACATGCTCAGGCTTTACCCCTGACTTAGCTCAGGGACCATACCTAGTGGAACTAGGGGGGCCCATTGATCCAACGTCAGCAGTGTGCAAGACGATCACTTTATCTGCTGGACTAATGCCCTGCTCCGAGCGGTATTTTTTTTTCAGCTGCTTCCCACCTAAATCTCCTTCCTGTAGAGTTGGGCTCCCTTAAAGATGCCTCACTCCCCCTTCTGTACGGCACCGTGCCCAGGGAGACAGCCCCGTGGAACCCGAGGCTTCCACTCCCGAGCACTTTCAGACTTTTCAAGAATGGGCCCCAGGGATATTGCAGGGTTTAAGGTGCTTGCCTTGATGCGGCCCAGCCCTGTTCAAGTCCTGATGCTAGGATCTCCTGAGCCCTGCTGTAGAGGAGAGTGCACCTCTACCCACATTTCTCGCAGGCTAATTTCAGACAGGCTACCCTGGGGAGCAGGATCTGCAATGAGGCACAGGGTCTGGGAGAGACGAGACAGGCACTGAAATCACCCGGGATGGCCCAGAGGTGGTCTGTCACACTGTTCAACGTAGAAACCTGGGAAAATCCCCCGAATTTTCCTACGTTATTGATATGCTCCAGATCCTTCTCTGCTACAAGAAAGCTTGGTCATTTCTTGTTCCATACTCTCCTGTCAGCTGCTTGCTGATACCCCGTCGCCCATCAGATCTGCTGTAAAACTGATCTCTCGCCTTGTGCGGTGTTCAGACTTTGGAGCTGTTCATTCCATTAGCACTATTATCTCATCATGTTCTACCACATTCCAAAATGTGCTTTTTTTTTTCTTTATGGGTCACACCCAGCGATGCACAGGGGTTACTCCTGGATCATGCACTCAGAAATTACTCCTGGTGGTACTCAGGAAAACATATGGGGTTCTGGGAATCAAATCCAGGTCAGCCGTGTGCAAGGCAAACACCCTACTCACTGTGCTATCACTCCCGTCCCTGCTGCTTGGTTTTTAGTTAGCTTTAGGCAGAAATTTTGGCAAAGTTCGTATGAGTTCATAGTCGTTGAAAACTCAAAGTTATATTAGTGCTGCAATTCTCATTTGTGAAACAACAAAACTCACTACCAAGCAGGGGAGAAAGCAGCAAGACAAGACCAAAAGTAAAAAGAGCGACACTCAAGCAGTGGCACCAGGGGTACAGGAGGAGTTGGCAGAGAGCATGGCAGCTGGGTGGCACTGCCACTCGTACAAAGGAGATAGCTCTACCCCAGTGGAGTGGTTAAGGCCAAACCCCAGTATCTCTAGTTTGCCCTTGGTCTAGAGGAGGCGAGACCTGGCATGGCAGACACGGGGCAGGGAGAAAGAGGGGAGCCAGAGCAGGAGCAGGAATCAGGGGTGGAGGATGCGGAGGGGCAGAAGCCAGGCCCCAGATCATTGCCCCAGGGGGCCATGACATGCTGCAGGAGAGAACAAAGTGCCAATATCACACCAGACAAGCTGTGACCCTCTGTGAATGGGAGTGGCAGACATTCAAAGTTGGGTAGCTTCCAGAAATGTCTACTGACATCAGGACCACTTGGAAAGTCTGACAGAGTCACAGGGAGTCCCCAGGCAGGCAGGGAAGGCAGGGTAACTTGGTACCTACACTCCCAAGAAAAGCCTCGTGGAAACAGTGGGCCCCATGACCCCCAAGATAGGGCAACATAGGAAGCAGAGCTCGTTGAAGGTACCGGAGGTGCAGCCCTTCCCTGCTTTTGCTGGACACGAGAATCCATGGTCTCAGCAGATGCTGGGGGTTCCATATGGAAAACAAGGTTCTCCCTGTTCCTCACTTTAGTATCTTATTGGCATTAGATCTCCAGACAGAGCTAGAAGCGCTAATAAATGTCCACCTTGACACTGTGTATTCCCACTTTGGAAAATACCCTCTCCAGGCGCCCTCTAATGGCAGTATCATGCCCCTCTGCTGGTAAACTCATGCTAGGAGTGAGCCTCCAGAAACATCCACAATGTCAGGTAGACCTTGAGGTGTGGCTAGGGATAGGGAATGATACTGCGCAGGTCTGGGAGGCAGGAATAGTGGTGGGATGCAGCTCAACTGGGAGCAACCCATTGGCCTCAGTTGTGAACTCATGATCTGCGCCGAGTCAGTGTGGTCGCTCCTGCTGGTCACCTTGTGGTACCCAGCCCTTCCACTCTCTTGAGTCTGTTTTCCTCTAGTGCCCAATGATTGACTGGCCTGAACCTCAAAACATATGCTTCCCCCTTTGTAAATTGTTCCAGGAAGCAGACCCGTTTGCCTTTGGGCCAAAGGATCCAGAGACAGGAGGAAACCTCAGTCACTGTGGACCCGTTGCCCAAGGATTCAAAAACTCGGCCACCTTCTTCAGGAAGACCCTGGCTCTGGACTTAAGCAAATCCTCGTTGGAGCCCTTGAATGGACCATCCTGCAGTCTGTAGATGATAAGGTCCTAGTGTCAGAAGCCTAAGAGAACTGAAAGAGAGCCTCAGAGGCTCTGCTCCAGCTCTTGGTTGAGGCTGGGCACCAGACCTCCTGGAAGAATGAGCATTTAGAAGTGAGAAAAAGAAAAACAAATAACCTAAAAAAATCAGCAGTAGGGCTCCAGAGGCATAGAGGTTGATCCTCTTAGTGCCTGAGAAAGGGCACCAGGCTCTAGGTGCCCTGACCCAGGGTAGGGCCATTGGCAGAGGTCTGGGCATACCTGTATCTGAGGTAGGGGGCTCTGATCTCTCGCTGTGCCACAAAGGTAAACAAACTACCTCCAGGTCCCCATTCAGGGGTGATAGTGATGACTAACAAAGGGCCCCAGTGGCTACCAATTGCCCAGATGGCACAGTCCCTGGGATTATGATGTGAAAACCCACATCTAAGTTTTGCGACTCTAGATTTTGATGTGAAAACCCACTCTAACTTTCACGACCCCAGCCTTTCTGCTTATCGGATGGGACCCCATCCGCTGACTTGCAAGAAGCAGTGGACTAAATCTCTTGCTCAGAACCACTGAACAGTTCAGGAGCAGTTTCCAACCTGAGTGGCATCCGGATAAACACCATAAGAATGAAGCCCTGAATCCCTCTGGAAAGACTGGGTAGGGGCGGGTGCGCTCGGCGAGGGATAGGGACAAGCACGAAACATGGTGAGACCCCATGATCTCTTAATTTTCATATTAAAAGTTAAAGATAAAAGGTAAAGGCACTCCCGTTGATCGTCGATTTGCTCAAGCGGGCCCAGTAACGTCTCCATTGGAGACTTTGTTGTTACTATGTTTGGCATATCGAATACTCTCGGTAGCTTGTCGGGCTCTCCAAGAGGGGCGGAGGAATTGAACTCGGGTTGGCCATGTTGGCCGCTTGTAAGGCGAACGCCCTACCACTGTGCTATCACTCCATCCCCCTGAGCTTCTCGGCCTTTTGGCTAATATCAAGTGTAGTATCTGTTCATATTAAAAATTGAAATTTATTTATTTGGATTTATTTTTTAATTGGGTTATTATTTTATGTTTTGAGTTTGCTCCTGCACATATGGATGTGTTGGAGGCTGTGTACCTTTTTTTTTAATCCAAGAATTTTCTTTTTATTATTTTTTATTAGTGAAACCCCATGAGGTACAATTGTAGACTTATAAATTTTTGTGCTTGGGTTTCAGTCACACAATGATCAAGTACCCATTCCTCTACCAGCACCCATCCTGCACCACCACGGGTCCCAGCATCCCTCCTACCCCACCAACCCCCTTTCCCACCCTGCCTCTTTGGCAGTGCATTCCCCCTTGTTCTCTCTCTCCCCATTTGGGTGCTGTGGTTTGCAATAGAGGCACTGAGTGGTAGTCATGTTTGGTCTATAGTCTACTTTCAGCATGCATCTCCCACCCTGGGAGGATCCTCCCAGCACCCTTGATTTGGTGCCCTCTTCTCTAGCTGAGCTTCCCTGGAGACTGTGTAACTTCTTTACTTGCAGAGTACGAGTCTCAATGTTGTTCTGTTTGGGTCATCTCGCCACTCCTAGTACGCAGCATCCCTGCCATGGGGGCACATCTGCAATTGCTTTGTGTAGCCGCATAGCCTCATAGTCCCATAGCCCCATTCCTCAATGGGAAGGGGCAGAGGAGGGGAGAAGGGAGGGGGCAGGAAGGTGGAGGGGGGAAGAGGGGAAGGGCGGGAAGGAAGAGGGAAGAAAGACAAGGTTGGGGTAGATGAATATGATTTTAACAGGGTAGGTAAAAGACGGAATTACAGGTGAGTAAGAATTCTGTTTAAACATTTCTGACTCCTGGGGGGAACACATCTCTTTCTGGCAGGTCACTTCGTGCCCTGGGCTGGGTGTCTGCAGCCTCCTTACCTCACGGGCATCACAGTCTGTCTGATCTTCTGCCAACATAATTTGTCTTTGACGGGTTGTTGGCTCAGGTCTGTCTTGGATCTGGGTGTGATTTCCACCTCTAGGTGAGAGGGAGGATGGGGTGTGCATGGGGTGTCTTTAGGAAGGACACTCCCTTCTGGTTCTCACAGAACACTTGGGGTTCCAAGGCGGGTGTAGCCCGTAGGATGGCGGGATCAAACCCAGATCAGCCACGTGCAAAGCAACAACCTACCACTGTACTATCGCTCCAGCCCTTGAATTTCTTCTTTGACGAAGTTTCTGTTCATTATTCCTCTCTGCATTTGTTTGATGGGGTTGGGAGATATTTTTTTTAAAGTTCTACCAATGTGTTATATAACTTGGATATTAGCCTTTCATCAGCTAGATATTGGGTAAATAATTTTTCCCATTCTGTGGGCTATCTTAGTAGCTTAGACGCCATTGCTTTTTTTTTTTTATAAAAACAACGCATTAGAACTGCTTTGTCACCTCTTGATCGATCAACCAGACTCAAGCTTCGCAAGGACATACTTCATTTGAGGGAAACCATGGAAGAAAGGGACTTAGTAGATATATACAGGACACTTCATCCACAAAAAGCTGAATACACATTCTTCTCAAGCGTACATGGAACATTCTCCAAGATAGACCATATGCTGAGCCACAAAACATGCCTCCATAAAATTAAGAAGGTAGAGATTGTATCAACAATCTTCTCAGACCATAATGCGCTGAAATTAGAAGTAAATCACACACAAAAACAGAAAACTATATCAAACACCTGGAAATTAAACAGTGCACTATTGAACAACGAGTGGATTAGGCAGGAAATCAAAGAGGAAATCAAAAGATTCCTAGAAACGAATGAAAATGAGAACACGAGTTACCAAAACTTATGGGACATAGCAACGGCTGTGTTAAGAGGAAAGTTTATAGCTCTACAAGCATTCCTCAGAAAGGAGGAGCGAGCACACATAAGTAACCTAACCTCACAGCTTAAGAGCTTGGAGAAGGACCAAAAAAAGGAGCACAACCCGAACAGGAGAAAGGAAATAATAAAACTCAGAGCAGAGATTAATGAGATGGAAACACAAAAAACAATCCGAAAGATCAATGAAACCAAAAGCTGGTTCTTTGAGAAAATTAACAAGATCGATAAGCCTCTAGCAAAACTCACAAAGAAAGGGAGAGAGAAAACCCTAATAAATCGAATCAGAAATGAAAAGGGGGTCATTACAACAGAAACCAGAGAAATTCAGAGAATCCTCAGGGAGTACTTTGAGAAGCTTTATGCCACGGAACATCAAAACCTCGAGGAAATGGATAAATTCCTAGACTCCTACAGACTCCCAAGGCTGAACCAAGAAGACCTGGAATACCTGAACAGACCTATCACCGTCAAGGAAATTGAAATGGTAATAAAAAGTCTCCCCCAAGCACAAAAGTCCTGGCCCGGATGGATTCACTAGTGAATTCTTCCAAATCTTTAAAGAGGACTTACTCCCAATGCTCTTTAAGCTTTTCTACGAAATTGGAATATCAAAAACACTTCCGAACAGTTTCTACGAAGCAAATGTCACACTGATACCAAAAGCAGACAGAGATACCACAAAGAAAGAGAATTACAGGCCGATATCCCTGATGAACACAGATGCAAAGATCCTCAACAAACTACTAGCAAATAGAATCCAACTACTCATCAAAAAGATCATACACCATGACCAAGTAGGATTCATCCCAGGGATGCAAGGATGGTTTAACATTCGGAAATCAATCAACATAATCCACCATATCAACAAAAGAAAAGATAAAAAGCATATGATCATATCAATAGATGCAGAGAAAGCATTTGATAAGATCCAGCACCCCTTTATGATGAAAACCCTAGCCAAAATGGGTATAGAGGGGACTTTCCTCAACATAATTAAAGACATCTACCACAAGCCTACAGCAAGCATCATCCTCAATGGGGAAAAACTGAGAGCCTTCCCTCTAAGATCAGGGACGAGACAGGGATGCCCACTCTCTCCACTGCTGTTCAATATAGTACTGGAAGTACTTGCAATAGCGATTAGGCAGGAAAAAGATATTAAGGGCATTCAGGTAGGAAAGGAAGAAATCAAGCTCTCACTATTCGCAGATTATATGATACTCTACTTAGAGAACTCAATAACCTCCACCAAAAAACGCCTAGAAACAATAGACCTGTATAGTAAAGTTGCAGGTTATAAAATCAATACCCAAAAGTCCATGGCTTTCCTATACGCAAACAGTGAGAGAGAAGAAAGCAACATGAAAAAAACAATCCCGTTCACAATTGTGCCCCAGAAAATCAAGTACCTAGGAATCAGCTTAACTAAGGAAGTAAAGGACCTGTAAAAGAAAACTACAAAACGCTACTTCAGGAAATAAAAGAGGACATGAGGAAATGGAAAGATATCCCCTGCTCATGGGTCGGGAGACTTAACATTGTCAAAATGGCAATACTACCGAAAGCATTGTATAAATTCAATGCAATCTCTATAAGGATACCCATGACATTCTTCAAAGAAATGGAGCAAACACTCCTGAAATTTATATGGAACAATAAGCCCCCACGAATAGCTAAAGCAATTCTTGGAAAAAATAAAATGGGAGGAATCAACCTCCCTAACTTCAAACTGTACTACAAAGCAGTAATAATTAAAACAGCATGGTACTGGAACAAAGGCAGAACTGCAGACCAATGGAAGAGGGCTGAATACACTGACATCTCCCCTCAATCATATGATCATCTAATCTTTGATAAAGGTGCAAGTAATGTGAAGTGGAGTAAGGAAAGCCTGTTTAATAAATTGTGTTGGCATCACTGGACGGCAACATGCAAAAAAATAGGCTCAGAACTCTGCCTAACACTATGTACAAAAGTAAGATCAAAATGGATTAAAGACCTCAACATCAGACCAGAAACCATAAATAAGGTGCATTGAAGATAACGTTGGCAAAACCCTCCATGACATTGAAGCTAATGGTATCTTCAAAGATGCCACGCCACTGGCCAAGCAAGTGAAAACAGAGATAGATAAATGGGACTATCTTAAACTAAGAAGCTTCTGCACCTCCAAAGAAACAAATACAAAGACAGTCTACAGAATGGGAAAGGATATTCACCAAATACACATCTGACAAGGGGTTGATATCCAGGATATACAAAATACTGGTTAAACTCCACAAGAAGAAAACATTCAACCCCATCCAAAAATGGGGCAATGAAATGAACAGAAACTTTCTCAAAGAAAAAATCCGAATGGCAAAAAAGCACATGAGAAAATGCTCTACATCATTAATCATCAGGGAGATGCAGATCAAAACCACAATGAGATACCATCTCACACCTCAGAGACTGGCCCACATTCAAAAGAACAAAAGCAACTGATGCTGGCGTGGATGTGGCGAGAAAGGGACACTCCTTCACTGTTGGTGGGAATGTCCACTGGTTCAGCCCTTCTGGAAAACAGTATGGATGATGCTCAAAAAATTAGAAATTGAGCTCCCATTTGACCCAGCAATACCACTCCTGGGAATATATCCCAGAGAGGCAAAAATGTATCGTCGAAGTGACATCTGCACTTGTTTGTTCATTGCAGCACTCTTGACAATAGCCAGAAACTGGAAGAAACCTGAATGCCCACGAACAGATGACTGGTTAAAGAAACTTTGGTACATCTACACAATGGAGTACTATGTAGCTGTTAGAAAAGATGAAATCATGAAATTTACATACAAGTGGTACAATATGGAAAGTATCATGCTAAGTGAAATGAGTCAGAAAGAGAGGGATAGACATAGAAAGATTGCATTCATCTGGGGGATATGAAGTAACAAAGTATGAGATTAATACCCAAGAATAGGTGAGATCAGCACCAGGAGGATTACTCCATAACGTAGAGGCCAGCCGGGTATCCTAGAGGAAAGGGCAGTTCAGATAGAGAAGGGAGCACCAAATAAAGGATGTTTGGAGGATCCTCCCAGGAGGGGAGATGCATGTTGAAAGTAGACTATGGACTGAACATGTTTGCCACTCAATGCCTCTTTTGCAGACCACAACACCCAAAAGGAGAGAGAGAACACAGGGGATTGCCCTGCCACAGAGACAGGGGGATGGGGGGATGGGGGTGGGAGGGATATTATCCATGGTGGTGGAAAATGGGCACTGGTGGAGGGATGAGTATCTGATCATTGTATAATTGAAACCAAAGCACAAAAAATTGTAAATCTACAACTGTAAAAAAAAATAAAATAAAAAAAAACACGTCTAGGGAAAAAAAAACGCATTAGATTGGTGTATCTTTGATTTTTCTGTTCTCTTTTCATGCTTCACATTTTATTGAATTTTTTGCAAATTTTTATTTTGTTTTCATAAAGTTGTTGACAATAATTTATTACATTTAATATTCAAACACCAATTCCACCACCATCGTACCTTCCCACCACCATATTTTGAATGTTACCACTCCAAATCTTAGAGGTACTCTCCTGGGGTCATTAACATCGTACTCAGGGGCATGCAGATGACAGGCTCTAAACATGGTGAATCCCATGGAAAGGGCCACCCACAATCTAGAAGCAACTGCCAACTGCTGGCAGGACACACCTCGCCCAAGACACATACCCACACGGCCTGGGATGGATCCATTTATTGAAACAAGCTTGGAAATAGGACAGTGACTGTCAAAGAGTGACCCAGCATGCCTCCTTCCTCTCTCTTCTCCTCAAATCATCAGTGCCCAACCAGCCCCCAAAGAGTGTCTAGAACTGGTTGCTCTGATGTTTCCAGACCCCATTAGCTTCAGGGCTGCCATATGGAGAATCGGGACTGTATACTGGGGAGGGAGAGCTCCCACCACAAGCCCTTGTTTGGCTTTTGGAGCTATCATGACTGAGGTTGGAGTGTGGCCCAGTTTAAATTTCTGCTCCCAACATGCCTGGTGCCTAGAGGTAGGAGACATTTTTGTCCCACTGATCCCTGCGGTCTAGTGTTGGGGGACCTTTCTGTCCCCTTGACCCCTAGGATCTAGTGCTGAGGGAAAGTGGATGAGCGCGAAGGAGGGAGGAAGGAGGAGGGTGGGAAGAACTGGATCAGGGCTAGATTAGTTGGAATTGAAGAACACAGGGTACATCATCAGGGTAGAAAAAGTGGATTAATGGTGAACAAGCTTGCCAGCTGAACTCAAGCGGACGAGCTGGATTCTGGTTATTTGGGGGCAGGTCATTACAGGATCCGGATCTGAGGTCTGCAGCCTCCTGTTCCTCACAGACAGGAACAGGAGGGTCCCTCTGGGTTCTTCACACAATCCATCATCCCGCTGCCCAGGTCTGGACACCAGACCTTAGTCTCAGACCTTAGTCATCCAGATCCTTAGTCTTCTCACATGCCACCAGCCTGTCTTTCATGAACATCATCTCGAGTTCCATAGAGGTCATGGTCTCACAAACTCCACTATGTTCACCTCCAACTCCGTGTTCTTCGACACTGGATTGACTATTGGGAACTCCAGGGTCTCAGCCAAGCAAGGAAGGTGGAGGCATCTCAGGGGTCCCGCCTGGCTCTACCTCCCATATAGCCCCACCTCCAGATCCCCATCAGGAACTTCTCCCTCCTGGAGACCCACCACACTCTCACCCTCTTCAGGGTACCCTTGGAATTCCAGCAAGGCCTGGGGCTCAGTTGCTCCTGATTTCAGGACTGAGGATTCCCTAAAGATGAAGGCACCAGGTCAGTAGGCAGGTCTAGGGCCGGATGCGCCTTCCTGTCCCTGAGTCCCTGCCCATCCACTCACCTGGGTTTCCCTCAGCTCCCTGAAGGTGGCCTCCAGCAGTGCCTGCTGCCTTGTTAGCACCTTCTGCAGCTGGTCCATGAGCGGCTTGTGCCTCAGAACCTGCTCGACCTTGGAGCCCAGGTGAGTGGGACATCCAGGTATGGGGTTGCAGCTGTGTGCTGCTTTTGATACCATTAGGAGCATTCCAGGCTGCAGGCACTGCACCTTCTAGTCTTGCATGCACATCTCTGTCATGAGACAGGGCCGAAGTCTGTCCAGATCCCACCACAACATTCAGGGCCCAGACACTCACACACAGGCCCAAGCAAAACAGCACATGGGGTAACCTGTCCCCTGCACATTCCCCTGGGGGTCTTTCTCCAAAGGCCTAAGAGATGGGGCCTCCCCCTACCTCGACCCAGCAGCCTCCCTGCTACTAGTACCCTCTCTGTGCAGTGAGGGCCAATCCGCACCCCCAAAATCCCTCTAGTCTCTTCTAGATTTTGATACATTATAGTGGGTGGCGTCCTGGCCTGTCCTTCCTCCCACCACCCCAGGCGGGCTCCTACCCTCACAGTGGGACTCCCCCGGCACCTTCTGTCATTTCTCCATATCCACCTTGTCCTGATTCACTCCCCTTGCAGCTGATCTGGAGCTGGCTCTGCAGTAGCACCTGCTCCTCCTCCTGCTCATTCTCAGAGACCGACACTGATCAGAGGCCACGTCCTACTGCGGGAGGCCAAGAACCTACTCCTTTTGCTGCTGCAGACACTCACCTGTTTGTCCTGCAGTCCCACCTGTGGGCGCAAGGCTGGGAGTGAGGACAGGCAGCCAGGGTATCCTGCTCTGGGTCCAGGGATGTGGAGGTCAAGCACCGACTCCCAGGCCCAAGGCTGGCAGTGCCTGGGCAATCTGTCCCCTGCACAGGCCCCCATGGTCTTGCTCCAGGGGCCTAAGAGCTGAGACCTCCCTTGACTGGGGACCCTGTCACCTGTCCTGTGCTCAGGGATCACCCCTAATGGTGCTCAAGGATCCATAGGAGGTGCCAGGAATCATCAGCCCAGGATAGAAGTATGCAAATCAGACACCTCACCACCTGTTCTAGCTTTTAATATATTACATTTCCTTGTTTGCTTATGTGGTTTTGGAACCACAGCAGGGATTAGTCCCAGCCATGCTCAAGGGACTCTATGGGACGCCAGAGATTGAAGTCAGATAACCCAAGTGCCCTTCCCGCTCTACTATCTCCCGGCCTCTTTTATCTTTTTCAAAATAAAAATTTTAATTTTCCGTTGATTTTTCTACACTGCATCCCGAAAGGAATACCAGTTTACAATGGTGCGTGTGAAATTCCCAAATGATCCAGTGAGTTCCACTGCAATCAGAACCACCCCTCTAACTCTCCCCTGCTCTCTTTTTGCTATACTTGGACATTTTTGGAGGGACATACCCAGTGTTGCTCAGGCCTCACTCCTGGCTCTGTACTCAGGGACGACTCCTGGTGGGGTTTCAGGGATCAAATGCGGTGCCCGGGGTCACATCTGAATTGGATGGTCCACAAGGCAAATGCCCTTCCCTCTGGACCACCCCTCCAATCCTGCAAGATAGTTTTCTTGAAAAAAAAACTTACTCAGTAAGATGTGAAGGGAGGACGTGTTCAAAAGAGCATGTGGGCTGAAAGAGCTGACCACTCACCCTAACTTCTAAAGGCCAGTAACTGCCTGTACCTGTCAATCACAAACTGCCACTCGGGAAGGTCCCTTGGGCCTGTCCCCCATCCCCATCTCTGTACCCCGAGAGGCCTCTGAAGGTCCCCTGCAGCATTTTCCCACTTCCATATCTAATGCAAATGAAATTTGTTTGCCATTCATAAATGCCCATACAGAGTTTCCTCTTAAAGTAAATGAAATAATCATTTTTTAAAAAGAGATTAAGTAATGACATGTTGAATGGTGCTCAAAGCAGGACACATTTGAACCACTGATCTACTCATCATGCACTGTCTCCAAACTCAAGTCCAGCATCACATTTCCACAATTCTATAAAGACCCCAGTGCCTCAGCTGAGCTCTGGATTTCACCTCAGAAAATGTACTACACATCTAATTCTATAAATCCAAATATAAGCTATTCTCCTATTAAATTCTATTTTCATTGAATCGATGTGAGATAGACCCTTACAAACCTGTTCATGATTAGGATTCAGTCATCGTTGTTCACCCATCCTTCCACCAGTGTACATTTCCCACCTCCAATGTTTCCAGTTTCCCTCCCATCACCGCCCACCCACCTCTGCACCCAGGCCAGCCTTTTTAAAAAATTTTTATTAGTGAAACACCATAAGGTACAGTTATAGACTTACAAATTTTTGTGTTTGGATTTCAGTTATACAGTGATCGAGACCCATCCCTCCACCAGTGTCCATTTTCCACCACCACGGATCCCAGTATCCCTCCCACCCCCATTCCCTCCATCCCACTCTGGCTCTGTGGCAGGGCATTCCCTTTTGTTCTCTCTCTCCTTTTGGGTGCTGTGGTTTGCAAAAGAGGCATTGAGTGGCATTCATGTTTGGTCTATAGTCTACTTTCAGCATGCTTCTCCCATCCAGGCAGGACCCTCCCAACACCCTTTACTTGGTGCTCCCTTCCCTATCTGAGCTGCCTTTTCCCCCAGCATGTGTGGCTGACCTCCAAGCCATGGAGCAAACCTCCTGGTACTTATCGCGACTATTCTTGGTTGTTAGTCTCCTATTTTGTTACTTTATACTCTACAGATGAATGCAGTCTTTCTATGTCTGTCCCTCTCTTTCCGACTCATTTCACTTAGCATGGTACTTTCCATGTAGTACCACTTGTATGTAAATTTCATGAATTCATCCTTTCTAACAGCTGCTTAGTATTCCATTGTGTAGATGTACCAAAGTTTCTTTAACTGTTGCCTACTGACCAAGTAAAAGAATGCTTGATTTTTCATTCCCCCTTTGTCCTGCTCAAAGCTGGGCAACTTCCCAGGTTTCCGGGCTTTCAGGGATTCCCCACAAAAACCCAAGCAAGGCTGATATCAATGCGGACAGCCAGGCCATTTCAAAAAGGAATGTCCCAACAACCCCTTGAGGAAGAAGGGGGGATCACCCGGGCTATGTCCCAGATGCAAGAGAGGCAATCACTGGGCAGCCGAGTGTCGCTCCAGACCGGATAACTTAGGCAATCCACTGCCGCAGGGAAACGGCGGGAGGGGCCTGCCTCGGACCCTGCAAGCCTTCAGGCAGGAGGCCGATCAGACATCGGGTCAAAGTATCAGCCCGCTCCCGATAGCTTCCCTCCCTCTCTCAGGGGTTCCTCAATTCCCAGCTCAGGTCTAGACCTTTATGCCTCTGTCCGGGCAGTACTAACACCGTCTATGGGAATTGAAAGTTTGGAGACGGGGGTCTATGGCCCCCTACCGCCCGGAACCACTGGCCTCATTCTAGGGTCAGAAAAGGCTCTCCTGCAAGGATTGCAGATATACCCAGGATCTATCACAGAGAGCTACATAGGACAAATTCATGTCTTGGCAGATTCCCCCCGTGGCATTGTGACGATAGAAAAGGGACAGCTGATTGCACGCCTGCTCCTCCCACCGACGTGGCAAGGCCCCACCTCGACGTTCTCGGTCCAGGGTCAGACAAACGGAGACTGCTCAGATAATCCAGCCCAAATATTTTGGATTGCCCATATGGCTTCCCGACCACGCTATGTGCTAAGAATCAACTCAAAGGAATTCTCTGGGCTATTAGATACTGGAATCAAAGAGATGTGCCTGGAGCTGGAGGTTCTTTGTCCTCTTAACTATTTCTTCGACGTTCTTGAAGGCGTTCCAAGCCGCTTTCTTCCTCCTGCGCAGCTCGGGTGCCAGGTCATTTGTTATGTTGACCTCTCGACCTAGGTACACATAGCTGTTGCATTCGGAGATGGTCGTTCCATTGAGAGCGAATGGGGCGTCAGGAACAAGGCTGTTTCTCATAAACATTGTTCTTCCTGCATTAACATATGCCTCAGAGACCTGGGCCCTACGCAAACAAGATGAGAACGCTATTCAGGTCTCCCAAAGAAGAATAGAAAGAGCTATGCTTGGAATATCACGTTTCACTCAAATGAGAGAACCAATCCGGAGTTCTGACATTCATCGAGGATCAAGGATCAGGGACGCTGTCTCATTTGCCAAGGTGTCGAAAATCAGATGGGCTGGTCACGTAATGAGATTTAAAGACGACCGTTGGACTAGAGCTGTTACTGATTGGATTCCACGGGATGTCAAGAGACCGCGTGGCCGCTCACCTACCAGATGGTCAGACTTCTTCGTCAAGATCATGAACGATCGGTTTGAGGCCCTTCATGTTCCCGGAGCGAACAGATGCCATTGGGCTACACTAGCACGCGACAGGGACAAATGGAGACGTTACTGGCGCCCGCTCGAGCAAATCGAGGACTAACGGGAAGTTAAGTGATTAAGTGATTAGATACTGGGGCAGATGTCTCAGTGATATCCAGTAAATATTGGCCTGCCAACTGGCCTGCCACAATGGCTACAGCCGTTTTGCAAGGACTTGGCCAAGTCCGACCCAGCCGTAGCGCCCAAGTATTGACCTGGGAGGACGCCGAGGGCCATAAGGGCCAGTTCCAGCCTTATATTGTCCCAGACCTCCCCACCAATCTTTGGGGACAAGATATACTCTCAGCTATGGGTGCGGTTCTGGTTACATCACCCAGTCGCTCGCAGACATCGCCAGTCTCCTTTAAGACCATAGCCCATATCACTAGTGACTGCCCATCCTCCGGGCAGGAAAATCCCGTGACTTTAATGCCCGTTGAGGAACTGAAAGAAACTAGCCCTTTTTAATCGGGGCCACTGTCGAGCGGCCTCCCACCCCAATTACCTGGAAATCAGATGATCCAGTCTGGGTGGAGCAGTGGCCGCTACCTAAAGAGAAATTACAGGCCGCACATGCCCTAGTGTCTGAGCAATTAGAAAAGGGGCACATTACCCCATCCACATCTCCCTGGAATACCCCAATCTTTGTTATAAGGAAAAGGACAGGCGGGTGGGGATTATTGCAAGATCTCAGAGCAGTCAATGCCACCATGCATCCAATGGGGGCCCTGCAGCCAAGGCTCCCCCATCCCTCCACTATACCAAAGTCCTGGCAATTGTTAGTGATAGATCTTAAAGATTGTTTTTTCAATATTCCATTAGCTCCTAAAGATTGTCAAAGATTTGCCTTCTCTCTACCTTCCCCCAATTTTCAGGAACCCTATCAGCGCTACCAATGGGTAGTCCTTCCCCAGGGCATGACTAATAGTCCCACTATGTGTCAGATATATGTTTCAGCGGTTTTAGCGCCAGTCCGGGCTCGTTTCCCCAGTGCACTTTTGATTCATTATATGGATGGCATCTTAGCCGCCTGCCCCACCAAAGACCTGTTACTTCAACTCTATGATCATGTCCGGGTCGCCCTGGAATCAGCAGGCCTTGTAATCTCCCCGGACAAGGTACAGCTCTCCCACCCATACAGATATTTAGGATACACCATTAACAAGGTGGGAATAGTGCCTCAAAAATATAGTTTGCCACCTCTCATTTAAAGACTCTACACCAGTGGCAACAGTTTTTGGGAGAACTCCAATGGCTCCGACCATCCTTCTCCCTGCCCACGGGAGAGCTCAAACCTCTTTTTGAACTATTGAAGGGGGATTCTGACCCCTCCTTGCCTTGTCAATTGACCCCAGAGGCACAATTGGCTCTTAGAAAAGCAGAGCATGCCTTAGAAGAAATGCAAATACACCATATTGATTACAATCTACCACTACAATTTATAGTGCTTGCTTCAGAGTTTGCCCCAACTGGAGTTTTCTGGCAGATTGGTCCATTATATTGGGTCCACCTCTCAGCTTCCCCCACCCGAACGGTGATTCCCTATCCCACCTTAGTTTCTCAATTACTCTGGAAGGCCAGAACCATAGGGTGTGCACTCTTTGCTAAGGATATGGACATATTGGTCGTTCCCTATTCCAAAGACATGATTAATAATCTGATGCAATATGATGATTCCTGGTGCCTTTTTGTCTGCTCCTTTAAAGGCCAAATTACACAGGCATATCCCAAACATAAACTCCTGCAAAGCTTCAGGATTTGCCCTATTATCTTCCCTCGAATCATAAAGACCACCCCCCTTCCGGGTGCACGGACCCTCTTCACTGATGGCTCTAAGAGCGGTCGAGCCGTAGTGGTTGATGGGCAGGATGTTCACGCCATACAGCTTGCTGAGACCTCGGCGCAATTTGCAGAAGTAACTGCTGTATTATTGGCCTTGCAGACATTCCATAATGAGCCCCTCAATATTTACACTGATAGTGTGTATTCTGCTAATATCTTCCCCCGATTAGAAACAGCACCCCACATAGGTGAGGGCTCGAAAATTTTATCTCAATTACAAACATTGCAACTGTTGATTTGGGCCAGAAAGGACCCCCTCTTTGTGGGTCATATTAGAGGACACTCTGGCCTCCCGGGACCCCTTGCAGAAGGCAATGAACGAGCAGATAAAGCTACCCGCTTTATAATGACATCCCTAGAATGTGATAAGGCCATGCAGCTACATAAAAAATTCCACCTTAATGCCCAGTCTCTTCGTTTTCATACGGGTTGTTCCAAAGCTGAGGCTCTCTCCATAACCACTGTCTGTCCCGCTTGCGCTCCTTATATACATTCCCCATCCCTGGGAGTCAATCCTAGAGGACTGAGAGCAAATGATATTTGGCAAATGGATGTGACCCACACTAACTCATTGGGTAACCGGCATTATCTCCATGTCTCGATAGACACACACTCGGGCATGATTTTTGCCTCACTACATGCCGGGGAAAAAACAAAACATGTTATAGATCACCTTACTGCTGCTTTCTCATATATGGGAAATCCCAGGCAAATTAAAACTGACAATGGACTGGCCTATACAAGCCGCGCTTTTCATTCCTTTTGTGAAACCTGGGATATTACACATACAACAGGCATTCCCTATAACCCCCAAGGACAGGCTATCATAGAGCGAGCGCACTGACATCTCAAAACTTACATTTCTAAAACAAAAGAGGGTGAGATCTACCAAGGCTGTCAAGGGCCACAAGCGCTCCTATCCGCAACCTTATTCATTTTAAATTTTTTGCTCCTCGATGATTCAGGCCGCAGTGCAGCCCAACGTCACTTTGCTACTCCGGCTCCCCTTAAAGCAATGGTGAAATGGAAGGATCTGTCCTCAGGAACCTGGCAACCACCGGCAGCAATCCTTGCCAGAGTCAGAGGCGCAGTCTGTGTATATCCAACTAATACAGAAAAACCCATTTGGGTGCCGGAACGCCTGGTCAGGCCAATACATGAGCCCCCCGATCATTTGTCCCCCACAGCTGGGAAAAATAATGAAACTCACCTCCAGGGTACTTAGCCCTGAGACGAATTTCCTTCTCTTTTTTTCCACAGGAACAAAATGACCACAATGACGCTTGTCGCCTGGACCCTCGCTATATTATTAATGAAGGACCCTACCGAAACTCATGGCAATCGACAACAACCATTCAGGCAGACCTGGGTCATAAGGAGTGGAGAGGACTATGAGGTTTGGAGTACCACAAGTGCCCCTCTTTTCTGAGCCATGCCCCATTCTGGTCAAGCCACACTGGGTCCTGCCTGGTTTGGCAGCACCCCTTAATCAGTGCTTCCCTGACTTATATTTTTCCCTGGAAGATGCCTACCCCTTTCAGGATGGTTTTGAAAGGTCCGGGGCCAGAGACTTTATGAGACGCAATGGCTTTTTCACCTGCCCCGGGTTCCGGACAGGCCAAGGGAGGAGAACCTGCGGTGGACCTGAATCTTACTATTGTGCCAGCTGGTCTTGCGTAGATTCTAACGATGGCTATTGGAAATGGTCGGTTGACCACGACCTGGTTAATATTTCTTATGCTGTGCCACTGAGATATGGCTCATATTCTGTACAATACCACCCCCAAATGCTTCTGGTCAAAATCTCCTTCACTGATAAGGGAAGGTCGGAGACCCGATGGGTCAACCGCCTGAATTGGGGACTTATGTGGTATAGCAGGCCATGGCATGGGGTTATCCTGCAGATCCTCTTAAAAATCGAACCCGTGTGCTGGGAGAAGAGTGCTGCTTTACGCCGACCACACGGGGGTTGTCGAGATTCCATGGCTAAGCTGAGAGAAGACCTGGAACGGCGTACGAAGGAGAGAGAGGCTCAGGAAGGGTGGTTTGAGTCATGGTTTAATCAATCCCTCTGGTTCACCACCCTGATATCTACTATAGCAGGCCCTCTGATCATACTATTACTGATGCTTACATTCGGGCCCTGCATCCTGAGTCGACTTGTCTCATTTGTCAGAGACCAGATTGGCAGGGTTGATCGGCAAATCACTCAAATTCACTTTATGCAACTGAGAGAAACTAGCAAAGAGCAGCCCTATTCAGAAAGGTATTTCTAATGGGCCTGGGAAGCCTCTTCCTTTATCTGTTGCAGTGACCTGATCCCGTGGCCGGTACCGGAAAACGCAGGAGGAGAAGGAGTGCGGACCGGACCTGTACAGAACCCCCCCGATCACTGAACGAAGAGATCCCCATCACCCCTCTACCCTACCCCTGCCCCTCTTTTCTGAGCCATGCTCCATTCTGGTCAAGCCACACTGGGTCCTGCCTGGTTTGGCAGAAATGTCATCAATCCTCCCCTGTGCCTCCTCGTGGTTAAGGAAGGATGCCCTTGCCCAGGATACCCAATGACGGGCAACTTCTGTCACCGCCGCGCACACCTAAGACAGGGGCTAAAGCATTCTCCCCAATGACGGGTACCACGGCGGGGCGACGGACGACCTAAGACAGGGGTCCTGGCGTGCCATAATTGGAAAAAAGGGGTGAGATTGTTGCCTACTGACCAAGTAAAAGAATGCTTGATTTTTCATTCCCCCTTTGTCCTGCTCAAAGCTGGGCAACTTCCCAGTATAGGAGGTTTCAGTTTGGGGGACAAAGCTGGGCAGCTTCCCAGTACATGACGTTTCAGTTTGGGGAAAATGCACCCTCATAAATGATTTGTAAATGATGTACGAGGAACAGCAGTCTCTATGGATATGTCAAAACTGCAACAAAGCAGGCCGCTCCGACCGGTAGCGTTAGGTCGAAAGGGTCACCAGGTGGCTGACCAACGGTACATGGCTCTGCCCACTGTGACTGACCAACGGTGCATGGCTCTATTCATCGTCCCATCCACTTTCCCACGTCCCATCCCCTTTCCTTTCTTTTGGGTGGGTTGTGGAAACATACTTAAGTCTGTACCTGTGCTCTGAATAAACGCACGCATTCATGCCATCTCCTGAAAGACGGAACCCTGTGTGACTCGAGTGCTGATTTCACCCTGATGGCCCACCCTGGCTCGGCCCCGCAGCGCCGGACGTGACATTTAACCAGTCATCCGTTCTCAGGCACTTGGGTTTTTTCCAGATATTCAGGTCAGCCTTTTTGGAAGAGGTTTTTATTATCTATCTTTCTCTCTGTTTGTTCCTGTCTTTGTCTGTCTCTATTTCTGCCTTCTCTCTCTCTCTCTCTCTCTCTCTCTCTCTCTCTCTCTCTCTCTCTGTCTCTCTCTCTTTGTCTCCCTTTTTGTGGTTTACAATATAGATACTGAAAGGGTATCAGGAATATCCCTTTACCTAATTTTAACACTCAAGGATTTCAAATTTGGACAAAAAACAGAATTGTTGTTTCAGGCACGTTGGCCAGAGGGAGAACTGGAAATGGTCTCTGCTATGGATAACCAGGGAACTGCAGAAATGCAATGACTGACCACAGCCTGGGCCCTGCTCTCAGGGTCCAGACAAGTCCTGAAGATCGGGAGGTCTCCCAACCCCAGATAGGGATGGGCTGGACACCTGCCTGCCAGGACACTCCTACGGAAGATGAAGGTCCGAGGCCACCTGGGGTCACTAAGCTGGCCTGGTTTCTCATCTTCACAATGGCCAGGCCTGGGTAACCGTGACATGACATGACAGGTAAAATACTCATAGTATTATATGTGTGTCTCCTGGGTGGCTCACCACAGTCTTGGAAGAACAGAGTGGGGGTCTGGTGTTCTTTGGGAGGTCAGGAACTGTGCTCAAGGGCCGCTACTTTTTCTAAGCTGCCGGAGGTCAGAGCTGGCACATGTCCAGCACTCCCCTCACCCTGCCACCTTTATGCCCTAAGAGGAGTCTTCCACCTACCCCGTGACTTTCAGGAATTACAAGATGACATGTATTTCCTAGCCCCTGGGGAAGTACCTTGTGACCCTGGGGGCTCAGGCACCAAATTTCCAACTGTGGGCTAGTGTTGGGTGAGGACTAGAAGGAAGAAGCCCTCCACGTGCTCCCTCCCCTGCCCCAGGAACAGACCCTTTTGCAAGGTACCTGAATCCCATGGCTCTCACAGCGGCAGGTGTCATGCCCTAGACTCACCACACTCAGGAAGACACAGGGGACCCAGAGAGTGTTGGCAGAAGAGGGGACCTGCTTGGTATCCCACTGAGCAGTCAGCCTTGCCCTGGCCGTGTCCCAGGAGCTGCCTGTCAGCGTAGTGCGGAGTGTGAGGATCCCATGGGGGCCTCATTGGGTCTCTGCTGTTTCCTAGCCTGTGAGTATTTCTCTCTTGCATCTACAATGTGGGGTCCCCGCCAAACTGACTCTGGAATTGATCTTTTAATGTGGGGTTGAGGGCATTGATTGGTCTAGGATGTTGACTCCCAAGTTCCAGGTAAAGCCCATATGTTTCCTTTGGTATTTGGCATGTGGTTCAGTGAGGATGTTGGGAATTTTCTACTGTGAAACTATGTAGACAGAAGGGCATCATTTCCCAGACCAGACTACCAGTGAAATGTTAGTTTTTCTCTCCTTGATGGCCTTGGTATTCTCTTGGGCTCCTGGCAAAGAGACCCCCACACAGACACTGCTTGATGCTTGATGCAGTCACAGGTGGGTCCTGATCTCATCCTGGACATTCATCTTACTAAAGCTTCAGTTTCCCAGTGATTGTCCTTGATTCAAACATTCTCAAATGTGCATCACGTGGAGGGCCTTGGTTGGACCTCGGACAGGCGCCAGGTGACCCTGATTTGGACAAGGGAAGGCCTAAGGTCCCACATGAGATATGGTCCAGAGTACATCATGGGACAGTCTCTGGCCAAAAGAATGGTCACAGACCCCTTGAGTCTGGGATAGACAAAATAAAACTGGCCCCAGGTTTGGAGTCTGGGGAGTAGGAGCAGATGACATGGGCCAGGAAAAGCCAACAGATCTGACCTTACATGCCTGACTTTACATTGAACTAAATTTGAAGGGGCAGATTAAAGGAATCTGTAATTCTCTTACCGAGCTTATGCAAGACGACAGGCAACATTGATGAGAAGAAAATTTCACCATTGCTGTAAACGTTTAACTTAAAGAGGTGAGGAAACAGAAACATCTGCATCAGCAACTTCTAACCGTGTCCAAATGTAGAACCGTGGGTCTTCTGGCAGGGAGAGCTGGAGGCATGCTGGGTGTGAGCAGGGCAAGAAACGCTCGGGTACTGAGGGTCTGCCCCAACGGCACTGTTGCCAGCACCTAGACTAGCCTTGGTCTCCTTGGTCACAAATACTAACAGTAATAGAAATGGGGAGTTGTGCTGAGCCCCCAGGGTCGACTCTCTGGTGCACTGAGCTAAGACCATGGATTGCCTGAGGCTGCCAAATCAGATGCAAACTCTGCTGGTACCTGTAGAGACCAGACAGGGGAAGGAGACAGAGTCTGGTTGGGGAGGCGGGGCGCGGGGCAGGAATCCTGACAAAGGTCACCAGCAAGAGCAGACCTGGGTGCTAGTTTCATCTTGATTGACAGTTGACCCTTGATGAGCATGGAGTCATTGAGAATATACCCTGGATGGTAGGATCATGGCGGGGGGGGGGGGGGGCAGGGGGAGGATGTGCCTGCTAACTGTGCTCTGCTCCTTTGCCTGAGCAGCCCAGAGGTGAAGAAACATCACCCCATCCCCAGGGCTGATTCTGGTCTCCTCACTGCTCTGTGTGCCCCAGAGGCCAGATGGGGGCTGTGGTGATTGAGAACAGGAAGAGGGTCTCTGAATCAACTGGCCACCCAGGTAGAAAAACGCCTTACAGGTCCAGAATGCAATGGGCATTAAGGGTCCAGAACTAAAATGACTCCCTGGCTGCAGTTGCCTTTTCAATCAATGGGCCCTGGGCCTGCTCAGTGCCCAGCAGGGAGGAAAAGCTGTTTTCTCCAATGAGGAATGAACGCTGCTCTACTCAAACCAGTCAGGAGGGGGAGGGGGCTTTGAGCCAGTTGAAAGAATGAACTCGAGAAGGGCCAGGGAGCTGGAGGCTGGTCAGGCCCAGCCGTGGTCAGGTTTGGCCACTGCTGAGGGCCTCACTGTAGAATGGACATCTCTCAGAGTCAGGCCATTAATGAGAAACAATCCCAGAGAGTCACTCATCACTAAGCATCGCCAGAAGATTAACCGGCAGGTGCTAGTTTGTCAGGATCAGCCGCAGCGGGGTGAGCTAAGGGACTCGCAAATGATTCTGTCTGCCAAGCCTAAGGGAGGGACCCAAGCAGGAAGCAAGAGGCAGAAGCGAAAAACTAGGCAGGACCTCTGAGAGACCCACTCTAGGAGGTGGAGAAGATGGATGAGTCAGGAATCACCGAATTTGACAAGAATCAAATGTGAGGTTTGCTCTGACAAAATGGTGACCAGAACCAAATGGCAACCGGCTGAGTGGACAGAAACATTCCTGGTGTCAGAGATCACCTTGTCCCAGGTGAGGAAGACAAGACTTAATGCCCACTTGGTGACAGGAAGCCACCAGGCTTCATTCCATGTTCCTTACCATTGACCCATGAACAGGTGACTAGGACCAGACCAAGACAACTTAAAAGCCCCCTGAGTCTAACCCAGGGCGCGGGTGTACCATTGCCTCACCTGAGGTTCGGAGAGTCCGCCCGGGAGCCCCCCAGTAAGCTACTCCTATTTCCTTAACTTTATTTATATGTCTCTGTCCCTCTGTCTGACCCAGATGGGGTTCCCAAATCTCTCACCGAGCAAGAGACTAAGGGAGAGCAGGTTACCCGAGTAGGATGGAAGGGGCTCACGGCAACGCTCGAACATTGAGCGTAGAAACTGGAGTCACCACTGTGGGAGCACCAGAGAGCAGTAGGCACCACTGCATGTTAGATGAAAGTTGTTACCGCAAAATCAAGGTAGCCTGTAAACAACCTACATAATCATGCTGTGGCCTGCTACTGCCCCTTTGGGGGATAGCTGGGTAGAGCCTGCACACATGGAATACACTAGGATGCTTCCAGCAAATTCTTAGGTGCCACTTGTCTTGGTGAGACTCTGTATGATCCTAAAAGGAAAAACTCCAAAGACAGTCGTTCAATGGGAGAACAGCTCTCACCACCGGCAAGGGGTGAGAGGGCTCAAGCCGCTGATTCCCACAGTCTCCCAGCTCCCCAAACCTCAAGGCAAACCTGGACTTGGTGTTTCCAGAGCCCAGGGGCCCAGAGGCAGGACAAAGAGAACTAAGCCCAGAGCCCCAGTAGAAGCTTCGAGAGGGTGTGCAGGATATGTGTGAGGTGTGAAGATCCATTAGAGTGAACAGGCGGCCCCAGGCCCATGGTGCAGTTAGAGGGGAAGGGCTATGAACTGGGCACCGAGGGGTAAACCGGGACCAGCCTGTGCCTGCCCTGAATAGCCCTACCATGCTGATCCCTGGTGCCTCCCCGAACCAGGGTTCCAGGGTTCCAATCCAAGTAGGAATGTGACAGGCAGGAAGGGGCATGGCTGACCAAATTCCTGGAAATTACTGGAACAGGATGGCTCTGCCTTCTGAGGCTTTACCATCTGGTCTGATACATGAATCTGGACACACTTCTTGTCACCAGTAGAGTGTCACTCAGCCAAGGTTGTCCCAACAGGTCCAGGTGTGCAGGAGCAAAGAGGAGTCGGGGCCTGGTTCTCTATTACATGGGGTCTGACCGTGCTGTGATGGTGGCAGTGGGACTTGTATTACGGAATCTGATGGTCCACAAAGAAGTGGGGCGCTATTATCAGGGATCAGCTCCGTACAGACTCGGGGACACTAGAAACATGTTCCATCCACGGCCCCATCCTGCTCCACTGATAACACACTGTCTTCCTGCTGGGGTGGGTGCCATCCAGGGGGAGCATGGCTGAGGGGACAGCACCTTGGACCCACCTGCTGCATGAGCACTTTCAAGTGCTCATCCTGAGAAACCTGATGTGGCCACTAGGAGGCAAAGTGGGGTCTGTCCCTGGTGCACTGCAGAGGGGAATGGGGAAACAGGCACCAGGGGCAGGGGAGGCCATGGAGGTGCTGCAGTGGAAGGCAGGGCTCTGGGTGCTGCATCCTGCCCTCCCTCCTGGGGACGCATCCGTGATTGAGACCTTCAACCCTTGGGGTGGACTCTCCTGGGGTCATTGACAGGCTTCACACAGGGGCAGGCAGGTGACGCGTCTTGGCATGGTGACATGGCCGAGGCTTCCCACAATCTAGAAGCAATTGTCAACTACTGGCCAGACCTGCCCCGCCCAGTGACACACACACCCACACAGGCCTGGGATAGATCCATTTATTGCAACAATCGTGAAAATCAGACAGTGGCAGTCAGGGAGAAAGCCCACCTTCCTCCTTCCCTCTTCTCAGCCAGCAATACAAAGTCCCCAAACAGCCCCAAAGAGTGTGTAGAATCCGGTCACTGTATGGTACCAGCGGCCAAGCTTCAGGGCTGTCATGCGCAGAAACAGGACCCCACCATGGGGAGGGGAGAGCTGAGTTGTGACTTCTGACCTCCAAATCATTGTTTGCTAGTGCTGGGGGGATATATCTGCCATCCTGATCCCTTGGACCTTGTGGAGGGGGACATTTCTTCCCTCCGATCCCTCGGACCTTGTGGAGGGGGACATCTCGGCCCCTCTGATCCCTCGGACCTTGCGGAGGGGGACATCTCGGCACCCCGATCCCTGGCGTCTAGTGGTGGGGGGGCATCTCTGGCTTCCCCGATCAATCGTGTCAAGTGGTGGGGGGGGCATTTCTGGCCCCCCCCATCCCTGGCGTCTAGTAATTGGGGGGCATCTCTGGCCCCCCCAATCCATGGTTTCTATTGGTGGGGGGGGCATCTCTGGCCGCCCCCGATCCCTGGCGTCTAGTGGTTGGGGGGTATCTCTGGCCACCCCAATAACTGGCGTCTAGTGGTTGGGGGGGCATCTCTGGCCCCCCCATCCCTGGTGTCTAGTGGGGGGGGCATATATGGACCCCATCCCTTTCGTCTAGTGGTGGGGGGCATCTCTGCCCCCCCGTTAATCCTTGCCATCTAGTGGGGGGGGAATCTCTGGCTCCCCCAATCCCTGGCGTCTAGTGGGGGGGCATCTCTGGCCCCCCCTTGATCCTTGCCCTCTAGTGGGGGGGAATCTCTGCCCCCCCGATCCCTGGCGTGTAGTGGGGGGAGCATCTCTGCCCCCCTGTTAATCCTTGCCATCTAGTGGGGGGGGAATCTCTGCCCCCCCCAATCCCTGCCGTCTAGTGGTGGGGGGGCATCTCTGGCCCCCCCTTGATCCTTGCCCTCTACTGGGGGGGGGAAATCTCTGGCCCCCCCCGATCCCTGGAGTTTAGTGGTGGGGGGGCATCTCTGCCCCCCCGTTAATCCTTGCCATCTAGTGGGGGGGAATATTTGGCCCCCCCCGATCCCTTGCGTGTAGTGGTGGGGGGGCATCTCTGCCCCCCCATTAACCCTTGCCATCTAGAGGGGGGGAATCTCTGGCCCCCCCTTGATCCTTGCCCTCTACTGGGGGGGAAATCTCTGGCCCCCCCTCCGATCCCTGGAGTTTAGTGGTGGGGGGGCATCTCTGCCCCCCCGTTAATCCTTGCCATCTAGTGGGGAGGAATCTCTGGCCCCCCCTTGATCCTTGCCCTTTAGTGGGGGGGGAATCTCTGGCCCCCCCTTGATCCTTCCCATCTAGTGGGGGGGGAATCTCTGGCCCCCCCTTGATCCTTGCCCTCTAGTGGGGGGGAATCTCTGGCCCCCCCTGATCCCTGGCGTCTAGTGGTGGGGGGCATCTCTGCCCCCCCTTAATACTTGCCCTCTAGTGGGGGGGGAATCTCTGGCCCCCCCCGATCCCTGGCGTCTAGTGGGGGGAGAATCTCTGCCCCCCCTTAATCCTTGCCCTCTAGTGGGGGGGAATCTCTGCCCCCCCGATCCCTGGCGTCTAGTGGTGGGGAGGCATCTCTGCCCACCCCGAATCCTGGCGTCTAGTGGGGGGGCATCTCTGGCACCCCCATTTCCTGGGGTCTATTGGAGGGGGAAACTGTGCCCCCTGATCCCTGGGGTGTCTAGGGGTGGGGACATTTCTTACCCCACATCTCGGGGTCTAGTGGATGGAGACTTTACTGTCCCCCTGATTTCCCGTTTCTTGAGATGGAGAATAGTTGTGGCTTTGCCCTGATCCCTGGTCTTGCAGTGAGGGATATCCCTGGTTCTAGTGGAGGGAGAAGAGCAAAGGGCAGAGGAAGAAGGCAGAACTCGGGTGGCGTGGGGAGGACGGGGCTGGGCTAGATCAATTGGGTGAGAGCGGCAGGGTGCGTCGGTGCAGTAAAATCGAGGTGTCAGCGGGGTGTCAGGCTGCCAGTGGAGCTCTTGCTGACCAGCTGCGTTTTTTGGATTTTCGGCGGGTCATTACAGGACCTGGGTCCGATGACGGTGGACTCCTCTTCCTTAAGGACAGCAACAGGAGCGTCTCTGGATCTCACACAGGCCATGGTCCCTGCCCCCTGGGACTTGACTGACTCCTCCAGCTCCTGGACTCTGGCACTCCTCCTGCCTGGCCTCCTGTGCCTCCTCCTTCTCTGTGGCCTCCAGCTCCTCACGTTTTGTGTCCAGGAGCACCTGTGTGTTGTTCGTCTCCACGCCAATCCCATTGGAGTGGATGGGATGTGGGGCAGCATAAGGGTCTCAACCAAGGAAGGGAGGTGGGGGGCTGGGGGTGGGGCCGCCTGGCTCCCCTCCCCAGTAGCCCCGCCCTCTGACCCACAGGGGCTTCTCCCTGTCACTCACCCTTTTCCGGGACTCCTCTCCACTTTACCAGGTTCTGCAGCTGCTGTTTCTGCTGCTGAGTCCCACAGAAGAGCACCTGGGGTGAAGGCACTAGCTGAGGAGGCAGGTCTAGGGCCCTCCTGCCCCAGAGCCCATGGCCCCTCCCTCACCTGGTCTCCCTCAGCTCCCTGATGGCGGCCTCCAGCAGGGCCTGCTGCCTTGGTGGCACCTGCAGCAGCTGGTCTATGGGCTGCTTCTGCCGCAGCATCCGCTGGTTCAGCTGCTCCTCCTTGGAGCCCAGGTGACAGCGGGCATCCAGGTGCTCTTGTCGGCAGCTATTGTGCATTTCCAGGTACCAGCAGAATCGGCCCCAGGGAGGACACTGGCACTGCACCTTTTCGTCCTGCCCTGGCATCTGTGGGAGGTAGGACAGTGTCTGTGAGGACAGGCAGGAGGACCGACTACATCCCAGCCAGGAGATGCAGGGCTCAGACCCTCAGCCACAGGCCCCCATGGCGTCTTTGTCCTAGAGCCTAGGAGTTGGGTCTCCCTCTGCCTCGGACCCTGACTCCTACCTGGCAACTGCCAACTCCAGACCCCTCTGTGTAGTGTGGGCCAGTCAGTGCCACCACAGCCCTCAGGGAATTCTGACCTGTCCTTCCTGCCATCACCCAAGGCAGGCTCTTGGCCTCACTGGTGGTCTCACCAGCCCATTTCACAGACCAGGAAAGTCACAGCCCAGAAGACTGAATGGTTATGCCCCAAGAATACCCCAGGGTGGAGGGGAGCTGATGGCCAGCAAACCCCTGCCCCCTCTCTCAAAACTCTTCGAGTACGGCAACTTTTCGTGGGCTCGCAGTGAAGACATGTTGGAATGATAGGTGATAATTGGAGATGATAGGAGACTCGTTCAGCTCCAAGACTGCGGAATGTTACCCAGACCCCTTCCACTGTTACAGAGACACAACTCGAGCCTGGCCGGGCTCCCGGCCGGCCACCCCACAGCCCTCAGACTCCAGGCGGCGCTGCGCCCGCTGCTCTCACCCCAGCTCAGTCCCCTCGGCCCCCAGTCGCATCCGCAGTTTTTCTCCGGGTTCACCTGTTGTTCCTGGAACCTCCTGCCTCCACCTGTCCTTCGAAATGTTTTCAACGATGTGGCTGTTTCGGGGGCACCGAGACGCCGGTAAACCTGAGAGGAAGCAGACAGTCAAGGACCCCAGACCTTCAACCCCACCCAAACTTCATGGTCCACAGCCCCGACTCTTGGTTCCTCCTGCTCATCTCGGGGGCTGCTCATTTCTCACCGCCATCTGCTGCTCCGGGCACCTTACTAAGTAGATTCTTTCCTGCTTTGGACCCACTGGAGCCCTCCTGGCAGTGCTGGCAGGGACACGAGGGACAACTAGAAACAAGCGTTCTATGTCCCGGCCCTAGAGCTCTCTGCATTTTCAGGGTTGTAACATTCTGGGGAGTGGACAGCTGACCCCATTTCCTCTGGCTGCCCGCAGAGCAGGACACAGGTGTGAAGGGACAGAGAGACTCGCCCAGCTCCTGCTCCTAGCCGGTCTCCCGTGTCACAATGCCCCATTCACAGGACCCCTCCCTGGAATCTCGAAGTCAGTCCTCCCCGACTTGCCCTCCTCGGACATCACAGATTTCAAGCTCCTGGTGCTGTGCACCAGCCCAAATCATTCAACCCTTAAGGATGACGCTCTGCATTGCAAACTTCTGCCTTTATCAGATACACTTGATGTTTTAAAATTCTGTTCCTTCAGCTCTTTCTGTCCCAAACAATAGGGGAAGGGTGTTTTTGCACAGTTAAACCCACTGCCAGGAGGGTCTGTGGTGAGGTTTCTGGGAGTCGGGACCCTGCTTTGACTCCCCAGCTCCTCAGTGATGCCCTGAGCTCCCACCCCCATTGTTTCCTGAGCTGGGTGGGCCAGCGTCCAGCCACCCAGGTCTTTGGTCAGCGGGAGCCCAGGAGATCCTATTCTGGTGGCAGGAGGAAACAGGGCCTGGAGAGAGGGTCTCTGGGGACTCCCATCCCAGAGTCCCGGGAGACCCTGGCGAGGACAGAAGTTGCTGGAGGACAAGACTGCCTGAAAACGTGGCTGTCAATGGGCGGAGGCTTTATCCTGGGCCTCCTGGCCACACACTGACCAGTGCAGAACCAGCGCATGGCCCAGGGCTGGCGGGTTAGCACCGACCTAGCACTTTTTCTTCCCATCTTTTCATGCTCTGCCAATTTCCAATGATCCCCTAGGGAAAGGGTCAACATGCAGAAGGTGCATTGGGGCCACTTCTCCCTTAAGCCTCCTTGAGAGAGGGTGTCCCGAGGGGCGGGGCCACGAGCATTTCTATAGGCAGGGATGTGGCCGTGGCCTCAGGACACTCTGGGTGATTCCTCCCTGCCTTGCCCTCCTCAGACATCACAGGCTTCAAACTCCTGGTGCCAAGCACCAGCCCAAATCATTCACCCTAACGGATGAGGCACTGCCACGTGACTCTCCGCCTTTACAAGATATATCTGATGTTTTAAAATTCTGTTCTTCCATCTCTTTCTGTCCTAAATTAGACGGGAAGGGTGTGGTCGCACGGTAAGAGGTTTTTGGCAGGAGGGTCTGTGGTGAGGGGTCTGTGTACCCGGTGACCCTGCTTTGACTCCCCAGCGCCACTGAGGCAGCTCCTCAGCATTTCCCTGAGCTCCCACCCCCATTGTTTCCTGAGCTGGGGAGCCAGTGTCCAGCCACCCAGGTCTTTGGACAGCAGGAGCCCAGGAGGTCCTATTCTGGGGACAGGAACGGACAGGTCCTGGAGAGGGGCTCTCTGGGGACTCCCATCCCAGAGTCCCGGGAGACCCGGACGAGGACAGAGGCTGCTGGGGACAAAACTGCCGGAAGTCTTGCTGGAAATGGGCCCGGGCTTGATCCTGTGGCCTCGGAGCCATACACTGACCAGTGCAGGGCCAACGCAGGGCCTTTTCTTACCGTCCGTTGCGCTCTGCGAATTTCCAACGATCTCCTAGAGATGACACCTAGAGGTGACCCGTAGATGACCCGTGGAAGGGTCACCATCTGGAGGTGACCCCTAGATGACCCCTCGAAGGGTCAACAGGGGGAAGGTGTGATGGGGCCACTTCTCCCTCAAGCATCCTTGAGAGAGGGTCCCCGAGGGGCGGGGCCACGAGCTTTTTTTATAGGCAGGGAAGGGGGCGTGGCCTCGGGGCTGCAACCCCATTGGCCAGGGAGAAATCTAGAGCTCCCAGGGGCAACCTCACAATGAAGGCTGCACCAGCCTCTGCCCTGGTGGGCCTGACGGGCCTCCCCACCCCCACCCGGACCCTCGGGCACTGCCCTCTACCGACGATGGTGGCTTGGAACTCTGTGGGCCCCACGGTGGGCCAGGAGCACTGACCCTTTCGGTCTCCCGTAGCTCAGTCCACGACTTTCTCATTCCCAGAGATCACGTCCCCCCATGCCCAGGCTGGGGTGCAGCTGCCAGGATTAGCCCCTGAGCAACCCTAGGTCTGGCCTGGCTGCTGCTGTGGGAGCCCAGTTAGCCTGGCAGAGGGGCTGTCCTGGTTGCTGTCCCAACCGCCCCTCACTCCCTGCCCCTCTCCTTTGACTCCTTGGAGCCCCTGCCCCCCTGCCCTGCCCCTCTCCTCTCCTGAAGCCCGCAGAGTTCTTGCTCCCGCCTTATCCGGTGTCCACGTTCTCTCTGTCCTTCTGTTTCTGCTTCCTCCCAGACTGGCAGCAGCGAGTTTGTGGGGCCGTTGAGCCCCCAGACCCAGTCAGTCCCTGACCAATTCACCCTGTTGCTCAGAGACTTCCCTTTCTGAGTCCTGGAGGACTCTTAATGACCCCATAGAACCTCCCCACCCCAGCTCTGCCCCTTTCTCTGAGACTCAGTCCATCCTACTGGGAGCTGGACACCAGACTTGGCCTTGGGGAACCTTGATGCTTCTCTGCTGTTGATCCCGGCGTGCTCTGGAAATCCCTCTCAATACACACACTCCCAACTAGGGCCACTAAGTCTGGCCACGCTGCCCTCACGAGTCCTGCAGCCTGAAAGCAACCCCAACTCCCCCATATCGCCCGTGCCCACTATGTCATCCACGAATGCACCTGTCCTCCCTGCCCTGACCACATTCAGGCCCCAGTGGTCTCCGGCTGTGTCCTGTAGCTCTGACATCTCCCCCTCTCACTTTCGCTGGGCTGAGAATCAAATTTATCTCTGATGGTGGGGCACAGGGTCACTGTGGGCTTGTGCTGTCTGGGGAGCCTGTGGGAAGTGAAGGGTTCCACACTGGGGTGAGGCTCTGGGCAGAGAAAGTCCATCCAGTCCTTGAGAGGTTTGGGAAATACCTGGAGGTTTGCAGGTCCTTTACCAGAGGCATGATCTGGCCACTAGGGGGCCATGCACCCAGGAAGCATTGGGGGCAAGGTGGGGGCTCTTCCCGGTGGGCACTGCAGAGGGGCTGTAGACGGAACAGGCACCATGGGCATGGGCATGTCATGTCAGGTTCTGATCCATGGGGAGACCCCCACAGGACAGCTCATGCTTCATCAAGAAGCATGAGCCGTTCCCTGGCAGGACCCACCCACCCAATGCCACACACCCACACAGGCTGGGATGCATCCATTTGTAGAAACAATCTTGGAAACAGGACAGTGGCTGTCAGGGAGACTGATTCAGCCCTCTCCCCTCTCTCTCCTCTGCCACCAATTCATGATCCCCTAAACTGTCCCAGGTAGTGCCTAGAACTCAGTTGCTGACTGTTCCAGCCTCTATCCTTTTCAGGGCTTCCTTTCCCAGAATAGAAAACGTGCACTGGAGGAGGGGGAGCTCTCAGCTCAGACTTTTGCTTGGTCTGTAGCCCATGAACCGAAGGTTTGAGTGTTGCCTCATTTTCCCTTGGCCAAGGAGGGGTAGATGGTTGTAGCCAAGTGCCGTTTTGAAAATCGGATGCTCTGAATGAGTGTTTCCTCTAAGCACTGAGATCCTTCCAAGTACTGCTTCATTGACCCTCATGGCCTGTGTACATACCTGAGAGGTTTGGGGTTTGTGGGGATCTCTACTTGCTCCAGCCTTTGTGATCAGGAGACCCTGCAGTGCCAGGGAACATTCTTGACCCCTAGCATCCCAAGCCTGTACTGAGTCTCCTGAGACTTCTCTCTGGCCTTCTGGACAGAATTTTAACTCAAAAAGTGGAAAATGCCATGGACCATGCAAGGACAGCCCACAAACCGGAAATATCTCAACATTTAGGTGGGAAAGCAGGGGTGAGGAGGCATTCTCCACTCCTCTCTCCGGGGGTATAGTCTAAGGTGGAGGGTGGGGAGGTGGTCATTTCTTATTGCTACTCTTTGGACTATTTCTATGGGGGTGAGTATTTCTGCTCCTGGGACTCCTTATTGTGTAGTGTTGGAGGACATGTCTCCTATCTGAGCTCTGTTCTCTGTTGTGGGACATTTCTCCCCCCAGAGCTCTTGTTTCTAGTTTGGAAAACAATTTTCCCCAACATCCCTAGTGTTTTTTTCTGGAGGAAATTTCAGCTCTGCTCATCCCTGGTGCCGAGTAATTGTGAACATTTCTGTCCTCGGAACCCTGCTGTCTATTGTGAGGGGTAACCTCTGCACTCCATGTCACTGGTGCCTACTGCTTGGGGCCTTTTTTACCTCCCAGACCACTAGTGTCTATTATTGGGGGATATTTCTGCCCCCCACATCCCCGGTGCCCAGTGTTGGGGGACATTTCTGCCTCCAGATGCACACTCTTCCCCACACCGCCAGCTTGTCCTTCTTGAGTGTTACCACCTCTAGCTCCTCGGGCTTTATGATCTCCACTGTGTTCGCCTCCACTTCAGTGCCCTTAGATTGACTGAAACTGGATAGACTGCGGGGCAGCCCCAGGCTCTCAGCCAACCAAGGGAGGTGGAGGGCTCGGGAGCAGGGTCCGCCTGGTTCTGCCCCCCCCCCTGTGTCCTGCCTCTTGACCCCCACTGTGGGCTTCTTCCTCCTGAGGACTCTGACACACATTTTCAGGACACTTTTCTGTCAAAGCAGCAGCCAAGTCCTGCCCTGAGTCAGGCCACTGTGGACTGTCCAAGTGGACTGTCACTGCTCAGGCAGAGTCACGACTGGAGACCCAGTGCTGTCACCTCCTTCCCCTCCCTCACCCCTACCACCTAACAGGGAAATCCCTCTTATGGCCTCTAAGAATTTGAGCAGTCCTTCCTTAGGGCACTGGGAAAAGGCCGGCCCTGTCTGCTTGCAGCACTTTTCTTTGGGTGTTAGCACCACACCCAGACATGCTCAGGCTTTACCCCTGACTTAGCTCAGGGACCATACCTAGTGGAACTAGGGGGGCCCATTGATCCAACGTCAGCAGTGTGCAAGACGATCACTTTATCTGCTGGACTAATGCCCTGCTCCAAGAGGTATTTTTTTTTTCAGCTGCTTCCCACCTAAATCTCCTTCCTGTAGAGTTGGGCTCCCTTAAAGATGCCTCACTCCCCCTTCTGTACGGCACCGTGCCCAGGGAGACAGCCCCGTGGAACCCGAGGCTTCCACTCCCGAGCACTTTCAGACTTTTCAAGAATGGGCCCCAGGGATATTGCAGGGTTTAAGGTGCTTGCCTTGATGCGGCCCAGCCCTGTTCAAGTCCTGATACTAGGATCTCCTGAGCCCTGCTGTAGAGGAGAGTGCACCTCTACCCACATTTCTCGCAGGCTAATTTCAGACAGGCTACCCTGGGGAGCAGGATCTGCAATGAGGCACAGGGTCTGGGAGAGACGAGACAGGCACTGAAATCACCCGGGATGGCCCAGAGGTGGTCTGTCACACTGTTCAACGTAGAAACCTGGGAAAATCCCCCGAATTTTCCTACGTTATTGATATGCTCCAGATCCTTCTCTGCACCAAGAAAGCTTGGTCATTTCCTGTTCCATACTCTCCTGTCAGCTGCTTGCTAATACCCCGTCGCCCATCAGATCTGCTGTAAAACTGATCCCTCGCCTTGTGCGGTGTTCAGACTTTGGAGCTGTTCATTCCATTACCACTATTATCTCATCATGTTCTCCCACATTTCAAAATGTGCTTTTTTTTCCTTTATGGGTCACACCCAGCGATGCACAGGGGTTACTCCTGGCTCATGCACTCAGGAATTACTCCTGGTGGTACTCAGGGAACTATATAGGATTCTGGGAATCAAATCCAGGTCAGCCGTGTGCAAGGCAAACACCCTACTCACTGTGCTATCACTCCAGTCCCTGCTGCTTGGTTTTTAGTTAGCTTCAGGCAGAAATTTTGGCAAAGTTCGTATGAGTTCATAGTCGTTGAAAATTCAAAGTTATATTAGTGCTACAATTCTCATTTGTGAAACAACAAAACTCACTACCAAGCAGGGGAGAAAGCAAGACAAGACCAAAAGGAAAAAGAGCAACACCCAAGCAGTGGCACCTGGTGCCCAGGAGGAGTTGGCAGAGATCAGGGCAGCTGGGTGGCACTGCCACTCGTCCAGTGGAGACAGCACTACCCCAGTGAAGTGGTTAAGGCCAGACCCAAGCACCTCCAGTGTGCCCTTGGTCTAGAGGAGGTGAGAACTGGCAGGGCAGACAAGGGGCAGGGAGAAAGAGGGGAGCCAGAGCAGGAGCAGGAGTCAGGGGTGGAGGATGCGGAGGGGCAGAAGGCAGGCCCCAGATCATTGCCCCAGAGGGCCATGACATGCTGCAGGAGAGAACAAAGTGCCAATATGACACCAGACAAACTGTGCCCCTCTGTGAATGGGAGTGGCAGACATTAAATGTTGGGTACCTTCCAGAAATGTCTACTGACACCAGGACCACTAGGACAGTCTGACAGAGTCACAGGAAGTCCCCAGGCAGGCAGGGAAGGCAGAGTAACTTGGTACCTACACTCCCAAGAAGAGCCTCGTGGAAACGGTCGCCCCATGACCTCAAGACAGGGCAACATAGGAAGCAGAGCTCGATGAAGGTATCGGAGGTGCAGCCCTTCCCGGCTTTTGCTGGGCCTGAGAATCCACGGTCTCAGGAGATGCTGGGGGTTCCATATGGAAAACAAGGCTCTCCCTGTTCCCCACTTTAGTATCTTATTGGCGTTCGATCTCCCGACAGAGCTAGAAGAGCAAATAAATGTCCACCTTGACACTGTGGATTCCCCCTTTGGAAAATACCCTCTCCAGGCGCTCTCTAATTGCAGTATCATGCCCCTCTGCTGGTAAACTCATGCTAGGAGTGAGCCTCCAAAGACAGCTGCAATATCTGGTAGCCCATGAGTTGTGGCTAGGGATAGGGAAAGATACTGCGCAGGTCTGGGAGGCAGGAATAGTGGTGGGATGCAGCTCAACTGGGAGCAACCCATTGGCCTCAGTTGAGAAGTCATGACCAGCGCCGAGTCAGTGTGTTCGCTCCTGCTGGTCACCTTGTGGTACCCAGCCCTTCCACTCTCTTGAGTCTGTTTTCCTCTAGTGCCCAATGATTGACCGGCCTGAACCTCAAAAGATGTGTTTCCCCCTTTGCAAATTGTTCCAGGAAGCAGACCCCTGTTTGCGTTTGGGCCAAAGGATCCAGAGACAGGAGGAAACCTCAGTTACTGTGGACCCATTGCCCAAGGATTCAAAAACTCGACCACCTTCTTCAGGAAGACCCTAGCTCTGGACTTAAGAAAATCCTCGTTGGGGCCCTGGAATGGACCATCCTGCAATCTGTAGATGATAAGGTCTTAGTGTCAGAAGCCCAAGAGGACTGAAAGAGAGCCTCAGAGGCACTGCTCCAGCTCTTGGTTGAGGCTGGGCACCAGACCTCCTGGAAGAATGAGCATTTAGAAGTGAAAAAAAGAAAAATAACCCCAAAAAACCCTTTCTAATCAGCAGTAGGGCCCAGAGGCAAAGAGGTTGATCCTCTTAGTGCCTGAGAAAGGGCACCAGGTTCTAGGTGCCCTGACCCAGGGTAGGGCCATTGGCAGAGGTCTGGGAATACCTGTCTCTGAGGCAGGGGGCTCTGATCTCTCGCTGTGCCACAGAGGTAAACAAACTATCTACCTCCAGGTCCCCATTCAGGGGTGACACTCATGACTAACAAAGGGCCCCAGTGGCTACCAATTGCCCAGATGGCACAGTCCCTGGGATTATGATGTGAAAACCCACATCTAACTTTTGCAACTCTAGATTAATCCCCTAGCCTTTCTGCCTACCGGATGGGACCCCATCCTCTGACTTGCAAGAAGCAGTGGATTACATCTCTTGCTCAGAACCACTGAACAGTTCAGGAACAGTTTCCAACCTGAGTGGCATCTGGGTAAAGACCATAATAAAGAAGCCCTGAATCCCTCTGGAAAGGCTGGGGGGGGAGGGGTGCGCTCCGAGAGGGATAGGGACAAGCGCGAAACATGGTGAGACCCCATGATCTCTTAATTTTCATATTAAAAATTGAAATTTATTTCTTTGGATTTTTTACTGGTTCTTTATTTTATGTTTGAGTTTGTTCCTGCACATATGGATGTGTTGGAGGCTGTGTAACTATTTTTTTATTCAAGAATTTTTTTTATTATTTTTTTATTAGTGAAACACCATGAGGTACAGTTGTAGACATAAATTTTTTGCTTGGGTTTCAGTCACACAATGATCAAGTACCCATCCTCCACCACCACGGGTCCCAGCATCCCTCCCACCTCCCTTCCCCCTCCTTTCCCAACCTACCTCTGTGGCAGGGGATTCCCCCTTGTTCTCTCTCTCCTTTTGGGTGCTGTGGTTTGCAAGAGAGGAACTGAGTGGTAGTCATGTTTGGTCTACAGTCTACTTTCAGCATGCTTCTCCCACCCTGGGAGGATCCTCCCAGCACCCTTGATTTGGTGCCCTCTTCTCTAGCTGAGCTTCCTTGGAGACTGTGTAACTTCTTTACTTGCAGAGTACGAGTCTCAATGTTGTTCTGTTTGGGTCATCTCGCCACTCCTAGTACGCAGCATCCCTGCCATGGGGGCACATCTGCAATTGCATTGTGTAGCCCCATAGCCTCATAGTCCCGTAGTCCCATTCCTCAATGGGAAGGGGCAGAGGAGGGGAGAAGGGAGGGGGCAGGAAGGAGGAGGGGGAGAGGAGAAGAGCGGGAAGGAAGAGGGAAGAAAGATAAGGTTGGGGTAGATGAATATGATTTTGACAGGGTAGGTAAAAGACGGAATTACAGGTGAGTAAGAATTCTGTTGAACCATTTCTGACTCTTGGGGGGAACACATCACTTTCAGGCAGGTCACTTCGAGCCCTGGGATGGGTGTCTGCAGCCTCCTTACCTCACGGGCATCACAGTCTGTCTGATCTTCTGCCAACACAATTTGTCTTTGACGGGTTGTTGGCTCAGGTCTGTCTTGGATCTGGGTGTGATTTCCACCTCTAGTTGAGAGGGAGGATGGGGTGTGCATGGGGTGTCTTTAGGAAGGACACTGCCTTCTGGTTCTCACAGAACACTTGGGGTTCCAAGGCGGGTGTAGCCCGTAGGATGGCGGGGATCAAACCCAGATCAGCCACGTGCAAAGCAACAACCTACCACTGTACTATCGCTCAAGCCCTTGAATTTCTTCTTGGAGGAAGTTTCTGTTCATTATTCCTCTCTGCATTTGTTTGATGGGGTTGGGAGATATTTTTTTTGTAAAGTTCTACCAATGTGCTATATAACTTGTATATTAGCCTTTTCTCAGCTAGGTATTGGGTAAATAAATTTTCCCATTCTGTGAGCTATCTTTGTAGCTTAGACGCCATTGCTTTTTATTTTTTTTTAAAAAAAGCATTAGATTGGTGTATCTTTGATTTTTCTGTTCTCTTTTCATGCTTGATGTTTTGCTGACTTTTTTCAAAATTTTTATTTTGTTTTTATAAAGTTGTTTACAATAATTTATTACATTTAATATTCAAACACCAATTCCACCAGCATCGTACCTTCCCACCACCATATTTTGAATGTTACCACTCCAAATCTTAGAGGTACTCTCCTGGGGTCATTAACATCGTACTCAGGGGCATGCAGATGACAGGCTCTAGACATGGTGAATCCCATGGAAAGGACCACCCACAATCTAGAAGCAACTGCCAACTGCTGGCAGGACACACCTCGCCCAAGACACATACCCACACGGCCTGGGATGGATCCATTCATTGAAACAAGCTTGGAAATAGGACAGTGACTGTCAGAGAGTGACCCAGCATGCCTCCTTCCTCTCTCTTCTCCTCAAATCATCAGTGCCCAACCAGCCCCCAAAGAGTGTCTAGAACTGGTTGCTCTGATGTTTCCAGCCCCCATTAGCTTCAGGGCTGCCATATGGAGAAACGGGACTGTGTACTGGGGAGGGAGAGCTCTCACCTCAAGCCCTTGTTTGGCTTTTGGAGCTATCATGACTGAGGTTGGAGTGTGGCCCAGTTTAAATTTCTGCTCCCAACATGCCTGGTGCCTAGAGGTAGGAGACATTTTTGTCCCACTGATCCCTGCGGTCTAGTGTTGGGGGACCTTTCTGTCCCCTTGATCCCTAGGATCTAGTGCTGAGGGAAAGTGGAAGAGCGCGAAGGAGGGAGGAAGGAGGAGGGTGGGAAGAACTGGATCAGGGCTAGATTAGTTGGAATTGAAGAACACAGGGTACATCATCAGGGTAGAAAAAGTGGATTAATGGTGAACAAGCTTGCCAGCTGAACTCAAGCGGACGAGCTGGATTCTGGTTATTTGGGGGCAGGTCATTACAGGATCCGGATCTGAGGTCTGCAGCCTCCTGTTCCTCACAGACAGGAACAGGAGGGTCCCTCTGGGTTCTTCACACAATCCATCATCCCGCTCCCCAGGTCTGGACACCAGACCTTATTCTCAGACCTTAGTCATCCAGATCCTTAGTCTTCTCACATGCCACCAGCCTGTCTTTCATGAACATCATCTCGAGTTCCATAGAGGTCATGGTCTCACAAACTCCACTATGTTCACCTCCAACTCCGTGTTCTTCGACACTGGATTGACTATTGGGAACTCCAGGGTCTCAGCCAAGCAAGGAAGGTGGATACATCTCAGTGGTCCCGCCTGGCTCCACCTACCATATAGCCCCACCTCCAGATCCCCATCAGGAACTTCTCCCTCCTGGAGACCCACCACACTCTCACCCTCTTCAGGGTACCCTTGGAATTCCAGCAAGGCCTGGGGCTCAGTTGCTCCTGATTTCAGGACTGAGGATTCCCTAAAGATGAAGGCACCAGGTGAGTATGCAGGTCTAGGGCCGGATGCGCCTTCCTGTCCCTGAGCCCCTGCCCACCCCCTCACCTTGGTTTCCCTCAGCTCCCTGAAGGTGGCCTCCAGCAGGGCCTGCTGCTTGGTTAGCACCTTCTGCAGCTGGTCCATGAGCGGCTGGTGCCTCAGAACCTGCTCGACCTTGGAGCCCAGGTGAGTGGGATATCCAGGTATGGGGTTGCAGCTGTGTGCTGCTTTTGATACCATTAGGAGCATTCCAGGCTGCAGGCACTGCACCTTCTAGTCTTGCATGCACATCTCTGTCATGAGACAGGGCCGAAGGCTGTCCAGATCCCACCACAACATTCAGGGCCCAGACACTCACACACAGGCCCAAGGAAAACAGCACATGGGGTAACCTGTCCCCTGCACATTCCCCTGGGGGTCTTTCTCCAAAGGCCTAAGAGATGGGGCCTCCCCCTACCTCGACCCAGCAGCCTCCCCGCTACTAGTACCCTCTCTGTGCAGTGAGGGCCAATCCGCACCCCCAAAATCCCTCTAGCCTCTTCTAGATTTTGATACATTATAGTGGGTGGCGTCCTGGCCTGTCCTTCCTCCCACCACCCCAGGCGGGCTCCTACCCTCACAGTGGGTCTCCCCCGGCACCTTCTGTCATTTCTCCATATCCACCTTGTCCTGATTCACTCCCCTTGCAGCCGATCCGGAGGTGGCTCTGCAGTAGCACCTGCTCCTCCTCCTGCTCATTCTCAGAGACCGACACTGGTCAGAGGCCACGTCCTACTGCGGGAGGCCAAGAACCTACTCCTTTTGCTGCTGCAGACACTCACCTGTTTGTCCTGCAGTCCCACCTGTGGGCACAAGGCTGGGAGTGAGGACAGGCAGCCAGGGTATCCTGCTCTGGGTCCAGGGATGTGGAGGTCAAGCACCGACTCCCAGGCCCAAGGCTGGCAGCGCCTGGGCAATCTGTGCCCTGCACAGGCCCCCATGGTCTTGCTCCAGGGGCCTAAGAGATGAGACCTCCCTTGACTGGGGACCCTGTCACCTGTCCTGTGCTCAGGGATCACCCCTAATGGTGCTCCAGGATCCATAGGAGGTGCCAGGAATCATCAGCCCAGGATAGAAGTATGCAAATCAGACACCTCACCACCTGTTCTAGCTTTTAATATATTACATTTCCTTGTTTCCTTTTTGGTTTTGGAACCACAGCAGGGATTAGTCCCAGCCATGCTCAAGGGACTCTATGGGACGCCAGAGATTGAAGTCAGATAACCCAAGTGCCCTTCCTGCTCTACTATCTCCCGGCCTCTTTTATCTTTTTCAAAATAAAAATTTTAACTTTCCGTTGATTTTTCTACACTGCATCCCGAAAGGAATACCAGTTTACAATGGTGCGTGTGAAATTCCCAAATGCTCCAGTGAGTCCCACTGCAATCAGAACCACCCCTCTAACTCTCCCCCGCTCTCTTTTTGCTATACTTGGACATTTTTGGAGGGACATACCCAGTGTTGCTCAGGCCTCACTCCTGGCTCTGTACTCAGGGACGACTCCTGGTGGGGTTTCGGGGATCAAATGCGGTGCCCGGGGTCACATCTGAATTGGATGGTCCACAAGGCAAATGCCCTTCCCTCTGGACCACCCCTCCAATCCTGCAAGATAGTTTTCTTGAAAAAAAAACTTACTCAGTAAGATGTGAAGGGAGGACGTGTTCAAAAGAGCATGTGGGCTGAAAGAGCTGACCACTCACCCTAACTTCTAAAGGCCAGTAACTGCCTGTACCTGTCAATCACAAACTGCCACTCGGGAAGTTCCCTTGGGCCTGTCCCCCACCCCCATCTCTGTACACCGAGAGGCCTCTGAAGGTCCCCTGCAGCATTTTCCCACTTCCATATCTAATGCAAATGAAATTTGTTTGCCATTCATAAATGCCCATACAGAGTTTCCTCTTAAAGTAAATGAAACAATCATTTTTAAAAAAGAGATTAAGTAATGACATGTTGAATGGTGCTCAAAGCAGGACACATTTGAACCACTGATCTACTCATCATGCACTGTCTCCAAACTCAAGTCCAGCATCACATTTCCACAATTCTATAAAGATCCCAGTGCCTCAACTGAGCTCTGGATTTCAACTCAGAAAATGTACTACACATCTAATTCTATAAATCCAAATATAAGCCATTCTCCTATTAAATTCTATTTTCATTGAATCGATGTGAGATAGACCCTTACAAACCTGTTCATGATTAGGATTCAGTCATCGTTGTTCACCCATCCCTCCACCAGTGTACATTTCCCACCTCCAATGTTTCCAGTTTCCCTCCCATCACCGCCCACCCACCTCTGCACCCAGGCCAGCCTTTTTTTAAAATTTTTATTAGTGAAACACCATAAGGTACAGTTATAGACTTACAAATTTTTGTGTTTGGATTTCAGTTATACAGTGATCGAGACCCATCCCTCCACCAGTGTCCATTTTCCACCACCACGGATCCCAGTATCCCTCCCACCCCCATTCCCTCCATCCCACTCTGGCTCTGTGGCAGGGCATTCCCTTTTGTTCTCTCTCTCCTTTTGGGTGCTGTGGTTTGCAAAAGAGGCATTGAGTGGCATTCATGTTTGGTCTATAGTCTACTTTCAGCATGCTTCTCCCATCCAGGCAGGACCCTCCCAACACCCTTTACTTGGTGCTCCCTTCCCTATCTGAGCTGCCTTTTCCCCCAGCATGTGTGGCTGGCCTCCAAGCCATGGAGCAAACCTCCTGGTACTTATCGCGACTATTCTTGGTTGTTAGTCTCCTATTTTGTTACTTTATATTCTACAGATGAATGCAGTCTTTCTATGTCTGTCCCTCTCTTTCCGACTCATTTCACTTAGCATGGTACTTTCCATGTAGTACCACTTGTATGTAAATTTCATGAATTCATCCTTTCTAACAGCTGCTTAGTATTCCATTGTGTAGATGTACCAAAGTTTCTTTAACTGTTGCCTACTGACCAGGTAAAAGAATGCTTGATTTTTCATTCCCCCTTTGTCCTGCTCAAAGCTGGGCAACTTCCCAGGTTTCCGGGCTTTCAGGGATTCCCCACAAAAACCCAAGCAAGGCTGCTATCAATGCGGACAGCCAGGCCATTTCAAAAAGGAATGTCCCAACAACCCCTTGAGGAAGAAGGGGGGATCACCCGGGCTATGTCCCAGATGCAAGAGAGGCAATCACTGGGCAGCCGAGTGTCGCTCCGGACCGGATAACTTAGGCAATCCACTGCTGCAGGGAAACGGCGGGAGGGGCCTGCCTCGGACCCTGCAAGCCTTCAGGCAGGAGGCCGATCAGACATCGGGTCAAAGTATCAGCCCGCTCCCGATAGCTTCCCTCCCTCTCTCAGGGGTTCCTCAATTCCCAGCTCAGGTCTAGACCTTTATGCCTCTGTCCGGGCGGTACTAACACCATCTATGGGAATTGAAAGTTTGGAGACGGGGGTCTATGGCCCCCTACCGCCCGGAACCACTGGCCTCATTCTAGGGTCAGAAAAGGCTCTCCTGCAAGGATTGCAGATATACCCAGGATCTATCACAGAGAGCTACATAGGACAAATTCATGTCTTGGCAGATTCCCCCCGTGGCATTGTGACGATAGAAAAGGGACAGCTGATTGCACGCCTGCTCCTCCCACCGACGTGGCAAGGCCCCACCTCGACGCTCTCGTTCCAGGGTCAGACAAACGGAGACTGCTCAGATAATCCAGCCCAAATATTTTGGATTGCCCATATGGCTTCCCGACCACGCTATGTGCTAAGAATCAACTCAAAGGAATTCTCTGGGCTATTAGATACTGGAATCAAAGAGATGTGCCTGAAGCTGGAGGTTCTTCGTCCTCTTAACTATTTCTTCGACGTTCTTGAAGGAGTTCCAAGCCGCTTTCTTCCTCCTGCGCAGCTCGGGTGCCAGGTCATTTGTCATGTTGACCTCTCGACCTAGGTACACATAGCTGTTGCATTCAGAGATGGTCGTTCCATTGAGAGCGAATGGGGCGTCAGGAACAAGGCTGTTTCTCATAAACATTGTTCTTCCTGCATTAACATATGCCTCAGAGACCTGGGCCCTACGCAAACAAGATGAGAACGCTATTCAGGTCTCCCAAAGAAGAATAGAAAGAGCTATGCTTGGAATATCACGTTTCACTCAAATGAGAGAACCAATCCGGAGTTCTGACATTCATCGAGGATCAAGGATCAGGGACGCTGTCTCATTTGCCAAGGTGTCGAAAATCAGATGGGCTGGTCACGTAATGAGATTTAAAGACGACCGTTGGACTAGAGCTGTTACTGATTGGATTCCACGGGATGTCAAGAGACCGCGTGGCCGCTCACCTACCAGATGGTCAGACTTCTTCGTCAAGATCATGAACGATCGGTTTGAGGCCCTTCATGTTCCCGGAGCGAACAGATGCCATTGGGCTACACTAGCACGCGACAGGGACAAATGGAGACGTTACTGGCGCCCGCTCGAGCAAATCGAGGACTAACGGGAAGTTAAGTGATTAAGTGATTAGATACTGGGGCAGATGTCTCAGTGATATCCAGTAAATATTGGCCTGCCAACTGGCCTGCCACAATGGCTACAGCCGTTTTGCAAGGACTTGGCCAAGTCCGACCCAGCCGTAGCGCCCAAGTATTGACCTGGGAGGACGCCGAGGGCCATAAGGGCCAGTTCCAGCCTTGCATTGTCCCAGACCTCCCCACCAATCTTTGGGGACAAGATATACTCTCAGCTATGGGCGCGGTTCTGGTTACATCACCCAGTCGCTCGCAGACATCGCCAGTCTCCTTTAAGACCATAGCCCATATCACTAGTGACTGCCCATCCTCCGGGCAGGAAAATCCCGTGACTTTAATGCCCGTTGAGGAACTGGAAGAAACTAGCCCTTTTTAATCGGGGCCACTGTCGAGCGGCCTCCCACCCCAATTACCTGGAAATCAGATGATCCAGTCTGGGTGGAGCAGTGGCCCCTACCTAAAGAGAAATTACAGGCCGCACATGCCCTAGTGTCTGAGCAATTAGAAAAGGGGCACATTACCCCATCCACATCTCCCTGGAATACCCCAATCTTTGTTATAAGGAAAAGGACCGGCGGGTGGAGATTATTGCAAGATCTCAGAGCAGTCAATGCCACCATGCATCCAATGGGGGCCCTGCAGCCAAGGGTCCCCCAACCCTCCACTATACCAAAGTCCTGGCAATTGTTAGTGATAGATCTTAAAGATTGTTTTTTCAATATTCCATTAGCTCCTAAAGATTGTCAAAGATTTGCCTTCTCTCTACCTTCCCCCAATTTTCAGGAACCCTATCAGCGCTACCAAAGGGTAGTCCTTCCCCAGGGCATGACTAATAGTCCCACTATGTGTCAGATATATGTTGCAGCGGTTTTAGCGCCAGTCCGGGATCGTTTCCCCAACGCACTTTGATCCATTATATGGATGACATCTTAGCCGCCTGCCCCACCAAAGACCTGTTACTTCAACTCTATGATCATGTCCGGGTCGCCCTGGAATCAGCAGGCCTTGTAATCTCCCCGGACAAGGTACAGCTCTCCCACCCATACAGATATTTAGGATACACCATAAACAAGGTGGGAATAGTGCGTCAAAAAATACAGTTTGCCACCTCCCATTTAAAGACTCTACACCAATGGCAACAGTTTTTGGGAGAACTCCAATGGCTCCGACCATCCTTCTCCCTGCCCACGGGAGAGCTCAAACCTCTTTTTGAACTATTGAAGGGGGATTCTGACCCCTCCTCGCCTTGTCAATTGACCCCAGAGGCACAATTGGCTCTTAGAAAAGCAGAGCATGCCTTAGAAGAAATGCAAATACACCATATTGATTACAATCTACCACTACACTTTATAGTGCTTGCTTCAGAGTTTGCCCCAACTGGAGTTTTCTGGCAGATTGGTCCATTATATTGGGTCCACCTCTCAGCTTCCCCCACCCGAACGGTGATTCCCTATCCCACCTTAGTTTCTCAATTACTCTGGAAGGCCAGAACCATAGGGTGTGCACTCTTTGCTAAGGATATGGACATATTGGTCGTTCCCTATTCCAAAGACATGATTAATAATCTGATGCAATATGATGATTCCTGGTGCCTTTTTGTCTGCTCCTTTAAAGGCCAAATTACACAGGCATATCCCAAACATAAACTCCTGCAAAGCTTCAGGATTTGCCCTATTATCTTCCCTCGAATCATAAAGACCACCCCCCTTCCGGGTGCACGGACCCTCTTCACTGATGGCTCTAAGAGCGGTCGAGCCGTAGTGGTTGATGGGCAGGATGTTCACGCCATACAGCTTGCTGAGACCTCGGCGCGATTTGCAGAAGTAACTGCTGTATTATTGGCCTTGCAGACATTCCATAATGAGCCCCTCAATATTTACACTGATAGTGTGTATGTTGCTAATATCTTCCCCCGATTAGAAACAGCACCCCACATAGGTGAGGGCTCGAAAATTTTATCTCAATTACAAACATTGCAACTGTTGATTTGGGCCAGAAAGGACCCCCTCTGTGTGGGTCATATTAGAGGACACTCTGGCCTCCCGGGACCCCTTGCAGAAGACAATGAACGAGCAGATAAAGCTACCCGCTTTATAATGACATCCCTAGAATGTGATAAGGCCATGCAGCTACATAAAAAATTCCACCTTAATGCCCAGTCTCTTCGTTTTCATACGGGTTGTTCCAAAGCTGAGGTTCTCTCCATAACCACTGTCTGTCCCGCTTGCGCTCCTTATATACATTCCCCATCCCTGGGAGTCAATCCTAGAGGACTGAGAGCAAATGGTATTTGGCAAATGGATGTGACCCACACTAACTCATTGGGTAACCGGCATTATCTCCATGTCTCGATAGACACACACTCGGGCATGATTTTTGCCTCACTACATGCCGGGGAAAAAACGAAACATGTTATAGATCACCTTAATGCTGCTTTCTCATATATGGGAAATCCCAGGCAAATTAAAACTGACAATGGACCGGCCTATACAAGCCGCGCTTTTCATTCCTTTTGTGAAACCTGGGATATTACACATACAACAGGCATTCCCTATAACCCCCAAGGACAGGCTATCATAGAGCGAGCGCACTGACATCTCAAAACTTACATTTCTAAAACAAAAGAGGGTGAGATCTACCAAGGCTGTCAAGGGCCACAAGCGCTCCTATCCACAACCTTATTCATTTTAAATTTTTTGCTCCTCGATGATTCAGGCCGCAGTGCAGCCCAACGTCACTTTGCTACTCCGGCTCCCCTTAAAGCAATGGTGAAATGGAAGGATCTGTCCTCAGGAACCTGGCAACCACCGGCAGCAATCCTTGCCATAGTCAGAGGCACAGTCTGTGTATATCCAACTAATACAGAAAAACCCATTTGGGTGCCGGAACGCCTGGTCAGGCCAATACATGAGCCCCCCGATCATTTGTCCCCCACAGCTGGGAAAAATAATGAAACTCACCTCCAGTGTACTTAGCCCTGAGACGAATTTCCTTCTCTTTTTTCCACAGGAACAAAATGACCACAATGACGCTTGTCGCCTGGACCCTCGCTATATTATTAATGAAGGACCCTACCGAAACTCATGGCAATCGACAACAACCATTCAGGCAGACCTGGGTCATAAGGAGTGGAGAGGACTATGAGGTTTGGAGTACCACAAGTGCCCCTCTTTTCTGAGCCATGCTCCATTCTGGTCAAGCCACACTGGGTCCTGCCTGGTTTGGCAGCACCCCTTAATCATTGCTTCCCTGACTTATATTTTTCCCTGGAAGACGCCTACCCCTTTCAGGATGGTTTTGAAAGGTCCGGGGCCAGAGCCTCTATGAGACGCAATGGCTTTTTCACCTGCCCCGGGTTCCGGACAGGCCAAGGGAGGAGAACCTGCGGTGGACCTGAATCTTACTATTGTGCCAGCTGGTCTTGCGTAGATTCTAACGATGGCTATTGGAAATGGTCGGTTGACCACGACCTGGTTAATATTTCTTATGCTGTGCCACTGAGATATGGCTCATATTCTGTACAATACCACCCCCAAATGCTTCTGGTCAAAATCTCCTACACTGATAAGGGAAGGTCGGAGACCCAATGGGTTAACCGCCTGAATTGAGGACTTATGTGGTATAGCAGGCCATGGCATGGGGTTATCCTGCAGATCCTCTTAAAAATCGAACCCGTGTGCTGGGAGAAGAGTGCTGCTTTTACGCCGACCACACGGGGGTAGTCGAGATTCCATGGCTAAGCTGAGACAAGACCTGGAACGGCGTAAGAAGGAGAGAGAGGCTCACGAAGGGTGGTTTGAGTCATGGTTTAATCAATCCCCCTGGTTCACCACCCTGATATCTACTATAGCAGGCCCTCTGATCATACTATTACTGATGCTTACATTCGGGCCCTGCATCCTGAGTCGACTTGTCTCATTTGTCAGAGACCAGATTGGCAGGGTTGATCGGCAAATCACTCAAATTCACTTTATGCAACTGAGAGAAACTAGCAAAGAGCAGCCCTATTCAGAAAGGTATTTCTAATGGGCCTGGGAAGCCTCTTCCTTTATCTGTTGCAGTGACCTGATCCCGTGGCCGGTACCGGAAAACGCAGGAGGAGAAGGAGTGCGGACCGGACCTGTACAGAACCCCCCCGATCACTGAACGAAGACATCCCCATCACCCCTCTACCCTACCCCTGCCCCTCTTTTCTGAGCCATGCTCCATTCTGGTCAAGCCACACTGGGTCCTGCCTGGTTTGGCAGAAATGTCATCAATCCTCCCCTGTGCCTCCTCGTGGTTAAGGAAGTATGCCCTTGCCCAGGATACCCAATGACGGGCAACTTCTGTCACCGCTGCGCACACCTAAGACAGGGGCTAAAGCATTCTCCCCAATGACGGGTACCACGGCGGGGCGACGGACGACCTAAGACAGGGGTCCTGGCGTGCCATAATTGGAAAAAGGGGTGAGATGTTGCCTACTGACCAAGTAAAAGAATGCTTGATTTTTCATTCCCCCTTTGTCCTGCTCAAAGCTGGGCAACTTCCCAGTATAGGAGGTTTCAGTTTGGGGGACAAAGCTGGGCAGCTTCCCAGTACATGACGTTTCAGTTTGGGGAAAATGCACCCTCGTAAATGATTTGTAAATGATGTACGAGGAACAGCAGTCTCTATGGATATGTCAAAACTGCAACAAAGCAGGCCGCTCCGACCGGTAGCGTTAGGTCGAAAGGGTCACCAGGTGGCTGACCAACGGTGCATGGCTCTGCCCACTGTGACTGACCAACGGTGCATGGCTCTATTCATTGTCCCATTCCCTTTCCCACGTCCCATCCCCTTTCCTTTCTTTTGGGTGGGTTGTGGAAACATACTTAAGTCTGTACCTGTGCTCTGAATAAACGCACGCATTCATGCCATCTCCTGAAAGACGGAACCCTGTGTGACTCGAGTGTTGATTTCACCCTGATGGTCCACCCTGGCTCGGCCCCACAGCGCCGGACGCGACATTTAACCAGTCATCCGTTCTCAGGCACTTGGGTTTTTTCCAGATATTCAGGTCAGCCTTTTTGGAAGAGGTTTTTATTATCTATCTTTCTCTCTGTTTGTTTCTGTCTCTGTCTGTCCCTGTCTCTGCCTTTCTCTCTCTCTCTCTCTCTCTCTCTCTCTCTCTCTCTCTCTCTCTCTCTCTCTCTCTCTTTCTCTGTCTCTATCTCTCTCTCTCTCTTTGTCTCCCTTTTTGTGGTTTACAATATAGATACTGAAAGGGTATCAGTAATATCCCTTTACCTAATTTTAACACTCAAGGATTTCAAATTTGGACAAAAAACAGAATTGTTTTTTCAGGCACGTTGGCCAGAGGGAGAACTGGAAATGGTCTCTGCTATGGATAACCAGGGAACTGCAGAAATGCAATGACTGACCACAGCCTGGGCCCTGCTCTCAGGGTCCAGACAAGTCCTGAAGATCGGGAGGTCTCCCAACCCCAGATAGGGATGGGAAGGACACCTGCCTGCCAGGACACTCCTACGGAAGATGAAGGTCCGAGGCCACCTGGGGTCACTAAGCTGGCCTGGTTTCTCATCTTCACAATGGCCAGGCCTGGGTAACCGTGACATGACATGACAGGTAAAATACTCATAGTATTATATGTGTGTCTCCTGGGTGGCTCACCACAGTCTTGGAAGAACAGAATGGGGGTCTGGTGTTCTTTGGGAGGTCAGGAACTGTGCTCAAGGGCCGATACTTTTTCTAAGCTGCCGGAGGTCAGAGCTGGCACATGTCCAGCACTCCCCTCACCCTGCCACCTTTATGCCCTAAGAGGAGTCTTCCACCTACCCCGTGACTTTCAGGAATTACAAGATGACATGTATTTCCTAGCCCCTGGGGAAGTACCTTGTGACCCTGGGGGCTCAGGCACCAAATTTCCAACTGTGGGCTAGTGTTGGGTAAGGACTGGAAGGAAGAAGCCCTCCAAGTGCCCCCTCCCCTGCCCCAGGAACAGACCCTTTTGCAAGGTACCTGAATCCCATGGCTCTCACAGCGGCAGGTGTCATGCCCTAGACTCACCACACTCAGGAAGACACAGGGGACCCAGAGAGTGTTGGCAGAAGAGGGGACCTGCTTGGTATCCCACTGAGCAGTCAGCCTTGCCCTGGCCGTGTCCCAGGAGCTGCCTGTCAGCGTAGTGCGGAGTGTGAGGATCCCATGGGGGCCTCATTGGGTCTCTGCTGTTTCCTAGCCTGTGAGTATTTCTCTCTTGCATCTACAATGTGGGGTCCCCGCCAAACTGACTCTGGAATTGATCTTTTAATGTGGGGTTGAGGGCATTGATTGGTCTAGGATGTTGACTCCCAAGTTCCAGGTAAAGCCCATATGTTTCCTTTGGTATTTGGCATGTGGTTCAGTGAGGATGTTGGGAATTTTCTACTGTGAAACTATGTAGACAGAAGGGCATCATTTCCCAGACCAGACTACCAGTGAAATGTTAGTTTTTCTCTCCTTGATGGCCTTGGTATTCTCTTGGGCTCCTGGCAAAGAGACCCCCACACAGACACTGCTTGATGCTTGATGCAGTCACAGGTGGGTCCTGATCTCATCCTGGACATTCATCTTACTAAAGCTTCAGTTTCCCAGTGATTGTCCTTGATTCAAACATTCTCAAATGTGCATCACGTGGAGGGCCTTGGATGGACCTCGGACAGGCGCCAGGTGACCCTGATTTGGACAAGGGAAGGCCTAAGGTCCCACATGAGATATGGTCCAGATTACATCATGGGACAGTCTCTGGCCAAAAGAATGGTCACAGACCCCTTGAGTCTGGGATAGACAAAATAAAACTGGCCCCTGGTTTGGAGTCTGGGGAGTAGGAGCAGATGACATGGGCCAGGAAAAGCCAACAGATCTGACCTTACATGCCTGACTTTACATTGAACTAAATTTGAAGGGGCAGATTAAAGGAATCTGTAATTCTCTTACTGAGCTTATGCAAGACGACAGGCAACATTGATGAGAAGAAAATTTCACCATTGCTGTAAACGTTTAACTTAAAGAGGTGAGGAAACAGAAACATCTGCATCAGCAACTTCTAACCGTGTCCAAATGTAGAACCGTGGGTCTTCTGGCAGGGAGAGCTGGAGGCATGCTGGGTGTGAGCAGGGCAAGAAACGCTCGGGTACTGAGGGTCTGCCCCAACGGCACTGTTGCCAGCACCTAGACTAGCCTTGGTCTCCTTGATCACAAATACTAACAGTAATAGAAATGGGGAGTTGTGCTGAGCCCCCAGGGTCCACTCTCTGGTGCACTGAGCTAACACCATGGATTGCCTGAGGCTGCCAAAGCAGATGCAAACTCTGCTGGTACCTGTAGAGACCAGACAGGGGAAGGAGACAGAGTCTGGTTGGGGAGGCGGTGTGCGGGGCAGGAATCCTGACAAAGGTCACCAGCAAGTGCAGACCTGGGTTCTAGTTTCATCTTGATTGACAGTTGACCCTTGATGAGCATGGAGTCATTGAGAATATACCCTGGATGGAAGGATCATGGCGGGGGTGGGGGGGCAGGGGGAGGATGTGCCTGCTAACTGTGCTCTGCTCCTTTGCCTGAGCAGCCCAGAGGTGAAAAAACATCACCCCATCCCCAGGGCTGATTCTGGTCTCCTCACTGCTCTGTGTGCCCCAGAGGCCAGATGGGGGCTGTGGTGATTGCGAACAGGAAGAGGGTCTCTGACTCAACTGGCCACCCAGGTAGAAAAACGCCTTACAGGTCCAGAATGCAATGGGCATTAAGGGTCCAGAACTAAAATGACTCCCTGGCTGCAGTTGCCTTTTCAATCAATGGGCCCTGGGCCTGCTCAGTGCCCAGCAGGGAGGAAAAGCTGTTTTCTCCAATGAGGAATGAACGCTGCTCTACTCAAACCAGTCAGGAGGGGGAGGGGGCTTTGAGCCAGTTGAAAGAATGAACTCGAGAAGGGCCAGGGAGCTGGAGGCTGGTCAGGCCCAACTTTGGTCAGATTTGGCCACTCCTGAGGGCCTCACTGTAGAATGGACATCTCTCAGAGTCAGGCCAGAAATGAGAAACAATCCCAGAGAGTCATTCATCACTAAGCATCGCCAGAAGATTAACCTGCAGGCGCTAGTTTGTCAGGATCAGCCGCAGCGGGGTGAGCTAAGGGACTCGCAAATGATTCTGTCTGCCAAGCCTAAGGGAGGGAAACAAGCAGGAAGCAAGAGGCAGAAGCGAAAAACTAGGCAGGACCTCTGAGAGACCCACTCTAGGAGGTGGAGAAGATGGATGAGTCAGGAATCACCGAATTTGACAAGAATCAAATGTGAGGTTTGCTCTGACAAAATGGTGACCAGAACCAAATGGCAACCGGCTGAGTGGACAGCAACATTCCTGGTGTCAGAGATCACCTTGTCCCAGGTGAGGAAGACAAGACTTAATGCCCACTTGGTGACAGGAAGCCACCAGGCTTCATTCCATGTTCCTTACCATTGACCCACGAACAGATGACTAGGACCAGACCAAGACAACTTCAAAGCCCCCTTCATCTAACCCAGGGCGCGGGTGTACCATTGCCTCACCTGAGGTTCGGAGAGTCCGCCTGGGAGCCCCCCAGTAAGCTACTCCTATTTCCTTAACTTTATTTATATGTCTCTGTCCCTCTGTCTGACCCAGATGGGGTTCCCAAATCTCTCACCGAGCAAGAGACTAAGGGAGAGCAGGTTACCCGAGTAGGATGGAAGGGGCTCACGGGAACGCTCGAACATTGAGCGTAGAAACTGGAGTCACCACTGTGGGAGCACCAGAGAGCAGTAGGCACCACTGCATGTTAGATGAAAGTTGGTACCGCAGAATCAAGGTAGCCTGTAAACAACCTACATAATCATGCTGTGGCCTGCTACTGCCCCTTTGGGGGATAGCTGGTTAGAGCCTGCACACATGGAATACACTAGGATGCTTCCAGCAAATTCTTGGGTGCCACCTGTCTTGGTGAGACTCTGTATGATCCTAAAAGGAAAAACTCCAAAGACAGTCGTTCAATGGGAGAACAGCTCTCACCACCGGCAAGGGGTGAGAGGGCTCAAGCCCCTGATCCCCACAGTCTCCCAGCTCCCCAAACCTCTAGGAAAACCTGGACTTGGTGTTTCCAGAGCCCAGGGGCCCAGAGGCAGGACACAGAGAACTAAGCCCAGAGCCCCAGTAGAAGCTTCGAGAGGGTGTGCAGGATATGTGTGAGGTGTGAAGATCCATGAGAGTGAACGGGCAGCCCCAGGCCCATGGTGCAGTTAGAGGGGAAGGGCTATGAACTGGGCACAGAGGGGTAAACCGGGACCAGCCTGTGCCTGCCCTGAACAGCCCTACCAGGCTGATCCCTGGTGCCTCCCCGAACCCTGGTTCCAATCCAAGTAGGAATGTGACAGGCAGGAAGGGGCATGGCTGACCAAATTCCTGGAAATTACTGGAACAGGATGGCTCTGCCTTCTGAGGCTTTGCCATCTGGTCTGATACATGAATCTGGACACACTTCTTGTCACCAGTAGAGTGTCACTCAGCCAAGGCTGTCCCAACAGGTCCAGGTGTGCAGGAGCAAAGAGAGTCGGGGCCTGGTTCTCTATTACGTGGGGTCTGACCGTGCTGTGATGGTGGCAGTGGGACTTGTATTAGGGAATCTGATGGTCCACAAAGAAGTGGGGCGCTATTATCAGGGATCAGCTCCGTACAGACTCGGGGACACTAGAAACATGTTCCATCCACGGCCCCATCCTGCTCCACTGATAACACACTGTCTTCCTGCTGGGGTGGGTGCCATCCAGGGGGAGCCTGGCTGAGGGGACAGCACCTTGGACCCACCTGCTGCAGGAGCACTTTCAAGTGCTCATCCTGAGAAACCTGATGTGGCCACTAGGGGGCAAAGTGGGGTCTGTCCCTGGTGCACTGCAGAGGGGAATGGGGAAACAGGCACCAGGGGCAGGGGAGGCCATGGAGGTGCTGCAGTGGAAGGCAGGGCTCTGGGTGCTGCATCCTGCCCTCCCTCCTGGGGACGCATCCGTGATTGAGACCTTCAACCCTTGGGGTGGACTCTCCTGGGGTCATTGACAGGCTTCACACAGGGGCAGGCAGGTGACGCGTCTTGGCATGGTGACATGGCCGAGGCTTCCCACAATCTAGAAGCAATTGTCAACTACTGGCCAGACCTGCCCCGCCCAGTGACACACACACCCACACAGGCCTGGGATAGATCCATTTATTGCAACAATCGTGAAAATCAGACAGTGGCGGTCAGGGAGAAAGCCCGCCTTCGTCCTTCCCTCTTCTCAGCCAGCAATACAAAGTCCCCAAACAGCCCCAAAGAGTGTGTAGAATCCGGTGACTGGATGGTACCAGCGGCCAAGCTTCAGGGCTGTCATGCGCAGAAACAGGACCCCACAATGGGGAGGGGAGAGCTGAGTTGTAACTTCTGACCTCCAAATCATTGTTTGCTAGTGCTTGGGGGATATATCTGCCATCCTGATCCCTTGGACCTTGTGGAGGGGGACATTTCTTCCCTCTGATCCCTCGGACCTTGCAGAGGGGGACATCTCGGCACCCCGATCCCTGGCGTCTAGTGGTGGGGGGGCATCTCTGGCCTCCCCGATCAATCGCGTCAAGTGGTGGGGGGGCATTTCTGGCCCCCCATCCCTGGCGTCTAGTAATTGGGGGGCATCTCTGGCCCCCCCAATCCATGGCTTCTATTGGTGGGGGGGCATCTCTTGCCGCCCCCGATCCCTGGCATCTAGTGGTTGGGGGGTATCTCTGGCCCCCCGATCCCTGGCGTCTCGTGGTGAGGGGTATCTCTGGCCACCCCAATAACTGGCATCTAGTGGTTGGGGGGGCATCTCTGGCCCCCCATCCCTGGCTTCTAGTGGGGGGGCATATATGGCCCCCCCATCCCTGGCGTCTAGCGGTGGGGGGGCATCTATGCCCCCCCCTTGATCCTTGCCCTCTAGTGGGGGGGAATCTCTGCCCCCCCCGATCCCTGGCGTGTAGTGGGGGGGGGCATCTCTGCCCCCCTGTTAATCCTTGCCATCTAGTGGGGGGGGGATCTCTGCCCCCCCCAATCCCTGCCGTCTAGTGGTGGGGGGGCATCTCTGGCCCCCCCTTGATCCTTGCCCTCTACTGGGGGGGGAATCTCTGCCCCCCCCGATCCCTGGAGTTTAGTGGTGGGGGGGCATCTCTGCCCCCCCGTTAATCCTTGCCATCTAGTGGGGGGAATCTCTGGCCCTACCGATCCCTGGCGTGTAGTGGTGGGGGGGCATCTCTGCCCCCCCGTTAACCCTTGCCATCTAGAGGGGGGGAATCTCTGGCCCCCCCTTGATCCTTGCCCTCTACTGGGGGGGGAATCTCTGGCCCCCCCCCGATCCCTGGAGTTTAGTGGTGGGGGGGCATCTCTGCCCCCCCGTTAATCCTTGCCATCTAGTGGGGGGGAATCTTTGGCCCCACCTTGATCCTTGCCCTCTAGTGGGGGGGGAATCTCTGGCCCCCCCTTGATCCTTCCCATCTAGTGGGGGGGAATCTCTGGCCCCCCCTTGATCCTTCCCATCTAGTTGGGGGGAATCTCTGGCCCCCCCTTGATCCTTGCCCTCTAGTGGGGGGGTAATCTCTGGCCCCTCCTGATCCCTGGCGTCTAGTGGTGGGGGGGCATCTCTGCCCCCCCTTAATACTTGCCCGCTAGAGGGGGGGGAATCTCTGCCCCCCCGATCCCTGGCGTCTAGTGGGGGGAGCATCTCTGCCCCCCCCATAATCCTTGCCCTCTAGTGGGGGGGAATCTCTGCCCCCCCCGAATCCTGGCGTCTAGTGGGGGGGCATCTCTGGCACCCCCATTTCCTGGGGTCTATTGGAGGGGGAAACAGTGCCCCTTGATCCCTGGGGTGTCTAGGGGTGGGGACATTTCTTACCCCACATCTCGGGGTCTAGTGGATGGAGACTTTACTGTCCCCCTGATCTCCCGTTTCTTAAGATGGAGAATAGTTGTGGCTTTGCCCTGATCCCTGGTCTTGCAGTGAGGGATATCCCTGGTTCTAGTGGAGGGAGAAGAGCAAAGGGCAGAGGAAGAAGGCAGAACTCGGGTGGCGTGGGGAGGACGGGCCTGGGCTAGATCAATTGGGTGAGAGCGGCAGGGTGCGTCGGTGCAGTAAAATCGAGGTGTCAGCTGGGTGTCAGGCTGCCAGTGGAGCTCTTGCTGACCAGCTGCGTTTTCTGGATTTTCGGCGGGTCATTACAGGACCTGGGTCCGATGACGGTGGACTCCTCTTCCTTAAGGACAGCAACAGGAGCGTCTCTGGATCTCACACAGGCCATGGTCCCTGCCCCCTGGGACTTGACTGACTCCTCCAGCTCCTGGACTCTGGCACTCCTCCTGCCTGGCCTCCTGTGCCTCCTCCTTGTCTGTGGCCTCCAGCTCCTCACGTTTTGTGTCCAGAAGCACCTGTGTGTTGTTTGTCTCCACGCCAATCCCTTTGGAGTGGATGGGATGTGGGGCAGCATAAGGGTCTCAACCACGGAAGGGAGGTGGGGGGCTGGGGGTGGGGCCGCCTGTCTCCCCTCCCCAGTAGCCCCGCCCTCTGACCCACAGGGGCTTCTTCCTGTCACTCACCCTTTTCCGGGACTCCTTTTCACTTTACCAGGTTCTGCAGCTGCTGTTTCTGCTGCTGAGTCCCACAGAAGAGCACCTGGGGTGAAGGCACTAGCTGAGGAGGCAGGTCTAGGGCCTTCCTGCCCCAGAGCCCGTGGCCCCTCTCTCACCTGGTCTCCCTCAGCTCCCTGATGGCGGCCTCCAGCAGGGCCTGCTGCCTTGGTGGCACCTGCAGCAGCTGGTCTATGGGCTGCTTCTGCCGCAGCATCCGCTGGTTCAGCTGCTCCTCCTTGGAGCCCAGGTGACAGCGGGCATCCAGGTGCTCTTGTCGGCAGCTGTGTGCATTTCCAGGTACCAGCAGAATCGGCCCCAGGGAGGCCATTGGCACTGCACCTTTTGGTCGTGCACCGGGATCTGTGGGAGGTAGGACAGTGTCTGTGAGGACAGGCAGGAGGGCCGACTACTTCCCAGCCAGGAGATGCAGGGCTCAGACCCTTAGCCACAGGCCCCCATGGTGTCTTTGTCCCAGAGCCTAGGAGTTGGGTCTCCCTCTGCCTCGGACCCTGACTCCTACCTGGCAACTGCCAACTCCAGACCCCTCTGTGTAGTGTGGGCTAGTCAGTGCCACCACAGCCCTCAGGGCATTCTGACCTGTCCTTCCTGCCATCACCCAAGGCAGGCTCTTGGCCTCACTGGTGGTCTCACCAGCCCATTTCACAGACCAGGAAAGTCACAGCCCAGAAGACTGAATGGTTATGCCCCAAGAATACCCCAGGGTGGAGGGGAGCTGATGGCCAGCAAACCCCTGCCCCCTCTCTCAAAACTCTTCGAGTACGGCAACTTTTCGTGGGCTCGCAGTGAAGACATGTTGGAATGATAGGTGATAATTGGAGATGATAGGAGACTCGTTCAGCTCCAAGACTGCGGAATGTTACCCAGACCTCTTCCACTGTTACAGAGACACAACTCGAGCCTGGCCCGGCTCCCGGCCGGCCACCCCACAGCCCTCAGACTCCAGGCGGCGCTGCGCCCGCTTCTCTCACCCCAGCTCAGTCCCCTCGGCCCCCAGTCGCATCCGCAGTTTTTCTCCGGGTTCACCTGTTGTTCCTGGAACCTCCTGCCTCCACCTGTCCTTCGAAATGTTTTCAACGATGTGGCTGTTTCGGGGGCACCGAGACGCCGGTAAACCTGAGAGGAAGCAGACAGTCAAGGACCCCAGACCTTCAACCCCACCCAAACTTCATGGTCCACAGCCCCGACTCTTGGTTCCTCCTGCTCATCTCGGGGGCTGCTCATTTCTCACCGCCATCTGCTGCTCCGGGCACCTTACTAAGTAGATTCTTTCCTGCTTTGGACCCACTGGAGCCCTCCTGGCAGTGCTGGCAGGGACACGAGGGACAACTAGAAACAAGCGTTCTATGTCCCGGCCCTAGAGCTCTCTGCATTTTCAGGGTTGTAACATTCTGGGGAGTGGACAGCTGACCCCATTTCCTCTGGCTGCCCGCAGAGCAGGACACAGGTGTGAAGGGACAGGGAGACTCGCCCAGCTCCTGCTCCCAGCCGGTCTCCCGTGTCACAATGCCCCATTCACAGGACCCCTCCCTGGAAACTCGAAGTCAGTCCTCCCCGACTTGCCCTCCTCGGACATCACAGATTTCAAGCTCCTGGTGCTGTGCACCAGCCCAAATCACTCAACCCTTAAGGATGACGCTCTAAATTGCAAACTTCTGCCTTTATCAGATACACTTGATGTTTTAAAATTCTGTACTTTCAGCTCTTTCTGTCCCAAACAAGAGGGGAAGGGTGTTTTTGCACAGTTAAACCCACTGCCAGGTGGGTCTGTGGTGAGGTTTCTGGGAGTCAGGGACCCTGCTTTGACTCCCCAGCTCCTCAGTGATGCCCTGAGCTCCCACCCCCATTGTTTCCTGAGTTGGGTGGGCCAGCGTCCAGCCACCCAGGTCTTTGGTCAGCGGGAGGCCAGGAGATCCTATTCTGGTGGCAGGAGGAAACAGGGCCTGGAGAGAGGGTCTCTGGGGACTCCCATCCCAGAGTCCCGGGAGACCCTGGCGAGGACAGAAGTTGCTGGAGGACAAGACTGCCTGAAAACGTGGCTGTCAATGGGCGGAGGCTTTATCCTGGGCCTCCTGGCCACACACTGACCAGTGCAGAACCAGCGCATGGCCCAGGGCTGGCGGGTTAGCACCGACCTAGCACTTTTTCTTCCCATCTTTTCATGCTCTGCCAATTTCCAATGATCCCCTAGGGAAAGGGTCAACATGCAGAAGGTGCATTGGGGCCACTTCTCCCTTAAGCCTCCTTGAGAGAGGGTGTCCCGAGGGGCGGGGCCACGAGCATTTCTATAGGCAGGGATGTGGCCGTGGCCTCAGGACACTCTGGGTGATTCCTCTCTGCCTTGCCCTCCTCAGACATCACAGGCTTCAAACTCCTGGTGCCAAGCACCAGCCCAAATCATTCACCCCTAACGGATGAGGCGCTGCCATGTGACTCTCCGCCTTTACAAGATATATCTGATGTTTTAAAATTCTGTTCTTCCATCTCTTTCTGTCCTAAATTAGACGGGAAGGGTGTGGTCGCACGGTAAGAGGTTTTTGGCAGGAGGGTCTGTGGTGAGGGGTCTGTGTACCCGGGGACCCTGCTTTGACTCCCCAGCGCCACTGAGGCAGCTCTTCAGCATTTCCCTGAGCTCCTGAGCTGGGGAGCCAGTGTCCAGCCACCCAGGTCTTTGGACAGCAGGAGCCCAGGAGGTCCTATTCTGGGGACAGGAACGGACAGGTCCTGGAGAGGGGCTCTCTGGGGACTCCCATCCCAGAGTCCCGGGAGACCCGGACGAGGACAGAGGCTGCTGGGGACAAAACTGCCGGAAGTCTTGCTGGAAATGGGCCCGGGCTTGATCCTGTGGCCTCGGGGCCATACGCTGACCAGTGCAGGGCCAACGCAGGGCCTTTTCTTACCGTCCGTTGCGCTCTGCGAATTTCCAACGATCTCCTAGAGATGACACCTAGAGGTGACCCGTAGATGACCCGTGGAAGGGTCACCATCTGGAGGTGACCCCTAGATGACCCCTCGAAGGGTCAACAGGGGGAAGGTGTGATGGGGCCACTTCTCCCTCAAGCATCCTTGAGAGAGGGTCCCCGAGGGGCGGGGCCACGAGCTTTTTTTATAGGCAGGGAAGGGGGCGTGGCCTCGGGGCTGCAACCCCATTGGCCAGGGAGAAATCTAGAGCTCCCAGGGGCAACCTCACAATGAAAGCTGCACCAGCCTCTGCCCTGGTGGGCCTGACGGGCCTCCCCACCCCCACCCGGACCCTCGGGCACTGCCCCCTACCGACGATGGTGGCTTGGAACTCTGTGGGCCTCACGGTGGGCCAGGAGCACTGACCCTTTCGGTCTCCCGTAGCTCAGTCCACGACTTTCTCATTCCCAGAGATCACGTCCCCCCATGCCCAGGCTGGGGTGCAGCTGCCAGGATTCGCCCCTGAGCACCCCTAGGTCTGGCCTGGCTGCTGCTGTGGGAGCCCAGCGAGCCTGGCAGAGGGGCTGTCCTGGTCGCTGTCCCAACTGCCCCTCACTCCAGCCCCTCTCCTTTATCTTCTTGGAGCCCCTGCCCCCTGCCCTGCCCCTCTCCTCTCCTGAAGCCCGCAGAGTTCTTGCTCCCACCTTATCCTGTGTCCACGTTCTCTCTGTCCTTCTGTCTCTGCTTCCTCCCTGACGTGCAGCAGCCAGTTTGTGGGGCCATGAGCCCCCAGACCCAGTCAGTCCCTGACCAATTCCCCCTGTTGCTCACAGACTTCCCTTTCTGAGTCCTGGAGGGCTCTTAATGACCCCATAGAACCTCCCCACCCCAGCTCTGCCCCTTTCTCTGAGACTCAGTCTATGCTACTGGGAGCTGGACACCAGACTTGGCCTTGGGGAACCTTGATGCTTCTCTGGTGTTGATCCCGGCGTGCTCTGGAAATCCCTCTCAATACACACACTCCCAACTAGGGCCACTAAGCCTGGCCACGCTGCCCTCACGAGTCCTGCAGCCTGAAAGCAACCCCAACTCCCCCATATCGCCCGTGCCCACTATGGCATCCACGAATGCACCTGTCCTCCCTGCCCTGAGCACATTCAGGCCCCAGTGGTCTCCGGCTGTCTCCTGTAGCTCTGACATCTCCCCCTCTCACTTTCGCTGGGCTGAGAATCAAATTTATCTCTGATGGTGGGGCACAGGGTCACTGTGGGCTTGTGCTGTCTGGGGAGCCTGTGGGCAGTGAAGGGTTCCACACTGGGGTGAGGCTCTGGGCAGAGAAATTCCATCCAGTCCTTGAGAGGTTTGGGAAATACCTGGAGATTTGCAGGTCCTTTACCTGAGACATGATCTGGCCACTAGGGGGCCTGGCACCCACGAAGCATTGGGGGCAAGGTGGGGGCTCTTCCCGGTGGGCACTACAGAGGAGGTGTAGACGGAACAGGCACCATGGGCATGGGCATGTCATGTCAGGTTCTGATCCATGGGGAGACCCCCACAGGACAGCTCATGCTTCATCAAGAAGCATGAGCCGTTCCCTGGCAGGACCCACCCACCCAATGCCACACACCCACACAGGCTGGGATGCATCCATTTGTAGAAACAATCTTGGAAACAGGACAGTGGCTGTCAGGGAGACTGATTCAGCCCTCTCCCCTCTCTCTCCTCTGCCACCAATTCATGATCCCCTAAAATGTCCCAGGTAGTGCCTAGAACTCAGTTGCTGACTTTTCCAGCCTCCATCCTTTTCAGGACTTCCTTTCCCAGAATAGAAACAGTGCACTGGAGGAGGGGGAGCTCTCGGCTCAGACTTTTGCTTGGTCTGTAGCCCATGAACCGAAGGTTTGAGTGTTGCCTCGTTTTCCCTCGGCCAAGGAGGGGTAGATGGTTGTAGCCAAGTGCTGTTTTGAAAATCGGATGCTCTGAATGAGTGTTTCCTCTAAGCACTGAGATCCTTCCAAGTACTGCTTCATTGACCCTCATGGCCTGTGTACATACCTGAGAGGTTTGGGGTTTGTGGGGATCTCTATTTGCTCCAGCCTTTTTGATCAGGAGACCCTGTGGTGCCAGGGAACATTCTTGACCTCATGCATCCCAAGCCTGTACTGAGTCTCCTGAGACTTCTCTCTGGCCTTCTGCACCGAATTTTAACTCAGAAAGTGGAAAATGCCCTGGACCATGCAAGGACAGCCCACAAACCGGAAATATCTGAACATTTAGGTGGGAAAGCAGGGGTGAGGAGGCATTCTCCACTCCTCTCTCCTGGGATATAGTCTAAGGTGGGGGGTGCGGAGGTGGTCATTTATTATTGCTACTATTTGGACTATTTCTATGGGGGTGAGTATTTCTGCTCCTGGGACTCCTTATTGTGTAGTGCTGGAGGACATGTCTCCTATCTGAGCTCTGTTCTCTATTGTGGGATATTTCTTGCCCCAGAGCTCTAGTGTGTAGTTTGGAAAACAATTTTCCCCAACATCCCTAGTGTTTTTTTTTTTTTGGAGGAAATTTCAGCTCTGCTCATTCCTGGTGCCTAATAATTGTGAACATTTCTGTCCTCGGAACCCTGCTGTCTATTGTTAGGGGAAACCTCTGCACCCCATGTCACTGGTGCCTACTGCTTGGGGCCTGTTTTTGCCTCCCAGACCAGTAGTGTCTATTACTAGGGGACATTTCTGCCCCCCACATCCCCGGTGCCCAGTGTTGGGGGACATTTCTGCCTCCAGATGTACGGTCTTCCCCACACCGCCAGCTTGTCCTTCTTGACTGTTACCACCTCCAGCTCCTCAGGCTTTATGATCTCCACTGTGTTCGGCTCCACTTCAGTGCCCTTAGATTGACTGAAACTGGATAGACTGAGGGGCAGCCCCAGGCTCTCAGCCAACCAAGGGAGCTGGAGGGCTCGGGGGCAGTTTCCGCCTATTTCTGCCCCCAGGTGTCCTACCTCTTGACCCCCACTGGGGGCTTCTTCCTCCTGAGGACCCTGACACACATTTTCAGGACACTTTTGTGTCAAAGCAGCAGCCAAGTCCTGGCCTGAGTCAGGCCACTGTGGACTGTCCAAGTGGACTGTCACTGCTCAGGCAGAGTTACAACTGGAGAGCCAGTGCTGTCACCCCCTTCCCCTCCCTCACCCCTTCCACCTAACAGGGAAATCCCTCTTATGGCCTCTAAGAATTTGAGCAATCCTTCCTTAGGGCACTGGGAAAAGGCCGGCCCTGTCTGCTTGCAGCACTTTTCTTTGGGTGTTAGCACCACACCCAGACATGCTCAGGCTTTACCCCGACTTAGCTCAGGGACCATTCCTAGTGGAACTAGGCGGGCCCATTGATCCAACGTCAGCAGTGTGCAAGATGATCACTTTATCTGCTGAACTAATGCCCTGCTCCAAGCAGTATTTTTTTTCAGCTGCTTCCCACCTAAATCTCCTTCCTGTAGAGTTGGGCTCCCTTAAAGATGCCTCACTCCCCCTTCTGTACGGCACCGTGCCCAGGGAGACAGCCCCGTGGAACCCGAAGCTTCCAATCCAAGCACTTTCAGACTTTTCAAGAATGGGCCCCAGGGATATTGCTGGGGTGAAGGTGCTTGCCCTGATGCAGCCCAGCCCTGTTCAAGTCCTGATACTAGGATCTCCTGAGCCCTGCTGAAGAGGAGAGTGCACCTCTACCCACATTTCTTGCAGGCTAATTTCAGACAGGCTACCCTGGAGAGCAGGAGCTGCCATGAGGCACAGGGTCTGGGAGAGACCAGACAGCACGGAAATCACCCGAGATGTCCCAGAGGTGGTCTGTCACACTGTTCAACTTAGAAACCTGGGAAAATCCCCCAAATATTCCTACATTATTGATATGCTCCCGATCCTTCTTGGCACCAAGAAAGCTTGGTCATTTCTTGTTCCATACTTCCTGTCAGCTGCTTGCTAATACCCCGTCGCCCATCAGATCCGCTGTAAAACTGATCCCTCGCCTTGTGCGGTGTTCAGTCTTTGGAGCTGTTCATTCCATTAGCACTGTTATCTCATCATGTTCTCCCACATTCCAAAATGTGCTTTTTTTTCCTTTTATGGGTCACACCAAGCGATGCCCAGGGATTACTCCTGGCTCATGCACTCAGGAATTACTCCTGGTGGTGCTCAGGGAACCATATGGGATTCTGGGAATCAAATCCAGGTCAGCCGTGTGCAAGGCAAACACCCTACTCACTGTGCTATCACTCCAGTCCCTGATGCTTGGTTTTTAGTTAGCTTTAGGCAGAAATTTTGGCAAAGTTCGTATGAGTTCATAGTCGTTGAAAACTCAAAGTTATATTAGTGCTGCAATTCTCATTTGTGAAACAACAAAACTCACTACCAAGCAGGGGAGAAAGCAAGACAAGACCAAAAGGAAAAAGAGCAACACCCAAGCAGTGGCACCTGGTGCACAGGAGGAGTTGGCAGAGAGCATGGCAGCTGGGTGGCACTGCCATTCGTCCAGTGGAGACAGCACGACACCAGTCGTGTGGTTAAGGGCAGGCGCCAGCACCTCCAGTGTGCCCTTGGTCTAGAGGCGGCGAGAACTGGCAGGGCAGACAAGGGGCAGGGAGAAAGAGGGGAGCCAGAGCAGGAGCAGGAGTCAGGGGTGGAGGATGCGGAGGGGCAGAAGGCAGGCCCCAGATCATTGCCCCAGAGGGCCATGACATGCTGCAGGAGAGAACAAAGTGCCAATATGACACCAGACAAGCTGTGACCCTCTGTGAAAGGGAGTGGCAGACATTCAAAGTTGGGTAGCTTCCAGAAACGTCTACTGACACCAGGACCACTTGGACAGTCTGACAGAGTCGCAGGGAGTCCCCAGGCAGGCAGGGAAGGCAGGGTAACTTGGTACCTACACTCCCAAGAAAAGCCTCGTGGAAATGGTCGCCCCATGACCTCAAGACAGGGCAACATAGGAAGAGAGCTCAATGAAGGTATCGGAGGTGCAGCCCTTCCCGGCTTTTGCTGGGCCTGAGAATCCATGGTCTCAGCAGATGCTGGGGGTTCCATATGGAAAACAAGGCTCTCCCTGTTCCCCACTTTAGTATCTTATTGGCGTTCGATCTCCAGACAGAGCTAGAAGCGCAAATAAATGTCCACCTTGACACTGTATATTCCCCCTTTGGAAAATACCCTCTCCAGGCGCCCTCTAATGGCAGTATCATGCCCCTCTCCTGGTAAACTCATGCTAGGAGTGAGCCTCCAGAGACAGCCACAATGTCAGGTAACCCGTGAGGTGTGGTTCGGGATAGGGAAAGATACTGCGCAGGTCTGAGAGGCAGGAATACTGGTGAGATGCAGCTCAACTGGGAGCAACCCATTGGCCTCAGTTGAGAAGTCATGATCTGCGCCGAGTCAGTGTGGTCGGTCCTGCTGGTCACCTTGTGGTACCCAGCCCTTCCACTCTCTTGAGTCTGTTTTCCTCTAGTGACCAATGATTGACCGGCCTGAACCTCAAAAGATGTGTTTCTCCCTTTGCAAATTGTTCCAGGAAGCAGACCCGTTTGCGTTTGGGCCAAAGGATCCAGAGACAGGAGGAAACCTCAGTCACTGTGGACCCGTTGCCCAAGGATTCAAAAACTCGGCCACCTTCTTCAGGAAGACCCTGGCTCTGGACTTAAGCAAATCCTCGTTGGAGCCCTTGAATGGACCATCCTGCAGTCTGTAGATGATAAGGTCCTAGTGTCAGAAGCCTAAGAGAACTGAAAGAGAGCCTCAGAGGCTCTGCTCCAGCTCTTGGTTGAGGCTGGGCACCAGACCTCCTGGAAGAATGAGCATTTAGAAGTGAGAAAAAGAAAAACAAATAACCTAAAAAAATCAGCAGTAGGGCTCCAGAGGCATAGAGGTTGATCCTCTTAGTGCCTGAGAAAGGGCACCAGGCTCTAGGTGCCCTGACCCAGGGTAGGGCCATTGGCAGAGGTCTGGGCATACCTGTATCTGAGGTAGGGGGCTCTGATCTCTCGCTGTGCCACAAAGGTAAACAAACTACCTCCAGGTCCCCATTCAGGGGTGACAGTGATGACTAACAAAGGGCCCCAGTGGCTACCAATTGCCCAGATGGCACAGTCCCTGGGATTATGATGTGAAAACCCACATCTAAGTTTTGCGACTCTAGATTTTGATGTGAAAACCCACTCTAACTTTCGCGACCCCAGCCTTTCTGCTTATCGGATGGGACCCCATCCTCTGACTTGCAAGAAGCAGTGGACTAAATCTCTTGCTCAGAACCACTGAACAGTTCAGGAGCAGTTTCCAACCTGAGTGGCATCCGGATAAACACCATAAGAATGAAGCCCTGAATCCCTCTGGAAAGACTGGGTAGGGGCGGGTGCGCTCGGCGAGGGATAGTGACAAGCACGAAACATGGTGAGACCCCACGATCTCTTAATTTTCATATTAAAAGGTAAAGGTAAAAGGTAAAGGCACTCTCGTTGATCGTCGATTTGCTCAAGCGTGCCCAGTAACGTCTCCATTGGAGACTTTGTTGTTACTATGTTTGGCATATCGAATACTCTCGGTAGCTTGCCGGGCTCTCCAAGAGGGGCGGAAGAATTGAACTCGGGTCGGCCATGTTGGCCGCTTGTAAGGCGAACGCCCTACCACTGTGCTATCACTCCATCCCCCGGAGCTTCTCGGCCTTTTGGCTAAGATCAAGTGTAGTATCTGTTCATATTAAAAATTGAAATTTATTTATTTGGATTTATTTTTTAATTGGGTTATTATTTTATGTTTTGAGTTTGCTCCTGCACATATGGATGTGTTGGAGGCTGTGTACCTTTTTTTTAATCCAAGAATTTTCTTTTTATTATTTTTTTATTAGTTAAACCCCATGAGGTACAATTGTAGACTTATAAATTTTTGTGCTTGGGTTTCAGTCACACAATGATCAAGTACCCATTCCTCTACCAGCACCCATCCTGCACCACCACGGGTCCCAGCATCCCTCCTACCCCACCAACCCCCTTTCCCACCCTGTCTCTTTGGCAGTGCATTCCCCCTTGTTCTCTCTCTCCCCATTTGGGTGCTGTGGTTTGCAAGAGAGAAACTGAGTGGTAGTCATGTTTGGTCTATAGTCTACTTTCAGCATGCATCTCCCACCCTGGGAGGATCCTCCCAGCACCCTTGATTTGGTGCCCTCTTCTCTACCTGAGCTTACTTGGAGACTGTGTAACTTCTTTACTTGCAGAGTACGAGTCTCAATGTTGTTCTGTTTGGGTCATCTCGCCACTCCTAGTGCGTAGCATCCCTGTCATGGGCGCACGTCTGCAATTGCTTTGTGTAGCCGCAGAGCCTCATAGTCCCATAGCCCCATTCCTCAATGGGAAGGGGCAGAGGAGGGGAGAAGGGAGGGGGCAGGAAGGAGGAGGGGGAGAGGAGAAGGGCGGGAAGGAAGAGGGAAGAAAGACAAGGTTGGGGTAAATGAATATGATTTTGACAGGGTAGGTAAAAGATGGAATTACAGGTGAGTAAGAATTCTGTTTAAACATTTCTGACTCCTGGGGGGAACACATCACTTTCAGGCAGGTCACTTCGTGCCCTGGGATGGGTGTCTGCAGCCTCCTTACCTCACGGGCATCACAGTCTGTCTGATCTTCTGCCAACACAATTTGTCTTTGACGGGTTGTTGGCTCAGGTCTGTCTTGGATCTGGGTGTGATTTCCACCTCTAGGTGAAAGGGAGGATGGGGTGTGCATGGGGTGTCTTTAGGAAGGACACTCCCTTCTGGTTCTCACAGAACACTTGGGGTTCCAAGGCGGGTGTAGCCCGTAGGATGGCGGGGATCAAACCCAGATCAGCCACGTGCAAAGCAACAACCTACCACTGTAGTATCGCTCCAGCCCTTGAATTTCTTCTTTGATGAAGTTTCTGTTCATTATTCCTCTCTGCATTTGTTTGATGGGGTTGGGAGATATTTTTTTTAAAGTTCTACCAATGTGCTATATAACTTGGATATTAGCCTTTCATCAGCTAGATATTGGGTAAATAATTTTTTCCATTCTGTGGGCTATCTTAGTAGCTTAGACGCCATTTCTTTTTTTTTTTTTAAAAAAAACAACGCATTAGAACTGCTTTGTCACCTCTTGATCGATCAACCAGACTCAAGCTTAGCAAGGACATACTACATTTGAGGGAAACAATGGAAGAAAGGGGCTTAGTAGATATATACAGGACACTTCATCCACAAAAAGCTGAATACACATTCTTCTCAAGCGTACATGGAACATTCTCCAAGATAGACCATATGCTGAGCCACAAAACATGCCTCCATAAAATTAAGAAGGTAGAGATTGTATCAACAATCTTCTCAGACCATAATGCGCTGAAATTAGAAGTAAATCACACACAAAAACAGAAAACTAAATCAAACACCTGGAAATTAAACAATGCACTATTGAACAACGAGTGGATTAGACAGGAAATCAAAGAGGAAATCAAAAGATTCCTAGAAACGAATGAAAATGAGAACACGAGTTACCAAAACTTATGGGACACAGCAAAGGCTGTGTTAAGAGGAAAGTTTATAGCTCTACAAGCATTCCTCAGAAAGGAGGAGCGAGCACATATAAGTAACCTAACCTCACAGCTTAAGAGCTTGGAGAAGGACCAAAAAAAGGAGCACAACCCGAACAGGAGAAAGGAAATAATAAAACTCAGAGCAGAGATTAACGAGATGGAAACACAAAAAACAATCTGAAAGATCAATGAAACCAAAAGCTGGTTCTTTGAGAAAATTAACAAGATCGATAAGCCTCTAGCAAAACTCACAATGAAAGGGAGAGAGAAAACCCTAATAAATCGAATCAGAAATGAAAAGGGGGTCATTACAACAGAAACCACAGAAATTCAGAGAATCCTCAGGGAGTACTTTGAGAAGCTTTATGCCACGGAACATCAAAACCTCGAGGAAATGGATAAATTCCTAGACTCCTACAGACTCCCAAGGCTGAACCAAGAAGACCTGGAATACCTGAACAGACCTATCACCGTCAAGGAAATTGAAATGGTAATAAAAAGTCTCCCCCAAGCACAAAAGTCCTGGCCCGGATGGATTCACTAGTGAATTCTTCCAAATCTTTAAAGAGGACTTACTCCCAATGCTCTTTAAGCTTTTCTACGAAATTGGAATATCAAAAACACTTCCGAACATTTTCTACGAAGCAAATGTCACACTGATACCAAAAGCAGACAGAGATACCACAAAGAAAGAGAATTACAGGCCGATATCCCTGATGAACACAGATGCAAAGATCCTCAACAAACTACTAGCAAATAGAATCCAACTACTCATCAAAAAGATCATACACCATGACCAAGTAGGATTCATCCCAGGGATGCAAGGATGGTTTAACATTCGGAAATCAATCAACATAATCCACCATATCAACAAAAGAAAAGATAAAAAGCATATGATCATATCAATAGATGCAGAGAAAGCATTTGATAAGATCCAGCACCGCTTTATGATGAAAACCCTAGCCAAAATGGGTATAGAGGGGACTTTCCTCAACATAATTAAAGACATCTACCACAAGCCTACAGCAAGCATCATCCTCAATGGGGAAAAACTGAGAGCCTTCGCTCTAAGATCAGGGACGAGACAGGGATGCCCACTCTCTCCACTGCTGTTCAATATAGTACTGGAAGTACTTGCAATAGCGATTAGGCAGGAAAAAGATATTAAGGGCATTCAGGTAGGAAAGGAAGAAATCAAGCTCTCACTATTCGCAGATTATATGATACTCTACTTAGAGAACCCAATAACCTCCACCAAAAAACTCCTAGAAACAATAGACCTGTATAGTAAAGTTGCAGGTTATAAAATCAATACCCAAAAGTCCATGGCTTTCCTATACGCAAACAGTGAGAGAGAAGAAAGCAACATGAAAAAAACAATCCCGTTCACAATTGTGCCCCAGAAAATCAAGTACCTAGGAATCAGCATAACTAAGGAAGTAAAGGAACTGTACAAAGAAAACTACAAAATGCTACTTCAGGAAATAAAAGAGGACATGAGGAAATGGAAAGATATCCCCTGCTCATGGGTCGGGAGACTTAACATTGTCAAAATGGCAATACTACCGAAAGCATTGTATAAATTCAATGCAATCTCTATAAGGATACCCATGACATTCTTCAAAGAAATGGAGCAAACACTCCTGAAATTTATATGGAACAATAAGCCCCCACGAATAGCTAAAGCAATTCTTGGAAAAAATAAAATGGGAGGAATCAACCTCCCTAACTTCAAACTGTACTACAAAGCAGTAATAATTAAAACAGCATGGTACTGGAACAAAGGCAGAACTGCAGACCAATGGAAGAGGGCTGAATACACTGACATCTCCCCTCAATCATATGCTCATCTAATCTTTGATAAAGGTGCAAGTAATGTGAAGTGGAGTAAGGAAAGCCTGTTTAATAAATTGTGTTGGCATCACTGGACGGCAACATGCAAATAAGTAGGCTCAGAACTCTGCCTAACACTATGTACAAAAGTAAGATCAAAATGGATTAAAGACCTCAACATCAGACCAGAAACCATAAGGTGCATTGAAGATAACGTTGGCAACACCCTCCATGACATTGAAGCTAATGGTATCTTCAAAGATGCCACGCCACTGGCCGAGCAAGTGAAAACAGAGATAGATAAATGGGACTATCTTAAACTAAGAAGCTTCTGCACCTCCAAAGAAACAAATACAAAGACAGTCTACAGAATGGGAAAGGATATTCACTGAATACACATCTGACAAGGGGTTGATATCCAGGATATACAAAATACTGGTTAAACTCCACAAGAAGAAAACATTCAACCCCATCCAAAAATGGGGCAATGAAATGAACAGAAACTTTCTCAAAAAAAAATCCGAATGGCAAAAAAGCACATGAGAAAATGCTCTACATCATTAATCATCAGGGAGATGCAGATCAAAACCACAATGAGATACCATCTCACACCTCAGAGACTGGCCCACATTCAAAAGAACAAAAGCAACTGATGCTGGCGTGGATGTGGCGAGAAAGGGACACTCCTTCACTGTTGGTGGGAATGTCCACTGGTTCAGCCCTTCTGGAAAACAGTATGGATGATGCTCAAAAAATTAGAAATTGAGCTCCCATTTGACCCAGCAATACCACTCCTGGGAATATATCCCAGAGAGGCAAAAATGTATCGTTGAAGTGACATCTGCACTTGTTTGTTCATTGCAGCACTCTTGACAATAGCCAGAAACTGGAAGAAACCTGAATGCCCACGAACAGATGACTGGTTAAAGAAACTTTGGTACATCTACACAATGGAGTACTATGTAGCTGTTAGAAAAGATGAAGTCATGAAATTTACATACAAGTGGTACAATATGGAAAGTATCATGCTAAGTGAAATGAGTCAGAAAGAGAGGGATAGACATAGAAAGATTGCATTCATCTGGGGGATATGAAGTAACAAAGTATGAGATTAATACCCAAGAATAGGTGAGATCAGCACCAGGAGGATTACTCCATAACGTAGAGGCCAGCCGGGTATCCTAGAGGAAAGGGCAGTTCAGATAGAGAAGGGAGCACCAAATAAAGGATGTTTGGAGGATCCTCCCAGGAGGGGAGATGCATGTTGAAAGTAGACTATGGACTGAACATGTTTGCCACTCAATGCCTCTTTTGCAGACCACAACACCCAAAAGGAGAGAGAGAACACAGGGGATTGCCCTGCCACAGAGACAGGGGGATGGGGGGATGGGGGTGGGAGGGATATTATCCATGGTGGTGGAAAATGGGCACTGGTGGAGGGATGGGTATCTGATCATTGTATAATTGAAACCAAAGCACAAAAAATTGTAAATCTACAACTGTAAAAAAAAAATAAAATAAAAAAAACACGGCTAGGGAAAATTTTTCTGTTCTCTTTTCATGCTTCACATTTTATTGAATTTTTTGCAAATTTTTATTTTGTTTTCATAAAGTTGTTGACAATAATTTATTACATTTAATATTCAAACACCAATTCCACCACCATCGTACCTTCCCACCACCATATTTTGAATGTTACCACTCCAAATCTTAGAGGTACTCTCCTGGGGTCATTGACATCGTACTCAGGGGTATCGAGATGACAGGCTCTAAACATGGTGAATCCCATGGCAAGGGCCACCCACAATCTAGAAGCAACTGCCAACTGCTGGCAGGACACACCTCGCCCAAGACACATACCCACACGGCCTGGGATGGATCCATTTATTGAAACAAGCTTGGAAATAGGACAGTGACTGTCAGAGAGTGACCCAGCATGCCTCCTTCCTCTCTCTTCTCCTCAATTCATTAGTGCCCAACCAGCCCCCAAAGAGTGTCTAGAACTGGTTGCTCTGATGTTTCTAGCCCCCATTAGCTTCAGGGCTGCCATATGGAGAAACGGCACTGTGTACTGGGGAGGGAGAGCTCCCACCTCAAGCCCTTGTTTGACTTTTGGAGCTATCATGACTGAGGTTGGAGTGTGGCCCAGTTTAAATTTCTGCTCCCAACATCCCTGGTGCCTAGAGGTAGGAGACATTTTTGTCCCACTGATCCCTGCGGTCTGGTGTTGGGGGACCTTTCTGCCCCCTTGATCCCTAGGGTCTAGTGCTGAGGGAAAGTGGAAGAGCGGTGAAGAGGGAGGAAGGAGCAGGGTGGGAAGAACTGGATCAGGGCTAGATTAGATGGAATTGAAGAACACAGGGTACATCATCAGGGTAGAAAAAGTGGATTAATGGTGAACAAGCTTGCCAGCTGAACTCAAGCGGACGAGCTGGATTCTGGTTTTTTGGGGGCAGGTCATTACAGGATCCAGATCTGAGGTCTGCGGCCTCCTGTTCCTCACAGACAGGAACAGGAGGGTCTCTCTGGGTTATTCACACAATCCATGATCCCGCTCCCCGGGTCTGGACCCCAGACCTTAGTCTAAGACCTTAGTCATCCAGATCCTTAGTCTTCTCACACGCCACCAGCCTGTCCTTCATGACCATCACCTGGAGTTCCATAGAGGTCATGGTCTCACAAACCTCCACTATGTTCACCTCCAACTCCGTGTTCTTCGACACTGGATTGACTATGGGGCACTCCAGGGTCTCAGCCAAGCAAGGAAGGTGGAGGCATCTCAGGGGTCCCGCATGGCTCCACCTCCCATATAGCCCCACCTCCAGATCCCCATCAGGAACTTCTCCCTCCTGGAGACCCACCGCACCACTCACCCTCTTCAGGGTACCCTTGGAATTCCAGCAAGGTCTGGGGCTCAGTTGCTCCTGATTTCAGGACTGAGGACCCCTAAAGATGAAGGCACCAGGTGAGTAGGCAGGTCTAGAGCCGGATGCGCCTTCCTGTCCCTGAGCCCCTGGCCACCCCCTCACCTGGGTTTCCCTCAGCTCCCTGAAGGTGGCCTCCAGCAGGGCCTGCTGCCTTGTTAGCACCTGTTGCAGCTGGTCCATGAGCTCCTTGTGCCTCAGCACCTGCTCAACCTTGAAGCCCACATGAGGGGGTCATTCAGGTGTGGGGTTGCACCTGTGTGCTGCTTTTGGTACCAGCAGAAGCATTCCAGGCTACAGACACTGCACCTTCTGGTCTTGCGTGCACATCTCTATCATGAGACAGGGCCTAAGGCTGTTCAGATCCCACCACAACATTCAGGGCCCAGACATTCACACACAGGCCCAAGGAAAACAGCACATGGGGTAACCTGTCCCCTGCACATTCCTCAGGGGGTCTTTCTCCCAAGACCTAAAAGAGGGTGCCTCCTCATACCTCGACCCGGCAGCCTCCCCGGTACTAGGACCCTCTGTGTGCAGTGAGGGCCAGTCCGCACCCCCACAACCCCTCTAGCCTCTTCTAGATTTTGACACATTATAGTGGGTGGCGTCCTGGCCTGTCCTTCCTCCCACCACCACAGGCGGGCTCCTACCCTCACAGTGGGTCTCCCCCGGCACCTTCTGTCAGGGTGGGCCTGACGGGCCTCCCCACCCCCACCCGGACCCTCGGGCCTGGCACCCACTAAGCATTGGGGGCAAGGTGGGGGCTCTTCCCGGTGGGCACTACAGAGGAGGTGTAGACGGAACAGGCACCATGGGCATGGGCATGTCATGTCAGGTTCTGATCCATGGGGAGACCCCCACAGGACAGCTCATGCTTCATCAAGAAGCATGAGCCGTTCCCTGGCAGGACCCACACACCCAATGCCACACACCCACACAGGCTGGGATGCATCCATTTGTAGAAACAATCTTGGAAACAGGACAGTGGCTGTCAGGGAGACTGATTCAGCCCTCTCCCCTCTCTCTCCTCTGCCACCAATTCATGATCCCCGAAACTGTCCCAGGTAGTGCCTAGAACTCAGTTGCTGACTGTTCCAGCCTCCATCCTTTTCAGGACTTCCTTTCCCAGAATAGAAAAAGTGCACTGGAGGAGGGGGAGCTCTCGGCTCAGACTTTTGCTTGGTCTGTAGCCCATGAACCAAAGGTTTGAGTGTGGCCTCGTTTTCCCTGGGTCAAGGAGGGGTAGATGGTTGTACCCAAGTGCTGTTTTGAAAATCGGATGCTCTGAATGAGTGTTTCCTCTAAGCACTGAGATTCTTCCAAGTACTGCTTCATTGACCCTCATGGCCTATGTACATACCTGAGAGGTTTGGGGTTTGTGGGGATCTCTATTTTCTCCAGCCTTTGTGATCAGGAGACCCTGTAGTGCCAGGGAACGTTCTTGACCTCATGCATCCCAAGCCTGTACTGAGTCTCCTGAGACTTCTTTCTGGCCTTCTGGACAGAATTTTAACTCAAAAAGTGGAAAATGCCCTGGACCGTGCAAGGACAGCCCACAAACCGGAAATATGTCAACATTTAGGTGGGAAAGCAGGGGTGAGCAGGCATTCTCCACTCCTCTCTCCTGGGATATAGTCTAAGTTGGGGGGTGGGGAGGTGGTCATTTCTTATTGCTACTCTTTGGACTATTTCTATGGGGGTGAGTATTTCTGCTCCTGGGACTCCCTATTGTGTAGTGTTGGAGAACATATCTCCTATCTGAGCTCTGTTCTCTGTTGTGGGACATTTCTCCCCCCAGAGCTAGTGTGTCTAGTATTGGAAAACAATTTTCCCCAACATCCCTAGTGTTTTTTTCTGGAGGAAATTTCAGCTCTGCTCATCCCTGGTGCCGAGTAATTGTGAACATTTCTGTCCTCGGAACCCTGCTCTCTATAGTTAGGGGTAACCTCTGCACCCCATGTCACTGGTGCCTACTGCTTGGGGCCTGTTTTTGCCTCCCAGACCACTAGTTTCTATTATTGGGGGACATTTCTGCCCCCCACATCCCCGGTGCCCAGTGTTGGGGGACATTTCTGCCTCCAGATGCACAGTCTTCCCCACACCGCCAGCTTGTCCTTCTTGACTGTTACCACCTCCATCTCCTAGGGCTTTATGATCTCCACTGTGTTCGCCTCCACTTCAGTGCCCTTAGATTGACTGAAAATGGATAGACTGAGGATCAGCCCCAGGCTCTCAGCCAATCAAGGGAGGTGGAGGGCTCGGGGGCAGAGTTCGCCTGGTTCTGCCCCCCCCGGGTATCCTGCCTCCTGACCCCCATTGGGGGCTTCTCCCTCTTAAGGACCCTGACACTCACATTTTCAGGACACCTTTCTGCCAAAGCAGCAGCCAAGTCCTGGCCTGAGTCAGGCCACTGTGGACTGTCCAAGTGGACTGTCACTGCTCAGGCAGAGTCACCAGTGGAGGGCCAGTACTGTCACCCCCTTCCCCTCCCTCACCCCTCCACCTAACAGGGAAATCCCTCTTATGTCCACTAAGAACTTGAGCAATCTGTCCTTAGGGCACTGGGAAAAGGCTGGCCCTGTCTGCTTGCAGTACTTTTCTTTGGGTGTTGGCATCACACCCAGACATGCTCAGGCTTTATTCCTGACTTAGCTCAGGGACCATACCTAGTGGAACTAGAGGGGCCCATTGATCCAACGTCAGCAGTGTGCAAGAAGATCACTTTATCTGCTGGACTAATGCCTGCTCAAAGCAGTACTTTTCTTTCAGCTGCTTCCAAACCTAACTCTCCTTCCTGTAGAGTTGGGCTCCCTTAAAGATGCCTCACTCCCCCTTCTGTACGGCACAGTGCCCAGGGAGACAGCCCCGTGGAACCCAAGGCTTCCACTCCCGAGCACTTTCAGACTTTTCAAGAATGGGCCCCAGGGATATTGCTGGGGTTAAAGTGCTTGCCATGATGTGGCCCAACCCTGTTCAAGTCCTGTTACTAGGATCTCCTGAGCCCTGCTGAAGAGGAGAGGGGACCTCTGCCCACATTTCCCGCAAGCTAACTTCAGACAGACTACCCTGGAGAGCAGGAGCTGCCATGAGGCACAGAGTCTGGGAGAGATGAGACAGCACGGAAATCACCTGAGATGTCCCAGAGGTGGTCTGTAACACTGTTCAACTTAGAAAGCTTGGAAAATCCCCCAAATTTTCCTACGTTATTGATATGCTCCAGATCCTTCTTTGCACCCAGAAAGCTTGGTTATTTCTTGTTCCATACTTCCTGTCAGCTGCTTGCTAATACCCCGTCGCCCATCAGATCTGCTGTAAAACTGATCTCTTGCCTTGTGCGGTGTTCAGACTTTGGAGCTGTTCATTCCATTAGCACTGTTATCTCATCATGTTCTCCCTCATTCCAAAATGTGCCCTTTTTTCTTTTTTTTTTTTTTCAATTTTTTTTTTATTTATTGAATCACCTTGGGAAAGGTTACAAAGCTTTCAGGTTTAGGTCTCAGTCATGCAAATATCAAACACATTTCCCTTTACCAATACTTTTTTTTTTACCATGAAGAACCCCAATAAAACCCCACCCTCCACCCCTCCCAGTCCCTGTGGGGCAGATGAATTCTAGTTAACACTCTATCTGCTTTGATTAGATTCATTGTTTCAATAAAAGATTCACCACTATAATTTAGAGTTTACCCCCCCCCCCCAAATCAGACATGCTGAAAAAGCATTGTGACGTGATTTGCTTTCTACAGCTGGGTTCAAGAATTAAATGTTGGTTTTGGATTTCTGCTATTTTACTTATTGACCCTGGAAGTATTTATACTGAAAGTCAGATAGTTAAGAAATTGGTTTCTGTGTTCTGGAGTCGTGGCCGTGCTGGAGAGCCGCTAGTGGGGGGCAACTGGTGGCCTCGGTAGGGCGTGAAGGGCGGACCGAAACGCCCCCTTCCCATGAGGTTTTAGTCGCCCCGCCACTCCCCCGGCTCATACCTGCTGTCCACAAGGCTCCCATGCGGCCGCCATCTTTCTTTCCAGAGAGGAGAAGGCGACTGGGGCAACACCCTTTCCCTTCCGGACAGACATGATGGCCTGGATTAACGCATAGTCCGTTCACTTTTCTGCTCCAAGCTGCCGGGTTCTGCATTAAGTCCCTGTGCTTCTGGGGCTGTGGCCGTGCTGGAGAGCCGCTCGCGGGGGGCAACTGGTGACCTCGGTAGGGCGTGAAGGATGGACCGGAACGCCCCCCTTCCCATGAGGTTTTAGTCGCCCCCACACCCCCGGCTCATACCTGCTGTCCACAAGGCTCCCATGCGGCCGCCATCCTTCTTTCCAGAGAAGAGAGGGCGAATGGGGCAACACCCTTTCCCCTCTGGCAGACTTGATGGCCTGGATTAACGCATAGTCCGTTCACTTTTCTGCTCCAAGCTGCTGGGTTCTGCATTAAGTCGTTGTGCTTCTGGGGCTGTGGCCGTGCTGGAGAGCCGCTCGTGGGGGGCAACTGGTGACCTCGGTAGGGCGTGAAGGACGGACCGGAACGCCCCCCTTCCCATGAGGTTTTAGTCGCCCCCACACCCCCGGCTCATACCTGCTGTCCACAAGGCTCCCATGCGGCCGCCATCCTTCTTTCCAGAGAAGAGAGGGCGAATGGGGCAACACCCTTTCCCCTCTGGCAGACTTGATGGCCTGGATTAACGCATAGTCCGTTCACTTTTCTGCTCCAAGCTGCTGGGTTCTGCATTAAGTCCTTGTGCTTCTGGGGCTGTGGCCGTGCTGGAGAGCCGCTCGTGGGGGGCAACTGGTGGCCTCGGTAGGGTGTGAAGGACGGACCGGAACGCCCCCCTTCCCATGAGGTTTTAGTCACCCCCGCTCCCCCGGCTCATGCCTGCTGTCCACAAGGCTCCCATGTGGCCGCCATCTTTCTTTCCAGAGAGGAGAGGGCGAATGGGGCAACACCCTTTCCCCTCCAGCAGATTTGATGGCCTGGATTAATGCATAGTCCGTTCACTTTTCTGCTCCAAGCTGTTGGGTTCTGCATTAAATCCTTGTGCTTCTGGGGCTGTGGCCGTGCTGGAGAGCCGCTCGTGGGGGGGCAACTGGTGGCCTCGGTAGGGCGTGAAGGAAGGACCGGAACGCCCCCCTTCCCATGAGGTTTTAGTCGCCCCCACACCCCTGGCTCATACCTGCTGTCCACAAGGCTCCCATGTGGCCGCCACCTTTCTTTCCAGAGGGAGGAGGGCGGAAGGGACCAACACCCTTTCCCCTCCGGGCAGACATGATGGCCTGGATTAATGCATAGTCCTTTCACTTTTCTGCTCCAAGCTGCTGGGTTCTGCATTAAGTCCTTGTGCTTCTGGGGCTGTGGCCGTGCTGGAGAGCCGCTCGTGGTGGCCTCGGTAGGGCGTGAAGGACGGACCGGAACGCCCCCCTTCCCATGAGGTTTTAGTCGCCCCCGCTCCCCCGGCTCATGCCTGCTGTCCACAAGGCTCCCATGTGGCCGCCATCTTTCTTTCCAGAGAGGAGAGGGCGAATGGGGCAACACCCTTTCCCCTCCAGCAGATTTGATGGCCTGGATTAACGCATAGTCCGTTCACTTTTCTGCTCCAAGCTGTTGGGTTCTGCATTAAGTCCTTGTGCTTCTGGGGCTGTGGCCGTGCTGGAGAGCTGCTCGTGGGGGGCAACTGGTGGCCTCGGTAGGGCATGAAGGAAGGACCGGAACGCCCCCCTTCCCATGAGGTTTTAGTCGCCCCCACACCCCCGGCTCATACCTGCTGTCCACAAGGCTCCCATGTGGCCGCCACCTTTCTTTCCAGAGGGGGGAGGGCGGAAGGGACCAACACCCTTTCCCCTCTGGCAGACTTGATGGCCTGGGTTAACACATAACCCGTTCACTTTTCTGCTCCAAGCTACTGGGTTATGCATTAAGTACTTGTGTTTCTGGGGCTGTGGCCGTGCTCAAAGCTTAACTATGATTTTCAGAGAGAAACGTTAGGTGGTTTACTTCCCATGGATCACTTTGTATATAGAGAGATGTCACGTGGCCGCATAAGCGGCCGCGCGGTTTTGAGGAAAAGTCCTAGTTCCCGCATACTCGAGCTGTGCTTGTAGAGGTTTCTGGTCACCGGGGTTCCATCTGGGGGAGGCGGAATGCGGTACCTACTCCATCTGGGACTTCCCGATGATCTCGGCTCTTTTTGGAACCTGTTTTTTTTTTTTTTCCTTCGGGATCTGTGGATCCCGCCCTCCATGTTGTCCTTCTCTTCGGCTAAATGCTGTCAAGATGGCGCTGGGGGGCGGGCTGTGGGCGTGACTTCCGGAATCTGAGGTTACCTGGGAGGTGTAGTCCCGGCATTTTTGAGGAAAAGTCCTAGTTCCCGCATACTCGAGCTGTGCTTGTAGAGGTTTCTGGTCACCGGGGTTCCATGTGGGGGAGGCGGGATGTGGTACCTACCCCATCTGGGACTTCCCGATGATCTCGGCTCTTTTTGGAACCTGTTTTTTTTTTTTTTTTCCTTCGGGATCTGTGGATCCCGCCCTCCATGTTGTCCTTCTCTTCGGCTAAATGCTGTCAAGATGGCCGCCCTTTTTTCCTTTATGGGTCACACCCAGCGATGCCCAGGGGTTACTCTTGGCTGATGCACTCAGGAATTACTCCTGGTGGTGCTCAGGGAACCATATGGGACTCTGGGAATCAAATCCAGGTCAGCCGTGTGCAAGGCAAACACCCTACTCACTGTGCTATCACTCCCGTCCCTGCTGCTTGGTTTTTAGTTAGCTTTAGGCAGAAATTTTGGCAAAGTTCGTATGAGTTCATAGTCGTTGAAAACTCAAAGTTATATTAGTGCTGCAATTCTCATTTGTGAAACAACAAAACTCACTACCAAGCAGGGGAGAAAGCAGCAAGACAAGACCAAAAGTAAAAAGAGCGACACTCAAGCAGTGGCACCAGGGGTACAGGAGGAGTTGGCAGAGAGCATGGCAGCTGGGTGGCACTGCCACTCGTACAGTGGAGATAGCTCTACCCCAGTGGAGTGGTTAAGGCCAGACCCCAGTATCTCTAGTGTGCCCTTGGTCTAGAGGAGGCGAGAACAGGCAGGGAAGACAAGGGCCAGGGAGAAAGAAGGGAGCCAGAGCAGGAGCAGGGGTCAGGGTTGGAGGATGAGGAGGGGCAGAGGGCAGGCCCCAGATCATTGCCCCAGAGAGCCATGACATGCTGCAGGAGATAACAAAGTGCCAATATGACACCAGACCAGCTGTGACCCTCTGTGAATGGGAGTGGCAGACATTCAAAGTTGGGTAGCTTCCAGAAATGTCTACCGACACCAGGACCACTTGGACAGTCTGACAGAGTCACAGGGAGTCTCCAGGCAGGCAGGGAAGGCAGGGTAGCTTTGTACCTACACTCCCAAGAAAAGCCTCGTGGAAACGGTCGCCCTATGACCCCCAAGACAGGGCAACATAGGAAGGAGATCTCGATGAAGGTATCGGAGGTGCAGCCCTTCCCTGCTTTTGCTGGGCCCGAGAATCCATGGTCTCAGCAGATTCTGGGGGTTCCACATGGGAAACAAGGTTCTCCCTGTTCCCAACTTTAGTATCTTATTGGCATTAGATCTCCTGACAGAGCTAGAAGCGCAAATAAATGTCCACCTTGACACTGTGGATTCCCCCTTTGGAAAATACCCTCTCCAGGCGCCCTCTAATGGCAGTATCATGCCCCTCTGCTGGTAAACTCATGCTAGGAGTGAGCCTCCAGAGACAGCCGCAATGTCTGGTAGCCCGTGAGGTGTGGCTAGGGATAGGGAAAGATACTGCGCAGGTCTGGGAGGCAGGAATAGTGGTGGGATGCAGCTCAACTGGGAGCAACCCATTGGCCTCAGTTGAGAAGTCATGACCTGCGCCGGGTCAGTGTGGTCGCTCCTGCTGGTCACCTTGTGGTACCCAGCCCTTCCACTCTCTTGAGTCTGTTTTGCTCTAGTGCCCAATGATTGACCGGCCTGAACCTCAAAAGATGTGTTTCTCCCTTTGCAAATTGTTCCAGGAAGCACACCCCTGTTTGCGTTTGGGCTAAAGGATCCAGAGACAGGAGGAAACCTCAGTCACTGTGGACCCGTTGCCCAAGGATTCAAAAACTCGGCCACCTTCTTCAGGAAGACCCTGGCTCTGGACTTAAGAAAATCCTCCTTGGAGCCCTGGAATGGACCATCCTGCAGTCTGTAGATGATAAGGTCCTTGTGTCAGAAGCCTAAGAGGACTGAAAGAGAGCCTCAGAGGCTCTGCTCCAGCTCTTGGTTGAGACTGGGCACCAGACCTCCTGGAAGAATGAGCATTTAGAAGTGAGAAAAAGAAAAACAAATAACCTAAAGAAATCAGCAGTAGGGCTCCAGAGGCTAACAGGTTGATCCTCTTTGTGCATGTGAAAGGGCATCAGTTTCTAGGTGCCCTGACCCAGAGTAGGGCCATTGGCATAGTTCTGGGCATACCTGTCTCTGAGACAGGGGGCTCAGATCTCTCGCTGTGCCACAGAGGTAAACAAACTATCTACCTCCAGGTCCCCATTCAGGGGTGACACTCATGACTAACAAAGGGCCCCAGTGGCTACCAATTGCCCAGATGGCACAGTCCCTGGGATTATGATGTGATAACCCACATCTAACTTTTGCAACTCTAGATTTTGATGTGAAAACCCACTCTAACTTTCGCGACCCCAGCCTTTTTGCTAATCCGATGGGACCCCATCCTCTGACTTGCAAGAAGCAGTGGATGAAATCTCTTGCTCAGAACCACTGAACAGTTCAGGAGCAGTATCCAACTTGAGTGGCATCCAGGTAAAGACCATAAGAAAGAAGCCCTGAATCCCTCTGGAAAGGCTGGAGGGGGGTGCGCTCGCAGAGGGATACGGACAAGCGTGAAACATGGTTAGATCCCATGATCCCTTAATTTTCATATTGAAAATTGAAATTTATTTCTTTGGATATATTTTTTGATTAGGTTTTTATTTTATGTTTTGAGTTTGTTCCTGCACATATGGATGTGTTGGAGGCTGTGTACCTTTTTTTTTTATCCAAGAATTTTCTTTTTATTTTTTTATTAGTGAAACACCATGAGGTGCAATTGTAGACTTATAAATTTTTGTGCCATGGTTTCAGTCACACAATGATCAAGTACCCATTCCTCTACCAGCAGCCATCCTCGACCACCACGGGTCCCAGCATCCCTCCCACCCCCCAAACCCTTCCCACCCTGCCTCTTTGGCAGTGCATTCCCCCATTTTCTCTCTCTCTCTCTCCATTTGGGTGCTGTGGTTTGCAAGAGAGGCACTGAGTGGTAGTCATGTTTGGTCTATAGTCTACTTTCAGCATGCATCTCCCACCCTGGGAGGATCCACCCAACACCCTTTATTTGTTGCCCTCTTCTCTAGCTGAGTTTCCTTGGAGACTGTGTAACTTCTTTACATGCAGAGTGAGTCTCAATGTTGTTCTGTTTGGGTCAACTCGCCACTCCTAGTACGCAGCATCCCTGCCATGGGGGCACGTCTGCAATTGCTTTGCGTAGCCCCATAGCCTCATAGCCCCATAGCCCATTCCTCAATGGGAAGGGGCAGAGGAGGGGAGAAGGGAGGGGGCAGGAAGGAGGAGGGGGAGAGGAGAAGGGCGGGAAGGAAGAGGGAAGAAAGACAAGGTTGGGGTAGATGAATATGATTTTGACAGGATAGGTAAATGACAGAATTACAGGTGAGTAAAAATTCTGTTGAACCATTTCTGACTCCTGGGGGGAACACATCACTTTCAGGCAGGTCACTTTGTGCCCTGGGATGGGTGTCTGCAGCCTCCTTACCTCACGGGCATCACAGTCTGTCTGATCTTCTGCCAACACCATTTGTCTTTGACGGGTTGTTGGCTCAGGTCTGTCTTGGATCTGGGTGTGATTTCCACCTCTAGGTGAAAGGGAGGATGGGGTGTGCATGGGGTGTCTTTAGGAAGGACACTCCCTTCTGGTTCTCACAGAACACTTGGGGTTCCAAGGCGGGTGTAGCCCGTAGGATGGCGGGGATCAAACCCAGATCAGCCACGTGCAAAGCAACAATCTACCACTGTACTATCGCTCCAGCCCTTGAATTTCTTCTTGGAGGAAGTTTCTGTTCATTATTCCTCTCTGCATTTGTTTGATGGGGTTGGGAGATATTTTTTTTTGTAAAGTTCTACCAATGTGCTATATAACTTGGATATTAACATTTTATCAGCTAGGTATTGGGTAAATAATTTTTCCCATTCTGTGGGTTATCTTTATAGCTTAGACGCCACTGCTTTTTTTATTAAAAAAAAGTATTAGATTGGTGTATCTTTGATTTTTCTGTTCTCTTTTCATGCTTTAAATTTTGCTGACATTTTTGCAAATTTTTATTTTGTTTTTATAAAGTTGTTTACAATAATTTATTACATTTAATATTCAAACACCAATTCCACCACCATCGTACCTTCCCACCACCATATTTTGAATGTTACCACTCCAAATCTTAGAGGTACTCTCCTGGGGTCATTAACATCGTACTCAGGGGCATGCAGATGACAGGCTCTAGACATGGTGAATCTCATGGCAAGGGCCACCCACAATCTAGAAGCAACTGCCAACTGCTGGCAGGACACACCTCGCCCAAGACACATACCCACACGGCCTGGGATGGATCCATTTATTGAAACAAGCTTGGAAATAGGACAGTGACTGTCAGAGAGTGACCCAGCATGCCTCCTTCCTCTCTCTTCTCCTCAATTCATTAGTGCCCAACCAGCCCCCAAAGAGTGTCTAGAACTGGTTGCTCTGATGTTTCCAGCCCCCATTAGCTTCAGGGCGGCCATATGGAGAAACGGGACTGTGTACTGGGGAGGGAGAGCTCCCACCTCAAGCCATTGTTTTGCTTTTGGAGCTATCATAACTGAGGTTTGAGTGTGGCCCAGTTTAAATTTCTGCTCCCAACATGCCTGGTGCCTAGAGGTAGGAGACATTTTTGTCCCACTGATCCCTGCGGTCTAGTGTTGGGGGACCTTTCTGCCCCCTTGATCCCTAGGGTCTAGTGCTGAGGGAAAGTGAAAGAGTGGGGAGGAGGGAGGAAGGAGGAGGGTGGGAAGAACTGTATCAGGGCTAGATTAGTTGGAATTGAAGAACACAGGGTACATCATCAGGGTAGAAAATGTGGATTAATGGTGAACAAGCTTGCCAGCTGAAATCGAGCGGAAGAGCTGGATTCTGGTTATTTGGGGACAGGTCATTACAGGATCCAGATCTGAGGTCTGCGGCCTCCTGTTCCTCACAGACAGGAACAGGAGGGTCTCTCTGGGTTCTTCACACAATCCATCATCCCGCTCCCCAGGTCTGGACACCAGACCTTAGTCTCAAACCTTAGTCATCCAGATACTTAGACTTCTTCCATGCCACCAGCCTGTCCTTCGTGACAATCACCTGGAGTTCCATAGAGGTCATGGTCTCACAAACCTCCACTATGTTCACCTCCAACTCCGTGTTCTTCGACACTGGATTGACTATTGGGCACTCCAGGGTCTCAGCCAAGCAAGGAAAGTGGAGGCATCTCAGGGGTCCCGCCTGACTACACCTCCCATATAGCCCCACCTCCAGATCCCCATCAGGCACTTCTCTCTCCTGGAGACCTACCCCACTATTCACCCTCTTCAGGGTACCCTTGGGATTCCAGTAAGGCCTGGGTCTCAGTTGCTCCTGATTTCAGGACTGAGGATCCCCTAAAGATGAAGGCACCAGGTGAGTAGGCAGGTCTAGGGCCTGATGCGCCTTCCTGTCCCTGAGCCCCTGGCCACCCCCTCACCTGGGTTTCCCTCAGCTCCCTGAAGGTGGCCTCCAGTATGGCCTGCTGCTTTGTTAGCACCTGCTGCAGCGGTTCCATGAGCGAATTGTGCCTCAGCACCTGCTCGACCTTGGAGCCCACGTGAGTGGGGCATTCAGGTGTGGGGTTGCAGCTGTGTGCTACTTTTGGTACCAGCAGAAGCATTCTAGGCTGCAGGCACCCCTACCTCGACCCGGCAGCTTCCCGCTACTAGGACCCTCTGTGTGTAGTGAGGGCCAGTCCACACACCCACAACCCCTCTAGCCTGTTTTAGATTTTGTTATATTATAGAGGGTGGCGTCCTGGCCTGTCCTTCCTCCCACCACCGCAGGCGGGCTCCTACCCTCACAGTGGGTCTCCCCCGGCACCTTCTGTCATTTCTCCATATCCACCTTGTCCTGATTCACTCCCCTTGCAGCTGATCCGGAGCTGACTCTGCGTAGCACCTGCTCCTCCTCCTGCTCATTCTGAGAGACCGACACTGGTCAGAGGCCACGTCCTACTGCGGGAAGCCGAGATCCCAGTCCTGTTGCTGCCGCAGACACTCACCTGTTTGTCCTGCAGTCCCACCTGTGGGCACAAGGCTGGGAGTGAGGACAGGCAGCCAGGGCATCCTGCTCTGGGTCGAGGGATGTGGAGGTCAAGCACCGACTCCCAGGCCCAAGGCTGGCAGCGCCTCGGCAATCTGTCCCCTGCACAGGCCCCCATGGTCTTGCTCCAGCGGCCTAAGAGATGAGACCTCCCTTGACTGGGGACCCTGTCTCCTGTCCTGTTCTCAGGGATCACCCCTAATGGTGCTCACGGATCCATAGGAGGTGCCAGGAATCAATCCAGGTTAGAATTATGCAAAGCAGACACCTTACCACCTGTTCTAGCTTTTGATATATTACATTTCCTTGTTTGTTTGCTTCTTTGGTTTTGGAACCACAGCAGGGATCAGTCCCAGCCATGCTCAAAGGACTCTATGGGATGCCACAGATTGAAGTCAGATAGCCCAAGTGCCCTTCCCGCTCTACTATCTCCCAACCTCTTTGATCTTTTTCAAAATACAAATTTTAACTTTCCATTGATTTTGCTATATTGCATCCCAAAAGGAATACCAGTTTACAATGGGGCGTGTGAAATTCCCAAATGCTCCAGTGAGTTCCACTGCAATCAGAACCGCCCGTCCCACTCTTCCCTCTCCTCTTTTTGCTGTACTTGGACATTTATGGAGGGACATACCCAGTGTTGCTCAGGCCTCACTCCTGGCTCTGTACTCAGGGACGACTCCTGCTGGGGCTTCGCGATCATATGCGGTGCCCGGGGTCACATCTGAATTGGCTGTCCACAAGGCAAATGCCCTACCCTCTGGACTACCTTTCCAATCCTGCAAGATACTTTTCTTGAAAGAAACTCACACAGTAAGATGTGAAGGGAGGACGTGTTCAAAACAGAATGTGAGCTGAAAGAGCTGACCACTCCCCCTAACTTCTAATGGCCAGTAACTGCCTGTACCTTTCAATCACAAACTGCCACTAGGGAAGTTCCCTTGGACCTGTCCCCCACCCCCATCTCTGTACTCTGAGAGGCCTCTGCAGGTTCCCTGCAGCATTTTCCCACTTCCATATCTAATGCAAATGAAATTTGTTTGCCATTTATAAATGCCCATACAGAGTTTCCCCTTAAAGTCAATGAAATAATCATTTTTAAAAAAGAAATTAAGTAATGACATGTTGAATGGTGCTCAAAGCAGGACACATTTGAACCACTGATCTACCTGTCATGGACTCTTTCCAAACTCAAGTCTAGCATCACATCTCCCCAATTCTATAACGATCCCTGCGCCTCAGCTGAGCTCTGGACTTTACCTCAGAAAATGTACTACACATCTAATTCTATAAATCCAAATATAAGCCATTCTCCTATTAAACTTTTTTTTCATTGAATGGATCTGAGATAGACCCTTACAAAGCTGTTCATGATTAGGCTTCAGTCATCATTGTTCACCCATCCCTCCACCAGTGTACATTTCCCACCTCCAATGTTTCCAGTTTCCCTCCCAACACCCGCCCACCCACCTCTCCACCCAGGCCAGCCTTTTTTAAAAAATTTTTATTAGTGAAACACCATAAGGTACAGTTATAGACTTACAAATTTTTGTGTTTGGATTTCAGTTATACAGTGATCGAGACCCATCCCTCCACCAGTGTCCATTTTCCACCACCACGGATCCCAGTATCCCTCCCACCCCCATTCCCTCCATCCCACTCTGGCTCTGTGGCAGGGCATTCCCTTTTGTTCTCTCTCTCCTTTTGGGTGCTGTGGTTTGCAAAAGAGGCATTGAGTGGCATTCATGTTTGGTCTATAGTCTACTTTCAGCATGCTTCTCCCATCTAGGCAGGACCCTCCCAACACCCTTTACTTGGTGCTCCCTTCCCTATCTGAGCTGCCTTTTCTTCCAGCATGTGTGGCTGACCTCCAAGCCATGGAGCAAACCTCCTGGTACTTATCGAGACTATTCTTGGGTGTTAGTCTCCTATTTTGTTACTTTATACTCTACAGATGAATGCAGTCTTTCTATGTCTGTCCCTCTCTTTCCGACTCATTTCACTTAGCATGGTACTTTCCATGTAGTACCACTTGTATGTAAATTTCATGAATTCATCCTTTCTAACAGCTGCTTAGTATTCCATTGTGTAGATATACCAAAGTTTCTTTAACTGTTGCCTACTGACCAAGTAAAAGAATGCTTGATTTTTCATTCCCCCTTTGTCCTGCTCAAAGCTGGGCAACTTCCCAGGTTTCCGGGCTTTCAGGGATTCCCCACAAAACCCCAAGCAAGGCTGCTATCAATGCGGACAGCCAGGCCATTTCAAAAAGGAATGTCCCAACAACCCCTTGAGGAAGAAGAGGGGATCACCCGGGCTATGTCCCAGATGCAAGAGAGGCAATCACTGGGCAGCCGAGTGTCACTCCCGACCGAATAACTTAGGCAATCCACTGCCGCATGGAAACGGCGGGAGGGGCCTGCCTCAGGCCCTGCAAGCCTTCAGGCAGGAGGCCTATCAGACATCAGGTCAAAGTATCAGCCTGCTCCCGATAGCTTCCCTCCCTCTCTCAGGGGCTCCTCAATTCCCAGCTCAGGTCTAGACCTTTATGCCTCTGTCCGGGCGGTACTAACACCACCTATGGGAATTGAAAGTTTGGAGACGGGGGTCTATGGCCCCCTACCGCCCGGAACCACTGGCCTCATTCTAGGGTCAGAAAAGGCTCTCCTGCAAGGATTGCAGATATACCCAGGATCTATCACAGAGAGCTACATAGGACAAATTCATGTCTTGGCAGATTCCCCCCGTGGCATTGTGACGATAGAAAAGGGACAGCTGATTGCACGCCTGCTCCTCCTCCCGACGTGGCAAGACCCCACCTCGACGCTCTCGGTCCAGGGTCAGACAAACGGAGACTTCTCAGATAATCCAGCCCAAATATTTTGGATTGCCCATATGGCTTCCAGACCACGCTATGCGCTAAGAATCAACTCAAAGGAATTCTCTGGGCTATTAGATACTGGGGCGGATGTCTCAGTCATATCCAGTAAATATTGGCCTGCCAACTGGCCTGCCACAATGGCTACAGCCGTTTTGCAAGGACTTGGCCAAGTCCAACCCAGCCGTAGCGCCCAAGTATTGACCTGGGAGGACGCCGAGGGCCATAAGGGCCAGTTCCAGCCTTATATTGTCCCAGACCTCCCCACCAATCTTTGGGGACAAGATATACTCTCAGCTATGGGCACGGTTCTGGTTACAACACCCAGTCGCTCGCAGATATCGCCAGTCTCCTTTAAGACCATAGCCCATATCACTAGTGACTGCCCATCCTCCGGGCAGGAAAATCCCATGACTTTAATGCCCATTGAGGAACTGGAAGAAACTAGCCCTTTTTAATCGGGGCCACTGTCGAGCGGTCTCCCACCCCATTTACCTGGAAATCAGATGATCCAGTCTAGGTGGAGCAGTGGCCCCTACCTAAAGAGAAATTACAGGCCGCACATGCCCTAGTGCCCGAGCAATTAGAAAAGGGGCACATTACCCCATCCACATCTCCCTGGAATACCCCAATCTTTGTTATAAGGAAAAGGACAGGCGGGTGGAGATTATTGCAAGATCTCAGAGCAGTCAATGCCACCATGCATCCAATGGGGGCCCTGCAGCCAGGGCTCCCCCATCCCTCCGCTATACCAAAGTCCTGGTAATTGTTAGTGATAGATCTTTAAGATTGTTTTTTCAATATTCCATTAGCTCCTAAAGATTGTCAAAGATTTGCCTTCTCTCTACCTTCCCCCAATTTTCAGGAGCCCTATCAGCGCTAGCAATGGGTAGTCCTTCCCCAGGGCATGACTAATAGTCCCACTATGTGTCAGATATATGTTTCAGCGGTTTTAGCGCCAGTCCGGGCTCGTTTCCCCAATGCACTTTTGATTCATGGATGGCATCTTAGCCGCCTGCCCCACCAAAGACCTGTTACTTCAACTCTATGATCATGTCCGGGTCGCCCTGGAATCAGCAGGCCTTGTAATCTCCCCGGACAAGGTACAGCTCTCCCACCCATACAGATATTTAGGATACACCATTAACAAGGTGGGAATAGTGCCTCAAAAAATATAGTTTGCCACCTCTCATTTAAAGACTCTACACCACTGGCAACAGTTTTTGGGAGAACTCCAATGGCTCCGACCATCCTTCTCCCTGCCCACGGGAGAGCTCAAACCTCTTTTTGAACTATTGAAGGGGGATTCTGACCCCTCCTCACCTTGTCAATTGACCCCAGAGGCACAATTGGCTCTTAGAAAAGCAGAACATGCCTTAGAAGAAATGCAAATACACCATATTGATTACAATCTACCACTACACTTTATAGTGCTTGCTTCAGAGTTTGCCCCAACTGGAGTTTTCTGGCAGATTGGTCCATTATACTGGGTCCACCTCTCAGCTTCCCCCACCTGAACGGTGATTCCCTATCCCACCTTAGTTTCTCAATTACTCTGGAAGGCTAGAACCACAGGGTGTGCACTCTTTGCTAAGGATATGGACATATTGGTCGTTCCCTATTCCAAAGACATGATTAATAATCTGATGCAATATGATGATTCCTGGTGCCTTTTTGTCTGCTCCTTTAAAGGCCAAATTACACAGGCATATCCCAAACATAAACTCCTGCAAAGCTTCAGGATTTGCCCTATTATCTTCCCTCGAATCATAAAGACCACCCCCCTTCCGGGTGCACGGACCCTCTTCACTGATGGCTCTAAGAGCGGTCGAGCCTTAGTGGTTGATGGGCAGGATGTTCACGCCATACAGCCTGCTGAGACCTCGGCACAATTTGCAGAAGTATCTGCTGTATTATTGGCCTTGCAGACATTCCCTAATGCGCCCCTCAATATTTACACTGATAGTGTGTATGTTGCTAATATCTTCCCCCGATTAGAAACAGCACCCCACATAGGTGAGGGCTCGAAAATTTTATCTCAATTACAAACATTGTAATTTTATCTCAATTACAAACTGTTGATTTGGGCCAGAAAGGACCCCCTCTTTGTGGGTCATATTAGAGGACACTCTGGCCTCCCGGGACCCCTTGCAGAAGGCAATGAACGAGCAGATAAAGCTACCCGCTTAATAATGACATCCCTAGAATGTGATAAGGCCATGCAGCTACATAAAAAATTCCACCTTAATTCCCAGTCTCTTCGTTTTCATACGGGTTGTTCCAAAGCTGAGGCTCTCTCCATAACCACTGTCTGTCCCACTTGCGCTCCTTATATACATTCCCCATCCCTGGGAGTCAATCCTAGAGGACTGAGAGCAAATGATATTTGGCAAATGGATGTGACCCACACTAACTCATTGGGTAACCGGCATTATCTCCATGTCTCGATAGACACACACTCGGGCATGATTTTTGCCTCACTACATGCCGGGGAAAAAACGAAACATGTTATAGATCACCTTACTGCTGCTTTCTCATATATGGGAAATCCCAGGCAAATTAAAACTGACAATGGACCGGCCTATACAAGCCGCGCTTTTCATTCCTTTTGTGAAACCTGGGATATTACACATACAACAGGCATTCCCTATAACCCCCAAGGACAGGCTATCAAAGAGCGAGCGCACTGACATCTCAAAACTTACATTTCTAAAACAAAAGAGGGTGAGATCTACCAAGGCTGTCAAGGGCCACAAGCGCTCCTATTTGCAACCTTATTCATTTTGAATTTTTTGCTCCTCGATGATTCAGGCCGCAGTGCAGCCCAACGTCACTTTGCTACTCCGGCTCCCCTTAAAGCAATGGTGAAATGGAAGGATCTGTCCTCAGGAACCTGGCAACCACCGGCAGCAATCCTTGCCAGAGTCAGAGGCGCAGTCTGTGTATATCCAACTAATACAGAAAAACCCATTTGGGTGCCGGAATGCCTGGTCAGGCCAATACACGAGCCCCCCGATCATTTGTCCCCCACAGCTGGGAAAAATAATGAAACTCACCTCCAGGGTACTTAGCCCTGAGACGAATTTCCTTCTCTTTTTTCCACAGGAACAAAATGACCACAACGACGCTTGTGGCCTGGACCCTCGCTATATTATTAATGAAGGACCCTACCGAAACTCATGCCAATCGACACCAACCATTCAAGCAGACCTGGGTCATAAGGAGTGGAGAGGACTATGAGGTTTGGAGTACCACAAGTGCCCCTCTTTTCTGAGCCATGCTCCATTCTGGTCAAGCCACACTGGGTCCTGCCTGGTTTGGCAGCACCCCTTAATCAGTGCTTCCCTGACTTATATTTTTCCCTGGAAGACGCCTACCCCTTTCAGGATGGTTTTGAAAGGCCCCCGGCCAGAGCCTAAATGAGACGCAATGGCTTTTTCACCTGCCCCGGGTTCCGGACAGGCCAATGGAGGAGAACCTGCGGTGGCCCTGAATCTTAATATTGTGCCAGCTGGTCTTGCGTAGATTCTAATGATGGCTATTGGAAGTGGTCGGTTGACCACGACCTGGTTAATATTTCTTATGCTGTGCCACTGAGATATGGCTCATATTCTGTACAATACCACCCCCAAATGCTTCTGGTCAAAATCTCCTTCACTGATAAGGGAAGGTTTGAGACCCGATGGGTCAACCGCCTGAATTGGGGACTTATGTGGTATAGCAGGCCATGGCATGGGGTTATCCTGCAGATCCTCTTAAAAATCGAACCCGTGCAGCAGATTCTGCTAGGCCCTAACCAGGCACTTGAGGCTCCAAAACCCCCTCTTAAGCCCACCATTACTACCATGGCTGGCCCTAAGAGGACACCACCTCCTGTTACAGCCGGCCTATCCATCCCAAAACCCAGTTTTGGCCCAATCATTAACCCCCTCAGGAGTCTTATCGAAGCCACATATCAGACTCTGAATGCTACTGCCCCAAACCTGACTGAAGCCCCACGCCACCGTTTTATGAGGCTATGGGTATTAACGCCTCATACAATGTTAATTACAGAGCCCCAGGAGAGTGGAAGGCCCACCCCCAGGGACTAACCATGACCCAAATTAGCGGTCAAGGGACATGTGTAGGTACAGTCCCTCAAAACAAGAAGGAGTTGTGTGCACAGAATGTGGAGTCCCCGGGATGGAGTAACTCCGCCTGGATCTCACCAAAAATGGGAGCTTGGTGGGACTGTTCACGTTCAGGATTAACTCCCCACTTGGCAGGCTCAGTATTTAATGCCTCCCAAGAATTTTGTCTTATGGTTATTGTTGTCCCAAAAATTATATACCACCCTGCTGAGGTACTCCTTGATTATTGGTGCAATTCCCCTGATGTCCTGCGTAGGAACCGCAGGGAACCCATATCCGCACTAATCATCGCCACTCTGTTTGGCATAGGCCTGGCAGGTGCCGGCACTGGCATCGCTGCTCTGGTAACCCAATATTCTGGTCTAACTTCTCTAAGAGCAGCTATTGATGAGGACCTGGACCGAATAGAAAAATCTATTAGCCATCTTGAAAAGTCCTTGACCTCCCTGTCGGAAGTAGTCTTGCAAAATAGGAGGGGGCTCGACTTGCTCTTCCTTAAAAATGGAAGGCTGTGTGCAGCGCTGGGAGAAGAGTGCTGCTTTTACGCCGACCACACGGGGGTAGTCGAGATTCCATGGCTAAGCTGAGAGAAGACCTGGAACGGCTTAAGAAGGAGAGAGAGGCTCACGAAGGGTGGTTTGAGTCATGGTTTAATCAATCCCCCTGGTTCACCACCCTGATATCTACTATAGCAGGCCTTCTGATCATACTATTACTGATGCTTACATTTGGGCCCTGCATCCTGAGTCGACTTGTCTCATTTGTCAGAGACCAGATTGGCAGGGTTGATCGGCAAATCACTCAAATTCACTTTATGCAACTGAGAGAAACTAGCAAAGAGCAGCCCTATTCAGAAAGGTATTTCTAATGGGCCTGGGAAGCCTCTTCCTTTATCTGTTGCAGTGACCTGATCCTGTGGCCGGTACCGGAAAACGCAGGAGGAGAAGGAGTGCGGACCGGACCTGTACAGAACCCCCCCGATCACTGAACGAAGAGATCCCCATCACCCCTCTACCCTACCCCTGCCCCTCTTTTCTGAGCCATGCTCCATTCTGGTCAAGCCACACTGGGTCCTGCCTGGTTTGGCAGAAATGTCATCAATCCTCCCCTATGCCTCCTCGTGGTTAAGGAAGGATGCCCTTGCCCAGGATACCCAATGACGGGCAACTTCTGTCACCGCCGCGCACACCTAAGACAGGGGCTAAAGCATTCTCCCCAATGACGGGTACCACGGCGAGGCGACGGACGACCTAAGACAGGGGTCCTGGCGTGCCATAATTGGAAAAAGGGGTGAGATGTGGCCTACTGACCAAGTAAAAGAATGCTTGATTTTTCATTCCCCCTTTGTCCTGCTCAAAGCTGGGCAACTTCCCAGTATAGGAGGTTTCAGTTTGGGGGACAAAGCTGGGCAGCTTCCCAGTACATGACTTTTCAGTTTGGGGAAAATGCACCCTCGTAAATGATTTGTAAATGATGTACGAGGAACAGCAGTCTCTATGGATATGTCAAAACTGCAACAAAGCAGGCCGCTCCGACCGGTAGCGTTAGGTCCAAAGGGTCACCAGGTGGCTGACCAACGGTGCATGGCTCTGCCCACTGTGACTGACCAACGGTGCATGGCTCTATTCATCGTCCCATCCACTTTCCCACGTCCCATCCCCTTTCCTTTCTTTTGGGTGGGTTGTGGAAACATACTTAAGTCTGTACCTGTGCTCTGAATAAACGCACGCATTCATGCCATCTCCTGAAAGACGGAACCCTGTGTGACTCGAGTGCTGATTTCACCCTGACGGCCCACCCTGGCTCGGCCCCGCAGTGCCGGACGTGACATTTAACCAGTCATCCGTTCTCAGGCACTTGGGTTTTTTCCAGATATTCAGGTCAGCCTTTTTGGAAGATGTTTTTATTATCTCTCTTTCTCTCTGTTTGTTTCTGTCTCTGTCTGTCCCTGTCTCTGCCTTTTCTCTCTCTCTCTTTTTCTCTGTCTCTGTCTCTCTCTCTTTGTCTCCCTTTTTGTGGTTTACAATATAGATACTGAAAGGGTATCAGGAATATCCCTTTACCTACTTTTAACACTCAAGGATTTCAAATTTGGACAAAAAATAGAATTGTTGTTTCAGGCACGTTGGCCAAAGGGAGAACTGGAAATGGTCTCTGCTATGGACAACCAGGGATCTGCAGATCTGCAATGACTGACCACAGCCTGGCCCCTGCTCTCAGGTTCCAGACAAATCCTGAAGACCAGGAGGTCTCCCAACCCCAGATAGGGATGGGATGGACAACTGCCTGCCAGGACACTCCTACAGAAGATGAAGGTCCGAGGCCACCTGGGAACACTAAGCTGGCCTTAGTGTTCTTCAGAATGGCCAGGCCTGGGTAACCGTGACATGACATGACAGGTAAAATACTCATAGTATTATATGTGTGTCTCCTGGGTGGCTCACCACAGTCTTGGAAGAACAGAGTGGGGGTCTGGTGTTCTTTGGGAGGTCAGGAACTGCGCTCGAGGGCCACTACATTTCTAAGCTGCCGGAGGTCAGAGCTGGCACATGTCCAGCACGCCCCTCACCCTGCCACCTTTATGCCCTAAGAGGAGCCTTCCACTTACCCCGTGACTTTCAGGAAGTGCAAGATGACATGTATTTCCTAGCCCACGGGGAAGTACCTTGTGACCCTGTGGGCTCAGGCACCAAATTTCCAACTGTGGGCTAGTGTTGGGTAAGGACTGGAAGGAAGAAGCCCTCCAAGTGCCCCCTCCCTGCCCCAGGAACGGACCCTTTTGCAAGGTCCCTGAACCCCACGGCTCTCACAGCGGCAGGTATCATGCCCTAGACTCACCACACTCAGGAAGACACAGGGGTCCCAGAGAGTGTTGGCAGAAGAGGGGACCTGCTTGGTATCCCACTGAGCAGTCAGCCTTGCCCTGGCCGTGTCCCAGGAGCTGCCTGTAAATGCAGTGCAGAGTGTGAGGATCCCATGCGCGCCTCATCGGGTCTCTGCTGTTTCCTAGCCTGTGACTATTTCTCTCTTGCATCTACAATGTGGGGTCCCCGCCAAAATGACTCTAGAATTTTTATGTGGGGTTGAGGGCATTGATTGGTCTAGGATGTGGACTCCCAAGTTCCAGGTAAAGCCCATATGTTTCCTTTGGTATTTGGCATGTGGTTCAGTGAGGATGTTGGGAATTTTCTACTGTGAAACTATGTAGACAAAAGGGCATCATTTTCCAGACCAGACTACCAGTGAAATGTTAGTTTTTCTCTCCTTGATGGCCTTGGTATTCTCTTGGGCTCCTGGCAAAGAGATCCCCACTGCTTGATGCTTGATGCAGTCACAGGTGGGTCTTGATCTCATCCTGGACATTCATCTTACTAAAGCTTCAGTTTCCCAGTGATTGTCCTTGATTCAAACATTCTCAAATGTGCATCACGTGGAGGGCCTTGGTTGGACCTCGGACAGGCGCCAGGTGACCCTGATTTGGACAAGGGAAGGCCTAAGGTCCCACATGTGATATGGTCCAGAGTACAGCATGGGAGAGTCTCTGGCCAAAAGAATTGTCAAGGAACCCTTGAGTCTGGGATAGACAAAATAAAACTGGCCCCAGATTTGGAGTCTGGGGAGTAGGAGCAGATGACAAGGGCCAGGAAAAGCCAACAGATCTGACCTTTCATGCCTGACTTTACATTGAACTAAATTTGAAGCAGCAGATTGAAGGAATCTGTAATTCTCTTACTGAGCTTATGCAAGATGACAGGCAACATTGATGAGAAGCAAATTTCACCATTGCTGTAAACGTTTAACTTAAAGAGGTGAGGAAACAGAAACATCTGCATCAGCAACTTGTTACCGTGTCCAAGTGTAGAACCGTGGGTCTTCTGGCAGGGAGAGCTGGAGGCATGCTGTGTGTGAGCAGGGCAGGAAACGCTCGGGCACTGAGTGTCTGCCCCAACGGCACTGCTGCCAGCACCTAGACTAGCCCTGGTCTCCTTGGTCACAAATACTAACAGTAATAGAAATGGGGAGTAGTGCTGAGCCCCCAGGGTCGACTCTCTGGTGCACTGAGCTAACACCATGGATTGCCTGAGGCTGCCAAAGCAGATGTAAACTCTGAAGGTACCTGTAGAGACCAGACAGGGGAAGGAGACAGAGTCTGGGTGGGGAGGCGGGGTGCGGGGCAGGAATCCTGACAAAGGTCACCAGCAAGTGCAGACCAGGGTGCTAGTTTCATCTTGATTGACAGTTGACCCTTGATGAGCATGGAGTCATTGAGAATATACCCTGGATGGTAGGATCATGACAGGGGTGAGGGGGCAGGGGGTGGGATGTGCCTGCTAACTGTGCTCTGCTCCTTTGCCTGAGCAGCCCAGAGGTGAAAAAACATCACCCCATCCCCAGGGCTGATTCTGGTCTCCTCACTGCTCTGTGTGCCCCAGAGGCCAGATGGGGGCTGTGGTGATTGGGAACAGGAAGAGGGTCTCTGACTCAACTGGCCACCCAGGTAGAAAAACACCTTACAGGTCCAGAATGCCATGGGCAGTAAGGGTCCAGAACCAAACAGACTCCCTGGCAGCAGTTGTCTCTTCAATCAATGGGCCCTGGGCCTGCTCAGTGCCCAGCAGGGAGGAAAAGGTGTTTTCTCCAATGAGGACTGAACGCTGCTCTACTGAAACCAGTCAGGAGGGGGAGGGGGCTTTGAGCCAGTTGAAAGAATGAACTCGAGAAAGGCCAGGGAGCTGGAGGCTGGTCAGGCCCAGCCGTGGTCAGGTTTGGCCACTCCTGAGGGCCTCACTGTAGAATGGACATCTCTCAGAGTCAGGCCAGAAATGAGAAACAATCCCAGAGAGTCACTCATCACTAAGCATCGCCAGAAGATTAACCTGCAGGTGCTAGTTTGTCAGGATCAGCCGCAACGGGGTGAGCTAAGGGACTCGCAAATGACTCTGTCTGCCAAGCCTAAGGGAGAGAACCAAGCAGGAAGCAAGAGGCAGAAGCGAAAAACTAGGCAGGACCTCTGAGAGACCCACTCTAGGAGGTGGAGAAGATGGATGAGTCAGGAATCACCGAATTTGACAAGAATCCAATGTGAGGTTTGCTCTGACAAAATGGTGACCAGAACCAAATGGCAACCGGCTGAGTGGACAGCAACATTCCTGGAGTCAGAGATCACCTTGTCCTAGGTGAGGAAGACAAGACTTAATGCCCACTTGGTGACAGGAAGCCACCAGGCTTCATTCCAGGTTCCTTACCATTGACCCACGAACAGATGACTAGGACCAGACCAAGACAACTTAAAAGCCCCCTGAGTCTAACCCAGGGCGCAGGTGTACCATTGCCTCACCTGAGGTTCAGAGAGTCCGCCTGGGAGCCCCCCAGTAAGCTACTCCTATTTCCATAACTTTATTTATATGTCTCTGTCCCTCTGTCTGACCCAGATGGGGTTCCCAAATCTCTCACCGAGCAAGAGACTAAGGGGAAGCAGGTTACCCGAGTAGGATGGAAGGGGCTCACGGGAACGCTCGAACATTGAGCGTAGAAACTGGAGTCACCACTGTGGGATCACCAGAGAGCACTAGGCACCACTGCATGTTAGATGAAAGTTGTTACCGCAGAATCAAGGTAGCCTGTAAACAACCTACATAATTAGGCTGTGACCTGCTACTGCCCCTTTGGGGGATAGCTGGGTAGAGCCTGCACACATGGAATACACTAGGATGCTTCCAGCAAATTCTTGGGTGCCACCTGTCTTGGTGAGACTCTGTATGATCCTAAAAGGAAAAACTCCAAAGACAGTCGTTCAATGGGAGAACAGCTCTCACCACCGGCAAGGGGTGAGAGGGCTCAAGCCGCTGATTCCCACAGTCTCCCAGCTCCCCAAACCTCAAGGCAAACCTGGACTTGGTGTTTCCAGAGCCCAGGGGCCCAGAGGCAGGACACAGAGAACTAAGCCCAGAGCCCCAGTAGAAGCTTCGAGAGGGTGTGCAGGATATTTGTGAGGTGCGAAGATCCATGAGAGTGAACGGGCGGCCCCAGGCCCATAGTGCAGTTAGAGGGGAAGGGCTATGAACTGGGCACCCAGGGGTAAACCGGGACCTGCCTGTGCCTGCCCTGAACAGCCCTACCAGGCTGATCCCTGGTGCCTCCCTGATCCCTGGTTCCCATCCAAGTAGGAATGTGACAGGCAGGAAGGGGCATGGCTGACCAAATTCCTGGAAATGACTGGAACAGGATGGCTCTGCCTTCTGAGGCTTTGCCATCTGGTCTGACACATGGATCTGGACACACTTCTTGTCACCAGTAGAGTGTCACTCAGCCAAGGCTGTCCCAACAGGTCCAGGTTTGCAGGAGCAAAGAGGAGTCGGGGCCTGGTTCTCTATTATATGGGGTCTGACCCTGCTGTGATGGTGGCAGTGGGACTTGTATTAGGGAATCTGATGGTCCACAAAGAAGTGGGGCGCTATTATCAGGGATCAGCTCCGTACAGACTCGGGGACACTAGAAACATGTTCCATCCACGGCCCCATCCTGCTCCACTGAAAAACACTGTCTTCCTGCTAGGGTGGGTGCCATCCAGGGGGAGCCTGGCTGAGGGGACAGCACCTTGGACCCACCTGCTGCAGGAGCACTTTCAAGTGCTCATCCTGAGAAACCTGATGTGGCCACTAGGGGGCAAAGTGGGGTCTGTCCCTGGTGCACTGCAGAGGGGAATGGGGAAACAGGCACCAGGGGCAGGGGAGGCCATGGAGGTGCTGCAGTGGAAGGCAGGGCTCTGGGTGCTGCATCCTGCCCTCCCTCCTGGGGACGCATCCGTGATTGAGACCTTCAACCCTTGGGGTGGACTCTCCTGGGGTCATTGACAGGCTTCACACAGGGGCAGGCAGGTGACGCGTCTTGGCATGGTGACATGGCCGAGGCTTCCCACAATCTAGAAGCAATTGTCAACTACTGGCCAGACCTGCCCCGCCCAGTGACACACACACCCACACAGGCCTGGGATAGATCCATTTATTGCAACAATCGTGAAAATCAGACAGTGGCGGTCAGGGAGAAAGCCCGCCTTCCTCCTTCCCTCTTCTCAGCCAGCAATACAAAGTCCCCAAACAGCCCCAAAGAGTGTGTAGAATCCGGTGACTGGATGGTACCAGCGGCCAAGCTTCAGGGCTGTCATGCGCAGAAACAGGACCCCACAATGGGGAGGGGAGAGCTGAGTTGTAACTTCTGACCTCCAAATCATTGTTTGCTAGTGCTGGGGGGATATATCTGCCATCCTGATCCCTTGGACCTTGTGGAGGGGGACATTTCTTCCCTCCGATCCCTCGGACCTTGTGGAGGGGGACATCTCGGCCCCTCTGATCCCTCGGACCTTGCGGAGGGGGACATCTCGGCACCCCGATCCCTGGCGTCTAGTGGTGGGGAGGGCATCTCTGGCCTCCCCGATCAATCGCGTCAAGTGGTGGGGGGGGCATTTCTGGCCCCCCCCATCCCTGGCGTCTAGTAATTGGGGGGCATCTCTGGCCCCCCCAATCCATGGCTTCTATTGGTGGGGGGCATCTCTGGCCGCCCCCGATCCCTGGCGTCTAGTGGTTGGGGGGTATCTCTGGCCCCCCGATCCCTGGCGTCTCGTGGTGAGGGGGTATCTCTGGCCACCCCAATAACTGGCGTCTAGTGGTTGGGGGGGCATCTCTTGCCCCCCATCCCTGGCGTCTAGTGGGGGGACATATATGGCCACCCCATCCCTGGCGTCTAGTGGTGGGCGGGCATCTCTGCCCCCCCGTTAATCCTTGCCATCTAGTGGGGGGGGAATCTCTGCCCCCCCCAATCCCTGGCGTCTAGTGGGGGGGCGTCTCTGGCCCCCCCTTGATCCTTGCCCTCTAGTGGGGGGGAATCTCTGCCCCCCCGATCCCTGGCGTGTAGTGGGGGGGGCATAACTGCCCCCCTGTTAATCCTTGCCATCTAGTGGGGGGGGAATCTCTGGCCCCCCCCAATCCCTGCCGTCTAGTGGGGGAGGCATCTCTGGCCCCCCCTTGATCCTTGCCCTCTAGTGGGGGGAAATCTCTGGCCCCCCCGATCCCTGGCGTGTAGTGGTGGGGAGGCATCTCTGCCCCCCCGTTAACCCTTGCCATCTGGGGGGGGGGAATCTCTGGCCCCCCCTTGATCCTTGGCCTCTACTGGGGGGGGGAATCTCTGCCCCCCCCGATCCCTGGGGTTTAGTGGTGGGGGGGCATCTCTGCCCCCCCGTTAATCCTTGCCATCTAGTGTGGGGGAATCTCTGGCCCCCCCTTGATCCTTGCCCTCTAGTGGGGGGGGAAATCTCTGGCTCCCCCTTGATCCTTCCCATCTAGTGGGGGGGGAATCTCTGGCCCCCCCTTGATCCTTGCCCTCTAGTGGGGGGGAATCTCTGGCCCCCCCCAATCCCTGCCGTCTAGTGGTGGGGGGGCATCTCTGGCCCCCCCTTGATCCTTCCCATCTAGTGGGGGGGGAATCTCTGGCCCCCCCCTTGATCCTTGCCCTCTAGTGGGGGGGAATCTCTGGCCCCCCCCAATCCCTGCCGTCTAGTGGTGGGGGGGCATCTCTGGCCCCCCCTTGATCCTTGCCCTCTAGTGGCGGGGGAATCTCTGGCCCCCCCCTTGATCCTTCCCATCTAGTGGGGGGGGGAATCTCTGGCCCCCCCTTGATCCTTGCCCTCTAGTGGGGGGGGAATCTCTGCCCCCCCCGATCCCTGGCGTCTAGTGGTGGGGGGACATCTCTGCCCCCCCTTAATACTTGCCCTCTAGTGGGGGGGGGAATCTCTGGCCCCCCCCGATCCCTGGCGTCTAGTGGGGGGGAGCATCTCTGCCCCCCCTTAATCCATGCCCTCTAGTGGGGGGGAATCTCTGCCCCCCCGATCCCTGGCGTCTAGTGGTGGGGAGGCATCTCTGCCCCCCCCGAATCCTGGCGTCTAGTGGGGGGGCATCTCTGGCACCCCCATTTCCTGGGGTCTATTGGAGGGGGAAACTGTGCCCCCTGATCCCTGGGGTGTCTAGGGGTGGGGACATTTCTTACCCCACATCTCGGGGTCTAGTGGATGGAGACTTTACTGTCCCCCTGATTTCCCGTTTCTTGAGATGGAGAATAGTTGTGGCTTTACCCTGATCCCTGGTCTTGCAGTGAGGGATATCCCTGGTTCTAGTGGAGGGAGAAGAGCAAAGGGCAGAGGAAGAAGGCAGAACTCGGGTGGCATGGGGAGGACGGGGCTGGGCGAGATCAATTGGGTGAGAGCGGCAGGGTGCGTCGGTGCAGTAAAATCGAGGGGTCAGCTGGGTGTCAGGCTGCCAGTGGAGCTCTTGCTGACCAGCTGCGTTTTCTGGATTTCCGGCGGGTCATTACAGGACCTGGGTCCGATGACGGTGGACTCCTCTTCCTTAAGGACAGCAACAGGAGCGTCTCTGGATCTCACACAGGCCATGGTCCCTGCCCCCTGGGACTTGACTGACTCCTCCAGCTCCTGGACTCTGGCACTCCTCCTGCCTGGCCTCCTGTGCCTCCTCCTTCTCTGTGGCCTCCAGCTCCTCACGTTTTGTGTCCAGGAGCACCTGTGTGTTGTTCGTCTCCACACCAATCCCTTTGGAGTGGATGGGATGTGGGGCAGCATAAGGGTCTCACCCAAGGAAGGGAGGTGGGGGGCTGGGGGTGGGGCCGCCTGGCTCCCCTCCCCAGTAGCCCCGCCCTCTGACCCACAGGGGCTTCTCCCTGTCACTCACCCTTTTCCGGGACTCCTTTTCACTTTACCAGGTTCTGCAGCTGCTGTTTCTGCTGCTGAGTCCCACAGAAGAGCACCTGGGGTGAAGGCACTAGCTGAGGAGGCAGGTCTAGGGCCTTCCTGCCCCCGAGCCCATGGACCCTCTCTCACCTGGTCTCCCTCAGCTCCCTGATGGCGGCCTCCAGCAGGGCCTGCTGCCTTGGTGGCACCTGCAGCAGCTGGTCTATGGGCTGCTTCTGCCGCAGCATCCGCTGGTTCAGCTGCTCCTCCTTGGAGCCCAGGTGACAGCGGGCATCCAGGTGCTCTTGTCGGCAGCTATGTGCATTTCCAGGTACCAGCAGAATCGGCCCCAGGGAGGCCACTGGCACTGCACCTTTTCGTCCTGCCCTGGCATCTGTGGGAGGTAGGACAGGGTCTGTGAGGACAGGCAGGAGGACCGACTACATCCCAGCCAGGAGATGCAGGGCTCAGACCCTCAGCCACAGGCCCCCATGGCGTCTTTGTCCCAGAGCCTAGGAGTTGGGTCTCCCTCTGCCTCGGACCCTGACTCCTACCTGGCAACTGCCAACTCCAGACCCCTCTGTGTAGTGTGGGCCAGTCAGTGCCACCAAAGCCCTCAGGGCATTCTGACCTGTCCTTCCTGCCATCACCCAAGGCAGGCTCTTGGCCTCACAGGGGGTCTCACCAGCCCATTTCACAGAGCAGGAAAGTCACAGCCCAGAAGACTGAATGGTTGTGCCCCAAGAATACCCCAGGGTGGAGGGGAGCTGATGGCCAGCAAACCCCTGCCCCCTCTCTCAAAACTCTTCGAGTATGGCAACTTTTCGTGGGCTCGCAGTGAAGACATGTTGGAATGATAGGTGATAATTGGAGATGATAGGAGACTCGTTCAGCTCCAAGACTGCGGAATGTTACCCAGACCCCTTCCACTGTTACAGAGACACAACTCGAGCCTGGCCGGGCTCCCGGCCGGCCACCCCACAGCCCTCAGACTCCAGGCGGCGCTGCACCCGCTTCTCTCACCCCAGCTCAGTCCCCTCGGCCCCCACTCACATCCGCAGTTGTTCTCCGGGTTCACCCGTTGTTCCTGGAACCTCCTGCCTCCACCTGTCCTTCGAAATGTTTTCAACGATGTGGCTGTTTCGGGGGCACCCAGGGGCCGGTAAACCTGAGAGGAAGCAGACAGTCAAGGACCCCAGACAACTAGAAACAAGCGTTGTATGTCCCGGCCCTAGAGCTCTCTGCATTTTCAGGGTCGTAACATTCTGGGGAGTGGACAGCTGACCCCATTTCCTCTGGCTGCCCGCAGAGCAGGACACAGGTGTGGAGGGACAGGGAGACTCGCCCAGCTCCTGCTCCCAGCCGGTCTCCCGTGTCACAATGCCCCATTCACAGGACCCCTCCCTGGAAACTCGAAGTCAGTCCTCCCCGACTTGCCCTCCTCGGACATCACAGACTTCAAGCTCCTGGTGCTGTGCACCAGCCCAAATCACTCAACCCTTAAGGATGACGCTCTAAATTGCAAACTTCTGCCTTTATCAGATACACTTGATGTTTTAAAATTCTGTTCTTTCAGCTCTTTCTGTCCCAAACAAGAGGGGAAGCGTGTTTTTGCACAGTTAAACCCACTGCCAGGAGGGTCTGTGGTGAGGTTTCTGGGAGTCAGGGACCCTGCTTTGACTCCCCAGCTCCTCAGTGATGCCCTGAGCTCCCACCCCCATTGTTTCCTGAGTTGGGTGGGCCAGTGTCCAGCCACCCAGGTCTTTGGTCAGCGGGAGCCCAGGAGATCCTATTCTGGTGGCAGGAGGAAACAGGGCCTGGAGAGAGTGTCTCTGGGGACTCCCATCCCAGAGTCTCGGGAGACCCTGGCGAGGACAGAAGTTGCTGGAGGACAAGACTGCCTGAAAACGTGGCTGTCAATGGGCGGAGGCTTTATCCTGGGCCTCCTGGCCACACACTGACCAGTGCAGAACCAGTGCATGGCCCTGGGCTTGCGGGTTAGCACCGACCTAGCACTTTTTCTTCCCATCTTTTCATGCTCTGCCGATTTCCAATGATCCCCTAGGGAAAGGGTCAACATGCGGAAGGTACATTGGGCCACTTCTCCCTTAAGCCTCCTTGAGAGAGGGTGTCCCGAGGGGTGGGGCCACGAGCCTTTTCTATAGGTAGGGATGTGGGTGTGGCCTCATGACACTCTGAGTGATTCCTCCCTGCCTTGCCCTCCTCAGACATTACAGGCTTCAAACTCCTGGTGCCAAGCACCAGCCCAAATCATTCACCCCTAACAGATGACGCGGTGTCATGTGACTCTCAGCCTTTTCAAGATATATCTGATGTTTTAAAATTCTGTTCTTCCATCTCTTTCTGTCCTAAATTAGAAGGGAAGGGTGTGGTCGCACGGTAAGAGGTTTTTGGCAGGAGGGTCTGTGGGGAGGGGTCTGCGCACCCGGTGACCCTGCTTTGACTCCCCAGCGCCACTGGGGCAGCTCCTCAGCATTTCCCTGAGCTCCCACCCCCATTGTTTCCTGAGCTGGGTGGGCCAGTGTCCAGCCACCCAGGTCTTAGACAGCAGGAGCCCAGGAGGTCCTATTCTGGGGACAGGAACGGACAGGTCCTGGAGAGGGGCTCTCTGGGGACTCCCATCCCAGAGTCCCGGGAGACCCTGACGAGGACAGAGGTTGCTGGGGACAAAACTGCCGGAAGACTTGCTGGAAATGGGCCAGGGCTTGATCCTGTGCCCTCGGGGCCATACAGTGACCAGTGCAGGTCCAACACAGGGCCTTTTCTTACCGTCCGTTGCACTCTGCCAATTTCCAAAGATCCCCTAGAGATGACCCCTAGAGGTGACCTGTAGATGACCCGTAGAAGGGTCACCATCTGGAGGTGACCCCTAGATGACCACTCGAAGGGTCAACAGGGGGAAGGTGTGTTGGGGCCACTTCTCCCTCAAGCATCCATGAGAGAGGGTGCCCCGAGGGTCGGGGCCACGAGCTTTTTTTATAGGCAGGGATGGGGGCGTGGCCGCAGGGCTGCAACCCCATTGGCCAGGGGGAAACCTAGAGCTCCAGGGGCAACCTCAGGATGAAGGCTGCACCAGCCTCTGCCCTGGTGGGCCTGACGGGCCTCCGCACCCCCACCCGGACCCTCGGGCACTGCCCCCTACCGACGATGGTGGCTTGGAACTCTGTGGGCCCCACGGAGGGCCAGGAGCACTGACCCTTTCGGTCTCCCGTAGCTCAGTCCACGACTTTCTCATTCCCAGAGATCACGTCCCCCCATGCCCAGGCTGGGCTGCAGCTGCCAGGATTAGCCCCTGAGCACCCCAAGGTCTGGCCTGGCTGCTGCTGTGGGAGCCCAGCGAGCCTGGCAGAGGGGCTGTCCTGATCGCTGTCCCCACCGCCCCTCCCTCCCCAGGCCCCTCTCCCTTCTCTCCTTGGAGCCCCTGCCCTCCCTGCCCTTCCCCTCTCCTCTCATCAGGCCCGCAGAGTTCTTGCTCCCGCCTTATCCGGTGTCCACGTTCTCTCTGTCCTTCTATCTCTGCTTCCTCCCAGACTGGCAGCAGCCAGTTTGTGGGGCCTTTGAGCCCCCAGACCCAGTCAGTCCCTGACCAGTTCCCCGTGTTGCACAGAGACTTCCTTTTCTGAGTCCTGGAGGGCTCTTAATGACCCCACAGCAACTCCCCACCCCAGCTCTGCCCCTTTCTCTGAGGCTCAGTCTATCCTACTGGGAGCTGGACACCAGACTTGGCCTTGGGGAAGCTGGACACTTCTCTGGTGTTGCTCCGGGCCTGTTCTGGAAATCTCTCTCAATACACACACTCCCACCTAGGGCCGCTCAGCCTGGCCACGCTGCCTTCAGGTGTCCTGCGGCCTGAAAGTGACCCCAACCCCCCCATATCGCCTGTGCCCACTATGGCACCCCGAGTGCCCCTGTCCTCCCTGCCCTGAGCACATTCAGGCCCCCAGTGGTCTGCGGCTGCCTCCTGTAGCTCTGACATCTCCCCCTCTCACTTTCGCTGGGCTGAGAATCAAATCCATCACTGATGATGGGGCACAGGGACACTGTGGGCTTGTGCTGTCTGGGGAGCTTGTGGGCAGTGAAGGGTTCCACACTGGGGTGAGGCTCTGGGCAGAAAAATTCCATCCAGTCCTTGAGAGGCTTAGAAAATACCTGGAGGTTTGTAGGTCCTTATCCTGAGACATGGCCTGGCTACTAGGGGTGGGAACCCACGTAGCATTGGGGCAAGGTGGGGGGCTCTCCCTGGGGGGCACTGCAGAGGGGGGATAGACGGGATAGGCACCATGGGTGGGCAGTGACAGGCTCTAGACATGGTGAGACCCCACGGCACGGATTCCTCATCATCCAGAAGCAGGAGCCATTTCCTGGCAGGACCTGCCCCGCCCAATGCCACACACCCACACAGCCTAGGATGGATCCACTTATTGAAATAGTCGTGGTAACAGGATGGTGGTTGTCAGGGAAAGTGGCCCAGTCCTCCTCCTCTCTCTCCTCTGCCATCAATTTATGATTTCCTAAACTGCCCCGAGACATGCCTACCACTCAGTTGCTCTGACTTCTACTGTCTGCTGCTACAGTAACTTATTAGTCCTTGTTTCTGGCAATTTTTCAGGTTTTACTGTTATTATTCAATCTCTATTATGTATCATAAAGTTTCTCTTTCTCCTCCTTCTTCCTCTCCCTCTCTTTGTCTCTCTCTCTTTCTCTCTCTCTCTCTCTCTCTCTCTCTCTCTCTCTCTGAGCTTCTTAAAGTTTTCCATTAGCAACCCCTTTTTGTTAGGAAATTTTTTCCGTGGTCCCTGATTTTGAGGTATGTAAAATAAGGATACAAATAATTATTTGGTAAATCATAAATAAATTTATTTGATTTTTTCTTTCTTTTTGGGTCACATCCAGCGATGCACAGGGGTTACTCCTGGCTCTGCACTTAGGAATTACTCCTGGCAGTGTTCGGGGGACCATATGGGAAGCTGGGAATTGAACCTGGGTTGGCCGCCTGCAAGGCAAACACCCTACCTGCTGTGCTATCACTCCAGACCCCTACATCATAAATAAATTTAAAGTAAAACAAGTTTCTTTTAAGTTATGCAAACCCCGTGTGTAGTCTTGATCTACAGTTTAAGAAGCCAGGCCTGGTGCACACATAACCTGCTACCCTTATTTCTACACATATGTGAACAAAAGTGTGCACACATACATGCATACACATAGTCCATCTTCACTTTTACATACAAGTGCACACACATAAACATGCACACTTTTACACATGCACATACAGTACAATCCACACATCTATACACATGCATACACACACCATGTACATACAGTGCCATCCTCACGTCTACACACGAACGTAAGAGTGAGACTTCGGGCAGGAAACGGAGGTCAGGGATGGGGCCGTTGCCTTCCAGGTGTGACACCCTAGATTCGATCCCCTGTACTGAAGGGAAAATTGCAAGTTTGATAGAATGCTGGTGGAATATAGCTCCAAATATTTTAGGCTTAACATTGGTTTGCCCTTTCCCCTTTGCCACGAGGAACTCCGGGTTATTACAGTGCTCGTAAGGCACTTACTTTCCGTTGTGTTTATCTATAAATTCTTCCCTATGCTCTCCTCTCCAACCAGTCAATCAGCTTTTCCCTCCTAATTAGTATCTGTTCCTTTGTAAGGTCAGATCCTTCTAAACACTGAAATTGTATTGTAAATTAATATTGCCTTTCTCCTCTCCTTATGCCTTATGAATAGTTTACTTTAAAGCAATGCCCTTCTTGTATAGATACAGGAAGACTGTTAACATTATGCTTTGTAACTTAGGATTTAATTGGCTTTGAATATTATTTACTGCCAGGCATCTGCTTTCTCGACTTAAGACTCAGTTGCCCTTAGTTCCTAATACCCCAAAAGCAGGGCCCCGATGAGGAACTGAATCGACCCAGGGGAAGCGGTGAGCTACCCTGGTATCGAAATGGGCCAGGCCAAAGTGCCACGATTCTTAACTATAAGTTAAGAGTTTGATCATAGACAAATGCTGTCATGATCCAAAAGTAAACAACGAGACTAGGATCCTGGTAGGGGAGGGAAAGACTATCTGGCCTGAGCACTGTAGTCTGAGATCGAGATGGCCCTAGGAGGGCAATTCTATAAGTTTAAGGTATTTCTTACTGTATCCATACAAAATGATGTATGTTATATATGCTAATATGCTTGTGGGACAAAATGATTTATATTATATATGCTAATATGCCCTACCCTCTGTGCTAGGGCTGGAGCGATAGCACAGCGGGTAGGGCGTTCGCCTTACAAGCGGCCAACATGGCCGACCCGAGTTCGATTCCTCCACCCCTCTCGGAGAGCCCGGCAAGCTACCGAGAGTATTCGATATGCCAGACACAGTAACAACAAAGTCTCCAATGGAGACGTTACTGGGCCCGCTCGAGCAAATCGACGATCAACGGGAGGGCCTTTACCTTTTATGCTAATATGCTTGTTGGACAAGGAGAGGAGAAACACACTCATGGGATACCGCTCTAGGGTGGGTCGTCCTGCTCAGAGAGGATCTGTCCTAGGAGCAGCTTTCCCTGAGGGAAAGAATTCTACCCCTATTGATTGTGACCACACCTGTAATTGTTACCACAATCCTTCATCCTGGGAGATATAATGAGACTGTAGAATGGGCAAGGGGAGGCAGAGGAGAGAGACCGGAGTGAATGGAGAGAGGATTGGAATAAACTGCAACTAAGACCAACCAGCCTGGCCCTCGTTTCCTTCCTTACCTCCCCTGGGTGGGGGAAGCAGGGTGAGACTATCACACGCGGGTGGCGGGAGAGACAGAGTCGCCACCGCAGCTGTGCCCTTTTTGAGTTTACACATCTGGCATCCCTGGGTGGGCCTGAACCACTAACCTTTCCGTTAATAGATGAAGCTGTGCCCTTTTTGAGTTTACACAGAATGCTGCATGAGAACTCACTCCTCAGCAGACTGGAGCAGGGCAGTGTCCAGCCCTGGGCCCAGTATACACTGTGACTCAGACACAACAAGGCAAGTGACAAAGCCTTTAGAGGCTTTTTCTCAAGAGGGGTCATTTACTCTATTTGTTTCTCCTTTTGTTTCACCAGGGGGTGCTGAGGACTCACAGCTGACTCTGCACTCAAGGGTTCTCTCCTGGTGGCTCCAGGGATCAAATGGGGTATGGAGATCAAACACTCATCAACCGCATGCAAGGCAAAAACCTTACCCACTGGACTGTCTCTCTGGCCCTGAGGTGAGTAGCTTGACTTTAAAGTCTAGTCCAGTGCCATAGAGGAAAGGGGGATTTCCCATGGAGACAGCTGACGGCACACTTTAAGTAGAGAACACGCTGGCTATTTTAGAATCCAGGTCCCTAACCCATGTGGAGGATGCTAACTAGGAGGAAGCTGTCTCAACCTTGCTATGATATTTCAGGCCAACTCTCTTCCCTCGCTGGCCTCCCGCTGATCCTGCCAGCTACACCAGCACAGGTTTCTGGTGCCTTCCAGATCTGAATCCCTGGGCCTACGATTTGGAGGGATTTTCTGCCAATAGGTTTGAGGGGCCAGAGCGTTAGCACAGCGGGTAGGGTGTTTGCCTTGCAAGTGGTCGACCCGGGTTCAATTCCTCTGTCCCTCTCGGAGAGCCTGGTGGGGCAAGCTACCGAGAGTATCCCGCCCGCACGGCAGAGCCTGGCAAGCTACCATGGCATATTCAATATGCCAAAAACAGTAACAGCAAGTCTCACAATGGAGACGTTACTGGTGCCCACTCCAGCAAATCAATGAACAATGGGAGGACAGTGCTACAGTGCTACAGATTTGATGGCGAAGGGGATTAGGTTTCCTAGGTGGACAGCACCATCTCGTGGGCACGTCAGAGTAATACAGTAGGGACTGGTCAGACCCAGGGTTGATGCCTCTCCTTTAGTCCCTCAGGAATATGCTGTTCCTCAAACACCATCCCTGGTCCATGAGATTGGCACCACCTGGAGCTTCTGAGGTGGCAGCATCTCCCCTCCTGGGCCGGGTCCTGCCTCTTCTCAAGGTACAGGTAAGTCTGTGCACATCGTAAGAAGCCTGAAAATAACTGCTTTGCCGAAGGAGAAAAAGGAAGCCAATGAATTGGGAATGTTATGTTTCATCCATATTTGACCATCAAGAAACATGCAAGTAGCCCGTTTAAATAAAATGAATCCTGCCTAGCTGACAAAAAGGGGCTTGTCCAGCAACAAAGGTTCAGTTTCCTGGGAGACTGAGCACCTGCTTTGCATGAAGGTTGGTCCCAACATCCCTGGGAGCAACCCCTCAATACAGAGATGGGAGTAACCCCCAAGCACTACCGGGAATGGTTCCCTACCCTCAGTCCCCGAAAATGTTCTTGGGAATTGATAGAGTTTTTTTTTTCTTTTTGGGTCACACCCAGCAATGCTCAGGGGTTACTCCTGGCTTTGCACTCAGAAATTATTCCTGGCGGTGCTTGGGGGACCATATGGGATGCTGGGGATCGAACCCGGGTCAGCCACGTGCAAGGCAAACGTCCTACCCACTGTGCTATCACTCCGGCCCCGGGAATTCTTACAGGTTTTTAAAAGGGAATCTTTTCACCTGTAAGCAGGCATCTTCCAGAAAGAGGGGCACCTCTGAAGCCAGTTCCAAATGCACCTGCATCATCTACAATATTAGTCAAATAACCCACTGGACCAGGGAAAGCAAAATTCCAGGCCAATCTGCAGAATTCTTGTGTCCTGGCCCCCACAGTTCCTTCCCCTCGAGAGTGAGCAGAACCTGGAAGATAGTGGGATAACATTTTAAAAAAACAAATTTTGTAGGATGGCATTAAGGCCGCTAATCATTTAACTTTTAAGTTTTTTAATGTCAAATGAAGTTGACTTTTTAACCTCATCAGCTGACTCTGAACTTAAGTCTCAATTTAACTTTTAACTTAAAACTTAAATCTTTTTCAACAAAGGAAATTATACTGGGTAGACCTGATTTAATTCAGTGAACCCTAAAAAGAAATAATATCATTTAGCAACACACCCTCTCCTACTGGCTGAATCAGCAGCAAACTCATGCTAATGGAGAGGGGTTAAAAACTACCAATGGCCTTTTAGAGTTGTTTTAAGTTGCTGAATCATAAAATCTTTCAAAGCTGTTATTAATATATTCTGAGAACTAATGAAATCTGTTCAAAGGATTAATGGAACATGTGTTAACATTAAATCAATATATTGGGGATCTCAGCAGAGAAACAGACATCATCAGATGTTTGAAGAACCAGAGAGATATTTGGAGTTGAAAGTACTGTAACTGAAATTTAAGACCAAAAAAACTCACAAAGCTTCATGATGTTGGGGCTGGAGAGATAGCACAGCTGGTAGGGCGTTTGCCCTGCACTTGGCTGACACGGGTTCGATTCCCAGCATCCCATATGGTCCCCTGAGCACGGCCAGGAGTAATTCCTGAGTGCAGAGCCAGGAGTAACTCCTGTGCATTGCCAGGTGTGACACAAAAAGAAAAAAAAAAAGCTTCATGATATCAACAGGTTTGAGATGGCAGAAGATGTGAAATGAAAAGCTTACTCATTAGACATTATCTAACTTAAAGAACAGAGAAAGGAGCAGCAAAAGCTAAGACGAAGACCATCCCATATTGACTTTTTAAAGCTCTTTTTCTCAAAATCTCAGTGAATCCCAAGGATGATAAACACAAATCCACTACACCTAGACATCTATTCTTTTTTCTTTTGTTGTTTTGGGGCCACATCAAGAGATGCTCAGGGGTTATTTCTGGTTCTGCACTTAGGAATCAATCACTCTCGGTGGGGCTTGGGGGACCATCTACGATTTCAGAAGATGAACCCAGGTCGGCTGTGTGAAAGGCAGTGCCCTTCCCGCTGTGCTATCACTCTATGTTTACACCAAGAGACATACTAAACTGTTAAAACACACACACACACACACACACACACAGAAAAATCTCAAAGCAGCAAGAGAAAAATGACTCGCTACATATAGGCAAATGGCACATATATGGGTAATATAAGAGAATGTGGGGCTGGAGTGATAGCATGGTAGGTAGAGCATTTGCCTTGCATGTAGCCAACCTGGGTTCAATCCCTGGCACCCCATATGGTCCCCTGAGCACTGCCAGGAGTGATTCCTGAGTACAGAGTCAGGAGTAAGTCCTAAGAACTGCGGGAAGTGGCCCCAAAACAACAACAAAAAAGTAAGCAAAATAAAAAAAAAATATTCCATGATATCACAGTGGGGGTGGGAGGGTTACAATTCTACTGATGCAAATGTGCTGTCTTTTACTGGAAATAACAGGAAGAAGTTGAAAAGAGTGTGATAAGTTCAGAAAGAATATTATGGGAACCCCTGAAAAACACGGCTATGAAATCCACAGAAAACTTTCTCTTCCCCACGAGACTGACAAAGAAGTGGGTGTGGCCTCCACCAAAATAAATAACGAAATAGCATTTTTTTTTCTTTTCGGGTCACACCTGGCAATGCACAGGGGTTACTACTGGCTCTGCACTCAGGAATTACCCCTGGCGGTGCTCAGGAGACCATATGGGATGCTGGGAATCGAACCCGGGTTGGCCGCGTTCAAGGCAAACGCCCTACCCTCTGTGCTATCGCTTCAGCCCCACTAAATCGCCTTTTTATTAAATACGTAAATACGTCAGTAATCTCTCAATGCCCAGAAGGAACCAATGCCAGATTTTACCTATCTACAGGGAGGAAACACCCAACCCAGCGTGTGAGGTAGTACCAAGGGATGCAAAGTACATGCCGTGAGTCTGATTTCCTGGGAACTCATGCAGACATGCCCTGGGAACTACTGCAAATACCAACTTGAATTATATACCTCTTTTCTAGAGGAAATAAAACAACACAATAGGAAAAAATAATAGAAAAATATTTGAAAATTTTAATTCCCTGAAAACCACGAGTGAACATTTGATGGTTACTGAAAACGGGGGTATTTGGGAACCGTGGCAAGTGTTTCCAAACCAGTACCAAGTGCATTCACAGTATGCACCGAATCCCACCCCACCTTAACCTACGGCATCGGAGGCAGGCAGCTGAGTGGGCGCTCTGTCGGGGAGCCCGGCCCCTCTCTGCTGGGCCCAGGAGCTAGGGCCCTCACTTCCAGTGTGCTCCCGCCTGTCATAGCATCTGTTCCTGGAAGAACCACTGCTGACGGCTTGAGAGGGTGCAGTCCCGTAAGAGTGGGACAAACTTGTCGTTGGATTCCTTCTCGGCCTGAACACATTTCTTCGACTGTTCGTGAAACAAAGAACCATCCTAGGAAAGATCACAGGCAATTTCAGAGAATGACAAGTGATTGCTCACAGGATTTTTCCTGAAAATGTGTTCTTGCAGGGCCGGAGCAATAGTACAGCAGGGAGAGCATTTGCCTTGCACATGGCTGAACCGGGTTCGATCCCTGGCATCCCCGATGGTCCCCCAAGCACTGCCAGGAGTCGTTCCTGATTGCAGAGCCAGGAGTAACCACTGAGCATCGCCAGGTGTGGCCCCCAAACCAAAAAAATAAAATTTGAAAATAATTTTTTTTAAAATGTTTTCCTAAGCCTGTGGATCTTTTTTTTTTTTGTCCTTTCAGAAATATATATATATAGAAATGTCTGCACTGGGTGAAGAAACCCAGAAGGTCTGGGGCACAGAGGTACAGCCTGTCATACAGCCTCCCTCTGACCCAAGAATCATCACCCTTCCAGACTCCACTTCTCATTCCTAACTGTAACATTTTTCTACCAGAAAGTGTCCTCTACTTTCTTCTCATACATAGAATGAACCCTTTGTAAGTATGACAGAAGAATCTTCCCATCCCTGGGGCCAGGCTGAGAACGAATCCAAGGAAAGAGGACAGGTTTTTTGGGGGTTTTTTTTGGTTATTTTTCCTTTTTCATTCTTATTATTTGTCTCCTCTACAGTGCTCAAACCGTGCTTGAATGAGCCAAAGGTACAGCCGAATTACAAATCACCTCAAGAGTCCACAGCAGAGGGGGTCACAGCCTGAGGGACCTAGTGCCTCTTGGGCCTGCATCCACTGCCCGCTCCAAATCCACAGTGATGGAGAACAGACCCCAGCGGGGGTAGTGTACACTGCAAGGAACATTTCTGTGAGGGGTGGGATACTAGGGTCCTCAGGGGTCACTTCTAGAGGAGCCTGGGTACCAGAGGTGGTGCCAGGGATTGAACCAGGGATGGCTGCCCACAGGACAAGCACCTTAGGAAATCCCTGCCTGGCCCTGTGCTACAAGTGACAACTTAGCGCCCCTGCCTGGGCTTGACAGCTTCCAAGGAAGCTGCCGGCTATCCACCGAGTCCTTCCTAGAGTTGGCCAAAGCTATGGGTACTGCCCTCGTTTTATTTGGTTCACCTCTTAAGTTATTTATTTACTGGAGGGGGTCCTCCAGACCACTCTTGGGATAGAAAACAGTGGAGATTTGGGCCAAGCAGGCCATCTGCTTGAATGCTAAGAACTGAGGAGGTGATGCTTAGGTCCTGCAGTGCTGGGGGCCACCAGGGCCATCCCAGTGATGCTCAGGACCTCCAGGGCTGCAAATGGTGAAGCTCAGGAGGGGCCACGTGGGATAAATCCAGGGCTAGGTGTGTGCTTTGGTGACCCCTGTAACCATCTCCCCTTCCGCTCCCCCTGATTCCAGAGCTGGGGAAAATGGGGGTGAGGTTTACAGAAGTAGAACAGTTTCCCCACCACCCCAACCCTCCCCCTGCAGGATCTGCCCTCACATCTGCTTTAAGGAGACCCCATTCCAGCAACAGCAGCAGCAGCCCCCAGGCTGGTCTCAAGCCCCGCCCAGCCCCCAGCAACTTCAAGTGAACAAGAGAAGACAGGCAAAGCATTAGGGATCCTGCAAGACAAAGGCGCCAACAGTTCCCCATCCCACCCCACCCCCATTCCCAGGTGTCCCTTATCCCAGCATGCCTGGTGCCCGCTCCTCCCTGAGACTTCCAGGGTCTACTACAGCCCCAAGACTGACAGCACAGATGACACTGCCCACTCACCGGGTGCAGGAGGAAGTAGTGGTTCTCGGGGACCGGGTCCTGGCAGAGCTCCATGATCAGGCTCTCCCCGCCCGCCTCCACCGCCAAGCACCCCTCGGGCTGGTGGGTGTTGTAGCAGATCTCCTTCCGGGATGTATACTCGAAGAACTGCAAAGGAGCCGTTTGTGGGCAACGGTTACTGTCGGCCATGGAGAAATGGACGGACACCAGGCGGGATCAGAGCGCAGGGGCCAGGCAGAGAGCCTGAGTGTCCAGTCTTGAGGGTCTGGGAGTGCCTGGCCAGAGTTCCCCAAGGCCCCCTTCTCATGCTCTGCTTCTTCCCTGGGTGTTTGAGACCCCACGCTGTCCCTACCCTTGAGCTGGCCAGAAAATGGACGGTTTCAGTAGCCGAGTGGGCAACTCTGAGGCCTGAGCTGCCCTTTCTCTTCTCTGGGCTTTTCTGCCTCTTCCCGGCAAACTTGAGGGAGTTTGATCCAAGGCAATGGCACCGTGGAATCACTAAAATGTCCTGTGCAGGCAGGAACTGCACTGCCAGGGAGAGGGCAGGCCAGGGTCACACAGGGAGACAGGGTGCTGGAATCGAGCATCTCCGGCCAAGTAGGTGCCCTCCTGAGCCGACCCAGATCTGCAGGGTTTTCCTTTTTCTTCCTCTAACTGTAGGTATTGGTGCACGGTTAGTCATAACTGCACAAACGGGTTTCTCTGGGTCCTATCGGGCACTGCTTGCTTCGTTTTCTATTTCCTAGATGTTCTACAATGAGTTGTATTACCTTTGCAGGCAGAGAATCAGTTCATCTCACTGCTCCAGAATTACATGGTGCAGGGCCAGAGGGATAATACAGTGGAGAGGGTGTTAGCCTTGCTGACCTGAGTTCAATCCCTGGCATCCCATATGGTCCCCTGAGCACTGCCAGGAGTGATTCCTGAGTGCAGAGCCAGGAGTAACCCCTGAGTAACCCCAGGTGTGACTCAAAAACAAAAATAAAAACAAACAAAGAACTACATGATGTGACCCACCAAGAGGCCAAAAGGCACAATATTCCCAAAAAAGACATCTGAGCATGCATGGATCATGCAAGAGGAAATCATCAAGTATAAACCATAAACATTCAATGATGACAATTAGTTAAAACACAGAAGCCAGAGTCTGCATAGGAGAAAGAGGGACAAGAAACTCATCTTCATCCGAAGGCGGTTTCTCCAGTTCCTCTCGGGCATATTTGCTTCACTTTCTATTTCTCAAATATTTTACAATGAGTCTCTATTACCTATATAAATTGAAGAGGTCAAATATTCACTTTTTAAAAAACACATAGATGTGCTGAAAGTAGATAAAGGACCAAACATAATGGCCTCTCAGTATCTGTACTGCAAACCATAATGCCCAAGAGCAGAGAGAGAGTAAGAAGGAAATTGTCTGCCATAGAGGCAGGGGATGGGGGTGGCAGGAGGGACACTGGGAACATTGGTGGTGGAAAATGAGCACTGGTGGAGGGATGGGTGTTTGATCATTGTATGACTGAAACTCAATCATGAAAGCCCTGTAACTGTATACCACAGTGATTCAATAAAAAAAATTAAAAAACAACAACACACATAGATTTTCCCCAATTTCCCTCTTTAAGAGGCTCCCAAGACCTTGAATCCAGGGCCCCCTGCTTCCTTTTTCCAGAGAGAAGCGTCACCTACCTGGTTCTGGCCCAGGCCGTGATAGGTGTACAGAATAACCTGGTGCCCTACAATCTGGTTTTCATCAGGAGGATTATAGTCAAAGCAAAGTCCTTGCAGTCCTTTATTGTGGAGCTACCAAGAAACATAAGGGGAGTTTCCAGTTCAGGTTTACACACAACTGAGTCAACCCAGGATGCTGCGGGAGGAGAAACAGCAAGTGAGGAGGGCCCGGGACAAGAACTAGGCCCAAAAGTAAGAGCTTCTGGGACCTGAGCGATAGTACAGAAGGTCAGATGGCTGACCTTGCACATGGACAAACACCGGCACCCCACAAGACCTCCTGAGCACCGCCAAGAGTGATCCCTGAGCGCAGAGCCTGGAGTAAATCCCTGAGCACTGCCAGGCATGGCCCCCAAACCAAAAATAAACAAATAAATAAGAGCTTCTGATATTTTTACCTATTATTAATTTATTCATTTTGGATTTTTTTTTTGGGGGGGAAGGAGGGGACCATCACATCTAGCAATGCTCAGGGCTTACTTCTGGCTCTGTGCTCAGAGATCACACCTGGTGGTGCTTGGTGGGGAATCCTATGGGGTGCTGGGGATAGTGCCCAGTTTGGTCACGTGCAAAGGCCTGAAGAGCATCATGTCCCATGATCCCCTCCAGGGCTGCGCTTGGACAAAAGAGAAATGCAGTGGGACGGGGTGGGGTGGGGATGCAGGAGACAGAGGCAGGGTGAGCAAGAGTGACACACTCCCTGGGGCAGGCAGCCCACGGCGGCCTCCTGATGCTCTCAGCACCTCGGGAGACCTGGACACTTCACAGTGGCCAAGGATTTGAACGTATTCAGAGCCCGCTGGGCGCTGACAAAGGGCTTCCAGAATGGGGGAAGCAGCGTCGCCAAGCCGTGCAGCCCAGGAGAGGGGAGTCTCTACCTTGGCGTGATTTCTCTCAAGAGTGAATGGCGCACTGGGGCCGGAGAGGGTCTGGGGGGTGAGGGCACTTGCCAGGCAGGCAACCAAGCCTCAGTCTGGCACCAACAACATCATGAGTGACCCCTGAGCACCACCGGGTGAAGCCCAACCCCAACCCCCACAGCCCAAATACTTCCCATTTGTGTGCAAGGGTTTGGAGGTGGGGCGGAACGGGTGTTTAGGCCATACTTCGAGGTACTCAAGGGCCACTCCTGACGGTGTTCAGGGGACCACGTCTGGTAAAGGGGATCAAACTAGGGTTGGCCATACAGAGGGCAAAGCTTAACCTTAACCCCGGGACTATCTCTCTGCCCCCCCCCCCCAAAGAATTCTTTTCTCTTTCTTTTGGTGAACAACAGAAGTGACTCTCCTTTTCCTGCCCCATCCTCCTGTACCCCCCCACTGGTCCCCAAGGACCCCTGCGGTGGGAATGACTAACTGGCCCAGACACTGAGACTCGGGTGTGAAGTGATGTGATGGGTAGAGGTGGTGTGGAGAGTCCAGGCAAGCCTCAGTCTCCTCATGCACAAAATCACAGGCAGAACCTGACTCTCGTTCACATGCTCCCACGTGAGCGAGCTGAGAGCCAAAGCCAGCCGGGGGAGGGGAAGAGCCGGGGAGAGGGCCGGGGCTGGGGAGCCCAAGGGACCCCATCGAGGACCTGCCTCATGCAGGGCGTGGGGACCCTGCCGGCAGCCCCCCCGGGCGCAGCCCTCTCACCATCCCGAAGCAGCCGGGCCGGTCCTCGGGCACGTGCAGCTCAGGATACACGTTCTCCAGGAACCACCTGAAGTCCTTACACTTGAGCTTCTCACGGAGCTGCTGCCTCTCGGTCACGTCTCCAAAGGACTCCTAAGGGGGGTCCATGCGGTCAGCCTGAAGGTCCTCCACAGTCCCCCACTCCACCCCACCCCAGTCCTGGGGCGTGATGATGCCCCCAAGCCCTAGCTGTGCAGGTGTGGGTGGGTGCCTAGGGAGAGAGCTGTGGCAGCCGGGGTACCACCCCCCACACACACACACACATGCGCGCGCACACACACACAGGGTTCCCCGTTGCCCAGCTCCAGCCTGGGGAGACCCAGTGCACCTCGATGGTCATGAAGCACCTAGGACATGATGGGAGCCCCAAACCCCAGCCCTGTGGGCATCCCTGGACACACAGCACTTCTTCAATGGGACAGATTGAGGAAGGCTGGGTGAGGTAGACACGCATGCAAAGCCAAGAGACGGGGCTGGGATGAGATGAGATAGTGCACATATGCATGACCCATCCCCGGCACCACACACACACACACACACACACACACACACACACACATACATACTCTGTGTTGAAGAGATAGATCAATGGTCAAGAGCATATACAGGAGGCCCAGGTCCGAGTCCCGGCACGGCAGGGAACCCCCAGCACTGAGTCAAGGGTAGACGCCAAGCACCTCCAGGTGGGGGTCAAAAGTAAAAAGGAACCAGAGAGCTCATGCAAAGGGCAGGGCGCTTGCCTGGCAGGTGGCCACCCTGCCCTGGTCCCTGCCACCTCATTTGGTTCCCAGAAAAAAAATCACCAGGCATGATCCCTGAGTGCAGAGCCTGGAAGAGGCCCTGGCGACCATGGCATGGGGCCTGACCTCCCCTCCACGACAGAAATACCCACGATCTGAAGAACATGCAGTGGCTGGAGGTAGCCGAAACCCAGCCCTGATTTTCCTAGAAGCAACAAGCTCAGGGTCCCCCAACCTGGGGTGGGCAGCATGAGCTGCTGGGTGTGATTCTCAAGGCCGGGTGGGCATCAAGAGACATCAGCAGAGGGTCATCATAACCATGGAGGAATCAAGCAGTCCCCCACTGGCCTCACCAAGGCCCACCGCAGCTTCTGCCTCCGGAAGTGGATGTGCGGGCATGGAGGGTGGAGGGAGGAGGGAGGAGGAAGGGGGGGGTTGGTTCTGAGGAGGCCTGCAGGGGTGAAGGCAGACGGGGCGGGTGGGAGGAGCTCACCAGGCGTGCGTGGGGGTTGCAGTGGTAGAAGAGCTCCTTGAACTCATCCAGCCACACTTCGGCAGCGCGGACACTGTTGGCCAGAGCCTTTTTGCGTGAGTAGGGAGCTTGCTTGGGGAAGACGTGGCCGACGTGTGAGCAGGGGTGTGTCTCCAGGGTCCCACCGCACTGCCAGATCTGCAGGGCAGCGGAGTGGCTGGGTGAGGGGAGCGGGTCCATCGGCACGGCTGTCCCTTGAGGACAGAGGCCGGGCACCAAGCATCACCCAAAGAGACACTGCTGAGAGTGCACCCTCCAGGGCATGAAACAGGCGACCCCCCCCACCCCACTCCTCACCCCACCGCCCATCCCCGCCTCACCCACCCCCATGCACACGCGGGCTCCAGAACGCAGCCAAAGAACAAGGGAGCGGCCCCAAGGTCTAGCCACCAGAACCAAGACCACAAGCCCATGCACTGCTTGCTCATGCGCGGGGCTCACAGGGCCCAGAGTGGGCCCGGCCAGGAGCCCGTGGGTGGGTGACAGTCCACATGGGCGGATTACCTGATCTCCTAGCCAGAGAAGAGAGGAAAGCAGCTAGGAAGGAGAGAAGTTGGGAAGGGGGAAAGAGGAACTGCCAGACACAGGAAGAGCAGCCTGGCACCTGGAGGAGAGGCAGAAAGACCATTAAAAGCACACCTCAAAACCCAACGAGGTAGACTCATGCAAGGGCAGAGGGGTGTGAACCACCACACCCCACCACTGGCCCCCAGGATGAACCATCCAGAAAAGCAGCTGAAGGGCTGGAGACACAGTACAATGGGGTTGGGCACCTGCCTTGCATGTACCTGACCCAGGTTCAGATTCTGGCAGCTCCGACCATCCCCTGAGCACCGCCAGGAGTGAGCCCTGAGTTTGGGTTTCAACCAAATTCAAAAAGAAAATTTTTTTTGAAAAATAAGACCCAAAAGGACAGTACCTTACGATGGGAGAAGGAAAGCCCTGCGTGGAAGATAAAATTTCTATTTGGTTCACTCTTTATGCAAAGCTGGGATGTTCTATTACTTTTCCCTCCCGTTGATCGTCGATTTGCTCGAGCGGGCCCAGTATCGTCTCCATTGGAGACTTTGTTGTTACTGTGTCTGGCATATCGAATACTCTCGGTAGCTTGCCTGGCTCTCCGAGAGGGGCGGAGGAATCGAACTCGGGTCGGCCATGTTGGCCGCGTGTAAGGCGAACGCCCTACCCGCTGTGCCATCGCTCCAAATTCCAGGGGCCAGAACACTAGTACAGCGAGTAGAGCACACTGCCTGGCATGGGGCCAACCCAGGTTCAATCCGCGGCATCCCATATGGTCCCCCGAGCACAGATAAGAGTCATCTCTGAGGGTAGAGCCCGGTGTAACCCCTGAGCACCACTGTGTGTGGCCCCAAAACAAAACAAGCAAGCAGAAAAGATGAAAAAATTTCTCACAAAAATTAAACAGAGGGGCTGGAGCGATAGCACAGTGGGTAGGGCGTTTGCCTTGCACGCGGCTGACCCAAGTTTGATTCCCAGCATCCCATATGGTCCCCCAAGCACCGCCAGGAGTAATTTCTGAGCACAGAGCCAGGAGGAACTCCTGAGCATCGCAGGGTGTGACCCAAAAAGCCAAAAAAAAAAAATTAAACAGAAATTTTTAACATCATCAAAAAGCACGACCAATGGCATATGGTCTTGAAATGTAATATGCCAGACACAAGTTCATTGGGAATCCCACGGAAATGGCGGGGGTTCTCACAGAACTGTCACTCGGGGATTCTGAGGGCAGAGGGCGGACTCAGGGGGTCACTCGTTTAGAATGTGACTCTTGCTCCGGCCTGCACGTCCAGCCACTGAACCTGACCCCTTTAACAAGCTCTCCCGAGAATCCTTCTCGGTGTCAGACTCTGAAAGTCACCCTGCTACATACATACAGAGGCGACTTCCTAAAGAGCTCAGCAATTCTGGCGACCAAAGGTGGACCAGGAGGCAGGATGCTGTGTCTGGGGCCAACCTCAGCCCAGGGCAGCAGAGGGAAAGAAAAGAATCAGGGGACCTAGGAGGTTCCTTCCCTGCCTCCTGCTTTTCTACTTAAAAGCACGTTCTGTGAGAAGGTCAGATGAGAGAAGCACATATATAGGCTGTCCACGTGTCCACTCTCAGGACACTGGACAAAAGGCCAAGGCGGGGGAAAGCCCAACAGGTTTTCATGAAATCCAGAGAGACAGAGGCATGGGGAGAGAGAGAGAGAGAGAGAGAGAGAGAGAGAGAGAGAGAGAGAGAGAGAGAGAGAGAGACAGACAAGCACGGCTACAGAAAGAGAGACAGACCCGAAAGGAGAATTCGAGGTTTTCTCCGCCCCAAACTTCCATTCCTGTATCATAAGACCCCAGATACTGAAAATATTTCTTACTCACAGCAAACAGCCCACCAGCCATTGTCGGGGACCTGGAAGAGTTGCAACACCTGCGTCTCAGTGCCGGCCGCAGGAACCCTTACCCAGGCCTGATCTGCCTTCATCAGTCTGGGAGCACTGGTGGTGGGGGGGCTCTGCTGGGAGTCCTAGCTGGGGAAGCTCCCAGACCCCTCCAAATAATCACAGAACTGGTGTGATGCATGTGCTCTCGAGGGGTCAAGGGCAGGGACAGCTGTTTCCAGGGCGGAGAGGGTACAGGCCCGGGGCGTGTCCAGTACAGAGGAATGAACGGTGCTGGGAAGGCCTCAGCATGGGCAAAGTCTAAGCATGAGAGGACCCCGGCAGCTGCAGATGGACCCGGAGAGAGGGCGGAGACAGCACATGGCTGGGAGGGTGGCGGGGTGGGCGGTGGTGGTGGTCTCACAGCAGAGCCCAGGCACTCACAGATGCAGCTGGGGGCTGCTGGAGGCCATGAAAGATGATTCTAGCACATTTTCCTGAAGCCCTCGATTCCCTCAACCCCACTGAGCAGGCATGGCATCTTCCCCGGCCCCCAGAGGTGGCTCAGGTCGAAAGCTGGAAGGGAAGCACCCCAGAGTGCAGATGTGGGTGTGGGAAACTGGTGGCAGCCGGGTCCCTGTGGTGTCACTGGGGGGTCCTCCCAGCACTGCTGGCTCAGAGTACACGGGAAAAGGCCAGTGGGACTCCTTGGTGGGGGATGGAAGAACAGGAGGGAGGGAAGACCAAGGAAGGGAGAGAAGAGAGGGAAAAGGGAGGGAGAGAAGGAGGGAGGGAGAGAAGGAGGGAGGGAGAGAGAGACGGAGGAAGGAAGGAAGGAAGGAAGGAAGGAAGGAAGGAAGGAAGGAGGGAGGGACAGAAGGAGGGAGGGAAAGAAGGAAGGAAGGAAGGAAGGAAGGAAGGAAGGAAGGAAGGAAGGAAGGAAGGAAGGAGGGACAGAAGGAGGGAGGGAAAGAAGGAAGGAAGGAAGGAAGGAAGGAAGGAAGGAAGGAAGGAAGGAGGGAGGGAGGGAGGGAGGGAGGGAGGCAAAGAAAAAAGGGAGGGAGTGAGGGAGGGAGGGAAGGAAGGAAGGAAGGAAGGAAGGAAGGAAGGAAGAAAGGAAGGAATGGGGGAGGGAAGGAGGGAAAAGGGAGGGAGGGAGGGAGGGAGGGAGGGAGGGAGGGAGGGAGGGAGGGAGGGGTGCCAGCATGAGAGCAATTTCACATGGCTTTAGGGTATAAGTCTAGGGAACAGGGTGACTGAAACACGCAAGAAAGCTGAGATGATGTGTGGAGTTCATGCACAATTCAATCAGCTAATCAGTGGCTGAATAAATAGCAGTACTCCTACATTAAAAAAAACTGAGATGAGACTGTGGGAGGGGCAGGCAACTGACCATGAAGCTGCTGCATTTGTCCATGTGTGTGGGTTTGTGCACATGTCTTCATATGTGTGCACTGGGGGAGGGGGTTGGGGGGGGAGGGAGTATGTCTCCACATCACAGGCTGCATCTGTGACCTGACACATGATCCCTCCTCCTCTGCCTCAGTCTCTAAATCTGCTGTGTGAGGAGCAATGCCAGCGGACCCCCAGTGGCCACTCCAGCAATCCGGGTGTCACCCTCAATCCGTCCTTTTTCCCAGATGTCAATCAGCTTCTCCAAATCCCCCCACAGCCCCGGAGGTCCCCCCACCCCCCAGTCTCAGCCTCCGTCTTCTCCTGCGCCCGCATTTCTGATGGGGAAGTCTGCAGAGCCTCCTAACACATGCCTGGTCCCTGCACCCCATCCTGTGCCCACCAGCTCCCTCACCACGAGGCACCAGGAGTAATTCCTGAGTGCAGAGCCAGGAGTAACCCCGAGCGTCACCAAGTGTGGCCCGAAAACTAAGCCAAACAAATGAAACAGAACGCGAGCAGCCGGGCTCAGACCCAGGCTCACCCACTGACCAACGCTGGCTCTCGGCCGCCCTCACCCTGCGCCCTCACCCATCCCCTAACTGGCTTCAGTCCCACAGAGGCCTGCCACTAAGTGCTCAGAGTCGTCACCATGGAGTCGCCACCTGACCCAGAACCCCACGCCCACTTGGACAGCCGGAAGTGGCAGCCAGCCACCTCGGGCCCTGGAGATTGGCACCAGTCCAGGGGGCAGGGCACCTGTGATATCAGTCCTCCCCGGGGCATGGCACACAACTCCTGAAAGGCGGACACACCCACCGGAGGTGAAGGGGCCAACAAAACCGGCCACGTTGACACAAGGCAGAATTATGGGTTCCCAAGGCAAACATCTCGGGACCGGCAAGAAGGCAAACGCGAAGGGACAAAGTGTGGTGGCCTCATTCGCGTGAGGCGTCTGGAAGGGGGAAAGTTTTTGTGGGGGTGTGTTAGAGGCCATTAGGGGCTGGGGTTGACACACACCGCCTGACGGTTGGAGAGATTCTGCGAGGTCGAGGGAAAAGCGCGCTTGAGTCTCCCAAGTTATATATTTAAGAACGGTCAGAGCAGTACATTTTAGGATACATACTTCACCCTATTTTTATTTATCTTGTTTTGGCTTTGGCTTTGGGATCACACCCGGCAATGCTCGGGGGCAACTTCTGGCTCTGCACTCAGGAATCACTCCTGGCGGTGCTCGGGAAACCATAACAGGGTGCCTGGGGGATCGAACCCAGGGCAAACTCCTGCAAGGCAAGCGCCCTACCCACTGAACTCTCTCTCCAGCCCCCTCACCTTTGTTTTTAAATAAACAAAATAGGCCAATGAATATGAACCCCACACTTAGAGCGGGGTGGGTGTAGAGTAAAAAAATAATCAGCAGATGCTTTAGAACAAAACCAGGTGGGGCCCCAGCAAAGCATCCCTGCCCTCCCGCGGGGTGTCTGCTGCAGTTGGGGGGGGGTGTTACGCTCCCAGCCAGTCCTGACCTGATGACATCGATGGGGGACTGCATCCGCTTCCGCTCCCGCTCAGGGACCACGTGCCACGTGAACACCAGGCACCAGTGAAAGCCACCGATCTGAGGCTCTCCGGAGTTGCCCAGGTACTCAAAAGTGTTCCAGTCAATCATGTCGATCACGGGGCACACCACCGCCGTCTCCTCCTCCCCGATCCTGCAGTGACCACACACACACACACACACACACACAAACACACACACACACTCACACACCACCCAGATATGGCCAGGACCGGAGTGACCGGGAACGCCCGCGCCCCTTCCAAGCCGTGCTCGCTCCCACTGAGGCCCAGTGTGTGCCCTCAGGTCCCCTGCTTCTGGACCCTGCATGGCATCGGTCCCCAATGCCACCCTCCAGCCTGGGATTCAGAGGGAGAGCGAGACACGACGATGGCTCTGCTCTCAGCCCCTGGCACTGGCCTGGGCCCCTGGGAGTCCAGCTGCTGGGACCCTCTTTGAAGTTGGGGAAGAGAAAGAAGCCATGAAGGAAGCCAGAGTGGGTGAGGACAGAGATGGGGAGGGTAGAGAGCAGCAGGGTGAGGCTGGGGGCCAGATGATGGACACCCACGCCTGGGAGAGAAGACAGTGGGTGCGTGTGCTCCAGAGGCCAGCTGCGCAGACCCTGAACCCCCCCCCGCATCCTTGTCCACGCCACATGGGGGCACAGCCCACCTGGAGAAGTCTGGGGGTGGCCGACAACAGTGATGCAGCATCAGGAGGGAGGAAGTGGAGGGAGTAAGGTGGGTCTGGGGGAAGGGCAGCCTGGAGTGGTTCCCCTCCCCCCTGCATTTAAAACCCTTTCAAAGAATGATACTTAAAAGCGTAGTTGAAGACTACAGGGGTAAGAAGATAAAAAATAACCCAGGCGAGGGCCATCTGCTTCCTGTCCATGATTCTGCTCATGGTTTCCTAGTGACGCTAAGGAAGGTGGGGGCCAGAGACACAGGACCCCAGGGAAGGTGCCTGCCCGACAGGTGGCTGCCCTGGTTCAATGCCCGGCACCCCATGTGGTACCCTGAACACCACCAGGAGTGATCCCTGAGCAGAGCCAAGAGTAAGCCCTGAGCACTCACGGGTAAGCCCCTTCACACACACAACTCCCCCCCCAAAAAAATACAGGGGCTGGAGCCATAACACAGTGGGTAGGGCTTTTGCCTTCCACGCGGCTGACCCGGGTTTGATTCCCAGCATCCCATAGAATCCCCTGAACACCACCAGGAATAATTCCTGAGTACATGAGCCAGGAGTGACCCCTGTGCATTGCCGGGTGCGACCCATAAAAGCAAAAAATAAATATTAAATAAATACATAAGAGAAATTACTGTGAATCACCATTTCTGTGGGTCCCTTCAGACTTGACGAGCCCCAGGCAACACAGGTACTGGATGACCTGGGAAAGTCAGCCCAGCATGAAGGAAAGACGACCAAAATGTGCTGCCTAGGGCTGTGAACTGATAAGATCCACACCATCCTGTTCTTGGCCTCTCTGCCCACGGCAGCACTTTTCGACTCAGGCACCTGACCAGCGGCAGTAAAAGCAACTCCCCTGTACCAGCTAGCCGTGGGTACAGCAGCTCCTGATGCCCTCGAAGGCTCCCAGACCAGGGTCCCTGATCATGTGACCAGGGATGGAGCCGTGGACTGAGACTGGGGGACGGGGCAGCCAGGCCGAACCCGAGGCCCACGGACCTGGGTCTCCCGTGTTCCCACTGGGCACCGCCCACGCACCTCTGCAGCAGCGGCTCCAGCCAGCCCTCGTGGCACTCGCAGTGGCAGTCCAGGAAGGTGAGGACATCGGCCTTGGCCCCCGAAGCCCCGAGCAACCGGGCGCGCACCAGGCCCTCCCTCTTGGTGGCACGGATGAGGCGCACCTTGGGCAGGTGGGCCAGCTCGGCTTCCAGGCGCTCCTTCAGGTGCTCTGGGGAGGAGAATGGTGCATCCGGCTCACTCCCGCCCTGCCCGGGCAAGGGAAGGCTGGGATGGAGAACTCTAGAACCACCAGCAACGTTCCCACGTGCCCCCCTTGGACCCAGACTCCCAGGTCTCAGGACTGTCAGGACTTGGTGCCCAGCTGGTTCTATCGGCATCGCCTCACGCTCACCTGCCCTGCACTCTGTCATGGGCAACGCTGTCATGGGCAACGCTAAATGACCCCGAATACTCTTCCCACGATTTCCAGCCGAGCACATGGCCACCACCCCAAAGACATCAGTCACCCAGGTTAAGATGTGTGATCCCCAACGCCCCACCTGGTCCTCTGAGCACACCAGGAGTGAGCCCTGAGCACAGTGCCAGGAGCAAGCCCGGAGAACGGCCCAGCGGGCCCCAGAACAAACAAGCGAGACTACAGTCCTGAGCGTCCCCTGCAGCCAGGTGTGGCCAGGTGACTGTTCTTCTGCAGGGTGGGAGGTGAGACCCCCTACTAGGTGCTGCCCAAGTCCCCTGGACACCCTTCAGTACAGGCGGGAGTGAGAGAGAGAGGGGAGGGGCAAGGCTGGGGCATCCCAGGGAGGACAGCACCCCAAAGAAGGTGAGTGTTCACCCCTGTCCCCACCCCTGGCCCCCACACCTGCCTCCACACCTGCCCTCACACCCTCCCTCACAGTTGGCCCCCAACACCTCTCCCCCACCTCTGTCCCCAAGACCTCTCTCTCACACCCACCCCCCAACACCTGCCCTCTACACCTGTTCCCCCATGCCTATAGCCCATACCTATCCCCAACACCTGTCCCCCACACCTGCTCCCACACCTGCCCTCTACAGCCATACCCCAACTGCACGGAGACGTTCCCTGTTATCTCCTGTAAATCACTGTTATCTAGAGCCTCCCAGAGAACAGCCCAGCACAGCTTTCAATTAGAATCCGTCTACAGTGAGAACCAGACAGAGCTCAGAGGCAAGAGCAGGGGAGGGGAGGATGGGCGTCAAGGGAGGGCGGGGTGGGGGGAGCGGAGGCCAGGGCAGGGTAGAGGGGAGGCCGGGCACCTCTATCGCTGTAATCATCCACCAGGATGACCTCCTCCAGCAGGATGTCTGGGGACGTCTCGAGGACACTGTAAACGGTGCGAAAGAGGGTTGACCAAGCTTCGTTATAAAACACGATGATCACGGACGTCGTTGGCAGACTTTCATAATCGTACTTCTGCTCTCTGCACCTGCAGAAGCAACACAGCCTCAGGGACGGGGAACACCCTGCACCGGGGCATCCCAGGCCTGGCACGGTGCTTCGAAGGACCTCTGAAGGGAACGTCAATCATGGTTGAGACCTGCCATAGAATTTGGCCGCATCTTCTAGAAATGCTTTGCCTTGGAGCCTCCTGGAAGCCTCGGTAGCTCCCAAGAAAGGTTGTACAACGACACCCAAAAAGCCTGAAGTCACTCTGGTAAGGGCAGGCTGGGTCTCCCTATAAGTCGTACTGTTGACATGGCCTCCAGGGCCAGATTGCCCAATGATGAACCTGGCTCAGATCCAATGCTACAGGGCCATCCCTGGGCCGGGATGGGATCCCCCAGAGCCAAACTTGATGGTGCCCAGGAGGCAGGCAGTGTCCAAGGAGGCACTTGGGTCTTTTCACACGGTCCCCTGACCCTGAGCTCTCTCCCTGCTCTGAGGTTGTGTATTTAAGCTGGGCAGCAACGCTCACAGTTGTGCCACCCAAAACCTAGGCAGGCTCCAAAGACAGGAAGACGGTTCCATCCTCAGGCTGTGCAGGTTTCACCTCTGTCCACTCCCACTTCAACCCCACTGCCCAGCTTCTACTCAGCTCTCTCCTCCTCTGCCTGGCACCCTCACTGCCCTCCTTCCAGAACCACCTGGAAAAAGCCCTGTGTGGAGAACACCTGTGTGGGGTGGCCGCTCCCTCCGGCCGTCGCCCGTTCCTGCATACCACAAACTCATGTACCCTCCACTCATCCCCTCCTCCCATGCCCCAAGTCTCCTCACAGACATGTTTGACTCATGTGAGGCTTGGGGCTGGGGCACAGGAATGCTAGGGACTCTGGTGGACACCACGGGGCAGCCTTGTGGGGAGAGGAGGTTCGGGAACACGTATATCTGGCCGAGAATCAAATCCATCTCTGATGGTGCGGCACAGGGTCACTGTGGGCTTGTGCTGTCTGGGGAGCCTGTTGGCAGTGAAGGGTTCCACACTGGGGTGAGGCTCTGGGCAGAGAAATTCCATCCAGTCCTTGAGAGGTTTGGGAAATACCTGGAGGTTTGCAGGTCCTTTACCTGAGGCATGATCTGGCCACTAGGGGGCCTGGCACCCAGGAAGAATTGGGGGCAAGGTGGGGGCTCTTCCTGGTGGGCACTGCAGCGGGGGTGTAGACACAACAGGCACCATGGGCATGTCATGTCATGTTCTGATCCATGGTGAGACCCCCACAGGACAGCTCATGCTTCATCAAGAAGCATGAGCCGTTCCCTGGCAGGACCCGCCCCACCCAATGCCACACGCCCACACAGGCTGGGATGCATCCATTTGGAGAAACAATCTTGGAAACAGGACAGTGGCTGTCAGGGAGAGTGATTCAGCCCTCTCCCCTCTCTCTCCTCTGCCACCAATTCATGATCCCCTAAACTGTCCCAGGTAGTGCCTAGAACTCAGTTGCTGACTGTTCCAGCCTCCATCCTTTCCAGGACGTCCTTTCCCAGAATAGAAAAAGTGCACTGGAGGAGGGGGAGCTCTCGGCTCAGACTTTTGCTTGGTCTGTAGCCTATGATTCTGTCTGCCAAGCCTAAGGGGAGGGAACCAAGCAGGCAACAAGAGGCAGAAGCGAAAAACTAGGCAGCTGAGAGACCCACTCTAGGAGGAGGCCAAGATGGATGGGTCAGTAATCACCAAATTTGACAAGAATCAAATGTGAGGTTTGCTCTGACAAAATGCTGAGCAAAACCAAATGGCAACCGGCTGAGTGGACAGCAACATTCCTGGAGTCAGAGATCACCTTGTCCCAGGTGAGGAAGACAAGACTTATCGCCCACCTGGTGACAGGAAGCCACCAGGCTTCATTCCAGGTTCCTTACCATTGACCCACGAACAGATGACTAGGAGCAGACCAAGACAACCCCAAAGGCCCCTTCATCTAACCCAGGGCGCGGGTGTACCGTTGCCTCACCTGAGGTTCGGAGAGTCCACCCGGGAGCGCCCCCAGTAAGATACTCCTATTTCCTTAACTTTATTTCTATGTCTCTGTCCCTCTGTATGACCCGGACGGCGTTCCCAACTCTCTCACCGAGGAAGAGAGTGAGAGCAGTTTGCCCGAGCAGGAATGGAAGAGGCTCACGGGAACGCTCAAACAATGGAGCTTAGAAACTGGAGTCACTACTGTGGGAGCACCTGAGAGCAGTAGGCACCACTGTTTGTTAGATGAAAGTTGTTACCGCAGAATCGAGGTAGCCTGTAAACAACTTACATAATTATGCTCTGACCTGCTAATGCCCGTTTGGGGGTAGCTGGATAGAGCCTGCACACGTGGAATACACTGGGATGCTTCCGGCAAACTCTTGGGTGCCACATGTGTCTTGGTGAGACTCTGTATGATCCTAAAAGGAAAAACTCCAAAGACAGTCGTTCAATGGGAGAACAGCTCTCCCCACCGGCAAGGGGTGAGAGGGGTCAAGCTGCTGATCCCCACAGTCTCCCAGCTCCCCAAACCTCAAGGCAAACCTGGACTTGGTGTTTCCAGAGCCCAGGGACCCAGAGGCCAGACACGGGGAGCTAAGCCCAGAGCCCCGTAGAGGCTGCGAGAGGGTGTGCAGGACAGGGTGAGTTGTGCAGAACCGTGAGAGTGAATGGGCGACCCCAGGCCCATGGTGCAGGTAGAGGGGCAGGGCTATGAACTGGGCACCGAGGGGTAAACCAGGAGCTGCCTGTGACTGCCCTGGGCTGCCTTACCAGGAGTGTGACTCCCAGTAGAAATGTGACTGGCAGGAAGGGGCATGGCTGACCAAATTCCTGGAAATGACTGGAACAGGATGGCTCTTCTTTCTGAGGCTTTTCCATCTGGTCTGACACATGGATCTGGACACAATTCTTGTCACCAGTAGAGTGTCACTCAGCCAAGGCTGTCCCATCAGGTCCAGGCGTGCAGGAACAAAGAGGAGTCAGGGCCTGGTTCTCTATTTCATGGGGTCTGACCGTGCTGTGATGGTGGCGGTGGGACTTGTATTAGGGAACCCGATGGTCCACACAGAAGTGGGGCGCTATTCTCAGGGATCAGCTCTGTACAGACTCGGGGACACTAGAAACATGTTCCATCCACGGCCCCATCCTGCTCCACTGATAACACAATGTCTTCCTGCCAGGGCAGGTGCCATGGAGAGGGGCCCTGGCTGAGGGGACAGCACCTTGGACCCACCTGCTGCAGGAGCACTTTCAAGTTCTCATCCTGAGAAACCTGATGTGGCCACTAGGGGGCAAAGTGGGGTCTGTCCCTGGTGCACTGCAGAGGGGAATGGGGAAACAGGCTCCAGGGGCAGGGGAGGCCATGGAGGTGCTGCAGTGGAAGGCAGGGCTCTGGGTGCTGCATCCTGCCCTCCCTCCTGGGGACGCATCCGTGATTGAGACCTTCAACCCTTGGGGTGGACTCTCCTGGGGTCATTGACAGGCTTCACACAGGGGCAGGCAGGTGAAGCGTCTTGGCATGGTGACATGGCCGAGGCTTCCCACAATCTAGAAGCAATTGTCAACTACTGGCCAGACCTGCCCCGCCCAGTGACACACACACCCACACAGGCCTGGGATAGATCCATTTATTGCAACAATCGTGAAAATCAGACAGTGGCAGTCAGGGACAAAGCCCGCCTTCCTCCTTCCCCTCTTCTCAGCCAGCAATACAAAGTCCCCAAACAGCCCCAAAGAGTGTGTAGAATCCGGTCACTGTATGGTACCAGCGGCCGAGCTTCAGGGCTGTCATGCGCAGAAACAGGACCCCACAATGGGGAGGGGAGAGCTGAGTTGTAACTTCTGACCTCCAAATCATTGTTTGCTAGTGCTGGCGCGATATAACTGCCATCCTGATCCCTCTGACCTTGTGGAGGGGGACATCTCGGCCCCTCCAATACCTGGGGTCTAGTGTGAGGGGACACATCAGCACCCCCCGATCCTGGCATCTAGTGGTGGGGGGCATCTCTGGCCCCCCTCGATCAATGGCGTCTACTGGTAGGGGGAGGCATCTCTGCTCCCCCATCCTTGGCGTCTAGTGATTGGGGGGGCATCTCTGGCCCCACCGATCCCTGGCGTCTAGTGGTGGGGGGGCATGTCTGGCCCCCCTCGATCAATGGCGTCTAGTGGTGGGGGGAGGCATCTCTGGCCCCCCCGATCCCTGGCGTCTAGTGGTTGGGGGGGCAACTCTGACCCCCCATCCCTGGCATCTAGTGGTGTGGAGGCATCACTGGCCCCCCCGATCCCTGTTGTCTAGTGGTGGGGGGGCATCTCTGGCCCCCCAATCCCTGGCGTCTAGTGGTGGGGAGGCATCACTGGCCCCCCCATCCCTGGCGTCTAGTGGTGGGGGGGCATCTCTGGACCCCCGATCCCTGGTGTCTAGTGGTGGGGAGGCATCACTGGCCCCCCCCGATCCCTGTTGTCTAGTGGTGGGGGGGCATCTCTGGCCCCCCCGATCCCTGGCGTCTAGTGGTGGGGAGGCATCACTGGCCCCCCCATCCCTGGGATCTAGTGGTGGGGGGGCATTTGTGGCCCCCCCGATCCCTGGTGTCTAGTGGTGGGGGGGCATCACTGGCCCCCCCATCCCTGGCGTCTAGTGGTGGGGGGGCATTTCTGGCCCCCCCGATCCCTGGTGTCTAGTGGTGGGGGGGCATCACTGGCCCCCCGATCCCTGGTGTCTAGTGGTGGGGGGGCATCTCTGGCTCCCCCTTGATCCTTGCCCTCTAGTGGGGGGGGAATCTCTGCCTCCCCTGATCCCTGGCGTCTAGTGATGGGGGGGCATCTCTGGCCCCCCCTTGATCCTTGCCCTCTAGTGGGGGGGGAAATCTCTGGCCCCCCCAATCCCTGGAGTCTAGTGGGGGGGGCATCTCTGGCCCCCCCTTGATCCTTGCCCTCTAGTGGGGGGGGAAATCTCTGGCCCCGCCCGATCCCTGGCGTCTAGTGGTGGGGGGGCATCTCTGGCCCCCCCTTGATCCTTGCTCTCTAGTGGGGGCGGAATCTCTGCCCCCCCCACCCGATCCCTGGCGTCTAGTGCTGGGGGGGATCTCTGGCCCCCCCTTGATCCTTGCCCTCTAGTGGGGGGGGGAATCTCTGGCCCCCCCAATCCCTGGCGTCTAGTGGTGGGGGGGCATCTCTGGCCCCCCCTTGATCCTTGCCCTCTAGTGGGGAGGGGAATCTGTGGCCCCCCCCGATCCCTGGCGTCTAGTGGGGGGGGCATCTCTGGCCCCCCCTTGATCATTGCCCTCTAGTGGGGGGGGAATCTCTGGCCCCCCGATCCCTGGCGTCTAGTGGTGGGGGGGCATCTCTGGCCCCCCTTTGATCCTTTCCCTCTAGTGGGGGGGGAATCTCTGGCCCCCCCCGTTCCCTGGCGTCTAGTGGGGGGGCATCTCTGGCACCCCCATTTCCTGGGGTCTAGTGGAGGGGGAAACTGTGCCCCTTGATCCCTGGGGTGCCTTGGGGTGGGGACATTTCTTACCCCACATCTCGGGGTCTAGTGGATGGAGACTTTACTGTCCCCCTGATCTCCCGTTTCTTGAGATGGGTAATAGTTGTGCCTTTGCCCTGATCCCTGGTCTTGCAGTGAGGGATATCCGTGGTTCTAGTGGAGGGAGAAGAGCAAAGGGCCAAGGCAGAAGGCAGAACTCGGGTGGCGTGGGGAGGACGGGGCTGGGCTAGATCAATTGGGTGAGAGCAGCAGCGTGCGTCGGTGCAGTAAAATCGAGGTGTCAGCGGGGTGTCAGGCTGCCAGTGCAGTTCTTGCTGACCAGCTGCGTTTTCTGGATTTTCGGCGGTCATTACGGGACCTGGGTCCGATGTGGGTGGACTCCTCTTCCTTAAGGACAGCAACAGGAGCGTCTCTGGATCTCACACAGGCCATGGTCCCTGCCCCCTGGGACTTGACTGACTCCTCCAGCTCCTGGACTCTGGCACTCCTCCTGCCTGGCCTCCTGTGCCTCCTCCTTGTCTGTGGCCTCCAGCTCCTCACGTTTTGTGTCCAGGAGCACCTGTGTGTTGTTCGTCTCCATGCCAATCCCTTTGGAGTGGATGGGATGTGGGGCAGCATAAGGGTCTCAGCCAAGCAGGGGAGGTGGGGGGCTGGGGGTGGGGCCGCCTGTCTCCCCTCCCCAGTAGCCCCGCCCTCTGACCCACAGGGGCTTCTTCCTGTCACTCACCCTTTTCCGGGTCTCCTTTCCACTTTACCAGGTTCTGCAGCTGCTGTTTCTGCTGCTGAGTCCCACAGAAGAGCACCTGGGGTGAAGGCACTAGGTGAGGAGGCAGGTCTAGGGCCTTCCTGCCCCAGAGCCCGTGGCCCCTCTCTCACCTGGTCTCCCTCAGCTCCCTGATGGCGGCCTCCTCAGGGCCTGCTGCCTTGGTGGCACCTGCAGCAGCTGGTCTATGGGCTGCTTCTGCCGCAGCATCCGCTGGTACAGCTGCTCCTCCTTGGAGCCCAGGTGACTGCGGGCATCCAGGTGCTCTTTTCGGCAGCTATGTGCATTTCCAGGTACCAGCAGAAAATTCCCCCGGGAAGCCACTGGCACTGCACCTTTTCGTCGTGCACCGGCATCTGTGGGAGGTAGGACAATGTCTGTGAGGACAGGGAGCAGGGCCGACTACTTCCCAGCCAGGAGATGCAGGGCTCAGACCCTCAGCCACAGGACCCCATGGCGTCTTTGTCCCAGAGCCTAGGAGTTGGGTCTCCCTCTGACTCGGACCCTGACTCCTACCTGGCAACTGCCAACTCCAGAACCCTCTGTGTAGTGTGGGCCAGTCAGTGCCACCACAGCCCTCAGGGCATTCTGACCTGTCCTTCCTGCCATCACCCAAGGCAGGCTCTTGGCCTCACAGGGGGTCTCACCAGCCCATTTCACAGAACAGGAAAGTCACAGCCCAGAAGATTGAATTGTTATGCCCCAAGAATACCCCAGGGTGGAGGGGAGCTGATGGCCAGCAAACCCCTGCACCCTCTCTCAAAACTCTTCGTGTTCGGCAACTTTTCCTGGGCTCGCAGTGAAGACATGTTGGAATGCTAGGTAATAATTGGAGATGATAGGAGACTCGCTCAGCTCCAAGACTGGGGAATGTTACCCAGACCCCTTCCACTGTTACAGAGACACAACTCGAGCCTGGCCGGGCTCCCGCCCGGCCACCCCACAGCCCTCAGACTCCAGGCGGCACTGTGCCCGCTTCTCTCACCCCAGCTCATTCCCCTCAGCCCCCACTCGCATCCGCAGTTGTTCTACGGGTTCACCCGTTGTTCCTGGAACCTCCTGCCTCCACCTGTCCTTGGAAATGTTGTCAACGATGTGGCTGTTTTGGGGGCACCCAGAGGCTAGTAAACCTGAGAGGAAGCAGACAGTCAAGGACCCCAGAACTTCAACCGCACCCAAACTTCATGGTCCACAGCCCCGACTCTTGGTTCATCCTGCTCATCTCGGGGGCTGCTCATTTCTCACCCCCGTCTGCTGCTCCGGGCCCCTTGCTAAGTAGATTCTTTCCTGCTTTGGACCCACTGGAGCCCTCCTGGCAGTGCTGGCAGGGACACGAGGGACAACGAGAAACAAGCGTTCTATGTCCCGGCCCTAGAGCTCTCTGCATTTTTATGGTCGTAACATTCTGGGGAGTGGACAGCAGACCCCTTCTCCTCTGGCTGCCCGCAGAGCAGGACACAGGTGCGGAGGGACAGGGAGACTCACCCAGCTCCTGCTCCCAGCCTATCTCCCCTGTAACAGTGCCCCATTCACAGGGCCCCTCCCTCAACACTCGAAGTCACTCCTCCCCGCCTTGCCCTCCTCAGACATCACATGCTTCAAGCTCCTGGTGCTGTGCACCATCCCAAATCACTCTCCCCTAAAGGATGACGCTCTGCCAAGCAATCTTCCGCCTTTATAAGATACACTTGATGTTTTAAAATTATGTTCTTTCAGCTCTTTCTGTCCCAAACAAGAGGGGAGGGGTGTTTTCGCACAGTTAGACCCACTGCCAGGAGGGTCTGTGATGAGGGGTCTGGGAGTCGGGGACCCTGCTTTGACTCCCCAGCTCCTCAGTGCTGCCCTGAGCTCCCACCCCCATTGTTTCCTGAGCTGGGTGGACCAGTGTCCAGCCACTCAGGTCTTTGGACAGCAGGAGCCCAGGAGGTCCTATTCTGGGGACAGGAACGGACAGGTCCTGGAGAGGGGCTCTCTGGGGACTCCCATCCCAGAGTCCCGGGAGACCCTGACGAGGACAGAGACTGCTGGGGACAAAACTGCCGGAAGACTTGCTGGAAATGGGCCCGGGCTTGATCCTGTGCCCTCGGGGCCATACACTGACCAGTGCAGGACCAACGCAGGGCCTTTTCTTACCGTCCGTTGCGCTCTGCCAATTTCCAACGTTCCCCTAGAAATGACCCCTAGAGGTGACCCGTAGATGACCCGTAGAAGGGTCAACATCCGGACTTGAGCCCTAGATGACCCCTCGAAGGGTCAACAGGGGGAAGGTGTGTTGGGGCCACTTCTCCCTCAAGCATCCTTGAGAAAGGGTGCCCCGAGGGTCGGGGCCACGAGCTTTTTTATAGGCAGGGAAGGGGGTGTGGCCTCGGGGCTGCAACCCCATTGGCCAGGGAGAAATCTAGAGCTCCAAGGGGTAACCTCACAATGAAGGCTGCAACAGCCTCTGCCCTGCTGGGCCTGACGGGCCTCCCCGCCCCCACCCGGACCCTCGGGCACTGCCCACTACCGATGATGGTGGCTTGGAACTCTGTGGGCCCCACGGTGGGCCAGGAGCACTGACCCTTTCGGTCTCCCGTAGCTCAGTCCACGACGTTCTCATTCCCAGAGATCACGTCCCCCCATGCCCAGGCTGGGCTGCAGCTGCCAGGATTAGCCCCTGAGCACCCCTAGGTCTGGCCGGGCTGCTGCTGTGGGAGCCCAGCGAGCCTGGCAGAGGGGCTGTCCTGGTCGCTGTCCCCACCTCCCGTCACTCCCCAGGCCCCTCTCCTTTCTCTCCTTGGAGACCCTGCCCTCCCTGCCCTTCCTCTATCCTCTCCTCAGGTCCGCAGAGTTCTTGCTCCCGCCTTATCCGGTGTCCACGTTCTCTCTGTCCTCTCACTGCTTCCTCCCAGACTGGCAGCAGCCAGTTTGTGGGGCCATGAGCCCCCAGACCCAGTCAGTCCCTGACCAATTCCCCCTGTTGCTCAGAGACTTCCATTTTTAAGTCCTGGAGGGCTCTTAATGACCCCATAGAACCTCCCAACCCCAGCTCTGCCCCTTTCTCTGAGGCTCAGTCCATCCTACTGGGAGCTGGACACCAGTCTTGGCCTTGGGGAAGCTGGACACTTCTCTGGTGTTGCTCCCAGCCTGTTCTGGAAATCCCTCTCAATACACACACTCCCAACTTGGGCCACTCAGCCTGGCCACGCTGCCCTCACGAGTCCTGCAGCCTGAAAGGAACCCCAACTCCCCCATATCGCCCGTGCCCACTATGGCATCCATGAATGCACCTGTCCTACCTGCCCTGAGCACATTCAGGCCCCAGTGTTCTCCGGCTGTCTACTGTAGCTCTGACATCTCCCCCTCTCACTTTCGCTGGGCTGAGAATCAAATCCATCTCTGATGGTGGGGCACAGGGTCACTGTGGGCTTGTGCTGTCTGGGGAGCCTGTGAGCAGTGAAGGGTTCCACACTGGGGTGAGGTTCTGGGCAGAGAAAGTCCATCCAGTCCTTGAGAGGTTTGGGAAATACCTGGAGGTTTGCAGGTCCTTTACCAGAGGCATGATCTGGCCACTAGGGGGCCTGGCACCCATGAAGCATTGGGGGCAAGGTGGGGGCTCTTCCCGGTGGGCACTGCAGAGGGGGTGTAGATGCAACAGGCACCATGGGTATGGGCATGTCATGTCAGGTTCTGATCCATGGGGAGACCCCCACAGGACGGCTCATTCTTCATCAAGAACCATGAGCCGTTCCCTGGCAGGACCCACCCACCCAATGCCACACACCCACACAGGCTGGGATGCATCCATTTGTAGAAACAATCTTGGAAACAGGACAGTGGCTGTCAGGGAGACTGATTCAGCCCTCTCCCCTCTCTCTCCTCTGCCACCAATTCATGATCCCCGAAACTGTCCCAGGTAGTGCCTAGAACTCAGTTGCTGACTGTTCCAGCCTCCATCCTTTTCAGGACTTCCTTTCCCAGAATAGAAACAGTGCACTGGAGGAGGGGGAGCTCTCGGCTCAGACTTTTGCTTGGTCTGTAGCCCATGAACCGAAGGTTTGAGTGTTGCCTCGTTTTCCCTGGGCCAAGGAGGGGTAGATGGTTGTAGCCAAGTGCCGATTTGGAAATCAGATGCTCTGAATCAGTGTTTCCTCTAAGCACTGAGATCCTTCCAAGTACTGCTTCATTGACCCTCATGGCCTGTGTACATACCTGAGAGGTTTGGGGTTTGTGGGGATCTCTATTTGCTCCAGCCTTTGTGATCAGCAGACCCTGTGGTGCCAGGGAACGTTCTTGACCTCAAGCATCCCAAGCCTGTACTGAGTCTCTTGAGACTTCTTTCTGGCCTTCTGGACCGAATTTTAACTCAAAAAGTGGAAAATGCCCTGGACCATGCAAGGACAGTCCACAAACCGGAAATATCTCAACATTTAGGTACTAAAGCAGGGGTGAGAGGCATTCTCCACTCCTCTCTCCTGGGGTATCGTCTAAGGTGGGGTGTGGGGAGGTGGTCATTTCTTATTGCTACTCTTTGGACTATTTCTATGGGGGTCAGTATTTCTGCTCTGGGGACTTCTAATTGTGAAGTGTTGGAGGACATGTCTCCTACCTGATCTCTGTTCTCTGTTGTGGGACATTTCACCCCCCAGAGCTCTTGTGTCTAGTATTGGAAAACAATTTCCCCAAAATCCCTAGTTTTTTATTTCTGGAGGAAATTTCAGCTCTGCTCATACCTGGTGCCAAGTTATTGTGAACATTTCTGTCCCTGGAACCCTGCTGTCTATTGTTACGGGAAACCTCTGCACCCCATGTTACTGGTGCCTACTGCTTAGGGCCTTTATTTGCCTCCCAGACCACTAGTGTCTATTAGTAGGGGACATATCTGCCCCCCACATCCCCGGTGCCCAGTGTTGGGGGACATTTCTGCCTCCAGATGCACAGTCCTCCCCACACCGCCAGCTTGTCCTTCTTGACTGTTACCACCTCCAGCTCCTCGGGCTTTATGATCTCCACTGTGTTTGCCTCCACTTCAGTGCCCTTAGATTGACTGAAACTGGATAGACTGAGGGGCAGCCCCAGGCTCTCAGCCAACCAAGGGAGGTGGAGGGCTCGGGGGCAGAGTCAGCCTGATTCTGTCCTCCCCCACCCCGGGTATCCTGCCTCCTGACCCTCATTGGGGGCTTCTCCCTCCTAAGGACACTGACATTCACAATTTCAGGACACCTTTGTGTCAAAGCAGCAGCCAAGTCCTGTAAACAACCTACATAATCATGCTGTGACCTGCTAATGCCTCTTTGGGGGATAGCTGGGTAGAGCCGGCACACATGGAATACACTGGGATGCTTCCGGCAAACTCTTGGGTGCCACCTGTGTCTTGGCGAGACTCTGCAAGATCCTAAGAGGAAAAACTCCCAAGACAGTCTTTCAATGTCCAGGGAGAACAGCTCTCCCCACCGGCAAGGGTGAATAGGGGAGAGCCTCTGATCCCCACAGTCTCTCAGCTCCCCAAACCTGGACTTGGTGTTTCCCGATCCCAGGAACCCAGAGGCAGGACACGGGGAGCTAAGCCTAGAGCTCCAGTAGAGGCTGCGAGAGGGTATGAAGGACATGTGTGAGGTGTGTAGAACCGTGTGAGTGAACTGGCGACCCCAGGCCCATGGTGCAGGTAGAGGGGCAGGGCTATGAACTGGGCACCGAAGGGTAAACCAGGAGCTGCCCTTGCCTGCCCTGGGCAGCCTTACCAGGAGTGTGAGTCTCAGTAGGAATGTGACAGGCAGGAAGGGGCATGGCTGACCAAATTCCTGGAACTTACTGGAACAGGATGGTTCTTCCTTCTGAGGCGCTGCCATCTGCTCTGACCCATAGATCTGGACACACTTCTTCTCACCAGTAGAGTGTCATTCAGCCAAGGCTGTACAACAGGTCTGGGTGTGCAGGAGCAAAGAGGAGTCAGGGCCTGATGCTTTCTTACATGGGGTCTGGCCGGACTGCTGACAGGTGACAGTGGGACTTGTATTAGGGAATCTGATGGTCCACAAAGAAGTGGGGCGCTATTATCAGGGATCAGCTCCATACAGACTCGGGGACACTAGAAACATGTTCCATCCACGGCCCCATCCTGCTCCACTGATAACACACTGTCTTCCTGCCGGGACGGGTGCCATGGAGAGGGACCCTGGCTAAGGGGACAGCACCTTGGACCCACCTGCTGTAGGAACACTTTCAAGTCCTCATCATGAGAAACCTGATGTGGCCACTAGGGGGCAAAGTGGGGTCTGTCCCTGGTGCCACTGCAGAGTGGAATGGGGAAACAGGCACCAGGGGTGAGGGGAGGATATGGAGGTGCTGCAGTGGAAGGCAGGGCTCTGGGTGCTGCATCCTGCCCTCCGTCCTGGGGACGCATCTGTGATTGAGACCTTCAACCCTTGGGGTGGACTCTCCTGGGGTCATTGACAGGCTTCACACAGGGGCAGGCAGGTGAAGCGTCTTGGCATGGTGACATGGCCAAGGCTTCCCACAATCTAGAAGCAATTGTCAACTACTGGCCAGACCTGCCCCGCCCAGTGACACACACACCCACACAGGCCTGGGATAGATCCATTTATTGCAACAATCGTGAAAATCAGACAGTGGCAGTCAGGGAGAAAGCCCACCTTCCTCCTTCCCCTCTTCTCAGCCAGCAATACAAAGTCCCCAAACAGCCCCAAAGAGTGTGTAGAATCCGGCCACTGTATGGTACCAGCGGCCAAGCTTCAGGGCTGTCATGCGCAGAAACAGGACCCCACAATGGGGAGCGGAGAGCTGAGTTGTGACTTCTGACCTCCAAATCATTGTTTGCTAATGCTGGGGGGATATATCTGCCATCCTGATCCCTCGGATCTTGTGGAGAGGGACATTTCTTCCCCACTGTTTCCTGGGGACTAGTGTGTGTGTGGGGGGGGTAACATCTCGGCCCTTCTGATCCCTCGGACCTTGTGGAGGGGGACATCTCGGCCCCCCCGATCCCTGGCGTCTAGTGGTGGGGGGGACATCTCGTCACCCCCCAATCCTGGCATCTAGTGGTGGGGGGGCATCTCTGGCCCCCCCGATCAATCGCGTCAAGTGTTGGGGGGCATCTCTGGCCCCCCCATCCCTGGCATCTAGTGGTTGGGGGAGCATCTCTGGCCCCACCGATCCCTGGCGGCTAGTGGTGGGGGGCATCTCTGCCCCCCCCGATCAATGGCGTCTAGTGGTGGGGGGGCATTTCTGGCCCCCCCTCGATAAATGGCGTCTAGTGGGGGGGGGAACTCTGGCCCCCCCCAATCCCTGGTGTCTAGTGGTTGCGGGGCATCTCTGGCCCCCCCATCCCTGGCATCTCGTGGTTGGGGGGGCATCTCTGGCCCCCCCGATCCCTGGCGTCTAGTGGTGGGGAGGCATCACTGGCCCCCCCGATCCCTGGCGTCTAGTGGTGGGGGAGCATCTCTGACCCCCCCGATCCCTGGTGTCTAGTGGTAGGGGGCATCTCTGCCCCCCCTTGATGCTTGCCGTCTTGTGGGGGGGGAATCTCTGCCCCCCCCGATCCCTGGCGTCTAGTGTTGGGGGGGCATTTCTGGCCCCCCGTCGATAAATGGCGTCTAGTGGTGGGGCGGCAACTCTGCCCCCCCCGATCCCTGGCGTCTAGTGGTGGGGAGGCATCACTGGCCCCCATGATCCCTGGCCTCTAGTGGTGGGGGGGCATCTCTGACCCCCCCGATCCCTGGTGTCTAGTGGTGGGGGGCATCTCTGCCCCCCTTGATCCTTGCCGTATTGTGGGGGGGAATCTCTGCCCCCCCGATCCCTGGCGTCTAGTGGGGGGGCATCTCTGGCCCCCCCATCCCTGGCGTCTAGTGGTGGGGGGGATCTATGGCCCCCCCGATCCCTGGTGTCTAGTGGTGGGGGGCATCTCTGCCCCCCTTGATCCTTGCCGTCTTGTGGGGGGGAATCTCTGCCCCCCTGATCCCTGGTTTCTAGTGATGGGGGGGCATCTCTGGCCCCCCCATCCCTGGCGTCTAGTGGTGGGGGGGCATCTTTGCCCCCCCCGATCCGTGGGGTCTAGTGGGGTAGACATTTCTGCCCCCCTGATCCCACGGTCTAGTGCAGGGGGAAACTGTGCCCCCTGATACCTGAGGGGTCCAGGGGTGGGGACATTTCTTCCCCCACATCTCTGGGTCTAGTGGAAGGAGACTTTACTGTCCCCCTGATATCCTGTGTATTGAGATGGAGAATAGTTGTGGCTTTGCCCTGATCCCTGGTCTTGCAGTGAGGGATCTCCCTGGTTCTAGTAGAGGAAGAAGAGCAAAGGGCCAAGGCGGAAGGCAGAACTCGGGTGGCATGGGGAGGACGGGGCTGGGCTAGATCAATTGGGTGAGAGCAGCAGGGTGCGTAGGTGCCGTAAAATCGAGGTGTCAGCTGGGTGTCAGGCTGCCAGTGGAGCTCTTGCTGACCAGCTGCGTTTTCTGGATTTTCGGCGGGTCATTACAGGACCTGGGTCCGATGTGGGTGGACTCCTCTTCCTTAAGGACAGCAACAGGAGCGTCTCTGGATCTCACACAGGCCATGGTCCCTGCCCCCTGGGACTTGACTGACTCCTCCAGCTCCTGGACTCTGGCACTCCTCCTGCCTGGCCTCCTGTGCCTCCTCCTTGTCTGTGGCCTCCAGCTCCTCACGTTTTGTGTCCAGGAGCACCTGTGTGTTGTTCGTCTCCACGCCAATCCCTTTGGAGTGGATGGGATGTGGGGCAGCATTAGGGTCTCAGCCAAGCAGGGGAGGTGGGGGGCTGGGGGTGGGGCCGCCAGGCTCCCCTCCCCAGTAGCCCCGCCCTCTGACCCACAGGGGCTTCTCCCTGTCACTCACCCTTTTCCGGGACTCCTTTCCACTTTACCAGGTTCTGCAGCTGCTGTTTCTGCTGCTGAGTCCCACAGAAGAGCACCTGGGGTGAAGGCACTAGGTGAGGAGGCAGGTCTAGGGCCTTCCTGCCCCAGAGCCCGTGGCCCCTCTCTCACCTGGTCTCCCTCAGCTCCCTGATGGCGGCCTCCAGCAGGGCCTGCTGCCTTGGTGGCACCTGCTGCAGCTGGTCTATGGGCTGCTTCTGCCGCAGCATCCGCTGGTACAGCTGCTCCTCCTTGGAGCCCAGGTGACTGCGGGCGTCCAGGTGCTCTTGTCGGCAGCTATGTGCATTTCCAGGTACCAGCAGAATCGGCCCCAGGGAGGCCACTAGCACGGCACCTTTTAGTCCTGCCCTGGCATCTGTGGGAGGTAGGACAGTGTCTGTGAGGACAGGCAGGAGGACCGACTACATCCCAGCCAGGAGATGCAGGGCTCAGACTCTCAGTCACAGGCCCCCATGGCGTCTTTGTCCCAGAGCCTAGGAGTTGGGTCTCCCTCTGCCTCGGACCCTGACTCCTACCTGGCAACTGCCAACTCCAGACCCCTCTGTGTAGTGTGGGCCAGTCAGTGCCACCACAGCACTCAGGGCATTCTGACCTGTCCTTCCTGCCATCACACAAGGCAGGCTCTTGGCCTCACAGGGGGTCTCAACGGCCCATTTCACAGACTAGGAAAGTCACAGCCCAGAAGACTGAATTGTTATGCCCCAAGAATACCCCAGGGTGGAGGGGAGCTGATGGCCGGCAAACCCTGTACCCTCTCACAAATTTCTTGGTGTACAGCAACTTTTCGTGGGCTTGCAGTGAAGACATGTTGGAATGATAGGTGATAATTGGAGATGATAGGAGACTCGCTCAGCTCCAAGACTGGGGAATGTTACCCAGAACCCTTCCACTGTTACAGAGACACAACTCGAGCCTGGCCGGGCTCACGCCCGGCCACCCCACAGCCCTCAGACTCCAGGCGTCACTGCGCCCGCTTCTCTCACCCCAGCTCAGTCCCCTCGGCCCACACTCGCATCCGCAATTGTTCTCCGGGTTCGCCCGTTGTTCCTGGAACCTCCTGCCTCCACCTGTCCTTCGAAATGTTTTCAACGATGTGGCTGTTTCAGGGGCACCCAGAGGCCGGTAAACCTGAGAGGAAGCAGACAGTCAAGGACCCCAGACCTTCAACCCCACCCAAATTTCATGGTCCACAGCCCGGACTCTTGGTTCCTCCTGCTCATCTCGGGGGCTGCTCATTTCTCACCGCCATCTGCTGCTCCGGGCCCCTTAAAAAGTGGATTCTTTCCTGCTTTGGACCCACTGGAGCCCTCCTGGCAGTGCTGGCAGGGACACGAGGGACAACTAGAAACAAGCGTTCTATGTCCCGGCCCTAGAGCTCTCTGCATTTTCAGGGTCGTAACATTCCGGGGAGTGGACAGCTGACCCCATTTCCTCTGGCTGCCCGCAGAGCAGGACACAGGTGTGGAGTGACAGGGAGACTCGCCCAGCTCCTGCTCCCAGCCTGTCTCCCGTGTCACAATGCCCCATTCACAGGGCCCCTCCCTGGAAACTCGAAGTCAGTCCTCCCCGACTTGCCCTCCTCAGACATCACAGACTTCAAGCTCCTGGTGCTGTGCACCAGCCCAAATCACTCAACTCTTAAGGATGACGCTCTAAATTGCAAACTTCTGCCTTTATCAGATACACTTGATGTTTTAAAATTCTGTTCCTTCAGCTCGCTCTTTCTGTCCCAAACAATAGGGGAAGGGTGTTTTTGCACAGTTAAACCCACTGCCAGGAGGGTCTGTGGTGAGGTTTCTGGGAGTCGGGACCCTGCTTTGACTCCCCAGCTCCTCAGTGATGCCCTGAGCTCCCACCCCCATTGTTTCCTGAGCTGGGTGGGCCAGTGTCCAGCCACCCAGCTCTTTGGTCAGTGCGAGCCCAGGAGATCCTATTCTGGTGGCAGGAGGAAACAGGGCCTGGAGAGAGGGTCTCTGGGGACTCCCATCCCAGAGTCCCGGGAGACCCTGGCGAGGACAGAAGTTGCTGGAGGACAAGACTGCCTGAAAACGTGGCTGTCAATGGGCGGAGGCTTTATCCTGGGCCTCCTGGCCACACACTGACCAGTGCAGAACCAGCGCATGGCCCAGGGTTGGCGGGTTAGCACCGACCTAGCACTTTTTCTTCCCATCTTTTCATGCTCTGCCAATTTCCAATGATCCCCTAGGGAAAGGGTCAACATGCAGAAGGTGCAATGGGGCCACTTCTCCCTTAAGCCTCCTTGAGAGAGGGTGTCCCGAGGGGCGGGGCCACGAGCATTTCTATTGGCAGGGATGTGGCCGTGGCCTCAGGACACTCTGAGTGATTCCTCCCTGCCTTGCCCTCCTCAGACATCACAGGCTTCAAACTCCTGGTGCCAAGCACCAGCCCAAATCATTCACCCCTAACGGATGAGGCGCTGCCATGTGACTCTCCGCCTTTACAAGATATATCTGATGTTTTAAAATTCTGTTCTTCCATCTCTTTCTGTCCTAAATTAGACGGGAAGGGTGTGGTCGTACAGTAGGAGGTTTTTGGCAGGAGGGTCTGTGGTGAGGGGTCTGTGTACCCAGGGACCCTGCTTTGATTCCGCAGCACCACTGAGACAGCTCCTCAGCATTGCCCTGAGCTCCCAACCCCATTGTTTCCTGAGCTGGGGAGCCAGTGTCCAGCAACCCAGGTCTTAGGCAGCAGGAGCCCAGGAGGTCCTCTTCTGGGGACAGGAACGGACAGGTCCTGGAGAGGGGCTCTCTGGGGACTCCCATCCCAGAGTCCCGGGAGACCCTGACGAGGACAGAGGCTGCTGGGGACAAAACTGCCGGAAGTCTTGCTGGAAATGGGCCCGGGCTTGATCCTGTGCCCTCGGGGCCATACACTGACCAGTGCAGGACCAACGCAGGGCCTTTTCTTACCGTCCATTGCGCTCTTCCAATTTCGAACGATCCGCTAGAGATGACACCTAGAGGTGACCCGTAGATGACCCGTGGAAGGGTCACCATCTGGAGGTGACCCCTAGATGACCCCTCGAAGGGTCAACAGGGGGAAGGTGTGATGGGGCCACTTCTCCCTCAAGCATCCTTGAGAGAGGGTCCCCGAGGGGCGGGGCCACGAGCTTTTTTTATAGGCAGGGAAGGGGGCGTGGCCTCGGGGCTGCAACCCCATTGGCCAGGGAGAAATCTAGAGCTCCCAGGGGTAACCTCACAATGAAGGCTGCACCAGCCTCTGCCCTGGTGGGCCTGACGGGCCTCCCCACCCCCACCCGGACCCTCGAGCACTGCCCCCTACCGACGATGGTGGCTTGGAACTCTGTGGGCCCCACGGTGGGCCAGGAGCACTGACCCTTTCGGTCTCCCGTAGCTCAGTCCACGACTTTCTCATTCCCAGAGATCATGTCCCCCCATGCCCAGGCTGGGGTGCAGATGCCAGGATTAGCCCCTGAGCACCCCTATGTCTGGCCTGGCTGCTGCTGTGGGAGCCCAGCGAGCCTGGCAGAGGGGCTGTCCTGGACGCTGTCCCCATCGCCCCTCACTCCCTGCCCCTCTCCTTTGTCTCCTTGGAGCCCCTGTCCCCCTGCCCTGCCCCTCTCCTTTCCTGAAGCCCGCAGAATTCTTGCTCCCGCCTTATACGGTGTCCACATTCTCTCTGTCCTTCTGTCTCTGCTTCCTCCCAGACTGGCAGCAGCCAGTTTGTGGGGCCTTTGAGCCCCCAGACCCAGTCAGTCCCTGACCAATTCCCCCTGTTGCTCAGAGACTTCCCTTTCTGAGTCCTGGAGGGCTCTTAATGACCCCATAGAACCTCCCCACCCAGCTCTGCCCCTTTCTCTGAGACTCAGTCCATCCTACTGGGAGCTGGACACCAGACTTGGCCTTGGGGAACCTTGATGCTTCTCTGGTGTTGATCCCGGCCTGCTCTGGAAATCCCTCTCAATACACACACTCCCAGCTAGGGCCACTCAGCCTGGCCACGCTGCCCTCACGAGTCCTGCAGCCTGAAAGCAACCCCAACTCCCCCATATCGCCTGTGCCCATTATGGCATCCACGAATGCACCTGTCCTCCCTGCCCTGAGCACATTCAGGCCCCAGTGGTCTCCGTCTGTCTCCTGTAGCTCTGACATCTCCCCCCTCTCACTTTCGCTGTGCTGAGAATCAAATTTATCTCTGATGGTGGGGCACAGGGTCACTGTGGGCTTGTGCTGTCTGGGGAGCCTGTGGGCAGTGAAGGGTTCCACACTGGGGTGAGGCTCTGGGCAGAGAAAGTCCATCCAGTCCTTGAGAGGTTTGGGAAATACCAGGAGGTTTGCAGGTCCTTTACATGAGACATGATCTGGCCACTAGGGGGCATGGCACCCAGGAAGCATTGGGGGCAAGGTGGGGGCTCTTCCCGGTGGGCACTACAGAGGAGGTGTAGACGGAACAGGCACCATGGGCATGGGCATGTCATGTCAGGTTCTGATCCATGGGGAGACCCCCACAGGACAGCTCATGCTTCATCAAGAAGCATGAGCCGTTCCCTGGCAGGACCCACCCACCCAATGCCACACATCCACACAGGCTGGGATGCATCCATTTGTAGAAACAATCTTGGAAACAAGACAGTGGCTGTCAGGGAGAGTGATTCAGCCCTCTCCCCTCTCTCTCCTCTGCCACCAATTCATGATCCCCTAAACTGTCCCAGGTAGTGCCTAGAACTCAGTTGCTGACTGTTCCCGCCTCCATCCTTTTCAGGACTTCCTTTCCCAGAATAGAAAAAGTGCACTGGAGGAAGGGGAGCTCTCGGCTCAGACTTTTGCTTGGCCTGTAGCCCATGAACCGAAGGTTTGAGTGTTGCCTCGTTTTCCCTGGGCCAGGACGGGTAGATGGTTGTACCCAAGTGCCATTTTGAAAATCGGATGCCCTGAATGAGTGTTTCCTCTAAGCACTGAGATCCTTCCAAGTACTGCTTCATTGACCCTCATGGCCTGTGTACATACCTGAGAGGTTTGGGGTTTGTGGGGATCTCTATTTGCTCCAGGCTTTGTGATCAGGAGACCCTGTGTTGCCAGGGAATGTTCTTGACCTATTGCATCCCAAGCCTTTACTGAGTCTCCTGAGACTTCTCTCTGGCCTTCTGGACAGAATTTTTACTCAAAAAGTGGAAAATGCCCTGGACCGTGCAAGGACAGCCCACAAACCGGAAATATCTCCACATTTAGGTAGGAAAGCGGGGGTGAGCAGTCATTCTCCACTCCTCTCTCCTGGGGTATAGTCTAAGGTGGAGGGTGGGGAGGTGGTCATTTTTTATTGCTACTCTTTGGACTATTTCTATGGGCGTGAGTATTTCTGCTCCTGGGACTCCTTATTGTGTAGTGTTGGAGGACATGTCTCCTATCTGAGCTCTGTTCTCTGTTGTGGGACATTTCTCCCCCCAGAGCTCTTGTGTCTAGTATTGGAAAACAATTTTCCCCAAAATCCCTAGTGTTTTTTTCTGGAGGAAATTTCAGCTTTGCTCATACCTGGTGCCAAGTTATTGTGAACATTTCTGTCCCTGGATCCCTGCTGTCTATTGTTACGGGAAACCTCTGCACCCCATGTTACTGGTGCCTACTGCTTAGGGCCTTTATTTGCCTCCCAGACCACTAGGGTCTATTAGTAGGGGACATTTCTGCCCCCCACATCCCCGGTACCCAATGTAGGGGGAAATTTCTGCCTCCAGATGCACAGTCTTCCCCACACCACCAGCTTGTCCTTCTTGACTGTTACCACCTCCAGCTCCTCGGGCTTTATGATCTCCACTGTGTTTGCCTCCACTTCAGTGCCCTTAGATTGACTAAAACTGGATAGACTGAGGGGCAGCCCCAGGCTCTCAGCCAACCAAGGGAGGTGGAGGGCTCAGGGGCAGAGTCAGCCTGGTTTTGCCCCCCGCCCCGGGTATCCTGCCTCCTGACCCTCATTGGGGGTTTCTCCCTCCTAAGGACACTGACATTCACAATTTCAGGACACCTTGTGTCAAAGCAGCAGCCAAATTCTGGCCTGAGTCAGGCCACTCTGGACTGTCCAAGTGGACTGTCACTGCTCAGGCAGAGTCACAAGTGGAGGGCCAGTACGGTCACCCCCTTCCCCTCCCTCACCCCTTCCACCTAACAGGGAAATCTCTCTTATGCCCTCTAAGAATTTGAGGAATTCTTCTTAGGGCACTGGGAAAAGGTCGGCCCTGTCTGCTTGCAGCACTTTTCTTTGGGTGTTGGCCCCACACCCAGACATGCTCAGGCTTTACTCCTGACTTAGCTCAGGGACCATACCTAGTGGAACTAGGGGTGCCCATTGATCCAACGTCAGCAGTGTGCAAGAAGATCACTTTATCTGCTGGACTAATGACCTGCTGCAAGCAGTACTTTTCTTTCAGCTGCTTCCCACCTAACTCTCCTTCCTGTAGAGTTGGGCTCCCTTAAAGATGCCTCACTCCGCCTTCTGTACGGCACAGTGCCCAGGGAGACAGCCCCGTGGAACCCGAGGCTTCCACTCCCGAGCACTTTCAGACTTTTCAAGTATGGGCCCCAGGGATATTGCTGGGGTGAAGGTGCTTGCCTTGATGGGCCCAGCCCTGTTCAAGTCCTGATACTAGGATCTCCATAGCCCTGCGGAAGAGGAGAGGGGACCTATGCCCACATTTCCCGCAAGCTAACTTCAGACAGGCTACCCTGGAGAGCAGGAGCTGCCATGAGGCACAGGGTCTGGGAAAGACGAAGACAGGCACGGAAGTCACCCGGGATGGCCCAGAGGTGATCTGTCACTCTGTTCAACGTAGAAACCAGGGAAAATCTCCCAAATTTTCCTACGTTATTGATATGCTCCAGATCCTTCTCTGCACCAAGAAAGCTTGGTCATTTCTTGTTCCATACTCTCCTGTCAGCTGCTTGCTAATACCCCGACGCCCATCAGATCTGCTGTAAAACTGATCTCTCGCCTGTGCGGTGTTCAGACTTTGGAACTATTCATTCCAATAGCACTATTATCTCATCATGTTCTCCCACTTGCCAAAATGTGCCTTTTTTTCCTTTATGGGTCACACCCAGCGATACACAGGTGTTACTCCTGGCTCATGCACTCAGGAATTACTCCTGGTGGTACTCAGGAAACCATATGGGATTCTGGGAATCAAATCCAGGTCAGTCGTATGCAAGGTAAACACCCTACTCACTGTGCTATCACTCCAGTCCCAGCTTCTTGGTTTTTAGTTAGCTTTAGGCAGAAATTTTGGCAAAGTACTTATGTGTTCATAGTCGTTCAAAACTCAAAGTTATATTAGTGCTGCAATTCTCATTTGTGAAACAATAAAACTCACTAACAAGCAGGGGATAAAGCAAGACAAGACCAAAAGGAAAAAGAGCAACACCCAAGCAGTGGCACCTGGTGCACTGGAGGAGTTGGCAGAGAGCATGGCAGCTGGATGGCACTGCCACTCATCCAGTAGAGACAGCACTACCCCAGTGGAGTGGTTAAGGCCAGGCCCCAGCACCTCCAGTGGAGACAGCACTACCCCAGTGGAGTGGTTAAGGCCAGGCCCCAGCACCTCCAGTGGAGACAGCACTACCCCAGTGGAGTGGTTAAGGCCAGACCCCAGCACCGCCAGTGTGCCCTTGGTCTAGAGGAGGTGCGAACTGGCAGGGCAGACAAGGGGCGGGGAATAAGAGGGGAGTCAGAGCAGGAGCAGGGGTCAGGGGTGGAGGATGCGGAGGGGCAGAAGGCAGGCCCCAGATCATTGCCCCAGAGGGCCATGACATGCTGCAGGAGAGAACAAAGTGCCAATATGACACCAGGCAAGTTGTGACCCTCTATGAATGGGAGTGGCAGACATTCAAAGTTGGGTACACAGGGAGTCCCCAGGCAGGCAGGGAAGGCAGGGTACCTTTGTACCTACACTCCCAAGAAAAGCCTCGTGGAAACAGTGGGCCCCATGACCCCCAAGACAGGGCAACATAGGAAGCAGAGCTCGTTGAAGGTACCGGAGGTGCAGCCCTTCCCTGCTTTTGCTGGACACGAGAATCCATGATCTCAGCAGATGCTGGGGGTTCCATATGGAAAACAAGGTTCTCTCTGTTCCTCACTTTAGTATCTTATTGGCATTAGATCTCCAGACAGAGCTAGAAGCGCAAATAAATGTCCACTTTGACACTGTGTATTCCCACTTTGGAAAATACCCTCTCCAGGCGCTCTCTAATGGCAGTATCATGCCCCTCTGCTGGTAAACTCATGCTAGGAGTGAGCCTCCAGAGACAGCCTCAATGTCAGGTAACTCGTGAGGTGTGGCTAGGGATAGGGAAAGATACTGTGCAGGTCTGGGAGGAAGGAATAGTGGTGGGATGCAGCTCAACTGGGAGCAACCCATTGGCCTCAGTTGAGAAGTCATGACCTGCGCCGAGTCAGTGTGGTCGCTCCTGCTGGTCACCTTGTGGTACCCAGCCCTTCCACTCTCTTGAGTCTGTTTTCCTCTAGTGCCCAATGATTGACTGGCCTGAACCTCAAAAGATATGCTTCCCCCTTTACAAATTGTTCCAGGAAGCAGACCCTTTTGCCTTTGGGCCAAAGGATCCAGAGACAGGAGGAAACCTCAGTCACTGTGTACCCGTTGCCCAAGGATTCAAAAACTCGGCCACCTTCTTCAGGAAGACCCTGGCTCTGGACTTAAGAAAATCCTTGTTGTAGCCCTGGAATGGACCATGCTGCAGTCTGTAGATGATAAGTTCCTAGTGTCAGAAGCCTAAAAGGACTGAAAGAGTGCCTCAGAGGCTCTGCTCCAGCTCTTGGTTGAGGCTGGGCAGCAGACCTCCTGGAAGAATGAGCATTTAGAAGTGAAAAAACGAAAAACAAATAACCTAAAAAAATCAGCAGTAGGGCTCCGGAGGCATAGAGGTTGATCCTCTTAGTGCCTGAGAAAGTGCACCAGGCTCTAGGTGCCCTGACCCAGGGTAGGGCCATTGGCAGAGGTCTGGGCATACCTGTCTCTGAGGCAGGGGGCTCTGATCTCTCGCTGTGCCACAGAGGTAAACAAACTATCTACCTCCAGGTCCCCATTCAGGGGTGACACTGATGACTAACAAAGGGCCCCAGTGGCTACCAATTGCCCAGATGGCACAGTCCCTGGGATTATGATGTGAAAACCCACATCTAACTTTTGCGACTCTAGATTTTGATGTGAAAACCCACTCTAACTTTCGCAACCCCAGCCTTTCTGCTTATCGGATGGGACCCCATCCTCTGACTTGCAAGAAGCAGTGGACTAAATCTCTTGCTCAGAACCACTGAACAGTTCAGGAGCAGTTTCCAACCTGAGTGGCATCCGGATAAAGACCATAAGAATGAAGCCCTGAATCCCTCTGGAAAGACTGGGTAGGGGCGGGTGCGCTCGGGGAGGGATAGGGACAAGCACGAAACATGGTGAGACCCCACGATCTCTTAATTTTCATATTAAAAGGTAAAGGTAAAAGGTAAAGGCACTCCCGTTGATCGTCGATTTGCTCAAGCGGGTCCAGTAACGTCTCTATTGGAGACTTTGTTGTTACTGTGTCTGGCATATCAAATACGTCACGGGGAGCTTGCCAGGCTCTGCCGTGCGGGCGAGTCACTCTCGGTAGCTTGCCGGGCTCTCCCAGAGGGGTGGAGGAATCGAACTCAGGTCGGCCATGTTGGCCGCTTGTAAGGCGACCGCCCTATGACTGTGCTATCACTCCATCCCCCGGAGTTTCTCGGCCTTTTGGCTAAGATCAAGTGTAGTATCTGTACATATTAAAAATTGAAATTTATTTATTCGGATTTATTTTTTAATTGGGTTATTATTTTATGTTTTGAGTTTGCTCCTGCACATATGGATGTGCTGGAGGCTGTGTACCTTTTTTTTTAATCCAAAAATTTTCTTTTTATTATTTTTTTATTAGTGAAACCCCATGAGGTACAATTGTAGACTTATAATTTTTTGTGCTTGGGTTTCAGTCACACAATGATCAAGTACCCATTCCTGTACCAGCACCCATCCTGCAACACCACGGGTCCCAGCATCCCTCCTACCCCCCCAACCCCCTTTCCCACCCTGCCTCTTTGGCAGTGCATTCCCCCTTGTTCTCTATCTCCCCATTTGGGTGCTGTGGTTTGCAATAGAGGCACTGAGTGGTAGTCATGTTTGGTCTATAGTCTACTTTCAGCATGCATCTCCCACCCTGGGAGGATCCTCCCAGCACCCTTGATTTGGTGCCCTCTTCTCTAGCTGAGCTTCCTTGGAGACTGTGTAACTTCTTTACTTGCAGAGTACGAGTCTCAATGTTGTTCTGTTTGGGTCATCTCGTCACTCCTAGTACGCAGCATCCCTGCCATGGGGGCACGTCTGCAATTGCTTTGTGTAGCCCCATAGCCTCATAGCCCTATAGCCCATTCCTCAATGGGAAGGGGCAGAGGAGGGGAGAAGGGAGGGGGCAGGAAGGAGGAGGGGGGAAGAGGGGAAGGGCGGGAAGGAAGAGGGAAGAAAGACAAGGTTGGGGTAAATGAATATGATTTTGACAGGGTAGGTAAAAGACGGAATTACAGTTGAGTAAGAATTCTGTTTAACCATTTCTGACTCTTGGGGGGAACACATCACTTTCAGGCAGGTCACTTCGTGCCCTGGGATGGGTGTCTGCAGCCTCCTTACCTCACGGGCATCACAGTCTGTCTGATCTTCTGCCAACACAATTTGTCTTTGACGGGTTGTTGGCTCAGGTCTGTCTTGGATCTGGGTGTGATTTCCACCTCTAGGTGAAAGGGAGGATGGGGTGTGCATGGGGTGTCTTTAGGAAGGACACTGCCTTCTGGTTCTCACAGAACACTTGGGGTTCCAAGGCGGGTGTAGCCCGTAGGATGGCGGGGATCAAACCCAGATCAGCCACGTGCAAAGCAACAACCTACCACTGTACTATCACTCCAGCCCTTGAATTTCTTCTTTGACGAAATTTCTGTTCATTATTCCTCTCTGCATTTGTTTGATGGGGTTGGGAGATATTTTTTTTTGTAAAGTTCTACCAATGTGCTATATAACTTGGATATTAGCCTTTCATCAGCTAGGTATTGGGTAAATAATTTTTCCCATTCTGTGGGCTATCTTAGTAGCTTAGATGCCATTGCTTTTTTTTTTATTAAAAACGCATTAGAACTGCTTTGTCACCTCTTGATAGATCAACCAGACTCAAGCTTAGCAAGGACATACTTCATTTGAGGGAAACAATGTAAGAAAGGGACTTAGTAGATATATACAGGACACTTCATCCACAAAAAGCGGAATACACATTCTTCTCAAGCGTACATGGAACATTCTCCAAGATAGACCACATGCTGAGCCACAAAACATGCCTCCATAAAATTAAGAAGGTAGAGATTGTATCAACAATCTTCTCAGACCATAATGCGCTGAAATTAGAAGTAAATCACACACAAAAACAGAAAACTAAATCAAACACCTGGAAATTAAACAATGCACTATTGAACAACGAGTGGATTAGACAGGAAATCAAAGAGGAAATCAAAAGATTCCTAGAAACGAATGAAAATGAGAACACGAGTTACCAAAACTTATGGGACACAGCAAAGGCTGTGTTAAGAGGAAAGTTTATAGCTCTACAAGCATTCCTCAGAAAGGAGGAGCGAGCACATATAAGTAACCTAACCTCACAGCTTAAGAGCTTGGAGAAGGACCAAAAAAGGGAGCACAACCCGAACAGGAGAAAGGAAATAATAAAACTCAGAGCAGAGATTAACGAGATGGAAACACAAAAAACAATCTGAAAGATCAATGAAACCAAAAGCTGGTTCTTTGAGAAAATTAACAAGATCGATAAGCCTCTAGCAAAACTCACAAAGAAAGGGAGAGAGAAAACCCTAATAAACCGAATCAGAAATGAAAAGGGGGTCATTACAACAGAAACCACAGAAATTCAGAGGATCCTCAGGGAGTACTTTGAGAAGCTTTATGCCACGGAACATCAAAACCTCGAGGAAATGGATAAATTCCTAGACTCCTACAGACTCCCAAGGCTGAACCAAGCAGACCTGGAATACCTGAACAGACCTATCACCATCAAGGAAATTGAAATGGTAATAAAAAGTCTCCCCAAGCACAAAAGTCCTGGCCCGGATGGATTCACTAGTGAATTCTTCCAAATCTTTAAAGAGGACTTACTCCCAATCCTCTTTAAGCTTTTCCACGATATTGAAATATCAAAAACACTTCCAAACAGTTTCTACGAAGCAAATATCACACTGATAGAAAAAGCAGGCAGAGATACCACAAACAAAGAGAATTACAGGCCGATATCCCTGATGAACACAGATGCAAAGATCCTCAACAAACTACTAGCAAATAGAATCCAACTACTCATCAAAAAGATCATACACCATGACCAAGTAGGATTCATCCCAGGGATGCAAGGATGGTTTAACATTCGAAAATCAATCAACATAATCCACCATATCAACAAAAGAAAAGATAAAAAGCATATGATCATATCAATAGATGCAGAGAAAACATTTGATAAGATCCAGCACCCCTTTATGATGAAAACCCTAGCCAAAATGGGTATAGAGGGGACCTTCCTCAACATAATTAAAGCCATCTACCACAAGCCTACAACAAGCATCATCCTCAATGGGGAAAAACTGAGAGCCTTCCCTCTAAGATCAGGGACGAGACAGGGATGCCCACTCTCTCCACTGCTGTTCAATATAGTACTGGAAGTACTTGCAATAGCGATTAGGCAGGAAAAAGATATTAAGGGCATTCAGGTAGGAAAGGAAGAAATCAAGCTCTCACTATTCGCAGATGATATGATACTCTACTTAGAGAACCCAATAACCTCCACCAAAAAACTCCTAGAAACAATAGACTTGTATAGTAAAGTTGCAGGTTATAAAATCAATACCCAAAAGTCCATGGCTTTCCTATACGCAAACAGTGAGAGAGAAGAAAGCAACATGAAAAAAACAATCCCGTTCACAATTGTGCCCCAGAAAATCAAGTACCTAGGAATCAACTTAACTAAGGAAGTGAAGGACCTGTATAAAGAAAACTACAAAACGCTATTTCAGGAAATAAAAGAGGACATGAGGAAATGGAAAGATATCCCCTGCTCATGGGTCGGGAGACTTAACATTGTCAAAATGGCAATACTACCGAAAGCATTGTATAAATTCAATGCAATCCCTATAATGATACCCATGACATTCTTCAAAGAAATGGAGCAAACACTCCTGAAATTTATATGGAACAATAAGCCCCCACGAATAGCTAAAGCAATTCTTGGGAAAAAGAAAATGGGAGGAATCAACCTCCCGAACTTCAAACTGTACTACAAAGCAGTAATAATTAAAACAGCATGGTACTGGAACAAAGGCAGAACTGCAGACCAATGGAACAGGGTTGAATACACTGACATCTCCCCTCAATCATATGATCATCTAATCTTTGATAAAGGTGCAAGTAATGTGAAGTGGAGTAAGGAAAGCCTGTTTAATAAATTGTGTTGGCATCACTGGACGGCTACATGCAAAAAAATAGGCTCAGAACTCTGCCTAACACCATCTACAAAAGTAAGATCAAAATGGATTAAAGACCTCAACATCAGACCAGAAACCATAAGGTGCATTGATGATAAAGTTGGCAAAACCCTCCATGACATTGAAGCTAATGGTATCTTCAAAGATGCCACGCCACTGGCCGAGCAAGTGAAAACAGAGATAGATAAATGGGACTATCTTAAACTAAGAAGCTTCTGCACCTCCAAAGAAACAGTGACCAAAATACAAAGAGAGTCTACAGAATGGGAAAGGATATTCGCCGAATACACATCTGACAAGGGGTTGATATCCAGGATATACAAAATACTGGTTAAACTCCACAAGAAGAAAACATCCAACCCCATCCAAAAATGGGGCAATGAAATGAACAGAAACTTTCTCAAAGAAGAAATCGGAATGGCAAAAAAGCACATGAGAAAATGCTCTACATCATTAATCATCAGGGAGATGCAGATCAAAACCACAATGAGATACCATCTCACACCTCAGAGACTGGCCCACATTCAAAAGAACAAAAGCAACCGATGCCGGCGTGGATGTGGCGAGAAAGGGACACTCCTTCACTGTTGGTGGGAATGTCCACTGGTTCAGCCCTTCTGGAAAACAGTATGGATGATTCTCAAAAAATTAGAAATTGAGCTCCCATTTGACCCAGCAATATCACTCCTGGGAATATATCCCAGAGAGGCAAAAATGTATCGTTGAAGTGACATCTGCACTTGTTTGTTCATTGCAGCACTCTTTACAATAGCCAGAAACTGGAAGAAACCTGAATGCCCACGAACAGATGACTGGTTAAAGAAACTTTGGTACATCTACACAATGGAGTACTATGTAGCTGTTAGAAAAGATGAAGTCATGAAATTTACGTACAAGTGGTACAACATAGAAAGTATCATGCTAAGCGAAATGAGTCAGAAAGAGAGGGATAGACATAGAAAGATTGCATTCATCTGGGGGATATAAAGTAACAAAATATGAGATTAATACCCAAGAATAGCTGAGATCAGCACCAGGAGGATTACTCCATAGCTTAGTGGCCAGTCGGGCATTCTAGAGGAAAGGGCAGCTCAGACAGAGAAGGGAACACCAAATAAAGGGTGTTTGGAGGACCCTCCCAGGAGGGGAGATGCATGTCGAAAGTGGACTATGGACTGAACATGTTTGCCACTCAATGCCTCTTTTGCAGACCACAACACCCAAAAGGAGAGAGAGAACACAGGGGATTGCCCTTCCACAGAGGCAGGGGGGCATGGGGGATGGGGGTGGGGGGGATATTATCCATGTTGGTGGAAAATTGGCACTGGTGGAGGGATGGGTATCTGATCATTGTATAATCTAACCCAAGCACAAAAAATTGTAAATCTACAACTGTACCTCATGGTGTTTCACTAATAAAAAAAAATTAAAAAAAAAAAAGAATCCCAGGTTAACCATTGCTGATGCTAGTGGACAACATGATTTCCTGGCAGGTCACTTGGGGCCCTGGGCCGGGTTTCTGTGGGCTCCTTATCTCATGGGCATCACAGTCTGATTGATCTTCTGCCTACACAGGTTTTCTTTGTATTGGCTCACATTGCCCTTTGATCTAGGTGTGATTTCCATCTCTGGGTAACAGGGAGGATGGGGTGTGCATGAGGGTGTCTTTAGGAAGTCCCTTCTGACTGTCACAGGACACTTGGGGTTCCAAGGAAGGTGTGGCTGTCCGTTGGTTCCCGAGCAGGATGTTGGGGGTTGAGAGAACGCTGAGGAGGGAGACCAAGCGTTAGGAGGGGCAGTCACAGGGGTCTCCGAGCAGGTGTCATGCTTACCATGGCCTCTTGGGTGATCCGCTTGCATGCCAGACTCAGGGTTTTTACTTTTTGTTCCTTTGACTCGGTGCTCCCTTCCTCTTCCTTCACCATTGCACCAGCCTCCTTATCTCATGGGCATCACAATCTGATTGATCTTCCTCAGTCTTCATGGTCTATTTCCCATGATTGACATCCTGGTTCTGTTGGGCTGTGGAGCAGCCCTGTGGTCTTAGCCAACCAAGGGGAGGTGAAGTGGCATGGGGCAGGGCCCACCTGGCTCCACCTCCCCCGTAGCCCTGCCTCCTGACCCCCGTAGGTGGCTTCTCCCTCCTGGGACCCTGCTACTCACCCTTTTCAGGGTCTCTGCCATTTCAGGGGTGGAGAACTGCCGCTTCCAGTTCTCCTGCAGGGCTGACTGAGCAACCCCTGAAGGTGAAGAGAGTAGGTGAGGAGCAGGAGGAGCCGGCTGCCGCCTTCCTGCCCAGAGCCCACGGCCCTTCTCACCCGCGTCCCCATCAGCCCACGCCTTGTTGTCTCTAAATCTTCCTTTTCTTCATCTTTCTTGTGAGGCAGCTGCTCCTTCCCAGAGCCCAGGTGCTGTTGGGCGGTGGCCCAGTGCTGCAGGAAGGAACTGTCGCTGCAGGTGCACTGCGCCTGCACCTGTGACAACCCTGGGAGTGCCTGTCGCCCAATCCCTGCCAGGAGAGGCAGGCTCAGACTCCCAGGCCCAGGCAGGCAGCACCTGGTGCAACCAGCCCTGATGTTCTTGCTCCCGGGGCCTAAGACATGGGGCCTCCCCGGGCAACTAGCCCTTGTCTCTTTCCCTGCTGCACCCACATCCTCAGAACCATTTGGAGCAGGATGGGCCAGTCAACATCACTGGGAGGCCTCCTGCCCTGTCCTTCCCCTCTCCCCCATAATCCAAGTAGGTCTCTTGTCCTCCCAGGGGAACTTCTGGACAGGAAAGTCCAGACCCAAACATCAGAAGCCTCTCACGCCAAGAAAGGCTTCGGGCGGAGGGTAGCAGGCTTTCCAGAAGGGCCGTGCCCCAGTCTCAACAATCTGCCCCAGAGCTCAGCCAGCTGCTGGAGGGCTCATGGGGTGGGCAAAGGGCGTGGGAACGGTTCCCGACTCATGTTCCATTCCGTCTAAGATGCAGCTCTGAACCTAGCCCTGCTCACCCCACACCACAGCCCCCTCCGGGGATGCTGCCCCTGCTCCTGTAGACTCAGGGCAGCGTCCTCGTACCTCAGACGAACCTGCATCTTGCCTGGATCTGGTGGAAACTTCCTGACCTCCATTGTAGCTGTTCTTTCATATTCCGTAGCCCAGACGGAAGAGTTGGGGGCACCACGGGGCTAATGCACCTGAGAGAGGGTAGACAGTCAAGGACCCCAGAGCCTTCACCCCACCACCAACTTCCTGGGCCCCCATCCTCGGACTTGGGGTTCCTCCTGCTCACCTTGGGGGGCTGCTCATCTCTCACAGCCTTCTGCTGCTTTGGGTTCATCACAAAATCAATTCTTTTCTTGTTTGGAACCATTTGTGCCCGCCTGGCACTGCTGGAAGGGGGCACCAGGACAGGGCAGAAAGGAGGGTTCCAGACCCGGGCCCTACTTTTCTCTTCACGTTCATGCTCATGACATTCTGGAGGAGTGGATCCTCACCTGCTGCCCCACGCAGGGGGACACCGAGGTGCAGAGGGTCAGGGAGACTCGCCCAGCTCCTGCTCCCAGCCTGTCTCCCCATTCACAATGCCCCGTTCACAGGGCCTCTCCCTGGACACTCTAAGCCACCCCTCTGCCTTGCCCGCCCTCTACGTCACAGACTTGAAAGCTCTGATCCCGTGACTCCAGCCCCCACACTCACTCATCCAATCATACATGAAGCTCTGCAATGTGGGCTTCCATATTTTTAAAAATAGGTTTTATGTTGTTTCAATTCCTGTCTCCAGCTTGTTTCTCTGAGACTGGCCTCTTGAAATGGTAGGACAGCTGGAGAGTGGTTTAGGCATTCAGGGACCCTGCTTTGATTTCCCAGCACCACAAGGGAAGCCCTGAGCACTTGCCGGGCCTCACTCCTGAGTACAGAGCCAGGAAAAGCTCCTGAGCACAGGAGCTCTGGCTCAACGCCCTGCCCCCCAATAAAAGAACACCATGGGATTGGAAACGTTGGGTGGGCATGGCCATGGCACCATGCCCCCTGCACAATCCCTGAATCTGGAGGTGGGGCACATTCGGGGGTGGGGGGGACAGGTTCCCCCAAGGAACCTCCTGGAAGGAATACCTCACTCTTTCCTTCCACCTATCAGTTTGAACATCCACCTGCTTCTTAGAATTGTCTGTCTCAGCCTGCGCCTGTCTCGACTATTGTTGAGCTCAGAGAATTGGGTCTCTCGCATCCCTCACTTCCCACAGGAGTGCTTCTGGTATCCCCATCTCTCCCTCTCCCACACCTCATGTTTCTCAATTCTTCTTTTGCACGCAGCTTTTCAGCAGCCTGGGGGTCGCTGCCATGTTGCCCTGTTGGGTCTGTGAACTAGAGGGTAGGAGAGGAGGCTGTTACATGGAGGAAGGTAGAGTCAGGCCACAGGGAGTTCCCCCCTACCCCCCCAAAAAAGTTATTAGGACTGAATCATTAGAAATCATTAGGACTGGGATTTGAGTTGGCCCAGTTTTCATTTCTGCATCCCCTCTCCACACATTCCAGGTTTCTAGTAGTGGAAGATATTTGTCCCCCTAATCCTTGGGATCCAGTAGTGGGGGACACCTCTGTTCCACTGATCCCTGGGTTCTAGTGGTGGGGGACATTTCTGTCCCCCACAACTCAAGTCTAGTGGTGTGGGATAATTCTGTCCCCCTAATCCATGGGGTCTAGTGATGGGGGAGTTTCTGCCTCCCTGATCTCTTGTGTCTTTAGGTGGGGGTCATTTCTGCCCACCTAATAATACCTTGTGTCTTTAGGGGGTCTGCACCGCCCACACCCTGGTGTCTAGTACTGAGTGCAGTGGGGGGGGGGGGTGGAAGGAGAAGGGAGGAGGGAAAAGGGTGGGAAGGAGCAGGTCGGGAAGGACGGATGGGGCTGAATTAGTTGGATTCGGAGAGGGTAGAGTTCATGTGTGCAGCAAAATAAGGGGATTAATGGTGAATAAGGTTGTCAGCTGAACTTGTGATTACGAGCTGGATTTGTTTGATTTTGCTGGTAGTCGGGTCACTCTGGGTCCCGGGTCAGGGGTCTGTGGCCTCCTGTTCCTCAGACAGAAATAGAGTCTCTTGGGATCCTCACACACTCTACTGTCCGGCAAGCCTAGATATGGACCGCAGCCTCCAGCTCCAAAGTCTTCTCACACTCCTCCAGCCGGTCTCCTCATACGTAGCCTCCAGCTAAACAGACTTCAGGGTCTCACAAACCTCCACTATGTTCGAAGGCCAAAGGGCTCCTCCTCCATGCTTCTGGCACAGGACGTATTTTGGAAGCATGTGTCCAAAGTCTCAGACAGCCAAGGGAGGTCAACAGGCCTGACTGCAGCCCCGCTTCCTGACCTCCATGGCGGGGGGTGGTCTCCCACCTAAGGAACCTGTCACTCACTTTTCTCGGGGTATCCTTATGATTCCAGAGGGCCTGGAGCTGCTTTTCTCCTGTTATGTCTGACTGAGGAACCCTTGAAGGTGAAGGTACTAGGTGAGCCGGCAGGGTGGGAGCCAGCTGCCCCCTTTTTGTCTGGGAGCCTGTGACCCCTATCTCACTTGGATCTCCCTCGGCCTCCTGAAGGCTGCCTCCAGCAGGGCCTGCTGCCTTGTTAGCACCTGCTGCAGCTCGTTCATGAACTGCTTCTGCTAAAGCACCAGCTTGTGCAGCTGCTCCACCTTGGAACACAGGTGATTGCTGGCATCCAGGTGCTCTTGGATTGCAGTTTGTGATGCTCTAGGTAGCAGCAGAAGCTAAGCAATAAGGCAGCGGGCATTGCACCGTCTCGTCCTGCACCTGCATCTGTGGGTAGGACCTTGGCTGTGAGGACAGGCAGGAGGGCCGACAAGATCCCAGCCAGAAGATGCAGGAATCCGACAACCCCCCCCCCCCACAGACCCCCATGGGGTCTTTCTCCCAGGGCCTAAGAGATAGGGCCTCCCTCTGCCTTGAGCCCTTAATCCTACCTGGCAGGCTCCCCTCTACGAGGACCCTCTCTGTACAGTAAGGGCCAGTTCACACCCCCTCCCACCCCGCAGTGGGTGGCGCCCTGCCCTGTCCTTCCTCCCCTCACCCAAGGTGGGCTCTTGGCCTCACAGTGGGTCTTTCACAGCTCCTCCTGTCATTTCTCCTTATTCACCTTGTCCTGATTCATTCTCGCTGCAGTTGATCCAGGAGCTGATTTTGCAGTAGCACCTGCTGGTCAAGTCGCTCATTCTCAGAGACTGATACTGGTCAGAGGCCACCTGCCATTGCAGGAAATAGGGGATAGTTGTCCCGTTGCTCCTGCTAACACTCACCTGTTTGTCCTGCAATCTCACCTGTGGGCACAATGGTGAAAGTGAGGACAGGCAGCCGGGGCGTCCTGCTCTGGGCCCAGGGATGTGGAGGTCAGCACTGACTCCCAGGTCCAAGGCTGGCAGCACCTGGGCAATCTGTCCTCTGCACAAGCACCCAGGGTCTTGCTCCCGGGGCCTAAGCGGAAGCCCCTGGGTGTCCCCATCCTGGAGAACCAGGAATCTTGGACCTAGAAGTGGGGTCTAGAGTTCATTCTGCAGCTTCTGGACAACACTCTGTCCATGGTGGCCCATTGGCAGGGCCTTGCGATGGCCAGGGAGCCCCATCCAAGCACTTTGCTCTTATCGTCTTCTCTATTCCTATAGATGTCAAGAGAGGGGTGCGGCAGGGTGATACCATTTCACCAAAACTCTTCAGTGCCACCCTCGAGAACATCATGCGACGACTGGAATGGGAAGGAATGGGAGTGAAGATAGATGTTCGGCAACTACACCACCTCCGCTTTGCTGATGACATTGTTTTAATAACACCAAACATCAGCCAAGCGGCACAAATGCTGGCCGACTTTGACCGTGAGTGTGGAAAGGTAGGACTACAGCTGAATCTTACGAAGACAATGTTTATGAGAAACAGCCTTGTTCCTGACGCCCCATTCGCTCTCAATGGAACGACCATCTCCGAATGCAACAGCTATGTGTACCTAGGTCGAGAGGTCAACATGACAAATGACCTGGCACCCGAGCTGCGCAGGAGGAAGAGAGCGGCTTGGAACGCCTTCAAGAACGTCGAAGAAATAGCTAAGAGGACGAAGAACCTCCGGCTCCGGGCACATCTCTTTGATTCCACTGTTCTTCCTGCATTAACATATGCCTCAGAGACCTGGGCCCTATGCAAACAAGATGAGAACGCCATTCAGGTCTCCCAAAGAAAAATAGAAAGAGCTATGCTTGGAATATCACGTTTCACTCAAATGAGAGAACGAATCCGGAGTTCTGACATCCGTCGACGATCAAGGATCAGGGACGCTGTCTCATTTGCCAAGGTGTCGAAAATCAGATGGGCTGGTCACGTAATGAGATTTAAAGACGACCGTTGGACTAGAGCTGTTACTGATTGGATTCCAGGGATGTCAAGAGACCGCGTGGCCGCCCACCTACCAGATGGTCAGACTTCTTTGTCAAGGTCATGAACGATCGGTTTGAGGCCCTCCATGTTCCCGGAGCGAAGAGATGCCATTGGGCTACACTAGCACGCGACAGGGACAAATGGAGACGTTACTGGCGCCCGCTCGAGCAAATCGACGACTAACGGGAAGTTAAGTGATTAAGTGATTCCTATAAACTACATTTTCTGTTCATCTTAAAGAGTCCACACCAGGCAGAGGTGTGGACCACATCTTCTGATTGTGGGTGTTCACAAAGATTGTTCCACTCTAAACTGGGTCACACACTGTGGGGGAGGGAGGCATGGGTTGGAGATTATATTCAATCTTCTGCACTGCGTGATCACCCCAGCACCATGGGAGGAGGGCCGCTCAAACAAATAAACCCAGACTGAGTTCCAGTACTAGTGTTAATAGAACTAAAAAATAATAATAAAATAAATGGGGCCAGAGAGGTAGTACAGGCCTTGCAAGTGTCTAACTCCACCTGGATCCCCAAAACCACATGGTCCCCTGAGCTCTATCAGGAGTGACTGAAACCTTCATGGCTGCCTTTAGAAACCTTGAAGGAGATTAAGCTTTGTTTCTGTTTGGGGGAGATTGGAGATGCAGAGTCTGTGTCCACCTGAATCTATTTGTTACTGCCAAACCTTTTTCCATTCCATCTACCTTTATCACATTCCTGCTTTTGCCTTTATTCACTGATTGTCCTGAATAAACTTGTCGATGAACCACCAGTCATTCGCCTGATCCATTGCTTTCCCGTCAATAGTCCGCGTCCGTGTCTATGAACTATCAGCCTTAGACCATGTTCGAATAGTCCATCCCTCCCAGGTACTGTGTCACCATGGGATGGTGACAAAGTGGCACCTGAATAGGGACCTGAATGGTGTTAAGAGCTAATGATCAGGGAAGCCCCCACATTAACATGGTAAGTGGGAAAATGAAACAAAATGAATACAAAGCTAACACCCTTGATTAAGAGGGCAAAGGACAATATATACAAGGTTCTGAAACAGTGGGCATTAGTGAATGCCATGAGTTCTGTATGAGCCTTTAAGGAAGAGGAAACTAAAATAAAAACTGAGAAGTTTCTCACACCTCAGAGCCTTACATCTACACTCTAAATGACTAACACTTAAGTGCTCTTGAGCTTAAATGACTCCTCCCTCTGATTCTCAAATTTCAAAGATTTCAACCCATTAGACTTGGTCTCCTTAAAAAGGGGCGGATGAACACCCAGAACTCACTATTGATGAATTTTCCTCTATCAAGTTATTTTTAGACAAAGTGCCTGATGATTCTAACCTGCCAGAGGTATTGGCATGGCTGGGGCCTGAAAAAGGGGAGTTTTCTGGCCCCCTCCCTGCTCTCACACTCACCAGGGGCCTCTCCACCTGGGTCCTGCTCCCTGCCAGAAGGAGAGGAGGTTAAGCCAGGCTAAGCCATCAGTTCCATCTCTCTCTCAGGCCTGCTGAAGGGACGCCAGCCAGAAGCCCCATAGGCTGAGAAGCGAATGGGAATTGTCTACCTCAGACCAGGGATGTTGAAAATGGTCATGTCCACTGCCTTGACTTTATAGTAATTGGCCATGATCTAACATGCCAGCAGAACTCTCTATCTGCTTCTCTGAGAGACAGACTAGGAGCAGAGTGTGAGGGGCGGGAAACACTGGGTGGTCTCAACAGCCGAAAGGGTCCAATTCACCCTGCCATATCACGCAACGTGGTGACCTGGGTTGGACCCCTGGCATGCCCTGGTGTCCCCTGAGCCCTCCATGTCTGCAGAGCCATGGGTGCAGAGCTAGGAGTAAGCCGTGAGCACAACTGGCTGTGGCCTCCAAACCAAAGCAAATCAAAGCAAAAATCAAAATCAAACACAAAACCCAAATAACTGAACCACTAGCCATGCTAGGCGTGCACTCTTAGCACTATACCATTTCCCAGCTTCTATGTTAGTTTTGAAGCTCTGTGCTCAGGGATCACCCCTGGTGGTGCTCAAGGGTTCATATGAGGTACCACGAATCACCCCAGATTAGAATAACACAAAGCAGACACCTTACCACCTGTATGCTAGATTTTGATGTATTACATTTCCTTGCTTGCTTGTCTATTTGGTTTGGGGGCCACATCCAGCGGTGCTCAGGGTTCACTCCTGTTTCTGACTCAGGGATCAGCCCTGGCCATGCTCAAGGGGCATTCTATGGGATGCCAGAGATCGAACCCAGATAGCGCAAATGCCCTTCCCACTGTACTATCTCTGGGCCGCTCTTATCTTTTTCAAAATTAAATTTTTAACTGACTGTTGTTTTTCTGTACTGCATCCCAAAAGGAATACACGGTTTACAATGGTGCGTATAAAATTCACAAACATTCTGGCGAGTACCAAGAAGTCACGTGTCAATTAGCACCAACCCCACCTCCCACTTCCCCTCCTCTTTTTGTTATTCTTGGACTATTTTGAAGGGACACACCCAGTGGTGCTCGGGCCTCACTCCTGGCTCTGTATTTGTATGACTCCTGGTGGGGTTTAGGGGAACATTTGAGTTGCCTGGGACTCCGGGTCACATCCGGGTCGTCTGTGTACAAGGCAAATGCCCTACCCTCTGGGCTACCTGTCCAATCCTGCAAGATAGTTTTTCCTGAAAGAAAGTTACTTGGTAAGATGTGAAGGGAGGACATGTTCGAAAGAGAACGTGGGCTGAAAGAACTGACCGCAAACCCTAACTTGTAATGGCCTCTAACTGCCTATACTTGTCAGTCACAACTTGCCAGTAGTTCCTTCGGTCTGTCTCCTATCCCCATTTCTATGCCATGAGAAGCTGGCTGGTACCTCAGCGCTCTGCCTGCCACTGCCATGTGAGCCTCTTTCACCTGCGGTTGGGCGGATCTTTTTTCATACCCAGCCGCCTGGTCCCGGCAGAACGCCCGGCAGCTTTGCCAGGTAGGAAGCAGCCCATTTTGCCACCTTAGGCTTTGCCTGTCTCTCACCTACTCTGGATCAGGGAGTCTCTGGGAGGCTGGAGGGGCATGGGGAGGGGAGTGCTGGGCAGGTGCCAGCCCTGACTGGCGGCAGCTCAGGAGAAGTATTGGCATCTCAGGACAGTTTCCAATCCCCCAAATCCCACCAGACCTCCACCCTGTTTTTCAAAGGTTGTGGTGACACACTTATAACACTATGGATATTTTACCTGTCATGTCATGGTTACCCAGGCCTGGCCATTGTGAAGATGTGAAACCAGGCCAGTTTAGTGAACCCAAGTGGCCTCGGGCCTTCTTCTTCTGTAGGAGTGTCCTGGCAGGCAGGAGTTAATCCCATCCCTATTTAGGGTTGGAAGACCTCCCGATCTTCAGGACCTGCCTGGACACTCAGACCAGGGCCCAGGCTGTGGTCAGTCACTCCATATCTGCAGATCCCTGGTTGTCCATAGCAGAGACCATTCCCAGTTCTTCTGTCAGCAAAACTGCCTGAAATAACAATTCTATTTCTGTCCGAAGTTGAAATCCTTGAGTGTTAAAAGTAGATAAAGGGATATTCCTGATACCCTTTCAGTATCTGTATTGTAAACTGCAAAAAGGGAGACAGATAGAGAGAAGAAAAGTGTCTTACCATAGACGAGGGCCTGGGTTTGCTGGGTGGGGGAGGGTGTTGAAGGGAGGGAAACTGAGGACACTGGTGCTGCGAAATGTGCACTGGTGGAGGGATGGGTGTTGGAAAAAAGGATGAATGAAATCTAATTATGAACAGCTTTGTAAAGGTCTAGCCACAGTGATTTTATGAAAATACATTTTTAAAAAATGAATGGCTTATATTTGAAGTTTTCAAAGGACATGTGTAGTACATTATCTGCGGTAAAATCCGGAGCTTAGCTGAGGCTTTGGGATCATTACAGGAGCAGGGACATTGGGAGCCAGATTTGAGTTTAGAGACAGTCCATGGTGAGCAGAGCAGTGGTTCAAATGTGTCCTGCTTTGAGGATCATTCAACATGTCATTACCTAATTTCTGTTTTTAGATGATATTGCCTTTAGGTTAAAGAGGAACTTTGTAGGGGTATCATAAATCACAAACTAATATCACTTGCTTTAAATATGGAAATGGAAAAACTTAAAGTTGTGAGAACAACGAAAAAGAAGCAGGTGGACCTCAAACTGATATATGGAAATGAAGAGCAAGTCACGCCTGCCAGGAGGTGAATTTTGACCTGTGGGGCACGTGCCCCCCACAAATGTGCTGTGCCAGCAGAGACAGCGGTGGGTGCAGGAAGTGCAGGTGGTGCCCTGGCCATGACTGCCTCCACGTGTCCACTCCCGTGGTGTTCTATTATTGGTAGCTGGGTACGGCGCTGGGCCATAGGCAGCAGTACTCAGGTGCTTTTCCTGGCTCTGTGCTCAGGAGTGAGGCCTGACCCTGCTCGGAACTCCGTCTGTGCAGCTGGGGATTCAAAGCAGGACCCTCGGGTCTCAGAACCCGCCCCAGCTGTCCTACCATTCACACCATGCCCTGCTCCATGTTTGGGACAGACCAACAAGCTGAAAGAGAAGAATTTTACAAACATACATATATATATTTTAAAACATAATATATATATATTTTGCTTTTTGGGTCACACCCGGCAGTGCACAGGGCTAATTCTTGGCTCATGCCCTCAGGAATTACTCCTGGTGGTGCTCGGGGTACCATATGGGATGCTGGGGATCGAACCCGGGTTGGCTGCGTGCAAGGCAAACACCCTCCCTCCTGTGCTATCACTCCAGACCCATATATTTTTAAAAAATCAGAATGTGGGGCTGGAGCGATAGCACAGCGGGTAGGACATATGCCTTGCATGTGGCCGACCCGGGTTCGATTCCCAGCATCCCATATGGTCCCCTGAGCACTGCCAGGAATAATTTCTGAGTGCATGAGCCAGGAGTAATCCCTGTGCCTCAACCGGGTGTGACCCAAAAAGAAAAAAACAAAACAAAACAAAAAAACAGAATGCTGCACGGGAGAGCCTCATACTTGTTTGGGTTAGTGAGTTTGGGGGTTGGGGTCATGGGATCATGGATTCAAGTCTGATAGATATGGGGAGGGGCAAGGCAGAAAGGGGTGGCTTAGAGTATCCAGGGAAGCGCCCTGTGAATGAGGCATGGGGAAATATGAAGAGACAGGCCGGGAGCAGCAGCTGAGAGAACCTCACCCACCCTCTGCACCTCAGGGTCCCCCTATGTGGGGCAGCTGGAGAGATCGGGGTCGGCTGTCCACTCCCCAGAATGTTATGAGCACAGAAATGCAGAGAGCTCTAGGGGCAGGACATAGAACGCTTGTTTCTAGTTGTCCCTAGTATCCCTTCCAGCACTGCCAGGAGGGCTCCAATGGGTCCAAACCAGGAAAGAATCCACTTTGTAAGGGGCCCGGAGCAGCAGAGGGCGGTGAGGAATGAGCTGACCCCGAGAAGAGCAGGAGGAACCAAGAGTCGGGGCTGTGGACCATGAAGTTTGGGTGGGGCTGAGGGTCTGGGGTCCTTGACTGTCTGCTCCCTCTCAGGTGCACCGACCCTGGGGCACCCACAACTCAGCCACCTGAGGTCCTGCTTATGAAACATCAAGTCCATTTGGGGGCCAAGAGGTCCAGGAACAAAAGGTGAGCTTAGAGAAGAACTGCAGATGCGAGTGGGGACTGAGGGGACTGAGCTGGGGTGACAGGAGCCGGGGGCAGCGCCTCCTGCAGGCTGAGGACTGAAGGGTGGCCTGAGTCGGGCGAGGCTCGATCTGTGTCTCAGCAACAGTGGGCAATATTTCCCGCATCTTCACTGCGAGCCCACGAACAGCTGCCGAACACCAAGAGTTTTGTGAGAGGGTACAGGGGTCTGCTGGCCATCAGCTCCCCTCCACACAAGGCTCTTCTTGGGGCATGACATTGCAGCCTTCTGGGCTGTGACTTTCCTGGCCTGTGAAATGGGCTGGTAAGGTCAAGAGCCCGCGTTGAGTTCTTGGGAGGTAGGACAGGCCAGGATGCCAGCCACTGAAGGGTTGTGGGGGTGCGGACTGGCCCACACTGCACAGAGAGGGGTCCTGGAGGTGGGAGGCTATGGGGTAGGATAAGGGATGGAGGCAGGGAGAGATCCCATGTCTAGGCAGGTGCTGTCTAGGCATTGGACCCGGGAGTAAGTAACTGAGCCCTGCATCTCCTGGCTGGGATCTGGACGGTCCTCGCGCCTGTCCTCACTGCCAATGTCCTGCCCCCAGGACGATACAATGCAGTAGACAACTGCAATCCAACAGGATGTGCATGCCCACCGCCACCTGGGTTCCAAGGCTGAGCAGCTGCACCAGGCGGTTCTGCAGGAGAAGCTGCTCCTGGTCCAGCTGCTGCAGCACCTGTCAACGGAGCAGGCCCAGGTAGAGGCAGACCGTGGAGAGGGCGGGGAGGCCCAGGGGTAAGAGGGGCACCGGAACAGGGAGTCCCGCAGCCTCCCTGCCTCCTCCCCTAGTACCTTCACCTACAGGGGCCCTAGGTCCGGGACTTCCTGTCTCAGGCCCTGCTGAATTCACACAGGAGCCCTGGAAAACCGTGAGGGTTGGGGTTCCTAGGAGGGAGAAACCAGGTTTGGGAGTCAGGGGGTGGGGCTGCCTGGGAGGCGGGGCCAGGCGGGCCCCACCCCTGGTCACTGCACCCTCCGCGGTTGGCTGAGACCCAGCGGCCGCCTGACAACCCATCAAGAGGGAAAACACACTGGGGTGGAGAGGGAGATGCTGGAGGTGTGTGAGACCACGAAGACTGCAGCTGGAGGCGATGGTGAAGGAGGGGAAAAGCCGACCCTGAAGTCAGTGAAGGAAAAATTTAAAACTCGGAGGGGTTCAGGTGAGCCAGACCCAGGTCTCGTCCCAGGGCCCTTCCCCAGCCCATCTGACGCTCTTCCCTACACCCTTGGCCTTACCCATGACCTCCGGGCCCTCCGTGTCACAGAGACCCTGGCCTCATGGCCCCCTGTCCCTGGGCGGGGCCTGTCTTGCTTCTTCTCTGGCCCCGCCCCCAGCAGCACCTCCCCCACCCAGGAAGGTGCACCCCACCCAGCTGCAGCTCCTGCTGCATTTCTTCCGAGTTTTCATGCACTGCCCCATGCTCTCGAGGCCAGGGCTCTCTGGATGTGCCCAGCTCACTGGAACACATCAATGTCTGCATTGTATGCGCTGTTCCGCAGAGGGGCCAGCAAGCACCCCCAGCCCCTCACTGGGCAGCCTCCGTGCCTCCCTCCCCAACCCCTCCCCCCCACCTCCCATTGTCCAAATAGGGCTCACAGGCTCACGTGGGACCTTCCACTGGCCTCACCAGCCCATTTCCCCGGCAGGCTGGAAAATGCAGCCTTAGAGGGGTGGAACGGCTTTACCCTTGGAATTCAGCCCTACCCCCCCGCCATACCCCCCTGCCCCCGCAGTCGCAGATCTGCCAGTTTTGCTTTTTCTCCACGTTTCTCCACCGGACCCTTCAGGCTTGGGATAAAAAACCCCACCGAAGGGGTTTGGGAGGGCTGGGGAGGACGTTCAGTTCAGAGAATTCCTGAGCCTCAACCCCAGCTGGCAAGCAAAAAGTGGGCTCTGACATTCACTAACTCGACCAAGCCCTCCCTTCAGAGGAAGAGAGGTGACCAGTGTGGAGGTATCGAGGAGGAGTGTCTCGGGGAGAGCATGCCCCAGGGTTCCTTCCCGCTCAGAAGAGGCTTCCAGGGTTCCCCTTCACATTCTCTACCAACCCTTTTTCCAAAGGACCGCCCCCCCCAGATGGGGGCTATGTTGGCAGCATGGCCTCAGGGCACCCTACTGTCTTTCTTTTTTTTTCCTCCATGTTGCTCTTCTTCAGAATGAATGATTTTGTTGTTGTTGTTGTTGTCTCCAAATGAATGATTTATTTTGTTGCTGTTAATTTTTTTTAAATTTCTGGGGCACACTCAGCAGTGCTCAGTGGTTGCTCCTGCCTCTGAACTCAGGGATCTATCTCCCTTGGAGGGCTCAGGAGACTATTTGAGGTGTCAGGGTGCATTGGGAGTGTGAGCATCAGGTGTGTGAGGCGTGCACAGGAGGAAGAGTGAACAGGCAGCCCCTTGAGCAAGGCACAGGTGGCAGGGCAGAGCTAAGGGCTGGGAGCTGAGGCTAAACCGAGAACCTTCTCGTTCTTGCAGTGGTCAGTGTGGCCATGACCGCTGGCCCCATGTGCTCTCCAGGCCTTCCACTCACTGGGTCTGCTACCCTCCTCCTGCCCAACGCTTTACCTGCCTGGACCCCAAAGATGTGTTTTTCTGTTTGTAAACTGCACCAGGAAGGAACCAAGCCCTGTTTGCCTTGAAATGGGCAGATCTAGAGACAGGCAGGGAAGATTGGTCACTGTGGACCGTTTTCTTTCCAGGTGCAAGAATTCAGCTCCCTTGTTCAGGGAGGTCCTGGCTATGGACTCAGAAAGATTCCCTGGGCAGCCCTATAGTGTCCTGTCCTGCAGTGCATTGAGGATGCAGTCCTGGCAGCAGAAACCCAAGGGCCTGATGCACGTCTCTACTCCTACTCTTGGAAGAAAGCACATTTAGAAATAAGGACTCACCAGTGTACCCCCCAAAAATCCCCCTCTTCCCACAACAACCAAACAGCACTGAATTCAGCCTCAAAAATGGACTCCACAGAAAGAAAGGGACAGACATAGAAAGATTGCACTCATCTGGGGAACATAAAGTAACAGAATAGGAGACTAACACCCAAGAATAGCTGAGATAGGTACCAGGAGGTTTAGGTACCAGCCACACACGTTAGGGGAAAAGGCAGCTCAGATAGAGAAGGGAGCACCAAATAAAGGGTGTTGGGAGGATCCTCCCAGGATGGGAGATGCATGCTGAAAGTAGACTATAGACAGAACATGATTGCCACTCAATGCCTCTTTTGCAAACCACAGCACCCAAAAGGAGAGAGAGACCAAGAGGGAATGCCCTGCCACAGAGGCAGGGTGGGATGGGGGAGATGGGGGGTGGGAGGGATACTGGGATCAGTGGTGGTGGAGAATGGGCACTGGTGGAGGGATGGGTACTCGATCGTTGTATAACTGAAACCCAAGCACAAAAATGTGTAAGTCTACAACTGTACCTCATGGTGTTTCACTAATAAAAATTAAAAAAAATTAATTCCACAACAACAACCAAAAAAAAAAAAACAAAAAACAAAATTGGACTCCGGGGAAGAGGAAGGAGTTGAACCTCTTTGTTCCTGAGACAGGGCCCCAGGCTCCAGGAATCCTGACAGAGACACTTGGGCTCCTGGCACAGACTGGGGACAAAGATCTCTCTCTGAGGCCTGTGAATGGTCATTGTGCCTCTGACCTCCAGCTGCTGCTGTCCTGCTGGTCAGGCTGAAAACAATTCACCCCAAGCTTCCCCATTCAGCGGTGACAGCAATGAGTTTCAGTGGGCATGAGCGGCTACCAAATGCCTGGATGGCGCAATATCGTGGACTGTTATATAAAACCCCATCAAACTTTTGCAGCTGGACAGATCATCCACGCTGCCACCTTTCTGCCCTGAGAAGAGTCCGCACCCCCTCCCACCGTGTCTTTCAGGAAGTGCAGGATGACATCTATGACTGTCCATGGGCAGTCTCCTGTGACTGTGGAGGCTCAGGCACAAAATTTCCAAAAGTGGGCTAGTGTTGAGTCAGGACTGGAAGAAAGAAGCCCTTCACGCACCCCCTCCCCTGCCTCAGGAATGGACTGAGGTCCCTGCACCCTCACGGCTCTTACAGTCGCGGGTGTCATGCGACTTATGTTAAGACTCACCACACTTATGTGAAGAAGGAACAGGGGCTCTGGGGAGTGTTGGCAGACCTGCTTGGTATCCCGCTGAACAGTCAGCTTTGCTTTGGCCGTGTCCCAGGAGCTGCCTATCAACACAGGGCAGGAGTATGAAGATCCCACACGGGCCTCACTGGGTCTCTGCTGTTTCCTAGCCTGGGACTAGTTCTCTGTCACACCTACAGTGTGGGGTCCCTGCCAGACAGACTCTGGAATTGATCTCCGTATGTAGAGTCGAGGGTATTGATAGGTCTAGGATATTGACTCCCAAGTTCCAGGTAAGGCCCATATGTTTCCTTTGGCTTTTGACATGTGGCTCAGTGAGGACATTGGGAATTTTGGGGTGTGAAGCTGTGTGGACATGAGGGTCCAGACCAGACTGCCAGTGAAATGCTAGTTTTTCTCTCCTTTATGGCCTTGGTATGCTTTTGGCTCATGGCAATGTCTTGTTTGTTGAGACCCCTACACAGACACTGCTCGATGCTGGTGTCATGGTTCGGTCCTGATCTCATCCTGGACATTCATCTTACTAACTTAAGCTTCAGTTTCCCAATGATTGTCCTTGATTCCTCACAGTCACAGTCCTCCCGTTGTTCATCGATTTGCTCGAGCGGGCCCAGTAACGTCTCCATCGTGAGACTTATTGTTACTGTATTTGGCATGTTGAATACATCACGGGTAGCTTGCCAGGCTTTGCTATGTGGGCGAGATACTCTCGGTAGCTGGCCGGCCTCTCCGAGAGGGGCGGAGGAATCGAAATCAGGTCGGCCATGTTGGCTGCGTGCAAGGCAAACGCCCTACCGCTGTGCTATGGCTCCAGCCCCCTTGATTCCTAACAACCCCAAACGTGCATCATGTGGAGGGCTTTGGATGGACCTGGGACAGGTGCCAGGCAACCCTGAGTTGGACAAGGGAAGGCCTAAGGGCCCACATGTAATGTGGTACAGAGCACAGCATGGGACAGACTTTGACCAAAACAATGGTCAAGGACCCGTTGGGGTTGGTGAGCAAAATGAAACTGACCCAGGATTGGGGTCTGGGGTAGGAGGAGATGACATGTGCCCAGGAAAAGCCAACAGATCTGACCAATGCCTGACTTTACAGGAGCCATTGAACTCAATTTGAAGTGACAGATTAAAGGAATCTGTGATTCTCTTGCTGAGCGTATGCAAGATGACAGGCCACATTGATGAGAAGCAAATTTCACCATTGCTGTAAATGTTTAACATAAAGGAGGTGAGGAAACAGAAACATCTGCATTAGCAACTTGTCACGGTGTCCAACTGTAGAACCGTGGGTCTTCTGGCAGGGAGAGCTGGAGGCTGGACACCAGACCTTAGTCTCAGGCCTTAGTCATCCATATCCTTAGTCTTCTTACACGGCACCAGCCTGTCCTTCATGACCATCATCTCGAGTTCCATAGAGGTCATGGTCTCACAAACCTCCACTATGTTCACCTCCAACTCCGTGTTCTTCGACACTGGATTGACTATGGCGCACTCCAGGGTCTCAGCCGAGCAAGGAAGGTGGAGGCATCTCAGGGGTCCCGCCTGGCTCCACCTCCCATATAGCCCCACCTCCAGATCCCCATCAGGCACTTCTCCCTCCTAGAGACCCACCGCACCACTCACCCTCTTCAGGGTACCCTTGGAATTCCAGCAAGGCCTGGGGCTCCGTTGCTCCTGATTTCAGGACTGAGAATCCCCTAAAGATGAAGGCACCAGGTGAGTAGGCAGGTCTAGGGCCTGATGCGCCTTCCTGTCCCTGAGCCCCTGCCCACCCCCTCACCTGGGTTTCCCTCAGCTCCCTGAAGGTGGCCTCCAGCAGGGCCTGCTGCTTGGTTAGCACCTGCTGCAGGTGGTCCATGAGCGGCTTGTGCCTCAGGACCTTCTCGACCTTGGAGTCCAGGTGAGTGGGACATCCAGGTGTGGGGTTGCAGCTGTGTGCTGCTTTTGATACCAGCAGAAGAATTCCAGGCTGCAGGCACTGCACCTTCTGGTCTTGCATGCACATCTCTGTCATGAGACAGGGCCGAAGGCTGTCCAGATCCCACCACAACATTCAGGGCCCAGACACTCACACACAGGCCCAAGGAAAACAGCACATGGGGTAACCTGTCCCCTGTACATTCCCTGGGGGTCTTTCTCCAAAGGCCTAAGAGATGGGGCCTACCCCTACCTCGACCCAGCAGCCTCCCCGCTACTAGGACCCTCTCTGTGCAGTGAGGGCCAATCCACACCCCCAAAACCCCTCTAGCCTCTTCTAGAATTTGATATATTATAGTGGGTGGCATCCTGGCTTGTCCTTCCTCCCACCACCCCTGGCAGGCTCCTACCCTCACAGTGGGTCTCCCCTGGCACCTTCTGTCATTTCTCCATATCCACCTTGTCCTGATTCACTCCCCTTGCAGCCGATCCGGAGGTGGCTCTGCAGTAGCACCTGCTCCTCCTCCTGCTCATTCTCAAAGACGACACTGGTCAGAGGCCACATCCTACTGCGGGAGGCCGAGATCCTAGTCCTATTGCTGCCGCGGACACTCACCTGTTTGTCCTGCAGTCCCAACTGTGGGCGCAAGGCTGGGAGTGAGGACAGGCAGCCAGGGCATCCTGCTCTTGGTCCAGGGATGTGGAGTTCAAGCATCGACTCCCAGGTCCAAGGCTGGCAGCGCCTGGGCAATCTGTCCCCTGCACAGGCCCCCATGGTCTTGCTCCAGGGGCCTAAGAGATGAGACCTCCCTTGACTGGGGACCCTGTCTCCTGTCCTGTGCTCAGAGATCACCCCTAATGGTGCTCAAGGATCCATACGAGGTGCCAGGAATCAGCCCATGATAGAAGTATGCAAGCAGACACCTCACCACCTGTTCTAGCTTTTGATATATTATAGTTCCTTGTTTTTTTGCTTCTTTGGTTTTGGAACCACAGGAGGGATTAGTCCCAGCCATGCTCAAGGGACTCTATGGGACGCCAGAGATTGAAGTCAGATAACCCAAGTGCCCTTCCTGCTCTACTATCTCCGGGCCTCTTTTATCTTTTTCAAAATAAAAATTTTAACTTTCCGTTGATTTTTCTACACTGCATCCTGAAAGGAATACCAGTTTACAATGGTGCGTGTGAAATTCCCAAATGCTCCAGTGAGTCCCACTGCAATCAGAACCACCCCTCTAACTCTCCCCCGCTCTCTTTTTGCTATACTTGGACATTTTTGGAGGGACATACCCAGTGTTGCTCAGGCCTCACTCCTGGCTCTGTACTCAGGGACGACTCCTGGGGGGGTTTCAGGGATCATATGGGGTGCCCGGGTTCACATCTGAATTGGCTGGTCCACAAGGCAAATGCCCTTCCCTCTGGATCACCCCTCCAATCCTGCAAGATAGTTTTCTTGAAAAAAACTTACTCAGTAAGATGTGAAGGGAGGACGTGTTCAAAAGAGCATGTGGGCTGAAAGAGTTGACCACTCCCCCTAACTTTTAAAGGCCAGTAACTGCCTGTACCTGTCAATCATAAACTGCCAGTCAGGAAGGTCCCTTGGGCCTGTCCCTCACCCCCATCTCTGTACCCCGAGAGGCCTCTGCAGGTCCCCTGCAGCATTTTCCCACTTCCATATCTAATGCAAATGAAATTTGTTTGCCATTTATAAATGCCCATACAGAGTGTCCCCTTAAAGTCAATGAAATAATCATTTTTACAAAAGAGATTAAGTAATGACATGTAGAATGGTGCTCAAAGCAGGACACATTTGAACCACTGATCTACTCATCATGGACTGTCTCCAAACTCAAGTCCAACATCACATTTCCACAATTCTATAAAGATCCCAGTGCCTCAGCTGAGCTCTGGATTTCACCTCAGAAAATGTACTACACATCTAATTCTATAAATCCAAATATAAGCCATTCTCCTATTAAATTCTATTTTCATTGAATCGATGTGAGATAGACCCTTACAAACCTGTTCATGATTAGGCTTCAGTCATCATTGTTCACCCATCCCTCCACCAGTGTACATTTCCCACCTCCAAAGTTTCCAGTTTCCCTCCCATCACCCGCCCACCCACCTCTCCACCCAGGCCAGCCTTTTTTTAAAAATTTTTATTAGTGAAACACCATAAGGTACAGTTATAGACTTACAAATTTTTATGTTTGGATTTCAGTTATACAGTGATCGAGACCCATCCCTCCACCAGTGTCCATTCTCCACCACCACGGATCCCAGTATCCCTCCCACCCCCCATTCCCTCCATCCCACTCTGGCTCTGTGGCAGGGCATTCCCTTTTGTTCTCTCTCTCCTTTTGGGTGCTGTGGTTTGCAAAAGAGGCATTGAGTGGCATTCATGTTTGGTCTATAGTCTACTTTCAGCATGCTTCTCCCATCCAGGCAGGACCCTCCCAACACCCTTTACTTGGTGCTCCCTTCCCTATCTGAGCTGCCTTTTCCTCCAGCATGTGTAGCTGACCTCCAAGCCATGGAGCAAACCTCCTGGTACTTATCGAGACTATTCTTGGCTGTTAGTCTCCTATTTTGTTACTTTATATTCTACAGATGAATGCAGTCTTTCTATGTCTGTCCCTCTCTTTCTGACTCATTTCACTTAGCATGGTACTTTCCATGTAGTACCTCTTGTATGTAAATTTCATGAATTCATCCTTTCTAACAGCTGCTTAGTATTCCATTGTGTAGATGTACCAAAGTTTCTTTAACTGTTGCCTACTGACCAAGTAAAAGAATGCTTGATTTTTCATTCCCCCTTTGTCCTGCTCAAAGCTGGGCAACTTCCCAGGTTTCCAGGCTTTCAGGGATTCCCCACAAAAACCCAAGCAAGGCTGCTACCAATGCGGACAGCCAGGCCATTTCAAAAAGGAATGTCCCAACAACCCCTTGCGGAAGTAGGGGGGATCACCTGGGCTATGTCCCAGATGCAGGAGAGGCAATCACTGGGCAGCCGAGTGTCGCTCCCCACCGGATAACTTAGGCAATCCACTGCCTCAGGGAAACGGCGGGAGGGGCCTGCCTCGGGCCCTGCAAGCCTTCAGGCAGTAGGCCTATCAGACAACGGGTCAAAGTATCAGCCCGCTCCCGATAGCTTCCCTCCCTCTCTCAGGGGCTCCTCAATTCCCAGCTCAGGTCTAGACCTTTATGCCTCTGTCCCGGCGGTATTGACACCACCTATGGGAATTGAAAGTTTGGAGACGGGGGTCTATGGCCCCCTACCACCCGGAACCACTGGCCTCATTCTAGGGTCAGAAAAGGCTCTCCTGCAAGGATTGCAGATATACCCAGGATCTATCACAGAGAGCTACATAGGACAAATTCATGTCTTGGCAGATTCCCCCCGTGGCATTGTGACAATAGAAAAGGGACAGCTGATTGCACGCCTGCTCCTCCCACCGACGTGGCAAGGCCCCACCTCGACGTTCTCGGTCCAGGGTCAGACAAACGGAGACTGCTCAGATAATCCAGCCCAAATATTTTGGATTGCCCATATGGCTTCCCGACCACGCTATGCGCTAAGAATCAACTCAAAGGAATTCTCTGGGCTATTAGATACTGGGGCGGATGTCTCAGTCATATCCAGTAAATATTGGCCTGCCAACTGGCCTGCCACAATGGCTACAGCCGTTTTGCAAGGACTTGGCCAATTCCGACCCAGCCGTAGCACCCAAGTATTGACCCGGGAGGACGCCGAGGGCCATAAGGGCCAGTTCTAGCCTTATATTGTCCCAGACCTCCCCACCAATCTTTGGGGACGAGATATACTCTCAGCTATTGGCGCGGTTCTGGTTACATCACCCAGTCACTCGCAGACATCGCCAGTCTCCTTTAAGACCTTAGCCCATATCAGTAGTGACTGCCCATCCTCCAGGCAGGAAAATCCCGTGACTTTAATGCCCATTGAGGAACTGGAAGAAACTAGCCCTTTTTAATCGGGGCCACTGTAGAGCGGCCTCCCACCCCAATTACCTGGAAATCAGATGATCCAGTCTGGGTGGAGCAGTGGCCCCTACCTAAAGAGAAATTACAGGCCGCACATGCCTTAGTGTCTGAGCAATTAGAAAAGGGGCACATTACCCCATCCACATCTCCCTAGAATACCCCAATCTTTGTTATAAGGAAAAGGACAGGCGGGTGGAGATTATTGCAAGATCTCAGAGCAGTCAATGCCACCATGCATCCAATGGGGGCCCTGCAGCCAGGGCTCCCCCATCCCTCCGCTATACCAAAGTCCTGGCAATTGTTAGTGATAGATCTTAAAGACTGTTTTTTCAATATTCCATTAGCTCCTAAAGATTGTCAAAGATTTGCCTTCTCTCTACCTTCCCCCAATTTTCAGGAGCCCTATCAGCGCTAGCAATGGGTAGTCCTTCCCCAGGGCATGACTAATAGTCCCACTATGTGTCAGATATATGTTGCAGCGGTTTTAGCGCCAGTCCAGGCTCGTTTCCCCAATGCACTTTTGATTCATTATATGGATGACATCTTAGCCGCCTGCCCCACCAAAGACCTTTTACTTCAACTCTATGATCATGTCCGGGTCGCCCTGGAATCAGCAGGCCTTGTAATCTCCCCGGACAAGGTACAGCTCTCCCACCCATACAGATATTTAGGATACACCATAAACAAGGTGGGAATAGTGCCTCAAAAAATACAGTTTGCCACCTCTCATTTAAAGACTCTACACCAGTGGCAACAGTTTTTGGGAGAACTCCAATGGCTCCGACCATCCTTCTCCCTGCCCACGGGAGAGCTCAAACCTCTTTTTGAACTATTGAAGGGGGATTCTGACCCCTCCTCACCTTGTCAATTGACCCCAGAGGCACAATTGGCTCTTAGAAAAGCAGAGCATGCCTTAGAAGAAATGCAAATACACCATATTGATTACAATCTACCACTACACTTTATAGTGCTTGCTTCAGAGTTTGCCCCAACTGGAGTTTTCTGGCGGATTGGTCCATTATACTGGGTCCACCTCTCAGCTTCCCCCACCCGAACGGTGATTCCCTATCCCACCTTAGTTTCTCAATTACTCTGGAAGGCCAGAACCATAGGGTGTGCACTCTTTGCTAAGGATATGGACATATTGGTCGTTCCCTATTCCAAAGACATGATTAATAATCTGATGCAATATGATGATTCCTGGTGCCTTTTTGTCTGCTCCTTTAAAGGCCAAATTACACAGGCATATCCCAGACATAAACTCCTGCAAAGCTTCAGGATTTGCCCTATTATCTTCCCTCGAATCATAAAGACCATCCCCCTTCCAGGTGCACGGACCCTCTTTACTGATGGCTCTAAGAGCAGTCGAGCCGTAGTGGTTGATGGGCAGGATGTTCAAGCCATACAGCTTGCTGAGACCTCGGCGCAATTTGCAGAAGTAACTGCTGTATTATTGGCCTTGCAGACATTCCATAATGAGCCCCTCAATATTTACACTGATAGTGTGTATGTTGCTAATATCTTCCCCTGATTAGAAACAGCACCCCACATAGGTGAGGGCTTGAAAATTTTATCTCAATTACAAACATTGCAACTGTTGATTTGGGCCAGAAAGGACCCCCTCTTTGTGGGTCATATTAGAGGACACTCTGGCCTCCCGGGACCCCTTGCAGAAGGCAATGAACGAGCAGATAAAGCTACCCGCTTAATAATGACATCCCTAGAATATGATAAGGCCATGCAGCTACATAAAAAATTCCACCTTAATGCCCAGTCTCTTCGTTTTCATACGGGTTGTTCCAAAGCTGAGGCTCTCTCCATAAGCACTGTCTGTCCCGCTTGCGCTCCTTATATACATTCCCCATCCCTGGGAGTCAATCCTAGAGGACTGAGAGCAAATGATATTTGGCAAATGGATGTGACCCACACTAACTCATTGGGTAACCGGCATTATCTCCATGTCTCGATAGACACACACTCGGGCATGATTTTTGCCTCACTGCATGCCGGGGAAAAAACGAAACATGTTATAGATCACCTTACTGCTGCTTTCTCATATATGGGAAATCCCAGGCAAATTAAAACTGACAATGGACCGGCCTATACAAGCCGCGCTTTTCATTCCTTTTGTGAAACCTGGGATATTACACATACAACAGGCATTCCCTATAACCCCCAAGGACAGGCTATCATAGAGCGAGCGCACTGACATCTCAAAACTTACATTTCTAAAACAAAAGAGGGTGAGATCTACCAAGGCTGTCAAGGGCCACAAGCGCTCCTATCCGCAACCTTATTCATTTTAAATTTTTTGCTCCTCGATGATTCAGGCCGCAGTGCAGCCCAACGTCACTTTGCTACTCCGGCTCCCCTTAAAGCAATGGTGAAATGGAAGGATCTGTCCTCAGGAACCTGGCAACCACCGGCAGCAATCCTTGCCAGAGTCAGAGGCGCAGTCTGTGTATATCCAACTAATACAGAAAAACCCATTTGGGTGCCGGAACGCCTGGTCAGGCCAATACATGAGCCCCCCGATCATTTGTCCCCCACAGCTGGGAAAAATAATGAAACTCACCTCAAGGGTACTTAGCCCTGAGACGAATTTCCTTCTCTTTTTTTCCACAGGAACCAAATGACCACAATGACGCTTGTCACCTGGACCCTCGCTATATTATTAATGAAGGACCCTACCAAAACTCATGCCAATCGACACCAACCATTCAAGCAGACCTGGGTCATAAGGAGTGGAGAGGACTATGAGGTTTGGAGTACCACAGGTGCCCCTCTTTTCTGAGCAATGCTCCATTCTGGTCAAGCCACACTGGGTACTGCCTGGTTTGGCAGCACCCCTTAATCAGTGCTTCCCTGACTTATATTTTTCCCTGGAAGACGCCTACCCCTTTCAGGATGGTTTTGAAAGGCCCGGGGCCAGAGCCTCTATGAGAGGCAATGGCTTTTTCACCTGCCCCGGGTTCCGGACAGGCCAATGGAGGAGAACCTGCGGTGGCCCTGAATCTTACTATTGTGCCAGCTGGTCTTGCGTAGATTCTAACGATGGCTATTGGAAATGGTCGGTTGACCACGACCTGGTTAATATTTCTTATGCTGTGCCACTGAGATATGGCTCATATTCTGTACAATACCACCCCCAAATGCTTCTGGTCAAAATCTCCTTCACTGATAAGGGAAGGTCGGAGACCCGATGGGTCAACCACCTGAATTGGGGACTTATGTGGTATAGCAGGCCAGGGCATGGGGTTATCCTGCAGATCCTCTTGAAAATTGAGCCCGTGCAGCAGATTCCGCTAGGCCCTAACCAGGCACTTGAGGCTCCAAAACCCCCTCTTAAGCTCACCATTACTACCATGGCTGGCCCTAAGACGACACCACCTCCTGTTACAGCCGGCCTATCCATCCCAAAACCCAGTTTTGGCCCAATCATTAACCCCCTCAGGAGTCTTATCGAAGCCACATATCAGACTCTGAATGCTACTGCCCCAAACCTGACTGAAGCCCCACGCCACCGTTTTATGAGGCTATGGGTATTAACGCCTCATACAATGTTAATTACAGAGCCCCAGGAGAGTGGAAGGCCCACCCCCAGGGACTAACCATGACCCAAATTAGCGGTCAAGGGACATGTGTAGGTACAGTCCCTCAAAACAAGAAGGAGTTGTGTGCACAGAATGCGGAGTCCCAGGGATGGAGTAACTCCGCCTGGATCTCACCAAAAATGGGAGCTTGGTGGGCCTGTTCATGTTCAGGATTAACGCCCCACTTGGCAGGCTCAGTATTTAATGCCTCCCAAGAATTTTGTCTTATGGTTATTGTTGTCCCAAAAATTATATACCACCCTGCTGAGGTACTCCTTGACTATTGGTCCAATTCCCCTGATGTCCTGCGTAGGAACCGCAGGGAACCCATATCCGCACTAACCATCGCCACTCTGTTTGGCATAGGCCTGGCAGGTGCCGGCACTGGCATCGCTGCTCTGGTAACCCAACATTCTGGTCTATCTTCTCTAAGAGCAGCTATTGATGAGGACCTGGACCGAATAGAAAAATCTATTAGCCATCTTGAAAACTCCTTGACCTCCCTGTCGGAAGTAGTCTTGCAAAATAGGAGGGGGCTCGACTTGCTCTTCCTTAAAAATGGAGGGCTGTGTGCAGTGCTGGGAGAAGAGTGCTGCTTTTACGCCGACCACACGGGGGTAGTCGAGATTCCATGGCTAAGCTGTGTGAAGACCTGGAATGGCGTAAGAAGGAGAGAGAGGCTCAGGAAGGGTGGTTTAAGTCATGGTTTAATCAATCCCCCTGGTTCACCACCCTGATATCTACTATAGCAGGCCCTCTGATCATACTATTACTGATGCTTACATTCGGGCCCTGCATCCTGAGTCGACTTGTCTCATTTGTCAGAGACCAGATTGGCAGGGTTGATCGGCAAATCACTCAAATTCACTTTATGCAACTGAGAGAAACTAGCAAAGAGCAGCCCTATTCAGAAAGGTATTTCTAATGGGCCTGGGAAGCCTCTTCCTTTATCTGTTGCAGTGACTTGATCCCGTGGCCGGTACCGGAAAATGCGGGAGGAGGAGTGCAGACCGGACCTGTACAGAACCCCTCCGATCACTGAACGAAGAGATCCCCATCACCCCTCTACCCTACCTCTGCCCCTCTTTTCTGAGCCATGCTCCATTCTGGTCAAGCCACACTGGGTCCTGCCTGGTTTGGCAGAAATGTCATCAATCCTCCCCTGTGCCTCCTCGTGGTTAAGGAAGGATGCCCTTGCCCAGGATACCCAATGACGGGCAACTTCTGTCACCGCCGCGCACACCTAAGACAGGGGCTAAAGCATTCTCCCCAATGACGGGTACCACGGCGGGGCGACGGACGACCTAAGACAGGGGTCCTGGCGTGCCATAATTGGAAAAAGGGGGTGAGATGTTGCCTACTGACCAAGTAAAAGAATGCTTGATTTTTCATTCCCCCTTTGTCCTGCTCAAAGCTGGGCAACTTCCCAGTATAGGAGGTTTCAGTTTGGGGGACACCTGCCTGCCAGGACACTCCTACAGAAGATGAAGGTCCGAGGCCACCTGGGAACACTAAGCTGGCCTGGTTTCTCATCTTCACAATGGCCAGGCCTGGGTAACCTTGCCATGACATGACAGGTAAAATACTCATAGTATTATATGTTTGTCTCCTGGGTGGCTCACCACAGTTTTGGAAGAACAGAGTGGGGGTCTGGTGTTCTTTGGGAGGTCAGGAACTGTGCTCAAGGGCCGCTACATTTTCTAAGCTGCCGGAGGTCAGAGCTGGCACATGTCCAGCACTCCCCTTACACGGCCACCTTTATGCCCTAAGAGAAGTCTTCCACCTGCCCCGTGACTTTCAGGAAGTACAAGATGACATGTATTTCCTAGCCCCTGGGGAAGTAACTTGTGACCCTGGGGGCTCAGGCACCAAATTTCCAACTGTTGGCTAGTGTTGGGTGAGGACTAGAAGGAAGAAGCCCTCCACGTGCTCCTTCCCCTGCCCCAGGAACAGACCCTTTTGCAAGGTCCCTGAATCCCATGGCTCTCACAGCGGCAGGTGTCATGCCCTAGACTCACCACACTCAGGAAGACACAGGGATACCAGAGAGTGTTGGCAGAAGAGGGGACCTGCTTGGTATCCCACTGAGCAGTCAGCCTTGCCCTGGCCATGTCCCAGGAGCTGCCTGTCAGCGCAGTGCGGAGTGTGAGGATCCCATGCGGGCCTCCTCGGGTCTCTGCTGTTTCCTAGCCTGTGACTATTTCTCTCTTGCATCTACAATGTGGGGTCCCCGCCAAAATGACTCTGGAATCTTTATGTGGGGTTGAGGGCATTGATTGGTCTAGGATGTTGACTCCCAAGTTCCAGGTAAAGCCCATATGTTTCCTTTGGTATTTGGCATGTGGTTCAGTGAGGATGTTGGGAATTTTCTACTGTGAAACTATGTAGACAGAAGGGCATCATTTCCCAGACCAGACTACCAGTGAAATGTTAGTTTTTCTCTCCTTGATGACCTTGGTATTCTCTTGGGCTCCTGGCAAAGAGACCCCGACACAGACACTGCTTGATGCTTGATGCAGTCACAGGTGGGTCGTGATCTCATCCTGGACATTCATCTTACTAAAGCTTCAGTTTCCCAGTGATTGTCCTTGATTCAAACATTCTCAAATGTGCTTCACGTGGAGGGCCTTGGATGGACCTCGGACAGGTGCCAGGTGACCCTGATTTGGACAAGGGAAGGCCTAAGGTCCCACATATGATATGGTCCAGAGTACAGCATGGGACAGTCTCTGGCCAAAAGAATTGTCAAGGAACCCTTGAGTCTGGGATAGACAAAATAAAACTGGCCCCAGGTTTGGAGTCTGGGGAGTAGGAGCAGATGACATGGGCCAGGAAAAGCCAACAGATCTGACCTTTCATGCCTGACTTTACATTGAACTAAATTTGAAGTGGCAGATTAAAGGAATCTGTAATTCTCTTACTGAGCTTATGCAAGATGACAGGCAACATTGACGAGAAGCAAATTTCACCAATGCTATAAACGTTTAACTTAAAGAGGTGAGGAAACAGAAACATTTGCATCAGCAACTTCTAAAGGTGTCCAAGTGTAGAACCGTGGGTCTTCTGGCAGGGAGAGCTGGAGGCATGCTGGGTGTGAGCAGGGCAAGGAACGCTTGGGCACTGAGGGTCTGCCCCAACGGCACTGCTGCCAGCACCTAGACTAGCCCTGGTCTCCTTGGTCACAAATACTAACAGTAATAGAAATGGGGAGTAGTGCTGAGCCCCCAGGGTCGACTCTCTGGTGCACTGAGCTAACACCATGGATTGCCTGAGGCTGCCAAAGCAGATGCAAACTCTGCAGGTACCTGTAGAGACCAGACAGGGGAAGGAGACAGAGTCTGGGTGGGGAGGTGGGGTGCGGGGCAGGAATCCTGACAAAGGTCACCAGCAAGTGCAGACCAGGGTGCTAGTTTCATCTTGATTGACAGTTCACCCTTGATGAGCATGGAGTCATTGAGAATATACCCTGGATGGTAGGATCATGACGGGGGGGGGGGGGGGCAGGGGGAGGATGTGCCTGCTAACTGTGCTCTGCTCCTTTGCCTGAGCAGCCCAGAGGTGAAAAAACATCACCCCATCCCCAGGACTGATTCTGGTCTCCTCACTGCTCTGTGTGCCCCAGAGGCCAGATGGGGGCTGTGGTGATTGGGAACAGGAAATGGGTCTCTGACTCAACTGGCCACCCAGGTAGAAAAACACCTTACAGGTCCAGAATGCCATGGGCAGTAAGGGTCCAGAACCAAACTGACTCCCTGGCTGCAGTTGTCTCTGCAATCAATGGGCCCTGGGCCTGCTCAGTGCCCAGCAGGGAGGAAAAGGTGTTTTCTTCAATGAGGACTGAACACTGCTCTACTCAAACCAGTCAGGAGGGGAGGGGGCTTTGAGCCAGTTGAAAGAATGAACTCCAGAAGGGCCAGGGAGCTGGAGGCTGGTCAGGCCCAGCCGTGGTCAGGTTTGGCCACTCCTGAGGGCCTCACAGTAGAATGGACATCTCTCAGAGTCAGGCCAGAAATGAGAAACAATCCCAGAGAGTCACTCATCCCTAAGCATCGCCAGGAGATTAACCTGCAGGTGCTAGTTTGTCAGGATCAGCCGCAGCGGGGTGAGCTAAGGGGGGCTCGCAAATGATTCTGTCTGCCAAGCCTAAGGGGAGGGAACCAAGGAGGCCACAAGAGGCAGAAGCGAAAAACTAGGCAGGACCTCTGAGAGACCCACTCTAGGACGTGGACAAGATGGATGGGTCAGGAATCACCAAATTTGACAAGAATCAATTGTGAGGTTTGCTCTGACAAAATGGTGACCAGAACCAAATGGCAACCGGCTGAGTGGACAGCAACATTCCTGGAGTCAGAGATCACCTTGTTCCAGGTGAGGAAGACAAGAGTTAATGCCCACTTGGTGACAGGAAGCCACCAGGCTTCATTCCAGGTTCCTTACCATTGACCCACGAAGAGATGACTAGGAAAAGACCAAGACAACTTAAAAGCCCCCTGAGTTTAACCCAGGGCGCGGGTGTAGCATTGCCTCACCTGAGGTTCAGAGAGTCCGCCCGGGAGTGCCCCAGTAAGCTATTCCTATTTCCTTAACTTTATTTATATGTCTCTGTCCTTCTGTCTGACCCGTATGGGGTTCCCAAATCTCTCACCGAGCAAGAGACTAAGGGAGAGCAGGTTACCCGAGCAGGGATGGAAGGGGCTCCAGGAACGCTCGAACACTGAGCGTAGAAACGGGAATCACCACTGTGGGAGCACCTGAGAGCACTAGGCACCACTGTATGTTAGATGAAAGTTGTTACGGCAGAATCGAGGTACCCTGTAAACAACCTACATAATTAGGCTGTGACCTGCTACTGCCCCTTTGGGGGATAGCTGGGTAGAGCCTGCACACATGGAATACACTAGGATGCTTCCAGCAAATTTTTGGGTGCCATCTGTCTTGGTGAGACTCTGTATGATCCTAAAAGGAAAAACTCCAAAGACAGTCATTCAATGGGAGAACAGCTCTCACCACCGGCAAGGGGTGAGAGGGCTCAAGCCGCTGATCCCCACAGTCTCCCAGCTCCCCAAACCTCAAGAAAAACCTGGACTTGGTGTTTCCAGAGCCCAGGGGCCCAGAGGCAAGACACAGAGAACTAAGCCCAGAGCCCCAGTAGAAGCTTCGAGAGGGTGTGCAGGATATGTGTGAGGTGTGAAGATCCATGAGAGTGAACGGGCGGCCCCAGGCCCATGGTGCAGTTAGAGGGGAAGGGCTATGAACTGGGCACCGAGGGGTAAACCGGGACCTGCCTGTGCCTGCCCTGAACAGCCCTACCAGGCTGATCCCTGGTGCCTCCCCGATCCCTGGTTCCCATCCAAGTAGGAATGTGACAAGCAGGAAGGAGCATGGCTGACCAAATTCCTGGAAATTACTGGAACAGGATGGCTCTGCCTTCTGAGGCTTTGCCATCTGGTCTGATACATGAATCTGGACACACTTCTTGTCACCAGTAGAGTGTCACTCAGCCAAGGCTGTCCCAACAGGTCCAGGTGTGCAGGAGCAAAGAGGAGTCAGGGCCTGATGCTTTCTTACATGCAGTATGGCCGGACTGCTGACAGGTGACAGTGGGACAGAAGAATGAGCATTTAGAAGTGAAAAAAAGAAAAACAAATAACCTAAAAAATCAGCAGTAGGGCTCCAGAGGCATAGAGTTTGATCCTCTTAGTGCCTGAGAAAGGGCACCAGGCTCTAGGTGCCCTGACCCAGGGTAGGGCCATTGGCAGAGGTCTGGGCATACCTGTCTCTGAGGCAGGGGGCTCTGATCTCTCGCTGTGCCACAGAGGTAAACAAACTATCTACCTCCAGGTCCCCATTCAGGAGTGACACTGATGACTAACAAAGGGTCCCAGTGGCTAGCAATTTCCTAGATGGCACAGTCCCTGGGAATATGATGTGAAAACCCACATCTAACTTTTGCATCTCTAGATTAATCCCCTAGCCTTTCTGCTTATTGGATGGGACCCCATCCTCTGACTTGCAAGAAGCAGTGGACTAAATCTCTTGCTCAGAACCACCGAACAATTCAGGAGCAGTTTCCAACCTGAGTGGCATCCGGATAAAGACCATAAGAATGAAGCCCTGAATCCCTCTGAAAAGACTGGGTAGGGGCGGATGCGCTCGGGGAAGGATAGGGACAAGCACAAAACATGGTGAGACCCCACGATCTCTTAATTTTCATATTAAAAGGTAAAGGTAAAAGGTAAAGGCACTCCCGTTGATCGTTGATTTGCTCAAGCGGGCCCAGTAACGTCTCCATTGGAGACTTTGTTGTTACTGTGTCTGGCATATCGAATAAGTCACGGGGAGCTTGCCAGGCTCTGCCTTGCGGGCAAGTCACTCTCGGTAGCTTGCCGGGCTCTCCCAGAGGGGTGGAGGAATCGAACTTGGGTCGGTCATGTTGGCCGCTTGTAAGGCGACCGCCCTACCACTGTGCTATCACTCCATCCCCCGGAGCTTCTCGGCCTTTTGGCTAAGATCAAGTGTAGTATCTGTTCATATTAAAAATTGAAATTTATTTATTTGGATTTATTTTTTAATTGGGTTATTATTTTATGGTTTGAGTTTGCTCCTGCACATATGGATGTGCTGGAGGCTGTGTACCTTTTTTTTAAATCCAAGAATTTTCTTTTTATTATTTTTTATTAGTGAACCTCCATGAGGTACAATTGCAGACTTATAAATTTTTGTGCTTGGGTTTCAGTCACACAATGATCAAGTACCCATTCCTGTACCAGCACCCATCCTGCACCACCACGGGTCCCAGCATCCCTCCTACCCCCCCAACCCCCTTTCCCACCCTGCCTCTTTGGCAGTGCATTCCCCCTTGTTCTCTCTCTCCCCATTTGGGTGCTGTGGTTTGCAATAGAGGCACTGAGTGGTAGTCATGTTTGGTCTATAGTCTACTTTCAGCATGCATCTCCCACCCTGGGAGGATCCTCCCAGCACCCTTGATTTGGTGCCCTCTTCTCTACCTGAGCTTCCTTGGAGACTGTGTAACTTCTTTACTTGCAGAGTACGAGTCTCAATGTTGTTCTGTTTGGGTCATCTCGCCACTCCTAGTGCGCAGCATCCCTGCCATGGGGGCACGTCTGCAATTGCTTTGTGTAGCCGCAGAGCCTCATAGTCCCATAGCCCCATTCCTCAATGGGAAGGGGCAGAGGAGGGGAGAAGGGAGGGGGCAGGAAGGAGGAGGGGGAGAGGAGAAGGGCGGGAAGGAAGAGGGAAGAAAGACAAGGTTGGGGTAAATGAATATGATTTTGACAGGGTAGGTAAAAGACGGAATTACAGGTGAGTAAGAATTCTGTTGAACCATTTCTGACTCTTGGGGGGAACACATCACTTTCAGGCAGGTCACTTCGTGCCCTGGGATGGGTGTCTGCAGCCTCCTTACCTCACGGGCATCACAGTCTGTCTGATCTTCTGCCAACACAATTTGTCTTTGACGGGTTGTTGGCTCAGGTCTGTCTTGGATCTGGGTGTGATTTCCACCTCTAGGTGAGAGGGAGGATGGGGTGTGCATGGGGTGTCTTTAGGAAGGACACTGCCTTCTGGTTCTCACAGAACACTTGGGGTTCCAAGGTGGGTGTAGCCCGTAGGATGGCGGGGATCAAACCCAGATCAGCCACGTGCAAAGCAACAACCTACCACTGTACTATCGCTCAAGCACTTGAATTTCTTCTTGGAGGAAGTTTCTGTTCATTATTCCTCTCTGCATTTGTTTGATGGGGTTGGGAGATATTTTTTTTGTAAAGTTCTACCAATGTGCTATATAACTTGGATATTAGCCTTTTCTCAGCTAGGTATTGGGTAAATAATTTTTCCCATTCTGTGAGCTATCTTTGTAGCTTAGACGCCATTGCTTTTTATTTTTTTAAAAAAAAAGCATTAGATTGGTGTATCTTTGATTTTTCTGTTCTCTTTTCATGCTTGATGTTTTGCTGACTTTTTTCAAAATTTTTATTTTGTTTTTATAAAGTTGTTTACAATAATTTATTACATTTAATATTCAAACACCAATTCCACCAGAATCGTACCTTCCCACCACCATATTTTGAATGTTACCACTCCAAATCTTAGAGGTACTCTCCTGGGGTCATTAACATCGTACTCAGGGGCATGCAGATGACAGGCTCTAGACATGGTGAATCCCATGGAAAGGGCCACCCACAATCTAGAAGCAACTGCCAACTGCTGGCAGGACACACCTCGCCCAAGACACATACCCACACGGCCTGGGATGGATCCATTTATTGAAACAAGCTTGGAAATAGGACAGTGACTGTCAGAGAGTGACCCAGCATGCCTCCTTCCTCTCTCTTCTCCTCAAATCATCAGTGCCCAACCAGCCCCCAAAGAGTGTCTAGAACTGGTTGCTCTGATGTTTCCAGCCCCCATTAGCTTCAGGGCTGCCATATGGAGAAACGGGACTGTGTACTGGGGAGGGAGAGCTCTCACCTCAAGCCCTTGTTTGGCTTTTGGAGCTATCATGACTGAGGTTGGAGTGTGGCCCAGTTTAAATTTCTGCTCCCAACATGCCTGGTGCCTAGAGGTAGGAGACATTTTTGTCCCACTGATCCCTGCGGTCTAGTGTTGGGGGACCTTTCTGTCCCCTTGATCCCTAGGATCTAGTGCTGAGGGAAAGTGGAAGAGCGCGAAGGAGGGAGGAAGGAGGAGGGTGGGAAGAACTGGATCAGGGCTAGATTAGTTGGAATTGAAGAACACAGGGTACATCATCAGGGTAGAAAAAGTGGATTAATGGTGAACAAGCTTGCCAGCTGAACTCAAGCGGACGAGCTGGATTCTGGTTATTTGGGGGCAGGTCATTACAGGATCCGGATCTGAGGTCTGCAGCCTCCTGTTCCTCACAGACAGGAACAGGAGGGTCCCTCTGGGTTCTTCACACAATCCATCATCCCGCTCCCCAGGTCTGGACACCAGACCTTAGTCTCAGACCTTAGTCATCCAGATCCTTAGTCTTCTCACATGCCACCAGCCTGTCCTTCGTGACCATCACCTCGAGTTCCATAGAGGTCATGGTCTCACAAACTCCACTATGTTCACCTCCAACTCCGTGTTCTTCGACACTGGATTGACTATGGCGCACTCCAGGGTCTCAGCCGAGCAAGGAAGGTGGAGGCATCTCAGGGGTCCCGCCTGGCTCCACCTCCCATATAGCCCCACCTCCAGATCCCCATCAGGCACTTCTCCCTCCTAGAGACCCACCACACTCTCACCCTCTTCAGGGTACCCTTGGAATTCCAGCAAGGCCTGGGGCTCAGTTGCTCCTGATTTCAGGACTGAGGATTCCCTAAAGATGAAGGCACCAGGTGAGTATGCAGGTCTAGGGCCGGATGCGCCTTCCTTCCCTGAGCCCCTGCCCACCCCCTCACCTTGGTTTCCCTCAGCTCCCTGAAGGTGGCCTCCAGCAGGGCCTGCTGCTTGGTTAGCACCTTCTGCAGCTGGTCCATGAGCGGCTGGTGCCTCAGAACGTGCTCGACCTTGGAGCCCAGGTGAGTGGGATATCCAGGTATGGGGTTGCAGCTGTGTGCTGCTTTTGATACCATTAGGAGCATTCCAGGCTGCAGGCACTGCACCTTCTAGTCTTGCATGCACATCTCTGTCATGAGACAGGGCCGAAGGCTGTCCAGATCCCACCACAACATTCAGGGCCCAGACACTCACACACAGGCCCAAGGAAAACAGCACATGGGGTAACCTGTCCCCTGCACATTCCCCTGGGGGTCTTTCTCCAAAGGCCTAAGAGATGGGGCCTCCCCCTACCTCGACCCAGCAGCCTCCCCGCTACTAGTACCCTCTCTGTGCAGTGAGGGCCAATCCACACCCCCAAAATCCCTCTAGCCTCTTCTAGATTTTGATACATTATAGTGGGTGGCGTCCTGGCCTGTCCTTCCTCCCACCACCCCAGGCGGGCTCCTACCCTCACAGTGGGTCTCCCCCGGCACCTTCTGTCATTTCTCCATATCCACCTTGTCCTGATTCACTCCCCTTGCAGCCGATCCGGAGGTGGCTCTGCAGTAGCACCTGCTCCTCCTCCTGCTCATTCTCAGAGACCGACACTGGTCAGAGGCCACGTCCTACTGCGGGAGGCCAAGAACCTACTCCTTTTGCTGCTGCAGACACTCACCTGTTTGTCCTGCAGTCCCACCTGTGGGCGCAAGGCTGGGAGTGAGGACAGGCAGCCAGGGTATCCTGCTCTGGGTCCAGGGATGTGGAGGTCAAGCACCGACTCCCAGGCCCAAGGCTGGCAGCGCCTGGGCAATCTGTCCCCTGCACAGGCCCCCATGGTCTTGCTCCAGGGGCCTAAGAGATGAGACCTCCCTTGACTGGGGACCCTGTCACCTGTCCTGTGCTCAGTGATCACCCCTAATGGTGCTCAAGGATCCATAGGAGGTGCCAGGAATCATCAGCCCAGGATAGAAGTATGCAAATCAGACACCTCACCACCTGTTCTAGCTTTTAATATATTACATTTCCTTGTTTCCTTTTTGGTTTTGGAACCACAGCAGGGATTAGTCCCAGCCATGCTCAAGGGACTCTATGGGACGCCAGAGATTGAAGTCAGATAACCCAAGTGCCCTTCCTGCTCTACTATCTCCCGGCCTCTTTTATCTTTTTCAAAATAAAAATTTTAACTTTCCGTTGATTTTTCTACACTGCATCCTGAAAGGAATACCAGTTTACAATGGTGCGTGTGAAATTCCCAAATGCTCCAGTGAGTCCCACTGCAATCAGAACCACCCCTCTAACTCTCCCCCGCTCTCTTTTTGCTATACTTGGACATTTTTGGAGGGACATACCCAGTGTTACTCAGGCCTCACTCCTGGCTCTGTACTCAGGGACGACTCCTGGTGGGGTTTCGGGGATCAAATGCGGTGCCCGGGGTCACATCTGAATTGGATGGTCCACAAGGCAAATGCCCTTCCCTCTGGACCACCCCTCCAATCCTGCAAGATAGTTTTCTTGAAAAAAAAACTTACTCAGTAAGATGTGAAGGGAGGACGTGTTCAAAAGAGCATGTGGGCTGAAAGAGCTGACCACTCACCCTAACTTCTAAAGGCCAGTAACTGCCTGTACCTGTCAATCACAAACTGCCACTCGGGAAGGTCCCTTGGGCCTGTCCCCCACCCCCATCTCTGTACCCCGAGAGGCCTCTGAAGGTCCCCTGCAGCATTTTCCCACTTCCATATCTAATGCAAATGAAATTTGTTTGCCATTCATAAATGCCCATACAGAGTTTCCTCTTAAAGTAAATAAAATAATCATTTTTAAAAAAGAGATTAAGTAATGACATGTTGAATGGTGCTCAAAGCAGGACACATTTGAACCACTGATCTACTCATCATGCACTGTCTCCAAACTCAAGTCCAGCATCACATTTCCACAATTCTATAAAGATTCCAGTGCCTCAGCTGAGCTCTGGATTTCACCTCAGAAAATGTACTACACATCTAATTCTATAAATCCAAATATAAGCCATTCTCCTATTAAATTCTATTTTCATTGAATCGATGTGAGATAGACCCTTACAAACCTGTTCATGATTAGGATTCAGTCATCGTTGTTCACCCATCCCTCCACCAGTGTACATTTCCCACCTCCAATGTTTCCAGTTTCCCTCCCATCACCGCCCACCCACCTCTGCACCCAGGCCAGCCTTTTTTTAAAATTTTTATTAGTGAAACACCATAAGGTACAGTTATAGACTTACAAATTTTTGTGTTTGGATTTCAGTTATACAGTGATCGAGACCCATCCCTCCACCAGTGTCCATTTTCCACCACCACGGATCCCAGTATCCCTCCCACCCCCATTCCCTCCATCCCACTCTGGCTCTGTGGCAGGGCATTCCCTTTTGTTCTCTCTCTCCTTTTGGGTGCTGTGGTTTGCAAAAGAGGCATTGAGTGGCATTCATGTTTGGTCTATAGTCTACTTTCAGCATGCTTCTCCCATCCAGGCAGGACCCTCCCAACACCCTTTACTTGGTGCTCCCTTCCCTATCTGAGCTGCCTTTTCCCCCAGCATGTGTGGCTGGCCTCCAAGCCATGGAGCAAACCTCCTGGTACTTATCGCGACTATTCTTGGTTGTTAGTCTCCTATTTTGTTACTTTATATTCTACAGATGAATGCAGTCTTTCTATGTCTGTCCCTCTCTTTCCGACTCATTTCACTTAGCATGGTAATTTCCATGTAGTACCACTTGTATGTAAATTTCATGAATTCATCCTTTCTAACAGCTGCTTAGTATTCCATTGTGTAGATGTACCAAAGTTTCTTTAACTGTTGCCTACTGACCAAGTAAAAGAATGCTTGATTTTTCATTCCCCCTTTGTCCTGCTCAAAGCTGGGCAACTTCCCAGGTTTCCGGGCTTTCAGGGATTCCCCACAAAAACCCAAGCAAGGCTGCTATCAATGCGGACAGCCAGGCCATTTCAAAAAGGAATGTCCCAACAACCCCTTGAGGAAGAAGGGGGGATCACCCGGGCTATGTCCCAGATGCAAGAGAGGCAATCACTGGGCAGCCGAGTGTCGCTCCGGACCGGATAACTTAGGCAATCCACTGCTGCAGGGAAACGGCGGGAGGGGCCTGCCTCGGACCCTGCAAGCCTTCAGGCAGGAGGCCGATCAGACATCGGGTCAAAGTATCAGCCCGCTCCCGATAGCTTCCCTCCCTCTCTCAGGGGTTCCTCAATTCCCAGCTCAGGTCTAGACCTTTATGCCTCTGTCCGGGCGGTACTAACACCATCTATGGGAATTGAAAGTTTGGAGACGGGGGTCTATGGCCCCCTACCGCCCGGAACCACTGGCCTCATTCTAGGGTCAGAAAAGGCTCTCCTGCAAGGATTGCAGATATACCCAGGATCTATCACAGAGAGCTACATAGGACAAATTCATGTCTTGGCAGATTCCCCCCATGGCATTGTGACGATAGAAAAGGGACAGCTGATTGCACGCCTGCTCCTCCCACCGACGTGGCAAGGCCCCACCTCGACGCTCTCGTTCCAGGGTCAGACAAACGGAGACTGCTCAGATAATCCAGCCCAAATATTTTGGATTGCCCATATGGCTTCCCGACCACGCTATGTGCTAAGAATCAACTCAAAGGAATTCTCTGGGCTATTAGATACTGGAATCAAAGAGATGTGCCTGGAGCTGGAGGTTCTTTGTCCTCTTAACTATTTCTTCGACGTTCTTGAAGGCGTTCCAAGCCGCTTTCTTCCTCCTGCGCAGCTCGGGTGCCAGGTCATTTGTCATGTTGACCTCTCGACCTAGGTACACATAGCTGTTGCATTCGGAGATGGTCGTTCCATTGAGAGCGAATGGGGCGTCAGGAACAAGGCTGTTTCTCATAAACATTGTTCTTCCTGCATTAACATATGCCTCAGAGACCTGGGCCCTACGCAAACAAGATGAGAACGCTATTCAGGTCTCCCAAAGAAGAATAGAAAGAGCTATGCTTGGAATATCACGTTTCACTCAAATGAGAGAACCAATCCGGAGTTCTGACATTCATCGAGGATCAAGGATCAGGGACGCTGTCTCATTTGCCAAGGTGTCGAAAATCAGATGGGCTGGTCACGTAATGAGATTTAAAGACGACCGTTGGACTAGAGCTGTTACTGATTGGATTCCACGGGATGTCAAGAGACCGCGTGGCCGCTCACCTACCAGATGGTCAGACTTCTTCGTCAAGATCATGAACGATCGGTTTGAGGCCCTTCATGTTCCCGGAGCGAACAGATGCCATTGGGCTACACTAGCACGCGACAGGGACAAATGGAGACGTTACTGGCGCCCGCTCGAGCAAATCGAGGACTAACGGGAAGTTAAGTGATTAAGTGATTAGATACTGGGGCAGATGTCTCAGTGATATCCAGTATATATTGGCCTGCCAACTGGCCTGCCACAATGGCTACAGCCGTTTTGCAAGGACTTGGCCAAGTCCGACCCAGCCGTAGCGCCCAAGTATTGACCTGGGAGGACGCCGAGGGCCATAAGGGCCAGTTCCAGCCTTATATTGTCCCAGACCTCCCCACCAATCTTTGGGGACAAGATATACTCTCAGCTATGGGTGCGGTTCTGGTTACATCACCCAGTCGCTCGCAGACATCGCCAGTCTCCTTTAAGACCATAGCCCATATCACTAGTGACTGCCCATCCTCCGGGCAGGAAAATCCCGTGACTTTAATGCCCGTTGAGGAACTGAAAGAAACTAGCCCTTTTTAATCGGGGCCACTGTCGAGCGGCCTCCCACCCCAATTACCTGGAAATCAGATGATCCAGTCTGGGTGGAGCAGTGGCCCCTACCTAAAGAGAAATTACAGGATGCACATGTCCTAGTGTCTGAGCAATTAGAAAAGGGGCACATTACCCCATCCACATCTCCCTGGAATACCCCAATCTTTGTTATAAGGAAAAGGACAGGCGGGTGGGGATTATTGCAAGATCTCAGAGCAGTCAATGCCACCATGCATCCAATGGGGGCCCTGCAGCCAAGGCTCCCCCATCCCTCCACTATACCAAAGTCCTGGCAATTGTTAGTGATAGATCTTAAAGATTGTTTTTTCAATATTCCATTAGCTCCTAAAGATTGTCAAAGATTTGCCTTCTCTCTACCTTCCCCCAATTTTCAGGAACCCTATCAGCGCTACCAATGGGTAGTCCTTCCCCAGGGCATGACTAATAGTCCCACTATGTGTCAGATATATGTTGCAGCGGTTTTAGCGCCAGTCCGGGATCGTTTCCCCAACGCACTTTTGATCCATTATATGGATGACATCTTAGCCGCCTGCCCCACCAAAGACCTGTTACTTCAACTCTATGATCATGTCCGGGTCACCCTGGAATCAGCAGGCCTTGTAATCTCCCCGGACAAGGTACAGCTCTCCCACCCATACAGATATTTAGGATACACCATAAACAAGGTGGGAATAGTGCGTCAAAAAATACAGTTTGCCACCTCCCATTTAAAGACTCTACACCAATGGCAACAGTTTTTGGGAGAACTCCAATGGCTCCGACCATCCTTCTCCCTGCCCACGGGAGAGCTCAAACCTCTTTTTGAACTATTGAAGGGGGATTCTGACCCCTCCTCACCTTGTCAATTGACCCCAGAGGCACAATTGGCTCTTAGAAAAGCAGAGCATGCCTTAGAAGAAATGCAAATACACCATATTGATTACAATCTACCACTACAATTTATAGTGCTTGCTTCAGAGTTTGCCCCAACTGGAGTTTTCTGGCAGATTGGTCCATTATATTGGGTCCACCTCTCAGCTTCCCCCACCCGAACGGTGATTCCCTATCCCACCTTAGTTTCTCAATTACTCTGGAAGGCCAGAACCATAGGGTGTGCACTCTTTGCTAAGGATATGGACATATTGGTCGTTCCCTATTCCAAAGACATGATTAATAATCTGATGCAATATGATGATTCCTGGTGCCTTTTTGTCTGCTCCTTTAAAGGCCAAATTACACAGGCATATCCCAAACATAAACTCCTGCAAAGCTTCAGGATTTGCCCTATTATCTTCCCTCGAATCATAAAGACCACCCCCCTTCCGGGTGCACGGACCCTCTTCACTGATGGCTCTAAGAGCGGTCGAGCCGTAGTGGTTGATGGGCAGGATGTTCACGCCATACAGCTTGCTGAGACCTCGGCGCGATTTGCAGAAGTAACTGCTGTATTATTGGCCTTGCAGACATTCCATAATGAGCCCCTCAATATTTACACTGATAGTGTGTATGTTGCTAATATCTTCCCCCGATTAGAAACAGCACCCCACATAGGTGAGGGCTCGAAAATTTTATCTCAATTACAAACATTGCAACTGTTGATTTGGGCCAGAAAGGACCCCCTCTTTGTGGGTCATATTAGAGGACACTCTGGCCTCCCGGGACCCCTTGCAGAAGGCAATGAACGAGCAGATAAAGCTACCCGCTTTATAATGACATCCCTAGAATGTGATAAGGCCATGCAGCTACATAAAAAATTCCACCTTAATGCCCAGTCTCTTCGTTTTCATACGGGTTGTTCCAAAGCTGAGGCTCTCTCCATAACCACTGTCTGTCCCGCTTGCGCTCCTTATATACATTCCCCATCCCTGGGAGTCAATCCTAGAGGACTGAGAGCAAATGATATTTGGCAAATGGATGTGACCCACACTAACTCATTGGGTAACCGGCATTATCTCCATGTCTCGATAGACACACACTCGGGCATGATTTTTGCCTCACTACATGCCGGGGAAAAAACAAAACATGTTATAGATCACCTTACTGCTGCTTTCTCATATATGGGAAATCCCAGGCAAATTAAAACTGACAATGGACTGGCCTATACAAGCCGCGCTTTTCATTCCTTTTGTGAAACCTGGGATATTACACATACAACAGGCATTCCCTATAACCCCCAAGGACAGGCTATCATAGAGCGAGCGCACTGACATCTCAAAACTTACATTTCTAAAACAAAAGAGGGTGAGATCTACCAAGGCTGTCAAGGGCCACAAGCGCTCCTATCCGCAACCTTATTCATTTTAAATTTTTTGCTCCTCGATGATTCAGGCCGCAGTGCAGCCCAACGTCACTTTGCTACTCCGGCTCCCCTTAGAGCAATGGTGAAATGGAAGGATCTGTCCTCAGGAACCTGGCAACCACCGGCAGCAATCCTTGCCAGAGTCAGAGGCGCAGTCTGTGTATATCCAACTAATACAGAAAAACCCATTTGGGTGCCGGAACGCCTGGTCAGGCCAATACATGAGCCCCCCGATCATTTGTCCCCCACAGCTGGGAAAAATAATGAAACTCACCTCAAGGGTACTTAGCCCTGAGACGAATTTCCTTCTCTTTTTTTCCACAGGAACCAAATGACCACAATGACGCTTGTCGCCTGGACCCTCGCTATATTATTAATGAAGGACCCTACCGAAACTCATGGCAATCGACAACAACCATTCAGGCAGACCTGGGTCATAAGGAGTGGAGAGGACTATGAGGTTTGGAGTACCACAAGTGCCCCTCTTTTCTGAGCCATGCCCCATTCTGGTCAAGCCACACTGGGTCCTGCCTGGTTTGGCAGCACCCCTTAATCAGTGCTTCCCTGACTTATATTTTTCCCTGGAAGATGCCTACCCCTTTCAGGATGGTTTTGAAAGGTCCGGGGCCAGAGCCTCTATGAGACGCAATGGCTTTTTCACCTGCCCCGGGTTCCGGACAGGCCAAGGGAGGAGAACCTGCGGTGGCCCTGAATCTTACTATTGTGCCAGCTGGTCTTGCGTAGATTCTAACGATGGCTATTGGAAATGGTCGGTTGACCACGACCTGGTTAATATTTCTTATGCTGTGCCACTGAGATATGGCTCATATTCTGTACAATACCACCCCCAAATGCTTCTGGTCAAAATCTCCTTCACTGATAAGGGAAGGTCGGAGACCCGATGGGTCAACCGCCTGAATTGGGGACTTATGTGGTATAGCAGGCCATGGCATGGGGTTATCCTGCAGATCCTCTTAAAAATCGAACCCGTGTGCTGGGAGAAGAGTGCTGCTTTACGCCGACCACACGGGGGTTGTCGAGATTCCATGGCTAAGCTGAGAGAAGACCTGGAACGGCGTACGAAGGAGAGAGAGGCTCAGGAAGGGTGGTTTGAGTCATGGTTTAATCAATCCCCCTGGTTCACCACCCTGATATCTACTATAGCAGGCCCTCTGATCATACTATTACTGATGCTTACATTCGGGCCCTGCATCCTGAGTCGACTTGTCTCATTTGTCAGAGACCAGATTGGCAGGGTTGATCGGCAAATCACTCAAATTCACTTTATGCAACTGAGAGAAACTAGCAAAGAGCAGCCCTATTCAGAAAGGTATTTCTAATGGGCCTGGGAAGCCTCTTCCTTTATCTGTTGCAGTGACCTGATCCCGTGGCCGGTACCGGAAAACGCAGGAGGAGAAGGAGTGCGGACCGGACCTGTACAGAACCCCCCCGATCACTGAACGAAGACATCCCCATCACCCCTCTACCCTACCCCTGCCCCTCTTTTCTGAGCCATGCTCCATTCTGGTCAAGCCACACTGGGTCCTGCCTGGTTTGGCAGAAATGTCATCAATCCTCCCCTGTGCCTCCTCGTGGTTAAGGAAGGATGCCCTTGCCCAGGATACCCAATGACGGGCAACTTCTGTCACCGCCGCGCACACCTAAGACAGGGGCTAAAGCATTCTCCCCAATGACGGGTACCACGGCGGGGCGACGGACGACCTAAGACAGGGGTCCTGGCGTGCCATAATTGGAAAAAGGGGGTGAGATGTTGCCTACTGACCAAGTAAAAGAATGCTTGATTTTTCATTCCCCCTTTGTCCTGCTCAAAGCTGGGCAACTTCCCAGTATAGGAGGTTTCAGTTTGGGGGACAAAGCTGGGCAGCTTCCCAGTACATGACGTTTCAGTTTGGGGAAAATGCACCCTCGTAAATGATTTGTAAATGATGTACGAGGAACAGCAGTCTCTATGGACATGTCAAAACTGCAACAAAGCAGGCCGCTCCGACCGGTAGCGTTAGGTCGAAAGGGTCACCAGGTGGCTGACCAACGGTGCATGGCTCTGCCCACTGTGACTGACCAACGGTGCATGGCTCTATTCATCGTCCCATCCACTTTCTCACGTCCCATCCCCTTTCCTTTCTTTTGGGTGGCTTGTGGAAACATACTTAAGTCTGTACCTGTGCTCTGAATAAACGCACGCATTCATGCCATCTCCTGAAAGACGGAACCCTGTGTGACTCGAGTGCTGATTTCACCCTGATGGCCCACCCTGGCTCGGCCCCGCAGCGCCGGACGCGACATTTAACCAGTCATCCGTTCTCAGGCACTTGGGTTTTTTCCAGATATTCAGGTCAGCCTTTTTGGAAGAGGTTTTTATTATCTATCTTTCTCTCTGTTTGTTCCTGTCTTTGTCTGTCTCTATTTCTGCCTTCTCTCTCTCTCTCTCTCTCTCTCTCTCTCTCTGTCTGTCTCTCTCTCTTTGTCTCCCTTTTTGTGGTTTACAATATAGATACTGAAAGGGTATCAGGAATATCCCTTTACCTAATTTTAACACTCAAGGATTTCAAATTTGGACAAAAAACAGAATTGTTGTTTCAGGCACGTTGGCCAGAGGGAGAACTGGAAATGGTCTCTGCTATGGATAACCAGGGAACTGCAGAACTGCAATGACTGACCACAGCCTGGGCCCTGCTCTCAGGGTCCAGACAAGTCCTGAAGATCGGGAGGTCTCCCATCCCCAGATAGGGATGGGCTGGACACCTGCCTGCCAGGACACTCCTACGGAAGATGAAGGTCCGAGGCCACCTGGGGTCACTAAGCTGGCCTGGTTTCTCATCTTCACAATGGCCAGGCCTGGGTAACCGTGACATGACATGACAGGTAAAATACTCATAGTATTATATGTGTGTCTCCTGGGTGGCTCACCACAGTCTTGGAAGAACAGAGTGGGGGTCTGGTGTTCTTTGGGAGGTCAGGAACTGTGCTCAAGGGCCGCTACTTTTTCTAAGCTGCCGGAGGTCAGAGCTGGCACATGTCCAGCACTCCCCTCACCCTGCCACCTTTATGCCCTAAGAGGAGTCTTCCACCTACCCCGTGACTTTCAGGAATTACAAGATGACATGTATTTCCTAGCCCCTGGGGAAGTACCTTGTGACCCTGGGGGCTCAGGCACCAAATTTCCAACTGTGGGCTAGTGTTGGGTGAGGACTAGAAGGAAGAAGCCCTCCACGTGCTCCCTCCCCTGCCCCAGGAACAGACCCTTTTGCAAGGTACCTGAATCCCATGGCTCTCACAGTGGCAGGTGTCATGCCCTAGACTCACCACACTCAGGAAGACACAGGGGACCCAGAGAGTGTTGGCAGAAGAGGGGACCTGCTTGGTATCCCACTGAGCAGTCAGCCTTGCCCTGGCCGTGTCCCAGGAGCTGCCTGTCAGCGTAGTGCGGAGTGTGAGGATCCCATGGGGGCCTCATTGGGTCTCTGCTGTTTCCTAGCCTGTGAGTATTTCTCTCTTGCATCTACAATGTGGGGTCCCCGCCAAACTGACTCTGGAATTGATCTTTTAATGTGGGGTTGAGGGCATTGATTGGTCTAGGATGTTGACTCCCAAGTTCCAGGTAAAGCCCATATGTTTCCTTTGGTATTTGGCATGTGGTTCAGTGAGGATGTTGGGAATTTTCTACTGTGAAACTATGTAGACAGAACGGCATCATTTCCCAGACCAGACTACCAGTGAAATGTTAGTTTTTCTCTCCTTGATGGCCTTGGTATTCTCTTGGGCTCCTGGCAAAGAGACCCCCACACAGACACTGCTTGATGCTTGATGCAGTCACAGGTGGGTCCTGATCTCATCCTGGACATTCATCTTACTAAAGCTTCAGTTTCCCAGTGATTGTCCTTGATTCAAACATTCTCAAATGTGCATCACGTGGAGGGCCTTGGTTGGACCTCGGACAGGCGCCAGGTGACCCTGATTTGGACAAGGGAAGGCCTAAGGTCCCACATGAGATATGGTCCAGAGTACATCATGGGACAGTCTCTGGCCAAAAGAATGGTCACAGACCCCTTGAGTCTGGGATAGACAAAATAAAACTGGCCCCAGGTTTGGAGTCTGGGGAGTAGGAGCAGATGACATGGGCCAGGAAAAGCCAACAGATCTGACCTTACATGCCTGACTTTACATTGAACTAAATTTGAAGGGGCAGATTAAAGGAATCTGTAATTCTCTTACCGAGCTTATGCAAGACGACAGGCAACATTGATGAGAAGAAAATTTCACCATTGCTGTAAACGTTTAACTTAAAGAGGTGAGGAAACAGAAACATCTGCATCAGCAACTTCTAACCGTGTCCAAATGTAGAACCGTGGGTCTTCTGGCAGGGAGAGCTGGAGGCATGCTGGGTGTGAGCAGGGCAAGAAACGCTCGGGTACTGAGGGTCTGCCCCAACGGCACTGTTGCCAGCACCTAGACTAGCCTTGGTCTCCTTGGTCACAAATACTAACAGTAATAGAAATGGGGAGTTGTGCTGAGCCCCCAGGGTCGACTCTCTGGTGCACTGAGCTAAGACCATGGATTGCCTGAGGCTGCCAAAGCAGATGCAAACTCTGCTGGTACCTGTAGAGACCAGACAGGGGAAGGAGACAGAGTCTGGTTGGGGAGGCGGGGCGCGGGGCAGGAATCCTGACACAGGTCACCAGCAAGAGCAGACCTGGGTGCTAGTTTCATCTTGATTGACAGTTGACCCTTGATGAGCATGGAGTCATTGAGAATATACCCTGGATGGTAGGATCATGGCGGGGGGGGGGGGGGCAGGGGGAGGATGTGCCTGCTAACTGTGCTCTGCTCCTTTGCCTGAGCAGCCCAGAGGTGAAGAAACATCACCCCATCCCCAGGGCTGATTCTGGTCTCCTCACTGCTCTGTGTGCCCCAGAGGCCAGATGGGGGCTGTGGTGATTGAGAACAGGAAGAGGGTCTCTGAATCAACTGGCCACCCAGGTAGAAAAACGCCTTACAGGTCCAGAATGCAATGGGCATTAAGGGTCCAGAACTAAAATGACTCCCTGGCTGCAGTTGCCTTTTCAATCAATGGGCCCTGGGCCTGCTCAGTGCCCAGCAGGGAGGAAAAGCTGTTTTCTCCAATGAGGAATGAACGCTGCTCTACTCAAACCAGTCAGGAGGGGGAGGGGGCTTTGAGCCAGTTGAAAGAATGAACTCGAGAAGGGCCAGGGAGCTGGAGGCTGGTCAGGCCCAGCCGTGGTCAGGTTTGGCCACTGCTGAGGGCCTCACTGTAGAATGGACATCTCTCAGAGTCAGGCCATTAATGAGAAACAATCCCAGAGAGTCACTCATCACTAAGCATCGCCAGAAGATTAACCGGCAGGTGCTAGTTTGTCAGGATCAGCCGCAGCGGGGTGAGCTAAGGGACTCGCAAATGATTCTGTCTGCCAAGCCTAAGGGAGGGACCCAAGCAGGAAGCAAGAGGCAGAAGCGAAAAACTAGGCAGGACCTCTGAGAGACCCACTCTAGGAGGTGGAGAAGATGGATGAGTCAGGAATCACCGAATTTGACAAGAATCAAATGTGAGGTTTGCTCTGACAAAACGGTGACCAGAACCAAATGGCAACCGGCTGAGTGGACAGCAACATTCCTGGTGTCAGAGATCACCTTGTCCCAGGTGAGGAAGACAAGACTTAATGCCCACTTGGTGACAGGAAGCCACCAGGCTTCATTCCATGTTCCTTACCATTGACCCATGAACAGATGACTAGGACCAGACCAAGACAACTTAAAAGCCCCCTGAGTCTAACCCAGGGCGCGGGTGTACCATTGCCTCACCTGAGGTTCGGAGAGTCCGCCCGGGAGCACCCCAGTAAGCTACTCCTATTTCCTTAACTTTATTTATATGTCTCTGTCCCTCTGTCTGACCCAGATGGGGTTCCCAAATCTCTCACCGAGCAAGAGACTAAGGGAGAGCAGGTTACCCGAGTAGGATGGAAGGGGCTCACGGCAACGCTCGAACATTGAGCGTAGAAACTGGAGTCACCACTGTGGGAGCACCAGAGAGCAGTAGGCACCACTGCATGTTAGATGAAAGTTGTTACCGCAAAATCAAGGTAGCCTGTAAACAACCTACATAATCATGCTGTGGCCTGCTACTGCCCCTTTGGGGGATAGCTGGGTAGAGCCTGCACACATGGAATACACTAGGATGCTTCCAGCAAATTCTTAGGTGCCACTTGTCTTGGTGAGACTCTGTATGATCCTAAAAGGAAAAACTCCAAAGACAGTCGTTCAATGGGAGAACAGCTCTCACCACCGGCAAGGGGTGAGAGGGCTCAAGCCGCTGATTCCCACAGTCTCCCAGCTCCCCAAACCTCAAGGCAAACCTGGACTTGGTGTTTCCAGAGCCCAGGGGCCCAGAGGCAGGACAAAGAGAACTAAGCCCAGAGCCCCAGTAGAAGCTTCGAGAGGGTGTGCAGGATATGTGTGAGGTGTGAAGATCCATTAGAGTGAACAGGCGGCCCCAGGCCCATGGTGCAGTTAGAGGGGAAGGGCTATGAACTGGGCACCGAGGGGTAAACCGGGACCAGCCTGTGCCTGCCCTGAATAGCCCTACCAGGCTGATCCCTGGTGCCTCCCCGAACCAGGGTTCCAGGGTTCCAATCCAAGTAGGAATGTGACAGGCAGGAAGGGGCATGGCTGACCAAATTCCTGGAAATTACTGGAACAGGATGGCTCTGCCTTCTGAGGCTTTACCATCTGGTCTGATACATGAATCTGGACACACTTCTTGTCACCAGTAGAGTGTCACTCAGCCAAGGCTGTCCCAACAGGTCCAGGTGTGCAGGAGCAAAGAGGAGTCGGGGCCTGGTTCTCTATTACATGGGGTCTGACCGTGCTGTGATGGTGGCAGTGGGACTTGTATTAGGGAATCTGATGGTCCACAAAGAAGTGGGGCGCTATTATCAGGGATCAGCTCCGTACAGACTCGGGGACACTAGAAACATGTTCCATCCACGGCCCCATCCTGCTCCACTGATAACACACTGTCTTCCTGCTGGGGTGGGTGCCATCCAGGGGGAGCATGGCTGAGGGGACAGCACCTTGGACCCACCTGCTGCATGAGCACTTTCAAGTGCTCATCCTGAGAAACCTGATGTGGCCACTAGGAGGCAAAGTGGGGTCTGTCCCTGGTGCACTGCAGAGGGGAATGGGGAAACAGGCACCAGGGGCAGGGGAGGCCATGGAGGTGCTGCAGTGGAAGGCAGGGCTCTGGGTGCTGCATCCTGCCCTCCCTCCTGGGGACGCATCCGTGATTGAGACCTTCAACCCTTGGGGTGGACTCTCCTGGGGTCATTGACAGGCTTCACACAGGGGCAGGCAGGTGACGCGTCTTGGCATGGTGACATGGCCGAGGCTTCCCACAATCTAGAAGCAATTGTCAACTACTGGCCAGACCTGCCCCGCCCAGTGACACACACACCCACACAGGCCTGGGATAGATCCATTTATTGCAACAATCGTGAAAATCAGACAGTGGCAGTCAGGGAGAAAGCCCACCTTCCTCCTTCCCTCTTCTCAGCCAGCAATACAAAGTCCCCAAACAGCCCCAAAGAGTGTGTAGAATCCGGTCACTGTATGGTACCAGCGGCCAAGCTTCAGGGCTGTCATGCGCAGAAACAGGACCCCACCATGGGGAGGGGAGAGCTGAGTTGTGACTTCTGACCTCCAAATCATTGTTTGCTAGTGCTGGGGGGATATATCTGCCATCCTGATCCCTTGGACCTTGTGGAGGGGGACATTTCTTCCCTCCGATCCCTCGGACCTTGTGGAGGGGGACATCTCGGCCCCTCTGATCCCTCGGACCTTGCGGAGGGGGACATCTCGGCACCCCGATCCCTGGCGTCTAGTGGTGGGGGGGCATCTCTGGCTTCCCCGATCAATCGTGTCAAGTGGTGGGGGGGGCATTTCTGGCCCCCCCCATCCCTGGCGTCTAGTAATTGGGGGGCATCTCTGGCCCCCCCAATCCATGGCTTCTATTGGTGGGGGGGGCATCTCTGGCCGCCCCCGATCCCTGGCGTCTAGTGGTTGGGGGGTATCTCTGGCCACCCCAATAACTGGCGTCTAGTGGTTGGGGGGCATCTCTGGCCCCCCCATCCCTGGTGTCTAGTGGGGGGGGCATATATGGCCCCCCATCCCTTTCGTCTAGTGGTGGGGGGGCATCTCTGCCCCCCCGTTAATCCTTGCCATCTAGTGGGGGGGGGGAATCTCTGGCCCCCCCAATCCCTGGCGTCTAGTGGGGGGGCATCTCTGGCCCCCCCTTGATCCTTGCCCTCTAGTGGGGGGGAATCTCTGCCCCCCCGATCCCTGGCGTGTAGTGGGGGGAGCATCTCTGCCCCCCTGTTAATCCTTGCCATCTAGTGGGGGGGGAATCTCTGCCCCCCCCAATCCCTGCCGTCTAGTGGTGGGGGGGCATCTCTGGCCCCCCCTTGATCCTTGCCCTCTACTGGGGGGGGGAATCTCTGGCCCCCCCCGATCCCTGGAGTTTAGTGGTGGGGGGGCATCTCTGAACCCACGTTAATCCTTGCCATCTAGTGGGGGGGAATCTTTGGCCCCCCCCGATCCCTTGCGTGTAGTGGTGGGGGGGCATCTCTGCCCCCCCCATTAACCCTTGCCATCTAGAGGGGGGGAATCTCTGGCCCCCCCTTGATCCTTGCCCTCTACTGGGGGGGAAATCTCTGGCCCCCCCCCCGATCCCTGGAGTTTAGTGGTGGGGGGGCATCTCTGCCCCCCCGTTAATCCTTGCCATCTAGTGGGGAGGAATCTCTGGCCCCCCCTTGATCCTTGCCCTCTAGTGGGGGGGGAATCTCTGGCCCCCCCTTGATCCTTCCCATCTAGTGGGGGGGGGAATCTCTGGCCCCCCCTTGATCCTTGCCCTCTAGTGGGGGGGAATCTCTGGCCCCCCCTGATCCCTGGCGTCTAGTGGTGGGGGGCATCTCTGCCCCCCCTTAATACTTGCCCTCTAGTGGAGGGGGAATCTCTGGCCCCCCCCGATCCCTGGCGTCTAGTGGGGGGAGCATCTCTGCCCCCCCTTAATCCTTGCCCTCTAGTGGGGGGGAATCTCTGCCCCCCCCGATCCCTGGCGTCTAGTGGTGGGGAGGCATCTCTGCCCACCCCGAATCCTGGCGTCTAGTGGGGGGGCATCTCTGGCACCCCCATTTCATGGGGTCTATTGGAGGGGGAAACTGTGCCCCCTGATCCCTGGGGTGTCTAGGGGTGGGGACATTTCTTACCCCACATCTCGGGGTCTAGTGGATGGAGACTTTACTGTCCCCCTGATTACCCGTTTCTTGAGATGGAGAATAGTTGTGGCTTTGCCCTGATCCCTGGTCTTGCAGTGAGGGATATCCCTGGTTCTAGTGGAGGGAGAAGAGCAAAGGGCAGAGGAAGAAGGCAGAACTCGGGTGGCGTGGGGAGGACGGGGCTGGGCTAGATCAATTGGGTGAGAGCGGCAGGGTGCGTCGGTGCAGTAAAATCGAGGTGTCAGCGGGGTGTCAGGCTGCCAGTGGAGCTCTTGCTGACCAGCTGCGTTTTTTGGATTTTCGGCGGGTCATTACAGGACCTGGGTCCGATGACGGTGGACTCCTCTTCCTTAAGGACAGCAACAGGAGCGTCTCTGGATCTCACACAGGCCATGGTCCCTGCCCCCTGGGACTTGACTGACTCCTCCAGCTCCTGGACTCTGGCACTCCTCCTGCCTGGCCTCCTGTGCCTCCTCCTTCTCTGTGGCCTCCAGCTCCTCACGTTTTGTGTCCAGGAGCACCTGTGTGTTGTTCGTCTCCACGCCAATCCCATTGGAGTGGATGGGATGTGGGGCAGCATAAGGGTCTCAACCAAGGAAGGGAGGTGGGGGGCTGGGGGTGGGGCCGCCTGGCTCCCCTCCCCAGTAGCCCCGCCCTCTGACCCACAGGGGCTTCTCCCTGTCACTCACCCTTTTCCGGGACTCCTCTCCACTTTACCAGGTTCTGCAGCTGCTGTTTCTGCTGCTGAGTCCCACAGAAGAGCACCTGGGGTGAAGGCACTAGCTGAGGAGGCAGGTCTAGGGCCCTCCTGCCCCAGAGCCCATGGCCCCTCCCTCACCTGGTCTCCCTCAGCTCCCTGATGGCGGCCTCCAGCAGGGCCTGCTGCCTTGGTGGCACCTACAGCAGCTGGTCTATGGGCTGCTTCTGCCGCAGCATCCGCTGGTTCAGCTGCTCCTCCTTGGAGCCCAGGTGACAGCGGGCATCCAGGTGCTCTTGTCGGCAGCTATTGTGCATTTCCAGGTACCAGCAGAATCGGCCCCAGGGAGGCCACTGGCACTGCACCTTTTCGTCCTGCCCTGGCATCTGTGGGAGGTAGGACAGTGTCTGTGAGGACAGGCAGGAGGACCGACTACATCCCAGCCAGGAGATGCAGGGCTCAGACCCTCAGCCACAGGCCCCCATGGCGTCTTTGTCCTAGAGCCTAGGAGTTGGGTCTCCCTCTGCCTCGGACCCTGATTCCTACCTGGCAACTGCCAACTCCAGACCCCTCTGTGTAGTGTGGGCCAGTCAGTGCCACCACAGCCCTCAGGGAATTCTGACCTGTCCTTCCTGCCATCACCCAAGGCAGGCTCTTGGCCTCACTGGTGGTCTCACCAGCCCATTTCACAGACCAGGAAAGTCACAGCCCAGAAGACTGAATGGTTATGCCCCAAGAATACCCCAGGGTGGAGGGGAGCTGATGGCCAGCAAACCCCTGCCCCCTCTCTCAAAACTCTTCGAGTACGGCAACTTTTCGTGGGCTCGCAGTGAAGACATGTTGGAATGATAGGTGATAATTGGAGATGATAGGAGACTCGTTCAGCTCCAAGACTGCGGAATGTTACCCAGACCCCTTCCACTGTTACAGAGACACAACTCGAGCCTGGCCGGGCTCCTGGCCGGCCACCACACAGCCCTCAGACTCCAGGCGGCGCTGCGCCCGCTGCTCTCACCCCAGCTCAGTCCCCTCGGCCCCCACTCGCATCCGCAGTTGTTCTCCGGGTTCACCCGTTGTTCCTGGAACCTCCTGCCTCCACCTGTCCTTCGAAATGTTTTCAACGATGTGGCTGTTTCGGGGGCACCGAGAGGCCGGTAAACCTGAGAGGAAGCAGACAGTCAAGGACCCCAGACCTTCAACCCCACCCAAACTTCATGGTCCACAGCCCCGACTCTTGGTTCCTCCTGCTCATCTCGGGGGCTGCTCATTTCTCACCGCCATCTGCTGCTCCGGGCACCTTACTAAGTAGATTCTTTCCTGCTTTGGACCCACTGGAGCCCTCCTGGCAGTGCTGGCAGGGACACGAGGGACAACTAGAAACAAGCGTTCTATGTCCCGGCCCTAGAGCTCTCTGCATTTTCAGGGTTGTAACATTCTGGGGAGTGGACAGCTGACCCCATTTCCTCTGGCTGCCCGCAGAGCAGGACACAGGTGTGAAGGGACAGAGAGACTCGCCCAGTTCCTGCTCCCAGCCGGTCTCCCGTGTCACAATGCCCCATTCACAGGACCCCTCCCTGGAATCTCGAAGTCAGTCCTCCCCGACTTGCCCTCCTCGGACATCACAGATTTCAAGCTCCTGGTGCTGTGCACCAGCCCAAATCATTCAACCCTTAAGGATGACGCTCTGCATTGCAAACTTCTGCCTTTATCAGATACACTTGATGTTTTAAAATTCTGTTCCTTCAGCTCTTTCTGTCCCAAACAATAGGGGAAGGGTGTTTTTGCACAGTTAAACCCACTGCCAGGAGGGTCTGTGGTGAGGTTTCTGGGAGTCGGGACCCTGCTTTGACTCCCCAGCTCCTCAGTGATGCCCTGAGCTCCCACCCCCATTGTTTCCTGAGCTGGGTGGGCCAGCGTCCAGCCACCCAGGTCTTTGGTCAGCGGGAGCCCAGGAGATCCTATTCTGGTGGCAGGAGGAAACAGGGCCTGGAGAGAGGGTCTCTGGGGACTCCCATCCCAGAGTCCCGGGAGACCCTGGCGAGGACAGAAGTTGCTGGAGGACAAGACTGCCTGAAAACGTGGCTGTCAATGGGCGGAGGCTTTATCCTGGGCCTCCTGGCCACACACTGACCAGTGCAGAACCAGCGCATGGCCCAGGGCTGGCGGGTTAGCACCGACCTAGCACTTTTTCTTCCCATCTTTTCATGCTCTGCCAATTTCCAATGATCCCCTAGGGAAAGGGTCAACATGCAGAAGGTGCATTGGGGCCACTTCTCCCTTAAGCCTCCTTGAGAGAGGGTGTCCCGAGGGGCGGGGCCACGAGCATTTCTATAGGCAGGGATGTGGCCGTGGCCTCAGGACACTCTGGGTGATTCCTCCCTGCCTTGCCCTCCTCAGACATCACAGGCTTCAAACTCCTGGTGCCAAGCACCAGCCCAAATCATTCACCCCTAATGGATGAGGCGCTGCCATGTGACTCTCCGCCTTTACAAGATATATCTGATGTTTTAAAATTCTGTTCTTCCATCTCTTTCTGTCCTAAATTAGACGGGAAGGGTGTGGTCGCACGGTAAGAGGTTTTTGGCAGGAGGGTCTGTGGTGAGGGGTCTGTGTACCCGGTGACCCTGCTTTGACTCCCCAGCGCCACTGAGGCAGCTCCTCAGCATTTCCCTGAGCTCCCACCGCCATTGTTTCCTGAGCTGGGGAGCGAGTGTCCAGCCACCCAGGTCTTTGGACAGCAGGAGCCCAGGAGGTCCTATTCTGGGGACAGGAACGGACAGGTCCTGGAGAGGGGCTCTCTGGGGACTCCCATCCCAGAGTCCCGGGAGACCCTGACCAGGACAGAGGCTGCTGGGGACAAAACTGCCGGAAGACTTGCTGGAAATGGGCCCGGGCTTGATCCTGTGGCCTCGGGGCCATATGCTGACCAGTGCAGGGCCAACGCAGGGCCTTTTCTTACCGTCCGTTGCGCTCTGCGAATTTCCAACGATCTCCTAGAGATGACACCTAGAGGTGACCCGTAGATGACCCGTGGAAGGGTCAACATCTGGAGGTGAACCCTAGATGACCCCTCGAAGGGTCAACAGGGGGAAGGTGTGATGGGGCCACTCCCCTCTCAAGCATCCTTGAGAGAGGGTGCCCGAGGGGCGGGGTCACGAGCTTTTTTATAGGCAGGGAAGGGGCGTGGCCTCGGGGCTGCAACCCCATTGGCCAGGGAGAAATCTAGAGCTCCCAGGGGCAACCTCACAATGAAGGCTGCACCAGCCTCTGCCCTGGTGGGCCTGACGGGCCTCCCCACCCCCACCCGGACCCTCGAGCACTGCCCTCTACCGACGATGGTGGCTTGGAACTCTGTGGGCCCCACGGTGGGCCAGGAGCACTGACCCTTTCGGTCTACCGTAGCTCAGTCCACGACTTTCTCATTCCCAGAGATCACGTCCCCCCATGCCCAGGCTGGGGTGCAGCTGCCAGGATTAGCCCCTGAGCAACCCTAGGTCTGGCCTGGCTGCTGCTGTGGGAGCCCAGTTAGCCTGGCAGAGGGGCTGTCCTGGTTGCTGTCCCAACCGCCCCTCACTCCCTGCCCCTCTCCTTTGACTCCTTGGAGCCCCTGCCCCCCTGCCCTGCCCCTCTCCTCTCCTGAAGCCCGCAGAGTTCTTGCTCCCGCCTTATCCGGTGTCCACGTTCTCTCTGTCCTTCTGTCTCTGCTTCCTCCCAGACTGGCAGCAGCGAGTTTGTGGGGCCTTTGAGCCCCCAGACCCAGTCAGTCCCTGACCAATTCACCCTGTTGCTCAGAGACTTCCCTTTCTGAGTCCTAGAGGACTCTTAATGACCCCATAGAACCTCCCCACCCCAGCTCTGCCCCTTTCTCTGAGACTCAGTCCATCCTACTGGGAGCTGGACACCAGACTTGGCCTTGGGGAACCTTGATGCTTCTCTGCTGTTGATCCCGGCCTGCTCTGGAAATCCCTCTCAATACACACACTCCCAACTAGGGCCACTAAGTCTGGCCACGCTGCCCTCACGAGTCCTGCAGCCTGAAAGCAACCCCAACTCCCCCATATCGCCCGTGCCCACTATGTCATCCACGAATGCACCTGTCCTCCCTGCCCTGACCACATTCAGGCCCCAGTGGTCTCCGGCTGTGTCCTGTAGCTCTGACATCTCCCCCTCTCACTTTCACTGGGCTGAGAATCAAATTTATCTCTGATGGTGTGTCACAGGGTCACTGTGGGCTTGTGCTGTCTGGGGAGCCTGTGGGAAGTGAAGGGTTCCACACTGGGGTGAGGCTCTGGGCAGAGAATGTCCATCCAGTCCTTGAGAGGTTTGGGAAATACCTGGAGGTTTGCAGGTCCTTTACCAGAGGCATGATCTGGCCACTAGGGGGCCAAGCACCCAGGAAGCATTGGGGGCAAGGTGGGGGCTCTTCCCGGTGGGCACTGCAGAGGGGGTGTAGACGGAACAGGCACCATGGGCATGGGCATGTCATGTCAGGTTCTGATCCATGGGGAGACCCCCACAGGACAGCTCATGCTTCATCAAGAAGCATGAGCCGTTCACTGGCAGGACCCACCCACCCAATGCCACACACCCACACAGGCTGGGATGCATCCATTTGTAGAAACAATCTTGGAAACAGGACAGTGGCTGTCAGGGAGACTGATTCAGCCCTCTCCCCTCTCTCTCCTCTGCCACCAATTCATGATCCCCGAAACTGTCCCAGGTAGTGCCTAGAACTCAGTTGCTGACTGTTCCAGCCTCTATCCTTTTCAGGGCTTCCTTTCCCAGAATAGAAAACGTGCACTGGAGGAGGGGGAGCTCTCGGCTCAGACTTTTGCTTGGTCTGTAGCCCATGAACCGAAGGTTTGAGTGTTGCCTCATTTTCCCTTGGCCAAGGAGGGGTAGATGGTTGTAGACAAGTGCCGTTTTGAAAATCGGATGCTCTGAATGAGTGTTTCCTCTAAGCACTGAGATCCTTCCAAGTACTGCTTCATTGACCCTCATGGCCTGTGTACATACCTGAGAGGTTTGGGGTTTGTGGGGATCTCTATTTGCTCCAGCCTTTGTGATCAGGAGACCCTGCAGTGCCAGGGAACATTCTTGACCTCTAGCATCCCAAGCCTGTACTGAGTCTCCTGAGACTTCTCTCTGGCCTTCTGGACAGAATTTTAACTCAAAAAGTGGAAAATGCCATGGACCATGCAAGGACAGCCCACAAACCGGAAATATCTCAACATTTAGGTGGGAAAGCAGGGGTGAGGAGGCATTCTCCACTCCTCTCTCCGGGGGTATAGTCTAAGGTGGAGGGTGGGGAGGTGGTCATTTCTTATTGCTACTCTTTGGACTATTTCTATGGGGGTGAGTATTTCTGCTCCTGGGACTCCTTATTGTGTAGTGTTGGAGGACATGTCTCCTATCTGAGCTCTGTTCTCTGTTGTGGGACATTTCTCCCCCCAGAGCTCTTGTTTCTAGTTTGGAAAACAATTTTCCCCAACATCCCTAGTGTTTTTTTCTGGAGGAAATTTCAGCTCTGCTCATCCCTGGTGCCGAGTAATTGTGAACATTTCTGTCCTCGGAACCCTGCTGTCTATTGTGAGGGGTTACCTCTGCACTCCATGTCACTGGTGCCTACTGCTTGGGGCCTTTTTTACCTCCCAGACCACTAGTGTCTATTATTGGGGGATATTTCTGCCCCCCACATCCCCGGTGCCCAGTGTTGGGGGACATTTCTGCCTCCAGATGCACACTCTTCCCCACACCGCCAACTTGTCCTTCTTGACTGTTACCACCTCCAGCTCCTCAGGCTTTATGATCTCCACTGTGTTCGCCTCCACGTCAGTGCCCTTGGATTGACTGAAACTGGATAGACTGCGGGGCAGCCCCAGGCTCTCAGCCAACCAAGGGAGGTGGAGGGCTCGGGAGCAGGGTCCGCCTGGTTCTGCCCCCCCCCCCCTGTGTCCTGCCTCTTGACCCCCACTGTGGGCTTCTTCCTCCTGAGGACTCTGACACACATTTTCAGGACACTTTTCTGTCAAAGCAGCAGCCAAGTCCTGCCCTGAGTCAGGCCACTGTGGACTGTCCAAGTGGACTGTCACTGCTCAGGCAGAGTCACGACTGGAGACCCAGTGCTGTCACCTCCTTCCCCTCCCTCACCCCTACCACCTAACAGGGAAATCCCTCTTATGGCCTCTAAGAATTTGAGCAGTCCTTCCTTAGGGCACTGGGAAAAGGCCGGCCCTGTCTGCTTGCAGCACTTTTCTTTGGGTGTTAGCACCACACCCAGACATGCTCAGGCTTTACCCCTGACTTAGCTCAGGGACCATACCTAGTGGAACTAGGGGGGCCCATTGATCCAACGTCAGCAGTGTGCAAGACGATCACTTTATCTGCTGGACTAATGCCCTGCTCCAAGAGGTATTTTTTTTTTCAGCTGCTTCCCACCTAAATCTCCTTCCTGTAGAGTTGGGCTCCCTTAAAGATGCCTCACTCCCCCTTCTGTACGGCACCGTGCCCAGGGAGACAGCCCCGTGGAACCCGAGGCTTCCACTCCCGAGCACTTTCAGACTTTTCAAGAATGGGCCCCAGGGATATTGCAGGGTTTAAGGTGCTTGCCTTGATGCGGCCCAGCCCTGTTCAAGTCCTGATACTAGGATCTCCTGAGCCCTGCTGTAGAGGAGAGTGCACCTCTACCCACATTTCTCGCAGGCTAATTTCAGACAGGCTACCCTGGGGAGCAGGATCTGCAATGAGGCACAGGGTCTGGGAGAGACGAGACAGGCACTGAAATCACCCGGGATGGCCCAGAGGTGGTCTGTCACACTGTTCAACGTAGAAACCTGGGAAAATCCCCCGAATTTTCCTACGTTATTGATATGCTCCAGATCCTTCTCTGCACCAAGAAAGCTTGGTCATTTCCTGTTCCATACTCTCCTGTCAGCTGCTTGCTAATACCCCGTCGCCCATCAGATCTGCTGTAAAACTGATCCCTCGCCTTGTGCGGTGTTCAGACTTTGGAGCTGTTCATTCCATTACCACTATTATCTCATCATGTTCTCCCACATTCCAAAATGTGCTTTTTTTTCCTTTACGGGTCACACCCAGCGATGCACAGGGGTTACTCCTGGCTCATGCACTCAGGAATTACTCCTGGTGGTACTCAGGGAACTATATAGGATTCTGGGAATCAAATCCAGGTCAGCCGTGTGCAAGGCAAACACCCTACTCACTGTGCTATCACTCCAGTCCCTGCTGCTTGGTTTTTAGTTAGCTTCAGGCAGAAATTTTGGCAAAGTTCGTATGAGTTCATAGTCGTTGAAAATTCAAAGTTATATTAGTGCTACAATTCTCATTTGTGAAACAACAAAACTCACTACCAAGCAGGGGAGAAAGCAAGACAAGACCAAAAGGAAAAAGAGCAACACCCAAGCAGTGGCACCTGGTGCCCAGGAGGAGTTGGCAGAGATCAGGGCAGCTGGGTGGCACTGCCACTCGTCCAGTGGAGACAGCACTACCCCAGTGAAGTGGTTAAGGCCAGACCCAAGCACCTCCAGTGTGCCCTTGGTCTAGAGGAGGTGAGAACTGGAAGGGCAGACAAGGGGCAGGGAGAAAGAGGGGAGCCAGAGCAGGAGCAGGAGTCAGGGGTGGAGGATGCGGAGGGGCAGAAGGCAGGCCCCAGATCATTGCCCCAGAGGGCCATGACATGCTGCAGGAGAGAACAAAGTGCCAATATGACACCAGACAAACTGTGCCCCTCTGTGAATGGGAGTGGCAGACATTAAATGTTGGGTAGCTTCCAGAAATGTCTACTGACACCAGGACCACTAGGACAGTCTGACAGAGTCACAGGAAGTCCCCAGGCAGGCAGGGAAGGCAGAGTAACTTGGTACCTACACTCCCAAGAAGAGCCTCGTGGAAACGGTCGCCCCATGACCTCAAGACAGGGCAACATAGGAAGCAGAGCTCGATGAAGGTATCGGAGGTGCAGCCCTTCCCGGCTTTTGCTGGGCCTGAGAATCCACGGTCTCAGGAGATGCTGGGGGTTCCATATGGAAAACAAGGCTCTCCCTGTTCCCCACTTTAGTATCTTATTGGCGTTCGATCTCCCGACAGAGCTAGAAGAGCAAATAAATGTCCACCTTGACACTGTGGATTCCCCCTTTGGAAAATACCCTCTCCAGGCGCTCTCTAATTGCAGTATCATGCGCCTCTGCTGGTAAACTCATGCTAGGAGTGAGCCTCCAAAGACAGCCGCAATATCTGGTAGCCCATGAGTTGTGGCTAGGGATAGGGAAAGATACTGCGCAGGTCTGGGAGGCAGGAATAGTGGTGGGATGCAGCTCAACTGGGAGCAACCCATTGGCCTCAGTTGAGAAGTCATGACCAGCGCCGAGTCAGTGTGTTCGCTCCTGCTGGTCACCTTGTGGTACCCAGCCCTTCCACTCTCTTGAGTCTGTTTTCCTCTAGTGCCCAATGATTGACCGGCCTGAACCTCAAAAGATGTGTTTCCCCCTTTGCAAATTGTTCCAGGAAGCAGACCCCTGTTTGCGTTTGGGCCAAAGGATCCAGAGACAGGAGGAAACCTCAGTTACTGTGGACCCATTGCCCAAGGATTCAAAAACTCGACCACCTTCTTCAGGAAGACCCTAGCTCTGGACTTAAGAAAATCCTCGTTGGGGCCCTGGAATGGACCATCCTGCAATCTGTAGATGATAAGGTCTTAGTGTCAGAAGCCCAAGAGGACTGAAAGAGAGCCTCAGAGGCACTGCTCCAGCTCTTGGTTGAGGCTGGGCACCAGACCTCCTGGAAGAATGAGCATTTAGAAGTGAAAAAAAGAAAAATAACCCCAAAAAACCCTTTCTAATCAGCAGTAGGGCCCAGAGGCAAAGAGGTTGATCCTCTTAGTGCCTGAGAAAGGGCACCAGGTTCTAGGTGCCCTGACCCAGGGTAGGGCCATTGGCAGAGGTCTGGGAATACCTGTCTCTGAGGCAGGGGGCTCTGATCTCTCGCTGTGCCACAGAGGTAAACAAACTATCTACCTCCAGGTCCCCATTCAGGGGTGACACTGATGACTAACAAAGGGCCCCAGTGGCTACCAATTGCCCAGATGGCACAGTCCCTGGGATTATGATGTGAAAACCCACATCTAACTTTTGCAACTCTAGATTAATCCCCTAGCCTTTCTGCCTACCGGATGGGACCCCATCCTCTGACTTGCAAGAAGCAGTGGATTACATCTCTTGCTCAGAACCACTGAACAGTTCAGGAACAGTTTCCAACCTGAGTGGCATCTGGGTAAAGACCATAATAAAGAAGCCCTGAATCCCTCTGGAAAGGCTGGGGGGGAGGGGTGCGCTCCGAGAGGGATAGGGACAAGCGCGAAACATGGTGAGACCCCATGATCTCTTAATTTTCATATTAAAAATTGAAATTTATTTCTTTGGATTTTTTACTGGTTCTTTATTTTATGTTTGAGTTTGTTCCTGCACATATGGATGTGTTGGAGGCTGTGTAACTATTTTTTTATTCAAGAATTTTTTTTATTATTTTTTTATTAGTGAAACACCATGAGGTACAGTTGTAGACATAAATTTTTTGCTTGGGTTTCAGTCACACAATGATCAAGTACCCATCCTCCACCACCACGGGTCCCAGCATCCCTCCCACCTCCCTTCCCCCTCCTTTCCCAACCTACCTCTGTGGCAGGGGATTCCCCCTTGTTCTCTCTCTCCTTTTGGGTGCTGTGGTTTGCAAGAGAGGAACTGAGTGGTAGTCATGTTTGGTCTACAGTCTACTTTCAGCATGCTTCTCCCACCCTGGGAGGATCCTCCCAGCACCCTTGATTTGGTGCCCTCTTCTCTAGCTGAGCTTCCTTGGAGACTGTGTAACTTCTTTACTTGCAGAGTACGAGTCTCAATGTTGTTCTGTTTGGGTCATCTCGCCACTCCTAGTACGCAGCATCCCTGCCATGGGGGCACATCTGCAATTGCATTGTGTAGCCCCATAGCCTCATAGTCCCGTAGTCCCATTCCTCAATGGGAAGGGGCAGAGGAGGGGAGAAGGGAGGGGGCAGGAAGGAGGAGGGGGAGAGGAGAAGAGCGGGAAGGAAGAGGGAAGAAAGATAAGGTTGGGGTAGATGAATATGATTTTGACAGGGTAGGTAAAAGACGGAATTACAGGTGAGTAAGAATTCTGTTGAACCATTTCTGACTCTTGGGGGGAACACATCACTTTCAGGCAGGTCACTTCGAGCCCTGGGATGGGTGTCTGCAGCCTCCTTACCTCACGGGCATCACAGTCTGTCTGATCTTCTGCCAACACAATTTGTCTTTGACGGGTTGTTGGCTCAGGTCTGTCTTGGATCTGGGTGTGATTTCCACCTCTAGTTGAGAGGGAGGATGGGGTGTGCATGGGGTGTCTTTAGGAAGGACACTGCCTTCTGGTTCTCACAGAACACTTGGGGTTCCAAGGCGGGTGTAGCCCGTAGGATGGCGGGGATCAAACCCAGATCAGCCACGTGCAAAGCAACAACCTACCACTGTACTATCGCTCAAGCCCTTGAATTTCTTCTTGGAGGAAGTTTCTGTTCATTATTCCTCTCTGCATTTGTTTGATGGGGTTGGGAGATATTTTTTTTGTAAAGTTCTACCAATGTGCTATATAACTTGTATATTAGCCTTTTCTCAGCTAGGTATTGGGTAAATAAATTTTCCCATTCTGTGAGCTATCTTTGTAGCTTAGACGCCATTGCTTTTTATTTTTTTTTAAAAAAAGCATTTGATTGCTGTATCTTTGATTTTTCTGTTCTCTTTTCATGCTTGATGTTTTGCTGACTTTTTTCAAAATTTTTATTTTGTTTTTATAAAGTTGTTTACAATAATTTATTACATTTAATATTCAAACACCAATTCCACCAGAATCGTACCTTCCCACCACCATATTTTGAATGTTACCACTCCAAATCTTAGAGGTACTCTCCTGGGGTCATTAACATCGTACTCAGGGGCATGCAGATGACAGGCTCTAGACATGGTGAATCCCATGGAAAGGGCCACCCACAATCTAGAAGCAACTGCCAACTGCTGGCAGGACACACCTCGCCCAAGACACATACCCACACGGCCTGGGATGGATCCATTCATTGAAACAAGCTTGGAAATAGGACAGTGACTGTCAGAGAGTGACCCAGCATGCCTCCTTCCTCTCTCTTCTCCTCAAATCATCAGTGCCCAACCAGCCCCCAAAGAGTGTCTAGAACTGGTTGCTCTGATGTTTCCAGCCCCCATTAGCTTCAGGGCTGCCATATGGAGAAACGGGACTGTGTACTGGGGAGGGAGAGCTCTCACCTCAAGCCCTTGTTTGGCTTTTGGAGCTATCATGACTGAGGTTGGAGTGTGGCCCAGTTTAAATTTCTGCTCCCAACATGCCTGGTGCCTAGAGGTAGGAGACATTTTTGTCCCACTGATCCCTGCGGTCTAGTGTTGGGGGACCTTTCTGTCCCCTTGATCCCTAGGATCTAGTGCTGAGGGAAAGTGGAAGAGCGCGAAGGAGGGAGGAAGGAGGAGGGTGGGAAGAACTGGATCAGGGCTAGATTAGTTGGAATTGAAGAACACAGGGTACATCATCAGGGTAGAAAAAGTGGATTAATGGTGAACAAGCTTGCCAGCTGAACTCAAGCGGACGAGCTGGATTCTGGTTATTTGGGGGCAGGTCATTACAGGATCCGGATCTGAGGTCTGCAGCCTCCTGTTCCTCACAGACAGGAACAGGAGGTTCCCTCTGGGTTCTTCACACAATCCATCATCCCGCTCCCCAGGTCTGGACACCAGACCTTAGTCTCAGACCTTAGTCATCCAGATCCTTAGTCTTCTCACATGCCACCAGCCTGTCTTTCATGAACATCATCTCGAGTTCCATAGAGGTCATGGTCTCACAAACTCCACTATGTTCACCTCCAACTCCGTGTTCTTCGACACTGGATTGACTATTGGGAACTCCAGGGTCTCAGCCAAGCAAGGAAGGTGGATGCATCTCAGTGGTCCCGCCTGGCTCCACCTCCCATATAGCCCCACCTCCAGATCCCCATCAGGAACTTCTCCCTCCTGGAGACCCACCACACTCTCACCCTCTTCAGGGTACCCTTGGAATTCCAGCAAGGCCTGGGGCTCAGTTGCTCCTGATTTCAGGACTGAGGATTCCCTAAAGATGAAGGCACCAGGTGAGTATGCAGGTCTAGGGCCGGATGCGCCTTCCTGTCCCTGAGCCCCTGCCCACCCCCTCACCTTGGTTTCCCTCAGCTCCCTGAAGGTGGCCTCCAGCAGGTCCTGCTGCTTGGTTAGCACCTTCTGCAGCTGGTCCATGAGCGGCTGGTGCCTCAGAACGTGCTCGACCTTGGAGCCCAGGTGAGTGGGATATCCAGGTATGGGGTTGCAGCTGTGTGCTGCTTTTGATACCATTAGGAGCATTCCAGGCTGCAGGCACTGCACCTTCTAGTCTTGCATGCACATCTCTGTCATGAGACAGGGCCGAAGGCTGTCCAGATCCCACCACAACATTCAGGGCCCAGACACTCACACACAGGCCCAAGGAAAACAGCACATGTGGTAACCTGTCCCCTGCACATTCCCCTGGGGGTCTTTCTCCAAAGGCCTAAGAGATGGGGCCTCCCCCTACCTCGACCCAGCAGCCTCCCCGCTACTAGTACCCTCTCTGTGCAGTGAGGGCCAATCCGCACCCCCAAAATCCCTCTAGCCTCTTCTAGATTTTGATACATTATAGTGGGTGGCGTCCTGGCCTGTCCTTCCTCCCACCACCCCAGGCGGGCTCCTACCCTCACAGTGGGTCTCCCCCGGCACCTTCTGTCATTTCTCCATATCCACCTTGTCCTGATTCACTCCCCTTGCAGCCGATCCGGAGGTGGCTCTGCAGTAGCACCTGCTCCTCCTCCTGCTCATTCTCAGAGACCGACACTGGTCAGAGGCCACGTCCTACTGCGGGAGGCCAAGAACCTACTCCTTTTGCTGCTGCAGACACTCACCTGTTTGTCCTGCAGTCCCACCTGTGGGCGCAAGGCTGGGAGTGAGGACAGGCAGCCAGGGTATCCTGCTCTGTGTCCAGGGATGTGGAGGTCAAGCACCGACTCCCAGGCCCAAGGCTGGCAGCGCCTGGGCAATCTGTGCCCTGCACAGGCCCCCATGGTCTTGCTCCAGGGGCCTAAGAGATGAGACCTCCCTTGACTGGGGACCCTGTCACCTGTCCTGTGCTCAGGGATCACCCCTAATGGTGCTCCAGGATCCATAGGAGGTGCCAGGAATCATCAGCCCAGGATAGAAGTATGCAAATCAGACACCTCACCACCTGTTCTAGCTTTTAATATATTACATTTCCTTGTTTCCTTTTTGGTTTTGGAACCACAGCAGGGATTAGTCCCAGCCATGCTCAAGGGACTCTATGGGACGCCAGAGATTGAAGTCAGATAACCCAAGTGCCCATCCTGCTCTACTATCTCCCGGCCTCTTTTATCTTTTTCAAAATAAAAATTTTAACTTTCCGTTGATTTTTCTACACTGCATCCCGAAAGGAATACCAGTTTACAATGGTGCGTGTGAAATTCCCAAATGCTCCAGTGAGTCCCACTGCAATCAGAACCACACCTCTAACTCTCCCCCGCTCTCTTTTTGCTATACTTGGACATTTTTGGAGGGACATACCCAGTGTTGCTCAGGCCTCACTCCTGGCTCTGTACTCAGGGACGACTCCTGGTGGGGTTTCGGGGATCAAATGCGGTGCCCGGGGTCACATCTGAATTGGATGGTCCACAAGGCAAATGCCCTTCCCTCTGGACCACCCCTCCAATCCTGCAAGATAGTTTTCTTGAAAAAAAAACTTACTCAGTAAGATGTGAAGGGAGGACGTGTTCAAAAGAGCATGTGGGCTGAAAGAGCTGACCACTCACCCTAACTTCTAAAGGCCAGTAACTGCCTGTACCTGTCAATCACAAACTGCCACTCGGGAAGGTCCCTTGGGCCTGTCCCCCACCCCCATCTCTGTACCCCGAGAGGCCTCTGAAGGTCCCCTGCAGCATTTTCCCACTTCCATATCTAATGCAAATGAAATTTGTTTGCCATTCATAAATGCCCATACAGAGTTTCCTCTTAAAGTAAATGAAACAATCATTTTTAAAAAAGAGATTAAGTAATGACATGTTGAATGGTGCTCAAAGCAGGACACATTTGAACCACTGATCTACTCATCATGCACTGTCTCCAAACTCAAGTCCAGCATCACATTTCCACAATTCTATAAAGATCCCAGTGCCTCAGCTGAGCTCTGGATTTCACCTCAGAAAATGTACTACACATCTAATTCTATAAATCCAAATATAAGCCATTCTCCTATTAAATTCTATTTTCATTGAATCGATGTGAGATAGACCCTTACAAACCTGTTCATGATTAGGATTCAGTCATCGTTGTTCACCCATCCCTCCACCAGTGTACATTTCCCACCTCCAATGTTTCCAGTTTCCCTCCCATCACCGCCCACCCACCTCTGCACCCAGGCCAGCCTTTTTTTAAAATTTTTATTAGTGAAACACCATAAGGTACAGTTATAGACTTACAAATTTTTGTGTTTGGATTTCAGTTATACAGTGATCGAGACCCATCCCTCCACCAGTGTCCATTTTCCACCACCACGGATCCCAGTATCCCTCCCACCCCCATTCCCTCCATCCCACTCTGGCTCTGTGGCAGGGCATTCCCTTTTGTTCTCTCTCTCCTTTTGGGTGCTGTGGTTTGCAAAAGAGGCATTGAGTGGCATTCATGTTTGGTCTATAGTCTACTTTCAGCATGCTTCTCCCATCCAGGCAGGACCCTCCCAACACCCTTTACTTGGTGCTCCCTTCCCTATCTGAGCTGCCTTTTCCCCCAGCATGTGTGGCTGGCCTCCAAGCCATGGAGCAAACCTCCTGGTACTTATCGCGACTATTCTTGGTTGTTAGTCTCCTATTTTGTTACTTTATATTCTACAGATGAATGCAGTCTTTCTATGTCTGTCCCTCTCTTTCCGACTCATTTCACTTAGCATGGTACTTTCCATGTAGTACCACTTGTATGTAAATTTCATGAATTCATCCTTTCTAACAGCTGCTTAGTATTCCATTGTGTAGATGTACCAAAGTTTCTTTAACTGTTGCCTACTGACCAGGTAAAAGAATGCTTGATTTTTCATTCCCCCTTTGTCCTGCTCAAAGCTGGGCAACTTCCCAGGTTTCCGGGCTTTCAGGGATTCCCCACAAAAACCCAAGCAAGGCTGCTATCAATGCGGACAGCCAGGCCATTTCAAAAAGGAATGTCCCAACAACCCCTTGAGGAAGAAGGGGGGATCACCCGGGCTATGTCCCAGATGCAAGAGAGGCAATCACTGGGCAGCCGAGTGTCGCTCCGGACCGGATAACTTAGGCAATCCACTGCTGCAGGGAAACGGCGGGAGGGGCCTGCCTCGGACCCTGCAAGCCTTCAGGCAGGAGGCCGATCAGACATCGGGTCAAAGTATCAGCCCGCTCCCGATAGCTTCCCTCCCTCTCTCAGGGGTTCCTCAATTCCCAGCTCAGGTCTAGACCTTTATGCCTCTGTCCGGGCGGTACTAACACCATCTATGGGAATTGAAAGTTTGGAGACGGGGGTCTATGGCCCCCTACCGCCCGGAACCACTGGCCTCATTCTAGGGTCAGAAAAGGCTCTCCTGCAAGGATTGCAGATATACCCAGGATCTATCACAGAGAGCTACATAGGACAAATTCATGTCTTGGCAGATTCCCCCCGTGGCATTGTGACGATAGAAAAGGGACAGCTGATTGCACGCCTGCTCCTCCCACCGACGTGGCAAGGCCCCACCTCGACGCTCTCGTTCCAGGGTCAGACAAACGGAGACTGCTCAGATAATCCAGCCCAAATATTTTGGATTGCCCATATGGCTTCCCGACCACGCTATGTGCTAAGAATCAACTCAAAGGAATTCTCTGGGCTATTAGATACTGGAATCAAAGAGATGTTCCTGGAGCTGGAGGTTCTTTGTCCTCTTAACTATTTCTTCGACGTTCTTGAAGGCGTTCCAAGCCGCTTTCTTCCTCCTGCGCAGCTCGGGTGCCAGGTCATTTGTCATGTTGACCTCTCGACCTAGGTACACATAGCTGTTGCATTCGGAGATGGTCGTTCCATTGAGAGCGAATGGGGCGTCAGGAACAAGGCTGTTTCTCATAAACATTGTTCTTCCTGCATTAACATATGCCTCAGAGACCTGGGCCCTACGCAAACAAGATGAGAACGCTATTCAGGTCTCCCAAAGAAGAATAGAAAGAGCTATGCTTGGAATATCACGTTTCACTCAAATGAGAGAACCAATCCGGAGTTCTGACATTCATCGAGGATCAAGGATCAGGGACGCTGTCTCATTTGCCAAGGTGTCGAAAATCAGATGGGCTGGTCACGTAATGAGATTTAAAGACGACCGTTGGACTAGAGCTGTTACTGATTGGATTCCACGGGATGTCAAGAGACCGCGTGGCCGCTCACCTACCAGATGGTCAGACTTCTTCGTCAAGATCATGAACGATCGGTTTGAGGCCCTTCATGTTCCCGGAGCGAACAGATGCCATTGGGCTACACTAGCACGCGACAGGGACAAATGGAGACGTTACTGGCGCCCGCTCGAGCAAATCGAGGACTAACGGGAAGTTAAGTGATTAAGTGATTAGATACTGGGGCAGATGTCTCAGTGATATCCAGTAAATATTGGCCTGCCAACTGGCCTGCCACAATGGCTACAGCCGTTTTGCAAGGACTTGGCCAAGTCCGACCCAGCCGTAGCGCCCAAGTATTGACCTGGGAGGACGCCGAGGGCCATAAGGGCCAGTTCCAGCCTTATATTGTCCCAGACCTCCCCACCAATCTTTGGGGACAAGATATACTCTCAGCTATGGGTGCGGTTCTGGTTACATCACCCAGTCGCTCGCAGACATCGCCAGTCTCCTTTAAGACCATAGCCCATATCACTAGTGACTGCCCATCCTCCGGGCAGGAAAATCCCGTGACTTTAATGCCCGTTGAGGAACTGGAAGAAACTAGCCCTTTTTAATCGGGGCCACTGTCGAGCGGCCTCCCACCCCAATTACCTGTAAATCAGATGATCCAGTCTGGGTGGAGCAGTGGCCCCTACCTAAAGAGAAATTACAGGCCGCACATGCCCTAGTGTCTGAGCAATTAGAAAAGGGGCACATTACCCCATCCACATCTCCCTGGAATACCCCAATCTTTGTTATAAGGAAAAGGACAGGCGGGTGGGGATTATTGCAAGATCTCAGAGCAGTCAATGCCACCATGCATCCAATGGGGGCCCTGCAGCCAGGGCTCCCCCATCCCTCCGCTATACCAAAATCCTGGCAATTGTTAGTGATAGATCTTAAAGATTGTTTTTTCGATATTCCATTAGCTCCTAAAGATTGTCAAAGATTTGCCTTCTCTCTACCTTCCCCCAATTTTCAGGAACCCTATCAGCGCTAGCAATGGGTAGTCCTTCCCCAGGGCATGACTAATAGTCCCACTATGTGTCAGGTATATGTTGCAGCGGTTTTAGCACCAGTCCGGGATCGTTTCCCCAACGCACTTTTGATCCATTATATGGATGACATCTTAGCCGCCTGCCCCACCAAAGACCTGTTACTTCAACTCTATGATCATGTCCGGGTCGCCCTGGAATCAGCAGGCCTTGTAATCTCCCCGGACAAGGTACAGCTCTCCCACCCATACAGATATTTAGGATACACCATAAAGAAGGTGGGAATAGTGCGTCAAAAAATACAGTTTGCCACCTCCCATTTAAAGACTCTACACCAGTGGCAACAGTTTTTGGGAGAACTCCAATGGCTCCGACCATCCTTCTCCCTGCCCACGGGAGAGCTCAAACCTCTTTTTGAACTATTGAAGGGGGATTCTGACCCCTCCTCGCCTTGTCAATTGACCCCAGAGGCACAATTGGCTCTTAGAAAAGCAGAGCATGCCTTAGAAGAAATGCAAATACACCATATTGATTACAATCTACCACTACAATTTATAGTGCTTGCTTCAGAGTTTGCCCCAACTGGAGTTTTCTGGCAGATTGGTCCATTATATTGGGTCCACCTCTCAGCTTCCCCCACCCGAACGGTGATTCCCTATCCCACCTTAGTTTCTCAATTACTCTGGAAGGCCAGAACCATAGGGTGTGCACTCTTTGCTAAGGATATGGACATATTGGTCGTTCCCTATTCCAAAGACATGATTAATAATCTGATGCAATATGATGATTCCTGGTGCCTTTTTGTCTGCTCCTTTAAAGGCCAAATTACACAGGCATATCCCAAACATAAACTCCTGCAAAGCTTCAGGATTTGCCCTATTATCTTCCCTCGAATCATAAAGACCACCCCCCTTCCGGGTGCACGGACCCTCTTCACTGATGGCTCTAAGAGCGGTCGAGCCGTAGTGGTTGATGGGCAGGATGTTCACGCCATACAGCTTGCTGAGACCTCGGCGCGATTTGCAGAAGTAACTGCTGTATTATTGGCCTTGCAGACATTCCATAATGAGCCCCTCAATATTTACACTGATAGTGTGTATGTTGCTAATATCTTCCCCCGATTAGAAACAGCACCCCACATAGGTGAGGGCTCGAAAATTTTATCTCAATTACAAACATTGCAACTGTTGATTTGGGCCAGAAAGGACCCCCTCTTTGTGGGTCATATTAGAGGACACTCTGGCCTCCCGGGACCCCTTGCAGAAGGCAATGAACGAGCAGATAAAGCTACCCTCTTTATAATGACATCCCTAGAATGTGATAAGGCCATGCAGCTACATAAAAAATTCCACCTTAATGCCCAGTCTCTTCGTTTTCATACGGGTTGTTCCAAAGCTGAGGCTCTCTCCATAACCACTGTCTGTCCCGCTTGCGCTCCTTATATACATTCCCCATCCCTGGGAGTCAATCCTAGAGGACTGAGAGCAAATGATATTTGGCAAATGGATGTGACCCACACTAACTCATTGGGTAACCGGCATTATCTCCATGTCTCGATAGACACACACTCGGGCATGATTTTTGCCTCACTACATGCCGGGGAAAAAACGAAACATGTTATAGATCACCTTACTGCTGCTTTCTCATATATGGGAAATCCCAGGCAAATTAAAACTGACAATGGACCGGCCTATACAAGCCGCGCTTTTCATTCCTTTTGTGAAACCTGGGATATTACACATACAACAGGCATTCCCTATAACCCCCAAGGACAGGCTATCATAGAGCGAGCGCACTGACATCTCAAAACTTACATTTCTAAAACAAAAAAGGGTGAGATCTACCAAGGCTGTCAAGGGCCACAAGCGCTCCTATCCGCAACCTTATTCATTTTAAATTTTTTGCTCCTCGATGATTCAGGCCGCAGTGCAGCCCAACATCACTTTGCTACTCCGGCTCCCCTTAAAGCAATGGTGAAATGGAAGGATCTGTCCTCAGGAACCTGGCAACCACCGGCAGCAATCCTTGCCAGAGTCAGAGGCGCAGTCTGTGTATATCCAACTAATACAGAAAAACCCATTTGGGTGCCGGAACGCCTGGTCAGGCCAATACATGAGACCCCCGATCATTTGTCCCCCACAGCTGGGAAAAATAATGAAACTCACCTCCAGGGTACTTAGCCCTGAGACGAATTTCCTTCTCTTTTTTCCACAGGAACAAAATGACCACAATGACGCTTGTCGCCTGGACCCTCGCTATATTATTAATGAAGGACCCTACCGAAACTCATGGCAATCGACAACAACCATTCAGGCAGACCTGGGTCATAAGGAGTGGAGAGGACTATGAGGTTTGGAGTACCACAAGTGCCCCTCTTTTCTGAGCCATGCTCCATTCTGGTCAAGCCACACTGGGTCCTGCCTGGTTTGGCAGCACCCCTTAATCAGTGCTTCCCTGACTTATATTTTTCCCTGGAAGACGCCTACCCCTTTCAGGATGGTTTTGAAAGGTCCGGGGCCAGAGCCTCTATGAGACGCAATGGCTTTTTCACCTGCCCCGGGTTCCGGACAGGCCAAGGGAGGAGAACCTGCGGTGGACCTGAATCTTACTATTGTGCCAGCTGGTCTTGCGTAGATTCTAACGATGGCTATTGGAAATGGTCGGTTGACCACGACCTGGTTAATATTTCTTATGCTGTGCCACTGAGATATGGCTCATATTCTGTACAATACCACCCCCAAATGCTTCTGGTCAAAATCTCCTTCACTGATAAGGGAAGGTCGGAGACCCGATGGGTCAACCGCCTGAATTGGAGACTTATGTGGTATAGCAGGCCATGGCATGGGGTTATCCTGCAGATCCTCTTAAAAATCGAACCCGTGTGCTGGGAGAAGAGTGCTGCTTTTACGCCGACCACACGGGGGTAGTCGAGATTCCATGGCTAAGCTGAGAGAAGACCTGGAATGGCATAAGAAGGAGAGAGAGGCTCAGGAAGGGTGGTTTGAGTCATGGTTTAATCAATACCCCTGGTTCACCACCCTGATATCTACTATAGCAGGCCCTCTGATCATACTATTACTGATGCTTACATTCGGGCCCTGCATCCTGAGTCGACTTGTCTCATTTGTCAGAGACCAGATTGGCAGGGTTGATCGGCAAATCACTCAAATTCACTTTATGCAACTGAGAGAAACTAGCAAAGAGCAGCCCTATTCAGAAAGGTATTTCTAATGGGCCTGGGAAGCCTCTTCCTTTATCTGTTGCAGTGACCTGATCCCGTGGCCGGTACCGGAAAACGCAGGAGGAGAAGGAGTGCGGACCGGACCTGTACAGAACCCCCCCGATCACTGAACGAAGACATCCCCATCACCCCTCTACCCTACCCCTGCCCCTCTTTTCTGAGCCATGCTCCATTCTGGTCAAGCCACACTGGGTCCTGCCTGGTTTGGCAGAAATGTCATCAATCCTCCCCTGTGCCTCCTCGTGGTTAAGGAAGTATGCCCTTGCCCAGGATACCCAATGACGGGCAACTTCTGTCACCGCCGCGCACACCTAAGACAGGGGCTAAAGCATTCTCCCCAATGACGGGTACCACGGCGGGGCGACGGACGACCTAAGACAGGGGTCCTGGCGTGCCATAATTGGAAAAAAGGGGTGAGATGTTGCCTACTGACCAAGTAAAAGAATGCTTGATTTTTCATTCCCCCTTTGTCCTGCTCAAAGCTGGGCAACTTCCCAGTATAGGAGGTTTCAGTTTGGGGGACAAAGCTGGGCAGCTTCCCAGTACATGACGTTTCAGTTTGGGGAAAATGCACCCTCGTAAATGATTTGTAAATGATGTACGAGGAACAGCAGTCTCTATGGACATGTCAAAACTGCAACAAAGCAGGCCGCTCCGACCGGTAGCGTTAGGTCGAAAGGGTCACCAGGTGGCTGACCAACGGTGCATGGCTCTGCCCACTGTGACTGACCAACGGTGCATGGCTCTATTCATCGTCCCATCCACTTTCCCACGTCCCATCCCCTTTCCTTTCTTTTGGGTGGCTTGTGGAAACATACTTAAGTCTGTACCTGTGCTCTGAATAAACGCACGCATTCATGCCATCTCCTGAAAGACGGAACCCTGTGTGACTCGAGTGCTGATTTCACCCTGATGGCCCACCCTGGCTCGGCCCCGCAGCGCCGGACACGACATTTAACCAGTCATCCGTTCTCAGGCACTTGGGTTTTTTCCAGATATTCAGGTCAGCCTTTTTGGAAGAGGTTTTTATTATCTATCTTTCTCTCTGTTTGTTCCTGTCTTTGTCTGTCTCTATTTCTGCCTTCTCTCTCTCTCTCTCTCTCTCTCTCTCTCTCTCTCTCTGTCTCTCTCTCTTTGTCTCCCTTTTTGTGGTTTACAATATAGATACTGAAAGGGTATCAGGAATATCCCTTTACCTAATTTTAACACTCAAGGATTTCAAATTTGGACAAAAAACAGAATTGTTGTTTCAGGCACGTTGGCCAGAGGGAGAACTGGAAATGGTCTCTGCTATGGATAACCAGGGAACTGCAGAACTGCAATGACTGACCACAGCCTAGGCCCTGCTCTCAGGGTCCAGACAAGTCCTGAAGATCGGGAGGTCTCCCAACCCCAGATAGGGATGGGATGGACACCTGCCTGCCAGGACACTCCTACGGAAGATGAAGGTCCGAGGCCAACTGGGGTCACTAAGCTGGCCTGGTTTCTCATCTTCACAATGGCCAGGCCTGGGTAACCGTGACATGACATGACAGGTAAAATACTCATAGTATTATATGTGTGTCTCCTGGGTGGCTCACCACAGTCTTGGAAGAACAGAGTGGGGGTCTGGTGTTCTTTGGGAGGTCAGGAACTGTGCTCAAGGGCCGCTACTTTTTCTAAGCTGCCAGAGGTCAGAGCTGGCACATGTCCAGCACTCCCCTCACCCTGCCACCTTTATGCCCTAAGAGGAGTCTTCCACCTACCCCGTGACTTTCAGGAATTACAAGATGACATGTATTTCCTAGCCCCTGGGGAAGTACCTTGTGACCCTGGGGGCTCAGGCACCAAATTTCCAACTGTGGGCTAGTGTTGGGTGAGGACTAGAAGGAAGAAGCCCTCCACGTGCTCCCTCCCCTGCCCCAGGAACAGACCCTTTTGCAAGGTACCTGAATCCCATGGCTCTCACAGCGGCAGGTGTCATGCCCTAGACTCACCACACTCTGGAAGACACAGGGGACCCAGAGAGTGTTGGCAGAAGAGGGGACCTGCTTGGTATCCCACTGAGCAGTCAGCCTTGCCCTGGCCGTGTCCCAGGAGCTGCCTGTCAGCGTAGTGCGGAGTGTGAGGATCCCATGGGGGCCTCATTGGGTCTCTGCTGTTTCCTAGCCTGTGAGTATTTCTCTCTTGCATCTACAATGTGGGATCCCCGCCAAACTGACTCTGGAATTGATCTTTTAATGTGGGGTTGAGGGCATTGATTGGTCTAGGATGTTGACTCCCAAGTTCCAGGTAAAGCCCATATGTTTCCTTTGGTATTTGGCATGTGGTTCAGTGAGGATGTTGGGAATTTTCTACTGTGAAACTATGTAGACAGAAGGGCATCATTTCCCAGACCAGACTACCAGTGAAATGTTAGTTTTTCTCTCCTTGATGGCCTTGGTATTCTCTTGGGCTCCTGGCAAAGAGACCCCCACACAGACACTGCTTGATGCTTGATGCAGTCACAGGTGGGTCCTGATCTCATCCTGGACATTCATCTTACTAAAGCTTCAGTTTCCCAGTGATTGTCCTTGATTCAAACATTCTCAAATGTGCTTCACGTGGAGGGCCTTGGTTGGACCTCGGACAGGCGCCAGGTGACCCTGATTTGGACAAGGGAAGGCCTAAGGTCCCACATGAGATATGGTCCAGAGTACATCATGGGACAGTCTCTGGCCAAAAGAATGGTCACAGACCCCTTGAGTCTGGGATAGACAAAATAAAACTGGCCCCAGGTTTGGAGTCTGGGGAGTAGGAGCAGATGACATGGGCCAGGAAAAGCCAACAGATCTGACCTTACATGCCTGACTTTACATTGAACTAAATTTGAAGGGGCAGATTAAAGGAATCTGTAATTCTCTTACCGAGCTTATGCAAGACGACAGGCAACATTGATGAGAAGAAAATTTCACCATTGCTGTAAACGTTTAACTTAAGAGGTGAGGAAACAGAAACATCTGCATCAGCAACTTCTAACCGTGTCCAAATGTAGAACCGTGGGTCTTCTGGCAGGGAGAGCTGGAGGCATGCTGGGTGTGAGCAGGGCAAGAAACGCTCGGGTACTGAGGGTCTGCCCCAACGGCACTGTTGCCAGCACCTAGACTAGCCTTGGTCTCCTTGGTCACAAATACTAACAGTAATAGAAATGGGGAGTTGTGCTGAGCCCCCAGGGTCGACTCTCTGGTGCACTGAGCTAAGACCATGGATTGCCTGAGGCTGCCAAAGCAGATGCAAACTCTGCTGGTACCTGTAGAGACCAGACAGGGGAAGGAGACAGAGTCTGGTTGGGGAGGCGGGGTGCGGGGCAGGAATCCTGACAAAGGTCACCAGCAAGTGCAGATCTGGGTGCTAGTTTCATCTTGATTGACAGTTGACCCTTGATGAGCATGGAGTCATTGAGAATATACCCTGGATGGTAGGATCATGGCGGGGGAGGGGGGGGGCAGGGGGAGGATGTGCCTGCTAACTGTGCTCTGCTCCTTTGCCTGAGCAGCCCAGAGGTGAAGAAACATCACCCCATCCCCAGGGCTGATTCTGGTCTCCTCACTGCTCTGTGTGCCCCAGAGGCCAGATGGGGGCTGTGGTGATTGCGAACAGGAAGAGGGTCTCTGACTCAACTGGCCACCCAGGTAGAAAAACGCCTTACAGGTCCAGAATGCAATGGGCATTAAGGGTCCAGAACTAAAATGATTCCCTGGCTGCAGTTGCCTTTTCAATCAATGGGCCCTGGGCCTGCTCAGTGCCCAGCAGGGAGGAAAAGCTGTTTTCTCCAATGAGGAATGAACGCTGCTCTACTCAAACCAGTCAGGAGGGGGAGGGGGCTTTGAGCCAGTTGAAAGAATGAACTCGAGAAGGGCCAGGGAGCTGGAGGCTGGTCAGGCCCAGCCGTGGTCAGGTTTGGCCACTCCTGAGGGCCTCACTGTAGAATGGACATCTCTCAGAGTCAGGCCAGAAATGAGAAACAATCCCAGAGAGTCACTCATCACTAAGCATCGCCAGAAGATTAACCTGCAGGTGCTAGTTTGTCAGGATCAGCCGCAGCGGGGTGAGCTAAGGGACTCGCAAATGATTCTGTCTGCCAAGCCTAAGGGAGGGAACCAAGCAGGAAGCAAGAGGCAGAAGCGAAAAACTAGGCAGGACCTCTGAGAGACCCACTCTAGGAGGTGGAGAAGATGGATGAGCCAGGAATCACCGAATTTGACAAGAATCAAATGTGAGGTTTGCTCTGACAAAATGGTGACCAGAACCAAATGGCAACCGGCTGAGTGGACAGCAACATTCCTGGTGTCAGAGATCACCTTGTCCCAGGTGAGGAAGACAAGACTTAATGCCCACTTGGTGACAGGAAGCCACCAAGCTTCATTCCATGTTCCTTACCATTGACCCACGAACAGATGACTAGGACCAGACCAAGACAACTTAAAAGCCCCCTGAGTCTAACCCAGGGCGCGGGTGTACCATTGCCTCACCTGAGGTTCGGAGAGTCCGCCCGGGAGCCCCCCAGTAAGCTACTCCTATTTCCTTAACTTTATTTATATGTCGCTGTCCCTCTGTCTGACCCAGATGGGGTTCCCAAATCTCTCACCGAGCAAGAGACTAAGGGAGAGCAGGTTACCCGAGTAGGATGGAAGGGGCTCACGGCAACGCTCGAACATTGAGCGTAGAAACTGGAGTCACCACTGTGGGAGCACCAGAGAGCAGTAGGCACCACTGCATGTTAGATAAAAGTTGTTACCGCAGAATCAAGGTAGCCTGTAAACAACCTACATAATCATGCTGTGGCCTGCTACTGCCCCTTTGGGGGATAGCTGGGAAGAGCCTGCACACATGGAATACACTAGGATGCTTCCAGCAAATTCTTGGGTGCCACCTGTCTTGGTGAGACTCTGTATGATCCTAAAAGGAAAAACTCCAAAGACAGTCGTTCAATGGGAGAACAGCTCTCACCACCGGCAAGGGGTGAGAGGGCTCAAGCCGCTGATTCCCACAGTCTCCCAGCTCCCCAAACCTCAAGGCAAACCTGGACTTGGTGTTTCCAGAGCCCAGGGGCCCAGAGGCAGGACAAAGAGAACTAAGCCCAGAGCCCCAGTAGAAGCTTCGAGAGGGTGTGCAGGATATGTGTGAGGTGTGAAGATCCATGAGAGTGAACGGGCGGCCCCAGGCCCATGGTGCAGTTAGAGGGGAAGGGCTATGAACTGGGCACCGAGGGGTAAACCGGGACCAGCCTGTGCCTGCCCTGAACAGCCCTACCAGGCTGATCCCTGGTGCCTCCCCGAACCCTGGTTCCAATCCAAGTAGGAATGTGACAGGCAGGAAGGGGCATGGCTGACCAAATTCCTGGAAATTACTGGAACAGGATGGCTCTGCCTTCTGAGGCTTTACCATCTGGTCTGATACATGAATCTGGACACACTTCTTGTCACCAGTAGAGTGTCACTCAGACAAGGCTGTCCCAACAGGTCAAGGTGTGCAGGAGCAAAGAGGAGTCGGGGCCCGGTTCTCTATTACATGGGGTCTGACCGTGCTGTGATGGTGGCAGTGGGACTTGTATTAGGGAATCTGATGGTCCACAAAGAAGTGGGGTGCTATTATCAGGGATCAGCTCCGTACAGACTCGGGGACACTAGAAACATGTTCCATCCACGGCCCCATCCTGCTCCACTGATAACACACTGTCTTCCTGCTAGGGTGGGTGCCATCCAGGGGGAGCCTGGCTGAGGGGACAGCACCTTGGACCCACCTGCTGCATGAGCACTTTCAAGTGCTCATCCTGAGAAACCTGATGTGGCCACTAGGAGGCAAAGTGGGGTCTGTCCCTGGTGCACTGCAGAGGGGAATGGGGAAACAGGCACCAGGGGCAGGGGAGGCCTTGGAGGTGCTGCAGTGGAAGGCAGGGCTCTGGGTGCTGCATCCTGCCCTCCCTCCTGGGGACGCATCCGTGATTGAGACCTTCAACCCTTGGGGTGGACTCTCCTGGGGTCATTGACAGGCTTCACACAGGGGCAGGCAGGTGACGCGTCTTGGCATGGTGACATGGCCGAGGCTTCCCACAATCTAGAAGCAATTGTCAACTACTGGCCAGACCTGCCCCGCCCAGTGACACACACACCCACACAGGCCTGGGATAGATCCATTTATTGCAACAATCGTGAAAATCAGACAGTGGCAGTCAGGGATAAAGCCCGCCTTCCTCCTTCCCTCTTCTCAGCCAGCAATACAAAGTCCCCAAACAGCCCCAAAGAGTGTGTAGAATCTAGTCACTGTATGGTACCAGCGGCCAAGCTTCAGGGCTGTCATGCGCAGAAACAGGACCCCACAATGGGGAGGGGAGAGCTGAGTTGTGACTTCTGACCTCCAAATCATTGTTTGCTAGTGCTGGGGGGATATATCTGCCATCCTGATCCCTTGGACCTTGTGGAGGGGGACATTTCTTCCCTCCGATCCCTCGGACCTTGTGGAGGGGGACATCTCGGCCCCTCTGATCCCTCGGACCTTGCGGAGGGGGACATCTCGGCACCCCGATCCCTGGCGTCTAGTGGTGGGGGGCCATCTCTGGCTTCCCCGATCAATCGTGTCAAGTGGTGGGGGGGGCATTTCTGGCCCCCCCATCCCTGGAGTCTAGTAATTGGGGGGCATCTCTGGCCCCCCCAATCCATGGCTTCTATTGGTGGGGGGGGCATCTCTGGCCGCCCCCGATCCCTGGCTTCTAGTGGTTGGGGGGTATCTCTGGCCACCCCAATAACTGGCGTCTAGTGGTTGGGGGGGCATCTCTGGCCCCCCCATCCCTGGTGTCTAGTGGGGGGGGGCATATATGGCCCCCCATCCCTTTCGTCTAGTGGTGCGGGGGCATCTCTGCCCCCCCGTTAATCCTTGCCATCTAGTGGGGGGGGAATCTCTGGCCCCCCCAATTCCTGGCGTCTAGTGGGGGGGCATCTCTGGCCCCCCCTTGATCCTTGCCCTCTAGTGGGGGGGAATCTCTGCCCCCCCCTGATCCCTGGCGTGTAGTGGGGGGAGCATCTCTGCCCCCCTGTTAATCCTTGCCATCTAGTGGGGGGGGAATCTCTGGCCCCCCCAATCCCTGCCGTCTAGTGGTGGGGGGGCATCTCTGGCCCCCCCTTGATCCTTGCCCTCTACTGAGGGGGGGAAATCTCTGGCCCCCCCCGATCCCTGGAGTTTAGTGGTGGGGGGGCATCTCTGCCCCCCCCCTAATCCTTGCCATCTAGTGGGGGGGAATCTCTGGCCCCCCCCGATCCCTGGCGTGTAGTGGTGGGGGGGCATCTCTGCCCCCCCGTTAAACCTTGCCTTCTAGAGGGGGGGAATCTCTGGCCCCCTTGATCCTTGCCCTCTACTGGGGGGGGGAATCTCTGGCCCCCCCCCGATCCCTGGAGTTTAGTGGTGGGGGGGCATCTCTGCCCCCCCGTTAATCCTTGCCATCTAGTGGGGGGGGATCTCTGGCCCCCCCTTGATCCTTGCCCTCTAGTGGGGGGGGGAATCTCTGGCCCCCCCTTGATCCTTCCCATCTAGTGCGGTGGGAATCTCTGGCCCCCCCTTGATCCTTGCCCTCTAGTGGGGGGGAATCTCTGGCCCCCCCTGATCCCTGGCGTCTAGTGGTGGGGGGCATCTCTGCCCCCCCTTAATACTTGCCCTCTAGTGGGGGGGGAATCTCTGGCCCCCCTCCGATCCCTGGCGTCTAGTGGGGGGAGCATCTCTGCCCCTCCTTAATCCTTGCCCTCTAGTGGGAGGGAATCTCTGCCCCCCCCGATCCCTGGCGTCTAGTGGTGGGGAGGCATCTCTGCCCACCCCGAATCCTGGCGTCTAGTGGGGGGGCATCTCTGGCACCCCCATTTCATGGGGTCTATTGGAGGGGGAAACTGTGCCCCCTGATCCCTGGGGTGTCTAGGGGTGGGGACATTTCTTACCCCACATCTCGGGGTCTAGTGGATGGAGACTTTACTGTCCCCCTGATTTCCTGTTTCTTGAGATGGAGAATAGTTGTGGCTTTGCCCTGATCCCTGGTCTTGCAGTGAGGGATATCCCTGGTTCTAGTGGAGGGAGAAGAGCAAAGGGCAGAGGAAGAAGGCAGAACTCGGGTGGCGTGGGGAGGACGGGGCTGGGCTAGATCAATTGGGTGAGAGCGGCAGGGTGCGTCGGTGCAGTAAAATCGAGGTGTCAGCGGGGTGTCAGGCTGCCAGTGGAGCTCTTGCTGACCAGCTGCGTTTTTTGGATTTTCGGCGGGTCATTACAGGACCTGGGTCCGATGACGGTGGACTCCTCTTCCTTAAGGACAGCAACAGGAGCGTCTCTGGATCTCACACAGGCCATGGTCCCTGCCCCCTGGGACTTGACTGACTCCTCCAGCTCCTGGACTCTGGCACTCCTCCTGCCTGGCCTCCTGTGCCTCCTCCTTGTCTGTGGCCTCCAGCTCCTCACGTTTTGTGTCCAGGAGCACCTGTGTGTTGTTCGTCTCCACGCCAATCCCTTTGGAGTAGATGGGATGTGGGGCAGCATAAGGGTCTCAACCAAGGAAGGGAGGTGGGGGGCTGGGGGTGGGGCCGCCTGGCTCCCCTCCCCAGTAGCCCCGCCCTCTGACCCACAGGGGCTTCTCCCTGTCACTCACCCTTTTCCGGGACTCCTCTCCACTTTACCAGGTTCTGCAGCTGCTGTTTCTGCTGCTGAGTCCCACAGAAGAGCACCTGGGGTGAAGGCACTAGCTGAGGAGGCAGGTCTAGGGCCTTCCTGCCCCAGAGCCCATGGCCCCTCTCTCACCTGGTCTCCCTCAGCTCCCTGATGGCGGCCTCCAGCAGGGCCTGCTGCCTTGGTGGCACCTGCAGCAGCTGGTCTATGGGCTGCTTCTGCCGCAGCATCCGCTGGTTCAGCTGCTCCTCCTTGGAGCCCAGGTGACAGCGGGCATCCAGGTGCTCTTGTCGGCAGCTATGTGCATTTCCAGGTACCAGCAGAATCGGCCCCAGGGAGGCCACTAGCACGGCACCTTTTAGTCCTGCCCTGGCATCTGTGGGAGGTAGGACAGTGTCTGTGAGGACAGGCAGGAGGACCGACTACATCCCAGCCAGGAGATGCAGGGCTCAGACCCTCAGCCACAGGCCCCCATGGCGTCTTTGTCCTAGAGCCTAGGAGTTGGGTCTCCCTCTGCCTCGGACCCTGACTCCTACCTGGCAACTGCCAACTCCAGACCCCTCTGTGTAGTGTGGGCCAGTCAGTGCCACCACAGCCCTCAGGGCATTCTGACCTGTCCTTCCTGCCATCACCCAAGGCAGGCTCTTGGCCTCACAGGGGGTCTCACCAGCCCATTTCACAGACCAGGAAAGTCACAGCCCAGAAGACTGAATGGTTATGCCCCAAGAATACCCCAGGGTGGAGGGGAGCTGATGGTCAGCAAACCCCTGCCCCCTCTCTCAAAACTCTTCGAGTACGGCAACTTTTCGTGGGCTCGCAGTGAAGACATGTTGGAATGATAGGTGATAATTGGAGATGATAGGAGACTCGTTCAGCTCCAAGACTGCGGAATGTTACCCAGACCCCTTCCACTGTTACAGAGACACAACTCGAGCCTGGCCGGGCTCCCGGCCGGCCACCACACAGCCCTCAGACTCCAGGCGGCGCTGCGCCCGCTGCTCTCACCCCAGCTCAGTCCCCTCGGCCCCCACTCGCATCCGCAGTTGTTCTCCGGGTTCACCCGTTGTTCCTGGAACCTCCTGCCTCCACCTGTCCTTCGAAATGTTTTCAACGATGTGGCTGTTTCGGGGGCACCGAGAGGCCGGTAAACCTGAGAGGAAGCAGACAGTCAAGGACCCCAGACCTTCAACCCCACCCAAACTTCATGGTCCACAGCCCCGACTCTTGGTTCCTCCTGCTCATCTCGGGGGCTGCTCATTTCTCACCGCCATCTGCTGCTCCGGGCACCTTACTAAGTAGATTCTTTCCTGCTTTGGACCCACTGGAGCCCTCCTGGCAGTGCTGGCAGGGACACGAGGGACAACTAGAAACAAGCGTTCTATGTCCCGGCCCTAGAGCTCTCTGCATTTTCAGGGTTGTAACATTCTGGGGAGTGGACAGCTGACCCCATTTCCTCTGGCTGCCCGCAGAGCAGGACACAGGTGTGAAGGGACAGAGAGACTCGCCCAGCTCCTGCTCCCAGCCGGTCTCCCGTGTCACAATGCCCCATTCACAGGACCCCTCCCTGGAATCTCGAAGTCAGTCCTCCCCGACTTGCCCTCCTCGGACATCACAGATTTCAAGCTCCTGGTGCTGTGCACCAGCCCAAATCATTCAACCCTTAAGGATGACGCTCTGCATTGCAAACTTCTGCCTTTATCAGATACACTTGATGTTTTAAAATTCTGTTCCTTCAGCTCTTTCTGTCCCAAACAATAGGGGAAGGGTGTTTTTGCACAGTTAAACCCACTGCCAGGAGGGTCTGTGGTGAGGTTTCTGGGAGTCGGGACCCTGCTTTGACTCCCCAGCTCCTCAGTGATGCCCTGAGCTCCCACCCCCATTGTTTCCTGAGCTGGGTGGGCCAGCGTCCAGCCACCCAGGTCTTTGGTCAGCGGGAGCCCAGGAGATCCTATTCTGGTGGCAGGAGGAAACAGGGCCTGGAGAGAGGGTCTCTGGGGACTCCCATCCCAGAGTCCCGGGAGACCCTGGCGAGGACAGAAGTTGCTGGAGGACAAGACTGCCTGAAAACGTGGCTGTCAATGGGCGGAGGCTTTAACCTGGGCCTCCTGGCCACACACTGACCAGTGCAGAACCAGCGCATGGCCCAGGGCTGGCGGGTTAGCACCGACCTAGCACTTTTTCTTCCCATCTTTTCATGCTCTGCCAATTTCCAATGATCCCCTAGGGAAAGGAAATCGTTTTCCCTTGGCCAAGGAGGGGTAGATGGTTGTAGCCAAGTGCCGTTTTGAAAATCGGATGCTCTGAATGAGTGTTTCCTTTAAGCCCTGAGATCCTTCCAAGTACTGCTTCATTGACTCTCATGGCCTGTGTACATACCTGAGAGGTTTGGGGTTTGTGGGGATCTCTATTTTCTCCAGCCTTTGTGATCAGGAGACCCTGCAGTGCCAGGGAACATTCTTGACCTCATGCATCCCAAGCCTGTACTGAGTCTCCTGAGACTTCTCTCTGGCCTTCTGGACAGAATTTTAACTCAAAAAGTGGAAAATGCCATGGACCATGCAAGGACAGCCCACAAACCGGAAATATCTCAACATTTAGGTGGGAAAGCAGGGGTGAGGAGGCATTCTCCACTCCTCTCTCCGGGGGTATAGTCTAAGGTGGAGGGTGGGGAGGTGGTCATTTCTTATTGCTACTCTTTGGACTATTTCTATGGGGGTGAGTATTTCTGCTCCTGGGACTCCTTATTGTGTAGTGTTGGAGGACATGTCTCCTATCTGAGCTCTGTTCTCTGTTGTGGGACATTTCTCCCCCCAGAGCTCTTGTTTCTAGTTTGGAAAACAATTTTCCCCAACATCCCTAGTGTTTTTTTCTGGAGGAAATTTCAGCTCTGCTCATCCCTGGTGCCGAGTAATTGTGAACATTTCTGTCCTCGGAACCCTGCTGTCTATTGTGAGGGGTAACCTCTGCACTCCATGTCACTGGTGCCTACTGCTTGGGGCCTTTTTTACCTCCCAGACCACTAGTGTCTATTATTGGGGGACATTTCTGCCCCCCACATCCCCTTTGCCCAGTGTTGGGGGACATTTCTGCCTCCAGATGCACGGTCTTCCCCACACCGCCAGCTTGTCCTTCTTGACTGTTACCACCTCCAGCTCCTCAGGCTTTATGATCTCCACTGTGTTCGCCTCCACTTCAGTGCCCTTGGATTGACTGAAACTGGATAGACTGCGGGGCAGCCCCAGGCTCTCAGCCAACCAAGGGAGGTGGAGGGCTCGGGAGCAGGGTCCGCCTGGTTCTGCCCCCCCCCCCCCGGGTGTCCTGCCTCTTGACCCCCACTGTGGGCTTCTTCCTCCTGAGGACTCTGACACACATTTTCAGGACAATTTTCTGTCAAAGCAGCAGCCAAGTCCTGCCCTGAGTCAGGCCACTATGGACTGTCCAAGTGGACTGTCACTGCTCAGGCAGAGTCACGACTGGAGACCCAGTGCTGTCACCTCCTTCCCCTCCCTCACCCCTACCACCTAACAGGGAAATCCCTCTTATGGCCTCTAAGAATTTGAGCAGTCCTTCCTTAGGGCACTGGGAAAAGGCCGGCCCTGTCTGCTTGCAGCACTTTTCTTTGGGTGTTAGCACCACACCCAGACATGCTCAGGCTTTACCCCTGACTTAGCTCAGGGACCATACCTAGTGGAACTAGGGGGGCCCATTGATCCAAAGTCAGCAGTGTGCAAGACGATCACTTTATCTGCTGGACTAATGCCCTGCTCCAAGCGGTATTTTTTTTTTCAGCTGCTTCCCACCTAAATCTCCTTCCTGTAGAGTTGGGCTCCCTTAAAGATGCCTCACTCCCCCTTCTGTACGGCACCATGCCCAGGGAGACAGCCCCGTGGAACCCGAGGCTTCCACTCCCGAGCACTTTCAGACTTTTCAAGAATGGGCCCCAGGGATATTGCAGGGTTTAAGGTGCTTGCCTTGATGCGGTCCAGCCCTGTTCAAGTCCTGATACTAGGATCTCCTGAGCCCTGCTGTAGAGGAGAGTGCACCTCTACCCACATTTCTCGCAGGCTAATTTCAGACAGGCTACCCTGGGGAGCAGGATCTGCAATGAGGCACAGGGTCTGGGAGAGACGAGACAGGCACTGAAATCACCCGGGATGGCCCAGAGGTGGTCTGTCACACTGTTCAACGTAGAAACCTGGGAAAATCCCCCGAATTTTCCTACGTTATTGATATGCTCCAGATCCTTCTCTGCACCAAGAAAGCTTGGTCATTTCCTGTTCCATACTCTCCTGTCAGCTGCTTGCTAATACCCCGTCGCCCATCAGATCTGCTGTAAAACTGATCTCTCGCCTTGTGCGGTGTTCAGACTTTGGAGCTGTTCATTCCATTACCACTATTATCTCATCATGTTCTCCCACATTCCAAAATGTGCTTTTTTTTCCTTTATGGGTCACACCCAGCGATGCACAGGGGTTACTCCTGGCTCATGCACTCAGGAATTACTCCTGGTGGTACTCAGGGAACTATATAGGATTCTGGGAATCAAATCCAGGTCAGCCGTGTGCAAGGCAAACACCCTACTCACTGTGCTATCACTCCAGTCCCTGCTGCTTGGTTTTTAGTTAGCTTCAGGCAGAAATTTTGGCAAAGTTCGTATGAGTTCATAGTCGTTGAAAATTCAAAGTTATATTAGTGGTACAATTCTCATTTGTGAAACAACAAAACTCACTACCAAGCAGGGGAGAAAGTAAGACAAGACCAAAAGGAAAAAGAGCAACACCCAAGCAGTGGCACCTGGTGCCCAGGAGGAGTTGGCAGAGATCAGGGCAGCTGGGTGGCACTGCCACTCGTCCAGTGGAGACAGCACTACCACAGTGAAGTGGTTAAGGCCAGACCCCAGCACCTCCAGTGTGCCCTTGGTCTAGAGGAGGTGAGAACTGGCAGGGCAGACAAGGGGCAGGGAGAAAGAGGGGAGCCAGAGCAGGAGCAGGAGTCAGGGGTGGAGGATGCGGAGGGGCAGAAGGCAGGCCCCAGATCATTGCCCCAGAGGGCCATGACATGCTGCAGGAGAGAACAAAGTGCCAATATGACACCAGACAAACTGTGCCCCTCTGTGAATGGGAGTGGCAGACATTAAATGTTGGGTAGCTTCCTGAAATGTCTACTGACACCAGGACCACTAGGACAGTCTGACAGAGTCACAGGAAGTCCCCAGGCAGGCAGGGAAGGCAGAGTAACTTGGTACCTACACTCCCAAGAAGAGCCTCGTGGAAACGGTCGCCCCATGACCTCAAGACAGGGCAACATAGGAAGCAGAGCTCAATGAAGGTATCGGAGGTGCAGCCCTTCCCGGCTTTTGCTGGGCCTGAGAATCCACGGTCTCAGGAGATGCTGGGGGTTCCATATGGAAAACAAGGCTCGCCCTGTTCCCCACTTTAGTATCTTATTGGCGTTCGATCTCCCGACAGAGCTAGAAGAGCAAATAAATGTCCACCTTGACACTGTGGATTCCCCCTTTGGAAAATACCCTCTCCAGGCGCTCTCTAATTGCAGTATCATGCCCCTCTGCTGGTAAACTCATGCTAGGAGTGAGCCTCCAAAGACAGCCGCAATATCTGGTAGCCCATGAGTTGTGGCTAGGGATAGGGAAAGATACTGCGCAGGTCTGGGAGGCAGGAATAGTGGTGGGATGCAGCTCAACTGGGAGCAACCCATTGGCCTCAGTTGAGAAGTCATGACCAGCGCCGAGTCAGTGTGTTCGCTCCTGCTGGTCACCTTGTGGTACCCAGCCCTTCCACTCTCTTGAGTCTGTTTTCCTCTAGTGCCCAATGATTGACCGGCCTGAACCTCAAAAGATGTGTTTCCCCCTTTGCAAATTGTTCCAGGAAGCAGACCCCTGTTTGCGTTTGGGCCAAAGGATCCAGAGACAGGAGGAAACCTCAGTTACTGTGGACCCATTGCCCAAGGATTCAAAAACTCGACCACCTTCTTCAGGAAGACCCTAGCTCTGGACTTAAGAAAATCCTCGTTGGGGCCCTGGAATGGACCATCCTGCAATCTGTAGATGATAAGGTCTTAGTGTCAGAAGCCCAAGAGGACTGAAAGAGAGCCTCAGAGGCACTGCTCCAGCTCTTGGTTGAGGCTGGGCACCAGACCTCCTGGAAGAATGAGCATTTAGAAGTGAAAAAAAGAAAAATAACCCCAAAAAACCCTTTCTAATCAGCAGTAGGGCCCAGAGGCAAAGAGGTTGATCCTCTTAGTGCCTGAGAAAGGGCACCAGGTTCTAGGTGCCCTGACCCAGGGTAGGGCCATTGGCAGAGGTCTGGGAATACCTGTCTCTGAGGCAGGGGGCTCTGATCTCTCGCTGTGCCACAGAGGTAAACAAACTATCTACCTCCAGGTCCCCATTCAGGGGTGACACTCATGACTAACAAAGGGCCCCAGTGGCTACCAATTGCCCAGATGGCACAGTCCCTGGGATTATGATGTGAAAACCCACATCTAACTTTTGCAACTCTAGATTAATCCCCTAGCCTTTCTGCCTACCGGATGGGACCCCATCCTCTGACTTGCAAGAAGCAGTGGATTACATCTCTTGCTCAGAACCACTGAAGGGTTCAGGAACAGTTTCCAACCTGAGTGGCATCTGGGTAAAGACCATAATAAAGAAGCCCTGAATCCCTCTGGAAAGGCTGGGGGGGAGGGGTGCGCTCCGAGAGGGATAGGGACAAGCGCGAAACATGGTGAGACCCCATGATCTCTTAATTTTCATATTAAAAATTGAAATTTATTTCTTTGGATTTTTTACTGGTTCTTTATTTTATGTTTGAGTTTGTTCCTGCACATATGGATGTGTTGGAGGCTGTGTAACTATTTTTTTATTCAAGAATTTTTTTTATTATTTTTTTATTAGTGAAACACCATGAGGTACAGTTGTAGACATAAATTTTTTGCTTGGGTTTCAGTCACACAATGATCAAGTACCCATCCTCCACCACCATGAGTCCCAGCATCCCTCCCACCTCCCTTCCCCCTCCTTTCCCAACCTACCTCTGTGGCAGGGGATTCCCCCTTGTTCTCTCTCTCCTTTTGGGTGCTGTGGTTTGCAAGAGAGGAACTGAGTGGTAGTCATGTTTGGTCTACAGTCTACTTTCAGCATGCTTCTCCCACCCTGGGAGGATCCTCCCAGCACCCTTGATTTGGTGCCCTCTTCTCTAGCTGAGCTTCCTTGGAGACTGTGTAACTTCTTTAATTGCAGAGTACGAGTCTCAATGTTGTTCTGTTTGGGTCATCTCGCCACTCCTAGTACGCAGCATCCCTGCCATGGGGGCACGTCTGCAATTGCTTTGTGTAGCCCCATAGCCTCATAGCCCCATAGCCCCATTCCTCAATGGGAAGGGGCAGAGGAGGGGAGAAGGGAGGGGGCAGGAAGGAGGAGGGGGAGAGGAGAAGGGCGGGAAGGAAGAGGGAAGAAAGACAAGGTTGGGGTAAATGAATATATTTTGACAGGGTAGGTAAAAGACGGAATTACAGGTGAGTAAGAATTCTGTTGAACCATTTCTGACTCTTGGGGGGAACACAACACTTTCAGGCAGGTCACTTTGTGCCCTGGGATGGGTGTCTGCAGCCTCCTTACCTCACGGGCATCACAGTCTGTCTGATCTTCTGCCAACACAATTTGTCTTTGACGGGTTGTTGGCTTAGGTCTCTCTTGGATCTGGGTGTGATTTCCACCTCTAGGTGAAAGGGAGGGTGAGGTGTGCATGGGGTGTCTTTAGGAAGGACACTGCCTTCTGGTTCTCACAGAACACTTGGGGTTCCAAGGCGGGTGTAGCCCGTAGGATGGCGGGGATCAAACCCATATCAGCCACGTGCAAAGCAACAACCTACCACTGTAGTATCGCTCCAGCCCTTGAATTTCTTCTTGGAGGAAGTTTCTGTTCATTATTCCTCTCTGCATTTGTTTGATGGGGTTGGGAGATATTTTTTTGGTAAAGTTCTACCAATGTGCTATATAACTTGGATATTAGCCTTTCATCAGCTAGGTATTGGGTAAATAATTTTTCCCATTCTGTGGGCTATCTTAGGAGCTTAGATGCCATTGCTTTTTTTTTTTAAATAAAAGTTTTACTTTGGTGTATCTTTGATTTTTCTGTTCTCTTTTCATGCTTTATATTTTGCTGACTTTTTTGCAAATTTTTATTTTGTTTTTATAAAGTTGTTTACAATAATTTATTACATTTAATATGCAAACACCAATTCCACCACCATCGTACCTTCCCACCACAGTATTTTGAATGTTACCACTCCAAATCTTAGAGGTACTCTCCTGGGGTCATTGACATTGTACTCAGGGGCATGCAGATGACAGGCTCTAGACATGGTGAATCCCATGGCAAGGGCCACCCACAATCTAGAAGCAACTGCCAACTGCTGGCAGGACACACCTCGCCCGAGACACATACCCACAGGGCCTGGGATGGATCAATTTATTGAAACAAGCTTGGAAATAGGACAGTGACTGTCAGAGAGTGACCCAGCATGCCTCCTTCCTCTCTCTTCTCCTCAATTCATTAGTGCCCAACCAGCCCCCAAAGAGTGTCTAGAACTGGTTGCTCTGATGTTTCCAGCCCCCATTAGCTTCAGGGCTGCCATATGGAGAAACGGGACTGTGTACTGGGGAGGGAGAGCTCCCACCTCAAGCCCTTGTTTGGCTTTTGGAGCTATCATGACTGAAGTTTGAGTGTGGCCCAGTTTAAATTTCTGCTCCCAACATCCCTGGTGCCTAGAGGTAGGAGACATTTTTGTCCTACTGATCCCTACGGTCTAGTGTTGGGGGACCTTTCTGCCCCTTGATCCCTAGGGTCTAGTGCTGAGGGAAAGTGGAAGAGTGGGGAGGAGGGAGGAAGGAGGAGGGTGGGAAGAACTGGATCAGGGCTAGATTAGTTGGAATTGAAGAACACAGAGTACATCATCAGGGTAGAAAAAGTGGATTAATGGTGAACAAGCTTGCCAGCTGAACTCAAGCGGACGAGCTGGATTCTGGTTATTTGTGGGCAGGTCATTACAGGATCCGGATCTGAGGTCTGCGGCCTCCTGTTCCTCACAGACAGGAACAGGAGGGTCTCTCTGGGTTCTTGACACAATCCATCATCCCGCTCCCCAGGTCTGGACACCAGACCTTAGTCTCAGACCTTAGTCATCCAGATCCTTAGTCTTCTCACACGCCACCAGCCTGTCCTTCATGACCATCACCTCGACTTCCATAGAGGTCATGGTCTAACAAACCTCCGCTATGTTCACCTCCAACTCTGTGTTCTTCGACACTGGATTGACTATGGGGCACTCCAGGGTCTCAGCCAAGCAAGGAAGGTGGAGGCATCTCAGGGGTCCCGCATGGCTCCACCTCCCATATAGCCCCACCTCCAGATCCCCATCAGGAACTTCTCCCTCCTGGAGACCCACCGCACCGCTCACCCTCTTCAGGGTACCCTTGGAATTCCAGCAAGGCCTAGGGCTCAGTTGCTCCTGATTTCAGGACTGAGGATCCCCTAAAGATGAAGGCACCAGGTGAGTAGGCAGGTCTAGGGCCTGATGCGCCTTCCTGTCCCTGAGCCCCTGCCCATCCCCTCACCTGGGTTTCCCTCAGCTCCCTGAAGGTGGCCTCCAGCAGGGCCTGCTGCCTTGTTAGCACCTGCTGCAGCTGGTCCATGAGCTCCTTGTGCCTCAGCACCTGCTCAACCTTGGAGCCCATGTGAGTGGGCCATTCAGGTGTGGGGTTGCAGCTGTGTGCTGCTTTTGGTACCAGCAGAAGCATTCCAGGCTGCAGGCACTGCACCTTCTCGTCTTGCATGCACATCTCTGTCATGAGACAGGGTCGAAGGCTGTCCAGATCCCACCACAACATTCAGGGCCCAGACACACACACACAGGCCCAAGGAAAACAGTACATGGGGTTACCTGTCCCCTGCACATTCCGCTGGGGGTCTTTCTCCAAAGACCTAAGAGAGGGGGCCTCCCTATACCTCGATCCCGCAGACTCCCTGCTACTAGGACCCTCTCTGTTCAGTGAGGGCCAATCCACACCCCCACAACCCCTCTAGCCTTTTCTAGATTTTGATATATTATAGTGGGTGGCGTCCTGGCCTGTCCTTCCTCCCACTAACCCAGGCGGGCTCCTACCCTCACAGTGGGTCTCCCCCGGCACCTTCTGTCATTTCTCCATATCCACCTTGTCCTGATTCACTCCCCTTGCAGCTGATCAGGAGCTGACTCTGCAGTAGCACCTGCTCCTCCTCCTGCTTATTCTCAGAGACCGACACTGGTCAGAGGCCACGTCCTACTGCGGGAGGCCGAGATCCCAGTCTTGTTGCTGCCGCAGACACTCACCTGTTTGTCCTCCAGTCCCACCTGTGGGCACAAAGCTGGGAGTGAGGACAGGCAGCCAGGGCATCCTGCTCTGGGTCCAGGAATGTGGAGGTCAAGCACCGACTCCCAGGCCCAAGGCTGGCAGCGCCTGGGCAATCTGTGCCCTGCACTGGCCCCCATGGTCTTGCTCCAGGGGCCTAAGGGATGAGACCTCCCTTGACTGGGGACCCTGTCTCCTATCCTTTGCTCAGGGATGACCCCTAATGGTGCTCAAGGATCCATACGAGGTGCCAGGAATCAGCCCAGGATAGAAGTATGCAAAGCAGACACCTCACCACCTGTTCTAGCTTTTGATATATTACATTTCCTTGTTTGTTTGCTTCTTTGGTTTTGGAACCACAGCAGGGATCATTCCCAGTCATGCTCAAGGGCCTCTATGGGACGCCAGAGATTGAAGTCAGATAGCCCAAGTGCCCTTCCTGCTCTACTATCTCCCGGACTCTTTTATCTTTTTCAAAATAAAAATTTTAAGTTTCCGTTGATTTTTCTACACTGCATCCCGAAAGGAATACCAGTTTACAATGGTGCGTGTGAAATTCCCAAATGCTCCAGCGAGTCCCACTGCAATCAGAACCACCCCTCTAACTCTCCCCCGCTCTCTTTTTGCTATACTTGGACGTTTTTGGAGGGACATACCCAGTGTTGCTCAGGCCTTACTCCTGGCTCTGTACTCAGGGACGACTCCTGGTGGGGTTTCAGGGATCATATGCGGTGCCCGGGGTCACATCTGAATTGTCTGGTCCACAAGGCAAATGCCCTTCCCTCTGGACCACCCCTCGAATCCTGCAAGATAGTTTTCTTGAAAAAAACTTACTCAGTAAGATGTGAAGGGAGGACGTGTTCAAAAGAGCATGTGGGCTGAAAGAGCTGACCACTCACCATAACTTCTAAAGGCCAGTAACTGCCTGTACCTGTCAATCACAAACTGCCACTCGGGAAGGTCCCTTGGGCCTGTCCCCCACCCCCATCTCTGTACCCCGAGAGGCCTCTGAAGGTCCCCTGCAGCATTTTCCCACTTCCACATCTAATGCAAATGAAATTTGTTTGCAATTTATAAATGCCCATACAGAGTTTCCCCTTAAAGTCAATAAAATAATCATTTTTACAAAAGAGATTAAGTAATGACATGTTGAATGGTGCTCAAAGCAGAACACATTTGAACCACTGATCTACTCATCATGCACTGTCTCCAAACTCAAGTCCAGCATCACATTTCCACAATTCTATAAAGATCCCAGTGCCTCAGCTGAGCTCTGGATTTCACCTCAGAAATTCATCTCATCTAATCTATAAATCCAAATATAAGCCATTCTCCTATTCAACTTTTTTTTTCATTGAATGGATGTGAGATAGACCCTTACAAAGCTGTTCATGATTAGGCTTCAGTCATCATTGTTCACCCATCCCTCCACCAGTGTACATATCCCACCTCCAATGTTTCCAGTTTCCCTCCCATCACCCGCCCACCCACCTCTCCACCCAGGCCAGCCTTTTTAAAAAAATTTTTATTAGTGAAACACCATAAGGTACAGTTATAGACTTACAAATTTTTGTGTTTGGATTTCAGTTATACAATGATCGAGACCCATCCCTCCACCAGTGTCCATTCTCCACCACCACAGATCCCAATATCCCTCCCACCACCCACTCCCCCCATCCCACTCTGGCTCTGTGGCATGGCATTCCCTTTTGTTCTCTCTCTCCTTTTGGGTGCTGTGGTTTGCAAAAGAGGCATTTAGTGGCATTCATATTTGGTCTATAGTCTACTTTCAGCATGCTTCTCCCATCCAGGCAGGACCCTTCCAACATCCTTTACTTGGTGCTCCCTTCCCTATCTGAGCTGCCTTTTCCTCCAACATGTATGGCTGACCTCCAAGCCATGGAGCAAACCTCCTGGTACTTATGGCGACTATTCTTGGGTGTTAGTCTCCTATTTTGTTACTTTATATTCTACAGATGAATGCAGTCTTTCTATGTCTGTCCCTCTCTTTCCGACTCATTTCACTTAGCATGGTACTTTCCATGTAGTACCACTTGTATGTAAATTTCATGAATTCATCCTTTCTAACAGCTGCATTGTGTTCCATTGTGTAGATGTACCAAAGTTTCTTTAACTGTTGCCTACTGACCAAGTAAAATAATGCTTGATTTTTCATTCCCCCTTTGTCCTGCTCAAAGCTGGGCAACTTCCCAGGTTTCCAGGCTTTCAGGGATTCCCCACAAAAACCCAAGCAAGGCTGCTATCAATGCGGACAGCCAGGCCATTTCAAAAAGGAATGTCTCAACAACCCCTTGCGGAAGAAGGGGGGACCACCCGGGCTATGTCCCAGATGCAAGAGAGGCAATCACTGGGCAGCCTAGTGTCGCTCCCAACTGGATAACTTAGGCAATCCACTGCCGCAGGGAAACGGCGGGAGGGGCCTGCCTCGGACCCTGCAAGCCTTCAGGCAGGAGGCCGATCAGACATCGGGTCAAAGTATCAGCCCGCTCCCGAGAGCTTCCCTCCCTCTGTCAGGGGCTCCTCAATTCCCAGCTCAGGTCTAGACCTTTATGCCTCTGTCCGGGCGGTACTAACACCACCTATGGGAATTGAAAGTTTGGAGACGGGGGTCTATGGCCCCCTACCGCCCGGCCTCATTCTAGGGTCAGAAAAGGCTCTCCTGCAAGGATTGCAGATATACCCAGGATCTATCACAGAGAGCTACATAGGACAAATTCATGTCTTGGCAGATTCCCCCCGTGGCATTGTGACGATAGAAAAGGGACAGCTGATTGCACGCCTGCTCCTCCTCCCGACGTGGCAAGGCCCCACCTCGACGCTCTCGTTCCAGGGTCACACAAACTTAGACTGCTCAGATAATCCAGCCCAAATATTTTGGATTGCCCATATGGCTTCCCGACCACGCTATGAGCTAAGAATCAACTCAAAGGAATTCTCTGGTCTATTAGGTACTGGGGCGGATGTCTCAGTCATATCCAGTAAATATTGGCCTGCCAACTGGCCTGCCACAATGGCTACAGCTGTTTTGCTAGGACTTGGCCAAGTAGCGCCGAAGTATTGATCTGGGAGGACGCCGAGGGCCATAAGGGCCAGTTCCAGCCTTATATTGTCCCAGACCTCCCCACCAATCTTTGGGGACGAGATATACTCTCAGCTATGGGCGCGGTTCTGGTTACATCACCCAGTCGCTCGCAGACATGCCAGTCTCCTTTAAGACCATAGCCCATATCACTAGTGACTGCCCATCCTCCGGGCAGGAAAATCCCGTGACTTTAATGCCCATTGAGGAGCTGGAAGAAACTAGCCCTTTTTAATCGGGGCCACTGTCGAGCGGCCTCCCACCCCAAATACCTGGAAATCAGATGATCCAGTCTGGGTGGAGCAGTGGCCCCTACCTAAAGAGAAATTACAGGCCGCACATGCCCTAGTGTCTGAGCAATTAGAAAAGGGGCACATTACCCCATCCACATCTCCCTGGAATACCCCAATCTTTGTTATAAGGAAAAGGACAGGCGGGTGGAGATTATTGCAAGATCTCAGAGCAGTCAATGCCACCATGCATCCAATGGGGGCCCTGCAGCCAGGGCTCCCCCATCCCTCCGCTATACCAAAATCCTGGCAATTGTTAGTGATAGATCTTAAAGATTGTTTTTTCAATATTCCATTAGCTCCTAAAGATTGTCAAAGATTTGCCTTCTCTCTACCTTCCCCCAATTTTCAGGAACCCTATCAGTGCTACCAATGGGTAGTCCTTCCCCAGGGCATAATAGTCCCACTATGTGTCAGATATATGTTGCAGCGGTTTTAGCGTCAGTCCGGGCTCATTTCCCCAATGCACTTTTGATCCATTATATGGATGACATCTTAGCCGCCTGCCCCACCAAAGACCTGTTACTTCAACTCTATGATCATGTCCGGGTCGCCCTGGAATCAGCAGGCCTTGTAATCTCCCCGGACAAGGTACAGCTCTCCCACCCATACAGATATTTAGGATACACCATTAACAAGGTGGGAATAGTGCCTCAAAAAATACAGTTTGCCACCTCTCATTTAAAGACTCTACACCAGTGGCAACAGTTTTTGGGAGAACTCCAATGGCTCCGACCATCCTTCTCCCTGCCCACGGGAGAGCTCAAACCTCTTTTTGAACTATTGAAGGGGGATTCTGACCCCTCCTTGCCTTGTCAATTGACCCCAGAGGCATAATAGGCTCTTAGAAAAGCAGAGCATGCCTTAGAAGAAATGCAAATACACCATATTGATTACAATCTACCACTACAATTTATAGTGCTTGCTTCAGAGTTTGCCCCAACTGGAGTTTTCTGGCAGACTGGTCCATTATATTGGGTCCACCTCTCAGCTTCCCCCACCCGAACGGTGATTCCCTATCCCACCTTAGTTTCTCAATTACTCTGGAAGGCCAGAACCACAGGGTGTGCACTCTTTGCTAAGGATATGGACATATTGGTCGTTCCCTATTCCAAAGACATGATTAATAATCTGATGCAATATGATGATTCCTGGTGCCTTTTTGTCTGCTCCTTTAAAGGCCAAATTACACAGGCATATCCCAAACATAAACTCCTGCAAAGCTTCAGGATTTGCCCTATTATCTTCCCTCGAATCATAAAGACCACCCCCCTTCCGGGTGCACGGACCCTCTTCACTGATGGCTCTAAGAGCGGTCGAGCCGTAGTGGTTGATGGGCAGGATGTTCACGCCATACAGCTTGCTGAGACCTCGGCGCGATTTGCAGCAGACATTCCATAATGAGCCCCTCAATATTTACACTGATAGTGTGTATGTTGCTAATATCTTCCCCCGATTAGAAACAGCACCCCACATAGGTGAGGGCTCGAAAATTTTATCTCAATTACAAACATTGCAACTGTTGATTTGGGCCAGAAAGGACCCCCTCTTTGTGGGTCATATTAGAGGACACTCTGGCCTCCTGGGACCCCTTGCAGAAGGCAATGAACGAGCAGATAAAGCTACCCGCTTAATAATGACATCCCTAGAATGTGATAAGGCCATGCAGCTACATAAAAAATTCCACCTTAATGCCCAGTCTCTTCGTTTTCATACGGGTTGTTCCAAAGCTGAGGCTCTCTCCATAACCACTGTCTGTCCCGCTTGCGCTCCTTATATATATTCCCCGTCCCTAGGAGTCAATCCTAGAGGACTGAGAGCAAATGATATTTGGCAAATGGATGTGACCCACACTAACTCATTGGGTAACCGGCATTATCTCCATGTCTCGATAGACACACACTCGGGCATGATTTTTGCCTCACTACATGCCGGGGAAAAAACAAAACATGTTATAGATCACCTTACTGCTGCTTTCTCATATATGGCAAATCCCAGGCAAATTAAAACTGACAATGGACCGGCCTATACAAGCCGCGCTTTTCATTCCTTCTTGTGAAACCTGGGATATTACACATACAACAGGCATTCCCTATAACCCCCAAGGACAGGCTATCTTAGAGCGAGCGCACTGACATCTCAAAACTTACATTTCTAAAACAAAAGAGGGTGAGATCTACCAAGGCTGTCAAGGGCCACAAGCGCTCCTATCCGCAACCTTATTCATTTTAAATTTTTTGCTCCTCGATGATTCAGGCCGCAATGCAGCCCAAAGTCACTTTGCTACTCCGGCTCCCCTTAAAGCAATGGTGAAATGGAAGGATCTGTCCTCAGGAACCTGGCAACCAACGGCAGCAATCCTTGCCAGAGTCAGAGGCGCAGTCTGTGTATATCCAACTAATACAGAAAAACCCATTTGGGTGCCGGAACGCCTGGTCAGGCCAATACACGAGCCCCCCGATCATTTGTCCCCCACAGCTGGGAAAAATAATGAAAGTCACCTCCAGGGTACTTAGCCCTGAGGCGAATTTCCTTCTCTTTTTTCCACAGGAACAAAATGACCACAACAATGCTTGTCACCTGGACCCTCGCTATATTATTAATGAAGGACCCTACCGAACTCATGCCAATCGACACCAACCATTGAAGCAGACCTGGGTCATAAGGAGTGGAGAGGACCATGAGGTTTGGAGTACCATAAGCTGCGACGCAGCACCCCTTAATCAGTGCTTCCCTGACTTATATTTTTCCCTGGAAGACGCCTACCCCTTTCAGGATGGTTTTGAAAGGTCCAGGGCCAGAGCCTCTATGAGACGCAATGGCTTTTTCACCTGCCCCGGGTTCCGGAAAGGCCAATGGAGGAGAACTTGCGGTGGCCCTGAATCTTACTATTGTGCCAGCTGGTCTTGCGTAGATTCTAACGATGGCTATTGGAAATGGTCGGTTGACCACGACCTGGTTAATATTTCTTATGCTGTGCCACTGAGATATGGCTCATATTCTGTACATTACCACCCCCAAATGCTTCTGGTCAAAATCTCCTTCACTGATAAGGGAAGGTCGGAGACCTGATGGGTCAACCGCCTGAATTGGGGACTTATATGGTATAGCATGCCATGGCATGGGGTTAACCTGCAGATCCTCTTAAAAATCGAACCCGTGCAGCAGGTTCCGCTAGGCCCTAACCAGGCACTTGAGGCTCCAAAACCCCCTCTTAAGCCCACCATTACTACCATGGCTGGACCTAAGACGACACAATCTCCTGTTACAGCCGGCCTATCCATCCCAAAACCCAGATTTGGCCCAATCATTAACCCCCTCAGGAGTCTTATCGAAGCCACATATCAGACTCTGAATGCTACTGCCCCAAACCTGACTGAAGCCTGCTGGCTGTGCTATAGCCCCACGCCACCGTTTTATGAGGCTATGGGTATTAACGCATCATACAATGTTAATTACAGAGCCCCTGGAGAGTGGAAGGCCCACCCCTTGGACTAACCATGACCCAAATTAGCGGTCAAGGGACATGTGTAGGTACAGTCCCTCAAAACAAGGAGGAGTTGTGTGCACAGAGTGTGGAGTCCCCGGGATGGAGTAACTCCGCCTGGATCTCACCAAAAATGGGAGCTTGGTGGGCCTGTTCATGTTCAGGATTAACTCCCCACTTGGCAGGCTCAGTATTTAATGTCTCCCAAGAATTTTGTCTTATGGTTATTGTTGTCCCCAAAATTATATACCACCCTGCTGAGGTACTCCTTGACTATTGGTCCAATTCCCCTGATGTCATGCGTAGGAACCGCAGGGAACCCATATCCGCACTAACCATCTCCACTCTGTTTGGCATAGGCCTGGCAGGTGCCAGCACTGACATCGCTGCTCTGGTAACCCAACATTCTGGTATATCTTCTCTAAGAGCAGCTATTGATGAGGACCTGGACCGAATAGAAAAATCTATTAGCCATCTTGAAAAGTCCTTGACCTCCCTGTCGGAAGTAGTCTTGCAAAATAGGAGGGGGCTCGACTTGCTCTTCCTTAAAAACGGAGGGCTGTGTGCAGCGCTGGGAGAAGAGTGCTGCTTTTACGCCGACCACACGGGGATAGTCGAGATTCCATGGCTAAGCTGAGAGAAGACCTGGAACGGCGTAAGAAGGAGAGAGAGGCTCAGGAAGGGTGGTTTGAGTCATGGTTTAATCAATCCCCCTGGTTCACCACCCTGATATCCACTATAGCAGGCCCTCTGATCATACTATTACTGATGCTTACATTCAGGCCCTGCATCCTGAGTCGACTTGTCTCATTTGTCAGAGACCAGATTGGCAGGGTTGATCGGCAAATCACTCAAATTCACTTTATGCAACTGAGAGAAACTAGCAAAGAGCAGCCCTATTCAGAAAGGTATTTCTAATGGGCCTGGGAAGCCTCTTCCTTTATCTGTTGCAGTGACCTGATCCCGTGGCCGGTACCAGAAAACGCAGGAGGAGAAGGAGTGCGGACCGGACCTGTACAGAACCCCCCCGATCACTGAACGAAGAGATCCCCATCACCCCTCTACCCTACCCCTGCCCCTCTTTTCTGAGCCATGCTCCATTCTGGTCAAGCCACACTGGGTCCTGCCTGGTTTGGTAGAAATGTCATCAATCCTCCCCTGTGCCTCCTCGTGGTTAAGGAAGTATGCCCTTGCCCAGGATACCCAATGACGGGCAACTTCTGTCACCGCTACGCACACCTAAGACAGGGGCTAAAGCATTCTCCCCAATGACGGGTACCACGGCGGGGCGACGGACGACCTAAGACAGGGGTCCTGGCGTGCCATAATTGGAAAAAAGGGGTGAGATGTTGCCTACTGACCAAGTAAAAGAATGCTTGATTTTTCATTCCCCCTTTGTCCTGCTCAAAGCTGGGCAACTTCCCAGTATAGGAGGTTTCAGTTTGGGGAACAAAGCTGGGCAGCTTCCCAGTACATGACGTTTCAGTTTGGGGAAAATGCACCCTCGTAAATGATTTGTAAATGATGTACGAGGAACAGCAGTCTCTATGGATATGTCAAAACTGCAACAAAGCAGGCCGCTCCGACCGGTAGCGTTAGCTCGAAAGGGTCACCAGGTGGCTGACCAACGGTGCATGGCTCTGCCCACTGTGACTGACCAACGGTGCATGGCTCTATTCATCGTCCCATCCACTTTCCCATGTCCCATCCCCTTTCCTTTCTTTTGGGTGGCTTGTGGAAACATACTTAAGTCTGTACCTGTGCTCTGAATAAACGCACGCATTCATGCCATCTCCTGAAAGACGGAACCCTGTGTGACTCGAGTGCTGATTTCACCCTGACGGCCCACCCTGGCTCGGCCCCAGAGCGCCGGACGTGACATTTAACCAGTCATCCGTTCTCAGGCACTTGGGTTTTTTCCAGATATTCAGGTCAGCCTTTTTGGAAGATGTTTTCATTATCTCTCTTTCTCTCTGTTTGTTTCTGTCTCTGTCTGTCCCTGTCTCTGCCTTTTCTCTCTCTCTCTTTTCTCTGTCTCTGTCTCTCTCTCTTTGTCTCCCTTTTTGTGGTTTACTATATAGATACTGAAAGGGTATCAGGAATATCCCTTTACCTACTTTTAACACTCAAGGATTTCAAATTTGGACAAAAAATAGAATTGTTGTTTCAGGCACGTTGGCCAAAAGGAGAACTGGAAATGGTCTCTGCTATGGACAACCAGGGATCTGCAGATCTGCAATGACTGACCACAGCCTGGCCCCTGCTCTCAAGGTCCAGACAAATCCTGAAGACCAGGAGGTCTCACAAACCCCAGATAGGGATGGGATGGACAACTGCCTGCCAGGACACTCCTACAGAAGATGAAGGTCCGAGGCCACCTGGGAACACTAAGCTGGCCTGGTTTCTCATCTTCACAATGGCCAGGCCTGGGTAACCATGACATGACATGACAGGTAAAATACTCATAGTATTATATGTGTGTCTCCTGGGTGGCTCACCACAGTCTTAGAAGAACAGAGTGGGGGTCTGGTGTTCTTTTGAGGTCAGGAACTGTGCTCAAGGGCCGCTACATTTTCTAAGCTGCCAGAGGTCAGAGCTGGCACATGTCCAGCACTCCCCTCACCCTGCCACCTTTGTACCCTAAGAGGAGACTTCCACTTACCCCGTGACTTTCAGGAAGTGCAAGATGACATGTATTTCCTAGCCCATGGGGAAGTACCTTGTGACCCTGTGGGCTCAGGCACTAAATTTCCAACTGTGGGCTAGTGTTGGGTGAGGACTGGAAGGAAGAAGCCCTCCAAGTGCCCCCTCCCCACCCCAGGAACGGACCCCTTTGCAAGGTCCCTGAACCCCACGGCTCTCACAGCGGCAGGTATCATGGCCTAGACTCATCACACTCAGGAAGACACAGGGGTCCCAGAGAGTGTTGTCAGAAGAGGGGACCTGCTTGGTATCACACTGAGCAGTCAGCCTTGCCCTGGCCGTGTCCCAGGAGCTGCCTGTCAATGCAGTGCGGAGTGTGAGGATCCCATGCGGGCCTCATCGGGTCTCTGCTGTTTCCTAGCCTGTGACTATTTCTCTCTTGCATCTACAATGTGGGGTCCCCGCCAAACTGACTCTGGAATTTTTATGTGATTGGTCTAGGATGTTGACTCCCAAGTTCCAGGTAAAGCCCATATGTTTCCTTTGGTATTTGGCATGTGATTCAGTGAGGATGTTGGGAATTTTCTACTGTGAAACTATGTAGACAAAAGAGCATCATTTCCCAGACCAGAATACCAGTGAAATGTTAGTTTTTCTCTCCTTGATGGCCTTGGTATTCTCTTGGGCTCCTGGCAAAGAGACCCCCACACAGACACTGCTTGATGCTTGATGCAGTCACAGGTGGGTCCTGATCTCATCCTGGATATTCGTCTTACTAAAGTTTCAGTTTCCCAGTGATTGTCCTTCATTCAAACATTCTCAAATGTGCATCACGTGGAGGGCCTTGGATGGACCTCAGACATGCGCCAGGTGACCCTGATTTGGACAAGGGAAGGCCTAAGGTCCCACATGTGATATGGTCCAGAGTACAGCATGGGACAGTCTCTGGCCAAAAGAATTGTCAAGGAACCCTTGAGTCTGGGATAGACAAAATAAAACTGGCCCCAGATTTGGAGTCTGGGGAGTAGGAGCAGATGACATGGGCCAGGAAAAGCCAACAGATCTGACCATTCATGCCTGATTTTACATTGAACTAAATTTGAAGCGGCAGATTAAAGGAATCTGTAATTCTCTTACTGAGCTTATGCAAGATGACAGGCAACATTGATGAGAAGCAAATTTCACCATTGTTGTAAACGTTTAACTTAAAGAGGCGAGGAAACAGAAACATCTGCATCAGCAACTTGTTACCATGTCCAAGTGTAGAACCGTGGGTCTTCTGGCAGGGAGAGCTGGAGGCAGACTTGGTGTGAGCAGGGCAAGAAACGCTCGGGTACTGAGGGTCTGCCCCAACGGCACTGCTGCCAGCACCTAGACTAGCCCTAGTCTCCTTGGTCACAAATACTAACAGTAATAGAAATGGGGAGTTGTGCTGAGCCCCCAGGGTCGACTCTCTGGTGCACTGAGCTAACACCATGGATTGCCTGAGGCTGCCAAAGCAGATGCAAACTCTGCAGGTACCTGTAGAGACCAGACAGGGGAAGGAGACAGAGTCTGGGTGGGTGGCGGTGTGCGGGCAGTAATCCTGAGAAAGGTCACCAGCAAGTGCAGACCAGGGTGCTAGTTTCATCTTGATTGACAGTTGACCCTTGATGAGCATGGAGTCATTGAGAATATACCCTGGATGGTAGGACCATGACAGGGGTGAGGGGGCAGGGGGAGGATGTGCCTGCTAACTGTGCTCTGCTCCTTTGCCTGAGCAGCCCAGAGGTGAAAAAACATCACCCCATCCCCAGGGCTGATTCTGGTCTCCTCACTGCTCTGTGTGCCCCAGAGGCCAGATGGGGGCTGTGGTGATTGGGAAAAGGAAGAGGGTCTCTGACTCAACTGGCCACCCAGGTAGAAAAACACCTTACAGGTCCAGAATGCCATGGGCAGTAAGGGTCCAGAACCAAACAGACTCCCTGGCTGCAGTTGTCTCTTCAATTAATGGGCCCTGGGCCTGCTCAGTGCCTAGCAGGGAGGAAAAGGTGTTTTCTCCAATGAAGACTGAACGCTGCTCTACTCAAACCAGTCAGGAGGGGGAGGGGGCTTTGAGCCAGTTGAAAGAATGAACTCGAGAAGGGCCAGGGAGCTGAAGGCTGGTCAGGCCCAGCCGTGGTCAGGTTTGGCCACTCCTGAGGGCCTCACTGTAGAATGGACATCTCTCAGAGTCAGGCCAGAAATGAGAAACAATCCCAGAGAGTCACTCATCACTAAGCATCGCTAGAAGATTAACCTGCAGGTGCTAGTTAGTCAGGATCAGCCGCAATGGGGTGAGCTAAGGGGGGCTGGCAAATGATTCTGTCTGCCAAGCCTCAGGCAAGGGAACCAAGCAGACAAGAAAGGGCAGAAGCGAAAAACTAGGCAGGACCTCTGAGAAACCCACTCTAGGAGGTGGAGAAGATGAATGAGTCAGGAATCACCAAATTTGACAAGAATCAAATGTGAGGTTTGCTCTGAAAAAATGGTGACCAGAACCAAATGGCAACCGGCTGAGTGGACAGCAACATTCCTGGAGTCAGAGACCACCTTGTTCCAGGTGAGGAAGACAAAACTTATCGCCCACCCGGTGACAGCAAGCCACCAGGCTTTATTCCAGGTTCCTTACCATTGACCCACGAACAGATGACTAGGACCAGACCAAGACAATTTCATAGCCCCCTTAGTCTAACCAGGGCGCGGGTGTACCACTGCCTCACCTGAGGTTCAGAGAGTCCCCCGGGAGCGCCCCCATTAAGCTACTCCTATTTCCTTAACTTTATTTATATGTCTCTGTCCTTCTGTCTGAACTGGATGGGGTTCCCAAATCTCTCACCTAGCAAGAGACTGAGGGAGAGCAGGTTACCCGAGCAAGGATGGAAGGGGCTCACAGGAACGCTCGAACAATGAGCGTAGAAACGGGAATCACCGCTGTGGGAGCACCTGAGAGCACTAGGCACCACTGCATGTTAGATGAAAGTTGTTACCACAGAATCAAGGTAGCCTGTAAACAACCTACATAATTATGCTGTGACCTGCTACTGCCCGTTTGGGGGATAGCTGGGTAGAGCCTGCACACATGGAATACACTAGGATGCTTCCAGCAAATTCTTGGGTGCCACCTGTCTTGGTGATACTCTGTATGATCCTAAAAGGAAAAACTCCAAAGACAGTCGTTCAATGGGAGAACAGCTCTCACCACTGGCAAGGGGTGAGAGGGCTCAAGCCCCTGATCCCCAGAGTCTCCCAGCTCCCCAAACCTCTAGGAAAACCTGGACTTGGTGTTTCCAGAGCCCAGGGGCCCAGAGGCAGGACACAGAGAACTAAGCCCAGAGTCCCAGTAGAAGCTTCGAGAGGGTGTGCAGGATATGTGTGAGGTGTGAAGATCCATGAGAGTGCACGGGCAGCCCCAGGCCCATGGTGCAGTTAGAGGGGAAGGGCTATGAACTGGGCACCGAGGGGTAAACCGGGACCTGCCTGTGCCTGCCCTGAACAGCCCTACCAGGCTGATCCCTGGTGCCTCCCCGATCCCTGGCTCCCATCCAAGTAGGAATGTGACAGGCAGGAAGGGACATGGCTGACCAAATTCCTGGAAATGACTGGAACAGGATGGCTCTGCCTTCTGAGGATTTGCCATCTGGTCTGATACATGAATCTGGACACACTTCTTGTCACCAGTAGAGTGTCACTCAGCCAAGGCTGTCCCAACAGGTCCAGGTGTGCAGGAGCAAAGAGGAGTCGGGCCTGGTTCTCTATTACATGGGGTCTAACCGTGCTGTGATGGTGGCAGTGGGACTTGTATTAGGGAATCTGATGGTCCACAAAGAAGTGGGGCGCTATTATCAGGGATCAGCTCCGTACAGACTCGGGGACACTAGAAACATGTTCCATTCACAACCCCATCCTGCTCCACTGATAACACACGGGCTCTGGGTGCTGCATCCTGCCCTCCCTCCTGGGGACGCATCCGTGATTGAGACCTTCAACCCTTGGGGTGGACTCTCCTGGGGTCATTGACAGGCTTCACACAGGGGCAGGCTGGTGACGCGTCTTGTTATGGTGACATGGCCAAGGCTTCCCACGATCTAGAAGCAATTGTCAACTACTGGCCAGACCTGCCCCGCCCAGTGACACACACACCCACACAGGCCTGGGATAGATCCATTTATTGCAACAATCGTGAAAATCAGACAGTGGCGGTCAGGGACAAAGCCCGCCTTCCTCCTTCCCCTCTTCTCAGCCAGCAATACAAAGTCCCCAAACAGCCCCAAAGAGTGTGTAGAATCTAGTCACTGTATGGTACCAGCGGCCAAGCTTCAGGGCTGTCATGCGCAGAAACAGGACCCCACAATGGGGAGGGGAGAGCTGAGTTGTGACTTCTGACCTCCAAATCATTGTTTGCTAGTGCTGGGGGGATATATCTGCCATCCTGATCTCTGGGACATTGTGGAGGGGGACATTTCTTCCCGCCGATCCCTCGGACCATGTGGAGGGGGACATCTCGGCCCCTCTGATCCCTTGGACGTTGTGGAGGGGGACATCTCGGCCCCCCCCTATCCCTGGCGTCTAGTGGTGGGGGGGAAATCTCGTCACCTCTGCCCTGGTGGGCCTGACGGGCCTCCGCACCCCCACCCGGACCCTCGGGCACTGCCCCCTACCGACCATGGTGGCTTGGAACTCTGTGGGCCCCACGGTGGGCCAGGAGCACTGACCCTTTCGGTCTCCCGTAGCTCAGTCCACGACTTTCTCATTCCCAGAGACCACGTCCCCCCACGCACAGGCCGGGCTGCAGCTGCCAGGATTAGCCCCTGAGTACCCCTAGGTCTGGCCTGGCTGTTGCTGTGGGAGCCCAGCGAGCCTGGCAGAGGGGCTGTCCTGGTCGCTGTCCCCACGGCCCGTCACTCCCCAGGCCCCTCTCCTTTCTCTCCTTGGAGCCCCTACCCACCCTGCCCTTCCTCTATCCTCTCCTCAGGTCCGCAGAGTTCTTGCTCCCGCCTTATCCGGTGTCCACGTTCTCTCTGTCCTCTCACTGCTTCCTCCCAGACTGGCAGCAGCCAGTTTGTGGGGCCATGAGCCCCCAGACCCAGTCAGTCCCTGACCAATTCCCCCTGTTGCTCAGAGACTTCCCTTTCTGAGTCCTGGAGGGCTCTTAATGACCCCATAGAACCTCCCCACCCCAGCTCTGCCCCTTTCTCTGAGACTCAGTCCATCCTACTGCCAGCTGGACACCAGACTTGGCCTTGGGGAACCTTGATGCTTCTCTGGTGTTGATCCCGGCCTGCTCTAGAAATCCCTCTCAATACACACACTCCCAACTAGGGCCACTAAGCCTGGCCACGCTGCCCTCACGAGTCCTGCAGCCTGAAAGGAACCCCAACTCCCCCATATCGCCCGTGCCCACTATGGCATCCATGAATGCACCTGTCCTCCCTGCCCTGAGCACATTCAGGCCCCAGTGGTCTCCGGCTGTCTCCTGTAGCTCTGACATCTCCCCCTCCACTTTCACTGGGCTGAGAATCAAATTTATCTCTGATGGTGGGTCACAGGGTCACTGTGGGCTTGTGCTGTCTGGGGAGCCTGTGGGCAGTGAAGAGTTCCACACTGGGGTGAGACTCTGGGCAGAGAAAGTCCATCCAGTCCTTGAGAGGTTTGGGAAATACAGGAGGTTTGCAGGTCCTTTACCTGAGACATGATCTGGCCACTAGGGGGCCTGGCACCCAGGAAGCATTGGGGGCAAGGTTGGGGCTCTTCCCGGTGGACACTGCAGAGGGGGTGTAGACACAACAGGCACCATGGGCATGGGCATGACATGTCAGGTTCTGATACATGGGGAGACCCCCACAGGACAGCTCATGCTTCATCAAGAAGCATGAGCCGTTCCCTGGCAGGACCCACCCACCCAATGCCACACACCCACACAGGCTGGGATGCATCCATTTGTAGAAACAATCTTGGAAACAGGACAGTGGCTGTCAGGGAGACTGATTCAGCCCTCTCCCCTCTCTCTCCTCTGCCACCAATTCATGATCCCCGAAACTGTCCCAGGTAGTGCCTAGAACTCAGTTGCTGACTGTTGCAGCCTCATGCATCCCAAGCCTGTACTGAGTTTCCTGAGACTTCTTTCTGGCCTTCTGCACCGAATTTTAACTCAAAAAGTGGAAAATGCCCTGGACCATGCAAGGACAGCCCACAAACCGGAAATATCTGAACATTTAGGTGGGAAAGCAGGGGTGAGGAATCATTCTCCACTCCTCTCTCCTGGGATATAGTCTAAGGTGGGGGTGGGGAGGTGGTCATTTATAATTGCTACTCTTTGGACTATTTCTATGGGGGTGAGTATTTCTGCTCCTGGGACTCCTTATTGTGTAATGCCGGAGGACATGTCTCCTATCTGAGCTCTGTTCTCTGTTGGGGGATATTTCTTGCCCCAGAGCTCTTGTGTCTAGTTTGGAAAACAATTTTCCCCAAAATCCCTAGTGTTTTTTTTTTTGGAGGAAATTTCAGCTCTGCTCATTCCTGGTGCCTAATAATTGTGAACATTTCTGTCCTCGGAACCCTGCTGTCTATTGTTAGGGGAAACCTCTGCACCCCATGTCACTGGTGCCTACTTCTTGGGGCCTGTTTTTGCCTCCCAGAACACTAGTGTCTATTACTAGGGGACATTTCTGCCCCCCACATCCCCGGTGCCCAGTGTTGGGGGACATTTCTGCCTCCAGATGCACGGTCTTCCCCACACCGCCAGCTTGTCCTTCTTGACTGTTACCACCTCCAGCTCCTCAGGCTTTATGATCTCCACTGTGTTCGCCTCCACTTCAGTGCCCTTAGATTGACTGAAACTGGATAGACTGAGGGGCAGCCCCAGGCTCTCAGCCAACCAAGGGAGCTGGAGGGCTCGGGGGCAGTGTCCGCCTATTTCTGCCCCCAGGTGTCCTGCCTCTTGACCCCCACTGTGGGCTTCTTCCTCCTGAGGACCCTGACACACATTTTCAGGACACTTTTGTGTCAAAGCAGCAGCCAAGTCCTGCCCTGAGTCAGGCCACTGTGGACTGTCCAAGTGGACTGTCACTGCTCAGGCAGAGTCACAACTGGAGAGCCACTTCTGTCACCCCCTTCCCCTCCCTCACCCCTTCCACCTAACAGGGAAATCCCTCTTATGGCCTCTAAGAATTTGAGCAATCCTTCCTTAGGGCACTGGGAAAAGGCCGGACCTGTCTGCTTGCAGCACTTTTCTTTGGGTGTTAGCACCACACCCAGACATGCTCAGGCTTTACCCCGACTTAGCTCAGGGACCATTCCTAGTAGAACTAGGGGGGCCCATTGATCCAACGTCAGCAGTGTGCAAGATGATCACTTTATCTGCTGGACTAATGCCCTGCTCCAAGCAGTATTTTTTTTCAGCTGCTTCCCACCTAAATCTCCTTCCTGTAGAGTTGGGCTCCCTTAAAGATGCCTCACTCCCCCTTCTGTACGGCACCGTGCCCAGGGAGACAGCCCCGTGGAACCCGAAGCTTCCAATCCAAGCACTTTCAGACTTTTCAAGAATGGGCCCCAGGGATATTGCTGGGGTGAAGGTGCTTGCCCTGATGCAGCCCAGCCCTGTTCAAGTCCTGATACTAGGATCGCCTGAGCCCTGCTGAAGAGGAGAGGGGACCTCTACCCACATTTCCCGCAGGCTAACTTCAGACTGGCTACCCTGGAGAGCAGGAGCTGCCATGAGGCACAGGGTCTGGGAGAGACCAGACAGCACGGAAATCACCCGAGTTGTCCCAGAGTTGGTCTGTTACACTGTTCAACTTAGAAACCTGGGAAAATCCCCCAAATATTCCTACATTATTGATATGCTCCCGATCCTTCTTGGCACCAAGAAAGCTTGGTCATTTCTTGTTCCATACTTCCTGTCAGCTACTTGCTAATACCCCGTCGCCCATCAGATCCGCTGTAAAACTGATCTCTCGCCTTGTGCGGTGTTCAGTCTTTGGAGCTATTCATTCCATTAGCACTGTTATCTCATCATGTTCTCCCACATTCCAAAATGTGCTTTTTTTTCCTTTTATGGGTCACACCAAGCGATGCCCAGGGATTACTCCTGGCTCATGCACTCAGGAATTACTCCAGGTGGTGCTCAGGGAACCATATGAGACTCTGGGAATCAAATCCAGGTCAGCCGTGTGCAAGGCAAACACCCTACTCACTGTGCTATCACTCCAGTCCCTGATGCTTGGTTTTTAGTAAGCTTTAGGCAGAAATTTTGGCAAAGTTCCTATGAGTTCATAGTCGTTGAAAACTCAAAGTTATATTAGTGCTGCAATTCTCATTTGTGAAACAACAAAACTCACTACCAAGCAGGGGAGAAAGCAAGACAAGACCAAAAGGTAAAAGAGCAACACCCAGCAGTGGCACCTGGTGCACAGGAGGAGTTGGCAGAGAGCATGGCAGCTCGGTGGCACTGCCATTCGTCCAGCGGAGACAACACGACACCAGTCGTGTGGTTAAGGGCAGGCGCCAGCACCTCCAGTGTGCCCTTGGTCTAGAGGCGGCGAGAACTGGCAGGGCAGACAAGGAGCAGGGAGAAAGAGGGGAGCCAGAGCAGGAGCAGGAGTCAGGGGTGGAGGATGCGGAGGGGCAGAAGGCAGGCCCCAGATCATTGCCCCAGAGGGCCATGACATGCTGCAGGAGAGAACAAAGTGCCAATATGACACCAGACAAGCTGTGACCCTCTGTGAAAGGGAGTGGCAGACATTCAAAGTTGGGTAGCTTCCAGAAACGTCTACTGACACCAGGACCACTTGGACAGTCTGACAGAGTCACAGGGAGTCCCCAGACAGGCAGGGAAGGCAGGGTAACTTGGTACCTACACTCCCAAGAAGAGCCTCGTGGAAACGGTCGCCCCATGACCTCAAGACAGGGCAACATAGGAAGAGAGCTCAATGAAGGTATCGGAGGTGCAGCCCTTCCCGGCTTTTGCTGGGCCTGAGAATCCATGGTCTCAGCAGATGCTGGGGGTTCCATATGGAAAACAAGGCTCTCCCTGTTCCCCACTTTAGTATCTTATTGGCGTTCGATCTCCCGACAGAGCTAGAAGAGCAAATAAATGTCCACCTTGACACTGTGGATTCCCCCTTTGGAAAATACCCTCTCCAGGCGCTCTCTAATTGCAGTATCATGCCCCTCTGCTGGTAAACTCATGCTAGGAGTGAGCCTCCAAAGACAGCCGCAATATCTGGTAGCCCATGAGTTGTGGCTAGGGATAGGGAAAGATACTGCGCAGGTCTGGGAGGCAGGAATAGTGGTGGGATGCAGCTCAACTGGGAGCAACCCATTGGCCTCAGTTGAGAGTCGATTTGCTCAAGCGGGCCCAGTAACGTCTCCATTGGAGACTTTGTTGTTACTATCTTTGGCATATCGAATACTCTCGGTAGCTTGTCGGGCTCTCCAAGAGGGGCGGAGGAATTGAACTCGGGTCGGCCATGTTGGCCGCTTGTAAGGCGAACGCCCTACCACTGTGCTATCACTCCATCCCCCTGAGCTTCTCGGCCTTTTGGCTAAGATCAAGTGTAGTATCTGTTCATATTAAAAATTGAAATTTATTTATTTGGATTTATTTTTTAATTGGGTTATTATTTTATGTTTTGAGTTTGCTCCTGCACATATGGATGTGTTGGAGGCTGTGTACCTTTTTTTTTAATCCAAGAATTTTCTTTTTATTATTTTTTTATTAGTGAAACCCCATGAGGTACAATTGTAGACTTATAAATTTTTGTGCTTGGGTTTCAGTCACACAATGATCAAGTACCCATTCCTCTACCAGCACCCATCCTGCACCACCACGGGTCCCAGCATCCCTCCTACCCCACCAACCCCCTTTCCCACCCTGCCACTTTGGCAGTGCATTCCCCCTTGTTCTCTCTCTCCCCATTTGGGTGCTGTGCTTTGCAATAGAGGCACTGAGTGGTAGTCATGTTTGGTCTATAGTCTACTTTCAGCATGCATCTCACACCCTGGGAGGATCCTCCCAGCAACCTTGATTTGGTGCCCTCTTCTCTACCTGAGCTTCCTTGGAGACTGTGTAACTTCTTTACTTGCAGAGTACGAGTCTCAATGTTGTTCTGTTTGGGTTATCTCGCCACTCCTAGTGCGCAGCATCCCTGCCATGGGGGCACGTCTGCAATTGCTTTGTGTAGCCGCAGAGCCTCATAGTCCCATAGCCCCATTCCTCAATGGTAAGGGGCAGAGGAGGGGAGAAGGGAGGGGGCAGGAAGGAGGAGGGGGAGAGGAGAAGGGCGGGAAGGAAGAGGGAAGAAAGACAAGGTTGGGGTAAATGAATATGATTTTGATAGGGTAGGTAAAAGATGGAATTACAGGTGAGTAAGAATTCTGTTTAAACATTTCTGACTCCTGGGGGGAACACATCACTTTCAGGCAGGTCACTTTGTGCCCTGGGCTGGGTGTCTGCAGCCTCCTTACCTCACGGGCATCACAGTCTGTCTGATCTTCTGCCAACACAATTTGTCTTTGACGGGTTGTTGGCTCAGGTCTGTCTTGGATCTGGGTGTGATTTCCACCTCTAGGTGAAAGGGAGGATGGGGTGTGCATGGGGTGTCTTTAGGAAGGACACTCCCTTCTGGTTCTCACAGAACACTTGGGGTTCCAAGGCGGGTGTAGCCCGTAGGATGGCGGGGATCAAACCCAGATCAGCCACGTGCAAAGCAACAACCTACCACTGTACTATCGCTCCAGCCCTTGAATTTCTTCTTTGACGAAGTTTCTGTTCATTATTCCTCTCTGCATTTGTTTGATGGGGTTGGGAGATATTTTTTTTTAAAGTTCTACCAATGTGCTATATAACTTGGATATTAGCCTTTCATCAGCTAGGTATTGGGTAAATAATTTTTCCCATTCTGTGGGCTATCTTAGTAGCTTAGACGCCATTGCTTTTTTTTAAAAAAAAAAAAACGCATTAGAACTGCTTTGTCACCTCTTGATAGATCAACCAGACTCAAGCTTAGCAAGGACATACTTCATTTGAGGGAAACAATGGAAGAAAGGGACTTAGTAGATATATACAGGACACTTCATCCACAAAAAGCTGAATACACATTCTTCTCAAGCGTACATGGAACATTCTCCAAGATAGACCACATGCTGAGCCACAAAACATGCCTCCATAAAATTAAGAAGGTAGAGATTGTATCAACAATCTTCTCAGACCATAATGCGCTGAAATTAGAAGTAAATCACACACAAAAACAGAAAACTAAATCAAACACCTGGAAATTAAACAGTGCACTATTGAACAACGAGTGGATTAGACAGGAAATCAAAGAGGAAATCAAAAGATTCCTAGAAACGAATGAAAATGAGAACACGAGTTACCAAAACTTATGGGACACAGCAAAGGCTGTGTTAAGAGGAAAGTTTATAGCTCTACAAGCATTCCTCAGGAAGGAGGAGCGAGCACACATAAGTAACCTAACCTCACAGCTTAAGAGCTTGGAGAAGGACCAAAAAAAGGAGCACAACCCGAACAGGAGAAAGGAAATAATAAAACTCAGAGCAGAGATTAACGAGATGGAAACACAAAAAACAATCCGAAAGATCAATGAAACCAAAAGCTGGTTCTTTGAGAAAATTAACAAGATCGATAAGCCTCTAGCAAAACTCACAAAGAAAGGGAGAGAGAAAACCCTAATAAATCGAATCAGAAATGAAAAGGGGGTCATTACAACAGAAACCACAGAAATTCAGAGAATCCTCAGGGAGTACTTTGAGAAGCTTTATGCCACGGAACATCAAAACCTCGAGGAAATGGATAAATTCCTAGACTCCTACAGACTCCCAAGGCTGAACCAAGAAGACCTGGAATACCTGAACAGACCTATCACCGTCAAGGAAATTGAAATGGTAATAAAAAGTCTCCTCCAAGCACAAAAGTCCTGGCCCGGATGGATTCACTAGTGAATTCTTCCAAATCTTTAAAGAGGACTTACTCCCAATGCTCTTTAAGCTTTTCTACGAAATTGGAATATCAAAAACACTTCCGAACAGTTTCTACGAAGCAGATATCACACTGATACCAAAAGCAGACAGAGATACCACAAAGAAAGAGAATTACAGGCCGATATCCCTGATGAACACAGATGCAAAGATCCTCAACAAACTACTAGCAAATAGAATCCAACTACTCATCAAAAAGATCATACACCATGACCAAGTAGGATTCATCCCAGGGATGCAAGGATGGTTTAACATTCGGAAATCAATCAACATAATCCACCATATCAACAAAAGAAAAGATAAAAAGCATATGATCATATCAATAGATGCAGAGAAAGCATTTGATAAGATCCAGCACCGCTTTATGATGAAAACCCTAGCCAAAATGGGTATAGAGGGGACTTTCCTCAACATAATTAAAGACATCTACCACAAGCCTACAGCAAGCATCATCCTCAATGGGGAAAAACTGAGAGCCTTCCCTCTAAGATCAGGGACGAGACAGGGATGCCCACTCTCTCCACTGCTGTTCAATATAGTACTGGAAGTACTTGCAATAGCGATTAGGCAGGAAAAAGATATTAAGGGCATTCAGGTAGGAAAGGAAGAAATCAAGCTCTCACTATTCGCAGATTATATGATACTCTACTTAGAGAACCCAATAACCTCCACCAAAAAACTCCTAGAAACAATAGACCTGTATAGTAAAGTTGCAGGTTATAAAATCAATACCCAAAAGTCCATGGCTTTCCTATACGCAAACAGTGAGAGAGAAGAAAGCAACATGAAAAAAACAATCCCGTTCACAATTGTGCCCCAGAAAATCAAGTACCTAGGAATCAGCTTAACTAAGGAAGTAAAGGACCTGTACAAAGAAAACTACAAAACGCTACTTCAGGAAATAAAAGAGGACATGAGGAAATGGAAAGATATCCCCTGCTCATGGGTCGGGAGACTTAACATTGTCAAAATGGCAATACTACCGAAAGCATTGTATAAATTCAATGCAATCTCTATAAGGATACCCATGACATTCTTCAAAGAAATGGAGCAAACACTCCTGAAATTTATATGGAACAATAAGCCCCCACGAATAGCTAAAGCAATTCTTGGGAAAAAGAAAATGGGAGGAATCAACCTCCCTAACTTCAAACTGTACTACAAAGCAGTAATAATTAAAACAGCATGGTACTGGAACAAAGGCAGAACTGCAGACCAATGGAAGAGGGCTGAATACACTGACATCTCCCCTCAATCACATGATCATCTAATCTTTGATAAAGGTGCAAGTAATGTGAAGTGGAGTAAGGAAAGCCTGTTTAATAAATTGTGTTGGCATCACTGGACGGCAACATGCAAAAAAGTAGGCTCAGAACTCTGCCTAACACTATGTACAAAAGTAAGATCAAAATGGATTAAAGACCTCAACATCAGACCAGAAACCATAAGGTGCATTGAAGATAACGTTGGCAAAACCCTCCATGACATTGAAGCTAATGGTATCTTCAAAGATGCCACGCCACTGACCGAGCAAGTGAAAACAGAGATAGATAAATGGGACTATCTTAAACTAAGAAGCTTCTGCACCTCCAAAGAAACAAATACAAAGACAGTCTACAGAATGGGAAAGGATATTCACCGAATACACATCTGACAAGGGGTTGATATCCAGGATATACAAAATACTGGTTAAACTCCACAAGAAGAAAACATTCAACCCTATCCAAAAATGGGGCAATGAAATGAACAGAAACTTTCTCAAAGAAAAAATCCGAACGGCAAAAAAGCACATGAGAAAATGCTCTACATCATTAATCATCAGGGAGATGCAGATCAAAACCACAATGAGATACCATCTCACACCTCAGAGACTGGCCCACATTCAAAAGAACAAAAGCAACTGATGCTGGCGTGGATGTGGCGAGAAAGGGACACTCCTTCACTGTTGGTGGGAATGTCCACTGGTTCAGCCCTTCTGGAAAACAGTATGGATGATTCTCAAAAAATTAGAAATTGAGCTCCCATTTGACCCGCAATACCACTCCTGAGAATATATCCCAGAGAGGCAAAAATGTATCGTCGAAGTGACATCTGCACTTGTTTGTTCATTGCAGCACTCTTTACAATAGCCAGAAACTGGAAGAAACCTGAATGCCCACGAACAGATGACTGGTTAAAGAAACTTTGGTACATCTACACAATGGAGTACTATGTAGCTGTTAGAAAAGATGAAGTCATGAAATTTACATACAAGTGGTACAATATGGAAAGTATCATGCTAAGTGAAATGAGTCAGAAAGAGAGGGATAGACATAGAAAGATTGCATTCATCTGGGGGATATGAAGTAACAAAGTATGAGATTAATACCCAAGAATAGGTGAGATCAGCACCAGGAGGATTACTCCATAACGTAGAGGCCAGCCGGGTATCCTAGAGGAAAGGGCAGTTCAGATAGAGAAGGGAGCACCAAATAAAGGATGTTTGGAGGATCCTCCCAGGAGGGGAGATGCATGTTGAAAGTAGACTATGGACTGAACATGTTTGCCACTCAATGCCTCTTTTGCAGACCACAACACCCAAAAGGAGAGAGAGAACACAGGGGATTGCCCTGCCACAGAGACAGGGGGATGGGGGGATGGGGGTGGGATGGATATTATCCATGGTGGAGGAAAATGGGCACTGGTGGAGGGATGGGTATCTGATCATTGTATAATTGAAACCAAAGCACAAAAAATTGTAAATCTACAACTGTAAAAAAAAATAAAATAAAAAAAAACACGTCTAGGGAAAAAAACGCATTAGATTGGTGTATCTTTGATTTTTCTGTTCTCTTTTCATGCTTCACATTTTATTGAATTTTTTGCAAATTTTTATTTTGTTTTCATAATGTTGTTGACAATAATTTATTACATTTAATATTCAAACACCAATTCCACCACCATCGTACCTTCCCACCACCATATTTTGAATGTTACCACTCCAAATCTTAGAGGTACTCTCCTGGGGTCATTGACATCGTACTCAGGGGCATGCAGATGACAGGCTCTAGACATGGTGAATCCCATGGCAAGGGCCACCCACAATCTAGAAGCAACTGCCAACTGCTGGCAGGACACACCTCGCCCAAGACACATACCCACATGGCCTGGGATGGATCCATTTATTGAAACAAGCTTGGAAATAGGACAGTGACTGTCAGAGAGTGACCCAGCATGCCTCCTTCCTCTCTCTTCTCCTCAATTCATTAGTGCCCAACCAGCCCCCAAAGAGTGTCTAGAACTGGTTGCTCTGATGTTTCCAGCCCCCATTAGCTTCAGGGCTGCCATATGGAGAAACGGGACTGTGTACTGGGGAGGGAGAGCTCCCACCTCAAGCCCTTCTTTGGCTTTTGGAGCTATCATGACTGAGATTGGAGTGTGGCCCAGTTTAAATTTCTGCTCCCAACATCCCTGGTGCCTAGAGGTAGGAGACATTTTTGTCCCACTGATCCCTGCGGTCTAGTGTTGGGGGACCTTTCTGCCCCCTTGATCCCTAGGGTCTAGTGCTGAGGGAAAGTGGAAGAGTGGGGAGGAGGGAGGAAGGAGGAGGGTGGGAAGAACTGGATCAGGGCTAGATTAGTTGGAATTGAAGAACACAGGGTACATCATCAGGGTAGAAAATGTGGATTAATGGTGAACAAGCTTGCCAGCTGAAATCGAGCGGAAGAGCTGGATTCTGGTTATTTGGGGACAGGTCATTACAGGATCCAGATCTGAGGTCTGCGGCCTCCTGTTCCTCACAGACAGGAACAGGAGGGTCTCTCTGGGTTCTTCACACAATCCATCATCCCGCTCCCCAGGTCTGGACACCAGACCTTAGTCTCAAACCTTAGTCATCCAGATACTTAGACTTCTCCCATGCCACCAGCCTGTCCTTCGTGACCATCACCTCGAGTTCCATAGAGGTCATGGTCTCACAAACCTCCACTATGTTCACCTCCAACTCCGTGTTCTTCGACACTGGATTGACTAGGGGGCACTCCAGGGTCTCAGCCAAGCAAGGAAAGTGGAGGCATCTCAGGGGTCCCGCCTGACTACACCTCCCATATAGCCCCAACTCCAGATCCCCATCAGGCACTTCTCCCTCCTGGAGACCGACCCCACTACTCACCCTCTTCAGGGTACCCTTGGGATTCCAGTAAGGCCTGGGGCTCAGTTGCTCCTGATTTCAGGACTGAGGATCCCCTAAAGATGAAGGCACCAGGTGAGTAGGCAGGTCTAGGGCCTGATGCGCCTTCCTGTCGCTGAGCCCCTGCCCATCCCCTCACCTGGGTTTCCCTAAGCTCCCTGAAGGTGGCCTCCAGCAGGGCCTGCTGCCTTGTTAGCACCTGCTGCAGCTGGTCCATGAGCTCCTTGTGCCTCAGCACCTGCTCAACCTTGGAGCCCATGTGAGTGGGCCATTCAGGTGTGGGGTTGCAGCTGTGTGCTGCTTTTGGTACCAGCAGAAGCATTCTAGGCTGCAGGCACCCCTACCTCGACCCGGCAGCTTCCCCGCTACTAGGACCCTCTATGTGTAGTGAGGGCCAGTCCACACACCCACAACCCCTCTAGCCTGTTTTAGATTTTGTTATATTATAGTGGGTGTTGTCCTGGCCTGTCCTTCCTCCCACCACCGCAGGCGGGCTCCTACCCTCACAGTGGGTCTCCCCCGGCCCCTTCTGTCATTTCTCCATGTCCACCTTGTCCTGATTCACTCCCCTTGCAGCTGATCCGGAGCTGACTCTGCAGTAGCACCTGCTCCTCCTCCTGCTCATTCTGAGAGACCGACACTGGTCAGAGGCCACGTCCTACTGCAGGAAGCCGAGATCCCAGTCCTGTTGCTGCCGCAGACACTCACCTGTTTTTCCTGCAGTCCCACCTGTGGGCACAAGGCTGGGAGTGAGGACAGGCAGCCAGGGCATCCTGCTCTGGGTCGAGGGATGTGGAGGTCAAGCACCGACTCCCAGGCCCAAGGCTGGCAGCGCCTGGGCAATCTGTCCCCTGCACAGGCCCCCATGGTCTTGCTCCAGCGGCCTAAGAGATGAGACCTCCCTTGACTGGGGACCCTGTCTCCTGTCCTGTGCTCAGGGATCACCCCTAATGGTGCTCAAGGTTCCATAGGAGGTGCCAGGAATCAATCCAGGATAGAATTATGCAAAGCAGACACCTTACCACCTGTTCTAGCTTTTGATATATTACATTTCCTTGTTTGTTTGCTTCTTTGGTTTTGAACCACAGCAGGGATCAGTCCCAGCCATGCTCAAAGGACTCTATGGGATGCCACAGATTGAAGTCAGATAGCCCAAGTGCCCTTCCCGCTCTACTATCTCCCAACCTCTTTGATCTTTGTCAAAATACAAATTTTAACTTTCCATTGATTTTGCTATATTGCATCCCAAAAGGAATACCAGTTTACAATGGGGCGTGTGAAATTCCCAAATGCTCCAGTGAGTCCCACTGCAATCAGAACCGCCCGTCCCACGCTTCCCTCTCCTCTTTTTGCTGTACTTGGACATTTATGGAGGGACATACCCAGTGTTGCTCAGGCCTCACTCCTGGCTCTGTACTCAGGGACGACTCCTGCTGGGGCTTCGGGATCATATGCGGTGCCCGGGGTCACATCTGAATTGGCTGTCCACAAGGCAAATGCCCTACCCTCTGGACTACCTTTCCAATCCTGCAAGATAGTTTTCTTGAAAGAAACTTACACAGTAAGATGTGAAGGGAGGACGTGTTCAAAACAGAATGTGAGCTGAAAGAGCTGACCACTCCCCCTAACTTCTAATGGCCAGTAACTGCCTGTACCTTTCAATCACAAACTGCCACTAGGGAAGTTCCCTTGGACCTGTCCCCCACCCCAATCTCTGTACCCTGAGAGGCCTCTGCAGGTCCCCTGCAGCATTTTCGCACTTCCATATCTAATGCAAATGAAATTTGTTTGCCATTTATAAATGCCCATACAGAGTTTCTCCTTAAAGTCAATGAAATAATCATTTTTAAAAAAGAAATTAAGTAATGACATGTTGAATGGTGCTCAAAGCAGGACACATTTGAACCACTGATCTACCTGTCATGGACTCTTTCCAAACTCAAGTCTAGCATCACATCTCCCCAATTCTATAACGATCCCTGCGCCTCAGCTGAGCTCTGGACTTTACCTCAGAAAATGTACTACACATCTAATTCTATAAATCCAAATATAAGCCATTCTCCTATTAAACTTTTTTTTCATTGAATGGATCTGAGATAGACCCTTATAAAGCTGTTCATGATTAGGCTTCAGTCATCATTGTTCACCCATCCCTCCACCAGTGTACATTTCCCACCTCCAATGTTTCCAGTTTCCCTCCCAACACCCGCCCACCCACCTCTCCACCCAGGCCAGCCTTTTTTAAAAAATTTTTATTAGGGAAACACCATAAGGTACAGTTATAGACTTACAAATTTTTGTGTTTGGATTTCAGTTATACAATGATCGAGACCGATCCCTCCACTAGTGCCCATTCTCCACCACCACGGATCCCAGTATCCTTCCCAACCCCCATTCCCCCCATCCCACTCTGGCTCTGTGGCAGGGCATTCCCTTTTGTTCTCTCTCTCCTTTTGGGTGCTGTGGTTTGCAAAAGAGGCATTGAGTGGCATTCATGTTTGGTCTATAGTCTACTTTCAGCATGCTTCTCCCATCCAGGCAGGACCCTCCCAACACCCTTTACTTGGTGCTCCCTTCCCTATCTGAGCTGCCTTTTCCCCCAGCATGTGTGGCTGGCCTCCAAGCCATGGAGCAAACCTCCTGGTACTTATCGAGACTATTCTTGGGTGTTAGTCTCCTATTTTGTTACTTTATATTCTACAGATGAATGCAGTCTTTCTATGTCTGTCCCTCTCTTTCCGACTCATTTCACTTAGCATGGTACTTTCCATGTAGTACCACTTGTATGTAAATTTCATGAATTCATCCTTTCTAACAGCTGCTTAGTATTCCATTGTGTAGATGTACCAAAGTTTCTTTAACTGTTGCCTACTGACCAAGTAAAAGAATGCTTGATTTTTCATTCCCCCTTTGTCCTGCTCAAAGCTGGGCAACTTCCCAGGTTTCCGGGCTTTCAGGGATTCCCCACAAAAACAAAAGCAAGGCTGCTATCAATGCGGACAGCCAGGCCATTTCAAAAAGGAATGTCCCAACAACCCCTTGAGGAAGAAGGGGGGATCACCCGGGCTATGTCCCAGATGCAAGAGAGGCAATCACTGGGCAGCTGAGTGTCGCTCCCGACCGAATAGTTTAGGCAATCCACTGCCGCAGGGAAACGGCGGGAGGGGCCTGCCTCGGGCCCTGCAAACCTTCAGGCAGGAGGCCTATCAGACATCCGGTCAAAGTATCAGCCCGCTCCAGATAGCTTCCCTCCCTCTGTCAGGGGCTCCTCAATTCCCAGCTCAGGTCTAGACCTTTATGCCTCTGTCCGGGCGGTACTAACACCACCTATGGGAATTGAAAGTTTGGAGACGGGGGTCTATGGCCCCCTACCGCCCGGAACCACTGGCCTCATTCTAGGGTCAGAAAAGGCTCTCCTGCAAGGATTGCAGATATACCCAGGATCTATCACAGAGAGCTACATAGGACAAATTCATGTCTTGGCAGATTCCCCCCGTGGCATTGTGACGATAGAAAAGGGACAGCTGATTGCACGCCTGCTCCTCCTCCCGACGTGGCAAGGCCCCACCTCGACGTTCTCGGTCCAGGGTCAGACAAACGGAGACTGCTCAGATAATCCAGCCCAAATATTTTGGATTGCCCATATGGCTTCCCGACCACGCTATGCGCTAAGAATCAACTCAAAGGAATTCTCTGGGCTATTAGATATGGGGCGGATGTCTCAGTCATATCCAGTAAATATTGGCCTGCCAACTGGCCTGCCACAATGGCTACAGCCGTTTTGCAAGGACTTGGCCAAGTCCGACCCAGCCGTAGCGCCCAAGTATTGACCTGGGAGGACGCCGAGGGCCATAAGGGCCAGTTCCAGCCTTATATTGTCCCAGACCTCCCCACCAATCTTTGGGGACAAGATATACTCTCAGCTATGGGCACGGTTCTGGTTACATCACCCAGTCGCTCGCAGATATCGCCAGTCTCCTTTAAGACCATAGCCCATATCACTAGTGACTGCCCATCCTCCGGGCAGGAAAATCCCGTGACTTTAATGCCCATTGAGGAACTGGAAGAAACTAGCCCTTTTTAATCGGGGCCACTGTCGAGCGGCCTCCCACCCCATTTACCTGGAAATCAGATGATCCAGTCTGGGTGGAGCAGTGGCCCCTACCTAAAGAGAAATTACAGGCCGCACATGCCCTAGTGCCCGAGCAATTAGAAAAGGGGCACATTACCCCATCCACATCTCCCTGGAATACCCCAATCTTTGTTATAAGGAAAAGGACAGGCGGGTGGAGATTATTGCAAGATCTCAGAGCAGTCAATGCCACCATGCATCCAATGGGGGCCCTGCAGCCAGGGCTCCCCCATCCCTCCGCTATACCAAAGTCCTGGTAATTGTTAGTGATAGATCTTAAAGATTGTTTTTTCGATATTCCGTTAGCTCCTAAAGATTGTCAAAGATTTGCCTTCTCTCTACCTTCCCCCAATTTTCAGGAGCCCTATCAGCGCTAGCAATGGGTAGTCCTTCCCCAGGGCATGACTAATAGTCCCACTATGTGTCAGGTATATGTTGCAGCGGTTTTAGCGCCAGTCCGGGCTCGTTTCCCCAGTGCACTTTTGATTCATTATATGGATGGCATCTTAGCCGCCTGCCCCACCAAAGACCTGTTACTTCAACTCTATGATCATGTCCGGGTCGCCCTGGAATCAGCAGGCCTTGTAATCTCCCCGGACAAGGTACAGCTCTCCCACCCATACAGATATTTAGAATACACCATTAACAAGGTGGGAATAGTGCCTCAAAAAATATAGTTTGCCACGTCTCATTTAAAGACTCTACACCACTGGCAACAGTTTTTGGGAGAACTCCAATGGCTCCGACCATCCTTCTCCCTGCCCACGGGAGAGCTCAAACCTCTTTTTGAACTATTGAAGGGGGATTCTGACCCCTCCTCACCTTGTAAATTGACCCCAGAGGCACAATTGGCTCTTAGAAAAGCAGAACATGCCTTAGAAGAAATGCAAATACACCATATTGATTACAATCTACCACTACACTTTATAGTGCATGCTTCAGAGTTTGCCCCAACTGGAGTTTTCTGGCAGATTGGTCCATTATACTGGGTCCACCTCTCAGCTTCCCCCACCTGAACGGTGATTCCCTATCCCACCTTAGTTTCTCAATTACTCTGGAAGGCCAGAACCATAGGGTGTGCACTCTTTGCTAAAGATATGGACATATTGGTCGTTCCCTATTCCAAAGACATGATTAATAATCTGATGCAATATGATGATTCCTGGTGCCTTTTTGTCTGCTCCTTTAAAGGCCAAATTACACAGGCATATCCCAAACATAAACTCCTGCAAAGCTTCAGGATTTGCCCTATTATCTTCCCTCGAATCATAAAGACCACCCCCCTTCCGGGTGCACGGACCCTCTTCACTGATGGCTCTAAGAGCGGTCGAGCCTTAGTGGTTGATGGGCAGGATGTTCACGCCATACAGCTTGCTGAGACCTCGGCACAATTTGCAGAAGTATCTGCTGTATTATTGGCCTTGCAGACATTCCCTAATGAGCCCCTCAATATTTACACTGATAGTGTGTATGTTGCTAATATCTTCCCCCGATTAGAAACAGCACCCCACATAGGTGAGGGCTCGAAAATTTTATCTCAATTACAAACATTGCAACTGTTGATTTGGGCCAGAAAGGACCCCCTCTTTGTGGGTCATATTAGAGGACACTCTGGCCTCCCGGGACCCCTTGCAGAAGGCAATGAACGAGCAGATAAAGCTACCCGCTTAATAATGACATCCCTAGAATGTGATAAGGCCATACAGCTACATAAAAAATTCCACCTTAATTCCCAGTCTCTTCGTTTTCATACGGGTTGTTCCAAAGCTGAGGCTCTCTCCATAACCACTGTCTGTCCCGCTTGCGCTCCTTATATACATTCCCCATCCCTGGGAGTCAATCCTAGAGGACTGAGAGCAAATGATATTTGGCAAATGGATGTGACCCACACTAACTCATTGGGTAACCGGCATTATCTCCATGTCTCGATAGACACACACTCGGGCATGATTTTTGCCTCACTACATGCCGGGGAAAAAACGAAACATGTTATAGATCACCTTACTGCTGCTTTCTCATATATGGGAAATCCCAGGCAAATTAAAACTGACAATGGACTGGCCTATACAAGCCGCGCTTTTCATTCCTTTTGTGAAACCTGGGATATTACACATACAACAGGCATTCCCTATAACCCCCAAGGACAGGCTATCATAGAGCGAGCGCACTGACATCTCAAAACTTACATTTCTAAAACAAAAGAGGGTGAGATCTACCAAGGCTGTCAAGGGCCACAAGCGCTCCTATCCGCAACCTTATTCATTTTAAATTTTTTGCTCCTCGATGATTCAGGCCGCAGTGCAGCCCAACGTCACTTTGCTACTCCGGCTCCCCTTAAAGCAATGGTGAAATGGAAGGATCTGTCCTCAGGAACCTGGCAACCAACGGCAGCAATCCTTGCCAGAGTCAGAGGCGCAGTCTGTGTATATCCAACTAATACAGAAAAACCCATTTGGGTGCCGGAATGCCTGGTCAGGCCAATACACGAGCCCCCCGATCATTTGTCCCCCACAGCTGGGAAAAATAATGAAAGTCACCTCCAGGGTACTTAGCCCTGAGACGAAATTCCTTCTCTTTTTTCCACAGGAACAAAATGACCACAACGACGCTTGTGGCCTGGACCCTCGCTATATTATTAATGAAGGACCCTACCAAAACTCATGCCAATCGACACCAACCATTCAAGCAGACCTGGGTCATAAGGAGTGGAGAGGACTATGAGGTTTGGAGTACCACAAGTGCCCCTCTTTTCTGAGCCATGCTCCATTCTGGTCAAGCCACACTGGGTCCTGCCTGGTTTGGCAGCACCCCTTAATCAGTGCTTCCCTGACTTATATTTTTCCCTGGAAGACGCCTACCCCTTTCAGGATGGTTTTGAAAGGCCCCCGGCCAGAGCCTAAATGAGACACAATGGCTTTTTCACCTGCCCCGGGTTCCGGACAGGCCAATGGAGGAGAACCTGCGGTGGCCCTGAATCTTACTATTCTGCCAGCTGGTTGGTCTTGCGTAGATTCTAATGATGGCTATTGGAAGTGGTCGGTTGACCACGACCTGGTTAATATTTCTTATGCTGTGCCACTGAGATATGGCTCATATTCTGTACAATACCACCCCCAAATGCTTCTGGTCAAAATCTCCTTCACTGATAAGGGAAGGTTTGAGACCCGATGGGTCAACCGCCTGAATTGGGGACTTATGAGGTATAGCAGGCCATGGCATGGGGTTATCCTGCAGATCCTCTTAAAAATCGAACCCGTGCAGCAGATTCCGCTAGGCCCTAACCAGGCACTTGAGGCTCCAAAACCCCCTCTTAAGCCCACCATTACTACCATGGCTGGCCCTAAGACGACACCACCTCCTGTTACAGCCGGCCTATCCATCCCAAAACCCAGTTTTGGCCCAATCATTAACCCCCTCAGGAGTCTTATCGAAGCCACATATCAGACTCTGAATGCTACTGCCCCAAACCTGACTGAAGCCCCACGCCACCGTTTTATGAGGCTATGGGTATTAACGCCTCATACAATGTTAATTACAGAGCCCCAGGAGAGTGGAAGGCCCACCCCCAGGGACTAACCATGACCCAAATTAGCGGTCAAGGGACATGTGTAGGTACAGTCCCTCAAAACAAGAAGGAGTTGTGTGCACAGAATGTGGAGTCCCCGGGATGGAGTAACTCCGCCTGGATCTCACCAAAAATGGGAGCTTGGTGGGCCTGTTCACGTTCAGGATTAACTCCCCACTTGGCAGGCTCAGTATTTAATGCCTCCCAAGAATTTTGTCTTATGGTTATTGTTGTCCCAAAAATTATATACCACCCTGCTGAGGTACTCCTTGACTATTGGTCCAATTACCCTGATGTCCTGCGTAGGAACCGCAGGGAACCCATATCCGCACTAACCATCGCCACTCTGGCATAGGCCTGGCAGGTGCCGGCACTGGCATTGCTGCTCTGGTAACCCAACATTCTGGTCTATCTTCTCTAAGAGCAGCTATTGATGAGGACCTGGACCGAATAGAAAAATCTATTAGCCATCTTGAAAAGTCCTTGACCTCCCTGTCGGAAGTAGTCTTGCAAAATAGGAGGGGGCTGGACTTGCGCTTCCTTAAAAAACGGAGGGCTGTGTGCAGCGCTGGGAGAAGAGTGCTGCTTTTACGCCGACCACACGGGGGTAGTCGAGATTCCATGGCTAAGGTGAGAGAAGACCTGGAATGGCGTAAGAAGGAGAGAGAGGCTCAGGAAGGGTGGTTTGAATCATGGTTTAATCAATCCCCCTGGTTCACCACCCTGATATCTACTATAGCAGGCCCTCTGATCATACTATTACTGATGCTTACATTTGGGCCCTGCATCCTGAGTCGACTTGTCTCATTTGTCAGAGACCAGATTGGCAGGGTTGATCGGCAAATCACTCAAATTCACTTTATGCAACTGAGAGAAACTAGCAAAGAGCAGCCCTATTCAGAAAGGTATTTCTAATGGGCCTGGGAAGCCTCTTCCTTTATCTGTTGCAGTGACCTGATCCCGTGGCCGGTACCGGAAAACGCAGGAGGAGAAGGAGTGCGGACCGGACCTGTACAGAACCCCCCCGATCACTGAACGAAGAGATCCCCATCACCCCTCTACCCTACCCCTGCCCCTCTTTTCTGAGCCATGCTCCATTCTGGTCAAGCCACACTGGGTCCTGCCTGGTTTGGTAGAAATGTCATCAATCCTCCCCTGTGCCTCCTCGTGGTTAAGGAAGTATGCCCTTGCCCAGGATACCCAATGACGGGCAACTTCTGTCACCGCCGCGCACACCTAAGACAGGGGCTAAAGCATTCTCCCCAATGACGGGAACCACGGCGGGGCGACGGACAACCTAAGACAGGGGTCCTGGCGTGCCATAATTGGAAAAAGGGGTGAGATGTTGCCTACTGACCAAGTAAAAGAATGCTTGATTTTTCATTCCCCCTTTGTCCTGCTCAAAGCTGGGCAACTTCCCAGTATAGGAGGTTTCAGTTTGGGGGACAAAGCTGGGCAGCTTCCCAGTACATGACGTTTCAGTTTGGGGAAAATGCACCCTCGTAAATGATTTGTAAATGATGTACGAGGAACAGCAGTCTCTATGGATATGTCAAAACTGCAACAAAGCAGGCCGCTCCGACCGGTAGCGTTAGCTCGAAAGGGTCACCAGGTGGCTGACCAACGGTGCATGGCTCTGCCCACTGTGACTGACCAACGGTGCATGGCTCTATTCATCGTCCCATCCACTTTCCCACGTCCCATCCCCTTTCCTTTCTTTTGGGTGGGTTGTGGAAACATACTTAAGTCTGTACCTGTGCTCTGAATAAACGCACGCATTCATGCCATCTCCTGAAAGACGGAACCCTGTGTGACTCGAGTGCTGATTTCACCCTGATGGCCCACCCTGGCTCGGCCCCGAAGTGCCGGACGTGACATTTAACCAGTCATCCGTTCTCAGGCACTTGGGTTTTTTCCAGATATTCAGGTCAGCCTTTTTGGAAGATGTTTTTATTATCTCTCTTTCTCTCTGTTTGTTTCTGTCTCTGTCTGTCCCTGTCTCTGCCTTTTCTCTCTCTCTCTTTTTCTCTGTCTCTGTCTCTCTCTCTTTGTCTCCCTTTTTGTGGTTTACAATATAGATACTGAAAGGGTATCAGGAATATCCCTTTACCTACTTTTAACACTCAAGGATTTCAAATTTGGACAAAAAATAGAATTGTTGTTTCAGGCACGTTGACCAAAGGGAGAACTGGAAATGGTCTCTGCTATGGACAACCAGGGATCTGCAGATCTGCAATGACTGACCACAGCCTGGCACCTGCTCTCAAGGTCCAGACAAATCCTGAAGACCAGGAGGTCTCACAAACCCCAGATAGGGATGGGATGCACAACTGCCTGCCAGGACACTCCTACAGAAGATGAAGGTCCGAGGCCACCTGGGAACACTAAGCTGGCCTGGTTTCTCATCTTCAGAATGGCCAGGCCTGGGTAACCGTGACATGACATGACAGGTAAAATACTCATAGTATTATATGTGTGTCTCCTGGGTGGCTCACCACAGTCTTGGAAGAACAGAGTGGGGGTCTGGTGTTCTTTGGGAGGTCAGGAACTGCGCTCAAGGGCCACTACATTTCTAAGCTGCCAGAGGTCAAAGCTGGCACATGTCCAGCACGCCCCTCACCCTGCCACCTTTATGCCCTAAGAGGAGCCTTCCACTTACCCCGTGACTTTCAGGAAGTGCAAGATGACATGTATTTCCTAGCCCATGGGGAAGTACCTTGTGACCCTGTGGGCTCAGGCACCAAATTTCCAACTGTGGGCTAGTGTTGGGTAAGGACTGGAAGGAAGAAGCCCTCCAAGTGCCCCCTCCCCGCCCCAGGAACGGACCCTTTTGCAAGGTCCCTGAACCCCACAGCTCTCACAGCGGCAGGTATCATGCCCTAGACTCACCACACTCAGAAAGACACAGGGGTCCCAGAGAGTGTTGGCAGAAGAGGGGACCTGCTTGGTATCCCACTGAGCAGTCAGCCTTGCCCTGGCCGTGTCCCAGGAGCTGCCTGTAAATGCAGTGCGGAGTGTGAGGATCCCATGCGGGCCTCATCGGGTCTCTGCTGTTTCCTAGCCTGTGATTATTTCTCTCTTGCATCTACAATGTGGGGTCCCCGCCAAAATGACTCTGGAATTTTTATGTGGGGTTGAGGGCATTGATTGGTCTAGGATGTGGACTCCCAAGTTCCAGGTAAAGCCCATATGTTTCCTTTGGTATTTGGCATGTGGTTCAGTGAGGATGTTGGGATTTTTCTACTGTGAAACTATGTAGACAAAAGGGCATCATTTTCCAGACCAGACTAACAGTGAAATGTTAGTTTTTCTCTCCTTGATGGCCTTGGTATTCTCTTGGGCTCCTGGCAAAGAGACCCCCACACAGACACTGCTTGATGCTTGATGCAGTCACAGGTGGGTCTTGATCTCATCCTGGACATTCATCTTACTAAAGCTTCAGTTTCCCAGTGATTGTCCTTCATTCAAACATTCTCAAATGTGCATCACGTGGAGGGCCTTGGTTGGACCTCAGACAGGCGCCAGGTGACCCTGATTTGGACAAGGGAAGGCCTAAGGTCCCACATGTGATATGGTCCAGAGTACAGCATGGGACAGTCTCTGGCCAAAAGAATTGTCAAGGAACCCTTGAGTCTGGGATAGACAAAATAAAACTGGCCCCAAATTTGGAGTCTGGGGAGTAGGAGCAGATGACATGGGCCAGGAAAAGCCAACAGATCTGACCTTTCATGCCTGACTTTACATTGAACTAAATTTGAAGCAGCAGATTGAAGGAATCTGTAATTCTCTTACTGAGCTTATGCAAGATGACAGGCAACATTGATGAGAAGCAAATTTCACCATTGCTGTAAACGTTTAACTTAAAGAGGTGAGGAAACAGAAACATCTGCATCAGCAACTTGTTACCGTGTCCAAGTGTAGAACCGTGGGTCTTCTGGCAGGGAGAGCTGGAGGCAGACTGGGTGTGAGCAGGGCAAGAAACGCTCGGGCACTGAGGGTCTGCCCCAACGGCACTGCTGCCAGCACCTAGACTAGCCCTGGTCTCCTTGGTCACAAATACTAACAGTAATAGAAATGGGAGTTGTGCTGAGCCCCCAGGGTCGACTCTCTGGTGCACTGAGCTAACACCATGGATTGCCTGAGGCTGCCAAAGCAGATGCAAACTCTGCAGGTGCCTGTAGAGACCAGACAGGGGAAGGAGACAGAGTCTGGGTGGGGAGGCGGGGTGCGGGGCAGGAATCCGGACAAAGGTCACCAGCAAGTGCAGACCAGGGTGCTAGTTTCATCTTGATTGACAGTTGACCCTTGATGAGCATGGAGTCATTGAGAATATACCCTGGATGGTAGGATCATGACAGGGGTGAGGGGGCAGGGGGTGGGATGTGCCTGCTAACTGTGCTCTGCTCCTTTGCCTGAGCAGCCCAGAGGTGAAAAAACATCACCCCATCCCCAGGGCTGATTCTGGTCTCCTCACTGCTCTGTGTGCCCCAGAGGCCAGATGGGGGCTGTGGTGATTGGGAACAGGAAGAGGGTCTCTGACTCAACTGGCCACCCAGGTAGAAAAACACCTTACAGGTCCAGAATGCCATGGGCAGTAAGGGTCCAGAACCAAACAGACTCCCTGGCAGCAGTTGTCTCTTCAATTAATGGGCCCTGGGCCTGCTCAGTGCCTAGCAGGGAGGAAAAGGTGTTTTCTCCAATGAGGACTGAACGCTACTCTACTCAAACCAGTCAGGAGGGGGAGGGGGCTTTGAGCCAGTTGAAAGAATGAACTCGAGAAAGGCCAGGGAGCTGGAGGCTGGTCAGGCCCAGCCGTGGTCAGGTTTGGCCACTCCTGAGGTCCTCACTGTAGAATGGACATCTCTCAGAGTCAGGCCAGAAATGAGAAACAATCCCATAGAGTCACTCATCACTAAGCATCGCCAGAAGATTAAACTGCCGGTGCTAGTTTGTCAGGATCAGCCGCAGCGGGGTGAGCTAAGGGACTCGCAAATGACTCTGTCTGCCAAGCCTAAGGGAGGGAACCAAGGAGGAAGCAAGAGGCAGAAGCGAAAAACTAGGCAGGACCTCTGAGAGACCCACTCTAGGAGGTGGAGAAGATGGATGAGTCAGGAATCACCGAATTTGACAAGAATCAAATGTGAGGTTTGCTCTGACAAAATGGTGACCAGAACAAAATGGCAACCGGCTGAGTGGACAGCAACATTCCTGGAGTCAGAGATCACCTTCTCCCAGGTGAGGAAGACAAGACTTAATGCCCACTTGGTGACAGGAAGCCACCAGGCTTCATTCCAGGTTCCTTACCATTGACCCACGAACAGATGACTAGGACCAGACCAAGACAACTTAAAAGCCCCCTGAGTCTAACCCAGGGCGCAGGTGTACCATTGCCTCACCTGAGGTTCGGAGCCTCCGCCCGGGAGCCCCCAGTAAGCTACTCCTATTTCCTTAACTTTATTTATATGTCTCTGTCCCTCTGTCTGACCCAGATGGGGTTCCCAAATCTCTCACCGAGCAAGAGACTAAGGGAGAGCAGGTTACCCGAGTAGGATGGAAGGGGCACACGGGAACGCTCGAACATTGAGCGTAGAAACTGGAGTCACCACTGTGGGAGCACCTGAGAGCACTAGGCACCACTGCATGTTAGATGAAAGTTGTTACCGCAGAATCAAGGTAGCCTGTAAACAACCTACATAATCATGCTGTGGCCTGCTACTGCCCCTTTGGGGGATAGCTGTGTAGAGCCTGCACACATGGAATACACTAGGATGCTTCCAGCAAATTCTTGGGTGCCACCTGTCTTGGTGAGACTCTGTATGATCCTAAAAGGAAAAACTCCAAAGACAGTCGTTCAATGGGAGAACAGCTCTCTCCACCGGCAAGGGGTGAGAGGGCTCAAGCCGCTGATTCCCACAGTCTCCCAGCTCCCCAAACCTCAAGGCAAACCTGGACTTGGTGTTTCCAGAGCCCAGGGGCCCAGAGGCAGGACACAGAGAACTAAGCCCAGAGCCCCAGTAGAAGCTTCGAGAGGGTGTGCAGGATATGTGTGAGGTGTGAAGATCCATGAGAGTGAACGGGCGGCCCCAGGCCCATGGTGCAGTTAGAGGGGAAGGGCTATGAACTGGGCACTGAGGGGTAAACCGGGACCAGCCTGTGCCTGCCCTGAACAGCCCTACCAGGCTGATCCCTGGTGCCTCCCTGATCCCTGGTTCCCATCCAAGTAGGAATGTGACAGGCAGGAAGGGGCATGGCTGACCAAATTCCTTGAAATGACTGGAACAGGATGGCTCTGCCTTCTGAGGCTTTACCATCTGGTCTGATACATGAATCTGGACACACTTCTTGTCACCAGTAGAGTGTCACTCAGCCAAGGCTGTCCCAACAGGTCCAGGTGTGCAGGAGCAAAGAGGAGTCGCGGCCTGGTTCTCTATTACATGGGGTCTGACCGTGCTGTGATGGTGGCAGTGGGACTTGTATTAGGGAATCTGATGGTCCACAAAGAAGTGGGGCGCTATTATCAGGGATCAGCTCCGTACAGACTCGGGGACACTAGAAACATGTTCCATCCACGGCCCCATCCTGCTCCACTGATAACACACTGTCTTCCTGCTAGGGTGGGTGCCATCCAGGGGGAGCCTGGCTGAGGGGACAGCACCTTGGACCCACCTGCTGCAGGAGCACTTTCAAGTGCTCATCCTGAGAAACCTGATGTGGCCACTAGGGGGCAAAGTGGGGTCTGTCCCTGGTGCACTGCAGAGGGGAATGGGGAAACAGGCACCAGGGGCAGGGGAGGCCATGGAGGTGCTGCAGTGGAAGGCAGGGCTCTGGGTGCTGCATCCTGCCCTCCCTCCTGGGGACGCATCCGTGATTGAGACCTTCAACCCTTGGGGTGGACTCTCCTGGGGTCATTGACAGGCTTCACACAGGGGCAGGCAGGTGACGCGTCTTGGCATGGTGACATGGCCGAGGCTTCCCACAATCTAGGAGCAATTGTCAACTACTGGCCAGACCTGCCCCGCCCAGTGACACACACACCCACACAGGCCTGGGATAGATCCATTTATTGCAACAATCGTGAAAATCAGACAGTGGCGGTCAGGGAGAAAGCCCGCCTTCCTCCTTCCCTCTTCTCAGCCAGCAATACAAAGTCCCCAAACAGCCCCAAAGAGTGTGTAGAATCCGGTCACTGTATGGTACCAGCGGCCAAGCTTCAGGGCTGTCATGCGAAGAAACAGGACCCCACAATGGGGAGATGAGAGCGGAGTTGTAACTTCTGACCTCCAAATCATTGTTTGCTAGTGCTGGGGGGATATATCTGCCATCCTGATCCCTTGGACCTTGTGGAGGGGGACATTTCTTCCCTCCGATCCCTCGGACCTTGTGGAGGGGGACATCTCGGCCCCTCTGATCCCTCGGACCTTGCGGAGGGGGACATCTCGGCACCCCGATCCCTGGCGTCTAGTGGTGGGGAGGGCATCACTGGCCTCCCCGATCAATCGCGTCAAGCGGTGGGGGGGGCATTTCTGGCCCCCCCATCCCTGGCGTCTAGTAATTGGGGGGCATCTCTGGCCCCCCCAATCCATGGCTTCTATTGGTGGGGGGGCATCTCTGGCCCCCCGATCCCTGGCGTCTCGTGGTGAGGGGGTATCTCTGGCCACCCCAATAACTGGCGTCTAGAGGTTGGGGGGGCATCTCTGGCCCCCCCATCCCTGGTGTCTAGTGGGGGGGGCATATATGGCCCCCCCATCCCTGGCGACTAGTGGTGGGGGGGCATCTCTGCCCCCCCGTTAATCCTTGCCATCTAGTGGGGGGGGAATCACTGGTCCCCCCCAATCCCTGGCGTCTAGTGGGGGGGTATCTCTGGCCCCCCCTTGATCCGTGCCCTCTAGTGGGGGGGAATCTCTGGCCCCCCCTGATCCCTGGCGTGTAGTGGGGGGCGCATCTCTGCCCCCCTGTTAATCCTTGCCATCTAGTGGGGGGGGAATCTCTGGCCCCCCCCAATCCCTGCCGTCTAGTGGTGGGGGGGAATCTCTGGCCCCCCCTTGATCCTTGCCCTCTAGTGGGGGGGGAATCTCTGGCCCCCCCCCGATCCCTGGCGTGTAGTGGTTGGGGGGCATCTCTGCCCCCCCGTTAACCCTTGCCATCTAGAGGGGGGGAATCTCTGGCCCCCCCTTGATCCTTGCCCTCTAGTGGGGGGGGAATCTCTGGCCCCCCCCGATCCCTGGCGTCTAGTGGTGGGGGGGCATCTCTGCCCCCCCGTTAATCCTTGCCATCTAGTGGGGGGGGAATCTCTGGCCCCCCCTTGATGCTTGCCCTCTAGTGGGGGGGGAATCTCTGGCCCCCCCTTGATCCCTGGCATCTAGTGGGGGGGAATCTCTGGCCCCCCCTGATCCCTGGCATCTAGTGGGGGGGGCATCTCACCCCCCCTTAATCCTTGCCCTCTAGTGGGGGGTAATCTCTGGCCCCCCCCTTGATGCCTGGCGTCTAGTGGGGGGAGCATCTCTCCCCCCTTAATCCTTGCCATCTAGTGGGGGGGGAATCTCTGGCCCCCCCTTGATCCTTGCCCTCTAGTGGGGGGGGAATCTCTGGCCCCCCCTTGATCCTTCCCATCTAGTGGGGGGGGAATCTCTGGCCCCCCCTTGATCCTTCCCATCTAGTGGGAGGGAATTTCTGGCCCCCCTTGATCCTTCCCATCTAGTGGGGGGGGAATCTCTGGCCCCCCCGATCCCTGGCGTCTAGTGGGGGGAGCATCTCTGCCCCCCCTTAATCCTTGCCCTCTAGTGGGGGGGGAATCTCTGCCCCCCCCGATCCCTGGCGTCTAGTGGTGGGGAGGCATCTCTGCCCCCCCCCGAATCCTGGCGTCTAGTGGGGGGGCATCTCTGGCACCCCTATTTCCTGGGGTCTATTGGAGGGTGAAACTGTGCCCCCTGATCCCTGGGGTGTCTAGGGGTGGGGACATTTCTTACCCCACATCTCGGGGTCTAGTGGATGGAGACTTTACTGTCCCCCTGATTTCCCGTTTCTTGAAATGGAGAATAGTTGTGGCTTTGCCCTGATCCCTGGTCTTGCAGTGAGGGATATCCATGGTTCTAGTGGAGGGAGAAGAGCAAAGGGCAGACGAAGAAGGCAGAACTCGGGTGGCGTGGGGAGGACGGGGCTGGGCGAGATCAATTGGGTGAGAGCGGCAGGGTGCGTCGGTGCAGTAAAATCGAGGTGTCAGCTGGGTGTCAGGCTGCCAGTGGAGCTCTTGCTGACCAGCTGCGTTTTCTGGATTTTCGGCGGGTCATTACGGGACCTGGGTCCGATGACGGTGGACTCCTCTTCCTTAAGGACAGCAACAGGAGCGTCTCTGGATCTCACACAGGCCATGGTCCCTGCCCCCTGGGACTTGACTGACTCCTCCAGCTCCTGGACTCTGGCACTCCTCCTGCCTGGCCTCCTGTGCCTCCTCCTTGTCTGTGGCCTCCAGCTCCTCACGTTTTGTGTCCAGGAGCACCTGTGTGTTGTTCGTCTCCACGCCAATCCCTTTGGAGTGGATGGGATGTGGGGCAGCATAAGGGTCTCAGCCAAGCAGGGGAGGTGGGGGGCTGGGGGTGGGGCCGCCTGGCTCCCCTCCCCAGTAGCCCCGCCCTCTGACCCACAGGGGCTTCTCCCTGTCACTCACCCTTTTCCGGGACTCCTTTTCACTTTACCAGGTTCTGCAGCTGCTGTTTCTGCTGCTGAGTCCCACAGAAGAGCACCTGGGGTGAAGGCACTAGCTGATGAGGCAGGTCTAGGGCCTTCCTGCCCCAGAGCCCGTGGCCCCTCTCTCACCTGGTCTCCCTCAGCTCCCTGATGGCGGCCTCCAGCAGGGCCTGCTGCCTTGGTGGCACCTGCAGCAGCTGGTCTATGGGCTGCTTCTGCCGCAGCATCCGCTGGTTCAGCTGCTCCTCCTTGGAGCCCAGGTGACAGCGGGCATCCAGGTGCTCTTGTCGGCAGCTATGTGCATTTCCAGGTACCAGCAGATCGGCCCCAGGGAGGCCACTGGCACTGCACCTTTTCGTCCTGCCCTGGCATCTGTGGGAGGTAGGACAGTGTCTGTGACGACAGGCAGGAGGACCGACTACATCCCAGCCAGGAGATGCAGGGCTCAGACCCTCAGCCACAGGCCCCCATGGCGTCTTTGTCCCAGAGCCTAGGAGTTGGGTCTCCCTCTGCCTCGGACCCTGACTCCTACCTGGCAACTGTCAACTCCAGACCCCTCTGTGTAGTGTGGGCCAGTCAGTGCCACCACAGCCCTCAGGGCATTCTGACCTGTCCTTCCTCCCATCACCCAAAGCAGGCTCTTGGCCTCACAGGGGGTCTCACCAGCCCATTTCACAGACCAGGAAAGTCACAGCCCAGAAGGCTGAAGTGTTATGCCCCCAAAATACCCTAGGGTGGAGGGGAGCTGATGGCCAGCAAATCCTGCACCCTCTCACAAAACTCTTGGTGTACAGCAACTTTTCGTCGGCTCGCAGTGAAGACATGTTGGAATGATAGGTGATAATTGGAGATGATAGGAGACTCGCCCAGCTCCAAGACTGGGAAATGTTACCCAGACCCCTTCCACTGTTGCTGAGACACAACTCAATCCTGGCCGGGCTCCCGGCCGGCCACCCTACAGCCCTCCGACTCCAGGCGACGCTGCGCCCGCTTCTCTCACCCCAGCTCAGTCCTATCGGCCCCCACTCGCATCCGCAGTTGTTCTCCGGGTTCACCCGTTGTTCCTGGAACCTCCTGCCTCCACCTGTCCTTCGAAATGTTTTCAACGATGTGGCTGTTTCAGGGGCACCCAGAGGCCGGTAAACCTGAGAGGAAGCAGACAGTCAAGGACCCCAGACCTTCAACCCCATCCAAACTTCATGGTCCACAGCCCCGACTCTTGGTTCCTCCTGCTCATCTCAGGGGCTGCTCATTTCTCACCGCCATCTGCTGCTCCGGGCACCTTACTAAGTAGATTCTTTCCTGCATTGGACCCACTGGAGCCCTCCTGGCAGTGCTGGCAGGGACACGAGGGACAACTAGAAACAAGCGTTGTATGTCCCGGCCCTAGAGCTCTCTGCATTTTCAGGGTCGTAACATTCTGGGGAGTGGACAGCTGACCCCATTTCCTCTGGCTGCCCGCAGAGCAGGACACAGGTGTGGAGGGACAGGGAGACTCGCCCAGCTCCTGCTCCCAGCCGGTCTCCCGTGTCACAATGCCCCATTCACAGGACCCCTCCCTGGAAACTCGAAGTCAGTCCTCCCCAACTTGCCCTCCTCGGACATCACAGACTTCAAGCTCCTGGTGCTGTGCACCAGCCCAAATCACTCAACCCTTAAGGATGACGCTCTAAATTGCAAACTTCTGCCTTTATCAGATACACTTGATTTTTAAAATTCTGTTCATTCAGCTCTTTCTGTCCCAAACAAGAGGGGAAGCGTGTTTTTGCACAGTTAAACCCACTGCCAGGAGGGTCTGTGGTGAGGTTTCTGGGAGTCAGAGACCCTGCTTTGACTCCCCAGTTCCTCAGTGATGCCCTGAGCTCCCACCCACATTGTTTCCTGAGTTGGGTGGGCCAGTGTCCAGCCACCCAGGTCTTTGGTCAGCGGGAGCCCAGGAGATCCTATTCTGGTGGCAGGAGGAAACAGGGCCTGGAGAGAGTTTCTCTGGGGACTCCCATCCCAGAGTCCCGGGAGACCCTGGCGAGGACAGAAGTTGCTGGAGGACAAGACTGCCTGAAAACGTGGCTGTCAATGGGCGGAGGCTTTATCCTGGGCCTCCTGGCCACACACTGACCAGTGCAGAACCAGCGCATGGCCCAGGGCTGGCGGGTTAGCACCGACCTAGCACTTTTTCTTCCCATCTTTTCATGCTCTGCCAATTTCCAATGATCCCCTAGGGAAAGGGTCAACATGCAGAAGTTGCATTGGGGCCACTTCTCCCTTAAGCCTCCTTGAGAGAGGGTATCCCGAGGGGCGGGGCCACGAGCATTTCTATAGGCAGGGATGTGGCCGTGGCCTCAGGACACTCTGGGTGATTCCTCCCTGCCTTGCCCTCCTCAGACATCACAGGCTTCAAACTCCTGGTGCCAAGCACCAGCCCAAATCATTCACCCCTAACGGATGAGGCGCTGCCATGTGACTCTCCGCCTTTACAAGATATATCTGATGTTTTAAAATTCTGTTCTTCCATCTCTTTCTGTCTTAAATTAGACGGGAAGGGTGTGGTCGCACGGTAAGAGGTTTTTGGCAGGAGGGTCTGCGGTGAGGGGTCTGCGCACCCGGGGACCCTGCTTTGACTCCCCAGCGCCACTGAGGCAGCTCCTCAGCATTTCCCTGAGCTCCCACCCCCATTGTTTCCTGAGCTGGGGAGCCAGTGTCCAGCCACCCAGGTCTTTGGACAGCAGGAGCCCAGGAGGTCCTATTCTGGGGACAGGAACGGACAGGTCCTGGAGAGGGGCTCTCTGGGGACTCCCATCCCAGAGTCCCGGGAGACCCGGACGAGGACAGAGGCTGCTGGGGAGAAAACTGCCGGAAGTCTTGCTGGAAATGGGCCCGGGCTTGATCCTGTGGCCTCTGGGCCATACACTGACCACTGCAGGGCCAACGCAGGGCCTTTTCTTACCGTCTGTTGCGCTCTGCGAATTTCCAAGGATCTCCTAGAGATGACACCAGAGGTGACCCGTAGATGACCCGTGGAAGGGTCACCATCTGGAGGTGACCTCTAGATGACCCCTCGAAGGGTCAACAGGGGGAAGGTGTGATGGGGCCACTTCTCCCTCAAGCATCCTTGAGAGAGGGTCCCCGAGGGGCGGGGCCACGAGCTTTTTTTATAGGCAGGGAAGGGGGCGTGGCCTCGGGGCTGCAACCCCATTGGCCAGGGAGAAATCTAGAGCTCCCAGGGGCAACCTCACAATGAAGGCTGCACCAGCCTCTGCCCTGGTGGCCCTGACGGGCCTCCCCACCCCCACCCGGACCCTCGGGCACTGCCCCCTACCGACGATGGTGGCTTGGAACTCTGTGGGCCCCACGGTCGGCCAGGAGCACTGACCCTTTGGGTCTCCCGTAGCTCAGTCCACGACTTTCTCATTCCCAGAGATCACGTCCCCCCATGCCCAGGCTGGGCTGCAGCTGCCAGGATTCGCCCCTGAGCACCCCTAGGTCTGGCCTGGCTGCTGCTGTGGGAGCCCAGCGAGCCTGGCAGAGGGGCTGTCCTGGTCGCTGTCCCAACTGCCCCTCACTCCAGCCCCTCTCCTTTATCTCCTTGGAGCCCCTGCCCCCTGCCCTGCCCCTCTCCTCTCCTGAAGCCCGCAGAGTTCTTGCTCCCACCTTATCCTGTGTCCACGTTCTCTCTGTCCTCTCACTGCTTCCTCCCAGACTGGCAGCAGCCAGTTTCTGGGACCATGAGCCCCCAGACCCAGTCAGTCCCTGACCAATTCCCCCTGTTGCTCAGGACTTCCCTTTCTGAGTCCTGGAGGGCTCTTAATGACCCCATAGAACCTCTCCACCCCAGCTCTGCCCCTTTCTCTGAGACTCAGTCTATGCTACTGGGAGCTGGACACCAGACTTGGCCTTGGGGAACCTTGATGCTTCTCTGGTGTTGATCCAGGCCTGCTCTGGAAAACCCTCTCAATACACACACTCCCAACTAGGGCCATTCAGCCTGGCCACGCTGCCCTCACGAGTACTGCAGCCTGAAAGCAACCCCAAATCCCCCATATCGCCCGTGCCCACTATGGCATCCACGAATGCACCTGTCCTCCCTGCCCTGAGCACATTCAGGCCCCAGTGGTCTGCGGCTGTCTCCTGTAGCTCTGACATCTCCCCCTCTCACTTTCGCTGGGCTGAGAATCAAATTTATCTCTGATGGTGGGGCACAGGGTCACTGTGGGCTTGTGCTGTCTGGGGAGCCTGTGGGCAGTGAAGGGTTCCACACTGGGGTGAGGCTCTGGGCAGAGAAAGTCCATCCAGTCCTTGAGAGGTTTGGGAAATACCAGGAGGTTTGCAGGTCCTTTACCTGAGACATGATCTGGCCACTAGGGGGCCTGGCACCCACGAAGAATTGGGGGCAAGTTGGGGGCTCTTCCCGATGGGCACTACAGAGGAGATGTAGACGGAACAGGCACCATGGGCATGGGCATGTCATGTCAGGTTCTGATCCATGGGGAGACCCCCACAGGACAGCTCATGCTTCATCAAGAAGCATGAGCCGTTCCCTGGCAGGTCCCACCCACCCAATGCCACACACCCACACAGGCTGGGATGCATCCATTTGTAGAAACAATCTTGGAAACAGGACAGTGGCTGTCAGGGAGACTGATTCAGCCCTCTCCCCTCTCTCTCCTCTGCCACCAATTCATGATCCCTGAAATTGTCCCAGGTAGTGCCTAGAACTCAGTTGCTGACTGTTGCAGCCTCCATCCTTTTCAGGACTTCCTTTTCCAGAATAGAAACAGTGCACTGGAGGAGGGGGAGCTCTTGGCTCAGACTTTTGCTTGGTCTGTAGCCCATGAACCGAAGGTTTGAGTGTTGCCTCGTTTTCCCTGGGCCAGGACGGGTAAATGGTTGTAGCCAAGTGCCGTTTTGAAAATCGGATGCTCTGAATGAGTGTTTCCTCTAAGCACTGAGATCCTTCCAAGTACTGCTTCATTGACCCTCATGCCCTGTGTACATACCTGAGAGGTTTGGGGTTTGTGGGGATCTCTATTTGATCCAGCCTTTGTGATCAGGAGACCCTGTCGCGCCAGGGAACGTTCTTGACCTCATGCATCCCAAGCCTGTACTGAGTCTCCTGAGACTTCTCTCTGCCCTTCTGGACAGAATTTTTACTCAAAAAGTGGAAAATGCCCTGGACCATGCAAGGACAACCCACAAACCGGAAATATCTCAACATTTAGGTGGGAAAGCAGGGGTGAGGAGTCATTCTCCACTCCTCTCTCCTGGGATATAGTCTAAGGTGGGGGGTGGGGAGGTGGTCATTTATTATTGCTACTCTTTGAACTGTTTCTATGGGGGTGAGTATTTCTGCTCCTGGGACTCCTTATTGTGTAGTGTTGGAGGACATGTCTCCTATCTGAGCTCTGTTCTCTGTTGTGGGATATTTCTTACCTCAGAGCTCTTGTGTCTAGTTTGGAAAACAATTTTCCCCAACATCCCTGGTGTGTTTTTTTTGGAGGAAATTTCAGATTTGCTCATTCCTGGTGTCGAGTAATTGTGAACATTTCTGTCCTCGGAACCCTGCTGTCTATTGTTAGGGGAAACCTCTGCACCCCATGTCACTGGTGCCTACTGCTTGGGGCCTGTTTTTGCCTCCCAGACCACTAGTCTCTATTACTAGGGGACATTTCTGCCCCCCACATCCCCATTGCCCAGTGTTGGGGGACATTTCTGCCTCCAGATGCATGGTCTTCCCCACACCGCCAGCTTGTCCTTCTTGACTGTTACCACCTCCAGCTCCTCAGGCTTTATGATCTCCACTGTGTTCGCCTCCACTTCAGTGCCCTTGGATTGACTGAAACTGGATAGACTGCGGGGCAGCCCCAGGCTCTCAGCCAACCAAGGGAGGTGGAGGGCTCGGGAGCAGGGTCTGCCTGGTTCTGCCCCCAGAGTGTCCTGCCTCTTGACCCCCACTGGGGGCTTCTTCCTCCTGAGGACCCTGACACACATTTTCAGGACACTTTTCTGTCAAAGCAGCAGCCAAGTGCTGCCCTGAGTCAGGCCACTATGGACTGTCCAAGTGGACTGTCACTGCTCAGGCAGAGTCACGACTGGAGACCCAGTGCTGTCACCTCCTTCCCCTCCCTCACCCCTACCACCTAACAGGGAAATCCCTCTTATGGCCTCTAAGAATTTGAGCAATCCTTCCTTAGGGCACTGGGAAAAGGCCGGCCCTGTCTGCTTGCAGCACTTTTCTTTGGGTGTTAGTACCACACCCAGACATGCTCAGGCTTTACCCCTGACTTAGCTCAGGGACCATACCTAGTGGAACTAGGGGGGCCCATTGATCCAAAGTCAGCAGTGTGCAAGACGATCATTTTATCTCCTGGACTAATGCCCTGCTCCAAGCGGTATTTTTTTTTCAGCTGCTTCCCACCTAAATCTCCTTCCTGTAGAGTTGGGCTCCCTTAAAGATGCCTCACTTCCCCTTCTGTACGGCACCGTGCCCAGGGAGACAGCCCCGTGGAACCCGAGGCTTCCACTCCCGAGCACTTTCAGACTTTTCAAGAATGGGCCCCAGGGATATTGCAGGGTTTAAGGTGCTTGCCTTGATGCAGCCCAGCCCTGTTCAAGTCCTGATACTAGGATCTCCTGAGCCCTGCTGTAGAGGAGAGTGCACCTCTACCCACATTTCTCGCAGGATAATTTCAGACAGGCTACCCTGGGGAGCAGGATCTGCAATGAGGCACAGGGTCTGGGAGAGATGAGACAGGCACTGAAATCACCCGGGATGGCCCAGAGGTGGTCTGTCACACTGTTCAACATAGAAACCTGGGAAAATCCCCCGAATTTTCCTACGTTATTGATATGCTCCAGATCCTTCTCTGCACCAAGAAACCTTGGTCATTTCTTGTTCCATACTCTCCTGTCAGCTGCTTGCTAATACCCCGTCGCCCATCAGATCTGCTGTAAAACTGATCTCTTGCCTTGTGCGGTGTTCAGACTTTGGAGCTGTTCATAACATTAGCACTATTATCTCCTCATGTTCTCCCACATTCCAAAATGTGCCTTTTTTTCCTTTATGGGTCACACCCAGCGATGCACAGGGGTTACTCCTGGCTCATGCACTCAGGAATTACTCCTGGTGGTGCTTAGGGAACCATAAGGGATTCTGGGAATCAAATCCAGGTCAGCCGTGTGCAAGGCAAACACCCTACTCACTGTGCTATCACTCCCGTCCCTGCTGCTTGGTTTTTAGTTAGCTTTAGGCAGAAATTTTGGGAAAGTTCGTATGAGTTCATAGTCGTTGAAAACTCAACGTCATATTACTGCTGCAATTCTCATTTGTGAAACAACAAAACTCACTACCAAGCAGGGGAGAAAGCAAGACAAGACCAAAAGGAAAAAGAGCAACACCCAAGCAGTGGCACCTGGTGCCCAGGAGGAGTTGGCAGAGATCAGGGCAGCTGGGTGGCACTGCCACTCGTCCAGTGGAGACAGCACTACCACAGTGAAGTGGTTAAGGCCAGACCCCAGCACCTCCAGTGTGCCCTTGGTCTAGAGGAGGTGAGAACTGGCAGGGCAGACAAGGGGCAGGGAGAAAGAGGGGAGCCAGAGCAGGAGCAGGAGTCAGGGGTGGAGGATGCGGAGGGGCAGAAGGCAGGCCCCAGATCATTGCCCCAGAGGGCCATGACATGCTGCAGGAGAGAACAAAGTGCCAATATGACACCAGACAAGCTGTGACCCTCTGTGAATGGGAGTGGCAGACATTAAATGTTGGGTAGCTTCCAGAAATGTCTACCGACACCAGGACCACTAGGACAGTCTGACAGAGTCACAGGGAGTCCCCAGGCAGGCAGGGAAGGCAGGGTAACTTGGTACCTACACTCCCAAGAAGAGCCTCGTGGAAACGGTCGCCCCATGACCTCAAGACAGGGCAACATAGGAAGCAGAGCTCGATGAAGGTATCGGAGGTGCAGCCCTTCCCGGCTTTTGCTGGGCCTGAGAATCCATGGTCTCAGAAGATGCTGGGGGTTCCATATGGAAAACAAGGCTCTCCCTGTTCCCCACTTTAGTATCTTATTGGCGTTCGATCTCCCGACAGAGCTAGAAGAGCAAATAAATGTCCACCTTGACACTGTGTATTCCCCCTTTGGAAAACACCCTCTCCAGGCGCCCTCTAATGGCAGTATCATGCCCCTCTGCTGGTAAACTCATGCTAGGAGTGAGCCTCCAGAGACAGCCTCAATGTCAGGAAACTCGTGAGGGTTGGCTAGGGATAGGGAAAGATACTGCGCAGGTCTGGGAGGCAGGAATAGTGGTGGGATGCAGCTCATCTGGGAGCAAACCATTGGCCTCAGTTGAGAAGTCATGACCTGCGCCGAGTCAGTGTGGTCGCTCCTGCTGGTCACATTGTGGTACCCAGCCCTTCCACTCTTTTGAGTCTGTTTTCCTCTAGTGCCCAATGATTGACCGGCCTGAACCTCAAAAGATGTGTTTCCCCCTTTGCAAATTGTTCCAGGAAGCAGACCCTGTTTGCGTTTGGGCCAAAGGATCCAGAGACAGGAGGAAACCTCAGTTACTGTGGACCCATTGCCCAAGGATTCAAAAACTCGGCCACCTTCTTCAGGATGACCCTGGCTCTGGACTTAAGAAAATCCTCGTTGGAGCCCTGGAATAGACCATCCTGCACTCTGTAGATGATAAGGTCTTAGTGTCAGAAGCCCAAGAGGACTGAAAGAGAGCCTCAGAGGCACTGCTCCAGCTCTTGGTTGAGGCTGGGCACCAGACCTCCTGGAAGAATGAGCATTCAGAAGTGAAAAAAAGAAAAATAACCCAAAAAAACCCTTTCAAATCAGCAGTAGGACTCCAGAGGCACAGAGGTTGATCCTCTTAGTGCTTGAGAAAGGGCACCAGGTTCTAGGGGCCCTGACCCAGGTTAGGGCCATTGGCAGAGGTCTGGGCATACCTGTCGCTGAGGCAGGGGGCTCTGATCTCTCGCTGTGCCACAGAGGTAAACAATCTACCTACCTCCAGGTCCCCATTCAGGGGTGACACTGATGACTAACAAAGGGCCCCAGTGTCTACCAATTGCCCAGATGGCACAGTCCCTGGGATTATGATGTGAAAACCCACATCTAACTTTTGCAACTCTAGATTAATTCCCTAGTCTTTCTGCCTATCTGATGGGACCCCATCCTCTGACTTGCAAGAAGCAGTGGATTACATCTCTTGCTCAGAACCACTGAACAGTTCCGGAACAGTTTCCAACCTGAGTGGCATCTGGGTCAAGATCATAATAAAGAAGCCGTGAATCCCTCTGGAAAGGCTGGGGGGGAGGGGTGCGCTCTGGGAGGGATAGAGACAAGCGCGAAACATGGTGAGACCCCATGATCTCTTAATTTTCATATTAAAAATTGAATTTCTTTGGATTTTTTACTGGTTCTTTATTTAATGTTTGAGTTTGTTCCTGCACATATGGATGTGTTGGAGGCTGTGTAACTATTTTTTTATTCAAGAATTTTTTTATTATTTTTTTTATTAATGAAACATCATGAGGTACAGTTGTAGACTTATAAATTTTTTACTTGGGTTTCAGTCACACAATGATCAAGTACCCATCCTCCACCAGCGCCCATCCTCCACCACCACGGGTCCCAGCATCCCTCCCACCTCCCTTCCCCCTCCTTTCCCACCCTACCTCTGTGGCAGGGGATTCCCCCTTGTTCTCTCTCTCCTTTTGGGTGCTGTGGTTTGCAAGAGAGGCACTGAGTGGTAGTCATGTTTGGTCTATAGTCTACTTTCAGCATGCTTCTCCCACCCTGGGAGGATCCTCCCAGCACCCTTGATTTGGTGCCCTCTTCTCTAGCTGAGCTTCCTTGGAGACTGTGTAACTTCTTTAATTGCAGAGTACGAGTCTCAATGTTGTTCTGTTTGGGTCATCTCGCCACTCCTAGTACGCAGCATCCCTGCCATGGGGGCACGTCTGCAATTGCTTTGTGTAGCCGCATAGCCTCATAGTCCCATAGCCCCATTCCTCAATGGGAAGGGGCAGAGGAGGGGAGAAGGGAGGGGGCAGGAAGGAGGAGGGGGAGAGGAGAAGGGCGGGAAGGAAGAGGGAAGAAAGACAAGGTTGGGGTAAATGAATATGATTTTGACAGGGTAGGTAAAAGACGGAATTACAGGTGAGTAAGAATTCTGTTGAACCATTTCTGACTCTTGGGGGGAACACATCACTTTCAGGCAGGTCACTTTGTGCCTTGGGATGGGTGTCTGCAGCCTCCTTACCTCACGGGCATCACAGTCTGTCTGATCTTCTGCCAACACAATTTGTCTTTGACGGGTTGTTGGCTCAGGTCTGTCTTGGATCTGGGTGTGATTTCCACCTCTAGGTGAAAGGGAGGATGGGGTGTGCATGGGGTGTCTTTAGGAAGGACACTGCCTTCTGGTTCTCACAGAACACTTGGGGTTCCAAGGCGGGTGTAGCCCGTAGGATGGCGGGGATCAAACCCAGATCAGCCACGTGCAAAGCAACAACCTACCACTGTACTATCGCTCCAGCCCTTGAATTTCTTCTTGGAGGAAGTTTCTGTTCATTATTCCTCTCTGCATTTGTTTGATGGGGTTGGGAGATATTTTTTTGGTAAAGTTCTACCAATGTGCTATATAACTTGGATATTAGCCTTTCATCAGCTAGGTATTGGGTAAATAATTTTTCCCATTCTGTGGGCTATCTTAGTAGCTTAGACGCCACTGCTTTTTTTTTTAAATAAAAGTTTTACATTGGTGTATCTTTGATTTTTCTGTTCTCTTTTCATGCTTTATATTTTGCTGACTTTTTTGCAAATTTTTATTTTGTTTTTATAAAGTTGTTTACAATAATTTATTACATTTAATATGCAAACACCAATTCCACCACCATCGTACCTTCCCACCACAGTATTTTGAATGTTACCACTCCAAATCTTAGAGGTACTCTCCTGGGGTCATTGACATTGTACGCAGGGGCATGCAGATGACAGGCTCTAGACATGGTGAATCCCATGGCAAGGGCCACCCACAATCTAGAAGCAACTGCCAACTGCTGGCAGGACACACCTCGCCCGAGACACATACCCACACGGCCTGGGATGGATTCATTTATTGAAACAAGCTTGGAAATAGGACAGTGACTGTCAGAGAGTGACCCAGCATGCCTCCTTCCTCTCTCTTCTCCTCAATTCATTAGTGCCCAACCAGCCCCCAAAGAGTGTCTAGAACTGGTTGCCCTGATGTTTCCAGCCCCCATTAGCTTCAGGGATGCCATATGGAGAAACGGGACTGTGTACTGGGGAGGGAGAGCTCCCACCTCAAGCCCTTGTTTGGCTTTTGGAGCTATCATGACTGAAGTTTGAGTGTGGCCCAGTTTAAATTTCTGCTCCCAACATCCCTGGTGCCTAGAGGTAGGAGACATTTTTGTCCCACTGATCCCTGCGGTCTAGTGTTGGGGGACCTTTCTGCCCCCTTGATCCCTAGGGTCTAGTGCTGAGGGAAAGTGGAAGAGTGGGGAGGAGGGAGGAAGGAGGAGGGTGGGAAGAACTGGATCAGGGCTAGATTAGTTGGAATTGAAGAACACAGAGTACATCATCAGGGTAGAAAAAGTGGATTAATGGTGAACAAGCTTGCCAGCTGAACTCGAGCGGACGAACTGGATTCTGGTTATTTGGGGGCAGGTCATTACAGGACCCGGATCTGAGGTCTGCGGCCTACTGTTCCTCACAGAGAGGAACAGGAGGGCCTCTCTGGGTTCTTCACACAATCCATGATCCCGCTCCCCGGGTCTGGACCCAGACCTTAATCTCAGACCTTAGTCATCCAGATGCTTAATCTTCTCACACACCACCAGCCTGTCCTTCATGACCATCACCTCGACTTCCATAGAGGTCATGGTCTCACAAACCTCCACTATGTTCACCTCCAACTCCGTGTTCTTCGACACTGGATTGACTGTGGGGCACTCCAGGGTCTCAGCCAAGCAAGGAAGTTGGATGCATCTCAGGGGTCCCGCCTGGCTCCACCTCCCTATAGCCCCACCTCCAGATCCCCAACAGGCACTTCTCCCTCCTGGAGACCGACCTCACCACTCACCCTCTTCAGGGTACCCTTGGGATTCCAGCAAGGCCTGGGGCTCAGTTGCTCCTGATTTCAGGACTGAGGATCCCCTAAAGATGAAGGCACCAGGTGAGTAGGCAGGTCTAGGGCCTGATGCGCCTTCCTGTCCCTGAGCCCCTGCCCATCCCCTCACCTGGGTTTCCCTCAGCTCCCTGAAGGTGGCCTCCAGCAGGGCCTGCTGCCTTGTTAGCACCTGCTGCAGCTGGTCCATGAGCTCCTTGTGCCTCAGCACCTGCTCAACCTTGGAGCCCATGTGAGTGGGCCGTTCAGGTGTGGGGTTGCAGCTGTGTGCTGCTTTTGGTACCAGCAGAAGCATTCCAGGCTGCAGGCACTGCACCTTCTCGTCTTGCATGCACATCTCTGTCATGAGACAGGGTCGAAGGCTGTCCAGATCCCACCACAACATTCAGGGCCCAGACACACACACACAGGCCCAAGGAAAACAGCACATGGGGTTACCTGTCCCCTGCACATTCCGCTGGGGGTCTTTCTCCCAAGACCTAAGAGAGGGGGCCTCCCTATACCTCGACCCCGCAGCCTCCCTGCTACTAGGACCCTCTCTGTTCAGTGAGGGCCAATCCACACCCCCACAACCCCTCTAGCCTTTTCTAGATTTTGATATATTATAGTGGGTGGCGTCCTGGCCTGTCCTTCCTCCCACCAACCCAGGCGGGCTCCTACACTCACAGTGGGTCTCCCCCGGCACCTTCTGTCATTTCTCCATATCCACCTTGTCCTGATTCACTCCCCTTGCAGCTGATCCGGAGCTGACTCTGCAGTAGCACCTGCTCCTCCTCCTGCTTATTCTCAGAGACCGACACTGGTCAGAGGCCACGTCCTACTGCGGGAGGCCGAGATCCCAGTCTTGTTGCTGCCGCAGACACTCACCTGTTTGTCCTGCAGTCCCACCTGTGGGCACAATGCTGGGAGTGAGGACAGGCAGCCAGGGCATCCTGCTCTGGGTCCAGGGATGTGGAGGTCAAGCACCGACTCCCAGGCCCAAGGCCGGCAGCGCCTGGGCAATCTGTGCCCTGCACAGGCCCCCATGGTCTTGCTCCAGGGGCCTAAGAGATGAGACCTCCCTTGACTGGGGACCCTGTCTCCTGTCCTGTGCTCAGGGATCACCCCTAATGGTGCTCAAGGATCCATACGAGGTGCCAGGAATCAGCCCCGGATAGAAGTATGCAAAGCAGACACCTCACCACCTGTTCTAGCTTTTGATATATTACATTTCCTTGTTTGTTTGCTTCTTTGGTTTTGGAACCACAGCAGGGATCATTCCCAGCCATGCTCAAGGGCCTCTATGGGACGCCAGAGATTGAAGTCAGATAGACTGAAGTCCCACTTCCCTATCTAATGCAAATATAATTTGTTTGCCATTTATAAGTGCCCATATAGAGTTTCCCCTTAAAGTAAATGAAATAATTATTTTTAAAAAAGAAATTAAGTAATGACATGTTGAATGGTGCTCAAAGCAGGACACATTGGAACCACTGATCTACTCATCATGGAATGTCTCTAAAGTCAAGTTCAGCATCACACTTCCCCAATTCTATAATGATCGCAGCGACTCAGCTGAGCTCTAGATTTTACCTCAGAAAATGTACTACACGTCTAATTCTATAAATCCAAATATAATCCATTCTCCTCTTAAAAATTTTTTATTGAATCGATGTAAGATAGACCCTTACAAAGCTGTTCATGATTAGGCTTCAGTCATCGTTGTTCACCCATCCCTCCACCAGTGTACATTTCCCACCTCCAATGTTTCCAGTTTCCCTCCCAACACCCTCCACCTCTCCACCTAGGCCAGCCTTTTTTTAAAAAAATTTATTAGTGAAACACCATAAGGTACAGTTATAGACTTACAAATTTTTGTGTTTGGATTTCAGTTATACAATGATCGAGTACCCATCCCTCCACCAGTGCCCATTCTCCACCACCACGGATCCCAGTATCCTTCCCAACCCCCTTCCCCTCATCTCACCCTGCCTCTGTGGCAGGGCATTCCCTTTTGTTCTCTCTCTCCTTTTGGGTGCTGAAGTTTGCAAAAGAGGCATTGAGTGGCAATCAAGTTTGGTCTATAGTTTATTTCCAGCATGCATCTCCCATCCTGGGAGGATCTTCCCAATACCCTTTACTTGGTGCTCCCTTCCCTATCTGAGCTGCCTTTTCCCCCACCATGTGTGGCTGGCCTCCAAGCCATGGAGCAAACCTCCTGGTACTTATCGTGACTATTCTTGGGTGTTAGTCTCCTATTTTGTTACTTGATATTCTACAGATGAATGCAGTCTTTCTATGTCTGTCCCTCTGACTCATTTCACTTAGCATGGTACTTTCCATGTAGTATCACTTGTATGCAAATTTCATGAATTCATCCTTTCTAACAGCTGCATTGTATTCCATTGTGTAGATATACCAAAGTTTTTTAACCAGTCATCCGTTCTCAGGCACTTGGGTTTTTTTCCAGATATTCAGTTCAGCCTTTTTGGAAGATGATTTTATTATCTATCTTTCTCTCTGTTTGTTCCTGTCTTTGTCTGTCTCTGTCTCTGCCTTCTCTCTCTCTCTCTCTCTCTGTCTTCCTTTTTGTGGTTTACAATATAGATACTGAAAGGGTATCAGGAATATCCCTTTACCTACTTTTAACATTCAAGGATTTCAAATTTGGACAAAAAATAAAATTGTTGTTTCAGGCACGTTGGCCAAGGGAGAACTGGAAATGTCTCTGCTATGGACAACCAGGGATCTGCAGATCTGCAATGACTGACCACACCCTGGGCCCTGCTCTCAGTGTCCAGACAAGTCCTGAAGTCCGGGAGGTCTCCCTACCCCAGATCGGAATGGGATGGACACCTGCCTGCCAGGACACTCCTACAGAGGATGAAGTCCTCAGGCCACCTGGGCTCACTAAACTGGCCTGGATTCTCATCTTCACAATAGCCCGGCCTGGGTAACCGTGACATGACATGACAGGTAAAATACTCATAGTATTATACGTGTATCTCCAGGGTGGCTCACCACAGTCTTGGAAGAACAGAGTGGGGGTCTGGTGTTCTTTGGGAGGTCAGGAACTGTGCTCAAGGGCCGCTACTTTTTCTTAGCTGCCAGACGTCAGGGCTGGCACATGTCCAGCACCCCCCTCACCCTGCCACCTTTCTGCCCTAAGAGGAGCCTTCCACCTACCCCGTGACTTTCAGGAAGTGCAAGATGACATGTATTTCCTAGCCCTGGGGAAATACCATGTGACCTTCGGGGCTCAGGCACAAAATTTCCAACTGTGGGCTAGTGTTGGGTGAGGACTGGAAGGATGAAGCCCTCCACGTGCCCCCTCACCTGCCCCAGGAACGGACCCTTTTGCAAGGTCCCTGAACCCCACGGCTCTCACAGCGGCAGGTATCATGCCCTAGACTCACCACACTCAGGAAGACACAGGGGTCCCAGAGAGTGTTGGCAGAAGAGGGGACCTGCTTGGTATCCCACTGAGAAGTCAGCCTTGCCCTGGCCGTGTCCCAGGAGCTGCCTGTCAGCGTAGTGCGGAGTGTGAGGATCCAACACGGGCCTCCTCGGGTCTCTGCTGTTTCCTAGCCTGTGACAATTTCTCTCTTGCATCTACAATGTGGGGTCCCCGCCAAACTGACTCTGGAATTGATCTTTTAATGTGGGGTTGAGGGCATTGTTTGGTCTAGGATGTTGACTCCCAAATTCCAGGTAAAGCCCATAAGTTTCCTTTGGTTTTCGGCATGCGGCTCAGTGAGGATGTTGGGAATTTTCTGGTGTGAAACTATGTAGAACGAAGGGCGTTATTTCCCAGACCAGACTATCAGGGAAATGTTAGTTTTTCTCTCCTTGATGGCCTTGGTATGCTCTTGGGCTCCTGGCAAAGAGACCCTTGCACGGACACTGCTTGATGCTTGATGCAGGAATCACAGGTGGGTCCTGATCTCATCCTGGACATTCGTCTTACTAAAGCTTCAGTTTCCCAGTGATTGTCCATGATTCAAACATTCTCAAATGTGCATCGCGTGGAGGGCCTTGGATGGACCTCGGACAGGCGCCAGGTGACCCTTATTTGGACAAGGGAAGGCCGAAGATCCAACATGTGATATGGTCCAGAGTACAGCATGGGACAGTCTCTGGCCAAAAGAATGGTCAAGGACCCCTTGGGTCTGGGATAGGCAAAATAAAACTGGCCCCAGGACTGGAGTCTGGGGAGTAGGAGCAGATGACATGGGCCAGGAAAAGCCAACAGATCTGACCTTTCATGCCTGACTTTACGTTGAGCTAAATTTGAAGCGACAGATTAAAGGAATCTGTAATTCTCTTACTGAGCTTACGCAAGATGACAGGCAACATTGATGAGAAGCAAATTTCACCATTGCTGTAAACGTTTAACTTAAAGAGGTGAGGAAACAGAAACATCTGCATCGGCAACTTGTTACCGTGTCCAACTGTTGAACCGTGGGTCTTCTGGCAGGGAGAGCTGGAGGCATGCTGGGTGTGAGCAGGGCAGGAAACGCTCGGGCACTGAGGGTCTGCCCCAACGGCACTGCTGCCAGTACCTAGACTAGCCCTGGTCTCTTTGGTCACAAATACTAACAATAATAGAAATGGGGAGTTGTGCTGAGCCCGCAGGGTCGACTCTCTGGTGCACTGAGCAAACACCATGGATTGCCTGAGGCTGCCAAAGCAGATGCAAACTCTGCAGGTGCCCACAGAGACCAGGCAGGGGAAGGAGACAGAGTCTGGGTGGGTGGCGGGATGCAGGGCAGGAATCCTGACAAAGGTGATCAGGAAGTGCTGACCTGGGCGCTAGTTTCATCTTGATTGACAGTGACCCTTGATGAGTATGGTGTCATTGAGAATATACCCTGGATGGTGGGATCCTGACGAGGGTGGGGGGGGGACCAGGGGGGATATACCTGCTAACTGTGCTTTGCTCATTTACCTGAGCAGCCCAGAGGTGAAAACACATCACCCCACCCCCACGGCTGATTCTGGTCTCCTCACTACTCTGTGTGCCCCAGAGGCCAGATGGGGGCTGTGGTGACTGGGAACAGGCAGAGGGTCTCTAACTCAAGTAGCAACCCAGGTGGAAAAACTCCTTAAGGTCCAGAATGCCATGGGCAGTAAGGGTCCAGAACCAAACTGACTCCCTGGCTGCAGTTGTCTTTTCAATCAATGGGCCCTGGGCCTGCTCAGTGTCCAGTAGGGAGGAAAAGGTGTTTTCTTCAATGACTGAACACTGCTCTACTCAAACCAGTCAGGAGGGGGAGGGGGCTTTGAGCCAGTTGAAAGAATGAACTCGAGAAGGGCCAGTGAGCTGGAGGCTGGTCAGGCCCAGCCGTGGTCAGGTTTGGCCACTCCTGAGGGCCTCACTGTAGAATGGACATCTCTCAGAGTCAGGAGAGAAATGGGAAACAATCCCAGACAAACTCATCACTGAGCATCGCCAGAAGATTAACCTGCAGGTGATAGTTTGTCAGGATCAGCCGCAGCGGGGTGAGCTAAGGGGGTCTCGCAAATGATTCTGTCTGCCAAGCCTCAGGGGAGGGAACCAAGGAGGCAACAAGAGGCAGAAGCGAAAAACTAGGCAGGACCTCTGAGAGACCCGCTCTAGGAGGTGGAGAAGATGGATGAGTCAGGAATCACCAAATTTGACAAGAATCAAATGTGAAGTTTGCTCTGACAAAATGGTGACCAGAACCAAATGGCAACCGGCTGAGTGGACAGCAACATTCCTGGAGTCATAGATCACCTTGTCCCAGGTGAGGAAGACAAGACTTAATGCCCACTTGGTGACAGGAAGCCACCAGGCTTCATTCCATGTTCCTTAACATTGACCCACGAACAGATGACTAGGACCAGACCAAGACAACTTCATAGCCCCCTGAGTCTAACCCAGGGCGCGGGTGTACCATTGCCTCACCTGAGGTTCGGAGAGTCCGCCCGGGAGCGCCCCCAGTAAGCTACTCCTATTTCCTTAACTTTATTTATATATCTCTGTCCTTCTGTCTGACCCGGATGGGGTTCCCAAATCTCTCACCGAGCAAGAGACTAAGGGAAAGCAGGTTACCCGAGCAGGGATGGAAGGAGCTCACAGGAACGCTCGAACACTGAGCGTAGAAACGGGAATCACTACTGTGGGAGCACCTGAGAGCACTAGGCACCACTGCATGTTAGATGAAAGTTGTTACCGCAGAATCAAGGTAGCCTGTAAACAACCTACATAATTATGCTGTGACCTGCTACTGCCCGTTTGGGGGATAGCTGGGTAGAGCCTGCACACATGGAATACACTAGGATGCTTCCAGCAAATTCTTGGGTGCCACCTGTCTTGGTGAGACTCTGTATGATCCTAAAAGGAAAAACTCCAAAGACAGTCGTTCAATGGGAGAAGAGCTCTCACCACTGGCAAGGGGTGAGAGGGCTCAAGCCCCTGATCCCCACAGTCTCCCATCTCCCCAAACCTCTAGGAAAACCTGGACTTGGTGTTTCCAGAGCCCAGGGGCCCAGAGGCAGGACACAGAGAACTAAGCCCAGAGCCCCAGTAGAAGCTTCGAGAGGGTGTGCAGGATATGTGTGAGGTGTGAAGATCCATGAGAGTGAACGGGCGGCCCCAGGCCCATGGTGCAGTTAGAGGGGAAGGGCTATGAACTGGGCACCTAGGGGTAAATCGGGACCTGCCTGTGCCTGCCCTGAACAGCCCTACCAGGCTGATCCCTGGTGCCTCCCCGATCCCTGGTTCCCATCCAAGTAGGAATGTGATAGGCAGGAAAGAGCATGGCTGACCAATTTCCTGGAAATTACTGGAACAGGATGGCTCTGCCTTCTGAGGCTTTGCCATCTGGTCTGATACATGAATCTGGACACACTTCTTGTCACCAGTAGAGTGTCACTCAGCCAAGGCTGTCCCAACAGGTCCAGGTGTGCAGGAGCAAAGAGGAGTCAGGGCCTGGTTCTCTATTACATGGGGTCTGACCGTGCTGTGATGTTGGCAGTGGGACTTGTATTAGGGAATCTGATGGTCCACAAAGAAGTGGGGCGCTATTATCAGGGATCAGCTCCGTACAGACTCGGGGACACTAGAAACATGTTCCATTCACGGCCCCATCCTGCTCCACTGATAACACACTGTCTTCCTGCTGGGGTGGGTGCCATTCCAGGGGAGCCTGGCTGAGGGGACAGCACCTTGGACCCACCTGCTGCAGGAGCACTTTCAAGTCCTCATCCTGAGAAACCTGATGTGGCCACTAGGGGGCAAAGTGGGGTCTGTCCCTGGTGCCACTGCAGAGGGGAATGGGGGAACAGGCACCAGGGGCAGGGGAGGCCATGGAGGTGCTGCAGTGGAAGGCAGGGCTCTGGGTGCTGCATCCTGCCCTCCCTCCTGGGGACGCATCCGTGATTGAGACCTTCAACCCTTGGGGTGGACTCTCCTGGGGTCATTGACAGGCTTCACACAGGGGCAGGCAGGTGAAGCGTCTTGGCATGGTGACATGGCCGAGGCTTCCCACAATCTAGAAGCAATTGTCAACTACTGGCCAGACCTGCCCCGCCCAGTGACACACACACCCACACAGGCCTGGGATAGATCCATTTATTGCAACAATCGTGAAAATCAGACAGTGGCAGTCAGGGAGAAAGCCCGCCTTCCTCCTTCCCCTCTTCTCAGCCAGCAATACAAAGTCCCCAAACAGCCCCAAAGAGTGTGTAGAATCCGGTCACTGTATGGTACCAGCGGCCAAGCTTCAGGGCTGTCATGCGCAGAAACAGGACCCCACAATGGGGAGGGGAGAGCTGAGTTGTGACTTCTGACCTCCAAATCATTGTTTGCTAGTGCTGGGGGGATATATCTGCCATCCTGATCCCTCGGATCTTGTGGAGGGGGACATTTCTTCCCCACTGTTTCCTGGGGCCTAGTTTGGAGGGGGACATCTCGGCCCTTCCAGTCCCTGGGGCCTTGTGGGGGGGACATCTCGGCCCCCCCGATCCCTGGCTTCCAGTGGTGGGGGGCCTCTCTCTGGCCTCCCCCGATCCCTGGTGTCCAGTGGGGGGGGGCTCTCTTAATGGCACCCCCCTATCCCTGGCGTCCAGTGGTGGGGGCGCCTCTCTCTCTGGCCCCCACGATCCCTGGCGTCCACTCGTGGGGGGGCCTCTCTCTGTGGCCCCCCCCGATCTCAGGCGTCCACTGGTGGGGGGGGCCTCTCTCTCTGGCCCCTCCGATCCCTGGCGTCCAGTGGTGGGGGGCCTCACTCTCTGGCCCCCCGATCCCTGGCGCCCAGTGGGGGGGACCTCTCTCTCTGCTCCCCCGATCCCTGGCGTCCAGTGGGGGGGGCCTCTCTCTCTGCCCCCCCATCCCTGGCGTCCAGTGGTCGTGGGGGGGAGTCTCTATCTGTCTCCTCCCAATCCCTGGCGTCCAGTGGTGGGGGGTCCTCTCTCTGGCGTCCCCCGATCTCTGGCGTCCAGTGGTGGGGGGGCCCTCTCTTAATGGCACCCCCCGATCCCTGGCGTCCAGTGGTGGGGGGGCCTCTCTCTCTGGCTCCCCCCGATCCCTGGCGTCCAGTGGTGGGGGTGCCTCTCTCTCTGGCTCCCCCGATCCCTGGCGTCCAGTGGTGGGGGGGCCTCTCTCTGCCCCCCCGATCACTGGCGTCCATTGGGGGGGAGTCTCTATCTGTATACTCCCAATCCCTGGCGTCCAGTGGTGGGGGGGTCCTCTCTCTGGCGTCCCCCAATCCCTGGCATCCAGTGGTGGGGGGCCTCTCTTAATGGCACCCCCCCGATCCCTGGCGTCCAGTGGTGGGGGTGCCTCTCTCTCTGCCCCCCCGATCCCTGGCGTCCAGTGGTGGGGGTGCCTCTCTCTCTGGCCCCCCAGATCCCTGGCGTCCAGTGTGGGGGCCTCTCTCTCTGGCTCCCCCAGATCCCTGGCGTCCAGTGGGGGGGGTGCCTCTCTCTCTGCCCCCCGATCCCTGGCATCTAGTGGGGGGCCCTCTCTCTCTGGCCCTCCCCAATCCCTGGCGTAGAGTGGGGGGGGGATCTCTCTCTCTGGTCCCCCTGATCCCTGGCGTCCAGTTTGGTGGGGGCCTTTCTGGCCCCCACCCCGATCCCTGGCGTCCCGTGCTGGGGGTGCCTCTCTGCGCCCCCGATCCCTGGCGTCCAGTGGTGGGGGGACCTCTCTGGCCCCCCCCGATCCCTGGCGTCCAGTGGTGGGGGGACATCTCTGGCCCCCCCGTTCCCTGGCGTCCAGTTTTGGGGGAGACATCTCTGGCCCCCCATCCCTGGTGTCTAGTGAGGGGGCGTCTCTGGCCCCCCTGATCCCTGGCGTCTAGTGGGGGGGACATCTCTAGCCCCCGATCCCTGGGGTCTAGGGGGTGAGACATTTCTGTCCCCCTGCTCCCGGGGTCTAGTGGAGGGGAAACTGTGCCCCCTGATCCCTGGGGGGCCCAGGGGTGGGGATATTTTTTCCCCGACATCTCTGGGTCTAGTGGAAGGAGATTTTACTGTCCCCCTGATATCCTGTCTCTTGAGATGGAGAATAGTTGTGCCTTTGCCCTGATCCCTGGTCTTGCAGGGAGGGATATCCCTGGTTGTAGTGGAGGGAGAAGAGCAAAGGGCAGAGGAAGAAGGCAGAACTCGGGTGGTGTGGGGAGGACAGGGCTGGGCGAGATCAATTGGGTGAGAGAGGCAGGGTGCAGTAAAATCGAGGTATCAGCGGGGTGTCAGGCTGCCAGTGGGGCTCTTGCTGACCAGCTGCGTTTTCTGGATTTTAGGCGGGTCATTACGGTACCTGGGTCCGATGTCGGTGGACTCCTCTTCCTTAAGGACAGCAACAGGAGCGTCTCCGGATCTCACAGGTCATGGTCCCTGCCCCCTGGGACTGGACTGTCTCCTCCAGCTCCTGGACTCTGGCACTCCTCCTGCCTGGCCCCCTGCGCCTCCTCCTTCTCTGTGGCCTCCAGCTCCTCACGTTTTGTGTCCAGGAGCACCTGTGTGTTGTTTGTCTCCACGCCAATCCCTTTGGAGTGGATGGGATGTGGGGCAGCATTAGGGTCTCAGCCAAGCAAGGGAGGTGGGGGGCTGGGGGTGGGGCCGCCTGGCTCCCCTCTCCAGTAGCCCCGCCCTCTGACCCACAGGGGCTTCTCCCTGTCACTCACCCTTTTCCGGGTCTCCTTTCCCTTTCACCAGGTTCTGCAGCTGCTGTTTCTGCTTCTGAGTCCCACAGAAGAGCACCTGGGGTGAAGGCACTAGGTGAGGAGGCAGGTCTAGGGCCTTCCTGCCCCAGAGCCCGTGGCCCCTCTCTCACCTGGTCTCCCTCAGCTCCCTGATGGCGGCCTCCAGCAGGGCCTGCTGCCTTGGTGGCACCTGCAGCAGCTGGTCTATGGGCTGCTTCTGCCGCAGCATACGCTGGTACAGCTGCTCCACCTTGGAGCCCAGGTGACTGCGGGCATCCAGGTGCTCTTGTCGGCAGCTATGTGCATGTCCAGGTACCAGCAGATCGGCCCCAGGGAAGCCACTGGCACTGCACCTATTCGTCCTGCCCTGGCATCTGGGGGAGGTAGGACAGTGTCTGTGAGGACAGGCAGGAGGGCCGACTAGATCCCAGCCAGGAGATGCAGGGCTCGGACCCTCACCCACAGGCTCCCATGGGTGCTTTGTCCCAGAGCGTAGGAGTTGGGTCTCCCTCTGCCTCGGACCCTGATTCCTACCTGGCAACTGCCAACTCCAGACCCCTCTGTGTAGTGTGGGCCAGTCAGTGCCACCACAGCCCTCAGTTAGGGCATTCTCACCTGTCCTTCCTCCCATCACCCAAGGCAGGCTCTTGGCCTCACAGGGGGTCTCACCAGCCCATTTCACAGACCAGGAAAGTCACAGCCCAGAAGGCTGAAGTGTTATGCCCCAAAAATACCCTAGGGTGGAGGGGAGCTGATGGCCAGCAAATCCTGCACCCTCTCACAAAACTCTTGGTGTACAGCAACTTTTCGTCGGCCCGCAGTGAAGACATGTTGGAATGATAGGTGATAATTGGAGATGATAGGAGACTCGCCCAGCTCCAAGACTGGGAAATGTTACCCAGACCCCTTCCACTGTTGCTGAGACACAACTCAATCCTGGCCGGGCTCCCGGCCGGCCACCCCTCAGCCCTCAGACTCCAGGCGGTGCTGCGCCCGCTTCTCTCACCCTCGGCCCCCACTCACATCCGCAGTTGTTCTCCGGGTTCACCCGTTCTTCCTGGAACCTCCTGCCTCCACCTGTCCTTGGAAATGTTGTCAACGATGTGACTGTTTCGGGGGCACCCAGGGGCCGGTAAACCTGAGAGGAAGCAGACAGTCAAGGACCCCAGACCTTCAACCCCACCCAAACTTCATGGTCCACAGCCCCGACTCTTGGTTCCTCCTGCTCATCTCGGGGGCTGCTCATTTCTCACCGCCAACTGCTGCTTCGGGCCCCTTGCTAAGTAGATTATTTCCTGCTTTGGACCGACTGGAGCCCTCCTGGCAGTGCTGGCAGGGACACGAGGGACAACTAGAAACAAGCGTTCTATGTCCCGGCCCTAGAGCTCTCTGCATTTTCATGGTCGTAACATTCTGGGGAGTGGACAGTAGACCCCATCTCCTCTGGCTGCCCGCAGAGCAGGACACAGGTGCGGAGGGACGGGGAGACTCGCCCAGCTCCTGCTCCCAGCCTGTCTCCCCTGTCACAGTGCCCCATTCACAGGGCCCCTCCCTCAACACTCGAAGTCACTCCTCCCCGCCTTGCCCTCCTCAGACATCACAGGCTTCAAGCTCCTGGTGCTGTGCACCAGCCCAAATCACTCTCCCCTAAAGGATGACGCTCTGCCAAGCAATCCTCCGTCTTTATAAGATACACTTGATGTTTTAAAATTCTGTTCTTTCAGCTCTTTCTGTCCCAAACAAGAGGGAAGGGGTGTTTTCGCACAGTTAGACCCACTGGTAGGAGGGACTGTGATGAGGGGTCTGGGAGTCGGGGACCCTGCTTTGACTCCCCAGTTCCTCAGTGCTGCCCTGAGATCCCACCCCCATCATTTCCTGAGCTGGGTGGGCCAGTGTACAGCCACCCAGTTCTTTGATCAGTGGGAACCCAGGAGATCCTATTCTGGTGGCAGGAGGAAACTGGGCCTGGAGAGAGGGTCTCTGGGGACTCCCATCCCAGAGTCCCGAGAGACCCTGGCGAGGGCAGAAGTTGCTGGAGGACAAGAATGCCTGAAAACTTGGCTGGAAATGGCCGGGGGCTTTATCCTGGGCCTCCTGGCCACACACTGACCAGTGCAGAACCAGCGCATGGCCCTGGGCTTGCGGGTTAGCACCGACCTAGCACTTTTTATTACCATCTTTTCATGCTCTGCCGATTTCCAATGATCCCCTAGGGAAAGGGTCAACATGCGGAAGGTGCATTGGGGCCACTTCTCCCTTAAGCCTCCTTGAGAGAGGGTGTCACGAGGGGCGTGCCAGGAGCCTTTTCTATAGACAGGGATGTGGCCGTGGCCTCGGGACACTCTGAGTGATTCCTCCCTGCCTTGCCCTCCTCAGACATCACAGGCTTCAAACTCCTGGTGCCAAGCACCAGCCCAAATCATTCACCCCTAACGGATGAGGCGCTGCCATGTGACTCTCCGCCTTTACAAGATATATCTGATGTTTTAAAATTCTGTTCTTCCATCTCTTTCTGTCCTAAATTAGACGGAAAGGGTGTGGTCGCATGGTAAGAGGTTTTTGGCAGGAGGGTCTGTGGTGAGGGGTCTGCGCACCCGGGGACCCTACTTTGACTCCCCAGCGCCACTGAGGCAGCTCCTCAGCATTCCCCTGAGCTCCCACCCCCATTGTTTCCTGAGCTGGGGAGCCAGTGTTCAGCCACCCAGGTCTTTGGACAGCAGAAGCCCAGGAGGTGCTATTCTGGGGACAGGAACGGACAGGTCCTGGAGAGGGGCTCTCTGGGGACTCCCATCCCAGAGTCCCGGGAGACCCTGACGAGGACAGAGGCTGCTGGGGACAAAACTGCCGGAAGACTTGCTGGAAATGGGCCCGGGCTTGATCCTGTGGCCTCGGGGCCATACAGTGACCAGTGCAGGGCCAACGCAGGGCCTTTTCTTACCGTCCATTGTGCTCTGCCAATTTCCAAAGATCCCCTAGAGATGACCCCTAGAGGTGACCCGTAGATGACCCGTAGAAGGGTCACCATCTGGAAGTGACCCCTAGATGACCCCTCGAAGGGTCAACAGGGGGAAGGTGTGTTGGGGCCACTTCCCTCTCAAGCATCCTTGAGAGAGGGTGCCCCGAGGGGCGGGGCCACGAGCTTTTTTTATAGGTAGGGATGGGGGCGTGGCCTCGGGGCTGCAACCCCATTGGCCAGGGGGAAACCTAGAGCTCCCGGGGCAACCTCAGGATGAAGGCTGCACCAGCCTCTGCCCTGGTGGGCCTGACGGGCCTCCCCACCCCCACCCGGACCCTCGGGCACTGCCCCCTACCGACGATGGTGGCTTGGAACTCTGTGGGCCCCATGGTGGGCCAGGAGCACTGACCCTTTCGGTCTCCCATAGCTCAGTCCACAACTTTCTCATTCCAAGAGATCACGTCCCCCCGTGCCCAAGCTGAGCTGCAGCTGCCAGGATTAGCCCCTGAGCACCCCTAGGTCTGGCCTGGCTGCTGCTGTGGGAGCCCAGCGAGCCTGGCAGAGGGGCTGTCCTGGTTGCTGTCCTCACCGCCCCTCCCTCCCCAGGCCCCTCTCCTTTCTGTCTTTGGAGCCCCTGCCCTCCCTGCCCTTCCCCTCTCCTCTCCTCAGGCCCGCAGAGTTCTTGCTCCCGCCATATCCGTTGTCCACGTTCGCTCTGTCCTTCTGTCTCTGCTTCCTCCCAGACTGCCACAGCCAGTTTGTGGGGCCTTTGAGCCCCCAGACCCAGTCAGTCCCTGACCAGTTCCCCGTGTTGCACAGAGACTTCCCTTTCTGAGCCCTGGAGGACTCTTAATGACCCCACAGAATCTCCCCATCCCAGCTCTGCCCCTTTCTCTGAGACTCAGTCCATCCTATTGGGAGCTGGACACCAGACTTGGCCTTGGGGAAGCTGGACGCTTCTCTCATGTTGCTCCCAGCCTGTTCTGGAAATCCCTCTCAATACACACACTCCCAACTAGGGCCACTCAGCCTGGCCACGCTGCCCTCACGAGTCCTGCAGCCTGAAAGGAACCCCAACTCCCCCATATCGCCCGTGCCCACTATGGCACCCCCGAGTGCCCCTGTCCTCCCTTCCCTGAGCACATTCAGGCCCCAGTGGTCTGCGGCTGTCTCCTGTAGCTCTGACATCTCCACCTCTCACATTCGCTGGGCTGAAAATCAAATCCATCTCTGATGGTGGGGCACAGGGTCACTGTGGGCTTGTGCTGTCTGGGGAGCTTGTGGGCAGTGAAGGGTTCCACACTGGGGTGAGGCTCTGGGCAGAAAAGGTCCATCCAGTCCTTGAGAGGCTTAGAAAATACCTGGAGGTTTGTAGGTCCTTATCCTGAAACATCGACTGGCCACTAGGGGTGGGAACTCACATAGCATTGGGGCAAGGTGGGGGGCTCTTCCTGGGGGGCACTGCAGAGGGGGTATAGATGGGATAGGCACCATGGGTGGGCAGTGACAGGCTCTGGACATGGTGAGACCCCATGGCACGGATTCCTCATCATCCAGAAGCACGAGCCATTCCTGGCAGGACCCGCCCCGCCCAATGGCACACACCCACACAGACTATGATGGATCCACTTATTGAAATAGTCGTGGTAACAGGATGGTGGTTGTCAGGGAGAGTGGCCCAGTCCTCCTCCTCTCTCTCCTCTGCCACCAATTTATGATTTCCTAAACTTCCCCAAGACATGCCTACCACTCAGTTGCTCTGACTTCTACTGTCTGATGCTACAGTAACTTATTAGTCCTTGTTTCTGGCAATTTTTCAGGTTTTACTGTTATTATTCAATCTCTATTATGTATAATAAAGTTTCTCTTTCTCCTCCTTCTTCCTCTCCCACTCTTTCTCTCTCTCTCTCTCTCTCTGTCTCTCTGTCTCTGTCTCTCTGTCTCTCTCTCTCTCTCTCTCTCTCTCTCTCTCTCTCTCTCTATGAGCTTCTTAAAGTTTCCCATTAGCAACCTCTTTTTGTTAGGAAATTTTTTCCGTGGCCCCTGATTTTGGGGTATGTAAAATAAGGATACAAATATTTATTTGATAAATCATAAATAAATTTATTTGATTTTTTCTTTCTTTTTGGGTCACATCCAGCGATGCACAGGGGTTACTCCTGGCTCTGCACTTAGGAATTACTCCTGGCAGTGCTCGATGGACCATATGGGATGCTGGGAATTGAACCTGGGTTGGCCGCCTGAAAGGCAAACACCCTACCTGCTGTGCTATCGCTCCAGACCCCTACGTCATAAATAAATTTAAAGTAAAACAAGTATCTTTTAAGTTATGCAAACCCCGTGTGTAGTCTTGATCTACAGTTTAAGAAGCCAGGCCTGGTGCTCACACAAAGTCCTACCCTTATTTCTACACATATGTGAATAAAAGTGTGCACACATACATGCATACACATAGTCCATCTTCACTTTTACATACACGTGCACACACATAAAAATGCACACTTTTACACATGCACATACAGTACAATCCACACATCTATACACATGCATACACACACCATGTACATACAGTGCCATCCTCACGTCTACACACGAACATAAAAGTCAGACGTATGTTCTCACTGGTGCTGGGGGCCACCAGGGCCATCCCAGTGATGCTTGGGACCTCCAGGGCTGTAAATGGTGAAGTTCAGGAGGGGCCACGTGGGATAAATCCAGGGCTGGGTGTGTGCTTTGGTGACCCCTGTGACCATCTCCCCTTCCGCTCCCCCTGATTCCAGAGCTGGGGAAAATGGGGGTGAGGTTTACAGAAGTAAAACAGTTTCCACACCACCCCAACCCTCCCCCCGCAGGATCTGCCCTCACATCTGCTTTAAGGAGACCACATTCAAGCAGCAGCAGCAGCAGCCCCCAGGCCGGTCCCAAGCCCCGCCCAGCCCCCAGCAACTCCAAGTGAACAAGAGAAGACAGGCCAAGCATTAGGGATCCTGCAAGACAAAGGCGCCAACAGTTCCCCATCCCACCCCACCCCCATTCCCAGCATGTCCCTTATCACAGCATGCCTGGGGCCTGCTCCTCCCTGAGACTCCCGGGGTCTACTTCAGCCCCAAGATTGACAGCACAGATGACACTGCCCACTCACCTAGCGCAGGAGGAAGTAGTGGTTCTTGGGGACCGGGTCCTGGCAGAGCTCCATGACCAGGCTCTCCCCGCCCGCCTCCACCGCCAAGCACCCCTCGGGCTGGTGGGTGTTGTAGCGGATCTCCTTCCGGGATGTATACTCGAAGAACTGCAAAGGAGCCGTCCGTGGGCAACGGTTACTGTCGGCCATGGAGGAATGGACGGACACCAGGCAGGATCAGAGCACAGAGGCCAGGCAGAGAGCCTGAGTGTCCAGTCTTGAGGGTCTGTGAGTGTCTGGCCAGAGTTCCCCAAGGCCCCCTTCTCATGCTCTGCTTCTTCCCTGGGTGTTTGAGACCCCACGCTGTCCCTACCCTTGAGCTGGCCAGAAAATGGACGGTCTCAGTAGCTGAGTGGGCAACTCTGAGGCCTGAGCTGCCCTTTCTCTTCTCTGGGCTTTTCTGCCTCTTCCCGGCAAACTTGAGGGAGTTTGATCCAAAGCAATGGCACTGTAGAATCACTAAAATGTCCTTTGGAGGCAGGAATTGCACTGCCAGGGAGAGGGCAGGCCTGGGTCACACAGGGAGACAGGGTGCTGGAATCCGGCTTCTCCGGCCAAGTAGGTGCCCTCCTGAGCCGACCCAGATCTGCAGGGTTTTCCTTTTTCTTCCTCTAACTGTAGGTATTCGTGCACAGTTAGTCATAACTGCACAAACGGGTTTCTCTGAGTCCTATCGGGCACTGCTTGATCCGTTTTCTATTTCCCAGATGTTCTACAATGAGTCTGTATTACCTTTGCATGCAGAGAATCAGTTCATCTCACCCCTCCAGAATTACATGGTGCAGGGCCAGAGGGATAATACAGTGGAGATGGTGTTAGCCTTGCTGACCTGAGTTCAATCCCTGGCATCCCATATGGTCCCCTGAGCACTGCCAGGAGTGATTCCTGAGTACAGAGCCAGGAGTAACCCCTGAGTATCCCCAGGTATGACTCAAAAACAAAAATAAAAACAAAAAAAGAACTACATGATGTGAACCACCAAGAGGTCAAAAGGCACAATATTCCCAAAAAAGACATCTGAGCATGCATGGATCATGCAAGAGGAAACAATCAAATATAAACCATAAACATACAATGATGACAATTAGTTAAAACTAATTTTAACTTGTCAACACAAACTTGGCCAAGAGCATTGATTCATTCGAATGCCTAACAACCGGAATTGGACGTTTACATTTGAATGATGTGGCTCACTGCCTGCAGTTTCTATCTTTGTTGTCTATGCACCAACATCTCATTATGATGAAAGAGAAATCGAGAAGTTCTACATGGAGCTAGAGAAGTTCTATAAAGAAGACCACACCTTCTACAAGATCATTGTGGGTGATTTTAATGCCAAGATAGGACCGAGAAGATCAGCTGAAGAACTTCACATTGGGACCCATGGCCTAGAATGGAACGAACAGGGTGAGAGACTGTCTGAGTTCATCATGTCGACCAAGACCATTCATGGTAACTCACAGTTCCAGAAGGCAGAATCTAAACGATGGACATGGGAGTCTCCCGGTGGACGATTCCACAACGAAATAGACCACATCATATTCAATCGACGGTTTTGCCTGACTGATGTCGCTGTTGTCCCAAAATTTCGAACGGGATTGGACCACCGTCTCCTTCGTGCAAAATTCTACTTCACAGAGCGGGGAGAAAGGGCTGCAAAGTTCAAAAAGAGAACTCCCAGAATGACCACCAACTGGGAACTCTTTGGTACTATTGCGGCAACATGGGAAGATGCCATTGTTGACAACATTGACGAGGAATACGATCAACTGGTTCAGCACCTCCATGAATGTGCGAGGAACGCCAAGAGAGAGATAGCCACAAAAAATCACCTATCTTCAAAAACTCTTGAGCTAATTCGCCAGCGTGGTTTGGTGCGTGCCTCAGGCAACCGCAAGCTAACGTCCAAGCTCCCAAAGCAGTGCAGAGATGCAATCAAGGAAGACCTCAAAGAGAAAAGAGCAGAAGTACTGGGAGATGCGGCAGAAGCCGGGAAAAGTATTCATAACGCCTGCCTGTCCTTCGCCAACTACAAGACCAAGATGACTGCCCTCCAATGTCCTGATGGATCCATCACATCCTCCAAAACGGCAATGGAGAAGATTATCTATGACTTCTACTCAAATCTCTTCGACAGCCATGTCCACTTGCCAACATACCAAATTCTACAGGATGGATATGTCGTTCCCAATGTTCTCCCTTCTGAAATCCGACACACCATTTCGTCCGTAAAGAAACAAACAGCACCTGGCCCAGACAAGGTCAGACCTGAACACCTGAAAAACCTGCCGTCAGTACTCATCAATACACTGGCTCGGCTCTTCACTCACTACCTGTCTGAATGCAAGGTTCCGTCCCAATGGAAAACCAGCAGGACCGTACTACTGTTCAAGAAGGGAGACATCCATGACATTGGCAACTATCGCCCGATCTGCCTATTGTCTGTCATCTACAAGTTGTTCACTCGAGTCATCCTAAATAGGATTGGCAGAACACTAGATGAAGGACAACCATGCGAGCAAGCCGGGTTCCGCAAAGGATTCAGCACCATCGACCATATCCACACGATAACCAAGCTCATTGAGGTTTCTCGGGAGCTCAAGATGCCGCTTTGTTTAACATTCATTGATTTAAAGAAGACCTTTGATTCTGTTGAGACGGAAGCAGTCATTGAAGCCCTAGCCAATCAGGGCATTCAAGCCCAATACATCAGGATCCTCCATGAGCTGTATTGCGGATTCACTACCAGGATCTCACCATTCTACAAAGAAGTGATCATTGATGTCAAGAGAGGGGTGCAGCAGGGTGATACCATTTCACCGAAACTCTTCAGTGCCACCCTCGAGAACATCATGCGACGACTGGAATGGGAAGGAATGGGAGTGAAGATAGATGGTCGGCAACTACACCACCTCCGCTTTGCTGATGACATTGTTTTAGTAACACCAAACATCAGCCAAGCAGCACAAATGCTGGCTGACTTTGACCGTGAGTGTGGAAAGGTAGGACTACAGCTGAATCTTACGAAGACAATGTTTATGAGAAACAGCCTCGTACCTGATGCCCTAACCGCTCTCAATGGAACAACCATCTCCGAATGCAACAGCTATGTGTACCTAGGTCGAGAGATCAACATGACAAATGACCTGGCACCCGAGCTGCGCAGGAGGAAGAGAGCGGCTTGGAACGCCTTCAAGAACGTCGAAGAAATAGCTAAGAGGATGAAGAACCTCCAGCTCCGGGCACACCTCTTTGATTCCACTGTTCTTCCTGCATTAACATATGCCTCAGAGACCTGGGCCCTACGCAAACAGGATGAGAACTCTATTCAGGTCTCCCAAAGAAGAATAGAAAGAGCTATGCTTGGAATATCACGTTTCACTCAAATGAGAGAAAGAATCCGGAGTTCCGACATCCGTCGACGATCAAGAATCAGGGACACTGTCTCATTTGCCAAGGTGTCAAAAATCAGATGGGCTGGTCACGTAATGAGGTTTAAAGACGACCACTGGACTAGAGCTGTTACCGACTGGATTCCACAGGATGTCAAAAGACCGCGTGGCCGCCCACCTACCAGATGGTCAGACTTCTTCGTCAAGATCATGAACAATCGGTTTGAAGCCCTTCATGTTCCCGGAGCGAACAGATGCCATTGGGCTACACTAGCACGCGACAGGGACAAATGGAGACGTTACTGGCGCCCGCTCGAGCAAATCGACGACTAACGGGAAGTTAAGTGATTAAGTGTTTAAGTTAAAACACAGAATCCAGAGTCTGTGCATAGAGGAAAGAGGGACAAGAAACTCACCTTCATCCTAAGGCGGTTTCTCCAGGTCCTCTCGGGCACACTTGCTTCACTTTCTAGTTCTCAAATATTTTACAATGAGTCTCTATTACCTTTATAAATTGAAGAGGTCAAATATTCACTTTTTAAAAAACACACATAGAGGTGCTGAAAGTAGATAAAGGACCAAACATAATGGCCTCTCAGTATCTGTATTGCAAACCATAATGCCCAAAAGTAGAGGGAGAGTAAGAAAGAAATTGTCTGCCGTAGAGGCAGGGGATGGGGGTGGCAGGAGGGACACTGGGAACATTGGTGGTGGAAAATGAGCACTGGTGGAGGGATGGGTGTCTGATCATTGTATGACTGAAACTCAATCATGAAAGCCCTGTAACTGAATACCACAGTGATTCAACAAAAAAAAAATTAAAATTAAAAAACAACAACACACATAGATCTTCCCCAATTTTCCTCTTTAAGAGGCTCCCAAGACCTTGAACCCAGGGGCCCCTGCTGCCGTTTTCCAGAGAGAAGCGTCACCTACCTGGTTCTGGCCCAGGCCATGACAGGTGTACAAAATGACCTGGTGCCCCACAATCTGGTTTTCATCAGGAGGATTATAGTCAAAGCAGAGTCCTTGCAATCCTTTATTGTGGAGCTACCAAGAAACATAACGGGAGTTTCCAGTTCAGGTTTACACACAACTGAGTCAACCCAGGATGCTGCGGGAGGAGAAACAGCGAGTGAGGAGGGCCCGGCACAAGAGCCAGGCCCAAAAGTAAGAGCTTCTGGGACCTGAGCGATAGTACAGAAGGTCAGATGGCTGGCCTTGCACATGGACAAACCCCAGCAACCCACAGGACCTCCTGAGCACCGCCAAGAGTGATCCCTGAGCACAGAGCCAGAAGTAAATCCCTGAGCACCGCAAGGCATGGACCCCACACCAAAAGTAAACAAATAAATAAGAGCTTCCTTAATTTATTCATTTTGGATTTTTTGGGGGGGATTGAAGGAGGGGAGTATCACATCTAGCAATGCTCAGGGCTTACTTCTGGCTCTGTGCTCAGAGATCACACCTGGTGGTACTTGGTGGGGAATCCTATGGGGTGCTGGGGATAGTGCCCAGTTTGGTCACATGCAAAGGCCTGGAGAGCATCATGCCCCATCATCCCCTCCAGGGCTGCGCTTGGACAAAAGAGAAATGCAGTGGGACGGGGTGGGGTGGGGATGCAGGAGACAGAGGCAGGGCGAGCAAGAGTGACACACTCCCTGGGGCAGGCAGCCCACGACGGCCTCCTGATCCTCTCGGCACCTCGGGAGACCTGGACACTTCACAGTGGCCAAGGATTCAAACGTGTTCAGAGCCCGCTGGGTGCTGACCAAAGGGCTTCCAGAATGGGGGAAGCAGCGTCGCCCAGCCGTGCAGCCCAGGAGAGGGGAGTCTCTACCTTGGCGTGATTTCTCTCCAGAGTGAATGGCACTGGGGCCGGAGAGGGTCTGGGGGGTGAGGGCACTCGCCAGGCAGGCAACCAAGCCCCAGTCTGATGCCAGCACCATCATGAGTCACCACTGAGCACCACCGGGTGAAGCCCAACCCCAACCCCCACAGCCCAAATACTTCCCATTTGTGTGCAGGGGTTTGGGGGGGAGCGGAACGGGTGTTTAGGCCATACTTCGAGGTACTCAACGGCCACTCCTGACGGTGTTCAGGGGACCACGTCTGGCACCGGGGATCAAACTAGGGTTGGCCACACAGAGGGCAAAGCTTAAACTTAACCCCGGGACTATCTCTCTGCCCCCCCCCCAAAGATTTCTTTTCTCTTTCTTTTGGTGAACAACAGAAGTGACTCTCCTTTTCCTGCCCCATCCTACTGTACCCCCCCACTGGTCCCCAAGGACCCCTGCGGTGGGAATGACTACCTGGCCCAGACACTGAGACTCGGGTGTGAAGTGATGTGATGGGTAGAGGTGGTGTGGAGAGTCCAGGCAAGCCTCAGTCTCCTCATGCACAAAATCACAGGCAGAACCTGACTCTCGTTCACATGCTCCCACGTGAGCGAGCTGAGAGCCAAACCCAGCCGGGGGAGGGGAAGAGCCGGGGAGAGGGCCGGGGCTGGGGAGCCCAAGGGACCCCATCGAGGACCTGCCCCATGCAGAGGGTGGGGACCCTGCTGGCAGCACCCCCGGGCGCAGCCCTCTCACCATCCCGAAGCAGCCGGGCCGGTCCTCGGGCACGTGCAGCTCAGGATACACGTTCTCCAGGAACCACCTGAAGTCCTTACACTTGAGCTTCTCACGGAGCTGCCGCCTCTCGGTCACGTCGCCAAAGGACTCCTGAGGGGGGTCCATGCGGTCAGCCTGAAGGTCCTCCACTGCCCCCCAATCCACCCCACCCCACCCCAGTCCTGGGATGTGATGATGCCCCCAAGCCCCAGCTGTGCAGGTATGGGTGGGTGCCCAGGGAGAGAGCTGTAGCAGCCTGGGTACCACACACACACACACACACACACACACACACACACACACACACAGGGTTCCCCGTTGCCCAGCTCCAGCCTGGGGAGACCCAGTGCACCTCGATGGTCATGAAGCGCCTAGGACATGATGGGAGCCCCAAACCCCAGCCCTGTGGGCATCCCTGGACACACAGCACTTCTTCAATGGGACAGATTGAGGAAGGCTGGCTGAGGTAGACACGCATGCAAAGCCAAGAGACGGGGCTGGGATGAGATGAGATAGCGCACATATGCATGACCCATCCCCAGCACCACACACACACACACACACACACACACACACACACACACACATACTCTGTGTTGAAGAGATAGCTCAATGGTCAAGAGCACATACAGGAGGCCCAGGTCCGAGTCCCGGCACGGCAGGGAACCCCCAGCACTGAGTCAAGGGTAGAACCCAAGCACCTCCAGGTGGGGGTCATAAGTAAACAGGAACCAGAGAGCTCGTGCAAAGGGCAGGGCGCTTGCCTGGCAGGTAGCCACCCTGCCCTGGTCCCTGCCACCTCATTTGGTTCCCAGAAAAAAAATCACCAGGCATGATCCCTGAGTGCAGAGCCAGGAAGAGGCCCTGGCGACCATGGCATGGGGCCTGACCTCCCCTCCACGACAGAAATACCCACGATCTGAAGAACATGCAGTGGCTGGAGGTAGCTGAAACCCAGCCCTGATTTTCCTAGAAGCAACAAGCTCAGGGTACCCCAACCTGGGGTGGGCAGCATGAGCTGCTGGCTGTGATTCTCAAGGCCGGGTGGGCATCAAGAGACATCAGCAGAGGGTCATCACAACCATGGAGGAATCAAGTAGTCCCCCACTGGCCTCACCAAGGCCCACCGCAGCTTTTCCCTCCGGAAGTGGATGTGCGGGCACGGAGGGTAGAGGGAGGATGGAGGAGGAAGGGGGGGTTGGTTCTGAGGAGGCCTGCAGGGGTGAAGGCAGACGGGGCGGGTGGGAGGAGCTCACCAGGCGTGCGTGGGGGTTGCGGTGGTAGAAGAGCTCCTTGAACTCATCCAGCCACACGTCGGCAGCGCGGACACTGTTGGCCAGAGCCTTTTTGCGTGAGTAGGGAGCTTGCTTGGGGAAGACGTGGCCGACGTGTGAGCAGGGGTGCGTTTCCAGGGTCCCGCCGCACTGCCAGATCTGCAGGGCAGAGGAGTGGCTGGGTGAGGGGAGCGGGTCCATCGGCACGGCTGTCCCTTGAGTACAGAGGCCGGGCACCAAGCATCACCCAAAGAGACACTGCCGAGACCACACCCTCCAGGGCATGAAACAGGCGGCCCCCTCCACCCCACTCCTCACCCCACCGCCCATCCCTGCCTCACCCACCCCCATGCACACACGGGCTCCAGAGCGCAGCCAAAGAACAAGGGAGCGGCCCAAGGTCTAGCCACCAGAACCAAGACCACAAGCCCATGCACTGTTTGTTCATGCGTGGGGCTCACAGGGCCCAGAGTGGGCCCGGCCAGGAGCTCGTGGGTGGGTGACAGTCCACACGGGCGGATTACCTGATCTCCTAGCCAGAGAAGAGAGGAAAGCAGCTAGGAAGGAGAGAAGTTGGGAAGGGAGAAAGAGGAACTGCCAGACACAGGAGAAGCAGCCTGGCACCTGGAGGAGAGGCAGAAAGACCATTAAAAGCACACCTCAAAACCCAACGAGGTAGACTCATGCAAGGGCAGAGGGGTGTGAACCACCACACCCCACCACTGGCCCCCAGGATGAACCATCCAGAAAAGCAGCTGAAGGGCTGGAGACACAGTACAATGGGGTTGGGCACCTGCCTTGCATGTACCTGACCCAGGTTCAGTTTCTGGCAGCTCCGACGGTCCCCTGAGCACCGCCAGGAGTGAGCCCTGAGTTTGGGTTTCAACCAAATTCAAAAAGAAAATTTTTTTTGAAAAATAAGACCCAAAAGGACAGTACCTTACGATGGGAGAAGGAAAGCCCTGCGTGGAAGATAAAATTTCTATTTGGTTCACTCTTTATGCAAAGCTGGGATGTTCTGTTACTTAAAAAAAAATTCCAGGGGCCAGAACACTAGTACAGCGAGTAGAGCATACTGCCTGGCATGGGGCCAACCCAGGTTCAATCCCCGACATCCCATAGGGTCCCTCGAGCACAGACAGGAGTCATCTCTGAGGGTAGAGCCCAGTGTATCCCCTGAGCCCCACTGTGTGTGGCCCCAAAACAAAACAAGCAATCAGAAAAGATGAAAAAAATTCTCACAAAAATTAAACAGAGGGGCTGGAGCGATAGCACAGTGGGTAGGGCGTTTGCCTTGCACGAGGCTGACCCAAGTTTGATTCCCAGCATCCCATATGGTCCCCCAAGCACCGCCAGGAGTAATTTCTGAGCACAGAGACAGGAGGAACTCCTGAGCATCGCAGGGTGTGACCCAAAAAGCCAAAAAAAAATTAAACAGAAAATTTTAACATCATCAAAAAGCATGACCAATGGCATATGGTCTTGAAATGTAATATGCCAGACACAAGTTCATTGGGAATCCCACGGAAATGGCGGGGGTTCTCACAGAACTGTCACTCGGGGATTCTGAGGGCAGAGGGCGGCCTCAGGGGGTGCGCTCGTTAATGTGACTCTTGCTCCGGCCTGCACGTCCAGCTACTGAACCTGACCCCTTTAACAAGCTCTCCCGAGAATCCTTCTCGGTGTCAGACTCTGAATGTCACCCTGCTACATACATATAGAGGCGACTTCCTAAAGTGCTTAGCAAGCCTGGCGACCAAAGGTGGACCAGGAGGCAGGATGCTGTGTCTGGGGCCAACCTCGGCCCAGGGCAGCAGAGGGGAAGAAAAGAATCAGGGGACCTAGGAGGTTCCTTCCCTGCCTCCTGCTTTTCTAGTTAAAAGCACGTTCTGTGAGAAGGTCAGATGAGAGAAGCACATATATAGGCTGTCCACGTGTCCACTCTCAGGACACTGGACAAAAGGCCAAGGCGGGGAAAAGTCCAACAGGTTTTCATGAAATCCAGAGAGACAGAGGCATGGAGAGAGAGAGAGAGAGAGAGAGAGAGAGAGAGAGAGAGAGAGAGAGAGAGAGACAAGCACGGCTACAGAAAGAGAGACAGACCCGAAAGGAGAATTCGAGGTTTTCTCCGCCCCAAACTTCCATTCCTGTATCATAAGACCCCAGATACTGAAAATATTTCTTACTCACAGCAAACAGCCCACCAGCCATTGTCGGGGACCTGGAAGAGTTGCAACACCTGCGTCTCAGTGCCAGCCGCAGGAACCCTTACCCAGGCCTGATCTGCCTTCATCAGTCTGGGAGCACTGGTGGTGGGGGGGCTCTGCTGGGAGTCCTAGCTGGGGAAGCTCCCAGACCCCTCCAAATAATCACAGAACTGCGTGTGATGCATGTGCTCTCGAGGGGTCAAGGGCAGGGACAGCTGTTTCCAGGGCGGAGAGGGTACAGGCCCGGGGCGTGTCCAGTATAGAGGAATGAACGGTGCTGGGAAGGCCTCAGCATGGGCAAAGTCTAAGCATGAGAGGACCCCGGCAGCTGCAGATGGACCCGGAGAGAGGGCGGAGAGAGCACATGGCTGGGAGGGTGGCGGGGTGGGCGGTGGTGGTGGTCTCACAGCAGAGCCCAGGCACTCACAGATGCAGCTGGGGGCTGCTGGAGGCCATGAAAGATGATTCTAGCACATTTTCCTGAAGCCTTCGATTCCCCCAACCCCACTGAGCAGGCATGGCATCTTCCCCGGCCCCCAGAGGTGGCTCAGGTCGAAAGCTGGAAGGGAAGCACCCCAGAGTGCAGATGTGGGTGTGGGAAACTGGTGGCAGCCGGGTCCCTGTGGTGGCACTGGGGGGCCCTCCCAGCACTGCAGGCTCAGAGTACACGGGAAAGGTCAGTGGGACTCCTTGGTGGGGGATGGAAGAACAGGAGGGAGGGAAGACCAAGGAAGGGAGAGAAGAGAGAGAAAAGGGAGGGAGAGAAGGAGGGAGGGAGAGAAGGAGGGAGGGAGAGAGAGAGGGAGGGAGAGAGAGACGGAGGAAGGAAGGAAGGAAGGAAGGAAGGAAGGAAGGAAAGAGGGAGGGAGGGAAAGAAAAAAGGGAGGGAGTGAGGGAGGGAGGGAGGGAAGGAAGGAAGGAAGGAAGGAAGGAAGGAAGGAAGGTAGGAAGGAAGGAAGGAGTGGGGGAGGGAAGGAGGGAAAAGGGAGGGAGGGAGGGGTGCCAGCATGAGAGCACATTCACATGGCTTTTATGGTATAAGATTAGGGAACATGGTGACTGAAACATGCAAGAAAGCTGAGATGATGTGTGGAGTTCATGCACAATTCAATCAGCTAATCAGTGGCTGAATAAATAGCAGTACTCCTACATTTAAAAAAAACTGAGATGAGACTGTGGGAGGGGCAGGCAACTGACCATGAAGCTGCTGCATGTGTGCATGTGTGTGGGTTTGTGCAAATGTCTTCATATGTGTGCACTGGAGGAGGGAGTTGGGGGGGAGGGAGTATGTCTGGACATCACAGGCTGCATCTGTGACCTGACACATGATCCCTCCTCCTCTGCCTCAGTCTCTAAATCTGCTGTGTGAGCGGCAATGCCAGTGGCCCCCCAGTGGCCACTCCAGCAATCCGGGTGCCACCCTCAATCCGTCCTTTTTCCCAGATGTCAATCAGCTTCTCCAAATCCCCCCACCGCCCCTGAGGTCCCCCCACCCCCCAGTCTCAGCCTCCGTCTTCTCCTGCGCCCGCATTTCTGACGGGGAAGTCTGCAGAGCCTCCTAACACATGCCTGGTCCCTGCACCCCATCCTGTGCCCACCAGCTCCCTCACCACGAGGCACCAGGAGTAATTCCTGAGTGCAGAGCCAGGAGTAACCCCGAGCCTCAGCAAGTGTGGCCCGAAAACTAAGCCAAACAAATGAAACAGAACGCGACCAGCCGGGCTCAGACCCAGGCTCACCCACTGACCAACGCTGGCTCTCGGCCGCCCTCACCCTGCGCCCTCACCCATCCCCTAACTGGCTTCAGTCCCACAGAGGCCTGCCACTAAGTGCTCAGAGTCGTCACCATGGAGTCGCCACCTGACCCAGAACCCCACGCCCACTTGGACAGCCGGAAGTGGCAGCCAGCCACCTCGGGCCCTGGAGACTGGCACTAGTCCAGGGGGCAGGGCACCTGTGATATCAGTCCTCCCGGGTGCATGGCACACAACTCCTGGAAGGCGGACACACCCACCGGAGGTGAAGGGGCCAACAAAACCGGCCACGTTGACACAAGGCAGAATTATGGGTTCCCAAGGCAAACATCTCGGGACCGGCAAGAAGGCAAACGCGAAGGGACAAAGCATGGTGGCCTCATTCACGTGAGGCGTCTGGAAGGGGGAAAGTTTTTGTGGGGGTGTGTTAGAGGCCATGGAGCCGTTAGGGGCTGGGGTTGACACACACCGCCTGACGGTCGGAGAGATTCTGCGAGGTCGAGGGAAAAGCGCGCTTGAGTCTCCCAAGTTATATATTTAAGAACGGTCAGAGCAGTACATTTTAGGATACATACTTCACCCTATTTTTATTTATCTTGTTTTGGCTTTGGCTTTGGGACCACACCCGGCAATGCTCGGGGGCAACTTCTGGCTCTGCACTCAGGAATCCCTCCTGGCGGTGCTCGGGAAACCATAACAGGGTGCCTGGGGGATCGAACCCAGGGCAAACTCCTGCAAGGCAAGCGCCCTACCCACTGAACTCTCTCTCCAGCCCCCTCACCTTTGTTTTTAAATAAACAAAATAGGCCAATGAATATGAACCCCACACTTAGAGCGGGGTGGGTGTAGAGTAAAAAAATAATCAGCAGATGCTTTAGAACAAAACCAGGTGGGGCCCCAGCGAAGCATCCCTGCCCTCCCCCCGGGCGTCTGCTGCAGTTGTTGGGGGGGGGGGGGTGTTACGCTCCCAGCCAGTCCTGACCTGATGACAACGATGGGGGACCGCATCCGCTTCCGCTCCCGCTCAGGGACCACATGCCACGTGAACACCAGCCGCCAGTCAAAGCCACCGATCTGAGACTCTCCGGAGTTGCCCAGGTACTCAAAAGTGTTCCAGTCAATAACGTCGATCACGGGGCACACCACCGCCGGCTCCTCCTCCCCGATCCTGCAGTGACCACACACACACACACACACACACACACACACACACACACGCACACACACGCACACATACGCACACCACCCAGATGTGGCCAGGACCGGGGTGACCAGGAACAGCCCCCCCATCCAAGCCGTGCTCGATCCCACTCCACTCAGGGCCAGTGTGTGCCCTCAGGTCCCCTGCTTCTGGACCCTGCATGGCATCGGTCCCCAATGTCACCCTCCAGCCTGGGATTCAGAGGGAGAGCGAGACACGATGATGGCTCTGCTCTCAGCCCCTGGCACTGGCCTGGGCCCCTGGGAGTCCAGCTGCCGGGACCCTCTTTGAAGCTGGGGAAGAGAAAGAAGCCATGAAGGGAGCCAGAGTGGGTGAGGACAGAGATGGGGAGGGCAGAGAGCAGCAGGGTGAGGCTGGGGGCCAGATGATGGACACCCACGCCTGGGAGAGGAGACAGTGGGTGCGTGTGCTCCAGAGGCCAGCTGCGCAGACCCTGAACCCCTCCCCCCGCATCCTTGTCCACGCCACATGGGGGCACAGCCCACCCGGAGGAATCTGGGGGTAGCTGACAATAGTGATGCAGCATCAGGAGGGAGGAAGTGGAGGGAGTAAGGTGGGTCTGGGGGAAGGGCAGCCTGGAGTGGTTCCCCTCCCCCCTGCATTTAAAACCCTTTCAAACAATGATACTTAAAAGCATAGTTTAAGACTACAGGGGTAAGAAGATAAAAAATAACCCAGGCGAGGGCCATCTGCTTCCTGTCCATGATTCTGCTCATGGTTTCCTATTGACGCTAAGGAAGGTGGGGGCCAGAGACACAGGACCCCAGGGAAGGTGCCTGCCCGACAGGTGGCTGCCCTGGTTCAATCCCCGGCACCCCATGTGGTCCCCTGAACACCACCAGGAGTGATCCCTGAGCAGAGCCAAGAGTAAGCCCTGAGCACTCACGGGTAAGCCCCTTCACACACACAAATCCCCCCCCCCCCCAAAATAAAATGCAGGGGCTGGAGCCATAACACAGTGGGTAGGGCATTTGCCTTCCACGCGGCTGACCCGGGTTTGATTCCAAGAATCCCATATAATACCCTGAGCACCACCAGGAATAATTCCTGAGTGCATGAGCCAGGAGTGACTCCCTGTGCATTGCCGGGTGCGACCCAAAAAAGCAAAAAATAAATAATAAATAAATACATAAGAGAAATTACTGTGAATCACCATTTCTGTGGGTCCCTTCAGACTTGAGGAGCCCCAGGCAACACAGGTACTGGATGACCTGGGAAAGTCAGCCCAGCATGAAGGAAAGACGACCAAAATGTGCTGCCTAGGGCTGTGATTTGATAAGATCCACACCATCCTGTTCTTGGCCTCTCTGCCCATGGCAGCACTTTTCGACTCAGGCACCTGACCAGCGGCAGTAAAAGCAACTCCCCTGCACCAGTAAGCCGTGGGTACAGCAGCGCCTGATGCCCTCGAAGGCTCCCAGACCAGGGTCCCTGATCATGTGACCAGGGATGGAGCCGTGGCCTGAGACTGGGGGACGGGGCACCCAGGCCGAGCCCGAGGCCCACGGAGCTGGGTCTCCCGTGTTCCCACTGGGCACCGCCCACGCACCTCTGCAGCAGCGGCTCCAGCCAGCCCTCGTGGCACTCGCAGTGGCAGTCCAGGAAGGTGAGGATGTCGCCCTTGGCCCCCGAAGCCCTGAGTAACCGGGCGCGCACCAGGCCCTCCCTCTTGGTGGCGCGGATGAGGTGCACCTTGGGCAGGTGGGCTTCCAGGCGCTCCTTCAGGTGCTCTGGGCAGGAGAATGGGGCAGCCGGCTCACTCCCGCCCTGCCTGGGCAAGGGAAGGCTGGGATGGAGAACTCTAGAACCACCAGCAACGTTCCCACGTGCCCCCCTTGGACCCAGACGCCCAGGTCTCAGGACTGTCAGGACTTGGTGCCCAGCTGGCTCTATCGGCATCGCCTCACGCTCACCTGCCCTGCACTCTGTCATGGGCAACGCTGAATGACCCCGAATACTCTCTCCACGATTTCCAGCCGAGTACATGGCCACCACCCCAAAGACATCAGTCCCCCAGGTTAAGATGTGTGATCCCAATGCCCCACCTGGTCCTCTGAGCACACCAGGAGTGAGCCCTGAGCACAGTGCCAGGAGCAAGCCCGGAGAACCGCCCAGCGGCCCCCAGAACAAACAAGCGAGACTACAGTCCTAAGCGTCCCCTGCAGCCAGGTGTGGCCAGGTGACTGTTCTTCTGCAGGGTGGGAGGTGAGACCCCCTACTAGGTGCTGCCCAAGTCCCCTGGACACCCTTCAGTACAGGTGGGAGTGAGAGAGAGAGGGGAGGGGCAAGGCTGGGGCATCCCAGGGAGCACAGCACCCCAAAGAAGGCGAGTGTTCACCCCTGTCCCCACCCCTGGCCCCCACACCTGCCTCCACACCTGCCCTCACACCCTCCCTCACAGTTGGCCCCCAACACCTCTCCCCCACCTCTGTCCCCAAGACCTCTCTCTCACACCCACCCCCCAACACCTGCCCTCTACACCTGTTCCCCCATGCCTATAGCCCATACCTATCCCCCACACCTGTCCCCCACACCTGCTCCCACACCTGCCCTCTACAGCCATACCCCAACTGCACGGAGACGTTCCCTGTTATCTCCTGTAAATCACTGTTATCTAGAGCCTCGCAGAGAACAGGCCAGCACAGCCTTCAATCAGAACCCGTCCACAGCGAGAATCAGACAGAGCTCAGAGGCAAGAGCAGGGGAGGGGAGGATGGGGGTCAAGGGAGGGCGGGTGGGGGGAGGGGAGGCCAGGGGAGGGAAGAGGGGAGGCCGGGCACCTCTATCGCTGTAGTCATCCACCAGGATGACCTCCTCCAGCAGGATGTCTGGGGACGTCTCAAGGACACAGTAAACGTTGCGAATTAGGGTTGACCAAGCTTCGTTATAAAACGCGATGATCACAGACGTCGTTGGCAGACTTTCATAATTGTACTTCTGCTCTCTGCACCTGCAGAAGCAACACAGCCTCAGGGACGGGGAACACCCTGCACCGGGGCATCCCAGGCCTGGCACGGTGCTTCGAAGGACCTCTGAAGGGAACGTCAGTCATGGTTGAGACCTGCCATAGAATTTGGTCGCATCTTCTGGAAATGCTTTGCCCTGGAGCCTCCTGGAAGCCTCGGTAGCTCCCAAGAAAGGTTGTACAACGACACCCAAAAAGCATGAAGTCACTCTGGTAAGGGCAGGCTGGGTCACCCACGAAGTCGTACTGTTGACATGGCCTCCAGGGCCAGATGGCCCAATGATGAACCTGGCTCAGATCCAATGCTTCAGGGCCATCCCTGGGTCGGGATGGGATCCTCCAGAGCCAAACTTGATGGTGCCCAGGGGGCAGGCAGTGTCCAGGGAGGCACTTGGGTCTTTTCACAAGGTCCCCTGACCCTGAGCTCTCTCCCTGCTCTGAGGTTGTGTATTTAAGCTGGGCAGCAACGTTCACAGTTTTGCCACCCAAAACCTAGGCAGGCTCCAAAGACAGGAAGACGGTGCCATCCTCAGGCTGAGCAGGTTTCACCTCTGTCCACTCCCACTTCAACCCCACTGCCCAGCTTCTACTCAGCTCTCTCCTCCTCTGCCTGGCACCCTCCCTGCCCTCCTTCCAGAACCACCTGGAAAAAGCCCTGTGTGGAGAACACCTGTCTGGGGTGGCCGCTCCCTCCGGCCGTCGCCCGTTCCTGCATACCAAAAACTCATGTCCCCTCCACTCATCCCCTCCTCCCACGCCCCAAGTCTCCTCACAGACACGTTTGACTCATGCGAGGCTTGGGGCTGGGGCACAGGAATGCTAGGGACACTGGTGGACACCACGGGGCAGCCTTGTGGGGAGAGGAGGTTCGGGAACACGTATGTCTGGCTGAGAATCAAATCCATCTCTGATGGAGGGTCACAGGGTCACTGTGGGCTTGTGCTGTCTGGGGAGCCTGTGGGCAGTGAAGGGTTCCACACTGGGGTGAGGCTCTGGGCAGAGAAATTCCATCCAGTCCTTGAGAGGTTTGGGAAATACCTGGAGGTTTGCAGGTCCTTTACCTGAGGCATGATCTGGCCACTAAGGGGCCTGGCACCCACGAAGCATTGGAGGCAAGGTTGGGGCTCTTCCCGGTGGACACTGCAGCGGGGGTGTAGACGCAACAGGCACCATGGGCATGTCATGTCAGGTTCTGATCCATGGTGAGACCCCCACAGGACAGCTCATGCTTCATCAAGAAGCATGAGCCGTTCCCTGGCAGGACCCGCCCCACCCAATGCCACACACCCACACAGGCTGGGATGCATCCATTTGTAGAAACAATCTTGGAAACAGGACAGTGGCTGTCAGGGAGACTGATTCAGCCCTCTACCCTCTCTCTCCTCTGCCACCAATTCATGATCCCCTAAACCGTCCCAGGTAGTGCCTAGAACTCAGTTGCTGACTGTTCCAGCCTCCATCCTTTTCAGGACTTCCTTTCCCAGAATAGAAAAAGTGCACTGGAGGAGGGGGAGCTCTCGGCTCAGACTTTTGCTTGGTCTGTAGCCCATGATTCTGTCTGCCAAGCCTAAGGGGAGGGAACCAAGCAGGCAACAAAAGGCAGAAGCAAAAAACTAGGCAGGACCTCTGAGAGACCCACTCTAGGAGGTGGAGAAGATGGATGAGTCAGGAATCACCGAATTTGACAAGAATCAAATGTGAGGTTTGCTCTGACAAAATGGTGACCAGAACCAAATGGCAACCGGCTGAGTGGACAGCAACATTCCTGGAGTCAGAGATCACCTTGTTCCAGGTGAGGAAGACAAGACGTATCGCCCACCTGGTGACAGGAAGCCACCAGCTTCATTCCAGGATCCTTACCATTGACCCACGAAGAGATGACTCGGAGCAGACCAAGACAACTCCAAAGGCCCCTTCATCTAACCCAGGGGGCGGGTGTACCATTGCCTCACCTGAGGTTCGGAGGGTCCACCCGGGAGCGCCCCCAGCAAGCTACTCCTATTTCCTTAACTTTATTTATATGTTTCTGTCCCTCTGTATGACCCGGATGGGGTTCCCAAATCTCTCACCGAGGAAGAGAGTGAGAGCAGTTTGCCCGAGCAGGAATGGAAGAGGCTCACGGGAACGCTCAAACAATGGAGATTAGAAACTGGAGTCACCACTGTGGGAGCACCTGAGAGCAGTAGGCACCACTGTTTGTTAGATGAAAGTTGTTACCGCAGAATCGAGGTAGCCTGTAAACAACTTACATTATTATGCTGTGACCTGTTAATGCCCGTTTGGGGGTAGCTGGATAGAGCCTGCACACGTGGAATACACTGGGATGCTTCTGGCAAACTCTTGGGTGCCACCTGTGTATGGGTGAGACTCTGTCAGATTCTAAGAGGAAAAACTCCGAAGACTGTCGTTCAATGAGAGAACAGCTCTCCCCACCGGCAAGCGTGGATAGGGGAGAGCCTCTGATCCCCACAGTCTCTCAGCTCCCCAAACCTCAAGGCAAACCTGACTTGGTGTTTCCAGAGCCCAGGGACCCAGAGGCAGGACACGGGGAGCTAAGCCCAGAGCCCCATAGAGGCTGCGAGAGGGTGTGCAGGACATGTGTGAGGTGTGCAGAACCGTGAGAGTGAATGGGCGACCCCAGGCCCATGGTGCAGGTAGAGGGGCAGGGCTATGAACTGGGCACCGAGGGGTAAACCAGGAGCTGCCTGTGCCTGCCCTGGGCTGCCTTACCAGGAGTGTGACTCCCAGTAGAAATGTGACTGGCAGGAAGGGGCATGGCTGACCAAATTCCTGGAAATGACTGGAACAGGATGGCTCTTCCTTCTGAGGCTTTGCCATCTGGTCTGACACATGGATCTGGACACAATTCTTGTCACCAGTAGAGTGTCACTCAGCCAAGGCTGTCCCACCAGGTCCAGGCGTGCAGGAACAAAGCGGAGTCAGGGTCTGGTTCTCTATTTCATGGGGTCTGACCGTGCTGTGATGGTGGCAGTGGGACTTGTATTAGGGAACCTGATGGTCCACACAGAAGTGGGGCGCTATTCTCCTGGATCAGCTCTGTACAGACTCGGGGACACTAGAAACATGTTTCATCCACGGCCCCATCCTGCTCCACTGATAACACACTGTCTTCCTGCCAGGGCAGGTGCCATGGAGAGGGACCCTGGCTGAGGGGACAGCACCTTGGACCCACCTGCTGCAGGAGCACTTTCAAGTTCTCATCCTGAGAAACCTGATGTGGCCACTAGGGGGCAAAGTGGGGTCTGTCCCTGGTGCCACTGCAGAGGGGAATGGGGAAACAGGCACCAGGGGCAGGGGAGGCCATGGAGGTGCTGCAGTGGAAGGCAGGGCTCTGGGTGCTGCATCCTGCCCTCTGTCCTGGGGACGCATCCGTGATTGAGACCTTCAACCCTTGGGGTGGACTCTCCTGGGGTCATTGACAGGCTTCACACAGGGGCAGGCAGGTGACGCGTCTTGGCATGGTGACATGGCCGAGGCTTCCCACAATCTAGAAGCAATTGTCAACTACTGGCCAGACCTGCCCCGCCCAGTGACACACACACCCACACAGGCCTGGGATAGATCCATTTATTGCAACAATCGTGAAAATCAGACAGTGGCGGTCAGGGAGAAAGCCCGCCTTCCTCCTTCCCTCTTCTCAGCCAGCAATACAAAGTCCCCAAACAGCCCCAAAGAGTGTGTAGAATCCGGTGACTGGATGGTACCAGCGGCCAAGCTTCAGGGCTGTCATGCGCAGAAACAGGACCCCACAATGGGGAGGGGAGAGCTGAGTTGTAACTTCTGACCTCCAAATCATTGTTTGCTAGTGCTGGCGGGATATAACTGCCATCCTGATCCCTCTGACCTTGTGGAGGGGGACATCTCGGCCCCTCTAATACCTGGGGTCTAGTGTAAGGGGACACATCGGCACCCCCCGATCCTGGCGTCTTGTGGTAGGGGGCATCTCTGGCCCCCCCTTGATCAATGGCGTCTACTGGTAGGGGGAGGCATCTCTGCTCCCCCATCCCTGGCGTCTAGTGATTGGGGGAGCATCTCTGGCCCCACTGATCCCTGGCGTCTAGTGGTGGGGGGCATATCTGCCCCCCTGATCAATGGCGTCTAGAGGTGGGGGGCATGTCTGGCCCCCCTCGATCAATAGCTCTAGTGGTGGGGAGGCTTCTCTGGCCCCCCCGATCCCTGGCGTCTAGTGGTGGGGAGGCATCACTTGCCCCCCCATCCCTGGCGTCTAGTGGTGGGGGGGCATCTCTGGACCCCCCGATCCCTGGTGTCTAGTGGTGGGGAGGCATCACTGGCCCCCCCACCCCTGGCGTCTAGTGGATGGGGGGCATCTCTGGCCCCCCCGATCCCTGGTGTCTAGTGGTGGGGAGGCATCACTGGCCCCCCCATCCCTGGCGTCTAGTGGGGGGGGCCATCACTGGCCCCCCGATCCCTGGTGTCTAGTGGTGGGGGGGCATCTCTGGCCCCCCTTGATCCTTGCCCTCTAGTGGGGGGGGGAATCTCTGCCTCCCCCGATCCCTGGCGTCTAGTGATGGGGGGGCATATATGCCCCCCCTTGATCCTTGCCCTCTAGTGGGGGGGGAATCTCTGGTCCCCCCGATCCCTGGCGTCTAGTGGTGGGGGGGGCATCTCTGGCCCCCCCTTGATCCTTGCCCTCTAGAGGGGGGGGAAATCTCTGCCCCCCCATCCCTGGAGTCTAGTGGTAGGGGGGCATCTCTGGGCCCCCCTTGATCCTTGCCCTCTAGTGGGGGGGGAATCTCTGGCCCCCCCCGATCCCTGGAATCTAGTGGGGGGGCATATCTGGCCCCCCCTTGATCCTTGCCCTCTAGAGGGGGGGGGAATCTCTGGCCTCCCCCGATCCCTGGCGTCTAGTGGTGGGGGGCATCTCTGGCCCCCCCTTGATCCTTGCCCTCTAGTGGGGGCAGAATCTCTGCCCCCCCCACCCGATCCCTGGCTTCTAGTGCTTGGGGGGATCTCTGGCCCCCCCTTGATCCTTGCCTTCTAGTGGGGGGGGAATCTCTGGCCCCCCCGATCCCTGGCGTCTAGTGGGGGGGGCATCTCTGGCCCCCCCTTGATCCTTGCCCTCTAGTGGGGGGGGAATCTCTGCCCCCCCCGATCCCTGGCGTCTAGTGCTGGGGGGCATCTCTGGCCCCCCTTTGATCCTTTCCCTCTAGTGGGGGAGGGAATCTCTGGCCCCCCCGTTCCCTGGCGTCTAGTGGGGGGGGCATCTCTGGCACCCCCATTTCCTGGGGTCTAGTGGAGGGGGAAACTGTGCCCCCTGATCCCTGGGGTGCCTTGGGGTGGGGACATTTCTTACCCCATATCTCGGGGTCTAGTGGATGGAGACTTTACTGTCCCCCTGATCTCCCGTTTCTTGAGATGGAGAATAGTTGTGGCTTTGCCCTGATCCCTGGTCTTGCAGTGAGGGATATCCCTGGTTCTAGTGGAGGGAGAAGAGCAAAGGGCAGAGGAAGAAGGCAGAACTCGGGTGGCGTGGGGAGGACGGGGCTGGGCTAGATCAATTGGGTGAGAGCGGCAGCATGCGTCGGTGCAGTAAAATCGAGGTGTTAGCTGGGTGTCAGGCTGCCAGTGCAGTTCTTGCTGACGAGCTGCGTTTTCTGGATTTTTGGCGGGTCGTTACAGGACGTGGGTCCGATGTGGGTGGACTCCTCTTCCTTAAGGACAGCAACAGGAGCGTCTCCATATCTCACACAGGCCATGGTCCCTGCCCCATGGGACTTGACTGACTCCTCCAGCTCCTGGACTCTGGCACTCCTCCTGCCTGGCCCCCTGCGCGTCCTCCTTCTCCGTGGCCTCCAGCTCCTCACGTTTTGTGTCCAGGAGCACCTGTGTGTTGTTCGTCTCCACGCCAATCCCTTTGGAGTGGATGGGATGTGGGGCAGCATAAGGGTCTCAGCCAAGCAGGGGAGGTGGGGGGCTGGGGCTGGGGCCGCCTGGCTCCCCTCCCCAGTAGCCCCGCCCTCTGACCCACAGGGGCTTCTCCCTGTCACTGACCCTTTTCCGGGACTACTTTCCACTTTACCAGGTTCTGCAGCTGCTGTTTCTGCTGCTGAGTCCCACAGAAGAGCACCTGGGGTGAAGGCACTAGCTGAGGAGGCAGGTCTAGGGCCTTCCTGCCCCAGAGCCCGTGGCCCTTCTCTCACCTGGTCTCCCTCAGCTCCCTGATGGCGGCCTCCAGCAGGGCCTGCTGCCTTGGTGGCACCTGCAGCAGCTGGTCTATGGGCTGCTTCTGCCTCAGCATCCGCTGGTTCAGCTGCTCCTCCTTGGAGCCCAGGTGACAGCGGGCATCCAGGTGCTCTTGTCGGCAGCTATGTGCATTTCCAGGTACCAGCAGAAAATTCCCTCGGGAAGCCACTGGCACTGCACCTTTTCGTCGTGCACCGGCATCTGTGGGAGGTAGGACAGTGTCTGTGAGGACAGGCAGGAGGACCGACTACATCCCAGCCAGGAGATGCAGGGCTCAGACCCTCAGCCACAGGCCCCCATGGCGTCTTTGTCCCAGAGCCTAGGAGTTGGGTCTCCCTCTGCCTCAGACCCTGACTCCTACCTGGCAACTGCCAACTCCAGACCCCTCTGTGTAGTGTGGGCCAGTCAGTGCCACCACAGCCCTCAGGGCATTCTGACCTGTCCTTCCTGCCATCACCCAAGGCAGGCTCTTGGCCTCACAGGGGGTCTCACCAGCCCATTTCACAGAGCAGGAAAGTCACAACCCAGAAGACTGAATTGTTATGCCCCAAGAATACCCCAGGGTGGAGGGGAGCTGATGGCCAGCAAACCCCTGCCCCCTCTCTCAAAACTCTTCGTGTTCGGCAAATTTTCGTGGGCTCACAGTGAAGACAAGTTGGAATGATAGGTGATAATTGGAGATGATAGGAGACTCGCTCAGCTCCAAGACTGGGGAATGTTACCCAGACCCCTTCCACTGTTACAGAGACACAACTCGAGCCTGGCCGGGCTCCCGGCCGGCCACCCCACAGCCCTCAGTCTCCAGGCGGCACTGTGCCCGCTTCTCTCACCCCAGCTCAGTCCCCTCAGCCCCCACTCGCATCCGCAGTTGTTCTCTGGGTTCACCCGTTGTTCCTGGAACCTCCTGCCTCCACCTGTCCTTGGAAATGTTGTCAACGATGTGGCTGTTTCAGGGGCACCCAGAGGCCGGTAAACCTGAGAGGACGCAGACAGTCAAGGACCCCAGAACTTCAACCGCACCCAAACTTCATGGTCCACAGCCCCGACTCTTGGTTCCTCCTGCTCATCTCGGGGGCTGCTCATTTCTCACCGCCATCTGCTGCTCCGGGCCCCTTGCTAAGTAGATTCTTTCCTGCTTTGGACCCACTGGAGCCCTCCTGGCAGTGCTGGCAGGGACACGAGGGACAACTAGAAACAAGCGTTCTATGTCCCGGCCCTAGAGCTCTCTGCATTTTCATGGTCGTATCATTCTGGGGAGTGGACAGCTGACCCCATCTCCTCTGGCTGCCCGCAGAGCAGGACACAGGTGCGGAGGGACGGGGAGACTCGCCCAGCTCCTGCTCCCAGCCTGTCTCCCCTGTCACAGTGCCCCATTCACAGGGCCCCTCCCTCAACACTCGAAGTCACTCCTCCCCGCCTTGCCCTCCTCAGACATCACAGGCTTCAAGCTCCTGGTGCTGTGCACCAGACCAAATCACTCTCCCCTAAAGGATGACGCTCTGCCAAGCAATCTTCCGCCTTTATAAGATACACTTGATGTTTTAAAATTCTGTTCTTTCAGCTCTTTCTGTCCCACACAAGAGGGGAGGGGTGTTTTCGCACAGTTAGACCCACTGCCAGGAGGGTCTGTGATGAGGGGTCTGGGAGTCGGGGACCCTGCTTTGACTCCCCAGCTCCTCAGTGCTGCCCTGAGCTCCCACCCCCATTGTTTCCTGAGCTGGGTGGACCAGTGTCCAGCCACTCAGGTCTTTGGACAGCAGGAGCCCAGGAGGTCCTATTCTGGGGACAGGAACGGACAGATCCTGGAGAGGGGCTCTCTGGGGACTCCCATCCCAGAGTCCCGGGAGACCCTGACGAGGACAGAGGCTGCTGGGGACAAAACTGCCGGAAGACTTGCTGGAAATGGGCCCGGGCTTGATCCTGTGCCCTCGGGGCCATACACTGACCAGTGTAGGACCAACGCAGGGCCTTTTCTTACCGTCCGTTGCGCTCTGCCAATTTCCAACGTTCCCCTAGAGATGACCCCTAGAGGTGACCCATAGATGACCCGTAGAAGGGTCACCATCTGGAGGTGACCCCTAGATGACCCCTCGAAGGGTCAAAGGCAAAGGTGTGATGGGGCCACTTCTCCCTCAAGCATCCTTGAGAAATGGTGCCCCGAGGGTCAGGGCCACGAGCTTTTTTATAGGCAGGGAAGGGGGCGTGGCCTCGGGGCTGCAACCCCATTGGCCAGGGAGAAATCTAGAGCTCCAGGGGTAACCTCACAGTGAAGGCTGCACCAGCCTCTGCCCTGGTGGGCCTGACGGGCCTCCCCACCCCCAGCCGGACCCACGGGCACTGCCCCCTACCGAGGATGGTGGCTTGGAACTCTGTGGGCCCCACGGTGGGCCAGGAGCACTGACCTTTTCGGTCTCCCGTAGCTCAGTCCACGACGTTCTCATTCCCAGAGACCACGTCCCCATCTGCCCAGGATGGGGTGCAGCTGCCAGGATTCGCCCCTGAGCACCCCTAGGTCTGGCCTGGCTGCTGCTGTGGGAGCCCAGCGAGCCTGGCAGAGGGGCTGTCCTGGTGGCTGTCCCCACCGCCCCTCACTCCCCAGGCCCCTCTCCTTTCTCTCCTTGGAGCCCCTGCCCCCTGCCCTGCCCCTCGCCTCTCCTGAAACCCGCAGAGTTCTTGCTCCCACCTTATCCGGTGTACACGTTTTCTCTGTTCTGTCTCTGCTTCTTCCCAGACTCACAGCAGCCACTTTGTGGGGCTTTTGAGCCCGCAGACCCAGTCAGTCCCTGACCAGTTCCCCATGTTGCACAGAGACTTCCCTTTCTGAGCCCTGGAGGGCTCTTAATGACCCCACAGAACCTCCCTATCCCAGCTCTGCCCCTTTCTCTGAGAGTCAGTCCATCCTACTGGGAGCTGGACACCAGACATGGCCTTGGGGATGCTGGACGCTTCTCTCATGTTGCTCCCGGCCTGTTCTGGAAATCCCTCTCAATACACACACTCCCAACTAGGGCCACTCAGCCTCACCACGCTGCCCTCACGAGTCTTGCAGCCTGAAAGGAACCCCAACTCCCCCATATCGCCCGTGCCCACTATGGCACCCCAGAGTGCCCCTGTTCTCCCTGCCCTGAGCACATTCAGGCCCCAGTGATCTGCGGCTGTCTCCTGTAGCTCTGACATCTCCCCCTCTCACTTTCGCTGGTCTGAGAATCAAATCCATCTCTGATGGTGGGGCACAGGGTCACTGTGGGCTTGTGCTGTCTGGGGACCCTGTGGGCAGTGAAGGGTTCCACACTGGGGTGAGGCTCTGGGCAGAGAAAGTCCATCCAGTCCTTGAGATGTTTGGGAAATACCTGGAGGTTTGGAGGTTCTTTTCCTGAGGCATGATATGGCCACTAAGGGGCCTGGCCCCCAGGAAGCATTGGGGGCAAGGTAGGGGCTCTTCCCAGTGGGCACTGCAGAGTGGGTGTACACGGAATAGGCCCCATGGCATGGGCATGTCATGTCAGGTTCTGATCCATGGTGAGACCCCCACAGGACAGCTCATGTTTCATCAAGAAGCATGAGCCGTTCCCTGGCAGGACCCGCCCCACCCAATGCCACACACCCACACCGGCTGGGATGCATCCATTTGTAGAAACAATCTTGGAAACAAGACAGTGGCTGTCAGGGAGAGTGATTCAGCCCTCTCCCCTCTCTCTCCTCTGCCACCAATTCATGATCCCCTAAACTGTCCCAGGTAGTGCCTAGAACTTAGTTGCTGACTGTTCCAGCCTCCATCCTTTTCAGGGCTTCCTTTCCCAGAATAGAAAGAGTGCACTGGAGGAGGGGGAGCTCTCGGCTCAGATTTTGCTTGGTCTGTAGCCCATGAACCGAAGGTTTGAGTGTTGCCTCGTTTTCCCTCGGACAAGGAGGGGTAGATGGTTGTAGCCAAGTGCCGTTTTGAAAATCGGATGCTCTGAATGAGTGTTTCCTCTAAGCACTGAGATCCTTCCACGTACTGCTTCATTGACCCTCATGGCCTGTGTACATACCTGAGAGGTTTGGGGTTTGTGGGGATCTCTATTTGCTCCAGCCTTTGTGATCAGGAGACCCTGTGGTGCCAGGGAACGTTCTTGACCTCATGCATCCCAAGCCTGTACTGAGTATCCTGAAGACTTCTCTCTGGCCTTCTGGACAGAATTTTAACTCAAAAAGTGGAAAATGCCCTGGACCATGCAAGGACAGCCCACAAACCGGAAATATCTCGACATTTAGGTGGGAAAGCAGGGGTGAGGAGTCATTCTCCACTCCTCTCTCCTGGGATATAGTCTAAGGTGGGGGGTGGGGAGGTGGTCATTTATTATTGCTACTCTTTGAACTGTTTCTATGGGGGTGAGTATTTCTGCTCCTGGGACTCCTTATTGTGTAGTGTTGGAGGACATGTCTCCTATCTGAGCTCTGTTCTCTGTTGTGGGATATTTCTTACCCCAGAGCTCTTGTGTCTAGTTTGGAAAACAATTTTCCCCAACATCCCTGGTGTGTTTTTTTTGGAGGAAATTTCAGCTTTGCTCATTCCTGGTGTCGAGTAATTGTGAACATTTCTGTCCTCGGAACCCTGCTGTCTATTGTTAGGGGAAACCTCTGCACCCCATGTCACTGGTGCCTACTACTTGGGGCCTGTTTTTGCCTCCCAGACCACTAGTGTCCATTACTAGGGGACATTTCTGCCCTCCACATCCCCGGTGCCCAGTGTTGGGGGACATCTCTGCCTCCAGACGCACGGTCTTCCCCACACCGCCAGCTTGTCCTTCTTGACTGTTACCACCTCCAACTCCTCAGGCTTTATGATCTCCACTGTGTTCGCCTCCACTTCAGTGCCCTTGGATTGACTGAAACTGGATAGACTGAGGGGCAGCCCCAGACTCTCAGCCAACCAAGGGAGGTGGAGGGCTCCAGGGCAGTGTCCGCCTGTTTCTGCCCCCAGGTGTCCTGCCTCTTGACCCCCACTGGGGGCTTCTTCCACCTGAGGACCCTGACACACATTTTCAGGATACTTTTGTGTCAAACCAGCAGCCAAGTCCTGGCCTGAGTCAGGCCACTGTGGGCTATCCAAGTGGACTGTCACTGCTCAGGCAGAGTCACGACTGGAGAGCCACTGCTGTCACCCCCTTCCCCTCCCTCACCCCTTCCACCTAACAGGGATATCCCTCTTATGGCCTCTAAGAATTTGAGCAGTCCTTCCTTAGGGCACTGGGAAAAGGCCGGCCCTGTCTGCTTGCAGCACTTTTCTTTGGGTGTTAGCACCACACCCAGACATGCTCAGGCTTTACCCCTGACTTAGCTCAGGGACCATTCCTAGTGGAACTAGGGGGGCCCATTGATCCAACGTCAGCAGTGTGCAAGATGATCACTTTATCTGCTGGACTAATGCCCTGCTCCAAGCAGTATTTTTTTTTCAGCTGCTTCCCACCTAAATCTCCTTCCTATAGAGTTGGGCTCCCTTAGAGATTCCCCACTCCCCCTTCTGTACGGCACAGTGCTCAGGGAGACAGCCCCGTGGAACCCAAAGCTCCAATCCAAGCACTTTCAGACTTTTCAAGAATGGGCCCCTGGGATATTGCTGGGGTGAAGGTGCTTGCCCTGATGCAGCCCAGCCCTGTTCAAGTCCTGATACTAGGATCTCCTGAGCCCTCTTGAAGAGGAGAGTGCACCTCTACCCACATTTCTCGCAGGCTAATTTCAGTCAGGCTACCCTGGAGAGCAGGAGCTGACATGAGGCACAGGGTCTGGGAGAGACGAGACAGCACGGAAATCACCCGAGATGTCCCAGAGGTGGTCTGTCACACTGTTCAACTTAGAAACCTGGAAAAATCCCCCAAATATTCCTATATTATTGGTATGCTCCAGATCCTTCTTTGCACCAAGAAAGCTTGGTCATTTCTTGTTCCATACTTCCTGTCAGCTGCTTGCTAATACCCCGTCGCCCATCAGATCCGCTGTAAAACTGATCTCTCGCCTTGTGCGGTCTTCAGTCTTTGGAGCTGTTCATTCCATTAGCACTGTTAACTCATCATGTTCTCCCACATTCCAAAATGTGCTTTTTTTTCCTCTTATGGGTCACACCGAGTGATGCCCAGGGATTACTCCTGGCTCATGCACTCAGGAATTACTCCTGGTGGTGCTCAGGGAACCATATGGGATTCTGGGAATCAAATCCAGGTCAGCCGTGTGCAAGGCAAACACCCTACTCACTGTACTATCACTCCAGTCCCAGCTTCTTGGTTTTTAGTTAGCTTTAGGCAGAAATTTTGGAAAAGTACGTATGTGTTCATAGTCGTTCAAAACTCAAAGTTATATTAGTGCTGCAATTCTCATTTGTGAAACAACAAAACTCACTACCAAGCAGGGGAGAAAGCAAGACAAGACCAAAAGGAAAAAGAGCAACAACCAAGCAGTGGCACCTGGTGCACAGGAGGAGTTGGCAGAGAGCATGGCAGCTGGGTGGCACTGCCACTCATCCAGTGGAGACAGCACTAACACAGTGGAGTGGTTAAGGCCAGACCCCAGCACCTCCAGTGTGTCCTTGGTCTAGAGGAGGCGAGACCTGGCATGGCAGACACGGGGCAGGAAGAAAGAGGGGAGCCAGAGCAGGAGCAGGAGTCAGGGGTGGAGGATGCGGAGGGGCAGAAGGCAGGCCCCAGATCATTGCCCCAGGGGGCCATGACATGCTGCAGGAGAGAACAAAGTGCCAATATGACACCAGACAAGCTGTGACCCTCTGTGAATGGGAGTGGCAGACATTAAATGTTGGGTAGCTTCCAGAAATGTCTACTGACATCAGGACCACCTGGACAGTCTGACAGAGTCACAGGGAGTCCCCAGGCAGGCAGGGAAGGCAGGGTAACTTGGTAACTACACTCCCAAGAAAAGCCTCGTGGAAACGGTCGCCCCATGACCCCCAAGACAGGGCAACATAGGAAGCAGAGCTCATTGAAGGTATCGGAGGTGCAGCCCTTCCCTGCTTTTGCTGGACACGAGAATCCATGGTCTCAGCAGATGCTGGGGGTTCCATATGGAATACAAGGTTCTCCCTGTTCCTCACTTTAGTATCTTATTGGCATTAGATCTCCAGACAGAGCTAGAAGCACAAATAAATGTCCACCTTGACACTGTGGATTCCCCCTTTGGAAAATACCCTCTCCAGGCGCCCTCTAATGGCAGTATCATGCCCCTCTGCTGGTAAACTCATGCTAGGAGTGAGCCTCCAGAGACAGCCACAATGTCGGTAGCCCATGAGGTGTGGCTATGGATAGGGAAAGATACTGCGCAGGTCTGAGAGGCAGGAATAGTGGTGGGATGCAGCTCAACTGGGAGCAACCCATTGGCCTCAGTTGAGAAGTCATGACCTGCGCCGAGTGAGTGTGGTCGGTCCTGCTGGTCACCTTGTGGTACCCAGCCCTTCCACTCTCTTGAGTCTGTTTTCCTCTAGTGCCCAATGATTGACTGGCCTGAACCTCAAAAGATATGCTTCCCCCTTTGCAAATTGTTCCAGGAAGCAGACCCGTTTGCCTTTGGGCCAAAGGATCCAGAGACAGGAGGAAACCTCAGTCACTGTGTACCCGTTGCCCAAGGATTCAAAAACTCGGCCACCTTCTTCAGGAAGACCCTGGCTCTGGACTTAAGAAAATCCTCGTTGGAGCCCTGGAATGTACCATCCTGCAGTCTGTAGATGATTCGGTCCTAATGTCAGAAGCCAAGAGAACTGAAAGAGAGCCTCAGAGGCTCTGCTCCAGCTCTTGGTTGAGGCTGGGCACCAGACCTCCTGGAAGAATGAGCATTTAGAAGTGAAAAAAAGAAAAACAAATAACCTAAAAAAATCAGCAGTAGGGCTCCAGAGGCATAGAGGTTGATCCTCTTAGTGCCTGAGAAAGGGCACCAGGCTCTAGGTGCCCTGACCCAGGGTAGGGCCATTGGCAGAGGTCTGGGCATACCTGTATCTGAGGTAGGGGGCTCTGATCTCTCGCTGTGCCACAGAGGTAAACAAACTATCTACCTCCAGGTCCCCATTCAGGGGTGACAGTGACGACTAACAAAGGGCCCCAGTGGCTACCAATTGCCCAGATGGCACAGTCCCTGGGATTATGATGTGAAAACCCACATCTAAGTTTTGCGACTCTAGATTTTGATGTGAAAACCCACTCTAACTTTCGCGACCCCAGCCTTTCTGCTTATGGGATGGGACCCCATCCTCTGACTTGCAAGAAGCAGTGGACTAAATCTCTTGCTCAGAACCACTGAACAGTTCGGGAGCAGTTTCCAACGTGAGTGGCATCCGGATAAAGACCATAAGAATGAAGCCCTGAATCCCTCTGGAAAGACTGGGTAGGGGCGGGTGCGCTCGGGGAGGGACAGGGACAAGCGCGAAACATGGTGAGACCCCACGATCTCTTAATTTTCATATAAAAAGGTAAAGGTAAAAGGTAAAGTCACTCCCGTTGATCGTCGATTTGCTCGAGCGGGCCCAGTAACGTCTCCATTGGAGACTTTGTTGTTACTATGTCTGGCATATCGAATACTCTCGGTAGCTAGTCGGTCTCTCCGAGAGGGGCGGAGGATTTGAACTCAGGTCGGCCATGTTGGCCGCTTTTAAGGCGACCGCCCTACCACTGTGCTATCGCTCCAGCCCCCGGAGCTTCTCGGCCTTTTGGCTAAGATCAAGTGTAGTATCTGTTCATATTAAAAATTGAAATTTAGACCCCTGGTCTGCGTGGGACGGGCCTGGAGGCCCAGCTCTGGGCAACCAAGCGAACGACTCCTATTCCAACCAGGTACAGCCCGCCCCCAAGGGCTTGGGACCCTCTGTGCACATGCTCAGCTAGCTCCACCTCCTAGAAAGCCGGTTTTACCCCTGGTCTGCGTGGGACGGGCCCGGAGGCCCAGCTCTGGGCAACCAAGCGAACAACTCCTATTCCTACCAGGTTCAGCCCGCCCCCAAGGGCCTGGGACCCTCTGTGCGCATGCCCAGCTAGCTCCACCTCCTAGAAAGCCGGTTTTACCCCTGGTCTGTGTGGGACGGGCCCGGAGGCCCAGCTCTGGGCAACCAAGGGAACGCCTCCTATTCCTACCAGGTACAGCCCGCCCCCAAGGGCCTGGGACCCTCTCTGCGCATGCACAGCTAGCTCCATCGACGTTCCCAACTCCTCGCTCAGTGCCAGGGACTCTTTCCGGATCCGCGGCCGCTATTGTGGCCGCGAAATATTTTCCCACTTCATATGGCATAGGAACCATAAGCTACCTTCTTCGATGGAAACTTCTCTAGTTTAACTCAGTCACTAGAAACACAGTAGCCAATAACTCATAAGCCTATCTTAACTCACACTGCATATCAAGCAGAATAGTAACAGTGAATGTTAAGGACTAAACCACAGTTTTCACAATGGTAAAGCAACGCAAAGGCCCACCAAACTTTCTTATTGAAGAGTCTAGCCCAGATGACACCAACAGTACTTCAGTGTTAGACAACCTCTCTGACAAGGAATTCAGGAGGGAGCTACTTAGGATGCTTAGGGAACTAAAAGAAACAATGGAAAGCAATGCCAATAGAAGACAAGAGGATTTGAAAGCAAGAAACACATCTCAATAGTCAAAGCAAACACAGACTCAGAGTCAAAGGCTGGAAAACAATCCTACAGGCAAACAGCTCCCATAAAAAAGCTGGGGTAGCCATCCTAATATCAGACCACATCGATTTCAGAGTGAGGAAGGTCATAAGAGACAGTGAAGGTCATTTCTTATTGATCAAAGGATCTGTACAACAGGAAGAACTTACAATAATAAATGTATATGCACCTAATGAGAGACCAGCAAAGTACTTAAAACAACTACTCATAGATTTGCAAAAAGACATCAACAGCAACACAATACTAGTGGGAGACTTCAACACTGCTTTGTCACCTCTTGATAGATCAACCAGACTCAAGCTTAGCAAGGACATACTTCATCTGAGGGAAACAATGGAAGAAAGGGACTTAGTAGATATATACAGGACACTTCATCCACAAAAAGCTGAATACACATTCTTCTCAACCGTACATGGAACATTCTCCAAGATAGACCACATGCTGAGCCACAAAACATGCCTCCAAAAAATTAAGAAGATAGAGATTGTATTGACAATCTTCTCAGACCATAATGCGCTGAAATTAGAAGTAAATCACATACAAAAACAGAAAACTAAATCAAACACCTGGAAATTAAACAGTGCTCTACTGAACAACGAGTGGCTTAGACAGGAAATCAAAGAGGAAATCAAAAGATTCCTAGAAACGAATGAAAATGAGGACACGAGTTACCAAAACTTATGGGACACAGCAAAAGCTGTGTTAAGAGGAAAGTTTATAGCTCTACAAGCATTCCTCAGGAAGGAGGAGCGAGCACACATAAGTAACCTAACCTCACAGCTTCAGAGCTTGGAGAAGGACCAAAAAAAGGAGCACAACCCGAACAGGAGAAAGGAAATAATAAAACTCAGAGCAGAGATTAACGAGATGGAAACACAAAAAACAATCCAAAAGATCAATGAAACCAAGAGCTGGTTCTTCGAGAAAATTAACAAGATTGATAAGCCTCTAGCAAAACTCACAAAGAAAGGGAGAGAGAAAACCCTAATAAACCGAATCAGAAATGAAAAGGGGGTCATTACAACAGAAACTACAGAAATTCAAAGGATCCTCAGGGAGTACTTTGAGAAACTGTATGCCACAGAACATCAAAACCTCGAGGAAATGGATAAATTCCTAGACTCCTACAGACTCCCAAGGCTGAACCAAGAAGACCTGGAATACCTGAACAGACCTATCACCATCAAGGAAATTGAAATGGTAATAAAAACTCTCCCCAAGCACAAAAGTCCTGGTCCGGATGGATTCACTAGTGAATTCTTCCAAATCTTTAAAGAGGACTTACTCCCAATCCTCTTTAAGCTTTTCCACGAAATTGAAATATCAAAAACACTTCCAAACAGTTTCTACAAAGCAAATATCACACTGATACCAAAAGCAGACAGAGATACACAAAGAAAGAGAATTACAGACCGATATCCCTGATGAACACAGATGCAAAGATCCTCAACAAACTACTAGCAAATAGAATCCAACTACTCATCAAAAAGATCATACACCATGACCAAGTAGGATTCATCCCAGGGATGCAAGGATGGTTCAACATTCGGAAATCAATCAATATAATCCATCATATCAACAAAAGAAAAGATAAAAAGCATATGATTATATCAATAGATGCAGAGAAAGCATTTGACAAGATCCAGCACCCCTTTATGAAGAAAACCCTAGCCAAAATGGGTATAGAGGGGACCTTCCTCAACATAATTAAAGCCATCTACCACAAGCCTACAGCAAGCATCATCCTCAATGGGGAAAAACTGAGAGCCTTCCCCCTTAGGTCAGGGACGAGACAAGGATGCCCACTCTCTCCACTGCTGTTCAATATAGTACTGGAAGTACTTGCAATAGCGATTAGGCAAGAAAAAGATATTAAGGGCATTCAGGTAGGAAAGGAAGAAATCAAGCTCTCACTATTCGCAGATGATATGATACTATACTTAGAGAACCCAATAACCTCCACCAAAAAACTCCTAGAAATAATAGACTCGTATAGTAAAGTTGCAGGCTATAAAATCAATACCCAAAAGTCCATGGCATTCCTATATGCAAACAGTGAGAGAGAAGAAAGCAACATGAGAAAAACAATCCCATTCACAATTGTGCCCCAGAAAATCAAGTACCTAGGAATCAGCTTAACTAAGGAAGTAAAGGACCTGTACAAAGAAAACTACAAAACACTACTTCAGGAAATAAAAGAGGACATGAGGAAATGGAAAGATATCCCCTGCTCATGGGTCGGGAGATTTAACATTGTCAAAATGGCAATACTACCGAAAGCATGGTATAAATTCAATGCAATCCCTATAAGGATACCCACGACATTCTTCAAAGAAATGGAGCAAACACTCCTGAAATTTATATGGAACAATAAGCCCCCACTAATACCTAAAGCAATTCTTGGGAAAAAGAAAATGGGAGGAATCAACCTCCCGAACTTCAAACTCTACTACAAACCAGTAATAATTAAAACAGCATGGTACTGGAACAAAGGCAGAACTGCAGACCAATGGAACAGGGTTGAATACACTGACATCTCCCCTCAATCATATGATCATCTAATCTTTGATAAAGGTGCAAGTAATGTGAAGTGAAGTAAGGAAAGCCTCTTTAACAAATTGTGCTGGCATCACTGGACGGCTACATGCAAAAAAATGGGCTCAGAACTCTGCCTAACACCATGTACAAAAGTAAGATCAAAATGGATTAAAGACCTCAACATCACACCAGAAACCATAAGGTACATTGAAGACAAAGTTGGCAAAACCCTCCATGACATTGAAGCTAATGGTATCTTCAAAGATGCCACGCCACTGGCCGAGCAAGTGAAAACAGAGATAGATAAATGGGACTATCTTAAACTAAGAAGCTTCTGCACCTCCAAAGAAACAGTGACCAAAATACAAAGACAGTCTACAGAATGGGAAAGGATATTCACCGAATACACATCTGACAAGGGGTTGATATCCAGGATATACAAAATACTGGTTAAACTCCACAAGAAGAAAACATCCAACCCCGTCCAAAAATGGGGCAATGAAATGAACAGAAACTTTCTCAAAGAAGAAATCCGAGTGGCAAAAAAGCACATGAGAAAATGCTCTACATCATTAATCATCAGGGAGATACAGATCAAAACCACAATGAGATACCATCTCACACCTCAGAGACTGGCCCACATTCAAAAGAACAAAAGCAACCGATGCTGGCGTGGATGTGGCGAGAAAGGGACACTCCTTCACTGTTGGTGGGAATGTCGACTGGTTCAGCCCTTCTGGAAAACAGTCTGGACGATTCTCAAAAAATTAGAAATTGAGCTCCTGTTTGACCCAGCAATACCACTCCTGGGAATATATCCCAGAGAGGCAAAAATGTATAGTCGAAGCGACATCTGCACTTGTTTGTTCATTGCAGCACTCTTTACAATAGCCAGAAACTGGAAGAAACCTGAATGCCCAAGAACAGATGACTGGTTAAAGAAACTTTGGTACATCTACACAATGGAGTACTATGTAGCTCTTAGAAAAGATGAAGTCATGAAATTTACATACAAGTGGTACAATATGGAAAGTATCATGCTAAGCGAAATGAGTCAGAAAGAGAGGGATAGACATAGAAAGATTGCATTCATCTGGGGGATATAAAGTAACAAAGTATGAGATTAATACCCAAGAATAGCTGAGATCAGCACCAGGAGGATTACTCCATAGTTTAGTGGCCAGTTGGGCATTCTAGAGGAAAGGGCAGCTCAGATAGAGAAGGGAGCACCAAATAAAGGATGTTTGGAGGATCCTCCCAGGAGGGAGGGGAGATGCATGTCGAAAGTGGACTATGGACTGAACATGTTTGCCACTCAATGCCTCTTTTGCAGACCAAAACACCCAAAAGGAGAGAGAGAACACAGGGGATTGCCCTGCCACAGAGACAGGGGGGATGGGAGGATGGGGGTGGGAGGGATATTATCCATGGTGGTGGAAAATGGGCACTGGTGGAAGGATGGGTATCTGATCATTGTATAATTGAAACCAAAGCACAAAATATTGTAAATTTACAACTGTAAAAAAAAATAAAATAAAATAAAGGGGGGAAAAAAAAGAAAGGATGAAGTCATGAAATTTACTTACAAGTGGTACAAGTGGTCCCTGGTTCCCTTACAAGTGGTACAAGTGGTCCCTGGTTCCCATCCAAGTAGGAATGTGACAGGCAGGAAGGGGCATGGCTGACCAAATTCCTGGAAATGACTGGAACAGGATGGCTCTGCCTTCTGAGGCTTTGCCATCTGGTCTGATACATGAATCTGGACACACTTCTTGTCACCAGTAGAGTGTCACTCGGCCAAGGCTGTCCCAACAGGTCCAGGTGTGCAGGAGCAAAGAGGAGTCAGGGCCTGGTTCTCTATAACAGGGGGTCTGACCGTGCTGTGATGGTGGCAGTGGGACTTGTATTAGGGAATCTGATGGTCCACAAAGAAGTGGGGTGCTATTATCAGGGATCAGCTCCGTACAGACTCGGGGATACTAGAAATATGTTCCATCCACGGCCCCATCCTGCTCCACTGATAACACACTGTCTTCCTGCTAGGGTTGGTGCCATCCAGGGGGAGCCTGGCTGAGGGGACAGCACCTTGGACCCACCTGCTGCAGGAGCACTTTCAAGTGCTCATCCTGAGAAACCTGATGTGGCCACTAGGGGGCAAAGTGGGGTCTGTCCCTGGTGCCACTGCAGAGGGGAATGGGGGAACAGGCACCAGGGGTGAGGGGAGGCCATGGAGGTGCTGCAGTGGAAGGCAGGGCCCTGGGTGCTGCATCCTGCCCTCCCTCCTGGGGACGCATCCGTGATTGAGACCTTCAACCCATGGAGTGGACTCTCCTGGGGTCATTGACAGGCTTCACACAGGGGCAGGCAAGTGACGCGTCTTGGCATGGTGACATGGCCGAGGCTTCCCACAATCTAGAAGCAATTGTCAACTACTGGCCAGACCTGCCCCGCCCAGCGACACACACACCCACACAGGCCTGGGATAGATCCATTTATTGCAACAATCGTGAAAATCAGACAGTGGCAGTCAGGGAGAAAGCCCGCCTTCCTCCTTCCCCTTTTCTCAGCCAGCAATACAAAGTCCCCAAACAGCCCCAAAGAGTGTGTAGAATCCGGTGACTGTATGGTACCAGCGGCCAAGCTTCAGGGCTGTCATGCGCAGAAACAGGACCCCACAATGGGGAGGGGAGAGCTGAGTTGTGACTTCTGACCTCCTAATCATTGTTTGCTAGTGCTGGGGGGATATATCTGCCATCCTGATCCCTTGCACCTTGTGGAGGGGGACATTTCTTCCTCTGATCCCTCGGACCTTGTGGAGGGGGACATCTCGGGCCCCCCGATCCCTGGCGTCTAGTGGTGGGGGGGACATCTCGTCACCCCCCAATCCTGGCGTCTAGTGGTGGGGGGGCATCTCTGCCCCCCCCCAATCGCGTCAAGTTTTGGGGGGGCATTTCTGGCCCCCCCATCCCTGGCTTCCAGTGGTGGGGGAGACATCTCTGGCACCCCAATCTCTGGTGTCTAGTGGTTGGGGGGCATCTCTGGCCCCCCAATCCATGGCGTCTAGTGGTGAGGGGGCATCTCTGGCCCCCCAATCCCTGGCGTCTAGTGGTTGGGGGGCATCTCTGGTCACCCCGATCCCTGGCGTCTAGTGGTTGGGGGGGCATCTCTGGCCCCCCCGATCCCTGGTGTCTAGTGGTGGGGGGCATATCAGGCCCCCCCATCCCTGGCGTCTAGTGGTGGGGGGGCATCTCTGCCCCCCCTTGATCCTTGCCCTCTAGTGGGGGGGGAATCTCTACGCCCCCCGATCCCTGGTGTCTAGTGGTGGGGGGGCATCTCTGCCCCCCCCTTGATCCTTGCCCTCTTGGCAGTGCATTCCCCCATTTTCTCTCTCTCTCCATTTGGGTGCTGTGGTTTGCAAGAGAGGCACTGAGTGGTAGTCATGTTTGGTCTATAGTCTACTTTCAGCATGCATCTCCCACCCTGGGAGGATCCTCCCAGCACCCTTTATTTGGTGCCCTCTTCTCGAGCTGAGTTTCCTTGGAGACTGTGTAACTTGTTTACATGCAGAGTGAGTCTCAATGTTGTTCTGTTTGGGTCAACTCGCCACTCCTAGTACGCAGCATCCCTGCCATGGGAGCACGTCTGCAATTGCTTTGTGTAGCCCCATAGCCTCATAGCCCCATAGCCCCATTTCTCAATGGGAAGGGGCAGAGGAGGGGAGAAGGGAGGGGGCAGGAAGGTGGAGGGGGGAAGAGGGGAAGGCGGGAAGGAAGAGGGAAGAAAGACAAGGTTGGGGTAGATGAATATGATTTTGACAGGGTAGGTAAAAGATGGAATTACAGGTGAGTAAGAATTCTGTTTAACCATTTCTGACTCTTGGGGGGAACACATCACTTTCAGGCAGGCCACTTTGTGCCCTGGGCTGGGTGTCTGCAGCCTCCTTACCTCACGGGTATCACAGTCTGTCTGATCTTCTGCCAACACAATTTGCCTTTGACGGGTTGTTGGCTCAGGTCTGTCTTGGATCTGGGTGTGATTTCCACCTCTAGGTGAGAGGGAGGATGGGGTGTGCATGGGGTGTCTTTAGGAAGGACACTTCCTTCTGGTTCTCACAGAACACTTGGGGTTCCAAGGCGGGTGTAGCCCATAGGATGGCGGGGATCAAACCCAGATCAGCCACGTGCAAAGCAACAACGTACCACTGTACTATCGCTCCAGCCCTTGAATTTCTTCTTGGAGGAAGTTTCTGTTCATTATTCCTCTCTGCATTTGTTTGATGGGGTTGGGAGATATTTTTTTGGTAAAGTTCTACCAATGTGCTATATAACTTGGATATTAGCCTTTCATCAGCTAGGTATTGGGTAAATAATTTTTCCCATTCTGTGGGCTATCTTTGTAGCTTAGACGCCATTGCTTTTTTTTATTAAAAAAAAGTATTAGATTGGTGTATCTTTGATTTTTCTGTTCTCTTTTCATGCTTTATATTTTGCTGACTTTTTTGCAAATTTTTATTTTGTTCTTATAAAGTTGTTTACAATAATTTATTACATTTAATATTCAAACACCAACTCCACCACCATCGTACCTTCCCACCACCATATTTTGAATGTTACCACTCCAAATCTTAGAGGTACTCTCCTGGGGTCATTAACATCGTACTCAGGGGCATGCAAATGACAGGCTCTAGACATGGTGAATCCCATGGCAAGGGCCACCCACAATCTAGAAGCAACTGCCAACTGCTGGCAGGACACGCCTCGCCCAAGACAAATACCCACACTATTTCTATGGGGGTGAGTATTTCTGCTCTGGGGACTTCTAATTGTGTAGTGTTGGAGGACATGTCTCTCCTATCTGAGCTCTGTTCTCTGTTGTGGGACATTTCACCCCCCAGAGCTCTTGTGTCTAGTATTGGAAAACAATTTTCCCCAACATCCCTAGTGTTTTTTTCTTGAGGAAATTTCAGCTCTGCTCATCCCTGGTGCCGAGTAATTGTGAACATGTCTGTCCTCAGAACCCTGCTGTCTATTGTTAGGGGAAACCTCTGCACCCCATGTCACTGGTGCCTGCTGCTTGGGGCCTGTTTTTGCCTCCCAGACCACTAGTGTCTATTATTGGGGGACATTTCTGCCCCCCACATCCCCGGTGCCCAGTGTTGGGGGACATTTCTGCCTCCAGATGCACGGTCTTCCCCAAACCTCCAGCTTGTCCTTCTTGACTGTTACCACCTCCAGCTCCTCGGGCTTTATGATCTCCACTGTGTTCGCCTCCACTTCAATGCCCTTAGATTGACTGAAACTGGATAGACTGAGGGGCAGCCCCAGGCTCTCAGCCAACCAAGGGAGGTGGAGGGCTCGGGGCAGTGTCCGCCTGGTTCTGCCCCCCAGGTGTCCTGCCTCTTGACCCCCACTGGGGGCTTCTTCCCCCTGAGGACCCTGACACTCACATTTTCAGGAGACATTTGTGTCAAAGCAGGAGCCAAGTCCTGGCCTGAGTCGGGGCACTCTGGACTGTCCAAGTGGACTGTCACTGCTCAGGCAGAGTCACAAGTGGAGCGCCAGTGCTGTCACCCCCTTCCCCTCCCTCACCAATCCACCTAACAGGGAAATCCCTCTTATGTCCACTAAGAACTTGAGCAATCTGTCCTTAGGGCATTGGGAAAAGGCTGGCCCTGTCTGCTTGCAGTACTTTTCTTTGGGTGTTGGCATCACACCCAGACATGCACAGGCTTTACTCCTGGCTCAGTTCAGGGACCACACCTAGTGGAACTAGGGGTGCCCATTGATCCAAGGTCAGCAGTGTGCAAGACGATCCTTTATCTGCAGGACTAATGCCCTGCTGCAAGCAGTACTTTTCTTTCAGCTGCTTCCCACCTAACTCTTCTTCCTGTAGAGTTGGGCTCCCTTAAAGATGCCTCACTCCCCCTTCTGTACGGCACAGTGCCCAGGGAGACAGCCCCGTGGAACCTGAGGCTTCCACTCCCGAGCACTTTCAGACTTTTCAAGAATGGGCCCCAGGGATATTGCTGGGGTGAAGGTGCTTGCCTTGATGCGGCCCAGTCCTGTTCAAGTCCTGATACTAGGATCTCCTGAACCCTGCTGAAGAGGAGAGTGCACCTCTACCCACATTTCTCGCAGGCTAATTTCAAACAGGCTACCCTGTAGAGCAGGAGCTGACATGAGGCATAGGTTCTAGGAGAGACGAGACAGCACGGAAATCACCCGAGATGTCCCAGAGGTGGTCTGTCACACTGTTCAACTTAGAAACCTGGGAAAATCCCCAAAATTTTCCTACATCATTGATATGCTCCAGATACATCTTTGCACCAAGAAAGCTTGGTCATTTCTTGTTCCATACTCTCCTGTCAGCTGCTTGCTAATACCCTGTCGCCCATCAGATCTGCTGTAAAACTGATCTCTCGCCTTGTGCGGTGTTCAGACTTTGGAGCTGTTCATTCCATTACCACTATTATCTCATCATGTTCTCCCACATTCCAAAATGTGCTTTTTTTCCCTTTATGGGTCACACCGAGCGATGCACAGGGGTTACTCCTGGCTCATGCACTCAGGAATTACCCCTGGTGGTGCTCAGGGAACCATATGTGATTCTGGGAATCAAATCCAGGTCAGCCGTGTGCAAGGCAAACACCCTACTCACTATGCTATCACTCCAGTCCCTGCTGCTTGTTTTTTAGTTAGGTTTAGGCAGAAATTTTGGCAAAGTTCGTATGAGTTCATAGTCGTTGAAAACTCAAAGTTATATTAGTGTTGCAATTCTCATTTGTGAAACAACAAAACTCACTACCAAGCAGGGGAGAAAGCAAGACAAGACCAAAAGGAAAAAGAGCAACACCCAAGCAGTGGCACCTGGTGCACAGGAGGAGTTGGCAGAGAGCATGGAAGCTGGGTGGCACTGCCATTCGTCCAGTGGAGACAGCACTGCACCAGTGGAGTGGTTAAGGGCAGGCGCCAGCACCTCCAGTGTGCCCTTGGTCTAGAGGAGGCGAGAACTGGCAGGGCAGACAAGGGGCAGGGAGAAAGAGGGGAGCCAGAGCAGGAGCAGGAGTCAGGGGTGGAGGATGCGGAGGGGCAGAAGGCAGGCCCCAGATCATTGCCCCAGAGGGCCATGACATGCTGCAGGAGAGAACAAAGTGCCAATATGACACCAGACAAGCTGTGACCCTCTGTGAAAGGGAGTGGCAGACATTCAAAGTTGGGTAGCTTCCAGAAATGTCTACTGACACCAGGACCACTTGGACAGTCTGACAGAGTCACAGGGAGTCCCCAGGCAGGCAGGGAAGGCAGGGTAACTTGGTACCTACACTCCCAAGAAGAGCCTCGTGGAAACGGTCGCCCCATGACCTCAAGACAGGGCAACATAGGAAGCAGAGTTCGATGAAGGTATCGGAGGTGCAGCCCTTCCCGGCTTTTGCTGGGCCTGAGAATCCATGGTCTCAGCAGATGCTGGGGGTTCCATATGGAAAACAAGGCTCTCCCTGTTCCCCACTTTAGTATCTTATTGGCGTTCGATCTCCCGACAGAGCTAGAAGAGCAAATAAATGTCCACCTTGACACTGTGGATTCCCCCTTTGGAAAATACCCTCTCCAGGCGCTCTCTAATGGCAGTATCATGCCCCTCTGCTGGTAAACTCATGCTAGGAGTGAGCCTCCAAAGACAGCCGCAATATCTGGTAGCCCATGAGGTGTGGCTAGGGATAGGGAAAGATACTGCGCTGGTCTGGGAGGCAGGAATAGTGGTGGGATGCAGCTCAACTGGGAGCAACCCATTGGCCTCAGTTGCGAACTCATGACCTGCGCCGAGTCAGTGTGGTCGCTCCTGCTGGTCACCTTGTGGTACCCAGCCCTTCCACTCTCTTGAGTCTGTTTTCCTCTAGTGACCAATGATTGACCGGCCTGAACCTCAAAAGATGTGTTTCTCCCTTTGGAAATTGTTCCAGGAAGCAGACCCCTGTTTGCGTTTGGGCCAAAGGATCCAGAGACAGGAGGAAACCTCAGTTACTGTGGACCCGTTGCCCAAGGATTCAAAAACTCGGCCACCTTCTTCAGGAAGACCCTGGCTCTGGACTTAAGAAAATCCTCGTTGGAGCCCTGGAATGCACCATCCTGCAGTCTGTAGATGATTCGGTCCTAGTGTCAGAAGCCAAGAGGACTGAAAGAGAGCCTCAGAGGCACTGCTCCAGCTCTTGGTTGAGGCTGGGCACCAGACCTCCTGGAAGAATGAGTATTTAGAAGTGAAAAAAAGAAAAATAACCCAAAAAAGCCCTTTCAAATCAGCAGTAGGGCCCAGAGGCAAAGAGGTTGATCCTCTTAGTGCCTGAGAAAGGGCATCAGGCTCTAGGTGCCCTGACCCAGGGTAGGGCCATTGGCAGAGGTCTGGGCATACCTGTCTCTGAGGCAGGGGGCTCTGATCTCTCGCTGTGCCACAGAGGTAAACAAACTATCTACCTCCAGGTCCCCATTCAGGGGTGACACTCATGACTAACAAAGGGCCCCAGTGGCTACCAATTGCCCAGATGGCACAGTCCCTGGGATTATGATGTGAAAACCCACATCTAACTATTGCGACTCTAGGTTAATCCCCTAGTGTTTCTGCCTATCGGATTGGACCCCATCCTCTGACTTGCAAAAGCAGTGGATTACATCTCTTGCTGAGAACGACTGAACAGTTCAGGAACAGTTTCCAACCTGAGTGGCATCCGGATGAAGACCATAAGTAAGAAGCCCTGAATCCCTCTGGAAAGGCTGGGGGGGGGGAGCGCTCAGGGAGGGATCGGGACAAGCGCGAAACATGGTGAGACCCCATGATCGATTAATTTTCATATTAAAAATTGAAATTTATTTCTTTGGATTTTTAACTGTTCTTTATTTTATGTTTTGAGTTTGTTCCTGCACATATGGATGTGTTGGAGGCTGTGTAACTTTTTCTTTATCCAAGTATGTTTTTAAATTTTTTATTAGTGAAACACCAGCAGGTACAGTTATAGAATTACAAATTTTTGTGCTTGGGTTTCAGTCACACAATGATCAAGTACCCATCCCTCCACCAGTGCCCATCCTCCACCACCACGGGTCCCAGCATCCCTCCTAACCCCCCATCCCCCCCTTCCCACCCTGCCTCTGTGGCAGGGCATTCCCTTGTGGGCTGAAAGACCTGACTACTCACCCTAACTTCTAAAGGCCAGTAACTGCCTGTACCTGCCAATCACAAACTGTCACAAGGGAAGGTCCCTTGGGCCTGTCCCCCACCCCTTATTGGAAAAAAGGTGTTTTCTCCAATAAGGACTGAATGCTGCTCTACTCCAATCAGTCAGGACGGGGGGGGGGGGGGTTGGGAGGATAGGTGAGGGCTGGCTTTGAGCCAGTTTAAAGAATGAATTCAAGACTTCGTCTTTTCTAACAGCTACATAGTACTCCATTGTGTAAATGTGCCAGAGTTTCTTCAACCAGTCATCTGTTCTCGGGCACTCAGGTTTTTTCCAGATTCTGGCTATTGTAAAGAGTGCTGCAATAAACAGACAATTGCAGATGTCACTTCGGCTATACTTTTTTGCCTCTCTGGGATATATTCCCAGGAGTGGTATTGCTGGGTCAAATGGGAGCTCAATTTCTAGTTTTTTGAGAATCATCCATACTGTTTTCCAGAAGGGCTGAACCAGTCGGCATTCCCACCAACAGTGAAGGAGTGTCCCTTTCTCACCACATCCGCGCCAGCACCGGTTGTTTTTGTTCTTGTGGATATGGGCCAGTCTCTGTGGTGTGAGGTGACACCTCATTGTGGTTTTGATCTGCATCTCCCTGATGACTAATGATGTGGAACATTTTCTCATGTGTCTTTTAGCCATTCGGATTTCTTCTTTGTCAAAGTTTCTATTCATTTCATCTCCCCATTTTTTGATGGGGTTGAATGTTTTCTTTTTGTGGAGTTGAACCAGTATTTTGTATATCCTTGAAATTAACCCCTTATCAGATGTGTAGTTGGTGAATATCCTTTCCCATTCTGTAGGCTGTCTTTGTTTTTGGTCACTGTTTCTTTTGAGGTGCAGAAGCTTCTTAGTTTAAGATAGTCCCATTTATCTATCTCTGTTTTCACTTGCTTGGCCAGCGGTGTGACAGCTTTGAAGACACTATTAGCTTCTATGTCATGAAGGGGTCTTCCAAAGTAAGATATGTACACAGCAGAGAGTATATGGTCATCTCTCATCTTTAGGACGGAACCTGAGGTACAATTACAGGATTTAGAAAACATCTCACAAAAAGAGTTTCTGTGCTTCAAATACATAATAAACAGTGAAATTTTATATTTAAAAAAATAAAAATAAAAATAAATAAATAAATAAAAAGTGCCTGTTCCAGAAAAAAAAAAGAAAGAATGAATTCAAGATGGGCGAGGGAGCTGGAGGCTGGTCAGGCCCAACTTTGGTCAGGTTTGGCCACTCCTGAGGGCCTCACTGTAGAATGGACATCTCGCAGAGTCAGGCCAGAAATGAGAAACAATTCCAGAGAGTCACTCATCACTGACCATCGCCAGAAGCTTAACCTGCAGGTGCTAGTTTGTCAGGATCAGGCGCGGCGGGGTGAGCTAAGAGGGGCTCGCAAATGATTCTGTCTGCCAAGCCTAAGGGAGGGAACCAAGCAGGCAACAAGAGGCAGAAGCGAAAAACTAGGCAGGACCACTGAGAGACCCACTCTAGGAGGTGGACAAGATGGATGGGTCAGGAGTCACCAAATTTGACAGGAATCAAATGTGAGGTTTGCTCTGACAAAATGGTGACCAGAACCAAATGGCAACTGGCTGAGTGGACAGCAACATTCCTGGAGTCAGAGATCAACTTCTCCCAGGTGAGGAAGACAAGACTTATCGCCCATGTGGTGACAGGAAGCCACCAGGCTTCATTGGAGGTTCCTTACCATTGACCCACGAACAGATGACTAGGACCAGACCAAGATAACTTAAAAGCCCCCTTAGTCTAACCCAGGGCGCCATTGTACCATTGCCTCACCTGAGGTTCGGAGAGTCCGCCCAGGAGCCCCCCAGTAAGCTACTCCTATTTCCTTAACTTTATTTATATGTCTCTGTCCCTCTGTACGACCCAGATGAGGTTCCCAAATCTCTCACCGAGCAAGAGAGTGAGAGCAGTTTACCCGAGCAGGGATGGAAGAGGATCACGGGAACGCTCAAACCATGGAGCTTAGAAACTGGAGTCACCACTGTGGGAGCACCTGAGAGCTATAGGCACCACTGCATGTTAGATGAAAGTTGTTACCGCAGAATCAAGGTAGCCTGTAAACAACCTACATAATCATGCTGTGACCTGCTAATGCCTGTTTGGGGGATAGCTGGGTAGAGCCTGCACACATGGAATACACTGGGATGCTTCCGGCAAACTCTTGGGTGCCACCTGTGTCTTGGTGAGACTCTGCAAGATCCTAAGAGGAAAAACTCCCAAGACAGTCTTTCAATGTCCAGGGAGAACAGCTCTCCCCACTGGCAATGGGTGAGAGGGGGTGTCAAGCTGCTGATCCCTACAGTCTCCCAGTTCCCCAAACCTCAGGAAAACCTGGACTTGGTGTTTCCCGATCCCAGGGGCCCAGAGGCAGGACACAGGGAGCTAAGCCTAGAGCCCCAGTAGAGGTTGCGAGAGGGTATGAAGGACATGTGTGAGGTGTGTAGAACCGTGTGAGTGAACAGGCGACCCCAGGCCCATGGTTCAGGTAGAGGGGCAGGGCTATGAACTGGGCACCGAAGGGTAAACCAGGAGCTGCCTGTGCCTGCCCTGGGCAGCCTTACCAGGAGTGTGAGTCTCAGTAGGAATGTGACAGGCAGGAAGGGGCATGGCTGACCAAATTCCTGGAAATTACTGGAACAGGATGGTTCTTCCTTCTGAGGCGCTGCCATCTGCTCTGACCCATAGATCTGGACACACTTCTTCTCACCAGTAGAGTGTCACTCAGCCAAGGCTGTACAACAGGTCCGGGTGTGCAGGAGCAAAGAGGAGTCAGGGCCTGATGCTTTCTTACATGGGGTCTGGCCGGACTGCTGACAGGTGACAGTGGGACTTGTATTAGGGAATCTGATGGTCCACAAAGAAGTGGGGCGCTATTATCAGGGATCAGCTCCGTACAGACTCGGGGACACTAGAAACATGTTCCATCCACGGCCCCATCCTGCTCCACTGATAACACACTGTCTTCCTGCCGGGGCGGGTGCCATAGAGAGGGACCCTGGCTAAGGGGACAGCACCTTGGACCCACCTGCTGCAGGAACACTTTCAAGTGCTCATCCTGAGAAACCTGATGTGGCCACTAGGGGGCAAAGTGGGGTCTGTACCTGGTGCCATGGCAGAGGGGAATGGGGAAACAGGCATCAGGGGTGAGGGGAGCCCACGGAGGTGCTGCAGTGGAAGGCAGGGCTCTGGGTGCTGCATCCTGCCCTCCCTCCTGGGGACGCATCCGTGATTGAGACCTTCAACCCTTGGGGTGGACTCTCCTGGGGTCATTGACAGGCTTCACACAGGGGCAGGCAGGTGAAGTGTCTTGGCATGGTGACATGGCCGAGGCTTCCCACAATCTAGAAGCAATTGTCAACTACTGGCCAGACCTGCCCCGCCCAGTGACACACACACACACACACACACACACACACACAGGCCTGGGATAGATCCATTTATTGCAACAATCGTGAAAATCAGACAGTGGCAGTCAGGGACAAAGCCCGCCTTCCTCCTTCCCTCTTCTCAGCCAGCAATACAAAGTCCCCAAACAGCCCCAAAGAGTGTGTAGAATCCGGTGACTGTATGGTACCAGCGGCCAAGCTTCAGGGCTGTCATGCGCAGAAACAGGACCCCACAATGGGGAGGGGAGAGCTGAGTTGTGACTTCTGACCTCCAAATCATTGTTTGCTAGTGCTGGGGGGATATATCTGCCATCCTGATCCCTTGAACCTTGTGGAGGGGGACATTTCTTCCCTCTGATCTCTCGGACCTTGTGGAGGGGGACATATCGGCCCCTCTCATCCCTCGGACCTTGCGAAGGGGGACATCTCGGCCCTCCCGATCCCTGGCGTCTAGTGGTGGGGGGGACATCTCGTCACTCCCCAATCCTGGCGTCTAGTGGTGGGGGGGCATCTCTGGCCCCCCCCTGATCAATCGCGTCAAGTGGTGGGGGGCATCTCTGGCCCCCCCATCCCTGGCGTCTAGTGGTTGGGGGGGCATCTCTGGCCCCACCGATCCCTGGCGGCTAGTGGTGGGGGGCATCACTGCCCCCCCCCGATCAATGGCGTCTAGTGGTGGAGGGGGCATGTCTGGCCCCCCCTCGATAAATGGCGTCTAGTGGTGGGGGGAGGCATCTCTGGCCCCCCCCGATCCCTGGCGTCTAGTGGGGGGGAGCATCTCTGGACCCCCATCCCTGGCGTCTAGTGGTTGGGGGGGCAACTCTGGTCCCCCCAATCCCTGGTGTCTAGTGGTGGGGGGCATCTCTGGCCCCCCCATCCCTGGCATCTCGGGGTTGGGGGGGCATCTCTGGCCCCCCCGATCCCTGGCGTCTAGTGGTGGGGGGGCATCTCTGGCCCCCCTTGATTCTTGCCGTCTTGTGGGGGGGGAATCTCTGCCCCCCGATCCCTGGTTTCTAGTGATGGGGGGGGCATCTCTGGCCCCCCATCCCTGGAGTCTTGTGGTGGGGGGGGCATCTATGGCCCCCCCGATCCGTGGTGTCTAGTGGTGGGGGGCATCTCTGCCCCCCCTTGATCCTTGCCGTCTTGTGGGGGGGAATCTCTGCCCCCCCGATCCCTGGTTTCTAGTGAAGGGGGGGCATCTCTGGCCCCCCATTCCTGGGGTCTAGTGGGGGGGCATCTTTGGCCCCCCCAATCCGTGGGGTCTAGTGGGGTAGACATTTCTGCCCCCCTGATCCCGGGGTCTAGTGGAGGGGGAAACTGTGCCCCCTGATACCTGAGGGTTCCAGGGGTGGGGACATTTCTTCCCCCACATCTCTGGGTCTAGTGGAAGGAGACTTTACTGTCCCCCTCATATCCTGTGTATTGAGATGGAGATTAGTTGTGCCTTTGCCCAGATCCCTGGTCTTGCAGTGAGGGATATCCCTGGTTCTAGTGGAGGGAGAAGAGCAAAGGGCCAAGGCGGAAGGCAGAACTCGGGTGGCATGGGGAGGACGGGGCTGGGCTAGATCAATTGGGTGAGAGCGGCAGGGTGCGTCGGTGCAGTAAAATCGAGGTGGCAGCTGGGTGTCAGGCTGCCAGTGGAGCTCTTGCTGACCAGCTGCGTTTTCTGGATTTTCGGCGGGTCATTACAGGACCTGGGTCCGATGTCGGTGGACTCCTCTTCCTTAAGGACAGCAACAGGAGCGTCTCTGGATCTCACACAGGCCATGGTCCCTGCCCCCTGGGACTTGACTGACTCCTGCAGCTCCTGGACTCTGGCACTCCTCCTGCCTGGCCTCCTGTGCCTCCTCCTTGTCTGTGGCCTCCAGCTCCTCACGGTTTGTGTCCAGGAGCACCTGTGTGTTGTTCGTCTCCACGCCAATCCCTTTGGAGTAGATGGGATGTGGGGCAGCATTAGGGTCTCAGCCAAGCAAGGGAGGTGGGGGGCTGGGGTGGGGCCGCCTGGTGCCCGAAGGGGCGGGGCCACGAGCTTTTTTTATAGGCAGGGAAGGGGGCGTGGCCTCGGGGCTGCAACCCCATTGGCCAGGGAGAAATCTAGAGCTCCCAGGGGTAACCTCACAATGAAGGCTGCACCAGCCTCTGCCCTGGTGGGCCTGAGGGGCCTCCCCACCCCCATCCGGACCCTCGGGCACTGCCCCCTACCGACGATGGTGGCTTGGAACTCTGTGGGCCCCACGGTGGGCCAGGAGCACTGACCCTTTCGGTCTCCCGTAGCTCAGTCCACGACTTTCTCATTCCCAGAGATCACGTCCCCCCATGCCCAGGCTGGGGTGCAGCTGCCAGGATTCGCCCCTGAGCACCCCTAGGTCTGCCCTGGCTGCTGCTGTGGGAGCCCAGTGAGCCTGGCAGAGGGGCTGTCCTGGTCGCTGTCCCAACCGCCCCTCACTCCCTGCCCCTCTCCTTTGTCTCCTTGGAGCCACTGCCCCCTGCCCTGCCCCTCCTCTCCTGAAGCCCGCAGAGTTCTTGCTCCCACCTTATCCTGTGTCCACGTTCTCTCTGTCCTCTCACTGCTTCCTCCCAGACTGGCAGCAGCCAGTTTGTGGGGCCATGAGCCCCCAGACCCAGTCAGTCCCTGACCAATTCCCCCTGTTGCTCAGAGACTTCCCTTTCTCAGTCCTGGAGGGCTCTTAATGACCCCATAGAACCTCCCCACCCCAGCTCTGCCCCTTTCTCTGAGGCTCAGTCCATCCTACTGGGAGCTGGACACCAGACTTGGCCTTGGGGAACCTTGATGCTTCTCTGGTATTGTTCCCGGCCTGCTCTGGAAAACCCTCTCAATACACACACTCCCAACTTGGGCCACTCAGCCTGGCCACGCTGCCCTCACGAGTCCTGCAGCCTGAAAGGAACCCCAGCTCCCCCATATTGCTCGTGCCCACTATGGCACCCCCGAGTGCCCCTATCCTCCCTGCCCTGAGCACATTCAGGCCCCAGTGGTCTGCGGCTGCCTCCTGTAGCTCTGACATCTCCTCCTCTCACTTTCGCATGGCTGAGAATCAAATCCATCTCAGATGGTGCGGCACAGGGTCACTGTGGGCTTGTGCTGTCTGGGGAGCCTGTGGGCAGTGAAGGGTTCCACACTGGGGTGACGCTCTGGGCAGAGAAAGTCCATCCAGTCCTTGAGAGGTTTGGGAAATACCTGGAGGTTTGCAGGTCCTTTAACAGAGGCATAATATGGCCACTAGGGGGCCTGGCACCCATGAAGCATTGGGGGCAAGGTGGGGGCTCTTCCCAGTGGGCACTGCAGAGGGGGTGTAGATGCAACAGGCGCCATGGGCATGGGCATGTCATGTCAGGTTCTGATCCATGGTGAGACCCCCACAGGACAGCTCATGCTTCATCAAGAAGCATGAGCCGTTCCCTGGCAGGACCCGCCCCACCCAATGCCACACACCCACAAAGGCTGGGATGCATCCATTTGTAGAAACAATCTTGGAAACAGGACAGTGGCTGTCAGGGAGACTGATTCAGCCCTCTCCCCTCTCTCTCCTCTGCCACCAATTCATGATTCCCAAAACTGTCCCAGGTAGTGCCTAGAACTCAGTTGCTGACTGTTCCAGCCTCCATCCTTTTCAGGACTTCCTTTCCCAGAATAGAAACAGTGCACTGGAGGAGGGGGAGCTCTCGGCTCAGACTTTTGCTTGGTCTGTAGCCCATGAACCGAAGGTTTGAGTGTTGCCTCGTTTTCCCTGGGCCAAGGAGGGGTAGATGGTTGTAGCCAAGTCCCATTTTGAAAATCGGATGCTCTGAATGAGTGTTTCCTCTAAGCACTGAGATCCTTCCACGTACTGCTTCATTGACCCTCATGGCCTGTGTACATGCCTGAGAGGTTTGGGGTTTGTGGGGATCTCTATTTGCTCCAGGCTTTGTGATCAGGAGACCCTGTGGTGCCAGGGAATGTTCTTGACCTATTGCATCCCAAGCCTTTACTGAGTCTCCTGAGACTTCTCTCTGGCCTTCTGGACAGAATTTTAACTCAAAAATTGGAAAATGCCCTGGACCATGCATGGACAGCCCACAAACTGGAAATATCTCAACATTTAGGTAGGAAAGCGGGGGTGAGGAGGCATTCTCCACTCCTCTCTCCTGGGGTATAGTCTAAGGTGGAGGGTGAGGAGGTGGTCATTTCTTATTGATACTCTTTGGAATATTTCTATGGGGGTGAGTATTTCTGCTCCTGGGACTCCTTATTATGTAGTGTTGGAGGACATGTCTCCTATCTGAGCTCTGTTCTCTGTTGTGGGACATTTCTCCCCCCAGAGCTCTTGTGTCTAGTATTGGAAAAAAATTTTCCCCAAAATCCCTAGTGTTTTTTTCTGGAGGAAATTTCAGCTTTGCTCATACCTGGTGCCAAGTTATTGTGAACATTTCTGTCCCTGGAACCCTGCTGTCTATTGTTACGGGAAACCTCTGTACCCCATGTTACTGGTGCCTACTGCTTAGGGCCTTTATTTGCCTCCCAGACCACTAGTGTCTGTTAGTAGGGGACATATCTGCCCCTCACATCCCCGGGGCCCAGTGTTGGGGGACATTTCTGCCTCCAGACGCACAGTCCTCCCCACACCGCCAGCTTGTCCTTCTTGACTGTTACCACCTCCATCTACTCGGGCTTTATGATCTCCACTGTGTTCGCCTCCACTTCAGTGCCCTTAGATTGACTGAAACTGGATAGACTGAGGGGCAGCCCCAGGCTCTCAGCCTACCAAGGGAGGTGGAGGGCTCAGGGGCAGAGTCAGCCTGGTTCTGCCCCCCCCCGGGTATCCTGCCTCCTGACCCCCATTGGGGGCTTCTCGCTCCTAAGGACCCTGACATTCACAATTTCAGGACACCTTTGTGTCAAAGCAGCAGCCAAGTCCTGGCCTGAGTCAGGCCACTGTGGACTGTCCAAGTGGACTGTCACTGCTCAGGCAGTGTCACAAGTGGAGGGTCAGTACTGTCACCCCCTTCCCCTCCCTCACCCCTTTCACCTAACAGGGAAATCTCTCTTATGGCCTCTAAGAATTTGAGGAATCCTTCCTTAGGGCACTGGGAAAAGGTCGGCCCTGTCTGCTTGCAGCACTTTTCTTTGGGTGTTGGAACCACACCCAGACATGCTCAGGCTTTACTCCTGACTTAGCTCAGGGACCATACCTAGTGGAACTAGGGGGGCCCATTGATCCAACGTCAGCAGTGTGCAAGACGATCACTTTATGTGCTGGACTAATGCCCTGCTGCAAGCAGTACTTTTCTTTCAGCTGCTTCCCACCTAACTCTCCTTCCTGTAGAGTTGGGCTCCCTTAAAGATGTCTCACTCCCCCTTCTGTACGGCACAGTGCCCAGGGAGACAGCCCCGTGGAACCCGAGGCTTCCACTCCCGAGCACTTTCAGACTTTTCAAGAATGGGCCCCAGGGATATTGCTGGGGTGGAGGTGCTGGCCTTGATGCGGCCCAGCCCTGTTCAAGTCCTGATACTAGGATCTCCTGAGCCCTGCTGAAGAGGAGAGGGGACCTCTGCCCACATTTCCCGCAGGCTAACTTCAGACAGGCTACCCTGGAGAGCAGGAACTGCCATGAGGCACAGGGTCTGGGAGAGATGAAGACAGGCACGGAAATCACTCGGGACGGCCCAGAGGTGGTCTGTCACACTGTTCAACTTAGAAAACAGGGAAAATCTCCCAAATTTTCCTATGTTATTGATATGCTCCAGATCCTTCTCTGCACCAAGAAACCTTGGTCATTTCTTGTTCCATACTCTCCTGTCAGCTGCTTGCTTATACCCCGACACCCATCAGATCTGCTGTAAAACTGATCTCTAGCCGTGTGCGGTGTTCAGACTTTGGAACTATTCATTCCATTAGCACTATTATCTCATCATGTTCTCCTACTTGCCAAAATGTGCCTTTTTTCCCTTTATGGGTCACACCCAGCGATGCACAGGTGTTACTCCTAGCTCATGCACTCAGGAATTACTCCTGGTCGTGCTCAGGAAACAATATGGGATTCTGGGAATCAAATCCAGGTCAGCCTCATGCAAGACAAACACCCTACTCACTGTGCTATCACTCCAGTCCCAGCTTCTTGGTTTTTAGTTAGCTTTAGGCAGAAATTTTGGCAAAGTATGTATGTGTTCATAGTCGTTGAAAACTCAAAGTTATATTAGTGCTGCAATTCTCATTTGTGAAACAAAAAAAATCACTACCAAGCAGGGGAGAAAGCAAGCCAAGAACAAAAGGAAAAAGAGCAACACCCAAGCAGTGGCACCTGGTGCACAGGAGGAGTTGGGAGAGAGCATGGCAGCTGGGTGGCACTGCCACTCATCCAGTGGAGACAGCACGACCCCAGTGGTGTGCTTAAGGCCAGACGCCAGCACCTCCAGTGTGCCCTTGGTCTAGCGAAGGCGAGAACTGGCAGGGCAGACAAGGGGCGGGGAGTAAGAGGGGAGCCAGAGCAGGAGCAGGGGTCAGTGGTGGAGGATGCGGAGGGGCAGAAGGCAGGCCCCAGATCATTGCGCCAGAGGGCCATGACATGCTGCAGGAGAGAACAAAGTGCCAATATGACACCAGACAAGTTGTGACCCTCTATGAATGGGAGTAGCAGACATTCAAAGTTGGGTAGCTTCCAGAAATGTCTACTGACATCAGGACCACTTGGACAGTCTGACAGAGTCAAAGGGAGTCCCCAGGCAAGCAGGGAAGGCAGGGTAACTTGGTACCTACACTCCCAAGAAAAGCCTCGTGGAAACAGTGAGCCCCATGACCCCCAAGACAGGGCAACATAGGAAGCAGAGCTCATTGAAGGTATCGGAGGTGCAGCGCTTCCCTGCTTTTGCTGGGCACGAGATTCCATGGTCTCAGCAGATGCTGGGGGTTCCACATGGGAAACAAGGTTCTCCCTGTTCCCAACTTTAGTATCTTATTGGCATTAGATCTCCCAACAGAGCTAGAAGAGCAAATAAATGTCCAGGATTCCCCCTTTGGAAAATACCCTCTCCAGGCGCCCTCTAATGACAGTATCATGCCCCTCTGCTGGTAAACTCATGCTAGGAGTGAGCCTCCAGAGACAGCCACAATGTCAGGTAGACCGTGAGGTGTGACTAGGGATAGGGAAAGATACTGCGCAGGTCTGGGAGGCAGGAATAGTGGTGGGATGCAGCTCAACTGGGAGCAACTGAGGCCAATACCCTCAGTTGAGAAGTCATGACCTGCGCCGAGTCAGTGTAGTCGGTCCTGCTGGTCACTTTGTGGTACCCAGCCCTTCCGCTCTCTTGAGTCTGTTTTCCTCTAGTGCCCAATGATTGACTGGCCTGAACCTCAAAAGATATGCTTCCCCCTTTGCAAATTGTTCCAGGAAGCAGACCCGTTTGCCTTTGGGCCAAAGGATCCAGAGACAGGAGGAAACCTCTGTCACTGTGTACCCGTTGCCCAAGGATTCAAAAACTCGGCCACCTTCTTCAGGAAGACCCTGGCTCTGGACTTAAGAAAATCCTCGTTGGAGCCCTGGAATGGACCATCCTGCAGTCTGTAGATGATAAGGTCCTTGTGTGAGAAGCCTAAGAGAACTGAAAGAGAGCCTCAGAGGCTCTGCTCCAGCTCTTGGTTGAGGCTGGGCACCAGACCTCCTGGAAGAATGAGCATTTAGAAGTGAAAAAAAGAAAAACAAATAACCTAAAAAAATCAGCAGTAGGGCTCCAGAGGCATAGAGGTTGATCCTCTTAGTGCCTGAGAAAGGGCACCAGGCTCTAGGTGCCCTGACCCAGGGTAGGGCCATTGGCAGAGGTCTGGGCATACCTGTCTCTGAGGCAGGGGGCTCTGATCTCTCGCTGTGCCACAGAGGTAAACAAACTATCTACCTCCAGGTCCCCATTCAGGGGTGACACTCATGACTAACAAAGGGCCCCAGTGGCTACCAATTGCCCAGATGGCACAGTCCCTGGGATGATGATGTGAAAACCCACATCTAACTTTTGCGACTCTAGATTTTGATGTGAAAACCCACTCTAACTTTCGCGACCCCAGCCATTCTGCTTATCGGATGGGACCCCATCCTCTGACTTGCAAGAAGCAGTGGACTAAATCTCTTGCTCAGAACCACTGAACAGTTCGGGAGCAGTTTCCAACGTGAGTGGCATCCGGATAAAGACCATAAGAATGAAGCCCTGAATCCCTCTGGAAAGACTGGGTAGGGGCGGGTGCGCTCGGGGAGGGATAGGGACAAGCGCGAAACATGGTGAGACCCCACGATCTCTTAATTTTCATATTAAAAGGTAAAGGTAAAAGGTAAAGGCACTCCCGTTGATCGTCGATTTGCTCAAGCGAGCCCAGTAACGTCTCCATTGGAGACTTTGTTGTTTCTATGTATGGCATATCGAATACTCTCAGTAGCTTGTCGGGCTCTCCAAGAGGGGCAGAGGAATTGAACTCGGGTCGGCCATGTTGGCTGCTTGTAAGGCGACCGCCCTACCACTGTGCTATCACCTTAGCCCCTGGAGCTTCTCGGGCTTTTGGCTAAGATCAAGTGTAGTAACTGTTCATATTAAAAATTGAAATTTATTTATTTGGATTTATTTTTTAATTGGGTTATTATTTTATGTTTTGAGTTTGCTCCTGCACATATGGATGTGCTGGAAGCTGTGTACCTTTTTTTTTTAATCCAAGAATTTTCTTTTTATTATTTTTTTATTAGTGAAACCCCATGAGGTACAATTGTAGACTTATAAATTTTTGTGCTTGGGTTTCAGTCACACAATGATCAAGTACCCATTCCTGTACCAGCACCCATCCTGCACCACCACGGGTCCCAGCATCCCTCCTACCCCCCCAACCCCCTTTCCCACCCTGCCTCTTTGGCAGTGCATTCTCCCTTGTTCTCTCTCTCCCCATTTGGGTGCTGTGGTTTGCAATAGAGGCACTGAGTGGTAGTCATGTTTGGTCTATAGTCTACTTTCATCATGCGTCTCCCACCCTGGGAGGATCCTCCCAGCACCCTTTATTTGGTGCCCTCTTCTCTAGCTAAGCTTCCTTGGAGACTGTGTAACGTCTTTACTTGCAGAGTACGAGTCTCAATGTTGTTCTGTTTGGGTCATCTCGCCACTCCAAGTGCGCAGCATCCCTGCCATGGGGGCACGTCTGCAATTGCTTTGTGTAGCCGCAGAGCCTCATAGTCCCATAGCGCCATTCCTCAATGGGATGGGGCAGAGGAGGGGACAAGGGAGGGGGCAGGAAGGAGGAGGGGGAGAGGAGAAGGGCGGGAAGGAAGAGGGAAGAAAGACAAGGTTGGTGTAGATGAATATGATTTTGACAGGGTAGGTAAAAGACGGAATTACAGGTGAGTAAGAATTCTGTTTAACCATTTCTGACTCTTGGGGGGAACACATCACTTTCAGGCAGGTCACTTCGTGCCCTGGGATGGGTGTCTACAGCCTCCTTACCTCACGGGCATCACAGTCTATCTGATCTTCTGCCAACACAATTTGTCTTTGACGGGTTGTTGGCTCAGGTCTGTCTTGGATCTGGGTGTGATTTCCACCTCTCGGTGCAAGGGAGGATGGGGTGTGCATGGGGTGTCTTTAGGAAGGACACTGCCTTCTGGTTCTCACAGAACACTTGGGGTTCCAAGGCGGGTGTAGCCCGTAGGATGGCGGGGATCAAACCCAGATCAGCCACGTGCAAAGCAACAACGTACCACTGTACTATCGCTCCAGCCCTTGAATTTCTTCTTGGAGGAAGTTTCTGTTCATTATTCCTCTCTGCATTTGTTTGATGGGGTTGGGAGATATTTTTTTGGTAAAGTTCTACCAATGTACTATATAACTTGGATATTAGCCTTTCATAAGCTAGGTATTGGGTAAATAATTTTTCCCATTCTGTGGGCTATCTAAGTAGCTTAGACGCCATTGCTTTTTTTAAAAAAAAGAAACGCATTAGAATGGTGTATCTTTGATTTTTCTGTTCTCTTTTCATGCTTTATATTTTGCTGACTTTTTTGCAAATTTTTATTTTGTTTTTATAAAGTTCTTTACAATAATTTATTACATTTAATATTCAAATATCAATTTCACCACCATCGTACCTTCCCACCACCACATTTTGAATGTTACCACTCAAAATCTTAGAGGTACTCTACTGGGGTCATTGACATCGTACTCAGGGGCATGCAGAGGACAGGCTCTAGACATGGTGAATCCCATGGCAAGGGCCACCCACAATCTAGAAGCAACTGCCAACTGCTAGCAGGACACACCTCGCCCAAGACACATACCCACACGGCCTGGGATGGATCCATTTATTGAAACAAGCTTGGAAATAGGACAGTGACTGTCAGAGAGTGACCCAGCATGCCTCCTTCCTCTCTCTTCTCCTCAATTCATTAGTGCCCAACCAGCCCCCAAAGAGTGTCCAGAACTGGTTGCTCTCATGTTTCTAGCCCCCATTAGCTTCAGGGCTGCCATATGGAGAAACGGGACTGTGTACTGGGGAGGGAGAGCTCCCACCTCAAGCCCTTGTTTGGCTTTTGGAGCTATCATGACTGAGGTTGGAGTGTGGCCCAGTTTAAATTTCTGCTCCCAACATCCCTGGTGCCTAGAGGTAGGAGACATTTTTGTCCCACTGATCCCTGCGGTCTAGTGTTGGGGGACCTTTCTGCCCCTTTGATCCCTAGGGTCTAGTGCTGAGGGAAAGTGGAAGAGTGGGGAGGAGGGAGGAAGGAGGAGGGTGGGAAGAACTGGATCAGGGCTAGATTAGTTGGAATTGAAGAACACAGGGTACATCATCAGGGTAGAAAATGTGGATTAATGGTGAACAAGCTTGCCAGCTGAACTCAAGCGGACGAGCTGGACTCTGGTTATTTGGCGGCAGGTCATTACAGGATCCGGATCTGAGGTCTGCGGCCTCCTGTTCCTCACAGACAGGAACAGGAGGGTCTCTCTGGGTTCTTCACACAATCCATCATCCCGCTCCCCAGGTCTGGACACCAGACCTTAGTCTCAGGCCTTAGTCATCCAGATCCTTAGTCTTCTCACACGGCACCAGCCTGTCCTTCATGACCATCACCTCGAGTTCCATAGAGGTCATGGTCTCACAAACCTCCACTATGTTCACCTCCAACTCCGTGTTCTTCGACACTGGATTGACTATGGGGCACTCCAGGGTCTCAGCCAAGCAAGGAAGGTGGAGGCATCTCAGGGGTCCCGCCTGGCTCCACCTCCCATATAGCCCCACCTCCAGATTCCCATCAGGCACTTCTCCCTCCTGGAGACCCACCGCACCACTCACCCTATTCATGGTACCCTTGGAATTCCAGCAAGGCCTGGGGCTCAGTTGGTCCTGATTTCAGGACTGAGGATCCCCTAAAGATGAAGGCACCAGGTGAGTAGGCAGGTCTAGGGCCTGATGCTCCTTCCTGTCCCTGAGCCCCTGCCCACCCCCTCACCTGTGTTTCCCTCAGCTCCCTGAAGGTGGCCTCCAGTAGGGCCTGCTGCCTTGTTAGCACCTGCTGCAGCTGGTCCATGAGCTCCTTGTGCCTCAGCACCTTCTCAATATTGGAGCCCACATGAGGCGGGCATTCAGGTGTGGGGTTGCAGCTGTGTGCTGCTTTTGGTACCAGCAGAAGCATTCCAGGCTACAGGCACTGCACCTTCTGGTCTTGCATGCACATCTATGCCATGAGACTGGGCCGAAGGCTGTCCAAATCCCAGCCACAACATTCAGGGCCCAGACACTCACACACAGGTCCACGGAAAACAGCACATGTGGTAACCTGTCCCCTGCACATTCCCCTGGGGGTGTTTCTACCAAGGCCTAAGAGATGGGCCTCCCCCTACCTCGACCCAGCAGCCTCCCCGGTGCTAGGACCCTCTGTGTGCAGTGAGGGCCAGTTCGCACCCCCACAACCCCTCTAGCCTCTTCTAGATTTTGATACATTATAGTAGGTGGCGTCCTGGCCTATCCTTCCTCCCACCACCGCAGGCGGGCTCCTACGCTCACAGGGGGTCTCCCCCGGCACCTTCTGTCATTTATCCATATCCACCTTGTCCTGATTCACTCCCCTTGCAGCTGATCCGGAGCTGGCTCTGCAGTAGCACCTGCTCCTCCTCCTGCTCATTCTCAGAGACCGACACTGGTCAGAGGCCACTTCCTACTGCGGGAGGCCGAGAACCTACTCCTGTTGCTGCTGCAGACACTCACCTGTTTGTCCTGCAGTCCCACTTGTGGGCGCAAGGCTGGGAGTGAGGACAGGCAGACAGGGCATCCTGCTCTGGGTCGAGGGATGTGGAGGTCAAGCACCGACTCCCAGGCCCAAGGCTGGCAGCGCCTGGGCAATCTGTCCCCTGCACAGGCCCCCATGGTCTTGCTCCAGGGGCCTAAGAGATGAGACCTCCCTTCCTGGGGACCCTGTCTCCTGTCCTGTGCTCAGGGATCACCCCTAATGGTGCTCAAGGATCCATAGGAGGTGCCAGGAATCCACCCAGAATAGAAGTATGCAAAGCAGACACCTTACCAGCTGTTCTAGCTTTTGATATATTACATTTCCTTGTTTGTTTGCTTCTTTGGTTTTGGAACCACAGCAGGTATTATTCCCAGCCATGCTCAAGGGCCTCTATGGGACGCCAGAGATTGAAGTCAGATAGCCCAAGTGCCCTTCCCGCTCTACTATCTCCCTGCCTCTTTGATATTTTTCAAAATAAAAATTTTAACTTTCCATTGATTTTGCTATATTGCATCCCAAAAGGAATACCAGTTTACAATGGTGGTGTGAAATTCCCAAATGTTCCAGTGAGTCCCATTGCAATCAGAACCGCCCGTCCCACTCTTCCCCCTCCTCTTTTTTCTATACTTGGACATTTTTGGAGGGACATACCCAGTGTTGCTCAGGCCTCACTCCTGGCTCTGTACTCAGGGACGACTCCTGCTGGGGCTTCGGGATCATATGGGGTGCCCGGGGTCACATCTGAATTGGATGGTCCACAAGACAAATGCCCTACCCTCTGGACTACCTCTCCAATCCTGCAAGATACTTTTCTTGAAAGAAACTTACTCAGTAAGATGTGAAGGGAGGACATGTTCAAAACAGAATGTGAGCTGAAAGAGCTGAGCTGACCACTCCCCCTAACTTCTAATGGCCAGTAACTGCCTGTACCTTTCAATCACAAACTGCCACTAGGGAAGGTCCCTTGGGCCTGTCCCCCACCCCCATCTCTGTACCCCAAGAGGCGTCTACAGGTTCCCTGCGGTATTTTCCCACTTCCATATCTAATGCAAATGAAATTTGTTTGCCATTTATAAATGCCCATACAGAGTTTCCCCTTAAATTCAATGAAATAATCATTTTTACAAAAGAAATTATTTAATGACATGTTGAATGGTGCTCAAAGCAGGACACATGTGAACCACTGATCTACTCGTCATGGACTCTTTCCAAACTCAAGTCTAGCATCACATTTACCCAATTCTTTAATGATCCTAGCGCCTCAGCTGAGCTCTAGATTTTACCTCAGAGACTGTTCTACACATCTAATTCTATAAATCCAAATATAAGCCATTCTCCTCTTAAAATTTATTTTTATTGAATCAATGTGAGATAGACCCTTACAAAGCTGTTCATGCTTAGGCTTCAGTCATCGTTGTTCACCCATCCCTCCACCAGTGTACATTTCCCACCTCCAATGTTTCCAGTTTCCCTCCCAACACCTGCCCCCCCCCACCTCTCCACCCTGGCCAGCATTTTTTTTAAATGTTTATTAGTAAAACACCATAAGGTACAGTTATAGACTTACAAATTTTTTGTTTGGATTTCAGTTATACAAGGGACCCACCGAGCGCCCCTGCGGGTAGGGCGTCCGCCTTACAAGCGGCCAACATGGCCGACCCGAGTTCGATTCCTCTGCCCCTCTCGGAGAGCCCGGCAAGCTACCGAGAGTATTCGATATGCCAGACACAGTAACAACAAGGTCTCCAATGGAGACGTTACTGGGCCCGCTCGAGCAAATCGACGATCAACGGGAGGGCCTTTACCTTACCTTAGCTTCAGTTATACAATGACCGAGACCCATCCCTCCACCAGTGCCCATTTTACACCACCACAGATTCCAGTATCCCTCCCACCCCCCTTCCCCCCACCCCACCCTGGCTCTGTGGCAGGGCATTCACTTTTGTTCTCTCCTATTGGGTGTTGTGGTTTGCAAAAGAGGCATTGAGTGTTAATCATGTTCGGTCTATAGTCTACTTTCAGCATGTATCTCCCATCCTGGGAGAATCCTCCCAACACCCTTTACTTGGTGCTCCCTTCTCTATCTGAGCTGCCTTTTCCTCCAGCATGTGTGGCTGACCTCCAGGTCATGGAGCAAACGTCCTGGTACTTATCGCGACTATTCTTGGGTGTTAGTCTCCTATTTTGTTTCTTGATATTCTACAGATGAATGCAATCTTTCTATATCTGTCCCTCTCTTTCTGACTCATTTCACTTAGCATGGTACTTTCCATGTAGTACCACTTGTATGTAAATTTCATGACTTCATCCTTTCTAACAGCTGCATTGTATTCTATTGTGTAGATATACCAAAGTTTTTTAACCAGTCATCCGTTCTCAGGCACTTGGGTTTTCTCCAGATATTCAGGTCAGCCTTTTTGGAAGATGTTTTTATTATCTATCTTTCTCTCTGTTTGCTTCTGTCTCTGTCTGACTCTGTCTCTGCCTTTTCTCTCTCTCTCTCTCTTTCTCTGTCTCTGTCTCTGTTTATCTTTCTCTGTCTCCCTTTTTGTGGTTTACAATACAGATACTGAAAGGGTATCAGGAATATCCCTTTACCTACTTTTAACACTCAAGGATCTCAAATTTGGACAAAAAATAGAATTGTTCTTCCAGGCACGTTCGCCAAAGGGAGAACTGGAAATGGTCTCTGCTATGGACAACCAGGGATCTGCAGATCTGCAATGACTGACCACAGCCTGGGCCCTGCTCTCAGTGTCCAGACAAGTCCTAAAGACCGGGAGGTCTCCAAACGCCAGATAGGGATGGGATGGACACCTGCCTGCCAGGAACACCTACAGAAGATGAAGGCCTAAGGACACCTGGGCTCCCTAAACTGGCCTGGTTTCTCATCTTCAAAATGGCCAGGCCGGGGTATCCGTGACATGATATGACAGGTAAAATACTCATAGTATTATCCGTGTATCTCCTGGGTGGCTCACCACAGTCTTGGAAGAACAGAGTGGGAGTCTGTTGTTCTTTGGGAGGTCAGGAACTGCGCTCAAGGGCCGCTACTTTTCCTTAGCTGCCGGAGGGCAGGGCTGGCACATGTCCAGCACTCCCCTCACCCTGCCACCTTTCTGCCCTAAGAGGAGCCTTCCACCTACACCTGAACTTTCAGGAAGTGCAGGATGACATGTATTTACTAGCCTCTGGGGAAGTACCTTGTGACCCTGGGGGCTCAGGCACCAAATTTCCAACTGTGGGCTAGTGTTGGGTAAGGACTGGAAGGAAGAAACCCTCCACGTGCCCCCTCCCCTGCCCCAGGAACGGACCCTTTTGCAAGGTCCCTGAACCCCACGGCTCTCACAGCAGCAGGTATCATGCCCTAGACTCACCACACTCAGGAAGACACAGGGGTCCCAGAGAGTGTTGGCAGAAGAGGGGACCTGCTTGGTTTCCCACTGAGCAGTCAGTCTCGCCCTGGCGGTGTCCCAGGAGCTGCCTGTCAGTGCAGTGCGGGAGCATGAGGATCCCACGCGGGCCTCATCGGGTCTCTGCTGTTTCCTAGCCTGTGACTATTTCTCTCTTGCATCTACAATGTGGGGTCCCCGCCAAAATGACTCTGGAATTGATTTTTTATGTGGGGTTGAGGGCATTGATTGGTCTAGGATGTTGACTCCCAAGTTCCAGGTAAAGCCCATATGTTTCCTTTGGTTTTCGGCATGAGGCTCAGTGAGGATGTTGGGAATTTTCTGGTGTGAAACTATGTAGACCGAAGGGCGTCATTTCCCAGACCAGACTACCAGTGAAATGTTACTTTTTCTATCCTTGATGGCCTTGGTATGCTCTTGGGCTCCTGGCAAAGACACCCCCACACAGACAATGCTTGATGCTTGATGTAGTCACAGGTGGGTCCTGATCTCATCATGGACATTCATCTTACTAAAGCTTCAGTTTCCCAGTGATTGGCCTTGATTCAAACATTCCCAAATGTGCATCACGTGGAGGGCCTTGGATGGACCTCGGACATGTGCCAGGCGACCCTGATTTGGACAAGGGAAGGCCTAAGGTCCCACATGTGATATGGTCCAGAATACAGCATGGGACAGTCTCTGGCCAAAAGAATGGTCACAGACCCCTTGGGTCTGGGATAGACAAAATAAAACTGGACCCAGGACTGGAATCTGGGGAGTAGGAGAATATGACATGGGCCAGGGATAGCCAACAGATCTGACCTTTCATGCCTGACTTTACATTGAACTAAATTTGAAGCGGCAGATTAAAGGAATCTGTTAATCTCTTACTGAGCTTATGAAAGATGACAGGCAACCTTGATGAGAAGCAAATTTCACCATTGCTGTAAACGTTTAACTTAAAGAGGTGAGGAAACAGAAAGTGTAGAACCGTGGGTCTTCTGGCAGGGAGAGCTGGAGGCATGCTGGGTGTGAGCAGGGCAGGAAACGCTCGGGCACTGAGGGTCTGCCCCAATGGCACTGCTGCCAGCACCTAGACTAGCCCTGGTCTCCTTGGTCACAAATATTAACAGTAATAGAAATGGGGAGTTGTGCTGAGCCCCCAGGGTCGACTCTCTGGTGCACTGAGCAAACACCATGGATTGCCTGAGGCTGCGAAAGCAGATGCAAACACTGCAGGTGCCCAAAGAGACCAGACAGGGGAAGGAGACAGAGTCTGGGTGGGTGGCGGTGTGCGGGGCAGGAATCCTGACAAAGGTCACCAGCAAGTGCAGACCTGGGTGCTAGTTTCATCTTGATTGACAGTTGACCCTTGATGAACATGGAGTCATTGAGAATATACCCTGGATAGTGGGATTCTGACGGGGGTGTGGGGGCGGGGGAAGGGGGTGGGATGTGCCTACTAACTGTGCTCTGCTCATTTGCCCGAGCAGGTCAGAGGTGAAAAAACATCACCCCATCCCCAGGGCTGATTCTGGTCTCCTCACTACTCTGTGTGCCCCAGAGGCCAGATGGAGGCTGTGGTGATTGGGAATAGGAAGAGGGTCTCTGACTCAACTGGCCGCCAGGTAGAAAAACACCTTACAGGTCCAGAATGCCATGGGCAGTAAGGGTCCAGAACCAAACTGACTCCCTGGCTGCAGTTGTCTTTTCAATCAATGGGCCCTGGCCCTGCTCAGTGCCCAGCAGGGAGGAAAAGGTGTTTTCTCCAATGAGGACTGAATGCTGCTCTACTCAAACCAGTCAGGAGGGGGAGGGGGCTTTGAGCCAGTTGAAAGAATGAACTCAAGAAGGGCCAGGGAGCTGGATGCTGGTCAGGCCCAGCCGTGGTCAGGTTTGGCCACTCCTGAGGGCCTCACTGTAGAATGGACATCTCTCAGAGTCAGGCCAGAAATGAGAAAAAATCCCAGAGAGTCACTCATCACTAAGCATCGCCAGAAGATTAACCTGCAGGTGCTAGTTAGTCAGGATCAGCTGCAGCGGTGTGAGCTAAGTGGGGCTCGCAAATGATTCTGTCTGCCAAGCCTCAGGGGAGGGAACCAAGGAGGCAACAAGAGGCAGAAGCAAAAAACTAGGCAGGACTTCTGAGAGACCCACTCTAGGAGGTGGAGAAGATGAATGAGTCAGGAATCACCAAATTTGACAAGAATCAAATGTGAGGTTTGCTCTGACAAAATGGTGACCAGAACCAAATGGCAACTGGCTGAGTGGACAGCAACATTCCTGGAGTCAGAGATCACCTTCTCCCAGGTGAGGAAGACAAGACTTATCGCCCACCTGGTGACAGGAAGCCACCAGGCTTCATTCCAGGTTCCTTATCATTGACCCACGAACAGATGACTAGGAACAGACCAAGACAACTTCATAGCCCCCTGAGTCTAACCCAGGGCGCAGGTGTACCACTGCCTCACCTGAGGTTCGGAGAGTTCGCACGGGAGCGCCCCCAGTAAGCTACGCCTATTTCCTTAACTTTATTTATATGTCTCTGTCCTTCTGTCTGACCCGCATGGGGTTCCCAAATCACTCACCGAGCAAGAGACTAAGGGAAAGCAGGTTACCCGAGCAGGGATGGAAGGGGCTCACGGGAACGCTCAAACACTGAGCGTAGAAACGGGAATCACCACTGTGGGAGCACCTGAGAGCACTAGGCACCACTGCATGTTAGATGAAAGTTGTTACCGCAGAATCAAGGTAGCCTGTGAACAACCTACATAATTATGCTGTGACCTGCTACTGCCCGTTTGGGGGATAGCTGGGTAGAGCCTGCACACATGGAATACACTAGGATGCTTCCAGAAAACTCTTGGGTGCCACCTGTCTTGGTGAGACTCTGTATGATCCTAAAAGGAAAAACTCCAAAGACAGTCGTTCAATGGGAGAACAGGTCTCACCACTGGCAAGGGGTGAGAGGGCGCAAGCCCCTGATCCCCACAGTCTCCCAGCTCCCCAAACCTCTAGGAAAACCTGGACTTGGTGTTTCCAGAGCCCAGGGGCCCAGAGGCAGGACACAGAGAACTAAGCCCAGAGCCCCAGTAGAAGCTTCGAGAGGGTGTGCAGGATATGTGTGAGGTGTGAAGATCCATGAGAGTGAACAGGCGGCCCCAGGCCCATGGTGCAGTTAGAGGGGAAGGGCTATGAACTGGGCACCGAGGGGTAAACCGGGACCAGCCTGTGCCTGCCCTGAACAGCCCTACCAGGCTGATCCCTGGTGCCTCCCCGAACCCTGGTTCCAATCCAAGTAGGAATGTGACAGGCAGGAAGGGGCATGGCTGACCAAATTCCTGGAAATGACTGGAACAGGATGGCTCTGCCTTCTGAGGATTTACCATCTGGTCTGATACATGAATCTGGACACACTTCTTGTCACCAGTAGAGTGTCACTCAGCCAAGGCTGTCCCAACAGGTCCAGGTGTGCAGGAGCAAAGAGGAGTCAGGGCCTGATGCTTTCTTACATGGGGTCTGGCCGGACTGCTGACAGGTGACAGTGGGACTTGTATTAGGGAATCTGATGGTCCACAAAGAAGTGGGGCACTATTATCAGGGATCAGCTCCGTACAGACTCGGGGACACTAGAAACATGTTCCATCCACGGCTCCATCCTGCTCCACTGATAACACACTGTCTTCCTGCTGGGGTGGGTGCCATCCAGGGGAAGCCTGGCTGAGGGGACAGCACCTTGGACCCACCTGCTGCAGGAGCACTTTCAAGTGCTCATCCTGAGAAACCTGATGTGGCCACTAGGGGCAAAGTGGGGTCTGTCCCTGGTGCCACTGCAGAGGGGAATGGGGAAACAGGCACCAGGGGCAGGGGAAGCCATGGAGGTCCTACAGTGGAAGGCAGGGCTCTGGGTGCTGCATCCTGCCCTCCCTCCTGGGGACGCATCCGTGATTGAGACCTTCAACCCTTGGGCTGGACTCTCCTGGGGTCATTGACAGGCTTCACACAGGGGCAGGCAGGTGACGCGTCTTGGCATGGTGACATGGCCGAGGCTTCCCACAATCTAGAAGCAATTGTCAACTACTGGCCAGACCTGCCCCGCCCAGTGACACACACACAGGCCTGGGATAGATCCATTTATTGCAACAATCGTGAAAATCAGACAGTGGCAGTCAGGGAGAAAGCCCGCCTTCCTCCTTCCCCTCTTCTCAGCCAGCAATACAAAGTCCCCAAACAGCCCCAAAGAGTGTGTAGAATCCGGTCACTGGATGGTACCAGCGGCCAAGCTTCAGGGCTGTCATGCGAAGAAACAGGACCCCACAATGGGGAGGGGAGAGCTGAGTTGTGACTTCTGACCTCCAAATCATTGTTTGCTAGTGCTGGCGGGATATATCTGCCATCCTGATCCCTCGGACCTTGTGGAGGGGGACATCTAGGCCCCCCCGATCCCTGGCATCTAGTGGTGGGGGGGACATCTCGTCACCCCCCAATCCTGGCGTCTAGAGGTGGGGGGCATCTCTGGCCCCCCCATCAATCGCGTCAAGTGGTGGGGGGGCATTTCTGGCCCCCGCATCCCTGGCGTCCAGTGGTTGGGGGGCATCACTGGCCCCCCCCGATCCATGGCGTCTAGTGGTGGGGAGGATATCTCGTCACCCCCCAATCCTGGCGTTTAGTGGTGGGGGGCATCTCTGACCCCCCCATCAATCGCGTCAAGTGGTGGGTGGGCATTTCTGGCCCCCTCATCCATGGCGTCCAGTAGTTGGGGGGCATCTCTGGCCCCCCCGATCCATGGCGTCTAGTGTTGGGGGGGCATCTCTGCCCCCCCAATCCCTTGCTTCTAGTGGTGAGGGGGCATCTCTGGCCCCCCCAATCCCTGGCGTCTAGTGGTTAGGGGGCAACTCTGGCCCCCCGATCCCTGGTGTCTAGTGGTGGTGGGGCATCTCTGGTCCCCCCCGATCTCTGGCGACTAGTGGTGAGGGGGCATCTCTGGCCCCCCCCCGATCCCTGGCGTCTAGTGGTTGGGGGACATCTCTGGCCCGCCCGATCCCTGGCGTCTAGTGGTGGGGGGGCATCTCTGGCCCCCACCGATCCCTGGCATCTAGTGGTTGGGGGGCGTTTCTGGCCTCCCCGATCCCTGGCGTCTAGTGGTGGGGGGGCATCTCTGGCCCCCCCTTGATCCTTGCCCTCTACTGGGGGGGGGGGAATCTCTGGCCCCCCCGATTCCTGGCGTCTAGTGGTGGGGGGGCATCTCTGCCCCCCCTTGATCCTTGCCCTCTAGTGGGGGGGAATCTCTGGCCCCCCTAAATCCTCGCATCTAGTGGTGGGGGGGCATCTCTGGCACCCCCATTTCCTGGGGTCTAGTGGAGGGGGAAACTGTGCCCCCTGATCCCTGGGGTGCCTAGGGGTGGGGACATTTCTTCCCCCACATCTCTGGGTCTAGTGGAAGGAGACTTTACTGTCCCCCTCATATCCTGTGTATTGAGATGGAGATTAGCTGTGCCTTTGCCCTGATCCCTGGTCTTGCAGTGAGGGATCTCCCTGGTTCTAGTGGAGGGAGAAGAGCAACGGGCCAAGGCTGAAGGCAGAACTCGGGTGGCGTGGGGAGGACGGGGCTGGGCTAGATCAATTGGGTTAGAACGGCAGGGCGCGTAGGTACAGTAAAATCGAGGTGTCAGCTGGGTGTCAGGCTGCCAGTGGAACTCTTGCTGACCAGCTGCGTTTTCTGGATTTTCGGCGGGTCATTACAGGACCTGGGTCCGATGACGGTGGACTCCTCTTCCTTAAGGACAGCAACAGGAGCGTCTCTGGATCTCACACAGGCCATGGTCCCTGCCCCCTGGAACTTTGACTGCTCCAGCTCCTGGACTCTGGCACTCCTCCTGCCTGGCCTCCTGTGCCTCCTCCTTCTCTGTGGCCTCCAGCTCCTCACGTTTTGTGTCCAGGAGCACCTGTGAGTTGTTCATCTCCACGCCAATCCCTTTGGAGTGGATGGGATGTGGGGCAGCATTAGGGTCTCAGCCAAGCAAGGGAGGGGGTGGGCTGGGGTTGGGGCCGCCTGGCTCCCCTCCCCAGTAGCCCCGCCCTCTGACCCACAGGGGCTCACCCTTTTCCTGGACTCCTTTCCACTTTACCAGGTTCTGCAGCTGCTGTTTCTGCTGCTGAGTCCCACAGAAGAGCACCTGGGGTGAAGGCACTAGGTGAGGAGGCAGGTCTAGGGCCTTCCTGCCCCAGAGCCCGTGGCCCCTCTCTCACCTGGTCTCCCTAGCTCCCTGATGGCGGCCTCCAGCAGGGCCTGCTGCCTTGGTGGCACCTGCAGCAGCTAGTCTATGGGCTGCTTCTGCCGCAGCATCTGCTGGTACAGCTGCTCCTCCTTGGAGCCCAGGTGACTGCAGGCATCCAGGTGCTCTTGTCGGCAGCTATGTGCATTTCCAGGTACCAGCAGAATCGGCCCCAGGGTGGCCACTGGCACTGCACCTTTTCTAATGCCCCGGCATCTGTGGGAGGTAGGACAGTGTCTGTGAGGACTGGCAGGAGGGCTGACTACATCCCAGCCAGGAGATGCAGGGCTCAGACCCTCAGCCACAGGCCCCCATGGGGTCTTTGTCCCAGAGCCTAGGAGTTGGGTCTCCCTCTGCCTCGGACCCTGACTCCTACCTGGCAACTGCCAACTCCAGACCCCTCTGTGTAGTGTGGGCCAGTCAGTGCCACCACAGCCCTCAGGGCATTCTGACCTGTCCATCCTGCCATCACCCAAGTCAGGCTCTTGGCCTCACAGGGGGTCTCACCAGCCCATTTCACAGAGCAGGAAAGCCACAGGCCAGAAGACTGAATTGTTATGCCCCAAGAATACCCCAGAGTGGAGGGGAGCTGATGGCCAGCAAACCCCTGCACCCTCTCTCAAAACTCTTCATGTTCGGCAACTTTTCGTGGGCTCGCAGTGAAGACAAGTTGGAATGATAGGTGATAATTGGAGATGATACTCGCCCAGCTCCAAGACTGGGAAATGTTACCCAGACCCCTTCCACTGTTACAGAGACACAACTCAAGCCTGGCCGGGCTCCCGGGCGGCCCCCCCCACAGCCCTCAGTCTCCAGGCGGCGGGACGCCCGCTTCTCTCACCCCAGCTCAGTCCCCTCAGCCCCCAATCGCATCCGCACTTGTTCTCCGGGTTCACCCGTTCTTCCTGGAACCTCCTGCCTCCACCTGTCCTTCGAAATGTTTTCAACGATGTGGCTGTTTCGGGGGCACCCAGAGGCCGGTAAACCTGAGAGGAAGCAGACAGTCAAGGACCGCAGACCTTCAACCCCACCCAAACTTCATGGTCCACAGCCCCGACTCTTGGTTCCTCCTGCTCATCTCGGGGGCTGCTCATTTCTCACCTCCATCTGCTGCTCCGGGCCCCTTAAAAAGTGGATTCTCTCCTGCTTTGGACCCACTGGAGCCCTCCTGGCAGTGCTGGCAGGGACACGAGGGACAACTAGAAACAAGCGTTCTATGTCCCGTCCCTAGAGCTCTGTGCATTTTCATGGTCGTAACATTCTGGGGACTGGACAGCTGAACCCATTTCCTCTGGCTGCCCACAGAGCAGGACACAGGTGTGGAGGGACAGGGAGACTCGCCCAGCTCCTGCTCCCAGCCTATCTCCCGTGTAACAATGCCCCATTCACAGGGCCCCTCCCTGGAAACTCGAAGTCAGTCCTCCCCGACTTGCCCTCCTCAGACATCACAGACTTCAAGCTCCTGGTGCTGTGCACCAGCCCAAATCACTCAAACCTTAAGGATGACGCTCTGCATTGCAAACTTCTGCCTTTATCAGATACACTTGATGTTTTAAAATTCTGTTCTTTCAGCTCTTTCTGTCCCAAACAATAGGGGAAGGGTGTTTTTGCACAGTTATACCCCCTGCCAGGAGGGTCTATGGTGAGGTTTCTGGGAATCGGGGACCCTGCTTTGACTACCCAGCTCCTCAGTGATGCCCTGAGCTCCCACCCCCATTGTTTCCTGAGTTGGGTGGGCCAGTGTCCAGCCACCCAGGTCTTTGGTCAGCGGGAGCCCAGGAGATCCTATTCTGGTGGCAGGAGGAAACAGGGCCTGGAGAGAGTGTCTCTGGGGTCTCCCATCCCAGAGTCCCGGGAGACCCTGGCGAAGACAGAAGTTGCTGGAGTACAAGAATGCCTGAAAACGTGGCTGGAAATGGCCAGAGGCTTTATCCTGGGCCTCCTGGCCACACACTGACCAGTGCAGAACGAGCGCATGGCCCAGGGCTGGCCGGTTAGCACCGACCTAGCACTTTTTCTTCCCATCTTTTCATGCTCTGCCAATTTCCAATGATCCCCTAGGGAAAGGGTCAACATGCAGAAGGTGCATTGGGGCCACTTCTCCATCAAGCCTCCTTGAGAGAGGGTGTCCCGAGGGGCGGGGCCACGAGCATTTCTATAGGCAGGGATGTGGCCGTGGCCTCGGGACACTCTGAGTGATTCCTCCCTGCCTTGCCCTCCTCAGACATCACAGGCTTCAAACTCCTGGTGCCAAGCACCAGCCCAAATCATTCACCCCTAACGGATGAGGCGCTGCCATGTGACTCTCAGCATTTACAAGATATATCTGATGTTTTAAAATTCTGTTCTTCCATCTCTTTCTGTCCTAACTTAGGGGGGAAGGGTGTGGTCGCATCGTAAGAGGTTTTTGGCAGGAGGGTCTGTGGTGAGGGGTCTGTGTACCCGGGGACCCTGCTTTGACTCTGCAGCGCCACTGAGGCAGCTCCTCAGCATTGCCCTGAGCTCCCACCCCCATTGTTTCCTGAGCTGGGGAGCCAGTGTCCAGCCACCCAGGTCTTAGACAGCAGGAGCCCAGGAGGTCCTCTTCTGGGGACAGGAACGGACAGGTCCTGGAGAGGGGCTCTCTGGGGACTCCCATCCCTGAGTCCCGGGAGACCCTGACCAGGACAGAGGCTGCTGGGGACAAAACTGCCGGAAGACTTGCTGGAAATGGGCCCGCGCTTGATCCTGTGGCCTCGGGGCTATACACTGACCAGTGCAGGGCCAACGCAGGGCCTTTTCTTAACGTCCGCTGCGCTCTGCCAATTTCCAACGTTCCCCTAGAGATGATCCCTAGAGGTGACCCGTAGATGACCCGTGGAAGGGTCACCATCTGGAGCTGACCCCTAGATGACCCCTCCAAGGGTCAACAGGGGGAAGGTGTGTTGGGGCCACTTCTCCCTCAAGCATCCTTGAGAGAGGGTCCCCGAGGGGCGGGGCCACGAGCTTTTTTTATAGGCAGGGAAGGGGGCGTGGCCTCGGGGCTGCAACCCCATTGCCCAGGGAGAAATCTAGAGCGCCCAGGGGTAACCTCACAATGAAGGCTGCACCAGCCTCTGCCCTGGTGGGCCTGAGGGGCCTCCCCACCCCCATCCGGACCCTCAGGCACTGCCCCCTACCGACGATGGTGGCTTGGAACTCTGTGGGCCTCACGGTGGGCCAGGAGCACTGACCCTTTCGGTCTCCCGTAGCTCAGTCCACGACTTTCTCATTCCGAGAGATCACGTCCCCCCATGCCCAGGCTGGGGTGCAGCTGCCAGGATTCGCCCCTGAGCACCCCTAGGTCTGCCCTGGCTGCTGCTGTGGGAGCCCAGCGAGCCTGGCAGAGGGGCTGTCCTGGTCGCTGTCCCAACCGCCCCTCACTCCCTGCCCCTCTCCTTTGTCTCTTTGGAGTCCCTGCCCCCTGCCCTTCCCCTCTCCTCTCCTGAAGCCCGCAGAGTTCTTGCTCCCACCTTATCCTGTGTCCACGTTCTCTCTGTCCTCTCACTGCTTCCTCCCAGACTGGCAGCAGCCAGTTTGTGGGGCCATGAGCCCCCAGACCCAGTCAGTCCCTGACCAATTCCCCCTGTTGCTCAGAGACTTCCCTTTCTCAGTCCTGGAGGGCTCTTAATGACCCCATAGAACCTCCCCACCCCAGCTCTGCCCCTTTCTCTGAGGCTCAGTCCATCCTACTGGGAGCTGGACACCAGACTTGGCCTTGGGGAAGTTGGACGCTTCTCTGGTATTGTTCCGGGCCTGCTCTTGAAAACCCTCTCAATACACACACTCCCAACTAGGGCCACTCAGCCTGGCCACGCTGCCCTCACGAGTCCTGCAGCCTGAAAGAAACCCCAACTCCCCCATATCGCCCGTGCCCACTATGGCACCCCCGAGTGCCCCTGTCCTCCCTGCCCAGAGCACATTCATTGCCCAGTGGTCTGTGGCTGTCTCCTGTAGCACTGACATCTCCTCCTCTCACTTTCGCAGGGCTGAGAATCAAATCCATCTCTGATGGTGGGGCACAGGGTCACTGTGGGCTTGTGCTGTCTGGGGAGCCTGTGGGCAGTGAAGGGTTCCACACTGGGGTGAGGCTCTGGGCAGAGAAATTCCATCCAGTCCTTGAGAGGTTTGGGAAATACCTGGAGGTTTGCAGGTCCTTTACCTGAGGCATGATCTGGCCACTAGGGGGCCTGGCACCCATGAATCATTGGGGGCAAGGTGGGGGCTCTTCCCGGTGGGCACTGCAGAGGGGGTGTAGACGCAACAGGCACCATGGGCATGGGCATGTCATGTCAGGTTCTGATCCATGGAGAGACCACCAGAGGACAGCTCATGCTTCATCAAGAAGCATGAGCCGTTCCCTGGCAGGACCCACCCACCCAATGCCACACACCCACACAGGCTGGGATGCATCCATTTGTAGAAACAATCTTGGAAACAGGACAGTGGCTGTCAGGGAGACTGATTCAGCCCTCTCCCCTCTCTCTCCTCTCCCACCAATTCGTGATCCCCTAAACTGTCCCAGGTAGTGCCTAGAACTCAGTTGCTGACTGTTCCAGCCTCCATCCTTTTCAGGACTTCCTTTCCCAGAATAGAAAAAGTGCACTGGAGGAGGGGGAGCTCTCAGCTCAGACTTTTGCTTGGTCTGTAGCCCTTGAACCGAAGGTTTCAGTGTTGCCTCGTTTTCCCTGGTCCAAGGAAGGGGAGATGGTTTTAGCCAAGTGCCGTTTGGAAAATCAAATGCTCTGAATGAGTGTTTCCTCTAAGCACTGAGATCCTTCCAAGTACTGCTTCATTGACCCTCATGGCCTGTGTACATACCTGAGAGGTTTGGGGTTTGTGGGGACCTCTATTTTCTCCAGCCTTTTGTGATCAGGAGACCCTGTGGTGCCAGGGAACGTTCTTGACCTCATGCATCCCAAGCCTGTACTGAGTCTCCTGAGACTTCTTTCTGGCCTTCTGGACCGAATTTTAACTCAAAATGTGGAAAATGCCCTGGACCATGCAAGGACAGCCCACAAACCGGAAATATCTCAACATTTAGGTAGGAAAGCAGGGGTGAGAGGCATTCTCCACTCCTCTTTCCTGGGGTATCGTCTAAGTTGGGGGGTGGGGAGGTGTTCATTTCTTATTGCTATTCTTTGGACTACTTCTATGGGGGTGAGTATTTCTGCTCTGGGGACTTCTAATTGTGTAGTGTTGGAGGACATGTCTCCTATCTGAGCTCTGTACTCTGTTGTGGGACATTTCACCCCCCAGAGCTCTTGTGTCTAGTATTGGAAAAAAATTTTCCCCAATATCCCTAGTGTTTTTTTCTGGAGGAAATTTCAGCTCTGCTCATCCCTGATGCCGAGTAATTGTGAACATTTATGTCCTCAGAACACTGCTGTCTATTGTTAGGGGAAACGTCTGCACCCCATGTCACTGTTGCCTACTGCTTGGGGCCTGTTTTTGCCTCCCAGACCACTAGTGTCTATTACTAGGGGACATTTCTGTCCCCCACATCCCCGGTGCCCAGTGTTGGGGGACATTTCTGCCTCCAGATTCACGGTCTTCCCCAAACCTCCAGCTTGTCCTTCTTGACCGTTACCACCTCCAGCTCCTCGGGCTTTATGATCTCCACTGTGTTCGCCTCCACTTCAGTGCCCTTGGATTGACTGTGACTGGATAGACTGAGGGGCAGCCCCAGGTTCTCAGCCAACCAAGGGAGGTGGAGGGCTTGGGGGCAGTGTTTGCCTGGTTCTGCCCCCCAGGTGTCCTGCCTCTTGACCCCCACTGGGAGCTTCTTCCCCCTGAGGACCCTGACACTCAAATTTTCAGGAGACATTTGTGTCAAAGCAGCAGCCAAGTCCTGGCCTGAGTCGGGCCACTCTGGACTGTCCAAGTGGACTGTCACTGCTCAGGCAGAGTCACAAGTGGAGGGCCAGTGCTCTCACCCCCTTCCCCTCCCTCACCCCTCCACCTAACAGGGAAATCCCTCTTATGTCCACTAAGAACTTGAGCAATCTGTCCTTATGGCACTGGGAAAAGACTGGCCCTGTCTGCTTGCAGTACTTTTCTTTGGGTGTTGGCATCACACCCAGACATGCTCGGTCTTTACTCCTGACTTAGCTCAGGGACCATACCTAGTGGAACTAGGGGAGCCCATTGATCCAAGGTCAGGAGTGTGCAAGACGATTCTTTATCTGCAGGACTAATGCCCTGCTCCAAGCAGTACTTTTCTTTCAGCTGCTTCCAAACCTAACTCTCCTTCCTGTAGAGTTGGGCTCCCTTAAATATGCCTCACTCCGCCTTCTGTACGGCACAGTGCCCAGGGAGACAGCCCCGTGGAACCCGAAGCTTCCACTCCCGAGCACTTTCAGACTTTTCAAGAATGGGCCCCAGGGATATTGCTGGGGTGAAGGTGCTTGCCCGGATGCAGCGCAGCCCTGTTCAAGTCCTGATACTAGGATCTCCTGAGCCCTGCTGAAGAGGAGAGGGGACCTCTGCCCACATTTCTCGCAGGCTAATTTCAAACAGGCTACCCTGGAGAGCAGGAGCTGACATGAGGCACAGGTTCTGGGAGGGACGAGACAGCACGGAAATCACCCGAGATGTCCCAGAGGTGGTCTGTAACACTGTTCAACTTAGAAACCTGGGAAAATCCCCCAAATTTTCCTACATTATTGATATGCTCCAGATCCTTCTTTGCACCAAGAAAGCTTGGTCATTTCTTGTTCCATACTTCCTGTCAGCTGCTTGCTAATACCCCGACGCCCATCAGATCTGCTGTAAAACTGATCTCTCGCCTTGTGCGGTGTTCAGTTTTTGGAGCTGTTCATTCCATTAGCACTATTATCTCATCATGTTCTCCCACATTCCAAAATGTGCTTTTTTTTCCTTTTATGAGTCACACCGAGCGATGCCCAGGGATTACTCCTGGCTCTTGCACTCAGGAATTACTCCTGGTGGTACTCAGGAAACCATATGGGATTCTGGGAATCAAATCCAGGTCAGCCCCGTGCAAGGCAAACACCCTACTCACTGTGCTATCACTCCAGTCCCTGCTGCTTGGTTTTTAGTTAGCTTTAGGCAGAAATTTTGGCAAAGTTCGTATGAGTTCATAGTCGTTGAAAACTCAAAGTTAAATTAGTGCTGCAATTCTCATTTGTGAAACAACAAAACTCACTACCAAGCAGGGGAGAAAGCAAGACAAGACCAAAAGGAAAAAGAGCAACACCCAAGCAGTGGCACCTGGTGCACAGGAGGAGTTGGCAGAGAGCATGGCAGCTGGGTGGCACTGCCACTCGTCCAGTGCAGACAGAACTACCCCAGTGGTGTGGTTAAGGCCAGGCCCCAGCACCTCCAGTGTGCCCTTGGTCTAGAGGAGGCGAGAACTGGCAGGGCAGACAAGGGGCAGGGAGAAAGAGGGGAGCCAGAGCAGGAGCAGGAGTCAGGGGTGGAGGATGCGGAGGGGCAGAAGGCAGGCCCCAGATCATTGCCCCAGAGGGCCATGACATGCTGCAGGAGAGAACAAAGTGCCAATATGACACCAGACAAGCTGTGACCCTCTGTGAATGGGAGTGGCAGACAATCAAAGTTGGGTAGCTTCCAGAAATGTCTACTGACACCAGGACCACTAGGACAGTCATACAGAGTCGTAGGGAGTCCCCAGGCAGGCAGGGAAGGCAGGGTAACTTGGTACCTACACTCCCAAGAAAAGCCTCGTGGAAACGGTCGCCTCATGACCTCAAGACAGGACAACATAGGAAGCAGAGCTCGATGAAGGTATCGGAGGTGCAGCCCTTCCCGGCTTTTGCTGGGCCTGAGAATCCATGATTCTCAGCAGATGCTGGGGGTTCCATATGGAAAACAAGGCTCTCCCTGTTCCCCACTTTAGTATCTTATTGGCGTTCGATCTCCCGACAGAGCTAGAAGAGCAAATAAATGTACACCTTGACACTGTGGATTCCCCCTTTGGAAAATACCCTCTCCAGGCGCCCTCGAATGGCAGTATCATGCCCCTCTGCTGATAAACTCATGCTAGGAGTGAGCCTCCAGAGACAGCCTCAATGTCAGGTAACTCGTGAGGTGCGGCTAGGGATAGGGAAAGATACTGCGCAGGTCTGGGAGGCAGGAATAGTGGTGGGATGCAGCTCAACTAGGAGCAACCCATTGGCCTCAGTTGAGAACTCATGACCTGCGCCGAGTCAGTGTGGTCGGTCCTGCTGGTCACCTTGTGGTACCCAGCCCTTCCACTCTCTTGAGTCTGTTTTCCTCTAGTGCCCAGTGATTGACCGGCCTGAACCTCAAAAGATGTGTTTCTCCCTTTGCAAATTGTTCCAGGCAGCAGACCCATGTTTGCGTTTGGGCCAAAGAATCCAGACACAGGAGGAAACCTCAGTTACTGTGGACCCATTGCCCAAGGATTCAAAAACTCGGCCACCTTCTTCAGGATGACCCTGGCTCTGGACTTAAGAAAATCCTCGTTGGAGCCCTGGAATGAACCATCCTGCAATCTGTAGATGATAAGGTCTTAGTGTCAGAAGCCTAGGAGGACTGAAAGAGAGCCTCAGAGGCTCTGCTCCAGCTCTTGGTTGAGGTTGGGCACCAGACCTCCTGGAAGAATGAGCATTTAGAAGTGAAAAAAAGAAAAATAACCCAAAAAAGCCCTCTCAAATCAGCAGTAGGGCTCCAGAGGCAAAGAGGTTGATCCTCTTAGTGCCTGAGAAAGGGCACCAGGTTCTAGGTGCCCTGACCCAGGGTAGGGCCATTGGCAGAGGTCTGGGCATACCTGTCTCTGAGGCAGGGGGCTCTGATCTCTCGCTGTGCCACAGAGGTAAACAAACTATCTACCTCCAGGTCCCCATTCGGGGTGACACTGATGACTAACAAAGGGCCCCAGTGGCTACCAATTGCCCAGATGGCACAGTCCCTGGGATGATGATGTGAAAACCCACATCTAACTTTTGCGACTCTAGATTTTGATGTGAAAACCCACTCTAACTTTCGCGACCCCAGCCATTCTGCTTATCGGATGGGACCCCATCCTCTGACTTGCAAGAAGCAGTGGACTAAATCTCTTGCTCAGAACCACTGAACAGTTCAGGAGCAGTTTCCAACCTGAGTGGCATCTGGGTAAAGACCATAATAAAGAAGCCCTGAATCCCTCTGGAAAGGCTGGGGGGGAGGGGTGCGCTCGGGGAGGGATAGGGAGAAGCCGAAACATGGTGAGACGCCATGATCTCTTAATTTTCATATTAAAAATTGAAATTTATTTCTTTGGATTTTTTACTGGTTCTTTATTTTATGTTTGAGTTTGTTCCTGCACATATGGATGTGTTGGAGGCTGTGTAACTGTTTTTTTATTCAAGAATTTTTTTATTATTTTTTTATTAGTGAAACACCATGAGGTACAGTTGTAGACTTATAAATTTTTTGCTTGGGTTTCAGTCACACAATGATCAAGTATCAATCCTCCACCAGCGCCCATCCTCCACCACCACGGGTCCCAGCATCCCTCCCACCTCCCTTCCCCCTCCTTTCCCACCCTACCTTTGTGGCAGTGGATTCCCCCTTATTCTCTCTCTCGTTTTGGGTGCTGTGGTTTGCAAGAGAGGCACTGAGTGGTAGTCATGTTTGGTCTATAGTCTACTTTCAGCATGCTTCTCCCACCCTGGGAGGATCCTCCCAGCACCCTTGATTTGGTGCCCTCTTCTCTAGCTGAGCTTCCTTGGAGACTGTGTAACTTCTTTAATTGCAGAGTACGAGTCTCAATGTTGTTCTGTTTGGGTCATCTCGCCACTCCTAGTACGCAGCATCCCTGCCATGGGGGCACATCTGCAAATGCATTGTGTAGACCCATAGCCTCATAGTCCCATAGTCCCATTCCTCAATGGGAAGGGGCAGAGGAGGGGAGAAGGGAGGGGGCAGGAAGGAGGAGGGGGAGAGGAGAAGGGCGGGAAGGAAGAGGGAAGAAAGACAAGGTTGGGGTAAATGAATATGATTTTGACAGGGTAGGTAAAAGACGGAATTACAGGTGAGTAAGAATTCTGTTTAACCATTTCTGACTCTTGGGGGGAACACATCACTTTCAGGCAGGTCACTTTGTGCCCTGGGATGGGTGTCGGCAGCCTCCTTACCTCACGGGCATCACAGTCTGTCTGATCTTCTGCCAACACAATTTGTCTTTGACGGGTTGTTGGCTCAGGTCTGTCTTGGATCTGGGTGTGATTTCCACCTCTAGGTGCAAGGGAGGATGGGGTGTGCATGGGGTATCTTTAGGAAGGACACTCCCTTCTGGTTCTCACAGAACACTTGGGGTTCCAAGGCGGGTGTAGCCCGTAGGATGGCGGGGATCAAACCCAGATCAGCCACGTGCAAAGCAACAACCTACCACTGTACTATTGCTCCAGCCCTTGAATTTCTTCTTGGAGGAAGTTTCTGTTCATTATTCCTCTCTGCATTTGTTTGATGGGGTTGGGAGGTATTTTTATGGTAAAGTTCTACCAATGTGCTATATAACTTTGATATTAGCCTTTCATCAGCTAGGTATTGGGTAAATAATTTTTCCCATTCTGTGGGCTATCTTAGTAGCTTAGACGGCATTGCTTTTTTTTTTTTTAAAAAAAAGCATTAGATTGGTGTATCTTTGATTTTTCTGTTCTCTTTTCATGCTTTATATATTGCTGACCTTTTTGCAAATTTTTATTTTGTTTTTATAAAGTTGTTTACAATAATTTATTACATTTAATATTCAAACACCAATTCCACCACCATCGTACCTTCCCACCACCATATTTTGAATGTTACCACTCCAAATCTTAGAGGTACTCTCCTGGGGTCATTGACATTGTACTCAGGGGCATGCAGATGACAGGCTCTAGACATGGTGAATCCCATGGCAAGGGCCACCCACAATCTAGAAGCAACTGCCAACTGCTGGCAGGACACACCTCGCCCAAGACACATACCCACACGGCCTGGGATGGATCCATTTATTGAAACAAGCTTGGAAATAGGACAGTGACTGTCAGAGAGTGACCCAGCATGCCTCCTTCCTCTCTCTTCTCCTCAATTCATTAGTGCCCAACCAGCCCCCAAAGATTGTCTAGAACTGGTTGCTCTGATGTTTCTAGCCCCCATTAGCTTCAGGGATGCCATAGGGAGAAACGGGACTGTGTACTGGGGAGGGAAAGCTCCCACCTCAAGCCCTTGTTTGGCTTTTGGGGCTATCATGACTGAGGTTGGAGTGTGGCCCAGTTTAAATTTCTGCTCCCAACATCCCTGGTGCCTAGAGGTAGGAGACATTTTTGTACCACTGATCCCTGCGGTCTAGTGTTGGGGGACCTTTCTGTCCCCTTGATCCCTAGGGTCTAGTGCTGAGGGAAAGTGGAAGATCGGGGAGGAGGGAGGAAGGAGGAGAGTGGGAAGAACTGTATCAGGGCTAGATTAGTTGGAATTGAAGAACACAGGGTACATCATCAGGGTAGAAAAAGTGGATTAATGGTGAACAAGCTTGCCATCTGAACTCAAGCGGACGAGCTGGATTCTGGTTATTTGGGTGCAGGTCATTACAGGATCCGGATCTGAGGTCTGCGGCCTCCTATTCCTCACAGACAGGAACAGGAGGGTCTCTCTGGGTTCTTCACACAATCCATCATCCCGCTCCCCAGGTCTGGACACCAGACCTTAGTCTCAGGCCTTAGTCATCCAGATCCTTAGTCTTCTCACATGGCACCAGCCTGTCCTTCATGACCATCACCTCGAGTTCCATAGAGGTCATGGTCTCACAAACCTCCACTATGTTCACCTCCAACTCCGTGTTCTTCGACACTGGATTGACTATGGGGCACTCCAGGGTCTCAGCCAAGCAAGGAAGGTGGAGGCATCTCAGGGGTCCCGCCTGGCTCCACCTCCCATATAGCCCCAACTCCAGATCCCCATCAGGAACTTCTCCCTCCTGGAGACCCACCGCACCACTCACCCTCTTCAGGGTACCCTTGGAATTCCAGCAAGGCCTGGGGCTCAGTTGCTCCTGATATAAGGAGTGAGAATCCCCTAAAGATGAAGGCACCAGGTGAGTAGGCAGGTCTAGGGCCTGATGCGCCTTCCTGTCCCTGAGCCCCTGGCCACCCCCTCACCTGTGTTTCCCTCAGCTCCCTGAAGGTGGCCTCCAGCAGGGCCTGCTGCCTTGTTAGCACCTGCTGCAGCTGGTCCATGAGCACCTTTTGCCTCAGCACCTGCTCAACATTGGAGCCCACGTGAGTGGGGCATTCAGGTGTGGGTTTGCAGCTGTGTGCTGCTTTTGGTACTAGCAGAAGCATTCCAGGCTGCAGGCACTGCACCTTCTGGTCTTGCATGCATATCTCTGTCATGAGACAGGGCCGAAGGCTGTCCAGATCCCACCACAACATTCAGGGCCCAGACACACATACACAGGCCCAAGGAAAACAGCACATTGGGTAACCTGTCCCCTGCACATTCCTCAGGGGGTCTTTCTCCCAAGGCCTAAGAGATGGGCCTCCCCCTACCTCGACCCAGCAGCCTCCCCGCTACTAGGACCCTCTGTGTGCAGTGAGGGCCAGTTCGCACCCCCACAACCCCTCTAGCCTGTTCTGGATTTTGATATTTTATAGAGGGTGGCATCCTGGCCTGTCCTTCCTCCCAGCACCCCTGGCAGGCTCCTACCCTCACAGTGGGTCTCCCCCGGCACCTTCTGTCATTTCTCTATATCCACCTTGTCCTGATTCACTCCCCTTGCAGCCAATAGGGAGCTGGCTCTGTAGTAGCACCTGCTCCTCCTCCTGCTCATTCTCAGAGACCGACACTGGTCAGAGGCCATGTCCTTCTGCGGGAGGCCGAGATCCTAGTCCTGTTGCTGCCGCAGACACTCACCTGTTTGTCCTGCAGTCCCACCTGTGGGCGCAAGGCTGGGAGTGACGACAGGCAGCCAGGGCATCCTGCTCTGGGTCGAGGGATGTGGAGGTCAAGCATCGACTCCCAGGCCCAAGGCTGGCAGCGCCTGGGCAATCTGTCCCCTGCACAGGCCCCCGTGGTATTATGCCTCCAGGGGCCTAAGAGATGAGACCTCCCTTGACTGGGGACCCTGTCTCCTGTCCTGTGCTCAGGGATCACCCATAATGGTGCTCAAGGATCCATACGAGGTGCCAGGAATCAGCCCAGGATAGAAGTATGCAAAGCAGACATCTCACCACCTGTTCTAGCTTTTGATATATTACATTTCCTTGTTTGTTTGCTTATTTGGTTTTGGAACCACAGCAGGGATTAGTCCCAGCCATGCTCAAGGGATTCTATGGGACGCCAGAGATTAAAGTCACATAACCCAAGTGCCCTTCCTGCTCTACTATCTCCCGGCCTCTTTTATCTTTTTCAAAATAAAAATTTTAACTTTCCGTTGATTTTTCTACACTGCATCCCGAAAGGAATACCAGTTTACAATGGTGCGTGTGAAATTCCCAAATGCTCCAGCGAGTCCCACTGCAATCAGAACCACCCCTCTAACTCTCCCCCGTTCTCTTTTTGCTATACTTGGACATTTTTGGAGGGACATACCCAGTGTTGCTCAGGCCTCACTCCTGGCTCTGTACTCAGGGACGACTCCTGGTGGGGTTTCGGGGATCATATGCGGTGCCCGGGGTCACATCTGAATTGGATGGTCCACAAGGCAAATGCCCTTCCCTCTGGACCACCCCTCCAATCCTGCAAGATAGTTTTCTTGAAAAAAACTTACTCAGTAAGATGTGAAGGGAGGACGTGTTCAAAAGAGCATGTGGGCTGAAAGAGCTGACCACTCCCCCTAACTTCTAAAGGCCAGAACTGCCTGTACCTTTCAATCACAAACTACCACTAGGGAAGGTCCCTTGGGCCTGTCCCCCACCCCCATCTCTGGACCCCGAGAGGCCTCTGCAGGTGCCCTGCAGCATTTTCCCACTTCCATATCTAAAGCAAATGAATTTTGTTTGCCATTTATAAATGCCCATACAGAGTTTCCCCTTAAAGTAAATGAAATAATCATTTTTAAAAAAGAGATTAAGTAATGACATGTTGACTGGTGCTCAAAGCAGGACACATTTGAACCACTGATCTACTCATCATGCACTGTCTCCAAACTCAAGTCCAGCATCACATTTCCACAATTCTATAAAGATCCCAGTGCCTCAGCTGAGCTCTGGATTTTACCTCAGAAAATGTACTACACATCTAATTCTATAAATCCAAATATAAGCCATTCTCCTCTTAAATTTTTTTTTTTATTGAATCGATGTGAGATAGACCCTTACAAAGCTGTTCATGCTCAGGCTTCAGTCATCATTGTTCACCCATCCCTCCACCAGTGTACATTTCCCACCTCCAATGTCTCCAGTTTCCCTCCCATCACCCGCCCACCCACCTCTCCACCCAGGCCAGCCTTTTTTTTTTAATTTTTATTAGTGAAACACCATAAGGTACAGTTATAGACTTACAAATTTTTGTGTTTGGATTTCAGTTATACAATGATCGAGTACCCATCCCTCCACCAGTGCCCATTCTCCACCACCACTGATCCCAGTATCCTTCCCACCCCCCCTTCCCCCCACCCCACCCTGGCTCTGTGGCAGGGCATTCACTTTTGTTCTCTCTTATTGGGTGTTGTGGTTTGCAAAAGAGGCATTGAGTGTTAATCATGTTCGGTCTATAGTCTACTTTCAGCATGTATCTCCCATCCTGGGAGGATCCTCCCAACACCCTTTACTTGGTGCTCCCTTCTCTATCTGAGCTGCCTTTTCCTCCAGCATGTGTGGCTGGCCTCCAAGTCATGGAGCAAACGTCCTGGTACTTATCGCGACTATTCTTGGGTGTTAGTCTCCTATTTTGTTTCTTGATATTCTACAGATGAATGCAATCTTTCTATGTCTGTCCCTCACTTTCTGACTCATTTCACTTAGCATGGTACTTTCCATGTAGTACCACTTGTATGTAAATTTCATGACTTCATCCTTTCTAACAGCTGCTTAGTATTCGATTGTGTAGATATACCAAAGTTTCTTTAACCAGTCATCCGTTCTCAGGCACTTAGGTTTTTTCCAGATATTCAGGTCAGCCTTTTTAGAAGATGTTTTTATTATCTATCTTTCTCTCTGTTTGTTTCTGTCTCTGTCTGTCCCTGTCTCTGCCTTTTCTATCTCTCTCTCTCTCTCTCTCTCTCTCTCTCTCTCTCTCTTTCTCTGTCTCTGTCTCTCTCTCTCTTTGTCTCCCTTTTTGTGGTTTACAATATAGATACTGAAAGGGTATCAGGAATATCCCTTTACCTACTTTTAACACTCAAGGATTTCAAATTTGGACAAAAAATAGAATTGTTGTTTCAGGCACGTTGGTCAAAGGAAGAACTGGAAATGGTCTCTGCTATGGATAACCAGGGAACTGCAGATCTGCAAAACTGACCACAGCCTGGGCCCTGCTGTCAGGGTCCAGACAAATCCTGGAGACCGGGAGGTCTCCCAACCCCAGATAGGGATGGGATGGACACTGCCTGCCAGGACACTCCTACGGAAGATGAAGGTCCGAGGCCACCTGGGCTCACTAAGCAGGCCTGGTTTCTCATCTTCACAATGGCCAGGCCTGGGTAACCGTGACATGACATGACAGGTAAAATACTCATAGTATTATATGTGTGTCTCCTGGGTGGCTCACCACAGTCTCGGAAGAACAGAGTGGGGGTCTGGTGTTCTTTGGGAGGTCAGGAAATGTGCTCAAGGACCGCTACTTTTTCTAAGCTGTCGGAGGTCAGAGCTGGCACATGTCCAGCACTCCCCTCACCCTGCCACCTTTATGCCCTAAGAGGAGTCTTCCACCTACCCCGTGACTTTCAGGAAGTGCAAGATGACATGTATTTCCTAGCCTCTGGGGAAGTACCTTGTGACCCTGGGGGCTCAGGCACCAAATTTCCAACTGTGGGCTAGTGTTGGGTGAGGACTGGAAGGAAGAAGCCCTCCAAGTGCCCCCTCCCCGCCCCAGGAACGGACCCTTTTGCAAGGTCCCTGAACCCCACGGCTCTCACAGCGGCAGGTATCATTCCCTATACTCACAACACTCAGGAAGACACAGGGGTCCCAGAGAGTTTTGGCAGAAGAGGGGACCTGTTTGGTATCCCACTGAGCAGTCAGCCTCGCCCTGGCCGTGTCCCAGGAGATGCCTGTCAATGCAGTGCGGAGTGTGAGGATCCCATGCGGGCCTCATAGGGTCTCTGCTGTTTCCTAGCCTGTGACTATTTCTGTCTTGCATCTACAATGTGGGGTCCCCGCCAAACTGACTCTGGAATAGATATTTTTATGTGGGCTTGAGGGCATTGATTGGTCTAGGATGTTGACTCCCAAGTTCCAGGTAAAGCCCATATGTTTCCTTTGGTTTTCGGCATGTGGCTCAGTGAGGATGTTGGGAATTTTCTGGTGTGAAACTATGTAGAACGAAGGGCATCATTTCCCAGACCAGACTACCAGTGAAATGTTAGTTTTTCTCTCCTTCATGGCCTTGGTATGCTCTTGGACTCCTGGCAAAGAGACCCCTAAACAGACACTGCTTGATGCTTGATGCAGTCACAGGTGGGTCCTGATCTCATCCTGGACATTCATCTTACTAAAGCTTCAGTTTCCCAGTGATTGTCCTTGATTCAAACATTCCCAAATGTGCATCGCATGGAGGGGCTTGTATGGACCTCGGACAGGTGCCCAGCGACCCTTATTTGGATAAGGGAAGGCTGAAGATCCCACATGTGATATGGTCCGGAGTACAGCATGGGACAGTATCTGGCCAAAAGAATGGTCAAGGAACCCTTGTGTCTGGGATAGACAAAATAAAACTGGCACCAGGACTGGAGTCTGGGAAGTAGGAGAAGATGACATGGGCCAGGAAAGGCCAACAGATCCGACCTTTCATGCCTGACTTTACGTTGAGCTAAATTTGAAGAGACAGATTAAAGGAATCTGTAATTCTCTTACTGATCTTATGCAAGATGACAGGCAACATTGATGAGAAGCAAATTTCACCATTGCTGTAAACATTTAAACTCAAAGGAGGTGAGGAAATAGAAACATCTGCATCAGTAACTTGTTACCGTGTCCAAGTGTAGAACCTTGGGACTTCTGGCAGGGAGAGCTGGAGGCATGTTGGGTGTGAGCAGGGCAGGAAACGCTCGGGCACTGAGGGTCTGCCCCAATGGTACTGCTGTCAGCACCTAGACTAGCCCTGGTCTCCTTGGTCACAAATACTAACAGTAATAGAAATGGGGAGTTGTGCTGAGCCCCCAGGGTCGACTCTCTGGTGCACTGAGCAAACACCATGGATTGCCTGAGGCTGCCAAAGCAGATGCAAACTCTGCAGGTGCCCACAGAGACCAGGCAGGGGAAGGAGACAGAGTCTGGGTGGGTGGCGGGATGCAGGGCAGGAATCCTGACAAAGGTGATCAGGAAGTGCTGACCTGGGCGCTAGTTTCATCTTGATTGACAGTGACCCTTGATGAGTATGGTGTCATTGAGAATATACCCTGGATGGTGGGATCCTGACGAGGGTGGGGGGGCCAGGGAGGGATATACCTGCTAACTGTGCTTTGCTCATTTGCCTGAACAGCCCAGAGGTGATAACACATCACCCCACCCCCAGGGCTGATTCTGGTCTCCTCACTGCTCTATGTGCCCCAGAGGCCAGATGGGGGCTGTGGTGACTGGGAACAGGCAGAGGGTCTCTAACTCAAGTAGCAACCCAGGTGGAAAAACTCCTTAAGGTCCAGAATGCCATGGGCACTAAGGGTTCAGAACCAAACTGACTCCCTGGCCTTAGTTGTCTTTCCAATCTATGGGCCCTGGGCCTGCTCAGTGCCCAGCAGGGAGGAAAGGTGTTTTCACCAATGATGATTGAATGCTGCTCTACTCCAATAAGTCAGGACAGGGGGGGAGGGGGGATGGGAGAGTGCTGGCTTTGAGCCAGTTGAAAGAATGAATTCAAGATGGGCGAGGGAGCTGGAGGCTGGCCAGGCCCAACTTTGGTCAGGTTTGGCCACCTCTGAGGGCCTCACTGTAGAATGGACATCTCTCAGAGTCAGGCCAGAATTGAGAAACAATTCCAGAGAGACACTCATCACTGAGCATCGCCAGAATATTAACCTGCAGGTGCTAGTTTGTCAGGATCAGCCGCAGCGGGGTGAGCTAAGGGGGGCTCGCAAATGATTCTGTCTGCCAAGCAGGCAACAAGAGGCAGAGGCGGAAAATTGGGCAAGACCTCTGAGAGACCCACTCTAGGAGGTGGACAAGATGGATGGATCAGGAATCACCAAATTTGACAAGAATCAAATGTGAGGTTTGCTCTGACAAAATGGTGACCAGAACCAAATGGCAACCGGCTGAGTGGACAGCAACATTCCTGGAGTCAGAGATCACCTTCTCCCAGGTGAGGAAGACAAGACTTATCACCCATGTGGTGACAGGAAGCCACCAGGATTCATTCGAGGTTCCTTACCATTGACCCACGAACAGATGACTAGAACCAGACCAAGACAACTTAAAAGCCCCCTTAGTCTAACCCAGGGCGCAGGTGTAACATTGCCTCACCTGAGGTTCGGAGAGTCCGCCTGGGAGCGCCCCCAGTAAGGTACTCCTATTTCCTTAACTTTATTTATATGTCTCTGTCCCTCTGTCTGACCCAGATGGGGTTCCCAAATCTCTCACCGAGCAAGAGAGTGAGAGCAGTTTGCCCAAGCAGGGATGGAAGAGGCTCACAGGAATGCTCAAACAATGGAGCTTAGAAACTGGAGTCACCACTGTAGGAGCACCTGAGAGCAGTAGGCACCAAAGTATGTTAGATGAAAGTTTTTACCGCAGAATCAAGGTAGCCTGTAAACAACCTACATAATCATGCTGTGACCTGCTAATGCCTGTTTGGGGGATAGCTGGGTAGAGCCTGCCACATGGAATACACTGGGATGCTTCCGGCAAACTCTTGGATGCCACCTGTGTCTTGGCGAGACTCTGCAAGATCCTAAGAGAAAAAACTCCCAAGACAGTCTTTCAATGTCCAGGGAGAACAGCTCTCCCCACTGGCAATGGGTGAGAGGGGTCAAGCTGCTGATCCCCACAGTCTCCCAGTTCCCCAAACCTCAAGGCAAACCTGGACTTGGTGGTTCCAGAGCCCAGGGACCCAGAGGCAGGACACAGGGAGCTAAGCCCAGAGCCCCAGTAGAGGCTGCGAGAGGGTATGAAGGACATGTGTGAGGTGTGTAGAACCGTTAGAGTGAATGGGCGGCCCCAGGCCCATGGTGCAGGTAGAGGGGCAGGGCTATGAACTGGGCACCGAAGGGTAAACCAGGAGCTGCCTGTGCCTGCCCTGGGCAGCCTTACCAGGAGTGTGAGTCTCAGTAGGAATGTGACAGGCAGGAAGGGGCATGGCTGACCAAATTCCTGGAAATTACTGGAACAGGATGGTTCTTCCTTCTGAGGCGTTGCCATCTGCTCTGACCCATAGATCTGGACACACTTCTTCTCACCAGTAGAGTGTCACTCAGCCAAGGCTGTACAACAGGTCCGGGTGTGCAGGAGCAAAGAGGAGTCAGGGCCTGATGCTTTCTTACATGGGGTCTGGCCGGACTGCTGACAGGTGACAGTGGGGCTTGTATTAGGGAATCTGATGGTCCACAAAGAAGTGGGGCGCTATTATCAGGGATCAGCTCCGTACAGACTCGGGGACACTAGAAACATGTTCCATCCACGGCCCCATCCTGCTCCACTGATAACACACTGTCTTCCTGCCAGGGCAGGTGCCATGGAGAGGAACCCTGGCTGAGGGGTCAGCACCTTGGACCCACCTGCTACAGGAGCACTTTCAAGTCCTCATCCTGAGAAACCTGATGTGGCCACTAGGGGGCAAAGTGGGGTCTGTCCCTGGTGCCACTGCAGAGGGGAATGGGGAAACAGGCACCAGGGGCAGGGGAGGCCACGGAGGTGCTGCAGTGGAAGGCAGGGCTCTGGGTGCTGCATCCTGCCCTCCCTCCTGGGGACGCATCCGTGATTGAGACCTTCAACCCTTGGGGTGGACTCTCCTGGGGTCATTGACAGGCTTCACACAGGGGCAGGCAGGTGAAGTGTCTTGGCATGGTGACATGGCCAAGGCTTCCCACAATCTGGAAGCAATTGTCAACTACTGGCCAGACCTGCCCCGCCCAGTGACACACACACCCACACAGGCCTGGGATAGATCCATTTATTGCAACAATCGTGAAAATCAGACAGTGGCAGTCAGGGAGAAAGCCCGCCTTCCTCCTTCCCCTCTTCTCAGCCAGCAATACAAAGTCCCCAAACAGCCCCAAAGAGTGTGTAGAATCCGGTCACTGTATGATACCAGCGGCCAAGCTTCAGGGCTGTCATGCGCAGAAACAGGACCCCACAATGGGGAGGGGAGAGCTGAGTTGTGACTTCTGACCTCCAAATCATTGTTTTTTCTAGTGCTGGGGGGATATATCTGCCATCCTGATCCCTCGGATCTTGTGGAGAGGGACATTTCTTCCCCACTGTTTCCTGGGGCCTAGTGGGGGGGGACATCTTGGCCCCCCCGATCCCTGGCGTCCAGTGGTGGGGGGCCTCACTCTGGCCCCCCCAATCCCTGGCGTCCAGTGGGGGGGACTCTCTCTGCCCCCCCATCACTGGTGTCCAGTGGGGGGCCTCTCTCTGCCCCCCCCAATTCCTGGCGTCAAGTGTGGGGGGCCTCTCTCTGACCCCCCCGATCCCTGGCATCCAGTGGTGGGGGGACCTCTCTCTGGCCTCCCCCGATCCCTGGCGTCCAGTGGTCGGGGGGGAGTCTCTCTCTGTCTCCTCCCGATCCCTGGCGTCCAGTGGTGGGGGGGCCTCTCTCTGGCATCCCCCGATCCCTGGCGTCCAGTGGGGGGGGCCTCTCTTAATGGCACCCCCCGATTCCTGGCGTCCAGTGGTGGGGGTCTCTCTCTCTGGCCCCCCGATCCCTGGCGTCCAGTGGGGGGGGCCTCTCTTAATGGCACCCCCCGATTCCTGGCGTCCAGTGGTGGGGGGGCCTCTCTCTCTGCCCCCCCGATCCCTGCCGTCCAGTGGTGGGGGGGCCTCTCTGTCTGGCTCCCCCGATCCCTGTCGTCCAGTGGGGGCGGTGGGAGGAGTCTCTATCTGTCTCCTCCCAATCCCTGGCGTCCAGTGGTGGGGGGGCCTCTCTCTGGCGTCCCCCGATCCCTGGCGTCCAGTGGTGGGGGAGTCCTCTCTTAATGGCACCACCCGATCCCTGGCGTCCAGTGGTGGGGGAGTCCTCTCTTAATGGCACCCCCCGATCCCTGGCGTCCAGTGGTGGGGGACCTCTCTCTCTGGCCCCCCGCCAATCCCTGGTGTCCAGTGTGGGGGGGACTCTCTCTCTGGCTCCCCCCGATCCCTGGCGTCCAGTGGGGGGGCTCTCTCTCTGGCCCCCCCATCCCTGGCGTCCAGTGGTGGGGGTGCCTCTCTCTCTGCCCCCCCGATCCCTGGTGTCCAGTGGTGGGGGTGCCTCTCTCTCTGCCCCCCCGATCCCTGGCATCTAGTGGGGGGGGGGGGTCTCCTCTCTGGCCCTCCTCAATCCCTGGCGTCCAGTGGTGGGCGGGGTCTCTCTCTCTGGCCCCCCGGATCCCTGGCGTCCAGTTGTGGTGGGGGCCATTCTGGCCCCCCCGATCCCTGGCGTCCCGTGCTGGGGGTGCCTCTCTGCCCCCCCGATCCCTGGCGTCCAGTGGTGGGGGGACCTCTCTGGCCCTACCGATCCCTGGCGTCCAGTGGTGGGGGAACATCTCTGGCCCCCGGTTCCCTGGCGTCCAGTTTTGGGGGAGACATCTCTGGCCCCCCATCCCTGGTGTCTAGTGGGGGGGACATCTCTAGCCCCCCGATCCCTGGGGTCTAGGGGGGGAGACATTTCTGTCCCCCTGCTCCCGGGTCTAGTGGAGGGGGAAACTGTGCCCTCTGATCCCTGGGGGGCCCAGGGGTGGGGACATTTTTTCCCCGACATCTCTGGGTCTAGTGGAAGGAGACTTTACTGTCCCCCTGACATCCTGTGTCTTGAGATGGAGAATAGTTGTGCCTTCGCCCTGATCCCTGGTCTTGCAGGGAGGGATATCCCTGGTTGTAGTGGAGGGAGAAGAGCAAAGGGCGGAGGAAGAAGGCAGAACTCGGGTGGCGTGGGGAGGACGGGGCTCGGCTAGATCAATTGGGTGAGAGAGGCAGGGTGCTTAGGTGCAGTAAAATCGAGGTATCAGCGGGGTGTCAGGCTGCCAGTGGAGCTCTTGCTGACCAGCTGCATTTTCTGGATTTTATGCGGGTCATTACGGTACCTGGGTACCTGGCCACTCAGCCTGGCCACGCTGCCCTCACGAGTCCTGCAGCCTGAAAGGAACCCCAGCTCCCCCATATCGCCCGTGCCCACTATGGCACCCCCAAGTGCCCCTGTCCTCCCTGCCCTAAGCACATTCAGGCCCCAGTGGTCTGGGGCTATCTCCTGTAGCTCTGACATCTCCCCCTCTCACTTTCGCTGGGCGGAGAATCAAATCCATCTCTGATGGTGGGGCACAGGGTCACTGTGGGCTTGTGCTGTCTGGGGAGCCTGTGGGCAGTGAAGGGTTCCACACTGGGGTGAGGCTCTGGGCAGAGAAAGTCCATCCAGTCCTTGAGAGGCTTAGAAAATACCTGGAGGTTTGTAGGTCCTTATCCTGAGACATGGCCTGGCCACTAGGGGTGTGAACCCACGTAGCATTGGGGCAAGGTGGGGGGCTCTCCCTGGGGGGCACTGCAGAGGGGGTATAGACAGGATAGGCACCATGCGTGGGCAGTGACAGGCTCTGGACATGGTGAGACCCCACGGCACGGATTCCTCATCATCCAGAAGCAGGAGCCATTTCCTGGCAGGACCCGCCCCACCCAATGCCACACACCCACATGGCCTAGGATGGATCCACTTATTGAAATAGTCGTGGTAACAGGACGGTGGTTGTCAGGGAGAGTGGCCCAGTCCTCCTCCTCTCTCTCCTCTGCCACCAATTTATGATTTCCTAAACTGCCCCGAGACATGCCTACCACTCAGTTGCTCTGACTTCTAATGTCTGATGCTACAGTAACTTATTAGTCCTTGTTTCTGGCAATTTTTCAGGTTTTACTGTTATTATTCAATCTCTATTATGTATAATAAAGTTTCTCTTTCTCCTCCTTCTTCCTCTCCCTCTCTTTCTCTCTCTCTCTCTCTCTCTCTCTCTCTCTCTCTCTCTCTCTCTCTCTCTGAGCTTCTTAAAGTTTTCCATTAGCAATCCCTTTTTGTTAGGAAATTTTTTCCGTGGCCCCTGATTTTGAGGTATGTAAAATAAGGATACAAATATTTATTTGATAAATCATAAATAAATTTATTTGATTTTTTCTTTCTTTTTGGGTGACATCCAGCGATGTACAGGGGTTACTCCTGGCTCTGCACTTAGGAATTACTCCTGGCAGTGCTCGGGGGACCATATGGGATGCTGGGAATTGAACCTGGGTTGGCCGCCTGCAAGGCAAACACCCTACCTGCTGTGCTATCGCTCCAGACCCCTACATCATAAATAAATTTAAAGTAAAACAAGTATCTTTTAAGTTATGCAAACCCCGTGTGTAGTCTTGATCTACAGTTTAAGAAGCCAGGCCTGGTGCTCACACAAAGTGCTACCCTTATTTCTACACATATGTGAACAAAAGTGTGCACACATACATGCATACACATAGTCCATCTTCACTTTTACATACATGTGCACACACATAAACATGCACACTTATACACATGCACATACCGTACAATCCACACATCTATACACATGCACACACACACACACCATGTACATACAGTGCCATCCTCACATCTACACACGAACATAAGATTGAGACTTCAGGCAGGAAACGCAGGTCAGGGATGGGCCATTACCTTCCAGGTGTGACACCCTAGATTCGATCCCCCGTACTGAAGGGAAAATTGCAAGTTTGATAGAATGCTGGTGGAATATAGCTCTAAGTATTTTAGGCTTAACATTGGTTTGCCCTTTCCCCTTTGCCACGAGGAACTCCGGTTTATTACAGTGCTCGTAAGGCACTTCCATTCCGTTGTGTTTATCTATAAATTCTTCCCTATGCTCTCCTCCCCAACCAGTCAATCAGAATTTCACTCCTAATCAGTATCTTTTCCTTTGTAAGTTCAGATCCTTCTAGACACTGAAATTGTACTGTAAATTAATATTGCCTTTCTCCTCTCCTTATGCCTTATAAATAGTTTACTTTAAAGCAATGCCCTTCTTGTATAGATACAAGAGGACTGTTAACACTATGCTTTGTAACTTAGGATTTAATTGGCTTTGAATATTATTCACTGCCATGCATCTGCTTTCTCGACTTAAGACTCAGTTGCCCTTAGTTCCTAATACCCCAAAAGCAGGGTCCCAACGAGGAACTGAATGGACCCAGGGGAAGTGGTGAGCTACCCTGGTATCGAAATGGGCCAGGCCAAAGTGCCACGATTCTTAACTAAAAGTTAAGAGTTTGATCATAGACAAATGCTATCATGATCCAAAAGTAAACAACGAGATTAGGATCCTGGTAGGGGAGGCAAAGACTATTTGGCCTGAGCACTGTAGTCTGAGATCGAGATGGCCCTAGGAGGGCAATTCTATAAGTTTAAGGTATTTCTTACTGTATCCATACAAAATGATGTATGTTATATATGCTAATATGCTTGTTGGACAAAATGATTTATATTATATATGCTAATATGCTTGTTGGACAAGGAGAAGAGAAACACACTCATGGGATACCGCTCTAGGGTGGGTCGTCCTGCTCAGAGAGGATCTGTCCTAGGAGCAGCTTTCCCTGAGGGAAAGAATTCTACCCCTATTGATTGTGACCACACCTGTAATTGTTACCGCAATCCCTCATCCTGGGAGATATAATGAGACTGTAGAATGGGCAAGGGGAGGCAGAGGAGAGAGACCGGAGCCAATGGAGAGAGGATTGGAATAAACTGCAACTAAGACCAACCAGCCTGGCCCTCGTTTCCTTCCTTTGCCTGCCCATCGCCGTCGACCTCCCCGGGGTGGGGAAAGCAGGGTGAGACTATCAAACGCGGGTGGCGGGAGAGACAGAGCCGCCACCGCAGCTGTGCCCTTTTTGAGTTTACACATCTGGCGTCCCTGGGTGGGCCCGAACCACTAACCTTTCGGTTAATAGCCGAAGCTGTGCCCTTTTTGAGTTTACACAGAATGCTGCATGAGAACTCACTCCTCAGCAGACTGGAGCAGGGTAGTGTCCAGCCCTGGGCCCAGTATACACTGTGACTCAGACACAACAAGGCAAGTGGCAAAGCCTTTAGAGGCTTTTTCTCAAGAGGGGTCATTTACTCTATTTGTTTCTCCTTTTGTTTCACCAGGGGGTGCTGAGGACTCACAGCTGACTCTGCACTCAAGGGTTCTCTCCTGGAGGCTCCAGGGATCAAATGGGATATGGAGATCAAACACTCATCAACCGCATGCGAGGCAAAAACCTTACCCACTGGACTGTCTCTCTGGCCCTGAGGTGAGTAGCTTGACTTTAAAGTCTAGTCCAGTGCCATAGAGGAAAGGGGGATTTCCCATGGAGACAGCTGACGGCACCCTTTAAGTAGAGAACACGCTGGCTATTTTAGAATCCAGGTCCCTAACCCATGTGGAGGATGCTAACTAGGAGGAAGCTGTCTCAACCTTGCTATGATATTTCAGGCCAACTCTCTTCCCTCGCTGGCCTCCCGCTGATCCTGCCGGCTACACCAGCACAGGTTTCTGGTGCCTTCCAGATCTGAATCCCTGAGCCTACGATTTGGAGTGATTTTCTGCCAATAGGTTTGAGGGGCCAGAGCGTTAGCACAGCAGGTAGGGTGTTTGCCTTGCAAGTGGTCGACCCGGGTTCAATTCCTCTGTCCCTCTCGGAGAGCCTGGGAAGCTACCGAGAGTATCCCGCCCGCACGGCAGAGCCTGGCAAGCTACCATGGCATATTCAATATGCCAAAAACAGTAACAGCAAGTCTCACAATGGAGACGTTACTGGTGCCCACTCCAGCAAATCAATGAACAATGGGAGGACAGTGCTACAGTGCTACAGATTTGATGGCTAAGGGGATTAGGTTTCCTAGGTGGACAGCACCATCTCGTGGGCACGTGAGAGTAATACAGTAGGGACTGGTCAGACCCAGGGTTGATGCCTCTCCCTTAGTCCCACAGGAATATGCTGTTCCTCAAACACCATCCCTGGTCCATGAGATTGGCACCACCTGGAGCTTGTGAGGTGGCAGCATCTCCCCTCCTGGGCCGGATCCTGCCTCTTCACAAGGTACAGGTAAGTCTGTGCGCATCGTAATAAGCCTGAAAATAACTGCTTTTTCCAAAGGAGAAAAAGGAAGCCAATGAATTGGGAATGTTATGTTTCATCCGTATTCGACCAGCAAGAAACATGCAAGTAGCCCATTTAAATAAAATGAATCCTGCCCAGCTAACACAAAGGGGCTTGGCCAGCGACAAAGGTTCAGTTTCCTGGGAGACTGAACACCTGCTTTGCATGAAGGTTGGTCCCAACACCCCTGGGAGCAACCGCTCAATACAGAGATGGGAGTAACCCCCAAGCACTACTGGGAATGGTTCCCTACCCTCGGTCCCCGAAAATGTTCTTGGGAATTGATAGTTTTTTTTTCTTTTTGGGTCATACCCAGAAATTCTCAGGGGTTACTCCTGGCTTTGCACTCAGAAACTATTCCTGGCGGTGCTTGGGGGACCATATGGGATGCTGGGGATCGAACCCGGGTCGACCACGTGCAAGGCAAACGTCCTGCCCACTGTGCTATCACTCCGGCCCCGGGAATTGTACAGGTTTTTAAAAGGGAATCTTTTCACCTGGTAAGCAGGCATCTTCCAGAGAGAGGGTCACCTCTGAAACCAGTTCCAAACGCACCTGCATCATTTACAATATTAGTCAAACAACCCACTGGACCAGGGAAAGCAAAATTCCAGGCCAATCTGCAGAATTCTTGTTTTCTGGCCCCCATAGTCCCCTCCCCTCGAGAGTGAGCAGAACCTGGAAGATAATGGAGTAACATTTTAAAAACACGAATTTTGTAGGATGGCATTAAGGCCCCCAATCAGTTAACTTTTAACTTTTTTTAATGTCAAATGAAGTTGACTTTTTAACCTCATCAGCTGAATCTGAACTTAAATCTCAATTGAACTTTTAACTTAAAACTTAAATCTTTTTCAACAAAGGAAATTATACTGGGTAGACCTGATTTAATTCAGTGAACCCTAAAAAGAAATAATATCATTTAGCAACACACCCTCTCCTACTGGCTGAATCAGCAGCAAACTCATGCTAATGGAGAGGGGTTAAAAACTACCAATGGCCTTTTAGAGTTGTTTTAAGTTGCTGAATCATAAAATCTTTCAAAGCTGTTATTAATATATTCTGAGAACTAAGGAAATCTGTTCAAAGGATTAATGGAACATGTGTTAACATTAAATCAATATATTGGGTATCTCAGCAGAGAAACAGACATCATCAGATGTTTGAAGAACCAGAGAGATATTTGGAGTTGAAAGTACTGTAACTGAAATTTAAGACCAAAAAACTCACAAAGCTTCATGATGTCAACAGGTTTGAGATGGCAGAAGATGTGAAATGAAAAGCTTACTCATTAGACATTATCTAACTTAAAGAACAGAGAAAGGAGCAGCAAAAGCTAAGACGAAGACCATCCCATATTGACTTTTTAAAGCTCTTTTTCTCAAAATCTCAGTGAATCCCAAGGATGATAAACACAAATCCACTACACCTAGACATCTATTCTTTTTTTTGTTTTGTTGTTTTGGAGTGAAGATAGATGGTCGGCAACTACACCACCTCCGCTTTGCTGATGACATTGTTTTAATAACACCAAACATCAGCCAAGCGGCACAAATGCTGGCCGACTTTGACCGTGAGTGTGGAAAGGTAGGACTACAGCTGAATCTTACGAAGACAATGTTTATGAGAAACAGCCTTGTTCCTGATGCCCCATTCGCTCTCAACGGAACGACCATCTCCGAATGCAACAGCTATGTGTACCTAGGTCGAGAAGTCAACATGACAAATGACCTGGCACCCGAGCTGCGCAGGAGGAAGAGAGCGGCTTGGAACACCTTCAAAAACGTCGAAGAAATAGCTAAAAGGACGAAGAACCTCCAGCTCCGGGCACATCTCTTTGATTCCACTGTTCTTCCTGCATTAACATATGCCTCAGAGACCTGAACCCTACGCAAACAGGATGAGAACGCTATTCAGGTCTCCCAAAGAAGAATTGAAAGAGCTATGCTTGGAATATCACGTTTCACTCAAATGAGACAAAGAATCTGGAGTTCCGACATCCATCGATGATCAAGAATCAGGGACGCTGTCTCATTTGCCAAGGTGTCAAAAATCAGATGGGCTGGTCATGTAATGAGATTTAAAGACGACCACTGGACTAGAGCTGTTACCGAATGGATTCCACGGGATGTCAAAAGACCGCGTGGCCGCCCACCTACCAGATGGTCAGACTTCATCAAGGTCATGAACGATCGGTTTGAGGCTCTTCATGTTCCCAGAGCGAACAGATGCCATTGGGCTACACTAGCAGGCAACAGGGACAAATGGAGACGTTACTGGCACTCACTCGAGCAAATCAACGACTAACGGGAAGATAAGTGATTAAGTGATTAAGTTTTGGGGCACATCAAGAGATGCTCAGGGGTTATTTCTGGTTCTGTACTTAGGAATCAATCACTCTCGGTGGGGCCTGGGGGACCATCTAGGATGTCAGGAGATGAACCCAGGTTGCCTGTGTGCAAGGCAGTGCCCTTCCCGCTGTGCTATCACTCTATGTTTACACCAAGAGACATCCTAAACTGTTAAAACACACACACACACACACACACACACACACAGAAAAATCTTAAAGCAGCAAGAGAAAAATGACTCGCTACATATAGGCAAATGGCACATATATGGGTAATATAAGAGAATGTGGGGCTGGAGTGATAGCATGGTAGGTAGAGCATTTGCCTTGCATGTAGCCAACCTGGGTTCAATCCCTGGCACCCCATATGGTCCCCTGAGCACTGCCAGGAGTGATTCCTGAGTACAGAGCCAGGAGTAAGTCCTAAGAACTGTGGGAAGTGGCCCCAAAACAACAACAAAAAAGTAAGCAAAATAAAAAAGATAGTCCATGATATCACAGTGGGGGCGGGAGGGTTACAATTCTACTGATGCAAATGTGCTGTCTTTTACTGGAAATAACAGGAACAAGTTGAAAAGAGTGTGATAAGTTCAGAAAGCATATTATGGGAACCCCTGAAAAACACGGCTATGAAATCCACAGAAAACATTCTCTTCTCCACGAGACTGACAAAGAAGTGGGTGTGGCCTCCACCAAAATAAATAACTAAATAGCCTTTATTTTTTTCGTTTCGGATCACACCTGGCAATGCTCAGGGTTTACTACTGGCTCTGCACTCAGGAATTACCCCTGGCGGTGCTCAGGAGACCATATGGGATGCTGGGAATCGAACCCGGGTTGGCCGCATGCAAGGCAAACGCCTTACCCTCTGTGCTATCGCTCCAGCCCCAACTAAATAGCCTTTTTATTAAATATGTAAATACGTCAGTAATCTCTAAATGCCCAGAAGGAACCAATGCCAGATTCCTAGATTTTATCTATCTACAGGGAGGAAACACCCAACCCAGCGTGTGAGGTAGTACCAAGGGATGCAAAGTACATGCCGTGAGTCTGATTTCCTGGGAACTCATGCAGACATGCCCTGGGAACTACTGCAAGTACCAACTTGAATTATATACCTCTTTTCTAGAGGAAATAAAACAACACAATAGGAAAAATATAATAGAAAAATATTTGAAAATTTTAATTCCCTGAAAACCACAAGTGAACATTTGATGGTTACCCTTTGAAAACGGGGGTAATTGGGAACGGTGGCAAATGTTTCCAAACCAGTACCAAGTGCATTCACATTATGCACCGAATCCCACCCCACCTTAACCTTCGGCATCGGAGGCAGGCAGCTGAGTGGGCGCTCTGTCGGGGAGCCCGGCCCCTCTCTGCTGGGCCCAGGGGCTAGGGCCATCACTTCCGGTGTGCTCCCGCCTGGTCATAGCATCTGTTCCTGGAAGAACCACTGCTGACGGCTTGAGAGGGTGCAGTCCCATAAGAGTGGCACAAACTTGTCGTTGGATTCCTTCTCGGCCTGAACACATTCCTTCGACTGTTCGTGAAACAAAGAACCATCCTAGGAAAGATCACAGGCAATTTCAGAGAATGACAAGTGATTGCTCACAGGATTTTTCCTGAAAATGTGTTCTTGCAGGGCTGGATCAATAGTACAGCAGGGAGAGCATTTGCCTTGCACACGGCTGAACCGGGTTCGATCCCTGGCATCCCATATGGTCCCCCAAGCACTGCCAGGAGTCGTTCCTGATTGCAGAGCCAGGAGTAACCCCTGAGCATCGCCAGGTGTGCCCCCCCCAAAAAAAATAAAAATTGAAAATTATTTTTTAAAAAATGTGTTCTTGAGCCTGTGGATCTTTTTTTTTTGTCCTTTCAGAAATATATATATATAGAAATGTCTGCACTGGGTGAAGGAACCCAGAAGGTCTGGGGCACAGAGGTACAGCCTGTCATACAGCCTCCCTCTGACCCAAGAATCATCACCCTTCCAGACTCCACTTCTCATTCCTAACTGTAACATTTTTCTACCAGAAAATGTCCTCTACTTTCTTCTCATACATAGAATGAACCCTTTGTAAGTATGACAGAAGAATCTTCCCATCCCTGGGGCCAGGCTGAGAATGAATCCAAGGAAAGAGGACAGGTTATTGTTTTTTTGGGGTTTTTTTCCTTTTTCATTCTTATTATTTGTCTCCTCTTCAGTGCTCAAACCGTGCTCGAATGAGCCAAAGCTACAGCCGAATTACATATCTCCTCAAGCGTCCACAGCAGAGGGGGTCACAGCATGAGGGACCTAGTGCCTCTTGGGCCTGCATTCCCTGCCCGCTCCAAATCCACGGTGATGGAGAACAGACCCCAGCAGGGGTAGTGTACACTGCAAGGAACATTTCTGTGGGGTGTGGGATGCTCGGGTCCTCAGGGGTCACTTGTAGAGGGGCCTGGGTACCAGAGGTGGTGCCAGGGATTGAACCAGGGATGGCTGCCCACAGGACAAGCACCTTAGTAAATCCCTGCCTGGCCCTGTGCTACAAGTGACCACTCAGCGCCCCTGCCTGGGCTTGACAGCTTCCAAGGAAGCTGCCGGGTATCCACCGAGTCCTTCCTAGAGTTGGACAAAGCTATGGGTACTGCCCTCGTTTTATTTGGTTCACCTCTTAAGTTATTTATTTACTGGAGGGGGTCCTCCAGAGCACTCTTGGGATAGAAAACCGTGGGGATTTGGGCCAAGCAGGCCATCGACTTGAATGCTAAGACCTGAGGAGGTGATGCTTAGGTCCTGCAGTGCTGGGGGCCACCAGGGCCATCCCAGTGATGCTCAGGACCTCCAGGGCTGCAAATGGTGAAGCTCAGGAGGGGCCACGTGGGATAAATCCAGGGCTGGGTGTGTGCTTTGGTGACCCCTGTAACCATCTCCCCTTCCGCTCCCCCTGATTCCAGAGCTGGGGAAGATGGGGGTGAGATTTACAGAAGTAAAAGTTTCCCCACCACCCCAACTCTCCCCCCACAGGATCTGCCCTCACATCTGCTTTAAGGAGACCCCATTCCAGCAGCAGCAGCAGCAGCCCCCAGGTGAGTCCCAAGTCCCGCCCAGCCCCCAGCAACTCCAAGTGAACAAGAGAAGACAGACCAAGCATTAGGGATCCTGCAAGACAAAGGCCCCAACAGTTCCCCATCCCACCCCACCCCCATTCCCAGCGTGTCCCTTATCCCAGCATGCCTGGGGCCCGCTCCTCCCTGAGACTCCCGGGGTCTACTACAGCCCCAAGACTGACAGCACAGATGACACTGCCCACTCACGGAGCGCAGGAGGAAGTAGTGGTTCTCGGGGACCAGGTCCTGGCAGAGGTCCATGACCAGGCTCTCCCCGCCCGCCTCCACCGCCAAGCACCCCTCGGGCTGGTGGGTGTTGTAGTGGATCTCCTTCCGGGATGTATACTCGAAGAACTGCAAAGGAGCCGTCCGTGGGCAACAGTTACTGTCGGCCATGGAGGAATGGACGGACACCAGGCGGGATCAGAGCGCAGGGGCCAGGCAGAGAGCCTGAGTGTCCAGTCTTGAGGGTCTGTGAGTGCCTGGCCAGAGTTCCCCAAGGCCCCCTTCTCATGCTCTGCTTCTTCCCTGGGTGTTTGAGACCCCATGCTGTCCCTACCCTTGAGCTGGCCAGAAAACGGACGGTCTCAGTAGCCAAGTGGGCAACTCTGAGGCCTGAGCTGCCCTTTCTCTTCTCTGGGATTTTCTGCCTCTTCCCGGAAAACTCGAGGGAGTTTGATCCAAGGCAATGGCACCGTGGAATCACTAAAATGTCCTGTGCAGGCAGGAACTGCACTGCCAGGGAGAGGGCAGGCCTGGGTCACACAGGGAGACAGGGTGCTGGAATCGAGCCTCTCCGGCCAAGTAGGTGCCCTCCTGAGCACTACCTCCTGAGCCAACCCAGATCTGCAGGGTTTTCCTTTTTCTTCCTCTAACTGTAGGTATTGGTGCACGGTTAGTCATAACTGCACAAATGGGTTTCTCTGGGTCCTATCGGGCACTGCTTGATCCGTTTTCTATTTCCCAGATGTTCTACAATGAGTCTGTATTACCTTTGCACGCAGAGAATCAGTTCATCTCACCCCTCCAGAATTACATGGTGCAGGGCCAGAGGGATAATACAGTGGAGAGGGTGTTAGCCTTGCTGACCTGAGTTCAATCTCTGGCATCCCATATGGTCCCCTGAGCACTGCCAGGAGTGATTCCTGAGTGCAAAGCCAGGAGTAACCCCTGAGTAACCCCAGGTGTGACTCAAAAACAAAAATAAAAACAAACAAAGAACTACATGATGTGAACCACCAAGAGGCCAAAAGGCACAATATTCCCAAAAAAGACATCTGAGCATGCATGGATTATGCAAGAGGAAATCATCAAGTATAAACCATAAACATTCAATGATGACAACTAGTTAAAACACAGAAGCCAGAGTCTGCATAGGAGAAAGAGGGACAAGAAACTCATCTTCATCTGAAGGCGGTTTCTCCAGTTCCTCTCGGGCACATTTGCTTCACTTTCTATTTCTCAAATATTTTACAATGAGTCTCTATTACCTTTATAAATTGAAGAGGTCAAATATTCACTTTTTAAAAAACACACATAGATGTGCTGAAAGTAGATAAAGGACCAAACATAATGGCCTCTCAGTATCTGTATTGCAAACCATAATGCCCAAAAGCAGAGACAGAGTAAGAAAGAAATTGTCTGCCATAGAGGCAGGGGATGGGGGTGGCAGGAGGGACACTGGGAACATTGGTGGTGGAAAATGAGCACTGGCGGAGGGATGGGTGTTTGATCATTGTATGACTGAAACTCAATCATGAAAGCCCTGTAACTGTATACCACAGTGATTCAATAAAAAAAATTAAAAAACAACAACACACATAGATTTTCCCCAATTTCCCTCTTTAAGAGGCTCCCAAGACCTTGAACCCAGGGCCCCCTGCTGCCTTTTTCCAGAGAGAAGCGTCGCCTACCTGGTTCCGGCCCAGGCCGTGACAGGTGTACAGAATGACCTGGTGCCCCACAATCTGGTTTTCATCAGGAGGATTATAGTCAAAGCAGAGTCCTTGCAGTCCTTTATTCTGGAGCTACCAAGAAACATAAGGGGAGTTTCCAGTTCAGGTTTACACACAACTGTGTCAACTCAGGATGCTGCAGGAGGAGAAACAGGAAGTGAGAAGGGCCTGGCACAAGAACCAGGCCCAAAAGTAAGAGCATCTGGGACCTGAGCGACAGTACAGCAGGTCAGGTGTCTGGCCTTGCACATGGACAAACCCCAGCACCCCACAGGTCCTCCTGAGCACCGCCAAGAGTGATCCCTGAGCGCAGATCCAGGAGTACATCCCTGAGCACCGCCAGACATGGCCCCCAAACCAAAAATAAACAGATAAATAAGAGCTTCTGATATTTTTACCTATTATTAATTTATTCATTTTGGATTTTTTTGGGGGGGGAAAGGAGGGGAGCATCACATCTAGCAATGCTCAGGGCTTACTTCTGGCTCTGTGCTCAGAGATCACACCTGGTGGTGCTTGGTGGGGAATCCTATGGGGTGCTGGGGATAGTGCCCAGTTTGGTCACGTGCAAAGGCCTGAAGAGCATCATGTCCCATGATCCCCTCCAGGGCTGCGCTTGGACAAAAGAGAAATGCAGTGGGACGGGGTGGGGTGGGGATGCAGGAGACAGAGGCAGGGCGAGCAAGAGTGACACACTCTCTGGGGCAGACAGCCCACGGCGGCCTCCTGATCCTCTCAGCACCTCGGGAGACCTGGACACTTTACAGTGGCCAAGGATTTGAACGTGTTCAGAGCCCGCTGGGTGCTGACCAAAGGGCTTCCAGAATGGGGGAAGCAGCGTCGCCCAGCCGTGCAGCCCAGGAGAGGGGAGTCTCTACCTTGGCGTGATTTCTCTCCAGAGTGAATGGTGCACTGGGGCCAGAGAGGGTCTGGGGGGTGAGGGCACTTGCCAGGCAGGCAACCAAGCCCCAGTCTGACGCCAACACCATCATGAGTGACCCCTGAGCACCACCGGGTGAAGCCCAACCCCAACCCCCACAGCCCAAATACTTCCCATTTGTGTGCAGGGGTTTGGAAGTGGGGCGGAACGGGTGTTTAGGCCATACTTCGAGGTACTCAAGGGCCACTCCTGACGGTGTTCAGGGGACCACGTCTGGCACCGGGGATCAAACTAGGGTTGGCCACACAAAGGGCAAAGCTTAACCTTAACCCAGGGACTATCTCTCTGGGCCCCCCTCCAAACATTCCTTTTCTCTTTCTTTTGGTGAACAACAGAAGTGACTCTCCTTTTCCTGCCCCATCCCCCTCAACCCCCCCCCTCTGGTCACCAAGGACCCTGAGGTGGGAATGATTGATTGACCCAGACACTGAGACTAGGGTGAGAAGTGATGTTATGGGTAGAGGCGGTAAGGAGTCCAGGCAAGACTCAGTCTCCTCATGCACAAAATCACAGGCAGAACCTGAGTCTCGTTCACAAGTTTCCACGTGAGCGAGCTGAGAGCCAAACCCAGCCGGGGGAGGGGAAGAGCCAGGGGATGAACGGGAGGGCGGGGGCTGGGGAGCACAAGGGACCCCACCGAGGACCTGCCCCATGCAGGGCGTGGGGACCCTGCTGGCAGCCCCCCCGGGCGCAGCCCTCTCACCATCCCGAAGCAGCCGGGCCGGTCCTCGGGCACGTGCAGCTCAGGATACACGTTCTCCAGGAACCACCTGAAGTCCTTACACTTGAGCTTCTCACGGAGCTGCCGCCTCTCGGTCACGTCGCCAAAGGACTCCTGAGGGGGGTCCATGCGGTCAGCCTGAAGGTCCTCCACTGCCCCCCAATCCACCCCACCCCACCCCAGTCCTGGTGCTTGATGATGCCCCCAAGCCCCAGGTGTGCAGGTGTGGGTGGGTGCCCAGGGAGAGAGCTGTAGCAGCCTGGGTACCACACACACACACACACACACACACACACACACACACACACACACACACACACAGGGTTCCCCGTTGCCCAGCTCCAGCCTGGGGAGACCCAGTGCACCTCGATGGTCATGAAGCACCTAGGACATGACAGGAGCCCCAAACCCCCGGCCCTGTGGGCATCCCTGGACACGCAGCACTTCTTCAATGGGACAGATTGAGGAAGACTGGCTAAGGTAGACACGCACGCAAAGCCAAGAGACGGGGCTGGGATGAGATGAGATAACACACACATGCATCATACATGACCCATTTCTGGCACCACACACATACACACACACACACACACACACACACTCACACACACAGACATACTCTGGGTTGAAGAGATAGCTCAATGGTCAAGAGCACATACAGGAGGCCCAGGTCTGAGTCCCAGCACATCAGGGAACCCCCAGCACTGAGTCAGGGGTAGACCCCAAGCACCTCCAGGTGGGGGTCAAAAGTAAACAGGAACCAGAGAGCTCGTGCAGAGGGCAGGGTGCTTGCCTGGCAGGTGGCCACCCTGCCCTGGTCCCTGGCACCTCATTTGGTTCCCAGAAAAAATCACCAGGCGTGATCCCTGAACCAAGTACATACATTGAGGTTCGTGTATGTACTCCAGATTGAGGTGCTACACTAGGGACATCTCTGTCCCTCAGAGCACGTTGCCTACACTAGGGGACAGCTCTGTCCCCCAGGGCAGGTGTCTACAATGGGGGCTATGTCTGTCACTTGTTTGAGATGCCTTCAATGGGGGTGTGTCTGTCCCCCAAAACAAAGTGCCTAGGTTGGCGACATTCTAGCCCCCTGCAACTCCACAGAGTCTGTTGTAGGTGACAGTATCTCCCAAATGCCTGGGGTATTATGGGAGGCTCATTCCTGCCCCTTCCAGTGATCATGTGTCCATCGCGGCACACATGTTCCTTCTTCCTAAGCTGATGATGGGCATTTGATAGAACCATTTGTGTTTGTGGGCAAGACCATCGCAATGCTCTACGGTGCCCATTGGTGTTCCTCTCTCACTTCCATCTTTTTTCTTTGGGAAAAGTACTCCCCTGCTGCCAAGTGCGGTGGGGGTTTGACTAACTTCAGGGAGACCCATGAGTCCCAATTTTGGAGAAACTTTGGATGTTTAAATTCTTTTCTTTGGATTTACTACTATTATTATTACGATTTATGATTTCAGTTTCTTCCTGCACATATGGATGTGTTGGAGGATGTCTGCCTTGTTTACATGCAGGGTCTGAGGCTCAATGTTACTCTGTTTGGGTCATCTAGCTACTCCTAGCACGCAGCATCCCTACCATGGGGGCGAGTCTGCAACTGCTTTGTTTAGCCCCTTATCATAATATGTGTCCTTCCTCACTGGGGAGGGACAAAGGAGGGGAGAAGGGAGGGGGCGGGAAGGAGGAGGGTGGAGAGAAGAAGGGCGGGAAGGAAGGGGGAGGAAGGACAGGGTTGGGGTAGCTGAATAAGATTTTGACAGGGTTGATGAAAAATGGAATTCCAGGTCAGTAAGAATCCCAGTTTAACCATTGCTGATGCTAGGGGACAACATGATTTCCTGGCAGGTCACTTGGGGCCCTGGGCCGGGTGTCTGCGGGTTCCTTATCTCATGGGCATCACAGTCTGATTGATCTTCTGCCGACACAGGTTTTCTTTGTATTGGCTCACATTGCCCTTTGATCTAGGTGTGATTTCCATCTCTGGGTAACAGGGAGGATGGGGTGTGCATGAAGGTGTCTTTAGGAAGTCCCTTCTGACTGTCACAGGACACTTGGGGTTCCAAGGAAGGTGTGGCTGTCCATTGGTTCCCGAGCGGGATATTGGGGGTTGAGAGAACGCTGAGGAGGGAGACCAAGCGTTAGGAGGGGCAGCCACAGGGGTCTCCGAGCAGGTGTCATGCTTACCATGGCCTCTTGGGTGATCCGTTTGCATGCCAGACTCAGGGTTTTTACTTTTTGTTCCTTTGACTCGGTGCTCCCTTCCTCTTCCTTCACCATTGCACCAGCCTCCTTATCTCAAGGGCATCACAGTCTGATTGATCTTCCTCAGTCTTCATGGTCTATTTCCCATGATTGACATTCTGGTTCTGTTGGGCTGTGGAGCAGCCCTGTGGTCTTAGCCAACCAAGGGGAGGTGAAGTGGCATGGGGCAGGGCCCACCTGGCTCCACCTCCCCCGTAGCCCTGCCTCCTGACCCCCGTAGGTGGCTTCTCCCTCCTGGGACCCTGCTACTCACCCTTTTCAGGGTCTCTGCCATTTCAGGGGTGGAGAACTGCCGCTTCCAGTTCTCCTGCAGGGCTGACTGAGCAACCCCTGAAGGTGAAGAGAGTAGGTGAGGAGCAGGAGGAGCCGGCTGCCGCCTTCCTGCCCAGAGCCCACGGCCCTTCTCACCCGCGTCCCCATCAGCCCATGCCTTGTTGTCTCTAAATCTTCCTTTTCTTCATCTTTCTTGTGAGGCAGCTGCTCCTTCCCAGAGCCCAGGTGCTGTTGGGCGGTGGCCCAGTGCTGCAGGAAGGAGCTGTCGCTGCAGGTGCACTGCGCCTGCACCTGTGACAACCCTGGGAGTGCCTGTCGCCCAATCCCTGCCAGGAGAGGCAGGCTCAGACTCCCAGGCCCAGGCAGGCAGCACCTGGTGCAACCAGCCCTGATGTTCTTGCTCCCGGGGCCTAAGACATGGGGCCTCCCCGGGCAACTAGCCCTTGTCTCTTTCCCTGCTGCCACCCACATCCTCAGAACCATTTGGAGCAGGATGGGCCAGTCAACATCACTGGGAGGCCTCCTGCCCTGTCCTTTCCCCCGGCCCCATAATCCAAGTAGGTCTCTTGTCCTCCCAGGGGAACTTCTGGACAGGAAAGTCCAGACCCAAACATCAGAAGCCTCTCACGCCAAGAAAGGCTTCGGGCGGAGGGTAGCAGGCTTTCCAGAAGGGCCGTGCCCCAGTCTCAACAATCTGCCCCAGAGCTCAGCCAGCTGCTGGAGGGCTCATGGGGTGGGCAAAGGGCGTGGGAACGGTTCCCGACTCATGTTCCATTCCGTCTAAGATGCAGCTCTGAACCTAGCCCTGCTCACCCCACACCACAGCCCCCTCCGGGGATGCTGCCCCTGCTCCTGTAGACTCAGGTCAGTGTCCTCGTACCTCAGACGAACCTGCATCTTGCCTGGATCTGGTGGAAACTTCCTGACCTCCATTGTAGCTGTTCTTTCATATTCCGTAGCCCAGATGGAAGAGCTGGGGGCACCACGGGGCTAATGCACCTGAGAGAGGGTAGACAGTCAAGGCCCCCAGAGCCTTCACCCCACCACCAACTTCCTGGGCCCCCATCCTCGGACTTGGGGTTCCTCCTGCTCATCTTGGGGGGCTGCTCATCTCTCACAGCCTTCTGCTGCTTTGGGTTCCTCACAAAATCAATTCTTTTCTTGTTTGGAACCATTTGTGCCCGCCTGGCACTGCTGGAAGGGGGCACCAGGACAGGGCAGAAAGGAGGGTTCCAGACCCGGGCCCTACTTTTCTCTTCACGTTCATGCTCACGACATTCTGGAGGAGTGGATCCCCACCTGCTGCCCCACGCAGGGGGACACCGAGGTGTAGAGGGTCAGGGAGACTCGCCCAGCTCCTGCTCCCAGCCTGTCTCCCCATTCACAATGCCCCGTTCACAGGGCCTCTCCCTGGACACTCTAAGCCACCCCTCTGCCTTGCCCGCCCTCTACGTCACAGACTTGAAAGCTCTGATCTCGTGACTCCAGCCCCCACACTCACTCATCCAATCATACATGAAGCTCTGCAATGTGGGCTTCCATATTTTTAAAAATAGGTTTTATGTTGTTTTAATTCCTGTCTCCAGCTTGTTTCTCTGAGACTGGCCTGTTGAAATGGTAGGACAGCTGGAGAGTGGTTTAGGCATTCAGGGACCCTGCTTTGATTTCCCAGCACCACAAGGGAAGCCCTGAGCACTTGCCGGGCCTCACTCCTGAGTACAGAGCCAGGAAAAGCTCCTGAGCACAGGAGCTCTGGCTCAACGCCCTGCCCCCCAATAAAAGAACACCATGGGATTGGACACGTTGGGTGGGCATGGCCATGGCACCATGCCCCCTGCACAATCCCTGAATCTTGAGGTGGGGCACATTCGGGGGTGGGGGGGACGTGTTCCCGCAAGGAACCTCCTGGAAGGAATACCTCACTCTTTCCTTCCACCTATCAGTTTGAACATCCACCTGCTTCTTAGAATTGTCTGTCTCAGCCTGCGCCTGTCTCGACTATTGTTGAGCTCAGAGAATTGGGTCTCTCGCATCCCTCACTTCCCACAGGGGTGCATCTGGTATCCCCATCTCTCCCTCTCCCACACCTCATGTTTCTCAATTCTTCTTTTGCACGCAGCTTTTCAGCAGCCTGGGGGTCGCTGCCCTGTTGCCCTGTTGGGTCTGTGAACTAGAGGGTAGGAGAGGAGGCCGTTACATGGGGAAGGCAGAGTCAGGCCACAGGGAGTTCCCCCCTACCCCCCAAAAAAGTTATTAGGACTGAATCATTAGAAATCATTAGGACTGGGATTTGAGTTGGCCCAGTTTTCATTTCTGCATCCCCTCTCCACACATTCCAGGTTTCTAGTAGTGGAAGATATTTGTCCCCCTAATCCTTGGGATCCAGTAGTGGGGGACACCTCTTTTCCACTGATCCCTGGGTTCTAGTGGTGGGGGACATTTCTGTCCCCCACAACTCAAGTCTAGTGGTGTGGGATAATTCTGTCCCCCTAATCCATGGGGTCTGGTGATGGGGGAGTTTCTGCCTCCCTGATCTCTTGTGTCTTTAGGTGGCGGTCATTTCTGCCCACCTAATAATACCTTGTGTCGTTAGGGGGTCTGCCCCCCCCACACCCTGGTGTCTAATACTGAGTGAAGTGGGGGGGTGGAAGGAGAAGGGAGGAGGGAAGAGGGTGGGAAGGAGCAGGTCGGGAAGGACGGATGGGGCTGAATTAGTCGGATTCGGAGAGGGTAGAGTTCATGTGTGCAGTAAAATAAGGGGATTAATGGTGAGTAAGGTTGTCAGCTGAACTTGTGCTTACGAGCTGGATTTGTGTGATTTGTAGTCGGGTCACTCTGGGTCCCGGGTCAGGGGTCTGTGGCCTCCTGTTCCTCAGACAGAAATAGAGTCTCTTGGGATCCTCACACACTCTACTGTCCAGCAAGCCTAGATATGGACCGCAGCCTCCAGCTCCAAAGTCTTCTCACACTCCTCCAGCCGGTCTCCTTGTACGTAGCCTCCAGCTAAACAGACTTCAGGGTCTCAAAAACCTCCACTATGTTCGAAGGCCAAAGGGCTCCTCCTCCATGCTTCTGGCACAGGACGTACTTTGGAAGCATGTGTCCAAGGTCTCAGACAGCCAAGGGAGGTCAACAGGCCTCACCAAGAGGAAGCTCTGCTTCCTCTGCATCCCCGCCTCCTGAGCTCCATGGGGGTTGGGGGTTGTCTCCCACGTGAGGAACCTGTCACTCACTTTTCTCGGGGTATCCTTATGATTCCAGAGGGCCTGGAGCTGCTTTTCTCCTGTTATGTCTGACTGAGGAACCCTTGAAGGTGAAGGTACTAGGTGAACCAGCAGGGTGGGAGCCGGCTGCCCCCTTTGTGTCTGGGAGCCTGTGACCCCTATCTCACTTGGGTCTCCCTCGGCCCCCTGAAGGCTGCCTTCAGCAGAGCCTTCTGCCTTGTTAGCACCTGCTGCAGCTGGTTCATGAACTGCTTCTGCTAAAGCACCAGCTTGTGCAGCTGCTCCACCTTGGAACACAGGTGATTGCTGGCATCCAGGTGCTCTTGGATTGCAGTTTGTGATGCTCTAGGTAGCAGCAGAAGCTAAGCAATAAGGCCGCGGGCATTGCACCGTCTCGTCCTGAACCTGCATCTGTGGGTAGGACCTTGGCTGTGAGGACAGGCAGGAGGGCCGACCAGATCCCAGCCAGAAGATGCAGGAATCCGACACCCCCCCCCCCCACAGACCCCCGTGGGGTCTTTCTCCCAGGGCCTAAGAGATAGGGCCTCCCTCTGCCTTGAGCCCTTAATCCTACCTGGCAGCCTCCCCTCTACGAGGACCCTCTCTGTACAGTTAGGGCCAGTTTACACCCCCTCCCACCCTGCAGTGGGTGGCGTCCTGTCCTGTTCTTCCTCCCCTCACCCAAGGCGGGCTCTTGGCCTCACAGAGGGTCTTTCACAGCTCCTCCTGTCATTTCTCCTTATTCACCTTGTCCTGATTCATTCTCGCTGCAGTTGATCCAGGAGCTGATTTTGCAGTAGCACCTGCTGGTCAAATCGCTCATTCTCAGAGACTGATACTGGTCAGAGGCCACCTACCATTGCAGGAAATAGGGGATAGTTTTCCCGTTGCTCCCGCTAACACTCACCTGTTTGTCCTGCAATCCCACCTGTGGGCACAATGGTGAAAGTGAGGACAGGCAGCCGGGGTGTCCTGCTCTGGGTCCAGGGATGTGGAGGTCAGCACTGACTCCCAGGTCCAAGGCTGGCAGCACCTGGGCAATCTGTCCCCTGTACAAGCACCCAGGGTCTTTCCCCCGGGGCCTAATCGGAAGCCCCTGGGTGTCCCCATCCTGGAGAACCAGGAATCTTGGACCTAGAAGTGGGGTCTGGAGTTCATCTTGCAGCTTCTGGACAACACTCTGTCCATGGTGGCCCATTTGAAGGGCCTTGGGATGGCCAGGGAGCCCCATCCAAGCACTTTGCTCTTATCGTCTTCTCTATTCCTACAAACTACAATTTCTGTTCATCTTAAAGAGTCCACACCAGGCAGAGGTGTGGACCACATCTTGTGATTGTGGGTGTTCACAAAGATTGTTCCACAGTAAACTGGGTCACTGTGGGGGAGGGAGGCATGGGTTGGAGCTTATATTCAATCTTCTGCACTGCGTGATCACCCCAGCACCACGGGAGGAGGGCCGCTCAAACAAATAAACGCAGACTGAGTTCCAGTACTAGTCTTTATAGAACTAAAAAATAATAATAAAATAAATGGGGCCAGAGAGGTAGTACAGGCCTTGCACGTGTCTAACTCCACCTGGATCCCCAAAACCACGTGGTCCCCTGAGCTCTATCAGGAGTGACTCCTAGGACTCAAGGTCACCAGTAGTGAGCCCTCATGCACCCCAGGACTGACCACAAGCACGGAGCCCAGAGTAGAGCCCATGATCCACTGAATATGGCCCCCCACAATGGGGAAAATATTTAAGTAGAAATTTAGTCAAAGAAGATAGACAAATGGCTATTAGAAGCATGTAAAGAGGCTCAACACTACTCATCAGTAGGGAAACACCAATGTTCTGAAACAGTGGGCATTAGTGAATGCCATGATTAGAGTTCTGAAACATCAAGGTTCTGAAACAGTGGGCATTAGTGAATGCCATGATTAGAGTTCTGTATGAACCTTTATGGAAGAGGAAACTAAAATAAAAACTGAGAAGTTTCTCATACCTCACAGGCTTACATCTACACTCTAAATGACTAGCACTTAAGTGCTCTTGCACTTAAATGACTCCTCCCTCTGTTTCTCAAATTTCAAAGATTTCAACCCATTAGACCTTGGTCTCCATAAAAAAGGGGAGGATGAACACCCAGAACTCACTATTGATGAAGTTTCCTCTATCAAGTTATTTTTAGACAAAGTGCCTGATGATTCTAACCTGCCAGAGGTATTGGCATGGCTGGGGCCTGAAAAAGGGGAGTGTTCTGACCCCCTCCATGCTCTCACACTCACCAGGGGCCTGTCCACCTGGGTCCTGCTCCCTGCCAGCAGGAGAGGAGGTTAAGCCAGGCTAAGCCATCAGTTCCATCTCTCTCTCAGGCCTGCTGAAGGGACGCCAGCCAGAAGCCCCATAGGCTGAGAAGCGAATGGGAATTGTCTACCTCAGACCAGGGATGTTGAAAATGGTCATGTCCACTGCCTTGACTTTATAGTAATTGGCCATGATCTAACATGCCAGCAGAACTCTCTATCTGCTTCTCTGAGAGACAGACTAGGAGCAGAGTGTGAGGGGCGGGAAACACTGGGTGGTCTCAACAGCCGAAAGGGTCCAATTCACCCTGCCATATCACGCAACGTGGTGACCTGGGTTGGACCCCTGGCATGCCCTGGTGTCCCCTGAGCCCTCCATGTCTGCAGAGCCATGGGTGCAGAGCTAGGAGTAAGCCGTGAGCACAACTGGCTGTGGCCTCCAAACCAAAGCAAATCAAAGCAAAAATCAAAATCAAACACAAAACCCAAATAACTGAACCACTAGCCATGCTAGGTGTGCACTCTTAGCACTATACTATTTCCCAGCTTCTATGTTAGTTTTGAAGCTCTGTGCTCAGGTATCACCCCTAGTGGTGCTCAAGGGTTCATATGAGGTACCATGAATCACCCCAGATTAGAATAACACAAAGCAGACACCTTACTACCTGTATGCTAGATTTTGATATATTACATTTCCTTGCTTGCTTGTCTATTTGGTTTGGGGGCCACATCCAGCGGTGCTCAGGGTTCACTCCTGTTTCTGACTCAGGGATCAGCCCTGGCCATGCTCAAGGGGCATTCTATGGGATGCCAGAGATCGAACCCAGATAGCGCAAATGCCCTTCCCACTGTACTATCTCTCGGCCGCTCTTATCTTTTTCAAAATTAAATTTTTAACTGACTGTTGTTTTTCTGTACTGCATCCCAAAAGGAATGCACGTTTACAATGGTGCATGTAAAATTCACAAACATTCCAGCGAGTACCAAGAAGTCATGTATCAATTAGCACCAACCCCACCTCCCACTTCCCCTCCTCTTTTTGTTATTCTTGGACTTTTTTGAAGGGACACACCCAGTGGTGCTCAGGCCTCACTCCTGGCTCTGTATTTGTATGACTCCTGGTGGGGTTTAGGGGAACAGTTGTGTTGCCCGCGACTCTGGGTCACATCTGGGTCGTCTGTGTACAAGGCAAATGCCCTACCCTCTGGGCTACCTGTCCAATCCTGCAAGAGAGTTTTTCCTGAAAGAAAGTTACTTGGTAAGATGTGAAGGGAGGACATGTTCAAAAGAGAACGTGGGCTGAAAGAACTGACCGCAAACCCTAACTTGTAATGGCCTCTAACTGCCTATACTTGTCAGTCACAACTTGCCAGTAGGGAAGTTCCTTCGGTCTGTCTCCTATCCCCATTTCTATGCCATGAGAAGCTGACTGGTACCTCAGCGCTCTGCCTGCCACTGCCATGTGAGCCTCTTTCACCTGCGGTTGGGCGGGTCTTTTTTCATACCCAGCCGCCTGGTCCCAGCAGAACGCCAGGCAGCTTTGCCAGGTAGGAAGCAGCCCATTTTGCCACCTTAGGCTTTGCCTGTCTCTCACCTACTTGGGATCAGGGAGTCTATGGGAGGCTGGAGGGGCATGGGGAGGGGAGTGCTGGGCAGGTGCCAGCCCTGACTGGCGGCAGCTCAGGAGAAGTATTGGCATCTCAGGACAGTTTCCAATCCCCCAAATCCCACCAGACCTCCACCCTGTTTTTCAAAGTTTGTGGTGACACACTTATAACACTATGGATATTTTACCTGTCATGTCATGGTTACCCAGGCCTGGCCATTGTGAAGATGTGAAACCAGGCCAGTTTAGTGAACCCAGGTGGCCTCGGGCCTTCATCTTCTGTAGGAGTGTCCTGGCAGGCAGGAGTTAATCCCATCCCTATTCAGGGTTGGAAGACCTCCCGATCTTCAGGACCTGCCTGGACACTCAGACTGTGGTCAGTCACTGCAGATCTGCAGATCCCTGGTTGTCCATAGCAGAGACCATTCCCAGTTCTTCTGTCAGCAAAACTGCCTGAAATAACAATTCTATTTTTGTCCGAAGTTGAAATCCTTGAGTGTTAAAAGTAGACAAAGAGATATTCCTGATACCCTTTCAGTATCTGTATTGTAAACTGCAAAAAGGGGGACAGAGAGAGAGAGAAGAAAAGTGTCTTACCATAGAGGAGGGCCTGGGTTGGCTGGGTGAGGAAGGATGTTGAAGGGAGGGAAACTGAGGACACTGGTGCTGCGAAATGTGCACTGGTGGAGGGATGGGTGTTGGAACAAAGGATGACTGAAATCTAATTATGAACAGCTCTGTAAAGGTCTAGCCACAGTGATTTTATGAAAATACAATTTTAAAGAAATGAATGGCTTATATTTGAAGTTTTCAAAGGACATGTGTAGTACATTATCTGCGGTAAAATCCGGAGCTTAGCTGAGGCTTTGGGATCATTACAGGAGCAGGGACATTGGGAGCCAGATTTGAGTTTAGAGACAGTCCATGGTGAGCAGAGCAGTGGTTCAAACGTGTCCTGCTTTGAGGATCATTCAACATGTCATTACCTGATTTCTGTTTTTAGATGATATTGCCTTTAGGTTAAAGAGGAACTTTGTAGGGGTATCATAAATCACAAACTAATATCACTTGCTTTAAATATGGAAATGGAAAAACTTAAAGTTGTGAGAACAATGAAAAAGAAGCAGGTGGACCTCAAACTGATATATGGAAATGAAGAGCAAGTCACGCCTGCCAGGAGGTGAATTTTGACCTGTGGGGCACGTGCCCCCCACAAATGTGCTGTGCCAGCAGAGACAGTGGTGGGTGCAAGAAGTGCAGGTGGTGCCCTGGCCATGACTGCCTCCACGTGTCCACTCCCGTGGTGTTCTATTATTGGTAGCTGGGTACGGAGCTGGGCCACAGGCAGCAGTACTCAGGTGCTTTTCCTGGCTCTGTGCTCAGGAGTGAGGCCTGACCCTGCCCGGAACTCTGTGCAGCTGGGGATTCAAAGCAAGATCCTGGGGTCTCAGACCCTGCCCCAGCTGTACTACCATTCACATCACGCCCTGCCCCATGTTTGGGACAGACCAACAAGCTGAAAGAGAAGAATTTTACAAACATACATATATATATTTTAAAACATCATATATATATACATATTTTGCTTTTTGGGTCACACCCGGCAGTGCACAGGGGTTACTCCTGGCTCATGCCCTCAGGAATTACTCCTGGTGGTGCTCGCAGGACCATATGGGATGCTGGGAATCGAACCCGGGTTGGCTGCGTGCAAGGCAAACACCCTCCCTGCTGTGCTATCACTCCAGCCCCACATATTTTTAAAAAATCAGAATGTGGGGCTGGAGCGATAGCACAGCGGGTAGGGCATATGCCTTGCATGTGGCCGACCCAGATTTGATTCCCAACATCCCATATGGTCCCCTGAGCACTGCCAGGAATAATTTCTGAGTGCATGAGCCAGGAGTAATCCCTGTGCCTCAACCGGGTGTGACCCAAAAAGAAAAAAAAAAACAGAATGCTGCACGGGAGAGCCTCATACTTGTTTGGGTTAGTGAGTTTGGGGGTTGGGGTCATGGGATCTTGGTTTCAAGTCTGATATATATGGGGAGGGGCAAGGCAGAAAGGGGTGGCTTAGAGTATCCAGGGAAGCGCCCTGCGAATGAGGCATGGGGAAATATGAAGAGACAGGCCGGGAGCAGCAGCTGAGAGAACCTCACCCACCCTCTGCACCTCAGGGTCCCCCTATGTGGGGCAGCTGGAGGGATCGGGGTCTGCTGTCCACTCCCCAGAATGTTATGAGCACAGAAATGCAGAGAGCTCTAGGGGCAGGACATAGAACGCTTGTTTCTAGTTGTCCCTAGTATCCCTTCCAGCACTGCCAGGAGGGCTCCAATGGGTCCAAACCAGGAAAGAATCCACTTTGTAAGGGGCACGGAGCAGCAGATGGCGGTGAGAAATGAGCAGCCCCCGAGATGAGCAGGAGGAACCAAGAGTCGGGGCTGTGGACCATGAAGTTTGGGTGGGGCTGAGGGTCTGGGGTCCTTGACTGTCTGCTCCCTCTCAGGTGCACCGACCCTGGGGCACCCACAACTCAGCCACCTGAGGTCCTGCTTATGACAAGCCCCCAAGTCCATTTGGGGGCCAAGAGGTTCCAGGAACAACGGGTAGGGAAGAACTGCAGATGCGAGTGGGGACTGAGGGGACTGAGCTGGGGCGACAGGAGCTGGGGGCAGCGCCTCCTGCAGGATGAGGACTGAAGCGTGGCCTGAGTCGGGCGAGGCTCGATCTGTGTCTCAGCAACAGTGGGCAATATTTCCCGCATCTTCACTGCGAGCCCACGAACAGCTGCCGAACGCCAAGAGTTTTGTGAGAGGGTACAGGGGTCTGCTGGCCATCAGCTCCCCTCCACACAAGGCTCTTCTTGGGGCATGACATTGCAGCCTTCTGGGCTGTGACTTTCCTGGTCTGTGAAATGGGCTGGTAAGGTCAAGAGCCCGCGTTGAGTTCTTGGGAGGTAGGACAGGCCAGGATGCCAGCCACTGAAGGGTTGTGGGGGTGCGGACTGGCACACACTGCACAGAGAGGGGTCCTGGAGGTGGGAGGCTGTGGGGTAGGATAAGGGATGGAGGCAGGGAGAGATCCCATGTCTAGGCAGGTGCTGTCTAGGCATTGGACCCGGGAGTAAGTAACTGAGCCCTGCATCTCCTGGCTGGGATCTGGACGGTCCTCACGCCTGTCCTCACTGCCAATGTCCTGCCCCCAGGACGATACAATGCAGTAGACAACTGCAATCCAACAGGATGTGCATGCCCACCGCCACCTGGGTTCCAAGGCTGAGCAGCTGCACCAGGCGGTTCTGCAGGAGAAGCTGCTCCTGGTCCAGCTGCTGCAGCACCTGTCAACGGAGCAGGCCCAGGTAGAGGCAGACCGTGGAGAGGGCGGGGAGGCCCAGGGGTAAGAGGGGCACCGGAACAGGGAGTCCCGCAGCCTCCCTGCCTCCTCCCCTAGTACCTTCACCTACAGGGGCCCTAGGTCCGGGACTTCCTGTCTCAGGCCCTGCTGAATTCACACAGGAGCCCTGGAAAACCGTGAGGGTTGGGGTTCCTAGGAGGGAGAAACCAGGTTTGGGAGTCAGGGGGTGGGGCTGCCTGGGAGGCGGGGCCAGGCGGGCCCCACCCCTGGTCACTGCACCCTCCGCGGTTGGCTGAGACCCAGCGGCTGCCTGACAACCCATCAAGAGGGAAAACACACTGGGGTGGAGAGGGAGATGCTGGAGGTGTGTGAGACCACGAAGACTGCAGCTGGAGGCGATGGTGAAGGAGGGGAAAAGCCGACCCTGAAGTCAGTGAAGGAAAAATTTAAAACTCGGAGGGGTTCAGGTGAGCCAGACCCAGGTCTCATCCCAGGGCCCTTCCCCAGCCCATCTGGCCGGGCCCTCCTTGTCACAGAGACCCTGGCCTCATGGCCCCCTGCCCCTGGGCGGGGCCTGTCTTGCTTCTTCTCTGGCCCCGCCCCCAGCAGCACCTCCCCCACCCAGGAAGGTGCACCCCACCCACCCAGCTGCAGCTCCTGCTGCATTTCTTCCGAGTTTTCATGCACTGCCCCATGCTCTCGAGGCCAGGGCTCTCTGGATGTGCCCAGCTCACTGGAACACATCAATGTCTGCATTGTATGCGCTGTTCCGCAGAGGGGCCAGCAAGCACCCCCAGCCCCTCACTGGGCAGCCTCCGTGCCTCCCTCCCCAACCCCTCCCCCCCACCTCCCATTGTCCAAATAGGGCTCACAGGCTCACATGGGACCTTCCACTGACCTCACCAGCCCATTTCCCTGGCAGGCTGGAAAATCCAGCCTTAGAGGGGTGGAACGGCTTTACCCTTGGAATTCAGCCCTACCCCCCCTCCCCCCCAGCCCCCGCAGTCGCAGATCTGCCAGTTTTGCTTTTTCTCCACATTTCTCCACGGACCCTTCAGGCTTGGGATAAAAAAACCCCACCGAAGGGGTTTGGGAGGGCTGGGGAGGACGTTCAGTTCAGAGAATTCCTGAGCCTCAACCCCAGCTGGCAAGCAAAAAGTGGGCTCTGACATTCACTAACTCGACCAAGCCCTCCCTTCAGAGGAAGAGAGGTGACCAGTGTGGAGGTATGGAAGAGGCATGTCTGGGGGACAGCTTGCCCCCGGGTTCCTTCCCGCACAGAAGAGGCTTCGAGGGTTCCCCTTCACATTCTCTACCAACCCCTTTTCCAAAGGACACCCCACCCAGATGGGGGCTGTCTTGGCAGCATGGACACAGGGCACCCTACTCTCTCTTTTTTTTTCCTCCATGTTGCTCTTCTCCAGAATGAATGATTTTGTTGTTGTTGTTGTTGTCTCCAAATGAATGATTATTTTTGTTGCTGTTAATTTTTTTTAAAATTTCTGGGGCACACTCAGCAGTGCTCAGTGGTTGCTCCTGCCTCTGAACTCAGGGATCTATCTCTCTTGGAGGGCTCAGGAGACTAGTTGAGGTGTCAGGGTGCATTGGGAGTGTGAGCATCAGGTGTGTGAGGCGTGTGCAGGAGGAAGAGTGAACAGGCAGCCCCTTGAGCAAGGCACAGGTGGCAGGGCAGAGCTAAGGGCTGGGAGCTGAGGCTAAGCCGAGAACCTTCTCATTCTTGCAGTGGTCAGCGTGGCCATGACCGCTGGCCCCATGTGCTCCCCAGGCCTTCCACTCACTGGGTCTGCTACCCTCCTCCAGCCCAACGCTTTACCTGCCTGGACCCCAAAGATGTGTTTTTCTGTTTGTAAACTGCACCAGGAAGGAACCAAGCCCTGTTTGCCTTGAAATGGGCAGATCTAGAGACAGGCAGGGAAGCTTGGTCACTGTGGACCGTTTTCTCCAGGTGCAAGAATGCAGCTCCCTTGTTCAGGGAGGTCCTGGCTATGCCCTGGGCAGCCCTATAGTGTCCTGTCCTGCAGTGCATTGAGGATGCAGTCCTGGCAGCAGAAACCCAAGGGCCTGATGCACATCTCTACTCCTACTCTTGGAAGAAAGCACATTTAGAAATAAGGACTCACCAATGTACCCCCCCAAAATCCCGCTCTTCCCACAACAACCAAACAGCACTGAATTCAGCCTCAAAATTGGACTCCACAGAAAGAAAGGGACAGACATAGAAAGATTGCATTCATCTGGGGAACATAAAGTACAAAATAGGAGACTAACACCCAAGAATAGCTGAGATAGGTACCAGGAGGTTTAGGTACCAGCCACACATGTTAGGGGAAAAGGCAGCTCAGATAGAGAAGGGAGCACCAAATAAAGGGTGTTGGGAGGATCCTCCCAGGATGGGAGATGCATGCTGAAAGTAGACTATAGACCGAACATGATTGCCACTCAATGCCTCTTTTGCAAACCACAGCACCCAAAAGGAGAGAGAGACCAAAATGGAATGCCCTGCCACAGAGGCAGGGTGGGATGGGGGAGATGGGGGGTGGGAGGGATACTGGGATCAGTGGTGGTGGAGAATGGACACTGGTGGAGGGATGGGTGTTCGCTCAATGTATAACTGAAACCCAGCACAAAAATTTGTAACTCTACAACTGTACCTCATGGTGTTTCACTAATAAAAATTAAAAAAAATAATAATTCCACAACAACAACCAAAAAAAAAAAAAAAACAAAATTGGACTCTGGGGAAGAGGAAGGAGTTGAACCTCTTTGTTCCTGAGAAAGGGCCCCAGGCTCCAGGAGTCCTGAAAGAGACACTTGGGCTCCTGGCACAGACTGGGGACAAAGATCTCTCTCTGAGGCCTGTGAATGGTCACTGTGCCTCTGACCTCCAGCTGCTGCTGTCCTGCTGGTCATACTGAAAACAATTCACCCCAAACTTCCCCATTCAGCGATGACAGCAATGAATTTCAGTGGGCATGAGCGGCTACCAAATGCCTGGATGGCACAATATCGTGGACTGTTATATAAAACCCCATCAAACTTTTGCAGCTGGACAGATCATGCACGCTGCCACCTTTCTGCCCTGAGAAAAGTCCGCACCCCCTCCCACCTTGTCTTTCAGGAAGTGCAGGATGACATCTATGACTGTCCATGGGCAGTCTCCTGTGACTGTGGAGGCTCAGGCACAAAATTTCCAACTGTGGGCTAGTGTTGGGTGAGGACTGGAAGGAAGAAGCCCTCCAAGTGCCCCCTCCCCGCCCCAGGAACGGACCCTTTTGCAAGGTCCCTGAACCCCACGGCTCTCACAGCGGCAGGTATCATGCCCTAGACTCACCACACTCAGGAAGACACAGGGGTCCCAGAGAGTGTTGGCAGAAGAGGGGACCTGCTTGGTATCCCACTGAGCAGTCAGCCTCGCCCTGGCCGTGTCCCAGGAGCTGCCTGTCAGCGCAGTGCGGGAGCATGAGGATCCCACGCGGGCCTCATCGGGTCTCTGCTGTTTCCTAGCCTGTGACAATTTCTCTCTTGCATCTACAATGTGGGGTCCCGCCAAAATGACTCTGGAATTGATCTTTTTATGTGGGGTTGAGGGCATTGATTGGTCTAGGATGTTGACTCCCAAGTTCCAGGTAAAGCCCATATGTTTCCTTTGGTTTTCGGCATGTGGCTCAGTGAGGATGTTGGGAATTTTCTGGTGTGAAACTATGTAGACAGAAGGGCATCATTTCCCAGACCAGACTACCAGTGAAATGTTAGTTTTTCTCTCCTTGATGGCCTTGATATGCTCTTGGGCTCCTGGCAAAGAGACCCCTACACGGACACTGCTTGATGCTTGATGCAGGAGTCACAGGTGGGTCCTGATCTCATCCTGGACATTCATCTTACTAAAGCTTCAGTTTCCCAGTGATTGTCCTTGATTCAATCATTCCCAAATGTGCATTACGTGGAGGACCTTGGATGGACCTCGGACAGGCGCCAGGCCACCCTGATTTGGATAAGGGAAGGCCTAAGGTTCCACATGTGATATGGTCCAGAGTACAGCATGGGACAGTCTCTGGCCAAAAGAATGGTCAAGGACCCCTTGGGCCTGGGATTGGCAAAATAAAACTGGCCCCAGGAGTGGAGTCTGGGGAGTAGGAGCAGATGACATGTGCCCAGGAAAAGCCAACATATCGGACCTTTCATGCCTGACTTTACAGGAGCCATTGAACTCAATTTGAAGTGACAGATTAAAGGAATCTGTAATTCTCTTGCTGAGCGTATGCAAGATGACAGGCAACATTGATGAGAAGCAAATTTCACCATTGCTGTAAACGTTTAACACAAAGGAGGTGAGGAAACAGAAACATCTGCTCAGCAACTTGTCACCGTGTCCAATTGTAGAACCGTGGGTCTTCTGGCAGGGAGAGCTGGAGGCATGCTGGGTGTGAGCAGGGCAGGAAACGCTCGGGCACTGAGGGTCTGCCCCAATGGCACTGCTGCCAGCACCTAGACTAGCCCTGGTCTCCTTGGTCACAAATACTAACAGTAATAGAAATGGGGAGTTGTGCTGAGCCCCAGGGTCGACTCTGGTGCACTGAGCAAACACCATGGATTGCCTGAGGCTGCCAAAGCAGATGCAAACTCTGCAGGGGCCCACAGAGACCAGGCAGGGGAAGGAGACAGAGTCTGGGTGGGGAGGCGGGGTGCGGGGCAGGAATCCTGACAAAGGTCCCCAGCAAGTGCAGACCTGGGCGCTAGTTTCATCTTGATTGACAGTGACCCTTGATGAGCATGGTGTCATTGAGAATATACCCTGGACGGTGGGATCCTGAAGTGGGGGTGGGGCAGGGGGGGATGTGCCTGCTAACTGTGCTTTTCTCATTTGTCTGAGCAGCCCAGAGGTGAAAACACATCACCCCACCCCCAGGGCTGATTCTGGTCTCCTCGCTGCTCTGGGTGCCCCAGAGGCCAGATGGGGGCTGTGGTGACTGGGAACAGGCAGAGGGTCTCTAACTCAACTGGCCACCCAGGTAGAAAAACTCCTTAAGGTCCAGAATGCCATGGGCAGTAAGGGTCCAGAACAAAACTGACTCCCTGGCCTTAGTTGTCTTTCCAATCTATGGGCCCTGGGCCTGCTCAGTGCCCAGCAGGGAGGAAAAGGTGTTTCTCCAATGAGGACTGAACGCTGCTCTACTCCAATCAGTCATGGGGGGGGGGGGGTTTGAGCCATTTGAAAGAATGAATTCAAGATGGGGGAGGGAGCTGGAGGCTGGTCAGGCCCAACTTTGGTCAGATTTGGCCACTGCTGAGGGCCTCACTGTAGAATGGACATCTCTCAGAGTCAGGCCAGAAATGAGAAACAATCCCAGAGAGTCACTCATCACTGAGCATCGCCAGAAGATTAACCTGCAGGTGCTAGTTTGTCAGGATCAGCCGCAGCGGGGTGAGCTAAGGGGGGCTCGCAAATGATTCTGTCTGCCAAGCCTAAGGGGATGGAACCAAGGAGACCACAAGAGGCAGAAGCGAAAAACTAGGCAGGACCTCTGAGAGACCCACTCTAGGAGGTGGACAAGATGGATGGGTCAGGAATCACCAAATTTGACAAGAATCAAATATGAAGTTTGCTCTGACAAAATGGTGACCAAAACCAAATGGCAACTGGCTGAGTGGACAGCAACATTCCTGGAGTCAGAGATCACCTTGTCCCAGGTGAGGAAGACAAGATTTATCGCCCATGTGGTGACAGGAAGCCACCAGGCTTCATTCCAGGTTCCTTACTATTGACCCACGAACAGATGCCTAGGACCAGACCAAGACAACTTCAAAGCCCCCTTATTCTAACCCAGGGCACGGGTGTACCATTGCCTCACCTGAGGTTCGGAGAGTCCGCCCGGGAGCGCCCCCAGTAAGTTACTCCTATTTCCTTAATTTTATTTCTATGTCTCTGTCCCTCTGTCTGACCCGGATGCGGTTCCTAAATCTCTCACCGAGTAAGAGAGTGAGAGCAGTTTGCCCGAGCAGTGATGGAAGAGGCTCACGGGAACGCTCAAACAATGGAGCTAGAAACTGGAGTCACCACTGTGGGAGCACCTGAGAGCACTAGGCACCACTGCATGTTAGATGAAAGTTGTTACCGCAGAATCGAGGTAGCCTGAAAACAACCGACATAATTATGCTCTGACCTGCTAATGCCCGTTTGGGGGTAGCTGGATAGAGCCTGCACACATGGAATACACTGGGGTGCTTCTGGTAATCTCTTGGGTGCCACCTGTGTCTTGGTGAGACTCTGTAAGATCCTAAGAGGAAAAACTCCCAAGACAGTCTTTCAATGTCCAGGGAGAACAGCTCGCCCCACCGGCAAGGGTGGATAGGGGTGAGCCGCTGATCCCCACAGTCTCTCAGCTCCCCAAACCTCAAGGCAAACCTGGACTTGGTGTTTCCAGAGCCCAGGGACCCAGAGGCAGGACACGGGGAGCTAAGCCCAGAGCCCCAGTAGTCGCTGCGAGAGGGTGTGCAGGACATGTGTGAGGTGTGCAGAACCGTGAGAGTGAATGGGCGGCCCCAGGCCCATGGTGCAGGTAGAGGGGCAGGGCTATGAACTGGGCACCGAAGGGTAAACCAGGAGCTGCCTGTGGCTGCCCTGGCCAGCCTTACCAGGAGTGTGACTCCCAGTAGCAGTGTGACTGGCAGGAAGGGGCATGGCTGACCAAATTCCTGGAAATGACTGGAACAGGATTGCTCTTCCTTCTGAGGCTTTGCCATCTGGTCTGACACATGGATCTGGACACACTTCTTGTCACCAGTAGAGTGTCACTCAGCCAAGGCTGTACAACAGGTCCGGGTGTGCACGAGCAAAGAGGAGTCAGGGCCTGATGCTTTCTTCCATGGGGTCTGGCCGGACTGCTGACAGGTGACAGTGGGACTTGTATTAGGGAACCTGATGGTCCACACAGAAGTGGGGCGCTATTATCAGGGATCAGTTCTGTACAGCTCGGGGACACTAGAAACATGTTCCATCTCACAGCCCCATCCTGCTCCACTGATAACACACTGTCTTCCTGCCAGGGCAGGTGCCATGGAGAGGGACCCTGGCTGAGGGAACAGCACCTTGGACCCACCTGCTGCAGGAGCACTTTCAAGTCCTCATTCTGAGAAACCTGATGTGGCCACTAGGGGGCAAAGTGGGGTCTGTCCCTGGTGCCACTGCAGAGGGGAATGGGGGAACAGGCACCAGGGGCAGGGGAGGCCACCGAGGTGCTGCAGTGGAAGGCAGGGCCCTGGGTGCTGCATCCTGCCCTCCCTCCTGGGGACGCATCCGTGATTGAGACCTTCAACCCTTGGGGTGGACTCTCCTGGGGTCATTGACAGGCTTCACACAGGGGCAGGCAGGTGACGCGTCTTGGCATGGTGACATGGCCGAGGCTTCCCACAATCTAGAAGCAATTGTCAACTACTGGCCAGACCTGCCCCGCCCAGTGACACACACACCCACACAGGCCTGGGATAGATCCATTTATTGCAACAATCGTGAAAATCAGACAGTGGCAGTCAGGGAGAAAGCCCGCCTTCCTCCTTCCCCTCTTCTCAGCCAGCAATACAAAGTCCCCAAACAGCCCCAAAGAGTGTGTAGAATCCGGTCACTGTATGGTACCAGCGGCCAAGCTTCAGGGCTGTCATGCGAAGAAACAGGACCCCACAATGGGGAGGGGAGAGCTGAGTTGTAACTTCTGACCTCCAAATCATTGTTTGCTAGTGCTGGGGGATATATCTGCCATCCTGATCCCTCCGATCTTGTGGAGAGGGACATTTCTTCCCCACTGTTTCCTGGGGCCTAGTGGGCGGGGGGGACATCTCAGCCCTTCCGATCCATGGGGCCTAGTCGGGGGGACATCTCGGCCCCCCATCTGATCCCTGGCGTCCAGTGGGGGGGCCTCTCTCTGCCCCCCCCAATCCCTGGCGTCCAGAGGGGGGCCTCTCTCTGGCCCCCCCGGTCCCTGGCGTCCAGTGGTGGGGGGCCTCTCTCTCTGGCCCCCCCGATCCCTGGCGTCTAGTCGTGGGGGGGGCCTCTCTCTGCCCCCCCCCGATCTCTGGCGCAGAGTGGTGGGGGGCCTCTATCTCTGGCCCCCCCCGATCCCTGGCGTCCAGTGGTACGGGGGGGCCTCTCTCTCTGGCCCCCCGATCCCTGGCGTCCAGTGGTGAGGGGGCCTCTCTGGCCCCCCCAATCCCTGGTGTACCGTGCTGGAGGGGGCCTCTCTGCACCCCCTGATCCCTGGCGTCCAGTGGTGGGGGAACATCTCTGGCCTCCCCCGATCCCTGGCGTCCAGTTTTGGGGGGGACATCTCTGGCCCCCCATCCCTGGCGTCTAGTTGGGGGGACATCTCTAGCCCCCCCGATCCCTGGGGTCTAGGGCGGGAGACATTTCTGCCCCCCTGATCCCGGGGTCTAGTGGAGGGGGAAACTGTGCCCCCTGATCCCTGGGGGGCCCGGGGGAAGGCACATTTCTTCCCCCACATCTCTGGGTCTAGTGGAAGGAGTCTTTACTGTCCCCCTGATATCATGTGTCTTGAGATGGAGAATAGTTGTGGCTTTGCCCTGATCCCTGGACTTGCAGTGAGGGATATCCCTGGTTCTAGTGGAGGGAGAAGAGCAAAGGGCAGAGGAAGAAGGCAGAACTTGGATGGTGTGGGGAGGACGGGGCTGGGCTAGATCAAATGGGTGAGAGAGGCAGGGTGCTTAGGTGCAGTAAAATCGAGGTATCAGCGAGGTGTCAGGCTGCCAGTGGAGCTCTTGCTGACCAGCTGCGTTTTCTGGATTTTTGGCGGGTCATTACAGGACCTGGGTCCGATGTCAGTGGACTCCTCTTCCTTAAGGACAGCAACAGGAGCATCTCCAGATCTCACACAGGTCATGGTCCCTGCCCCCTGGGACTTGACTGACTCCTGCAGCTCCTGGACTCTGGCACTCCTCCTGCCTGGCCTCCTGTGCCTCCTCCTTCTCTGTGGCCTCCAGCTCCTCACGTTTTGTGTCCAGGAGCACCTGTGTGTTGTTCGTCTCCACGCCAATCCCTTTGGAGTGGATGGGATGTGGGGCAGCATAAGGGTCTCAACCAAGGAAGGGAGGTGGGGGGCTGGGTGTGGGGCCGCCTGGCTCCCCTCCCCAGTAGCCCCGCCCTCTGACCCACAGGGGCTTCTCCCTGTCACTCACCCTTTTCCGGGACTCCTTTTCACTTTACCAGGTTCTGCAGCTGCTGTTTCTGCTGCTGAGTCCCACAGAAGAGCACCTGGGGTGAAGGCACTAGCTGAGGAGGCAGGTCTAGGGCCTTCCTGCCCCAGAGCCCGTGGCCCCTCTCTCACCTGGTCTCCCTCAGCTCCCTGATGGCGGCCTCCAGCAGGGCCTGCTGCCTTGGTGGCACCTGCAGCAGCTGGTCTATGGGCTGCTTCTGCCGCAGCATCCGCTGGTACAGCTGCTCCTCCTTTGAGCCCAGGTGACTGCGGGCGTCCAGGTGCTCTTGTTGGCAGCTATGTGCATTTCCAGGTACCAGCAGATCGGCCCCAGGGAAGCCATTGGCACTGCACCTTTTCGTCCTGCCCTGGCATCTGGGGGAGGTAGGACAGTGTCTGTGAGGACAGGCAGGAGGACCGACTACATCCCAGCCAGGAGATGCAGGGCTCAGACCCTCAGCCACAGGCCCCCATGGCGTCTTTGTCCCAGAGCCTAGGAGTTGGGTCTCCCTCTGCCTCGGACCCTGACTCCTACCTGGCAACTGCCAACTCCAGACCCCTCTGTGTAGTGTGGGCCAGTCAGTGCCACCACAGCCCTCAGTTAGGACATTCTCACCTGTCCTTCCTGCCATCACCCAAGGCAGGCTCTTGGCCTCACAGGGGGTCTCACCAGCCCATTTCACAGACTAGGAAAGTCACAGCCCAGAAGGCTCAAGTATTATGCCCAAAGAATCCCCCAGGGTGGAGGGGAGCTGATGGCCAGCAAACCCTGCACCCTCTAAGAAAACTCTTGCTGTACAGCAACTTTTCGTGGGCTCGCAGTGAAGACATGTTGGAATGATAGGTGATAATTGGAGATGATAGGAGACTCGCTCAGCGCCAAGACTGCGGAATGTTACCCAGACCCCTTCCACTGTTGCTGAGACACAACTCAATCCTGGCCGGGCTCCCGGCCGGCCACCCCACAGCCCTCAGACTCCAGGCGGCGCTGCGCCCGTTTCTCTCACCCCAGCTCAGTCCCCTTGGCCCCCACTCGCATCCGCAGTTGTTCTCCGGGTTAACCCGTTGTTCCTGGAACCTCCTGCCTCCACCTGTCCTTCGAAATGTTTTCAACGATGTGGCTGTTTCGGGGGCACCCAGAGGCCGGTAAACCTGAGAGGAAGCAGACAGTCAAGGACCCCAGACCTTCAACCCCACCCAAACTTCATGGTCCACAGCCCCGACTCTTGGTTTCTCCTGCTCATCTCGGGGGCTGCTCATTTCTCAACGCCATCTGCTGCTCCGGGCACCTTACTAAGTAGATTCTTTCCTGCTTTGGACCCACTGGAGCCCTCCTGGCAGTGCTGGCAGGGACACGAGGGACAAATAGAAACAAGCGTTCTATGTCCCGGCCCTAGAGCTCTCTGCATTTTCAGGGTCGTAACATTCTGGGGAGTGGACAGCTGACCCCATTTCCTCTGGCTGCCCGCAGAGCAGGACACAGGTGTGGAGGGACAGGGAGACTCGCCCAGCTCCTGCTCCCAGCCTGTCTCCCGTGTCACAATGCCCCATTCACAGGGCCCCTCCCTGGAAACTCGAAGTCAGTCCTCCCCGACTTGCCCTCATCAGACATCACAGGCTTCAAGCTCCTGGTGCTGTGCACCAGCCCAAATCATTCACCCCTAAAGGATGACGCTCTGCCAAGCAATCTTCCGCCTTTATAAGATACACTTGATGTTTTAAAATTCTGTTCTTTCAGCTCTTTCTGTCCCAAACAAGAGGGGAGGGGTGTTTTCGCACAGTTAGATCCACTGCCAGGAGGGTCTGTGATGAGGGGTCTGGGAGTCGGGAACCCTGCTTTGACTCCCCAGCTCCTCAGTGCTGCCCTGAGCTCCCACCCCCATTGTTTCCTGAGTTGGGTGGGCCAGTGTCCAGCCACCCAGGTGTTTGGTCAGCGGGAGCCCAGGAGATCCTATTCTGGTGGCAGGAGGAAACAGGGCCTGGAGAGAGGGTCTCTGGGGACTCCCATCCCAGAGTCCTGGGAGACCCTGGCGAGGACAGAAGTTGCTGGAGGACTAGACTGCCTGAAAACGTGTCTGTCAATGGGCGGAGGCTTTATCCCGGGCCTCCTGGCCACACACTGACCAGTGCAGAACCAGCGCATGGCCCAGGGCTCCTGGGTTAGCACCGACCTAGCACTTTTTCTTCCCATCTTTTCATGCTCTGCCAATTTCCAATGATCCCCTAGGGAAAGGGTCAACATGCAGAAGGTGCATTGGGGCCACTTCTCCCTTAAGCCTCCTTGAGAGAGGGTGTCCTGAGGGGCGGGGCCACGAGCATTTCTATAGGCAGGGATGTGGCCGTGGCCTCAGGACACTCTGAGTGACTCCTCCCCGCCTTGCTCTCCTCAGACATCACAGGCTTCAAACTCCTGGTGCCAAGCACCAGCCCAAATCATTCACCCCTAACGGATGAGGCGCTGCCATGTGACCCTCCGCCTTCACAAGATATATCTGATGTTTTAAAATTCTGTTCTTCCATCTCTTTCTGTCCTAAATTAGACGGGAAGGGTGTGGTCGCACAGTAAGAGGTTTTTGGAGGGTCTGTGGTGAGGGGTCTGCGTACCCGGGGACTCTGCTTTGACACCCCAGCGCCACTCAGGCAGCTCCTCAGCATTGCACTGAGCACCCACCCCCATTGTTTCCTGAGCTGGGTGGGAGAGTGTCCAGCCACCCAGGTCTTTGGACAGCAGGAGCCCAGGAGGTCCTATTCTGGGGACAGGAACGGACAGGTCCTGGAGAGGGGCTCTCTGGGGACTCCCATCCCAGAGTCCCGGGAGACCCTGACCAGGACAGTGGCTGCTGGGGACAAAACTGCCGGAAGACTTGCTGGAAATGGGCCCGGGCTTGATCCTGTGGCCTCGGGGCCATACACTGACCAGTGCAGGGCCAACGCAGGGCCTTTTCTTACCGTCCGTTGCGCTCTGCCAATTTCCAACGATCTCCTAGAGATGACACCTAGAGGTGACCCGTATATGACCCGTGGAAGGGTAAACATCTGGAGGTGACCCCTAGATGACCCCTCGAAGGGTCAACAGGGAGAAGGTGTGATGGGGCCACTTCTCCCTCAAGCATCCTTGAGAGAGGGTCCCCGAGGGGCGGGGCCACGAGCTTTTTTATAGGCAGGGAAGGGGCGTGGCCTCGGGGCTGCAACCCCATTGGCCAGGGAGAAATCTAGAGCTCCCAGGGGTAACCTCACAATGAAGGCTGCACCAGCCTCTGCCCTGGTGGGCCTGACGGGCCTCCCCGCCCCCACCCGGACCCTCGGGCACTGCCCCCTACCGACGATGGTGGGTTGGAACTCTGTGGGCCCCACGGTGGGCCAGGAGCACTGACCCTTTCGGTCTCCCATAGCTCAGTCCACGACTTTCTCATTCCCAGAGACCACGTCCCCTCATGCCCAGGCTGGGCTGCAGCTGCCAGGATTAGCCCCTGAGCACCCGTAGGTCTGGCCTGGCTGCTGCTGTGGGAGCCCAGCGAGCCTGACAGAGGCGCCGTCCTGGACGCTGTCCCAACTGCTCCTCACTCCAGCCCCTCTCCTTTATCTTCTTGGAGCCCCTGCCCCCTGCCCTGCCCCTCTCCTCTCCTGAAGCCCGCAGAGTTCTTGCTCCCACCTTATCCTGTGTCCACGTTCTCTCTGTCCTCTAACTGCTTCCTCCCAGACTGGCAGCAGCCAGTTTGTGGGGCCATGAGCCCCCAGACCCAGTCAGTCCCTGACCAATTCCCCCTGTTGCTCAGAGACTTCCCTTTCTGAGTCCTGGAGGGCTCTTAATGACCCCATAGAACCTCCCGACCCCAGCTCTGCCCCTTTCTCTGAGACTCAGTCCATCCTACTGGGAGCTGGACACCAGAATTGGCCTTGGGGAACCTTGATGCTTCTCTGGTGTTGATCCCGGCGTGCTCTGGAAATCCCTCTCAAAACACACACTCCCAACTAGGGCCACTAAGCCTGGCCACGCTGACCTCACGAGTCCTACAGCCTGAAAGGAACCCCAACTCCCCCATATCGCCCGTGCCCACTATGGCATCCACGAATGCACCTGTCCTCCCTGCCCTGAGCAGGCCCCAGTGGTCTCCGGCTGTCTCCTTTAGCTCTGACATCTCCCCCTCTCACATTCGCTGGGCTGAGAATCAAATTAATCTCTGATGGTGGGGCACAGGGTCACTGTGGGCTTGTGCTGTCTGGGGAGCCTGTGGGCAGTGAAGGGTTCCACACTGGGGTGAGGCTCTGGGCAGAGAAAGTCCATCTAGTCCTTGAGAGGTTTGGGAAATACCAGGTTTGCAGGTCCTTTACCTGAGACATGATCTGGCCACTAGGGGGCCTGGCACCCACGAAGCATTGGGGGCAAGGTGGGGGCTCTTCCCGGTGGGAACTACAGAGGAGGTGTAGACGGAACAGGCACCATGGGCATGGGCATGTCATGTCAGGTTCTGATCCATGGTGAGACCCCCAGAGGATAGCTCATGCTTCATTAAGAAGCATGAGCCGTTCCCTGGCAGGACCCACCCACCCAATGCCACTCACCCACATAGGCTGGGATGCATCCATTTGTAGAAACAATCTTGGAAACAGGACAGTGGCTGTCAGGGAGACTGATTCAGCCCTCTCCCCTCTCTCTCCTCTGCCACCAATTCATGATCCCCGAAACTGTCCCAGGTAGTGCCTAGAACTCAGTTGATGACTGTTCCAGCCTCCATCCTTTTCAGGACTTCCTTTCCCAGAATAGAAACAGTGCACTGGAGGAGGGGGAGCTCTCGGCTCAGACTTTTGCTTGGCCTGTAGCCCATGAACCGAAGGTTTGAGTGTTGCCTCGTTTTCCCTGGGCCAGGACGGGTAGATGGTTGTACCCAAGTGCCGTTTTTAAAATCGGATGCTCTGAATCAGTGTTTCCTCTAAGCACTGAGATCCTTCCAAGTACTGCCTCATTGACCCTCATGGCCTGTGTACATACCTGAGAGGTTTGGGGTTTGTTGGGATCTCTATTTGCTCCATTCTTTGTGATCAGGAGACCCTGTGGTGCCAGGGAACGTTCTTGCTCTCATGTATCCCAAGCCTGTACTGAGTCTCCTGAGACTTCTTTCTGGCCTTCTGGACAGAATTTTTACTCAAAAAGTGGAAAATTCCCTGGACCATGCAAGGACAGCCCACAAACTGGAAATATCTCAACATTTAGGTAGGAAAGCGGGGGTGAGCAGGCATTCTCCACTCCTCTCTCCTGGGGTATAATCTAAGGTGGAGGGTGGGGAGGTGGTCATTTCTTATTGCTACTCTTTGGACTATTTCTATGGGGGTGAGTATTTCTGCTCCTGGGACTCCTTACTGTGTAGTGTTGGAGGACATGTCTCCTATCTGAGCTCTGTTCTCTCTTGTGGGACATTTCTCCCCCCAGAGCTCTTGTGTCTAGTATTGGAAAACAATTTTCCCCAAAATCCCTAGTGTTTTTTTCTGGAGGAAATTTCAGCTTTGCTCATACCTGGTGCCGAGTTATTGTAAACATTTCTGTCCCTGGAACCCTGCTGTCTATTGTTACGGGAAACCTCTGCACCCCATGTTACTGGTGCCTACTACTTAGGGCCTTTATTTGCCTCCCAGACCACTAGTGTTTATTAGTAGGGGACATTTCTGCCCCCCACATCCCCGGTGCCCAATGTTGGGGGAGATTTCTGCCTCCAGATGCACAGTCTTCCCCACACCGCCAGCTTGTCCTTCTTGACTCTTACCACCTCCAGCTCCTCGGGCTTTATGATCTCCACTGTATTTGCCTCCACTTCAGTGCCCTTAGATTGACTAAAACTGGATAGACTGAGGGGCAGCCCCAGGCTCTCAGCCAACCAAGGGAGGGGGAGGGCTCGGGGGGAGAGTCAGCCTGGTTCTGCCCCCCCGCCCCGGGTATCCTGCCTCCTGACCCTCATTGGGGGCTTCTCCCTCCTAAGGACACTGACATTCACAATTTCAGGACACCTTTGTGTCACAGCAGCAGCCAAGTCCTGGCCTGAGTCAGGCCACTGTGAACTGTCCAAGTGGACTGCCACTGCTCAGGCAGAGTCACAAGTGGAGGGCCAGTACTGTCACCCCCTTCCCCTCCCTCACCCCTTCCACCTAACAGGGAAATCTCTCTTATGCCCTCTAAGAATTTGAGGAATCCTTCCTTAGGGCACTGGGAAAAGGTTGGCCCTGTCTGCTTGCAGCACTTTTCTTTGGGTGTTGGCACCACACCCAGACATGCTCAGGCTTTACCCCTGACTTAGCTCAGGGACCATACCTAGTGGAACTAGGGGGGCCCATTGATCCAACATCAGCAGTGTGCAAGACGATCACTTTATCTGCTGGACTAATGCCCTGCTCCAAGCGGTATTTTTTTTTTCAGCTGCTTCCCACCTAAATCTCCTTCCTGTAGAGTTGGGCTCCCTTAAAGATGCCTCACTCCCCCTTCTGTACGGCACAGTGCCCAGGGAGACAGCCCCGTGGAACCCGAGGCTTCCACTCCCGAGCACTTTCAGACTTTTCAAGAATGGGCCCCAGGGATATTGCTGGGGTGAAGGTGCTTGCCTTGATGCGGCCCAGCCCTGTTCAAGTCCTGATACTAGGATCTCCATAGCCCTGCTGAAGAGGAGAGGGGACCTCTACCCACATTTCCCGCAGGCTAACTTCAGACTGGCTACCCTGGAGAGCAGGAGCTGCCATGAGGCACAGGGTCTGGGAAAGATGAAGACAGGCACGGAAATCACCCGGGATGGCCCAGAGGTGGTCTGTCACTCTGTTCAACTTAGAAACCAGGGAAAATCTCCCAAATTTTCCTACATTATTGATATGCTCCAGATCCTTCTCTGCACCAAGAAACCTTGGTCATTTCTTGTTCCATACTCTCCTGTCAGCTGCTTGCTAATACCCCGACGCCCATCAGATCTGCTGTAAAACTGATCTCTCGCCTTGTGCGGTGTTCAGACTTAGGAACTATTCATTCCATTAGCACTATTATCTCATCATGTTCTCCCACTTGCCAAAATGTGCCTTTTTTTCCTTTATGGGTCACACCCCGCGATGCCCAGGGGTTACTCCTGGCTCATGCACTCAGGAATTACTCCTGGTGGTACTCAGGAAACCATATGGGATTCTGGGAATCAAATCCAGGTCAGTCGTATGCAAGGCAAACACCCTACTCACTGTGCTATCACTCCAGTCCCAGCTTCTTGGTTTTTAGTTAGTTTTAGGCAGAAATTTTGGCAAAATATGTATGTGATCATAGTCGTTCAAAACTCAAAGTTATATTAGTGCTGCAATTCTCATTTGTGAAACAATAAAACTCACTACCAAGCAGGGGAGAAAGCAAGACAAGACCAAAAGGAAAAAGAGCAACACCCAAGCAGTGGCACCTGGTGCACTGGAGGAGTTGGCAGAGAGCATGGCAGCTGGATGGCACTGCCACTCATCCAGTAGAGACAGCACTACCCCAGTGGAGTGGTTAACGCCAGGCCCCAGCACCTCCAGTGGAGACAGCACTACCCCAGTGGAGTGGTTAAGGCCAGGCCCCAGCACCTCCAGTGGAGACAGCACTACCCCGGTGGAGTGGTTAAGGCCAGACCCCAGCACCTCCAGTGTGCCCTTGGTCTAGAGGAGGTGCGAACTGGCAGGGCAGACAAGGGGCGGGGAGTAAGAGGGGAGCCAGAGCAGGAGCAGGGGTCAGGGGTGGAGGATGCGGAGGGGCAGAAGGCAGGACCCAGATCATTGCCCCAGGGGGCCATGACATGCTGCAGGAGAGAACAAAGTGCCAATAAGACACCAGACATGTTGTGACCCTCTATGAATGGGAGTGGTAGACATTCAAAGTTGGTTAGCTTCCAGAAATGGCTACTGACATCAGGACAACTTGGACAGTCTGACAGAGTCACAGGGAGTCCCCAGGCAGGCAGGGAAGGCAGGGTAACTTGGTACCTACACTCCCAAGAAAAGCCTCGTGGAAACAGTGGGCCCCATGACCCCCAAGACAGGGCAACATAGGAAGCAGAGCTCGTTGAAGGTATCGGAGGTGCAGCCCTTCCCTGCTTTTGCTGGACACGAGAATCCATGGTCTCAGCAGATGCTGGGGGTTCCATATGGAAAATAAGGTTCTCTCTGTTCCTCACTTTAGTATCTTATTGGCATTAGATCTCCAGACAGAGCTAGAAGCGCAAATAAATGTCCACCTTGACACTGTGGATTCCCCCTTTGGAAAATACCCTCTCCAGGCGCTCTCTAATGGCAGTATCATGCCCCTCTGCTGGTAAACTCATGCTTGAGTCAGCCTCCAGAGACAGCGATAATGTCAGGTAGACCGTGAGGTGTGGCTAGGGATAGGGAAAGATACTGCGCAGGTGTGGGAGGCAGGAATAGTGGTGGGATGCAGCTCAACTGGGAGCAACCCATTGCCCTCAGTTCAGAAGTCATGACCTGCGCCGAGTCAGTGTGGTCGGTCCTGCTGGTCACCTTGTGGTACCCAGCACTTCCACTCTCTTGAGTCTGTTTTCCTCTAGTGCCCAATGATTGACTGGCCTGAACCTCAAAAGATATGCTTCCCCCTTTGCAAATTGTTCCAGGAAGCAGACCCGTTTGCCTTTGGGCCAAAGGATCCAGAGACAGAAGGAAACCTCAGTCACTGTGGACCCGTTGCCCAAGGATTCAAAAACTCGGCCACCTTCTTCAGGAAGACCCTGGCTCTGGACTTAAGAAAATCCTCGTTGGAGCCCTGGAATGGACCATCCTGCAGTCTGTAAATGATAAGGTCCTAGTGTAAGAAGCCTAAGAGGACTGAAAGAGAGCCTCAGAGGCTCTGCTCCAGCTCTTGGTTGAGGCTGGGCACCAGACCTCCTGGAAGAATGAGCATTTAGAAGTGAAAAAAAGAAAAACAAATAACCTAAAAAAATCAGCAGTAGGGCTCCAGAGGCATAGAGGTTGATCCTCTTAGTGCCTGAGAAATGGCACCAGGCTCTAGGTGCCCTGACACAGGGTAGGGACATTGGCAGAGATCTGGGCATACCTGTCTCTGAGGCAGGGGGCTCTGATCTCTTGCTGTGCCACAGAGGTAAACAAACTATCTACCTTCAGGTCCCCATTCAGGGGTGACACTCATGACTAACAAAGGGCCCCAGTGGCTACCAATTGCCCAGATGGCACAGTCCCTGGGATTATGATGTGAAAACCCACATCTAAGTTTTGCGACTCTAGATTTTGATGTGAAAACCCACTCTAACTTTCGCGACCCCAGCCTTTCTGCTTATCGGATGGGACCCCATCCTCTGACTTGCAAGAAGCAGTGGACTAAATCTCTTGCTCAGAACCACTGAACAGTTCAGGAGCTGTTTCCAACCTGAGTGGCATCCGGATAAAGACCATAAGAATGAACCCCTGAATCCCTCTGGAAAAACTGGGTAGGGGCGCGTGCGCTCGGGGAAGGATAGGGACAAGCACGAAGCATGGTGAGACTCCATGATCTCTTAATTTTCATATTAAAAGGGAAAGGTAAAAGTTAAAGGCACTCGCGGTGATCGTCGATTTGCTCAAGCGGGCCCAGTAACGTCTCCATTGGAGATTTTGTTGTTACTGTGTCTGGCATATCGAATACGTCACGGGGAGCTTGCCAGGCTCTGCCGTGCGGGCAAGTCACTCTCAGTAGCTTGCCGGGCTCTCCCAGAGGGGTGGAGGAATCGAACTTGGGTCGGCCATGTTGGCCGCTTGTAAGGTGACCACCCTACCACTGTGCTATCACTCCATCCCCCGGAGCTTCTCGGCCTTTTGGCTAAGATCAAGTGTAGTATCTGTTCATATTAAAAATTGAAATTTATTTATTTGGATTTATTTTTTAATTGGGTTATTATTTTATGTTTTGAGTTTGCTCCTGCACATATGGATGTGCTGGAGGCTGTGTACCTTTTTTTTTAATCCAAGAATTTTCTTTTTATTAATTTTTATTAGTGAAACTCCATGAGGTAAAATTGTAGACTTATAAATTTTTGTGCTTGGGTTTCAGTCACACAATGATCAAGTACCCATTCCTGTACCAGCACCCATCCTGCACCACCACGGGTCCCAGCATCCCTCCCACCCCCCCAACTGCCTTTCCCACCCTGCCTCTTTGGCAGTGCATTCCCCCTTGTTCTCTCTCTCCCCATTTGTGTGCTGTGGTTTGCAATAGAGGCACTGAGTGGTAGTCATGTTTGGTCTATAGTCTACTTTCAGCATGCTTCTCCCACCCTGGGAGGATCCTCCCAGCACCCTTGATTTGGTGCGCTCTTCTCTACCTGAGCTTCCTTGGAGACTGTGTAACTTCTTTACTTGCAGAGTACGAGTCTCAATGTTGTTCTGTTTGGGTCATCTCGCCACTCCTAGTGGGCAGCATCCCTGTCATGGGGGCACGTTTGCAATTGCTTTATGTAGCCGCAGAGCCTCATAGTCCCATAGCCCCATTCCTCAATGGGAAGGGGCAGAGGAGGGGAGAAGGGAGGGGGCAGGAAGGAGGAGGGGGAGAGGAGAAGGGCGGGAAGGAAGAGGGAAGAAAGACAAGGTTGGGGTAAATGAATATGATTTTGACAGGGTAGGTAAAAGACGTATTACAGATGAGTAAGAATTCTGTTGAACCATTTCTGACTCTTGGGGGGAACACATCACTTTCAGGCAGGTCACTTCGTGCCCTGGGATGGGTGTCTGCAGCCTCCTTACCTCACGGGCATCACAGTCTGTCTGATCTTCTGCCAACACAATTTGTCTTTGACGGGTTGTTGGCTCAGGTCTCTCTTGGATCTGGGTGTGATTTCCACCTCTAGGTGAAAGGGAGGATGGGGTGTGCATGGGGTGTCTTTAGGAAGGACACTGCCTTCTGGTTCTCACAGAACACTTGGGGTTCCAAGGCGGGTGTAGCCCGTAGGATGGCTGGGATCAAACCCAGATCAGCCACGTGCAAAGCAACAACCTACCACTGTACTATCGCTCCAGTCCTTGAATTTCTTCTTTGACGAAGTTTCTGTTCATTATTCCTCTCTGCATTTCTTTGATGGGGTTGGGAGATATTTTTTTTGTAAAGTTCTACCAATGTGCTATATAACTTGGATATTAGCCTTTCATCACCTAGGTATTGGGTAAATAATTTTTCCCATTCGGTGGGCTATCTTAGTAGCTTAGACGTCATTGCTTTTTTTTTAAAAAAAAAAACAAATTAGAACTACTTTGTCACCTCTTGATAGATCAACCAGACTCAATCTTAGCAAGGATATACTTCATTTGAGGGAAACAATGGAAGAAAGGGACTTAGTAGATATATACAGGACACTTCATCCACAAAAAGCTGAATATACATTCTTCTCAAGCGTACATGGAACATTCTCCAAGATAGACCACATGCTGAGCCACAAAACATGCCTCCATAAAATTAAGAAGGTAGAGATTGTATCAACAATCTTCTCAGACCATAATGCGCTGAAATTAGAAGTAAATCACACACAAAAACAGAAAACTAAATCAAACACCTGGAAATTAAACAGTGCACTAATGAACAACGAGTGGATTAGACAGGAAATCAAAGAGGAAATCAAAAGATTCCTAGAAACGAATGAAAATGAGAACACGAGTTACCAAAACTTATGGGACACAGCAAAGGCTGTGTTAAGAGGAAAGTTTATAGCTCTACAAGCATTCCTCAGGAAGGAGGAGCAAGCACACATAAGTAACCTAACCTCACAGCTTAAGAGCTTGGAGAAGGACCAAAAAAAGGAGCACAACCCGAACAGGAGAAAGGAAATAATAAAACTCAGAGAAGAGATTAACGAGATGGAAACACAAAAAACAATCCGAAAGATCAATGAAACCAAAAGCTGGTTCTTTGAGAAAATTAACAAGATCGATAAGCCTCTAGCAAAACTCACAAAGAAAGGGAGAGAGAAAACCCTAATAAACCGAATCAGAGATGAAAAGGGGGTCATTACAACAGAAACCACAGAAATTCAGAGGATCCTCAGGGAGTACTTTGAGAAGCTTTATGCCACGGAACATCAAAACCTCGAGGAAATGGATAAATTCCTAGACTCCTACAGACTCCCAAGGCTGAATCAAGCAGACCTGGAATACCTGAACAGACCTATCACCATCAAGGAAATTGAAATGATAATAAAAAGTCTCCCCAAGCACAAAAGTCCTGGCCCGGATGGATTCACTAGTGAATTCTTCCAAATCTTTAAAGAGGACTTACTCCCAAGCTTTTTAAGCTTTTCCACGAAATTGAAATATCAAAAACACTTCCGAACAGTTTCTACGAAGCAAATATCACACTGATACCAAAAGCAGACAGAGATACCACAAAGAAAGAGAATTAGAGGCCGATATCCCTGATGAACACAGATGCAAAGATCCTCAACAAACTACTAGCAAATAGAATCCAACTACTCATCAAAAAGATCATACACCATGACCAAGTAGGATTCATCCCAGGGATGCAAGGATGGTTTAACATTCGGAAATCAATCAACATAATCCACCATATCAACAAAAGAAAAGATAAAACGCATACGATCATATCAATAGATGCAGAGAAAGCATTTGATAAGATCCAGCACCCCTTTATGATGAAAACCCTAGCCAAAATGGGTATAGAGGGGACCTTCCTCAACATAATTAAAGCCATCTACCACAAGCCTACAGCAAGCATCATCCTCAATGGGAAAAAACTGAGAGCCTTCCCTCTATGATCAGGGACGAGACAGGGATGCCCACTCTCTCCACTGCTGTTCAATATAGTACTGGAAGTATTTGCAATAGCGATTAGGCAGGAAAAAGATATTAAGGGCATTCAGGTAGGAAAGGAAGAAATCAAGCTCTCACTATTCGCAGATGATATGATACTCTACTTAGAGAACCCAATAACCTCCACCAAAAAACTCCTAGAAACAATAGGCTCGTATAGTAAATTTGCAGGTTATAAAATCAATACCCAAAAGTCCATGGGTTTCCTATACGCAAACAGTGAGAGAGAAGAAAGCAACATGAAAAAAACAATCCCGTTCACAATTGTGCCCCAGAAAATCAAGTACCTAGGAATCAGCTTAACTAAGGAAGTAAAGGACCTGTACAAAGAAACTACAAAACGCTACTTCAGGAAATAAAAGAGGACATGAGGAAATGGAAAGATATCCCCTGCTCATGGGTCGGGAGACTTAACATTGTCAAAATGGCAATACTACCGAAAGCACTGTATAAATTCAATGCAATCCCTATAAGGATACCCATGACATTCTTCATAGAAATGGAGCAAACACTCCTGAAATTTATATGGAACAATAAGCCCCCACGAATAGCTAAAGCAATTCTTGGGAAAAAGAAAATGGGAGGAATCAACCTCCCGAACTTCAAACTCTACTACAAAGCAGTAATAATTAAAACAGCATGGTACTGGAACAAACGCAGAACTGCAGACCAATGGAACAGGGTTGAATACACTGACATCTCCCCTCAATCATATGATCATCTAATCTTTGATAAAGGTGCAAGTAATGTGAAGTGGAGTAAGGAAAGCCTGTTTAATAAATTGTGTTGGCATCACTGGACGGCTACATGCAAAAAAATAGGCTCAGAACTCTGCCTAACACCATCTACAAAAGTAAGATCAAAATGGATTAAAGACCTCAACATCAGACCAGAAACCATAAGGTGCATTGAAGATAACGTTGGCAAAACCCTCCATGACATTGAAGCTAATGGTATCTTCAAAGATGCCACGCCACTGGCCGAGCAAGTGAAAACAGAGATAGATAAATGGGACTTTCTTAAACTAAGAAGCTTCTGCACCTCCAAAGAAACAGTGACCAAAATACAAAGACAGTCTACAGAATGGGAAAGGATATTCACCGAATACACATCTGACAAGGGGTTGATATCCAGGATATACAAAATACTGGTTAAACTCCACAAGAAGAAAACATTCAACCCCATCCAAAAATGGGGCAATGAAATGAACAGAAACTTTCTCAAAGAAGAAATCCGAATGGCAAAAAAGCACATGAGAAAATGCTCTACATCATTAATCATCAGGGAGATGCAGATCAAAACCACAATGAGATACCATCTCACACCTCAGAGACTGGCCCACATTCAAAAGAACAAAAGCAACCGATGCTGGCGTGGATGTGGCGAGAAAGGGACACTCTTTCACTATTGGTGGGAATGTCCACTGGTTCAGCCCTTCTGGAAAACAGTCTGGACGATTCTCGAAAAATTAGAAATTGAGCTCCCATTTGACCCAGCATTACCACTCCTGGGAATATATCCCAGAGAGGCAAAAATGTATAGTTGAAGTGACATCTGCACTTGTTTGTTCATTGCAGCACTCTTTACAATAGCCAGAAACTGGAAGAAACCTGAATGCCCAAGAACAGATGACTGGTTAAAGAAACTTTGGTACATCTACACAATGGAGTACTATGTAGCTCTTAGAAAAGATGAAGTCATGAAATTTACATACAAGTGGTACAATATGGAAAGAAACATGCTAAGCGAAATGAGTCAGAAAGAGAGGGATAGACATAGAAAGATTGCATTCATCTGGCGGATATAAAGTAACAAAGTATGAGATTAATATCCAAGAATATCTGAGATCAGCACCAGGAGGATTACTCCATAACTTAGAGGCCAGCCAGGTATCCTAGAGGAAAGGGCAGTTCAGATAGAGAAGGGAGCACCAAATAAAGGATGTTTGGAGGATCCTCCCAGGAGGGGACATGCATGTCGAAAGTAGACTATGGACTGAACATGTTTGCCACTCAATGCCTCTTTTGCAGACCACAACACCCAAAAGGAGAGAGAGAACACAGGGGATTGCCCTGCCACAGAGACAGGGGGGATGGGAGGATGGGGGTGGGAGGGATATTATCCATGGTGGTGGAAAATGGGCACTGGTGGAGGGATGGGTATCTGATCATTGTATAATTGAAACCAAAGTACAAAAAATTGTAAATCTACTACTGTAAAAAAAATAAAATAAAAAAATACCTCTAGGAAAAAAAATGCATTAGATTGGTGTATCTTTGATTTTTCTGTTCTCTTTTCATGCTTTATATTTTATTGAATTTTTTGCAAATCTTATTTTGTTTTCATAAAGTTGTTGACAATAATTTATTACATTTAATATGCAAACACCAATTCCACCACCATCGTACCTTCCCACCACCATATTTTGAATGTTACCACTCCAAATCTTAGAGGTACTCTCCTGGGGTCATTGACATCGTACTCAGGGGCATGCAGATTGCAGTATCTAGACATGGTGAATCCCATGGCAAGGGCCACCCACAATCTAGAAGCAACTGCCAACTGCTGGCAGGACACACCTCGCCCGAGACACATACCCACACGGCCTGGGATGGATCCATTCATTGAAACAAGCTTGGAAATAGGACAGTGACTGTCAGAGAGTGACCCAGCATGCCTCCTTCCTCTCTCTTCTCCTCAAATAATTAGTGCCCAACCAGCCCCCAAAGAGTGTCTAGAACTGGTTGCTCTGATGTTTCTAGCCCCCATTAGCTTCAGGGCTGCCATATGGAGAAACAGGACTGTGTACTGGGGAGGGAGAGCTCCCACCTCAAGCCCTTGTTTGGCTTTTGGAGCTATCATGACTGAGATTGGAGTGTGGCCCAGTTTAAATTTCTGCTCCCAACATCCCTGGTGCCTAGAGGTAGGAGACATTTTTGTCCCACTGATCCCTGCGGTCTAGTGTTGGGGGACCTTTCTGTCCCCTTGATTCCTAGGGTCTAGTGCTGAGGGAAAGTGGAAGAGCGCAGAGGAGAGAGGAAGGTGGAGGGTGGGAAGAACTGGATCAGGGCTAGATTAGTTGGAATTGAAGAACACAGGGTACATCATCAGGGTAGAAAATGTGGATTAATGGTGAACAAGCTTGCCAGCTGAACTCAAGCTGACGAGCTGGATTCTGGTTATTTGGGGGCAGGTCATTACAGGATCCTGATCTGAGGTCTGCGGCCTCCTGTTCCTCACAGACAGGAACAGGAGGGTCTCTCTGGGTTATTCACACAAACCATGATCCCACTCCCCGGGTCTGGACCCCAGACCTTAGTCTCAGACCTTAGTCATCCAGATCCTTAGTCTTCTCACATGCCACCAGCTTATCCTTCATGACCATCACCTCGAGTTCCATAGAGGTAATGGTCTCACAAACCTCCACTATGTTCACCTCCAACTCCGTGTTCTTCGACACTGGATTGACTATGGGGTACTCCAGGGTCTCAGCCAAGCAAGGAAGGTGGAGGCATCTCATGGGTCCTGCCTGGCTCCACCTCCAATATAGCCACACCTCCAGATCCCCATCAGGAACTTCTCCCTCCTGGAGACTCACCGCACCACTCACCCTCTTCAGGGTACCCTTGGAATTCCAGCAAGGCCTGGGGCTCAGTTGCTCCTGATTTCAGGACTGAGGATCCCCTAAAGATGAAGGCACCAGGTGAGTAGGCAGGTCTAGGGCCTGATGCGCCTTCCTGTCCCTGAGCCCCTGCCCACCCCCTCACCTGGGTTTCCCTCAGCTCCCTGAAGGTGGCCTCCAGCAGGGCCTGCTGCCTTGTTAGTACCTATTGCAGCTGGTCCATGAGCTCCTTGTGCCTCAGCACATGCTCAAACTTGGAGCCCACATGAGGGGGTCATTCAGGTGTGGGGTTGCAGCTGTGTGCTGCTTTTGGTACCAGCAGAAGCATTCCAGGCTACAGACACTGAACCTTCTGGTCTTGCATGCACATCTATGTCATGTGACTGGGCCGAAGGCTGTCCAAATCCCAGCCACAACATTCAGGGCCCAGACACTCACACACAGGCCCAAGGAAAACAGTACATGGGGTAACCTGTCCCCTGCACATCCCCCTGGGGGTGTTTCTACCAAGGCCTAAGAGATGGGCCTCCCCCTACCTCGACCCGGCAGCCTCCCCAGTACTAGGACCCTCTGTGTGCAGTGAGGGCCAGTCTGCACCCCCACAACCCCTCTAGCCTCTTCTAGATTTTGATACATTATAGTGGGTGGCGTCCTGGCCTGTCCTTCCTCCCACCACCCCTGGCGGGCTCCTCCCCTCACAGTGGGTCTCCCCCGGCACCTTCTGTCATTTCTCCATATCCATCTTGTCCTGGTTCACTCCCCTTGCAGCCGATCCGGCGCTGGCTCTGCAGTAGCACCTGCTCCTCCTCCTGCTCATTCTCAGAGACCGACGCTGGTCAGAGGCCACGTCCTACTGCGGGAGGCCGAGAACCTACTCCTCTTGCTGCCGCAGACACTCACCTGTTTGTCCTGCAGTCCCACCTGTGGGCGCAAAGCTGGGAGTGAGGACAGGCAGCCAGGGCATCCTGCTCTGGGTCGAGGGATGTGGATGTCAAGCACCGACTCCCAGGCCCAAGGCTGGCAGCGCCTGGGCAATCTGTCCCCTGCACAGGCCCCCATGGTCTTGCTCCAGCGGCCTAAGAGATGAGACCTCCCTTGACTGGGGACCCTGTCTCCTGTCCTGTGCTCAGGGATCACCCCTAATGGTGCTCAAGGATCCATAGGAGGTGCCAGGAATCCACCCAGGATAGAAGTATGCAAAGCAGACACCTCACCACCTGTTCTAGCTTTTGATATATTACATTTCCTTGTTTGTTTGCTTCTTTGGTTTTGGAACCACAGCAGGGATTATTCCCAGCCATGCTCAAGGGCCTCTATGGGACGCCAGAGATTGAAGTCAGATAGCCCAAGTGCCCTTCCCGCTCTACTATCTCCCGGCCTCTTTTATGTTTTTCAAAATAAAATTTTAACTTACCGTTGATTTTGCTATATTGCGTCCCAAAAGGAATACCACTTTACAATGGTGCGTGTGAAATTCCCAAATGCTCCAGTGAGTCCCACTACAATCAGAACCGCCCCTCCCACTCTTCCCCCTCCTCTTTTTGCTATACTTGGACATTTTTGGAGGGACATACCCAGTGTTGCTCAGGCCTCACTCCTGGCTCTGTACTCAGGGACGACTCCTGCTGGTGCTTCGGGGTCATATGGGGTGCCCGGGGTCACATCTGAATTGGCTGGTCCACAAGGCAAATGCCCTACCCTCTGGACTACCTCTCTAATCCTGCAAGATAGTTTTCTTGAAAGAAACTTACTCAGTAAGATGTGAAGGGAGGACGTGTTCAAAACAGAATGTGAGCTGAAAGAGCTGAGCTGACCACTCCCCCTACCTTCTAATGGCCAGTAACTGCCTGTACCTTTCAATCACAAACTGCCACTAGGGAAGGTCCCTTGGACCTGTCCCCCACCCCCATCTCTGTACCCTGAGAGGCCTCTGCAGGTTCCCTGCAGCATTTTCCCACTTCCATATCTAATGCAAATGAAATTTGTTTGCCATTTATAAATGCCCATACAGAGTTTCCCCTTAAAGTCAATGAAATAATCATTTTTTTTAAAAAATTGAGTAATGACATGTTGAATGGTGCTCAAAGCAGGACACATTTGAACCACTGATCTACCCATCATGGACTCTTTCCAAACTCAAGTCTAGCATCACATCTCCCCAATTCTATAATGATCCTAGCGCCTCAGCTGAGCTCTGGACTTTACCTCAGAAAATGTACTACACATCTAATTCTATAAATCCAAATATAAGCCGTTCTCCTCTTAAAATTTATTTTTATTAAATCGATGTGAGATAGAACCTTACAAAGCTGTTCATGATTAGGCTCCAGTCATCGTTGTTCACCCCTCCCTCCACCAGTGTACATTTCCCACCTCCAATGTTTCCAGTTTCCTCCCAACACCCACCCCCCCCCACCTCTCCACCCAGGCCAGCCTTTTTTTTTAATGTTTATTCGTAAAACTCCATAAAGTACAGTTATAGACTTACAATTTTTTTGTTTGGATTTCAGTTATACAATGACTGAGACCCATCCCTCCACCAGTGCCCATTTTACACCACCACAGATCCCAGTATCCCTCCCACCCCCCTTCCCCCCACCCCACCCTGGCTCCGTGGCAGGGCATTCACTTTTGTTCTCTCTTATTGGGTGTTGTGGTTTGCAAAAGAGGCATTGATTGTTAATCATGTTCGGTCTATAGTCTACTTTCTGCATGTATCTCCCATCCTGGGAGGATCCTCCCAACACCCTTTACTTGGTGCTCCCTTCTCTATCTGAGCTACCTTTTCCTCCAGCATGTGTGGCTGGCCTCCAAGTCATGGAGCAAACTTCCTGGTACTTATCGCGACTATTCTTGGGTGTTAGTCTCCTATTTTGTTTCTAGATAATCTACAGATGAATGCAATCTTTCTATGTCTGTCCCTCTCTTTCTGACTCATTTCACTTAGCATGGTACTTTACATGTAGTATCATTTGTATGCAAATTTCATGAATTCATCCTTTCTAACAGCAGCATTGTATTCAATTGTGTAGATATACCAAAGTTTTTTAACCAGTCATCCATTCTCAGGCACTTGGGTTTTCTCCAGATATTCAGGTCAGTCTTTTTGGAAGATGTTTTTTGTTATCTATCTTTCTCTCTGTTTGTTTCTGTCTCTGTCTCTGTCTCTGCCTTTCTTTTCTCTCTCTCTCTTTCTCTCTCTCTCTGTCTCTCTCTGTCTCCCTTTTTAAGGTTTACAATATAGATACTGAAAGGTTATCAGGAATATCCCTTTACCGACTTTTAACATTCAAGGATTTCAAATTTGGACAAAAAATAAAATTGTTGTTTCAGGCACGTTGGCCAAGGGAGAACTGGAAATGGTCTCTGCTATGGACAACCAGGGATCTGCAGATCTGCAATGACTGACCACAGCCTGGGCCCTGCTCTCAGTGTCCAGACAAGTCCTGAAGACCGGGAGGTCTCCCTACCCCAGATCGGAATGGGATGGACACCTGCCTGCCAGGAACTCCTAAAGAAGATGAAGGCCTCAGGCCACGTGGGCTCACTAAACTGGCCTGGTTTCTCATCTTCAAAATGGCCAGGCCTGGGTATCCGTGACATGATATGACAGGTAAAATACTCATAGTATTATACGTGTATCTCCTGGGTGGCTCACCACAGTCTTGGAAGAACAGAGTGGAAGTCTGGTGTTCTTTGGGAGGTCAGGAACTGCGCTCAAGGGCCGATACTTTCATTAGCTGCCGGAGGGCAGGGCTGGCACATGTCCAGCACTCCCCTCACCCTGCCACCTTTCTGCCCTAAGAGGAGCCTTCCACCTACCCTGTGACTTTCAGGAAGTGCAAGATGACATGTATTTACTAGCCTCTGGGGAAGTACCTTGTGACCCTGGGGGCTCAGGCACCAAATTTCCAACTGTGGGCTAGTGTTGGGTGAGGACTGGAAGGAAGAAGCCCTCCACATGCCCCCTCCCCTGCCCCAGGAACGGACCCTTTTGCAAGGTCCCTGAACCCCACGACTCTCACAGCTGCAGGTATCATGCCCTAGACTCACCACACTCAGGAAGACACAGGGGTCCCAGAGAGTGTTGGCAGAAGAGAGGACCTGCTTGGTATCCCACTGAGCAGTCAGCCTTGCCTTGGCCGTGTTCCAGGAGCTTCCTGTCAGCGCAGTGCGGACTGTGAGGATCCCATGCGGGCCTCATCGGGTCTCTGCTGTTTCCTAGCCTGTGACTATTTCTCTCTTGCATCTACAATGTGCGGTCCCCGCCAAACTGACTCTGGAATTGATCTTTTTATGTGGGGTTGAGGGCATTGATTGGTCTAGGATGTTGACTCCCAAGTTCCAGGTAAAGCCCATATGTCTCCTTTGGTTTTCGCCATGTGGCTCAGTGAAGATGTTGGGAATTTTCTGGTGTGAAACTCTGTAGAACGAAGGGCGTCATTTCCCAGACCAGACTATCAGGGAAATGTTAGTTTTTCTCTCCTTGATGGCCTTGTTACGCTCTTGGGCTCCTGGCAAAGAGACCCCCACACAGACACTGCTTGATGCTTGATGCAGTCACAGGTGGGTCCTGACCTCATCCTGGACATTCATCTTACTAAAGCTTCAGTTTCCCAGTGATTGTCCTTGATTCAAACATTCTCAAATGTGCATCACGTGGAGGGCCTTGCATGGACCTCGGACAGGCGCAAGGCGACCCTGATTTGGACAAGGGAAGGCCTAAGGTCCCACATGTGATATGGTCCAGAGTACAGCATGGGACAGTCTCTGGCCAAAAGTAGAGTAGCCCTGGTCTCCTTGGTCACAAATACTAACAGTAATAGAAATGGGGAGTTGTGCTGACCCCCAGAGTCGACTCTCTGGTGCACTGAGCAAACACCATGGATTGCCTGAGGCTGCCAAAGCAGATGCAAACTCTGCAGACGCCCTCAGAGAACAGACAGGGGAAGAAGACAGAGTCTGGGTGGGTGGCGGGGTGTGGTGCAGGAATCCTGACAAAGGTCACCAGCAAGTGCAGACCAGGGTGCTAGTTTCATCTTGATTGACATTTGACCCTTGATGAACATGGAGTCATTGAGAATATACCCTGGATGGTGGGATTATGACGCGGGGGACGGGGGGCAGGGGGTGGGATGTGCCTGCTAACTGTGCTCTGCTCATTTGCCTGAGCAGCCCAGAGGTGAAAAAACATCACCCCATCCCCAGGGCTGATTCTGGTCTCCTCACTGCTCTGTGTGCCCCAGAGGCCAGATGGGGGCTGTGGTGATTGGGAACAGGAAGAGGGTCTCTGACTCAACTGGCCACCCAGGTAGAAAAACACCTTACAGGTCCAGAATGCCATGGGCAGTAAGGGTCCAGAACCAAACTGACTCCCTGGCTGCAGTTGTCTTTTCAATCAATGGGCCCTGGGCCTGCTCAGTGCCCAGCAGGGAGGAAAAGGTGTTTTCTTCAATGACTGAACACTGCTCTACTCAAACCAGTCAGGAGGGGGAGGGGGCTTTGAGCCAGTTGAAAGAATGAACTCGAGAAGGGCCAGGGAGCTGGAGGCAGGTCAGGCCCAGCCGTGGTCAGGTTTGGCCACTCCTGAGGGCCTCACTGTAGAATGGACATCTCTCAGAGTCAGGCCAGAAATGAGAAACAATCCCAGAGAGTCACTCATCACTAAGCATCGCCAGAAGATTAACCTGCAGGTGCTAGTTTGTCAGGATCAGCCGCAGCGGGGTGAGCTAAGGGGGGCTCACAAATGATTCTGTCTGCCAAGCCTAAGGGAGGGAACCAAGCAGGAAGCAAGAGGCAGAAGTGAAAAACTAGGCAGGACCTCTGAGAGACCCGCTCTAGGAGGTGGAGAAGATGGATGGGTCAGGAATCACCGAATTTGACAAGAATCCAATGTGAGGTTTGCTCTGACAAAATGGTGACCAGAACCAAATGGCAACCGGCTGAGTGGACAGCAACATTCCTGGAGTCAGAGATCAACTTGTCCCAGTTGAGGAAGATAAGACTTAATGCCCACTTGGTGACAGGAAGCCACCAGGCTTCATTCCATGTTCCTTATCATTGTCCCACGAACAGATGACTAGGACCAGACCAAGACAACTTCATAGCCCCCTGAGTCTAACCCAGGGCGCGGGTGTACCACTGCCTCACCTGAGGTTCGGAGAGTCCACCCGGGAGCGCCCCCATTAAGCTACTCCTATTTCCTTAACTTTATTTATATGTCTCTGTCCTTCTGTCTGACCCGGATGGGGTTCCCAAATCTCTCACCAAGCAAGAGACTAAGGGAGAGCAGGTTACCCGAGCAGGGATGGAAGGGGCTCCGGGAACGCTCGAACACTGAGCGTAGAAACGAGAATCACCACTGTGGGAGCACCTGAGAGCACTAGGCACCACTGCATGTTAGATGAAAGTTGTTACCACAGAATCAAGGTAGCCTGTAAACAACCTACATAATCATGCTGTGACCTGCTACTGCCCGTTTGGGGGATAGCTGGGTAGAGACTGCACACATGGAATACACTAGGATGCTTCCAGCAAATTCTTGGGTGCCACCTGTCTTGGTGAGACTCTGTATGATCCTAAAAGGAAAAACTCCAAAGACAGTTGTTCAATGGGAGAACAGCTCTCACCACTGGCAAGGGGTGAGAGGGCTCAAGCCGCTGATCCCCACAGTCTCCCAGCTCCCCAAACCTCAAGGAAAACCTGGACTTGGTGTTTCCAGAGCCCAGGGGCCCAGAGGCAGGACACAGAGAACTAAGCCCAGAGCCCCAGTAGAAGCTTCGAGAGGGTGTGCAGGATATGTGTGAGGTGTGAAGATCCATGAGAGTGAACGGGCGGCCCCAGGCCCATGGTGCAGTTAGAGGGGAAGGGCTATGAACTGGGCACCGAGGGGTAAACCGGGACCTGCCTGTGCCTGCCCTGAACAGCCCTACCAGGCTGATCCCTGGTGCCTCCCCGATCCCTGGTTCCCATCGAAGTAGGAATGTGACAGGCAGGAAGGGGCATGGCTGACCAAATTCCTGGAAATGACTGGAACAGGATGGCTCTGCCTTCTGAGGCTTTGCCATCTGGTCTGACACATGAATCTGGACACACTTCTTGTCACCAGTAGAGTGTCACTCAGCCAAGGCTGTCCCACCAGGTCCAGGCGTGCAGGAGCAAAGAGGAGTCAAGGCCTGGTTCTCTATTACATGGGGTCTGACCGTGCTGTAATGGTGGCAGTGGGACTTGTATTAGGGAATCTGATGGTCCACAAAGAAGTGGGGTGCTATTATCAGGGATCAGCTCCGTACAGACTCGGGGACACTAGAAACATGTTCCATCCACGGCCCCATCCTGCTCCACTGATAACACACTGTCTTCCTGCTGGGGTGGGTGCCATCCAGGGGGAGCCTGGCTGAGGGGACAGCACCTTGGACCCACCTGCTGTAGGAGCACTTTTAAGTGCTCATCCTGCGAAACCTGATGTGGCCACTAGGGGGCAAAGTGGGGTCTGTCCCTGGTGCACTGCAGAGGGGAATGGGGAAACAGGCACCAGGGGCAGGGGAGGCCATGGAGGTGCTGCAGTGGAAGGCAGGGCTCTGGGTGCTGCATCCTGCCCTCCCTCCTGGGGACGCATCCGTGATTGAGACCTTCAACCCTTGGGGTGGACTCTCCTGGGGTCATTGACAGGCTTCACACAGGGGCAGGCAGGTGACGCGTCTTGGCATGGTGACATGGCCGAGGCTTCCCACAATCTAGAAGCAATTGTCAACTACTGGCCAGACCTGCCCCGCCCAGTGACACACACACCCACACAGGCCTGGGATAGATCCATTTATTGCAACAATCGTGAAAATCAGACAGTGGCAGTCAGGGAGAAAGCCCGCCTTTCTCCTTCCCTCTTCTCAGCCAGCAATACAAAGTCCCCAAACAGCCCCAAAGAGTGTGTAGAATCCGGTCACTGTATGGAACCAGCGCCCAAGCTTCAGGGCTGTCATGCGCAGAAACAGGACCCCACAATGGGGAGGGGAGAGCTGAGTTGTGACTTCTGACCTCCAAATCATTGTTTGCTAGTGCTGGGGGGATATATCTGCCATCCTGATCCCTTGGACCTTGTGGACAGGGACATTTCTTCCCTCCGATCCCTCTGACCTTGTGGAGGGGGACATCTCGACCCCTCTGATCCCTCGGACCTTGCGGATGGGGACATCTCGGCCCCCCCGATCCCTGGCGTCTAGTGGTGTGGGGGACATCTCGTCACCCCCCCATCCTAGCGTCTAGTGGTGGGGGGGCATCTCTGCCCTCCCCGATCAATCGCGTCAAGTGGTGGGGGGGGCATTTCTGGCCCCCCCCATCCCTGGCGTCCAGTGGTGGTGGAGGCATCTCTGGCTCCCCCATCCCTGGCGTCTAGTGTTTGGGGGGCATCTCTAGCCCCCCAATCCATGGCGTCTAGTGGTGAGGGGGCATCTCTGGCCGCCCCCGATCCCTGGCGTCTAGTGGTGAGGGGGCATCTCTGGCCCCCCCGATCCCTGGTGTCTAGTGGTTGGGGGGCATCTCAAGCCCCCCCTGATCCCTGGCGTCTAGTGGTAGGGGTTCATCTCTGGCCCCCCCATCCCTGGCGTCTAGTGGGGGGGACATATATGGCCCCCCCATCCCTGGCGTCAAATGGTGGGGGGGCATCTCTGGCCCCCCCTTGATCCTTGCCCTCTAGTGGGCGGGAATCTCTGGCCCCCCAATCCCTGACGTCTAGTGTTGTGGGGGCATCTCTGGCCCCCCCTTGATCCTTGCCCTCTAGTGGGGGGGAATCTCTGGGCCCCCGATCCCTGGCGTCTAGTGGGGGGGGCATCTCTGGCCCCCCCTTGATCCTTGCCCTCTAGTGGGGGGGGAATCTCTGGCCCCCCAACCCGATCCCTGGCGTCTAGTGGTGGGGAGCATCTCTGGCCCCCCCTTGATCCTTGCCCTCTGTGGGGGGGGAATCTCTGGCCCCCCCAATCCCTGGCGTCTAGTGGTGGTGGGGAATCTCTGCCCCCCCTTAATACGTGCCCTCTAGTAGGGGGGGGTATCTCTGGCCCCCCCGATCCCAGGCGTCTAGTGGTGGGGGGGCATCTCTGCCCCCCCTTAATCCTTGCACTCAAATGGGGGGGAATCTCTGGCCCCCCCGATCCCTGGCGTCTAGTGGTGGGGGGGCATCTCTGCCCCCCCCCTTAATCCTTGCCATCTAGTGGGGTGGGAAATCTCTGGCCCCCCCGATCCCTGGCGTCTAGTGGTGGGGGCGCATCTATGCCCCCCTTAATCTCTGCCCTCTAGTGGGGGGGGGAATCTCTGGCCCCCCCGATCCCTGACGTCTAGTGGTGGGGAGGCATCTCTGCCCCTCCCGAATCCTGGCGTCTAGTGGGGGGGCATCTCTGGCACCCCCATTTCCTGGGGTGTAGTGGAGGGGGAAACTGTGCCCCCTGATCCCTGTGGTGTCTAGGGGTGGGGACATTTCTTACCCCACATCTCGGGGTCTAGTGAATGGAGACTTTACTGACCCCCTGATCTCCCTTTTCTTGAGATGCAAAATAGCTGTGGCTTTACCCTGATCCCTGGTCTTGCAGTGAGGGATATCCCTGGTTCTAGTGGAGGGAGAAGAGCAAAGGGCAGAGGAAGAAGGCAGAACTCGGGTGGCGTGGGGAGGACGGGGCTGGGCTAGATCAATTGGGTGAGAGAGGCAGGGTGCGTCGGTGCAGTAAAATCAAGGTGTCAGCTGGGTGTCAGGCTGCCAGTGGAGCTCTTGCTGACCAGCTGCGTTTTCTGGATTTTCGGCGGGTCATTACAGGACCTGGGTCCGATGATGGTGGACTCCTCTTCCTTAAGGACAGCAACAGGAGCGTCTCTGGATCTCACACAGGCCATGGTCCCTGCCCCCTGGGACTTGACTGACTCCTCCAGCTCCTGGACTCTGGCACGCCTCCTGCCTGGCCCCCTGCGCCTCCTCCTTCTCTGTGGCCTCCAGCTCCTCACGTTTTGTGTCCAGGAGCACCTGTGTGTTGTTTGTCTCCACGCCAATCCCTTTGGAGTGGATGGGATGTGGGGCAGCATTAGGGTCTCAGCCAAGCAGGGGAGGTGGGGGGCTGGGGGTGGGGCCACCTGGCTCCCCTCCCCAGTAGCCCCGCCCTCTGACCCACAGGGGCTTCTCCCTGTCACTCACCCTTTTCCGGGACTCCTTTCTAGTTTACCAGGTTCCGCAGCTGCTGTTTCTGCTGCTGAGTCCCACAGAAGAGCACCTGGGGTGAAGGCACTAGGTGAGGAGGCAGGTCTAGGGCCTTCCTGCCCCAGAGCCCGTGGCCCCTCTCTCACCTGGTCTCCCTAGCTCCCTGATGGCGGCCTCCAGCAGGGCCTGCTGCCTTGGTGGCACCTGCTGCAGTTGGTCTATGGGCTGCTTCTGCCGCAGCATCTGCTGGTACAGTTGCTCCTCCTTGGAGCCCAGGTGACTGCGGGCATCCAGGTGCTCTTGTCGGCAGCTTTGTGCATTTCCAGGTACCAGCAGAATCGGCCCCAGGGAGGCCACTGGCACTGCACCTTTTAGTCCTGCCCTGGCATCTGTGGGAGGTAGGAGGAGTGTCTGTGAGGACAGGCAGGAGGGCCAACTACATCCCAGCCAGGAGATGCAGGGCTCAGACCCTCAGCCACAGGCCCCCATGTCGTCTTTGTCCCAGAGCCTAGGAGTTGGGTCTCCCTCTGCCTCAGACCCTGACTCCCACCGGGTAACTGCCAACTCCAGACCCCTCTGTGTAGTGTGGGCCAGTCAGTGCCACCACAGCCCTCAGGGCATTCTGACCTGTCCTTCCTGCCATCACCCAAGGCAGGCTCTTGGCCTCACAGGGGGTCTCACCAGCCCATTTCACAGAGCAAGAAAGTCAGAGCCCAGAAGACTGAATTGTTATGCCCCAAGAATACCCCAGGGTGGAGGGGAGCTGATGGCCAGCAAACCCCTGCACCCTCTCTCAAAACTCTTCGTGTTCGGCAACTTTTCGTGGGCTCGCAGTGAAGACATGTTGGAATGATAGGTGATAATTGGAGATGATAGGAGACTCGTTCAGCTCCAAGACTGCGGAATGTTACCCAGACCCCTTCCACTGTTACAGAGACACAACTCGAGCCTGGCCGGGCTCCCGGCCGGCCACCCCACAGCCCTCAGACTCCAGACGGCACTGAGCGTGCTTCTCTCACCCCAGCTCAGTCCCCTCAGCCCCCAATCGCATCCGCACTTGTTCTCCGGGTTCACCCGTTCTTCCTGGAACCTCCTGCCTCCACCTGTCCTTCGAAATGTTTTCAACGATGTGGCTGTTTCGGGGGCACCCAGAGGCCGGTAAACCTGAGAGGAAGCAGACAGTCAAGGACCCCAGACCTTCAACCCCACCCAAACTTCATGGTCCACAGCCCCGACTCTTGGTTCCTCCTGCTCATCTCGGGGGCTGCTCATTACTCACCGCCATCTGCTGCTCCGGGCCCCTTAAAAAGTTGATTCTTTCCTGCTTTGGACCCACTGGAGCCCTCCTGGCAGTGCTGGCAGGGACACGAGGGACAACTAGAAACAAGCGTTCTATGTCCCGTCCCTAGAGCTCTGTGCATTTTCATGGTCGTAACATTCTGGGGACTGGACAGCTGAACCCATTTCCTCTGGCTGCCCACAGAGCAGGACACAGGTGTGGAGGGACAGGGAGACTCGCCCAGCTCCTGCTCCCAGCCTATCTCCCGTGTAACAATGCCCCATTCACAGGGCCCCTCCCTGGAAACTCGAAGTCAGTCCTCCCCGACTTGCCCTCCTCAGACATCACAGACTTCAAGCTCCTGGTGCTGTGCACCAGCCCAAATCACTCAACCCTTGAGGATGACGCTCTGCATTGCAAACTTCTGCCTTTATCAGATACACTTGATGTTTTAAAATTCTGTTCTTTCAGCTCTTTCTGTCCCAAACAAGAGGGGAAGGTTGTTTTTGCACAGTTAAACCCACTGCCAGGAGGGTCTGTGGTGAGGTTTCTGGGAGCCGGGGACCCTGCTTTGACTCCCCAGCTCCTCAGTGATGCCCTGAGCTCCCACCCCCATTGTTTCCTGAGTTGGGTGGGCCAGTGTCCAGCCACCCAGGTCTTAGAGAGCAGGAGCCCAGGAGGTCCGATTCTGGGGACAGGAACGGACAGGTCCTGGAGAGGGGCTCTCTGGGGACTACCATCCCAGAGTCCCGGGAGAACCTGACCAGGACAGAGGCTGCTGGGGACAAAACTGCCGGAAGACTTGCTGGAAATGGGCCCGGGCTTGATCCTGTGCCCTCGGGGCCATACACTGACCAGTGCAGGGCCAACAAAGGGCCTTTTCTTACCGTCCGTTGCGCTCTGCCAATTTCGAACGATCCCCTAGAGATGACCCCTAGAGGTGACCCGTAGATGACCCGTAGAAGGGTCACCATCTGGAAGTGACCCCTAGATGACCCCTCGAAGGGTCAACAGGGAGAAGGTGTGATGGGGCCACTTCTCCCTCAAGCATCCTTGAGAGAGGGTCCCCGAGGGGCGGGGCCACGAGCCTTTTTTATAGGCAGGGAAGGGGGTGTGGCCTCGGGGCTGCAACCCCATTGGCCAGGGAGAAGTCTAGAGCTCCCAGGGGTAACCTCACAATGAAGGCTGCAACAGCCTCTGCCCTGCTGGGCCTGAAGGGCCTCCCCACACCCACCCGGACCCTCGGGCACTGCCCCCTACCGACGATGGTGGCTTGGAACTCTGTGGGCCCCACGGTGGGCCAGGAGCACTGACCCTTTCGGTCTCCTGTAGCTCAGTCCACGACTTTCTCATTCCCAGAGATCACGTCCCCCCATGCCCAGGCTGGGGTGCAGCTGCCAGGATTAGCCCCTGAGCAACCCTAGGTCTTGCCTGGCTGCTGCTGTGGGAGCCCAGTGAGCCTGGCAGAGGGGCTGTCCTGGTCGCTGTCCCAACCGCCCCTCACTCCCTGACCCTCTCCTTTGACTCCTTGGAACCCCTGCCCCGCTGCCCTGCCCCTCTCCTCTCCTGAAGCCCGCAGAGTTCTTGCTCCCGCCTTATCCGGTGTCCACGTTCTCTCTGTCCTTCTGTCTCTGCTTCCTCCCAGACTGGCAGCAGCCAGTTTGTGGGGCCTTTGAGCCCCCAGACCCAGTCAGTCCCTGACCAATTCCCCCTGTTGCTCAGAGACTTCCCTTTCTGAGTCCTGGAGGACTCTTAATGACCCCACAGAACCTCCCCACCCCAGCTCTGCCCCTTTCTCTGAGACTCGGTCCATCCTACTGGGAGCTGTACACCAGAATTGGCCTTGGGGTACCTTGATGCTTCTCTGGTGTTGATCCCGGCCTGCTCTGGAAATCCCTCTCAATACACACACTCCCAACTAGGGCCACTAAGCCTGGCCACGCTGCCCTCACGAGTCCTGCAGCCTGAAAGGAACCCCAACTCCCCCATATTGCCCGTGCCCACTATGGCATCCACGAATGCACCTGTCCTCCCTGCCCTGACCACATTCAGGCCCCAGTGGTCTGCGGCTGTCTCCTTTAGCTCTGACATCTCCCCCTCTCACTTTCGCTGGGCTGAGAATCAAATTTATCTCTGATGGTGGGGCACAGGGTCACTGTGGGCTTGTGCTGTCTGGGGAGCCTGTGGGCAGTGAAGGGTTCCACACTGGGGTGAGGCTCTGGGCAGAGAAATGCCATCCAGTCCTTGAGAGGTTTGGGAAATACCAGGAGGTTTGCAGGTCCTTTACCTGAGACATGATATGGCCACTAGGGGGCCTGGCACCCACGAAGCATTGGGGGCAAGGTGGGGGCTCTTCCCGGTGGGCACTACAGAGGAGGTGTAGACGGAACAGGCACCATGGGCATGGGCATGTCATGTCAGGTTCTGATCCATGGGGAGACCCCCACAGGACAACTCATGCTTCATCAAGAAGCATGAGCCGTTCCCTGGCAGGACCCACCCACCCAATGCCACACACCCACAAAGGCTGGGATGCATCCATTTGTAGAAACAATCTTGGAAACAGGACAGTGGCTGTCAGCGAGACTGAATCAGCCCTCTCCCCTCTCTCTCCTCTGCCACCAATTCATGATCCCCGAAACTGTCCCAGGTAGTGCCTAGAACTCAGTTGCTGACTGTTCCAGCCTCCATCCTTTTCAGGGCTTCCTTTCCCAGAATAGAAAAAGTGCACTGGAGGAGGGGGAGCTCTCGGCTCAGACTTTTGCTTGGTCTGTAGCCCATGAACCGAAGGTTTGAGTGTTGCCTCGTTTTCCCTGGGCCAGGATGGGTAGATGGTTGTAGCCAAGTGCCGTTTTGAAAATCGGATGCTCTGAATCAGTGTTTCCTCTAAGCACTGAGATCCTTCCAAGTACTGCTTCATTGACCTTCATGGCCTGTGTACATATCTGAGAGGTTTGGGGCTTGTGGGGACCTCTATTTGCTCCAGCCTTTGTGATCAGGAGACCCTGTAGTGCCAGGGAACGTTCTTGACCTCATGCATCCCAAGCCTGTACTGAGTCTCCTGAGACTTCTTTCTGGCCTTCTGGACAGAATTTTAACTCAAAAAGTGGAAAATGCCCTGGACCGTGCAAGGACAGCCCACAAACCGGAAATATCTCAACATTTAGGTAGAAAAGCGGGGGTGAGCAGGCATTCTCCACTCCTCTCTCCTGGGATATAGTCTAAGTTGGGGGGTGGGGAGGTGGTCATTTCTTATTGCTACTCTTTGGACTATTTCTATGGGGGTGAGTATTTCTGCTCCTGGGACTCCTTATTGTGTAGTGTTGGAGGACATATCTCCTATCTGAGCTCTGTTCTCTGTTGTGGGACATTTCTCCCCCCAGAGCTCGTGTGTCTAGTATTGGAAAACAATTTTCCCCAACATCCCTAGTGTTTTTTTCTGGAGGAAATTTCAGCTCTGCTCATCCCTGGTGCCGAGTAATTGTGAACATTTCTGTCCTCGGTACCCTGCTCTCTATAGTTAGGGGTAACCTCTGCACTGCATGTCACTGGTGCCTACTGCTTGGTGCCTGTTTTTGCCTCCCAGACCACTAGTGTCTATTATTGGGGGACATTTCTGCCCCCCACATCCCCGGTGCCCAGTGATGGGGGACATTTCTGCCTCCAGATGCACAGTCTTCCCCACACCGCCAGCTTGTCCTTCTTGACTGTTACCACCTCTAGTACCTCGGGCTTTATGAACTCCACTGTGTTCGCCTCCACTTCATTGCCCTTAGATTGACTGAAAATGGATAGACTGAGGATCAGCCCCAGGCTCTCAGCCAACCAAGGGAGGTGGAGGGCTCGGGGGCAGAGTCCGCCTGGTTCTGCCCCCCCGGGTATCCTGCCTCCTGACCCCCATTGGGGGCTTCTCCCTCTTAAGGACCCTGACACTCACATTTTTAGGACACCTTTGTGTCAAAGCAGCAGCCAAGTCCTGGCCTGAGTCAGGCCACTGTGGACTGTCCAAGTGGACTGTCACTGCTCAGGCAGAGTCACCAGTGGAGGGCCAGTAATGTCACCCCCTTCCCCTCCCTCACCCCTCCACCTAACAGGGAAATCCCTCTTATGTCCACTAAGAACTTGAGCAATCTGTCCTTAGGGCACTGGGAAAAGGCTGGCCCTGTCTGCTTGCAGTACTTTTCTTTGGGTGTTGGTATCACACCCAGACATGCTCAGGCTTTATTCCTGACTTAGCTCAGGGACCATACCTAGTGGAACTAGAGGGGCCCATTGATCCAACGTCAGCAGTGTGCAAGAAGATCACTTTATCTGCTGGACTAATGCCTGCTCAAAGCAGTACTTTTCTTTCAGCTGCTTCCAAACCTAACTCTCCTTCCTGTAGAGTTGGGCTCCCTTAAAGATGCCTCACTCCCCCTTCTGTACGGCACAGTGCCCAGGGAGACGGCCCCGTGGAACCCGAGGCTTCCACTCCCGAGCACTTTCAGACTTTTCAAGAATGGGCCCCAGGGATATTGCTGGGGTTAAAGTGCTTGCCATGATGTGGCCCAACCCTGTTCAAGTCCTGTTACTAGGATCTCCTGAGCCCTGCTGAAGAGGAGAGGGGACCTCTGCCCACATTTCCCGCAAGCTAACTTCAGACAGACTACCCTGGAGAGCAGGAGCTGCCATGAGGCACAGGGTCTGGGAGAGATGAGACAGCACGGAAATCACCTGAGATGTCCCAGAGGTGGTCTGTAACACTGTTCAACTTAGAAAGCTTGGAAAATCCCCCAAATTTTCCTACGCTATTGATATGCTCCAGATCCTTCTTTGCACCCAGAAAGCTTGGTTATTTCTTGTTCCATACTTCCTGTCAGCTGCTTGCTAATACCCCGTCGCCCATCAGATCTGCTGTAAAACTGATCTCTTGCCTTGTGCAGTGTTCAGACTTTGGAGGTGTTCATTCCATTAGCACTGTTATCTCATCATGTTCTCCCTCATTCCAAAATGTGTCCTTTTTTCCTTTATGGGTCACACCCAGCGATGCACAGGGGTTACTCCTGGCTGATGCACTCAGGAATTACTCCTGGTGGTGCTCAGGGAACCATATGGGAATCTGGGAATCAAATCCAGGTCAGCCGTGTGCAAGGCAAACACCCTACTCACTGTGCTATCACTCCCGTCCCTGCTGCTTGGTTTTTAGTTAGCTTTAGGCAGAAATTTTGGCAAAGTTCGTATGAGTTCATAGTCGTTGAAAACTCAAAGTTATATTAGTGCTGCAATTCTCATTTGTGAAACAACAAAACTCACTACCAAGCAGGGGAGAAAGCAGCAAGACAAGACCAAAAGTAAAAAGAGCGACACTCAAGCAGTGGCACCAGGGGTACAGGAGGAGTTGGCAGAGAGCATGGCAGCTGGGTGGCACTGCCACTCGTACAGTGGAGATAGCTCTACCCCAGTGGAGTGGTTAAGGCCAGACCCCAGTATCTCTAGTGTGCCCTTGGTCTAGAGGAGGCGAGAACAGGCAGGGAAGACAAGGGCCAGGGAGAAAGAAGGGAGCCAGAGCAGGAGCAGGGGTCAGGGTTGGAGGATGAGGAGGGGCAGAGGGCAGTCCCCAGATCATTGCCCCAGAGAGCCATGACATGCTGCAGGAGAGAACAAAGTGCCAATATGACACCAGACCAGCTGTGACCCTCTGTGAATGGGAGTGGCAGACATTCAAAGTTGGGTAGCTTCCAGAAATGTCTACCGACACCAGGACCACTTGGACAGTCTGACAGAGTCACAGGGAGTCTCCAGGCAGGCAGGGAAGGCAGGGTATCTTTGTACCTACACTCCCAAGAAAAGCCTCGTGGAAACGGTCGCCCTATGACCCCCAAGACAGGGCAACATAGGAAGCAGATCTCGATGAAGGTATCGGAGGTGCAGCCCTTCCCTGCTTTTGCTGGGCCCGAGAATCCATGGTCTCAGCAGATTCTGGGGGTTCCACATGGGAAACAAGGTTCTCCCTGTTCCCAACTTTAGTATCTTATTGGCATTAGATCTCCTGACAGAGCTAGAAGCGCAAATAAATGTCCACCTTGACACTGTGGATTCCCACTTTGGAAAATACCCTCTCCAGGCGCCCTCTAATGGCAGTATCATGCCCCTCTGCTGGTAAACTCATGCTAGGAGTGAGCCTCCAAAGACAGCCGCAATATCTGGTAGCCCATGAGGTGTGGCTAGGGATAGGGAAAGATACTGTGCAGGTGTGGGAGGCAGGAATAGTGGTGGGATGCAGCTCAACTGGGAGCAACCCATTGGCCTCAGTTGAGAAGTCATGACCTGCGCCGGGTCAGTGTGGTCGCTCCTGCTGGTCACCTTGTGGTACCCAGCCCTTCCACTTTCTTGAGTCTGTTTTGCTCTAGTGCCCAATGATTGACCGGCCTGAACCTCAAAAGATGTGTTTCTCCCTTTGCAAATTGTTCCAGGAAGCACACCCCTGTTTGCCTTTGGGCCAAAGGATCCAGAGACAGGAGGAAACCTCAGTCACTGTGGACCCGTTGCCCAAGGATTCAAAAACTCGGCCACCTTCTTCAGGAAGACCCTGGCTCTGGACTTAAGAAAATCCTCGTTGGAGCCCTGGAATGGACCATCCTGCAGTCTGTAGATGATAAGGTCCTTGTGTCAGAAGCCTAAGAGGACTGAAAGAGAGCCTCAGAGGCTCTGCTCCAGCTCTTGGTTGAGACTGGGCACCAGACCTCCTGGAAGAATGAGCATTTAGAAGTGAGAAAAAGAAAAACAAATAACCTAAAGAAATCAGCAGTAGGGCTCCAGAGGCTAACAGGTTGATCCTCTTTGTGCATGTGAAAGGGCATCAGGTTCTAGGTGCCCTGACCCCGAGTAGGGCCATTGGCAGAGGTCTGGGCATACCTGTCTCTGAGACAGGGGGCTCTGATCTCTCGCTGTGCCACAGAGGTAAACAAACTATCTACCTCCAGGTCCCCATTCAGGGGTGACACTGATGACTAACAAAGGGCCCCAGTGGCTACCAATTGCCCAGATGGCACAGTCCCTGGGATTATGATGTGATAACCCACATCTAACTTTTGCAACTCTAGATTTTGATGTGAAAACCCACTCTAACTTTCGCGACCCCAGCCTTTTTGCTAATCCGATGGGACCCCATCCTCTGACTTGCAAGAAGCAGTGGATGAAATCTCTTGCTCAGAACCACTGAACAGTTCAGGAGCAGTATCCAACTTGAGTGGCATCCAGGTAAAGACCATAAGAAAGAAGCCCTGAATCCCTCTGGAAAGGCTGGAGGGGGGTGCGCTCGCAGAGGGATACGGACAAGCGTGAAACATGGTTAGATCCCATGATCCCTTAATTTTCATATTGAAAATTGAAATTTATTTCTTTGGATATATTTTTTGATTGGGTTTTTATTTTATATTTTGAGTTTGTTCCTGCACATATGGATGTGTTGGAGGCTGTGTACCTTTTTTTTTATCCAAGAATTTTCTTTTTATTTTTTTATTAGTGAAACACCATGAGGTACAATTGTAGACTTATAAATTTTTGTGCCATGGTTTCAGTCACACAATGATCAAGTACCCATTCCTCTACCAGCAGCCATCCTCGACCACCACGGGTCCCAGCATCCCTCCCACCCCCCAACCCCCTTCCCACCCTGCCTCTTTGGCAGTGCATTCCCCCATTTTCTCTCTCTCTCCATTTGGGTGCTGTGGTTTGCAAGAGAGGCACTGAGTGGTAGTCATGTTTGGTCTATAGTCTACTTTCAGCATGCTTCTCCCACCCTGGGAGGATCCTCCCAGCACCCTTTATTTGTTGCCCTCTTCTCTAGCTGAGTTTCCTTGGAGACTGTGTAACTTCTTTACATGCAGAGTGAGTCTCAATGTTGTTCTGTTTGGGTCAACTCGCCACTCCTAGTACGCAGCATCCCTGCCATGGGGGCACGTCTGCAATTGCTTTGTGTAGCCCCATAGCCTCATAGCCCCATAGCCCATTCCTCAATGGGAAGGGGCAGAGGAGGGGAGAAGGGAGGGGGCAGGAAGGAGGAGGGGGAGAGGAGAAGGGCGGGAAGGAAGAGGGTAGAAAGACAAGGTTGGGGTAGATGAATATGATTTTGACAGGGTAGGTAAATGACAGAATTACAGGTGAGTAAAAATTCTGTTGAACCATTTCTGACTCCTGGGGGGAACACATCACTTTCAGGCAGGTCACTTTGTGCCCTGGGCTGGGTGTCTGCAGCCTCCTTACCTCACAGGCATCACAGTCTGTCTGATCTTCTGCCAACACAATTTGTCTTTGACGGGTTGTTGGCTCAGGTCTGTCTTGGATCTGGGTGTGATTTCCACCTCTAGGTGAGAGGGAGGATGGGGTGTGCATGGGGTGTCTTTAGGAAGGACACTCCCTTCTGGTTCTCACAGAACACTTGGGGTTCCAAGGCGGGTGTAGCCCGTAGGATGGCGGGGATCAAACCCAGATCAGCCACGTGCAAAGCAACAACCTACCACTGTACTATTGCTCCAGCCCTTGAATTTCTTCTTGGAGGAAGTTTCTGTTCATTATTCCTCTCTGCATTTGTTTGATGGGGTTGGGAGATATTTTTTTTTGTAAAGTTCTACCAATGTGCTATATAACTTGGATATTAACATTTTATCAGCTAGGTATTGGGTAAATAATTTTTCCCATTCTGTGGGTTATCTTTATAGCTTAGACGCCACTGCTTTTTTTATTAAAAAATAGTATTAGATTGGTGTATCTTTGATTTTTCTGTTCTCTTTTCATGCTTTAAATTTTGCTGACATTTTTGCAAATTTTTATTTTGTTTTTATAAAGTTGTTTACAATAATTTATTACATTTAATATTCAAACACCAATTCCACCACCATCGTACCTTCCCACCACCATATTTTGAATGTTACCACTCCAAATCTTAGAGGTACTCTCCTGGGGTCATTAACATCGTACTCAGGGGCATGCAGATGACAGGCTCTAGACATGGTGAATCTCATGGCAAGGGCCACCCACAATCTAGAAGCAACTGCCAACTGCTGGCAGGACACACCTCGCCCAAGACACATACCCACATGGCCTGGGATGGATCCATTTATTGAAACAAGCTTGGAAATAGGACAGTGACTGTCAGAGAGTGACCCAGCATGCCTCCTTCCTCTCTCTTCTCCTCAATTCATTAGTGCCCAACCAGCCCCCAAAGAGTGTCTAGAACTGGTTGCTCTGATGTTTCCAGCCCCCATTAGCTTCAGGGCTGCCATATGGAGAAACGGGACTGTGTACTGGGGAGGGAGAGCTCCCACCTCAAGCCCTTGTTTGGCTTTTGGAGCTATCATAACTGAGGTTTGAGTGTGGCCCAGTTTAAATTTCTGCTCCCAACATCCCTGGTGCCTAGAGGTAGGAGACATTTTTGTCCCACTGATCCCTGCGGTCTAGTGTTGGGGGACCTTTCTGCCCCCTTGATCCCTAGGGTCTAGTGCTGAGGGAAAGTGGAAGAGTGGGGAGGAGGGAGGAAGGAGGAGGGTGGGAAGAACTGTATCAGGGCTAGATTAGTTGGAATTGAAGAACACAGGGTACATCATCAGGGTAGAAAATGTGGATTAATGGTGAACAAGCTTGCCAGCTGAAATCGAGCGGAAGAGCTGGATTCTGGTTATTTGGGGACAGGTCATTACAGGATCCAGATCTGAGGTCTGCGGCCTCCTGTTCCTCACAGACAGGAACAGGAGGGTCTCTCTGGGTTCTTCACACAATCCATCATCCCGCTCCCCAGGTCTGGACACCAGACCTTAGTCTCAAACCTTAGTCATCCAGATACTTAGACTTCTCCCATGCCACCAGCCTGTCCTTCGTTACCATCACCTCGAGTTCCATAGAGGTCATGGTCTCACAAACCTCCACTATGTTCACCTCCAACTCCGTGTTCTTCGACACTGGATTGACTATTGGGCACTCCAGGGTCTCAGCCAAGCAAGGAAAGTGGAGGCATCTCAGGGGTCCCGCCTGACTACACCTCCCATATAGCCCCACCTCCAGATCCCCATCAGGCACTTCTCCCTCCTGGAGACCTACCCCACTACTCACCCTGTTCAGGGTACCCTTGGGATTCCAGTAAGGCCTGGGGCTCAGTTGCTCCTGATTTCAGGACTGAGGATCCCCTAAAGATGAAGGCACCAGGTGAGTAGGTAGGTCTAGGGCCTGATGCGCCTTCCTGTCCCTGAGCCCCTGGCCACCCCCTCACCTGGGTTTCCCTCAGCTCCCTGAAGGTGGCCTCCAGTATGGCCTGCTGCTTTGTTAGCACCTGCTGCAGCGGTTCCATGAGCTCCTTGTGCCTCAGCACCTGCTCGACCTTGGAGCCCACGTGAGTGGGGCATTCAGGTGTGGGGTTGCAGCTGTGTGCTACTTTTGGTACCAGCAGAAGCATTCTAGGCTGCAGGCACCCCTACCTCGACCCGGCAGCTTCCCCGCTACTAGGACCCTCTGTGTGTAGTGAGGGCCAGTCCACACACCCACAACCCCTCTAGCCTGTTTTAGATTTTGTTATATTATAGAGGGTGGCGTCCTGGCCTGTCCTTCCTCCCACCACCGCAGGCGGGCTCCTACCCTCACAGTGGGTCTCCCCCGGCACCTTCTGTCATTTCTCCATATCCACCTTGTCCTGATTCACTCCCCTTTTTCAGCTGATCCGGAGCTGACTCTGCAGTAGCACCTGCTCCTCCTCCTGCTCATTCTGAGAGACCGACACTGTTCAGAGGCCACGTCCTATTGCGGGAAGCCGAGATCCCAGTCTTGTTGCTGCCGCAGACACTCACCTGTTTGTCCTGCAGTCCCACCTGTGGGCACAAGGCTGGGAGTGAGGACAGGCAGCCAGGGCATCCTGCTCTGGGTCGAGGGATGTGGAGGTCAAGCACTGACTCCCAGGCCCAAGGCTGGCAGCGCCTGGGCAATCTGTGCCCTGCACAGGCCCCCATGGTCTTGCTCCAGCGGCCTAAGAGATGAGACCTCCCTTGACTGGGGACCCTGTCTCCTGTCCTGTGCTCAGGGATCACCCCTAATGGTGCTCAAGGATCCATAGGAGGTGCCAGGAATCAATCCAGGATAGAATTATGCAAAGCAGACACCTTACCACCTGTTCTAGCTTTTGATATATTACATTTACTTGTTTGTTTGCTTCTTTGGTTTTGGAACCACAGCAGGGATCAGTCCCAGCCATGCTCAAAGGACTCTATTGGATGCCACAGATTGAAGTCAGATAGCCCAAGTGCCCTTCCTGCTCTACTATCTCCCAACCTCTTTGATCTTTGTCAAAATACAAATTTTAACTTTCCATTGATTTTGCTATATTGCATCCCAAAAGGAATACCAGTTTACAATGGGGCGTGTGAAATTCCCAAATGCTCCAGTGAGTCCCACTGCAATCAGAACTGCCCGTCCCACGCTTCCCTCTCCTCTTTTTGCTGTACTTGGACATTTATGGAGGGACATACCCAGTGTTGCTCAGGCCTCACTCCTGGCTCTGTACTCAGGGACGACTCCTGCTGGGGCTTCGGGATCATATGCGGTGCCCGGGGTCACATCTGAATTGGCTGTCCACAAGGCAAATGCCCTACCCTCTGGACTACCTTTCCAATCCTGCAAGATAGTTTTCTTGAAAGAAACTTACACAGTAAGATGTGAAGGGAGGACGTGTTCAAAACAGAATGTGAGCTGAAAGAGCTGACCACTCCCCCTAACTTCTAATGGCCAGTAACTGCCTGTACCTTTCAATCACAAACTGCCACTAGGGAAGTTCCCTTGGACCTGTCCCCGACCCCCATCTCTGTACCCTGAGAGGCCTCTGCAGGTCCCCTGCAGCATTTTCCCACTTCCATATCTAATGCAAATGAAATTTGTTTGCCATTTATAAATGCCCATACAGAGTTTCCCCTTAAAGTCAATGAAATAATCATTTTTAAAAAAGAGATTAAGTAATGACATGTTGAATGGTGCTCAAAGCAGGACACATTTGAACCACTGATCTACCTGTCATGGACTCTTTCCAAACTCAAGTCTAGCATCACATCTCCCCAATTCTATAACGATCCCTGCGCCTCAGCTGAGCTCTGGACTTTACCTCAGAAAATGTACTACACATCTAATTCTATAAATCCAAATATAAGCCATTCTCCTGTTAAACTTTTTTATCATTGAATGGATCTGAGAAAGACCCTTACAAAGCTGTTCATGATTAGGCTTCAGTCATCATTGTTCACCCATCCCTCCACCAGTGTACATTTCCCACCTCCAATGTTTCCAGTTTCCCTCCCAACACCCGCCCACCCACCTCTCCACCCAGGCCAGCCTTTTTTAAAAAATTTTTATTAGTGAAACACCATAAGGTACAGTTATAGACTTACAAATTTTTGTGTTTGGATTTCAGTTATACAATGATCGAGACCCATCCCTCCACTAGTGCCCATTCTCCACCACCACGGATCCCAGTATCCTTCCCACCCCCCATTCCCCCCATCCCACTCTGGCTCTGTGGCAGGGCATTCCCTTTTGTTCTCTCTCTCCTTTTGGGTGCTGTGGTTTGCAAAAGAGGCATTGAGTGGCATTCATGTTTGGTCTATAGTCTACTTTCAGCATGCTTCTCCCATCTAGGCAGGACCCTCCCAACACCCTTTACTTGGTGCTCCCTTCCCTATCTGAGCTGCCTTTTCTTCCAGCATGTGTGGCTGACCTCCAAGCCATGGAGCAAACCTCCTGGTACTTATGGCGACTATTCTTGGGTGTTAGTCTCCTATTTTGTTACTTTATATTCTACAGATGAATGCAGTCTTTCTATGTCTGTCCCTCTCTTTCCGACTCATTTCACTTAGCATGGTACTTTCCATGTAGTACCACTTGTATGTAAATTTCATGAATTCATCCTTTCTAACAGCTGCTTAGTATTCCATTGTGTAGATATACCAAAGTTTCTTTAACTGTTGCCTACTGACCAAGTAAAAGAATGCTTGATTTTTCATTCCCCCTTTGTCCTGCTCAAAGCTGGGCAACTTCCCAGGTTTCCGGGCTTTCAGGGATTCCCCACAAAAACCCAAGCAAGGCTGCTATCAATGCGGACAGCCAGGCCATTTCAAAAAGGAATGTCCCAACAGCCCCTTGAGGAAGAAGGGGGGAATCACCCGGGCTATGTCCCAGATGCAAGAGAGGCAATCACTGGGCAGCCGAGTGTCGCTCCCGACCGAATAACTTAGGCAATCCACTGCCGCAGGGAAACGGCGGGAGGGGCCTGCCTCGGGCCCTGCAAGCCTTCAGGCAGGAGGCCTATCAGACATCCGGTCAAAGTATCAGCCCACTCCAGATAGCTTCCCTCCCTCTGTCAGGGGCTCCTCAATTCCCAGCTCAGGTCTAGACTTTTATGCCTCTGTCCGGGCGGTACTAACACCACCTATGGGAATTGAAAGTTTGGAGATGGGGGTCTATGGCCCCCTACCGCCCGGAACCACTGGCCTCATTCTAGGGTCAGAAAAGGCTCTCCTGCAAGGATTGCAGATATACCCAGGATCTATCACAGAGAGCTACATAGGACAAATTCATGTCTTGGCAGATTCCCCCCGTGGCATTGTGACGATAGAAAAGGGACAGCTGATTGCACGCCTGCTCCTCCTCCCGAGGTGGCAAGGCCCCACCTCGACGCTCTCGGTCCAGGGTCAGACAAACGAAGACTGCTCAGATAATCCAGCCCAAATATTTTGGATTGCCCATATGGCTTCCAGACCACGCTATGCGCTAAGAATCAACTCAAAGGAATTCTCTGGGCTATTAGATACTGGGGCGGATGTCTCAGTCATATCCAGTAAATATTGGCCTGCCAACTGGCCTGCCACAATGGCTACAGCCGTTTTGCAAGGACTTGGCCAAGTCCGACCCAGCCGTAGCGCCCAAGTATTGACCTGGGAGGACGCCGAGGGCCATAAGGGCCAGTTCCAGCCTTATATTGTCCCAGACCTCCCCACCAATCTTTGGGGACAAGATATACTCTCAGCTATGGGCACGGTTCTGGTTACATCACCCAGTCGCTCGCAGATATCGCCAGTCTCCTTTAAGACCATAGCCCATATCACTAGTGACTGCCCATCCTCCGGGCAGGAAAATCCCGTGACTTTAATGCCCATTGAGGAACTGGAAGAAACTAGCCCTTTTTAATCGGGGCCACTGTCCAGCGGCCTCCCACCCCATTTACCTGGAAATCAGATGATCCAGTCTGGGTGGAGCAGTGGCCCCTGCCTAAAGAGAAATTACAGGCCGCACATGCCCTAGTGCCCGAGCAATTAGAAAAGGGGCACATTACCCCATCCACATCTCCCTGGAATACCCCAATCTTTGTTATAAGGAAAAGGACAGGCGGGTGGAGATTATTGCAAGATCTCAGAGCAGTCAATGCCACCATGCATCCAATGGGGGCCCTGCAGCCAGGGCTCCCCCATCCCTCCGCTATACCAAAGTCCTGGTAATTGTTAGTGATAGATCTTAAAGATTGTTTTTTCGATATTCCATTAGCTCCTAAAGATTGTCAAAGATTTGCCTTCTCTCTACCTTCCCCCAATTTTCAGGAGCCCTATCAGCGCTAGCAATGGGTAGTCCTTCCCCAGGGCATGACTAATAGTCCCACTATGTGTCAGATATATGTTGCAGCGGTTTTAGCGCCAGTCCGGGCTCGTTTCCCCAGTGCACTTTTGATTCATTATATGGATGGCATCTTAGCCGCCTGCCCCACCAAAGACCTGTTACTTCAACTCTATGATCATGTCCGGGTCGCCCTGGAATCAGCAGGCCTTGTAATCTCCCCAGACAAGGTACAGCTCTCCCACCCATACAGATATTTAGGATACACCATTAACAAGGTGGGAATAGTGCCTCAAAAAATATAGTTTGCCACCTCTCATTTAAAGACTCTACACCACTGGCAACAGTTTTTGGGAGAACTCCAATGGCTCCGACCATCCTTCTCCCTGCCCACGGGAGAGCTCAAACCTCTTTTTGAACTATTGAAGGGGGATTCTGACCCCTCCTCACCTTGTCAATTGACCCCAGAGGCACAATTGGCTCTTAGAAAAGCAGAACATGCCTTAGAAGAAATGCAAATACACCATATTGATTACAATCTACCACTACAATTTATAGTGCTTGCTTCAGAGTTTGCCCCAACTGGAGTTTTCTGGCAGATTGGTCCATTATACTGGGTCCACCTCTCAGCTTCCCCCACCTGAACGGTGATTCCCTATCCCACCTTAGTTTCTCAATTACTCTGGAAGGCTAGAACCATAGGGTGTGCACTCTTTGCTAAGGATATGGACATATTGGTCGTTCCCTATTCCAAAGACATGATTAATAATCTGATGCAATATGATGATTCCTGGTGCCTTTTTGTCTGCTCCTTTAAAGGCCAAATTACACAGGCATATCCCAAACATAAACTCCTGCAAAGCTTCAGGATTTGCCCTATTATCTTCCCTCGAATCATAAAGACCACCCCCCTTCCGGGTGCACGGACCCTCTTTACTGATGGCTCTAAGAGCGGTCGAGCCTTAGTGGTTGATGGGCAGGATGTTCACGCCATACAGCTTGCTGAGACCTCGGCACAATTTGCAGAAGTATCTGCTGTATTATTGGCCTTGCAGACATTCCCTAATGAGCCCCTCAGTCATATTAGAGGACACTCTGGCCTCCCGGGACCCCTTGCAGAAGGCAATGAACGAGCAGATAAAGCTACCCGCTTAATAATGACATCCCTAGAATGTGATAAGGCCATGCAGCTACATAAAAAATTCCACCTTAGTTCCCAGTCTCTTCGTTTTCATACGGGTTGTTCCAAAGCTGAGGCTCTCTCCATTAACCACTGTCTGTCCCGCTTGCGCTCCTTATATACATTCCCCATCCCTGGGAGTCAATCCTAGAGGACTGAGAGCAAATGATATTTGGCAAATGGATGTGACCCACACTAACTCATTGGGTAACCGGCATTATCTCCATGTCTCGATAGACACACACTCGGGCATGATTTTTGCCTCACTGCATGCCGGGGAAAAAACGAAACATGTTATAGATCACCTTACTGCTACTTTCTCATATATGGGAAATCCCAGGCAAATTAAAACTGACAATGGACTGGCCTATACAAGCCGTGCTTTTCATTCCTTTTGTGAAACCTGGGATATTACACATACAACAGGCATTCCCTATAACCCCCAAGGACAGGCTATCATAGAGCGAGCGCACTGACATCTCAAAACTTACATTTCTAAAACAAAAGAGGGTGAGATCTACCAAGGCTGTCAAGGGCCACAAGCGCTCCTATCCGCAACCTTATTCATTTTAAATTTTTTGCTCCTCGATGATTCAGGCCGCAGTGCAGCCCAATGTCACTTTGCTACTCCGACTCCCCTTAAAGCAATGGTGAAATGGAAGGATCTGTCCTCAGGAACCTGGCAACCAACGGCAGCAATCCTTGCCAGAGTCAGAGGCGCAGTCTGTGTATATCCAACTAATACAGAAAAACCCATTTGGGTGCCGGAATGCCTGGTCAGGCCAATACACGAGCCCCCCGATCATTTGTCCCCCACAGCTGGGAAAAATAATGAAACTCACCTCCAGGGTACTTAGCCCTGAGACGAATTTCCTTCTCTTTTTTCCACAGGAACAAAATGACCACAACGACGCTTGTGGCCTGGACCCTCGCTATATTATTAATGAAGGACCCTACCGAAACTCATGCCAATCGACACCAACCATTCAAGCAGACCCGGGTCATAAGGAGTGGAGAGGACTATGAGGTTTGGAGTACCACAAGTGCCCCTCTTTTCTGAGCCATGCTCCATTCTGGTCAAGCCACACTGGGTCCTGCCTGGTTTGGCAGCACCCCTTAATCAGTGCTTCCCTGACTTATATTTTTCCCTGGAAGACGCCTACCCCTTTCAGGATGGTTTTGAAAGGCCCCCGGCCAGAGCCTCTATGAGACGCAATGGCTTTTTCACCTGCCCCGGGTTCCGGACAGGCCAATGGAGGAGAACCTGCGGTGGCCCTGAATCTTACTATTCTGCCAGCTGGTCTTGCGTAGATTCTAATGATGGCTATTGGAAGTGGTCGGTTGACCACGACCTGGTTAATATTTCTTATGCTGTGCCACTGAGATATGGCTCATATTCTGTACAATACCACCCCCAAATGCTTCTGGTCAAAATCTCCTTCACTGATAAGGGAAGGTTTGAGACCCGATGGGTCAACCGCCTGAATTGGGGGCTTATGTGGTATAGCAGGCCATGGCATGGGGTTATCCTGCAGATCCTCTTAAAAATCGAACCCGTGCAGCAGATTCCGCTAGGCCCTAACCAGGCACTTGAGGCTCCAAAACCCCCTCTTAAGCCCACCATTACTACCATGGCTGGCCCTAAGACGACACCACCTCCTGTTACAGCCGGCCTATCCATCCCAAAACCCAGTTTTGGCCCAATCATTAACCCCCTCAGGAGTCTTATCGAAGCCACATATCAGACTCTGAATGCTACTGCCCCAAACCTGACTGAAGCCCCACGCCACCGTTTTATGAGGCTATGGGTATTAACGCCTCATACAATGTTAATTACAGAGCCCCTGGAGAGTGGAAGGCCCACCCCCAGGGACTAACCATGACCCAAATTAGTGGTCAAGGGACATGTGTAGGTACAGTCCCTCAAAACAAGAAGGAGTTGTGTGCACAGAATGTGGAGTCCCCGGGATGGAGTAACTCCGCCAGGATCTCACCAAAAATGGGAGCTTGGTGGGCCTGTTCACGTTCAGGATTAACTCCCCACTTGGCAGGCTCAGTATTTAATGCCTCCCAAGAATTTTGTCTTATGGTTATTGTTGTCCCAAAAATTATATACCACCCTGCTGAGGTACTCCTTGACTATTGGTCCAATTACCCTGATGTCCTGCGTAGGAACCGCAGGGAACCCATATCCGCACTAACCATCGCCACTCTGGCATAGGCCTGGCAGGTGCCGGCACTGGCATTGCTGCTCTGGTAACCCAACATTCTGGTCTATCTTCTCTAAGAGCAGCTATTGATGAGGACCTGGACCGAATAGAAAAATCTATTAGCCATCTTGAAAAGTCCTTGACCTCCCTGTCGGAAGTAGTCTTGCAAAATAGGAGGGGGCTCGACTTGCTCTTCCTTAAAAATGGAGGGCTGTGTGCAGTGCTGGGAGAAGAGTGCTGCTTTTACGCCGACCACACGGGGGTAGTCGAGATTCCATGGCTAAGCTGAGAGAAGACCTGGCACGGCGTAAGAAGGAGAGAGAGGCTCAGGAAGGGTGGTTTGAATCATGGTTTAATCAATCCCCCTGGTTCACCACCCTGATATCTACTATAGCAGGCCCTCTGATCATACTATTACTGATGCTTACATTTGGGCCCTGCATCCTGAGTCGACTTGTCTCATTTGTCAGAGACCAGATTGGCAGGGTTGATCGGCAAATCACTCAAATTCACTTTATGCAACTGAGAGAAACTAGCAAAGAGCAGCCCTATTCAGAAAGGTATTTCTAATGGGCCTGGGAAGCCTCTTCCTTTATCTGTTGCAGTGACCTGATCCCGTGGCCGGTACCGGAAAACGCAGGAGGAGAAGGAGTGCGGACCGGACCTGTACAGAACCCCCCCAATCACTGAACGAAGAGATCCCCATCACCCCTCTACCCTACCCCTGCCCCTCTTTTCTGAGCCATGCTCCATTCTGGTCAAGCCACACTGGGTCCTGCCTGGTTTGGTAGAAATGTCATCAATCCTCCCCTGTGCCTCCTCGTGGTTAAGGAAGTATGCCCTTGCCCAGGATACCCAATGACGGGCAACTTCTGTCACCGCCGCGCACACCTAAGACAGGGGCTAAAGCATTCTCCCCAATGACGGGTACCACGGCGGGGCGACGGACGACCTAAGACAGGGGTCCTGGCATGCCATAATTGGAAAAAGGGGTGAGATGTTGCCTACTGACCAAGTAAAAGAATGCTTGATTTTTCATTCCCCCTTTGTCCTGCTCAAAGCTGGGCAACTTCCCAGTATAGGAGGTTTCAGTTTGGGGGACAAAGCTGGGCAGCTTCCCAGTACATGACGTTTCAGTTTGGGGAAAATGCACCCTAGTAAATGATTTGTAAATGATGTACGAGGAACAGCAGTCTCTATGTATATGTCAAAACTGCAACAAAGCAGGCCGCTCCGACCGGTAGCGTTAGGTCGAAAGGGTCACCAGGTGGCTGACCAACGGTGCATGGCTCTGCCCACTGTGACTGACCAACGGTGCATGGCTCTATTCATCGTCCCATCCACTTTCCCACGTCCCATCCCCTTTCTTTTCTTTTGGGTGGGTTGTGGAAACATACTTAAGTCTGTACCTGTGCTCTGAATAAACGAACGCATTCATGCCATCTCCTGAAAGACGGAACCCTGTGTGACTCGAGTGCTGATTTCACCCTGACGGCCCACCCTGGCTTGGCCCCGCAGTGCCAGACGTGACATTTAACCAGTCATCCGTTCTCAGGCACTTGGGTTTTTTCCAGATATTCAGGTCAGCCTTTTTGGAAGATGTTTTTATTATCTCTCTTTCTCTCTGTTTGTTTCTGTCTCTGTCTGTCCATGTCTCTGCCTTTTCTCTCTCTCTCTTTTTCTCTGTCTCTGTCTCTCTCTCTTTGTCTCCCTTTTTTGTGGTTTACAATATAGATACTGAAAGGGTATCAGGAATATCCCTTTACCTACTTTTAACACTCAAGGATTTCAAATTTGGACAAAAAATAGAATTGTTGTTTCAGGCACGTTGGCCAAAGGGAGAACTGGAAATGGTCTCTGCTATGGATTTCCAGGGAACTGCAGATCTGCAATGACTGACCACAGCCTGGGCCCTGCTCTCAGGGTCCAGACAAATCCTGAAGACCAGGAGGTCTCCCAACCTCAGATAGGGATGGGATGGACACATGCCTGCCAGGACACTCCTACAGAAGATGAAGGTCCGAGGCCAACTGGGAACACTAAGCTGGCCTGGTTTCTCATCTTCACAATGGCCAGGCCTGGGTAACCATGACATGACATGACAGGTAAAATACTCATAGTATTATATGTGTGTCTCCTGGGTGGCTCACCACAGTCTTAGAAGAACAGAGTGGGGGTCTGGTGTTCTTTGGGAGGTCAGGAACTGTGCTCAAGGGCCGCTACATTTTCTAAGCTGCCAGAGGTCAGAGCTGGCACATGTCCAGCACTCCCCTCACCCTGCCACCTTTATGCCCTAAGAGGAGACTTCCACTTACCCCGTGACTTTCAGGAAGTGCAAGATGACATGTATTTCCTAGCCCATGGGGAAGTACCTTGTGACCCTGTGGGCTCAGGCACCAAATTTCCAACTGTGGGCTAGTGTTGGGTGAGGACTGGAAGGAAGAAGCCCTCCAAGTGCCCCCTCCCCACCCCAGGAATGGACCCTTTTGCAAGGTCCCTGAACCCCACGGCTCTCACAGCGGCAGGTATCATGCCCTAGACTCACCACACTCAGGAAGACACAGGGGTCCCAGAGAGTGTTGTCAGAAGAGGGGACCTGCTTGGTATCACACTGAGCAGTCAGCCTTGCCCTGGCCGTGTCCCAGGAGCTGCCTGTCAATGCAGTGCGGAGTGTGAGGATCCCATGCGGGCCTCATCGGGTCTCTGCTGTTTCCTAGCCTGTGACTATTTCTCTCTTGCATCTACAATGTGGGGTCCCCACCAAACTGACTCTGGAATTTTTATGTGGGGTTGAGGGCATTGATTGGTCTAGGATGTTGACTCCCAAGTTCCAGGTAAAGCCCATATGTTTCCTTTGGTATTTGGCATGTGATTCAGTGAGGATGTTGGGAATTTTCTACTGTGAAACTATGTAGACAAAAGAGCATCATTTCCCAGACCAGAATACCAGTGAAATGTTAGTTTTTCTCTCCTTGATGGCCTTGGTATTCTCTTGGGCTCCTGGCAAAGAGACCCCCACACAGACACTGCTTGATGCTTGATGCAGTCACAGGTGGGTCCTGATCTCATCCTGGATATTCGTCTTACTAAAGTTTCAGTTTCCCAGTGATTGTCCTTAATTCAAACATTCTCAAATGTGCATCACGTGGAGGGCCTTGGATGGACCTCAGACATGCGCCAGGTGACCCTGATTTGGACAAGGGAAGGCCTAAGGTCCCACATGTGATATGGTCCAGAGTACAGCATGGGACAGTCTCTGGCCAAAAGAATTGTCAAGGAACCCTTGAGTCTGGGATAGACAAAATAAAACTGGCCCCAGATTTGGAGTCTGGGGAGTAGGAGCAGATGACATGGGCCAGGAAAAGCCAACAGATCTGACCTTTCATGCCTGATTTTACATTGAACTAAATTTGAAGCGGCAGATTAAAGGAATCTGTAATTCTCTTACTGAGCTTATGCAAGATGACAGGCAACATTGATGAGAAGCAAATTTCACCATTCTTGTAAAGGTTTAACTTAAAGAGGCGAGGAAACAGAAACATCTGCATCAGCAACTTGTTACCATGTCCAAGTGTAGAACCGTGGGTCTTCTGGCAGGGAGAGCTGGAGGCAGACTGGGTGTGAGCAGGGCAAGAAACGCTCGGGCACTGAGGGTCTGCCCCAACGGCACTGCTGCCAGCACCTAGACTAGCCCTGGTCTCCTTGGTCACAAATACTAACAGTAATAGAAATGGGGAGTTGTGCTGAGCCCCCAGGGTCGACTCTCTGGTGCACTGAGCTAACACCATGGATTGCCTGAGGCTGCCAAAGCAGATGCAAACTCTGCAGGTACCAGTAGAGACCAGACAGGGGAAGGAGACAGAGTCTGGGTGGGTGGCGGTGTGCGGGCAGGAATCCTGAGAAAGGTCACCAGCAAGTGCAGACCAGGGTGCTAGTTTCAACTTGATTGACAGTTGACCCTTGATGAGCATGGAGTCATTGAGAATATACCCTGGATGGTAGGACCATGACAGGGGTGAGGGGGCAGCGGGAGGATGTGCCTGCTAACTGTGCTCTGCTCCTTTGCCTGAGCAGCCCAGAGGTGAAAAAACATCACCCCATCCCCAGGGCTGATTCTGGTCTCCTCACTGCTCTGTGTGCCCCAGAGGCCAGATGGGGGCTGTGGTGATTGGGAACAGGAAGAGGGTCTCTGACTCAACTGGCCACCCAGGTAGAAAAACACCTTACAGGTCCAGAATGCCATGGGCAGTAAGGGTCCAGAACCAAACAGACTCCCTGGCAGCAGTTGTCTCTTCAATTAATGGGCCCTGGGCCTGCTCAGTGCCTAGCAGGGAGGAAAAGGTGTTTTCTCCAATGAGGACTGAACGCTACTCTACTCAAACCAGTCAGGAGGGGGAGGGGGCTTTGAGCCAGTTGAAAGAATGAACTCGAGAAAGGCCAGGGAGCTGGAGGCTGGTCAGGCCCAGCCGTGGTCAGGTTTGGCCACTCCTGAGGGCCTCACTGTAGAATGGACATCTCTCAGAGTCAGGCCAGAAATGAGAAAAAATCCCAGAGAGTCACTCATCACTAAGCATCGCCAGAAGATTAACATGCAGGTGCTAGTTAGTCAGGATCAGCCGCAATGGGGTGAGCTAAGGGGGGCTCACAAATGATTCTGTCTGCCAAGCCTCAGGCAAGGGAACCAAGCAGACAACAAGGGGCAGAAGCGAAAAACTAGGCAGGACCACTGAGAGACCCACTCTAGGAGGTGGAGAAGATGAATGAGTCAGGAATCACCAAATTTGACAAGAATCAAATGTGAGGTTTGCTCTGAAAAAATGGTGACCAGAACCAAATGGCAACCGGCTGAGTGGACAGCAACATTCCTGGAGTCAGAGACCACCTTGTTCCAGGTGAGGAAGACAAAACTTATCGCCCACCCGGTGACAGCAAGCCACCAGGCTTTATTCCAGGTTCCTTACCATTGACCCACGAACAGATGACTAGGACCAGACCAAGACAACTTCATAGCCCCCTTAGTCTAACCAGGGCGCGGGTGTACCACTGCCTCACCTGAGGTTCAGAGAGTCCCCCGGGAGCGCCCCCATTAAGCTACTCCTATTTCCTTAACTTTATTTATATGTCTCTGTCCTTCTGTCTGACCCGGATGGGGTTCCCAAATCTCTCACCTAGCAAGAGACTAAGGGAGAGCAGGTTACCCGAGCAAGGATGGAAGGGGCTCACAGGAACGCTCGAACACTGAGCGTAGAAACGGGAATCACCACTGTGGGAGCACCTGAGAGCACTAGGCACCACTGATTGTTAGATGAAAGTTGTTACCGCAGAATCAAGGTAGCCTGTAAACAACCTACATAATTATGCAGTGACCTGCTACTGCCCGTTTGGGGGATAGCTGGGTAGAGCCTGCACACATGGAATACACTAGGATGCTTCCAGCAAATTCTTGGGTGCCACCTGTCTTGGTGAGACTCTGTATGATCCTAAAAGGAAAAACTCCAAAGACAGTCGTTCAATGGGAGAACAGCTCTCACCACCGGCAAGGGGTGAGAGGGCTCAAGCCGCTGATTCCCACAGTCTCCCAGCTCCCCAAACCTCTAGGAAAACCTGGACTTGGTGTTTCCAGAGCCCAGGGGCCCAGAGGCAGGACACAGAGAACTAAGCCCAGAGCCCCAGTAGAAGCTTCGAGAGGGTGTGCAGGATATGTGTGAGGTGTGAAGATCCATGAGAGTGAACGTGCGGCCCCAGGCCCATGGTGCAGTTAGAGGGGAAGGGCTATGAACTGGGCACCCAGGGGTAAACCGGGACCTGCCTGTGCCTGCCCTGAACAGCCCTACCAGGCTGATCCCTGGTGCCTCCCTGATCCCTGGTTCCCATCCAAGTAGGAATGTGACAGGCAGGAAGGGGCATGGCTGACCAAATTCCTGGAAATGACTGGAACAGGATGGCTCTGCCTTCTGAGGCTTTGCCATCTGGTCTGACACATGGATCTGGACACACTTCTTGTCACCAGTAGAGTGTCACTCAGCCAAGGCTGTCCCAACAGGTCCAGGTGTGCAGGAGCAAAGAGGAGTCGGGGCCTGGTTCTCTATTACATGGGGTCTGACCGTGCTGTGATGGTGGCAGTGGGACTTGTATTAGGGAACCTGATGGTCCACAAAGAAGTGGGGCGCTATTATCAGGGATCAGCTCCGTACAGACTCGGGGACACTAGAAACATGTTCCATCCACGGCCCCATCCTGCTCCACTGAAAAACACTGTCTTCCTGCTAGGGTGGGTGCCATCAAGGGGGAGCCTGGCTGAGGGGACAGCACCTTGGACCCACCTGCTGCAGGAGCACTTTCAAGTGCTCATCCTGAGAAACCTGATGTGGCCACTAGGGGGCAAAGTGGGGTCTGTCCCTGGTGCACTGCAGAGGGGAATGGGGAAACAGGCACCAGGGGCAGGGGAGGCCATGGAGGTGCTGCAGTGGAAGGCAGGGCTCTGGGTGCTGCATCCTGCCCTCCCTCCTGGGGACGCATCCGTGATTGAGACCTTCAACCCTTGGGGTGGACTCTCCTGGGGTCATTGACAGGCTTCACACAGGGGCAGGCAGGTGACGCGTCTTGGCATGGTGACATGGCCGAGGCTTCCCACAATCTAGAAGCAATTGTCAACTACTGGCCAGACCTGCCCCGCCCAGTGACACACACACCCACACAGGCCTGGGATAGATCCATTTATTGCAACAATCGTGAAAATCAGACAGTGGCGGTCAGGGAGAAAGCCCGCCTTCCTCCTTCCCTCTTCTCAGCCAGCAATACAAAGTCCCCAAACAGCCCCAAAGAGTGTGTAGAATCCGGTGACTGGATGGTACCAGCGGCCAAGCTTCAGGGCCGTCATGCGCAGAAACAGGACCCCACAATGGGGAGGGGAGAGCTGAGTTGTAACTTCTGACCTCCAAATCATTGTTTGCTAGTGCTTCGGGGATATATCTGCCATCCTGATCCCTTGGACCTTGTGGAGGGGGACATTTCTTCCCTCCGATCCCTCGGACCTTGTGGAGGGGGACATCTCGGCCCCTCTGATCCCTCGGACCTTGCGGAGGGGGACATCTCGGCACCCCGATCCCTGGCGTCTAGTGGTGGGGGGGGCATCTCTGGCCTCCCCGATCAATCGCGTCAAGTGGTGGGGGGGGCATTTCTGGCACCCCCATCCCTGGCGTCTAGTAATTGGGGGGCATCTCTGGCCCCCCCAATCCATGGCTTCTATTGGTGGGGGGCATCTCTGGCCGCCCCCGATCCCTGGCGTCTAGTGGTTGGGGGCTATCTCTGGCCCCCCGATCCCTGGCGTCTCGTGGTGAGGGGGTATCTCTGGCCACCCTAATAACTGGCGTCTAGTGGTTGGAGGGGCATCTCTGGCCCCCCCATCCCTGGCGTCTAGTGAGGGGGGCATATATGGCCCCCCCATCCCTGGCGTCTAGTGGTGGGGGTGCATCTCTGTCCCCCCGTTAATCCTTGCCATCTTGTGGGGGGGGGAATCTCTGGCCCCCCCCAATCCCTGGCGTCTAGTGGGGGGGCATCTCTGGCCCCCCCTTGATCCTTGCCCTCTAGTGGGGGGGAATCTCTGCCCCCCCCGATCCCTGGCGTGTAGTGGGGGGGGCATCTCTACCCTCCTGTTAATCCTTGCCACCTATTGGGGGTAATCTCTGGCCCCCCCAATCCCTGCCGTCTAGTGGTGGGGGGGCATCTCTGGCCCCCCCTTGATGCTTGCCCTCTAGTGGGGGGGAATCTCTGGCCCCCCCGATCCCTGGCGTGTAGTGGTGGGGAGGCATCTCTCCCCCCCGTTAACCCTTGCCATCTAGAGGGGGGGGAATCTCTGGCCCCCCCTTGATCCTTGGCCTCTACTGGGGGGGGGAATCTCTGCCCCCCCCCGATCCCTGGCGTTTAGTGGTGGGGGGGCATCTCTGCCCCCCCGTTAATCCTTGCCATCTAGTGGGGGGAAATCTCTGGCCTCCCCTTGATCCTTGCCCTCTAGTGGGGGGGGAAATCTCTGGCCCCCCCTTGATCCTTCCCATCTAGTGGGGGGGAATCTCTGGCCCCCCCCTTGATCCTTCCCATCTAGTGGGGGGGGGAATCTCTGGCCCCCCCTTGATCCTTGCCCTCTAGTGGGGGGGGAATCTCTGGCCCCCCCTGATCCCTGGCGTCTAGTGGTGGGGGGCATCTCTGCCCCCCCTTAATACTTGCCCTCTAGTGGGGGGGGAATCTCTGGCCCCCCCCGATCCCTGGCGTCTAGTGGGGGGAGCATCTCTGCCCCCCCTTAATCCTTGCCCTCTAGTGGGGGGGAATCTCTGCCCCCCCGATCCCTGGCGTCTAGTGGTGGGGAGGCATCTCTGCCCCCCCCGAATCCTGGCGTCTAGTGGGGGTGCATCTCTGGCACCCCCATTTCCTGGGGTCTATTGGAGGGGGAAACTGTGCCCCCTGATCCCTGGGGTGTCTAGGGGTGGGGACATTTCTTACCCCACATCTCGGGGTCTAGTGGATGGAGACTTTACTGTCCCCCTGATTTCCCATTTCTTGAGATGGAGAATAGTTGTGGCTTTGCCCTGATCCCTGGTCTTGCAGTGAGGGATATCCCTGGTTCTAGTGGAGGGAGAAGAGCAAAGGGCAGAGGAAGAAGGCAGAACTCGGGTGGCGTGGGGAGGACGGGGCTGGGCTAGATCAATTGGGTGAGAGCGGCAGGGTGCGTCGGTGCAGTAAAATCGAGGTGTCAGCAGGGTGTCAGGCTGCCAGTGGTGCTCTTGCTGACCAGCTGCGTTTTCTGGATTTTCGGCGGGTCATTACAGGACCTGGGTCCGATGACGGTGGACTCCTCTTCCTTAAGGACAGCAACAGGAGCGTCTCTGGATCTCACACAGGCCATGGTCCCTGCCCCCTGGGACTTGACTGACTCCTCCAGCTCCTGGACTCTGGCACTCCTCCTGCCTGGCCTCCTGTGCCTCCTCCTTCTCTGTGGCCCCCAGCTCCTCACGTTTTGTGTCCAGGAGCACCTGTGTGTTGTTCGTCTCCACGCCAATCCCTTTGGAGTGGATGGGATGTGGGGCAGCATAAGGGTCTCAACCAAGGAAGGGAGGTGGGGGGCTGCGGGTGGGGCCGCCTGGCTCCCCTCCCCAGTAGCCCCGCCCTCTGACCCACAGGGGCTTCTCCCTGTCACTCACCCTTTTCCGGGACTCCTCTTCACTTTACCAGGTTCTGCAGCTGCTGTTTCTGCTGCTGAGTCCCACAGAAGAGCACCTGGGGTGAAGGCACTAGCTGAGGAGGCAGGTCTAGGGCCTTCCTGCCCCAGAGCCCGTGGCTCCTCTCTCACCTGGTCTCCCTCAGCTCCCTGATGGCGGCCTCCAGCAGGGCCTGCTGCCTTGGTGGCATCTGCAGCAGCTGGTCTATGGGCTGCTTCTGCCGCAGCAACCGCTGGTTCAGCTGCTCCTCCTTGGAGCCCAGGTGACAGCGGGCATCCAGGTGCTCTTGTCGGCAGCTATGTGCATTTCCAGGTACCAGCAGAATCGGCCCCAGGGAGGCCACTGGCACTGCACCTTTTCGTCCTGCCCTGGCATCTGTGGGAGGTAGGACAGTGTCTGTGAGGACAGGCAGGAGGACCGACTACATCCCAGCCAGGAGATGCAGGGCTCAGACCCTCAGCCACAGGCCCCCATGGCGTCTTTGTCCCAGAGCCTAGGAGTTGGGTCTCCCTCTGCCTTGGACCCTGACTCCTACCTGGCAACTGCCAACTCCAGACCCCTCTGTGTAGTGTGGGCCAGTCAGTGCCACCACAGCCCTCAGGGCATTCTGACCTGTCCTTCCTGCCATCACCCAAGGCAGGCTCTTGGCCTCACAGGGGGTCTCACCAGCCCATTTCACAGACCAGGAAAGTCACAGCCCAGAAGACTGAATGGTTATGCCCCACGAATACCCCAGGGTGGAGGGGAGCTGATGGCCAGCAAACCCCTGCCCCCTCTCTCAAAACTCTTCGAGTACGGCAACTTTTCGTGGGCTCGCAGTGAAGACATGTTGGAATGATAGGTGATAATTGGAGATGATAGGAGACTCGTTCAGCTCCAAGACTGGGCAATGTTACCCAGACCCCTTCCACTGTTACAGAGACACAACTCGAGCCTGGCCGGGCTCCCGGCCGGCCACCCCACAGCCCTCAGACTCCAGGCGGCGCTGCGCCCGCTTCTCTCACCCCAGCTCAGTCCCCTCGGCCCCCACTCGCATCCGCAGTTGTTCTCCGGGTTCACCCGTTGTTCTTGGAACCTCCTGCCTCCACCTGTCCTTCGAAATGTTTTCAACGATGTGGCTGTTTCGGGGGCACCCAGAGACCGGTAAACCTGAGAGGAAGCAGACAGTCAAGGACCCCAGACCTTCAACCCCACCCAAACTTCATGGTCCACAGCCCCGACTCTTGGTTCCTCCTGCTCATCTCGGGGGCTGCTCATTTCTCACCGCCATCTGCTGCTCCGGGCCCCTTAAAAAGTGGATTCTTTCCTGCTTTGGACCCACTGGAGCCCTCCTGGCAGTGCTGGCAGGGACACGAGGGACAACGAGAAACAAGCGTTCTATGTCCCGGCCCTAGAGCTCTCTGCATTTTCAGGGTCGTAACATTCTGGGGAGTGGACAGCTGACCCCATTTCCTCTGGCTGCCCGCAGAGCAGGACACAGGTGTGGAGGGACAGGGAGACTCGCCCAGCTCCTGCTCCCAGCCTGTCTCCCGTGTCACAATGCCCCATTCACAGGACCCCTCCCTGGAAACTCGAAGTCAGTCCTCCCCGACTTGCCCTCCTCGGACATCACAGACTTCAAGCTCCTGGTGCTGTGCACCAGCCCAAATCACTCAACCCTTAAGGATGACGCTCTAAATGGCAAACTTCTGCCTTTATCAGATACACTTGATGTTTTAAAATTCTGTTCTTTCAGCTCTTTCTGTCCCAAACAAGAGGGGAAGCGTGTTTTTGCACAGTTAAACCCACTGCCAGGAGGGTCTGTGGTGAGGTTTCTGGGAGTCAGGGACCCTGCTTTGACTCCCCAGCTCCTCAGTGATGCCCTGAGCTCCCACCCCCATTGTTTCCTGAGTTGGGTGGGCCAGTGTCCAGCCACCCAGGTCTTTGGTCAGCGGGAGCCCAGGAGATCCTATTCTGGTGGCAGGAGGAAACAGGGCCTGGAGAGAGTGTCTCTGGGGACTCCCATCCCAGAGTCCCGGGAGACCCTGGCGAGGACAGAAGTTGCTGGAGGACAAGAATGCCTGAAAACTTGGCTGGAAATGGCCGGGGGCTTTATCCTGGGCCTCCTGGCCACACACTGACCAGTGCAGAACCAGCGCATGGCCCAGGCTTGGCGGGTTAGCACCGACCTAGCACTTTTTCTTCCCATCTTTTCATGCTCTGCCAATTTCCAATGATCCCCTAGGGAAAGGGTCAACATGCAGAAGGTGCATTGGGGCCACTTCTCCCTTAAGCCTCCTTGAGAGAGGGTGTCCCGAGGGGCGGGGCCACGAGCATTTCTATAGGCAGGGATGTGGCCGTGGCCTCAGGACACTCTGGGTGATTCCTCCCTGCCTTGCCCTCCTCAGACATCACAGGCTTCAAACTCCTGGTGCCAAGCACCAGCCCAAATCATTCACCCCTAACGGATGAGGCGCTGCCATGTGACTCTCCGCCTTTACAAGATATATCTGATGTTTTAAAATTCTGTTCTTCCATCTCTTTCTGTCCTAAATTAGACGGGAAGGGTGTGGTCGCACGGTAAGAGGTTTTTGGCAGGAGGGTCTGTGGTGAGGGGTCTGCTCACCCGGGGACCCTGCTTTGACTCCCCAGCGCCACTGAGGCAGCTCCTCAGCATTTCCCTGAGCTCCCACCCCCATTGTTTCCTGAGCTGGGGAGCCAGTGTCCAGCCACCCAGGTCTTTGGACAGCAGGAGCCCAGGAGGTCCTATTCTGGGGACAGGAACGGACAGGTCCTGGAGAGGGGCTCTCTGGGGACTCCCATCCCAGAGTCCCGGGAGACCCTGACGAGGACAGAGGCTGCTGGGGACAAAACTGCCGGAAGTCTTGCTGGAAATGGGCCCGGGCTTGATCCTGTGGCCTCGGGGCCATACACTGACCAGTGCAGGGCCAACGCAGGGCCTTTTCTTACCGTCCGTTGCGCTCTGCGAATTTCCAACGATCTCCTAGAGATGACACCTAGAGGTGACCCGTAGATGACCTGTGGAAGGGTCACCATCTGGAGGTGACCCCTAGATGACCCCTCGAAGGGTCAACAGGGGGAAGGTGTGATGGGGCCACTTCTCCCTCAAGCATCCTTGAGAGAGGGTCCCCGAGGGGCGGGGCCACGAGCTTTTTTTATAGGCAGGGAAGGGGGCGTGGCCTCGGGGCTGCAACCCCATTGGCCAGGGAGAAATCTAGAGCTCCCAGGGGCAACCTCACAATGAAGGCTGCACCAGCCTCTGCCCTGGTGGGCCTGACGGGCCTCCCCACCCCCACCCGGACCCTCGGGCACTGCCCCCTACCGACAATGGTGGCTTGGAACTCTGTGGGCCCCACGGTGGGCCAGGAGCACTGACCCTTTCGGTCTCCCGTAGCTCAGTCCACGACTTTCTCATTCCCAGAGATCACGTCCCCCCATGCCCAGGCTGGGCTGCAGCTGCCAGGATTCGCCCCTGAGCACCCCTAGGTCTGGCCTGGCTGCTGCTGTGGGAGCCCAGCGAGCCTGGCAGAGGGGCTGTCCTGGTCGCTGTCCCAACTGCCCCTCACTCCAGCCCCTCTCCTTTATCTTCTTGGAGCCCCTGCCCCCTGCCCTGCCCCTCTCCTCTCCTGAAGCCCGCAGAGTTCTTGCTCCCACCTTATCCTGTGTCCACGTTCTCTCTGTCCTCTCACTGCTTCCTCCCAGACTGGCAGCAGCCAGTTTGTGGGGCCATGAGCCTCCAGACCCAGTCAGTCCCTGACCAATTCCCACTGTTGCTCAGAGACTTCCCTTTCTGAGTCCTGGAGGGCTCTTAATGACCCCATAGAACCTTCCCACCCCAGCTCTGCCCCTTTCTCTGAGACTCAGTCTATGCTACTGGGAGCTGGACACCAGACTTGGCCTTGGGGAACCTTGATGCTTCTCTGGTGTTGATCCCGGCGTGCTCTGGAAATCCCTCTCAATACACACACTCCCAACTAGGGCCACTAAGCCTGGCCACGCTGCCCTCACGAGTCCTGCAGCCTGAAAGCAACCCCAACTCCCCCATATCGCCCGTGCCCTATATGGCATCCACGAATGCACCTGTCCTCCCTGCCCTGAGCACATTCAGGCCCCAGTGGTCTCCGGCTGTCTCCTGTAGCTCTGACATCTCCCCCTCTCACTTTCGCTGGGCTGAGAATCAAATTTATCTCTGATGGTGGGGCACAGGGTCACTGTGGGCTTGTGCTGTCTGGGGAGCCTGTGGGCAGTGAAGGGTTCCACACTGGGGTGAGGCTCTGGGCAGAGAAATTCCATCCAGTCCTTGAGAGGTTTGGGAAATACCTGGAGGTTTGCAGGTCCTTTACCTGAGACATGATCTGGCCACTAGGGGGCCTGGCACCCAGGAAGCATTGGGGGCAAGGTGGGGGCTCTTCCCGGTGGGCACTACAGAGGAGGTGTAGACGGAACAGGCACCATGGGCATGGACATGTCATGTCAGGTTCTGATCCATGGGGAGACCCCCACAGGACAGCTCATGCTTCATCAAGAAGCATGAGCCGTTCCCTGGCAGGACCCACCAACCCAATGCCACACACCCACACAGGCTGGGATGCATCCATTTGTAGAAACAATCTTGGAAACAGGACAGTGGCTGTCAGGGAGACTGATTCAGCCCTCTCCCCTCTCTCTCCTCTGCCACCAATTCATGATCCCCGAAACTGTCCCAGGTAGTGCCTAGAACTCAGTTGCTGACTGTTCCAGCCTCCATCCTTTTCAGGACTTCCTTTCCCAGAAGAGAAACAGTGCATTGGAGGAGGGGGTGCTCTCGGCTCAGACTTTTGCTTGGCCTGTAGCCCATGAACCGAAGGTTTGAGTGTTGCCTCGTATTCCCTCGGACAAGGAGGGGTAGATGGTTGTAGCCAAGTGCCGTTTTGAAAATCGGATGCTCTGAATGAGTGTTTCCTCTAAGCACTGAGATCCTTCCAAGTACTGCTTCATTGACCCTCATGCCCGGTGTACATACCTGAGAGGTTTGGGGTTTGTGGGGATCTCTATTTGCTCCAGCCTTTGTGATCAGGAGACCCTGTGGTGCCAGGGAACGTTCTTGACCTCATGCATCCCAAGCCTGTACTAAGTCTCCTGAGACTTCTCTCTGGCCTTCTGGACAGAATTTTTACTCAAAAAGTGGAAAATGCCCTGGACCATGCAAGGGCAACCCACAAACCGGAAATATCTCAACATTTAGGTGGGAAAGCAGGGGTGAGAGGCATTCTCCACTCCTCTCTCCTGGGATATAGTCTAAGGTGGGGGGTGGGGAGGTGGTCATTTATTATTGCTACTCTTTGAACTATTTCTATGGGGGTGAGTATTTCTGCTCCTGGGACTCCTTATTGTGTAGTGCTGGAGGACATGTCTCCTATCTGAGCTCTGTTTTTTGTTGTGGGATATTTCTTACCCCAGAGCTCTTGTGTCTAGTTTGGAAAACAATTTTCCCCAACATCCCTGGTGTGTTTTTTTTGGAGGAAATTTCAGCTTTGCTCATTCCTGGTGTCGAGTAATTGTGAACATTTCTGTCCTCGGAACCCTGCTGTCTATTGTTAGGGGAAACCTCTGCACCCCATGTCACTGGTGCCTACTGCTTGGGGCCTGTTTTTGCCTCCCAGACCACTAGTGTCTATTACTAGGGGACATTTCTGCCCCCCACATCCCCTTTGCCCAGTGTTGGGGGACATTTCTGCCTCCAGATGCACGGTCTTCCCCACACCGCCAGCTTGTCCTTCTTGACTGTTACCACCTCCAGCTCCTCAGGCTTTATGATCTCCACTGTGTTCGCCTCCACTTCAGTGCCCTTGGATTGACTGAAACTGGATAGACTGCGGGACAGCCCCAGGCTCTCAGCCAACCAAGGGAGGTGGAGGTCTCGGGAGCAGGGTCCGCCTGGTTTTGCCCCCCCAGGTGTCCTGCCTCTTGACCCTCACTGTGGGCTTCTTCCTCCTGAGGACTCTGACACACATTTTCAGGACACTTTTCTGTCAAAGCAGCAGCCAAGTCCTGCCCTGAGTCAGGCCACTATGGACTGTCCAAGTGGACTGTCACTGCTCAGGCAGAGTCACGACTGGAGACCCAGTGCTGTCACCTCCTTCCCCTCCCGCACCCCTACCACCTAACAGGGAAATCCCTCTTATGGCCTCTAAGAATTTGAGCAGTCTTCCTTAGGGCACTGGGAAAAGACTGGCCCTGTCTGCTTGCAGTACTTTTCTTTGGGTGTTGGCATCACACCCAGACATGCTCAGGCTTTACCCCTGACTTAGCTCAGGGACCATACCTAGTGGAACTAGGGGGGCCCATTGATCCAACGTCAGCAGTGTGCAAGACGATCACTTTATCTGCTGGACTAATGCCCTGCTCCAAGCGGTATTTTTTTTTTCAGCTGCTTCCCACCTAAATCTCCTTCCTGTAGAGTTGGGCTCCCTTAAAGATGCCTCACTCCCCCTTCTGTACGGCACCGTGCCCAGGGAGACAGCCCCGTGGAACCCGAGGCTTCCACTCCCGAGCACTTTCAGACTTTTCAAGAATGGGCCCCAGGGATATTGCAGGGTTTAAGGTGCTTGCCTTGATGCAGCCCAGCCCTGTTCAAGTCCTGATACTAGGATCTCCTGAGCCCTGCTGTAGAGGAGAGTGCACCTCTACCCACATTTCTCGCAGGCTAATTTCAGACAGGCTACCCTGGGGAGCAGGATCTGCAATGAGGCACAGGGTCTGGGAGAGACGAGACAGGCACTGAAATCACCCGGGATGGCCCAGAGGTGGTCTGTCACACTGTTCAACGTAGAAACCTGGGAAAATCCCCCGAATTTTCCTACGTTATTGATATGCTCCAGATCCTTCTCTGCACCAAGAAAGCTTGGTCATTTCCTGTTCCATACTCTCCTGTCAGCTGCTTGCTGATACCCCGTCGCCCATCAGATCTGCTGTAAAACTGATCTCTCGCCTTGTGCGGTGTTCAGACTTTGGAGCTGTTCATTCCATTAGCACTATTATCTCATCATGTTCTCCCACATTCCAAAATGTGCTTTTTTTTCCTTTACGGGTCACACCTAGCGATGCACAGGGGTTACTCCTGGCTCATGCACACAGGAATTACTCCTGGTGGTACTCAGGGAACCATATAGGATTCTGGGAATCAAATCCAGGTCAGCCGTGTGCAAGGCAAACACCCTACTCACTGTGCTATCACTCCCGTCCCTGCTGCTTGGTTTTTAGTTAGCTTCAGGCAGAAATTTTGGCAAAGTTCGTATGAGTTCATAGTCGTTGAAAACTCAAAGTTATATTAGTGCTACAATTCTCATTTGTGAAACAACAAAACTCACTACCAAGCAGGGGAGAAAGCAAGACAAGACCAAAAGGAAAAAGAGCAACACCCAAGCAGTGGCACCTGGTGCCCAGGAGGAGTTGGCTGAGATCAGGGCAGCTGGGTGGCACTGCCACTCATCCAGTGGAGACAGCACTACCCCAGTGAAGTGGTTAAGGCCAGACCCCAGCACCTCCAGTGTGCCCTTGGTCTAGAGGAGGTGAGAACTGGCAGGGCAGACAAGGGGCAGGGAGAAAGAGGGGAGCCAGAGCAGGAGCAGGACTCAGGGGTGGAGGATGCGGAGGGGCAGAAGGCAGGCCCCAGATCATTGCCCCAGAGGGCCATGACATGCTGCAGGAGAGAACAAAGTGCCAATATGACACCAGACAAGCTGTGACCCTCTGTGAATGGGAGTGGCAGACATTAAATGTTGGGTAGCTTCCAGAAATGTCTACTGACACCAGGACCACTAGGACAGTCTGACAGAGTCACAGGGAGTCCCCAGGCAGGCAGGGAAGGCAGGGTAACTTGGTACCTACACTCCCAAGAAGAGCCTCGTGGAAACGGTCGCCCCATGACCTCAAGACAGGGCAACATAGGAAGCAGAGCTCGATGAAGGTATCGGAGGTGCAGCCCTTCCCGGCTTTTGCTGGGCCTGAGAATCCATGGTCTCAGCAGATGCTGGGGGTTCCATATGGAAAACAAGGCTCTCCCTGTTCCCCACGTTAGTATCTTATTGGCGTTCGATCTCCCGACAGAGCTAGAAGAGCAAATAAATGTCCACCTTGACACTGTGGATTCCCCCTTTGGAAAATACCCTCTCCAGGCGCTCTCTAATGGCAGTATCATGCCCCTCTGCTGGTAAACTCATGCTAGGAGTGAGCCTCCAAAGACAGCCGCAATATCTGGTAGCGCATGAGGTGTGGCTAGGGATAGGGAAAGATACTGCGCAGGTCTGGGAGGCAGGAATAGTGGTGGGATGCAGCTCAACTGGGAGCAACCCATTGGCCTCAGTTGAGAAGTCATGACCAGCGCCGAGTCAGTGTGGTCGCTCCTGCTGGTCACCTTGTGGTACCCAGCCCTTCCACTCTCTTGAATCTGTTTTCCTCTAGTGCCCAATGATTGACCGGCCTGAACCTCAAAAGATGTGTTTCCCCCTTTGCAAATTGTTCCAGGAAGCAGACCCCTGTTTGCCTTTGGGCCAAAGGATCCAGAGACAGAAGGAAACCTCAGTCACTGTGGACCCATTGCCCAAGGATTCAAAAACTCGACCACCTTCTTCAGGAAGACCCTGGCTCTGGACTTAAGAAAATCCTCGTTGGAGCCCTGGAATGGACCATCCTGCAGTCTGTAGATGATAAGGTCTTAGTGTCAGAAGCCCAAGAGGACTGAAAGAGAGCCTCCGAGGCACTGCTCTAGCTCTTGGTTGAGGCTGGGCACCAGACCTCCTGGAAGAATGAGCATTTAGAAGTGAAAAAAAGAAAAATAACCCCAAAAAACCCTTTCTAATCAGCAGTAGGGCCCCGAGGCAAAGAGGTTGATCCTCTTAGTGCCTGAGAAAGGGCACCAGGTTCTAGGTGCCCTGACCCAGGGTAGGGCCATTGGCAGAGGTCTGGGCATACCTGTCTCTGAGGCAGGGGGCTCTGATCTCTCGCTGTGCCACAGAGGTAAACAAACTATCTACCTCCAGGTCCCCATTCAGGGGTGACACTCATGACTAACAAAGGGCCCCAGTGGCTACCAATTGCCCAGATGGCACAGTCCCTGGGATTATGATGTGAAAACCCACATCTACCTTTTGCAACTCTAGATTAATCCCCTAGCCTTTCTGCCTGTCGGATGGGACCCCATCCTCTGACTTGCAAGAAGCAGTGGATTACATCTCTTGCTCAGAACCACTGAACAGTTCAGGAACAGTTTCCAACCTGAGTGGCATCTGGGTAAAGACCATAATAAAGAAGCCCTGAATCCCTCTGGAAAGGCTGGGGGGGAGGGGTGCGCTCGGGGTGGGATAGGGACAAGCGCGAAACATGGTGAGACCCCATGATCTCTTAATTTTCATATTAAAAATTGAAATTTATTTCTTTGGATTTTTTACTGGTTCTTTATTTTATATTTGAGTTTGTTCCTGCACATATGGATGTGTTGGAGGCTGTGTAACTATTTTTTTATTCAAGAATTTTTTTATTATTTTTTTATTAGTGAAACACCATGAGGTACAGTTGTAGACATAAATTTTTTGCTTGGGTTTCAGTCACACAATGATCAAGTACCCATCCTCCACCACCACGGGTCCCAGCATCCCTCCCACCTCCCTTCCCCCTCCTTTCCCACCCTACCTCTGTGGCAGGGGATTCCCCCTTGTTCTCTCTCTCCTTTTGGGCGCTGTGGTTTGCAAGAGAGGAACTGAGTGGTAGTCATGTTTGGTCTATAGTCTACTTTCAGCATGCTTCTCCCACCCTGGGAGGATCCTCCCAGCACCCTTTATTTGGTTCCCTCTTCTCCAGCTGAGCTTCCTTGGAGACTGTGTAACTTCTTTAATTGCAGAGTACGAGTCTCAATGTTGTTCTGTTTGGGTCATCTCGCCACTCCTAGTACGCAGCATCCCTGCCATGGGGGCACGTCTGCAATTGCTTTGTGTAGCCGCATAGCCTCATAGTCCCATAGCCCCATTCCTCAATGGGAAGGGGCAGAGGAGGGGAGAAGGGAGGGGGCAGGAAGGAGGAGGGGGAGAGGAGAAGGGCGGGAAGGAAGAGGGAAGAAAGACAAGGTTGGGGTAAATGAATATGATTTTGACAGGGTAGGTAAAAGACGGAATTACAGGTGAGTAAGAATTCTGTTGAACCATTTCTGACTCTTGGGGGGAACACATCACTTTCATGCAGGTCACTTCGTGCCCTGGGATGGGTGTCTGCAGCCTCCTTACCTCACGGGCATCACAGTCTGTCTGATCTTCTGCCAACACAATTTGTCTTTGACGGGTTGTTGGCTCAGGTCTGTCTTGGATCTGGGTGTGATTTCCACCTCTAGGTGAAAGGGAGGATGGGGTGTGCATGGGGTGTCTTTAGGAAGGACATTGCCTTCTGGTTCTCACAGAACACTTGGGGTTCCAAGGCGGGTGTAGTCAAACCCAGATCAGCCACGTGCAAAGCAACAACCTACCACTGTACTATCGCTCCAGCCCTTGAATTTCTTCTTGGAGGAAGTTTCTGTTCATTATTCCTCTCTGCATTTGTTTGATGGGGTTGGGAGATATTTTTTTGGTAAAGTTCTACCAATGTGCTATATAACTTGGATATTAGCCTTTCATCAGCTAGGTATTGGGTAAATAATTTTTCCCATTCTGTGGGCTATCTTAGTAGCTTAGACGCCATTGCTTTTTTTTTTAAATAAAAGTTTTATATTGGTGTATCTTTGATTTTTCTGTTCTCTTTTCATGCTTTATATTTTGCTGACTTTTTTGCAAATTTTTATTTTGTTTTTATAAAGTTGTTTACAATAATTTATTACATTTAATATGCAAACACCAATTCCACCACCATCGTACCTTCCCACCACCATATTTTGAATGTTACCACTCCAAATCTTAGAGGTACTCTCCTGGGGTCATTGACATCGTACTCAGGGGCATGCAGATTGCAGGCTCTAGACATGGTGAATCCCATGGCAAGGGCCACCCACAATCTAGAAGCAACTGCCAACTGCTGGCAGGACACACCTCGCCCGAGACACATACCCACACGGCCTGGGATGGATCCATTTATTGAAACAAGCTTGGAAATAGGACAGTGACTGTCAGAGAGTGACCCAGCATGCCTCCTTCCTCTCTCTTCTCCTCAATTCATTAGTGCCCAACCAGCCCCCAAAGAGTGTCTAGAACTGGTTGCTCTGATGTTTCCAGCCCCCATTAGCTTCACGGCTGCCATATGGAGAAACGGGACTGTGTACTGGGGAGGGAGAGCTCCCACCTCAAGCCCTTGTTTGGCTTTTGGAGCTATCATGACTGAGATTGGAGTGTGGCCCAGTTTAAATTTCTGCTCCCAACATCCCTGGTGCCTAGAGGTAGGAGACATTTTTGTCCCACTGATCCCTGCGGTCTAGTGTTGGGGGACCTTTCTGCCCCCTTGATCCCTAGGGTCTAGTGCTGAGGGAAAGTGGAAGAGTGGGGAGGAGGGAGGAAGGAGGAGGGTGGGAAGAACTGGATCAGGGCTAGATTAGTTGGAATTGAAGAACACAGAGTACATCATCAGGGTAGAAAAAGTGGATTAATGGTGAACAAGCTTGCCAGCTGAACTCAAGCGGACGAGCTGGATTCTGGTTATTTGTGGGCAGGTCATTACAGGATCCGGATCTGAGGTCTGCGGCCTCCTGTTCCTCACAGACAGGAACAGGAGGGTCTCTCTGGGTTCTTCACACAATCCATCATCCCGCTCCCCAGGTCTGGACACCAGACCTTAGTCTCAGACCTTAGTCATCCAGATCCTTAGTCTTCTCACACGCCACCAGCCTGTCCTTCATGACCATCACCTCGAGTTCCATAGAGGTCATGGTCTCACAAACCTCCACTATGTTCACCTCCAACTCCGTGTTCTTCGACACTGGATTGACTATGGGGCACTCCAGGGTCTCAGCCAAGCAAGGAAGGTGGAGGCATCTCAGGGGTCCTGCCTGACTACACCTCCCATATAGCCCCACCTCCAGATCCCCATCAGGAACTTCTCCCTCCTGGAGACCCACCGCACCACTCACCCTCTTCAGGGTACCCTTGGAATTCCAGCAAGGCCTGGGGCTCAGTTGCTCCTGATTTCAGGACTGAGGATCCCCTAAAGATGAAGGCACCAGGTGAGTAGGCAGGTCTAGGGCCTGATGCGCCTTCCTGTCCCTGAGCCCCTGCCCATCCCCTCACCTGGGTTTCCCTCAGCTCCCTGAAGGTGGCCTCCAGCAGGGCCTGCTGCCTTGTTAGCACCTGCTGCAGCTGGTCCATGAGCTCCTTGTGCCTCAGCACCTGCTCAACCTTGGAGCCCATGTGAGTGGGCCATTCAGGTGTGGGGTTGCAGCTGTGTGCTGCTTTTGGTACCAGCAGAAGCATTCCAGGCTGCAGGCACTGCACCTTCTGGTCTTGCATGCACATCTCTGTCATGAGACAGGGTCGAAGGCTGTCCAGATCCCACCACAACATTCAGGGCCCAGACACACACACACAGGCCCAAGGAAAACAGCACATGGGGTTACCTGTCCCCTGCACATTCCTCAGGGGGTCTTTCTCCCAAGACCTAAGAGAGGGGGCCTCCCTATACCTCGACCCCGCTGCCTCCCTGCTACTAGGACCCTCTCTGTTCAGTGAGGGCCAATCCACACCCCCACAACCCCTCTAGCCTTTTCTATATTTTGATATATTATAGTGGGTGGCGTCCTGGCCTGTCCTTCCTCCCACCAACCCAGGCGGGCTCCTACACTCACAGTGGGTCTCCCCCGGCACCTTCTGTCATTTCTCCATATCCACCTTGTCCTGATTCACTCCCCTTGCAGCTGATCCGGAGCTGACTCTGCAGTAGCACCTGCTCCTCCTCCTGCTTATTCTCAGAGACCGACACTGGTCAGAGGCCACGTCCTACTGCGGGAGGCCGAGATCCCAGTCTTGTTGCTGCCGCAGACACTCACCTGTTTGTCCTGCAGTCCCACCTGTGGGCACAAGGCTGGGAGTGAGGACAGGCAGCCAGGGCATCCTGCTCTGGGTCCAGGGATGTGGAGGTCAAGCACCGACTCCCAGGCCCAAGGCTGGCAGCGCCTGGGCAATCTGTGCCCTGCACTGGCCCCCATGGTCTTGCTCCAGGGGCCTAAGAGATGAGACCTCCCTTGACTGGGGACCCTGTCTCCTGTCCGGTGCTCAGGGATCACCCCTAATGGTGCTCAAGGATCCATACGAGGTGCCAGGAATCAGCCCAGGATAGAAGTATGCAAAGCAGACACCTCACCACCTGTTCTAGCTTTTGATATATTACATTTCCTTGTTTGTTTGCTTCTTTAGTTTTGGAACCACAGCAGGGATCATTCCCAGCCATGCTCAAGGGCCTCTATGGGACGCCAGAGATTGAAGTCAGATAGACTGAAGTCCCACTTCCATATCTAATGCAAATATAATTTGTTTGCCATTTATAAGTGCCCATATAGAGTTTCCCCTTAAAGTAAATGAAATAATTATTTTTAAAAATGAAATTAAGTAATGACATGTTGAATGGTGCTCAAAGCAGGACACATTTGAACCACTGATCTACTCATCATGGAATGTCTCTAAAGTCAAGTTCAGCATCACACTTCCCCAATTCTATAATGATCGCAGCGACTCAGCTGAGCTCTAGATTTTACCTCAGAAAATGTACTACACGTCTAATTCTATAAATCCAAATATAATCCATTCTCCTCTTAAAAATTTTTTATTGAATCGATGTAAGATAGACCCTTACAAAGCTGTTCATGATTAGGCTTCAGTCATCGTTGTTCACCCATCCCTCCACCAGTGTACATTTCCCACCTCCAATGTTTCCAGTTTCCCTCCCAACACCCTCCACCTCTCCACCTAGGCCAGCCTTTTTTTAAAAAAATTTATTAGTGAAACACCATAAGGTACAGTTATAGACTTACAAATTTTTGTGTTTGGATTTCAGTTATACAATGATCGAATACCCATCCCTCCACCAGTGCCCATTCTCCACCACCACGGATCCCAGTATCCTTCCTACCCCCCTTCCCCTCATCTCACCCTGCCTCTGTGGCAGGGCATTCCCTTTTGTTCTCTCTCTCCTTTTGGGTGCTGAAGTTTGCAAAAGAGGCATTGAGTGGCAATCAAGTTTGGTCTATAGTTTATTTCCAGCATGCATCTCCCATCCTGGGAGGATCTTCCCAATACCCTTTACTTGGTGCTCCCTTCCCTATCTGAGCTGCCTTTTCCCCCACCATGTGTGGCTGGCCTCCAAGCCATGGAGCAAACCTCCTGGTACTTATCGTGACTATTCTTGGGTGTTAGTCTCCTATTTTGTTACTTGATATTCTACAGATGAATGCAGTCTTTCTATGTCTGTCCCTCTCTTTCTGACTCATTTCACTTAGCATGGTACTTTCCATGTAGTATCACTTGTATGCAAATTTCATGAATTCATCCTTTCTAACAGCTACATTGTATTCCATTGTGTAGATATACCAAAGTTTTTTAACCAGTCATCCGTTTCAGGCACTTGGGTTTTTTTCCAGATATTCAGTTCAGCCTTTTTGGAAGATGTTTTTATTATCTATCTTTCTCTCTGTTTGTTCCTGTCTTTGTCTGTCTCTGTCTCTGCCTTCTCTTTCTCTCTCTCTCTCTCTCTCTCTCTCTCTCGCTCTCTCTCTCTCTCTGTCTGTCTCTCTCTCTCTCTGTCTTCCCTTTTGTGGTTTACAATATAGATACTGAAAGGGTATCAGGAATATCCCTTTACCTACTTTTAACATTCAAGGATTTCAAATTTGGACAAAAAATAAAATTGTTGTTTCAGGCACGTTGGCCAAGGGAGAACTGGAAATGTCTCTGCTATGGACAACCAAGGAGGGATCTGCAGATCTGCAATGACTGACCACACCCTGGGCCCTGCTCTCAGTGTCCAGACAAGTCCTGAAGTCCGGGAGGTCTCCCTACCCCAGATCGGAATGGGATGGACACCTGCCTGCCAGGACACTCCTACAGAGGATGAAGTCCTCAGGCCACCTGGGCTCACTAAACTGGCCTGGATTCTCATCTTCACAATAGCCCGGCCTGGGTAACCGTGACATGACATGACAGGTAAAATACTCATAGTATTATACGTGTATCTCCAGGGTGGCTCACCACAGTCTTGGAAGAACAGAGTGGGGGTCTGGTGTTCTTTGGGAGGTCAGGAACTGTGCTCAAGGGCCGCTACTTTTTCTTAGCTGCCGGACGTCAGGGCTGGCACATGTCCAGCACCCCCCTCACCCTGCCACCTTTCTGCCCTAAGAGGAGCCTTCCACCTACCCCGTGACTTTCAGGAAGTGCAAGATGACATGTATTTCCTAGCCCTGGGGAAATACCATGTGACCTTCGGGGCTCAGGCACAAAATTTCCAACTGTGGGCTAGTGTTGGGTGAGGACTGGAAGGATGAAGCCCTCCACGTGCCCCCTCACCTGCCCCAGGAACGGACCCTTTTGCAAGGTCCCTGAACCCCACGGCTCTCACAGCGGCAGGTATCATGCCCTAGACTCACCACACTCAGGAAGACACAGGGGTCCCAGAGAGTGTTGGCAGAAGAGGGGACCTGCTTGGTATCCCACTGAGAAGTCAGCCTTGCCCTGGCCGTGTCCCAGGAGCTGCCTGCCAGCGTAGTGCGGAGTGTGAGGATCCAACACGGGCCTCCTCGGGTCTCTGCTGTTTCCTAGCCTGTGACAATTTCTCTCTTGCATCTACAATGTGGGGTCCCCGCCAAACTGACTCTGGAATTGATCTTTTAATGTGGGGTTGAGGGCATTGTTTGGTCTAGGATGTTGACTCCCAAATTCCAGGTAAAGCCCATAAGTTTCCTTTGGTTTTCGGCATGCGGCTCAGTGAGGATGTTGGGAATTTTCTGGTGTGAAACTATGTAGAACGAAGGGCATTATTTCCCAGACCAGACTATCAGGGAAATGTTAGTTTTTCTCTCCTTGATGGCCTTGGTATGCTCTTGGGCTCCTGGCAAAGAGACCCCTACACGAACACTGCTTGATGCTTGATGCAGGAGTCACAGGTGGGTCCTGATCTCATCCTGGACATTCATCTTACTAAAGCTTCAGTTTCCCAGTGATTGTCCATGATTCAAACATTCTCAAATGTGCATCGCGTGGAGGGCCTTGGATGGACCTCGGACAGGCGCCAGGTGACCCTTATTTGGACAAGGGAAGGCCGAAGATCCAACATGTGATATGGTCCAGAGTACAGCATGGGACAGTCTCTGGCCAAAAGAATGGTCAAGGACCCCTTGGGTCTGGGATAGGCAAAATAAAACTGGCCCCAGGACTGGAGTCTGGGGAGTAGGAGCAGATGACATGGGCCAGGAAAAGCCAACAGATCTGACCTTTCATGCCTGACTTTACGTTGAGCTAAATTTGAAGCGACAGATTCAAGGAATCTGTAATTCTCTTACTGAGCTTACGCAAGATGACAGGCAACATTGATGAGAAGCAAATTTCACCATTGCTGTAAACGTTTAACTTAAAGAGGTGAGGAAACAGAAACATCTGCATCGGCAACTTGTTACCGTGTCCAACTGTAGAACCGTGGGTCTTCTGGCAGGGAGAGCTGGAGGCATGCTGGGTGTGAGCAGGGCAGGAAACGCTCGGGCACTGAGGGTCTGCCCCAACGGCACTGCTGCCAGTACCTAGACTAGCCCTGGTCTCTTTGGTCACAAATACTAACAATAATAGAAATGGGGAGTTGTGCTGAGCCCGCAGTGTCGACTCTCTGGTGCACTGAGCAAACACCATGGATTGCCTGAGGCTGCCAAAGCAGATGCAAACTCTGTAGGTGTCCACAGAGACCAGGCAGGGGAAGGAGACAGAGTCTGGGTGGGTGGCGGGATGCAGGGCAGGAATCCTGACAAAGGTGATCAGGAAGTGCTGACCTGGGCGCTAGTTTCATCTTGATTGACAGTGACCCTTGATGAGCATGGTGTCATTGAGAATATACCCTGGATGGTGGGATCCTGACGAGGGTGGGGGGGGCCAGGGGAGATATACCTGCTAACTGTGCTTTGCTCATTTACCTGAGCAGCCCAGAGGTGAAAACACATCACCCCACCCCCACGGCTGATTCTGGTCTCCTCACTACTCTGTGTGCCCCAGAGGCCAGATGGGGGCTGTGGTGACTGGGAACAGGCAGAGGGTCTCTAACTCAAGTAGCAACCCAGGTGGAAAAACTCCTTAAGGTCCAGAATGCCATGGGCAGTAAGGGTCCAGAACCAAACTGACTCCCTGGCTGCAGTTGTCTTTTCAATCAATGGGCCCTGGGCCTGCTCAGTGTCCAGTAGGGAGGAAAAGGTGTTTTCTTCAATGACTGAACACTGCTCTACTCAAACCAGTCAGGAGGGGGAGGGGGCTTTGAGCCAGTTGAAAGAATGAACTCGAGAAGGGCCAGTGAGCTGGAGGCTGGTCAGGCCCAGCCGTGGTCAGGTTTGGCCACTCCTGAGGGCCTCACTGTAGAATGGACATCTCTCAGAGTCAGGAGAGAAATGGGAAACAATCCCAGACAAACTCATCACTGAGCATCGCCAGAAGATTAACCTGCAGGTGATAGTTTGTCAGGATCAGCCGCAGCGGGGTGAGCTAAGGGGGGCTCGCAAATGATTCTGTCTGCCAAGCCTAAGGGGAGGGAACCAAGGAGGCAACAAGAGGCAGAAGCGAAAAACTAGGCAGGACCTCTGAGAGACCCGCTCTAGGAGGTGGACAAGATGGATGGGTCAGGAATCACCAAATTTGACAAGAATCAAATGTGAGGTTTGCTCTGACAAAATGGTGACCAGAACCAAATGGCAACCGGCTGAGTGGACAGCAACATTCCTGGAGTCAGAGATCACCTTGTCCCAGGTGAGGAAGACAAGACTTAATGCCCACTTGGTGACAGGAAGCCACCAGGCTTCATTCCATGTTCCTTAACATTGACCCACGAACAGATGACTAGGACCAGACCAAGACAACTTCATAGCCCCCTGAGTCTAACCCAGGGCGCGGGTGTACCATTGCCTCACCTGAGGTTCGGAGAGTCCGCCCGGGAGCGCCCCCAGTAAGCTACTCCTATTTCCTTAACTTTATTTATATATCTCTGTCCTTCTGTCTGACCCGGATGGGGTTCCCAAATCTCTCACCGAGCAAGAGACTAAGGGAAAGCAGGTTACCCGAGCAGGGATGGAAGGGGCTCACAGGAACGCTCGAACACTGAGCGTAGAAACGGGAATCACCACTGTGGGAGCACCTGAGAGCACTAGGCACCACTGCATGTTAGATGAAAGTTGTTACCGCAGAATCAAGGTAGCCTGTAAGCAACCTACATAATTATGCTGTGACCTGCTACTGCCCGTTTGGGGGATAGCTGGGTAGAGCCTGCACACATGGAATACACTAGGATGCTTCCAGCAAATTCTTGGGTGCCACCTGTCTTGGTGAGACTCTGTATGATCCTAAAAGGAAAAACTCCAAAGACAGTCGTTCAATGGGAGAACAGCTCTCACCACTGGCAAGGGGTGAGAGGGCTCAAGCCCCTGATCCCCACAGTCTCCCAGCTCCCAAAACCTCTAGGAAAACCTGGACTTGGTGTTTCCAGAGCCCAGGGGCCCAGAGGCAGGACACAGAGAACTAAGCCCAGAGCCCCAGTAGAAGCTTCGAGAGGGTGTGCAGGATATGTGTGAGGTGTGAAGATCCATGAGAGTGAACGGGCGGCCCCAGGCCCATGGTGCAGTTAGAGGGGAAGGGCTATGAACTGGGCACCGAGGGGTAAACCGGGACCAGCCTGTGCCTGCCCTGAACAGCCCTACCAGGCTGATCCCTGGTGCCTCCCCGAACCCTGGTTCCAATCCAAGTAGGAATGTGACAGGCAGGAAGGGGCATGGCTGACCAAATTCCTGGAAATGACTGGAACAGGATGGCTCTGCCTTCTGAGGCTTTACCATCTGTCTGATACATGAATCTGGACACACTTCTTGTCACCAGTAGAGTGTCACTCAGCCAAGGCTGTCCCAACAGGTCCAGGTGTGCAGGAGCAAAGAGGAGTCGGGGCCTGGTTCTCTATTACATGGGGTCTGACCGTGCTGTGATGGTGGCAGTGGGACTTGTATTAGGGAATCTGATGGTCCACAAAGAAGTGGGGCGCTATTATCAGGGATCAGCTCCGTACAGACTCGGGGACACTAGAAACATGTTCCATCCACGGCCCCATCCTGCTCCACTGATAACACACTGTCTTCCTGCTAGGGTGGGTGCCATCCAGGGGGAGCCTGGCTGAGGGGACAGCACCTTGGACCCACCTGCTGCAGGAGCACTTTCAAGTGCTCATCCTGAGAAACCTGATGTGGCCACTAGGGGGCAAAGTGGGGTCTGTCCCTGGTGCACTGCAGAGCGGAATGGGGAAACAGGCACCAGGGGCAGGGGAGGCCATGGAGGTGCTGCAGTGGAAGGCAGGGCTCTGGGTGCTGCATCCTGCCCTCCCTCCTGGGGACGCATCCGTGATTGAGACCTTCAACCCTTGGGGTGGACTCTCCTGGGGTCATTGACAGGCTTCACACAGGGGCAGGCAGGTGACGCGTCTTGGCATGGTGACATGGCCGAGGCTTCCCACAATCTAGAAGCAATTGTCAACTACTGGCCAGACCTGCCCCGCCAGTGACACACACACCCACACAGGCCTGGGATAGATCCATTTATTGCAACAATCGTGAAAATCAGACAGTGGCGGTCAGGGAGAAAGTCCGCCTTCCTCCTTCCCTCTTCTCAGCCAGCAATATAAAGTCCCCAAACAGCCCCAAAGAGTGTGTAGAATCCGGTGACTGTATGGTACCAGCGGCCAAGCTTCAGGGCTGTCATGCGCAGAAACAGGACACCACAATGGGGTGGGGAGAGCTGAGTTGTAACTTCTAACCTCCAAATCATTGTTTGCTAGTGCTTCGGGGATATATCTGCCATCCTGATCCCTTGGACCTTGTGGAGGGGGACATTTCTTCCCTCCGATCCCTCGGAGCTTGTGGAGGGGGACATCTCGGCCCCTCTGATGCCTCGGACCTTGCGGAGGGGGACATCTCGGCACCCCGATCCCTGGCGTCTAGTGGTTGGGGGGGAATCTCTGGCTTCCCCGATCAATCGCGTCAAGTGGGGGGGGGCATCTCTGGCCCCCCCAATCCATGGCTTCTATTGGTGGGGGGGCATCTCTGGCCGCCCCCGATCCCTCGCGTCTAGTGTTTGGGGGGTATCTCTGGCCCCCCAATCCCTGGCGTCTCGTGGTGAGGGGGTATCTCTGGCCACCCCAATAACCGGCGTCTAGTGGTTGGGGGGGCATCTCTGGCCCCCCCATCCCTGGCATGTAGTGGGGGGGGCATATATGGCCCCCCCATCCCTGGCGTCTAGTGGTGGGGGGGCATCTCTGCCCCCGCGTTAATCCTTGCCATCTAGTGGGGGGGGGGAATCTCTGGCCCCCCCAATCCCTGGCGTCTAGTGGGGGGGCATCTCTGGCCCCCCCCTTGATCCTTGCCCTCTAGTGGGGGGGAATCTCTGCCCCCCCCCGATCCCTGGCGTGTAGTGGGGGGGGCATCTCTGCCCCCCTGTTAATCCTTGCCATCTAGTGGGGGGGAATCTCTGGCCCCCCCCAATCCCTGCCGTCTAGTGGTGGGGGGGCATCTCTGGCCCCCCCTTGATCCTTGCCCTCTAGTGGGGGGGGAATCTCTGGCCCCCCCTTGATCCTTCCCATCTAGTGGGGGGGAATCTCTGGCCCCCCCCTTGATCCTTCCCATCTAGTGGGGGGGGAATCTCTGGCCCCTCCTTGATCCTTGCCCTCTAGTGGGGGGGGAATCTCTGGCCCCCCCTGATCCCTGGCGTCTAGTGGTGGGGGGGCATCTCTGCCCCCCCTTAATACTTGCCCTCTAGTGGGGGGGGAATCTCTGGCCCCCCCGATCCCTGGCGTCTACTGGGGGGAGCATTTCTGCCCCCCCTTAATCCTTGCCCTCTAGTGGGGGGGAATCTCTGCCCCCCCGATCCCTGGCGTGTAGTGGTGGGGAGGCATCTCTCCCCCCCGTTAACCCTTGCCATCTAGAGGGGGGGGAATCTCTGGCCCCCCCCGATCCCTGGCGTTTAGTGGTGGGGGGGCATCTCTGCCCCCCCGTTAATCCTTGCCATCTAGTGGGGGGGAATCTCTGGCCCCCCCCTTGATCCTTGCCCTCTAGTGGGGGGGAATCTCTGGCCCCCCCTTGATCCTTCCCATCTAGTGGGGGGGGAATCTCTGGCCCCTCCTTGATCCTTGCCCTCTAGTGGGGGGGGAATCTCTGGCCCCCCCTGATCCCTGGCGTCTAGTGGTGGTGGGGCATCTCTGCCCCCCCCTTAATACTTGCCCTCTAGTGGGGGGGGGAATCTCTGGCCCCCCCCCGATCCCTGGCGTCTAGTGGGGGGAGCATCTCTGCCCCCCCCGAATCCTGGTGTCTAGTGGGGGGGGCATATCTGGCACCCCCATTTCCTGGGGTCTATTGGAGGGGGAAACTGTGCCCCCTGATCCCTGGGGTGTCTAGGGGTGGGGACATTTCTTACCCCACATCTCGGGGTCTAGTGGATGGAGACTTTACTGTCCCCCTGATTTCCCGTTTCTTGAGATGGAGAATAGTTGTGGCTTTGCCCTGATCCCTGGTCTTGCAGTGAGGGATATCCCTGGTTCTAGTGGAGGGAGAAGAGCAAAGGGCAGAGGAAGAAGGCAGAACTCGGGTGGCGTGGGGAGGACGGGGCTGGGCTAGATCAATTGGGTGAGAGCGGCAGGGTGCGTCGGTGCAGTAAAATCGAGGTGTCAGCTGGGTGTCAGGCTGCCAGTGGAGCTCTTGCTGACCAGCTGCGTTTTCTGGATTTTCGGCGGGTCATTACAGGACCTGGGTCCGATGACGGTGGACTCCTCTTCCTTAAGGACAGCAACAGGAGCGTCTCTGGATCTCACACAGGCCATGGTCCCTGCCCCCTGGGACTTGACTGACTCCTCCACCTCCTGGACTCTGGCACTCCTCCTGCCTGGCCTCCTGTGCCTCCTCCTTCTCTGTGGCCTCCAGCTCCTCACGTTTTGTGTCCAGGAGCACCTGTGTGTTGTTCGTCTCCACGCCAATCCCTTTGGAGTGGATGGGATGTGGGGCAGCATGAGGGTCTCAACCAAGGAAGGGAGGTGGGGGGCTGGGGGTGGGGCCGCCTGGCTCCCCTCCCCAGTAGCCCCGCCCTCTGACCCACAGGGGCTTCTCCCTGTCACTCACCCTTTTCCGGGTCTCCTTTCCACTTTACCAGGTTCTGCAGCTGCTGTTTCTGCTGCTGAGTCCCACAGAAGAGCACCTGGGGTGAAGGCACTAGCTGAGGAGGCAGGTCTAGGGCCTTCCTGCCCCAGAGCCCGTGGCCCCTCTCTCACCTGGTCTCCCTCAGCTCCCTGATGGCGGCCTCCAGCAGGGCCTGCTGCCTTGGTGGAACCTGCAGCAGCTGGTCTATGGGCTGCTTCTGCCGCAGCATCCGCTGGTTCAGCTGCTCCTCCTTGGAGCCCAGGTGACAGCGGGCATCCAGGTGCTCTTGTCGGCAGCTATGTGCATTTCCAGGTACCAGGAGAATCGGCCCCAGGGAGGCCACTGGCACTGCACATTTTCGTCCTGCCCTGGCATCTGTGGGAGGTAGGACAGTGTCTGTGAGGACAGGCAGGAGGACCGACTACATCCCAGCCAGGAGATGCAGGGCTCAGACCCTCAGCCACAGGCCCCCAGAGCCTAGGAGTTGGGTCTCCCTCTGCCTCGGACCCTGACTCCTACCTGGCAACTGCCAACTCCAGACCCCTCTGTGTAGTGTGGGCCAGTCAGTGCCACCACAGCCCTCAGGGCATTCTGACCTGTCCTTCCTGCCATCACCCAAGGCAGGCTCTTGGCCTCACAGGGGGTCTCACCAGCCCATTTCATAGACCAGGAAAGTCACAGCCCAGAAGACTGAATGGTTATGCCCCAAAAATACCCCAGGATGGAGGGGAGCTGATGGCCAGCAAACCCCTGCCCCCTCTCTCAAAACTCTTCGAGTACGGCAACTTTTCGTGGGCTCGCAGTGAAGACATGTTGGAATGATAGGTGATAATTGGAGATGATAGGAGACTCGTTCAGCTCCAAGACTGCGGAATGTTACCCAGACCCCTTCCACTGTTACAGAGACACAACTCGAGCCTGGCCGGGCTCCCGGCCGGCCACCCCACAGCCCTCAGACTCCAGGCGGCGCTGCGCCCGCTTCTCTCACCCCAGCTCAGTCCCCTCGGCCCCCACTCGCATCCGCAGTTGTTCTACGGGTTCACCCGTTGTTCCTGGAACCTCCTGCCTCCACCTGTCCTTCGAAATGTTTTCAACGATGTGGCTGTTTCGGGGGCACCCAGAGGCCGGTAAACCTGAGAGGAAGCAGACAGTCAAGGACCCCAGACCTTCAACCCCACCCAAACTTCATGGTCCACAGCCCCGACTCTTGGTTCCTCCTGCTCATCTCGGGGGCTGCTCATTTCTCACCGCCATCTGCTGCTCCGGGCACCTTACTAAGTAGATTCTTTCCTGCATTGGACCCTCTGGAGCTCTCCTGGCAGTGCTGGCAGGGACACGAGGGACAACGAGAAACAAGCGTTCTATGTCCCGGCCCTAGAGCTCTCTGCATTTTCAGGGTCGTAACATTCTGGGGAGTGGACAGCTGACCCCATTTCCTCTGGCTGCCCGCAGAGCAGGACACAGGTGTGGAGGGACAGGGAGACTCGCCCAGCTCCTGCTCCCAGCCTGTCTCCCGTGTCACAATGCCCCATTCACAGGACCCCTCCCTGGAAACTCGAAGTCAGTCCTCCCCGACTTGCCCTCCTCGGACATCACAGACTTCAAGCTCCTGGTGCTGTGCACCAGCCCAAATCACTCAACCCTTAAGGATGACGCTCTAAATGGCAAACTTCTGCCTTTATCAGATACACTTGATGTTTTAAAATTCTGTTCTTTCAGCTCTTTCTGTCCCAAACAAGAGGGGAAGCGTGTTTTTGCACAGTTAAACCCACTGCCAGGAGGGTCTGTGGTGAGGTTTCTGGGAGTCAGGGACCCTGCTTTGACTCCCCAGCTCCTCAGTGATGCCCTGAGCTCCCACCCCCATTGTTTCCTGAGTTGGGTGGGCCAGTGTCCAGCCACCCAGGTCTTTGGTCAGCGGGAGCCCAGGAGATCCTATTCTGGTGGCAGGAGGAAACAGGGCCTGGAGAGAGGGTCTCTGGGGACTCCCATCCCAGAGTCCCGGGAGACCCTGGCGAGGACAGAAGTTGCTGGAGGACAAGACTGCCTGAAAACGTGGCTGTCAATGGGCGGAGGCTTTATCCTGGGCCTCCTGGCCACACACTGACCAGTGCAGAACCAGCGCATGGCCCAGTGTTGGCGGGTTAGCACCGACCTAGCACTTTTTCTTCCCATCTTTTCATGCTCTGCCAATTTCCAATGATCCCCTAGGGAAAGGGTCAACATGCAGAAGGTGCATTGGGGCCACTTCTCCCTTAAGCCTCCTTGAGAGAGGGTGTCCCGAGGGGCGGGGCCACGAGCATTTCTATAGGCAGGGATGTGGCCGTGGCCTCAGGGCACTCTGGGTGATTCCTCCCTGCCTTGCCCTCCTCAGACATCACAGGCTTCAAACTCCTGGTGCCAAGCACCAGCCCAAATCATTCACTCCTAACGGATGAGGCGCTGCCATGTGACTCTCCGCCTTTACAAGATATATCTGATGTTTTAAAATTCTGTTCTTCCATCTCTTTCTGTCCTAAATTAGACGGGAAGGGTGTGGTCGCACGGTAAGAGGTTTTTGGCAGGAGGGTCTGTGGTGAGGGGTCTGCGCGCCCGGGGACCCTGCTTTGACTCCCCATCGCCACTGAGGCAGCTCCTCAGCATTTCCCTGAGCTCCCACCCCCATTGTTTCCTGAGCTGGGGAGCCAGTGTCCAGCCACCCAGGTCTTTGGACAGCAGGAGCCCAGGAGGTCCTATTCTGGGGACAGGAACGGACAGGTCCTGGAGAGGGGCTCTCTGGGGACTCCCATCCCAGAGTCCCGGGAGACCCGGACGAGGACAGAGGCTGCTGGGGAGAAAACTGCCGGAAGTCTTGCTGGAAATGGGCCCGGGCTTGATCCTGTGGCCTCGGGGCCATACACTGACCAGTGCAGGGCCAACGCAGGGCCTTTTCTTACCGTCTGTTTCGCTCTGCGAATTTCCAAGGATCTCCTAGAGATGACACCAGAGGTGACCCGTAGATGACCCGTGGAAGGGTCACCATCTGGAGGTGACCCCTAGATGACCCCTCGAAGGGTCAACAGGGAGAAGGTGTGATGGGGCCACTTCTCCCTCAAGCATCCTTGAGAGAGGGTCCCCAAGGGGCGGGGCCACGAGCTTTTTTTATAGGCAGGGAAGGGGGCGTGGCCTCGGGGCTGCAACCCCATTGGCCAGGGAGAAATCTAGAGCTCCCAGGGGTAACCTCACAATGAAGACTGCACCAGCCTCTGCCCTGGTGGGCCTGACGGGCCTCCCCACCCCCACCCGGACCCTTGGGCACTGCCCCCTACCGACGATGGTGGCTTGGAACTCTGTGGGCCCCACGGTGGGCCAGGAGCACTGACCCTTTCGGTCTCCCGTAGCTCAGTCCACGACTTTCTCATTCCCAGAGATCACGTCCCCCCATGCCCAGGCTGGGCTGCAGCTGCCAGGATTCGCCCCTGAGCACCCCTAGGTCTGGCCTGGCTGCTGCTGTGGGAGCCCAGCGAGCCTGGCAGAGGGGCTGTTCTGGTCACTGTCCCAACTGCCCCTCACTCCAGCCCCTCTCCTTTATCTCCTTGGAGCCCATGCCCCCTGCCCTGCCCCTCTCCTCTCCTGAAGCCCGCAGAGTTCTTGCTCCCACCTTATCCTGTGTCCACGTTCTCTCTGTCCTCTCACTGCTTCCTCCCAGACTGGCAGCAGCCAGTTTGTGGGGCCATGAGCCCCCAGACCCAGTCAGTCCCTGACCAATTCCCCCTGTTGCTCAGAGACTTCCCTTTCTGAGTCCTGGAGGGCTCTTAATGACCCCATAGAACCTCCCCACCCCAGCTCTGCCCCTTTCTCTGAGACTCAGTCTATGCTACTGGGAGCTGGACACCAGACTTGGCCTTGGGGAACCTTGATGCTTCTCTGGTGTTGATCCCGGCCTGCTCTGGAAATCCCTCTCAATACACACACTCCCAACTAGGGCCACTAAGCCTGGCCACGCTGCCCTCACGAGTCCTGCAGCCTGAAAGCAACCCCAACTCCCCCATATCGCCCGTGCCCACTATGGCATCCACGAATGCACCTGTCCTCCCTGCCCTGAGCACATTCAGGCCCCAGTGGTCTGCGGCTGTCTCCTGTAGCTCTGACATCTCCCCCTCTCACTTTCGCTGGGCTGAGAATCAAATTTATCTCTGATGGTGGGGCACAGGGTCACTGTGGGCTTGTGCTGTCTGGGGAACCTGTGGGCAGTGAAGGGTTCCACACTGGGGTGAGGCTCTGGGCAGAGAAATTCCATCCAGTACTTGAGAGGTTTGGGAAATACCTGGAGGTTTGCAGGTCCTTTACCTGAGACATGATCTGGCCACTAGGGGGCCTGGCACCCACGAAGCATTGGGGGCAAGGTGGGGGCTCTTCCCGGTGGGCACTACAGAGGAGGTGTAGACAGAACAGGCACCATGGGCATGGGCATGTCATGTCAGGTTCTGATCCATGGGGAGACCCCCACAGGACAGCTCATGCTTCATCAAGAAGCATGAGCCGTTCCCTGGCAGGACCCACCCACCCAATGCCACACACCCACACAGGCTGGGATGCATCCATTTGTAGAAACAATCTTGGAAACAGGACAGTGGCTGTCAGGGAGACTGATTCAGCCCTCTCCCCTCTCTCCCCTCTGCCACCAATTCATGATCCCCGAAACTGTCCCAGGTAGTGCCTAGAACTCAGTTGCTGACTGTTCCAGCCTCCATCCTTTTCAGGACTTCCTTTTCCAGAATAGAAAAAGTGCACTGGAGGAGGGGGAGCTCTCGGCTCAGACTTTTGCTTGGTCTGTAGCCCATGAACCGAAGGTTTGAGTGTTGCCTCGTTTTCCCTGGGCCAGGACGGGTAGATGGTTGTAGCCAAGTGCCGTTTTGAAAATCGGATGCTCTGAATGAGTGTTTCCTCTAAGCACTGAGATCCTTCCAAGTACTGCTTCATTGACCCTCATGCTCTGTGTACATACCTGAGAGGTTTGGGGTTTGTGGGGATCTCTATTTTCTCCAGCCTTTGTGAACAGGAGACCCTGTGGCGCCAGGGAACGTTCTTGACCTCATGCATCCCAAGCCTGTACTGAGTCTCCTGAGACTTCTCTCTGCCCTTCTGGACAGAATTTTTACTCAAAAAGTGGAAAATGCCCTGGACCATGCAAGGACAACCCACAAACCGGAAATATCTCAACATTTAGGTGGGAAAGCAGGGGTGAGAGTCATTCTCCACTCCTCTCTCCTGGGATATAGTCTAAGGTGGGGGGTGGGGAGGTGGTCATTTATTATTGCTACTCTTTGAACTATTTCTATGGGGGTGAGTATTTCTGCTCCTGGGACTCCTTATTGTGTAGTGTTGGAGGACATGTCTCCTATCTGAGCTCTGTTCTCTGTTGTGGGATATTTCTTACCCCACAGCTCTTGTGTCTAGTTTGGTAAACAATTTTCCCCAACATCCCTGGTGTGTTTTTTTTGGAGGAAATTTCAGCTTTGCTCATTCCTGGTGTCGAGTAATTGTGAACATTTCTGTCCTCGGAACCCTGCTGTCTATTGTTAGGGGAAACCTCTGCACCCCATGTCACTGGTGCCTACTTCTTGGGGCCTGTTTTTGCCTCCCAGACCACTAGTGTCTATTACTAGGGGACATTTCTGCCCCCCACATCCCCATTGCCCAGTGTTGGGGGACATTTCTGCCTCCAGATGCACGGTCTTCCCCACACCACCAGCTTGTCCTTCTTGACTGTTACCACCTCCAGCTCCTCAGGCTTTACGATCTCCACTGTGTTCGCCTCCACTTCAGTGCCCTTGGATTGACTGAAACTGGATAGACTGCGGGGCAGCCCCAGGCTCTCAGCCAACCAAGGGAGGTGGAGGGCTCGGGAGTAGGGTCTGCCTGGTTCTGCCCCCAGAGTGTCCTGCCTCTTGACCCCCACTGGGGGCTTCTTCCTCCTGAGGACCCTGACACACATTTTCAGGACACTTTTCTGTCAAAGCAGCAACCAAGTCCTGCCCTGAGTCAGGCCACTATGGACTGTCCAAGTGGACTGTCACTGATCAGGCAGAGTCACGACTGGAGACCCAGTGCTGTCACCTCCTTCCCCTCCCTCACCCCTACCACCTAACAGGGAAATCCCTCTTATGGCCTCTAAGAATTTGAGCAGTCCTTCCTTAGGGCACTGGGAAAAGGCCGGCCCTGTCTGCTTGCAGCACTTTTCTTTGGGTGTTAGCACCACACCCAGACATGCTCAGGCTTTACCCCTGACTTAGCTCAGGGACCATACCTAGTGGAATTAGGGGGGCCCATTGATCCAACGTCAGCAGTGTGCAAGACGATCACTTTATCTGCTGGACTAATGCCCTGCTCCAAGCGGTATTTTTTTTTCAGCTGCTTCCCACCTAAATCTCCTTCCTGTAGAGTTGGGCTCCCTTAAAGATGCCTCACTCCCCCTTCTGTACGGCACCGTGCCCAGGGAGACAGCCCCGTGGAACCCGAGGCTTCCACTCCCGAGCACTTTCAGACTTTTCAAGAATGGGCCCCAGGGAAATTGCAGGGTTTAAGGTGCTTGCCTTGATGCAGCCCAGCCCTGTTCAAGTCCTGATACTAGGATCTCCTGAGCCCTGCTGTAGAGGAGAGTGCACCTCTACCCACATTACTAGCAGGCTAATTTCAGACAGGCTACCTTGGGGAGCAGGATCTGCAATGAGGCACAGGGTCTGGGAGAGACGAGACAGGCACTGAAATCACCCGGGATGGCCCAGAGGTGGTCTGTCACACTGTTCAACGTAGAAACCTGGGAAAATCCCCCGAATTTTCCTACGTTATTGATATGCTCCAGATCCTTCTCTGCACCAAGAAAGCTTGGTCATTTCTTGTTCCATACTCTCCTGTCAGCTGCTTGCTAATACCCCGTCGCCCATCAGATCTGCTGTAAAACTGATCTCTTGCCTTGTGCGGTGTTCAGACTTTGGAGCTGCTCATAACATTAGCACTATTATCTCCTCATGTTCTCCCACATTCCAAAATGTGCCTTTTTTTCCTTTATGGGTCACACCCAGCGATGCACAGGGGTTACTCCTGGCTCATGCACTCAGGAATTACTCCTGGTGGTGCTTAGGGAACCATATAGGATTCTGGGAATCAAATCCAGGTCAGCCGTGTGCAAGGCAAACACCCTACTCACTGTGCTATCACTCCCGTCCCTGCTGCTTGGTTTTTAGTTAGCTTTAGGCAGAAATTTTGGCAAAGTTCGTTTGAGTTCATAGTCGTTGAAAACTCAAAGTTATATTAGTGCTGCAATTCTCATTTGTGAAACAACAAAACTCACTACCAAGCAGGGGAGAAAGCAAGACAAGACCAAAAGGAAAAAGAGCAACACCCAAGCAGTGGCACCTGGTGCCCAGGAGGAGTTGGCAGAGATCATGGCAGCTGGGTGGCACTGCCACTCGTCCAGTGGAGACAGCACTACCCCAGTGGAGTGGTTAAGGCCAGACCCCAGCACCTCCAGTGTGCCCTTGGTCTAGAGGAGGTGAGAACTGGCAGGGCAGACAAGGGGCAGGGAGAAAGAGGGGAGCCAGAGCAGGAGCAGGAGTCAGGGGTGGAGGATGTGGAGGGGCAGAAGGCAGGACCCAGATCATTGCCCCAGAGGGCCATGACATGCTGCAGGAGAGAACAAAGTGCCAATATGACACCAGACAAGCTGTGACCCTCTGTGAATGGGAGTGGCAGACATTAAATGTTGGGTAGCTTCCAGAAATGTCTACTGACACCAGGACCACTAGGACAGTCTGACAGAGTCACAGGGAGTCCCCAGGCAGGCAGGGAAGGCAGGGTAACTTGGTACCTACACTCCCAAGAAGAGCCTCGTGGAAACGGTCGCCCCATGACCTCAAGACAGGGCAACATAGGAAGCAGAGCTCGATGAAGGTATCGGAGGTGCAGCCCTTCCCGGCTTTTGCTGGGCCTGAGAATCCATGGTCTCAGCAGATGCTGGGGGTTCCATATGGAAAACAAGGCTCTCCCTGTTCCCCACTTTAGTATCTTATTGGCGTTCGATCTCCCGACAGAGCTAGAAGAGCAAATAAATGTCCACCTTGTCACTGTGGATTCCCACTTTGGAAAATACCCTCTCCAGGCGCCCTCTAATGGCAGTATTATGCCCCTCTGCTGGTAAACGCATGCTAGGAGTGAGCCTCCAAAGACAGCCGCAATATCTGGTAGCCCGTGAGGGTTGGCTAGGGATAGGGAAAGATACTGCGCAGGTCTGGGAGGCAGGAATAGTGGTGGGATGCAGCTCATCTGGGAGCAACCCATTGGCCTCAGTTGAGAAGTCATGACCTGCGCCGAGTCAGTGTGGTCGCTCCTGCTGGTCACCTTGTGGTACCCAGCCCTTCCACTCTTTTGAGTCTGTTTTCCTTTGGTGCCCAATGATTGACCGGCCTGAACCTCAAAAGATGTGTTTCCCCCTTTGCAAATTGTTCCAGGAAGCAGACCCCTGTTTGCCTTTGGGCCAAAGGATCCAGAGACAGGAGGAAACCTCAGTTACTGTGGACCCATTGCCCAAGGATTCAAAAACTCGGCCACCTTCTTCAGGATGACCCTGGCTCTGGACTTAAGAAAATCCTCGTTGAAGCCCTGGAATGGACCATCCTGCAATCTGTAGATGATAAGGTCTTAGTGTCAGAAGCCCAAGAGGACTGAAAGAGAGCCTCAGAGGCTCTGCTCCAGCTCTTGGTTGAGGCTGGGCACCAGACCTCCTGGAAGAATGAGCATTCAGAAGTGAAAAAAAGAAAAATAACACAAAAAAACCCTTTCAAATCAGCAGTAGGACTCCAGAGGCACAGAGGTTGATCCTCTTAGTGCTTGAGAAAGGGCACCAGGTTCTATGTGCCCTGACCCAGGTTAGGGCCATTGGCAGAGGTCTGGGCATACCTGTCGCTGAGGCAGGGGGCTCTGATCTCTCGCTGTGCCACAGAGGTAAACAAACTATCTACCTCCAGGTCCCCATTCAGGGGTGACACTGATGACTAACAAAGGGCCCCAGTGGCTACCAATTGCCCAGATGGCACAGTCCCTGGGATTATGATGTGAAAACCCACATCTAACTTTTGCAACTCTAGAATAATCCCCTAGCCTTTCTGCCTATCGGATGGGACCCCATCCTCTGACTTGCAAGAAGCAGTGGATTACATCTCTTGCTCAGAACCACTGAACAGTTCAGGAACAGTTTCCAACCTGAGTGGCATCTGGGTAAAGACCATAATAAAGAAGCCCTTAATCCCTCTGGAAAGGCTGGCGGGGAGGGGTGCACTCGGGGAGGGATAGGGACAAGCGCGAAACATGGTGAGTCCCCATGATCTCTTAATTTTCATATTAAAAATTGAAATTTATTTCTTTGGATTTTTTACTGGTTCTTTATTTTGTGTTTGAGTTTGTTCCTGCACATATGGATGTGTTGGAGGCTGTGTAACTAATTTTTAATTCAAGAATTTTTTATTATTTTTTTATTAGTGAAACACCATGAGGTACAGTTGTAGACTTATAAATTTTTTGCTTGGGTTTCAGTCACACAATGATCAAGTACCCATCCTCCACCAGCACCCATCCTCCACCACCACGGGTCCCAGCATCCCTCCCACCTCCCTTCCCCCTCCTTTCCCACCCTACCTCTGTGGCAGGGGATTCCCCCTTGTTCTCTTTCTCCTTTTGGGTGCTGTGGTTTGCAAGAGAGGCACTGAGTGGTAGTCATGTTTGGTCTATAGTCTACTTTCAGCATGCTTCTCCCACCCTGGGAGGATCCTCCCAGCACCCTTTATTTAGTGCCCTCTTCTCTAGCTGAGCTTCCTTGGAGACTGTGTAACTTCTTTACATCCAGAGTACGAGTCTCAATGTTGTTCTGTTTGGGTCATCTCGCTACTCCTAGTACGCAGCATCCCTGCCATGGGGGCACGTCTGCAATTGCTTTGTGTACCCCATAGCCTCATAGCCCCATAGCCCCATTCCTCAATGGGAAGGGGCAGAGGAGGGGAGAAGGAAGGGGGCAGGAAGGTGGAGGGGGGAAGAGGGGAAGGGGGGAAGGAAGAGGGAAGTAAGACAAGGTTGGGGTAGATGAATATGATTTTGACAGGGTAGGTAAAAGACGGAATTACAGGTGAGTAAGAATTCTGTTGAACCATTTCTGACTCTTGGGGGGAACACATCACTTTCAGGCAGGTCACTTTGTGCCCTGGGCTGGGTGTCTGCAGCCTCCTTACCTCATGTGCATCACAGTCTGTCTGATCTTCTGCCAACACAATTTGTCTTTGACGGTTTGTTGGCTCAGGTCTGTCTTGGATCTGGGTGTGATTTCCACCTCTAGGTGAAAGGGAGGATGGGGTGTGCATGGGAGTCTTTAGGAAGGACACTGCCTTCTGGTTCTCACAGAACACTTGGGGTTCCAAGGCGGGCGTAACCCGTAGGATGGCAGGGATCAAACCCAGATCAGCCACATGCAAAGCAACAACCTACCACTGTACTATCGCTCCAACCCTTGAATTTCTTCTTGGAGGAAGTTTCTGTTCATTATTCCTCTCTGCATTTGTTTGATGGGGTTGGGAGATATTTTTTTTGTAAAGTTCTACCAATGTGCTATATAACTTGGATATTAGCCTTTTCTCAGCTAGGTATTGGGTAAATAATTTTTCCCATTCTGTGAGCTATCTTTGGAGCTTAGACGGCATTGCATTTTTTTAAAAAAAAAATTATTAGATTGGTGTATCTTTGATTTTTCTGTTCTCTTTTCATGCTTGATGTTTTGCTGACTTTTTTGAAACTTTTTATTTTGTTTTTATAAATTTCTTTACAATAATTTATTACATTTAATATTCAAACACCAATTATACCACCATCGTACCTTCCCACCACCATATTTTGAATGTTACCACTCCAAATCTTAAAGGTACTCTCCTGTGGTCATTGATATCGTACTCAGGGGCATGCAGATGACAGGCTCTAGACATGGTGAATCCCATGGCAAGAGCCATCCACAATCTAGAAGCAACTGCCAACTGCTGGCCGGGCACAACTCGCCCAAGACACATACCCACATGGCCTGGGATGGATCCATTTATTAAAACAAGCTTGGAAATAGGACACTGACTGTCAGAGAGTGACCCAGCATGCCTCTTTCCTCTCTCTTCTCCTCAATTCATTAGTGCCCAACCAGCCCCCAAAGAGTGTCTAGAACTGGTTGCTCTGATGTATCCAGCCCCCGTGAGCTTCAGGGCTGCCATATGGAGAAACGGGACTGTGTACTGGGGAGGGAGAGCTCCCACCTCAAGCCCTTGTTTGGCTTTTGGAGCTATCATGACTGAGGTTGGAGTGTGGTCCAGTTTAAATTTCTGCTCCCAACATCCCTGGTGCCTAGAGGTAGGAGACATTTTTGTCCCACTGATCCCTGCGGTCTAGTGTTGGGGGACCTTTCTGTCCCCTTGATCCCTAGGGTCTAGTGCTGAGGGAAAGTGGAAGAGCGCGGAGGAGGGAGGAAGGAGGAGGGTGGGAAGAACTGGATCAGGGCTAGATTACTTGGAATTGAAGAACACAGAGTACATCATCAGTGTAGAAAAGGTGGATTAATGGTGAACAAGCTTGCCAGCTGAACTCAAGCGGACGAGCTGGATTCTGGTTATTTGGGGGCAGGTCATTACAGGATCCGGATCTGAGGTCTGCAGCCTCCTGTTCCTCACAGACAGGAACAGGAGGGTCCCTCTGGGTTCTTCACACAATCCATCATCCCGCTCCCCAGGTCTGGACACCAGACCTTAGTCTCAGACCTTAGTCATCCAGATCCTTAGTCTTCTCACACGCCAACAGCCTGTCCTTCATGACCATCATCTCGAGTTCCATAGAGGTCATGGTCTCACAAACCTCCACTATGTTCACCTCCAACTCCGTGTTCTTCGACACTGGATTGACTATGGGGCACTCCAGGGTCTCAGCCAAGCAAGGAAGGTGGAGGCATCTCAGGGGTCCCGCCTGGCGCCCCCTCCCATATAGCCCCACCTCCACATCCCCATCACGAACTTCTCCCTCCTGGAGACCCACCGCACCACTCACCTTCTTAAGGGTACCCTTGGAATTCCAGCAAGGCCTGGGGCTCAGTTGCTCCTGATTTCAGGACTGAGGATCCCCTAAAGATGAAGGCACCAGGTGAGTAGGCAGGTCTAGTGCCTGATGCACCTTCCTGTCCCTGAGCCCCTGCCCACCCCCTCACCTGGGTTTCCCTCAGCTCCCTGAAGTTGGCCTCCAGTAGGGCCTGCTGCTTGGTTAGCACCTGCTGCAGCTGGTCCATGAGCTCCTTGTGCCTCAGAACCTGCTCGACCTTGGAGCCCAAGTGAGTGGGACATCCAGGTGTGGGGTTGCAGCTGAGTGCTGCTTTTGATACCAGCAGAAGATTTCCAGGCTGCAGGCACTGCACCTTCTGGTCTTGCATGCACATCTCTGTCATGAGACAGGGCCGAAGGCTCTCCAGATCCCACCACAACATTCAGGGCCCAGACACTCACACACAGGCCCAAGGAAAACAGCACATTGGGTAACCTGTCCCCTGCACATTCCCTGGGGGTCTTTCTCCAAAGGCCTAAGAGATGGGCCTCCCCCTACCTCGACCCAGCAGCCTCCCCGGTACTAGGACCCTCTCTGTGCAGTGAGGGCCAATTCGCACCCCCAAAACCCCTCTAGCCTCTTCTAGATTTTGATACATTATAGTGGGTGGCGTCCTGGCCTGTCCTTCCTCCCACCACCCCTGGCGGGCTCCTACCCTCACAGTGGGTCTCCCCCGGCACCTTCTGTCATTTCTCCATATCCACCTTGTCCTGATTCACTCCCCTTGCAGCCGATCCGGAGGTGGCTCTGCAGTAGCACCTGCTCCTCCTCCTGCTCATTCTCAGAGACCGACCCTGGTCAGAGGCCACGTCCTACTGCGGGAGGCCAAGAACCTACTCCTTTTGCTGCCGCAGACACTCACCTGTTTGTCCTGCAGTCCCACCTGTGGGCACAAGGCTGGGAGTGAGGACAGGCAGCCAGGGCATCCTGCTCTGGGTCCAGGGATGTGGAGGTCAAGCACCGACTCCCAGGCCCAAGGCTGGCAGCGCCTGGGCAATCTGTGCCCTGCACAGGCCCCCATGGTCTTGCTCCAGGGGCCTAAGAGCTGAGACCTCCCTTGACTGGGGACCCTGTCTCCAGTCCTGTGCTCAGGGATCACCCCTAATGGTGCTCAAGGATCCATACGAGGTGCCAGGAATCAGCCCAGGATAGAAGTATGCAAAGCAGACACCTCACCACCTGTTCTAGCTTTTAATATATTACATTTCCTTGTTTGCTTATTTGGTTTTGGAACCACAGCAGGGATTAGTCCCAGCCATGCTCAAGGGCCTCTATGGGACGCCAGAGATTGAAGTCAGATAGCCCAAGTGCCCTTCCTGCTCTACTATCTCCCGGTCTCTTTTATCTTTTTCAAAATAAAAATTTTAAGTTTCCGTTGATTTTTCTACACTGCATCCCGAAAGGAATACCAGTTTACAATGGTGCGTGTGAAATTCCCAAATGCTCCAGCGAGTCCCACTGCAATCAGAACCACCCCTCTAACTCTCCCCCGCTCTCTTTTTGCTATACTTGGACATTTTTGGAGGGACATACCCAGTGTTGCTCAGGCCTCACTCCTGGCTCTGTACTCAGGGATGACTCCTGGTGGGGTTTCAGGGATCATATGCGGTGCCCGGGGTCACATCTGAATTGGCTGGTCCACAAGGCAAATGCCCTTCCCTCTGGACCACCCCTCCAATCCTGCAAGATAGTTTTCTTGAAAAAAACTTACTCAGTAAGATGTGAAGGGAGGACGTGTTCAAAAGAGCATGTGGGCTGAAAGAGCTGACCACTTCCCCTAACTTCTAAAGGCCAGTCACAAACTGCCACTCGGGAAGGTCCCTTGGGCCTGTCCCCCACCCCCATCTCTGTACCCCGAGAGTCCTCTGCAGGTCCCCTGCAGCATTTTCCCACTTCCATATCTAATGCAAATGAAATTTGTTTGCAATTTATAAATGCCCATACAGAGTTTCCCCTTAAAGTCAATAAAATAATCATTTTTACAAAAGAGATTAAGTAATGACATGTTGAATGGTGCTCAAAGCAGAACACATTTGAACCACTGATCTACTCATCATGCACTGTCTCCAAACTCAAGTCCAGCATCACATTTCCACAATTCTATAAAGATCCCAGTGCCTCAGCTGAGCTCTGGATTTCACCTCAGAAATTCATCTCATCTAATCTATAAATCCAAATATAAGCCATTCTCCTATTCAACTTTTTTTTTCATTGAATGGATGTGAGATAGACCCTTACAAAGCTGTTCATGATTAGGCTTCAGTCATTGTTGTTCACCCATCCCTCCACCAGTGTACATTTCCCACCTCCAATGTTTCCAGTTTCCCTCTCATCACCCGCCCACCCACCTCTTCACCCAGGCCAGCCTTTTTAAAAAAATTTTTATTAGTGAAACACCATAAGGTACAGTTATAGACTTACAAATTTTTGTGTTTGGATTTCAGTTATACAATGATCGAGACCCATCCCTCCACCAGTGTCCATTCTCCACCACCACAGATCCCAATATCCCTCCCACCCCCCACTCCCCCCATCCCACTCTGGCTCTGTGGCAGGGCATTCCCTTTTGTTCTCTCTCTCCTTTTGGGTGCTGTGGTTTGCAAAAGAGGCATTGAGTGGCATTCATGTTTGGTCTATAGTCTACTTTCAGCATGCTTCTCCCATCCAGGCAGGACCCTTCCAACATCCTTTACTTGGTGCTCCCTTCCCTATCTGAGCTGCCTTTTCCTCCAGCATGTGTGGCTGACCTCCAAGCCATGGAGCAAACCTCCTGGTACTTATGGCGACTATTCTTGGGTGTTAGTCTCCTATTTTGTTACTTTATATTCTACAGATGAATGCAGTCTTTCTATGTCTGTCCCTCTCTTTCCGACTCATTTCACTTAGCATGGTACTTTCCATGTAGTACAACTTGTATGTAAATTTCATTAATTCATCCTTTCTAACAGCTGCATTGTATTCCATTGTGTAGATGTACCAAAGTTTCTTTAACTGTTGCCTACTGACCAAGTAAAAGAATGCTTGATTTTTCATTCCCCCTTTGTCCTGCTCAAAGCTGGGCAACTTCCCAGGTTTCCAGGCTTTCAGGGATTCCCCACAAAAACCCAAGCAAGGCTGCTATCAATGCGGACAGCCAGGCCATTTCAAAAAGGAATGTCCCAACAACCCCTTGCGGAAGAAGGGGGGATCACCCGGGCTATGTCCCAGATGCAAGAGAGGCAATCACTGGGCAGCCGAGTGTCGCTCCCAACTGGATAATTTAGGCAATCCACTGCCTCAGGGAAAAGGCGGGAGGGGCCTGCCTCGGGCCCTGCAAGCCTTCAGGGAGGAGGCCTATCAGACATCGGGTCAAAGTATCAGCCCGCTCCCGAGAGCTTCCCTCCCTCTGTCAGGGGCTCCTCAATTCCCAGCTCAGGTCTAGACCTTTATGCCTCTGTCCGGGCGGTACTAACACCACCTATGGGAATTGAAAGTTTGGAGATGGGGGTCTATGGCCCCCTACCGCCCGGAACCACTGGCCTCATTCTAGGGTCAGAAAAGGCTCTCCTGCAAGGATTGCAGATATACCCAGGATCTATCACAGAGAGCTACATAGGACAAATTCATGTCTTGGCAGATTCCCCCCGTGGCATTGTGACGATAGAAAAGGGACAGCTGATTGCACGCCTGCTCCTCCTCCCGACGTGTCAAGGCCCCACCTCGACGCTCTCGTTCCAGGGTCACACAAACTTAGACTGCTCAGATAATCCAGCCCAAATATTTTGGATTGCCCATATGGCTTCCCGACCACGCTATGAGCTAAGAATCAACTCAAAGGAATTCTCTGGTCTATTAGATACTGGGGCGGATGTCTCAGTGATATCCAGTAAATATTGGCCTGCCAACTGGCCTGCCACAATGGCTACAGCTGTTTTGCAAGGACTTGGCCAAGTAGCGCCCAAGTATTGATCTGGGAGGACGCCGAGGGCCATAAGGGCCAGTTCCAGCCTTATATTGTCCCAGACCTCCCCACCAATCTTTGGGGACGAGATATACTCTCAGCTATGGGCGCGGTTCTGGTTACATCACCCAGTCGCTCGCAGACATGCCAGTCTCCTTTAAGACCATAGCCCATATCACTAGTGACTGCCCATCCTCCGGGCAGGAAAATTCCGTGACTTTAATGCCCATTGAGGAGCTGGAAGAAACTATCCCTTTTTAATCGGGGCCACTGTCGAGCGGCCTCCCACCCCAATTACCTGGAAATCAGATGATCCAGTCTGGGTGGAGCAGTGGCCCCTACCTAAAGAGAAATTACAGGCCGCACATGCCCTAGTGTCTGAGCAATTAGAAAAGGGGCACATTACCCCATCCACATCTCCCTGGAATACCCCAATCTTTGTTATAAGAAAAAGGACAGGCGGGTGGAGATTATTGCAAGATCTCAGAGCAGTCAATGCCACCATGCATCCAATGGGGGCCCTGCAGCCAGGGCTCCCCCATCCCTCCGCTATACCAAAATCCTGGCAATTGTTAGTGATAGATCTTAAAGATTGTTTTTTCGATATTCCATTAGCTCCTAAAGATTGTCAAAGATTTGCCTTCTCTCTACCTTCCCCCAATTTTCAGGAACCCTATCAGCGCTACCAATGGGTAGTCCTTCCCCAGGGCATGACTAATAGTCCCACTATGTGTCAGATATATGTTGCAGCGGTTTTAGCGTCAGTCCGGGCTCATTTCCCCAATGCACTTTTGATCCATTATATGGATGACATCTTAGCCGCCTGCCCCACCAAAGACCTGTTACTTCAACTCTATGATCATGTCCGGGTCGCCCTGGAATCAGCAGGCCTTGTAATCTCCCCGGACAAGGTACAGCTCTCCCACCCATACAGATATTTAGGATACACCATAAACAAGGTGGGAATAGCGCCTCAAAAAATACAGTTTGCCACCTCTCATTTAAAGACTCTACACAAGTGGCAACAGTTTTTGGGAGAACTCCAATGGCTCCGAACATCCTTCTCCCTGCCCCCGGGAGAGCTCAAACCTCTTTTTGAACTATTGAAGGGGGATTCTGACCCCTCCTTGCCTTGTCAATTGACCTCAGAGGCACAATTGGCTCTTAGAAAAGCAGAGCATGCCTTAGAAGAAATGCAAATACACCATATTGATTACAATCTACCACTACAATTTATAGTGCTTGCTTCAGAGTTTGCCCCAACTGGAGTTTTCTGGCAGATTGGTCCATTATATTTGGTCCACCTCTCAGCTTCCCCCACCCGAACGGTGATTCCCTATCCCACCTTAGTTTCTCAATTACTCTGGAAGGCTAGAACCATAGGGTGTGCACTCTTTGCTAAGGATATGGACATATTGGTCGTTCCCTATTCCAAAGACATGATTAATAATCTGATGCAATATGATGATTCCTGGTGCCTTTTTGTCTGCTCCTTTAAAGGCCAAATTACACAGGCATATCCCAAACATAAACTCCTGCAAAGCTTCAGGATTTGCCCTATTATCTTCCCTCGAATCATAAAGACCACCCCCCTTCCGGGTGCACGGACCCTCTTCACTGATGGCTCTAAGAGCGGTCGAGCCGTAGTGGTTGATGGGCAGGATGTTCACGCCATACAGCTTGCTGAGACCTCGGCGCAATTTGCAGAAGTAACTGCTGTATTATTGGCCTTGCAGACATTCCCTAATGAGCCCCTCAATATTTACACTGATAGTGTGTATGTTGCTAATATCTTCCCCCGATTAGAAACAGCACCCCACATAGGTGAGGGCTCGAAAATTTTATCTCAATTACAAACATTGCAACTGTTGATTTGGGCCAGAAAGGACCCCCTCTTTGTGGGTCATATTAGAGGACACTCTGGCCTCCCGGGACCCCTTGCAGAAGGCAATGAACGAGCAGACAAAGCTACCCGCTTAATAATGACATCCCTAGAATGTGATAAGGCCATGCAGCTACATAAAAAATTCCACCTTAATTCCCAGTCTCTTCGTTTTCATATGGGATGTTCCAAAGCTGAGGCTCTCTCCATAACCACTGTCTGTCCCGCTTGCGCTCCTTATATACATTCCCCATCCCTGGGAGTCAATCCTAGAGGACTGAGAGCAAATGATATTTGGCAAATGGATGTGACCCACACTAACTCATTGGGTAACCGGCATTATCTCCATGTCTCGATAGATACACACTCGGGCATGATTTTTGCCTCACTGCATGCCGGGGAAAAAACGAAACATGTTATAGATCACCTTACTGCTGCTTTCTCATATATGGGAAATCCCAGGCAAATTAAAACTGACAATGGACTGGCCTATAGAAGCCGCGCTTTTCATTCCTTTTGTGAAACCTGGGATATTACACATACAACAGGCATTCCCTATAACCCCCAAGGACAGGCTATCATAGAGCGAGCGCACTGACATCTCAAAACTTACATTTCTAAAACAAAAGAGGGTGAGATCTACCAAGGCTGTCAAGGGCCACAAGCGCTCCTATCTGCAACCTTATTCATTTTAAATTTTTTGCTCCTCGTTGATTCAGGCCGCAGTGCAGCCCAACGTCACTTTGCTACTCCGGCTCCCCTTAAAGCAATGGTGAAATGGAAGGATCTGTCCTCAGGAACCTGGCAACCACCGGCAGCAATCCTTGCCAGAGTCAGAGGCGCAGTCTGTGTATATCCAACTAATACAGAAAAACCCATTTGGGTGCCGGAATGCCTGGTCAGGCCAATACACGAGCCCCCCGATCATTTGTCCCCCACAGCTGGGAAAAATAATGAAACTCACCTCCAGGGTACTTAGCCCTGAGACGAATTTCCTTCTCTTTTTTCCACAGGAACAAAATGACCACAACGACGCTTGTGGCCTGGACCCTCGCTATATTATTAATGAAGGACCCTACCGAAACTCATGCCAATCGACACCAACCATTCAAGCAGACCCGGGTCATAAGGAGTGGAGAGGACTATGAGGTTTGGAGTACCACAAGTGCCCCTCTTTTCTGAGCCATGCTCCATTCTGGTCAAGCCACACTGGGTCCTGCCTGGTTTGGCAGCACCCCTTAATCAGTGCTTCCCTGACTTATATTTTTCCCTGGAAGACGCCTACCCCTTTCAGGATGGTTTTGAAAGGCCCCCGGCCAGAGCCTCTATGAGACGCAATGGCTTTTTCACCTGCCCCGGGTTCCGGACAGGCCAATGGAGGAGAACCTGCGGTGGCCCTGAATCTTACTATTCTGCCAGCTGGTCTTGCGTAGATTCTAATGATGGCTATTGGAAGTGGTCGGTTGACCACGACCTGGTTAATATTTCTTATGCTGTGCCACTGAGATATGGCTCATATTCTGTACAATACCACCCCCAAATGCTTCTGGTCAAAATCTCCTTCACTGATAAGGGAAGGTTTGAGACCCGATGGGTCAACCGCCTGAATTGGGGGCTTATGTGGTATAGCAGGCCATGGCATGGGGTTATCCTGCAGATCCTCTTAAAAATCGAACCCGTGCAGCAGATTCCGCTAGGCCCTAACCAGGCACTTGAGGCTCCAAAACCCCCTCTTAAGCCCACCATTACTACCATGGCTGGCCCTAAGACGACACCACCTCCTGTTACAGCCGGCCTATCCATCCCAAAACCCAGTTTTGGCCCAATCATTAACCCCCTCAGGAGTCTTATCGAAGCCACATATCAGACTCTGAATGCTACTGCCCCAAACCTGACTGAAGCCCCACGCCACCGTTTTATGAGGCTATGGGTATTAACGCCTCATACAATGTTAATTACAGAGCCCCTGGAGAGTGGAAGGCCCACCCCCAGGGACTAACCATGACCCAAATTAGCGGTCAAGGGACATGTGTAGGTACAGTCCCTCAAAACAAGAAGGAGTTGTGTGCACAGAATGTGGAGTCCCCGGGATGGAGTAACTCCGCCTGGATCTCACCAAAAATGGGAGCTTGGTGGGCCTGTTCACGTTCAGGATTAACTCCCCACTTGGCAGTCTCAGTATTTAATGCCTCCCAAGAATTTTGTCTTATGGTTATTGTTGTCCCAAAAATTATATACCACCCTGCTGAGGTACTCCTTGACTATTGGTCCAATTCCCCTGATGTCCTGCGTAGGAACCGCAGGGAACCCATATCCGCACTAACCATCGCCACTCTGTTTGGCATAGGCCTGGCAGGTGCCGGCACTGGCATTGCTGCTCTGGTAACCCAACATTCTGGTCTATCTTCTCTAAGAGCAGCTATTGATGAGGACCTGGACCGTATAGAAAAATCTATTAGCCATCTTGAAAACTCCTTGACCTCCCGGTCGGAAGTAGTCTTGCAAAATAGGAGGGGGCTTGACTTGCTCTTCCTTAAAAACGGAGGGCTGTGTGCAGCGCTGGGAGAAGAGTGCTGCTTTTACGCCGACCACACGGGGGTAGTCGAGATTCCATGGCTAAGCTGAGAGAAGACCTGGAACGGCGTAAGAAGGAGAGAGAGGCTCAGGAAGGGTGGTTTGAGTCATGGTTTAATCAATACCCCTGGTTCACCACCCTGATATCTACTATAGCAGGCCTTCTGATCATACTATTACTGATGCTTACATTTGGGCCCTGCATCCTGAGTCGACTTGTCTCATTTGTCAGAGACCAGATTGGCAGGGTTGATCGGCAAATCACTCAAATTCACTTTATGCAACTGAGAGAAACTAGCAAAGAGCAGCCCTATTCAGAAAGGTATTTCTAATGGGCCTGGGAAGCCTCTTCCTTTATCTGTTGCAGTGACCTGATCCCGTGGCCGGTACCGGAAAACGCAGGAGGAGAAGGAGTGCGGACCGGACCTGTACAGAACCCCCCCGATCACTGAACGAAGAGATCCCCATCACCCCTCTACCCTACCCCTGCCCCTCTTTTCTGAGCCATGCTCCATTCTGGTCAAGCCACACTGGGTCCTGCCTGGTTTGGTAGAAATGTCATCAATCCTCCCCTGTGCCTCCTCGTGGTTAAGGAAGTATGCCCTTGCCCAGGACACCCAATGACGGGCAACTTCTGTCACCGCCGCGCACACCTAAGACAGGGGCTAAAGCATTCTCCCCAATGACGGGTACCACGGCGGGGCGACGGACGACCTAAGACAGGGGTCCTGGCGTGCCATAATTAGAAAAAAGGGGTAAGATGTTGCCTACTGACCAAGTAAAAGAATGCTTGATTTTTCATTCCCCCTTTGTCCTGCTCAAAGCTGGGCAACTTCCCAGTATAGGAGGTTTCAGTTTGGGGGACAAAGCTGGGCAGCTTCCCAGTACATGACGTTTCAGTTTGGGGAAAATGCACCCTCGTAAATGATTTGTAAATGATGTACGAGGAACAGCAGTCTCTATGGATATGTCAAAACTGCAACAAAGCAGGCCGCTCCGACCGGTAGCGTTAGGTCGAAAGGGTCACCAGGTGGCTGACCAACGGTGCATGGCTCTGCCCACTGTGACTGACCAACGGTGCATGGCTCTATTCATCGTCCCATCCACTTTCCCACGTCCCATCCCCTTTCCTTTCTTTTGGGTGGGTTGTGGAAACATACTTAAGTCTGTACCTGTGCTCTGAATAAACGCACGCATTCATGCCATCGCCTGAAAGACGGAACCCTGTGTGACTTGAGTGCTGATTTCACCCTGACGGCCCACCCTGGCTCGGCCCCGCAGTGCCGGACGTGACATTTAACCAGTCATCCGTTCTCAGGCACTTGGGTTTTTTCCAGATATTCAGGTCAGCCTTTTTGGAAGATGTTTTTATTATCTCTCTTTCTCTCTGTTTGTTTCTGTCTCTGTCTGTCCCTGTCTCTGCCTTTTCTCTCTCTCTCTCTTTTTCTCTGTCTCTGTCTCTCTCTCTTTGTCTCCCTTTTTGTGGTTTACAATATAGATACTGAAAGGGTATCAGGAATATCCCTTTACCTACTTTTCACACTCAAGGATTTCAAATTTGGACAAAAAATAGAATTGTTGTTTCAGGCACGTTGGCCAAAGGGAGAACTGGAAATGGTCTCTGCTATGGACAACCAGGGATCTGCAGATCTGCAATGACTGACCACAGCCTGGCCCCTGCTCTCAGGGTCCAGACAAATCCTGAAGACCAGGAGGTCTCCCAACCCCAGATAGGGATGGGATGGACAACTGCCTGCCAGGACACTCCTACAGAAGATGAAGGTCCGAGGCCACCTGGGAACACTAAGCTGGCCTGGTTTCTCATCTTCAGAATGGCCAGGCCTGGGTAACCGTGACATGACATGACAGGTAAAATACTCATAGTATTATATGTGTGTCTCCTGGGTGGCTCACCACAGTCTTGGAAGAACAGAGTGGGGGTCTGGTGTTCTTTGGGAGGTCAGGAACTGCGCTCAAGGGCCACTACATTTCTAAGCTGCCGGAGGTCAGAGCTGGCACATGTCCAGCACGCCCCTCACCCTGCCACCTTTATGCCCTAAGAGGAGTCTTCCACCTACCCCGTGACTTTCAGGAAGTGCAAGATGATATGTATTTCCTAGCCCATGGGGAAGTACCTTGTGACCCTGTGGGCTCAGGCACCAAATTTCCAACTCTGGGCTAGTGTTGGGTAAGGACTGGAAGGAAGAAGCCCTCCACGTGCCCCCTCCCCGCCCCAGGAACGGACCCTTTTGCAAGGTCCCTGAACCCCACGGCTCTCACAGCGGCAGGTATCATGCCCTAGACTCACCACACTCAGGAAGTCACACGGGTCCCAGAGAGTGTTGGCAGAAGAGGGGACCTGCTTGGTATCCCACTGAGCAGTCAGCCTTGCCCTGGCCGTGTCCCAGGAGCTGCCTGTCAATGCAGTGCGGAGTGTGAGGATCCCATGCGGGCCTCATCGGGTCTCTGCTGTTTCCTAGCCTGTGAGTATTTCTCTCTTGCATCTACAATGTGGGGTCCCCGCCAAAATGACTCTAGAATTTTTATGTGGGGTTGAGGGCATTGATTGGTCTACGATGTGGACTCCCAAGTTCCAGGTAAAGCCCATATGTTTCCTTTGGTATTTGGCATGTGGTTCAGTGAGGATGTTGGGAATTTTCTACTGTGAAACTATGTAGACAAAAGGGCATCATTTTCCAGACCAGACTACCAGTGAAATGTTAGTTTTTCTCTCCTTGATGGCCTTGGTATTCTCTTGGGCTCCTGGCAAAGAGACCCCCACACAGACACTGCTTGATGCTTGATGCAGTCACAGGTGGGTCTTGATCTCATCCTGAACATTCATCTTACTAAAGCTTCAGTTTCCCAGTGATTGTCCTTGATTCAAACATTCTCAAATGTGGATCACGTGGAGGGCCTTGGTTGGACCTCGGACAGGCGCCAGGTGACCCTGATTTGGACAAGGGAAGGCCTAAGGTCCCACATGTGATATGGTCCAGAGTACAGCATGGGACAGTCTCTGGCCAAAAGAATTGTCAAGGAACCCTTGAGTCTGGGATAGACAAAATAAAACTGGCCCCAGATTTGGAGTCTGGGGAGTAGGAGCAGATGACATGGGCCAGGAAAAGCCAACAGATCTGACCTTTCATGCCTGACTTTACATTGAACTAAATTTGAAGCAGCAGATTGAAGGAATCTGTAATTCTCTTACTGAGCTTATGCAAGATGACAGGCAACATTGATGAGAAGCAAATTTCACCATTGCTGTAAACGTTTAACTTAAAGAGGTGAGGAAACAGAAACATCTGCATCAGCAACTTGTTACCGTGTCCAAGTGTAGAACCGTGGGTCTTCTGGCAGGGAGAGCTGGAGGCATGCTGGGTGTGAGCAGGGCAAGAAACGCTCGGGCACTGAGGGTCTGCCCCAACGGCACTGCTGCCAGCACCTAGACTAGCCCTGGTCTCCTTGGTCACAAATACTAACAGTAATAGAAATGGGGAGTAGTGCTGAGCCCCCAGGGTCGACTCTCTGGTGCACTGAGCTAACACCATGGATTGCCTGAGGCTGCCAAAGCAGATGCAAACTCTGAAGGTACCTGTAGAGACCCAGACAGGGGAAGGAGACAGAGTCTGGGTGGGGAGGCGGGGTGCGGGGCAGGAATCCTGACAAAGGTCACCAGCAAGTGCAGACCAGGGTGCTAGTTTCATCTTGATTGACAGTTGACCCTTGATGAGCATGGAGTCATTGAGAATATACCCTGGATGGTAGGATCATGACAGGGGTGAGGGGGCAGCGGGAGGATGTGCCTGCTAACTGTGCTCTGCTCCTTTGCCTGAGCAGCCCAGAGGTGAAAAAACATCACCCCATCCCCAGGGCTGATTCTGGTCTCCTCACTGCTCTGTGTGCCCCAGAGGCCAGATGGGGGCTGTGGTGATTGGGAACAGGAAGAGGGTCTCTGACTCAACTGGCCACCCAGGTAGAAAAACACCTTACAGGTCCAGAATGCCATGGGCAGTAAGGGTCCAGAACCAAACAGACTCCCTGGCAGCAGTTGTCTCTTCAATCAATGGGCCCTGGGCCTGCTCAGTGCCTAGCAGGGAGGAAAAGGTGTTTTCTCCAATGAGGACTGAACGCTGCTCTAATCAAACCAGTCAGGAGGGGGAGGGGGCTTTGAGCCAGTTGAAAGAATGAACTCGAGAAAGGCCAGGGAGCTGGAGGCTGGTCAGGCCCAGCCGTGGTCAGGTTTGGCCACTCCTGAGGGCCTCACTGTAGAATGGACATCTCTCAGAGTCAGGCCAGAAATGAGAAACAATCCCAGAGAGTCACTCATCACTAAGCATCGCCAGAAGATTAACCTGCAGATGCTAGTTTGTCAGGATCAGCCGCAGCGGGGTGAGCTAAGGGACTCGCAAATGACTCTGTCTGCCAAGCCTAAGGGAGGGAACCAAGCAGGAAGCAAGAGGCAGAAGCGAAAAACTAGGCAGGACCTCTGAGAGACCCAATCTAGGAGGTGGAGAAGATGGATGAGTCAGGAATCACCAAATTTGACAAGAATGAAATGTGAGGTTTGCTCTGACAAAATGGTGACCAGAACCAAATGGCAACCGGCTGAGTGGACAGCAACATTCCTGGAGTCAGAGATCACCTTGTCCCAGGTGAGGAAGACAAGACTTAATGCCCACTTGGTGACAGGAAGCCACCAGGCTTCATTCCAGGTTCCTTACCATTGACCCACGAACAGATGACTAGGACCAGACCAAGACAACTTAAAAGCCCCCTGAGTCTAACCCAGGGCGCGGGTGTACCATGGCCTCACCTGAGGTTCGGAGAGTCCGCCCGGGAGCGCCCCCAGTAAGCTACTCCTATTTCCTTAACTTTATTTATATGTCTCTGTCCCTCTCTCTGACCCAGATGGGGTTCCCAAATCTCTCACCGAGCAAGAGACTAAGGGAGAGCAGGTTACCCGAGTAGGATGGAAGGGGCTCACGGGAACGCTCGAACATTGAGCGTAGAAACTGGAGTCACCACTGTGGGAGCACATGAGAGCACTAGGCACCACTGCATGTTAGATGAAAGTTGTTACCGCAGAATCAAGGTAGCCTGTAAACAACCTACATAATCATGCTGTGGCCTGCTACTGCCCCTTTGGGGGATAGCTGGGTAGAGCCTGCACACATAGAATACACTAGGATGCTTCCAGCAAATTCTTGGGTGCCACCTGTCTTGGTGAGACTCTGTATGATCCTAAAAGGAAAAACTCCAAAGACAGTCGTTCAATGGGAGAACAGCTCTCACCACCGGCAAGGGGTGAGAGGGCTCAAGCCGCTGATTCCCACAGTCTCCCAGCTCCCCAAACCTCAAGGCAAACCTGGACTTGGTGTTTCCAGAGCCCAGGGGCCCAGAGGCAGGACACAGAGAACTAAGCCCAGAGCCCCAGTAGAAGCTTCGAGAGGGTGTGCAGGATATGTGTGAGGTGTGAAGATCCATGAGAGTGAACGGGCGGCCCCAGGCCCATGGTGCAGTTAGAGGGGAAGGGCTATGAACTGGGCACCGAGGGGTAAACCGGGACCTACCTGTGCCTGCCCTGAACAGCCCTACCAGGCTGATCCCTGGTGCCTCCCTGATCCCTGGTTCCCATCCAAGTAGGAATGTGACAGGCAGGAAGGGGCATGGCTGACCAAATTCCTGCAAATGACTGGAACAGGATGGCTCTGCCTTCTGAGGCTTTGCCATCTGGTCTGACACATGGATCTGGACACACTTCTTGTCACCAGTAGAGTGTCACTCAGCCAAGGCTGTCCCAACAGGTCCAGGTGTGCAGGAGCAAAGAGGAGTCGGGGCCTGGTTCTCTATTACATGGGGTCTGACCGTGCTGTGATGGTGGCAGTGGGACTTGTATTAGGGAATCTGATGGTCCACAAAGAAGTGGGGCGCTATTATCAGGGATCATCTCCGTACAGACTCGGGGACACTAGAAACATGTTCCATCCACGGCCCCATCCTGCTCCACTGAAAAACACTGTCTTCCTGCTAGGGTGGGTGCCATCCAGGGGGAGCCTGGCTGAGGGGACAGCACCTTGGACCCACCTGCTGCAGGAGCACTTTCAAGTGCTCATCCTGAGAAACCTGATGTGGCCACTAGGGGGCAAAGTGGGGTCTGTCCCTGGTGCACTGCAGAGGGGAATGGGGAAACAGGCACCAGGGGCAGGGGAGGCCATGGAGGTGCTGCAGTGGAAGGCAGGGCTCTGGGTGCTGCATCCTGCCCTCCCTCCTCGGGACGCATCCGTGATTGAGACCTTCAACCCTTGGGGTGGACTCTCCTGGGGTCATTGACAGGCTTCACACAGGGGCAGGCAGGTGACGCGTCTTGGCATGGTGACATGGCCGAGGCTTCCCACAATCTAGAAGCAATTGTCAACTACTGGCCAGACCTGCCCCACCCAGTGACACACACACCCACACAGGCCTGGGATAGGTCCATTTATTGCAACAATCGTGAAAATCAGACAGTGGCGGTCAGGGAGAAAGCCCGCCTTCCTCCTTCCCTCTTCTCAGCCAGCAATTCAAAGTCCCCAAACAGCCCCAAAGAGTGTGTAGAATCCGGTGCCTGGATGGTACCATCGGCCAAGCTTCAGGGCTGTCATGCGCAGTAACAGGACCCCACAATGGGGAGGGGAGAGCTGAGTTGTAACTTCTAACCTCCAAATCATTGTTTGCTAGTGCTTCGGGGATATATCTGCCATCCTGATCCCTTGGACCTTGTGGAGGGGGACATTTCTTCCCTCCGATCCCTCGGACCTTGTGGAGGGGGACATCTCGGCCCCTCTGATCCGTCGGACCTTGCGGAAGGGGACATCTCGGCACCCCGATCCCTGGCGTCTAGTGGTGGGGGGGGGGGCATCTCTGGCTTCCCCGATCAATCCCGTCAAGTGGTGGGGGGGGGCATTTCTGGCCCCCCCATCCCTGGCGTCTAGTAATTGGGGGGCATCTCTGGCCCCCCCAATCCATGGCTTCTATTGGTGGGGGGGCATCTCTGGCCGTCCCCGATCCCTGGCGTCTAGTGGTTGGGGGCTATCTCTGGCCCCCCGATCCCTGGCGTCTCGTGGTGAGGGGGTATCTCTGGCCACCCCAATAAATGGCGTCTAGTGGTTGGGGGGGCATCTCTGGCCCCCCCATCCCTGGCGCCTTGTGGGGGGCATATATGGCCCCCCCATCCCTGGCGTCTTGTGGTGGGGGGGCATCTCTGCCCCCCCCCGTTAATCCTTGCCATCTAGTGGGGGGGAATCTCTGGCCCCCCCAATCCCTGGCGTCTAGTGGGGGGGCATCTCTGGCCCCCGCTTGATCGTTGCCCTCTAGTGGGGGGGAATCTCTGCCCCCCCCGATCCCTGGCGTGTAGTGGGGGGGGCATCTCTGCCCCCCTGTTAATCCTTGCCATCTAGTGGGGGGGGAATCTCTGGCCCCCCCCAATCCCTGCCGTCTAGTGGTGGGGGGCATCTCTGGCCCCCCCTTGATCCTTGCCCTCTAGTGGGGGGGAATCTCTGGCCCCCCCGATCCTGGCGTGTAGTGGTGGGGAGGCATCTCTGCCCCCCCGTTAACCCTTGCCATCTAGAGGGGGCGGAATCTCTGGCCCCCCCTTGATCCTTGGCCTCTACTGGGGGGGGGAATCTCTGGCCCCCCCCCGATCCCTGGCGTTTAGTGGTGGGGGGCATCTCTGCCCCCCCGTTAATCCTTGCCATCTAGTGGGGGGGAATCTCTGGCCCCCCCTTGATCCTTCCCATCTAGTGGGGGGGGAATCTCTGCCCCCCCCTTGATCCTTCCCATCTAGTGGGGGTGGGAATCTCCGGCCCCCCCTTGATCCTTGCCCTCTAGTGGGGGGGGAATCTCTGGCCTCCCCTGATCCCTGGCGTCTAGTGGTGGGGAGGCATCTCTGCCCCCCCTTATTACTTGCCCTCTAGTGGGGGGGGAATCTCTGGCCCCCCCGATCCCTGGCGTCTAGTGGGGGGAGCATCTCTGCCCCCCCTTAATCCTTGCCCTCTAGTGGGGGTGAATCTCTGCCCCCCCGATCCCTGGCGTCTAGTGGTGGGGAGGCATCTCTGCCCCCCCGAATCCTGGCGTCTAGTGGGGGGGCATCTCTGGCACCCCCATTTCCTGGGGTCTATTGGAGGGGGAAACTGTGCCCCCTGATCCCTGGGGTGTCTAGGGGTGGGGACATTTCTTACCCCACATCTCGGGGTCTAGTGGATGGAGACTTTACTGTCCCCCTGATTTCCCGTTTCTTGAGATGCAGAATAGTTGTGGCTTTGCCCTGATCCCTGGTCTTGCAGTGAGGGATATCCCTGGTTCTAGTGGAGGGAGAAGAGCAAAGGGCAGAGGAAGAAGGCAGAACTCGGGTGGCGTGGGGAGGACGGGGCTGGGCTAGATCAATTGGGTGAGAGCGGCAGGGTGCGTCGGTGCAGTAAAATCGAGGTGTCAGCTGGGTGTCAGGCTGCCAGTGGAGCTCTTGCTGACCAGCTGCGTTTTCTGGATTTTCGGCGGGTCATTACAGGACCTGGGTCCGATGACGGTGGACTCCTCTTCCTTAAGGACAGCAACAGGAGCGTCTCTGGATCTCACACAGGCCATGTTCCCTGCCCCCTGGGACTTGACTGACTCCTCCAGCTCCTGGACTCTGGCACTCCTCCTGCCTGGCCTCCTGTGCCTCCTCCTTGTCTGTGGCCTCCAGCTCCTCACGTTTTGTGTCCAGGAGCACCTGTGTGTTGTTCGTCTCCACGCCAATCCCTTTGGAGTGGATGGGATGTGGGGCAGCATAAGGGTCTCAACCAAGGAAGGGAGGTGGGGGGCTGCGGGTGGGGCCGCCTGGCTCCCCTCCCCAGTAGCCCCGCCCTCTGACCCACAGGGGCTTCTCCCTGTCACTCAGCCTTTTCCGGGACTCCTTTCCACTTTACCAGGATCTGCAGCTGCTGTTTCTGCTGCTGAGTCCCACAGAAGAGCACCTGGGGTGAAGGCACTAGCTGAGCAGGCAGGTCTAGGGCCTTCCTGCCCCAGAGCCCGTGGCCCCTCTCTCACCTGGTCTCCCTCAGCTCCCTGATGGCGGCCTCCAGCAGGGCCTGCTGCCTTGGTGGCACCTGCAGCAGCTGGTCTATGGGCTGCTTCTGCCGCAGCATCCGCTGGTTCAGCTGCTCCTCCTTGGAGCCCAGGTGACAGCGGGCATCCAGGTGCTCTTGTCGGCAGCTATGTGCATTTCCAGGTACCAGCAGAATCGGCCCCAGGGAGGCCACTGGCACTGCACCTTTTCGTCTTGCCCTGGCATCTGGGGGAGGTAGGACAGTGTCTGTGAGGACAGGCAGGAGGACCGACTACATCCCAGCCAGGAGATGCAGGGCTCAGACCATCAGCCACAGGCCCCCATGGCGTCTTTGTCCCAGAGCCTAGGAGTTGGGTCTCCCTCTGCCTCGGACCCTGACTCCTACCTGGCAACTGCCAACTCCAGACCCCTCTGTGTAGTGTGGGCCAGTCAGTGCCACCACAGCCCTCAGGGCATTCTGACCTGTCCTTCCTGCCATCACCCAAGGCAGGCTCTTGGCCTCACTGGTGGTCTCACCAGCCCATTTCACAGACCAGGAAAGTCACAGCCCAGAAGACTGAATGGTTATGCCCCAAGAATACCCCAGGGTGGAGGGGAGCTGATGACCAGCAAACCCCTGCCCCCTCTCTCAAAACTCTTCGAGTACGGCAACTTTTCGTGGGCTCGCAGTGAAGACATGTTGGAATGATAGGTGATAATTGGAGATGATAGGAGACTCGTTCAGCTCCAAGACTGCGGAATGTTACCCAGACCCCTTCCACTGTTACAGAGACACAACTCGAGCCTGGCCGGGCTCCCGGCTGGCCTCCCCTGAGCCCTCAGACTCCAGGCGGTGCTGCGCCCGCTTCTCTCACCCCAGCTCAGTCCCTTCAGCCCCCACTCGCATCGGCAGTTGTTCTACGGGTTCACCCGTTGTTCCTGGATCCTCCTGCCTCCACCTGTCCTTCGAAATGTTTTCAACGATGTGGCTGTTTCGGGGGCACCCAGAGACCGGTAAACCTGAGAGGAAGCAGACAGTCAAGGACCCCAGACCTTCAACCCCACCCAAACTTCATGGTCCACAGCCCCGACTCTTGGTTCCTCCTGCTCATCTCGGGGGCTGCTCATTTCTCACCGCCATCTGCTGCTCCGGGCCCCTTAAAAAGTGGATTCTTTCCTGCTTTGGACCCACTGGAGCCCTCCTGGCAGTGCTGGCAGGGACACGAGGGACAACTAGAAACAAGCGTTGTATGTCCCGGCCCTAGAGCTCTCTGCATTTTCAGGGTCGTAACATTCTGGGGAGTGGACAGCTGACCCCATTTCCTCTGGCTGCCCGCAGAGCAGGACACAGGTGTGGAGGGACAGGGAGACTCGCCCAGCTCCTGCTCCCAGCCGGTCTCCCGTGTCACAATGCCCCATTCACAGGACCCCTCCCTGGAAACACGAAGTCAGTCCTCCCCGACTTGCCCTCCTCGGACATCATAGACTTCAAGCTCCTGGTGCTGTGCACCAGCCCAAATCACTCAACCCTTAAGGATGACGCTCTGCATTGCAAACTTCTGCCTTTATCAGATACACTTGATGTTTTAATATTCTGTTCTTTCAGCTCTTTCTGTCCCAAACAAGAGGGGAAGCGTGTTTTTGCACAGTTAAACCCACTGCCAGGAGGGTCTGTGGTGAGATTTCTGGGAGTCGGGGACCCTGCTTTGACTCCCCAGCTCCTCAGTGATGCCCTGAGCTCCCACCCCCATTGTTTCCTGAGTTGGGTGGGCCAGTGTCCAGCCACCCAGGTCTTTGGTAAGCGGGAGCCCAGGAGATCCTATTCTGGTGGCAGGAGGAAACAGGGCCTGGAGAGAGGGTCTCTGGGGACTCCCATCCCAGAGTCCCGGGAGACCCTGGCGAGGACAGAAGTTGCTGGAGGACAAGACTGCCTGAAAACGTGGCTGTCAATGGGCGGAGGCTTTATCCTGGGCCTCCTGGCCACACACTGACCAGTGCAGAACCAGCGCATGGCCCAGTGTTGGCGGGTTAGCACCGACCTAGTACTTTTTCTTCCCATCTTTTCATGCTCTGCCAATTTCCAATGATCCCCTAGGGAAAGGGTCAACATGCAGAAGGTGCATTAGGGCCACTTCTCCCTTAAGCCTCCTTGAGAGAGGGTGTCCCGAGGGGCGGGGCCACGAGCATTTCTATAGGCAGGGATGTGGCCGTGGCCTCAGGACACTCTGGGTGATTCCTCCCTGCCTTGCCCTCCTCAGACATCACAGGCTTCAAACTCCTGGTGCCAAGCACCAGCCCAAATCATTCACCCCTAACGGATGAGGCGCTGCCATGTGACTCTCCGCCTTTACAAGATATATCTGATGTTTTAAAATTCTGTTCTTCCATCTCTTTCTGTCCTAAATTAGACGGGAAGGGTGTGGTCGCACGGTAAGAGGTTTTTGGCAGGAGGGTCTGTGGTGAGGGTTCTGCTCACCCGGGGACCCTGCTTTGACTCCCCAGCGCCACTGAGGCAGCTCCTCAGCATTTCCCTGAGCTCCCACCCCCATTGTTTCCTGAGCTGGGGAGCCAGTGTCCAGCCACCCAGGTCTTTGGACAGCAGGAGCCCAGGAGGTCCTATTCTGGGGACAGGAACGGACAGGTCCTGGAGAGGGGCTCTCTGGGGACTCCCATCCCAGAGTCCCGGGAGACCCGGACGAGGACAGAGGCTGCTGGGGACAAAACTGCCGGAAGTCTTGCTGGAAATGGGCCCGGGCTTGATCCTGTGGCCTCGGGGCCATACACTGACCAGTGCAGGGCCAACGCAGGGCCTTTTCTTACCGTCCGTTGCGCTCTGCGAATTTCCAACGATCTCCTAGAGATGACACCTAGAGGTGACCCGTAGATGACCTGTGGAAGGGTCACCATCTGGAGGTGACCCCTAGATGACCCCTCGAAGGGTCAACAGGGGGAAGGTGTGATGGGGCCACTTCTCCCTCAAGCATCCTTGAGAGAGGGTCCCCGAGGGGCGGGGCCACGAGCTTTTTTTATAGGCAGGGAAGGGGGCGTGGCCTCGGGGCTGCAACCCCATTGGCCAGGGAGAAATCTAGAGCTCCCAGGGGTAACCTCACAATGAAGGCTGCACCAGCCTCTGCCCTGGTGGGCCTGACGGGACTCCCCACCCCCACCCGGACCCTTGGGCACTGCCCCCTACCGACGATGGTGGCTTGGAACTCTGTGGGCCTCACGGTGGGCCAGGAGCACTGACGCTTTCGGTCTCCCGTAGCTCAGTCCACGACTTTCTCATTCCCAGAGATCACGTCCCCCCATGCCCAGGCTGGGCTGCAGCTGCCAGGATTCGCCCCTGAGCACCCCTAGGTCTGGCCTGGCTGCTGCTGTGGGAGCCCAGCGAGCCTGGCAGAGGGGCTGTCCTGGTCGCTGTCCCAACTGCCCCTCACTCCAGCCCCTCTCCTTTATCTCCTTGGAGCCCCTGCCCCCTGCCCTGCCCCTCTCCTCTCCTGAAGCCCGCAGAGATCTTGCTCCCACCTTATCCTGTGTCCACGTTCTCTCTGTCCTCTCACTGCTTCCTCCCAGACTGGCAGCAGCCAGTTTGTGGGGCCATGAGCCTCCAGACCCAGTCAGTCCCTGACCAATTCCCCCTGTTGCTCAGAGACTTCCCTTTCTGAGTCCTGGAGGGCTCTTAATGACCCCATAGAACCTCCCCACCCCAGCTCTGCCCCTTTCTCTGAGACTCAGTCTATGCTACTGGGAGCTGGACACCAGACTTGATGCTTCTCTGGTGTTGATCCCGGCGTGCTCTGGAAATCCCTCTCAATACACACACTCCCAACTAGGGCCACTCAGCCTGGCCACGCTGCCCTCACGAGTCCTGCAGCCTGAAAGCAACCCCAACTCCCCCATATCGCCCGTGCCCACTATGGCATCCACGAATGCACCTGTCCTCCCTGCCCTGAGCACATTCAGGCCCCAGTGGTCTGCGGCTGTCTCCTGTAGCTCTGACATCTCCCCCTCTCACTTTCGCTGGGCTGAGAATCAAATTTATCTCTGATGGTGGGGCACAGGGTCACTGTGGGCTTGTGCTGTCTGGGGAGCCTGTGGGCAGTGAAGGGTTCCACACTGGGGTGAGGCTCTGGGCAGAGAAATTCCATCCAGTCCTTGAGAGGTTTGGGAAATACCAGGAGGTTTGCAGGTCCTTTACCTGAGACATGATCTGGCCACTAGGGGGCCTGGCACCCACGAAGCATTGGGGGCAAGGTGGGGGCTCTTCCCGGTGGGCACTACAGAGGAGGTGTAGACGGAACAGGCACCATGGGCATGGGCATGTCATGTCAGGTTCTGATCCATGGGGAGACCCCCACAGGACAGCTCATGCTTCATCAAGAAGCATGAGCCGTTCCCTGGCAGGACCCACCCACCCAATGCCACACACCCACACAGGCTGGGATGCATCCATTTGTAGAAACAATCTTGGAAACAGGACAGTGGCTGTCAGGGAGACTGATTCAGCCCTCTCCCCTCTCTCTCCTCTGCCACCAATTCATGATCCCCTAAACTGTCCCAGGTAGTGCCTAGAACTCAGTTGCTGACTGTTCCAGCCTTCATCCTTTTCAGGACTTCCTTTCCCAGAATAGAAACAGTGCACTGGAGGAGGGGGAGCTCTCGGCTCAGACTTTTGCTTGGTCTGTAGCCCATGAACCGAAGGTTTGAGTATTGCCTCGTTTTCCCTGGGCCAACGAGGGGTAGATGGTTGTACCCAAGTGCCGTGTTGAAAATCGGATGCTCTGAATGAGTGTTTCCTCTAAGCACTGAGATCCTTCCAGGTACTGCTTCATTGACCCTCATGCCCTGTGTACATACCTGAGAGGTTTGGGGTTAGTGGGGATCTCTATTTGCTCCAGCCTTTGTGATCAGGAGACCCTGTGGTGCCAGGGAACGTTCTTGACCTCATGCATCCCAAGCCTGTACTGAGTCTCCTGAGACTTCTCTCTGGCCTTCTGGACAGAATTTTAACTCAAAAAGTGGAAAATGCCCTGGACCGTGCAAGGACAGCCCACAAACCGGAAATGTCTCAACATTTAGGTGGGAAAGCAGGGGTGAGGAGTCATTCTCCACTCCTCTCTCCTGGGATATAGTCTAAGGTGGGGGGTGGGGAGGTGGTCATTTATTATTGCTACTCTTTGAACTATTTCTACGGGGGTGAGTATTTCTGCTCCTGGGACTCCTTATTGTGTAGTGTTGGAGGACATGTCTCCTATCTGAGCTCTGTTCTCTGTTGTGGGATATTTCTTACCCCAGAGCTCTTGTGTCTAGTTTGGAAAACAATTTTCCCCAACATCCCTGGTGTGTTTTTTTTGGAGGAAATTTCAGCTCTGCTCATTCCTGGTGTCGAGTAATTGTGAACATTTCTGTCCTCGGAACCCTGCTGTCTATTGTTAGGGGAAACCTCTGCACCCAATGTCACTGGTGCCTACTGCTTGGGGCCTGTTTTTGCCTCCCAGACCACTAGTGTCTATTACTAGGGGACATTTCTGCTCCACACATCCCCATTGCCCAGTGTTGGGGGACATTTCTGGCTCCAGATGCACGGTCTTCCCCACACCGCCAGCTTGTCCTTCTTGACTGTTACCACCTCCAGCTCCTCAGGCTTTATGATCTCCACTGTGTTCGCCTCCACGTCAGTGCCCTTGGATTGACTGAAACTGGATAGACTGCGGGGCAGCCCCAGGCTCTCAGCCAACCAAGGGAGGTGGAGGGCTCGGGAGCAGGGTCCGCCTGGTTCTGCCCCCCCCCGGGTGTCCTGCCTCTTGACCCCCACTGTGGGCTTCTTCCTCCTGAGGACTCTGACACACATTTTCAGGACACTTTTCTGTCAAAGCAGCAGCCAAGTCCTGCCCTGAGTCAGGCCACTATGGACTGTCCAAGTGGACTGTCACTGCTCAGGCAGAGTCACGACTGGAGACCCAGTGCTGTCACCTCCTTCCCCTCCCTCACCCCTACCACCTAACAGGGAAATCCCTCTTATGGCCTCTAAGAATTTGAGCAGTCCTTCCTTAGGGCACTGGGAAAAGGCCGGCCCTGTCTGCTTGCAGCACTTTTCTTTGGGTGTTAGCACCACACCCAGACATGCTCAGGCTTTACCCCTGACTTAGCTCAGGGACCATACCTAGTGGAACTAGGGGGGCCCATTGATCCAACGTCAGCAGTGTGCAAGACGATCACTTTATCTGCTGGAGTAATGCCCTGCTCCAAGCGGTATTTTTTTTTCAGCTGCTTCCCACCTAAATCTCCTTCCTGTAGAGTTGGGCTCCCTTAAAGATGCCTCACTCCCCCTTCTGTACGGCACCGTACCCAGGGAGACAGCCCCGTGGAACCCGAGGCTTCCACTCCCGAGCACTTTCAGACTTTTCAAGAATGGGCCTCAGGGATATTGCAGGGTTTAAGGTGCTTGCCTTGATGCGGCCCAGCCCTGTTCAAGTCCTGATACTAGCATCTCCTGAGCCCTGCTGTAGAGGAGAGTGCACCTCTACCCACATTTCTCGCAGGCTAATTTCAGACAGGCTACCCTGGGGAGCAGGATCTGCAATGAGGCACAGGGTCTGGGAGAGACGAGACAGGCACTGAAATCACCCGGGATGGCCCAGAGGTGGTCTGTCACACTGTTCAACGTAGAAACCTGGGAAAATCCCCCGAATTTTCCTACGTTATTGATATGCTCCAGATCCTTCTCTGCACCAAGAAAGCTTGGTCATTTCTTGTTCCATACTCTCCTGTCAGCTGCTTGCTAATACCCCGTCGCCCATCAGATCTGCTGTAAAACTGATCTCTCGCCTTGTGCGGTGTTCAGACTTTGGAGCTGTTCATTCCATTAGCACTATTATCTCATCATGTTCTCCCACATTCCAAAATGTGCTTTTTTTTCCTTTACGGGTCACACCCAGCGATGCACAGGGGTTACTCCTGGCTCATGCACTCAGGAATTACTCCTGGTGGTACTCAGGGAACCATATAGGATTCTGGGAATCAAATCCAGGTCAGCCGTGTGCAAGGCAAACACCCTACTCACTGTGCTATCACTCCAGTCCCTGCTGCTTGGTTTTTAGTTAGCTTCAGGCAGAAATTTTGGCCAAGTTCGTATGAGTTCATAGTCGTTGAAAATTCAAAGTTATATTAGTGCTACAATTCTCATTTGTGAAACAACAAAACTCACTACCAAGCAGGGGAGAAAGCAAGACAAGACCAAAAGGAAAAAGAGCAACACCCAAGCAGTGGCACCTGGTGCCCAGGAGGAGTTGGCAGAGATCAGGGCAGCTGGGTGGCACTGCCACTCGTCCAGTGGAGACAGCACTACCCCAGTGAAGTGGTTAAGGCCAGACCCCAGCACCTCCAGTGTGCCCTTGGTCTAGAGGAGGTGAGAACTGGCAGGGCAGACAAGGGGCAGGGAGAAAGAGGGGAGCCAGAGCAGGAGCAGGAGTCAGGGGTGGAGGATGCGGAGGAGCAGAAGGCAGGCCCCAGATCATTGCCCCAGAGGGCCATGACATGCTGCAGGAGAGAACAAAGTGCCAATATGACACCAGACAAGCTGTGCCCCTCTGTGAATGGGAGTGGCAGACATTAAATGTTGGGTAGCTTCCAGAAATGTCTACTGACACCAGGACCACTAGGACAGTCTGACAGAGTCACAGGGAGTCCCCAGGCAGGCAGGGAAGGCAGGGTAACTTGGTACCTACACTCCCAAGAAGAGCCTCGTGGAAACTGTCGCCCCATGACCTCAAGACAGGGCAACATAGGAAGCAGAGCTCGATGAAGGTATCGGAGGTGCAGCCCTTCCCGGCTTTTGCTGGGCCTGAGAATCCATGGTCTCAGCAGATGCTGGGGGTTCCATATGGAAAACAAGGCTCTCCCTGTTCCCCACGTTAGTATCTTATTGGCGTTCGATCTCCCGACAGAGCTAGAAGAGCAAATAAATGTCCACCTTGACACTGTGGATTCCCCTTTTGGAAAATACCCTCTCCAGGCGCTCTCTAATGGCAGTATCATGCCCCTCTGCTGGTAAACTCATGCTAGGAGTGAGCCTCCAAAGACAGCCGCAATATCTGGTAGCCCATGAGGTGTGGCTAGGGATAGGGAAAGATACTGCGCAGGTCTGGGAGGCAGGAATAGTGGTGGGATGCAGCTCAACTGGGAGCAACCCATTGGCCTCAGTTGAGAAGTCACGACCAGCGCCGAGTCAGTGTGGTCGCTCCTGCTGGTCACCTTGTGGTACCCTGCCCTTCCACTCTCTTGAGTCTGTTTTCCTCTAGTGCCCAATGATTGACCAGCCTGAACCTCAAAAGATGTGTTTCCCCCTTTGCAAATTGTTCCAGGAAGCACACCCCTGTTTGCGTTTGGGCCAAAGGATCCAGAGACAGGAGGAAACCTCAGTTACTGTGGACCCTTTGCCCAAGGATTCAAAAACTCGACCACCTTCTTCAGGAACACCCTGGCTCTGGACTTAAGAAAATCCTCGTTGGGGCCCTGGAATGGACCATCCTGCACTCTGTAGATGATAAGGTCTTAGTGTCAGAAGCCCAAGAGGACTGAAAGAGAGCCTCCGAGGCACTGCTCCAGCTCTTGGTTGAGGCTGGGCACCAGACCTCCTGGAAGAATGAGCATTTAGAAGTGAAAAAAAGAAAAATAACCCCAAAAAACCCTTTCTAATCAGCAGTAGGACTCCAGAGGCAAAGAGGTTGATCCTCTTAGTGCCTGAGAAAGGGCACCAGGTTCTAGGTGCCCTGACCCAGGGTAGGGCCATTGGCAGAGGTCTGGGCATACCTGTCTCTGAGGCAGGGGGGCTCTGATCTCTCGCTGTGCCACAGAGGTAAACAAACTATCTACCTCCAGGTCCCCATTCAGGGGTGACACTGATGACTAACAAAGGGCCCCAGTGGCTACCAATTGCCCAGATGGCACAGTCCCTGGGATTATGATGTGAAAACCCACATCTAACTTTTGCAACTCTAGATTAATCCCCTAGCCTTTCTGCCTGTCGGATGGGACCCCATCCTCTGACTTGCAAGAAGCAGTGGATTACATCTCTTGCTCAGAACCACTGAACAGTTCAGGAACAGTTTCCAACCTGAGTGGCATCTGGGTAAATTCCATAATAAAGAAGCCCTGAATCCCTCTGGAAAGGCTGGGGGGGAGGGGGGCGCTCGGGGAGGGATAGGGACAAGTGCGAAACATGGTGAGACCACATGATCTCTTAATTTTCATATTAAAAATTGAAATTTATTTCTTTGGAATTTTTACTGGTTCTTTATTTTATGTTTGAGTTTGTTCCTGCACATATGGATGTGTTGGAGGCTGTGTAACTATTTTTTTGTTCAATAATTTTTTTATTATTTTTTTTATTAGTGAAACACCATGAGGTACAGTTGTAGACATAAATTTTTTGCTTGGGTTTCAGTCACACAATGATCAAGTACCCATCCTCCACCACCACGGGTCCCAGCATCCCTCCCACTTCCCTTCCCCCTCCTTTCCCACCCTACCTCTGTGGCAGGGGATTCCCCCTTGTTCTCTCTCTCCTTTTGGGTGCTGTGGTTTGCAAGAGAGGAACTGAGTGGTAGTCATGTTTGGTCTATAGTCTACTTTCAGCATGCTTCTCGCACCCTGGGAGGATCCTCCCAGCACCCTTTATTTGGTGCCCTCTTCTCTAGCTGAGCTTCCTTGGAGACTGTGTAACTTCTTTACTTGCAGAGTACGAGTCTCAATGTTGTTCTGTTTGGGTCATCTCGCCACTCCTGGTACGCAGCATCCCTGCCATGGGGGCACGTCTGCAATTGCTTTGTGTAGCCGCATAGCCTCATAGTCCCATAGCCCCATTCCTCAATGGGAAGGGGCAGAGGAGGGGAGAAGGGAGGGGGCAGGAAGGAGGAGGGGGAGAGGAGAAGGGCGGGAAGGAAGAGGGAAGAAAGACAAGGTTGGGGTAAATGAATATGATTTTGACAGGGTAGGTAAAAGACGGAATTACAGGTGAGTAAGAATTCTGTTGAACCATTTCTGACTCTTGGGGGGAATACATCACTTTCAGGCAGGTCACTTTGTGCCCTGGGATGGGTGTCTGCAGCCTCCTTACCTCACGGGCATCACAGTCTGTCTGATCTTCTGCCAACACAATTTGTCTTTGACGGGTTGTTGGCTCAGGTCTCTCTTGGATCTGGGTGTGATTTCCACCTCTAGGTGAAAGGGAGGATGGGGTGTGCATGGGGTGTCTTTAGGAAGGACACTGCCTTCTGGTTCTCACAGAACACTTGGGGTTCCAAGGCGGGTGTAGCCCGTAGGATGGCGGGGATCAAACCCAGATCAACCACGTGCAAAGCAACAACCTACCACTGTACTATCGCTCCAGCCCTTGAATTTCTTCTTGGAGGAAGTTTCTGTTCATTATTCCTCTCTGCATTTGTTTGATGGGGTTGGGAGATATTTTTTTGGTAAAGTTCTACCAGTGTGCTATATAACTTGGATATTAGCCTTTCATCAGCTAGGTATTGGGTAAATAATTTTTCCCATTCTGTGGGCTATCTTAGTAGCTTAGACGCCATTGCTTTTTTTTTTAAATAAAAGTTTTATATTGGTGTATCTTTGATTTTTCTGTTCTCTTTTCATGCTTTATATTTTGCTGACTTTTTTGCAAATTTTTATTTTGTTTTTATAAAGTTGTTTACAATAATTTATTACATTTAATATGCAAACACCAATTCCACCACCATCGTACCTTCCCACCACAGTATTTTGAATGTTACCACTCCAAATCTTAGAGGTACTCTCCTGGGGTCATTGACATTGTACTCAGGGGCATGCAGATGACAGGCTCTAGACACGGTGAATCCCATGGCAAGGGCCACCCACAATCTAGAAGCAACTGCCAACTGCTGGCAGGACACACCTCGCCCGAGACACATACCCACACGGCCTGGGATGGATCCATTTATTGAAACAAGCTTGGAAATAGGACAGTGACTGTCAGAGAGTGACCCAGCATGCCTCCTTCCTCTCTCTTCTCCTCAAATAATTACTGCCCAACCAGACCCCAAAAAGTGTCTAGAACTGGTTGCTCTGATGTTTCCAGCCCCCATTAACTTCAGGGCTGCCATATGGAGAAATGGGACTGTGTACTGGGGAGGGAGAGCTCCCACCTCAAGCCCTTGTTTGGCTTTTGGAGCTATCATGACTGAGATTGGAGTGTGGCCCAGTTTAAATTTCTGCTCCCAACATCCCTGGTGCCTAGAGGTAGGAGACATTTTTGTCCCACTGATCCCTGCGGTCTAGCGTTGGGGGACCTTTCTGCCCCCTTGATCCCTAGGGTCTAGTGCTGAGGGAAAGTGGAAGAGTGGGGAGGAGGGAGGAAGGAGGAGGGTGGGAAGAACTGTATCAGGGCTAGATTAGTTGGAATTGAAGAACACAGAGTACATCATCAGGGTAGAAAAAGTGGATTAATGGTGAACAAGCTTGCCAGCTGAACTCAAGCGGACGAGCTGGATTCTGGTTATTTGTGGGCAGGTCATTACAGGATCCGGATCTGAGGTCTGAGGCCTCCTGTTCCTCACAGACAGGAACAGGAGGGTCTCTCGGGTTCTTCACACAATCCATCATCCTGCTCCCCAGGTCGGGACACCAGACCTTAGTCTCAGACCTTAGTCATCCAGATCCTTAGTCTTCTCACACGCCACCAGCCTGTACTTCAGGACCATCACCTCGAGTTCCATAGAGGTCATGATCTCACAAACCTCCACTATGTTCACCTCCAACTCCGTGTTCTTCGACACTGGATTGACTATGGGGGCACTCCAGGGTCTCAGCCAAGCAAGGAAGGTGGAGGCATCTCAGGGGTCCCGCATGGCTCCACCTCCCATATAGCCCCACCTCCAGATCCCCATCAGGAACTTCTCCCTCCTGGAGACCCACCGCACCAATCACCCTCTTCAGGGTACCCTTGGAATTCCAGCAAGGCCTGGGGCTCAGTTGCTCATGATTTCAGGACTGAGGATCCCCTAAAGATGAAGGCACCAGGTGAGTAGGCAGATCTAGGGCCTGATGCGCCTTCCTGTCCCTGAGGCCCTGCCCATCCCCTCACCTGGGTTTCCCTCAGCTCCCTGAAGGTGGCCTCCAGCAGGGCCTGCTGCCTTGTTAGCACCTGCTGCAGCTGGTCCATGAGCTCCTTGTGCCTCAGCACCTGCTCAACCTTGGAGCCCATGTGAGTGGGCCATTCAGGTGTTGGGTTGCAGCTGTGTGCTGCTTTTGGTACCAGCAGAAGCATTCCAGGCTGCAGGCACTGCACCTTCTGGTCTTGCATGCACATCTCTGTCATGAGACAGGGTCGAAGGCTGTCCAGATCCCACCGCAACATTCAGGGCCCAGACACACCACACAGGCCCAAGGAAAACAGCACATGGGGTTACCTGTCCCCTGCACATTCCCCTGGGGGTCTTTCTCCCAAGACCTAAGAGAGGGGGCCTCCCTATACCTCGACCCCGCAGCCTCCCTGCTACTAGGACCCTCTCTGTTCAGTGAGGGCCAATCCACACCCCCACAACCCCTCTAGCCTTTTCTAGATTTTGATATATTATAGTGGGTGGCGTCCTGGCCTGTCCTTCCTCCCACCAACCCAGGCGGGCTCCTACCCTCACAGTGGGTCTCCCCCGGCACCTTCTGTCATTTCTCCATATCCACCTTGTCCTGATTCACTCCCCTTGCAGCTGATCCAGAGCTGACTCTGCAGTAGCACCTGCTCCTCCTCCTGCTTATTCTCAGAGACCGACACTGGTCAGAGGCCACGTCCTACTGCGGGAAGCCGAGATCCCAGTCTTGTTGCTGCCGCAGACACTCACCTGTTTGTCCTGCAGTCCCACCTGTGGGCACAAGGCTGGGAGTGAGGACAGGCAGCCAGGGCATCCTGCTCTGGGTCCAGGGATGTGGAGGTCAAGCACCGACTCCCAGGCCCAAGGCTGGCAGCGCCTGGGCAATCTGTGCCCTGCACAGGCCCCCATGGTCTTGCTCCAGGGGCCTAAGAGCTGAGACCTCCCTTGACTGGGGACCCTGTCTCCTGTCCTGTGCTCAGGGATCACCCCTAATGGTGCTCAAGGATCCATACGAGGTGCCAGGAATCAGCCCAGGATAGAAGTATGCAAAGCAGACACCTCACCACCTGTTCTAGCTTTTGATATATTACATTTCCTTGTTTGTTTGCTTCTTTGGTTTTGGAACCACAGCAGGGATCATTCCCAGCCATGCTCAAGGGCCTCTATGGGACGCCAGAGATTGAAGTCAGATAGACTGAAGTCCCACTTCCATATCTAATGCAAATATAATTTGTTTGCCATTTATAAGTGCCCATATAGAGTTTCCCCTTAAAGTAAATGAAATAATTATTTTTAAAAAAGAAATTAAGTAATGACATGTTGAATGGTGCTCAAAGCAGGACACATTGGAACCACTGATCTACTCATCATGGAATGTCTCTAAAGTCAAGTTCAGCATCACACTTCCCCAATTCTATAATGATCGCAGCGACTCAGCTGAGCTCTAGATTTTACCTCAGAAAATGTACTACACGTCTAATTCTATAAATCCAAATATAATCCATTCTCCTCTTAAAAATTTTTTATTGAATCGATGTAAGATAGACCCTTACAAAGCTGTTCATGATTAGGCTTCAGTCATCGTTGTTCACCCATCCCTCCACCAGTGTACATTTCCCACCTCCAATGTTTCCAGTTTCCCTCCCAACACCCTCCACCTCTCCACCTAGGCCAGCCTTTTTTTAAAAAAATTTATTAGTGAAACACCATAAGGTACAGTTATAGACTTACAAATTTTTGTGTTTGGATTTCAGTTATACAATGATCGAATACCCATCCCTCCACCAGTGCCCATTCTCCACCACCACGGATCCCAGTATCCTTCCCACCCCCCTTCCCCTCATCTCACCCTGCCTCTGTGGCAGGGCATTCCCTTTTGTTCTCTCTCTCCTTTTGGGTGCTGAAGTTTGCAAAAGAGGCATTGAGTGGCAATCAAGTTTGGTCTATAGTTTATTTCCAGCATGCATCTCCCATCCTGGGAGGATCTTCCCAATACCCTTTACTTGGTGCTCCCTTCCCTATCTGAGCTGCCTTTTCCCCCACCATGTGTGGCTGGCCTCCAAGCCATGGAGCAAACCTCCTGGTACTTATCGTGACTATTCTTGGGTGTTAGTCTCCTATTTTGTTACTTGATATTCTACAGATGAATGCAGTCTTTCTATGTCTGTCCCTCTCTTTCTGACTCATTTCACTTAGCATGGTACTTTCCATGTAGTATCACTTGTATGCAAATTTCATGAATTCATCCTTTCTAACAGCTGCATTGTATTCCATTGTGTAGATATACCAAAGTTTTTTAACCAGTCATCCGTTCTCAGGCACTTGGGTTTTTTTCCAGATATTCAGTTCAGCCTTTTTGGAAGATGTTTTTATTATCTATCTTTCTCTCTGTTTGTTCCTGTCTTTGTCTGTCTCTGTCTCTGCCTTCTCTCTCTCTCTCTCTCTCTCTCTCTCTCTCTCTCTCTGTCTTCCTTTTTGTGGTTTACAATATAGATACTGAAAGGGTATCAGGAATATCCCTTTACCTACTTTTAACATTCAAGGATTTCAAATTTGGACAAAAAATAAAATTGTTGTTTCAGGCACGTTGGCCAAGGGAGAACTGGAAATGTCTCTGCTATGGACAACCAGGGATCTGCAGATCTGCAATGACTGACCACAACCTGGGCCCTGCTCTCAGTGTCCAGACAAGTCCTGAAGTCCGGGAGGTATCCCTACCCCAGATCGGAATGGGATGGACACCTGCCTGCCAGGACACTCCTACAGAGGATGAAGTCCTCAGGCCACCTGGGCTCACTAAACTGGCCTGGATTCTCATCTTCACAATAGCCCGGCCTGGGTAACTGTGACATGACATGACAGGTAAAATACTCATAGTATTATACGTGTATCTCCAGGGTGGCTCACCACAGTCTTGGAAGAACAGAGTGGGGGTCAGGTGTTCTTTGGGAGGTCCGGAACTGTGCTCAAGGGCCGCTACTTTTTCTTAGCTGCCGGACGTCAGGGCTGGCACATGTCCAGCACCCCCCTCACCCTGCCACCTTTCTGCCCTAAGAGGAGCCTTCCACCTACCCCGTGACTTTCAGGAAGTGCAAGATGACATGTATTTCCTAGCCCTGGGGAAATACCATGTGACCTTCGGGGCTCAGGCACAAAATTTCCAACTGTGGGCTAGTGTTGGGTGAGGACTGGAAGGATGAAGCCCTCCACGTGCCCCCTCACCTGCCCCAGTAACGGACCCTTTTGCAAGGTCCCTGAACCCCACGGCTCTCACAGCGGCAGGTATCATGCCCTAGACTCACCACACTCAGGAAGACACAGGGGTCCCAGAGAGTGTTGGCAGAAGAGGGGACCTGCTTGGTATCCCACTGAGAAGTCAGCCTTGCCCTGGCCGTGTCCCAGGAGCTGCCTGTCAGCGTAGTGCGGAGTGTGAGGATCCAACACGGGCCTCCTCGGGTCTCTGCTGTTTCCTAGCCTGTGACAATTTCTCTCTTGCATCTACAATGTGGGGTCCCCGCCAAACTGACTCTGGAATTGATCTTTTAATGTGGGGTTGAGGGCATTGTTTGGTCTAGGATGTTGACTCCCAAATTCCAGGTAAAGCCCATAAGTTTCCTTTGGTTTTCGGCATGCGGCTCAGTGAGGATGTTGGGAATTTTCTGGTGTGAAACTATGTAGAACGAAGGGCGTTATTTCCCAGACCAGACTATCAGGGAAATGTTAGTTTTTCTCTCCTTGATGGCCTTGGTATGCTCTTGGGCTCCTGGCAAAGAGACCCCTGCACGAACACTGCTTGATGCTTGATGCAGGAGTCACAGGTGGGTCCTGATCTCATCCTGAACATTCATCTTACTAAAGCTTCAGTTTCCCAGTGATTGTCCATGATTCAAACATTCTCAAATGTGCATCGCGTGGAGGGCCTTGGATGGACCTCGGACAGGCGCCAGGTGACCCTTATTTGGACAAGGGAAGGCCGAAGATCCAACATGTGATATGGTCCAGAGTACAGCATGGGACAGTCTCTGGCCAAAAGAATGGTCAAGGACCCCTTGGGTCTGGGATAGGCAAAATAAAACTGGCCCCAGGACTGGAGTCTGGGGAGTAGGAGCAGATGACATGGGCCAGGAAAAGCCAACAGATCTGACCTTTCATGCCTGACTTTACGTTGAGCTAAATTTGAAGCGACAGATTAAAGGAATCTGTAATTCTCTTACTGAGCTTACGCAAGATGACAGGCAACATTGATGAGAAGCAAATTTCACCATTGCTGTAAACGTTTAACTTAAAGAGGTGAGGAAACAGAAACATCTGCATCGGCAACTTGTTACCGTGTCCAACTGTTGAACCGTGGGTCTTCTGGCAGGGAGAGCTGGAGGCATGCTGGGTGTGAGCAGGGCAGGAAACGCTCGGGCACTGAGGGTCTGCCCCAACGGCACTGCTGCCAGTACCTAGACTAGCCCTGGTCTCTTTGGTCACAAATACTAACAATAATAGAAATGGGGAGTTGTGCTGAGCCCGCAGGGTCGACTCTCTGGTGCACTGAGCAAACACCATGGATTGCCTGAGGCTGCCAAAGCAGATGCAAACTCTGTAGGTGTCCACAGAGACCAGGCAGGGGAAGGAGACAGAGTCTGGGTGGGTGGCGGGATGCAGGGCAGGAATCCTGACAAAGGTGATCAGGAAGTGCTGACCTGGGCGCTAGTTTCATCTTGATTGACAGTGACCCTTGATGAGCATGGTGTCATTGAGAATATACCCTGGATGGTGGGATCCTGACGAGGGTGGGGGGGGCCAGGGGGGATATACCTGCTAACTGTGCTTTGCTCATTTACCTGAGCAGCCCAGAGGTGAAAACACATCACCCCACCCCCACGGCTGATTCTGGTCTCCTCACTACTCTGTGTGCCCCAGAGGCCAGATGGGGGCTGTGGTGACTGGGAACAGGCAGAGGGTCTCTAACTCAAGTAGCAACCCAGGTGGAAAAACTCCTTAAGGTCCAGAATGCCATGGGCAGTAAGGGTCCAGAACCAAACTGACTCCCTGGCTGCAGTTGTCTTTTCAATCAATGGGCCCTGGGCCTGCTCAGTGTCCAGTAGGGAGGAAAAGGTGTTTTCTTCAATGACTGAACACTGCTCTACTCAAACCAGTCAGGAGGGGGAGGGGGCTTTGAGCCAGTTGAAAGAATGAACTCGAGAAGGGCCAGTGAGCTGGAGGCTGGTCAGGCCCAGCCGTGGTCAGGTTTGGCCACTCCTGAGGGCCTCACTGTCGAATGGACATCTCTCAGAGTCAGGAGAGAAATGGGAAACAATCCCAGACAAACTCATCACTGAGCATCGCCAGAAGATTAACCTGCAGGTGATAGTTTGTCAGGATCAGCCACAGCGGGGTGAGCTAAGGGGGGCTCGCAAATGATTCTGTCTGCCAAGCCTAAGGGGAGGGAACCAAGGAGGCAACAAGAGGCAGAAGCGAAAAACTAGGCAGGACCTCTGAGAGACCCGCTCTAGGAGGTGGACAAGATGGATGGGTCAGGAATCACCAAATTTGACAAGAATCAAATGTGAGGTTTGCTCTGACAAAATGGTGACCAGAACCAAATGGCAACCGGCTGAGTGGACAGCAACATTCCTGGAGTTAGAGATCACCTTGTCCCAGGTGAGGAAGACAAGACTTAATGCCCACTTGGTGACAGGAAGCCACCAGGCTTCATTCCATGTTCCTTAACATTGACCCACGAACAGATGACTAGGACCAGACCAAGACAACTTCATAGCCCCCTTAGTCTAACCCAGGGCGCGGGTGTACCATTGCCTCACCTGAGGTTCGGAGAGTCCGCCCGGGAGCGCCCCCAGTAAGCTACTCCTATTTCCTTAACTTTATTTATATATCTCCGTCCTTCTGTCTGACCCGGATGGGGTTCCCAAATCTCTCACCGAGCAAGAGACTAAGGGGAAGCAGGTTACCCGAGCAGGGATGGAAGGGGCTCACAGGAACGCTCGAACACTGAGCGTAGAAACGGGAATCACCACTGTGGGAGCACCTGAGAGCACTAGGCACCACTGCATGTTAGATGAAAGTTGTTACCGCAGAATCAAGGTAGCCTGTAAACAACCTACATAATTATACTGTGACCTGCTACTGCCCGTTTGGGGGATAGCTGGGTAGAGCCTGCACACATGGAATACACTAGGATGCTTCCAGCAAATTCTTGGGTGCCACCTGTCTTGGTGAGACTCTGTATGATCCTAAAAGGAAAAACTCCAAAGACAGTCGTTCAATGGGAGAACAGCTCTCACCACTGGCAAGGGGTGAGAGGGCTCAAGCCCCTGATCCCCATAGTCTCCCAGCTCCCCAAACCTCAAGGCAAACCTGGACTTGGTGTTTCCAGAGCCCAGGGGCCCAGAGGCAGGACACAGAGAACTAAGCCCAGAGCCCCAGTAGAAGCTTCGAGAGGGTGTGCAGGATATGTGTGAGGTGTGAAGATCCATGAGAGTGAACGGGCGGCCCCAGGCCCATGGTGCAGTTAGAGGGGAAGGGCTATGAACTGGGCACCGAGGGGTAAACCGGGACCTGCCTGTGCCTGCCCTGAACAGCCCTACCAGGCTGATCCCTGGTGCCTCCCCAATCCCTGGTTCCCATCCAAGTAGGAATGTGATAGGCAGGAAGGGGCATGGCTGACCAATTTCCTGGAAATTACTGGAACAGGATGGCTCTGCCTTCTGAGGCTTTGCCATCTGGTCTGATACATGAATCTGGACACACTTCTTGTCACCAGTAGAGTGTCACTCAGCCAAGGCTGTCCCAACAGGTCCAGGTGTGCAGGAGCAAAGAGGAGTCGGGGCCTGGTTCTCTATTACATGGGGTCTGACCGTGCTGTGATGGTGGCAGTGGGACTTGTATTAGGGAATCTGATGGCCCACAAAGAAGTGGGTCGCTATTATCAGGGATCAGCTCCGTACAGACTCGGGGAAACTAGAAACATGTTCCATTCACGGCCCTATCCTGCTCCACTGATAACACACTGTCTTCCTGCTGGGGTGGGTGCCATTCCGGGGGAGCCTGGCTGAGGGGACAGCACCTTGGACCCACCTGCTGCAGGAGCACTTTCAAGTGCTCATCCTGAGAAACCTGATGTGGCCACTAGGGGGCAAAGTGGGGTCTGTCCCTGGAGCACTGCAGAGGGGAATGGGGAAACAGGCACCAGGGGCAGGGGAGGCCATGGAGGTGCTGCAGTGGAAGGCAGGGCTCTGGGTGCTGCATCCTGCCCTCCCTCCTGGGGACGCATCCGGGATTGAGACCTTCAACCCTTGGGGTGAACTCTCCTGGGGTCATTGACAGGCTTCACACAGGGGCAGGCAGGTGACGCGTCTTGGCATGGTGACATGGCCGAGGCTTCCCACAATCTAGAAGCAATTGTCAACTACTGGCCAGACCTGCCCCACCCAGTGACACACACACCCACACAGGCCTGGGATAGATCCATTTATTGCAACAATCGTGAAAATCAGACAGTGGCAGTCAGGGAGAAAGCCCGCCTTCCTCCTTCCCTCTTCTCAGCCAGCAATACAAAGTCCCCAAACAGCCCCAAAGAGTGTGTAGAATCCGGTCACTGTATGGTACCAGCGGCCAAGCTTCAGGGCTGTCATGCGCAGAAACAGGACCCCACAATGGGGAGGGGAGAGCTGAGTTGTGACTTCTGACCTCCAAATCATTGTTTGCTAGTGCTGGGGGGATATATCTGCCATCCTGATCCCTCGGATCTTGTGGAGGGGGACATTTCTTCCCCACTGTTTCCTGGGGCCTAGAGTGGAGGGGGACATCTCGGCCCTTCCGGTCCCTGGGGCCTAGTGGGGGGGACATCTCGGCCCCCCCGATCCCTGGCTTCCAGTGGTGGGGGGGCCTCTCTCTCTGGCCCCCACGATCCCTGGCGTCCACTCATGCGGGGGCCTCTCTCTGTGGCCCCCCCCGATCTCAGGCGTCCACTGGTGGGGGGGCCTCTCTCTCTGGCCCCTCCGATCCCTGGCGTCCAGTGGGGGGGACCTCTCTCTCTGCTCCCCCGATCCCTGGCGTCCAGTGGGGGGGCCTCTCTCTCTGCCCCCCCCATCCCTGGCGTCCGGTGGTCGTGGGGGGGGATTCTCTATCTGTCTCCTCCCAGTCCCTGGCGTCCAGTGGTGGGGGGTCCTCTCTCTGGCGTCCCCCGATCTCTGGCGTGCAGTGGTGGGGGGGCCTCTCTCTGGCTCCCCCCGATCCCTGGCGTCCAGTGGTGGGGGGGCCTCTCTCTGCCCCCCCGATCCCTGGCGTCCAGTGGGGGGGTGCCTCTCTCTCTGCCCCCCGATCCCTGGCATCTAGTGGGGGGGCCTCTCTCTCTGGCCCTCCCCAATCCCTGGCGTAGAGTGGGGGGGGTCTCTCTCTCTGCCCCCCCGATCCCTGGCGTCCATTGGGGGGGAGTCTCTATCTGTATCCTCCCAATCCCTGGCGTCCAGTGGTGGGGGGGTCCTCTCTCTGGCGTCCCCCGATTCCTGGCGTCCAGTGGTGGGGGGCCTCTCTTAATGGCACCCCCCCGATCCCTGGCATCCAGTGGTGGGGGGCCTCTCTCTCTGCCCCCCCCCGATCCCTGGCGTCCAGTGGTGGGGGTGCCTCCCTCTCTGCCCCCCCGATCCCTGGCGTCCAGTGGTGGGGGTGCCTCTCTCTCTGGCCCCCCAGATCCCTGGCGTCCAGTGTCGGGGCCTCTCTCTCTGGCTCCCCCAGATCCCTGGCGTCCAGTGGGGGGGTGCCTCTCTCTCTGCCCCCCGATCCCTGGCATCTAGTGGGGGGGCCTCTCTCTCTGGCCCTCCCCAATCCCTGGCGTAGAGTGGGGGGGGGTCTCTCTCTCTGCCCCCCCGATCCCTGGCGTCCATTGGGGGGGAGTCTCTATCTGTATCCTCCCAATCCCTGGCGTCCAGTGGTGGGGGGGTCCTCTCTCTGGCGTCCCCCGATTCCTGGCGTCCAGTGGTGGGGGGCCTCTCTTAATGGCACCCCCCCGATCCCTGGCATCCAGTGGTGGGGGGGCCTCTCTCTCTGCCCCCCCCCGATCCCTGGCGTCCAGTGGTGGGGGTGCCTCTCTCTCTGCCCCCCCGATCCCTGGCGTCCAGTGGTGGGGGTGCCTCTCTCTCTGGCCCCCCAGATCCCTGGCGTCCAGTGTCGGGGCCTCTCTCTCTGGCTCCCCCAGATCCCTGGCGTCCAGTGGGGGGGTGCCTCTCTCTCTGCCCCCCGATCCCTGGCATCTAGTGGGGGGGCCTCTCTCTCTGGCCCTCCCCAATCCCTGGCGTAGAGTGGGGGGGGTCTCTCTCTCTGGCCCCCCGATCCCTGGCGTCCAGTTTGGTGGGGGCCTTTCTGGCCCCCACCCCGATCCCTGGCGTCCCGTGCTGGGGGTGCCTCTCTGCGCCCCCAATCCCTGGCGTCCAGTGGTGGGGGGACCTCTCTGGCCTCCCCGACCCCTGGCGTCCAGTGGTGGGGGACATCTCTGGCCCCCCTGTTCCCTGGCGTCCAGTTTTGGGGGAGACATCTCTGGCCCCCCATCCCTGGTGTCTAGTGAGGGGGGGTCTCTGGCCCCCCTGATCCCTGGCGTCTAGTGGGGGGGACATCTCTAGCCCCCGATCCCTGGGGTCTAGGGGGTGAGACATTTCTGTCCCCCTGCTCCCGGGGTCTAGTGGAGGGGAAACTGTGCCCCCTGATCCCTGGGGGACCCAGGGGTGGGGACATTTTTTCCCCGACATCACTGGGTCTAGTGGAAGGAGATTTTACTGTCCCCCTGATCTCCCGTTTCTTGAGATGGAGAATAGTTGTGGCTTTGCCCTGATCCCTGGTCTTGCAGTGAGGGATATCCCTGGTTCTAGTGGAGGGAGAAGAGCAAAGGGCAGAGGAAGAAGGCAGAACTCGGGTGGCGTGGGGAGGACGGGGCTGGGCGAGATCAATTGGGTGAGAGAGGCAGGGTGCTTAGGTGCAGTAAAATCCAGGTGTCAGCTGGGTGTCAGGCTGCCAATGGGGCTCTTGCTGACCAGCTGCGTTTTCTGGATTTTAGGCGGGTCATTACGGTACCTGGGTCCGATGACGGTGGACTCCTCTTCCTTAAGGACAGCAACAGGAGCGTCTCCATATCTCACACAGGCCATGGTCCCTGCCCCCTGGGACTGGACTGTCTCCTCCAGCTCCTGGACTCTGGCACTCCTCCTGCCTGGCCTCCTGTGCCTCCTCCTTCTCTGTGGCCTCCAGCTCCTCAAGTTTTGTGTCCAGGAGCACCTGTGTGTTGTTCGTCTCCACGCCAATCCCTTTGGAGTGGATGGGATGTGGGGCAGCATTAGGGTCTCAGCCAAGCAAGGGAGGTGGGGGGCTGGGGGTGGGGCCGCCTGGCTCCCCTCCCCAGTAGCCCCGCCCTCTGACCCACAGGGGCTTCTCCCTGTCACTCACCCTTTTCCGGGTCTCCTTTCCCTTTCACCAGGTTCTGCAGCTGCTGTTTCTGCTGCTGAGTCCCACAGAAGAGCACCTGGGGTGAAGGTACTAGCTGAGGAGGCAGGTCTAGGGCCTTCCTGCCCCAGAGCCCGTGGCCCCTCTCTCACCTGGTCTCCCTCAGCTCCCTGATGGCGGCCTCCAGCAGGGCCTGCTGCCTTGGTGGCACCTGCAGCAGCTGGTCTATGGGCTGCTTCTGCCGCAGCATCCGCTGGTTCAGCTGCTCCTCCTTGGAGCCCAGGTGACAGCGGGCATCCAGGTGCTCTTGTCGGCAGCTATGTGCATGTCCAGGTACCAGCAGAATCGGCCCCAGGGAGGCCACTGGCACTGCACCTTTTCGTCCTGCCCTGGCATCTGGGGGAGGTAGGACAGTGTCTGTGAGGACAGGCAGGAGGGCCGACTAGATCCCAGCCAGGAGATGCAGGGCTCAGACCCTCAGCCACAGGCCCCCATGGCATCTTTGTCCCAGAGCCTAGGAGTTGGGTCTCCCTATGCCTCGGACCCTGACTCCTACCTGGCAACTGCCAACTTCAGACCCCTCTGTGTAGTGTGGGCCAGTCAGTGCCACCACAGCCCTCAGGGCATTCTGACCTGTCCTTCCTGCCATCACCCAAGGCAGGCTCTTGGCCTCACAGGGGGTCTCACCAGCCCATTTCACAGACCAGGAAAGTCACAGCCCAGAAGGCTCAAGTGTTATGCCCAAAGAATACCCCAGGGTGGAGGGGAGCTGATGGCCGGCAAACCCCTGCACCCTCTCACAAAACTCTTCGAGTACGGCAACTTTTCGTCGGCTCGCAGTGAAGACATGTTGGAATGATAGGGGATAATTGGAGATGATAGGAGACTCGCCCAGCTCCAAGACTGGGAAATGTTACCCAGACCCCTTCCACTGTTACAGAGACACAACTCGAGCCTGGCCGGGCTCCCGGCCGGCCACCCCACAGCCCTCAGACTCCAGGCGGTGCTGCGCCCGCGTCTCTCACCCTCGGCCCCCACTCACATCCGCAGTTGTTCTCCGGGTTCACCCGTTGTTCCTGGAACCTCCTGCCTCCACCTGTCCTTGGAAATGTTGTCAACGATGTGACTGTTTCCGGGGCACCCAGAGGCCGGTAAACCTGAGAGGAAGCAGACAGTCAAGGACCCCAGACCTTCAACCCCACCCAAACTTCATGGTCCACAGCCCCGACTCTTGGTTCCTCCTGCTCATCTCGGGGGCTGCTCATTTCTCACCGCCAACTGCTGCTTCGGGCCCCTTAAAAAGTGGATTCTTTCCTGCTTTGGACCCACTGGAGCCCTCCTGGCAGTGCTGGCAGGGACACGAGGGACAACTAGAAACAAGCGTTCTATGTCCCGGCCCTAGAGCTCTCTGCATTTTCATGGTCGTAAAATTTTGGGGAGTGGACAGCTGACCCCATTTCCTCTGGCTGCCCGCAGAGCAGGACACAGGTGCGGAGGGACGGGGAGACTCGCCCAGCTCCTGCTCCCAGCCTGTCTCCCCTGTTACAGTGCCCCATTCACAGGGCCCCTCCCTCAACACTCGAAGTCACTCCTCCCCGCCTTGCCCTCCTCAGACATCAGAGGCTTCAAGCTCCTGGTGCTGTGCACCAGCCCAAATCACTCTCCCCTAAAGGATGACGCTCTGCCAAGCAATCTTCCGACTTTATAAGATATACTTGATGTTTTAAAATTCTGTTCTTTCAGCTCTTTCTGTCCAAAACAAGAGGGAAGGGGTGTTTTCGCACAGTTAGACCCACTGCTAGGAGGGATTGTGATGAGGGGTCTGGGAGTCGGGGACCCTGCTTTGACTCCCCAGTTCCTCAGTGCTGCCCTGAGATCCCACCCCCATCATTTCCTGAGCTGGGTGGGCCAGTGTACAGCCACCCAGTTCTTTGATCAGTGGGAACCCAGGAGATCCTATTCTGGTGGCAGGAGGAAACTGGGCCTGGAGAGAGGGTCTCTGGGGACTCCCATCCCAGAGTCCCGAGAGACCCTGTCGAGGGCAGAAGTTGCTGGAGGACAAGAATGCCTGAAAACTTGGCTGGAAATGGCCGGGGGCTTTATCCTGGGCCTCCTGGCCACACACTGACCAGTGCAGAACCAGCGCATGGCCCAGTGTTGGCGGGTTAGCACCGACCTAGCACTTTTTCTTCCCATCTTTTCATGCTCTGCCGATTTCCAATGATCCCCTAGGGAAAGGGTCAACATGCGGAAGGTGCATTGGGGCCACTTCTCCCTTAAGCCTCCTTGAGAGAGGGTGTCCCGAGGGGCGGGGCCACGAGCATTTCTATAGGCAGGGATGTGGCCGTGGCCTCAGGACACTCTGGGTGATTCCTCCCTGCCTTGCCCTCCTCAGACATCACAGGCTTCAAACTCCTGGTGCCAAGCACCAGCCCAAATCATTCACCCCTAACGGATGAGGCGCTGCCATGTGACTCTCCGCCTTTACAAGATATATCTGATGTTTTAAAATTCTGTTCTTCCATCTCTTTCAGTCCTAACTTAGGGGGAAGAGTGTGGTCGCACGCTAAGAGGTTTTTGGCAGGAGGGTCTGTGGTGAGGGGTCTGCGCACCCGGGGACCCTACTTTGACTCCCCAGCGCCACTGAGGCAGCTCCTCAGCATTCCCCTGAGCTCCCACCCCCATTGTTTCCTGAGCTGGGGAGCCAGTGTCCAGCCACCCAGGTCTTTGGACAGCAGGAGCCCAGGAGGTGCTATTCTGGGGACAGGAACGGACAGGTCCTGGAGAGGGGCTCTCTGCGGACTCCCATCCCAGAGTCCCGGGAGACCCTGACGAGGACAAAGGCTGCTGGGGACTAAACTGCCGGAAGACTTGCTGGAAATGGGCCCGGGCTTGATCCTGTGGCCTCGGGGCCATACACTGACCAGTGCAGGGCCAACGCAGGGCCTTTTCTTACCGTCCGTTGTGCTCTGCCAATTTCCAAAGATCCCCTAGAGATGACCCCTAGAGGTGACCCGTAGATGACCCGTAGAAGGGTCACCATCTGGAGGTGACCCCTAGATGACCCCTGGAACAGTCAACAGGGGGAAGGTGTGTTGGGGCCACTTCCCTCTCAAGCATCCTTGAGAGAGGGTGCCCCGAGGGGCGGGGCCACGAGCTTTTTTTATAGGTAGGGATGGGGGCGTGGCCTCGGGGCTGCAACCCCATTGGCCAGGGGGAAACCTAGAGCTCCAGGGGCAACCTCAGGATGAAGGCTGCACCAGCCTCTGCCCTGGTGGGCCTGACGGGCCTCCCCACCCCCACCCGGACCCTCGGGCACTGCCCCCTACCGACCATGGTGGCTTGGAACTCTGTGGGCCCCATGGTGGGCCAGGAGCACTGACCCTTTCGGTCTCCCATAGTTCAGTCCACGACTTTCTCATTCCCAGAGATCACGTCCCCCCCTGCCCAGGCTGGGCTGCAGCTGCCAGGATTAGCCCCTGAGCACCCCAAGGTCTGGCCTGGCTGCTGCTGTGGGAGCCTAGCGAGCCTGGCAGAGGGGCTGTCCTGATCGCTGTCCCCACCGCCCCTCCCTCCCTAGGCCCCTCTCCTTTCTGTCCTTGGAGCCCCTGCACTCCCTGTCCTTCCCCTCTCCTCTCATCAGGCCCGTAGAGTTCTTGCTCCCGCCTTATCCGGTGTCCACGTTCTCTCTGTCCTTCTATCTCTGCTTCCTCCCAGACTGGCAGCAGCCAGTTTGTGGGGCCTTTGAGCCCCCAGACCCAGTCAGTCCCTGACCAGTTCCCCGTGTTGCACAGAGACTTCCCTTTCTGAGCCCTGGAGGGCTCTTAATGACCCCACAGAATCTCCCCATCCCAGCTCTGCCCCTTTCTCTGAGACTCAGTCCATCCTATTGGGAGCTGGACACCAGACTTGGCCTTGGGGAAGCTGGACGCTTCTCTCATGTTGCTCCCAGCCTGTTCTGGAAATCCCTCTCAATACACACACTCCCAACTAGGGCCACTCAGCCTGGCCACGCTGCCCTCACGAGTCCTGCAGCCTGAAAGGAACCCCAACTCCCCCATATCGCCCGTGCCCACTATGGCACCCCCGAGTGCCCCTGTCCTCCCTGCCCTGAGCACATTCAGGCCCCAGTGGTCTGCGGCTGTCTCCTGTAGCTCTGACATCTCCCCCTCTCACATTCGCTGGGCTGAGAATCAAATCCATCTCTGATGGTGGGGCACAGGGTCACTGTGGGCTTGTGCTGTCTGGGCAGCTTGTGGGCAGTGAAGGGTTCCACACTGGGGTGAGGCTCTGGGCAGAAAAAGTCCATCCAGTCCTTGAGAGGCTTAGAAAATACCTGGAGGTTTGTAGGTCCTTATCCTGAAACATCGACTGGCCACTAGGGGTGGGAACTCACATAGCATTGGGGCAAGGTGGGGGGCTCTTCCTGGGGGGCACTGCAGAGGGGGTATAGATGGGATAGGCACCATGGGTGGGCAGTGACAGGCTCTGGACATGGTGAGACCCCATGGCACGGATTCCTCATCATCCAGAAGCACGAGCCATTCCTGGCAGGACCCGCCCCGCCCAATGGCACACACCCACACAGACTATGATGGATCCACTTATTGAAATAGTCGTGGTAACAGGATGGTGGTTGTCAGGGAGAGTGGCCCAGTCCTCCTCCTCTCTCTCCTCTGCCACCAATTTATGATTTCCTAAACTTCCCCAAGACATGCCTACCACTCAGTTGCTCTGACTTCTACTGTCTGATGCTACAGTAACTTATTAGTCCTTGTTTCCGGCAATTTTTCAGGTTTTACTGTTATTATTCAATCTCTATTATGTATAATAAAGTTTCTCTTTCTCCTCCTTCTTCCTCTCCCACTCTTCCTCTCTCTCTCTCTCTGTCTCTCTGTCTCTGTCTCTCTCTCTCTCTCTATGAGCTTCTTAAAGTTTTCCATTAGCAACCTCTTTTTGTTAGGAAATTTTTTCCGTGGTCCCTGATTTTGAGGTATGTAAAATAAGGATACAAATATTTATTTGATAAATCATAAATAAATTTATTTGATTTTTTCTTTCTTTTTGGGTCACATCCAGCGATGCACAGGGGTTACTCCTGGCTCTGCACTTAGGAATTACTCCTGGCAATGCTCGAGGGACCATATGGGATGTTGGGAATTGAACCTGGGTTGGCCGCCTGAAAGGCAAACACCCTACCTGCTGTGCTATCGCTCCAGACCCCTACGTCATAAATAAATTTAAAGTAAAACAAGTATCTTTTAAGTTATGCAAACCCCGTGTGTAGTCTTGATCTACAGTTTAAGAAGCCAGGCCTGGTGCTCACACAAAGTGCTACCCTTATTTCTACACATATGTGAACAAAAGTGTGCACACATACATGCATACACATAGTCCATCTTCACTTTTACATACACGTGCACACACATAAAAATGCACACTTTTACACATGCACATACAGTACAATCCACACATCTATACACATGCATACACACACCATGTACATACAGTGCCATCCTCACGTCTACACACGAACATAAAAGTCAGACGTATGTTCTCACTGGTGCTGGGGGCCACCAGGGCCATCCCAGTGATGCTTGGGACCTCCAGGGCTGTAAATGGTGAAGTTCAGGAGGGGCCACGTGGGATAAATCCAGGGCTGGGTGTGTGCTTTGGTGACCCCTGTGACCATCTCCCCTTCCGCTCCCCCTGATTCCAGAGCTGGGGAAAATGGGGGTGAGGTTTACAGAAGTAAAACAGTTTCCCCACTACCCCAACCCTCCCCCCGCAGGATCTGCCCTCACATCTGCTTTAAGGAGAACACATTCAAGCAGCAGCAGCAGCAGCCCCCAGGCCGGTCCCAAGCCCCGCCCAGCCCCCAGCAACTCCAAGTGAACTAGAGAAGACAGGCCAAGCATTAGGGATCCTGCAAGACAAAGGCGCCAACAGTTCCCCATCCCACCCCACCCCCATTCCCAGCATGTCCCTTATCACAGCATGCCTGGGGCCTGCTCCTCCCTGAGACTCCCGGGGTCTACTTCAGCCCCAAGATTGACAGCACAGATGACACTGCCCACTCACCTAGTGCAGGAGGAAGTAGTGGTTCTCGGGGACCGGGTTCTGGCAGAGCTCTATGACCAGGCTCTCCCCGTCCGCCTCCACCGCCAAGCACCCCTCGGGCTGGTGGGTGTTGTAGCGGATCTCCTTCCGGGATGTATACTCGAAGAACTGCAAAGGAGCCGTCCGTGGGCAGCGGTTACTGTCGGCCATGGAGGAATGGACGGACACCAGGCAGGATCAGAGCACAGAGGCCAGGCAGAGAGCCTGAGTGTCCAGTTTTGAGGGTCTGTGAGTGCCTGGCCAGAGTTCCCCAAGGCCCCCTTCTCATGCTCTGCTTCTTCCCTGCGTGTTTGAGACCCCATGCTGTCCCTACCCTTGAGCTGGCCAGAAAATGGACGGTCTCAGTAGCTGAGTGGGCAACTCTGAGGCCTGAGCTGCCCTTTCTCTTCTCTGGGCTTTTCTGCCTCTTCCCGGCAAACTTGAGGGAGTTTGATCCAAAGCAATGGCACTGTGGAATCACTAAAATGTCCTTTGCAGGCAGGAATTGCACTGCCAGGGAGAGGGCAGGCCTGGGTCACACAGGGAGACAGGGTGCTGGAATCCAGCTTCTCCGGCCAAGTAGGTGCCCTCCTGAGCCGACCCAGATCTGCAGGGTTTTCCTTTTTCTTCCTCTAACTGTAGGTATTGGTGCACAGTTAGTCATAACTGCACAAACGGGTTTCTCTGAGTCCTATCGGGCACTGCTTGCTTCATTTTCTATTTCCCAGATGTTCTACAATGTCTTGCCTGCACGGCAGAGCCTGGCAAGAGGCCCGTGATGTATTCCATATGCCAAACACAGTAACAATAAAGTCTCCAATGGAGACGTTACTGGACCCGCTTGAGCAAATCGATGAACAACGGGAGGACCGTGACCGTGAGCTACAATGAGTCTGTATTACCTTTGCAGGCAGAGAATCAGTTCATCTCACCGCTCCAGAATTACATGGTGCAGGGCCAGAGGGATAATACAGTGGAGAGGGTGTTAGCCTTGCTGACCTGAGTTCAATCCCTGGCCTCCCATATGGTCCCCTGAGCACTGCCAGGAGTGATTCCTGAGTACAGAGCCAGGAGTAACCCCTGAGTAACCCCAGGTATGACTCAAAAACAAAAATAAAAACAAAAAAGAACTACATGATGTGAACCACCAGGAGGTCAAAAGGCACAATATTCCCAAAGAAGACATCTGAGCATGCATGGATCATGCAAGAGGAAACAATCAAATATAAACCATAAACATACAATGATGACAATTAGTTAAAACTAATTTTAACTTGTCAACACAAACTTGGCCAAGAGCATTGCCTAACAATTCGAATGCCTAACAACCGGAATTGAACGTTTACATTTGAATGATGTGGCTCACTGCCTGCAGTTTCTATCTTTGTTGTCTATGCACCAACATCTCATTATGATGAAAGAGAAATCGAGAAGTTCTACATGGAGCTAGAGAAGTTCTATAAAGAAGACCACACCTTCTACAAGATCATTGTGGGTGATTTTAATGCCAAGATAGGACCGAGAAGATCAGCTGAAGAACTTCACATCGGGACCCATGGCCTAGAATGGAACGAACAGGGTGAGAGACTGTCTGAGTTCATCATGTCGACCAAGACCATTCATGGTAACTCACAGTTCCAGAAGGCAGTATCTAAACGATGGACATGGGAGTCTCCCGGTGGATGATTCCACAACGAAATAGACCACATCATATTCAATCGACGGTTTTGCCTGACTGATGTCGCTGTTGTCCCAAAATTTCGAACGGGATTGGACCACCGTCTCCTTCGTGCAAAATTCTACTTCACAGAGCGGGGAGAAAGGGCTGCAAAGTTCAAAAAGAGAACTCCCAGAATGACCACCAACTGGGAACTCTTTGGTACTATTGCGGCAACATGGGAAGATGCCATTGTTGACAACATTGACGAGGAATACGATCGACTGGTTCAGCACCTCCATGAATGTGCGAGGAACGCCAAGAGAGAGATAGCCACAAAAAATCACCTATCTTCAAAAACTCTTGAGCTAATTCGCCAGCGTGGTTTGGCGCGTGCCTCAGGCAACCGCAAGCTAACGTCCAAGCTCCCAAAGCAGTGCAGAGATGCAATCAAGGAAGACCTCAAAGAGAAAAGAGCAGAAATACTGGGAGATGCGGCAGAAGCCGGGAAAAGTATTCATAACGCCCGCCTGTCCTTCGCCAACTATAAGACCAAGATGACTGCCCTCCAATGTCCTGATGGATCCATCACATCCTCCAAAACGGCAATGGAGAAGATTATCTATGACTTCTACTCAAATCTCTTCGACAGCCATGTCCACTTGCCAACATACCAAATTCTACAGGATGGATATGTCGTTCCCAATGTTCTCCCTTCCGAAATCCGACACACCATTTCGTCGGTAAAGAAACAAACAGCACCCGGCCCAGACAAGGTCAGACCTGAACACCTGAAAAACCTGCCGTCAGTACTCATCAATACACTGGCTCGGCTCTTCACTCGCTACCTGTCTGAATGCAAGGTTCCGTCCCAATGGAAAACCAGCAGGACCGTACTACTGTTCAAGAAGGGAGACATCCATGACATTGGCAACTATCGCCCGATCTGCCTATTGTCTGTCATCTACAAGTTGTTCACTCGAGTCATCCTAAATAGGATTGGCAGAACACTAGATGAAGGACAACCATGCGAGCAAGTCGGGTTCCGCAAAGGATTCAGCACCATCGACCATATCCACACGATAACCAAGCTCATTGAGGTTTCTCGGGAGTTCAAGATGCCGCTTTGTTTAACGTTCATTGATTTAAAGAAGACCTTTGATTCTGTTGAGACGGAAGCAGTCATTGAAGCCCTAGCCAATCAGGGCATTCAAGCCCAATACATCAGGATCCTCCATGAGCTGTATTGCGGATTCACTACCAGGATCTCACCATTCTACAAAGAAGTGATCGTTGATGTCAAGAGAGGGGTGCGGCAGGGTGATACCATTTCACCGAAACTCTTCAGTGCCACCCTCGAGAACATCATGCGACGACTGGAATGGGAAGGAATGGGAGTGAAGATAGATGGTCGGCAACTACACCACCTCCGCTTTGCTGATGACATTGTTTTAGTAACACCAAACATCAGCCAAGCAGCACAAATGCTGGCTGACTTTGACCGTGAGTGTGGAAAGGTAGGACTACAGCTGAATCTTACGAAGACAATGTTTATGAGAAACAGCCTCGTACCTGATGCCCTAATCGCTCTCAATGGAACGACCATCTCCGAATGCAACAGCTATGTGTACCTAGGTCGAGAGATCAACATGACAAATGACCTGGCACCCGAGCTGTGCAGGAGGAAGAGAGCGGCTTGGAACGCCTTCAAGAACGTCGAAGAAATAGCTAAGAGGATGAAGAACCTCCAGCTCTGGGCACATCTCTTTGATTCCACTGTTCTTCCTGCATTAACATATGCCTCAGAGACCTGGGCCCTACGCAAACAGGATGAGAACTCTATTCAGGTCTCCCAAAGAAGAATAGAAAGAGCTATGCTTGGAATATCACGTTTCACTCAAATGAGAGAAAGAATCCAGAGTTCCTACATCCGTCGACGATCAAGAATCAGGGACACTGTCTCATTTGCCAAGGTGTCAAAAATCAGATGGGCTGGTCACGTAATGAGGTTTAAAGACGACCACTGGACTAGAGCTGTTACCGACTGGATTCCACAGGATGTCAAAAGACCGCGTGGCCACCCACCTACCAGATGGTCAGACTTCTTCGTCAAGATCATGAACAATCGGTTTGAAGCCCTTCATGTTCCTGGAGCGAACAGATGCCATTGGGCTACACTAGCACGCGACAGGGACAAATGGAGACGTTACTGGCGCCCGCTCGAGCAAATCGACGACTAACGGGAAGTTAAGTGATTAAGTGATTAAGTTAAAACACAGAATCCAGAGTCTGTGCATAGAGGAAAGAGGGACAAGAAACTCACCTTCATCCTAAGGCGGTTTCTCCAGGTCCTCTCGGGCACACTTGCTTCACTTTCTAGTTCTCAAATATTTTACAATGAGTCTCTATTACCTTTACAAATTGAAGAGGTCAAATATTCACTTTTAAAAAAACACACATAGAGGTGCTGAAAGTAGATAAAGGACCAAACATAATGGCCTCTCAGTATCTGTATTGCAAACCATAATGCCCAAAAGTAGAGAGAGAGTAAGAAAGAAATTGTCTGCCGTAGAGGCAGGGGATGGGGTTGGCAGGAGGGACACTGGGAACATTGGTGGTGGAAAATGAGCACTGGTGGAGGGATGGGTGTCTGATCATTGTATGACTGAAACTCAATCATGAAAGCCCTGTAACTGAATACCACAGTGATTCAAGAAAAAAAAATTAAAATTAAAAAACAACAACACACATAGATCTTCCCCAATTTTCCTCTTTAAGAGGCTCCCAAGACCTTGAACCCAGGGGCCCCTGCTGCCTTTTTCCAGAGAGAAGCGTCACCTACCTGGTTCTGGCCCAGGCCATGACAGGTGTACAAAATGACCTAGTGCCCCACAATCTGGTTTTCATCAGGAGGATTATAGTCAAAGCAGAGTCCTTGCAATCCTTTATTCTGGAGCTACCAAGAAACATAACGGGAGTTTCCAGTTCAGGTTTACACACAACTGAGTCAACCCAGGATGCTGCGGGAGGAGAAACAGCGAGTGAGGAGGGCCCGGCACAAGAGCCAGGCCCAAAAGTAAGAGCTTCTGGGACCTGAGCGATAGTACAGAAGGTCAGATGGCTGGCCTTGCACATGGACAAACCCCAGCAACCCACAGGACCTCCTGAGCACCGCCAAGAGTGATCCCTGAGCACAGAGCCAGGAGTAAATCCCTGAGCACCGCAAGGCATGGACCCCACACCAAAAATAAACAAATAAATAAATAAGAGCTTCCTTAAATTATTCATTTTGGATTTTTGGGGGGGGATTGAAGGAGGGGAGTATCACATCTAGCAATGCTCAGGGCTTACTTCTGGCTCTGTGCTCAGAGATCACACCTGGTGGTGCTTGGTGGGGAATCCTATGGGGTGCTGGGGATAGTGCCCAGTTTGGTCACGTGCAAAGGCCTGGAGAGCATCATGCCCCATCATCCCCTCCAGGGCTGCGCTTGGACAAAAGAGAAATGCAGTGGGACGGGGTGGGGTGGGGATGCAGGAGACAAAGGCAGGGCGAGCAAGAGTGACACACTCCCTGGGGCAGGCAGCCCACGACGGCCTCCTGATCCTCTCGGCACCTCGGGAGACCTGGACACTTCACAGTGGCCAAGGATTCAAACGTGTTCAGAGCCCGCTGGATGCTGACCAAAGGGCTTCCAGAATGGGGGAAGCAGCGTCGCCCAGCCGTGCAGCCCAGGAGAGGGGAGTCTCTACCTTGGCGTGATTTCTCTCCAGAGTGAATGGCACTGGGGCCGGAGAGGGTCTGGGGGGTGAGGGCACTTGCCAGGCAGGCAACCAAGCCCCAGTCTGATGCCAGCACCATCATGAGTCACCACTGAGCACCACCGGGTGAAGCCCAACCCCAACCCCCACAGCCCAAATACTTCCCATTTGTGTGCAGGGGTTTGGGGGGGAGCGGAACGGGTGTTTAGGCCATACTTCGAGGTACTCAACGGCCACTCCTGACGGTGTTCAGGGGACCACGTCTGGCACCGGGGATCAAACTAGGGTTGGCCACACAGAGGGCAAAGCTTAAACTTAACCCCGGGACTATCTCTCTGCCCCCCCCCCCCCAAAGATTTCTTTTCTCTTTCTTTTGGTGAACAACAGAAGTGACTCTCCTTTTCCTGCCCCATCCTCCTGTACCCCCCCACTGGTCCCCAAGGACCCCTGCGGTGGGAATGACTACCTGGCCCAGACACTGAGACTCGGGTGTGAAGTGATGTGATGGGTAGAGGTGGTGTGGAGAGTCCAGGCAAGCCTCAGTCTCCTCATGCACAAAATCACAGGCAGAACCTGACTCTCGTTCACATGCTCCCACGTGAGCCAGCTGAGAGCCAAACCCAGCCGGGGGAGGGGAAGAGCCGGGGAGAGGGCCGGGGCTGGGGAGCCCAAGGGACCCCACCGAGGACCTGCCCCATGCAGGGGGTGGGGACCCTGCCGGCAGCCCCCTCGGGCGCAGCCCTCTCACCATCCCGAAGCAGCCGGGCCAGTCCTCGGGCACGTGCAGCTCAGGATACACGTTCTCCAGGAACCACCTGAAGTCCTTACACTTGAGCTTCTCACGGAGCTGCTGCCTCTCGGTCACGTCTCCAAAGGATTCCTAAAGGGGGGTCCATGCGGTCAGCCTGAAGGTCCTCCACAGTCCCCCACTCCACCCCACCCCAGTCCTGGGGCGTGATGATGCCCCCAAGCCCTAGCTGTGCAGGTGTGGGTGGGTGCCTAGGGAGAGAGCTGTGGCAGCCGGGGTACCACCCCACACACACACACACACATGCGCGCGCGCACACACACACAGGGTTCCCCGTTGCCCAGCTCCAGCCTGGGGAGACCCAGTGCACCTCGATGGTCATGAAGCGCCTAGGACATGATGGGAGCCCCAAACCCCAGCCCTGTGGGCATCCCTGGACACACAGCACTTCTTCAATGGGACAGATTGAGGAAGGCTGGCTGAGGTAGACACGCATGCAAAGCCAAGAGACGGGGCTGGGATGAGATGAGATAGCGCACATATGCATGACCCATCCCCGGCACCACACACACACACACACACACACACACACACACACACACTCACACACACATACATACTCTGTGTTGAAGAGATAGATCAATGGTCAAGAGCATATACAGGAGGCCCAGGTCCGAGTCCCGGCACGGCAGGGAACCCCCAGCACTGAGTCAAGGGTAGAACCCAAGCACCTCCAGGTGGGGGTCAAAAGTAAAAGGGAACCAGAGAGCTCGTGCAAAGGGCAGGGCGCTTGCCTGGCAGGTGGCCACCCTGCCCTGGTCCCTGCCACCTCATTTGGTTCCCAGAAAAAAAATCACCAGGCATGATCCCTGAGTGCAGAGCCAGGAAGAGGCCCTGGCGACCATGGCATGGGGCCTGACCTCCCCTCCACGACAGAAATACCCACGATCTGAAGATCATGCAGTGGCTGGAGGTAGCTGAAACCCAGCCCTGATTTTCCTAGAAGCAACAAGCTCAGGGTCCCCCAACCTGGGGTGGGCAGCATGAGCTGCTGGCTGTGATTCTCAAGGCCGGGTGGGCATCAAGAGACATCAGCAGAGGGTCATCACAACCATGGAGGAATCAAGTAGTCCCCCACTGGCCTCACCAAGGCCCACCGCAGCTTCTCCCTCCGGAAGTGGATGTGCGGGCACGGAGGGTAGAGGGAGGACGGAGGAGGAAGGGGGGGTTGGTTCTGAGGAGGCCTGCAGGGGTGAAGGCAGACGGGGCGGGTGGGAGGAGCTCACCAGGCGTGCGTGGGGGTTGCGGTGGTAGAAGAGCTCCTTGAACTCATCCAGCCACACGTCGGCAGCGCGGACACTGTTGGCCAGAGCCTTTTTGCGTGAGTAGGGAGCTTGCTTGGGGAAGACGTGGCCGACGTGTGAGCAGGGGTGCGTTTCCAGGGTCCCGCCGCACTGCCAGATCTGCAGGGCAGAGGAGTGGCTGGGTGAGGGGAGCGGGTCCATCGGCACGGCTGTCCCTTGAGTACAGAGGCCGGGCACCAAGCATCACCCAAAGAGACACTGCCGAGACCGCACCCTCCAGGGCATGAAACAGGCGGCCCCCTCCACCCCACTCCTCACCCCACCGCCCATCCCTGCCTCACCCACCCCCATGCACACATGGGCTCCAGAGCGCAGCCAAAGAACAAGGGAGCGGCCCAAGGTCTAGCCACCAGAACCAAGACCACAAGCCCATGCACTGTTTGTTCATGCGTGGGGCTCACAGGGCCCAGAGTGGGCCCGGCCAGGAGCTCGTGGGTGGGTGACAGTCCACACGGGCGGATTACCTGATCTCCTAGCCAGAGAAGAGAGGAAAGCAGCTAGGAAGGAGAGAAGTTGGGAAGGGAGAAAGAGGAACTGCCAGACACAGGAAGAGCAGCCTGGCACCTGGAGGAGAGGCAGAAAGACCATTAAAAGCACACCTCAAAACCCAACGAGGTAGACTCATGCAAGGGCAGAGGGGTGTGAACCACCACACCCCACCACTGGCCCCCAGGATGAACCATCCAGAAAAGCAGCTGAAGGGCTGGAGACACAGTACAATGGGGTTGGGCACCTGCCTTGCATGTACCTGACCCAGGTTCAGTTTCTGGCAGCTCCGACGGTCCCCTGAGCACCGCCAGGAGTGAGCCCTGAGTTTGGGTTTCAACCAAATTCAAAAAGAAAATTTTTTTTGAAAAATAAGACCCAAAAGGACAGTACCTTACGATGGGAGAAGGAAAGCCCTGGGTGGAAGATAAAATTTCTATTTGGTTCACTCTTTAAGCAAAGCTGGGATGTTCTGTTACTTAAAAAAAAAATTCCAGGGGCCAGAACACTAGTACAGCGAGTAGAGCATACTGCCTGGCATGGGGCCAACCCAGGTTCAATCCCCGACATCCCATAGGGTCCCTCGAGCACAGACAGGAGTCATCTCTGAGGGTAGAGCCCGGTGTATCCCCTGAGCACCACTGTGTGTGGCCCCAAAACAAAACAAGCAATCAGAAAAGATGAAAAAAATTCTCACAAAAATTAAACAGAGGGGCTGGAGCGATAGCACAGTGGGTAGGGCATTTGCCTTGCACGAGGCTGACCCAAGTTTGATTCCCAGCATCCCATATGGTCCCCCAAGCACCGCCAGGAGTAATTTCTGAGCACAGAGACAGGAGGAACTCCTGAGCATCGCAGGGTGTGACCCAAAAAGCCAAAAAAAAAAAATTAAACAGAAAATTTTAACATCATCAAAAAGCATGACCAATGGCATATGGTCTTGAAATGTAATATGCCAGACACAAGTTCATTGGGAATCCCACGGAAATGGCGGGGGTTCTCACAGAACTGTCCCTCGGGGATTCTGAGGGCAGAGGGCGGCCTCAGGGGGTTCACTCGTTTAGAATGTGACTCTTGCTCCGGCCTGCACGTCCAGCCACTGAACCTGACCCCTTTAACAAGCTCTCCCGAGAATTCTTCTCGGTGTCAAACTCTGAATGTCACCCTGCTATCTACATACAGAGGCGACTTCCTAAAGAGCTCAGCAAGCCCGGCGACCAAAGGTGGACCAGGAGGCAGGATGCTGTGTCTGGGGCCAACCTCGGCCCAGGGCAGCAGAGGGAAAGAAAAGAACCAGGGGACCTAGGAGGTTCCTTCCCTGACTCCTGCTTTTCTACTTAAAAGCACGTTCTGTGAGAAGGTCAGATGAGAGAAGCACATATATAGGCTGTCCATGTGTCCACTCTCAGGACACTGGACAAAAGGCCAAGGCGGGGAAAAGCCCAACAGGTTTTCATGAAATCCAGAGAGACAGAGGCATGGGGAGAGAGAGAGAGAGAGAGAGAGAGAGAGAGAGAGAGAGAGAGAGAGAGAGAGAGAGAAAGAGAGAGAGAGAGAGAGAGAGAGAGAGAGAGAGAGAGAGAGAGAGAGAGAAAGAGAGAGAGAGAGACAGACAAGCACGGCTACAGAAAGAGAGACAGACCCGAAAGGAGAATTCGAGGTTTTCTCCGCCCCAAACTTCCATTCCTGTATCATAAGACCCCAGATACTGAAAATATTTCTTACTCACAGCAAACAGCCCACCAGCCATTGTCGGGGACCTGGAAGAGTTGCAACACCTGCGTCTCAGTGCCAGCCGCAGGAACCCTTACCCAGGCCTGATCTGCCTTCATCAGTCTGGGAGCACTGGTGGTGGGTGGGGCTCTGCTGGGATTCCTAGCTGGGGAAGCTCCCAGACCCCTCCAAATAATCACAGAACTGCGTGTGATGCATGTGCTCTCGAGGGGTCAAGGGCAGGGACAGCTGTTTCCAGGGCGGAGAGGGTACAGGCCCAGGGCGTGTCCAGTATAGAGGAATGAACGGTGCTGGGAAGGCCTCAGCATGGGCAAAGTCTAAGCATGAGAGGACCCCGGCAGCTGCAGATGGACCCGGAGAGAGGGCGGAGAGAGCACATGGCTGGGAGGGTGGCGGGGTGGGCGTTGGTGGTGGTCTCACAGCAGAGCCCAGGCACTCACAGATGCAGCTGGGGTCTGCTGGAGGCCATGAAAGATGATTCTAGCACATTTTCCTGAAGCCCTCGATTCCCCCAACCCCACTGAGCAGGCATGGCATCTTCCCCGGCCCCCAGAGGTGGCTCAGGTCGAAAGCTGGAAGGGAAGCACCCCAGAGTGCAGATGTGGGTGTGGGAAACTGGTGGCAGCCGGGTCCCTGTGGTGGCACTGGGGGGTCCTCCCAGCACTGCAGGCTCAGAGTACACGGGAAAGGTCAGTGGGACTCCTTGGTGGGGGATGGAAGAACAGGAGGGAGGGAATACCAAGGAAGGGAGAGAAGAGAGAGAAAAGGGAGGGAGAGAAGGAGGGAGGGAGAGAAGGAGGGAGGGAGAGAGAGAGGGAGGGAGAGAGAGATGGAGGAAGGAAGGAAGGAAGGAAGGAAGGAAGGAAGGAAGGAAGGAAGGAAGGAAGGAGGGAGGGAGGGAAAGAAAAAAGGGAGGGAGTGAGGGAGGGAGGGAAGGAAGGAAGGAAGGAAGGAAGGAAGGAAGGAAGGAAGGAAGGAGTGGGGGAGGGAAGGAGGGAAAAGGGAGGGAGGGAGGGGTGCCAGCATGAGAGCACATTCACATGGCTTTAGGGTATAAGATTAGGGAACATGGTGACTGAAACATGCAAGAAAGCTGAGATGATGTGTGGAGTTCATGCACAATTCAATCAGCTTATCAGTGGCTGAATAAATAGCAGTACTCCTACATTTAAAAAAAACTGAGATGAGACTGTGGGAGGGGCAGGCAACTGACCATGAAGCTGCTGCATGTGTGCATGTGTGTGGGTTTGTGCAAATGTCTTCATATGTGTGCACTGGAGGAGGGAGTTGGGGGGGAGGGAGTATGTCTCGACATCACAGGCTGCATCTGTGACCTGACACATGATCCCTCCTTCTCTGCCTCAGTCTCTAAATCTGCTGTGTGAGCGGCAATGCCAGCGGCACCCTAGTGGCCACTCCAGCAATCCGGGTGCCACCCTCAATCCGTCCTTTTTCCCAGATGTCAATCAGCTTCTCCAAATCCCCCCACCGCCCCTGAGGTCCCCCCACCCCCCAGTCTCAGCCTCCGTCTTCTCCTGCGCCCGCATTTCTGACGGGGAAGTCTGCAGAGCCTCCTAACACATGCCTGGTCCCTGCACCCCATCCTGTGCCCACCAGCTCCCTCACCACGAGGCACCAGGAGTAATTCCTGAGTGCAGAGCCAGGAGTAACCCCGAGCCTCAGCAAGTGTGGCCCGAAAACTAAGCCAAACAAATGAAACAGAACGCGAGCAGCCGGGCTCAGACCCAGGCTCACCCACTGACCAACGCTGGCTCTCGGCCGCCCTCACCCTGCGCCCTCACCCATCCCCTAACTGGCTTCAGTCCCACAGAGGCCTGCCACTAAGTGCTCAGAGTCGTCACCATGGAGTCGCCACCTGACCCAGAACCCCACGCCCACTTGGACAGCCGGAAGTGGCAGCCAGCCACCTCGGGCCCTGGAGACTGGCACCAGTCCAGGGGGCAGGGCACCTGTGATATCAGTCCTCCCCGGGGCATGGCACACAACTCCTGGACGGCAGACACACCCACCGGAGGTGAAGGGGCCAACAAAACCGGCCACGTTGACACAAGGCAGAATTATGGGTTCCCAAGGCAAACATCTCGGGACCGGCAAGAAGGCAAACGCGAAGGGACAAAGCGTGGTGGCCTCATTCGCGTGAGGCGTCTGGAAGGGGGAAAGTTTTTCTGGGGGTGTGTTAGAGGCCATGGAGCCGTTAGGGGCTGGGGTTGACACACACCGCCTGACGGTTGGAGAGATTCTGCGAGGTCGAGGGAAAAGCGCGCTTGAGTCTCCCAAGTTAAATATTTAAGAACGGTCAGAGCAGTACATTTTAGGATACATACTTCACCCTATTTTTATTTATCTTGTTTTGGCTTTGGCTTTGGGACCACACCCGGCAATGCTCGGGGGCAACTTCTGGCTCTGCACTCAGGAATCACTCCTGGAGGTGCTCGGGAAACCATAACAGGGTGCCTGGGGGATCGAACCCAGGGCAAACTCCTGCAAGGCAAGCGCCCTACCCACTGAACTCTCTCTCCAGCCCCCTCACCTTTGTTTTTAAATAAACAAAATAGGCCAATGAATATGAACCCCACACTTAGAGCGGGGTGGGTGTAGAGTAAAAAAATAATCAGCAGATGCTTTAGAACAAAACCAGGTGGGGCCCCAGCGAAGCATCCCTGCCCTCCCCCCGGGCGTCTGCTGCAGTTGTTGGGGGGGGGGTGTAACGCTCCCAGCCAGTCCTGACCTGATGACATCCATGGGGGACCGCATCCGCTTCCGCTCCCGCTCAGGGACCACGTGCCACGTGAACACCAGCCGCCAGTCAAAGCCACCGATCTGAGGCTCTCCGGAGTTGCCCAGGTACTCAAAAGTTTTCCAGCCAATAACGTCGATCACGGGGCACACCACCGCCGTCTCCTCCTCCCCGATCCTGCAGTGACCACACACACACACACACACACACACACACACACACACACACGCACACATACGCACACCACCCAGATGTGGCCAGGACCGGGGTGACCAGGAACAGCCCCCCCATCCAAGCCGTGCTCGCTCCCACTCCACTCAGGGCCAGTGTGTGCTCTCAGGTCCCCTGCTTCTGGACCCTGCATGGCATCGGTCCCCAATGCCACCCTCCAGCCTGGGATTCAGAGGGAGAGCGAGACATGATGATGGCTCTGCTCTCAGCCCCTGGCACTGGCCTGGGCCCCTGGGAGTCCAGCTGCCGGGACCCTCTTTGAAGCTGGGGAAGAGAAAGAAGCCATGAAGGGAGCCAGAGTGGGTGAGGACAGAGATGGGGAGGGCAGAGAGCAGCAGGGTGAGGCTGGGGGCCAGATGATGGACACCCACGCCTGGGAGAGGAGACAGTGGGTGCGTGTGCTCCAGAGGCCAGCTGCGCAGACCCTGAACCCCTCCCCCCGCATCCTTGTCCACGCCATATGGGGGCACAGCCCACCCGGAGGAATCTGGGGGTAGCTGACAATAGTGATGCAGCATCAGGAGGGAGGAAGTGGAGGGAGTAAGGTGGGTCTGGGGGAAGGGCAGCCTGGAGTGGTTCCCCTCCCCTCTGCATTTAAAACCCTTTCAAAGAATGATACTTAAAAGCGTAGTTTAAGACTACAGGGGTAAGAAGATAAAAAATAACCCAGGCGAGGGCCATCTGCTTCCTGTCCATGATTCTGCTCATGGTTTCCTAGTGACGCTAAGGAAGGTGGGGGCCAGAGACACAGGACCCCAGGGAAGGTGCCTGCCCGACAGGTGGCTGCCCTGGTTCAATCCCCGGCACCCCATGTGGTCCCCTGAACACCACCAGGAGTGATCCCTGAGCAGAGCCAAGAGTAAGCCCTGAGCACTCACGGGTAAGCCCCTTCACACACACAAATCCCCCCCCCAAAAAATAAAATGCAGGGGCTGGAGCCATAACACAGTGGGTAGGGCATTTGCCTTCCACGCGGCTGACCCGGGTTTGATTCCCAGAATCCCATATAATACCCTGAGCACCACCAGGAATAATTCCTGAGTGCATGAGCCAGGAGTGACTCCCTGTGCATTGCCGGGTGCGACCCAAAAAAGCAAAAAATAAATAATAAATAAATACATAAGAGAAATTACTGTGAATCACCATTTCTGTGGGTCCCTTCAGACTTGAGGAGCCCAAGGCAACACAGGTACTGGATGACATGGGAAAGTCAGCCCAGCATGAAGGAAAGACGACCAAAATGTGCTGCCTAGGGCTGTGATCTGATAAGATCCACACCATCCTGTTCTTGGCCTCTCTGCCCAAGGCAGCACTTTTCGACTCAGGCACCTGACCAGCTGCAGTAAAAGCAACTCCCCTGCGCAAGTAAGCCGTGGGTACAGCAGCGCCTGATGCCCTCGAAGGCTCCCAGACCAGGGTCCCTGATCATGTGACCAGGGATGGAGCCGTGGCCTGAGACTGGGGGACGGGGCACCCAGGCCGAGCCCGAGGCCCACGGAGCTGAGTCTCCCGTGTTCTTCTGCAGGGTGGGAGGTGAGACCACCTCTAGGTGCTGCCCAAGTCCCCTGGACACCCTTCAGGACAGGTGGGAGTGAGAGAGAGAGGGGAGGGGCAAGGCTGGGGCATCCCAGGGAGCACAGCACCCCAAAGAAGGCGAGTGTACACCCCTGTCCCCACCCCTGGCCCCCACACCTGCCTCCACACCTGCCCTCACACCCTCCCTCACAGTTGGCCCCCAACACCACTCCCCCACCTCTGTCCCCAAGACCTCTCTCTCACACCCACCCCCCAACACCTGCCCTCTACACCTGTTCCCCCATGCCTATAGCCCATACCTATCCCCCACACCTGTCCCCCACACCTGCTCCCACACCTGCCCTCTACAGCCATACCCCAACTGCACGGAGACGTTCCCTGTTATCTCCTGTAAATCACTGTTATCTAGAGCCTCCCAGAGAACAGGCCAGCACAGCTTTCAATCAGAACCCGTCCACAGCGAGAACCAGACAGAGCTCAGAGGCAAGAGCAGGGGAGGGGAGGATGGGGGTCAAGGGAGGACGGGGTGGGGGGAGGGGAGGTCAGGGCAGGGAAGAGGGGAGGCCAGGGCAGGGAAGAGGGGAGGCCGGGCACCTCTATCGCTGTAGTCATCCACCAGGATGACCTCCTCCAGCAGGATGTCTGGGGACGTCTCAAGGACACAGTAAACGTTGCAAATTAGGGTTGACCAAGCTTCGTTATAAAACGCGATGATCACGGACGTCGTTGGCAGACTTTCATAATTGTACTTCTGCTCTCTGCACCTGCAGAAGCAACACAGCCTCAGGGACGGGGAACACCCTGCACCGGGGCATCCCAGGCCTGGCACGGTGCTTCGAAGGACCTCTGAAGGGAACGTCAATCATGGTTGAGACCTGCCATAGAATTTGGTCGCATCTTCTAGAAATGCTTTGCCCTGGAGCCTCCTGGAAGCCTCGGTAGCTCCCAAGAAAGGTTGTACAACGACACCCAAAAAGCCTGAAGTCACTCTGGTAAGGGCAGGCTGGGTCTCCCTATAAGTCGTACTGTTGACATGGCCTCCAGGGACAGATGGGCCAATGATGAACCTGGCTCAGATCCAATGCTACAGGGCCATCCCTGGGCCGGGATGGGATCCCCCAGAGCCAAACTTGATGGTGCCCAGGAGGCAGGCAGTGTCCAAGGAGGCACTTGGGTCTTTTCACACGGTCCCCTGACCCTGAGCTCTCTCCCTGCTCTGAGGTTGTGTATTTAAGCTGGGCAGCAACGTTCACAGTTTTGCCACCCAAAACCTAGGCAGGCTCCAAAGACAGGAAGACGGTTCCATCCTCAGGCTGTGCAGGTTTCACCTCTGTCCACTCCCACTTCAACCCCACTGCCCAGCTTCTACTCAGCTCTCTCCTCCACTGCCTGGCACCCTCCCTGCCCTCCTTCCAGAACCACTTGGAAAAATCCCTGTGTGGAGAACACCTGTCTGGGGTGTCCGCTCCCTCCGACCGTCTCCCGTTCCTGCATACCACAAACTCATGTACCCTCCACTCATCCCCTCCTCGCACGCCCCAAGTCTCCTCACAGACACGTTTGACTCATGCGAGGCTTGGGGCTGGGGCACAAGAATGCTAGGGACACTGGTGGACACCACGGGGCAGCCTTGTGGGGAGAGGAGGTTCGGGAACACGTATGTCTGGCTGAGAATCAAATCTATCTCTGATGGTGGGGCACAGGGTCACTGTGGGCTTGTGCTGTCTGGGGAGCCTGTGGGCAGTGAAGGGTTCCACACTGGGGTGAGGCTCTGGGTAGAGAAATTCCATCCAGTCCTTGAGAGGGTTGGGAAATACCTGGAGGTTTGCAGGTCCTTTACCTGAGGCATGATCTGGCCACTAGGGGGCCTGGCACCCACGAAGCATTGGGGGCAAGGTTGGGGCTCTTCCCGGTGGACACTGCAGCGGGGGTGTAGACGCAACAAGCACCATGGGCATGTCATGTCAGGTTCTGATCCATGGTGAGACCCCCACAGGACAGCTCATGCTTCATCAAGAAGCATGAGCCGTTCCCTGGCAGGACCCGCCCCACCCAATGCCACACACCCACACAGGCTGGGATGCATCCATTTGTAGAAACAATCTTGGAAACAGGACAGTGGCTGTCAGGGAGACTGATTCAGCCCTCTCCCCTCTCTCTCCTCTGCCACCAATTCATGATCCCCTAAACTGTCCCAGGTAGTGCCTAGAACTCAGTTGCTGACTGTTCCAGCCTCCATACTTTTCAGGACTTCCTTTTCCAGAATAGAAATAGTGCACAGGAGGACGGGGAGCTCTCGGCTCAGACTTTTGCTTGGTCTGTAGCCCATGAACCAAAGGTTTGAGTGTGGCCTCGTTTTCCCTGGGTCAAGTAGGGGTAGATGGTTGTACCCAAGTGCCGTTTTGAAAATCGGATGCTCTGAATGAGTGTTTCCTCTAAGCACTGAGATCCTTCCAAGTATTGCTTCATTGACCCTCATGGCCTGTGTACATACCTGAGAGGTTTGGGGTTAGTGGGGATCTCTATTTGCTCCAGCCTTTGTGATCAGGAGACCCTGTGGTGCCAGGGAACGTTCTTGACCTCATGCATCCCAAGCCTGTACTGAGTCTCCTGAGATTTCTCTCTGGCCTTCTGGACAGAATTTTAACTCAAAAAAGTGGAAAATGCCCTGGACCATGCAAGGACAGCGCACAAACCGGAAATATCTGAACATTTAGGTGGGAAAGCAGGGGTGAGGAGGCATTCTCCACTCCTCTCTTCTGGGATATAGTCTAAGGTAGGGGGTGGGGAGGTGTTCATTTCTTATTGCTACTCTTTGAACTATTTCTACTTTCTGCTCTGGGGACTTCTAATTGTGTAGTGTTGGAGGACATGTCTCCTATCTGAGCTCTGTTCTCTGTTGAGGGAAATTTCTCCCCCCAGAGCTCTTGTGTCTAGTATTGGAAAACAATTTTCCCCAACATCCCTAGTGTTTTTTTTGGAGGAAATTTCAGCTCTGCTCATCCCTGGTGCCAAGTAATTGTGAACATTTCTGTCCCTGGAACCCTGCTGTCTATTGTTAGGGGAAACCTCTGCACCCCATGTCACTGGTGCCTACTGCTTGGGGCCTGTTTTTGCCTCCCAGACCACTAGTGTCTATTATTGGGGGACATTTCTGCCCCCCACATCCCCGGTGCCCAGTATTGGGGGAGATTTCTGCCTCCAGATGCACAGTCTTGCCCACACTACCAGCTTGTCCTTCTTGACTGTTACCACCTCCAGCTCCTCAGGCTTTATGATCTCCACTGTGTTTGCCTCCACTTCAGTGTCCTTAGATTGACTGAAACTGGATAGACTGCGGGGCAGCCCCAGGCTCTCAGTCAACCAAGGGAGGTGGAGGGCTCGGGGGCAGAGTCAGCCTGGTTCCGACCCCCCGGGTGTCCTGCCTCCTGACCCCCATTGGGGGCTTCTCCCTCCTGAGGACCCTGACACACATTTTCAGGACACTTTTGTGTCAAAGCAGCAGCCAAGTCCTGGCCTGAGTCAGGCCACTGTGGAATGTCCAAGTGGACTGTCACTGCTCAGGCAGAGTCACAAGTGGAGGGCCAGTGCTGTCACCCCCTTTCCCTCCCTCACCCCTTCCCACTAGCAGGGAAATCCCTCTTATGGCCTCTAAGAACTTGAGCAATCCTTCCTTAGGGCACTGGGAAAAGGCCGGCCCTGTCTGCTTGCAGCACTTTTCTTTGGGTGCTGGCACCATACCCAGGCTTTACTCCTGACTTAGTTCAGGGACCATACCTAGTGGACCTAGGGGGGCCCATTGATCCAACGTCAGCAGTGTGCAAGACTATCACTTTACCTGCTGTACTAATACCCTGCTCCAAGCAGTACTTTTCATTCAGCTTCTTCCCACCTAAATCTCCTTCCTGTAGAGTTGGGCTCCCTTAAAGATGCCCCACTCCCCCATCTGTCCGGCACAGTGCCCAGGGAGATAGCCCCGTGGAACCCGAAGCTTCCACTCCCAAGCACTTTCAGACTTTTCAAGAATGGGCCCCAGGGATATTGCAGGGTTTAAGGTGCTTGCCTTGATGCAGCCCAGCCCTGTTCAAGTCCTGATACTAGGATCTCCTGAGCCCTGCTGAAGAGGAGAGGGGACCTCTGCCCACATTTCCTGCCGGCTAACTTCAGACAGGCTATCCTGGAGAGCAGGAGCTGCCATGAGGCACAGGGTCTGGGAGAGACGAGACAGCCACGGAAATCACCCGGGATGTTCCAGAGGTGGTCTGTCACACTGTTCAACTTAGAAACCTGGGAAAATCCCCCAAATTTTCCTACGTTATTCATATGCTCCAGATCCTTATCTGCACCAAGAAAGCTTGGTCATTTCTTGTTCCATACTCTCCGGTCAGCTGCTCGGTAATACCCCGTCGCCCATCAGATCTGCTGTAAAACTGATCTCTCGCCTTGTGCGGTGTTCAGACTTTGGAGCTGTTCATTCCATTAGCACTATTATCTCATCATGTTCTCCCACTTGCCAAAATGTGCTTTTTTTTTTCCTTTATGGGTCACACCCAGCGATGCACAGGGGTTACTCCTGGCTCATGCACTCAGGAATTACTCCTGGTGGTACTCAGGAAACCATATGGGATTCTGGGAATCAAATCCAGGTCAGCCCCGTGCAAGACAAACACCCTACTCACTGTGCTATCACTCCAGTCCCTGCTGCTTGGTTTTTAGTTAGCTTTAGGCAGAAATTTTGGCAAAGTACGTATGTGTTCATAGTCGTTGAAAACTCAAGATTATATTAGTGCTGCAATTCTCATTTGTGAAACAACAAAACTCACTACCAAGCAGGGGAGAAAGCAAGACAAGACCAAAAGGAAAAAGAGCAACACCCAAGCAGTGGCACCTGGTGCACAGGAGGAGTTGGCAGAGAGCATGGCAGCTGGGTGGCACTGCCACTCGTCCAGTGGAGACAGCACTACCCCAATAGAGTTGTTAAGGCCAGGCCCCAGCATCTCCAGTGGAGACAGCACTACCCCAGTGGAGAGGTTAAGGCCAGACCCCAGCACCTCCAGTGTGCCCTTGGTCTAGAGGAGGCGAGAACTGGCAGGGCAGACAAGGGGCAGGGAGAAAGAGGGGAGCCAGAGCAGGAGCAGGAGTCAGGGGTGGAGGATGCGGAGGGACAGAAGGCAGGCCCCAGATCATTGGCCTAGAGGGCCATGCCAAACTGCAGGAGAGAACAAAGTGCCAATATGACAGCAGACAAGCTGTGACCCTCTGTGAATGGGAGTGGCAGACATTCAAAGTTGGGTAGCTTCCAGAAATGTCTACTGACACCAGGACCACTTGGACAGTCTGACAGAGTCACAGGGAGTCCCCAGGCAGGCAGGTTAGGCAGGGTAACTTGGTACCTACACTCCCAAGAAAAGCCTCGTGGAAACGGTCGCCCCATGACCTCCAAGACAGGGCAACATAGGAAGCAGAGCTCGATGAAGGTATCGGAGGTGCAGCCCTTCCCTGCTTTTGCTGGGCCCGAGAATCCATGGTCTCAGCAGATGCTGGGGGTTCCATATGGAAAACAAGGTTCTCCCTGTTCCCCACTTTAGTATCATATTGGTGTTAGAGCTTCCGACAGAGCTAGAAGCACAAATAAATGTCCACCTTGACACTGTGTATTCCCCCTTTGGAAAATACCCTCTCCAGGCGCCCTCTAATGGCAGTATCATGCCCCTCTGCTGGTAAACTCATGCTAGGAGTGAGCTTCCAGAGACAGCGACAATGTCAGGTAGACCGTGAGGTGTGGCTAGGGATAGGGAAAGATACTGCGCAGGTGTGGGAGGCAGGAATAGTGGTGGGATGCAGCTCAACTGGGAGCAACCCATTGGCCTCAGTTGAGAAGTCATGACCTGCGCCGAGTCAGTGTGGTCGCTCCTGCTGGTCACCTTGTGGTACCCAGCCCTTCCACTCTCTTGAGTCTGTTTTCCTCTAGTGCCAATGATTGACAGGCTTGAACCTCAAAAGATGTGTTTCTCCCTTTGCAAATTGTTCCAGGAAGCAGACCCCCATTTGCCTTTGGGCCAAAGGATCCAGAGACAGGAGGAATCCTCAGTTAGTGTGGACCCGTTGCCCAAGGATTCAAAAACTTGGCCACCTTCTTCAGGATGACCCTGGCTCTGGACTTAAGGAAATCCTTGTTGGAGCCCTGGAATGCACCATCCTGCAGTCTGTAGATGATTCGGTCCTAGTGTTAGAAGCCAAGAGGACTGAAAGAGAGCCTCAGTGGCTCTGCTCCAGCTCTTGGTTGAGGCTGGGCACCACACCTCCTGGAAGAATGAGCATTTAGAAGTGAAAAAAAGAAAAACAAATAACCTAAAAGAAGCCCTCTCAAATCAGCAGTAGGGCTCCAGAGGCATTGAGGTTGATCCTCTTAGTGCCTGAGAAAGGGCACCAGGCTCTAGGTGCCCTGACCCAGGGTAGGGCCATTGGCAGAGGTCTGGGCATACCTGTCTCTGAGGCAGGGGGCTCTGATCTCTCGCTGTGCCACAGAGGTAAACAAACTATCTACCTCCAGGTCCCCATTCAGGGGTGACACTGATGACTAACAAAGGGCCCCAGTGGCTACCAATTGCCCAGATGGCAGAGTCCCTGGGATTATGTGAAAATCCACGTCTAACTTTTGCGACTCTAGATTTTGGTGTGAAAACCCACTCTAACGTTCGCGACCCCAGCCTTTCTGCCTATCGGATGGGACCCCATCCTCTGACTTGCAAGAAGCAGTGGATTAAATCTCTTGCTCAGAACCACTGAACAGTTCAGGAGCAGTTTCCAAGCTGAGTGGCATCCGGATAAAGACCATAAGAAAGAAGCCCTGAACCCTCTGGAAAGGCTAAGAGGGGCGCGCTCGGGGAGGGATAGGGACAAGCGCGAAACATGGTGAGACCCCACGATCTCTATATTTCATATTAAAAATTGAAATTTATTTCTTTGGATTTATTTTTTGATTGGGTTTTTATTTCATGTTTTGAGTTTGTTTCTGCATATATGGATGTGTTGGCAGCTGTGTAACTTTTTTATCCAAATATTTTTTAAAATTTTTTTATTAGTGAAACACCATGAGGTACAGTTATAGACTTACAAATTTTTCTGCTTGGTATTCAGTCACAGAACGATCAAGTAACCATCCCTCCACCAGCGCCCATCCTCCACCACCACGGGTCCCAGCATCCCTCCCACCCCCCCCCCCCCATCCCTCCTCCCACCCTGCCTCTGTGGAAGGGCATTCCCCCTTGTTCTCTTTCTCCTTTTGGGTGCTGTGGTTTGCAAGAGAGGCACTGAGTGGCAATCATGGTTGGTCTATAGTCTACTTTCAGCATGCTTCTCCCACCCTGGGAGGATCCTCCCAACACCCTTTATTTGGTGCTCTCTGCTCTATCTGAGCCTCCTTGGAGGCTGTGTAACTTTTTTACATGCAGAGTACGTGTCTCAATGTTGTTCTGTTTGGGTCATCTCGCCACTCCTAGTACGCAGTATCCCTGCCATGGGGGAACGTCTGCAATTGCTTTGTGTAGCCGCAGAGCCTCATAGTCCCATAGCCCCATTCCTCAAAGGGAAGGGGCAGAGGAGGGGAGAAGGGAGGGGGCAGGAAGGAGGAGGGGGAGAGGAGAAGGGCGGGAAGGAAGAGGGAAGAAAGACAAGATTGGGGTAGATGAATATGATTTTGACAGGGTAGGTAAAAGACGGAATTACAGGTGAGTAAGAATTCTGTTTGACCCTTTTCAGGGGCATGCAGGTGACAGGCTCTAGACATGGTGAATCTCATGTCAAGGGCCACCCACAATCTAGAAGCAACTGCCAACTGCCGGCAGGACCCACCTCGCCCAAGACACATACCCACACGGCCTGGGATGGATCCATTTATTGAAACAAGCTTGGAAATAGAACAGTGACTGTCAGAGAGTGACCCAGCATGCCTCCTTCCTCTCTCCTCTTCTCAATTCATTAGTGCCCAAACAGCCCCCAAAGAGTGTCTAGAACTGGTTGCTCGATGTTTCAAGCTCCCGTTAGCTTCAGGGCTGCCATATGCAGAAACGGGGCTGTGTACTGGGGAGGGAGAGCTCCCACCTCAAGCCCTTGTTTGGCTTTTGAAGCTATCATGACTGAGGTTGGAGTGTGGCCCAGTTTAAATTTCTGCTCCCAACATCCCTGGTGCCTAGAGGTAGGAGACATTTTTGTCCCACTGATCCCTGCGGTCTAGTGTTGGGGGACCTTTCTGCCCCCTTGATCCCTAGGGACTAGTGCTGAGGGAAAGTGGAAGAGTGGGGAGGAGGGAGGAAGGAGGAGGGTGGGAAGAACTGGATCAGGGCTAGATTAGTTGGAATTGAAGAACACAGGGTACATCATCAGGGCAGAAAAAGTGGATTAATGGTGAACAAGTTGTCCAGCAGAACTCGAGTGGACGAACTGGATTCTGGTTATTTGGGGGCAGGTCATTACAGGACCCGGATCTGAGGTCTGCGGCCTCCTGTTCCTCACAGACAGGAACAGGAGGGCCTCTCTGGGTTCTTCACACAATCCATGATCCCGCTCCCTGGGTCTGGACGCCAGACCTTAGTCTCAGACCTTAGTCATCCAGATGCTTAGTCTTCTCACACGCCACCAGCCTGTCCTTCATGACCATCACCTCGAGTTCCATAGAGGTCATGGTCTCACAAACCTCCACTATGTTCACCTCCAACTCCGTGTTCTTCGACACTGGATTGACTATGGGGCACTCCAGGGTCTCAGCCAAGCAAGGAAGTTGGATGCATCTCAGGGGTCCCGCCTGGCTCCACCTCCCATATAGCCCCACCTCCAGATCCCCAACAGGCACTTCTCCCTCCTGGAGACTGACCCCACCACTCACCCTCTTCAGGGTACCCTTGGGATTCCAGCAAGGCTCAGTTGCTCCTGATTTCAGGACTGAGGATCCCCTAAAGATGAAGGCACCTGGTGAGTAGGCAGGTCTAGGACCGGATGTGCCTTCCTGTCCCTGAGCCCCTGCCCACCCCCTCACCTGGGATTCCCTCAGCTCCCTGAAGGTGGCCTCCAGCAGGGCCTGCTGCCTTGTTAGCACCTGCTGCAGCTGGTCCATGATCTGCTTGTGCCTCAGCACCTGCTCAACCTTGGAGCCCAGGTGAGTGGGACATCAAGGTGTGGGGTTGCCGCTATGTGCTGCTTTTGGTACCAGCAGAAGCATTCGAAGCTGCAGGCACTGCACCTTCTGGTCTTGCATGCACATCCCTGTCATGAAAAAGGTCGAAGCCTGTCCAAATCCCAGCCACAACATTCAGGGCCCAGACACTCACACACAGGCCCAAGGAAAATAGCACATGGGGTAACCTGTGCCCTGCACATTCCCCTGGGGGCCTTTCTCCCAAGGCATTAGAGATGGGGCCTACCCCTACCTCGACCCAGCAGCCTCCCCGCTACTAGGACCCTCTCTGTGCAGTGAGGGCCAATCCACACCCCCAAAATCCCTCTAGCCTCTTCTAGATTTTGATACATTATAGTGAGTGGCGTCCTGGCCTGTCCTTCCTCCCACCACCCCAGGCGGGCTCCTACCCTCACAGTGGGTCTCCCCCGGCACCTTCTGTCATTTCTCCATATCCACCTTGTCCTGATTCACTCCCCTTGCAGTTGATCTGGAGTTGGCTCTGCAGTAGCACCTGCTCCTCCTCCTGCTCATTCTCAGAGACCAACACTGGTCAGAGGCCACGTCCTACTGCGGGAGGCCGAGAACCTACTCCTGTTGCTGCCGCAGACACTCACCTGTTAGTCCTGCAGTCCCACCTGTGGGCGCAAGGCTGGGAGTGAGGACAGGCAGCCAGGGCATCCTGCTCCGGGTCCAGGGATGTGGAGGTCAAGTACCGACTGCCAGGCCCAAGGTTGACAGCACTTGGGCAATCTGTCCCCTGTGCAGGCCCCCATGGTATTGCTCCAGTGGCCTAAAAGATGAGACCTCCCTTGACTGGGGACCCTGTCTCCTGTCCTGTGTTCAGGGATCACCCCTAATGTTGCTCAAGGATCCATAGGAGGTGCCAGGAATCAACCCAGGATAGAAATATGCAAAGCAGACACCTCACCACCTGTTCTAGCTTTTGATATATTACATTTCCTTGTTTGTTTCCTTATTTGGTTTTGGAACCACAGCAGGGATCAGTCCCAGCCATGCTCAAGGGACTCTATGGGATGCCAGATATTGAAGTCAGAGAGCCCAAGTGCCCTTCCCGCTCTACTATCTGCCGACCTCTTGTATCTTTTTCAAAATTAAAATTTTAACTTACCGTTGATTTTTCTACATTGCATCCCGAAAGGAATACCAGTTTACAATGGTGCGTGTGAAATTCCCAAATTCTCCAGCGAGTCCCACTGCAATAAGAACCGTCCCTCCCATCTTCCCCCTCCTCTTTTTCGCATACTTGGAGATTTTTGGAGGGACATACCCAGTGTTGCTCAGGCCTCACTCCTGGCTCTGTACTCAGGGACGACTCCTGGTGGGGTTTCGGGATCATATGGGGTGCCCTGGGTCACATCTGGATTGGCTGGTCCACAGGGCAAATGCCCTACCCTCTGGACTACCTCTCTAATCCTGCAAGATAGTTTTCTTGAAGGAAACTTACTCAGTAAGATATGAAGGGAGCACGTGTTCAAAACAGAATCTGGGCTGAAAGAGCTGACCACTCCCCCTAACTTCTAACAGCCAGTAACTGCCTGTACCCCTCATCACTGTTTCTTGTGTGTGTGTGTGTGTGTGTGTGTGTGTGTAATTTATATTTTTAATTTTTTTTTATTTTTATTAGAGAGGCATCCTGAGGTACAGTTGTAAACTTACAAACTTTTGTGTTTGGGTTTCAATTATACAATGATCAAATACCCATCCCTCCACCAGTTCCCATTTCCCACCAACACGGATCCCAGTATTCCCCCTACCCCTCATCCCCCACATCCCACCCTGCCTCTGTGGCAGGGCATTCCCTTTGGTTCTCTCTCTCTTATTGGGTGTTGTGGTTTGCAAAAAAGGCAATGGGTGACAATCATGTTCGGTCTATCTACTTTTAGCCTGCTTCTCTCATCCTGGGAGGATCCTCCCAACACCCTTTATTTGGTGTTCCCTTCTCTATCTGAGCTCCCTTTCCCCCTAGCATGTGTGGCTGGCCTCCAAGCCATGGAGTAAAATTCCTGGTACTAATCTTGGCCAATCTTGGGTGTTAGTCTACTATTTTGTTGCTTTATGTTCCCCAGATGAATGCAATCTTTCTATGTCTATCCCTCTCTTTCTGACTCATTTCACTTAGCGTGATACTTTTCATGTAGTACCACTTGTATATAAATTTCATGACTTCATCTTTTCTAACAGCTACATAGTACTCCATTGTGTAGATGTACCAAAGTTTCTTTAACCAGTCATCTGTTCCTGGGCACTCAGGTTTCTTCCAGTTTCTGGCTATTGTAGAATGCTGCAGTGAACAAACAAGTGCAGATGTCATTTCGACTACACTTTATTGCCTCTCTGGGATATATTCCCAGGAGTGGTATTGCTGGGTCAAATGGAAACTCAATTTCTAATTTTTTGAGAATCGTCCATACTGTTTTCCAAAAGGGCTGAACCAGTCGGCATTCCCAACAGCAGTGAAGGAGGGTCCCTTTCTCGCCACATCCGTGCCAGCACCGGTTGCTTTTATTCTTGTGGATATGGGCCAGGCTTTGTGGTGTGAAATGATATCTCATTGTGGTTTTGATCTGCATCTCCCTGATGATTAATGATGTGGAGTATTTTCTCATGTGCCTTTTAGCCATTTGGATTTCTTCTTTGTGAAAGTTTCTATTCATTTAATCTGCCCATTTTTTTTTAATGGCGTTGGATGTTTTCTTCTTGTGGAGTTCAACCAGTACTTTGTACATCCTTGATAAATCAACCCCTTATCGGATGCGTATTTGGCAAATATCCTTTCCCATTCTGTAGGCTGTCTTTGTATTTTGGTCACTGTTTCTTTTGAGGTGCAGAAGTTTCTTAGTTTAAGATAGTCCCATTTGTCTATCTCCGCTTTCAATTGCTTGGCCAGTGGCGGGAATGACTAAATTTGACAAGAAACAAATGTGAGGTTTGCTCTGACAAAATGGTGACCAAAATCAAATGGCAACCGGCTGAGTGGACAGCCACATTCCTGGAGTCAGAGATCACCTTGTCCCAGGTGAGGAAGAAAGACTTATCACCCACCTGGTGACAGGAAGCCACCAGGCTGCATTCCAGGTTCCTCACCATTGACTCACGAACAGATGACTAGGACCAGACCAAGACAACTTAAAAACCGCTTTGGTCTAACCCAGGGCACGGGTGTACCACTGCCTCACCTGAGGTCCGCCCAGGAGGGCCCCCAGTAAGCTACTTCTACTTCCGTAACTTTATCTGTCTCCTTCGCTCTGTCTGGCCTGGATGGGCTTCCCAAATCTCTCACCGAGCAAGAGAGTAAGGGAGAGCAGTTTGCCCGAGCAGGGATGGAAGAGGCTCACGGGAACGCTCGAACACTGGAGCTTAGAAACTGGAGTCACCACTGTGGGAGCACCTGAGAGCACTAGGCACCACTGTATGTTAGATGAAAGTTGTTACCACAGAATCGAGGTAGCCTGTAAACAACCTACATAATTATGCTGTGACCTGCTAATGCCCGTTTGGGGGTAGCTGGATAGAGCCTGCACACATGGAATACACTAGGATGCTTCCAGCAAATTCTTGGGTGCCACCTGTGTCTGGGTGAGACTCTGTAAGATCCTAAGTGGAAAAACTCCCAAGAGAGTCATTCAATGGGAGAACAGCTCTCCCACCGGCAAGGGGTGAGAGGGGTCAAGCTGCTGATCCCCACACTCTCCCAGCTCCCCAAACCTCAAGGCAAACCTAGACTTGGTGTTTCCAGAGCCCAGGGACCCAGAGGCCGGACACGGGGAGCTAAGCCCAGAGCCCCAGTAGAGGCTGCGAGAGGGTGTGCAGGACATGTGTGAGGTGTGCAGAACCGTGAGAGTGAATGGGCGGCCCCAGGTCCATGGTGCAGGTAGAGGGGCAGGGCTATGACCTGGGCACCGAGGGGTAAACCAGGAGCTGCCTGTGCCTGCCCTGGCCAGCCTTACCAGGAGTGTGACTCCCAGTAGAAATGTGACTGGCAGGAAGGGGCATGGCTGACCAAATTCCTGCAAATGACTGGAACAGGATGGCTCTTCCTTTTGAGGCTTTGCCATCTGGTCTGACACATGGACCTGGACGCACTTCTTGTCACCAGTAGCGTGTCACCCAGCCAAGGCTGTCCCACCAGGTCCAGGCGTGCAGGAACAAAGAGGAGTCAGGGCCTGGTTCCCTATTACATGGGGTCTGACCGTGCTGTGATGGTGGCAGTGGGACTTGTATTACGGAACATGATGGTCCACAAAGAAGTGGGGCGCTATTATCAGGGATCAGCTCCGTACAGACTCGGGGACACTAGAAACATGTTCCATCCACGGCCCCATCCTGCTCCACTGATAACACACTGTCTTCCTGCTGGGGTGGGTGCCATGGAGAGGGACCCTGGTTGAGGGGACAGCACCTTGGACCCACCTGCTGCAGGAGCAATTTCAAGTCTTTTGCCTTGCACGCAGCCAACATGGCCGACCCGAGTTCGATTCCTCCGCCCCTCTCTGAGAGCCCGGCAAGCTACCGAGAGTATCTCGCCCGCATGGCAGAGCCTGGCAAGCTCCCCATGACGTATTCGATATGCCAAACACAGTAACAACAGTCTCCAATGGAGACATTACTGGGCCTGCTGCAGCAAATGGATGATCAAGGGGAGGGCCATCCTGAGAAACCTGATGTGGCCACTAGGGGGCAAAGTGGGGTCTGTCCCTGGTGCCACTGCAGAGAGGAAAGGGGAAACAGGCACCAGGGGCAGGGGAGGACAAGGAGGTGCTGCAGTGGAAGGCAGGGCCCTGGGTGCTGCATCCTGCCCTCCCTCCTGGGGACGCATCCGTGATTGAGACCTTCAACCCTTGGGGTGGACTCTCCTGGGGTCATTGACAGGCTTCACTCAGGGGCAGGCAGGTGACGCGTCTTGGCATGGTGACATGGCCGAGGCTTCCCACAATCTAGAAGCAATTGTCAACTACTGGCCAGACCTGCCCCGCCCAGTGACACACACACCCACACAGGCCTGGGATAGATCCATTTATTGCAACAATCGTGAAAATCAGACAGTGGCAGTCAGGGAGAAAGCCCGCCTTCCTCCTTCCCCTCTTCTCAGCCAGCAATACAAAGTCCCCAAACAGCCCCAAAGAGTGTGTAGAATCCGGTGACTGGATGGTACCAGCGGCCAAGCTTCAGGGCTGTCATGCGCAGAAACAGGACCCCACAATGGGGAGGGGAGAGCTGAGTTGTAACTTCTGACCTCCAAATCATTGTTTGCTAGTGCTGGCGCGATATAACTGCCATCCTGATCCCTCGGATCTTGTGGAGGGGGACATCTCGGCCCCTCCAATACCTGGGGTCTAGTGTGGGGGGACACATCGGCACCCCCCGATCCTGGCGTCTAGTGGTGGGGGGCATCTCTGGCCCCCCAGATCCCTGGCGTCTAGTGGTGGGGAGGCATCACTGGCCCCCCCACCCCTGGCGTCTAGTGGTGGGGGGGCATCTCTGGCCCCCCCGATCCCTGGTGTCTAGTGGTGCGGAGGCATCACTGGACCCCCCATCCCTGGCGTCTAGTGGGGGGGGGCATCTCTGGCCCCCCTAATCCCTGGTGTCTAGTGGTGGGGAGGCATCACTGGCTCCCCCAATCCCTGGCTTCTAGTGGTGCGGGGGCATCTCTGGACCCCGTTGATCCTTGCCCTCTAGTGGGGGGGGGGAATCTCTGGCCCCCCCAATCCCTGGAGTCTAGTGGTGGGGGGGCATCTCTGGCCCCCCCTTGATCCTTGCCCTCTAGTGGGGGGGGGAATCTCTGCCCCCCCCAATCCCTGGCGTCTAGTGGTGGGGGTGCATCTCTGGCCCTCCCTTGATCCTTGCCCTCTAGTGGGGGGGGAATCTCTGGCCCCCCCAATCCCTGGCGTCTAGTGGTAGGGGGGCATCTCTGGCCCCCCCGATCCCTGGCGTCTAGTGGGAGGGGCATCTCTGGCCCCCCCTTGATCCTTGCCCTCTAGTGGGGAGGAATCTCTGGCCCCCCGCCCGATCCCTGGCGTCTAGTGGGGGGGCATCTCTGCCCCCCCCTTGATCCTTGCCCTCTAGTGGGGGGGGGAATCTCTGGCCCCCCCGATCCCTGGCGTCTAGTGGGGGGGCATCTCTGGCCCCCCCTTGATCCTTGCCCTCTAGTGGGGGGGGGGAATCTCTGGCACCCTCGATCCATGGTGTCTAGTGGTGGGGGGGCATCTCTGGCTCCCCCTTGATCCTTGCCCTCTAGTGGGGGGGGAATCTCTGGCCCCCCCAATCCCTGGCGTCTAGTGGTGGGGGGGGCATCTCTTACCCCCCCTTGATCCTTGCCCTCTAGTGGGGGGGGAATCTCTGGCCCCCCCGATCCCTGGCGTCTAGTGGGGAGGCATCTCTGGACCCCCTTGATCCTTGCCCTCTAGTGGGGGGGGAATCTCTGGCCCCCCCCGATCCCTGGCGTCTAGTGGGGGGGCATCTCTGGCCTCCCCTTGATCCTTGCCCTCTAGTGGGGGGGGAATCTCTGGCCCCCCCCGATCCCTGGTGTCTAGTGGTGGGGGGGCATCTCTGGTCCCCCCTTGATCCTTGCCCTCTAGTGGGGGGGAATCTCTGGCCCCCCCAATCCCTGGCGTCTAGTGGTAGGGGGGCATCTCTGGCCCCCCCTTGATCCTTGCCCTCTAGTGGGGGGGGAATCTCTGGCCCCCCCCGATCCCTGGTGTCTAGTGGTGGGGGGGCATCTCTGGTCCCCCCTTGATCCTTGCCCTCTAGTGGGGGGGAATCTCTGGCCCCCCCAATCCCTGGCGTCTAGTGGTGGGGGGGCATCTCTGGCCCCCCCTTGATCCTTGCCCTCTAGTGGGGGGGGAATCTCTGGCCCCTCCGATCCCTGGTGTCTAGTGGTGGGGGGGCATCTCTGGCCCCCCCTTGATCCTTGCCCTCTAGTGGGGGGGAATCTCTGGCCCCCCGATCCCTGGCGTCTAGTGGGGGGGGCATCCCTGGCCCCACTTTGATCCTTTCCCTCTAGTGGGGGAGGGAATCTCTGCCCCCCCCCTCCCTGGCGTCTAGTGGGGGGGCATCTCTGGCACCCCCATTTCCTGGGGTCTAGTGGAGGGGGAAACTGTGCCCCCGTATCCCTGGGGTGCCTTGGGGTGGGGACATTTCTTACCCCACATCTCGGGGTCTAGTGGATGGAGACTTTACTGTGCCCCTGATCTCCCGTTTCTTGAGATGGAGAATAGTTGTGGTTTTGCCCTGATCCCTGGTCTTGCAGTGAGGGATATCCCTGGTTCTAGTGGAGGGAGAAGAGCAAAGGGCAGAGGAAGAAGGCAGAACTCGGGTGGCGTGGGGAGGACGGGGCTGGGCTAGATCAATTGCGTGAGAGCGGCAGGGTGCGTCGGTGCAGTAAAATCGAGGTGTCAGCTGGGTGTCAGGCTGCCAGTGGAGCTCTTGCTGACCAGCTGCGTTTTCTGAATTTTCGGCGGGTCATTACAGGACCTGGGTCCGATGACGGTGGACTCCTCTTCCTTAAGGACAGCAACAGGAGCGTCTCTGGATCTCACACAGGCCATGGTCCCTGCCCCCTGGGACTTGACTGACTCCTCCAGCTCCTGGACTCTGGCACTCCTCCTGCCTGGCCTCCTGTGCCTCCTCCTTCTCTGTGGCCTCCAGCTCCTCACGTTTTGTGTCCAGGAGCACCTGTGTGTTGTTCGTCTCCACGCCAATCCCTTTGGAGTGGATGGGATGTGGGGCAGCATGAGGGTCTCAACCAAGGAAGGGAGGTGGGGGGCTGGGGGTGGGGCCGCCTGGCTCCCCTCCCCAGTAGCCCCGCCCTCTGACCCACAGGGGCTTCTCCCTGTCACTCACCCTTTTCCGGGACTCCTTTTCACTTTACCAGGTTCTGCAGCTGCTGTTTCTGCTGCTGAGTCCCACAGAAGAGCACCTGGGGTGAAGGCACTAGCTGAGGAGGCAGGTCTAGGGCCTTCCTGCCCCAGAGCCCGTGGCCCCTCTCTCACCTGGTCTCCCTCAGCTCCCTGATGGCGGCCTCCAGCAGGGCCTGCTGCCTTGGTGGCACCTGCAGCAGCTGGTCTATGGGCTGCTTCTGCCGCAGCATCCGCTGGTTCAGCTGCTCCTCCTTGGAGCCCAGGTGACAGCGGGCATCCAGGTGCTCTTGTCGGCAGCTATGTGCATTTCCAGGTACCAGCAGAATCGGCCCCAGGGAGGCCACTGGCACTGCACCTTTTCGTCCTGCCCTGGCATCTGTGGGAGGTAGGACAGTGTCTGTGAGGACAGGCAGGAGGACCGACTACATCCCAGCCAGGAGATGCAGGGCTCAGACCCTCAGCCACAGGCCCCCATGGCGTCTTTGTCCCAGAGACTAGGAGTTGGGTCTCCCTCTGCCTCGGACCCTGAATCCTACCTGGCAACTGCCAACTCCAGACCCCTCTGTGTAGTGTGGGCCAGTCAGTGCCACCACAGCCCTCAGGGCATTCTGACCTGTCCTTCCTGCCATCACCCAAGGCAGGCTCTTGGCCTCACAGGGGGTCTCACCAGCCCATTTCACAGACCAGGAAAGTCACAGCCCAGAAGACTGAATGGTTATGCCCCAAGAATACCCCAGGGTGGAGGGGAGCTGATGGCCAGCAAACCCCTGCACCCTCTCTCAAAACTCTTCGTGTTCGGCAACTTTTCGTGGGCTCGCAGTGAAGACAAGTTGGAATGATAGGTGATAATTGGAGATGATACTCGTTCAGCTCCAAGACTGCGGAATGTTACCCAGACCCCTTCCACTGTTACAGAGACACAACTCGAGCCTGGCCGGGCTCCCGGCCGGCCACCCCACAGCCCTCAGACTCCAGGCGGCACTGTGCCCGCTTCTCTCACCCCAGCTCAGTGCCCTCAGCCCCCACTCGCATCCGCAGTTGTTCTCCGGGTTCACCCGTTGTTCCTGGAACCTCCTGCCTCCACCTGTCCTTGGAAATGTTGTCAACGATCTGGCTGTTTCAGGGGCACCCAGAGGCCGGTAAACCTGAGAGGAAGCAGACAGTCAAGGACCTCAGACCTTCAACCCCACCCAAACTTCATGGTCCACAGCCCCGACTCTTGGTTCCTCCTGCTCATCTCGGGGGCTGCTCATTTCTCACCGCCATCTGCTGCTCCGGGCCCCTTAAAAAGTGGATTCTTTCCTGCTTTGGACCCACTGGAGCCCTCCTGGCAGTGCTGGCAGGGACACAAGGGACAACTAGAAACAAGCGTTCTATGTCCCGGCCCTAGAGCTCTCTGCATTTTCATGGTCGTAACTTTCTGGGTAGTGGACAGCAGACCCCATCTCCTCTGGCTGCCCGCAGAGCAGGGCACAGGTGCGGAGGGACGGGGAGACTCGCCCTGCTCCTGCTCCCAGCCTTTCTCCCCTGTCACAGTGCCCCATTCACAGGGCCCCTCCTAAACACTCGAAGTCACTCCTCCCCGCCTTGCCCTCCTCAGACATCACAGGCTTCAAGCTCCTGGTGCTGTGCACCAGCCCAAATCACTCTCCCCTAAAAAATGACGCTCTGCCAAGCAATCTTCCGCCTTTATAAGATACACTTGATGTTTTAAAATTCTGTTCTTTCCGGAGGGGCTCTCTGGGGACTCCCATCCCAGAGTCCCGGAGACCCTGACGAGGACAGAGACTGCTGGGGACAAAACTGCCGGAAGACTTGCTGGAAATGGGCCCGGGCTTGATCCTGTGGCCTCGGGGCCATACACTGACCAGTGCAGGGCCAACGCAGGGCCCTTTCTTACCGTCCGTTGCGCTCTGCGAATTTCCAACGATCCCCTAGAGATGACCCCTAAAGGTGACCCGTAGATGGCCCGTAGAAGGGTAAACATCAGGACGTGACCCTTAGATGACCGCTCCAAGGGTCAACAGGGGGAAGGTGTGATGGGGCCACTTCCCCCTCAAGCATCCTTGAGAGAGGGTCCCCGAGGGGCGGGGCCACGAGCTTTTTTATAGGCAGGGAAGGGGGCGTGGCCTCGGGGCTGCAACCCCATTGGCCAGGGAGAAATCTAGAGCTCCCGGGGCAACCTCACAATGAAGGCTGCACCAGCCTCTGCCCTGGTGGGCCTGACGGGCCTCCCCACCCCCACCCGGACCGTCGGGCACTGCCCCCTACCGACGATGGTGGCTTGGAACTCTGTGGGCCCCACGGTGGGCCAGGAGCACTGACCCTTTCGGTCTCCCGTAGCTCTGTCCACGACTTTCTCATTCCCAGAGATCACGTCCCCCCCTGCCCAGGCTGGGGTGCAGCTGCCAGGATTCGCCCCTGAGCACCCCTAGGTCTGGCATGGCTGCTGCTGTGGGAGCCCAGCGAGCCTGGCAGAGGGGCTGTCCTGGTCGCTGTCCCAACTGCCCCTCACTCCAGCCCCTCCCCTTTATCTTCTTGGAGCCCCTGCCCCCTGCCCTGCCCCTCTTCTCTCCTGAAGCCCGCAGAGTTCTTGCTCCCGCCTTATCCGGTGTCCACGTTCTCTCTGTCCTTCTGTCTCTGCTTCCTACCAGACTGGCAGCAGCGAGTTTGTGGGGCCTTTGAGACCCCAGACCCAGTCAGTCCCTGACCAATTCCCCCTGTTGCTCAGAGACTTCTCTTTCTGAGTCCTGGAGGACTCTTAATGACCCCATAGAACCTCCCCACCCCAGCTCTGCCCCTTTCTCTGAGACTCAGTCCATCCTACTGGGAGCTGGACACCAGACTTGGCCTTGGGGAACCTTGATGCTTCTCTGGTGTTGATCCCGGCCTGCTCTGGAAATCCCTCTCAATACACACACTCCCAACTAGGGCCACTAAGCCTGGCCACGCTGCCCTCACGAGTCCTGCAGCCCGAAAGCAACCCCAACTCCCCCATATCGCCCGTGCCCACTATGGCATCCACGAATGCACCTGTCCTCCCTGCCCTGACCACATTCAGGCCCCAGTGGTCTCCGGCTGTGTCCTGTAGCTCTGACATCTCCCCCTCTCACTTTCACTGGGCTGAGAATCAAATTTATCTCTGATGGTGTGTCACAGGGTCACTGTGGGCTTGTGCTGTCTGGGGAGCCTGTGGGAAGTGAAGGATTCCACACTGGGGTGAGGCTCTGGGCAGAGAAAGTCCATCCAGTCCTTGAGAGGTTTGGGAAATACCTGGAGGTTTGCAGGTCCTTTACCTGAGACATGATCTGGCCACTAGGGGGCCGGGCACCCAGGAAGCATTGGGGGCAAGGTGGGAGTTCTTCCCGGTGGGCACTACAAAGGGGGTGTAGACGGAACAGGCACCATGGGCATGGGCATGTCATGTCAGGTTCTGATCCATGGGGAGACCCCCACAGGACAGCTCATGCTTCATCAAGAAGCATGAGCCGTTCCCTGGCAGGACCCACCCACCCAATGCCACACACCCACACAGGCTGGGATGCATCCATTTGTAGAAACAATCTTGGAAACAGGACAGTGGCTGTCAGGGAGACTGATTCAGCCCTCTCCCCTCTCTCTCCTCTGCCACCAATTCATGATCCCCAAAACTGTCCCAGGTAGTGCCTAGAACTCAGTTGCTGACTGTTCCAGCCTCTATCCTTTTCAGGGCTTCCTTTCCCAGAATAGAAAAAGTGCACTGGAGGAGGGGGAGCTCTCGGCTCAGACTTTTGCTTGGTCTGTAGCCCATGAACCGAAGGTTTGAGTGTTGCCTCGTTTTCCCTTGGCCAAGGAGGGGTAGATGGTTGTAGCCAAGTGCCGTTTTGAAAATCGGATGCTCTGAATCAGTGTTTCCTCTAAGCACTGAGATCCTTCCACGTACTGCTTCATTGACCCTCATGGCCTGTGTACATACCTGAGAGGTTTGGGGTTTGTGGGGATCTCTATTTGCTCCAGCCTTTGTGATCAGGAGACCCTGTAGTGCCAGGGAACATTCTTGACCTCATGCATCCCAAGCCTGTACTGAGTCTCCTGAGACTTCTCTCTGGCTTTCTGGACAGAATTTTAACTCAAAAAGTGGAAAATGCCATGGACCATGCAAGGACAGCCCACAAACCGGAAATATCTCAACATTTAGGTGGGAAAGCAGGGGTGAGGAGGCATTCTCCACTCCTCTCTCCTGGGGTATAGTCTAAGGTGGAAGGTGGGAGGTGGTCATTTCTTATTGCTACTCTTTGGACTATTTCTATGGGGGTGAGTATTTCTGCTCCTGGGACTCCTTATTGTGTAGTGTTGGAGGACATGTCTCCTATCTGAGCTCTGTTCTCTGTTGTGGGACATTTCTCCCCCCAGAGCTCTTGTTTCTAGTTTGGAAAACAATTTTCCCCAACATCCCTAGTGTTTTTTTCTGGAGGAAATTTCAGCTCTGCTCATCCCTGGTGCCAAGTAATTGTGAACATTTCTGTCCTCGGAACCCTGCTGTCTATTGTGAGGGGTAACCTCTGCACTCCATGTCACTGGTGCCTACTGCTTGGGGCCTTTTTTACCTCCCAGACCACTAGTGTCTATTATTGGGGGACATTTCTGCCCCCCACATCCCCGGTGCCCAGTGTTGGGGGACATTTCTGCCTCCAGATGCACACTCTTCCCCACACCGCCAGCTTGTCCTTCTTGACTTTTACCACCTCTAGCTCCTTGGGCTTTATGATCTCCACTGTGTTCGCCTCCACTTCAGCGCCCTTGGATTGACTGAAACTGGATAGACTGCGGGGCAGCCCCAGGCTCTCAGCCAACCAAGGGAGGTGGAGGGCTCGGGAGCAGGGTCTGCCTGGTTCTGCCCCCCCGGGTGTCCTGCCTCTTGATCCCCACTGTGGGCTTCTTCCTCCTGAGGGCTCTGACACACATTTTCAGGACACTTTTCTGTCAAAGCAGCAGCCAAGTCCTGCCCTGAGTCAGGCCACTATGGACTGTCCAAGTGGACTGTCACTGCTCAGGCAGAGTCACGACTGGAGACCCAGTGCTGTCACCTCCTTCCCCTCCCTCACCCCTACCACCTAACAGGGAAATCCCTCTTATGGCCTCTAAGAATTTGAGCAGTCCTTCCTTAGGGCACTGGGAAAAGGCCGGCCCTGTCTGCTTGCAGCACTTTTCTTTGGGTGTTAGCACCACACCCAGACATGCTCAGGCTTTACTCCTGACTTAGCTCAGGGACCATACCTAGTGGAACTAGGGGGGCCCATTGATCCAACGTCAGCAGTGTGCAAGACGATCACTTTATCTGCTGGACTAATGCCCTGCTCCAAGCGGTATTTTTTTTTTCAGCTGCTTCCCACCTAAATCTCCTTCCTGTAGAGTTGAGCTCCCTTAAAGATGCCTCACTCCCCCTTCTGTACGGCACCGTGCCCAGGGAGACAGCCCCGTGGAACCCGAGGCTTCCACTCCCGAGCACTTTCAGACTTTTCAAGAATGGGCCCCAGGGATATTGCAGGGTTTAAGGTGCTTGCCTTGATGCGGCCCAGCCCTGTTCAAGTCCTGATACTAGGATCTCCTGAGCCCTGCTGTAGAGGAGAGTGCACCTCTACCCACATTTCTCGCAGGCTAATTTCAGACAGGCTACCCTGGGGAGCAGGATCTGCAATGAGGCACAGGGTCTGGGAGAGACGAGACAGGCACTGAAATCACCCGGGATGGCCCAGAGGTGGTCTGTCACACTGTTCAACGTAGAAACCTGGGAAAATCCCCCGAATTTTCCTACGTTATTGATATGCTCCAGATCCTTCTCTGCACCAAGAAAGCTTGGTCATTTCCTGTTCCATACTCTCCTGTCAGCTGCTTGCTAATACCCCGTCGCCCATCAGATCTGCTGTAAAACTGATCTCTCGCCTTGTGCGGTGTTCAGACTTTGGAGCTGTTCATTCCATTACCACTATTATCTCATCATGTTCTCCCACATTCCAAAATGTGCTTTTTTTTCCTTTATGGGTCACACCCAGCGATGCACAGGGGTTACTCCTGGCTCATGCACTCAGGAATTACTCCTGGTGGTACTCAGGGAACTATATAGGATTCTGGGAATCAAATCCAGGTCAGCCATGTGCAAGGCAAACACCCTACTCACTGTGCTATCACTCCAGTCCCTGCTGCTTGGTTTTTAGTTAGCTTCAGGCAGAAATTTTGGCAAAGTTCGTATGAGTTCATAGTCGTTGAAAATTCAAAGTTATATTAGTGCTTCAATTCTCATTTGTGAAACAACAAAACTCACTACCAAGCAGGGGAGAAAGCAAGACAAGACCAAAAGGAAAAAGAGCAACACCCAAGCAGTGGCACCTGGTGCCCAGGAGGAGTTGGCAGAGATCAGGGCAGCTGGGTGGCACTGCCACTCGTCCAGTGGAGACAGCACTACCCCAGTGAAGTGGTTAAGGCCAGACCCCAGCACCTCCAGTGTGCCCTTGGTCTAGAGGAGGTGAGAACTGGCAGGGCAGACAAGGGGCAGGGAGAAAGAGGGGAGCCAGAACAGGAGCAGGAGTCAGGGGTGGAGGATGCGGAGGGGCAGAAGGCAGGCCCCAGATCATTGCCCCAGAGGGCCATGACATGCTGCAGGAGAGAACAAAGTGCCAATATGACACCAGACAAGCTGTGCCCCTCTGTGAATGGGAGTGGCAGACATTAAATGTTGGGTAGCTTCCAGAAATGTCTACTGACACCAGGACCACTAGGACAGTCTGACAGAGTCACAGGGAGTCCCCAGGCAGGCAGGGAAGGCAGAGTAACTTGGTACCTACACTCCCAAGAAGAGCCTCGTGGAAACGGTCGCCCCATGACCTCAAGACAGGGCAACATAGGAAGCAGAGCTCGATGAAGGTATCGGAGGTGCAGACCTTCCCGGCTTTTGCTGGGCCTGAGAATCCACGGTCTCAGGAGATGCTGGGGGTTCCATATGGAAAACAAGGCTCTCCCTGTTCCCCACTTTAGTATCTTATTGGCGTTCGATCTCCCGACAAAGCTAGAAGAGCTAATAAATGTCCACCTTGACACTGTGGATTCCCCCTTTGGAAAATACCCTCTCCAGGCGCCCTCTAATGGCAGTATCATGCCCCTCTGCTGGTAAACTCATGCTAGGAGTGAGCCTCCAAAGACAGCCGCAATATCTGGAAGCCCATGAGGTGTGGCTAGGGATAGGGAAAGATACTGCGCAGGTCTGGGAGGCAGGAATAGTGGTGGGATGCAGCTCAACTGGGAGCAACCCATTGGCCTCAGTTGAGAAGTCATGACCTGCGCCGAGTCAGTGTGGTCGCTCCTGCTGGTCACCTTGTGGTACCCAGCCCTTCCACTCTCTTGAGTCTGTTTTCCTCTAGTGCCCAATGATTGACCGGCCTGAACCTCAAAAGATGTGTTTCCCCCTTTGCAAATTGTTCCAGGAAGCAGACCCCTGTTTGCGTTTGGGCCAAAGGATCCAGAGACAGGAGGAAACCTCAGTTACTGTGGACCCATTGCCCAAGGATTCAAAAACTTGGCCACCTTCTTCAGGAAGACCCTGGCTCTGGAATGAAGAACATCCTCGTTGGAGCCCTAGAATGGACCATCCTGCAATCTGTAGATGATAAGGTCTTAGTGTCAGAAGCCCAAGAGGACTGAAAGAGAGCCTCAGAGGCACTGCTCCAGCTCTTGGTTGAGGCTGGGCACCAAACCTCCTGGAAGAATGAGCATTGAGAAGTGAAAAAAAGAAAAATAACCCAAAAAAAACCTTTCAAATCAGCACTAGGGCTCCAGAGGCAAAGAGGTTAATCCGCTTAGTGCCTGAGAAAGGGCACCCGGTTCTAGGTGCCCTGACCCAGGGTAGGGCCATTGGCAGAGGTCTGGGCATACCTGTCTCTGAGGCAGGGGGCTCTGATCTCTCGCTGTGCCACAGAGGTAAACAAACTATCTACCTCCAGGTCCCCATTCGGGGTGACACTGATGACTAACAAAGGGTCCCAGTGGCTACCAATTGCCCAGATGGCACAGTCCCTGGAATTATGATGTGAAAACCCACATCTAACTTTCGCAACTCTAGATTAATCCCCTAGCCTTTCTGCCTACCGGATGGGACCCCATCCTCTGACTTGCAAGAAGCAGTGGATTACATCTCTTGCTCAGAACCACTGAACAGTTCAGGAACAGTTTCCAACCTGAGTGGCATCTGGGTAAAGACCATAATAAAGAAGCCCTGAATCCCTCTGGAAAGGCTGGGGGCGGGGGGTGTGCTCCGGGAGGGATAGGGACAAGCGCGAAACATGGTGAGACCCCATGATCTCTTAATTTTCATATTAAAAATTGAAATTTACTTCTTTGGATTTTTTACTGGTTCTTTATTTTATGTTTTGAGTTTGTTCCTGCACATATGGATGTGTTGGTGGCTGTGTAACTATTTTTTTATTCAAGAATATTTTTATTATTTTTTTATTAGTGAAACACCATGAGGTACACTTGTAGGCTTATAAATTTTTTGCTTGGTTTTCAGTCACACAATGATCAAGTGCCCATCCTCCACCAGCGCCCATCCTCCACCACCACGAGTCCCAGCATCCCTCCCACCTCCCTTCCCCCTCCTTTCCCACCCTACCTCTGTGGCAGGGGATTCCCCCTTGTTCTCTTTCTCCTTTTGGGTGCTGTGGTTTGCAAGAGAGGCACTGAGTGGTAGTCATGTTTGGTCTATAGTCTACTTTCAGCATGCATCTCCCACCCTGGGAGGATCCTCCCAGCACCCTTTATTTGGTGCCCTCTTCTCTAGCTGAGCTTCCTTGCAGACTGTGTAACTTCTTTACTTGCAGAGTACGAGTCTCAATGTTGTTCTGTTTGGGTCATCTCGCCACTCCTAGTACGCAGCATCCCTGCCATGGGGGCACATCTGCAATTGCATTGTGTAGCCCCATAGCCTCATAGTCCCGTAGTCCCATTCCTCAATGGGAAGGGGCAGAGGAGGGGAGAAGGGAGGGGGCAGGAAGGAGGAGGGGGAGAGGAGAAGGGCGGGAAGGAAGAGGGAAGAAAGATAAGGTTGGGGTAGATGAATATGATTTTGACAGGGTAGGTAAAAGACGGAATTACAGGTGAGTAAGAATTCTGTTTAACCATTTCTGACTCTTGGGGGGAACACATCACTTTCAGGCAGGTCACTTTGTGCCCTGGGCTGGGTGTCTGCAGCCTCCTTACCTCACGGGCATCACAGTCTGTCTGATCTTCTGCCAACACAATTTGTCTTTGACGGGTTGTTGGCTCAGGTCTGTCTTGGATCTGGGTGTGATTTCCACCTCTAGGTGAGAGGGAGGATGGGGTGTGCATGGGGTGTCTTTAGGAAGGACACTGCCTTCTGGTTCTCACAGAACACTTGGGGTTCCAAGGCGGGTGTAGCCCGTAGGATGGCGGGGATCAAACCCAGATCAGCCACGTGCAAAGCAACAACCTACCACTGTACTATCGTTCAAGCCCTTGAATTTCTTCTTGGAGGAAGTTTCTGTTCATTATTCCTCTCTGCATTTGTTTGATGGGGTTGGGAGATATTTTTTTTGTAAAGTTCTACCAATGTGCTATATAACTTGGATATTAGCCTTTTCTCAGCTAGGTATTGGGTAAATAATTTTTCCCATTCTGTGAGCTATCTTTGTAGCTTAGACGCCATTGCCTTTTATTTTTAAAAAAAAAAAAAGCATTAGATTGGTGTATCTTTGATTTTTCTGTTCTCTTTTCATGCTTGATGTTTTGCTGACTTTTTTCAAAATTTTTATTTTGTTTTTATAAAGTTGTTTACAATAATTTATTACATTTAATATTCAAACACCAATTCCACCAGAATTGTACCTTCCCACCACCATATTTTGAATGTTACCACTCCAAATCTTAGAGGTACTCTCCTGGGGTCATTAACATCGTACTCAGGGGCATGCAGATGACAGGCTCTAGACATGGTGAATCCCATGGCAAGGGCCACCCACAATCTAGAAGCAACTGCCAACTGATGGCAGGACACACCTCGCCCAAGACACATACCCACACGGCCTGGGATGGATCCATTTATTGAAACAAGCTTGGAAATAGGACAGTGACTGTCAGAGAGTGACCCAGCATGCCTCCTTCCTCTCTCTTCTCCTCAATTCATTAGTGCCCAACCAGCCCCCAAAGAGTGTCTAGAACTGGTTACTCTGATGTTTCCAGCCCCCATTAGCTTCAGGGCTGCCATATGGAGAAACGGGACTGTGTACTGGGGAGGGAGAGCTCCCACCTCAAGCCCTTGTTTGGCTTTTGGAGCTATCATGACTGAGGTTGGAGTGTGGCCCAGTTTAAATTTCTGCTCCCAACATGCCTGGTGCCTAGAGGTAGGAGACATTTTTGTCCCACTGATCCCTGCGGTCTAGTGTTGGGGGACCTTTCTGTCCCCTTGATCCCTAGGATCTAGTGCTGAGGGAAAGTGGAAGAGCGCGAAGGAGGGAGGAAGGAGGAGGGTCGGAAGAACTGGATCAGGGCTAGATTAGTTGGAATTGAAGAACACAGGGTACATCATCAGGGTAGAAAAAGTGGATTAATGGTGAACAAGCTTGCCAGCTGAACTCAAGCGGACGAGCTGGATTCTGGTTATTTGGGGGCAGGTCATTACAGGATCCGGATCTGAGGTCTGCAGCCTCCTGTTCCTCACAGACAGGAACAGGAGGGTCCCTCTGGGTTCTTCACACAATCCATCATCCCGCTCCCCAGGTCTGGACACCAGACCTTAGTCTCAGACCTTAGTCATCCAGATCCTTAGTCTTCTCACATGCCACCAGCCTGTCTTTCATGAACATCATCTCGAGTTACATAGAGGTCATGGTCTCACAAACTCCACTATGTTCACCTCCAACTCCGTGTTCTTCGACACTGGATTGACTATTGGTAACTCCAGGGTCTCAGCCAAGCAAGGAAGTTTGAGGCATCTCAGGGGTCCCGCCTGGCTCCACCTCCCATATAGCCCCACCTCCAGATCCCCATCAGGAACTTCTCCCTCCTGGAGACCCACCACACTCTCACCCTCTTCAGGGTACCCTTGGAATTCCAGCAAGGCCTGGGGCTCAGTTGCTCCTGATTTCAGGACTGAGGATTCCCTAAAGATGAAGGCACCAGGTGAGTAGGCAGGTCTAGGGCCGGATGCACCTTCCTGTCCCTGAGCCCCTGCCCTCCCCCTCACCTTGGTTTCCCTCAGCTCCCTGAAGGTGGCCTCCAGCAGGGCCTGCTGCTTGGTTAGCACCTTCTGCAGCTGGTCCATGAGCGGCTTGTGCCTCAGAACCTGCTCGACCTTGGAGCCCAGGTGAGTGGGACATCCAGGTATGGGGTTGCAGCTGTGTGCTGCTTTTGATACCATTAGGAGCATTCCAGGCTGCAGGCACTGCACCTTCTAGTCTTGCATGCACATCTCTGTCATGAGACAGGGCCGAAGGCTGTCCAGATCCCACCACAACATTCAGGGCCCAGACACTCACACACAGGCCCAAGGAAAACAGCACATGGGGTAACCTGTCCCCTGCACATTCCCCTGGGGGTCTTTCTCCAAAGGCCTAAGAGATGGGGCCTCCCCCTACCTCGACCCAGCAGCCTCCCCGCTACTAGGACCCTCTCTGTGCAGTGAGGGCCAATCCGCACCCCCAAAACCCCTCTAGCCTCTTCTAGATTTTGATACATTATAGTGGGTGGCGTCCTGGCCTGTCCTTCCTCCCACCACCCCAGGCGGGCTCCTACCCTCACAGTGGGTCTCCCCGGCACCTTCTTTCATTTCTCCATATCCACCTTGTCCTGATTCACTCCCCTTGCAGCCGATCCGGAGCTGGCTCTGCAGTAGCACCTGCTCCTCCTCCTGCTCATTCTCAGAGACTGACACTGGTCAGAGGCCACGTCCTACTGCGGGAGGCCGAGAACCTACTCCTCTTGCTGCTGCAGACACTCACCTGTTTGTCCTGCAGTCCCACCTGTGGGCGCAAGGCTGGGAGTGAGGACAGGCAGCCAGGGCATCCTGCTCTGGGTCCAGGGATGTGGAGGTCAAGCACCGACTCCCAGGCCCAAGGCTGGCAGCGCCTGGGCAATCTGTGCCCTGCACAGGCCCCCATGGTCTTGCTCCAGGGGCCTAAGAGGTGAGACCTCCCTTGACTGGGGACCCTGTCTCCTGTCCTGTGCTCAGGGATCACCCCGAATGGTGCTCAAGGATCCATAGGAGGTGCCAGGAATCAGCCCAGGATAGAAGCATGCAAAACAGACACCTCACCACCTGTTCTAGCTTTTGATATATTACATTTCCTTGTTTGTTTGCTTCTTTGGTTTTGGAACCACAGCAGGGATCAGTCCCAGTCATGCTTAAGGGCCTCTATGGGACGCCAGATATTGAAGTCAGATAACCCAAATGCCCTTCCCGCTCTACTATCTCCCGGCCTCTTTTATCTTTTTCAAAATAAAAATTTTAACTTTCCGTTGATTTTTCTACACTGCATCCCAAAAGGAATACCAGTTTCCAATGGTGCGTGTGAAATTCCCAAATGCTCCAGTGAGTCCTACTGCAATCAGAACCGCCCGTTCCACTCTTCCCCCTCCTCTTTTTGCTATACTTGGACATTTTTGGAGGGACATACCCAGTGTTGCTCAGGCCTCACTCCTGGCTCTGTACTCAGGGATGACTCCTGCTGGGGCTTCGGGATCATATGGGGTGCCCGGGGTCACATCTGAATTGGATGGTCCACAAGGCAAATGCCCTTCCCTCTGGACCACCCCTCCAATCCTGCAAGATAGTTTTCTTGAAAAAAACTTACTCAGTAAGATGTGAAGGGAGGACGTGTTCAAAAGAGCATGTGGGCTGAAAGAGCTGACCATTCCCCCTAACTTCTAAAGGCCAGTAACTGCCTGTACCTGTCAATCACAAACTGCCACTAGGGAAGGTCCCTTGGGCCTGTCCCCCACCCCCATCTCTGTACCCCGAGAGTCCTCTGCAGGTCCCCTGCAGCATTTTCCCACTTCCATATCTAATGCAAATGAAATTTGTTTGCCATTTATAAATGCCCATACAGAGTTTCCCCTTAAAGTCAATGAAATAATCATTTTTAAAAAAGAGATTAAGGAATGACATGTTGAATGGTGCTCAAAGCAGGACACATTTGAACCACTGATCTACTCATCATGCACTGTCTCCAAACTCAAGTCCAGCATCACATTTCCACAATTCTATAAAGATCCCAGTGCCTCAGCTGAGCTCTGGATTTCACCTCAGAAATTCACCTCATCTAATTCTATAAATCCAAATATAAGCCATTCTCCTATTAAACTTTTTTTCATTGAATGGATGTGAGATAGACCCTTACAAAGCTGTTCATGATTAGGCTTCAGTCATCATTGTTCACCCATCCCTCCACCAGTGTACATTTCCCACCTCCAATGTCTCCAGTTTCCCTCCCATCACCCGCCCACCCACCTCTCCACCCAGGCCAGCCTTTTTTTAAAAATTTTTATTAGTGAAACACCATAAGGTACAGTTATAGACTTACAAATTTTTGTGTTTGGATTTCAGTTATACAATGATCGAGACCCATCCCTCCACCAGTGCCCATTCTCCACCACCACGGATCCCAGTATCCCGCCCACCCCCCATTCCCCCCATCCCACTCTGGCTCTGTGGCAGGGCATTCCCTTTTGTTCTCTCTCTCCTTTTGGGTGCTGTGGTTTGCAAAAGAGGCATTGAGTGGCATTCATGTTTGGTCTATAGTCTACTTTCAGCATGCTTCTCCCATCCAGGCAGGACCCTCCCAACACCCTTTACTTGGTGCTCCCTTCCCTATCTGAGCTGCCTTTTCTTCCAGCATGTGTGGCTGACCTCCAAGCCATGGAGCAAACCTCCTGGTACTTATCGAGACTATTCTTGGGTGTTAGTCTCCTATTTTGTTACTTTATATTCTACAGATGAATGCAGTCTTTCTATGTCTGTCCCTCTCTTTCCGACTCATTTCACTTAGCATGGTACTTTCCATGTAGTACCACTTGTATGTAAATTTCATGAATTCATCCTTTCTAACAGCTGCATTGTATTCCATTGTGTAGATGTACCAAAGTTTCTTTAACTGTTGCCTACTGACCAAGTAAAAGAATGCTTGATTTTTCATTCCCCCTTTGTCCTGCTCAAAGCTGGGCAACTTCCCAGGTTTCCGGGCTTTCAGGGATTCCCCACAAAAACCCAAGCAAGGCTGCTATCAATGCGGACAGCCAGGCCATTTCAAAAAGGAATGTCTCAACAACCCCTTGCGGAAGAAGGGGGGATCACCCGGGCTATGTCCCAGATGCAAGAGAGGCAATCACTGGGCAGCCGATTGTCCTCCCCACCGGATAACTTAGGCAATCCACTGCCTCAGGGAAACGGCGGGAGGGGCCTGCCTCGGGCCCTGCAAGCCTTCAGGCAGGAGGCCTATCAGACATCGGGTCAAAGTATCAGCCCACTCCCGATAGCTTCCCTCCCTCTCTCAGGGGCTCCTCAATTCCCAGCTCAGGTCTAGACCTTTATGCCTCTGTCCGGGCGGTACTAACACCACCTATGGGAATTGAAAGTTTGGAGACGGGGGTCTATGGCCCCCTACCGCCCGGAACCACTGGCCTCATTCTAGGGTCAGAAAAGGCTCTCCTGCAAGGATTGCAGATATACCCAGGATCTATCACAGAGAGCTACATAGGACAAATTCATGTCTTGGCAGATTCCCCCCGTGGCATTGTGACAATAGAAAAGGGACAGCTGATTGCACGCCTGCTCCTCCTCCCGACGTGGCAAGGCCCCACCTCGACGTTCTCGGTCCAGGGTCAGACAAACGGAGACTGCTCAGATAATCCAGCCCAAATATTTTGGATTGCCCATATGGCTTCCCGACCACGCTATGCGCTAAGAATCAACTCAAAGGAATTCTCTGGGCTATTAGATACTGGGGCGGATGTCTCAGTGATATCCAGTAAATATTGGCCTGCCAACTGGCCTGCCACAATGGCTACAGCCGTTTTGCAAGGACTTGGCCAAGTCCGACCCAGCCGTAGCACCCAAGTATTGACCTGGGAGGACGCCGAGGGCCATAAGGGCCAGTTCCAGCCTTACATTGTCCCAGACCTCCCCACCAATCTTTGGGGACAAGATTTATCTCAGCTATGGGCGCGGTTCTGTTTACATCACCCAGTCGCTCGCAGACATCGCCAGTCTCCTTTAAGACCATAGCCCATATCACTAGTGACTGCCCATCCTCCGGGCAGGAAAATCCCGTGACTTTAATGACCATTGAGGAACTGGAAAAAACTATCCCTTTTTAATCGGGGCCACTGTCGAGCGGCCTCCCACCCCAATTACCTGGAAATCAGATGATCCAGTCTGGGTGGAGCAGTGGCCCCTACCTAAAGAGAAATTACAGGCCGCACATGCCCTAGTGACTGAGCAATTAGAAAAGGGGCACATTACCCCATCCACATCTCCCTGGAATACCCCAATCTTTGTTATAAGGAAAAGGACCGGCAGGTGGAGATTATTGCAAGATCTCAGAGCAGTCAATGCCACCATGCATCCAATGGGGGCACTGCAGCCAGGGCTCCCCCATCCCTCCGCTATACCAAAGTCCTGGCAATTGTTAGTGATAGATCTTAAAGATTGTTTTTTCAATATTCCATTAGCTCCTAAAGATTGTCAAAGATTTGCCTTCTCTCTACCTTCCCCCAATTTTCAGGAACCCTATCAGTGCTACCAATGGGTAGTCCTTCCCCAGGGCATGACTAATAGTCCCACTATGTGTCAGATATATGTTGCAGCGGTTTTAGCGCCAGTCCGGGCTCGTTTCCCCAAAGTACTTTTGATTCATTATATGGATGACATCTTAGCCGCCTGCCCCACCAAAGACCTGTTACTTCAACTCTATGATTATGTCCAGGTCGCCCTGGAATCAGCAGGCCTTGTAATCTCCCCGGACAAGGTACAGCTCTCCCACCCATACAGATATTTAGGATACACCATAAACAAGGTGGGAATGGTGCCTCAAAAAATACAGTTTGCCACCTCTCATTTAAAGACTCTACACCAGTGGCAACAGTTTTTGGGAGAACTCCAATGGCTCCGACCATCCTTCTCCCTGCCCACGGGAGAGCTCAAACCTCTTTTTGAACTATTGAAGGGGGATTCTGACCCCTCCTCGCCTTGTCAATTGACCCCAGAGGCACAATTGGCTCTTAGAAAAGCAGAGCATGCCTTAGAAGAAATGCAAATACACCATATTGATTACAATCTACCACTACAATTTATAGTGCTTGCTTCAGAGTTTGCCCCAACTGGAGTTTTCTGGCAGATTGGTCCATTATATTGGGTCCACCTCTCAGCTTCCCCCACCCGAACGGTGATTCCCTATCCCACCTTAGTTTCTCAATTACTCTGGAAGGCCAGAACCATAGGGTGTGCACTCTTTGCTAAGGATATGGACATATTGGTCGTTCCCTATTCCAAAGACATGATTAATAATCTGATGCAATATGATGATTCCTGGTGCCTTTTTGTCTGCTCCTTTAAAGGCCAAATTACACAGGCATATCCCAAACATAAACTCCTGCAAAGCTTCAGGATTTGCCCTATTATCTTCCCTCGAATCATAAAGACCACCCCCCTTCCGGGTGCACGGACCCTCTTTACAGATGGCTCTAAGAGCGGTCGAGCCTTAGTGGTTGATGGGCAGGATGTTCACGCCATACAGCTTGCTGAGACCTCGGCACAATTTGCAGAAGTATCTGCTGTATTATTGGCCTTGCGGACATTCCCTAATGAGCCCCTCAATATTTACACTGATAGTGTGTATGTTGCTAATATCTTCCCCCGATTAGAAACAGCACCCCACATAGGTGAGGGCTCGAAAATTTTATCTCAATTACAAACATTGCAACTGTTGATTTGGGCCAGAAAGGACCCCCTCTTTGTGGGTCATATTAGAGGACACTCTGGCCTCCCGGGACCCCTTGCAGAAGGCAATGAACGAGCAGATAAAGCTACCCGCTTTATAATGACATCCCTAGAATATGATAAGGCCATGCAGCTACATAAAAAATTCCACCTTAATGCCCAGTCTCTTCGTTTTCATACGGGTTGTTCCAAAGCTGAGGCTCTCTCCATAAGCACTGTCTGTCCCGCTTGCGCTCCTTATATACATTCCCCATCCCTGGGAGTCAATCCTAGAGGACTGAGAGCAAATGATATTTGGCAAATGGATGTGACCCACACTAATTCATTGGGTAACCGACATTATCTCCATGTCTCGATAGACACACACTCGGGCATGATTTTTGCCTCACTACATGCCGGGGAAAAAACGAAACATGTTATAGATCACCTTACTGCTGCTTTCTCATATATGGGAAATCCCAGGCAAATTAAAACTGACAATGGACCGGCCTATACAAGCCGCGCTTTTCATTCCTTTTGTGAAACCTGGGATATTACACATACAACAGGCATTCCCTATAACCCCCAAGGACAGGCTAACATAGAGCGAGCGCACTGACATCTCAAAACTTACATTTCTAAAACAAAAGAGGGTGAGATCTACCAAGGCTGTCAAGGGCCACAAGCGCTCCTATCCGCAACCTTATTCATTTTAAATTTTTTGCTCCTCGATGACTCAGGCCGCAGTGCAGCCCAACGTCACTTTGCTACTCCGGCTCCCCTTAAAGCAATGGTGAAATGGAAGGATCTGTCCTCAGGAACCTGGCAACCACCAGCAGCAATCCTTGCCAGAGTCAGAGGCGCAGTCTGTGTATATCCAACTAATACAGAAAAACCCATTTGGGTGCCAGAACACCTGGTAAGGCCAATACACGAGCCCCCCGATCATTTGTCCCCCCACAGCTGGGAAAAATAATGAAACTCACCTCCAGGGTACTTAGCCCTGAGACGAGTTTCCTTCTCTTTTTTCCACAGGAACAAAATGACCACAACGATGCTTGTCGCCTGGACCCTCGCTATATTATTAATGAAGGACCCTACCGAAACTCATGCCAATCGACACCAACCATTCAAGCAGACCTGGGTCATAAGGAGTGGAGAGGACCATGAGGATTGGAGTACCACAAGCTGCGACGCAGCACCCCTTAATCAGTGCTTCCCTGACTTATATTTTTCCCTGGAAGACGCCTACCCCTTTCAGGATGGTTTTGAAAGGTCCGGGGCCAGAGCCTCTATGAGACGCAATGGCTTTTTCACCTGCCCCGGGTTCCGGACAGGCCAATGGAGGAGAACTTGCGGTGGCCCTGAATCTTACTATTGTGCCAGCTGGTCTTGCGTAGATTCTAACGATGGCTATTGGAAAGGGTCGGTTGACCACGACCTGGTTAATATTTCTTATGCTGTGCCACTGAGATATGGCTCATATTCTGTACAATACCACCCCCAAATGCTTCTGGTCAAAATCTACTTCACTGATAAGGGACGGTCGGAGACCCGATGGGTCAACCGCCTGAATTGGGGACTTATGTGGTATAGCAGGCCATGGCATGGGGTTATCCTGCAGATCCTCTTAAAAATCGAACCCGTGCAGAAGGTTCCGCTAGGCCCTAACCAGGCACTTGAGGCTCCAAAACCCCCTCTTAAGCCCACCATTACTACCATGGCTGGCCCTAAGACGACACCACCTCCTGTTACAGCCGGCCTATCCATCCCAAAACCCAGTTTTGGCCCAATCATTAACCAGCTCAGGAGTCTTATCGAAGCCACATATCAGACTCTGTATGCTACTGCCCCAAACCTGACTGAAGCCTGCTGGCTGTGCTATAGCCCCACGCCACCGTTTTATGAGTCTATGGGTATTAACGCCTCATACAATGTTAATTACAGAGCCCCTGGAGAGTGGAAGGCCCACCCCCAGGGACTAACCATGACCCAAATTAGCGGTCAAGGGACATGTGTAGGTACAGTCCCTCAAAACAAGAAGGAGTTGTGTGCACAGAATGTGGAGTCCCCGGGATGGAGTAACTCCGCCTGGATCTCACCAAAAATGGGAGCTTGGTGGACCTGTTCACGTTCAGGATTAACTCCCCACTGGCAGGCTCAGTATTTAATGCCTCCCAAGAATTTTGTCTTATGGTTATTGTTGTCCCAAAAATTATATACCACCCTGCTGAGGTACTCCTTGACTATTGGTCCAATTACCCTGATGTCCTGCGTAGGAACCGCAGGGAACCCATATCCGCACTAACCATCGCCACTCTGTTTGGCATAGGCCTGGCAGGTGCCGGCACTGGCATTGCTGCTCTGGTAACCCAACATTCTGGTCTATCTTCTCTAAGAGCAGCTATTGATGAGGACCTGGACCGAATAGAAAAATCTATTAGCCATCTTGAAAACTCCTTGACCTCCCTGTCGGAAGTAGTCTTGCAAAATAGGACGGGGCTCGACTTGCTCTTCCTTAAAAACGGAGGGCTGTGTGCAGCGCTGGGAGAAGAGTGCTGCTTTTACGCCGACCACACGGGGGTAGTCCGAGATTCCATGGCTAAGCTGAGAGAAGGCCTGGAATGGCGTAAAAAGGAGAGAGAGGCTCAGGAAGGGTGGTTCGAGTCTTGGTTTAATCAATCCCCCTGGTTCACCACCCTGATATCTACTATAGCAGGCCCTCTGATCATACTATTACTGATGCTTACATTCGGGCCCTGCATCCTGAGTCGACTTGTCTCATTTGTCAGAGGCCAGATTGGCAGGGTTGATCGGCAAATCACTCAAATTCACTTTATGCAACTGAGAGAAACTAGCAAAGGGCAGCCCTATTCAGAAAGGTATTTCTAATGGGCCTGGGAAGCCTCTTCCTTTATCTGTTGCAGTGACCTGATCCCGTGGCCGGTACCGGAAAACGCAGGAGGAGAAGGAGTGCGGACCGGACCTGTACAGAACCCCCCCGATCACTGAACGAAGAGATCCCCATCACCCCTCTACCCTACCCCTGCCCCTCTTTTCTGAGCCATGCTCCATTCTGGTCAAGCCACACTGGGTCCTGCCTGGTTTGGTAGAAATGTCATCAATCCTCCCCTGTGCCTCCTCGTGGTTAAGGAAGTATGCCCTTGCCCAGGATACCCAATGACGGGCAACTTCTGTCACCGCCGCGCACACCTAAGACAGGGGCTAAAGCATTCTCCCCAATGACGGGTACCACGGCGGAGCGAAGGACGACCTAAGACAGGGGTCCTGGCGTGCCATAATTGGAAAAAAGGGGTGAGATGTGCCTACTGACCAAGTAAAAGAATGCTTGATTTTTCATTCCCCCTTTGTCCTGCTCAAAGCTGGGCAACTTCCCAGTATAGGAGGTTTCAGTTTGGGGGACAAAGCTGGGCAGCTTCCCAGTACATGACGTTTCAGTTTGGGGAAAATGCACCCTCGTAAATGATTTGTAAATGATGTATGAGGAACAGCAGTCTCTATGGATATGTCAAAACTGTAACAAAGCCGGCCGCTCCGACCGGTAGCGTTAGGTCGAAAGGGTCACCAGGTGGCTGACCAACAGTGCATGGCTCTGCCCACTGTGACTGACCAACGGTGCATGGCTCTATTCATCGTCCCATCCACTTTCCCACATCCCATCCCCTTTCCTTTCTTTTGGGTGGGTTGTGGAAACATACTTAAGTCTGTGCCTGTGCTCTGAATAAACGCACGCATTCATGCCATCTCCTGAAAGACGGAACCCTGTGTGACTCGAGTGCTGATTTCACCCTGACGGCCCACCCTGGCTCGGCCCCGCAGCGCCGGACGCGACATTTAACCAGTCATCCGTTCTCAGGCACTTGGGTTTTTTCTAGATATTCAGGTCAGCCTTTTTGGAAGATGTTTTTATTATCTATCTTTCTCTCTGTTTGTTTCTGTCTCTGTCTGTCCCTGTTTCTGCCTTTTCTCTCTCTCTCTCTCTCTCTCTCTCTCTCTCTCTCTCTCTCTCTCTCTCTCTCTCTTTCTCTGTCTCTGTTTATCTTTCTCTGTCTCCCTTTTTGTGGTTTACAATATAGATACTGAAAGGGTATCAGGAATATCCCTTTACCTACTTTTAACACTCAAGGATTTCAAATTTGGACAAAAAATAGAATTGTTGTTTCAGGCACGTTGGCCAGAGGGAGAACTGGAAATGGTCTCTGCTATAGATAACCAGGGAACTGCAGATCTTCAATGACTGACCACAGCCTGGGCCCTGCTCTCAGGGACCAGACAAGTCCTGAAGACCGGGAGGTCTCCCAACCCCAGATAGGGATGGGATGGACACATGCCTGCCAGGACACTCCTACAGAAGAAGAAGGTCCGAGGCCACCTGGGAACACTAAGCTGGCCTGGTTTCTCATCTTCACAATGGCAAGGCCTGGGTAACCATGACATGACATGACAGGTAAAATACTCATAGTATTATATGTGTGTCTCCTGGGTGGCTCACCACAGTCTTGGAAGAACAGAGTGGGGGTCTGGTGTTCTTTGGGAGGTCAGGAACTATGCTCAAGGGCCGCTACTTTTTCTAAGCTGCCGGAGGTCAGAGCTGGCACATGTCCAGCACTCCCCTCACCCTGCCACATTTCTGCCCTAAGAGGAGTCTTCCACCTACCCCGTGACTTTCAGGAAGTGCAAGATGACATGTATTTCCTAGCCCATGGGGAAGTACCTTGTGACCCTGGGGGCTCAGGCACCAAATTTCCAACTGTTGGCTAGTCTTGGGGGAGGACTAGAAGGAAGAAGCCCTCCACGTGCTCCCTCCCCTGCCCCAGGAACAGACCCTTTTGCAAGGTCCCTGAACCCCACGGCTCTCACAGCGGCAGGTGTCATGCCCTAGACTCACCACACTCAGGAACACATAGGGGACCAAGAGAGTGTTGGCAGAAGAGGGAACCTGACTGGTATCCCACTGAGCAGTCAGCCTTGCCCTGGCTGTGTCCCAGGAGCTGCCTGTCAGCGTAGTGCGGAGTGTGAGGATCCCATGGGGGCCTCATCGGGTCTCTGCTGTTTCCTAGCCTGTGACTATTTCTCTCTTGCATCTACAATGTGGGGTCCCCGCCAAACTGACTCTGGAATTTTTATGTGGGGTTGAGGGCATTGATTGGTCTAGGATGTTGACTCCCAAGTTCCAGGTAAAGCCCATATGTTTCCTTTGGTATTTGGCATGTGGTTCAGTGAGGATGTTGGGAATTTTCTACTGTGAAACTATGTAGACAGAAGGGCATCATTTCCCAGACCAGACTACCAGTGAAATGTTAGTTTTTCTCTCCTTGATGGCCTTGGTATTCTCTTGGGCTTCTGACAAAGAGACCCCCACACACACTGTTTGATGCTTGATGCAGTCACAGGTGGGTCCTGATCTCATCCTGGACATTCATCTTACTAAAGTTTCAGTTTCCCAGTGTTTGTCCTTGATTCAAACATTCTCAAATGTGCATCATGTGTAGGGCCTTGGATGGACCTCGGACAGTCACCAGGTGACCCTGATTTGGACAAGGGAAGGCCTAAGGTCCCACATGTGATATGGTCCAGAGTACAGCATGGGACAGTCTCTGGCCAAAAGAATGGTCACAGACCCCTTGGGTCTGGGATAGACAAAATAAAACTGGCCCGAGGACTGGAGTCTGGGGAGTAGGAGCAGATGACATGGGCCAGGAAAAGCCAACAGGTCTGACCTTTCATGCCTGACTTTACATTGAACTAAATTTGAAGCGGCAGATTAAAGGAATCTGTAATTTTCTTACTGAGCTTATGCAAGATGACAGGCAACATTGATGAGAAGCAAATTTCACCATTGCTGTAAACGTTTAACTTAAAGAGGTGAGGAAAGAGAAACATCTGCATCAGCAACTTCTAACCGTGTCCAAGTGTAGAACCGTGGGTCTTCTGGCAGGGAGAGCTGGAGGCATGCTGGGTGTGAGCAGGGCAGGAAACGCTCGGGCACTGAGGGTCTGCCCCAATGGCACTGCTGCCAGCACCTAGACTAGCCCTGGTCTCCTTGGTCACAAATACTAACAGAAATAGAAATGGGGAGTTGTGCTGAGCCCCCAGGGTCGACTCTCTGGTGCACTGAGCTAATACCATGGATTGCCTGAGGCTGCCAAAGCAGATGCAAACTCTGCAGGTACCTGTAGAGACCAGACAGGGGAAGGAGACAGAGTCTGGGTGGGTGGCGGGGTGCGGGGCAGGAATCCTGACAAAGGTCACCAGCAAGTGCAGACCTGGGTGCTAGTTTCATCTTGATTGACAGTTGACCCTTGATGAGCATGGAGTCATTGAGAATATACCCTGGATGATGGGATCATGACGGGGGAGGGGGCAGGGGGAGGATGTGCCTGCTAACTGTGCTCTGCTCCTTTGCCTGAGCAGCCCAGAGGTGAAAAAACATCACCCCATCCCCAGGGCTGATTCTGGTCTCCTCACTGCTCTGTGTGCCCCAGAGGCCAGATGGGGGCTGTGGTGATTGGGAACAGGAAGAGGGTCTCTGACTCAACTGGCCACCCAGGTAGAAAAACACCTTACAGGTCCAGAATGCCATGGGCAGAAAGGGTCCAGAACCAAAGTGAGTCCCTGGCTGCAGTTGTCTTTTCAGTCAATGGGCCCTGGGCCTGCTCAGTGCCCAGCAGGGAGGAAAAGGTGTTTTCTCCAATGAGGACTGAACGCTGCTCTACTCAAACCAGTCGGAGGGGGAGGGGACTTTGAGCCAGTTGAAAGAATGAACTCGAGAAGGGCCAGGGAGCTGGAGGCTGGTCATGCCCAGCCGTGGTCAGGTTTGGTCACTCCTGAGGGCCTCATTGTAGAATGGACATCTCTCAGAGTCAGGCCAGAAATGAGAAACAATCCCAGAGAGTCACTCATCACAGAGCATCACCAGAAGATTAACCTGCAAGTGCTAGTTTGTCAGGATCAGCTGCAGCGGGGTGAGCTAAGGGGGGCTCGCAAATGATTCTGTCTGCCAAGCCTAAGGGAGGGAACCAAGCAGGAAGCAAGAGGCAGAAGTGAAAAACTAGGCAGGACCTCTGAGAGACCCACTCTAGCAGGTGGAGAAGATGGATGAGTCAGGAATCACCAAATTTGACAAGAATCAAATGTGAGGTTTGCTCTGACAAAATGGTGACCAGAACCAAATGGCAACTGACTGAGTGGACAGCAACATTCCTGGAGTCAGAGATCACCTTGTCCCAGGTGAGTAAGATAAGACTTAATGCCCACTTGGTGACAGGAAGCCACCAGGCTTCATTCCATGTTCCTTACCATTGACCCACGAACAGATGACTAGGACCAGACCAAGACAACTTAAAAGCCCCCTGAGTCTAACCCAGGGTGCGGGTGTACCATTGCCTCACCTGAGGTTCAGAGAGTCCGCCCGGGAGCCCCCCAGTAAGCTAGTCCTATTTCCTTAACTTTATTTATATGTCTCTTTCCCTCTGTCTGATCCAGATGGGTTTCCCAAATCTCTCACCGAGCAAGAGACTAAGGGAGAGCAGGTTACCCGAGTAGGATGGAAGGGGCTCACGGGAAGCTCGAACATTGAGCATAGAAACTGGAGTCACCACTGTGGGAGAACATGAGAGAACTAGGCACCACTGCATGTTAGATGAAAGTTGTTACCGCAGAATCAAGGTAGCCTGTAAACAACCTACATAATCATGCTGTGACCTGCTACTGCCCGTTGGGGGATAGCTGGGTAGAGCCTGCACACATGGAATACACTAGGATGCTTCCAGCAAATTCTTGGGTGCCACCTGTCTTGGTGAGACTCTGTAAGATCCTAAAAGGAAAAACTCCAAAGACAGTCGTTCAATGGGAGAACAGCTCTCACCACCGGCATGGGGTGAGAGGGCTCAAGCCGCTGATCCCCACAGTCTCCCAGCTCCCCAAACCTCAAGGCAAACGTGGACTTAGTGTTTCCAGAGCCCAGGGGCCCAGAGGCAGGACACAGAGAACTAAGCCCAGAGCCCCAGTAGAAGCTTCGAGAGGGTGTGCAGGATATGTGTGAGGTGTGAAGATCCATGAGAGTGAACGGGCGGCCCCAGGCCCATGGTGCAGTTAGAGGGGAAGGGCTATGAACTGGGCACCGAGGGGTAAACCGGGACCTGCCTGTGCCTGCCCTGAACAGCCCTACCAGGCTGATCCCAGGTGCCTCCCCGATCCCTGGTTCCCATCCAAGTAGGAATGTGACAGGCAGGAAGGGGCATGGCTGACCAAATTCCTGTAAATTACTGGATCAGGATGGCTCTGCCTTCTGAGGCTTTGCCATCTGGTCTGATACATGAATCTGGACACACTTCTTGTCACCAGTAGAGTGTCACTCAGCCAAGGCTGTCCCAACAGGTCCAGGTGTGCAGGAGCAAAGAGGAGTCGGGGCCTGGTTCTCTATTACATGGGGTCTGACCGTGCTGTGATGGTGGCAGTGGGACTTGTATTAGGGAATCTGATGGTCCACAAAGAAGTGGGGCGCTATTATCAGGGATCAGCTCTGTACAGACTCGGGGACACTAGAAACATGTTCCATCCACGGCCCCATCCTGCTCCACTGATAACACACTGTCTTCCTGCCAGGGCAGGTGCCATGGAGAGGGACCCTGGTTAAGGGGACAGCACCTTGGACTCACCTGCTGCAGGAGCACTTTCAAGTGCTCATCCTGAGAAACCTGATGTAGCCACTAGGGGGCAAAGTGGGGTCTGTCCCTGGTGCACTGCAGAGGGGAATGGGGAAACAGGCACCAGGGGCAGGGGAGGCCATGGAGGTGCTGCGGTGGAAGGCAGGGCTCTGGGTGCTACATCCTGCCCTCCCTCCTGGGGACGCATTCGTGATTGAGATCTTCAACCCTTGGGGTGGACTCTCCTGGGGTCATTGACAGGCTTCACACAGGGGCAGGCAGGTGAAGCGTCTTGGCATGGTGATATGGCCAAGGCTTCCCACAATCTACAAGCAATTGTCAACTACTGGCCAGACCTGCCCCGCCCAGTGACACACACACCCACAAAGGCCTGGGATAGATCCATTTATTGCAATAATCGTGAAAATCAGACAGTGTCGGTTAGGGAGAAAGCCTGCCTTCCTCCTTCCCCTCTTCTCAGCCAGCAATACAGAGTCCCCAAACAGCCCCAAAGAGTGTGTAGAATCCGGTCACTGTATGGTACCAGCGGCCAAGCTTCAGGGCTGTCATGCGCAGAAACAGGACCCCACAATGGGGAGCGGAGAGCTGAGTTGTGACTTCTGACCTCCAAATCATTGTTTGCTAGTGCTGGGGGGATATAACTGCCATCCTGATCCCTCTGACCTTGTGGAGGGGGACATTTCTTCCCTCAGATCCCTCGGACCTTGTGGATGGGGACATCTCGGCCCCTCTGATCCCTCGGACCTTGTGGAGGGGGACATCTCGGCCCCCCCAATCCCTGGCGTCTAGTGTTGCGGGGGCATCTCTGGCCTCCCCGATCAATCGCGTCAAGTGGTGGGGGGGACATTTCTGGCCCCCCCATCCCTGGCGTCTAGTAATTGGAGGGCATCTCTGGCCCCCCCAATCCATGGTGTCTAGTGGTGGGGGGGCATCACTGGCCCCCCGATCCCTGGCGTCTCGTGGTGAGGGGGCATCTCTGGCCGCCCCAATACCTGGCATCTGGTGGTTGGGGGGCATCTCTGGCCCCCCCGATCCCTGGTGTCTAGTGGTGAGGAGGCATCTCTGGCCCCCTCGATCCCTGGCGTCTAGTGTTCGGGGGGCATCTCTGGCCCCCCCGATCCCTAGCGTCTAGTGGAGGGGGGGCATTTCTGGCCCCCCCGATCCCTGGCGTCTAGTGGGGGGGCATCTCTGGCCCCCCCATCCCTGGCGTCTAGTGGGGGGGCATATATGGCCCCCCCCATTCCTGGCGTCTAGTGGTGAGGGGGCATATCCTCCCCCCGTTAATCCTTGCCATCTAGTGGGGGGGAATCTCTAGCCCCCCCTTGATCCTTGCCCTCTAGTAGGGGGGGGAATCTCTGCCCCCCCGATCCCTGGCATCTAGTGGTGGGGGGGCATCTCTGCCCCCCGTTAATCCTTGCCATCTAGTAGGGGGGGAATCTCTGGCCCCCCCTTGATCCTTGCCCTCTAGTAGTGGGGGGAATCTCTGCCCCCCCCCGATCCCTGGCATCTAGTGGTGGGGGGGTATCTCTGCCCCCCCGTTAATCCTTGCCATCTAGTGAGGGGGAAATCTCTGGCCCCCCCAATCCCTGGCGTCTAGTGGTGGGGGGGGCATCTCTGGCCCCCCCTTGATCCTTGCCCTCTAGTAGGGGGGGGAATCTCTGCCCCCCCCGATCCCTGGCATCTAGTGGTGGGGGGGCATCTCTGCCCCCCGTTAATCCTTGCCATCTAGTGGGGGGGAATCTCTGGCCCCCCCTTGATCCTTGCCCTCTAGTAGTGGGGGGAATCTCTGCCCCCCCCGATCCCTGGCATCTAGTGGTGGGGGGATATCTCTGCCCCCCCGTTAATCCTTGCCATCTAGTGGGGGGGAAATCTCTGGCCCCCCCCCAATCCCTGGCGTCTAGTGGTGGGGGGGCATCTCTGGCCCTCCCTTGATCCTTGCACTCTAGTGGGGGGGAATCTCTGCTCCCCCCTGATCCCTGGCGTCTAGTGGTGGGGGGGCATCTCTGCCCCCCCGTTAATCCTTGCCATCTCTTGGGGGGGGGAATCTCTGCCCCCCCTTGATCCTTGCCCTCTATTGGGGGGGAATCTCTGGCCCCCCCCGATCCCTGGCGTCTAGTGGTTGCGGGGCATCTCTGCCACCTTTTAATCCTAGCCATCTAGTGGGGGGGGAAATTCTGCCCCCTCCCTTGATCCTTGCCCTCTAGTGGGGGGGTTAATCTCTGGGCTCCCCTTGATCCTTGCCCTCTAGTGGGGAGGGAATCTCTGGCCCCCCCCATCCCTGGAGTCTAGTGGGGGGGTATCTCTGCCCCCCCTTGATCCTTGCCCTCTAGTGGGGGTGGAAACTCTTGCCCCCCCCGATCCCTGGCGTCTAGTGGTGGGGAGGCATATCTGCCCCCTCCGAATCCTGGCATCTAGTTGGGGGGGCATCTCTGGCACCCCCATTTCCTGGGGTCTATTGGAGGGGGAAACTGTGCCCCCTGATTCCTGGGGTGTCTAGGGGTGGGGACATTTCTTACCCCACATCTCGGGATCTAGTGGATGGAGACTTTACTGTCCCCCTGATCTCCCGTTTCTTGAGATGGAGAATAGTTGTGACTTTGCCCTGATCCCTGGTCTTGCAGTGAGGGATATCCCTGGTTCTAGTGGAGGGAGAAGAGCAAGGGCCAAGGCGGAAGGCAGAACTCGGGTGGCGTGGGGAGGACAGGGCTGGGCTAGATCAATTGGGTGAGAGCGGCAGGGTGCGTAGGTACAGTAAAATCGAGGTGTCAGCTGGGTGTCAGGCTGCCAGTGGAGCTCTTGCTGACCAGCTGCGTTTTCTGGATTTTCGGCGGGTCATTACAGGACCTGGGTCCGATGGCGGTGGACTCCTCTTCCTTAAGGACAGCAACAGGAGCGTCTCTGGATCTCACACAGGCCATGGTCCCTGCCCCCTGGGACTTGACTGACTCCTCCAGCTCCTGGACTCTGGCACTCCTCCTGCCTGGCCTCCTGTGCCTCCTCCTTCTCTGTGGCCTCCAGCTCCTCACGTTTTGTGTCCAGGAGCACCTGTGTGTTGTTTGTCTCCACGCCAATCCCTTTGGAGTGGATGGGATGTGGGGCAGCATAAGGGTCTCAACCAAGGAAGGGAGGTTGGGGGCTGGGGGTGGGGCTGCCAGGCTCCCCTCCCCAGTAGCCCCGCCCTCTGACCCACAGGGGCTTCTCCCTGTCACTCACCCTTTTCCGGGTCTCCTTTCCAGTGTACCAGGTTCTGCAGCTGCTGTTTCTGCTTCTGAGTCCCACAGAAGAGTACCTGGGGTGAAGGCACTAGCTGAGGAGGCAGGTCTAGGGCCTTCCTGCCCCAGAGCCCGTGGCCCCTCTCTCACCTGGTCTCCCTCAGCTCCCTGATGGCAGCCTCCAGCAGGGCCTGCTGCCTTGGTGCTACCTGCAGCAGCTGGTCTATGGACTGCTTCTGCCGCAGCATCATTGTTTCCTGAGCTGGGGAGCCAGTGTCCAGCCACCCAGGTCTTTGGACAGCAGGAGCCCAGGAGGTCCTATTCTGGGGACAGGAACGGACAGGTCCTGGAGAGGGGCTCTCTGGGGACTCCCATCCCAGAGTCCCGGGAGACCCTGACGAGGACAGAGGCTGCTGGGGACAAAACTGCCGGAAGTCTTGCTGGAAATGGGCCCGGGCTTGATCCTGTGGCCTCGGGGCCATACACTGACCAGTGCAGGGCCAACGCAGGGCCTTTTCTTACCGTCCGTTGCGCTCTGCGAATTTCCAACGATCTCCTAGAGATGACACCTAGAGGTGACCCGTAGATGACCCGTGGAAGGGTCACCATCTGGAGGTGACCCCTAGATGACACCTCGAAGGGTCAACAGGGGGAAGGTGTGATGGGGCCACTTCTCCCTCAAGCATCCTTGAGAGAGGGTGCCCCGAGGGGCGGGGCCACGAGCTTTTTTTATAGGCAGGGAAGGGGGCGTGGCCTCGGGGCTGCAACCCCATCGGCCAGGGAGAAATTTAGAGCCCCCAGGGGTAACCTCACAATGAAGGCTGCACCAGCCTCTGCCCTGGTGGGCCTGACGGGCCTCCCCACCCCCACCCGGACCCTCGGGCACTGCCCCCTACCGACGATGGTGGCTTGGAACTCTGTGGGCCTCACGGTGGGCCAGGAGCACTGACCCTTTCGGTCTCCCATAGCTCAGTCCACGACTTTCTCATTCCCAGAGATCACGTCCCCCCATGCCCAGGCTGGGGTGCAGCTGCCAGGATTCGCCCCTGAGCACCCCTAGGTCTGGCCTGGCTGCTGCTGTGGGAGCCCAGCGAGCCTGACAGAGGCGCTGTCCTGGTCGCTGTCCCAACTGCCCCTCACTCCAGCCCCTCTCCTTTGTCTCCTTGGAGCCCCTGCCCCCTGCCCTGCCCCTCTCCTCTCCTGAAGCCCGCAGAGTTCTTGCTCCCACCTTATCCTGTGTCCACGTTCTCTCTGTCCTCTCACTGCTTCCTCCCAGACTGGCAGCAGCCAGTTTGTGGGGCCATGAGCCTCCAGACCCAGTCAGTCCCTGACCAATTCCCCCTGTTGCTCAGAGACTTCCCTTTCTGAGTCCTGGAGGGCTCTTAATGACCCCATAGAACCTCCCCACCCCAGCTCTGCCCCTTTCTCTGAGACTCAGTCTATCCTACTGGGAGCTGGACACCAGACTTGGCCTTGGGGAACCTTGATGCTTCTCTGGTGTTGATCCCGGCCTGCTCTGGAAATCCCTCTCAATACACACACTCCCAACTAGGGCCACTAAGCCTGGCCACGCTGCCCTCACAAGTCCTGCAGCCTGAAAGCAACCCCAACTCCCCCATATCGCCCGTGCCCACGATGGCATCCACGAATGCACCTGTCCTCCCTGCCCTGAGCACATTCAGGCCCCAGTGGTCTGCGGCTGTCTCCTGTAGCTATGACATCTCCTCCTCTCACTTTCGCAGGGCTGAGAATCAAATCCATCTCTGATGGGGGGGCACAGGGTCACTGTGGGCTTGTGCTATCTGGGGTGCCTGTGAGCAGTGAAGGGTTCCACACTGGGCGGAGGCTCTGGGCAGAGAAAGTCCATCCAGTCCTTGAGAGGTTTGGGAAATACCAGGAGGTTTGCAGGTCCTTTACCTGAGACATGATCTGGCCACTAGGGGGCCTGGCACCCAGGAAGCATTGGGGGCAAGGTGGGGGCTCTTTCCGGTGGGCACTACAGAGGAGGTGTAGACGGAACAGGCACCATGGGCATGGGCATGTCATGTCAGGTTCTGATCCATGGGGAGACCCCCACAGGACAGCTCATGCTTCATCAAGAAGCATGAGCCGTTCCCTGGCAGAACCCACCCACCCAATGCCACACACCCACACAGGCTGGGATGCATCCATTTGTAGAAACAATCTTGGAAACAGGACAGTGGCTGTCAGGGAGACTGATTCAGCCCTCTCCCCTCTCTCTCCTCTGCCACCAATTCATGATCCCCGAAACTGTCCCAGGTAGTGCCTAGAACTCAGTTGCTGACTGTTCCAGCCTCCATACTTTTCAGGACTTCCTTTCCCAGAATAGAAAAAGTGCACTGGAGGAGGGGAGCTCTCGGCTCAGACTTTTGCTTGGCCTCTAGCCCATGAACCGAAGGTTTGAGTGTTGCCTTGTTTTCCCTGGGCCAGGACGGGTAGATGGTTGTAGCCAAGTGCCGTTTTGAAAATCGGATGCTCTGAATGAGTGTTTCCTCTAAGCACTGAGATCCTTCCAAGTACTGCTTCATTGACCCTCATGGCCTGTGTACATACCTGAGAGGTTTGGGGTTTGTGGGGATCTCTATTTGCTCCAGCCTTTGTGATCAGGAGACCCTGTGGTGCCAGGGAACGTTCTTGACCTCATGCATCCCAAGCCTGTACTGAGTCTCCTGAGACTTCTTTCTGGCCTTCTGGACAGAATTTTTACTCAAAAAGTGGAAAATGCCCTGGACCGTGCAAGGACAGCCCACAAACCGGAAATATCTCAACATTTAGGTAGGAAAGCGGGGGTGAGCAGGCATTCTCCACTCCTCTCTCCTGGGGTATCGTCTAAGGTGGGGGGTGGGGAGGTGGTCATTTATTATTGCTACTCTTTGAACTATTTCTATGGGGGTGAGTATTTCTGCTCCTGAGACTCCTTATTGTGTAGTGTTGGAGGACATGTCTCCTATCTGAGCTCTGTTTTCTGTTGTGGGACATTTCTCCCCCCAGAGCTCTTGTGTCTAGTATTGGAAAACAATTTTCCCCAAAATCCCTAGTGTTTTTTTCTGGAGGAAATTTCAGCTTTGCTCATACCTGGTGCCGAGTTATTGGGAACATTTCTGTCCCTGGAACCCTGCTGTCTATTGTTACGGGAAACCTCTGCACCCCTTGTTACTGGTGCCTACTGCTTAGGGCCTTTATTTGCCTCCCAGACCACTAGTGTCTATTAGTAGGGGACATTTCTGCCCCCCACATCCCCGGTGCCCAATGTTGGGGGAGATTTCTGCCTCCAGAAGCACAGTCTTCCCCACACCACCAGCTTGTCCTTCTTGACTGTTACCACCTCCAGCTCCTCGGGCTTTATGATCTCCACTGTGTTTGCCTACAATTCAGTGCCCTTAGATTGACTGAAACTGGATAGACTGAGGGGCAGCCCAGGCTCTGAGCCAACCAAGGGAGGTGGAGGGCTCGGGGGCAGAGTCAGCCTGGTTCTGCCCCCCCGCCCCGGGTATCCTGTCTCCTGACCCTCATTGGGGGCTTCTCCCTCCTAAGGACACTGACATTCACAATTTCAGGACACCTTTGTGTCAAAGCAGCAGCCAAGTCCTGGCCTGAGTCAGGCCACTGTGGACTGTCCAAGTGGACTGTCACTGCTCAGGCAGAGTCACAAGTGGAGGGCCAGTACTGTCACCCCCTTCCCCTCCCTCACCCCTTCCACCTAACAGGGAAATCTCTCTTATGCCCTCTAAGAATTTGACGAATCCTTCCTTAGGGCACTGGGAAAAGGTCGGCCCTGTCAGCTTGCAGCACTTTTCTTTGGGTGTTGGCACCACACCCAGACATGCTCAGGCTTTACTCGTGACTTAGCTCAGGGACCACACCTAGTGGATCTAGGGGGGCCCATTGATCCAACGTCAGCAGTGTGCAAGACGATCACTTTATCTGCTGGACTAATGCCCTGCTGCAAGCAGTACTTTTCTTTCAGCTGCTTCCCACCTAACTCTCCTTCCTGTAGAGTTGGGCTCCCTTAAAGATGCCTCACTCCCCCTTCTGTACGGCACAGTGCCCAGGGAGACAGCCCCGTGGAACCCGAGGCTTCCACTCCCGAGCACTTTCAGATTTTTCAAGAATGGGCCCCAGGGATATTGCTGAGGTGAAGGTGCTTGCCTTGATGCGGCCCAGCCCTGTTCAAGTCCTGATACTAGGATCTCCTGAGCCCTGCTGAAGAGGAGAGGGGACCTCTGCCCACATTTCCCGCAGGCTAACTTCAGACAGGCTACCCTGAAAAGCAGGAACTGCCATGAGGCACAGGGTCTGGGAGAGACGAAGACAGGCACGGAAATCACCCGGGATGGCCCAGAGGTGGTCTGTCACACTGTTCAACTTAGAAACCTGGGAAAATCTCCCAAATTTTCCTACATTTTTGATATGCTCCAGATCCTTCTCTGCACCAAGAAACCTTGGTCATTTCTTGTTTCATACTCTCCTGTCAGCTGCTTGCTAATACCCCGACGCCCATCAGATCTGCTGTAAAACTGATCTCTCGCCTTGTGCGGTGTTCAGACTTTGAAACTATTCATTCCATTAGCACTATTATCTCATCATGTTCTCCCACTTGCCAAAATGTGCCTTTTTTTCCTTTATGGGTCACACCCAGCGATGCACAGATGTTACTCCTAGCTCATGCACTCATGAATTACTCCTGGTGGTGCTCAGGAAACCATATGGGATTCTGGGAATCAAATCCAGGTCAGTCGTATGCAAGGCAAACACCCTACTTACTTTGCTATCACTCAAGTCCCAGCTTCTTGGTTTTTAGTTAGCTTTAGGCAGAAATTTTGGCAAAGTATGTATGTGTTCATAGTCGTTGAAAACTCAAAGTTATATTAGTGCTGCAATTCTCATTTGTGAAACAACGAAACTCACTACCAAGCAGGGGAGAAAGCAAGACAAGAACAAAAGGAAAAAGAGCAGCACCCAAGCAGTGGCACCTGGTGCACAGGAGGAGTTGGGAGAGAGCATGGCAGCTGGGTGGCACTGCCACTCATCCAGTGGAGACAGCACTAACACAGTGGAGTGGTTAAGGCCAGACCCCAGCACCTCCAGTGTGCCCTTGGTCTAGAGGAGGTGAGAACTGGCAGGGCAGACAAGGGGCGGGGAGTTAGAGGGGAGCCAGAGCAGGAACAGGGGTCAGAGGTGGAGGATGCGGAGGGGCAGAAGGCAGGCCCCAGATCATTGCCCCAGAGGGCCAGGACATGCTTCAGGAGAGAACAAAGTGCCAATATGACACCAGACAAGTTGTGACCCTCTATGAATGGGAGTGGCAGACATTCAAAGTTGGGTAGCTTCCAGAAATGTCTACTGACATCAGGACCACTTGGACAGTCTGACAGAGTCACAGGGAGTCCTCAAGCAGGCAGGGAAGGCAGGGTAACTTGGTACCTACACTCCCAAGAAAAGCCTCATGGAAACAGTGGGCCCCATGACCCCCAAGACAGGGCAACATAGGAAGCAGAGCTCATTGAAGGTATCGGAGGTGCAGCGCTTCCCTGCTTTTGCTGGGCACGAGATTCCATGGTCTCAGCAGATGCTGGGGGTTCCACATGGGAAACAAGGTTCTCTCTGTTCCCAACTTTAGTATCTTATTGCCATTAGATTTCCCGACAGAGCTAGAAGAACAAATAAATGTCCACCTTGACACTGTGGATTCCCCCTTTGGAAAATACCCTCTCCAGGCGCCCTCTAATGGCAGTATCATGCCCCTCTGCTGGTAAACTCATGCTAGGTATGAGCCTCCAGAGACAGCCACAATGTCAGGTAGACCGTGAGGTGTAGCTAGGGATAGGGAAAGATACTGCGCAGGTCTGGGAGGCAGGAATAGTGGTGGGATGCAGCTCAACTGGGAGCAACCCATTGGCTTCAGTTGAGAAGTCATGACCTGCGCCGAGTCAGTGTGGTCGCTCCTGCTGGTCACATTGTGGTACCCAGCCCTTCCACTCTCTTGAGTCTGTTTTCCTCTAGTGCCCAATGATTGACTGGCCTGAACCTCAAAAGATATGCTTCCCCCTTTGCAAATTGTTCCAGGAAGCAGACCCGTTTGCCTTTGGGCCAAAGGATCCAGAGACAGGAGGAAACCTCTGTCACTGTGTACCCGTTGCCCAAGGATTCAAAAACTCGGCCACCTTCTTCAGGAAGACCATGGCTCTGGACTTAAGAAAATCCTCGTTGGAGCCCTGGAATGGACCATCCTGCAATCTGTAGATGATAAGGTCCTAGTGTCAGAAGCCTAAGAGGACTGAAAGAGAGCCTCAGAGGCTCTGCTCCAGCTCTTGGTTGAGTCTGGGCACCAGACCTCCTGGAAGAATGAGCATTTAGAAGTGAAAAAAAGAAAAACAAATAACCTAAAAAAATCAGCAGTAGGGCTCCAGAGGCATAGAGGTTGATCCTCTTAGTGCCTGAGAAAGGGCACCAGGCTCTAGGTGCCCTGACCCAGGGTAGGGCCATTGGCAGAGGTCTGGGCATACCTGTCTCTGAGGCAGGGGGCTCTGATCTCTCGCTGTGCCACAGGGGTAAACAAACTATCTACCTCCAGGTCCCCATTCAGTGGTGACACTGATGAGTGACAAAGTGCCGCAGTGGCTACCAATTGCCCAGATGGCACAGTCCCTGGGATTATGATGTGAAAACCCACATCTAACTTTTGCGACTCTAGATTTTGATGTGAAAACCCACTCTAACTTTCGCGACCCCAGCCTTTCTGCTTATCGGATGGGACCCCATCCTCTGACTTGCAAGAAGCAGTGGACTAAATCTCTTGCTCAGAACCACTGAACAGTTCGGGAGCAGTTTCTAACCTGAGTGGCATCCTGATAAAGACCATAAGAATGAAGCCCTGAATCCCTCTGGAAAGACTGGTTAGGGGCGGGTGCGCTCGGGGAGGGATAGGGACAAGCGCGAAACATGGTGAGACCCCACGATCTCTTAATTTTCATATTAAAAGGTAAAGGTAAAAGGTAAAGGCCCTCCCGTTGATCGTCGATTTGCTCAAGCGGGCCCAGTAACGTCTCCATTGGAGACTTTGTTGTTACTATGTATGGCATATCGAATACTCTCGGTAGCGAGGGGCAGAGGAATTGAACTCGGGTCAGCCATGTTGGCTGCTTGTAAGGCGACCGCCCTACCACTGTGCTATCGCCTTAGCCCCCGGAGCTTCTCGGCCTTTTGGCTAAGATCAAGTGTAGTATCTGTTCATATTAAAAATTGAAATTTATTTATTTGGATTTATTTTTTAATTGGGTTATTATTTTATGTTTTGAGTTTGCTCCTGCACATATGGATGTGCTGGAGGCTGTGTACCTTTTTTTTTTTTAATCCAAGAATTTTCTTTTTATTATTTTTTTATTAGTGAAACCCCATGAGGTACAATTGTAGACTTATAAATTTTTGTGCTTGGGTTTCAGTCACACAATGATCAAGTACCCATTCCTCTACCAGCACCCATCCTGCACCACCACGGGTCCCAGCATCCCTCCTACCCCCCCAACCCCCTTTCCCACCCTGCCTCTTTGGCAGTGCATTCCCCCTTGTTCTCTCTCTCCCCATTTGGGTGCTGTGGTTTGCAATAGAGGCACTGAGTGGTAGTCATGTTTGGTCTATAGTCTACTTTCAGCATGCAACTCCCACCCTGGGAGGATCCTCCCAGCACCCTTGATTTGGTGCCCTCTTCTCTAGCTGAGCTTCCTTGGAGACTGTGTAACTTCTTTACTTGCAGAGTACGAGTCTCAATGTTGTTCTGTTTGGGTCATCTCGCCACTCCTAGTACGCAGCATCCCTGCCATGGGGGCACGTCTGCAATTGCTTTGTGTAGCCGCAGAGCCTCATAGCCCCATAGCCCCATTCCTCAATGGGAAGGGGCAGAGGAGGGGAGAAGGGAGGGGGCAGGAATGAGGTGGGGGAGAGAAGAAGGGCGGGAAGGAAGAGGGAAGAAAGACAAGGTTGGGGTAGATGAATATGATTTTGACAGGGTAGGTAAAAGATGGAATTACAGTTGAGTAAGAATTCTGTTTAACCATTTCTGACTCTTGGGGGAACACATCACTTTCAGGCAGGTCACTTCGTGCCCTGGGATGGGTGTCTGCAGCCTCCTTACCTCACGGGCATCACAGTCTGTCTGATCTTCTGCCAACACAATTTGTCTTTGACGGGTTGTTGGCTCAGGTCTGTCTTGGATCTGGGTGTGATTTCCACCTCTAGGTGAAAGGGAGGATGGGGTGTGCATGGGAGTCTTTAGGAAGGACACTGCCTTCTGGTTCTCACAGAACACTTGGGGTTCCAAGGCGGGTGTAGCCCGTAGGATGGCGGGGATCAAACCCAGATCAGCCACGTGCAAAGCAACAACCTACCACTGTACTATCGCTCCAGTCTTTGAATTTCTTCTTTGACGAAGTTTCTGTTCATTATTCCTCTCTGCATTTCTTTGATGGGGTTGGGAGATATTTTTTTGTAAAGTTCTACCAATGTGCTATATAACTTGGATATTAGCCTTTCATCACCTAGGTATTGGGTAAATAATTTTTCCCATTCGGTGGGCTATCTTAGTAGCTTAGACGTCATTGCTTTTTTTTTAAATAAAAGTTTTATATTGGTGTATCTTTGATTTTTCTGTTCTCTTTTCATGCTTTATATTTTGCTGACCTTTTTGCAAATTTTTATTTTGTTTTTATAAAGTTCTTTACAATAATTTATTACATTTAATATGCAAACACCAGTTCCACCACCATCGTACCTTCCCACCACAGTATTTTGAATGTTACCACTCCAAATCTTAGAGGTACTCTCCTGGGGTAATTAACAGCATACTCAGGGGCATGCAGATGACAGGCTCTAGACATGGTGAATCCCATGGCAAGGGCCACCCACAATCTAGAAGCAACTGCCAACTGCTGGCAGGACACACCTCGCCCGAGACACATACCGACACGGCCTGGGATGGATCCATTTCTTGAAACAAGCTTGGAAATAGGACAGTGACTGTCAGAGAGTGACCCAGCATGCCTCCTTCCTCTCTCTTCTCCTCAATTCATTAGTGCCCAACCAGCCCCCAAAGAGTGTCTAGAACTGGTTCTCTGATGTTTCCAGCCCCCATTAGCTTCAGGGCTGCCATATGGAGAAACGGGACTGTGTACTGGGGAGGGAGAGCTCCCACCTCAAGCCCTTGTTTGGCTTTTGGAGCTATCATGACTGAAGTTTGAGTGTGGCCCAGTTTAAATTTCTGCTCCCAACATGCCTGGTGCCTAGAGGTAGGAGACATTTTTGTCCCACTGATCCCTGCGGTCTAGTGTTGGGGGACCTTTCTGTCCCCTTGATCCCTAGGGTCTAGTGCTGAGGGAAAGTGGAAGAGTGGGGAGGAGGGAGGAAGGAGGAGGGTGGGAAGAACTGGATCAGGGCTAGATTAGTGGGAATTGAAGAACACAGAGTACATCATCAGGGTAGAAAAAGTGGATTAATGGTGAACAAGCTTGCCAGCTGAACTCAAGCGGACGAGCTGGATTCTGGTTATTTGTGGGCAGGTCATTACAGGATCCGGATCTGAGGTCTGCGGCCTCCTGTTCCTCACAGACAGGAACAGGAGGGTCTCTCTGGGATCTTCACACAATCCATCATCCCGCTCCCCAGGTCTGGACACCAGACCTTAGTCTCAGACCTTAGTCATCCAGATCCTTAGTCTTCTCACACGCCACCAGCCTGTCCTTAATGACCGTCACCTCGAGTTCCATAGAGGTCATGGTCTCACAAACCTCCACTATGTTCACCTCCAACTCCGTGTTCTTCGACACTGGATTGACTATGGGGCACTCCAGGGTCTCAGCCAAGCAAGGAAGGTGGAGGCATCTCAGGGGTCCCGCATGGCTCCACCTCCCATATAGCCCCACCTCCAGATCCCCATCAGGAACTTCTCCCTCCTGGAGACACACCGCACCACTCACCCTCTTCAGGGTACCCTTGGAATTCCAGCAAGGCCTGGGGCTCAGTTGCTCCTGATTTCAGGACTGAGGATCCCCTAAAGATGAAGGCACAAGGTGAGTAGGCAGGTCTAGGGCCTGATGCGCCTTCCTGTCCCTGAGCCCCTGCCCATCCCCTCACCTGGGTTTCCCTCAGCTCCCTGAAGGTGGCCTCCAGCAGGGCCTGCTGCCTTGTTAGCACCTGCTGCAGCTGGTCCATGAGCTCCTTGTGCCTCAGCACCTGCTCAAACTTGGAGCCCATGTGAGTGGGCCATTCAGGTGTGGGGTTGCAGCTGTGTGCTGCTTTTGGCACCAGCAGAAGCATTCCAGGCTGCAGGCACTGCACCTTCTGGTCTTGCATGCACATCTCTGTCATGAGACAGGGTCGAAGGCTGTCCAGATCCCACCACAACATTCAGGGCCCAGACACACACACACAGGCCCAAGGAAAACAGCACATGGGGTTACCTGTCCCCTGCACATTCCCCTGGGGGTCTTTCTCCCAAGACCTAAGAGAGGGGGCCTCCCTATACCTCGACCCCGCAGCCTCCCTGCTACTAGGACCCTCTCTGTTCAGTGAGGGCCAATCCACACCCCCACAACCCCTCTAGCCTTTTCTAGATTTTGATATATTATAGTGGGTGGCGTCCTGGCCTGTCCTTCCTCCCACCAACCCAGGCGGGCTCCTACCCTCACAGTGGGTCTCCCCCGGCACCTTCTGTCATTTCTCCATATCCACCTTGTCCTGATTCACTCCCCTTGCAGCTGATCCGGAGCTGACTCTGCAGTAGCACCTGCTCCTCCTCCTGCTCATTCTCAGAGACCGACACTGGTCAGAGGCCACGTCCTACTGCGGGAGGCCGAGATCTCAGTCTTGTTGCTGTCGCAGACACTCACCTGTTTGTCCTGCAGTCCCACCTGTGAGCACAAGGCTGGGAGTGAGGACAGGCAGCCAGGGCATCCTGCTCTGGGTCCAGGGATGTGGAGGTCAAGCACCGACTCCCAGGCCCAAGGCTGGCAGCGCCTGGGCAATCTGTGCCCTGCACAGGCCCCCATGGTCTTGCTCCAGGGGCCTAAGAGATGAGACCTCCCTTGACTGGGGACCCTGTCTCCTGTCCTGTGCTCAGGGATCACCCCTAATGGTGCTCAAGGATCCATACGAGGTGCCAGGAATCAACCCAGGATAGAAGTATGCAAAGCAGACACCTCACCACCTGTTCTAGCTTTTGATATATTACATTTCCTTGTTTGTTTGCTTCTTTGGTTTTGGAACCACAGCAGGGATCATTCCCAGCCATGCTCAAGGGCCTCTATGGGACGCCAGAGATTGAAGTCAGATAGACTGAAGTCCCACTTCCATATCTAATGCAAATATAATTTGTTTGCCATTTATAAGTGCCCATATAGAGTTTCCCCTTAAAGTAAATGAAATAATTATTTTTAAAAAAGAAATTAAGTAATGACATGTTGAATGGTGCTCAAAGCAGGACACATTTGAACCACTGATCTACTCATCATGGAATGTCTCTAAAGTCAAGTTCAGCATCACACTTCCCCAATTCTATAATGATCGCAGCGACTCAGCTGAGCTCTAGATTTTACCTCAGAAAATGTACTACACGTCTAATTCTATAAATCCAAATATAATCCATTCTCCTCTTAAAAATTTTTTATTGAATCGATGTAAGATAGACCCTTACAAAGCTGTTCATGATTAGGCTTCAGTCATCGTTGTTCACCCATCCCTCCACCAGTGTACATTTCCCACCTCCAATGTTTCCAGTTTCCCTCCCAACACCCTCCACCTCTCCACCTAGGCCAGCCTTTTTTAAAAAAAATTTATTAGTGAAACACCATAAGGTACAGTTATAGACTTACAAATTTTTGTGTTTGGATTTCAGTTATACAATGATCGAGTACCCATCCCTCCACCAGTGCCCATTCTCCACCACCACGGATCCCTGTATCCTTCCCACCCCCCCTTCCCCTCATCTCACCCTGCCTCTGTGGCAGGGCATTCCCTTTTGTTCTCTCTCTCCTTTTGGGTGCTGAAGTTTGCAAAAGAGGCATTGAGTGGCAATCAAGTTTGGTCTATAGTTTATTTCCAGCATGCATCTCCCATCCTGGGAGGATCTTCCCAATACCCTTTACTTGGTGCTCCCTTCCCTATCTGAGCTGCCTTTTCCCCCACCATGTGTGGCTGGCCTCCAAGCCATGGAGCAAACCTCCTGGTACTTATCGTGACTATTCTTGGGTGTTAGTCTCCTATTTTGTTACTTGATATTCTACAGATGAATGCAGTCTTTCTATGTCTGTCCCTCTCTTTCTGACTCATTTCACTTAGCATGGTACTTTCCATGTAGTATCACTTGTATGCAAATTTCATGAATTCATCCTTTCTAACAGCTGCATTGTATTCCATTGTGTAGATATACCAAAGTTTTTTAACCAGTCATCCGTTCTCAGGCACTTGGGTTTTTTTCCAGATATTCAGTTCAGCCTTTTTGGAAGATGTTTTTATTATCTATCTTTCTCTCTGTTTGTTCCTGTCTTTGTCTGTCTCTGTCTCTGCCTTCTCTCTCTCTCTCTCTCTCTCTCTCTCTCTCTCTCTCTCTCTCTCTCTCTCTGTCTTCCTTTTTGTGGTTTACAATATAGATACTGAAAGGGTATCGGGAATATCCCTTTACCTACTTTTAACATTCAAGGATTTCAAATTTGGACAAAAAATAAAATTGTTGTTTCAGGCACGTTGGCCAAGGGAGAACTGGAAATGTCTCTGCTATGGACAACCAGGGATCTGCAGATCTGCAATGACTGACCACACCCTGGGCCCTGCTCTCAGTGTCCAGACAAGTCCTGAAGTCCGGGAGGTCTCCCTACCCCAGATCGGAATGGGATGGACACCTGCCTGCCAGGACACTCCTACAGAGGATGAAGTCCTCAGGCCACCTGGGCTCACTAAACTGGCCTGGATTCTCATCTTCACAATAGCCCGGCCTGGGTAACCGTGACATGACATGACAGGTAAAATACTCATAGTATTAGACGTGTATCTCCAGGGTGGCTCACCACAGTCTTGGAAGAACAGAGTGGGGGTCTGGTGTTCTTTGGGAGGTCAGGAACTGTGCTCAAGGGCCGCTACTTTTTCTTAGCTGCCGGACGTCAGGGCTGGCACATGTCCAGCACCCCCCTCACCCTGCCACCTTTCTGCCCTAAGAGGAGCCTTCCACCTACCCCGTGACTTTCAGGAAGTGCAAGATGACATGTATTTCCTAGCCCTGGGGAAATACCATGTGACCTTCGGGGCTCAGGCACAAAATTTCCAACTGTGGGCTAGTGTTGGGTGAGGACTGGAAGGATGAAGCCCTCCACGTGCCCCCTCACCTGCCCCAGGAACGGACCCTTTTGCAAGGTCCCTGAACCCCACGGCTCTCACAGCGGCAGGTATCATGCCCTAGACTCACCACACTCAGGAAGACACAGGGGTCCCAGAGAGTGTTGGCAGAAGAGGGGACCTGCTTGGTATCCCACTGAGCAGTCAGCCTCGCCCTGGCCGTGTCCCAGGAGCTGCCTGTCAATGCAGTGCAGAGTGTGAGGATCCCATGCGGGCCTCATCGGGTCTCTGCTGTTTCCTAGCCTGTGACTATTTCTCTCTTGCATCTACAATGTGGGGTCCCCGCCAAACTGACTCTGGAATTGATCTTTTAATGTGGGGTTGAGGGCATTGTTTGGTCTAGGATGTTGACTCCCAAATTCCAGGTAAAGCCCATAAGTTTCCTTTGGTTTTCGGCATGCGGCTCAGTGAGGATGTTGGGAATTTTCTGGTGTGAAACTATGTAGAACGAAGGGCGTTATTTCCCAGACCAGACTATCAGGGAAATGTTAGTTTTTCTCTCCTTGATGGCCTTGGTATGCTCTTGGGCTCCTGGCAAAGAGACCCTTGCACAGACACTGCTTGATGCTTGATGCAGGAGTCACAGGTGGGTCCTGATCTCATCCTGGACATTCATCTTACTAAAGCTTCAGTTTCCCAGTGATTTTCCATGATTCAAACATTCTCAAATGTGCATCGCGTGGAGGGCCTTGGATGGACCTCGGACAGGCGCCAGGTGACCCTTATTTGGACAAGGGAAGGCCGAAGATCCAACATGTGATATGGTCCAGAGTACAGCATGGGACAGTCTCTGGCCAAAAGAATGGTCAAGGACCCCTTGGGTCTGGGATAGGCCAAATAAAACTGGCCCCAGGACTGGAGTCTGGGGAGTAGGAGCAGATGACATGGGCCAGGAAATGCCAACAGATCTGACCTTTCATGCCTGACTTTACGTTGAGCTAAATTTGAAGCGACAGATTAAAGGAATCTGTAATTCTCTTACTGAGCTTATGCAAGATGACAGGCAACATTGATGAGAAGCAAATTTCACCATTGCTGTAAACGTTTAACTTAAAGAGGTGAGGAAACAGAAACATCTGCATCGGCAACTTGTTACCGTGTCCAACTGTTGAACCGTGGGTCTTCTGGCAGGGAGAGCTGGAGGCATGCTGGGTGTGAGCAGGGCAGGAAATGCTCGGGCACTGAGGGTCTGCCCCAACGGCACTGCTGCCAGTACCTAGACTAGCCCTGGTCTCTTTGGTCACAAATACTAACAATAATAGAAATGGGGAGTTGTGCTGAGCCCGCAGTGTCGACTCTCTGGTGCACTGAGCAAACACCATGGATTGCCTGAGGCTGTCTGCTTGCAGCACTTTTCTTTGGGTGTTAGCACAACACCAAGACATGCACAGGCTTTACTCGTGACTTAGCTCAGGGACCATACCTAGTGGAACTAGGGGGGCCCATTGATCCAACGTCAGCAGTGTGCAAGACAATCACTTCATCTGCTGGACTAATGCCCTGCTCCAAGCGGTATTTTTTTTTCAGCTGCTTCCCACCTAAATCTCCTTCCTGTAGAGTTGGGCTCCCTTAAAGATGCCTCACTCCCCCTTCTGTACGGCACAGTGCCCAGGGAGACAGCCCCGTGGAACCCGAGGCTTCCACTCCCGAGCACTTTCAGACTTTTCAAGAATGGGCCCCAGGGATATTGCAGGGGTGAAGGTGCTTGCCTTGATGCGGCCCAGCCCTGTTCAAGTCCTGATACTAGGATCTCCTGAGCCCTGCTGTAGAGGAGAGTGCACCTCTACCCACATTTCTCGCAGGCTCATTTCAGACAGGCTACCCTGGGGAGCAGGAGTTGGTACCTACACTCCCAAGAAAAGCCTCGTGGAAACTGTCGCCCCATGACCTCAAGACAGGGCAACATAGGAAGCAGAGTTCGATGAAGGTATCGGAGGTGCAGCCCTTCCCGGCTTTTGCTGGGCCCGAGAATCCATGGTCTCAGCAGATGCTGGGGGTTCCATATGGAAAACAAGGCTCTCCCTGTTCCCCACTTTAGTATCTTATTGGCGTTCGATCTCCCGACAGAGCTAGAAGAGCAAATAAATGTCCACCTTGACACTGTGTATTCCCACTTTGGAAAATACCCTCTCCAGGCGCCCTCTAATGGCAGTGTCATGCCCCTCTGCTGGTAAACTCATGCTAGGAGTGAGCCTCCAGAGACAGCCTCAATGTCAGGTAACTCGTGAGGTGTGGCTAGGGATAGGGAAAGATACTGCGCAGGTCTGGGAGGCAGGAATAGTGGTGGGATGCAGCTCAACTGGGAGCAACCCATTGGCCTCAGTTGAGAAGTCATGACCTGCGCCGAGTCAGTGTGGTCGCTCCTGCTGGTCACCTTGTGGTACCCAGCCCTTCCACTCTCTTGAGTCTGTTTTCCTCTAGTGACCAATGATTGACCGGCCTGAACCTCAAAAGATGTGTTTCCCCCTTTGCAAATTGTTCCAGGAAATAGACCCCTGTTTGCCTTTGGGCCAAAGGATCCAGAGACAGGAGGAAACCTCAGTGACTGTGGACCCATTGCCCAAGAATTCAAAAACTCGGCCACCTTCTTCAGGAAGACCCTGGCTCTGGACTTAAGAAAATCCTCGTTGGGGCCCTGGAATGGACCATCCTGCAATCTGTAGATGATAAGGTCTTAGTGTCAGAAGACCAAGAGGACTGAAAGAGAGCCTCAGAGGCACTGCTCCAGCTCTTGGTTGAGGCTGGGCACCAGACCTCCTGGAAGAATGAGCATTGAGAAGTGAAAAAAAGAAAAATAACCCAAAAAAAACCTTTCAAATCAGCAGTAGGGCTCCAGAGGCACAGAGGTTGATCCTCTTAGTGCTTGAGAAAGGGCACCAGGTTCTAGGTGGCCTGACCCAGGATGGGGCCATTGGAAGAGGTCTGGGTATACCTGTCTCTGAGGCAGGGGGCTCTGATCTCTCGCTGTGCCACAGAGGTAAACAAACTATCTACCTCCAGGTCCCCATTCAGGGGTGACACTCATGACTAACAAAGGGCCCCAGTGGCTACCAATTGCCCAGATGGCACAGTCCCTGGGATTATGATGTGAAAACCCACATCTAACTTTTGCAACTCTAGATTAATTCCCTAGCCTTTCTGCCTATCGGATGGGACCCCATCCTCTGACTTGCAAGAAGCAGTGGATTACATCTCTTGCTCAGAACCACTGAACAGTTCAGGAACAGTTTCCAACCTGAGTGGCATCTGGGTCAAGATCATAATAAAGAAGCCCTGAATCCCTCTGGAAAGACTTGGGGGGGAGGGGCGCGCTCGGGGAGGGATAGGGACAAGCGTGAAACATGGTGAGACCCCATGATCTCTTAATTTTCATATTAAAAATTGAAATTTATTTCTTTGGATTTTTTACTGGTTCTTTATTTTATGTTTTGAGTTTGTTCCTGCACATATGGATGTGTTGGAGGCTGTGTAACTATTTTTTTATTCAATAATTTTTTTATTTTTTTTTATTAGTGAAACACCATGAGGTACAGTTGTAGACTTATAAATTTTTTGCTTGGGTTTCAGTCAGAAAATGATCAAGTACCCATCCTCCACCAGCGCCCATCCTCCACCACAACGGGTCCCAGCATCCCTCCCACCTCCCTTCCCCCTCCTTTCCCACCCTACCTCTGTGGCAGGGGATTCCCCCTTGTTCTCTTTCTCCCTTTGCGTGCTGTGGTTTGCAAGAGAGGAACTGAGTGGTTGTCATGTTTGGTCTATAGTCTACTTTCAGCATGCTTCTCCCACCCTGGGAGGATCCTCCCAGCACCCTTTATTTGGTGCCCTCTTCTCTAGCTGAGCTTCCTTGCAGACTGTGTAACTTCTTTACTTGCAGAGTACGAGTCTCAATGTTGTTCTGTTTGGGTCATCTCGCCACTCCTAGTACGCAGCATCCCTGCCATGGGGGCACGTCTGCAATTGCTTTGTGTAGCCCCATAGCCTCATAGCCCCATAGCCCCATTCCTCAATGGGAAAGGGCAGAGGAGGGGAGAAGGGAGGGGTCAGGAAGGAGGAGGGGGGAAGAGGGGAAGGGCGAGAAGGAAGAGGGAAGAAAGACAAGGTTGGGGGAGAGGAATATGATTTTGACAGGGTAGGTAAAAGACGAATTACGGTTGACTAAGAATTCTGTTTAGCCATTTCTGATTATTGGGGGGAACACATAACTTTCAGGCAGGTCACTTCGTGCCCTGGGATGGGTGTCTGCAGCCTCCTTACCTCACGGGCATCACAGTCTGTCTGATCTTCTGCCAACACAATTTGTCTTTGACGGGTTGTTGGCTCAGGTCTGTCTTGGATCTGGGTGTGATTTCCACCTCTAGGTGAAAGGGAGGATGGGGTGTGCATGGGGTGTCTTTAGGAAGGACACTGCCTTCTGGTTCTCACAGAACACTTGGGGTTCCAAGGCGGGTGTAGCCCGTAGGATGGCGGGGATCAAACCCAGATCAGCCACGTGCAAAGCAACAACCTACCACTGTACTATCGCTCCAGCCCTTGAATTTCTTCTTGGAGGAAGTTTCTGTTCATTATTCCTCCCTGCATTTGTTTGATGGGGTTGGGAGATATTGTTTTTGTGAAGTTCTACCAATGTGCTATATAACTTGGATATTAGCCTTTCATCAGCTAGGTATTGGGTAAATAATTTTTCCCATTCTGTGAGCTATCTTTGTAGCTTAGACGCCATTGCCTTTTCTGTTTTTAAAAAAAAAGCATTAGATTGGTGTATCTTTGATTTTTCTGTTCTCTTTTCATGCTTTATATTTTGCTGACCTTTTTGCAAATTTTTATTTTGTTTTTATAAAGTTGTTTACAATAATTTATTACATTTAATATTCAGACACCAATTCCACCACCATCGTCCCTTCCAACCACCATATTTTGAATGTTACCACTCCAAATCTTAGAGGTACTCTCCTGGGGTCATTGACATCGTACTCAGGGGCATGCAGATGACAGGCTCTAGACATGGTGAATCCCATGGCAAGGGCCACCCACAATCTAGAAGCAACTGCCAACTGCTGGCAGGACACACCTCGCCCAAGACACATACCCACACGGCATGGGATGGATCCATTTATTGAAACAAGCTTGGAAATAGGACAGTGACTGTCAGAGAGTGACCCAGCATGCCTCCTTCCTCTCTCTTCTCCTCAATTCATTAGTGCCCAACCAGCCCCCAAAGAGTGTCTAGAACTGGTTGCTCTGATGTTTCCAGCCCCCATTAGCTTCAGGGCTGCCATATGGAGAAACGGGACTGTGTACTGGGGAGGGAGAGCTCCCACCTCAAGCCCTTGTTTGGCTTTTGGAGCTATCATGACTGAGGTTGGAGTGTGGCCCAGTTTAAATTTCTGCTCTCAACATCCCTGGTGCCTAGAGGTAGGAGACATTTTTGTCCCATTGATCCCTGCGGTCCAGTGTTGGGGGACCTTTCTGTTCCCTTGATCCCTAGGGTCTAGTGCTGAGGGAAAGTGGAAGATCGGGGAGGAGGGAGGAAGGAGAAGAGTGGGAAGAACTGGATCAGGGCTAGATTAGTTGGAATTGAAGAACACAGGGTACATCATCAGGGTAGAAAAAGTGGATTAATGGTGAACAAGCTTGCCAGCTGAACTCAAGCGGACGAGCTGGATTCTGGTTATTTGTGGGCAGGTCATTACAGGATCCGGATCTGAGGTCTGCGGCCTCCTGTTCCTCACAGACAGGAACAGGAGGGTCTCTCTGGGTTCTTCACACAATCCATCATCCCGCTCCCCAGGTCTGGACACCAGACCTTAGTCTCAGACCTTAGTCATCCAGATCCTTAGTCTTCTCACACGCCACCAGCCTGTCCTTCATGACCATCACCTCGAGTTCCATAGAGGTCATGGTCTCACAAACCTCCACTATGTTCACCTCCAACTCCGTGTTCTTCGACACTGGATTGACTATGGGGCACTCCAGGGTCTCAGCCAAGCAAGGAAGGTGGAGGCATCTCAGGGGTCCCGGCTGGCCTCACCTCCCATATAGCCCCACCTCCAGATCCCCATCAGGAACTTCTCCCTCCTGGAGACCCACCGCACCACTCACCCTCTTCAGGGTACCCTTGGAATTCCAGCAAGGCCTGCGGCTCAGTTGCTCCTGATTTCAGGATTGAGAATTCCCTAAAGATGAAGGCACCAGGTGAGTAGGCAGGTCTAGGGCCTGATGCGCCTTCCTGTCCCTGAGCCCCTGCCCACCCCCTCACCTGGGTTTCCCTCAGCTCCCGGAAGGTGGCCTCCAGCAGGGCCTGCTGCTTGGTTAGCACCTTCTGCAGCTGGTCCATGAGCGGCTTGTGCCTCAGAACCTGCTCGACCTTGGAGCCCATGTGAGTGGGACATCCAGGTGTGGGGTTCCAGCTCTGTGCTGCTTTTGATACCAGCAGAAGCATTCCAGGCTGCAGGCACTGCACCTTCTGGTCTTGCATGCACATCTCTGTCATGAGACAGGGCCGAAGGCTCTCCAGATCCCACCACAACATTCAGGGCCCAGACACTCACACACAGGCCCAAGGAAAACAGCACATCGGGTAACCTGTCCCCTGCAAATTCCCCTGGGGGTCTTTCTCCAAAGTCCTAAGAGATGGGGCCTACCCCTACCTCGACCCAGCAGCCTCCCCGCTACTAGGACCCTCTCTGTGCAGTGAGGGCCAATCCGCACCCCCAAAACCCCTCTAGCCTCTTCTAGATTTTGATATATTATAGTGGGTGGCGTCCTGGCCTGTCCTTCCTCCCACCACCCCTGGCAGGCTCCTACCCTCACAGTGGGTCTCCCCCGGCACCTTCTGTCATTTCTCCATATCCACCTTGTCCTGATTCACTCCCCTTGCAGCCGATCCGGAGCTGGCTCTGCAGTAGCACCTGCTCCTCCTCCTGCTCATTCTCAGAGACCAACACTGGTCAGAGGCCACGTCCTACTGCGGGAGGCCGAGATCCTAGTCCTGTTGCTGCCGCGGACACTCACCTGTTTGTCCTGCAGTCCCACCTGTGGGCGCAAGGCTGGGAGTGAGGACAGGCAGCCAGGGCATCCTACTCTTGGTCCAGGGATGTGGAGGTCAAGCACCGACTCCCAGGCCCAAGGCTGGCAGCGCCTGGGCAATCCGTGCCCTGCACAGGCCCCCATGGTCTTGCTCCAGGGGCCTAAGAGATGAGACCTCCCTTGACTGGCGACCCTGTCTCCTGTCCTGTGCTCAGGGATCACCCCTAATGGTGCTCAAGGATCCATACGAGGTGCCAGGAATCAGCCCAGGATAGAAGTATGCAAGCAGACTCCTCACCACCTGTTCTAGCTTTTGATATATTACATTTCCTTGTTTGTTTGCTTCTTTGGTTTTGGAACCACAGCAGGGATCATTCCCAGCCATGCTCAAGGGCCTCTATGGGACGCCAGAGATTGAAGTCAGATAGCCCGAGTGCCCTTCCCGCTATACTATCTCCCGGCCTCTTTGATCTTTTTCAAAATAAAAATTTTAACTTTCCGTTGATTTTTCTACACTGCATCCCGAAAGGAATACCAGTTTACAATGGTGCGTGTGAAATTCCCAAATGCTCCAGTGAGTCCCACTGCAATCAGAACCACCCCTCTAACTCTCCCCCGCTCTCTTTTTGCTATACTTGGACATTTTTGGAGGGACATACCCAGTGTTGCTCAGGCCTTACTCCTAGCTCTGTACTCAGGGACGACTCCTGGTGGGGTTTCAGGGATCATATGCGGTGCCCGGGGTCACATCTGAATTGGCTGGTCCACAAGGCAAATGCCCTTCCCTCTGGACCACCCCTCCAATCCTGCAAGATAGTTTTCTTGAAAAAAACTTACTCAGTGAGATGTGAAGGGAGGACGTGTTCAAAAGAGCATGTGGGCTGAAAGAGCTGACCATTCCCCCAACTTCTAAAGGCCAGTAACTGCCTGTACCTGTCAATCACAAACTGCCACTCGGGAAGGTCCTTTGGGCCTGTCACTCACCCCCATCTCTGTACCCCGAGAGGCCTCTGCAGGTCCCCTGCAGCATTTTCTCACTTCCATATCTAATGCAAATGAAATTTGTTTGCCATTTATAAATGCCCATACAGAGTTTCCCCTTAAAGTCAATGAAATAATCATTTTTAAAAAAGAGATTAAGTAATGACATGTTGAATGGTGCTCAAATCAGGACACATTTGAACCACTGATCTACTCATCATGCACTGTCTCCAAACTCAAGTCCAGCATCACATGTCCACAATTCTATAAAGATCCCAGTGCCTCAGCTGAGCTCTGGATTTCACCTCAGAAAATGTACTACATATCTAATTCTATAAATCCAAATATAAGGCATTCTCCTATTAAATTTTTTTTATTGAATCGATGTGAGATAGACCCTTACAAACCTGTTCATGATTAGGCTTCAGTCATCATTGTTCACCCATCCCTCCACCAGTGTACATATCCCACCTCCAAAGTTTCCAGTTTCCCTCCCATCACCAGTCCACCCACCTCTCCACCCAGGCCAGCCTTTTTTTTAAAAGTTTTTTATTAGTGAAACACCATAAGGTCCAGTTATAGACTTACAAATTTTTGTGTTTGGATTTCAGTTACACAATGATCGAGTACCCATCCCTCCACCAGTGCCCATTCTCCACCACCACGGATCCCAGTATCCCTCCCACCCCCCATTCCCTCCATCCCACTCTGGCTCTGTGGCAGGGCATTCCCTTTTGTTCTCTCTCTCCTTTTGGGTGCTGTGGTTTGCAAAAGAGGCATTGAGTGGCATTCATGTTTGGTCTATAGACGGAGTGCGGAACGGACCTGTACAGAACCCCCCCGATCACTGAACGAAGAGATCCCCATCACCCCTCTACCCTACCCCTGCCCCTCTTTTCTGAGCCATGCTCCATTCTGGTCAAGCCACACTGGGTCCTGCCTGGTTTGGTAGAAATGTCATCAATCCTGCCCTGTGCCTCCTCGTGGTTAAGGAATATGCCCTTGTCCAGGATACCCAATGACGGGCAACTTCTGTCACCGCCGCGCACACCTAAGACAGGGGCTAAAGCATTCTCCCCAATGACGGGTACCATAGCGGGGCGACAGACGACCTAAGACAGGGGTCCTGGCGTGCCATAATTGGAAAAAAGGGGTGAGATGTTGCCTACTGACCAAGTAAAAGAATGCTTGGTTTTTCATTCCCCCTTTGTCCTGCTCAAAGCTGGGCAACTTTCCAGTATAGCAGGTTTCAGTTTGGGGGACAAAGCTGGGCAGCTTCCCAGTACATGACGTTTCAGTTTGGGAAAAATGCACCCTCGTAAATGATTTGTAAATGATGTACGAGGAACAGCAGTCTCTATGGATATGTCAAAACTGTAACAAAGCAGGCCTCTCCGACCGGTAGCGTTAGGTCGAAAGGGTCACCAGGTGGCTGACCAACGGTGCATGGCTCTGCCCACTGTGACTGACCAACGGTGCATGGCTCTATTCATCGTCCCATCCACTTTCCCACGTCCCATCCCCTTTCCTTTCTTTTGGGTGGCTTGTGGAAACATACTTAAGTCTGTACCTGTGCTCTGAATAAACGCACGCATTGATGCCATCTCCTGAATGACGGAACCCTGTGTGACTCGAGTGCTGATTTCACCCTGACGGCCCACCCTGGCTCGGCCCCGCAGCGCCGGACGCGACATTTAACCAGTCATCCGTTCTCAGGCACTTGGGTTTTTTCCAGATATTCAGGTCAGCCTTTTTGAAAGATGTTTTTATTATCTACCTATCTCTCTGTTTGTTTCTGTCTCTGTCTGTCCCTGTCTCTGCCTTCTCTCTCTCTCTCTCTCTCTCTCTCTCTCTCTCTCTCTCTCTCTGTCTCTGTCTCTCTCTCTCTTTGTCTCCCTTTTTGTGGTTTACAATATAGATACTGAAAGGGTATCAGGAATATCCCTTTACCTACTTTTAACACTCAAGGATTTCAAATTTGGACAAAAAATAGAATTGTTGTTTCAGGCACGTTGGCCAGAGGGAGAACTGGAAATGGTCTCTGCTATGGATAACCAGGGAACTGCAGATTTGCAATGACTGACCACAGCCTGGGCCCTGTTCTCAGGGTCCAGACAAATCCTGAAGACCGGGAGGTCTCCCAACCCCAGATAGGGATGGGATGGACACATGCCTGCCAGGACACTCCTACAGAAGATGAAGATCCGAGGCCAACTGGGAACACTAAGCTGGCCTGGTTTCTCATCTTCACAATGGCCAGGCCTGGGTAACCGTGACATGACATGACAGGTAAAATACTCATAGTATTATATGTGTGTCTCCTGGGTGGCTCACCACAGTCTTGGAAGAACAGAGTGGGGGTCTGGTGTTCTTTGGGAGGTCAGGAACTGTGCTCAAGGGCCGCTACTTTTTCTAAGCTGCCGGAGGTCAAAGCTGGCACATGTCCAGCACTCCCCTCACCCTGCCACCTTTATGCCCTAAGAGGAGTCTTCCACCTACCCCGTGACTTTCAGGAAGTGCAAGATGACATGTATTTCCTAGCCCATGGGGAAGTACCTTGTGACCCTGGGGGCTCAGGCACCAAATTTCCAACTGTTGGCTAGTGTTGGGTGAGGATTAGAAGGAAGAAGCCCTCCACGTGCTCCCTCCCCTGCCCCAGGAACAGACCCTTTTGCAAGGTCCCTGAATCCCACGGCTCTCACAGCGGCAGGTGCCATGCCCTAGTCTCACCACACTCAGGAAGACACAGGGGACCCAGAGAGTGTTGGCAGAAGAGGGGACCTGCTTGGTATCCCACTGAGCAGTCAGCCTTGCCCTGGCCGTGTCCCAGGAGCTGCCTGTCAATGCAGTGCAGAGTGTGAGGATCCCATGCGGGCCTCATCGGGTCTCTGCTGTTTCCTAGCCTGTGACTATTTCTCTCTTGCATCTATAATGTGGGGTCCCCGCCAAACTGACTCTGGAATTTTTATGTGGGGTTGAGGGCATTGATTGGTCTAGGATGTTGACTCCCAAGTTCCAGGTAAAGCCCATATGTTTCCTTTGGTATTTGGCATGTGGTTCAGTGAGGATGTTGGGAATTTTCTACTGTGAAACTATGTAGACAGAAGGGCATCATTTCCCAGACCAGACTACCAGTGAAATGTTAGTTTTTCTCTCCTTGATGGCCTTGGTATGCTCTTAGGCTCCTGGCAAAGAGACCCCCCCACAGACACTGCTTGATGCTTGATGCAGTCACAGGTGGGTCCTGATCTCATCCTGTACATTCATCTTACTAAAGCTTCAGTTTCCCAGTGATTGTCCTTGATTCAAACATTCTCAAATGTGCATCACGTGGAGGGCCTTGGATGGACCTCGGACAGGCGCCAGGTGACCCTGATTTGGACAAGGGAAGGCCTAAGGTCCCACATGTGATATGGTCCAGAGTACAGCATGGGACAGTCTCTGGCAAAAGAATGGTCACAGACCCCTTGGTTCTGGGATAGACAAAATAAAACTGGCCCCAGATTTGGAGTCTGGGGAGTAGGAGCAGAGGACATGGGCCAGGAAAAGCCAACAGATCTGACCTTTCATGCCTGACTTTACATTGAACCAAATTTGAAGCGGCAGATTAAAGGAAACTGTAATTCTCTTACTGAGCTTATGCAAGATGTCAGGCAACATTGATGAGAAGCAAATTTCACCATTGCTGTAAACGTTTAACTTAAAGAGGTGAGGAAAGAGAAACATCTGCATCAGCAACTTCTAACCGTGTCCAAGTGTAGAACCGTGGGTCTTCTGGCAGGGAGAGCTGGAGGCATGCTGGGTGTGAGAAGGGCAAGAAACGCTCGGGCACTGAGGGTCTGCCCCAACGGCACTGCTGCCAGCACCTAGACTAGCCCTGGTCTCCTTGGTCACAAATACTAACAGTAATAGAAATGGGGAGTTGTGCTGAGCCCCCAGGGTCGACTCTCTGGTGCACTGAGCTAACACCATGGATTTCCTGAGGCTGCCAAAGAAGATGCAAACTCTGCAGGTACCTGTAGAGACCAGACAGGGGAAGGAGACAGAGTCTGGGTGGGGAGGCGGGGTGCGGTGCAGGAATCCTGACAAAGGTCACCAGCAAGTGCAGACCAGGGTGCTAGTTTCATCTTGATTGACAGTTGACCCTTGATGAGCATGGAGTCATTGAGAATATACCCTGGATGGTAGGATCATGACAGGGGTGAGGGGGTAGGGGGTGGGATGTGCCTGCTAACTGTGCTCTGCTCATTTGCCTGAGCAGCCCAGAGGTGAAAAAACATCACCCCATCCCCAGGGCTGATTCTGGTCTCCTCACTGCTCTGTGTGCCCCAGAGGCCAGATGGGGGCTGTGGTAATTGGGAACAGGAAATGGGTCTCTGACTCAACTGGCCACCCAGGTAGAAAAACACCTTACAGGTCCAGAATGCCATGGGCAGTAAGGGTCCAGAACCAAACTGACTCCCTGGCTGCAGGTGTCTTTTCAATCAATGGGCCCTGGGCCTGCTCAGTGTCCAGTAGGGAGGAAAAGGTGTTTTCTTCAATGACTGAACACTGCTCTACTCAAACCAGTCAGGAGGGGGAGGGGGCTTTGAGCCAGTTGAAAGAATGAACTCGAGAAGGGCCAGGGAGCTGGAGGCTGGTCAGGCCCAGCCGTGGTCAGCTTTGGCCACTCCTGAGGGCCTCACTGTAGAATGGACATCTCTCAGAGTCAGGAGAGAAATGGGAAACAATCCCAGACAAACTCATCACTGAGCATCGCCAGAAGATTAACCTGCAGGTGATAGTTTGTCAGGATCAGCCGCAGCGGGGTGAGCTAAGGGGGGCTCGCAAATGATTCTGTCTGCCAAGCCTCAGGGGAGGGAACCAAGGAGGCAACAAGAGGCAGAAGCGAAAAACTAGGCAGGACCTCTGAGAGACCCTCTCTAGAAGGTGGACAAGATGGATGGGTCAGGAATCACCAAATTTGACAAGAATCAAATGTGAGGTTTGCTCTGACAAAATGGTGACCAGAACCAAATGGCAACCGGCTGAGTGGACAGTAACATTCCTGGAGTCAAAGATCACCTTGTTCCAGGTGAGGAAGACAAGACTTATTGCCCACCCGGTGACAGGAAGCCACCAGGCTTCATTCCAGGTTCCTTACCATTGACCCACGAACAGATGACTAGGACCAGACCAAGACAACTTAAAAGCCCCCTTAGTCTAACCCAGGGAGCGGGTGTACCTTTGCCTCACCTGAGGTTCAGAGAGTCCCCCGGGAGCGCCCCCATTAAGCTACTCCTATTTCCTTAACTTTATTTCTATGTCTCTGTCCTTCTGTCTGACCCGGATGGGGTTCCCAAATCTCTCATCTAGCAAGAGACTAAGGAAAAGCAGGTTACCCGAGCAGGGATGGAAGGGGCTCACGGGAACGCTCGAACACTGAGCGTAGAAACGGGAATCACCACTGTGGGAGCACCTGAGAGCACTAGGCACCACTGCATGTTAGATGACAGTTGTTACCACAGAATCAAGGTAGCCTGTAAACAACCTACATAATTTTGCTGTGACCTGCAACTGCCCGTTTGGGGGATAGCTGGGTAGAGCCTGCACACATGGAATACACTAGGATGCTTCCAGCAAATTCTTGGTGCCACCTGTCTTGGTGAGATTCTGTATGATCCTAAAAGGAAAAACTCCAAAGATAGTCGTTCAATGGGAGAACAGCTCTCACCATTGGCAAGGGGTGAGAGGGCTCAAGCCGCTGATCCCCACAGTCTCCCAGCTCCCCAAACCTCAAGGAAAACCTGGACTTGGTGTTTCCAGAGCCCAGGGGCCCAGAGGCAGGACACAGAGAACTAAGCCCAGAGCCCCAGTAGAAGCTTCGAGAGGGTGTGCACGATATGTGTGAGATGTGAAGATCCATGAGAGTGAACGGGCGGCCCCAGGCCCATGGTGCAGTTAGAGGGGAAGGGCTATGAACTGGGCACCGAGTGGTAAACCGGGACCTGCCTGTGCCTGCCTTGAACAGCCCTACCAGGCTGATCCCTGGTGCCTCCCCGATCCCTGGTTCCCATCCAAGTAAGAATGTGACAGGCAGGAAGGGGCATGGCTGACCAAATTCCTGGAAATGACTGGAACAGGATGGCTCTGCCTTCTGAGGCTTTGCCATCTGGTCTGATACATGAATCTGGACACACTTCTTGTCACCAGTAGAGTGTCACTCAGCCAAGGCTGTCCCAACAGGTCCAGGTGTGCAGGAGCAAAGAGGAGTCGGGGCCTGGTTCTCTATTACATGGGGTCTGACCGTGCTGTGATGGTGGCAGTGGGACTTGTATTAGGGAATCTGATGGTCCACAAAGAAGTGGGGCGCTATTATCAGGGATCAGCTCCGTACAGACTCGGGGACACTAGAAACATGTTCCATCCACGGCCCCATCCTGCTCCACTGATAACACACTGTCTTCCTGCTAGGGTGGGTGCCATCCAGGGGGAGCCTGGCTGAGGGGACAGCACCTTGGACCCACCTGCTGCAGGAGCACTTTCAAGTGCTCACCCTGAGAAACCTGATGTAGCCACTAGGGGGCAAAGTGGGGTCTGTCCCTGGTGCACTGCAGAGGGGAATGGGGAAACAGGCACCAGGGGCAGGGGAGGCCACGGAGGTGCTGCAGTGGAAGGCAGGGCTCTGGGTGCTGCATCCTGCCCTCCCTCCTGGGGACGCATCCGTGATTGAGACCTTCAACCCTTGGGGTGGACTCTCCTGGGGTCATTGACAGGCTTCACACAGGGGCAGGCAGGTGACGCGTCTTGGCATGGTGACATGGCCGAGGCTTCCCACAATCTAGAAGCAATTGTCAACTACTGGCCAGACCTGCCCCGCCCAGTGACACACACACCCGCACAGGCCTGGGATAGATCCATTTATTGCAACAATCGTGAAAATCAGACAGTGGCAGTCAGGGAGAAAGCCCGCCTTCCTCCTTCCCCTCTTCTCAGCCAGCAATACAAAGTCCCCAAACAGCCCCAAAGAGTGTGTAGACTCCGGTCACTGTATGGTACCAGCGGCCAAGCTTCAGGGCTGTCATGCGCAGAAACAGGACCCCACAATGGGGAGGGGAGAGCTGAGTTGTAACTTCTGACCTCCAAATCATTGTTTGCTAGTGCTGGGGGATATATCTGCCATCCTGATCCCTTGGACCTTGTGGAGGGGGACATTTCTTCCCTCTGATCCCTCGGACTTTGTGGAGGGGTATATCTCGGCCCCTCTGAACCCTCAGACCTTGTGGAGGGGGACATCTCGGCCTCCCCGATCCCTAGCGTCTAGTGGTGTAGGGGACATCTCGTCACCCCCCAATCCTGGCGTCTAGTGGTGGGGGTGCATCTCTGGCCCCCCCCCGATCCCTGGCGTCTAGTGGTAGGGGGGCATCTCTGCTCCCCCAACCCTGGCGTCTAGTGGGGGGGGCATCTCTGCCCCCCCAACCCTGGCGTCTAGTGGGGGGGCATATCTGGCCCCCCATCCCTGTCGTCTAGTGGGGGGGGGCATCTCTGGCCCCCCTTGATCCTTGCCCTCTAGTGGGGAGGGAATCTCTGGCCCCCCCCACCCTGGCGTCTAGTGGTGGGGGGGCATCTCTGGCCCCCCCTTGATTATTGCCCTCTAGTGGGGGGGGAATCTATGGCCCCCCCCGATCCCTGGCGTCTAGTGGGGGGGTATCTCTGCCCTCCCTTGATCCTTGCCCTCTAGTGGGGGGGGGGAATCTCTGGGCCCACCCGATCCCTGGCGTCTAGTGGTGGGGGGGCATCTCTGGCCCCCCCTTGATCCTTGCCCTCTAGTGGGGGGGGAATCTCTGGCCCCCCCGATCCCTGGCGTCTAGTGGTGGGGGGGCATCTCTGGCCCCCCCTTGATCCTTGCCCTCTAGTGGGGGGGGAATCTCTGGCCCCCCCGATCCCTGGCGTCTAGTGTGGGGGGCATCTCTGCCCCCCTTGATCCTTGCCCTCTAGTGGGGGGGAATCTCTGGCCCCCCCCCGATCCCTGGCGTCTAGTGGGGGGGGCATCTCTGGCCCCCCCTTGATCCTTACCCTCTAGAGGGGGGGAATCTCTGGTCCCCCCCATCCCTGGCGTCTAGTGGTGGGGGGGCATCTCTGGCCCCCCCTTGATCCTTGCCCTCTATTGGGGGGGGAATCTCTGGCCCCCCCCGATCCCTGGCGTCTAGTGGTGGGGGGGCATCTCTGCCCCCCCGAATCCTGGCGTCTAGTGTTGGGGGGCATCTCTGGCACCCCCATTTCCTGTGGTCTATTGGAGGGGGAAACTGTGCCCCCTGATAACTGAGGGGTCCAGGGGTGGGGACATTTCTTCCCCCACATCTCTGGGTCTAGTGGAAGGAGAATTTACTGTCCCCCTGATCTCCCGTTTCTTGAGATGGAGAATAGTTGTGGCTTTGCCCTGATCCCTGGTCTTGCAGTGAGGGATATCCCTGGTTCTAGTGGAGGGAGAAGAGCAAAGGGCAGAGGAAGAAGGCAGAACTCGGGTGGCATGGGGAGGACGGGGCTGGGCTAGATCAATTGGGTGAGAGCGGCAGGGTGCGTCGGTGCAGTAAAATCGAGGTGTCAGCTGGGTGTCAGGCTGCCAGTGGGGCTCTTGCTGACCAGCTGCATTTTCTGGATTTTCGGCGGGTCATTACAGGACCTGGGTCCGATGACGGTGGACTCCTCTTCCTTAAGGACAGCAACAGGAGCGTCTCTGGATCTCACACAGGCCATGGTCCCTGCCCCCTGGGACTTGACTGACTCCTCCAGCTCCTGGACTCTGGCACTCCTCCTGCCTGGCCTCCTGTGCCTCCTCCTTGTCTGTGGCCTCCAGCTCCTCACGTTTTGTGTCCAGGAGCACCTGTGTGTTGTTCGTCTCCACGCCAATCCCTTTGGAGTGGATGGGATGTGGGGCAGCATAAGGGTCTCAACCAAGGAAGGGAGGTGGGGGGCTGGGTGTGGGGCCGCCTGGCTCCCCTCCCCAGTAGCCCCGCCCTCTGACCCACAGGGGCTTCTCCCTGTCACTCACCCTTTTCCGGGACTCCTTTTCACTTTACCAGGTTCTGCAGCTGCTGTTTCTGCTGCTGAGTCCCACAGAAGAGCACCTGGGGTGAAGGCACTAGCTGAGGAGGCAGGTCTAGGGCCTTCCTGCCCCAGAGCCCGTGGCCCCTCTCTCACCTGGTCTCCCTCAGCTCCCTGATGGCGGCCTCCAGCAGGGCCTGCTGCCTTGGTGGCACCTGCAGCAGCTGGTCTATGGGCTGCTTCTGCCGCAGCATCCGCTGGTTCAGCTGCTCCTCCTTGGAGCCCAGGTGACAGCGGGCATCCAGGTGCTCTTGTCAGCAGCTATATGCATGTACAGGTACCAGCATATCAGCCCCAGTGAGGCCACTGGCACTGTACCTTTTCGTCGTGCACCGGCATCTGTGGGAGGTAGGACAGTGTCTGTGAGGACAGGCAGGAGGGCCGACTACTTCCCAGCCAGGAGATGCAGGGCTCAGACCCTCAGCCACAGGCCCCCATGGCGTCTTTGTCCCAGAGCCTAGGAGTTGGGTCTCCCTCTGCCTCGGACCCTGACTCCTACCTGGCAACTGCCAACTCCAGACCCCTCTGTGTAGTGTGGGCCAGTCAGTGCCACCACAGCCCTCAGGGCATTCTGACCTGTCCTTCCTGCCATCACGCAAGGCAGGCTCTTGGCCTCACAGGGGGTCTCACCAGCCCATTTCACTGACCAGGAAAGTCACAGCCCAGAAGACTGAATGGTTATGCCCCAAGAATATCCCAGGGTGGAGGAGAGCTGATGGCCAGCAAACCCCTGCACCCTCTCTCAAAACTCTTCGAGTACGGCAACTTTTCGTGGGCTCGCAGTGAAGACATGTTGGAATGATAGGTGATAATTGGAGATGATAGGGGACTCGCTCAGCTCCAAGACTGCGGAATGTTACCCAGACCCCTTCCACTGTTACAGAGACACAACTCGAGCCTGGCCGGGCTCCCGGCCGGCCACCCCACAGCCCTCAGACTCCAGGCGGCGCTGCGCCCGCTTCTCTCACCCCAGCTCAGTCCCATCGGCCCCCACTCGCATCCGCAGTTGTTCTCTGGGTTCACCCGTAGTTCCTGGAACCTCCTGCCTCCACCTGTCCTTCGAAAAGTTTTCAACGATGTGGCTGTTTCGGGGGCACCCAGAGGCCGGTAAACCTGAGAGGAAGCAGACAGTCAAGGACCCCAGACCTTCAACCCCACCCAAACTTCATGGTCCACAGCCCCGATTCTTGGTTCCTCCTGCTCATCTCGGGGGCTGCTCATTTCTCACCGCCATCTGCTGCTCCGGGCACCTTACAAATTGGATTCTTTCCTGGTTTGGACCCACTGGAGCCCTCCTGGCAGTGCCGGCAGGGACACGAGGGACAACTAGAAATAAGCGTTCTATGTCCCGGCCCTAGAGCTCTCTGCATTTTCAGGGTCGTAACATTCTGGGGAGTGGACAGCTGACCCCATCTCCTCTGGCTGCCCGCAGAGCAGGACACAGGTGGGGAGGGACGGGGAGACTCGCCCTGCTCCTGCTCCCAGCCTTTCTCCCCTGTCACAGTGCCCCATTCACAGGGCCCCTCCCTCAACACTCGAAGTCACTCCTCCCCGCCTTGCCCTCCTCAGACATCACAGGCTTCAAGCTCCTGGTGCTGTGCACCAGCCCAAATCACTCTCCCCTAAAGGATGACGCTCTGCCAAGCAATCTTCCGCCTTTATAAGATACGCTTGATGTTTTAAAATTCTGTTCTTTCAGGAGGGGCTCTCTGGGGTTTCCCATTCTAGAGTCCCGGGAGACCCTGACGAGGACAGAGGCTGCTGGGGACAAAACTACCTGAAGACTTGCTGGAAATGGGCCCAGGCTTGATCCTGTGGCCTCGGGGCCATACACTGACCAGTGCAGGGCCAACGCAGGGCCTTTCCTTCCCGTCCATTGCGCTCTGCCAATTTCCAACATTCCCCTAGAGATGACCCCTAGAGGTGACCTGTAGATGACTCGTAGAAGGGTTACCATCTGGAGGTGACCCCTACATGAGCCCTCGAAGGGTCAACAGGGGGAAGGTGTGTTGGGGCCACTTCCCTCTCAAGCATCCTTGAGAGAGGGTGCCCCTAGTGGCTGGGCCAGGAGCTTTGTTTATAGATAGGAATGGGGGCGTGGCCTCGAGGTTGCAACCCCATTGGCCAGAGAGAAATCTAGAGCTCCCAGGGGCAACCTCACAATGAAAGCTGCACCACCCTCTGCCCTGGTGGGCCTGACGGGCGTCCCCACCTCCACCCGGACCCTAGGGCACTGCCCCCTACCGACGATGGTGGCTTGGAACTCTGTGGGCCCCACGGTGGGCCAGGAGCACTGACCCTTTCGGTCTCCCATAGCTCAGTCCACGACTTTCTCATTCCCAGAGATCACGTTCCCCCATGCCCAGGCTGGGCTACAGCTGGCAGGATTAGCCACTCAGCAACCCTAGGTCTGGCCTGGCTGCTTCTGTGGAGCCCAGCGAGCCTGGCAAAGGGGCTGTCCTTGTCGCTGTCCCAACCGCCCCTCCCTCCCCAGGGCCCTCTCCTTTCTGTCCTTGGAGCCCCTGCCCTCCCTGCCCTTCCCCTCTCCTCTCCTCAGGCCCGCAGAGTTCTTGCTCCCGCCTTATCCCGTATCCAAGTTCTCTCTGTCCTTCTGTCTCTGCTTTCTCCCTGACTGGCAGCAGCCAGTTTGTGAGGTCTTTGAGCCCCCTGACCCAGTCATTCCTGACCAGTTCCCCCTGTTGCACAGAGTCTTCCCTTTCTGAGTTCTGGAGGCTCTTAATGACCCCACAGCAAATCCCCACCTCAGCTCTGCCCCTTTCTCTGAGGCTCAGTCCATCCTACTGGGAGCTGGACACCAGACTTGGCCTTGGGGAAGCTGGACGCTTCTCTGCTGTTGCTCCCGGCCTGTTCTGGAAATCCCTCTCAATACACACACTCCCAACTAGGACCACTCAGCCTGGCCACGCTGCCCTCACGAGTCCTGCAGCCTGAAAGAAACCCCAACTCCCCCATATCGTCCGTGCCCACTATGGCACCCCCGAGTGCCCCTGTCCTACCTGCCTGAGCACATTCAGGCCCCAGTGGTCTGTGGTTGTCTCCTGTAGCTCTGACATCTCCCCCCTCTGGGCAGAGAAAGTCCATCCAGTCCTTGAGACGTTTGGGAAATACCTGGAGGTTTGCACGTCCTTTACCTGAGGCATGATCTTGCCATTAGGGGGCCTGGCCCCCACGAAGCATTGGGGTCAAGGTGGGGGCTCTTCCCGGTGGGCACTGCAGAGGGGGTGTAGACGCAACAGGCACCATGGGCATGGGCATGTCATGTCAGGCTCTGATCCATGGTGAGACCCCCACAGGACAGCTCATGCTTCATCAAGAAGCAGGAGCCGTTCCCTGGCAGGACCCCACCCGATGCCACACACCCACACAGGCTGGGATGCATCCATTTGTAGAAACAATCTTGGAAACAGGACAGTGGCTGTCAGGGAGACTGATTCAGCCCTCTCCCCTCTCTCTCCTCTGCCACCAATTCATGATCCCCGAAACTGTCCCAGGTAGTGCCTAGAACTCAGTTGCTGACTGTTCCAGCCTCCATCCTTTTCAGGACTTCCTTTTCCAGAATAGAAAAAGTGCACAGGAGGACGCGGAGCTCTCGGCTCAGACTTTTGCTTGGTCTGTAGCCCATGAACCAAAGGTTTGAGTGTGGCCTCGCTTTCCCTGGGTCAAGGAGGGGTAGATGGTTGTACCCAAGTGCTGTTTTGAAAATCGGATGCTCTGAATGAGTGTTTCCTCTAAGCACTGAGATCCTTCCAAGTACTGCTTCATTGACCCTCATGGCCTGTGTACATACCTGAGAGGTTTGGGGTTTGTGGGGATCTCTATTTGCTCCAGCCTTTGTGATCAGGAGACCCTGTGGTGCCAGGCAACGTTCTTGACCTCATGCATCCCAATCCTGTACTGAGTCTCCTGAGACTTCTCTCTGGCCTTCTGGACAGAATTTTAACTCAAAAAGTGGAAAATGCCCTGGACCATGCAAGGACAGCCCACAAACCGGAAATATCTCAACATTTAGGTGGGAAAGCAGGGGTGAGGAGTCATTCTCCACTCCTCTCTCCTTGGGTATCGTCTAAGGTAGGGGGTGGGGAGGTGTTCATTTCTTATTGCTACTCTTTGGACTATTTCTACGGGGGTGAGTATTTCTGCTCTGGGGACTTCTGATTGTGTAGTGTTGGATGTCATGTCTCCTATCTTAGCTCTGTTCTCTGTTGTGAGATATTTCTTACCCCAGAGCTCTTGTGTCTAGTTTGGAAAACAATTTTCCCCAATATCCCTAGTGTTTTTTTTTTTTTGGAGGAAATTTCAGCTCTGCTCATTCCTGGTGTCGAGTAATTGTGAACATTACCTTCCTCAGAACCCTGCTGTCTATTGTTAGGGGAAACCTCTGCACCCCATGTCACTGGTGCCTACTGCTTGGGGCCTTTTTTTGCCTCCCAGACCACTAGTGTCTATTATTGGGGGACATTTCTGCCTCCCACATCCCCGGTGCCCAGTGTTGGGGGAGATTTCTGCCTCCAGATGCACGGTCTTCTCCACACCACCAGCTTGTCCTTCTTGACTCTTACCACCTCTAGCTCCTCAGGCTTTATGATCTCCACTGTGTTCGCCTCCACTTCAGTGCCCTTGGATTGAGTGAAACTGGATAGACTGAGGGGCAGCCCCAGGCTCTCAGCCAACCAAGGGAGGTGGAGGGCTCGGGGGCAAAGTCAACCTGGTTCTGCCCCCCCGGGTGTCCTGCTTCCTGACCCCCATTGGGGACTTCTCCCTCCTGAGGACCCTGACACTCACATTTTCAGGACACTTTTGTGTCAAAGCAGCAGCCAAGTCCTGGCCTGAGTCAGGCACTGTGGACTGTCCAAGTGGACTGTCACTGCTCAGGCAGAGTCACAAGTGGAGGGCCAGTGCTGTCACCCCCTTCCCCTCACTCCCCCCTTCCCACTAGCAGGGAAATCCCTCTTATGGCCTCTAAGAACTTGAGCAATCCTTCCTTAGGGCACTGGGAAAAGGCCGGCCCTGTCTGCTTGCAGCACTTTTCTTTGGGTGTTAGCACCACACCCAGACATGCTCAGGCTTTACTAGTGACTTAGCTCAGGGACCATACCTAGTGGAACTAGGGGGGCCCATTGATCCAACGTCAGCAGTGTGCAAGACGATCACTTTATCTGCTGGACTAATGCCCTGCTCCATGCAGTACTTTTCTTTCAGCTGCTTCCCACCTAAATCTCCTTCCTGTAGAGTTGGGCTCCCTTAAATATGCCTCACTCCCCCTTCTGTACGGCACAGTGCCCGGAAGACAGCCCCATGGAACCCGAAGCTTCCAGTCCCAAGCACTTTCAGACTTTTCAAGAATGGGCCCCAGGGATATTGCAGGGGTGAAGGTGCTTGCCTTGATGCGGCCCAGCCCTGTTCAAGTCCTGATACTAGGATCTCCTGAGCCCTGCTGAAGAGGAGAGGGGACCTCTGCCCACATTTCCCACAAGCTAACTTCAGACAGACTACCCTGGAGAGCAGGAGCTGCCATGAGGCACAGGGTCTGGGAGAGACGAGACAGCCACGGAAATCAACCGGGTTGTCCCAGAGGTGGTCTGTCACAGTGTTCAACTTAGTAACCTGGGAAAATCCCCCAAATTTTCCTACGTTATTGATATGCTCCAGATCTTCTCTGCACCAAGAAAGCTTGGTCATTTCTTGTTCCATACTCTCCTGTCAGCTGCTTACTAATACCCTGTCGCCCATCAGATCTGCTGTAAAACTGATCTCTCGCCTTGTGCGGTGTTCAGACTTTGGAGCTGTTCATTCCATTACCACTATTATCTCATCATGTTCTCCCACATTCCAAAATGTGCTTTTTTTTCCTTTATGGGTCACACCCAGCGATGCACAGGGGTTACTCCTGGCTCATGCACTCAGGAATTACTCCTGGTGGTACTCAGGGAACCATATGGGTTTCTGGGAATCAAATCCACATCAGCCGTGTGCAAGGCAAACACCCTACTCACTGTGCTATCACTCCAGTCCCTGCTGCTTGGTTTTTAGTTAGCTTTAGGCAGAAATTTTGGCAAAGTACGTATGTGTTCATAGTCGTTGAAAACTCAAAGTTATATTAGTGCTACAATTCTCATTTGTGAAACAACAAAACTCACTACCAAGCAGAGGAGAAAGCAAGACAAGACCAAAAGGAAAAGGACCAACACCCAAGCAGTGGCACCTGGTGCACAGGAGGAGTTGGCAGAGAGCATGGCAGCTGGGAGGCACTGCCACTCGTACAGTGCAGACAGAACTACCCCAGTGGAGTGGTTAAGGCCAGACCCCAGCACCTCCAGTGTGCCCGTGGTCTAGAGAGACGAGAACTGGCAGGGCAGACAAGGGGCAGGGAGAAAGAGGGGAGCCAGAGCAAGAGCATGAGTCAGGGGTGGAGGATGGGGAGGGGCAGAAGGCAGGCCCCAGATCATTGCCCCAGAGGGCCATGACATGCTGCAGGAGAGAACAAAGTGCCAATATGACACCAGACAAGCTGTGACCCTCTGTGAATGGGAGTGGCAGACATTCAAAGTTGGGTAGCTTCCAGAAATGTCTACTGACACCAGGACCACTAGGACAGTCTGACAGAGTCACAGGGAGTCCCCAGGCAGGCAGGGAAGGCAGAGTAACTTGGTACCTACACTCCCAAGAAAAGCCTCGTGGAAACGGTCGCCCCATGACCTCAAGACAGGGCAACATAGGAAGCAGAGTTCGATGAAGGTATCGGAGGTGCAGCCCTTCCCGGCTTTTGCTGGGCCCGAGAATCCATGGTCTCAGCAGATGCTGGGGGTTCCATATGGAAAACAAGGTTCTCCCTGATCCCCACTTTGGTATCTTATTGGCGTTAGAGCTACCGACAGAGCTAGAAGCGAAAATAAATGTCCACCTTGACACTGTGTATTCCCACTTTGGAAAATACCCTCTCCAGGCGCCCTCTAATGGCAGTATCATGCCCCTCTGCTGGTAAACTCATGCTAGGAGTGAGCCTCAAGAGACAGCCGCAATGTCCGGTAGCCCATGAGGTGTGGCTAAAGATAGGGAAAGATACTGCGCAGGTGTGGGAGGCAGGAATAGTGGTGGGATGCAGCTCAACTGGGAGCAACCCATTGGCCTCAGTTGAGAAGTCATGACCTGCGCCGAGTCAGTGTGGTCGCTCCTGCTGGTCACCTTGTGGTACCCAGCCCTTCCACTCTCTTGAGTCTATTTTCCTCTAGTGCCCAATGATTGACAGGCGTGAACCTCAAAAGATGTGTTTCTTCTTTTGCAAATTGTTCCAGGAAGCACACCCCTGTTTGCGTTTGGGCCAAAGGATCCAGAGACAGGAGGAAACCTCAGTTACTGTGGACCCATTGCCCAAGGATTCAAAAACTTGGCCACCTTCTTCAGGAAGACCCTGGCTCTGGACTTAAGGAAATCCTTTTTGGAGCCCTGGAATGTACCATCCTGCAGTCTGTAGATGATTCGGTCCTAGTGTCAGAAGCCAAGAGGACTGAAAGAGAGCCTCAGAGGCTCTGCTCCAGCTCTTGGTTGAGGCTGGGCACCAGACCTCCTGGAAGAATGAGCATTTAGAAGTGAAAAAAAGAAAAACAAATAACCTAAAAAAGCCCTCTCAAAGCAATTGTAAGGCTCCAGAGGCATAGAGGTTGGTCGTCTTAGTGCATGAAAAAGGACACCAGTCTCTAGGTGCCCTGACCCTGAGTAGGGCCATTGGCAGAGGTCTGGGTAAACCTGTCTCTGAGGCAGGGGGGCTCTGATCTCTCACTGTGCCACAGAGGTAAACAAACTATCTACCTCCAGGTCCCCATTCAGGGGTGACACTGATGACTAACAAAGGGCCCCAGTGGCTACCAATTGCCCAGATGGCACAGTCCCTGGGATTATGTGAAAACCCACGTCTAAATTTTGCGACTCTAGATTTTGGTGTGAAAACCCACTCTAACGTTCGCGACCCCAGCCTTTCTGCCTATCGGATGGGACCACATCCTCTGACTTGCAAGAAGCAGTGGATTAAATCTCTTGCTCAGAACCACTGAACAGTTCAGGAGCAGTTTCCAAGCTGAGTGGCATCCGGATAAAGACCATAAGAAACAAGCCCTGAACCCTCTGGAAAGGCTAAGAGGGGCGCGCTCGGGGAGGGATAGGGACAAGCGTGAAACATGGTGAGACCCCACGATCTCTATATTTCATATTAAAAATTGAAATTTATTTCTTTGGATTTATTTTTTGATTGGGTTTTTATTTCATGTTTTGAGTTTGTTTCTGCATATATGGATGTGTTGGCGGCTGTGTAACTTTTTTATCCAAGTATTTTTTTAAATATTTTTATTAGTGAAACACCATGAGGTACAGTTATAGACTTACAAATTTTTCTGCTTGGTATTCAGTCACACAACGATCAAGTAACCATCCCTCCACCAGCGCCCATCCTCCACCACCACGGGTCCCAGCATCCCTCCCACCTCCCCCATCCCCCGCTCCCCACCTTGCCTCTGTGGAAGGGCATTCCACCTTGTTCTCTCTCTCCTTTTGGGTGCTGTGGTTTGCAAGAGAGGCACTGAGTGGCAATCATGCTTGGTCTATAGTCTACTTTCAGCATGCTTCTCCCACCCTGGGAGGATCCTCCCAACACCCTTTATTTGGTGCTCTCTGCTCTATCTGAGCCTCCTTGGAGGCTGTGAAACTTTTTTACATGCAGAGTATGAGTCTCAATGTTGTTCGTTTGGGTCATCTCGCCTCTCCTAGTACACAGCATCCCTGCCATGGGGGCACGTCTGCAATTGCTTTGTGTAGCCACAGAGCCTCATAGTCCCATAGCCCCATTCCTCAATGGGAAGGGGCAGAGGACGGGAGAAGGGAGGGAGCAGGAAGGAGGAGGGGGAGAGGAGAAGGGCGGGAAGGAAGAGGGAAGAAAGACAAGGTTGGGGTAGATGAATATGATTTTGACAGGGTAGGTAAAAGACAGAATTACAGGTGATTAAGAATTCTGTTTAACCCTTTTCAGGGGCATGCATGTGACAGGCTCTAGACATGGTGAATCTCATGGCAAGGGCCACCCACAATCTAGAAGGAACTGCCAACTGCCGGCAGGACCCACCTCGCCCAAGAGACATACCCACACGGCCTGGGATGGATCCATTTATTGAAACAAGCTTGGAAATAGGACAGTGACTGTCAGAGAGTGATCCAGCATGCCTCCTTCCTCTCTCCTCTCCTCAATTCATTAGTGCCCAAACAGTCCCCAAAGAGTGTCTAGAACTGGTTGCTCGATGTTTCCAGCTCCCGTTAGCTTCAGGGCTGCCATATGCAGAAACGGGGCTGTGTACTGGGGAGGGAGAGCTCCCACCTCAATCCCTTGTTTGGCTTTTGGAGCTATCATGACTGAGGTTGGAGTGTGGCCAAGTTTAAATTTCTGCTCCCAACATCCCTGGTGCCTAGAGGTAGGAGACATTTTTGTCCCACTGATCCCTGCGGTCTACTGTTGGAGGACCTTTCTGCCCCCTTGATCCCTAGGGTCTAGTGCTGAGGGAAAGTGGAAGAGTGGGGAGGAGGGAGGAAGGAGGAGGGTGGGAAGAACTGGATCAGGGCTAGATTAGTTGGAATTGAAGAACACAGGGTACATCATCAGGGTAGAAAAAGTGGATTAATGGTGAACACGTTGTCCAGCAGAACTCGAGTGGACGAACTGGATTCTGGTTATTTGGGGGCAGGTCATTACAGGACCCGGATCTGAGGTCTGCGGCCTCCTGTTCCTCACAGACAGGAACAGGAGGGCCTCTCTGGGTTCTCACACAATCCATGATCCCGCTCCCCGGGTCTGGACGCCAGACCTTAGTCTCAGACCTTAGTCATCCAGATGCTTAGTCTTCTCACACGCCACCAGCCTGTCCTTCATGACCATCACCTCGAGTTCCATAGAGGTCATGGTCTCACAAACCTCCACTATGTTCACCTCCAACTCCTTCTTGTTCGACACTGGATTGACTGTAGGGCACTCCAGGGTCTCAGCCAAGCAAGGAAGTTGGATGCATCTCAGGGGTCCCGCCTGGCTCCACCTCCCTATAGCCCCACCTCCAGATCCCCAAGAGGCACTTCTCCCTCCTGGAGACCTACCCCACAACTCACCCTCTTCAGGGTACCCTTGGAATTCCAGCAAGGCCTGGGGTTCAGTTGCTCCTGATTTCAGGACTGAGGATCCCCTAAAGATGAAGGCACCTGGTGAGTAGGCAGGTCTAGGACCGGATGTGCCTTCCTGTCCCTGAGCCCCTGCCCACCCCCTCACCTGGGTTTCCCTCAGCTCCCTGAAGGTGGCCTCCATCAGGGCCTGCTGCCTTGTTAGAACCTGCTGCACCTGGTCCATGATCTGCTTGTGCCTCAGCACCTGCTCAACCTTGGAGCCCAGGTGAGTGGGACATCCAGGTGTGGGGTTGCCGCTGTGTGCTGCTTTTGGTACCAGCAGAAGCATTCCAAGCTGCAGGCACCGCACCTTCAGGTCTTGCATGCACATCTATGTCATGAAAAAGGTCGAAGGCTGTCCAAATCCCAGCCACAACATTCAGGGCCCAGACACTCACACACAGGCCCAAGGAAAACAGCACATTGGGTAACCTGTGCCCTGCACATTCCCCTGGGGGCCTTTCTCCCAAGGCCTTAGAGATGGGGCCTACCCCTACCTCGACCCAGCAGCCTCCCCGCTACTAGGACCCTCTCTGTGCAGTGAGGGCCAGTTCGCACCCACACAACCCCTCTAGCCTCTTCTAGATTTTGATACATTATAGTGAGTGGCGTCCTGGCCTGTCCTTCCTCCCACCACCCCAGGCGGGCTCCTACCCTCACAGTGGGTCTCCCCTGGCACCTTCTGTCATTTCTCCATATCCACCTTGTCCTGATTCACTCCCCTTGCAGCTGATCTGGAGTTGGCTCTGCAGTAGCACCTGCTCCTCCTCCTGCTCATTCTCAGAGACAATCACTGGTCAGAGGCCACGTCCTACTGCGGGAGGCCGAGAACCTACTCCTGTTGCTGCCACAGACACTCACCTGTTTGTCCTGCAGTCCCACCTGTGGGCGCAAGGCTGGGAGTGAGGACAGGCAGCCAGGGCATCCTGCTCTGGGTCCAGGGATGTGGAGGTCAAGTACCGACTGCCAGGCCCAAGGCTGACAGCACTTGGGCAATCTGTCCCCTGTGCAGGCCCCCATGGTATTGCTCCAGTGGCCTAAAAGATGAGACCTCCCTTGACTGGGGACCCTGTCTCCTGTCCTGTGTTCAGGGATCACCCCTAATGTTGCTCAAGGATCCATAGGGGTTGCCAGGAATCAACCCAGGATAGAAATATGCAAAGCAGACACCTCACCACCTGTTCTAGCTTTTGATATATTACATTTCCTTGTTTGTTTGCTTATTTGGTTTTGGAACCACAGCAGGGATCAGTCCCAGCCATGCTCAAGGGACTCTATGGGATGCCAGAGATTGAAGTCAGAGAGCCCAAGTGCCCTTCCCGCTCTACTATCTGCCGACCTCTTGTATCTTTTTCAAAATAAAAATTTTAACTTACCGTTGATTTTTCTACATTGCATCCCGAAAGGAATACCAGTTTACAATGGTGCGTGTGAAATTCCCAAATTCTCCAGCGAGTCCCACTGCAATAAGAACCGTCCCTCCCATCTTCCCCCTCCTCTTTTTCGCATACTTGGAGATTTTTGGAGGGACATACCCAGTGTTGCTCAGGCCTCACTCCTGGCTCTGTACTCAGGGACGACTCCTGGTGGGGTTTCGGGATCATATGGGGTGCCCTGGGTCACATCTGGATTGGCTGGTCCACAGGGCAAATGCCCTACCCTCTGGACTACCTCTCTAATCCTGCAAGATAGTTTTCTTGAAAGAAACTTACTCAGTAAGATATGAAGGGAGCACGTGTTCAAAACAGAATCTGGACTGAAAGAGCTGACCACTCCCCCTAACTTCTAACAGCCAGTAACTGCCTGTACCCCTCATCACTGTTTCTTGTGTGTGTGTGTGTGTGTGTGTGTGTGTAATTTATATTTTTAATTTTTTTTATTTTTATTAGAGAGGCATCCTGAGGTACAGTTGTAAACTTACAAACTTTTGTGTTTGGGTTTCAATTATACAATGATCAAATACCCATCCCTCCACCAGTTCCCATTTCCCACCAACACGGATCCCAGTATTCCCCCTACCCCTCATCCCCCACATCCCACCCTGCCTCTGTGGCAGGGCATTCCCTTTGGTTCTCTCTCTCTTATTGGGTGTTGTGGTTTGCAAAAAAGGCAATGGGTGACAATCATGTTCGGTCTATCTACTTTTAGCCTGCTTCTCTCATCCTGGGAAGATCCTCCCAACACCCTTTATTTGGTGTTCCCTTCTCTATCTGAGCTCCCTTTCCCCCTAGCATGTGTGGCTGGCCTCCAAGCCATGGAGTAAAATTCCTGGTACTAATCTTGGCCAATCTTGGGTGTTAGTCTACTATTTTGTTACTTTATGTTCCCCAGATGAATGCAATCTTTCTATGTCTATCCCTCTCTTTCTGACTCATTTCACTTAGCGTGATACTTTTCATGTAGTACCACTTGTATGTAAATTTCATGACTTCATCTTTTCTAACAGCTACATAGTACTCCATTGTGTAGATGTACCAAAGTTTCTTTAACCAGTCATCTGTTCCTGGGCACTCAGGTTTCTTCCAGTTTCTGGCTATTGTAGAATGCTGCAGTGAACAAACAAGTGCAGATGTCATTTCGACTATACTTTATTGCCTCTCTGGGATATATTCCCAGGAGTGGTATTGCTGGGTCAAATGGGAACTCAATATCTAATTTTTTGAGAATCGTCCATACTGTTTTCCAAAAGGGCTGAACCAGTCGGCATTCCCAACAGCAGTGAAGGAGGGTCCCTTTCTCGCCACATCCGTGCCAGCACCGGTTGCTTTTATTCTTGTGGATATGGGCCAGGCTTTGTGGTGTGAAATGATATCTCATTGTGGTTTTGATCTGCATCTCCCTGATGATTAATGATGTGGAGTATTTTCTCATGTGCCGTTTAGCCATTTGGATTTCTTCTTTGTGAAAGTTTCTATTCATTTAATCTGCCCATTTTTTTTTTAATGGGGTTGGATGTTTTCTTCTTGTGGAGTTCAACCAGTACTTTGTATATCCTTGATAAATCAACCCCTTATCGGATGCGTATTTGGCAAATATCCTTTCCCATTCTGTAGGCTGTCTTTGTATTTTGGTCACTGTTTCTTTTGAGGTGCAGAAGTTTCTTAGTTTAAGATAGTCCCATTTGTCTATCTCCGCTTTCAATTGCTTGGCCAGTGGCGGGAATGACTAAATTTGACAAGAAACAAATGTGAGGTTTGCTCTGACAAAATGGTGACCAAAACCAAATGGCAACCGGCTGAGTGGACAGCCACATTCCTGGAGTCAGAGATCACCTTGTCCCAGGTGAGGAAGAAAGACTTATCGCCCACCTGGTGACAGGAAGCCTCGAGGCTGCATTCCATTTCCTCACCATTGACTCACGAACAGATGACTAGGACCAGACCAAGACAACATAAAAGCCCCTTTGGTCTAACCCAGGGCACGGGTGTACCACTGCCTCACCTGAGGTCCGCCCAGGAGGGCCCCCAGTAAGCTACTTCTATTTCCTTAGCTTTATCTGTCTCCGTCCCTCTGTCTGGCCTGGATGGGCTTCTTAAATCTCTCACCGAGCAAGACAGAAAGGGAGAGCAGTTTGCCCGAGCAGGGATGGAAGAGGCTCACGGGAACGCTCGAACACTGGAGCTTAGAAACTGGAGTCACCGCTGTGGGAGCACCTGAGAGCACTAGGCACCACTGTATGTTAGATGAAAGTTGTTACCACAGAATCGAGGTAGCCTGTAAACAACCTACATAATTATGCTGTGACCTGCTAATGCCCGTTTGGGGGTAGCTGGATAGAGCCTGCACACGTGGAATACCCTGGGATGCTTCTGGCAAACTCTTGGGTGCCACCTGTGTCTGGGTGAGACTCTGTAAGATCCTAAGAGGAAAAACTCCCAAGAGAGTCGTTCAATGGGAGAACAGCTCTCCCACCGGCAAGGGGTGAGAGGGGTCAAGCTGCTGATCCCCACACTCTTCCAGCTCCCCAAACCTCAAGGCAAACCTAGACTTGGTGTTTCCAGAGCCCAGGGACCCAGAGGCCGGACACGGGGAGCTAAGCCCAGAGCCCCAGTAGAGGCTGCGAGAGGGTGTGCAGGACATGTGTGAGCTGTGCAGAACCGTGAGAGTGAATGGGCGGCCCCAGGTCCATGGTGCAGGTAGAGGGGCAGGGCTATGACCTGGGCACCGAGGGGTAAACCAGGAGCTGCCTGTGCCTGCCCTGGCCAGCCTTACCAGGAGTGTGACTCCCAGTAGAAATGTGACTGGCAGGAAGGGGCATGGCTGACCAAATTCCTGCAAATGACTGGAACAGGATGGCTCTTCCTTTTGAGGCTTTGCCATCTGGTCTGACACATAGACCTGGACGCACTTCTTGTCACCAGTAGCGTGTCACTCAGCCAAGGCTGTCCCACCAGGTCCAGGCGTGCAGGAGCAAAGAGGAGTCAGGGCCTGGTTCTCTATTACATGGGGTCTGACCGTGCTGTGATGGTGGCAGTGGGACTTGTATTAGGGAACCTGATGGTCCACAAAGAAGTCTGGCGCTATTATCAGGGATCAGCTCCGTACAGACTCGGGGACACTAGAAACATGTTCCATCCACGGCCCCATCCTGCTCCACTGATAACACACTGTCTTTCTGCTGGGGTGGGTGCCATCCAGGGGGAGCCTGGCTGAGGGGACAGCATCTTGGACCCACCTGCTGCAGGAGCAATTTCAAGTCTTTTGCCTTGCACGCAGCCAACATGGCCGACCCGAGTTCGATTCCTCCGCCCCTCTCTGAGAGCCCGACAAGCTACCGAGAGTATCTCGCCCGCACGGCAGAGCCTGGCAATCTCCCCATGACGTATTCGATATGCCAAACACACTAACAACAGTCTCCAATGGAGACATTACTGGGCCTGCTGGAGCAAATGGATGATCAAGGGGAGGGCCATCCTGAGAAACCTGATGTGGCCACTAGGGGGCAAAGTGGGGTCTGTCCCTGGTGCCACTGCAGAGGGGAATGGGGAAACGGGCACCAGGGGCAGGGGAGGCCATGGAGGTGCTGCAGTGGAAGGCAGGGCTCTGGGTGCTGCATCCTGCCCTCCCTCCTGGGGACGCATCCGTGATTGAGACCTTCAACCCTTGGGGTGGACTCTCCTGGGGTCATTGACAGGCTTCACACAGGGGCAGGCAGGTGACGCGTCTTGGCATGGTGACATGGCCGAGGCTTCCCACAATCTAGAAGCAATTGTCAACTACTGGCCAGACCTGCCCCGCCCAGTGACACACACACCCACACAGGCCTGGGATAGATCCATTTATTGCAACAATCGTGAAAATCAGACAGTGGCAGTCAGGGAGAAAGCCCGCCTTCCTCCTTCCCCTCTTCTCAGCCAGCAATACAAAGTCCCCAAACAGCCCCAAAGAGTGTGTAGAATCCGGTCACTGTATGGTACCAGCGGCCAAGCTTCAGGGTTGTCATGCACAGAAACAGGACCCCACAATGGGGAGGGGAGAGCTGAGTTGTAACTTCTGACCTCCAAATCATTGTTTGCTAGTGCTGGCGGGATATAACTGCCATCCTGATCCCTCCGATCTTGTGGAGGGGGACATCTCGGCCCCTCCAATACCTGGGGTCTAGTGTGGGGGGACACATCTGCACTCCCCGATCCTGGCGTCTAGTGGTGGGGGGCATCTCTGGCCCCCCCGATCCCAGGCGTCTAGTGGTGGGGAGGCATCTCTGGCCCCCCCGATCCCTGGTGTCTTGTGGTGCGGAGGCATCACTGGACCCCCCATACCTGGCGTCTAGTGGGGGGGGCATCTCTGGCCCCCCCGATCCCTGGTGTCTAGTGGTGGGGAGGCATCACTGGCCCCCCCATCCCTGGCATCTAGTGGTGGGGGGGGCATCTCTGGACCCCCCTTGATCCTTGCCCTCTAGTGGGGGCGGGAATCTCTGGCCCCCCCAATCCCTGGCGTCTAGTGGTGGGGGTGCATCTCTGGCCCCCCCTTGATCCTTGCCCTCTAGTGGGGGGGGAATCTCTGGCCCCCCCAATCCCTGGCGTCTAGTGGTGGGGGGCATCTCTGGCCCCCCCTTGATCCTTGCCCTCTAGTGGGGGGGAATCTCTGGCCCCCCCGATCCCTGGTGTCTAGTGGTGGGGGGGAATCTCTGGCCCCCCCTTGATCCTTGCCCTCTAGTGGGGGGGGGAATCTCTGCCCCCCCCCGATCCCTGGCGTCTAGTGGGAGAGGCATCTCTCGCCCCCCTTGATCCTTACCCTCTAGTGGGGGGGAATCTCTGGCCCCTCCCCGATCCCTGGCGTCTAGTGGGGGGGCATCTCTGGCGCCCCCTTGATCCTTGCCCTCTAGTGGGGGGGGAATCTCTGGCCCCACCCGATCCCTGGCGTCTAGTGGGGGGGCATCTCTGGCGCCCCCTTGATCCTTGCCCTCTAGTGGGGGGGGAATCTCTGGCCCCACCCGATCCCTGGCGTCTAGTGGGGGGGCATCTCTGGCCCCCCCTTGATCCTTGCCCACTAGTGGGGGGGGAATCTCTGGCCCCCCCCGATCCCTGGTGTCTAGTGGTGGGGGGGCATCTCTGGCCCCCCCTTGATCCTTGCCCTCTAGTGGGGGGGGAATCTCTGGCCCCCCCAATCCCTGGCGTCTAGTGCTGGGGGGGCATCTCTGGCCCCCCCTTGATCCTTGCCCTCTAGTGGGGGGGGAATCTCTGGCCCCCCCCCGATCCCTGGCGTCTAGTGGGGGCATCTCTGGCCCCCCCTTTATCCTTGCCCTCTAGTGGGGGGGGAATCTCTGGCCCCCCCGATCCCTGGTGTCTAGTGGTGGGGGGGCATCTCTGGCCCCCCCTTGATCCTTGCCCTCTAGTGGGGGAGGGAATCTCTGGCCCCCCCAATCCCTGGCGTCTAGTGGTGGGGGGGCATCTCTGGCCCCCCCTTGATCCTTGCCCTCTAGTGGGGGGGGAATCTCTGGGCCCCCCCGATCCCTGGCGTCTAGTGGGGGGCATCTCTGGGCCCCCCCTTGATCCTTGCCCTCTAGTGGGGGGGGAATCTCTGGCCCCCCCGATCCCTGGTGTCTAGTGGTGGGGGGGCATCTCTGGCCCCCCCCTTGATCCTTGCCCTCTAGTGGGGGAGGGAATCTCTGGCCCCCCCAATCCCTGGCGTCTAGTGGTGGGGGGGCATCTCTGGCCTCCCCTTGATCCTTGCCCTCTAGTGGGGGGGGAATCTCTGGCCCCCCCCGATCCCTGGCGTCTAGTGGGGGGGCATCTCTGGCTCCCCCTGATCCTTGCCCTCTAGTGGGGGGGGGGAATCTCTGGCCCCCCCCGATCCCTGGCGTCTAGTGGGGGGGGCATTTCTGGCCCCCCCTTGATCCTTGCCCTCTAGTGGGGGGGGAATCTCTGGCCCCCCCGATCCCTGGCGTCTAGTGGGGGGGGCATCTCTGGCCCCCCCTTGATCCTTGCCCTCTAGTGGGGGGGGAATCTCTGCCCCACCCCGATCCCTGGCGTCTAGTGCTGGGGGGCATTTCTGGCCCCCCTTTGATCCTTTCCCTCTAGTGGGGGAGGGAATCTCTGGCCCCCCCGTTCCCTGGCGTCTAGTGGGGGGGCATCTCTGGCACCCCCATTTCCTGGGGTCTAGTGGAGGGGGAAACTGTGCCCCCTGATCCCTGGGGTGCCTTGGGGAGGGGACATTTCTTACCCCACATCTCGGGGTCTAGTGGATGGAGACTTTACTGTCCCCCTGATCTCCCGTTTCTTGAGATGGAGAATAGTTGTGGCTTTGCCCTGATCCCTGGTCTTGCAGTGAGGGATATCCCTGGTTCTAGTGGAGGGAGAAGAGCAAAGGGCCAAGGCAGAAGGCAGAACTCCGGTGGCGTGGGGAGGACGGGTCTGGGCTAGATCAATTGGGTGAGAGAGGCAGGGTGCATCGGTGCAGTAAAATCGAGGTGTCAGCGGGGTGTCAGGCTGCCAGTGCAGTTCTTGCTGACCAGCTGCGTTTTCTGGATTTTCGGCGGGTCATTACAGGACCTGGGTCCGATGTGGGTGGACTCCTCTTCCTTAAGGACAGCAACAGGAGCGTCTCTGGATCTCACACAGGCCATGGTCCCTGCCCCCTGGGACTTGACTGACTCCTCCAGCTCCTGGACTCTGGCACTCCTCCTGCCTGGCCTCCTGTGCCTCCTCCTTGTCTGTGGCCTCCAGCTCCTCACGTTTTGTGTCCAGGAGCACCTGTGTGTTGTTCGTCTCCATGCCAATCCCTTTGGTGTGGATGGGATGTGGGGCAGCATAAGGGTCTCAACCAAGGAAGGGAGGTGGGGGGCTGGGGGTGGGGCGCCTGGCTCCCCTCCCCAGTAGCCCCGCCCTCTGACCCACAGGGGCTTCTCCCTGTCACTCACCCTTTTCCGGGACTCCTTCCCACTTTTCCAGGTTCTGCAGCTGCTGTTTCTGCTGCTGAGTCCCACAGAAGAGCACCTGGGGTGAAGGCACTAGCTGAGGAGGCAGGTCTAGGGCCTTCCTGCCTCAGAGCCCATGGCCCCTCTCTCACCTGGTCTCCCTCAGCTCCCTGATGGCGGCCTCCAGCAGGGCCTGCTGCCTTGGTGACACCTGCAGCAGCTAGTCTACGGGCTGTTTTTGCCGAAGCATCCGCTGGTACAGCTGCTCCTCCTTGGAGCCCAGGTGACTGCGGGCATCCAGGTGCTCTTGTTGGCAGCTATGTGCATTTCCAGGTACCAGCAGAAAATTCCCCCGGGAAGCCACTGGCACTGCACCTTTTCGTCGTGCACCGGTATCTGTGGGAGGTAGGACAGTGTCTGTGAGGACAGGCAGGAGGGCCAACTAATTCCCAGCCCGGAGATGCAGGACTCAGACCCTCAGCCACAGGCCCCCATGGGGTCTTTGTCCCAGAGCCTAGGAGTTGGGTCTCCCTCTGCCTCGGACCCTGACTCCTACCTGGCAACTGCCAACTCCAGACCCCTCTGTGTAGTGTGGGCCAGACAGTGCCACCACAGCCCTCAGGGCATTCTGACCTGTCCTTCCTGCCATCACCCAAGGCAGGCTCTTGGCCTCACAGGGGTTCTCACCAGCCCATTTCACAGACCAGGAAAGTCACAGCCCAGAAGACTGAATGGTTATGCCCCAAGAATACCCCAGGGTGGAGGGGAGCTGATGGCCAGCAAACCCCTGCCCCCTCTCTCAAAACTCTTCGTGTACAGCAACTTTTCGTGGGCTCGCAGTGAAGACAAGTTGGAATGATAGGTGATAATTGGAGATGATAGGAGACTAGTTCAGCTCCAAGACTGCGGAATGTTACCCAGACCCCTTCCACTGTTACAGAGACACAACTCGAGCCTGGCCGGGCTCCCAGCCGGCCACCCCACAGCCCTCAGACTCCAGACGGCACTGAGCGCACTTCTCTCACCCCAGCTCAGTCCCCTCGGCCCCCACTCGCATCCGCAGTTGTTCTCTGGGTTCACCCGTTGTTCCTGGAACCTCCTGCCTCCACCTGTCCTTGGAAATGTTGTCAACGATCTGGCTGTTTCAGGGGCACCCAGAGGCCGGTAAACCTGAGAGGAAGCAGACAGTCAAGGACCCCAGACCTTCAACCCCACCCAAACTTCATGGTCCACAGCCCCGACTCTTGGTTCCTCCTGCTCATCTCGGGGGCTGCTCATTTCTCACCGCCATCTGCTGCTCCGGGCCCCTTGCTAAGTAGATTCTTTCCTGCTTTGGACCCACTGGAGCCCTCCTGGCAGTGCTGGCAGGGACACGAGGGACAACTAGAAACAAGCATTCTATGTCCCGGCCCTAGAGCTCTCTGCATTTTCATGGTCGTAACATTCTGGGGAGTGGACAGCAGACCCCATCTCCTCTGGCTGCCCGCAGAGCAGGACACAGGTGTGGAGGGACAGGGAGACTCGCCCAGCTCCTGCTCCCAGCCGGTCTCCCGTGTCACAATGCCCCATTCACAGGGCCCCTCCCTGGAAACTCGAAGTCAGTCCTCCCCGACTTGCGCTCATCAGACATCACAGACTTAAGCTCCTGGTGCTGTGCACCAGCCCAAATCATTCACCCCTAAAGGATAACGCTCTGCCAAGCAATCTTCCGCCTTTATAAGATACACTTGATGTTTTAAAATTCTGTTCTTTCCGGAGGGGCTCTCTGGGGACTCCCATCCCAGAGTCCCGGAGACCCTGACGAGGACAGAGGCTGCTGGGGACAAAACTACCTGAAGACTTGCTGGAAATGGGCCCGGGCTTGATCCTGTGGCCTCGGGGCCATACACTGACCAGTGCAGGGCCAACGCAGGGCCTTTTCTTACCGTCCGTTGCGCTATGCGAATTTCGAAGGATCTCCTAGAGATGACCCCTAGAGGTGACCCGTAGATGACCCGTAGAAGGATAAACATCCTGACGTGACCCCTAGATGACCGCTCCAAGAGTCAACAGGGGGAAGGTGTGTTGGGCCCCCTTTTCCCTCAAGCATCCTTGAGAGAGGGTCCCCGAGGGGCGGGGCCACGAGCTTTTTTTATAGGCAGGGAAGGGGGCGTGGCCTCGGGGCTGCAACCCCATTGGCCAGGGAGAAATCTAGAGCTCCCAGGGGTAACCTCACAATGAAGGCTGCACCAGCCTCTGCCCTGGTGGGCCTGACGGGCCTCCCCACCCCCACCCGGACCCTCGGGCACTGCCCCCTACCGACGATGGTGGCTTGGAACTCTGTGGGCCTCACGGTGGGCCAGGAGCACTGACCCTTTCGGTCTCCCGTAGCTCAGTCCACGACTTTCTCATTCCCAGAGATCACGTCCCCCCATGCCCAGGCTGGGCTGCAGCTGCCAGGATTCGCCCCTGAGCACCCCTAGGTCTGGCCTGGCTGCTGCTGTGGGAGCCCAGCGAGCCTGGCAGAGGGGCTGTCCTGGTCGCTGTCCCAACTGCCCCTCACTCCAGCCCCTCTCCTTTATCTTCTTGGAGCCCCTGCCCCCTGCCCTGCCCCTCTCCTCTCCTGAAGCCCGCAGAGTTCTTGCTCCCGCCTTATCCGGTGTCCACGTTCTCTCTGTCCTGTCTCTGCTTCCTCCCAGACTGGCAGCAGCCAGTTTGTGGGGCCATGAGCCTCCAGACCCAGTCAGTCCCTGACCAATTCCCCCTGTTGCTCAGAGACTTCCCTTTCTGAGTCCTGGAGGGCTCTTAGTGACCCCATAGAACCTCCCCACCCCAGCTCTGCCCCTTTCTCTGAGACTCAGTCTATGCTACTGGGAGCTGGACAGCAGACTTGGCCTTGGGGAACCTTGATGCTTCTCTGGTGTTGATCCCGGCGTGCTCTGGAAATCCCTCTCAATACACACACTCCCAACTAGGGCCACTCAGCCTGGCCACGCTGCCCTCACGAGTCCTGCAGCCTGAAAGGAACCCCAACTCCCCCATATCGCCCGTGCCCACTATGGCACCCCAGAGTGCCACTGTCCTCCCTGCCCTGAGCACATTCAGGCCCCAGTGGTCTGCGGCTGCCTCCTGTAGCTCTGACATCTCCCCCTCTCACTTTCAATGGTCTGAGAATCAAATCTATCTCTGATGGTGGGGCATAGGGTCACTGGGGGCTTGTGCTGTCTGGGGACCCTGTGGGCAGTGAAGGGTTCCACACTGAGGTGAGGCTCTGGGCAGAGAAAGTCCATCCAGTCCTTGAGACGTTTGGGAAATACCTGGAGGTTTGCAGATCCTTTTCCTGAGACATGATATGGCCACTAAGGGGCCTGGCACCCATGAAGCATTGGGGGCAAGGTAGGGGCTCTTCCCGGTGGGCACTACAGAGGGGGTGTAGACGCAACAGGCACCATGGCATGGGCATGTCATGTCAGGTTCTGATCCGTGGTGAGACCCCCACAGAACAGCTCATGCTTCATCAAGAAGCATGAGCCGTTCCCTTGCAGGACCCACACACCCAATGCCACACACCCAGACAGGCTGAGATGCATCCATTTGTAGAAACAATCTTGGAAACAGGACAGTGGCTGTCAGGGAGACTGATTCAGCCCTCTCCCCTCTCTCTCCTCTGCCACCAATTCATGATCCCCGAAACTGTCCCAGGTAGTGCCTAGAACTCAGTTGCTGACTGTTCCAGCCTCCATCCTTTTCAGGACTTCCTTTCCCAGAATAGAAAAAATGTGCACAGGAGGACGGGGAGCTCTCGGCTCAGACTTTTGCTTGGTCTGTAGCCCATGAACCGAAGGTTTGAGTGTGGCCTCGTTTTCCCTGGGTTAAGGAGGGGTAGATGGTTGTACCCAAGTGCTGTTTTGAAAATCGGATGCTCTGAATGAGTGTTTCCTCTAAGCACTGAGATCGTTCCAAGTACTGCTTCATTGACCCTCATGGCCTGTGTACATACCTGAGAGGTTTGGGGTTTGTGGGGATCTCTATTTGCTCCAGCCTTTGTGATCAGGAGACCCTGTGGTGCCAGGGAACGTTCTTGACCTCATGCATCCCAAGCCTGTACTGAGTCTCCTGAGACTTCTTTCTGGCCTTCTGGACAGAATTTTTACTCAAAAAGTGGAAAATGCCCTGGACCATGCAAGGACAGCCCACAAACCGGAAATATCTGAACATTTAGGTGGGAAAGCAGGGGTGAGAGGCATTCTCCACTCCTCTCTCCTGGGATATAGTCTAAGGTGGGGGGTGGGGAGGTGGTCATTTATTATTGCTACTCTTTGAACTATTTCTATGGGGGTGAGTATTTCTGCTCCTGGGACTCCTTATTGTGTAGTGTTGGAGGACATGTCTCCTATCTGAGCTCTGTTCTCTGTTGTGGGATATTTCTTATCCCAGAGCTCTTGTGTCTAGTTTGAAAACAATTTTCCCCAACATCCCTAGTGTTTTGGTTTTTTTTTTTTTTGAGGAAATTTCAGCTCTGCTCATTCCTGGTGCCGAGTAATTGTGAACATTTCTGTCCTCGGAACCATGCTGTCTATAGTTAGGGGAAACATCTGCACCCCATGTCACTGGTGCCTACTGCTTGGGGCCTTTTTTTGCCTCCCAGACCACTAGTGTCTATTATTGGGGGACATTTCTGCCCCCCACATCCCCGGTGCCCAGTGTTGGGGGAGATTTCTGCCTCCAGATGCACGGTCTTCCCCACACTGTCAGCTTGTCCTTCTTGACTGTTACCACCTCCAGCTCCTCGGGCTTTATGATCTCCACTATGTTCGCCTCCACTTCAGTGCTCTTGGATTAACTGAAACTGGATAGACTGCGGGGCAGCCCCAGGCTCTCAGCCAACCAAGGGAGGTGGAGGGCTCGGGAGCAGGGTCCACCTGGTTCTGCCCCCCGGGTGTCCTGCCTCTTGACCCCCACTGGGGGCTTCTTCCTCCTGAGGACCCTGACACACATTTTCAGGACACTTTTCTGTCAAATCACTTTTCTGTCAAGTCCTGGCCTGAGTCAGGCCACTGTGGACTGTCCAAGTGGACTGTCACTGCTCAGGCAGAGTCACAACTGGAGAGCCAGTGCTGTCACCCCCTTCCCCTCCCTCACCCCTTCCACCTAACAGGGAAATCCCTCTTATGGCCTCTAAGAATTTGAGCAGTCCTTCCTTAGGGCACTGGGAAAAGGCTGGCCCTGTCTGCTTGCAGCACTTTTCTTTGGGTGTTAGCACCACACCCAGACATGCTCAGGCTTTACTCGTGACTTAGCTCAAGGACCACACCTAGTGGAACTAGGGGGGCCCATTGATCCAACATCAGCAGTGTGCAAGACAATCTCTTTATCTGCTGGACTAATGCCCTGCTCCAAGCGTTATTTTTTTTTCAGCTGCTTCCCACCTAAATCTCCTTCCTGTAGAGTTGGGCTCCCTTAAAGATGCCTCACTCCCCCTTCTGTACGGCACAGTGCCCAGGGAGACAGCCCCGTGGAACCCGAGGCTTCCACTCCCGAGCACTTTCAGACTTTTCAAGAATGGGCCCCTGGGATATTGCAGGGTTTAAGGTGCTTGCCTTGATGCGGCCCAGCCCTGTTCAAGTGCTGATACTAGGATCTCCTGAGCCCTGCTGTAGAGGAGAGTGCACCTCTACCCACATTTCTCGCAGGCTAATTTCAGACAGGCTACCCTGGGGAGCAGGAGTTGGTACCTACACTCCCAAGAAAAGCCTCGTGGAAACTGTCGCCCCATGACCTCAAGACAGGGCAACATAGGAAGCAGAGTTCGATGAAGGTATCGGAGGTGCAGCCCTTCCCGGCTTTTGCTGGGCCTGAGAATCCATGGTCTCAGCAGATGCTGGGGGTTCCATATGGTAAACAAGGCTCTCCCTGTTCCCCACTTTAGTATCTTATTGGCGTTCGATCTCCCGACAGAGCTAGAAGAGCAAATAAATGTCCACCTTGACACTGTGGATTCCCTCTTTGGAAAATATCCTCTCCAGGCGCCCTCTAATGGCAGTATCATGCCCCTCTGCTGGTAAACTCATGCTAGGAGTGAGCCTCCGGAGACAGCCTCAATGTCAGGTAACTCCTGAAGTGTGGCTAGGGATAGGGAAAGATACTGCGCAGGTCTGGGAGGCAGGAATAGTGGTGGGATGCAGCTCAACTGGGAGCAACCCATTGGCCTCAGTTGAGAAGTCATGACCTGCGCCGAGTCAGTGTGGTCGCTCCTGCTGGTCACCTTGTGGTACCCAGCCCTTCCACTCTCTTGAGTCTGTTTTCCTCTAGTGCCCAATGATTGACCGGCCTGAACCTCAAAAGATGTGTTTCCCCCTTTGCAAATTGTTCCAGGAAGCAGACCCCTGTTTGCCTTTGGGCCAAAGGATCCAGAGACAGGAGGAAACCTCAGTTACTGTGGACCCGTTGCCCAAGAATTCAAAAACTCAGCCACCTTCTTCAGGAAGACCCTGGCTCTGGACTTAAGAAAATCCTCGTTGGGGCCCTGGAATGGACCATCCTGCAATCTGTAGATGATAAGGTCTTAGTGTCAGAAGCCCAAGAGGACTGAAAGAGAGCCTCAGAGGCACTGCTCCAGCTCTTGGTTGAGGCTGGGCACCAGACCTCCTGGAAGAATGAGCATTGAGAAGTGAAAAAAAGAAAAATAACCCAAAAAAAACCTTTCAAATCAGCAGTAGGGCTCCAGAGGCACAGAGGTTGATCCTCTTAGTGCTTGAGAAAGGGCACCAGGTTCTAGGTGGCCTGACCCAGGATGGGGCCATTGGAAGAGGTCTGGGTATACCTGTCTCTGAGGCAGGGGGCTCTGATCTCTCGCTGTGCCACAGAGGTAAACAATCTACCTACCTCCAGGTCCCCATTCAGGGGTGACACTGATGACTAACAAAGGGCCCCAGTGTCTACCAATTTCCCAGATGGCAAAGTCCCTGGGATTGTGATGTGAAAACCCACATCTAACTTTTGCAACTCTAGATTAATTCCCTAGCCTTTCTGCCTGTCGGATGGGACCCCATCCTCTGACTTGCAAGAAGCAGTGGATTACATCTCTTGCTCAGAACCACTGAACAGTTCAGGAACAGTTTCCAACCTGAGTGACATCTGGGTCAAGACCATAATAAAGAAGCCCTGAATCCCTCTGGAAAGGCTTGGGGGGGAGGGGTGCGCTCGGGGAGGGATAGGGACAAGCGCGAAACATGGTGAGACCCCATGATCTCTTAATTTTCATATTAAAAATAGAAATTTATTTCTTTGGATTTTTTACTGGTTCTTTATTTTATGTTTTGAGTTTGTTCCTGCACATATGGATGTGTTGGAGACTGTGTAACTATTTTTTTATTCAAGAATCTTTTTATTATTTTTTTATTAGTGAAACACCATGAGGTACAGTTGTAGACTTATAAATTTTTTGCTTGGGTTTCAGTCAGACAATGATCAAGTACCCATCCTCCACCAGCGCCCATCCTCCACCACCACGGGTCCCAGCATCCCTCCCACCTCCCTTCCCCTTCCTTTCCCACCCTACCTCTGTGGCAGGGGATTCCCCCTTATTCTCTTTCTCCCTTTGTGTGCTGTGGTTTGCAAGAGAGGCACTGAGTGGTAGTCATGTTTGGTCTATAGTCTACTTTCAGCATGCTTCTCCCACCCTGGGAGGATCCTCCCAGCACCCTTTATTTGGTGCCCTCTTCTCTAGCTGAGCTTCCTTGCAGACTGTGTAACTTCTTTACTTGCAGAGTACGAGTCTCAATGTTGTTCTGTTTGGGTCATCTCGCCACTCCTAGTACGCAGCATCCCTGCCATGGGGGCACGTCTGCAATTGCTTTGTGTAGCCCCATAGCCTCATAGCCCCATAGCCCCATTCCTCAATGGGAAGGGGCAGAGGAGGGGAGAAGGGAGGGGGCAGGAAGGAGGAGGGGGGAAGAGGGGAAGGGCGGGAAGGAAGAGGGAAGAAAGACAAGGTTGGGGTAGAGGAATATGATTTTGACAGGGTAGGTAAAAGACGAATTACAGTTGAGTAAGAATTCAGTTTAGCCATTTCTGACTATTGGGGGGAACACATCACTTTCAGGCAGGTCACTTCGTGCCCTGGGCTGGGTGTCTGCAGCCTCCTTACCTCACGGGCATCACAGTCTGTCTGATCTTCTGCCAACACAATTTGTCTTTGACGGGTTGTTGGCTCAGGTCTGTCTTGGATCTGGGTGTGATTTCCACCTCTAGGTGAGAGGGAGGATGGGGTGTGCATGGGGTGTTTTTAGGAAGGACACTGCCTTCTGGTTCTCACAGAACACTTGGGGTTCCAAGGCGGGTGTAGCCCGTAGGATGGCGGGGATCAAACCCAGATCAGCCACGTGCAAAGCAACAACCTACCACTGTACTATCGCTCCAGCCCTTGAATTTCTTCTTGGAGTAAGTTTCTGTCCATTATTCCTCTCTGCATTTGTTTGATGGGGTTGGGAGATATTGTTTTTGTAAAGTTCTACCAATGTGCTATATAACTTGGATATTAGCCTTTCATCAGCTAGGTATTGGGTAAATAATTTTTCCCGTTCTGTGAGCTATCTTTGTAGCTTAGACGCCATTGCCTTTTCTGTTTTTTTAAAAAAAGCATTAGATTGGTGTATCTTTGATTTTTCTGTTCTCTTTTCATGCTTTATATTTTGCTGACTTTTTTGCAAATTTTTATTTTGTTTTTATAAAGTTGTTTACAATAATTTATTACATTTAATATTCAGACACCAATTCCACCACCATCGTACCTTCCAACCACCATATTTTGAATGTTACCACTCCAAATCTTAGAGGTACTCTCCTGGGGTCATTGACATCGTACTCAGGGGCATGCAGATGACAAGCTCTAGACATGGTGAATCCCATGGCAAGGGCCACCCACAATCTAGAAGCAACTGCCAACTGCTAGCAGGACACACCTCGCCCAAGACACATACCCGCACGGCATGGGATGGATCCATTTATTGAAACAAGCTTGGAAATAGAACAGTGACTGTCAGAGAGTGACCCAGCATGCCTCCTTCCTCTCTCCTCTCCTCAATTCATTAGTGCCCAAACAGCCCCCAAAGAGTGTCTAGAACTGGTTGCTCTGATGTCTCCAGCCCCCATTAGCTTCAGGGCTGCCATATGGAGAAACGGGACTGTGTACTGGGGAGGGAGAGCTCCCACCTCAAACCTTTGTTTGGCTTTTGGAGCTATCATGACTGAGGTTTGAGTGTGGCCCAGTTTAAATTTCTGCTCCCAACATCCCTGGTGCCTAGAGGTAGGAGACATTTTTGTCCCACTGATCCCTGCGGTCTAGTGTTGGGGGACCTTTCTGCCCCCTTGATCCCTAGGATCTAGTGCTGAGGGAAAGTGGAAGATCGGGGACGAGGGAGGAAGGAGGAGAGTGGGAAGAACTGGATCAGGGCTAGATTAGTTGGAATTGAAGAACACAGGGTACATCATCAGGGTAGAAAAAGTGGATTAATGGTGAACAAGCTTGCCAGCTGAACTCAAGCGGACGAGCTGGATTCTGGTTTTTTGGGGGCAGGTCATTACAGGATCTGGATCTGAGCTCTGCGGCCTCCTGTTCCTCACAGACAGGAACAGGAGGGTCTCTCTGGGTTCTTCACACAATCGATCATCCCGCTCCCCAGGTCTGGACACCAGACCTTAGTCTCAGACCTTAGTCATCCAGATCCATAGTCTTCTCACACGCCACCAGCCTGTCCTTCATGACCATCACCTCGAGTTCCATAGAGGTCATGGTCTCACAAACCTCCACTATGTTCACCTCCAACTCCGTGTTCTTCGACACTGGATTGACTATGGGGCACTCCAGGGTCTCAGCCAAGCAAGGAAGGTGGAGGCATCTCAGGGGTCCCGCCTGGCTCCATCTCCCATATAGCCCCACCTACAGATCCCCAACAGGCACTTCTCTCTCCTGGAGACTGACCCCACCACTCACCCTCTTCAGGATACCCTTGGGATTCCAGTAAGGCCTGGGGCTCAGTTGCTCCTGATTTCAGGACTGAGCATCCCCTAAAGATGAAGCCACCAGGTGAGTAGGCAGGTCTAGGGCCTGATGCGCCTTCCTGTCCCTGAGCCCCTGCCCACCCCCTCACCTGGGTTTCCCTCAGCTCCCTGAAGGTGGCCTCCAGCAGGGCCTGCTGCCTTGTTAGCACCTGCTGCAGCTGGTCCATGAGCTCCTTTTGCCTCAGCACCTGCTCAACCTTGGAGCCCACGTGAGTGGGGCATTCAGGTGTGGGGTTGCAGCTGTGAGCTGGTTTTAGTACCAGCAGAAGCATTCCAGGCTGCAGGCACTGCACCTTCTGGTCTTGCATGCACATCTCTGTCATGAGACAGGGCCGAAGGCTGTCCAGATCCCACCACAACATTCAGGGCCCAGACACACACACACAGGCCCAAGGAAAACAGCAAATGTGGTAACCTGTCCCCTGCACATTCCTCAGGGGGTCTTTCTCCCAAGGCCTAAGAGATGGGCCTCCCCCTACCTCGACCCAGCAGCCTCCCCGCTACTAGGACCCTCTCTGTGCAGAGAAGGCCAATCCGCACCCCCAAAACCCCTCTAGCCTCTTCTAGATTTTGATATATTATAGTGGGTGGCGTCCTGGCCTGTCCTTCCTCCCACCACCCCTGGCAGGCTCCTACCCTCACAGCGGGTCTCCCCCGGCACCTTCTGTCATTTCTCCATATCCACCTTGTCCTGATTCACTCCCCTTGCAGCCGATCCGGAGCTGGCTCTGCAGTAGCACCTGCTCCTCCTCCTGCTCATTCTCAGAGACAAACACTGGTCAGAGGCCACATCCTACTGCGGGAGGCCGAGATCCTAGTCCTCTTGCTGCCACGGACACTCACCTGTTTGTCCTGCAGTCCCACCTGTGGGCGCAAGGCTGGGAGTGAGGACAGGCAGCCAGGGCATCCTACTCTTGGTCCAGGGATGTGGAGGTCAAGCACCGACTCCCAGGCCCAAGGCTGGCAGCGCCTGGGCAATCTGTGCCCTGTACAGGCCCCCATGGTCTTGCTCCAGGGGCCTAAGAGATGAGACCTCCCTTGAATGGGGACTCTGTCTCCTGTCCTGTGCTCAGGGATCACCCCTAATGGTGCTCAAGGATCCATACGAGGTGCCAGGAATCAGCCCAGGATAGAAGTATGCAAGCAGACTCCTCACCACCTGTTCTAGCTTTTGATATATTACATTTCCTTGTTTTTTTGCTTGTTTGGTTTTGGAACCACAGCAGGGATCAGTCCCAGCCATGCTCAAGGGATTCTATGGGACGCCAGAGATTGAAGTCAGATAACCCAAGTGCCCTTCCTGCTCTACTATTTCCTGGCCTCTTTGATCTTTTTCAAAATAAAAATTTTAACTTTCCGTTGATTTTTCTACACTGCATCCCGAAAGGAATACCAGTTTACAATGGTGCGTGTGAAATTCCCAAATGCTCCAGTGAGTCCCACTGCAATCAGAACCACCCCTCTAACTCTCCCCCGCTCTCTTTTTGCTATACTTGGACATTTTTGGAGGGACATACCCAGTGTTGCTCAGGCCTTACTCCTAGCTCTGTACTCAGGGACGACTCCTGGTGGGGTTTCAGGGATCATATGCGGTGCCCGGGGTCACATCTGAATTGGCTGGTCCACAAGGCAAATGCCCTTCCCTCTGGACCACCCCTCCAATCCTGCAAGATAGTTTTCTTGAAAAAAACTTACTCAGTGAGATGTGAAGGGAGGACGTGTTCAAAAGAGCATGTGGGCTGAAAGAGCTGACCACTCCCCCTAACTTCTAAAGGCCAGTAACTGCCTGTACCTGTCAATCACAAACTGCCACTCGGGAATTTCCCTTGGGCCTGTCCCTCACCCCCATCTCTGTACCCCGAGAGGCCTCTGCAGGTCCCCTGCAGCATTTTCCCACTTCCATATCTAATGCAAATGAAATTTGTTTGCCATTTATAAATGCCCATACAGAGTTTCCCCTTAAAGTCAATGAAATAATCATTTTTAAAAAAGAGATTAAGTAATGACATGTTGAATGGTGTTCAAAGCAGGACACATTTGAACCACTGATCTACTCATCATGTACTGTCTCCAAACTCAAGTCCAGCATCACATGTCCACAATTCTATAAAGATCCCAGTGCCTCAGCTGAGCTCTGGATTTCACCTCAGAAAATGTACTACATATCTAATTCTATAAATCCAAATATAAGGCATTCTCCTATTAAATTTTTTTTATTGAATCGATGTGAGATAGACCCTTACAAAGCTGTTCATGATTAGGCTTCAGTCATCATTGTTCACCCATCCCTCCACCAGTGTACATATGCCACCTCCAAAGTTTCCAGTTTCCCTCCCATCACCCACCCACCCACCTCTCCACCCAGGCCAGCCTTTTTTTAAAAAATTTTTATTAGTGAAACACCATAAGGTACAATTATAGACTTACAAATTTTTGTGTTTGGATTTCAGTTACACAATGATCGAGTACCCATCCCTCCACCAGTGCCCATTCTCCACCACCACGGATCCCAGTATCCCTCCCACCCCCCATTCCCTCCATCCCACTCTGGCTCTGTGGCAGGGCATTCCCTTTTGTTCTCTCTCTCCTTTTGGGTGCTGTGGTTTGCAAAAGAGGCATTGAGTTGCATTCATGTTTGGTCTATAGTCTACTTTCAGCATGCTTCTCCCATCCAGACAGGACCCTCCCAACACCCTTTACTTGGTGCTCCCTTCCCTATCTGAGCTGCCGTTTCCCCCAGCATGTGTGGCTGGCCTCCAAGCCATGGAGCAAACCTCCTGGTAGTTATCGAGACTGTTCTTGGGTGTTAGTCTCCTATTTTGTTACTTTATATTCTACAGATGAATGCAATATTTCTATGTCTGTCCCTCTCTTTCTGACTCATTTCACTTAGCATGGTACTTTCCATGTAGTACCACTTGTATGTACATTTCATGAATTCATCCTTTCTAACAGCTGCTTAGTATTCCATTGTGTAGATGTACCAAAGTTTCTTTAACTGTTGCCTACTGACCAAGTAAAAGAATGCTTGATTTTTCATTCCCCCTTTGTCCTGCTCAAAGCTGGGCAACTTCCCAGGTTTGCAGGCTTTCAGGGATTCCCCACAAAACCCCAAGCAAGGCTGCTATCAATGCGGACAGCCAGGCCATTTCAAAAAGAAATGTCCCAACAACCCCTTGAGGAAGAAGGGGGGATCACCCGGGCTATGTCCCAGATGCAAGAGAGGCAATCACTGGGCAGCCGAGTGTCCTTCCGACCGGATAACTTAGGCAATCCACTGCCGCAGGGAAATGGCGGGAGGGGCCTGCCTCGGGCCCTGCAAGCCTTCAGGCAGGAGGCCTATCAGACATCGGGTCAAAGTATCAGCCCGCTCCCGATAGCTTCCCTCCCTCTCTCAGGGGCTCCTCAATTCCCAGCTCAGGTCTAGACCTTTATGCCTCTGTCTGGGCGGTACTAACACCATCTATGGGAATTGAAAGTTTGGAGACGGGGGTCTATGGCCCCCTACCGCCCGGAACCACTGGCCTCATTCTAGGGTCAGAAAAGGCTCTCCTGCAAGGATTGCAGATATACCCAGGATCTATCACAGAGAGCTACATAGGACAAATTCATGTCTTGGCAGATTCCCCCCATGGCATTGTGACGATAGAAAAGGGACAGCTGATTGCACGCCTGCTCCTCCTCCCGACATGGCAAGGCCCCACCTCGACGCTCTCAGTCCAGGGTTAGACAAACGGAGACTTCTCAGATAATCCAGCCCAAATATTTTGGATTGCCCATATGGCTTCCTGACCACGCTATGCGCTAAGAATCAACTCAAAGGAATTCTCTGGGCTATTAGATACTGGGGCGGATGTCTCAGTGATATCCAGTAAATATTGGCCTGCCAACTGGCCTGCCACAATGGCTACAGCCGTTTTGCAAGGACTTGGCCAAGTCCGACCCAGCCGTAGCGCCCAAGTATTGACCTGGGAGGACGCCGAGGGCCATAAGGGCCAGTTCCAGCCTTATATTGTCCCAGACCTCCCCACCAATCTTTGGGGACGAGATATACTCTCAGCTATGGGCGCGGTTCTGGTTACATCACCCAGTCACTCGCAGACATCGCCAGTCTCCTTTAAGACCATAGCCCATATCACTAGTGACTGCCCATCCTCCAGCATCACATTTCCCGGGCAGGAAAATCCCGTGACTTTAATGCCCATTGAGGAACTGGAAGAAACTAGCCCTTTTTAATCGGGGCCACTGTCGAGCGGCCTCCCACCCCAATTACCTGGAAATCAGATGATCCAGTCTGGGTGGAGCAGTGGCCCCTACCTAAAGAGAAATTACAGGCCGCACATGCCCTAGTGTCTGAGCAATTAGAAAAGGGGCACATTACCCCATCCACATCTCCCTGGAATACCCCAATCTTTGTTATAAGGAAAAGGACCGGCGGGTGGAGATTATTGCAAGATCTCAGAGCAGTCAATGCCACCATGCATCCAATGGGGGCCCTGCAGCCAGGGCTCCCCCATCCCTCCGCTATACCAAAGTCCTGGCAATTGTTAGTGATAGATCTTAAAGATTGTTTTTTCAATATTCCATTAGCTCCTAAAGATTGTCAAAGATTTGCCTTCTCTCTACCTTCCCCCAATTTTCAGGAACCCTATCAGCGCTACCAATGGGTAGTCCTTCCCCAGGGCATGACTAATAGTCCCACTATGTGTCAGATATATGTTGCAGTGGTTTTAGCGCCAGTCCGGGCTCGTTTGCCCAATGCACTTTTGATTCATTATATGGATGACATCTTAGCCGCCTGCCCCACCAAAGACCTGTTACTTCAACTCTATGATCATGTCCGGGTCGCCCTGGAATCAGCAGGCAGGCCTTGTAATCTCCCAGGACAAGGTACAGTTCTCCCACCCATACAGATATTTAGGATACACCATAAACAAGGTGGGAATAGCGCCTCAAAAAATACAGTTTGCCACCTCTCATTTAAAGACTCTACACCAGTGGCAACAGTTTTTGGGAGAACTCCAATGGCTCCGACCATCCTTCTCCCTGCCCACGGGAGAGCTCAAACCTCTTTTTGAACTACTGAAGGGGGATTCTGACCCCTCCTCGCCTTGTCAATTGACCCCAGAGGCACAATTGGCTCTTAGAAAAGCAGAGCATGCCTTAGAAGAAATGCAAATACACCATATTGATTACAATCTACCACTACAATTTATAGTGCTTGCTTCAGAGTTTGCCCCAACTGGAGTTTTCTGGCAGATTGGTCCATTATACTGGGTCCACCTCTCAGCTTCCCCCACCCGAACGGTGATTCCCTATCCCACCTTAGTTTCTCAATTACTCTGGAAGGCCAGAACCATAGGGTGTGCACTCTTTGCTAAGCATATGGACATATTGGTCGTTCCCTATTCCAAAGACATGATTAATAATCTGATGCAATATGATGATTCCTGGTGCCTTTTTGTCTGCTCCTTTAAAGGCCAAATTACACAGGCATATACCAAACATAAACTCCTGCAAAGCTTCAGGATTTGCCCTATTATCTTCCCTCGAATCATAAAGACCACCCCCCTTCCGGGTGCACGGACCCTCTTCACTGATGGCTCTAAGAGCGGTCGCGCCGTAGTGGTTGATGGGCAGGTTGTTCACGCCATACAGCTTGCTGAGACCTCGGCGCAATTTGCAGAAGTAACTGCTGTATTAATGGCCTTGCAGACATTCCCTAATGAGCCCCTCAATATTTACACTGATAGTGTGTATGTTGCTAATATCTTCCCCCGATTAGAAACAGCACCCCACATAGGGGAGGGCTCGAAAATTTTATCTCAATTACAAACATTGCAACTGTTGATTTGGGCCAGAAAGGACCCCCTCTTTGTGGGTCATATTAGAGGACACTCTGGCCTCCCGGGACCCCTTGCAGAAGGCAATGAACGAGCAGACAAAGCTACCCGCTTAATAATGACATCCCTAGAATGTGATAAGGCCATGCAGCTACATAAAAAATTCCACCTTAATGCTCAGTCTCTTCGTTTTCATACGGGTTGTTCCAAAGCTGAGGCTCTCTCCATAACCACTGTCTGTCCCGCTTGCGCTCCTTATATACATTCCCCATCCCTAGGAGTCAATCCTAGAGGACTGAGAGCAAATGATATTTGGCAAATGGATGTGACCCACACTAACTCATTGGATAACCGGCATTATCTCCATGTCTCGATAGACACACACTCGGGCATGATTTTTGCCTCACTACATGCCGGGGAAAAAACGAAACATGTTATAGATCACCTTACTGCTGCTTTCTCATATATGGGAAATCCCAGGCAAATTAAAACTGACAATGGACTGGCCTATACAAGCCGCGCTTTTCATTCCTTTTGTGAAACCTGGGATATTACACATACAACAGGCATTCCCTATAACCCCCAAGGACAGGCTATCATAGAGCGAGCGCACTGACATCTCAAAACTTACATTTCTAAAACAAAAGAGGGTGAGATCTACCAAGGCTGTCAAGGGCCACAAGCGCTCCTATCCACAACCTTATTCATTTTAAATTTTTTGCTCCTCGATGATTCAGGCCGCAGTGCAGCCCAACGTCACTTTGCTACTCCAGCTCCCCTTAAAGCAATGGTGAAATGGAAGGATCTGTCCTCAGGAACCTGGCAACCACCGGCAGCAATCCTTGCCAGAGTCAGAGGCGTAGTCTGTGTATATCCAACTAATACAGAAAAACCCATTTGGGTGCCGGAACGCCTGGTCAGGCCAATACACGAGCCCCCCGATCATTTGTCCCCCACAGCTGGGAAAAATAATGAAACTCACCTCCAGGGTACTTAGCCCTGAGACGAATTTCCTTCTCTTTTTTCCACAGGAACAAAATGACCACAACGATGCTTGTCGCCTGGACCCTCGCTATATTATTAATGAAGGACCCTACCGAAACTCATGCCAATCGACACCAACCATTCAAGCAGACCTGGGTCATAAGGAGTGGAGAGGACCATGAGGTTTGGAGTACCACAAGCTGTGACGCAGCACCCCTTAATCAGTGCTTCCCTGACTTATATTTTTCCCTGGAAGACGCCTACCCCTTTCAGGATGATTTTGAAAGGTCCGGGGCCAGAGCCTCTATGAGACGCAATGGCTTTTTCACCTGCCCCGGGTTCCGGACAGGCCAATGGAGGAGAACTTGCGGTGGCCCTGAATCTTACTATTGTGCCAGCTGGTCTTGCGTAGATTCTAATGATGGCTATTGGAAATGGTCGGTTGACCACGACCTGGTTAATATTTCTTATGCTGTGCCACTGAGATATGGCTCATATTCTGTACATTACCACCCCCAAATGCTTCTGGTCAAAATCTCCTTCACTGATAAGGGAAGGTCGGAGACCCGATGGGTCAACCGCCTGAATTGGGGACTTATGTGGTATAGCAGGCCATGGCATGGGGTTATCCTGCAGATCCTCTTAAAAATCGAACCCGTGCAGCAGGTTCCTCTAGGCCCTAACCAGGCACTTGAGGCTCCAAAACTCCCTCTTAAGCCCACCATTACTACCATGGCTGGCCCTAAGACGACACCACCTCCTGTTACAGCCGGCCTATCCATCCCAAAACCCAGTTTTGGCCCAATCATTAACCCCCTCAGGAGTCTTATCGAAGCCACATATCAGACTCTGAATGCTACTGCCCCAAACCTGACTGAAGCCTGCTGGCTGTGCTATAGCCCCAGGCCACCGTTTTATGAGGCTATGGGTATTAACGCCTCATACAATGTTAATTACAGAGCCCCTGGAGAGTGGAAGGCCCACCCCCAGGGACTAACCATGACCCAAATTAGCGGTCAAGGGACATGTGTAGGTACAGTCCCTCAAAACAAGGAGGAGTTGTGTGCACAGAGTGTGGAGTCCCCGGGATGGAGTAACTCTGCCTGGATCTCACCAAAAATGGGAGCTTGGTGGGCCTGTTCATGTTCAGGATTAACTCCCCACTTGGCAGGCTCAGTATTTAATGTCTCCCAAGAATTTTGTCTTATGGTTATTGTTGTCCCCAAAATTATATAGCACCCTGCTGAGGTACTCCTTGACGATTGGTCCAATTCCCCTGATGTCCTGCGTAGGAACCGCAGGGAACCCATATCCGCACTAACCATCTCCACTCTGTTTGGCATAGGCCTGGCAGGTGCCGGCACTGGCATCGCTGCTCTGGTAACCCAACATTCTGGTCTATCTTCTCTAAGAGCAGCTATTGATGAGGACCTGGACCGAATAGAAAAATCTATTAGCCATCTTGAAAAGTCCTTGACCTCCCTGTCGGAAGTAGTCTTGCAAAATAGGAGGGGGCTCGACTTGCTCTTCCTTAAAAACGGAGGGCTGTGTGCAGCGCTGGGAGAAGAGTGCTGCTTTTACGCCGACCACACGGGGGTAGTCGAGATTCCATGGCTAAGCTGAGAGAAGACCTGGAACGGCGTAAGAAGGAGAGAGAGGCTCACGAAGGGTGGTTTGAGTCATGGTTTAATCAATCCCCCTGGTTCACCACCCTGATATCTACTATAGCAGGCCCTCTGATCATACTATTACTGATGCTTACATTTGGGCCCTGCATCCTGAGTCGACTTGTCTCATTTGTCAGAGACCAGATTGGCAGGGTTGATCGGCAAATCACTCAAATTCACTTTATGCAACTGAGAGAAACTAGCAAAGAGCAGCCCTATTCAGAAAGGTATTTCTAATGGGCCTGGGAAGCCTCTTCCTTTATCTGTTGCAGTGACCTGATCCCGTGGCCGGTACCGGAAAACGCAGGAGGAGAAGGAGTGCGGACCGGACCTGTGCAGAACCCCCCCGATCACTGAACGAAGAGATCCCCATCACCCCTCTACCCTACCCCTGCCCCTCTTTTCTGAGCCATGCTCCATTCTGGTCAAGCCACACTGGGTCCTGCCTGGTTAGGTAGAAATGTCATCAATCCTCCCCTGTGCCTCCTCGTGGTTAAGGAAGTATGCCCTTGCCCAGGATACCCAATGACGGGCAACTTCTGTCACCGCCACGCACACCTAAGACAGGGGCTAAAGCATTCTCCCCAATGACGGGTACCACGGCGGAGCGACGGACGACCTAAGACAGGGGTCCTGGTGAGCCATAATTGGAAAAAAGGTGTAAGATGTTGCCTACTGACCAAGTAAAAGAATGCTTGATTTTTCATTCCCCCTTTGTCCTGCTCAAAGCTGGGCAACTTCCCAGTATAGGAGGTTTCAGTTTGGGGGACAAAGCTGGGCAGCTTCCCAGTACATGACGTTTCAGTTTGGGGAAAAAGCACCCTCGTAAATGATTTGTAAATGATGTACGAGGAACAGCAGTCTCTATGGATATGTCAAAACTGCAACAAAGCAGGCCGCTCCGACCGGTAGCGTTAGGTCGAAAGGGTCACCAGGTGGCTGACCAACGGTGCATGGCTCTGCCCACTGTGACTGACCAACGGTGCATGGTTCTATTCATCGTCCCATCCACTTTTCCACGTCCCATCCCCTTTCCTTTCTTTTGGGTGGGTTGTGGAAACATACTTAAGTCTGTACCTGTGCTCTGAATAAACGCACGCATTCATGCCATCTCCTGAAAAACGGAACCCTGTGTGACTCGAGTGCTGATTTCACCCTGACGGCCCACCCTGGCTCGGCCCCCCAGCGCCGGACGCGACATTTAACCAGTCATCCGTTCTCAGGCACTTGGGTTTTTTCCAGATATTCAGGTCAGCCTTTTTGGAAGATGTTTTTATTATCTATCTTTCTCTCTGTTTGTTTCTGTCTCTGTCTGTCCCTGTCTCTGCCTTTTCTCTCTCTCTCTCTTTTCTCTGTCTCTGTCTCTCTCTCTTTGTCTCCCTTTTTGTGGTTTACAATATAGATACTGAAAGGGTATCAGGAATATCCTTTTACCTACTTTTAACACTCAAGGATTTCAAATTTGGACAAAAAATAGAATTGTTGTTTCAGGCACGTTGGCCAAAGGGAGAACTGGAAATGGTCTCTGCTATGGATAACCAGGGAACTGCAGATCTGCAATGACTGACCACAGCCTGGGCCCTGCTCTCAGGGTCCAGACAAATCCTGAAGACCAGGAGGTCTCCCAACCTCAGATAGGGATGGGATGGACACATGCCTGCCAGGACACTCCTACAGAAGATGAAGGTCCGAGGCCAACTGGGAACACTAAGCTGGCCTGGTTTCTCATCTTCACAATGGCCAGGCCTGGGTAACCATGACATGACATGACAGGTAAAATACACATAGTATTATATGTATGTCTCCTGGGTAGCTCACCACAGTCTTGGAAGAACAGAGTGGGGGTCTGGTGTTCTTTGGGAGATCAGGAACTGTGCTCAAGGGCCGCTACTTTTTCTAAGCTGCTGGAGGTCAGAGCTGGCACATGTCCAGCACTCCCCTCACCCTGCCACCTTTATGCCCTAAGAGGAGACTTCCACTTACCCCGTGACTTTCAGGAAGTGCAAGATGACATGTATTTCCTAGCCCATGGGGAAGTACCTTGTGACCCTGTGGGCTCAGGCACCAAATTTCCAACTGTGGGCTAGTGTTGGGTGAGGACTGGAAGGAAGAAGCCCTCCAAGTGCCCCCTCCCCACCCCAGGAACAGTCCCTTTTGCAAGGTCCCTGAACCCCACGGCTCTCACAGCGGCAGGTATCATGCCCTAGACTCACCACACTCAGGAAGACACAGGGGTCCCAGAGAGTGTTGTCAGAAGAGGGGACCTGCTTGGTATCACACTGAGCAGTCAGCCTTGCCCTGGCCGTGTCCCAGGAGCTGCCTGTCAGGTACCTTCCCACCACCATATTTTGAATATTACCACTCCAAATCTTAGAGGTACTCTCCTGGGGTCATTGACATCGTACTCAGGGGCATGCAGATGACAGGCTCTAGACATGGTGAATCCCATGGCAAGGGCCACCCACAATCTAGAAGCAACTGCCAACTGCTGGCAGGACACCCCTCGCCCAAGACACATACCCACACGGCCTAGGATGGATCCATTTATTGAAACAAGCTTGGAAATAGGACAGTGACTGTCAGAGAGTGACCCAGCATGCCTCTTTCCTCTCTCTTCTCCTCAATTCATTAGTGCCCAACCAGCCCCCAAAGAGTGTCTAGAACTGGTAGTTCTGATGTTTCCAGCCCCCATTAGCTTCAGGGCTGCCATATGGAGAAACGGGACTGTGTACTGGGGAGGGAGAGCTCCCACCTCAAGCCCTTGTTTGGCTTTTGGAGCTATCATGACTGAGGTTGGAGTGTGGCCCAGTTTAAATTTCTGCTCCCAACATCCCTGGTGCCTAGAGACATTTTTGTCCCACTGATCCCTGCGGTCTAGTGTTGGGGGACCTTTCTGCCCCCTTGATCCCTAGGGTCTAGTGCTGAGGGAAAGTGGAAGAGTGGGGAGGAGGGAGGAAGGAGGAGGGTGGGAAGAACTGTATCAGGGCTAGATTAGTTGGAATTGAAGAACACAGGGTACATCATCAGGGTAGAAAATGTGGATTAATGGTGAACAAGCTTGCCAGCTGAAATCGAGCGGAAGAGCTGGATTCTGGTTATTTGGGGACAGGTCATTACAGGATCCAGATCTGAGGTCTGCGGCCTCCTGTTCCTCACAGACAGGAACAGGAGGGTCTCTCTGGGTTCTTCACACAATCGATCATCCCGCTCCCCAGGTCTGGACACCAGACCTTAGTCTCAGAGCTTAGTCATCCAGATCCTTAGTCTTCTCACACGGCACCAGCCTGTCCTTCAGGACCATCACCTCGAATTCCATAGAAGTCATGGTCTCACAAACCTCCACTATGTTCACCTCCAACTCCGTGTTCTTCGACACTGGATTGACTATGGGGCACTCCAGGGTCTCAGCCAAGCAAGGAAGGTGGAGGCATCTCAGGGGTCCCGCCTGGCTCCACCTCCCATAGAGCTCCACCTGCAGATCCCCATCAGGAACTTCTCCCTCCTGGAGATCCACCACACCACTCACCCTCTCCAGGGTACCCTTGGAATTCCAGCAAGGCCTGGGGCTCAGTTGCTCCTGATTTCAGGACTGAGAATCCCCTAAAAATGAAGCCACCAGGTGAGTAGGCAGGTCTAGGGCCGGATGCGCCTTCCTGTCCCTGAGCCCCTGCCCACCACCTCACCTGTGTTTCCCTCAGCTCCCTGAAGGTGGCCTCCAGCAGGGCCTGCTGCCTTGTTAGCACCTGCTGCAGCTGGTCCATGAGCTCCTTGTGCCTCAGCACCTGCTCAACCTTGGAGCCCACGTGAGTGGGGCATTCAGGTGTGGGGTTCTAGCTGTGTGCTGGTTTTGGTACCAGCAGAAGCATTCCAGGTTGCAGGCACTGCACCTTCTGGTCTTGCATGCACATCTCTGTCAGGAGACAGGGCCGAAGGCTGTCCAGATCCCACCACAACATTCAGGGCCCAGACACACACACACAGGCCCAAGGAAAACAGCACATGTGGTAACCTGTCCCCTGCACATTCCTCAGGGGGTCTTTCTCCCAAGGCCTAAGAGATGGGCCTCCCCCTACCTCGACCCGGCAGCCTCCCCGCTACTAGGACCCTCTGTGTTCAGTGAGGGCCCGTCCGCACCCCGACAACCCCTCTAGCCTCTTCTAGATTTTGATACATTATAGTGGGTGGCGTCCTGGCCTCTCCTTCCTCCCACCAAACCAGACGGGCTCCTACCCTCACAGTGGGTCTCCCCCGGCACCTTCTGTCATTTCTCCATATCCACCTTGTCCTGATTCACTCCCCTTGCAGCCGATCCGGAGCTGGCTCTGCAGTAGCACCTGCTCCTCCTCCTGCTCATTCTCAGAGATCGACACTGGTCAGAGGCCACGTCCTACTGCGGGAGGCCGAGAACCTACTCCTGTTGCTGCCGCAGACACTCACCTGTTTGTCCTGCAGTCCCACCTGTGGGCGCAAGGCTGAAAGTGAGGACAGGCAGCCAGGGCATCCTGCTCTGGGTCCAGGGATGTGGAGGTCAAGCACCGACTCCCAGGCCCACGGCTGGCAGCGCCTGGGCAATCTGTCCCCTGCACAGGTCCCCATGGTCTTGCTCCAGGGGCCTAAGAGATGAGACCTCCCTTGACTGGGGACCCTGTCTCCTGTCCTGTGCTCAGGGATCACCCCTTATGGTGCTCAAGGATCCACAGGAGGTGCCAGGAATCAGCCCAGGATAGAAGTATGCAAAGCAGACACCTCACCACCTGTTCTAGCTTTTGACATATTACATTTCCTTGTTTGTTTGCTTCTTTGGTTTTGGAACCACAGCAGGGATCAGTCCCAGTCATGCTCAAGGGACTCTATGGGACGCCAGAGATTGAAGTCAGATAACCCAAGTGCTCTTCCTTCTCTACTATCTCCCAGCCTATTTGATCTTTTTCAAAATAAAAATTTTAACTTTCCATTGATTTTGCTATATTGCATCCCAAAAGGAATACCACTTTACAATGGTGCGTGTGAAATTCCCAAATGCTCCAGTGAGTCCCACTGCAATCAGAACCGCCCCTCCCACTCTTCCCCCTCCTCTTTATGCTATACTTGGACATTTTTGGAGGGACATACCCAGTGTTGCTCAGGCCTCACTCCTGGCTCTGTACTCAGTGACGACTCCTGCTGGGGCTTCGGGATCATATGGTGTGCCCGGGGTTACATCTGGATTGGCTGGTCAACAAGGCAAATGCCCTACCCTTTGGACTACCTCTCCAATCCTGCAAGATACTTTTCTTGAAAGAAACTTACTCAGTAAGATATGAAGGGAGGACGTGTTCAAAAGAGCATGTGAGCTGAAAGAGCTGACCACTCCCCCTAACTTCTAATGGCCAGTAACTGCCTGTACCTTTCAATCACAAACTGCCACTAGGGAAGGTCCCTTGGACCTGTCCCCCACCCCCATCTCTGTACCCAGAGAGTCCTCTGCAGGTCCCCTGCAGCATTTTCCCACTTCCATATCTAATGCAAATGAAATTTGTTTGCCATTTATAAATGCCCATACAGAGTTTCCCCTTAAAGTCAATGAAATAATCATTTTTAAAAAAGAAATTAATTAATGACATGTTGAATGGTGCTCAAAGCAGGACACATTTGAACCACTGATCTACCCGTCATGGACTCTTTCCAAACTCAAGTCTAGCATCACATTTCCCCAATTCTATAATGATCCCAGCGCCTAAGCTGAGCTCTGGATTTTACCTCAGAAAATGTACTACACATCTAATTCTATAAATCCAAATATAAGCCATTCTCCTCTTAAAATTTATTTTTATTGAATCAATGTGAGATAGACCCTTACAAAGCTGTTCATGATTAGGCTTCAGTCATCGTTCTTCACCCCTCCCTCCACCAGTGTACATTTCCCACCTCCAATGTTTCCAGTTTCCTCCCAACACCCCCCCCCCACCTCTCCACCCAGGTCAGCCTTTTTTTTTTAATGTTTATTAGTAAAACACCATAAGGTACAGTTATAGACTTACAAATCTTTTGTTTGGATTTCAGTTATACAATGACCGAGACCCATCCCTCCACCAGTGCCCATTTTACACCACCACAGATCCCAGTATCCCTCCCACCCCCCTTCCCCCCAGCCCACCCTGGCTCCGTGGCAGGGCATTCACTTTTGTTCTCTCTTATTGGCTGTTGTGGTTTGCAAAAGAGGCATTGAGTGTTAATCATGCTCGGTCTATAGTCTACTTTCAGCATGTATCTCCCATCCTGGGAGGAACCTCCCAACACCCTTTACTTGGTGCTCCCTTCTCTATCTGAGCTGCCTTTTCCTCCAGCATGTGTGGCTGGCCTCCAAGTCATGGAGCAAACTTCCTGGTACTTATCGCGACTATTCTTGGGTGTTAGTCTCCTATTTTGTTTCTTGATATTCTACAGATGAATGCAATCTTTCTATGTCTATCCCTCTCTTTCTGACTCATTTCACTTAGCATGGTACTTTCCATGTAGTATCACTTGTATGCAAATTTCATGAATTCATCCATTCTAACAGCAGCATTGTATTCCATTGTGTAGATATACCAAAGTTTTTTAACCAGTCATCTGTTCTCAGGCACTTGGGTTTTCTCCAGATATTCAGATCAGCCTTTTTGGAAGATGTTTTTATTATCTATCTTTCTCTCAGTTTGTTTCTGTCTCTGTCTGTCTCTGTCTCTGCCTTTTTTCTCTCTCTCTCTCTTTCTCTGTCTCTGTCTCTGTCTCTCGCTCTCTGTCTCCCATTTTGTAGTTTACAATACAGATACTGAAAGGGTATCAGGAATATCCCTTTACCTACTTTTAACACTCAAGGATTTCAAATTTGGACAAAAAATAGAAATGTTGTTTCAGGCACGTTGGCCAAAGGGAGAACTGGAAATGGTCTCTGCTATGGACAACCAGGTATCTGCAGATCTGCAATGACTGACCACAGCCTGGGCCCTGCTCTCAGTGTCCAGACAAGTCCTGAAGACCGGAAGGTCTCCAAACGCCAGATAGGGATGGGATGGACACCTGCCTGCCAGGAACTCCTACAGAAGATGAAGGCGTCAGGCCACCTGGGCTCACTAAACTGGCCTGGTTTCTCATCTTCAAAATGGCCAGGCCTGGGTATCCGTGACATGACATGACAGGTAAAATACTCATAGTATTATACGTGTATCTCCAGGGTGGCTCACCACAGTCTTGGAAGAACAGAGTGGGAGTCTGGTGTTCTTTGGGAGGTCAGGAACTGCGCTCAAGGGTCGCTACTTTCATTAGCTGCCGGAGGGCAGGGCTGGCACATGTCCAGCACTCCCCTCACCCTGCCACCTTTCTGCCCTAAGAGGAGCCTTCCACCTACCCCGTGACTTTCAGGAAGTGCAAGATGACATGTATTTCCTAGCCCATGGGGAAGTACCTTGTGACCCTGGGGGCTCAGGCACCAAATTTCCAACTGTGGGCTAGTGTTGGGTAAGGACTGGAAGGAAGAAGCCCTCCACATGCACCCTCCCCTGCCCCAGGAACGGACCCTTTTGCAAGGTCCCTGTACCCCACGGCTCTCACAGCGGCAGGTATCATGCCCTAGACTCACCACACTCAGGAAGACACAGGGGACCCAGAGAGTGTTGGCAGAAGAGGGAACCTGCTTGGTATCCCACTGAGCAGTCAGCCTCGCCCTGGCAATGTCCCAGGAGCAGCCTGTCAGCGCAGTGCGGAGTGTGAGGATCCGACGCGGGCCTCATCGGGTCTCTGCTGTTTCCTAGCCTGTGACTATTTCTCTCTTGCATCTACAATGTGGGGTCCCCGCCAAAATGACTCTGGAATTGATCTTTTTATGTGGGGTTGAGGGCATTGATTGGTCTAGGATGTTGACTCCCAAGTTCCAGGTAAAGCCCATATGTTTCCTTTGGTTTTCGGCATGTGGCTCAGTGAGGATGTGGGGAATTTTCTGCTGTGAAACTATGTAGACCGAAGGGCGTAATTTCCCAGACCAGACTACCAGTGAAATGTTAGTTTTTCTCTCCTTGATGGACTTGTTACGCTCTTGGGCTCCTGGCACTGAGCGTCTGCCCCAATGGCACTGCTGCCAGCACCTAGACTAGCCCTGGTCTCCTTGGTCACAAATACTAACAGTAATAGAAATGGGAGTTGTGCTGAGCCCCCAGGGTCGACTCTCTGGTGCACTGAGCTAACACCATGGATTGCCTGAGGCTGCCAAAGCAGATGCAAACTCTGCAGGTGCCTGTAGAGACCAGACAGGGGAAGGAGACAGAGTCTGGGTGGGGAGGCAGGGTGCGGGGCAGGAATCCTGACAAAGGTCACCAGCAAGTGCAGACCTGGGTGCTAGTTTCATCTTGATGGACAGTTGACCCTTGATGAGCATGGAGGCATTGAGAATATACCCTGGATGGTGGGATCATGACGGGGGGGGGGGGCAGGGGGAGGATGTGCCTGCTAACTGTGCTCTGCTCCTTTGCCTGAGCAGCCCAGAGGTGAAAAAACATCACCCCATCCCCAGGGCTAATTCTGGTCTCCTCACTGCTCTGTGTGCCCCAGAGGCCAGATGGGGGCTGTGGTGATTGGGAACAGGAAGAGGGTCTCTGACTCAACTGGCCACCCAGGTAGAAAAACACCTTACAGGTCCAGAATGCCATGGGCAGTAAGGGTCCAGAACCAAACTGACTCCCTGGCTGCAGTTGTCTTTTCAATCAATGGGCCCTGGGCCTGCTCAGTGCCCAGCAGGAAGGAAAAGGTGTTTTCTCCAATGAGGACTGAACGCTGCTCTACTCCAACCAGTCAGGAGGGGGAGGGGGATTTGAGCCAGTTGAAAGAATGAACTCAAGAAGGGCCAGTGAGCTGGAGGCTGGTCAGGCCCAGCCGTGGTCAGGTTTGGCCACTCCTGAGGGCCTCACTGTAGAATGGACATCTCTCAGAGTCAGGCCAGAAATGAGAAACAATCCCAGAGAGTCACTCATCACTAATAATCGCCAGAAGATTAACCTGCAGGTGCTAGTTTGTCAGGATCAGCCGCAGCGGGGTGAGCTAAGGGGGTCTCGCAAATGATTCTGTCTGCCAAGCCTCAGGGGAGGGAACCAAGGAGGCAACAAGAGGCAGAAGCGAAAAACTAGGCAGGACCTCTGAGAGACCCACTCTAGGAGGTGGAGAAGATGGATGAGTCAGGAATCACCGAATTTGACAAGAATCAAATGTGAAGTTTGCTCTGACAAAATGGTGACCAGAACCAAATGGCAACCGGCTGAGTGGACAGCAACATTCCTGGAGTCATAGATCACCTTGTCCCAGGTGAGGAAGACAAGACTTAATGCCCACTTGGTGACAGGAAGCCACCAGGCTTCATTCCATGTTCCTTAACATTGACCCACGAACAGATGACTAGGACCAGACCAAGACAACTTAAAAGCCCCCTGAGTCTAACCTAGGGCGCGGGTGTACCACTGCCTCACCTGAGGTTCGGAGAGTCTGCCCGGGAGCGCCCCCAGTAAGCTACTCCTATTTCCTTAACTTTATTTATATGTCTCTGTCCTTCTGTCTGACCCGGATGGGGTTCCCAAATCTCTCACCGAGCAAGAGACTAAGGGAGAGCAGGTTACCCGAGCAGGGATGGAAGGGGCTCCGGGAACGCTCGAACACTGAGCGTAGAAACAGGAATCACCACTGTGGGAGCACCTGAGAGCAGTAGGCATCACTGCATGTTAGATGAAAGTTGTTACCACAGAATCAAGGTAGCCTGTAAACAATCTACATAATTAGGCTGTGACCTGCTATTGCCCCTTTGGGGGATAGCTGGGTAGAGCCTGCACACATGGAATACACTAGGATGCTTCCAGCAAATTCTTGGGTGCCACCTGTCTTGGTGAGACTCTGTATGATCCTAAAAGGAAAAACTCCAAAGACAGTCGTTCAATGGGAGAACAGGTCTCACCACCGGCAAGGGGTGAGAGGGCTCAAGCCGCTGATCCCTACAGTCTCCCAGCTCCCCAAACCTCAAGGAAAACCTGGACTTGGTGTTTCCAGAGCCCAGGGGCCCAGAGGCAGGACACAGAGAACTAAGCCCAGAGCCCCAGTAGAAGCTTCGAGAGGGTGTGCAGGATATGTGTGAGGTGTGAAGATCCATGAGAGTGAACGGGCGGCCCCAGGCCCATGGTGCAGTTAGAGGGGAAGGGCTATGAACTGGGCACCGAAGGGTAAACCGGGACCTGCCTGTGCCTGCCCTGAACAGCCCTACCAGGCTGATCCCTGGTGCCTCCCCGATCCCTGGTTCCCATCCAAGTAGGAATGTGACAGGCAGGACAGGGCATGGCTGACCAAATTCCTGGAAATTACTGGAACAGGATGGCTCTGCCTTCTGAGGCTTTGCCATCTGGTCTGATACATGAATCTGGACACACTTCTTGTCACCAGTAGAGTGTCACTCAGCCAAGGCTGTCCCAACAGGTCCAGGTGTGCAGGAGCAAAGAGGAGTCAGGGCCTGGTTCTCTATTACATGGGGTCTGACCGTGCTGTGATGGTGGCAGTGGGACTTGTATTAGGGAATCTGATGGTCCACAAAGAAGTGGGGTGCTATTATCAGAGATCAGCTCCGTACAGACTCGGGGACACTAGAAACATGTTCCATCCACGGCCCCATCCTGCTCCACTGATAACACACTGTCTTCCTGCTGGGGTGGGTGCCATCCAGGGGGAGCCTGGCTGAGGGGACAGCACCTTGGACCCACCTGCTGCAGGAGCACTTTCAAGTGCTCATCCTGAGAAACCTGAAGTGGCCACTAGGGGGCAAAGTGGGGTCTGTCCCTGGTGCACTGCAGAGGGGAATGGGGAAACAGGCACCAGGGGCAGGGGAGGCCATGGAGGTGCTGCAGTGGAAGGCAGGGCTCTGGGTGCTGCATCCTGCCCTCCCTCCTGGGGACGCATCCGTGATTGAGACCTTCAACCCTTGGGGTGGACTCTCCTGGGGTCATTGACAGACTTCACACAGGGGCAGGCAGGTGACGCGTCTTGGCATGGTGACATGGCCGAGGCTTCCCACAATCTAGAAGCAATTGTCAACTACTGGCCAGACCTGCCCCGCCCAGTGACACACACACAGGCCTGGGATAGATCCATTTATTGCAACAATCGTGAAAATCAGACAGTGGCAGTCAGGGAGAAATCCCGCCTTCCTCCTTCCCCTCTTCTCAGCCAGCAATACAAAGTCCCCAAACAGCCCCAAAGATTGTGTATAATCCGGTGACTGGATGGTACCAGCGGCCAAGCTTCAGGGCTGTCATGCGCAGAAACAGGACCCCACAATGGGGAGGGGAGAGCTGAGTTGTGACTTCTGACCTCCAAATCATTGTTTGCTAGTGCTGGGGGGATGTATCTGCCATCCTGATCCCTTGGACCTTGTGGAGGGGGACATTTCTTCCCTCCGATCCCTCGGACCTTGTGGAGGGGGACATCTCGGCCCCTCTGATCCCTTGGACGTTGCGGAGGGGGACATCTCGGCCCCCCCGATCCCTGGCGTCTAGTGGTGGGGGGGACATCTCGTCACCCCCAATCCTGGCGTCTAGTGGTGGGGGGGCATCTCTGGCCTCCCCGATCAATCGCGTCAAGTGGTGGGGGGGGGCATTTCTGGCCCCCTCCATCCCTGGCGTCCAGTGGTGGTGGAGGCATCTCTGGCACCCCCATCCCTGGCGTCTAGTAATTGGGGGGCATCTCTGGCCCCGCCAATCCCTGGCGTCTCGTGGTGAGGGGGCATCTCTGGCCGCCCCAATACCTGGCGTCTAGTGGGGGGGGCATATATGGCCCCCCCATCCCTGGCGTCTAGTGGTGGGGGGGCATCTCTGGCCCCCCCTTGATCCTTGCCCTCTAGTGGGGGGGAATCTCTGCCCCCCCCGATCCCTGGCGTCTAGTTGTGGGGGGACATCTCTGCCCCCCCCGTTAATCCTTGCCATCTAGTGGGGGGGAATCTCTGGCCCCCCCTTGATCCTTGCCCTCTAGTGGGGGGGAATCTCTGGCCCACCCCCCGATCCCTGGCGTCTAGTTGTGGGGGGACATCTCTGCCCCCCCGTTAATCCTTGCCATCTAGTGGGGGGGGAATCTCTGCCCCCCCTTGATCCTTGCCCTCTAGTGGGGGGGGGAATCTCTGGCCCCCCCTGATCCCTGGCGTCTAGTGGTGGGGGGGCATCTCTGCCCCCCCGTTAATCCTTGCCATCTAGTGGGGGGGAATCTCTGGCCCCCCCTTGATCCTTGCCCTCTAGTGGGGGGAGAATCTCTGCCCCCCCCGATCCCTGGCGTCTAGTGGTGGGGGGGCATCTCTGCCCCCCCATAAATCCTTGCCATCTAGTGGGGGGGAATCTCTGGTCCCCCCCAATCCCTGGCGTCTAGTGGTGGGGGGGCAACTCTGGCCCCCCCTTGATCCTTGCCCTCTAGTGGGGGGGAATCTCTGGCCCCCCCTGATCCCTGGCGTCTAGTGGGGGGGGGCATATCTGCCCCCCCGTTAATCCTTGCCATCTAGTGGGGAGGGAATCTCTGCCCCCCCCTTGATCCTTGCCCTCTAGTAGGGGGGGAATATCTGGTCCACCCCCCGATCTCTGGCGTTTAGTAGTGGGGGGGCATCTCTGCCCCCCCGTTAATCCTTGCCATCTAGTGGGTGGGGAATCTCTGCCCCCCCCTTGATCCTTGCCCTCTAGTGGGGGGGAGAATCTCTGGCCCCTCCTGATCCCTGGCGTCTAGTGGTGGGGGAGCATCTCTGCCCCCCCTTAATACTTACCCTCTAGTTGGGGGGGGAATCTCTCCCCCCCCGATCCCTGGCATCTAGTGGGGGGCATCTCTGCCCCCCCTTAATCCTTGCCCTCTAGTGGGGAGGAAACTCTGGGCCCCCCCCTGATTCCTGGCGTCTAGTGGTGGGGAGGCATCTCTGCCCCCTCCGAATCCTGGCGTCTACTTGGGGGGCATCTCTGGCACCCCCATTTCCTGGGGTCTATTGGAGGGGGAAACTGTGCCCCCTGATCCCTGGGGTGTCTAGGGGTGGGGACATTTCTTACCCCACATCTCGGGGTCTAGTGGATGGAGACTTTACTGTCCCCCTGATTTCCCGTTTCTTGAGATGGAGAATAGTTCTGCCTTTGCCCTGATCCCTGGTCTTGCAGTGAGGGATATCCCTGGTTCTAGTGGAGGGAGAAGAGCAAAGGGCAGAGGAAGAAGGCAGAACTCGGGTGGCGTGGGGAGGACGGGGCTGGGCTAGATCAATTGGGTGAGAGCGGCAGGGTGCGTCGGTGCAGTAAAATCGAGGTGTCAGCTGGGTGTCAGGCTGCCAGTGGAGCTCTTGCTGACCAGCTGCGTTTTCTGGATTTTCGGCGGGTCATTACAGGACCTGGGTCCGATGACGGTGGACTCCTCTTCCTTAAGGACAGCAACAGGAGCGTCTCTGGATCTCACACAGGCCATGGTCCCTGCCCCTGGGACTTGACTGACTCCTCCAGCTCCTGGACTCTGGCACTCCTCCTGCCTGGCCTCCTGTGCCTCCTCCTTGTCTGTGGCCTCCAGCTCCTCACGTTTTGTGTCCAGGAGCACCTGTGTGTTGTTCGTCTCCACGCCAATCCCTTTGGAGTGGATGGGATGTGGGGCAGCATAAGGGTCTCAACCAAGGAAGGGAGGTGGGGGGCTGGGGGTGGGGCCGCCTGGCTCCCCTCCCCAGTAGCCCCGCCCTCTGACCCACAGGGGCTTCTCTCTGTCACTCACCCTTTTCCGGGACTCCTTTTCACTTTACCAGGTTCTGCAGCTGCTGTTTCTGCTGCTGAGTCCCACAGAAAAGCACCTGGGGTGAAGGCACTAGGTGAGGAGGCAGGTCTAGGGCCTTCCTGCCCCAGAGCCCGTGGCCCCTCTCTCACCTGGTCTCCCTCAGCTCCCTGATGGCGGCCTCCAGCAGGGCCTGCTGCCTTGGTGGCACCTGCAGTAGCTGGTCTATCGGCTGCTTCTGCCGCAGCATACGCTGGTACAGCTGCTCCTCCTTGGAGCCCAGGTGACAGCGGGCATCCAGGTGCTCTTGTCGGCAGCTATGTGCATTTCCAGGTACCAGCAGAATCGGCCCCAGGGAGGCCACTGGCACTGCACCATTTAGTCCTGCCCTGGCATCTGTGGGATTTAGGACAGTGTCTGTGAGGACAGGCAGGAGGACCGACTACATCCCAGCCAGGAGATGCAGGGCTCAGACCCTCAGCCACAGGCCCCCATGGCATCTTTGTCCCAGAGCCTAGGAGTTGGGTCTCCCTATGCCTTGGACCCTGACTCCTACCTGGCAACTGCCAACTCCAGACCCCTCTGTGTAGTGTGGGCCAGTCAGTGCCACCACAGCCCTCAGGGCATTCTGACCTGTCCTTCCTGCCATCACCCAAGGTAGGCTCTTGGCCTCACAGGGGGTCTCACCAGCCCATTTCACAGACCAGGAAAGTCACAGCCCAGAAGACTGAATTGTTATGCCCCAAGAATCACCCAGGGTGGAGGGGAACTGATGGCCAGCAAACCCCTGCACCCTCTCTCAAAACTCTTCGTGTTCGGCAACTTTTCCTGGGCTCGCAGTGAAGACATGTTGGAATGATAGGTGATAATTGGAGATGATAGGAGACTCGCTCAGCTCCAAGACTGGGGAATGTTACCCAGACCCCTTCCACTGTTACAGAGACACAACTCGAGCCTGGCCGGGCTCCCGGCCGGCCACCCCACAGCCCTCAGACTCCAGGCGGCACTGTGCCCGCTTCTCTCACCCCAGCTGTCCTGAGCTCCCACCCCCATTGTTTCCTGAGTTGGGTGGGCCAGTGTCCAGCCACCCAGGTCTTTGGTCAGCGGGAGCCCAGGAGATCCTATTCTGGTGGCAGGAGGAAACAGGGCCTGGAGAGAGGGTCTCTGGGGACTTCCATCCCAGAGTCCCGGGAGACCCTGGCGAGGACAGAAGTTGCTGGAGAACAAGACTGCCTGAAAACTTGGCTGGTAATGGCCGGAGGCTTTATCCTGGGCCTCCTGGCCACACACTGACCAGTGCAGAACCAGCGCATGGCCCAGGGCTTGCGGGTTAGCACCGACCTAGCACTTTTTCTTACCATCTTTTCATACTCTGCCAATTTCCAATGATCCCCTAGGGAAAGGGTCAACATGCAGAAGGTGCATTGGGGCCACTTCTCCCTTAAGCCTCCTTGAGAGAGGGTGTCCCGAAGGGCGGGGCCACAAGCATTTCTATAGGCAGGGATGTGGCCGTGGCCTCAGGACACTCTGGGTGATTCCTCCCTGCCTTGCCCTCCTCAGACATCACAGGCTTCAAACTCCTGGTGCCAAGCACCAGCCCAAATCATTCACCCCTAACGGATGAGGCGCTGCCATGTGACTCTCCGCCTTTACAAGATATATCTGATGTTTTAAAATTCTGTTCTTCTATCTCTTTCTGTCCTAAATTAGACGGGAAGGGTGTGGTCGCACGGTAGGAGATTTTTGGCAGGAGGGTCTGTGGTGAGGGCTCTGCGCACCCGGGGACCCTGCTTTGACTCTGCAGCGCCACTGAGGCAGCTCCTCACCATTGCCCTGAGCTCCCACCCCCATTGTTTCCTGAGCTGGGGAGCCAGTGTCCAGCCACCCAGGTCTTAGACAGCAGGAGCCCAGGAGGTCCTATTCTGGGGACAGGAACGGACAGGTCCTGGAGAGGGGCTCTCTGGGGACTCCCATCCCTGAGTCCCGGGAGACCCTGACCAGGACAGAGGCTGCTGGGGACAAAACTGCCGGAAGACTTGCTGGAAATGGGCCCGGGCTTGATCCTGTGGCCTCGGGCCATACACTGACCAGTGCAGGGCCAACGCAGGGCCTTTTCTTACCGTCCGTTGCGCTCTGCGAATTTCCAACGATCCCCTGGAGATGACCCCTAGAGATGACCCGTAGATGACCCGTGGAAGGGTCACCATCTGGAGGTGACCCCTAGATGACCCCTCGAAGGGTCAACAGGGGGAAGGTGTGATGGGGCCACTTCTCCCTCAAGCATCCTTGAGAGAGGGTACCCCAGAGGCGGGGCCACGAGCTTTTTTATAGGCAGGGAAGGGGGCGTGGCCTCGGGGCTGCAACCCCATTGGCCAGGGGGAAATCTAGAGCTCCCAGGGGCAACCTCACAATGAAGGCTGCACCAGCCTCTGCCCTGGTGGGCCTCACGGGCCTCCCAACCCCCACCCGGACCCTCGGGCACTGCCCCCTACCGACGATGGTGGCTTGGAACTCTGTGGGCCCCACGGTGGGCCAGGAGCACTGACCCTTTCGGTCTCCCGTAGCTCAGTCCACGACTTTCTCATTCCCAGAGATCACGTCCCCCCATGCCCAGGCTGGGCTGCAGCTGCCAGGATTCGCCCCTGAGCACCCCTAGGTCTGGCCTGGCTGCTGCTGTGGGAGCCCAGCGAGCCTGGCAGAGGGGCTGTCCTGGTCGCTGTCCCAACCGCCCCTCACTCCAGCCCCTCTCCTTTGTCTCCTTGGAGCCCCTGCCCCCTGCCCTGCCCCTCTCCTCTCCTGAAGCCCGCAGAGTTCTTGTTCCCGCCTTATCCTGTGTCCACGTTCTCTCTGTCCTCTCACTGCTTCCTCCCAGACTGGCAGTAGCCAGTTTGTGGGACCATGAGCCTCCAGACCCAGTCAGTCCCTGACCAATTCCCCCTGTTGCTCAGAGACTTCACTTTCTGAGTCCTGGAGGGCTCTTAATGACCCCATAGAACCTCCCCACCCCAGCTCTGCCCCTTTCTCTGAGACTCGGTCCATCCTACTGGAAGCTGGACACCAGTCTTGGCCTTGGGGAAGCTGGACACTTCTCTGGTGTTGCTCCCGGCCTGTTCTGGAAATCCCTCTCAATATACACACTCCCAACTTGGGCCACTCAGCCTGGCCACGCTGCCCTCACGAGTCCTGCAGCCTGAAAGGAACCCCAACTCCCCCATATCGCCCGTTCCCACTATGGCACCCCGAGTGCCCCTGTCCTCCCTGCACTGAGCACATTCAGTCCCCAGTGGTCTGCGGCTCTCTCCTGTAGCTCTGACATCTCCCCCTCTCACTTTCGCTGGGCTGAGAATCAAATCCATCTCTGATGGTGGGGCACAGGGTCACTGTGGGCTTGTGCTGTCTGGGGAGCCTGTGAGCAGTGAAGGGTTGAGGTGAGGCTCTGGGCAGAGAAAGTCCATCCAGTCCTTGAGAGGTTTGGGAAATACCTGGAGGTTTGCAGGTCCTTTACCAGAGGCATGATCTGGCCACTAGGGGGCCTGGCACCCATGAAGCATTGGGGGCTAGCTGGGGGCTCTTCCCGGTGGGCACTACAGAGGGGGTGTAGACGGAACAGGCACCATGGGCATGGGCATGTCATGTCAGGTTCTGATCCATGGGGAGACCCCCACAGGACAGCTCATGCTTCATCAAGCAGCATGAGCCGTTCCCTGGCAGGACCCACCCACCCAATGCCACACACCCACACAGGCTGGGATGCATCCATTTGTAGAAACAATCTTGGAAACAGGATAGTGGCTGTCAGCGAGACTGATTCAGCCCTCTCCCCTCTCTCTCCTCTGCCACCAATTCATGATCCCCAAAACTGTCCCAGGTAGTGCCTAGAACTCAGTTGCTGACAGTTCCAGCCTGCATCCTTTTCAGGACTTCCTTTCCCAGAACAGAAAAAGTGCACTGGAGGAGGGGGAGCTCTCGGCTCAGACTTTTGCTTGGTCTGTAGCTCATGAACCGAAGGTTTGAGTGTTGCCTCGTTTTCCCTGGGCCAAGGAGGGGTAGATGGTTTTACCCAAGTGCCGTTTTGAAAATCGGATGCTCTGAATGAGTGTTTCCTCTAAGCACTGAGATCGTTCCAAGTACTGCTTCATTGACCCTCATGGGCTGTGTACATACCTGAGAGGTTTGGGGTTTGTGGGGATCTCTATTTGCTCCAGCCTTTGTGATCAGGAGACCCTGTGGTGCCAGGGAACGTTCTTGACCTCATGCATCCCAAGCCTGTACTGAGTCTCCTGAGACTTCTTTCTGGCCTTCTGGACAGAATTTTTACTCAAAAAGTGGAAAATGCCCTGGACCATGCAAGGACAGCCCACAAACCGGAAATATCTCAACATTTAGGTACTAAAGCAGGGGTAAGAGGCATTCTTCACTTCTCTCTCCTGGGGTATAATCTAAGGTGGAGGGTGGGGAGGTGGTCATTTCTTATTGCTACTCTTTGGACTATTTCTATGGGGGTGAGTATTTCTGCTCTGGGGACTTCTAATTGTGAAGTGTTGGAGGACATGTCTCCTTCCTGAGCTCTGTTCTCTGTTGTGGGACATTTCTCCCCCCAGAGCTCTTGTGTCTAGTATTAGAAAACAATTTCCCCAAAATCCCTAGTTATTTTTTCTGGAGGAAATTTCAGCTTTGCTCATACCTGATGCCAAGTTATTGTGAACATTTCTGTCGTGGATCCCTGCTGTCTATTGTTACGGGAAACCTCTGCACCCCATGTTACTGGTGCCTACTGCTTAGGGCCTTTATTTGCCTCCCAGACCACTAGTGTCTATTATTGGGGGACATTTGTGCCCCCCACATCCCCGGTGCCCAGTGTTGGGGGACATTTCGGCCTCCAGATGCACAGTCCTCCCCACACCGCCAGCTTGTCCTTCTTCACTGTTACCACCTCCAGCTCCTCAGGCTTTATGATCTCCACTGTGTTTGCCTCCACTTCAGTGCCCTTAGATTGACTGAAACTGGATAGACTGAGGGGCAGCCCCAGGCTCTCAGCCAACCAAGGGAGGTGGAGGGCTCGGAGGCAGAGTCAGCCTGGTTCTGCCCCCCCCCCCCCGGGTATCCTGCCTCCTGACCCTCATTGGGGGCTTCTCCCTCCTAAGGACACTGACATTCACAATTTCAGGACACCTTTGTGTCAAAGCAGCAGCCAAGTCCTGGCCTGAGTCAGGCCACTGTGGACTGTCCAAGTGGACTGTCATTGCTCAGGCAGAGTCACACGTGGAGGTCCAGTACTGTCACCCCCTTCCCCTCCCTCACCCCTTCCACCTAACAGGGAAATCTCTCTAATGGCCTCTAAGAATTTGAGGAATCCTTCCTTAGGGCACTGGGAAAAGATCGGCCCTGTCTGCTTGCAGCACTTTTCTTTGGGTGTTGGAATCACACCCAGACATGCTCAGGATTTACTCCTGACTTAGCTCAGGGACCATTCCTAGTGGAACTAGGGGGGCCCATTGATCCAACGTCAGCAGTGTGCAAGACGATCACTTTATCTGCTGGACTAATGCCCTGCTGCAAGCAGTACTTTTCTTTCAGCTGCTTCCCACCTAACTCTCCTTCCTGTAGAGTTGGGCTCCCTTAAAGACGCCTCACTCCCCCTTCTGTACGGCACAGTGCCCAGGGAGACAGCCCCGTGGAACCCGAGGCTTCCACTCCCGAGCACTTTCAGACTTTTCAAGAATGGGCCCCAGGGATATTGCAGGGGTTAAGGTGCTTGCCATGATGCGGCCCAGCCCTGTTCAAGTCCTGATACTAGGATCTCCTGAGCCCTGCTGAAGAGGAGAGGGGACCTCTGCCCACATTTCCCGCAGGCTAACTTCAAACAGAGCAGGAGCTGCCATGAGGCACAGGGTCTGGGAGACACGAAGACAGGCACGGAAATCACTCGGGATGGCCCAGAGGTGGTCTGTCACACTGTTCAACTTAGAAACCAGGGAAAATCTCCCAAATTTTCCTACGTTATTGATATGCTCCAGATCCTTCTCTGCACCAAGAAACCTTGGTCATTTCTTGTTCCATACTCTCCTGTCAGCTGCTTGCTAATACCCCGACGGCCATCAGATCTGATGTAAAACTGATCTCTCGCCTGTGCGGTGTTCAGACTTTGGAACTATTCATTCCATTAGCACTATTATCTCATCATGTTCTCCCACTTGCCAAAATGTGCCTTTTTTTCCTTTATGGGTCACACCCAGCGATGCACAGGGGTTACTCCTCGTTCATGCACTCAGGAATTACTCCTGGTGGTACTCAGGAAACCATATGGGATTCTGGGAATCAAATCCAGGTCAGCCGTGTGCAAGGCAAACGCCCTACTCACTGTGCTATCACTCCAGTCCCAGCTTCTTGGTTTTTAGTTAGCTTTAGGCAGAAATTTTGGCAAAGTACGTATGTGTTCATAGTCGTTCAAAACTCAAAGTTATATTAGTGCTGCAATTCTCATTTGTGAAACAACAAAACTCACTACCAAGCAGGGGAGAAAGCAAGACAAGACCAAAAGGAAAAAGAGCAACACCCAAGCAGTGGCACCTGGTGCACAGGAGGAGTTGTCAGAGAGCATGGCAGCTGGGTGGCACTGCCACTCATCCAGTGGAGACAGCACTAACACAGTGGAGTGGTTAAGGCCAGGCCCCAGCACCTCCAGTGGGGACAGCACTACCCCAGTGGAGTGGTTAAGGCCAGGCCCCAGCACCTCCAGTGGAGACAGCACTACCCCAGTGGAGTGGTTAAGGCCAGACCCCAGCACCTCCAGTATGCCCTTGGTCTAGAGGAGGCGAGAACTGGCAGGGCAGACAAGGGGCGAGGATTAAGAGGGAAGCCAGAGCAGGAGCAGGGGTCAGGGGTGGAGGATGCGGAAGGGCAGAAGGCAGGCCCCAGATCATTGCCCCAGAGGGCCATGACATGCTGCAGGAGAGAACAAAGTGCCAATATGACACCAGACAAGTTGTGACCCTCTACGAATGGGAGTGGCAGACATTCAAAGTTGGGTAGCTTCCAGAAATGTCTACTGACATCAGGACCACTTGGACAGTCTGACAGAGTCACAGGGAGTCTCCAGGCAGGCAGGGAAGGCAGGGTAACTTGGTACCTACACTCCCAAGAAAAGCCTCGTGGAAACCGTCGCCCCATGACCCCCAAGATAGGGCAACATAGGAAGCAGAGATCGTTGAAGGTATTGGAAGTGCAGCCCTTCCCTGCTTTTACTGGACACGAGAATCCATGGTCTCAGCAGATGCTGGGGGTTCCATATGGAAAACAAGTTTCTCTCTGTTCCTCACTTTAGTATCTTATTGGCATTAGATCTCCAGACAGAGCTAGAAGCACAAATAAATGTCCACTTTGACACTGTGTATTCCCACTTTGGAAAATACCCTCTCCAGGCGCTCTCTAATGGCAGTATCATGCCCCTCTGCTGGTAAACTCATGCTAGGAGTGAGCCTCCAGAGACAGCCTCAATGTCAGGTAACTCGTGAGGTGTGGCTAGGGATAGGGAAAGATACTGCGCAGGTCTGGGAGGCAGGAATATTGGTGGGATGCAGCTCAACTGGGAGCAACCCATTGGCCTCAGTTGAGAAGTCATGACCTGCGCCGAGTAAGTGTGGTCGGTCCTACTGGTCGCCTTGTGGTACCCAGCCCTTCCACTCTCTTGAGTCTGTTTTCCTCTAGTGCCCAATGATTGACCGGCCTGAACCTCAAAAGATGTGTTTCTCCCTTTGCAAATTGTTCCAGGAAGCAGACCCCTGTTTGCCTTTGGGCCAAAGGATCCAGAGACAGGAGGAAACCTCAGTCACTGTGGACCCGTTGCCCAAGGATTCAAAAACTCGGCCACCTTCTTCAGGAAGACCCTGGCTCTGGACTTAAGGAAATCCTTTTTGGAGCCCTGGAATGGACCATCCTGCAATCTGTAGATGATAAGGTCCTAGTGTCAGAAGTCTAAGAGGACTGAAAGAGAGCCTCAGAGGCTCTGCTGCAGCTCTTGGTTGAGGCTGGGCACCAGACCTCCTGGAAGAATGAGCATTTAGAAGTGAAAAAAAGAAAAACAAATAACCCAAAAAATCCCTTTCAAATCAGCAGTAGGGCTCTAGAGGCATAGAGGTTGATCCTCTTAGTGCCTGAGAAAGGGCACCAGGCTCTAGGTGCCCTGACCCAGGGTAGGGCCATTGGCAGAGGTCTGGGCATACCTGTCTCTGAGGCAGGGGGATCTGATCTCTCGCTGTGCCACAGAGGTAAACAAACTATCTACCTCCAGGTCCCCATTCAGGGGTGACACTCATGACTAACAAAGGGCCCCAGTGGCTACCAATTGCCCAGATGGCACAGTCCCTGGGATTATGATGTGAAAACCCACATCTAACTTTTGCGACTCTAGATTTTGATGTGAAAACCCACTCTAACTTTCTGCTTATCGGATGGGACCCCATCCTCTGACTTGCAAGAAGCAGTGGACTAAATCTCTAGCTCAGAACCACTGTACAGTTCAGGAGCAGTTTCCAACCTGAGTGGCATTCGGATAAAGACTATAAGAATGAAGCCCTGAATCCCTCTGGAAAGACTGGGGGGGGGGGCGCACTCGGGGAGGGATAGGGACAAGCGCGAAACATGGTGAGACCCCATGATCTCTTAATTTTCATATTAAAAGGTAAAGGTAAAAGGTAAAGGCACTCCGGTGGATCGTCGATTTGCTCAAGCGGGCCCAGTAACGTCTCCATTGGAGACTTTGTTGTTACTGTGTCTGGCATATCGAATACTCTCGGAAGCTTGCCGGGCTCTCCGAGAGGGGCGGAGGAATCGAACTCGGGTCGACCATGTTGGCCGCTGGTAAGGCGACCGCCCTACCACTGTGCTATCGCTCTAGCCCCCGGAGCTTCTCGGCCTTTTGGCTAAGATCAAGTGTAGTATCTGTTCGTATTAAAAATTGAAATTTATTTCTTTGGATTTATTTTTTGATTGTGTTATTATTTTATGTTTTGAGTTTGTTCCTGCACATATGGATGTGTTGGAGGCTGTGTACCTTTTTTTTTAATCCAAGAATTTTCTTTTTATTATTTTTTTATCGATTGTAGCCTGCCCACAGGGCAGAGTCTGGCAAACTCCCGTGGCGTACCAAATATGCCAAATACCAGTAACAATGATGGGTCTCATTCTCCTAAATAGCCTTGAATATAATCTCAGGGCTAGGATGAAAGAGACGTTACTGGGGCCTGCTCGAGTCAATCGACAAATAACAGGATGATGAAATGAAAAATGAAAAATTTTTTTATTAGTGAAACACCATGAGGTACGATTGTAGACTTATAAATTTTTGTGCTTGGGTTTCAGTCACACAATGATCAAGTACCCATTCCTCTGCCAGCACCCATCCTCCACCACCACGGGTCCCAGCATCCCTCCCACCCCCCAACCCCCTTCCCACCCTGCCTCTTTGGCAGTGCATTCCCCCTTGTTCTCTCTCTCTCCAATTTGGTACTGTGGTTTGCAAAAGAGGCACTGAGTGGTAGTCATGTTTGGTCTATAGTCTACTTTCAGCATGCATCTCCCACCCTGGGAGGATCCTCCCAACACCCTTTATTTGGTGGTCTCTGCTCTATCTGAGCCTCCTTGGAGGCTGTGTAACTTCTTAACATGCAGAGTACGAGTCTCAATGTTGTTCTGTTTGGGTCATCTCGCCACTCCTAGTACGCAGCATCCCTGCCATGGGGGCACGTCTGCAATTGCTTTGTGTAGCCCCATAGCCTCATAGCCCCATAGCCCATTCCTCAATGGGAAGGGGCAGAGGAGGGGAGAAGGGAGGGGGCAGGAAGGAGGAGGGGGAGAGGAGAAGGGCGGGAAGGAAGAGGGAAGAAAGACAAGGTTGGGGTAGATGAATATGATTTTGACAGGGTAGGTAAAAGACGGAATTACAGGTGAGTAAGAATTCTGTTGAACCATTTCTGACTCTTGGGGGGAACACATCACTTTCAGGCAGGTCACTTTGTGCCCTGGGATGGGTGTCTGCAGCCTCCTTACCTCACGGGCATCACAGTCTGTCTGATCTTCTGCCAACACAATTTGTCTTTGACGGGTTGTTGGCTCAGGTCTGTCTTGGATCTGGGTGTGATTTCCACCTCTAGGTGAGAGGGAGGATGGGGTGTGCATGGGGTGTCTTTAGGAAGGACACTGCCTTCTGGTTCTCACAGAACACTTGGGGTTCCAAGGCGGGTGTAGCCCGTAGGATGGCGGGGATCAAACCCAGATCAGCCACGTGCAAAGCAACAACCTACGACAGTACTATCGCTCCAGCCCTTGAATTTCTTCTTGGAGGAAGTTTCTGTTCATTATTCCTCTCTGCATTTGTTTGATGGGGTTGGGAGATATTTTTTTGGTAAAGTTCTACCAATGTGCTATATAACTTGGATATTAGCCTTTCATCAGCTAGGTATTGGGTAAATAATTTTTCCCATTCTGTGGGCTAACTTAGTAGCTTAGACGCCATTGCGTTTTTTTTTTTTTAGGAAAAGCATTAGATTGGTGTATCTTTGATTTTTCTGTTCTCTTTTCAAGCTTTATATTTTGCTGACTTTTTTGCAAATTTTTATTTTGTTTTTATGAAGTTGTTTACAATAATTCATTACATTTATTATTCAAACACCAATTCCACCACCATCTCACCTTCCCATCACCACATTTTGAAGGTTACCACTCCAAATCTTAGAGGTACTCTCTTGGGGTCATTGACAGCTTACTCAGGGGCATGCAGATGACAGGCTCTAGACATGGTGAATCTCATGGCAAGGGCCACCCACAATCTAGAAGCAACTGCCAACTGCTGGCAGGACACACCTCGCCCAAGACACATACCCACACGGCCTGGGATGGATCCATGTATTGAAACAAGCTTGGAAATAGGACAGTGACTGTCAGAGAGTGACCCAGCATGCCTCCTTCCTCTCTCTTCTCCTCAATTCATTAGTGCCCAACCAGCCCCCAAAGAGTGTCTAGAACTGGTTGCTCTCATGTTTCTAGCCCCCATTAGCTTCAGGGCTGCCATATAGAGAAACGGGACTGTGTACTGGGGAGGGAGAGCTCCCACTTCAAGTCCTTGTTTGGCTTTTGGAGCTATCATGACTGAGGTTTGAGTGTGGTCCAGTTTAAATTTCTGCTCCCAACATCCCTGGTGCCTAGAGGTAGGAGACATTTGTCCCACTGATCCCTGCGGTCAAGTGTTGGGGGACCTTTCTGCCCCCTTGATCCCTAGGGTCTAGTGCTGAGGGAGGGTGGAAGAGTGGGGAGGAGGGAGGAAGGAGGAGGTTGGGAAGAACTGGATCAGGGCTAGATTAGTTGGAATTGAAGAACACAGGGTACATCATCAGGGTAGAAAAAGTGGATTAATGGTGAACAAGCTTGCCAGCTGAACTCAAGCGGACGAGCTGGATTCTGGTTTTTTGGGGGCAGGTCATTATAGGATCTGGATCTGAGGTCTGCGGCCTCCTGTTCCTCACAGACAAAAACAGGAGGGTCCCTCTGGGTTCTTCACACAATCCATAATCCCGCTGCCCAGGTCTGGACACCAGACCTTAGTCTCAGAGCTTAGTCATCCAGATCCTTAGGCTTCTCACACGCCACCAGCCTGTCCTTCAGGACCATCACCTCGAGTTCCATAGAGGTCATGGTCTCACAAACCTCCACTATGTTTACCTCCAACTCCGTGTTCTTCGACACTGGATTGACTATGGGGCACTCCAGGGTCTCAGCCAAGCAAGGAAGTTGGATGCATCTCAGGGGTCCCGCCTGGCTCCACCTCCCATAGAGCCCCACCTCTAGATCCCCATCAGGAACTTCTCCCTCCTGGAGACCCACCACACCACTCACCCTCTCCAGGGTACCCTTGGAATTACAGCAAGGCCTGGGGCACAGTTGCTCCTGATTTCAGGACTGAGAATCCCCTAAAGATGAAGGCACCAGGTGAGTAGGCAGGTCTAGGGCCTGATGCGCCTTCCTGTCCCTGAGCCCCTGCCCACCCCCTCACCTGAATTTTCCTCAGCTCCCTGAAGGTGGCCTCCAGCAGGGCCTGCTGCCTTGTTAGCACCTGCTGCAGCTGGTCCATGAGCTCCTTTTGCCTCAGCACCTGCTCAACCTTGGAGCCCACGTGAGTGGGGCATTCAGGTGTGGGGTTGCACCTGTGTGCTGCTTTAGGTACCAGCAGAAGCATTCCAGGCTGCAGGCACTGCACCTTCTGGTCTTGCATGCACATCTATGTCATGAGACAGGGCCGAAGGATGTCCAGATCCCACCACAACATTCAGGGCCCAGACACACACACACAGGCCCAAGGAAAACAGCACATGTGGTAACCTGTCCCGAGCACATTCCTCAGGGGGTCTTTCTCCCAAGACCTAAGAGAGGGGGCCTCCCCATACCTCGACCCGGCAGCCTCCCCGCTACTAGGACCATCTGTGTGCAGTGAGGGCCAGTCCGCACCCCCACAACCCCTCTAGCCTGTTCTAGATTTTGTTATATTATAAAGGGTGGCATCCTGGCCTCTCCTTCCTCCCACCAAACCAGGCGGGCTCCTACCCTCACAGTGGGTCTCCCCCGGTACCTTCTATCATTTCTCCATATCCACCTTGTCCTGATTCACTCCCCTTGCAGCTGATCCGGAGCTGGCTCTGCAGTAGCACCTGCTCCTCCTCCTGCTCATTCTCAGAGACCAACACTGGTCAGAGGCCACGTCCTACTGCGGGAAGCCGAGATCCCAGTCCTGTTGCTGCCGCAGACACTCACCTGTTTGTCCTGCAGTCCCACCTGTGGGCGCAAAGCTGGGAGTGAGGACAGGCAGCCAGGGCATCCTGCTCTGGGTCCAGGGATGTGGAGGTCAAGCACCGACTCCCAGGCCCAAGGCTGGCAGCGCCTGGGCAATCTGTCCGCTGCACAGGCCCACATGGTCTTGCTCCAGGGGCCTAAGAGATGAGACCTCCCTTGACTGGGGACCCTGTCTCCTGTCCTGTGCTCAGGGATCACCCCTAATGGTGCTCAAGGATCCATACGAGGTGCCAGGAATCCACCCAGGATAGAAGTATGCAAAGCAGACACCTTACCACCTGTTCTAGCTTTTGATATATTACATTTCCTTGTTTGTTTGCTTCTTTGGTTTTGGAACCACAACAGGGATTAATCCAAGCCATGCTCAAGGGCCTCTATGGGACGCCAGAGATTGAAGTCAGATAGCCCAAGTGCTCTTCCTTCTCTACTATCTCCCGGCCTCTTTTATCGTTTTCAAAATAAAATTTTAACTTACCGTTGATTTCCCTATATTGCATCCCAAAAGGAATACCACTTTACAATGGTGCGTGTGAAATTCCCAAATGCTCCAGTGAGTCCTACTGCAATCAGAACCGCCCGTTCCACTCTTCCCCCTCCTCTTTTTGCTATACTTGGACATTTATGGAGGGACATACCCAGTGTTGCTCAGGCCTCACTCCTGGCTCTGTACTCAGGGACGACTCCTGGTGGGGCTTCGGGATCATATGCGGTGCCCGGGGTCACATCTGGACTACCTCTCCAATCCTGCAAGATAGTTTTCTTGAAAGAAACTTACTCAGTAAGATGTGAAGGGAGGACGTGTTCAAAACAGAATGTGAGCTGAAAGAGCTGACCACTCCCCCTAACTTCTAATGGCCAGTAACTGCCTGTACCTTTCAATCACAAACTGCCACTAGGGAAGGTCCCTTGGACCTGTCCCCCACCCCCATCTCTGTACCCTGAGAGGCCTCTGCAGGTTCCCTGCAGCATTTTCCCACTTCCATATCTAATGCAAATGAAATTTTTTTGCCATTTATAAATGCCCATACAGATTTTCCCCTTAAAGTAAATGAAATAATCATTTTTAAAAAAGAAATTAAGTAATGACATGTTGAATGGTGCTCAACGCAGGACACATTTGAACCACTGATCTACCCGTTATGGATTCTTTCCAAACTCAAGTCTAGCATCACATTTCCCCAATTCTATAATGATCCTAGCGCCTCAGCTGAGCTCTGGACTTTACCTCAGGAAATGTACTACACATCTAATTCTATAAATCCAAATATAAGCCATTCTCCTCTTAAAATTTATTTTTATTAAATCGATGTGAGATAGAACCTTACAAAGCTGTTCATGATTAGGCTCCAGTCATCGTTGATCACCCATCCCTCCACCAGTGTACATTTCCCACCTCCAATGTCTCCAGTGTCCCTCCCAACACCCGCCCCCCCCCCACCTCTCCACCCAGGCCAGCCTTTTTTTTTAATGTTTATTAGTAAAACACCATAAGGTACAGTTATAGACTTACAAATTTTTTGTTTGGATTTCAGTTATACAATGACCGAGACCCATCCCTCCACCAGTGCCCATTTTACACCACCACAGATCCCAGTATCCCTCCCACCCCCCTTCCCCCCACCCCACCCTGGCTCTGTGGCAGGGCATTCACTTTTGTTCTCTCTTATTGGGTGTTGTGGTTTGCAAAAGAGGCATTGAGTGTTAATCATGTTCGGTCTATAGTCTACTTTCTGCATGTATCTCCCATCCTGGGAGGATCCTCCCAACACCCTTTACTTGGTGCTCCCTTCTCTATCTGAGCTGCCTTTTCCTCCAGCATGTGTGGCTGGCCTCCAAGTCATGGAGCAAACTTCCTGGTACTTATCGCGACTATTCTTGGGTGTTAGTCTCCTATTTTGTTTCTTGATATTCTACAGATGAATGCAATCTTTCTATGTCTGTCCCTCTCTTTCTGACTCATTTCACTTAGCATGGTACTTTCCATGTAGTATCACTTGTATGCAAATTTCATGAATTCATCCTTTCTAACAGCTGCTTAGTATTCCATTGTGTAGATGTACCAAAGTTTTTTAACCAGTCATCCGTTCTCAGGCTCTTGGGTTTTCTCCAGATATTCAGGTCAGCCTTTTTGGAAGATGTTTTTATTATCTATCTTTCTCTCTGTTTGTTTCTGTCTCTGTCTGTCTCTGTCTCTGCCTTTTTTCTCTCTCTCTCTCTTTCTCTGTCTCTCTCTCTGTTTATCTTTCTCTGTCTCCCTTTTTGTAGTTTACAATACAGATACTGAAAGGGTATCATGAATATCCCTTTACCTACTTTTAACACTCAAGGATTTCAAATTTGGACAAAAAATAGAAATGTTGTTTCAGGCACGTTGGCCAAAGGGAGAACTGGAAATGGTCTCTGCTATGGACAAGCAGGGATCTGCAGATCTGCAATGACTGACCACAGCCTGGGCCCTGCTCTCAGTGTCCAGACAAGTCCTGAAGACCGGGAGGTCTGCAAACTCCAGATAGGGATGGGATGGACACCTGCCTGCCAGGAACTCCTACAGAAGATGAAGGCCTCAGGCCACCTGGGCTCACTAAACTGGCCTGGTTTCTCATCTTCAAAATGACCAGGCCTGGGTATCCGTGACATGACATGACAGGTAAAATACTCATAGTATTATACGTGTATCTCCTGGGTGGCTCACCACAGTCTTGGAAGAACACAGTGGGAGTCTGGTGTTCTTTGGGAGGTCAGGAACTGCGCTCAAGGGCCGCTACTTTTCCTTAGCTGCCGGAGGGCAGGGCTGGCACATGTCCAGCACTCCCCTCACCCTGCCACCTTTCTGCCCTAAGAGGAGTCTTCCACCTACCCCGAGACTTTCAGAAAGTGCAAGATGACATGTATTTCCTAGCCCATGGGGAAGTACCTTGTGACCCTGGGGGCTCAGGCACCAAATTTCCAACTGTGGGCTAGTGTTGGGTAAGGACTGGAAGGAAGACGCCCTCCACATGCCCCCTCCCCTGCCCCAGGAACGGACCCTTTTGCAAGGTCCCTGAACCCCACGGCTCTCACAGCGGCAGGTATCATGCCCTAGACTCACCATACTCAGGAAGACACAGGGGTCCCAGAGAGTGTTGGCAGAAGAGGGGACCTGCTTGGTATCCCACCGAGCAGTCAGCCTCGCCCTGGCGGTGTCCCAGGAGCTGCCTGTCAGCGCAGTGCTGAAGTGTGAGGATCCCACGCGGGCCTTGTCGGGTCTCTGCTGTTTCCTAGCCTGTGACTATTTCTCTCTTGCATCTACAATGTGGGGTCCCTCCAAAATGACTCTGGAATTGATCTTTTTATGTGGGGTTGAGGGCATTGATTGGTCTAGGATGTTGACTCCCAAGTTCCAGGTAAAGCCCATATGTTTCCTTTGGTTTTCGGCATGTGGCTCAGTGAGGATGTTGGGAAATTTCTGGTGTGAAACTATGTAGACCGAAGGGCGTCATTTCCCAGACCAGACTATCAGGAAAATGTTAGTTTTTCTCTCCTTGATGGCCTTGTTACGCTCTTGGGCTCCTGGCAAAGAGACCCCCACACAGACACTGCTTGATGCTTGATGCAGTCACAGGTGGGTCCTGATCTCATCCTGGACATTCATCTTACTAAAGCTTCAGTTTCCCAGTAATTGTCCATGATTCAAACATTCCCAAATGTGCATCACTTGGAGGGCCTTGGATGGACCTCGGACAGGCGCCAGGCGACCCTGATTTGGACAAGGGAAGGCCTAAGGTCCCACATGTGATATGATCCAGAGTACATCAAGGGACAGTCTCTGGCCAAAAGAATGGTCACAGACCCCTTGGGTCTGGGATAGACAAAATAAAACTGGCCCCAGGACTGGAGTCTGGGGAGTAGGAGCAGATGACATGGGCCAGGAAAAGCCAACAGATCTGACCTTTCATGCCTGACTTTACATTGAACTAAATTTGAAGCGGCAGATTCAAGGAATCTGTAATTCTCTTACTGAGCTTATGCAAGATGACAGGCAACATTGATGAGAAGCAAATTTCACCATTGCTGTAAACGTTTAACTTAAAGAGGTGAGGAAACAGAAAGTGTAGAACCGTGGGTCTTCTGGCAGGGAAAGCTGGCGGCATGCTGGGGGTGAGCAGGGTAGGAAACGCTCGGGCACTGAGGGTCTGCCCCAACGGCACTGCTGCCAGCACCTAGAGTAGCCCTGGTCTCCTTGGTCACAAATACTACCACTAATAGAAATGGGGAGTTGTGCTGAGCCCCCAGGGTCGACTCTCTGGTGCACTGAGCAAACACCATGGATTGCCTGAGACTTCCAAAGCAGATGCAAACTCTGCAGGCGCTGGCAGAGACCAGACAGGGGAAGGAGACAGAGTCTGGGTGGGTGGCGGGGTGCGGTGCAGGAATCCTGACAAAGGTCACCAGCAAGTGCAGACCTGGGTGTTAGTTTCATCTTGATTGACAGTTGACCCTTGATGAACATGGAGTCATTGAGAATATACCCTGGATGGTGGGATCATGCCGCGGGGGGCGGGGGCCAGGGGGTGGGATGTGCCTGCTAACTGTGCTCTGCTCATTTGCCTAAGCAGCCCAGAGGTGAAAAACATCACCCCATCCCCAGAGCTGATTCTGGTCTCCTCACTGCTCTGTGTGCCCCAGAGGCCAGATGGGGGCTATGGTGATTGGGAACAGGAAATGGGTCTCTGACTCAACTGGCCACCCAGGGAGAAAAACACCTTACAGGTCCAGAATGCCATGGGCAGTAAGGGTCCAGAACCAAACTGACTCCCTGGCTGCAGTTGTCTCTTCAATCAATGGGCCCTGGGCCTGCTCAGTGCCTAGCAGGGAGGAAAAGCTGTTTTCTCCAATGAGGAATGAACGCTGCTCTACTCAAACCAGTCAGGAGGGGGAGGGGGCTTTGAGCCAGTTGAAAGAATGAACTCGAGAAGGGCCAGGGAGCTGGAGGCTAGTCAGGCCCAGCCGTGGTCAGGTTTGGCCACTCCTGAGGGCCTCACTGTAGAATGGACATCTCTCAGAGTCAGGCCATTAATGAGAAACAATCCCAGAGAGTCACTCATCACTAAGCATCGCCAGAAGATTAACCTGCAGGTGCTAGTTTGTCAGGACCAGCCGTAGCGGGGTGAGCTAAGGGACTCGCAAATGATTCTGTCTGCCAAGCCTAAGGGAGGGAACCAAGCAGGAAGCAAGAGGCAGAAGCGAAAAACTAGGCAGGACCTCTGAGAGACCCACTCTAGGAGGTGGAGAAGATGGATGAGTCAGGAATCACCGAATTTGACAAGAATCAAATGTGAGGTTTGCTCTGACAAAATGGTGACCAGAACCAAATGGCAACCGGCTGAGTGGACAGCAACATTCCTGGAGTCATAGATCACCTTGTCCCAGGTGAGGAAGACAAGACTTAATGCCCACTTGGTGACAGGAAGCCACCAGGCTTCATTCCATGTTCCTTACCATTGACCCACGAAGAGATGACTAGGACCAGACCAAGACAACTTAAAAGCCCCCTGAGTCTAACCCAGGGCGCGGGTGTACCATTGCCTCACCTGAGGTTCGGAGAGTCCGCCTGGGAGTCCCCCAGTAAGCTACTCCTATTTCCTTTACTTTATTTATATATCTCTATCCTTCTGTCTGACCCGGATGGGGTTCCCAAATCTCTCACCGAGCAAGAGACTAAGGGAAAGCAGGTTACCCGAGCAGGGATGGAAGGGGATCACAGGAACGCTCGAACACTGAGCGTAGAAACGGGAATCACCACTGTGGGAGCACCTGAGAGCACTAGGCACCACTGCATGTTAGATGAAAGTTGTTACCGCAGAATCAAGGTAGCCTGTAAACAACCTACATAATTATGCTGTGACCTGCTACTGCCCGTTTGGGGGATAGCTGGGTAGAGCCTGCACACATGGAATACACTAGGATGCTTCCAGCAAATTCTTAGGTGCCACCTGTCTTGGTGAGACTCTGTATGATCCTAAAAGGAAAAACTCCAAAGGCAGTCGTTCAATGGGAGAACAGCTCTCACCACCGGCAAGGGGTGAGAGGGCTCAAGCCGCTGATTCCCACAGTCTCCCAGCTCCCCAAACCTCAAGGAAAACCTGGACTTGGTGTTTCCAGAGCCCAGGGGCCCAGAGGCAGGACACAGAGAACTAAGCCCAGAGCCCCAGTAGAAGCTTCGAGAGGGTGTGCAGGATATGTGTGAGGTGTGAAGATCCATGAGAGTGAACGGGTGGCCCCAGGCCCATGGTGCAGTTAGAGGGGAAGGGCTATGAACTGGGCACCGAGGGGTAAACCGGGACCTGCCTGTGCCGGCCCTGACCAGCCCTACCAGGCTGATCCCTGGTGCCTCCCCGATCCCTGGTTCCCATCCAAGTAGGAATGTGACAGGCAGGAAGGGGCATGGCTGACCAAATTCCTGGAAATTACTGGAACAGGATGGCTCTGCCTTCTGAGGCTTTGCCATCTGGTCTGATACATGAATCTGGACACACTTCTTGTCACCAGTAGAGTGTCACTCAGCCAAGGCTGTCCCACCAGGTCCAGGCGTGCAGGAACAAAGAGGAGTCAGGGTCTGGTTCTCTATTTCATGGGGTCTGACCGTGCTGTGATGTTGGCAGTGGGACTTGTATTAGGGAATCTGATGGTCCACAAAGAAGTGGGGCGCTATTATCAGGGATCAGCTCCGTACAGACTCGGGGACACTAGAAACATGTTCCATCCATGGCCCCATCCTGCTCCACTGATAACACACTGTCTTCCTGCTAGGGTGGGTGCCATGCAGGGGGAGCCTGGCTGAGGGGACAGCACCTTGAACCCACCTGCTGCAGGAGCACTTTCAAGTGCTCATCCTGAGAAACCTGATGTGGCCACTAGGGGGCAAAGTGGGGTCTGTCCCTGGTGCACTGCAGAGGGGAATGGGGAAACAGGCACCAGGGGCAGGGGAGGCCATGGAGGTGCTGCAGTGGAAGGCAGGGCTCTGGGTGCTGCATCCTGCCCTCCCTCCTGGGGACGCATCCGTGATTGAGACCTTCAACCCTTGGGGTGGACTCTCCTGGGGTCATTGACAGGCTTCACACAGGGGCAGGCAGGTGACGCGTCTTGCATGGTGACATGGCCGAGGCTTCCCACAATCTAGAAGCAATTGTCAACTACTGGCCAGACCTGCCCCGCCCAGTGACACACACACCCGCACAGGCCTGGGATAGATCCATTTATTGCAACAATCGTGAAAATCAGACAGTGGCGGTCAGGGAGAAAGCCCGCCTTCCTCCTTCCCTCTTCTCAGCCAGCAATACAAAGTCCCCAAACAGCCCCAAAGAGTGTGTAGAATCCGGTCACTGGATGGTACCAGGGGCCAAGCTTCAGGGCTGTCATGCGCAGAAACAGGACCCCACAATGGGGAGGGGAGAGCTGAGTTGTAACTTCTGACCTCCAAATCATTGTTTGCTAGTGCTTGGGGGATATATCTGCCATCCTGATCCCTTGGACCTTGTGGAGGGGGACATCTCGGCCCCTCTGATCCCTCGGACCTTGCGGAGGGGGACATCTCGGCACCCCGATCCCTGGCGTCTAGTGGTGGGGGGGGGTCATCTCTGGCTTCCCCGATCAATCGCGTCAAGTGGTGGGGGGGGCATTTCTGGCCCCCCCATCCCTGGCGTCTAGTAATTGGGGGGCATCTCTGGCCCCCCCAATCCATGGCTTCTATTGGTGGGGGGGCATCTCTGGCCGCCCCCGATCCCTGGCGTCTAGTGGTTGGGGGGTATCTCTGGCCCCCTGATCCCTGGCGTCTCGTGGTGAGGGGGTATCTCTGGCCACCCCAATAACTGGCGTCTAGTGGTTGGGGGGGCATCTCTGGCCCCCCCATCCCTGGCATCTAGTGGGGGGGCATATATGGCCTCCCCATCCCTGGCGTCTAGTGGTGGGGGGGCATCACTGCCCCCCCGTTAATCCTTGCCATCTAGTGGGGGGGAATCTCTGGCCCCCCCCAATCCCTGGCGTCTAGTGGGGGGGCATCTCTGGCCCCCCTTGATCCTTGCCCTCTAGTGGGGGGGAATCTCTGCCCCCCCCGATCCCTGGCGTGTAGTGGGGGGGGCATCTCTGCCCCCCTGTTAATCCTTGCCATCTAGTGGGGGGGAATCTCTGGCCCCCCCCAATCCCTGCCGTCTAGTGGTGGGGGGGCATCTCTGGCCCCCCCTTGATCCTTGCCCTCTAGTGGGGGGGAATCTCTGGCCCCCCCGATGCCTGGCGTGTAGTGGTGGGGAGGCATCTCTGCCCCCCCGTTAACCCTTGCCATCTAGAGGGGGGGGAATCTCTGGCCCCCCCTTGATCCTTGCCCTCTACTGGGGGGGGAATCTCTGGCCCCCCCGCGATCCCTGGCGTTTAGTGGTGGGGGGCATCTCTGCCCCCCCGTTAATCCTTGCCATCTAGTGGGGGGGATTCTCTGGCCCCCCCTTGATCCTTGCCCTCTAGTGGGGGGGGAAATCTCTGGCCCCCCCCTTGATCCTTCCCATCTAGTGGGGAGGGGAATCTCTGGCCCCCCCTTGATCCTTCCCATCTAGTGGGGGGGGAATCTCTGGCCCCCCCTTGATCCTTGCCCTCTAGTGGGGGGGGAATCTCTGGCCCGCGCTTGATCCTTGCCCTCTAGTGGGGGGGGAATCTCTAGCCCCCCTTGATCCTTCCCATCTAGTGGGGGGGGGGAATCTCTGGCCCCCCTTGATCCTTCCCATCTAGTGGGGGGGGAATCTCTGACCCCCCTTTGATCCTTGCCCTCTAGTGGGGGGGGGAATCTCTGGCCCCCCCTTGATCCTTCCCATCTAGTGGGGGGGGAATCTCTGGCCCCCCCTTGATCCTTCCCATCTAGTGGGGGGGGGAATCTCTGGCCCCCCCTTGATCCTTCCCATCTAGTGGGGGGGAATCTCTGGCCCCCCCTTGATCCTTGCCCTCTAGTGGGGGGGGGGAATCTCTGGCGCCCCCTTGATCCTTCCCATCTAGTGGGGGGGCAATCTCTGGCCCCCCCTTAATACTTGCCCTCTAGTGCGGGGGGGGGAATCTCTGGCACCCCTTGATCCTTCCCATCTAGTGGGGGGGGAATCTCTGGCCCCCCCTTGATCCTTCCCATCTAGTGGGGGGGGATCTCTGGCCCCCCCTTAATACTTGCCCTCTAGTGGGGGGGGAATCTCTGCCCCCCCCCGATCCCTGGCGTCTAGTGGGGGGAGCATCTCTGCCCCCCCTTAATCCTTGCCCTCTAGTGGGGGGGAATCTCTGCCCCCCCCCGATCCCTGGCGTCTAGTGGTGGGGAGGCATCTCTGCCCCCCCCGAATCCTGGCGTCTAGTGGGGGGGGCATCTCTGGCACCCCCATTTCCTGGGGTCTATTGGAGGGGGAAACTGTGCCCCCTGATCCCTGGGGTGTCTAGGGGTGGGGACATTTCTTACCCCACATCCCGGGGTCTAGTGGATGGAGACTTTACTGTCCCCCTAATCTCCCGTTTCTTGAGATGGAGAATAGTTGTGACTTTGCCCTGATCCCTGGTCTTGCAGTGAGGGATATCCCTGGTTCTAGTGGAGGGAGAAGAGCAAAGGGCAGAGGAAGAAGGCAGAACTCGGGTGGCGTGGGGAGGACGGGGTTGGGCTAGATCAATTGGGTGAGAGCAGCAGGGTGCGTAGGTGCAGTAAAATCGAGGTGTCAGCTGGGTGTCAGGCTGCCAGTGGAGCTCTTGCTGACCAGCTTCGTTTTCTGGCTTTTCGGCGGGTCATTACTGGACCTGGGTACGATGACGGTGGACTCCTCTTCCTTAAGGACAGCAACAGGAGCGTCTCTGGATCTCACACAGGCCATGGTCCCTGCCCCCTGGGACTTGACTGACTCCTCCAGCTCCTGGACTCTGGCACTCCTCCTGCCTGGCCTCCTGTGCCTCCTCCTTCTCTGTGGCCTCCAGCTCCTCACGTTTTGTGTCCAGGAGCACCTGTGTGTTGTTCGTCTCCACACCAATCCCTTTGGAGTGGATGGGATGTGGGGCAGCATAAGGGTCTCAACCAAGGAAGGGAGGTGGGGGGCTGGGGGTGGGGCCGCCTGGCTCCCCTCCCCAGTAGCCCCGCCCTCTGACCCACAGGGGCTTCTCCCTGTCACTCACCCTTTTCCGGGACTCCTTTTCACTTTACCAGGTTCTGCAGCTGCTGTTTCTGCTGCTGAGTCCCACAGAAGAGCACCTGGGGTGAAGGCACTAGCTGAGGAAGCAGGTCTAGGGCCTTCCTGCCCCAGAGCCCGTGGCCCCTCTCTCACCTGGTCTCCCTCAGCTCCCTGATGGCAGCCTCCAGCAGGGCCTGCTGCCTTGGTGGCACCTGCAGCAGCTGGTCTATGGGCTGCTTCTGCCGCAGCATCTGCTGGTACAGCTGCTCCTCCTTGGAGCCCAGGTGACAGCGGGCATCCAGGTGCTCTTGTCGGCAGCTATGTGCATGTCCAGTACCAGCAGAATCGGCCCCAGGGAGGCCACTGGCACTGCACCTTTTCGTCCTGCCCTGGCATCTGTGGGATTTAGGACAGTGTCTGTGAGGACAGGCAGGAGGACCGACTACATCCCAGCCAGGAGATGCAGGGCTCAGACCCTCAGCCACAGGCCCCCATGGCGTCTTTGTCCCAGAGCCTAGGAGTTGGGTCTCCCTCTGCCTCGGACCCTGACTCCTACCTGGCAACTGCCAACTCCAGACCCCTCTGTGTAGTGTGGGCCAGTCAGTGCCACCACAGCCCTCAGGGCATTCTGACCTGTCCTTCCTGCCATCACCCAAGGCAGGCTCTTGGCCTCACAGGGGGTCTCACCAGCCCATTTCACAGACCAGGAAAGTCACAGCCCAGAAGACTGAATGGTTATGCCCCAAGAATACCCCAGGGTGGAGGGGAGCTGATGGCCAGCAAACCCCTGCCCCTCTCTCAAAACTCTTCGAGTACGGCAACTTTTCGTGGGCTCGCAGTGAAGACATGTTGGAATGATAGGTGATAATTGGAGATGATAGGAGACTCCTTCAGCTCCAAGACTGCGGAATGTTACCCAGACCCCTTCCACTGTTACAGAGACACAACTCGAGCCTGGCCGGGCTCCCGGCCGGCCACCCCACAGCCCTCAGACTCCAGGCGGCGCTGCGCCCGCTTCTCTCACCCCAGCTCAGTCCCCTCGGCCCCCACTCGCATCCGCAGTTGTTCTCCGGGTTCACCCGTTGTTCCTGGAACCTCCTGCCTCCACCTGTCCTTCGAAATGTTTTCAACGATGTGGCTGTTTCGGGGGCACCCAGAGGCCGGTAAACCTGAGAGGAAGCAGACAGTCAAGGACCCCAGACCTTCAACCCCACCCAAACTTCATGGTCCACAGCCCCGACTCTTGGTTCCTCCTGTTCATCTCGGGGGCTGCTCATTTCTCACCGCCATCTGCTGCTCCGGGCACCTTACTAAGTAGATTCTTTCCTGCTTTGGACCCACTGGAGCCCTCCTGGCAGTGCTGGCAGGGACACGAGGGACAACTAGAAACAAGCGTTGTATGTCCCGGCCCTAGAGCTCTCTGCATTTTCTGGGTCGTAACATTCTGGGGAGTGGACAGCTGACCCCATTTCCTCTGGCTGCCCGCAGAGCAGGACACAGGTGTGGAGGGACAGGGAGACTCGCCCAGCTCCTGCTCCCAGCCGGTCTCCCGTGTCACAATGCCCCATTCACAGGACCCCTCCCTGGAAACTCGAAGTCAGTCCTCCCCGACTTGCCCTCCTCGGACATCACAGACTTCAAGCTCCTGGTGCTGTGCACCAGCCCAAATCACTCAACCCTTAAGGATGACGCTCTAAATTGCAAACTTCTGCCTTTATCAGATACACTTGATGTTTTAAAATTCTGTTCTTTCAGCTCTTTCTGTCCCAAACAAGAAGGGAAGCGTGTTTTTGCACAGTTAAACCCACTGCCAGGAGGGTCTGTGGTGAGGTTTCTGGGAGTCAGGGACCCTGCTTTGACTCCCCAGCTCCTCAGTGATGCCCTGAGCTCCCACCCCCATTGTTTCCTGAGTTGGGTGGGCCAGTGTCCAGCCACCCAGGACTTTGGTCAGCGGGAGCCCAGGAGATCCTATTCTGGTGGCAGGAGGAAACAGGGCCTGGAGAGAGGGTCTCTGGGGACTCCCATCCCAGAGTCCCGGGAGACCCTAGAGAGGACAGAAGTTGCTGGAGGACAAGACTGCCTGAAAACGTGGTTGTCAATGGGCGGAGGCTTTATCCTGGGCCTCCTGGCCACACACTGACCAGTGCAGAACCAATGCATGGCCCAGTGTTGGCAGGTTAGCACCGACCTAGCACTTTTTCTTCCCATCTTTTCATGCTCTGCCAATTTCCAATGATCCCCTAGGGAAAAGGTCAACATGCAGAAGGTGCATTGGGGCCACTTCTCCCTTAAGCCTCCTTGAGAGAGGGTGTCCCGAGGGGCGGGGCCACGAGCATTTCTATCGGCAGGGATGTGGCCATGGCCTCAGGACACTCTGGGTGATTCCTCCCTGCCTTGCCCTCCTCAGACATCACAGGCTTCAAACTCCTGGTGCCAAGCACCAGCCCAAATCATTCACCCCTAACGGATGAGGCGCTGCCATGTGACTCTCCGCCTTTACAAGATATATCTGATGTTTTAAAATTCTGTTCTTCCATCTCTTTCTGTCCTAAATTAGACAGGAAGGGTGTGGTCGCACAGTAAGAGGTTTTTGGCAGGAGGGTCTGTGGTGAGGGGTCTGCGCACCCGGGGACCCTGCTTTGACTCCCCAGCGCCACTGAGGCAGCTCCTCACCATTGCCCTGAGCTCCCACCCCCATTGTTTCCTGAGCTGGGGAGCCAGTGTCCAGCCACCCAGGTCTTTGGACAGCAGGAGCCCAGGAGGTCCTATTCTGGGGACAGGAACGGACAGGTCCTGGAGAGGGGCTCTCTGGGGACTCCCATCCCAGAGTCCCGGGAGACCCTGACGAGGACAGAGGCTGCTGGGGACAAAACTGCCGGAAGTCTTGCTGGAAATGGGCCCGGGCTTGATCCTGTGGCCTCGGGGCCATACACTGACCAGTGCAAGGCCAACGCAGGGCCTTTTCTTACCGTCCGTTGCGCTCTGCGAATTTCCAACGATCTCCTAGAGATGACACCTAGAGGTGACCCGTAGATGACCCGTGGAAGAGTCACCATCTGGAGGTGACCCCTAGATGACCCCTCGAAGGGTCAACAGGGGGAAGGTGTGATGGGGCCACTTCTCCCTCAAGCATCCTTGAGAGAGGGTCCCCGAGGGGCGGGGCCACGAGCTTTTTATATAGGCAGGGAAGGGGGCGTGGCCTCGGGGCTGCATCCCCATTGGCCAGGGAGAAATCTAGAGCTCCCAGGGGTAACCTCACAATGAAGGCTGCACCAGCCTCTGCCCTGGTGGGCCTGACGGGACTCCCCACCCCCACCCGGACCCTCGGGCACTGCCGCCTTCCGACGCTGGTGGCTTGGAACTCTGTGGTCCTCACGGTGGGCCAGGAGCACTGACCCTTTCGGTCTCCCTTAGCTCAGTCCACGACTTTCTCATTCCCAGAGATCACGTCCCCCCATGCCCAGGCTGGGCTGCAGCTGCCAGGATTCGCCCCTGAGCACCCCTAGGTCTGGCCTGGCTGCTGCTGTGGGAGCCCAGCGAGCCTGGCAGAGGGGCTGTCCTGGTCGCTGTCCCAACTGCCCCTCACTCCAGCCCCTCTCCTTTATCTTCTTGGAGCCCCTGCCCCCTGCCCTGCCCCTCTCCTCTCCTGAAGCCCGCAGAGTTCTTGCTCCCACCTTATCCTGTGTCCACGTTCTCTCTGTCCTCTCACTGCTTCCTCCCAGACTGGCAGCAGCCAGTTTGTGGGGCCATGAGCCTCCAGACCCAGTCAGTCCCTGACCAATTCCCCCTGTTGCTCAGAGACTTCCCTTTCTGAGTCCTGGAGGGCTCTAAATGACCCCATAGAACCTCCCCACCCCAGCTCTGCCCCTTTCTCTGAGACTCAGTCTATGCTACTGGGAGCTGGACACCAGACTTGGCCTTGGGGAACCTTGATGCTTCTCTGGTGTTGATCCCGGCCTGCTCTGGAAATCCCTCTCAATACACACACTCCCAACTAGGGCCACTAAGCCTGGCCACGCTGCCCTCACAAGTCCTGCAGCCTGAAAGCAACCCCAACTCCCCCATATCGCCCGTGCCCACTATGGCATCCACGAATGCACCTGTCCTCCCTGCCCTGAACATATTCAGGCCCCAGTGGTCTCCGGCTGTCTCCTGTAGCTCTGACATCTCCCCCTCTCACTTTCGCTGGGCTGAGAATCAAATTTATCTCTGATGGTGGGGCACAGGGTCACTGTGGGCTTGTGCTGTCTGGGGAGCCTGTGGGCAGTGAAGGGTTCCACACTGGGGTGAGGCTCTGGGCAGAGAAATTCCATCCAGTCCTTGAGAGGTTTGGGAAATACCTGGAGGTTTGCAGGTCCTTTACCTGAGACATGATCTGGCCACTAGGGGGCCTGGCACCCACGAAGCATTGGGGGCAAGGTGGGGGCTCATCCCGGTGGGCACTACAGAGGAGGTGTAGACGGAACAGGCACCATGGGCATGGGCATGTCATGTCAGTTTCTGATCCATGGGGAGACCCCCACAGGACAGCTCATGCTTCAACAAGAAGCATGAGCCGTTCCCTGGCAGGACCCACCCACCCAATGCCACACACCCACACAGGCTGGGATGCATCCATTTGTAGAAACAATCTTGGAAACAGGACAGTGGCTGTCAGGGAGACTGATTCAGCCCTCTCCCCTCTCTCTCCTCTGCCACCAATTCATGATCCCCAAAACTGTCCCAGGTAGTGCCTAGAACTCAGTTGCTGACTGTTCCAGCCTCTATCCTTTTCAGGGCTTCCTTTCCCAGAATAGAAAAAGTGCACTGGAGGAGGGGGAGCTCTCGGCTCAGACTTTTGCTTGGTCTGTAGCCCATGAACCGAAGGTTTGAGTGTTGCCTCGTTTTCCCTGGGCCAGGACGGGTAGATGGTTGTAGCCAAGTGCCGTTTTGAAAATCAGATGCTCTGAATGAGTGTTTCCTCTAAGCACTGAGATCCTTCCAAGTACTGCTTCATTGACCCTCATGCCCTGTGTACATACCTGAGAGGTTTGGGGTTTGTGGGGATCTCTATTTGCTCCAGCCTTTGTGATCAGGAGACCCTGTGGTGCCAGGGAACGTTCTTGACCTCATGCATCCCAAGCCTGTACTGAGTCTCCTGAGACTTCTCTCTGGCCTTCTGGACAGAATTTTTACTCAAAAAGTGGAAAATGCCCTGGACCATGCAAGGACAGCCCACAAACCGGAAATATCTCAACATTTAGGTGGGAAAGCAGGGGTGAGAGGCATTCTCCACTCCTCTCTCCTGGGATATAGTCTAAGGTGGGGGGTGGGGAGGTGGTCATTTATTATTGCTACTCTTTGGACTATTTCTATGGGGGTGAGTATTTCTGCTCCTGGTACTCCTTATTGTGTAGTGCTGGAGGACATGTCTCCTATCTGAGCTCTGTTCTCTGTTGTGGGATATTTCTTACCCCAGAGCTCTTGTGTCTAGTTTGGAAAACAATTTTCCCCAACATCCCTAGTGTTTTTTTTTTTGAGGAAATTTCAGCTCTGCTCATTCCTGGTGCCGAGTAGTTGTGAACATTTCTGTCCTCGGAACCCTGCTGTCTATTGTTAGGGGAAACCTCTGCACCCCATGTCACTGGTGCCTACTGCTTGGGGCCTGTTCTTGCCTCCCAGACCACTAGTGTATATTACTAGGGGACATTTCTGCCCCCCACATCCCCGGTGCCCAGTGTTGGGGGACATTTCTGCCTCCAGATGCACGGTCTTCCCCACACCGCCAGCTTGTCCTTCTTGACTGTTACCACCTCCAGCTCCTCAGGCTTTATGATCTCCACTGTGTTCGCCTCCAGTTCAGTGCCCTTGGATTGACTGAAACTGGATAGACTGCGGGGCAGCCCCAGGCTCTCAGCCAACCAAGGGAGGTGGAGGGCTCGGGAGCAGGGTCCGCCTGGTTCTGCCCCCCCCGGGTGTCCTGCCTCTTGACCCCCACTGTGGGCTTCTTCCTCCTGAGGACTCTGACACACATTTTCAGGACACTTTTCTGTCAAAGCAGCAGCCAAGTCCTGCCCTGAGTCAGGCCACTATGGACTGTCCAAGTGGACTGTCACTGCTCAGGCAGAGTCACGACTGGAGACCCAGTGCTGTCACCTCCTTCCCCTCCCTCACCCCTACCACCTAACAGGGAAATCCCTCTTATGGCCTCTAAGAATTTGAGCAGTCCTTCCTTAGGGCACTGGGAAAAGGCCGGCCCTGTCTGCTTGCAGCACTTTTCTTTGGGTGTTAGCACCACACCCAGACATGCTCAGGCTTTTCCCCTGACTTAGCTCAGGGACCATACCTATTGGAACTAGGGGGGCCCATTGATCCAACGTCAGCAGTGTGCAAGACAATCACTTTATCTGCTGGACCAATGCCCTGCTCCAAGCGGTATTTTTTTTTCAGCTGCTTCCCACCTAAATCTCCTTCCTGTAGAGTTGGTCTCCCTTAAAGATGCCTCACTCCCCCTTCTGTACGGCACCGTGCCCAGGGAGACAGCCCCGTGGAACCCGAGGCTTCCACTCCCGAGCACTTTCAGACTTTTCAAGAATGGGCCCCAGGGATATTGCAGGGTTTAAGGTGCTTGCCTTGATGCGGCCCAGCCCTGTTCAAGTCCTGATACTAGGATCTCCTGAGCCCTGCTGTAGAGGAGAGTGCACCTCTACCCACATTTCTTGCAGGCTAATTTCAGACAGGCTACCCTGGGGAGCAGGATCTGCAATGAGGCACAGGGTCTGGGAGAGACGAGACAGGCACTGAAATCACCCGGGATGGCCCAGAGGTGGTCTGTCACACTGTTCAACGTAGAAACCTGGGAAAATCCCCCGAATTTTCCTACGTTATTGATATGCTCCAGATCGTTCTCTGCACCAAGAAAGCTTGGTCATTTCTTGTTCCATACTCTCCTGTCAGCTGCTTGCTAATACCCCGTCGCCCATCAGATCTGCTGTAAAACTGATCTCTCGCCTTGTGCGGTGTTCAGACTTTGGAGCTGTTCATTCCATTAGCACTATTATCTCATCATGTTCTCCCACATTCCAAAATGTGCTTTTTTTTCCTTTACGGGTCACACCCAGCGATGCACAGGGGTTACTCCTGGCTCATGCACTCAGGAATTACTCCTGGTGGTACTCAGGGAACCATATAGGATTCTGGGAATCAAATCCAGGTCAGCCGTGTGCAAGGCAAACACCCTACTCACTGTGCTATCACTCCAGTCCCTGCTGCTTGGTTTTTAGTTAGCTTCAGGCAGAAATTTTGGCAAAGTTCGTATGAGTTCATAGTCGTTGAAAATTCAAAGTTATATTAGTGCTACAATTCTCATTTGTGAAACAACAAAACTCACTACCAAGCAGGGGAGAAAGCAAGACAAGACCAAAAGGAAAAAGAGCAACATTCAAGCAGTGGCACCTGGTGCCCAGGAGGAGTTGGCAGAGAGCATGGCAGCTGGGTGGCACTGCCACTCGTCCAGTGGAGACAGCACTACCCCAGTGAAGTGGTTAAGGCCAGACCCCAGCACCTCCAGTGTGCCCTTGGTCTAGAGGAGGTGAGAACTGGCAGGGCAGAGAGGGGCAGGGAGAAAGAGGGGAGCCAGAGCAGGAGCAGGAGTCAGGGGTGGAGGATGCGGAGGGGCAGAAGGCAGGCCCCAGATCATTGCCCCAGAGGGCCATGACATGCTGCAGGAGAGAACAAAGTGCCAATATGACACCAGACAAGCTGTGACCCTCTGTGAATGGGAGTGGCAGACATTAAATGTTGGGTAGCTTCCAGAAATGTCTACTGACACCAGGACCACTAGGACAGTCTGACAGAGTCACAGGGAGTCCCCAGGCAGGCAGGGAAGGCAGGGTAACTTGGTACCTACACTCCCAAGAAGAGCCTCGTGGAAACGGTCGCCCCATGACCTCAAGACAGGGCAACATAGGAAGCAGAGCTCGATGAAGGTATCGGAGGTGCAGCCCTTCCCGGCTTTTGCTGGGCCTGAGAATCCATGGTCTCAGCAGATGCTGGGGGTTCCATATGGAAAACAAGGCTCTCCCTGTTCCCCACTTTAGTATCTTATTGGCGTTCGATCTCCCGACAGAGCTAGAAGAGCAAATAAATGTCCACCTTGACACTGTGGATTCCCCCTTTGGAAAATACCCTCTTCAGGCGCTCTCTAATGGCAGTATCATGCCCCTCTGCTGGTAAACTCATTCTAGGAGTGAGCCTCCAAAGACAGCCGCAATATCTGGTAGCCCATGAGGTGTGACTAGGGATAGGGAAAGATACTGTGCAGGTCTGGGAGGCAGGAATAGTGGTGGGATGCAGCTCAACTGGGAGCAACCCATGGGCCTCAGTTGAGAAGTCATGACCAGCGCCGAGTCAGTGTGGTCGCTCCTGCTGGTCACCTTGTGGTACCCAGCCCTTCCACTCTCTTGAGTCTGTTTTCCTCTAGTGCCCAATGATTGACCGGCCTGAACCTCAAAAGATGTGTTTCCCCCTTTGCAAATTGTTCCAGAAGCAGACCCCTGTTTGCGTTTGGGCCAAAGGATCCAGAGACAGGAGGAAACCTCAGTTACTGTGGACCCATTGCCCAAGGATTCAAAAACTCGACCACCTTCTTCAGGAAGACCCTGGCTCTGGACTTAAGAAAATCCTCGTTGGGGCCCTGGAATGGACCATCCTGCAATCTGTAGATGATAAGGTCTTAGTGTCAGAAGCCCAAGAGGACTGAAAGAGAGCCTCAGAGGCACTGCTCCAGCTCTTGGTTGAGGCTGGGCACCAGACCGCCTGGAAGAATGAGCATTGAGAAGTGAAAAAAAGAAAAATAACCCCAAAAAACCCTTTCTAATCAGCAGTAGGGCCCAGAGGCAAAGAGGTTGATCCTCTTAGTGCCTGAGAAAGGGCACCAGGTTCTAGGTGCCCTGACCCAGGGTAGGGCCATTGGCAGAGGTCTGGGCATACCTGTCTCTGAGGCAGGGGGCTCTGATCTCTCGCTGTGCCACAGAGGTAAACAAACTATCTATCTCCAGGTCCCCATTCAGGGGTGACACTCATGACTAACAAAGGGCCCCAGTGGCTACCAATTGCCCAGATGGAACAGTCCCTGGGATTATGATGTGAAAACCCACATCTAACTTTTGCAACTCTAGATTAATCCCCTAGCCTTTCTGCCTGTCGGATGGGACCCCATCCTCTGACTTGCAAGAAGCAGTGGATTACATCTCTTGCTCAGAACCACTGAACAGTTCAGGAACAGTTTCCAACCTGAGTGGCATCTGGGTAAAGACCATAATAAAGAAGCCCTGAATCCCTCTGGAAAGGCTGGGGGGGAGGGGTGCGCTCGGGGAGGGATAGGGACGAGCGCGAAACATGGTGAGACCCCATGATCTCTTAATTTTCATATTAAAAATTGAAATTTATTTCTTTGGATTTTTTAATGGTTCTTTATTTTATGTTTGAGTTTGTTCCTGAACATATGGATGTGTTGGAGGCTGTGTAACTATTTCTTTATTCAATAATTTTTTTATTATTTTTTTATTAGTGAAACACCATGAGGTACAGTTGTAGACATAAATTTTTTGCTTGGGTTTCAGTCACACAATGATCAAGTACCCATCCTCCACCACCACGGGTCCCAGCATCCCTCCCACCTCCCTTCCCCCTCCTTTCCCACCCTACCTCTGTGGCAGGGGATTCCCCCTTGTTCTCTCTCTCCTTTTGGGTGCTGTGGTTTGCAAGAGAGGAACTGAGTGGTAGTCATGTTTGGTCTATAGTCTACTTTCAGCATGCTTCTCCCACCCTGGGAGGATCCTCCCAGCACCCTTTATTTGGTGCCTTCTTCTCTAGCTGAGCTTCCTTGGAGACTGTGTAACTTCTTTACTTGCAGAGTACGAGTCTCAATGTTGTTCTGTTTGGGTCATCTCGCCACTCCTAGTACGCAGCATCCCTGCCATGGGGGCACGTCTGCAATTGCTTTGTGTAGCCGCATAGCCTCATAGTCCCACAGCCCCATTCCTCAATGGGAAGGGGCAGAGGAGGGGAGAAGGGAGGGGTCAGGAAGGAGGAGGGGGAGAGGAGAAGGGCAGGAAGGAAGAGGGAAGAAAGACAAGGTTGGGGTAAATGAATATGATTTTGACAGGGTAGGTAAAAGACGGAATTACAGGTGAGTAAGAATTCTGTTGAACCATTTCTGACTCTTGGGGGGAACACATCACTTTCAGGCAGGTCACTTTGTGCCCTGGGCTGGGTGTCTGCAGCCTCCTTACCTCACGGGCATCACAGTCTGTCTGATCTTCTGCCAACGCAATTTGTCTTTGACGGGTTGTTGGCTCAGGTCTGTCTTGGATCTGGGTGTGATTTCCACCTCTAGGTGAAAGGGAGGATGGGGTGTGCATGGGGTGTCTTTAGGAAGGACACTGCCTTCTGGTTCTCACAGAACACTTGGGGTTCCAAGGCGGGTGTAGCCCGTAGGATGGCGGGGATCAAACCCAGATCAGCCACATGCAAAGCAACAACCTACCACTGTACTATCGCTCCAGCCCTTGAATTTCTTCTTGGAGGAAGTTTCTGTTCATTATTCCTCTCTGCATTTGTTTGATGGGGTTGGGAGATATTTTTTTGGTAAAGTTCTACCAATGTGCTATATAACTTGGATATTAGCCTTTCATCAGCTAGGTATTGGGTAAATAATTTTTCCCATTCTGTGGGCTATCTTAGTAGCTTAGACGCCATTGCTTTTTTTTTTTAAATAAAAGTTTTATATTGGTGTATCTTTGATTTTTCTGTTCTCTTTTCATGCTTTATATTTTGCTGACTTTTTTGCAAATTTTTATTTTGTTTTTATAAAGTTGTTTACAATAATTTATTACATTTAATATGCAAACACCAATTCCACCACCATCGTACCTTCCCACCACAGTATTTTGAATGTTACCACTCCAAATCTTAGAGGTACTCTCCTGGGGTCATTGACATTGTACTCAGGGGCATGCAGATGACAGGCTCTAGACATGGTGAATCCCGTGGCAAGGGCCACCCACAATCTAGAAGCAACTGCCAACTGCTGGCAGGACACACCTCGCCCGAGACACATACCCACACGGCCTGGGATGGATCCATTTATTGAAACAAGCTTGGAAATAGGACAGTGACTGTCAGAGAGTGACCCAGCATGCCTCCTTCCTCTCTCTTCTCCTCAATTCATTAGTGCCCAACCAGCCCACAAAGAGTGTCTAGAACTGGTTGCTCTGATGTTTCCAGCCCCCATTAGCTTCAGGGCTGCCATATGGAGAAACGGGACTGTGTACTGGGGAGGGAGAGCTCCCACCTCAAGCCCTTGTTTGGCTTTTGGAGCTATCATGACTGAAGTTTGAGTGTGGCCCAGTTTAAATTTCTGCTCCCAACATCCCTGGTGCCTAGAGGTAGGAGACATTTTTATCCCACTGATCCCTGCGGTCTAGTGTTGGGGGACCTTTCTGCCCCCTTGATCCCTAGGGTCTAGTGCTGAGGGAAAGTGGAAGAGTGGGGAGGAGGGAGGAAGGAGGAGGGTGGGAAGAACTGGATCAGGGCTAGATTAGTTGGAATTGAAGAACACAGAGTACATCATCAGGGTAGGAAAAATGGATTAATGGTGAACAAGCTTGCCAGCTGAACTCAAGCGGACGAGCTGGATTCTGGTTATTTGTGGGCAGGTCATTACAGGATCCGGATCTGAGGTCTGCGGCCTCCTGTTCCTCACAGACAGGAACAGGAGGGTCTCTCTGGGTTCTTCACACAATCCATCATCCCGCTCCCCAGGTCTGGACACCAGACCTTAATCTCAGACCTTAGTCATCCAGATCCTTAGTCTTCTCACACGCCACCAGCCTGTCCTTCATGACCATCACCTCGAGTTCCATAGAGGTCATGGTCTCACAAACCTCCACTATATTCACCTCCAACTCCGTGTTCTTCGACACTGGATTGACTATGGGGCACTCCAGGGTCTCAGCCAAGCAAGGAAGGTGGAGGCATCTCAGGGGTCCCGCATGGCTCCACCTCCCATATAGCCCCACCTCCAGATCCCCATCAGGAACTTCTCCCTCCTGGAGACCCACCGCACCACTCACCCTCTTCAGGGTACCCTTGGAATTCCAGCAAGGCCTGGGGCTCAGTTGCTCCTGTTTTCAGGACTGAGGATCCCCTAAAGATGAAGGCACCAGGTGAGTAGGCAGGTCTAGGGCCTGATGCGCCTTCCTTCCTGTCCCTGAGCCCCTGCCCATCCCCTCACCTGGGTTTCCCTCAGCTCCCTGAAGGTGGCCTCCAGCAGGGCCTGCTGCCTTGTTAGCACCTGCTGCAGCTGGTCCATGAGCTCCTTGTGCCTCAGCACCTGCTCAACCTTGGAGCCCATGTGAGTGGGCCATTCAGGTGTCGGGTTGCAGCTGTGTGCTGCTTTTGGTACCAGCAGAAGCATTCCAGGCTGCAGGCACTGCACCTTCTGGTCTTGCATGCACATCTCTGTCATGAGACAGGGTCGAAGGCTGTCCAGATCCCACCACAACATTCAGGGCCCAGACACACACACACAGGCCCAAGGAAAACAGCACATGGGGTTACCTGTCCCCTGCACATTACCCTGGGGGTCTTTCTCCCAAGACCTAAGAGAGGGGGCCTCCCTATACCTCGACCCCGCAGCCTCCCTGCTACTAGGACCCTCTCTGTTCAGTGAGGGCCAATCCACACCCCCACAACCCCTCTAGCCTTTTCTAGATTTTGATATATTATAGTGGGTGGCGTCCTGGCTTGTCCTTCCTCCCACCAACCCAGGCGGGCTCCTACGCTCACAGTGGGTCTCCCCCGGCACCTTCTGTCATTTCTCCATATCCACCTTGTCCTGATTCACTCCCCTTGCAGCTGATCCGGAGCTGACTCTGCAGTAGCACCTGCTCCTCCTCCTGCTTATTCTCAGAGACCGACACTGGTCAGAGGCCACGTCCTACTGCGGGAGGCCGAGATCCCAGTCTTGTTGCTGCCGCAGACACTCACCTGTTTGTCCTGCAGTCCCACCTGTGGGCACAAGGCTGGGAGTGAGGACAGGCAGCCAGGGCATCCTGCTCTGGGTCCAGGGATGTGGAGGTCAAGCACCGACTCCCAGGCCCAAGGCTGGCAGAACCTGGGCAATCTGTGCCCTGCACAGGCCCCCATGGTCTTGCTCCAGGGGCCTAAGAGATGAGACCTCCCTTGACTGGGGACCCTGTCTCCTGTCCTCTGCTCAGGGATCACCCCTAATGGTGCTCAAGGATCCATACGAGGTGCCAGGAATCAGCCCAGGATAGAAGTATGCAAAGCAGACACCTCACCACCTGTTCTAGCTTTTGATATATTACATTTCCTTGTTTGTTTGCTTCTTTGGTTTTGGAACCACAGCAGGGATCATTCCCAGCCATGCTCAAGGGCCTCTATGGGACGCCAGAGATTGAAGTCAGATAGACTGAAGTCCCACTTCCATATCTAATGCAAATATAATTTGTTTGCCATTTATAAGTGCCCATATAGAGTTTCCCCTTAAAGTAAATGAAATAATTATTTTTAAAAAAGAAATTAAGTAATGACATGTTGAATGGTGCTCAAAGCAGGACACATTGGAACCACTGATCTACTCATCATGGAATGTCTCTAAAGTCAAGTTCAGCATCACACTTCCCCAATTCTATAATGATCGCAGCGACTCAGCTGAGCTCTAGATTTTACCTCAGAAAATGTACTACACGTCTAATTCTATAAATCCAAATATAATCCATTCTCCTCTTAAAAATTTTTTATTGAATCGATGTAAGATAGACCCTTACAAAGCTGTTCATGATTAGGCTTCAGTCATCGTTGTTCACCCATCCCTCCACCAGTGTACATTTCCCACCTCCAATGTTTCCAGTTTCCCTCCCAACACCCTCCACCTCTCCACCTAGGCCAGCCTTTTTTTAAAAAAATTTATTAGTGAAACACCATAAGGTACAGTTATAGACTTACAAATTTTTGTGTTTGGATTTCAGTTATACAATGATCGAGTACCCATCCCTCCGCCAGTGCCCATTCTCCACCACCATGGATCCCAGTATCCTTCCCACCCCTCTTCCCCTCATCTCACCCTGCCTCTGTGGCAGGGCATTCCCTTTTGTTCTCTCTCTCCTTTTGTGTGCTGAAGTTTGCAAAAGAGGCATTGAGTGGCAATCAAGTTTGGTCTATAGTTTATTTCCAGTATGCATCTCCCATCCTGGGAGGATCTTCCCAATACCCTTTACTTGGTGCTCCCTTCCCTATCTGAGCTGCCTTTTCCCCCACCATGTGTGGCTGGCCTCCAAGCCATGGAGCAAACCTCCTGGTACTTATCGTGACTATTCTTGGGTGTTAGTCTCCTATTTTGTTACTTGATATTCTACAAATGAATGCAGTCTTTCTATGTCTGTCCCTCTCTTTCTGACTCATTTCACTTAGCATGGTACTTTCCATGTAGTATCACTTGTATGCAAATTTCATGAATTCATCCTTTCTAACAGCTGCATTGTATTCCATTGTGTAGATATACCAAAGTTTTTAACCAGTCATCCGTTCTCAGGCACTTGGGTTTTTTTCCAGATATTCAGTTCAGCCTTTTTGGAAGATGTTTTTATTATCTATCTTTCTCTCTGTTTGTTCCTGTCTTTGTCTGTCTCTGTCTCTGCCTTCTCTCTCTCTCTCTCTCTCTCTCTCTCTCTCTCTCTCTCTCTCTGTCTTCCTTTTTGTGGTTTACAATATAGATACTGAAAGGGTATCAGGAATATCCCTTTACCTACTTTTAACATTCAAGGATTTCAAATTTGGACAAAAATTTGTTTCAGGCACGTTGGCCAAGGGAGAACTGGAAATGTCTCTGCTATGGACAACCAGGGATCTGCAGATCTGCAATGACTGACCACACCCTGGGCCCTGCTCTCAGTGTCCAGACAAGTCCTGAAGTCCGGGAGGTCTCCCTACCCCAGATCGGAATGGGATGGACACCTGCCTGCCAGGACACTCCTACAGAGGATGAAGTCCTCAGGCCACCTGGGCTCACTAAACTGGCCTGGATTCTCATCTTCACAATAGCCCGGCCTGGGTAACCGTGACATGACATGACAGGTAAAATACTCATAGTATTATACGTGTATCTCCAGGGTGGCTCACCACAGTCTTGGAAGAACAGAGTGGGGGTCTGGTGTTCTTTGGGAGGTCAGGAACTGTGCTCAAGGGCCGCTACTTTTTCTTAGCTGCCGGACGTCAGGGCTGGCACATGTCCAGCACCCCCCTCACCTTGCCACCTTTCTGCCCTAAGAGGAGCCTTCCACCTACCCCGTGACTTTCAGGAAGTGCAAGATCACATGTATTTCCTAGCCCTGGGGAAATACCATGTGACCTTCGGGGCTCAGGCACAAAATTTCCAACTGTGGGCTAGTGTTGGGTGAGGACTGGAAGGATGAAGCCCTCCACGTGCCCCCTCACCTGCCCCAGGAACGGACCCTTTTGCAAGATCCCTGAACCCCACGGCTCTCACAGCGGCAGGTATCATGCCCTAGACTCACCACACTCAGGAAGACACAGGGGTCCCAGAGAGTGTTGGCAGAAGAGGGGACCTGCTTGGTATCCCACTGAGCAGTCAGCCTTGCCCTGGCCGTGTCCCAGGAGCTGCCTGTCAGCGTAGTGCGGAGTGTGAGGATCCAACACGGGCCTCCTCGGGTCTCTGCTGTTTCCTAGCCTGTGACAATTTCTCTCTTGCATCTACAATGTGGGGTCCCCGCCAAACTGACTCTGGAATTGATCTTTTAATGTGGGGTTGAGGGCATTGTTTGGTCTAGGATGTTGACTCCCAAATTCCAGGTAAAGCCCATAAGTTTCCTTTGGTTTTCGGCATGCGGCTCAGTGAGGATGTTGGGAATTTTCTGGTGTGAAACTATGTAGAACGAAGGGCGTTATTTCCCAGACCAGACTATCAGGGAAATGTTAGCTTTTCTCTCCTTGATGGCCTTGGTATGCTCTTGGGCTCCTGGCAAAGAGACCCTTGCACAGACACTGCTTGATGCTTGATGCAGGAGTCACAGGTGGGTCCTGATCTCATCCTGGACATTCATCTTACTAAAGCTTCAGTTTCCCAGTGATTGTCCATGATTCAAACATTCTCAAATGTGCATCGCGTGGAGGGCCTTGGATGGACCTCGGACAGGCGCCAGGTGACCCTTATTTGGACAAGGGAAGGCCGAAGATCCAACATGTGATATGGTCCAGAGTACAGCATGGGACAGTCTCTGGCCAAAAGAATGGTCAAGGACCCCTTGGGTCTGGGATAGGCAAAATAAAACTGGCCCCAGGACTGGAGTCTGGGGAGTAGGAGCAGATGACATGGGCCAGGAAAAGCCAACAGATCTGACCTTTCATGCCTGACTTTACGTTGAGCTAAATTTGAAGCGACAGATTCAAGGAATCTGTAATTCTCTTACTGAGCTTACGCAAGATGACAGGCAACATTGATGAGAAGCAAATTTCACCATTGCTGTAAACGTTTAACTTAAAGAGGTGAGGAAACAGAAACATCTGCATCGGCAACGTGTTACCGTGTCCAACTGTTGAACCGTGGGTCTTCTGGCAGGGAGAGCTGGAGGCATGCTGGGTGTGAGCAGGGCAGGAAACGCTCGGGCACTGAGGGTCTGCCCCAACAGCACTGCTGCCAGTACCTAGACTAGCCCTGGTCTCCTTGGTCACAAATACTAACAGTAATAGAAATGGGGAATTGTGCTGAGCCCCCAGAGTCGACTCTCTGGTGCACTGAGCAAACACCATGGATTGCCTGAGGCTGCCAAAGCAGATGCAAACTCTGCAGGTGCCCACAGAGACCAGGCAGGGGAAGGAGACAGAGTCTGGGTGGGTGGCGGGATGCAGGGCAGGAATCCTGACAAAGGTGATCAGGAAGTGCTGACCTGGGCGCTAGTTTCATCTTGATTGACAGTGACCCTTGATGAGTATGGTGTCATTGAGAATATACCCTGGATGGTGGGATCCTGATGAGGGGGGGGGGGGGGGGCAGGGGGGATATACCTGCTAACTGTGCTTTGCTCATTTACCTGAGCAGCCCAGAGGTGAAAACACATCACCCCACCCCCACGGCTGATTCTGGTCTCCTCACTACTCTGTGTGCCCCAGAGGCCAGATGGGGGCTGTGGTGACTGGGAACAGGCAGAGGGTCTCTAACTCAAGTAGCAACCCAGGTGGAAAAACTCCTTAAGGTCCAGAATGCCATGGGCAGTAAGGGTCCAGAACCAAACTGACTCCCTGGCTGCAGTTGTCTTTTCAATCAATGGGCCCTGGGCCTGCTCAGTGTCCAGTAGGGAGGAAAAGGTGTTTTCTTCAATGACTGAACACTGCTCTACTCAAACCAGTCAGGAGGGGGAGGGGGCTTTGAGCCAGTTGAAAGAATGAACTCGAGAAGGGCCAGTGAGCTGGAGGCTGGTCAGGCCCAGCCGTGGTCAGGTTTGGCCACTCCTGAGGGCCTCACTGTAGAATGGACATCTCTCAGAGTCAGGAGAGAAATGGGAAACAATCCCAGACAAACTCATCACTGAGCATCGCCAGAAGATTAACCTGCAGGTGATAGTTTGTCAGGATCAGCCGCAGCGGGGTGAGCTAAGGGGGGCTCGCAAATGATTCTGTCTGCCAAGCCTCAGGGGAGGGAACCAAGGAGGCAACAAGAGGCAGAAGCGAAAAACTAGGCAGGACCTCTGAGAGACCCTCTCTAGGAGGTGGACAAGATGGATGGGTCAGGAATCACCAAATTTGACAAGAATCAAATGTGAGGTTTGCTCTGACAAAATGGTGACCAGAACCAAATGGCAACCGGCTGAGTGGACAGTAACATTCCTGGAGTCAAAGATCACCTTGTCCCAGGTGAGGAAGACAAGACTTAATGCCCACTTGGTGACAGGAAGCCACCAGGCTTCATTCCATGTTCCTTACCATTGACCCACGAACAGATGACTAGGACCAGACCAAGACAACTTCATAGCCCCCTTAATCTAACCCAGGGCGCGGGTGTACCATTGCCTCACCTGAGGTTCGGAGAGTCCGCCCGGGAGCGCCCCCAGTAAGCTACTCCTATTTCCTTAACTTTATTTATATATCTCTGTCCTTCTGTCTGACCCGGATGGGGTTCCCAAATCTCTCACCGAGCAAGACAAAAGCAGGTTACCCGAGCAGGGATGGAAGGGGCTCACAGGAACGCTCGAACACTGAGCGTAGAAACGGGAATCACCACTGTGGGAGCACCTGAGAGCACTAGGCACCACTTGATGTTAGATGAAAGTTCTTACCGCAGAATCAAGGTAGCCTGTAAACAACCTACATAATTATGCTGTCACCTGCTACTGCCTGTTTGGGGGATAGCTGGGTAGAGCCTGCACACATGGAATACACTAGGATGCTTCCAGCAAATTCTTGGGTGCCACCTGTCTTGGTGATACTCTGTATGATCCTAAAAGGAAAAACTCCAAAGACAGTCGTTCAATGGGAGAACAGCTCTCACCACTGGCAAGGGGTGAGAGGGCGCAAGCCCCTGATCCCCACAGTCTCCCAGCTCCCCAAACCTCAAGGAAAACCTGGACTTGGTGTTTCCAGAGCCCAGGGGCCCAGAGGCAGGACACAGAGAACTAAGCCCAGAGCCCCAGTAGAAGCTTCGAGAGGGTGTGCAGGATATGTGTGAGGTGTGAAGATCCATGAGAGTGAACGGGCGGCCCCAGGCCCATGGTGCAGTTAGAGGGGAAGGGCTATGAACTGGGCACCGAGGGGTAAACCGGGACCAGCCTGTGCCTGCCCTGAACAGCCCTACCAGGCTGATCCCTGGTGCCTCCCCGAACCCTGGTTCCAATCCAAGTAGGAATGTGACAGGCAGGAAGGGGCATGGCTGACCAAATTCCTGGAAATGACTGGAACAGGATGGCTCTGCCTTCTGAGGATTTACCATCTGGTCTGATACATGAATCTGGACACACTTCTTGTCACCAGTAGAGTGTCACTCAGCCAAGGTTGTCCCAACAGGTCCAGGTGTGCAGGAGCAAAGAGGAGTCGGGGCCTGGTTCTCTATTACATGGGGTCTGACCGTGCTGTGATGGTGGCAGTGGGACTTGTATTAGGGAATCTGATGGTCCACAAAGAAGTGGGGCGCTATTATCAGGGATCAGCTCCGTACAGACTCGGGGACACTAGAAACATGTTCCATCCACGGCCCCATCCTGCTCCACTGATAACACACTGTCTTCCTGCTAGGGTGGGTGCCATGCAGGGGGAGCCTGGCTGAGGGGACAGCACCTTGGACCCACCTGCTGCAGGAGCACTTTCAAGTGCTCATCCTGAGAAACCTGATGTGGCCACTAGGGGGCAAAGTGGGGTCTGTCCCTGGTGCACTGCAGAGGGGAATGGGGAAACAGGCACCAGGGGCAGGGGAGGCCATGGAGGTGCTGCAGTGGAAGGCAGGGCTCTGGGTGCTGCATCCTGCCCTCCCTCCTGGGGACGCATCCGTGATTGAGACCTTCAACCCTTGGGGTGGACTCTCCTGGGGTCATTGACAGGCTTCACACAGGGGCAGGCAGGTGACGCGTCATGGCACGGTGACATGTCCGAGGCTTCCCACAATCTAGAAGCAATTGTCAACTACTGGCCAGACCTGCCCCGCCCAGTGACACACACACCCGCACAGGCCTGGGATAGATCCATTTATTGCAACAATCGTGAAAATCAGACAGTGGCGGTCAGGGAGAAAGCCCGCCTTCCTCCTTCCCTCTTCTCAGCCAGCAATACAAAGTCCCCAAACAGCCCCAAAGATTGTGTAGAATCCGGTGACTGTATGGTACCAGCGGCCAAGCTTCAGGGCTGTCATGCGCAGAAACAGGACCCCACAATGGGGAGGGGAGAGCTGAGTTGTGACTTCTGACCTCCAAATCATTGTTTGCTAGTGCTGGGGGGATATATCTGCCATCCTGATCCCTTGGACCTTGTGGAGGGGGACATTTCTTCCCTCCGATCCCTCGGACCTTGTGGAGGGGGACATCTCGGCCCCTCTGATCCCTCGGACCTTGCGGAGGGGGACATCTCGGCACCCCGATCCCTGGCGTCTAGTGGTGGGGGGGCCATCTCTGGCTTCCCCGAAAATCCGGTCAAGTGGTGGGGGGGGCATTTCTGGCCCCCCCATCCCTGGCGTCTAGTAATTGGGGGGCATCTCTGGCCCCCCCAATCCATGGCTTCTATTGGTGGGGGGGCATCTCTGGCCGCCCCCGATCCCTGGCATCTAGTGGTTGGGGGGTATCTCTGGGCCCCCGATCCCTGGCGTCTCGTGGTGAGGGGGTATCTCTGGCCACCCCAATAACTGGCGTCTAGTGGTTGGGGGGGCATCTCTGGCCCCCCCATCCCTGGCGTCTATTGGTGGGGGGGCATCTCTGCCCCCCCGTTAATCCTTGCCATCTAGTGGGGGGGGGAATCTCTGGCCCCCCCAATCCCTGGCGTCTAGTGGGGGGGCATCTCTGGCCCCCCCTTGATCCTTGCCCTCTAGTGGGGGGGAATCTCTGCCCCCCCCCGATCCCTGGCGTGTAGTGGGGGGGGCATCTCTGCCCCCCTGTTAATCCTTGCCATCTAGTGGGGGGGAATCTCTGGCCCCCCCCAATCCCTGCCGTCTAGTGGTGGGGGGGCATCTCTGGCCCCCCCTTGATCCTTGCCCTCTAGTGGGGGGGAATCTCTGGCCCCCCCGATCCCTAGCGTGTAGTGGTGGGGAGGCATCTCTGCCCCCCCGTTAACCCTTGCCATCTAGTGGGGGGGAATCTCTGGCCCCCCCTTGATCCTTGCCCTCTAGTGGGGGGGGGAATCTCTGGCCCCCCCTTGATCCTTTCCATATAGTGGGGGGTGAATCTCTGGCCCCCCCGTTAACCCTTGCCATCAAGAGGGGGGGGAATCTCTGGCCCCCCCTTGATCCTTGCCCTCTACTGGGGGGGGAATCTCTGGCCCCACCCGATCCCTGGCGTTTCGTGTTGGGGGGGCATCTCTGCCCCCCCTTTAATCCTTGCCATCTAGTGGGGGGGAATCTCTGGCCCACCCTTGATCCTTGCCCTCTAGGGGGGGGGGAATCTCTGGCCCCCCCTTGATCCTTCCCATCTAGTGGGGGGGGAAATCTCTGGCCCGCCCTTGATCCTTCCCATCTAGTGGGGGGGGAATCTCTGGCCCCCCCTTGATCCTTGCCCTCTCCTGGGGGGGGAATCTCTGGCCCCCCCGATCCCTGGCGTCTAGTGGTGGGGGCGCATCTTCCCCCCCCTTAATACTTGCCCTCTAGTGGGGGGGGGGAATCTCTGCCCCCCCGATCCCTGGCGTCTAGTGGGGGGAGCATCTCTGCCCCCCCTTAATCCTTGCCCTCTAGTGGGGGGGAATCTCTGCCCCCCCTGATCCCTGGCGTCTAGTGGTGGGGAGGCATCTCTGCCCCCCCCGAATCCTGGCGTCTAGTGGGGGGGGCATCTCTGGCACCCCCATTTCCTGGGGTCTATTGGAGGGGGAAACTGTGCCCCCTGATCCCTGGGGTGTCTAGGGGTGGGGACATTTCTTACCCCACATCTCGGGGTCTAGTGAATGGAGACTTTACTGTCCCCCTGATTTCCCGTTTCTTGAGATGGAGAATAGTTCTGCCTTTGCCCTGATCCCTGGTCTTGCAGTGAGGGATATCCCTGGTTCTAGTGGAGGGAGAAGAGCAAAGGGCAGAGGAAGAAGGCAGAACTTGGGTGGCGTGGGGAGGACGGGGCTGGGCTAGATCAATTGGGTGAGAGCGGCAGGGTGCGTCGGTGCAGTAAAATCGAGGTGTCAGCTGGGTGTCAGGCTGCCAGTGGAGCTCTTGCTGACCAGCTGCGTTTTCTGGATTTTCGGCGGGTCATTACAGGACCTGGGTCCGATGACGGTGGACTCCTCTTCCTTAAGGACAGCAACAGGAGCGTCTCTGGATCTCACACAGGCCATGGTCCCTGCCCCCTGGGACTTGACTGACTCCTCCAGCTCCTGGACTCTGGCACTCCTCCTGCCTGGCCCCCTGTGCCTCCTCCTTCTCTGTGGCCTCCAGCTCCTCACGTTTTGTGTCCAGGAGCACCTGTGTGTTGTTCGTCTCCACGCCAATCCCTTTGGAGTGGATGGGATGTGGGGCAGCATAAGGGTCTCAACCAAGGAAGGGAGGTGGGGGGCTGGGGGTGGGGCCGCCTGGCTCCCCTCCCCAGTAGCCCCGCCCTCTGACCCACAGGGGCTTCTCCCTGTCACTCACCCTTTTCCGGGACTCCTTTTCACTTTACCAGGTTCTGCAGCTGCTGTTTCTGCTGCTGAGTCCCACAGAAGAGCACCTGGGGTGAAGGCACTAGCTGAGGAGGCAGGTCTAGGGCCTTCCTGCCCCAGAGCCCGTGGCCCCTCTCTCACCTGGTCTCCCTCAGCTCCCTGATGGCGGCCTCCAGCAGGGCCTGCTGCCTTGGTGGCACCTGCAGCAGCTGGTCTATGGGCTGCTTCTGCCGCAGCATCCGCTGGTTCAGCTGCTCCTCCTTGGAGCCCAGGTGACAGCGGGCATCCAGGTGCTCTTGTCGGCAGCTATGTGTATTTCCAGGTACCAGCAGAATCGGCCCCAGGGAGGCCACTGGCACTGCACCTTTTCGTCCTGCCCTGGCATCTGTGGGAGGTAGGACAGTGTCTGTGAGGACAGGCAGGAGGACCGACTACATCCCAGCCAGGAGATGCAGGGCTCAGACCCTCAGCCACAGGCCCCCATGGCGTCTTTGTCCCAGAGCCTAGGAGTTGGGTCTCCCTCTGCCTCGGACCCTGACTCCTACCTGGCAACTGCCAACTCCAGACCCCTCTGTGTAGTGTGGGCCAGTCAGTGCCACCACAGCCCTCAGGGCATTCTGACCTGTCCTTCCTGCCATCACCCAAGGCAGGCTCTTGGCCTCACAGGGGGTCTCACCAGCCCATTTCACAGACCAGGAAAGTCACAGCCCAGAAGACTGAATGGTTATGCCCCAAGAATACCCCAGGGTGGAGGGGAGCTGATGGCCAGCAAACCCCTGCCCCTCTCTCAAAACTCTTCGAGTACGGCAACTTTTCGTGGGCTCGCAGTGAAGACATGTTGGAATGATAGGTGATAATTGGAGATGATAGGAGACTCCTTCAGCTCCAAGACTGGGGAATGTTACCCAGACCCCTTCCACTGTTACAGAGACACAACTCGAGCCTGGCCGGGCTCCCGGCCGGCCACCCCACAGCCCTCAGACTCCAGGCGGCACTGTGCCCGCTTGTCTCACCCCAGCTCAGTCCCCTCGGCCCCCACTCGCATCCGCAGTTGTTCTCCGGGTTCACCCGTTGTTCCTGGAACCTCCTGCCTCCACCTGTCCTTCGAAATGTTTTCAACGATGTGGCTGTTTCGGGGGCACCCAGAGGCCGGTAAACCTGAGAGGAAGCAGACAGTCAAGGACCCCAGATCTTCAACCCCACCCAAACTTCATGGTCCACAGCCCGGACTCTTGGTTCCTCCTGCTCATCTCTGGGGCTGCTCATTTCTCACCACCATCTGCTGCTCCGGGCACCTTAAAAAGTGGATTCTCTCCTGCTTTGGACCCACTGGAGCCCTCCTGGCAGTGCTGGCAGGGACACGAGGGACAATAAGAAACAAGCGTTCTCTGTCCCGTCCCTAGGGCTCTCTGCATTTTCAGGGTCGTAACATTCCAGGGAATGGATAGCTGACCCCATTTCCTCTGGCTGCCCGCAGAGCAGGACACAGGTGTGGAGGGACAGGGAGACTCGCCTAGCTCCTGCTCCCAGCCTGTCTCCCGTGTCACAATGCCCCATTCACAGGGCCCCTCCCTGGAAACTCGAAGTCAGTCCTCCCCGACTTGCCCTCCTCGGACATCACAGACTTCAAGCTCCTGGTGCTGTGCACCAGCCCAAATCACTCAACCCTTAAGGATGACGCTCTGCATTGCAAACTTCTGCCTTTATCAGATACACTTGATGTTTTAAAATTCTGTTGTTTCAGCTCTTTCTGTCCCAAGCAAGAGGGGAAGGGTGTTTTTGCACAGTTAAACCCACTGCCAGGAGGGTCTGTGGTGAGGTTTCTGGGAGTCGGGGACCCTGCTTTGACTCCCTAGCTCCTCAGTGATGCCCTGAGCTCCCACCCCCATTGTTTCCTGAGTTGGGTGGGCCAGTGTCCGGCCACCCAGGTCTTTGGTCAGCGGGAGCCCAGGAGATCCTATTCTGGTGGCAGGAGGAAACAGGGCCTCGAGAGAGTGTCTCTGGGGACTTCCATCCCAGAGTCCCGGGAGACCCTAGAGAGGACAGAAGTTGCTGGAGGACAAGACTGCCTGAAAACTTGGCTGGTAATGGCCAGAGGCTTTATCCTGGGCCTCCTGGCCACACACTGACCAGTGCAGAACCAGCGCATGGCCCTGGGCTGGTGGGTTAGCACCGACCTAACACTTTTTCTTCCCATCTTTTCATGCTCTGCCAATTTCGAATGATCCCCTAGGGAAAGGGTCAACATGCGGAAGGTGCATTGGGGCCAATTCTCCCTTAAGCCTCCTTGAGAGAGGGTGTCCCGAGGGACGGGGCCAGTAGCATTTCTATAGGCAGGGATGTGGCCATAGCCTCAGGACACTCTGAGTGATTCCTCCCTGACTTGTCCTCCTCAGACATCACAGGCTTCAAACTCCTGGTGCCAAGCACCAGCCCAAATCATTCACCCCTAACGGATGAGGCGCTGCCATGTGACTCTCCGCCTTTACAAGATATATCTGATGTTTTAAAATTCTGTTCTTCCATCTCTTTCTGTCCTAAATTAGACAGGAAGGGTGTGGTCGCACAGTAAGAGGTTTTTGGCAGGAGGGTCTGTGGTGAGGGGTCTGCGCACCTGGGGACCCTGCTTTGACTCGCCAGCGCCACTGAGGCAGCTCCTCAGCATTTCCCTGAGCTCCCACCCCCATTGTTTCCTGAGCTGGGGAGCCAGTGTCCAGCCACCCAGGTCTTTGGACAGCAGGAGCCCAGGAGGTCCTATTCTGGGGACAGGAACGGACAGGTTCTGGAGAGGGGCTCTCTGGGGACTCCCATCCCAGAGTCCCGGGAGACCCTGACGAGGACAGAGGCTGGGGACAAAACTGCCGGAAGACTTCCTGGAAATGGTCCCGGGCTTGATCCTGTGGCCTTGGGGCCATACGCTGACCAGTGCAGGGCCAACGCAGGGCCTTTTCTTACCGTCCATTGCGCTCTGCCAATTTCGAACCATCCCCTAGAGATGACCCCTAGAGGTGACCCGTAGATGGCCTGTAGAAAGGTCAACATCCGGACGTGACCCTTAGATGACCCCTCGAAGGGGCAACAGGGGGAAGGTGTGATGGGGCCACTTCTCCCTCAAGCATCCTTGAGAGAGGGTGCCCCGAGGGTCGGGGCCAGGAGCTTTTTTATAGGCAGGGAAGGGGGCGTGGCCTCGGGGCTGCAACCCCATTGGCCAGGTAGAGTCTAGAGCTCCCAGGGGTAACCACAATGAAGGCTGCACCAGCCTCTGCCCTGGTGGGCCTCACGGGCCTCCCCACCCCCACCCGGACCCTCGGGCACTGCCCCCTACCGACGATGGTGGCTTGGAACTCTGTGGGCCCCACGGTGGTCCAGGAGCACTGACCCTTTCGGTCTCCCGTAGCTCAGTCCACGACTTTCTCATTTCCAGAGATCACGTCCCCCCATGCCCAGGCTGGGCTGCAGCTGCAAGGATTCGCCCCTGAGCACCCCTAGGTCTGGCCTGGCTGCTGCTGTGGTAACCCAGCGAGCCTGGCAGAGGGGCTGTCCTGGTCGCTGTCCCTACCGGCCCTCACTCCCCAGGCCCCTCTCCTTTCTCTCCTTGGAGCCCCTGCCCTCCCTGCCCTTCCTCTCTCCTCTCCTCAGGCCCGCAGAGTTCTTGCTCCCGCCTTATCTGGTGTCCATGTTCTCTCTGTCCTGTCTCTGCTTCTTCCCAGACTCGAAGCAGCCACTTTGTGGGGCCTTTGAGCCCCAAGACCCAGTCAGTCCCTGACCAGTTCCCCGTGTTGCAAAGAGACTTCCCTTTCTGAGCCCTGGAGGGCTCTTAATGACCCCACAGAACCTCCCCATCCCCGCTCTGCCTCTTTCTCTGAGACTCAGTCCATCCTACTGGGAGCTGGACACCAGACTTGGCCTTGGGGGAGCTGGACGCTTCTCTGGTGTTGCTCCCGGCCTGTTCTGGAAATCCCTCTCAATATACACACTCCCACCTAGGGCCGCTCAGCCTGGCCACGCTGCCCTCACGGGTCCTGCGGCCTGAAAGGGACCCCAACTCCCCCATATCGCCCCTGCCCACTATGGCACCCCCGAGTGCCCTGTCCTCCCTGCCCTGAGCACATTCAGTCCCCAGTGGTCTGCGGCTCTCTCCTGTAGCTCTGACATCTCTCCCTCTCACTTTCGCTGGTCTGAGAATCAAATCCATCTCTGATGGTGGGGCATAGGGTCACTGTGGGCTTGTGCTGTCTGGTGAGCCTGTGGGCAGTGAAGGGTTCCACACTGGGGTGAGGCTCTGGGCAGAGAAAGTCCATCCAGTCCTTGAGACGTTTGGGAAATACATGGAGGTTTGCAGGTCCTTTTCCTGAGGCATTATCTGGCCACTAGGGGGCCTGGCACCCATGAAGCATTGGGGGCAAGGTGGGGGCTCTTCCCGGTGGGCACTGCAGAGGGGGTGTACACGGAACAAACCCCATGGCATGGGCATGTCATGTCAGGCTCTGATCCATGGTGAGACCCCCAGAGGACAGCTCATGCTTCATCAAGAAGCATGAGCTCGGGGCTGTTTCTAGCTGCGCGTGCCCAGAGAGGAACCCAGGCCCTTGGGGGCGGGCTGTACCTGTTGGAATTGGAGCCATTCAGCTTTGTTGCCCAGAGCTGGGCCTCTGTGCCCGTCCCACGCGGATCAGGGGTTGAAAACCGGCTGTCTCGGGGCTGTTTCTAGCTGCGCGTGCCCAGAGAGGAACCCAGGCCCTTGGGGGCGGGCTGTACCTGTTGGAATTGGAGCCGTTCAGCTTTGGAGCATTGGAGCCCCACCCAATGCCACACACCCACACAGGCTGGGATGCATCCATTCGTAGAAAGAATCTTGGAAACAGGACAGTGGCTGTCAGGGAGACTGATTCAGCCCTCTCCCCTCTCTCTCCTCTGCCACCAATTCATGATCCCCGAAACTGTCCCAGGTAGTGCCTAGAACTCAGTTGCTGACTGTTCCAGCCTCCATCCTTTTCAGGACTTCCTTTCCCAGAATAGAAACAGTGCACTGGAGGAGGGGGAGCTCTCGGCTCAGACTTTTGCTTGGCCTGTAGCCCATGAACCAAAGGTTTGAGTGTTGCCTCGTTTTCCCTGGGCCAAGGAGGGGTAAATGGTTGTATCCAAGTGCCGTTTGAAAATCGGATGCTCTGAATGAGTGTTTCCTCTAAGCACTGAGATCCTTCCACGTACTGCTTCATTGACCCTCATGGCCTGTATACATACCTGAGAGGTTTGGGGTTTGTGGGGATCTCTATTTGCTCCAGCCTTTGTGATCAGGAGACCTTGTGGTGCCAGGGAACGTTCTTGACCTCATGCATCCCAAGCCTGTACTGAGTCTCCTGAGACTTCTTTCTGGCCTTCTGCACCGAATTTTAACTCAAAAAGTGGAAAATGCCCTGGACCATGCAAGGACAACCCACAAACCGGAAATATCTCAACATTTAGGTACTAAAGCAGGGGTGAGAGGCATTCTCCACTCCTCTCTTCTGGGGTATAGTCTAAGGTGGGGGTGGGGAGGTGGTCATTTATTATTGCTACTCTTTGGACTATTTCTATGGGGGTGAGTATTTCTGCTCCTGGTACTCCTTATTGTGTAGTGCTGGAGGACATGTCTCCTATCTGAGCTCTGTTCTCTGTTGTGGGATATTTCTTACCCCAGAGCTCTTGTGTCTAGTTTGGAAAACAATTTTCCCCAACATCCCTAGTGTTTTTTTTTTGAGGAAATTTCAGCTCTGCTCATTCCTGGTGCCGAGTAGTTGTGAACATTTCTGTCCTCGGAACCCTGCTGTCTATTGTTAGGGGAAACCTCTGCACCCCATGTCACTGGTGCCTACTGCTTGGGGCCTGTTCTTGCCTCCCAGACCACTAGTGTATATTACTAGGGGACATTTCTGCCCCCCACATCCCCATTGCCCAGTGTTGGGGGACATTTCTGCCTCCAGATGCACGGTCTTCCCTACACCGCCAGCTTGTCCTTCTTGACTGTTACCACCTCCAGCTCCTCAGGCTTTATGATCTCCACTGTGTTCGCCTCCACTTCAGTGCCCTTAGATTGACTGAAACTGGATAGACTGAGGGGCAGCCCCAGGCTCTCAGCCAACCAAGGGAGGTGGAGGGCTCGGGGGCAGTGTCCGCCTGTTTCTGCCCCCAGGTGTCCTGCCTCTTGACCCCCACTGTGGGCTTCTTCCTCCTGAGGACCCTGACACACATTTTCAGGACACTTTTGTGTCAAAGCAGCAGCCAAGTCCTGGCCTGAGTCAGGCCACTGTGGACTGTCCAAGTGGACTGTCACTGCTCAGGCAGAGTCACAACTGGAGAGCCACTGCTGTCACCCCCTTCCCCTCCCTCACCCCTTCCACCTAACAGGGAAATCCCTCTTATGGCCTCTAAGAATTTGAGCAATCCTTCCTTAGGGCACCGGGAAAATGCCGGCCCTGTCTGCTTGCAGCACTTTTCTTTGGGTGTTAGCACCACACCCAGACATGCTCAGGCTTTTCCCCTGACTTAGCTCAGGGACCATTCCTAGTTGAACTAGGGGGGCCCATTGACCCAACGTCAGCAGTGTACAAGACGATCACTTTATCTGCTGGACTAATGCCCTGCTCCAAGCGGTATTTTTTTTCAGCTGCTTCCCACCTAAATCTCCTTCCTGTAGAGTTGGGCTCCGTTAAAGATGCCTCACTCCCCCTTCTGTACGGCACCGTGCCCAGGGAGACAGCCCCGTGGAACCCGAAGCTTCCAATCCAAGCACTTTCAGACTTTTCAAGAATGGGCCCCAGGGATATTGCTGGGGTGAAGGTGCTTGCCCTGATGCAGCCCAGCCCTGTTCAAGTCCTGATACTAGGATCTCCTGAGCCCTGCTGAAGAGGAGAGTGCACCTCTACCCACATTTCTCGCAGGCTAATTTCAGACAGGCTACCCTGGAGAGCAGGAGCTGACATGAGGCACAGGGTCTGGGAGAGACGAGACAGCACGGAAATCACCCGAGATGTCCCAGAGGTGGTCTGTCACACTGTTCAACTTAGAAACCTGGGAAAATCCCCCAAATATTCCTACATTATTGATATGCTCCCGATCCTTCTTGGCACCAAGAAAGCTTGGTCATTTCTTGTTCCATACTTCCTGTCAGCTGCTTGCTAATACCCCGTCGCCCATCAGATCCGCTGTAAAACTGATCTCTCGCCTTGTGCGGTGTTCAGTCTTTGGAGCTGTTCATTCCATTAGCACTGTTATCTCATCATGTTCTCCCACATTCCAAAATGTGTTTTTTTTTCCTTTTATGGGTCACACCGAGCGATGCCCAGGGATTACTCCTGACTCATGCACTCAGGAATTACTTCTGGTGGTGCTCAGGGAACCATATGGGATTCTGGGAATCAAATCCAGGTCAGCCGTGTGCAAGGCAAACACCCTACTCACTGTGCTATCACTCCAGTCCCTGCTGCTTGGTTTTTAGTTAGCTTTAGGCAGAAATTTTGGCAAAGTTCGTATAAGTTCATAGTCGTTGAAAACTCAAAGTTATATTAGTGCTGCAATTCTCATTTGTGAAACAACAAAACTCACTACCAGGCAGGGGAGAAAGCAAGACAAGACCAAAAGGAAAAAGAGCGACACCCAAGCAGTGGCACCTGGTGCACAGGAGGAGTTGGCAGAGAGCATGGCAGCTGGGTGGCACTGCCATTCGTCCAGTGGAGACAGCACTACACCAGTGGTGTGGTTAAGGGCAGGCGCCAGCACCTCCAGTGTACCCTTGGTCTAGAGGCGGCGAGAACTGGCAGTGCAGACAAGGGGCAGGGAGAAAGAGGGGAGCCAGAGCAGGAGCAGGAGTCAGGGGTGGAGGATGCGGAGGGGCAGAAGACAGGCCCCAGATCATTGCCCCAGAGGGCCATGACATGCTGCAGGAGAGAACAAAGTGCCAATATGACACCAGACAAGCTGTGACCCTCTGTGAATGGGAGTGGCAGACATTAAATGTTGGGTAGCTTCCAGAAATGTCTACTGACACCAGGACCACTTAGACAGTCTGACAGAGTCGCAGGAGTCCCCAGGCAGGAAGGGAAGGCAGGGTAACTTGGTACCTACACTCCCAAGAAAAGCCTCGTGGAAACGGTCTCCCCATGACCTCAAGACAGGGCAAAATAGGAAGCAGAGCTCGATGAAGGTATCGGAGGTGCAGCCCTTCCCGGCTTTTGCTGGGCCTGAGAATCCATGGTCTCAGCAGATGCTGGGGGTTCCATATGGAAAACAAGGTTCTCCCTGTTCCCCACTTTAGTGTCTTATTGGCGTTCGATCTCCCGACAGAACTAGAAGAGCAAATAAATGACCACCTTGACACTGTATATTCCCCCTTTGGAAAATACCCTCTCCAGGCGCCCTCTAATGGCAGTATCATGCCCCTCTCCTGGTAAACTCATGCTAGGAGTGAGCCTCCAGAGACAGCCGCAATGTCTGGTAACCCTTGAGGTGTGGTTAGGGATAGGGAAAGATACTGCGCAGGTCTGGGAGGCAGGAATAGTGGTGCGATGCAGCTCAACTGGGAGCAACCCATTGGCCTCAGTTGAGAAGTCCTGACCTGCGCCGAGTCAGTGTGGTCGCTCCTGCTGGTCACCTTGTGGTACCCAGCCCTTCCACTCTCTTGAGTCTGTTTTCCTCTAGTGACCAATGATTGACCGGCCTGAACCTCAAAAGATGTGTTTCTCCCTTTGCAAATTGTTCCAGGAAGCACAACCCTGTTTGCGTTTGGGCCAAAGGATCCAGAGACAGGAGGAAACCTCAGTTACTGTGGACCCATTGCCCAAGGATTCAAAAACTCGGCCACCTTCTTCAGGAAGACCCTGGCTCTGGACATAAGAAAATCCTCGTTGGAGCCCTGGAATGGACCATCCTGCAATCTGTAGATGATAAGGTCTTAGTGTCAGAAGCCCAAGAGGACTGAAAGAGAGCCTCAGAGGCACTGCTCCAGCTCTTGGTTGAGGCTGGGCACCAGACCTCCTGGAAGAATGAGCATTTAGAAGTGAAAAAAAGAAAAATAACCCCAAAAAAACCCTTTCAAATCAGCACTAGGGCTCCAGAGGCAAAGAGGTTGATCCTCTTAGTGCCTGAGAAAGGGCATCAGGCTCTAGGTGCCCTGACCCAGGGTAGGGCCATTGGCAGAGGTCTGGGCATACCTGTCTCTGAGGCAGGGGGCTCTGATCTCTCGCTGTGCCACAGAGGTAAACAAACTATCTACCTCCAGGTCCCCATTCAGGGGTGACACTGATGACTAACAAAGGGCCCCAGTGGCTACCAATTGCCCAGATGGCACAGTCCCTGGGATTATGATGTGAAAACCCACATCTAACTTTTGCAACTCTAGAATAATCCCCTAGCCTTTCTGCCTATCGGATTGGACCCCATCCTCTGACTTGCAAGAAGCAGTGGATTAAATCTCTTGCTCAGAACCACTGAACAGTTCAGGAACAGTTTCCAACCTGAGTGGCATCTGGGTAAAGACCATAATAAAGAAGCCCTGAATCCCTCTAGAAAGGCTGGGGGGGGGGGGGGCGCACTCGGGGAGGGATAGGGACAAGCGCGAAACATGGTGAGACCCCATGATCTCTTAATTTTCATATTAAAAATTTAAATTTATTTCTTTGGATTTTTTACTGGTTCTTTATTTTATGTTTTGAGTTTGTTCCTGCACATATGGATGTGTTGGAGGCTGTGTAACTATTTTTTTATTCAATAATTTTTTTATTATTTTTTTATTAGTGAAACACCATGAGGTACAGTTGTAGACTTATAAATTTTTTGCTTGGGTTTCAGTCACACAATGATCAAGTACCCATCCTCCACCAGCGCCCATCCTCCACCACCACGGGTCCCAGCATCCCTCCCACCTCCCTTCCCCCTCCTTTCCCACCGTACCTCTGTGGCAGGGGATTACCCCTTGTTCTCTTTCTCCTTTTGGGTGCTGTGGTTTGCAAGAGAGGCACTGAGTGGTAGTCATGTTTGGTCTATAGTCTACTTTCAGCATGCATCTCCCACCCTGGGAGGATCCTCCCAGCACCCTTTATTTGGTGCCCTCTTCTCTAGCTGAGCTTCCTTGGAGACTGTGTAACTTCTTTACTTGCAGAGTACGAGTCTCAATGTTGTTCTGTTTGGGTCATCTCGCCACTCCTAGTACGCAGCATCCCTGCCATGGGGGCACGTCTGCAATTGCTTTGTGTAGCCCCATAGCCTCATAGCCCCATAGCCCCATTCCTCAATGAGAAGAGGCAGAGGAGGGGAGAAGGGAGGGGTCAGGAAGGAGGAGGGGGAGAGGAGAAGGGCGGGAAGGAAGAGGGAAGAAAGACAAGGTTGGGGTAGAGGAATATGATTTTGACAGGGTAGGTAAAAGACGGAATTACATGTGAGTAAGAATTCTGTTTAACCATTTCTGACTCTTGGGGGGAACACATCACTTTCAGGCAGGTCACTTCGTGCCCTGGGATGGGTGTCTGCAGCCTCCTTGCCTCACGGGCATCACAGTCTGTCTGATCTTCTGCCAACACAATTTGTCTTTGACGGGTTGTTGGCTCAGGTCTGTCTTGGATCTGGGTGTGATTTCCACCTCTAGGTGCAAGGGAGGATGGGGTGTGCATGGGGTATCTTTAGGAAGGACACTGCCTTCTGGTTCTCACAGAACACCTGGGGTTCCAAGGCGGGTGTAGCACGTAGGATGGCGGGGATCAAACCCAGATCAGCCATATGCAAAGCAACAACCTACCACTGTACTATCGCTCCAGCCCTCCTTGAATTTCTTCTTCGAGGAAGTTTTTGTTCAGTATTCCTCTCTGCATTTGTTTGATGGGGTTGGGAGATATTTTTTTTTGTAAAGTTCTACCAATGTGCTATATAACTTGGATATTAGCCTTTCATCAGCTAGGTATTGGGTAAATAATTTTTCCCATTCTGTGAGCTATCTTTGTAGCTTAGACGCCATTGACTTTTTTTTTTAAAAAAAAAGCATTAGATTGGTGTATCTTTGATTTTTCTGTTCTCTTTTCATGCTTGATGTTTTGCTGACTTTTTTTGAAAATTTTTATTTTGTTTTTATAAAGTTGTTTACAATAATTTATTACATTTAATATTCAAACACCAGTTCCACCAGAATTGTACCTTCCCACCACCATATTTTGAATGTTACCACTCCAAATCTTAGAGGTACTCTCCTGGGGCCATTAACATAGTACTCAGGGGCATGCAGATGACAGGCTCTAGACATGGTGAATCCCATGGCAAGGGCCACCCACAATCTAGAAGCAACTGCCAACTGCTGGCAGGACACACCTCGCCCAAGACACATACCCACAGGGCCTGGGATGGATCCATTCATTGAAACAAGCTTGGAAATAGGACAGTGACTGTCAGAGAGTGACCCAGCATGCCTCCTTCCTCTCTCTTCTCCTCAAATCATTAGTGCCCAACCAGCCCCTAAAGAGTGTCTAGAACTGGTTGCTCTGATGTTTCCAGTCCCCATTAGCTTCAGGGCTGCCATATGGAGAAACGGGACTGTGTACTGGGGAGGGAGAGCTCCCACCTCAAGCCCTTGTTTGGCTTTTGGAGCTATCCTGACTGAGGTTGGAGTGTGGCCCAGTTTAAATTTCTGCTCCCAACATGCCTGGTGCCTAGAGGTAGGAGACATTTTTGTCACACTGATCCCTGCGGTCTAGTGTTGGGGGACCTTTCTGTCCCCTTGATCCCTAGGGTCTAGTGCTGAGGGAAAGTGCAAGAGCGGGGAGAAGGGAGGAAGGAGGAGGGTGGGAAGAACTGGATCAGGGCTAGATTAGTTGGAATTGAAGAACACAGGGTACATAATCAGGGTAGAAAAAGTGGATTAATGGTGAACAAGCTTGCCAGCTGATCTAAAGCGGACGAGCTGGATTCTGGTTATTTGGGGGCAGGTCATTACAGGATCCGGATCTGAGGTCTGCAGCCTCCTGTTCCTCACAGACAGGAACAGGAGGGTCCCTCTGGGTTCTTCACACAATCCATCATCCCGCTCCCCAGGTCTGGACACCAGATCTTAGTGTCAGACCTTAGTCATCCAGATTCTTAGTCTTCTCACACGCCACCAGCCTGTCCTTCATGACCATCATCTCGAGTTCCATAGAGGTCATGGTCTCACAAACCTCCACTATGTTCACCTCCAACTCCGTGTTCTTCGACACTGGATTGACTATTGGGCACTCCAGGGTCTCAGCCAAGCAAGGAAGGTGGAGGCATCTCAGGGGTCCCGCCTGTCTCCACCTCCCATATAGCCCCACCTGCAGATCCCCATCAGGAACTTCTCCCTCCTGGAGACCCACTGCACCACTCACCTGCTTCAGGGTACCCTTGGAATTCCAGCAAGGCCTGGGGCTCAGTTGCTCCTGATTTCAGGACTGAGGATCCCCTAAAGATGAAGGCACCAGGTGAGTAGGCAGGTCTAGTGCCTGATGCGCCTTCCTGTCCCTGAGCCCCTGCCCACACCCTCACCTGGGTTTCCCTCAGCTCCCTGAAGTTGGCCTCCAGCAGGGCCTGCTGCGTGGTTAACACCTGCTGCAGCTGGTCCATGAGCTCCTTGTGCCTCAGAACCTGCTCGACCTTGGAGCCCAAGTGAGTGGGACATCCAGGTGTGGGGTTTCAGCTGAGTGCTGCTTTTGATACCAGCAGAAGCATTCCAGGCTGCAGGCACTGCACCTTCTGGTCTTGCATGCACATCTCTGTCATGAGACAGGGCCGAAGGCTCTCCAGATCCCACCACAACATTCAGGGCCCAGACACTCACACACAGGCCCTAGGAAAACAGCACATTAGGTAACCTGTCTCCTGCACATTCCCTGGGGGTCTTTCTCCAAAGGCCTAAGAGATGGGACCTACCCCTAACTCGACCCAGCAGCCTCCCCGGTACTAGGACCCTCTCTGTGGAGTGAGGGCCAATTCGCACCCCCAAAACTCCTCTAGCCTCTTCTAGATTTTGATACATTATAGTGGGTGGCGTCCTGGCCTGTCCTTCCTCCCACCACCCCTGGCGGGCTCCTACCCTCACAGTGGGTCTCCCCCGGCACCTTCTGTCATTTCTCCATATCCACCTTGTCCTGATTCACTCCCCTTGCAGCCGATCCGGGGCTGGCTCTGCAGTAGCACCTGCTCCTCCTCCTGCTCATTCTCAGAGACCGACACTGATCAGAGGCCACGTCCTACTGCGGGAAGCCGAGAACCTACTCCTCTTGCTGCCGCAGACACTCACCAGTTTGTCCTGCAGTCCCACCTGTGGGCGCAAAGCTGGGAGTGAGGACAGGCAGCCAGGGCATCCTGCTCTGGGTCCAGGGATGTGGAGGTCAAGCACCGACTCCCAGGCCCAAGGCTGGCATCGCCTGGGCAATCTGTCCCCTGCACAGGCCCCCATGGTCTTGCTCCAGGGGCCTAAGACATGAGACCTCCCTTGACTGGGGACCCTGTCTCCTGTCCTGTGCTCAGGGATCACCCCTAATGGTGCTCAAGGATCCATACGAGGTGTCAGGAATCAGCCCAGGATAGAAGTATGCAAAGCAGACACCTCACCACCTGTTCTAGCTTTTGATATATTACATTTCCTTGTTTGTTTGCTTATTTGGTTTTGGAACCACAGCAGGGATTAGTCCCAGCCATGCTCAAGGGACTCTATGGGACGCCAGAGATTGAAGTCAGAAAACCCAAGTGCCCTTCCTGCTCTACTATCTCCCGACCTCTTTTATCTTTTTCAAAATAAAAATTTAAACTTTCCGTTGATTTTTCTACACTGCATCCCAAAAGGAATACCAGTTTCCAATGGTGCGTGTGAAATTCCCAAATGCTCCAGCGAGTCCCACTGCAATCAGAACCACCCCTCTAACTCTCCCCCGCTCTCTTTTTGCTATACTTGGACATTTTTGGAGGGACATACCCAGTGTTGCTCAGGCCTCACTCCTGGCTCTGTACTCAGGGACGACTCCTGGTGGGGTTTCGGGGATCATATGCGGTGCCCGGGGTCACATCTGAATTGGCTGGTCCACAAGACACATGCCCTTCCCTCTGGACCACCCCTCCAATCCTGCAAGATAGTTTTCTTGAAAAAAACTTACTCAGTAAGATGTGAAGGGAGGACGTGTTCAAAAGAGCATGTGGGCTAAAAGAGCTGACCACTCCCCGTAACTTCTAAAGGCCAGTAACTGCCTGTACCTGTCAATCACAAACTGCCACTAGGGAAGGTCCCTTGGGCCTGTCCCCCACCCCCATCTCTGTACCCCAAGAGGCCTCTGCAGGGCCCCTGCAGCATTTTCCCACTTCCATATCTAATGCAAATGAAATTTGTTTGCCATTTATAAATGCCCATACAGAGTTTCCCCTTAAAGTCAATGAAATAATCATTTTTAAAAAAGAGATTAAGTAATGACATGTTGAATGGTGCTCAAAGCAGGACACATTTGAACCACTGATCTACCCGTCATGGACTCTTTCCAAACTCAAGTCTAGCATCCCCAATTCTATAATGTTTCCAGCGCCTCAGCTGAGCTCTGGACTTTACCTCAGAAAATGTACTACACATCTAATTCTATAAATCCAAATATAAGCCATTCTCCTATTAAACTTTTTTTTCATTGAATGGATCTGAGATAGACCCTTACAAAGCTGTTCATGATTAGGCTTCAGTCATCATTGTTCACCCATCCCTCCACCAGTGTACATTTCCCACCTCCAATGTCTCCAGTTTCCCTCCCATCACCCGCCCACCCACCTCTCCACCCAGGCCAGCCTTTTTTAAAAAATTTTTATTAGTGAAACACCATAAGGTACAGTTATAGACTTACAAATTTTTGTGTTTGGATTTCAGTTATACAATGATCGAGACCCATCCCTCCACCAGTGTCCATTCTCCACCACCACGGATCCCAGTATCCCTCCCACCCCCCATTCCCTCCATCCCACTCTGGCTCTGTGGCAGGCCATTCCCTTTTGTTCTCTCTCCTTTTGGGTGCTGTGGTTTGCAAAAGAGGCATTGAGTGGCAATCATGTTTGGTCTATAGTCTACTTTCAGCATGCTTCTCCCATTCAGGCAGGACCCTCCCAACACCCTTTACTTGGTGCTCCCTTCCCTATCTGAGCTACCTTTTCCCCCAGCATGTGTGGCTGGCCTCCAAGCCATGGAGCAAACCTCCTGGTACTTATTGCGACTATTCTTGGGTGTTAGTCTCCTATTTTGTTACTTGATATTCTACAGATGAATGCAGTCTTTCTATGTCTGTCCCTCTCTTTCCGACTCATTTCACTTAGCATGGTACTTTCCATGTAGTACCACTTGTATGTAAATTTCATGAATTCATCCTTTCTAACAGCTGCTTAGTATTCCATTGTGTAGATGTACCAAAGTTTCTTTAACTGTTGCCTACTGACCAAGTAAAAGAATGCTCGATTTTTCATTCCCCCTTTGTCCTGCTCAAAGCTGGGCAACTTCCCAGGTTTGCAGGCTTTCAGGGATTCCCCACAAAAACCCAAGCAAGGCTGCTATTAATGCGGACAGCCAGGCCATTTCAAAAAGGAATGTCCCAACAACCCCTTGCGGAAGAAGGGGGGATCACCCGGGCTATGTCCCAGATGCAAGAGAGGCAATGAGTGTCCCTCCCGACCGGATAACTTAGGCAATCCACTGCCACAGGGAAACGGCGGGAGGGGCCTGCCTCGGGCCCTGCAAGCCTTCAGGCAGGAGGCCTATCAGACATCAGGTCAAAGTATCAGCCCGCTCCCAATAGCTTCCCTCCCTCTGTCAGGGGCTCCTCAATTCCCAGCTCAGGTCTAGACATTTATGCCTCTGTCCGGGCGGTACTAACACCATCTATGGGAATTGAAAGCTGGGAGACGGGGGTCTATGGCCCCCTACCGCCCGGAACCACTGGCCTCATTCTAGGGTCAGAAAAGGCTCTCCTGCAAGGATTGCAGATATACCCAGGATCTATCACAGAGAGCTACATAGGACAAATTCATGTCTTGGCAGATTCCCCCCGTGGCATTGTGACGATAGAAAAGGGACAGCTGATTGCACGCCTGCTCCTCCTCCCGACGTGGCAAGGCCCCACCTCGATGCTCTCGGTCCAGGGTCAGACAAACTTAGACTGCTCAGATAATCCAGCCAAAATATTTTGGATTGCCCATATGGCTTCCCGACCACGCTATGCGCTAAGAATCAACTCAAAGGAATTCTCTGGGCTATTAGATACTGGGGCGGATGTCTCAGTGATATCCAGTAAATATTGGCCTGCCAACTGGCCTGCCACAATGGCTACAGCCGCTTTGCAAGGACTTGGCCAAGTTCGACCCAGCCGTAGCGCCCAAGTATTGACCTGGGAGGACGCCGAGCACCATAAGGGCCAGTTGCAGCCTTATATTGTCCCAGACCTCCCCACCAATCTTTGGGGACGAGATATACTCTCAGCTATGGGCGTGGTTCTGGTTACATCACCCAGTCTCTCGCAGACATGCCAGTCTCCTTTAAGACCATAGCCCATATCACTAGTGACTGCCCATCCTCCGGGCAGGAAAATCCCGTGACTTTAATGCCCATTGAGGAACTGGAAGAAACTATCCCTTTTTAATCAGGGCCACTGTCGAGCAGCCTCCCACCCCAATTACCTGGAAATCAGATGATCCAGTCTGGGTGGAGCAGTGGCCCCTACCTAAAGAGAAATTACAGGCCGCACATGCCCTAGTGTCTGAGCAATTAGAAAAGGGGCACATTACCCCATCCACATCTCCCTGGAATACCCCAATCTTTGTCATAAGGAAAAGGACAGGCGGGTGGAGATTATTGCAAGATCTCAGAGCAGTCAATGCCACCATGCATCCAATGGGGGCCCTGCAGCCAAGGCTCCCCCATCCCTCCGCTATACCAAAATCCTGGCAATTGTTAGTGATAGATCTTAAAGATTGTTTTTTCAATATTCCATTAGCTCCTAAAGATTGTCAAAGATTTGCCTTCTCTCTACCTTCCCCCAATTTTCAGGAACCCTATCAGCGCTACCAATGGGCAGTCCTTCCCCAGGGCATGACTAATAGTCCCACTATGTGAAAGATATATGTTGCAGCGGTTTTAGCGTCAGTCCGGGCTCATTTCCCCAATGCACTTTTGATCCATTATATGGATGACATCTTAGCCGCCTGCCCCACCAAAGACCTGTTACTTCAACTCTATGATCATGTCCGGGTCGCCCTGGAATCAGCAGGCCTTGTAATCTCCCCGGACAAGGTACAGCTCTCCCACCCATACAGATATTTAGGATACACCATAAACAAGGTGGGAATAGTGCCTCAAAAAATACAGTTTGCCACCTCTCATTTAAAGACTCTACACCAGTGGCAACAGTTTTTGGGAGAACTCCAATGGCTCCGACCATCCTTCTCCCTGCCCACGGGAGACCTCAAACCTCTTTTTGAACTATTGAAGGGGGATTCTGACCCCTCCTCGCCTTGTCAATTGACCCCAGAGGCACAATTGGCTCTTAGAAAAGCAGAGCATGCCTTAGAAGAAATGCAAATACACCATATTGATTACAATCTACCACTACAATTTATAGTGCTTGCTTCAGAGTTTGCCCCAACTGGAGTTTTCTGGCAGATTGGTCCATTATATTGGGTCCACCTCTCAGCTTCCCCCACCCGAACGGTGATTCCCTATCCCACCTTAGTTTCTCAATTACTCTGGAAGGCTAGAACCATAGGGTGTGCACTCTTTGCTAAGGATATGGACATATTGGTCGTTCCCTATTCCAAAGACATGATTAATAATCTGATGCAATATGATGATTCCTGGTGCCTTTTTGTCTGCTCCTTTAAAGGCCAAATTACACAGGCATATCCCAAACATAAACTCCTGCAAAGCTTCAGGATTTGCCCTATTATCTTCCCTCGAATCATAAAGACCACCCCCCTTCTGGGTGCACGGACCCTCTTTACTGATGGCTCTAAGAGCGGTCGAGCCTTAGTGGTTGATGGGCAGGATGTTCACGCCATACAGCTTGCTGAGACCTCGGCGGAATTTGCAGAAGTATCTGCTGTATTATTGGCCTTGCAGACATTCCCTAATGAGCCCCTCAATATTTACACTGATAGTGTGTATGTTGCTAATATCTTCCCCCGATTAGAAACAGCACCCCACATAGGTGAGGGCTCGAAAATTTTATCTCAATTACAAACATTGCAACTGTTGATTTGGGCCAGAAAGGACCCCCTCTGTGTGGGTCATATTAGAGGACACTCTGGCCTCCCGGGACCCCTTGCAGAAGGCAATGAATGAGCAGATAAAGCTACCCGCTTAATAATGACATCCCCAGAATATGATAAGGCCATACAGCTACATAAAAAATTCCACCTTAATGCCCAGTCTCTTCATTTTCATACGGGTTGTTCCAAAGCTGAGGCTCTCTCCATAACCACTGTCTGTCCCGCTTGCGCTCCTTATATACATTCCCCATCCCTAGGAGTCAATCCTAGAGGACTGAGAGCAAATGATATTTGGCAAATGGATGTGACCCACACTAATTCATTGGGTAACAGGCATTATCTCCATGTCTCGATAGACACACACTCGGGCATGATTTTTGCCTCACTACATGCCGGGGAAAAAACGAAACATGTTATAGATCACCTTACTGCTGCTTTCTCATATATGGGAAATCCCAGGCAAATTAAAACTGACAATGGACCGGCCTATACAAGCCGTGCTTTTCATTCCTTTTGTGAAACCTGGGATATTACACATACAACAGGCATTCCCTATAACCCCCAAGGACAGGCTATCTTAGAGCGAGCACACTGACATCTCAAAACTTACATTTCTAAAACAAAAGAGGGTGAGATCTACCAAGGCTGTCAAGGGCCACAAGCGCTCCTATCCACAACCTTATTCATTTTAAATTTTTTGCTCCTCGATGATTCAGGCCGCAGTGCAGCCCAACGTCACTTTGCTACTCCAGCTCCCCTTAAAGCAATGGTGAAATGGAAGGATCTGTCCTCAGGAACCTGGCAACCACCGGCAGCAATCCTTGCCAGAGTCAGAGGCGCAGTCTGTGTATATCCAACTAATACAGAAAAACCCATTTGGGTGCCGGAACGCCTGGTCAGGCCAATACATGAGCCCCCCGATCATTTGTCCCCCACAGCTGGGAAAAATAATGAAACTCACCTCCAGGGTACTTAGCCCTGAGACGAATTTCCTTCTCTTTTTTTCCACCGGAACAAAATGACCACAACGACGCTTGTCGCCTGGACCCTCGCTATATTATTAATGAAGGACCCTACCAAAACTCATGCCAATCGACACCAACCATTCAAGCAGACCTGGGTCATAAGGAGTGGAGAGGACCATGAGGTTTGGAGTACCACAAGCTGCGACGCAGCACCCCTTAATCAGTGCTTCCCTGACTTATATTTTTCCCTGGAAGACGCCTACCCCTTTCAGGATGGTTTTGAGAGGTCCGGGGCCAGAGCCTCTATGAGACGCAATGGCTTTTTCACCTGCCCCGGGTTCCGGACAGGCCAATGGAGGAGAACTTGCGGTGGCCCTGAATCTTACTATTGTGCCAGCTGGTCTTGCGTAGATTCTAACGATGGCTATTGGAAAGGGTCGGTTGACCACGACCTGGTAATATTTCTTATGCTGTGCCACTGAGATATGGCTCATATTCTGTACAATACCACCCCCAAATGCTTCTGGTCAAAATCTCCTTCACTGATAAGGGAAGGTCGGAGACCCGATGGGTCAACTGCCTGAATTGGGGACTTATGTGGTATAGCAGGCCATGGCATGGGGTTATCCTGCAGATACTCTTAAAAATCGAACCCGTGCAGCAGGTTCCGCTAGGCCCTAACCAGGCACTTGAGGCTCCAAAACCCTCTCTTAAGCCCACCATTACTACCATGGCTGGCCCTAAGACGACACCACCTCCTGTTACAGCCGGCCTATCCATCCCAAAACCCAGTTTTGGCCCAATCATTAACCCCCTCAGGAGTCTTATCGAAGCCACATATCAGACTCTGAATGCTACTGCCCCAAACCTGACTGAAGCCTGCTGGCTGTGCTATAGCCCCACGCCACCGTTTTATGAGGCTATGGGTATTAACGCCTCATACAATGTTAATTACAGAGCCCCTGGAGAGTGGAAGGCCCACTCCCAGGGACTAACCATGACCCAACTTAGCGGTCAAGGGACATGTGTAGGTACAGTCCCTCAAAACAAGAAGGAGTTGTGTGCACAGAATGTGGAGTCCCCGGGATGGAGTAACTCCACCTGGATCTCACCAAAAATGGGAGCTTGGTGGGCCTGTTCACGTTCAGGATTAACTCCCCACTTGGCAGGCTCAGTATTTAATGCCTCCCAAGAATTTTGTCTTATGGTTATTGTTGTCCCAAAAATTATATACCACCCTGCTGAGGTACTCCTTGACTATTGGTCCAATTCCCCTGATGTCCTGCGTAGGAACCGCAGGGAACCCATATCCGCACTAACCATCACCACTCTGTTTGGCATAGGCCTGGCAGGTGCCGGCACTGGCATCGCTGCTCTGGTAACCCAACATTCTGGTCTATCTTCTCTAAGAGCAGCTATTGATGAGGACCTGGACCGAATAGAAGAATCTATTGGCCATCTTGAAAAGTCCTTGACCTCCCTGTCGGAAGTAGTCTTGCAAAATAGGAGGGGGCTCGACTTGCTCTTCCTTAAAAACGGAGGGCTGTGTGCAGCGCTAGGAGAAGAGTGCTGCTTTTACGCCGACCACACGGGGGTAGTCCGAGATTCCATGGCTAAGCTGAGAGAAGGCCTGGAACGGCGTAAAAAGGAGAGAGAGGCTCAGGAAGGGTGGTTCGAGTCTTGGTTTAATCAATCCCCCTGGTTCACCACCCTGATATCTACTATAGCAGGCCCTCTGATTATACTATTACTGATGCTTACATTCGGGCCCTGCATCCTTAGTCGACTTGTCTCATTTGTCAGAGACCAGATTGGCAGGGTTGATCGGCAAATCACTCAAATTCACTTTATGCAACTGAGAGAAACTAGCAAAGAGCAGCCCTATTCAGAAAGGTATTTCTAATGGGCCTGGGAAGCCTCTTCCTTTATCTGTTGCAGTGACCTGATCCCGTGGCCGGTACCGGAAAACGCAGGAGGAGAAGGAATGCGAACCGGATCTGTACAGAACCCCCCCCCCCGATCACTGAACGAAGAGATCCCCATCACCCCTCTACCCTACCCCTGCCCCTCTTTTCTGAGCCATGCTCCATTCTGGTCAAGCCACACTGGGTCCTGCCTGGTTTGGCAGAAATATCATCAATCCTCCCCTGTGCCTCCTCGTGGTTAAGGAAGTATGCCCTTGCCCAGGATACCCAATGACGGGCAACTTCTGTCACCGCCGCGCACACCTAAGACAGGGGCTAAAGCATTCTCCCCAATGACGGGTACCACGGCGGGGCGACGGACGACCTAAGACAGGGGTCCTGGCGTGCCATGATTGGAAAAAAGGGGTGAGATGTTGCCTACTGACCAAGTAAAAGAATGCTTGATTTTTCATTCCCCCTTTGTCCTGCTCAAAGCTGGGCAACTTCCCAGTATAGGAGGTTTCAGTTTGGGGGACAAAGCTGGGCAGCTTCCCAGTACATGACGTTTCAGTTTGGGGAAAATGCATCCTCGTAAATGATTTGTAAATGATGTACGAGGAACAGCAGTCTCTATGGATATGTCAAAACTGTAACAAAGCAGGCCGCTCCGACCGGTAGCGTTAGGTCGAAAGGGTCACCAGGTAGCCGACCAATGGTGCATGGCTCTGCCCACTGTGACTGACCAACGGTGCATGGCTCTATTCATCGTCCCATCCACTTTCCCACGTCCCATCCCCTTTCCTTTCTTTTGGGTGGGTTGTGGAAACATACTTAAGTCTGTACCTGTGCTCTGAATAAACGCACGCATTCATGCCATCTCCTGAAAGACGGAACCCTGTGTGACTCGAGTGCTGATTTCACCCTGACGGCCCACCCTGGCTCGGCACCGCAGCGCCGGACGCGACATTTAACCAGTCATTCTCAGGCACTTGGGTTTTTTCCAGTTATTCAGGTCAGCCTTCTTGGAAGATGTTTTTATTATTATTTTATTTTTTATCTTTCTCTCTGTTTGTTTCTGTCTCTGTCTGTCCCTGTTTCTGCCTTTTCTCTCTCTCTCTCTCTCTTTCTCTGTCTCTGTTTATCTTTCTCTGTCTCCCTTTTTGTGGTTTACAATATAGATACTGAAAGGGTATCAGGAATATCCCTTTACCTACTTTTAACACTCAAGGATTTCAAATTTGGACAAAAAATAGAATTGTTGTTTCAGGCACGTTGGCCAAAGGGAGAACTGGAAATGGTCTCTGCTATGGATAACCAGGGAACTGCAGATCTGCAATGACTGACCACAGCCTGGGCCCTGCTTTCAGGAAGACTGGGAGGTCTCCCAACCCCAGATAGGGATGGGATGGACACATGCCTGCCAGGACACTCCTACAGAAGATGAAGGTCCGAGGCCACCTGGGAACACTAAGCTGGCCTGTTTTCTCATCTTCACAATGGCCAAGCCTGGGTAACCGTGACATGACATGACAGGTAAAATACTCATAGTATTATATGTGTGTCTCCTGGGTGGCTCACCACAGTCTTGGAAGAACAGAGTGGGGGTCTTGTGTTCTTTGGGAGGGCAGGAACTGTGCTCAAGGGACGCTAATTTTTCTAAGCTGCCGGAGGTCAGAGCAGGCACATGTCCAGCACTCCCCTCACCCTGCCACCTTTATGCCCTAAGAGGAGTCTTCCACCTACCCCGTGACTTTCAGGAAGTGCAAGATGACATGTATTTCCTAGCCCCTGGGGAAGTACCTTGTGACACTGGGGGCTCAGGCACCAAATTTCCAACTGTTGGCTAGTGTTGGGTGAGGACTAGAAGGAAGAAGCCCTCCACGTGCACCCTCCCCTGCCCCAGGAACGGACCCTTTTGCAAGGTCCCTGAACCCCACGGCTCTCACAGCGGCAGGTGTCATGCCCTAGACTCACCACACTCAGGAAGACACAGGGGACCCAGAGAGTGTTGGCAGAAGAGGGAACCTGCTTGGTATCCCAATGAGCAGTCAGCCTTACCCTGGCCATGTCCCAGGAGCTGCCTGTCAGCGCAGTGCGGAGTGTGAGGATCCCATGCGGGCCTCATCGGGTCTCTGCTGTTTCCTAGCCTGTGACTATTTCTCTCTTGCAACTACAATGTGGGGTCCCCGCCAAACTGACTCTGGAATTTTTATGTGGGGTTGAGGGCATTGATTGGTCTAGGATGTTGACTCCCAAGTTCCAGGTAAAGCCCATATGTTTCCTTTGGTATTTGGCATGTGGTTCAGTGAGGATGTTGGGAATTTTCTACTGTGAAACTATGTAGACAGAAGGGCATCATTTCCCAGACCAGACCACCAGTGAAATGTTAGTTTTTCTCTCCTTGATGGCCTTGGTATTCTCTTGGGCTCCTGGGAAAGAGACCCCCACACAGACACTGCTTGATGCTTGATGCAGTCACAGGTGGGTCCTGATCTCATCCTGGACATTCATCTTACTAAAGCTTCAGTTTCCCAGTGATTCAAACATTCTCAAATGTGGATCACGTGGAGGGACTTGGATGGACCTCGGACAGGCGCCAGGTGACCCTCATTTGGACAAGGGAAGGCCTAAGGTCCCACATGTGATATGGTCCAGAGTACAGCATGGGACAGTCTCTGGCCAAAAGAATGGTCACAGATCCCTTGGGTGTGGGATTGACAAAATAAAACTGGCCCCAGGACTGGAGACTGGGGAGTAGGAGCAGATGACATGGGCCAGGAAAAGCCAACAGATCTGACCTTTCATGCCTGACTTTACATTGAACTAAATTTGAAGCGGCAGATAAAAGGAATCTGTAATTCTCTTACTGAGCTTATGCAAGATGACAGGCAACATTGATGAGAAGCAAATTTCACCATTGCTGTAAACGTTTAACTTAAAGAGGTGAGGAAAAGGAAACATCTGCATCAGCAACTTGTTACCGTGTCCAAGTGTACAACCGTGGGTCTTCTAGCAGGGAGAGCTGGAGGCATGTTGGGTGTGAGCAGGGAAGGAAACGCTCGGGCACTGAGGGTCTGCCCCAATGGCACTGCTGCCAGCACCTAGACTAGCCCTGGTCTCCTTGGTCACAAATACTAACAGTAATAGAAATGCGGAGTTGTGCTGAGCCCCCAGGGTCGACTCTCTGGTGAACTGAGCTAACACCATGGATTGCCTGAGGCTGCCAAAGCAGATGCAAACACTGCAGGTGCCTGTAGAGACCAGACAGGGGAAGGAGACAGAGTCCGGGTGGGGAGGCGGGGTGCGGGGCAGGAATCCTGACAAAGTTCAACAGCAATTGCAGACCTGGGTGCTAGTTTCATCTTGATTGACAGTTCACCCTTGATGAGCATGGAGTCATTGAGAATATACCCTGGATGGTAGGATCATGACGGGAGGGGGGGGGGGCAGGGGGTGGGATGTGCCTGCTAACTGTGCTCTGCTCCTTTGCCTGAGCAGCCCAGAGGTGAAAAAACATCACCCCATCCCCAGGGCTGATTCTGGTCTCCTCACTGCTCTGTGTGCCCCAGAGGCCAGATGGGGGCTGTGGTGATTGGGAACAGGAAGAGGGTCTCTGACTCAACTGGCCACCCAGGTAGAAAAACACCTTACAGGTCCAGAATGCCATGGGCAGTAAGGGTCCAGAACCAAACTGACTCCCTGGCTGCAGTTTTCTCTTCAATCAATGGGCCCTGGGCCTGCTCAGTGCCCAGTAGGGAGGAAAAGGTGTTTTCTCCAATGAGGACTGAATGCTGCTCTACTCAAACCAGTCAGGAGGTGGAGGGGGCTTTGAGCCAGTTGAAAGAATGAACTCGCGATGGGCCAGGAAGCTGGAGGCTGGTCAGGCCCAGCCGTGGTCAGGTTTGGCCACTCCTGAGGGCCTCATTGTAGAATGGATATCTCTCAGAGTCAGGCCAGAAATGAGAAACAATCCCAGAGAGTCACTCATCACTGAGCATCACCAGAAGATTAACCTGCAGGTGCTAGTTTGTCAGGATCAGCCGCAGCGGGGTGAGCTAAGGGGGGCTCGCAAATGATTCTCTCTGCCAAGCCTAAGGGGAGGGAACCAAGGAGGCAACAAGAGGCAGAAGCAAAAACAAGGCAGGACCTCTGAGAGACCCACTCTAGGAGGTGGAGAAGATGGATGAGTCAGGAATCACCAAATTTGACAAGAATCAAATGTGAGGTTTGCTCTGACAAAATGGTGACCAGAACCAAATGGCCACCGGCTGAGTGGACAGCAACATTCCTGGAGTCAGAGATCACCTTGTCCCAGGTGAGGAAGACAAGACTTAATGCCCACTTGGTGACAGGAAGTCACCAGGCTTCATTCCATGTTCCTTACCATTGACCCACGAACAGATGACTAGGAACAGACCAAGACAACTTAAAAGCCCCCTTCGTCTAACCCAGGGCGCGGGTGTACCACTGCCTCACCTGAGGTTCGGAGAGTCCGCCCGGGAGCGCCCCAGTAAGCTACTCCTATTTCCTTAACTTTATTTATATGTCTCTGTCCTTCTGTCTGACCCGGATGGGGTTCCCAAATCTCTCACCGAGCAAGAGACGAAGGGAGAGCAGGTTACCCGAGCAGGGATGGAAGGGGCTCACGGGAACGCTCGAACACTGAGCGTAGAAACGTAATCACCACTGTGGGAGCACCTGAGAGCACTAGGCACCACTGCATGTTAGATGAAAGTTGTTACCGCAGAATCGAGGTACCCTGTAAACAACCTACATAATTAGGCTGTGACCTGCTACTGCCCATTTGGGGGATAGGTGGGTAGAGCCTGCACACATGGAATACACTAGGATGCTTCCAGCAAATTCTTAGGTGCCACCTGTCTTGGTGATACTCTGTATGATCCTAAAAGGAAAAACTCCAAAGACAGTCGTTCAATGGGAGAACAGCTCTCACCACTGGCAAGGGGTGAGAGGGCGCAAGCCCCTGATCCCCACAGTCTCCCAGCTCCCCAAACCTCTAGGAAAACCTGGACTTGGTGTTTCCAGAGCCCAGGGGCCCAGAGGCAGGACACAGAGAACTAAGCCCAGAGCCCCAGTAGAAGCTTCGAGAGGGTGTGCAGGATATGTGTGAGGTGTGAAGATCCATGAGAGTGAACAGGCGGCCCCAGGCCCATGGTGCAGTTAGAGGGGAAGGGCTATGAACTGGGCACCGAGGGGTAAACCGGGACCAGCCTGTGCCTGCCCTGAACAGCCCTACCAGGCTGATCCCTGGTGCCTCCCCGAACCCTGGTTCCAATCCAAGTAGGAATGTGACAGGCAGGAAGGGGCATGGCTGACCAAATTCCTGGAAATGACTGGAACAGGATGGCTCTGCCTTCTGAGGCTTTACCATCTGGTCTGATACATGAATCTGGACACACTTCTTGTCACCAGTAGAGTGTCACTCAGCCAAGGCTGTCCCAACAGGTCCAGGTGTGCAGGAGCAAAGAGGAGTCAGGGCCTGATGCTTTCTTACATGGGGTCTGGCCGGACTGCTGACAGGTGACAGTGGGACTTGTATTAGGGAATCTGATGGTCCACAAAGAAGTGGGGCGCTATTATCAGGGATCAGCTCCGTACAGACTCGGGGACACTAGAAACATGTTCCATCCACGGCTCCATCCTGCTCCACTGATAACACACTGTCTTCCTGCTGGGGTGGGTGCCATCCAGGGGAAGCCTGGCTGAGGGGACAGCACCTTGGACCCACCTGCTGCAGGAGCACTTTCAAGTGCTCATCCTGAGAAACCTGATGTGGCCACTAGGGGCAAAGTGGGGTCTGTCCCTGGTGCCACTGCAGAGGGGAATGGGGAAACAGGCACCAGGGGCAGGGGAAGCCATGGAGGTCCTACAGTGGAAGGCAGGGCTCTGGGTGCTGCATCCTGCCCTCCCTCCTGGGGACGCATCCGTGATTGAGACCTTCAACCCTTGGGCTGGACTCTCCTGGGGTCATTGACAGGCTTCACACAGGGGCAGGCAGGTGACGCGTCTTGGCATGGTGACATGGCCGAGGCTTCCCACAATCTAGAAGCAATTGTCAACTACTGGCCAGACCTGCCCCGCCCAGTGACACACACACCCACACAGGCCTGGGATAGATCCATTTATTGCAACAATCGTGAAAATCAGACAGTGGCAGTCAGGAAGAAAGCCCGCCTTCCTCCTTCCCCTCTTCTCAGCCAGCAATACAAAGTCCCCAAACAGCCCCAAAGAGTGTGTAGAATCCGGTCACTGTATGGTACCAGCGGTCAAGCTTCAGGGCTGTCATGCGCAGAAACAGGACCCCACAATGGGGAGGGGAGAGCTGAGTTGTGACTTCTGACCTCCAAATCATTGTTTGCTAGTGCTTGGGGAATATATCTGCCATCCTGATCCCTTGGACCTTGTGGAGGGGGACATTTCTTCCCTCTGATCCCTCGGACCTTGTGGAGAGGGACATCTCGGCCCCCCCGATCCCTGGCGGCTAGTGGTGAGGGGGCATCTCTGGGCCCCCCGATCCCTGGCGTCTAGTGGTGAGGGGGCATCTCTGGCCCCCCGATCCCTGGCGTCTAGTGGTGGGGGGGCATCTCTGGCCTCCCCAAACAATCGCGTCAAGTAGTGGGGGGGGGCATTTCTGGCCCCCCCCATCCCTGGGCTCCAGTGGTGGTGGAGGCATCTCTGGCACCCCCATCCCTGGCGTCTAGTAATTGGGGGGCATCTCTGGCCCCCCCAATCCGTGGTGTCTAGTGGTGGGGGGGCATCTCTGGCCGACCCCGATTCCTGGCGTCTAGTGGTGAGGGGGCATCTCTGGCCCCCCCGATCCCTGGCGTCTAGTGGTTGGGGGGCATCTCTGGCCCCCCGATCCCTGGCGTCTCGTGGTGAGGGGGCATCTCTGGCTGCCCCAATACCTGGCGTCTAGTGGTTGGGGGGGCATCTCTGGCCCCCCCGATCCCTGGCGTCTAGTGGTGAGGGGGCATCTCTGGCCCCCCCGATCCCTGGAGTCTAGTGGTCGGGGGGCATCTCTGGCCCCCCCGATCCCTGGCGTCTAGTGGTGGGGGGGCATCTCTGGCCCCCCGATCCCTGGCGTCTAGTGGTATGGGGGCATCTCTGGCCACCCCATCCCTGGCGTCTAGTGGTAGGGGGGCATCTCTGGCCCCCGAATCCCTGGCGTCTAGTGGGGGGGCATATACGGCCCCCCATCCCTGGCGTCTAGTGGTGGGGGGCATCTCTGGCCCCCCCTTGATCCTTGACCTCTACTGGGGGGGAAACTCTGGCCCCCCCCTAATCCCTGGCGTCTAGTGGTGTGGGGGCATCTCTGCCCCCCTGTTAATCCTTGCCATCTAGTGGGGGGGGAAATCTCTGACCCCCCATTGATCCTTGCCCTCTAAGGGGGGGATCTCTGGCACTCCCCGATCCCTGGCGTCTAGTGGTGGGGTGGCATCTCTGCCCCCCCGTTAATCCTTGCCATCAAGTGGGGGGGAATCTCTGGCTCCCCCTTGATCCTTGCCCTCGAGTTGGGGGGGAATCTCTGGCCCCCCCTGATCCATGGCGTCTAGTGGTGGGGGGGCATCTCTGCCCCCCCGTTAATCCTTGCCATCTAGTGGGGGGGGAATCTCTGGCCCCCCCAATCCCTGGTGTCTAGTGGTGGGGGGGCATCTCTGGCCCCCTCTTTATCCTTGCCCTCTAGTGGGGGGGAATCTCTGGCCCCCCCGATCCCTGGTGTCTAGTGGTGGGGGGGCATCTCTGCCCCCCCGTTAATCCTTGCCATCTAGTGGGGGGGGAATCTCTGGCCCCCCAATCCCTGGCGTCTAGTGGTGGGGGGGCATCTCTGGCCCTCCCTTGATCCTTGCCCTCGAGTGGGGGGGGTAATCTCTGGCCCCCCCGATCCCTGGCGTCTAGTGGTGGGGGGCATCTCTGCCCCCCGTTAATCCTTGCCATCTAGTGGGGGGGGAATCTCTGGCCCCCCCTTGATCCTTGCCCTCTAGTGGGGTGGGAATCTCTGGCCTCCCCTGATCCCTGGCAGAGATGCCCCCCCTTAATACTTGCCCTCTAGTGGGGGGGGGAATCTCTGCCACCCCCCGATCCCTGGCATCTAGTGGGGGGGAATCTCTGGCCCCCCCCCGATCCCTGGCGTCTAGTGGTGGGAAGACATCTCTGCCCCCCCCGAATCCTGGCGTCTAGTGGGGGGGCATCTCTGGCACCCCCATTTCCTGGGGTCTATTGGAGGGGGAAACTGTGCCCCCTGATCCCTGGGGTGTCTAGGGGTGGGGACATTCCTTACCCCACATCTCGCGGTCTAGTGGATGGAGACTTTACTGTCCCCCTGATTTCCCGTTTCTTGAGATGGAGAATAGTTGTGGCTTTGCCCTGATCCCTGGTCTTGCAGTGAGGGATATCCCTGGTTCTAGTGGAGGGAGAAGAGCAAAGGGCAGAGGAAGAAGGCAGAACTCAGGTGGCCTGGGGAGGACGGGGTTGGGCTAGATCAATTGGGTGAGGGCGGCAGGGTGCGTAGGTACAGTAAAATCGAGGTGTCAGCTGGGTGTCAAGCTGCCAGTGGAGCTCTTGCTGACCAGCTTCGTTTTCTGGATTTTCGGCAGGTCATTACTGGACCTGGGTCCGATGACGGTGGACTCCTCTTCCTTAAGGACAGCAACAGGAGCGTCTCTGGATCTCACACAGGCCATGGTCCCTGCCCCCTGGGACTTGACTGACTCCTCCAGCTCCTGGACTCTGGCACTCCTCCTGCCTGGCCCCCTGCGCCTCCTCCTTCTCTGTGGCCTCCAGCTCCTCACGTTTTGTGTCCAGGAGCACCTGTGTGTTGTTCGTCTCCACGCCAATCCCTTTGGAGTGGATGGGATGTGGGGCAGCATTAGGGACTCAGCCAAGCAGGGGAGGTGGGGGGTTGGGGGTGGGGCCGCCTGGCTCCCCTCTCCAGTAGCCCCGCCCTCTGACCCACAGGGACTTCTCCCTGTCACTCACCCTTTTCCGGGTCTCCTCTCCACTTTACCAGGTTCTGCAGCTGCTGTTTCTGCTGCTGAGTCCCACAGAAGAGCACCTGGGGTGAAGGTACTAGCTGAGGAGGCAGGTCTAGGCCCTTCCTGCCCCAGAGCCCGTGGTCCCTCTCTCACCTGGTCTCCCTCAGCTCCCTGATGGCGGCCTCCAGCAGGGCCTGCTGCCTTGGTGGCACCTGCAGCAGCTGGTCTATGGGCTGCTTCTACCGCAGCATCCGCTGGTACAGCTGCTCCTCCTTGGAGCCCAGGTGACAGCGGGCATCCAGGTGCTCTTGTCGGCAGCTATGTGCATTTCCAGGTACCAGCAGAATCGGCCCCAGGGAGGCCACTGGCACTGCACCTTTTCGTCCTGCCCTGGCATCTGTGGGAGGTAGGACAGTGTCTATGAGGACAGGCAGGAGGACCGACTACATCCCAGCCAGGAGATGCAGGGCTCAGACCCTCAGCCACAGGCCCCCATGGCGTCTTCGTCCCAGAGTCTAGGAGTTGGGTCTCTCTCTGCCTCGGACCCTGACTCCTACCTGGCAACTGCCAACTCCAGACCCCTCTGTGTAGTGTGGGCCAGTCAGTGCCACCACAGCCCTCAGGGCATTCTGACCTGACCTTGCTGCCATCACCCAAGGCAGGCTCTTGGCCTCACAGGGGGTCTCACCAGCCCATTTCACAGAGCAGGAAAGTCACAGCCCAGAAGACTGAATTGTTATGCCCCAAGAATACCCCAGGGTGGAGGGGAGCTGAAGGCCGGCAAACCCCTGCACCCTCTCTCAAAACTCTTCGAGTACGGCAACTTTTCGTGGGCTCGCAGTGAAGACATGTTGGAATGATAGGTGATAATTGGAGATGATAGGAGACTCGCTCAGCTCCAAGACTGGGGAATGTTACCCAGACCCCTTCCACTGTTACAGAGACACAACTCGAGCCTGGCCGGGCTCCCGGCCGGCCACCCCACAGCCCTCAGACTCCAGGCGGCGCTGCGCCCGCTTCTCTCACCCCAGCTCAGTCCCCTCGGCCCCCACTCGCATCCGCAGTTGTTCTCCGGGTTCACCCATTGTTCCTGGAACCTCCTGCCTCCACCTGTCCTTGGAAATGTTGTCAACGATGTGGCTGTTTCAGGGGCACCCAGAGGCCGGTAAACCTGAGAGGAAGCAGACAGTCAAGGACCCCAGACCTTCAACCCCACCCAAACTTCATGGCCCACAGCCCGGACTCTTTGTTCATTCCTGCTCATCTCGGGGGCTGCTCATTTCTCACCGCCATCTGCTGCTCCGGGCACCTTACTAAGTAGATTCTTTCCTGCTTTGGACCCACTGGAGCCCTCCTGGCAGTGCTGGCAGGGACACGAGGGACAACTAGAAACAAGCGTTCTATGTCCCGGCCCTAGAGCTCTCTGCATTTTCAGGGTCGTAACATTCTGGGGAGTGGACAGCTGACCCCATTTCCTCTGGCTGCCCGCAGAGCAGGACACAGGTGTGGAGGGACAGGGAGACTCGCCCAGCTCCTGCTCCCAGCCTGTCTCCCGTGTCACAATGCCCCATTCACAGGGCCCCTCCCTGGAAACTCGAAGTCAGTCCTCCCCGACTTGCGCTCATCAGACATCACAGACTTAAGCTCCTGGTGCTGTGCACCAGCCCAAATCATTCACCCCTAAAGGATGACGCTCTGCCAAGCAATCTTCCGCCTTTATAAGATACACTTGATGTTTTAAAATTCTGTTCTTTCAGCTCTTTCTGTCCCAAACAAGAGGGGAGGGGTGTTTTCGCACAGTTAGACCCACTGCCAGGAGGGTCTGTGATGAGGGGTCTGGGAGTCGGGAACCCTGCTTTGACTCCCCAGCTCCTCAGTGCTGCACTGAGCTCCCACCCCCATTGTTTCCTGAGTTGGGTGGGCCAGTGTCCAGCCACCCAGGTCTTTGGTCAGCGGGAGCCCAGGAGATCCTATTCTGGTGGCAGGAGGAAACAGGGCCTGGAGAGAGGGTCTCTGGGGACTCCCATCCCAGAGTCCCGGGAGACTCTGGCGCGGACAGAAGTTGCTGAAGGACAAGACTGCCTGAAAATGTGGCTGTCAATGGGCAGAGGCTTTATCCTGGGCCTCCTGGCCACACACTGACCAGTTCAGAACCAGCGCATGGCCCAGGGCTGGCGGGTTAGCACCGACCTAGCACTTTTTCTTCCCATCTTTTCATGCTCTGCCAATTTCCAATGATCCCCTAGGGAAAGGGTCAACATGCAGAAGGTGCATTGGGGCCACTTCTCCCTTAAGCCTCCTTGAGAGAGGGTGTCCCGAGGGGCGGGGCCACGAGCATTTCTATAGGCAGGGATGTGGCCATGGCCTCAGGACACTCTGGGTGATTCCTCCCTGCCTTGCCCTCCTCAGACATCACAGGCTTCAAACTCCTGGTGCCAAGCACCAGCCCAAATCATTCACCCCTAACGGATGAGGCGCTGCCATGTGACCCTCCGCCTTTACAAGATATATCTGATGTTTTAAAATTCTGTTCTTCCATCTCTTTCTGTCCTAAATTAGACGGGAAGGGTGTGGTCGCACGGTAAGAGGTTTTTGGCAGGAGGGTCTGTGGTGAGGGGTCTGCGCACCCGGGGACCCTGCTTTGACTCCCCAGCGCCACTCATGCAGCTCCTCAGCATTGCCCTGAGCTCCCAACCCCATTGTTTCCTGAGCTGGGTGGGCCAGTGTCGAGCCACCCAGGTCTTTGGACAGCAGGAGCCAAGGAGGTCCTATTCTGGGGACAGGAACGGACAGGTCCTGGAGAGGGGCTCTCTGGGGACTCCCATCCCAGAGTCCCGGGAGACCCTGACCAGGACAGAGGCTGCTGGGGACAAAACTGCCAGAAGACTTGCTGGAAATGGGCCCGGGCTTGATCCTGTGGCCTCGGGGCCATACGCTGACCAGTGCAGGGCCAACGCAGGGCCTTTTCTTACCGTCCGTTGCGCTCTGCGAATTTCCAACGATCTCCTAGAGATGACACCTAGAGGTGACCCGTAGATGACCCGTGGAAGGGTCACCATCTGGAGGTGACCCCTAGATGACCCCTCGAAGGGTCAACAGGGGGAAGGTGTGATGGGGCCACTTCTCCCTCAAGCATCCTTGAGAGAGGGTCCCCGAGGGGCGGGGCCACGAGCTTTTTTTATAGGCAGGGAAGGGGGCGTGGCCTCGGGGCTGCAACCCCATTGGCCAGGGAGAAATCTAGAGCTCCCAGGGGTAACCTCACAATGAAGGCTGCACCAGCCTCTGCCCTGGTGGGCCTGACGGGCCTTGCCGCCCCCACCCGGACCCTCGGGCACTGCCCCCTACCGACTATGGTGGCTTGGAACTCTGTGGGCCCCACGGTGGGCCAAGAGCACTGACCCTTTCGGTCTCCCGTAGCTCAGTCCACGACTTTCTCATTCCCAGAGATCACGTCCCCACATGCCCAGGCTGGGGTGCAGCTGCCAGGATTAGCCCCTGAGCACCCCTAGGTCTGGCCTGGCTGCTGCTGTGGGAGCCCAGCAAGCCTGGCAGAGGAGCTGTCCTGGTCGCTGTCCCCACCGCCCCTCACTCACCAGGCCCCTCTCCTTTGTCTCCTTGGAGCCCCTGCCCCCTGCCCTGCCCCTCTCCTCTCCTGAAGCCCGCAGAGTTCTTGCTCCCGCCTTGTCCTGTGTCCACGTTCTCTCTGTCCTCTCACTGCTTCCTCCCAGACTGGCAGCAGCCAGTTTGTGGGGCCATGAGCCCCCAGACCCAGTCAGTCCCTGACCAATTCCCCCTGTTGCTCAGAGACTTCCCTTTCTGAGTCCTGGAGGGCTCTTAATGACCCCATAGAACCTCCCCACCCCAGCTCTGCCCCTTTCTCTGAGACTCAGTCCATCCTACTGGGAGCTGGACACCAGACTTGGCCTTGGGGAACCTTGATGCTTCTCTGGTGTTGATCCCGGCGTGTTCTGGAAATCCCTCTCAATACACACACTCCCAACTTGGGCCACTCAGCCTGGCCACGCTGCCCTCACGAGTCCTGCAGCCTGAAAGGAACCCCAACTCCCCCATATCGCCCGTGCCCACTATGGCATCCACGAATGCACCTGTCCTCCCTGCCCTGAGCACATTCAGGCCCCAGTGGTCTCCGGCTGTGTCCTATAGCTCTGACATCTCCCCCTCTCACTTTCGCTGGGCTGAGAATCAAATTTATCTCTGATGGTGGGGCACAGGGTCACTGGAGCGATAGCACAGTGATAGCACAGTGATAGCACAGGGCTGGAGCGATAGCACAGAGGGTAGGGCCTCTGCCTGGCACGCAACCAACATGGCCGACCCGAGTTCAATTCCTCCGCCCCTCTCGGAGAGCCCGGCAAGCTATCGAGAGTATTCGATATGCCAGACACAGTAACAACAAAGTCTCCAATGGAGACGTTACTGGGCCCGCTCGAGCAAATCGACGATCAACGGGAGGGCCTTTACCTTTACCTTTACCTTACCTGAGACATGATCTGGCCACTAGGGGGCCTGGCACCCACGAAGCATTGGGGCAAGGTGGGGGCTCTTCCCGGTGGGAACTACAGAGGAGGTGTAGACGGAACAGGCACCATGGGCATGGGCATGTCATGTCAGGTTCTGATCCATGGGGAGACCCCCAGAGGATAGCTCATGCTTCATCAAGAAGCATGAGCCGTTCCCTGGCAGGACCCACCCACCCAATGCCACACACCCACACAGGCTGGGATGCATCCATTTGTAGAAACAATCTTGGAAACAGGACAGTGGCTGTCAGGGAGACTGATTCAGCCCACTCCCCTCTCTCTCCTCTGCCACCAATTCATGATCCCCTAAACTGTCCCAGGTAGTGCCTAGAACTCAGTTGCTGACTGTTCCAGCCTCCATCCTTTTCAGGACTTCCTTTCCCAGAATAGAAAAAGTGCACTGGAGGAGGGGGAGCTCTCGGCTCAGACTTTTGCTTGGCCTGTAGCCCATGAACCGAAGGTTTGAGTGTTGCCTCGTTTTCCCTGGGCCAGGACGGGTAGATAGTTGTACCCAAGTGACGTTTTGAAAATCGGATGCTCTGAATGAGGGTTTCCTCTAAGCACTGAGATCCTTCCAAGTACTGCTTCATTGACCTTCATGGCCTGTGTACATACCTGAGAGGTTTGGGGCTTGTTGGGATCTCTATTTGCTCCATTCTTTGTGATCAGGAGACCCTGTGGTGCCAGGGAACCTTCTTGCTCTCATGCATCCCAAGCCTGTACTGAGTCTCCTGAGACTTCTCTCTGGCCTTCTGGACAGAATTTTTACTCAAAAAGAGGAAAATGCCCTGGACCGTGCAAGGACAGCCCACAAACCGGAAATATCTCAACATTTAGGTAGGAAAGCAGGGGTGAGGAGGCATTCTCCACTCCTCTCTCCTGGGGTATAATCTAAGGTGGAGGGTGGGGAGGTGGTCATTTCTTATTGCTACTCTTTGGACTATTTCTATGGGGGTGAGTATTTCTGCTCCTGGGACTCCTTATTGTGTAGTGTTGGAGGACATGTCTCCTATCTCAGCTCTGTTCTCTGTTGTGGGACATTTCTCCCCCCAGAGCTCTTGTGTCTAGTATTGGAAAACAATTTTCCCCAAAATCCCTAGTGTTTTTTTCTGGAGGAAATTTCAGCTTTGCTCATACCTGGTGCTGAGTTATTGTGAACATTTCTGTCCCTGGAACCCTGCTGTCTATTGTTACGGGAAACCTCTGCACCCCATGTAACTGGTGCCTACTGCTTAGGGCCTTTATTTGCCTCCCAGACCACTAGTGTCTATTAGTAGGGGACATTTCTGCCCCCCACATCCCCGGTGCCCAATGTTGGGGGAGATTTCTGCCTCCAGATGCACGGTCTTCCCCACACCACCAGCTTGTCCTTCTTGACTGTTACCACCTCCAGCTCCTCGGGCTTTATGATCTCCACTGTGTTTTCCTCCACTTCAGTGCCCTTAGATTGACTAAAACTGGATAGGCTGAGGGGCAGCCCCAGGCTCTCAGCCAACCAAGGGAGGTGGAGGGCTCGGGAGCAGGGTCAGCCTGGTTTTGCCCCCCCCCGCCCCGGGTATCCTGCCTCCTGACCCTCATTGGGGGCTTCTCCCTCCTAAGGACACTGACATTCACAATTTCAGGACACCTTTGTGTCAAAGCAGCAGCCAAGTCCTGGCCTGAGTCAGGCCACTGTGGACTGTCCAAGTGTACTGTTACTGCTCAGGCAGAGTCACAAGTGGAGGGCCAGTACGGTCACCCCCTTCCCCTCCCTCACCCCTTCCACCTAACAGGGAAATCTCTCTTATGCCCTCTAAGAATTTGAGGAATCCTTCCTTAGGGCACTGGGAAAAGGTCGGCCCTGTCTGCTTGCAGCACTTTTCTTTGGGTGTTGGCACCACACCCAGACATGCTCAGGCTTTACTCCTGACTTAGCTCAGGGACCATACCTAGTGGAACTAGGGGGGCCCATTGATCCAACGTCAGCAGTGTGCAAGACGATCACTTTATCTGCTGGACTAATGCCCTGCTGCAAGCAGTTCTTTTCTTTCAGCTGCTTCCCACCTAACTCTCCTTCCTGTAGAGTTGGGCTCCCTTAAAGATGCCTCACTCCCCCTTCTGTACTGCACAGTGCCCAGGGAGACAGCCCCGTGGAACCCGAGGCTTCCACTCCCGAGCACTTTCAGACTTTTCAAGAATGGGCCCCAGGGATATTGCTGGGGTGAAGGTGCTTGCCTTGATGTGGCCCAGCCCTGTTCAAGTCCTGATACTAGGATCTCCATAGCCCTGCTGAAGAGGAGAGGGGACCTCTGCCCACATTTCCCGCAGGCTAACTTCAGACAGGCTATCCTGGAGAGCAGGAGCTGCAATGAGGCACAGGGTCTGGGAAAGACGAAGACAGGCACGGAAATCACCCAGGATGACCCAGAGGTGGTCTGTCACTCTGTTCAACTTAGAAACCAGGGAAAATCTCCCAAATTTTCCTACATTATTGATATGCTCCAGATCCTTCTCTGCACCAAGAAACCTTGGTCATTTCTTGTTCCATACTCTCCTGTCAGCTGCTTGCTAATACCCCGACGCCCATCAGATCTGCTGTAAAACTGATCTCTCGCCTTGTGCGGTGTTCAGACTTTGGAACTATTCATTCCATTAGCACTATTATCTCATCATGTTCTCCCACTTGCCAAAATGTGCCTTTTTTTCCTTTATGGGTCACACCCAGCGATGCCCAGGGGTTACTCCTGGCTCATGCACTCAGGAATTACTCCTGGTGGTACTCAGGGAACCATATGGGATTCTGGGAATAAAATCCAGGTCAGTCATATGCAAGGCAAACACCCTACTCACTATGCTATCACTCCAGTCCCAGCTTCTTGGTTTTTAGTTAGCTTTAGGCAGAAATTTTGGCAAAGTACGTATGTGTTCATAGTCGTTCAAAACTCAAAGTTATATTAGTGCTGCAATTCTCATTTGTGAAACAACAAAACTCACTACCAAGCAGGGGAGAAAGCAAGAGAAGACCAAAAGGAAAAAGAGCAACACCCAAGCAGTGGCACCTGGTGCACTGGAGGAGTTGGCAGAGAGCATGGCAGCTGGATGGCACTGCCACTCATCCAGTAGAGACAGCACTACCACAGTGGAGTGGTTAAGGCCAGCCCCCAGCACCTCCAGTGGAGAGAGCACTACCCCAGTGGAGTGGTTAAGGCCAGGCCCCAGCACCTCCAGTGGCGACAGCACTACCCCGGTGGAGTGGTTAAGGCCAGACCCCAGCACCTCCAGTGTGCCCTTGGTCTAGAGGAGGTGCGAACTGGCAGGGCAGACAAGGGGCGGGGAGTAAGAGGGGAGCCAGAGCAGGAGCAGGGGTCAGGGGTGGAGGATGCGGAGGGGCAGAAGGCAGGCCCCAGATCATTGCCCCAGAGGGCCATGACATGATGCAGGAGAGAACAAAGTGCCAATAAGACACCAGACAAGTTGTGACCCTCTATGAATGGGAGTGGTAGACATTCAGAGTTGGTTAGCTTCCAGAAATGTCTACTGACATCAGGACCACTTGGACAGTCTGACAGAGTCACAGGGAGTCCGCAGGCAGGCAGGGAAGGCAGGGTAACTTTGTACTTACACTCCCAAGAAAAGCCTCGTGGAAACAGTGGGCCCCATGACCCCCAAGACAGGGCAACATAGGAAGCAGAGCTCGTTGAAGGTATTGGAGGTGCAGCCCTTCCCTGCTTTTGCTGGACACGAGAATCCATGGTCTCAGCAGATGCTGGGGGTTCCATATGGAAAACAAGGTTCTCTCTGTTCCTCACTTTAGTATCTTATTGGCATTAGATCTCCAGACAGAGCTAGAAGCGCAAATAAATGTCCACTTTGACACTGTGTATTCCCACTTTGGAAAATACCCTCTCCAGGCGCTCTCTAATGGCAGTATCATGCCCCTCTGCTGGTAAACTCATGCTAGGAGTGAGCCTCCAGAGACAGCGACAATGTCAGGTAGACCGTGAGGTGTGGCTAGGGATAGGGAAAGATACTGCGCAGGTCTGGGAGGCAGGAATAGTGGTGGGATGCAGCTCAACTGGGAGCAACCCATTGGCCTCAGTTGAGAAGTCATGACCTGCGCCGAATCAGTGTGGTCGCTCCTGCTGGTCACCTTGTGGTACCCAGCCCTTCCACTCTCTTGAGTCTGTTTTCCTCTAGTGCCCAATGATTGACTGGCCTGAACCTCAAAAGATATGCTTCCCCCTTTGCAAATTGTTCCAGGAAGCAGACCCGTTTGCCTTTGGGCCAAAGGATCCAGAGACAGGAGGAAACCTCAGTCACTGTGGACCCGTTGCCCAAGGATTCAAAAACTCGACCACCTTCTTCAGGAAGACCCTGGCTCTGGACTTAAGAAAATCCTCGTTGGAGCCCTGGAATGGACCATCCTGCAGTCTGTAAATGATAAGGTCCTAGTGTCAGAAGCCTAAGAGGACTGAAAGAGAGCCTCAGAGGCTCTGCTCCAGCTCTTGGTTGAGGCTGGGCACCAGACCTCCTGGAAGAATGAGCATTTAGAAGTGAAAAAAAGAAAAACAAATAACCTAAAAAAATCAGCAGTAGGGCTCCAGAGGCATAGAGGTTGATCCTCGTAGTGCCTGAGAAATGGCACCAGGCTCTAGGTGCCCTGACCCAGGGTAGGGCCATTGGCAGAGGTCTGTGCATACCAGACTCTGAGGCAGGGGGCTCTGATCTCTCGCTGTGCCACAGAGGTAAACAAACTATCTACCTCCAGGTCCCCATTCAGGGGTGACACTCATGACTAACAAAGGGCCCCAGTGGCTACCAATTGCCCAGATGGCACAGTCCCTGGGATTATGATGTGAAAACCCACATCTAACTTTTGCGACTCTAGATTTTGATGTGAAAACCCACTTAACTTTCACGACCCCAGCCTTTCTGCTTATTGGATGGGACCCCATCCTCTGACTTGCAAGAAGCAGTGGACTAAATCTCTTGCTCAGAACCACTGAACAGTTCAGGAGCAGTTTCCAACCTGAGTGGCATCCGGATAAAGACCATAAGAATGAAGCCCTGAATCCCTCTGGAAAGACTGGGTAGGGGCGGGTGCACTCGGGGAAGGATAGGGACAAGCACAAAACATGGTGAGACCCCACGATCTCTTAATTTTCATATTAAAAGGGAAAGGTAAAATGTAAAGGCACTCCCGTTGATCGTCGATTTGCTCAAACGGGCCCAGTAACGTCTCCATTGGAGACTTTGTTGTTACTGTGTCTGGCATATCGAATACGTCACAGGGAGCTTGCCAGGCTCTGCCGTGCGGGCGAGTCACTCTCGGTAGCTTGCCGGGCTCTCCCAGAGGGGTGGAGGAATCAAACTTGGGTCGGCTATGTTGGCCGCTTGTAAGGCGACCGCCCTACCACTGTGCTATCACTCCATCCCCCGGAGCTTCTCGGCCTTTTGGCTAAGATCAAGTGTAGTATCTGTTCATATTAAAAATTGAAATTTATTTATTTGGATTTATTTTTTAATTGGGTTATTATTTTATGTTTTGAGTTTGCTCCTGCACATATGGATGTGCTGGAGGCTGTGTACCTTTTTTTTTAATCCAAGAATTTTCTTTTTATTATTTTTTATTAGTGAAACTCCATGAGGTACAATTGTAGACTTATAAATTTTTGTGCTTGGGTTTCAGTCACACAATGATCAAGTACCCATTCCTGTACCAGCACCCATCCTGCACCACCACGGGTCCCAGCATCCCTCCTACCCCCCCAACCCCCTTTCCCACCCTGCCTCTTTGGCAGTGCATTCCCCCTTGTTCTCTCTCTCCCCATTTGGGTGCTGTGGTTTGCAATAGAGGCACTGAGTGGTAGTCATGTTTGGTCTATAGTCTACTTTCAGCATGCATCTCCCACCCTGGGAGGATCCTCCCAGCACCCTTGATTTGGTGCCCTCTTCTCTAGCTGAGCTTCCTTGGAGACTGTGTAAATTCTTTAATTGCAGAGTACGAGTCTCAATGTTGTTCTGTTTGGGTCATCTCGCCACTCCTAGTGCGCAGCATCCCTGCCATGGGGGCACGTCTGCAATTGCTTTGTGTAGCCGCAGAGCCTCATAGTCCCATAGCCCCATTCCTCAATGGGAAGGGGCAGAGGAGGGGAGAAGGGAGGGGGCAGGAAGGAGGAGGGGGAGAGGAGAAGGGCGGGAAGGAAGAGGGAAGAAAGACAAGGTTGGGGTAAATGAATATGATTTTGACAGGGTAGGTAAAAGACGGAATTACAGGTGAGTAAGAATTCTGTTTAACCATTTCTGACTCTTGGGGGGAACACATCACTTTCAGGCAGGTCACTTTGTGCCCTGGGATGGGTGTCTGCAGCCTCCTTACCTCACGGGCATCACAGTCTGTCTGATCTTCTGCCAACACAATTTGTCTTTGACGGGTTGTTGGCTCAGGTCTGTCTTGGATCTGGGTGTGATTTCCACCTCTAGGTGAAAGGGAGGATGGGGTGTGCATGGGGTGTCTTTAGGAAGGACACTGCCTTCTGGTTCTCACAGAACACTTGGGGTTCCAAGGCGGGTGTAGCCCGTAGGATGGCGGGGATCAAACCCAGATCAGCCACGTGCAAAGCAACAACTACCACTGTACTATCGCTCCAGTCCTTGAATTTCTTCTTGGAGGAAGTTTCTGTTCATTATTCCTCTCTGCATTTGTTTAATGGGGTTGGGAGATATATTTTTTGTAAAGTTCTACCAATGTGCTATATAACTTGAATATTAGCCTTTCATCAGCTAGGTATTGGGTAAATAATTTTTCCCATTCTGTGGGCTATCTTAGTAGCTTAGACGCCATTGCTTTTTTTTTTTTTAAAAAACGCATTAGAACTGCTTTGTCACCTCTTGATAGATCAACCAGACTCAAGCTTAGCAAGGACATACTTCATTTGAGGGAAACAATGGAAGAAAGGGACTTAGTAGATATATACAGGACACTTCATCCACAAAAAGCTGAATATACATTCTTCTCAAGCGTACATGGAACATTCTCCAAGATAGACCACATGCTGAGCCACAAAACATGCCTCCATAAAATTAAGAAGGTAGAGATTGTATCAACAATCTTCTCAGACCATAATGCGCTGAAATTAGAAGTAAATCACACACAAAAACAGAAAACTAAATCAAACACCTGGAAATTAAACAGTGCACTATTGAACAACGAGTGGATTAGACAGGAAATCAAAGAGGAAATCAAAAGATTCCTAGAAACGAATGAAAATGAGAACACGAGTTACCAAAACTTATGGGACACAGCAAAGGCTGTGTTAAGAGGAAAGTTTATAGCTCTACAAGCATTCCTCAGGAAGGAGGAGCAAGCACACATAAGTAACCTAACCTCACAGCTTAAGAGCTTGGAGAAGGACCAAAAAAAAGGAGCACAACCCGAACAGGAGAAAGGAAATAATAAAACTCAGAGCAGAGATTAACGAGATGGAAACACAAAAAACAATCCGAAAGATCAATGAAACCAAGAGCTGGTTCTTTGAGAAAATTAACAAGATCGATAAGCCTCTAGCAAAACTCACAAAGAAAGGGAGAGAGAAAACCCTAATAAACCGAATCAGAGATGAAAAGGGGGTCATTACAACAGAAACCACAGAAATTCAGAGGATCCTCAGGGAGTACTTTGAGAAGCTTTATGCCAAGGAACATCAAAACCTCGAGGAAATGGATAAATTCCTAGACTCCTACAGACTCCCAAGGCTGAACCAAGAAGACCTGGAATACCTGAATAGACCTATCACCATCAAGGAAATTGAAATGGTAATAAAAAGTCTCCCCAAGCACAAAAGTCCTGGCCCGGATGGATTCACTAGTGAATTCTTCCAAATCTTTAAAGAGGACTTACTCCCAATGCTCTTTAAGCTTTTCCACGAAAATGAAATATCAAAAACACTTCCGAACAGTTTCTACGAAGCAAATATCACACTGATACCAAAAGCAGACAGAGACACCACAAAGAAAGAGAATTACAGGCCGATATCCCTGATGAACACAGATGCAAAGATCCTCAATAAACTACTAGCAAATAGAATCCAACTACTCATCAAAAAGATCATACACCATGACCAAGTAGGATTCATCCCAGGGATGCAAGGGTGGTTTAACATTCGGAAATCAATCAACATAATCCACCATATCAACAAAAGAAAAGATAAAAAGCATATGATCATATCAATAGATGCAGAGAAAGCATTTGATAAGATCCAGCACCCCTTTATGATGAAAACCCTAGCCAAAATGGGTATAGAGGGAACCTTCCTCAACATAATTAAAGACATCTACCACAAGCCTACAGCAAGCATCATCCTCAATGGGGAAAAACTGAGAGCCTTCCCTCTAAGATCAGGGACGAGACAGGGATGCCCACTCTCTCCACTGCTGTTCAATATAGTACTGGAAGTACTTGCAATAGCGATTAGGCAGGGAAAAGATATTAAGGGCATTCAGGTAGGAAAGGAAGAAATCAAGCTCTCACTATTCGCAGATGATATGATACTCTACTTAGAGAACCCAATAACCTCCACCAAAAAACTCCTAGAAACAATAGGCTCGTATAGTAAATTTGCAGGTTATAAAATCAATACCCAAAAGTCCATGGGTTTCCTATACGCAAACAGTGAGAGAGAAGAAAGCAACATGAAAAAAACAATCCCGTTCACAATTGTGCCCCAGAAAATCAAGTACCTAGGAATCAGCTTAACTAAGGAAGTAAAGGACCTGTACAAAGAAACTACAAAACGCTACTTCAGGAAATAAAAGATGACATGAGGAAATGGAAAGATATCCCCTGCTCATGGGTCGGGAGACTTAACATTGTCAAAATGGCAATACTACCGAAAGCATTGTATAAATTCAATGCAATCCCTATAAGGATACCCATGACATTCTTCAAAGAAATGGAGCAAACACTCCTGAAATTTATATGGAACAATAAGCCCCCACGAATAGCTAAAGCAATTCTTGGGAAAAAGAAAATGGGAGGAATCAACCTCCCGAACTTCAAACTGTACTACAAAGCAGTAATAATTAAAACAGCATGATACTGGAACAAAGGCAGAACTGCAGACCAATGGAACAGGGTTAAATACACTGACATCTCCCCTCAATCATATGATCATCTAATCTTTGATAAAGGTGCAAGTAATGTGAAGTGGAGTAAGGAAAGCCTGTTTAATAAATTGTGTTGGCATCACTGGACGGCAGCATGCAAAAAAATAGGCTCAGAACTCTGCCTAACACCATGTACGAAAGTAAGATCAAAATGGATTAAAGACCTCAACATCAGACCAGAAACCATAAGGTGCATTGAAGATAAAGTTGGCAAAACCCTCCATGACACTGAAGCTAATGGTATCTTCAAAGATGCCACGCCACTGGCCGAGCAAGTGAAAACAGAGATAGATAAATGGGACTATCTTAAACTAAGAAGCTTCTGCACCTCCAAAGAAACAGTGACCAAAATACAAAGACAGTCTACAGAATGGGAAAGGATATTCACCGAATACATATCTGACAAGGGGTTGATATCCAGGATATACAAAATACTGGTTAAACTCCACAAGAAGAAAACATCCAACCCCATCCAAAAATGGGGCAATGAAATGAACAGAAACTTTCTCAAAGAAGAAATCCGAATGGCAAAAAAGCACATGAGAAAATGCTCTACATCATTAATCATCAGGGAGATGCAGATCAAAACCGCAATGAGATACCATCTCACACCTCAGAGACTGGCCCACATTCAAAAGAACAAAAGCAACTGATGCTGGCGTGGATGTGGCGAGAAAGGGACACTCCTTCACTGTTGGTGGGAATGTCGACTGGTTCAGCCCTTCTGGAAAACAGTCTGGACGATTCTCAAAAAATTAGAAATTGAGCTCCCATTTGACCCAACAATACCACTCCTGGGAATATATCCCAGAGAGGCAAAAATGTATCGTCGAAGTGACATCTTCACTTGTTTGTTCATTGCAGCACTCTTTACAATAGCCAGAAACTGGAAGAAACCTGAATGCCCAAGAACAGATGACTGGTTAAAGAAACTTTGGTACATCTACACAATGGAGTACTATGTAGCTGTTAGAAAAGATGAAGTCATGAAATTTACATACAAGTGGTACAATATGGAAAGTATCATGCTAAGCGAAATGAGTCAGAAAGAGAGGGATAGACATAGAAAGATTGCATTCATCTGGCGGATATAAAGTAACAAAGTATGAGATTAATATCCAAGAATATCAGAGATCAGCACCAGGAGGATTACTCCATAACTTAGAGGCCAGCCGGGTATCCTAGAGGAAAGGGCAGTTCAGATAGAGAAGGGAGCACCAAATAAAGGATGTTTGGAGGATCCTCCCAGGAGGGGAGATGCATGTCGAAAGTAGACAATGGACTGAACATGTTTGCCACTCAATGCCTCTTTTGCAGACCACAACACCCAAAAGGAGAGAGAGAACACAGGGGATTGCCCTGCCACAGAGACAGGGGGGATGGGGGGATGGGGGTGGGAGGGATATTATCCATGGTGGTGGAAAATGGGCACTGGTGGAGGGATGGGTATCTGATCATTGTATAATTGAAACCAAAGCACAAAAAATTGTAAATCTACAACTGTAAAAAAAAATAAAATAAAAAAAACACCTCTAGGGAAAAAAAACGCATTAGATTGGTGTATCTTTGATTTTTCTGTTCTCTTTTCATGCTTTATATTTTATTGAATTTTTTGCAAATCTTATTTTGTTTTCATAAAGTTGTTGACAATAATTTATTACATTTAATATTCAAACACCAATTCCACCACCATCGTACCTTCCCACCACCATATTTTGAATGTTACCACTCCAAATCTTAGAGGTACTCTCCTGGGGTCATTGACATTGTACTCAGGGGCATGCAGATGACAGGCTCTAGACATGGTGAATCCCATGGCAAGGGCCACCCACAATCTAGAAGCAACTGCCAACTGCTGGCAGGACACACCTCGCCCAAGACACATACCCACACGGCCTGGGATGGATCCATTTATTGAAACAAGCTTGGAAATAGGACAGTGACTGTCAGAGAGTGACCCAGCATGCCTCCTTCCTCTCTCTTCTCCTCAATTCATTAGTGCCCAACCAGCCCCCAAAGACTGTCTAGAACTGGTTGCTCTGATGTTTCCAGCCCCCATTAGCTTCAGGGCTGCCATATGGAGAAACGGGACTGTGTACTGGGGAGGGAGAGCTCCCACCTCAAGCCCTTGTTTGGCTTTTGGAGCTATCATGACTGAAGTTTGAGTGTGGCCCAGTTTAAATTTCTGCTCCCAACATCCCTGGTGCCTAGAGGTAGGAGACATTTTTGTCCCACTGATCCCTGCGGTCTAGTGTTGGGGGACCTTTCTGCCCCCTTGATCCCTAGGGTCTAGTGCTGAGGGAAAGTGGAAGAGTGGGGAGGAGGGAGGAAGGAGGAGGGTGGGAAGAACTGGATCAGGGCTAGATTAGGTGGAATTGAAGAACACAGAGTACATCATCAGGGTAGAAAAAGTGGATTAATGGTGAACAAGCTTGCCAGCTGAACTCAAGCAGACGAGCTGGATTCTGGTTATTTGTGGGCAGGTCATTACAGGATCCGGATCTGAGGTCTGCGGCCTCCTGTTCCTCACAGACAGGAATAGGAGGGTCTCTCTGGGTTCTTCACACAATCCATCATCCCGCTCCCCAGGTCTGGACACCAGACCTTAGTCTCAGACCTTAGTCATCCAGATCCTTAGTCTTCTCACACGCCACCAGCCTGTCCTTCATGACCATCACCTCGAGTTCCATAGAGGTCATGGTCTCACAAACCTCCACTATGTTCACCTCCAACTCCGTGTTCTTCGACACTGGATTGACTAGGGGGCACTCCAGGGTCTCAGCCAAGCAAGGAAGGTGGAGGCATCTCAGGGGTCCCGCATGGCTCCACCTCCCATATAGCCCCACCTCCAGATCCCCATCAGGAACTTCTCCCTCCTGGAGACCCACCGCACCACTCACCCTCTTCAGGGTACCCTTGGAATTCCAGCAAGGCCTGGGGCTCAGTTGCTCCTGATTTCAGGACTGAGGATCCCCTAAAGATGAAGGCACCAGGTGAGTAGGCAGGTCTAGGACCTGATGCGCCTTCCTGTCCCTGAGCCCCTGCCCATCCCCTCACCTGGGTTTCCCTCAGCTCCCTGAAGGTGGCCTCCAGCAGGGCCTGCTGCCTTGTTAGCACCTGCTGCAGCTGGTCCATGAGCTCCTTGTGCCTCAGCACCTGCTCAACCTTGGAGCCCATGTGAGTGGGCCATTCAGGTGTGGGGTTGCAGCTGTGTGCTGCTTTTGGCACCAGCAGAAGCATTCCAGGCTGCAGGCACTGCACCTTCTCGTCTTGCATGCACATCTCTGTCATGAGACAGGGTCGAAGGCTGTCCAGATCCCACCACAACATTCAGGGCCCAGACACACACACACAGGCCCAAGGAAAACAGCACATGGGGTTACCTGTCCCCTGCACATTCCCCTGGGGGTCTTTCTCCCAAGACCTAAGAGAGGGGGCCTCCCTATACCTCGACCCCGCAGCCTCCCTGCTACTAGGACCCTCTCTGTTCAGTGAGGGCCAATCCACACCCCCACAACCCCTCTAGCCTTTTCTAGATTTTGATATATTATAGTGGGTGGCGTCCTGGCCTGTCCTTCCTCCCACCAACCCAGGCAGGCTCCTACCCTCACAGTGGGTCTCCCCCGGCACCTTCTGTCATTTCTCCATATCCACCTTGTCCTGATTCACTCCCCTTGCAGCTGATCCGGAGCTGACTCTGCAGTAGCACCTGCTCCTCCTCCTGCTTATTCTCAGAGACCGACACTGGTCAGAGGCCACGTCCTACTGCGGGAGGCCGAGATCCCAGTCTTGTTGCTGCCGCAGACACTCACCTGTTTGTCCTGCAGTCCCACCTGTGGGCACAAGGCTGGGAGTGAGGACAGGCAGCCAGGGCATCCTGCTCTGGGTCCAGGGATGTGGAGGTCAAGCACCGACTCACAGGCCCAAGTCTGGCAGCGCCTGGGCAATCTGTCCCCTGCACAGGTCCCCATGGTCTTGCTCCAGGGGCCTAAGAGATGAGACCTCCCTTGACTGGGGACCCTGTCTCCTGTCCTGTGCTCAGGGATCACCCCTAATGGTGCTCAAGGATCCATACGAGGTGCCAGGAATCAGCCCAGGATAGAAGTATGCAAAGCAGACACCTCACCACCTGTTCTAGCTTTTGATATATTACATTTCCTTGTTTGTTTCCTTATTTGGTTTTGGAACCACAGCAGGGATCAGTCCCAGCCATGCTCAAGGGCCTCTATGGGACGCCAGAGATTGAAGTCAGATAGACTGAAGTCCCACTTCCATATCTAATGCAAATATAATTTGTTTGCCATTTATAAGTGCCCATATAGAGTTTCCCCTTAAAGTAAATGAAATAATTATTTTTAAAAAAGAAATTAAGTAATGACATGTTGAATGGTGCTCAAAGCAGGACACATTTGAACCACTGATCTACTCATCATGGAATGTCTCTAAAGTCAAGTTCAGCATCACACTTCCCCAATTCTATAATGATCGCAGCGACTCAGCTGAGCTCTAGATTTTACCTCAGAAAATGTACTACACGTCTAATTCTATAAATCCAAATATAATCCATTCTCCTCTTAAAAATTTTTTATTGAATCGATGTAAGATAGACCCTTACAAAGCTGTTCATGATTAGGCTTCAGTCATCGTTGTTCACCCATCCCTCCACCAGTGTACATTTCCCACCTCCAGTGTTTCCAGTTTCCCTCCCAACACCCTCCACCTCTCCACCTAGGCCAGCCTTTTTTTAAAAAAATTTATTAGTGAAACACCATAAGGTACAGTTATAGACTTACAAATTTTTGTGTTTGGATTTCAGTTATACAATGATCGAGTACCCATCCCTCCACCAGTGCCCATTCTCCACCACCACGGATCCCAGTATCCTTCCCACCCCCCTTCCCCTCATCTCACCCTGCCTCTGTGGCAGGGCATTCCCTTTTGTTCTCTCTCTCCTTTTGGGTGCTGAAGTTTGCAAAAGAGGCATTGAGTGGCAATCAAGTTTGGTCTATAGTTTATTTCCAGCATGCATCTCCCATCCTGGGAGGATCTTCCCAATACCCTTTACTTGGTGCTCCCTTCCCTATCTGAGCTGCCTTTTCCCCCACCATGTGTGGCTGGCCTCCAAGCCATGGAGCAAACCTCCTGGTACTTATCGTGACTATTCTTGGGTGTTAGTCTCCTATTTTGTTACTTGATATTCTACAGATGAATGCAGTCTTTCTATGTCTGTCCCTCTCTTTCTGACTCATTTCACTTAGCATGGTACTTTCCATGTAGTATCACTTGTATGCAAATTTCATGAATTCATCCTTTCTAACAGCTGCATTGTATTCCATTGTGTAGATATACCAAAGTTTTTTAACCAGTCATCCGTTCTCAGGCACTTGGGTTTTTTTCCAGATATTCAGTTCAGCCTTTTTGGAAGATGTTTTTATTATCTATCTTTCTCTCTGTTTGTTCCTGTCTTTGTCTGTCTCTGTCTCTGCCTTCTCTCTCTCTCTCTCTCTCTCTCTCTCTCTCTCTCTCTCTCTCTGTCTTCCTTTTTGTGGTTTACAATATACATACTGAAAGGGTATCAGGAATATCCCTTTACCTACTTTTAACATTCAAGGATTTCAAATTTGGACAAAAAATAAAATTGTTGTTTCAGGCACGTTGGCCAAGGGAGAACTAGAAATGTCTCTGCTATGGACAACCAGGGATCTGCAGATCTGCAATGACTGACCACACCCTGGGCCCTGCTCTCAGTGTCCAGACAAGTCCTGAAGTCCGGGAGGTCTCCCTACCCCAGTTCGGAATGGGATGGACACCTGCCTGCCAGGACACTCCTACAGAGGATGAAGTCCTCAGGCCACCTGGGCTCACTAAACTGGCCTGGATTCTCATCTTCACAATAGCCCGGCCTGGGTAACCGTGACATGACATGACAGGTAAAATACTCATAGTATTATACGTGTATCTCCTGGGTGGCTCACCACAGTCTTGGAAGAACAGAGTGGGGGTCTGGTGTTCTTTGGGAGGTCAGGAACTGTGCTCAAGGGCCGCTACATTTTCTTAGCTGCCGGACGTCAGGGCTGGCACATGTCCAGCACCCCCCTCACCCTGCCACCTTTCTGCCCTAAGAGGAGCCTTCCACCTACCCCGTGACTTTCAGGAAGTGCAAGATGACATGTATTTCCTAGCCCTGGGGAAATAAAACTGGCCCCAGGACTGGAGTCTGGGGAGTAGGAGCAGATGACATGGGCCAGGAAAAGCCAACAGATCTGACCTTTCATGCCTGACTTTACGTTGAGCTAAATTTGAAGCGACAGATTCAAGGAATCTGTAATTCTCTTACTGAGCTTACGCAAGATGACAGGCAACATTGATGAGAAGCAAATTTCACCATTGCTGTAAACGTTTAACTTAAAGAGGTGAGGAAACAGAAACATCTGCATCGGCAACTTGTTACCGTGTCCAACTGTTGAACCGTGGGTCTTCTGGCAGGGAGAGCTGGAGGCATGCTGGGTGTGAGCAGGGCAGGAAACGCTCGGGCACTGAGGGTCTGCCCCAACGGCACTGCTGCCAATACCTAGACTAGCCCTGGTCTCTTTGGTCACAAATACTAACAATAATAGAAATGGGGAGTTGTGCTGAGCCCGCAGGGTCGACTCTCTGGTGCACTGAGCAAACACCATGGATTGCCTGAGGCTGCCAAAGCAGATGCAAACTCTGCAGGTGCCCACAGAAACCAGGCAGGGGAAGGAGACAGAGTCTGGGTGGGTGGCGGGATGCAGGGCAGGAATCCTGACAAAGGTGATCAGGAAGTGCTGACCTGGGCGCTAGTTTCATCTTGATTGACAGTGACCCTTGATGAGTATGGTGTCATTGAGAATATACCCTGGATGGTGGGATCCTGACGAGGGTGGGGGGGGGGGGGCAGGGGGGATATACCTGCTAACTGTGCTTTGCTCATTTACCTGAGCAGCCCAGAGGTGAAAACACATCACCCCACCCCCACGGCTGATTCTGGTCTCCTCACTACTCTGTGTGCCCCAGAGGCCAGATGGGGGCTGTGGTGACTGGGAACAGGCAGAGGGTCTCTAACTCAAGTAGCAACCCAGGTGGAAAAACTCCTTAAGGTCCAGAATGCCATGGGCAGTAAGGGTCCAGAACCAAACTGACTCCCTGGCTGCAGTTGTCTTTTCAATCAATGGGCCCTGGGCCTGCTCAGTGTCCAGTAGGGAGGAAAAGGTGTTTTCTTCAATGACTGAACACTGCTCTACTCAAACCAGTCAGGAGGGGGAGGGGGCTTTGAGCCAGTTGAAAGAATGAACTCGAGAAGGGCCAGTGAGCTGGAGGCTGGTCAGGCCCAGCCGTGGTCAGCTTTGGCCACTCCTGAGGGCCTCACTGTAGAATGGACATCTCTCAGAGTCAGGAGAGAAATGGGAAACAATCCCAGACAAACTCATCACTGAGCATCGCCAGAAGATTAACCTGCAGGTGCTAGTTTGTCAGGATCAGCCGCAGCGGGGTGAGCTAAGGGGGGCTCGCAAATGATTCTGTCTGCCAAGCCTCAGGGGAGGGAACCAAGGAGGCAACAAGAGGCAGAAGCGAAAAACTAGGCAGGACCTCTGAGAGACCCTCTCTAGGAGGTGGACAAGATGGATGGGTCAGGAATCACCAAATTTGACAAGAATCAAATGTGAGGTTTGCTCTGACAAAATGGTGACCAGAACCAAATGGCAACCGGCTGAGTGGACAGTAACATTCCTGGAGTCAAAGATCACCTTGTCCCAGGTGAGGAAGACAAGACTTAATGCCCACTTGGTGACAGGAAGCCACCAGGCTTCATTCCATGTTCCTTAACATTGACCCACGAACAGATGACTAGGACCAGACCAAGACAACTTCATAGCCCCCTTAGTCTAACCCAGGGCGCGGGTGTACCATTGCCTCACCTGAGGTTCGGAGAGTCCGCCCGGGAGCGCCCCCAGTAAGCTACTCCTATTTCCTTAACTTTATTTATATATCTCTGTCCTTCTGTCTGACCCGGATGGGGTTCCCAAATCTCTCACCGAGCAAGAGACTAAGGGAAAGCAGGTTACCCGAGCAGGGATGGAAGGAGCTCACAGGAACGCTCGAACACTGAGCGTAGAAACGGGAATCACCACTGTGGGAGCACCTGAGAGCACTAGGCACCACTGCATGTTAGATGAAAGTTGTTACCGCAGAATCAAGGTAGCCTGTAAACAACCTACATAATTATGCTGTGACCTGCTACTGCCCGTTTGGGGGATAGCTGGGTAGAGCCTGCACACATGGAATACACTAGGCTGCTTCCAGCAAATTCTTGGGTGCCACCTGTCTTGGTGAGACTCTGTATGATCCTAAAAGGAAAAACTCCAAAGACAGTCGTTCAATGGGAGAACAGCTCTCACCACTGGCAAGGGGTGAGAGGGCTCAAGCCCCTGATCCCCACAGTCTCCCAGCTCCCCAAACCTCAAGGCAAACCTGGACTTGGTGTTTCCAGAGCCCAGGGGCCCAGAGGCAGGACACAGAGAACTAAGCCCAGAGCCCCAGTAGAAGCTTCGAGAGGGTGTGCAGGATATGTGTGAGGTGTGAAGATCCATGAGAGTGAACGGGCGACCCCAGGCCCATGGTGCAGTTAGAGGGGAAGGGCTATGAACTGGGCACCGAGGGGTAAACCGGGACCTGCCTGTGCCTGCCCTGAACAGCCCTACCTGGCTGATCCCTGGTGCCTCCCCGATCCCTGGTTCCCATCCAAGTAGGAATGTGATAGGCAGGAAGGAGCATGGCTGGCCAATTTCCTGGAAATTACTGGAACAGGATGGCTCTGCCTTCTGAGGCTTTGCCATCTGGTCTGATACATGAATCTGGACACACTTCTTGTCACCAGTAGAGTGTCACTCAGCCAAGGCTGTCCCAACAGGTCCAGGTGTGCAGGAGCAAAGAGGAGTCAGGGCCTGGTTCTCTATTACATGGGGTCTGACCGTGCTGTGATGGTGGCAGTGGGACTTGTATTAGGGAATCTGATGGTCCACAAAGAAGTGGGGCGCTATTATCAGGGATCAGCTCCGTACAGACTCGGGGACACTAGAAACATGTTCCATTCACGGCCCCATCCTGCTCCACTGATAACACACTGTCTTCCTGCTAGGGTGGGTGCCATTCCGGGGGAGCCTGGCTGAGAGGACAGCACCTTGGACCCACCTGCTGCAGGAGCACTTTCAAGTGCTCATCCTGAGAAACCTGATGTGGCCACTAGGGGGCAAAGTGGGGTCTGTCCCTGGTGCACTGCAGAGGGGAATGGGGAAACAGGCACCAGGGGCAGGGGAGGCCATGGAGGTGCTGCAGTGGAAGGCAGGGCTCTGGGTGCTGCATCCTGCCCTCCCTCCTGGGGACGCATCCGTGATTGAGACCTTCAACCCTTGGGGTGGACTCTCCTGGGGTCATTGACAGGCTTCACACAGGGGCAGGCAGGTGAAGCGTCTTGGCATGGTGACATGGCTAAGGCTTCCCACAATCTAGAAGCAATTGTCAACTACTGGCCAGACCTGCCCCGCCCAGTGACACACACACCCACACAGGCCTGGGATAGATCCATTTATTGCAACAATCGTGAAAATCAGACAGTGGCAGTCAGGGAGAAAGCCCGCCTTCCTCCTTCCCTCTTCTCAGCCAGCAATACAAAGTCCCCAAACAGCCCCAAAGAGTGTGTAGAATCCGGTCACTGCATGGTACCAGTGGCCAAGGTTCAGGGCTGTCATGCGCAGAAACAGGACCCCACAATGGGGAGGGGAGAGCTGAGTTGTGACTTCTGACCTCCAAATCATTGTTTGCTAGTGCTGGGGGGATATATCTGCCATCCTGATCCCTCGGATCTTGTGGAGGGGGACATTTCTTCCCCACTGTTTCCTGGGGCCTAGTGTGGAGGGGGACATCTCGGCCCTTCCGGTCCCTGGGGCCTAGTGGGGGGGACATCTCAGCCCCCCCGATCCCTGGCTTCCAGTGGTGGGGGGGACCTCTCTCTCTGGCCCCCACGATCCCTGGCGTCCACTCATGGGGGGGCCTCTCTCTGTGGCCCTCCCCGATCTCAGGCGTCCACTGGTGGGGGGGCCTCTCTCTCTGGCCCCTCCGATCCCTGGCGTCCAGTGGTGGGGGGGCCTCTCTCTCTGGCCCCCCGATCCCTGGCGCCCAGTGGGGGGGACCTCTCTCTCTGCTCCCCCGATCCCTGGCGTCCAGTGGGGGGGCCTCTCTCTCTGCCCCCCCATCCCTGGCGTCCAGTGGTCGTGGGGGGGGAGTCTCTGTCTCCTCCCAATCCCTGGCGTCCTGTGGTGGGGGGTCCTCTCTCTGGCGTCCCCCGATCTCTGGCGTCCAGTGGTGGGGGGGTCCTCTCTTAATGGCACCCCCGATCCCTGGCGTCCAGTGGTGGGGGTCCTCTCTCTCTGGCTCCCCCCGATCCCTGGCGTCCAGTGGTGGGGGTGCCTCTCTCTCTGGCTCCCCCGATCCCTGGCATGCAGTGGTGGGGGGGCCTCTCTCTGCCCCCCCGATCCCTGGCGTCCATTGGGGGGGGAGTCTCTATCTGTATCCTCCCAATCCCTGGCGTCCAGTGGTTGGGGGGTCCTCTCTCTGGCATCCCCCGATCCCTGGCATCCAGTGGTGGGGGGCCTCTCTTAATGGCACCCCCCCGATCCCTGGCGTCCAGTGGTGGGGGTCCTCTCTCTCTGCCCCCCCGATCCCTGGCGTCCAGTGGTGGGGGTGCCTCTCTCTCTGCCCCCCCGATCCCTGGCGTCCAGTGGTGGGGGTGCCTCTCTCTCTGGACCCCAGATCCCTCGCGTCCAGTGTGGGGGCCTCTCTCTCTGGCTCCCCCAGATCCCTGGCGTCCAGTGGGGGGGTGCCTCTCTCTCTGCCCCCCCGATCCCTGGCATCTAGTGGGGGGTCCTCTCTCTCTGGCCCTCCCCAATCCCTGGCGTAGAGTGGGGGGGTCTCTCTCTCTGGCCCCCCTGATCCCTGGCGTCCAGTTTGGTGGGGGCCTTTCTGGCCCCCACCCCGATCCCTGGCGTCCCGTGCTGGGGGTGCCTCTCTGCGCCCCCGATCCCTGGCGTCCAGTGCTGGGGGGACCTCTCTGGCCCCCCCGACCCCTGGCGTCCAGTGGTGGGGGGACATCTCTGGCCCCCCCGTTCCCTGGCGTCCAGTTTTGGGGGAGACATCTCTGGCCCCCCATCCCTGGTGTCTAGTGAGGGGGCGTCTCTGGCCCCCCTGATCCCTGGCGTCTAGTGGGGGGGACATCTCTAGCCCCCGATCCCTGGGGTCTAGGGGGTGAGACATTTCTGTCCCCCTGCTCCCGGGGTCTAGTGGAGGGGAAACTGTGCCCCCTGATCCCTGGGGGACCCAGGGGTGGGGACATTTTTTCCCCGACATCTCTGGGTCTAGTGGAAGGAGACTTTACTGTCCCCCTGATCTCCCATTTCTTGAGATGGAGAATAGTTGTGCCTTTGCCCCGATCCCTGGTCTTGCAGTGAGGGATCTCCCTGGTTCTAGTGGAGGGAGAAGAGCAAAGGGCAGAGGAAGAAGGCAGAACTCGGGTGGCGTGGGGAGGACGGGGCTGGGCGAGATCAATTGGGTGAGAGAGGCAGGGTGCTTAGGTGCAGTAAAATCGAGGTGTCAGCTGGGTGTCAGGCTGCCAGTGGGGCTCTTGCTGACCAGCTGCGTTTTCTGGATTTTAGGCGGGTCATTACGGTACCTGGGTCCGATGTCGGTGGACTCCTCTTCCTTAAGGACAGCAACAGGAGCGTCTCCGTATCTCACACAGGTCATGGTCCCTGCCCCCTGGGACTGGACTGTCTCCTCCAGCTCCTGGACTCTGGCACTCCTCCTGCCTGGCCCCCTGCGCCTCCTCCTTCTCTGTGGCCTCCAGCTCCTCACGTTTTGTGTCCAGGAGCACCTGTGTGTTGTTTGTCTCCACGCCAATCCCTTTGGAGTGGATGGGATGTGGGGCAGCATTAGGGTCTCAGCCAAGGAAGGGAGGTGGGGGGCTGGGGGTGGGGCCGCCGGGCTCCCCTCTCCAGTAGCCCCGCCCTTAGACCCACAGGGGCTTCTCCCTGTCACTCACCCTTTTCCGGGTCTCCTTTCCCTTTCACCAGGTTCTGCAGCTGCTGTTTCTCCTGCTGAGTCCCACAGAAGAGCACCTGGGGTGAAGGCACTAGCTGAGGAGGCAGGTCTAGGGCCTTCCTGCCCCAGAGCCCGTGGCCCCTCTCTCACCTGGTCTCCCTCAGCTCCCTGATGGCGGCCTCCAGCAGGGCCTGCTGCCTTGGTGGCACCTGCAGCAGCTGGTCTATGGGCTGCTTCTGCCGCAGCATCCGCTGGTTCAGCTGCTCCTCCTTGGAGCCCAGGTGACTGCGGGCATCCAGGTGATCTTGTCGGCAGCTATGTGCATGTCCAGGTACCAGCAGATCGGCCCCAGGGAAGCCACTGGCACTGCACCTATTCGTCCTGCCCTGGCATCTGGGGGAGGTAGGACAGTGTCTGTGAGGACAGGCAGGAGGACCGACTACATCCCAGCCAGGAGATGCAGGGCTCAGACCCTCAGCCACAGGCCCCCATGGCATCTTTGTCCCAGAGCCTAGGAGTTGGGTCTCCCTATGCCTCGGACCCTGACTCCTACCTGGCAACTGCCAACTCCAGACCCCTCTGTGTAGTGTGGGCCAGTCAGTGCCACCACAGCCCTCAGTTAGGGCATTCTCACCTGTCCTTCCTCCCATCACCCAAGGCAGGCTCTTGGCCTCACAGGGGGTCTCACCAGCCCATTTCACAGACCAGGAAAGTCACAGCCCAGAAGGCTGAAGTGGTATGACCCAAAAATACCCTAGGGTGGAGGGGAGCTGATGGCCAGCAAATCCTGCACCCTCTCACAAAACTCTTGGTGTACAGCAACTTTTCGTGGGCTCGCAGTGAAGACATGTTGGAATGATAGGTGATAATTGGAGATGATAGGAGACTCGCCCAGCTCCAAGACTGGGAAATGTTACCCAGACCCCTTCCACTGTTGCTGAGACACAACTCAATCCTGGCCGGGCTCCCGGCCGGCCACCCCTCAGCCCTCAGACTCCAGGCGGCGCTGCGCCCGCTTCTCTCACCCCAGCTCAGTCCCCTCGGCCCCCACTCGCATCCGCAGTTGTTCTCCGGGTTCACCCGTTGTTCCTGGAACCTCCTGCCTCCACCTGGCCTTCGAAATGTTTTCAACGATGTGGCTGTTTAGGGGGCACCCAGAGGCCGGTAAACCTGAGAGGAAGCAGACAGTCAAGGACCCCAGACCTTCAACCGCACCCAAACTTCATGGTCCACAGCCCCGACTCTTGGTTCCTCCTGCTCATCTCGGGGGCTGCTCATTTCACACCACCATCTGCTGCTCCGGGCACCTTACTAAGTAGATTCTTTCCTGCTTTGGACCCACTGGAGCCCTCCTGGCAGTGCTGGCAGGGACACGAGGGACAACTAGAAACAAGCGTTCTATGTCCCGGCCCTAGAGCTCTCTGCATTTTCATGGTCGTACAATTCTGGGGAGTGGACAGCTGACCCCATTTCCTCTGGCTGCCCGCAGAGCAGGACACAGGTGCGGAGGGATGGGGGGACTCGCCCAGCTCCTGCTCCCAGCCTGTCTCCCCTGTCACAGTGCCCCATTCACAGGGCCCCTCCCTCAACACTCGAAGTCACTCCTCCCCGCCTTGCCCTCCTCAGACATCACAGGCTTCAAGCTCCTGGTGCTGTGCACCAGCCCAAATCACTCTCCCCTAAAGGATGACGCTCTGCCAGCAATCTTCCGTCTTTATCAGATACACTTGATGTTTTAAAATTCTGTTCTTTCAGCTCTTTCTGTCCCAAACAAGAGGGAAGGGGTGTTTTCGCACAGTTAGACCCACTGCTAGGAGGGACTGTGATGAGGGGTCTGGGAGTCGGGGACCCTGCTTTGACTCCCCAGTTCCTCAGTGCTGCCCTGAGATCCCACCCCCATCATTTCCTGAGCTGGGTGGGCCAGTGTACAGCCACCCAGTTCTTTGATCAGTGGGAACCCAGGAGATCCTATTCTGGTGGCAGGAGGAAACTGGGCCTGGAGAGAGGGTCTCTGGGGACTCCCATCCCAGAGTCCCGAGAGACCCTGTCGAGGGCAGAAGTTGCTGGAGGACAAGAATGCCTGAAAACTTGGCTGGAAATGGCCGGGGGCTTTATCCTGGGCCTCCTGGCCACACACTGACCATTGCAGAACCAGCGCATGGCCCAGTGTTGGCGGGTTAGCACCGACCTAGCACTTTTTCTTCCCATCTTTTCATGCTCTGCCGATTTCCAATGATCCCCTAGGGAAAGGGTCAACATGCGGAAGGTGCATTGGGGCCACTTCTCCCTTAAGCCTCCTTGAGAGAGGGTGTCCCGAGGGGCGCGGCCACGAGCATTTCTATAGGCAGGGATGTGGCCGTGGCCTCAGGACACTCTGGGTGATTCCTCCCTGCCTTGCCCTCCTCAGACATCACAGGCTTCAAACTCCTGGTGCCAAGCACCAGCCCAAATCATTCACCCCTAACAGATGACGCGGTGTCATGTGACTCTCCGCCTTTACAAGATATATCTGATGTTTTAAAATTCTGTTCTTCCTTCTCTTTCAGTCCTAACTTAGGGGGAAGAGTGTGGTCGCACGGTAAGAGGTTTTTGGCAGGAGGGTCTGTGGTGAGGGGTCTGCGCACCCAGGGACCCTACTTTGACTCCCCAGCGCCACTGAGGCAGCTCCTCAGCATTGCCCTGAGCTCCCACCCCCATTGTTTCCTGAGCTGGGGAGCCAGTGTTCAGCCACCCAGGTCTTTGGACAGCAGAAGCCCAGGAGGTGCTATTCTGGGGACAGGAACGGACAGGTCCTGGAGAGGGGCTCTCTGGGGACTCCCATCCCAGAGTCCCGGGAGACCCTGACCAGGACAGAGGCTGCTGGGGACAAAACTGCCGGAAGACTTGCTGGAAATGGGCCCGGGCTTGATCCTGTGGCCTCGGGGCCATACAGTGACCAGTGCAGGGCCAACGCAGGGCCTTTTCTTACCGTCCGTTGTGCTCTGCCAATTTCCAAAGATCCCCTAGAGATGACCCCTAGAGGTGACCCGTAGATGACCCGTAGAAGGGTCACCATCTGGAGGTGACCCCTAGATGACCCCTTGAACAGTCAACAGGGGGAAGGTGTGTTGGGGCCACTTCCCTCTCAAGCATCCTTGAGAGAGGGTGCCCCGAGGGGCGTGGCCACGAGCTTTTTTTATAGGTAGGGATGGGGGCGTGGCCTCGGGGCTGCAACCCCATTGGCCAGGGGGAAACCTAGAGCTCCCGGGGCAACCTCAGGATGAAGGCTGCACCAGCCTCTGCCCTGGTGGGCCTGACGGGCCTCCCCACCCCCACCCGGACCCTCGGGCACTGCCCCCTACCGACGATGGTGGCTTGGAACTCTGTGGGCCCCATGGTGGGCCAGGAGCACTGACCCTTTCGGTCTCCCATAGCTCAGTCCACGACTTTCTCATTCCCAGAGATCACGTCCCCCCGTGCCCAGGCTGAGCTGCAGCTGCCAGGATTAGCCCCTGAGCACCCCTAGGTCTGGCCTGGCTGCTGCTGTGGGAGCCCAGCGAGCCTGGCAGAGGGGCTGTCCTCGTTGCTGTCCTCACCGCCCCTCCCTCCCCAGGCCCCTCTCCTTTCTGTCCTTGGAGCCCCTGCCCTCCCTGCCCTTCCCCTCTCCTCTCCTGAAGCCTGCAGAGTTCTTGCTCCCACCATATCCGTTGTCCACGTTCGCTCTGTCCTTCTGTCTCTGCTTCCTCCCAGACTGGCAGCAGCCAGTTTGTGGGGCCTTTGAGGCCCCAGACCCAGTCAGTCCCTGACCAGTTCCCCGTGTTGCACAGAGACTTCCCTTTCTGAGCCCTGGAGGGCTCTTAATGACCCCACAGAATCTCCCCATCCCAGCTCTGCCCCTTTCTCTGAGACTCAGTCCATCCTATTGGGAGCTGGACACCAGACTTGGCCTTGGGGAAGCTGGACGCTTCTCTCATGTTGCTCCCAGCCTGTTCTGGAAATCCCTCTCAATACACACACTCCCAACTAGGGCCACTCAGCCTGGCCACGCTGCCCTCACGAGTCCTGCAGCCTGAAAGGAACCCCAACTCCCCCATATCGCCCGTGCCCACTATGGCACCCCCGAGTGCCCCTGTCCTCCCTTCCCTGAGCACATTCAGGCCCCAGTGGTCTGCGGCTGTCTCCTGTAGCTCTGACATCTCCCCCTCTCACATTCGCTGGGCTGAGAATCAAATCCATCTCTGATGGTGGGGCACAGTGTCACTGTGGGCTTGTGCTGTCTGGGGAGCTTGTGGGCAGTGAAGGGTTCCACACTGGGGTGAGGCTCTGGGCAGAAAAGGTCCATCCAGTCCTTGAGAGGCTTAGAAAATACCTGGAGGTTTGTAGGTCCTTATCCTGAAACATCGACTGGCCACTAGGGGTGGGAACTCACATAGCATTGGGGCAAGGTGGGGGGCTCTTCCTGGGGGGCACTGCAGAGGGGGTATAGATGGGATAGGCACCATGGGTGGGCAGTGACAGGCTCTGGACATGGTGAGACCCCATGGCACGGATTCCTCATCATCCAGAAGCACGAGCCATTCCTGGCAGGACCCGCCCCGCCCAATGGCACACACCCACACAGACTATGATGGATCCACTTATTGAAATAGTCGTGGTAACAGGATGGTGGTTGTCAGGGAGAGTGGCCCAGTCCTCCTCCTCTCTCTCCTCTGCCACCAATTTATGATTTCCTAAACTTCCCCAAGACATGCCTACCACTCAGTTGCTCTGACTTCTACTGTCTGATGCTACAGTAACTTATTAGTCCTTGTTTCTGGCAATTTTTCAGGTTTTACTGTTATTATTCAATCTCTATTATGTATAATAAAGTTTCTCTTTCTCCTCCTTCTTCCTCTCCCACTCTTTCTCTCTCTCTCTCTCTCTCTCTGTCTCTGTCTCTGTCTCTCTCTCTCTCTCTCTCTCTGAGCTTCTTAAAGTTTTCCATTAGCAACCTCTTTTTGTTAGGAAATTTTTTCCGTGGTCCCTGATTTTGAGGTATGTAAAATAAGGATACAAATATTTATTTGATAAATCATAAATAAATTTATTTGATTTTTTCTTTCTTTTTGGGTCACATCCAGCGATGCACAGGGGTTACTCCTGGCTCTGCACTTAGGAATTACTCCTGGCAATGCTCAAGGGACCATATGGGATGCTGGGAATTGAACCTGGGTTGGCCGCCTGAAAGGCAAACACCCTACCTGCTGTGCTATCGCTCCAGACCCCTACGTCATAAATAAATTTAAAGTAAAACAAGTATCTTTTAAGTTATGCAAACCCCGTGTGTAGTCTTGATCTACAGTTTAAGAAGCCAGGCCTGGTGCACACATAACCTGCTACCCTTATTTCTACACATATGTGAACAAAAGTGTGCACACATACATGCATACACATAGTCCATCTTCACTTTTACATACACGTGCACACACATAAAAATGCACACTTTTACACATGCACATACAGTACAATCCACACATCTATACACATGCATACACATACCATGTACATACAGTGCCATCCTCACGTCTACACACGAACATAAAAGTCAGATGTATGTTCTCACTGGTGCTGGGGGCCACCAGGGCCATCCCAGTGATGCTTGGGACCTCCAGGGCTGTAAATGGTGAAGTTCAGGAGGGGCCACGTGGGATAAATCCAGGGCTGGGTGTGTGCTTTGGTGACCCCTGTGACCATCTCCCCTTCCGCTCCCCCTGATTCCAGAGCTGGGGAAAATGGGGGTGAGGTTTACAGAAGTAGAACAGTTTCCCCACCACCCCAACCCTCCCCCCGCAGGATCTGCCCTCACATCTGCTTTAAGGAGACCCCATTCCAGCAGCAGCAGCAGCAGCCCCCAGGCCTGTCCCAAGCCCCGCCCAGCCCCCAGCAACTCCAAGTGAACAAGAGAAGACAGGCCAAGCATTAGGGATCCTGCAAGACAAAGGCGCCAACAGTTCCCCATCCCACCCCACCCCCATTCCCAGCATGTCCCTTATCACAGCATGCCTGGGGCCTGCTCCTCCCTGAGACTCCCGGGGTCTACTTCAGCCCCAAGATTGACAGCACAGATGACACTGCCCACTCACCTAGCGCAGGAGGAAGTAGTGGTTCTCGGGGACCGGGTTCTGGCAGAGCTCTATGACCAGGCTCTCCCCGCCCGCCTCCACCACCAAGCACCCCTCGGGCTGGTGGGTGTTGTAGAGGATCTCCTTCTGGGATGTATACTCGAAGAACTGCAAAGGAGCCGTCCGTGGGCAACGGTTACTGTCGGCCATGGAGGAATGGACGGACACCAGGAGGGATCAGAGCACAGAGGCCAGGCAGAGAGCCTGAGTGTCCAGTCTTGAGGGTCTGTGAGTGTCTGGCCAGAGTTCCCCAAGGCCCCCTTCTCATGCTCTGCTTCTTCCCTGAGTGTTTGAGACCCCACGCTGTCCCTACCCTTGAGCTGGCCAGAAAATGGACGGTCTCAGTAGCCGAGTGGGCAACTCTGAGGCCTGAGCTGCCCTTTCTCTTCTCTGGGCTTTTCTGCCTCTTCCCGGCAAACTTGAGGGAGTTTGATCCAAAGCAATGGCACTGTGGAATCACTAAAATGTCCTTTGCAGGCAGGAATTGCACTGCCAGGGAGAGGGCAGGCCTGGGTCACACAGGGAGACAGGGTGCTGGAATCCAGCTTCTCCGGCCAAGTAGGTGCCCTCCTGAGCCGACCCAGATCTGCAGGGTTTTCCTTTTTCTTCCTCTAACTGTAGGTATTGGTGCACAGTTAGTCATAACTGCACAAACGGGTTTCTCTGAGTCCTATCGGGCACTGCTTGCTTCATTTTCTATTTCCCAGATGTTCTACAATGTCTTGCCTGCACGGGAGAGCCTGGCAAGCTGCCCGTGATGTATTCCATATGCCAAACACAGTAACAATAAAGTCTCCAATGGAGACGTTACTGGGCCCGCTTGAGCAAATCGATGAACAACGGGAGGACCGTGACCGTGAGCTACAATGAGTCTGTATTACCTTTGCAGGCAGAGAATCAGTTCATCTCACCGCTCCAGAATTACATGGTGCAGGGCCAGAGGGATAATACAGTGGAGAGGGTGTTAGCCTTGCTGACCTGAGTTCAATCCCTGGCATCCCATATGGTCCCCTGAGCACTGCCAGGAGTGATTCCTGAGTGCAGAGCCAGGAGTAACCCCTGAGTATTGCAGGTGTGACTCAAAAACAAAAATAAAAACAAACAAAGAACTACATGATGTGAACCACCAGGAGGTCAAAAGGCACAATATTCCCAAAGAAGACATCTGAGCATGTATGGATCATGCAAGAGGAAACAATCAAATATAAACCATAAACATACAATGATGACAATTAGTTAAAACTAATTTTAACTTGTCAACACAAACTTGGCCAAGAGCATTGATTCATTCGAATGCCTAACAACCGGAATTGGACATTTACATTTGAATGATGTGGCTCACTGCCTGCAGTTTCTATCTTTGTTGTCTATGCACCAACATCTCATTATGATGAAAGAGAAATCGAGAAGTTCTACATGGAGCTAGAGAAGTTCTATAAAGAAGACCACACCTTCTACAAGATCATTGTGGGTGATTTTAATGCCAAGATAGGACCGAGAAGATCAGCTGAAGAACTTCACATCGGGACCCATGGCCTAGAATGGAACGAACAGGGTGAGAGACTGTCTGAGTTCATCATGTCGACCAAGACCATTCATGGTAACTCACAGTTCCAGAAGGCAGAATCTAAACGATGGACATGGGAGTCTCCCGGTGGACGATTCCACAACGAAATAGACCACATCATATTCAATCGACGGTTTTGCCTGACTGATGTCGCTGTTGTCCCAAAATTTCGAACGGGATCGGACCACCGTCTCCTTCGTGCAAAATTCTACTTCACAGAGCGGGGAGAAAGGGCTGCAAAGTTCAAAAAGAGAACTCCCAGAATGACCACCAACTGGGAACTCTTTGGTACTATTGCGGCAACATGGGAAGATGCCATTGTTGACAACATTGACGAGGAATACGATCGACTGGTTCAGCACCTCCATGAATGTGCGAGGAACGCCAAGAGAGAGATAGCCACAAAAAATCACCTATCTTCAAAAACTCTTGAGCTAATTCGCCAGCGTGGTTTGGCGCGTGCCTCAGGCAACCGCAAGCTAACGTCCAAGCTCCCAAAGCAGTGCAGAGATGCAATCAAGGAAGACCTCAAAGAGAAAAGAGCAGAAGTACTGGGAGATGCGGCAGGAGCCAGGAAAAGTATTCATAACGCCCGCCTGTCCTTCGCCAACTACAAGACCAAGATGACTGCCCTCCAATGTCCTGATGGATCCATCACATCCTCCAAAACGGCAATGGAGAAGATTATCTATGACTTCTACTCAAATCTCTTCGACAGCCATGTCCACTTGCCAACATACCAAATTCTACAGGATGGATATGTCGTTCCCAATGTTCTCCCTTCCGAAATCCGACACACCATTTCGTCGGTAAAGAAACAAACAGCACCCGGCCCAGACAAGGTCAGACCTGAACACCTGAAAAACCTGCCGTCAGTACTCATCAATACACTGGCTCGGCTCTTCACTCGCTACCTGTCTGAATGCAAGGTTCCATCCCAATGGAAAACCAGCAGGACCGTACTACTGTTCAAGAAGGGAGACATCCATGACATTGGCAACTATCGCCCGATCTGCCTATTGTCTGTCATCTACAAGTTGTTCACTCGAGTCATTCTAAATAGGATTGGCAGAACACTAGATGAAGGACAACCATGCGAGCAAGCCGGGTTCCGCAAAGGATTCAGCACCATCGACCATATCCACACGATAACCAAGCTCATTGAGGTTTCTCGGGAGTTCAAGATGCCGCTTTGTTTAACGTTCATTGATTTAAAGAAGACCTTTGATTCTGTTGAGACGGAAGCAGTCATTGAAGCCCTAGCCAATCAGGGCATTCAAGCCCAATACATCAGGATCCTCCATGAGCTGTATTGCGGATTCACTACCAGGATCTCACCATTCTACAAAGAAGTGATCGTTGATGTCAAGAGAGGGGTGCGGCAGGCTGATACCATTTCACCGAAACTCTTCAGTGCCACCCTCGAGAACATCATGCGACGACTGGAATGGGAAGGAATGGGAGTGAAGATAGATGGTCGGCAACTACACCACCTCCGCTTTGCTGATGACATTGTTTTAGTAACACCAAACATCAGCCAAGCAGCACAAATGCTGGCTGACTTTGACCGTGAGTGTGGAAAGGTAGGACTACAGCTGAATCTTACGAAGACAATGTTTATGAGAAACAGCCTCGTACCTGATGCCCTAATCGCTCTCAATGGAACGACCATCTCCGAATGCAACAGCTATGTGTACCTAGGTCGAGAGATCAACATGACAAATGACCTGGCACCCGAGCTGCGCAGGAGGAAGAGAGCGGCTTGGAACGCCTTCAAGAACGTCGAAGAAATAGCTAAGAGGATGAAGAACCTCCAGCTCTGGGCACATCTCTTTGATTCCACTGTTCTTCCTGCATTAACATATGCCTCAGAGACCTGGGCTCTACGCAAACAGGATGAGAACTCTATTCAGGTCTCCCAAAGAAGAATAGAAAGAGCTATGCTTGGAATATCACGTTTCACTCAAATGAGAGAAAGAATCCGGAGTTCCGACATCCGTCGACGATCAAGAATCAGGGACACTGTCTCATTTGCCAAGGTGTCAAAAATCAGATGGGCTGGTCACATAATGAGGTTTAAAGACGACCACTGGACTAGAGCTGTTACCGACTGGATTCCACAGGATGTCAAAAGACCGCGTGGCCGCCCACCTACCAGATGGTCAGACTTCTTCGTCAAGATCATGAACAATCGGTTTGAAGCCCTTCATGTTCCTGGAGCGAACAGATGCCATTGGGCTACACTAGCACGCGACAGGGACAAATGGAGACGTTACTGGCGCCCGCTCGAGCAAATCGCCGACTAACGGGAAGTTAAGTGATTAAGTGATTAAGTTAAAACACAGAATCCAGAGTCTGTGCATAGAGGAAAGAGGGACAAGAAACTCACCTTCATCCTAAGGCGGTTTCTCCAGGTCCTCTCGGGCACACTTGCTTCACTTTCTAGTTCTCAAATATTGTACAATGAGTCTCTATTACCTTTACAAATTGAAGAGGTCAAATATTCACTTTTTAAAAAACACACATAGAGGTGCTGAAAGTAGATAAAGGACCAAACATAATGGCCTCTCAGTATCTGTATTGCAAACCATAATGCCCAAAAGTAGAGAGAGAGTAAGAAAGAAATTGTCTGCCATAGAGGCAGGGGATGGGGGTGGCAGGAGGGACACTGGGAACATTGGTGGTGGAAAATGAGCACTGGTGGAGGGATGGGTGTCTGATCATTGTATGACTGAAACTCAATCATGAAAGCCCTGTAACTGAATACCACAGTGATTCAACAAAAAAAAATTAAAATTAAAAAACAACAACACACACACAGGGTTCCCCGTTGCCCAGCTCCAGCCTGGGGAGACCCAGTGCACCTCGATGGTCATGAAGCGCCTAGGACATGATGGGAGCCCCAAACCCCAGCCCTGTGGGCATCCCTGGACACACAGCACTTCTTCAATGGGACAGATTGAGGAAGGGTGGCTGAGGTAGACACGCATGCAAAGCCAAGAGACGGGGCTGGGATGAGATGAGATAGCGCACATATGCATGACCCATCCCCGGCACCACACACACACACACACACACACACACACACACACACACATACATACTCTGTGTTGAAGAGATAGCTCAATGGTCAAGAGCACATACAGGAGGCCCAGGTCCGAGTCCCGGCACGGCAGGGAACCCCCAGCACTGAGTCAAGGGTAGAACCCAAGCACCTCCAGGTGGGGGTCATAAGTAAACAGGAACCAGAGAGCTCGTGCAAAGGGCAGGGCGCTTGCCTGGCAGGTAGCCACCCTGCCCTGGTCCCTGCCACCTCATTTGGTTCCCAGAAAAAAAATCACCAGGCATGATCCCTGAGTGCAGAGCCAGGAAGAGGCCCTGGCGACCATGGCATGGGGCCTGACCTCCCCTCCACGACAGAAATACCCACGATCTGAAGAACATGCAGTGGCTGGAGGTAGCTGAAACCCAGCCCTGATTTTCCTAGAAGCAACAAGCTCAGGGTCCCCCAACCGGGGGTGGGCAGCATGAGCTGCTGGGTGTGATTCTCAAGGCCGGGTGGGCATCAAGAGACATCAGCAGAGGGTCATCACAACCATGGCGGAATCAAGCAGTCCCCCACTGGCCTCACCAAGGCCCACCACAGCTTCTGCCTCCGGAAGTGGATGTGCGGGCATGGAGGGTGGAGGGAGGAGGGAGGAGGAAGGGGGGGTTGGTTCTGAGGAGGCCTGCAGGGGTGAAGGCAGAAGGGGCGGGCGGGAGGAGCTCACCAGGCGTGCGTGGGGGTTGCGGTGGTAGAAGAGCTCCTTGAACTCATCCAGCCACACTTCGGCAGCGCGGACACTGTTGGCCAGAGCCTTTTTGCGTGAGTAGGGAGCTTGCTTGGGGAAGACGTGGCCGACGTGTGAGCAGGGGTGCGTCTCCAGGGTCCCACCGCACTGCCAGATCTGCAGGGCAGAGGAGTGGCTGGGTGAGGTGAGCGGGTCCATCGGCACGGCTGTCCCTTGAGTACAGAGCCCGGGCACCAAGCATCACCCAAAGAGACACTGCCGAGACCGCACCCTCCAGGGCATGAAACAGGCGCCCCCCCCCACCACACTCCTCACCCCACTGCCCATCCCCGCCTCACCCACCCCCATGCACACGTGGGCTCCAGAACGTAGCCAAAGAACAAGGGAGCGGCCCCAAGATCTAGCCACCAGAACCAAGACCACAAGCCCATTCACTGCTTGCTCATGCGCGGGGCTCACAGGGCCCAGAGTGGGCCCGGCCAGGAGCCCGTGGGTGGGTGACAGTCCACACGGGCGGATTACCTGATCTCCTAGCCAGAGAAGAGAGGAAAGCAGCTAGGAAGGAGAGAAGTTGGGAAGGGAGAAAGAGGAACTGCCAGACACAGGAAGAGCAGCCTGGCACCTGGAGGAGAGGCAGAAAGACCTTTAAAAGCGCACCTCAAAACCCAACAAGGTAGACTCATGCAAGGGCAAGAGAGGTGTGAACCACCACACCCCACCACTGGCCCCCAGGATGAACCATCCAGAAAAGCAGCTGAAGCGCTGAAGACACAGTACAATGGGGTTGGGCACCTGCCTTGCATGTACCTGACCCAGGTTCAGTTTCTGGCAGCTCCGATGGTCCCCTGAGCACCGCCAGGAGTGAGCCCTGTGTTTGGGTTTCAACCAAATTCAAAAAGAAAATTTTTTTTGAAACAAAAAAGACCCAAAAGGACAGTAGCTTACGATGGGAGAAGGAAAGCCCTGCGTGGAAGATAAACTTTCTATTTGGTTCTCTCTTTATGCAAAGCTGGGGTGTTCTATTACTTAAAAAAAAAATTTCAGGGGCCAGAACACTAGTACAGTGAGTAGAGCATACTGCCTGGCATGGGGCCAACCCAGGTTCAATCCCCGGCATCCCATATGGTCCCCCGAGCACAGATAGGAGTCATCTCTGAGGGTAGAGCCCGGCATAACCTCTGAGCCCCACTGTGTGTGGCCCCAAAACAAAACAAGCAATCAGAAAAGATGAAAAAAATTCTCACAAAAATTAAACAGAGGGGCTGGAGAGATAGCACAGTGGGTAGGGCGTTTGCCTTGCACGGGGCTGACCCAAGTTTGATTCCCAGCATCCCCCAAGCACCGCCAGGAGTAATTTCTGAGCACAGCGCCAGGAGGAACTCCTGAGCATCGCAGGGTGTGACCCAAAAAGCCAAAAAAAAATTAATTAAACAGAAATTTTTAACATCATCAAAAAGCACGACCAATGGCATATGGTCTTGAAATGTAATATGCCAGACACAAGTTCTTTGGGAATCCCACGGAAATGGTGGGGGTTCTCACAGAACTGTCACTCGGGGATTCTGAGGGCAGAGGGCGGCCTCAGGGGGTTCACTCGTTTAGAATGTGACTCTTGCTCCGGCCTGCACGTCCAGCCACTGAACCTGACCCCTTTAACAAGCTCTCCCGAGAATCCTTCTCGGTGTCAGACTCTGAATGTCACCCTGCTATCTACCTACAGAGGCGACTTCCTAAAGACTCAGCAAGCCCGGCGACCAAAGGTGGACCAGGAGGCAGGATGCTGTGTCTGGGGCCAACCTCGGCCCAGGGCAGCAGAGGGAAAGAAAAGAATCAGGGGACCTAGGAGGTTCCTTCCCTGCCTCCTGCTTTTCTAGTTAAAAGCACGTTCTGTGAGAAGGTCAGATGAGAGAAGCACATATATAGGCTGTCCACGTGTCCACTCTCAGGACACTGGACAAAAGGCCAAGGCGGGGGAAAGCCCAACAGGTTTTCATGAAATCCAGAGAGACAGAGGCATGGGGGGAGAGAGAGAGAGAGAGAGAGAGAGAGAGAGAGAGACAGACAGACAGACAGACAGCCATGCACGGCTACAGAAAGAGACAGAGACAGACACAGAGCCACAAGAGAGCGACAGAAGAGGCTAAACACGCACAAGGGGAGACTAGAACACTTACCCGAAAGGAGAATTCGAGGTTTTCTCCGCCCCAAACTTCCATTCCTGTATCATAAGACCCCAGATACTGAAAATATTTCTTACTCACAGCAAACAGCCCACCAGCCATTGTCGGGGACCTGGAAGAGTTGCAACACCTGCGTCTCAGTGCCGGCCGCAGGAACCCTTACCCAGGCCTGATCTGCCTTCATCAGTCTGGGAGCACTGGTGGTGGGGGGGCTCTGCTGGGAGTCCTAGCTGGGGAAGCTCCCAGACCCCTCCAAATAATCACAGAACTGGTGTGATGCATGTGCTCTCGAGGGGTCAAGGGCAGGGACAGCTGTTTCCAGGGCGGAGAGGGTACAGGCCCGGGGCGTGTCCAGTACAGAGGAATGAACGGTGCTGGGAAGGCCTCAGCATGGGCAAAGTCTAAGCATGAGAGGACCCCGGCAGCTGCAGATGGACCCGGAGAGAGGGCGGAGAGAGCACATGGCTGGGAGGGTGGCGGGGTGGGCGGTGGTGGTGGTCTCACAGCAGAGCCCAGGCACTCACAGATGCAGCTGGGGGCTGCTGGAGGCCATGAAAGATGATTCTAGCACATTTCCCTGAAGCCCTCGATTCTGGCATCTTCCCCGGCCCCCAGAGGTGGCTGAGGTCGAAAGCTGGAAGGGAAGCACCCCAGAGTGCAGATGTGGGTGTGGGAAACTGGTGGCAGCCGGGTCCCTGCGGTGGCACTGGGGGGGGCCTCCCAGCAATGCAGGCTCAGAGTACACGGGGAAAGGCCAGTGGGACTCCTTGGTGGGGGATGGAAGAACAGGAGGGAGGGAAGACCAAGGAAGGGAGAGAAGAGAGAGAAAAGGGAGGGAGAGAAGGAGGGAAGGAGAGAAGGAGGGAGGGAGAGAGAGAGGGAGGGAGAGAGAGACGGAGGAAGGAAGGAAGGAAGGAAGGAAGGAAGGAAGGAAGGAAGGAAGATGGAGGGAGGGAGGGAGGGAGGGAGGGAGGGAGGGAGGGAGCTAGGGAGGGAGGGAGGGAAGGAAGGAAGGGAGGAAGGGAGGAAGGAAGGAAGGAAGGAAGGAAGGAAGGAAGGAAGGAAGGAAGGAGGGAAGGAGGGAAGGAGGGAAAAGGTAGGGAGAGTGGGAGGGAGGGAGGGAAGGAAGGAAGGAAGGAAGGAAGGAAGGAAGGAAGGAAGGAAGGAAGGGAAAGAAGGAAGGAAGGAAGGAAGGAAGGAAGGAAGGAAGGAAGGAAGGAAGGAAGGGGAGGGAAGGAGGGAAGGAGGGAAAAGGGAGGGAGGGAAGGAGGGAGGGAGGGAGTGAAAGAGGGAAAAGGGAGGGAAGAAGGAAGGAAGGAAGGAAGGAAGGAAGGAAGGAAGGAGGGAAAAGGGAGGGAGGGAGGGAAAGAAGGAAGGAAGGAAGGAAGGAGGGAAGGAGGGAAAAGGGAGGGAGGGAGGGAGGGAGGGAGGGAGTGAAAGAGGGAAAAGGGAGGGAGGGAGTGAGTGAAAGAGGGAAAAGGGAGGGAGGAAGGAAGGAAGGAAGGAAGGAAGGAAGGAAGGAAGGAAGGAAGGAAAGAAGGAGGGAAGGAGGGAAAAGGGAGGGAGGGAGGTAGGAAGGGAGTAAGGGAGGGAGGGAGGAAAGAAGGAAGAGGGAGGGAAAGAGGGAAAAGGGAAGGAGGGAGGGAGGAAGGGAGGAAGGGAGGGAGGGAGGGAGGGAGGAAGGGAGGAGGGAAGGAGGGAGGAGGGAAGGAGGGAAAGAAGGAAGGAAGGAAGGGGAAGGAAGGAAGGAAGGAAGGAAGGAAGGAAGGAAGGAAGGAAGGAGAAGGAAGGAAGGAAGGAAGGAAGGAAGGAAGGAAGGAAGGAAGGAAGGAAGGGGAAGGAAGGAAGGAAGGAAGGAAGGAAGGAAGGAAGGAAGGAAGGAAGGGGAAGGAAGGAAGGAAGGAAGGAAGGAAGGAAGGAAGGAAGGAAGGAAGGAAGGAGAAGGAAGGAAGGAAGGAAGGAAGGAGAAGGAAGGAAGGAAGGAAGGAAGGAAGGAAGGAAGGAGGGAAGGAAGGAAGGAAGGAAGGAGGGAAGGAGGAAAAAGGGAGGGAGGGAGGTAGGAAAGAAGGAAGAGGGAGGGAAAGAGGGAAAAGGGAGGGAGGGAGGGAGGGAGGGAGGGAGGAAGGGAGGAAGGGAGGGAGGGAGGGAGGGAGGGAGGGAGGGAGGAAGGGAGGAGGGAAGGAGGGAGGAGGGAAGGAGGGAAAGAAGGAAGGAAGGAAGGGGAAGGAAGGAAGGAAGGAAGGAAGGAAGGAAGGAAGGAAGGAAGGAAGGAGAGAAGGAGGAAAAAGGGAGGGAGGGAGGTAGGAAAGAAGGAAGAGGGAGGGAAAGAGGGAAAAGGGAGGGGGAGAGAGGGAGGGAGGGAGGGAAGGAAGGAAGGAAGGAAGGAAGGAAGGAAGGAAGGAAGGAGCGAGAGAAGGAGGGAGGAGGGCAGGAGGGGTGCCAGCATGAGAGCACTTTCACATGGCTTTAGGGTATAAGACTAGGGAACAGGGTGACTGAAACCTGCAAGAAAGCTGAGATGATGTGTGGAGTTCATGCACAATTCAATCAGCTAATCAGTGGCTGAATAAATAGCAGTACTCCTACATTAAAAACAAAACTGAGATGAGACTGTGGGAGGGGGCAGGCAACTGACCATGAAGCTGGTGCATTTGTCCATGTGTGTGGGTGTGTGCACATGTCTTCATATGTGTGCACTGGGGGAGGGGGTTGGGGGGGGAGGGAGTATGTCTCGACATCACAGGCTGCATCTGTGACCTGACACATGATCCCTCCTCCTCTGCCTCAGTCTCTAAATCTGCTGTGTGAGGAGCAATGCCAGCGGCCCCCCAGTGGCCACTCCAGCAATCCGGGTGTCACCCTCAATCCGTCCTTTTTCCCAGATGTCAATCAGGTTCTCCAAATCCCCCCACCGCCCCGGAGCCCCCACCCCCAAGTCTCAGCCTCCGTCTTCTCCTGCGACCGCATTTCTGACGGGGGAGTCTGCAGAGCCTCCTAACACATGCCTGGTCCCTGCACCCCATCCTGTGCCCACCAGCTCCCTCACCACGAGGCACCAGGAGTAATTCCTGAGTGCAGAGCCAGGAGTAACCCCGAGCCTCAGCAAGTGTGGCCCGAAAACTAAGCCAAACAAATGAAAAAGAACGCGAGCAGCCGGGCTCAGACCCAGGCTCACCCACTGACCAACGCTGGCTCTCGGCCGCCCTCACCCTGCGCCCTCACCCATCCCCTAACTGGCTTCAGTCCCACAGAGGCCTGCCACTAAGTGCTCAGAGTCGTCACCATGGAGTCGCCACCTGACCCAGAACCCCACGCCCACTTGGACAGCCGGAAGTGGCAGCCAGCCACCTCGGGCCCTAGAGACTGGCACCAGTCCAGGGGTCAGGGCACCTGTGATATCAGTCCTCCCGGGTGCATGGCACACAACTCCTGGAAGGCGGACACACCCACCGGAGGTGAAGGGGCCAACAAAACCGGCCACGTTGACACAAGGCAGAATTATGGGTTCCCAAGGCAAACATCTCGGGACCGGCAAGAAGGCAAACGCGAAGGGACAAAGCGTGGTGGCCTCATTCGCGTGAGGCGTCTGGAAGGGGGAAAGTTTTTGTGGGGGTGTGTTAGAGGCCATGGAGCCGTTAGGGGCTGGGGTTGACACACACCGCCTGACGGTTGGAGAGATTCTGCGAGGTCGAGGGGAAAGCGCGCTTGAGTCTCCCAAGTTATATATTTAAGAACGGTCAGAGCAGTACATTTTAGGATACATACTTCACCCTATTTTTATTTATCTTGTTTTGACTTTGGCTTTGGCTTTGGGACCACACCCGGCAATGCTCGGGAGCAACTTCTGGCTCTGCACTCAGGAATCACTCCTGGCAGTGCTCGGGAAACCATAACAGGGTGCCTGGGGGATCGAACCCAGGACAAACTCCTGCAAGGCAAGCGCCCTACCCACTGAACTCTCTCTCCAGCCCCCTCACCTTTGTTTTTAAATAAACAAAATAGGCCAATGAATATGAACCCCACACTTAGAGCGGGGTGGGTGTAGAGTAAAAAATAATCAGCAGATGCTTTAGAACAAAACCAGGTGGGGCCCCAGCGAAGCATCCCTGCCCTCCCCCCGGGCGTCTGCTGCAGTTGTTGGGGGGGGGGGTGTTACGCTCCCAGCCAGTCCTGACCTGATGACAACGATGGGGGACCGCATCCGCTTCCGCTCCCGCTCAGGGACCACGTGCCACGTGAACACCAGCCGCCAGTCAAAGCCACCGATCTGAGGCTCTCCGGAGTTGCCCAGGTACTCAAAAGTGTTCCAGTCAATAACGTCGATCACGGGGCACACCACCGCCGTCTCCTCCTCCCCGATCCTGCAGTGACCACACACACACACACACACACACACACACACACACACGCACACATACGCACACCACCCAGATGTGGCCAGGACCGGGGTGACCAGGAACAGCCCCCCCATCCAAGCCGTGCTCGCTCCCACTCCACTCAGGGCCAGTGTGTGCCCTCAGGTCCCCTGCTTCTGGACCCTGCATGGCATCGGTCCCCAATGCCACCCTCCAGCCTGGGATTCAGAGGGAGAGCGAGACACGATGATGGCTCTGCTCTCAGCCCCTGGCACTGGCCTGGGCCCCTGGGAGTCCAGCTGCCGGGACCCTCTTTGAAGCTGGGGAAGAGAAAGAAGCCATGAAGGGAGCCAGAGTGGGTGAGGACAGAGATGGGGAGGGCAGAGAGCAGCAGGGTGAGGCTGGGGGCCAGATGATGGACACCCACGCCTGGGAGAGGAGACAGTGGGTGCGTGTGCTCCAGAGGCCAGCTGCGCAGACCCTGAACCCCTCCCCCCGCATCCTTGTCCACGCCACATGGGGGCACAGCCCACCCGGAGGAATCTGGGGGTAGCTGACAATAGTGATGCAGCATCAGGAGGGAGGAAGTGGAGGGAGTAAGGTGGGTCTGGGGGAAGGGCAGCCTGGAGTGGTTCCCCTCCCCCCTGCATTTAAAACCCTTTCAAACAATGATACTTAAAAGCATAGTTTAAGACTACAGGGGTAAGAAGATAAAAAATAACCCAGGCGAGGGCCATCTGCTTCCTGTCCATGATTCTGCTCATGGTTTCCTAGTGACGCTAAGGAAGGTGGGGGCCAGAGACACAGGACCCCAGGGAAGGTGCCTGCCCGACAGGTGGCTGCCCTGGTTCAATCCCCGGCACCCCATGTGGTCCCCTGAACACCACCAGGAGTGATCCCTGAGCAGAGCCAAGAGTAAGCCCTGAGCACTCACGGGTAAGCCCCTTCACACACACAACTCCCCCCCCCAAAAAAATACAGGGGCTGGAGCCATAACACAGTGGGTAGGGCATTGCCTTCCACGCGGCTGACCCGGGTTTGATTCCCAGCATCCCATAGAATCCCCTGAGCACCACCAGGAATAATTCCTGAGTGCATGAGCCTGGAGTGACCCCCTGTGATTGCCGGTTGCGACCCATAAAAGCAAAAAATAAATAATAAATAAATACATAAGAGAAATTACGGTGAATCACCATTTCTGTGGGTCCCTTCAGGCTTGAGGAGCCCCAGGCAACACAGGTACTGGATGACCTGGGAAAGTCAGCCCAGCATGAAGGAAAGACGACCAAAATGTGCTGCCTAGGGCTGTGATCTGATAAGATCCACACCATCCTGTTCTTGGCCTCTCTGCCCATGGCAGCACTTTTCGACTCAGGCACCTGACCAGCGGCAGTAAAAGCAACTCCCCTGCACCAGTAAGCCGTGGGTACAGCAGCGCCTGATGCCCTCGAAGGCTCCCAGACCAGGGTCCCTGATCATGTGACCAGGGATGAAGCCGTGGCCTGAGACTGGGGGACGGGGCACCCAGGCCGAGCCCGAGGCCCACGGAGCTGGGTCTCCCGTGTTCCCACTGGGCACCGCCCACGCACCTCTGCAGCTGCGGCTCCAGCCAGCCCTCGTGGCACTCGCAGTGGCAGTCCAGGAAGGTGAGGGTGTCGCCCTTGGCCCCCGAAGCCCTGAGTAACCGGGCGCGCACCAGGCCCTCCCTCTTGGTGGCGCGGATGAGGTGCACCTTGGGCAGGTGGGCTTCCAGGCGCTCCTTCAGGTGCTCTGGGGAGGAGAATGGGGCAGCCGGCTCACTCCCGCCATGCCCGGGCAAGGGAAGGCTGGGATGGAGAACTCTAGAACCACCAGCAACGTTCCCACGTGCCCCCCTTGGACCCAGACGCCCAGGTCTCAGGACTGTCAGGACTTGGTGCCCAGCTGGCTCTATCGGCATCGCCTCACGCTCACCTGCCCTGCACTCTGTCATGGGCAACGCTGAATGACCCCGAATACTCTCTCCACGATTTCCAGCCGAGTACATGGCCACCACCCCAAAGACATCAGTCCCCCAGGTTAAGATGTGTGATCCCAACGCCCCACCTGGTCCTCTGAGCACACCAGGAGTGAGCCCTGAGCACAGTGCCAGGAGCAAGCCCGGAGAACCGCCCAGCGGCCCCCAGAACAAACAAGCGAGACTACAGTCCTGAGCGTCCCCTGCAGCCAGGTGTGGCCAGGTGACTGTTCTTCTGCAGGGTGGGAGGTGAGACCCCCTACTAGGTGCTGCCCAAGTCCCCTGGACACCCTTCAGTACAGGTGGGAGTGAGAGAGAGAGGGGAGGGGCAAGGCTGGGGCATCCCAGGGAGCACAGCACCCCAAAGAAGGCGAGTGTTCACCCCTGTCCCCACCCCTGGCCCCCACACCTGCCTCCACACCTGCCCTCACACCCTCCCTCACAGTTGGCCCCCAACACCTCTCCCCCACCTCTGTCCCCAAGACCTCTCTCTCACACCCACCCCCCAACACCTGCCCTCTACACCTGTTCCCCCATGCCTATAGCCCATACCTATCCCCCACACCTGTCCCCCACACCTGCTCCCACACCTGCCCTCTACAGCCATACCCCAACTGCACGGAGACGTTCCCTGTTGTCTCCTGTAAATCACTGTTATCTAGAGCCTCCCAGAGAACAGCCCAGCACAGCCTTCAATCAGAACCCGTCCACAGCGAGAACCAGACAGAGCTCAGAGGCAAGAGCAGGGGAGGGGAGGATGGGGGTCAAGGGAGGGCGGGGTGGGGGGAGGGGAGGCCAGGGGAGGGAAGAGGGGAGGCCGCGCACCTCTATCGCTGTAGTCATCCACCAGGATGACCTCCTCCAGCAGGATGTCTGGGGACGTCTCAAGGACACAGTAAACGTTGCGAATTAGGGTTGACCAAGCTTCGTTATAAAACGCGATGATCACGGACGTCGTTGGCAGACTTTCATAATTGTACTTCTGCTCTCTGCACCTGCAGAAGCAACACAGCCTCAGGGACGGGGAACACCCTGCACCGGGGCATCCCAGGCCTGGCACGGTGCTTTGAAGGACCTCTGAAGGGAACGTCAGTCATGGTTGAGACCTGCCATAGAATTTGGTCGCATCTTCTAGAAATGCTTTGCCCTGGAGCCTCCTGGAAGCCTCGGTAGCTCCCAAGAAAGGTTGTACAACGACACCCAAAAAGCCTGAAGTCACTCTGGTAAGGGCAGGCTGGGTCTCCCTATAAGTCGTACTGTTGACATGGCCTCCAGGGCCAGATGGCCCAATGATGAACCTGGCTCAGATCCAATGCTACAGGGCCATTCCTGGGCCGGGATGGGATCCCCCAGAGCCAAACTTGATGGTGCCCAGGAGGCAGGCAGTGTCCAAGGAGGCACTTGGGTCTTTTCACACGGTCCCCTGACCCTGAGCTCTCTCCCTGCTCTGAGGTTGTGTATTTAAGCTGGGCAGCAACGTTCACAGTTTTGCCACCCAAAACCTAGGCAGGCTCCAAAGACAGGAAGACGGTTCCATCCTCAGGCTGTGCAGGTTTCACCTCTGTCCACTCCCACTTGAACCCCACTGCCCAGCTTCTACTCAGCTCTCTCCTCCTCTGCCTGGCACCCTCCCTGCCCTCCTTCCAGAACCACTTGGAAAAATCCCTGTGTGGAGAACACCTGTCTGGGGTGTCCGCTCCCTCCGACCGTCTCCCGTTCCTGCATACCACAAACTCATGTACCCTCCACTCATCCCCTCCTCCCACGCCCCAAGTCTCCTCACAGACACGTTTGACTCATGCGAGGCTTGGGGCTGGGGCACAAGAATGCTAGGGACACTGGTGGACACCACGGGGCAGCCTTGTGGGGAGAGGAGGTTCGGGAACACGTATGTCTGGCTGAGAATCAAATCCATCTCTGATGGTGGGGCACAGGGTCACTGTGGGCTTGTGCTGTCTGGGGAGCCTGTGGGCAGTGAAGGGTTCCACACTGGGGTGAGGCTCTGGGCAGAGAAATTCCATCCAGTCCTTGAGAGGTTTGGGAAATACCTGGAGGTTTGCAGGTCCTTTACCTGAGGCATGATCTGGCCACTAGGGGGCCTGGCACCCACGAAGCATTGGGGGCAAGGTTGGGGCTCTTCCCGGTGGACACTGCAGCGGGGGTGTAGACGCAACAGGCACCATGGGCATGTCATGTCAGGTTCTGATCCATGGTGAGACCCCCACAGGACAGCTCATGCTTCATCAAGAAGCATGAGCCGTTCCCTGGCAGGACCCGCCCCACCCAATGCCACACACCCACACAGGCTGGGATGCATCCATTTGTAGAAACAATCTTGGAAACAGGACAGTGGCTGTCAGGGAGACTGATTCAGCCCTCTTCCCTCTCTCTCCTCTGCCACCAATTCATGATCCCCTAAACCGTCCCAGGTAGTGCCTAGAACTCAGTTGCTGACTGTTCCAGCCTCCATCCTTTTCAGGACTTCCTTTCCCAGAATAGAAAAAGTGCACTGGAGGAGGGGGAGCTCTCGGCTCAGACTTTTGCTTGGTCTGTAGCCCATGATTCTGTCTGCCAAGCCTAACGGGAGGGAACCAAGCAGGCAACAAGAGGCAGAAGCGAAAAACTAGGCAGGACCTCTGAGAGACCCACTCTAGGAGGTGGAGAAGATGGATGAGTCAGGAATCACCGAATTTGACAAGAATCAAATGTGAGGTTTGCTCTGACAAAATGGTGACCAGAACCAAATGGCAACCGGCTGAGTGGATAGCAACATTCCTGGAGTCAGAGATCACCTTGTTCCAGGTGAGGAAGACAAGACGTATCGCCCACCTGGTGACAGGAAGCCACCAGCTTCATTCCAGGATCCTTACCATTGACCCACGAAGAGATGACTCGGAGCAGACCAAGACAACTCCAAAGGCCCCTTCATCTAACCCAGGGGGCGGGTGTACCATTGCCTCACCTGAGGTTCGGAGGGTCCACCCGGGAGCGCCCCCAGCAAGCTACTCCTATTTCCTTAACTTTATTTATATGTCTCTGTCCCTCTGTATGACCCGGACGGGGTTCCCAAATCTCTCACCGAGGAAGAGAGTGAGAGCAGTTTGCCCGAGCAGGAATGGAAGAGGCTCACGGGAACGCTCAAACAATGGAGCTTAGAAACTGGAGTCACTACTGTGGGAGCACCTGAGAGCAGTAGGCACCACTGTTTGTTAGATGAAAGTTGTTACTGCAGAATCGAGGTAGCCTGTTAACAACCTACATAATTATGCTCTGACCTGCTAATGCCCGTTTGGGGGTAGCTGGATAGAGCCTGCACACATGGAATACACTGGGATGCTTCTGGCAAACTCTCGGGTGCCACCTGTGTCTGGGTGAGACTCTGTCAGATTCTAAGAGGAAAAACTCCCAAGACAGTCGTTCAATGGGAGAACAGCTCTCACCACCGGCAAGCGTGGATAGGGGAGAGCCTCTGATCCCCACAGTCTCTCAGCTCCCCAAACCTCAAGGCAAACCTGACTTGGTGTTTCCAGAGCCCAGGGACCCAGAGGCAGGACACGGGGAGCTAAGCCCAGAGCCCCATAGAGGCTGCGAGAGGGTGTGCAGGACATGTGTGAGGTGTGCAGAACCGTGAGAGTGAATGGGCGACCCCAGGCCCATGGTGCAGGTAGAGGGGCAGGGCTATGAACTGGGCACCGAAGGGTAAACCAGGAGCTGCCTGTGCCTGCCCTGGGCTGCCTTACCAGGAGTGTGACTCCCAGTAGAAATGTGACTGGCAGGAAGGGGCATGGCTGACCAAATTCCTGGAAATGACTGGAACAGGATGGCTCTTCCTTCTGAGGCTTTGCCATCTGGTCTGACACATGGATCTGGACACAATTCTTGTCACCAGTAGAGTGTCACTCAGCCAAGGCTGTCCCACCAGGTCCAGGCGTGCAGGAACAAAGAGGAGTCAGGGTCTGGTTCTCTATTTCATGGGGTCTGACCGTGCTGTGATGGTGGCAGTGGGACTTGTATTAGGGAACCTGATGGTCCACACAGAAGTGGGGCGCTATTCTCCTGGATCAGCTCTGTACAGACTCGGGGACACTAGAAACATGTTCCATCCACGGCCCCATCCTGCTCCACTGAAAAACACTGTCTTCCTTCTAGGGTGGGTGCCATCCAGGGGGAGCCTGGCTGAGGGGACAGCACCTTGGACCCACCTGCTGCAGGAGCACTTTCAAGTGCTCATCCTGAGAAACCTGATGTGGCCACTAGGGGGCAAAGTGGGGTCTGTCCCTGGTGCCACTGCAGAGGGGAATGGGGAAACAGGCACCAGGGGCAGGGGAGGCCACGGAGGTGCTGCAGTGGAAGGCAGGGCTCTGGGTGCTGCATCCTGCCCTCCCTCCTGGGGACGCATCCGTGATTGAGACCTTCAACCCTTGGGGTGGACTCTCCTGGGGTCATTGACAGGCTTCACTCAGGGGCAGGCAGGTGACGCGTCTTGGCATGGTGACATGGCCGAGGCTTCCCACAATCTAGAAGCAATTGTCAACTACTGGCCAGACCTGCCCCGCCCAGTGACACACACACCCACACAGGCCTGGGATAGGTCCATTTATTGCAACAATCGTGAAAATCAGACAGTGGCAGTCAGGGAGAAAGCCCGCCTTCCTCCTTCCCTCTTCTCAGCCAGCAATACAAAGTCCCCAAACAGCCCCAAAGAGTGTGTAGAATCCGGTGACTGGATGGTACCAGCGGCCAAGCTTCAGGGCTGTCATGCGCAGAAACAGGACCCCACAATGGGGAGGGGAGAGCTGAGTTGTAACTTCTGACCTCCAAATCATTGTTTGCTAGTGCTGGCGGGATATAACTGCCATCCTGATCCCTCTGACCTTGTGGAGGGGGACATCTCGGCCCCTCTAATACCTGGGGTCTAGTGTAAGGGGACACATCGGCACCCCCCGATCCTGGCGTCTAGTGGTGGGGGGCATCTCTGGCCCCCCCTCGATCAATGGCGTCTACTGGTAGGGGGAGGCATCTCTGCTCCCCCATCCCTGGCGTCTAGTGATTGGGGGAGCATCTCTGGCCCCACTGATCCCTGGCGTCTAGTGGTGGGGGGCATATCTGCCCCCCTGATCAATGACGTCTAGAGGTGGGGGGCATGTCTGGCCCCCCTCGATCAATAGCTCTAGTGGTGGGGGGAGGCATCTCTGGCCCCCCCGATCCCTGGCGTCTAGTGGTTGGGGGGGCAACTCTGGCCCCCCCAATCCCTCGTGTCTAGTGGTGGGGGGGCATCTCTGACCCCCCCATCCCTGGCATCTAGTGGTTGGGGGGGCATCTCTGGTCCCCACGATCCCTGGCATCTAGTGGTGTGGAGCCATCACTGGCCCCCCCGATCCCTGGCGTCTAGTGGGGGGGGCATCTCTGGCCCCCCGATCCCTGGCGTCTAGTGGTGGGGAGGCATCACTTGCCCCCCCATCCCTGGCGTCTAGTGGTGGGGGGGCATCTCTGGCCCCCCCGATCCCTGGTGTCTAGTGGTGGGGAGGCATCACTGGCCCCCCCATCCCTGGCGTCTAGTGGTGGGGGGGCATCTCTGGCCCCCCCGATCCCTGGTGTCTAGTGGTGGGGAGGCATCACTGGCCCCCCCACCCCTGGCGTCTAGTGGTGGGGGGGCATCTCTGGCCCCCCCGATCCCTGGTGTCTAGTGGTGGGGAGGAATCACTGGCCCCCCCATCCCTGGCGTCTAGTGGTGGGGGGGCATCTCTGGCCCCCCCGATCCCTGGTGTCTAGTGGTGGGGAGGCATCACTGGCCCCCCCATCCCTGGCGTCTAGTGGTGGGGGGGCATCTCTAGCCCCCCCGATCCCTGGTGTCTAGTGGTGGGGAGGCATCACTGGCCCCCCCATCCCTGGCGTCTAGTGGTGGGGGGGCATCTCTGGCCCCCCCGATCCCTGGTGTCTAGTGGTGGGGGGGCATCACTGGCCCCCCGATCCCTGGTGTCTAGTGGGGGGGGCATCTCTGGACCCCCCTTGATCCTTGCCCTCTAGTGGGGGGGGGAATCTCTGCCTCCCCCGATCCCTTGCGTCTAGTGATGGGGGGGCATATTTGCCCCCCCTTGATCCTTGCCCTCTAGTGGGGGGGGAATCTCTGGCCCCCCCCCGATCCCTGGAATCTAGTGGGGGGGCATATCTGGCCCCCCCTTGATCCTTGCCCTCTAGTGGGGGGGGAAAAATCTCTGGCCTCCCCCGATCCCTGGCGTCTAGTGGTGGGGGGCATCTCTGGCCCCCCCTTGATCCTTGCCCTCTAGTGGGGGCAGAATCTCTGCCCCCCCACCCGATCCCTGGCGTCTAGTGCTTGGGGGGATCTCTGGCCCCCCCCTTGATCCTTGCCCTCTAGTGGGGGGGAATCTCTGGCCCCCCGATCCCTGGCGTCTAGTGGTGGGGGGCCATCTCTGGCACCCCCATTTCCTGGGGTCTAGTGGAGGGGGAAACTGTGCCCCCTGATCCCTGGGGTGCCTTGGGATGGGGACATTTCTTACCCCACATCTCGGGGTCTAGTGGATGGAGACTTTACTGTCCCCCTGATCTCCAGTTTCTTGAGATGGAGAATAGTTGTGCCTTTGCCCAGATCCCTGGTCTTGCAGTGAGGGATATCCCTGGTTCTAGTGGAGGGAGAAGAGCAAAGGGCCAAGGCAGAAGGCAGAACTCAGGTGGCGTGGGGAGGACGGGTCTGGGCTAGATCAATTGGGTGAGAGCGGCAGCGTGCGTCGGTGCAGTAAAATCGAGGTGTCAGCGGGGTGTCAGGCTGCCAGTGCAGTTCTTGCTGACGAGCTGCATTTTCTGGATTTTTGGCGGGTCGTTACAGGACCTGGGTCCGATGTGGGTGGACTCCTCTTCCTTAAGGACAGCAACAGGAGCGTCTCTGGATCTCACACAGGCCATGGTCCCTGCCCCCTGGGACTTGACTGACTCCTCCAGCTCCTGGACTCTGGCACTCCTCCTGCCTGGCCTCCTGTGCCTCCTCCTTCTCTGTGGCCCCCAGCTCCTCACGTTTTGTGTCCAGGAGCACCTGTGTGTTGTTCGTCTCCACGCCAATCCCTTTGGAGTGGATGGGATGTGGGGCAGCATAAGGGTCTCAGCCAAGCAGGGAAGGTGGGGGGCTGGGGGTGGGGCCGCCTGGCTCCCCTCTCCAGTAGCCCCGCCCTCTGACCCACAGGGGCTTCTCCCTGTCACTCACCCTTTTCCGGGTCTCCTCTCCACTTTACCAGGTTCTGCAGCTGCTGTTTCTGCTGCTGAGTCCCACAGAAGAGCACCTGGGGTGAAGGCACTAGCTGAGGAGGCAGGTCTAGGGCCTTCCTGCCCCAGAGCCCATGGCCCCTCTCTCACCTGGTCTCCCTCAGCTCCCTGATGGCGGCCTCCAGCAGGGCCTGCTGCCTTGGTGGCACCTGCAGCAGCTGGTCTATGGGCTGTTTTTGCCGCAGCATCCGCTGGTTCAGCTGCTCCTCCTTGGAGCCCAGGTGACTGCGGGCATCCAGGTGCTCTTGTCGGCAGCTATGTGCATTTCCAGGTACCAGCAGAATCGGCCCCAGGGAGGCCACTGGCACTGCACCTTTTCGTCCTGCCCTGGCATCTGTGGGAGGTAGGACAGTGTCTGTGAGGACAGGCAGGAGGACCGACTACATCCCAGCCAGGAGATGCAGGGCTCAGACCCTCAGCCACAGGCCCCCATGGCGTCTTTGTCCCAGAGCCTAGGAGTTGGGTCTTCCTCTGCCTCGGACCCTGACTCCTACCTGGCAACTGCCAACTCCAGACCCCTCTGTGTAGTGTGGGCCAGTCAGTGCCACCACAGCCCTCAGTTAGGGCATTCTGACCTGTCCTTCCTGCCATCACCCAAGGCAGGCTCTTGGCCTCACAGGGGGTCTCACCAGCCCATTTCACAGAGCAGGAAAGTCACAGCCCAGAAGACTGAATTGTTATGCCCCAAGAATACCCCAGGGTGGAGGGGAGCTGATGGCCGGCAAACCCCTGCACCCTCTCTCAAAACTCTTCGAGTACGGCAACTTTTCGTGGGCTCGCAGTGAAGACATGTTGGAATGATAGGTGATAATTGGAGATGATAGGAGACTCGCTCAGCTCCAAGACTGGGGAATGTTACCCAGACCCCTTCCACTGTTACAGAGACACAACTCGAGCCTGGCCAGGCTCCCGGCCTGCCACCCCACAGCCCTCAGACTCCAGGCGGCGCTGCGCCCGCTTCTCTCACCCCAGCTCAGTCCCCTCGGCCCCCACTCGCATCCGCAGTTGTTCTCCGGGTTCACCCGTTGTTCCTGGAACCTCCTGCCTCCACCTGTCCTTCGAAATGTTTTCAACGATGTGGCTGTTTCGGGGGCACCCAGAGGCCGGTAAACCTGAGAGGAAGCAGACAGTCAAGGACCCCAGACCTTCAACCCCACCCAAACTTCATGGTCCACAGCCCTGACTCTTGGTTCCTCCTGCTCATCTCGGGGGCTGCTCATTTCTCACCGCCATCTGCTGCTCTGGGCCCCTTAAAAAGTGGATCCTTTCCTGCTTTGGACCCACTGGAGCCCTCCTGGCAGTGCTGGCAGGGACACGAGGGACAACGAGAAACAAGCGTTGTATGTCCGGGCCCTAGAGCTCTCTGCATTTTCATGGTCGTATCATTCTGGGGAGTGGACAGCTGACCCCATCTCCTCTGGCTGCCCGCAGAGCAGGACACAGGTGCGGAGGGACGGGGAGACTCGCCCAGCTCCTGCTCCCAGCCTGTCTCCCCTGTCACAGTGACCCATTCACAGGGCCCCTCCCTGAACACTCGAAGTCACTCCTCCCCGCCTTGCCCTCCTCAGACATCACAGGCTTCAAGCTCCTGGTGCTGTGCACCAGCCCAAATCACTCTCCCCTAAAGGGTGACGCTCTGCCAAGCAATCTTCCGCCTTTATAAGATACACTTGATGTTTTAAAATTCTGTTCTTTCAGGAGGGGCTCTCTGGGGTTTCCCATTCTAGAGTCCCGGGAGACCCTGACGAGGACAGAGGCTGCTGGGGACAAAACTACCTGAAGACTTGCTGGAAATGGGCCGGGCTTGATCCTGTGGCCTCGGGGCCATACACTGACCAGTGCAGGGCCAACACATGGCCTTTCCTTACCGTCCATTGCGCTCTGCCAATTTCCAACATTCCCCTAGAGATGACCCCTAGAGGTGACCTGTAGATGACTCATAGAAGGGTTAACATCTGGAGGTGACCCCTACATGAGCCCTCGAAGGGTCAACAGGGGGAAGGTGTGTTGGGGCCACTTCCCTCTCAAGCATCCTTGAGAGAGGGTGCCCCGAGTGGCTGGGCCAGGAGCTTTTTTTATAGATAGGAATGGGGGCGTGGCCTCGAGGTTGCAACCCCATTGGCCAGAGAGAAATCTAGAGCTCCCAGGGGCAACCTCACAATGAAAGCTGCACCACCCTCTGCCCTGGTGGGCCTGACGGGCGTCCCCACCTCCACCCGGACCCTAGGGCACTGCCCCCTACCGACGATGGTGGCTTGGAACTCTGTGGGCCCCACGGTGGACCAGGAGCACTGACCCTTTCGGTCTCCCATAGCTCAGTCCACTACTTTCTCATTCCCAGAGATCACGTTCCCCCATGCCCAGGCTGGGCTACAGCTGGCAGGACTAGCCACTCAGCAACCCTAGGTCTGGCCTGGCTGCTTCTGTGGGAGCCCAGCGAGCCTGGCAAAGGGGCTGTCCTCGTCGCTGTCCCAACCGCCCCTCCCTCCCCAGGGCCCTCTCCTTTCTGTCCTTGGAGCCCCTGCCCTCCCTGCCCTTCCCCTCTCCTCTCCTCAGGCCCGCAGAGTTCTTGCTCCCGCCTTATCCCGTATCCAAGTTCTCTCTGTCCTTCTGTCTCTGCTTTCTCCCTGACTGGCAGCAGCCAGTTTGTGAGGTCTTTGAGCCCCCTGACCCAGTCATTCCTGACCAGTTCCCCCTGTTGCACAGAGTCTTCCCTTTCTGAGTTCTGGAGGCTCTTAATGACCCCACAGCAAATCCCCACCTCAGCTCTGCCCCTTTCTCTGAGGCTCAGTCCATCCTACTGGGAGCTGGACACCAGACTTGGCCTTGGGGAAGCTGGACGCTTCTCTGCTGTTGCTCCCGGCCTGTTCTGGAAATCCCTCTCAATACACACACTCCCAACTAGGACCACTCAGCCTGGCCACGCTGCCCTCACGAGTCCTGCAGCCTGAAAGAAACCCCAACTCCCCCATATCGTCCGTGCCCACTATGGCACCCCCGAGTGCCCCTGTCCTACCTGCCTGAGCACATTCAGGCCCCAGTGGTCTGTGGTTGTCTCCTGTAGCTCTGACATCTCCCCCTTCTGGGCAGAGAAAGTCCATCCAGTCCTTGAGAGGTTTGGGAAATACCTGGAGGTTTGCACGTCCTTTACCTGAGGCATGATCTTGCCATTAGGGGGCCTGGCCCCCACGAAGCATTGGGGTCAAGGTGGGGGCTCTTCCCGGTGGGCACTGCAGAGGGGGTGTAGACGCAACAGGCACCATGGGCATGGGCATGTCATGTCAGGCTCTGATCCATGGTGAGACCCCCACAGGACAGCTCATGCTTCATCAAGAAGCATGAGCCGTTCCCTGGCAGGACCCACCCACCCAATGCCACACACCCACACAGGCTGGGATGCATCCATTTGTAGAAACAATCTTGGAAACAGGACAGTGGCTGTCAGGGAGACTGATTCAGCCCTCTCCCCTCTCTCTCCTCTGCCACCAATTCATGATCCCCGAAACTGTCCCAGGTAGTGCCTAGAACTCAGTTGCTGACTGTTCCAGCCTCCATCCTTTTCAGGACTTCCTTTTCCAGAATAGAAAAAGTGCACAGGAGGACGCGGAGCTCTCGGCTCAGACTTTTGCTTGGTCTGTAGCCCATGAACCAAAGGTTTGAGTGTGGCCTCGTTTTCCCTGGGTCAAGGAGGGGTAGATGGTTGTACCCAAGTGCTGTTTTGAAAATCGGATGCTCTGAATGAGTGTTTCCTCTAAGCACTGAGATCCTTCCAAGTACTGCTTCATTGACCCTCATGGCCTGTGTACATACCTGAGAGGTTTGGGGTTTGTGGGGATCTCTATTTGCTCCAGCCTTTGTGATCAGGAGACCCTGTGGTGCCAGGCAACGTTCTTGACCTCATGCATCCCAATCCTGTACTGAGTCTCCTGAAACTTCTCTCTGGCCTTCTGGACAGAATTTTAACTCAAAAAGTGGAAAATGCCCTGGACCATGCAAGGACAGCCCACAAACCGGAAATATCTCAACATTTAGGTGGGAAAGCAGGGGTGAGGAGTCATACTCCACTCCTCTCTCCTTGGGTATCGTCTAAGGTAGGGGGTGGGGAGGTGTTCATTTCTTATTGCTACTCTTTGGACTATTTCTACGGGGGTGAGTATTTCTGCTCTGGGGACTTATGATTGTGTAGTGTTGGAGGTCATGTCTCCTATCTTATCTCTGTTCTCTGTTGTGAGATATTTCTTACCCCAGAGCTCTTGTGTCTAGTTTGGAAAACAATTTTCCCCAACATCCCTAGTGTTTTTTTTTTTGGGAGAAAATTTCAGCTCTGCTCATTCCTGGTGTCGAGTAATTGTGAACATTTCCTTCCTCGGAACCCTGCTGCCTATTGTTAGGGGAAACCTCTGCACCCCATGTCACTGGTGCCTACTGCTTGGGGCCTTTTTTTGCCTCCCAGACCACTAGTGTCTATTATTGGGGGACATTTCTGCCTCCCACATCCCCGGTGCCCAGTGTTGGGGGAGATTTCTGCCTCCAGATGCACGGTCTTCCCCACACCACCAGCTTGTCCTTCTTGACTGTTACCACCTCTAGCTCCTCGGGCTTTATGATCTCCACTGTGTTCGCCTCCACGTCAGTGCCCTTGGATTGAGTGAAACTGGATAGACTGAGGGGCAGCCCCAGGCTCTCAGCCAACCAAGGGAGGTGGAGGGCTCGGGGGCAGAGTCAGCCTGGTTCTGCCCCCCCGGGTGTCGTGCCTCCTGACCCCCATTGGGGGCTTCTCCCTCCTGAGGACCCTGACACTCACATTTTCAGGACACTTTTGTGTCAAAGCAGCAGCCAAGTCCTGGCCTGAGTCAGGCACTGTGGACTGTCCAAGTGGACTGTCACTGCTCAGGCAGAGTTACAAGTGGAGGGCCAGTGCTGTCACCCCCTTCCCCTCCCTCACCCCTTCCCACTAGAAGGGAAATCCCTCTTATGGCCTCTAAGAACTTGAGCAATCCTTCCTTAGGACACTGGGAAAAGGCCGGCCCTGTCTGCTTGCAGCACTTTTCTTTGGGTGTTAGCACCACACCCAGACATGCTCAGGCTTTACTCCTGACTTAGCTCAGGGACCATACCTAGTGGAACTAGGGGGACCCATTGATCCAACGTCAGCAGTGTGCCAGATGATCACTTTATCTGCTGGACTAATGCCCTGCTCCATGCAGTACTTTTCTTTCAGCTGCTTCCCACCTAAATCTCCTTCCTGTAGAGTTGGGCTCCCTTAAAGATGCCTCACTCCCCCTTCTGTACGGCACAGTGCCGGAAGACAGCCCCATGGAACCCGAAGCTTCCACTCCCAAGCACTTTCAGACTTTTCAGGAATGGGCCCCAGGGATATTGCAGGGGTGAAGGTGCTTGCCTTGATGCGGCCCAGCCCTGTTCAAGTCCTGATACTAGGATCTCCTGAGCCCTGCTGAAGAGGAGAGGGGACCTCTGCCCACATTTCCCACAAGCTAACTTCAGACAGACTACCCTGGAGAGCAGGAGCTGCCATGAGGCACAAGGTCTGGGAGAGACGAGACAGCCACGGAAATCACCCGGGTTGTCCCAGAGGTGGTCTGTCACACTGTTCAACTTAGTAACCTGGGAAAATCCCCCAAATTTTCCTACGTTATTGATATGCTCCAGATCTTCTCTGCACCAAGAAAGCTTGGTCATTTCTTGTTCCATACTCTCCTGTCAGCTGCTTGCTAATACCCCGTCGCCCATCAGATCTGCTGTAAAACTGATCTCTCGCCTTGTGCGGTGTTCAGACTTTGGAGCTGTTCATTCCATTACCACTATTATCTCATCATGTTCTCCCACATTCCAAAATGTGCTTTTTTTTCCTTTATGGGTCACACCCAGCGATGCACAGGGGTTACTCCTGGCTCATGCACTCAGGAATTACTCCTGGTGGTACTCAGGGAACCATATGGGTTTCTGGGAATCAAATCCAGATCAGCCGTGTGCAAGGCAAACACCCTACTCACTGTGCTATCACTCCAGTCCCTGCTGCTTGGTTTTTAGTTAGCTTTAGGCAGAAATTTTGGCAAAGTACGTATGTGTTCATAGTCGTTGAAAACTCAAAGTTATATTAGTGCTACAATTCTCATTTGTGAAACAACAAAACTCACTACCAAGCAGAGGAGAAAGCAAGACAAGACCAAAAGGAAAAGGACCAACACCCAAGCAGTGGCACCTGGTGCACAGGAGGAGTTGGCAGAGAGCATGGCAGCTGGTAGGCACTGCCACTCGTACAGTGCAGACAGAACTACCCCAGTGGAGTGGTTAAGGCCAGACCCCAGCACCTCCAGTGTGCCCTTGGTCTAGAGAGACGAGAACTGGCAGGGCAGACAAGGGGCAGGGAGAAAGAGGGGAGCCAGAGCAAGAGCATGATTCAGGGGTGGAGGATGGGGAGGGGCAGAAGGCAGGCCCCAGATCATTGCCCCAGAGGGCCATGACATGCTGCAGGAGAGAACAAAGTGCCAATATGACACCAGACAAGCTGTGACCCTCTGTGAATGGGAGTGGCAGACATTCAAAGTTGGGTAGCTTCCAGAAATGTCTACTGACACCAGGACCACTAGGACAGTCTGACAGAGTCACAGGGAGTCCCCAGGCAGGCAGGGAAGGCAGAGTAACTTGGTACCTACACTCCCAAGAAAAGCCTCGTGGAAACGGCCGCCCCATGACCTCAAGACAGGGCAACATAGGAAGCAGAGTTCGATGAAGGTATCAGAGGTGCAGCCCTTCCCGGCTTTTGCTGGGCCCGAGAATCCATGGTCTCAGCAGATGCTGGGGGTTCCATATGGAAAACAAGGTTCTCCCTGATCCCCACTTTGGTATCTTATTGGCGTTAGAGCTACCGACAGAGCTATAAGCGAAAATAAATGTCCACCTTGACACTGTGTATTCCCCCTTTGGAAAATACCCTCTCCAGGCGCCCTGTAATGGCAGGATCACGCCCCTCTGCTGATAAACTCATGTTAGGAGTGAGCCTCCAGAGACAGCCGCAATGTCCGGTAGCCCGTGAGGTGTGGCTAAAGATAGGGAAAGATACTGCGCAGGTCTGGGAGGCAGGAATAGTGGTGGGATGCAGCTCAACTGGGAGCAACCCATTGGCCTCAGTTGAGAAGTCATGACCAGCGCCGAGTCAGTGTGGTCGCTCCTGCTGGTCACCTTGTGGTACCCAGCCCTTCCACTCTCTTGAGTCTATTTTCCTCTAGTGCCCAATGATTGACAGGCCTGAACCTCAAAAGATGTGTTTCTTCCTTTGCAAATTGTTCCAGGAAGCACACCCCTGTTTGCGTTTGGGCCAAAGGATCCAGAGACAGGAGGAAACCTCAGTTACTGTGGACCCATTGCCCAAGGATTCAAAAACTTGGCCACCTTCTTCAGGAAGACCCTGGCTCTGGACTTAAGGAAATCCTTTTTGGAGCCCTGGAATGTACCATCCTGCAGTCTGTAGATGATTCGGTCCTAGTGTCCGAAGCCCAGAGGACTGAAAGAGAGCCTCAGAGGCTCTGCTCCAGCTCTTGGTTGAGGCTGGGCACCAGACCTCCTGGAAGAATGAGCATTTAGAAGTGAAAAAAAGAAAAACAAATAACCTAAGAAAAGCCCTCTCAAAGCAATTGTAAGGCTCCAGAGGCATAGAGGTTGGTCGTCTTAGTGCATGAAAAAGGACACCAGGCTCTAGGTGCCCTGACCCTGAGTAGGGCCATTGGCAGAGGTCTGGGTAAACCTGTCTCGGAGGCAGGGGGCTCTGATCTCTCACTGTGCCACAGAGGTAAACAAACTATCTACCTCCAGGTCCCCATTCAGGGGTGACACTGATGACTAACAAAGGGCCCCAGTGGCTACCAATTGCCCAGATGGCACAGTCCCTGGGATTATGTGAAAACCCACGTCTAAATTTTGCGACTCTAGATTTTGGTGTGAAAACCCACTCTAACGTTCGCGACCCCAGCCTTTCTGCCTATCGGATGGGACCACATCCTCTGACTTGCAAGAAGCAGTGGATTAAATCTCTTGCTCAGAACCACTGAACAGTTCAGGAGCAGTTTCCAAGCTGAGTGGCATCCGGATAAAGACCATAAGAAACAAAGAAACAAGCCCTGAACCCTCTGGAAAGGCTAAGAGGGCCGCGCTCGGGGAGGGATAGGGACAAGCGTGAAACATGGTGAGACCCCACGATCTCTATATTTCATATTAAAAATTGAAATTTATTTCTTTGGATTTATTTTTTGATTGGGTTTTTATTTCATGTTTTGAGTTTGTTTCTGCATATATGGATGTGTTGGCGGCTGTGTAACTTTTTTATCCAAGTATTTTTTTAAATATTTTTATTAGTGAAACACCATGAGGTACAGTTATAGACTTACAAATTTTTCTGCTTGGTATTCAGTCACACAATGATCAAGTAACCATCCCTCCACCAGCGCCCATCCTCCACCACCACAGGTCCCAGCATCCCTCCCACCTCCCCCATCCCCCGCTCCCCACCTTGCCTCTGTGGAAGGGCATGCCCCCTTGTTCTCTCTCTCCTTTTGGGTGCTGTGGTTTGCAAGAGAGGCACTGAGTGGCAATCATGCTTGGTCTATAGTCTACTTTCAGCATGCTTCTCCCACCCTGGGAGGATCCTCCCAACACCCTTTCTTTGGTGCTCTCTGCTCTATCTGAGCCTCCTTGGAGGCTGTGTAACTTTTTTACATGCAGAGTATGAGTCTCAATGTTGTTCGTTTGGGTCATCTCGCTTCTCCTAGTACACAGCATCCCTGCAAGGGGGCACGTCTGCAATTGCTTTGTGTAGCCGCAGAGCCTCATAGTCCCATAGGCCCATTCCTCAATGGGAAGGGGCAGAGGAGGGGAGAAGGGAGGGGGCAGGAAGGAGGAGGGGGAGAGGAGAAGGGCGGGAAGGAAGAGGGAAGAAAGACAAGGTTGGGGTAGATGAATATGATATTGACAGGGTAGGCAAAAGACAGAATTACAGGTGAGTAAGAATTCTGTTTAACCCTTTTCAGGGGCATGCATGTGACAGGCTCTAGACATGGTGAATCTCATGGCAAGGGCCACCCACAATCTAGAAGCAACTGCCAACTGCCGGCAGGACCCACCTCGCCCAAGAGACATACCCACACGGCCTGGGATGGATCCATTTATTGAAACAAGCTTGGAAATAGGACAGTGACTGTCAGAGAGTGATCCAGCATGCCTCCTTCCTCTCTCCTCTCCTCAATTCATTAGTGCCCAAACAGCCCCCAAAGAGTGTCTAGAACTGGTTGCTTGATTTTTCCAGCTCCCATTACCTTCAGGGCTGCCATATGCAGAAACGGGGCTGTGTACTGGGGAGGGAAAGCTCCCACCTCAAGCCCTTGTTTGGCTTTTGGCGCTATCATGACTGAGGTTGGAGTGTGGCCCAGTTTAAATTTCTGCTCCCAACATCCCTAGTGCCTAGAGGTAGGAGACATTTTTGTCCCATTGATCCCTGCGGTCTAGTGTTGGGGGACCTTTCTGCCCCCTTGATCCCTAGGGTCTAGTGCAGAGGGAAAGTGGAAGAGTCGGGAGGAGGGAGGAAGGTGGAGGGTGGGAAGAGCTGGATCAGGGCTAGATTAGTTGGAATTGAAGAACACAGGGTACATCATCAGGGTAGAAAAAGTGGATTAATGGTGAAAAAGCTTGCCAGCTGAACTCAAGCGGACAAGCTGGATTCTGGTTATTTGTGGGCAGGTCATTACAGGATCCGGATCTGAGGTCTGCGGCCTCCTGTTCCTCACAGACAGGAACAGGAGGGTCTCTCTGGGTTCTTCACACAATCCATCATCCCGCTCCCCAGGTCTGGACACCAGACCTTAGTCTCAGACCTTAGTCATCCAGATCCTTAGTCTTCTCACACGCCACCAGTCTGTCCTTCATGACCATCACCTCGAGTTCCATAGAGGTCATGGTCTCACAAACCTCCACTATGTTCACCTCCAACTCCGTGTTTTTCGACACTGGATTGACTGTGGGGCACTCCAGGGTCTCAGCCAAGCAAGGAAGTTGGATGCATCTCAGGGGTCCCGCCTGGCTCCACCTCCTTATAGCCCCACCTCCAGATCCCCAACAGGCACTTCTCCCTCCTGGAGACTGACCCCACCACTCAAACTCTTCAGGGTACCCTTGGGATTCCAGCAAGGCCTGGGGCTCAGTTGCTCCTGATTTCAGGACTGAGGATCCCCTAAAGATGAAGGCACCAGGTGAGTAGGCAGGTCTAGGGCCGGATGCGCCTTCCTGTCCCTGAGCCCCTGGCCACCCCCTCACCTGGGATTCCCTCAGCTCCCTGAAGGTGGCCTCCATCAGGGCCTGCTGCCTTGTTAGCACCTGCTGCAGCTGGTCCATTAGCTGCTTGTGCCTCAGCACCTGCTCAACCTTGGAGCCCATGTGAGTGGGACATCAAGCTGTGGGGTTGCCGCTGTGTGCTGCTTTTGGTACCAGCAGAAGCATTCCAGGCTGCAGGCACTGCACCTTCTCGTCTTGCATGCACATCTATTTCATGAAAAAGTCCAAAGGCTGTCCAAATCCCAGCCACAATATTCAGGGCCCAGACACTCACACACAGGCCCAAGGAAAACTGCACTTCGGGTAACCTGTGCCCTGCACATTCCCCTGGAAGATTTCTCCCAAGGCCTAAGAGATGGGGCCTACCCATACCTCGACCCAGCAGCCTCCCCGCTACTAGGACCCTCTCTGTGCAGTGAGGTCCAGTCCGCACCCCCACAACCCCTCTAGTCTCTTCTAGATTTTGATACATTATAGTGAGTGGCGTCCTGGCCTGTCCTTCCTCCCACCACCCCAGGCGGGCTCCTACCCTCACAGTGGGTCTCCCCCGGCACCTTCTGTCATTTCTCCATATCCACCTTGTCCTGATTCACTCCCCTTGCAGCTGATCTGGAGCTGGCTCTGCAGTAGCACCTGCTCCTCCTCCTGCTCATTCTCAGAGACCAACACTGGTCAGAGGCCACGTCCTACTGCGGGAGGCCGAGAACCTACTCCTGTTGCTGCCGCAGACACTCACCTGTTTGTCCTGCAGTCCCACCTGTGGGCACAAGGCTGGGAGTGAGGACAGGCAGCCAGGGCATCCTGCTCTGGGTCCATGGATGTGAAGGTCAAGCACCGACTCCCAGGCGCAAGGCTGACAGCACTTGGGCAATCTGTCCCCTGTGCAGGCCCCCATGGTATTGCTCCAGTGGCCTAAGAGATGAGACCTCCCTAGACTGGGGACCCTGTCTCCTGTCCTGTGTTCAGGGATCACCCCTAATGGTGCTCAAGGATCCATACGAGGTGCCAGGGATCAACCCAGGATAGAAGTATGCAAAGCAGACACCTTACCACCTGTTCTAGCTTTTGATATATTACATTTCCTTGTTTGTGTGCTTCTTTGGTTTTGGAACCACAGCAGGGATCAGTCCCAGCCATGCTCAAGGGCCTCTATGGGACGCCAGAGATTGAAGTCAGATAGCCCAAGTGCCCTTCCCGCTCTACTATCTCCCGGCCTCTTTTATCAATTTCAAAATAAAATTTTAACTTACCGTTGATTTTGTTATATTGCATCCCAAAAGGAATACCACTTTACAATGGTGCGTGTGAAATTCCCAAATGCTCCAGTGAGTTTCACTGCAATCAGAACCGCCCGTCCCACTCTTCCCCCTCCTCTTTTTGCTATACTTGGACATTTTTGGAGGGACATACCCAGTGTTGCTCAGGCCTCACCCCTGGCTCTGTACTCAGGGATGACTCCTGCTGGGGCTTCGGGATCATATGGGGTGCCCGGGGTCACATCTGGATTGGCTGGTCAACAAGGCAAATGCCCTACCCTTTGGACTACCTCTCCAATCCTGCAAGATACTTTTCTTGAAAGAAACTTACTCAGTAAGATGTGAAGGGAGGACGTGTTCAAAACAGAATGTGAGCTGAAAGAGCTGACCACTCCCCCTAACTTCTAATGGCCAGTAACTGTCTATACCTGTCAATCACAAACTGCCACTAGGGAAGGTCCCTTGGACCTGTCCCCCACCCCCATCTCTGTACCCTGAGAGTCCTCTGCAGGTCCCCTGCAGCATTTTCCCACTTCCATATCTAATGCAAATGAAATTTGTTTGCCATTTATAAATGCCCATACAGAATTTCCCCTTAAAGTCAATGAAATAATCATTTTTACAAAAGAAATTAATTAATGACATGTTGAATGGTGCTCAAAGCAGGACACATTTGAACCACTGATCCACTCCTCATGGACTCTTTCCAAACTCAAGTCTAGCATCACATTTCCCCAATTCTATAATGATCCCAGCACCTCAGCTGAGCTCTGGATTTTACCTCAGAAAATGTACTACACGTCTAATTCTATAAATCCAAATATAAACCATTCTCCTCTTAAAAATTTTTTATTGAATCGATGTAAGATAGACCCTTACAAAGCTGTTCATGATTAGGCTTCAGTCATCGTTGTTCACCCATCCCTCCACCAGTGTACATTTCCCACCTCCAATGTTTCGAGTTTCCTCCCAACACCCCCCCCACCTCTCCACCCAGGCCAGCCTTTTTTTTTAATGTTTATTAGTAAAACACCATAAGATACAGTTATAGACTTACAAATTTTTTGTTTAGATTTCAGTTATACAATGACCGAGACCCATCCCTGCACCAATGCCCATTTTACACCACCATAGATCCCAGTATCCCTCCCACCCCCCTTCCCCCCACCCCACCCTGGCTCTGTGGCAGGGCATTCACTTTTGTTCTCTCTTATTGGGTGTTGTGGTTTGCAAAAGAGGCATTGAGTCTTAATCATGTTCGGTCTATAGTCTGCTTTCAGCATGTATCTCCCATCCTGGGAGGTCCTCCCCACACCCTTTACGTGGTGCTCCCTTCTCTATCTGAGCTGCCTTTTCCTCCAGCATGTGTGGCTGGCCTCCAAGTCATGGAGCAAACCTCCTGGTACTTATCGCGACTATTCTTGGGTGTTAGTCTCCTATTTTGTTTCTTGATATTCTACAGATGAATGCAATCTTTCTATGTCTGTCCCTCTCTTTCTGACTCATTTCACTTAGCATGGTACTTTCCATGTAGTATCACTTGTATGCAAATTTCATGAATTCATCCTTTCTAACAGCAGCATTGTATTCCATTGTGTAGATATACCAAAGTTTTTTAACCAGTCATCCGTTCTCAGGCACTTGGGTTTTATCCAGATATTCAGATAAGCCTTTTTGGAAGATGTTTTTATTATCTATCTTTCTCTCTGTTTGTTTCTGTCTCTGTCTGTCTCTGTCTCTGCCTTTTTTCTCTCTCTCTCTCTCTCTCTTTCTCTTCCTCTGTCTCTGTTTATCTTTCTCTGTCTCCCTTTTTGTGGTTTACAATACAGATACTGAAAGGGTATCAGGAATATCCCTTTACCTACTTTTAACACTCAAGGATTTCAAATTTGGACAAAAAATAGAATTGTTCTTCCAGGAACGTTGGCCAAAGGGAGAACTGGAAATGGTCTCTGCTATGGACAACCAGGGATCTGCAGATCTGCAATGACTGACCACAGCCTGGGCCCTGCTCTCAGTGTCTAGACAAGTCCTGAAGACCGGGAGGTCTCCAAACGCCAGATAGGGATGGGATGGACACCTGCCTGCCAGGAACTCCTACAGAAGATGAAGGCCTCAGGCCACGTGGCTCACTAAACTGGCCTGGTTTCTCATCATCAAAATGGCCAGGCCTGGGTATCTGTGACATGATATGACAGGTAAAATACTCATAGTATTATACGTGTATCTCCTGGGTGGCTCACCACGGTCTTGGAAGAATAGAGTGAGAGTCTGTTGTTCTTTGGGAGGTGAGGAACTGCGCTCAAGGGCCGCTACTTTCATTAGCTGCCGGAGGGCAGGGCTGGCACATGTCCAGCACTACCCTCACCCTGCCACCTTTCTGCTCTAAGAGGAGCCTTCCACCTACCCCGTGACTTTCAGGAAGTGCAAGATGACATGTATTTCCTAGCCTCTGGGGAACTACCTTGTGACCCTGGGGGCTCAGGCACCAAATTTCCAACTGTGGGCTAGTGTTGGGTAAGGACTGGAAGGAAGAAGCCCTCCACATGCCCCCTCCCCTGCCCCAGGAACGGACCCTTTTGCAAGGTCCCTGAACCCCAAGGCTCTCACAGCGGCAGGTATCATGCCCTAGACTCACCACACTCAGGAAGACACAGGGGACCCAGAGAGTGTTGGCAGAAGAGGGGACCTTCTTGGTATCCCACTGAGCAGTCAGCCTCGCCCTGGCGGTGTCCCAGGAGCTGCCTGTCAGCGCAGTGCGGGAGCATGAGGATCCCACGCGGGCCTCATCGGGTCTCTGCTGTTTCCTAGCCTGTGACAATTTCTCTCTTGCATCTACAATGTGGGGTCCCCACCAAAATGACTCTGGAATTGATCTTTTTATGTGGGGTTGAGGGCATTGATTGGTCTAGGATGTTGACTCCCAAGTTCCAGGTAAAGCCCATAGGTTTCCTTTGGTTTTCGGCATGTGGCTCAGTTAGGATGTGGGGAATTTTCTGCTGTGAAACTATGTAGACCGAAGGGCGTCATTTCCCAGACCAGACTACCAGTGAAATGTTAGTTTTTCTCTCCTTGATGGACTTGTTACGCTCTTGGGCTCCTGGCAAAAGGACCCCTACACAGACACTGCTTGATGCTTGATGCAGTCACAGGTGGGTCCTGATCTCATCCTGGACATTCATCTTACTAAAGCTTCAGTTTCCCAGTGATTGTCCTTGATTCAAACATTCTCAAATGTGCATCACGTGGAGGGCCTTGCATGGACCTCGGACAGGCGCAAGGCGACCCTGATTTGGACAAGGGAAGGCCTAAGGTCCCACATGTGATATGGTCCAGAGTACAGCATGGGACAGTCTCTGGCCAAAAGAATGGTCACAGACCCCTTGTGTCTGGGATAGACAAAATAAAACTGGCCCCAGGACTGGAGTCTGGGGAGTAGGAGAAGATGAGATGGGCCAGGAAAAGCCAACAGATCTGACCTTTCATGCCTGACTTTACGTTGAGCTAAATTTGAAGCGACAGATTAAAGGAATCTGTAATTCTCTTACTGAGCTTACGCAAGATGACAGGCAACATAGATGAGAAGCAAATTTCACCATTGCTGTAAACGTTTAACTTAAAGAGGTGAGGAAACAGAAAGTGTAGAACCGTGGGTCTTCTGGCAGGGAAAGCTGGAAGCATGCTGGGGGTGAGCAGGGTAGGAAACGCTCGGGCACTGAGGGTCTGCCCCAATGGCACTGCTGCCAGCACCTAGACTAGCCCTGGTCTCCTTGGTCACAAATACTAACAGTAATAGAAATGGGGAGTTGTGCTGAGCCCCCAGAGTCGACTCTCTGGTGCACTGAGCAAACACCATGGATTGCCTGAGGCTTCCAAAGCAGATGCAAACTCTGCAGGCGCTGGCAGAGACCAGACAGGGGAAGGAGACAGAGTCTGGTTGGGTGGCGGGGTGCGATGCAGGAATCCGGACAAAGGTCTCCAGCAAGTGCAGACCCGGGTGCTAGTTTCATCTTGATTGACAGTTGACCTTGATGAACATGGAGTCATTGAGAATATACCCTGGATGGTGGGATCATTACGAGGGGGGCGGGGGGCAGGGGGTGGGATGTGCCTGCTAACTGTGCTCTGCTCCTTTGCCTGAGCAGCCCAGAGGTGAAAAAACATCACCCCATCCCCAGGGCTGATTCTGGTCTCCTCACTGCTCTGTGTGCCCCAGAGGCCAGATGGGGGCTGTGGTGATTGGGAACAGGAAATGGGTCTCTGACTCAACTGGCCACCCAGGTAGAAAAACACCTTACAGGTTCAGAATGCCATGGGCAGTAAGGGTCCAGAACCAAACTGACTCCCTGGCTACAGTTGTCTCTTCAATCAATGGGCCCTGGGCCTGCTCAGTGCCTAGCAGGGAGGAAAAGCTGTTTTCTCCAATGAGGAATGAACGCTGCTCTACTCAAACCAGTCAGGAGGGGGAGGGGGCTTTGAGCCAGTTGAAAGAATGAACTCGAGAAGGGCCAGGGAGCTGGAGGCTGGTCAGGCCCAGCCGTGGTCATGTTTGGCCACTCCTGAGGGCCACACTGTAGAATGGGAATCTCTCAGAGTCAGGCCAGAAATGAGAAACAATCCCAGAGAGTCACTCATCACTAAGTAACGCCAGAAGATTAACCTGCAGGTGCTAGTTTGTCAGGATCAGCCGCAGCGGGGTGAGCTAAGGGGGGCTCGCAAATGATTCTGTCTGCCAAGCCTAAGGGAGGGAACCAAGCAGGAAGCAAGAGGCAGAAGCGAAAAACTAGGCAGGACCTCTGAGAGACCCACTCTAGGAGGTGGAGAAGATGGATGAGTCAGGAATCACCGAATTTGACAAGAATCAAATGTGAGGTTTGCTCTGACAAAATGGTGACCAGAACCAAATGGCAACCGGCTGAGTGGACAGCAACATTCCTGGAGTCAGAGATCACCTTGTCCCAGGTGAGGAAGACAAGACTTAATGCCCACTTGGTGACAGGAAGCCACCAGGCTTCATTCCAGGTTCCTTACCATTGACCCACGAACAGATGACTAGGACCAGACCAAGACAACTTAAAAGCCCCCTGAGTCTAACCCAGGGCGCGGGTGTACCATTGCCTCACCTGAGGTTCGGAGAGTCCGCCCGGGAGCGCCCCCAGTAAGCTACTCCTATTTCCTTAACTTTATTTATATCTCTCTGTCCCTCTCTCTGACCCAGATGGGGTTCCCAAATCTCTCACCGAGCAAAAGACTAAGGGAGAGCAGGTTACCCGAGTAGGATGGAAGGGGCTCACGGGAACGCTCGAACATTGAGCGTAGAAACTGGAGTCACCACTGTGGGAGCACATGAGAGCACTAGGCACCACTGCATGTTAGATGAAAGTTGTTACCGCAGAATCAAGGTAGCCTGTAAACAACCTACATAATCATGCTGTGGCCTGCTACTGCCCGTTTGGGGGATAGCTGGGTAGAGCCTGCACACATGGAATACACTAGGATGCTTCCAGCAAATTCTTGGGTGCCACCTGTCTTGGTGAGACTCTGTATGATCCTAAAAGGAAAAACTCCAAAGACAGTCGTTCAATGGGAGAACAGCTCTCACCACTGGCAAGGGGTGAGAGGGCTCAAGCCCCTGATCCCCACAGTCTCCCAGCTCCCCAAACCTCAAGGCAAACCTGGACTTGGTGTTTCCAGAGCCCAGGGGCCCAGAGGCAGGACACAGAGAACTAAGCCCAGAGCCCCAGTAGAAGCTTCGAGAGGGTGTGCAGGATATGTGTGAGGTGTGAAGATCCATGAGAGTGAACGGGCGGCCCCAGGCCCATGGTGCAGTTAGAGGGGAAGGGCTATGAACTGGGCACCGAGGGGTAAACCGGGACCAGCCTGTGCCTGCCCTGAACAGCCCTACCAGGCTGATCCCTGGTGCCTCCCCGAACCCTGGTTCCCATCCAAGTAGGAATGTGACAGGCAGGAAGGGGCATGGCTGACCAAATTCCTGGAAATTACTGGAACAGGATGGCTCTGCCTTCTGAGGATTTACCATCTGGTCTGATACATGAATCTGGACACACTTCTTGTCACCAGTAGAGTGTCACTCAGCCAAGGCTGTCCCAACAGGTCCAGGTGTGCAGGAGCAAAGAGGAGTCGCGGCCTGGTTCTCTATTACATGGGGTCTGACCGTGCTGTGACGGTGGCAGTGGGACTTGTATTAGGGAATCTGATGGTCCACAAAGAAGTGGGGCGATATTATCAGGGATCAGCTCCGTACAGACTCGGGGACACTAGAAACATGTTCCATCCACGGCCCCATCCTGCTCACTGATAACACACTGTCTTCCTGCTAGGGTGGGTGCCATCCAGGGGGAGCCTGGCTGAGGGGACAGCACCTTGGACCCACCTGCTGCAGGAGCACTTTCAAGTGCTCATCCTGAGAAACCTGATGTGGCCACTAGGGGGCAAAGTGGGGTCTGTCCCTGGTGCCACTGCAGAGGGGAATGGGGAAACAGGCACCAGGGGCAGGGGAGGCCATGGAGGTGCTGCAGTGGAAGGCAGGGCTCTGGGTGCTGCATCCTGCCCTCCCTCCTGGGGACGCATCCGTGATTGAGACCTTCAACCCTTGGGGTGGACTCTCCTGGGGTCATTGACAGGCTTCACACAGGGGCAGGCAGGTGACGCGTCTTGGCATGGTGACATGGCCGAGGCTTCCCACAATCTAGAAGCAATTGTCAACTACTGGCCAGACCTGCCCCGCCCAGTGACACACACACCCACACAGGCCTGGGATAGATCCATTTATTGCAACAATCGTGAAAATCAGACAGTGGCGGTCAGGGCGAAAGCCCGCCTTCCTCCTTCCCTCTTCTCAGCCAGCAATACAAAGTCCCCAAACAGCCCCAAAGAGTGTGTAGAATCCGGTGACTGTATGGTACCAGCGGCCGAGCTTCAGGGCTGTCATGTGCAGAAACAGGACCCCACAATGGGGAGGGGAGAGCTGAGTTGTAACTTCTGACCTCCAAATCATTGTTTGCTAGTGCTTGGGGGATATATCTGCCATCCTGATCCCTTGGACCTTGTGGAGGGGGACATTTCTTCCCTCCGATCCCTCGGACCTTGTGGAGGGGGACATCTCGGCCCCTCTGATCCCTCGGACCTTGCGGAGGGGGACATCTCTGCACCCCAATCCCTGGCGTCTAGAGGTGGGGGGGGGGCATCTCTGGCTTCCCCGATCAATCCGGTCAAGTGGTGGGGGGGGCATTTCTGGCCCCCCCATCCCTGGCGTCTAGTAATTGGGGGGCATCTCTGGCCCCCCCAATCCATGGCTTCTATTGGTGGGGGGGCATCTCTGGCCGCCCCCGATCCCTGGCATCTAGTGGTTGGGGGGTATCTCTGGCCCCCCGATCCCTGGCGTCTCGTGGTGAGGGGGTATCTCTGGCCACCCCAATAACTGGCGTCTAGTGGTTGGGGAGGCATCTCTGGCCCCCCCATCCCTGGCGTCTAGTGGGGGGGGCATATATGGCCCCCCTATCCCGGCGTCTAGTGGTGGGGGACATATCTGCCCCCCCGTTAATCCTTGCCATCTAGTGGGGGGGGAATCTCTGCCCCCCCCAATCCCTGGCGTCTAGTGGGGGGGGCATCTCTGGCCCCCCCTTGATCCTTGCCCTCTAGTGGGGGGAATCTCTGCCCCCCCGATCCCTGGCGTGTAGTGGGGGGGGCATCTCTGCCCCCCTGTTAATCCTTGCCATCTAGTGGGGGGGGAAATCTCTGGCCGCCCCCGATCCCTGGCATCTAGTGGTTGGGGGGTATCTCTGGCCCCCCGATCCCTGGCGTCTCGTGGTGAGGGGGTATCTCTGGCCATCCCAATAACTGGCGTCTAGTGGTTGGGGGGGCATCTCTGGCCCCCCCATCCCAGGCGTCTAGTGGGGGGGCATATATGGCCCCCCCATCCCTGGCGTCTAGTGCTGGGGGGCATCTCTGCCCCCCGTTAACCCTTGCCATCTAGAGGGGCGGGGAATCTCTGGCCCCCCCTTGATCCTTGCCCTCTACTGGGGGGGAATCTCTGGCCCCCCCGATCAATGGCGTTTAGTGGTGGGGGGGCATCTCTGCCCCCTCGTTAATCCTTGCCATCTAGTGGGGGGGAATCTCTGGCCCCCCCTTGATCCTTGCCCTCTAGTGGGGGGGGAATCTCTGGCCCCCACTTGATCCTTCCCATCTAGTGGGGGGGGGGAAATCTCTGGCCCCCCCTTGATCCTTCCCATCTAGTGGGGGGGAATCTCTGGCCCCCCCTTGATCCTTGGCCTCTAGTGGGGGGGAATCTCTGGCCCCCCCTGATCCCTGGCGTCTAGTGGTGGGGGGGCATCTCTGCCCCCCCTTAATACTTGCCCTCTAGTGGGGGGAATCTCTGGCCCCCCCCCGATCCCTGGCGTCTAGTGGGGGGAGCATCTCTGCCCCCCCTTAATCCTTGCCCTCTAGTGGGGGGGAATCTCTGCCCCCCCGATCCCTGGCGTATAGTGGTGGGGTGGCATCTCTGCCCCCCACGAATCCTGGAGTCTAGTGGGGGGGCATCTCTGGCACCCCTATTTCCTGGGGTCTATTGGAGGGGGAAACTGTGCCCCCTGATCCCTGGGGTGTCTAGGGGTGGGGACATTTCTTACCCCACATCTCGGGGTCTAGTGGATGGAGACTTTACTGTCCCCCTGATTTCCCGTTTCTTGAGATGGAGAATAGTTGTGGCTTTGCCCTGATCCCTGGTCTTGCAGTGAGGGATATCCCTGGTTCTAGTGGAGGGAGAAGAGCAAAGGGCAGAGGAAGAAGGCAGAACTCGGGTGGCGTGGGGAGGACGGGGCTGGGCTAGATCAATTGGGTGAGAGCGGCAGGGTGCGTCGGTGCAGTAAAATCGAGGTGTCAGCTGGGTGTCAGGCTGCCAGTGGAGCTCTTGCTGACCAGCTGCGTTTTCTGGATTTTCGGCGGGTCATTACAGGACCTGGGTCCGATGACGGTGGACTCCTCTTCCTTAAGGACAGCAACAGGAGCGTCTCTGGATCTCACACAGGCCATGGTCCCTGCCCCCTGGGACTTGACTGACTCCTCCAGCTCCTGGACTCTGGCACTCCTCCTGCCTGGCCTCCTGTGCCTCCTCCTTATCTGTGGCCTCCAGCTCCTCACGTTTTGTGTCCAGGAGCACCTGTGTGTTGTTCGTCTCCACGCCAATCCCTTTGGAGTGGATGGGATGTGGGGCAGCATAAGGGTCTCAACCAAGGAAGGGAGGTGGGGGGCTGGGGGTGGGGCCGCCTGGCTCCCCTCCCCAGTAGCCCCGCCCTCTGACCCACAGGGGCTTCTCCCTGTCACTCACCCTTTTCCGGGACTCCTTTTCACTTTACCAGGTTCTGCAGCTGCTGTTTCTGCTGCTGAGTCCCACAGAAGAGCACCTGGGGTGAAGGCACTAGCTGAGGAGGCAGGTCTAGGGCCTTCCTGCCCCAGAGCCCGTGGCCCCTCTCTCACCTGGTCTCCCTCAGCTCCCTGATGGCGGCCTCCAGCAGGGCCTGCTGCCTTGGTGGCACCTGCAGCAGCTGGTCTATGGGCTGCTTCTGCCGCAGCATCCGCTGGTTCAGCTGCTCCTCCTTGGAGCCCAGGTGACAGCGGGCATCCAGCTGCTCTTGTCGGCAGCTGTGTGCATTTCCAGGTACCAGCAGAATCGGCCCCAGGGAGGCCACTGGCACTGCACCTTTTCGTCCTGCCCTGGCATCTGTGGGAGGTAGGACAGTGTCTGTGAGGACAGGCAGGAGGACCGACTACATCCCAGCCAGGAGATGCAGGGCTCAGACCCTCAGCCACAGGCCCCCATGGCGTCTTTGTCCCAGAGCCTAGGAGTTGGGTCTCCCTCTGCCTCGGACCCTGACTCCTACCTGGCAACTGCCAACTCCAGACCCCTCTGTGTAGTGTGGGCCAGTCAGTGCCACCACAGCCCTCAGGGCATTCTGACCTGTCCTTCCTGCCATCACCCAAGGCAGGCTCTTGGCCTCACAGGGGGTCTCACCAGCCCATTTCACAGACCAGGAAAGTCACAGCCCAGAAGACTGAATGGTTATGCCCCAAGAATACCCCAGGGTGGAGGGGAGCTGAAGGCCGGCAAACCCCTGCACCCTCTCTCAAAACTCTTCGAGTACGGCAACTTTTCGTGGGCTCGCAGTGAAGACATGTTGGAATGATAGGTGATAATTGGAGATGATAGGAGACTCGCTCAGCTCCAAGACTGGGGAATGTTACCCAGACCCCTTCCACTGTTACAGAGACACAACTCGAGCCTGGCCGGGCTCCCGGCCGGCCACCCCACAGCCCTCAGACTCCAGGCGGCGCTGCGCCCGCTTCTCTCACCCCAGCTCAGTCCCCTCGGCCCCCACTCGCATCCGCAGTTGTTCTCCGGGTTCACCCGTTGTTCCTGGAACCTCCTGCCTCCACCTGTCCTTCGAAATGTTTTCAACGATGTGGCTGTTTCGGGGCTACCCAGAGGCCGGTAAACCTGAGAGGAAGCAGACAGTCAAGGACCCCAGACCTTCAACCCCACCCAAACTTCATGGTCCACAGCCCCGACTCTTGGTTCCTCCTGCTCATCTCGGGGGCTGCTCATTTCTCACCGCCATCTGCTGCTCCGGGCACCTTACTAAGTAGATTCTTTCCTGCTTTGGACCCACTGGAGCCCTCCTGGCAGTGCTGGCAGGGACACGAGGGACAACTAGAAACAAGCGTTGTATGTCCCGGCCCTAGAGCTCTCTGCATTTTCAGGGTCGTAACATTCTGGGGAGTGGACAGCTGACCCCATTTCCTCTGGCTGCCCGCAGAGCAGGACACAGGTGTGGAGGGACAGGGAGACTCGCCCAGCTCCTGCTCCCAGCCGGTCTCCCGTGTCACAATGCCCCATTCACAGGACCCCTCCCTGGAAACTCGAAGTCAGTCCTCCCCGACTTGCCCTCCTCGGACATCACAGACTTCAAGCTCCTGGTGCTGTGCACCGGCCCAAATCACTCAACCCTTAAGGATGACGCTCTAAATTGCAAACTTCTGCCTTTATCAGATACACTTGATGTTTTAAAATTCTGTTCTTTCAGCTCTTTCTGTCCCAAACAAGAGGGGAAGCGTGTTTTTGCACAGTTAAACCCACTGCCAGGAGGGTCTGTGGTGAGGTTTCTGGGAGTCAGGGACCCTGCTTTGACTCCCCAGCTCCTCAGTGATGCCCTGAGCTCCCACCCCCATTGTTTCCTGAGTTGGGTGGGCCAGTGTCCAGCCACCCAGGTCTTTGGTCAGCGGGAGCCCAGGAGATCCTATTCTGGTGGCAGGAGGAAACAGGGCCTGGAGAGAGGGTCTCTGGGGACTCCCATCCCAGAGTCCCGGGAGACCCTGGCGAGGACAGAAGTTGCTGGAGGACAAGACTGCCTGAAAACGTGGCTGTCAATGGGCGGAGGCTTTATCCTGGGCCTCCTGGCCACACACTGACCAGTGCAAAACCAGCGCATGGCCCAGGGCTGGCGGGTTAGCACCGACCTAGCACTTTTTCTTCCCATCTTTTCATGCTCTGCCGATTTCCAATGATCCCCTAGGGAAAGGGTCAACATGCAGAAGGTGCATTGGGGCCACTTCTCCCTTAAGCCTCCTTGAGAGAGGGTGTCCCGAGGGGCGGGGCCACGAGCATTTCTATAGGCAGGGATGTGGCCGTGGTCTCAGGACACTCTGGGTGATTCCTCCCTGCCTTGCCCTCCTCAGACATCACAGGCTTCAAACTCCTGGTGCCAAGCACCAGCCCAAATCATTCACCGCTAACGGATGAGGCGCTGCCATGTGACTCTCCGCCTTTACAAGATATATCTGATGTTTTAAAATTCTGTTCTTCCATCTCTTTCTGTCCTAAATTAGACGGGAAGGGTGTGGTCGCACGGTAAGAGGTTTTTGGCAGGAGGGTCTGTGGTGAGGGGTCTGCGCACCCGGGGACCCTGCTTTGACTCCCCAGCGCCACTGAGGCAGCTCCTCAGCATTGCCCTGAGCTCCCACCCCCATTGTTTCCTGAGCTGGGGAGCCAGTGTCCAGCCACCCAGGTCTTAGAGAGCAGGAGCCCAGGAGGTCCTATTCTGGGGACAGGAACGGACAGGTCCTGGAGAGGGGCTCTCTGGGGACTCCCATCCCAGAGTCCCGGGAGACCCGGACGAGGACAGAGGCTGCTGGGGACAAAACTGCCGGAAGTCTTGCTGGAAATGGGCCCGGGCTTGATCCTGTGGCCTCGGGGCCATACGCTGACCAGTGCAGGGCCAACGCAGGGCCTTTTCTTACCGTCCGTTACGCTCTGCGAATTTCCAACGATCTCCTAGAGATGACACCTAGAGGTGACCCGTAGATGACCCGTGGAAGGGTCACCATCTGGAGGTGACCCCTAGATGACCCCTCGAAGGGTCAACAGGGGGAAGGTGTGATGGGGCCACTTCTCCCTCAAGCATCCTTGAGAGAGGGTCCCCGAGGGGCGGGGCCACGAGCTTTTTTTATAGGCAGGGAAGGGGGCGTGGCCTCGGGACTGCAACCCCATTGGCCAGGGAGAAACCTAGAGCTCCCGGGGCAACCTCACAATGAAGGCTGCACCAGCCTCTGCCCTGGTGGGCCTGACGGGCCTCCCCACCCCCACCCGGACCCTCGGGCTCTGCCCCCTACCGACGATGGTGGCTTGGAACTCTGTGGGCCCCACGGAGGGCCAGGAGCACTGACCCTTTCGGTCTCCCGTAGCTCAGTCCACGACTTTCTCATTCCCAGAGATGACGTCCCCCCATGCCCAGGCTGGGCTGCAGCTGCCAGGATTCGCCCCTGAGCACCCCTAGGTCTGGCCTGGCTGCTGCTGTGGGAGCCCAGCGAGCCTGGCAGAGGGGCTGTCCTGGTCGCTGTCCCAACTGCCCCTCACTCCAGCCCCTCTCCTTTATTTTCTTGGAGCCCCTGCCCCCTGCCCTGCCCCTCTCCTCTCCTGAAGCCCGCAGAGTTCTTGCTCCCACCTTATCCTGTGTCCACGTTCTCTCTGTCCTCTCACTGCTTCCTCCCAGACTGGCAGCAGCCAGGTTGTGGGGCCATGAGCCTCCAGACCCAGTCAGTCCCTGACCAATTCCCCCTGTTTGCTCAGAGACTTCCCTTTCTGAGTCCTGGAGGGCTCTTAATGACCCCATAGAACCTCCCCACCCCAGCTCTGCCCCTTTCTCTGAGACTCAGTCCATCCTACTGCCAGCTGGACACCAGACTTGGCCTTGGGGAACCTTGATGCTTCTCTGGTGTTGATCCCGGCCTGCTCTGGAAATCTCTCTCAATACACACACTCCCAACTAGGGCCACTAAGCCTGGTCACGCTGCCCTCACGAGTCCTGCAGCCTGAAAGCAACCCCAACTCCCCCATATCACCCGTGCCCACTATGGCATCCACGAATGCACCTGTCCTCCCTGCCCTGAGCACATTCAGGCCCCAGTGGTCTGCGGCTGTCTCCTGTAGCTCTGACATCTCCCCCTCTCACTTTCGCTGGGCTGAGAATCAAATTTATCTCTGATGGTGGGGCACAGGGTCACTGTGGGCTTGTGCTGTCTGGGGAGCCTGTGGGCAGTGAAGGGTTCCACACTGGGGTGAGGCTCTGGGCAGAGAAATTCCATCCAGTCCTTGGGAGGTTTGGGAAATACCTGGAGGTTTGCAGGTCCTTTACCTGAGACATGATCTGGCCACTAGGGGGCCTGGCACCCACGAAGCATTGGGGGCAAGGTGGGGGCTCTTCCCGGTGGGCACTACAGAGGAGGTGTAGACGGAACAGGCACCATGGGCATGGGCATGTCATGTCAGGTTCTGATCCATGGGGAGACCCCCACAGGACAGCTCATGCTTCATCAAGAAGCATGAGCCGTTCCCTGGCAGGACCCACCCACCCAATGCCACACACCCACACAGGCTGGGATGCATCCATTTGTAGAAACAATCTTGGAAACAGGACAGTGGCTGTCAGGGAGACTGATTCAGCCCTCTCTCCTCTCTCTCCTCTGCCACCAATTCATGATCCCCAAAACTGTCCCAGGTAGTGCCTAGAACTCAGTTGCTGACTGTTCCAGCCTCCATCCTTTTCAGGACTTCCTTTCCCAGAATAGAAACAGTGCACTGGAGGAGGGGGAGCTCTCGGCTCAGACTTTTGCTTGGTCTGTAGCCCATGAACCGAAAGTTTGAGTGTGGCCTCGTTTTCCCTGGGCCAGGACGGGTAGATGGTTGTAGCCAAGTGCCGTTTTGAAAATCGGATGCTCTGAATGAGTGTTTCCTCTAAGCACTGAGATCCTTCCAAGTACTGCTTCATTGACCCTCATGCCCTGTGTACATACCTGAGAGGTTTGGGGTTTGTGGGGATCTCTATTTGCTCCAACCTTTGTGATCAGGAGACCCTGTGGTGCCAGGGAACGTTCTTGACCTCATGCATCCCAAGCCTGTACTGAGTCTCCTGAGACTTCTCTCTGGCCTTCTGGACAGAATTTTTACTCAAAAAGTGGAAAATGCCCTGGACCGTGCAAGGACAGCACACAAACCGGAAATATCTCAACATTTAGGTGGGAAAGCAGGGGTGAGGAGTCATTCTCCACTCCTCTCTCCTGGGATATAGTCTAAGGTGGGGGGTGGGGAGGTGGTCATTTATTATTGCTACTCTTTGAACTATTTCTATGGGGGTGAGTATTTCTGCTCCTGGGACTCCTTATTGTGTAGTGTTGGAGGACATGTCTCCTATCTGAGCTCTGTTCTCTGTTGTGGGATATTTCTTACCCCAGAGCTCTTGTGTCTAGTTTGGAAAACAATTTTCCCCAACATCCCTGGTGTGTTTTTTTTGGAGGAAATTTCAGCTCTGCTCATTCCTGGTGTCGAGTAATTGTGAACATTTCTGTCCTCGGAACTCTGCTGTCTATTGTTAGGGGAAACCTCTGCACCCCATGTCACTGGTGCCTACTGCTTGGGGCCTGTTTTTGCCTCCCATACCATTAGTGTCTATTACTAGGGGACATTTCTGTCCCCCACATCCCCATTGCCCAGTGTTGGGGGACATTTCTGCCTCCAGATGCACGGTCTTCCCCACACCGCCAGCTTGTCCTTCTTGACTGTTACCACCTCCAGCTCCTCAGGCTTTATGATCTCCACTGTGTTCGCCTCCACTTCAGTGCCCTTGGATTGACTGAAACTGGATAGACTGCGGGGCAGCCCCAGGCTCTCAGCCAACCAAGGGAGGTGGAGGGCTCGGGAGCAGGGTCCGCCTGGTTCTGCCCCCCTGGGTGTCCTGCCTCTTGACCCCCACTCTGGGCTTCTTCCTCCTGAGGACTCTGACACACATTTTCAGGACACTTTTCTGTCAAAGCAGCAGCCAAGTCCTGCCCTGAGTCAGGCCACTGTGGACTGTCCAAGTGGACTGTCACTGCTCAGGCAGAGTCACGACTGGAGACCCAGTGCTGTCACCTCCTTCCCCTCCCTCACCCCTACCACCTAACAGGGAAATCCCTCTTATGGCCTCTAAGAATTTGAGCAGTCCTTCCTTAGGGCACTGGGAAAAGGCCGGCCCTGTCTGCTTGCAGCACTTTTCTTTGGGTGTTAGCACCACACCCAGACATGCTCAGGCTTTACCCCTGACTTAGCTCAGGGACCATACCTAGTGGAACTAGGGGGGCCCATTGATCCAACGTCAGCAGTGTGCAAGACGATCACTTTATCTGCTGGACTAATGCCCTGCTCCAAGCGGTATTTTTTTTTTCAGCTGCTTCCCACCTAAATCTCCTTCCTGTAGAGTTGGGCTCCCTTAAAGATGCCTCACACCCCCTTCTGTACAGCACCGTGCCCAGGGAGACAGCCCCGTGGAACCCGAGGCTTCCACTCCCGAGCACTTTCAGACTTTTCAAGAATGGGCCCCAGGGATATTGCAGGGTTTAAGGTGCTTGCCTTGATGCGGCCCAGCCCTGTTCAAGTCCTGATACTAGGATCTCCTGAGCCCTGCTGTAGAGGAGAGTGCACCTCTACCCACATTTCTCGCAGGCTAATTTCAGACAGGCTACCCTGGGGAGCAGGATCTGCAAAGAGGCACACGGTCTGGGAGAGACGAGACAGGCACTGAAATCACCCGGGATGGCCCAGAGGTGGTCTGTCACACTGTTCAACGTAGAAACCTGGGAAAATCCCCCGAATTTTCCTATGTTATTGATATGCTCCAGATCCTTCTCTGCACCAAGAAAGCTTGGTCATTTCTTGTTCCATACTCTCCTGTCAGCTGCTTGCTAATACCCCGTCGCCCATCAGATCTGCTGTAAAACTGATCTCTCGCCTTGTGCGGTGTTCAGACTTTGGAGCTGTTCATTCCATTAGCACTATTATCTCATCATGTTCTTCCACATTCCAAAATGTGCTTTTTTTTCCTTTACGGGTCACACCCAGCGATGCACAGGGGTTACTCCTGGCTCATGCACTCAGGAATTACTCCTGGTGGTACTCAGGGAACCATATAGGAATCTGGGAATCAAATCCAGGTCAGCCGTGTGCAAGGCAAACACCCTACTCACTGTGCTATCACTCCAGTCCCTGCTGCTTGGTTTTTAGTTAGCTTCAGGCAGAAATTTTGGCAAAGTTCGTATGAGTTCATATTCGTTGAAAATTCAAAGTTATATTAGTGCTACAATTCTCATTTGTGAAACAACAAAACTCACTACCAAGCAGGGGAGAAAGCAAGACAAGACCAAAAGGAAAAAGAGCAACACCCAAGCAGTGGCACCTGGTGCCCAGGAGGAGTTGGCAGAGATCAGGGCAGCTGGGTGGCACTGCCACTCGTCCAGTGGAGACAGCACTACCCCAGTGAAGTGGTTAAGGCCAGACCCCAGCACCTCCAGTGTGCCCTTGGTCTAGAGGAGGTGAGAACTGGCAGGGCAGACAAGGGGCAGGGAGAAAGAGGGGAGCCAGAGCAGGAGCAGGAGTCAGGGGTGGAGGATGCGGAGGGGCAGAAGGCAGGCCCCAGATCCTTGCCCCAGAGGGCCATGACATGCTGCAGGAGAGAACAAAGTGCCAATATGACACCAGACAAGCTGTGACCCTCTGTGAATGGGAGTGGCAGACATTAAATGTTGGGTAGCTTCCAGAAATGTCTACTGACACCAGGACCACTAGGACAGTCTGACAGAGTCACAGGGAGTCCCCAGGCAGGCAGGGAAGGCAGGGTAACTTGGTACCTACACTCCCAAGAAGAGCCTCGTGGAAACGGTCGCCCCATGACCTCAAGACAGGGCAACATAGGAAGCAGAGATCGATGAAGGTATCGGAGGTGCAGCCCTTCCCAGCTTTTGCTGGGCCTGAGAATCCATGGTCTCAGCAGATGCTGGGGGTTCCATATGGAAAACAAGGCTCTCCCTGTTCCCCACTTTAGTATCTTATTGGCGTTCGATCTCCCGACAGAGCTAGAAGAGCAAATAAATGTCCACCTTGACACTGTGGATTCCCCCTTTGGAAAATACCCTCTCCAGGCTCTCTCTAATGGCAGTATCATGCCCCTCTGCTGGTAAACTCATGCTAGGAGTGAGCCTCCAAAGACAGCCGCAATATCTGGTAGCCCATGAGGTGTGGCTAGGGATAGGGAAAGATACTGCGCAGGTCTGGGAGGCAGGAATAGTGGTGGGATGCAGCTCAACTGGGAGCAACCCATTGGCCTCAGTTGAGAAGTCATGACCAGCGCCGAGTCAGTGTGGTCGCTCCTGCTGGTCACCTTGTGGTACCCAGCCCTTCCACTCTCTTGAGTCTGTTTTCCTCTAGTGCCCAATGATTGACCGGCCTGATCCTCAAAAGATGTGTTTCCCCCTTTGCAAATTGTTCCAGGAAGCAGACCCCTGTTTGCGTTTGGGCCAAAGGATCCAGAGACAGGAGGAAACCTCAGTTACTGTGGACCCATTGCCCAAGGATTCAAAAACTCGACCACCGTCTTCAGGAAGACCCTGGCTCTGGACTTAAGAAATTCCTCGTTGGGGCCCTGGAATGGACCATCCTGCAATCTGTAGATGATAAGGTCTTAGTGTCAGAAGCCCAAGAGGACTGAAAGAGAGCCTCAGAGGCACTGCTCCAGCTCTTGGTTGAGGCTGGGCACCAGACCTCCTGGAAGAATGAGCATTTAGAAGTGAAAAAAAGAAAAATAACCCCAAAAAACCCTTTCTAATCAGCAGTAGGGCCCAGAGGCAAAGAGGTTGATCCTCTTAGTGCCTGAGAAAGGGCACCAGGTTCTAGGTGCCCTGACCCAGGGTAGGGCCATTGGCAGAGGTCTGGGCATACCTGTCTCTGAGGCAGGGAGCTCTGATCTCTCGCTGTGCCACAGAGGTAAACAAACTATCTACCTCCAGGTCCCCATTCAGGGGTGACACTCATGACTAACAAAGGGCCCCAGTTTCTACCAATTGCCCAGATGGCACAGTCCCTGGGATTATGATGTGAAAACCCACATCTAACTTTTGCAACTCTAGATTAATTCCCTAGCCTTTCTGCCTATCGGATGGGACCCCATCCTCTGACTTGCAAGAAGCAGTGGATTACATCTCTTGCTCAGAACCACTGAACAGTTCCGGAACAGTTTCCAACCTGAGTGGCATCTGGGTAAAGACCATAATAAAGAAGCCCTGAATCCCTCTGGAAAGGCTGGGGGGGAGGGGTGCGCTCGGGGAGGGATAGGGACAAGCGCGAAACATGGTGAGACCCCATGATCTCTTAATTTTCATATTAAAAATTGAAATTTATTTCTTTGGATTTTTTACTGGTTCTTTATTTTATGTTTGAGTTTGTTCCTGCACATATGGATGTGTTGGAGGCTGTGTAACTATTTTTTTATTCAATAATTTTTTTATTATTTTTTTATTAGTGAAACACCATGAGGTACAGTTGTAGACATAAATTTTTTGCTTGGGTTTCAGTCACACAATGATCAAGTACCCATCCTCCACCAGCGCCCATCCTCCACCACCACGGGTCCCAGCATCCCTCCCACCTCCCTTCCCCCTCCTTTCCCACCCTACCTCTGTGGCAGGGGATTCCCCCTTGTTCTCTCTCTCCTTTTGGGTGCTGTGGTTTGCAAGAGAGGAACTGAGTGGTAGTCATGTTTGGTCTATAGTCTACATTCAGCATGCTTCTCCCACCCTGGGAGGATCCTCCCAGCACCCTTTATTTGGTGCCCTCTTCACTAGCTGAGCTTCCTTGGAGACTGTGTAACTTCTTTACATGCAGAGTGAGTCTCAATGTTGTTCTGTTTGGGTCAACTCACCACTCCTAGTACGAAATCCCTGCCATGGGGGCACATCTGCAATTGCTTTGTGTACCCCATAGCCTCATAGCCCCATAGCCCCATTCCTCAATGGGAAGGGGCAGAGGAGGGGAGAAGGAAGGGGGCAGGAAGGTGGAGGGGGGAAGAGGGGAAGGGGGGGAAGGAAGAGGGAAGTAAGACAAGGTTGGAGTAGATGAATATGATTTTGACAGGGTAGGTAAAAGACGGAATTACAGGTGAGTAAGAATTCTGTTGAACCATTTCTGACTCTTGGGGGGAACACATCACTTTCAGGCAGGTCACTTTGTGCCCTGGGATGGGTGTCTGCAGCCTCTTTACCTCACGGGCATCACAGTCTGTCTGATCTTCTGCCAACACAATTTGTCTTTGACGGGTTGTTGGCTCAGGTCTGTCTTGGATCTGGGTGTGATTTCCACCTCTAGGTGAAAGGGAGGATGGGGTGTGCATGGGGTGTCTTTAGGAAGGACACTGCCTTCTGGTTCTCACAGAACACTTGGGGTTCCAAGGCGGGTGTAGCCCGTAGGATGGCGGGGATCAAACCCAGATCAGCCATGTGCAAAGCAACAACCTACCACTGTACTATCGCTCCAGCCCTTGAATTTCTTCTTGGAGGAAGTTTCTGTTCATTATTCCTCTCTGCATTTGTTTAATGGGGTTGGGAGATATTTTTTTTGTAAAGTTCTACCAATGTGCTATATAACTTGGATATTAGCCTTTTCTCAGCTAGGTATTGGGTAAATAATTTTTCCCATTCTGTGGGCTATCTTAGTAGCTTAGACGCCATTGCTTTTTTTTTTAAAGCATTATATTGGTGTATCTTTGATTTTTCTGTTTTCTTTCCATGCTTTATATTTTGCTGACTACTTTGCAAATTTTTATTTTGTTTTTATAGAGTTCTTTACAATAATTTATTGCATTTAATATACAAACACCAATTCCACCACCATCGTGCCTTCCCACCACCATATTTTGAATGTTAACACTCCAAATCTTAGAGGTACTCTCCTGGGGTCATTAACATTGTACTCAGGGGCATGCAGATGACAGGCTCTAGACATGGTGAATCCCATGGCAAGGGCCACCCACAATCTAGAAGCAACTGCCAACTGCTGGCAGGACACACCTCGCCCAAGACACATACCCAAACGGCCTGGGATGGATCCATTTATTGAATCAAGCTTGGAAATAGGACAGTGACTGTCAGAGAGTGACCCAGCATGCCTCCTTCCTCTCTCTTCTCCTCAATTCATTAGTGCCCAACCAGCCCCCAAAGAGTGTCTAGAACTGGTTGCTCTGATGTTTCTAGCCCCCATTAGCTTCAGGGCTGCCATATGGAGAAACGGGACTGTGTACTGGGGAGGGAGAGCTCCCACCTCAAGCCCTTGTTTGGCTTTTGGAGCTATCATGACTGAGGTTGGAGTGTGGCCAAGTTTAAATTTCTGCTCCCAACATCCCTGGTGCCTAGAGGTAGGAGACATTTTTGTCCCACTGATCCCTGCGGTCTAGTGTTGGGGGACCATTCTGTCCCCTTGATCCCTAGGGTCTGGTGCTGAGGGAAAGTGGAAGAGCGGGGAGGAGGGAGGAAGGAAGAGGGTGGGAAGAACTGGATCAGGGCTAGATTAGTTGGAATTGAAGAACACAGGGTACATCATCAGGGTAGAAAAAGTGGATTAATGGTGAACAAGCTTGCCAGCTGAACTCAAGCGGACCAGCTGGATTCTGGTTAATTGGGGGCAGGTCATTACCGGATCCGGATCTGAGGTCTGCGGCCTCCTGTTCCTCACAGACAGGAACAGGAGGGTCTCTCTGGGTTCTTCACACAATCCATCATCCCGCTCCCCAGGTCTGGACACCAGACCTTAGTCTCAGACCTTAGTCATCCAGATCTTTAGTCTTCTCACACAGCACCAGCCTGTCCTTCATGACCATCACCTCGAGTTCCATAGAGGTCATGGTCTCACAAACCTCCACTATGTTCACCTCCAACTCCATGTTCTTCAACACTGGATTGACTATGGGGCACTCCAGGGTCTGAGCCAAGCAAGGAAGGTGGAGGCATCTCAGGGGTCCCGCCTGGCTCCACCTCCCATATAGCCCCACCTCCAGATCCCCATCAGGCACTTCTCCCTCCTGGAGACCCACCGCACCACTCACCCTCTTCAGGGTAACCTTGGGATTCCAGCAAGGCCTGGAGCTCAGTTGCTCCTGATTTCAGGACTGAGAATCCCCTAAAGATGAAGGCACCAGGTGAGTAGGCAGGTCTAGGGCCTGATGCGACTTCCTGTCCCTGAGCACCTGCCCACCCCCTCACCTGGGTTTCCCTCAGCTCCCTGAAGGTGGCCTCCAGCAGGGCCTGCTGCTTGGTTAGCACCTGCTGCAGCTGGTCCATGAGCGGCTTGTGCCTCAGAACCTGCTCGACCTTGGACCCCAGGTGAGTGGGACATCCAGGTGTGGGGTTGCAGCTGTGTGCTGCTTTTGATACCAGCAGAAGAATTCCAGTCTGCAGGCACTGCACCTTCTCGTCTTGCATGCACATCTCTGTCATGAGACAGGGCCGAAGGCTGTCCAGATCCCACCACAACTTTCAGGGCCCAGACACTCACACACAGGCCCAAGGAAAACAGCACATTGGGTAACCTGTCCCCTGCACATTCCTCAGGGGGTCTTTCTCCCAAGGCCTAAGAGATGGGCCTCCCCCTACCTCGACCCGGCAGCCTCCCCGCTACTAGGACACTCAGTGTGCAGTGAGGGCCAGTCCGCACCCCCACAACCCCTCTAGCCTCTTCTAGATTTTGATACATTATTGTGGGTGGCGTCCTGGCCTGTCCTTCCTCCCACCAACCCAGGCGGGCTCCTTCCCTCACAGTGGGTCTCCCCCGGCACCTTCTGTCATTTCTCCATATCCACCTTGTCCTGGTTCACTCCCCTTGCAGCCGATCCAGAGCTGGCTCTGCAGTAGCACCTGCTCTTCCTCCTGCTCATTCTCAGAGACCGACACTGGTCAGAGGCCACGTCCTACTGCGGGAGGCCGAGAACCTACTCCTGTTGCTCCCGCAGACACTCACCTGTTTGTCCTGCAGTCCCACTGGTGGTCACAAGGCTGGGAGTGAGGACAGGCAGCCAGGGCATCCTGCTCTGGGTCCAGGGATGTGGAGGTCAAGCACCGACTCCCAGGCCCAAGGCTGGCAGCGCCTGGGCAATCTGTCCCCTGCACAGGCCCCCATGGTCTTGCTCCAGGGGCCTAAGAGATGAGACCTCCCTTGACTGGGGACCCTGTCTCCTGTCCTGTGCTCAGGGATCACCCCTAATGGTGCTCAAGGATCTATAGGAGGTGCCAGGAATCAACCCAGGATAGCAGTATGCAAAGCAGACACCTTACCAGCTGTTCTAGCTTTTGATATATTACATTTCCTTGTTTGTTTGCTTCTTTGGTTTTGGAACCACAGCAGGGATCATTCCCAGCCATGCTCAAGGCCCTCTATGGGACGCCAGAGATTGAAGTCAGATAGCCCAAGTGCTCTTCCTTCTCTACTATCACCCGGCCTCTTTTATCTTTTTCAAAATAAAATTTTAACTTACTGTTGATTTTGCTATATTGCATCCCAAAAGGAATACCAGTTTACAATGGTGCGTGTGAAATTCCCAAATGCTCCAGCGAGTCCCAATGCAATCAGAACCACCCCTCTAACTCTCCCCTGCTCTCTTTTTGCTATACTTGGACATTTTTGGAGGGACATACCCAGTGTTGCTCAGGCCTCACTCCTGGCTCTGTACTCAGGGACGACTCCTGCTGGGGCTTCGGGATCATATGGGGTCCCCGGGGTCACATCTGAATTGGCTGGTCCACAAGGCAAATGCCCTACCCTCTGGACTACCTCTCAGATCCTGCAAGATACTTTTCTTGAAAGAAACTTACTCAGTAAGATGTGAAGGGAGGACGTGTTCAAAACAGAATGTGAGCTGAAAGAGCTGACCACTCCCCCTAACTTCTAATGGCCAGTAACTACCTGTACCTGTCAATCACAAACTGCCACTAGGGAAGGTCCCTTGGGCCTGTCCCCCACCCCCATCTCTGTACCCCAAAAGGCCTCTGCAGTTTCCCTGCAGCATTTTCCCACTTCCATATCTAATGCAAATGAAATTTGTTTGCCATTTATAAATGCCCATACAGAGTTTCCCCTTAAAGTAAATGAAATAATCATTTTTACAAAAGAGATTAAGTAATGACATGTTGAATGGTGCTCAAAGCAGGACACATTTGAACCACTGATCTACTCGTCATGGACTCTTTCCAAACTCAAGTCTAGCATCACATTTCCCCAATTCTATAATGATCCCAGCGCCTCAGCTGAGCTCTGGATTTTACATCAGAAAAATGTACTACACATCTAATTCTATAAATCCAAATATAAGCCATTCTCCTCTTAAAATTTATTTTTATTGAATCGATGTGAGATAGACCCTTACAAAGCTGTTCATGATTAGGCTTCAGTCATCGTTGTTCACCCATCCCTCCACCAGTGTACATTTCCCACCTCCAATGTTTCCAGTTTCCCTCACAACACCCGCCCCCCGCCCCACACACATCTCCACCCAGGCCAGCCTTTTTTTTTAATGTTTATTAGTGAAACACCATAAGGTACAGTTATAGACTTACAAATTTTTTGTTTGTATTTCAGTTATACAATGACCAAGACCCATCCCTCCACCAGTGCCCATTCTCCACCACCACTGATCCCAGTATCCCTCCCACCCCCCTTCCCCCCACCCCACCCTGGCTCCGTGGCAGGGCATTCACATTTGTTCTCTCTTATTGGGTGTTGTGGTTTGCAAAAGAGGCATTGAGTGTTAATCATGTTCGGTCTGTAGTCTACTTTCTGCATGTATCTCCCATCCTGGGAGGATCCTCCCAACACCCTTTACTTGGTGCTCCCTTCTCTATCTGAGCTGCCTTTTCCTCCAGCATGTGTGGCTGGCCTCCAAGTAATGGGGCAAACTTCCTGGTACTTATCGCGACTTGGGTGTTAGTCTCCTATTTTGTTTCTTGATATTCTACAGATGAATGCAATCTTTCTATGTCTGTCCCTCTCTTTCTGACTCATTTCACTTAGCATGGTACTTTCCATGTAGTATCACTTGTATGCAAGTTTCATGAATTCATCCTTTCTAACAGCAGCATTGTATTCCATTGTGTAGATATACCAAAGTTTTTTAACCAGTCATCCGTTCTCAGGCACTTGGGTTTTCTCCAGATATTCAGGTCAGCCTTTTTGGAAGATGTTTTTATTATCTATCTTTCTCTCTGTTTGTTTCTGTCTCTGTCTGTCTCTGTCTCTGCCTTTTTTCTCTCTCTCTCTCTTTCTCTGTCTCTGTCTCTGTTTATCTTTCTCTGTCTCCCTTTTTGTGGTTTACAATACAGATACTGAAAGGGTATCAGGAATATCCCTTTACCTACTGTTAACACTCAAGGATTTCAAATTTGGACAAAAAATAGAATTGTTCTTCCAGGCACGTTGGCCAAAGGGAGAACTGGAAAAGGTCTCTGCTATGGACAACCAGGGATCTGCAGATCTGCAATGACTGACCACAGTCTGGGCTCTGCTCTCAGTGTCCAGACAAGTCCTGAAGACCGGGAGGTCTCCAAACGCCAGATAGGGATGGGATGGACACCTGCCTGCCAGGAACTCCTACAGAAGATGAAGGCCTCAGGCCACCTGGGCTCACTAAACTGGCCTGGTTTCTCATCTTCAAAATGGCCAGGCCTGGGTATCAGTGACATGATATACAGGTAAATTACTCATAGTATTATACGTGTATCTCCTGGGTGGCTCGCCACAGTCTTGGAAGAACAGAGTGGGAGTCTGGTGTTCTTTGGGAGGTCAGGAACTGTGCTCAAGGGCCGCTACTTTTCCTTAGCTGCCGGAGGGCAGGGCTGGCACATGTCCAGCACTCCCCTCACGCTGCCACCTTTCTGCCCTAAGAGGAGCCTTCCACCTACCCCGTGACTTTCAGGAAGTGCAAGATGACATGTATTTCCTAGCCCTGGGGAAATACCATGTGACCTTCGGGGCTCAGGCACAAAATTTCCAACTGTGGGCTAGTGTTGGGTAAGGACTGGAAGGAAGAAGCCCTCCAAGTGCCCCCTCCCCTGCCCCAGGAACGGACCCTTTTGCAAGGTCCCTGAACCCCACAGCTCTCACAGCGGCAGGTATCATGCCCTAGACTCACCACACTCAGGAAGACACAGGGGTCCCAGAGAGTGTTGGCAGAAGAGGGGACCTGCTTGGTATCCCACTGAGCAGTCAGCCTCGCCCTGGCGGTGTCCCAGGAGCTGCCTGTCAGCGCAGTGCGGGAGCATGAGGATCCCACGCGGGCCTCATCGGGTCTCTGCTGTTTCCTAGCCTGTGACTATTTCTCTCTTGCATCTACAATGTGGGGTCCCCGCCAAAATGACTCTGGAATTGATCTTTTTATCTGGGGTTGAGGGCATTGATTGGTCTAGGATGTTGACTCCCAAGTTCCAGGTAAAGCCGATATGTTTCCTTTGGTTTTCGGCATGTGGCTCAGTGAGGATGTTGGGAATTTTCTGGTGTGAAACTCTGTAGAACGAAGGGCGTCATTTCCCAGACCAGACTATCAGGGAAATGTTAGTTTTTCTCTCCTTGATGGCCTTGGTATGCTCTTGGGCTCCTGGCAAAGAGACCCCCACACAGACACTGCTTGATGCTTGATGCAGTCACAGGTGGGTCCTGATCTCATCCTGGACATTCATCTTACTAAAGCTTCAGTTTCCCAGTGATTGTCCTTGATTCAAACATTCCCAAATGTGCATCGCGTGGAGGGCCTTGGATGGACCTCAGACAGGCGCCAGGCGAACCTGATTTGGACAAAGGAAGGCCTAAGGTCCCACATGTGATATGATCCAGAGTACATCATGGGACAGTCTCTGGCCAAAAGAATGGACACAGACCCCTTGGGTCTGGGATAGACAAAATAAAACTGGTCCCAGGACTGGAGTCTGGGAAGTAGGAGAATAAGACATGGGCCAGAAAAAGCCAACAGATATGACCTTTCATGCCTGACTTTACATTGAACTAAACTTGAAGCGGCAGATTAAAGGAATCTGTAATTCTCTTACTGAGCTTATGAAAGATGACAGGCAACATTGATGAGAAGCAAATTTCACCATTGCTGTAAACGTTTTAACTTAAAGAGGTGAGGAAACAGAGACATCTGCATCAGCAGCTTGTTACCATGTCCAACTGTAGAACCGTGGGTCTTCTGACAGGGAGAGCTGGAGGCATGCTGGGTGTGAGAAGGGCAAGAAACGCTCGGGCACTGAGGGTCTGCCCCAACGGCACTGCTGCCAGCACCTAGACTAGCCCTGGTCTCCTTGGTCACAAATACTAACAGTAATAGAAATGGGGAGTTGTGCTTAGCCTCCAGGGTGAAAAAACATCACCCCATCCCCAGGGCTGATTCTGGTCTCCTCACTGCTCTGTGTGCCCCAGAGGCCAGATGGGGGCTGTGGTGATTGGGAACAGGAAGAGGGTCTCTGACTCAACTGGCCTCCCAGGTAGAAAAACACCTTACAGGTCCAGAATGCCATGGGCAGTAAGGGTCCAGAACCAAACTGACTCCCTGGCTGCAGTTGTCTCTTCAATCAATGGGCCCTGGGCCTGCTCAGTGCCCAGCAGGGAGGAAAAGGTGTTTTCTCCAATGAGGACTGAACACTGCTCTATTCAAACCAGTCAGGAGGGGGAGGGGGCTTTGAGCCAGTTGAAAGAATGAACTCGAGAAGGGCCAGGGAGCTGGAGGCTGGTCAGGCCCAGCCGTGGTCAGGTTTGGCCACTCCTGAGGGCCTCACTGTAGAATGGACATCTCTCAGAGTCAGGCCAGAAATGAGAAACAATCCCAGAGAGTCACTCATCACTAAGCATCGCCAGAAGATTAACCTGCAGGTGCTAGTTTGTCAGGATCAGCCTCAGCGGGGTGAGCTAAGGGGGGCTCGCAAATGATTCTGTCTGCCAAGCCTAAGGGAGGGAACCAAGCAGGAAGCAAGAGGCAGAAGTGAAAAACTAGGCAGGACCTCTGAGAGACCCACTCTAGGAGGTGGAGAAGATGGATGAGTCAGGAATCACCAAATTTGACAAGAATCAAATGTGAGGTTTGCTCTGACAAAATGGTGACCAGAACCAAATGGCAACCGGCTGAGTGGACAGCAACATTCCTGGAGTCAGAGATCACCTTGTCCCAGGTGAGGAAGACAAGACTTAATGCCCACTTGGTGACAGGAAGCCACCAGGCTTCATTCCAGGTTCCTCACCATTGACCCACGAACAGATGACTAGGACCAGACCAAGACAACGCCAAAGGCCCCTTCATCTAACCCAGGGCGTGGTTGTACCATTGCCTCATCTGAGGTTCGGAGAGTCCGCCCGGGAGCGCCCCCAGTAAGCTACTCCTATTTCCTTAACTTTATTTATATATCTCTGTCCTTCTGTCTGACCCGGATGGGGTTCCCAAATCTCTCACCGCGCAAGAGACTAAGGGAGAGCAGGTTACCCGAGCAGGGATGCAAGGGGCTCACGGGAACGCTCGAAAACTGAGCGTAGAAACGGGAATCACCACTGTGGGAGCACCCGAGAGCACTCGGCACCACTGCATGTTAGATGAAAGTTGTTACCGCAGAATCAAGGTAGCCTGTAAACAACCTACATAATTAGGCTGTGACCTGCTACTGCCCCTTTGGGGGATAGCTGGGTAGAGCCTGCACACATGGAATACACTAGGATGCTTCCAGCAAATTCTTGGTGCCACCTGTCTTGGTGAGACTCTGTATGATCCTAAAAGGAAAAACTCCAAAGACAGTCGTTCAATGGGAGAACAGCTCTCACCACTGGCAAGGGGTGAGAGGGCTCAAGCCGCTGATCCCCAGAGTCTCCCAGCTCCCCAAACCTCAAGGAAAACCTGGACTTGGTGTTTCCAGAGCCCAGGGGCCCAGAGGCAGGACACAGAGAACTAAGCCCAGAGCCCCAGTAGAAGCTTCGAGAGGGTGTGCAGGATATGTGTGAGGTGTGAAGATCCATGAGAGTGAACGGGCGGCCCCAGGCCCATGGTGCAGTTAGAGGGGAAGGGCTATGAACTGGGCACCCAGGGGTAAACCGGGACCTGCCTGTGCCTGCCCTGAACAGCCCTACCAGGCTGATCCCTGGTGCCTCCCTGATCCCTGGTTCCCATCCAAGTAGGAATGTGACAGGCAGGAAGGGGCATGGCTGACCAAATTCCTGGAAATTACTGGAACAGGATGGCTCTGCCTTCTGAGGCTTTGCCATCTGGTCTGATACATGAATCTGGACACACTGCTTGTCACCAGTAGTGTGTCACTCAGCCAAGGCTGTCCCAACAGGTCCAGGTGTGCAGGAGCAAAGAGGAGTCGGGGCCTGGTTCTCTATTACATGGGGTCTGACCGTGCTGTGATGGTGGCAGTGGGACTTGTATTAGGGAATCAGATGGTTCACACAGAAGTGGGGCGCTATTATCAGGGATCAGCTCCGTACAGACTCGGGGACACTAGAAACATGTTCCATTCACGGCCCCATCCTGCTCCACTGATTACACACTGTCTTCCTGCCAGGGCAGGTGCCATGGAGAGGGACCCTGGCTGAGGGGACAGCACCTTGGACCCACCTGCTGCAGGAGCACTTTCAAGTGCTCATCCTGAGAAACCTGATGTGGCCACTAGGGGGCAAAGTGGGGTCTGTCCCTGGTGCACTGCAGAGGGGAATGGGGAAACAGGCTCCAGGGGCAGGGGAGGCCATGGAGGTGCTGCAGTGGAAGGCAGGGCTCTGGGTGCTGCATCCTGCCCTCCCTCCTGGGGACGCATCCGTGATTGAGACCTTCAACCCTTGGGGTGGACTCTCCTGGGGTCATTGACAGGCTTCACACAGGGGCAGGCAGGTGAAGCGTCTTGGCATGGTGACATGGCCGAGGCTTCCCACAATCTAGAAGCAATTGTCAACTACTGGCCAGACCTGCCCCGCCCAGTGACACACACACCCACACAGGCCTGGGATAGATCCATTTATTGCAACAATCGTGAAAATCAGACAGTGGCAGTCAGGGAGAAAGCCCGCCTTCCTCCTTTCCCTCTTCTCAGCCAGCAATACAAAGTCCCCAAACAGCCCCAAAGAGTGTGTAGAATCCGGTGACTGTATGGTACCAGCGGCCAAGCTTCAGGGCTGCCATGCGCAGAAACAGGACCCCACGATGGGGAGGGGAGAGCTGAGTTGTGACTTCTGACCTCCAAATCATTGCTAGTGCTGGCGGGATATATCTGCCATTTTGATCCCTCGGATCTTGTGGAGGGGGACATCTCGGCCCCTCTGATCCCTCGGACCTTGTGGAGGGGGACATGTCGGCCCCTCTGATCCCTCGGACCTTGTGGAGGGGGACAACTCGGCCCACCGATCCCTGACGTCTACTGGTGGGGGGAACATCTCGTCACCCCCCAATCCTGGCATCTAGTGGTGGGGGGGCATCTCTGGCACCCCCATCCCTGGCGTCTAGTGGTTGGGGGGCATCTCTGGCCCCCCCCATCCATGGCATCTAGTGGTGGGGGGGCATCTCTGGCCCCCCCGATCCCTGGCGTCTAGTGGTGAGGGGGCAACTCTGGCCCCCCCAATCCCTGGCGTCTAGTTGTTGGGGGGCATCTCTGTCCCCCCCGATCCCTGGCGGATAGTGGTTGGGGGGTATTTCTGGCCCCCCCATCCCTGGCGTCTAGTGGGGGGGGCATATCAGGCCCCCCCATCCCTGGCATCTAGTGGGGGGGCATATCAGGCCCCCCCCATTCCTGGCGTCTAGTGGGGGCGGCATATCAGGCCCCCCATCCCTGGCGTCTAGTGGTGGGGGGGCATATCAGGCCCCCACATCCCTGGGGTCTAGTGGGGGGGGCATCTCTGCCCCCCCTTGATCCTTGCCCTCTAGTGGGGGGGGGAAATCTCTGGCCCGACCCGATCCCTGGCGTCTAGTGGTGGGGGGGCATCTCTGGCCCCCCCTTGATCCTTGCCCTCTAGTGGGGGGGAATCTCTGGCCCCCCCCCCGATCCCTGGCGTCTAATGGGGGGGCATCTCTGGCCCCCCCTTGATCCTTGCCCTCTAGTGGGGGGGAATCTCTGCCCCCCCCGATCTCTGGCGTCTAGTGGGGGGGGGCACCTCTGCCCCGCCCTTGATTCTTGCCGTCTAGGGGGGGAATCTCTACCCCCCCCAATCCCTGGCGTCTAGTGGGGGGGACATCTCTGGCCCCCCCTTGATCCTTGCCATCTAGTGGGGGGGAATCTCTGGCCCCCCCCGATCTCTGGCGTCTAGTGCTGGGGGGGCATCTCTGGCCCCCCCCTTGATCCTTGCCCTCTAGTGGGGGGGGGAATCTCTGGCCCCCCCGATCCCTGGCGTCTAGTTCTGGGGGGGCATCTCTGGCCCCCCCCTTTATCCTTGCCCTCTAGTGGGGGGGGGAATCTCTGCCCCCCCGGATCCCTGGCGTCTAGTGGGGGGGGGGCATCTCTGGCCCCCCCTTGATCCTTGCCCTCTAGTGGGGGGGGAATCTCTGCCCCCCCCGATCCCTGGCGTCTAGTGGGGGGGGCATCTCTGGCCCCCCCTTTATCCTTGCCCTCTAGTGGGGGGGGAATCTCTGGCCCCCCCGATCCCTGGCGGCTAGTCGTGGGGGGCATCTCTGGCCACACCTTGATCCTTGCCCTCTAGTGGGGGGGGAATATCTGGCCCCCCCGATCCCTGGCGTCTAGCGGTGGGGGGGCATCTCTGCACCCCCCGTATCCTGGCGTCTAGTGGTGGGGGGACATCTCTGGCACCTCCATTTCCTGGGCTCTAGTGGAGGGGGAAACTGTGCCCCCTGATCCCTGGGGTGCCTAGGGGTGGGGACATTTCTTACCCCACATCTCGGGGTCTAGTGGATGGAGACTTTACTGTCCCCCTGATCTCCCGTTTCTTGAGATGGAGAATAGTTGTGGCTTTGCCCTGATCCCTGGTCTTGCAGTGAGGGATATCCCTGGTTCTAGTGGAGGGAGAAGAGCAAAGGGCCAAGGGCGGAAGGCAGAACTCGGGTGGCGTGGGGAGGACGGGGCTGGGCCAGATCAATTGGGTGAGAGCGGCAGCGTGCGTCGGTGCAGTAAAATCGAGGTGTCAGCTGGGTGTCAGGCTGCCAGTGCAGTTCTTGCTGACCAGCTGCGTTTTCTGGATTTTCGGCGGGTCATTACAGGACCTGGGTCCGATGACGGTGGACTCCTCTTCCTTAAGGACAGCAACAGGAGCGTCTCCCTATCTCACACAGGTCATGGTCCCTGCCCCCTGGGACTGGACTGTCTCCTCCAGCTCCTGGACTCTGGCACTCCTCCTGCCTGGCCCCCTGCGCCTCCTCCTTCTCTGTGGCCTCCAGCTCCTCACGTTTTGTGTCCAGGAGCACCTGTGTGTTGTTCGTCTCCACGCCAATCCCTTTGGAGTGGATGGGATGTGGGGCAGCATTAGGGTCTCAACTAAGCAAGGGAGGTGGGGTCTGGGGGTGGGGCCGCGTGGCTCCCCTCCCCAGTAGCCCCGCCCTCTGACCCACAAGGGCTTCTCCCTGTCACTCACCCTTTTCCGGGTCTCCTTTCCACTTTACCAGGTTCTGCAGCTGCTGTTTCTGCTGCTGCGTCCCACAGAAGAGCACCTGGGGTGACGGCACTAGCTGAGGAGGCAGGTCTAGGCCCTTCCTGCCCCAGAGCCCGTGGCCCCTCTCTCACCTGGTCTCCCTCAGCTCCCTGATGGCGGCCTCCAGCAGGGCCTGCTGCCTTGGTGGCACCTGCAGCAGCTGGTCTATGGGCTGCTTCTGCCGCAGCATCCGCTGGTACAGCTGCTCCTCCTTGGAGCACGGTGACTGCGGGCGTCCAGGTGCTCTTGTCGGCAGCTATGTGCATTTCCAGGTACCAGCAGAATCGGCCCCAGGGAGGCCACTGGCACTGCACCTTTTCGTCCTGCCCTGGCATCTGGGGGAGGTAGGACAGTGTCTATGAGGACAGGCAGGAGGACCGACTACATCCCAGCCAGGAGATGCAGGGCTCAGACCCTCAGCCACAGGCAACCATGGGGTCTTTGTCCCAGAGCCTAGGAGTTGGGTCCCCTCTGCCTCGGACCCTGACTCCTACCTGGCAACTGCCAACTCCAGACCCCTCTGTGTAGTGTGGGCCAGTCAGTGCCACCACAGCCCTCAGTTAGGACATTCTGACCTGTCCTTCCTGCCATCACCCAAGGCAGGCTCTTGGCCTCACAGGTGGTCTCACCAGCCCATTTCACAGACCAGGAAAGTCACAGCCCAGAAGGCTGAAGTGTTAGGCCCCAAGAATACCCCAGGGTGGAGGGGAGCTGATGGCCGGCAAATCCTGCACCCTCTCACAAAACTCTTGGTGTACAGCAACTTTTCGTGGGCTCGCGGTGAAGACATGTTGGAATGATAGGCGACAATTGGAGATGATAGGAGACTCGCCCAGCTCCAAGACTGGGGAATGTTACCCAGACCCCTTCCACTGTTACAGAGACACAACTCGAGCCTGGCCGGGCTCCCGGCCGGCCACCCCTCAGCCCTCAGACTCCAGGCGGCGCTGTGCCCGCTTCTCTCACCCCAGCTCAGTCCCCTCGGCCCCCACTCGCATCCGCAGATGTTCTCCGGGTTCACCCGTTGTTCCTGGCACCTCCTGCCTCCACCTGTCCTTCGAAATGTTTTCAACGATGTGGCTGTTTCGGGGGCACCCAGAGGCCGGTAAACCTGAGAGGAAGCAGACAGTCAAGGACCCCAGACCTTCAACCCCACCCAAACTTCATGGTCCACAGCCCGGACTCTTGGTTCGTCCTGCTCATCTCGGGGACTGCTCATTTCTCACCGCCATCTGCTGCTCTGGGCACCTTACTAAGTAGATTCTTTCCTGCTTTGGACCCACTGGAGCCCTACTGGCAGTGCTGGGAGGGACACGAGGGACAACGAGAAACAAGCGTTCTATGTCCCGGCCCTAGAGCTCTGGGCATTTTCATGGTCGTAACATTCTGGGGAGTGGACAGCTGACCCCATTTCCTCTGGCTGCCCGCAGAGCAGGACACAGGTGCGGAGGGACGGGGAGACTCGCCCAGCTCCTGCTCCCAGCCTGTCTCCCCTGTCACAGTGCCCCATTCACAGGGCCCCTCCCTGAACACTCGAAGTCACTCCTCCCCGCCTTGCCCTCCTCAGACATCACAGGCTTCAAGCTCCTGGTGCTGTGCACCAGACCAAATCACTTGCCCCTAAAGGATGACGCGCTGCCACGTGACTCTCCACCTTTACAAGATAGATCTGATGTTTTAAAATTCTGTTCTTCCATGTCTTTCTGTCCTAAATTAGACGGGAAGGGTGTGGTCGCACGGTAAGAGGTTTTTGGCAGAAGGGTCTGTGGTGAGGGGTCTGCGCACCCGGGGACCCTGCTTTGACTCCGCAGCGCCACTGAGGCAGCTCCTCAGCATTGCCCTGAGCTCCCACCCCCATTGTTTCCTGAGCTGGGGAGCCAGTGTCCAGCCACCCAGGTCTTTGGACAGCAGGAGCCCAGGAGGTCCTATTCTGGGGACAGGAACGGACAGGTCCTGGAGAGGGGCTCTCTGGGGACTCCCATCCCAGAGTCCCGGGAGACCCGGACGAGGACAGAGGCTGCTGGGGACAAAACTGCCGGAAGACTTGCTGGAAATGGGCCCGGGCTTGGTCCTGTGTCCTCGGGGCCATACACTGACCACTGCAGGGCCAACGCAGGGCCTTTTCTTACCGTCTGTTGCGCTCTGCCGATTTCCAAAGATCCCCTAGACATGACCCCTAGAGGTGACCCGTAGATGACCCGTAGAAGGGTCACCATCTGGAGCTGACCCCTAGATGACCCCTCGAAGGGTCAACAGGGGAAAGGTGTGTTGGGGCCACTTCCCTCTCAAGCATCCTTGAGAGAGGGTGCTCCGAGGGGCGGGGCCACGAGCTTATTTTATAGGCAGGGATGGGGGCGTGGCCTCGGGGCTGCAACCCCATTGGCCAGGGGGAAACCTAGAGCTCCCGGGGCAACCTCAGGATGAAGGCTGCACCAGCCTCTGCCCTGGTGTGCCTGACGGGCCTCCCCACCCCCACCCGGACCCTCGGGCACTGCCCCCTACCGACGATGGTGGCTTGGAACTCTGTGGGCCCCACGGTGGGCCAGGAGCACTGACCCTTTCGGTCTCCCATACCTCAGTCCACGACTTTTTCATTCCCAGAGATCACGGTCCCCCCATGCCCAGGCTGGGCTGCAGCTACCAGGATTAGCCCCTGAGCACCCCTAGGTCTGGCCTGGCTGCTTCTGTGGGAGCCCAGCGAGCCTGGCAGAGGGGCTGTCCTGGTAGCTGTCCCCACCGCCCCTCATTCCTCAGGCCCCTCTCTCTCCTTTCTGTCCTTGGAGCCCCTGCCCTCCCTGCCCTTCCCCTCTCCTCTCCTCAGGCCCGCAGAGTTCTTGCTCCCGCCTTATCCGGTGTCCACGTTCTCTCTGTCCTCTCACTGCTTCCTCCCAGACTGGCAGCAGCCAGTTTGTGAGGCCTTTGAGCCCCCAGACCCAGTCAGTCCTGACCAGTTCCCCCTGTTGCATAGAGACTTTCCTTTCTGAGTCCTGGAGGGCTCTTAATGACCCCATAGAACCTCCCCACCCCAGCTCTGCCCCTTTCTCTGAGGCTCAGTCCATCCTACTGGGAGCTGGACACCAGACTTGGCCTTGGGGGAGCTGGACTCTTCTCTGGTGTTGCTCCCGGCCTGTTCTGGAAATCCCTCTCAATACACACACTCCCAACTTGGGCCACTCAGCCTGGCCACGCTGCCCTCACGAGTCCTGCAGCCTGAATGGAACCCCAACTCCCCCATATCGCCCGTGCCCACTATGGCACCCCCGAGTGCCTCTGTCCTCCCTGCCCTGAGCACATTCAGGCCCCAGTGGTCTGCGGCTGTCTCCTGTAGCTCTGACATCTCCCCCTCTCACTTTCGCTGGGCTGAGAATCAAATCCATCTCTGATGGTGGGGCACAGGGTCACTGTGGGCTTGTGCTGTCTGGGGAGCCTGTGGGCAGTGAAGGGTTCCACACTGGGGTGAGGCTCTGGGCAGAGAAAGTCCATCCAGTCCTTGAGAGGCTTGTGAAATACCTGGAGGTTTGCAGGTCCTTTACCTGAGGCACAATCTGGCCACTAGGGGTGGGAACCCACGTAGCATTGGGGCAAGGTGGGGGCTCTCCCTGGTGGGCACTGCAGAGGGGGTATAGACGGGATAGGCACCATGGGTGGGCAGTGACAGGCTCTGGACATGGTGAGACCCCACGGCACGGATTCCTCATCATCCAGAAGCATGAGCCATTTCCTGGCAGGACCCGCCCCGCCCAATGCCACACACCCACACTGCCTAGGATGGATCCACTTATTGAATTAGTAGTGGTAACAGGATGGTGATTGTCAGGGAGAGTGGCCCAGTCCTCCTCCTCTCTCTCCTCTGCCACCAATTTATGATTTCCTAAACTGCCCCGAGACATGCCTACCACTCAGTTGCTCTGACTTCTAATGTCTGCTACTACAGTAACTTATTAGTCCCTGTTTCTGGCAATTTTTCAGGTTTTACTGTTATTATTCAATCTCTATTATGTATCATAAAGTTTCTCTTCTCCTCCTTCTTCCTCTCCCTCTCTTTGTCTCTCTCTCTTCTCTCTCTCTCTCTCTCTCTCTCTCTCTCTCTCTCTCTGAGCTTCTTAAAGTTTTCCATTAGCAACCCCTTTTTGTTAGGAAAATTTTTCCGTGGCCCCCTATTTTGAGGTATGTAAAATAAGGATACAAATATTTATTTTATAAATCATAAATAAATTTATTTGATTTTTTCTTTCTTTTTGGGTCACATCCAGCGATGCACAGGGGTTACTCCTGGCTCTGCACTTAGGAATTACTCCTGGCAGTGCTCGAGGGACCATATGGGATGCTAGGATGGGACGCAGGTCAGGGATGGGGCCGTTACCTTCCAGGTGTGACACCCTAGATTCGATCCCCCGTACTGAAGGGAAAATTGCAAGTTTGATAGAATGCTGTTGGAATATAGCTCCAAATATTTTAGGCTTAACATTGGTTTGCCCTTTCCCCTTTGCCACGAGGAACTCCGGTTTATTACAGTGCTCGTAAGGCACTTCCATTCCACTGTGTTTATCTGTAAATTCTTCCCTATGCTCTCCTCCCCAACCAGTCAATCAGCTTTTCCCTCCTAATCAGTATCTATTCCTTTGTAAGGTCAGATCCTTCTAAACACTGAAATTGTATTGTAAATTAATATTGCCTTTCTCCTCTCCTTATGCCTTATAAATAGTTTACTTTAAAGCAACGCCCTTTTTGTATAGATACAGGAAGACTGTTAACATTATGCTTTGTAACTTAGGATTTAATTGGCTTTGAATATTATTCACTGCCGGGCATCTGCTTTCTCGACTTAAGCCTCAGTTGCCCTTAGTTCCTAACACCCCAAAAGCAGGGTCCTGATGAGGGACTGAATGGACCCAGGGCAAGTGGTGAGCTACCCTGGCATCAAAATGGGCCAGGCCAAAGTGCCATGATTCTTAACTATAAGAGTTTGATCATAGACAAATGCTGTCATGATCCAAAAGTAACGACGAGACTAGGATCCTGGTAGGGGTGGGAAAGACTATCTGGGCTGAGCACTGTAGTCTGAGATCGAGATGGCCCTAGGAGGGCAATTCTATAAGTTTAAGGTATTTCTCACTGTATCCATACAAAATGATTTATATTATGTATGCTAATATGCTTGTTGGACAAGGAGAGGAGAAACACACCCTTGGGATTCAGCTCGAGGGTGGGTCGTCCTGTTGAGAGAGGATCTGTCCTAGGAGCGGCTTTCCCTGAGGGAAAGAATTCTACCCCTATTGATTGTGACCACACCTATGTGTAATTGTTACCCCAATCCCTCATCCTGGGAGATATAATGAGACTGTAGAATGGGCAAGGGGAGGCAGAGGAGAGAGAGACCGGAGTGGATGGAGAGAGGACTGGAATAAACTATAACTAAGACCAACCAGACTGGCCCTCGTTTCCTTCCTTCGCCTGCCCATCGCCATCGACCTCCCCAGGGTGGGGGAAGCAGGGTGAGACTACCGAACGCGGGCGGCGGGAGAGACAGAGCCGCCACCGCAGCTGTGCCCTTTTTGAGTTACACATCTCGCGTCCCTGGTTGGGCCCGAACCACCAACCTTTCGGTTAATAGCCAAAGCTGTGTCCTTTTTGAGTTTACACAGAATGCTGCATGAGAACTCACTCCTCAGCAGACTGGAGCAGGGCAGTGTCCAGCCCTGGGCCCAGTATACACTGTGACTCAGACACAACAAGGCAAGTGGCAAAGCCTTTAGAGGCTTTTTCTCAAGAGGGGTCATTTACTCTATTTGTTTCTCCTTTTGTTTCACAACACATTCAAGTGGCTTGTTCACAGGGGGTGCTTAAGGCTTACAGCTGACTCTGCACTTGGGGCTCTCTCCTGGTGGCTCGGGGGACCAAACTGGGTGTGGAGATCAAACACTCGTCAACTGCATGCCAGGCAAAAGCTCTACCCACTAGACTATCTCTCTGGCCCTGAGGTGGGTAGTTCGACTTTAGAGTCTAGTCCAGTGCCACAGAGAAAGGGGGATTTCCCACGGAGACAGTTGACGGCACCCTTTAAGTAGCGCACATGTGGGATGAATTAGAATCCGGGTTCCTAACCCGTGTGGAGGATGCTAACTAGGACGAAGCTGTCCCGGCCTTGCTGTGGTATTTCAGGCTAACTCCCTTCCCTCGCTGCCCTCCCTCTGTTTCTACGGGCTACACCAGCACAAGTTTCAGGAGCCTTCCAGATCTGAATCCCTGGACCTAGGATGTGGAGGAATTTTCTGGCAATAGATTTGACGACTAAGGGGAATTATTGTGTTTCCTAGGCGGACAGCGCCATCTCGTGGGAACCTGAGAGTAATACAGTAGGGTCTGGCTAGACCCAGGGTTGATGCTCTCCCTTAGCCCTGCAGGAATACACCGCTCCTCAAACACCATCCCTGGTCCATGACATTTGCACCACCTGAAACTTGTGAGGTGGCAGCATCTCCCCTCCTGGGCGGGATCCTGCCTCTTCACAAGGTACAGGTGAGCCCGAGCACATCGTAATGGGCCTGAAAAGAACTGCTTTGCTGAAGGAGTAAAAGGAAGCTAGTGAGTTGGGAACCATTATGTTTCAACCATATTCGACCATCAAGAAACATTCAAGTGGCCCGTTTAAATTTAAAAAAAAAAATCCTACCCAGCTGACACAAAGGGGCTTGTTCAGCGATGAAGGTTCAGTTTCCTAGGTTTGATCCTGACACCTCCAACAGACTCTGCAGGCAGATGAAGACCCAACAGGCATCCAGAATGCCGGGGACACTAACAGTGCAGAACCAAGCTCACTGCCTGGCCTCAGCGGTCATTCCAAATCCACTAGGGACATTGTTGGTGGTTGGAAATGTACGCAGGTGAAAAGATGAGTATTTGAACATTACCCCATATTCATTGAACAATGTTTCAATGACTGAAACCCAACGGTGAGCAACCTTGTAACTGTGTATCTCATGGTGATTCAGCTAAAAGTTTAAAAAAAAAAACCCTACACAAATGTATGTATGTGAGACTCTGAGACCTGGTAACTGTACAGCAGGGAGGAAGTTGTATCTTCGTCAGTGAGAAACAAATGCTGCTGTTATGCTAATCAGTCAGGAGGGGGGAGGGAGACTCCAAAGCAGCTAAGTTAGAGACGGACTAAGTATGAGACTCAACAGGCCCAGCCATGGTGCCAGTTTCTGCCATGGTACCCATGGCATCCCCCACCCCGGGAGCCCTCAGTATAGTTCTGGCATCTTTCAGAGTTGGGTTGTGCATAATGAAAGAATCCAGAACTCAACACTGAGTGACTACAGCAGAGGAAGCTGCAGTTCCCAGTTCATCGAGCTGCAGTACAATAGGCTTAAAAGTGATACTATCAGGGCTGGAGCAATAGTACAGTGGGTAGGGCATTTGCCTTGCATGCGGCCAACCCGGGTTCGATTCCCAGCATCCCATATGGTCCCCCGAGCACCATCAGGAGTAATTCTTGAGTGCAAAGCCATGAGTAACCCCTGTGCATCACCAGGTGTGACCCAAAAAGCAAAAACAAACAAAAAAAAGTGATACTATCACAGAGCATACATAGAAGGAACCAAAGTGGAAAAACTAGAGACAGAGAGTGGAAACGAAAGTCAGGATCTCTGAGTGACCCATTCGAGGAGGTGGGCAAAGATGGATAGGTCAGGAATCACCAAAGTACAACAAACAGACAAGAGAGCAAGTACCACCAGGGCACAAGAGCAGGAACAAAACTAGGTCACCAAAACAATTAGTAAACGTCTGCATGGAACTTAGAAACTAATTGTATTCCTCACTGAAGATGTTAGCAACCATGTAAGCAACCATTGTTTAAACACATGTAAATCACTCCTGGAGTATCACGCTAAGTGAAATGAGTCAGGAAGAGAGGGACAGACATAGAAAGACTGCACTCATTTGTGGAGTATAAAATAACATGAGACTGACACCCAAGCACAGTAGACACAAGGGCCAGGAATATTGCGTCGTAGTTGGAAGCCTGCCTCATGAGCTGGGTAGAAGGCAGCTGAAATAGAGAAGGGATCACTAAGTCAATGATGGTTGGAGGGATTGGTCAGGATGGGAGATGTGTGCTGAAAGTAGATAAAGGACCAAACATGATAACCTCTCAGTATCTGTATTGTGAACCATAATGTCCAAAAGTAGAGAGAGCATATGGGGGAAATTGTCTGCCATGGAGGCAGGGGGAGGGTGGGAAAGGAGGAGTATACTGGGGAGACTGGTGGTAGGAAATGTGCACTGGTGGAGGAATGGGTGTTCGATCATTGTATGATTGTAACTCAAACATGAAATCTTGCAACTGTATCTCATGGTGATTCAAGGTAAAGGTAAAGGTAAAGGCCCTCCCGTTGATCGTCGATTTGCTCGAGCGGGCCCAGTAACGTCTCCATTGGAGACTTTGTTGTTACTGTGTCTGGCATATCCAATACTCTCGGTAGCTTGCCGGGCTCTCCGAGAGGGGCGGAGGAATCGAACTCGGGTCGGCCATGTTGGCCGCGTGTAAGGCGAACGCCCTACCCGCTGTGCTATCAATAAAAAAGAAAAAGAAAGAGAAAATCTCTCCTGTAGAACTGATGTATCCTACATTGAACCTATGGAAGCTCTGAATTGCATTTGTGGCTGAGCTCATTTTGGCAATAGCCAGATGGAGTCCACAATGGAACACTACTCGGCTGTTAGAAAAAATAAAGTCATGATAGTTGCTTCTACATAGATGGACATGAAAGATGCTGAGTGAAATAAGTCAGAGGGCGAGGGAAAGACTAGAATAACTGCACTCATTTGCGGGATATAAAAAAAATGGTATGAGAATAATAACCCAAAGACAGTGGAAATGAGGACCAGGAGGACTGGTCCACAATAGGAAGCCTGCCACAAAGTGTGTGTGGGGAGGGGGTGGAGGGGGAATGCAGTTAGGACAGAGAAAGGACCGTTTTGATAATGATAGTAGAAAATGATCACTCTGCATGAGAACTGGGTGCTGAAAGGAGATGACGTGATATGCATGATAACCCTTCAGTAACACTATTGCAAACCACAGTCTAAAGGGGGAAAAGGTGGGGGGGGGAAGAGGGGGAGAGGGAGAGAGACAGAGAGAGACAGAGAGAGAGGGTAAGAGGGGGGAGTCTCTGCTATAGAGACAGGCTAGGGAGAAGGGACAAAGGTGATAACACCAGAGAAGATGCAGGTGGCAGAGACAGTGGAGATGGTGGAGAGAACACCAGGGAACTTGAGTCTGCCCGATCACCAGGTCTCTGAAGAGGCCTGACACCCCCCTCTGTAGCCCCCTGGGACACCCCCTACTTAACCCTTGGTTTCTCTACCTTGGTTTCCTCAACCTCCAACTTCCTCCTGGCAGTCCGGGCTGGCCTCCACCCACACCCTCCTTGAAACCCTGCGTGTCCTGTGAGGGCCAGAAGGGAGTGGCCTTCCCAAGCACATCCCACAAGCTCACCTCATCCTACGTCTTACACACAGCTGGAAATCTCAGCCTTGGCCAAGGTGGACCGGCTCCAGCAGCAGCAGGAGGAAACGAACTTGTATCTGGAGCAGATCGGAACGGCTTCTCAGGCTGTCTGGAGCAGGAGGCTGCAGACCGCGAGACAGGGGAGCTAGAAAGTACCCCCAGAAAATCATCTGGCGGCGCGCATATGCTGCCTGAGCCCATGTGCTTCTTGCACTCACGTGGCGGAGCACATGTGGTGCCCGAGCACATGTGTCGCCCGCATCTCCCCTCTTGAGATGTGTACTTTCATGTTTTTGTGTCTAATGCTTGGATCTGTAGGGGGGAGGAGGAGGGAGGAGGAGGAGGAGGAGGAGGAGGAGGAGGAGGAGGAGGAGGAGGAGGAGGAGGAGGAGGAGGAGGAGGAGGAGAAGGAGAAGGAGAAGGAGAAGGAGAAGGAGAAGGAGAAGGAGAAGAAGAAGAAGAAGAAGAAGAAGAAGAAGAAGAAGAAGAAGAAGAAGAAGAAGAAGAAGAAGAAGAAGAAGAAGAAGATGAAGATGATGATGATCATCACTTGGCCCTGAGGAGGTCACGGCACTATTGCAAGTGAGCAGGGGTCCCCGCATGAGTGGGGGGTGACGGACCAGGGCCCCGCTCAGCTGCTGTCCTGGCTGTAGACTCGCTTTGTGCAAATAACAAAAGAGAAAGTGAGGTCGAATGATCATCAGGACAAATGAGAACATAATGTGTCCAGGTCTCATAGCAGTGGACAGAGCAGGGGCCATGATGGGAGCTGCCCTGTGGGTAGGAGTCCCCATCCACTGAGCTCTGCGCCTCCTCTCTGTGTGGGAGAGCGTGTCACCCTCTCTCCGAATCAGAGAGGACAGGCAGTGCCGAAGGAACGGTTCTTCTATCTTTGACTCCTTGTCTGCCTCCCCCTCCTTAAAATGTGATTCCCTGAGGAGCAAAGCCTGTTTTCCTTCCAGGTGTCTCCGTAGAATACTGCCCCCAAACATTTTGGGTCTATCAACCCCTTCTCAGAAAAAATAAAAAGACCATGAATAGTGCCAACTTCAAAAACTACTTCCTTTTCAGTTTTTTAATTTTTATTCAAAGAGAAAGAACTCAAAGTTTGCCCAGACTGAGCCGGTGGCAGGAGCAGGGTGGGGTAGGGCAACCCAGGGGTTGTGGGGAGCCTCTCCTAGGCAGTGAGGACCCTCTCTGGAGAGAGAGAGAGAGAACTGAGTGTGTGCAGGGGCAGAAGGGCCCCAGGGAGGGGTCACCTTCATTCCTGAGCACTCCTCAGAGTGGCTGCTGAGACAGCCCAAGTACAACAGCTGGGTTTTCACATACTGGCTCCCAAGGCACCAACTCAGACAGCTACTGCTGGGTGGTCACCTGGCATGGTGCCTCTCTCTCCTCTGTCGGTTAATGTCAGGTGCAGGGAGCCCTGGCTGGTGCCATCAATTGGCCACCGAGATGTCAGGAAATGATACAAGATGCCCCACCAGTGAGCCACGATTCAGAACTGGAGGAATCTTCCAGAAAAGTCCTCTTGAGGTTCAAGGAGAGGACACCCGACAACTTCCAAACCTAGACCAAGAGCCCCTTGCTGCACAGGGATGGGAGCAATAGCACAACCGGAAGGGCGCTTGCCTTGCAGGTGGCCGATCCCGGTTTAATCCCAGGCACCCCATATGATCCCCCAGAGCCTGCCAGGAGTGGTCCCTGAGCACAAAGCCAAGAGTAAGCCCTGAGCACCGGCCACAGCACCAGAGTGGCTCCAAAAAGGTCCTATTGGGGTTGGAGCGATAGAACAGCGGGTAGAAAATTTGCCTTGCACGTGGCCGATCCCTGTTCCATTCCCACATCCCACTGTATGCATCCCATACAGCACAAACTCTCATTGTAGAGCTTGTGATTTTTGTTGAATTGTATCTTAATTGTCGGCTGGAGCGATAGCACAGTGGGTTGGGCGTTCGCCTTACAAGCGGCCAACATGGCCGACCCGAGTTCGATTCCTCCGCCCCTCTCGGAGAGCCCGGCAAGCTACCGAGAGTATTCGATATGCCAGACACAGTAACAACAAAGTCTCCAATGGAGACGTTACTGGGCCCGCTCGAGCAAATCGACGATCAACGGGAGGGCCTTTACCTTTACCTTTACCTTGTCCCCCGAGCACCGCCAGGAGTAATTCCTGAGTGCAGAGCCAGGAGTAACCCCTGTGTATCACTGGGTGTGACCTAAAAAGAAAAAAAAAAGATCCTGTCATGGAGTTCATTCAGTGACTGAAAGGAAGGAATCTTGTGAGGTACTTCAGAAAGATCTGGGAGGAAGGAGGAGTAGGACTGATCCTCAATAGGAAGCTTGCCACTGGGGTGGGGTAAGAGAGCTTTAAGTCAGGGAAGGGAGCACCAGGAGAACAGTGGATGGGAAAGGCCTCCCCCAGAGGCAGGTTGGGGATGGTGGGGAAACTGGGGAAGAAAGTAGACACTGGTGAAGCAATTGGTGTTGGAACATTGTACACATGAAACTTAATAAACAACTTTATAAGTCTGTAATTCATAGTGATTCAATTGAAAAAGAGAGAGAAGAGGAAAGAAAAGAAAGGCCTTCCTGATGAACCCATCTATAATGAAACACCCTTTGTCCTAAAGTTTTGTGACATGACATCACTGAGCATTGATGCAGTTCATTGTTCCTATGTTTTCTTGGGTTTTTTTTCTCTTTAATGTTTTGAGCCAACCCTAACTGTGGTTAGGTCTTAATCCTGACTCTGTGCTCAGGGTCACTCCTGGAAGGGCTCAGGGATCCCATGTGGCATAAGGTATTGAACAAGAGTTGGCTGGGAAGGCAAGTATCTTAACCCCTGCACTATCTCTGGAACCCATTCTTGATAAGTTTGAAAGCGCTTGGGAGTGGAAGCTCCAGGTGCCATGGGGCTGTCTTCCTGGGCACTAGGCTGTACAGAAGGGGGAGCAAGGCTTCTTTAGGGGAGCTCAAGTCTACAGGAAGATGAGGCAGCAGTTGGGAAAGAGCTGAAGAAAAATACTGCTTGGGGCTAGTCTAATGTTCCCTTTGCCCTGCTGAGAAGGGCCCTCTCACCTTGCCAGACCCCTGCTTACTTGGGCTAGTCTCTCAGGCATTGCCTGCTCCTTGACTACAGGGTGTGCCGCGGTGCCGTGGTTTGCCAAACTATTCTTCTATTTGGGGGTGATAAGAGGTTTCCAGTATTTTGCTTCAACTAAGGTGACAATAGTATCTGGAATCTAGTTCACATGGATTGAGAGTCCATCTTTGTCATCTTGAGGAAGTCACTTTACTTGTTCTTTTGCCAAGATACGTTGACAAATTTTTTTAAAAAGTGCTATACTCTAGGATTTTTGTTTTATTTTGTTTGGGGGCCATACCTGGCAGTGCTCAGGGCTTACTCCTGGCTCTGTGCTTAGGTACTTGAGGGATTATATGAAGTGCCAGGGATCAAACCCAGGTGGGCCGCATGCAAGGCAATCCACTATACTATCTCACCAGACCTACATCCTAGGATTTTTTAAATGAGAGTTAAATAACATGGAGTGTTTTCTTGGCAAACAGTAGGTGCTATATATGTTGCCTACTAATTTTGCAGTTACTGTGCCTTGTTTGGGATCAATATAAGGCCCACTCGGTGAGCACCATGGCCGAGTGCGTGAGCTCCACAAGCAGATGTGCTGGTCAGATAACAACCAAGGGAAGGGCTGGGAAGGTAAACACGACGAGAACAAACTGTAGTATTACCTTAAAGACCAAACAGTGAATCATTCTCATTCTTTAGCTGGTAAGAATTAAATACAAATCTCCAAAATGTTTTCATTTCCACTTGGTTTCTCTAGGATCTCTGTTGTCAGTGAAAGTTCTTAATCAGACTAGAGGAACGCCTTGTTCCTGTTAATTACTTGAACTGTGAAATCTGAGCCACAGTACAAACTCTCATTGTAGAGCTTGTGATTTTTGTTGAATCGTATCTTAAATACCTCGAAATACGACTGGTTGATTTGGGGTCACAATTCAGCAGTGTTCAGGGGCTATTCTTGACTCACTGTTAAGGGTTTTATTCCTAAAACTCAGGGGACCAGGAGGTTTCAAGGACTGAACCTGAGCCTTCCATATGCATATCATGCACCCCAGCCCTCTGAACTCTCCCTAACCCTTTTGTAAACTGTTAAAATTGAGTGTAGGGACCACAGAGGTAGAACAGGAGGTAAGGGGCTTCACCTTGCAAGCAGCCATACCCTGTTTCTAATCCCGGGCACTACATATGGTCTCTGGAGCAATGCCAAGGAGCACAGAGCCAGAAATCGCCCCTGAGCAATTCTGAATTTGGCCCCAAAACTAAAAAATTATAATAAAAATTAATTTTATGTTGGGGCTGGGGGCACAGCGGTAGGGCATTTGCCTTGCACGCAGCCAATATGGCCAACCCGAGTTCAATTCCTCTGCCCCTCTCGGAGAGCCTGGCAAGCCTACCGAGAGTATCTCACCCGCACGGCAGAGCCTGGCAAGCCACCCGAGACGTATTCAATATGCCAAACACAGTAATAACAAGTCTCACAATGGAGACGTTACTGGCCCGCTCAAGCAAATCGATGAACAACGGGAGGACCGTGACCGTGACCGTGACCGTGTAGGGGCTGGAGAGAGTAGAGTGGATAGGGCACTTGGCATGCATGCAGCTGACCAGATGTAAGCTAAGTATAGCACCCAAACAAAAAAAAACAATAGTGATAAAATTGTTTAGTAAGCCCATGAATTATCATGTGATATGAAGGGTTAAATTGCAGTTTCACTCACCCTGCTCTCAATGAAAATGCCTTATTTTTTGTTGTAGGGTGGGAAAGTTAGAAATACAAGCAGGTAGAAACCCTGGAGTGAAATGTAAGAGGCAGGAGCCTCTGAGCGACCCATTATGGGAACCTGGCAAAGAGAATAGGTCATAAATCATAAAACTGACCAGAACAGAACAGGAGAACCAGGCCGACCTGTTTACCTAGGCAAAGAGCAGGATTGGGAGTCACAGAAACAATTAGTACCATTAGTCTATTAGAGGACGTCCTCTCCTCCTGGTTGTGTGGGCACCAGTGTCTCATGTTAGTACGGAAGTGAAAAAATGGATCCACCACAAAGATTCCCAGGTACAAGGGCCCCTTCTAAGTCCCATGTTGTGCCCCTCCTACCACACTGTTCCTCAAAATGTTGTCATAACACAACTGATCAATTCCATTCTTTTGCTCTTCTCCCCTTTGTCCACAAGTGTACTATGTTGCCAGAAATTTTACGACATAAGGCACTCTGGACCCCTGTTGGGAGCTGCCATTTCAGATGACTGTGCCGTTGTGGCCCATCTAGACATTAATTGATAAGATCTCCTTGCTTTCTTGCCGAAGAATGGTCTCAGCGTGATTGAGCGAATTCTGTTGCAACAACTAAGGTGAGGTTTTATAGACCATAAAGTTTGGCCAGTGGTCATAACTTGGGAATCAGTGGGTCTCTGCTAATCAGCTGTTACAGCCAGAAGCTGTAGGTCGTAAAGTGTCGTTCTTTGTTGATCATGAACCGAGGATGTCCTCTCCTCCTCGTTGTGTGGGCACCAGTGTCTCAGAGGAACAGCCACTTTGATCCCTGAACTGGGGTCTCTTGTTTCCTGCTCCTTTCTCCTTTTCAACCAGGAGAACTGAGAACTTGCTTCCTTGGTGGAAGAACCCTGTAAATCTCTTTCCCTTCCTCCCGGATCCTTGTGATGTACCTAGCAGGATTCCTTCCTCACTGTCACTGAATGTGAGGTCTCCAAAACAAGACCTTTTTGGAGCCACTCGGGTGGTGCAGCCGGTGGTCAAGGATCAGTCCTGGCAGGCTCTAGGGGACCGTATGGGGTACCTAGGATCAAACCCGGGTGGGCCACCTGCAGGAGAAGCACCCTTCCAGTTGTACTATTGCTCCCATCCCTGGACAACAAGGGGCTCTTGGTCTAGGTCTGGAAGCTGTCGGTTGTCCTCTCCTTGAATCTCGAGAGGACTTTTCTGGAAGATTCCTCCCTCCTCCCCAATCTCCTTGAGGCTCAGCCTTTCCCACACCCGGCTTTTGGGTGTTTATCTTCACTGGCACTGCACGAGGGCTTTGCATCTGTCAGAGGTCCAAGGCGCCCAGCTCTATGACTTGGCCTGGACTCAGGTCTCCAGCTCCCGAGGGGCCTCCTGGCTCCTGGACACGCGCTCCCGGAGGAGGAAAGCTTGGGTCTTGATAAAGACTTGCCCAATTGGGCGGTAAGTCGCGGAGTGGGACATTCAGCGGGCACCCACGGGCCGCGGGCATCATCGCCGGCGCGCTGGGGACGAGGCTGTCGAGCGCACCGTGACCGGGCGAAGCTCGGGTTCGAGATGCAAAGGCGGCAAGTCACGTGCAGTGGCCCGCACAGAACTGCTGGTTTTTGGGGGGGGGGGGGGGCGGCTTTTCAAGAGGCCAGGGCACAAACGCCCCCTCGGGTCACCGTCACTGAAAGACCGTCGCCCGACGTCGCTAGGCTGCTGCTGCTGCGCTGCGTGGGGGAAAGCAGCCACCCGGCGGCCGGGCCCGGGGAGCGGGGCAGTGGCCGAGCCGGCCGGGCCCGCGGTGTCCCCGCGTTCCCGGTCCCCGCGGCGCGCGTTTCCCAGCCGGAGAGGTTAGGCGGCGGCGCGCCGGAAGTGGCGGCCGCAGCGGGCGCGCTGAGCTGTCGGCGGCGGGGCCGCGGCCGGGCGCGGGGGCGGGGGCGTCGGTCATGTTTCCCTTCGGGCCCGCTAGCCCGGGAGGGGCGGCCGGCGGCGGCGGCGGCGGCGGGGCCGAGGGGCCGGCGCCCGCCCGCTGCCCGGGCCGCGCCCCGGCGCTGTCCCCGGCGCGCGCGGGGGAGCCGGGGGAGCCGGGAGCGGCCGAGGCGCCGGGGCCCGGGGAGCCGTGGACGCCGCCGCCGCCGCCGCCGCGCCGGCCGCCGGGCGCCGGCCTGTTCGGGTGGCTGCGGGAGCGCGGCCTGGGCCGCGGGCCGTGCGTGGACCCGGCGCGGGACAATTTCCGCGCCATGACCAACCTCTACGGCTCCATCCACCCCGCCGACTCGGTGTACCTCAGCACGCGCACCCACGGCGCCGTCTTCAACCTCGAGTACTCGCCCGACGGGTAAGCGCGGCCCGGGACCCCCGCGCCCGCCTGTCTCCCCCACCCCACCCCCGGCTCGCGGGGCCGCGCGTCCGGCAGCCCGCGGGGCACCGACGGCCCTGCCCGCCGCCCCGCGTCCGTCGGGGCCGGAGGGGAGGGCGCTCCGGCGCGTGGGGCGTCGGTGCCCGGGCAGCAGCCCCCGGGATGCGGCGCAGGGCCGGGAAGCACCTGTCTCGGTGGAGGGAGGAGGATGCGGTGCCCAGACCCGGCCGTGCAAAAAGGAAAATGAGCATCATCATAACAACAACAACAATAATAGCAGGAGAAAAAGAAGGTTTCGGTCCACTTAAGGGGTATCTGCGAAAGAACGCATTTTGGGGTTTTTTCCTCCCCCCAAACTTGGTTGTGCGAGTACCGGAAATGCACCAGCAATCCGAGCTGGGGCAAGTGGCACACAGTTCCCTTACCCTTCCCCGCCCCCGCCCCAGGTGACCCCCACGGTCGGTCTAGGGGGTCCGAGCCCCCCTCCTGCCGTTTTCATTTCCGCCCGCAGCAGGTATTTACTGGCCGGGCGCACGGGCTGTGCCCGGGGCGGGGGCGCGCCGTGGAGCCCGACCCGCCCGTGGCGCGGCCCCGCCGGGGTTCGGGGACTCGGGGCTCCGCTCGCGCGTGCGCGCGCGCTCTTCCCCGGCAGCGCTGGAGAAGTCCTAATGCGGGTTTAGCGGGGAGGGACCAGCCGTGCCCTGCGACTCGGAGGGTCAGGGTTTCCTCCTCCAAGGAAGCGGCACGTGGACTAAGATTAGAAAAAAAATCGAATTAATCCATCGAGTTAGGGCTGGGGAGGGAGTGGGAGTATTTCAGAAGAAAGGACCCGGCGCCGCCCCTAAAAGGATCCGGGGTGAGGGCGCAGTGAGTTAGGGAAGACGCAGGTGCACCCTGTACCATTGCTTTCGGGCAGATGGTGTTCTTTTTTTTTTTTCCAGATCGGTGGTGCTGGGATGTCTTTGAGTTTTCTCCTTAAACGGTTGGGTGGAACCTGGTCGGGTGATCCAGAAGTGGGTGAATGTTCATCTGGGTACAGGGGGAAAGTGAGAGCTGACTTACTCCTGGAACTTACTTTTTTTTTTCTTCTTTTTTTCTCCTCCAACCAAGACCCGTTCCTAAAACTTCTCCTGAAAGTCTAGGAGTTCATTCCTCAGTGAACATTCATTTCCAGTCTTTTTGTATCCCAGCCCCTCCCTCCCTATTTATTCTGTCAGGCCTTTAGAAGTAACTTTCCATTCTTGGAGGCAGAATTTTAGGTAGAATGATGACAGTGGTAGAATGTGTTATGAGGAAGGATTTTTTCATTGCCAGTACTGTGAGAAGTGCATTACTGATCTTATTTTATCAGAACTACATTTCCCCATAGAAATCTTTTTGTAATAGGTGGTTAGCTACTCTGATACTAAAAGTAAAATAACTCAATAATGTTTAATTAATACTCACTGTAGAAAACTTAGGCAAAAAAAAGTTAAATAGTTATAATCCAGAGATGGCCTGAATATTGCAGGAAATTTTTTCTTTGCTCACTTTTTTTTGTTTTGTTTTGTTTTGTTTTTGGGCCATGCCCAGTGGTGCTCAGGGCTTACTCCTGGCTCTGCACTCAGGCAGGGATCACTCTGGCAGGTTCAGGGACCATATTAGGTACCAGGGATCAAACCCAGGTTGGCTGTTTACAAGGCAAACGCCCCACCTGCTATACTATTGCTCCATCCCATTTTAATATAAACATGGAAACTTACTGTTTTATCCCTTGTTTTTCTTAATATATTGTAAATTATTTTAAGCTATATTAATATCTGTAGCACTGTCCTCCTGTTGTTCATTGATTTGCTCGAGCAGGCACCAGAAATGTCTCCATTGTGAGACTTGTTGTTACTGTTTTTGGCATATCGAATATGTCACGGGTCGCATGCCAGGCTTTGCTGTGAGGGCGGAATACTCATGGTAGCTTGCCGGGCTCTTCCAGAGGGGCAGAGAAATCGAACCCGGGTTGGACGCATGCAAGGCAAATGCTCTACATGCTGTGCTATCACTCCAACCCTATATTAATATCTATTAACCATAGATAATTAATTAGCCATAATTTAAATTTTTTATTAATTTAAATCCCCATAAACAAGTATCTTGGATTTATGTCCTTATGATAAATGTCCTTATGTCCTTATGATAAATCGTTAGAAGGAGTAAAAAAATTAAGATTTCTTGGGGCTGAAGCAATGTTACAACAGGCAGGGCATTTACCTTTTATATGGCCTACCTGGGTTCCATCCCTGGCACTCCATATGGTCCCCTGAGCTCACCAGGAGTGACCCTGAGGACAGAGTCAGGAGTAAGTCTTGAGCACCACTGGATGTGGCCCCCAAACAAAGATTTCAGTCAAATTGTTCTTTGTGAAGATTACCAATTTTCATTCCTAGCAGATACATATATGAAAGTGCCTGATTTCCCGTACTCTTGCCAACGTCTCACATTGTCATTCTCCATCTCCGTCAAGGTGAAAAGAGTTGTGTTAAAATTTTTATTGCTTTAGTACATTTACTAATATGCTCCAAATTTTTATAGAGAAGATTGATATATATATATATACATATATATATATTTGGTAAGTGAGGTAACTTCTCATTCTTTATAAGTTAAATCAATTTATGGATTACTGTAATCACTGTCACTGAGACTTGTCAGTATAGAGAAAAAACTGACATAGAAGGTAAAAATTTTAATTATGAATTTATTATTAGAGATTATCAGACTAGAAAGAATTCAGCACTAGCAGAGGAAACATGGACTAGAAGATAATTTTTGAAGAATTCCAAAATGTTTTAAGCAAAACAGTTCATTGAAGTGTATCACCTCCAAAGATGATTTTGAAAAAGGTTATCATTATTTGATTTGATAATAATACGTGGGATTTACTCAAATGATTGTCTTTGAGGACACATTAGACACAACGTTAGAATTTATATGTTGTAAAACAAAGTGAAGAATGAATCCAAAATGTAAACAATAGAGGAAATATTAGGATTACATGATAGAACATAGAATATAATCATTAATTTGGTCAAAATTACTAAAGAAAATCACATAGCTAATGGGGGTGGGAGGAGACTACTTGAAGAGACAGTAACTGAAGAATCTTCCAGAATGGGAAAAAAGCCAACCATAATTTAAGCAATTCAACACCCAAGCAGTAATCCTCCCAAATCATAGTGAAACTTCTAGAATAACTGTTTGAGTGATAGGAATAACTAAGGAATAACTTATGGCTAATAGCCAGTTAATTAGTCATCAACAATAGCATAAATTGGAGGACATTGTTATTTACTTTCAGGATGGGAGGATGGGAGTTGGAGGGACCTGCCACCAGTCTTTATCACTAACCAGTACAGATGGGTTATTGGTTCCTGTAAGTTAAAAGGATGATGACTGGAGAGATAGCTCAAAGGGGAGGAGTGCATGCCTTACAGGTGCCGGATTTTAAAATGAGTGTTTTTGGTTTTGCTGGTTTGGGGGAGTGACACACCTGTACTCAGGAGTGACTCCTAGCAGTGCTCAGGGACCATAAATGGTACTAAAGACTCAACTGGGATCAGCTGTGTGCAAGACCAATGTCTTACCTCCCATGTTATTTTTCTGGCCAAGACTCCATATTTGGTCCCCAGCATTGTATGGTTCTTGGTACAACACCAGATTTAGACCTCGCAGCCCCCCAGCATCATCAGGGTGGCCCTGATAATCCCTAATACCAGCAGAAACAAGCACCACATCATTAGGGCTACTCTTCAAGGCCAAGTACTGCTGGGAGTTGGGGGAGCAGTGTGGGGGTGGGAATATATATACTATATAATATATAATACTTTGTGTGTGTGTGTGTGTAAGCAAAGCTGAATGTATTTGTTTTTATTCCTCCTGGGTTCATTATGTAGGAATAGAATTGTTGGGTTCATATTGTAGCTCGCTGTTTAACTTTTTGTGGATCTGAAGAAACTATTTTCCAAAGCTGAAGTACCATTTTATATTCCTACTCAACCTGCAAGAATACTAAATTCACAGAAAAAGACTTTCTTTCTAAATAGAAGATCTAAGGGGCAGAGAGATAGTACAGTGGTTAGAGCAGCTTATTTTATACAGAGCCACCGTATAAGGGATTCCTTTCCTGGCATCAAATACTGTCCTCCAAGCACTGTCAGGAGTGATCCTGGAGCACCCCCACGGTGGGTGTGGCTTAAAAGAAAAAAAAAATCAAAACAAATGAAAAATCTGAGACTCTAGAAGGCCAGAGTTATCTTTTGGGATTAACAAAATTGAATTAAAATAGAAGATGAACTGGCTTTAGAGACAGCATAGCAGGTAGGGCGTTTGCTTTGCATGTGGCCTACCTGGATTAGATTCCCAGCATCCTATATGGTCCCCTGAGCACCACCAGGAGTAACTCCTGAGTGCAGAGTCAGGAGTAACCCCAGTGTATCGCCGGGTGTAACCCAAAAAGCAAAAAAATAAAATAAAATAAAGATGACCATGGCATATAAATTAGGAGTTTCTGAATGCCTTAATTTTTTTTTAAGGGAGAATTATATTAACTAAGCTTTAAAGTTTGGTGTCTATATTAAAATTTGTAGAATAACCATCAGAAGATAAGAAAGGGTATATTTTTAAAAACTCAAAACAAATTTCTAGACTAAATTTTTAGGTGTTAAAACAAGGGCCTGGGATATGACTCATAGGTATAAGATATGTTCTGGGTTCAATCTCTGGTAGATGAAAGAAATACAAGATGAAAGGGAAGAAATGAAGCACAAAGAGTGGCTGAAAAGAAACTCTACATTACTAAATAGAATAAGTATTTTGTTCAAATGGATGGAGATAGTCAAACACAGAAAGGTTAAATTCATATAAACAAAGCTGATAAACTACTAATCTACAAAATGGACTTAAAGACAAAAATATTACTAGAGAGACGGTTACTTGAGAGTGATAAAAGTTCACTTTACATGAAAAGTATAAATTTGGAACTTGAATTTGTCACACATACACACACACATATATCACACATTGACATTCAGGGAGAAAATGACAAATTTACCTTCATTTGACTGTCAGAATCTTGCTGTGGGAGCTGAAGAAATTGTCTAAGAGTGGGTAGGGCGCTGGCCTTGCCTGTAACCAACGTAGGTTCAATCCCCAGCACCCATATGGTCTCTTGAGCCCCACCAGGAGTAATCCCTGAACAAAACAGGTACAGGTATATAAAAATACAAAAAACTATAAAATAAAATCTTGCTCTAGATATAATATAAAAAATACTGCATCAGACCTAATAGTATTCAACTGTTACGCATTGGTTTGGCTATACCAGTTAGATATATGTGCATAGTAGTTGACTAGTTACTACCCCAAACCCACTGAGTGCCTTCATAATGCTTTAGCATCTTACAGGGGTCTTTCTGGAGTAATCCATTACGTAAGCAGTTAAAGAATTAAGAAATTAGCACAGGTGCTGCCAGCAAACATCTCACTGGAGAGCAGTGGGCCAGTAGCCCTTCTCCTTTTCCCCTCCTCTTGCTTACTTATACCCACCCCCCAAACCCATTGGTGAAGGCCCAGTCACTTTTAGACTTCACTTAGTGTGGAACTGCCTTCGAGGCACTTTGCCAGTCAGTCATTCTAACATGGTCTTTATCGAACATCGGCTTCCCAAGAGATCCAGAGAGACGAAGAGAGCAATCAGATGAGAGTAATAGCAAAGCTGCAGGCACCATCCAAACATATTAGTGCTTGATAATTGGCATAGTATGTACTCCCATGGCAGAATCAAATGTGCAGCAGATGAATGAGGTCTATGGGGATAGTTTATGGGTGAATGACTCCTGGGGTGCAGAGATACATAAGTCTTTCTCTGTATCAGGCACATTTATTTCGCTGAACTGAGAAGCAGAAACATCCTTAAACACTAAGGATTTGTACCCTGGCTTCTGCTCTCAGCTGCCTATTTCATTATCTTTCACCTGGCTGAGGGATAAGGTTTGATATGATTTGGGGCCAGAGTGATAGTACAGCAAATTGGGAGCTTGCCTTGCAAGCGGCCAGCCCACCTTTGATCCCTGGCATCCCATCTGGTCCCTCGAACACCAATAGGAGTAAATTCTAAGTGCAGAGTCAGAAGTAAACCCTGAGCACTGCTGGGTGTGGCTCAAACCCCACCCCCCAAAAAAGTTAATATGATTTAACATGCCCATTTTTTAAACTTTGTTATGAATATAATTAGTATGTTAAATATAGAAAATATAATAGCAAGCATGATAAGGGCTAAAACACCTTTAAATATACTTGATATTTTAGAAACAAAAAAACAGATTTTGGCCCATAAACATTGTATTGATTTTGAGTGACTGTTTTGTTTATAAAGACTTCAAGTTACATAATGATTATGATTTTATTGTGGAAATTCTTGGAGGGTCTTATGCAATGTCTATCATGGTTCAGACAAAAGGATTATGATTTTCAAAATTAATAAATGGGAATACTAGAAAAATATGACAGTATTTTGAGATTATAGTATCACTTGATAAGTATTTTTATAATCTGTTGGTTGGGGGGGTTGTTTGTTTTTTAGGAGGTACCTCTGAAGTAATGCTCAGGGGGCCTAGAGCTTCTGGCACTGCTCAGCAGACACCTGGGCCACCCCAGTGACGCTTCAGGGGCCACACCCATTGCTGAGTGGACATGTGTTACCAGGAATCAAACTAGGATCCCTCTTATGAAAACTATTTCTCCTGTGCAATCTCCTTAGCATTATAGGTTAGTTTCAAATTTTTATTCGGGGCTGGAGCGATAGCACAGTAGGTAGTGACTTTGCCTTGCATGTGACCGACCCAGGTTTGATTCCCAGCATTTCATATGGTTTCCTGAGCACCGCCAGGGGTAATTCCTGAGTGCATGAGCCAGGCATAATGCCGGGTGTGACCCAAAAAGCAAAAAAAAAAAAAAAATCAAATTTTTATTGATGGTGGTGTCTTAATAAAAAATTAATTAAAAAAATATGTGTTATGTCTGTAAGTCTGTAAATGTATCTCACTAAAATGAAAAATATGTTTTACTTGTTAATTTGTTACAACTGAATGTATAGCATTTTTAATATCACACCTGACTATATGTAATAGCTTGTTTTATTTATGCAAGGAAGATTTATAGGATTTTAACTGGAGCGATAGCACAGTCGGTAAGGCGTTTGCCTTGCACGCAGCCGACCCGGTCAGCCCAGGTTCAATTCCTCCTCCCCTCTCGGAGAGCCCGGCAAGCTACCGAGAATATCTCGCCAGCACAGCAAAGCCTGGCAAGCTACCCGTGATGTATTCAATATGCCAAACACAGTAACAGCAAAGTCTCACAGTGGAGATGTTACTGGTGCCCACTCGAGCAAATCGATGAACAACGGGAGGACAGTGCTACAGTGCAGTGCTCACTCATAAGGCCACAAATTTCAAAATACTACCAGGGAGTACAGTGTGCATTGTCATCTCGAGAAGTGAATAACAAAAATGTAACAAGAAAAAAATCACATCTTCAAGATAAACATTTATAAATCAGAGGCCAAAGAAGAGATGGTCATTGAAATTTGACATAGTTGAGGTAAGTAATGATGAAATAAAATGCTCCAAAATTTTTGATGTAAGGCAGTAGGAAGAACTATGGAATGGCTGGACAAGTAATGAACTAAGTAACCATTTTAATATAGAGCAGAAGGTAAAGTGAGCATAATTAGTAGCAAAGTAAGTGATAAAAGCTAAGAAGTACATAACAGTAACAAAGAAGAGAATTAGTGTTTCAGTAGAGATACTTAACAGAAAAGTACTTCTCTTAAAGACAGAAATGAAAAATAGTATCTTTTGATTAAGAGAATACCCGACAAACACTTTTTTAGAATACAAAAGATATCAATTTGTAGCTTTTCAGAAGTGACAGTACTCTGATTTGCTATGCTCCATGAGAACATTTAGGAAAGCTAGAGAAAGTATAAAAGACCTCAGGTATGATATGAGAAAAAACTTTTGCTTAAAGTGATTGGATAATTAAGTAAACTACAAGGTATACAAAAAAAAAAAAAAAAACATGAAGCCAGAGATGTGGAACTACCATTTGAGGCCACTTTTCTGATGGAGGCATGTGTTAATTCTAGAAATTTCAGTAAAGCTATCTCTCAGACCTGGAGATAGCTCTTTAATATGTCAAAGAAGAAATTACAGGCCGGAATGATAGTACAACAGGCCAAAGTGCTAGTACAGTGGGCAGGGTGTTTGTCTTGTACGCAGCACTTGATTTTGATCCCAGTTTCTCGTTATTGACCTCCAAGCCCACAAGAAGTGCTCCCTGAGCTCAGAGCCAGGAGTAAGCCCTGAGTCCCACTGGTTGTGACCCAAAAACAACAAAAATGAAATGACAGTATGATATATATATATACACACATATATATATATATATTTTGCTTTTTGGGTCACACCCGGTGATGTTCAGGGGTTACTCCTGGCTCATGCACTCAGGAATTACTTGTGGCGGTGCTCGGGGGACCATATGAGATGCTGGGAATCGAACCTGGGTCAGCCATGTTGGCTGCATGCAAGGCAAACACCCTACCCGCTGTGCTATCACTCCAGCCCCAGTATGATATATTTTAAACTGAATGATTAAAAATACTATAAAAATTTTGTGTGATTGCAGCTAAAACCTGGTGTGGAGAAAAATTTATCGCCATAAATGCATGTATTAGAAATCTTAAAGACTGAGGGGCTGGAGTAATAGCACAGCAGGTAGTGCGTTTGCCTCGCACGCAGCCAACCCGGGTTCGATTCCCAGCATCTATATGGTCTCCTGAACACTGCCAGGAGTGATTCCTTAGTGCAAAGCCAGGAGTAACTCCTGAGCATCGCCAGGTGTGACCCAAAAAGCAAAAAAAAAAAAAAAAAAAAAAAAATCTAACACTGAAAGTCAGTAAACATCTATTTCAATTTGGAACAGCAAATTAAACCTAATAAAGATCAAAACTCACCACTCTGTACAAGAGTTTGTCACTACTAAATGATCAAACTCATAGTCCAGGATTTAGCAATTTCACTCCTAATATATATCCAACAGAAATGTATGTATTAGTGCATTGGGATACATGTAGAAGAATTTAAAGCATAATGAAAAGACAAATACCCACACGTAGTGGAACATAAAGTAGCAATATCTGTACAGTGGTATAACAGTTTATTTTAAAATAAATTTAAAAATACAAGATCTCTAACAACAGCGATACATCTTTTTTTTTTTCTTTTTGGGTCATACCCAGTGATGCTCAGGAGTTTCTCCTGGTTCTGCACTCAGGAATTACTCCTGGCGATGCACAGGGGTTCCTCCTGGCTCTGCACTCAGGAATTACTCCTGGCGGTGCTCAGGGGACCATAAGGGATGCCAGGAATCAAACCTGGGTCGGCTGTGTGCAAGGCAAACGCCCTACCGGCTGTACTATCTCTCCAGCCCCAATGGTGATAAATCTTATAAAGCAATCCTGTGCAAAAGATGCATACTCTGCTCTTCTATTAAAACTTTTTTTTCCCTTGTTATGGTGCTGGGATAGAACCCAGGCCTCATACCTTATACCAAGTGTTCTAACACTGACTGCATCCAGCGCCCTTGTATAAAGTTTGTGGGGTTCTTTTAGTTTGGACAGGGGAAAACAATGCTCAGGGGGTTGGGGCCCCCAGGAGTGAATCTTGTCCATCCCGGCCATCAGTGCAGTACCAGGGCTAAAGGATGAGATGCTGCTCGCACCCTGCAGTGCCAGGGGTACCCGGACCACCTCAGGCAGTGATGGGAGCCTCCCAGAACACATTGGTGATGCTCAAGGGACTATGTGGTGCCAGAATTGAACCCAGACTGGTCTTCACTTGGAAACTTATGCGAGTTGGGCAGGGCGAGCTGGAGCCACGCGTTGAAATGGTGGTGGAAGGAACAGGACCCTATTGGAGAATCTGTGGGAATATGCATGAAATCCTACAGGTAACGGTACTGTAGATCACGGTGCTTAAGATGCACTGTAGTTGGGGCTGGAGCAGTAGCACAGTGGGTAGAGCGTTTGCCTTGCACGCAGCCGACCTGGGTTCGATTCCCAGCATCCCATATGGTCCCCTGAGCACGGCCAGGGGTAATTCCTGAGTGCAGAACCAGGAGTAAACCCTGTGCGTCGCCAGGTGTGACCCAAAAAGGAAAAAAAAAGATGCACTATAGCACTGTCCTCCTGTTATTCATCGATTGCTTGAGTGGGCACCAGTAACATCTCACAACAAGTTGTGAGACTTGTTGTTACTGTTTTGGCATATTGAATACATCACAGGGAGCTTGCCGTGCTTAAGCTGAAATTTTAAAAAAGAGGAGTCAGGACCCAGAACAATAGTGCAGCGGGTAGGACATGGCTGACCCAGGTTTGATCCCCAGCATCCTGTTACGGCCTCCTGAACCCTCCGAGTGCAGAGCCAGGAGTAAGCCCTGAGCACTGCCAGGTATGATCCAGAAACTAAAATTTTTTAAAGGAATGGCTGTTTTATATAGAAGAGTACATTATATAGATCTTTTAAAATTACATATATTTATACTCATAATTACTAGCACCAAGGTTCCTAAGATAAAGTTTTGAAGTTCAGCTATCCCAGGTTTAGGGTGATACCTTTTAAAGAACAGTTCTAATTAGTTTGATTATTAAAGAGCAGTTTAGAAGGTGGTTTTCTCTTCTCCCCACTTTATTAAAAAAGTTTAAAGTTTACTCTTACTGCAGTTTTAAGTATATAATATTCTGCTTATTCTTCAAACTGTATGTTCATTAGGTCTACGGTTTCAGAGGCTTAGGATTTCTTCTGATTGATCTGAAGTTAAAAGAGCAGTGCCTGCACAAATCTTAACACTTAATCAAAATAAAATAAGAGAATAGATTTTCTGAAATCAAATGAGACTTCTAAAAGGGGTATAAAGTATAGTAAGGAGAGGCAGAAGAAAGGGTCCCAGAGCATATAGCTCAATGATAAAGCACTTGCCTTACATTTTTAAGGCTTTGGGTTTGATCCTCACATACACACACACACACACAAAGAAATAAAACTGAAAAAAAAGTAAAGAAAAATATTTGATAGTAGTTGACGGATGTAGTAGGGTACATTGCTAAACCTTTTTATAGACATTGATAGAGAAGTACATGATTTTATTCTTTGTTTTTTCGAATTTGCATATCTACACATTTTTCTGCAGTGCTTTTTAAAAAATCTTTATAGTGTTTATTTCTCCAGATTAAGTTCTTATAAAAATTGCTGTCAAAGGTATATACATTTGGGGGCCTGAGTGGTAGTACAGCTGGTAGGGTGTTTGCCTTGCATGTGGCTGACCTGGATTCAGTCCCAGGCATCCCATACAGTCCCTGAGCAAAGCCAGGAGTAAGTCCTGAGCGCTGCCAGGTGTGGCCCAAAACCAAATGCCACCCCCAAAAAAGTCTGCATTTTTTAAAGTTGTTATGGTTTAGAGAACTCTCCAAGCATCATTTACACTCCAGAACCATACAAATGAAGAGCACTCTTTCCTGCTATTGCTGATGATAGTGTTGATCTCTCATTTGGTACTAACATACAAAAAAGAGCAGAAAGAAATTACTCACTTGTCACTGTCCTCCCGTTGTTCATCGATTTGCTTGAGCGGGCCCAGTAATGTCTCCATTGGAGACTTATTGTTACTGTGTTTGGCATATCGAATACGTCACGGGGAGCTTGCCAGGCTCTGCCATGCGGGCAAGATACTCTCGGTAGCTTGCCGGGCTCTCCGAGAGGGGCAGAGGAATCGAACTTGGGTCGGCCATGTTGGCTGCGTGCAAGGCAAACGACTTACTGCTGTGCTATCGCTCCAGCCCTTGTAGCTTATGTAAGGTAAAAGGTAAGGTAAAGGCCCTCCCGTTGATCGTCGATTTGCTCGAGCGGGCCCAGTAACGTCTCCATTGGAGACTTTGTTGTTACTGTGTCTGGCATATCGAATACGTCACGGGGAGCTTGCCGGGCTCTCCGAGAGGGGCGGAGGAATCGAACTCGGGTCGGCCATGTTGGCTGCTTGTAAGGCGAACGCCCTACCCGCTGTGCTATCACTCCAGCCCCCGAGTTCGATTCCTCCGCCCCTCTCGGAGAGCCCGGCAAGCTACCGAGAGTATCTCGCTTGAGTAGCTTATGTAATTATAAATAAATGTATATTGGTAACCAGAGAATGCTAGAGAACTAAACCAGAGAAATGTTTTTCTTGCTTTCAGGTCAGTGCTGACAGTTGCTTGTGAACAGACTGAGGTTCTGCTTTTTGACCCTATATCTTCAAAGCACATAAAAACACTTTCTGAAGCTCATGAGGACTGTGTTAATAATATCAGGTTAGTATTATTATGGAAAAGTGAACCTTATTAGTATAGCCAGAAATACTGGTTTTTAAGTTAGTGATAATATGTAATGTTTGGTCCAGCAGTGATAGACATTTGTGTTTTGTGACTTACTCCTTGTATCCCTTTAATAACAAAGCTTGCTGTTAACTATTTTGATAAGAATTTTTCTGAAATACATTTTCACTTCCATATGATTATGCCTTTTCTCTTTGTATGCCAGGGTCATCACTGTGAATGAATCTTAGTCATGTATTATGCCTTTGAGTTAAATAGCTATGGATTTTACTAAATAACAGGTGGCAGTCCCTTGGCTAACCATTTCTCACCACTACTTCCTAAATCCAAACTACTGAGGGAAAAAACACAAACACATATGCAGAGAGAATTTCTTTTATACCATCGTTGGAAGCCCCTTAAATTCTCAACAAAATAAGAATAACATTGAAATCTAGTTGGATTAATATGCAGTCATTAAAATGATGGCAATAGAGACTACATATCAACATAGACAAACTTTTGAGATAATACTGGGTCCAAATCATTAAAAAAAATTATACAGATACGGCTGGAGAGATAGTACAGTGGGCAGGGTACTTGCCTTGCATGTGGCCAACTTCACTTTGATTCCTGGAACCTCATAAAATTCCCCTGAGCCTGCCAGGAGGGATCCCTGAACACAGAGCCAGAACACCAATGGATATTGCGCCCACCACCACCACCCCCCAAAAATACAAATTATTTAGAGAAAAAGCACTGGAAGGACGTTTTAAAGTGCTAACAACAGATGGAATATGGGCTGGATGGGTTAGGAGTTAATTTTTTATTTTCTAAAGTTTAATAAGATTTTATTTTCTATTTACTACTTTCAATGTTCTAAAGCAGCTTTGGACATTTGTTCTAATCGAGGTGATCACTAAGTCTGCTATGATCCTATGTATTAGATACATAAAACAATAGATTACATGGCATAAAAGACATAGTCAGGCTCTCAAACAACATAAAAGTTTTTGCGGACCAGAAATGGGGCACATGCACAAAACTATTTACACTCTGTTGGTCTTTTTGCACAAAGCCTTTGCACAAAGCCACAGAGTGCAAATTACAAGCTTTTTCAGTCTAGCACTGACGCTCCTGTCAGGTTCATACGTGCTAAAGTGCTTCCTATGAGACAGGAATCAGCCAAAACAGCTCTATGCCACAGGGGTTTTGGTTGGAATATGTGAAGAGCTGACATAAGAAAAAAGTATTACCAGATGCCCAAAGATTTAGTTGATAATATACAGCCTCATGACCATGACGTAAAATTAGTCACTTAAGTTAGTGGTTGAATGTATAAATATGATAGCACCAGTATCATCATGAAATTAGAAGTCTGTTATGTCATTCTATGGTTCAGTTACATCATTTATATCGCTTAGTTGTGAATTAGGGACCCAGAAATCCAGGTGAAACAACTACAAAATTGTTTAAAAAGGAAAAGAGAGAAAATCAATCTTAAAATGAACCTATAACCAAAGTTATAAAACTGATGAAGACATCTAATACTCATATCATAACCAAATCAGTTATAATAGGCATTTTCTCTGGATGAAATTAATTTTATGGAGTAGTCCGACAAAGACTTAAAACAATAAATTTTTATTTATTTTTTTTTGACTAGGTAATACATGCACGTGGTACAAAATTCAAAGGTACAAAAGGGTAAACAGTGAAAAGTAAGTCTGTCTCCCACCTCTGTCCCCTAGCCACCCAGTACCCCTCCCCAGAGGCAACCACTATTACCAATTTCTTGCTATCCTTTCTGAGATAGTTTATGCATACACAGACAGATACTCATGCACATACACATGCTTTTATATAAATGGTAGTATTCTACATATACTGTTACATACTGTGACTTTTTTCATAGTATAATAACGTAGTTAAAGATCATTCCATATTATTATTCTTTGAGTGATCTTAATCTTTTAACGGCTGCATAGTATTCCATCGAGTGGGTGAAACTAAAGCATTTTTAGGATGCTTAAAGAAATAAGGGTTAATTTTCACTTAAAGAGAGTTTAACATTATGAAATAAAAGAGCTAAAACAATGCTGGAAAGAGCCAATTTGAATTTTTATCACTTAAAAAACAATATGTAGTATAGTCCACCCTTTACATTGCTGAGAATTAGTAGATTAGAAAAGAATACTAAAAATTTCACCCAGAACATAGAAAAAGGAAAAACTGAAAGGATAGGTAAAAGACTGACCAGACTATTTGAGTGATCCAGTGTACATATAATAAGAATTACACAAAAAGAAAATGCAGAGGTTACAGAACTAATTTTTGAAGACATTGAAACTACTTAGCATTAAAGAATTTGACTCCTTAAATCAAAAGTAAACTCAATGTCTAATAACTATATAAAGATAAATTTATATACGTAGTGGTGAACTCTTGAATATCAAAGATAAAGTCACTGAAGTTAGAAGTCAGCTTACACTCAGGAGTGATCCCTGAACTCAGAGCCAGGACTAAGCCCTAAGCTCTGCTGGATGTGGCTTCCCCCCCCCCCCCCAACAAATTTAAAACTAAATCTTTTTCAGAGTTGTAATGATAGCTACATATAGTTTAATTTTTTTATGTTCATGTTAAAAGAAAAACGGAAATTTTTCAGTAATGCATTAAATACAGCATGCTAAAATATTCTTTCAGTATATAATTAAGTATAGTTTTTAATCTTTTTTTTTTCCATTCCCAGTCATCAGAATTCACTACATTTTTTACATGAAGAGTGCATCTCAGTTTAGACAAGCCACATTTCGAAAGCCACATGTCTGCATGTGGTGAATAGTTGGACAGTATACCTTTAAGTATTGGGAAACGCGGAGTACACCTGAGTAGTGTTCAGGGCTCACTTCTGGCTCTGCACTCAGAAATCACTTCTGGTGGGTTTGGGGGACCATTTGGGGTGCCAGGGACAAACCTGGGTCGGCCATGTGCAAGGCAAGTATTCTACATGGTATACTACTACTCCAGCCCCAAACGATGTAACTTGAGGCAGTTACAGCGAAGAGGTTGTAGTATGGTGAGTTTTGTCCAAAGGAAAACATAGTATGGTAAGATCTGTGTTATAATCAGGAAGGTAGAAAAATCATGTAAATTTATGCTTTTGGAATGATGTGTGCTGCATATGATGAGAAAATGAAAGGTTATACAATAATACAATTTATGTTTTTCAAAATAGGAGGAAGGATAGTGGTGGAAAGTATATTGAAAATTCAATCAATTCAGCAGAAGAAAGCTTAAAAGAGTAAATTAAAAAGCATAGAAATAGAAAATAATAAGTAGAAATATTTTCAAATGTATGGTAGTTTACAAGATAAATGGACCAAGACAGGCTTTGGGAGGTACCTCAGAAGGAGAGAGTACAGACTTTGTGCTTTGTGTGCTTAAAGCCTCAAGTTTGATCCCCTGCACAGTTTGGCACCCCGAGCACTAGAAGTGTAGTCTGGTGACCCCCGGCACTACATCACAGTTGAACCAAGCACCTCTAAGGAGGTCCCTGGTTTAAAAAGACATAAACAACAATTTTTATTTATTTTGTCAGGGAGGCCAAACCACACCTCGCTATGAGTAGGGCTCACTCTTGACTCTGTGTTCAGACATCACCCCTGGAAGTGCTCGGGGGATCATTTGCAGTGCCACGGGTCAAACTTGGGTTGACTCTCTGCAGAGCAAGTGTCAGCCTCTGTACTATCTCTGCAGCCCCAGCCAACAATTTGAAATTTGATCCCAGTTAGTTACTAGCCAAGTGGACCAAAGCATCCACTTGCCCACAGAGACAGACTAGTTACTAATCACATCTCTGGAGGAGAAAATCAATATTATAAAGAAATTAATTTTCCTCATACTAGTCTATAATTGGACTGGAGCGATAGCAAAGCGGGTAGGGCATTTGCCTTACACGCAGCCAACATGGCCGACCCGAGTTCGATTCCTCCGCCCCTCTCGGAGAGCCCGGCAAGCTGCCGAGAGTATCTCTCCCGCGTGGCAGAGCCTGGCAATCTACCCATGACGTATTCAGTATGCCAAACACGGTAACAACAAAGTCTCACGATGGAGACGTTACTGTGCCCGCTTGAGCAAATCGATGAACAATGGGAGGACAGTGACAGTGACAGTCTATAATTGAATAAAAATTCCAGCAGATAAATTTTTAAAACTTGATTTTGCTTTTTGAGTCATACCCAGCAATGCTCAGGGCTTACTTCTTATTCAGTGCTCAGGAATCAGATTGGGATTAGCAGTGCACAAGGCAAGCACCTTGCTCTCTGTATCTTCTCTCTGGTCCCTTAACTTGATTTTAAAGTTCATGTTGGAGAGCAGAGTGGCAAAAATATCTTATCTAATTTTGAGGACAGGTGTGCTTACCCTTTGGGATAACAAATGTAGTAGACAGCTTAAGTGGCCGGTGAAATAGAATAAAGAAGGGGCTGGAGCAATAGCACAGCGGGTAGGGCGTTTGCCTTGCACGCAACCAACCCAGGTTCGATTCCCAGCATCCCATATGGTCCCCTGAGCACCGCCAGGGGTAATTCCTGGTTGAAGAGCCAGGAGTAACCCCTGTGCATTGCCGGGTGTGACCCAAAAAGCAAAAAAAAAAAAAAAGGGCAAAAAAAAAAAAGAAATAGAATAAGAAAAAAGACCTGTGCATGTATGAAAAATTGGTAGGTGACAAAAGAAAAATTAGTGCTTGTAAAATGAGAGAATTTGCTATATACATATAAAATAGTGAGATTTTGATCTCTTACTGAAAATAGCTTCTAGTTTCTAGAATTATGGAAACAAAACTTTAGAAGAAATATGTAATGTTTTTATGTTCTAAGTATGAGAAAGGAATTTTATGACACTAAAAGCATAAACTGAGGGATTATGGACTGGAAAGATAGTAAAGTGGGAAGGCACTTGCCTTGTATGCAGCTGATTCCAGGTTCAATCCCCAGCATCCTATATGGTCCCCCAAGAACCTCCAGGATTAATTCCTGAGTGCAGAGCCAGGAGTAAACCCTGAGCACTGCCAGATGTGGCTCAAAAACCAAATAAAAAAGAAAACTAAAACAAGCAATAAATACATTCCGTTTCACTAGTCGTCATGGAAATGCTAATAAAAATACCAGTGACTGGACTGGAGATAGAATCCAGCAAGTAGGGCACTTGGCTTGCTTATGGCTGATGCAGGTTTGAGTCCAAGGACAGTTATGATCTCCTGAGTCTCACCAGGAGTGATCCCTAAATACAGGTCCAGGAGGAGGCCCAGGGCATGCCAAGTATGGCCCAAGAGCCAAAAACCATAATGAAGAGACGTCAGTGAAGAAATACGGACAAAAATGTTTAGAAACTGATACTCTTTGGGCTGGAGAGATAGTACAGCGTAGGGCGCTTGCCTTGCTCTCAACTGACCCAGGCTTGATCCTCGGCATCTCATATGGCCCCCTGAGCACTGCCAGAAGTAATTTCTGAGTGTAGCACCAGGTCTAACCACTGAGTATCACTGGGTGTGGCCCAAAAAGCCAAGAAGAAAAGAGAAATTGATTCTGTGAAATGTTGATGGAGTAATACTGGTGGAATTATTTTGTAATTTCCTAATTCCTAGTAAAGTTGAAGACCATTTTTTTGGGTAGAAAATTGAGAAGGGCTAGAGCAGTAGTACAATGGGTAGAGTTCTTGCCTTGCATGTGTCCAACCCAGATTCTATCCCTGGGACCCCGTATGCTCCCTCAAGCACACCAGGAGTCAATCCTGAGCTCAGCCAGGGGCCAAACCCTAAAATAAACCAACAGACCAAAAAAAAAAAAAGATGTGTAAAGAAGGTTTGTTGTCTAATTTGTTAGTAATATAAATTATAAATAATTTAAATCTTCAGCAAGAGGACAGATCAGTTCTGGTATACTAATATAATGGAATACTATACATCAGTTAAAATAAATTAAGTGTAAGCATTGGCTTCTGCGCTACATCTCAAAAATTTAAGGTTGACTCAGAAGAGCAAATTGCAAGATGTGTTGTCTAGTGTGATACCATTTATATAAAGCTTAAAAATAAACAAATGAGCTTGAAGAGGGCATGTATTTGTCTTTTTGTTCTCGGCTATATTCCCAGCACCTAGAACTGTGCCTGCCACTTGCTAAATACTTGCAGAATAAATTGAAAGCCAAAACAATACTACAAATTGTCTATGGGTACATATGAATTTATGGTATTGAAAACGTTTATGGTCAGTGACAAACAACAAATTTTGGATAGTGGTTCCCTCTGGAGAGGGAGGGAGGGAGGGGAATGGGATTGGGGCGGGATACACATGGTGCCTCATCTGTTTGTGTAATGTTAAAAATCTGAAAGATAACAGAATGTTAAAATTTGATAAAGCTCAGTGCTGGGTATTACAGGTTTCGTTACATTTTTTCATAATTTCTCTGTTTCTGGTATTTTACATATAAAATTTTCCTCACCCTCCAAAAGAAAAGATTGTGTCAGATTGTTTGCCCTTACTGAGAGTGACTTTTGACTCCTCAGCTGTTAGAATCTGTGTCCTTCATCAATGTCAGCACTTGTTTGCTATCTCGCCTTCCCTAAAAATTTGAATCTGCTTCTTAACTGTTGAATAGGAAAACGAGATTTTGAAAAATGTTTTTTTAAGAGTAAGTATATACTCAACATGAGTTTTGATGAGGATCCAAAGAGGTCATCCCTCACAAGTGCTACAGCATGTATTACTTTTTAATAATGCTAGCTTTCACCTTCTGAGTATTTACCATGTGTCAAATCTTTTGTAAACCACTTTTCAGATATTTTATTTAATCCTCCTTGTATCCTAATGGGAGACAGATACTTAATCAGTTTTAAGGAGGCGAGAAATCACAATTCAGAGTTGCCCAAATTTTTTACATAGTGATAGAGCTATTCTATTAGACTTCACTGTACTGTTTAGAGATGTGAACTTACATTTCCTTGTTTGCTTCTGGATAGTAATTTTGTATATCCTTATTAATGTCTAACACTTTATTTCTTAGTTTTTAGGTTTACTTAAAATATATGATATTGTTTTTGTTGCTTCAGTTTATTTGGAGGAGAGTCTTTAAACCAGTTTACTTTTCCCTCATTAGGACATTGTACATAGATTTAAGAGTTCATTTGAAAACAAGGCACTGGTATCTAAGTGATAGTACATCAGGAAGGTTGCTTTCCCTGCAAATAGCCGGCCTAGGTTAGATTCCTGGCATCCCGTATGGTCCCCAAGCAATGCCAGGGGTAAGCAGAAAAAACCTAAGTGAATGGAACAAGGTGCTGGACCAGGAAGATAGCTCAAAGGACTGAAGTTTCTGCCTGGAATGTGCTAGTCTTGAGTGCAATCCCCAGCACTGCATGATCACTGAGTACCACTAGTTCTATCCACAACACTTCCTAGCACAAGTGGACCAGAACATCCTCTTGTCCACACAGACAGATCAGGTATTATACAAAGTGGTGCTAGACTCCCTTGGTACTGCATGGGAGCTCCAGCCAAATTAAAGATAAGTAAGACCCCGGGGTCTTCATTTATGAGGCTATAGAAGGAACTGAAGTTATCATAAAAAGATTTACTTAGCAGGCTAGGGAGATAGAGCAAAGGGCTGGAGCTTTGCCTTGCCTGTAGGATGCTCAAGTTCAGCACCCAGCCCCGCATGGTTTTTTAAGATTCTGGTTATAACCCCCAAACAAACAGGAATATTTACATAGTGTAGGATAGTTGAGAAATTAGTATCTATTTAGATATCTCAGGATTTACTTTTACCTCCGGATTTTGTTGGTTATGTGCTGAATGTTACTTCTCAAACAATATTATGTAATGCAGTGCTTATCAATAGGAATTAAAATTTCTTATTTTGGAAGGATGTAGAATTTCACAGAACCCTGAAAGTATTGCTGGAGAACTTATCAAGCTATAAGTAAAATCATTTGCAGCTAAGAATTTAATAGAATTAGACTAATTATTAGAGAAAAAATTTCAAGCGATTACATAATAGACACCCCAAAGAATTACATCCCTAGCTCACAAGAATAAGACCTTTTGAAAATTGATAACCCCCTAGAATATTGCATGGTAATGGCCTTTTTTATAAAAAATAAAACTTAGGGGCTAGAGTGATAGTACTATGAGTAGTGTTTGCCTTGAATGCCAGGTTTGATTCCTGGCATCCTGTCTGGTTCCCAAGCACTGCCAGGAGTAATTCCTGAGTTCAGGAGTAAGCTCTGAGCATCACTGTGTGTGGCCCCAAATAAACAAAAACTCAAATGTGAAACCAGGATTTCATATTTATCCTTATTCCAAAAATTAGCTGTTTTTAAAAATAATTTTTACATTTTAAAAATTCAGTAATCTTTCCCTAGTGTTATGAAATGTTGGTACCTATTTTAGGAGACTTACTTTTAATTACTGTTTTTCTTTACCCATTGTCTTTTTATAGTAAAGACTTCAATTTACATAGCTGTTAATTTGCCTACAGCTGTTATAACTTGTAGTTTCTTGGAAACTTATGGAAAAGTTCTATGATTTAAAAAATTCACATTCTTGATTGTGCATGGAGTGTCTTTTATCAGATACTATGTAGTTATAAGTATCAATTTATTACTCGAGGCAAAATTTCAATTTGATAGACTTGAGTAATGTCTGTGAGAACTTAAATTTTACATTGTCTTCTTACTTTGAATTATCTGCTGCTTACTTTGGATTAAAATTGTTAAGGGGGGGGCATTTGCCTTGTAATCTATGGACCCAGATTCGATCCCTGGCATCCCACTCGGTCCCCTGAGCACTGCTAGGGGTGATTCCTGAGTGCAGAGCTAGGAGTAATCCCTGAGCATCACCAGGTGTGGCCCCAAGACAAAACAAAAAATTGTCATGGGGGAAAAGAGAGAGTAAGGTGGATAAGGCTCTTGCCTTGCATGTGGGTGACATGATTTCTTTACCTGACACCCCATGACACCCCATATGTTTGTTTCCCTGATGAGCCCTGCTAGGAGTGAACCCTCAGTTCAGAGCCAGGAGGAAGAGCTGAGAGTAGCTGAGTGTGACCCTGAAACAAACAACCAAAAGTCTTGTAGGCCAGAGAAACATTACAGGGTTAAGGCATTTGCCTGGAACCCTGCTGACTCGGTTTGAATCCCTGGTACCCCAGGGGCTGCTAGGGGTCACACCTGAGCAGAGTCAGGAATAGCCTCTGAGCACTGCCAAGGATGTGACCCACCCCACCCCCAATTAAAAAAAAATAAAGTCTTGGTAGGCATACATCTATGACCCAGAAATAGTTACTGGGGATCTCTGGGATAAGTAATATTCTCTTGTCTGCTTCTCCACACAGTATTCCTGCTGTTGCCTCTCTCAGAGTATTGGTATATACCAACGCCTTACATGGCTGGGTACCCTCGACCCCTTTGGGAGTTCCTGCTGTGGTTTAAAATCAGTTCAGGGCCAGGAAGCTGGTTCAAAGGGCTAGACTGCTTGCATAGGAGCCCTGCCCTTAATCCCTGGTACCACAGAACTCCAGATTCTATCCCACTCTTCCAGGCACCACCCAGAGAAGCCTCTGAGCACTGCTGGGTGTGACCTCGCCAAAGAAAATTTAAATTACAAGGGGGCTGGAGCAATAGCACAGCGGGTAGGGCGCTTGCCTTGCACGCAGCCGACTCAGGTTCGAATCCCAGCATCCCATATGATACCCTGAGCACCGCCAGGGGTAATTCATGACTGTAGAGCCAGGAGTAACCCCTGAGCATCGCCGGGTGTGACCCAAAAAGAAAAAATTTAAATTACAGTGATAACACCTTGAAATCTTTCTTAACTATTGTATTCTATACACCTATCCCATAAAATTATGTGTGTATAATACCTTCTGGAAGAAACTCCAGGAATTATTTATTTTGTAAGAGATTAGAAAGATATATATATATCAGGATGTACTCTTTCTCTCTCTTTCTCTCTCTACACACACACAGAGGTAGAAACAAAGCATCCTAATATTGAATAAGGCAGAAATTTTATATATATATACGCATATGTATGTATATCACAGAAGGCATACATATCCTGTTGAATAAGGCAGAGATTAAAGTATGATTCATAGATTTGTTATTTTTAAAGTATTTGTATGTAGTACACTTTGACTTAGGATTGAAAAGTTACTGTAAAATAATAGCCTTTGCAGCTGGAGAGGTAGTACAGTGGGTAAAGCATTTGCCTTGTACACAGTCAACCCAAGTTCAATCCGTGGCATCCCATATGATCTCCCAAGCACCACCAAGAGTAACTCCTGAATGCAGAGCCAGGAGTAAGCCCTGAACATCACTGGGTATGACCCAAAAACAAAACCAAACCAAGAGTTTGATTGTCTGTTAGTCTTGATAGAGCCTAATAGAGTGGTGCTAAGTGAGATAATTTGGAAAATACCTTTGAATTATAAGATAAAAAGGTAAAGGTAAAGGCCCTCCCGTTGATCGTCGATTTGCTCGAGTGGGCCCAGTAACGTCTCCATTGGAGACTTTGTTGTTACTGTGTCTGGCATATCGAATACTCTCGGTAGCTTGCTGGGCTCTCCAAGAGGGGCGGAGGAATTGAACTCGGGTCGGCCATGTTGGCTGCGTGCAAGGCAGACGCCCTACCCGCTGTGCTGCAAGGCAGATGCCCTACCTGCTGTGCTATCGCTCCAGCCCTGAATTAATCACTTCACTTAATCACTTAACTTCCCGTTAGTCGTCGATTTGCTCGAGCGGGCGCCAGTAACGTCTCCATTTGTCCCTGTCGCGTGCTAGTGTAGCCCAATGGCATCTCTTCGCTCCGGGAACATGGAGGGCCTCAAACCGATCGTTCATGACCTTGACAAAGAAGTCTGACCTTCAGGGTCAGGTGAATGAGACCAGTTGTAGTTACTGGTTTTGGCATATCGAATACACAGCGGATAGCTTGCCAGGCTCTTCCGTGCGGGCGGAATACTCTCGGTAGCTTGCCAGTCTTTCCGAGAGGTATAGAGCCAGCCCTGAATTATAAGATGGAAAATGAAAAATGATGGCATGATCCCCCCCAGAGCACGTCTGGGTATGGCACAAAACAATCCAAAAAGACAGCATTTTAATGGCAACTTTATATAGAAATGTGTTCTAAGTAAAGGCATTATTTGCATCCCAGTAAACATTTTTTATAATTCTGTACTGTTTGCTTTTAACATACCTTCATTAGCAGTCTTCCAATCTTTTTTTATTTTTTGGTCTCATTAAAATGTCTCTTGCCAATTGCATTTTCTATCTAAATTTTAAAGGATTTTTTCTTTCTGATAGTTTTCCAAATATCTATCCCTATATCTAGTTTCAAATAAAAATCAATACTGTAAAACAAATGGATAAAATTTTCTTTGTGGATGAGTAGATAAAATTGTAACGTAGCCCTTGTTAAATTATTAGTATCCTGCCATGGTGATTTTTTTTTTAAATTATATATCAGAAATCAGCTGGCTTAATAATGAGTTTGTAGTCATCCTGGTTCTTTTTCCTCTTGCTTAGGTGACATAAAGACTGTTTCTAAAGTCCAGGTTTTTTACTAAAATACTAAATGAACCAGTTTTTCTTTTCTACTTTGTAGATTTCTTGATAACCGGCTGTTCGCTACCTGCTCTGATGACACTACAATAGCACTATGGGATCTGAGAAAATTGAACACCAAAGTATGCACTTTACATGGTCATACTAGCTGGGTGAAGAACATCGAATATGATACTAATACAAGACTGTTAGTAACATCAGGATTTGATGGAAATGTCATTATTTGGGACACCAACAGGTTTGTGAATAGGAGACCATGTTAGGATTTTGAGAAAAAGGTTTTTTAAAAATGGTAAATAAATCTGGTTTTATATCCTAGCTTTCATATATCTCTTTAGCCTAAAGAAACTGCTTTTGGGTAAAACAATCAAAAAATGATTCCAGAGCCAGGGAGATAGCTCGGAGGGCTGAAGAATTTGCTGTGCGTGCTGGAGTCCTGGGTGTGATCCCTGGCACCACCTGGTCACCTGACGACCATCAGGAAAGAACCCCAACCAGATCTGGGAGCATCCCCTGCGCACCACCAAGGATAGCCCCCAAAACAGGGAAAAAAAGATTTTGTCTTCTGTTACTTGCAGTTAATTATATACTATAATTTTTAGACAGAATTTTACGAAGAGGACCAAGGAAATAATGCAGAAGCCTTGCATGTGACCAGCCCAGTTCAAATCCATGGCACCACATCTAGACCCCTAAGGAGCTCCTGAGACAGAGCTAGGAGTAGGCCCTGAGCACCGTGGGTGTGGTCCCAAAGCAAAACAAAATCTTTTTTCTTTGAATGGAAAAATTAATTATGAAAACTGGCTTATAAGTGTCCTGAATTTTCTTTTCTTTTTTTTATTTATTTGGTGGGGAGGGGATTGGGCCACTCCTGGTGGTGCTCAGGAGTCATTCCCGGTGGTGCTCGGGGTCTGTATGTGGTGCTGGGGAGATCAAACTGGCATCAGCCACATAAATGACAGCCTTATCTTTCCAGCCTGGGCTTCCTGAATTTAAGGAAAAATATTTTTGTATTTTCTTTGTGGGTCTGCAGTGTTTTTAAATTTTTTTTTTAGTTTGTTTTTAAACCTACTTGTAATTTTTGCACTTTGTTTTTATGTTTTAAGTGTAGATCTCAGGAATGGAGAGATATTAAGCTGGTCCTTGTTGAGTGCTTGCTTTTCATGCCGAAGACCCAGATTTAATTCCTAGCACTGCATGACTACACTCCCCTCACTGCCCCCTTGAACCACCAGGAACAATCTGAGCACAGAGCTCAGAGTAGTCGCTGAGCATCACAAGGTGTGCCCCCTCCCTCCCCCACAAAGTTGAGGTTTTAGAAATAAATATACTGATTGCTAGTTATGGTGAAATAGCAATGCAATAACGTACCAATCTTTTCCCTTTGTTCTTTCTTATTTAGGTGTTATTTCTGAATAGGAGTATTTCAGAATAAGAATTTCTGAAATATTCTCCTGAGGCCATATATAATAAGAGAATTTTTTAAAATTAAAAAAAAAAAAGATCTTAGTTTAAAACGTCTGTTGCTTAAGAGCCAGAGTTCAGCAGATAGGATGTTTGCCTTGCATGTGGCCAACCCAGTTATATCTCTGGCATCTCATATGAGCCACTGAGCACTGCCAGGTGTGCCCCTCCCCCCCAAAAAAAACTGTCATTGGCTCATTGGTAGAGCACTTGCCTTGCATGTTTGAGACCCTGGGTTTGGTTCTGGGTACTGCTGGAAGCAGCCTCTTAGCATCAAGTCAAGCATAGTCCCCAAGCACAAGGTCTGGCCCCACACTGGCGAGATTGCTCAATGGATCCCGCATGGCATGGTCCTTTCAGTACCACCAGGAGCATCCCCTGAGCACTCCCAAATGCAAAACAACCAACCAAACAAGCGAAACTATTCTTTTTTAATGGACAAAACTAAAAACTACTAATGTAGGAAGATTGAAAGTAGAGGCCGGAGTGATACTACGGTGGGTAGGGTGTTTGCCTTGCACGCAGCGACCTGGGTTTGATCCCTGGCATCCCATATGGTCCCCCAAGAACCGCTAGGAGTAATTCCTGAGTGCAGAGCCAGGAGTAAGTAAACCCTGAGCATTGCTGGGTGTGACCCAGAAAGCAAAAAAAAAAAAAAAAAGAGAAAGATTGAAAGTAAAATGATGGAAAATAACAAGTGAAAGCAACAACCAGTCAGAGAAAACTTTACCTACATAAGTGGCGAACAGCAAAGTTTAAGGCATTCAATATTGTTAGTGGTAAAAGATGTATATTAAAATGTGTGTTCTTGAAGCTGGAGAGAGAGCACAGTGGCTAGGGCACAGGCCTTGCATATAGCCCAACCCAGGTTCGATCCCCCAGCTCCATATGGTACCCCTAGCACTCAGGGAGTGATCTGTGAGTGTGGAGCCCGAGCGTTGGCCCTGAGCACAGCCGAAAGTGTCCAAGCCCCGCCCCACTCCCTCAGGGGAAAAAATGCCCATTAGAACAAATAGTTAAAAGTAGAACCCAAATAATTCACATCTTATATGCATATAATAACAGATTCAAACTGTAAAAGGCAAAAATGAACAAAATTACCAAAAAAAAAAAAGTGTGAAATCCTCATCCTCTGCCACTAAACACACCTATTGCCCTACATAGTTTGAATTCTGCTCCCTTGAGTGGTGAATTTACGTCTGAAGCAAACTAAGAATATATCCAGTGACTGAACATTTACTGGGCTACAAAGTAGGTCTTACTCTCAAAGAATGATTATCACACAAATTCAGCACACATAGCACAAAACTAAATATTCTCATGTTTGTAGATAAGTAAACTTTCTAAATAATCTCGGGAAAAAGTGTAGTCAGAAGGTAGACCAAAAAATTAATAAATTAATCATCTAACTCAGAAAAATGACAAGATTAAACCCAATGAGGGGCTGAAGAGACAGTACAGTGGGCAAGGCGCTTACCTTATGCCCAGCGCAGGTTTGATTCCAGCATCCCATAGCGTCCCCCATGCCCTGCCAGGAGTGATCCCTGAGCGCAGAGACAGGGGTAAGCTTTTTTGGCTGTGGCCCCCAAATGAAACAGTTTTATAGGTGACTTCTGAAATATCATAATCAATGAAATATTCCAATTTTATCAAACTGCTCAAATTCCAGAAAAAAAATTCCTTCATATATTAGGACCAGCATATCGAAACTCAAGGATAATAATAGAAGAAAAATTTAAAAGATCAGTATGTATTATACTTTTGGATGTAAATAGTCTTTTTTGAAAAAATTGAATCCTGTAAAGTGTTCATTTAGAAAATCATGATTGGGGCCTGAAAAGATAGTACAGTGGGTAGGATGTTTCCCTTGCACAGGACTAACCCGGGTTCAACCCCCCTCACTGCATTGTCCAGCAGCACGGGAGTGACCCAAAGCGTCCTCCCCAATCTGCCTGTGATTAAAAGCCCACATCTTAAAAGTCATACTGATGAGTACTACCAGACATTTACAGAATAATTAGACTTCACAACTTCTCAGAAAGTAGAGGACACCTTTTAACTCATTTAATGATTGTAGCATAAGAACAGAAAATTGGAGCTGGAAAGATCGTACAGGGGTTAGTTGCTTTCCTTGCACACTGCAGGCCCAGGTTCTGGTTCCCGCACAACATACATCGACCAGGAGTGGTCCCTAAGTGCCGAGCCAGGAGTAACCCCTGAGCACCGCCAGTGTGGAAGGAAAAAAAAAAAGAACTAGGGCCCAGGAATATAGTACAGAGGTTGGGACACAGGTTTGAACTCTGGAACTGCATTTCAGCCCTGAGTATTGTTGGGTGTCACCCTGGCGGCCGTTGACCCTTCTGGCTCTGTGCACTGCTGGGAAGGCCCTGGTGGACTCTGGCTCTGTAGGGCCAAGCAGCTGCATCCTTGAGCCCTCATATTGAACCATCATCATGTGAGAATCTCCACAAGTGGCCCTTGGTCCCCCTGAGTTATGCTTGAGAGGACCTCCCCCAAAATAATAGAAAATTTAGAACAAAGTTTTTCTTACACACAGTTCTATAACAAGATGCAAATTGGAATTTAGCTCAGGGATAGAGGATTGACTTAACCTCCAAAAGTCTTACATTAAAGGGGACAAGGAATGACTCCATGACTTAAATTGCCCACCTTACGAGTATGAGGTTGGAAGTTTGATCCTCAGTGTCACCCAGTTGCTCTTGAGTGCAGTTCCAGCATCTTTGTGGCTGGGGAGCCCAGTACGTCTGATAATTTCTGCCACATATGTACACAACCAAATTTGCATAACTATTTCACTAAGGAAGTTATACAGTACGTCTTTGACACACTGCAGCTAAAGATGTGGGAGCTCCGTGGCCAGGAGTGTCACCCCCAACAGCATGTGTACGAGCAACACCCTAGTGAGCTCCATGGCTGAATGAGCACCACAGCCTGATGTGTAATCCTGGTAAGCACCATCACCAAGAGTGTGAACACCACAACCAGGCATGAGGCAACCCTCAATCAACACAACCAAACCGTAGTGAAAAAAAGGGGGAAATGTCTAATGTTCTATATGTATGTGACTACTTATAAATAGTATCAATAAAAGCAGAAAGCATTGATAAAATGTAGCATATATTTGTGATAAAACTAGGAATAAAGGGATACTTCCTCAAACTGTTACAGTATTTGTGAAGAACCTAATTAAAATTAAAAGCTGAATACATTTCTGATAATTTCTGCCACATATGTACACAACCAAACTTTAAAAATAAATTTGCATAACTATTTCACTAAGGAAGTTATACAAGTAATTAATAATATATGAAAAGATACTCAGCCAGCCAGTGATAGTACAGCAGGCCAACCAGGTTTAATCGCCTGCGTCCTGTATGATCCCCTGAGCACCACCCAAGCAATTCCTGCATGCAGAGCCAGGGAGAACTCTTGAGCGTCACTGATGTGGCTCCAACTGCCCTTTTCCCTGACCCCAAAAAGGAAAATAAAAAATGTTCACCATTAGGGAAATGTAAGTGAAAACCACAGTGAGGTGCCCTTTTCCACCCACTAGGTTCCTTTAGTGGAAAAATAAAACAAGTATTGGCAAAAAAATGAGAATTTGGAAACTCATATGTTGCTGGTAAGAATACAAAGTAGGGGGCTGGAGAAATAGTTCCGCAGGCAGGGTGCTTGCCTTGCACGCAGTCGACATGGGTTTGATCAGCACCTCATGGTCTCCTGAGCCCCACGAGAGCAGAGCCAGGAGTAAGCCCCGAGCACAGTGCCAGTCGTGGCCCCAAAACAACACAGAATTAGAAAATGGACCTTGAAATAGCTTGTAGTGCGTGCTTTGCACGCAGGAAGCCTGGGTTCAGTCCCCAGCACCCTATGATGATTCCCCCAGGTACCCTCTGACATCATGCCAGGATTAGCCCCATGTGGGCCCCAAATCAAGTAAAAAAGGAAAAATGTAAAACAGTACATTTTAGAAAATAGTGAGTTTCTTAAACATCTGAATTACCACATGCCCTAGCAATTCCACTGTTAGATAGCTAAGAAAAATGAATACTTGTCCACAGGAAGACTTAAAATATGCATGCTTGCAGTAACAATATTTTTTTAACAGAATCAATTCAAATATCACCTGGTAAGTGAATAAGATGTGGTATATGATCATGACAAGGAATACACTTCTGTGTGCTACAAGGATGAAAGAATAAAATTCAGGGGCTGGAGCGATAGTACAGAGGGTAGGGCGTTTGCCTTGCACGCAGCCGACCCGGGTTCGATTCCCAGCGCCCCACATGGTCCCCTGAGTACCGCCAGGAGTAATTCCTGAGTGCAGAGCCAGGAGGAACCCCTAGCATCACTGGGTATGACCCAGAAATTAAAAAAGAGCAAAATTCAGAACTTAGGCTGTGTCAAAAACTTCATTGAATGACCACTTGCTGTATGATTCTATGTATATGAAGTGTTCAGAGTAGGCAGATTTGTGGAAACTGACACTCCCAGTCTCCATAGATCTATTTTAAGATAGAATGGGAACAAGGAGGGACTACCAACGGATAGGAGGAATTTTTAGACTGATGGAAATATCCTAGAATTGAGTTGTGCTGTTAATTGTACAGCTCTGTAAATTTACAAAAAATGACCTGATTGTACAATCAAAATGAGTAAATTTGTGACAGATACTTCATACCTCATAACAGCTATGAGAAAACAGTCAACTGGGTGGGCCTTGCATTAAAAGCCGGTGGTAGAGTATCTCCCTGCCATTGTCTCCCAAGTTAAGTATAGCTCTGGTCTCTGGTCGCCCTCATTTCACTACCACTGTATGACCCTCTGCGCCACAAAGTGTAAGATTTCCAGTGCACTGTAGCCAAGTGTGTGCTAGCCCTGCATTTAAAATGTTAAAGTGGGGGCTGAAGCGATGGCACAGTGGGTAGGGCTTTTGCCTTGCACACGGCTGACCCGGGTTCGATTCCCAACATCCCATATGGTCCCCCAAACACCGCCACTAATTCTTGAGTGCAGAGCCAAGAGTTAACCCCTGGGCATCACCAGGTGTCACCCAAAAAGCAAAATTTAAAAATGTTAAAGTTTGTACCCCTACTCATACAATATCACCAAGCGTGCAAACCCCAGCAAAGAACTGCAGCCAGATATGCAAGCACTGTCACTAAATGCACAAGCCTGTTTGTAGCAGCAACTTCTAAAGGGAGGGCTGGCGAGATCCCTTAACCAGCTGTGCACTTCCTTTGCAATCCAGAAGCTTGGGTTTGATCTCCAGAAAACCATGCCTCCACCCCCTGAGCACTGGGAGTGATGCTGAGCCCAGTGCCAGGTTGTGAGTTCCCAAAAACCAAAACCAAAAAGAGGTGGTGGGGGTAGGGGAGGGAATCAAATGTTTTCAACAATAATCGAATGTATGCTCTAAAATTTCAGCACAATTCTTGGTGGTGTCACTTTAACATTTTTAATTAACTTTTTGGGAGGTCTTTCCTCTCTGTGCTTGGGGTTGCTCCCAGCTCTGTGCTCAGGAGTCACTCCCACTGGTGCTCAGGGGATGGTGGTGCTGGGCATCTAGCCCAGGCATCCAGTATGCAAAGGAGATTCACTGTCTGCAGTCCCCAACTTTATACAGCCAGGAAGGAGAAGCTGCCTATTACTGTTGTTCACCATTGTTTCGGAGTGAAGGCAGAGCCCTAGTTAAAAGAGTAGAAAAAGGATTCAGGAGTTGGAAAGAGAAAAAGTGAAGCCGCATCATTCATAGATGATACATGATTGTGAATTTTCAGTGATTGACAGACTTTCTATAAAGGACCAAGTAATAACTTAGGCTTTGTGTACTCTGGCCCCTGGACAGGCACAGAGAATAAGTGAATGGATATTGCTGTGTTTGAACACACATTTTCAGTAAAAACAGGCAGTGGGGGGCCAGAGCGATAGTAGAGTGCGTAGGGCATTAGCCTTGCATGCAGCCGACCCCGGTTCAATCCCTGGCATCCCATAAGGTCCCCAGAGCACCGCCAAGAGTAATTCCTGAGTGCAGAGCCAGGAGTAACCCCTGAGCATCACTGGGTGTGGCCCAGAAAGAAAAAACAAAAATGGGCAGTGATCAGTAAAAACAGAGTTGGCCCATGGGCCATAGTTTTTTTAAACATCTGATTTGTAGAAAATTCTAGATTTTTTTTTGACAAATTATCAGAGTAAGAGTTAACCATGGGGGGCTGGAGCAATAGTACAGTGAGTAGGGTGTTTGCCTTGCATGCGGCCAACCCAGGTTCAGTTCCCAGCATCCTGTATGGTCCCCCGAGCACCACCAGGAGTAATTCCTGAGTGCAAAGCCAGGAGTAACTCCTGTGCATCGCCAGGTGTGACCAAAAAAGGGGAAAAAAAAAAGTTAACCATGGCAGGAGCCAGAGACATAGTATGGCCAAAAACACAAAGGATCTAAAAAAAAAAAAACTGACCAAGATTGATACACAATCACAATAAAGAAATTAGCAGTGTTCATAAATATCACAAATTTAAAATTTAAAAAATTATTATCATTTTCAGTACTAACTGGTACATAGGAATGAATAAGATTTGTATGATATTATTTTAGTGAGTTGGTTTGGGGACCATACCTGGTGCTGCCCAAGGGCTGTTTCTGTCTCTCTGTGCAGGGGTGACCCCTGACAGTGCTTAGGAGACCATATGTTGTGGTATCAGGGATTCAAACCAGGGGCTAGGGACTAGGAGACAGTACATTGTGTAAGGAGCTTGCCTTTCTTACAGCTGACTCCATTTCAATCCCCAGTACCACATATGGTCCCAAGAACCACCAGATTTGACCCAAACCTCGCCTCCTAATAAAAGAACTACCCGACTGGCCTAAGCACTGGATGACCAGCTCTTAGCATTGAGTTGACCACGTTTGACAGAATATCACTGGGAATGGCTCCGGGGCACACAGTACGGAGATTTGGGGAAGGAGGTAGTGGATCCTGGGGGCTGGAGTGATAGCACAGCGGGTAGGGCATTTGCCTTGCACGAAGCAAACCCGGGTTCAATTCCCAGCGTCCCATATATGATCCCCTGAGCACTGCTAGGGGTAATTCCGAAGTTCAAAGCCAGAAGTAACCCTATACATCGCCGGGTGTGACCCCCCCCCAAAAAAAAGTCTGGATCCCAAGCTAGCTGTGGGGGAAGTTGAGAACTTTATACAACAGTTTACGAAAAAACTACCAAAGGACTCATCATTTGAGCACACTGGTGGTAACTAGCTAAAGGATTTAAGTGAAAGATATTTAAGAACTTATTTTGTGTCACTTAAGCCCAAAGGGAGCCTGGCTGACCTATTTCAATAGGAGTTTCCAGCTTTATTCTCTAAAGCAGAATACAAGAAATCTGAACCAGGGCGATAGCAGGTTCAGGCACTTGCCTTGTGTGCCTCTGACCTCAGTTCTGTCCTCATCACTGCATGAACCCCAAGCACTGCTAGGAGCTGCCACTGAGCTCTGACCCAGGGGAAGCCCAAGCTCCTGAACCCCTGGGCACCACTGTGTGTGACTCAGACAACATCCCCCCACTCAGAAGAAATATTTTACTTGAAGGATGTCAAATATATTGAAGACTTAGGTATCTCACCACAATCAGGGAGATCGAAGTGAACGTATGCATACTGAATACTGAATCCTTGCAGTGGTGGTCTACAGAAACTGACTATAGGGGTGCCCAGTATAGCTCAGTGGTTAAGGGTGCCTACTTTGCAAGCATGACACCCGTCTCTTATCCTGCACACACGTGGCAATTACAGTCCCGTCAGCACTGCTGTCTGGAATCCTGGACTCCTTAAAGAGAGTGACCAGCAGGTGCCACAGCCACAACAACAAGTGCCACAACCAGATGTGCAGCCTTCGGTAATCCCCACAGCTGACTGCAAACACCACAGGCAAGCATTGTGTGACTTCCTTCAGAAGAGCAACAAAGAGAAGGGGGCTGGAGAACAGAAAATTAAACTTACGAATTATTGGGGGGGAGGGGGGACAAATGGAAGGCTTCTTTTGTTAGAATTATGCTCAAGTCACTACCCCTGCACAATTCCCATCAGTTTTTTAGTGCTTCTCAATTATGAGCAGACAACAAATATAACTAGACATTCGAGAAATGTCTGAAAGAAGGGGGCCAGAGCAATAGTGTAACAGGTCGGGTGCTCACTTTGCTCTTGACCAATCAGGGTTCGATTCCCACCACCCAGTATGGTCCCCTGAGCAATGCCAGGTTAGTGTGAAAACAAATTTTAAAAAGAAATTGGTGGGGCTGGAGCGATAATACAGCAGGTGGGGCGTTTGCCTTGCACGCAGCCAATCTGGGTTCAATTCTCAGCATCCCACATGGTCCCCTGAGCACCGCCAGGAGTAATTCCTGAGTGCAAAAGCCAGGAGTAACCCCTGTGCATCGCTGGGTGTGACTCAAAAAAAAAAGTTGTAATGGAAAGACCCACGCAAATGGGGAAATTTTGTTGCTTGTTTTTATTTGGGGGCCATACCTGGTGGTGCTCAGCACTTACTCCTGGCTCTGCACTCAGGGATCATTCCTGGCGGTGCTCCGGGGACCATATTAGATGCCAGTGATTGAACCCAGGTCAGCTGCATGCAAGGCAAGTGCCTCACCCACTGTACTATCTTTCCAGCCCCTACTGGGGAAATGTTTTATAAGTAGAAGCTACAGAGGAAGAAGAAAACAAAACTTAAAAACATTTTTGGTAGTGGGCTATGCTACCTTTGTACTTCAATACCGTAAACATTAACACATTGTAACTAGACTACCTAAACTGTAATAAAATTAAAACTCCTTAGCTCAAGAGAAAAAAACAAGTCACTTTACTATGCCAGATAGATAGTACAGTGAGTAGGGTGCTTGCCTGTCATGCAGGTGATCTGGATTTGATCCTTGGCACCCCATATGGTCCCCCGAGCACCACCAGGAGTGATCCGGAGTGCAGAGCCAGGAATAAGCCCTGAACATGGCCAGGTGTGAACCGTCTCCCCTCAAAAAAAGTCACTTTATGATTTTTTGGTACTGTTATTTAAAGGATGCAAAGAGAAGTAGAGATTTAGGAAATAGAGAAATGGGGATTTCTAGTGGTATTGCTCTACTTTTTATGAGTGATGAGTCACAGGTGTTTTTCTTTTTTTGCTAGTTGAGGGGACCACACCTGGTGGTGTTCAGAACTTACTTCTGGCTTTGTGCACAGAAGTGTTCCCTTCTTTTTTAAATTTTTTTTACTGAATCACTGTGAGATAGACCCTTACAAAGCTCTTCATGATTAGCTTTCAGTCATACAGTGTTCCATCACCCATCCCTCGAGCACCAGGGTACATTTCCCAGCACCAGTGTCCCCAATTTCTCATTTCTCTCTCTCTCTCTCTCTCTCCCCCCCCCCCCCCATTTTTGGCATAGAGGTTGCAATATACCTAAAAGGTTATCAGGTATGCCTACTTTTAACACACAGTCTTGTCCAGCATGATAATTTTCAGCTATGATAATCATACTGATCCCTTCTCTATCTTACCTACCCTCTGCCCCACACACACTTGTGATCAATTCCAACCACTGACCAGTCTTCCTAGCCCATTTTCCCTGGCCGTGAATATTAGTCTTCTACCATATACCACAAATGAATGCAGTCATTCTTTATCTCTCCCTCTCCTTCTGATTTATTTCAATCAGCATGATACTCTCCATATTCATTATAGGCAAACTTCATGACTTCATTTTTCCTAACAGCTGCATAGTATTTCATTGCGTAAATGTGCAATAGGTTATTTATTTGTCAGTTCTCGGTCACTCAGGTTGTTTTCAGATTCTGGCTATGGTGAATAGGGCTGCAATGAATACAGGAGTGCAGGTGATGTTTTTGCTGTATGTTTTTGGGCCCACAGGGTATATTCCCAGAAGTGGTATTGCTTGATCATTGTGTGATTGTAACCCAAACATGAAAGCTTGTAACTATCTCATGGTGATTCAGTAAAATTTAAAAAAAAAAGTGGTATTGCTGGGGCAAATGGGAGCTCAATTTCTAGTTTTTTGAGGAATATTGTTTTCCAAAAAAGCTGGACCAGTCGGAATTTCCACCAACAATACAGGAGAGTCCCTTTCTTTCCGCATCCACACCAGCACTGGTTTCTCTTGTTCCTTCCGATGTGTGCCAGTTTCTGTGGTGTTGTTTTGATTTGCATCTCCCTGATGATTAGTGATGAAGAGCATTTTTTCGTGTGTCTTTTGGCCATTCTATTTCTTTGATAAAACTTCTGTTCAGTTCTTTGCTCCACTTTTTGATGGAGTTGGATGTTTTTTTTTTCTTGTAGAGTTCAACCAGTGCCTGATATATCTTTAATATTAACTCCTTATCAGAAGGCTGTTAGGTGAATATTCCATAGGCTGTCTTTGTATCCCTGTTACTGTTTTTTTTTTCTTTTTGGGTCACACCTGGCAATGTACACAGGTTACTCCTGGCTCTGCACTAAGGAATTACTCCTGCCGGTGCTCAGGGGATGCTGGGAATCGAACCCGGGTTGGCCGTGTGCAAGGCAAACTCCCTATCCACTGTGCTATCACTCCAGCCCCACATCACTGTTTCTTTTGAAGTGCAGAAGCTTCTTAGTTTAATGTAGTCCCATTTGTTTCCCTTTACTTCCACTTGTTTCGTCACTGACGTTTCATCTTTGAAGATGCCTTTAGCTTCAGTGTGGTAGAGGGTTTTGCCTACATTTTCTTCCACACAGTGGCTAGGGCGTTTCCCTTGCACACGGCTGACCAGAGTTTGATTCCTCCATCCCTCTCGGAGAGCCTGGCAAGCTACCGAGAGTATTCTTCTGCACAGCAGAGCCTGGCAAGCTCCCCGTGGCATATTCGATATGCCAAAAACTAACAACAAGTCTCACAATGGAGATGTTACTGGTGCCTGCTCGAGCAAATCGATGAACAGGATGACAGTGCTACCTTATGGATTCGGCTCTGATGTTGAGGTCTGTAACCCATTTTGATCTGACTTTTGTGCATGGCATTAGATAGCAGTGTGAGTCCATTTTTTTACATGTAGCTGTCCAGTTTTGCCAGCATCATTTGTTAAGGAGGCTTTCCTTGCTTTATAGTTCTGCTCTCTTTTTAAAGGTTAAATGATCATATATTTGAGTGTGTCAGGATATTCAATCCCTGTTCCAGTGGTCTGCGGGTCTGTCTGTATTCTAACACCATGCTGTTTTAATTACTTTCTAATGCAATTTGAAGTTGGGGAAGACGATGCCTCCCACTCCTTTTCTCCAAGAATTGCTTTAGCCATTCGTGGGGGGTTATTGTTCCATATCAATTTCAGGAGTGTTTGATTAATTTCTTTGAAATATGTCATGGGTATCTTTATAGGAACTGCATTGAATCTGTATAATGCTTTGGGGAGTATTGCCATTTTGACAATGTTAATCCTCCTGATCTATGAGCAGGGGATGAGTCTCCATTTCCTTATGTCTTCTTTTATTTCTTGAAGCAGCGTTTTGTAGTTTTCTTTGTACAGGTCCTTTACCTCCTTAGTTAAGCTGATTCCAAGGTATTTTATTTTCTGAGCCATGGCTGTGAACAGGATTTTTTTTTAATATTGCTTTCTTCTCTTCCATTATTTACATATAAGAAAGCCATGGACTTTGGGTATTGATTTTGTAATCTACCAAAAAATCACAAATCATCCTGTTATTCGTCGATTGCCTCGAGCAGGCCCCAGTAATGTCTCCTTCATCCTAGCCCTGAGATTATATTCAAGGCTCTTTAGGAGAATGAGACCCATCATTGGACAAACTGGCAGGCTACCGAATGTAGCCTACCCACACGGCAGTCTGGCAAACTCCCCGTGGTGTACCCAATATGCCAAATACCAGTAATAATGATGATGTAATCTACCATTTTACTAAATAAATCTATTGTTTCTAGGAGCTTCTTGGTTCTCTAAGTATAGTATCATGTCATCTGCAAATAGTGAGAGCTTGACTTCCTTTCTTATAAGGATGTCCTTAATACATTTCTGCTATGACATGAATAGAAGTGGTGAGAGTGGGCATCCTTGTCTTGTCCCTGATCTTAGAGGGAAGGCTTTTAGTTTTTCCCCGTCCAGAATAATGCTTACTGTGGGCTTGTGGTAGATGGCTTTGAATATATTGAAGAAAGCTCCTTCAATTCTCATTTTGTTGAGAATTTTTATCATAAACGGGTGCTGGATCTTGTCAAATGCTTTTTCTACATCTATTGATATTATATGTTTTTTAATCTTTCTTTTTTTATATGATGAATTATGTTGATTGAATTGCAAATGTTAAACCATCCTTGCATCCCTGGGATGAATACCACTTGATCATGGTGTATGATTTTTTTTCTTTTTTGGACACACCCAGCAGCACTCAGGGGTTACTCCTAACAGTGCTCAGGGGACCATATGGGATTCTGGGGATCGAACCTGGGTCAGCTGCATGCAAGGCAAATGCCTTACCTTCTGTACTATTGCTTCAGCCCCTGGTTTATGATCTTTTTGATGAGTCATTGAATTCTATTTGCTAATATTTTGTTGATGATCTTTGCATCTGTGTTCAGTAGGGGTATCAACCTGTAAATTTCCTTTTTTGTGTGGTTTCTCTGTCTGCTTTTGGTATCAAGATGATATGTACCTCATAAATCTGTTCGGGAGTATTCTGTTTCATCAATTTCCTGAACAGCTTGAAAAGGACTGGAAGTAGGTCCTTTTCTAAGGTTTGGAAGAATTCACTAGTGAATTCATTTGGACCTGGGCTTTTGTTTTTGGGAAGACTTTTGATTACCATTTTAATTTTGTTGATGGTGATAGGTCTATTCAGGTATTCCAAATAAAAGTGATCCTTCTTGTGAGATTCGAGGGATCATATGAGGTGTTGGGGATAGAACTTGGGTCAGCTGCCTACCAAGCAAACACCCTACCTGTTATGCTATTAGGCCTCTCTTTTAACTCTACCTATGTTTTAATTATGTTGTCTTTTGTAGATGTGATGCAATTTACAACTTTATTTGTTTTTGTTTTGGGGCAGTAACCAAGCAGTGCTCAAGGGTTACTCTGGGTTTGTGCTCAGGGATCACTCCTGGTGGGCTCAGAGGACCATATATGGTGCTGGGGATCAAACCCAGGCCACCCACATGCAAGGCAAGTGCCCTACTCACTTTATACTCTGTCCAACCACACAGTTTGAAATTTTAAAAATAGACAACAGAGGGGCTGGAGCAATAGCAGCAGGTAGGGCATTAGCCTTGCACGCGGCCAACCCGGGTTCGATTCTCAGCATCCCATCTGGTCCCCTGAGCACCACCAGGAGTAATTCCTGAGTGCACGAGCCAGGAGGAACCCCTGTTTATCACTGGGTGTGACCCCCAAAAAAGAGTAAAAAAAAATAGACCACAGTGGGTCAGAGAGTTTGTTCAGTGGTAGACTGTCTGCCACACACCATGCATGACTCCCTGAGTTGGGTTCCTGGCACCATCAAAAATAAAATAAAGAGAAGTTGGTAGAAATAACAATAGACAAATGAATGGGGTAAACATAAAAAAAAGGAATAAAAATATGCAAAAGACCCACCAAGAAGATTTTACCTCTAACTCCAAGTATGAGTTAGAGGTAACAGTAAATTTTTTGCATGCAAAGGTTGCATGCAAAGGCCCTCCCGTTGATCATCGATTTGCTCGAGCGGGCCCAGTAACGTCTCCATTGGAGACTTTGTTGTTACTGTGTCTGGCATATCCAATACTCTCGTAGCTTGCCGGGCTCTCCGAGAGGGGCGGAGGAATCGAACTCGGGTCGGCCATGTTGGCTGCGTGCAAGGCAGACGCCCTACCGCTGAAGGTATATTTTAAGTAAGATTAAACATAGAGAATTTTTTTAAAAAATAGATGGCCTAGAGTAGATTAAAAGCAACTTTGAAAAATAGGCTGTAAAATAAAAATTGAAAAATTACCCAGAATGCAATATATGGAAATGAGGTTGAAAACATGAAAGAACACTTAGAAGGTTAAGAAAATCAAAGGCCTTATTTATTTATTCATAGCTCAGAGACTATTCCTGTGCTCAGGAGTGACTCCTGGCAGTGCTCAGAGGGCCATAATGAGGTGCTAGAGATTCAAATTAGAGTCAGTCGCATGCAAAGCAAGCATCTTTCCTCCTGTTCTAGTATCTTTATAGTCCATCTGTACCTGTACCTGTATCTGTACCTGTACAGTCCAAAGGTCTTAAATATCTACTTACTGCTCAAAGATAAATAGGTAAGAGAAACAATATTAGAATAATGATGACACATTTTTCTAGAATATATGAATAATGTGAATATTAACATTCAGAAAGTTAATTTTTGTCTGTAAATTGAAAGAAATCAAAATTTATATAAATGAGTGAACCTTGAACCTACAGACTCCAAAGACAACAGGACCAACAAAAGATAAAGTAATAAATTATCCAAAGTAACTATTAGTTTAAAAGCAGACCTTAAAATAGGAACAGCGAAAGCAGAACTTATTGAATCTTCTATATTCAGAAAAAAATATCTATCAACTTAAGGTTATATGCTCAACTAAACCTTTAGTCGAAAGGAATAGTGAAGTAAAAGTAAAGGTTTTCAAAACAATAGAAAGCAAATTAACTAAAATCCTACTTTAAAAAATATTTTGAAAGGGGGTCTGGGATGTAGTTCAGTAATAAGAGTGCATGCCTTGAGTGTGTGAAGTCTTGGGTTTGATCCCGGCACCTCAAAAGAAGAAAAAATACTCAGGAAGAAAATAATATTTTAAAAAGTAAGTAGAAATGGTGAGCAAGGGTGAAAATAAGGTTAACCAAGCTTATAGGTCTGTAAATTCTAGTCGGAAGGGCAAAAATATGACTGTCAGTGAGTCTTTATAGTGATGATAACTGGAGGTTTTGTTGTCTTGATTCATCCTACAGGTGTACAGAAGATGGTTGTCCACATAAGAAATTCTTTCACACTCGTTTTCTCATGCGAATGAGATTAACACCAGACTGTTCCAAAATGTTGATCTCAACGTCCTCTGGGTATCTCTTGATTTTGCATGATCTTGACTTAACTAAGTCTTTAGAAGTTGGCAGCTATCCCATTTTGAGAGCAAGAAGAACTACATCAAGTTCAGGTAAGTTTTGCATTTTTGATTAAGTAATTTTCCAAAGAAACTCAGACATTGGGGGCTGGAGCTATAGCACAGCAGGTAGGGCATTTGACTTGCACGCAGCTGACCCAGGTTCGATTCTCAGCATCCCATATGGTCCCCCAAGCACCGCCAGGAGTAATTCCTGAGAGCACGAGCCAGTAGTAACCCCTGAGCATTGCCGGGTGTGACCCAAAAAGCAAAAAAAAAAAAAAAAAAACAACCAAACTCCAGAATGCCAGGGCTCATGTTGTCCTTTGTATTGCATTTCAAAGGTAGCATCTACCTAGCTTCAAGAATGACAGTAAATGTTTTTTATACACTTTCAGAAGGATGTTACTGTTCATGTTCTTGGCAATGGGCCTATTGTATGGACCCTATTCTAATATTGGGAAGTAAACTGAAGTAGCTCACTTTACAGTCACTACTGAAATTTCTTGGTCCATTTCAGCAGAGACATGAATGGGAACCAAAGGTGCTTCTATATTTATTGGATTTCTTTTTTCATTTTTATTTCACTTAAGGGGCTGGAGCGATAGCACAGCGGTAGGGCACTCGCCTTACAAGCAGCCAACATGGCGGACCCAAGTTCAATTCCTCCGCCCCTCTCGGAGAGCCCAGCAAGCTACCGAGAGTATCTCGCCCGAACGGCAGAGCCTGGCAAGCTCCCGGTGACGTATTCGATATGCCAGACACAGTAACAACAAGTCTCATGATGGAGACGTTACTGGGCCCACTCGAGCAAATCGATGAACAACGGGAGGACTGTGACTGTGATTTCACTTAAGCAAGTCACTAGTGTAAAAACTTTTAGAAAGAGACTAGTACTGGGGCTGGAGAGATAGTGTAGGAGATAAGGTGCTTGCCTTGCACACAGCTGACTCAGGTACCATCCCTGGCATGCGATATGGTCCCCTGTGTACCGCCAAGAGTGATTCCTGAGGGCAGAGCCGGGAGTAAGCCCTAAGCCTCACCCAGTGTGTGGGTGCGGGGGGGGGCGGGGGGGGGGAGGAACTAGTACTTAGCACGTGTGCATCATTTTAACAGTATAACAGTATGGTTCAAATAGATAAAAACTGAAGAGACATTGGAGATGTGACTCAGATGGTAGAGCAAACACCAGGCATACACAGGGTCCCAGGTCCCTGTGTCACCCCTTGAACACTGCCAGGTGCAGCCTGGGGGTCCCGGTGAAAAGAGGATAAGAGACACTGCCAGAGTTTTGCTGGGTTTATTGTCAGGCTGTTTTGTATTTTCAAGATCTGACCACTTCATCAAGTTCATCTGGTCCTAGAGTCTCTGCTTCGCCTTGTCATCATAATGATTCTAATTCGTCTTCTGAGAAACACATGTCACGAGCCTCACAGAGAGAAGGTAGGTTGAATGTTTGATCTGAGAATCTTGCAACGATAAATTTTACCTAAAAACTTGTTGGGCTGGAGCGATAGCACAGCGGTAGGGCGTTTACCTTGCACGCAGCCAACGTGGCGGACCCGAGTTTGATTCCTCCGCCCCTCTCAGAGAGCCCGGCAAGCTGCCGAGAGTATCTCGCCCGCACGGCAGAGCCTGGCAAGCTCCCCGTGACGTATTGGATATGCCAGACACAGTAACAACAAAGTCTCCAATGGAGACGTTACTGGGCCCACTCGAGCAAATCGATGATTAACGGGAAGGGCCTTTATTTTTTATTTTAAAAACTTGTTATGTAAAATTCATAAAACAAGAGTCTATCATGTATTCAAGGATTCAGTACCATGTAAAATCCATAAAAACATAAGTCAGTAGAGATGAGGCTGTTTCTTGTCAGCCAGTCGTCATTTTCAAAAGCATGACCAAGATCTCTGGGCTTCCACATCCCTGTTGGAGTTTGCATCTAGTTTTCTTTTCTGTACTAGTAGCGTCTGGTTCGGAGAAGAAACAGCTTAGCCATGTTCCTCTGGATATGGAAACTGTGATGTCTTTAAGTTTTTAACCTTTGAAGGTTTGTAATTTTTTTAAGTTTATTAATGATCGTAAGACATGATTATTACCATAATGAGATTTCCAAGTATAAAATAAGATCTGATGCAATATACTTTAGATGCCAGAGTTAAAAACTTGCTTATGTGAATGAGAATAGGCATTTTATTAAATGGTTTAATTTCCTTATTTACATAGGTGAAAATCATATAGCAGTCATAAATTGACTTTCGCATTTGTTTTCTGAGCATTCTGTTTGCTATTTCTTTTAAATTTTGTTGGAGCAAGCAACATACAGTAAGTTTGTTATGTGTCTAAGGGGCAGGTTGGGGTTGGGAGGGAAACGGGACATTGTTGGAGAGAAGGTCACACTGGTGGCGTTGAAATACTAAATGACTAAAACAACTGTATTAGCAACAATTCTGTAAATCACAATGTTTTCATAAAAATTAAAATTTTAAAAAATAAATTTAAAAACTTTAGGGGCCAGAGCGATAGTACAGCAGGTAGGACGTTTGCCTTGAACGTAGCTGACCCGAGTTCAATCCCCAGCATCCCTATGGTTCCCCGAGCACCACCAGGAGTAACCCCTGAGCATTGCTGAGTGTGACCCACGGTATCACTGTCATCCCCTTGATCATCGATTTACTCAAGTGGGCGCCAGTAACATCTCCATTCATCCCAGCCCTGAGATTTTAGCAGACTCTCCTTTTGGGGTGTGACCTAAAAAGCACAGTAGCACTATCTGTAGTAGCACTGTCCTCCTGTTGTTCATCGAATTGCTCGAGCGGGCCCAGTAGCATTGCGTGACTTGTTGTTACTGTGTTTGGCATATTGAAAACATCACGGGGAGCTTGCCAGGCTTTGCCGTGCGGACGAGATACTCTCGGTAGCTTGCCGGGCTCTACAAGAGGGACAGAGGAATCGAACCTGGGCCAACCAGGTTGGCTGCATGCAAGGCAAATGCCATACCCGCTGTGCTATCGACCAAAAAAACAAAACAAAACAAAAATTAAATTAAATTAAATTTAAAAATAAATTTAAAAAACTTTTGTAAGGAATATGATATTAGTAATACTGACTTCCTTTGGCAGTGATTTTCACTGAGGGCTAGGTGGAAGGAAATTGATGGGAATATGCTAATAGTGTTCTCCAGCTCTTGTTTCCATGTACCCCTTTATGAGATTATCCTCCCTCACCTCCAAAGTTAAAGGTCTGTTTGTTACATTTAGCACTCTCCTTGGGAGCCATAGTTCCTAGCCTTTTATTTATATAAATGCAGTCTTTGGGCACCCTACATGTCCCCCCACCCTCCCAGATCCAACAAGGAGTGATCCCTTAATACAGAGCCAGGAGCAATCCCTGAGCACCACCACCAGGTGTGGTAAAAATAATAATAAAAAAAAAACCACTTTCGTTTGAGGGATTGAAGCAGTAGTACGGCAGGTAGGGCGCTTGCTGTGCACGAAACCGACCCAGGTTTGACCCTTGGCATCAGGCATCCCCTATAATCCCCTGAGCCTCATCAGGAGTGCTCCCTGAGTGCAGAGCCAGGCGTAAATCCTGAGCACTGCTGGGTGTGACCCAGGACAAAAAGAAACCTACCAAAATATTCAGTCTTCATGGCTTCTAAGCAGTTCCTTCTCTGGTCTAAAGAGCACCAGTTCATTTAAGAAAAAAACTGCCCTTTATTTTCTAGATCCCTTTCAGGTTATGGAACTTGGATTCCCACTTAAAGAGCTTTTTAGATGTTGCTCCAAAGTAAAAAAGCATCTAGTAAGTCTTAGATCCCTGATGATTCCTGCTGCTGGAACTTGGATTCTTTGGTCATACTCCTTCCCTTACCTCCCCCTCGGACACTGTCACCGCCCCCCTCCCACCCCGTCCATGGAGGGGTATTATGTTCTTTCCTATGTGGTGTCTTAAGGAGCAGACAAGTATAAATGAAGGCACTGCTGGGGTGGCTGCCAGCAATCAAAGCCCTGATGAGGCTTACTCAGAGTAAGAGTAACAAAGTCTTACTCTTTGGAGCAAACAAGTATCCACCTTTTAACTTTCTTTATTGTAGGAGTTTCCCCACGGAACAGTCTTGAAGTCTTAACCCCGGAAGTTCCTGGTGAGCGAGACCGTGGAAACTGCATCACATCCTTACAGCTGCACCCAAAAGGCTGGGCCACTCTTCTCCGGTGCTCAAGCAATACTGATGACCAGGAGGTATGGACGGCAGCCCTTCGCCTTCCCCAGGGCTCACAGATTGCCACTGCCATGTGTGCCCGGGCTGTGTCTCCCTTAAAAGCCCTTTTCCTTTGAGAGGACCATTGAGACAGTACAGCAGTTAGGGCATGTGCCTTGCACATGGCCAACCCAGGTTCCATCCCCAACACCCCGAGTCCTGCTAAGAGTGATCCCTGAGCACAGAGCCATGAGTAAACCCTGAATACTGTCAGTTTTTATAGACCCCCCCTTCTTCACCACACACACACACACATACACACACAAACAAAAATCTTTTCTCTTCCCTCCACTCCAGCCTGAGTATGGCACATTGGGAAGTACCAGCTTCTAAATTCTTGCATCCTTTATCTCTCAATGTTAAGTAAAGCCCTTTAGCATATAGCAAACATAATTGAGAAATTTCAGCCAAGTTGGCTAAATGTGAAACTTTTTTTTTTTTTGCTTTTGATTTTTGGGTCACACCCAGTGATGGTAAAGGTGAAATTTTGATAAGCCAATTTAATATGCTCTTCGGGCCAGAGTGATAGTACAGCGGGTAGGGCATTTGTCTTGCAGGTGGCCAACCCAGGTTCAATCCCTGGCATCCCATATGGTTCCCCAGGAGTAATTCCCGAGTGCAGAACCAGGGGTAACCCCTGATCATTGCTGGGTGTGACCAAAACAAAAAACAAAAAAAAATTAATTTCTCAGTTTTTTAAAACCAGGAAAAATTGGACACAGAGAGAGAGAGAGAGAGAGAGAGAGAGAGAGAGAGAGAGCGAGAGAGAGAGAGAGAGAGAGAGTTCAGTGAGGTAGAGTACATGCTTTGCATGCAAGAGGTTCAGATTGATCCCTGGCACCACACATAGTCCCCTGTGCGCAACCAAGAGTGACCTCTGAGCAACAAGCTACAAGTACTTTGAACTTTGCCAGCTGTGGCCCCAAAACCAAAACTAAACAAGTGAAAAAACAAGGTGAAAGTGTAGGGGGGGGGGGGGGTCTCAGATGATTGTCGTCATTACTCTGGAGAGCAGGCGTCTTCTGAGGATGGCATTAGTTCTAGAGAAGAGCTTTGGAATTGTGCAGTACAGGCATTCTAGGGCTTGACTGTCTTAAACCTAGAATTTTTGTCTGCCAAGGTTATTGTTGTCAGGAAAAGGAATTATCATTTAGCGATTACAGTGGCCTTAGAGAATAAAAGACTTGTGGCCAGAGAGATAGTACAGGGAGTAGACATTTGCCTTGCAGAGTACCATTCCCAGTTTCATATGGTCCCCTGAGCACCACTGGTATCTTTTGGGGGGGGGGGGGGGGGCAGGGGTTGTTCCCCCACCCAGTGGCGCTCAAGGCTTATTCCTGGCTCTGCACTCAGAAACTACTTGTGCTCAGGCGACCATAATGGGATGCTGGGGGCCAAACCTGGGTCAGCTGCATGCAAGGCAAGTGTCCTGCCTGCTGTACTGTCTGTGCCCCCAACCCCACCACTACTGGGAGTGACCCCTGAATACCACCAGGTGTCAGCCAACATGCCTGAAAATAATAAAAGACAAAACTGTTGTAGAATAATCTTAGCTTATGGGACCCACAAATTTTATTACCAGGGATAGTATTCATCTGAATAATTTCATGCAACAATCTGGTTTGGGCAATTTTGAATGACTTCAGTGGTCTGTTTTAAAAAGTAAGGAATAGGGGCCAGAGTGATAGCACAATGGAGAGGGCATTTGCCTTGCATGAGGCTGACCCGGGTTCAATCCCCAGCATCTCCCCACATACCACCAGGAATAATTCCTGAGTGCAGAACCTGGAGCACCCCTGAGCATCGCTGGGTGTGACCCAAAAGGCCCACAAAGAACAAATGAAGGAATACCATTATGGCATTGTTTGGGAGGCTACAGCTTTGATTTGCTTCTCTTCTCTGCTTCTAGTGGACTTGTGTCTATGAATTCCAAGAAGGGGCCCCCGTGCGACCCGTCTCCCCTCGCTGTTCTCTGCGACTGACTCATTACATCGAAGAAGCTAACGTAGGCAGGGGCTACATCAAGGAACTTTGCTTCAGCCCAGATGGGCGGATGATTTCTTCCCCGCACGGCTATGGGATTCGCTTGTTGGGATTTGACAAACAATGCAGTGAACTTATTGACTGTTTGCCCAAAGAAGCCAGTGCCCTGCGGGTCATCCGCTCTCTGTACTCTCACAATGACGTGGTCCTGACAACGAAATTCTCTCCAACACATTGTCAGATTGCCTCAGGGTGCCTTAGTGGACGGGTTTCTTTGTATCAGCCAAAGTTTTAGGCACAACAATACATCCAAACAAGGAACTGCTCTGGTATGTGACTTATAAATTACTTCAGTTTTAGCCGAAGTATTTTCTTTGTAGAAGATCTAATAAGTTTGGGTCACGATCCTGGTTCTTGTGGGTCCACGAACGTACATCCCTGTGAGCTGAGCGCGCGGCCGTGAGGCTTTGTGGGGGCGTCGCCGGGTCGGCCTCCGACACGGCCACGTCTGCAGCATTCCTGTGCTCCTGCGACCTGGGCCACCGGACCCCAGCTCTCCGGTTCCTCTGCATGGTGACTCTCGTCAGATTGACTTCTCTTCATGACTTTTACCTTTTCGTTGTTGTTTCAGTGTGAATTTCACGGACGTTTGGCAGGAGTTTAGGTTGTGGTAGTGTTGAATAAAGCCCAGAGGTTTGATACCGGCACACTGGCTGTTGATAAAAGAAATTTTATCTTGGCTTCTCAGTACATTGGGCCTTTACAGTTGCTATTACATCTCTTGACAATGAGCACAGACAATGGCATCATTCTCATTGCTGTTGGATAGCCTGGAGACAAAATGTCTTTTTTTCTGTTGATATTGTCAATTTTTTTTTTCCAGCAAGAGGGATTCTGTTGTGAAATTCTAGGGAAAAAAGATTGCCACCTCTCTGTAATTTTTTTTAATGAACTTAAAAACTCCCAGCATGTATCCTTACTTGGTATTTTGATCCTATTGACTGTATTAGAAAGGAAAAGTGGAGAAGGGATGGACTTTGGTCGTTCCTTTTGTATAGAAAATGATTTATTTATTAGATTAGTACTCTCCCTGGCCTCAGAGTGATGAGAACAAAGTGACTTAGATTTCTGTCTTCTCTGCCAGCTTCTTGGACTCATACCTGGTGATGTTTTCTAGTCTTGGATGGAGAGGTAAGTTAGGGAGAAGAGCCTCTGCAACTCATCTTTCTTCCTGTATACCCACAGCGCCAGTTTAACTCTCTTTCATTAGTGAGGGGAGATGACTCGTGACTTGAATGTCAAGACCAAGAACAAGAACAAATCTGAAGCCTTCTGCTGTGCTGTTCTCGGAACACGGTGACTCAGCCAAACTGAGCAGGGCCCCGGCACGGGGCGGATGGTCTGCTGAGGGGAGCGGCCTTTTTCCAGTCCCCTCGGAGAAGGGCGTTGAGCTCAGAAGGGATTGCTAGAGTCAACACACACCGCGGGCCACACCTTCCCTCTCAGATCTCATTCTCTAAGGCAGGTAGTTCTCAGACATTAGGGGACATTCAAATCATTGGGATTCTTGGGGATCATTGTGGCGGTTCTAATTTAAGCTAGGGAGAAAACCAATCCCAAGTAATCTTTATTCCAGTGATCCTGGCCCACAGTTGGAAAAGTAACACTTAAAAAAAAAAAAACAAACTTTCTGTACCCACCAGGTGCTTAACACAACTCCCAGAAGGTTTTTCTATCATTAAAATTTTTTTAAATATAAATAAGTAAATGACAGGAGCGGTTAAAGATAATGGAAATGGCCTCATTTTCATTATTTGACCAGTGTGAACAGTGGTTTGCCTGAGGCCCTCCTGTAAAACAGTGGCAGAGTCAGAACATGAATTCAAGTCCCCTCATTCCTTGCTCAGGGCAACTCGTACTGTATATACTCTCTTGGTTTAAAACGATGATTTTTGAAGAATTTAGTTGTACTATCGTGAATACCCTTTAAAGCAGTAGATTAAATAGGAAGGCCTGGAACTAGATGCTGGGAATTTCAGCCATCGGAGGAAAAAACATTTAAAGATATCACAGAAAAATTTAACCAAGTACATGAATAAAAATGACATTTTGGGACTAGAGAAGTAGCTTGATGGGCTGGAGTGCATGCTTTGCCTGCGGAGGTCTGGTTTGATCCTTGACACCGCGTGATTCCCCAGCACCACCGGGAGTAACTCCCAAGCACCAAGTCGGGAGCAGCCTTTGAGCACCATGGGTTTGGCCCCAAAGTAAGGGGGGTGGGAGGAATTTTTTAAAAAAAAAGGTATTTCTTTGTAGGACCTATTGAAACGACCATTCACACACATCTATATGGGTGGCGTCTCCCTTGGAACAATGTGGGCTCTAAGGACAGAATGTTAAAAATTAGGTAATTGTTAAAAAAAAATTTCCTCAGGAACTGGGGAGATAGTTTAAGGTTAAGGCAGTACTGTCACTGTAGCGGGCACCAGTAACGGCTCCATTGTGAGACTTTTTGTTACTGTTTTTGGCATATCGAATACACCACCGGGAGCTTGTCAGGCTCTGTTATGCGGGCGGGACACTCTCAGCAGCTTGTTGAGCTCTCCGAGAGGGACAGAGGAATCGAACCCGTGTCAGGAGTAGCCCTAAGCACCACCAGGTGTGGCCCCCAAACTAAAAATACATATATGTAATACCACAAAGCACAGTGAAAAACCAGCAGGAAGTACTATAAATTTTAAAAATACATATTTAAAAGAAATAGTTTTGGAGGCAAAAACTATTTTTTGTTTGTATAATTCACAACAAGCAATTATTAAAAATATGTACTGATAAAAGAAAATTTCATTTTCTGTATAGATAAAAATAATTTCATCAATTGCACCCCTTTAAAGAGGACTTCACATTACATGGTGGATTGACATGTTCCCCAGCTCGATAAATTCAGTCTGATTCTAGTTCTCGAATCCCTGTCAGGGATATCACGGGTCAGACAGTGCACACACTGTACTGCTAACCCCCCACAAAATCCTTGCAACGTAAGGGAGCAAGAGAATGCACTAGTTTTTGAGTAAAAGGAGGGTCAGAAGATTTCAGTGATTGGCCTGAAGTCAGAGCGTGGCCAGCTGGTGGCAGCACTGGGACTCAGGCTCGGTCTGTTGTGGTCCAATGTCTAATGCTCGCTACTCCATTTGGCCCTTTAGTTTGTACATAAACACTGGCCTGTGATGTACATGTTTAGAATCCTCTGGGAGCTCTTTTATTACAGAGCTGGCTGACCTTCGCCATGTAAAAGAATACTTTCAAGATGGACAGTTCCTACTAGGGTTACTATCATAAGCTATAGGCCGGCCATACATAGAGTCTATCACTAACTGAAAAACCTCAAAGTATGTATAAAGGAAGTCAAGGATAAGTATGAAATTAGAGCTCCACAGATGAGAACTGAAAACTAACAGGGGCTAGGGATGTGGTTCAGCAGTAAGGGCCTGCCTTGCGGGTGTGGGCCCCCTAGGTTCCATCCCCAGCACTCCCAAGAATAATCAATAAAATTGAGATCTGATAAACTCAACATAACGACCTTTGTCCTCTTTGAGCACATATATATACCACAAAGCACAGTGAGCACCTTCACAATCAAAATGTCACCAGAGAATAGTAATCAAGGAATTAAAGGACATCAGGGATGCGATCACAGTGGAAGAGGTTGCATCTTACAATTTTGAGGCCCCATTTCACGTAGAGTATAAAAATCTAACCTGATGTTTTTATTCAGTCATTTTTATTCATGGTAATTGGCAAATGCATTATAATTGGTAATATGGTAAACTTAATATAAATTATACTTCTGTCTTAAAAGGCTTTCTGCAGAACAGTATGATAATGCTATGTGGAGTGATTTCAGGAACATCAAGTGCTATTTCATTTTCAGTGGTGAAATGGAGTGGCTGAGGCGGAAAACAAGTCTATTTTAGAAACTTAAAACAAGTTTATTTTAAAAACTCAGAAACCCAAAGAACAGAGACATTTTGTTATTTCTTCTAGTTACATCCCTGAGAAGAGGCTTTACCAAAAAATTTAGGAAAACAAAGAGGAAATTCATTAGGAAAATAGTGTCACTGTCCTCCTGTTGTCCATCGATTTGCTCAAGCGGGCCCAGTAACCTTGTGAGACTTGTTACTATGGCATAGCGAATACTAACAGGAAAAATTTCAAAAAAGGGCAAATCACACATTCCCCACTCCTGCGGAGAGAACCAAGATGATGTATCAAGTTGTTTTCTAGAAAGTGCAATATAGGAAAAACACTTAGACCTTTTAGCTGCTTAGCATTTACCATACTAGTCGGAATATTGGTATCGGCACCCATAAGTATATCTTAAGCTTGTATTGAACGCAGGAGACATAGTCTGATAACCGATGACAATCATCCCCACTTAATGACCAGCAGTCACTGAGAGCTTAGGAAATTCACTCAGTAACATCCTGTGTTGGTCTTGAAGGAAACCATATTATGTGAATTTTTGAATAACTAATGCATATCTCTTAAGTGCCAAAATTTAAAACTTGTAATTATTTTTGATGCAAGTCTTTCAGACGTTAGTATACCTCCCTGCCTTCTATTTAAATGCATGTCCAGTGTCATTCACTTTGTCATGATGAAAAAGTAAAAACTATATTTATAATGAGTTACAAAAACCCAATGAGCTCTGATGTGTGTGTATATATATAATACTTCATAAAATATAAAGGGCTACACAAAAATGAATTAATATCAATTATTACAAAGTAATTCTCTTGGCCCTGAGGTACATAAATCATTTGCCTCAGATATTGCTGTTTTGTTTTTTTTAATTAAAAAAATGTATATCTGCCAAATAGTTTTGTCTCCTACCACCTAATAAGTAGGCCTGTCTCCAGCTCCTGGAGGCTCCCATGTCCTGTTAAGTGCTGTGTTCATCTGTTGTGAGCTGGGGCATGAGACAGCCACATCCGAGTTGTGTCTGAAGAGCTGTACAGGCTCTGGGCACGTGTTCTTTGAGACGTTCTTTTGGTTGTTCACTCCTTTCCCACAGCTCACAATACTTTCTGGACACCAGAAGTTCCCAGCTAAGTCTAGGCTAGAGACTTTTCAGTTGCCACTAAGTAGAATCTTACAAACTAAGTATGCTGCTAGATTAAGGAATAAATAGCAAAGTACCAAAGCAACAACAAAGGCTCTGTATTTGTACAGGGGTCTTTTATGCTTTCAAAAAACAAAAAACAAAAAAAAATGAAGAAGAGTGTGGGGGGTGGGGGTGGGGTGGGGGAGAAACACAACAAAAATAAAATCTAGACTTTAAAGAGTATTTTTGATGTCATTAAACTTTGTCAATGACCATTTAAATATATAATCATCTACTATTACAAAAATCCCAGTTTAGTTTCATTGCAAAATAAAATTGTAACAAACCTTGTGCCCAAAAAACGCTTTCTAAGCACCGTTTCTACTTACATCATGATGAATATTACTATCAAAAGGAAAGTCTCAAAGTTGTCTGTATGCTGTTCTCTGTAGTTATAAATGAATTAGTGATGTAAGTGGATTTTCCAAAAACTTCAAGGAATACATGCACCTCCTCTGTGTGTATGTAAATGTCACAAATTAAAAATGTCACCCAGCGATAATAAAATAACTTTTTATTTAAATCTGGTTCAAAGCATTTAAACTAGAAAGTGCAGCTTTTCTAAGTGTCTCATTTAGAGGTCATGGTTTTTACATTAAAGGTTGAGTATTTGAATTTTCTTTTAAACTTTACTGCATCTTTCTTTTTGCAAACTCTGCTTTCTGGTAAATTTTCAGGAAATTGGAAGTGTTCTAGATAATATACTGGACACCAGAAAGTTTTTCACAAGGTTCTAAGGTGCTGTGTGTTCTTATGCTAGACTGTAAGCTCCTGAGGGCAGGGACTGTCTTATTTATTCTTGTATTCCCAGTGCCTGGGACAGGATCTGACAGAGTAGTTGTTCAATAAATAATTTGTTGATTGAATCAAATGAACTTTTAGTGTATGTGACCTCAAGTTCCCACAAAGCCAAAATATGTACAAGTTACACAGCACAAGAGGAAACCATCATTTATTATGACGCTGAACAGAATGTATTCTTTCAGGTAAGATATGTTCTGACATGGGGGCAGAGCAGCAGGTAGGGTGTTTGCCTTGCATGCAGCTGACCCAGGTTCGGTCCCTAGCATCCCAAATCATCCCTTGAGCACGGCCAGGAGTAATTCCTGACTGCAGAGCTGGGAGTAACTCCTGAGCATCGCGATAATAAGATAATTTTTAAAATTTAAATCTGGTTCAAAGCATTTAAACTAGAAAGTGCAACTTTTCTAAGTTTCTCATCTAGATGTCATGGTTTTTACATTAAAGGTTCTGGAGGTTTTAAAGGTTTAAATTTTCTTTTAAATTTTACTGCAATCTTCCTTTTGCAAACTCTGCTTTCTGGTAAATTTTTAGGAAATTGGAAGTGTTCCAGATAATATACTGGAGTATATTCCTGAGTGTAGAGCCGGAAGTAACCCCTGAACATCGATGGGTGGGACCCAAAAAGAAAAAAAAATGCTAAGCATTTCTGGGGCCGTAGAGACAGTAGAGACAGACAGTGGGTAGGGCACTCACCTTGCATGCAGCCAACCCGGAGTGGCCCAAAGACAAAGAGCGAAGCATTTCTGATTTGGAAACCTGCCAAGACTCACTTTGTCATTCAACAATGACTACATCAGGCCGACTGCAGGCCTCGCCCAGTACTAGGGATGCAAGGGACAGCATAACTAAGGTCTTGGTAGTCCATAGCTCTGTAACTGAATTCACCTTGGATGTTGGGCTGGCGTCATGGGTGTCTGAGGTGCATTCAGATAGGACCCAGCACCGAGAAAGACCTTTTTACCCTGTGCTGAAATTATCTTGGAATCCTTTTTGTCTTGTTTTGGGGCCATACTCACGGTGATCAGGGTGTACTCCCAGCTCTGCATCCAGGGACCATTCCTGACGGAGCTCAGGGAACCACGGTGAGAGGGTCAAACCCAGTTCAATATGCAAGTTACCTACCCATTGTACTATCATTCTGGCTCTATCCTGGAATTCTTTAGCAAGGGGTCTTCATTTTCATTTGGCGGTCGGCTCAGATTATGCAGCTTGAACCTGCATAGATACTATTTTTGACATAAAATCAATGTATAATAGTATCTTTCACCTTCTAATAAAGATATTCATGGAAAACTATTCAAATGTGTTCAAAAATCTAAAATTAAAACACCACCTTCTACAAGCTTTTAACTAATTTTACTGGGGAGGCGGAGGGTGTAGGTCACACCTGACAGTGTTCAGCGCTTACTCCTGTGACTCCCCAGGAGTATAGCCACATGGCAGCGAGGTGTATGTCAGCACCACAAAAAAGGGCTGTGACCCCCAAAAGTATCACAATTTAAATTAGGTGTTTGAGCACCAGGGTCTGGAAGTGTGACCCTGGTGAGCATGTGTCAATACTGGAGAGGTAGGGGGCTGGAGCGATAGCACAGCGGGTAGAGCATTTGCCTTCTTGCATGTGGCTGACCCGACTCCCAGCACCCCTTTATGGTTCCCTGAGCACCGCCAGGAGTAATTCCTGAGTGCAAAGCCAGGACTCCTGTGCATTGCCGGGTGTGACCCAAAAAGCAAAAAAAAAAAAAAAAACACATCTTGAGAGGCTTCTCGTGAGCAACACAACCATAGCCCGTGAGCCTCAACTAAGAGTGCGAGTCCCAGTGAGCACACATACAAACACTTCAGCCAAAGGAGTGTAACGCTTAATGAGCACCATGGCCTGCATGGCGCCCAACCATCACAAGAATGAAGAGAAGGACAGAAAAGGATGGAATACAATCACCAAAGTTGGGTGCTGAGATAGTCCAGCAGGTAGGAAGACTACCTTGCACATGGCCAACCGTTTCCATCCTTGCCTGCCAGGAGTGATCACCTGAGCACTATCAATTGTGGGCCCAAAACCCAAAAACTAAAATACTGGTTGGAGAGAATGCTTAGTGGACTAAGGACCATGCTTTGCATGCAGTGGGGCTTATCATCAGCACTGCAGGATCTCCTCAGTGCCACCAGGAGCAACACCTGGGCACAGAGTCGGGAGTAAGCCCCGCAACCCAGAGCACCAACAGGTATAGATTCCCTCTCTCTGCCCTAAACTAATATGTGCTACTCTAAAGCATCTCCATACTTTAGGAGGCTGGAGAGATAGTACAGAGGGTAGGGCATTTACTTTGCACCCAGTCAATCAAGGTTCAATCCCTGGCATCCCATCTGGTCCCCTAAGACCCTCCAGGAGTGATCCCTGAGCCAAGCCAGGATTAAGTTCTGAGCATGGTTAGGTAGGATCCCCAACCACCAGAAAATGTCTACACAGAACTCCAGATACTAAATGGATTCAGCTGGAACCAGGGTCTGTCTCCCCCCCACCCCAAGAAAAACAGGAATGCAAGTAGTTTCCCGGCTAACCCCGCTGTGGTTATATGACTTAAGAGTCCAGGCGTTGTACATGATCCCTCCCAAGTAGAGAGCCCAGGATAGTCACAATTGCATTACCTACCTGTAGGATAACATTGGTTTGTCCTTTCTGCCTCGCCATGGGGAGCTTAGGTTTATTGGATTACTCCCATCACAGTGCTCCCATTCCATGTTTATTTGTAACCTCTTTCATTATACTTTGCTTCCCCAACCAATCAATCACCTTTACCTCCTAATCAGACTGTTAACTTATAAATACTGCTTTTCTCTTCTCCTTAAGTCCTTTACTTCAGAGCAATGTCCTTTTTGTATAGGCACAGGAAGATAGTTAATGCTATGCTTTTGTAACTTGCGGGTTAATTGACCCCACATAATATTCACTCCTGGGCATCTGTTCTCTCGACTTAAGCCTCAGTTGCCCTTACTTCCAAGCACCCTAAAAGCAGGGTCCCAACGAAGGACTGGATGGACCCAGGGAAAGCCATGAGCTACCCTGGCATCAAAATGGGCCTGGTCAAAGCGCTATAATACTTAACTGTAAGTTAAGAGCATGATCATGGATAAATTCTGTCATGATCCAAAAAGTAATAACTAGATTCGAACCCTGCCAGGGTTAGGAAAAACTAATCTGGCCTAAGCACTGTAGTCTGAGATCTATAGTGAGATGCCCCCAGGAGAGCCACCCAACAAGTTTAATGTATCTCTTACTGTGTCCATACAAAATAACTATTATTATTAAGGGGTAAATGGGCTCTTGGACTAAGAAACACCCTAGGTGGTGTTTCCCCTTGAGCCCTGGCTGCTGGAGATCAGGGGCTTTCCTATGTTGATTGTGCTACCAGACCTGGGTGTGGTTACTACCGCCAAGGTTTGGAGGGAAAGGAGAGAACCCAGGACGGTGAGTCAGAGCACAGAGACAAGCCTGGAGGACAGGAGATGGGAATGAGGGGCAGTGTGAGACTGGAACGGGGAGCTCCCTGAGACCGGAACAGGCGCATGGGGAGGATGGGAAAAACAGCAACTGACTACCAACCAGCCTGGCAGCCTTGTTCCCTCCTTCATGCGTCTGTTGGCAGCAGCTGCAGGCCAGGGTGGGGAAGCCGCCTGAGACCACGGAATGCAGGGCGGGCTTCCGATCTGTTATATGAACACACACCTACCAACTACCCCAAGTGAACTTTTCCTTTTTGCTGTGCTGGGACCATGTGCCTGGCAACTTGTGCTGCCCGAGCGGGAGGTGAGCCGCACTAACAGAACCCACGCTCGCTGTGAATTTATACGCAGCGGATTAATACACAGCACCAAACTACAGCCGTCCAGTTTGGGATTAACCCATTGATGCCAGGGAGTAACACGGGTGTTTCATGCTTGGATGTCACATCAGACTGCACCAACAGAAATGGTTGCACTTGGGACCTCACCTGGCAGTGCTCAGGGTTTAGTTCCTGGCTCTGCACTCAGGAATCATTTCTGATGGGACTCAGGTGCCTGGGCTCAAACCTGGGTAAGATGCATGAAAGGCAAGTGCTTTGCTATCATTCCAGTTCCTCCAATTTCTTCTAAGGCTTGATTTCATCACGATCTAAGTAGTAGTAGACGACAAAGTAGTGCACTATTACGGAAGCTGCCAGATGATGAAGAAACACAACTACAAACGCTGGAGTTGACGTAAATGGCCTGGAAGACCTTTCCCAGCAAGGGCTGATAAACGGAATCACCAAGACAGCGCATCCTCGGTGACGTTTATTTTGCGAGATAAAGCTTTAGGAACAAAATGCTGCACGGTTAGAGTCAAAAAGATAGTCCAGGGAGGGCTCTTGCCTTAGATGCGGCCAACACAGGTTCCACTCCTGATTCCCCGGCACCCCGTATGCTCTGGAGCGAGCCCAGAGTAGAGAGCCAGAAGCACCACTGGGTGTTGCCCAAGAACAAAAGGGGAAGAAAATTTCCAAACCAACAACCACCCAGACCCAGGTACGACACTAGTGCTAGGAAAGAGACCAAATAGAATGGACTTAAAAAACTTTATTCCACATAATCACCAAAAAAAAAAAAAGAGAGAGAGAGAGAGAGAAGCATGTAACTCTGAAACATTGAACAGATTTCATTTAACTCATTGTCACAAAACTCAAGTCACAAAACTCAGTATATCAAAAACAGCTGAGTGTTCTTACCCACTTTTAATGATGAAACCTTAAAAGGGGAAACGCCGACACCGGCACAATTTGAAAGCCACTTAGGCAAGCATTTATTAAAGAGCATTAAAAACCGAAAATCCTCAAAAGTGAGGAAACCACCTTTTGAGTCTCTGATGTGCCCTGATTTCCCCTAGGACAAAACCTGACTGCTCGTACCTTAGAAGAAACCAAGTCCGAGTGTTCACTCTCCTTCCAAAGTGGCCCGTCCCACCTTTCCTTTGCCCATGGGGCCTGCACACAATATTCTCCCTCTGCTGAGCGGCATGGGCCAACCCAATCAGCTCTGTAAAGTCCCCACCCCGGGGCCCTTTCCTGTCCACCACCCAATACTCCCTTACCTCTCTGCGGCCTGTCCTGATTCTATTGTAGATGTATTTTCAGGTCCCTAAGTCTTAACTACACACACAACTGTTATTATTGCACCAGTTCCTAAGCTAGAGCAGGGGATTATAGATCCAACTACAAGATCACCCACCAGAAGACTCACGTGAGTGTTGCCTAGTCAAAGCATCAACTGTCTCCGATCACAAATTTAATATGAAGACAACTGGCTTCCCCATACAGGCTGTGTTTGATTCGGCGGAATTCCCAGGGGCTCAAGCTACTATGTTAAATGTAGAACCCAAAATGGCCTCTGTGCCCGTCTGTGACAGAAAGGCCACTTGTAAAGCTTTTCAGATAAGATTATTCCATCATCTTGACTTTTCAAAATTACCATCACACCAGTTCACAATGAAGTCGTAAAAACAAGTTTGAATCACTTACGAATACGGTTTGGCTACTTTTAAAGTTCATACAAAGCTGTTGTAACCACCAGTCTGAATTTTTTTGTTGTTGTCTAACTGAAGAGGTCTACGAATAGACAACCATCCCTGGTAAAGTATTTGTGGTTTGGTCTTCAAAAGCTGTAAAAAGTGATAAATAAAGCCAAAGTTTCTGAGTTAAAACCATTAAAAATATTTATTATTTTTAAAAGCAACATATTTGATGAATGCCTCGCCTTAGTCTCCAGGAAGTGTACTAAAAAATGCTCACAGAGCTAGAGTATGATTGTAGCGATTGAAATTTAGGTCAAATAAACTTGGTTTACTACAAGAAGAAAAAAAAAAAAGCAACATATCCGAGTATCCGAGACAGGAGAAACCAAGGCATCCTTCCCCCCCCCACCCGCCACTTCAACCTCACTTCATTTTGATTTCACCTAAGTGCCTTAGAAATCAGATTCCTAACACTAGCGTGGAGTGTAGAGACAAAGGGAGGCCCCTAGAGACCATCCCTAGACCCCCAGCATCACTCACCTGCTTGAGCGGGGGTGTCACTCACACACACACACACACACACTCACACCTGGGAACACTCAGGGACACCCAGGCCCACACACACCCGCCTGTATGAAAGCACCGCAGTGCCCAGGTCACCGATGGAACCTGACCCACTTCACACCCGACTATGGCATAGGCCAAAGGATGCTACTCACATTTATTTGGTGCTAGTTTGTTTCTGGAAAACCCCACACCTGCACGGAGGTTCCTAGAGTAAACCGCCGCTTCCAGCTGCTGCAAAGCTGTTTCCTCACTGCCTGGCGCCGCTGCCTAACCCGCTACTGCCGGAAGGATGCTCATTTGCTCTGACCAGCTGTTGGGGATTTAGAGGTAACTCTTTGGGGGAGACCACCGGCCCAGAAACAGAGTAAACAACAGAAAGCCTGACTCTGATTGGTCAGCATGAGCACGTTTATATGCGATTACCCAGAACGACGGAAACCTGGGCGTGAGAGACCGGACGTGTCCGCCAGGTCGGATGCTGGAATGTGATCTTCACCGTCTAGTATTTACAAGTGCAGCTTTGCAGACAGTGAGAAGCCACTTCTCGAGGATGACGTGTGGGTTTTACTCCACTAGCGTTAGTCACCAACAGGTGTCTGTCAGGCAGAAGTGAGCCTGCCCTCCAATTTCTAGAACTTAAAGTGAACCTTCCCAGCATCTTCATTGGTTTACTGTTTTAATGATGAAGCGGTAAACGGCATTCCCACAATGTTAAGACTGCCGACCGGAATTCATTTCCGCGAGCAAAACAAGCACAGCCAACATCCCCACAGGTGTGAAAGCTATCCTGTGGTTTCACCCCTTCCCTTGTTTTAAGGAACCAGAAAGGGGAAGATAATGAAAGTGGGATCCTATTAGTGGATTTCCAAAAAACAGATCTCATCAAAGTGTTTTCCAAGAGTTGACACCTGAAACGACCAACTACTATCAAAGGGGAGAAATGCAAAGCACTTGGCTCGTTTGGCAGCAACGATTCAAAGAAACAGAGTCCAAGTACCCTGTAAGCAATTTATAGGAAATTTCTAGGGGGGGAATTTCTAGGGGGGAAAAAACCTGCAAATTCAAGTCTCCCCATGTTCTGACAATGAAGCAGATCGAAAAGGTTTAAGGTCACATTCAGAACTCGACAGGCGATACCATTCGCTGCCCGATTCTAGCACTTCTACACAGAGAGAGCGGGTCCCAACTATCCGTGGGGGCTTTCTGAGCAAAACAAAGGCAAGCGATTCGTTATCAGAAGTGATTTCTCCCTAAGAAGCTGCTTCTACTGCTGTGTTCTGCTCCTCGGTCCTACCGCGATGCTTAAGCTTAACAGGAACTGCCCTCTGAGTCCTCGGGGCAGAGGCAAGCACTGGAGTAGTTAAAGCAAGCCTGAGGCATCTCCCTCTGGGCTGGAAGTCTGATCTCTAACTGAACACAGTTCAGCAAAGACAGGGGACTAGGTTGTCTCTTGGCAAAGCCCATCATACAGACATTGATAACCAGGCAGTTGGTCTAAAATTCCGACCAAAAAAAAAAAAGGCAACAAAACCCTTAAAATTTCCTCCTGAAACCTTTTATTCTGAACTTGTTGGTGCTTCAGGAAAAGAGCTGTGCCCCCGTAATTCACTGTGTCCTGGACTTAAGACACCAACTTGTATTTTGCCAATTAGGAATGAAGCCAAATTGCATTCTCCTTAGAACTGTCTACTGCACTGATAAAATGTCACGGAGCTAGTGATTCCTTTCATATAATTTTTAACAGGAACTCGTAAGTCGCATTAATTATGCCCCACGAAATGAGGGAACGGTGGTAATTCAGATGGGCGCCTCTGAAGAGGTTTGTGAGTTTCCTGTCCCGTTCGAGCCAGATTTTTTGGAACACCTTGGGGAACGACTGAAACTCCCCACCAATCTGAGACTGCATGCGCGTTTTCACCACATTGACCGGGAAAAACAGGATCCCCAGCATGGCCCCCAGCAGGCCTCCGCAGATGAAGTCGTTGACCAGGTGGGCGCTGTGCGTGTCTGCGGCAGGCAGGTGCTCCTTAATGGGGCCCCGCAGGCCAAAGAACAGGACGTTGCTGAAGCCGTTACGGAAGAGAATGGGCACCAAACCCCGGTAGTACTCGCGAATCCCGTGGCACTTCAGTGCCTTGAACGCCTGGTAAGTGTTGGTGAACTTGTCGTGGTGCCGGTGGTCCTGAAGCAAGGTCTGGACCCTTTCCAGTGGAGTGAAAATCGCCTCAGTGGTACCTGCGAGGACGGCCGCCAGGCTCCGGGTGGCGAACTCCGGGGAGTGGAGGTGTCTTCGGAGCAGGCAGGACAAATCCTCGTACAGGCCGAACATGAGTGCCAGCGTGGTGGTCTTCTGCATCAGTGGCGGGAGGATGCCGCGGTACAAGTTCCGAAACCCATCCTTCCTCAGCTGGAGAACCGCGTCCCGGGTCTTGATGCCGTAGAGCTGCTGCCGGAAGAGAACCTTCTGGATGGGGAAGGTGAGGGCCACGTTGTTGAAAGCCGCACAGTAGCCGCACAAGTAGTGCTTCATCTCAGTGACGCTCGCGATGTGAGGGGACAGCTCTTGCTTGGGCGAGGACAGGATCGGCGGCCTCTTCTCATGAGCTTCTGAATCCATCATGATGCTTCAGGGCTTCCTTTTTCATGAAGAATTTTTAATCTACAAATTAAATAAATGACAGGTTGAAATTATTATTTAATGTTGGTTTCTGGGTATCAATTGGCAGGGGAACATACGCAGAGCCGGAGATCAAACCCGGGGCTTCTGCATGCAATGCAAGCGCTACAGTCCGTTGACTTATCTTTCCGGCCCAAGTAATGTCATTTCAAAGCTTATTAATACATATTTAATCTGGGGGAGGGAGAGGCTGGGCCACACATGGCAGTGCTCAGGGATTAGGGATTATTTCTAGCAGTGCTCGGGGACCATTAAGCAGTGCCGGGAACGGACTGGGATTGGTAGTGTGCAGAGCAAGCGACTTAACCCCTGTACTAACTCTGGCCCCAGATTTAACTTTTTTTCCTTCTTTTTTCAAAAGGTTTAAGACCATGACTATTAACTTGCACAAAGATTCTTTGGCATCTACAATTAACACTTAAGCAGACAGCGGTCATGAGACCAGAAAAATCTGAAACCTCTGGAATTGGTCTGAGAGTACTACCTAGCAGCATGAACATAATTAACCTTCTGGAACAGACTCAAAGTTCTCCCAGGAGAACTGGAGCAGCCAGACAGCCAACCCTTCACTCTACCCACGAAGACTCTCCGGGGCAACTGCTCTAAACTAGGCCTCTGTGAGGCGCTCGGGACTCAGAGCAGGAGGCATCACACAGTGGGATCACGTCCGTGAGGAGTCCGTGCCATTCCTGCTGGAGCGGAAGGCACGGAGACCGGGGCTTAGGAAGGCCGGCAGGTATGTGCTCTGCTGGTGTTTTCCTGTAGTTAACACGCTGATGCTGGTGCTGATGAAAACACCTTCAGGCAAGAACCACTGGTGGGTGGGGCACACACACGGGCAACAAGGTGTTCACTCTCACGACAGCCCCCTAAATCAGGCAGTATCTCCCCCATGTCACTAAGGCAGAAGGGGGCTCTACCCTTTGCCCAAAGCAGTCCGGGGGGGGCGGGGGGGGGGGGGCTGAGGTCCTTAAGTCCAGCTCCAGGGCCCATGCGCCCATTCTCATGAGAAGAGCCCAGGGCCATGTGGAAAAGATGAGGAGTACAAAAGCATTAGGATCCACCTACTTCAGTGCTTCCCATAGTGGCCCTTCCTGGCCCACTTGGGGGGCACTGGAGACGATGGGACTGGGCAGTAGTGGCCTTATTACAATTGGGGAGACCTGTGTGCATACAGGTGGAGTTCAAAAGATCCCTGAGTTGTGTGTGTGTGTGTGTGTGTGTGTGTGTGTGTGTATAAAACCCCTCTGGACAGGTATATATCTATTTTTTTCTTCTGAAGGGGGGTTGTTAGGCCAAATAAATTGGGAATCTGAAAGGCAAAATCATGTACCCTGAAGACATTTTCTTCCTTACAAGGGCAAGATGTTCCAGGCCTGTCACTCCCTAGTCTGATTCAACCTGTCCTGGAACAATGTCCACAAATGACCGACAAGCCTATGCAAAGGTGCTTCTCCGTGATCACCAGAGAAGCGCGCGTGGGAACCTTCCCTGGATGTCACCACGTGCACAATAGGACGCCTGTGCTCGAACCCCGAGTGACAAGTGTCAAGGGAAATGTGTCAAGAAAGGCAGTGTCGGAGGGAACAGAACGTGAGCAGATGCAGCCACGTGATGACAGTATGGTTGTTCTTAAAGACTGTGGGGGAGGTAGAGGCTGCAATGATCGTACCGGGGAGGGGCACTGGCTCTGCACGCAGAGGACCAGCCCCCACCAGAAGTGATCCCCGAGTGCAGTGCCAGGAGTCAGCTCTGAGCATGGCTGGGTACGGCCCCTAACAACACACAAAAACAACAAAACAAGGAACCAGGGCAACTAACTGGCTATCTGGAGGGACCGTGCGGTCAGACACCCCTCTGGGCAGATGTCCAACACTGAAGAGGTCTGCCTTGGGCTTGAAGGTGGGGTGTGTCCTGGCAGAGCAGAGGCCGGACAAAAGAGCAGCAGCAACTTTATTGAGTGCGAAGGGATTTGAATGAGGGAGACGCCCGGGAAATCCTACCACCCTCTGACTCAGTCCTGCCATTCATTCTTTTTCTGTTTTTAATTTATTAAAACACTATGATTTACTAGGGCTGGAGCAATAGCACAGCGGGTAGGGCGTTTGCCTTGCACGCGGCTAACTGGGTTCAACTCCCCGCATCCCATATGGTGCCCCGGGCAGCGCCAGGAATAATTCTTGAGTGCAGAGCCAGGAGTAATCCAAAAAGAAAAAAAAAGAAACCACTGTGATTTACAAGACTAATATATATAGCTGCTTCAGGCATACAATGTCCCAACACCAACCACAACAGTGGAGTGATCTTCCTTCACCAATATCCCCAGTTTCCCTCCCCCTGCCCCCTAGAAGGCATAAAACAAATTCTTTCTTATTACTTGTTCGAAGAAAAATTAGAGGGGTCTGCCACTTGTCCTTTCCCACAAACAGCACACGCAAATCTGGGTGCCCTTTTCCCAGAAGAGGCAACCTAAGAAAATGGGACATCCGTGTAGCTGACCTCTGTTTGGCATGCAAAGTGTCTTGCCAATGGGATTCTATTACAAAAGACAAGACGGGGACGGCATGATAGGACAGCGGGTAGGGCACATTCCTTGCATGCAGATCACCTGGATTCCGTCCCTGGGCCCCCCACTATGGTCCCCAGAACACTGCCAAGAGTAATTTTTTATTTTACTGAATCACTGTGAGATATAGTTAAAAGTCTTCATGTCTGAGTTACAATCACACAACAATCAAACACCCATCCCTCCACCAGTGCACATTCCCTACCACCAATATCTCCGGTATACCCCCCTTTCCCACCCTCTCATTGCCTCCATGGCAGACAATATTCCCTATATTCTCCTTCTACTTTGGGGCATTATGGTTTGCAATACAGACACTGAGAGGCTATCATGTTTGGTCCTTTATCTACTTTCAGCACACATCTCCCATCCCGACCAATTCCTCCAACCATCATTTTCTTAGTGATCCCTTCTCTATTCCAGCTGCCTTCTCTCCCCCCACCCCTCCCCACCCCGTGCTCATGAGGCAGGCTTCCAACTATGAAGCAATCTTTCTAGCCCTTGTATCTACTGTCCCTGGGTGTCAGTCTCATGTTATGTTATTTTATACTCCACAAATGAGTGCAGTCCTTCTATGTCTGTCCCTCTCGTTCTGACTCATTTCACTTAGCGTGATACTCTTGCCCGGCGTAATTTCTGCATGCAGAGCCAGGAGTACCCCTGAGCACTGCTGGGCGTGGCCCCAAAACAACAAGGAAAAAACAAATCAAGGGTGCTCTCTGCTGGCAAGAAGGAAGACGAGAAAAGGGGTCAGGAACCCTCTCTCCTGACCAGCCACCCGCTGCCAGCACTCGAGTCAGGCAAATCACTGACCCCAGTGCAGGCTAATCAGAGAGTCCTCCCTGACTGACGGCTGCAGCAGGGGGCCCTGATCTGAGTGCAGTTAAGCACTAGGAAGAAGCCACAAGCCTGTCCCCACGTGCCCAGAAATGTGGCCCACTGAAATCTGGATAATTCATGTCAGACACGGTTCAGGGAAAGGAGGTCTTTCCAATCCTGGCAGGTTGCAAAGAAATAGGAGCCTGGAATCACCTGTCAAGAGATTCCTCGGGGTCAAACTGCAGAGACTGCTGGGTAAATGGAGTTAGTCAAAACCCACCCAGGAGGGTAAGAGAGCTGGCGCAGCGGGGAGGGCGCTCGCCTTGTAAGCGACTCCTGTGAGTTCCTTTCCTGGCTGTCCCGTGTCCCCCTGAGCCTGCCACAGGCGAGCCCTAAGCAGACACAGGAGGAAGCCCAGAGTACGGCCAAAAGCGGCCCAAACCTTCCCCCTCAAAATTCCCTACAGAAGAGAGGGGGGTTTTTTTGAGGTGTTGGTTTTTTTAAGCTCTACATTAAAAACACAAGTTTTCAGAGAAACACAAAACCGTAAGTCAGTTAACTATGTAGTCATCCTCTCCTCAGGTGGCCACTACTCAGTTCTCTGGAGCTCAGGCCAGAGGGGGAGACGCCCCTTTCTGCCTTAGTCGGACTCATCACCCCCACTCCCTTACACCACCCCCATGCTACCATTTTAAAACCACAGAGTAAATATTTAAAAAAAAAAAAAAAGCAAACTGCCGGGCAAAAGTACAAGTAAGGTGTTTGCCTAGCATGCAGCAGATCTGGGTTCAATCCCTGGCATCCCAGATGGTCCCAAGTATCTCCAGGAATGATCCCTAAACCCAGAGCCAGGGATAAGCGCTGGCCTCCACTGGGTGTGGTCCAAAAGTCAAAAAGCAAACTATCCAACAATGTATTTGGGTTTTGGTTTCTTGTTTGTTTGTTTGGGTCATACCCAATGATGCTCAGGGGTTACGACTGGCTCAGAACTCAGGAACTACTCCTGGTGATGCTCGGGGGACCACATGGGATGGATATATTAGGTACCATTTCTCTGGAGCCTACTCACAGTTCTCCAACTAAGTTTTGGTATGGTTTCCTGTTTTGCTATTATTTACAAGGAACTGTACTTAAACTTCCCCATCAAATGCATTTAATTTTTCTAATACTAATGATCAACTGATAATGACCTTTATAAAGTTTTCCAATACGAGGATGGAAAATACATGTATTCCTTTTTATGAAAAAAAAGTTCAGCTACCTCCACCCCATTCCGCTGGCACTAAATCAGAGGACTCTGATTTGGAATCTTGACCAAATGCTTTGGCTATCTACTGGGATACCATGTGGCTATAAAAGATGAAATTCGCCAAACGTGAATTACAAGACACTGCCTGGATTCAAATCCTAGCTCTACCTTGTGCACACGCACACATACACACAAACACACACACACATGCACACGCAATACAATCTGTGGCAAGTCACTCAGGTCTCCATGGCCTTGTGTCACTGTTGGTAAAATATGGAGATCACCCACCTCTTAGGCCACTGAGTTAACAACACACTTTCAGCAACCAGAAATGTCACTGAGAGTTGCCTCTGCCCCTTTTGCTGACCCTGGCCCCGTTCCCACCTTATTTCCCTCTTGTGGCCACCCTGGTTCCACCATTTGACCCCTAGTCTTGTAGCACGGTCCCCCGTTTATGTGATTTTTCACCCGTGGCTCTTCTGAAATATCTGGGGGGCCCACAGAGGGGCCAGAACGGTGGATCTCAGATTCTCACCCCTGGGCACAGCGCGGGGCGGGCAGAGAGCACTGCCTCACCCAGACCACAGGTTTCAAGTTTGCCTCTCAAGTGTGATGCTTCTATCTGATATATACATGGCATATTCCTTTGATCTTATTTATTTATTCTCCGGGTCACACCCAGTAATGCCCAGGGGTTACTCCTGGCTCAGTGCTCAGGGATCGCTTTTGGCTGTGCCCCACACTCCCGGGGTGTTGGGGATTAAACTCAGGTTAGGAACGTGCAAACCAAGTATCCAACCTGCTGTACTGTCGCTCCAACCCCTGCATTTAATTTATTTTTTTGTAAAATGGTCTCTTAATTTGGAGACAAATCCTAATTGATCAAGATTAATATAAGAGAACTTTAACTTAAAAATTAAAGTACTGTATCCAAAATACTTTTTGCTAATATATTTAGGTATGTGTATAAATACACACAGATTTATACACACACACACACACACACACACACACACGTTGTGGGTGTTTGTTTTGGGGGCAACATCTAGCAGTGCTCAGGAATCACTCCTGACAGTGCTCAGGGGATCAGATGTGGTGCCAAATACCAAACCTGGGTTGAGCACATGCAAACTAAGCACCTTAACTGCTGTACTCTTCACCCACTCCCTTTCTATACTATGTTGAAAGTTTCACATCACTAGTCATAAAAGGGCTGGAGCGATAGCACAGCGGGTAGGGCATTTGCCTTACAAGCGGCCAACATGGCCGACCCGAGTTCGATTCCTCCGCCCCTCTCGGAGAGCCCGGCGAGCTACCGAGAGTATTCGATATGCCAGACACAGTAACAACAAGGTCTCCAATGGAGACGTTACTGGGCCCGCTCGAGCAAATCGACGATCAACGGGAGGGCCTTTACCTTTACCTTTAGTCATAAAAGATCAAATTTTGGGGGCCGAAGCGACAGCACAGCGGGTAGGGCGTTTGCCTTGCATGCGGCCGACCTGGGTTCGATCCCCGGCATCCCATATGGTCCCCCAAGCACCGCCAGGAATAATTCCTGAGTGCAGAACCAGGAATAACCCCTGAGCAACGCTGGGTGTGACCCCAAAAAAAAAACAATAACAAAAAAAAGGATCAAATTTTCAATTTTAGTACTAGCTTCACACCAAGTTCAGGTGTCAACATTCCACTGTCTTCATAAAAAGTATTGTTATTTTTTTTCTTCCCTATGCTGGTAAATTGAAACCTTAACAAAATGCTCCATTCCTTAAAGGTGTCAAGATTTCACCTGCAACACCGTCTGTCCCTGGTGTCTGGGCGGGTGGCAGCTGTTGGAGAACTCCTCCAGTTTCTTCCATCGATACTCGGTTAGGGCCTCTCCTCGGGAGTCAATTCTGACGACTGGATTTCCTGTAAGAAACAAAGTCCGAGTTTCTTCATTTAGCCTCAGAAAGCACTTGCTGTTTTAGAAATTACTTCTACTCTTTGGTATGCATAATCCATTTTTCCTTGAGCAGGGCAGTCTGTTTACTTAATTGATATGCCTCTCATCCTGGCAAAGAACCAACTTAATAAATTTACCAATTCTACTCTTTTTTCTTTGCTTCTGAGGTCACACCCAGCAGTGCTCAGGGATCACCAGACGCAGTGCCAAGAACTGAACCAGAGGGGGCAGCCTGCAAGGCCAGCAGTGCCTTGACCCCTGCATTCTCTCTCCAGTTCCCTCTTATCTTTTTTCCTCCTGCTTTGTCACTGTTTTCCTGTCATTTTATTGAGATGCTTAAAGAAAAAAATTTTTTTTCTTTTGCTTAGTAATTTGAGTGTATACATTTTCTTTTCAATAAAACTTTTTTCTTACTTGAAGGCACTAGAGCTGGAGCGAGGGCTGAGCTCATGCATGGTCCCTGAGCAGAGCTGGGAGTAGCTGCTGAGCACCACCAAGTGTGGCCCAGAAACAATAACAAAACACAAGATTTTCTACTGCAGACAGCGGCAATGCTCAAAGAGCAGCATCACATTTGTACGCTGTGCATGGGGGAACTCCGGGTTTGATCCCCACGCATGCACTGTCCCCTGAGCACTGCCAGGTGGGGCCCGGGAACAAAAATGATGCTCTGGAGGGGGATTCTGGTCTCACTGACAAATCAGCTCACCAGCTGTACCCTCTCCTTGGCCCCCAGGACGCTGAGATGGGATGAGGCGCAGCCCTATCCAGAGCCCAAGCCCGCTGCGGCTCTGAGCGGCCCGTGGTCCTCTCCCTTGACAGTCAGGAGAGCAGCCCTGGGGTGAGAGATCCTTCTCTCTGGCTACTGTCTTCCCAGACCTGTGACGCCAGCCCTGCAGCCTGCCTTCAGCTGGCCTTCATCGGTGAGAGAACAATTAGGCAACAGACAGGGTGGCCAAGCCCTCAAGCCCACTGCAGGGCTGTCTCACCACAGGAGGACAGCAGCCACGGACGCAAGAGGCGCCTGTTCTGCAGAATCACGCCACATCAGACGGAGGAGGAGGAGCTGGAGCAATAAGACAGTGGGCAGGGCACTTGCCTTGTATGTGGCCGACCCAAGTTTCATCCCTGGCATCTCGCAGGGTCCCCCAGCACCGCCAGGAGTAAGTAACTCCCGAGTGCAGAGCCAGGAGTAACCCCTGAGCATCTCTGGGTGCGCCCTCCCCCACCAAAAAAAGAAAAACAATTGAGTGAGGGGGCAAACAACAAAGAAATTAAAATGGAACAGCAGTCAATGTTCTGAATGTCTCTATCTGGCCCTAAAATGTGGGCCTGTGATTACGATCTATAAATGTTCTGGCATAGATAAGAGAAGTCGTAGTTCTGACATCCAGTTGTAGTCTCTGTGGCTTACAGAGTTTTTGTTTCTTTGGGGGGGCCACAACCAGAGGTGCTCAGGGCTCACTCCTAGCGGGCTCGGGACCACGTGGGGTGCCAGAGATCAAATTCAGATTGGCCACATGCAAGGAGAGTACCCACTGTACTATCTCTCTGGGCCCTGCAGACTGAGTTTTGGTTTGCCTCTCAGGAAAAGAATTTTTGTGGGTATAGTGCTGCCCAGGAGGTCAACCTGTGCCTGATGGTGCCTTCAGGCTTCCTGATACCTCTAAATTGCCGCTGTGCCTCTGGCCAGACCCCAACAACTTGGGACGAAGTTTCCCTCAGAAATTAAACGGTCAAAAGTTAGGTGTGTGGGAGCCACGCCCACAAACCACCTCCGGCTCAGCTAATCAAGCTCATATATTGGCCTTGCTTCAGAGACCCATAAATAAATCTCAAAATAGATCAAAATCAGGCCATTTAAGTGCATTAACAGAGATGTCTCCCCACCCCGCACCAGGCTGATTTCACTGGGGCACCTGGGAGAGGGGCAGGTATGTCCCTCAGCCTGCCCCAAATGAACCCCAGCAGCCGAAGACCTCCAGAACCCAACTGCCTCCATGCTCACAGCCAACCTTCCCAACTTGTCTTGAGCCTCTCATGCATGAGAATGAATCGGCTAAAACACTGAGGTATGCGGGAGGAGCAGCTGAAAACCCCAGAAGTACGAGATGGGTGACCTCCCCCCCCCCATCTCCCAACTCCTTTGGGTCCCTGGCAGTCACGCCCAAGAACTGCCTCAGGACACCACCTAAGCTCATTATCGGGCATGATTCAGAGACTCACAAATGAACCTCAGAAGAAAGCATAATGCCAAAGAGATGCCATCAGACCACAAATATAAAAAAAAAAAAAATTAGAATTCTAGGAGCGCTAGGCCACTTCCGCAGCTGCATAACATCCCATACAATTCACAACAAGCAATACAAAATAAATTATTTAGCATCTGCCTTTGGGGCAGGCTTGGGTGGTGGTGGTAAAATTCAAAATAATGGTGGAAGGACGGTATAATGGTGGTGGAATTGGTGTTGAACTGTTGAATGTAGACAATTAGTGTGAACAGCTTTATGAAAATGAAATCTTTTTTTTTTTCTTTCTGGGTCATACCCAGCGATGTTCAGGGTCACTCCTGGCTCTACACTCAGGAATTACTCCTGGCAGTGCTTGGGGGACAATATGGGATGCCAGGGATTGAACCCAGGTCGGCCGTGTACAAGGCAAACACCCTATCTGCTGTACTATCGCTCCGGCCCCTGAAATTTTTTTTTTAAAGAGTAAAAAATAAATTTTGCTAGAAGTCAGATTTCCTCCCTTACCCTCAAAGTACTTAAGCAATCAACAGAGTACGCCGTGTGATTCGCAGCCTCTGAAGACTCAATTTTATTTCATTTTTTAAAAAGGCAATGTTATTTTAAATGATTCACAAAATTACTGACAGTTGAGTCTCATGTACACAAGATCCCAACACTGGATTTCCACCAGTGCCCCACCCTGCCCCCTTGACAGGCACATTTCAAAGATCGGTGGTTGTAGCTTAGATCTCATGTTTTCAGTGCTGCTAAATCTGTGCTTTGGATCACTGCATCACTGTCATCCTGTTGGTCATCGATTGCCTCGAGCAGGCCCCAGTAACGTCTCCTTTGTCCTAGCCCTGAGATTTTAAAAAGTGCCACATTCAAGGCTCTTTCAGGGTCGGGAGAATGAGACCCATCATTATTACTGGTTTTTGGCATATTGAATATGCCGTGAGGAGTTTGCCAGACTCTGACGTGTAGGCAGGATACTTTTGGTAGCCTGCCAGGTTCTGCAGAGTAAGATCTAGAAAACAAGATGTTGCGCGGGCGCAAATGTGGCCGCGCACTTCCAGGAGCAAGGTTTTATAGTCTCTGGGTATCTGTACTTTGGATAGAGAGTTATACCACTCTCCATGTCCCCAATATACCTAAGGCCCCTGACCTTCTGTTCCCTTATTATGAAAGCTGAATTTTATTTTATTTTTTGGTTTTTGGGTCATACCAAAATGACGTTCAGGGTTACTCCTGGCTCTGAGCTCAGGGGACCATATGGGATGCGAGGGATCAAATCCAGGCTGGCTGTGTGCAAGGCAAGTGCCCTACGCACTGTACTATCTCTCTGGCCCCAAATATTCAATTTGAAAAACTACTACTCTTTTGCTGACTGTGTTAGTTCACATTTCAATACCTGCTTTTTTGAATTCAAGATACAAGTTCAGGGGACCAAAGAAAGTACAGTGAGCAAGGCGCTACCTTGCACATTGCTGACCCAAGTTTATACAGATTCTACAGAGGTAAAGTAGCACATATATGACTTGGGGAGAATTGAAAGACAAACCCTCAGCTTTTTCATTGGTTTCAAACAGATGTGTTACATTTTGTGTTCTTAACCATTTAAAGACAGTATTACTTTAACTACATTAATATACTCACATATAGGGGCAAGAGACATAGTACAGTGGGCAGGGTGCTTGCCTTGCACACAACCAACCTGGGTCTAATACCCGGTACCGCATACAGTGCCCAGTGTTCACCAGGAGTGATCCTTGGGTGCTGAGCCAGAAGTCATCCTGAGCACTGCCAGGTGTGGCCCCAAATACACAAAAACAAAAAAAAAATCATAAATTTTATATAGCATATATTTATGCACATTTTTACATATTTTAAACAAATATTCTGTAAATAGTAGAGGGATCTGCTAGAGAATGGAGTTTGATAACATTAATCATTTGGTCATCCACATCTTTACTTTCACTGTTTTAACAAACATTGAGTTAAAAAAAAAATTTTTTTTTTTTTTTGCTCAGGTTTTTTTGCTCCTGGCTCTGCTCTGAGGGATCACTCCTGATGGGCTTGGGGAAACTCAGGGATGGAACCAAGGTTAGCTGCATGCTAGGCAAGCACCCTACAATTGCTGCAGCCCTTGAGGACTTTTTTTGGCCACACCAGGATTTGCCTTGGGGCTACTCCCAGCTTGGAGCTCCGGATGGCTGCAGGCATCAGAGCGACTGCAGGCACAGCATGTACTCCAGCCCTAAAAGATGCCACAGAGACGAGATGAACAAATATTTAAAATACAACTGGCTTAGAAATGCTTTACAGTTCTGTTATGCTTTGCTCTTCTAGTTTCAGAACTAAACAATGTTTAAAAAAATCAGAATAGGGGCTGGAGCGATAGCACAGTGGGTAGGGCATCTGCCTTGCATGCAGCTGACCCAGGTTCGATTCCCAGCATCCCATGTGGTCCCACGAGCACCGCCAGGAGTAACTCCTGAGTGCAGAGCCAGGAGTAACCACTTGTGCATAGCCGGGTGTGATGCAAAAAAAAACAAACAAAAAAATCAGAATTAAAAAAAAAAAGGAGCTGGAGAGATAGCACAGCGGGTAGGTGTTTGCCTTGCACGCAGCCGACCCGGGTTCAATTCCCAGCATCCCAGATGGTCCCCTGAGTACCGCCAGGAGTAACTCCTGAGTGCAGAGCCAGGAGTAACCCCTGTGCATCGCCAGGTGTGACCCAAAAAGAAAAAAAAAATTAAATCAGACCAAATGTATATATGATTACACAGTAACACAATGTAACAACTTAAACTTTCATGTTTAAGTTCATATTTCCTGAACACCGAACTACAAATCGAACCCTATTACTTTTAACAATATGTGCTCCTTGATAATAAAAATTACGAATTATTGCACGTGAGTGGCCAGAGCAATAGTACAGCAGGTAGGGAGCTTACCTTGATGCCCCAGCATCCCATATGATGGTCCCCTGAGCCATCCCCAGGAATAATTCCTGAGGGCAGAGCCAGGAGTAGCTCCTGAGTAACTCCAAGTAAAGCAAAACAAACTCGCCCTTCCCCTCCTCCCAAACACCTACATGCACCTGAGCAACAAAATTTTGTCCATAGTCCCTGGAGAAAACAGGTGGGGGCACTTGCCCTGCATGCGGCCTTCCAGGCTTCAATCCCAGATGGTCCTGAGGGCCCCTCCAGAAGGGACCCCTGTGTACAAAGCCAGGAGTAAATCCTGAGCACTGCTGTGTGTGGTCCAAGACCCCCAAACTTGTCCATATTCATATTTTTATTAAAACAGTACTTAAACTGCTTTTCATATTTTTCAAATTAAAGGTACTTCACCCAATTTGTCAAGGCTCCATTATCAAGCCTTATTTTGCCTGTTAACCATCACACCCAGCCTTTCTCGGAAATACCTGGCTCGTTACGGAGAAGCTTCAGGGCCGAGAGGTGGCCATCGGATTGAGCAGGGGCTCTGCATGATGCTGGAAGCCACCCCAAGCTCCAGGTTCCCTCTCCGAGCACTGCAGCCAGGAGTGCCCCACGCAGCCCCTCCCCCGAAGCCTTACATAATGATCATGTCCACTTCTGTTCGCAAAATATTTTTAATTTTTTTCTTATTGAATCACCATGAGGAAAAATTACTCATCCCTTCACCAGTCCACAATTCCCGCCACCAGTGTCCCCAATTTTCCTCACACACACACCCCCCACCAAGAAAAAAAACAAATATTTTTAATGGTACAGATCTGCCATGATTGTGTGGTGCAATGGGATGGGCATAGGCTCTGCCTGCAGGTGCCCAGGTGCCAGCCAGGCACCACCTGGTCCCCCAAGTACCAACTTGGGAGTAGCACAACCACCAACAGCATGGGGGACAAGCAACCCAGCTTGCAATCGTATTCGGTAGAGAACAAATAGAAAGGGTTGGCTAATGACTTACTGGCCAATGTATTGCTGAACTATTTTAAGATAATTTAAGAATACTGAGCCACCAATTAAAAATACAGAAAGGTGGGCTGGAGCGATAGCACAGCGGGTAGGGCGTTTACCTTGCACATGGCCGACCCGGTTCGATTCCCAGCATCCCATATGGTCCCTGAGCACCTCCAGGAACAATTCCTGAGTGCATGAGCCAGGAGTAACCCCTGTGCATCACCGGGTGTGACCCAAAAAGCAAAAAAAAAAAAAAAAAAAAAACCAGAAAGGTTTGAGGGCTAAGGATGAGGTTTAGCAGTGGAGCACTCTCCCAGCACCCCTGGTACCCCAGGCTCCCACATAAAACGACGTGGCCCAGGAGAGAAGAAAGCTATGGAACACACAGATTTAAAGTTTTCCCTCTCCTGGGGCTGGAGCAATAGCACAGCGGGTAAGGCGTCTGCCTTGCGCGCGGCCGAACCTCGATTCCCAGCATCCCATATGGTCCCCTGAGCACCGACAGGGATAATTCCTGAGTGCAGAGACAGGAGTAACCCCTGTGCATTGCCGGGTGTGACCCAAAAAGCAAAAAAAAAAAAAAAAAAAAGTTTTCCCTCTCCTGGGGCTGGAGTAATAGCACAGTGGGCAGAGCATCTGCCTTGCACTTGGCCGACCTGGGTTTGATTCGCAGCATCCCCAACCACTGCCAGGAGTAAATTCCTGAGTTCATGAGCCAGGAGTGACCCCTGAGCATTGCCGGGGGTGACCCTAAAAGCAAGAATAAATAAAAATAAAGTTTTCCCTCTCCTTTCATCCTACACCCCAGAGCAGCCTAAGTAGTTTCTTAATTTAGCAACAGAAAAGCTAGTGTATACAGCCTGCGGGAAAACGGAGTTGAGACAGTTCAAAAGTTTATCTATTTCGTGCACATGGCCTTTTCTTTCCAAAAACCAACCTCTCTTATTTCAATTCTTCAACCCAAATAGTGATTCCCTGCCATTGATTGCACTTTGACCAATCATAACTTGCACTTGCCACCTACAACACCCCGTGTCTCAACATTAGAAAGCAAAGTTCAAGAGGCTGCCTTTCGGGCACCTGCAGGCACCAAACTTTTGTGGCGTAAGAAAAGCGGAGCATCGAAACTTCGCTGCAGTTGACAGGGCAGGCGGATAAGCAAGACCCAGGGATGTGATCTCGGGCCAAAGGCCTCGCTCTGCGCACAGGAACTGGGGAGAAGGCCACTGTAATTCGCCAAGGATAGGAACCCTCCACAAGGCGGGCCGGCCTGAGTCAGCACTCGGAACAGCAGCATCAGCCTGGACTCTAGTCCTGGGCACGATCATCACAGCACCTGTCACCTGGAAATCCAGCAGGAAGCAGCGTCCGGCGGCGGTTCCCTCTACCCGCTGACGGCTCGGTGAATGCTCCCCCTCCCCCGAGACACGCTAAGATGATCCCCAAAAAAGAAAAAACTGTGCTCTGGAAGTTTCGTCCGTGGACCCGAGGGAGGGGAAGCCTTTCAAAACAAGGGCGGAGGTTGCAGAGAAGCAAGGCCAGGGTCATGCCCGCCTCCAGCGCGTCAGGGGCTCCCGCGGACCGCGTACGGGGAGGGAGCGCAGCACGGGTGATGGGCATTGGGACCAGCTGCGGCACGGCCCGACGGGGGCCAAGAACACAGCGGATGCCCGCCCCAAGAATCCCCCAAGAATCGAGGCCGCCGGTGGGGGCTGGGAGGGGAAGGGGCATGCAGGCTCCACCTCGCTGAGCTCGACCCCCCATCACCCCACCTGCCCCCACCCCAACCCCCACCCCCGCCTCGTTCAACAGTTTGCAACAAAGCGATGCAACACGGTGTCGCAGGCCCAGCAACCCGCCAGGCTGGGGGGGCGGCCCCGACTCCCCCCTCTGCAGGTGGAAAGGGGGAGGGAAGGCCCAGCCAAAGCACCCGGACCCCCGATCCGTCGGGGGCGTGTCACCGGCTTCAGCGGGCCCCGAAACGCGAACAGCCGGAGGTAGGGTGGGGGTCCAGGGCCGGCCCGGTGTCCCCCTCCTCCTCCTCCTCCTCCTGCAGTCCGCGCGCCGGGGACGCGCCGGGAGAGGAAGCGGAGCCTCCTGCGTACGAAGGAAACTCGTTCCGGGCACCCCCCACCCCCGTTCTCGGCCGCGACCCCCACCCAGGGGCGCCCCGCCCCCCCCGCAGCCCAGGGCCCCACCCGAGAGAGCGTTCGCGCGCGCACCCGCGCGCGGAAAAGGGCGAATGAGTCCCCCGCGGCGGCCGCGCCTGGGCTTCGCGCGTCCACGGCGTCGCCGCGGGCACCCCCTCCCCGGGGGGCTCGGCCCGCCCCGGGCCTCCCCCCACCCCACCCCCGCCCCTGCCCCACCCCAGCCCCGCACTCACCCATCGCCGCGGGCGCCCGGCTCCACGCCCGTCGCCGGCCGGCCCGCGGGTCCAGCGGCGGCGCAGGCGCAGGCGCAGACCTTGACTGACCCCCCGACGGGGGGGCGTTGCGTGACGCGCTCGACGTCACCCGGGCGGGTCACGTGACCGCGCCGCCGCCCGCCGCGCCCGGCCCTCGCGGGGGTGGTTCGCCGCCGTCCGCGGCAGCACCGCAGCGGGGTGCGGGGAGGGAGGCGCTCACGATCTCTGTCCGCCGTCTGTCCGTCCGCCCCTCATCCCGTTCGTCCGCGCGGGACTCCGCGGGCCGGGGCGCCCGGGGAAACGTGCCGGCCTACGGCGGCCTCGCCGTGCCACAAACAGCCAACGCCTTCTCGGGCCGCCAGTGGGCGGGCCCGCGGGCCGGTCAGGGCCGCAACGACGCCTGCGCGCAGGGCTTGCAAGTGCACGCCGAGGCCCCTTCTGCAACCCAGGTTAAGTTTCAGCTGCTCAGGAGGCTTCCCAGGCTAGTTTTGTGCGGGCTTCAAGGGGGCCTACCGGCAGCTTTAAAGCCTTCCCTCCCCCCCCACCTTTTAGTCTCATAACTCGTGCATCTGGGACCTCACCGCACACAGCTCAAAGCCCCGTGTGAGATCCTAACCGTGACACTGACTGATCGCCCCAGTGACCTTGACCAAGTCCCTGTCTCCTGTGCTCCAATCCCTGTGCTCAACGTAATGCCTGCCTCACGTGCACTGCCCAGCGAGCTGGGTGTGGCTATTCCCAGCTTGTTGCTCTGGGGACCGACCCTGTGGTGCCAGGGATGAAAGCCCCAGTTCCCACATACAGGACGTGCCCACAGCCCTTGGCCCAACTTGGGGTTAAGTAATGGATGTTCTAATAATAACTTAGGGGGCCGGAGAAATGGTACAAGGGGTAAAGGTGCTTGCCTTGCACACAGCTGGCACAGATTAGATCCTCTGCACTACATGGACTCCTGAGCACTGCTAGAAGGGATCCTCTGCACTACATGGACTCCTGAGCACTGCTCATATGTACATATGCGCACACACACACATATATATACACGAATATATGTAACATATCTATATGAATAAAAGACTCCAGCAATTCAGAAGCTTGAAACGTTCTTTTTCCCCTTAAGAGAGAGACCTCAGAGAGTCGGAGATGTTTTCACTTGGAGAGTGAATGAGTGGAATTTGGTCCCAGGGAGAAAGTCATAGCGGCAGAAGATAAGCATATGAAGGTCATGTGGTAAGGCCTGATAGGGCAGATCTGGACTGTCAGGCGCAGGCACCAGGCACCTGGTCAGCGCACAGGGCAAGATTTGGGGCTCCATGGGGTGATGACAAGGCCAGGAAAGAGCCTGGAATGAACCATTGGCAGCAGTTGAAGAAGCGGCATTCACTTTAAAATTATGGGCTGGAGCAATAGGACAGCAGTTAGGGTGTTTTCCTTGCACATGGCCGACCTGGGTTCAATCCCGGGCATCCCATATGGTCCCCCAAGCAGTGCCTGGAGTAACCCCTGATTATCGCTGGGTGTGATCCAAAACCAAAAAATAAACAATAAATAAATAAAATTGGGTTTGTACTGCCCTATGTGAATTACTATTCAGATGTATTATTTGAAAAGTAGGGGCTGGACTGGAGAGGGTTATTGGTGAGAGGGAAACGGGGCACATTGGTGGTGGGAAATTGGGTGAAGGGATGGATGTTGGAATATTGTATGACTGAAACCTAATAATGAACAGCTTTGTACCTGTATATCTCACGGTGATTAGCACAGCGGGTAGGGCGTTTGCCTTGCACGTGGCCAACATGGCCGACCCGAGTTCGATTCCTCCGCCCCTCCCGGAGAGCCCGGCAAGCTACCGAGAGTATTCGATATGCCAGACACAGTAACAACAAAGTCTCCAATGGAGACGTTACTGGGCCTGCTCGAGCAAAAAAAATAAATGAATAAATAAAAAGAAAAAGGAAAGTCGGGGCTGAAGCAATATAGTAGAGCAGGTAAAGGATTTGCCTTGCCTATGGCTGACCAGAGTTTGGTCCCCGGTACCTCCTATGTTCCCCTGAGCTCTGCCAGAAATGATCCCTGAGCACTGAGTCAAGAGTCAACCCCAAGCACAGCCAGGTAGGGCCCCCAAAAGTAGACCAGGCAGGCATCTAGCATGGTCATAACTCATTTCAGATCAGAATGGAGAAATTATTCTCCTGGATGGGAGGGATACTGGGAGTATCCGTAGTGGAAAAAGGGCACTGGTGGAGGGATGGGTACTTGATCATTGTATAATTGAAACCAAAGCACAAAAATTTGTAAGTCTACAACTGTACCTCAAGTGTTTCACTAATAAAAATTTAAAAAAAAAGAAATTGTTCTCCTGGCATAGAACCTGAAAAAGAGAAAAAGATGGAAAATAGGCACAAAGCAGATGCAGAGAGCCGAGGAAATCCCAGTCCAGGAGAAGCCTGTGTGTGCAAGCCCTGACAGACAGTCTGAGTCTGTCACTTTTGGTTTGTTTGGGATTTGGGTGCTTGGGCCAATCAGGCAATGCTCAGGGACTCCTAGCTCTGTACTGGAGGTCATGTGGTACAAGGGAAGGAAACCAGGGTTCCTCCATGCAAAACACACACACTTCTAGCTCTTTGAGCAATCTCCCTATCTATTTGGTTTGTGGGGTCATTCATGGTAGTGCTAGGAGTCAGTGCTTTTTTTTCCTTTTTCTTCTTCTTTTTGGGTCACACCCAGCAGTGCTCAGAAGTATGAGATGTCGGGGATCGAACCCAGGTCAGCTGCATGCAAGGTAAATGCCCTACCCACTGCACTATTACTCTGGCCCTATGAGTCAGTGCTTGAGGTCACTCCTGCCCATATTCAGGGAACCTTGTGTGCTGGAGATGGACCTTGGGGCTCCCACGTGTACTCCAGGCTGTTAACTTGTAAACTGCAGTCCACAGGGACTGTCTCTCTACTTTTTGGTTCTTTGTCAATTATGTGAACCCTAGGACTAAAAGATAGTACCATGGGCTTGCACATGACTGACCAGTTTCTATCCTTAGCACCACTTATGGTCTTCGGAGCCCTGCCAGAAGTGATCCCTAAGCACGGAGCCAGGATTAAGCCCTGAGCACTACCGGGAGTAGCCCAAAAACCAAAATAATAATAAGAAGAATAACAACAACTACCTGGACCCTTCTTGAGTTATATGTGTTGAAGATCAAAACTCTCTGTTAGGGGTAATTTCATCATCAAATTAGCTTTTCCTTTCTCTCTCCCTATACATCCTTTCTTTCACTGATTATTCAGTCTTTTAAACCACACATCAGTTTCAAATCCAGATGATGATTTGGAATGACAGCTATGCCGGAAGCTCTGACTTCCTCCCTTGAAGAGGAGAAACAGTCTTTTTTGTTGTTGTTGTTACTGTTTTTGTTTTTAGGCCACGTCCAGCTCCAATCTTACTTCTGACTCTGTGCTTCGGAATCACTCCTGGCAGTGCACCCCACTCTGGAAGTACTGGGGATCAACCGCAGTTCACCCGCATGCAAGGCAAATGACCTACCCACTGTACAACCTCTGGCCTCCTGGTTTTTCAGTCTTTTAAACTGCTCTCCACACTCCAGCTTCCAGACTAGCTACTAGATAAACATTCTCTGACCCGCTCTGACCATCTATCCAAGTCCTTAGCTCTAAGTCCTCCTGTAGTGTAGTTTCCTCAGTAAGTCAGAGCTCTTTAGTTTGGAATGAAGGTTCGTGTGTCCTGGCCCTCTGTCTCTCTGTGGACCTCATCCCCCATGATAGCCTGGATTTTCCACTACGCAATCTCTCAGTGTTGTGCGAAAAAAAAAAAAACCCACAACTGTGTTCTGGAAGGCTGTTTCCCCCTTGCATGAATTCTTTGCTAACTTTCTTAGCCCTTCAAGACTATTTGCCACCACCTCCAAAACGTCTTCCCTGATTAACCTCAGCATCCACGGATTGCTCTTACCTTGTCTTCCCATTGCACAAAGTACAGGGCAATTCTCATGCCCTTCCTCAAGACTATCTCTCCTCCCCACTGCCAGCTCACGAGGGCAGGTCTTTCTGACTCTTCAGATCACAGCTTGGCAAGGATGTTGACAGGGCTAGGCGATATCTCTGTGAGCTGAGACCTGAGTTCGAACCTCAGCACTGCATGGTCCTGGAGTCCCCTGGCCATGGGAGCACTTACCTCCAGGTCTGACCAGCCCCGCCTCATCAGGCCCTGGCATTGATTGATAAGCTTGGGGCTGGCCCTGGGTGCTTGGAGGACCATGTGGCACTGGGGACTGGGGCCGGGTAACTGTGTACCCCAGAGTGGTCCCCAGAGCCTCTGAACGCTGCTGGGAAGGAATCCCTCTCCCCCAAGAGGATGTTTGACCTCAATAAAATCCCAGATTCTCCAAAAGGGAATGCCCTGCCACGGAGGCAGGGTGGGATGGGGGAGAGGGGGGTGGGAGGAATTCTGGGATCATTGGAGGTAGGGAATGGGCACTGGTGGAGAAATGGGTACTCGATCATTGTATAACTGAAACCCAAGCACAAAAATTTGTAATTCTACAACTGTACCTCATGGTGTTTCACTAATAAAAATTTTTTAAAAAAAGAAATAAAAGTAGGTACAAATTTTAAAAAATAATAATAATAAAAAAATAAAATCCCAGGTTCTCAGGAAAAGAATGGGACTGATAAGTTTTGGTGTCAAGTCCCTCGACTGCCCTGACAATCACCCTGAACCCCACAGGCTCTGGCTGCAGGCAAAGCCGGCTCTACGAGGGCTGTGGCGCTGTCAGGGGCTCAATGTGGCTCTGTCCAGATAAGGTCACCTGTGGTCATCACCTCAGCCAGGGGTCAGTGACTTGCCTCCCTGCCCTGCTTCTGTTTCCCAGGCCCCTGAGTCGTCTGGACCTATCTCTCTGCGCCCTCGGCTCACACCCCCAGTCCTTTCCTAACGCCGGTACACGTCTTGCCAGTGTCCACTCAGCACCGTGCATATTTCATTCACTGTGCCTACAAGGCTCTGTCGACCTCATGACAAGGTCCTCATCTCCCTTCATCGCCTGGGTGACACTGACCTCACTCTGCCCGCCCCAGACCTACTCACCCCATGTCAGCATATTTTTTTTGTTTTGGGGGTTCTGGGCCCCACCCTCTGGTGCTGGGGGTGGGGCGGGGTTGCTCCTGGTCCTATGCCTGGGGTTGGCTCTGAGTGTGTGAAGAACCAAATGGTGCTGGGGACTGACCCCGGCCTCTGGCAAACAAAGTGTGAATTCAGCCCTTAGAGGGGTCCCTCTGGCCCTGAGCCCTTGTATTTAATGAGCTCACCAGGTGACTCATATGCACTTTTTCGTTTGTTCATTTACTTGGGGGCCACACCCCACAGTGCTCAAAGATCACTCCTGGTAGGACTTTGTGTGGTACCGGGGACTGAACTTGGGTCAGCTGTGCGCAAGGCAAGCTATACTACATGTCGTACTGTCACACCGGTTCCCTCATGTGCACTTTACAGACAGGAAAGCCTGAGGGCCTACAATATCCTTGGTCTGATCCCAAATCAAACCGACTGTAAAATCAAACTCTTCCCCAGAAGAGGCTGTGTAGCATCAGGACCAGCCCCAGACGGTCCTTTTCAGGCAATTTTGGGAAACATCAGCTTTAAATTAATGATGCCACCCATCACAGGGACTAAAATTGTGAAAAGCAGGGACCAGCAAAATTCAGGAATGTGTAAGTGCAAGGGGATAGAGCCCAGAGGGGAAACCAGAGCCAAGTCCTAAGGAAAACCAGCAAGCAACTGAGACAGCCACACCCCAAGGACTGTGAGTACCCACAGGGGAGAGAGCAATGCATTTGCTGCAATCAGAAAAGCATCTGAAGAGGTGAGCCCACACCACAAAACATCACTAGGATTTATTTAACACGTTGGCGATGGGCATCTGTGCTGCAATTTCTTTTTCTGTTTTTTTTTTTATTTTCCTTTTTAGGTAATCCCCAGCGATGCACAAGGGGTTACTTGTGGCTCTGCACTCAGGAATTACTCCCGGCAGTGCTGGGAGACCATATGGGATGCTGGAAATTGAACCTGGATTGGCTGTGTGCAAGGCAAATGCCCTACCCACTGTGCTATCGCTCTAGCCCCTTTTCTGTTTTCTTTTGTTTGGGGACCACACTCAACAATGCTTAGGGGTTACTCAGAAATCACTCCTGGCAGTGCTCAGCAGACCATATGGGGTGCCACAGATCGAAGTTGGGTTGGCCACCTGAAGGCAAGTGCCCTACCCGCTGTCCCATCACTCCGGTCCCCTGTGCAGCAACATGTGTTCCTTAATCGCGAGCCACTGATGGTGTGCGTGGCATCCACATGTAAAGCAGAGTGAGCGCCAGCAGGGGATGGGAAATCATGTCAGGAAGGGCACGAAGGCCTGCTCTGACCTTGCTCTGACCTTGTTCCCGCCTGCCAGCGCTGCCTTTGCCCCAGACACCACCCCCAGGCAGAGCCTATGCCCCATGGGTGCCATCAGCGGGGTTGCTGACCTCTGACAGGGATCACGGGACACCTTACTCGGTATCTAAGTGACACATACTTGTGAAATACAAACACATTTTTATCTAGCAAGGGCCAAGTCAATACAACGGCACCAAACATTTGCACAACCCTCCGTGGGCTTTCCAGGCCATTACATGCTAGCTACTTCCCCGGGTTGTCACAGAACGTGTACGTTCTGAGAGTTCCCTTGACGGCAATCTGTGCTTAGAACCTAGCCAGAGGTGAGGCCGGGACCCCAGGGCCTTTGCCATTTGGGGAGAACAGAAACAGAGAGGGTTGGCCTTGGAGGAAAGCAGGCAGCTACCTGGGTCTCTCTCACCACGGGACCTCCCACGAGTTGTTATTCAGGGAGGAGGTTGCTTTCGAATGCCCCTCAAAGTGTATTGAATCAAAGTCCCCAAGAGAAAGTTGGGAAGCAGTGAATGAGTCTTGTCCCCTTGAAGATTAACACAGCAGCCTGAGTACACCCCTGGGAAACCCATAGTCTCCCAGAGCACTGTTGGGTATGGCTCAACACTCCCACAAAACCAACCAACCAACTGGGACTGGAGCAATAACACCGTGGGTAGGGCATTTGCCTTGCACGCCACTGACCGGGTTTAATCCCCAGCATGCCGTATGGTCTCCTGAAAATCACCAGGGGTAATTCCTCTGTGCAGAGCCAGGAGTGTCCCCTGTGCATCTCTGTGTGACGCCCCCCCCCCAAAGAAAAAACAAAAAAACAACAACCTAAATTCGAGACTCGTTGCCTTCTGCTCGTGGTCCTGAGGCAGAGCCCGCCCCCATCCCTGGCTTCCAATGGCTCCACCATTCCAAAGGGATGTCCTTTCCTGGCCCCCAGCATCAGGCTTCTAGGAAAGGAAACCCAGGGGTCTGCCACCATACTAGCCTCACTCTCCTGCTCCACATCTCCTGCCAGGGAAGGGGCAATGGAACTCAGGGACTGGATCCCCCAAGCTTCCTTCTCTCTGAAGAGGAGGGGACAGTGTAGCTCCTGGATCCTGCCCCAATCCTGCTTGGCCATGACCTTCCTCCTCGGAGGCCCATGGCTAAAACCAGCTTGTGCTTTTGCTCCCATTCCATCGTCAGAGCCTCGGTTAATCAGGAGACCAGTGTGTGCACCTGGTGAAATGAACATGAAGTCGCCCTGCCCCGGGGATGCTAAATCACGCGTCAGTCACTGGCTGAGCACCTAGTAATCGCCTGCTGTGTGCCTACCCCTCCACCTCCATCCTTCTTGGTGGAAACCATGTTCTCATAATGTTCTGACCCCAGAGCTGGACTATGAGAAAGGAATCCATGTTTAGTTACTTATTTCGGTTTGGGGGCCAGAATGACAATGCTCAGGGCTTACTCCTGGCTCTCTCTGTGCAGAGGAATCAGTTCTTGTGAGGTTGAGGGGACCATGAGGGGTGCAGGGAGTGAACCCAGGTCAGCCACATGCAAGGCAAACACCCTACCCACAGTGCAATATTGCTCAGGAACCCATGCTTAATATTTAGTAAGGACTCTCTGGGGTGCTATTTAAATAGCACTGTAGGGGCTGGAGAGATAGCACAGCGGGTAGGGCATTTGCTTTGCACGCGGCCAACCCAGGTTCGATTCCCAGCATCCCATATGGTCCCTTGAACACCGCCAGGAGTAACTCCTGAGTTCAGAGTCAGGAATAACCCCTGTGCATCACCAGACGTGACCCAAAATGCAAATAAATAAATAAATAAATAAATAGTACTATAGCACTGTAGCACTGTCCTCCTGTTGTTCATCGATTTGCTCGAGCGGGCACCAGAAACCTCTCCATTGTAAGACTTGTTGTTATTGTGTTTGGCATATTGAACGTGCCACAGTAGCTTGCCAGGCTCTGCCGTGTGAGCGGGATACTCTCGGAAGCTTGCCGGGCACTTCGAGAGGGATGGAGGAATAGAACTGGAACTTGGGCCGGCCACATGCAAGGCAAACGCCCTACCCTCTGTGCTATCGCTCCAGTGTAGTAAAGACAATAAAAAGGCTTAATATTGGAATAACCCAAGTGGTGATGATTTAAACAGTAAACACAAGGAAGTTCAGTATTTAAATAATAATTGATTTCCATCACAAATGCAGGAATGGCTAGGAAGGACACCACCCCTAGCCCCCACTCCCCACTCCCCACAGGGAGATGGCCGAGAGAATCCCTTCAGCCTGGAGAGGCTGTGGGTTCTTGACTCAGCTCCCAGCCCTTCCAGGACAGATGTGTTGGGGTGGTCCCTCCAGAGTGGAGCCCGGGAGCTGCCCTTCCTGCCACAAGCTCCCCATCCTGGCGCTGGCTGGCTTCCCCTCGCTGAAGGTGGCTGCTGGCCGGCTGACACCAGGTGTCCCTCTAACTGTCTTTGCTCCCAGTGGTGGCTACATCTCTCCTGCCCATTTACATCTGCAGAGACAGATGTTCCCTGCCAGCTTGCAAGTGAGGAGCTGAGCCCCAGGAGGTGAGCGCCCTAAACCAGTGATTCTGCTGTTCCCCTGACCCTCTGCGCTGGGCATGTGTAAGTTCCAGGGCTGGGGAATCACACCCAAGTGCTCTGGGACACATCCTGGTGTGACCAACTTCTCAGCACTTCTTGCCACCTACCAGGAGAACCAGGAAGTGCCAGAGCTCAGCTGTGTATGCCAAAGGGCTGTTTCATGGGGCTGCCTCTTGGCCAAGGCCATCTTGCTGTCCTTTAGAAAATGAGGCCACACAGTATTGATAGGGGCACACGATATATGCCCTAGAAGCTAAACTTGTCAGTCTCAAAAAAAAGAAGCCATAGAGATGTGTCCAGCCCTTGACACAGTAATCATTCTCTGATTTTTTTGAGCACCAAATAAAGGGTGTTGGAAGGATCCTTCCAGGATGGGAGAAGCATGCTGAAAGTAGACTATAGACCAAACATGATTGCCATTCAGTGTCTCTTTTGCAAACCACAACACCCAAAAGGAGAGACAGAACAGAGGGGAATGCCCTGCCACAGAGGCAGGGTGGGATGGGGGGATGAAGTTGGGAGGGATACTGGGATCCATGGTGGTGGGAAATGGGCACTGGTGGAGGGATGGGTACTCGATCATTGTATAACTGAAACCCAAGCACAAAACTTTGTAAGTCTACAACTGTAGCTCATGGTGTATCACTAATAAAATATTTTTTTAAAAAAAGCCTAGATGGGCCCAAGCAATGGTACAGTAGGTAGGGCGCTTGCTTTGCATGCAACTGACCCAAATCCAATCCCTTGTACCCCACGTGGTTTCTTGAGCCCACCATGGGTGATTTCTAAGCATCATGGGATATGGTCTATAAGCCAAGAGGGAAAAAATTAAAAAAAAAAAAAAGAAAAGAAAAGCCCAGGAATATGGTTGTGATGATTACTGAACAAAGATGCCCCCAGGAGAGCTGGTTATGCAAAAGCCTAAGTAAGCTGACAAAAATAGAAATATCATGGGCCTAAGGGAAGGATCCTGTCCTCTGAGGCTAGTAACAGGAAGGAAAAGCACACGACACTACTTTAAATAAAAAATGAAGAATATGAAAGTTTGTAAACACACACAGATCCCATCTAGGCCACACCCGGTGGTGCTCAGGGCTTCCTCCTGGCTCTGCACTCCTGGAGGAACTCGGGAACTGTATGAGATGGCGGGGATCAAACCCAGATCAGTCATGTGCAAGGCAAACACCGTACCTGCTGTACTATCGTGCTAGCCCCCAGACCTTGATTTTGTTTACCAACACAGTATCTGGGGTGGGGGGTGGGGGGCGGTGGATGGCTCACAGGGCTGAAGTTCATGCTTTATGTGCAGGAGACTTGGGTTTGATCCTTGGCACCGCTGGAATCAACCAACCAAGCTCTGAGCTGGAAGTAACCCCTGGACACCACCAGGAATAGGCCCCAACTCCCAACCCAAGCCCAAACCACAGTAGACTGCTTGAGTGTCAGTGACTGAATAAATGAGTCAAGATAATACACATATGTTGACCCTTGAGAAACACAGGTGTGAACTGGTCTGCTTAGACATGGGCTTTTGCTTTTGGGGATTTGGGGAGACACTCCCCAGTGGTGTTGAAGGCCACCAGGGATAGACCAGCTCTGCTTGGGAGATAGTTGCAGTACTGGGCATTAAACCACTGGTCTAACACACACACACACACACACACACACACACACACACACACACACACACACCCCACCACCACCACCACTTCGTTTTTGTTTGGGGGCTACACCAGTGGTGCTCAGGGGTCACTCCTGGCTCTTCACTCAGAGATCACTCCTGACTGGTCTTAGGGGACCCTATGGGATGCTGGGATCAAACCCAAGTTAGTCACGGTTAGTCACGTGCAATGCAAGTGCCCTCTCTGCTGTGCTATCTCCCCTGCAGCCCAACACTCTGACCTATCTCTGGCTCCATACATGGAGTTGCGCTTGTTTGTTTGGGGGTCACGTGGCAAGGGGGTACTCTGGGCTTCCTGCTGATTGTGTTTGATGATTGTTCTCTGCAGTGTTCAGTGCTCAGTTTGAGCCCAACCATGTCGCAGACAAAGCTCACTTTCTGGCACTACAGGATCCCACCCAGTCATCCAAATACATAGATTGGAACATTTTCCTGGAGATTTGTGACAACTTGAAAAACCTCCCAGAATGGCAGATATATTACAGCCCTGCACGTGACCAACCCTGGTTCGATCCTCGGCATCCCATATAGTCCCCCAAGCACTGCCAGGAGTGAGCACAGAGCCAGGAGTAATCCCTGAGCGTTGCAGGATATGACCCCAAAACCAAAACCAAAATCAAAAAAAGAAAGAAAGAAAGAAAATAAAAACCTCCTGTATGAACCATGTAGCCTAAAAAATTCCCCCTTTGCAAACAAAACTCTATGTATGGAGTACTTAGGGGTCTGTCACCCCATCCCCATGGGGCTCCACTCACTAAGAGCTTTTGTGGATCGGTGTCATGTTGAAGTTACCAAATCACTCCTGGAGATGCTAGGGAGACCATGTAGGGCGCTGGGGATTGAACCTAGGTCAGCTTCACGCAAAACAAATGCCCTACTTGCTGTACTGTAGCTCCAGCAGCTGTACAAGGGTTTTTGACAGGGAAGGACAGAGTTTGGCACCCCCGAACCTTGTGCTGTTCAAGAGTCAACCGCATCCATACAAGGAAACATTATCCAGCACCACACAGAAGATAACCCTGCCATTTGCAACAGCATAAGTAAATCCTGAGGGCATCGTATTCGGTGAAATGTTAAGGCTGAGAAAGACTATATGGTATCGTTTATATATGGAATAAAAAAAAAAACGGAGCTGAAGAGATAGTACAGGGGTAAGGTGCTTTCCTTTCACAGGGCTTACCTGGTAGATCCTTGGCACCATAACTGTCCCCCCAAAACTGCTAGGAGTGACCCCAGAGCACAAAGCCTGCTGTGCAGAACAGCAAACACTGCTGATTACTGCATGTGGTTCAAAAGAAAAATAAAATAAAAGACCTGGGGCCAAACAATAGTACAGAGGGTAAGGTGCTTGCCTGGCACGGGGCTGCCCTAGGTTCTACCCCAGCCTCACCAGGAGTGATCCCTGAGCTTAAAGTCAGGGGTAGGCCCTGAGCTCTGCCAGGTGTGGCCCCCAAAACACATACTAGTAATAAAGCTATGTAAAAGGTACATATGCACAAACAGAATAGAAGGGCAGAGGCCAGGATTTGGGGATGGGATGGGGAGAAACAGGACGATGCTGGTCTGCAGTATAGACTGTTAGAAGATCAGATGAGGGGCTGGAGTGATAGCACAGTGGGTAGGGTGTTTGCCTTGCACGCGGCCGACCCAGGTTCGATTCCCAGCATCCCATATGGTCCCCTGAGCACCGCCAGGAGTAATTTCTGAGTGCAGAGCCACGAGTGACCCCTGTGCATCATTGGGTGTGACACAAAAAGCAAAAAAAAAAAAAAAGAAGAAGAAGAAGATCAGATGAATGTGGGGCTGGCGAGACTGCATATGGGGTTCGGGCAGCTGCCTTGCAGGTGGTCAACCCTGGTTCAGTCCCCAGAAGCAAACAGTTCACAAGCACCACCGGGGGCAACACCAGCACTGTCAGGTATGCCCACCCCACTGTCTAAATAAAAGGCTCAGTGGATGCTGGGAATGTGCTGTTCATCACAGTGCCTGTAATTAACAATTCTGTGTCACTTACTTACCTGAAAGTTGCTCAGGGGTGGGTTTGCTAACACACACACACACACACACACACACACACACACACACACACACCATGACTAGATGCGAACCAATGGATGTACGAACTGACCTTAGTGTGGTGATAATTCCCCAGTGGACACACACATCAAATCATCCTGAACACTCTCAACTTACACCATGTCAAGGCCTGCAGATAGCACGGCCTTTAAGGCACTTGCCTTGCATTCACCTGAGCCAGTCTTGATCCCCGCACCCAGTATCATCCCCTGAGCCCCTCCAGGAATGATACCTGAGCACAGGGCTGGGTGTAAAACCCTGAGCATCGCTGGGTATGTCTCAAGCCCCTCTCCCCGCAAAATGTTCCACGTTGGTTCTGAGCAGTTCCAGTCTGACAGGACTTCCTTTCTCAGCCAGCCGGCATCAGGGGGCCTTTAGGACAGGATATAATTTTATATATATATATATATATATATAATGTAGGAGTACTGCTATTTATTCAGCCATTGATTAAGCTGATTGAATTGGGCATGAGCTCCACATTACTACTTTTTATTCAGAATGTTAATTTAATTTTATTATTTTATTATTATTTTCTTCGGGTTGGAGCGATAGCACAGCGGTAGGGCATTTGCCTTACAAGCGGCCAACATGGCCGACCCAAGTTCGATTCCTCCGCCCCTCTCGAAGAGCCTGGCAAGCTACTGAGCGTATCTCGCCCGCACGACAGAGCCTGGCAAGCTACCCATGACGTATCTGATATACCAAACACAGTAACAACAAATCTCACAATGGAGACGTTACTGGGCCCGCTCGAGCAAATAGATGAACAATGGGAGGACAGTGACAGTGATATTATTTTCCCCACCTCTTTTTTTTTTTGATTCACCGTGAGATACAGTTACAAAGCTTTCATGTTTGAGCTTCGGTCACCCAATCATCAAACACCCATCCCTTCATCAATGCACATTTTCCACCACCAAAATCCCCAGTATTCCCCTCCCCCCTCCCCATTCCAACCCTTCCCCTGACTGTGGCAGACAATTTCCCCCATACTCTCTCTCTACTTTGGTTACATTCGATATTTCAACACCAGTCCCACCACCACTCAAGCCTGCTGAAAAGGCAATGCTAGACGATTTGTTTTGTATTGCTTGTTATGGATAGGATATAATGTCCAGGAAATTCTGTGTCGTTCTCTTCCGGGAGCTTTTAGTTTAGAGTCTCTGGGTCTTGGCCATTGATGAGATTACATGGAGCTGGGGGCAGTTTGTGGGTATGACTGCCAAGCTACTGGAAAACTTGGGACCTACCTGGGGGGAGGAGTCCCAGTCCCGATCTGAGCGGGCTTGGAGACCTCAGCCACGGGTTCCCGCATATCTGCGTTTTCCTGCCAGTCCACTCTCTGGTGAGGTTCATCCCCTCTTGGGTCAGGCTCGGAGGACAGGATATACTCGAGAACTCAGGTTTCTCTGACTGCAGGGCTCCCTAGTTCCTGCTCAGCTGTCACCCACTCTGTCCTTTGCTGCTGTTTGTATTCCCATCACAGCACCCTCACCCATCACCCAGCACTCCCCATGGCTACCATGCCTCTTCCATGCCTTCCTCTTCCTGCCCTGGAACTTTTCTGTCAGTAACAACTGGGGTCTCCAGCTGCTTGTCTTCCTCCTTGTCCTGGCTGCAATACTGAAGGAAACCACGGGGTGGCACCAAAACCACACTGGTGAGTCCCGGCTGCCTGCCAACACCGTGCAGCTACTCTGGTTAAGAGCCAGGGATGGCACCCTGACCACTGGCCTAGAACAGTCGCACTCAGGAAAGAGCTGGGGGGGGGGGGGGAGTATTTGGTTCATAAGTTCTCTTCGAGAAGCGTCCCCATCCCAACCCCAATCTTCCCAGTGTCACCCACATCGGCCGAGGTGACGCCCACGTATCTGAGGTGTGTGGAAAAGGACTTACTGTGTGGCTTGGGGCACACCCCGTCCCTCTCTGGGCCTCTTTCCAGCCCCAGGTGCTGGTTCTGTGCAGAGCTACAGAGAGTTGAGTGCCTGGCTGTTCACAGTTTCCCGGTGAGGACGTTTCCTGCAGAGCTTCTTACTGCATGACATCCCTCTGTCCCGGGCCTCCACGGCACAGTCGCTGTTTGTTAAATGCAAGCAAAACCGAGGATTAAAAAAAGAAAATCCAAACTCCAGAATGCCAGGGCTCATGTTGTCTTTCCTTCTGAAAGCTCCTGCTTCTAGGGCACAGGGGTATCCTCAGTCCCCATCACTAGTTGACCCAGGAATATTTGGGGTGGGAAGGCGGGTGCTGGGGGCCAAACCCAGGGTGTTGTGCATGCAAGGCACGCACGAGTCCACAGCAGAGCTGAATTCTTGCCTCTTCCTCAAGAATTTGTATTTTCTAGGGAGAGAGAGAGAGAGAGAGAGAGAGAGAGAGAGAGAGAGAGAGAGAGAGAGAGAACAGCAGGTAGGGCATTTGCCTCATACGAGGTTGACCTGGGTTCTAATTCCTGGCACCCCACAGGTCCCCTGAACCCCACCAGAAGTGACCCCTGAGTGTAGAGTCAGGAGTAAGCCGCGAGGACCTCTGGGTGATGCCCATGTATCTGTGAGCCGTTCTGGGGTGTTCCCAAAACAAATCAAATTTTATTATTATTTATTTATTTATTTATTTTTTGCTTTTTGGGTCACACCCGGCAATGCACAGGGGTTAATCTATACTGGATCTATACTCAGGAATTCTTCCTGGCGGTGCTCGGCGGACCATATGGGATGCTGGGAATCGAACCTGGGTCGGCTGCGTGCAAGGCAAACGCCCTACTCGCTGTGCTATGTGCTATATCGTTCCAGCCCCCCAATCAAATGTTTTTTAAAAACTGTACTTTCTGTCATCGATGCCACAGGGCCATGTTTTGCTCTCCCTTGAACAAAGGCCTCCTATAGCAAGCTGTGTGTGTGTGTGTGTGTGTGTGTGTGTGTGTGTGTGTGTGTGTAGGTGGATACTGGGTCACTAGGATGTGGGAGGTGAGGTGTTGAGGGGTGTCAAAGCCTGAATCCCAGGAGGTATGTGTCAGGGAGTGAGGGCCCTCATCCTCGAGGAAAGGACGGAAGCAGTTGTAAGTCCCTCCATGGTGAGGAAGGGTTCAGGGGGATCTCTGGAGCAGGTTTCCTGCTGGCTGTGTCCTCAGGGGCTGACCTGCTTGTGATGAGGGGCTTGAGTTTCTCTCGGAGGTTCGGGAGACACATGGGAGACACTTCAGGGAGCTCCCTGCCTCATCTGCCAGCCTTCAGGGACACCAAAGAAGCCTTCCATCCGGAGAGCCAGGCACTCCTCCTACCCATCTGTGGCCCGGGAGGTTGGCCACCCCACACCGGACCCCCACTCTCCCTGCCTGCACCCCTCAGCCCAGCCTTTCCTGTCAGCTGCAGGCAGACTGGTTCCCCCTCAGCTGACGGCCCCCAGCGCCTGCCTTCCTCCTCTCTGTAAGGTCACAAGGTTGATTTTACCTCGGGCTGGAAGCTTCCTTAGAGCAGACGGTGGGCCCTCTTCTCAGTATCCACCAGACCTGAGGACCAGTGGGCACTGCACAAGTGTTTGCTGAGCAAATTAATTTGTTTCCACTTAACGAACTAGCTAGGACTTTCTCCTCTTCATAACTAGGAAGCAAGAAGTTTGCTTTTTTAGTTCTCCTGAAGGCAATCCTCCTTTGGGGGATGACGGCTGAACTGCAGACCCTGGCAGCAGAAGGCAGGATTCCTGGGGCACAGGGCCGGATCAGAAAGGCGGGTTGCAGCAGAGATAGTAGAGTGGGTAGGGCGCTTGCCTCATATGCTCGATCCCTGGAAACCCATAGGGCCCCCCAGGCACTGCCAGGATAAATTCCTGAGTTCAGAGCCAGGAGCAACCCCTGAGCATCACCGGGTGTGGCCCCAAAACAGAGAGAGAGAGAGAGAGAGAGAGAGAGAGAGAAAACAGAGACAGACACAGAGAGAAAGAGACAGAGAAAGAGAGACAAAGAGACACAGAGAGAGAGAGAGAGAGAGAGAGAGAGAGAGAGAGAGAGAGAGGGAGAGGAGAGAGAGACAGGAGAAAGAGACAGAGAAAGAGAGACAAAGAGACACACAGAGAGAGAGAGAGAGAGAGAGAGAGAGACAGCAAATGAGTGCTTGTCACTTGTGCAAGACAGCCAGCCCCGGGGCTGCAGTGATAGCACAGCGGGTAGGGCGTTTGCCTTGCACGCGGCCCGACCCAGGTTTGATTCCCAGCATCCCATATGGTCCTCTGAGCACGGCCAGGAGTAATTCCTGAGTGCATGAGCCAGGAGTAACCCCTGAGCATTGCCAGGTATGACCCCAAAACAAACAAATAAAAAAAAACCCCTCTGGGATGGGAGCAAAAATATAAAAAAAAATGTAAAAATGTAAAGAAGTGCTTGGCAATGCTCAGGGGTTACTTTTTTTGGCTTTTTGGGGTCACACCCGGCAATTCACAGGGGTTCTTCCTGGCCCTGCACTCAGGAATTATTCCTGGTGGTGCTCGGGGGGCAATATGGGATGTTAGGAATCGAACCTGGGTCAGCCTCGTGCAAGGCAAATGCCCTATCCGCTGTACTATCGCTCCAGCCCCCTCAGGGGTTCCTCCTGCCTCTGCACTCAGGAATCACTCCTGACAGTGCTGGGGGACCATCGGGGATGCCGGGACGGGAACCCCGGTGGGCCATGTGCAAGGCAAAGGCCTCCCCGCTGTCCTATTGCTCTTACCCCACATGGCTCAATCTCGCAGGGACAATCAAAATCTGATGGACACTTAGGTTCAGGGGGGTGTGCAGGAGTCTCTGTCCTGTGATGCAGAAGCTGAGACTGGACCCCTCTGTATCCCCACCCTCTGCCCTGCTCCCGGGTCCCCCCAGTAGCCCTGAGCCTCCTGCACAGACAGTTCTGGAGTGTGCTGCTACCTTCAGCCTGGTTGGAAGGGGGTGGGGAGAGCCCCACACGGCTCCCTGGGCCAGCCAGGACTCTTCAAGGGTATCCAGTCTTGCCCCCCATGGCAGCCCACCCATCTGCCAGCCTTCTGTGAGCACCATTCCCCCGGGCCCGGCCATCTGTCCCCACTCGGTCAAGTGACCTCAATGACTTTGGGATGCTCAGGCTAAGTGCTGGGGGCCGCAGGTCAGAGAAGAGCATCTCTGGGCCCGTGAGGCCACGAGAGCAGAGTGTGGGGCCGAGGCTGGCCCCGTGGGCGGGGGGCCACGGCTGGCACTGCATCCGGCTCTCCCTCTCCCGGCGCCAGCCCAGCCGCCGTTCCCCCATGCACTGCACACCCTTCTCCCCAGAGGCCATCAGCATGGGGGGGACTCTAGGCTCCCCTCCCCCACAAGTGGGACCCCTCTCTCTCCACAAAGACTCCTTTCTTTCCGCAGACACCTTCTCGTTCGGAGGGGCTGCCAGAAAGGGCCTTGAGTGGCCGGGACTCAAGGACTGGGCTGCTGAAGTGGCCTGGCCATTGTGGGCGATAATGAAGCCGGCACCTGAGGGAAAGAAAGGAAAAAAACAAAACAAAACAAAACAACAATAAAAAAGAAAAACAGGCCTGTGTTTCCGAGCAGCAGCCCTGGAGTGCCCCGGAGGTTATGTTCTGAGACAAAATACGGAGGCGAGATACTGTGCGCCAGCTTTTTTCTCTCTTTCTCTCTTTTTCCCCCTCAAAGAAACCCAGCTCAATTTTCCCCCCATTAATTGGCAGCAGATGAAAAAAGAAAAAGGAAAAAAAGCCCAAACAAAGCCCAAAGCATCGCCAGTAACCTGAATGAGCGCGCTGAAAGGGAAAAGCGGTTTGGATTGTTCGATGTCCAAGGAAACCTGGACACACGCTACCAGGGGGACAGTCACAAGTAGATGGAGAGGGGGAGAGAGTCACACGCTGACGGGGAATGGCTGTTAGCAGCTCCTGGCCTGAACGTGGGCTCCTCTGCCGGCCGCATCTCTAGGACCAGACACTGCTCTGCAAGGGAAACTTCGACCAGATGAAGGCAGGGTGCAGGGGTCCCTGGAGACGTGAGATGCTGGCGCTGCCATCTACGCTAGTAAAGCTACAGGCAAGTGTGAGCCACCGGTGGTACCTGCTGGAGTCAACACATTCAAAGAGCAAAGGCAGAGGCCAGAGTGACAGTACAGCAGGTAGGGTGTTTGCCCTGCATGTGTCTGACCCGGGTTCAACCCCTGCATCCCACATAGTCCCCTGGAGCACAGCCAGGAGTAATTCCTGAGTGCAGAGCTGGAAGTAAGCCTCAAGCATCACTGGGTGTGATCCCCAAATCAGTAACCAAACGAATAAAGAGCAAAGGCAGAGCTGCTGGGAATTCCCCTCCCATCAGGGGACCCAGCCTTTTCTGAGGACAGGACCTACTGAGAAGGGTCAGCTCCCGCACCCAGGACCCTGCAGCCCCTGGGGCTTGCTGGTGGGAGGGGAGGTGGGGCTGCCTCCCCTTTCCTGAGGTAGGACTGGGCCCTCTGGTCCCAGTCTCTTTGGTACTTCTGTTTGGACAAATAACTCCTCACTCGTCTTCTCATTCACACACACAACAAAGAAATCCTGGGACTAGACTCCCTCAAAGGACACTGAGGAAATCTGAGGAAAATGCCAGAAGAGGTGAAAGCTCAGCGCCTGTCTTTGAAGACGGCCTCGAGACGACTGACAGCTGTGTGTGTGAGGCTTGAGACGCATCAACAGCGAGGACCTTGGTTGCCAAGGAAACAGATTTGGCTACACCCCTCTGAAATCCTCAGCCGTTACCCGCAGGTACGGTACAGCCGGGCACCATGCCAGCCCTCTCTGTCTCCACAGCAGAACTCGAGTCAGAGCCACGGCGACTCCTCACCTTCCAGATACCCCAGAGATGGGCAGACTCAGACAGATCCTCCTCCGGGGGCCCCTAGCACCCACCTTCTATTCCACGGAAACTGGCTGGGCAGGCAGGGAAAGGTGCACTTGGAGAAAGTGCCAGAAATTGGTGGTAGCTGGAGTCCACAGAACCCAAGTCTGTGGGAACAACTTTGAGACCTGAGAGGCAGGGTGAGGGTGAGGGTGAAGACAGGGCTAGGGCTAGGATCGGGATTACACTTAAGGCGAGGGTTAAGGTTAGTGTGAGGGTGAGTTAGGGTAGGGTGAGGGCTAGGGTTTAGGTTGGGCTCTGGTATAAATGGAGACTAAAAATCAGGATGAAGGGCAATGTTAAATTTCTGGTGATTTGGAGGGTTTAGGCGAAGGCTAGGTTAGGATTGGGGTTCGGGTGAGGATTAGGGTTTAAGTTTAGCTACAGTGGATGTCGAGAATGAAAGTTATGGCAATTGGTAGGTTTATTTTTATTTATTTTTTCTTTTTGGGTCACACCCGGCGATGCACTCAGGAGTTACTCCTGGCGGTGCTCGGGGGACCGTATGGGATGCTGGGAATCGAACCAGGGTCGGCTGCGTGCAAGGCAAACGCCCTACCCGCTGTGCTATCGCTCCAGCCCTGCAATTGGTAGGTTTAGTTCAAGACACGGTAGTGGCTAGAAACTAGGCTGGGGTCAGGACTGGGGCTAGGATGAGGGTGAGAGTGAGCCATAAATTTAAGGTGATGGTTTAGGCTAGTGTGAGGGGAATTGTTAGTGCTAGGGTTTAGTTCAGGGTTAGTGTCATGGTTATGTCTGAGGCCGAGAACACCAAGGTTACTAGTTTTGAGAGTTATGGTTGGGGTTAGTTATGGTTATGGTTAGTTACCATTAGGTTTAGAGTTATGGGGAGGATTGGGGCTAGGGAAATGTTAGGTCCAGGGCTTGGGCTAGGGTTAGATATAGGGGTCGAATGAGGATGAAGCTGAGGATATGACTGAGAGGGTTAGGCTTACGTTTAGGGTTCGGTTTTTTGTGGGGGGGGGGATAGTGAAATTTTATTTTTACTTTTTTATTAGTGAAACACCATGACGTACAGTTGTAGACTTAACAATTTTTGTGCTTGGGTTTCAGTTATACAATGATCAAGTAACAAAATAGAAGACTAACACCCAAGAGTGGCCGAGATTAGTACCAGGAATTTTGCTCCATGGCTTGGAGGCCAGCCACACATGCTAGGGGGAAAGGGAGCTCAGATAGAGAAGGGAGCACCAAACAGAGGGTGTTGGGAGGATCCTCCCAGGATGGGAGAAGCATGCTGAAAGTAGACTATAGGGTTCGGTTTTGAGTTAAGGCTTGAAGCATCTTCCGAGGCTGCTGGTTTCTGAGAGTTAGAGGAGGGCTAAGGCTACAGCTGGTAGTTAGGCATAGGCTTAGGGTTCAGACGAGGGTGAGGATGAGCATCAGGGTTTGAAGTTGGCCTAGGCCTAGGCCTAGGGTTATGGTGAGGACTAGATCTGTGGCTCAGAATAGGTGCAATTTTGGGCTAGCGTTAGGCTGAGACAGAATGGGATGAGAGTGTGAGTATTAGGGTTATTACTGCGAGTCAAGTGGTGCTCCAGGGGACGAGACCCGGCTGGGCTGAATGAAACGCTATGAGCAGGATTTGGACTAGGTAGGTGAGGAGAGAACAGCCTTATCCTTTCTCTGTCCTAGCTCTCTGGCCTCTCCAACTTATTTTTTTTTTTAAACTTTGGGTTACACCTGGCGATGCTCAGGGCTTACTCCTGGCTCTGCCCTCAGGAATTACTCCCATGGCAGTGCTCAGGGGACCACACTGGATGCTGGGGATCGAACCCAGGTTGCCCACGCCAGGCAAACACCCTCCCCGCTGTAGCATATCACCCAGGCCCCCAACCTCTCCATCTGTGACTGCAGTGTGGTGACGGAGATACAGCAGGAGCTGAGGTATAGAGCAGCACCAGGTCACTTGAAACCTCTGCCCAGGGAACAGGCAGCAAATCAGAAGGTAGGATAGAATGGTTGGGGGCGAGATTTTGGCTACAGGTAACAGGAAGCCCCGAGTCAGCCCCTCTCTCTTCTCTCTTTTCAGAACACGCATTCTCTGGCCCCACCTCTCTCTTCCAGGACCCCCAGGTCAGTTAGGGCTGCGTGAGCCTGTAAGGGCCTGGTACAGGTGGGCGGCTCGTGGCCAGACAGGGGCAAAACTCAGGCAGGGCTTAGACGCCCGGGAGGGGATCTAGTGCTGAGCATGGGACCCTCACTCACGCACGTGATCATGGCCAAAGAGTAGGAAAACTGAGACTAGACTACAGGAACTGTTGGGACACAGCTGGGAGTCTCAGTGACGGCATGGAACACGGGGATCTTGTCCTCCCCACCCCTCCCACATACACATGGGACTGTGGCCAGGGACCGGGAAGGCACCCATACAGAGAGCAGCGTGGAACAGGAAAGTTGTTCACAGGACTGGGCAGCCCAGGGACAGGACCTGGTCATCATTCATGGATAAAGGAAAGGCCTTGGGCATGGGGGGAGGGACCTGGAGCCATCTACCTTTTCTGTAACAAACTTTAATATTTCTGAGTTTTGTATGCAAATTTTTCATACAATTCTTTTTTTTTTCTTTTTGGGTCACACCAGCGATGCACAGGGGTGGTTACTCCTGGCTCATGCACTCAAGAATTACTCCTGGTGGTGCTCAGGAGACCGTGTGGGATGCTGGGAATCGAACCCGGACGCCCCCCTACCCGCTGTGCTATCGCTCCAGCCCCTCTCTCATACAATTCTCAAGAACCCACCAGCACAGGAAAATCTGCTTTTGGGCTAACAGGGGGAAGGGGAAATAAACCCAGCACCTCAGGGTCTGTCAGTGCCTGCCTGGGGCAGGGGGCGCCTTGCTGCTAAGTTTGGGCTCAGATGGAGAGTGAGTGTGGGTGACCTGAGCTCTCCCCTGGGGTGCAGCATGACAATAAGGCCTAGTGGACCCAGAGCATCCCTGGCCTCTGGGTGCAAGTTCTGCTCATCTCAGAGAGGACGAGGGCCTGCTCCGAGCAGGGAGTGGGGCCAGGGCCTCTCCTGGACGCCTGGGGGGCCGGGCCCTGGAGGGCTTCATGCAGCGCTTCAGCCACGGGTGTGGACACTCCTGCACCCTCCTAGATGCTGCTCTGGGATGAAACCAGCAGGTGATGCCGCCCCCGCGCCCCCTCTGCCCCCATCCCCGCCGAGGTATAGAAAACAAAGGGAGAAGAATGTATATATATATATTAAATGACTATTTTATTTACACACCCTATTCATAAATAATTGAATCCTTGTTTGGACGACACAATGATTCCTTGATGGTCTAATGATTACACTTGAGTGAGTGAAAGTGGATCCGTGGGCTGGCTCATAGCAATGGTGGAGGACCATGGCTCTCACACCTCACAGGGGCTCCTTAGGCACCCCTCGGGGCTCCCAGCACTAGGGGGCGTGGTGGGGAGATCTGGTGGGATTCCGGAAAGCTTGAACACGGGAGACTCCACCTGGGCCCAGCCCTGCCCGCCTGCCGGCCCAGCCCTGGCCCCGGCCCTAGGAGCTGCAGCCTTTGTTCAGGTTGCAAGGCATCTCTTTGGATTTGCAAATATTTTAATTCACAGGAACTCAAGGAAGGGGTGGGGGCGGGTTGGTAGTGAGCAGCTGGTCCCTCGGGGTCTCCGGGTGTCTCCAGTGTCCGGTCCAGACTGACTCCAGCTCCTCTGCCCCACATCCGCCCCTGTCCCTCTCCCGGGAAGTGGCGACAGCATTCTAGAGACATGCGGTGGTGGCGTGCCACTACCATGCGCACGACACAAAGTGGACGGGGCCGGTGGGCTCACAGGGTCCGCACGGCCACCGGGTAGAGGAGGGACAGGTGCTCGGCTCCTTTGATGGGGAGCTTCCTGGTGGTGTAGTAGTGGATGACTTCTGGCACGCTGTCGAAAGGCGGGCTGTTCTGACCCAGAACGTATTTCTCTTTGGTTTTGGCCAGTTTCATGTGCATGAAGCCCTGGTTGCTCCTGTGGACAGAGCAGAGGATGATGAATGTCTGTCCTGAGCCATGCGAGACAACTCCCCCTCCCCCCCCAAACACACACCCGCAACGCAGGAAGCTGGGCAGTTGGTGCTCTGAACCTGTCCCACGCTTGGGGGAGACGCCCTTCCTCTGCTTCCCAAGCTCTCGGCCAGGACTTTCACATACCCCCCTTATGGTTTTGTTGCCACCGCTGTGGATAGCTGCGTCCCAGGTCCACCTCATGAGAGGCCCCAGGTCCTATGTCCCTGCTCCCTGCCTCCACTGGACTCTGTCCCCTCGATAACCTGGGACCAGCCCACGGGGCCCAGCTTTAGGGAGGCCCGAGGCGGGCTGCAGGCAGTGTGCTGATGGGGATACTGGGTGGGGAGCCCGGGGGGGTGGGAGGGTGGGGGGGCGTGCTCTACTCAGCCCCTCCAGCCAGGTCCAGCCCCCCCACCCCCACTTAGCCATGTGCGGGTCTGGGCTCCAGGACCATCTCGCACTGGGCAGAGCCCCCTCGGTCTAATGAAGTGCGGGCGGCGCGGAGCAATACATCTGCGCCTAAGAACGTATTTAGAGATGTCACCCTCGGCTTAAAGGAAATCGTTCGGAGAGCAATTAGGCTCCAAGAGAGAATAATTCCGGTAAAGAAGTGAAATTTAAATCAAGCTTTTTTTTTTTTAAAAAAAAAAAGGCTGACAATGTTCTAATTACAGAGCCCGTGGCAAGCTCTGCTCCTCTGTGAGGGGTCATTCCGCGGGAAAGGCACCGGCTGCGGCAGTGAGCACAGGGGGCACGCAGTCAGGGCTGTGTGTGTGTGTGTGTGTGTGTGTGTGTGTGTGTGTGTGTGATGGGAAGGGGGCGGCACAGCTGTGCTGAGGGGGTCAAGGGGAAAGGAGACCGGAGCATGACGACACAACCCTGCACCCTCCCCAACACACGTGGAGAATCCAGGGGCTGCCCTGCCCACGAGACAAACGGGGTGATGAGTTGGGGTGTCGGTGACCTCAGGATTCTCTAGGGGGTATGGGAGTGGGGGGGGGCGTGCCATGAGCCCAGCTCTGTCCCAGCACCCTGGTGGGAAGGGGCAGCGCCGGGGCAGAACACAAGTGTTACTGATTTCAGTCTCCGGCAGATTTCGAGGACTCAGGGACCGTTTCTCTTTGGGGTCTAGAAGCTCTCAGTAGGAGCAGTGGCAGAGACCCATGAACAGTCCTGTCCCCAGGGGCCACCAGGTGTGAGGACGCCACGGGATGTGGCGCCAGCCAGGGAGGCAACCCCTGGCACCTCCCGCAGTACCTCCTGACATGGGGTTTCTGAATGTTCCCCCCCCCCCCCCCCGCCACCCCGACGCTCAGAGGCTTCCAACCCATCTGGGCGGGATGGATGCGGCGTGGGAAGTGGGAGAGGCCTGTGCTCTGGCCCTCACCCCGGAACCCCCGCAGGCTCCGACCTTACCGGTCTTGCTGTCCTTCCTCCTTGAGGGCTCCCTGTAGGAAGCGGCCTGGGGGCTTGGGTGCTGCCCTTTCCCTGCTGCCCGCGTTCTGCCATGAGCCAAGCTGGGCAGTGGGCTCTGAGGTGGGATGGGGTGGCCAGCCCCAGGCTCCAGAGTCCCCAGCCGGGCTGTGGCTTCTTTCTCTTCCCTCCCAGGTGAATTCAGGCCAGGAGAGGCCCGACTTAGCCCCCCCCACCCCTCTTCCGGACTGCGCTGCAGGCGAGACTCTAGAACCCCAGCAAGGGACTCTGTGACCCTAGTGAGCCCCAGTCTCTGGGGTGTCTCCTCGGCCAGACCAACGGGGTCAGGGGGGTGGTGGTGTCAGGAATAGGGGCCTTCTACAGCTCAGGCCAAGGTACTCCCAGACCCCGATCAGCCCCGAGGTCCCAAGGAGCCAGATGTCCCTGAACAACAACTGATTTGTTATTCATTTTTTGAGGCCACGCTTGGCAATGCTCAGGAATCCCTCCCTGAGGTGCTCAGAGGACCATTTATGGGACGCGAGGGTCGGCTGTGTGCTAGGCAAGCGCCCTCCCTGTTGTCCTATCTTTCAGGTCCAGCGGGGCTTTTTAATTTTTGGCTATACCCGGGGATGCTCCAGGGCCATTCCCAACTCTGTGCTCAACGGGGAGCACGTGTGGCAGGGACCAAACCCAGGACCCCTGCGTGCAATCGCAGCCCCAGCCCTTGAGCTATCTCTCTGGTCTGTGTGTGTAGCGTTGCGTCACTGTTGTTCATCGATTTGCTCGAGCGGGCACTGGTAACATCTCCACCTGGTGAGACTTGTTGTTACTGTTTTATCGAACACGCCACGGGGAGCTTGTTAGGTTCTGCCGTGCGGGCGGGATACTCTCAGTAGCTTGCCGGGCTCTCCGAGAGGGCTGGAGGAATTGAACCCGGGTTGGCTCACCCGGGTGCAAGGCAAACGCCCTACCCGCCGTGCTATCGCGCAGCATTGTGTGTGTGTATGTGTGTGTGTGTGTGTGTGTATATATATGTACGTATATGTATATTTATATATTTTGCAGTGCCGGGAGATGGTACCCATGGCCTCTCACACGTGAGCTGTATCTCTGACCGACAGCTGAAATTTGGCTTGGTTGATTCATAACTTCCCACCCCAGATACATACGGCCAGAGGAATTTAAAGGCCGGCTTTCCAGCATGGGTGTGTGGCCTCAGCACAGAGAGTGGGGGTCGGGGGGGGGGGCGGGGAACACAGCCCGGGAAAGACTTTCCATCCAGGGGGGAACTGGGAGGAGAGTGAGCTCCGAGAAAGCAAAGCAAGACTCTGGACAAAGCCAAGACCCAGCAAGGTGGGCCACAAGCCTGCCACGGAACCTGGGGGTGGGGGCCCTGGCCCACACTCTCACCACCCACCGCATTCGTGCGGAGAGCGCCTGACTTGCTGGCTCCCGCATCTCCTTTGATCGGCGTCTTTTGAGGCAAATCACAGCGAGGCGTGTCTCTGGCGGGTGACCTGTGTTCACGCGTTCTGTACGGCGGCTGGGGGCCAGCGTGCGGGGCTGCGTCGCACACACATCCCCTCATTATCATCACAAAAAGGCTCCCCCTTGTCACCAGGATTATCAAAACGTGCCGCGTGTGTGCGCGCGCGCGCGCCGGGTCTAATGACAGGCCCCCTCTCCGGCTCATAATCACGGGCTTTAATAAAACATCACTCAGCCCGCAGCTGTGGGGCCGGGCAGGGTGCGGGGAGGCCTCACCTCTCTCTTCCAGACCTAATTGCTTGATGCATATTTCATGAAGATTCCCGGGTAATAGTTATGTTAAATCGCTTCTTTTCATGATAAAATGACTTAAAAAAATACTTGCATATAATATTTATGCGGGAGGAGGCAAGGAAATTGCCCTTTGGGAGGGGAGCTGGGCTGGCAGGAGCCAGGGTGCCCCCCCCCTCACAGAGTGCACACGGGGAGGGGGCTTGGGGGACACCTCCACTTCATCTCTGAGGAAAGGCAGGAGGGGGCGGCTGTCCTTCTCCAGGCTCTCCCAGAATGCTGGGCACGTGGTTCCCGGGAGCCACGGCAGATGAGTGTCCCTCGATACCAGGCAGGCCCTCTCCAGACCCCATAGCCCACTGAGGCGACACACGCCGGGGCTGGGGCTGATTATCACTATTCATGGACAGGAAGAGGAGGATACGGAGAGGTGGAACCTGCACTGGGGTCCGTCTGACTCCCAAGCACACGAGTTCTCATGGCAGCCTGATGTTGGCGTCCCGAAGTGCCCACAGCGGTTCCATCTTCCTGCACGCTGCCTGCAGCCCAAGGGGCCCAGCGCCCTGGGGTTGGGGTGGGAGTGTGCTCGGAGGCCAGTTCCGTCCAGAAAGGTGCTCCCCTGAGCCCCGAGAACTTCTGGACCAGGAACCGTCTTTTCTCTCTCTCTCTCTCTCTCTCTCTCTCTCTCTCTCTTTTTTGCTTTTTGGGTCACACTCAGCGATGCTCAGGGGTTACTCCTGGCCTTGCACTCAGGAATTACTCCTGAAAGTGCTCGGGGGACCATATGGGATGCCGGAGATCGAACCCAGGTAGGCCGCGTGCAAGGCAAACGCCCTCCCGCTGTACTATTGCTCTGGCCCCATGGAACCGTCTCTTTAATAGTGACTTTTCTTAGCCTCACCAACTTACTTCTCCCCCAGCCCTTTGCAGGTGCCTGGCACACGGACTCTCCATCCAGTCCATCCAGTCAGCCAGCAACTGGGTCTGCTTGGGGGGCCACATCTTGCTGTGCTCAGGGCTCACTCTTGGCGGGGCTCACAGACACTATCATCATGGGGGCGCTGGGCATGGGACGGGGCTCAGGGAACATGCGTAGTGCCAAGCAAGAGGTGGCACTCCTGCTCTCTCTCTCTCTCTGCCCGGGCCCCCAATTCTAAGTCCCACACCTCCCTCATCCATCACCACAGATTGTTCTCCTTGGAGAGGGCACTAGAGGTCCCCCTGCCCACTGCCCCGCGGTGACCAAGGTCAAGTGTAATGCCCACGGGGTCATGGGCCTGAATCAGCCTGTCCGATTCCTCGGTGGAAGGGACACAAAGCAGAACTGGCTAAAGAAAGCTCCGGAACGGGGCCTGGGTGACAGCACCTGCCAGGGAGAGGGTCACACTGGCTTTCTCAGCAAAGGGCAGCTGGACCGTGAGACCAGGGGCCCCTCCTGGGTGAGGAGGGCGCAGATGCGAGATCTGAGACAGGACCCACTGTGGGTGCCTCTGGACACTCAGGGACAGGCCTGGCCATAAGCCCAGGTCCCGGAGACTCCCCAGATCTGGGTCCGAGTCTCTGCCTTCTCAGCTGAGCTTCTCTCTGTGCCTCAGTTTTCCCCTGGTTCACCCCACCAGGAGGATGGCTCTGAGGTCTGAGCTGGACAGTGCTTGCTGGGCACTGGCTGGCTAGCAGCTGCGGCGGCGGCTTACGGGGAGGGGGCTCTGGCAGGGCTAGTTCTTCGCCTGCCCTGGACCCCAGGAGCCTGAGCCCGTTGCTGCCCATCTGGCGGGGCGTGCTGGCTGGGCACTGGTCTGTCTTCCCGTCTGTCTGCCGTGAAGCTACAGCTAGCCAGACACAGCCGGCTCCAGCGCCGTCCCCCAGCACTCCTGCAGGCCGGGAGGCCGGGGATCTGGCCCCGCTCTGCAGCAGGGGGCCCCCGGGAAGGATGTTTGCTTTCCTGAGCTCAATCTCCCCAAACAGCAAAAGCGGGAGGGGTGTCCAGAAACCATTTTAGCACATTGTCACACCTTGGAGGTGGGGGAGGGGGGCACAGATGGGCCACGGGGCAGGAATCACGAGGAGTGGGCTCTCGGGTCAGCCACGCTGGCCCAGGATTGAGGCAGCACAGAGTTCGGGGACATGCCCCGAGCCTGCAGCCAGACCCGAGCCTGGCGCTACATGCCCCGCCAACACCACAGGCCGCAGTCCTACTGGCCTCTGGCACGGCACGGCCCTTGCCTTGAACCGCCAGCCTGGTTGGCACAGCTTGGAGTGAACTCCTGACCCTTGAGTACTACCTGGGAGGTTCTCCTCCTCCCCCCTCAGACAGAGTGGCCATTGGCGACCGATGGCCCTACTCAGGGCCCCACTGCCTGGAATGTTTTGGATTAACATTCCCCAGGCAGAAAGATGAGGCTTCTGAGATTCGTCCTGCCGAGATACGGCTGGGCACAGGTGTCCTCAAGTTCCACTGCCGGTCACGACCACTCCTTCTGCCCCAAGCACCCCCAAAGCCTTAGAGAGCAGAAGGCAGAAGCAGCTCTGGGTCTCAGGCCAGCCAGCCCGTCCACCCCCATCCCGGTCCTCCCTACTGCTCACCCCCACCTGCAGCCTCTCTGTGTTCATGATGGCCAGTGTCCCTGTATCACAGCTGCATCTGCCCGGCTTCGCCACCAGCCCTGGGACTCCATCTATGTGAGTATCTCCAGTCTTGGTGGTCTCCCCGGACCCTAAAGTTTGTATCTCATTAACATGAGAGTATCATGAGCCATGGGGCTGGAGCGATAGCACAGCGGGTAGGGTGTCTGTCTTGCACGCAGCTGATTCGGGTTCGATCCCTGGCATCCCATATGGTTCCCCGAGCACCACCAGGAGTAATTACTGAGTGCAGAGCAAGGAGTAACCCCTGAGCATTTGGGTGTGATCCAAAAAGCAAAAAAAGGAAAGAGAGAGAGAGAGAGAGAGAGAGAGAGAGAGAGAGAGAGAGTGTATCATGGGCCACAAACAACACGACCTTGATGAAAAGGGTTTTTTTGTTTTCTTTTGTTTTTGTTTCTTTGCAGCATACCTCCTGATGCTCAGGACTTACTCCTGGCTCTGCACTCAGAAATTACTCCTGGCGGTGCTCAGGGGACCCTATGGGATGGGGGATCGCACCTGAGTCAGTTGCATGCAAGGCAAATGCCCTATCCACTGTACTATGACTGCAGCCCCCCCAAAAGTGTATTTTTTGGGGGAGTAAGGTGGAGGGGTTTGGGCCATACTGGCTGCACTCTGGGGCACTCTTGGAGTTGCTTGCATGACCGTGGGGTACTAGGGATCCAACCTGAGATTCTAGCATGCACACTGCCCTTTAAGACATGCCTCCTGGCCCTGATATCAACTTGACCAGCACGAGTGCTGTGTGTATGTGTGTGTGTATGGGGGTGGGGGCGCAGTGCTCAATGCCATGGCTTTGCATACAGGGAGCCTGGGTTCTAACCCTGGCACCACATGGTCCCTGGAGCACCGCTGGGGAGTAGCCCTTAAGATCATCAGGTGTCCCCCAACGAGAACCAAGAGGGCATGAGTCGAGATCATTAAGCAGAAGGTCGGGTTGCAGAAAGGCTACGAGGCTTAAGGCACATGCCTTGCCTGCAGCCGACCAGGCTCCATCCCCAGCACCGCATATGGTCTTGCAAGTCCCAGCAGGAGGGATCCCTGAGTGCAGAGCCAGGGGTAAAGTCCTGAGCTGGGTCGGGTCCAAGACCAAGCAAAAAGTAAGAGTCCGCTGGCTGTGGGAGGGAAGTGATATGGAGAAGCCGCTAGGTGCAGGAATCTGAACTCTGCCGGGAGAATGCTCTCCTGGGGGCATGGGGGGGAGGGCGGGGGGGGGGGGGGGAAGCCTCATTCTCTGCTGCCTGAGAATCTCTTTCCACAGGACCGAGCATTCCCTCAAAATTAAATCTCTGGTTCTCTGCTCCCTAATGAAATTGATTTCTGCTTTGATATACAACAAAGCCTCATTTTATGATTTGGCTAGAGCTTGACCACATTACTCTGTGTGTGTGTGTGTGTGTGTGTGTGTGTGTGTGTGTGTGTATTTGTGTGTGTATGTGTGTTTCCAGCATGGCTGCAAGAAACTGGAATTCCCTTGAGTTACTTTGTATTGGAACAGATTTGCCTTCTATTTTTAATTTTTTTGTGTGTGTGAGGCAGCTTACTCCTGGCTCTGTGCTCAGGGATCACTCCCAGCAAGGCTCAGAGGACCATATGTGGTACTGAGGATTGAACCTGGGCCAGCTGTGTGCAAGGCAAGTGCCCTACCCACTGTGCTCTCTCTCTGGTCGACCAATTGCTTTTTTTAAGAGCACAACTTCCGCAGGAGTCAAAGGGGCAGCCCTCCTATCTTTCTAGGACAATTTTGGGGGGTGAAGATGATGGGTCTCATTCTCCTAAAAAGCCTTGAATATAATCTCAGGGCTAGGATGAAAGAGACGTTACTGGGGCCTGCTCGAGGCAATCGACGATTAACAGGATGATGAATGAATGAATGAAATGAAGATGGAGCACTGAGAGGCAGGGGAGAAGCGTTTTCCTAGCCTGAAGTGAAGTGGGTGACGGGGGAGTGGGGACCGGGTGCGGTTGTGCGGGAATGCCGTTCTCAGGCCTTGGTTGACTTTGCCAGCTTCACCTTCCTGTGTCACAACTCATACACGGCCCCAAGTTTGACTCGCGGCTCCTGGCATACTCTGACCAACTGGCTCAAATCCTCTTTCTGCCTCTGGATACTACTGACAGCGGGTTCGCTGGCACCGTGTGAACACACACCTCCCCACTGCGTCCACTTCTGGTGGGGAACACATCTTTATGGTCAGGGGAAATGATAGGCACAAGGTCTGGGGGTGGCGAGGGGCTGCAAAGGGCCCCCCAGACTGGGCTGGAAGAGCTTGGGGGGCCTCAGGCCTCTCAGATCCTGAGGGCAAAGAATGGGGGTTGGCCCAGGGCAATTGTTTCAACCTTTTTTTGTTTGTTTGTTTCGGGGTGCTCAGGAGCCATCTGGGATGTCAGGGACCAAACCCGGGATGTGAGGCAAGTACCCTACCCCCTGTATTTTTTTTTTTTTTTTGCCTTTTGGGTCACACCCAGTGACGCTCAGGGGTTACTCCTGGCTCTGCACTCAGGACTTACTTCTGGACAGTGCTTGGGGGACCACATGGGATGCTGGGGATCGAACCCAGGTTGGCTGCATGCAAGGCAAACACCCTACCTGCTGTGCTATGGCTCCGGCCCTGCCCCACTGTATTACTGCACCGTCCTTCAACCCTTTTCAATACCTGCAAAAGGGTGGCTGAACCCCACAATGGAGAGCCGGGGAGACAGCTCACAGGACGGAGCACATACTTTGCACGCAGGTGCGAACTCTGCCACGGGGTCCCAAGGGCCTGCCCGTGAGGAGCAAGTGAGTTCCCAACACGGATCTGTCCCCAACCTCTTTTCCCCCTTCTGAGGATGTGGAAAGACAGAGGCCCTCACTGTACCCGCGGCAGAAACCCAGAGCGCACCATGAGCAGGAGGCGAGAATATGAGTTGCAACAGGCAATCCGGTCACCCCGAGTGAGAGTGCCCCGGATATCAGAAGCAATGAGAAGGATCCCCAGAGACAGTCCAAGAGACGGAGTTGGGAGCAGAACCGGGTGGTCTCACATCACAGCCCGGAGTTGAGTTTCCTACTCTGCCTGGTTAAAAGCAAACCACAAGACCTAATTATCAGAGAGAGAGAGAGCACACCTAGAATACACAAGCTGACAGAGAGGACAGCCATCGGACACCCCTGGCCGCCTCCCCGCCTGGAGAAAGCTGGTCATTCACCTGGGCTTGGTGCCTCCCCAGCCATGTGTTGTGCGTACAACATTCTGGAAGCAGGGGTCGCTGGGAGCTGCCGTCAGTCACGTGCAGGCCTTGACCCCTGACCACTCACAGGGACTGAACGGGAACAGAACCTGCCTGTGGGGATGTTACAACTGGCAGGAAGGAGGCTGTCCCCAGCTGAGGCCAATGCCAAATGCTTCCAGCCAAGGCTGATTCCTGTTTCCTCCAGAGTTATTTACCTAGCTCTAAGGCAGAGTAAGACCACAAATGCTTTCCTGTGGTGATCTAAGTCTCCGCAAACAACCTCAGCTGCATTTGTACAGAGCTTTCACTTGCCCTGGTGGCAGAGGTGACCCCGGCAGGCGGAAGCCACAGGCGGGGTCCAGGCCTGTCCCCAAGCCTCGGGAACAATCTCCACCTGGCTGTCCCTCCCCACAAGGCCTACCTGCCTCTGGTCTGTCCCTCTGGCACCCCAAGTCCCAGATGGCTCTGGCAGCAGTATCGTTCCATCTGTCTTATTCGAGAAGAGTGACAGGAAGAATGCTATTTGGGCTTTGGAGAGATCACCTGGGGGCTTTGGGGGTGAGGGGTGCTGTGCCGGGGACATGGGCTGGTGTGTGGGTGCCAGCGTGACAGCAGAAGTCAGCAGGAAGTGGAAGCAGGTGGCTCAGATACTGGGGAACAGCTTGAGTGGCATGGCCAGGCCAGTGGCCGTCCTGGAGAGTGGGCTGAGTGGGCTGAGAGTGAAGAGGGACCCCCAAAGGGTCCAACCCTCCACCTCCTCCTCGCTGGGGTGGCCGGGATGACGCCAGCGCACACATCACCCTGGATAATTTAGCATAGGCCTGCATACCTGTGGGTGTAGGAGGCAGTGGTTCTTTTTTTTTTTTTTGTTAAAGCACTTTGGGTCACACCCAGAGATGCGCAGGGGTTACTCCTGGCTCTGCACTCAGGAATCACTCCTGGCGATGCTGGGGGGACCATATGGGATGCCCGGGGATCAAACCTGGGTTGGCCATGTGCAAGGGAAATGCCCTACCCACTATACTATCGCTCCAGCCTCAGGCAGTGGTTCTTATTCATTTCTTGGGCTGCATCCCGTGATGCTCAGGGATCACCCTGGTGGGACTTGGGGGACCAGGGGTTGAACCTAGGTCAGCAGCGTGCAAGGCAAGCCCCCTACCCTGTGTACTATTGCTCCAGAGGGCCCATGCCAGGGGCATCTGAGGCCACTGAGCCATTTTAAGGCTCTTGTCTTTGGGTTTGGGGTACGGTGAAAGAGGGAAGTGAGGTTGAAAGGTACAGTTTTCCTGAGTCTTCTGTTTTGCTGTGGTCTTGGGCCCACACCTGGCAGTGCTCAGGGGACCAGAGGTGGTTGGTGCCTGGGATCCAGCCCAGGCTGACCCACTGTCCTACCTTCTGTTTCTATTTTCAATTTATCTCCTGGCAAGCTCCCCGTGGCGTATGCAATATGCCCAAAACGGTAACAAGTCTCACAATGGAGACGTTACTGGTGCCTGCTCGAGCAAATTGATGAATAATGGGAGGACAGTGCTTCTGTGTTTTGGCTGCACCCTGCAATGATCGGGGGCTCCTCCTGACTCATGGTTCAGGGTCACTCCTGAGGGTGCTTGGGGGACTGGGAGGTGCTGGGGCTCAACTCTGGCACCCTTAGAGCATGTGCTTGGCCCTCCGAAGTCTCTCTCCGGCCTACCTTTCAACCTGAGGGGACTGGGGGTCACTGGGAATGGAGGAGAAGGCTCATCTTCCCTCCATCAGCTCCAGAGGACGTAGTCCTCCACATAACGAGGACAAAGTCACAGCCCACCGTGCTCCTCTACCCCGGCCCCCCACGAAGGATGACAGGAATCCAGGAGGTGGGCAGGCTTCACCCCCTCGCTGGGCCTCAGGCCCTCTGCCTGGAGCAGGGCACCGGGCCAGCTGACCTGAACAAGCCCTTCCCGCCCCCTGAACCTAGCGTGTACTCGCAGAGCGGATGCCCTGGCTGGTGACAAAAATGCTTCCCTGTGAGGTAACTGAGGAGACCCAACCACGGCCAAGTACCTGACTCACATCTGGAGTGAGTCACGTGCCAATACACACTCCACAAAGACCTGTGTCTCGTCACTGACAAAACTCAGGTGCCAATGGGGAAACCGAGTTTCAGAGAGCCCAGAGGCTGTCCGCCTGACCACCCTGCTCTGACACGGCAGAGGTGGGCATCCGGGGCCTGAAAGTGACCTGTCCCGGGGCAAAGGCATGAGTATCCATGCATGTGTATAGGCATGGGGTACATTAGAAACTTTTCTCTCGGGCCCGAGTGATAGCACAGCGGGTAGGGCGTTTGCCTTGCACGTGGCCGACCCGGGTTCAATCCCTGGCATCCCATAGGGTCCCCTGAGCACCACCAGGAGTAATTCCTGAGTGCAGAGCCAGGAGTAACCCCTGAGCATTTCTGGGAGTGACCCAAAAAGCAAAAAACAAAAAAACAAAAAACACCTTCTTTTCCCCTGGGCAATTCTAGGGGGGGGCCATTCCCACCCTCCCCCATCTCCATGCCAGTGTGGCCATCCCCCCCTCCCTCCCTGGCCCTCAGCAGCAGTGGCATGGTCGGGCAGCATGCAGCACTTCCCTGTGAGCCTGCAGGAGGAGGACTGGGGGCCCCAGGACCGTTCAGGTGGGTGGGGGCAGGGGGCTTGCCCACGGGAACAAGCTGTCATGGTGAAGCTCCGGAGCTGAACCGGCCAGGGGCGGCTCACACGATGGTGGGGGTCCCTGGGGCCAGGAGAAAGGCAGGCAGCCGGTCTGCGCCCCGCGCTCCCTTCCTGCTCCCCCACCCCGCAAACCGTCATTATTTCTTGCTCCTGGCTGTCAGCGCAACAAACTAAGATTAATCACTTGCCCGCCTGCTCAGACCCAGGCCAGCCTCCTGTTTGAAAACTCTCTCCTTCACCACTCTATAAATCAACGAGGGACGAGGAGCAAGAAAAACAACCTTAACTCAGTGCTCGTGCGCCCACCGAAGCCCGTCAGCGCGTCCCGCCCTGCCCTGCACCCACTACCTCCCAGGAGGGCCACAGGAAGGGGAGACTGGATGGGTGGGGATGTTCGGCACTGGATGTCCAGTGCAGGAACCAGGAGGCGCCGTGCAGCCAACAGAGGAGGACGCAGCGTCCCTCCCTGCCCCGGGAGAGATGGGGACCTTGGGCGGGGTGGGAGTATGTGCCAACCATCAGCCCTCAGCCTGGAAGCAAACCAAGGGGTCAAACTCCAAGGAGTCAAACTCCAAACTCTAGCTCCCTCCCCCTTGCCCCATCGTCCTGTGGCAGACACAGCCTGCATCCACCGCGCCTGGACCCTGCCTGGCACTGGGCCCCCTTGGCAAGTCCTAAAGGCTTCCGAACGGAGGGGCTTGGAAGACCATGGCACTCCGCTAGCAGCACCTAGCAGGTGAGATGGAGCCTGGATTCTACACTGGGGCTGTGTGATTGCTGTCCCCTCCTCGAGGAGGTGGGGAAGAGAGGGAGAGCTTTGGGGGCGCCAAGAACCAGCCTCTCCTCGCGGGGAAGCCTATCCCAGCGAGGTACCACTCGGCTCACCTTGGAGGGTCGCACTGTAGGCCATCCACAGGACACTCTTCCCACTGGACTTGGGATGGCCCAGTGCGTGGGGGTTTGGGGTCCCCTGGCTGGACTCCACATAGCTGAGCCTGACTCCTGCCTATCTGGTGGCAAACCTCCCGGCTCTGAGCCCCCTTCCCACGCCTAGTTGGGACATACATGCGTGCGCGCGCACACACACATACACACACTCTCTCTCTCTCTCTCTCTCTCTCTCTCTCTCTCTCTCTCTCTCTCTCTCTCTCTCTGCCGGAACTTGCAGAATCCCTTGGGACCCAAAGGAGCTTCTTCCCGGGACTTTCCAATCTTGGCCCTTACCGCTTTCCTCCTGGCTAGGAAACATCTATGGGGCGTGAGGTTCTCTTGCCAACCCTGCGCTTCCCTGGGGCTGGAGTGAGTGTGGCCCCAGGTGGGAGACAGGTGCTAGGGTCACTCCCAGAAGGGCTGGGGGTGGGGCGTCTTGCCTGCAAAGCAGGTGTTCCAGAGCTTGGAACCGCGGCCCCAGCAGTAGGATTCTTGTCCCCTTCCCATTTTCAGGGACCAGGCCCAGGGCCTCCTGCACGCAAGGCACATGCTCTCTTGGACAGCCCCCTCCCAGCTCCACCAGGAGGACGCCTGATGGATTTTCCGAGAAACACGGCAGCCTGAGGACACCTGGAAAGCTCTTCGTCCCGCGCCCCCTCTCGGAGCCTCTGTCTCTTTGCCCAGTACCAGGGACACACTCATCCGAGGGTGGTGGTTGGGTCCCAGGGGGCCGAGCTTAGACGCCAGCTGGGGCAGGCACCCCTCCAGCGGCGGGAGGAGTGCATGGGAGCGGGCGGGCCCCCCGCACTCACTTCAGGGAGAGGGAGTAGTCGTGCCTGCTGGTCTGGCTGTCCCGCACCAGGTAGCTGCACTCCTTGCACAGCCGCAGCAGGTTCTCGGCGTCTCCTCGGCTGATGGAGCCGTGATACCATCTGGGGAGAGAGGGCAGACCGTCAGGGCCCGCAGCCGGCCAGCACCCTGACATCAGGAGGTCCCGGGAGGGGGCAGAGAGAGACCCCGCCAGATGCCCGCATGGCCACCCGCTGAGTGACAGAGGGAACAAGCAGGCAGGGAGCACGGGGCTGGGCTGCGTGCCACCTGGGGGTGGTGGAGGGTGGGACGCAGTGCCCACTACAGAGAGGTGTCTGGTGTAGGGGCCCAGGCTGGCCAGGGGGCAAGTGCTGGGGCAGGGAGATGGGGGGTGGGAGGTGGGAGGTGGGGCAAGATGGGGGGGGTGGTCAGGATTCACTTTCCTGAGACATCAGCATGTGTGCCAAACTCCCGCATGCAGGGGGACCCCAGCATTGTGACCGGCATGGTCACAGCATGTGGCCCAGCGGGATGTACCCTCTAAGCTGTGGGCATTTCTCCCTGTATCACAGGTGGGGCAGGGATGAAGGGGAGGGGGCGAGATGTGGGGTCTGGAAGAGAAGCAGAGAGGGGCCAGATGGCGGGGCTGGAGCATGGTTGGGCTGCGGGCGGGGGGGTGGGGCACGGGCTGAAACAGCTCTCGCTCCACCTGTCTCTCTCAACTCCTGCAGAGGGGAGCACCCCTGGGGAGCTGCCACAGTTTCCCACAATCCCACTGGGAGCAGGTGGGCTCAAGTGACCCGCTGAGGAAGGCTGCCGGGGTGGCACCTGGGTACAAAAGGCCTGCTGACTGGAGCTGCTGGAGAAAGTGGGGCCAGAGGGCTGCCCCACCCGCGTGGCCCACCCCTGGCCAGGAGCAAGCCCTGAGCACAGCTGGGAGTCACGCAACACACCAATAAAGTAAAAGGCAGTGTGTGCATATGGGGGGGGGGGGGGCAGCAGGGTGTGGGGAGAGTGGGAGGGGAGCGTCACAGCTCTCCAGGGGCTGGGTGTCACTGGACACTGTTAAACAGACACCTATTATGTGTCAGGGTGGTGCTGGTCACTGAGGATGCAGGGGCCACCCAGACAAGCACCAGCTCTGACAGCTGAAACTCTCAAGGGGGGGCGGGAGCCGGAGGACAAGAGGGACCAAGGTCGTATATTGTCGTATATTGACACCAAAGATGCTTGCAACTAGGACGTGCTTGTGTGCAAGAGTGGCAGGAGCATGGAAGATGACCGGGTGTGTGTGTGGGGGGAGAGGTGTAGGGGTGTGTGTGTGTGTGTGTGTGTGTGCGCGCGCGCGCGGCGGGGGGAGGGGGGGTGGCAAGCATCTTTCCCCACGGTCCCAGGAAGGGAGGCTAGGGCTATGGGTCCCCAAGAGGATGTGTGGCCATGTGCTAAGATCTGGGGCAGCCCCTTGTAACTCAGCGCCCCCCGAGCTACGGGCATGAGGCGCACGTGTCTCCTCCTCTCTAGGGCACCACCAGCCCAGTGGAGGAGTGGGGGAGCCTCCGCTCAGGGCCACCTGGCTCTGCCCAAGAGGGGCTTTACCCCAACGTGCCTCTCGGGTGATGAGTCAGGGCCTCGGCGGGCCAGAATAATCCCCGGAGAGTCGGCAGCCAGACGAGAGGGGCGGCAGAGCCAGTCCCAACTGCCGAGAGTCTTGCTGGGCGGAGACAGGAAAGGAACGGGGAGTGGGAGGCCCTGGCGTCCCCATCCCCAGCGTCCCCTGCCAGGGTGGGAGGAGGGCGAGGGCTAGGCTAGCTGACCCCACAGACCATGGCCAGGGCAGGGCAGGGCAATCCAGGGGGCAGCTCCCAGGCCGCCGGGAGGCGCGTCCTTTGGGATCTTTGAAAAAAGTGGCGTTTGATGTTTGATGTGAAGCCAGCCCGGCCCGAGGTGCCCCCAGCAGGGTGGCGAGAACTGACCACCCCCACTCCCGCCAGCTGCGCATGTGCCCAGAGTGCGTGCTGGGGACGGCGGGCGTGGGGGCTGCAGCATGAGGTCACTCGGGAAGCCCAGCATCCTGCCCCGCCAGCAAGCGTTTCCTCCGGGCAGAGACCAGGATACCCCCCGGGTCCTGCTGCAGAGACTGGCCCCTGCAGGGCGGGGGAACTGAGGCTTCTGGCCTTGGAGGGTGCTGACAAGGTTCCAGGTGGGCAAAGGCAGAGAGGAGGGAGGAGAGAGAGAGAGTGGCACGCTTGGGGTCAGCCTTCGGGTGGTGGGCAGGGCTGCTGGTGGCCGCGGGAGGGGAAGGCTCAGGCCAGGCCAGTGGGTGAGGCTGCTGCTGATGCCACTGCGCATGCTGGCGTTGGGCCACCAATGCCCCCCGCCCCACCCCCTTCCCACTCTCCTGACTTACATTTGTTTCTCCAGTGGGACAGCGGGGTCCACTCTCTCTCCCAGGATCCCGCAGAACTCGGGGCTCCCGTGTTTGATGGGCTTGAAGCCCCCTCCAGGAGCTCGAAGCTGGCGCCGCCGATCCCGGGAAGGCGAGGGGGACTGACGCTTCTCGTTGCCGTTAAACTGGGCTGCAGGGGGGAGAGAGAGGGCGGGGGAGAGAGGGTTACCCAGGATCCACCCCAAGGGGTGCTGAGGAGTGCTGCACAGCACGGGGGCAGCCAAGTGCCCAGCTGGGAATGGATAGTTCCCCATGACCATGGCCTGAGAGACCAGGGCAGGGTCCTTCCCAGGGCTGGCTGTGTCTCAGAGGAGCTCTGCACGCTCTGCTCCCGGAGGAAGCCCCTGTAACCCCATACTAGGAGAGCAAGAGATGTGTGCAGATGCTTGGAGACTGAGGGGATGGAGGGGGGAGGTAGGAGTTCTGCACCCTGCACAGTTCTCAGGGGACAAAGCTGCTCCTCACTTGGTGCCTCTGGGCCAACCCTGCGGAGTTGGGGGCGGGGTGGGTCTCAGCTCCCTCTTTGCTAAGTGCTTCTAGAAGGCTCTCCGCACCGTACGCACCCTGGAGTATGGTCTGAGCTGCACACAGCATAGCGGGGTCCCCCCACCCAGGCTCCTTCCTCCCCAGTCCAAGCCTGAGGGGCTCTGGTCTCCCCTCGAGCTAAGGGCAACACCCTGACAGAAAATCCTGGACTGCCAGAGGGGTATGTACTGTGGGCACTGGTCAAAGCAGCAGGGTAGCACAGCTCAGACCTGAGCACCCCCTTTTCCTGGGTACCCCTGCACAGCCCAGGGCAATGGTGCAGAGATGGAGCTCGGGGTCCTAGCAAGGAGGGTAAGGGTGGAGTGTGGGTCACGGTACCCCACGCTGCTGACACAAAGGGGAAAGAGGGGAGTCAGCCTGTGGAAGTCACAGGGGACAGGTGACAGGCAAAGTCCAGTGCGAGTTTATTTCCTAGGGCAATAAGGTGTGTGTGTGTGTGTGTGTGTGTGCACACGCGCGTGCGCGGGGTGGGGGCTGGATGGAGGGCACCAGGGCCAGATCAGGGACACACGGTGGGCTGGCAAAGGACTTTGGCTTTATTCTCAGAGAAGTGAACAGTGACTCTCAAGTTTTGCTGGGGACAGTTTTGCCCAGGCACTTCTGAACATGATTATGAGGCTGGAGAGGAAGCCCAGGGGCAGATATCATGGGGACGCTCAGAGCCTTCTGCTCAATTTTTTTTGTCTTTTTGGGTCACACCTGGCGATGCTCATTACTTCTGGCAGTGCTCAGGGGACCATATGGGATGCTGGGGATCGAACCCGGGTTGGCTGCGTGCAAGGCAAATGCCCTAACCGCTGTGCTATCGCTGCAGTCCCCCTTCTGCTCGATTTTATCATGAACTACTCTTTAAAAACTACTCTTTAAAAAAAGAAAAAAAAAGCTATTTGATTACAAAATGAGGGGGGGATGGGTGGTCGTGTGAGCAGGGATAGGATAGCTCTTAAGGCGCTTGCCCCAAAGGTAACCGACCTGGGTTTCATCCCTGATGGTCCCCTGAGCAGAGGCAGGAGTGAGTCCTGAGCACTGCTGGGTGTGGCCCCAAAGCCAAGTCACAAAAGGAAAAAAAAAAAACACAGTAAAAAGAAAGGCGGAAGGTGGGTTAGCCCGTGGTGGAAGTCAGGCACAGCAGACATGGCACATGGTAGGGGTGGAGCTCGGTACGTGGCTGGCACCACATGTGGTGGTCAGCTTCTCTTCCTGATCCTGGCCTGGGGGGTTCACCATGACTCCCGCTCTGTGGACCCCACTTGTCCTTTCGGGAGCCTCTTCCAGGGAGAAGCCTCCTCTTACCTACCCTACCCTCAGACGACCTGGCTCTGCCAAGGGACTCTAGCTGCCAGTGAACCAGTCTGGCTCCCCATGCATGAGCTTCTACCCCCCACGCCCCGGGAGCAGAAGCTGCGCCCGCCCTTTGACCCCCACCTGCTCCCTCCCGCACATACCCCCAACAACACGGGCGCTCAGAGAGCGAGCAGAGAGACTTAATGAGCTGCTGTTCTGCGTTACTGGGAAAACTATCGGTTTTCGCACCAGATAAATTGGATAAAACCTAATAACGTCCTAGTCAACACCGTAATTCCCCACTGAATTAATTCATACATTCGCTTGCAAGCTTAATAATCTAGCCATATATTTTAGCAGGAACAGGTGGTGATGAATGACAGCCTTAATTAGGCAAATCACTTCACCTAAAAACACACAAACTCCAAGCACAGTGATTCAGTAGCACACAGGGGGAGGAAAAAATAAAAAACCAACCACACACACACACACACACACACGCACAAAACAGGTTAGGAACAAAAGCTCTAAACACAACTGCTTTCGTTCCTTCTAATTAAGTTTCTCTTTAATCTGCAATTGAAAATGGCAATTCTTTTAATTTAGTGATTTTTCTGTAGAGGATTAAAAAAAAAGCAAAAAAAAAAAAAAAAGCACAAGCCTGCAAAAGAAAATCTGCATTGAGGGAGGGGAAAATAAATCACTCCACCCCTGAGTCTGGTCCGAAAGAAAGAATCTCATTAATAGCCCCCGGCGATGACAGGTGGGGGCAGCCAGGCTTGGGGACTCGGTCTGGGCTGGGCCCAGTTCACCTGCCCTCGGGGAGAGGAGAATCCAGGACCTCCTGGTCGGATGCCAAGACCAGCCTCCACGAAGTACTCCAGAATCCCCCGTTTCAAGGAGACTTGCCTCCCTCTGGCTGAGAGGCCAAGACTGGGGGGACCCCGCCCCACTCTAACTTGTAGGTTTTATTATTTTTGTTATGGGGGCGGGGCTGGAGCGATAGCACAGCGGTCGGGCGTTTGCCTTGCATGCAGCTAACATGGCCGACCCGATTTCGATTCCTTCGCCCCTCTCGGAGAGCCCAGCAAGCTACAGCGAGTATCTCGCCCCCACGGCAGGGCCTGGCAAGCTCCCCGTGACGTATTCGATATGCCAAACACAGTAACAACAAAGTCTCCAATGGAGACGTTACTGGGCCCGCTCGAGCAAATCGACGAACAACGGGAGGACAGTGACAGTGACAGCTATTAGGGGGCGGGGTACTCGGTGGTCCCACACCCAGTGGTGCTCAGGAGCGACCCTGCACTTCTCACTCTGGACTCCTTATCCAGTCCATGATGCCAACTGGCCCCCGACTTCGATTCTTGTCGACATACGAGGCCCAAGATGCCACCCCTTACTGGGATGGGACGGGGAGAGATGAGGTTCCCTTTGGGGGTCTCTGAGGGGCTAGGGCAGGTCCGGGACTGGGGTGTCTGGGGCGAGGCTCACCCTACCCTGGAATCCTTCCCTACTGAGGACGGCAGGTGTCACTGTCCTCACTCTTCCGCCCCCTGCTCCCTCCTGCTCTGGTGGCTCCCCATCTCCAAGGCCAGCCCAGCCCTGGTACCAGTGCCCCTGCTCTTGCCCCTGGGGATGGCACAGTGGCATATGGTCCGCCTCTCAGAGCCTGGGGCCCCACGCCCCTCTCCCTGATCCGCCTGTGGGGTGGGGTGGGAATTTCTCTCCTCTTCCTCCTCCAGACACGGAGCTGAGGAAGTGTCGTGTCCACGCAGACGAAACCAACGTGTTCCCAGCTCCTGTCTGCCCGCTGGGCCTTGGCCATGCCAGCTCTCCCAGTGCCCACCTGACCTCCTGGATGTCTCTGCCCCCACACGACCCGCTGGGCTCCACATCCTCCCCACAGCGCAGGCCATGCTGGTTCCAAGTCCTCTTGAGCCCGGAGCCCTGTGTTCTAGCCATGCCCTCTACGGTCCCACCCCTCCTTGACTCCCCCGCCCACCCCATGATCCATGATCTCTGAGCTCCCCTGGCACGATATGCTGCTGGCCCTGAGGTGGTGTCCCTGGGAATGGTGAGGCCACAGTGGCTCAGCACCGTGGCTCGGCCGTGGGCTCTGGAGTCTGGAAGAGCCGGGTGTGGGGTCAGCCTCTGCCTTTGCTGGGCGATGCGGGGAAAGTCTCTAACTCTCTCTGAGCCGGCGCTGCCTTGTTGGCTGGCAGGGCGCTCAAACTGGAGTGGATGGAGGAGGCAGGTTAGTGGTGAAGCAGATGCTCTGCAGACAGGAGACCTGGGTTCAAACCCATGGCAACACACACACACACACACAACCCCTCTGGAGTCAGGAGACACACACACACACACCCTGGAGTCAGGACGGACACCCCTGCCCCGCCTCACACATGCAAGGCATCACTGCGCTGCATCTCTGGCTTGGATTATGGAGCTGGTGAGTGACAGGCGGCATGCAGGGGCCCAGCCTCGGAAAGGAGGGACTCTCCCCTCCCCCAGGAGAGCCCCTCTCCGTGGTCGGATGAGAATGGTTTCACGTCAGCATCCTCTCCGGGTTGCTGGTGCTTGAGGCCCTACTGCTGGGGCTTGAGCCCAAGGCCTCACACTCGACCGCCTCAACCCATCTTCTTCCCCCAGTGTCCACTGGAGTGCCAGACTACTTGGAAGCCTGGGAGGACAAGCCAGATTTTGTTCCCCTCCCCCCCTCCCCCCCCACCCTGGCCGGAGCAGGCCAGACCAGTGCTTGGAGCATGGCGGGTATCAGGACTAGCTCAACGAACAGATCAAAGAACCTGCATCTGCCTGTGGAGGAAGGACAGACTGGCCGGAAGGTAAGGTGGGTGGGGCAGCACTAGCTGCTGTGCCTGCCGGAGAGCCCGGGGGACCCCTGTCCTGGACACTCCTCTGTCCAGGAGGCCCTGGGTGGCCTCTCTTCACCTGGGGGTGCTGTGGGGTGCCTTGGCCTGGAGAAGGGGAGAGGGTTCATGGTCTGACCAACACCCTCCGAGGCATCCCAGGGAATAAATGGGGGGGGGCTGAGCAGAGTGACCAATGAACTCGGGGTTCAGAGACCTGGAGTCTTGGTTCCCCCTTGTGCTGGGCTGGGCTGAGAGCATGGGGTGGGCCACGCAGAGCAGCCTGTCCCTACTCTGGCTCCCCTGATGACCTTGTTTCCTTCCTGTCCTGTCCTATCACCTGACCCGCAGTCTCCTGCCGTGGCCCCAACTACGGGGTAGATGGGAGATGAACCCCAACAGGAGATGCCTAGGGATGTTATAGCCCCACAGTTCCGGGGCACCCCGTTTCTCGGAACTCACATGGGCGCGGCACCTAGCAGGGAGGTGCCGAGAAGTGAAGCCCCCCCCCCCCCCGCTGCTGCCCCCGAGGAAGGCAGAGGCTGCACCCACTTCCCCAGCTCACTTGAGTGGCAGAGTCTGGACCTGGCACCCGGCTGCTGGTGGCACGGCAAATATTTGGCCCATGCCCCCGGGCCCCGACAGAGGCCTCTGTGCTTGCTCGCACCTTGCAGCCATGCACAGGCCCTGGGGCGCTGCGGCTGGCCACACGCTGGAAGCGGGCCCCGAGAACAGAGGTCCCCATTGTGAGGGCAGATGGTGCCCGGCTACATTCAGGGAGGCTGCGAGGCTGGCGTCCAGCTGCGACCGAGGCCCCGGGAACATGGCCCGCACCAGGGCATTGTGCCTGGGCTGGGGATTGGGGGTCGGAGGTGGTGCCTGCACCAGGTGTAGGCTTATGCCCTCTTTCTCTGAAGCCCCCCCCACCCCCACAGAATGGGGGCATCCCTGCCAGGGGCAAACACCCTGCCCCGTGGCTGCTGCACGGCTTCAGGCCACGCCAGGAGAAAAATCCTGAAAAGAAGGACTCAGTACCCAAATGCTGAGGCCACAGCAGCTTCCGAATGTCTTCTGACTGCCTTCCTGGCTCACCAGGGCTGGCACACGGGCCGCTCAGCCTGACTCCACTCCTCAACCCCGTGAAGAGGCATGCGTTTCTCCCAATCGAATGGTTCCACACAATCCCTGACTGTCTGACTCCGAGGCCTGAGTGAGTTCACTGCAAATCCTGCCCACACGGTCCCTGTAAACCCTGGGATGGCGCGGGGAGGGCTCCCGTCATCCAGCACTTGCCTCCATGGGGCCCCTGTGGTTCCGCCACAAAACACTGTCCTCCCGTTGTTCATCGATTTGCTCGAGCGGGTCCAGTAATGTCTCCATTGTGAGACTTGTCACTGTGTTTGGCATATCAAATACACCATGGGGAGCTTGCCAGGCTTTGCTGTGCGGGCGAGTTACTCTCGGTAGCTGGCCGGGCTCTCCCAGAGGGGCGGGGGAATCGAACCTGGCTCGGCCGGGCTGGCTGCACGCAAGGCAAATGCCCTACCGCTGTGCTATCACTCTGCCACAAACAAACAAAAATTTAAAGCTCCTGTTAGTGGGCCAGAGCGATGGTACCGGGGTTAGGGTGCCATCTTGTCCACCCTGGTTTGATTCCCGGCAATACATATGATCCTCCCCCGAGCACGGCCAGGAATGAGTCCCCGAGAACGGAGCTAGGATTGGTCCCTTGAGCACTGCCAGGTGTGGCCCCAAGCCCCCAAAAAACGTGTTATTGTCGTCCTGGGTATCTATGAAAGGCAGTTTCTGGCTGGGGAGAAACTTAAAGGGCTGGAGCACCTGCCTTCCACGTCGGGTCCCAGGCTCCATGGAGACCCCCCCCCCCCCCCCCACCGCCGGGCCAGAGCACGTGAAAGCAGATTAGACCCGCGCTGCCCTCTGAGTGGAGCTGGGAGTGCAGCCCCCGCCCTCACCCCTGTTCCTAAGCACCGTGGAGTGTCCCCCTCCTGCCCCTCCCCCCCAAACAGCGATCGCTACAAACACAACTAACAGAAGCCAGCGACTCCGGGCACACGCGCCTGAGCCCAGATCTGCTGCCACCTTCCCTAGCCGAGGAGCCGGCAGCCTGCACCTGGCAACCGGTGCCTGGGGCTTGTACTCCTGCCCCTTCTGTGCCACCTGAACCTGCATGTCCCGGACACACTCACCCTCAGACATCCAAGGGAGCAGCCTGGAGAGGAACCGGGGGTACCCGCCTCTCCGGCCAGCAACCCACCCATAAAGCCCCAGCGCTGCTGCCTGCGGCCACGTCTCTCCACAGGGGTGAGAGGAGGCAACAAACCACCTGGCTGGCCATCAGGGGGCGCCCTGCCTCCAGGGCCACACCTGTGTCCCCACTCCCAGGGAGGCAGTGGGTCCCACGGGCAGTGACCCACGCACGCTCAGGGGCATCCTGAGGACCACCCTTGCCCTGGCCACTCCAGCAGGCAGACTGAGGCCGCCGCCCCGCAGGGTGCTGGCAGAGAGCGTGGAGTGTCCTGGGGGGAGCTCAGGTGGCCGGTCAGTTGGTCTCCTGAGCGGAAAGGGCTCCTTAGCGTTAGGGGCCGGGCACAGATCTAGGCGGGGGCCCGTGGGGGGACAAGGCCAAACCTCTGACCTCACTAGGCGTCACAATCTCTAGCCACAAGTAGCCCACAGACGCCCCCAGTGCCTGGCAAGTGCCACACTCACATCAGTGTATGTGTGTGTGTGTGGGGGGGGGGGGGTTCCTGGAGACAAAGGCATTTGAAGGAATACCTCTATCAATCTCATTAGCAAATGTATCAAGAATGTATCAAAACGATTAAACACTTGCTCCCCCCCTTCCCAGGTTACTAAATGAATTCATTTATATGTCAAACAGAAAACTCAACTGGAAAAACCTGTCCCTCCGTAACATATTAGCCCAGTTCTCTCCTTTAAACACGCCCCCCCCCCCACTCGCCCCCGCCCTCCTCGCTGCAGACCTGCTGTTCACACGTGTTAAACATTAATTACAACTGTTACTCATTACAGAGCAGAAAGCTCCCGGAACAAACACAATGGTGAATTTCCCCTCGCGCGGGGCCCAAAGCATGCTGGGAATGCCCTGCATGGGGGTGTGGAGAGGAGGGGGGTGCGCGGCAGGACGTCAGGGGAGCCGGGGAGGAGCGACACAGAGGAGGAGGAGGAGGGGGGCCAGGGGCAGTGGTGGCAGGGCTCAGGTTCCTGAGAGGCCTGGGGCACGGGGCCAGCCTGTGGGTTCTGCGCGGCCAGGAGGCTGAGCTTGGCACGAGGTGCGGCCGCGGCCCCATTCAGAGACCCCCCGCAGGTGAAAGGAAGATTCAGACGGGCCCCTGCCATCCCCGCGCCCGAGATGCCCTCGCGGAGCCCCGAGCAGAGTCATCAGCGGGATGCACGAGCCACACCTGCCGGGCTCTCACCTGAGGTGGGGGAGCCCATGCCGGTTGCGTAACTGGGCCTCGCTGGGCCCTCACTTCCTGTCCTGTCCTCCCCCTGCTCCACCCTGCCGGGGCTATTTCCAATCGGCCATCCGGGCTGGCTCAGCGATGACTCACGAAGTGTTTAGGAAATAGACGTGATCTGGGACCTTCCCTTCCTCCCTTTCTCTGCCCTTTTACCCTCTCTTGAAGCCGGCGGGAAGGTGTTAAAACTCCAGGGGGCGCCAGGCAAAAGGGGTGTGCCGCGCGGGCGCGCCTCTGGCGGGCCCACACGGATCAAAACTGAACACACGCTTGGGTGGCATGTGGCAGGAGCAGAGGCCAGGCCCGGCCTGGGGTGAGAGCGGGGAGGGGATGGTGGTGTCAGGGAGGACTTCCTGAAGGTGGTGTCAGGTTGTTCCCATTGCCCCCCCCATCCCGTCCCCCCAGGGAGCTCACTGGTAATGCCTGTTCTCATGCTTGGTACCCAGAACAGACTGACTCGAGAGCCCCAACAGCGCCAACCGGGCGTTTCACGTTTCCCTCGGGGGACTCAGACGCGTGCGCAGGACACGGGGCCTGATGCCACCCCCAGCACAGTAGGCGAGATGGGGCAGGCAGGGAGTGGGTAGCCCGCAGCCAGAGAGGGACTGAGGAAAGGGGCTGGCCTCGCCACCACACTCCTTCCGGCACAGACGGGTCCCCCGCGGCCTCTCACCGTGGCTTCACACGGAGCCGTTTTCACATCTAATGACCTGTCAACCCGGCACGCCTTCCCCGAGCATGGGTGACCTTTCAGGTCACTCAGAGCTAGCTCGCTTTCCCAGATCTTCACTGAGATTCTGGGCCACCGGGGCTGAGGCCACCCCGTTTCGTGGCTGGGGAAGGGAAAGCTGCCAGAGCTTTGCTGGGCTTCTCCCGGACAGGGGTAAGGAGGAGCCAGAGGCAGGTTTGGTGACAAGTTCTTTAGGATCACCTATGGAAGTTGCACACCCATAACCGGGGAGGGGTGAGGGGGACAGATTTTGGGGATGGGAAAGGAGAGGGGACAGAGCAGGTGGGGGCCTCGGGGTCCTTCTTACCGGCCAGGGCGGGGATGGTGACGCGGTTCCACTCCCAGGGCTGGTCGTACTCATCGGCAGGCCTGTCGTCGTCCTGGGGCAGCTTGCTCTCCCGCAGTCGGGGGCTGACAGTGCTCTCCGAGTCTGAGTCAACGCTGGGGGGGCCCGGCTCGTAGGGCGTGTCGTAGAGCTGGATGCCTCTGTGCTGGGACCGCACGCTCTCCTGCCGCTGGAACTCTGCGGGCAGAGGGGAGGAGGGCAGGGGTGGGACAGGCTGCAGCGTGGTGGGCTCCCATGCAGGGAGCTCGGAGCCACCAGCCGCTTCCTCCCTCTCGGAGCCCTGGACACGAGCCCTGGACACATCGCAGCCTGGACGGGCAGGGTTCAGTGGGTTGCACTGGGGGAGTGTGTGTGTGGGTGCGTGTGTGTGCGTGAGGGTGGGGGGCAGTTCCCTGTCCTCAGCGGCCATTTGTCCAGTCTCCTCACAGTCAGGGGGAATCCCGAGCAGCTCCAGACTCCCCCTTCCTGGCCGTGAGAGGCGAGGAGACTGGATAGATGCCCTCCACACCGGCGTTTCCCAGGGTAGCCTAAGGTGGGGGTCACAGCTGAAGAGCATGTCAGTGGGCGTGGGGGGGGGGCGCACATGAGACCAGGGGCGGGGCAAGGGGGGGCACTGCAGGAAGGAAACGTGGTAGGATGGTGGGGAGCAGGGGGTCGGGGGACAAGGCTTGAGAAGCTCTCGTGTCCATTCCATCTCAAGCCCAGTAAGGGGCCGGGCAGATGGAACGCATGCCTGGCCCCTGTGAGTCCCGGAGTTTCAACCCGGTTTTGATCCCTGGCATCCCATACGTCCCCCAAATACTACCAGGAGAAATTCCTGAGTGCAGAGCCAGGAGCAACCCCTGAGCATCACTGGGTATGAACCCCCCCAAAAAGAGAAAAAAGCAAACAAAATACCTCAAAGCCCAAAGAAGAAAGAACCCCCAAAATGAGGATTCTTTTAAGAAAAAAATCCACTTCCTTGGAGTGCAGGAGGAAACTGAGATCCTATTAGCTGAGAAAATGAGGCTCCCTTTTTTATGGGGGAGGAGAAGGAGAAGCGAAGAGTCAGGAAAGATAGGGCAAGTCGCTTTAAGGTAAATAATAATAATAATTAAAAGAAAACGTCACGTACTAGCCCCAAGTCTGTGAGTCACTCCCGAGCCAGGGGAAGGTGGATGGGGTCAGTCACGAAGGTCCCTGGCCGGAGCTGAGCCGGAAGCCTCCAGTCTTTGGAGAATGCCGTGGCCCGGGGAACCACTGGCCTCTCAGGCTTCCTCCCACGAGCCGGAGCAGCGAGCGGCCAGTGCACCCTCCACAGCACGCAGAAGGCCTTATACGAGCCCACGGGGCCTTACTGCCACACACGGGGGCATCTCCTGGACACCCCCCGCCCCCAAACTCTCCTGAGCACCCTGACCCTCTCACGGACCTCCAGTGTCTGTGGGTGGGGGTGGGTGAGTGATCAGGGAACGTCAGAAACTGCTGTTGCCCCCGGGCCCCTTCCAGCTCAGTGACACAAGCCCCCCACTGCCGCCAGCAGGCAGCTGGAGCCAGGCTGCCTGCTACAGTTTTGTGTCACACGGGAAGAGAGGGCGCTGCTCCGTGAAGCCGGCTTGGATGGAGAACTCTGAGGGGGGGAGGGGTAGGGAAGATAAGCTAAGAGACCCGAGGGGCGGCTTGGCCTGGGCACAGGACTGACTGCCCCTGCAGAAGCACCGACCCCTCTCACCAGAGAGGGCCCGCTGCTGGCGCGGGCCACGCAGGCAATCCCCGCGATCATTAGGACGCGCTTCCCTTGTGCTACACGACAAATTCAAGTTTTCATTAAGGCCCACCCGACAACAGGGAGCAGTTAAGTAAATTACGGCGCGCTAACTGGATGGAATATTAAGCGGCCATTAAAATGATAGATCTGCGGGAGTATGTGGCTACACGGAAAAGCGTGCATGAAATTAGGCGACGTTAAAGAAAGGAGAGCGCGAGGCTGGCTGTGGGTCGGAGGCGTGTCCTGGGGCTTTTCCAAACCAGCCACGGGCAATGAACACCACCGGGAAGGGAGTTCGACGTTTGCTCGGACCCTGAGGAACCTGTGGCCTCCCCCCCGCCCCCCCCCCTCCCGGCACTTTGCCCGTCGGATCTGTACACTGGGACAGCAGAGCCGCTGTTTGCACAAACAAATACACGTGACAACGGGCAGAAAAACCCGGTACAGACAAGGGAGCAGCTAAGGCGGGGAGGCAGAGGAAATGCTGCCTAATTATCTTGATAGCTGTTTTAAATAATGGATAAAGGATGCTAGTAAAGAAAAAAAATGTAATTAAGACAGGAACACGGTGAGATAGAAATGTTGGCAGGCTGGACGTAAAGGAATGGGGTGCTGAGGAGAGAGCTGCCTTTTCTGAGAAAATGCCTATTTAGGGAGCCTCTTCTCACCCGGGGGAGAGCCACCAGGGGCCCCAGGATGCTGACGCCTTCCCTTCCCGCTTGCCCAGGACAGTCCTGATCCCGTGGACCCCAAGGCCGTCCTCCCAACTATGCCTGCACCAAGACGGGTCCCAAGAGGGGCCGGGAGCCGCGTGAAGCCACGGGGGCTCTGGACGTGAGGGCAGAGACCTTGGGCGGGGAGGTGACCGGCTGGGGTGGGAGGCCTCTCGGGAGGGAAGCAGATGGGGTGGGCAGTGTGGCTGCTGCCTCCAGAGAAGCAAGTGGTGTGAGGAGAACCGTGGATGGAGAAGGCACGCGGAAGGACCAGGCACTCTGCAGAGGCAGAGAGTGCTGGAAGGGACCTGGGCACGTCCCGTGGGCTTGGGGGCGGGGGTGGCAAACCAGCACCCCCCCCACGTCCTCTCAACTCTCCTTTACTCCCTCACCCATTCTCGGCCTCGTTCTCCCCCACTAGCAAGCTCTAGTGCATTCTCTTGCTCTCTGTCACTCTCTCCCTGGCTCTCTCTCTGCTCCCCCCACCTCAGCCCCATCCGCCCCCAAAGCTCAGAGTTCACTGTGGGCTGAGCTCCCACAGCTACGTTTAGATTAGGTGCCGGTGTGCCCACGGGGACGTGGATTTAAGTATCATGATACCCGCCTCGCTACACTCATTCTTTAAAGAATACAATTATGGATAGCCTCAAACCTAAATGCCAAAACACAGATGGATATAAAACTAAACCAACAAAATGACTGACCGTGCTTTATGGCAAGTATCTCTCATTCATGAAGAATAAGAGCGTGGGGGCCGGAGCGATAGCACAGCGGGTAGGGCATTTGCCTTGCACACGGCTGACCATATGGTCCCCCGAGCACCGCCAGGAGTCATTCCCGAGTGCAGAGCCAGGAATAACCCCTGAGCATCGCTGGGTGTGACCCAAAAAGCAAAAAACAAAACAAAACAAAGAATAAGAGGGTGGGGGTTGGAGAGATAACAGAGGGGTGAAGTTGCTCACTTTGTCACTGCTGACCCTGGTTCGATCCTGGGCATGACACACGGCCCCCAGAGTCCTGCCAGGAGTACACCTCCCCCACCTCAAAATACAAAAGCAGGCAGGAGGAACCAAACCCCTTTCCACACCCACCCCCTTCTCCCTTCAGGCACTGAGCGAGGAAATGGGCAGGGATGTCCGATGCCCTCACCTCTCCCTGCCATGCCAGCACCCACTGACCATGCGGAGGGGAACCAGGGGGCCGTCAGGAGATATGGGCACAGGAGATATGGGGAGAGACTGGGGAGGGCCCTGAAACCAAGACCTGGGGTCAGGACACAGGATGGTGGAATTGGAGGGAAGGGGCCAGCAGACAGGCTTTGAGTGCAAGAGGAAGCAGATGAGGCCCAGGGGAGAGCCGGCGGGCCGGGCACACACAGGATGGACCCCCCATCCCCGCCCTGCCCGACAGGCTGGACGGGGCTTGCCAGAAACGATGGAGGTGGGTTGGCAGGCCTCACTACTCAAACCTGCCACCAACCCCGCTCACACCCGGGGTGGTGGAGCTCAGAAGTCAGGGCGGAGGGTCCACAGGGCCCTGCCCAGAGAGCCACCAGGATCCAGGTGCAGACAAAGGTACAGATGGGCCCAGAGACCAAGGCTGTACCTGCCATAAACCATGGCTGTGTGGTCACAGGTGCTGCCACCTGCAGACAGGCCTGAGCGGGAAGGTTCAGCGGGCGGCAAAGGGGTGGCAAACCCTAATGCCCCCCAACCCCATCCCTGACCAGCTGAAGCTGGAAACCAGCACAGCCGCACAGCCTCCTCACCACCGAGGGTTGGACACACAGCCCGCCTCGGAGAGAAGCAAATGAGGACGGAATGGGTTCCCCACATGCCACAATGGGTTCAATGTGCTCAGGGCACGGGCCCTGCTGCCAGACGCCAGCCCCCGACTCCTGCCCATCAGTGTCCACCGCTGAACCCACAACTCTGCTCTCGGATGTGGCCTAGGGCCACACCTCTCAGCCTGGAGCCATGGCCAAGACTGGCCTGTGTGCAAGGTAAAACCTCCAGCAAAGTTGCAGTGATGGGGGACATTTTATGGAAGTGGCAGGTGGGGTGGGGGTGAGGGGCCCGGGACCAGGTACAGATCTTCCTGCACCCTGGCCCCTCCACCTGCCCTTCCCGGACATTCCGACGTCTCTATCAGTCTCTCTTTTGCTTCTGTTCTGCAGGTGAACCAGCCAGGGCTTTTTCCCCCTGAATGACTGTGGAAGCAGCAGCAGGACCCCCTGGGTCCTGGGACGTGTATATGCACGCCTTGATCCAGGGGGACCTGGGGAGGGAGTGGGGACGAGGGGCCTGGATTCAGTCTGGGCTGACACAGGAAACGTACTCGTGTGCATGCACACACAAAGACACAAAGACAGACAGACAGACACACACACACATCCTCTTTTTTTTTTTTTTGCTTTTTGGGTCACACCCGGTGATGCTCAGGGGTTACTCCTGGCTCTGCACTCAGGAATTACCCCTGGCAGTGCTCGGGGGACCATATGGGGTGCTGGGAATCGAATCTGGGACGGCTGCGTGCAAAGCAAACGCCCTACCCGCCGTGCTATTGCTCCAGCCCCCACATATCCTCTTTAGAAGGCTTTGATTAGATGCTGACGACAGCCTGAGGGTTCCATCCTCCAAACAGAGAGGACCCCCATATTTGGAAGTGGAGAGAAGATATCAGGGGCACCTGTAAGAAGACCACAGTCCCGGGAATGGATCGAGAGTGCTATGGGTGAAGCATTTGCTCTGCATGTGGCCAACCCAGGTGTGATCCCTGGCATCCCATATCTTTCCCCCAACCCTGCCTGGAAGTGATTCCTGAACGGGGCCAGAAATAAGCCATGAGCATCACTGCCCCCCCCCCAACAAAAAAGAAAAAGAAGAAAAAAGAAAAATATGGTCCAGCGACAAAGCCCCTCTCTTGCCCTGCCTCCCCCTGCCCCTGCAGACCTGTGAGTGCTGCTCTGGGGATTGGATTGGGGGCACCTGTGCCCTCAAGGCTGGCTGAGAGGCGGGCACCTCTGCCAGGGCCCAGCAGGGGGAGTTTCTGTACTCTTAGGAAGGGCCATACTCCTGGAGGGGGCTGGACCGGCCGCCCCACGGGGGCATCTTCCAGTCTGCTGGGCTCAGCGGGGCTCGGCACGCAGAGGCCTTGGGCTGCACGCTAATGGGTAAACACCACGGGGGATGGGGCCCGGCTCCCCACAACTCCGGCTACACTTTCTCACGAACCTCAGGGAGACTGTCTTGGGGGAAGGAAAACGGCCCCCGCCCCGCCATCCCCCAACCCCCGCCCCAGGCCTTCTGCCACCCGGCCAGCAGCAGGGAACATGCTGCTTGGACCAAAGGCTTGATAGTCAGCCATCCATCAGGCTGCGGGGCGGGGGGCTCTTGGCTGAGAGCATCCCCAACCCCGCGGGGGGGTGGGGGTGCGCTAAGTGCTAAGTGCTTTCAGTCTCAGTCTCACCACCGCGGAGCTCCTCGGGGCTGAGTCATATGGCCACACGCCGAGGGGGTAGTACAAGGGGCAGCCCGGCCCGTGCTCACCTACTTGCTCTGCTTTTTTTTTTTCCTGCTTCTGTGTTTGTTTCAGGGCCACACCCTGAGATGTTCAGGGGTTCCTCGGGGCTCTGCACTCAGGGATCACTCCTGGTGGTGCTCAGGGACCACACAGAATGTCAGGAATCAAAGCCAGGCGAGCCCCAGGTCAGGCAAATGCCCTCCCCACTGTCTGATTGCTCCAGCCCCTTGCCCTGCTTTCCTTATTTATAGGCGTCCCAGCCAGGGACACGGGGAGCGGGGGTTTTCACTGCTCAGGTCTGGGAGGAGGGACCCTAGCAGGGGCTCGAGGGGCCAAGGGGAGCAGGGAACTGAGCTGGCCTTGTGCATCCCAGGCATGTCTTCTACGGCTTGGAGCCGCACCCCAGGGTGCTTCCTAGCCATGTATTGCTGGGGATTGGACCTGGGTGGGGCCCCCACATACAAAGGCCTGAGTTTCCAGCCCTTGGAGGGACCCAGCCAGGTCCCCGCTCTAGAGCCGCCTTTGTACCACTGTCGGAGCCACGTCCCCGCTCTGGCTCATGAGCCAGGGTAGCTGGGGTCACCGAGGGCTTCCTCTGCAGCCCCAGGGGTTAGGGGAAGCAGCCTCGGCGAGAATGGAGAAGGCCGGGCAGCCTGGGACAAAAGCTCGGGGTGCCATCACCCCGAGACGGAGGCTACCGGGCCAGCGAATCCAGCGCATTCCGTATCTTCCCGGGGCAGCCCGCCCAGCCGCCCACACGGCTGACCCCCGCCTGAACAGGGTGCGGGCCGCCAGCCTCCCTCTCCAGGGCACAGCCCTTCCTGTCCCTGGGACCTCGCGGCACCTCATGCCACACACCACGTCTGTTGTCCATCGGTCACACCTTCACCTGTCCCCACTGGGCTTGCTCACGGGGTCACCGTCCTGTACCAAGGCGAGTTCTTGGCTTAACGCCCAGTGCAGCTGCCCGGCCGGAAGAGCCTGGCCTTGGAAATGCTTCAGGAGAGCAGCTAATCTCCCCCAGGCCCGCCCCCACCCGCTGCCCAGGGCAGGTGTGTCCCCGGCCCTGGGCCTTCTGCCCACCCATTGGCTACGCAAGCCTGGCCAGCTGCCCCACCCATCAGGGACACCACACCTTGCACAGGGTGTGTGTGTGGGGGGGGAGAGCAGGGGAGAACTTGGTGATCTTGGAGGCCTTTCAGCTCCGGGGTGCCCCTGACTGGTTGTGGGAGGCCGGGCTGCCCAGCACCAATGTGTGAGGAAGGAGACTTAAGAAAGGGGGTTGAGAGGCTGGAGCAATAGCACCGCGGGTAGGGCGTTTTCCTTACACGCAGCTGACCTGGGTTCGGTTCCCAGTATCCCATCTGGTCCCCCAAGCACCGCCAGGAGTGATTCCTGAGAGCAGAGCCAGCAGTAACCCCTGAGCATTGGCTGGGTGTGACCCAAAAAGCAAAAGAAAAAAGAAAGGGGGGGCTGGTGTGACCCTCTCTGGTGGAGTTAGTTGCAACCTTCCATTCAACACTGCCCAAATCTGACCACACACACACGCAACAAGACCCTGACACACGGGTCAGGGGTGGGGCTTCTATTTGGGGGCCACGGCAAGCAACTCAATGAATCATGGGGTGCTGAGCACCGAACCCGGGATGGCCACATGCAAAAGCATCTCCTTGGCTGCTGAAATGTACCCTTTGGGGATGTGAGGGAGGGGGAGTGGAAGTCTGGTTCTCGGGGCTTCCTTTTGGTTCTATACTCGGGGATCACTCCCGGAAGGGTTCTGGAGATCATTTATATGCAGTGCTCAAGGCAAGGGCCTTAAATCCTAAGACCTACCTTTCGAGCAGTATGCCAATAAAGCGGATTGAAGAAATAGCTAAGAGGACGAAATAGCGGATTAAAGAAATAGCTAAGAGGACGAAGAACCTCCGGCTCCGGGCACATCTCTTTGATTCCACTGTTCTTCCTGCATTAACATACGCCTCAGAGACCTGGGCCCTACGCAAACAGGATGAGAACGCTATTCGAGTCTCCCAAAGAGGAATTGAAAGAGCTATGCTTGGAATATCACGTTTCACTCAAATGAGAGAAAGAATCCGGAGTTCCGACATCCGTCGACGATCAAGAATCAGGGACACTGTCTCATTTGCCAAGGTGTCAAAAATCAGATGGGCTGGTCACGTAATGAGGTTTAAAGACGACCGCTGGACTAGAGCTGTTACTGACTGGATACCATGGGATGTCAAAAGACCGCGTGGCCGCCCACCTACCAGATGGTCAGACTTCTTCAAGATCATGAACGATCGGTTTGAGGCCCTTCATGTTCCCAGAGCGAACAGATGCCATTGGGTTACACTAGCACGCGACAGGGACAAATGGAGACGTTATTGGCGCCCGCTCGAGCAAATCGACGACTAACGGGAAGTTAAGTGATTAAGTGTGATTAAGCCCTCGCTCCTTCTGCCCACAGAACGGAAGGCCCATAGAGAGCAAGTATGGACCCAGAGAAGGGAGAGACAGAGCACCACAAAAAGGCTCCTGCTTTGCAGCCTGGCCCCCTCGTTGGAATCTCTACCACAAATGTCAAAGATGCTTTGATCTCATTGGATGACTGTGGAGGCCTCTGGGCCCTGAGGACCACCAGGGGTCATTCTGGAGCACAGAGCCAGAAACAGCTCCTGGGCATTATTGGGTGTGCCCCCCCCATCACCCACACCTCCGCACACCCACCCACCCACACACATCCACACTAACTCATCCAAACTTACTCACACACTCACACCTACCCACCCGCCCACACCTACTCACACCCTCCCACCCACACACATCCACACTAACTCATCCAAACTCACACCCACCCACCCATACCTACTCACAACCTCCCATCCACATCTACTCACACCCTCCCACCTACCTCCCCCCAACTCACAACCCCACCCCCACTCACTCAGGGACCTTTTCCCTAGTCTTCCTCCCCTCAAATTTGACCGGAAATGCTGTGCTCCCTGGTCTCCAGCGTGGAGTCAAACCAGTAGTCCCCTGGGGCCTGCAGAGGCCCTTTGGCCTCAGACTGGGCTCTCTTGCGCTCTCCAGCTTGCGAGCCTCTCAGGTCAGCTGAGCCCATTCCTCCTAGGGAACCGCGTTGTGGTTTGGAGAGAGAGCGGGTGTGTGCTGCGTCTAAGGCCCAGGCTCCGTCCCTGCCAACAAGGACTCCTGACTGCCACACTGGGAGTAGGAGCCCCCAAGCACCCAAAGATTGCCTCTCCCCACAACAAAACAAAACAAAACAAAAATATTCTCATTCGTCGTGGCTCAGTTGCTGTGGCAAAGCCTGGTTGAGCCCTGCTGCAAATCCTGAAGCATCCTTCCCCACCCATGGGCCTCTCGGGGGTTGGGGGGCTCTGTGGGGCTACTTCCCCCTTCCTTTTGTCTCCAGAGTGGGCTGGGATTGTGGAGCGACCCATTTATCACACTCCAGAGAGGGGCTACCAAAGTTCTTTGCTTTTCTTTCCAAGACTTTCTTGGAGATGTGGAGGTGCGTGGAAGGGGCCACCAGAGCTATGCCCAGCAGTGCCAGGGAGCAAATCCGGGGTCCTGTGAGTGCCATGCAGGAGCCCCAGCCCTTTGAGTGGGCTGCTCAGTCTGGGGACTGCCTGAGCCTGCAGAAGCATGAGCACAGCCCTGCCTCTGCTCCCTGAGAGGCACCCGCAACCCCCATCCCAACACCCCCCCCCCCCATCGACTCAGGAGACCCAACCAGAGCAGTCATCTGGAGATGGGGGTTGCTCACTGGTGACCCCCTAGGACCCGTGAGCCAGCAACCAACCAAGGGCCAACTCACACTTGGCCTCAAAGGCCCAGCAGCCGGGCCCCGAATTCTAAGGAACCCTTTGGGCCCACAAGCCCCCACCTTTGGTAGGTCCTGATGGGATTCTGGCTCTGGTGGGCTGCCCCAGCTCAGAAACCCAATAAAGCCCCCCGTGAGGAGTCAGCACGGTTCTCTACTGTGGACCCTGCAGGTCTGCCAGGGCCCTGAATGATTTCTGTGCCCGTCTTTCCCGTAACAGCCACTGCAGATGACACCCTCCACTGCAAATGCCGCGACCTTCGTCTGGAAGGAAACATCTGGACAATGAAGGTGTTCAGGCTGGAAAACAGCTCCTCCTCCTCGGGGCCTGAGGAAAACATCGTAGAGACTGGGAGAGCTTCTACCATGTTCTCGCCATCTGCACGCTCAAGACAGCTCCCACCCCTCCTCCCCTAGCACCCTCGGGACCATCTTGGCTTCTGAAGGCCAAGTTCAAGCCCATCAGAATTTAGAGGCGGTTCCCCCGTGATTTACATCCCAGAACCCAGCTCCACCAATGTCCTGAATACACCGGGCTGAGAGAACACCCCCCCCCCATTTGTTTGAAAACAAACAAAAGACTATGTTCACCACATCTGTCTAGTCGAGGAAGGGAGCATACTTTGGGGGATCAAATGGGCGGATCTCACCAAGCTTAAAGATGGAGGGAGGGCCTGGTCAGTTTCCACTGAGAAAAACCCAGTCCACAGAAACCCCCAGAGCCAACTGCAGAAATCAAGGTATGTGACTGTTTGGGACAGTCCGGAAACAACAACAACAACAACAACAACAACAACAAAAACCAGTTCACAGCGAATGGCTGGAGAATGACTGACTGCAAGAATACAGGCCCCGTCAGAGAATCACTCCTGGGTCGACCCCCGATGAGACTTATGACGCAGAGTGCTGTTTAAAAGCCCAGCCTTGGGGCTGGAGCCATAGCACAGCGGGTAGGGCATTTGCCTTGCATGCTGATGACCTGGGTTCGATTCCCAGCATCCCATATGGTCCCCCAAGCACTGCCAGAGTAATTCCTGAGTGCATGAGCCAGGAGTAACTCCTGTGCATCGCTGGGTGTGACCCCCCCCCCCAAAATAAAAGTAAAATAAAAAGCCTGGCCTTGACGGAGGGGAAACGTGTGTGGACAGGCAGAGATGTGTATATTTTGGGAAGTGAATTAACAAGGGCTAAGGGAGTACCCAGTATACTGCATGATGCGAGCGCAGAAAAACAGCAGGTGAAGCACTTACTTTGCATATGGCTGGCAGTGATTGATCTGGGTTCAAATCCCCAATACCACCTGCGGTCCCCCCCACACTGCCAGGGGTCACTCCTGAGCTGGGAATAACCCCTGAATATCTGGTGGGGGTCCCTTCCTGCAGTGGGCGATGTGGTGCCAGGCTAGAGCCCGGTTGTTCAACATGGACTTTTCTTACTCAGAGCACAGGAAATGCGAGCCCAAGAACTGGAGATGCTCAGGGTTTCCTCCTGGCTCTGTGCTCAGGGATCACTCCTGCTGGGGCCGAGGAGAACATATGAGATGCCCAGGACTGAACTTGGGTGGCTGCGTCCAAGGCAAGTGCCTTCCAAGGCCAGTGTGCTCATGGTTCTGGATCCTCGAAGTGTCAAGGGGTGTTGTGCATGGGTGTGGCGCCCGACTCCACCCCCCCCCCCCCCTCCACAGCAGCATTGATCCTCATGGCTGTACTGCTGGGGGGTCTGCTCTGAGCCCTGTGCTCGGCGGAGAGTCTCCCCTGTATCCGGCACAGAAGAGGAAACTGAGGCTGGGACGGGATGGGCAGAGAACCAGTGTGGCTCAGAGGAGGGGTGGGCCAACTCTTGCCTTCTGCTTCACACTCTGCAGGAACAGATACCAGAGTTCCTGCATCTTCCCAAGCCGCCTCCACTTCGTCTCATTGTTCCGCAGTAGCAGTCCCGGAGTCACAAGGAAATGATATCTTTGAAGTGAATTCTCAGATGTACATTTTAATTGGAACATGGCCCCAGATATGCCCCTGGTCATCCTTGGATGAAGTACTTGACTCTTGGGATTGAAGCCAGAAGTAGGGCGCTTGCCATGCACGCAGATGACCTGGGTTTGATCCCCCCGCTGCCCCCATACAGACCCCTGAGCCCGCCAGGAGTGATTCCTGAGCGCAGGAGGCCTGAGGACCACCCAGTGTGATTTCTAATGCTGTTTCCCCTTTCAACCAATATATATTTAAAAAAAAAATTTTTTTTTAAATTGCACTGTAGGGGCTGGAGCAATAGCACAGCAGGTAGGGCATTTGCCTTGCACACGGCTTCGATTCCCAGCATCCCATATGGTCCCCTGAGCACCACCAGGAGTAACTCCTGAGTGCAGAGCCAGGAGAACCCCTGTGCATCGCTGGGTGTGACCCAAAAGGCAAAAAAAAAAAATTGCACTGTAGTTTAGGTCACATGGTTACCATAGTGTAAACACGGTTTTGATGCACCACGAGAGTGGACAGGACATCCTGCCGCTGTCCCTGTGCCTCTTTTACCGTGCCACACCCTTCTTGGTAATCCGAGTTTTGCAATCCAAAGCCAAGGGTTTGCTATCCTTCAGTGCTGTCTTGTCCCTTGCTTTGTTTCTCTATATACCTCAGATGAGTAAGACCATCGGAGACTAGTCCTCCCCAACTTACCTTCACTTAACACAATGCCTTCTAGTTCCACCCAAGATGCAGTCAACTGTGGCGTGGTTTCAACTCTGCTTACGACTGCACTGGATTCCACTATGTAAGTGCATCACAGCCCCTTTAGCTGTCCATCCCTCACTGGACACGGGGTAGTTCCCACATCCTGGTGACTGTACTCAGGGCTGCAGCGAACACAGGGGTACGTGGATCTTTTAGAACTAACGCTTTGGTGTTCTTGGGAGAGAGGCCAAGCAGAGAATGAAACTGCTGGGCTATAACTTCCATATCCTAAGAGTTCTGAGAAGTCCCCATACTGTTTCCCACAAACAGTACTGGATCTGGGGTCGAAGAGTTAAAGCTCTTCAACCCCACACTGGCTGCATGTGGCCACTCCCAATTTGATCCCTGAAACTGCATATGGCCTCATAAACACTGCCAAGAGTAATCCTTGAGCGCACAGCCAGGATTAAGGCCTGAGCACCACTAGTTATGGAACTATTCATTCCTTACTCCCTCCCCTCACTCCCCAATCCTGCCCAGACACTAGACTAGGCATTATTCCTGCCAACAGGCAATAACGAGGGACCTTTCCCACCCCATCCCTGCCAACACTAGTTGTTTACAATCTTTAAGATACATGCCATTCTCACTAGTGTGAGACAATATCTCAGATTTTTGTTTGTATTTCTCTGAAAGTAAGTGACATTGAACATTATTTCGTGGAGGTGCTTGATTTGTTAAAGATGCATAACGTTACAAGTCTTGGCACCTCGGTGAATGTATGCCCCCACAATACAGCCACGAGGCATGGCCTAATCACTCTTGGAGACACAGGTTTCACAGGAAAGGTCCCTCCCTGGGAGAGTTCCCAGGAGCTTATTATCCTTTCCTTTCAGTTGTTTCCCATCAACTGAACAAAGTTGATTCCCATCAACCAACAAAGACCAGCAAGTCGTGAAGCAAAAATCAGCCCTCAGCTGATGAGAGCCAACAGGCTCACTCTGGAACAGGGTCCTGTAGACCCTGGAGGTGGATGAGGCTACCTCCTGAAGGGCAGTTCTCTGTTGTCCGATTGGAGAATTTTCAGAAGCAGAACCAGTTCGCACCCACAGGACTGGCAAGGGATTTTGACACGGGAATGAGCCGGGAGAGGGAATCCACGCCTGAGCAGTTGGGGGAATGCCAGAGCCCAGCCAGTCTTCATTTGCTTGTTCTGCCCAGCCGGACAGTCCCCCTTGTTGGCTTGTGGGGAGACACGGGTTCCCATCGAACCCGGCCTTGCTCTGGAGAAGTTCAGTCTTCTCGGGGGTGCTCCTTAGTCAGCATCTGCTCGGGTACCACTTGGCTAAGAGGTGCACATTCCAGCAGAGAGAACATGGGGCGTCTCCACCGGCGGGGGCTGCCTCCCTCACAGTGCTTTACCTACTGTTGGCCAGAGGCCATGGCCTGTGACCCCACATTTTAGACGCTTCGTCACCACACAGAGGGGAGAGCAGCCAGCACGACATGGACCACATGAGTAACAGCAGAGTGGTATGTGGAGGGGTCTGTGAAGGCCTGTGAGGCAGCATTAAATGCTCAGGTACCAGAGACAGAAATTGGGCCTGTGTGTATGTGTGCACCTGTGCGCGCGCGTGTGTGTGTGTGTGTGTGAGAGCAAGAGAGAGCACGTGCATGTGTGTCTGTGTGCAAGTGTGCATGTGTGAGTGAATGTATGTGTGAGTGTATGTACAGGTGAGTGTAAGTATATGTGCGTGTGAGTATAAATGAGTGTGAGTATTTATTTATACCTGAGTATTTATATGTGAGTGTGTGCGACTATGTGCATGAGTGTATGTGTGTGAATGTGTTTGAATATGTGAGAGAGAAAGCAAGCATGTGTGTCTATGTGTGTGAGGTGTATGCATACATGAATGTATGTGCATGTGTGAGTATATGTACATGAGTGCATGACTGTGTGTGTGTGTGTGTGTGTGTGTGACTGCGAATGTGTGTGCTCATGAGTTTGTGTGCTCCGTCACACAGACACGTGTATGCACGCATGACGGCAGCACTCTGGCAGGCTGACGGTGCAGGCTCCCTCTAAGGCATCCCTGCCCCCCCGCATCCCAGCTGGGACTCACGTCCACAGGTTGTCCCTAGGCAGGGTGGTGGGGGGGACAAAAGGGGGGTGGGCTCCAGGGGTCAGCAGCACTTATCAGGCATGTAGGCGTTAAGTGTCTGTGCCGGGGGAGCACAGGGTGAGTGACAGGAGAGAAGATTTGAATGAAATGAGTGGTGGCCCATGGTACAAGCAGGGCCAGGCACTTGCTGAAGCCGCCTTTTTTTTTGTCTTGCAGGAATGAGATGAAGCTTTGTGCTTGCTTTTCGGATTAAGGCCTGTGATGTAGTGAATGAAAACCACGGGAGGAGGAGAGGGGGAGGAGGGAAAAGGAGGAAGCCCACTGGTATGTGTTCTGTGTTAAGTCAGGAGAAAAAGGAATTCTCAGGAAAAAAAAAAAAAAACAAGACCGGCTAAAAATAAGGCAGTTCCAACATACGTGCTAGACTGAAAACATAACCCAGCCACACAGGGAAGCCAAAGTGGGTCGAGAGAGAAAACAGCAAATTCCCACCTAAAAATAACCGGGCGTGTTCACGCGGGGAGGTCTGCCGGGAGCCGAGCCCCGAGCGCGGTCTCGCCTGGTGGGGCTGGTGGATTCGGCTGGAATGCGGGTCCTCTTCCAACCATGAGAGGCCTGACATCAGCCCCCAGAGCATTCCTCCCTGATGGCTCAGAGGCTCGGGGCGCGCGGGACGTGGGTCTGGAGGGGAGCCCGGGCTCCTGCTCGCTCGGGGCCGACAGACCCTGGGCAGGCATGTCCGGCCTGGCAGCTGCCGGCTCTGTCAAGTGACCCAGAGGTCTCGCTTGCTCTTGACTTGTACACATCGTCCTGACCCTGGGCTCCACTCTTCACTTGTACACTGCTCGGGAGCCATAGCAGACCAGTGGCACAGGCGAGTGGATCAAGGTGAGCGCTTGACCCTCAGCCAGGGGGCCATGGAGCGTCCTTCTACTTCCCTGGACCTCCCTGCTAAAACGACCCAGCCTCAAGGAGAGACAGACAGATGCCACTTCCTGTGCAAGTCAGCGCCTGCTCTTCTGGCCCATCTCATGCTCGGGTAGGTAGCGCGCGCCCCCCATCTCCTGGCAAATCAAGGCAGGGAGCACGGTGAGCCTCCCGCTCCACCAGACAGCGCTGGGCTTCCATCCCCAGCCCTCTGAGAGCGTGCGGGTGCCTCCAGGCCCTCGGGAGATGTGGGTTCAAGCCCCAGCGTCACCTCGGCATCCTGTGCAGTGGAGCGGAGAGAATACAAGCATCAACCTTGCAAGACTGAGAAAACAGAGCCGGACAAAGGACATAACCGAGCCTCGTAAACCGCCAGGTCCTACGCAGATGCCACAGCTCAGAGCGGGCACCCTGGCGTGTGCACCGAGTGCTGTGGCCTCCTCCCAGGGAGGTCCCCACGACTTGTTGCTGTCCACTGGGAGAGGAGCCTCATCGCACCACGCTCTGGTAAGTAGAGGCCAGGGACACTTCCCCTCTCCGAGGCTGCACAGACAAAGGCCGGCTTTTTTTTTTTAATATGTCCATCTTTTAATCCATTTCAATATATGGCAAAATTTGAAACACACACATACAAAAACATGTACACAAATATTTATAGAAATTGTTCTTGCAATATCTAGAGATAGAAGACGTCATGGGTGATGAATTTTATACAGTGAAATATTACTCAGCAATAAAACGGAATGAAGTATTGAAACATGCTATAAAAACATGCTCAAGAACAGTAAGCTAAGCAAAAACAAAACCAGTCATAAAGTACCACATATTCTATGACTCAGTTATATGAAATGTCCACAACTAGCACATCTATAGAAAGAAAGTAAACTAGTGGTCCCCACGGCTGAGGGGGAAGGAAAGAGGATGGAATGGGAATCACTGCTAATGGATATAGGGTTTCTGTCTGAAATGATGTGAATGTTTTGGGCTGGATACACAACAACTCCAGGCTTTCCCTCAGCTCTTTTGCCCCCCACAGGCCCCGCGGGAAGGGCCCTAAGCCTGGGACAGGGAGCAGGCAGACCCCTCTGTGCGCTGCACCTAACACCCCACAAAGCAGACACACTGGGGGCGCAGAAGGAGCCTGGCTGGAGGGGAGCAGGGCCCCAAGGTGTTGAGGGTGCAGCTGTGTGGGAAAGTGCCTGCCTGAGACCCGGGTTCGATCCCTCGCACCAGACACAAAATACATGCAGCGTACGTGTACACACACACACACACACACACATGATTACTCATACCCCCTGCACATACACAAACACATATGATCACTCACACACATATACACGCAACATGCACGCAAATACACATATGCACGTACACATAATCACACCAAACATATACTTGTGTGCACACACACACGATTTACTCACACCCACACATTCACACACGTGCATACATATACACACATGCATGTACATATAATCACACCCCCCACATATATGCATGCGTGCACACACACAACCCCACACATCTAAGTACAAACATGCATTCATGATCACTCACACATATACATACGTGGGAGCACGCACCCGATAACACACACACACACACACACACACACACACACACACACACACACCCCATCACTCACACATACCCACGCGAGAGCACATCATATGCCGGCGCTTGGCTGTTCTCCACAGGCTGGGAACCTACAGGAACTGATATGGAATGACAGCTGAGCTGGGGCTGCCAGACAAGCCTCCTCACTCACAAGCAGCAAGGGGCGTCCCTGCCGCCCCTCCCCCTCCAGCAGCTGTCATGTTACAGCTGCCACCGCGCAGACACTTCAGATTTCATTCACGTCCCCGACACAGGCCACATGACCGCGGGGGCTCCAGGCACATACATCCTCCTCCTGCTGAGACAAAGAGGCCGACGCAGGCCCCCAGCACCAATCCCCATCCTGGGACACGCGCCCCTCCCAAGGGATCTCTTCGCTCTCCCAGAGTGCAGGCTCTGCCCTGGCCCCGCGGGTAAACCCGTGTCCTCTGGGTGCTCCCCAAGGCCCTGGTTGCTGGCCGGTGAAATCATTCCTTGGCCTGTGGGGGGAGGGCTGGGATGCGGGTCACAGCATGCTCTCAGCCCCAGGGAGTGGGGGAGGCCCCCCTTCAGGCCTCCTGTCAAGGAGGCCCCTAGAATCTCTCTCGCGCCCCTCCCCAACCCGCGGAACAGCCTTTCTGCCCAGCCTGCTCTCCTCTGGGCCGTGTCCAGCGGCGGGTGTGGCAATGACACTGTGTGGGTGAAAGGAGGAGGGGGTGGAAAGAAAAGGGGGCGCTCCACAGGAGGGGGCCAAACTGTCACACATCTGCAGGGACCCCGGCTGTACCCCGACAGTGGGCTGGCTGGTCCCCTCCTGTCTCTGCAGAGGTGGTCTCGTCATTAGCCCCCGCCCCCCCGCCCACTCCATCCCACTCCCTGCCTGTAACCCGCCCCCACCCTGCCCCCTGATCCGACACTTATCAGAAGAAACGGCGTCAGATCAATTACCCCGAGAGCTGAACCGTCATGGCGGGCAGGTGTCTTTCAACAGCCAGTTGGCACGCACCCAACTGTTCCAACACCTGAGGTCAGATCGTTCAGTTTCCTGGGGCTTTAATTTGCCACTAATTTCTCGTGTAAACCGTCGGAAACGGCTTTTTGAAAACTGGGGCCTGCTCCTGCCCGGGGCAGCCTCCCCACCGAGCTGCTGGGCCACCTGTCCAGCAGAGAGACTCAATAGCCATCCAGGTTAGGCAGGGCTAAGGCCAGGGGGCAGAGGGCTGGGGAAGGGAGGGCTGTGCCGCCTGGCCAGGGCCCGGGTCCCAAACCGCTTTCAGTCCTGGAAATGGCAATTCTTCCGAAACAGCTGCAGGGTCACCCAACCCCTGGATGATCCTCTTCCTGGTAATGCACGCAGGACACATCTGGAATCACAAATGCCAACGTGCCTCCTCTGGGCAGAGCATTGGATCAGGCATGGCCAGAGCCGACTTCCTAGCCTCTGCGGTTGTGACTCTCCCTAAGGAGCCTCAGTTCCCACCTCCCACGCACCCTCTGCCCCCCCCCCCCCCCGTGTCGGGAAGCATCTGGTCCCCGGATGTCTCACTGGGTGGGTGGCATCTGCCCTGTCCGTCACACTCACCCTACCACATCTCCCCATGCCAACTTGAGGCACCCTGACTGTTCTTTATTGTGCTTTGGTTTGGGGGCCACAACTGTGGTCCTTGGGAGCTTTACCGGCTCAGAGCTTGTTGGGGGTAGGACGGCATTCCTGGTACTGCTTGCGGGGTCCATGTGATGCTGGGAACCAAACCCAGGTGTCCTGCATGCAAGGCCCGTGCTCAGTCCTCTGAGTCACCTCCCTAGCGTTAGGCTGTTTTTTTTTTTTTTGGTTTGTTTTTGGGTCACACCCGACGGTGCTCAGGGGTTCCTTCTGGCACTGAGGAATCAATCCTGGCAGAGCTGGGGGTGGGGGGGGGCGCTTATGGGATGCCAGGAATCGAACCCAGGTTGGCCCGTATGAGGCAAATATCCTACATCCTGTACTATTGCTCTGGCCCCTGGATTTTAGTTTTCTGGGAGGTGAGTGGGAGTGGGTTGGGCCACACCTGGAAGTGCTCCTGGCTAGTGCTCAGGAATCGCTCATTCCTGGAGGGCTTGGGGGATTCTATCAGGTGCCAGGGAGTGAACCCAGGTTGGCAGTGTGCAAGGCCCATGTCTTACTCGCCATGTTATCACTCTGGCCCTTGAGTTCTTGTCCTGGACTGATTTTCCATCACAACCCACCCAAGGCTGTCAGGTGCAGAAGTCAAGCAATACCCACTGACTGCCTTGGGACCTCCCCAGCTCTGTGCTCTGATTCAGGGACTCGAGAAAGGTACATGGAGTGTTTTGTGCGGTGGGGGGGTGGGGGGGGCGGGAGGGGCAGCCTAACTCCCAACAGCTCTCAGGGTGAAGCCCAGGCTGCCTTCTGGGGAATCAGCAAGTCCCTCGTGAGCTGCCCATTGGATATCCGGCAGTCATGCGCCTGCGCACTTTGAGGCCAGCGCCTCCCTCTGAGCTGGCACCCGGGGAAAGGAGCAAGAAGTAACCCTGGTGACCCCCAACCCTGCGCCTGGGAAAAAACAAACAAACAAAAAAAGATGGAGATTGAGTTTCATTCAACCTTTCCCGCTGCTGCTTCCTGGGGAATTGAGTGGTCACAAGCATGGGTGGGCACTGCGGCCCTACGAACTGTCATCTTGGATGCTTGGGGGCCCCCCGGGTCTCCTCACCGGCTGGGCACAGGAATGGGCACAGGTGTATGCATGTGGGCAAACCCAGGCCAGACACCCAAGGCCAAGTGGGGCTCTGCCCCTGTGCCACTTCCCTGGGCCTCTTAGAATTCTTTGACTTTTAATTTTTTTCCTTTGGGTCTGTCTGTTTGCTTTTGCTCTTTGTCTTTTTTGAGTACTGGAAGCTTTTCTTTTCTCCCGCCACGTTCTCAGAGGGCAAGTCAGGTCCCTAGATTCCCAGTCAGCAATGCTGTATGGCTGGCCCGTGGCTCGTCTGGAACACCGGCTGGGGGGTCCAGGGAGGCCGCTGGGAACAAGCTTCCTTTTCTCTGAAATCTGCGCTGGGTGTGTGTGGGTTGATGGCAATGAGTCCTGCAGCCGCAGCCGCCCTGAGCAGGAGGACAGAGGGTTAACAAAACCAAGGACCTTCCCACAGAATATCCGTGTATTCAAGGAACTGAGCTCAGGGCCTGGGGCTGGGACCCACCGAGGCAGCCCGGAGCTTTTCATTAGCCCCGGGAGCCTGGGGAATCCACCACAGTCTCCATCCGGATGAAAATTAGTTTCACGTCTAGAGGGTAAACAGGTCGAGTATATTAATAACAAACCAGCCCTTTGTCCTGATTTCTGGGTGTGAATTATGAAAACTAACGCCGCTCTCTTCTGAGGCTCAATTCCACAGAATGCCGCCTTTTGGGAGTGGGGTGGGGTGGAGGGGGTCGCACCTTGCAAGCAGCTGCCCCAGGTGGGAGATCCTGGAGCAGGGGTCTGGGACAGTTTGCCCGGCTCCCCTCTGCTCTGGCTACTTCCAGCTTTTGCCTTAGAGTGCAGGGCTGGACCTGCTCTCCCAGCCCCCAGCTCCCCTGTGGTCCCTGCTGTGCCTACCCTTCCCTCCCAAGGGGCAGGCAGCTAGGACTGGACAGGCCACATGGATCCACCTGGAGGACTTGGGGTGAGAAGAGGGAGTGAGGAAGAGACATGCGTAGGAGGAGGTCCCTGACAGTGTCAGGACTGTGTGGGCTGGGTTGGGGGGTGGGGCAGGATGGGTCAGGCTAGGATGGGGGGTTGGAAAAGATGGGGGCTCAGGTCCTAAGCAACCAGGCCCTCCGGAAGGGCGTGAAGGGCAGCTTGGAGCCCCCAGTCCACTGATAAGATGCACGAGAGGGGCCTGAGTGCTTGTGCCAGGGGGTGGCGCCAGGCCTGGGGGTGGGGGTGGGGGTTGCAGGCAGACGTCATTTGGGCAAGTGGGGTCAGAGCACAGGGTCAGTGAGGGTGACTCCTGTTCCTAGGACCCAAACACCTTTTCCTCCCTGGGCTTAATTGTTTACTGCTCGCTCGCACCCCAACCCTGCTCATCCTGACCAGGAAGTGATTCTCGGCGGAGCTCTGGGCTGGGCTGGCCAACACTGGAGCAGCCAAGGACCAGAGAGGCAGCCCGTTGTGGTGGGGGGTAGCGGGGAAGTGGCTCAGATGGAGGGCACATGTGTGGGGCCCTGGGGTCCATCCCCAGCACCGCCCAGCAGAGAAAAGGGGAGCAGAGTGGGCCCTGTCCGAGAGGGACTGTCATGCACCAGGCTGGGTGCCGGAACAGAGAGGCCCGGCCACTGAACCGGGAGCTGAGCCCCTCTCACGTTGCCCAGCAGCCCAGGAGAGCGTGTCAGAGAAGCTGCCCCCCAACCCCCCTATCAGGAGGCAGTGGGAAGGGCCAAGTGCGAGGGAAGCCCAGGTTCCATTCCGGGCACCTGGCAGGGAACCCCGTTGGCTGAAGGAAAGCACCCCCCCCAAACCCAACCCATATCATGCTACACTGCTGTCTCGCCCGAGTGCCGGGTGGGATGCCCTACAGGGAGACGGGGGCAGAGCGTGGCCTCCTTGTCAGTCAGGGGCAGCCGTCATGCTTGTCCCACTTCCTTGCGGCCGAGCGGGCAACCTCCCGCATCCTCGGAACACAGCCTCCTGCCTACCTGCTCACCCTCTTCCCCACAGCCCCGGAACTGCCTTATGACTGGGGCTGGGCTCAGTCACCAAATCTCCTGTGGACTCCTGGGGGTGCAGGAAGTGAGGCCGGCCACCTCCTGGAACAGCTCTACAAAGTGGTTTCCCCAGCCGGCAATGATGGGGCGGGGGGGGGGGGGGGGCGCGGAGCTGGCTCTGACCTGCCTTCATTACCCGCTCTAAGCCCGCCTCTCCCTAGAGACCCCCCTCCATCCCCTTTTGGGCTGGACTGACATCCCAGATCCTCCCTGGCTTTTGCCCAACGCACCCGATGGCTGGCAGGCTCTCCCATGCCTGCCCCCCCCACGGACAGCCCCCCAAACCTCCACATCACCTGTGACCCCCGCCCCACCCACCAGGTAGGCAGGATTCTCTGCTTGTGTGGAGGGCAAAGGTACATACGGGCGGGCTGCCCTTTGTAAAAACGTTTATCTGAGTCTGAAAATACATCACTCATGCACATCAGCACAGTAAAATTCTTAACCCACGCAATAGAGTTGTTAGGAATTCGCAGAATGGAGAATGACATTCTTCATCTCCTTTGCTGATTTGAAACTAGCAAGCTAAAAGCTTAAGATTTTATACACACACACACACACACATTTAAAAGTCAGGTTTTGAAAGCTATGGGGAGGGAAGAAAATCAACTGATGGTTCAAATCTAGGCTAAGGGCTGAGAGATAATACAGAGGTTAAGGCACTTCACTACATGGGAAGTATTAGTCCCTGGCACCCCACGGGGCTCCTGAGCACAGAGCTGAGAGCAGGTCCCCAGCACTGGGAAGTGTAGCCCAAACCTTTCCCACTCCCCTCAAGAAAACCCCACAGAAATATAGGCTCAAGCAATGAACTATAACTAAGATGAATGAGCTTTGACATTAAAGCACTGCCACTGTCACTGTCCTCCCGTTGTTTATCGATTTGCTCAAGCGGGCCCAGTAACATTGTGAGACTTGTTACTGTGTTTGGCATATCGAATACATCACAGGTAGCTTGCCAGGCTTTGCCATGCGGGCAAGATATTCTTGGTAGCTTGCCGGGCTTTCCGAAAGGGGCGGAGGAATCGAACTTGGGTCGGCCATGTTGGCTGTGTGCAAGGCAAACGCCCTACCGCTGTGCTATCGCTCCAGCCCAACACTAAAGCACATCATTGTCAATTGCGTAAACCCATCAGTCAGAGAGGACCAAATCCAATGACACCGCTTTGCTTGTGAAAAGCAAAGCGGGTTGAGTGCCTGTTTTAGTGGGGAAGGCAGGCAAGGTGGGTTTCAGGGCTGCTCCCTGGGGGTCTGGCACCCGGGGGACACACATCTCTGGAGGCCAGGCCTCTGCAGAGACCTCCTTCGGGGGAGCAGAGCACTGTGCTCTGCTCCTGACTGCCAGCTCCCCCAGAGGTTCCTGGTACCCCGAGTCCTCGGCGTTGATAGGACTGGCCTAGCAGTTAGATAGCGCCCAGGGATCCTGCCCAGTGGCCTCCCAAGACGGGGACCTGGCAGGGCTCCCAGCCCGAGCCGCGGGCCCACACGGGCCTGGCACCTTCTTCCCCGGGGCCCGTGGCACGGCGCGGGGTGTTGCTTTTAGCAGGCTGTCCACGTCTGTCCGCGCCTCGTCCTTCATCTACTCTCTCACTCGTTCACGATTAGACTCGGATTCCTGCAAACTGTCCTCCCTCGGGTGAGACAGGCCCGGGGTAGACGGGGAGGGCAGGAAGGTCCCTTCCTGGGAGGGACGGAGGGAGGGGGAAGGAGACACACAGCTGGACTCTCCCCCAGCACAAACAGCGCCGACCACCAAGGCACCCGTGCTTCCCACCCCACCCCCTCCCCCGGGGGCCCAAGCTCAGCAGACACGTCTATCTCCAGAAAAGGAACTCAGGGTGGCCATGACGCGGTGTGGGTGGGGGGGAGGGGGGACACAGCAGCTGTGTCCTCCAACTGGCCATTAGCACCTTATGGACGCGCACAGCTCAGGCTGAGTGCCCCACACGGTGGGTGGGAGCTCAAGGGTCAGCAGGGAGTGGGGGCGGGGGCCTCTCTGCCCCGTGAGCCCAGCAGGAAGATAGAGCGGCAGTGAGAGGCCCAGTTTCCTGCACAGTGGAGGGTGCCGAGGTGCTCAGGCAGGGGAACCAAAGTCATCTACGGCTGGGCAGACTTCTGAGGTGACACCCTCGGGTGCTGCTCTGCCACTGTCTCTGTGCGGCCCCATGTGGGTGCCCAGAGCTCTGTGTGCCCTCTTCAGGCTCTCTGTCCAGTACCTGCCTGCCGGGGCGGGGGGGGCATCCTTGCTTGTTGGGGCCCTGTTCAGCTCCGGCCCCCCACCCCCAGCCCCTAGCCCCAGGGCTGCCAGAGTCAGCCAGTTCTCTGTGTCTGTTTGTGCCCTGACCAACTTTCCTGAAAGGCTGGACAAGCGGGGCCTCAGGGGTCAAGGGGAGAGAGGACACATGGGGCGGGGAGAGAGGAAGTGGCTACCCCTGGTTGCCATGGAAACCCAGGCCTTAGGCTTCCCCGCCCCAGGAGGGCCGGGGCTCAGCAGGTGAGCCCCACCTGGCCCTGGGCATGTGCGAGGAGTTTCCCAAGAGCAGGAAAGTCATGGAGTGACTAATATGAAACCTATTTGCATTCGATTAGCTCCTTCCTGCCCAGTAGGTGAGTCCTGCTGGGCACGGGCGAGGCGGCCCAGAAGGCGGCGAAGAGCTGTGCCAGGCGGCAGGGACAGGGCAGGCTTCCGGGCCTCGGCGGGGCTGCCGTGGGACCCCTCGCCATGCCAGTGACCTCTGGGCCCTCCAGAGAGGGCGCTGGGCCTGGGCCTGGTGCTGTGGCGGAACGCTGCCTTGCATGTGTGAGGCCCTGCGGTCCCCACAGAGCAGGGAGGAAGGGGACAAACATGAAGGAAAGAGAGAGAAAGGGGGAAGGAGTGGGAGAGAGCAAAAGACGGAAGTTCCAAGCCTGTCCAGCCCGAGGAAAGCAGTGGCCACACCCGGCGGGCGGGCAGGGGAGAGGGAGGCTGTGGACACGGGGCCTCTGAGCAAGGGGTGGCCATGCAGGAGCACGGCAAGGAGTGCTTGGGGGAGCAACGCTGCAGAGACATCGTGGGAGCAGAGTCCCCGAGGACCGTGGCGCGGAAAGGGCCCAGCTCAGGGGCCACAAAAGAAGCAGGAGGCAAGTCACACGGTCTCCGACCGGACAGACAGCACAGAAGGCCAGCGCGGGAGGCAGGAGGCAGAGAGCACGGGAGAAGGGCTGGGCCGGCCAGAGACATGTCTCCAGCGCCCGGTCACTGGCAACCATCCTCCGGCCTTGACTGCAGGTCCCCGCTGCCGAGGGCTGGGGTGAGGGCTCAACGGGCCAGACGCGACTCTGCATGCAGGAGGCCCATGTTCTATCCCCCGCACACTGCCAGGCCCCCAGAGCACTGCCAGGAGAGACCCCGGCACCCAGCCAGGAGGTGCCCTCGAGCACCACTGGGGGCGGCCCCCCCACGCTCTTCTCCCGGTCCGGAGAGTGGAGGGCAGCGCGCCTGATGCCCGGGGAGGCCAGGGCCAGCTCTGCCCCATAAGAACCACGGGAGATGAGGGCTAGGGGAGAAGCAGGTGCTGCACCCCTGACCCAGAGAGAGCCTGAGGTGACCCCAGAAGTGGGGGATGCTCCAGGTTCTTAAAGGGCCTTGTGTGCCAGGGCAGAGAAGATTCAGAAGTGAGGACCCAGATGAGGACATGTAGAGGCCCAGAGAGGGGAAGGCCCCTGCTCGAGGTCGCACAGCATGGCGGGGCAGAGCCAAAGCTGGAACCCCACCCCTACCTCTCTGCTCCTGAAACAGGCCACAAACTGAACCTGAATGTAGAGGACTGGCCAGGGCACCCATTCTCTCAGGAAGGACATGGGGGTACCCCTATTCTCAGGAAGGGCATCGGGACACCCCCATTTTCTGAGGAAGGAACTCAGGCCCCATTCTCTCAGGAAGGACACAAGGGTACCCCCATTCTCTCGAAGAAGACACTGGGACTTCCAGTTCCCAATTCCTTCAGACAGGACACCGGGGCCCCCATTCTCTCAGGAAGGAACTCGGGGCCCCCATTCTCTCAGGAAGGACAAAGCTGCAGGGAGGTGGGATAAAAGAGGGACAACGCTCTCCAGCCTTCAGGGCCCGCGCCTGCCTCCCCTGGAGTGTGCAGGGCCGGGAGGGGCAGGGTTGGGGGCCCTGGAGTGTGCAGGGCCGGGAGGGGCAGGGCTGGGGAAAAGGGGCCCTCCAGGCAGCCAGGGCTGTGGGAAAGGCCCTTCTTCCCATTTCCTCTCATTATGCTCTAAAGTCGATTCAATAATAAAAACCCGCTAAGGACTCCGTAATTGCTCACATATTAAGATGTATCTGAAAAACACTCTCCATTACTGATTCCGCTGGCGATGGCACTGGGGATGGCTTTCTAGGGAAGGCGGGCGGGGCCACGGGGGAGGGTGCCAGTGTCACACAGAACAAGCGCCTCAGTCGCCTGGCGCAGAGTTCAGATTCCTGGAGCCCCTGTGGCCACCCCGGGGGAGAGGGGGACTGGGGAGAGGGGTGGACGGCTCCGGTGGGTGTGACTGTCGGGGCTCAGCCATGTGACCTTTCCGGAGGCTCAATGTTCTTGTCTGTGAAATTGGGAGGGGGGGAGAAGCACACGGCCCCGGCCCTCCCATGGGGGCAGGTGTGAAATCAGGGGGTGTGCTGGGAGTGCCCAGGTGAGCAAGCGGAGTGAGGGACCCCCTGGCAAGGTGCCCCTGGAGGAAACCTGTGTCTTTAGGCTGACTAGGGCGTCCAGGGCCACTCAGTCTTTTATGGGGGGGGGGGGGGGAATGAATGGTGTCACCAAGCACGGTTGAGGGCTACTCCCACTCTGTGAGCTGGGCAGATGGATGGTGTAGTGCTCGGCCGGGGGTGAAGGGCTGCTCGGGTCCAGCAGAGCTGGGCGCCCCCAGGCCCACCTGGAGCTTCAGGTGGGAGCTCACAGCACCAGCATGGGGCCTCTCACGTGCTCCAGCCTTTTGGGCTGTGTCCGTAGCCAGCCCGCACCCCCATCCGAAGCAGCCTCTCGCCCACCTCCCACCCCGCTCTGGGATGGCCAGCCCTGGTCTCTGAACTCCAAGAGAGGGAGATTTGCCCTCGGCGCTCCCACTCCTGACCACACCTGGCATGGACAGTGGGTGTCATGGGCGGCCAGAGGCAGTGGGGGTGTCTGTCCGGGACCCAGCCCAGTGGTCCAGCACAACCGGCCAGGGCACAGCAAAAGGGGCCAGGTCAGCCTGACCAAGGGCACCACTGGGGACTCGAGGATCCCCCAGGCTCCTGGTGTCCAGGTGGGGACCCCCAGAGAATTGGGCAGCAGGTGTCCCATGTGAAGGGCCAAATTCCCAAGAGCCTCGTGCCCCACACATAAGTGAAGCCGCAATGCCGCAGACTTCAAGGGTCAAGACCCCCGCAGGCACCCCTGGGCCTGACTCAGAGCCCAGTGCCCTCCCCACATCAGCCTCAGTCAGGGATGGGGTTAGGCAGAAGGGGTGCTGTGACGCCAGGCCGTGGAAGGCGGCCGGTTCTGCCAGCTCAGTGGAGATGTGCCAGGGACGTGCCAAAGGCCCAGGGGTGGGCAGCAACGGGCCCCAGACAAACTTACTTTCTTTTTTTTTTTTTTTTTTGCTTTTTGGGTCACACCCGGCAATGCACAGGGGTTATTCCTGGCTCTGCGCTCAGGAATTACCCCTGGCGGTGCTCAGGAGACCGAATGGGATGCTGGGAATCGAATCCGGGTCGGCCGCGTGCAAGGCAAACGCCCTACCCGCTGTGCTATCGCTCCAGCCCACAAACTTACTTTTTACGTGCTCAGTTTTGGGGCCGTTCCGGGTCAAGGGGGCGGGGGAGGCGCTCAGGGGACCGACTCTGGGACTCCCACACACAGCCCTGACTGCTGAGCCTCCCCCAGAAACGTTTGCTCTTCCTCTCTTCACTCGACACAGGAGGTAACGGAGGGCACAGAAAATGCCCGGATCAGACTGTGACGAGAGAGAGGATCCAGGTGAGGCCCACAGCTGGCCTGGGGCGGCCCCCGACTGCCGTGTGCCCAGGACTCGAGCCAACTGCCCCTCTGAACTTTCACAGACGCCATGTCCTCTTGCAGGATGCCTCCAAGAACAGGGTGCTCACTACCTACCTCGCAAGACAGCTTCCGGTCACATCAGTTGGTTTAAGATGGTGACCCTCAGAGGAATGAAGTCTTGTCTGATCCCTGGGTCCCCACAGCCAAGAGGACACCTGGGACAGATCTGCGATGGGATGGCCAGGGTTTAAGGGAAGGCCTGTGCACAGCTACCATGTCACCCAACCAATTTGCACCGAAAGGCTAAGCCCCATTTTCAGTGCCACTGCTATAACCCACATGCCTTCAGCTCACCAGCCTGAGCTGCGTGGAGAAGCCGGGCCCCTGGCTTAGGACAGCTCCAGGGACTGTCCAGGGGTGGAAGGGATGTGCACAGGTGGAGGTGATGGCACAGGGTGGAGGTAATGATACAGGGTGGAGGTAATAGTATACATGTGTAGGTGATGACACGGGATGGAGGTGATGTACACAGGGTGGAGGTGACAGCACAGGGTGGAGTTGACACAGGGTGGAGTTGATGACACTGAATGGAGCTGTGATGCACACAGGTGGAGGTGATGGTGGCACAAGGTGGAGGTGATGTGCACAGGGGGAGGTGATGGCACATAAGGAGATGATGACACTCAGCTGGAGGTGAGGCATGTGGCAGTGGAGGCAGGGCGGAGGGCGTCATACTGTCCTGAGGTGAGGACTCCAGCACCTGGCCGTATTCCTAAGCCTGGAGGCCAGCAGGCTGCCCCCTCCGTGGAGGCCCTGGCCACGAACTCATGCTCGCTCCCTCTGCCTCCTGCTGCCCATAGCAGCCGCTCTGCCAGAAAACAGGAAGGTGGCAGCGAGTATGAGGGCCCCAAAGCAGACCTCCGTCACTCTGACCCATGGCTTCCTGCCTCAGCCCCTCACTAAGTGGCCAGGTATGTGGGAAGCCACTCAATGCCAGAGAAACTGCAGGTCGTGAGTGCAGGAGGCTGCAGAGGGTCCTAGAAGCAGGGTCCAGACTTGCACTGACCCTTCGCAAACTGTCCAACGGGGTCTGGGCAGCCAGCTCGGAGCTAAGAGCTGGCACAGGGTCGGCTCATGGAGGCCGCTTCCTTCTCTCTCCTTCTAATGCAAGGGGAAGCGAGGGGTGGGAGAGACAGGGCACCAGACGAGGCACTTGGCTTTGCATAGGGCCAACCTGGATTTGACCCCTGGAAACTCCTATGGTCCCCTGAGCCTTGCCAGAAATGAGCCCTGGGCACTGCTAGATACGTTTCCAACCACCAGATCCCCCACCCTGACAAATATAATTAAGACCAAGTAGAAGCAAGAGCATGTCTGAGAATGAAATGAATGAAGAAACAGATGTGTATACACACACACATACACACACGCTTTTTTTACTGGGCCATAAAAAAGAACCGTCTTGTGGCTGAAGCAATAGTACAGCGGATAGGGCGTTTACCTTGCACGTAACCGACCTGGGTTCGATTCCCAGTATCCCATATGGTCCCCCGAGTACCGCAAGGAGTAATTTCTGAATGCATGAGCCAGGAGTAACCCCTGTGCGTTGCCAGATGTGACCCAAAAAGCAAAAAAAGGACTGTCTTTGATAACACGGATGAACTGCAAGATCTTTGTGTAAGTGAAGTTAGACAGAAAAGACAAATACCATCGGCTCTCCCTTACAGGGGGAAGTCTTCAAAACAAAACCAGATCAAACTCCTAAGAACAACCAAGGGTCCTCAGCAGGGGACAGGGGTAGGGTCGGGGTGTGTGTGTGTGTGTGTGTGTGTGTGTGTGTGTGTGTGTGTGTGTGTGTGTGTGTAGGGGTGGGAGGGTGCAGATAGGGGAGAAATAGGAAAAGGGCGTCAGAGGTACAAGCTCCCAGTAGCCAAACACATCTCTCCCAGGAGTGAACACGCGGCGTGAGGAGTGGGGCGCACAACACCCAAGAGTCTCTCCACAAGCGGATTGGAGAGGAGATCTCCAAAGTCCACACGCAAGGGTAAATAAAAGCCGACGGGTGTCAGATAACGTGCTCTGCAGGCGCACTGTGGGGGGCCTTTGGATCTCACGCACTTACACAGCATCCTCACGCTGTGCACGACACGACACAGGGGCAGCACAACCACGCTGACAAGGCAGCAGAGAGCAGGGCGAGGGAGGGCTGATTCCCTGGGCTCCCCGCCCGCCGCGGCCATTGCATGGCGCTTTCCACGGGACAGAGGGGGCCTGAGCGCACACAGCTGCTGGCCTTCTCTGGGCTTCAGGGCCACGAGGACCCGGGGAGGCGGTTTCCCCTGGAGCTGGTGGTGCCTGGATCAGTCGACCAGCCTGCCCAGAGAGCCAGTGGTTAGCCCATGCCCTCCTCAGAGAGTTAGTTTATCCTGCAGGGGCCAGAGATACAGGGCCCTCAGCCCCACTCTTCAAGGCGGGGCGGAAGGGTTGGATGGTGAAAGACAAGAGAAACAGGGCAGAGGTGGGAGGAGGGGGTGAGGGAGGCTCCCGCTTTCCCCATAAATCTGCTGCCAGAGCCCAGGGTTCTCTAGGCTGCAGGCACCCCACCTGCTCTGGTTTCGCAGTACCCTGGCGGCTAGGAAGCGCTCAGTTTTCTGTCCGATGTGCTGTATCTTTGGTGAGAATGCTCCCCCCACCCCCACCTCTCACCTGACATCGTCTCCCCCACCCCACCTCCAGGTTCCCCATCTTGGCCCTTATAAGGGTTCACTGGACTTGGCATCTCTACCCTGCCCCCTTCTTTCTGCTGCGGGTGAAGCATGTGACCTAGGATGGGTGGGTGAGTGCGGACACTCCTCACCTCCAGCTGAAATCCCCAGCCCATCCCTGGGGCAGCCGCTGGTGGGACACCCTCGTCCGGGCTCTCCGGGGCTGGGTCCGGCCCGAGCCGGCCTCTCCGCTTACCTGTCATGATCCTCTGCGCCTCGTACGGCTCCATGTAGCCTGCGCTCTCCCCCTTGCCCGCTTTGCTCTTGAGGTCATTCTTGGCATCGAAGGGGTCCGAATAGTCATCTGCGATGATCACCTGCAGGGAGGGACACGGCAGGGGTGAGTCCACCTATGGAGGCCTGGCTCTGTCCCTACACACCAGAGGGGCCTGTGCTGACACTCAGCTGTGAATTGTCTGTTGGGTTCTGGGACCCAAACCCGGTGGGGGCTTGGGGCCTATTCCCGGCTCTGCACTCAGGGGGCCAGACGGGATGCCGGGGACTGAACCCCGGCCCAGCCAAGTGAACGACAAATGCCCCAACCCGCTGCGCCATCTCTCCGGCCCTCACCAGTGAATTCTGCCCCTTCCGCCTCAGGGGTGACAAGTGGCACTCGGTGGCCTGTGTCACTGCAGGCAGTTTGGTTGCTGTACACCTGGTGGAGTGGGACCAGGTGCGTGAGGGGCAGAGAGGCACAGAGACAGGAACTGGAGGGCATCGGCGGGGAGGTGATGGGCAGCTGGGGGCTTGGGAAACACGTGAACCCTGGAACTAACCACGACCCAGGAGGGCAGTCGGGCAACACTGGGGGGAGATGGACACACTGCCACATGCCTGGGACCCCAGAGGGCCCTGCGCAAACGCAAAAGCAGCTCAGGAGTGGACGGTGAGGCCCTGGGTGCGGCAGAATGAGCCTGGAAAGGCACAACTTAGGAAGAGAGGGGGAAACTGAGGCCCAGAGCAGGTAGGGGTTCCACCAAGACCCTCTGACTAAGAGCCTCTGCCTTAGGGGCCCTCCATGGCCCACTCACTCGTTTTGCTCTAGGAAACAGCCCTGCCCTCTGCCCAGAGGAAAGTTCCAGAAACAGAGTAAAACACCTGGAAGAGGGTCAGGGCAAGGGGAGATTCCCCCCCAGACCCTGCAAACATGCTCGTCCAAGGGGAAGAGGGGCAGGAAGTTCATACCGCTGTGTCCCCCCAGACACACACAGACACGGAGACACACACAAAGACACAGACATAGACACACACTCACATACACACACACACACACACACACTCTCTTACTCCTGGGCTTTGTCCGGTTCTCTGTCTGTCCATCCCTCTGATCCTCAGCCTCCCAGCTGAGCCACCTGGCTGTTCCCCGCACCCCCACTGGGTGACATGCATTGTTATTTAAATGGTGGGTTTGATTAGAAACCCCAGGAGCCTCCGTCCCCCCAGGTCCTGGAATGTGAGGCATCCACCGGGCGGAAAAGCCCCCTTTGTCTGCCAGGCCGGCACAGCTGGTGGCAGCAGCCCTGTGGCACGCAGCAGGCGGGGGTGGGGGTGATGGCGGTTCACCCCAGACAAGATCCAGTGGAGCAGCAGCAGGGGCTGCGGCGGCAGGGAGACACCCATGGGGGGCACCTGCCCTCTGGGCATGCCTGCTGCAGCGAGGCCGGCCGGTCTGGGCTAAGGTGGGTGGGGGGCACTGGGGGTAGGGATGAGCTCGTCCTGTGGGGCAAGCGCCCCGTACCCATGCAGACCGCCCCAGAAGAACTGCCCAGACACACATTTTCACTCCCTTTTCTTCTGCGAGGAGGAGGAGGGGGAGGAGGGGGAGGAGGGGGAGGAGGAGGAGGAGGAGCAAGCAGGGGGCAAACAGGGCTTGCCACTTCCCCGTCTAGAAGTCGACCTTATAGATCTTCTCTCAAGTGCTCAGGGACGGGCAGAGGGGACTAGAGGCTTGCAGGAGAGAAACCCAATCTGGGCTGGCCCTGGACTCCAGCGGGCCCTATGTGCTCTCTAATTCTAATGAGATCTGAGCTGGGGCTGTCACTGGCCCGGGCGGGCAGCCCTGCTGACTTCCGCTGCATGCCGAATGCACAAATCCCAAAACCGGAGGAAGCCTCTGGTCTCGCGCTGACAAACAGCTCCAGTGAGACCCACTGACAGTTGAAAATCTTTCCGTTTAGAAAGAAGAAGGGGGAGGGAAAAAAAAAAGGCAAAACAAGAGAGCATTCTGATTCAGGGTGGGTTAAGCCGCAAAATCAGAAGGATCCTAAAATGTACATTTAATCAATTTGCTTTCCGACTTCAAAGGGAGGGCTGGTGGCAGGCAGGGAAGTCGAGCTCTGAGCAACCGGAGACTTGGCAAACACTGGGAGCCGCCTGACATTTTGCAGAATCGTGTCCGAGGTGGAGGGAGTCAAACTTTAACCAGCCCAGTCGGCTGGGAGAGTGGAAGGGGGTGGCCATGCAAAGTCACCGGCCCCGTGACAAGCACTGGGCAGCACGGCCAGTCTCAGGGCAGCTCACTGGCCGGACCCTGGGGCGGGCGTGTGAGTGGAGGGGTGCCGCTGGTCTTTATCCAAAGAAGGGGAACAAGGGCTGGGAGATAGGACAGGCGTTAGGGCAGATGCCAGGTACCACGTGGTCCCCTGGGTATCAACCAGGAGCACCAACATGATGGCCTGGGTATCCCGGGCACCTCGGGGCCCTCGCACTGACCCACCAGCCAGGTTGGTGGAGAATTGCGATGAACCCTCCCTCCCCCACACCACCTCCTGAGCACTGACTGGGAGATAAACAACCCCCCCCACACACACACACATACACACACACACACACACACACACACGAAGAGGGGAGGATGGGTTTCTCCAGCTATGGGCCTGGAGTCTGGCTTTTTAAAAAGTCTCACTTTGGGCTGGAGAGAAAGCAGCATAGGCTTTGCACGCAGGAGGCCAGATTCCACCCCAGAGCACCGCCAGGAACAACCCCTGCTCTCCGTCGACGAACACCAGCCCCTCACCCCTCTGGTCTAATGGAGCTGTCCTCCCCAGTCCCACCGAGGGGGCCTGCAGGGGCTTGCATGCCGCATGGGCTTCCTGGCTCCGGGATTCCCCAAGACCTCACAGGGCATCGAACCCCCACGAGGAGCCTGTGGTGGGGCCCTTGGGGAACTGGCCGTGGGACCCCATGGTTGCAGAAAGGCCAGCTGTGGGAGTGCAGTAGCCTTTCCAGATTGCTTCTGCCTCTTCCTCTGCTTGTTGGGCCTCTTGGACCGTGAGTAACCGGCCCAGTGCTGAAAAGGTGCAGGGCTGAAGCTAAGACCTGGGCAGTCTAGAGACACCTCCCACCCCCACAGCAGCCCCCTTCTCTTCAAGGACTTTCATGGGCTCCCAACAGGGGAAATGGGGGAGGGGGTCCCCCTGTAGAGACCTGCTCCAACCTCCCTATGTGAGAACGCCAACACGCACGAGGCCGGAACAGAGCCCCAATGAGCTCGGAGCATCCATCGGCCAGGGAACTGGAACTCCACAGCCCATGGGTGCCTGCCTATGTGGGGGACACGAGGAACGGGATCTCTGTGTAGGCGCTGACAGTGTTCCCCGTGGCACGGCTGGGGATGGAAGCCAGAAACGCAACAGAAACCTGCATTTCTTCTTACAGTAAGGAAAGGCTCGAGGGCTTTGCAGCTCAAATGCCACCCGGCCCTCTGGGAACAGAGCAGCTGGTGATGGTGCTGGTCGTGGCGGGGGGTGGGGGGGGACATCAGAGGAGACCACGCTGGGATGTGACCACGTTTACTCAACCACGGAGAAGAGACTCATTCCCTCTTTCACAGAACGGGGCTTTCAAGGCATGCTCTTGGAGGGCCGCCTGGGTCGGGCCTCGTTTCAGGCCACTTTCCCAAACCTGCCAGAAGATAGGAATGCTCGGGACCACCGGTTTAACCAGCGGGCTCCTGGCCCCAATAATTGGTGTGTTTCCTACACAACCCGGGGATCCTTATCAGGACAGTCTGGGAGACGGAGACGGAGCATCGGCTCCGTGGTCTAATGCAAAGCCTCGAGGCCAGTGTTTCCCCAAGGGGGTGAAACCTGCAGCAAATCCACTCCCAGGACACTGGCAGTCTTGAGGGGCGACTGGGAGGGGGGAGAGGGGGAAGACCCTGTTTGATCCCTTTGGGGAGGTGGCTCTCCAGGAGGGACACTGAGCCCCCCCATACCCCACCCCCACCCCATCCGGGAACTTCTACCCCAGCTATGTCTGGGGAATGTCACTTTTCCCGGCCATCTCTCAGCCCCGTTTATAGAGGTGAAGCAAGACGCCTGGACGAGCTAGCCTCTCCGCTTTCTCCCCTCGGGGTCAGCAAGCAGTGAGCAATGACCCAACACGCCTTGGTCCAGGTCCAGAATCTCAGACGCAGAGGGAAAGGCATGCTCTGCGCAATCCCGGGGGCCGGCACCAGGTTGAGCAATGGGGCCCCGCCGACGACAGGGGGGATGCGGGTACGGCCGCGTCCTGCCCCCAGCGTGGCTGCCAGCCCGAGGAGGCACGGGGCTCTCAGGTCAGCCTGGCCTCCCCGGCCAGCTCTCCCCATAGCTCGCTCAGCTCAGAGCCGGAAGGCGGAAGGCAAGAGCAGCTCTCTTCTGGGGGCAGGGGAACCCCACCAGCACCTCCCGGGGGCCTCCCGTGGGCTCTGCTCTCTGTGGGAAACTGGGCTGGCCTTGAGGCAAGAGGAACCTGCCCAGGGAGCTCTGTCTAGCTGCCCTCCTCTCTCTGCTAAGAGGAAGGGTGACACCGCACCTCCTGGGAACTTTCTGGACCCTGCAGCGTCCCATGGGCGTGGTCTTCATGCTGCTGTGACCACTGGCAATTGCACACTTGGCCGTGGCACCTGCTCGCATATGCAGGGCTGGGGTGTAGCGTGGGGGCACCAGTGTGTGCTGCCGGGAGCACATGCCTGGAGAGCCCTCTGCATGGGTGGAGTACCGGAAAATCAAACCCACAACCTCACGCCCACGGCTTCTTTCTGCTTTCCTCCATAGCTGGGAAGGTCCCGTGGAAGCCCCTCGAACCACGTCCTGATTGCCCCCTCCCCCCACCCCCATGCCCCAGAAACACCACACAGCTGCTTGCTCAGTGCTCAGGAGTACCACACTCCACTGGTGGTTCAGGGTGGGGGCCCGAGGACACCGGCCTGCAGTACCAATATTGTTCAGGCCACCCCCTAGGCCTAAGTCCCCGCTTGGGGATGGAGGTGGGAGATTACTGGGGTCAGTCGCTTGCAAGGTAGGTGCCCCAAACCCTGTCCTATCTGTCTGGGCCTCTTCTACTTTCTCAACAGTTCTTTGGGGGAAGATCAGGTCTCCCAGGGAACAGATGAGCGGTAAGGCTGAGGCCCCCTCTGTGCCAAGCAGCGAGCACATTTCACAGTGGTCAGCAGCCCAGGGCCAGCACAGCAATATGCAAGCCCTTATAGAACAGCTGGGGGGGGGGGGGGAGGGGAGATGACTCAAAGGGCTGGAGCACATCTAGGGAGAAGCCCCAAACTCCATCCTTAGCACCTGACGGTCCCCCAAGCACCAGTGGCTGTAGGCAGGGAAGGGAAATGAAGAGATGGGGAGGCTTGGGGGGCATGAGGTGGAACTCTTGGAGCTCCCGGGGTCTCGGCTGCCTGAGTAAGAAGGCGGCTGCTGTGTATGTGCAGGGCCTACTACTGTGAGGCGGGGACGGCTGGAGCATGCCATGGATTGTCACCTCGACACCCAGGAGCTGGGCTAGAACAGGTCACGCAACCAAGAGGTGGCTTTGAGGAAACTGGGCTACGGGGGCAAGAGAGGGCGTTTACATGACTGGGAACTGGAGATGGGGGGCCAATTGCCCTCTGCACAGACCTGGAAATGACAGGAGCCAGCTCGGGGAGTCACGCAGGTCCCAGACAGGTTGCCCGGGGAAGGACGGCCGTGGCTGGGGTCCAGGCGGAGAGATAAAGGCAGTCAGTGTTCCCAAGGCCCATAGGGTGGTGGGAGCCAGCTGGGCTGCCCGGGGTTGTGAGAATACAGAGTGGGTAGAGGCTGAGGCATGGCAGAGAGGACCCAGTCAGGCTGGGACACTGGGCACCAGGGCAGCCAGCCCTCCCAGGCCATCCACTAGGGAACTCTGGCCACCAGCCTTAGGTCTGAGCTTGAGCAGTGTGCTTGTGACACCGAGGGGCTGAGCGAGGCGAGTCCCAGGGCTGGGTGCACGCTCCGTCTGCAGGAGGCCCCTAACACCAAGGCAGGAGCAGCCCCCGGGTACCACCTCAAAACCAGAAGAAGGGCGGAACAAAAAAAGATTTGGGGTCAGTACCCAGAGGCCTGGTGATAGCACAGCGGTAGGGCGTTTGCCTTGCACACAGCCAACATGGCCGACCCAAGTTCGATTCCTCCGCCCCTCTCGGAGAGCCCGGCAAGCTACCGAGAGTATTCGATATGCCAGACACAGTAACAGCAAAGTCTCCAATGGAGACGTTACTGGGCCCGCTCGAGCAAATCGACGAACAACGGGAGGGCCTTTACTTTACTTTACCCAGAGGCCAGGGTGGTCTCAGAGAAACTGAAAAAAACAGAACAACACATGACGGGGAAGACAGAGGCCAGGAGATGCTTGGGCTGGTGACGGCTCATGGAGAACACTGTGAGGTCTGGCAACAGCTGCTTGGTTTCCCTGCCAGGGAAAGGAGGAGGTTTGGGACGGACCCTTGGGTCCCCTTCCCCACTTTTAGGGGAGATGCACCACCTAGTCGGGCCACCCTGCAGCCAAGAGCTGCAGAGCTTATGGGACCCTTGGGGTCCCCCACCGCATCCTGGGAACCACTACATGCCTCAGTTCCATAGTCAGGGTCCCCAAAGCCCACAGCCCCACCCATACACACACACACACACACACACACACACCCCTCGCTCAGTCTCCCCCTTCCCGGCCTCAAACAACTCCCACCCTGGGCCAGCTGGGAACTCACATCCCGCCCACCGGGAGAGAGACGAATCTGAGGAGGATGAATTAGCGAGGTACCACCTGCACCTCAGCCTGGGCCCCTCCCCCATGCCTGCAGGTCCAGAGCTGCTGCACCCCAACACCTGCCGTGGCCAGGACCCCCACCCGCTCCAGAGATCCACCAGCTCCGCGGGGAACATGGGTGCTCTGGGGTGCTCCCAGATCAATGACCTGTCCCACGGGCCAGGAGAGGGGGGTGGTGGCTGCCGTTCAAGGGGTCCCCACTGGTCTTTCCGGTCCTGCCCCTCCCACGGCCACAGCTGCCTGCCTAGAACCTGCAGGCTCCAACCTGTCAGGAAAAATGCATCCAAATTACAGCCTGTCAGCTCCTCTGGGCCTCTGGCTCCCCTCCCTTCGCCGACCCCCCCACCCCGCCTTCGGCCCAGCCCCCCGCGTGGAGAAGGCTGTGGGCCCTGAGTAGGAGGACACTGGAGAGAGGCCCGAACCTAGAATGTCTTTGGTTTCGAGGAGCCGGGGCATGTGCACGCTGGTGGTCCTGCACATGGGCATGTGTTCAGCCCTCCAGGATCACCCCCACAGCACCACTCCCGGGGGGAGAGGGGGCTCCAGGGGCAGAGTCTAGGGTGGCCCCTCCCTAGAGCACAGCTGAAAGGGCCTGGCAGCTGGATTAGAAAAGGGTCTTGGGGCTGGAGGATAGCACAGTAGATAGGGCATTTGTCTTGCACGCGGCCGACCTGGGTTCGATTCCCAGCATCCCATATGGTCCCCCGAGTACCGCCAGGAGTAATTCCTGAGTGCAGAGCCAAGAGTATCACTAGGTGTGACCCAAAAAGCAAAAGCAAAGAAAAAGGGTCTTGTCTGCTCTCTGCGTTTCAAACCTTCTGCAGGTGCCCTGGGCCCAAGAAACATCCCCGGGCACCACCAGCTACTGTCTGCAACCCCTGGGAGAGGATGAAGGTCGAGGCCAGAGACAGGTCAGGTTCCCTCGGTCCCTCTAGGGGTCACTTGGTTTTGGGGATCCCTGCGTGGCTGGGCCAGCTCCTGTTTCTACAATCAATCCCAAGTGGCCACAGAGATCGTCCAGGGTGAAAGGCACTCGCCCTGCAGGTGGCGTCCCTGGTGTGACCCCTGGCGCTGCCTATGGACCCACCAGCATCACCAGGAGGGATCCCTGGGCACAGAGCCAGGAGGAAGCCCTGAGTACCAATGGGTGTGAAGCTCTCTCCAGAGATCATTCCCAGGAGGGCCAGAGAGATAGGAGGGGGGGTTATAGTGACTGCCTGGCATGTGGCAGACCCTGTTTCAATCTCTGGTCCCTGACAACCACCAGGAATGATCCCCAAGCATTGCCAGGTGATGTCAAACACACAAACATTAAAACAAACAAACAAACAACAACAACAACAAAAACACACACACAACCTTACATATCTTTCCTGAAACCCTGGAATATATCACGCCACCCCACCCTTTCCAGAAATGGCCCCTCTGTGCCCTTACAAGGACAAATCTCCACAAACATCCCCTGGGAGAAGCCAGCCCCAGGCCAGGCTTGTTATTCGTGGGACCACTCCCCCGCCTAGCCTTCCTGGGGCCAAGGCCAGAGAGCAGAGGTTCAGGGGCCAGCAAAGCCCTCCATGGGCTCAGCCCTCCGCCTCCTCATCTGCAAAATGCCAACAGGGTGGTGACCTACAAACGGGGGCTGTGCAGCCAAGCAGATGTCCTTTCTGCTCCAGTCCTTTCTGCTCCCACTGTCACAGCCTAGCCCTGCCGTAGCAACAAGGGCTATATATGGGTGCCCACAGGGCCGCCTCACAATTAGTAACATCATGCACAGGAAATAAACGTCTATTTATTTGCTCGTGAGAAACGCAGGGAAAGTGCTATGAGGCTGAGTGAGTTGAGTGACTCCACCCTGCGCCCCCCCCCCCCCCCCCCACCACAGAACTAGGAGTAAGTCTCAGTCTCAGGCACTGCCAGGAGTAGCCCAAAAACAGAAATAGAAATTTTAGTTGGTGACAACCAGTTAATTCTGTGGTTAATGAACTTTGGATTTCTTTACTGAGAAGATATCTGAACCCCTGACCCCTTTTGATTGTACTTGATGATGAGCTCTCGGGATACTGGTTTTCATGGGTCTGTTAGCCGTCTATTCTGTCTTCCCTAAAGAGATTTACTGAGAAGAGACTCAGCACTGGCCCGAGTGCCAGCACCCGCTGCCCTGGAGAAGCCCCAACGCCTTCCCTTTAACACAGACCCAACATCTCGGAGGGCTGAGGCACTTTCAGATAAACTGAGTCGCCCTTGGGAAGCCCCTCACTCATTCTCAAGCGCAGCCCTTCTTCCTGGCCAGGAGGCTCTACCTGAACCCCAAAGCGTTCCCCATGTGAACCCAGTAACTCCCTATGTTAGAAAAAGGTCACGGGGGCGGGGGTAGGGATGGCACACACACAGTGCTCTGCAAGGTCTGCCCGGCCCAGAAGGGAGCCACCGGCTGGCCTCAGGCAGCACTGCCTACCAGGGGGCCACACCGCGGGGTGGGGGACCCAGGAAGGCCAGTGACCTGCCAGAATCTTCGGTCTCTCTGGGAGTCAGTGGGACTCAGGTTGCCTCTCTGGTGAAGGCAGGTGGACAGGGGCAGAGTTGGTTACTCAGTGGGCCTCTGCCTGCGGGGACTGGGTGTCTGGGCAGCTCCCCCCCCCCCCCCCACTCTGCCTGGGAGCACAGCTAAGGTGTCACCTCATGTGCTGTGCCATCCACACCGTCGCTGACCAGAGCTCAGGTATGAGTCGCAGCGGTTGGCCAGGAGCTGGACGGAGGGGGCGTGCATAGTGGTCCTGGGTTCAGGGACCAACAAACAGCAGTATCCCCTGGTGGCTCACTGGCCACGGGGCTGGGGCCCTATCTCCCGCCTTCTCCCCTAGCTTCACGAGGAGGAGGAGGAGGAAGAGGAGGAACAGGAGGAGGAGGAGGAGGCCAGCGGGCAGAGGATGAAGGGGTGTCGGTGTGGGGACTGGGTGCTGGCCTTCTCCCCTGAAACAGCCCAGGCTGGGGCTGCTGGGGACCCTCCATCCACAAGATGCTGCCCCTGAAGTGGACACAGGTGCTGGTGACTAACCTGGAGTGGGTGGAGACAGAGGCCAGGGAAGGGAAGGCAACTCTGTGCAGAACCTTCCCCCTCCGGTTTTTCATTTTGGGGGACACTCGGTGCGGGGGTCTGCAGGGGGAAGTATGCAGCACTGGGGGTGGAACCAACCCTTCTCTATGCAAGGCACACGCTGGGCCCTCTGAGCCATCTGCTGGCCCCGGTGGTTCATTTTTTCTTCAAAAGGCCCTTGGAATCACTCCCCCCTCCGACCCCGCCCGTGACAGTGCCCAGTTCAGGTGGGCAGGGGGCGTGCGCCCGGTCGAGGCTCTCCTCCCAAAGTCCTCAGGCGCAGGGGAGAGGAGATGGCCAGGCTGCGGGCAGAGAAGGAACAAACAGAGAAGGACGCTCCCTGTTAGTGGGGCACAGGGCGAGCAGCAAGGAGGGGGCGGTGAGCGGGGTCTCCTCTTGGGGGTGACTCTGAGGGATGGGAGCAGCGGAGGCCCTGTGGGCCCCCAGGAGTGGTCCCTGAGCACAGAGCCAAGGAAAGCCCCCGAGCACCACCGGGCACGGCACAAACGACCTCCCAAGTGACTAAAACCTTAAAGGAAAATAAGGGGCTGGAGCAATAGCACAGCGGGTAGGGCGTTTGCCTTGCATGCGGCCGACCCAGGTTCAATTCCCAGCATCCCATATGGTCCCCTGAGCACCGCCAGGGGTGATTCCTGAGCGCAGAGCCGGGAGTAACCCCTGTACATCGCTGGGTGCAAAAAGCAAATAAATAAATAAATAAATAAATAAAGGAAAATAAAAGGCTTTAGAGAAGGGTGCACGGGAAGATGCTGTGCAAACCCGGGCTTGGGAATCAGCAGTGGGTGCTTCTCTGTGCTGAGAGGGGCGCCTGGTTCTCAAGAACCTTCCCCCGCCCTGGCCTCAGGCCAGTTGCCTGTGCTCCGTACCTCAGTTTCCTTGTTTGTAAAACAGGGACCTTCATAATCACCCTCCTGACGGGTGGTGCCTCAGTCTCTGTCCCATGCTTCCCTCCACCCATTTCTGTGCCCGGCAAACCAGGGCACTGCAGCACACGTGTTTGTCACCATGGTCGTCCCTGCAGTTGCCCACCAACTCGCTCCAGGACGTGACCTCGACTAGCTTGCTCAGCGTGTGCTGGGAGGACAGCTGTGTACCTCCCCCACAGCCCATGGACAGAAGTAGCATGCAAGGGCTGTCATTTGCCCTAAGTCAACAGCAACAACAACAACAACAAAAAATAATAACCAATCCCGTGAGCAAAGTCCAGCACGGGCCAGCACACCCTGCTCCCCTGCACTGACCCGGGCATCTGCCCTGCTCCTGGCACGAGGTGCAGCATCTACCCAGGCCCAGCCGGCGTACACAGACCAAGGATCTGGCACAGTGGGGGAGATGAGAACGAAGATGATGATCCCCTATTTTGTCCCTGCGGGGAACCGGGGGCGACCAGGGCAAATGCTGGCAGGAGAGGGAGTGGCCCTGCCCACCCCTACAGAGTGAGGATCAGCCTCTTCCATGGTGCACCTGCTGCTTCCTCCCAGGCCCTGAGAGTTTCCTTATAGATGTGCAGCCAAGGAAGCTGAGGGAAAACTAGGATCGGACATTTGCAGTGCCCAGGGTCTGCGTCACGAGCAGGCGGGGGTCTTCACAGCTGCAGGGGGTGCCTCATACCCGGTTTACACTCTTGCTATTATTACTGACTGGGACAGGGTGAGTGCGTTTGTGAGTGTGTGTGTGTATGTGTGTGTGTGTGTGTGTGTGTAGTGAGGGGTGCCTTCTCCGTGACACTCTGGGGGAGCCACGAGGACCACAGGAAGTGGTGCTCGGGACCATGTGTACCAGGGTTCAACTCAGGGCCTCCTGCATGCAGTCATGGACTCCCATCCTCAGAGCCATCCCCTCAGCCCTGTTATTCAGGGGTCGGTCTCTGTGCTGAGTGGATCCCACAATGACGGTGCTGATCCTGATGGCACGCTTCCTCATCGGGACCTTGGCATCCCTGGTGGTCCCCATAGGGAAAGCGGGTCATTGGGGTTAGAAGTCTGGATTTGACAGACCACTGTGCATAGAGAGGAGACGCAGGGTCATGGCCACAGCTACCACCTGCCCTGACCAGCACTTAACAGAGGGAAGGATGGGGCCGGAGCGACAGTGCAGCGGGTAGGGCATTTGCCTTGTGCGACACCCAACCCCAGTTCAATCCCTGGCACCACATATGGTCCATCCCGAGCACCCCTATGTATAACCCCTGGGCACCACGAGATGTGTCCCTACCACAAAAAGTTAAGAGGAAAGAACGATGCGCAGTCAAGAGGAAACGGAGACAAAAGCATAGTCCTTTAAAGTGAATCAATTCAGTATCATAAAAAAAAAAATACCCTCCCCAACTGCTCACTCCTTGCCTTATTCTACTGATGAGCCCATGTTTGGGGACAATGAGGGCCTGACTCAAGACATTCCAGTCCTCCCAGGATCATTTTGTCACGGTGGACCCCCAGAGCCTCCTGCAACGAAGCCCATGCTCTGTCTACCACTGAGTCACCTTCCCGACCCGCCTCAGAAAGGGAGCCCCCATGGACCAGAGCGACAGCTGGTTTGGTCCCCAGCATCTCATGTGGTTCCCAACCGCTCCCCGAGCCAGGAGTGAGCCCTGAGCACAGCCAAGTGGGGCCCCCAAAAATCGTTTGGAATCTGAATGTCTGGATGTTAGCTATCCACCCCCACCTCAGCCCCTCCCTCTGGGGCAGGTTCTGGATCAACGTGAAGGAAACGGGGACCAGTGGGCAGTAGCCTCAAGCGTCAGGCAGGCGAGGGTCCTTCTTCCTGAACACACACCATTGAAGCCCTGTTGGCAGGGAAGGTCATAAAACAACCTCCTCCCTCCGGAAACAGGCCGGCTTCGAAAGGAGGCAAAGGTGGCTTGAACCAAATCCCAGACGTCCCGGTTTCACGGGGCAAACTGTGATCCCCGCTGCCCTGGAAACCGGGACGCAGCGGCTGCACCCAGGCATTCCCAGCCCTCTGCCTCTGTCCTGCACCCTGCCAGGCCCAAGGCCCAGTGCCAGGCGACCCCCCCTGACCCCCCTGCCCAGCGTCCGGGCCTTCGGCCCTGTGCTCTGACAGGCATCATCTTCCAGCGTCCAAACTCCACGTGTTCAGATGAGAAACAAAGTTCAGAGAGGCTGAGTCACTTCCCCCGGGCATCGGAGCGAATGGGAGCTGGGCCCCGCTTGTGGACTCTGGTTCTTCCCAACCTCCCGCAGAACCCTGGGGTTTCTCACGTCCAGAGGTGGGTCTGGGCTCCTTCCCCGCCGCAGCAGGCAGAAGGCTCTGAAGCAAGGGAGTGCTGCCCACCAGACCCCGCTGGGCCAGCCCCACGCAGACTGGGACCCTCACTCATCTGGGCGCTGGAGGCGTCCCCTGTCCAGGCTGCCACCTGTCACCTTCCCGGGCCACATCTGCAGCTTCCTCCTGCCCCCTGTGCTCCACCCCCACCCCCAGCACTTCCCCAACCGTCCTCTCCTGTCTCGGCCTCACCCCTCCAGTGGGGGGGGGGGGGTGTGGGGGTGGGGGGAGGTGTTGCTCCCACCTCCTACCCCATGGGCCCCGAGTGGCATGATTTGGGGGAGGAGGCACTCCAGTCTGCATGGTTCTGGGACGGTGGCGGGGGCGTGGGGCTGGGAGGGGACCTCGGAAGAACATGGAGCTCTCCTACACAGGCCCCTCCAAATCAGGCTCCCAAATCAGGCCCCCTCCTGGGGCGTCAGACGGGTGGGTGGGGCCTCCTGACAGACACAGAAGGACTGCACTCATTTGTGGAATATAAAGTAACAGAATGGGAGACTAACACCCAAGGATAATAGAGGTAAGGGCCAGGAGGATTGCTCCATGGCTTGGAAGCCGGCCTCACACGCTGGGGGGAGGGGGGCAGCTCAGCTAGAGAAGGGACCACCAAGTAAAGGGTGCTTGGAGGACCCGCTCGGGATGGGAGATGCAGGCTGAAAGTAGACTATAGACCAAACATGATGGCCACTTAGTACCTCGACTGCAAACCACAACACCCTAAAGGAGAGAGAGAATAAAAGGGAATGTGCCTGCCACAGAGGCAGGAGGTAGGGGGGACGAGCGGGATGGGGGTGGGGTGGGGGATGGGTGGTGGTGGGAGGGATACTGGGAACATTGGTGGTGGAGAATGAGCACTGGTGGAAGGACAGGTACTCGATCATTGTACGACTGAAACGTAAGCATGAAAGTTTCTAAGTCTGTAACTGTATCTCACCGTAATTCACTAAAAAATTTAAAAAAAAAAGACGAATATGCTCATTGGAGAGACTTTAAATCTCAGCTAAGCAATTCCTTTGATGCTTCTGTCCAAGGGGCATGCCCCCAAAGAGCTCAAAGAGTTCAGGGGTCCCTGCTGGTGCCAAGCCAAGATGCCAGGTCCCCTGCTGGCAAAGCACCTACTCAGCCCTCTGAATTCTCTCTCTGGCCCCTCTTTAAAAGGCTCTGTTTCGGAGCACGTATGGGGACTGACCCACCGTTTCCCAGGGGCTCCGTCTGGGCGCAGGGCGTGTTCTCTCTGTTCACTCTTCACCACCCCCGGCCCCATTTCCTCGTGCCCATCCTCTGATCTGGTCTGACTGGAGCTCCCTACTACTCACCTGGGCCTGTGACAAGCTATAGAGGCCCTGGATTCTGGGGCCGAGAGACCAGCTCGGGCAGGACTAACTCCTCCACCTGCCCTGCAGCCCTGACCGGGCGAGCTGCCGGAGTGATTAAAGCAGGGAGGACCCACGGGGACAGCCCGCCGGCTAGGAGCCTTTTCCACCCCAAGAAAAATATGTCGTTAAAAAAAAAAAAAAAGAAGAAGAAGAAGGGGACACCCTCCCCAGAGCCAGGAAGAGCCGCCTCCCAGATTTAAGAAGGGGAGAGGTAGCTTGGGTTTTAAAGAGAAAATTGGATCCCCATTCATGAACTTCCCCACACCACGGGCGCCCAACAGGTAAAACGGGTTCCGCCATTGATTAATGAGCTGGGTAATAATGGGGCTCACCCTTTGCGCCATTAAAAACATTAACCTCGGTCTTGGCTCTGCTATGTCATAAGCCCACGGAGCCCTCTCCAGTCCACACTCCCCATCCACGGAGCCCGATGGGACAGCCAAGGACACTCCAGCGAGCCCTCAGCAGGCGCGCAGAAAGGGGCGGAGAAGGTTCGTGCCCAGAGATTCATTTGGGTCCAGCAGTGGCCCCCTGTAGCTTCCCACACCCCTGTGAGAAGGTGGGGGAGGGGATGCCTGTCCCCTAACCCTAAAGATTTGGCAGCTGCTGGACAAACACATGCAACTCCAAGCTGTCAGCTGCAGGGCAGACGGAGATGACTGCTCGCCACCCAGGAGCGGGAGCGTGTTCTGGGGAAGTTCCCGGACATGTCTGCTGGACAGTGATTCTGCCCTGGCAGAGTGGGAGCAGGAGGACACACAGGCTCTGGTCAGAGAACACAGTGGGAACAAACTGGGAGAGCAGGATTCCCTAAACTGGCCCCTCCACCAGTAGGGAGACAGTGGAACCTTCCAGAAGGCAGCGGTCATCACAGGGACAACTGGGGGACACTGTGTATAGGCTTAAAGAAGGCAGATTTCCACAGGGCCGCCGAAGGACTTTCTGCAAAGGGGGCGTCTGACCAGTGGGAACCTCTGTGGTAGAGGTATGAAAATGATTCCATCTTTGTATTTTATTTGAGGGGAGAGCCTGGGAGGGTACCATGCAGTGCTTGGGGGGATGAAACAGGGGTGCTGGGGCTCCTGTGATTTTTTTGGTTTTTTTGGAATCCCAAGGCTCAGGGCCATGGTCGGCAGAGCCAGTGCCATAGAGGGGTTGGCCCAGCCCAAGAAGTGCGTGCCTCTGTCTCTGTCCACACAGAGCCCACAGACTTTCCTGGCTTGGAGGGCCCAGAAGAGCTGCTCTGGCAGACCACCTGCTCACCCCAGCACTGAGTGAGGGGGACAGCTAGAGGCTGCGTCACCACCGCCACCCACAGTAGCAGAAGGGGGTGGGCTGCCACTCAGACCACAGGGATGGCCCCAAGGGATGGCTGAGACCAAATCACTTCCATCCAGGAATTCAATGCAGGCCCCCTGGTGGGTGTGGCCAGACCCCAGGAGGGGACAGTCCAGCAAGAGGGGACAGTCAGCAAATTTCTCCTCCAAGAGAGCCCAACGGTAAAATATTTCGGTTGCAGGCAACACAACCTGTGGCAATCACATCACTCCACTATGCTATTGTCATTCAAAAGCCTCCATCCCCTGAACTGAATGAACAGGCGTGGCTACATGCCAATAAAACTTTATTTACAAAAATAGCAGCAGCTGGCCAGGGCCCCGCCCCATCCTCTTCCCTCTGGTCTGGGCCCTGCCTTGTCTCGAGACAGGGCACGCCTAAGGATTACCAGGGTAGCCTGTGCGAACCACCCCAATTCACCCCAATTCAAGGGGCCCCGAGGTGGGCCTGGCATGGGCGTCTACTGGTTTGTTTGTCTGTTTTTGACCAAAGCCCTCCACAACTGTAGTGCATATGGCCATGACTGAGACGCTCTCATCCAGGACAGGAATGTCAGGCAGGACCCCACACTGTCCCTTTACTCTTATCCACAGGCTGTCATGGACCCCAACCCCAGAGACGCAACCGGCTCAGGGCCACCCCATGAGTCCAGGAGCTCGGCCCATGAGCGCTCCTCTCCCTGTGTGCACCAGAGCACACCCCCTACCCCTATCCCGGAGCTCGGGGTGCTGGCCCCTGCCTGCTCACTTCATCGTTGCAGGCAGAGGAGGATGTTCCTGGAGAGACACACACTGGGAGGGCAGAGTGGCACCGGGTGGATCCAGGAGCTGCAGCAGCCCCCTCCTCAATCACCCCCTGGGGCTGTCAGGGAGGAGCACAGGATTCTGGTTGCCCCCCTTCCCCCAGCAACCCCCTCTCCAGAGAAGCAGCATTTTTTCGCCCCATTTTCGCCTGATTACTAGCTCCTAGGAGGAACAAAAGAGGGCTGTAAAAGCTGCATTTCCTCAGTCCTAACAAGGCAGCCACAGGAAACTCTTAACCAATGACACCATGAAGGACCTGCCAGAACGTGCAACCTGCCCAGAGCCCTGCCCACGCAGGCCTCTGGCACAAGGCACCCCCAGAGTCCTGGGGATGTTGCGAGAGCGTGGCCGGCAGCGATGAGCTCAGCGTCTACAGCGCCAGGTCTCCCCGGCCTCCCGAGGGGCCCAGACCCTTCTTGCTCTGCCGGGATCCGGGGTCCCAGTGCGCCCGAATGCCCACAGACACAGCACAGCCGCCATGGGGGCCTCCACCCAGGTTTCCTGCTCCCGGGCAGGATCACCCTGAGAGCTGTGTGTTCCCACCTGCAGGTGAAGACACCTGCCCTGGGGTTGTGGGCACTGCGGAGTCAGGACCCAGGCCCCCTATCCCCTAAGGGTTAGACCTAATGACTTGGGAAGTGATGATATTAACGCACAATGCTGGTGCAGGCCACACACACACACACACACACACACACACACACACACAGCGCCTGGAACCAGAGTCACCCAATGCCCCTTCCCATGGAGGGAGGACCCAGGGTCAACCTCCTCTGCCCTATCACATGAGAACCTGATGAAGTGCAGAAACCAACTCTGCAGCCGCGGCACCTGCAGCCCTCCAACACCCCCTACCCCAGGAACACCTTCGAGGAGACCCCCGGTCATCCCGGGACTTCCTGTCGTCTCAGGCTGAGGAGGGCTGTGTTGGCTCCTGGGTCCCTGTCCCCACCTCCTGACCCAGGACTCACCGACCAGCTCCCCGCAACCCCCACAATCACTTCAAAATCATACCCAGACTCACAATGTTACTGGGCCCGCTCGAGCAAATCGATGAACAACGGGAGGACCGTGACCGTGACCCAGACTCTAAGGCCTGATTTCAGAAAAACACGCGCTGGAGTCCAAAGCCTGGCTGGGTCATCTAGGGCAGCTCGTGGGCTGCCCTGGGCCACCCCCTCTGTCCCTTCATTCCCCCCCCCCCCGCCCCGTGAGCAGAAAGAGGAGCCCTCCTCAGTGCCCACAATGGCATCGTCATGGACCAACTAGGCACTGCCCTTGGGGACACACACACACACACACAGAGGCAGGCGTGAACCCCACTTCTGTCTGCCTGCACCTCCCCTCGCACCAGGGGCTGGGGAGAGCGCTGGAGGGCCGAGAGGCAGCTGCCCCAAAGCTGGCTTGGTGCCGGCCAAATGAAAACATTCTCCCTCTCTCGTGACAGGCTGGACGCAAACTCAGTGAAAAATCACATTTGAACCGTATCTGGAGAGCTGTGCAGGGCTCCCAGAACCAGGCCCCCTGCACCCCAGGCTGGTGCTGCCTGCATGGTTTCCGGTCTGTGCCCTTGGCCCACAGTCCACGCAGACAGCAAGTCCAAGGGCCTTGGAACAGAAGGGACACACACACACACACACACACACACCCGCAGGACTCAGTCACAGAGGCAGAGGGGTTTGCCCCCCTGTCCCGCCCCACCCCCCACCCCAGAACTGGGGCTCTTTCCATTCACGCTGGCAAAACTTTTGCAACTCTGCCAAGTCAACAACAGCACTTGCTTCTCCCAAACACCCATGACGCCATCGTGACTACGAAGCCCTCCTAGTCCGAGCGCCCCAGGGAGAGGCCTGGGCCTACACGTCTCGCTGGGTCCTGGTGTCTCCTGTGAGAAGACGGATTGCCACAAGGGTGGAAACCGGCTCAGAGAGGCAAAGAAACTTGCCCCGCAGCACACAGCAAAGGAAGACAGAAGGTCTGCTCGACTCGACTCCCCCTGGTGTCAAGCTGTCCACCCGGGGTCACTAGCCAGCCCTGCTATCTCTGCTGATCCACATGCTGGCCGGGCATTCAGGGAGAATGGGGTGGGGGAGGAGAGTTGACAGGGGGCAGAGGCCCACTCACAAGGGCAGCGGCGAGTGAAAAGTGACAAAGAGAAGGGGCCCAGGCAGGTAAAGCCCAGGGACAAGGAAGGGGTGGCATGGAGCTGGGCCAAGAGCAGAGGGGGCGGGCTGGGCGTTCTGAGCCAGACTGTCAGCTGTGAAGGAGAACATGTCTCTGAATTCCTGAAGCTTATCAGGCCGGGCTGGGAAGAGGGTGTGTGGCGTCTGAGGCCAGAGCAGAAGGGCGCAGGGCAGGGCCTGCCACACGCCCGCCACCGGCTTCTGCCATGGAAAAAATGCGGGTGACGGGCTGTGCTATTAGGATGAAAGTCATCCTTTTATTATTTAGAAACAAACCACCAGGGAGGGAGCTTCACATGGGGGGGCGGGGGGGGGCCCGTGCTCAGTCCCTGGCACAGGGCACTCTGAGCACAGAGCCAGAAGGAACGCCGGAAGCAAGCACCCGGGTGTGACCCAAGAACATAAAAGACAAAAATAGCTGCAGGAAGGCAGGAATAAGCCCTGAGACCGCCAACTGTGACCCCAAACCCAAAGAAAGGGAAGAGAGAGAGGAAAAAAAAAGACAAAGAAGGCACTAACACTTTTCACATGTGCAAGCATTTCTCAGCGGCATTTCCAGGCGACAGGCACACGTACTTCCCCTGTTCGGTTAGGCCACCAGAGACACGCAGAAAGTGATGGGATCTCCCCACTTCCATCCGCGCCGCCCCCTTCTGTGACCCAGTGTGAAATTCATTCATACTAAAGTGCTGTCACATGCCCCATGTCTCTCCAATACTGTCCCCAAACCAGTCAATTGAAAGATTCAAGACTCTTCTCTGCTTTGTCATTACATCTAACTCTGAGGGAAATCAGACAAAAATGGGCTCTTTCACCAAAAAGAAAGGAAGGAAGGAAGGAAGGAAGGAAGGAAGGATTTTGAATGATAAACCCAAGAGGAATCCCACCTGCAAAGGGCTCTGCCACTAGCCTATTCGGGTAACTGCACATTTCGGGATTCCAACATCCAAATAAAAGGGGACTGAGACCCCCCAGGATGCTCCCACCACACCTCACTGTGTGGACCAGCGCAGGCCTGCGGGTGACGGGCCCTGGTGTCTGCGGGTTTAGACCCTCTGATCACAAAGCCCCAGGATCCCCTTGTAACACACTTCAGGGGATGTCAGTCTGATTTCCGAACCCTTAGACTCTTTGACCACAAGGCCCACCGCTGTCTGGAAGCAACTGATGGATGAATCGGCCCGGACAGCGCGCTCTGTCCCAGGGCCAGGCTCCAGCCCGGCTGCCCATCACCCACCTGTCTGGAGACAACCCAGCCCAGCTCCCTTCGGGGGGCTGCTCATGTGGGGGGGGGGTGCTCCTCCGGAGAGAACATGGAATTCCGCCGAGTGGCCCTGCCAGGAGTCCACTCTGCTCGCAACTCATCTCAGCCATGGTTTGTTTTGGGGCCGGGACCATGTGTGGATCTGGAGGTTCTGAAGCCACGTTCAGGACTGCAGTGTGGACAGGGGTGCTGGGCAGCCTGGTTCTCGCACCATGACCACTCAGAGCGTGGGGACATGACGTGGCCTACGGCAAGAATGGCCCCTGCTCCCATTTTGGCCCACTGAGGCAGGGAGTCAGAGAGAGCAGAGCGGGTAGGGCGCTTGCTTTGCATGAGGTTGACTGGGGTTTGATCTCGCGACGCCCCAGAGGGTCCCCCCTAAGCCCCGCCAGGAGTGATTCCTGAGCACAGAGCCAGGAGCAGGCCCTGAGCACTGCCGAGTGTGGCTCAAAACCGAGGCAAAACCCTGTGTTTCTGCTGGTCTAGGGGCAGCGTGGGGCAGAGGAAGTTCCCAGGTGGACAGACCCAGCCCCTCCCCGCACCCCTCAACCGCTCTGTGAACACACAAGAGTGAGAAGAGGCTTAGGAGCATGGGCAGACTGGGGGACAGGCGGGCAGGAGGCCTCCCCTGGGCTCAGGTGGCAGGAACGGGGTGGGGGTGGGGGGTGGGTTCCAGCCTCTGGAGGGGTTTGTGGGAGCGAGAGCAGGGAGACCTGCTGGAGGGTCTCTGTGCCCAGGAAGCAGAGATGGCATCGGTGGCGGAATTTGGGGCCTGTGGGTGCTCAAATCATTGAGGCTCCCTCCCCCCCACCCCCCACGCTCTCCTTAAAGAGAACATGGTAGTGCCATGAGGCAGGAGGACGTCACTTCGGGTGTGACTTGGGGGATGAGGCGGGCAGAGAGGGGCTGCAGCTCCCTGTCCCATCTGCGTTTTCTCTGGCCAAAAAGCCGTCCTTGGGTTTCTTTCCACAGGATGGTGAAGGGTCAAAGTGCAGTTTCTGTGGCCCTTTGTTCTCTGTACAAACAGAGCCCAGATAACCTCACACCTGCCAGGACCTTCCCGGGTGCACTGCTCTGCCTCTGCCACCACGGGCACCTTCTGGGCAATGTACTGCCCTGTTTAGGAGCGTCACGCACACACACACACACGTGTGTGTATGTGTGTGTGTGCACATGCTTATGTGCGAGGGGCCAGGTGCACAGACATAACACCGCACACCACACGTGTGTCTGTTTGTGCGTGTGTTGGGGGCAGGGAGCACATACAGAAACACCCACATGCAGGACCCCGAGCCTGGCGCCCATGAGTGTGAGACAGAAGTGAGAACCAGCGTCAGAGTCGCAGGGAGGGAAGCTGGGTGTAAGCGGAACTTGCATATGCTGGGTGTGCTGGGGGCTGGAGGCGGGGAGGCCAGGCCAGGCTGCCCTAGGAAGGAAAACGGTGCCCGGAGAAGGCCCATGAGTTCCTGGAAGGAAGAAAGTTCCCTGGCTTCACAAGCGAAGGAGACCTTTGGGCTGGGGGCTCGAATGTTAGGTTAAAGCACCTCCCTGTGAGTTCAGAAGGAAGCTGGAGAAGCCACAGGGGGTTCGAGAAGCTACATGCCCCCCAGCAGGGTGGGGCAGAGCCCATTACGGTGGGGGCCAGCCAGCCAGCCAGCGTCACTTTCAAACGCATTTTTCAGGATAGCACTTTGGGTTGCAGAGGAAGCCACCTCCCTCTCCGCTGAGCTCCTCTCTTTTCCTCTGATTTTCCCCCTGAGTTTCTGCCTTTGCCTCCCATGAGGAAGCCATTAGCAGGAGCTGAGGTCTGATCTAATTATAAAGCACGCTAGGAAGGAGGGCCGAGGCGGGCGAGGGGCTCCTACCCAGATCTGGCCTTGCATTCAGAGCAGGGGTGGGCATGAGGAGTGTGGAGTGTGGCTGTGTGTGTGTGTGTGTGTGTGTGTGTGTGTGTGTGAGAGAGAGAGAGACAGACAGACAGACAGACAGACAGACACCTCCCACCCCCAGAACCAAACTGTCCCTTCTTCAGTCCCATAACAGACTGCTGTGTGACTTCAACTCCAGTGCATGGATGTCCTGGGTGAAGATAACAAAAGAACCCCCTCCAGGAGCTCACGCTGGGTCTTAGTGAGGAAGAGCTTTAGCATGGCACCTGGCGCACAGTAGGGGCTTCATGTGTGCTCGTGTGGCCAGAAATCACCCACCATCTGCAGCTGTTGTTTAATTGCCACCCTCACCTTGGAGCTGGGCCTGAGCCCTTTAATTAGCGCGGGCAGCCCTGGGAGCTGACTCAGGCCCAGCCAGCCGGCCGGAGGACGTAGGATGGCCCGCATCTGCGGGGACTAGAAGCCTTCGCCTCTCCGGCCCCCAAATGACAGCTGGGAGCCGCCCGCCCTCTTCGCCCCTCCGGGGCAGCGGAGACGACCCCAGCGTGTGGGCTCAGAGTGACTTGTCAAGTGCCCGGGGAAGGGCCAATGCTCCTCTGCCTGCCCTCCCCACCACCCCTGACCCCCGCAGCAGGGAGTGAGGCAGGGCCTTGTCCCCCTGTCCCCATGTCTGGAGTCGCTGTCACAGGAAGGCAGCCCCAGGAAGCACAGGCATGGGGAAGGGTCTCAGGAAAGGCCTGGCCTGGGCTTCTCTGGGTTCCCTCGGGAAGCCCCTCAGACAGCAGGGAATCGCCTGGTTCTCACGCTGGTCATCCTGGCACCAAGCCAATGCCCATCTCTTCCAGATCCCCCATGACCCCACACCCTTCCCATCTGATCCTATCCGGGGCTGGCCAACCTCCAGGACTCCAGCCATGCTGGCCCTGCTCAGCCTAGGGAAGGGAGGGGAGGGGCTCACTGCTCCCCCAGACACCTCTCAGTCTCAGTGCCAGAACCATACCCCATTTCCACTGGCTCTCTAAGGGGCCTGCCCTGGTCGCCATCTCCCAGGATCGGTGAGTCCAGCTATGGTACAGTGCGGTGGGGCGCCTTGCTGACCAGCTCCCCGCCACCCAGTCCAGAGACTGTTGTGCATTCTCCAAGGTACCCGGGCAAAGATCACCCACTGCTGAGACTGAACACACACACCCAAGGTGCCTGGGCAAGGCTCACCCACTGCTGACACACACACACACAGACACACACACTGCATTCTCCAAGGTGCCTGGGCAAGGCTCCCCCGCTGCTGAGACTGAACACACACACACACACACACACACACACACACACACTGTGCATTCTCCAAGGTGCCTGGGCAAGGCTTACCCACTGTCGACACACACACACACAGACACACACACACACCTCTTACTTGACTTTTATTTGTCTGGGGAATTAGTGGCGAGGGACGGAGGGATCACACCCGACAGTACTCTGTGCTCGGGGATCACATCTGGCCTGGTACTGGAGATGGACCTCAGGCCTCCAGCCTGCCCTAAAGCACATGCAAACATCATGGAGCTCTCTGTCTCTGACAGGGTTACTGCCCTGCACGCAGACATACACACCCAGCCATCCTGTGCATCTCCCAGTCTAAAACAAGGAGTCGTGGGCCAGAGGGGGGACCAGCCGCATACAGAATGGACAAGCAAAGTGAAACAAGAGCCTGGGGGCCTGGAAGCAGAGCAGAGGTGGGGAGGGGGAGGGAAGAGGAAGGACATCAACACACACACGCACACATACACACACGCGCACACACACGCACACGCCCCCAAGCTGGCACATCCTTTAATCCTCCGGACCAAGGCTGGCAGCAGAGACAGCTCAGAGGGGCTGGCCAAGGCGCGGCCCCGGCCCCTCTGCCGCAGCTGGCAAGCTGAGGCGGCAACCTGGAGAGGCAGGCAAGCCCTGGCACTGCGGGCCAGCCCACTGCAACCTGCCACACTGCACAGAAAGGACAGGGAGGAGGCCGATGGCCAACTGGCTCCAAGGCCGGCCCTGCCTCTCCGGCACAAGGAAACGCTTTGTGCCGTGCCACCTCATTATCTGGCATCTGGGCCACACCGGAAAGGGCAAATAATGGGGTAGGCCCAACGCGGGGTGTGCAGACGGCCCTCCCCCACAGACCTGTCGTCCCGGGGGGGTGGAGGCCAGGCCGCTCCTGAGGCTGGCATCCGTGGCCCGCCAGTCTGACCATGATGACTCGTTCAGACTAAGCTCCTTCTCAGGGCCCGGGGAGAGAGCTCAAGGGGCTGGAGTGTGCCCCCTCCCGGCACTGCCCCCTCCCCCTACGCCCTCTGGGACATGGTCCCCCAACACCCCTGGGTCCCACTAGCGCTGTGTTGCTGGGTCCAAGCACTGAACCGACTGCCTGGGCCAGAAAGCCAGGCCAGGTATCATTAGGGGTAGACCCCCAGGGACCTCCCCAAATTCTGCCAGGGTAACCCAACGGAAAAACAAAAATAAGAGACCACAGAGTCTAATTTGATTCACTTCCAAACCATCTGTCAAGGGGCCGAAGCCCACACAGCCCGGGCTTACAGCTCTGGGGCTATAATCATCAGCACCCCACGTGGCCCTTGGGAGGGAAGAAGCCGCCCACCCCGATGCCCACCTGAAGTCTCAGTGACCACAGCAGAAGGTACCTTCCACCTGGACGCCCAGCAGGGGCCTGTGACTGCACTGTGGGCTGCTGTGCCGGGCAGCCAGCCTGGGGGCAGGTTGCGGGGGGGTGGGGGGATTCCCTGCACTGGACTCACTGGACACTTGGGAGGATTCTGAGCCCACCAATCACTTTCTCGAGGCCACTCACCTGGCAAGGCCCCTGGACAAGCTCTCACTGTGGGATCCTAGGGGGTAAGGGAAAACGGGGGCCCAATCTGATGTGACCAACTCTGCCACGGAGCCTGGGCCATGTATGTGGAAAGACAGAGGGTGGGAGGGCCGGGACGACACCCAACAGGATAGGCACAGGCTTTGCACGCAGAACCTTCAGCTTCCATCCCCAGCACCACACAGGCAGCCCCTCACCCCGACCCCCAGCACTGCTGGGTGTGACAAGTCAGGAGTAGCCTCCTGGTATACCCACCAGACATGGCCTCCCAAACCAAAACCAAAACGAAGCAACAACACCCAGCTACGTAAAGAGCAGAGAACAAGTCACCCTGGGCTGTGCCCGTGAAGAGGTGGGCCGAACATTTTTGCGCTGACACCTGCCAAAGGTTTGCTTCTACAAACCACGTTTTATGGGCACCGGCACACCCATTCCGGATGGTACTGCCTAGAGCCTCTTCCATGCGATGAGGGTGGGCCCCAGCCACAGGAACCGTGTGGGCCCCAAAGCTTAAAATACAGTTGACGGGGCCAGATGGACAGACAGCATAGGGGTAAGACGCTTGCTCTGCATGCAGTCAACCTAGTTTGGCATCCGGGCTCACTTAAGGTCCCCCAAGCACCTCCAGGAGTGATTCCTGCCTGAGCACCTCCAGGAAGGACCCACCACAACAAAGGCAAAAACACTGTTCAACAGGGGCTGAGGCCACAGTACGGCGGACAGGGCAGTTGCCTTGCACCTGGCCAACCCAGGTTTGATCCGCAGCACCCCATAAGGTCCCACTAAGCACCGCCAGGGGAGCGCAGAGCCAGGAGTGACCCCCTGAGCACTGCCAGGTAGGGCCCCCAAACCAAAGGTTCAACAGCCACGTCACATACGAGGTCCTAACACGGAGACGCCTGCCTCCTTGGACGTGTCTGGCGGTTGCCAACCACATCTCTGTCCTCCACTGGACTGAACTGGACGCACGTGGCCCAGGCTTCTGCAGACCAACTCGGGTTTGGGAAAGGTGGGTGAGAGCCTGAGAGGGGCGAGCCCGCCAGGCCGCAGACCTCCCCACTGGCGCAGGAGGGCCGGCACTGCAGCGTGAAGTGTGGTTTCGCCGTCGGCTTGTGCAACGTCTTCCCACGTGTCTCATTAACTGGGGACAACAGGGACCACAGTCATCTGCTGTTTGGGCCTCAGCCCGACGGTAAGAAGTGTCTGTCTCTGACAAGTCCAACTGCATTCCACGGGAGCTCGCAGTCCGCAGACAGCTGTTCCAGACTGTCCCGTGAAGTCCGGGGGGGGGGGGGGGGGGCGCATGTGTGGCGAGATGAGGCCCAGTGGCAGGAAATAATACCTGGATGCTTCATAAATGGAGCCTCTCTGTCACCATCAGGAACCCCCAGGTTCATTCATGCGGGGGGGGGGGAGGGGGGGGAATGTTCCAGGTTCTGCGGGGGGATGGATGGAGGGATGAATCCGAATGAGCACACAGGCTCCAGAGCCAAATTCCTGAGATCCTCTAAAAAGAGTCTCGAGGGTGGGAGGGAGTGCACGCTTTGCAAGAAAGAGAGCGGTCCGGGTTCGAGCCCTGACACAGCGGGACCTGGGCACAGAACTCATGCAGTCCCCGAGCACTGCACAGAGCACTGCCAGGGGAGCTCAGAAACAAAAAATATAGAAAGAAGATTCAAAGAGTCGGTAAGAGAGCTCAAAGGAGGCGGGCACGTCGCTCTGAACACCACTGCCAGCTGTGGCTCAAAATACGAGAGAGAGAGAGAGAGACAGACAGACAGACAGACAGACAGAGAAAGAGGAGAGAAAGAGAGAGATGCAAGAATCAGAGTGGGGGAGGGAGGGAGGGAGGGGGAGAGAGAGAAAGAGAAACACACAGAGAAAAAGAGAGAGAGAGAGAGAGAGAAAAGCAAGGATCAAAGAGGGGGACAGTGGGAAGAGAGAGAGAGAGAGAGAGAGAGAGAGAGAGAGAGAGAGAGAGAGACTCAGTAAGACAGAATTCCGGCAGGTCTGGGTACCATCCCTGGCATCTCTGCATCTGTTTCCTCCTAGGACACAGACGGCGTCCTTCTCTGCAGGCTCTGGGGAGGCCGCAGCCTCTGAGCAGAGCACAGGGCAATGCCCCTGAGCAGCAGCTCACGCTTCCTCAGTGAGCAGCTCCGTGCGAGGACAAGGTGATTTCCAGGGCCACGTCCCACTTCCCTTCCCACACGGCCCACGCGCCCACATCCCCCGCCTGGCACACACACACCCGCATCCCCAGCTTCTGCGCAGCCCCAAGGCCCTGCCAGGCACCTGTCACAGGCAGGCAGGAAGGTGCCCACCTCCGGACGAGGAAGTCAACAGAGGGGAAAACCCACGGGCAGCCTACAGGGCAGCACCACGTCCCCAGCCCCTTGCCATCCCCCCCAACTCTAAACACAGCCCAGGCCCGAGGGGGCTCAGACCCTGGACAGACATCAAGTGGGGCTTCAGCATCTGGAGGTGACTGACATGGATTCCTTCCAAGGGGGGCATGGGGAGATCCCTGCTCCTTCTGGACAGGAATAATGCCCAGAAATCCCTTCCCCGAACCTCTCCCCACCCCAGGGAAGAGCCCCAGAGGGCAGCAGGAGTTGAGGGGGAGAGAGAGAGAGACAGACAGACAGACAGACAGACTGTGTGTGTGTGTGTGTGTGTGTGTGTGTGTGGAGACTTCCCTGGGAGAGCAGGTCCCTGCACAAGGGAGCCTGCTTGAGGCTGCGGCTATGAGCACAGAACCAGCCAGGTGACAATCGGGGACCAAAGGCCAGCAAGCCTAGGGAGCTGATGTTAAAAAAAAAATAAAGAAAAAGGCACTTGTCACCACTTCCTGTGATCCTTGCTGCCCACATTCCAACACAATGAGACGCATCTCGGCCCAGGCTTTGAAGTTCAACAACTCAGATGGCCAGAGAGGAGGGAAGGGGCCACGGGGAGCAGAGCAGAGAGAACCCACACTGGCTCAGCCCTCATTTCCCTGGGTGCTGGGCGTACTCCTGCGCCAGCTTTCTCTCCCCCTCCCCCGCCCCGGCCCCTGCCCCCTCTTATCTCTCTCTCTCTCTCTCTCTTGCTCGCTCTCACTCTTATTCTCTCGCTCCCTCTCTAAATGTACCCTTTGGACCAGAAATAGCTTCAGAGGCCGAGGCACAAGGCCCTGCACATAGGCTTGATCCCGAGCTTCCTAGGGCCGGGCTAGGAACAACCCCACAGCACAGGGAGGAGAGAACGCTCTGAGCACTGTGGTACCAACACAGAGAAGCACCACCACCACCACCACCCCGCCCCCAAGTAGCTCTGTTATGACATAAACAACGTGTTTATTTATTTTTGTTTTTTAGGCTACACCCAGAGATGCTCAGGGATCACTCCTGGCAGTGCTTGGTGCTCAGGGACCCATACAGGATACGGGGATCGCGCAAGGTAGGCACGCCCCACGCTGTACTATCGCTCTGATTCCCACCGTATATGTTTGCTTTAAACGCTTAAACCACATACCCTTCTTCCAGTGAAAACCACTATTCACCTCTGGGTCTGTTCGCTTCCTGCTATTTTGCTACCTGTGCGTGGGAGGAAAGAGATACCCAGTTTTGTGAAGAAAAAAAAAAGACCTGCTGCGAAACTGTCTCGGGGTGGGAAGAGAGCAAGGCTGAGCCCCGGCACCTCTGGGCCTGAGCGGGAGCATAACCTGGGCGCAGAACCCGAGTGCCTCTGGGAGCAGCCCCACACTCTGTAGGCGCGGCTTGCATTTTATTTATCTATTTTTTTGCTTTTTGGGTTATATCCGGCAATGCACAGGGGTTACTCCTGGCTCTGCATTCAGGAATTACTCCTGGTGGTGCTCGAGGGACCATATGGGATTCTGGGTATCAAACCCGGGTCGGCCGCGTGCAAGGCAAACGCCCTCCCTGCTGTACTATTGCTCCAGCCCCTGCTTGCAATTCTTGTCACTCTCTGCACATGTCCCACAGCGGCCATTTCTCACGGACCAGATATTGAAGCAACCTCCGGCTCTGGATTTTGTACCCCCCCCACCCCACCCCCATGTCCCGACCTAAGGCTGTAAGTTACTGGTGCCTCAGTCACCTCCATCGCTGGCCCTTGGGTTAGATCCCTACGAGGGGCCTGGGGCTCACCGAGTCCTCCCTATGAGTTTAAGCATCTCCACACTGCGCCTCTGCTTTCCAACCAGGAACCAAGCCTGCAACATTTTTTAGGGCAATTATCGCAAAGACCTTTCACAATGGCCTCATGCTATAGGGAGGAACATCCTCAGAGCTGGACAACAGGCTCAGGGTCATGGGCCTGCAGTTGAGCCCGGGTTCACGCACTGTGGGGCCCCCTTCAACAGTTCCATGCCACGGCGCTCACCAGCAGCTCAGCCGGCAGCACAGCAGGGACTGGGGCATCTCAAAATCGCGGGCACAGAGATGGGCAGTACATGGAGTCTGCGGCGAAACTCCAAAAGTCTTGCCCTGTGATTCCGGGTCGGGCTCTCGAGGCTCCGTGCTCCGACCACGGAATCCCAGAGGAGGCAATGTCAAGCTCCTTCAGCCAAAGGACTCCAGCTTTCTCCTGGTCCGGCTGCAAGGAGGAAGGTTTCCTTTCACCGCTAAAACGGCAAGAAGTTTCAGGGCTGGGGAGGTAAGCAAAGGGAAAGGGGCTTGCCGTGCACGTGATCGGCCCTCGTTCAATCCTGGGCACTATTTATGGTCTCCTGGACCCTGAGCATAGAGCCCCGAGTATGCCCTGAGCATCACTAGTCCCCAAACAAAACAAAACAAAATAGCAGCTGCAGGGGCCAGAGCGATAGGACAGCGGGTAGGGTGCTAGCCTTGCACACAGACCACCCAGGTCTGATCCCCGGCATCCCGTACGGTCTTCCGAGCTCTGACCCCAGAGTGCTGAGCACCACGTGGTGTGGCCCCCAAAGTAGCAGCAAGCAGTGGGAAATGCCATAGGCGCCTCGCGGTGACAATCTAACCGGCTCGCAAGTGACAATCTAACCCACGGCCTGAGTTTTAGATGGGGAGTGTGAGATGACCTTAGATTTCACAGTCAAACAAGTCTTTGAAATTCAAATATACAGATCTGGAGAGGAAGCCAGGCCTCTTCCTGCAAAGGAAGGTCTGACTTCCCTTCACGATTTTTTTTTTCCAAGAAAAGTTGGGGGAAGAGGCAGTACGTGCACTTCTTGCTTTATTTCAGCATCCATCACAGATCCGAAGTCCTTTTCCCGCCCATAACCATGGAACCGGCCATCAGAAAAATACCCCAGTAGGAAATGACTCTGAAAGAATGAAAGTGTGCGACTGAAATTTATTTCCAGAGCAAGAAACGGCTGAGCCCCAATCGAACCCGACAAGCCGCTGAACTCGAAGGAATGCAATGTTCTGAAGAGTCTGCGAGGCAGCCGAGAGATGGACCCAGCACGAGCAAGAGGATGATTACATTCTCGAGAACAACCACTCCCTAAAAGATCAGGCATGGATATATACATAGAAAAAAAAAAAGACCCAAAGTAGGCCGAGACAGTGCTGCGGGTAAGGAGCTAGTTATGCAGGCAACCGACCTGGGTTTGATTCCAGGCACCTCACGAGGTTAACTGGAGCCCAACCTAGGAGTGATCCCTGAGCGCGGAGCCAGGAAAAAGCCCTGAGCACTGCCAGGTGCAGCCCGAAAAAAAACAACCAAAAAGCGGGGAGGGGGAGGCCCAAGGGGCTGGAAACACGTTCAGTCCCTGGCACAGTCCCTCCCTTCTCCCCAAGCACCGCAGAAAGTACCTCAATCCAGCACTGATGACCGTAGCTACAAGCAATAACAATATGAAAGGCTTTCAGGGGCCAGGGTCCTTGCTGATTGTGTTCAAGGCCCTGACTTTAATTCCCACCTCGAATGGCTCCTGAGCACAATTAGGGGCGGTCCGGGTGACCCCCCAGCACTACCACGTGTGGCCCCTCCTAAACTTTTCTGGAACTGGGGCTAGAGGGACAACACAGGGCTTAAGGCACCTGCCTCGCATGCGGTTGACCCCAGTTGCGCCTCCCGTCAAACGGCCTCCTGAGCATCCCCAGGTGCATGCAGCACCGGAAGTCTCCCGAGCACAAAACTGGGAACCACCACCACAGCAGGAGTCTTCCTCCCGAACAGCTGTCCATGTTAGCAACAAATCATTGGGATGGGCCACCAGGACCATATGAGCACCACTTGGGAGACCCCCTCCCACACACACACACACACACACACACACTCACAATTTTTCTTTTTAATTTGACTATTTTTTTAAGCTCTTATATTTAAAAAGAAAAAGACATTTCTCATTTAGGGTAAGAGGAGTTGGATATTACCCCCTCCCCCACAAAAAAAGCACCTACCCCACCAGGAGTGATCCCTGAGCACTTCTGGGTATTCCCCCCCACTGCCCGCCCCGTGCACTCTCACCCCTGTCCACCTACCCCAGACTGTTTACTCAGAGTCCCCTTGGGGAGCTGTCACCAGCAGCTTCCTTCACTGAGACTTCATGTCTCATCATCTTTGACGTACACGCAAAACCAGCCAACTCAACCGGTGGGTCAGTGCTTGATCCACAGATGTAGTCCCGCTGGCTGTGGTCCCTGAGGTGCTGGGGATCAAGCACTGACCCACCGGTTGAGTTGGCTGGGTATCACCATGGGTAGCCCCTGAGTAGCCCCGACTACCACTTGGGACCACCTGCCCCCCCCCACCCCATCCCTGGAATAAAGGTGCAGACAAAAAATGAGATTAGGGGGCCAGAGAAATAAATAGCACAGCAAGCAGAGAGCTTGCCTTGCACGTGGCCGACCCAGATTTGATCCCCAGCATCCCATATGGTCCCTCAAGCCCACCAGGAGTGATGCCTGAGTGCAGAGCCCCTCCCCCAAAAAAGCCCTGAGCATTGAGGGTGTGGCCCAGAAACCAAACACCAAAACGAAATCAGGTTAGGGAGCAGGCAAGCAGTAGGAGGCAGAGACCCCAGCCCTCTGCCAGCCCTCTGCCAACGTCTGGGCGCAAGGCCTGCATGCACTCAGGGCTGTAGCTGTCCTACAGGGGGCGTGATGATACGATTCCTGGTCATGCCACAGATGGCCTTCCTGAGCCCACGGCTCAGCCAGAGCAGCTGATGGCCCTGGCCTCTCCCTGCTGTGCCTAGTGAGAGTGCCTGCCGGGGGCCGGAGGGGAGGACTCGGGACTCAATTGACCAGCCAATGTCCCTCCCCTCCTGGACTCCCTTCTGAACTGAGAGTGCGCAGCAGGGATGCTCTGAGTCAGCAGTGAAGGCGGAAGGAACCGAGGGGGTCCTCCAGGGGGCCTTTGATGGAAGCGGTGGTGAAAGGCTTCATCCAGGCTCATGTTTCTTTCCCTCTAGGGACCTGAGGGCTCCGAAGCACTTACTCAGAGAGTGGCTGCTTAGAGAAGGTCCCCTGAAGGTCAGCGTCCTGGGCCCGCCCAAGCCCCAGAGCTCCCTGCTCCCTCAGACACTCCCTGCCTCCGAAGCACCCCCCCCCCCACCCGCCTGACCTCTCCCCTCCACCTTCTGGGACTCTGTGAGGTGCTGCTATCGGAGCCACGCCTGGGGTCTCCAGGTCAGGTGATGGGTTGCGTGAATAAGTCACCACCCCACCCTGTGCTCTGCCCTTCCAGGCTGGTTCCTGCAGATGCAAGCAGCAGGAGGAAAGCAGGGAGAAACTGACATCTGGGTCCGAACTGCATGGAGGACCCTGACCTGACACCAGTCACTAGATGGAAGTGCACCAGGTCCCTCCGCTGTGGAACCTGGGCCCTGGAGGCCCCCTGTGCCTCTCCAGTCCGGGCAGGACAGAATGTGACAGGTGCTCTAGGTAACTCCCAAGCCCCCACAGTGGACAGCAGGGCTACTGACAGGAGCGATGCAGAGAAATCTAGCCCTCTGTCACACGTTTCGGGGGCCGGAGCGACAGTTCAGCGGTAGAGCAGGGAGGGCATTTGCCTCGCACACGGTCCGCCCAGGTTTGATCGTCGGCATCCCATACAGTTCTCCAAGCAATGCCAGGAGTAAGTCCCAGTACAGAGTAAGCCCTGACCTGGACTGAAAGCACACAGCAGGGAGGGCAGGAGGCACCGCGAGGGTCCTCAAGGGGGACTTTGATGGAAATACATCATTGGATGTAGCCCCCAAACAAAACAAAACAAGAAAACATTATTATATAAGGAAGTTTAGTCAACTTCCGTCTAGTGACTGGTGTCAGGTAAGGGTCCTCCATGCAGTTCGGACCCAGATGTCAGTTTCTGGATGTAGGCTGGGGCCACGCCCTGGCTTACCTGCCATGCTCCCTCCTATCCCCCCATGTCCTTCTCACCAAGTGTTCCCACCTCCAAGCTCAGCGTAACCTCCCCCCACACCCCTTTTTTATTTCTTGGTTTTGGGGGGATCACACCTGGCAGTAAACTCTATGTGGTATCACAGAACCCAGCTCTACATGCGCAAGGGCAAGTGTCCTACCCTCCATCCTCCCCCTTCAACCCTGGGTTCTCCCAAAGCAGATGGTCCAGGAGCTGCCTTGGCTCCACTCCCTTCCCTATCCACAGTCCAAACTCTGGGGCACAGCTCTGAAGACCTGCTGACTTCCGGCCAGCTCTCCAGTGCCACCACACCTCTGCCCCAATTTGTTTCAGGGCACACTCCACCAGCCCACCAATCTCCGATATCCAAATCTTCCTTATTCACAAAGACCCAGCCCCCACGCCACCTCCACCAGGAAGGCCGCCTGCCTGCCTTCCCAGTGTTTACTTGCCAACACTAGCCTGAGACCAGCATCTACTAAGAGTGAGTGCCCAGCCCAAACTGGGCTCTCGGGGATGTAAAACTCATCCATCCTTTGCCACCGCCTATCACAGAGAGGATCTTATAGTTGATTTCTTTGTGCTGTCTTGGTGAGAGGGGTGCACCCATTGGTGCTCTGGAGCTACTTCCAGCTCGGCGCTTGGGGTGGGGGGCAGTGTCAGGGTTTGAACGAGGACTGCCCGCATACAAAGCCCACGCTCTAGCCCTCAAACTGTCTCCACAGCTTTAGCACAGAGGTCATGGGCCGACAGGAGAGAGAACGCCTGCCTTGGGTGTGCCTTGGATGTGCCCTCCAGCCTCTTACCAGCCTGCTGGAATCTATTCCCCTACCTGGGACACGGGCCTTTCTTTGGAGTGCTGGGGCTGGAGCTCAGGGCACCCCTCTGTGAGGCTCTATCTCGGGTCCCCTCTCCTCCTAACCACCCTCCCCTCCTAGGGAGTGTTGTGGAAATCTGTCCCCTCATACAAAGCAAGCAGGCAGAACAGACCGCCAATCCCTTCTGATCTCTGGCTACGGGGAATCATCCACAAACTGACCTTCAAGGAAAGAGAGGTGCTCTGAGGGAAGGGGGGCAAACCCAGGCACTGTTCAGGAGGCCCAAAGAGCCCTCCTGGTGGGGAATGGAGCGATAGCACAGCGGGTAGGGCATTTGCCTTGCACGCGGCCCACCCAGGTTCGATCCCCGGCATCCCATATGGTCCCCCGAGCACTGCCAGGAGTAATTCCTGAGTGCAGAGTCAGAAGTAACCCCTGTATCGCCAGGTGTGACCCAAAAAGAAAAAAAAAGAGCCCTCCTGGCATTGCTCAGGGTTTATTCCTAGGCTCCATGCTCACAGGTTCCTTCTGGAAGTTCTTGGGAGACGTGTCCTGGTGGCAGGGATTGAACCGAGGTCCGTCATGGGCGAGCACCATAACCCCTGCCCTATCTCACAACTTGCCCAGGCCTCAAAGGGCTGCTTTGAGGAAGCTCCAAATTCTGGGTTGGGCTGAGGCTCAGAGCCGACTGTGGCCAAAAGAACATCGCAACATTCATAAAGCTCTGACTTCACCCTGGGCACTGTGCCCAGTTGCTAAAACACATGCCTTTCCTGCACCAGGTCCTGGGGGGGTGGGGGGGGGCGGGAGGGGAGGCAGCTGCCCCTGCACCTCACCTACGGAACACTTGACCAAACCTGTACTGGGGTGGGGGGAGTCATCCCAGCTATCCCAGCTTGAAGACCAGCTGTGAGGAGGGTTCATGGGCTCAAGGCAGGGTTGGGCAGCTGAGGCATCCTGGGCCTAGAGAAGTTAATCACTTGTCCAAATGACTAAGAGTCCCAGGAGTTGGGCCAGGGGCTCGGCCCAGGGCTTCTAATCCTGGCCACAATGGACAGTGGGAATGCAACTGGGTCAGGAGCAACCCCCGGCGCCCAGCTTCCCTAGCTCCCCCACCTTGAGGGGAAGGGGACAGAGAAGGCCCAGGCCATGCCACCAATATGCAGCCAGGCAATGTCTGCCCTCGCCCCTTGCTAGAACCTGGGACTGAGGCCTGGATGTTGCACTCCCCCCACACCCACCTCTCTCTCTCTCTCTCTCTCTCTCTCTCTCTCTCTCTCTCTCTCTCTCTCTCTCTTTCTCCCCCCGCCCCCCACACTGGAATCCAATCCAGACTGGTTCCCTACTCTCTGCCCGCTGAAACCCACGTGGGCATCGGACTTTGCTCCCTGCGGGGTCTCTGTCAGCACAACCAACTGAGTGCCAGCCTTCGGCCCACCTGTCTCCTTCTTCCCAGGAAGCTCCCAGCTCCAGGACACGGAGTTCATCCATGCCTCACCACCTGGGATCCCGCAGGGGGACAGGGGGAGCCGTTGCCTGGAGAAATGGGGGACCTACCTGGGACCTGGCTCTGGGGCGAAGGGTTGCGGGACGTGAGGTCAGATGCGTTTGCTGTGCTCGACCCAAGAAGCCGAGGGGAGAACGTACAGAAAGTGAGAGGCCAGCCAGTCACGCTCCCGCCTGCCCCTGGAACTCAGTGAGCCCGGGTTGGACTTGCAAAGAACGGCAGAAACATTCTGAGGTCCACTTGCAAAAGAGTGACTGGAGACGTGGCCCAGAGGTGACAAACCCCCTTCCTTCTAGAAGTTTCCAAGTGTGGAGAAAGGAGGTGCTGGACTGAGTAATCCCCAGTGCTTCCCGGAACTCAGACAAAAAAAAAAGTTCGAGGGCTCCGCTTTCACCCCTAGCTGGCTGCCTATCTGGGGTCCTTCCAGATTCTATGTGGTGGGGAGACTGGGTGATGGGGGATTCTACAGTAACTAGTGGACAGCCCAGATGAAGCCGGGGGGAGGGGGCCACAGGGCAGGCCAGTTACGTGGTCCCCCCCAACTACACCCAGACAGCCAGCCTGCAGTGGGGAGCTGGCCTGGGCAGAGATGGGCAGAGATGGGCAGAGTTCTCCAGGCCTCTTCCCACCCACGGCGGCGGCTCTGGTATCCAAAGATGAAGTGCTAATACCCAGTTACTTCTCTCAGGTGTCAGGAGCTGAATGTGTAATAAGCACATGGATATCTGCAGACGAAAGGTGTCATTTTATCAAGACAGGGCGAAACCATCATTATCATAATAGCTGATGGGGTCTAAACACACCCAGGGCGAGACAGAGTCAAAATATTGAAGTCTAAGAAGGCACCTGCAGGAATACAGATCAGAGAGCAAGCCACGAGAGGACAGTCAGACAGACTAGCCATTCAGAAAAATGACAGTGAAACCTGCCTCCTGCATGCCCTGAAATCAAACCCCAGGCAGCTGTGAATCTCAATGTGCAAAAAAAAAAAAAAAAAGAAAAAGAGAGAGAGAGAGAGAACCCACCAACATATCAGAAATACAGGGAAATCTTGGAGAAAAGATTTTTCTAAGCAACACACTTAAGAAATCATGAGGAACATCAACACTGGTTTGAGGGCTGAGGGCAGGCTCTGAGTGAAGGGGGTCCAATCCAGGCAGTAGACATTCCCCCTGCACTCACAGGTCCAATCCCTAGGCAGAGCCAGATGTGGACAAAAACAAAATCAAAAAACAAAACCCAAACTTATTTAACAGTGTCATTCTGTGTAAACAGCCACTGGCAGATGCAAAGTCCAGAGGTCCAACACAAATCTATGAAAAAAAAAAAAAATCCTGCAACTCAAAAGGCTGGCAATGGCTTGTGCTCCTGACTCTACACAGCTCTGACAAGTCATCAAGAAACAAATCTTGGGCTGGACATGTGGCTCAGCTCTAGAGAATCTGTCTGGCATGTGCAAGACCCTGGGTTTGATCCAGGCACTGGCCCCACAAAGAGAAAGAAAAAAATTAACGTTTAAAAAATTCTGCAGGAGGGGGGCGGAGTGAGAATACAGCGCGGGTAAGATGTTTGTTTTGCAAGCCGGTGACCTGGGTTCTATCGCCAGTATCCCATAGGGTCCCCTGAACACCGCCAGGAGTGATTTTTTAGAGTGCAGAGTCAGTAGCAACCCCTGAGCATGCTGTGTGTGGCAAAAAGAAAAAAAAAAATCCTACAGGAGAAAAGAAAAAGACAAAAGATACAAATAAACAGCTTTCGGAAACAAATACAATTGACTGTACCTGGGCATCAGCAGCCCCAGAAATTGCAAATCATTATAGCAGTCCCATTCCCAGCAGGGGGACAGGCAGAAACTTGTTAAGTGTTTCTAGAAAACAATTTGAAAGCATCGATCACAATTTTTACTTTCTGGGCCAGAGAATAGCCCCATGCTGGAGTGCAGGCTTTGTGTAGACACTGGGTGTGGCTCAAAAAAGAAAAATTTTTTTGTTTGTCTTTACTTTCTTACCCAACAATTCTCTCTCTAGGAATCAATCCTGGGGAAGTAATCCTGGTCCTGGGAAAGAATTAAGTCACAGAAGTGTTCGTTGCTGCACGATCAAATGAGAGGTAACCAGGGAGAAGACAAAGCCGCCGAAGGAGCACTACGCAACCGGGAAATTCCGATAACAAGGAAATCTTTCCGCCTCTTTAAGTAAAAAGAAAATAGAGAGGCACATTTCTGTCGCATGGAGACAGACGGGTGCACCGGAAGAGAGGAGGTGGAGGGGTAGGGAGCTGGTAGAGAGCTGCAGATCAGTCTAGCCTGAGTCCCGCCCAGTGGCCCTAGTGGCCGCTTGGCACCATTGGGTCAGGCAGCCTGGTGGTCAGGCCTGAGCACTGAACCCCCACACAGCTCGGCCGAGTGTTGTCAGGAGTGGTCCTGGGGTACCACCTGAGACCCACTGGGGAGATTCCCTCACTCCTCACCGCCTGCCTGCCATACACACAAAGTAACACAAAGAAGCAGGTGGGGAAACAGCCAGGTGAATGTTGGTGGTGGTGGTTTCTCTGACTTACTGAATCAGAGCTGGGTTTTCTATCTCCGTTTTGTTTGTTTTTAACATATGGACGTGTCCTCTCCTGAACATCCCTGGGTTTAAGTGGAAAGCAGGAGAAACGCGCTCCCACCGAGAGGATCGGTGCGAGGTGCGGACCAGCCAGGCGAGCGAGGCCCGGCCTGCGAGCACGGCCCGCCGGGGCCCGCCCGCTCGGAAGGGCAGGTAGGGGCTGCGCCATTCCACAGATGCCACGCGGGCCCCGCGCGGGCGAGCGGGACTCTGGAATGCACCCGAGGGATTAGGGGGCTGTCTGGCTTCCTGGGAGCCACGGCCAACACAACAGGGAGGCGGTCGCTGCAAAGAACTTGCCGGTCAGTTTCAGTTTTAGATGTTAGCCAGGGCCTGGAGAAGTCCAGAAACTTCCATTCCTCCTCTTTCTCCTCCTCCTCCTCCTTCTGCTTGCCCCAGAAACCAAGCGAGTCCCCAGAAAAGATGGGTCTCTCCTGACCACCCAGGAGCTCAGTGTGCAGTGCTCTCTGCTCAGCAGCAGTGTCCCTGGTGGCCCTGGGGTCTTTCTCGCTTCCCCCCCACTTGCACAGGGCCAGCTCCTGTGCACCTTGCAATAGGGCGAGGCAGTTCCCTGAGTTGGGGAAACTGAAGTCACTTCAACCCTTCCCACCCCAGCCTCTGCCCCTTTCTGGTCTTCAGGCAATCCCCAGGCTCTGCACTGCCCACCCCCTGGCCCCGGCTAGCACCCTGGCTTCAGAAGCTTCAGACCTGATCCCGCCATTGTCCCCTGAGCCATTTTCCGTCCCCCCACTCTCCCATGGGTCACTACCTACAGGAGCAGCCAGAGCGATCTTCAAACCCAAGTCCAACATTATCTTGTCGCTGCTCTGCGCAGAACCCTCTCTGGGGCTCTTCGCTGACCCAAACAGGGTCTCCAAACTGACCATCACCTCCCCATTTCCCATCCCACTTGGTCTCCATGAACTGCCAAGAGCACCTGGGGCTCTGGTCTCCAAGAGCCATGTGAGTCACACGATCTCCAGGGACCCCCCCAGAACAGCACCCCTTTTTGCCCTTTTCTCCCTCGTCTCCACGAACATAGATTATTTGCTCGATTCCTCTCAGGAGAAAGAACATGAATGTGGGGTGGGGGTGGGGGCAGGGAGACACACCCAGAGGTGCTCAGGGGTCACTCCAGGCGCTGTGCTCAGGGATGGAGCCTGGATTGGCTTGGCTGCTGCTTCCAAGCCAAGTGCCCTACCTACTTGAACCATCTCTCTGGCCACCTGGATTTCTGTTTGTCCCCAGCCCCTAAGGAGAGCAGAGCCAAGCATTGGCACCCACTCGGCAGAGGCTGTCTAACGGATACAGGAGAGGAAGGAGGACCTGGTCTGGGCTCACCTGGCCCAGCAGAGAACCTGGTGTCTGGCCTGCAAGCCAGGGGCTAGCTGTAAGTCCCTGCCCTGCCTCTGCCGCACCCACCTGTCAAGTCACTTCTCCCTGTGGGGTCCCGAGAAGCCCCTTTTTGGCCAATTCTCTAGAGTGTTGCTTGGAAAACACGGGCGCCTGAGTCATTCCCCTGGGCCCTGACTAATTCCCTCTCCCTCGGCAGACCCACCTCTTGAGATCCTTCCTCTACAACATAATGGGAAATCCAGAGAAAAGCACCCCTTGGAGAAAGAGGAAAGGCACTGGATGCGTTAGAGGAAAATGAGGTCCTTCCTGGCTCCGCGGTTGAGAAAGTCAACCTCTCAGGAAGCCAGTGCCTCTGAAAGTGAAACATTAATAGAAATATTACTGGAAAATACCAAACAGGAAGAGAAGGAAAATTCCATTGTGGAAGCAAGTGCCGCAGTCAACGCTCCTCAATGGCTCTGGGGCGGCATTTCAGAATCAAAAGCGGAAAGGACTAGAAATCCATCAGGCTGTCACCCTTCCTGCAGGCTGGAGCTCTGGCCCAGCTGCCTCGGAGGGCACCAGGCTCAGAACAGGGGGCTGCCGGCCAGGCTGGGTGGGTAGGAGGGGTGTGTTCCCTATGCCTCCTGTCAGCCAGGGATCACAGCACCTCCCCGCAGTAGTGGCTGGGAATCTCACTGATTACGGGAGTGATTCCTATTTTTCTTTTTTGGCTTTTTGGAGTCACACCTGGCGATGCATAGGGGTTACTCCTGGCTCATGCACTCAGAAATTACTCCTGGCAGTGCTCAGGGGACTGAACCCAGGTCAGCTGCGTGCAAGGCAAATGCCCTAACTGCTGTGCTATCGCTCTAGCCCCTGATTATGGGAGTGAATGTGTGCTTTAAGTTGCAGGGCACAAACCTGTAGGAATCCATACCTTTTGGGAAATGCCGGAGCATTTTCAGACAGAGGAATTCTAGCCGTAAACAAAGTGACTGCAGTGTAAGATGTGATGGTGCCCTGGTTTAAAAGTCCAGTTCTGGTGGCAAATCTCATCTCAGCCATCTTCAGCTGGCTGTGTGACTTCTGACAAGTTACTCAAGCGCTCTGTGCCTTTGTCTTTCTCCTGTATAAATGGAAACTGAGAGCAGTCTCTCACTCTTAGGACACCAGGAGTATTTAGGGAGTAAGAGTTCACACCCACAAAGCACAAAGGAGCAGAGCCTGGCTGGGCGCATGGGCAACACTTTCCTGACTAACGCCACTGCTGGGGAAAGACCACTCTTTCCAGACTCAAATAAAAGCCAGCGATTCTTCAGTCAACACAGGCCCAGCTGAAGTGAGGACCCAAGGTTGCAAAGTCCACGGCAGCCTCTGTCTCTAGCCAAAGGGATGACCACCCTCTCCTTGTAACTAGCTAGAGCTTCGGGGCAGCCAGCAGCCCAGCAGTCCAGTAATATGTCTATACATATACACACATACACACACACACACACACACACACACACACACACACACACACACATCTCCACTTATTTTCTTTTGTTTTTTCTTCTGGCTCTGCATTCAGGAATCACTCCTGGTGGTGCTCCAGGAACCATATGAGATGCTGGGGAGAGGAGCAAACCGGAAATCAAGCTTGCCATGTGCAAGGCAAGGCCCAACTCGCTGTACTGTGGCTGCAGCCCCAATCTCCCCATTGGAGGGCAGAACCTCTCTCCTCCTTCCCCACAGGCCACCACCCTTGGAGCTGGCCCAGCTCATGCCAGGAGCTGCCGGCTCCTGGATCAGCTGTTCGGGGCGGGCCGGATGACGGGCAGGCAAGTTCAGCTTTGCTCAAGGCCACACCTGTTTCAGATTTGCCTTCCAAGGCTCAAATTTTCATGGGTCAGAAATGTCCTGCGGGCCCGAAGAAGACCGGGTCAGGTCTCCGGGGCTAAGTCAGGGGAACTTGGTCACGCTCTGACATGGTCACCAGATCAATTTTAAGGAAACCCTTGTGGACCCAGGCTTCTCCCAGAGAACAAACGAGCGGGCAGGCCTTGCCGGAACTTGAAGAAAGCCCGCACTTGGCACGAGGATGAGAAGACATGATGGTGACAAGACACACGCTTTGTACAGCTGTCCCTTGGGAAGTGCCAACTCTGGCGCACAGAATTTTCTCTATAAAATACCCCGAGAGTGCTATATTAACTTCTCAAGCACGGAAGTGTAAGGCAGGCGGGGAGGGAGGAAAGAGGGGCCAGACTCCCCAGGAGCACAGACTGGAAGGCATGAGTATTTGGGCAGAAGAACACTCCATGAGGTAAGAAGGGGACGTGGCACGCTCGTGCAAACTGGGGCCACAAAGTAGCCCCCACGCATGGAAGCTTGAACCGGCCTGTGGAATTGTGATGCTGGGTCAGTGAGCTGGAAGCCGTGAAGTCATCATGTGCATCACCAACCTCTAAACCTCAGGCTCTGGGCCAAAGTGATAGTACAGCAGATGGGGCGCTTGTCTTGCACGCAGCTGACCCGGGTTTGATTCCCAGTACCCCATATGGTCCCCCGAACCCTACCATGAGTGATCCCGGAGTGCTGAAGATAGCAGTAAGCCCTGAGCACCACCAGGGGTGCCCATCTCCCCCAATTCCCCCACCAAAAAAAACAATCTCTTTACCTGTCTAGTAGTTGATGGTTCGTAGTGAAGACCCACCACCCATCCCCTGCCACAGCCTACATACATCTCTGGCCTTCAGAACATTACAGCCCCCTTCCTGCCTGGACCCTGGCTGGCTTTGGGACTTCTGGATCAATAGGATACCACAGAGGCCACTGTTTACAGCCACTAGAATCCTGAAGGACAGGGCTGGGGAGATAGCACGGTGGGCAGGGTACTTGCCCTGCATGCAGCTCACCTAGGTCAATCCCCAGCAGCCAGCAAGAGTGATATCTGAGCTCAGAGCCAGGAATATGTCCTTAGCACTGCCAGGCGTGGCCCCAAAGCAAACGGAAAGGGAGGATGAAGGAAAGGAAGGAAGGAGAGAAGGAGGGAGAAACCTGAAGGGCTTCTGTCCTTTCTTGGACCCCTGCCATATTACGAACAAAGTCAGCTCACTTCAGGACAAGTGACCTGCAGGGAACAGAGCTGAACTGTCATTGTCATGGCCATTGGAAACCAGCTGCCCCCATGTTTGCATAGAGCCAGCTGGGGTCAACGCTGCAGGGGAAACACCCCATGCTGACTGCAGGTAACTGGGAACCCGGCTGAGGTGGGGAAGCTGCTCAGCGGACACGCAGGCTCATTGACAAGACGTCTCATTCAGTGCAGAGCTTCGAAACGACAGCTCCCAGGCTAGCCCCCCGTTTTCTAGAAATAAGATTTTACTGGAACACAAAAACCCTTTAATTCGCATGTTGCTTAGGCCACATATATTATTTTTCAAATTAACTTATTTGGGGTTGTTTAGGGGGGGAACACACTCAGTGGTGCTCAGGGCTCATCTTCTGACGGGGCTTGGGGGCCCATATGGGGTGCTGGGGGATCAAGTTCAGGTCAGCTGCATGCAAGGCAAATGCCCTACCCACTATACTATGGCTCCAACCCCATATATGGTTTGTAAGTGCAGGTTCACGAATATCTAGTACCAGTCCGTAGGTATGAAAAGGTTGCAAACCTTTGATCTTGGGTTGCTTTCAAAGGACAACATGAGCATGGGACAGCGGTGCTGGGGACTGTTGGGCCTGCAAGCTTAATACATTAAAGACCAGGGAGCTGCCTCCAGGGGCTGCAGTGCATATGGGAGACCTGGGTTCAATCCTGGATCACCACATGGTCCCCCATGCACCAGCAGGTGTGACTCCTCCATAACATATATATATATATACATATATATATAAAATATTTACTGTCTGGTCCTTTAAAATATATATATCTGCTAGGGGCTGGAGCAAAGCACAGCGGGTAGGGACTTTGTCTTGCACGCAGCCAACTCGAGTTCAATTCCCAGCATTCCATATGGTCCCCCGAGCACCACCAAGAGTAATTCCTGAGTGCAGAGCCAGGAGTAACCCCTGTGCATTACCAGGTATGACCCAAAAAGCAAAAAAAAAAAAAAAAAACACCCTGCTTTGGGCAGAGAGCAAGGACTCAGGCTGAGCACACACACAGGGGCTAGACCTCAGCCTGGACCCACCAGCATTAGCAGGAGCAAGCCCAGAGCACCAGGACAGGTGTGGCCACCAGTACAGCTTGGGTGTGTCCCATTTCCCCACCCCCCCAAAGAAAGAAAAGTCTGCTCAACCCTGGCTTCAAACCACGGAGTGAGGGGTGATCTGTTATGCAACAGAAGCTCACTAACGCAGGTCTCCACCACCTCTGTGGGTAACACCGGACTGGTGACCATGCTGAGCCAAAAACCTGGGGACTCACCCTTGGGGAGCCAGGGGCTTTGATCTGCCACGTTCCTCTCACCCTACTTTCCCAGGACAGGACTTCAAAGGAGAAAGTGTCTAAAGCCAAACCACAGCTACCAAGCCTGGCTCTCACTTTTCCTTTCTAAGAATTGGAGGAAGTGGCCGTTAATCACATGGAAATGACTGACAGTGACTCGCATCTGACAATGACTCGCATTTGATCCTGGCTTCCATCAGACCCCACCTCAGGGATTTTATGTGAAAAGGACACCAGGGCAAGTCACCACACCGAGCAAGGCACCCCGGACCCCGGACACTGCCTACCTTCTGCCCTCCCACCACACTGGCCCAGCGAAGCCTCCCTCCCCCTTTCTCGCCCTTGTCCTATCCCGGCTGCCTAGAGCGCCCTCGACTCAACTTCCCAGCTTCTCCTTCCAGGGCCAGCTTCAAAGTCACCTCCTCCTGAAAGCCCTCTCTGACTTTCCAGTGGATGTCCTGGCTTTTTTTTTTTTTTCCTGAAATTTCCCAGGTGGCCATTTGGAACCCTTAGCTGACCCTGTCTCCATCCCAGACCAGACCCAGAGAAGCTGCGATTCAATAGCTCACTGAGAAGCTTTCTCCTTGGAGACCTGGCCACCCCTGACTTTCTCTCCCGGGTCCCACCACAAGGCCAGCAAGCCACTCAGAAACTGTGTGCCGAGTGTCAGAATAAAAAATTAGACAAGAACGTATCTATTCCTCAGAAAACATGTTCCCGCACTCCACTGTGTATTCCCACAAAACAGAATGTGTTGGTCCGAGCATGTATTTAAAATGGGGGACACGGATATTATGACGCATCTTTGCCTTTCTCAGGTTGGGTGGAAACAACATTTAATTTAATTATTAGAAAAGAAACAAGACTTCAGCAAAAACATGCCTGGGTGAGTCCTGTTTGACCGCAGAGGAGAACTGGCGAGATGCTGTCTTTTGTCATCAAGATTCTCTACACAGATGATCTTAGAGAATAATCAAGCTGCCGAAGTTCCCTGTTCTATCCTGAGGTTCCGGCACTGGCTGCCTCTCACTAGGATGGTACTGCAGTGGGCCCCTCATTCAGACCCACCCCCTGCACAGCTGCTTCCTGCCCCGGCTTGGTGGCATTCCTTCCTGGCCCAAAGCCCCCACCACGACCAGGACTGTGAGAACAAACCCTGTCCCACCTTACTCCCGTCACCTCCATCCCCAAGAGACACACCGCAAGAAAGCTCTGGTTTCCCACAGCACCCCCATGTCAAGGTGTGTCTTGCACACATGCGTGTACACACACACACACACACACACACACACCACACACACACACAGAGCACTGCCACATTCAAGGCTCCTGCAGGCTGCACTCACCTCATGTGCTGCACTGAAATCTCTCATCTATTTCCAGCTCCAAGCCACCTCACCAGTGCCCCCCAAGACAAAACCAAGGGGGAAAGCAAAGATGAAGTGAGCAGGTGCCTCAGGTCCTCTGGGAGGCCAGGAACCTGAGATGATGAGCATCTGAGGAGGTCCCGGCCCTCCAGGCCCACCCCCGTGGGGTCAGATCTCCCAGCACCAAACTAGTGCTGGTGAAAGAAGCCCCACTCAGAGCGCGTCCTTCCTTCCAGAAGGGGTGCTCTGGCTAGAACCAGCGGCAGGGGCTGGCTGCAGCAGGGCTGTGCAGGGAGAGGAAGAGGAGGCCTGGGTGTGCCGTGGCTCCATGCAGGCCTGCTGCTGTTCCACGCACAGGGCACAACCCCCGGGGGTGCTTCTCCACCCTCACCAGAACTGCTGAGAGAAGGCTGAGGGTGAGCAGGGTTTTCCTGCCGTCCTGGTGGGGAGCAGAAGGCAGGCCCTCGGAGCCCAGGGCCAGGTCAGCAGTGGACCTGGCCACGCAGAGGCTGGCTGGCTGGACTAATGTGAAAACCAGGCCTCCTTCTGGCTGCCCAGCCAGGAACTGGGGTTGGGGGTGGGCCCCTGGACTATCCGGCACTCCCACTTTGAGGGGGAGGGCAGGAATGAAAACAGCTGGGGTCTGGGCTGCCCAAAGGGGTCTGTCCTGGCTGAGTGAATGGTGCTCCAGGGGGAGCCCAGAACCTGTGGAGGAGAGAGATGGCCAGAGGAGAAGAGCCAGTTCCCAGGACCACCACAGGTGCTCTATGGCAGGCAGCACTGCCAAAGGCTGAATCCTGGCATCCTGCCTCCCCAGACTGGATCCCAGCACCCTGCCTGGATCCCAGCACCCTGCCTCCCCCAGACTGGATCCCAGCACCCTGCCGCCCCAGAATGGATCCTGGTACCATGCCTCCCCCAGAATGGATCCCTGCACCCTGCCTCCCCAGACTGGATCCTGGCACCCCACCTCCCTCCTCCACACTGGATCCTAGCACCCTGCCTCCCCAGCCTGGATCCCGGCACCCTGCCTCCCCCAGAATGGATCCCCACACTCTCCCTCCACACACTGGATCCCAGCACCTTGGTTCCCCCACACTGGATCTCTGCACTCTGCTTCTGCCAGCACCCCTTGACCACAGCACCATGCCCCTCCTGTGGGGGTAGTATGGAGTCCCCTCCTCTAGCTAAGAAAGAGGGGACATTCCCCACAGTACCCCCACCCCCACCCCACCCCCACCACGGGGACCAGAATAACTGTTCAGAAGACCCACGGGCTCACAGTCACAGCCTGGTAGGCAAAACACAACCCAGGAGAGCTTTCCAGGCGCCTCACAAACACTATCAGCTCTCATTCATAAACTTACAGGTGCTCTCTGACCCGCCCTGCTGCTTCCTGCCCAACCCTACCCAACCCTGACCCCACCTCCAGCAGCTTTGCCAGCAACTCCCTGAACAGCCAGGCTCTCCTCGCACAGGGCCAACCCTGCTGCCATCCCTCCCCCAAGGTTCTGCCCCACAGGGTTGGGAGGTGGTCCCTCTTCAGCCCACCCCTAACACAAAGGGCCCCCACCGTGCTCTTCCTGACTGTACCATGGGGAACCATGTCACTCCCCAAGAGGGCCCTCTAGCCCCCAGCAGGGAGGGCACAGAGAAGCCCCAGAGAAAAACCAGAAAGCCAAGGAGAGTCAGATCTTGGGATTCCTGCTATAAAAGAGATTATTCCACAGGGTCTGGGCTAGCCCTGATTAAGAAACCATGCTTGGTTCCGGAAAGTCTAAGAAGGGCTCTCGGGAGCCGGAGGGAGGAAGGGAGGAAGGCTTCAGCCCCCATACCCCAGGGGGCATCACAAGAACCAGGCCTTGGCCCCCTCGTTGGTGCCCTGGCAGCGGAGAGTTCCCTGGCCGGCCAGCACCCAGCCACACAGAACCTCCCCCTCTGCAGAACAAGCCCAAGCCCACACTTAGGAAAAACGACGCCCCCACCCTGACCCCCAGCAGCTCCAGCTGGCCACCTGGCTCCCAGCAACTGGTCCTGTGGGCGTGGCTGTCCAGAGCTTAGGAAGCCCAGGGTTCACAGCCCAGGTGAATTCTCAGGCGGGGACCCTGGAGGAGAGGAGCACCTCCAACACCTGTACAGCGCCATACCAGGAGGGCAGGCGGGAACATCCCCCCTGACTCCTCCTGTCTGGGAAGCAAAACACAATCCCTCTCCAAACACCAGCTGGTGGGTTTTGGTCCCCCTCCACTCTAGTCTGGATATCCAGCCCCCAAGACTGCTCAGGGTCCCCAACCCTGCTCTTCCCCCCATGAGCTTGGCTTGGCCAAAAGTTTCCCTCTGGGACATATAAGGTTGGGAGGAAGAACAGGAGGTCAGGCACTGAGAGCCAGAGCAGACCCCTGGGCAAAACAGGCCAAAAAAGACAGGCAGCGCGGGAGGAGAGCGAGGCTCGTTGGAAAGGGCGAGGTGAATGCAGGCCCAGGGTCCGGTGCGGCCAGTCAGGCTGCAGAGCAGGTGGGGAAGATTGAGCAGGAAAGCGGTCGCCGGCAGCCCCGGTTCCCGGAGAAGGGGGTGAGAGTGGGGTCAGGAAGGAAGGGCTGTGCGGGGGGGACAAGGAGCGGGACCGCGCGCTCTTGAGACTGCGCCCTGGTTCTAACCCGAAAGGCCCCTCACGCGGGGAGCCCCCGGGGGCAGCCCCAGCACGAGATGCCCCGGGGATTGGGAGTGGGGGCACAGCAGGGGCGTCCGTGGACTCGTTTCCGAGGAGCGCGTCGGGACCTGCCACCGGCGCGAGCGCCCTGCCAGCCCCGGACCTGGGGGGATCCCGCGCGCGGGGCGGGGGCGGCGCGTGGGGCCAAGACCCGGGCAGAAAGCTCTTTGAAGTCGCTGACAGGTCTGGGTGGGACCTGGCTCCGCGGCCGGCCGGAAGGGCGGGCGACCCGGCTCCTCCCGGGGCCGGGCGGGGTGGGGCCCCGACCCGCCGGGCACTGGGCAGCGGGTGCACGGGGCCGAGCGGGGCGGTGGGGCGCAGCGGCCGGAGGCGCACGGGAGGCCGACGAGGCCGGGAGAGTGAAGGCGAGGAGGCCGGCCCGCCCCCGCCCCCCGCGCCCCGGCACCCGGGAGGGAGCCAGGCGCGGCGCGCGGCCGGCGGGCGCCTTACCTTGTCGCTCTTCTTGCCGGCGCCGCTGTCCTCGGCGGCGGCGGCGGGCGCGCACTTGTTGAGCAGCTTCTTGGCCCCGCAGGTCGTGGGGCTCCAGGTGCGGCCGCCGCCCGCGCAGGCGGCCCCCGGCGGGTCCCCCGCGCCGCCCGCCGCGCTCTCCACTTTGATGAGCCGGTGCTTGGGCGAGATGTAGCGCACCTCGGCCGGCGTGGCGGGCCGGCGCTCGCTGCTGCTGCGGTAGAGGTGCGGGGAGCCCGAGGCCGAGGAGGCGGCGGCGGCGCCCGCGCCCGACGCGGCGCAGCAGCAGCCCGCGGCGCCCGACGCCGACGAGGCCGAGAAGGCGCGCTGGCCCCCGCCGGGCTCGGCGCCGCCGCCGCCGCAGTAGTCCAGGCGGCACATGGCGCGCAGCTTGCGCAGCGACGAGCCGGGCCCGTTGTAGGGGTCCTCGAAGTCGCGCTCCTTCTGCGCGCGGTAGGCGCGGATGAGGTCGCTCGTGCTGCCGCTGTCGTCGGGCAGCGAGCCCGAGGACGCCGAGAAGCAGGAGGCCCCGGCGGGGCCGCAGGACGCCGAGGAGGAGGAGGAGGCGGCGGCGGCGGCGGCGGCGGAGGGCGCCGCGGGCACGGCCTGGGGGGGCTGCGAGGGCCGCTCGCCCCGGCGCCGCTGCTCGCGGTAGTCCGGGCGCGGGGGCTGCGGGGGGCTCTTGGTCTTGCTGTTGCCCAAGCTGAAGTACTTGTTCAGCCACTTGGCCATGGCGAGAGGCCGCCTAGGGCCGCGGCGCGGGAGCCCAGGCCGCCGCCGCCGCCGCGGCCATCCGGGGGGCAGCGCCGCCGCCCAGCGTCCCGCGGGGGGCGTCCGTCCGGGGCGCCCGCTCCCGGCACCAAGTTCAAGTTCTCTCCGCCGCCTCCTGCCGGCCGCTCGCGGGCGCGGGCAGCTGCAGCGCCCCCCTCCGCCGCCGCCGCCGCCGCCGCGCGCCGCCCGGGCTTCGGATCTCGCGCCCCTCGCGGGCGCGTCTCATGGGATCCCGGGCCGGGGCACCCGCGCCGCGGACGCTCCTGCCCCGTCGGCGCCGCCGCCGCCGCCGCCGCCTGGGCCGGGATCCGCGGCCGCTGCGGGGAACTTGTCGGTGTCCTCGGCGGCGCCCCGCTGCTTCTTCCTCCGCCTCCTCCTCCTCCTCCTCTCCCTCCCGCTCCCCCTAGCCGAGAGCGCCGGGGCGACGCTCCCGGGCCCCTCGCCGCCAACGGGCAAGCGGGCGGAGGGAGCGACCGAGCCAGAGAGATCGGAGGAGGCAGCCGGCGCCTGCCCGCCCGAGCCCGCGCGCTCGTGCACGTCCCGGCCGCCGCCGCCGCCGCCTCCCGAAGCGCCGCGTGTGTGACACTCGGGCCGCCAGCGCCCGCCCCGCGCCGCGGCCCCGCCTCCCCGGCCGGCGCGCGCCCCGCCCCCGGGCCGCCCAGGCCCCGCCCCCGCCCCCGCAGGCACCGCCCCAGACGGCCCGCGCGCCCCGCCCCGGCCGCCCGCAGGCCACGCCCCCTGCCCACTCCCGGGCCGCCCGCAGGCCACGCCCCTGGGCATGCCCCAGACCGCCTCTCGCGCCCCGCCCCCTCAGGTCACGCCCCTCCCACCCGCAGGCCACGCCCAGATCGCCCCGCTGGCCACGCCCCTCCGCCGGTCGAGCTGCGGGACCAAGGCCTAAGCCCCGCCCTCCCAGTGCCCCCGACCCCCATCCCCGCCCTGCCGGCGCACCTCTGGGCTTCAGCCCGCCGCCACCTCCTGGGGCTGCCTTGGCGCCAGCCCCCCGGGTCGTGCCGCCGGGCGCCGGGGCTCCCTTGGCGCCCCCAGCCCGGCCCCATGTACGCCGCGGGCTGAGGTCAGACGCGTGCGCCCGGCCCTGGGACCTGTGCGCGCCAGCAGCGCCCTTGAGGGGGTGGCGCGGGGTGCTTTAAAGCGAGTCGGTTGATGGTGGGTCTGCGCGGTGGGGAAAGGCGGTGTCGAGACCCCTTCTTAGGGATAAGGTGCCCGGCCCCTTCTTAAAAGAGCCTCCGTGCCGCTTGTCCGCAGGAAATCTTGGTGCTAGTGCCGGGACTTGCGGTCGGGAGGACAGATGCGGCCGGGGTCGGCGGCTTCAATCAGGGGCTGAGAGCTGGAGGCCGGAGTGTTTGTTTGCTTCCCTTTTCACCCCAGGGAAGTCGTAGCTTTGTCCCAGGGCACTGCCAACTCGGGACGATAGAGCCGTGGGAACGATGAGTGCCAAGGGTTGAAGGAGCGCAGGCATGGCTCTGTCGGGAGAAATGGTCCAGGTTTAGAGCTTGGGGGTCCCCGCGGTTAACAGTATGACTCCAAGTCTCTTCTTGGTACCTCCTGTTGCTCTTTGGTTATGAACCAAATAAGGTCCGTGTACAGCCCCTGTGCGTTCTCTCGCTCTCGCTCTCCTCTCTCGCTCTCTTTCTCCCCTCCGTGTGTGTGAGAGAGAGAGAGAATTTTTCCTGGGGTGCACACTCAGCACACAGCCTTGTCCCCCACTGAGCATCTCTGGAAATGAGGCAGCTGTCTCCAGGGCCCTTGGCCCTGGAATGTGACTGGACATCCCAAGTGGACATCACTTAGCTTGAGGTGTGAGAACCAGAACTCAGCTCCAAGAACTTCTCTAAGAACATTGATTTCCTTGGGTGATAGCCTGAATTGCCTGAATCATTCTTTTCCTGGGTCCTTGTGTCTTCCAGCTGGGCCCTCTGCCCGGCGTTCTCCCCTCTATCCTGTAGGGACCGTGGCGCTGTTAATGCAAGACTCTAATTTGGCTGCGTTGGAGGGGGTCTAACTGCCTGCGGCTCTGGGCTGGGAAGGGCTGGGAGCTGTGTGTGTGTGTGTGTGTGTGTGTGTGTGTGTGTGGCGGCTTCCCCAGCCTGAGACCAGAGGGCGGCAGGGGGCAGAAGCTGGCTTCCAGCTTGGGTCTGATTTGGTCCACTCAACCACACCACATTGGTGATGCAATGGAATTGACAGCAAATGGGCCCTTCGGGATATAACTATTTGCTTTTTCCATCTCCACTTACACAGAACTGTTATCCTCCATGAGCCAGTTTAATTTCCCCAAACCACCATAGGAGCCCCCACAACTCATGGCCCCTTCACCTCCCGTGATCTACTTGCTCTGACATTTCCCGGGAAATAATCTGTGTCTGTGTGCGTGTTCGTGTGGTGCGAGCGTGTGTGCGTGCATGAGTGTGGGGGTGGGGGGGATATGGCGGAAAGACCCAGAAGTTGACTTGGACTATGATGTTTATTTTGGGTCTCCCTAGACTTAAATATCTCAAATTACACATTAAGTCGAGTTTCTGCTACACAACTACTTAATTACCCAGCAGTAGGGGAAGCCCAAATAGAAAACCTGAAAGGCAAGGACATCCTCATTGTCAGCCCCACCTTTCAAGCAACCGCAGAAATCCTCCCTGGTTCCCTCCCTTCCCATCTCTGCTTTGAGGTCCAGGAAGGAGAAGCAGCCAGATCCTGGCTGCAGGCCAGGCCACCCTGGACAAGAGTTTCCTCTTTGGGATCCGGAAATGTATTCCCTCCATGTGGGTCCCACATGCAAGAGTTCATGCTGCCTTTCCCAAAGGTATCGGGGGAGTCGTCCAATCTCACAACTTATTTTTTCCATTTCACTTTCTGTAGGCCATGGGGTCAGACCCGCTTTTCCATGTGATGCCTCTGCTGGGGTATAATTTGCAAGCCAGAATTATTGTAATGCTATAGTATTATGCCAAGAACTTCTAGAACACTTGTGTATCTGCTCAACCCCTGCATGCTCTGTATATAATTAACCCTCCCCAGCACCCCTGCAATCTGCTGTTATCCGTAGTTTACAGATGGGGTAACTGGCCTAAGGTAGTAGTTATTCAAAGCAGGCAAAAAAATAAAAATTTAAAAATAAAAAAACACTGGGATGTTTTCTTTTGAGAACTCACAGAAACACACCTTGTAAGACTCAGAGTCAAAAACAATTCAAAAGAAAACAGAAGTTTCCTCAAGACCAGGTTGGAGGGGCTGAGTGTCAAATGGTTTGAGGAGACAGGCCTGTTGGAAGAGAATGGGAGCATTGTGGCTGTGTAGAGTAGGGCAGGTGCTTGTTTCAGAGGGCCAGCATCTCATTTTATGGAGAAAAAAATGAAGAACTGTGGAGGGCCTGGAATGAGTCAAGATATCCAGAGAAGGACCGAGGAGATGATTCAAAAGCACATGCTTTGTAATTGGGGGCCCCAGGTTCAATCTCTAGCACCATGTGGTCCCCAGGCACAGCTAGGAGCACCCCAACACACACACACACACACACACACACACACACACACACACAGAGCATAGCTGAGATCTAAATGTCATCAACCCAACATTACAGCCATCATCATTTTGGCCTTTGCGGATTTTGTTTTGTTTTGAAAGTGTTCTGCTCTCTAAGCCTCTGATTTTCTTATAGGAAGGGTTGGGCATGACCCTGTTTCTGTCCTTCCTGGTATCAGCTTCTCCCTTTAGATGAAGAAACCACCCCCTCCCCTCCCAGGGGCCTGAGCAATAGTACAGTCGGTAGGGCAGGGCGTTTGCCTAGAGCCCAAAGTGAAGAGTAAGCCCTGAGCACCACTGGGTGTAGAAAAAAAAAAAAACACAGACAAAAAAATAGATGAAGAACCCCTTAAGGATGGAGGCACTGCATTGTTTCTCTGCATTTCTTTCTGCTATGTAGAACTTGGCTCCACATGGGTGGGGAACTGGAAGAATGGTGCCATCTACCTAGTAGACATCTGCTTCTTTCAATTCACTCCATCAAATGCCCTTGTCCGTGTGCCACACACCAGGAAACAAAGAGATGATTCAGACAGTAATTCTGATGCTCATCAATAATGTACATTAAAGGCAAAAGAAAAAAAGAAATATAGGATAGAACAAGAGTCCAAGGGCTCTGGTGCCATGGGAAAGGAAGTTGAACTCTGAGGGATGGTAGAATCCAAGGATGTTTTTTTATAGAAGGCCATGTCTAAGCAGGGCCTTGAAGAAGGTTATGGGAATATGGGAAGGATATTTGGAAAGGAGAGATGGACAGGATATTTTATTTGGAAATTTAAGCAAGAACATTCCAGACAGAGGAAATAACCAAACAAAAGCACAGGAGTGGGATATATGTAGTTGGAGTGTTTGAGGGTGAAGAGCTGACTTTGCAAAGGCATCCAGCTGTATCAGGTAGAGAGGTTTGTGCCCCCTCAAGAAAAGCTTTTGTTTGTTTGTTTGGTTAGTCAGTTGGTTGAGGCCACAGTGGCGCTTAGGGCCTATTGGCTCCGTGCTCAGCGATCACTCCTTGGGGTGCTGGGAGGACCATATGCAGGGCCAGGGTTTGAACTGGGTTGACTTTTTTGCAAGGCAAGGCCTTACCCAATGTACTATCTCTCTGGCCCTAAGAGGAGCTTTATCTTTGAAGGTCTTTGAGCAAGGAAATGACCTAATTATTTCTGCATTTTATCAAGGTCATTTGGGAAGCAGTAAGGAGGATGAATTTTATGGGTGAGAGAAAAAGTAGGCAGAATAGTTCAAAGAATATTAAGGGACCAGAAAATAGTGCTTAAAAGAGTAACTGGTACAAGAAGGCACCTGGTATCTAAAACTGTTAAACCTTGGGGCCAGAACCATAATATAGTAGGCAGGTCATTTGCTTTGCACACGGCCAACCCAGGTTATATCCCTAGCATCCCATATGGTACCCCAAGTATTGCCAGAAGTAACCCCTAAGCAATGCCAGATGTGACACCCTCCCTCCTTCCAAGGAAAAAGCTAAAAGTTTTAAGCCTTGGGGCAGAGAAGTGTGTTTGTATAGGGGGAGTCATACCCCACAGTGCTTGAGAAACCTGAGCTGGGAACTGAACAGGGCCTCTTCCGGGTTACCATATGGTCCAAGCCCTTCCAGCTATCTCTGGGGCCCTTTGGGGCCCTTCTTGTGAGTCAACCCCGCAAAACTCCCAGGTCTCTTGACTTTGAACTTTGGGCTATTTGATGGGTGAGGCCAGTTCTGTGTCCATAAGCAAAAATGCTTCAGGAAGGAGAAAGAACATGGGTGGTGAGTGATGGGTGATGGGGGGGGGGGGGGTGAGGAAGAAGCCAGTTGACTTGCCATTGGCCACCTTGCATAAACAAATGCAATACTCAGGGCAGGAGGCAGACTAGGGACAGATTTGAGCATAATTAGTGCTCATAAAGCTCTGAAGCCCAAGACCCCAATCCTCTTCTCTTCTCATTCCTTGCCCATCCCATCCACGAGCCAGGGCTATGCAGACTCCTGCCACTGCTCTCCACGTCCCCAGCCTCCACCTTGGTCCTACACTCTTTCTTATCTTGACTGGATCACACACAGCAGGTATCTCTCCCTCATTTCTTTGTTTCTGTGTCTACATTATAGCCAGTAATCCAGCTGAAAAGGAGTCTGGACTGGAGGGATAGTCTAGAGGTTAGGGCACTTGCCTTAGATATGGCTGCAGCCACAACAATGGTAGAAAGCCCAGCGTCGCATATTTTCAGCTGAGTACTACTAGAGTGGCCTCCTGAGCACCAGGGAGTACTCCCCCCTCAACCAGAAAAAAAGGAAAAAAAAAAGATTGGAGGGAGAACTAGTTTGGATTAGAGAAATAGTTAGTATAGGGGTTAAGGCACTCACCCTGCATGCAGTTGACCCTAGCACCACATTATTCCCGAGCACCACTGGGAGAGACTCCCAAGCACAAAGCCAGGAGTAAGCCCTGAATTGCACAGGGTGCAGTGCACACGCGTGAGTGCATACACACACAGACAATAAAATAAAAAGCAATTGGGGGGCTGGAGTGATAGTACAGCGGGTAGGGCGTTTGCCTTGCACACAACTGACCCGGGTTCAATTCCCGGCATCCCATATGGTCCCCTGAGCACTGCCAGAAGTGATTCCTGAGTGCATGAGCCAGGATTAACCCCTATGCATTGCCGGGTGTGACCCAAAAGGAAAAAAGAAAAAAAAAACAACAAAGCAAAAAACAAAAAAAGCAATAGGGCAATCAATTATGTTGCTTCTTTGCTCCCCCCACAATCCCTGGCTGTACATTTTAAAATCTGTCCTGAAGATCTTATGTGACTAACACCGCCCTCCCACCCCCCCGCTTTTTTTTTTCTTTTGTAACCAGCGATGCTCAGTGGTTACTCCTGGCTCTGAGCTCAGGGATCACTCCTGGTGGAGCCTGGGGAATCCTATGGGATCCTGGGGATGGTACCTGGGCTGACTGCATGCAAGGCAAGTACCCTACCTGCTGTACTATCACTTGGACCCAAAGACAGTTCCCCTTAAATGCTTGACCTCATCTTGTTTTGTCCTCTCTCTGTTCCCTCCTACCTATCTCTCTCTCCTCTTCCTGGACTCTCCCTTGCCTGGGTTGCCCTGTCATCCCCATGACTCACCCTCTCCTCTCCTCCAGTCTTTATTGAAGTGTCAAGTGCCCAGGAAGTGCTCCCTGGGCATCAACTGTAGAATTGTTGTCCACCCTCAATTTCCTGTCTTCTTCCTGGCTGTGTTTCTTTGAGGATGGGTTTCCCTATTTCACACCCTGCAGCCTTTCCTTATCGTTCTTGTTTTATCTTGCCCCACCCTGGGACAGGCATCTCTGCTCTTTGTTCATTGTTGACCTCAGTGTCAGACACCCTGTAGATACACAATCAATGTTTATCAAATGAATGAATGTATAAATAAAAGCAGTGGCTCAGAGAGGGGAGCAGGGCCAGGCCTCTGAGTTCTCCTTTTTTCTGGAGAGTGGGGGTGTGAGGGAGCACACCTGGCAGTGTTCCAAGCTTATTCCAGGCTCTGTGCTCAGGGATCACTCCTGGAGATGCTCAGGGGACCCTATGGAATGTCAGGCATCAAACCCAAATTGGCTGCATGCTAGGCAAAAGCCCTACCACTGTACCATCACTTCGGCCCCTCTTCTGAGTCCTCTGCTTCTGACAAGCTGTCAGCAGCTGCCTGTGGCTGCTGGTGGCTACTGGTGGCCGCTGACTGTGGTCAGTAGGTGTGAGAAGGTTAACCGTCTGTGGCACGGCCCCAGATCCTCCTTGTCACTTGTCACTTGCTCTTCCATGCAGGAGGTTTGTCTCTGTTTTCTCAGCATCTAGAGAGGCCGTGGCTTCTAGCAGGCAGGCTCTGGGCTCCGTGGACACGTGAGCCTCCCCCACCCCCCATGTCACTGAGCCCGCTCTGTTCTCTCCACCTCAGGTACAACTAATCTCAGGAATCTCATTAGGGTGGAAAGATAATCCTCAATATCTCGATTAAAGGCTGTGTTTTGACCATTACCTTGCATTGAGCACTGAGCCGACAGTTTAATTGAGCTGTTTATGCCGCTGCCTTGATCTCTTCCCAGAGAATTTACAACTAATTCCAAGTGTCTCTGTGAATTAAATGGGCCTCTCCCAACATGCTTTGCCTGTCGTTTGCCGGTGCCAAATCCCACTTGTCCTTGTGTTACCTAATTATGGCTGCATGCTCACAGCTGTCTGGCCGGCACCTCCGCCAGCCCCCTTCCTCCCAGAGGTGGCCACAAAAAAGCATGGCCAGGAGAGCCTCTGGAAGACCAGAGGAGGCAGAAAGGACATAGATCACCGTGACCCCTTGAAAGTCACCTCCAGGCAACTGCCCATCACCGCCTGGCAAGAAGAGGTTCCAAGAGTCTTCAACATGGGGACCTGTAAGGGAAGGACATGCGTGTGGGACAAAGGTCAGGACTCCAGAGCTCTTAGCTCTTAGCTCTGCTCTCTTGTGACTTCCCTGTAACCTCTGGGATAGCGGTGCCACTATTGGTAAGGTGGGGCCTGGCTGGTATTATTTCTCATTCTGTGTTAGGGAAGTATGGGTGGGGATTGAGGGAAGGATAGCATCTGTCATGTTTACAAAACCAGAAACAGGACTGGAGAGATGATTGGAAGTGCCGAGCACAGGCTCTGCAGGAGGGAGAGCTGGGTCACATCCCTGGCATTGAATAGTCCCCCAAGTACTGATGTGATGGGAGAAATCCCCCCAGCACCACTGGTACCCATCCAGAAAAAAAAAAAAAAAGAAGGAAAGAAGGAAGGCAAGCAGAAACAGTCATAGTTTTAGTAAAATAATTGTCATCTGAAACTCTGCTCTATATTTAATCTGGTGAGCTCACTCAGGGGTTCCTATAAGGGGGATACAGAGACCTCCCCCCAGTCCAGTCTCTGCTGATGTTTGACCCCAGTCAAGCACTAGAATCTCCTATAGAGCACAGACAGTGTCCAGTGACCAGTCTGGAGTTCAGACCGATTAAATCAGAATTACTAGGATGGATCGATCTGTCTTTTTTTTTTTTAATTCCCCAGGCGAGTCCAGTGTGCAGTCATGTTTGAGAATCACTGGACTAGTTTCCTTTTTTGTTTTTTGGGGGGGGCCACGCTTGGCAGTGATCTGAGGCTCAGGGGTGGCTCCTGTCTGTCACAGTGCTGGGAGACTGTGCACTGCTGGGAACGGAGCCTAGTACTCCTGCATGTGCTTCAGCCCTGGGAACCATCTGCCTAACCCCAGAAGCCACTTACTGGAGCAGGGGTTCTCAGAGTGAGGTCCCCAGGCTAGAGCATCAGCATACATTATCAGCTTCACCCGAAAACCTGGTTTTGTTGTTGTTACTATTGTTGTTTAGGCTTTTTGGGTCACACCCGGTGATGCTCAGGGGTTACTCATGACTTTGCTTTTGGAAATTACTCCTGCTGGTGCTCGGGAGACCATATGGGATGCCGGGGATTGAACCTAGGTCGGCCGCAGGCAAGGCAAACACCTTCCCCACTGTCCCATTGCTCCGGCCCAACCAGAGAACTTGCTAGAACTACAGATTATCCACCTGACTTCTGGGCCTTCAGAATCAGAAACTGGAGGCCCAGTGAGCCATCCAGGTGATGGTGCTGAAGCCAACTAAAGAATTGGAGGGACCTGGGGATGGAAAGTGTGCAAACATGGTGCCTTGAGAACATGAAGCCCAGAGTTTGATGCCAGCACTTATCCACATGTGCTGAGCACTTGAGTCTTAGCAACTCTGCTGTTTGGGAGGCCCCAGGACAACCGAGGGTGTGATGTCCAGAGCACAGTTTGTGTTCTGCTCCCGGTCATTGCCATAATAAAGAGAAGGGGGGAAGGGCTGGAGCGATAGCACAGCAGGTAGGGCATTTGCCATGCACGCGGCCAACCCGGGTTCGATTCCCAGCATCCCATATGGTCCCCTGAGCACTGCCAGGGATAATTCCTGAGTGCAGAGCCAGGAGTAACCCCTGTGCATTGCCAGGTGTGACACCCCCTCCACAAAAAAAAAGAGAGAGAAGGGGGGAAGGATATGTAAGTCCCTTTGATGACAATGGGACATTGTCTGGCGAGACCTGATGTGCCAATGGGTGCTAGACAAGGAAATGAGTTGTGGGTGTGGGTGGGGGAGATAGCTCAAAAGGCCAGAGTGTATGCTTTGCATGTGAGAGACCTGGGTTTGATGGGAATAGTTCCTGAGCACAACTGTGTGTGGTCCCAAAACAAAAACAAAAAGCAAATGAGTCAAATTACTCTGCAGAGAAATATCTCAGTGGCCTAAGAACCTGCCACAGGGCCATTTTATCCTGAATTAGAGAGGTTGTGAACACATTGTGGAGGGGTGTTTAGGGGTAACTTCCCAGCTCCAGGCATCAGTCTGATGGCAGTTTTGAAGGCCACGACTGGCACCAAGACCTGACTGGTAATAATAAGTCGGGAAGAGCCAGGCTTGGACCACAGGAACCACAAAGTTCTGGATCCAATGGCCAGAAGGGCCTGGAGCTTGGGGTCCTGCTGGAAAGGAGCAGGGGAGCATGGAGCAGCAGATTCTGGGGTGGCTGCAGGGCTGGGGGGACAGGGTCACGCCCTGCACTGCAAAGAGCCAGGACCAAGCAAGTCAGAGCACAGGCCAGTGGCAGAGACAGGTGTCATCAGAAGCAAAAGGTGAGCGAGGACCATAGCAGTGGAGGACAGAAATAGGAGTTCACTAGCTCCATTTGATTTTCTTCCAAGTGGCCTCCCTGTTGCAGGCTGACGGTGGTTGGGGACCAGGACATAGGAGTGACTTTCCTGTCCTTCAGAGACACCTGGCAGCAGGAGCGTGTAGTCCCCATTTTTTTGCACACCCTCCGGATTCAGTGACACCAGCAAGCACTAGGCACCGAGGGATACATGTGGCTTTGAAGCCGGCAGAAAGTTATCGCATCGTGGTTTCTAACCAGGAGTTCCTGCCCCCGGCCTTAGTATGCCCCGCTGTGAAGAAACCCAAGAGTCCCAGCCGCCAATGCTGGGGTCTCCCCAGCAGTTGCTGAGTGTGGAGTGGGGATTCCCTGGGTCCATTTCTAGCAGTGCAGTGTAGGCCTGATGGTCAGGGGCTCGGACCCAGCAATTGCTGAGCCCCACTGGGGCTGAGTGTGGGCCGTGCACTCGGGGGGTGAGGGGACAGGAGGGCTCACACAGACCATGCCTGGTCTCCAGTCTTCTGAGTCTCTCCCCAGCCCCAAGGAATTAAGTCTTTAATACTAAGCTGTACCCCATAAAATGTTCTCCTAATGAAATTTCATCCTCACTGTAATATTTAAAGACAATTTCTAAAAGACATTTTCCCTGGGAGACTTTTACTTTTTTTCATCCTTAAATTAAAATGGTTACCAGGCTGCCATCTAAGGCTTTCCTAAGTGGGATGCATTGGTCTTTGCGAGTTCCAGCAAAGAGTTTAAATGGTAAATGGCTTTCTATCTGTCTCTTGTTCCCCCTCACACCCCCGACATAGCCTGTCCTTCCTCCCTTAGGGCTGAGGGCAGGTTTTCGGACATCCCCAAATAATCCAGACACTGTGCATGGATGCCTGTTGGGAGCTGGTTTGGACTCTTAGAATCTGTAGAAAATGTTCCTGGCTGGGTCTCCAGGATTAGAAGACAGAGGAGTCCAGACACCATCTCAGCCAGGCATCTACTCAAAAGCCCAGGGAACCAGGGTGACCGCTCCGAATCTCCTTCCCCCAGGGCAAAGACAGGGGACAGAGTGACCATCCCCAGGGAATTCCATCAGACCAGAGGGCACAGCTTGGAGAGGCTCTGCAGATGTGAGGCAGAATCCGAGTGAGCTGGGGATCTTGGGGAACTGCTAGAGGTCTTGGACTTTACAAAGCGACCTAGGATCTTGGCGCATCGCACCTGGCCAGAGGTGAGAACTTCAGAGGTGACGTGAAGTGACTGTACAACAGGTAGGGCGCTTGCCTTGCATTTGGCTGGCCTGGGTTTGAGCCCTGTCACCACATATGGTCCCCCAAGCCCTAGTGGGAGTGATCACTGAGCACGTGACCCAACAAACAAAAACAAAGCGGGGAGAATTCAAGTTTACAGCTTTGCAGTCCTGCCAGGCTTCAACAACCCCCACTCCCAGCCCCGACCCACCTCCCTTGCCTATTTGTTCACAACCCAAGATACAGCAGTGAGGAATCTGGGGGTTCTAGACTGCTGACTCTCCTTACCCCAGGCGGAGGGAGGGGGGAGCAGCATTTCATTAACGAGCTGAGCACAGAGAGAAACTCTGGTTCTTTCCAATGCCCTCCTCCTCCTGGCCCCCTCTATCCTCACATGCCACTCAGTTGAATTTCCCTTTGCTCCCATTGTGGGCATTTCTGTGGTGGCTCTAGCCTTTAATGTTATTATTAGACTCTAACCACAGGCATCCACTTCTCCAATGGTCCCAGTTTGCTATCAATTTGCACATCAACTACAACCAAGGTCAAGGGCAGCCAGACTTGAGTCTGACTCAGAATCATTTAGAAAACAGTATTTAAGGGACCAGAGATAATGCAGTGGATGGGGCTCTTGTCTTGTAGGCCCAGGTTCGATCCCCGGCATCCCATATAATTCCCTGAGCACTGCCAGGAGTGATTCCTAAGTAAATCACTTGTGACCCCACCCTCCCCCCCGAAACACAAAAAAAGAAAAAAAAAGTGTTTAGAGGGCCAGGGACAGAGAGCGGAGTAATGGAGAATATGCCTTTCCGACTTGAGACCTCCTACCCTTCACATCCCATGCTTGATACTGCAAGTCGTTCCTGTCGCACTGTTGGGGAGACCCCCTACAAAGAAGGCAGTGTATGCGCTGAGCACAGCTGGGCATGGCCCAAACCCCTGCCCCTGCATAAAGAAATAAAATAAATAAAATAAAAACAAAGTATTTTATTTTTTAATTAATTTATTTTATAAAATTATTGCTTTAATAGGGCTGGAGTGATAGCACAGCGGGTAGGGCGTTTGCCTTGCACATGGCCGACCCGGGTTCGATTCCTCCATCCCTCTCGGAGAGCCCGGCAAGCTACCGAGAATATCCTGCCCGCACAGCAGAGCCTGGCTGTGATGTATTTCATATGCCAAAAGCAGTAACAACTCTTACAATGGAGACGTTACTGGTGCCCGCTAGAGCAAATCGATGAGCAATGGGAGGACAGTGCTACAGTGCAGTGCTGTTGTTTTAATAATTTAATTATTTGGGGGCTGGAGCGATAGCACAGCGGGTAGGGCATTTGCCTTGCACATGACCGACCCGGGTTCGATTCCCAGAATCCTATATGGTCTCCCAAGCACCCCCAGGAGTAATTCCTGAGTGCAGAGCCAGGACCTGTGCATTGCCAGGTGTGAACCCCCCCAAAAAAGCAAAAAAAAAAATAATTAAATGGGTTGGAGCAATAGCACAGCGGGTAGGCCGACACAGCCTATTCCTCTGCCCCTCTTGGAGAGCCAGGCAAGCTACTAAGAGTATCTCGCCCGCACTGCAAAGCCTGGCAAGCTACCCGTGACGTATTCGATATGCCAAACACAATAACAAGTCTCACAATGTTACTGGGCCCGCTCGAGCAAATCGATGAACAATGGGAGGACAGTGACAGTGACGATAATTAAATTAAAAATTATTTTATTTCTTAATTAATTTATTTCTTAAATAAAAGAAAAAGAAAGTAGTGTTAGAATTCCCATTCCTAGCACCAGGGCAGAGAAGTCCCCTCGGCTGCAGGACTCTTGTGAAAACCCCAGCTGAGTCTGCTCAGATGCCCACAGCCCTTACGGGAAGCCCTGACAGTGTGTGAGCTTCTCCCCCACGGAGCGGAGGCATTTCTGTCTAGCCTATCTGTCATCTGACCTTCGGGGGCTCAGCCCACCCGCCTCTCAGGTGAGCAGTCAGGCTAAACTTGGGGGGTCCTGCTGTCTCAGCTGTGCACTCCACGGGGTCCTCACATTGCAAACGTGTTCTTACTTCTCCAGAGCAAATCTCCTGCTGTGGCCCGTTGAAAGGATTCTGAGAGTTACTGGAATCATCATGTTGAGTTACTCCTAAATATTTCAGCTCATTTCAAAAGCGCGAGAGATTCTTCCATAAGCCACAATACAGTGATAGCACCGGCGAGGCTTAACACTAATACGTCTCTATTTAGCCAATCTCTTATGAATTCCTTTATAGCATGGATGCGGGCAGGGATGGGTGGGGAGGGGAGTTCATACCCCTAATCCAGAATCCCTCACCATGTCTAGTTGTGTGACCAATCTACAATGATATGCCAATTTTTAAAAATAACATTTGCACTTTTTGTTTGTTTTTTGTTTTTGGGTCACACCCGGCAATGCACAGGGGTTACTCCTGCCTTTGCACTCAGGAATTACTCCTGGCGGTGCTTGGGGTACCATATGGGATGCTGGGAATCGAACCCCGGTCGGCCATGTGCAAGGCAAACGCCTTACCCGCTGTACCATCACTCCAGCCCCACACTTGTGTTTTTTTACACTTCAATACAGGCATTTATTACTGAATCTAGTGTTTGAGCCTTACCTGACAACATATATGCATGTATAGTGAAGGTCTAGCAGATTATGTATATATACTTGAGTTTAAATAATAAATTATTAATTCTTAGCCTGGTAGTGCGGGCCTGTTGCTCAGGAGAGGCATTGCTGGAACTCAGGGCTTCCTACATGCCAGGCATGTGCTCAACCATGTGAGCTATGTCCCTAGCCTGTACTAAAGTTATTTTTTTATCCCAATGGGGCTCAAGAGGAAACTCTCTGGTCAGTCTTGGGAGTTGTTCCCACCAGTGCTGGAGACATACAGGGATGGAACTTGGGGCCCAAACAAAACCCAAAGAGGAGACTGAGACAGCCAACCAGACACAGAGACACGGAAGGAGGGGAGGGGTAGGGGAAGGGGACAGAGGGAGAGAGAGGGAGGGAGAGAGGTAGAGGAAGAACTAGTAGTTAACACTTGCAGTGTTTCTGGAATTGGCTGTTCCTCTGTTGGTGCTACCAAAGTGCTTCTCAGTTCAATTCATAAATTTCTGTGTTAGCCTAAACTACTTTATACTGATTTTTTTTTCTTTTGATTTTTTGTGTCACATCTGGCAGTGCTCAGTGAGGCTTACTCCTGGCTCTGCGCTCAGGAATTACTCCTGGCAGTGCTCAGGGAACCATATGGAGAGCTGGGGATTAAACCTTGGATTGGCCAAGTGCTAGGCAAGCACCCTACCCACCATACTCTCTCCAGCCCTACGCCGGATTTCTGTCACTTGCAACTCAGAATCCTAATGAGCAGAGGGAGCTGTGGCAACCTTAGATTAGAGGTTGGGTGTGTGCACCAAGAAGCACCACGGACGGGCAGTTCCACCTCACCTTGTATCACGGAAACGTAATCGTAGCAGTAATTCTGAACTTTCTTTCCTCCCTTCTTCCTTTCCCTCTGCTGACTTACGACTCAAAATATGCATCTGGCCTTCATCTGGTTCCTTGCCCAGAACTCCAAAAACCCTTGGAATTTCTGAGGTGTTAAAAGCACCGAGAGTGAAGCGGTTGTCTTTTGTTATGCATCGCCAGCCCCTTTCAAGCCCCCCAGAGTTCATGCTAATGAAGTGACTTTGGAAAAGCCCCCAAGGATGGGGGCTGGTTGCCAGAGGAACCAACCCTGGGATCAGGAGGTTGAAACTTTTGGCCCCTGCTGTCCCTCCAGGAGAGGGGGAGAGAGGCTGGAGACTGAGTGAATCACCGATGCCAGTGATTGAATCAATTGTGCTTAAGTAATGAAGCTTCCACATATCACTAAAAGGACAGGGTGGGGGTTCAGAGAGCTTCCAGGGTGAGCCAGTTCATGGACATATTGGAAGATGTGAGCTTGGAGAAGCACGGAAGCTCTGACCCTTTCCACGGGGCTTATCTTTTCAATTGTGCCTGGTGCGGCTCCTTTTATAGGAAACTGTGTCTGGGAGCTGATTTACAGCTCAAAGAAAGAATTGGAGTGGTCTGCATGCGGGAGGCCCAGGTTTAATACTCAACACGGCTGTGGTGCATGAACATCACCAGAAGTAGGCCCTGAGAACCACCTTGAGTCACTCAAAAACGAAAAGGGGGGGGGGGGGAGAGAGAAGAGAGAGAGAGAGAGAGAGAGAGGGAGAGAGAGAGAGAGAGATAAACAGAGAAAGAGAAACAGAGAGAGAAGAGAGAAACAGAGAAGAAAACAGAGAGGAAGGAAGGAAGGAAGGAAGGAAGGAAGGAAGGAAGGAAGGAAGGAAGGAAGGAGAGAGAAATCTTTATCCTAGATCCTAGTAAGTTGTAACATTTCCTGAGTTCTGAGTTTCTGCAGCAGATTAATCAAACCTGAGCAGGGTGTGTGTGTGTGTGTGTGTGTGTGTGTGTGTGTGTGTGTGTGTGTGTGTGTGTGTAAATTTTCCAGTTGAAGCTGGTAAGACACAGACATTTGGGCAGGAAACTGACATGTGAGTTGAGGGGTAGGGAGACCATGGGCAGCCTCGTTTGACTGAGCCCATATCCCATGGGAGCTGCCCCTGTCTGCACATAAATTATATCTGAATTAAGTTGTAGGATTCATCCAGCTGGTGTCACTGACTTGTTGGCAGTGGGCAAGGCCCTTCCACCTGCTATCAGAAGCTGTTGGTAGTAGGCCTGTGGGTAAAGGAGATGCTCAGGAAGGCTTGTCCTTCTTTTCCAAACACCACCTGTCTATTCAGAGGTGCTCTACCCCCAAGCTTTCTAGCCCCTTGAACTCATTTCTTCAAATCTTCAAGTTCTTGGCACAGAAGAGTTGGATGCGGAGTTGATGTCTTCTTTCCAGGGTGTTGTGTGCATATTCCCACCCCATTGTTGACTGTAGACTCAAGGTCCTGGGTTGCGTTCTAGATCCTCTCTGTGTCCCCCCCCCCCCCCCCCCCCCCCCCGGTCCCATTAATACTTGGGCCGATTGCTCAATGGAGAGGCTGCGTTGGCCCTGCGGAATTAACTCGAGGTGTATTGGTAGAAGAAAGGGATGCTGCCTGTGAGGCCTCCGTGCAGGAATTAAAGAAGCCTTTCCAGAAAGAAATAAATACCCAGTTGGCTCTCCTGTGCTTGGCACCCAGGTCTGGGCCTTTCCTGGTCACCACAAGGGGGAGGCAGAGAGCACAGTCCAGGGATCAGGTTGTGGCTATGGTTGGCTGTACCAGTCGTCAATTTGCTGAGCCTGAGTGGAAAGGTCTTGGTGGAGGTCATCTGCATGCCCGGAAAGCAAAGTGCTTGGGTCTGGGTTGGTAAAACAAGTGATGAGAAAAGTGGACGAGGACATCAACAGATATTTAAGAACAGAGCTGGAGGGGCTAGATAGAGACTCTGAGGGGCCAGGCATGTGCTTTCCCCATCATCATTTGGTCCTCTGAGCACAGAGACAGGAATAGCCCCTTGACACTACCGCTGATGCGACCCCCCCAACAAACAGAACAGCTGCTAGGGTCCTCCAAAATCAAAGTTGTGAGCGCACTAGAAGAACTTTAGATATTTTGCTAACAAGGCTGTTTCCGTGCCTGAGTGACCGAAGCAGGAAGTCTGGAGCCAGCGGCTGGCAAATGTATAAGGTGACTAAGCGTCCAAGCACTCAGCTCAGTCAGGGGGCACCTGAGGAACGCTCGTTTTCTCTGCTTTCTCTCTGTGACCTCGAGACTGACCTTCCCTGCTCTGAGCCTCTGGGGTCTCATTTACAATTCTCCATACAAAAATGGATTGGTGTCTGGAGAACAGCCCTCTCCTGTGCACCAACTCCACAATGGCCTGGGATGCTTCCAGCGTAAATGGCCCCTGGGGGGTAGAGCAACAAAGACATCTCTTCATTACCTCCACCGTGCACACCTGCTCCCTTTTAAAACTTGGCCGGGGCCTAAGAGTAGAGGGGTTGAGGCAACTATAGCCTTGCAGGAAGCAAGTAGCTTTTAAGGGACACTGGTTGTGTCCTTAAACCCTCACCCCTAAATAGCAATAAAAATAAGAAAATGTTTGATGGGCCCTGCCCGGGGGCCAGGTTCATCACTTGTATCACTTGTCATCCAGTTGCTCATCGACTAGCTCCAGTGCACACCAGTAACGTCTCCTTTGTGAGACTTGTTGTTACTGTTTTTGGCATATTGAGTACGCCACAGGGAGCTTGCCAGGCTCTGCTGTATGGGCGGGATACTCTCGGTAGCTTGCCGGGCTCTCTGAGAGGGACAGAGGAATGGAACCTAGGTCGGCCATGTTCAAGGCAAACCCCCTACCCTCTGTGCTATCGCTCCAGCAGGGGACCAGGTTCATAGATACAAACAAACAAACAAACAAAACTCTTCAGAGGGACCCAGAGAGAGTCCAACAGATAACTTGCCTCGCATGCAGTCGACCTGGGGGTCAATCCCCTGCATCCTGTATGGTTCCCTAATCTTAACAGGACTGATCCTTGTGAGGAGAGCCACGAGTAAACCCCAAGAATAGTTGAGTATGCACCCTCACCCCCCAAAAAAACAAGACAAAACAGAGCAAAACAAAAATCTTTGTAGGATTCTGTCTCAGCCAGGTCGTCTGTCCTTCCTTGCCATAGCACCTCCGGGTGACTCCATGTCTACCTGTATAGTCATTCTAGGGACCACACCTGCCGGTACCACCTCCAGCAGTGCTTGAGAACCACAGAGCAGGGACTTTACTGCTGGACACTGAGCTCAGGTCCCAGCCCATGTTTAACACACGCTTCATCACAGGGGTTATCTCTCTGCCTTCTAAGCACAGTGAGGTGACTCTAAGCGTCCAAGCACTCAGCTCAGTCAGGGGGCTCCTGAGGAACGCTCGTTTTCTCTGCTTTCTCTCTGTGACCTCGAGACTGGCCTTCCCTGCTCTGAGCCTCTGAGGTTTATTTTTAATTTTTTGGGTGTTTGGGAGAGACACTGCCTTCCAGGTCCCTTGGGTGGGGGGCACATGGGGTTTCAAAGAGAGTGTGAGTAAAAGCCGAGGGGGGGAAGGACGAGGAGGAAGTTGTGGGTTGACAGAAGTCGGAGGGAAATCAAGAGTTAAGGAGGGGGTGTTCCAGGGGCTACAGAGATGATATCAGGCTCGCCATGGTCTTTCTGCTGTCCAGGTTCCCTGGTTGACTCATGTTCTCTCCACCACCTCCACTGTCTCCACCCGTCTCTCCATGAGGTTGACCTGGATTCAATCCCCAACATCCCATAGGGTCCCTTGAGCACCACCAGGAGTGATTCCGAGAGCAGAGCCAGGAGTAACCTAGAACATTGTTAGAAGTGGTCCTAACAAAAAAAAAAATTTTTTTTTATTTTTATTTTTTATTTTTTGGAGCTACACCCGGCAGTGCTCAGGGGCTACCCCTGGCTCTGCACTCAGGAATCACTCCTGGTGTACCATATGTGGTACTGGAGATCAAACATGGGTTGTTCACCATGCAAGGCAAATATACAATCCTCTTTACTATCTGCCTGGCCCAACCAAAAAAAAAAGAATTTTTTTTTCTTTTTAAATTTATAGGGGCTACAGCTGGCAGTGCTTGGAAAGATCAGGTTTTGCAAGGAATTGAGCTCAGGACTTGCCCATGTGAGGCTTCTGCTCTACTTCTTTTTTTGTTTGTTTGTTCGTTTCTGATTTGGGGCCATACCAGGTGGTGCTCAGGGTTTACTCCCAGCTCTACACTCAGGGATCACTCCTGGTAGGCTCAGGGGACCATATGAGGTGCTAGGGATCAAACTGAGGTTGGTCATGTGCAAAGCTAGCTCCCTACCGGCTGTACCATTGCCCTTTTTTTGGGGGGGGTCACACCCGGCGATGCTCAGGGGTTACTCCTGGCTCTGCACTCAGGAATTACTCCTGGAAGTGCTCGGGGGACTATACGGGGTGCTGGGAATCGAACCCGGGTTGGCCGTGTGCAAGGCAAACGCCCTACCCCTGCTATCGCTCCAGCCCCTGTACTATTGCTCTTGCCCCTTCTGTTGTTAAGCCAGAGGTTGTCTCTTTCTTTTTTTTCAGGAATGTTTATTGAGAAACTGTGTTCATCTTAGAGCTGTTTCCGGCATACAGTATTCCAACAACAATTCCACCACCAATGTCCCCCTCCACCAATATCCCAGGTTCCCTCCCAGCTCACAGTCAGCCTGCCTCCTTGGAAGGCATATAGCAAATTTATTTCCTAGAACATGTTCCAATAAAATAAAAATAATGGAAAATAGAATTATCAGAAAATAAATCAATAAAATTTCATTTGTGGTGATCAATTGCTACATGATGTTAACCTTTCTTAATCTAGTAGAGGGCAACCATAGGCACCATTAGTGAGTGACATATTCAGCGTCACATGATGGAAGTTTTTCCTGTCCTTTAAAGGAGCTCTTTTAATGCTTCTTGCAAAGCTGGTTTCAAGGCTATGAATTCCCTGAGCTGTTGCCTGTCTATGAAATTCAAATCTGAATGATAATCTTGCGGGATAGAGCATTCTTGGCGAGAAGTTCATTCCATTGAGTTTTTGTATTATAACCTTCAATATTATTTTGGCTCCTAGAGTCTCATTTGATAGATCTGCTCCACATCTTATGAGCTTTCCTTTGTATGTAAATCCCCTTTTTTGATCTTGCTGCTTTCAATATTCTGCCTTTATCTTTCGATTTTGTCATTTTGAGTATAATATATCTTGGAGTTCTCCTAATTGGGTCTATTTTCACTGGGACCCTTCTGGTCTCTTGGATCTTGGTTCCTGTAATCCTCAACTCTGAGAAGTTCTTATCAATCATTTCTTTATTGTTTCTTCACCACATTTGCCTTTCTGTTCTTCAGGGACTCCAGTGATTCTTAAATTGTTCCTCTTGAATTCACCCCACAGTTCTCTGTTATGCTGTTCATTTCTTTTCAGACTATTCCCCACTTAGCAGTGTTTCCTAGAAGTTCCCTCCTTTTCATCTTTTAAAGAAAAATTTATCGACATTTTGTATATGCAGATTCTGGATGTTTTTTATAGTTTGTCATTGTTCCTTGGTCCTGGAAATAGCAGTTCTGTTCAGGCCTGTATTTCTTTTTAAAATAATGGGAGGAGGAGAAACATTAAAATTGATTATTGGGGCCTGGAGGAATCGTGGCAGTGGCTTATAGCTCCTGCCTTGCAAGCACATGGTCATGAGTTCAAATTCCGGTGTCAAGTATAATCCCAGCAGTTTGGGCAGTGGGGCCCCCAGCCTCACCAGTGATTTCCAGCTGCCCTGCGCCACGTGTGACTGAGTATCACAGGAAGTGGGGAATTCTGAGCGAGCATAGCACCTACAAAGAAGTGTGTGAGTACCATAGCCAGGAAGTGAGAGCCTGGAGAGCATGTGGAGTGAGCACTGTCGCAGCCCCAGTGAGCACCAGAACTGCCTCATGTGCTTCCCTTCAGAGTCCGGGTCCTGGAGAGCACGGGGCTTAAGGAGTGCAGACCTCAGTGAGCAGACTTCAGTGAGCCCCACAGCGGAGTGTGCGGGCAGCAGAGGGGAACAGGAGCAGGGTGGAGGGTCCCAGGGCTGTGGGAGGGCCAGGAGCTCTCTCGTGGGTGAGTTTGACGAGATGAGAAAGTTCCAGATTCACAATGCTGTGAAGGAATATAAGTAAATCTAATGGTTAAGATGAAGGCTCAGGGCTTGGCCTCAGTGGCAGAGCAGGCTTGGGCCAAGTGCTCCATGTCTGGCACTGCCTCTCCTGCTGATCCTCGGGGGCAACAGAGGGTGACCCTGGCAAGCACAGCACCCGTGGGTGAACATCACAGCCTGTGTTAGCACCCAACCCAGTGTTCAAGCCACTGGTCGTTACTGCCACAAAGGGAAGGGGAGGGGAAGATGGTAAAGATGAGCCATTCTCATTTATTCATGTTTATCCCCTCCTGCCTCTTTCCCTTCCTTATTGTTGCTGGTGCTGTCGTGACCATGACGGAGTCACACACGTGCTGGGTTATGGTGCTCCCACACTCAGCTACAGTGCTTGCGGGGACCAAGTCCCTGCTCCAATGTCCTTGCTGTGAGCCCTCCCTCACACCCCCTGCTCTACCCTGGAGGTCACACTCTCTGTTGCAGTGTAAGGAAACAGACAGCACAGCTGGGTGTGCTAGGGCTGTGTCTGGGAAGGAGAGCAGTTCCAGGATCCAACTCAAGTTCTTGCGTTTGCCAGGCAGGCACTTGTGCAGATGCTACATCATCCCCAGGTCCCATTCTATTTCTTTTTTTTTGGGGGGGGTGGTCACACCTGGTGTTGCACAGGGGTTACTGCTGGCTCATGCACTCAGGAATCACTCCTGATGGTGCTCGGGGGACCATATGGGATGCTGGGAATAGAACCCAGGTCGACTATGTGCAATGCAAATGCCCTACCGGGTATGCTATCGCTCCAGCCCTCCACATTCTATTTCTCTGTCTATGATTTCAATGCCTTTATGTACGGCATAGAAGTGAGCACATTGACTAACTTTTTGTGTTTGACTTACTTCAGTCAGCTTAAGGTCCTTAAGTTTCATCCACGTTGTAGCATAGGAGAGAATGTCCTCTCTTTTAAAGAGTAGCACTGCACTGTCATAGAATATGCAACAATATTCCAGGGCCCTAGTGACTTAGCCACTCATCTCTTGATGGATGTTGGGGTTGGATCCCTATGTTGATGCTGCTGCTATTAAGAGCTGTGCTGAACAGGAGTGAACCAAGATCTTCTCAGGGTCCTGCTGGTCGCTCTGGACATACAGCCAGAGGTGGGATGGCTGCATCGGACGGTAGCTCTAGCTGGAAATATTTGGGGAAATCTCCTTACTATTCTCCTTGGCACTGGTACCATTTTACATTGCCACCAGAAGGGGACAACGCTCTGATGCCTCCACGTCCTTATCAACACTTGATATTTTCTGTATCTGACCCCCCTCTTCTCCCTGCCTCCCAATAATCATTCACCTAAAGGGGGTGAGTTGTCGGAACTCTCTCTTCCTAAGGAGGTGTGTTCCGGAAGAGTTCGAGTCATCTCTACTTAGTCACTGGGGTTGTGCAATGGGAGTGCAGATGGCCGTGCCACAGGCAGATTCCCTGGAGACTCTGAGCGCCAATGACTGCAGCTCTGGGAGTTGAGCAACCGCTGCTTTTCCAACTGCTCCTGGGAACGAGGCCTCCACCTCCTCCTGCCTCTGCCCCCAGGGCTCCTCCAGGAACAGACAGGAAGTGAGAGCCAGGACAGGATTTGTTTGCCAATCGCCTCTTGATCGTAGCACCCTTCACCCCATGCATTTTTTCTTTCTTTTGGCTACCAACATAATGCACACTTAGTTTTTTAAATTAGAAAACCGAGGAAAGCACTAATACAAGAAATGCTATTTCTCCCTTCCATTCCCCATGGCAACCACGGATAACATTTTGGTTCATTTCTTGCAGATTTTTTCCCCCCCAAGTGAGGCAAACTTTTCCAATCCTTGAAAGCCCCCCGCTCCCCTCCCCCCTTTTTTTTTCTAAAGAAGAGCTACTCATTTTCACGGCAATCAGCTGCAGAGTTAACTGAGCTCTCAATTTCTTAAATATATCTTCCTTTGTGCTCACTGCCTTCTTAGACGTGTCACTTTGAGTGAAAAGCAATTAATTACAGTGGAAAGGCTGCTTGGAGACGTCTTATGAAATTATGCTAATATGTGTAGAGAGAGGGAAAGAAGGGGAAAGAGAGTTCATGGGCAAAACGACTGGTCTATTTAAGTGGATAACTTCCTTTCCTTTCAAGTTTCAGAATGGGAAGGTCTCGGTATTTATGAAAGGACTAGAAAGCTATTATTGTAGCACCCTTTTGTCAAAACCAGTCAGACCCAACTGGAAAGCAAAGCTGATGCACCAGAAAAGAGGCAACAAAAGAATGACTTGGGTAAATGTCATTGATTTATTATTACCATTATTATTTTTTAAAAGAATACTGATGGGATGGGGATGTGACTCAGTGGCAAAATGCATACATGTGTTGCTTGCAAGGGATTTGGGCTCAATTGCTGGTTCTGCAAGAAAAAGAAAACAACAACAACAACAACAACAACAAAAATACTGCTATAATTAGTTTAAAAAATCTAAATAATAATCTGAATTTCTTTTTTAAATAGGGATGTGGGAGTGTACAGAATATCAAGTTCTTTCACTCTCTCTCTCTGAAAGTTAGTCTCAGGAAATGACTCTTGGGGGGCTGGTGTTGCGTAAAGGGCTTGGGCTTTAGGGCTGGGGGTGTCCAGAGGGTTGGAGTTCATGCTTTAATATTTGGGATCCCTGGTTTGCTCCCAGCTCCAGATAAATAAAGGGATTGGGCTTTATTTAGGGCAATGAAGACCCAGATCTGCTGGAACTTCATAGAGGGGTCTGACCTATCTCCAGGCTGATGGAAAGATGAGAGGAAGGATTTTCATACAGGCCTGGCCTAGAGGATGTGCTCCGTGGTTTAGGATATAATGGCCTTTAGCTGGGGTGGGTGAGGCAGTGGGATTCTTTCTTCTTGGCCACGTGCTGGAGTAGAAAGAAGCCCCCTAATGGGACTGTGGAGGGGGCTCAGTTAGTCCCACTGTCTACTTTCTAATTCCACCCAGTGGGGAAGGGCGTGTGTGGTAGCATGTACCTATATGTGTGTGTGCATGTGTGTGCGTGCAAGTGCATGAACATGTGTGCAAATACCTGTGTACTTGTGTGTGTGTGTCTGTGTGGGGCATGAAGAATGTCCAAAGGGTTAGAAACTTATGCTTTGCATGTTGGAACCCTAGTAAGACTGCCAACTTGCTCGGTCTGGTCCCCCCAGCATAGCCCGGAGTGACACTGAGTTCCAGTGGGAAGGAGCCCCCAGCATGAGTGTGCTCAGAAGCCAAAAACAACAACAACCACAAAAAAAATCTCACGAGAGAGGTTAGGTAACTTGACTTAGCCTTTGCACCCAGCTTGTCAGCCTGGCCCAGTTAACTACAATAAAATATCACTGCCTCATGGACGAAAAGCCAACTTTCTTTTCCTGAGGTCAAAGGTTAGAATCACTGGGAGAAAGAAACTCGTCGGGAGAGAGCTTAGAACTTTCCTTCTCCTCCCAACCCAACTTCGGTTTTTATGCTGCTTTAGAAAGTGGGATATGCTCCATGGAGGAAAAATTTTACATGTGAAGCAGTGAAAGGCATGTAGCTTTTGATTGCTCGCTGCAATTCCCAATATCCTGTCTACATCTGCACTTCGAGATGTGTTACCACAGGCTGGAAGCCTTCTCGGTGTCAGGAAATGCCAGTGCAGTGAGAAGGATGCGTGGCTGGAGGGTGTCAGGGGTTAGGGTGACACCCTCTGACCTCTCTTACCTCTGACCCTAGGAACCAGAATACAGATGGGTACAGCCACCATTATCAAAAGCCCCCCACAGCTTCCCCCACCTTCATGGCTGACCAAATAAACCAACGACCGTGAAAATCTCCCTCCGTTTAGATTTGGCTCCACACCCCGAAGGCAGAGCAGAAGCACTGTGCTCTGTTCTCTGACCTTTTGCGTGACTTTAGCTCTGGCACTCAAGCCTAGCCCTTCCCCAAGTGAAGCTCCTAGAGACAGTTCTGCAGTTCATGAATAGTTGGACACTGCTTTGGGGGTGTTGGGTTTCTCTGCCAGGCACACGGGCCCACACAATCTCTGCTGCCCTCCAGCTTTCTTTCCTCTCCCTTTCCCCATTTAAGTTGGTCCCCTCCAATGGCACAATTACAGAACTTACATATTAGGCTATGGGCTCTCTCTTTGGGGAGGTGGGGGGATTGTGCCCCACCTGGCAGAGTTTGGGGGCTATTTCCGGCTCTGTGCTTAGGGATCACTCCTCATGGTGCTCGGGAAATCATGAAGTGCCAGAGAACAAACCTACATGTGGGGCCTCTCACATGCAGACACTTGAGTGATCTCTCTGGCTCCAATGGCATTTCCTTCCTCTCTCCCTCCCTCCCTCCCTCCCTCCCTCCCTCCCTCCCTCCCTCCCTCCCTCCCTCCCTTCCTTCCTTCCTTCCTTCCACCCTTCCTTCCTTCCACCCTTCCTTCCTTCCTTCCTTCCTTCCTTCCTTCCTTCCTTCCTTCCTTCCTTCCTTCCACCCTTCCTTCCTTCCTTCCTTCCTTCCTTCCTTCCTTCCTTCCTTCCACCCTTCCTTCCACCCTTCCTTCCACCCTTCCTTCCACCCTTCCTTCCTTCCTTCCTTCCTTCCTTCCTTCCTTCCTTCCTTCCTCCCTTTCTTCCTCCCTTTCTTCCTTCTTTTTTATATTGAAACGTTTTTAGAAAGATGTGACTGGAGAGGAAAGAAAGTATGTGTTCAAGAGAGAACACCAGCGGGACCAGAGTGATAGTATAGCAGGTAGGACATTTACCTTACACACAACCAAACCAGGTTTGATCTCCAGGATCCCATATGGTCCCCCAAGCCCCCCAGGAGTGATTCTTGATTTCAGAGCCAGGAGTAATCTCTGAGCATCACCCTGTGTGACCCAAAAAGCCAGAGAGAGAGAGAGAGGAAGGGAGGGAGAGAAAGGAGGGAGGGGGGAGGGAGAGAGAGAGAGAGACAGAGAGAGACAGAGAGAGAGGAAGGGAGGGAGAGAAAGAAGGGAGGGGGGAGGGAGAGAGAGAGAGAGAGAGAGAGAGAGAGAGAGAGAGAGAGAGACCAGATTCTCCAGAGTGGACAAAAGCAAAGAAACAGAGACCAGCAAGCAAGTCAGGTGTTCAAGGGAGAACACTGTCTTGAAGAGTGAGCCCACTAGCATCTTTTGGATCTTAATAGGGTTTTGCTCAGCTGTTTTTTGGTTGCTGAGTTTGTCAATTGGACCAGTCAGGTGGTGCCCAGATTGCATGTTATTTCCAGTTATGTCTGAGAGTGTTTCCAGAAGAAATATGTATTTCAATTGGTTGACTTGGTAAGAGGGGTTGTCCTTCACACTCTGGGTGGGCGCCTTCCAGACCACTGGGGGCTGAACTAGCTCAGGTGGAGGAAGGAGATCATCTCCTTTTCTTGTCTCCTATGGTGGGACATCTCGTGCTTCTTGGTCTCAGTGGAGATTGGCACCATGCTCCTATGCTTTGCGTGGGTCTCACTGCTGGCTTTCCTGAGCCTCCAGCTTGTGGATGGTGGGACTTTTCAATTCTGTACTCAGCGGGGACAATTCCTCCTAATTAATCTCTTTTTAGGTTTGGAGATTGAGTCCAGTAGATAAGGCAGTTGCTTTGCAATGTGGCTGACCCCAGTTCAATCCCTAGTACTACTATCCTCTGAATACTGCCAGGAGTGATCCTTAGCCCAGAGTATGCCAGGAGCATGCCAGGAATATGCCAGGAATATCCCTGAGCACCGAAGGATGTGATCAAATTTCCCTCCCCACTCTCCCACCCCCACCCCTCACACACACACCATTTCCTCAGATATCTTTCTAGGTATCTAGATTTCATTGGTTCTATTTCTGGAGAATCCTAAATAAAAGTGGTTTAATTCCTTTTATTATTTGCAGTCCCTTGAAATCAAATGAATAAATGAAAAGTCAATGGATGAACTCAACTCTTTCCATCAACAGAACATTCCACACCTATTCCACACAATACATTACTCCCTCTGCCTCTTCCTCTATCTCCACTTCAACCTGTTTCTGTCTCTAGCTCATCTTCTAGTTCTATTTCTTTTACACATGTGCATAATAAATTTTTCAATGTTATTACATCTTCTCTAATATGTGCAACCATTTCTCATCTGATTATTGCATGACACATGTCAATTGAAAGTTAAATTTGTTTTTTTTTTCTTTTTGGGTCACATCTGGTGACACTCAGGGTTACTCCTAGCTCTGCACTCAGAAAACACTTCTGGAAGAGCTGGGGAGAGCAAGTGGAATGTCAGGGATCAAACCTGGGTTGGCCATGTGCAAGGCAAATGCCCTACCCACTGTAGGCATCCTTCCGGCCCCGAAAGTTAAGTTTGCAAGTTTGTTTTTCATGGAGTGGATTTTTTTTTTGTTGTTGCTGTTGACTGCTTTTCTAGTCCTTCACAATAACATTAAATAATGAAAGTGGTAGCATTATTTCACCCTTCTGATGTTCAGAAATGTGTGCTCAGAGTTTTATTATGAAGTTGGTGTAAAATTAAATGACATATCATTTGTCTTGTGAAAGATTTTTATCAAATTTCCTCTGGTCATTTGTCAAGATTCTCATATTTTCCTCTTGCTCTCTTTAAAATGATGGTACTAACATTTTGTAATATTGAATCAGTCTTGGAATCATTACAAGGTATTATTCTTTTAATAAATTATTTCATTTAATTTGACAGTATTCAATTTGATATCTTTGCAAATATAGTTATGTGATACTGATCTTTAAACTTCTTAACGTGTTCAATAAATCATTGTGAATAAACAAATGATAAGATTTGATATAGATTTCATGTCAGTTTCTTGAAACAAGTGAGAGAACAATTCCATATTTTTTGGTTTGATTTGGGATTGCCTGGGGTGCTCCCAGCTCTGTGCCAGGGGACATTCTGGTGATGACTGACACCCATGCCAGGGATGAAAGCAGGTCTTGCTATATTCAAAGAAGCCCTTTGAGGTATCTCTCTGGCCCAAAGGAGCATTTCAAAATTGACTTCTTGGAACCATATACATAGCATAGGAGTTGTCATTCTTTTTTTTTTCTTTTTGGGTCACACCTGGCGACACACAGGGTTTACTTCTGGCTCTGCACTCAGGAAATACTCCTGGTGGTGCTCAGGGGACTGTATGGGATGTTGGGAATCAAACCTGGGTCGGTTGCATGCAAGGCAAACGCCCTACCCACTGTGCTATCGCTCCAGCCTCAGGAGTTGTCATTCTTTTTTTTTATGTTTAAATATATATCCTTTTAAAAATTTTTTTATTAGTGAAACAACATGAGGTACAGTTAGACTTACAAATTTTTGTGCTTGGGTTTCAATTATACAATTTTTGAGTACCCATCCCTTCACTAGTGCCCATTTTCCAGAACCACTGATTCCAGTATCTCTCCCACCTTTCTTCACCCCATCCCACCCTGCCTCTGTGGCAGGGCATTCCCTTTTGTTCTCTCTCTCCTTTTGGGTGCTGTGGTTTGCAAAAGAGGAATTGAGTGGAAATCATGTTTGGTCTATAGTCTACTTTCAGCATGCTTCTCCCATCCTGGGAGGATCCTCCCAACACCCTTTATTTGGTGCTCCCTTCTCTATCTGAGCTGCCTTTTCCCCTAGCATGTGCGACTGGTCTCCAAGCCATGGAGTGAACCTCCTGGTACTTATCTCGGCTATTCTTGGGTGTCAGTCTCGTATTTTGTTACTTAATGAATGCAGTATTGCTATGTCTGTCCCTCTCAGGAGTTGTCATTCTTAAAGTTTAAAGGAATATACAAAATTATAGAGACCTAATATTAAAAAAATTTTTTTAAAGGAGGTGGGGTGTTGGAGAGATAGTATAAATGAATAAGTCGCTTGCCTGTACTTGATCAATCCTAATTTGATCCCTGATACTGCATCTGGTCCCTGAGCCCTGCCAGGAATCATATCTGAACACAGAGCCCAAAGTAAGCCCTGAGCAAGTGCCACCAACACCACCCCATGTCACAGAAAAGAAAACTCTATAGACCTGATACATATTTGCAGGATTAAAAAAATCTTTAGAATCTATCATTCATCCTTTTTATTAAAAATGTTTGGGATTTTTGAGCCTCATCTAGTAGTGTTCAGGGATTTACTCCTGGCTCTGCACTCAGAGATCACTCCTGGTGGTGCTCTGGAGACCATGTGGGGTGCTAGGAATTGAACCTTGGTCAGTCATGTGTAAGGAAAGTGCCCTACATGCTGTAGTATTTCTCCAGCCCTTCTATGGATGTTTTTAAAAAATCATTTAAAAGTGCTCATTTCAGCAGCATGCATACTAAAATTGGAACGGTACAGAGAAGATTAGCATGGCCCCTGCGCAAGGATGACACACAAATTCATGAAGCGTTCCATATTTTTCTTGCAATAGCGATTAGGCAAGAAAAAGATATTAAGGGCATCCAGGTAGGAAAGGAAGAAATCAAGCTCTCACTATTCGCAGATGATATGATACTATACTTAGAGAACCCTAAAACCTCTACCAAGAAACTCCTAGAAACAATAGACTTGTATAGTAAAGTTGCAGGCTATAAAATCAATACCCAAAAGTCCATGACTTTCCTATATGCAAATAGTGAAAGAGAAGAAAGTGACATGAAGAAAACAATCCCGTTCACAATTGTGCCCCAGGAAATCAAGTACCTAGGAATCAGCTTAACTAAGGAAGTAAAGGACCTGTACAAAGAAAACTACAAAACGCTACTTCAGGAAATAAAAGAGGACACGAGAAAATGGAAAGATATCCCTTGCTCATGGATCTGGAGAATTAACATTATCAAAATGGCAATACTTCCCAAAGCACTGTACAAATTCAACATGATCCCTATTAGGATACCCATGACATTCTTCAAAGAAATGGAGCAAACACTCCTGAAATTTATATGGAACAATAAGCCCCCACGAATAGCTAAAACAATTCTTGGGAAAAAGAAAATGAGGAATCAATCTCCCTAACTTCAAACTCTACTACAAAGCAGTAATAATTAAAACAGCATGGTACTGGAACAAAGGCAGAGCTGTAGACCAATGGAACAGGGTTGAATATACTGACATCTCCCCCCAAGCATATGATCATCTGATCTTTGATAAGGGGGCAAGAAAAGTAAAGTGGAGAAAGGAAAGTCTCTTTAACAAATTGTGCTGGCAAAACTCAATGGCTACATGCAAAAAAGTGGCCTCAGATCTCTGCCTAACGCCATGTACAAAAGTAAGATCAAAGTGGATTAAAGACCTCAACATCAGACCGAAATCCATAAGGTACATTGAAGAAAAAGTTGACAAAACCCTCCATGACATTGAAGCTAATGGTATCTTCAAAGATGTCATGCCACTGGCCAAGCAAGTGAAAACAGAGATAGACAAATGGGACTATCTTAAACTAAGAAGCTTCTGCACCTCAAAAGAAACAGTGACCAAAATACAGAGACAGTGTAGAGAATGGGAAAGGATATTTCCCCAATAACCATCTGACAAGGGGTTGATATCAAGGATATACAAGGTACTGGTTGAACTCCACAAGAAGAAAACATCCAACCCCATCAAAAAATGGGGTGATGAAATGAACAGAAACTTTCTCAAAGAAGAAATCTGAATGACTGAAAGGCACATGAGAAAATGCTCCACATCATCAATCATCAGGGAGATGCAGATCAAAACCACAGTGAGATATCATTTCACACCACAGAGACTGGCCCACATCCGCAAGAACAAAAGCAACCAGTGCTGGCGTGGATATGGCGAGAAACGGACCCTCCTTCACTGCTGGTGGGAATGCCGACTGGTTCAGCCCTTTTGGAAAACAGTATGGAAGATTCTCAAAAAATTAGAAATTGAGCTCCCATTTGACCCAGCAATACCACTCCTGGGAATATATCCCAGAGAGGCAAAAAAATATAGTCGAAGTGACATCTGCACTTGTTTGTTCATTGCAGCACTCTTTACAAGAGCTAGAATCTGGAAAAAACCTGAGTGCCCGAGAACAGATGACTGGTTAAAGAAACTTTGGTACATTTACACAATGGAGTACTATGTAGCGGTTAGAAAAGATGAAGTCATGAAATTTACATACAAGTGGTACTACATGGAAAGTATCATGTTAAGCGAAATGAGTCAGAAAGAGAGGGACAGACATAGAAAGATTGCATTCATCTAGGGAACATAAAGGAACAAAATAGGAGACTAACACCCAAGAGTGGCCGAGATTAGTACCAGGAATTTTACTCCATGGCTTGGAGGCCAGTCACACATGCTAGGGGAAAAGGGAGCTCAGATAGAGAAAGGAGCACCAAATAAAGGGTGTTGGAAGGATCCTCCTTCCAGGATGGGAGAAGCATGCTGAAAGTAGACTATAGACCAAACATGATTGCCACTAAATGCCTCTTTTGCAAACCATAACACCCAAAAGGAGAGAGAGAACAGAGGGGAATGCCCTGCCACAGAGGCATGAGGGTTTTGGGGGGTGGCAGGGGCACTGGGATCCGTTGGTGGTGGGAAATAGGCACTGGTGGAGGGATGGGTATTTGATCATTGTATAATTGAAACCCAAGCACAGAATATGTAAGTCTACCACTGTACCTCATGGTGTCTCACTAATAAGAATTTAAAAAACAACAACAACGACAACAACAAAAAACAAAAAAATCATTTTAAAATTGAATATCCGTGAGATAGACTATTACAAAGCTGTTCATGATTGGGTTTCAGTCCTGCAATGATTCAACACCCATCCCTCCACCAGTGTACATTTCCCAGCACCAATATCTTCTGTTTCCCTCCCATCACCCCCACACCCCATCCCCCCACCCAACCTGCCTCTATGGAAGGTGCTTTTCTTTTCTCTCTCACACGCGCTCTCTCTCCTTTTGTGCATTATGATTTGCAATACAGATATTAAGAAGTCCTTGTGTTTGTTCAGTGCATTCAGTACTTTTATTGGGAAGGTAGAGCTGAAGTAGCTTTTATAGCTGGGTGGCAGCTTTGTGGGGTGGACATGACTGCCAAGGCTTCTGGAAGCACAGGGAGGTAAGGGGAGGTAGCCCATTTTGACCCTGAGAAAGCCTGTAGATTTCAGTCATAAAACCCACATACCCAAGTTTTCAGCAACTTCTATCTCCATCCTAAGATGATCGAGTTCGGCCTGGGGCATGGCGGCAATTTTGGATTGTGGAAGCAAGTGGCTACCGGGGGTCTGCTGACCAGGCTGAACCACACCCTCTGATTTACCTTAGTCTGTTCAATATTGTGCGAGTCTGTTCAATATTGTGCAGGTCCAGGATTAACTGCAGCTTTTGACCTTTTTTGAGTTATATTTATGGGTCTCTGAAGTAAGTTAGCCTGATAACTTTAAAATGAAACAAAAACATTTCCTTTAAAATGAAACAAAAAAACAAAACAAAAACAAACCTTTGGCTATTACCTAGTTTTCCTTTTCCTTTCTTTCTTTCTTCTTCTTCTTCTTCTTCTTCTTCTTCTTCTTCTTCTTCTTCTTCTTCTTCTTCTTCTTCTTCTTCTTCTTCTTCTTCTTCTTCTTCTTCTTCTTCTTCTTCTTCTTCTTCTTCTTCTTCTTCTTCTTCGCAATGCTCAGGGGTTATCCTGGCTCTGCATTCAGGAATTTTTCCAGGCCATGCTCAGGGGACCATGTGTGATACTGGGAATCGAACCTGGGTTGGCCCCATGCAAGCAAATGCCCTCCTCACTTTACTATTGCTCCAGCCCCTACCTACTTTTCTTGAATTTCTATTTCAGGGAACTCTGATGCATTTTTTTTTCTTTTTGGGTCACACCCGGTGATGCACAGGAGTTACTCCTGGCTCTGCACTCCGGAATTACTCCTGACGGTGCTCAGAGGACCATATGGGATGCCAGGGATTGAACCCAGGTCTGCGACGTGCAAGGCAAATGCCCTACCCACTGTGCTATTGCTCCAGCCCCTCTGATGCAATCTTAATGTCTTTTCGTCAAACATACTTTCTCCTGCTGTAATTAGCTTCTAGATATTCCTATGGCCCCATACCATAAGCTTAGGGAATCTATATTGATTTGTTGGTTGAACATTTGACTGGCTTATGTATAAGAGAACATTTCATTTAAGATTGTCTGGCGTTTTGCAAGTCCTTTTGATCTGGGGACGACAGTGTTTGTTCTACTTCAGGACACTTTGTTCTCCATGTTCTTTGATGATCGCTTCTCCATCTGCTTGGCTCGTCCTTGCTGCTATTCCTGCTAATGTCTGGACTCATCATCCAGTCACTCATTTTCCCCCTGTTCTTCTCCTTTGAGTCTGGGAGAACTCCTCGGGTCTGTCTGCCAATTCTTGAGACACAGATTCTGAATCTTCTGAGACTGAAAACCGAGCAGTTGCCTTCTACATTTCAAAGCGATCTTTCCTGATCTGGAGACTTCCCCTTTGTAGAGGCAATTGGCCTTTCTTGTGTTCTCACACCACAGCTTTCCTGCGAAGTGAAGAAGGGGACCCGCCAACCCTCCCAAGTTTCTCCTGAAAATTCCTCTTTCCCTCAGCTGCTCTGAGGCCACATTCTCCTGACTGCTTATGTCTGCGCCTGGGCTTGGCTCTTACCCCCTGTGCTACTTAATGCAGAGTCTCGGGTCCCTGGCTTTAAACACCCCTCTCAGCAGTGTCCTCTCAGCTTGTCATCCCTGGCACCTTCTCACCCCTGTGCCCAGATTGGTGTGTCACCACTCTGAAAAATCAATAATCGCCTCAAACTTAGTATGAATTCAGAAATAGAACTTCTGATTCTTTCTCCCAAATCAATTTCTCCTGTGTTCCTCAATTTTCAGCAATACTTAGTTGTTAAAAACAAAAATATACCTGTGATTCCTATTTCCTATTTTCCCCCTTTCTTTGCTAATGTGTCCTTAAGATCTTTTTGATTCTATCTACAAAAATGTGTCCTGAATTTTGAATTTTCTACTTCATTGCCTTCGAACATTTATGCTCCTTGGTCTAACCTCCATTCAAATAACTACCTGACAGTTCTCTCTCCCTCCCTCCCTCCCTCCCTCCCTCCCTCCCTCCCTTCCTTCCTTCCTTCCTTCCTTCCTTCCTTCCTTCCTTCTTTCCTGTTATGGGGCCATATCTGAGAGTGCTCAAGGATGACTCCCAGTTCAGCGCTCAGGTATTGCTTCTGGTGGAGGTCAGGGAACCATGTAGTACTGTTGCTGGAATGGCACTTGTGCCTCTCACATGTACTCAGCCTGTTGTTCAATCTTTGACTTACTCTTTTATTTGTTTTTTCCCTTGTAATCTGTTCTTTGCCCAAGCACCAGAGTGATCTTTTTCCTTTTTCTTTTCTTTTTTTTAAATCTTGTACAAGAAGTAATAGCACAGTGGGTAGGACATTTGCCTTGCACGCAGCTGACCCGGGTTCAATTCCTCCATCCCCCTTGGAGAGCCCGGCAAGCTACTGAGAGTACCCCGCCCGCACGGCAAAGCCTAGCAAGCTACCCGTGGAGTATTTGATATGCCAAAACAGTAACAACAAGTCTAATAATGGAGACGTTACCTGCTTGAGCAAATCGATGAACAATGGGAGGACAGTGCTTTATTTTTTTTTTATCTTGTACAAGCACTCAAACCCAAGCTCCTGATATGCAGACAAAATTTTCACCTCTAAGCTACATCCCTATGACCAGAATGATCTCTTATTGTTTGTTTGGTTTTGGTTTGGGACCACACCCTGGGGGTTACTCTTGGCTCAGTGTTCGAGTGTTGGTCCTCACAATGCTTGGGGAACCAAGTGGTACTGGGGATCAAACCGAGAACTCAGCCTGCCAGGCACACACTCCCACCTATTGAGCCACCTTTCTGGCCCTTCAGAGATCTACAACCATGAGTCACAAGGCCAGAAATATAGTACAGCAGGTAGGGTGCTTTCCTTGCATTTGGTCAACCTGAGTTTTATTCCTGGCATCCTATATAGTCCCTTTAGTTTGCCAGGACCCAGGAGTAAGTCCTGAGCACTACCAGGTGTGGCCCAAAACCAACCAACCAACCAACCAACCAACCAACCAACAACCTCAAGTAAGAATTATAAACCAGGTCAAGAAGGTAGCTTGACAGTCTGAAGTGCATACTTGACATGAAGAAACCCTGGGTGGGATTCCCAGTACCTCATGGTTTCCCATATGCATCCCCCCCAACACAAGCAGATCCCCTGAACACCATTGGATATAGTTCCCAAACAAGCAAAGACAAAAGTAATCAAATTTAATGAAAACTTATGACAGTGCTAACAAATCAGATAAACTATATGATACAGGATAATTCCTAGTAAGACACAAACTACTTAGATTGACTGGTCGATTGCCTCGAGCAGGGCCCAGTAACGTCTCCTTCATCCTAGCCCTGAGATTATATTCAAGGCTCTTTAGGAGAATGAGACCCATCATTGTTACTGGTATTTGGCATATTGGGTACGCCACGGGGAGTTTGCCAGACTCTGCCCAGTGGGCAGGCTACATTCGGTAGCCTGCCAGTTTGTCAAAGTAGGAATGAGATGTTATAATAAGATGTTGCGCGGCTGCAAGTGCGGCCGCGCAGTTCCAGGAGCTGGTTTTTATAGTCTCTGAGTCTTGGCCGCTGATGGGATTACACGGCGCCAGGGGGCCAGTTGGTGGGTGTGACCCCCGCCTACTGGAATTTGGAGGATCTGGGTGGAGGATGCCCGACTCCAATCCGAGTAGGCTTGGAGATCTTGGCCCCGGAACCCACGTGGCTTTGTCCCTCTGCTGGTACCTTCAGGTGTGCGGAGAGTGGTCTCAGCATGGTGGTGGCTGGTCCTGGAGGTCTTCGGCTACCGGAGCCCTGGTCGGGGCGGGGAGGAAAGCTCAACCCGCTCCCCTCCAAGGGGAACCTGTGAGCGAGGGCAGCCAAGCGCGGGAGCAGGAGACTGCACTGTTCTCTTCTGGGAGCTGGTTTTTATAGTCTCTGAGTCTTGGTCGTTGATGGGATTACATGGCGCCAGGGGGCCAGATTGACTCAAGAAGAAAAATAATAAGAGGGGACCTAGGAGACTTTAGTAGCTAAGGGAGAGTCCAGGGGTCCTCCTTTTCGTGACACCCAAGAGGTCTTCAGCTGTGTGGAAATGAAGCTCAATATCTCGTTCTCAGTCACTGGCTGCCAGAAACTCACTGAAGTGAGTGAGGGAGGCAAACTTTGTACCTTTGAGTTGCTATGGATGATGATGAAGCTGTTTTTTTAATTTATTTTTTTAATTTTTATTAGTGAAACACCATGAGGTACAGTTGTAGATTTACAAATTTTTGTGCTTGGGTTTCGATTATACAATGATCAAATACCCATCCCTCCACCAGTGCCCATTTTCCACCACTTAATCACTTAATCACTTAACTTCCTGTTAGTCGTCGATTTGCTCGAGTGGGCGCCAGTAACGTCTCCATTTGTCCCTGTTGTGTGCTAGTGTAGCCCAATGGCATCTCTTCGCTCTGGGAACATGAAGAGCCTCAAACCGATCGTTCATGATCTTGATGAAGAAGTCTGACCATCTGGTAGGTGGGCGGCCACGCGGACTTTTGACATCCCGTGGAATCTAGTCGGTAACAGCTCTAGACCAGCGGTCATCTTTAAATCTCATTACGTGACCAGCCCATCTGATTTTTGAATTGTGTTGTGTATTCGATATGCCAAAACCAGTAACTACAACTGGTCTCATTCATTTTCCACCACCATGGATAATATCCCTCCCACCCCCATCCCCCCCATCCCACCCTGCCTCTGTGGCAGGGCATTCCCTTTTGTTCTCTCTCTCCTTTTGGGTGTTGTGGTCTGCAAAAGAGGCATTGAGTGGCAAACATGTTCAGTCCATAGTCTACTTGATGAAGCTGTTTTTAATGCTGTGAGTGAAGAAAGGAAGAAAGATGGGTCTGAGTTAGAAGTGAGAACAAAAACAAGGCTTCCCCATGAAGCAGGGGGTCTGGACCCTTGTCCTTGTCCCACCGCTTCTAGGTCAGGGATGCTCCTGTGGAACCCAGGAGCAGTGATCAAAGAGAGCACAAATCTGCTTGCGGTGGCATTTCAGTGTCCTCTCCTTGTCTGTTGTAAAGAAAGGGAGGACATTATTCCTGGACTCACTGGTACAGTTGAGCCTCAGTGCCTGGAGCCCCAATGGGCCAGCAGAACCCTCTACCCCCAGTTTTCAGTCTCGCTAAAGAGGGTGATGTCTGCCATGTGGTGAGGAAGCCCCAAAATAAAGGAAGTAAGAGACCCAAGACTTGAGCACCTGAGATTGAGCATCTTTCTACCCTGTGCTGTCCTACAGGGTACAGAAACACAAGCAGGGCCAGAGAGATGGTACAGGGGTTAAGGTGTCTGCATTATAGGCAGCCGATCCCAATTCAACCCCTAGCATTAAATATGAGCACTACCAAAAAGGATCCCTGAGCACAGAAATGGGAGTAATCCCTGAACACTACCAAGTGTGACCCAAAATCAAGAAATGAAAAAAAAAAAAGAAGGAAAAACAACAACAAAAAAAATCACAAGAGACTGATTAAAAAAAAAGTTTCTTTTTTTTTCTTGGTGGAGGTAGTTGAAGCCATGCCCAGATGTGCTCAGGGCTTCCTTCTGCCTCTGCAATCACAGATCACTCATAGTGGGGCTCAGAAAACCATATGGGGTGCTGGGATCCAACCAGAGTCAGCTGTTTCCAGGGCAAGTGCCTTCCCTTCTGTTCCATCTCTCTGGCCCCAGAACATGCTGAAATTTTGGAGGGAGAATGAAGGAGGTGAAAGAGAAATTCAAAAACAGATTGACAAGCTAAGGAGGCTGTCTTCTTAGAGAGCTTCTTTCTCTAACTTGGAGTCCAGTAAAAAGTAGATTTTCTTAACAAATAAATAAGATCAGACACTTAAAAAAGAAGAGGATAGAAGGAGATGAGAGGAGTGAAGCGTTCTTAATAGGGTGTTGGCCTTGGAACTTGGGTGGAGAGTGTGATAAGACTCACACATGCACAGAACAGGTGCCAAGCAGTACCACCAAAGCACTACAGTGTTTTCACCCAATGGTACATCAATAAAATTATTTAAGAGAAAAGAAGAAAAAATGGATTATAGCAGATAAATTATATTATTAATTTTTTAAAAGTTTAAGAAATTTCCATAAAGAAAAACCAGATGGCTCACTAGTGAATTTTTCCAGATGTTCAAAGAGAATTAATATTTCATAAAGACTTCCAGCAACAGAAGAGGAGAAAACTTTCCAGTTCATTCTGAGAAGTCAGTGTTACCAGGAAACTAAAACCAGATAACAAAGAAAACAATGAATAAATATCCCTTATGACTTTACAAAACAGAAGTTCTCCACAAAAAACTAGACAATTGAATCCAATAAAATGTGACAAGGATTATTTATGGTCCAGAGGGTTTTCATACTTGGAATGCAAGGTTGGTTCATCAACAAACTGTATTACTAGAATAAAGAAAAGAATGATTTCAATAGACAGGAAAAGAAAAGCATGTGACAAAAATCTGCATTCTCATTTAAAACTATTTTTATAAAACTAGGAATAAGGCTGGGGGTGTAGTTCAGCAGCAGGGTAACTGCCTTGCGTATGTGAGGCCTCTGAAACTGGAGGGAGGGGGAGAGAGGGAGGGGAAGGAGGGAAGGAAAGAAAGAAAGAAAGAAAGAAAGAAAGAAAGAAAGAAAGAAAGAAAGAAAGAAAGAAAGAGGGAGGGAGGAAGGAAGGAAGGAAGGAAGGAAGGAAGGAAGGAAGGAAGGAAGGAAGAAGAAGAAAAAGAAAAAGGAAGAGGAAGAGAAAGAAAGGGAAGGGAAGAAAGGAGAGAGAAGGAAGGGAAGAAAGAAGGGAGAAAGAGAAAAAAGAAAAAGGGGGAGGGAGAGAGGGAAAGATTGTAAGGAAAAAAGAAAGGAAAAAGAGAAGAATGGGGTCAAAGCAATAGTACAGCAGGTAGAGCGTTTGCCTTGCACGTGGCAATTGGACTTGCCAGGAGTGATCCTTGAGCACCATCTGGTGTGACTCCCCAGATAAACAATAACAGAACCCCCAACAATAACAGAATGAGAAAGAAAGAAGAAAAAAGAAAGAAACAATGAAAGTAGGAAGAAAGAAAGAAGGAAAGAAAGAAAGGAAGGGAGAGAGAGAGAAAGAAAGAAAGAGAGAAGGAAGGAAGGAAGGAAGGAAGGAAGGAAGGAAGGAAGGAAGGAAGGAAGGAAGGAAGGAAGACAGTTTACTAGAAATAGAAGAAAACTTGTCCAGCCCATTAAAGAAGAGGCTGCAGGTGCCACTTTTTTATGTAATGTACAAGCCAAATTGAGGTGAGCTGGGGGTCAGCGACCAGATCCTACAGTGACAGGAAGCTGTGACATTAGTGGTCACATTGTTTTTATTTATTGTTGTTTTAAGGCTACATTTGGTGGTGCTTAAGGCTTATTCCTGGCTCTGTGCTTAGAGACCACGCCTGGCAGTGCTCAGGGGATGATAAGCAGTGCTGGGGATTAAACAGGGGCTGGCCAAGTGCCGGGCAAGTTCTTTAACCCTTGCAGTACTGCTGTGACAGTAGAACTGAGAGTACCACTATCTCTCCAGCCCAGTGGCCATATTATTAAAAGTCTCGTCATATCAATTGGGAATGTTTCTAGGAAAAATTTCATCTAAGCAGAGACTTGGACAATAGACATTTATTATTATTTTATTTATTTATTTTAGGGGATCCTCCCAAGTAGTGCTCGGGGGTCCTGGTGCCCTTCCCAGTGATACTCAGCCTGGCTATGCATCCTGGTGGCCTGGACCCACCAGGGTCACATCTGGTGTTGTTCCTAGGGGGGTGCAATGCTGGGGGTCTCACTCAGAGCCAGGTGGATGCAAAGTCTGAGGGCCTGCCCTTTGAGCTCTCTCTCTCTCCCTGCTCCCTCAAGCATTTAATTAAATAAATTTTAAATCATTCCCAGTGTGTTCAGGAACTGCTCCTGGCTTGACATTGGTGGTTGCTTCTGTTGGTGCTCAGGGAACGGTATGAGGTGCTGGGATGGAAGCTGAGCCCCCTGCATGCAAAATAAGTGAATGGTCTTTTGAGCCATCTCGCTGGCCCCTTGGGTATTTTGTCTTTTTGGTTTTTTTTTCTGCCACACCCAGAAGTGTTCAGGGCTTACTTCTGGCTCTGTGCTCAGGAGTCATTTCTGATGGGCTTGGGGGACCATCTGGGGTGCAAGGAATCAAACCTGGCTCAGTTGCATGCAAGGCAAGCATCCTACCTGCTGTACTCCAGTCCCATAAAATGTTATCTTTTATATGTATTTGTTTTCCATACGAAAATCATGTGACCCTAAAAGAAAATTTTGGAAATAGATAAAAACCAGAGACAATTATCATGCAGGGCAAATGTTGACATGAGTCACGCCTGACACCCCCTGGCCCGTGTTTCACACCCTTGAGACCTTGAATAGATGCAACCTGGCCATGCTCACTCCTTTCCCACTTCCTACATCAAGACTTATCCAAGCTCGTAAATGTCCTTCCCAAACGTGATGTTGACCAGGCAACTCCATTTTCTGTTCTCCGCAGTGGGGTCACCACGTCATCTCTGCGGGATATTTTGGTACTTTCCAAATCCGTTGCTGCTGTGAATAATGCTAGAAGCAGCTGCTTTGCACAAACGTCCTGTGACAGCACCTAACTGTTCCCATTGGCTGGGTTCGATGGAAAATTCCTAGAGGCAAACATTTCTCTGGCTTTGGTGCCCACCATGGTGGTGGTAGGAGCAATCTCCACCCTTCGAGTCTGTCAGCACTCTCCCCACTCTCTGCACACCTGCCAATGCTGGTTCTCTTCCTTCAACCTCGGCCATTTAGATTGGGCTTGGAGGTAGGAACAGGGCTCGCTGGCTGGTCCTGAGAAGCAAGCCGGGCTTTGACAAGCCAGCTTGAACCCGCGGGGGTGGGGGGGAGCAGAGAGGAGCAGAGAGAACCCACAGTTTGCAGAAAAGGCCTGGCATGGCGCCTCCCTGGCAGCTCTGTGGAAGGGTCTTGGAATGCTGAAGGAAATGGATAGATCCTACCACTGTCCTTGGTCACTTCTCATGGTTTTGGGCATCCAGAGCAGCTGTGAATCAGGATTCTTCCATGCAGAGGGGGCATGTCCCCTCTCCCCCACACAAGCCATGGTTCTGTGCATCCTGGGGGTGCCCAGGAGCCTTGCCTCAGCGCCAGCCACTCTGTTCCCTGGGAACAGAGAAAGAAGAAGGTGCTTCCATAAACTCCTGATGAGAGAAATAGAGTGATTTGTGTGAGTCAAAAGCTGTTGGGAAAAATCCTTCTAGAACTAGGATTCTTCCAAAGGTAGGAATCTGTACACTAATAGAGCACTAGCTGCTTCAAACTTTTGGGAGGGAAATTTGCCAGTTTATCTCAAATTGTAAAGTTGGCGTACTCTTGAGCTCCATCATTTTACCCTTAAGTGTGTATGTGAGCAAACAAACAGATAAGAATGCAAAAACAGGGCTGGAGGGATAGTACTGCTGATAGGGCATTTGCCCTGTACGCGGGCAACCCGGGTTCGATTCCCAGCATCCCATATGGCCCCCCAAGCACCAGGAGTAATTCCTGAGTGCAGAGCCAGGAGTAACCCTTGTGCATCGCTGGGTGTGACCCAAAAAAGCATAAAAAAAAAAAAAAGCAAAACCGGTGGGCTAGGGAGACCGCTCAGAGGGCTAAGCAGAGGCTTTGCCTATAAGAGGGCCTGCCTGACTTTGGTCCCTGGCACTTCATGGGGCTCCTGAACACTGCTGGAAACGACCCCCAAACACAGAGCCAGGAGGATGCCCTGAGCACTCCCGGGTGTGGTCCCCAAATAAAGAACTTCAAGGGGTGCACGGCAGTGTGTACGGAAGGAGGGGCTGTTGACTTAGTGAAACAAGGAAGTGACCTGGGCAGTTATTCCATGGGCGGAGAGCTGAAGGTTTTATTTGAAAAGGAACTGTAGGAAAGCCCGGGCTGTGGCAGGAGCAGTCTAGCCCTGCAGAAAGGCCCCTCTCCCTGCCACATCCACACTGAGGTGCTGATCGCCCAGCTCACTTTCAGCACCTGACAACTTGCAGCAAGTCAGTCATTTTTATTCTATTCCCAAGGTGTACAGCTATCTTTATAGAGTCACTCTGGAAGGTTCTCACGACCCTGAAAGGAAACTCCAGCGTCGGTGTGGTTCAACTGGCAGAGTGCTGCAGGGCCCCAACACCCTCACCCAACCCTGACTGCCACGCCTCTAAAAACCATCAATGAGAGGGGAACTTCCCAACCATTTTTCTCACTCACCGTCTCCCACTCCCCCGGCATCCTGGAAATCCCCAAACCACCCTTTTCCCTACGAATTTGCCTCTTTTAGATACCTCACAGAAGTAGACTCGTGTGATATTAATGTATTAACTTATTATTTTTGTGGGTTTGGGGCCACACTCATTGTTGCTTAGAGTCTACTCCTGGCTTCATGCTTGGGAACTCACTCCATGCAGTGCTCAGGGGACCCTGTGGGGTCATAGATCAGACCCGAGCCTCCCTCATGCAAAGCCTGTGCTCAGTCGTTAATTATAGGTAGCTACTTTAAAAAAATTTTGTTGTTGTTGTTTGGGGGCCATACTTGATGGTGCTAGGGAGCTACTCCCAGCACTGTGCTCTGGCATTGTTCTTGGCCATGCTCAAGGGACTGAGTTGAGCGTCATACATGGGCTCCTTGCATGCAGAATGTGCTCAGCCTGTGGAGTCCAACATGAGGCAGTTATTAGCGACTCTGTCTTTTTCTCACAGTTACTCCTACTGTAGTAGGTTCCTTTATATTGCTGAGCACTCCTAGCATGGAGGCAGTCAGTATTTGCTTTTTCCTGTCCTCTGCGAATGGACATTTGGGTGAATTCTAGCTGGAGAGATTGTGAGTTTCTGCTCCGAGTGTTCGGGTATGAGTCTTTGAGTGTGTTTGGGCTTTCTTGAGGCATACATAGCACCCTGCATTGCCGTGAGCCTTGGCTTAGTTTCCAGGGCTCACGAAAAGCTGATTCTGATGATTTTCCTGGTGTTTTCATTGTTTCCTCAGAGAGGGTTTTTGAAGGTCCTTCTTTCATCTTTTGCTTCTGTTATTCTAGATCGCTTCATTTCAGACTTTTTATTGGTATGTGATGAATAAATGGAATAAACGTATATTTAATTTTAAAAGTCAGTGACCTGAGAGTTGCCTTCTGCTTCCTACTGTGGTCAGGAACATTGCCTGAGTTATTAAAAAACTATGTATTGTTTTCAATGGGCCAAATGTTGAATGAAATAAGGTATCAACTAAGCTCATTATACTTGTTTTTGTTTTGCGGGTGGAGCCATAAATTTTGGTGCTTAGGAGCTACTTCTGGCTTGGTGCTTGGGGATTGCTCCTGGAAGAGCTCAGTCGACCATGTGGTGCCAGGGATCGAAACCAGACTTCCTCTTCAGAAAGCATGAGCTACTGTGGGAAAGTAACATGGACGCCAACTAAGCTTAATGAAAACACTAACACAGAAGGCTCAGGTAGCAACCGGTTCTTAGTAAACCCTCAGGCAGGGACTTAATGTCCTCATGGTAAAATATAACAATTTTCACAAATTTTCTTTTACTGATTTTCCCCCTGAAAATTAAAACAAAACTTGTATAATTAAAAAAAGTTATTTCTAATATAGACAAAAGCCACAACTGTCGATACACTTCTAGAATTGAAATGGATTAGATAGAAAAACTCCAATATTAAAATGAGTAAGTATAAAATAATCAATTATTTATGCAAAAATTGTTATAGCTCATCACGGGGCTGTTAAGTCCTGTCTAAGAGTTTACTAAGCTGTGTGTTGCTAGTTGAACCTTCCGTGTTGTTTTTGCTTGTTGATACTGAAGAGCTTTTTTATAATTCCATTAGTCATTTAGTTATAATAAGTAGTACAGAATAAATTATTCTGGGCCTGCTAAGGGAGAAGGCTTGAGGGGTGGTTGGGAAAATAAGGACAATGGTGGAAGGAAGGCCACACTGGTGGTGGGTTTGGTGTTGGAATATTGAATGCCTATAACAAATGCACCATGAGCAATTTTGTAAACCACCGTGTTTTAATAAAGTGGAAAAAAATTGGGGGGTGGGTGGGAAGAGCAATAATAGAGTGGGTAGGGCATTTGCCTTGCATGCAGCTGACCCGAGTTCAATCCCTGGCGTTCCATATGGTCCCCAAGCACCGCCAGGAGTAACTCCTGAGTGCAGAGCCAGGAGTAACCCCTGAGCATTGCTGAGTGTGACTCAAAAAAAAAGCAAAAAAAATTACTATTATTGTTATTATTTTTAAAAGCCTGAGCTCCAGGCCCTTGAGTTCTCTGGTCCTGAAGTACATAGACCTTTAACTGGTCTCCAGAGAGTGCGCTGGGGCTGAGAGCAGCATAATGGCATTGCTTGGAGAGACGTCCAGTTCTCACAGACAGACTGCTAGGAGGGCGACTGAGCACCTTTAGGGGGGGTGTCAGAAGCCAGCTGGTGGCTCTGGCTGGTCGTGGAATGCTTGTATGGGCCTCAAAACCTCAGCTTCATAAGGCTGGATGGCCAGGAGCTCCCTAGGGCTCTACCCCAGGAAGGCACCTGTGCCCAGAGATGGAGACGGGCTGTTAGCTGACCACTTGTGTGGGGCTTCTGTCCAGACAGAATGGAAACAGTACTGTCCAGCAGCTGAGGACTCCTGAGATGTCCTGGAGGATGGGGTCTGATCGCCCTCTTCTCTGGGCTAATAGATGTTCTTCACTGTGCAGGAAAGATGGGGGAGCTGATGTCAGGCATGGTTTGGGGCCACCTCCACTGCCCACTTCCCACCTCTACATCTCCAAAAGGGCTTGGCCCAGACTCTGACTATTTTGTCTTGTAGACACCGGGTAGAGTTTATATAGAATCCAGGTCTAGTCCTACTCGGGGGGTTAAATCGGTTGTAGAATTCTGGCTCTATGGAGGTGAGTGAGCAACTGGGAGATGACTAAGAAGCTGAGGTGTCTGGCCTGTGAGGGGAGATCTCTGGGGCCCATGTGCAGGTGCCAACCACCGTCCTGGCAGCTCTGCTGGTGGCAACCCCCAGGGGCACAAACCATGCCCAGCTGCACTGCCACCTGGTATGTTGGGCCCCACACTAGAGGGTGTCACTCCTGTGGAGCCCCACAACCAGTGTTTGGGTACGGAGTGACCCACAGCAAGCACAGGTGTGAGGACCACACCAGGGGGTGACACACAGTGGTCCCTCATGAACGTGAGCCCCAAGGTTAAGGGCAGGAGTGCCATGTCCGAGTGAGAGCAGGACCCAGGGTCATTGCAACAGCACCGTGGACAGAGGGAAGGGGAAGGGCCAAGGAGTTTGGGATGGAGAGAAGGGCTCAGGGGAGTGGATCCATAGAGCACTGCATTCATGAGGGGCTGACGCCTGGGAGGAGGGAGGTGAGTGTCCTTTGAGCCCTGGGTAGTATGTTTCTCTGGCCTCTGCAGTGTGGGCCCCAGTGCCCTGCTTCTTAAATTACAGGTTGAGACTCTGTCTGGGGATCCTGGAACTGAAACATGGAACTTGCAAACAATTTGGCATCAGGAAAAGGTTTCTGAATGTGCAAAGACCAAAAAAAATGAATTAGAAGCCAACCATGTGGAGGAATCTAAGGTGTTCCTGGCTCAAATTGCATTTTTTTCCTTTTTGGGTCACACCCAGGGATGCACAAGGGTTACTCCTGGCTCTACACTCAGGAATTACTTCTGGCGGTGCTCGGGGGACCATATGGGATGCTGGGAATCGAACCTGAGTCGACCACATGCAAGGCAAACACCCTACCTGATGTGCTATCACTCCAGCCCTCAAGTTGCATTTCTTGACTGAAAGGGTCATGGGCAGAAAACACTGAAATAGCTCACGCCGGAGGCTGTCCCGGGTGGGATAGAAGCTGTATTGTAAGACTTAAGGACCATCCTGGGTCCCAGAAGGGTCCAGTGAGGGATGTAGGGAGTGGGAAGGGGAGCCCTAAGCCTCTTACAAAGGCCTTTCCAATAGGCTGTCTGGAAAGAGGGTCAGTGGAAGGGGCTACATGGGAGGAATTTCAGGAAGCCTTTTGCACAGCATTGGAGAATTGTCCTCAGAAGTGGATCGGAGCCGACAAGGTGTGGTTTTTCTTCTCATCATCCTCCTTCCTGAGACTCTGCTCCTGACTTAGCTCAACCCAGCACCTCCTAGGTGCCTCCCTTCTCTCATTCACCCAATCACCCGAGCCTAAGACAACCCGCCTCTCAGCCTGAGCCTTTCTTTCTTATTTATTTTGTGGATTGGGGTGGGGGACTCGCCCAGCAGTGCTCTCAGGCTCCTTCCAGCTCTTTTGGGGATGGCTCGGGGACCATATACGGGGAGCCAAAGGGATTGTTGGCATGTGAGGCCGGCGCCTTATTCCCTGTGCCCGCTCTTCTGCCCTCAGCTGGCTCTTTCTCTCTTACTCTGTGTGACTCAGAGTCATTATTTCCTGTACTGACCTTCGTGACAGCTGCTGTCTGTGGGTGGCCACCAGCCGTTGGAGGCAGACTCATCTCACTATGGTTTGGTTAGTGCCCAGCCACTGGGCCGACCACAGCGATCACTGTCCACTTGGGGCTCATCTTTCTCACAGTTTATTAGCCTCCTGCCACATGGCAATGCCGCCTGCCTTTGTTTTGGGGGTATTTCCAGAGTTCTCTTTCCAGGTGTACTCTGTGTGAGTGTGTGTGTATTTGTGTGTGTGTGTGTGTGTGTGTGTGTGTGTGAGAGAGAGAGAGAGAGAGAGTCAAGGCCACACTTGGTACTCAAGGGCCACTCCAGGCTGTCCTTGGGGGTCATTCCCATTAGTGTTCAGGGGTCTGTGCAAGGCTGGAATAAAACCCAGGGTTCCTGTGAGCAAAGCACACACTCCAGTTAGCTAAGCCCTCTCCCCGGCTCCATTTCTCTAGTCTTTTTATTGTCAAAATCTGTCCCTCCTGGACGATTCTCAAAAAATTAGAAATTGAGTTCCCATTTGACCCAGCGATACCACTCCTGGGAATATATCCCAGAGAGGCAAAAAAGTATAGTTGAAGTGACATCTGCATTTGTTTGTTCATTGCAGCACTCTTTACAATAGCCAGAATCTGGAAAAAACCTGAGTGCCCGAGAACAGATGACTGGTTAAAGAAACTTTGGTACATCTACACAATGGAGTACTATGTAGCTGTTAGAAAAGATGAAGTCATAAAATTTACATACAAGTGGTACTACATGGAAAGTATCATGTTAAATGAAATGAGTCAGAAAGAGTGGGATAGACACAGAAAGATTGCATTCATCTGGGGAACATAAAGCAACAAAATGGGAGACAAACACCCAGGAATAGCTGAGATTAGTACCAGGAATTTTGCTCCATGACTTGGAGGCCAGCCACACGTGCTAGGGGAAAAGGAAGCTCAGATAGAGAAGAGAGTACCAAATAAAGGTGTTGTGAGGATCCTCCCAGGGTGGGAGAAGCATGCTGAAAGTAGACTATAGACCAAACATGATTGCCACTCAATGCCTCTCTTGCAAAACACAGGACCCAAAAGAAGAGAGAGAGAACAAGGGGGAATGCCCTGCCACAGAGACAGGGTGGGATGGGGAGGATGGGGGGTGGGAGGGATGCTGGGACCCGTGGTGGTGGAGGATGGGCGCTGGTGGAGGGATGGGTACTTGATCATTGTATAACTGAAACCCAAGCACAAAAATTTGTAAGTCTATAACTGTACCTCATGGTGTTTCACTAATAAAAAAAATTTTTAAAAAAATCTGTCCAACCTTTGGGTCTTAGGTGGCCTGTACCTCCTCCCAGAAGCCTTCTCTGAATCTTTCAGTTGAAAATATTAACCCTCTCTGTAAGTTTTCAAATAAAAATAAGAAAAGGAACAGGGGTTGCCATAGGCCCGCACACACGGGTAACTTGAGTGTTCGGGGGCTGAGAGCTGCCTCCCCAGCTGAACAACAGACGGTGGACGGGCAGAGGAATGGAGAAACGGAGAAACAGGAACTCGGCCCCAGGCTGGTCAGCGGTTGGTTTATTTCTCTCTCCTTCCTGGTGTTATCTGATCTCTCCCTTTACAGAACAGTCATAGTTGTCATTTTGGCCGTGGTCCCAGTCATCAGAGTTCCATCATCTTAGTTTCCTTGTAGACCACAAAGACCTCTCCTTTGTTATCTCTTCTTCCTCGCCTCAAAGTCTCATCGTCAACTCTCTACTCCCCACCATTTAGTCTTCAGCATCTAGTCTTCATCTCCCTCTCAGCATCTCCTTTCCAGAGTCCAGCCCCAGAGTCTCGTTCCAGAGTAGTTCTGTTTTCCTTCCCCAACCTCTAGTCTTGTCTGTTCCATTCTGTTCTGTTTTGTTCTTACCCCTTACAGCAGACTTACGTAGAAATCAGGAAGGGTGGGAATACAAAGGTGGGGTTGAATATTATCATAACAACAAAGAGAGGTAAGGCCACTCCTACAGGAGATTAACTCAAGGACAAAATCTCATCTCAGGATTCAGCACTCCAGAGTACTAGGAGATCTGCCCAAGGGCAGGTCCATCCAGGGTGTCTTGCTTTCTCCTTTCCTCAGCTAGTAATCCATTGAAACAGTCAGAGTAAATTTACTTCTTATAATATTTCTAGCAATGCCATTTTGTATAAACACAGTGAGAGATATATTGAGCTTAAAGTTTGGCTCTTCCTGGAATATGTATCTCGCTATATATTCCAGACCACAGTCCTCAGGCCAGCTTAGTCTTTTCTAACCCCAGCAGGGTTCTTATTCAGTTACCTCCTTTTGGGTCATGACAGAGTATGCCCATTCCTGTGCTCTTAATTTATAGTTAAGTATTATGGCACTTGGCTGGACCCATTTCGATGCCAGGGTAGCTCACAGCTTGACCTGGGTCCATCCAGTCTCTCATCAGGGCCCTACTCTTGGAATGCTAGGAACTAAGGGCAACTGAGGCTTAAGTCAAATAATATGGATGCTCAGGAGTAAATATTATTTTGGAGTCAACTAACTCCCATGTTACATAGCACAGCATCAATTGTCTTCCTGAGTTTATACAAAAAGGACATTGTTAAATAAACTATACAAATGACATAAAGGAAAGAGAAAAGCAATTATTATTAGTGTCTGATGGAATTGGGTGTGCCTCAGTTGCACTGTTGTGGGATTGGCTTAATAAACCTTAAGCTCCCTGCGGGAGCAGCAAGGACAACCCAGTGTTATCCAACACCTCACCTACTAATAATCCACAGCACAAATGCTGCCTCTTTCCGCACCGGGTGTATGCCAATCTCTCTCTCTCCCTCTCTCTCTCCCTCCCTTTCTCTCTCTCCCTCTCTCCCTCTCTCCCTCTCCCTCCCTTTCTCTCCCCTCCTTCCCTCTCTCTCCCTCTCTCCCTCTCCCTTCCTCTCCCTTCCCTCCTTCCCCCTCTCTCTCTTTCTCTCTCCATCTCCCTCTTCCTTTCTCTCTCTCCCCCCTTCCTTTCTCTCTCCCCCCCTCCCCCTCTCCCTCCCTTCACACACCCCTAATAGATAGATCTGAAGCCACAGAGAAATAAACAGGTTTATTTATTCCAGTGATTTGCCTGAGGACGTGGCTGGCAGGGCTGAGGGATTGGTTCCAGGCGAGTCTGCCTCTACACCGTTCAGATCTCTTCTCTTAGGCCCTCGACCTCATCCTTTCCCTGTCTGCCTGCCCTTGGTCCAAGACCCTGAGACCCGGCATCATTTCCAAGTCATTTCTTGAGTCCTCAGAATCCAACACAAGACCCCCCACCCTCTTCACCCCTTGACGGTCCAGGCTTCAACATAAGTGGGAATGAACTGGAAAATCTTTGGTTTCGGGGATTCTAGTTAACCTCTAGCTGGACACATTGAAGAAGAAAATAGCAACTGGGAATCTGACTGTCCGCAGGGGAAGGTGACTTGCCACAGACACTCACCAGCACCCCTGGGTGACAGTGACAGTGAGCAGGGTTGGATGTGTATGCGTGTGCCTGCCAGGACCAAAGACCCCTCCCCCTCCCCCTTGCCTCTAGGATACTCTGGAGGAACACAGGGTCCTTTCACCTGTGCCTGAACTGGGCTGGGGAGGCCATGCTCTGCCTGACCCCGGCTGGAGAGGGCCCAGGCCCTGGCGGGCTCCCGTGCGTGCACTCGAACTGTTCGCCTGTGCTTTGCAGGTCACAGCCCAGACTCATAGTTGTCCTTTCTGCTAATGCAATTTATATGTCTGAGCATGAACAGAGGATTTGTGAGCCTTCAAGGAAGCGGCTTTGGAAATTACCTTGGCAGATGGAGCTGCTGAAGAGAGAGGGGGTTTTAGGTGGCTCTGGGGGAATTATATTCAAAGGGTCTGGAGGTACTCCTGGAGCAGGAAGAGCATCTTCAGGGCACTGGGAAACCTGTGTCCAGACTCAGCCTCCCCGAGGCCCTTACAAGCCCTCCTTTTTAGGATCCAATTGGACTTTCTGTTGCAACGAGCCTGACTCCAGCCATACGCAAGCAGAACAAAGGCTTTTTTAACGGATGAGCTGGCAAGAGAGGTGAGGGGAATGAGAGTGGGTCAGATTCAAGTCCAGGCCTGGAAATCTACACCCACCCGCCGGGGAAAGGGGGGGTGCACTTTGAGATCTCAGCCTGACCTAGGTTAAGGGCCTTGGACATTTCAGCAGTTTGGTGGTGAGGTCACTATGTACATCAAAACTTTAAGAATTAGAGCTGGAGAGAGAGTAAGGGGGGAAGGCAGCAGCCTGGCATTCAGCTGACCCTGATTTGAATCTCTGACCCCCCATATGATTCCCTGAGCCCACTGAGAGTTATCCCTAAACACAGAGCTAGGAGTAAGCTCTGAGCACTGTCCTATGTGGCCTAAAAACTGTAGCACTGTACTGTCCTCCCATTGTTCATCGATTTGCTCGAGCAAACATCTCCATTGTGAGACTTGTTACTGTGTTCGGCATATCGAATACGTCACGGGGAGCTCGCCAGGCTTTGCCGTGCCCCAGTTTCCGCAGTGTAGCAGTTATCACGGCCTAAAAACTAACAACAAAAAAATCTTAGGCCTCTCCTTTGCCTAGAGGATGAACTCCAAACTCCTTATTCCACTATTCCAGTCTTACTTTCTCTTCCTTTAAGCAGATGATGGACCACAGAATTGATAGCTGTGGCTCCTGTTTTGACCATTTCTTGTTCATTTTTTCCTTCCTTCCTTCCTTGCTCCCTCTTTCCCTCCCTTCCTCCTTCCTTCCCTTTCCGTCCTTCCTTCCTTCCTTCCTTCCTTCCTTCCTTCCTTCCTTCCTTCCCTTCTTACCTTCCCCCCTTTCTTCCTTCTTTGTTTTTTGGTCCACACTCTGCACTCAGAAATCACTCCTGGCAGAGCTCTGGAGACGGTATAGGATGCTGGGGATCAAACCTGGGTCAGCCTCATGCAAGGCAAAATCCCTCCTCACTGTGTTCTTTCTCTGGCCCACGTCCATATTTCTTATGTATCATTATTGATATTTCTCCTGCCCAAGAGAAAGGACGGTTTTCGTGGTGACGTTTGCAAATGATGATTTCTTGATCTACATTAAGAAATAATTCTTGGGGAAAACAAACAAGCCTTTTCTCCCCTTTACGTTTAGAAAGCCACCCAGGCTTTTCCATGGATTTATTCACTAGATTCCTATGAGCCGGCTGAATGAGCAGAGCATTCTATTTCTTTGTAATTTCTCTGTGTCAGGGTTGCAGACCTGGAAAATGACAGATGCCTAAAATTGATCAGGGTAATCGATACCCGGTGAAGTATTTACACATGATGGATGTATCATCCACCAGATGTGTGTGTTACCAAACATGTGCTTGTTTAGAAAACCCCCGTTCCTATTTGTATCCCTGACTAATGTTGGCGTGTGGGACTGTTTGCAGTTTTCAGAAATGGCTATTCATTCAACCTGACCCCCTCTCTCCGCCCCTTCTCCATTCATCACAAACCTTACCGGCTCTTTCTTAGGAACAAAGTCAGCGTTTCTTTCAATCTCCTTTCTCTTTGACGGCTGTGATCTCTGAGGCGGTTGTGTTTTACGTTGCTGCTGGCCTCCCAGCTTGTCTCTTCCGATAGGCCGAAGTGTCCATGTTGTGGGCGTTCTCTCATGAGGCGCTGCCCATTCCCGCACCCCCAGTGTCAGCTCTCAGCCTCTTCAGGTGACATTGTCCAGCCTCCTCCAACTGACCTCAGCTGAGCTTTCTAGCCGTCTGTTCTTTTATTTTTAAATCTTATTTGAGGCACTGTGATATCTAATACTATTCGTGATAAAATTTCAGACGTCCAGCGTTGCAACACCACATACCTGCCAGAGTGTCTGCCACCCTCCACCGTTTTCTCTGGATGTCGTCCTCCTGACCACCCCGCCCTTTGTAAGCTCAGCACTGTAGACCAGTTCTCAGGTTCTATTGCCTTCTCCTGACACCTCAGGGGACAAGCCTAACTCTCTTGGCTGCAAAGAGAGGGTCCTGGCCAGCCCGGCTTGGGCTCCCTGCATCTCAGGACCATCCTGGGTATCTGGACACTGTGACCTGTGGAGATGTGCCTGATTCAGCAGTCAGGGCCCAAGTCTAGGTCCTAGGAAAAGGGAGGGTATGGGGGAGCAAGCTGGGCACGTGGCTGCGGCTGCTCCCTGCTGCCCTCCTTGCACCCCCAGGGAACAATTACCCAACAGCTCAGAACCAGGCACAAATGTGACTACAGGTGTGAGGAATTTGGTCCTGATGAATGGAGAATTCTCAGAGTGGCAGGAGCCTTGAAGTCGGAGAGTGAGAAGCTGAGGAGTGGGAAAAGCCATTCCGAGAACACTGGGGTACGTAGCTGGAAGCCGCTGGGTGTGGCTTGAAGGAAAAGGAGGCTCGGCCCTCTAGGCATGTGTGTGTGTGTGTGTGCGCGCGCGCGCAAGTGGGTGTCTGAGGATCACAGGATCTGAAAGGTCTCTCCCTAGACCTCCACCCTTGAGCCTCCTACTTCCACATAGAGAATTTCTCAGCCTCTAGATTAGTCTCGAAAACTGTCCTGGCCCTTTTTTTTTTTCTTTTTGGGTCACACCTGGTGATGCACAGGAGTTGCTCCTAGCTCTGCACTCTGGAATTACTCCTGGCGGTACTCAGGGGACCATAGGGGATGCTGAGAATTGAACCGGGGTCAGTCGTGGGCAAGGCAAACACCCTACCCGCTGTGCTATCGCTCCAGCCCCTGTCTTCGCTCTTTGGGAATAGCTTCCTGGGTCAGGTGATGGGGCTTCCCAAGGAACCCCTGACAGCTTGGGGACTCCCCTTGAACCCCCTGCCTGGACTCTGTCTGGCTCTCAGCTGCTTGCTTACACACCCAAGATCTGTCCCCACCTCAGAAGCTCCTTGAGTGTGGACATTTGCCCTAATTGTTCTCCTCTGGCAGAGCGCACTGCCTAGAAGGGCCTTGTTCCACATTCAAAAATTAATTGTTGGATTGTGATCATGAGGCTAATTGGACACTTTTCTCCCTTGGAGCAACTGGCAAAGTAACAGTGGTTTGGTGTAAGTAGAAAGAAATTTTTAAATTAACTATCAGCATTTTCTCAACATGCTGGGTTTTTTCCCCCCTCCCAAACACAAGGAATTTTATGGATTTCTCCGATTATAAACTTGATAAATATGCATATAGAAAACGGAAGTGATACATAAAAGCCCAAGAATAAATTTAAAGCTGCACACAGCACCATCTCCCAGAGGCAACACTGCCAGCATTTCAGATAACAGCCTCACAGACATTTCTCCATAAATCCAGCTATAATTCATGTATACTTTATATGAAGGTAGTCCTAAATGTAACGGAAGCTAGACTTCAGAGTAATATGTTCAAAAGAATTTAACAGTTGATTAAAATCTGGGTCCCCTCCCCCCCAGATAATCTAAATGAGTTCTTGATATTCCCTGGGGATAGAACACCTACTTGGTATTTGCAACAGAAAAATGTCAGAGTACTCTCTCTTTCTCTCTCTCTCTCTCTCTCTCTCTCTCTCTCTCTCAGCTCCCCTCTTTTTCCTCCTTCTCTTCCCTCTCTTCCTCTTTCTATGTTATCTCTGATACATCTTGTTCTTACTGAGATCTGATTTGCATACCATGAAATTCATCCTTTTAAATATGCAACCTATTTGTTTTGGCATATTCACAGATTGCACCATCATCACCACGATCTAATTTCCAGAACATTCTTTATCACCCCCAGAGAAATGTCTTCCCATCTAGGCAGGTCTCTATTCCTCTCTCTCTCCACGGCTTCTGGCAATCATGAATCTACTTTGACTTTGTTCCTTTTCATGGCCGCATAGTATTGCCTGGATCAGACACCACCCTGCTTCCCCCAGCTCCCGTCATTGTTCATGGACATGCATTTAGGTTGTCCTTCCTCTTCGCACTCCTCATTTTTCTTTCTTCTTTTCCAATTTCGGTCCCTTAATTGGAGCATCTCAATTGACTTGCCTGGAAACTTGCTGATTCTTTTTGTTCTGCTCAGTTCTGTGATTGAGGTCCTCTGGTGAATTTTTCATTTCATTGATAGTACTTTTCAATTCCAGAATTTCCATTTGGCTTCATTTGGTAACTCCCTCTCTTTATAATTATTCTCCATGTGCTGAGACATCATTCTCATACATTAATTATTTAGATGTGATTTTCTTGAGTTTCTTTGAACATATCTAAAATAAGTGATGTAGGCTGGAGAGACAGTACAGGGGTTAAGGTGCTTATCTTGCACAGAGCTGATACTGGTTTAATCTCTGGCCTCACATATGACCCTCTGAGCATTTCCAGGGGTAATCCCTGAGCGCAGAGCCATGAGTAAGCCCTGAGCACTATTGGGTATAGCCCCTAAACAAAGATGATAAAAACAACAACAACTGACTTTACAATAATTTTTAAAAGCCTAAAGATTTTTGGGGGGGACCCACACCTGGCTGTGCTCAGGTTCTACTTCTGGCCCTAGGCTCAGATATCCCTCTTGGTGGGCTTGGGGGACCCTATGGGGTGCCGAGGATTGAACCTGGATTGGATGCGTATAGGGGCAAGCGACTTACCCCCTACCCTATCTCTCTAACTCCAAGTCTGATGCTTTAAAAATGTTCCCTCATGAGCTGTTTCTGCCAACTTGCCAACTGCTCCCCATTCCCCCCTCCCCCCTCCCACAACCCCAGGTATGACACATACTTTCTTTTTTCTTATGTTTTTGGTTATTTAAAAAGTGTACATATTTCTTGTTTTATTTTTGTTTTGCTTTTGAGGGGTGCTGCTCACTGGCTATTCCCGAGTTCAGGCGTGACCCCTGGTGGTGCGTGGGGGACCGTATGCCAGGCTGAGGATGGAACTAGAGTCAGCCGCGAACAAGGCAAGTGCCTTAACTTCTGTACTGTGTCTCCATATGAAAACATATTGAAGACTATAAAAGGTAACTCTGGAAATCTGATTTTCTCCCCATCCCCAGAGTTTGTGGTTGCTGTGCCCTGAATTGCGCCAAAGCAAGCCTTGCAATGTAGCTTCCTGGGTCCCACGGTCCTAGCCTCACCCCAAGTTTCGTCTGCACTCTGGACTCTCGTGCCTAAGTCTTCCAGGCAGCCCGAGCACCTGCCCCCACTGGGATTTCTTGTTCCCCAGGTTCTTTTCTGTTTACTGTGATCAGCACTTCTTCATCACACAAGACGCTTTGGCCTGACTTCAAGACTCGTCTTGACATTTGGCTTGAAGCTTTCTCCAGTTCTGGCTCCTGTGACAAAGACTCTATTTATTCTCCCTCTTGCCTCCATCTGCTCTCTGACTCATAACTGGGCTCCGCATCTTGTTCAGGCTTTGCCATACTCTCACTTTCCTCTGTCCTTTCCAATGTTTACTCCTTTCTTTACCCTTTACCATTTTTATTGAGGTACCATGAGTTACACTACTGCTACGCTAAGTTACACTAATGTTACTTCTCATGCATGCATGCCTTGTCCCAACACCACACCCACAGCAGGGAGCCCTCAGCTAGTGGCCTGAGAGCCCCTCCCATGCATAGGTAGGTTCAGTTCTAGAGACAAAATCTCTAGTTTTGACGCCTTTGGCCATATGTTGTTCCCTAACTATGCTTCTTTATATCCTACATAAGAGGGATCTTTGTTTGATTGTGGATAAGGTGATACCTACACATATAGGTAAAGGCCCTCCCGTTGATCATCGATTTGCTCGAGCGGGCCCAGTAACGTCTCCATTGGAGACTTTGTTTTTACTGTGTCTGGCATATCGAATACGTCACAGGGAGCTTGCCAGGCTCTGCCGTGCGGGCGAGATCCTCTCGGTAGCTTGCCGGGCTCTCCGGGAGGGGCGAAGGAATCGAACTCGGGTCGGCCATGTTGGCTGCGTGCAAGGCAAACGCCCTACCGCTGTGCTATCACTCCAGCCCCTACACATATAGAGATGAATAAAGCTAGACTCCTAAAATTCCACCAAATTGTCAATGAATGGTAAGTGGATAAATTTTTTTTCAAAAAGGGTAAATCCTTTTTTTTTATGAAGTAGATCCTTTTAAAAGATATTTAACTTTTAAATAATTAGCATAGTATAAATAATTCTGTGCTCATACATCAAATATTTATCCTGACATTGTCAATTCTCTATTCTCTATCGTTCTTTGGTGACAGAACTGGGGTGTGTAATGCAAGACGGGCTTGGGAGATAGTGAACTTGAGTTGGACATCTGGCTTGGACAGTCACAAGCTGGGGAGCCTTGGGCACACTTAGCACTGGGCTGCGGGTGTCGCTCCGTGGTAGAGCATTGCTCTTGCATATGTGGGGTCCTGGATCCCATCCCTGGTACTGTCAAATCCATGAATAGACTTAGGACAGTTCCACTCCTTGGTTGTCATCAGAGCAGGGTTGTCTTAAGGGGTTCTCGTGAGTTGTGCATGTGACAACACAGCAGGTAGGGCATTTGCCTTGCACATGGCTGACCCGGGTTTGATTCCCAGCATCTTATATGGTCCCCTGAGCACTGCCAGGAGTAATTCCTGAGAGCAGAGCCAGGAATAACCCCTGTGCATCGCCGGATGTGACCCAAAAAAGGAAAACAAAATCAGACTAATCAAAGCTATCACTTCAACTTCAACCTCTCCAAATTGAGGAAGAATAACAAATTGAATGTCTTAAAGGCCCACTCTGGAGTTTGGTGGTTGATCATCTGTGGTTTCTTCCCAATGCAAGGCTCATTCCTCGGCCCTTGCAGACATCCTTCCTTTTCTGTCTCCTATCTCTACAGATGTGCCTTCAAAGGCCACCTCTCCCCTGCCAAGTGCTACTCAGACTTCATTTCCTGTCCCTGACTCACTCCTCTTGGCTCCTTCCCCTGCTCTGTAGCCTAGGGGGGGTGCGTGTTGATGTACAGATTGACTCGGTCTGTTGGCTCCGCTCCTACTTCTGTGTTCTGCTCTCTCAGAGTGTCTGCTCTTGGGCTCTGATCCCATCCAAGCAGCAACACTGACAAGCAGGGGTCACCCTGACACTTTCTTGCATTGTTTTTTTTGTTTTGTTTGTCTTATGAGGCCACATCCAGTATTACTCAGGGCTTTCTCCTGGCTCTGCATTCAGGGATCATTCCTGGTGGAGTTCAGGGGACCATATGCAGTGCCGAGGATTCAAACCGGCCGACTGTGTAAAAGGCAAGTGCCTTAACCCCCCTATTATCCCATTATGAACCCCAACCCTGCCACTTTCTATAAAATCAATCAGAGCTTGTCCCCCCTCTGCCACTCACCCTTCCAGGCCCCCTGGGATGTGGGGGCATTCCTGTGGCCTCCTTTTGTAGGCTTCTGCACCTCTCCATTGTCTGGTATCTGTTCCAATTCCTTACACAGCTGGAAGCATTGCTTCTTCTCTTCTTTCTTCCAGGCTGAGTCTTCTGCGGGGACAGCACTTTCAGGCTGCATTTCTTTGTCCGTTGAATCCCTCCTCAGCCCAGGCCGCAGGATCTGTTATCTGCTTGGGTAGTTTTCTGGATGGTTCTCTCCATTGCTTCTCTTCTAAGAGAAAGCCCATCGCTTCCGGGGTCCCAGTGAGCTATAAGCCATGCCACAGAGTGGAATCATTTTCTTTTCCTTCCTTCCTTCCTTCCTTCCTTCCTTCCTTCCTTCCTTCCTTCCTTCCCTTTTGTTTTGGGCCACACCCAGAGTGCTGGGGGGTCACACCTGGCAGTGCTGTGGGGACTGTGTGGTGTGGGAAATGATCATATAAGGCAAATGTTCCATCCCCTGAGCTCCTCTTTGTATTAATGCAGAGTGCCCAGAGGGACCACCTGGACCTCAGGTCAGCGTAGGGGAGAGATAGGGTCTCAGAGAGGGGTTCCTGATACCCGCCCCCCTCAGCTGAGTATTAAAGGACAATTTCCAGTTCGCTCCATAGCGATAGAGGGTGTGGGGGATAGGTGGGTGTGAGTGTGCAGGTTATGGGGTGCGCTGATGCAGTGGGGGAGTGAGCAGATAGGTCAATCCTGCTGCCGGCCCTTTGTCCTGTGCCCGCCCTGGCGAGCAGAGAAGCTTCCTGGATCACTGGTCTTGTGTCACTCACAGGGCTGGGAGTTTCCGGGTGCATCCAAGTGCATCCATGCGGCTCGTTGCTGAATCTCAATGAACAGGAGACTGAAGGGAATCAGGTCATTTTGCCTTTCCCCTCTGCCCAAGAACAGGGCCTCCCCGGATCCACGCTGCTTCAGCTGACTCTTGGCCCAGGAGTGCGTGGGACAATGGGGAAAGGCCTCTGGGTGCCCCCAAGGCTGAGGTTTACCTGTAGATCTCAGGGAGCTTCTGGGGCTAAAGTCAGAGGCTTTTAAAGATGGTCCAGCGGGGAACTTCTCTGACTTTTCTTCCTTGTTTTTTTTTGTTTTTGTTTTTTGTTTTTGTTTTTGTTTGGGGGCCACACCTGCTGCTGCTCAGGGGTTGCTCCTGACTTTGCACTTAGGGACACTCCTCACGGTGCTTGGGGAATATATGGGAGGCTGGGAACTGAATCCAGGTCAGCTGGATACAAGGCAAGTGCTGTATATGCTGTGCAATCGCTCTGACCCCACCAGTTTTTTGTTTGTTTGTTTTGTTTTGTTTTTATTTTTTAAGCTATGGCATTGTTTTGTTAAGTAACATCTTTTTGTTAAAAACCAGGTTACACTTTTAGTTCTTTTCTTTTTTTTTTGAAGTGCTGGGGATTGAGCTCAGGGCCTCACACCTGCAGGGTAGTTACACCCCTGACCCAGAGAAAGTACAATATGGATATCTACATTTCCCTTGCACATAAGCGACCTCAGTTTGATCCCTGGCATCTCATAGGATCCTGAGTCTGCCAGGAGTGATCCCTGAACACAGAGTCAGGAGTGAGCCCTAAGTAATGCTGGGAGGAGGCCCAAAACAAAACAAACATGTTTTAATCAGTGGATTCAACAATTGAGGATTAGTTTGTCCCTTTATGAATAAAGGTTCCCCCCACAGATGACAGAGGAGAAAGCTCAAGGCCCTATTAGTATGGGACAAGGAACCCCTAGTGTCAATTACCCATCTTCTGGTTCGTTGGAACAATAGGTCAGACAAATTGGACACCCTAATGTCTGTTGAAGGCACAGGCCATGAAACTCTCCCCACATCCCTTGGGAGAGTCAGGTATTGGCGCCCTCCTCTGCCCTGAGTGTTTCAGCCCGGTGAGCTGAGCCTTCTTCTTCTTCAGCTTGTTCTTGGCCATGGGATACAGTGATTTCTTCCTTTCCTTAGCAGCTCCACGAAGTCCCGGAACAAGGTGAAAAGTGCACTCCTTTTCAATGCTTGGTGAATGCTCGTCCATCTTCAAGCTGTTTACTGCCAGGATTAATCTTGGCTGACCGTGAGGTGCTCATTTCTTCTCTGGATTCCGGTCTTGGTATTTTCTATTGTATCAAAGTACTCAGGCTCGAGAAAGATGGTCTTCCCCATCGGGGTTTTCATGAAAACCTGGTGGTTCTACCACAAATGCCAGTTCAGCCTGCTGCAGGCCCTTTCTGTGCCCTCCAGCTCATTCAGCTCACCCCCTCCTGCCGTCTAACTCTTTGGATTTCTAGGAGCAACTTCTTCCACTCTCGGATGCCCAGACCTGCTTTGTCTGCCGAAATGTGCCTTTTTTCTACAGAATGAGAAGAAAAATGTCTCATCAGGGAGCTAGTTACATAGGAGCTTTCTGGAAGGCTTGCCACAGTCTTCTGGAGAAAAGTACTTAGAGAAACTCTTCAAAGGACTTCAGGTGAGACCCTAGGGTGGGGTGGAGCAGAGATGGGGAGAACAGGGGATGGGGGATGCTACTTCTAGGTCATGCCTTGTGGGGTCCCTAATCTGCATCCCTGGGAATGCAGTCTCTGGAGCTCATCCTGCTGGCAAGGGAGGGTCCTGTCCCTGCACCCCCACCTCAGCATGGGAGATCACCACGAACCATCTGAGCTCTCTCCTGGACTAGGAGAGAAAGGAGCTTGACGGTAGCTAGCTCACATGGCAGAGCAGGTGCCTGGTATGTGTGAGGCTCTGAGCTGGATCCTTGGCACCTCATGGCTGTCAAAACACTGCCAGGCCTGAGCACGGACCAGGTCCCCCTCTGCCACATCAAGATCACTCAGCTCTGAACCACCATGGGAAAGATAGCTGGAAATGATCACTCTGGATAAGAACTGTGTGCTGGGCTGGAGGGATAGTCCAGTGGGGAGGGCATTTGTTGCCTCCTGGCACAAATGGATGCCTGATCTGCTGCCTCCCCCACACTCACATTATGGGCAACCTCCTGGTATCAACAGCAAGGCCTCAGTTTTGGGAAATATCCCAGCTTGTAAATGTTTATCTAGAGCGTACCCTCGGTTTAGCACGTCCTCTATGGTTATGTCTAAAACTGATGTGGCAGCCACTACCTTGAGACACATGTAAAGGTTACGAGGGCCGGGGGGCTATCAGCTGACTGACCGTGCGTGACTCATCCCACCCCACTGCTTGCCTCTTCCCCTTTCCTGCCTGACTTGGAGGGGGGATAAATACTGTGGTGTGAAACAATAAACAGAGATCCTTCACCATCTCCTGCATGACGGAGCCCTGTGTGTCTCGAGTGTTGCTTTCACCCTGACGGCCTTCCCCTGGCTCGGCCCCGCAGCACCGGACGCGGCAGGCATTTGCCTTGTAAGCGGTTAACCCGAGTTTGATCCTTGGTATCCATATGGTTCCCCAAGCACAGCTGGGAGTAATTCCTGAGTGCAGAGCCAGGAGTAACCCCTGTGCCTTCACCAGGTCACTTAATCACTTAATCACTTAACTTCCTGTTAGTCGTCGATTTGCTCGAGCGGGCGCCAGTAACGTCTCCATTTGTCCCTGTCGCGTGCTAGTGTAGCCCAATGGCATCTGTTCGCTCCGGGAACATGAAGGGCCTCAAACCAATCGTTCATGATCTTGACGAAGAAGTCTGACCATCTGGAAGGTGGGCGGCCACGCGGTCTTTTGACATCCTGTGGAATCCAGTCGGTAACAGCTCTAGTCCAGCGGTCGTCTTTAAATCTCATTACGTGACCAGCCCATCTGATTTTCGACACCTTGGCAAATGAGACAGCGTCCCTGATTCTTGATCGTCGAAGGATGTCAGAACTCCGGATTCTTTCTCTCATTTGAGTGAAACGTGATATTCCAAGCATAGCTCTTTCAATTCTTCTTTGGGAGACCTGAATAGCGTTCTCATCCTGTTTGCGTAGGGTCCAGGTCTCTGAGGCATATGTTAATGCAGGAAGAACAGTGGAATCAAAGAGATGTGCCCGGAGCCGGAGGTTCTTCGTCCTCTTAGCTATTTCTTCGACGTTCTTGAAGGCGTTCCAAGCCGCTCTCTTCCTCCTGCGCAGCTCGGGTGCCAGGTCATTTGTCATGTTGACCTCTCGACCTAGGTACACATAGCTGTTGCATTCGGAGATGGTCGTTCCATTGAGAGCGAATGGGGCGTCAGGAACAAGGCTGTTTCTCATAAACATTGTCTTCATAAGATTCAGCTGTAGTCCTACCTTTCCACACTCATGGTCAAAGTCGGCCAGCATTTGTGCCGCTTGGCTGATGTTTGGTGTTATTAAAACAATGTCATCAGCAAAGCGGAGGTGGTGTAGTTGCCGACCATCTATCTTCACTCCCATTCCTTCCCATTCCAGTCGTCGCATGATGTTCTCGAGGGTGGCACTGAAGAGTTTTGGTGAAATGGTATCACCCTGCCGCACCCCTCTCTTGACATCAACGATCACTTCTTTGTAGAATGGTGAGATCCTGGTAGTGAATCCGCAATACAGCTCACGGACGATCCTGATGTATTGGGCTTGAATGCCCTGATTGGCTAGGGCTTCAATGACCGCTTCCGTCTCAACAGAATCAAAGGCCTTCTTTAAATCAATGAACGTTAAACAGAGCGGCATCTTGAACTCCCGAGAAACCTCAATGAGCTTGGTTATCGTGTGGATCTGGTCGATGGTGCTGAATCCTTTGCGGAACCCGGCTTGCTCGCATGGTTGTCCTTCATCTAGTGTTCTGCCAATCCTATTTAGGATGACTCGAGTGAACAACTTGTAGATGACAGACAATAGGCAGATCGGGCGATAGTTGCCAATGTCATGGATGTCTCCCTTCTTGAACAGTAGTACGGTCCTGCTGGTTTTCCATTGGGACGGAACCTTGCATTCAGACAGGTAGCGAGTGAAGAGCCGAGCCAGTGTATTGATGAGTACTGACGGCAGGTTCTTCAGGTGTTCAGGTCTGACCTTGTCTGGGCCGGGTGCTGTTTGTTTCTTTACCGACGAAATGGCGTGTCAGATTTCGGAAGGGAGAACGTTGGGAACGACATATCCATCCTGTGGAATTTGGTATGTCGGCAAGTGGACATGGCTATCGAAGAGATTTGAGTAGAAGTCATGGATAATCTTCTCCATTGCCATTCTGGAGGATGTGATGGATCCATCAGGACGTCGGAGGGCAGTCATCTTGGTCTTGTAGTTGGCAAAGGACAGGCGGGCGTTACGAATACTTTTCCTGGCTTCTGCCGCATCTACTAGTACTTCTGCTCTTCTCTCTTTGAGGTCTTCCTTGATCGCATCTCTGCACTGCTTTGCGAGCTCGGACGTCAGCTTGCGGTTGCCTGAGGCATGCACCAAACCACGCTGGCGAATTAGCGCAATTCGCCTTCACCAGGTATGACCCAAAAATCCAAATAAATAAAAAAAATAATAAAACTGTGTGCTGAAAATGTGTAAGGGAATAAACATGATGACCTCTATCTGTATTACAAATCATAATGCTCAAAAGGGGAGAAAGACAGAGAGAGAGAGAGAGAGAGAAAGAGAGAAAGAGAGAGATTGAGAGACAGAAACAGAGAGAGACAGAGAGAGAGGAAAGAGAGAGAGGGACAGAGAGACTGAGAGGCAGAAAAAGAGAGAAGAGAGGAGAGAGAGAGAGAGAGAGAGAGAGAGAGAGAGAGAGAGAGAGAGAGAGAGAGAGAGAGGAGAGAGCCCTGCTCTCTCTGACAGTCTTTGCATACCAGAGTGCCCTGCTGGAACTCATGTCCAGGCCATCCAGGCCAGCTGCTCTTTCTTTTCATTTGCTGCTCAAGTGTCATGTTCCCAGAAAGGCATCTCCCATCCTGCCCCATTCACTGTCACTGTGTCCCCTGCTGGAATTGCAGGCACAGCCCCCATCATTACCTGATGTCAAAGTATAATTTTCAAGGACTCAAAGCCACGGTTCTCACCAAGGAGCCAGGGGGGTGTGTCGAGTTATTTAACTCTGGCAGGTGAGAATCAGCAGGAGGACAAAGCTGGCTCCAAAGGGGATACTGAGGCCGAGGAGGCGGCTTGAAGGACGGGAGCATGGCTTTTGCCTGTGGGAGACCTGGGTTCAATCCTTGGCTCTGCCTGGTCCCCCAAGCACTGCTGGGACTGACCCCAAGCACTGAGTTGGGAGTAGACCCGGAGAGCCATTGGTATGATCCCAAAAACAAAGAAGAAAAATAAACATGAAGGAGGCATGAGCAATGGAGATATGTGATCGATGTGAAGGGATGCAGACTGAAATTGCATGGTGAGGGCCGAAGGCTGACTCAATGCGCTGGCACAAGCTTCCTTTGCAAATGAGAGACTAGGGTTCGATTCCTGGTGCCACCTGTTTCCCTGAGCACCATGCCTCTAACCCCCAAACACTTCTGGATGAGGCCCAAGGTTGCTAAATGGCTTTATGTCCCATCCATAGTAACACCAGGACCTTGAGTTTATCTTTTCTTCTAGATAGATATCAGTGTCATCTCAGCTATACAAAAATCTTTTGCAGCTTATCCATCTTCTTTAAGTCAACATTTCACTTCTTAGAGTGTCGGCCCGAATCAATAGCAAACAGTGACTCAAACAAAAACCACTCTCCTAGCACTGCCCAAAAGGCCTTTCTGTGATGAAGGCAGTGATCTGTGTCTGTGCCTTGCAAGCTGAATAAACCCGAGCTAGAATTTTAATGTTTAATTGTTTCAATTAAATGTCAATACTTTAAATTAATTTATTAAATATATATTATGCATAAGCTAATAGAACATTTAATGCAGTGCAAGTATAATGTAACATAAATAATTTAATGTGATTTAAGCAGAAGTTCTCCATGCCATACATTATTATGCATATAATTTATTATTTAATCAGTACAAAGTTAATGAGCTGAAATGAAAGAGACATTTAAAGGGGCAGTGCACATTTCAGTGGCTATCTTATCCAAAAGCCCTCGGATGCCCCTGGCCACTAGGCAGCTTGTTAGACAATGCCACAGTCAAAAGGGAATTTCCCCCCCTTTTTATTTTTATTTATTTATTTATTTATTTTTGCTTTTTGGGTCACACCCAGCTATGCACAGGGGTTACTCCTGGCTCATGGACTCGGGCATTACTCCTGGCGGTGCTCGGGGGACCATATGGGATGCTGGGAATCGAACCCAGGTCGGCTGCGTGCAAGGCAAATGCCCTACCCGCTGTGCTATCGCTCCAGCCCCATTCCCCCCTTTTTAATGCAGAGATCAAATCCAGGGCCTCACACATACAACTGCACCACTGCCCAGCCTTGATGGAGCTTTCCTTTCATGTTTTGAACAGTTTTCATATATCACCTTGTATGTTTGCTTGTTTGTTTTGTCCCTTCTAGGAAGTGAGATTTGTACTAGCGAGCCTTGGTGCTGGGTGCTGGATGTTCCCAACACTGAGCAGATACAGAGAGAGAAACTGTTGAGTGAAATAAATAAGCAGATGGAAGACGGAGTCTTAATAGATACCCAAGGAACACAGGACTTCCACAGTGAGCCTGGCGTGTGCGTGTCAGCAGATGCATCCGTGTTCTCGCCCCCACTCTCCTGGCTTTTGGGGGGATTCCCTTCTCAGCCCATGCTCTGGTCTGGTCCTTTGAGCAGTCTCCCCGGCCCCCATCCTTTATTTCAATGGGATTGAGAGGACCAGTGGTCACCAGTCTCTGCACTTGGGCATGGAAACGTCTCCGGGGTTCCCTCAGGGAGTGCTGATGATCTGGGTGCAGAGGGGCCAGGAGACCAGGATGCCAGATGCCCCTTTCCTTAATCTCTTCCTTCCTGGAGCTCACTGGTCCCTGAGGATGACTGTGGAGGCTGGCCATGGGAAGAAGCGGGAGCTGGTCTCATTTAGAAGCTCGCCACCATTTGGGAATGGCCAGCGCTTGTCACTGGCATGAAAGGCTGTTGGTCTGGCTGTGCCTCAGGCTGGACTTGACCCCTTGGGGGAGAATGGAGACCCAGACAGTCACTGCGGGCAAAGGGGCTCCTGGAAAGATGGCATCTACCTACCCCAGAAAGATAAAGAAGTCCAGTGCTGATGAGGAAGTCCAGCATCTCCCCTCTCTTTGGTCCTGTCTCGGGATGGAAGGACATGCCAGGACAGTGGCAGACAGAAGCCTGGAGCTAGGGGGTCCTGACTTGTGGGTGAGGGTCTCCCCCAAGCCACTCTCAAAGGCATACTTATATCTGGCCTCCTTGCCCTTCTCGTAACCATCCTGGAACCTCAGGAAAAGAAGAGATGAAGCGGCAGGAGCAGTCGTTCTTGGAGGCTGCAGGGACCCCCCTTGCATGGCTGGGGATAGGGAATGTGCCCGTGATGGCTCCTCTCTGGACTCAGGACCCCAGGCTGCCCTGCTTTTTGAGGTGAGGGGTTTGGCTAGGGCTGTCAACCCCAGCCTCAGGCCTGCCACACAGGCCTAATGGCATGAAATGCTTGAGTTACAGGAATTCATTTCTCCTTCTCCCTTTTCTTCTCACAGGGGATCCACATCAGAGTTGGGGGAGGTGGGGCAAGAAATGGCCCTGTCAGAAAGACATAGAATGACTGTACTCACTTGTGGGATATAAAGTGTCACAATATGAGACTAACACCTAAGGACAGTAGAGATAAGGGCCAGGAGGGTCACACTATGGTTTGGAAGCCGGCCCCACGTGCTGGGGGAAAAAGCAGTTGGGATGGAGAAAAACCAGTAAGTAAATGATGATTGGAGGGATTGCCCGGGGTGGGAGATGTGTGCTGAAAGTAGACCAAGGGCCAAACATGATGGCCTCTGAGTATCTGTATTGCAAACCATAATGCTCAAAATGAGAGAGAGAGAGAGAGAGAGAGAGAGAGAGAGAGAGAGAGAGAGAGAGAGAGAGAGTAAGAAGGATGGTGCCTGCCACAGAGGCAGGGATTGAGATTGGGATTGGGGTGGGGTGGGGCTGGTGGGTGGGCCCTGGGAATAATGGTGGTGGAAAATGTGCGGTGGTGGCGGGATGGGGCTGGAGCGTTGTGTGACTGAAACATAATCATGCAAGTTTGTAACTGAATCTCATGGTGACCCAATAAAACTTCTTGAAAAAAATAATGGGGGGCTGAAGCGATAGTACAGTGGGTAGGATGTTTGCCTTACACACGGCCGACCTGCGTTCGATCCCCAGCATCCCATAAGGTCCCCCGAACACCACTAGGAGTAATTCCTGAGTGCAGAGCCAGGAGTAACCCCTGAACATTGCGGGGTGTGACCCAAAAAGAAAATGATGATGATGATGATGATGATGATGATGATAACCTGAAAGGATGCTGGAAAAAAAGAAAAAGAAAAAGAGATGGCTGTCATTTTTTTTACAGCTGGAGGAAGAAGCTGGGAGAGGAGAAGGGGCTTGATCTTGGCCACAGTGGGTAGCTGGGCAGTGAGGATGAAAGTCTGAGATGGGGGCTGGAGCGATAGCACAGCAGGGAGGGCAGTTGCCTTGCACGCGGCTGACCCGGGTTCGATTCCCAGCATCCCATATGGTCCCCTGAGTACCGCCAGGAGTAATTCTCGAGTGCAGAGCCAGAAGTAACCCCTGTGCGGGTGTGACCCCCAAAAAGCAAGTAAATAAAACCCTTTAAAAAAAAAAACAAAAAAAGAAAGTCTGAGACGGCTGCATTTTCCAGAGTTTCTGGGCGTCTCCTTCCCCCATTACCTTGCCTTGCCTTGTCTCCTCTCCTTGAGAAGCAGAGGCTGGAAAGGCAGCCCCGAGACGGGTCTTGGTGTGTGTGGTGCTGACCGGGACCCACCCTTCCCTGTGCCTACGCTCCTCAGCCCTGCCCCTGTGAGGGGCCTCTGCCTCCCAGCCAGCCCCCTTGCTGCTGACCAGGCTGGCTGCATAGGATACCCCTAGCAAGGCCAGCGCCAGGAACAGCAGTGAGAACCCCAGTCCTGGGGGAAGGAACCCCATGGAATTTGTGCTCCTGGAACCAAGATGGATACCTAGGCGGCTCCCACCATTTTGGTGGGCCCTGAGGGATTTCAGGGGCTGTTCTAGAAAGAAAGGTGGAGAAAGATTACAGTTGGTGCACAGCAACAGATGGGAACACTGAGACCTCTCTGGCTGTGAGGAGGTGTGACTAGGCTTGCTCTTTCAGGGAGGCTTCCAAGCTTGACCTGGGATTCCTTATCATAGTGCTGCTACTGGAAATCACTTGGGTGGTTCTTTAGCCAGGGTGCTGTTTATAATGGAGGCCCAGCTCCACCTGTGTAAGAGGAGCGTCACCGGGGAGAGGGTGAGCTTTTTCCATAGCAGCAAACCATGACTGGCTGGGAGATTGTGCAGGGGTGGAGGGGTTAAGGCATTTGCCTTGCATGCAACTGACCCCAAATACCCGGAACTACATTAGTCAGCGGGGCTCCTCCCTCAATGAATAATCCTGACTCTGCCCCTTTAAACACCTGCTCTCCTGGGAGCTGGGTGTGGGTGGGGATGGAGGTCAAGGACAGTTGCTCTCCTGCGGCTGGTCTCAGGTAGGTCATTGTACCCTCAGCCCTCCCCAGAGGCAGGAGGTCTTGGGGCTTCCCCCCCCCCCCCAGCTCCTGCAGGGGTGAGCATGGGGGCATCTAGGCTGGGTACAAGTCTAAGTTTCCTGAAACAGGAATCCGAGAAGGGGGTGGGGTGAAGCCAGGGCTTACCCTGGGACTGCCTCAGCAGCTGCATTATGGAGACGCTATTATTAGCATAATTGAACCCTTTTTATCCTGGGCTGCTCTCCCCAGGCGCCGGGAGCCAGACAGCACCACTGTCAAGGGAGAGGAATTGCTCAGCGAGACTTCACTCAATGCAGCAAACGCGACCCTCTCACTTACCTGCCCTACCCTGCTTCCAGACTGCCCAAGGATGCTCCTCATCAGTTCAGTACAAACAGAGAAGGAGTTCTGCCCTTTGGGGCCGGGGCTCTGGGAAGCTCTGTCCAGACAGTCAGCACTGAGGAGGAAGCTCTTGGTCATGGGGTCATTAGAGAATACCCAGGGCTCTGGCAGGAAGGGAAATTCCGGGTGTCTGGGCTTTCCTTTGGGGATGGGGGTGAAGCCACAGAACAGCATCCTGGAGCAGCAACTGTTATCAAAGATTGCGGAAGAGAAAAATTATGCACCATCGTTCTATTAGCATCCGATGGATGTAAACACAGCAGAAGATAATGATATACAGAGCGAGGTGTGAAGTTGTCCTCGGACTTCTTTGTACTGTTGTAAACCAACGGCAAATCAATACACTTTGCACTAAAAACGTAAAAATAAAGACCCCGAAGTATGGAAAAAATTAAACCAGATGGCTAGGTTTCTGAGTAGAATGCAAATTTGGAAAAAATACAGCATCCGCCATCTAGCCTTCACTGTTTTGAAATGGATGGTAGTTTTCAGAATATTCACATTGTTTGGAAAAGCTCAAAAACGCTTCATTTTGCAAAGTCTGCCCCGTTGGACCAGTAAGTCTTGGTGACCCGCTGTTCTCCTGGCACCCACCATCTTACCTACCGTGTGTTGGCTCAGAGCCCTCTGGGTGCCGTGTGAGTGGGTCTGCACAGCATTTGATTTTTATGACTGACTGGTCTCCCTTAGCATAATAACCTCAAAGATTTGTTCACCTCATGGGCTGGAGCGATAGCACAGCGGGTAGGGCGTTCGCCTTACAAGCGGCCAACATGGCCGACCCGAGTTCGATTCCTCCGCCCCTCTCGGAGAGCCCGGCAAGCTACCAAGAGTATTCGATATGCCAGACACAGTAACAACAAAAGTCTCCAATGGAGACGTTACTGGGCCCGCTCGAGCAAATCGACGATCAACGGGAGGGCCTTTACCTTTACCTTTACCATGTCTTCCCTGAATTTCTTTTCCAGAAGAATGTATTATCTCCTTCCTTGCCTTGAGACCTTGGGCTTGGGAGTTCCTCTGGCTGTGGAAATGTGTTGCCTCCACCTTTTGGCTGTTGGGAATAATGTTGCCACAAACGGCATGGGCCCATGCAAGTACCTCAGATCCCAGCTGCGGGGTATTTGCCCCCCACCTTCCCCTGGGTGAGAGCATCCATTAGGCTCTCTGTTTTCGGGTCTTGTGATGGAATGAGGGGGGTCCCCAAGAATCCATTTGGGAAGAGAGTTGCAGTGACTGTTGCAGGCAGTGTGGGGAGTGGGTCACATGACCCCTATAAAACAGAAAAACACCTTCAGTGAACTTGATGCAGAGTTGGAACTTTCTTTTGGGGAGGAGGGAGCTCACTTCACTCTGTGGTCTCAGGGTCTCATCTGCTCAGGGGGGTGCTCTTGGCAGTGCTCTGGGGACCATGCAGTGTCAGAAATTGAACTCTGGCCCTCTGCATGCAACAAATGTTCTTAGGTCTTTTTTTTTTTTTGGCTTTTTGGGTCACACCCAGTGATTCTCAGGGGTTACTCCTGGCTCTGACTCAGGAATTATTCCTGGCGGTGCTTGGAGGACCATATGAGATGCCAGGGATTTAACCAAAGTTGGCTGCGTGCAAGGCAAACACACTAACTACTGTACGATCATTCCGGCCCCATTCTTAAGCCTTTTGAGTAATCTCTCTGGCCAAATTTCTAGAATTGGAATGATGGGAGTATATAACTGCATCTGCGCTCGTGGTACTCTTGGGTGTATAAAGGGGTACACACACAACATGCTTGGTTGTGGTGCTCACATTCATCCAGGCTCCTCCCTGGGGTGGTTTTCTTTTTAGTCATGGTGCTTTCATACATCTTGGTAGCAGTGCACCCAGGCTGAGACGTTGGAAAAGATTGCCTCTTACAAAGCCTATGATGAGGAAAAGGGAGGAGCGGGATTGTCCAGAAAAATAAGTAAAATTGTGAGGGACCTAGGGATGGCTCCGTGGCAAAGTTGATTCATCTGAGCTCTGGGAGACCTCACCTTTGATTCCTCAGCATTGCTCCACATGGGATCTCAGCAAACTCACAGCTCAGGATCCCCAGCGAGACAGGGAGCCTTCCGGCCACCCTGGCAACAGCTATAACCACCAAAGGGAAGGGGGTTATAAAACAGAAGTGAGACAGACTGTAACGCTAAAGAATCCACGTGTTACAATTACTGCCGCCATTTCTTATTGTCTTGCCCATTTTTTGCTTTTCCCTGCCCTCTGTTTGATAGCTTACACACACACACACACACACACACACACACGGCATTACAATATCTCCACGCAAACAGCAAATGAGTCTACTCCTGTTTTGCCAAAAGGACATTAACAAAAGTTTTCATCTTTGTCAATCTAGAAGGTGAAAAATGGTGTATCTCTATTGCTTTAATTGCCTTCATTTAATCATGAGGATGGCTGGTCATTTTTTCAGTAAATTGCTTTTTCCCATTTCTACTGAGTTGTACTTCTTTAATGCCCACAGAATATTTCATTTTATGTGCGCGCCTAATTTACTTAACTATCTCTGTGTAGGTTATTTGTTTTCAAGGGACTGTCAACCTTTTGCTCATAAAGCTTTTTCTCTTCTTTTAGACATTTTTCCTTCCTTTACAATCCCATTTCAGATGAATTGCAGAGGCAATAGTAAGGGCATTTTTATGACTCCATATGTATTGTCAAATGCTTTGTCAAAGGACAGTGTGGTATCTAGTTCCCTAAATTTATTATACTCATCAGCATCAGGAATTGTTTAGTAACATGTAATTTGTGCTTATATTACAGGTAAGTGAATGGGAACTTGATTTCACTTGAGTTTGTTGTTAACAGATGGGGTTGACCGTTGTGATAGATATGGTAATAGATGCCTGTATTCATTGCCCTTTCACCTCTCGGAACTGCCAGTTCCTCTCTCGGTGACTGATAGCACATTCCCACACAAAGGAAACAAGAGGACGTCTTATCAGGGAAACTCCTATTTCCTCAGGCACCAGGGGCCTTCTGGGAAGCTCTTGACTGATATCAGATGATCAAGCTAATCTCTTAAGGAGAGAAGGTGGGGGCGGTGGGGTGGGTAGCGGAAAATATGGCATGCACTACGAGGGTTGTAGACAGAGAACCGAATAAGATTCTGGGTAATGAGGGAGGATTGCAGAGATGAGTAGGGCAGGGAGGAATTTGTGCGTCAGGATCAGGAAGCAGAGACTTGCATGCTTTGCATGCTGGAGCCCTGGGTGCATACATTCTTGACACCACACCCTGAGCATTGCTGGGAGTGACCCCCCCAAACACTAAACCAGGTGTAGAGCCTCCGAGTACAACCAGCTATGGCCCGACAACAAACCAAGAGAGAAAAAAGAGTTCATGGATAGCACAGGAAAGCACTGGGCCCAAAGCACCATGAATCAGAACTTTCTGATGGGCGATTCGGCATCTGGGTTGGAACATGATCTATGGTGCTCAGGCACTGAGTGAGGCCCTCACCGGGTGCCCTACTGCTGGGCAGAAACAAGGTGGGGACTGTCACACAGCAGGCATCCTTTCCTGTCTGCATTCAGACTGATGGCTTGTTTCATCATTAAGGAATAGTCTTAGTTTGATACCTATAGTTATTGCTGTAAGCTTTTCCATTACTAATTTCTTACATAAATATTTATTTGATCCTTTCTTGTGGTTGGCTATGTATTGATATGCATATCTATCTATATCTGTCTCATAGATGCATATTTATTAATCCCTCTTCAGTCTCTTTGGTCCAAGTATTCCTTGTTTGGGAGGAAATTGTTCATATCTACATTTATTCCTTTGGGATCCTAATTTTGTATGGATATGATTAGTCATATATTATCAACAATGGTCTGATTTCCAAGTAACCTATAGATATTAAAGTTATGACTATGTCATCCTTCTCACAAGCATTGTTTCTAATTTGTCATCTGTCGGTACTGTTTACTTCCCACTTTTTGTTACTCGGATGTACAAACGAACTGGGATGCTTTTTGGCAAATGTATATACAGGTGCAATCCACATTTCTATCAGAACACATGTCTCTATTTTTTTGTTTGTTTATTTGTTTGTTTTTAGGTCACACCAGATGGTACTCAGGGCTTACTCCTGCCTCTGTACTCCTAACAGGCTTGGGGGAACATGCAGGATGCTGAGTATTGAACCCAGGTTGGCCTCATGCAACCAAGCACCCTGTCTGCTATATTATCTCTCTAGCTTCAACATGTTTCTAATAACTCAGAATAATTTCAATCATTGTTCTCAGCCCAGGTAGCCAGAGATAACCTCTGATATCTATGCCAGTCCATCTACCTGACTAGTTGTAGCTTTTTGTGTGAATGGATTAAGAAAGCAGGCACTCTTAATGAAATGTGTTTGAGATTCAGCAAGGCTGTTTCAGCTCATGAACTCAGTCCTTTGAGTGTGTGGTGGTCTTCCCTCACTGAATGGAGCACGAATTGTCATTCATTCCCCTGTGAACTGATATTTGGGTGGTTTCTAAGAGTTCGCTATGAAGAATAATGCACCAAAGAAGTTCATGTGCAGTTTTTTCTGTGGTCACTAGTTTTTATTTTTCTTGTACAAATACCTAAGAGGGAAATTACTAGCGTATATTGTAAGTATATGTTTAACATTTTTAGAACCTGTCAAGCTATTTTCTAAAGCGACTATACCATTTGACATTCCCTCTAGCGGCGCATGAGGTTTAAGTTTCTCCATATTCTAATTAACATTTGGTGTTGTAAGTTTAAAAATAAAAGGTTATTCATTTTGGGGGGTTCTAGTGGTAACTCATTGTAATAATATTTTTCATTTTCTTAGGATAAGGATGACTTAGGATATTAAACCCTTGCACAAGTTTATTGCTTATTCTTATAATAATATATTTGACTTACAGACTAATTTTATGTAGTCAAATTTATTAATCTTCTGTTATGAGTTTTATTGCTGTCACACTGAGAAACCTTTCTTAATACCAAAAGCCAGAACATCTTTTAACTTATATTTTCTTCTACTACATTATTGGTTAAACTCTTCGACATTATACTCTTTAGTCTATCTGTACTCTATTATTTTTAAATTGTGAGGAAACTAATTGCTTTCATGTAGCTGGTCAGGTGAACTGTATAGTGAATAATGACTTCTTTCTTTCCCCACTTACTTGATTTACCATGGGTATTTTATTTATTTATTTTTGATTTGGGGGCCACATCTGGTGATGCTCAGGCTTACTCCTGCTTCTGCAGTCAGGAATTACTCCTGGTGGTGCTTGGGGGGGCCATATGGGATGCCGGGGATCCAACCTGGGTTGACTGTGTGCAAAGCAAGTGCCCTCCCTGTCGTATTATTACTTGGTCCTCCAATTTTAAACAAACCTTTATACTTAATTGGATCTGTGTCTAGGCCCCTGCATTCCTGCTATTGGTCTTTTTCTTTACCAATATACCTCACTTGTAAAAGGACTAGACTTTACTCACTGAACAAGTTAACTTTTATTTCTATTGATGTCTTAGAAAGTGTCTTCCATGGTGGTGGAAAATGGGCACTGGTGGAGGGATGGGTATTTGATCATTGTATAATCGAAACCCAAGCACAAAAATTTGTAAATCTACAACTGTACCTCATGGTGTTTCACTAATAAAAAAAAAAAGAAAGAAAGAAAAAATAAAGTTAAGAAATAACTAGAAAAAAAAAGAAGAAGAAAGTGTCTTAGTGAATCTAGTTCATGTTTTCATCTAATCTGACTGTGGTAGGCTGAATAATACCCTGCAAGCCCCACCCCCCAGAGATGTCTGCATCCTAATCCCTGGAACTTGTGAATGTTACCTTACTGGCAGATGTGATTTCAGATGTGATTATAAAAAGGATCTTGAGATGGGGGCCTTACCCTGGGCAATCCTGATGGGGCCATTATAATTCCTTATGAGAGAGCAGAATGGAGAGAGGAGGTGATGAAGGCAGAGATCAGGTGCTGGGCAGCAAGTTAAGGCAAGCAGGAAGCTCCCAGAAGCTGGAAGAGGCCAGAAACCGATGATCCCGGGAAATTTCGGAGGGAACAAACCCTGCGAACACCTTGACTGAAGCTCCTTCAGACTCCATTCCAAGTTTCTAATTGTCCAGAGCTGAGAGAAAATAAATCTGTGTTGCTTTTAATCACCAACTACTGCTGAATTAGAGCAGACACAGGAAACTGGGCCGTCACTCTAAGAAATGGGCAACATACACACTCTGATAAGCTCAAATAAAGGGGCAGGAGAGATAGTACAATAGGTAGGGCACTTGCCTTGCATGTGATCAACCCAGCTTTGATCTCTGACACTCCATAGGGGCCTCTGAGTCCCCCGGGAGTGACCCCTGAGCACAGAGCCAGGAGGAAAGCCCTGAGCACTGCCACACGTGGCCCCCGAAACAAAACAAACAATAAGACAATACAGCTCTGACCAGGATTGTGTAGAACTTAGGGCACATGCCTCGTATACGCTTGACCCAGCTTTGATTGCTGGCACCACATTCCCCTGAGCATTGCCAGGAGCAGCTCTTGAGACCCTCAGCACTGCCAGGGTGGACTGGGTACCTCCATCGCGACAGGGCTCCAGCAGCAGTTTACCTGAGGACCCTTGTATGGAACCATTGTGCAGGTTGGAGAATCACAACACAGGGGACCCCGCCCCCGCCCCGCCCGTACCTGACCCCCCACCCCCAGCACCAGCTGCTTTTCCACTAGTCTTTGGTTTGGTTCATAATAAGTCTTGTATTTTGCAAAGAATTGACACTTGTTTTTGGTTTGGGGCCACACCTGGCTGTGCTCAGGTCTTATTTCTGACTCTGCACTCCCCCAAGTGAAGGGATCACTCCCGCTGGGTTCTCAGGGAACTCTTTATGGTGTCCTGGATTGAACCCAGGTCGGCTGTGTGCAAGGCAAGTAGCCTCCCCTCTTATGTTACCTCTGGCCCAAGTCCTGACATTTTGATAAGGTTTGATCTTACTCTCCAGCTTTCTCTAAGGAAGTGCCCCTCTCTTGTCTGCGACCATTTCTGTTCATTGCCTGCTCCGGGTTCTCAGGAGGGAGCTCCAGGAGGAAGCACCAAGTCAAGGTCGGTGTGCAAGGGACTTCTTTGGCAGGTAGAACAGGAGAGGCCGGAAAGAAAGGTGAGGGGGTTCATCAGGGATGTACCTCTGGCTTCCAGAATCCACTTTTTATTTATTTTTTAGCTATTTATTTATTTTTGCTTTGGGGGCCATACCTGGCAATGTGCAGGGGCTACTCCTGACTCTGCACTCAGGAATTACTCTTAGTGGTACTCGGGGGACCATACGGGATGCCAGGGATTGAACCAGGTCGACTGCATGCAAGGTCTGCACCCTACTCACTGTACTATAGCTCTTCCCCAACCCCAGAGTCTCTTGAGAAGGGAAGGTGATGCCTCAGCATTGGGAATGATGGGAGTCCTGGGTGGAGAAAGCGAGTCAGACTCTATGTCCTGAGCGGTGGTTTTGGTATTTGCAGAGACCAAAAGGGGTCTGTGCAATCCCTGCCTCCTCACAGAGAAGTGGACAAAGCTGGTTCCACTGTGCTGCAGCTTTCCCAAGGAGGAGACTGCTAACTGCCGAGCACCTGTGTCACCTCTGAGCTCTTTCACCGGCTACTGCCATGAACCTCTGATCCCAGGTGCCCACGATGCTTGTCTTTGCACAAGGACATCCCCGAGGCCAGGGGAAGGCCAGAGAGTTAAGTGCCCTCAGTGGGGGCACCGGAGATCAGCGGAGGCTGGTGTGTGCTGACCCCTGTTAAGCTGGCCCTGACCGCTGGGAGGTGGACAACTTCGAACTCAGGGTTTCACCATGGATTGAAGCCCGCCTCCACACCAGAATGAGCCACTTTCTTGTCCCAGTCTTACATCCCACCCTCCAAGAGGTATTTTCCTGGGACCACCATCCCTAAGTGAACCTTGTCTGCTAGTAAATCCATGGAGGTGAGAACTCCGGCCTGGCCATGAGCTAAGAGGGCGTGGGCCTTCTCTCTGCTGTCTGTATCTTTGTTCCCACATTCCTTCTGCTTGGCTGGAGCGGCGGCTGCCCTGTAGCTGGGGTCGGAATTAGCCAGCACCTGTGGGTTCCTGGGAGAAGGGAGAAGGAGGCCCTTGTCTTTCTGGAAGTTTTGTTGAGGCAGCCGGGCCCACAAGCCACACGAAACTTCATTTTGGCCAGAGAGTGGGTAAAGACCTTGGGGAAAGCATTCTTCTTGGGGCTGGAGAGATCGTACGGTGGGAAGGATGCTTGCCTTGCGTAGCTGACCTGGGTTCAATCCTTGGCGCCTCATCTGGTTCTCTGAACTTGCCAGGAGTGATCTCTGAGTGCAGGGCTGAGAGTAAGCCCTGAGCACCACTGGGTGCGTCCCCCAAAACAAAACAGAAAAGAACGCGCTCTTGCAGAAGAAGTATGTTGAGCTTTGTCTGGATGGAGGAGCCTGGGCGTCTGGCAGGGTCTGCAGCCCAATAAAATCATGAGAGACTTGTGGGGGGGCAGTGATATGAAGAGCCTGCAGGTACCCTTTGCCACCACCTGATTTATGGGGTAATCAGACCCCCCACCCCCTGAAGGGCAGCAGAGAGAGGAGCTTGAATTCCCAGCCTCCGGTCATAGTGTGTAATGAGGCTCTAGGAGCCCATAAAAATTCAGATCGGAATGATTTTCCCCTCCAGAGCTCTGCTCCCTGAAGGATGACACTTCCCGGAGACCCTCAGAAGTGTGGCAATCCATGGGCCAGCGTTGCTGGGACCCTGACACCAAATCAAAACCAAAACCTCTCCATGGTAACTGGTCAGTGCTATGGCCAAGAAACAGAAGTTAAGAATCACAAGCTGAGAGAGAGAGAGAGAGAGAGAGAGAGAGAGAGAGAGAGAAACAGACACACAGAGAAAAAGACAGAAGATAGAGACAGACAGACAGATACAGACATACAGAGATAGAAAGAGAAACAGACAGACCGACACACACACATGCACACACACACACACACACACACACAAAGAAGGAAAGAGAGCAAGAGTGGGACAAGCTGGGAAAATCCTTATAGAAGCAGAATCTGAAGCCCAAAGAGAGATCAAAAGTGGCTTGTTCAGAGTCCCAGAACACACCAGGGAATCAGCTGGAAATAGAATCTTAGGCCGGGCAGGAGAAAGAGCTGGTGGCATGATCCATCCTTCGAAGGCAAAGGGCTTATACGACAGGGCCAGTAACTCTTGGGGTTTGAAAGCTTAAACATTCAATTGCTTTCCTGAATGCAAAATATAGAAAATCCTCAGACTCTCTAAAGGTTGGCCCAGCAGTTAAGAGGGAGCCTATTGAAGTGGACTGCATGCCTTTAAGCTGGAATGGAATAAGACTTGGTACTGGATGCTGTCTGACTTAACACTGGGTACTGTTTACTTGGTACTGGATGCTGTCTGGCTTAACACTGGGTACTGTTTACTTGGTACTGGGTGCTGTCTGACTTGACACTGGGTACTGTTTACTTGGTACTGGGTGCTGTCTGACTTGACACTGGGTACTGTTTATTGGACTGGAAGATGGGTAAACCTGATCCTCTCAGGACCCTGGCCTGGTCAGGGGGTTTCAAACATTTAAACTTCCATTCTGATTTTACTTTATTTATTAATTGGGGAGCGGGTTGGGCTATTATCTGGCGGTGGCTTTGAGCTCAGGGGTTACTCAAGGTGGTGCTCTGGGGACCATATATGAGGCCAAGGGTCAAACTAGGGTTGACCAAGTGCAAGTCCCTTAGCCCCTGCCCTATCTCTTTGGGTCCCAATTATAAAGGTGGTATTTGCAGTGGAAGTCTGGAAAGTACAGAAAACTACACCGAAGAATAGAAAACTACCCATTAGCTACTTCCTTGAGCTTTCTCAGGAATCATCACGCTCACCATTAGGAGATGTTGCCAACAAGGCTTTCCCCCTCCATGTAGCTGGATTTTTTGAAAACCGGTGTGGCCTTATTTGGAGGTTTGCATTTTGCCTTGATCCTCACTCCCCACTTAACGGTCTCCTAAGAGATAAATTTAGGAAGCGGCATATATTCCATTAAAAGGTTGTGGTATAATTTATTAGCCTGCTTCTAGGTCATTTCCAAGTTTTCAATATCATGAATAACATGATGATAAACATCTTGGCGCATAAATCTTGGGCTCCCCGGTGGACAGCACTCAGGGTCATTCCCAGCATCGAGATCTGAGGAGGCTGATGCTTCCTTGTTTCTCTGGTCTGGATTCAGGTTGCAAGACTGCAGCGTCTGCGGCTCAGACCCTGCTCCTCCTGCCCGGGGCCAGATCCCAGTATCCTGGAAAACACCCAGTTGGGTGCAGGAGGGGAAATCTGAATCTGTCAGAACAGAGTGGAGGGCCAGCTCTGTGCCTTTGTGCCTTGGGCAACTTCCTGCTTTCTGTAACTGTTTCCCTTCTGAAAAAGGATGCCTGGGCACTAAGTGGTTTGGTTTCTCTTAATTTTAAATTATTTTTTTCAATCCTAGGAATCGCACCACCTTCTCGCCCGCCACCAAGGATAGAGCATGTAAGGTCCCCGGCAGGTAGCTCAGTGGTAGAGCTCCTTCATTGTAGCCAGGAGGCTAAGGGTTTGATCCACATGCTGAGTGACAGCAGTGGTACTGCCATTCTGGATCCCCAGAACCACGATGAAGTGTGACTCCAGGCACAATGCACGTGTGTGTGTGTGTGTGTGTGTGTGTGTGTATGTGTGTGTGAACACACTGCAGCTGATGTATGCAAGGACCACAACTAAGTTTGTGAGCATCTTGGTCATCACATCAAGTCTCCTACCAAGGGAAGGAGTGAGAGGTGGGGGTGGGGTGAAGAATAGTTGATAATGCAAATAAAATACACATAATGTGTTAATTGATTGTGTTATCAATAAGGCTTCCAGTCCACACAGGAGGGTATTGAAGTCGTTAAGTTTGGGAAGAGTTGATGGTTGTATGCGAATTTTCCATTGTGTGGGAGGTTGATAGCTCTAGGGTTAACTGTATATCTAGGTGTATTTCCTCTCGTCTCCTCTCTCTCTCTCTCTCTCTCTCTCTCTCTCTCTCTCTCTCTCTCTCTCTCTCTCCTCTCTCTCTCTAACACATATATTCTTGGCAAAGCACGATTACAAAATTAAACCCTCAGATACCACCCGCTGTAGGAATGAGAACTGCCTGGCCCCTTGTATGATTGGGAGCACCGTTCTGTTTCAACCTACCTTCCCCAGAGGCAACCATGACCCAGGTGGATCTTCCCCCTCCTGTTTTGTAATAGATTTAGCTTGTCACATGTATTCCAAACTCATATGCCAATCATTTTGCCAGCTATTCACTCTGGGCTGCACCAACATGGTACTACAAATACATTCTTCTGTGACCGGCTCTTTCCATTCTGTTTCTGAGATCATGCACCTTGAGTGCACGGGGCTCCCTGATGACTCCCACTCTATCATATCCCCCTCTGGGACCCACCACAATGCTGGAGGACATTTGCTTTGCTTCTGGTACTTTGCTATTTTGAATAATGCCCCTGTGATCATTCTTGGGTGGCCTTCCAGTGCATTCAGGAGGATTCTTCAAAGACAAAACCAGGAAGGGCTGGAGCAATAGTACAGCGGGTAGGGTATGTATTGTGCATGCTCAATCCCCAGCATCCCATATGATCCCCTGAGGACCGCCAGGAGTAACTCCCTAGTACAGAGCCCGAAGTAACCCCTGAGCATTTCCGGATGTGACCCAAAAAGGAAAAAAGAAAAAGACATACCCAGGAGAGGGGCTGCTAGGTTCCCTGGTGTTGGGGAAACAGTCCCCCTCCCGTCCCCCATCAGTTGAAGCCACATACTCCCACCTGCAGCCTTTGGTGTTCTTGCTCCTCCACCTACCTTTTGCGCCCCCTATTGGCGGAGGTGAAGAAAGCACTTGATCAAGCAGAGTAGATAGATAGACATAGATCTGCAAGCAGATTTGGAGTGTAGGTGGTCATTGTGTGGACTGGACATGGATCAGATGGGCCAATGTGGCTCAAAGGTTGCTCCCTCCAACCTCTGCAGGGTTGCCTGGGGTCTGGCTTCTGCTTCATGGAAGGGCTCAGACAATGCACTCTCCACACAGGCTCTCGGCTTTCGTTTCTCCTTCTCTTCCAGCTCCGTTGCCCTCCCTGCCACTCCTGAGCCCTGACGCCCTCTGTGTGTCATGGCTGGAGGTCCTGATGGAGGGGACAGTATTTGCTGGGATCTGAGCTGCCTCCAAGCACTGTTCTCTTGGTGTCCCAGTGGCTTGGGTCTATGACTCAGAATTCTATCACTCAGAATTCTTTTCTAAGGTTGAGAAAAACATTGCAACAGTATAGGCACAGAGAAAATGATTTCTGAGAGCCCACTGTGGGCTGACTTTGATCAGTTGAATGTTTTCCTGTTTTGTTTTGTCATGTGCTCTGAATATGTAGCACACATGTGATGATGTAGCTGATATACATATATATATACTTACATACTTATGTATACATGTATTCACATGTATATATGTATATACACACATCTCCACCCTTTCTAGGACAAATGCCATTTCTTCCATGTTACTTCCATGGATTTTTAAAAGAGGTTTATATTAATTTTATTCAGTTTGTTCCACTGATTTGTTCCTTTATGCATCACATCTGAGTGTAATCATGCAGAATTTGTATTTCTCCAGCTTGCTTATTTTACGAAATCTGATCCCCTCCAGGTCCATCCATGCTGTTGCTGATGGCAGGGTTGCATCTTTGTTTTTTTGGGTTTTTTTACAGCTGACAGTATTCCCTGGTGTTTACATTTTATGTCATCTTTATCTGTTCTCCTCTGTCAATGGACACTCCAGCAGTTTCCAACTATGGTGAGGAATGTGCTAATGAACACAAGGGGCAACATTTCTTTGTTATTTTTGTTCTCCTCTCCCCTCCCCTCCCCTCCCCTCCCCCCCCCGTCCCCTCCCCTCCCCTCCCCTCCCCCTCCCCTCCCCTCCCCTCCCCTTCCTTCCCCTTTCTTCTCCTTCCCTTTCCTTCCCTTCTGTGTTGAAGTTCTGTATCTTTAGGTATGTATCAGAAGTGGGATAACCGGATCACATGGAAGAGGAGGGTGTTGAGCTGCCCCCAGCAGTGCTCAGGGGCTGTTCCTGGGTCTGTGCTCAGGAATGACTCTTGGCGGTGCTGATACTGTACAGATTACAGGGAGTCTAACTTAGGCCTACCATGTATAAGGCAAATGTCTTAACCTCTGTATTCGCTCTGGCCCCAGAATTTCTATTTTTATTTTATTATATATATTTTTAATTTTGGGACCACACCCAGCAATGCTTAAGGTTTACTCCTGGCTCTGTGCTCAGGAATCACTCCTGGTGGTGTTTGGGGGAACATATGGTATGCTGAAGATAGAACCAAGTCGATTGGACACAAGGCTAGCATCCCACCCTCTGTACTATCACTCCAGCACCCAGAATTTCTTTTTTTTCTTTCTTTTTAAACTGCAAGATTTTGTTTGTTTGTTTTTACCCTTTTTTAAATTGAGTAACTGTGCGATAGACCCTTACAAAACTGTTCATGGTTAGGTTTCAGTCATCCAGTGTTCCAACACCCATCCCTCCACCAGTGTACATTTACCAGCACCAGTGAACCCAGGTTCCCTCCCATCCCCCCCAACCCCTACCTTCAAGCCTGCCTCTATGGCAAGCGCTTCCCCCCCCCCCCCGCCCCCTTTCTCTCTCTCTCTGTCTCTGTTCTGTCTTTGTCTCTCTTTCTCTCTCTCTTTTTGGGCATTGTGGTTTGCAATGCTGATACTGAAAGGTTATCAAGAATATCCCTTTGGAGCTGGAGCGATAGCATAGCGGGTAGGGCGTTTGCCTTGCACGAGGCCGACCCGGGTTCGATTCCCAGCATCCCATATGATCCCCTGAGCACCGCCAGGAGTAATTCCTGAGCCAGCAGTAACCCCTGTGCATCGCTGGGTATAACCCAAAAAGAAAAAAAAAAAAAGAATATCCCTTGGTCCAGAGTGATAGTACAGAGGGTATGGCATTTGTCTTGCATCTAAAATGGTCCCCCAAGCACTGCCAGGAGTAATTCTTGAGTGCAGAGCCAGGAGTAACCCCTGAGCATCACTGGGTATGACCCAAAAAGAAAAAAATATATATATCCCTTTACCTACTTTTAATGCTCAGTTCTTGTCCAGTGTGATCATTTTCAACTATTATTGTCATACTGGTCTCTTCTCTATCTTACCTGCCCTCTGCCCCACATACACTTGTGCTTGATATCAACCACTGACTCATCTTCCTATGCCCTGTTTTCCCTCGTCCGGCCCCCAGAATTTCTATTTTTAATGTTAAGAAGACAGCATCCATAGAGATTGGAGAGATAATACAAAAGGTAGGGCTCTTGTCTTGAATGTGATCTTTGGCACCACATCCGGTTCCCTGAACCCTGTCAAGAGTGATCCCTGAGCACAAAGCCAGGAATAACTATCACTGAGTATAGCCTAGAAACAAAAAGATAGCACCCATAGTTCCCATCACCAGGTTTAGCATTTATACACGTTGCTGTTGTGGATTGGTAACCTTTTGGTTGTAAGTGACAGAAAATTCACCAGATGAGCTTAAACCTCTGTGTGATAGTAGTGGGCACCTCACAGAAGCTAAGCTTAGACTGTGGCTGGACCTGAAGATTCGGGAAGAGGGATGTAGATGCCAGGGGTCTAGCCTGTGCAATGCCAGCTTTATTCTCTCTCTCTCTCTCTCTCTCTCTCTCCCTCTCGTGCAGGGCATGGAACCCAGAGCCATCAAAATGCTTTGCTGCTGTGCACCATTCCTGCTCCGAGTTAGCTTCATTCTCTCTTCACTCCCTCCTCTGACCCTCTTCCTCTGCTTTTTTTTCTGGTCAAGAGTCAGGAAACACCCACTGACCACACTCACACTTGCCCTGTGATAACTCAACCAAGCAACTGGGACTGTTGGCCCCTTCCACGAGCCAGGGGCCATGAATACGGCTCAGTGAAGTGCATGCTTTGCCTGCTGGAACCTGAGCTTTCATCACTGGCACCACAGTGTGCCCCGAGGTGGCAGAAGGCCCTGAGCACTGTTGACTAATTCAAAAAGAACAAACTGAAAGGTAGGCCTCTCTGCAGGAGCACTCTCCTCTTACACGCAATGAAGGACAGCACCACAGCACCTCCTGCTGTGGGTCTGACACAGTCACACAGGGGAGTCGGTGTGTGTAAAGGTAGGCTTGGAAGTAAATCCCAAAGTGAGATTATTTTTGGGGCCATACCCAGTGTTCAGGGCTTACTCCTGCCTGCTTTGACACTCAGGGATGGATTCCAGTAGGGCTCTGGGACCCTATATGTGAGTTTCAAAAGAAAGGAGCGGAGGCACGCAGGACTCAAACATTTGGTGGCCAAAAACCATTCCCCTGGCTGGCCCACACCGATGGACAGATGGATGAAGGACCAGGGGAACGGAGAAACTTGGCCCCAGGCTGGTTGGTAGTTTATTTCTCTCTCCAATGTAGTCCAATCTCTCCCTTACAACACAATCGTAGTCGTAGTTTTGGGCATAGTCTCAGTCATCACAGTTCCATCAACCTAGTCTTCTTGTGGACCTCAAAGTCCTCTCCCGTCTAGTCTAGTCCTTCTCTTTTTAGTCCCCTCTTACCCCTTACTCAATAGCACAGCGGGTAGGGCGTTCGCCTTACAAGTGGCCAACATGGCCGACCCGAGTTCGATTCCTCCGCCCCTCTCGGAGAGCCCGGCAAGCTACCGAGAGTATTCGATATGCCAGACACAGTAACAACAAAGTCTCCAATGGAGACGTTACTGGGCCCGCTCGAGCAAATCGACGATCAACGGGAGGGCCTTTACCTTTACCTACCCCTTACAGCATAGTTCTATAGAAATCATGACGGGTGGGGGTACACATAGGTGGGGTTGAACATTATCATAACAACAGACAGAGGTAAAGCCACTCCTTCAGGGGAAGGTCTAAGGGGATTAACTCAAGGACAAAATCTCATCTGAGGGTTAAACACGCTAGATTACTAGGAAATCCACTCAAGGGATTCCATCCAGGGTGTATTGCTTTATCCTTTCCTCAGCTAGTAATCCATTTAAACAGTCAGAGTAAATTTACTTCTTTTAATATTTCTAGCAATGCCATTTTGCATGAACCCAGTAAGAGATATATTAAGCTTAAAGTTTGGCTCTTCCTGGGGACATCTCACTATATATTCCAGACCTCAGTCCTCAGGCCAGGCTAGTCTTTTCTAACCCCACAGGTCCTTATTCAGTTACTTCTTTTTGGATCATGATAGAGTTTGTTCCATGACCATGCTCTTAACTTTTCATGCTTATGATGTTTAGCTTATCCCCTTTCGATGCCAGGGTAGCTCACAGCTTGCCCTGGGTCCATCCATTCCCTTCATTGGGACTGTCTTTTTGGGGATATTAGGAAGTAAAGGAAACTGAGGTTTAAGTCAGGTAAATATGATGAATGCTTAGGAGTAAATATTATTTGGAGTCAATTAACTTCCATGTTATAATGCATAGCATCAACTGTCTTCCTGTTTCTATACAAAAAGGACATTGCTAAATACACCTGGCAAATGACAAAGGAAAGAGAAACACAATATAGGATTATTAGTGACTGGTGGAATTGGGTGTGCCTTGGGGGCACTGTTGTGGGAGTAACTCAATAAACCTAAGCTCCCTGTGGAAGGAGGAAAGACAATCCAATGTTATCCAACACCTATGGAGTGCCAGAGATTGAATCTGGGTCGACTGCGTGCAAGGCAAATGTCCCACCTGCTGTTCTCTATTCCTCTGCATCCCCACCTGGCGAGATTTTATGGCAACTCCCAATAACTGTTTCAGTAGTTGTTTCATGTATTAGCATGTAAGGTTTTCCTTATTTTGAATTATTTTCTTTGATTCCATTCTTAGAAAAGGGAAGCCTGGCTCACCGAGTTTGCACACTTTATATTCCACATCATTACCCAGAGTGATTCCCTGTCACCCATGTGTGAGGTGCATTTCTCTGTGCTGTTGAGAGCACTAGGCATGAAGACTTCAAATAGATCTTTCAGTACTTTAATCATCGTACAGAAGATAATTCATCATCATCTTTATCACTTTTTTTTCTGGTTACTAGGAAGACTGAGGATAGTCCTATGGACTTGTTTTATTAGGGTCTATACTCTTTTTTTTTTTTTTTTTGGGTCACACACGGCGATGCTCAGGGGTTACTCCTGGGTCATGCACTCAGGAATCACTCCTGGCGGTACTCGGGGGACCATATGGGATGCTGGGAATCGAACCTATGTTGGCCATGTTGGCTGCGTGCAAGGCAAAGGCCCTACCCGCTGTGCTATCACTCCAGCCCCAGGGTCTATACTCTTGATGAATTGTCTTTTCCTGGTTTTGCCCATTTATCTGGCAGCATTAACTTCCTTTCATATGGAATTGCATCTTTCTAGCATGTGAACATTTCCCTCTCACAACCTTTTACTGTGTGTGTGTGGGGAGGGGGCGGTTGAAGGCTGGCTTAGCGGGTGTCACAGTTATTTTTTCCACATCTGATCTAGTTTTCTGCACTGTGAACTTTCAGGGCAGTGCTTTGCACAGACCTGTGTTCTTGTGTGTCCTTGGTCTGGTGGATCAAAGAAGCTTGAGTTCCAGTTTGTGCAGATGAGGTTGTTCTGTCTGAGCCCAGTGATTTGAGAAACAGAAGGGTATTTTGGGGGGCTTTGTTTTTGGGCCACACCTGGAAAGTGCTCAGGGTTTACTCCTAGCTCTATGCTCAGGGATAACTCCTGGTAGGACTTGAAGGACCATTTGGGGCACTAGTGATCAAAATCAGGGTTGACCACTTGCCCCACCCTCTCTGTACTATGTCTCTGGTTCAGGCACAAGTTCTTTTTTTTTTTTCTTTAATTTTTATTAGTGAAACACCATGAGGTACAGTTGTAGACTTACAAATTTTTGTGCTTGGGTTTCGATTATACAATGATCAAATACCCATCCCTCCACCAGTGCCCATTTTCCATCACCATGGATCCCAGTATCCCTCCCACCCCCAACACCCCTATCCCACCCTGCCTCTGTGACAGGGCATTCCCTTTTGTTCTCTCTCTCCCTTTGGGTGTTGTGGTCTGCAAAAGAGGCACTGAGTGGCAATCATGTTCGGTCTATAGTCTACTTTCAACATGCGTCTCCCATCCTGGGAGGATCCTCCAAACACCCTTTATTTGGTGCTCCTTTCTTTATCTGAGCTGCCTTTTCCCCTAGCATGCCTGGCTGGCCTCTAAGCCATGGAATAATCCTTCTGGTACTAAATCTCGGCCACTCTTGGGTGTTAGTCTCCTATTTTGTTACTTTATGTCCCCCAGATGAATGCAATCTTTTTATGTCTGTCCTTCTCTTTCTGACTCATTTCACTTAGCATGATACTTTCCATGTAGTACCACCAGGCACAAGTTCTTTTATGCAGTAGTTCAGCAAACAGTTCTTGTAAAGGCGGCCTGTCCTCGGCCTGGGGCCAGACTTTCTGCAGGGACCGGGCAGTGGCCGAGAACACACACATCCGGGGTATCACGCTGGGGAGCAGTTCTGTATGGGGGTGCCTGAACTCTGATGGGGGAGTCCATGCACATCCCCCCGTGTTGAAACAGGGACCAACACTTTCCGTAACAAGCTAGACAGGAAGTATTTTAGGCTTGGCGAGACACACACTGCTGCTGTCACACTCTCTGTCTTGTGACTTTTTTCCCCTTTCCACATTGCTTTGAAAGTGTAAAAATAAGACCAGGGTGGGGGGATGGGGGAGGTACTGGTGGGTTAGAGGGCTGGAGCACATGCCCTGCAGGTGGGAGCCTGGGTTTGATCCCTAGCTCTGCACAGCCCTGAGCATTGCTGGGAGTGATGGCCAGGTGCAGGAACTCCCCAGCCTCCAAAAAAAAAAAAAAGTATAAAAATGATTCTACATTCTGCACTTGATCTTAGCCCAAAGACTAAGCAATGATGATTTTACGTTCTGGACAGAGAAACAATACAGGGGTCAAGGCATTTGCCTTGCTTCTGGCTGACCTGGGTTCAATCCCTGGCTCCCTTTATGGTCCCCTGAGCCCTACCAGGAAAGACCCCTGAGTTCAGAACCAGGAATGAGTCCTGAGCACCACCAACTGTGGCCCTCGAAGAAAACAAGACAAGATAAAGATCCCAGACTCATGGGTTGTGAGTAACTGCTGCAGGCCTGCTCCGGTCTGGGGGCTGCAATTGACCAAGCTGGGTGTCCGCTCTGAAGCCTCAAAGGTGGACTCCACCAGGCTCACCTTTCTTTCTGTGGGTGGGGAAATTGGATCCCCCTGGGTGGCCTCTGCATGGCAACCACCACGCAACCCCTGCCTGGTGACCCAGGGCATTGCCTACACTCAGTCCCTGAGGCCAGGGCCCCCTGTCTCCCAGATCCACACTGGACCTGGGGTCCAGTGCTGTCCCAGGAGATGCGGGCGCTGTGTTCTCAGAATGCAGGGTGCTGTGGGGTGGGGTGGGGTGGGGGAGGCAGTGTGATTAATTAGAGCTGGGCACCCTAAGGCTGTGAACACTGGTGCAGGCAGAGGCGCTGCCCTCATTGCATTGATTTTTGCAGCAGAGGCGACATCCTTTTCTTCCTGCAGATTCATGCGGGGGCAGGAGATACGGAGTCTAATTGTGTTCTCTCTCCCGAGGTCACAGGCCTCCCCACCCACGCACATCCTCGGCAGCTGGTGGGACCTGAAGCCGCTCATTCTCCTCCCAACACTTTCCTCCGGTCCAGGGCTTCGCTGGAATGGCCACGGGGTACCCCTGCCCATTCCTTATTGTGCAGAGGGAGGCAGGCCAGAGAGGCATCTCAGTGAACTTGGTCCTGGAGCTGTGTGTTTGCAAGGGCCCGTGACTTGGGCATCCACAGCCTCCAGCCCCATCTGGTAGGATGCTGCAGGGTGGTCATGCCTCCTGGGTACCACTGGCGCCTCAAAGCTCCCAGCTCTGGCTGCTGTTTCCTGTAAGGAACAGCCTGTGTATCTTACTCCTTCTGCTCAAAATTTCTTATTTATTTATTTCTTGGTTTTGGGGCCACACTCAGCTATGCTCAGGGGTTACTTCTGGCTCTGCATTCAGGAATTACTCCTGGCAGTGCTCAGAGAACTATATGGGATGCCAGGGATCGGAACGGGGTCAGCTGCATGCAAGGCAAATACCCTACACCCTGTACTATTGCTCCAGCCTTTCAAATTATTTATTTATTTATTTTTGCCTTTTGGAATTTCTTCTTTAAATTTTTAAAATTTTTTATTTTTTATTTTTTTGCCTTTTGGGTCACACCTGGCAATGCACAGGGGTTACTCCTGGCTCTGCTCTCAGGAATTACCCCTGGCGGTGCTCAGGGGACCATATGGGATGCTGGGAATCGAAACCCGGGTCGGCCGAGTGCAAGGCAAATGCCCTACCCGCTGTGCTATTGCTCCAGCCCCTAATTAATTTTTTAAATTGCAATTTTTATTGGTCTTAAGGCACAGCCTGTGATGCTCAGGGAACCAGTGACTGCACTCAGGAATCACTCCTGGTAGTGCTCGGGGACCATGTGGGATGCTGGATATTGAACCCTGGGTCGGCCGCATGCAAGGCAAGGGCCTTACCTGCCATCCTATCTCTGGCCCCTGAGTGGAACTTCTTGTCTCAGCAGGGTGGAGCAGAATTTACAAACAATGAGAAATGAATCAGCCTGTTAATCAGACGTTAGCCTGGGGGCTGAGGTTCTGGAGTTCAGCTTGTTTTTGTCTGTCCCTGACCATTTGTGCCCTGAAAGGGACTCCTTCTTTATGTCTCTCTGAACTTCATTTTACCTTTTCTTTAAAAAAAAATTTTTTTTTAAGGGCTGGAGCGACAGCACAGCGGGTAGGGCGTTCGCCTTACAAGCGGCCAACATGGCCGACCCGAGTTCGATTCCTCCGCCCCTCTCGGAGAGCCCGGCAAGCTACCGAGAGTATTGGATATGCCAGACACAGTAACAACAAAGTCTCCAATGAGACGTTACTGGGCCCGCTCGAGCAAATCGACGATCAACGGGAGGGCCTTTACCTTTACCTTTAACTAAGGTAGTTCACAATATTCGATCACATTCAGTATTCAAACACCAATCTCACCACCATTACACCTTCCCACCACCTTGGATGCTTGGATGCATTGTACCTGAGGATGCTGCCATCCCAAGCCCCAAGCCCTGTCCCAAAGCACAACAGAAATAATATATTTTGTATTGTTAGAGCGATAGCACAACAGTAGGGCGTTTGCCTTGCACGCAGCCAACATGGCCGACGCGAGTTCGATTCCTCCGCCCCTCTCGGAGAGCCCGGCAAGCTACCGAGAGTATTTGATATGCCAGACACAGTAACAACAAAGTCTCCAATGGAGACGTTACTGGGCCCGCTCGAGCAAATCGATGATCAATGGGAGGGCCTTTACCGAGTTTACTGAGTATTGTTTGTTATGAAAAGCTGCTGAAAATGCTACAAAAAAAGTATTCATAGAGGAAACCATGTGAAGATTGTTCTATTTTGGCAGGGTCCATTAAGACATTATTTAGGATATCAATAACATATTGTTAAAGGTTGAATGATGTGAGCTTTCATATATATATATATCACGATCATCCTGTTGTTCGTTGTTCGAGCAGGCCCCCAGTAACGTCTCCTTCATCCTAGTCCTGAGATTTTAAAAAGTGCCATATTCAAGGCTCTTTCGGGGTTAGGAGAATGAGACCAATCACTGTTACTGGTATTTGGCATATTGGGTATGCCACAGGGAGTTTGCCAGACTCTGCCATGTGGGCAGGTAACATTTGGTAGCCTGCCAGGTTGTCCAAAGTAAGAATGAGATAATAAGATGTCACTTCTGGGAGCTGGCTTTTATAATATCTGGGTCTTGGCCGTTGATGGGATTACATGGCGCTGGAGGGAGGGGTGTCAGTTGGTGGGTGTGACCACTGCCTACTGGAAGATGGAGGATCTGGGTGGAGTATACTCAGCCCTGATCCGAGCAGGCTTGGAGATCTCAGCCCCGGGACCCACATGCCTTTGTTCCTCTGTTGGTACCTTCATGAGTGTGGAAAGTGGTCTCAGCATGGTGGTGGCTGGTTCTGGAGGTCTTCTGCTGCTGGAGCTCTGCTCGGGGCGGGGAGGGAAACTCAACCTGCCCCCCTGCAAGGGGCCCCAGCGAGGACAGCCAGGCGCGGGGGCAGGAGACTCAAATATATATATATATATATATGAAAATATGTGTATAAAGGTAAAGGTAAAGGCCCTCCCGTTGATCGTCGATTTGCTCGAGCGGGCCCAGTAACGTCTCCATTGGAGACTTTGTTGTTACTGTGTCTGGCATATCGAATACTCTCGGTAGCTTGCCGGGTTCTCCGAGAGGGGCGGAGGAATCGAACTCGGGTCGGCCATGTTGGCCGCTTGTAAGGCGAACGCCCTACCCGCTGTGCTATCGCTCCAGCCCATGTATACATGTATAAAATATTTTATATGCATATATATACATATTTCCCTCTATGATTGGTTGCTTACTATTTGAACCCCATCAAATGTGGAGAATTCTCCAATTCTCTTGGAGAATGGGTGGTGAGTGTCTTATAATGTGTCACGCAGCTGCAAATGCGGCTGCATGATCCAGGAACACATTCAGTAGTGCATGAGGCTCAGCTGGGGCATGTGGGGCAGCCTTGAGCGTGGCAGCGGTTGGGTTGTGGAGGTTTTTCGGCTCCCTAGGCTGAGTCCCTTGGGGTGGGGAGGGCTCTCACCTACCCCCCTCTGGGGCACCCCAAGTGAAACAGCCTGGCATGGGGTTCGGTTGCATGGCTATGGCGGGCATCTTTATTTATTTTTTTTTTCAGGGACTCAGAGAAAGCCAACTGGGGTGTTCCTTGATGCACGTGCTGAGGAGGCTGACAGGGTTGCGGGTTGGCCCTGAGGACCCTCAGAGCACTTAGGGGGCTCTCCTGCCTCAGTAGTCTGTCTTGTGTCCTCGGCCCCATGCTCTCCCAACTCTCTCTTCTAGTACCTCAGACCCTCTCTCTCTTCTGGGCAGTGACACTCACTGCCTGGCAGAGGGACGGGGGGAGGGGGGGGCAGCTGCACACAAGTCCCTCCAGCCTTTCTCGACATTGTGGCCTGAGCGTCACTGGTTCCTCACAGTCACCCAAAGCTGCCAGCTTGTGCTGGCAACTCCCGGTTATGCCAGGAAGGCCCAGTCCCAGTGCCAGGCTTCGGTGGGAAAGAGACTTCTAGGAACTTGGGGAGGAGGAGCCCTTGAGATAAGGTCAGGGTTCAAGATCAGAGATCAGGAAATCAACCTCTGATTTCCTGGGTGGCTTCAGGCAAATCCCAGCTCCTCTCTGGGCCTCTAGCCCCCCCTTTCTGTGGTTCTGAGGAGGTCAGAAGGGACCTTTCTGCTAAAAATGGGAGGCCCTGCACCCAGGTCCTCAGAGACACAGTGTCCACAGATGAACTGTTTGTGGCAAAATGTCTAACAGTCAGTGAGTCACTTCTCCTGAGGCTCTTCTGGGAACAGGTGGCCAGAGAGGGAGGGTGGAGGCTCTGTGGGATTCCACCCAGCCGGATGGAAGGAGGAGATGGTCTTAGACCCTCCAGGGCTGCCACCTGGCCACACCTGCACTCCTGCATGAACCCCAGTGTGGGCAGATGAGCCTCAGCCCTTGGCATGCAGTCACGGGGGATGGTGGCCCCTGTCTCCAGGCATGCATGTGCCCATGAATCTGGCCCTGTGTGTGAGTGAGGGTGCCCGTGAGTGAGTCTGCCTGTGAGAGTGGGGGCCGTCACATGCTCTGGAGAACATGGGTAGTGTACCACACCACTTACAAACACGGGGAAGCCAACAGTTGTGCGTGGAGGAAAAGTGACTCATTTTACTCGGCTGTGTTTCGGGCAAACCAGGACGCAGTTTTTATGTTTCTGGCACCTGCGTATGGCTCCCTTGCCCTCCCCGCCCTGCCCCACTCACACACACATACATATGTGTGCACTGAGCTTCAGGACACGCCTGCCCACATCCCTTTCCTGTGTCCAGCACCCCCCCCCCGCCACACCCCCTCCCCGGCCCTTTCCAAGCAGTTAGGTGCTGCTCAGGCCGGGTCCTGAAGTCTGCGTCTCTAACAAGCCACAGGGACCACAGGAGCTGCTCGTGCCCGCTCCAAGAGGCGGCTTTAAGGAGAGGGTGCTGGTGCTGGAGTTGGAGCTGGCAGGGGCAGGCCTGCGGGGCAAGTGCAGCCCTAGTTTTGGCCAGTAGAATGATTTCTCAAGGAGCTCCTCCTAGAGCTACTGTGTCATTCTGGGATTTGAACCCGAGGCTTCTGTATGCAAAGCCCGCTGACCCATCTCTCCAGCTCCCCCCACTCCTCCTTTGGAGTTTCATTAGAGCTGGGAGGGGCCCCCTAATTTGCTGAGCTCAGTGTAGTGGGACCTTATTAGCAAATCGTTAGGGGTTTCAGGAGGGCAAAGGAAGCCCATCAGGCTAAGCACAGGGCTCTCCTTCGGTTTGGGAGCCACATCCGGCAGTGCTCAGGGGGTTCTTCCTGGCTCTGTGCTTGGAAGTTGCTCCTGGCCATGCTCAGTGGACCACACAGTACTGGGGATGAAGCCTGGGCCTCTTGCATACGAAGCCGCATTCAGCCCATCAGGCTCTCTCTGGGGCACAGCACGGGGCTCTTTCTATCCCGGGCACCCTGTGTAACCATAGAGGATGGTATAGAGCAACCGACCCTGATGGGAACACAGCCACACTCCTGTGTTGCTCCCCCATGCCCCACCCTGGGCCCCCCGCCCCCTTTGCTGCTTCTGTGGTTGCATTGGCCGGGGTTGTGCACGTCAGTGGGTGGCAGTTGCACCCTCAGCCACCATCTGCGCCGAGGTTTGCATTCTCCTTTAGCTGTGGGACCTGCAGGCGTGCTCAGCCGGGTCACGCGTTTCCTTGAGGCTCACAGGTTCCTTTTATTTTTTTTTTTTCTCTTTGGGTCACACCCGGTGATGCACAGGGTTACTCCTGGCTCATCATTCAGGACTTATTCCTGGCAGTGCTCGGGAGGCCATATGGGATGCTGGGAATCGAACCCTGGTCAGTCGTGTGCAAGGCAAACGGCCTACCTGCTGTGTTATCACACCAGCCCCAAGGCTCACAGGTTTCTGCGGTGGGGCTCACACATGTGCTTGCTGGAGATATGGGGAGGTGGGAGATATGAGAAAGAGGGTGACTCTGACATCTCTCCAGCTTTCTGGACCGTGGAGGACAGCAGGACCATAGGATTCAGGCTCCCCTGAATTAGGAGCCACGTGAGGCCTTTCTCTAGTACAGGGAACCCCCAAGTCCTTCCTTCCAGTAGTGGAGTGTCTGGATGTGATTGCACTTCTTCTTTTGTTTATTTTGTTTGTTCATTTTTGGTTTGGGACCCATAGGAGGCAGTGCTCCAGGTTTACTCTTACCTTTGTGCTCAGAAGTGATTTCACATAGGGCTGGAGGCCCATATGTGGTCCCAGGGATTGAACCTGGGTTGACTGCATGCAAGGCAAGTGCCCTACCTAGTATACTATTGCTTTGGCCCCAACACTTTTTTTTGTTGTTCCCCAGAATGTTCCCATGCATGCAAGTATTCTACAAAGGAGAACTAGAAACCATTTACCTAGAGAAAACCTGGCTCGATTCTTTGTGTGCAAAATAGAGTTAAAAACCATACGCTCCAGGAGAAATTTGTTGAACTTGCAATTTTCTTCAGCTTCCCATTAATATTCATATTGCCATTTGTTCACTTTTTTTTTAAACAAAAATATCTGCTCGAAAGTAGATAAGCAATTGCAAGCACATGGGGCTTGAAGGAGAATGGATTCAATAAAAAATTCAAAATCAGAAAAATCCTCTCCGTGAACTTAGTGCGATTTTTATTATTTGGAAATTAAAATATAACAGGCCCCTATTAAGGGGGACGGCCCCGAAGCCCTTGCAAAGCAGGAGCATGGGAGAACCATGTCCAATCACCGCATTTGCTCTGACTCTGGAAACAAGGGTCCCTGTTTCCCGGGGTCCTTGCTCGCTGCACATGCAAAGGAGTATTCTGGGGGCTGTGGAAAGCCACACCTGGTGGCACTCAGCATTTGGTGCCAGGGGCTGAAGCCAGGACTCGTGCATGCCAAGTGTGGTCTCCAGCCCTTTGAGAAATCTCCTTGGCCCTACAAGGCATTTTTATTAATCACAATAACTAGGTCTTCAGCCACCAAACTCTTTTTTTTTCTTTTATTTTGTTTGGGGAGGGAGGGTCATACCCGGCAATGCACAGGGGTTACTCCTGGCTCTGCACTCGGAAATCACTCCTGGTGGTGCTCAGGGGACCATATGGGATGCTGGGAATCAAACCCGGGTCGGCCGCGTGCAAGGCAAACGCCCTACCCGCTGTGCTATCTCTCCAGCCCCAGCCACCAAACTCTTTAGCTTGTTCTCTGAGAACGCCCTACTGCTCAGTCACCTCCCGTTGGCCACTTGGCCTTCTCTCCCTTCGGAATGTCTGCCTCATCACGCAGCACCTTGTATCTGGGTCCCCTGAATAAGGCAGCCTGTGGCATAGCTGTTTCCTTGCCCACAGTAAAACATTTTGGTGCTCCCAATCTACATAGGCTTGAGGGATGCTATGGTTCAAATAGCAAAACTACTGTCTGCAGCAGTGGGTAGAGATGGAGACTGAGTTATATCTGGTGGTATGAGATGGGGGGAGTGCTGCTACACCAGGTTTGTGCTTGGAGTCGCTCTCAGTGGCCCTCAGTGGTGGTACTAGAACCTGGGTTTCCTTTTTGCAAAGTATACACTCAGGCCCATTGAACTCTTCAGCCCCAAATCCTCGATTTGTTTTTGTTTTATTGTTTGTTTTAATTATGCAGCCACTCCCAGCTTCATTCAGAGCTTTCTCCTGGCTCTGTGCTCTGGGACCACTCCTGGTGGGGTTCAGGGAACCATATGTAGTTCCAGGGATGGAACCCAGGTCTGTTGTGAGCAAGGCAAGCATTTTACCCTCTGTACTATCTCTCCAGGCAGCCAGTCTCCACGCAGCCTCTTACCATCCTTTCTTCTCTTTTTTTTAAGTTATTACTGGACCCCTGATACTTTAATAGGAATCACCCAGGGAGCTATTCAAATGCAGATTCTGACACCAAAGTCTGGAACTGGACTGCAGATTCTGCACTTCTAACTGTTCAGTCTTGCTCGTGGACTAGCCGGCTGTTTGAGTCCAGAGCTGTTGGAACACTTACCTGGAGGCAGGGAGCATGTGGAAATCGTTCCTGTTTCCGAAAAGCTGGGCACACCATAGTTGCCCAGTGTACGCAGATGGTGGGCTGAGTAATAGGCGATTCATACACAAGATGCCAGGAAGCGCTGGCGAAGAAAGCCCGCCCCTGTTGATTATGCATACCTTCAATTTATTTTCCCTGGAACCTGATATGTTCCGAAACACCTATTAGCATTCCGTGGAAATAGACGCGGAGAAACCCACTTTGGCAGACCTGGATTTAGAACGTGCCTTCCCTGCCCCCCCTGAACAGGGATGAGCCCAACTCCACATGGGAGTCTCCAATCCAAGATTCTATTTGGGTGTCTGCATTAGCAATTAAGAGAAATTGTTTCAGCCAGACTCCGTGTACCCCGGAGGGCCTGCACATGCCTGCAGGGGGCGAATTTGAATACATTAAAATCCAGGAGCTGGGGGTGCTAGCGCACTAGTTCATTTCCCTTCCCCCCCACCCCCCTTCACCCTGGCAGTACCCACCAAGGCCTCTGACCCCCTCGGGCACCAGGAACCACGGGCTGTTATTTGCCAATTAGAATCTTCCTGTGGATTTGTTCCACTGCCTTTGTTCCCAGGCAGGCAAGGAGGAAGCAAGTACTGTCAGGAAACTGGAGGAGTTTGAAGCTGGCGGGTGAGGCTGAACTCCCCTCAGGGACAATGTTGGCTAGGAGAAGGCCTTGAGCTCTTTCCTGCGAAGAGGGCCTCCGGCTCTGGGCGGGGCTGTCTGTACCAGCTCCATGAACGGGGCTCTGGACTCAGGCCTCTGAGCGCCTTCTCAGGGAGGCAGACCCTGCTGTCGGCTTAGGAACCTGGAGGGTGGAGGGGAGTGGGGTGTTCAGCAACCCCCCAGGAAGCTGGATTTGTACCATCGATGAGGGGCTGCAATCTTTGCCCTTGAACCTGGGCACTTAGGCCTTTGTCCTCACGTTGGGTCTGGGAATCCACTTTGGGCCAACAGGGGTTCCGGGGTGTGGTGGGGGTGGGGAAAATACCCCTTGATGTTCTATTAGGTCATGATAACAGCCAAGGCAGAGCTATGGACCCAACAAGATAAAAGCAGAAAGTCTTTTTAAAGAAGTACTGGGACATTCTTTTGAAAGCCACGCTTTTTTTTTTTTTAACGATTCAATGAAAAGAGAATTAATGAGGAAACACTGTAGGAGAAATGGAAAATGTAATCACAGAATTAAAACTCACCATTAATCCCTTGGTGAGATTAAAGAACAGAATTGGTACCGTAAAATCTCAAATCAGAGCAGCAGAGGTCAAGGTGGATAAAACTGAAACATGCAGGGAGGAAGATGAAGAACTTTAAATGACAGAAGGATGGTTTGTCCGGATGGCGGGAAGGCGGTCCAGCAGTGCCTGGGGGCCGCGGGGTGGCTTCTGAGAGCGCGGTCAGCCCTGCAGATCAGAGCACAGGGTGCAAATTCCGAGTCTGCAGCTCGAGGAGATCAATACGAGCCAGGAAGAAATCGCTGAAAATGGATCAGTGCCCAGACACCTCGCAAAAAACGTTTGAAGACTTGGGACTTTCAAAAAGTCCTACCGGAACATTCTATAAAGAGGAAACCTACAAAGAAAGAAGGAATGGGACTGGCTTCCAGAGCTTGTTGCCCAACTCTGATTTAACAGAGAACATCGCCAGGGGCTTCAGAGGAAGAAGAAAGATTGTGGTTCAAGAGCGATGGCCCTACTGTGACACAGGAACTGTTGGAAGCTTCCAGAAAGGTTTTCTCTCAGAGACGTGACTGTCTGGATTCTAGACTTTTCTCCATCGATTTGGGTTGGGGTGGGGGTGGGGGGTGCACCACTCACTCACTGAGCTATGACTAGTTTTACTTTTATTATTTGGGAGCGAGATTTGTGTCACATCTGGCAATGCTCAGGAGCAATTCTTAACACTGTTGTCAGGAATAACCCCTGACAGTGTTTGGGGGACCCTGTGCGGTGCCAGGAGTCCCAGGAGGACTTCCTGGTACAAGCTTATCCCCTTTACTATTCTTCTGGCCTCCAATGTCTGCGTTATTTCACGATTGTGAAGTTGGCTGAATCAGGAAATGCATTTAGTGCACCTTGTCCCGTGGCAGAGCCAAAGAAAGATGTTGGCAGTCGCTTGGGAAGTTGTTCACACAGAATATTTGGAGTTCACTGCCCGGGTGTCAAACAGAAGCCCAGGGGGCAAAGGCTGTTGTTGGTGCTACTTTGACAGACTTGTCTGCCACCAAGGAACCACCTGAGGTGGGTGGCTGACATGTGGGCCTCAGGTGGCAATAAAGCTCTGTGGCATCTTCCTGCGGCAGCTGAGAAAGTTTGACCATGAGGAACGCTTTATTAATCAAGGAGCAACTTGAAGGTCAAGGGACACTCTTGGACTTGCAAAAGCTTCAGCTTCTGCTCACAGTTCCCGGGTGGTGGGGAGGGGGAGTGTGTTCTCTGGAGATCCAGGAAGGAAAATAATCTGAACACGGGAGCAGCAGGATTTTAGTGAAAACAGATTCGGGTGCTCAGCACACTCAGGAAAAAGCTGCATGGGACTTCCAAGCCTCTCAGAGCCCCCCCAAAAGTCTTGCAGGTTCTTTTTTCTTTTTTCCCAAGTTATTGATATTTGTTTTATTTATTTATTTATTTAAAATTTTTAATGAATCACTGTGAGGTGCAGTTACAGACTTATAAACTTTTATGACTGAGTTCCACTCGAACAATGTTCAAGTACCCAGCCCTCCACCAGTGCCCATTCTCCACCACCAATGTTCCCAGTACCCGTTCCCCACCCCAACCCCTCCCCATCCCCTGCCTCTGTGGCAGTCACATTCCCTCTTACTCTCTCTCTCCTTTGGGGTGTTATGGTTTGCAATACAGGTATCAAGCGGCCATCATGTTTGGTCCATAGTCTACTTTCAGCATGCATCTACTACCCTGAGTGAGCCCTCCAACCATCATTTACTTTATGCTCCTTTCTCCATCCCAGCTAGCAGGTTGATTCTTCAAGAGGCACACGACCCAAATATTACAATATCGCAATGCCTTCAACGTTTCACTTGTGTACAGGAGCATTCATTTTGATTGTATAATTCAATAGGCTTAGGGGCTGGAGAGGGAATACAGAGGTTCAGACTCTGACCTTGCAGGCAGTTGACTCCAGTTCAAATCCTGGCAGTGAATATGGTCCTAGGGGACACTCCTGAGCACAGAGCAAGTAAAAAATAAATAAATAAAAAAGATACAAGACTTTTCCATCACTCCAGAAACTTTCCTGCGCTTCCTTACATCCAAGCACAACCCTCTTCCCAGTCGGCCTTGGCTCTGTATCGTCCTCGTCTACCATTCCACCAGCAAATTCAAGTTTTCTCCCCAGACACCTGGTTTTTTTTTAATTTTTCTTTTTGAGTCACATTTAATGATGCTTAGGGGTTACTCCTGGCTCTGCACTCAGGAATTACTTCTGGCGGATGCTGGCTTAGAGGACCATATGGGATGCTGGGGATTGAACACGGGTTAGCCGCATGCAAGGCAAACACCCTACCCTCTGTACTATTGCTCCAGCCCACCCCGATGCCTGATTGGTCCTCGAACTCATTGGGTCTGTGGGTTGGGTTTGGGTCCCCTCCCTGGGCTGTGGTAGGGGAACTTCCTCCAGGCAGGTGGTGAGTACAGCAGGAGGTCTTGCAGTGGCTTGACCTCTCTGGGGATTTCTGTCCTATCTTTCCCCAGGTCTAGGATCTGTGACAGGTCACTCCTTGTGTGAGGTGGTTAGTGGCTGAGGTGGGAGACTGGTTCTGGCAGCAGAGATTCCTCTGAGAGCAGATGTGGCCCTACTTTATCCCTCATTGCTTTTTTACTGCTTTCCTGTAGGGTAACACTGTTTTGTCCTTCCTCAGGTAGCTTAGGTTTATCGGGTCACACCCATCTAAGGACACTGAACTTGTATTGTAAGCAATATCCTTTCTGTATGGACACAGGAAGACAGTTAATATTATGCTTTGTAACTTGGGAGTTGATTGACTCCGAATAATATTTACTCCTGGGCATCTGATTTCTTGACTCAGTTGCCTTTAGTTCCTAGCACCCCCAGAGCAGGGTCCCAACGAGGGACTGAATGGACCCAGGGCAAGCTGTGAGCTACCCTGGCATCGAAATGGGCCAGGCCAAAGCACCACGATACTCAACTATAAGTTGAGGGCATGATCATGGACAAATGCTGTCATGATCTAAAAGTAAGTAACGACGAGACTAGGACCCTGCTGGAGCTAGGAAGATTAACCTGGCCTGAGGACTGCAGAATGTATAGTGAGATGTTCTCAGGAAGAACCAAACTAAGTTTCTATCTCTTACTGCGCTCATACAGAATGACATTGCTAGAAATACTAGAAGTAGATTTATTACAACTATTTAAGTAGATTCAGGCAGCCAATAGAGGATAAGGAGCAGAAAACCACCAGTGCAAACCACTCCTACAGAGACTATGGCAAGCTTCCAACGACTGAAATTATAGCCATAAATCTCCATTTCATCTTCTTGACCCTGGTTGATAGTCTTCCTTTCTTCTTTGTCCATATCTACAATGATGTGAAAGGTCTTATGCTTCAGAGCAGTTGAAGATAACTCCGATGTCCAGACAACCGAGCTCCGAGGATGTTCCCGTCGGGATCGCGCTCCCCGCTGCTCCCCGTAGATTACTTAAAGGAAGAACACACCCTTGTTGGGATCCCACCCTTGAGCAGATCTCCTAGTAATCTGGAGTAATCTCTTTAGATGAGATTTTATCCTTGAGTTAATCTCCTGGAGGAGTGGTCTTACCTCTCTTTGTTGATCTGTCAATATTCAACCCACCTTTATGTCACTGCCTTACGTGATTGCTATATAAACTAAGACTGTAAACTCCGGGAGGAGAGAGTCAGAGCGAGAGGGGCTCAAGCTTGAGAGAAAGAACAGCCGTCCTGATCCAGGCCACACACAGGGCTCAAGAGCACCGAACGCAGGTGGTGAAAAAGAGCCATCCAGTGAGCCTGTGAACACACAACCTTTGGCGTGATAAGATTTTACAGTTTGCCCAGGGAGGCCAGAGTGAGCACTGGCACACACTCTGTAGTTGCCCCCCGCCCCCCGCCCCCCAGGGAAGATGTTCAACTTCTGCCCACAGGGACAGACTAAGTTTTCACTCTAGATCCTGTCACCTTCTCAAGAAACAAACACATATTCAGACACCCTAGGAGAATAACAATGCCTTTTGTTTTAGTATAATTTAATGATCTTATTATGGCTTTGGGGGATGGAACCCAGGACCTCACACATGCAAGCAGGCACTCTACCTGATAGGCAGTCCAATAATTCACTCTGAAATACTTTCAAACTCAGGGGCTGGAGCAAGAGTGCCGCAGAGAGGGTGCTTGCTTTGTACGCAGCCAACCTGGGTTGGATCCCCAGCATTTCATATGGTCCCCTGAGCCCCAGCAGGAGTGATCCCTGAGCGCAGAGCCAGGCGTAACCCTGAGCACGGCCGGGTGTGGCCCCCAAATGAAAATAAAAAAACTAAAAAAAGAAATACTTTCAAGTCAGTGAAAAGCTGCAGGACTGTTTATGCAGAGAACTTTCACTGTTGGCAACTGTCCCGGCCTTCTGGCTTCTCCTTCACCACCCCCTTCATTTCTCCAGGCCAGGCTGCAGGTTATATCATGTCACTTTAGTTTCCTTCACAGTGGAGCTTTTCCTGGTCTTTCCTGCTCATTCACATCCTCCAGGTTTTAAAAGGGCACAGGCCTTTTATTCTGGGATGGCTTTCCTTTTTTAAAAAAAAAATTAATTATTATTTTTTAAAATCATGTAGGAGTACTGCTATTTGTTGGGATGGCTTTTCTGTCTCTGTTTATTGAGGTTTCCTTGTACCCATGATTTCTTGGAAGGAATGACACTAGGATGACTTCTTGTGACTGGGGAATGTGGCTTCATGGTGGAGCATTTGATTTGCACGTGTGAGGTTCTGGGTTTGATTTCTGACATCGAAACACCAAACCAGAAACACACAACTTTTTCAGTGCCCTGTATTGGGGAACCTATAATGTCAGTGAATGATGCAAAAAACCACAATCACAAATCATCCTGTTATTCGTCGATTGCCTCGAGCAGGCCCCAGTAACGTCTCCTTCATCCTAGCCCTGAGATTATATTCAAGGCTCTTTAGGAGAATGAGACCCATCATTGTTACTGGTATTTGGCATATTGGGTACGCCACGGGGAGTTTTGCCAGACCTTGCCGTGTGGACAGGTTACATTCGGTAGCCTGCCAGTTTGTCCAAAGTAGGAATGAGATAATAAGATGTCATAATAAAATGTCGCGTGGCTGCGAATGCGGCCGCGCGGTTCCGGGAGCTAGTTTTTATAGTCTCTGAGTCTTGGCCGTTGATGGGATTACACGGCACCAGGGGGCCAGTTGGTGGGTGTGACCCCCGCCTACTGGAATTTGGAGGATCTGGGTGGAGGATGCTCGGCCCAAATCCGAGTAGGCTTGGAGATCTCGGCCCCGGAACCTGCGTGACTTTGTCCCTCTGCCAGTACCTTCATGTGTGCGGAGAGTGGTCTCAGCATGGTGGTGGCTGGTCCTGGAGGTCTTTGGCTGCCGGAGCCCTGGTCGGGACGGGGAGGAAAGCTCAACCCGCTCCCCTCCAAGGGGCCCCAGCGAGGACAGACAGGCGCGGGGGCAGGAGACAACTTTTTCAGTGCCCTGTATTGGGGAACCTATAATGTCAGTGAACGATGCATCACTGTGAATTCTGTTGTTTTGTTTCTGGGCCACACCCGGTGGTGCTCAGGGTTTACTTCTGGCTCTGCATTCAGGGATCACTCCTGGCAGGCTCAGGAGACCATCTGGGATGTCAGGGATAGAATCCAAACTGGGTCATCCGCATGCAAGGCAACAACCTTACCCACTATACTATCTAACTTGCAGATTTCTTCCTTTTAAATTTTTTTCTATTTCAAAAAGTACTGAAGGAGGCTGGGCATGCCACTCAGTGGTGCAGCACTTGTCTTGCCTGTGTGACCTCCAGAACTGAAAAAACAACAGCAGATGAGACAAAAGCAATGAGAAGGCTCTGGAGATGGTTCAAAGGCTGCGTGGGCTAGGACCTTGGGTTTTCTCCCCAGCCCCTCAGAGTCCCCGATCATAGCCGGAAGTGTAATTACCACCCGAAGCCCATTTATGAAGATGTGGAGGCACCTTACTAAATGCCTCCACATCTACTCTAGCCCTGAGCTAGGTCACATTATTATGCAATTATTCCCATTTGCAGAGGAGGATGCTGTCTCTGATGGAGGCTTTGGAATCTGACACATTCATTAGATGCCATCTACTTCTTCAGGCTTTCTGAGCAATTTTTAAAACAAAAGGTTCTAGTTATTATAAAAAACAAAAACAAAAACCAGTGAACACCCAACACATACAAAAGGTATTAGCCAAGAAAGAGCAGAAGAGATCCGGATTGCCCCTGCTGTGTACACAATTCTGTTAGTGGCAACTCGGATCCAGAGGTTCCATTTGATGTGTTAGTAGCTAATACACCTTAAACTAGGCATCCATTTAAAAATTGGGTCAAAAGCACTTATTTAAAGCAACCAAAACTGTCAAAAAATAAACTTTGCTACACCTCATTATTTCTACCCATGGGAGGTCAGGTTATGAAAAGAGAAGGAAAGGTAATGACTAAAGTCATCAAGCCAGCCAGCCAAAGCCATCTGGAAATTTGCCAGGGCAGGGACTCAGCCCAAAGAGACACAGAGCACTTCTGGGAAAAGAGAAAAAAAAAAGAAGGAAAAAAAATCCCCGCACCCACGTTATTAAAATATAAGAATTGATGGAACAATTTTGATGCTGGTCAAAAATTATGAGTCTGAAATATTTTCAAATAGCCTTGAGCGAGAGACCATAATTTCCTCATGTATTAATTATAAATTAAGCACTGTCTATCAGTCTCTGTTTCAATGCTTGATGAGTATTTTTATCTAAGCTCATTTTTATTCTCCCTTGGGTGAAAAATGGTGGGTTTACAGATATTTTACTAGGGCCCATTTATTACGGGCAATTGGCGATGGCCATAAATTTTATAGCTCAGAGACAATGAATGAGGAGGGAATGGAGAAAGAAGGGGATTGGGGTTGAGAAATAAATGCATGGGATATGCTTTGATGCAGCTGAAAAGACCTGGGAAAGGGCCCCCATTGAAACGGCCTTTGAATGAGAGAAGCCACATCACCAAGACTGTCACATTATGGTGCTTAGCATAGCTCATTCTAGCGCCATAGACACAACACACAGGGGTTGAGTTCTGAAAACTCCCAAGGCCATGGTCTGGAGTTCTGAGATGTGGGACCAGGTGCTGAAGCAAGCTACTGAGACGTGGGAGACCCAGGCCCCAGCCCTGTCTGCAGGCTCAGCCAAAAAATTGTCATTCTCCACTCATCACACAGTCAGTCGATCCACTTGAGCAACAACTTTGGTTTTATTTTTCTGTTTGATGTGTGTGCACACGTGTGTAATGAGCGGTGCTGAACATAACTTTAACAAAACCTTCAAAAGGCACTTGGCTAGCAGGGGCGGGAGTGCGTACTGAGAACAGGTGACTGGTGACAATTGTTTATGTTGTCTTCTTCTACCTCCATGAATACCAGTGTTGTGTTGAACAACAGATTCCAGATGTCATAGCCTACCTGCCTGAGTCTATTATTTTGTTTTAAAGCATGTAGTAAAACTAGCTGATTCTCTTTGTTCTATGTCATAGAAACCTTGATTTTACCCGAGCACAGAGTGGCCCTAGAGACTCCATATCCCAGACTTACTTGCAGCTAGTTTCATGGGTCTGATAAGTTTTTGCTCAGTGGGCTGTAAGTGAGGTGTGGGATTTGGAGGCTGTGATCTTAGACAAGAGCTGTCTTCTCCCACCCCTTGATTGGAGGAGACACGTGGTGAGGCGTCTGAATGAGGTGGACAAGAGAACCCCGTCGTGGTGGACCAATAAGAACGTGGACATCTGGTATTTCATAGAGAAATGCTTTATCTGCCCTGATTTCTATATCCCAGAGAAATGAACTCTTCTGTGGAAACCACCATTGGTCAGATTTCTGAAGTTTGTTTCTGGACCTGTCCCAAAATAGGTCAGTCAGAGCTTTGCACTGGTTGTTTCCAAGGCCATCTCTGTCTCACTGTCCTCTCTCCGGCGTCTCTTCAGTTCCTCACGATGACGCGAAACTCTTTGAGGTCCTGGCACTGAATAAGTGCATGTGAATTTTTATGGATGAGTGAAAGTTCTATGATGCCAACCAGCCCGTGATGGTAGTTGTAGTAGTTATGTCTGAGGGGGTGTGGAGAAGTCACCCTAGTTGGAATGTCTGTCTGGTAATTCGTGTGTGGCTGCTTATAACCCCACTAAGGTTAGTGGCTTCAATCAGTGCTTGGTGCTCTCCACGTGATAAGGATCTGAGGCGAGTGGTTTCTGAATTGGGTTTGCTGGTTTGGTGGTGTCAGGCCTAAGTTTCTGTCACTCACTTGGCCTTTTCTTCTGGTCACAATACGGCAGCCAAACTTTGACTATCATGCCAGTGTTTCAGAGAGGAAGATCAAAATGGTGGAAGGGCAGGGCTGTCAAGTCTGTTCCCTGCTAGAGAGCTCAGGCCTCTCCTGAGTTTTGCAGTCCCCATGGCAAGAATACTGAGAAAGTCCGATCTATTGCATGCCAAGAAGTTTGGAAGTTGTAATAGTCAACACACTATTAAATAACATATTCTTTTCCTTGCCTTGACAAATGTATCTTCAAAAATGACAAAATCAAAAATATACGTCAAGCCATAATTTTTATAAGACTGAAAATCAACAATGCACTAAAGACAACTGAATTTAATTATGGCTGAATGTATCTTGATATTCTGTTGATGAGCCGGCAAAGTCTATTGAATGAATAATAAAATCATGGTATACATAATTCATCAGTGATTATATATTTGATTCCTAAAATTTATTTTCTTCTTTCCATCACAGCAAAGTTTAATGATTATGTGATTATAAAGATTTTCATGAATTTGCTCTCTATAGCAATGATCTACAGCAGGGGTCAGCAAACTGACCTGTAGGTATAGTGCCTGGTTTTGTAAGTAAGGTTGGTCTTATTTGTTTATTTATTATTTAAATTTTTTATTGAATCACTATGAGATACAGTTACAAAGCTCTCATGTTTGAGTTTCAGTCATACAATGATCTATCACCCGTTCCTTCACCAGTGCACATTTTCCACCACCAATGTCCCTACTTACTTAATGTCCCTAGTATCCCTCTGGCCCTACCCCCTCATCCTATCCTTCCCCCTGCCTCTATGGCAGACAATTTCAATAAGGTTAAATTTAGTTTTTGTTTTGGGGCCCATACCCTGTGCTGCTTGGAGGCTACTCCTGGCTCAGCTCCTGCTCTAAATTAGGTTAGAATGCACACAGTTACGCCCACTCACTCTTGAACACACTGTCTATGGCTGCTTCCTTGTTCCAGAATCAGGGAGGAGCGATGACCCTGTATGGCCACCACATCATCTCTGAGTACCCTGGGCCATACTGCTACCCTCTCTGACCTTGACCTTTTCCTCGAGTCCCTTTCCTCTCTCCCAGATGTAAGTCCCTGCATTCTTGCTCTCAATGTGAGCAGAGTGCCTCCATCTCTCTGGGCCTCTCCTAGCCAGGGTGAAATGCCCTGGACAGAGACCAGGAGTTGGAAGACTCAGTAACTCCTCAGGACTACCCAAAAACCATGCACCCCAGGAGCATGCCATTCACCACAGATCCAGTAGTCATTCCAGATGTAACAGGTTTGAGTAGGGCTGGGCTCAACAACTGTGACTGTTGCTCTGTTGCCTATACCCTGGTGACAGGGGAGGATCCTGTCACACATGGGTTAGAGACTTTGACAAACTTTATTTTTGTTTTTGGGTCACACCCAGTTGTACTCAGGGCTTGCTTATGGCTCTGCATTTAGGAATCACTCCTGGAGGGGTTCTGGGGACCATATGTGATATTGGGGATAGAGCCTAGGTCAGTCGTGTGCAAGGCAAGCATCCTACCCACTATATTATTTCTCTGGCCCCTTGGGTTAGAGATTTTTGTCCTCTAAAACTCTCAGAAGGGTTTGCTGCATTTGAATAGACAGGGATCAGCATCTTTCTGTGGAAGAAACCGATCCTAGCCCCATCTAGCCCCATCTACACTCACCCACATTCCTTTATATTGACCCAGTCTCATCCACACTCATCCACATGTATTCACACTCATCCACACTCATTCACACTCATACACACTCATTTACACTCATCAAGTCTTCTCAAGACTGATCCAGCCCCATCTAGCCCTATCTGGTTCCATCCAGGTTCATTCCAGGGATTCTGTGGGCACCTCAGAGAGTCTCTCTCTCCTTTTGGGTCCTGTTCATTTTATTTTAATTTTGTTTATTTTTGCTTTTTGGGTCACACCCAGCAATACCCCTGCACTCAGGAATTACTCCTGGCAGTGCTCAGGGGGACAATATAGGATGCCGGGGATCGAACCCAGCTCAGCCACCTGCAAGGCAAACACCCTATACACTGTACCATCTCTATGGCCCCTGGGTCCTGCTCATTTTAAAGAAAATGTAATATAATAGATTGACTGTATCAGGGAAAAGGGAGCTAATCTACATGATCTATTTCTGGGGACATGTGGGGAAGTAATCAGTTCTTTTTGAGGTGTGTGTGGACCGCACTCATCCCTGCCCACACACACACCAATGGGTATTAGTGCTCAGGGACTACTCTCAGCGCTGTGCTCAGGGATCACTTTCTACAGTGCTGGGACAGAACTGGCTTCTTTAGTATGCAAGGCAAGGCAAGTACTTACCCTCACATCTCTTCTCATTCTGGCTGTGCCGGCTGAGGCGGGGTGGGGTCCACACAGCTGACTGTGTTCAGGCTCCACACTCAAGAATCACTCCTGCTCAGGGGACCTATGAGGTTCTGGGGATTGAACCTGGGTTGGCACCTTACCTGCTATACTGTCCCTCTGGCTCCAAGAGTATTATTTTTGAAAAGAAAGAATGTGCATGCTATAATCGTCAAAATATTTATTAAAAAAAAAATAAGGGACCACATTTGAGTGTGAAGGATAAACCTATACCTGCATGGGAACTGCCTTTAGCCCTGAGCTTCCTGGTGGCCAAGGCAAAGAGAAACTCCAATAACCCACAGACAAAGTGTTGATGGAGAGAAATAGATGCTCTGAAAAAAACATTTTTGATCAAATATGGAACATTCTGTAAAAAGACAATGCTCAGCCCCGATCCGAGTAGGCTTGGAGATCTCAGCCCCGGGACCCGCTGGCCTTTGTTCCTCTGCCAGTACCTTCAGGTGTGCGGAGAGTGGTCTCAGCATGGTGGTGGCTGGTCCTGGAGGTCTTCAGTCCTTCAGTCTCCTGCCCCCGTGCCTGGCTGTCCTCACCGGGGCCCCTTGGAGGGGAGCGGGTTGAGCTTTCCTCCCCTCCCCGACCAGGGCTCCGGCAGCCGAAGACCTCCAGGACCACGCGACATCTTATTATAACATCTTATTATCTCATTCCTACTTTGGACAAACTGGCAGGCTACCGAATGTACCCTGCCCACGCGGCAGAGTCTGGCAAACTCCCCGTGGCGTACCCAATATGCCAAATACAGTAACAACGATGGGTCTCATTCTCCTAAAGAGCCTTGAATATAGCACTTTCTTAAAAATCTCAGGGCTAGGATGAAGGAGACGTTACTGGGGCCTGCTCGAGGCAATCGATGAATAACAGGATGGTCGTGATTCGTGTAAAAAGACATCATGACTGCTGACTTCTACACCAGAAACTGGAATGCTCTGTTGTTGAGTGGTGGTGAGGGTTGGGCCACACCCACTTGGAACTCCTGGTTCAGGGATCACTCCTGGCAGTGCTGAGGGATCATATGCAGTGCCAAGTACCAAGTACCAAGTACCAAACTGTGCCAAGTACCAAACTGTGGCTGTCTGCATATGAGGCAAGTACCTCAGCCCCTGTGTTCTCCCTCAGATCCCTGGGATGTTTTCTCATAACTCCTTCTCAGAGATTTCCACTTGCACATTACAGTTCAGGGGGTGAAGGCTTTTGCAGACCTGCCCCCTTTTGCTCATTCATTCAGAATTGGGAATTTGACTGAGAGAAGCAAGGTCATCTCCAGATCAAAGCCTCTTGGACCATGACTTGGGGTGGGGACGAGGGGGTGCTGCTCTCTCTGTCCCGGAACATTCCTGCTAGGGGAGAGTTCTCCTCCTTAATGAACACAGTGGAGGCGAGCCAAGAGCTGGGCGCCTGCATCGACAGTGAACACATCAAACAAAATGGCGCCCAGCAGCCAGCCCCCTCAGCCGAGAGAGGCTTGCCAAATTGGATTAGCAGGCCAGATGTCTGTTTGCATGCCCGGGAGATGGACGAGGCACTTACTCAAAGGTCCACAGGCAGGGATTTTTCGAGGACTTAATCAGCCCTTCATTTCCCTCCTCCTGGGAGCAGGGAAGACTCAGTACCACCCACCGGGAGAAATTACTGATCCCTGCAGGATCTCTCTGGCCTTTCCACTGCAGAACAAGCATGAATGGCAGCAAGATCCTGAGGAAGGGGGTGTTGCAAAGTCCCAGACTCGGGCAGTGAAATGTGGGGAAGCGTCAGGGCAGGAGACCAGCTGTGAGCCTGCCTCTCTCTCACCTGTCGCTAGGTGGCCAGTCCACCCCCTCTCTGGCCCCATGAGTCTCTTCAGGGTCTCCCTGCTTGAGCTGTGGAGAACATTGTTCTTGGGGGTTGCTGAGGGGGTGTCCGGCCCCAGGACACTGGCTAGATGCAGGACTGTGCCCTCAATGCCCTGGTTCAGCCTCTTGCTCTGAGTGGAAAACTCGGTGGATCATCAAGTTGCCTTCCCTCTCTCTTTTCACCCTGACATACAGGTTTCAGAGCCAGTGCACCCTAAGAGGCCACTATGGACCTCTACAGAGGCCCAGGAGCACCCTTCTCTCTAGCATTGCTCTGGAGGTGAGATGCTGGCTTGCCTGCCCACTTCTCTGGCCTGAGAATGCCCTCCTTCCTGAAGGGCCCTTTCCTGGAAGGAGACACTGGCCAGGAGAGGACCCCACGGAAGCCTTGTGATAGTTTCAGGTGACACTGACCTTAGGTGACCCTGGCTCTTTGCACAGTTAGGGAGATGGGGGTCCAGGCACTGAAGGGCAGTGGGGTCCAGACAGGAAGGGCCGTGGGATCCAGACAGGAAGGGCAGTGGAGTCCAGACAGGAAGGGCAGTGGGGTCCAGACAGGAAGGGCAGTGGGAGCCAGGCAGGAAGACTATTCCCAGGAGCTCAAGAGCATGGCAGAAGAAGCTGTTCCTCGCCAATGTTCTCCATCGCTCCTCACCGTAGCTGTCTTTTGGAGCCTTTCTCTGGAATGTTATAGGACATACTGGTGCCCTGTGGGGACATCACAGAACAACTGACTGGGAATCTTCTCTCCTGAGGTGCTGTCTTGGTCACAGGGAGGTTTGTTCAGCCAGGTTCTGTGGGTGCTGGGAGAGCAGCCCTGGAGTCTTCCTTCCAGCAGAGTGTCCTAGAGTTAGAGCAAACGCCCTACTCTCCATAGCCATGTGCGTGGGGACCCAATTTCCAAACCTGATCACCTGACCTCATCCCTGACTCTATCCCCTGACCTTTTTCCCTAAACCTGATTCCCTGATCCAATATGACCTGATCCTCTGATGTGATCACCTAACCTAATCCCCTGACCTGATCCCCGACATGATCCCTGACCTGATTCCCTGACCTGATCCCCCGACATGATCCCTGACTTGATCCCCTGTCCTAATCCCCTGACCTGATCCCCTGACCTGATCCCTTGACTAATCCCCTGACCTAATCCCCTCTCCTAATCTCCTGATTTGATCCCCCAACCTAACTCCTCAACCTAACCCCTTGACCCGGTTTCGACCCATTCTGGGCTCCTCTACCTGAGCAGAGCCTGGGGGTCCCAGCCGCCCAAAGGAGGCATGCGAGTGCCTTTCCTTCCTCTCACAGCCTCCTGCTCACAGAGGCCTCTCTCCACTCTCTGCTGACCTCCTCAACTGCAGGGGCTGAGAACCACCAGGGTCGGAGAGGGGGGCAAGCAGGCTCCTGCTGCCTCTGCAGCACTGCAAGGGAGGCCTGAGTTATCACCCAGTTGGGGGCCGCGGGGAGACAACCTCTCCCCTGATTTATTTCCCACCCTAGTCCTCTCCCCATCCTTCTGATGAATAGTTTGGCTGGGGGTTCTGGGAAATTCACCTCCGACTGTTACCATGGCAACGGCTCTCTTCGGCGGGCTCCCACGGAGAATGCTTTTTGGGTTTTTCTGAAGGAGTATAAGACGGGATGCCAGGAGAATGAGGTGCTGGCATTCCCAGGGCTATGCGGGCAGTCCGCTGTGTGGCAGGTTGGGTGAGGCGCCAGGGGAGTTTAGGAAATGTTCCTCTCTCACCCCACCAGGCAGGAGGGATTGGCGGAAGTGCCTTCCCTCTCCCTCCTTTCTTTGTTCCTTTTTCATTCCCAGGGACTCCCCGTCTCTGCCAAGTGTTTCTGCTTATCTCCGAAAAGTTTCTCCTCCACAGACACAAGCAGGTCCAGCTCAGCATGTGGAAGTTTGGGACAGTGCAGGAAATTGGCACCCAGCATTGGAGGTGTGTGACATGGGGAAGGGAGAAAGATGATCTGTGTTCTCAGCTTCCCTCATCCCTTACCCGCCCTCAAGTCGAATGTCAGATCTGGGCTCTTCTGCCCCCTGGGTCTGAGGCATCTTTTGTGTCTTCATAAACTCAGTGCTCAGCACCCCGCCTGGCCCAGGAGTGAATGAATGAATTCCTTTGGGTTTCACGAAGCACTGGGGCAAGATCTATATACTGTTTATGTGTTCTTTTATTAGGACAGTAAACATCTATTTTTTAAAGCATGGCCAAACAATAGCTTGAACTGGAAACACAGAAGAAAATCACGTTGCTTGTAACACTCCATCCACATTCTCTGGATGATAGCTGAGACATAGGAGTGTTTGTATTTGGCACCTTGGTGGACACGACAGGGAGGGGGTACAGGGGAGTGCTCTGGCAAAGTTGGGCCTGCAGCTCAGGCTTTATGTAAAGGGCACCCCGGGTTCAATCCCTGGAACTACATGGTCTCCTGAGCACCACCAGGAGGGCACCCTGAACACTGAGCTGGGTGTAGAAAAAGAGACTGGAAAATTCTCCTCAGATAAGTCTCTCCTCTCCCTTGCCAACTCTTCTGTGTTGTTGGCAGAATGCTTTTATTCTCTCTGTGAAGTGGAAGAAATGGAAACCATCAGGAATGCCCAGCAGGTGAATGTCTCTGTTGCACTGTGTACAAAAGGATGCAGGAGTTGACAATAAATCAGAAGCATCTGCCCCGGGCACCAGTAGAGAAGAAAGTGGCTCCTGTTTCTCATGTTTGCTCTCCCTCAACTAGGTGGACTTGGGGTCCTGATAGCTCTGGATGATGAGACTTCATGCTTCTAGGTCCCTAGTCAGAATAGATCGCCTTGTTCGTTCCTGTATCATCAACTGAAGCTTCTGGGAGCTTCTCTACTGCTGAGCTTGCAACATTCTAAGGAAGTTGGCAGGTTGTTGCTTCAAAACCTCATTAAGTGTTCAGAGTTCAGACTAGGTAAGAGGCAGGGGAGATGGTTCAAAGGCCTGGAGCACATGCAAGTGGGAGGTTCTTTTTCCATCTCTGACACTGCATGGAGAGAGACAGAGAGGGAGGGAGGGAGGGAGGGAGGAAAAGAGGGAGAGGGGAGGGAGAGAGAGATAAAAGAGAGAGAGATCAGGAGAGAGGAAGGGAGAAAGAGAGGAAGGGAGGAACAGAGGGATGGAGGGAGGGAGGGAGGGAGGGAGGGAGGGAGGAAGGGAGGGAGAGGTCAAAAACATCTCTGAAGGACAGGATTTAGGTTCCAAGGAACAACACTGGCCCACAGCAGCTTGTAGAAGAGTCACAGATTGGGATGGGTCTTTGGGAAAGAGGACCATGATGGACCACTGCAAAAAGAGAATAAAACGAGTCTCTCAGGGATTTGTTTTGGGGGACACAGGGGTGTCACAGAGCTGAGAATCCCCCAAGGGAGCAACAGCTGGCTCAGCTTCCCTCCTTTCTCTGTCTCCACTCCCAGCCGGGCTCTGAGTCCCCTGCCCTTAGCACTGTGCCACATGGGGTGATGCTTGCTGAGCTTCATGCCTCTGCTTCACTGTGTCACTCACCTGTGCCATCTTCCATCCAGCAGACGGGCTCCTATTCAAGCTTCAGATGTGGTCTCAGGGATCCCTCTGAGATGCCGTTCCTGCTCGCAAGGCCATGCTGAGGCCATGCCTCTCCAGCCCATGCCTCCGGATTGGCAGTGCTATCTGACTTCTTGGCAATTCCCTAGTTTGTTTGGTTCTATGGAAGCCTGGACGCAGCTGAGTAAAATGTCCTAGAAGAGATGTCATTTTGTGATAGAAAACAAAGGTGGCTTAGTCCCTCCATGGCAAGAGGAACCCAGTTTCTGTAAGAGCCCATCCAGCTCAGCTTTCTCAGTCGAGGGCTGTCTGAGGGTCTCCACTGATTCCTCTGGGCCGTGCAGCATTCTGCTGGGAATTGGCCTGGCAGGACGCAGCCTGGCAAGGTCCAGTGACTAGACCTGATCTCAGAAAAGATCTTTGATTTCATCTTTCGATGGGGTTTCCAAAGGACATGAGGTGTCCCATCACAGAGTATGCTGACCAGATCGAAGAAGAAAATGTTCACCAGACTATGAAACATTTGCCTCCCATTAGTGAGACCCCCCCAACCCCACCCAACAATGTGCTTGAAGTTAGTGAGTTTTTCTAGTTCATCGACATTACCTTTTCCTTTGGTATTGAAAGTGATTGCTTAACTGAAAAGGTTTAAGACATATCATAGTTGGGCTTATTGTCTTCCTTTATTAGCATTCCCAATGCCTTCAAAATCAGAAACAGTCCAGTATAGACACATTATACATGACCGTTCTGCTTGTCTGGAAGAACAGCTGTGTGTATTCCTGTAAAACAGCTGTGGGATACTGGGCAAGTGAACTATCTCCCAGAATTCTGTCGCTTTACCTGCTTCACTGGCAAACACAAAACTTCACAGGGAACACAAATCTGCTATGCAGGATTTTATTTATTTATTTATTTATTGCTTTTTGGGTCACACCCAGCAATGCTCAGGGGTTACTCCTGGCTCTGCACTCAGGAATTACTCCTGGCGGTGCCTGGGGGACCATATGGGATGCCAGGGATTGAGCCCAGGTTGGCCGCATGCAAGGTAAATGCCTCACCCGCTGTATTATCACTCCAGCCCGCTATGCAGGATTTTAAAGATGAGGAAAGGTGATATATGTGAAGTAGAAGCAAAGTTTCTGATCCACTAAGTTCCTCATGGATGAAAGCTGCCTTCTAATTGGTCATGATAAGTAGTATTGTGATAGCTTAGCACCATTTATTTTATTTCTAGGGGTCTTGATGCAGAATACTCCCATAAATATTATTTATTACTGCATCACAAATCACTTTAAAACACAGCGACTTCAAATAACAATTTCCCCTCCCCCATTTTAAACACTGTGGTTTACAAAGTTGTTTGTGATGATTTATTACAGGATTCAACATCCCGACACCAATCCCACCACCACTGTCACCTTCCCTCCACCATTGTCTCCATTTTCTCAAGCCTGGCCCTGTAGCAGGCTGACAGTAATAAATTTTATATTGCTTGATACCCCTAAATGGCTAACAGAATGATCAAAAAATGTTTTCTGTTGAAGAAAATTTGTGAAAGTTGTTGCATCTCACCAGGGGGACATTAAATCCTTGTCTGAGTGTTTACTGAATTGTTGTTGCAAGTTAACCTTCTGTGTTAATGTTTTGTTAGCTGAGATTGGTTGGTTTCTACATTACACCCCACCCATCTACTACTGGGATGTCAGTACAACCATTTATTTGTCAACCTCAAAGTTCCATGGGGTGTCTGTTTAGTTGGGGCTCAGCCAGTAGATTTTCTGGCATCAGCTGAGTTTTCTCCTGCAGGTTGCTATGCTACTTTCAGTGGAACTCTCTCCATGTTTGTGACCTCTGCTGGGACAACTGGTCGACTCATTATCTCAACTCCAGCAAACTTGCCTGGACTTCTTTGGTTTTTTGTTTGTTTGAAATTTTTTTATTCATAAGCCGGTTCACAATATTTGATTACAGTTAATATTCAAACACCAATCCCACCGCCATTACACCTTCCCACCATCAAATTTGGGATATTTCCATCCCAAGCCCCAATACCTGTCCCAAGGCACAGTAGAAATAATATATTTTGTATTGTCTGTTATGGAAAACCACTGAAAATGTTACAAAAAAGTTATCCATAGAGGAGACAGTGTGAAGATTGTTCTATTTTGGCAGGGGCCATTAAGACATTTTTTTAGAGTATCACTACATGTTGTTAAAGGTTGAGTGATGTGAACTTTCGTATATATATATATAATTATATATATCTATATTTCCCTCTATGATTTGTTGCCTACTCTTTGAGCCCCATCAAATGTGGTGCGGTGCTTATGGGGAATGGATAGGTAGTGTCTTATGATGTGTCGTGTGGCCTGGACTTACTTGTAGCAGGGAACTGAAGTCCTGAGAAAGTCAGTGCAGGGTCCTCTGGAGTCTTAGACTTGGCAGTAGCATTATCACCCATGTTGCTGCCTGGTGGTAAAGCTAGAGCTGGAGAAATCGACCCCCTGTCTTGATGGAGACATTGCAAGGCCACATCTGCAAAACGGTACGGTCAGGAAGGAAATACAATTGTGATTGTTTTTACAATCTGTCATGACGCGCTCCCCACCCCCACCTGGCCCAAGTCACAGAAGAGGACCTTGAATCTATTCCTGAATGCCCCCTGTGAGCAAGTGGAGATGACTCTCTTCCTTTCCACTATCTGGTTCAAGCTTATTTTTAGATCTCGTCTAATAGAATGAATTTCACACCTGGGTTCCTCACCCACTAACAAACACTTTTTTTTTCTCTTATCGATGCCTGGGACAAACACCTAGGCAGCCTGGATTTGCGGTTGCCTTACCTCCCAGCACAATAATTGTTAATTACTTGCTTTATTTGGTTCTGTTACATTTGCCAATAGTCAATTATCTATGTGAGGTTTTCTTGTGATCAGCGAGGCTTATCCAATATTGCAGTTCAGCTCTGTTTTTGTCTCAGAGATGTCTTTTCCAAGAGAGTTAAAGAAAACCCTTGTTCACTAGTTTATTGAATATTAGCCTTTATCTGCTTATTTCAAAGGCCTCTTATTCACTGCTCCAAGCGCCCAAGTGCTCAGGCTGAGCCCTGAAAATCAAACAAAAGACTAAAGATAAGCCTCCCCTTTGCCTGATCAGGCTAAATTCCGGCACGTAGGATAGAGGAAAGAGTGTGTTGTATGATCCTGGGGCATTCATTTAGCTCCTGCCTGTTTCCCTGGAACTGCATTATCCTTTCTAATCCACCCTCCACATTGCTGCTGAGGGATCCGGCTGCATCATGGTACCAGAGACGTTGGACCCAGGGCTCAGTTCTCCCTGGCCTCACGCCCTTTGTGGCATGCCTTTGCAGGGTCGTGGCCTTGAATCTGGTTTAGACCACATGCTTTTGGCCGATGGAAGTGGCAGTGGCCATGTGCTGGCCGAGTCCAGGCCTCGAGATTCCTTGTGTGTCTACTTTTACACTCGTGTGCCTCTGCTAATGCCATGCACAAGCTATGTTCAGGCTGGCTTAACGGGAGCCAAAAGACCCACGGAGAAGAGCAGAACCATGGCAGCATAGCCCAGTCCAAACAGGTCAACCCCCAGTCCACACTGGATGTGTAAGTGGTAGTTGATTTAGTTGTTTTATGCTGCCAAGACTTGAAGCATTTTAATACAGGGCCAGAGCTTAAACTCCAGATCCAGTGCCCTGGAGCTTGAGGCGTAAAGTCTAGGCACAGCCTTCCAGCATCTGGGCGCTGGTCCTTCTCCTGCCTCACTGATTCCAGAGCTCCCTTCTCACTTTACACAGTAAAGTGTGTAAAAGTCTTCACGCTGGTTTATTTATTTTCTTTTTGGGTCACACTGGTGATATTCAGGGGTTACTCCTGACTCCGCACTCAGGAATGACTCCCATCAGGGTTCGGGGTACCATATGTGATACTAGGGATTGAACCCAGGTCAGCCGCATGCAAGGCAAATGCCCTACCTTCTGTACGATGGCTCTGGCCCCTACACTGGTTCATATATTTAAGCCTTTGCACCTGGTTTGCCCTCTGCTAGGAACACAATACAATTTACCTCTTTTTTATCTGCCTGGAAAGCTCCTATTCATTTATCAAAATCCAACTCAGGCATTACCACTTCAGAGAAAGCTCACTGTATGCTTTTTGTCCATTGCATGAATTATTCTCTTTTCAGGAAGTGGACCCACTTATTTTTATTTTTTGTTTGTTAGGTTTTGGGCTGGAGAGATAGAGCAGCAGGTGGGGCATTTGCCTTGCACATGGCCGACCAGGGTTCGATTCCTCCGTCCCTCTCGGAGAGCCCGGCAAGCTACCGAGAATATCCCACCCACACGGCAGAGCCTGGCAAGCTCCACCATGGCATATTTGATATGCCAAAAACAGTAACAAGTCTCACAAAGGAGATGTTACTGGTGCCCGCTCGAGCAAATCAATGAACAACGGGAGAACAGCGGACAGTGCTACAGTGCTAGGTTTTGGGTCGTACTCAATGGTGCTCAGTGCCTACTACCAGTTCTGTGCTCAGGGATTACTCCTGGAAGTGGTGCTGGAAATCAAAGTGGGGCCTCTTGCACACAAAATATGCACTTGGGTCACAAACCATTCCCATGCCCCAGGAGAGGATTCACATTTACGTCTGCCATTACCACACAGGCATGGTGGTGTGTAGAGTCTTGGCTTTTGTCCAATTTTGCCAACTGTTGGATGAGGACAAGGACAGCCTTAATTCTATCAGTGGGTTCCCTGCACCCAGAGCTCCAATGACACTGGGTAACTGAGAGCGGTTACAATCTCTTCTCTTGGGGGAATTCTGGAAAAATGTAGCTCTGGAGCTGGACTTTGACCAATGGGAGGGAGAAAAGTACAGAGAGAGAGAGAGAGAGAGAGAGAGAGAGAGAGAGAGAGAGAGAGAGAGAGAGAAGCCAGAGTGAGAAAAAGGCAGCAAGAACAGGAGACATTAGCTCGTGCTGGTCTTGGGTCCCCTATGGGGGCTAGGGACTGACCAATTCTCAGGGGTTTGATCCCAGGGAGGGCTGAGAAATAGCTCTTGCTGTCCTTTTCATTTCACTTCAAAGAACAAAGGGAGTAGAAAATGGTCACTTTGTCCCTTCTGTGCCATGGCCCTAAACGAATGACCAAAACCGCCTTTCTAGATTTCACTGTCTATCATCTTCTTGCCAATGTCTGGCTGAGGTGAGGTAAAGATTTGATGTCAAGTCCCCATTCTGAGAATCCTTTGAGAAAGTGTGCAACTGGCAGAAAATAAAGAACGTCTCCTACTGGGGCTCCAAGTGCTTGTCTGTTTTCTGCTCTTCGTGCAGTGGCTGGTCCTGGGTGGGTGCCGGTCACTGAGCTCCAGGTGGCAATTAGGGCTCAGGCTAGACACATGCACCAGCTCTTCATGAGAGACACGTGTGAATGGTGGGTGGACGGGAGCGTCGTGAAGGGGTTCCCTTTGCTTCATCTGCGGAGCTGGTCACCTACAGGCCTTCTTGGCCTTCCTCTGAGGGCCGCAGACATTTGGAGTGTGGCTGGTGCAGAACATAGTGTTTCCTAAAGAGCCCCTTTCCTCTGTGGCCCAAATCTATGCCCCGCATCTGACTGCAGCTACCTCTCTTTTGCCGGGAAGGAGTTAAGGCCACAGCTGGCAGTGCTCAGGGTTTATTCCTGGCTCTGTGCTCAGGGATCACTCCTGGTGGAGCTTGGGGGACCCATATGTGGTGTCTGGAATTCAACCCCAGTCAGCTGCATGCAAATCAAGTGCTCTAACCTGTGTCTCTTTGGCTCAACCATGTATCTTAACCCCCCTGCCTCCCCCCTCCATTCCCCTGCTCTCCCCCAGGTCTTGAAGGAAAGCTTTCCTTGGTGAGCAGCTGCGGGTTGCCCAAAGTACTCTGCACCGTCCGTGCCGCTCAGGTGCACACACCTCAGCCCTGCTCTCTCCCTCTCTTCTCTCTGCATGTCTCTGCCCCATCTCCTGTGTGTGTGGGTATGTGTGTGTGTGCGCGCACACACACACACACAACATCTTCCCTCTATCAGAGGAAGCAGAAATTAGGTTTCCCTTTTGTGCCCATCTGGGATGCAACCTGATTGGAACTGTCCACAGTGGGAAGGGGGTCTTTTCTTGCTTTCCCCAAACTCTTGAGCTGGAATTGGCTTCTGTCCGGTTTCTGCACTTCCAGCCATCACACAGCGGGTGCTCAGATGCCTAAAGAACAAAGGCGCCCTTGGACAGACTGTAGGTCTGCCTACTGGGCAGGGAGCTCTTCCCAGGTGGAGTCCGGGTCTAATCCTCTGCCCCAGGGCACAGCACCAAGTGGTTGCAGAGAAGAGGGGGGAGGTCTAGAAAAATTATTTTAGTCATCGCATTTTTAGTGATTAAATAATTTTTAATAATTTAAAAATTATTTTAGTCTTGGCCTATCAGGAGACAAGCACTGTTCTGAGCGCTTCAAACAGGGGGTAGCGGAGGCGTTTGTGGCCCCTGACATCCCCAGGCACTCATGCCAAAGTGGGGGGTGGACAGGAAAAGAAAACCCAACAGCTGAGTTAAATATAATGTCTGCATGGCCAGAGGGGGTTTCTTTGCGTTAAATTGTTCCGTTTGAGAAAAATCTTTCCTTTTGTGAAAAAAGACTCTGGAAGGTGAGGACTAATTCGCTGGGATGGTGGTGAGTGGTTCTCCACCCAATGGCCACGCCGATCCCACACCCCCGCTGGGCACCCTGAAGGCGGGGGAGGAGGAGTGAGCTGCTGGGGGGGGGGGGGGGGGGCGGGGACTTGGGCTATTTGGAATCTGAGCCTGATGCTGAACAGCTCCGGGGCGCATTTCAAATGGCTAAGTGCTGCTTTGCGCTGAGCTGCGCCTCACTCCGCCAACTTTATATATTGTGCTCCAGGGCGCGCAGGAACAGGGATGTATTTACTTAATGATGTGGGGGAGGCCAGCCAGTAAATAAAATAATTGCAAAGTGTGACGAGCACTTTATCAAGGGCCCGAGACGAAGCCGGGGGAATGCGGGACGGGCTTTGGATTTTATTAAGAGTGCGTTGGAGACCAGGGCGGAGAGATGGGAGCTGATTTACGTGGAAAGAATATCACTACCGCTGCCATGCGGAGTAAATTTTATTTAATTGAATCAAATCTTTCTGGAGAGCATCCAAACAAATTGCCTTCCAGTTCTTGAAGCCATCACCTCCCCACGCTGAATTTCACTACCTCCTTATAGAACTCGGGGACCCTCATTTTCCAAGGAGACAAACATTCAATTTCTGGTTTAGATTTGCATTAGAAAGAGACCTTAATTACTCTGATCTCTAACACCTCGGAGGAGCTGATTTGAGCTTTTCAGATGCAAAGAGTGTTAATTGGCTAAGGGGCCCAGCTGAGCTTAAACTCACCACCGCCACCACCTAGGTAGGGGGTAGGGGGGCGGATGGGGGTGGGGTGGGAAGATGGGGAAGGGAGAGAGAGAGGAGGGGATCTCCCCTTGTCAAGTTTCCTGGGGCTCTGCAGTGGAGACAGAAGGGAGCCGATAGGCAACTTGCCCGGTTTTAGAGCCTTTCAGTCTCCTCACACCTATTGCTCAAGATCCAAGTTGCACCCCACTCTCCCCCCTTTACCCCAGAATCAGTGCCAGTGCAGGCTCTGGGGTTCGAATAACAGCCCATCCCACACTGCATTGTTTGTTCACAGGAAGGCCTCTTCCACTAAAGGACAAAGACCCAGCTCGGGGCGTTCTGCCCCCTTGCACAGGCTAAAGCAGGCACCCAGGGAATGTGAAATGAATGAACAATGAAAGCAGTGATCAGTTAATAAAACAGAAGCCCTCTCCTAGACGGGGCTTCCTGTGATGTCGTGCTGTTGAGCCTCCGCACTAGAAGACCTCTGATCCTGTTCTCCGATTCCTGCCAGAGTAAATGTCCTACATGAATCACCCTTGATGGTTATAGATTTATTTGTGGAGTTGATTAATACTTTCCTCCCCGCAAGATAAGCATTCTATTCACCACTCTATCCTCACGCCTAAGCCCGGTGCATGGCAGATAAAGCCCAACAAATATTTGTTGAAGGAGTGAGTGTGTGTGTGTGTGTGTGTGTGTGTGTGTGTGTGTGTGCATGTGTGTTCCGCAACAGTTTGCTGTTTGCTGCTGGCTGAGGAAGGTCTTGGCGCATCTCCCTGCTGCTCGCTTTTCACCTGTGGCCCTACAGTGTCCATCCTGGACTCTGCAACAGCTTTCCCACCTTTCTGGAGGCCAGGAAGCTAGAATTCATTCCAGTGTCTTGTAAACATTGTCTATTCTTCCCCGGGTACAGTTCCTTCCTCTTCTCCTCCACTTCTCGTCCTGGTCACGGTCCCCTCCCCTGAACACAATGCTGTTAGGACTTTCCCTTTCACAGAGAAGACTTGAGATATCACTCCCCCTGATCCGGAATTACCCTAGAGGAAGGCACCTTTCAGATGTGTTGTCCTTGCCCCGATTTAAATCAAGAGAGCAGGCACCCAATACAGAAGGTTGCGTAACTACGAGAGTTTGTGATGTCCTTCCCTGTGCCCACAGTGATGGGTTGAGAAGGAGCCACAAGCAGGCAGGGTGTGAGTCTGGGGAGACTCATGTGCTCAAAGCAATCCTCTGTCTGCAGGAGCTCAAGAAAAAGTCTGATTGGGAAGGAACAGGGGAGAACTGGTATGTTGCAGACAAGTGGGCACCAGAATGAACAATAAAATCCCTTTGTGGGCTGGTCCCACCTCCCCTCCCCCATCGCCCCCAGCCATGCTTTTTCACTTTTAACTAAATTTCTCCCCAGTTTCTATTTAGGCATCATGATTTACAATGTTAGTGGTAGTGTTTTAGGAATACAATGTTTCAACACAATGCCCAACAATGTCTCCAGGTCCTCTCTCCTCCCTCACTCCTTCTCATTGGCAAACTCAGTTCTCTCAGGGACTGCTATACTGGACATTTTATTTATATATTTGTTTGTTTGTGGGCTACAGCCAGCAGTGTTGTGGCTCATTTCTGGCTCTGCACTCAGGGATCACTCCTCGTGGGCTCAGGGGCCCATATGTGGTGCTGGGGATGGAACCTTTCCCACCTTTCTGGAGGAAAGTCACCTACAAGGCAAGCAACCTATCTTTTTTTTTTCTTTTTGGGTCACACCTGGCGATGCACAGGAGTTACTCCTGGCTCTGCACTCAGGAATTACTCCTGGCAGTGCTCAGGGGGACCATATGGGATGCTGGGATTCGAACCCGGTGTGCCGCGTGCAAGGCAAATGCCCTACCCTCTGTACTATCGCTCCAGCCTGGCAAGCAACCTATCCACTAAACTATCTCTCTGATCCACCACTGGTCATTTTATTCTCTCTGTTCTGTATGTTCCACATATGAGATGTCTCTGGATATCTCACACACGAGAGAGATCATTCTGTATCTGTCCATCTCCCTCTGATTTGTTTCACTTAGTATGTTTGTTGCCTTGTAGTTTCATCAGTTCAGCAGCAAATTGCAGGATTTCATTTCTCTTGTAGCTGAGTTTTATTCCATTGTGTCCATAAAACACAGACTCTTTATGCACTCATCTGTTCTTGGGTATTTGGGTTATTTCCAGATCTTGGCTACTGTGACTAACACTGCAATAAACATAGTTGTGCAAATACCTTTGAAATATCATTTTTGGGCTCTTGGGGTAGATTTCAACAAATGAAATTTCTGGGTCATGTAGAAGTTCTTTTCATATTTTTTGTGGGGGGGGGCGGAAGGGGAAAACGTCAAACCCTTTTCCATAGAAGCTGAACCAGATGACATTCCCATGAACAGTGAATGAGGGTTCCTTTCCCTCCACATCCTTGTCAACATTAGTTTTTTTTTTTTCTACTCATTTTGGCGTATGCCACTGTCATAGTGTGAACTAATATCTCCCTGTTGTTTAGATTTGCATTTTCCCCAAGTTAAGTGATGAAGGACTCTGTTTAATATACTGGCCATCTGCACATCTTCTTTGAGGAAGTGTTTGTTTAGCGTATCTTCCCCATTTCAGACAGGACTCTCTTTGTTTTGTTGTTAAGTTTTGTGAGTGCTTTTCAAGCTTGGATATCAGCCCTTCGTCAGATGTGTCAGATGTGTGGTGAATGAATATTTTCTTTCAGTCTACAGGGTGTTTCATTTTTATCATAGTTTCTTTCACAGTGCAGAAGGTTCTTAATTTGGTATAGTCCCAATTGTTTAATTTGCTTCTGTTTTCATTCTTTCCATGCTTATTGAATTATCAAGAATAGCAAAGTTCTTCACGATTGGGTTTCAGGTATACAATGTTCCAAGACTAATCTCTTTACTGTTGTCCACATTTCTTCACCAATGTCCCCAGTTTCCCTCCTGCCCCACACTGGGAAGGGACAACTGTGACAATGCCATTGGATCATGGAAGATGCCTCTAGAGTTAATATTATGTAGGGTAAAGTCTGGATTTACCTCAGTGTGTTTTGTGAATTAGGATCTTTAATCTGTTTTGAGTGACCTTTTTTTAAAAAATTTTTACTAGTGAGACACCATGGGGTACAGTTGTAGACTTACAAATTTTTGTGCTTGGGTTTCAATTGTACAATGATCAAACACCCATCCCTCCACCAGTGCCCATTTTCCACCAACACGGGTCCCAGTATCCCTCCCACCCCCCATCCCCCCATCCCACCCTGCCTCTGTGGCATGGCATTCCCTTTTGTTCTCGCTCTCCTTTTGGGTGCTGTGGTTTGCAAAAGAGGCATTGAGTGGCAATCATGTTTGGTCTATAGTCTACTTTCGGCATGCTTCTCCCATCCTGGAAGGATCCTCCCAACACCCTTTATTTGGTGCTCCTTTATCTGAGCTCCCTTTACTCCTAGCATGTGTGACTGGCCTCCAAGCCATGGAGTAAAATTCCTGGTACTAATCTCGGCCATTATTGGGTGTTAGTCTCCTATTTTGTTACTTTATTGAACGACCTTTTTTGTATGGTGTGGTGTGAAATAAGGATCTAGCTGAGCTATTGCTGCTCCTTCTCCTTCTCCTTCTCCTTCTCCTCCTTCTTCCTCTTCCTTCTCCTCCTCTTCCTCTTCTTCCTCCTCTCCCTCCTCCTCCTCCTCCTCTTCCTCCTCTTCCTCCTCCTTCTCCTTCTCCTCCTCCTCCGCCTCCTTCTTCTGTATGTGGCTAGCCAGGTTTCCCAGCATCATTTGTTGAAGAGGCTTTCTTTATGCCACTTCATACATTGGATCCCTTGTTAAAGATGTTCTGTCCATACACACGAGGGTCTGTCTCTCAGTTCTACACCATTGATCTGAGAGTCTGTCAGTGCCATCTTGATTTCTATTGTCTTACAGTGTAATTTAAACTTGGGAAAAGAAAAGCCTCCCATTGGTGGCAGAGCAATAGTACAGTGGGTAGGGTGCTTACTTTGCACACAGCTGAATTGGGATTCATTCCTGGCATCCCTTACAGTCTCCTGAGCCCAGCCAGGAGTGATCCCTGAGAATAGAGCCAGGAGTAATCCCTGAGCACTGGCAAGTGTAAGAAGGAAGGAAGGAAAGAAAGGAAGGAAGGAAGGAAGGAAGAGAGAGGAGAGAGGTAAGGGGGGAGGGAGGGAAGGAGAGAGAGAGAGAGAGAGAGAGAGGAGAGAGAGAGAGAGAAAACAAAAACCTCCACTTCCCTGCCCCCAGGATTCCAGGATTGCTTTGGCTATTAGAAAAGCTTGATTACTTCACATAAATTTTAATAGTATTTGGTTCATGTTTTTAGAGAATGTTAAGGGAAATTTGGGGGGATTGCATTGAATCTGTATAGTACTTTAGATAATATAGTCATTGTAATAGTATTAATCCTGGGACTGGAGAGATAGAGCAGCAGATAGGGTACTATCTGCTTTGCACATGACAAACCTAGAGTTTGATTCCCAGCAAACATTATGGCACCCTGAGCCTGGCCAGACGTGATTCCAGAGACAAGAGTAAGCCCGGCCAGGTATGGCCCCAAACCCCAAAACTTTAATAATTTTAATCCTTTCATATTCTGAATAGAGAATGTACTTCCACTTCTTTTGTCTTATTTTATTCCTTTTAATAGGGGTTTGTAGTTTTCTATGTATAATCTTTTACCCTCTTGTTGATTTTCACTTTTACTCCTAGGTTGATTCCTAGATTCTTGTTATTTTGAGACACAATTGTGAATTTAAAACCATTTTTTTCTTTTCTACTTCATTGTTTGCAAATAGAAATGCCACAAAGTTCTTCATATTGATTTTGTAGCCCGCCTTTTTTTTTTTTTACTGTGAAGGCTTATTATTTCTAAGGTTTTTGAAAATAGAGTCTTTAGGGTTTTTAAAGTATAACATCATATATCTGCAAATAGTGATAGTTTGACTTCTTTTTTTAAAAAAGTAATTAATTTTGGTTTTGGGGCCACACCCAGCAGTACTCAGGGTTTACTCCTGGCTCTGTACTCAGGGATCATCCCTGGCAGGGCTCAGGGAATCGTATGTAATGCTGGGGATTAAATTTTGGTCTGCTTCCTGCAAGGCAAACAACCTTTGCAGTGAACTATCACTCTGGTCCCTGATTTCTTTTTTTATCTGGATCCCCTTAATATATATATTTCTTGCATAATTTCTGTAAAAATATTCTAGTACCATGTTAAATAACAGTAGTGAGAATAGACATTTTTGTTTTGGAGGCACATTTGATCACTTGATCACTTGACAACCCGTTACTCATTGATTTGCACGAGTGGGCGCCAACAATGTCTCCATTCGTCCCTGTCGCGTGCTAGTGTAGCCCAATGGCGTCTGCACGTTCTAGGAAGACGAACAGCCTCAAACCAATCGTTCAGGGTCTTGACGAAGAAGTCTGACCATCTGGTAGGTGGGCGACCACGTGATCTTCTGACATCCCGTGGAATCCAGTCAGTAACAGCTCTAGTCCAGCAGTTGTCTGCAAATCTCACTACATGTCCAGCCCATCTGATTTCAAATAGTGATAGTTTGACTTCTTTTTTTAAAAAAGTAATTAATTTTGGTTTTGGGGCCACACCCAGCAGTACTCAGGGTACTTGGCAAACGAGACAGTGTCCCTGATTCTTAACCATCGACAGAGGTCAGAACTCCAGATTCTTTCTCTCATTTGAGTGAAATGTGATACTCCAGTCATAGCTCTTTCATTTCCTCTTTGGGAGAGCCAAATGGCGTTCTCATCCTGTTTTCATAGGGTCCAGGTCTCTGAGGCATATGTTAATGCAGGAAGAACAGTGGAATCGAAGAGATGTGCCTTGAGCCAGAGGTTCTTCGTCCTCTTAGCTATTTCTTTGGCGCTCTTGAAGGCGTTCCAAGCTGCTCTCTTCCTCCTGTGCAACTCAGGTGCCAGGTCATTCGTCATGTTGACTTCTCGACCTAGGTACACATAACTGTTGCATTCGGAGATGGTCGTTCCATTGAGAGCGAATGGAATATCAGGAATAAGACTGTTTCTCATAAACATTGTCTTCATGAGATTCAGCTGTATTCCAACCTTTCTACACTCACAGTCGAAGTAGGCCAGCATTTGTGCCGCTTAGCTAATGTTTGGTGTTATTAGAACGATGTCATCAGTGAAGTGGAGGTGGTGTAGTTGCCGACCATCTATCTTCACTCCCTTTCCTTCCCACTCCAGTCATTGCATGATGTTCTCGAGGGTGGCACTGAAGAGTTTCAGTGAAATGATATCACCCTGCTGAACCCCTCTCTTGACATTGATGATCACTTCTTTGTAGAATGGTGAGATCCTGGTAGTGAATCCATAATACAGCTCACGGAGGATCCTGATGTATTGAGTTTGAATGCCCTGATTGGCTAGGGCTTCGATGACCGCTTCTGTCTCAACAGAATCAAAGGCCTTCTTTATATCAATGAACATTAGACAGAGCAGCATCTTGAACTTCCGAGAAACCTCAATGAGCTTGGTTATTGTGTGGATATGGTCGATTATGCTGAATCCTTTGCGGAACCCAGCTTGCTCTCATGGTTGTCCTTCATCTAGTGTTCTGCCAATCCTATTCAGGATGACTCGAGTGAACAACTTGTAGATGACAGACAACAGCAGATCGGGCGATTGTTGCCAATGTCGTGGATGTCTCCCTTCTTGTACAGTAATACAGTCCTGTTGGTTTTTCACTGGGAAAGAACCTTGCTTTCAGACTGGTAGTGTGTGAAGAGCTGAGCCAGTATACTGATGAGTACTGATGGCAGGTTCTTCAGGTGTTCGGGTCTGACATTGTCTGGACCTGGTGCTGTTCGTTTCTTTACCGATGAAATGGTGTGACAGATTTCGGAAGGGACAACATTGGGAACGACATATTCATCCTGCAGAATTTGGTATGTGGGGCAGGTGGACGTTGGCTATTGAAGAGATCCGAGTAGAAGTCCAACTGGGAGCTCTTTGGCACTTTTGCGGCAACATGGGAAGATGCCGTCATTGACAACATTGATGAGGAATACCATTGACTGGTTCAGCACCTCCATGATTGTGTGAAGAACTCCAAGAGAGAGATAGCCACAAAAAGATTCCTGTCTTTGAAAACTCTTGAGTTTATTCACCAACGTGGCTTCGCGCAAGCCTCAGGGAATCACAAGCGAATATCTGAGCTCACAAAACAGTGCAGAGAAGCAATAAAGGAAGACCTCAAAGGGAGAAGAGCAGCAGTGCTGGCAGATGCAGCAGAAGCCGGGAAAAGCATTCACAATGCCCGCCTGTCCTTCGCCAACTACAAGACCAAGATGACTGCCCTCCGACGTCCTGATGGATCTATCACATCTTCCAGAAGGGCATTGGAGAAGATTATTCATGACTTCTACTCAGAGGCACACTGTCTTTTTAAAAATATTTTTTACTTTTTTTTTCATATTGAGTACATTTTATTTTTAATAGTTTAAATATTAATTTAAAATAAAAACTTGCCAGTTTACTTTTATTAGCATAACAAGATAACATATATTTCTATATTTATGTGTAGAGGTAATATAAATGACATCCAGAAATGTTAGATATTGTACCTATTATGTAGAAGCATTAAAGATATGAGGTACTAGAAATGCAATTCTACAACTGAATTTTCTTATGAGATATAAAAATTTCCAAAAATAATTAACACCGCTTGCCAAAATTTTCATCCAAAGAGATTTTATTTAAGAATTCAAAAATACAATAGAGAGTTTAGTAAACTTAATGTACAACTATTAAAATATGTTGTATATGTATTTAATTAATTTTGATAAAGTTTAAATTTTGAGTAATTTTATATTTTAAGAAAACTCAGGGTTGACTTATTGTGATGCTGTTCTAAAACTAATTCATTGAAATGTATATTTTATCTCTATGTTTTCTTTTTGGTGAGAATATAGGCTCCCAAGCAGGGAGGCACACTGCCTTATCTGCAAAACGAAATGAAGTGAAAGTTAGGCTTTTAGGGAGAGGTAAGCAGAGGACAGGTGCATCATTTGTTGAAGAGGCTTCTTTATCTTTAGGCCTCAGAGCAAGGACAGTAAGCTGTGTCTAATATTGATCTTAGGTCTGATTTCGGTGGGTTAGCCAAAGGAAGTTTTTCCTTTATTACAAGTATAGGTAAAGTTGGTGGTCGATAGATGGATGTTCACCGAAACACTTTCAACCTTTTGGCATGTTTGAACATTTTCACAAAGAAGAAAAGCCCCAGTAGAGTAATTAAGATGACATGCTTTTAAAGTCTTGATTAACCTCTAAAGAAACAAGAGACTAATAATAAAATAGGGCAAATAGATGATAAATGACAAAATGGCAATTCGAAAGGCCATCGTATCACAAAATAATGTTAAAGACGCCAAACATTTCAGGGGAAGGCTGGTTCAAAGAACAAGTGCTCATTACTTCCTGTCTGCAAGAGTCTATTTCCTGTAGACACTGCTGTCTACAAGAAGAAGATGAGTTGAAATTCAAAGGCACTCTGCAAAAACACTAATCATAAGACAGCTAGAGTGGCGATATCAACTTCAGGTAACATAAACTTGGAGAGAAGAGGGTTATAGGAGGTAAGGAAGTATATTTCATCATGAAAAATGGCCACTTCATCAGGATCTCAAAACAACGATAAATGTGAATGTGTGACGATGGAGCTTCCAGATATGTCAACAAAAATGAGCAGAACTGGAGAAACAGATAAGTCTATAGTCATGGTATTTATTCCCAGTAACTGAAATAATTATCAGTATAAAAACAGTAATCCGTTAGATATTTCAGCAACATGTCTAGCACTTTGACACTCAATAACTGTGGATTATTATTATTATTTTTTTGTATGTGTTAGGCTCTCATGGAACATTCACTAGTATAGGCTGTATTCTGGCCATAAAACAACACAGGTGGAAATTTTTACAAGATCGAAAATTGTGGCTTGCTTTTCAAGCCCATGGTCTCCCTTGAATACATATCTTGCTTGCTTGTCTCTGTATCTTTGCTTGATTATTTTCACTCTTGAAAATCCCGTGTTCACTCTCAAACATATACTTCTCCCTTTCTCTCCCCTCACATCTTTCTAAATTAGTTTCTATAAAAACTTTCTTGCTTCAAACAAACAGAAAAGATTGAAATTTTTCTTTGTTCTCTGACGACAAATAATGATTGATATAAAGCTATGGATCTAATAAACTTGATGTGCCCCAAGAACAAAAAAAATGAGAGAACAACAAGTTATATCAAAATATGATTTCTCAAGACCACTAATAAAGAGAAACCTTAAATTGCAGTAAGAGAAACAAACTGTATGGAGGAACAAAGATGAGGGTAGTAGCAGCCTGGTCCTCAGAAACAGTGCAGTGAGAAGACATTGGAACACTGCCTTTGAAGCACTAAAAGATTTATAAATGCCTATTAACCTAGACTTTTGTACCTAGCAAAAAATATCAGTTAACACCCAGAGGCAATATAAAGCAGGAATTGAAGCCTAGAAAAGTCCTCATTGGCATTGGCATGCCCACATATAAAAAGAAGGCAAGTGACATCAGATGGAATTGCTTTTTTTTTTGGGGGGGGCGGTTTGCATCATACCTGTCAGTGCTTGGGAAATCCCATATGATCCCTTACAGTGCTAGGGATTGTAATGTGTGTGTGTGTGGGGGGGGGGGGTTTCCAGGATGCAGAGTATACACTCTGGACCTTTGAGCCATCTCTCCAGCCCCTAGATGGAATTTCGAATCTACAAAGAAATAAAAATCATTAGAAATAGCAGCTACTTGATAAATGTTTTTTTGTGTTATTTCAAATTTTCTCTTGATGTTTACTGTTAAATCAAAGTAATTACAAGGTAATGTTGAACTTACAATGTATGTAACTACGAAATGTATAACAATAGCATACATTGATGGTGGAGTAAAGGTAGTATACTATGGTGAAATTATTATTTTATGCATGAAATTATATACTAACACTTGAAACTAGACTGTGATATTATACCAACTCCTTTCTAGTATAGGATATTTAGTGATATATTTGAGGAATAATAAAATACTGCTAGAAATTAAAGAAAAGTTAAGCTATGTTGGAGAACTCAACACTGTAAAAATATTATTTCTCCCAGAATTGATCTGTAGATACAATGTAATTTCAATCAAATTTCCAGAAAGCTTTTTGAATAGAAACTGACATATGCTGATTTTAATATTCATACTGAATGCGTGCTTTGCTAGAAGGAGGTCCTGATTTGATCTCTACCGAGAGCAACCCTGAACACAGAGCCAGAGTAGCCCTTGAGGACCAACATGTATGCCCCTCCACCCCCCCCAAAAAAACGAACAAAAAGTATCTAGAAACAAAATAATGTAAACAATTTGTAAAATGAAAATCAAAATCGGAGGCCTCACACTAGCTGATTGCTGTTTTATAAACATATTGTAATTTTAAAGTTATGATATTGGCATGGTTAATGGGAACACCTACAAGGGTGATTAGAGGCCACCCCAAAAGTCTCTATTCCTCTCAGAGAGCTTGGCAAACTACCGAGAGTATCCCGCCCGCATGGCAGAGCCTGGCAAGCTATTCATGGCGTATTCGATATGCCAAAACCAGTAAATACAATGGGTCTCATTCACCTGACCCTGAAGGAGCCAACAATACGGCAGCATTGAGAAGGATGTGGAAGGAGAGGCTGAAAAAATCTCAAGGCTGAACTAGGCTGCCAAAATGAAGAAAGACAAAAATGGCTATTTGTACTTTCAATGCACATACGCTGGCATCAGATGCATCTATCGAGGACCTGATGGTACAAGTGCGAAAGATCAAGTACGACATCATTGGTCTGACTGAGACGAGAAGGCATCAATCACATCATGCCGTTTTCGACACTGGAGAAGAACTGTTTCTCAGGACATGCGACAAAAGAGGTGTTGATGGTGTCGGTGTCCTTGTCAACACGACCTTGGCCATGATCATTGATTCATTCGAATGCCTAACAACCCGAATCGGATGATTATACTTGAATAGTTGTGGCTCACTGCCAGCAGTTTCTATCTTCATTGTCTACGCACCAACATCCAATTATGATGGAGAAATTGAGAAGTTCTACATGGAGCTGGAGAAGTTCTATAAAGAAGACCACACCTCATACAAGATCATTGATGGTGATTTTAATGCCAAGATAGGACCGAGAAGATCAGCCAAAGGACTCCACATCAGGACCCATGGCCTACAATGGAACAAACAGGGTGAGAGACTGTCTGAGTTCATCATGTCGACCAAGACCATCCATGGTAACTCACAGTTCCAGAAGGCCAGATCTAAATGTTGGACATGGGAGTCTCCTGGTGGATGGTTCCACAACAAAATTGACCACATATTCAATCAACTGTTTTGCCTGACCCATGTCGCTGTTGTCCCAAAATTCCAAATGGGATCAGACCACTGTCTCCTTCATGCAAAATTCTACTTCAAAGAGTGGGGAGAAAGGGCTGCAAAGTTTAAGAAGAAAACTCTCAGAACAACCACCAACTGGGAGCTCTTTGGCACTATTGCAGCAACATGGGAAGATGCCATCATTGACAACATTGATGAGGAATATAATTGACTGGTTCAGCACCTCCATGATTATGCGAGGAATGCCAAGAGAGAGATAGTGACAAAAAAAAGCCTGTCTTCGAAAACTCTTGACTTTATTCGCCAATGGGACTTGGCGCATGCCTCAGGCAACCTCAAGTGAACATCTGAGCTCTCAAAGCAGTGCAGAGAAGCGATAAAGGAAGACCTCAAAGAGAGAAGAGGAGCAGTGCTGGTAGATGCGGCAGAAGCCAGGAAAAGCATTCTCAACGCCCACCTGTCCTTCTCCAACTACAAGACCAAGATGACTACCCTCCGACATCCTGATGGATCTATTACATCTTCCAGAAGGGCAATGGAGAAGATTATCCATGACTTCTACTCAGATCTCTTTAATAGCCACGTCCACCTGCCCACATACCAAATTCCGCAAGATGGATATGTCATTCCCAACATTCTCCCTTCCAAAATCCGACACACCATTTCATCAGTAAAGAAACAAACAGCAACTGGCCCAGACAAGGTCAGACCTGAACACCTGAAGAACCTGCCGTCAGTACTCATCAATACACTGGCTCAGTTCTTCACATGCTACCTGTCTGAAAGCAAGGTTCCGTCCCAATGGAAAACCAGCAGGACTGTACTACTGTACAAGAAGGGAGACATCCACGACATTGGCAACTATCGCCTGATCTGCCTATTGTCTGTCATCTACAAACTGTTCACTTGAGTCATCCTGAATAGGATTGGCAGAACACTAGATGAAGGACAATCATATGAGCAAGTTGGGTTCCACAAAGGATTCAGCATGATTGACCATATCCACATGATAACCAAGCTCATTGAGGTTTCTCGGGAGTTCAAGATGCTGCTCTGTCTAATGTTCATTGATTTAAAGAAAGCCTTTGATTCTGTTGAGACAGAAGAGGTCATCGAAGCCCTAGCCAATCGGGACATTCAAACTCAACACATCAGGATCCTCCGTGAGCTGTATTATGGATTCACTACCAGGATCTCACCATTCTACAAAGAAGTGATCATCAATGTCAAGAGAGGAGTTCGGCAGGGCGATACCATTTCACTGAAACTCTTCACTGCCACCCTCGAGAACATCATGCAATGACTGGAGTGGGAAGGAATGGGAGTGAAGATAGATGGTCGGCAACTATACCACCTCCACTTCGCTGATGACATCTAATAACACCAAACATTAGCCAAGTGGCACAAATGCTGGCCGACTTTGACTGTGAGTGTAGAAAGGTTGGAATACAGCTGAATCTCACAAAGACAATGTTTATGAGAAACAGTCTTGTTCCTGACATTCTATTCGCTCTCAATGGAACAACCATCTCCAAATGCAACAGTTATGTGTACCTAGGTTGAGAAGTCAACATGACGAATGACCTGGCACCTGAGTTGCTCAGGAGGAAGAGAGCTGCTTGGAATGCCTTCAAGAGTGTCAAAGAAATAGCTAAGAGGACGAAGAGCCTCCGGGTCCAGGCACATCTCTTCGATTCCACTGTTCTTCCTGCATTAACATATGCCTCAGAGACCTGGGCCCTATGAAAACAGGATGAGAATGCTATTTGGGTCTCCAAAAGAGGAATCGAAAGAGCTATGACTGGAGTATCACATTTCACTCAAATGAGAGAAAGAATCTGGAGTTCTGACCTCTGTCGATGGTCAAGAATCAGGGACACTGTCTCGTTTGCCAAGGTGTTGAAATCAGATGGGCTGGACATGTAGTGAGATTTGCAGACAACTGCTGGACTAGAGCTGTTACTGACTGGATTCCACGGGATGTCAGAAGATCACGTGGTCGCCCACCTACCAGATGGTCAGACTTCTTCGTCAAGACCCTGAACGATCGGTTTGAGGCTGTTCTTCTTCCTAGAACGAGCAGACACCATTGGGGTACACTAGCACGCGACAGGGACGAATGGAGACCTTGCTGGCGCCCACTTGAGCAAATTGATGAGTAACGGGATGTCAAATGATCAAATGATCTAATTGCTAGTTAGTCATGCATAAAAGATGCCAAAATAAAAAAACTTGAGTCCATACCTTTAGTTATATATAAAAATGAAATCAAAACAGAATTGGATATAACTCAGTAGGAGGTCACTTGTCTTGCATGTTAAGGATCCGGTAGGATTCCTGGTGTTAATAAATATTATATAATATATGCAGATACAATATTTATAATCATGAACAAATATGTAAAACCTAAAACCATAGTTTTTTAAACAAAAAATTTGTAAGAAGATATTTTATAAGGAAAAATCTTTATGACTTACATTACAGAAAGCTTTCTTATCTATGTAACTAAAAGTGCAATGTCTAAAGAAAAATGTGATCTATTGGAATTAAAATTTGATCAGCTGGTCTTCTTTCCAGGGGATGGAGACATAGAATAGCATGTAGGGCCTTGCATATGGCCTAGCACACGGTCAGCCTAGGTTCTATCCTTGGCACCCTATATGGTCCCCTGAGCACTGCTAGGAGCTATCCATGAGCACAGAACAAGGTATAAACTGAGAGCACTGTTGGGTGTGGCCCCTGTACAAAATACCCCCCAAAGATTCTTTCCAAAAGATAGTTTTTATGAGAAAATTAATATTTAAAAAATATTGAAAAATATTTGCAATTCATATAGCAAAGAACTCTTATTCAGATTATATTAAAACTCAATATAGTTATAATAAGAACCCATTAAAAATGCACACAGTAGGGGCTGGAATGATACAACAGTGGGTAGGGCATTTTTCTTGTACTTGACCCTCCTGGATTCGATCTCCAGCATCCCATATGGTCCCCCGAGCACCACCAGCAATAATTCCTGAGTGCAGACCCAGGAATAACCTCTGTGCATCGCCGGGTGTGACCCAAAAAGGCAAAAAAAGGAAAATTGCACACAATAAGGGCAGAGATCTAGTCAATAGTACAGAGATTAGGGTACTTTTCTTGCATGTGGCTGTGGCTCTATAACATGAATTTGAGTGCCCAGCACTACAAATAGTTCATTGAGCCCCTCTGGGTCACTCCTGAGCAAAGACCCAGAAATAGTCCCTGAGCACTGCTGGCATGTCCCAAACAAAACAACAAACAAGAAATAGACTAATGAATTGAGCAGTTGCCTTATAGGAAGGAAGGAAAGAAGGAAAGAAGGAAAGAAGGAAAGAAGGAAGGAAAGAAAGAAAGAAAGAAAGAAAGAAAGAAAGAAAGAAGGGAAAGAAAGATGGAAGGAACCAAGGAAAGAAAGAAAGAAAGAAAGAAAGAAAGAAAGAAAGAAAGAAAGAAAGAAAGAAGGAAAGGAAAAAAAGATGGAAGGAACCAAGGAAAGAAAGAAAGGAAGGAAGGAAGGAAGGAAGGAAGGAAGGAAGGAAGAAAGAAAGGAAGGAAGAAAAAGAAAAGAAAGGAAGGAAGCATGCATAGGGGTGACAAAAAAGAACACAGATGTCCATCATCATTGATTATCATGGAAATGCAAATTAAAACCTGTGAGATACTACACATTGGCATTGAATGTAATACCCACCAATTTGAATATAAAATGATACTGCTAATTTGGAACGCAGACATTCCTTAAAAAGTTAATCAGACCTACCACCTGATTCAGCCATCCTCTCTCTTGAGTTTCGAGCCATGACAGATGAAACATTGACTCACTGAGAGGCAGGCCCACAAATGTCCGTGACTACCTTGCTGTCCATCAATAGGGAAATGGTCAAGAAATGAGGTGGTCTCCATTCAATGGAATACTGTTCTGCCACCAAAAAGAAGAGATTATTGATATAAACAACACATACTTCTCTCCATCATAGAATAATTCTGTGGAGCAAAAGCCAGGCAAGGACATATCCTGGGGCTTTTGCATTACGAGGGGATGCCTTTGCCTAGTATGCATGAGGGGCTGAGTTTCATCCCTGGCACCACGTATCTCCCAGCCCTGAGCTGGATATAGCCCTATAAAACTTTTAATGGTGTACAAACTGCATGCATCTATTTTTATAAAGCTACAAATGCAAATGAATACGGAGTGACTACAGCAGTCCATAAAGATAGTGGCTCTGTAAGGAAGGAATGGGGGTGAGCACTGGAGGGAAGAATTAAGAGGAACACGGGGAACAGACACGTTCATTCTCCCACTTGTGGCGATGTCCCATGAGAGAGAGAGAGAGAGAGAGAGAGAGAGAGAGAGAGAGAGAGAGAGAGAGAGAGAGAGACTCCTGCGAGTGACTTGGTTGGAAACAGGATATGTGTATCTGTAGCACTGTCCTCCCATTGTTCATATATTTGCTTGAGTGGGCACCAGTAATGTCTGACAATAAATTGTGAGACTTGTTACTGTTTTTGGCATATCGAATACATTACGGGGAGCTTGCCAGGCTCTGCTAAGAGGGGCAGAGGAATCGAACCTGGGTTGGCCGCGGTCAAGGCAAATGCCCTACCCACTGTGCTATCGCTCCAGCCCATGTGTATATGTATATATATTTGGCCAGTTCACAGTTTGAATGTGTCAGTGTATGATGTGTCAATTTCTCATCTTTCCCATCCTCTGCTCTCATCTTTCTCATCCTCTGTCTCCAGCTCCCAGAATTATTGAGCACATCAGAATACTTTCTAACAGGTGATGGGGCTGTGTGATCTGTCCCCTAGGACTTCTGTCTGTGCACCCCACACACATTCCATGAGCTCCATCTGGGTGCCAAACCCAATCCTCGGCCCCAGGACACCAAGACTGCAAGGAAGGGAATAGGCCACAATGATGCAGGCAGCAGTGAGGAACAGGTGGTGTGAACCGCACAGACTTCTGGGCCATCCGCTGCTGTCCACCAGGGACTGGGCACCCCTGGAGAGTGACTTCACCTCTCTGTCCCTCAGTTCCTTCAACTACAAAATGGAAATAAAAGAGAATTAAGTTGATTGTTATTTTAATTTAACGACAGAGATACTTTTGCTCAAATGAGCTAATAATATTAAAGATCAAACACATTCAAATTTCAAAATGAAGGACATGGAGGGACTAGAGCCACAGTACAGCAGGTAGGGCATTCGTCCTACACATGGCTGACCTGGATTTGATCCCTGGTATCCCATGTAGTCCCCTGAGGCCCCCAGGAGTGATTCCTGAATAAAGAGCCAGGAGTAATCCCTGAGCGTTGCCAGGTGTGGCCCAAAACAAAACCAAAACAACAAACAAACAAACAAAGGGCACTGGCTGCTCTAGGGCCAGGCTGAGAGGCGCTGAGTGGGAAATGGAGGCAGGAACCAGGTGGAAAGAGGAGCCAGGGAAACTGAGGCTCCTGGGAGTGCCTTGGTTGGAAACAGGAGAAGGGTGGGGAGGGATGGACGGTAACCTGCACTCTGAGAGGCTGAAGGACAGGGACGAGTCAGGGGGACAGGGTGAGTGGAGGAGGGCCACAGCATGCAGATGCAGGGTCTGCAGAGAGGGGGCCCGCTGCTGCCTGTCCACACATGGCCCAGTCCAGGGAGACGCGGGCTGTCTGCGAAGGAGGGGGTGCTGGGGTCTGAGGAGAGCGGGAAATAGCCCTGCAGGTGCTCAGGGGAGGGTTCCAGACCACTGACTGAAGGTAGTGCTCAGCAAAGAGTTTGGAGTGGGGGGCAGTGTGCAGGCAGGGGGGGGGGATTGTTGGTGGCGGAGATTGCCGCCTTGGCTCAGGGGAGCACTGCCCCAGGCTTGGGCTAGCTCAGCCTTGGGGTGAACAACCTGTCTGTCTGTGTGGGACCATCCTGGTTTGATCTTATTTATTGAGGCATTTATTTATTGGCAGTGCTCGGTGATCACTTGTGGCTGCGTTTCGGGAACCCAATGTGGTACTAGGGATCGAACCTGGGTTGGCCGTATACCAGGCAAGTACCCTACCTACTGTCCTATCTCTCCAGCCCTTTGTCTTGATTTTTTTTTCTTTTTGGGTCACACCCGGCAATGCACAGGGGTTACTCCTGGCTCTGCACTCAGAAATTACTCCTGGTTGTGCTCAGGGGGTCATATGGGATGCTGGGAATTGAACCCAGGTTGGCCGAGTGCAAGGCAAACGCCCTACCTGCTGTGCTATTGCTCCAGCCCCACTGTGTCCTGATTTTAAAAGTAGAGTCTGTCCTCTTGGGATCTCCCCGAAGCCCGGGCAAACCTGGCCAACCAGTCACCCAGCTGGACCGTGATGATGATGATGGGGAGAGCACGAAGGGTCACAAGGATGCTGGCTCATGTGTTCAAAACCACGGTGGGTGTGGGGGTGAACGGGGGTGCATGGGAGAGGGTGGTGGGGAGCAGCCTAGGGATCTGAAGGGATTCCTCAGCTGTCTCCCATAACAGGGTCTCACGCACAGTGCCTAGCCCGCCACAGAGGACTCTGCCTTCCTAGAGCCACAAACCCCACACTGACAGGCAGTTTCTAATTGTTGCCGTATCTACATAGCCTTTGGCTGTATTAACTAGCCATTCTGCCAGTCAGCTCCTAGAGCCAGAGGTGGCTCTTGTGTGTAAGGCCCTGGGTTCTATTCTTTGGGGAAGTGGCAGGACACACCTGTCTGTGCTCAGAGGCTCTGGGACAGCCACATGCAAGGCAAACGCCCTACCCACTGTGCTATCGCTCCAGCCCCTAGGCTCAAGTCTTGAGCAATGCATGTCTCACCCCAGCACTGCACTGACAGGTATGGCGCTGGGTGGCCACCCCAGAGATTCGCCAAGGAATTTCCCCGAACCCCTGAAAGCTGCTGGCTGTGTTCCCCACCAGAGTGATAAAAACCTCAAACCCAGGCCAGAGAGGCCAGATAGCACAGCAGGCAGGGCACTTGCCTTGCATGCGGCTAACCCAGGTTTAATTCCTGGCACCCCATGTGGCTGGTTCCTGGATCCCTGCCTGGAGTGATCCCGGAAAGAGTCAGTAGTGATTCCTGAGCACCACCTGCTGTGACCCAAACAAACAACCCCCTTGCTAAAAACTCAAACATCAGCTCCATCATAAACGCATCATTCATCATGTTTGTGTTGTTTTTGTGTGTTCAGGGCTCACTCCCGGGGAGCCCCAGGGCAGCCGGCCAGGAGGTGGGGGGGGGGGGGTTGAAGTTAGACCTTCCCTGTTCTAAGTGTGCGCTGGGCTCAGTGAGTTGTCTGTCCAGTCCAGTGGAAACATCTGAGAAGGAAATGAGCGCTAGGAGGAGAAAAGCGGTTGCACACCCACTGCTGAACAACTGTGGGGAGCTAACAGGACCCACTTGACAAAGGCGCTGAGCAGAGGTGCCAGCATCCGGACTGCAGTGAAGACACAGGGGCCAAACTGCAGCCTGAGAGGCCCCCCCCTTAACCCCGGGTTCCCCCTGTGTTTCTCAACTCCCTAAGATTCACTTGCACCCTTTTGCCAAGTGCTGTGGTTAAATACCAAGGATGCTGGTTCTCTTCAGAGTTCTTGAGAGTCAGCAACAGCTGCACATGGAAATACCAAGATGTTGTTTTTGCGGCGTGTCGGGGGAGCGGTCCTGTGGAGGCTCAGAGAATGCTCAAGCTGTGAAGGTTGCTGCTCACCCAGCTCCTCTTCTCCCCGCCCCACCTGCTTTTGTCCTTCTTGTCTCCTCACTCCTGACCCAGAAAGCCCAGAGAGGGCAAGGACTTGCCCCAGAGCCACACAGCCGGAAAGGGGGGCTCCTGACCCCTCCCAGCTGTCCAACGGGGAGGGGGGGCTGTTTCTCCTACTCCTTCCCCACTTTGCTTTCGCAGACAATTTTGCTTCCTGATTTCTGCTCGTTGTCAGCTGTGATTAATGAGGATGTCGCCTGCATACACGATTTTCAGCTGTTCCTGGCTTACGACAAGCAGATTAGACCATTTAAGGCAGAATAATGCTATTTAGCGAAGCCGGATTTAGAGCTGGCAGAAATTAAGAAGATTAATTTAAAGGTAAAAAAAGAGTGACAATCATAGATCAACACCTGAAAAATCTCGCTGCCGGGACCCATCCCTAATTGAGAAGTATGTGGAAGATTCCATCCGTGAAATTCAATTATCATGCAAGCCGGAGGAAGTGGCTTCCCTGGGGGGTACAACCAGGCTGCCCAAATCAAGACTGCCCCACCTGTCTGTCTCCGTGTCTGGGAGACAGGAACTGTGCCTGGGCACGGGTGAAATATGGAGGGGCTGCATCAAAATAATGAAAATGTCCAGGGGCTTCTCTTCCTGATGGGGTCACCCACCTTCAGCTCCTCCTTCAGAGGTCGACCTGGAAGAGCCTCCACTTCATGAAAGCTGCCATGTCAGGGATAGCCAGCACTGGTATCCCATTCCCAATACCCCTTTTCCTCTTCTTTTTTTTGGGGGGCAGCGGTGAGAATGGTTGGGGTATGCAGACAAAAGGAGCTCTCAAGCCACCCAGATCCTTCCACTGATTAGGGGCTTCTTAAGCCGAGCAATCAGCAGAGAACACTGGAGATGAGAACTGTATAATGATTACAAATGAGCTGATGGTAATTGACCCGCCTTTTAACTATGGGGGGTGGGGAGTGGGGGCCAGATTCGTCAGCACTTACTTTGTCTCTCCCATCCTGTGAGATTCGCAGGAACACACAGAGACTGAAGAAGAGCTGGACGGAACCCTTGTTGTGTGCTTTGGGGGTTCGTGGTTGCCAACAAAATCAGGGATGCCTACAGGTTCTTGGAGGTTTATCATTTGCAAAGTATTTTCATGGAGAATTCCAGATGGAGAAGACAGTCCTCAAGGCCAGGGGGCAAATCTGTCAGTCTCCAAGCTTCAGGGCTCAGCAAAGCATGTGTCCTGTGACAAGTTGGTTTTATGTACATATTTGGGCAGGGGAAGGGTTTTGGGCTACCCTGGCTGTGCTCAGGACTTACTCCTGGCTCTGTGTCAGGGATCACTCTTGACGGTGCCTTATGTGACCTTATGCAGTGCTGGGAATCAAACTGGGGCCTTCTGCATGCCAGACAAGTCTTACCCACTTGGCCATCTCTCTAGTTTAAACATACTAGTTGAACATATGAACAAACAATGGTGGTGGTGCCTTCTGAGATAGCCCTTGAAGAGTGTAGAAAATTTGGAGGATTTGAAGGAGAGCAAGTATTTTGGGTGTTCCTTCCCGGAGTCCCTTGGAGGGGAGCGGGTTGAGCTTTCCTCCCCGCCCCGACCAGGGCTACGGCAGCCGAAGACCTCCAGGACCAGCCACCACCATGCTGAGACTACTCTCCGCACACATGAAGGTACTGGCAGAGGGACAAAGCCACGCGGGTTCCGGGGCCGAGACCTCCAAGCCTACTCGAATTGGAGTCGAGCATCTTCCACCCAGATCCTCCAAATTCCAGTAGGCGGGGGTCACACCCACCACCTGGCCCCCTGGCGCCGTGTAATCCCATCAGCGGCCAAGACTCAGAGACTATAAAATCCAGATCCCGGAACCGCGCGGCCGCATTTGCGGCCGCGCGACATCTTAACAGAACTTTTTTTTATGACATCTTATTGTCTTATTTCTACTTTGGACAAACTTGCAGGCTATGGAATGTAGCCTGCCCACAGGGCAGAGTCTGGCAAACTCCCCGTGGCATACCAAATATGCCAAATACCAGTAACAATGATGGGTCTCACTCTCCTAAATAGCCTTGAATATAATCTCAGGGCTAGGATGAATGAGACGTTACTGGGGCCTGCTCGAGGCAATCGACGAATAACAGGATGATGAAATGAAATGAAATGAAGTATTTTGGGAATTGGAAAATGGAACATGCAAATCACAGGACATCCAATCTGCAGTCATATTGGGTTTGCAGAATCCATGCTGAGTACTGACAAGCTCCAGCTGATGTTAACAATGTGGTTTTGCTAATCTATTGAAATCCAACAAATCTTTGTGGCATTATCTCACAGAGAAAAACACCCGGATCTCCTGTGCATGGGTTCCTCCTCTCTCAAAGTCAATGCGGGCATTGCTTTGAGGACCATCTCTACTTCTTCCAGTGACTTTAGGATCCCCAAGTTGTTTTCCTCTTTGAGAGTGTTTTTGAATCCAAGTGGCTCGTTCCATGTTGGAGCTGGACTCAGGAGGTTGTGGTGTGGATATGGGAGGGTGGGTGGGTGGGGGAAAGCATCTGTGTTGGATTGTAGACTCGTGTCATTCCCAGGGTGCAGTGAACGTCCAGGAAAATGGCTCTTTGGGCAGCCTGTGTGTTTTGGACCCCAGGAACAATTTTAGGAAGTATAGATCTCAGTCTGTGTGGTGACTGGAAGTGACTTCCAGGGCCCCTGAGCACCCCTAGGAGATCCTCCCCCAATACAAGGTAAGCCTGCCTGAGAATCTGAGCTAAGGTAAATTGTGCACACATGTGGTGGGGTACTGGGGAAGAGGCACCCCACCCCTTGGAGCCTGTCCATAGCGTTACCCACCAAGCTGAGACCTGGGATTGGGTGCCCAATCAGGGATCCAGTCAATGATGATGGGGCTGCTCCACCATGTCTCCTTGTACTGTTGGGGGGCGGTGCTGTGGCCAGGATGACGAGGGTCCCATTACAGAACCCCGGGCCCTGGGGTGCAGCTGGGCACATACGGAGCTGGCCCAGTGCCGCACAGACTCCCAGGAAGCATGTCTACTCTCGAGACTTCTCCTCACCTTGTCCTTGTCCCGCTGGATCGTGTCCCATCTGTCACGCTGAGCCATCTGCTTCCTCTCCTGCCATCGCTGCTGCCCAGCTTTAAGTAAATTAAAAAACAAAGAGGCAGGGAGTCACTGACAGCCACATTTATCCTCATTTCTGGGGCTGGCACTGAGGGTCTGAATCACAGATCAGCCCGGTCGGCCCAGGGGGCGGCAGCATCCCGTGTCCATGCTGTCCTGAGCGTGGGTGAGACTACAGGTGATGAGAATAGGAGGCAGTGCCAGCAGGATCCCAGCTTTTGGGAAGGTTCTGGTTCACTGCCTTATAGGGACAGTGGACCAGCCACCAGCTCTGCCAGCCTCAGTTTCTTCTCCCCTAAAGGGCACGGTCTGTCTTACTGACCTCCTGGAACTGTTGGGAGACCAAGTAAGCAGCGCGGAGCATGAGGGAGGGGACTCCGGAGAAAGTAGCCTTCTGAGGGCCTGCGGGTATGGACATGGGATACACTGGGAGCCCCATTTTGGGGGATGGGCTCTCAGGAGAACTGGCTCAGCCTCTGCATCTCTAAAATAGGATCAGCTGGGATCCCCTCCCTAGAGCAAGGGGGAGCATGGGGTCCAGGCTGGGGTGGCTGGGAGGGCAGGTGAGAGTAGGACTCCAGGAAGTGGCCTGGTTGTGTGGCTCCCAATGAAGTGGCTGGGGTGTGAGCTGTGTGTGGGGTCTCCCCTCTTTTCTGCCCGCTCTGTCAGTGAGGTCACGGCTTCCCCTTGCTGCCCTCAAACCTGGCATGAGCCTTGCTTTGGCCTGAGGCAGTGACAACAAGTGCCAAATGCTACTTCCAACCAGAAACTTGAAAATGGTCCCATACTTCCATGATGGCTTTCTCCACAGGGTGATGTTCATTTCCTGGGGCTTGACTGAAGATGGGAGCCTGGAGCCACGCAGATCTGCCACCCGCACACAGACTTGTACCAAACGGACACGTTCCTTTATAGGTGCTGACTTTTTTTTTTTTTTTTTTGGTCTCCCAAGTGCTGCTCAGGGGCTTATAGGGCCAGTCCCAGAGAGTCTCAGCCAAGTTGGCTGCAGTTCAGGGCTTGTACCTAAGATTGCAGTGCTGCTCAGGGGATGCTCAGGGGACTGTGTGGTGCCAGGGACAGAGCCAGGTCACACCCTTAGCCTCCATGCTGTCTTGACAGCCCAACCCATTGACCTTTTAGGGCATTAGTAAAAGCTGACTGCTTCTGGCCTCACCCATACCCAGGAAACAGAGGTACTTGCTCCCACCTGGCCCACCTGCAGCTCTGCAAATCGAATTTTTGATGTTAATCTAACTAGTGAAGGAAAGGTCAAACTAGTTCCCAGTACTGAAATACAAATGTCATATTCTGTAAAATGGAAAAAGTCAGATATAAAATTTGAAGATCAATCCAGCAAATATCTCGATCCTTCCTTTTATCAACAAAGGACACATTGGTTTTCAATTTTATTTTGTTTTTTAATTTCATTGAATCACCATGAGATAGTTACAAGCTTTCATGTTCGGGTTACAATCACACAATGATCAAACACCCATCCCTCCACCAGTGCGCATTCCCCACCACCAATATCCCTGGTATACCCCCCCTTTCCCACCCTCCATGGCAGACAATATTCTCCATACTCTCTCTCTACTTTTGGGCATTATGGTTTGCAATACAGACACTGAGAGGTTATCAGGTTTGGTCCTTTATCTACTTTCTGCACACATCTCCCATCGACCGATTCCTCCAGCCATCATTTTCTTAGTGATCCCTTCTCTGTTCCAGCTGCCTTCTCCCCTCTGCTCATGAGGCAGGCTTCCAGCTATGGGGCAATACTCCTGGCCCTTGTATCTACTATCCTTGGGTATCAGCCTCATGTTATGTTGTTTTATATTTGTGCACTCCACAAACGGGTGCAGTCCTTCTATGTCTGCCCCTCTCTTTCTGATTCTTTTCACTTAGCATGATACTCTCTGTGCCTATCCATTTATAAGCAAAGTTCATGACTTCATCCTGACAGCTGCATAGTATTCCATTGTGTAGAGGTACCAAAGTTTCCTTAACCAGTCATCTGTTCTAGGGCACTTGGGTTGTTTCCAGATTTTGGCTATTGTGAACAGTGCTGCAATGAGCATATAGGTGCAGATGTCATTTCTACTATGCTTTTTTGCATCCTCGGGATATATTCCCAGAAGTGGTATTGTGGGATCATATGGAAGCTCAATTTCTAGTTTTTGAAGAACTGTCCAATTGTTTTCCAGAAAGGCTGGACTGGTGGGCATTCCCACCAACAGTGAGTGTCCCTTTTCCCCCACATCCACGCCAGCACTGGTTGCTTTGTTCTTTTGAATGTCTGCCAGTCTCTGTGGTGTGAGATGAGATCTCATTGTTGTTTTGATTTGCATCTCCCTGATGGCTAGTGATGTGGAGCATTTTTTTTATGTGCCTTTTGGCCATTTGTATTTCTTTTTTGAGGAAACTTCTGTTCATTTCTTCTCCCCATTTTTTGATGGGGTTGGAGGTTTTTTTCTTGTACAATTCTACTTGTGTCTTATATATCCTGGATATTAATCTCTTATCAGATGGGTATTGGGTAAATATTCTTTCCCATTCTGGGGCTCTTTTTGTATTTTGGTCACTGTTTCTTTTGAAGTGCAGAATCTTCTTAGTTTGATGTAGTCCCATTTGTTTATGTTTGCTTCCACTTGCATGGTCAGTGCTGTTTCATCCTTAAAGATGTTTTTAGCTTCAATGTCATAGAGAGTTCTGTCTACATTTTCCTCTATGTACCTGATGGATTCATGTCTGATATTGAGGTCTTTAATCCACTTTGATCTGACTTTTGTGCCTGGCATTAGACAGAGGTCAGAGTTCATTTTTTTGCAGGTAGCTATCCAGTTTCCCCAGCACCACTTGTTGGAGAGGCTTTTCTTGTTCCACTTCACGTTTCTTGCTTCTTTGTCAAAGATTAAGTGGTCATATATTTGGGGGTCTGTGACAGAATATTCAAATCTGTTCCATTGGTCTGCAGGTCTGTTTCTAGCCCAGTACCATGCTGTCTTAATTACTACTGCTTTGTAGTGCAGTTTGAAGTTGGGGAGGGTGATGCCACCCATCTTCTTTTCCCCAAGGATTGCTTTAGCTATTCGTGGGAGTTTATTGTTTCATATGAATTTCATGAGTATTTTGTCTATTTCTTTGAAAAATGTCATGGGTATCCTAATAGGGACTGCATTGAATTTGTATAGTGCTTTGGGCAGTATTGCCATTTTGATAATGTCAGTCCTCCCTATCTATGAGCAGGGGATGTGTCTCCATTTCCTAGTGTCCTCTTTTATTTCTTGAAGTAGTATTTTGTAATTTTCCTGATATACGTCTTTCACCTCTTTGGTTTAGCTGATTCCGAGGTACTTGATTTTCTGAGGTACTATTGTGAACGGGATTGTTTTTTTAAATGTCTATTTCTTCTCTTGTTATTTGTATATAAGAAAGCTATGGACTTTTGGGTGTTGATTTTGTAGCCTGCCACTTTACTAAACCGACCTATTGTTTCTAAGAGCTTTTCTGTAGAGTCTTTAGGGTTTTCTAAATACAGTATCATATTGTTTGCAAATAGTGATAGTTTGACCTCTTCCTATCTGTATTTCCTTGATACCTTTCTCTTGCCTAACTGCAATGGCCACGACTTCCAGTTCAATACTGAATAAGAGTGGCGAAAGTGTCTTGTGCCCGATCTTAGAGGGAATGCTTTTAGTTTTTTTCCATTGAGAATGATACTTGCTGTGGGCTTGTGGTAGATGGTTTTGACTATATTGAGGAAATTCAATGCCTATTTTGCTGAGAGTTTTCATCATAAACGGGTGCTGGATCTTGTCAAATGCTTTCTCTGTGTCTATTGATATGAACATATGGTTTTTATCTTTTCTTTTGTTGATATGATGGATTATGTTGATAGATTTCCAAATGTTAAACCATCCTTGTATCCCTGGGATGAATCCTACTTGGTCATGGTGTATGATCTTTTTGATGAGTCGTTGAATACTATTTGCTAATAGTTTGTTGAGGATCTTTGTGTCTGTGTTCATCAGGGATATAGGCCTGTGATTCTCTTTCTTTGTGGTATCTCTGTCTGCTTTTGGTATCAGGGTGATATTTGCTTCATAGAAACTGTTCGGAAGTGTTTTTGATACTTCAGTTTTGTGGAAAAGCTTAAAGAAGATTGGGAGTTAGTCCTCTTTAAAGATTTGGAAGAATTCACTAGTGAACCCATCTAGGCCAGGACTTTTGTGCTTGGGGAGACTTTTTATTACCGTTTCAATTTCCTTGATGGTGATAGTTCTGTTCAGGTATTCCAGGTCTTCTTGGTTCAGCCTTGGGAGGCTATACAAATCTAGGAATTTATCCATTTCCTCGAGGTTTTCATGTTCCGTGGCATAAAGCTTCTGAAAGTACTCCCTGGGGATCCTTTGAATTTCTGTAGTTTCTGTTGTAATGACCCCCTTTACATTTCTGATTTGGTTTATTAGGGTTTTCTCTCTCCCTTTCTTTGTGAGTTTTGCTAGAGGCTTATCGATCTTGTTTATTTTCTCAAAGAACCAGTTCTTGGTTTCACTGATCTTCCGGATTGCTTTTTGGGTTTCCATCTCATTAATCTCTGCTCTGAGTTTTATTGTTTCCTTCCTCCTGTTCAGATTGGGCTCCTTTTGTTGGTCATTCTCCAAGCTCTTAAACTGTGAGGTTAGCTTACTTATGTGGGCTCGCTCCTCCTTGCTGAGGAATGCTTGTAGAACTATAACTTTTCCTCTTATCACAGCTTTTGCGGTGTCCCATAAGTTTTGGTAACTCATGTCCTCATTTTCATTCGTTTCCAGGTATCTTTTGATTTCCTCTTTGATTTCCTTTCTAAGCAACCCATTGTCCAATAGTGAGCTGTTTAACTTCCAGGTGTTTGATTTTGTTTTCTGTTTGTGTGTGTGATTTACTTCTAATTTCAGCGCATTGTGGTCTGAGAAGATTGTTGATACTATCTCTATCTTCTTAATTTTATGGAGGTATGTTTAGTGGCTCAGCATGTGGTTTATCTTGGAGAATGTTCCATGCACACTTGAGAAGAATGTGTATTCAGCTTTTTGAGGATGAAGTGTCCTGTATATATCTACTAAGTTCCTGTACCCTTCGGGCCTCCTGAATGTGGTCCTATGTTTTTTTCAGCTCTGGAAACGTTGTAGCAATGATGTCTTTTAGTTTCTTCTTCATCAGGGTTTTCTTCCTGTCCCTCTGGGACTCCAATAATTCTTATGTTACTCCTCTTGGTTTCATCACCATCTTCTCTTGCCATCTGTTCACAAATTGTGAGTCTCTTTTCCATTTTCTGCTCTTTTCTGGAGAGTTTCTGGTCTTCATCTTCAAGCTCACTGATTCTGTCCTCAGCAACTGTTACTCTGCTGCTGAGGCCTTCCACTGAGTTTTTCAATTCGCCTACCAGGTTTTTCAGGTCCGACATTTCCGTTTGTAATTTTGTTTGCATTTTCCTCATTTCTACCTTCAAATTCTCTTGTCTTTTATTGGCATTGCTTTCCATTGTTTCTTTTAGCCCCCTAAGCATCCTCAGTACCTCTCTTCTAAATTCCTTGTTAGAGAGGTTGACTAGCACTTTATTATTGTTGGGGTCTTCTGGGCTAGCCTCTTCAATAAGTAAGCTTGGTGGGCTTCTGTGTTGCTTTACCATTGTGACCTGTATGGTTTAGACCTTCACGCTCACTATTACTATTCTGCTTATGATGCAGAATTAATTGAAGTGGGCTTAATGAATCATTGTCTAATGTGTTTCTGGTGGTTAAGCTAACCTAGTGAAAGTTCCATCTAAGAGGGTAACTTACGGTTGCTATGAGGTATGTAGGGGGAGAATAATTCGCAGCTCCAGGAAGGGGCCCTGCCACCAGGCAGGTACCTGGATGAGTGAGCAGAGGGTGCCCGAAACTGTTCAGCTTTGAGTGTGTGTGGTGTGCCTCAGGAGCGATAGCACAGTGGTAGGGCGTTTGCCTTGCATGCAGCCGACCCTGGTTTGATTCCTCCGTCCCTCTTGGATAGCCTGGCAAGCTACCGAGAGTATCTCGCCTGCACGGCAGAGCCTGGCAAGCTACCCGTGACATATTCGATATGCCAAACACAGTAACAACAAAGTCTCCAATGGAGATGTTACTGGGCCCGCTCGAGCAAATCGATGAACAATGGGAGGACAGTGACAGTGACAGTGCCTCAGTTCCCATCCCCTGCAGACCAAGGATGAAAACCAGCCGTTCTCTGGGGGGTCTAGTTAGATGCTCAGCCCCGGGAAGGGGCCCTACTACCGGGTGGGTACCTGGGTGAGTGGTTTACAATTTTCAACTCCTTCATAATGGTGATTTTCTTGGTGGGCTTAATTTCAGTGATTTTAATGAGAATTTTAAGAAAAGATTATGCCTGATACAGTAAAGAAGAGGAAATGGACAGCACAGATAGAGACCTAGGAGATAAATATGGGTGGAAGCAAGTGCATGGAGATATATTTAGACCAGCAAGTCACCCATCAGATATGGTGGCTCCCAGACCCTACCTGGGTCTCAGTGATTGTACCTGCAAAGTGTTTTGGTTGTGGAAAAATTAGGGGAATAGGAGGGTGGGGGAGCCACAGTCCCAGAGACCCTGCCAACCAGGAGGCAGGTATGTGGTACACAGGAAAGAGGGTGACTGCCCCCCTTTACATGCTCAGTCATATACAATTCTCCAACCACCCTTACAGAAGAGCACCAGTGAAAAGGCCAGGCTGCAGCGTGCCCTCACCTCCCCCAAACCTTACCAGATGCCCCCATCAGAACCACCTGAACTTCAGTACTCCCTGCCTCGGTGGGCCCCATGGCCCCATGCTGACCTGAACCAGCTGAACTTGTGACCTGGGAGGGCCTGGGCACGCACCCCACAACAGGGATGACACACCCGAGGCAAAGGTCCGAGAGCTCAGCTTCCAAACACAGGCCCTGAGGTGCCCTGACTTTTCCTGGGAGAGCAACGGCCTCAGAAACCCTCTCCCAGGGGCCTGAGAGATTTCCTTCTACTTCCCAATTTGGCTTTTCTGTCCCTCTGTCTGTCTGGAGGTGACCTGCCTTCTCTGGAGGCAACCTATGCCTGCATCTGACCTTTCTGAGGCTCAGAACTCTCTTCAGTGAGTGGCAGATGAGGGTCAGACTCTTACTTGACAGGTCTCTCCCTCAGCGCCCCCTGCCCTGTTGATGCAGTGAGACAGCAGGGACTGTCTGGTACAGCCACAGCTCTGAGTCTCAAGGGGGCTCAAGCAGCCGTGGAGCGCCGCTAATGGGGCTGGAGTCTGGGAATCGTTCCCATGAGGCATAGTCTGTGTTGGCATTTGGCTGGTGTTCTTGACTCATTTTCGAAACCCAATTCTGCCTCTGTCCCAAACATCCTGTGAGTTGTTCCCTACATCTTCAGGGAGTTTCTGCTTTCTCGTTATCATTAGGGCACAGAGGGTATGTATGTCTTTGTTACTCTTAGAGCCCGCCAGCCCCCCCTCCCCGCTCCCTGATCCAGCAGGTTGGTCTCTCAGCCCAGAACCAAGCTGGCAGTCCAAGGTTCCCATCCTGCTGGCTCTATCTTAGAGCATCCTGGGAAAGACATTGGGTTGTCTCTCCAGGAAGAACTCAACCCCATCCCCACCACAAGCAGTCCCTCAGGTCCATGCCTTAGGCTGCTCTGTCACAACTTGCCTGTCATCAAGAGGATGCATGTTGGTTGGGAGCCTAATCTAGCTGTGGTTTGTAGTGGTTCTTATCACAAAGATGAGCCAGGTCTTGGGCAGAGTCCTGGACATAAGGGGCCACTGCCCCAGTTCTGGAAGAAGCCCAGGAGATGCTCTCATATGGTACTTTTCACACCAACCATCATTCAGGACACTGTGGAAACCCTGTTCTCAGGGTCCCACTGGATTTGGGAAATCAAGGATTCTGCATCCTGATGCACAGATCCAACACTCTGATCCCATTCTGGGGGCAGGGGAGGGTTCGGGGGAGTGTTGTGTGGAGGAGATCAAAGCATGCCTGACTTCCAACATATCATTGCCCCTCTGCTGCCCTAGATCTGCCAGAGTCAGATTTGGGCAGGTTGTCTGCAAGGCCGACCAGGGTAGGGAGAGATGCTGCTTCTGGAAAGCCCCAAGCCAAGCGGTGAGGAGCGTGGAATTTCTAATCCGGTAGCTTCAGCAACTATTCTTGTGCTTTGCTGAAAGGTGCACTTTTGGATCAATCCCACACTGCGTCTTTTCCAAATTATTATTCCAAGCTTGCAAAAAGAATTGAGTTCCTGACTGATGTCAAAATAATAATAATAAACTCAGAAATCATTCATTCCTCTCCACCTGCAGGAGTCAGCCTCATTTTCAGGAGAGTGAAGGAGATCCAGGGTGACCCTGTTTCTTGAAGTGAGTTGAGGGGGAATAAAATGGGAACTCAGAAAGAGGGGGAAGGTTTAGGGGAGACAGGAGATGTCGATTTGGGTTTGGGGTAGAATTCTCAAGATTAGAAAAAGGAAACCAAACAGCAGGGAGCAGAAGGAAGAGATCTAGTTCAAAAGCAAAATGTTGGCACTTTCTGAGACAAAAACTGGTAGTGAGTAGCAGTGTTTTCTGTGAGGGATGGACTTCATCAAGCCTTTTGTCCTTCCACAGAAAAATGGGGTGAAGGGAGGTAGGAAATGGTGGGTGGGGCAAGGCTGGGACCCAGATGCTCTGGGACTTGTACCGGGCACCATTCTGCTGCTCCGTGCCACAAACATGGGAGAATGCTGAGTCATTGCACTTAGTTTGACTCCAGTCAATTTAGCAGCCGCAGTCACTGTCACACACTCAAGTCAATGAACCAACGATTTATCGAGCACCTGCTGTGTCTGAGGTCTTGGGACTTGCGGCTGAGAACCGGAGCAAGTCCTCAACCTGAGTGGCCTTCTGGATGACCCATTGATCAGTGGGTCAGGGCGTGCCATTTCCTGTCAGAGAGAGGAAAGAACATTGCAGTCACAAAGGGAAATGAGGAGAGAGGTCCAAGGTCTGAGCACTGCCTTCTCCATCCGTCTCTCAAGAGGAGAGAGACTGCCTGCCCTGCATCCCGCCAGAACAGAGGCATGGTGTTTGTAAAGAGTCTAAGGGCGAGGCTGTCTCTTCCTGAAGGTGGTGGCAGGGTGGCAGGGCTTGGGGCCATGCTCATGGTCTCCTGAGATGCACAAGAGGATTCTGAGGGCTCCCAGGCTCTTTCAATCAGTCTTTGAGCTTTTAACTGCACTTTCCGGGGAGTGAGGAAGTCCCTTCCACTAAAGATAATTTCCCCTTATTTGGGAGCTCGGACCTTTGCAACTGGTAGTGGTGGGTGGGTGGGTGAGTGGGGGGAGTTTGGGTCACTCCTGGCTTGGGGGTTACTCCCAATACTGTGCTCAGGATGCTTAGGGGATCATGCAGTGGCAGGGATCGAGTGCACACAGGGCCAGTGCCTTCCCCTGTGATCTCTCTGTTACCCACTGCAATTCCTTTTTGCAGTGAAATGAGCTCTCCCTTGCTCTGGCTCTCAGTTTCATCATGGCTCAGCCCCTGGACACTACATACTCCATGTCTGCTCCTGTTGTCTTGTGCTGGCCCCTCCGAGGCAAGGAGGTAATCGTGACAGCTGTGTTGGTTCTCTAGAGGATCACTGTATCACCATATCACTGCCATCCCGTTGTTCGTCTATTCACTCGAGTGGGCGCCAGCAATGTCTCTATTCCTCCAAGCCCTGAGATTATAGCAGTCTCTCCTTACTCATCTTCTCCAATGATTGGATGCTCTTTCAGGGTCAGGGGAATGAGACCCATTATTGTCACTGTTTTTGATATATCAAATATGCCACGGGGAGCTTGCCAGCCTCTGCTGTGTGGGCAGAATACTCTCGGTAGCTTGCCGGGCTCTCCAAGAAGAAGTGTGTGTGTGCATATATATATATACATACATATATATATATTTCTCTATGATTTGTTGTCTAATGTCTGAACCCCATCAAATTTGGTGTGGTAATTATGGAAAATGGGTAGGGAGTGTCTTATGATGTGTCCAGGAATATGTTCACTCATATGTGAGGCTCGGCCCATTGGTATGGAAAGTGGCCTGGGACATGGCGGCCGTTGGGTAGTGAAGGTCAGCTGCCGGGGCTGGGTTCCTTGGGACAGGGAGGCCTCTTACCTGCCCCACTCTGGGGCGCCCCAAGTGGAAACTAGAGGGTCATGATCCACAACTGAAGAAGCTGGGCTCTAGACCAGTCACATTCTGGGAATAAAAATGTCATGTTTATGTTTAGTGCAGGACCAGGAGCTGCCTGTCCACCAGTCTGAGACATCCAAGGCAGAGCCCGGTAGAAATGGTGAAATCCCATGGAAGTGAAATCCAAGAATTGCGGAGGGTGGTCTAGGAAGGGGGGTTCTCACAGGTGACGGTCTAGCGAAGAGACTTCATTCTCTTGCTTCTCAAAGTCTAGTCTGTGGACCAGCAGTGTCTGTATCGCCCAAGGGATGATGCAGGCTTGCCAGCCTCTGGGTCTGTCTTGGATGAAAAGAGAAGTGTGTCTTCTTTGTTTGTTTCTTTGGTTTTAGCTTTTTTAGGGCCACACCTAGTGGTGTCCAAAGGATCTTCCTGACACCGTGTCCAGGAGTGACCTTGGCAGTGTTCAGGGGACCTTGTGTAGAGCCAGGGATTCGAACCAGGCATAGAACCTCCTGCTCTATCTCTCTGGCCCATTTGCTTGTTTTTGTTATTTTTGGGGGAGGGGGGAGAGGTCGGATCATACGCAGTGCTGCTAAGGGTTTACTCCTGGCTCTGTCCTCAGGGATTATTCCAGTTGGTACTCTGGAGACCACATGCAGTACTGGGGACCAAACTGGGGTTGACCCCATGCAAAGCTGGCATCTTACCTCCCATTTTGTTTCTCTGACCCAGAAGGATATTTTTTGTTTGCTTTGGGTTTGTGTACTCCCAGCTCTGTGCTCAGGGATTGTTCCTCTTCCTGGTGCTCAGGGACCATGTGGTATTGGGGAAAAAAACAGGGTTGGCCACATGCAAGGTGATTCCCTTAATCCCAGAAGGTGGGTTTCTTTTTCTTTTTCTTTCTCTCTTTTTTTTTGCATTTGTTTAGGCACTGTGATTTACAAAGCTGTCAGTAATAGAATCCAGGCACACAGGGTTCCAGCTCCAATCCACCCCCAGTGACAGCATCCCTCCAGCGACAGATGTCTCCAGGTTTCCTCCCTGGCACCCTCCAGCCTGCATCCTTAGCAGCTTGTTTGGGGGCCACACCTCGTGGTGCTCAGGGTTTAGTCTTGGTTTTGTGCTCAAGCGGGGTGCTCCTGGTGGGGCTTGGAGAAACATGTGGGGTGCTAGGAATAAACAGTCATGAAGCATAGGTCAGTCACTGTGCAAGGCAGGTGACTTATTCCCTCTCCTACTATTTTTCTGGCCCTAGGCACATTTTATTTTTAATTCTTTATTTTATTGAATCATTGTGTGACAGTGTGGGCTGGAGCAATAGCACAGCAAGTAGGGCGATGGCCTTGAATGCGGCCAACCCAGGTTCCATTCCTCCATCCCTCTTCGAGAGCCCCACAAGCTACCGAGAGTATCCCACCTGCGCGGCAGAGCCTGGCAAGCTCCCTGTGGCATATTCGGTACGCCAAACACAGTGACAACAAGTCTCACAATGGAGACATTACTGGTGCTTGCTCGAGCAAATCAATGAACAACAGGAGGACAGTGCTACAGTGCTACAGTGTACAGAATCACTGTGAGATAGACCATTACTAAGCTGTTCATGATTGGGTTTCAGTCATACAGTATTCTAACACCCACCCTCCACCAGTGTACATTTCCCAGCACCAGTGCCCCCAGTTTCCCTCCCATCACCCCCACTCCAGCCTGCCTTTATGGAGGTGTTTTTCTTCTCTCTCTCTCTCTCTCTCTCTCTCTCTCTCTCTTTCTCCTCTCTCTTTCTCTTTCTTTCTCTATCTCTGTTTACCTGTCTTTGTCTCTCTGTCTCTCTCTCTCTACACACACACACACACACACACACACACACACACACACACACACCATCGCCTGGCATTCCCCTCCTTCTCCCACCCTCTATTCTTCTCACCCTCCCACCCTCCTTCTCTTCCTCTCCCTCCAAGCTCTCAGGAACCCTCAGAGCCAGGACATTCCTCTTACTCTCCAGAGCATGCAAGTATGGCAGGGTGACCATCTTAACGCACCATTCCCACCTTGCCTCTCCGCTGCCTTCTTTCAAAGGGGACCGTTCTGCTTCCAGGACAGCCTCGCCTCTCAGGTCACCTGCCAGCTGGCCAGACTCTAGCTCATCCTGACCGTGTCACTCACATCTGAAGGCCACAGTCACACCAACGAATGGCCATGGTTTCCTGGCAGCTAGACCTTCACACCCTCCTTTCATTTGCCTTTGCATATGCTGATGCCTCTGCCCCTGCAGTTCCAATCCTAGACTTTCTCCACGCCATCACTGTCCCACACCACCATGCCCTCTCACTGGCCGTGTGCTCCACAATAATCCCAGGGCCTGGTTCATCCCAGGATTTGCACACAGTACGTGCCTGATATGCTAAATCTCCAGGACAGTTAGCAAAGGCCCCAGTGCCTGAGGGAGCACCTATCTGCAACAGGGGCTTAGTCAAGGAGGTAGGCTGGGGGCTGGGAGGGAACACGGGGGCATGGGTGACAGGCATAGATGTTGGAAACTTTTTGTTGTTATGGCTGTTGGTTTCGGGGTCACTCAAGGAGGTGCTCAGGGATTCCTCTTTGCTCTGTGCCCAGGCTTCACCCCTGGTGATGCTCAGGGGACCATGATATGGTGCCAGGAAAGAACCTGGGTCAGCTATGTGCAAGGCAAATAACCTACCTGCTGTACTATCACTCTGGCCTCAGATGTTGGAAAATTTTGTACCTGAAACTCAACTATGGCCATGAATTTGATAGTGTTCAAAGTTGGAGGCAACCAATCTTAGGGAAAATATACATTTTTTAAAAAACAGATACATATATAAAAAGCACTCAAGGCTCAACCTTTAACAACATGTTAGTGATCTCTTCTAGAAGGGCTTAATGGTCCTTGGGTGAAATACAAATTCACACTGTTTCCTCTAAGGATACTTTTTGGTGGCATTTTCAGTGTTTTTTCATAACAAATGAATACAAAATATATTATTTTGGTTCTTCTTTGGGGCAGGGATTGGGGTTTGGGTTGGAAACACCCGAAATATGGTGGTGGGAAGGTGTAATGATGGTGGGATTGGTGTTTGAATAGTAAATGTAATAAAATAGTGTGAACTAGTTTATAAAATTAAAAATTAAAAAAAAAATAAAGATCATGTGAGATTTACAGGAAAATACAATAAAAAATAAAAGCAAAAAAAAATCACAGTGCCTAAGCAAAAAATTAATTAATGAAAACTAAACAAAAGACTATTCCCAGGAGGATGTAACCACAAATCAACACAAACCAAAAAGCCCAAATAAATTTCTCATGATACACACTGAGTGCAGGACGCCCACACATGTGTGGCTGCTCCGGTTGTGCGTTGCCCAAGGCCAACAAGTCTCAGAGAACCCTTTGCAGGCAAATGGCATTGTTTTGAAGATGAAGACATATTTTTATTATAAGTTTTTTTACTCTAAGGAAGAACATATGCATATGCTAGAGTCATTTTCTGTAGATGAAAGTGAAATGTCTTGTTCTAATGAGATTGAAACATATTGTTCCATCTCAGTGTTTGAAAGAAGAACGTGTTTTGTAATTAAGAGGCCTAGTTTATGAAAATATAGAGTGGAAAATGCAAGCCTCATACTCTCATAAATGTCTGTTTTGAAATTAATTTTGGTAGTACCATTTTGATATGATGTTTTATGTAAAATTAGTAATATAAGCAAAAGGATGCAGAAAGCAAAATAAGCACACAATATGTTGTGAAAGCATCCACAAGTTAAATTGTTCTTTGAAGGCAAATTAAATGATGCTTAAGGAAAATCACTCTTAACGCTAAACAAATTAGAGATCATTGATACCAAATTTTCTAAAGAAGGAAATTGGAAAAAGTCAAAAGACTCATCTTACTGTGAATTCCACAATCAATTTATTTATGTTACATTTCAAAATCAATTATATTTAAATAAAAACTCCAATGTATACTACAATAATTTTTTTTTTCTTTTTGGGTCACACCCGGCGGTGCACAGGGGACCATATGGGATGCTGGGAATCGAACCTGGGTTGGTCGCATGCAAGGCAAACACCCTACCCGCTGTGCTATTGTTCCAGCCCCACAATAATATTTTTTGAAAAAAGATTTATAACACTGGAAAAAAAGTATCACAGTCTTTCACTATTCTATTTTGCTTTGTTTGCGGGCCATACCTGGCAGTGCTCAGGGCTTCTCCTGGTTCGAAACTCAGGAATTACTTCAGGCAGTGCTCAGGGAACCATATGAAATTCTGGGGATTTAACCCGGGTCGACTGTGCAAGGCAAGTGCCCTACCTGCTTTACTATGGCTCAGTCCCATCTTCTAAATGACATAGTCCATTTTAAGAATTGTGACAGTGGAGACCAGAGCGATAGTATAGCAGGTAGGGTGCTTGCCTGGCACATGGCCAATGGGGGTTCGATCCCTGCATCCTATTTAGTCTCCCAAGGCTGCTCGGGTGATCCCTGAGTGCAGAGCCAGGGGTTAGCACTGAGCACTGCCAAGTGTGGCCCCCAAACAGAACAAAGTTGTGATGAGCAGCTCTCTGTGAAAATTTCTGTGGAAATTGATTGCTCTACTTTGATGGCACATTGATCTGTGAGCAACCAAAGCCTTAATCTGTTTTCTAAACTCCCCCTTGACGGTGAGCAATATATCTGCGTCAGTCTATTTATGGGTACATTTCTGAACATTTCCGTTGCTCTCTGGACATATTTAAACTTGGTTGAATGGGTGACTTGAACTATCAATGGTGAGCAGAGCTTCCTGGAATTAAAACTGAATTTAAAATGACTGGAGATTTATAACCTGGCAGGGATCATGTCTAGCTAGAGGAAACAAGGTCTGGGAGCAAGTTAGCTCCAAAGTCATCGCAGACACTTAGTTCCCATGATGGCGTGATGTGTGTTTTCTCCTGAGTTCTCCTCAAAAGCAGAGACCAAGATTAGCATTTGCGTGAGAGTCGTTGGTTTGGGGAAACTGGCACCAAGGAACCCAGAAGAGGGAAAATAGAGTCAGAGCAGGCCACCTCATACCACAGGCCTCTGGGGGGCAGATGGTGACCCCAAGTATGACTGACTTCCAGGGCTCCACGGCAAGTGTGCTTAGGACAGAAGAAGGGAGCACCCCCCTCTCTGCTGTACCCCAACCCACTGGTGTTATCTGAGGAATCAACCTCCCCTTGCGCCCTGCACTTCAGACTTGGCAAGATTCATTGGGATGTCATCAGTCAACAGAGAGAGAGAGAAACCTCAGAGCAGGAAGCAGTACCTGTCGGGGCTAGGAGATGGCGTGGGGCCACTGAGAGAGGGGGAATCCCAAGCCGCACTTAGGGAGGAAGTAGGATGTGTGGGCAATCATGCAGTCATTAATTATCATTATTTGATTTGGGGGCTACCCCTCGGGGTGTTCAGGGCTCTGTGCTCAGTGCCCTGTGCTCAGGGGTCACTCTTCATGGGGTTTGGGGACCATAGGGGATGCCGGGGATTGAACTTTGGTTGGTTGCATGCAAGGCAAGTGCCTTACCCATTGTACTATTGCTTCAGTCCCCTTATGTTTTTTAAAGTTGTGGGAGCGTCACCCACCTGGCAGTGTGTGGGGTTGGGGAGGGTCCAGGTGGCATAGGGGTTGGAACCCTGGGTCTCACACTTATGAGGAAAGTACTCTACTGCTGAGATGTGTATAAAATGGAAAAATATGTACGCCCTCTTATAATGATTGAGAGTACAAGCTCTACTTTCCTATTTTATTTAAAACATTTCATTTTGGTAGAACAGACATCTGGCCACAAATCTTCAGGGTTCAGCTCAGCCAAGTTCCAGAGCTCTCTATGTTTTATCATGGGTTTGTATGCTTTATTTTATTTGTAAGATTTTGGCTTGGAGTCTAGACCTGGTGGTGCTCAGGGGTTGCTTGGGGAACCATAGAATGCAGATTATTTACTTTATATACAGTAACTGTGTTATACTGATGCAGAGAAAGGCCCTAGGCGATGAAACAGCAAAATCTCTGGGAAGGAAAGTTCTAAGGTTGATCCACCCTGTGGATATGGAAAACAAGACCTGATAAGACCTTCAGCAGTCCCTGGAAGATTGGATCCCTCTCCATGAAGGAAATTCCTTGAATACCCTCAGACCTCCCTCTTAATCTGATTAATTTTAGTAATTTAGCTCAGAGAAGATTTCAAAACATTCCAGACCAAGACTTCCTGAGGAGATACTCGATAAAAGTCACCTTGAACAAAGGAGGGGTGCTCATATGCTGCCCAAGCCCATGCCCTGCTTATGCCCATGTGGCCAAGCACATGCGGTACCCAAGCACATGTGTCGCCCAAGCACATGTGTTGCCCAAGCATATGTGTCGCCCGCATTTCACCTCTTGAGATGTGTACTTTCATGTCTAATACTTGTTTGTTTGATTTTTTTTTTTTTTTGCTTTTTTTGGGTCACACCCGGCAATGCTCAGGGGTTACTCCTGGCTTTGCACTCAGGAATTACTCCTGGTGATGCTCGGGGCACCATATGGGATGCTGGGAATCAAATCTGGATCAGCCATGTGCAAGGCAAATGCCCTATCTGCTGTGCTATTGCTCCAGTCCCTAAATGTTTGGGGTTTTTTTTGTTTTTCTTATGTCTAATGCTGGATGTGTATAGGGGTTCTCTCTGCCCTTGGAGAAGCTCACATTCTTTTGAGTGCATTACTCTCTCTCTCTCTCTCACACACACACACACACACACACACACACCCTCCACACCTTCAAAAACCCTCCAAATAAAATCTGTTTTACTTCACTGCTTGTCTACTCCTGAAATTCTTTTCTGCAAGGCGAGACAAGAACCCAGTAACCCTGGGTCCTGGGTGACAGAGGCGGATGGGGAGAAAGTGATTGTCTTTCTCCTCCCCACTTCACATGAGCCACCCATGGGGCCCACCGACATCAGTACGGTTCAGGGAGAGAGTGCATTGGGGCGTCGTGTGTGACTGAGTTTAATTTAGGCACCACGTGGCCCTCCGAGCATCACCAAACCCAAGCAACATTTCATCTCCAGACCTAAGGGCCACATAACTGGGAGTGGCCCCCAAGCACTGTGGGGGAAGTCACTCCAATGGACTTTGCTATTATAATAATATTTAGTAGTAAGTACAATTTACTTTTTTTTTTTTTTTTTGCTTTTTGGGTCACACCTGGTGATGCTCAGGATTACTCCTGGCTCTGCATTCAGAGGGACCATATGGGATGCTGGCGGTGCTCAGGGGACCATATGGGATGCTGGGAATCGAACCCGGGTCAGCCGCGTGCAAGGCAAACGCCCTACCCACTGTGCTATCACTCCAGCCCCAACAGTTTACTTTTTTTTTTTTTTTGCTTTTGGGGTCACACCTGGCAATGCTCAGGGGTTACTCCTGGCTCATGAACTCAGGAATGACTCCTGGCGGTGCTCGGGGGACCATATGGGATGCTGGGAATCAAACCTGGGTTGGCCATGTTGGCTGCATGCAAGGCAAATGCCCTACCCACTGTGCTATCGCTCCAGCCCCCAACAATTTACTTTTTAAGTTTACGTTTTAAATTGTTTATTTACTTTAAAACCTTATTTGGGGTCCAGATAGTACCAAGGTTATGGCACTTACCTAACAGGTGGCTGTGGTCATGGCCCTGGCTAGAATCCTGGCACCACATGTGGTCCCCCGAGCACCACCAGGTGTGGCCCCTGCACACTGCTCAGTATGTCCCCTCCACAAATAAAAATTCTCATTTGGGAAGGACGGCTTGTCCTAACTAGCATTAAGCTATGGAATGGAGGGCCAGAAAGATAGTGCAGGGGGTTGGGCGTGTGCTGGTTGAATCTCTGGCACTGCATAGCCCCCTGGGCATTGCTGGGTATAGCCCTAGAGGGCCCTGAACATCACAGAACCGCCAGCCTTGTTGCAACCAAATCAGTGTTTTGAAATCTGAACAGCTTTGAAACCTCCCAGGAGGAGATGTTGTGATCTTTGAGGTGCTTAGGATATTAAGGGCCCCTCAGAGCATAGGAGCCTGAGCACTTCAGAAGCTTCTAGTCCCTCCGGCCATACTTAACCTTCTTGAAGATGTTCCTGGCAGACAGCAGGGGGCCTAGACTCAGAACCAAGCACAAAGAAAACAGAGTTCTGAGCCTTGGAAAGACCGACGTTGGGACCATACGATCCTTAGTTGGGGTGGAGGGGGTTATTCTGTACATTGTAAATTTTGCAGCATCTCTAGTCTCTGCTCAGCAGATACCAATAGCAAATTCCTTGCCTCCAGACCACGTACAAGTAAAGTGTCTCCACATCTTCCCAGCTGTCTCTGAGGTGCAAAATAGCTCCTGCTAAAAATCACCTTTCAGAGGCTAAAGGGCCATTGCCAAAGCTAATTCTCTTTTCCTGCTTTCTTTTTTATTTTTTCCTGAAGGCACCATGGTTTGCAAACTTTTTTGTGATAGAGTTTTAGGCCTACAACGTTCCAACACCAACCCCATCATCAGTGTCCACTTCCCTCCCCTCCCACACGTCTCTGTAAGCTCCATCTTTCTCTTTCTTTCTTTCTTTCTTTCTTTCTTTCTTTCTTTCTTTTTTTCTTTCTTTCTTTCTTTCCTTTTTGAGAAACAATAGTCAAGTTTATTACACTCAGACCAGGAGTCCATGGGCCTTGAGGCAATCTGTGAACTTTGTGATCTTCTTTTCCACGTTCTTTTCGGCTTGTTTCAGTAGCTTCATGAGCTGCTTTTTCTTGTGGTAATGCATCTTGGCCTTCTCCTTCCTCTTCTCAAGAGTGGCTGTCACTGCCTGGTATTTCCAGTCGACATCATGAGCCAGGCGCTCCAGATTGGCAAACTTCTGGATGAGCTTCAGGCAAACCACCTTCAGAGTAGCAATTACCACCATCCGCTTCTTCTTGTCATAGGTGAGTGGGATCCCATGGAACACCTTGAGATGGTCCAGGGTGGCCTGGCCTTGCTTGGTCTTGTGGGGCAGCATGCCTCTCACTGTCCACCAAAAGATACAGCTGGGGGCCCGGAAGTGGTAGGGACCCTGGGAGGGGTTAGTATTGATCCTCTTCCAAAGGAAGGCTAGATACTTCAACTTATTTCTGTAGAAATTTCCAGAAATGTTGATGCCTTCACACTGGACAACCACCACCTTCCAGCCCAGCAGCACTTGCTTGGCCACAGTGGTCGCCAGGTGGCCCAAGAGATGGCCTCAGTCATCAAGCACCAGCATCTGCCCCTCCACCATCTTCAGCAGCCACCTGGGAAAGCTTCTATACTATTCTTTAAAACACAAACTAAGACAAACAAAAACACCACACAAGACAAAACAAAACAAAACAAAACATGATGAATGGGGAGAACTCAAAGGGTTGAACTTATGTTCTGCATGCAGGAGGACTGAGTTGGATCCCCAGCGCCATATTGTCCCCTGAACACTGCCAGGAGTGATCTCTGAGCACAGAGCCATGAGCAGCCCCTGAGCCCTGCTGAGTGTGGCCTCAAAAAACAAAACATAAAGAATGAAAGCCAGCAAACAAAATCCGATGGAATAGGATTTCCCTTCTCTTGAGGATCCAATAAAGATCATGACTCAGGGGCCTGGGCGATGAAAAGGATGTCTGGACCAGGGTCCAAGCGTGCTCTGCTCCTTGCCGCTGCACCAATGCTCCAATTCCAGGAGAGCTGGACCCAGCATACAGGGTATGAGTGTAGACCAGTGCCCACAGGAGGCTTCAAAGCTCGTCACAAAAGTCTGGATAGGATCACTATGAAAGTGTGGGATCACGGCTGGGATACACAGAGTGCTGACCCACTCAGGGCTGAGTCTCTGGGTCAGGAGCACAGAGAATCTTGTTAGACCCTGATGGGTAAACAGCTTCCAGCCCTGCCACACAATTTGGATCCAGCAACACTGCAATTAATGTCTATATTGCACTTCCAATGTGCTCAAGTTCTAACACATTTACTCTCCCTTTGGGCCTCACACACTCCCCAGGAATCCTGCAGACATCCCCCACCCCCTGGTTCTTGCGGCTCAGCAGACGCGCAGGAAATACCAGAGTCAGGATTTTCACACACTTCTTTGAACTTCGACCCTACGGGCCTTTGACCAAATCCCACAGATGAGACAGGATGTCAAGTTAAACACTGATATTCTACTTTCACTCCTCGAAAGTCTAGTGTTGATGAAGATTCATTCCAGCATCAATTAACATAGCAGAAAATTGGAACCAACTGAGATTGTTGTCTCTGGGCGGGTTCTCGCAGAACAGAAAGGCTAAAACAACCTAAGGGTAAAAGGTTTACAGCCGGAGTGACAGTACAGCAAGCAGGACGCTGCCTGGAATGAGGCTGACCCAGGTATTGTTAGCACAAAAGTGGAATTTTCCTGGGTTGCTGGGTTCTTGAGATTTATATGAAATATTTGCAAACAAAACTTGGAAGACTGAAAGTTTACTGTACAGATAAAGTGGATAGGTTTGGTCCTTCCCAGGGTGTCCAGGCCTCTCCTTTACCATAAATGGGTCACCAGTCCTACCCCATACCATCTACTCGCCTGCTGTGAACGATGGCCAGGCCCTGTCTCGTAAATGACTTCCCTGTCTTGTCCCTGCTCGGTTCTCTCTAGCCTGTGTACAGTTTCCCCAGTGCCCAGACATGGCTATACACGTGTGGGTGAGACTCCTGTGCTCCGTGCCTTGTCACCAGGCCTCCCAACTGTACTCCAGCAGTTTCTGTCCTCCTGTCCTGACTTTCCTAGTCCTGGACATGGCCGTGTGTGTGTGTGTGTGTGTGTGTGTGTGTGTGTGTGTGTGTGGTGAGGTGGGGGGAGAGAAACTCCTGTGCTCAAACTCCTATCATTACCTGGGCATCTAAGACCTGTACCTAAGCCATCCTGGGCATCAGCCCTACTTGTACTTGAGCTATCCTGGGCACCTGAGCCCTGCCTGTACCTGAGCTATCCCGGGCATCAGCCCTGCCTGTATTCTGCCCCTATCTGTCCCCAAGTGGCCCGCTTGTACTGGGCCCTGTGTCTGGGCACTCCTACTCCTCCTTGAGGTCTGGGGAGAAAGGAGAGTCAGAGAGTGGAGAGAAGGTGTGTGTGTGTGTGAGAGAGAGAGAGAGTGAAGGGGACCATCATATCTATCATTAGCTACTACCATTACTCTGTGGGAAAATGACTGTCTGACTTCTCCTTCCAAGTCTGTAGGAATCCTCTTTGATGAAATCTAATCCTGCAAGCCACACAGAAAAGGAAATCCTGGCAAGTAGTGTTCCCTGGGAGCTGTGGTTCCAAGAAGTCCCAGAAGCACCCACTCCTTTGTCAACATGGCATCCAGTAACATCCTGTTCACTAAACATCTCCCACCAAAATGCTGCTGCTTTGCTTCCTGCAGTGGAAGACATGCCCGCTGGCCCCTCCAAGGACAGGACATGAAGTCCTGTGGGCTACTTTACCCATATAGATGATGTTTATTCATCTAGTTCAGTTTCCTACCCACCCCCAGCCACCCAAGGAGTTAGCTAAACTAGGACTGCATGCGCTTCATATTGGAGAGCACTGAGGACGGGAAAGGGGTAAAAAGTCACAGTTAACAAATAAGCATTCTTATCCAACGAAGGAAATGAGAGCAAATTTTTGCTGCTCATCACGTGACTTCTACTACCATTCCTCAATTCCCCACCCCGACCTCCAGCAGGCACATCGGCTGGTTGGGTTCCTTGGCTGCTGGGCTAACTCACACTTTCATCTCGGAGGAATCTACATGGTTAGACTATGCTAATGTTTTCCATGCGCTTGACCACAAGTTATGGGAATATTAGGAAACATCCAGAAAATTAGAAATGCAGAGGCTCCAAAAGACCTTCTCTTTGCTCCTATATTGGTCCCCTTGGGCTACTTTGACAAAACTACTGAAAATTTGGAGGTAACAAACATTTATTTCTCATCATTCTGGAGTCTGGAAGTCTGAGATGATGCCCCTGGCGGATTATATATCTAATAAGGGCTTAAGTTGTATCTGGTGACTGTTTCTCTGCTGTGCCCTCACGTGAGGAGTCCAGGGAGCAAGTTGGTGTCATTTGGGGTAGGGGACAGATCCAGCTCTGCTCAGAGCCACCTCCTGGTTTTGCATTCAGGGATCACTTCTGATGGATTCAGGGGACCATATAGGGTGCTGGGGATCAAACCCGGGCCAGCTGTATGCAAGGCAAGTACCCTTCCCGCACTGTACTCCAGCCGTAGGGGTCCTTTTTTTAATACAGGGGACTAGTTCTACTCTGGGGCGTCACCCTCGTGAGTTAATCAACGCCCCAAACCTGCCCTCCAGACCATTGCCTTAGGGGTAAGGATTTCAATATATAAACCTGGGTGTGAAGCACAAGTATTCAGTCTGTAGTCTGCCCCCACCACTACCTGGAGTGGTAGCAATTTTTTTTCCCTTTGCTTTTTGGGTCACACCTGGCGATCCTGGCGGTGTTCAGGGGACCATATGGGATTCTGGGAATTGAACCTGGGTGGGCCAGTTGCAAGGCAAATGCCCTACCCACTGTACTATCGCTCCAGCCCCAGTGGTAACAATTTTTATTTCACTGTGAACATTAGCGCTAGTCACTGCAGTAGACTCAGAGTGGATCATCGTTATCCATCGACAGAAACTGTCTTCCTTGGGAATCACAATTTCAGAGCTGGAGATTCACAGGAATTGGAACAAAAATATTGCTAGAGCAGCGTTAATTGTCCTGTGTGTTTCTTTATTTTTCTTCCTGTAATCCCTGGGTTTGGAGCCTCTGCTGGAGGAGAAACTATCCTGGATGCTGATGGCTGGGTTGGCATGTGGCCTGTCTTGTAGGATGGAGTGTCAGCTCTGCCCTGCCACCAAAGAGACTTTAAAGGCTCTTTCACAGTGGGTTGGGGACTCCATCTGGGGAGTAAATACTGTGAGCCTGAACCAAAGTTTCCTTCAGGAAAGTCAGCAAAGATTCCTCTTTTTTATGCGGGTTCAGGGTTGAAGAGCTAGCATCTGCATTTGCTATACTCTCTTTCTCTCTTTTTAAAAATAGGGACAACTGGCAGTGTCCAGGCAATGCATGGGGACCATGCCATGCTGGGGATAGGACCCAGGATCTAACAAGCTAGGCAGGCACTTTTCCCCTTGAGCCATATCCCTGACCCTCCCCAGGTTCTTTCCAAAAAATTCTTCAACATAGTTAGAAAGAATTAATGAGCCTCACAGTCCTTCTACTCTTCATACAATCTACTGCTGAGTTGGTCCCTTGTTTGTCTTTCAACAGATACCTTACTGGATGGACACAGATAATAATTCAAGCCACTTTGTTTTATGACTTTTTGTTTGTTTGGGGGCCATACCTGGTGGTGCAAAGGGGTTACTCATGGCTGTGCACTCAAGGATCACTCCTGGTAGACTCGGGACTCATATATGGGATGTCAGTGATGAAGTCTGAGCTGGCCGCATGCAAGGCAAATAAATGCCCTACATGCTGTGTTGTCTCTCTGGGTCCCGTTTTGTCACTTTGAATCATGACGACCATGACCTACCAATGGTGTCGTCCATGCCCATCATTCTGGATTTAGTGACAGCCTTTGACTTCCTGATTAAAGATCGATTCCCTTGCACTTCTAACTGTCTCACCCAGGGGAAATCAACTCATTACAGATATTACAGGAATAAGGGGCCTAATGTACCACATTTCACCACACCATCATCAAAGACATGATACCAATGTTTTGTTTCCTTTTTTTAAAAAGTGGGGTTCATTGGACCAGAGAGGTAGTATGGTAGGGAAGGTCCTTACCTTGCACACAACTGACCTGGGTTCAATCTACAGCACTGCCTACAGTCCCCCAAGCCCTGCCAGGAGTGATCTCTGAGTGCAGAGTCAGGAGTAAGCCCTGAGTACAACCAGTGTTGCCCAAATGCAAAATCAAACAAAAAACCTCCCAAAAAAACCTAGGATATGACCATTTTTTGAAAAGTTTTTTTTTTAAAAATTGTGTCAGCATTAATTAACTTAAGGTGCAATGATGATGCAGTGAAATACTGTAGGAGTTAAGGCATATGCCTAGCTGGGAGGAGCTGTGGGGCAGTTCAGGCAGCTGAAGGCTGGAGAAACAGCTGTTAACTGTGTCTGCTGAAAGCACATGTGGTACAGGGCACAGGCAGCACAGGTGGGAAAGCTGAGCTCATGGGAAGGTCTGAGAAACTTCATGCATCTGGTTCTCAGCACGGTCTTGGACGGGGAATGGGCAGGGGTGTGCAAAGCCCCTACACTTGCCAGAGCAGCTGTTCCTGGTACCACAGTCACACTGTGGGATAGCCACACCTTCCCGTGATGACTTCCCTATCCGAAAGTCACACCTGCTCTGCCATTCCAGAGCCATTCAGCCAGCAACACTGCAGAGCAGAGCCTCAGCCGAAACAGGTAACAGTGGTCAGACCCACATAGCTGGGTCTGATCCAACAATGTCCACCATGGGGTGACTTGCTGCCTAAGTGATGGGACAACCATTGGATCAAGGTTCAGCAGCCTGCACCAGCCAGGGTTCAACCCAGAGAGGAAGAGAGAAGGAGATTTAGACAAATTAAGGACTTTAAGGAAATACAAACTGGCTTTTATAGTTATGAAAGTCAGTGAGGGCAGTCTGAGTTCTAGGGGGAAACTATTAGAAAGACAGGCCAGACCTGGGTGCTGACCTGTGCCCTGGGCAGAACTATTTTTTGTTGTTGTTGTTGTTTGTTTTATTTTTCAATCTGTATTTGTTTGTTTTTTGAGGGCCTTGGGCCACACTCAAGGTGTTGTTTTATTTTAATTTTATTTTTTATAAAGTTGTTCACTTTATAACTTGAACAATAACTGGAGCAATATATTGCACAGCGAATAGGGCATTTGCCTTGCATGTGGCTGACCCATGTTCGATTCCTCCATACCTCTCAGAGAGCCTGGCAATCTACCTCTAGCATCCTGCCCACACAGCAGAGCCTTGGCAAGTTCCCTGTGGTGTATCTGATATGCCAAAAACAGTAACAACTAGTCTCACAATGGAGATGTTACTGGTGCCTGCTCGAGCAAATCTATGAACAACGGGAGGACAGTGGACAGCCTGCTCAAGCAAATCGATGAACAACAGGAGGACAGTGGATAGTGCTACAAAGTTGTTCACAATAATTCATTATATTTAATATTCAAACACCAGGGCTGGAGTGATAGCACAGTGGGTAAGGCGTTTGCCTTGCATGCGACCGACCCAGGTTTGATTCCTCTGTCCCTCTCGGAGAGCCTGGCAAGCTACTGAGAATATCCCACTCGCACGGCAGAGCCTGGCAAGCTACCCGTGGTGTATTCGATATGCCAAAAACAGTAACAACAAGTCTCACAATGGAGATGTTACTGGTGCCCACTCGAGCAAATCAATGAACAATAGGAGGACAGTGCTCCAGTGCTATTCAAACACCAGTCCCACCACCATGCACCTTCCCACCACCGTAAGAGGAAAGTGTGCAAAGATTGTTATATTTCATCCTGGAGCCATTTAAACCCTTCTATAAGAGATTATAAGTGTGTATGTTAAATCCAAACAAATGTGTGCTACTTTTGGTACATCAGTGGGCTAGAGCATGAGATCTCCAGGAATCCTGAAATTTAGAATATAATTATAGAGCAGATTCACTCATGGGTACGGCCTCTGCCCCTCTCTTCTTGGCCGTTGATGAGATTATATGGCTCCAAGGGAGTTTGTGGGTGTGACTGCCAAGCTACTGGAAAACTTGAGAGTTGGTGGGGGGCGGGAGGAGGAGGCGCAGTCCCCCTCTGAGCAAGCTTGGAGATTTCAGTCGTGGGTCCCACATACCTGGGTTTCTCTGCAGGTTCCCTCATAGGTAAGGCTCATTCAAGCCTGTGGACAATGGCCGTGAGCATGTATGTGGTTGAGTTCTGGAGGTTGTAGGCTACCGGGTTTCTACTGGGACCCAGAGGGAAACTCAGTCCGCCCCTTCTGAGTTGCCCCAGTGAAGACAGCCTCATGCAGGGTCAGGACATTTTATGCTGCTCTCTTCCAGGGGAGCTTTATTTCAGAGTCTCTGGATCTTGGCTGTTGATCAGATTATATGACTCTGGGGGCAGTTTGTGAGAGAGGCCTTGAGCATGGCTGCAGTTGTACACTTACCTCTGTGCCCAGGAGTGATTCGTAGTGGTGCTTCGGGACCATACATGATGCTGGGGATTGAAAGGGGGTCGGCTGCAAAGCAAGCACCATGATCCCTATGTATCTCTCTGGTCTCTGGGCTCAGCTGTTACTTTGGGGAAATCTCAGGCCTGCCCGTCAGATTTTCACTGGTTCAGTGGAGGCCACTTAGATCATCAGAGATCAATTTCCTTATAACCACCCAACTATGGACTCTAATCACATCTGTAAATATCTTCACACCAGTCTTTAGATGACTATTTGCCTGGTTAACACGTCACAAAAGCCTAACCAAGCTGGCCACCAAGCTGACCCTCCCGTCACCATTTGAAAGAATGAAGTAGATTGACATGTATAATTCATGCTGCTCCAGATTCCAGAAGGACACTTAATAATCCAGGAAAGTGTTTCAAGAAACACTCAGTTAAAAAGGCAGTTCTTAAAATAATATATAGAACAGTCTATTTGTGTAAAAAGGATGTCATTTAAGAGGAGAGGAACTAGACGGAGCAGGGGGTTGTTTGAGAACAGTAATTACCGAGTGCTGAGGGACCGGGAGATGGAAATCCTTGCCTTTTTGCTTATGTGGATTTCCTAAATTATTTGCCATGAATAAATAATACATTGTAATAAGAATTTAAACGCTCTCTTTGAGACGCATTAGGAAACCTTGCTAATTAAGGAACAGTGGGCTTCTCCAGTGGAACGGGGGTGGGGGGCAGGACTGAGGGCCCTCTCTCCTCCTCACTCTCTCGGCCTTTCCTTCCCTCTCTTCACAGATACTGGGGTTATTTGCCAAAACAGGGTGCTCTTGGGTCTCAAAATAAAAATGCTTCCCTTTCTGTCCCCTCTTTAGCAAGTTCCGGCGGCTGTTGCGGGTGAGATGTCGAAAGTAAGCGTTTAATTTAGTATACACAGTGGAGAGAACCTTTAATATAATATTAATTCCTTGTGCAAATTAGCGAGGTTTAATAACCATGTGAGCCATCGGGAATCCTGGTGTGACTCAAAATGACATCTGCATGAATGGTCTAATTAATAATGTATATGTTAATAAGAATCTCATTAAAGTTAGTACAATTATCAATGTAGGATGCAGTTCCTTAGCATCTGCGGGCCAATGCAATTTCCAATGATAAATGATCTTTTAAGTCTCATTAATTGATTAAGGAGGCAACGATTAGTGTAAAAACTCAACTCCTTTGAAAGTACAAAAACCACAAGGAAGAGAGTGATGATTACAAATCCGGGGGAAGCGGGCCAGCTCCTCCAAGGCACAGGAAGTGCAGAGTGTGGGAGAGTTAGCAGACAAGCCCATCATCCACGTCTCCTGACTGCATCCTAGATCTGGACATTTGACACCATGACCGACCCTGTTTCTTAATAAAAATTATAGCAGCAATAATTCTTTGGTGGGGGGGGAGTGCGGCGAGGGCTGGACCATACTTGGCTGTGCTTGGGGCCTCTGTGGGTGGGGCCTGGGATTGAATTGGAAGCTGTGTGCAAGGCAAATGCCTTCTATCCCGTACTATCTCTCCAGCCCTAGTAATTAAATTGAAAGGCTGAAGGCAGTCCTGTGAGATTTGGGGTGTGTTTGGGAGTGGGGTGGGGGGACTTGGCACAGGTGAGCAGAGCACTGCCCTGGGAGTGATTTCATCCCACTCCCACCATGGCTTTTTTTTTTTTAACTTAATTCTCAGCCCTTGGGTCCATCTCAGCCCTTGGGTCCACCCAAGTGCCTGCAGTTGCAATCCCATCTCGCCTTCTGCCTCTCTCTCCTGGGAAGCAGTGGCTGCCCTAGAAAAACTCAGGAGACTGAGGTTCAGTTACAGCTTTCTGCCCAGCTTTGGCCCTCAGTTTCCCTGTTTGTAGCCCCTCTCTGCCAGTAGCACCTTCCTTCAGCAGTCCTGGCTGCCAGCAAGTGACCACTGGGTTCTGCTGAGTCTGAGGCCCTTGGCCCTGGGAATCCAAGTTCAGCTCCTTGGGGGTTCTTCCAGGTAACAGACAGCGTCTTGGGGGGAGTCTGCCAGGACTTACGAGCTTGGGCCTCTGGTGAAGTCTTCCACCTCCCAATACACTTCTTTGCAATTCTTTCTTTTTCAGGTCTCCTCCTGCCCCGGCGAGGCTGGGGTGGTTATCCCTTAGGCTTTGTCAGGGTGGGCCTAAAAATACTTCTCTGCTCAGGGCTCCCTCCAAAGGCTGCTCTGTGGAGACTAGCCAGGCTCTGCAGACAGGGGCTCTGGGGCCCCTCACAACTCTCAACCCCCTACCAGAGATTTAACACAAGGGCAGGGGTGATGCTGCTCAGATCCTGCAGGACCAGGGATGACCTGGGCCATCCTGGATGCTGCGCAGTCTGGGAAGGGAATTGGAGGATCCCCAGCAGTGTTTAAAGTTCTCCGGAACTGCACTCTGTGACATGATGCCAGGGATGAAAGCAGAGCTGGCCACATGCAAGGTGCCTTACTCCCCTTGAGCTCTCTCTCTCCACCCCTGAGATGCATTTTTTTTTCTTTTTCTTTTTTGGGTCACACTTGGCGATGCACAGGGATTACTCCTGGCTCATGCGCTCAGGAATGATTCCTGGCAGTGCTCGGAGGACCATATGGGATGCTGGGAATCGAACCTGGGTCGGCCGCGTGCAAGGCAAAACCCCCTAACTGCTGTGCTATCGCTCCAGCCCCTGTTTTTTGGTTTTTGTTTGTTTGTTTGTTTTTTGCTTTATGGGTCATACTCAGCAATGCTCAGGGGTTACTCCTGGCTCTGCACTCAGGAATTACTCCTGGTGGTACTTGGGGACCATATGGGATGCCGGGGATTGAGCCCGGGTCAGCAGCGTACACGGCAAATGCCCTGCCTGCTGTACTATGGCTCCGGCCTCCTGAGATGCATTTTTAATGTCATAGTCTCATCCACCCTGAGTTGGGTTCATCCATCTTTGATTACTGAGACTTGAGGCCCTGCCTCAGGAGGAGCCTTGGGCTCTGCCGAGTGGCCAGACCCTGACTAGCCCAGGAGCATTTATTTGCAGAGCAGGAGGCAGCAAGATCTTACCAAGCACCCACCTCCAAGGGGGCAGTCAGGGTGATGGTGATGGGACTCTCAGGGAAACCCCCTCCAGGATGTCAGCTCCTGCAGTCCCCTCCATCACATAACCCAGGGCCTTTACAGATAAATCTCTGAGCTGGCCCCGCACAGAATTCTCCCGGTTTGGAAAGGAAGCGCCAAATGGGTGGTGAGGCTTTCCACCTGCAGTTCAGAGAAGGGGAGGGACCTGTCCAAAGTCGTATGTCGGTGGCGGGGCCTCACCTAAGGCCCACAAGGCCTAACCTAAGGCCCTCACAGCCCAGGTGTTGTTCTGTCTTCCTTTCTCTGCGGCTCAAAGGTCAACAACGGCCTAGCTCCTAGCTTACAAAGCCTTTTCTTCCTTTCTCCTCCTTCCTCTAAAGCTTCCTTTCAGCCTCATTTTCTGCATCCCCTTGATAAGAATTTCACAGCAATTCACACACCCTGAGGGGGAATGCATAGCAGATTGCTAAAGCCAGCCTGTAATTATCGTCCTCCTGCTCTGAATACATAAATTCACTGGCTCGAGAATACCTGCTCCCAGCCCCATTCGCCAGGCCCTGTTTCCTGAGCCCCCATTAGACTCACTCAGGTACTGGCTCTCCCGGGCTCCTGAGGCGGGAGGCCACAGGGATGAAGCAAACAGAGCCAGGTCAGACACCAAGGCAGGGGCAGGCCCACAAGGCCTAACTTCTGGGGAATTTGGCCAATGCGAGTGGCAGGGGAGGGCCTAGGCCTGGCATTTCTAGATTAAGAGGCATGCACTGAGCTGAGGGAGTTGTGTAAGCAGGTGGGCTGTGGGAGGGACACAGACAGGTAGCTTAGGGAGCCCCCCTCCCCCCCATGATGACAATGAAATTTCTGGGAAGGAAAGTTCTAAGGCTGACCCATCTTGTGGATACAGAAAGCAAGACCTTGAGCATCGGACCCTGAGGAAATTGGACCCCTCCCTATAAAACCCTATAAAAGCCACCTTGAACAAAGGAGGGGTGCGCGTATGCTGCCTGAGCCCATGTGCTGCTTGCGCCCACGTGGCCGAATACATGAGCACGTGTGTCGCCCACATCTCCCCTCTTGGGATGTGTGCTTTCATGCTTTTCTATCTAATGCTGGGATGTGCGTAGGGGCTCTCTCCGCCTTGGAGAAGCCCACCTTCTCTCTTGAGTGTGTTACGCTCTCTCTCTCTCTCTCTCTCTCTCTCTCTCTCTCTCTCTCCACCCCCCCTCCACGCCTTCAAAAATCTTCCAAATAAAATCTGTTTCACTTCACTGCTCGTCTACTCCTGAAATTCTTTTCTGTGAGGTGAGACAAGAACCCAGTAACCTGGGTCCCAGATGGCAGAGGCGGATGGGGCGAAAATGACCATCTCTCTCCTCCCCATTTCCCATGAGCTACCCGTGACATCAGGAGGAAAGGGCTGGAAATGCAAGTGGGCTCATGACCTTAGGCCCTAAATACCTGTGACCATGGCCTTCTTTGGAGATTATGAACCGAAAGTCAGTCCCTTGACAGATGGATACCTTGGGTGAGTGTGTTCATTTCTGGTTGTTTCGGGGTAGAATGCACCCAGCAGGCGCCAGACATCAGCACTCAAGAGCTCCCAGATGAGCGGGTGTTTCTGCAGGTTTGTCTCTGGGAGGTTTCAGTGCAGTGTGAGCGGGCTGCAGAATTTTTAAGTGCACAGGGGATGCTGGTCCAGGAGAGCATTTTTCAATTAGAAATAAGTCTACATCATACTGTGTTGTCCACAAAGTCCTCTCTCTGCCAACTTTCCTGGTCTAACATACAGGTAGACAGACACAAAAAATAGACATTAAACATTCATGTAGACACAAACAGACATAAATACACAGATACAACAAACACACAGAGATATACAGACACAATACACACGCAGAGGCACAGACACATACACATAGGCACACCTACATAGGCACAGATACACACTTGCAAACTCACACATGTAGAAACAGACATAAGCACACATGAACACAACACATACATGTAGAAACAGGCACACACATAGATACAAGCATACACACATAGACACACAGATATACATAGACATAAACAGGCACACTTGGACACAACCACACACATATACACACATATAGACACACATAGATGCAAATATACACACTTAAGCACACATATACACAAGCACACACACAGATGCACATGCACACACACAGACACACACACATAGATACATACAGACACATAGACAGACACACATATAGACACATACAGACACACACAGACACACACACACACACACACAGTTCCTTCCTTACCTAGGCTTATAACTGCCACCCTAAGGACCAGGACAGATTTCCGGTGTGTTCTGCGCTCCTTAGCCATGGGCTACTCCCAGAGATGCTGACTCCCCTTCCAGCTGTAAGAGGCGAGAGAACCCTGTCAGAAGCCGGCAGGCATCTAACTCTGATTCTGAGCCCTACCAGAACCTCATCCCCCAGCCCTGTCCCAAGATCGTTTGAAAGGCAAGACGCCAGGCCTCACTCTAGCCCTCCTGACTCCTGGGATTGGGCTGCCTACTTAAAGAGACTGGGTGGGTGTGTGCTTGCATGCATGCGTGTGTGCGTGTGTGTGTGTGTGTGTGTGTGTCTGTCTGAAGTGCCTGAACTCCAGGTCTATGGTCACAGGGGCCTCTGGGCCAGTCCAATCCACTTTCTAGGTAGGAGGGGTGGTTGCAGAGTTGGCAAGGGCTCCTGCAGCCCCTACCCACTCTCAGGCCTCGGCCTCTGCTCTGCTCCAGGCAAACTGCTCTCCCCGGGGCCGGCTCCTGGAGCATAGCTGTGTGGCGCGGCCCCCACTGTCTCTATGGACATCATTAGCCGAAGAGTGTCCAGACTTTCGAAGCAAGAGTCTTAGCCAAGATGAAGTGCTGTAGTCTGCCATGGGGGAGGCAGGTAGTTCTGCCTGCCAGGATTCAGGCCTCCAAGAAGGGTCAGTAATATGCCGATTCATGAGACAGGGCAGCTCTGCATGCACCGCCCAAGCCCTGCCCGGCCACCCAGGCCAGCCAACCCACTCGTCTCAGGCTGTGTCTGAGGCACATGATAACCAGGGAAGCACAGTTCCACCTATAGCCTTTGGCCAGCCTTGGGGTGGCAGGGTGGAGGCTGAGAAGACCACAGAGAGCAGAACACACTGGTCCTGCCTGTAGAACAATAATAACTAAGATTTACCTTTTTTTATTTTGTTTTGTTTTTTCTTTTTGGGTCACACCCAGAGATGCTCAATGGTTACTCCTGGCTCTGCACTCAGGAATTACTCCTGGCAGTGCTCGGGGGACCATATGAGATGCTGGGAATTGAACCCGGGTTGGCCGCATGCAGGGCAAATGCCCTACCCACTGTAATATTGCTCTGGCCCCCACTTACCACATTTTAATTAGATTTATTGGAGCAGCTCTAGTTTATAACTTAATAAGGATTGCACAGATTTCTTTTGGGTCCACAGCTGGTTGTCCCCAGGACTTACTCCTGGCTCTGTCCTCTGGGGTTCCTCTTAGCGGGGCTGAAGGGATCGTCTGGGAGTGCCCATGCCTTACCCGCTGTATTATCTCTCCATCCCTGGTTTTCAGTCACACATTAACGCTCACCACTGAGCACTTCATTCTGCTCTTCACTGTCCACTTGACCTCTTTTACCTGCTTCACCCTCCTTCTCCCCTTCCCTCTGCTAAGCCCCAATTGGGATCTTAGAGACTAAAAGCTTATGTTCATTTTATTCCATCGGTTTGGTTGATGTACCTACCACCCCTGGGTGAAGTCACCTTTTTTTTTTTTTTTTTTTACTTTCTCTGACTCACTGCACAGAGTACGAGGCCCTCTGAGTGAATCTGTGTTGCAGACAGTGAGGCTCAGTCCCATACGGGCCAGCACTGCTCCTCTGTGTGAGGGTACAGCCTCTCACCTGGTCATGGCCGCCAGGCTGTTTCCTGCACGTGGCTTTTACAGATAATGCTGGCATAGACGTGGCAGATGCAGATGTGGCTTTGAAGTCATGATTTTGTATTCTTGGAGCTAATACCCACAAGTGGCAGTTCTGGTTTTAATTTTTTGGAGCCGTTTCCCTACCATTCTTCTCCCTAACACTTGTTCTCTCTTGTTTGGGGACTGACCTTTCTCACAGGTGGAAGGTGGTCCTGGTGGGGTTTTGATGAGCATTTTCTAATAATCAGAGTGAATGAACATCCTTTCATGTGCCTGCCGACCATCTGTCTGTCTCTTTTGGAGAAACAAAATAGCTAATATCTATGGAATTTCAATTCTATGTGAGGTGTCATTTATTTTTTACCTGTGTTCACGCACGGCATTCTCACCACCATAATGCTTTCATGTTAACATTCCCAGCTCTCTGAACATTCATGTAGAGAAGAAGAAGGAACAGAGGCACTCAGGGACAACTTGTCCTGCCAGTGGCAGCTCAATCTGGAGACCCAGGGAGCCTGACTCCTTCCTCTGGGCTCCGGGATCTCATTCAGTGAGAATGGACTGTGAATTTACATCTAGGGCAGCTGGACAAGCAGAGAGTGGGAACTGCAGCTCATGTCTGGACACGTGGCAGGCCATGCCCTGCCTACAGGAGGGAAAGGAGGTCTGTGTACACACCGCTGTCTCGTCAGCCCCCGCGGTGGCTGGTGAGAATGAGATAGCAGCAGCCTCCATCACAGGGAGGGGGTTCCCACTTACCTGGACTTCCTGCAGGAATACCCACCATCTATACCCCTCTTTATAGACAGAAAGCAGGTGCTCATGTCTTTTTTTGGGTGGGGGTCACACCCAGCGATGCTCAAGGGTTATTTACTCCTGGCTCTGCACTTAGGAGTTACTCCTGGCCATGCTCAGGGGACCATATGGGATGCCAGGAATCGAACCAGGGTTGGCGGCATGCAAGGCAAACACCCTCTCCACTGTGCTATCCTGTACTATCGCTCCAACCCCAGATGTGCATGTCTTGCGCAGGGCATGGAGTTCAAGTTGTCAGACAGAAGGAGCTCGGCAGAGGCTTCTTCTCTGTTTCAGAGCCGACATGTCTCATCCCAGAGGCAACTGGAAATGCTGGCAGCATAGTTGAGGCAGAAACGCAACATCTGTGATCAGAGTCTGCACTTTATTCTTCATTTTATTTTCGGGGACAGGGAGCATTCCTAGGTGGTGGTTCAGTAGTAGCTGCTGGTTCAGTGCTGCACAGGTCCTGGGCTTCTGGGTCTACCATGGCCACCCAGGGGAGCTCAGCTGCACCAGGCCATGCTCCAGGGACCATGCAGTACCTGGAAAAAAGTTTCATTGTTTTTTCTTTAGTTTTGTGTGTACACCTTGAACCTGTGTGACCATAGAGGAAGGGGAGGGCTGAGATCCCTGGGGACCCCTGGAGGACCCCCTCATAGACATCTAGGGGATCTGGGAGAGCTGCATGGGCTAGAGACAGGCCTAGGGGGGTCTCCTTGCCTCACAGCTCCTGCCCCAGCTACTCTGATTATTTGAGCCACATCCAGCCGTGCTCAGGGCTTAACTCCTGGCTCAGTGCTCAGGGGTCACTCCTGACAGCACTCTGGGGACCATATGGGGTGTAGGCTTGAACCTGGGCCAGCCGCAAGCAACTGACAGCCCCCTGTACTGTCTCTCCAGGTCCTGCCCCAGCTATTCTGAACAGGGCAGGGCACCCATGCTAGTGCTAAAGTGGCCAGATCTGCTCATGAAACATTTGGGCTCACCCAGGGCTGGGACTAAGTTTGGAGGCCGGTGTGACCAATGTCACTGCCACTTCCAATCCCATCACTCGATTCAGGGGTGTCTGGAGGCTCCTGGGCAAAAGAACGTTTACAAGAAAGCAGGAATGCCTGGAATGAAAGGGATTGCTTTCCAGAACTTCCTCAGAGTCGGACTGATGTGTAGTTTGGTGGTTCTAACCAAAGCCAGGTGACAGGGACAGGAGGCCCCCAGCGAGGATTCAGCATGTAGGAAGCAGGATGGTCTCGGCAGACTGGCATCTGCCTGGCAAAGTTGAGAGGGGAGGGGCTGGTCCTTGGTACTTCCTGTTGCCAGGCAGCCCTGGGTGCTCTCTATGAATCTCTACTCTGAACCAGCAAACCCAGTCTTTGGTATTTATACAAGGCAAATAAAAATGCATGAGAGTGCAATAAATTTGTATGCCGATACCATATACTTTAACACGATTGCAACCATCTTACCAACTATACCATCTTGCCTAAATGATAATTTAAAAAGTATGACCTAGACCATAACTGTTAAAAGAGCAATTTATAGCAGCTTTCCTCACAACAGACAGAAATCGGGAACAGAATAAACAATAGTATAGCCGCATCATAGAATATGTCTAAGCCAAAAGAAGAAACAGATGCTGAACGAAGCAAGAGCATAGGGGTGGTGGGGGGGGGCGGGTCAACTGCTTTGGCCGCAGGACTTGTCCACACCAGCCCAATGAATAGGATGTTCTAGAACAAGGCCAGACGGAGCCCTGTGGGGACAAGTTCAGAGATGGTGGCAGTGCAATTGACAGAGAGAGGTCACCAGGGAAGTTGCTGCTTGGAAGGAAAAGGTTTTCACCAAGGTTTAATTAACATAATTAACATCTGACAGTATATTGGTTTCAGGGGTTCTGTATCTTCAGGGGTTCTACGACTGTTCTGTGTCTCGATGAAGGTTGGGATTACGTAGGTGGGTGAATCTGGCAACACCCACTGAGTAGTCCATTAAAAAGCTGTGTGTTTGATTACAGGAACATTTACCTCCCAAAAGAACTATAAACAAATATGGAGTTCTGGTTAATAATACACATCTTGAAGTGGGTTCTGGGTAAAGCACATTGCAGCCTATACCTTATATTGAAACGCATGCCAAAATATGCTGCATCGACACAGATGGACCCGTGGGATGTTTAGGATCAAACAAAGAAGGCTGGATGCTCACTTCAGCGGGGATGTGAGTATCCAAACTTTAGGATTTAAAAAATCGACTCGAACGTTTGAAAACTTTTGTAAGAGGATGTTGCTGGGATGGGACAGGGTGTGTAGGGGGGTAAAGAATGCGAATTCTATTTCTCAAACGAAATAGTGGTCTGTGTCCCTGATGGACTCAAGGCTCCTGCTACAGATTGCATTTGGTGGACACTGGGGGCCATAAGAATGTTGTCACCTCTTGTGTCTCTGTGCAGGTCCCTTAGATTTGCATCTAGAAGTGACTTTGCAGGATGAGAGGGTCTCCAACACCTTATAAAAGGGCAATGCAGTGTAAGCCTGGGCCAGGCCGTATGCTTCCACATTCATTTTTTGGGGGGGGGCTTTCTTGGGGGGTCACACTCGGCAATGCACAGGGGTTACTCCTGGCTCATGCACTCAGGAATTGCTCCTGGAGGTGCTCAGGGACCATATGGGGTGCTGGGAATCGAACCTGGGTCAGCTGCATGCAAGGCAAACGCCCTACCCACTGTGCTCTCGTTCCAACCCCTGCTTCCACATTCTTGCAACCAAAGCTGGATCCCTTTCTTCCTTTAGCTGTCTGTCGCTGCCTTTGGCCTCTAGTCAATGCTCCTCTCTGCCCTGAGGGAAAGAAACGGCAGAGGCAGAGTCCGAGGCGCTGAGTTCAAAGGGAAGAATCATCCACCCTCTGACCTCTCACTCTCAGGCCGGCAGGAGAAGCGATGGACAGAGAGAGGTGGACCCCTTCTCTGCTACCTGTGAGCACCAATAGGACTGCTGGCGGTGACATTGCCCCACTGGACAGGGAAAACTGCTGTGACCCCCAGGGTAGACCTCGGAGTCTCTTTGCGCAGACTTCGAGGACAGCCAGAGTGGGGAACAGGGCAGTGGGGGGATGGGGGCTCGTGGTCCTGAGTTTGCCGCTCCCCACTCCTCACTGAAGTTACTCTCACGGAAGAAAGGAGGAGAGGAAAAGATCAGGCAGAAATAGAGAGGCTCCTGGGTGGACGTGATAGTACAGCGAGGAAGGCACTTGCCTTGCACTTGACCTGAGTTGGATCCTTGGCATTCCGTATGGTTCACCGAGAACCACCACAAATAATACCAGAGTTCAGAGCCAGGACCAACTCCTGAGTGTCGCCAGGTATGACCCCCTCACCAAAAAGTTTTTTTAAAAGAAAGAAAGGAACAGGGAGGCTCCCAAGAGGAGGATGAGAAGCAGGGTGAGGGGTGATGCTAAACCCAGGGGCGTGGGTCATGAGGGCAGAACTCATGGTAACACAGAGGTGTGGAAACGGGACTATTCAGATGTGAAGAGGAGGAAAGGGGAGTGTCCAGGGTGCTCCCACATCTTCAGGATGCTTGAGGTATGTCTGTTTGTCAGGACCTAGCATTTCCTGATGGGTTTCAGAGAGAATGGAATCAGCATAAGGCCGCCCTTTGTGATCTTAATCATGGGTGTGTTCGTTTATGCAGAAAAAAAAAGTAGCCAAATTTAAAAGAGGGTCCAGAGAGACACCACAAGATTTAGGGCACATACCTTGAGTGTGGCCAACCTCTGTCTGACTCCCAGCACCTTTTATGGTCTTCTGAGCATCGCCAGGAATGATCCCCGAGCACAGAGTCAGGAGTAAACCCCGAGTACGGACATGTATGGCTAAAACCAAAACAGGGAATTAAAAGGCAATTTGACCGAAAGTCTTGAAGTTTAATTTTAAGTTTTATTATCTGAATTGTAAATTCGATTGTAAATACGATTCAACACTGTCATTTACAATTAATGTAGGTTCCAGTCCGTATTTGGGAGTGCAATTACACATTTGACACTTCCTCTTCTCATTCAGAGCATTTTGCGTGCCTGACCTAACAAGCAGAATCTTTTCCAGCACTTAAAATGCTCTTGTAAATTCATCATAACCACAAACACGGTGAATCTCAGGTTCTTATAAACATTCCAATACTGTTTACAAAACTAATCAAATTCCCTTACAACTTTTAATTTAAAATCTCAAGTATAAAATCAATGACTCAATTACTTAGTTACAATGTAACCTCAGATATGCCAAATTCTCTTAACACATCACGGACCCTGCAAATACCGAATAGACACAGATCATTCCTAAATTTAGCACACATAGACTCATATTCTGGGTTTAATTGGCTTCTTTATTTTAGTACTTAATTTTTGACAGTCAGGGACTCAAAAAACCCCTTTTCACTAAGGGATGTTTTTTTCCTCTTCATGAGAGAGTTTAGATCCTCTCACTCTGGGAGTTGCTGCTTCATTTAGAGTGGGCCAAGTTTTGTGGCCTGGTCCAGCAACAGATATTTGGTGCCTACAGAGGGGTCCCTTTGTTTTGTTTGGGGGCTACATTAGGCTTTGTTCAGGGCTGAGTCTTGGTTCTGCATCAAGGATCACTCCTGGCAGGCTCAAGGAACTATATGGTATTGAACCCAGGTCTGCCAAGTCCAAGGCAGTGCCTTGTCTGCTGTACTATCTCTCCAACCCCCACCGTGGGGTTTCCTAAGCCTTTTCCACTCATGATTCCTTTCCGTCTCAGACACTCAAACATCTGGGTTGAGTGCAGCCAGAAACACCTCAGATTCATGACACAGTTGAGTTGGAATGAATTTCTACTTGTAGGCATCTTTAACTGCCGCCAACATTTTCCTAGATTCGATATTCAGTTGTGCAATCCCATCTGGGGTCGTGACTGACATTTCAAGATGTTAGGGCCCAGAGGGGCTTCTGGACACCAGAGACTTAGAGCAATAATTGTCCTGGGGGATTCCTCTTGTGTACAATTTAATATGACACCAGAGGGGGTGCCAGTACATGCTTTCAGATGGAGTTGGACTCATGACACAGGCCCCAAGGGTGCAAGCTACACTGTTACCTGTGTTATTTATCTGATTCCAGTCTGCCACACACTCCCCACCAACTAGGTTGTATCTGGTTTCATCAAAGAAATCATGGTTCAATGCCTAATTGAATTCCTCATTCTCTTCCTATTTTTCTTTTTTGACAGGAACTCCAGTTGCAACAGAATTTAAAATAAGCCCTGATTGGATTTTTTCTGACTCCATGTCTTTGCCTGGCTTTATGGTCAGTAAATTAAATGAATTTCCATGACATGAGTTGAAGGTAGGGCACGCCAATGAGAAAAGCATGGTGGCTCTGGCTCCTTTAAGAGAGTCTGGGTAGAGAGTATCAGGCTGAATGAAATGAGTCAGAAGGAGAGGGACAGCTATAGAATGACTGCATTCATTTGTGGAGTATAGCACTGTCCTGTAGCACTGTCCTACCATTGTTCATCGATTTGCTCCAGCGGGCAGCAGTAACGTCTCCATGGTGAGACTTGTTGTTACTGTTTTTGGCACTGAATATGTCACGGGTAGCTTGCCAGGCTTTGCTGTGCGGGCGGAATACTCTCAGTAGGTTGCCAGGCTCTCTGAGAGGGGCGGAGGAATCGAACCCAGGTCAGCTGCGTGCAAGGCAAACGCCCTACCTGCTATGCTATTGCTCCAGCCATTGTGGAGTATAAAAAATATATATATGTGTATATATATATGTATATGTACATATATATATATATACACTTCACTTAATCACTTAACTTCCCGTTAGTCGTCGATTTGCTCGAGCGGGCGCCAGTAACGTCTCCATTTGTCCCTGTCGCGTGCTAGTGTAGCCCAATGGCATCTCTTCGCTCCGGGAACATGGAGGGCCTCAAACCGATCGTTCATGACCTTGACAAAGAAGTCTGACCATCTGGTAGGTGGGCAGCCACGCGGTCTCTTGACATCCCGTGGAATCCAATCAGTAACAGCTCTAGTCCAACGGTTGTCTTTAAATCTCATTACGTGACCAGCCCATCTGATTTTCGACACCTTGGCAAATGAGACAGCGTCCCTGATCCTTGATCGTCGACGGATGTCAGAACTCCGGATTCGTTCTCTCATTTGAGTGAAACGTGATATTCCAAGCATAGCTCTTTCTATTCTTCTTTGGGAGACCCGAATGGCGTTCTCATCTTGTTTGCGTAGGGCCCAGGTCTCTGAGGCATATGTTAATGCAGGAAGAACAGTGGAATCAAAGAGATGTGCCCGGAGCCGGAGGTTCTTCGTCCTCTTAGCTATTTCTTCGACGTTCTTGAAGGCGTTCCAAGCCGCTCTCTTCCTCCTGCGCAGCTCGGGTGCCAGGTCATTTGTCATGTTGACCTCTCGACCTAGGTACACATAGCTGTTGCATTCGGAGATGGTCGTTCCATTGAGAGCGAATGGGGCGTCAGGAACAAGGCTGTTTCTCATAAACATTGTCTTCGTAAGATTCAGCTGTAGTCCTACCTTTCCACACTCACGGTCAAAGTCGGCCAGCATTTGTGCCGCTTGGCTGATGTTTGGTGTTATTAAAACAATGTCATCAGCAAAGCGGAGGTGGTGTAGTTGCCGACCATCTATCTTCACTCCCATTCCTTCCCATTCCAGTCGTCGCATGATGTTCTCGAGGGTGGCACTGAAGAGTTTTGGTGAAATGGTATCACCCTGCCGCACCCCTCTCTTGACATCAACGATCACTTCTTTGTAGAATGGTGAGATCCTGGTAGTGAATCCGCAATACAGCTCACGGAGGATCCTGATGTATTGGGCTTGAATGCCCTGATTGGCTAGGGCTTCAATGACCGCTTCCGTCTCAACAGAATCAAAGGCCTTCTTTAAATCAATGAACGTTAAGCAGAGCGGCATCTTGAACTCCCGAGAAACCTCAATGAGTTTGGTTATCGTGTGGATATGGTCGATGGTGCTGAATCCTTTGCGGAACCCTGCTTGCTCACATGGTTGTCCTTCATCTAGTGTTCTGCCAATCCTATTCAGGATGACTCGAGTGAACAACTTGTAGATGACAGAAAATAGGCAGATCGGGCGATAGTTGCCAATGTCATGGATGTCTCCCTTCTTGAACAGTAGTACGGTCCTGCTGGTTTTCCATTGAGATGGAACCTTGCATTCAGACAGGTAGCGAGTGAAGAGCCGAGCCAGTGTATTGATGAGTACTGACGGCAGGTTCTTCAGGTGTTCAGGTCTGACCTTGTCTGGGCCGGGTGCTGTTTGCTTCTTTACTGACGAAATGGCGTGTCGGATTTCGGAAGGGAGAACGTTGGGAACGACATACCCATCCTGTGGAATTTGGTATGTCGGCAAGTGGACATGGCTATCGAAGAGATTTGAGTAGAAGTCATGGATAATCTTCTCCATTGCCGTTCTGGAGGATGTGATGGATCCATCAGGACGTCGGAGGGCAGTCATCTTGGTCTTATAGTTGGCGAAGGACAGGCGGGCGTTACAAATACTTTTCCCGGCTTCTGCCGCATCTACCAGTACTTCTGCTCTTCTCTCTTTGAGGTCTTCCTTGATCGCATCTCTGCACTGCTTTGCAAGCTCGGACGTTAGCTTGCGGTTGCCTGAGGCATGCGCCAAACCACGCTGGCGAATTAGCTCAAGAGTTTTCGAAGATAGGTGACTTTTTGTAGCTATCTCTCTCTTGGCGTTCCTCGCACATTCATGGAGGTGCTGAACCAGTCGATCGTATTCCTCGTCAATGTTGTCAACAATGGCATCTTCCCATGTTGCCGCAATAGTACCAAAGAGTTCCCAGTTGGTGGTCGTTCTGGGAGTTCTCTTTTTGAACTTTGCAGCCCTTTCTCCCCGCGCTGTGAAGTGGAATTTTGCACGAAGGAGACGGTGGTCCGATCCCGTTCGAAATTTTGGGACAACAGCGACATCAGTCAGGCAAAACCGTCGATTGAATATGATGTGGTCTATTTCGTTGTGTATATATATACAGTATGAGATTAATATCCAAGGCCAGGAAAAACAGAGGCAAGAATGACCGGGTCAGTGGTTAGAAGCTTACCATAAGTGTGTGAAGGTCGAAGGGCAGTTAGGATAGATCGGATAGAGAAGGGACAAGTATGACAGTAATAGTTGGAAATGATCACTTGGAACAGAAACTGAATGTTGAAAGTAGGCAAAGGGATATACCTGATAAACTTTCAGTATCTGTATTACAAGCCATAATGCAGAGAGAGAGAGAGAGAGAGAGAGAGAGAGAGAGAGGAAAAGTTCTTCCCATGGAGGGGGTAGGAGGGAAACTAAGAACATTGGTGGTGGGAAATGTACATTGGTGAATGGACGGGTGTTGGAACATTATATGACTGAAACCGAATCATGAGAACAACTTTGTAACTGTATATCTCACTGTGACTAAATTAATAATTTTTTTTTTTTTTTTACTTTTTGAGTCACATCTGGTGATGCACAGGGGTTACTCCTGGTTCTTCACTCAGTAATTACCCAATTACCCCTGGCAGTGCTCAGGGGACCATGTGGGACGATGGGAATTGAACCCGGGTCAGCCGCGTGCAAGGCAAACGTCCTACCCGCTGTGCTATTGCTCCAGCCCCAATAATTAAATTTTAAAAGTAAAAAATTAAATAAAAATAAACCTTTGTTACTAAATTTAAAAAAATAATGAAACACTTTAAAAAATAAAATAAAAGGAGAGTCTGGGATGTGTGGGTTGAGGATAGAGAATGGGGTTGGGATCAGCTGACTGACATCCTCCCCTGCCCCATCTTTGATTCCACGTGTCACTGCTCAGGTCTGTTCCAGTCAAAGACTGAGCAAGCCTAAACACAGCACAGGAACTCTCTAGGAGGCTACGCTGCTCAGGAACACCTATGGCCAAGACCTTATCAGAACCCCCTGGCACCCACACTCTTCCTGACTCCCTGCATCATGGTCCGAGGCCTCTGTCGACGCCCTTCCACACCCATTTATCCTTCCCAGGTGTTTTTCTTAATAGATCTCTTACGTGCCTGTCTTGGTGTCTATTTCTTGGAGAATTTGCATGTGTAGAGTTGGGGGTAGGGAAAAGAGACTGTAAAAGGATGGGGGTTCTGACTTACTCCAGGGCTGACTGTATCAGGAAGGAGCCCATCAGATGGGAGGGAACTGCCTGACCTTAATACAAGGTGGTGACCCAACCAACCACGAAAGGTTTCTAAGTGGAGCTGTCCAGTCAAGGCGAGTCTGTTGTGCCAAGGACAGGGTCTTTGCTAGGAAAACTCGTAACCTTGAGACATGGGAAAGAACTTATGGATGCTCTTCCTCCTGGTTTGGACTGTTGACATCTCCCATCTCTACCCTGCCATGGAACTGAGAGCTTAGAGCTAGCTCCTTCTCTGCAGAAGGAGGCCACATTTCTTCCTTTGGGAAAACTATATATATATTTTTATACTTCACAAGGGCTGGAGCAATAGCATAGCAGGTAGGGCATTCGCCTTGCATGCGGCCGACCTGGGTTCGACTCCAGGGCTTGAGCAAACAAGCAAGTGAAAATGCCAGTTGGCATGGCTGATAGTGGAGAGCAGGATAAGTCGGCCTGGGGGTGCCCCATCTCCCAGAATGGAGGTGCCCTAGGAAGTTAGGCATTTGTTTATGGGAGGCCCAAGGACACACCATTTCCTAGACCATTGGATTTGTGTCTTGGAGGGAGGTGCTGGGACCCCTACATTGTGGCTCTCTCCTGCAGCTGGACTGACAGTAGGATCTACCTGTGAACTGGGTTTGCAGACAGCCACGGGGAGCAGGTTGCGGGACTATACCCCCCCCCCCCCCCCCAAGGAGCGAGATGCAACGCATAGGATCCTCCAGGTCGAAGCAGTCAGGACCGTGGGAAGGGTGGACACACCCAGCAAATTGTGGAGGTGTAGCTAGAGCAGACCGAGTATTGGTGTATCCCCCAAATGCATATGTGGATGCCTTCACCCCTCCATGTGTGGGTGCTGGGAGGTAACATGCTTCAGTGAGGATGGAGGTCTCAGTGGGGTGCCTGTCCTTACCCCAAGGATCGTCTTACCCTCCTTTCTTCCTCTTCCTCACCCCCTTCCTCTTTTTCTCTGTCCTGCTCTTCCCAGACCCACAGGTGAGGATACAGCTAGAAGATGGTTTTCTGGCAAGCAGGGAAGACGATGAGAGGCAGAGAGAGAGAGAAAGAGAGAGAGAGAAAGAGACAGAGAAACAGAGAGAGAGAATGAGGGAGGGAAGGAGAGAGAGGAAGGGAGAGGGGAGGGGAGAGACAGAGAGTGACAGAGACACAGAGACAGAGACATAGAGAGAGAAGGAGGGAGGAAAGGAGAGAGAGAAAGAGAGAGAAGGAGGGAGAGAGGAAGGGAGAGGAGAGAGGAGAGACAGAGAGTGACAGAGACACAGAAACAAAGACACAGAGACAGAGACACACAGAGAGAAGGAGGGAGGGAAGGGGAGAGAGAGAGAAGGAGGGAGAGAGGAAGGGAGAGGAGAGGGGAGAGACAGAGAGTGACAGAGACACAGAGATAAAGACAGAGACAGAGACACAGAGAGAGAAGGAGGTAGGGAAGAGAGAGAGAGAGAGAGAGAGAGAGAGAGAGAGAGAGAGAGAGAGAGAGAGCACAAACCCACAGTGTGGAAGACTGAACACCACAGGTGAAGGTGCCCTGCACTGTGTTGGAGGCCCAGACCAGCTCCTCTCTTCAGGGCAAAATAGATGGAAGCCACGGGGGCACGGTGTACCCTCAGCGCCTCTGAAACAGAATGGGGAGGCAGCAGGCTGAGGAGGTTGCCGCAACTCAATTCACAATCCAAGCCAGTTGTCATCCTGAAGCTGCATTGCCAGCATCAATGAGAAGACAGTTAGTCCGCCTGAAAGCCCCCCACAGGATTGTCAGCCCCCACCCCTGCAGCACAAACGCCGCTATAAACAAGCCACACACAAATGCAGGCGGCCATGTTCCCGTTGATTTTATTGAGGGCCACAGAAATTTGAATTTTACATCATTTTCACATGGCACAAAATCTTTAGGTTTTTTCCAACCACCTAAAAATATAAAAACCGTTCTTCGTTTGCAGGCCGTCTGAAAATGAGCAGTGGGCTCTCTTGGAGCACCAGACGGTAACAAGTGACTTGGGCCCATGTGTCAGCATGTGTCAATTTCACATCTTTAATTTTAAATTTAAAAAAAAAGTGTCACCCCGGGCACTGGTGGAGGGATGGGCACTTGATCATTGTATAACTGAAACCCAAGCACAAAATTTGTAAGCCTATAACTGTACCTCATGGTTTTTCACTAATAAAAAAAGAAAAAAAAAAGTGTCACCATCAGAGAAGCTGAACAATTTGGAGAATCGCATGCTGTTCAGGTTTGCTCCTGCTTAAGGGACAACAGCCTTTTCTTGTGTCGTCTCTCTTGGGGCCTCCGGTTCCCCGCAAACCTTGTTTTAGAGCTTTTCTGAAATCTGGAACCAGTTAACTTTATAAACCCTGTACACATGACTGAATCTGGCTTTATTTCGCAGAACAATTTTATTTCTATTCATCCCTCATGACCCTGATCATTGTCCTCAATCCTCCACAAAGTAAAACAAAACAGAACAGAAAGAACCAGACCCTGGACCCTGCCTGTCGAGAACAAAAGGCCAATCAGGGGGTGTTCCCCACAAAGCAGCAGTCACTAAAGTGAATTTAGCTTCCATTTCTAAAATGCAATACGATGCGGGCAGAGTGACAGCACAGCTGGTAGGGCACTTGCCATGCATGTAACCCTCCCGGGTTCAATCACCAGCCCCTCCTGTTGGTATCCCAAACTTTCAAGGAGTGATCCCTGAGTGCAGAGCCAGGAGTAAACCCTGAGCACCACTGGGCATGCCCCCTCCCCCAACAGCAACAAAAAAAGCAATCGCTTTAAGAATAACCTCCATCCAAGTATCATGTTAAGCGAAATGAGTCAGAAAGAGCAGGATAGACACAGAAAGATTGCATTCATCTGGGGAACATAAAGTAACAAAATGGGAGACTAACACCCAGGAGTGGCCGAGATTAGTATCAGGAATTTTGCTCTATGACTTGGAGGCCAGCCAGCCACACATGCTAGGGGAAAAGATAGAGAAGGGAGCACCAAATAAAGGGTGTTGGGAGGATCCTCCCAGGATGGGAGAAGTATGCTGAAAGTAGACTATAGACCAAACATGATTGCCACTCAATGCCTCTTTTGCAAACCTCAGCACCAAAAAGGAGAGAGAGTGAACAAAAGGGAATGCCCTGCCAGAGGCAGGGTGGGATGGGGAATATGGGAGGTGGGAGGGATGCTGGGACCCGTTGTGGTGGAGGTTGGGCGCTGGTGGAGGGATGGGTACTTGATCACTGTATAATTGAAACCCAAGGGCAAAAATTTGTAAGTCTATAACTGTATCTCATGGTGTTTCACTAATAAAAAAATAAAGAATAACCTCCATCAATCCTACCATACACAGCCAACTCCATACTCAGCACAATCCTAAATGTATGGAGATACAGCAATTGCATAGAGACTCACACAGCAAGCTCTTGGTTAGACTGCAAATACAGAGCTAGCACAGGGATTAGCATCCTCACTCTTGTCATGCTGCTCACAAGTGGGGGATGCAACAGGTCTGGGGGTTTCAAAAGTCAGAATGGTCACAGGAACAGGAACGGCCAAAAGGGACCAGGTATAGGAAACTGGGAGAGGTTGGGACAAGTCAAGGTGAATCACACACGTGGCATCAAAACACACTCAAATCCAATGGCATTGTTGCTGGCCCATGTGCGTGTTCAGGGACAGACACAGCTCTCTGTTCAACCACTTGCACCTCTGTTATTGTCCTGGCCGTTGATCTGGCAGTAAGGAGGGGAACCCTGGAACTAGGACCCCACCCGTAGCTCTCCTTGAATCCTGTCCCTTCATTGCAAAACGAAAGACGAAAGCCTGGGCAGGCCAGGAACTTGTGCAAAGCACCACAGCCAAGCCACTGCAGCAGAACGGAGACGGGAACTCAATTTGTTCTGAATCCCATCTCAGTGCACTCCACTCACCGACCCCCATGCACATCCAACTAAAGGTTGGCGACAGGCCACGCTGAAGCTGGTAGAGGGGAACCTGGAGAGGCTCCTTCCGCTGCATCCCTTAATTAATTCACTCACCAACTGGCCAAGTGAAACGAAAAATAAGTCAGCTGATTCCATGGATAAGCACCTCCCAGCTGCCTCCCTCCCGCCAGCTAGAGCTGTCCTAGATTTGAAGGTCAGACATCAGAGGCCCGGCTGTGCTGGGGGGATGGCGTTCCGCACCGAACTGCAGGCACGGCCCCTCCCAGACGCAGCGGGATCTTGCGAGCATGGCCACCTTCCCACCCTCCCACACGAGGCTCCGCTGATTTAAATATCACAGCCACGCCAGCCACTGTCCAATGTCACCCCAATTAGGGGTCCTACGAGGTTGGACGGGCCCTGAGGGTGAGCACGAGGAAGTCTGCTAGATGAGAGGAGAGGGCACCCAGCGCCTCAGGGATCCAGCACCCACACCTTCTGTTGGAGAGGACAGGAAGTGCCTGAGGCCAGCCCAGCTCTCTACAAGGCACCCAGAGGGCCACTGTTCCCTGGGGAGGGAGAGACCACTAATGATGGAGAAACAAAAGTGTGGCAAAGAAAAAAAAGCAGGCAGCAGGGATGTGGGAGCAATCAACTCTGTTCACGGGTGCACCACTCGGGTTGAACTTCCCCAGAGTCTAAGGGCTGGCAGGGGTGGCAAGAGGACCCCCCGCTCCAGGTTCTGGAGGCAGGAGAGTCTGAGGCAGGACCCTGCACTCCAGAGTACCCTTAAGGGCAGGTCTACACCGCCTGTGCAGGTTGAACCCAGACCACCTCTCCATGACTTGCTCCCTTCCTCACGTATCTTCTGCTCTCTGGCATGTCCCAGGAGTCTCTTACTAGCTCCTAGTGTGGGTGAAGCTGCTCTCAGGAATTCCGGGACTCTTCCACCTTGGAAAGGGCTCAGTTTTGTCGCCAGCAAATAAGCTTTGCAAAGGTTCTGGAGCCTGTTCCCCACCTGCTTTCTGGCCTAAATGAAAGACCCAGGGCTAGTAGCGTGGGTATCTGGCAGGGAGTGAAGGCTGAGCCTGGGCTGGAAACTGAGGTTCGCTGGCTTCCAGATCAGGGTGGGTTCCCACTGGGGTGATGCCTCCTTCTAGAGACCCTGTTATAACCAAGGCAGATTTTTCAGGGCCAAACAAACAAACAAAAAAAACAGAAAAACAGCAGTGAGGGGATGGGGATAGGGAGGTCTCTTTCCCCCATGAGGAGGAAGCAAGACTAAGGGCTTCCTGGTGGAGGGGGCACTGGAGGTGGGCCTGGGAGGAGGAGGAGGACGACGACGAGAAGGAGGAAGAGGAGGAATAGGAAGTGGCAGTCAGAGGGGACCTTGGCATTTCTGTCATCAGAACTGCTTGGATCAAGGGGAAAACACATTTGAATGAAGGGGAAGGTCATGTCTGGAGACACTAAAGAATGAGTCTAGAGGCTGAGGGGACACTCCAACTGAATGGACTCTATGGTTATGAAAGCAAGTCTGTGGGGTTGGGCGCCAGTCTAGGGGCAGTGGCATCACAGACAAGCAGCCTCCTCCTGCCTTCCCCGTGTCCCTACCCACACACTCTGGGGCCCAGAGCTCTAACAGGAAGCCCCACCTCTGGCGTTTCTCCTTCACACTGTCCCAGGCAATGGAGGCCTCCAAGGGAAGTGAAGAGCCTTGCGCTCAGGGAGGGAAGAGTCATGAGGATCCGCTGGCACAAAGGCCTGGAGGCTGGAAAGGTGTGGGTACACTTCTGGGGAGGGATAAATGAGACCATGGAGGCTGGCATGAGGGAGGAGAATTTGGGGCATGGCAAGGCTGGTGCCTTCAAAGGCCAGGACTAAAGGTTTTGAATTTATGTTCGCAGTCAAGTTGTTTTATTGTGGTTTTTATGTTGTTGTTGTTGTTTGTTTGTTTGCTCGTTTTGTTTTGTTTTCTGGGCCAAACTGTCATGTTCAGGGCTGACTCCTAGATCTGTGCTGAGGGATCACTCCTGGCAGGGCTCGAGATCGAACCAGGGTCTACTGCATGCCAGGCAAGCATGCTACCCGCTCCAGACCCACAGCCAGGCGTTTGCCCTCATTCCCCAGCGGCCAAATCTCTTCTCCCCTTCCTTTCCCTTTGCTGTCACTGGGGTGTTCTGACCCAGCAGGAGGCGACACGCTTGGGTGGGGCATTTGCACGTTTGCACGTTGGCAGGGGCAGGCATGCCACACGTGTCTGGTGCTTAGTCATATTTCAGGGGTAGTACTTGGGGGAGGCTCACGCGTTAGTTGTGCTACTGGCATGCCCCTAAGGGCAGAGCCCTGTCAACCATATACTCAGTTGGGATGATTGGGGACCCAGAGGACACAGTCACCAGGACCTGTGCTTGGCACACGGAATATTTATGATGAAGCACCAGAGATGGAGCCAATAGTGCTCACAAAGAGGGAGCTTTGTCCCCGAGCCCCCCTTAGGACCCAGAGTGAAATCTTTTGTCAAAAGGATGTTGTGTATTGCTCCTTTTTCACAAAACCAGCAGAAGCGACCGAGTGTGATGGAGCCATTCCAGGTCCCCTGTGCCTGGCTTGATTCCCAACATTCCCCCAATATCTTTCCTCACAGCAGGCAGCATGACTGCCCCCTGATTGTATTTGGTGGTAGGGGGAGGTGCTCTGAAGGCAAACCTCAGGGTCAGAGCCCCTCGCTCCAGCCCTGTGATGGATGCCCACAGTCTGTCCTGCTTGCACTGGTCGTGGGGCTGGAACAGGCGCCTTGCTCGCTCGGTCTCTCCCCTACCTGCTGCCAGTTGACTGCTGTCTCCCCCCCCCCCCCCCCATTGGCCCCTCACCTACCAAGTGGCACTGGCTGCAGAGAGGCACTGGGATGACGCCTCTGCAAGATTTCAAGGGAAGGGACTGTCACAGCTTGGTTGGCATGTCGCTGAGGGAGGTGAAGGGGAGTGGTGGGGAAGAGCTGCAGGGGTGAGGAGAGAGGAGCACTGGACCAAGCTCAGCGGGTCCAGAAAACCTCTCATGTGCCAGAGGTTAGGGGGATCTGAGTCTATGACCAGCCTTGTTCTGGGGCCCCGAACCCAGCCCCTCCCTGTCCCTTGCTGGTGCCTGCCACAACGGAGTTGAGTAGTTTCTAACTGATTCAGCAGGAATAGGCCAACACATTTATCGTGGGAGCTCGTTACATAAACCCGACAAGAGTGACATTATCACAAATTGATGTTTCCGTTCAAATGTATAAGCACTACTTATTATAAAGTCGGCCAATGAGAATAATGAAGCTATTTCAATAACAGAATAATTGGGAATTGTGTATTATAAATAATAGTTGCAATCCGGCAGGAGCATCAATATCCAATTTATTCGGGCATTTAGAGTTGGTTTCACCATATTATTCAAATCCCGATCCATCCTGGGAAAGTCATTGCAAATGGTAAGGGATTTTCAAACACGTTCCCTCTCCATCTCAGCATTTTCTCCGATTAAATGGATCCAGGGACTTCAAGAGGAATAATGGGAGGTTATTTTGTTTGGGAGTTGAATTATCAATAATACCTAAACCCTGCCTTCATTTCTTAAACTGTGAGGTCTCACATTCGGAGGGAAGGAAGCAAAGGTCTCTCAGCTTTCATATTCATTGTTTGCCAGGAAAACACTTCCCAAAGCAACTTGAGGATGCTCAGAGTGTCATTCTAGAAAATATCTGGCCCCAGTATCCATCTCTATGACAGCTCTTTACTCAAACTTTCTCAATGAATTTTACTTTTTTTTTTTTTTTTCAGTTTAAGCCCATACATGCCTTCGGAGTCTGTTGTTTCTTAAACAGGATGGTGAGAATGATAAGCAGGTTGATGATGGGGACCGCCCCTGGCCAGTTCAGCCCTGTCAGATAAGAAAGAACCTCCATTTATTTTCAGCACTGAAGGATTTTTCTTTTTTTTTCTTTTTTTTTTTTTAAATTTTATTGAATCACCGTGAGAAAGTTACAAGCTTTCATGTTTGGGTTACAGTCACACAATGATCAAACACCCATCCCTCCACCAGTGCACATTCCCCACCACCAATCTCCCCAGTATACCCCCTCCCCAACCTCCCCCTCCCCCGCCTCCATGGCAGACAATATTTCCCATACTCTCTCTCTACTTTTGGGCGTTATGGTTTGCAATACAGACACTGAGAGGTCATCATGTTTGGTCCATTATCTACTTTCGGCACACATCTCCTATCCCGACTGATTCCTCCAGCCATCATTTTGTTAGTGATCCCTTCTCTATTCCAGCTGCCTTCTCCCCTCCGCTCATGAGGCGGGCTTCTAGCTATGGGCAATACTCCTGGCCCTTGTGTCTACTATCCTTGGGTGTCAGCCTCATGTTACGTTATTCTATACTCCACAAATGAGTGCAGTCTGAAGGGCTTTTCTGATGGGAGATAATCAGGACAGCCGGCTCTCTGACCCACTGTCCCGCTGGACCTGCCCTTTGGTGGGCCCAGAGGAAGCACATTTAATTGACTGTTGCCCGGGCTCACCCAGAGTGGGTCCACATGGCAATGTGCCAGCTCCTGTACCTCCTGACATAGTGAAGGGGGCAGAGCAGCTGAGCAGTCCAGCCATGGTACTTCCACCAAGAATCCCCAAGGAGACCCAGATGGCTGCAGAGGCTTCTTAGGATTCCACACAGAATCCTGTTGGGTATCTCGGAAGTGGATCCTTAGGAACAAAAACTGGCAGGTGACTACCCTGACATCTTGTTTTCAGATTTTAAATGATTTAAAACTACATGGAGGGGCTGAAGAGAGAGTCTAGAGGGACGGGCACTTGCCGTGCATGTGGTCAACCTCGGGTCAGTCCTCGGCAGCCCATAGGGTCTCCTGAGCACCACTAGGAGTGATTCTTGAGCACAGAGCCAGGAGCACTGTACTGGTGTGGACCCCAAACAGACAGACAAAAAAATGCATGAATAAAAATATGACTATCTAGCCCCTGCTTGGTAAAGAAGTCTTTTTTGATCTCTTGGAGGGGGGGTCCCAAACCCTATGCCTGGGTGGTCTCTTGCAGCCCTTGGCCAGGCAGAAGCCCAGCTCCCAGCTCTCCGGGGACACCAGTCCCGTCAATGAAGGAGTCTCTCTCCCATCCCCTCCCCCACCCTGGGAGGTTCCAGGAGTAGAAAAACCAACTCTCCTGTCCCCCCATCCCCCGCCCCAGCCTGCAGGATCCCCTTCTAGAAAAGTCATTACTGCCTCTCTTGGTCGTCTGCCAGCTCTAAAGTGTCTTTTTAATTGCATCTAATTTGGCCTCATCTCATTAAATCCTTAATTTAAACCGGAGTGATCCCTCTAGCTCTGGTTGCCTAATGACAAAGGGGCCCCCACGTCCTCCCCCCCACCCCCGCTCCCCCAGCCAGGACTGCTCTCATTTCCAGGTGGTCTCTCTGGGAGGCTTCTGACAAGTGACTGTCGTCCTCGCCATGCTAAGTGCTGAGTGTGGCACCCGGCCAAGAGGGTTCCTGGGAGCGGTAATTACTAGTGAAGGCTCAGCTCTCCACCCTGCCAGGGCCAGGCTTTCTGGCTAAGCGGTGGCCGCCTCATCCAATCTGGTGGTGCAGGGACGGGAGAGGAGCAAGCGGGAGGAGAGGAAACAACAGCAAGGTCTTTTCACAATAGCAGCCCCGAGCCGGAGCAGGACAGCCTCGCCATGGAGGAGGTCACTTACTGGCCTCCGGAGACAGACAGGCAAGTCGACGTTTGCAGGTGGAAAGTGGCAGGGGGCCGGATCTGAAGGTGGTTCAGTTCTCTGCTCCTTACCTCCGCCAGTCTGAGTGCATCTCCCGTTGGGCTCAACTGCCAGGTTTCCCCTGCTCAACCCTCTCAGTTATTCAGCCAACACAGTGCTCCCACCCAGTGCATACTTGCAAGCTATAGCTTCCAGCCTCAGGGCCTTTGCACTGGCTGTCCCCTCTGTCAGGGATGTGCTTCCTCTGCATGATTGTCTGTGTCTTTTTCTCCTTCCTCAGGTGCCGGCTCCAGCCCCTCTCTCTGCAGAGACGCCTATCCTAATCTCCATCACTGCCTCTCCCTAACTCTGTGCCTTCACCCTGCCGTTTTGTGGTGGTTTTATTCCATTTGCTATTGTCAGTGACACTTGCTACTCATTCTGATTCTTTAAAAATGAAACTTTAGGGGCCAAAAACATGATCGTTCAAGGTGCTGAGCACAGGCCTTGCATGCAGGAGGTCCAGGTTTGGTCCCTGATACCATATGGGCCCTTAAGCACTGGCCTGGTAAGTCTTCCAAACAAACAAGGACACAGATGACCAGGAAGAGTGGAGAACCCTTCAGCGCTCTTCACTGATGCTGCCTGGTCCCTGGAATGGCAGGGGGCCCCTGCCAGCTCTCCAATCCGTGTTTGTGGTCTGCCCCGACCAGGCCACCTATCCCCTCAGGGGACAGTCCCCTTCCAGCATGTCTGGGCTCTGGTGGTAGTCATAACTGAGATCCCGCCGATGATTTTAGCCATCAATTCCACCAAAGGCCAGCAAAATACTCCTCTGGGGGTGACCCCTCAAACTGCAGTGTGGGAACTTCTGTGTCAGGGTTGAAGTTTGCTGCATTGACAGGAATGTTGGGAAGCTGGTTGCTATAGAAACGCCCAGTGCTCCTAGGTTCCTGCCACAGTGGGCTATGCTGCTGGGATCAGAGTGGGAGGCTGAGTGGGGGAGATGGGGCCCCTGATTCAATCTCTTGTCCCCTGGCTGAGCCTTGGCTTTCTTGCCTGTAAAATGGGACTGTGGCAAAGACTGTCACACATCCAAATGGTTAAGAACAACCAGTGCTGGCACAGATGTAGGGAGAAAGTGACCCTTATTCATTGCAAGTGGGAATGCCAACCGGTCTGGCCATTTTGGAAAACAATACGGACAATCCTCAAAAAAAGAGAAATTAAGCTCCCATTTGAGACCCAGAAATACTACTTCTGGGAATATACCCTGGGGGTCCAATGACACACAGCAGAAACATCATCTGCACCCCTATGTTCATTGCAGCCAGATTCTGGAAATTCACAACAGCCAGAATTAGAAACAACCTGAGTGCCCAAGAACAGACAAATGGATAAAGTAAGATAGAGGAGGGTCCATGATGACAATAGTAGTTGGAAATGATCACTCTGGACAAGAACTGAGTGTTGAAAGTAGGTGAAGGGATATACATAACCTTTCAGCATCTGCACTGCAAAACATAATGGCCAAAATGTGTGTTTGTGTGTGAGAGAGAGAGAGAGAGAGAGAGAGAGAGAGAGAGAGAGAGAGAGAGAGAGAGAGAGAGAATACAAAGAGACAGAGAGAGAGAAGAGATGTACCTGCCATAGAGGCAGATGGGGGAGGGGGTGGTTTGGGGAGGTGGGAGGGAAACTGGGGCCATTGGTATAAGAATGGGTGTTGCAATATTGTATGACTGAAACCCAATCACGAACAGTTTTGTAATGCTTGATCTCAGGTGATTCAATTAAAAAAATAAATTTTAAAAAAGGGACTGTGATACACTTCACAAGGCTGCAGGGAAGAGTCGGTGAGAAGATGGGCATGAAGATTGGCCCTGAAGACAACACTTTGCAGGTTGTTCTTGCTTTTCACAGGGGAGGCAGCCCTAAGCAAAGCTCAGCCTCAGCCAGCCAGCCTGGATGGCTCAGTGTTTGGCCTCAGCAATGCTGATGCTCGGAGGCCTCCAGGCTCCCCAGCAGTGCTCTGGGAATCACACTGTGCTGGGGATTGAGCTCAGGGCCTCATGCATGCCAGGTATGTGCTCCAACTCTTGGAGCAACTGACTGATCCCACCTGTCCTGCTTTTATGAGACAAAGAAAACTGCAAACAGATTTTATAAAAATTCTTTACTTCCTTTGAAATCAGTTTTGGCAAGAATGCCCAAAGGTTTGAGATCTGGCTCTCCTTGTGAGCCGGCAAGCAAGACTGCACCAGATCCTCAGCTGTGGGAGGGAGATGGGAGACTCCTGGCCCAGAGATCACAGGTCTACTTACCGTCACCCAGCCAGTTACGAGAGCTCCGTGTCTGTTCTTCTTGCTCCCCACATCCTATGGGTAATTGGAGCAGCCCAGTGGGTATGTGCCAAAAACGGAGGGCCCCTGAGTTTAAATTACCCACATCTTTTCAGTGGTCCTTAAGCAAACCTCCCTGCCCTGTAAGGAGGCATCATCTTTATTTCACTGGGCAGCAACAGAAGCTTCCCTCTGCATGTGGGCAGAAACGGTCTTTCTCTTCAAAGGCTGCTCCACGAACAAGAGTCTATGGGAAGATTCTGAGGTGAGAGCTGCCAGGGTCTCTGCCTGGAAGTTGGGCAGACACATAAGAAATCCTTGGGAGACCGTCTCCAAGAAAGCCATGTGCAGGGAGTCAGAGAGGCTAACACAGACCGGGATTGAATGGCCCTCTGAAGGGGATTGCGCCCTCTATCTGCACACCTCTCATCGGATAGAGGGTCAGGATCCAGGAGAGAAAAAGCATTCACAAAGTCCAGCAGCAAAAATACCAATAATCCCACCAAAAAATGGGGAGGGATAAACAGAGGTCCCCGAAGAAGACAGACAGATACCCAGTAGGCACATGAAAGAGTGTTCATTGTCACTTTTATTCATCTATTTATTTTTTTATTTTGGGGCCACACCCAGCAATGCTCAGGGGTTATTCCTGACTCTGTACTCAGAAATCAGTCTTGGTGGTGCTTCGAAAGCAGGTCAGCTGCAGGCAAGATAAGCGGCTTACCCACTGTACTCTCTCCCGTCCTCATTGTCATTTGTTATCAGGGAAATGCAAATTAAAATGACAATGAGATATCACTTCACACCAGCAAGAATGGCAAAAAGATTGGAAACAACAAGTATTGGTGGGGTGTGGTGAAACAGGAACCCTCATTCACTGCTGGAGGGAACGTCATCTGCTTCAGTCTCTACTAAACGGAATGGAGATTTCTCAAAAATATAAAACTAGATTTTCCATTTGACCCAGGGATTTCACTTCTTGGTATTTACTCCCAAAACATAAAAATATCAATTCGAAAAGATGTTTGCATACCTCTGTTCCTAGCAGTACTTAGAAGATAGCCAGTGTGTACCCACATGCCTACTGACAGGTAAATAAACATACACACTAGAGCTATAAGAAAAGATGGAACAAAACAAACAAACACTGTCCTCCTGTTGTTCATCGATTTTACTCGAGCGGGCCCAGTAACGTCTCCATTTTGAGGCTTGTTGTTACTGTGTTTGGCATATTGAATACGTCGCAGGTACCTTGCCAGGCTTTGACATGCAGGCGAGATACTCTCGGTAATAACAGATAATAAAACAGATAATAAAAATAGATAAAATATAAACAAAAGGAAGGAAGAGAGAGAAAGAAAGGCAGAGAAGTACTTCAATGGGTTGAGCACATGCTTTGCATGTAAGAGGCCCAGATTCGATCCCCAGCACCTCCTGTTTCCCTGAGCTCTGCCAAAAGCCATCCTTGAGCACTGAGCCAAGACTAGCCTCTGAACACCATCATATGTGGCTCAAAAAAGGGGGGAAAAAAAGAAAGAGTAAAGGAAAGAAAGGGAGGAAGGAAGAAAAGGAAGGAAGGAAGGAAGGAAGGAAGGAAGGAAGGAAGGAAGGAAGGAAGGAAGGAAGGAAGGAAGGAAGGAAGCAAGCAAGGAAGGAAGGAAGGAAGGAATTGTCTGGAGCAGGGTAGAGTACAGAATTAGGGGCCTGTCTAGAAGCTTCTGACATGGCAAGGCGGGCAGGAGACGCAGGTAAGAGACAACAGAATAAAATAAAAGTAAATGACTCAAAGGGGAGCCAAGTGGGAGGGATTCCATGCAATTCTTGCCCTTTCCAGGAAGTTCTGGGGAGTCTTGCAGTATGCAGGGGGGCTTTCCTCGTGCTTGCTCCTGCCCTCCTTGGGAACACACACCTTTCCAATTTCTCCATTTGGGAGGGTTCCAACAGAGCAAAGCTGAGGATAGGAAGGGGGGTTACTGGGAATGGATTTGTTTGATGAGGGGCTGGTACATAGCAGACTCCACCCCCGAGGAGCAGGAATAAAGGGCTGGAATCTCTCCCCACCCGAATGCCAAACTCCCACTGCTTCCTCTGCCCATCAGCACTGCAACGAGCAATGGGCAGGACAATACTCAGAGACGTGCTCCTGCTTTGCCATCTGCAGTCCATGCGGGGAGGGAAGGAGCCTGTGGACAAAGCTAACAGGCTGCCAGCCCTTCTAGTTTGTTCCGCAGGTGTGAAGTGAGCACCAAGTGTATGCCCAGGTCAGAGCTGGAGACACAAAGACAAGGGTGAACTAGACCCGGTCTCTGTGCCCGGGCACTGAGGCTGCCCCACAGCTGGATGAGAACACACAGCACTTGCAGCCTAAGTAATGGAACCTTGGAGAAGTAGGTGAGGAGACGGTGCTCCCAGGAGGAAGGCCTGGGGATGAGCTGGAAGGACGAATGGCAGGGAGGAGAAACAGCACAGCAGACATGACAGCATACAGAAAAGGAAGATGAGGGGAGCAGCAAACCTGAAACAGGCTGAGCTGTTTCCATTTTATTTGCTTTCATATGTTTCAGACTTGATTTAAACACTGTGATTTACAGAGTGTTTGAATTATTCCATGTTCCAGCACCAATCCTGCCTCCAGTGTGACCTTCCTTCCACCAATGTCCCCAAGTTTCCCAGCCCCCACCCCCATGCTTTTCCCCCTTAGCAGACACAAAACAATGTATTTTATATTGCTTGTTCAAAAGCTTCCATCCCTCTAAGAGCCCGGCAAGTTACTGAGAGTATCCCGCCCGCACGGCAGAGCCTGGAAGCTCCTCATGGCGGCATACTCAATATGCCAGAAACAATAACAATGATGGTCCTCATTCCCCTGACCCTGAAAGAGCCCCCAATATGCCACTGGGCTACACTAGCACATGACAGGGACGAATGGAGACGTTACCGGTGCCCACTGGAGCAAATCGATGAACATCGGGATGACAGTGACAGTGATATTGCTTGTTATAACATATGTCTTACAATGGTGTTACTAAAATCATTGTCGGAGGATTTACTGAGCTGTTCATTGCTAGTCGAGCTTTTCGTGTCTTTGCTCATTGAGCTTGGTGTGCTTCTACGCAACTTTCCCATCTAAGCTGCTGTGTTCCTACTGGGCTGTCAGCTCCGGGACCTCTGGAGATGCTGTGCAGACACACATGCGGTCATGTGCGTCAGGAGCTGTAGGGCTGGGGTGATTTGGAAGCTTGGCGCGATTAGTCATGAAGCTTGGTCTGGGTGAGGTGCTGGACCTTTTGGCAGCGCAGGGACTCATCCCTCCCCTCTCCAAAGAGACTCCAGAGATCTCAGCCCAGAGATGGGGCCTGCATGTCATCACTGAGCCCAGCTGCCTTCTGAGATGTCATCTTTTGGAGGGGCAGAGAGATAGTACAGGAGGTAAAGCATTTATTTGCCTTGCACATGGCTGATCCCAGTTAGGTCCCCGGTGTCACATATGGTCCCCTGAATCCTGCCAGAAGTGATCCTTGAGCACAGAAACAGGAGTAAGCCCTGAGCACAACCAGGTGTGGCTCCAACTGGACCACCGCACCAATAAGAAGTGCTTTTGGGTTGACAAGTTGGCTCAATAAGCTGAAGCACATGCTTTCCAGGTGGGAGGCCCAAGTTTAATATCACACAGCCTCCTAGAACTACCGGGGTGCGGGGGGCGGGGGAAACACCATTTCCCCAAGAGTAGTTCCTGAGCACCCAAAAAGGAATCTATAGAATTTAATCCTATACTAAGTTCCTCTCCAGCTGGGCAGTTTCTTTCTCTTCTATTTTCCAATAAGTTTTTCTATTTTCTCTCTCTCTCTCTCTCTCTCTATATATATATATATATATATTTGCGTCACACCCGACGATGCTCAGGGGTTACTCCTGGCTCATGCACTCAGGAATTACCCCTGGCGGTGCTCGGGGGACCATATGGGATGCTGGGAATCGAACCTGGGTCGGCCATGTTGGCTGCGTGCAAGGCAAACACCCTACCCTCTGTGCTATCGCTCCAGCCCCTAAAATCTATATATTTTAGATAGGAAATATTTATCTGTATATCGGTAATGGAAAAATAACAGACTTTAGACTTGGGCCAGTCTCCAGCAGTCGGGCCAGTGGCTCAGTGATAGAGCACTTGCCTTGCATGGGTGAGTCCTGGGTTTCATCCCCGAGATCACAAAAGAAAGAAAGAAAGAAAGAAAGAAAGAAAGAAAGAAAGAAAGAAAGAAAGAAAGAAAGAAAGAAAGAAAAAACAGCTCTGTGCTCAGAGATCACTCCTGGAGGGCTCAGGAGACCACACAAAAATTGAACACAGATTGGTTGCATGAAAGGCGAACTCCCCACCTGGGCTACTCTATCACTCCTGTACCTGGTATTGAGTTACTTTGTAGCAAAGTTATTCATAATGACACCCAGTCCCCAAAGGAGGATGGGCTGGGTGGGCCTCTTCTTTTCCTCCTTTTTATGACCTTCTCCAAAACACCCCAAATTGCAGGATAAATCACTTCACTTTCTGGAATTAGGCTCACATTCCCCTGGCTCTCCCCTATCCCTGCTTGGGAGCCACGGGGGCATTTGGGAGAGTGACTGATGGTCCCTGGAGATGGGGAGGGCAGAAGGACATCCAGCTGCAACTGTCACTCCAGCTGCCTGGTGGTCCCTGAGCCTGAGTATCCAGCCTCCTTACAGGGCTCGGTGCGATCTTTCAGGAGGATCCTACCTCCATCCTACCTCCCTGATACATGGGTAGGGGAGAGGGGGAGAAAGCTCTCGGGGTCCTCATAACCTTGCTGGGGATCGACCCCAACTCTTGTCCACCTTCTCCCTTCCATCCATACTCACACCATGAGTTCAAGCAGCTCAGATTTTCAGGGCACAGAGGCCAAGCAGAAATTGATCTTGGCAAGCAGTCACTCCATCCAAAGTCAAGTATGAACAAAGGTTCTGGATTCTTTCTTGGAACTGGGAGGGAAAAGAAAAAGTATGATTGAACATCTCAACGCATTCATTGCCAAAAACATGCATGTAGGCTAAAAAAAAAAAAAAAAACTCTCTACCTCTGCCCCAAGACAGCCTCATTCCGGTGGCAGAGCAAGTGTCTTTTCTGTAGACCTATGGGCACTTGGAAAATCCTGCTCCTTCCTGGGTCTGCTTCTTCCGGGATCTTGCAGGCTGCTGAAGAGGCAGGTAGCTAGAGAGAGTCCCTAGCAGACCAGATGCTCACACTTACTCCTGATAATTGGTCTCCCCTTTCAAGAGCAGGTGGGTCTCGAGACAGTAATTGGCAGGGGCAGAGGTGGTCCGCCAGGGATGGGGAGGTGTTAATTGCTCTTTCCCTTTGCTGCTGGAGCTGGATCCCGTAGGAGAGGGAGTCTCAAGACCCAGGGATGGGAAGGGCAGAGGCCTTAGGGCTTCTCCTGGAGACTGAGAAGATGCAGTTAGTAAACATTTTTTTTTTTCTTTTGGTCTATTTTTGTTTGGTGACCACACCCGGTGGTGCTCAGAAATTACTCCTGGCTCTGCAATCAGAGATCACTTCTGGCAGTGCTCAGGGGTTCATACCTGGGGTTGGGGACTGAATCCGAGTTGGCCCCATGCAAGGCCACACTGCCTTACACACTGTGCTGTCTCTCCAGCCCTTACCTCAAGAACTTGCTGGAATTCCGAACTGCTGAGTGCAGAGCTAGGACTTAAAGCTCGTGGGTAGACTTTCCTGCCCTGCTGACACCTTTCTTTTATTTTCTTTCTTTCTTAATTTTATTTTTATAAAGTTGTTCACAGTATTTGATTACATTAATATTCGAACACCAATCCCACCACCATTACACATTTCTACCACCATATTTCTGATGTTTCCATCCCTAACCCCAAACTCTGCCCCCAAAGCAGAACCAAAATAATTTATTTTGTATTGCTATTACGAATAATCTGCTAAAAATGATCCAAAAAAATAAGGTTTCTTAGAGGAAAGAATGTGAAGATTGTTGTATTTTACCCAAGAGCCATTAAGTCCTTATATAAGAGATTAGTTACAAGTTGTTAAAGATTGAGCCGTGTGTGTGTGTGTGTGTGTGTGTGTGTGTAAATGTATTTCCCCCTAAGATTTGTTGCCTTCTACTTTAAACCCCATCAAATGTGGTGTGCTACTCTCGGCATATTGGTGGTGTAAAGTATGAGATGTGTGCTCAGTTCAGGAATAGATTCACTCATGGGTGAGGCTCGTCTGAGCATGTGGAGAGCTACCACGAGCCCGGCAGCTGTTGAATTCTGGAGATTTTCCACTGCCAGGGCTGACTCCATTGGGGCGGGGAGGGGCCTCACCTACCACCCCCTCCAGTTTGTCCCAAATGAAACGGCCTGGCGAGGGGTCTGGAGGCATGTGTATGACTTCTCATTCTGTGCTCTATTCTGAGAAATTTATTATTGCGTCTCTGGATCATGGCTGTTGATGAGATTATATGGCGCCAAAGGCAGCTTGTGGGCGAGACTATCGAGCTGCCGGAAATAGGGGAGATGAGGGGGAGGTCACCATTCCCAGTTTCTTGTGGAACTGTGAGCGCAAAGAAAGTCCTAGAGAGAAGAGAGGATCATGGCTATTACTTTCTAGGGCCCCAAGCCATTTCCAGTTGGTCTGTGAATGTTGGGGGCTTCTGAGCATGATTGAGATGGTGGTGGTTGATGAATCTCCAAGAGAGCTCCCGGGCTTCCTGGGCTAACCAAGATGAGGCAATAGTTTCTGCTAAGGTGGGTGCTGGGATGCATCAGACACCAGGGCAGAGGCTAGTGGAGATTTTCACATGCTAACATTTTTTCTCCATCTTCTTTCCTCTGCAGGCCTTGAGACATCAAATCTTTTTGTTTGTTTGTGTTTGGTGCCCTCACCCAGGGGTGCTCAAGGCTGACTCCTGGCTCTATGTTCAGGAATAACTCCTGGTGGAGCTCGGGGAACCATATGGGGTATCAGGGATCAAACTCATGTACATGGCACGTGCCCTACCCACTGTACTATCCTCAAAATGGAATCTTATAAGACTATAAGGATAAGATATCCAATTCAGACCTCCATCACAGCCTTGGAAACAGAACCAGACAGCTCTGCCCTCATTGCCTGATTCCTCCAGTCAAGTTTTTCACCTTAACTTGGGAGAAATAACGTGTTCTTATGTGCCCTGCCATATGATTCCTCTCCCGGCAGAGGGCAGGAGTAGCCAGTTGTGTTCATTTCCTGTCGAGAGAGCTAGCTCAGGTGAGATCGTCTTTCTACCTGAGCCAGTCCAGTGCAGACCCACCAGCTGGGGTACCTGTGTGTATGGGGGGGGCAGTGAGGGGGGAGGGGAAAGGGGTGCTCGGGGCTGACTTTCTTCCAGAAGAAAGTGTTGATTTGGGGGCAGAGTTCTCTGCATAGAAATCCCATCCTTTGGAACACGTCAACACATTCAACACATTTCATCCTTTGGAAATGACTTCTAGCCTAAAGTTTGTTTTTTACCCTCAAAGAAATTGGAAATGAGAATTTCTCTCACTTAAGAGAAGGTCACAAAGAGTCTAAGTGGGTTTTATTGGCAGCTTGTGGAAATGCCCCCACACTGCTCTGGCCACCGGGCTGCTGAGCTTGGCAATCCTGGTGCAGGGCAGCACCAGCCGGGAGTGTAGGTCACTGTGCACCAGAGTCTGAGGCTATCCCAAAGAGCAAGCTTGTCGGGCACAAGATGGCTCTCAGGGGCTGCTTGGGCTTGCTCTGCCTGGAACCTTTGTTTCCTCTACGTCCTCATGGTCACTCCTGGTGCCCGTCCCACCCATCTCAAGAATTCTGTCCCTGCCAGGAGCTTAGCCCAGGTCCCAGCATCTTCACTGCAGGTTCCTTCCTGGAGTCCTGGGCCTCCTCTATCTCTCCATCCTCCCCCACCTTGCAGGTGAGTCATCATGAGTTCAGGTCTGCTCTGAACTCATGTGGTCCCCTGTGGAGCATGGCAACAGGTGCCAGAGCAGATAAGATCTGTCCCTGCAGAGCAGATAAGAACTGTTGCTGTATAGCAGATAAGATCTGTCCCTGCATAGCAGGGACATAGTAGGGAGTGTCTGGGCACCAGGCATTCACTTTGAGTATCACCTTCCCCTCAAAAGTCATTCCTAACTGCAGCGTCTAGCTCTAACTGGGATTGGGCCGGGGAAAAGCAGAGTTGGAAAGGTGATAGGTCAGTAATGCTAAACTTTATGTGATTGGACCATCCTTTTAAGCTGAGACCCTCTATAAAATATGTGTGTATTTGTGATAATAAAGTGAGTGGCAATCAGCTGTCTTCTGGAGTGATTTCTCCACGCACCTGTCATCCTTTGCCCCACGTCTGCCCAGACCCGGTGCATAACATGTCTGGGCACATTGGGGAAAAACTGTTACCCAACAGTCCCCCAGCATTGGAGCCTGGAATCCAAAGCCTTCAGGTCCTGTCTCAGTTGTCTGTCCCCACCCCCCCACCCTCCAGTTTCTCTCTGTTAGGGCGTGGATCGTGATCTCCCTTTAACGACAAAGAGACTCCAGAGACTGCAAACAGCAAGCAAGGTTTATTGTAAGACTGGCTAGCCAGTGTCAAGCCACCTACACAGACACGCAGGTCAGTTAGGTGAGGCAAGACCCCGAACCTCTTCAAAGGGGATCTTATATAGGCCTTCACTGGCCGTTACAGCAAAGCCCGCACATTTCATAGCCAATAGATTTGTAACAATATATGCTTTCTTAACCAATCCAATTAAGGGTACATCACTTCTTAGCCTATAAAGATCAGCATTTTGCGTCGGTGCTTAGGAACTGACAGGTTTTTAAGGCAGTCCTGGGTCTTGCAACATGGGTCTTGTGAGAGACATCCGGTTATCTGGTCTGATCCCCACCCTTTGAGTACCTGTATCTGAATTCCTTGCTCAGGGGCAGAAAAACCAGTTATTTTGCAGTGCAGGCTCCTATAAAGCGCATCTGAAAAAGCTTATCTAGACCTGTTCCTTGAAAAACAAGTTATTTTGCAATGCAGGTTCCTATTAAGCTAAGCTAAATTAATTCTGGTGGTGGTCCATTTTGGACCTGTCCCTTACACTCTCTAGTCCCTTCTCCTTGTCCCCCACTTCTCTCTTTTTCCATCCTCTGTCTCCCTCCCTTCCTCTTTTTTTTTCTTTTTTTTATTAGTGAAAAACCATGAGGTACAGTTATAGGCTTACAAATTTTGTGCTTGGGTTTCAGTTATACAATGATCAAGTCCCCATACCTCCACCAGTGCCCGTCATCCATCCCCATGGGTCCCAGCATCCCCCCCACCCTCATCCCCCCCCCCCCCCGTCCCATCCTGCCTCTGTGGCAGGGTATTCCCCCTTGTTGTCTCTCTCTTCTTTTGGGTACTGTGTTTTGCAAGAGAGGCTTTGAGTGGCAATCATGTTTGGTCTATCGACTACTTTTAGCATGCTTCTCCCACCCTGGGAGGGCCCTCACAACACCCTTCATTTGGTACTCTCTTCTCTATCTGAGCTTCCTTTTCACCTAGAGCCTGTGGCTGGCCTTCCATTCATGGAGCAAAATTCCTGGTACTAATCTCAGCCATTCCTGTGTGTCACTCTCCCTTTTTGTTGCTTTATGTTCCCCAGATGAATGCAATCTTTCTGTGTCTATCCCGCTCTTTCTGACTCATTTCGCTTAACATGATACTTTCCATGTAGTACCACTTGTATGTAAATTTCATAACTTCATCTTTTCTAACAGCTACATAGTACTCCATTGTGTAAATGTACCAAAGTTTCTTTAACCAGTCATCTGTTCTTGGGCACTCAGGTTTTTTCCAGATTCTGGCTATTGTAAAGAGTGCTGCAATGAACAAACAATTGCAGATGTCACTTCGACTATACCTTTTTGCCTCTCTGGGATATATTCCCAGGAGTGCTATAGCTGGGTCAAATGGCAGATCAAATTCTAATTTTTTGAGAGTCGTCCATACTGTTTTCCAAAAGGGTTGGACCAGCCGGCATTCCCTCCCTTCCTCTTTCTATGTTCTTTCCTCCATTCTCAATAATGCTCAGGGATCTGGGAGTTCCAGTAATGCATCTCCCAGTTGCTTGGGCCTCATTGTACTGTGGCTACCACAGTCAGCATACAGTGAGGGCTTGAAACCTGGGACCTCAAACTTGCCACACTTGTGCTCGACTCATTAGAACCACACCCCAGCTCAGCCTCTTGGTTTTCCAAATACATCATCTCCCTCCTCCCCTTTGCCACCGACCTGAAATGTTCTTCCTTTCTCCAGAAGCCTAAATTCTAGTCATACTTCAAAGACTACTTCCTCTTTGATTCTTAGACTTTCAGGCAATGTGATTCCCTAGTCTTCTTCTTCCCTTTTCCGTCCCCACCCCAGCCTTGGCACATTTAGAAGACCATGGAAGATAGAGTAATATTTTTTTTCCTATCCCTGGAGGTAGCTTGAAACCTGGGAACATATCACTTTACAAGACACAAAGAGATTAAATGAAGGCTATTGAAGTGGAAGGGGATTCTGGATTATCCCAGTGGGTCTAATTCCCTATAAAGGTCCCTATCCAAAGGCCCAAGGAGTACAGGGACAAAAGGAGAAGCGGATGTGGGTATAGAGGCAATGAAGGGGTGGGGGGATATGAAGCAAGGGCTTGTGGGTGCCCTCCAAAGCTGGAAATGGTATCGCTGAATTCTCTTTTGGAACCTCCAGAAAAGACCACAGCCTTCCTGACAGCTCAATTTCTGCTCAGGGAGACCCATCTAGGATGCCTAACCCTCAAAATGATAACCAGACACATTTGTATGGTGTCAAGTCACTATGCTTGTGGTAGGCTTAAATCAGCAGCCAGGATGGAGAAGAGCACCGCCCCCTGGGCACTGCTTTTCTTGGAGGGTGGAGGCTGGACTCCCACTCCTGGGTCCACTGCAGAGATGACATGTACTCACTGGAAGAATGAATGAAGGGAAGGAGTGAATGAAGAGATGATGAGTGAATGAAGGAGCTGGGTAGGTGATAGAAGAATGAGTGAGTAAATGAAGGAGTGAGTGAATGAAGGAAGGAATGAGTGAAGGAAGGAATAAGTACACCAGTGAACAAAAGAACGAGTGAGTGAGTGAATGAAGGAGTAAGTCAGGCCCTTCCCTCTCCCGCACAGTAACCCTACTATGAACATCTGGTCTCTGGTGCTTCTTGGGAATTAACTTTTCCATGCTGGGATTGACAGGCAGAGTGTCCCACATGCAAGGCACATCCTTGGCCTGGGTATTAATTTTATTTCACATCCAGAAGGATCTGCTGTGTGCAAAACACATGAGGTGCAGCCTGTGGCATCCTCTCTCAGGTTAAAAGAACCCTTTACTTTCCCGTCCTGGCTCACTTCTAGAAGTTTCCATCATTGTGGAATATCAGTACTGGAGGATCTGCTACAGCCAACCCCTCCCAAGTCTCCACTCATAGATGGAGAAGGAGGCTGAGAGAGCAAAGGGTCCAGAGCAGTTTGATTTCACCATTGAGGGGCCAGGGAGCAAACCCAGCCCCTTTCCCCCACAAGGACCCACATCTGCTTTGACAGGTGAAGTATCATCTCCAGTTTCAGAAGAGGAAACCGAGGCAGGGACGTCCCTCACCTATAGTGCTCCTATGTCTCTCCTCTTCACGCCTGCATTATACTAACAAAGGAGAAGCCCGTGGCCCAGCCACGGGACCAGGTGGTGGTGGCTTAAAAGAAATCAGGTCTTGGCCAAAGTTCCGTTCAGAGCCCTCCAAACCCATGAGGTGGGGAGCACCTGGGCTCAGAGGAGGCTTTGCAAATTTGCCTTCTTCAATTAGGCTGTTTGCTTCTCTGAGTCCCGGGGATAATTTAACTAATGGCTCTGGTTTTCTGACATTATCGATTGGTCAAGATTAAATATGTTTGTCACAGTCAAGTGAACTAATCACTTTATTGTATTTCAAACACTAATTTCATCAGATAGATGCTGGGGGGAGGTGAGGGGGATGAGCACATGCACAGAGGCGGATCCCGGTGCAGTCGATGGAGCCGATCTGCCCAGAGGTACCTGCCCTGGCAGGTTTCCGGACGCTGCAGCCGAGTCGCACAGACAAGAGGAATCTGCATTTGCCCGGCCTCTTCCATCACCGTTGCAAGGCCTCCTTGAAATCTCTCATCTCAGGAGAGGCCATTGCTCAAGCATTATTGGAAAATGGTAGATGTTTCCAAATAGCTATCCTAAATCACCCCAGTCACTAATCCCACAGCCGCTCTGACACTGCCCGATGCAAATGCTGCCTCTTGGAGCCATTAGCCATTCTGGGAGCCACCGATTCACGGCAAAATCTGAAAATGAACCCATCTGTCTTTGAGGTTTGGAGAGGCTTTGCCGTTTCCATAGCTCAGCATGTTGGACAAGGAGACCCAGGGCTCATTAAATCATGTCCTGGCTCTGATGCCACAGAGCAAAGCTCCCTCCCTGAGAGGGGAGGAGGATTACTTGACACACAGACACACAGCCGCCTGCATGCATGCGCTCACCAGTACACAGCACAGCACATGCATGATACTCACACATGTGCTGATACTCACACAATGGTGTGTAGGCACACATGTGTGCATAAACATACACGTTGACATATAGTGTGCAACCCCACAGATGTCATTCAGGCTGTACATGCACCCACTCAAGACATGTGCACACACTTACACAATAATGCCCGTACTCCACATGTTTGCACACACACGACCACACTCACACATATACACACACTCACATGTGCACACATACGTGTACACATTTTGTGTGCACACATGTGCCTATACTCACATGTGAATACAACTAACATGCACACACACAATGCACATATTCCATATGCTCTCACACACTGCCCACCTTCATATGCATGCACATCCTTACATATGCTCACATACGCACACATGCACATACACACATGCACATACTCGCACACATGCATATACTTGTAGGCAAGGTCAGAAATTTCCAAGAGCCAAAGTTTACACACACACACACACACACACACACACACACAGAACTTCTTCCCCAGTCCTGAGACCACCTGACTGAGGGTCTGTAAAGACAAAGTCATTTTCTCTCTGGAGTCAAGAACTCGCTTCTGCTTAGTCAGTCTTACCTAACTCAGTCATCGGTTATGGCCCCACAGCTGAAGAGAGTCTGTCTGGCATCTCTTCCCCTCTTGGGTTTCTAGGCTCAGCTCCTGTGGTGCCAAGATGAGGGAAGGGGCTGGTATCTAATGCTACTGCAGGCTTGGAGGCCAGGGTTGTACCCAGTGATGCTGGGGGGCCACGTAGGCCCAGGGATAAACCCTGGAATCTCAGACCTGCAAGGCAGGTGCTCAGAACTAGCTATGGAAATTACCATCTATTTTATTTTATTTTATTTAGAGCCTACCCAGCAGTTCTTTGGAGCTATTCCTGGCTCTGTACTCGGGGTTACTCCCAGTGTGGCTCAGGGGACCATATATAGTGCCAGGGGTTGAGCCAAGGCAAGCAAATTACTTCCGAACTATCTCTTTGACCCATTTCTTTAAATAAAAATAGGAACCACCCTCAGATGCTTGAGAACCATGTAGTACTGGGAGTCATATTCAGGGCCTCAAACATGCTAGGCACATGCTCTTTCACTTGAACTATTTCCCTGGCCCTCATCTCTATTTCTAGCTGGGAATAGAGTCAGGATTCCACTTGGTGACCAGGGCTCCATTGGAACTGGAATCTGGCTTTCCTGACACCAGCCCTGTGTAAATCTTAGGGAAAACCCTGCCCAGACTTCCAGAACCTCATGAAAACCCCGCTTTACCATGGCTCTCTTTGGCTTCTCTGTCCAGCTTCCCCCCATCATTTTGCTGCTTTCCAGGCCACTACGCTTTTGTGCAGAAGTCCCCAGACACTCTTCCACACAGGACCTTCAGGCTTCAGGTCAAGACAAAGGCTTTCCACTGGGGCTGAGCCAGCCCAGACCTGCATTCTCTCCAGGAAATCTCTATTTTTAGAAGGCTATTTTTGTGACTTGGATTCTGTGAGCTCTGAGGTGTTCCTGGGGGAGCTTGTTCGTGTACTAGGAGTTGCATCCATCCCTAGAATCCTACTGGGTGAAACAAGACAGAAAAAACTAGCAACAGCTCCCCAGGGAAATTCCGAATGCCGGAGCAGCAATAAACAGATTTGCTGAACATTTTGAATCTTCGAGCATCATTAAAACCTGGAGAGCCATGCATTGAGAGTGTAACCTGGCCTTTCGTCTCTTTTTATGCTGTGTAACTCCAGATGTTGTATCTCTTAAAAAGATCTGGTTTTCTACATGACAGAGTACCCAATTTGCAAAGAAGAAAGAAAAAAAGAAAGAAAGAAATCCTGGTACCCACCCCCCAAGTTAGCCAAGCACGGGCAGCATGCCAATTTCCAATGTGTTTGCTGTAAGCTGGACCTCGGGAATGTTTCCGCATGTGGGTCTAAGGACCATGATGGATACGGAATCAGGAGAGCAGAGCGCTAGCCTCTGCTCTGACTCTCTCTGGCTGCAAGAGTTGGTGAGATCCACAGGGCAGGAGGCTAAGCTGGCATTGCAGGTGCGGCCACGGGCATTTTAAACAAAGAAGAAGCGGCTCTAAGGCATGATCTAAGTGCATAAACATACATGTTGACATATAATGTGTAACCCCAGAGATGTCATTCAGGCTGTACATGCACCCACTCAAGACATGTGCACACACACAATGCTCACACTCCACAGTTTTGCACACACACGACCACACTCACACATACACACATACTCACATGTGCACACTTGCACACATGTGTACACATTTTGTGTGCACCACACGTGCACAGACTCACATGTGAGTATACTTAACATGCACTCTCCATGTGCACAGTTCACAGATATGTGCACACACACAATGCACATATTCCATATGCTCTCACACACTGAGGGAACATACCGAGCTCAGGCTGGGTGAGGCAAAAGCACGTCTGCAATCGCCGTATCCAAAATAGCTCAGATGAGGCTGGGGGGTGTTGGTGGGGGTGGATGGAGAATTCGGAAGATGACTCAGTGGCTTAAAGCACCGGCTGGAAAGCACAAGGACATATGATCCATCCCCTATGCCACCCCCACACACTGAGGTCATCCTGAACAGATAAGCCTTGAGGGACTCCGGCGAGGAAGGTCTCAGAAGATGGCTCAGTCACTTGGGAAGTGTCCAGCGCAAGCGTGAGGTTCTGAGCCCCAGTGCCACACCTGGTGAAGGAAGGGGGAAAACTCTCCTGCTCCAGGTGTGGGGGAAAGTAGTCTCTGCCTGTTGCTTTGTTCTTGGAATCTTAGGGAGAGGCTGCCAGGCTTCCAGTTGTCCTTGGACCCTACAGGGAAGGTCTGAGGGCAAATGGGGGTCCCTGGAAGGCTGGAAAAAGCATTTGGGGGGGGGGAGATGGGTCATACCTGGTGGTGCTCAGGGCCTATTCCTGTCTTCGTGCTCAGAAGCGACTCCTGGCAATGCTCAGGTGACCGTATGCAACATTAGGAGGTTGAATTGAGATCAGTGGGCTGCAAGGCAAGTACCTTATCCCTCTGTATGGGTCTCTGGATTTGGCAGGACCCTTCACGATGCAATCATTAGCACTGTCTCTTCAGCCCCTGCCCTGATGGCCCAGCTCCTCTGGTGTCCCCTTGGGCCCCTCTGAAGTGTACCCTGGTGACCACCCTGTCCTCACTTGGGTCCCAGCTCCAGCTTCACTGCCTTCCCCGTGGTCACCTTCCCCTGCCTATTTCTTGATGTTTGCTTTGCTGCTCTCCATGACCATCTTTGTGTCCTCTTGCTAATGATCTCTATTGGCCTATCCACAATCTAGCGAGCTATCCGCTGTTCCTCTGTGATCTATCTGGGTATCTACTCCCGAGTCATCTCAGCCCACTGTGACTCCTGTTGCCCTCCTGGATAGGCCCATGAGGTTCCAGATCTGTTCATCCCCTCCTGTTCTACAAAATTCTCCATGTGATGTCCCACAGGGATCTTTCTCTTACCAGTCCTGAAGCACGGAGAGTCTAATCTTGGTTCGGGGCTCCAGCCTGTTAGAACTGAGGGCTCTCTGGTTCTTACCAACTTTCCCTGTGGCTCCATGAAGGCAGCCATAGTACCAGCCATCCCAACCACATTCCAGATAGAAGGAAAGAAGACGTGAAAAATGACGAAAGAACCCTTGAAAGACTTCCAAGCGTATGCCAACCAACAGCTTCCTCTTATGTTTTTATGGATCTGCCTTTGTGCAGGGGAAAAGGGCAGGTGTCCTGTTTGCCTACATGTGAGGGGGATCTTCTCTGCCACCCTTTTATGGAGACAAGAGGAGACCTCACCCCAAACCTCTCACCTGATTGCATCAGCCTCCTTCCCATGACCCCAACACCTGCATCCTGGTTTTGGTGCATCCTGGTTTTGCTCCTCACACACAGCTAGAATAAAATTCCTGGCATAAGCTCTGGCCCCATCATCCTCACTGATGTCTTCACCCAGGGCTTCCCTCCTCTGGAAGCCCCTGGTTAAGACTCCCTGGCCCACGGGTGAAATGCTCTGCCTGGCATTCAAGATCTTGGAGACTTTTTTGGTATCATTTCCAGAAATAGAATGTTCTGTTTCATTGCAGCGACACTCCTGATAGATTTTTCAGAGAAGCTCAGCCATCCTCGAGGGGGAAAGAGTAGCTGATAACAGAGGAGAGAAAAACAAACACATTAGCTCCGGCCTGCCCAGATAATAAATAGGGGAGAAGGTTATTTATCTCCCTGATTTATGCTGTTGTCGTTTCTTCCATAGACAAAAGGGGGAATGGTCTTTCCATCTCTCACTCTTCGTATCTGCAGCCGCAAGGACACGCCGTTTTTCATGGACCACAGGCATTGCTCAACAGCCATGGTGCTAGTTGTTTAGGACCGAGCTGGGCCATTTCTCCTATCAGGGGCTGAAGCCCACTGCTACGCACAAGTTCCCTTCCCGAGAGGCACCGTGGAGAATGAATCAGAACCAGGAGGCTGCGTGACAGACACATTCTGGCAGGGCTCTGGGTCTTGGGGGCTAATGGGGTCTCACGGCAGGGAGGGTCTGCTGCCAGCCAGGCTGCGGAGGAGAGGAGAGGTTGAGACTATGAAAAATAGATGGAAGCATTTTGCCACTTCATAAAACCAGTGTCAGCAGGAGAATCAGAAGCCCCGCAAGGCCCGTGAGAGCGCGGGCCAGGCCCTCCCCAGCAGAGGCTCCAGGGCTCCAAAGCGGAGGGCTGTGATGAGGCTTTATGGGGAGGCCGTGAACCCATGCTATTGTGTGATTTTTTTTTTAGTGCATATATGAATTTTTCCTGGGGTAACAATTCATAGCATCCATCAGTTCTCAAAGGTTAACAACCACTGGTGTGGTTCATCACGCAGAGGCAAACACCTGTGGGGTCTTTAGAAGTAAAAGGACTAGTGCATTCTTTAAGTTAGAAGGAGGAGGCAGAATCAGAGAGAGGGATCAGGAGAACTGGGTTCCGGTTTGTTCTTTCCAGGACTGGCAGTTCACCCTGGGCTGGTCACCTTCTCTGAGCATTTTCCTGCTTGTGCAATGAAAGCGTTGTAGAGAGGATTGAAAGAAGAGAATGAGGGCTGCCCGACACCTACCCACGATGTTGATATAGAACTGCTGCTCATAAAAGTACTGAATCACTTCGAAAATCATTCTTTTGACTTGAATCATTCAAGTAAGCATTTGCTACCTCTTCTGTAGCGGGACTTTGGGACAAAAAAAACAGGCACTTCCTCTGTCCTCCCAGGGCTAGGAGATATGTAGGAGACCCAGTAAGGGAAACAAGGGAGCATTGCAGTGTGGCCTTCGCAGGTGTCATGCAGAGCAAGGAAGGGCCTAATGGGCAACAAAGAAACCTGGGAGAACACATGGTCAGAACACCTCAAGGGGTGGCTGAGGTGGGAGGAATCAGGAAAGGCATCCCAGAGGAGACAGCAGCTGAGCTGAGCCCCAAAGGAGAAGCAGGAGTTAGTCAGGCAAAGACAGCTGGAGCATGGTGTGGTAAACAGCGTATGCAGGGGTGGAGTGATGGTTCAGTGGGCAAGGGGGTTGCCTTGCATGTGGCCAGCCTGGGATTGATCCCTGAGCACAGAGCCAGGAGTAAACTCTGAGCACTGCTGGGAGGGAGGAAGGAAGGAACGAAGGAAGGAAGAAAAGAAGGAAGGAATAAAGGAAGGAAGGAAGGAAGGAAGGAAGGAAGGAAGGAAGGAAGGAAGGAAGATATAAAGAAATATAGAAAAAAAGTAGAAAGAAAAGAAAGAAAGAAAGAAAGAAAGAGAAAGAAAGAAAGAAAGAAAGGAAGGGAGAAAGAAAGGGAGAGAAAAGGGACAAAGCATGAAAGAGATAAGAGAGAAAGAGAAGGAAGAAAGAAAGGAAGGGAAGGTGAGAAGGATAAAGAAAGGAAGAAAGGAAGGAAGAGAAAGAGGAGAAGAAGGGGAGAGAGGGAGGGAGGGCAGGGTGGCGTAAGAAATTGTAGGGGGAAGTGTTTGTCAGTGTGAGATAAAAAAAAAAAACCAACAGCATATGCAAAGGTCTTGGGGCCAAAGCAAGCTCAGTGCACTTGTTCCGGGAAGTAAAAATAGATGCACCTTGCTGCTTTCAGCTGCGCAGGCAACCAAGAGACTTCTCACTGAGGTCAACCTGCATCTCTGGCACGTCGCAGCCGACTGCCTTTCAGCATCTGTTTATCTTTGCATTCCGGTGCTTAAAGTTGTAGGCACCTGTATACACAGCCAGCACCTCCTCCTTGTGGCTCTGGACGCCGTGACCTCCCACTCACCTATCGTTTCAGTGCCCTCTCTTTGGAGGGGCAGAAACTGGAGGATAACTGATTCACATCAAATGATGCCAGAATGAAAACCCAGCCAGGACAGTCTGGGGAGCTCCTGTTATCAAAGGCAGACCATCAGTGTGGTTTGCTGGACGGTCCCAGACTGGCCAAGCTCCCCAGGTCGCCGTCCTGCCGGGGACAGCCTGAGCAATTGCCCTGAAGATGATTAATTCCAGTCTCTCTGGGCCAGCCCCGGGTCTGCAGCCAAGTGCTGCTGTCATCTCTTTATTCGTCTCTACCATTATTGAAAATCAATAAGCAGTCCAAGCCGAATGAAGTTCAGTTCCTGGGACCAAGTCCATAAATCAAATAAAAACTAAATTATATTTTAAAAGGGAAATAGGAATGGGAAGGCTGCTTTGAAGTGGAGAAGAGTCCCCGAGAGTCAGTTTTCAGAGACTCAAAGAGATGAGCCAGAGCTGGTACTGCCTGGACGGGGGTGGGGTGTGATCGAGCTGGAAGGGGGACGCACCAGCCCCTCACTGTCCAGATCAGAAGACAGAGTAGAGAAGAGCATGCTCCTTCCCGATCCACAGCGAGAGGCAGGGCTGGCTCCAGACCCCAGGCCCACGGACACGCTTCTCTTCCAACTCAATCCCCACCAACAGCAGCTGCCCTGAAGGGAGAGGGTGGAAATTCTTCTGCAGCCAGAAGAATTCCCCCATTAGCTGTTTGGTTTGGTTTTGGGGGCCACACCCAGTGGTGCTCAGGTCTTATTCCTGGTTCTGTGCTTAAGGATCATTCTGAGCCGGGTTCAGGGGACCATATGGGGTGTCAAATACTGAATCCCAGTCAGGCATGTACAAGGCAAGTGCCTACCCGCTGTACTATCTCTCCAGCTTCTTCCTTTAGTCTCTGCCTTGAATGGCTTGAATGGTACTATGTCTGTCTCTAGCCAAGGAGGGGGCAGAATAGTTCCTGGTGCTATCTGAAAGTCTCAGATTCCCACCAGGAAAAAGGGAAAGACCCCAGAATATACAGTATTGAGTGGGATCCTCAGAAAGGCATTACCTTAAGAGTAAGCCCAAATTTACCCCAGACTAATGGCTCCCCTACATGTCCCGAAAGGTTCTAACTGATTTGTGTCCTGCACAAACCCAGTGTTCTTTAAAGAAATATAACGCCATCCAACAATCAGCAAAGTCAAATTTACAATGCCCAAGATTGGAGGGAAGAAAAATCACTAAGCAGGCAAAGTTGAAAAATCTGGGCGATGAGCAGATGGAAAGCCAATAAATTAATAGAGGTGACAGACTTAGCAGAGAATATAGAGGGGAAATGTGACCACAAGGAGGAGAAAAATGGGAGTTTGAAAACTTTTAGATCCAAATAGAATTTCTAGAAGTAGGCAAGATGAGGCTGGAGAGATAGCATAGCTGATAAGACACTTGCCTTGCAGGCAACCAAGATGAGTTTGACTCCAGTGCCACATATGGCCCCCTGGGTACTGCCAAGAGTGATCCCAGCACAGAGCCAGGAGTAAGGTCTGAACACAGCTGTAGTGACCCAAAAGTGAAAACAAAACAAAAATCAGAAAGAAATACGAAAAACACGGGAGTGAGGGTGGGAGGATTAAGAGATTGTTACTTTTTTTTTTTAAAGAGGGAACAAGAGAGATGTTTGTGGTGATGAGTTCACTTAGTGTCTTGAATATTGTGGATACACCAACCTGCATAGGAATAGCACCATGTAGTTCTAAATGCTTATAAAAGAATGCTCATAAAATGGGAAATCAGAATAGCCCCAAGGTTGTAGCTCCTGTCAATGTCTGATTTATGATATAGTTCTGTAGGGGTTCAGATGTTACCATTGTGGGAACTGGGAAAAGGATCATTTTATAATATGTCCGATTGAGTGTGTGTGTGTGTGTGTGTGTGGCAGTACGATACCTTTTTTATTTTTTTAATTTACTTGTTTCAAATTTGGTCTGGGGCCCACACTCTGAAGGGTGTACTCCTGGCTCTGCTCAGGGGTCACTCTAGCAGGCTCAGGGGACAGTGTGTAGTGTCAGGGATTGAACCTGACTCAACCATATGCAAGGCAAGCCCCTTACCCTCTGTACTGTCTCTTCCGCCCCAATATCTTTGTTTTGTACTTGCAGTGCTGTATCCCCGGCCCACCAGAGTCTGAAGAACCCTCCGCCAGGATCCCAAGGCCCCGTCCTCCCCTCCACCACCTCTCAGCGCCCTCTGTTCACAGTTCACTGTGTCACATTTTTTACCATTGCTCATGAATCTATAACTATCTCTATTAAAAATTCAATTAAACTCTCATTAAATTGTACAAATAAAATCAATAATTTTGTCGTGTGTAAATTAATCCCTCCGTGAAGATGACTTTTCTACAAAAGTTCTCTACAACCTTGTAAAATAAAGTGATGCATTGAGGATGTGACTCCAACAGTAGAGCACAAGCCTCTCATGTCTGCAAAATCCTGGGTTCCATCACTGGCAACAGGGTGAACTGGCCCTGGAGGCCCCTCAAGCACCGCAGGAGACCACCCTGCAACTCACAACAACAAAGAACAACCCCAAAGCCAAGCCGCGTTTCTCTATAGCCCACTCTTTCACAGACGTTCAATAGGATATTTGTTTGGAAAAGTTCATTTGTATGAAAAATTCTAATGATATGACAGAGACCATCATGGTGCATGACCACAGGGGGCGCTGTTCACACTGGAGTTGTGACAAGTTCGTCCTATACACAGGAAATGTGGATCTGTCTTTCCGTTTATTCCAGTTATCCTTACATCTTTTGGTAAACATTATCATCTCTGTCACAGAAATCAAGTTCATTTATTGTGACATTAATTTCTGGGTCATTCAAATGGGACTTTTTTTAATGTCCTGGATTTTTGCCCATGTTATTGCCGGTGTATTGAGAGGCAGAAAATTTTTATTTTTTTAATTTTTATTTAACCATGTTACTAAATATTCTCACTTATTCTAGCATAGTTCTTCTGTTTTTCAGTTGATGCCTTCAGATTTTTAAGCTAGAAAATTATATCATCTGCAAATAATGGCTTTGATTCTTTCTTTGTGCTATTCATACCCTTTGTTCAGAAATCAATCAGCTGTCCTCTGTTAAATGAGAGGGTGATCACAGCAGACATTCACGTCTCATTCTTGCTTGTGTGGGAGACATGTCTGATGTCTCGCTTTGGTGTGAAGTCAACTGTTAGGAGGAGATGGATATTCATTTCAGTTGAAGAAATAGATTTTTATTCAAAATATACTAGGTGCATTTAAAATTTAGCATCAAGATGGAAGTATATTCTTTTGTGCGATTAAAAATAATCATAAGGTATTTGTCGTTTGATCTGTTCATGAATGGGCCATCTCAATAGATCTCATATCAAATTGTTTGGCTTTCTTGAAACAAATCTTATTTGGTAAGACAAAGTATCATTTGAATATATGTCTTATTTTATTGGCTATTGCTCTGTTTGGGATTATTTGGCAAGCCTGCTCTACTGTGACAACTTTGTTAGGACTCAGGAATAGGCGGAGTCTGCAGAGCAGCTGGGAAATGTTCCATATTTGTCTCTGGTCTGGAACTGCTTAAATGGAATTAGTTGTCTCTTGAAAGTTTCAAGAAATTTGCTCATGAAACTGCCTGAGCTCTTATTTGCTAAAGATTCATTAATAGTTTATTTTGTTTTTTTCTTCTTATTTTCTTTCTTCAATTTATTTTGCTGATTTATATTTTGTTACAAAAATGACTAAATTCTTGCATTTTCAAGACATCCAATATATATATATATGCATACCTAGTGTTCTCTTGTAACTCTAAGTTCTCACTAGTCTCTCTGGCTCTGTTGCTATTTCAATTTTATTATTTATTTATTTATTTTGCTTTTTGTGTCACACCCAGCGATACTCAGGGGTTACTCCTGACTCTGCACTCAGGAATTACTCCTGGCGGTGCTTGGGGGACCAAATGGGATGCTGGGAATCGAACCCAGGTCAGCCACGTGCAAGGCAAACGCCCTACCCGCTGTGCTATTGCTCCAGCCCCAGCTATCTCAATTTTAATGTCATACTTTCTGTTTCCCCCTTTTTAACTTGATTACATTTTCCTCGGGCATGTATAATTTATTGGACCCCTTGAAGGAAGGCTTTATTAATCACTCTATTAGGTTCTCATTATTGACTGTATTCATTTTTGCTTTCATCCTCATTACTTCTTATTTCCCACAGATTTATTTTGTCTCACCCTGCCTCCATTTCTTAACTTACTCAGGTGACTAATTTTTTCATTTATTTAAAAATATATTACGTAATTTTCTTTGAGTACAATATTGACTCCGACTGTCAGTATTTAATATTTTTATTTTTCTTTAAGGCAAAGTTTGGATTTCTTCCTTTAGCCGGATACTACTTAGAAGATATTTTAATTTCCCTAGTTTTTCTTCTTTAAGTTTTACTACTAAGCCGTTAGTTAGAGGGGCTGCCTTTCAGATGGGCTGGATCTGGGAGTAGAACCCGTTGTAAAGTAAGCCATGAGATCACCTCTCCAGGTCTTCCCAAGGAAGGATCTGGAACCCCCTTAGTCCAACACCCACCTCAGTACAAAGCAGTGGAGAGTGGGAGGTCTGAAGGGACTATTTCTCTAAGGAAGATGTTGGAAGCATTGACCCTTCCTTCCCATTGGGGACCCCAGGAATGCTTACACCCTCCTTCCACATGGAGCCCCTTGACTTGGTGAGCAGTGGATAGGCCATGAGCAACACTTGGAAGACTCAAGGGCGTGAGACTGAGACTAACCCCTGAGGGGGCAGAAGGAAGGAGGAGTGTGAAGAATAATTCCCCTTCCTCCAAGAAAGTGTCAGGGAGCACAGATTTTCTCAGGAACTTGCTGCTGGTGGCATGATATTTGACCCAGGGTCCACTTCAGATCAACTCTGCCCCCCAATTTCCCATGGAAGGACAAAGGTAAGTGGGGGAAAATGCGTGGGAGGAGAGCCCAGGGCAGAGCTGAAGCCCATTGGTTGGGTGAGCTGTCCATCACAAGACACCATTAGCCCCCTTTGGGAGCCGTAATTGCAGAATCCCACTGGGAGAAATCTGTGAAATCGACAAAAGAACACTGAAGTCCTGAGAACAGAAGAAAGACTGGTGCACCAGACACATAAGTCTGTGCCCTTGTATTTGACATTAGTTCCTGGTGCCCCCCCCATCACCTCACCCTACCCCCACCCCAAGAGGTATAGAGCCTGGAGCTGGTGTCTGGCAGAGCAGAGTGAGGCAGGCAAGTGTGACAGCAACGTCCTTGGCCACCTGCCTGCCCCCACAGGCTGCCAGCCCCTGACTGGCCAGATAGGGGGGGTGGGGCGGCGATGCTCTAACTAAAAGAGATCTCTTGTTAATTCTGCTAATTCTGAAAAGGACAAACAGTTTTTATGGTTGGAGGGGTGGAGGGGAAGGCTTTGTTTACTGTATTCAAGGCTAGCTAAAGGTGTTAAGGGGCATCCTGAGATTTCATCTAGTAATTAGGAAAGGAATAATCTACAGTGAATCCATTGAAGGAGCTTCAATGGAGGGGGTAGGGGCAGGAGAGAGAGAGAGAGAGAGAGAGAGAGAGAGAGAGAGAGAGAGAGAGAGAGAGAGAGAGAGAGAGAAGCTTCTTTTCTGTGTGCTTTTTATCAAGTGTCATACAAAACAGCTCTGGTTTCTCCCATTACACTAAGAACCCGTACAACCTGTACAACTCTTCCTTTGGGCAGCTTTGGGGGCCTCTTGCATAGACTGTTGGACCCCAATATGGCGGCCACTAGTCTTTGGCTAGGTGGAGTCTGAAGCCCCCTCTGTGTTTGGCATCGTGTTCCCCACACCTGCTTTACCGCATCTCTTGCCGCTAGGGCTTAGGCTCAGCCAAGTTCACACAGCTGCCTTGGAATGGTCTATTGAGATAAAAAAGTTGGGACCTTCAGATTCCACTTCCGGCCCTGAACAGCAGCCCTGCTGAACTGCCAGGGCCAGCAGACTCGAGACCACAGCCAAGGCCTAGTGCCAACAGTGCAGGTGGCACTGCCAGGGCTTGATGAGGTGGTCAGAAGGTGTTTATCAGGCTGCTTTTATGACTGAGATTCGGAATCCTCTTTAGTTTTTGTTTTTCTCTTTTCTTTTCTTTTTTCTGCCCATTTTCTAGCCACGACTGAAATTCTTCTTGATAATACTCACGGGAGAAGACATGCAATAAACATGAGAAATAAGTCACAGTACGTTTGAAAGTGCGATAGCACAGTGGGTAGGGCATTTGCCTTGCATGCAGCTGACCTGGGTTTGATTCCTCCATCCCTCTCGGAGAGCCTGGCAAGCTACTGAGAATATCCTGCCCACACGGCAGAGCCTGGCAAGCTCCCTGTGGCACATTTGATATGCCAAAAACAATAACAACAAGTCTCACAATGGAGACGTTACTGGTGCCCGCTCGAGCAAATCTATGAACAACAGGAGGACAGTGCTACAGTGCTACATTTGAAAGTGATAAAGTGGGGCTGGAGCACGCAGCCAATATGGCTGATACAGGTTCTATTCCCAGCATCCCACATGGTCCCCTGAGCACCGCCAGGAGCAATTCCTGAGTGCAAGAACCAGGAGTAACCCCTGAGCATCGCCGGATTTTTTTTTTTACATTTTTTTCATCATCATCCTGTTATTCGTCGATTGCCTCGAGCAGGCCCCAGTAACGTCTCTTTCATCCTAGCCCTGAGATTATATTCAAGGCTCTTTAGGAGAATGAGACCCATCATTATTACTGGTATTTGGCATATTTGGTACGCCACGGGGAGTTTGCCAGACTCTGCCGTGTGGGCAGGCTACATTCGATAGCCTGAAAGTTTGTCCAAAGTAGGAATGAGACAATAAGATGTCATAAAAAAAAAAAAGTTCTGATAACCATGCGGCCACGTGGTTCCAGGATCTGGATTTTAGACTGAAATCTTAGTACAACTAATGAGACTGTTTTATACTGGAATTGTTCCTCTGTTTCAAATTTTGTGTTTTTGTAAAAAGAAAAAGGGGGAAATGTAGGATAACACTCTTTTGTCCTACCTCAGGTAGCTTAAGTTTGTCAGGTCACACCCATCTAAGGACACTGAACTTGTATTGTAAGCAATGCCCTTTCTGTGTGGACACAGGAAGACAGTTAATATTATGCTTTGTAACTTGGGAGTTGATTGACTCCGAATAATATTTACTCCTGGGCATCTGATTTCTTGACTCAGTTGCCCTTAGTTCCTAGCACCCCAAAAGCAGGGTCCCGACGAGGGACTGAATGGGCCCAGGGCAAGCAGTGAGCTACCCTGGCATCGAAATGGGCCAGGCCAAAGAACCACGATACTCAACTATAAGTTGAGGGCATGATCATGGACAAATGCTGTCATGATCCAAAAGTAAGTACCAACGAGACTAGGACCCTGCTGGAGCTAGGAAGATTAACCTGGCCTGAGGACTGCGAAATGTATAGTGAGATGTTCTCAGGAAGAACCAAACTAAATTTATATCTCTTACTGTGCTCATACAGAATGGCATTGCTAGAAATATTAGAAGTAGATTTATTACAACTATTTAAGTAGATTACTAACTGAAGGAAGAACACACCCTTGTTGGGATCCCACCCTTGGGTGGATCTCCTAGTAATCTGAAGTAATCTCTGTAGATGAGATTTTATCCTTGAGTTAATCTCCTGGAGGAGTGGTCTTACCTCTCTTTGTTGATTCGTCAGTATTCAACCCACCTTTATGTCACCGCCTTATGTGACTGCTATATAAACTAAGGTAAGCTCGGAGAGGAGAGTCAGAAGCGAGAGAGCTCGGGCTCCAGAGATCCAGAGTCAGAGCCAGAAGGAGAGAGCTTCCAAGACTGGGGCCCAGGAGAGAAGGAGGCAGAGAAAGACAGGAGTGAAGAGGACTGGAATAAACTACTATTGATATAGACCGGCGTGGCCCTCGTTTCTTCTTCCGTCTGCCCTTGGCCAATAGCCGTTCTGATCTAGGCCACACACAGCGGCTCAAGAGCACCGAACGCAGGCGGTGAGACAGTGCTGTCCAGTGAGCCCGTGAACATACAACCTTCGGCGTGATAAGATTTTACAGCTATAAAATCCAGCATCGCTGGATGTGACCCAAAAAGCAAAAAAAAAAAATAATAATAATAAGTGATAAAGTCTACAATGAAAGATAAGAGTGAGGGAAATGGGAAACTAAGGCAGGACGGTCAAGGCTATACTGAGAAGGCATTCATTGTTAAACAAAAAACTTGAACGAGTGAGGCTGGGGATGGGAGGGTTGGTAGGAGAGTCCTGGGGGTCAAGATCAGGGGAGACAGAGTGTAGCTAGAATGGAGTAAGGGACTGAGGAAGGGCGCAGGAGCTGAGGTCAGAGAGGTTCACGGGAGCCTGTCGCAGTGACCTTGTGAATGATTTTATAAAGACCCTGACCTTTACTCTGAGCGAAATGATAAGCCTGGACAGCTGGGAGGAAAGGGTCTGAAGAATGCTCGAGAGACCAGAGTGCATGCTTTGCAGGCAAGAGCCTGGATTTGAGTCCCAACACTGTATGGTTCCCTAGTACAAGCCCTGAGAATCACCAGGTGAGGCCCCTAAACAAACAAACAAACAAACAACAACAAAAAAACAGTGGCTGCCTTCAAGCGCCAGAACTTTATTTTAATTTTTGTTTTGGGGCCATACCTGATGATGTCAGGGCTTACCACTGGTTTGTTGCTCAGGGTGGTTCTCCAGGGATCATGCAGAATGCAGGGGTTCAAACCTGGACCAGCTGCGTGCAAGGCAAGTGCCCTACCTGCTTCTCTCTTGCTCCCACTCCTCAAGCACCACGACTTTAAAGAACCACAGTCAGGAAGAGCAGCGTGTGTGTGTGTGTGTGTGTGTGTGTGTGTGTGTGTGTGTGTGTGTACAAGCCCGCGTGAGTGACACCTAGTAAGCAACCTATAATTGTGAACCTCAACCAAGAGCAACACTGGGGCAGGAGTGATAGTACAGCGGGTAGAGCATTTGCCTTGCACACAGCCGACCCGGGTTCAGTCCCCAGCATCCCATATGGTCCCCTGAGCACTGCCAGGAGTAATTTCTGGGTTCAGGACCAGGAGTAACCCCTAAACATCCCAGGTGTGACCCAAAAAGCCAAAAAAAAAACCCCAAGAGCAGCACCCAGTGAGCTCATGTATAAGCACCACAGCTATGTGTGCAGACAGCCGTGAGCACTGTAGATGAGTGTGTGATCCCAGGGCATTGCAACTAGCATCAGCAGCAAAGGGAAAGGAGAGGAGAGAGGGAATGAATAAAGAGTAATTAACATAAATAGACTGTTCAATAAAAAGAATGATGGCATGGATTGGGAAGGACACGCAGAAATGAGCAAGAGCCTTCAAAGCAGAGGAAACAGCCAAGGCATACCAGTCCTTGGGGATTTACTCCAGTTTTCAGGGAAAACTTCGTGACTTGGGGTGCTGCAGAGAGGGAGAGGACCTTCATTGCACAGCGTGGGTGCTGAAACTCTTCCATGCCCTCCTTGGAGCCCCACTGTGACATCAATATTTTTCTGTTTCTTTTACAGGAAAGTGAGGCTCAGAGAGCAGAGGCAGAGCTAATATGTTCCTTCCTTCCTTCCTTCCTTCCTTCCTTCCTTCCTTCCTTCCTTCATTCCTTCCCTCCTTCCCTCCCTCCCTCTTTCCCTCCCTCCCTCCCTCCCTCCCTCCCATCCTTCCTTCCTTCCTTCCTTCCTTCCTTCCTTCCTTCCTTCCTTCCTTCCTTCTTTCCCTCCTTTCCTTTTCTCAGTTTTGGGGCCACGCACAGGGGTACTGGGGAGAGGGTTGCCCTCAGCTTGGTTTGATGCTCAGAGTTCACTCCCAGCATCTTTGACACGAACCTAAAGCCCGCACTGCAGCTTCCAGAGCTCTCTCCCTGGCCTTGGGCTGAGATTTGAACCCAAAGCTCATCTGTGCTCTTCGCTGTCACCACGGAGCTGCAGAGGCTGCCTGACTGAGCATGATCCTAATGACAAATGAGTGTGTAATTCATTAGCCCAGCCACACAGTCGTTCTGATGCCGCTGTCAAAGGGGGAGAAAACAGATCCATCATTTTTCAGTCCGAGGTGTTATTTTGGCTCCCCCACCCTCGGGGGCCCTGGAGAGCCAAGGGAGGAGCAGCTTTGAATCTAAGAGGGGCGCCTCAGTGCCTGAGCAAGGGGTGAAGGGGAGATTGGAACTTTATTCTCGCTTGGGGGCGACTGGTTATGTCTGGAAACATTTGAACATCCCATAAAGCTCATTTCTTTTGCAAATGAGTCCGATAACACCAAGCTTCAAAGTGCTATTCCGTTGGGCTTTCCATCTGGTTGGCCTCTGGGGGGATGCGGCCTTTGTGAACCGGGTTCTGGGAGTTCGAATTTTATGCTGAAATAACAAATAACGGTGCATTTGTAGGGAATAGAGCCAAGATATGATCTCAGCCGCCTCTGCAGTGAAATTCCCCATCTCCCCCTGATGCTCCCCACCTCCACTCGGGGAGGAGCCTCTTCATTCTCCCAGCAGCTGGGATCCCCCACACCCAGCACCTCGGAAGGCAGGTGTGCGAGACTCACACAGACTCACCCTGTATTCTGGCCGCAAGCTCTTGGTCACCAGCACTGGGCTTGGGCTCTTGGCATTGGTCAACACAGGCCTCCCTCCTCTGCATGTGCAGCCCTACCTCAACCACCTCCAGGACACATCACCCAGAGGAGCCCTAGGGATAGTTTTCTGCACCCTAATTGGAGAGAAAGGTGCTGCAGAGATGGTCCTTTGATGACCATCTTTCCGGGGCTTGAGAGCTGGAACCCAGGCTTTGCAAGCTGGTACCCCAGGTTTCATCCATGGCACCAGTTGGTCCTCTGAGCACCACTGGGCATGCCCCCCGTCCCACCACGCAAAAAAAAAGTGCATTTGCCAGACCCATTTGTGGCATGATAGATGGTGAGTGTGATTAGGGGCTTTCATGTCCCCTTGTGAGTTTTGGAAGTCACAAGTGAGGAAGGTGCATCTTTTCTGCCCCCCCCCCACCCCCCGTCCCTGCTCCTCCTGGTCATTGAAGTGCATGGTCTCCTGTCCCCACCACCTGCAGTTCCCTCACATCCAGAGCCTATGCAGCCTTCTACGGTACATCCCATCCAATCTGGTGCACTGCTACTGGATTATCAGTGTTGTAGAGTCTGGAGATGTCTCGTGGCTGTGAATGCAGCCACAAGCTCCAGGAAGTTCAGAATTTTAACTGGGTGGTAGATACAGCTGGAGTTAAATTTTTTTTTTTTGCTTTTTGGGTCACACCCGGCGATGCTCAGGGGTTACTCCTGACTCATACACACAGGAATCACTCCTGGCAGTGCTCGGGGGACCATATGGGATGCTGGGAATCGAACCTGTGTCGGCCATGTTGGCTGTGTGCAAGGCAAATGCCCTACCCGCTGTGCATTTAACTCCAGCCTCTGGAGTTAAATTTTTAACTGGGAAGCATCTCTGGAGTATGGACATAACTTCCAGGGTTTCCGGAAGTACAAGGAGGTGGAGGAGGGTAGCTCATCCCAACCCCAAAAAGATTTCAATAACAAAGACCTACAAACCTGAATTTTCTGCAGGTTAATTTCTGGTTGAGACTCAGTCCAGAGACAATGGAGTCTGGTCAGAGGGATAGTGGCGATATTGCAGTGTGGGAGTGAGCAGTGACTGGGGCTCTGTTTGGGTGGGCCACAGGCTTGCCCTGCTTCCTCCTAGGGCCCCCAGATAGCTCAGCTATGCGCAGGTGTCTGAAGAATTTTAGGCGGCTAGTTGATTCTTTCAAGATTTATTTATGAATCTCTGGAACAAGGCCAGTAGATGAGCTCACATACCCGGCTCCAGAGGTGATTTGTGGGCATGACTGCTGGGGCTTCCAAAAGTACAGGGAGGTTGGGGAAGGTAGTCCAACCCAACCCCAAGAAAGCCTGGAGATTTCAGTCACATAGACCCTCATACCTGAATTTTAGCAGGTTAATTTCCAGGTGAGATTTGGTCTTGAGACAATGGAGTCCAGCTGGAGGCATGGTGATGCTTTTGCAGTGTGGGAGCAAGTAGCTGCTAGGGCTCTGTTTGGGCTGCCCCCACCCAGGAGTAAGTCCTGAGTATCAGTGAGTGTAACCCCAAAGCCAAAACGAAGAACCTTTTACATGACTTGGCAACACTCCGATGACCGTTTCTCTTTCACAACTGTCACCTCTCAGACCAGTCTCCATCCGAAGGCCTATGTCCCCCCCCCCTTTCCTGCCACCTCTCCAAGCAGAAAGCTGGACCCCCAGTGTCTATGATCTCTGCTCACTTTGGCCAAAGCTGATTCCCAAATTTGTTCTCTTGTGTTTGTCCTAGTTGTCTCTTCTTCTTCTTCTTCTTCTTCTTCTTCTTCTTCTTCTTCTTCTTCTTCTTCTTCTTCTTCTTCTTCTTCTTCTTCTTCTTCTTCTTCCTCCTCCTCCTCCTCCTCCTCCTCTTCCCCTTCCCCTTCCCCTTCCTCTTCCTCTTCCTCTTCCTCTTCCTCTTCCTCTTCCTCTTCCTCTTCCTCTTCCTCTCCTCCTCCTCCTCCTCCTCTTTTTATTCATCTTTCCAAGCTCTCTAGAAAACTTGTGTCCACACTTTCTTTCCTCGGTGTGGTCAGGGTGAAGTGAGAAGCCATGATCTTCAGTTTTCATGGAAGTTCCTGCCTGGCTGGTTACCCAGAAGCACAGTGGCTTCATCAGGGTTCAACGGCAGCTGCCCCCAGGGACAGCTTTGATCTAGTCTGACCTTGTTTTGCCTCCAGGAAGCCAAGACTCAAACATACTGGAGCTCTCTGCAAAACAGAATGAGCTGTGGGAGGAGGTCTGGTCTTCTATTTTCTCCTTGAGAAGCGTAGTTGAGCTGACGCTTGAAGGCATCAGTCAAGTCCGAAGGATCAGGGCTTGGAGTGTGTGGTGGACCCCTGGGCCTCAGATGCGTCATCTCAGGGAGGGCAGTAGACCCCACCTGACAGCGCTGCTTTGTCAATCCAAGGAGAGGCTCTAAGAAACACTTCAAGGTCATATACCACCCTGGACCTACAGAAGGACTGGGAATGGATTCAGGAATACCCAAGGGAAACAAAGCATGTGGAAGGTGCTGCATAAAGCCAGTCCCAGAGCAGGGGGTGGGCATGGAATGGGTAGAGGCTGTGAGGGTAGAGAAAGACCCACACCCCACACCCAGAGCCCCACTCCAGGCCAGAGCTAATGCCAGGGACTGCTTTGCCATGTGCTTTGCCAATGCCAGCTTTTGGCAGTGATGTAGAAATCACATCAAGTATTCATTCAAGGAGCTGGAAGGTCATTCAGAGGGCTGGAGCTCATACTTCAGTGTTAGATCTCAGACACCCCCTGGGCTCCAAGCACTAGCAGGACGGTTCCCAAGGGCCGTAAGTCCCCCGACCCAAGCGGCATTACAGCACTGAGCCTGAGCATTAGAATGTGTGGACAAGTTGCCTCTAGACCTCCTGAGCACTGCCTGGAAACCACACACACACATACAAACACACACACACACACACACACACACACACACACACACACGCTCATTTGTCCCCAACCATGAGACACCCCACCTGTCCATAGTCAAGTAGCTGTTTCATTGTTATGATGCCAGGGGTTATCCCTTCTTGGGGTGCCTAAGATCACACCTGGCAGTGTGGGGGGTAGTGTTGTGGGAGGTGGGCTGGTGCCAGGGATCAGGATCTCAAACATGGAAGGCCTATGCTTCTTCACCAAGTCACACCCTGCAGCCCCCAGTTGCTGTTTGGCCCATTTTTTTGGCCTGGGCAATGAACTCCTTATTCCTGAATGACCAAGATTCTAGACCCCTGTGCAGGGACACCACGGCACCTCTCCTTCAGGAACTCTGAGCCCCTGCCAGCCTGACTGAGGCCCAAGAAGCTGCTGGTGGGACAGAATGGAGGGTGGACTGGCCCAGAAGCCAGGTGCTGCCTCTGAGCAGCTGTGGCCCCTCAGACAGGATCGCCTACTATCCTTTTTTTAAAATTTTATTTTATAAAGTAGTTCACAATATTTGATTACATTTAATACTCAAACCGCAATCCCACCACCATATTTTGGGTGTTTCCATCTTAAATCCCAATCCCTGCCCCAAAGCAGAACCAAAATAATATATTCTGTACTGTTTGTTATGGAAATCTGCTGAGAATGCTAGGAAAAAAGTATCCTTAGAGGAAAGAGTGTGAGGATTGTTGCATTTCACCCAGGCGCCATTAAGCCCTTCTATAAGAGATCACTAACATGTTATTAAAGGTTGAGCCTTGTGTGGTATATTCATTCATTCATTCATTCATTCATCATCCTGTTATTCATCGATTGCCTCGAGCAGGCCCCAGTAACGTCTCTTTCATGCAAGCCCTGAGACTATATTCAAGGCTCTTTAGGAGAATGAGACCCATCATTGTTACTGGTATTTGGCATATTTGGTACACCACAGGGAGTTTGCCAGACTCTGCCCTGTGGGCAGGCTACATTCGATAGCCTGCAAGTTTGTCCAAAGTAGGAATGAGATAATAAGATGTCATAAAAAGATGTGGTATATATATGATATATATATATCTCACACAAATATATATTTGTTTAATATATATATATATATTTCCCTCTAAGATTGGTTGCCTCCTATTTTGAACCCTGTCAAATGTGGTGCAGTATTCCTGGAGTATGGGTAGAACATTTGGTTTGAAGTATCACACGGTCCAGGAATAGATGCTCTTGTGGGTGAGGCACGGCCCGAGCATGTGGAGAGCAGCCCTCCATCCTCAACAGGGGCCAACGAACCAAACCAAACCAGCTCTCAGGCGCTGACTCTGGGGCCTTGGATCTCTTGCCTCTTGGGCACCAGAAATCTCAAAGTCCTGCTTGCATGTGTGCTCCAAGCTTACTCAAATGTGGCTCACCCACTGTCCCTCCCACCCTCCCTCCCCCCTTCCTCCCTCCCTTTCTCCCTCCCTCCCTCCCTTCCTTCCTTCCTTCCTTCCTTCCTTCCTTCCTCCTTCCTCCTTCCATCCTCCTTCCACCCTCTGAAGCAGGAGGATCCCTAGTGTATTACAGTACTGAGAGTGGGATATGCAATGCCTGGATGAAACTCAGGGTCTAGCTCATGCAGGCAAAGGTGAGCCTCCCCACTTCAGCACAGTCATTGCTGCAGGGACCCTGTACAGCTCACGGTCCTATTTAGCCAACTCTGCCCAAACAGCCTTACAAGACACTAATCCCAGGCCCAGGGAGGTGGCAGTGAGCAGGAGCCCAGTGAAAGAAGATTCCGGCATGGACTGGGATGCAGAGAGCGTGGAGGAGCAGTCTGCAGGGTATCCTTGAGCTGTCCCCCTGCTCACAACCAACCTCTGTCCCCCTATCCTCCTCCAGCTGCACTCAGACATGAATGTACTCTGCCAACCCCACACGCTTTGCCCCCGAGACCCTATTAAGCTACTTTATAAATAGGAGCAATAAAGCCCAGCAGATCCATTTTAACATAACCCACACAAAGAGCTGTGGGCATTTCACGGGTCTCCAGCATGAAGACAAACAACCCTTCCCCCGCCGATCCACCCGGTTCACTCTCCAACAGCTGTTTTGACATAAGTGGAACAAGCCGGCAGGTCAGAGATGAGCTGAATGACTTCCAGACACGAAGGACAAAAAGGATCCAAAACGTGAAGGAGTAATGGGAGGTCTCAGCAGCTGGCCGGAGCATCTGGCTCCCTGGCTTCAGGGCGCCTGGCAAGAGAAGGAGGGAGGATCTCCGGGAAAACCTGGGCACTGGAACTTTCTCTGGCCCTGATGCTAAACCTGGGTAGTTTCAGGTTGGCTTGGAGAGGATGCACACGGGAGAGACTCATTGGATCAATATGCTTGATTTGGAAACTGAGGCTCCGGAGGCAAGAGACGGGACTGTGGATGTCAGGGCCAGGAGCCATCCTAGCGTGAGACCAAGCTGGCACCCCCAGGTCCTTCTAGGACATGTGCCTAGTGCTGGCGTTTCTCACTGACAGCTCCTGCCTGTCCTCGCTTTCTCTTTCTCCCCTGCAGGATTCCAGACAATTGGAGGATGAGGCGATGGCCCTCTGCCCACCTGCCCTAGCTTCCCACTCAGCACTCAGCCCAGCTCTCAGCACCAGCCCAGAGTCCAGAGAGGACGGAGGAGAGAGAAGGTGAGTCTGGGAAGCAAGCTCTGAACCAACCTTCTTTCCTTCCTTCCTTCCTTCCTTCCTTCCTTCCTTCCTTCCTTCCTCTATCCCTCCCTTTCTTCCTTCCTTCCTTGTTTCCTTCCCTCCTCCCTCCCTCCCTCCCTCCCTCCTTCCCTCCCTCTCTCCCTCCCTTCCTTCCTTCCTTCTTTCCTCTATCCCTCCCTTTCTTCCTTCTTTCCTTTCTGTTTCAGACTTGAAAGAAAAAAGAAAGAAATTTAACACATTTTCAAAAGCATTCATGCTCAAGAATTGCCATACACATCTGGACCTTTTTAGAAGTTATTACAATTTCAATACATAGGTTGCATTTTAAATGGATTCCATTTTGTTAAGATCAGTACCTCATTAAATAGCCTTCAAGAATATCTCTACATTATATTTTTAACCAAGGTAACTAAGTTTAGTTGTATTGTTTCCATATGGCTGCCCATACTTCATGGATTGGAACCTTTGGAAAGCCTTTGGTCATTTATCTGAAAATAGTTGCCCATTTTTTTGTTTTGTTTTCTCTCTTGTTTCTTTTTCTGTTTCTTTTTTCTTGGTTTGGGGTCACACTGGGTGGTGCTCAGGGGCTACTCCTGGCTCAGTGCCTGGAGGTTGCTCCTGGCAGTGTGGGGAAAACCTTGGGGACAGATACTTTGAGGTGCCAGGACTGTGAACCGCGACCTCCTGCCTACAGAGCATGTTCTCAGCCTGCTCAGCCTTCTCCATTCCATGCCCACCTCCTCGTGTTCACCCAGCAAGCTCTGATCCTGAGCCTAGCCTGCACAGGAGCTGGGTGCGAAGGTGCATAAAGTTGCCTGTCAGCTCTGGGCTCCTAAGGGGTGCCTGGACAGAGGAGGGAAGGGAGGAGCTGGTATCCCGGAAGCTGTAAAGAGTGTGGGGTGCAGGGGACTGGAGCGATAGCCCAGCCGGTGGGGCGTTTGCCTTGCACGCCACCGACCCGGATTCAATTCCCAGCATCCCTTATGGTCCCCCAAGCACCGCCAGGAGTAATTCCTGAATGCAGAGCCAGGAGTTACCCCTGTGCATCGCTGGGTGTGACCCAAAAAGAAAAAAGCAAAAAAAAAAAAAAGAGTGTGGGGTGCAGAGTGAGGGGGCCCATTCCCGGACAGGGAGCAGGCGTGGGGGCTGGAGCCGGAAGAGGGGTCAGATATCCTCTTGGGAGCTCGCTTGAGTCTTAGATGGAGCTGGACGCAGGAAAGGGCTTCTCCAGCTGCGGGAGAAGGATGGGAGTCTCCGAGGCATGGAAGAGCAAGCCCTGCCTCTGTTCTGCCAGGGAAGCGGTCTGGGATCCCCCCCAGCCCCCACCCCCAGCCTCTGCAAGCACTGCAGGGACGGGAGTCACACAACGGACCAGAGAGGAGGTGAGAGGGAGCTGGGCTCTGGCCTCAGACCCCCTTCTTTCAAACAAAATTTCCAATGTCCTGGTCCACCTGCACCCCACTTTTTCATACTCGGAAGCCACCGTGGTCCCTAAGGCGGGTCATTTCCAGCCCCCTCCCCCCCAATCCCCCATCCCCGTTGTTCCCTGGGGGCCCCTCCTGGAGCCCTGCAGGGCCCTGCCCCTCTCGCGCCCCCAGTGGCCATGCCAGGGTAGTGCAGACCTGGAGCCGGGTGGGAGGCGGGGGCGGTGGGTGAGGGTGGGGGGCTTTAACTTTGTTCTCCAGGATTCGAAAGACAAAGCAAATCACCAACTTGACAGTCTGAGCCGAGCAGGTGGCCCGTTTGCCAGCCAGCTGCCCGACCTGGCATGGGGTGCTTGGCACGGGTCAGGAGGAGGGTTGGGCGGAGGCTGCAGGCGCTCCTGGCCTCCCAGATAACTTTCCTGCCCGCGTGCCAAGGGGAAGTCAACAGCGGCGGGTGGGCAGCCTGAGAGGCAGAGCAGGTGGCCGGGGCGCAGCAGGCCCGGGCTGGTGGCGTCTGGGCACCGTTCGGGGGCCGCCGACAGGCTGTTGGAGTGGAAGAAAGGAACACACAGGGGCTGAGAGTGCTCAGCGCACACATGGGACTTCAGCGGTGGGTGGGGACGGGGCTGTTTGCATCTGCAGGGGGCCGCTGACACTGCCGGCACCCCCCATGTCCGGATCCAGGGGACCCTGCGGTGTGCAGGCAGCAGCTGACCCACTGGAGAACTAGAAAGACCACCGGAAGCTGGGATGACGGACAAGGAGAAAGAGTCCTTCCCAGTGGTGCTTGGAGGAACCACGCAGTGCAAAGGATGAAGCCTGGGCCCCTGTGCAAAGCCTGTGCTCAGCCCTCTGGGCCCCAACAGGCACTCAGAGACCCTCTCTCACTTCCATCTCTCTAGGCCTCAGTCTCCCCCCCTCCCTCCCTCCCTCACTTCCATCCATCCTTCCTTCCTTCCTTCCTTCCTTCCTTTCTTCCTTCCTTTCTCCTCCTGCTCTTCCTCCCTCCCTTTCTTCCTTTATCCTTATATCTTCCTACCTTCTTTTCCCTGCCTTCTTCCTTTTTCCTTTCCCTTCCTTTTCCTTCCCTTCCATTTTCTTCCCTTCTGTTTACTCCCACCCTCTCCCCCTTCCTCTTCCCCTTCCCCTTCTCCTTCCTTCCCCTCCCTTTCCCTTCCTTTCCCTCCCCTCCTCTCTCTTCCTCTCCCTTTCTTTCCTTTCCCTTCCCTTTCTTTTCCCTCTCCTCCTCTTCTCTTCCTTCCCATTCTCCTCCCCTCCCCTCCCCTCCCTTCCCTTCCCTTCCCTTCCCTTCCCTTCCCTTCCCTTCCCTTCCTTTTTCTTCCCTCCCCTCCCCTCCCTTCCCTTCCCTTCCCTTCCCTTCCCTTCCCTTCCCTTCCCTTCCCTTCCCTTCCCTTCCCTTCCCTTCCCTTCCCTTCCTTTTTCTTCCCTCCCCTCCCCTCCCTTCCCTTCCCCTCCCTTCCCCTTCCCTTCCCCTTCCCTTCCCTCCCCTCCCCTTCCCTTCCCTTCCTGTGGTGCCAGGGATCGAAACCAAGGGCTCACACATGCAAGGCAAGTACAGTGCCACTGCGCCACATCCTGGCCCAGGTTCTCCATTTTTTAGCAACACAGCAAGGTGGTGCTCATGCCTGTTTATGACACCACCAGAATCCTTGTAGGGGGACAGATACCAGATGTGAAAGGGCTCCTAGTGGCTGAGGGGACCCAGCTCCTCCAGGCCTCACTGAACCCCTACCTGTGGCTCCCCCTCTCTCCATCACAGAACGTAGCAATGGTGGCAGCACACTGGGCGGTGACCTTTGTGTCTGAGCTGACCCAAGTCACTGTCCTTGACAGAGTTCTCTCTCCATGTGCATTTCCTACCTTGACAAAAAGCTAACGGAAGTTTTAAGGGGGGTGGGGTGGGGACTGGATGTCCTGGTGACTTCGAGGTAAGTCGTAGCTAGCCCTTCTAGACGAACATTTCTCTCTGCTATCGGCTCCTCTCTTGGCTTCTGAGCTAGTGAGAGCTGTGTGCGCTGTAGAGCATGGAGCAGTGAGATGCTTCCCACCCAAAGAAATGCAAAGGAATTTTGTCTATTGGAATTGCCATTGATTATTTTCCTGTGGATATTGATCGCTTTGTATCTATTTCCGTTTTAGGTTTTGTTTGTTGGTTTGTTTGGAATTGGGGCGGGGGGGGGGGCGGTTGCACTCCCAGAAGGACACAAAGGCTACTGCCAGCTTTGCCCAGAGTTCTTCCCGGTGATACTTGGGGGGAACCATGCAGATGGAATCCTGGTCTCCATGTGCAAAGCCTGTGCCCAGTCCTCTGAGCATCTCTTGGCCCTAACCAGCATTCAGAGACCATTGAGGAACAGACACAGACTGGCGGGGGACATGAGACACTGCCAACCTCCTTGGTACTGACTGCCACTGCCCAAATCCCGACCTTGTCAGTCTGACAGCTGAGGGCCTCTGGTTCTCTGCCTCCAGCCAGACTAGAGACAAGCATCTCTTCCTCGAGCACAGCACCTGTCCCTTCCATGAGTGAAGGAACCAGCTTGATTTGGGTAAGGAGGCGGCCAGAGTGAAATTTTCATCATAAAGTGATTATGAATCATACATGAATACAAGAGGGGAGACGCCCGTCCTCTCTGACCTCTCTCTTCCTTAAACTAACGGGACAGGCCCCACGGGAACGGACAGAGATAGATAAAAACATCAGCCCCTGCCCCAGCTTCTGCTGATGCCGGACTCTGGAGTTTCAGGGAACTCATCTCCAATGCTGTTGACACCCCTGGGGCTCCCAGCAGCCTCACACAACAGCTGGTAAGAGCTGTGATGGCTTCACCTTCACACCTCTGATTGAACCGTAAGGCGGAAAGAGGGGAAAGACGTGAAGACTCCAGGCCCTCTGTTTTGGAAGGAGCTGTCAAGACTCCCTCACCCCCTTTTGTTTCTGAGAGAACCCAATTAAGGCCGAGGGATTTGCTCAAAGTCCTTGGACTCTTTCAACGCAATCAAGCAGCAGAAAAAGGAAAACAGTAATGTGGCTATGTGGCTGGGAGGGGCGGGGTGCCACACCTGCCTTGCAGGTGGAAAGCAGGTACCCGGATCCCCACCTTCACCCCAGAGGGGGTCTGATCCTGGCAACACAGCTGGCGGGGGTTCCAGGTGGGGTGGTCACAAGGGGAGAGTACAAGCCTCAGTAAGCACTGCAACTGGGGGGGTTGGCGCGGTAAGGATGTTGAGCACCACAACCAAATGTGTGACCCCTGTGATTGCAACCATCACCCCAACCCCAGCCCCCCCATGCAGAGAAACAGGGGAGAGAAGGTAGGCATGCCTTGTTTTAAAGTTTGGGGTATACAGCCTCCAGCAGCTGACCTCCTTTGAGGGGTTCACCAAGCACGTGGCTTCCACAAGATCCAGATGATCATCTGAATGCCCTATTTGGGTACTTTTGCATTAAATTCTCACTTTTAATATGCAGCTGTGACTATTTTCCTATTAAACTATGATGCTTCCATAGTAAACTCTGATTCTGGAAGCTGATAAATTGGTGACAAGACAGGTTTTAAGATAAAACAAATAGAGGACATATTTCTTGTGATCTTTCTAATTCTTTTCCGTGACCGGCTGAATTTAATTCCTGATCTCTCGCCACCTGTGGACTGAAATCGCACTTTTTAATCCACCAAGCCCAAGGGCCTATAAGCCAGCAGACCTGGGAGCTTTGCCCTCAACCTCAATTTTGGAATAAATGTTCTATGCCTGTTTATTTTATAGCATACTGAACTCTGTCGATTCAATAAAAGCTTTAATGCATTTATTTATTGGGCAGTTAATGTGGCCAGAGCTGGAAGCTGAATGATTTTTTGGAGTGTCTACAGGGAAGAATCAGGGGTTGCCTCCTTTCTCCAGGAACTCAGAGTCAACCAGGTAGAAAACTCATAAGCAGATCATTAAAAACAAAGTGGCAATCTAAAAATTGGGCCAGAAATCAAGAGGGTGAAAGGGCTAACTAGGGGCTGGAAGAATAGCACAGCGGGTAGGGCATTTGCTTTGAATGCAGCTGACCCGGGTTTGATTTCCAGCATCCCATATGGTCCCCCCAGCACTGCCAGGAGTGATCCCTGAGTGCATGAGCCAGGAGTAACCCCTGTGCATCGCAAGGTGTTACTTGTTCCCCCCCCCCCCCAAAAAAAAAAGGACTAACTGCACAAATACATTTCTGCAGAGCAAACAATATCATAAAACTAAAGTACAAATGACAAATCGAGGAAAAATGCTTGCAACATTTAGTACATAATAAAGTCTGTCACTGCCACTGTCCTCCCATTGTTCATCAATTTTGCTTGAACGGGCCCAGTAACATCTCCATTGTGTGACACTAGTTACTGTGTTTGGCATATCGAATACGTCACGTCACGGGTAGCTTACAGGCTTTGCTGTGCGGGCAAGATGCTCTCAGCAGCTTGCCAGGCTCTTCGAGAGGGGCAGAGGAATTGAACCTGGGTCTGCCAGGTCGGCCGCATGCAAATCAAATGCCCTACCCACTGTGCTATCACTGTAGCACATAATAAAGGCTGCTTGTGTTAATGTATAAAGAGATTTCTACAATTTAAAGTGGTGGAGGTAGGGGGGGAGGTTGAATCTTGTCCATATTATAAATGTGCAGAATATATTAGGAAACTTAAATAGGAATAGAAATGGCTGGGAAATTAGGTTAATGATGGAGTACATGCCTCACCTTGGAATGAGAAAGAAAAAAGAAAGAAAGAAAAGAAAGAAAGGAGGGAGGGAGGGAGAGAGAGAGGGAGGAAGAACAGATGGAAGGGCGGAAAGAAGGAAGGAAGAAGGAAGGAAGGAAGGAAGGAAGGAAGGAAGGAAGGAAGGATGGAAGGGAGGGAGGGAGGGAGGGAGGGAGGGAGGGAGGGAAAGAAAGAAAGAAAGAAAGAAAGAAAGAAAGAAAAGAAAGAAAGAAAGAAAAAGGCTGGAGAGATAGTACAGGGGTTAAGGCACTTGCCTTACATGCAGCTGACCCTTGTTTGATCCCCAGCCTCATATATGGTCCCCAGAGCACTGCCAGGAGTGAATCCTGAGCACAGAAACAGAAGAAGCCACTGAGTACTGTCAGGATGACCCCAAATTCCCCCCAGAAAAGAAAGAACAAAGAAGGAACTGAAAAATTAGTGCCCAAATTAATAAATACAGGTTAAAACAAAACTTTGCTTTTATGTATCAGACTGGCAAAAATATTAAGAATGACCATGCTCTGTCGCTAGGGAGATGGAAGGGAAATAAAGAGCCAATTGAGAAGGGGGTAAATCGAGAGAACATTTTAAAGGCCACTTGAGAGGACCCGTCAGAGACTAAGGCGGGCGTCTCCACTGAGCCAGACACCCCCGTTCCACAGCTGCAGGTTTCTTCAGCCAGTGCATGAAGAGCGACACCCACGGTGGTCTCCACAGGTATTAAGCAAGTGGGAAGTTGAAAACACCTTCTGTGTTTATTTGGAGCTTTGGTGAGTAAATTCAGGTATAGTCACAAAAATCTAACAGTATGTGCATGTTAAGAAGAAATCTCAGCATGCCAAGAGATCCCATGATGGGCTGAGAGCACACAGGATCCCTGGGTTGGATCCACCATACCACACGGTCCCCTGAGTACTGTTGTATGTAGCCAACCCTCCCAAGAGAGGGGGAAATTTATAAGAAAAGACATCAAAGTACATCAAGTAAAAATACATTCAGCAAAAAATACATATAAATATCCACAACTATGCAAAAACTAAAAATATAACTGTATCTGTAGATATCTACACATTTATTGAATAGTTTCTGTAAATGTAAAGAACATTTAAAGATATGGTCTTAAGGATTAGGAATCTTGAAGAGTTTTTTTTGGTTTTTTGTTTGTTTCTTTCTTTGTTTGCTTTTTGAGTCACACCTGGCGATTCACAGGGGTTACTCCTGGCTCTGCACTCAGGAATTACCCCTGGCGGTGCTCAGGGGACCCTATGGCATGCTGGGAATCGAACCCGGGTTGACCGCGTGCAAGGCAAACGCCCTACACGCTGTGCTATCCCTCCAGTCCCTTGAAGAGTTTTCAATATTGACTATACACATACACCTTTCTTTTTTCTGAGGGCTGGCTTTTGGTTTTGGGGCTATACACCTGGCAATACTCAGGGCTTATTCCTGGCTCTGTGTGCAGGAATCACTCCTGGCAGGCCTTGGGGTACTGGAAATCGAGCCTGGGTCTGCTGAGTGCCAAGCAAGCACCCTACCTGTTGTTCTATCTCTCAGACCCCTCTAGTTCACATTTTCAGTCTCCTTAATTCATAAGATTGCAATCTGTGTAGTTGCAAATCTAATATCTTACTCATTCTCTTTGGTTGTATTTAATAGTTCTGTCCCCTGCATTTTCAAATTTAATTACTTTATTTTCATGCCTGATGGATCCACTTTATTCTTTTTAAAATCTGCCTTGCCTATGCTTTGTTTTACTTGTCACCAGTATCTTTTAAAATCTTTTTTATTGTTATGACATGTATTTCATAATCAGTTTTCAGTGTTCTGAAGTGGTTGATCTAACTGCTGTTTTGTTATGCTGGGTCTCTCACTGAGAATCTGTCTGCATGTGGTAATTTGCAATATGTTCTCTTTTGTGGGCTTTATCTGTGAGAATGAAGAGTACACAAGCCAGGACAGACAAGTGAGGGGGCTTTTTTCCTTTGACAACTTTCCATCGGGATGTGGCCTTTGGAATGTCCCAAGCTTCAGTGGGGTGTAGATGTTATTGTGATAACTCTCCAATCAGCTGGGACCCTTATTTCTTGTCTCTAGGGACAGTAGAAGAATTACCAGAGTCTATCACTGACTCCTGTCTCTTTTACTCTTCTTTAAAATCTCCCATTAAATTGACCAAAGGAATTCAAACCAGAGAACAAGCTGTATGGGGGATGAATGCTAGCTGTGGTCAAACTTCAAAACTGGGGTCAGCCACATCAAACTCTAACCCTGTACCTTCTCTCCAGCTGATAGAAGGGACGGCTAAATTGTAAGGAAAGCATTGTGTGATGACAAAGATATTATCTGAGGAGTAAGGGTCCCACACATATCTCATTTCCTAGCCTCTACCTCCCAGGGTTGAGCGACAGCACAGCAGGTAGGGCATTTGCCTTGCATGCGTCTGATCTGGGTTCGATTCCTGCTTCCCTCTCGGAGAGCCCGGAAAGCTACTGAGAGTATCCCACCCACACAGCAAAGCCTGGCAAGCTCCCCGTGGCGTATTCAATATGCCAAAAACAGTAGCAAGAAGTTTCACAATGGAGACGTTACTGGTGCCCGCTCGAGCAAATGATGAACAACAGGAAGATAGTGCTACGCTGCAGTGCTACCTCCCAGGGTAGGTGCTCAAGGAGAGAAAGGCCACAAAGATGGTGAGGCACTGACCTCAGTCTCCTGGGACTTCTGGAGGGCACTGGACCCCGAGCTTTGAGCAATGAGTCATTCTCAGCCTATCCTTGGTCCAGGCACCTCAACAAAGAGGGAGCACCCCCAAAATTCACCTCTGTCTGACCAGCACAGTGCAGCTGGGCAGAGAAGCTGAAGGTGTGGAAAGGGGGTCTCTTTGTGCTTCTCCAACAGATCAGAGAAGATGCTTTGCTGTTTGGCTCCAAAACTATCCTGGAAAGGGAAAGGCTGATCCCATCTTTTCCCCCCTTAATTTATCTGGAGTGGAGTGATTTAACCCAAATAATCACACAATCTCATCAACCTGTCCCAGCTCTGAATTCTGAGCAAAACTTTACCTTGCCCATCTGTTGAGATAAGCAAATATAGAAAACTCATCAGCTGTAAGGAGATTAAATAGTTCAAAAGAGAGAGACTCTGTCTGAAGAATTGAATGAAAATGGCTTTCTCCAATTAGACTTGTGGCAAGAAATTGGATAAAAATTTTGATAAAGTTCTCATTTGCATGTTCAGTTACATTCAGGAAGATGCCGCTTCTACGAGAAGAATGGGAATAATACGAGCATGTGTGGAAATTAAAAAGCGTTATTGTTGAGTAGAAAGGTAACAGGCTGTGAGTCAAACAGAACACTGGAGAAAATCAAGTGAGCAAATTATATGTAATGTCTGCTTGAATCACTCTCCCAGAACCCAGAGAATACAAATAAAGACAGATTAAAGCGAAGTAAAAAGATAAGAATTGTGAAAGAAAGATTGAGGGTCTATTAAGCTTCCACACGCAACAGAAATTCCCCAAGGAGACCCTGTGGGTTATTAAAAATGGCCCCAGTTGATCAGGTCCCTTGTTTCCACTTCCTCTACAATGTCAAGTGGCACACCTGTCAATAAATGGAGTCTGTTTCCTTAGCCCTTTAACCAAGACTGCACGTGTGATTTGCTCTGACCAATCAAATGAAAGAGATAGGTAGCTCAAGCCATAAGGGGTCTTGTAACTTCCCCTTTAACTCCTGGGACCTTGAGACCACATTAGGAAGCTCTGTCTAACCTACAGAGTATGAGAAGCCCCCCAGCCAACAACCAGAACATTCACCAACTGGCAGACATGAGTGTGGCGCCATCTTGGATCATCCCCACGCATCCCCCTGCTGAGTCCCCAGGTGATTATAGCCAAACAGGTGATTAAGACATGTTTCAAAGGAAATAGACACAGAAGTAGGGCAGAGAAATCCTTCAGATTTTGAATGTACAGAATTGTAAACAAGAGTAAATCATAAGGGACCCAAAGGGATAGCTTGGTGGGAAGGGTGTTTGTCTTGCACACAGCCGACCCGGGTTCAATGCCCAGCATCCCAGATGGTTCCTCGAATCCACCAGCAGTGATCCCTGAGTGCAGAGCCAGGAGTAAGCCCTGAGCACTGCCAGAAGTGGCCCCCAAATCAAGTAATATTAAATCATAAATGTTTAAAGCTTCTAAGTGTCAGGCTTTGCCATACCATGGAAAGAGAGAAGTAATTAAAGGAAAAATCATACACAGGCATGTCCAGAGTCTATTTCTCCTTCTCAACTGAAGCTTCTCAGGTGAACATTATCATAATGAGGAACAGAGTTCCTGGTCCCTACTCAGGCTGGGCATGTAGCTCAACAGTAGAGCACTTGCCCTCCACGTGTGAGGCCCTGGGTTAGATCTTCAGCACCACATGCTCACAAAAATATGTATTTCCTCTCATTTGAAGAATGCTCAGAGGTAATGTTGTGAAGCACTTCTGGCTGTGGCCAGTAGGATGAGGCAGTACCCCACCGGGCAGTCTTGTTCATCTCAGAAACAGAAACACTGGACACCTCATTCTCTTCTAAGGTAGCAGCCAGAAGGGATGCTCATGTGGTTTACTTAGAAATGACTCTACAGCACTGGAGCCCACAGCCAAGCTAGGCTAAGCGGAGACCTGTGGCTTAAGTACACTCCGCAATATGAGAACAGAACTGAGTCCGGTTCCAGCTTCTGTGCAATGCAGGTCGCACACACACCCATCAGCACAGAGAGCCAGGCTGCACCCCACTGATAAGGGACTGCGGGGATCTCAAATCCTGGTGCCCTCCTGTCCTCAGACATCTATGTGCCTGGTGCTGAGAGGAAATTCTGCACAGAATTTCCTACCACAGAGAGCAGTCAACCTTCTCGGGCGTTGAAGGTGACCCTGTGCCACCTCTTCCAGAAGGAAGGAATGAAAAAGGAAGTTTAATTTTAACAGTGATAGCTGCCACACTAGATAAAAACTTCCTTCAGCTCAAGGCTCACATCTTTCAATGAAAAAGTTCATTGACCATCTGGGAGAGTAATGAAAAGACAGGCACATCGAGATTGACTTTGGGGGGTTGGTTTTGTTTTGGTTTTTTTTTTATTTCCTTAAGATCACAGGGATAAGGGGAAAGACTATTTATAAATACCCAGACAGGGAGGAAAATCTATAAGGGGAATGATAGAGTTCTACTTCTCCACCCCCCTCCTCACACACACACACTCACACTCCCTAAATGGCATAGACTATTGTATTAAGCGTCCCCCCCTCCCCCCCACCCCACCCCCGCCCGGTTTGATGAGTCACTGGGAGGACGTTGGCCTCAGTAGCTGTTGCTCTCATAGCAAAACTTTCATTATAGAGAAAGGAGGCAAGCCCCAAAGGGAGAGGGGAAGGGAGGCCTGGGGGAACCAGGCACAAGCTTCCGAGAGCACCTCTAGAGGAGCCACATGGAGCTGTGTCCTCCTGGGCCATGAAGTGTGAGAGGCCGGTGAGGAGTTTCACTGGAAGCTGGTCAGCTCAGCACTCTGTCTATTGCTACCCAAATTCCAGATTGCTGCCACAGGAAAGCAGCATAAATCCTGCTGTTCCTACCCTTTAGGCACCAAGGGGGCCCTACGTCAGTTCTGGGATGTCAGGAGAAAAAAAAAAAAAACCTCTGAAATCCAAGACATTGGCCAGGAGTCAACCTGGCCAGGACTCAGGCTAGTCTCAGCAGCTCTGCGCCCTCTTCTCATTACAAGGAAAGAGCACCTGCAGATTTCAAAGGAATGACCCTGTGTCTCTAAATGCAGCCAAGTTGCGTTTTTGGTCTGGGAAATGGACAGAATATTCTGGCCTGGTGGGTGTCTCTAAAGTCTGTTTTGCCTGTGGGTCTCAGGTGCCATGCACATAACTTGGAGTAGCCCCTGCCATCTCTAGGTATGGCCCAAAAAGAAAATACAAAAGATAAATAGTTTCAGATGTGCAAGTTTTTACAAGGTATAACACACCTTGGGGGGCCAAGGCATATTACAGCAGGTAGGGCATTTACCTTGCACTCCACTGACCGAGGTTCGATACCCAGCATCCTACATCATCTCATGAGCGTGCTGAGAATGGTCCCTGAGTGCAGAGTCAGAAGTAAAACCTGAGCATCACCAGGTGTGGCCCGAAAAACAAGCACATAAACAAAATATACACTTGAGTTGATATATTTATTTTGTATGGCTAACATGACAACTTGCCACAAATATAATGGCTTAAAGCAACAATAATTTACTGCTGGGATAAGGTACAAATCTGGAGATCAGAAATTCAGCCTGGGCCCCACTAGCAAAAAGTCATAGCATTGACAGAACAGAGTTCCATTTGAAGATTTGTGCAGGAGAGTCCCTTCTCCTTGTCCTTTCTGGCTTCTTGGAACCACTTGTTTTCCTGGACTCAAGGCTTCATCCTCTGCAGAGTCCACTGGGAGCTGAGTCCTTCCCACCCAACCCCCACCTGTGCTCAGGACATACTCCTGGCTGTGCACAGGGATCACTCCTGGAGAACTCAAGGGACGGGAAGGACCAGGGATTGAACCCATGTTGACCATGTGCAACGCGAGTGTCCTCCCCACTGTACTATCTCTCCAGCCCCCAATTCTGATTTGATCCTAGCACTTCATATGGTTTCCTGTGTAGCACCAGGAATGACCCTTGAGCACAGAGTCAGGAGTAAGCAAGTGACCCCAAGAGCACCATCCACTGTGACCCAACACCCCCCTTCATAAAGGGAAAATGAAAGATTCAAATTCAGGTCCCAGGGTTCTTTAATTGCAAGGGATGGACCCAAGTGGAGATGCCTTTAGTCCAACGGGGGATTTATTGGAGCCAATAGCAGGAGAGGTCAGGCCTGAGGCTGGACACAGCTGGAAGTGGGGATCCATCAGTCAGTGGACACTCTCATGTACTTCCACACCCAGTGTCTCTCCTGTGTCCCTCTACGTGTTGGCCATGTCCTCTCTGCTCAGACATGCTTGCCCCAAGTGCCGGGGATCAGACTTCAAAACTTCTCTCTCTCTCTCGGGAACTACAGAAAAAAATGATGTTCCCCATCCTGTCAAATTTCGTACTGCTCAGCCTGACCAAACGTTCCCCCTTCTCCTCCCTCTTTGGTGTCATTGTTGTGATGTCCAGAGGTCTCAGGCTCGGTTAAGGTGTGTGGGGAATGGATGCATGAGTAGTGAGGCCCCAGAGATCCCAAAGACAGAGAACCCTGGGGCCACACGCAGCATGCAGGGTGGGACAGGAGATGCAGCTCAAAGTCTCAGGCCTGCAAAACAAGTACTGGAGCTCCAGCCCCCGGTTCCTTATTTCTAATCAGATCCAATCCCCCACCCTCGCAACCTTATTTTACCATGGTGGTCTTCTAGCTTCTGTAGTATCCCACTAGAAAATATTGGGATATTTTGGCAAACGTTAAAATCAGTGTAAAAGAAAATAGTAACATGACCTTGGAAACTGGGTGAACAGATGTTTCTTGGGGTGTGTTTGTCTGTTTGGTTTTGGGCAAATTTTGGGTAACTGCAGTGTTGGGGGTCCAACCACGTCTTCTGTGTGCCAAGTTAGCCCGGTAACTGCTTGCACTTTCTCTGGAACTTTTATTTATCTATTTATTTTGGTCTTTTTTAGACACACCCAAGCGGTGCTCAGGACTTACTCCTGGTTCTGTCCTCAGGAATCACTCCTGAAGGAGCTCTGGGTACAGGGGTGTCAGGGATCAAACCCGGGTCAGATATGTATAAAGCAAGCACCTACCTTCTATTCTATTTCTCCAGTCTCTCTTTTGGAACATTTGGGTGGTTTTCTTGTCTTTTATACCCCCCTCCCCCACACCCCAGTTTTGGAATCAAACCCAGCAGTGCTTAGGGGTTACTCCTGACTCTGAGCTCAGAACTCATTCACCCCTTGTGATGCTTGGGGGGACCCTGCGATGCGGGGATCAAACCCGCACAGTACGTGCTCAGCCCTTCAAGTGCCTCCCGGGCACCAGCAGGAGCTCTGACAGCTTACACAGCCGCCAGCCCTGGGGAGGAGACACCGGGTGCTCCCCAACCTGGGTGCCTAGACTCCAGACATCAGTCGAGCTCTTAGACTCCATGACCCGATGTCCACAGAGATATCCCATGACCCCGCTTCTTGCAGGGAAGTTGGGGTGCTTCAAATCTGATGGTAGTGCTGGTATCAGCAGAGATGTGACCACTCCAAAGCTGAGAAAGGCCCCCTGCCACACTCAGACCAAAGACCGGCTAGGGTGATATTAGGCTCCGGCCATCCGCGCTAGGGCAGCCCCACACCCACTCCTCCAACCCCCTGCGAAATGGGAGACCAGCAGGCTGTCCCTGGAGGTTGGGGTGCCCCTCACCCGGAGGAAGGCACAGCTCAGGCTGTGGGCTGGAGCACCTCCACAGACAGACAGACAGGCCGGGCGCTGCCAGAGAGAGGGACGGGGGACAGCGGGAGGAGAGAGAATCCGGCATCTGTGAGGAGAACCCCTCTCCCTTCTGTCAGAGACGACAGCAGCCGGCGCTCCTGCTGTTCTTCAGAGCCAGCCTCTCCCCCAGCACCCCAGG